>NC_137468.1:95727830-101409578 GCF_964235325.1 Thermobia domestica
CCAGACACGGACGGTATAAAAAATAGAAGGATCAAATCTATTCCCCAAGGGATGAAAAGGAACGGTCTGTTTCAGGAATTAAAAATTATTTATCAACAGATTTTAGTTATTTTTCTTTGCTTACAGTGCAAATAATATTTTATTCCCTCGACGTTTTATTTTTTCCTACCAAAGAAACTAACATCTCTCTATGTTCTGTGCTCCACATGCCTACAAATACAGCTGAAAACTGTACTTTGGGGAAAATATTGTGGTATCTCGTGTAATTTATCACTATTTCCACAAGTTTGAAACAGAGGAGGAAAAAATGGCACAGATTTATCACCTGGAACTTCAAAAAAGGGAAAGAAAAGAAAAGGAAAAAAATCAATTATTGAAAGTGATTCTTTATTTACTGCAAACAAAATTTAACCTTTCCCAAAATTTTTCGTACGAAATTGATTAAGTAATCAAAAGAAATTATTAGTATGGTATTTCTTTAGCATATATCTGAAAACCTGACCAAAAATATGTAATACTGATTGTGTATCACTGAGATATTTCTCGAATTTTATTTGATACTCAAAAGAATTTGTTTTGGAATTAATAATTTAACGGTCAGCAATTAAAAAATTCTACGACATATTCAGAAACGCCATGATTACAATACTGGAGAACTTTGCAGCGCAAGATATACGTAAATTGCGTACCATAAAATAGAGGCTAACAAACACCTTTCTATTTGGTCCTCTCAATGAACAGAGTACATACCATACATTCGCAATTAACACAATTTTATAAATTATATCTGCCAAATATCTTATTCCTTGAATATCTTCCGTTTTGTCTGAAAACATATCACAACGGAATTACAAATTAACAACAATAAAATCAGTGACACTTACTAAAACAAAGAAATATGTTCATTTACACTTTGAAAAAAAAAAGTATTCTCTGGCATAAAACAATGAACATTTGTCAAAGAAAAGTTGTACAAAGGTGTGTATATAAATACTACTCTACAACAGCTCGAATTAACGGAAGAGAGCTCCTCCCCTCGCGATAATTTATTTCTTGCTCGTATAGTAGAAATACTTTCTGTTGACTCATTACAAGTATTTTCAGGTAATGCAATCTGGATACAAAGTACGTCCAGAAAATAAGTTTCATTTGCAATTTATACTGCATCTACACTGAAACCGCAAGTGTGTTCATGTGCACCGAGTAGTTGGACCCATTTGCAAGGTAGAGACGTCAGTGTTAGGCAGCCGCATATTGACCAGAGGTAGGCACACCAAGAGGTCACTGTGTGTCTCAGTAATAACGTTGGAAATGCCTTTGTCCAGCGTGTGAAGGAATTTATATGCGATACGAGGTATCGTCACAGTGTTCACAACACTGAACCTTCATTCGGCTGTCCTGTTTTCTGGTCAATACACGGCTGGTCGTAGAATAGACAGAAGTACAGACGCTTTGTAAAGAGTTGCTATCGAAACGCCCGCTGCATGTTAAGTGGGCTGTCATATGATTTTTGAATGCACTGAATGTGTCAGCGGCTAATATTCATCGCTGAATTGATTAAGTGTATAGCAAACAGATCACAAGTACCTCAATGAAAATGGAGATGAGTGCGACAGCTTCACGAAACGCGGAACAATGTATACGCCAGGGAACATTTCCCCATTATCCAAATAGCCCAGACCTCATTCCATCTGATTTTTACCTCCTTTTTACACCTGAAAGTTTGCTTTGCTGGCTAGAGCTTTTGTGATTAACATATGGCTAAACTAGGTCATCATTAAAGGTGGAATTGTTCTTCAATATAAAGATACAAAACATGGTATCTCGTTATATTAAGACTATCCACAAGAACTGCAAATATGCTGAAACACTGTCCAAGGTCTGTACTTCAGTGTACAATAAAGTATTTTGTTGATTATATTTCGTTTTCTCTCCCTCTCTCGCTCTTTCTTCAAATTAGCAAATTGAACTTACTTTCTGGATGACCCCTGTATGTTTCGGTCCAGAACATGTTTATCTGAGGAATTCTACGTGTACCAAATACGCCAGTGAACATTATCAGAAAAAAATAAGACTATATATATAAATCAAGAACAGGTGACGATATTCCATTAGAACTAAAGGCAGAATTGAAATTAAGCAATTAAAAGAAATAAACATATTAAGAAAATCCAGATATAATGGTATGTTAGTTTAGTACAAATTGAGGAGTAATTGTTCCTTGAGTTATTCGTACAGGATCGCAGAATGAACAAATGTAAACTATTTTTGAATAAGCTCATTCATATCCTCCTTTTGCAGAATTTAAAATTCAAGCACTGTTCTAGAGTAAGAACCCAAGCTAAATGTTAAAACTAGAGATCAAAAATCAATTCAACTTAATCATCATGATGTCATCTGTACACATATATTGAGCGACAGGAAACTAACTGGTTTAAGGTTACGCTAACAGTTGATTACCCTCTTCACTTGGATATAATGATGTATGGCAAAATAGTATATTTTGGTGATGGTTTGAGCTATCGGAAATATTATTTTAAAGCATCTTTCTATCGGCAAAAGAAATCTCTCTTGTGGAATAAAAATATGTACAGAAGTTTTTTTTTTCTTTTTTTAAATCTACGTACAGGACATACTACATATCAATCACAATATACAGGGCAGAAATAGGCGTAATAAGAGACGAGTAGTGGAGCACGATACAAACAGGATAAATGAAAATCTTGCGGAGTATACTGACGAAGACAAAACTAATGAAGAGAATGGAAGACAAAATAAAAAATAAAAATAATGAAGAAGACCATAAATAAAATACACTACGAAGAAAGCAAGAATGGTAGGGGGAGAAAGCGGAATGTCCTTGTTTATATCCAGACCTAGCACTAATTGAAATGGAAACAATGTAAGATGATTTTTTTTCTTTAACTATTCGTGTTAAATGATCAAAAATGATGCGGGAACCTTCTACGCTGTTAGGTTTACGTATCAGGGTTTTTAACGAGTCTGACAGGGCTAAAATGGGTGCTTCTGAGTTTCGATTCCGGAATTGGAACAGGTTTTCCCGGATAAACCTACTCCAGGAGAGAAACCTAAAGAGAATTTTGATAAAAACAGTTTCCGATGCGGTACTGCAACAAATTTTTGATGAAATCAATTCCAACTTTAGAACTGAAATTAAAAAAAAAAAAGTTAAGAAAATCGGTTCTGCTTCTGGAATCGACTCCAATACTGAAGTCGAAACAAAATTACAGAGAAGAGAAAAATAGGTTTTGTAACAAAACCGATATCGATATTAGATGGTTCCCTCGAGTTGTCATTTCACAGTTGTACCAGATCGTTTGCTACTTGAAACGATCTTTCGCTAAAGACGTTTGCAAATTATGATGTCAAAATGTATATCGGTTCTCTTCTGGAAATATGCCAATTTAAGGTTTCGGTTCTCTTCGGAAAGCACGTCAGAATATGGTTTTCGATTTCGTGAACAGAACCGATTCGTCGAATGATATTTCGCTTCTCTTCTCGAAACAAGTTTATTTAGGTGCCGGAACAGGAACCCAAAATATTTTCGGTTCTATTACCATGAACTTACACTGCCAATGTCTGTATGTAACAATGGCATTCCAGCTCAGCATGTACTTAAAGCATACAATCGGATGTCGTGAACTTTATTAAAATATTCCGTTTGCCATTTAAAGCCAATGCTCTGCTACGATCCATAAATTTAAGAATACCTTTTATAATTAAAAGAAAAAGAAAAAAATGACACTATTTCAGGAACCCTCATAGGCAGAGTTCATCTTTTTTTTTCATATAATCCACGTTCAATACGGATTCTAGGTCTCTAAATACATTTTTCTTTTCTTGATCTGTCCGCATATTAAATGTATTTACGTTTTCCTCCCTGTAACGTATGTTTTTATTTAGTCCACAAAAATTAATTCTAATCTGAATTTATGTATAAAAATACAAAAGTACAGTATAATGTTCCTTTTAAAAAAAAAATACATACAGTATGGCATCTTTACTGATCAATTATACCCATGGAACTTACGTTGTCTTAAGGCCTATGTTTAAAACACAAAAATCTATCACGAATCATTTTCCTTTATTATTAGTACTAAGAAGAGTTGACCGTGGTATCTAGCAGGCTCTAACATTTTCATTGTTTGGAAAATAGAATATAGAAAATATTCAGAAGTTTCTAGGTTTCCAAATTACAAAGAAATACACATTCTTTTTTTAAATAGCACTGGCAGAACTTGTCAATATAATTTGTATACACTTTCGGATGCTGTTTTCCTTTCAATGAATTTGAAAGTTACGGCTACGAGGGAACTCACCTTCATTATTAGAAGTATTTCACTCTTAAATACAAATGTTGATTCCAATTTTACTAATCGTCATAACGATACAACTTTCTTCGTTTCTTCTATAAAACCAGGGGTACCCACAGGTGGGTTTTAGGGGCAAGTTATACTTATGATTACTTTTTTGTAGGGGACATTTTTTTTATTGAAAGTGGTATAACAGAACTTTAACTATGCCATAATGATACCTTTAAGAACGCTAACTGTGAAGGAGAACTTAAGATGAATGACAATTTAAAATATTTTTTATAGCAAAGAAAGCATTCTCTGGATTGAAAGGACAAAATTTGTTGCGGGAGGCGTAAGGGATAAAAACTTACTCCACTTAAAAAGGAGGCACAAGCTACCAAATGAAGCGCCCTCCTATGCTTTTGACATTCAATCAATGTATAAACTCGTTTTTTTGGACAGGGGGTTGAGACAACCTAGGAATGCATTATGAAACATTTTGGAGGGAGGAATGATCATTTTGGGGGGGGGGGGACAATAAAACATCAGCTTTTTGTTGTTTGTTTGACTAGCATTTCAGCACTGAAGCTGTCTGTTATTACACGTACAATTAACGTGGAATCGAACCGTATGTTTACCCGCCTGAGATCGGCAAGAAAGCACATGCATAGAAAATACGACTGCCTTCCATTTCACTATGACTGCACAATCTTACTCAACAGATGGAAGAAAACATTACAAAGACTTTATATGGTTGTTTCCTTGACGTACTTTCGTTGTTGCCAGAGCAATTACTTACTTTATCATTGTTTATTTTCATTAATAATTATTTACTATAACTATTTTTCGGTAGTATTGTTATTGCTGAAATATAATACGCGAACAAGAGACAAAAGCATGACAGGAACAGTGAAAGAAACCTTTAGGAGCAAGATATGGGTATTTTATGGGATGTTAAGCAAAAAGACCATCAACAAAGCCTTTCGTGTGCTGTATTGTATTCTAACGGCACAGAAACATACTATATTACACAAAAAATAACTAGAAGCTTTCGTATTATTTACATAAAGATGAAGAAAATAATCTGGGTTTAATGCAGAAATAATGAGAATGTAGGGGAAGAGAGCACGATAAATGCCATAGGTACTGGTTAGAATATTGCTTCAGGAAAAACACGTACAATTCAGAGAACTGTCAGAAAGCTATGTACTCTGAGAGACCTTCTAGATGATCTGGTGGAAAGAAAACAATAAAAAGGGCGTTGCGTTGATAAATATTAAGAAGCAGTATTCTCATGTCTAGACGAATAGTTTAGTAAGGACTGTAAGGATTGAAGCTTCTTAACCTGCGACTTGCTTGTAATGGCGAAATACTATTTGACTTTACTTTAAAGGGAATGTCCCACCTAAAGTGCGCAATGGGGACGTTAAATGTAAAGTTTTACTTAAGTTTGATAACGTAAAGACAACAATAAGGGAATGTCTAACACGAAAGGGAATGTCTATGCATTTCCTTACACACTTAAAATGTGACCAAAAAAGAAATTAGTAGCCTCCACTGTCTGTGCAGTGTTCTAGCTCATTCAAACATAAATCTAAATTAGAACGAGTATAAGCATATACACCGTGTTTCAAAAAGAATGACCTGATTTTGGACGGTAATAATTACGGAACATGGGAAGTGCCGGCAAGGAAATGAGTGTTGTTTCAATGGGCGTGGCCTCGAGTTTCAGAAAATCACCGTTAGATATCAGTCAATGCGTCTTCTCAGTTTGCAGTTATTCAGAAGTAAGATGGCGACCGCTCAACAGAAGGCTTTTTGTGTGCTGTAGTTTTCAAAAACTGAATCAGTGTTTTCGGTCCAGCGTGCTTTTCGTCAGCGTTTTGGCATTGATCCGTCTGCACCCAAAAACATTCGTCATTGGTATCGCCAACTTGAAGAGACAGGATGCTTGTGCAAAGGTAAGAGTACACGTTGGCCTCGCATATCCACACTTTAGCTATCGTCTAGATGTTGTTCGTGCTGCTGGTGGTGGACACATATAGCATTTGTAATAGCATAGCTAAAACTTGAAGACTTTGTGAGTACTTTGCAATTTATCCCATTTTTGCAGTATGTTTTTACCTTACATATGGACTTTTAAAATCAGGTCATTCTTTTTGAAACACCCTGTATACTAAGAACTGTTCAGAACAAATTACCTTCCTCTCACTTTCCTACCGAGGTATCCAAAAGCATCAAAAATGTGAGCAAACATAAAAATATTTTAAGCTATAATAAATATGCTCTGTTTGGTATATTTTATAATTACAACCAAATTCACTAACAGAAAACAACTTGCATTCAAAGTATACAAATTCATAATACTGGGCTTTCACCTTTATTCATACTTTTTTCTTGTAAAGTTCTTTTTGCTTTATGTTAATAAATCCAGTCAAGCATTTTTTTCACTCGTTGTGTATCATTATTCTTTTGCCTTGCTTACTAATAGTTCTTAAACATCAGCTTACATATACCATACGTTCATAAATATCAACATTGTCTATTATAATTTAAAATCTAAACATCATAACTTTACCACTAGTAAGATTCACACAAAATTATGTAGAAGCACTTTTTTTTTTATTATTATTATTGCGCATAACAGTTTTATTCAATACACTAGCATATATTTAAGGAATGTGCTTCATAAATATTAGCTTATTTATCACTTCCAAAATAAATTAAATTAATTACACGATAGTGTTAACAACACATTTCTTTCTTATTCTAGTGTTTCAATAGAAATCACAATATTCCTCATAAAATTACAGACTGTTGTACTTAAATTGTGAGAACACTAAAAAGATAACAATCACACACTCTTCATGTAAATATCTATACATATAGTATACAAAACAAA
This sequence comes from Thermobia domestica, assembly GCF_964235325.1. Classification (NCBI taxonomy): domain Eukaryota; kingdom Metazoa; phylum Arthropoda; class Insecta; order Zygentoma; family Lepismatidae; genus Thermobia; species Thermobia domestica. Next base: position 95,735,049 of record NC_137468.1, read on the forward strand.
CCTTGTATCACAATACTGTATTTACTGGTATGTTTTACATAAAAGAAAAGTTCAATATAGTTTGTTTCAATTTTAAAAAGTTTTAAAAAATCTTTCACTGGATATTTTGAATACGAAAATATACTAGAAATTAATATCTACGCAATATACCTTTTATTTTTCTGTCGCTGTGAAATTTACTGTGCTGAATTTTGTATACATTGTAAATAAAGTGATTCAACAATGCAATTATGTCTATTATAAAAGGAACTTTCCAGTGCTCTGTTTTTTACTATAATCTATAATTATACTAAATTTCACATTATCATCTGAAAAAGAAAATGGTACGTTTTGAAAGCCAAATTTTAGGTTCTACGTGCAACATGAAGCTTGTTCTCCACCGAACTACGTATCATGGCAGATCCAACAAGGCTTTGTCTTGGTACAATTTTTGCGTTCTATCATACACTTCTTTGGTTACTTCAAGCATTTTGGGTAGCAGGTCCAGGGTTTTAGATACTTCATCATCATCACCAGCACAGACCTGGAAAAGTTCAAAATTAACTTATAAAAGATGACTGAAAACATTAACTCGGTTAATTTAGGAGTTTTCTTGAACGGTTCAGTCATTTATACTGTGGCCCTGCTCACCAGGATATCACCAGGAACATGGAATCACTTTATAAACACATACGTACTTTTAGTGCAAGGATTCAAAATTGGAATGCGAACCCTTGTAAAATCGGTTGTTTGCTTTATGAAAAAACTGATGGTTTAACAATTCTCCTGTATGTACTAATAATGTGAAAGTCCTGTAGACACTAACATTATGAGAGTTTCTCTTAGCTCTGCTGCTTCTTTTCTTCGTGTAACTTACGCACTTTGTCTTTATAAAATGATTCTATCTTCATGTGTGTGACTTAACCTGTTACACAGAGCTACAACGCACGCTGAAACGGTTTAGGGAAACTCTTACAGACGTAATTAACCACGTTCATGTTTTCACTCATAAATATTTTACTGGTTTAATGACATGAACTGACGCATAGTGTTAAATAATTCGACAAACTTACCGGTAAATATGTCATCTCAATTGGACGGTGTTATGCATCAATTAACCAAGCGCCATTTATCGATTTTCGAGATTTTTACATCAGTGTGTAGGAGACAGTGTGTAAATAGCGTAAAAAAAAAAAAAAAAAAAAAAAAAAAAAAAAAAAAAAAAAAATTGAAACCCTACTATTTGCTTAAACGTTCAGGGAAAGTTATTCGACCAAGCGCCAAAAACTGGATCGTAATAGTAACAAGTTTGTGTTTCCTTCAATATCTCAGAAGCTCGTTTTGACGCTTGGTCAATTGATGCATAATACCGTCCAATTTATCATAATACAGTTCCGAAAGTAACGCCTATCTTCTTCAGTAGGTCGAAGTCTCTTACTGAAAATTCTTCTCATATCTCTAATGTATAACATTTGTAATTTAACAAAAGCTCTAAACTGCTTGTTATTCAAAATTTCTGATGCAGAACATCAGTTCCTGACACATTCACGTAAGTATTTGGTGTTTTCCCTCTTAGAAAAATTATTGATTAATTAATTACGGTGACTGTTTACTTCAAACTAACAATACACTTAGCTGTAAACACAAAATAGAATTCTGTTAATTTCAACAATCAGGAACTTTCAATAACAAGGAACAGGAAGTAGTTCTTGCTTCCAAAGATTTTCGTTCCTCATCATGCACCAATTTTGAACCTACAATATATTAAAGATACGAGAATTTTCAGTAACTCCGACCTTCTGAAGAAGATACGTGTTATTGTCGAAACAGTATAGGGTAAGTTAAGATGACGCATTTACCGGTATGTTTGTCTAATAATGAATACCTCATTAATTCCAACTGAGCAGTCGAGTTCAGACAACACAAAGGATGCAGGACCACGTTTTTGCTTCGCTACCAGGTGATCTTGGGTTCGAACCCGGTGGTCACCTATCCTGACTAATGCTTTTTCAGGGCGGCCACTCTTGGGATTTTGAAATTCCCTGGCTTTTCCCGGTTTTCCAGATCTTTTCAGAAAATTTCCAGGAAAGATCCAAAATGGGTATATTCGCATATTTTTAAGCAAAATTCGACACAAAGCTGCAAGTGAATTACAATGTAGAATTACTAAACTAAAAAGAACACTACAGAAAGTAACTGTAGTCTAATTTTAATCTAGTTTTCTAAGATCTAATTTTAATCACTTACCTTTCAATATTTCTCCGCCACTGATCCATATCACTTTGTTAACTTTTAGTCTGAAGATTACCACTACTTACAAAAGACGACACACCGTAACTGTTTCTAAAATCCAACACGACATTCACTGAACTGTTTTTAATATCTCACATTACACTAGCTGCTCACAAAAAAAAAAAGAGAGAGAGAGAGAGAGAGAAATGCAACATTCGTTGAAATGTTCAAGATCTCAAATGACTGATTTCCTCATCAATTGCAGACAGCTTCTCCTTAACCTCAGCCAACAAACCTTCCTTTTCTCTACCTCGAGTTCAACAACCTTACCCTTAATGGCATTTCTCTTCTGCTGTTTCTTCTTTTCCTCTTTTTGGTTCTTCAGGGATTCATCATAATAAACTACATAAGCATTGAAGGCAGCATGGACAACTTTCTTTGAATTTTAAACTTTTCTATACCACCAACAGCCGAAATTGTATTGTGCACCCTCCTTTGTGCAATTAGACTGCTCTTGATTTTCAAACTTTCTTTCTTGATTGAAAACCCCCTCTCTACACTGGCATCCCCATGAGGAAGAATTAGGAAAAATTTCACAAGATCAGCCATCTGCTATTGATCATGCGCATAAATTTTAGCATTTCCATCCAATGATAATCTAATCTCTTACATTTTCTGTCGTAAGTCTTGATTGCTTCCAATACCAGATTCTGAGAAAAACTTTTAAATTCACCTTCGATTTGATCAGCCAATGCTCCTGAAAGCCAATTTCTGGATACCAAGATTTCCAGACAATTGGACACTCTCTCTCTGCAGCTACCTTGTCATCCACAAATACGCTTGGATCCAGGAACGAAATTGCTCTTGTCAGCTTGGATTTCAAAGATGACCTCTCCATTATTTTTACTACAAATTTCTGACATCCTGTACGACAATCTGTGAAATTCAAGAATCTCTCTGAGACATAGAACTGACTTTTCGTAAAGCACCATTTGATGTATAGCCAATGTTTACAAATGTAGCTTCTTTCAGGTTTTCATTGTTCTGAAAAGCAATGTTCACTAACGGCTTGCCTACCAAAGCACTATTTCACATAACGACCAGCTACAAACAACACAACGGCATAGACGGAATTGTAAAAGAAAGGAGCTAAGGGAGCCTCTCCGTCAAATTCGCGTAAAAATGGTTCAACAGTCCTTGCTAATGTTGCGAACAAGCCTAGTTTTGTACCAAGGAACTAATCATTTACGGAATTTCTTACAGTATCAAAGCTGTTACACTCTGGTACTTTCCTCCCGTCAGCAGCCCGCTGCACATATTTCATCACCTGTGGTAATATTTCCATGGCTCGGGATGCAACCATTCCATTTTCCGTCTTTTTTAACATGGAACATTCTGTGAATCTTATATAATCTGCTCGACGAGTTCGAATGTCTTTGAATAAATTATAAGAAGCTCTCAGATATTCTAATTTCCAGGCTGTTGCTTGCATGGCAGATTTGAATGCACAATTCATAGTATGCAGCCCACAACTTCCAATATCAAGGAGGACTGGATCTGAAGGTGAACATGCAAGATCTTTCTACAACTCACTAAGAAACCTGAAATTAACATGAGAGCCATCCGTGGAAATGTGAACCATTTTTTCAGGTCTCAACCTAAGACGCCACTCTTAAAATTTGATTCAATGTTTGTACACGTTGAATGTATGAAGAAAACTGAATTCAAACATCTTGACAAAACTTGGTTTTCATTCATGTCCCAAAAGCGAATCGTGAGGTCCATATGCTGCAATTGTGAGACTTTGTTAAGGCTTTCATCAAATCTAATAACGTAATGCCTGCAGTTTTGTAGTTTATTGAGTTAACTTTTAAACAGTAGTTCAAGCCCATGAACAATGGTATAAGCTACTTCTGAAGCCACTTACTGTCACCTCTTCACTGATACACGAAGATCCTAGATTTTCAACGGCAGTACTAACCACTTCGATCTTTTGACAAAAACTTGAAATCAGCTGATTGACCAACGAGTTCTTAACAGCTGCACTGTGTTTCTTACCTTGCATGTGGCTAGTGACAGCCTACTTGCCCATGTTGCTGAGGCTAAAAGTAGTTCTGCAAATTTTTGCAAAATGTTCCATACTTATTGTGCTTCACAGGAGAAAGCCAGAATGAAAATTATTTTGAGTTCAACAGCCGGTTGTTTGAAAACGCTGACTTCTTAGACATGAGTGCGACGCAACATGCAATTTCAGTAAACTAACTAAACTAAACTAAAGAAACTCGACAACTACATTTCGACACAACAAGCTTAGGTTAGGGTAGACAACAAACTACCGCCGCACATATACGAGGAATAATTTCGCATTGGCTACCCAACCTCAATACTAACCAACATTCACTTATACTTCAGGAATTACTAATAAGAAATCAATTCCGGTAAGCCCTGCAAGAGGTAGGTTGATTTCGAAGTAGATATTGCATATTTTACGCTATATTACGTCTTTACAATAGTTCTCTTTGGCAGTACTCTTTTGCAACGCAACGCAAAAAATGCAAAATCCCAATATAATTGCTATGCCGTGTACCGAAAATTAATACGTAAACTTTGCGTTGTGTTGACGCAAACCGGATGGGAATGTGCTCCACGAAACATTGACTTGCGTGATAGCAACGCAAAATTTACAACTTCTTTGTCCCCTAAGCCTCATCGAGATACGCCTATGCGATATTACCACCAGTAATACGAAAGTCTCGAATTTGACAAAATAATTTATTAACGCCGTAGATGGAATTCTCTTTTCTACACTTTTCCTTCGTCCCAGCAGTGGCGGGTCTTGAAGGAAATCAATATCGATAAAAATTAAAATTTTATCGATACAAGTTAAAGGAAAAGAGCTTACCTGATGTGCTAATCATTTTATACAGCTTTATAATGCTGTATGAAACTTACTACCCTTAGCTTGTAATGATAAAATTTAAACTTTCAAAAAACCGTCACTGCGTCCAGGGCCCCGCAAATTGACGATATGAAATGGTATATTTGTCTGTGACTGCATAAATGCATTTACAGTGCAATTTCAGACACAAACAATCGAGTTGCTTTGGCACAGCAGAAGACAAACCATGTCTGCAACCATAGTGTTGACTAGCTGAAGGTCACGCGAACAGCATCGGTTGATTCATTATTGTTGGAAGTGGGGGTCTGGGGGATTTTGAATGAAAATAGAGAGGCTAAATGGCTAGAAAGATAGTAAATACTTATATTTTTATCGAAGCAGAAATTCCCGTTTTTTTTTCAAAATTCCCTGACTTTTCCCCGACATTTCCCGGTGTTTGTAAATTTACTGACTTTTCCATGTTTTCCCGGTTTTACAGATGGGTGGCCACCCTGTTTTTCAGGGAATTCCGCAGTTCCTTACGCGAATGGTGGGAAGACAATTGTAAATATGGGTCCTGGCCATCTTTCTTTGTTGTTACTGATTGATTTGTATTTACACTTTTGTCAGCAGCGACGTTATATATTACGAGACCTACAGTTTAAAGTGGGATGTGAACCGCTGTAGTACGTTAGATATTCTCCCACCGGGAACTGAATCCCAGAGACCTCATGTGAAACGAAAGGAATGAGCTAGCCACTAGACCAGCGAGGAAGGCTTGTTGTTAATTCCACAATATAATTAGCGCTTAATAATAATATATATATATATATAAAATACAAGCCATTAACCTGAATAAAATGATACGGAGGAGTGTAGAAACTCAGATGTAGTTTTTGAAATTAAAAAAAAAAAAAAAAAAAAGTTTGAAAATCTAAAAACTAATGTACAAGAACCACGTTACTAATTAAGGAGAAATTGATCCTGAGGTATACCCTCATCAAACTCTTCATCACACTATGACAACACATAGGATGAGATTTAGCCCAATATTTTAATAAACTCTTAAATTTCTGTTTAACTAAATTAATGTCCAAAGTTGATACATGTAATAATCGATAGATGACATCAAGCTCGACAAACAAACATGCTTGAAGTTGAATTCCTATGATTATTTTTTTAGATAAAGATGAACAAAGAAAAACCTATAATTTCACCTATAATTGAAAGGTCTATTTTCACAACGTAGTAAGAGAATTTATTACCTCGGCTTCGGTATGTGAAACAGCCAAAAGGGAGCCATATTGTTTGCTATACTTCCGTTTATCACGCAGAAATGAAATCTTTAAGTTTTACGTCCCACAATTATGCCGTCTAGCCTAGAGGAGACGTGATAATGAGAAATGAAAAATGGTTGGAATGAAGAAAGTGGGAGGAAACGGGAGAACCACGAGAAAACCCACGCACACGGCGTTTGTCCACCACAAAGTTCACTTGGCGCGAACTGGGATCGAACCAAGGACCTAATGCACCAGAGGTGAACGCTCTAGCACTGAGTCACTGCGGCTCTATTAATCAAGGAGAGGTGGGTGACCAAGACTTATATCGAACGAGATTATACGAGGACTATCTGTTTTTTTTCGATATCCGCTATGCCACCAGAAGAGAACCACGTAAGATGACAAAACGGGGTTAAGACGAAGTTGTTTATTGGACATCGCCCTCCCCCACACCGATAGACAGATTCTGGCATTCCATCATTGTTAAGTAGCGAGTTAAGTGAAAACATATCGATTGAAATTGAGGCGCCAGCCAAGTGTGAACTACTTGAGGTAATTCGTTTCTGCAGGCAGAAGGACATAATAACAGCCATAATTCATTGTCGAATAAGTAAGAGTTATAGCGGAAATTTTGTAAGTGATGGCTGTATGCACGAGTGCTGCAAAGTTTACGGAACGACTCACCAATGTACACAACGAAAGCAGCCAAGGTGGAAATCTGTGGCAGCAGAAGACCTTGACGAACGTCTGATCTTGGAATCTCAGGGAACTCAGCAGCCGCCTTGGGAAATCGAACTGCATTACGTAGTTCACACTTGGTGGGCACATCGATTACACTCAGTATGTTTTCATGCTCGCTACTCTGGAATGACTGAATAGCAGAGTCTATCTATTGCTGTAGGGGTTTGGTGACGTCAAATAAACAGCTTTTGTCTTATCTCCGTTTCGTCATTCTACAATTTTATACAAATTTTAACTTTACAACCTGATTCGATTACGTTGAACGGTATGACAGGGTTCACACTGAAATTGTGGTATCTTTTCCGTGACTGAATAAGATAATTTTCCCTGACTCGCGACACCGCAAACAATATCATTTATGATTACGTTTCGATAAAAATAATTTTCTTAACCTTCACCATTCCTACATCCGTCTTATGTTGCCTTTCTTTCTTTTTCAAACACAACATAAGCTTCCTTTCTTAATAAATACGTATTATAAGTCAGACTTCCTGTATTTGGAACAATAAAATACTAACAGCAAACAATAAATACACACTAACAATAACGTTAATATCTTTGTATTCTGAACACACTCATAAACAAGTAAATATGTATCCTAACTTAGCCTATTTCTTTATTTACAATCAGCAAACTTTTTTTGTTGCTGTTGTATTTTTTTTAAATTAATTATTTCTTTTTCTTTCAACAAACAGATGTGTTTGAAGTTTTAACACATGCTGGCGCATCTCAAGTTTTTTTTTTTTTTTTTTTTTTTTTTTTTTTTAAACTTCTAAAGATAATTTTCTTTTTCAATCTTCCATTTCACCATCTTTTTGAATCTGTCTTGATTCTTTGGGGAATTCTTCCCATCTGTGGGCAGCTACATATTATATACGTAAAAGAAAATTTGAAATCACCATGTAAGATGATGCGATGAAACGAATAACGTGATATACCCAGCGATATAGCCTGCCGCCTAGCGGATCATTTCGGACTAGCAAGAACTGCTCTTTTCACTCTGTCTACGTTTTCTAGAGTTCGAACTGAGCGGAGAAGGCCAGATGGTTTCTATTTTATCACAGATACAGTACTTCCAAAGTACTGCTGCAACCCATCCGAGTATAGTGTTTCGATCTGGGACTGTACCTCGACCTTCGACATTAAACTTTCGACGGAAAAGACATTGAACCGTGACCACAGAATCACTGTTTCTAAAGAACTGCTCGACCGCGAACACACGATGCTCTACGCCCCAACGCTCCATAACGACTGAAACTGTACTGTTTGTCGCTCAAAGTCGATACCCATACTCGTCGCCGAGTACTAGCGGTTTAGAAAACATATGTTTCTTCTGCTCCACCCTGTATATATAGACTTCCGTGAAACCCACCAGATTTACCTGACTTTCGGCATATTTTGAAGCATCTCCTTCATTTTCAAGGTTACTGTACTCTGCCAAGCAGCTAGATCAATTCGAAGTGTGAGTGTACATATATAAATAGATATTGCAGTTCCTTTTGATTCAAGTTATCACATTTTGTGTTAACACTTTCTTTTCATAAAATGTGGTATGAAGTTCTTACTAAACATTTTATTTAAGTTACAAAAATACCCAGAAACGAAACTGTACTTGATATAAAATATTTACCAATGACTGTATTTTCACGCCCCTTTTCAATGTAAAGAAAGAAGAGTTAGCTTTGATTTAAAGAAGATGCGACTGAAAATTTAAATTGTAAATACAGCCCAATAAATCACAACTCAAAAACATATAAGTCAATGTTATGAAGTGCTAAAAACAAGTCGAATTAAGGTAAAATACTTTAAAACATAACAGCGTTACAAATAATAAAAGTACGAACAGATTGTTAATTTTGTTTTCTACTGACGGGTATTGACTTTCTGATGCTAATTCATTTCTATACTTGTACAATAAATAATAATAACAATGAAGGAGAGGAGGACGAATAGTAAGTTAACTTACCGACACAATGCGTTTGTAACCAATTTTACAGGTTTGTAACTTGGAATTACTAATTATTTAGTGTGGCAAATGTTAAGAAAGTTTTCCTGAGCAGGTGAACAATTAGCCTCCTTTGTAACTTATTATAAACTTCCAGTAAGAATCAACTTCTTCCCAGCATTCAGAACAAAAAAGTGGAAAGTAAAATTAAATATAAATGGAGTCCCTTACCTTTCTCAATAAGCCTTCTTTTGTAGGTAGTGTGTACATAGCTAATGTAGCACCTTTACGTATAGCCCATGGATGGTAGTTTGCTAACGACGCATTGTATGCATCTTTACATATAGTACTGGTTTTCTCTTTATCTTCTAATTCTTGAACCTTTATTAAGAACAAGTGAATGAATTCTGAGAATAAAACAAATGAAATACACTGATTAGGTACAATTCAGCACAGGTATGGAACCCCCTATAATACTTCGTATATACTTAAGAGATTCCCAAGTGACAACATTCCACTGTGCAAAAGTGGTCATTTTTATTATTTATTTATTATTTCTTTAAGGAGAGTTGGAGGAGGAGTATAGAATTGTGTGAGTAGCTCATACTGTGATAAGGCATATAGATCGAAGTACAAACATTATCAAGCTGATTTGTATGGTTTGTTTAAACCCAAATAATAAAAATGTTCACCACGAAAACGGAGAAAACAATAACAAAATACCAAATGCAAAAAACTTTGTGACTTGCTTGATATATAAACAAAAATCAAGAACAATACTGCATGTATAGGCGTAGCCACGGGGTGTGCCAGGTGTGCCCAGGCACACCCTAATGGGCTGCGTTATCAAAGAGAATTAAAGATAGATATTTGAATAAGAGAAAAATAAGTGATATCTTTTTCCAGGGCAAAATTACTAAACGTACAGATTATTCGAAATATCGGACTCTCTGAGTATATTTCCGAATGCCACCTTCCCTCTTCAATATTTGTTTAAAACTTATTTGTATTTGAGGAAATGCAGAAACTGATAATCTTTCCTGAACGCTCGAAATTAAAAACTGATATAATACAGGGTTTTTATTTCCAAGCGAGAACAAACAAGATTGCAAAATCGATATGTCATGGGGGAACTAATAAAAATAATTCTTTGCCTTACAAAAGGAGTCCATCCATTGAGAGGTCACACTGAAAATAAAGAACCATACGACAGTGGGTTATTTCTAGATGTACTAGATTTAATTTCCAAGTATGGCAGCGTTTGAAGGAACGCGTAATAAGGGGCCAAAAAAATCAGTTACTGAAGCTCACAAATTTAGAATGATATAATCGCAGTTTGAAAGCTGTACTTGAAAAAAAGTTGAAAATGTCATTACTTGGTACAAACGTGTGCATTAGCGCTGATGAAATGAGTGATTGTGGTCATCATGAACAGATGCCAATAAACCGTCACCTGTTGAGCATTTAGTGACTCTTCGTAAGTTGTATTCTGCAGATGCACAAACAATTTTAATAAGTTAACACTAGTAGTGTCAGAGTTCGGTGTTGATGGGGAAAACGTTCTTTCTGTCTGCTTCAATGGAGCCTCAACAATGTCTGGGACACTATCTGGGGTGTCAATGAAATGTAAAGGAAAGAACAGTTCAATAATGTACGTTCACTGTTATACTCATTGTTTGAATCTTGTACTTGTGGATTCATGCAGCTCACGACCCGAAAATAGATACGTTTCAGAATTTTTCGGAACAATTCAATTCCCTTACACTTTCAATGAAGGTAGTTTGTCAAGGCATGGAGTTTTTGAAAGTGTATGCCAGGAAATTGGTCTAAGTTTGAGAATACTGAAGTCTTTGTCAATAACGAGATGACTGTGCCGTGCTGAAGCTGTTCAGCAGTGAAAAAAAAACTTGCTCTGCAATTATTTTGGCTTTGGAAGAAATCTCTCAAAACAGTCATCAGGATGATGTGAGAGCTAAAGGGAATGGACTAAAACAGCAAGTCAGATTGTTTGAGTTCGTTATTTGTCTCACAATTAGTGTTGTAAATAGAAAAAAAACGGTTCGTATTTTTTCAGAAATTTACGTTTTTTTTTTTAGAAAAAAAAAACATTGCCTCTCGTTTTTTTTCTAAATTTCGTTTTTTTTCAAATAGTCATTTGTAATACATCTTACGTCTATTTAAGTATGAAATATTTTTATTTAGGTGTAATTACCGTAAAATGCAACATAAATTATACGCTAGATACTGATACGCTACAAATATTTTACAATTTACATGAATACCATACCTATTAACAATTCGGATTTCAGCAGTTTTCATCAATATCAACTAAGAAATAAAAGTAGAAATGAAATTTTGTTTCTTCGTGAAAGCAGGCCTTTAATAAGTACAAAAATAATGTCACGAACAGTATCCAGTAACTTGTCTAAAGGTAAAAACTAATACTAATTTGCCTAATAGTATTTTTCTAAATGTCATATGTAAATAATTTGTTGACTAGATATATATGATACGCAGAGCGTGCATATGCGTGGAGCGGCAAACTTGGATGGTCAGGCAAAATCTGTCATAAGTATATTATTTAAATTAAATATTTCTTGTTGCAAACAGACTTCGTGATGATGGTAGTTACATTTACTAAGTTGACCTTCTATTTGAATACTACATTCATAAATTATGTTTAAGTTGCATTAGTTTAAGGCCACATGGACAATGCTAAAGCAAATGGTCGAATAAATCCGAGCACAAATTGCTTGATTGTTGTCAAATGCGAGAATTCAATTCTCGAATAGTAGTGAATATCTGTTCCATTTAATAAGTTATCACAGTTTTGATATGACAACTAGTCTTGTTTTTGTCAGAAACAAGTTTCTCATCATTGAAGGTAGAAACATGTTTTTTTTAAATGTTAGAAGATGTAGAAGAAAATCAAGAAATAAAGATAAAAGAGCTAGTTGCACTGGAATTGCAAACTGATACATTGATATTGAAGCTCGATAGTGAATTCTATAAAAAGGATTACCATCTTTCCTCTGCAAGTGTGTTTGCTTTATCTTTCACTAACGTAATAGATTAATATTTAAAGAAAAAAAAAAAAAAAAAAAAAAACAGACACAACGGGATTGCATTTTTAGTAAGTATTTAAGCCTTTCTGAGTGCGACTGTACTTACCCTCACCTTGGTTATTCATGCTGGAGTAGCATACTTAAAATCATGACTTTTAAGATTTGTTCATTCTAGAGAAAGGGGGAGGCGGCAAATTATGCCATTGCACGAGGCGACAAATTGACTAGGACCCGCCCTGATGATATGTATATAAAAGACATGAATATAGGATGACTCAATTTGAAGTAATGCAGGGTGTTTCAAAATTAATATTAGGGTTTTGAAACTTTGTAGTATCTATTACAATTAACTTACAATTATAAATATTATATCAAATGAAAGAGCAACTCAAACAGTTTCGTACGCACGCATGTACATGCATTGTTTCTTCTGCCTGCCGTTAGAAAGAGCAAGTAGCAAAGATGGAGACTAGAGAGCAGAAAGCCTTTTGTGTTTTAATAAAGACTGAATCTGTACAGTGCAACCGTCTGTGTGAAGAATATTAAGGAGACGCAACTACGTCTTTATCGTTTGCAGTTGCTACAGGTCTAAAGCCTACAGACTACGGTTTACGTGCCAATTTCGCAAGTGAAATATTGCTTCATAATAATGAAGATTTCCTGAATCGTGTCGTCTTCAGTGATAAATCGACATTTCACCTAAGAGCTAATATGAACACTCATAATGTTTCCATCTGGCAAATCAGCAAATCCTCATTAGATGGTACAGTTGAAACGAGACTCCCCTAAATTGAATGTGTTTTGTGCCATATGGCGGAAAGTTTATGGGCCTTTCTCGCCTATCGACTAGATGTGTGCCGTGTGACAAATGAATCTCACATTGAACACTTGTAGCAAAGACTGTTTCAGGTGCTTTTACTTGATGCATTGCTTATAACTGTACGTAAAATGTAATAAGTACTACGAAGACTTAAAACCCCAAAATTTATTTCGAAACACCCTGCATTTCTCACCAACAATGTTGGAACTAAGATGTAAAAAGGAGGGAAAATTTTCCTTATAAAGTTATTGTTTACAACAAGGATATTATTATTAGTCGAGATTATAACTACAACAACAACACGAGTTAGTAGTCAAAAAAATGTAATCAAATTCCAGGTGGCCAAAGTGGCACACACGGGTTTGTCACTTCTTTAATCCGCTCCTGTGTGGACACTAAGATATCGGGATGTTGGTGTCGAATTTCCTTCTCAAATTTCACCCCAGTCAAAAATTCGAGAATTTTCTAATTTCGAATTTCCTTTACTTCTTTTTTCCCTGTAGCTTCCTTCGTTGTAGAAAGACATCCTTAAGACTTGCCAGGTAGATACCTCGGATGGATACCTAACTGTTGGCATCAATTGGATAGGCCTGCGCGCAGTGTTGCCAATTAGGGAAATTAAAATTCTCCTATATTTGGGCAAATAATTAGAAATTTTTGTTTATAAATCCGTACCTATACGTCCGAGTGCAAGTCAACTTACGCCAATCGAACATTTGTCCTTAATTAACAAACGCAAGTACAGATCGTTACAATGGGGTAATTAGGGGGCGCACGTAAAATTCGTATTTAGGTTCTAACCCTTGATTTTTCTAGTTTTTCCCTACTTTTCTGTTTACCGTAATATATATTGGTAATTAGAAACTTTATTCCTTAAATATCGCCATAATACTTGTAGGATATATTAGTGGTGTACCAATGTTTAATTTAAGATAGTTTGCGTCTGTCTGGTAGCAGTGTTGCCAGCTACAGAAAATTTTAATTCAGATTTTAGTGGGAAATCTTGGAAAATTATGTTTTGTCTCTATTATTTCCCTCTTGTTGGCTATATCGGAACAAACTACCAGTATCTGGAAGTCTCGTCTTTACTCTACACAACGCACTATAGAAAGTTTTAATAGGATAATTACGGGAAGTACAGTTGAGGTTTACAGTAGACCTTGTTCTCTAATTGGAAAGATAACTGTGATTTTTTTAAAGATAGAATGAGATATTTTTTATTGACATGCTTACTTTATTAGATACCGTCACAATACTTGTAGGATATATTAGAGGGATACCAAAGCTTATTTTAAGATAGTTTGTGTGTGTATGATAGTAGTGTTGCCAGCTACAGAAAATTTTAATTCCAGATTTTAGGGGGCAAATTTTGGAAAAAATCCATTTTTATTTCTATTATTTCCTTCTTGTCGGCTACATTCGAACAAACGTACCAGTGTCTAACAGCCTCATCCTTAACCTACACAGCGCACCACAAAAAGTTTCACTAGGATAATTAGGGGAAGTACAGTTGAGGTTTATAATAAACAATGTTCTGGAAATGGTAAGAAAAGGGTGAATTTCTGAGGTAGAATGAGATTTTTTTTTTTAAATTTCATGCTTACTTTGTTATATATCGCCATGATACTTGTAGAATATATTCTTGGAGTACTACGGTTTATTTTCAGATAGTTTTCGTCTGTCTGATGGCAGCGTTTCTAGCCAAAACAATTAATTCCCGCTATTAGGTGAAAAATTCGGAAAATTTCCTTTTCCCCTCTATTATTACCCTCTTACTGGCTACATTGAAACAAACGTATCACTGCTTGAAAGCTTCCTCTTTTCCCTACAAAACTCACTATAAAAAATTTCAATAGGATAATTAGAGAAGCTGTAGCCCCGGCATATTTGATTTTTGCTTCTGAGGCGTAAAAAGTGTCAAAATTTAATGTGTATGACAGAATTTTTTCTTTCCCTCTTTGAATGGAAGCCAGCGACTTCAGGATTTCCCACTACCTTGTCAACACACCAAAGATTTCTTTAGATGAATTGAACCCATCTAGCAACAGTGGTGCTAGATACAAAAAAATTTGAAATTCGGTTAGGGATTTTTTTTGGTAAATTTTCACCCCTACATTTCCCTCAGTAATTTCTCACCCGTTGGCAACAATGCAATGCAACTTACACCAAAAAATAGCCACTTCTATTTTCTAAAAAACAAGGCCTTAACCATATCAATCGGATGAATAGTTTTTGAGCAATAAGTCACTAACTGGAAATGTAGGAAAACGCCAAAAATGACCTGGGGCCTAAAGGAATAATCACACAATTTTGCTCCTATAAGTACAAAGAAACAAACGATTTGTAAGTTACGACGGCTTCGACTCAAGTTCTGTTGATTATTCCAATAATCTGCAACATAAATCAATAAAAAATAGTTGCCAGAAAAAAAAACAGACATTTGAAAAAAAAACATGAAAAAGAACGATGTTTTTTATTGAAAAAAACTTCACAGAAAAAAAAACCGTTTTTTTACAACACTACTCACAATGCTACATCCAGTCCTACAAATAATCGTGAAGGTTAGCGAGTTAATCCAAAGTTCAGATGTAAATCTACTTTCGGCTATATCTAGTGTAAGTAGTTTCGGAATGATGCGCAATCCATGAGATATCTCAATTTATGAAACTTTACAACAAAGCTATTAAGACCTGTGATAGTGTGGAGATTTCAATTCCTCCAATGAAGAGGCGAAAAATTGCAGAGTCTTGACAAATCAATCAGCTCACAGTATTTGTACGAAGAGGAGATGAGAATTTCTTATTATTATCCTGTTTTAGACTCAGCTGTCTGTAATTGAAAGATTTAGTCAAGAAACTATTCGGGTCATCAGTGCCGTAGGAAATCTCACTGACTTGAATGTAAAGAATGAAGAAATAATCCTCGTAGCTAGAACATGCAAATTGTCAGGCGACGAGTTGGCAGCATGCAAATTGTCAGGCGACGAGTTGGCAGCAGAAGTAAGACTTCTGAAAGGAAAATCGTCTGTAGCTAAGGGAAGTTCTTCTGTTACGCTACAAGAGTGGTTTCAGTGGTTGGAGAAAGAAGATATTTACTTGATTCTACTCCGTAATACAGCACTTCTCTTCTATACCTGTCATAAGCTGCACATGTGAGTTTTCTTCAAGTTTACTCAAGTTAAAACTAAATAAACAACTCAGAAGCAGAATAGATTGGAAACCTTGTTCTTGTTGTTTGTGGAACAGGAAAGAGCTTCGTCTATTGACGGTAGCGTATGCAGGAATTTATTTCGGGAGGGGTCCAAACTCAATATGAGGATATTTTATATTAAAATTCCCTTAAAATTAGGCTAAATTTACACAAAAGTCGAAATTTCGGGGGGGGGGGAGGGAGGAGATACTTCCGTACGTCTATTGATGTATTGATAAGGTTATTGATAAATTTAAGAATATTGCGCCTTTTGACAGACGTCTTTTGTTACAGATTATGTGCGTCTTGATGTATTCGTTTGTAAAATTTATGAACATTTGTGTGCGTGTAATTTCTATGCAATTTATTTATTTATTTTTATTTTTTTTTTTTTTACTACATAGCTATACCCAGAAATTTTCAACAGTGTTATATAGTGAATTTATCTCCCTTTAAAAATATTAATGCAGTTAAAGAGCAAGTGATTGTACTGTAAAGTTACAAAGGTATTAAAAAGATACAAGACCAAATTTTGTTTTCTTTGTGCACACCCAAATATAAAGTTCTAGCTATGCCTATGCTGCAGTGTCTACATAAAACCTACAGAAGGTATCTCATTATGTCCAAAGCATAAGATAAATTAACTTAAATCTTTCATTTGCCTGATTTATTTTTCTTGCAAGCTGATACGTCTTTTGTTTCATTAATAAAACTTGCTCTTTTTTTTAAAAAAAAAAATCATAATTTAAGAAGATGACGCAAAGTTTCTACTTTAAATACTTGAAGAGAACTTCAGCAGTAGTATCCAGGATCTATTTCAACTACAGGTTAAGAAGTGCAATTCAGGACTTGAGCATACAAAACATTGATTCACAGCTCTTTATCACTTATAGTAAAGGCGTTTAATTTTTTCATTATAAGTAATATTTACAACTTTGTGTGATTCACATTGAAACTAAATTATGACATATTTATTTAGTTATCTAATCTAATTTATCATTTTAAGCTTCATTTGTGTTACCAGTCCCCGTACCTCACAATCTAAAATAATTACTATTTTGTGTTGCGAAAAAGAAAGTAACTTAAAATGACTATTTACGCATCTTTTTCTTCGGAGTAATTTGATCTTTAATTTACTTGTTAAGAAGAGAGTAAATAGGCTTAAAACTAAAAATAAAGACATTTTTTACTGTGAAATAAGCTCTCGGATTCGCTTAAAGGTCTCACTGAAAATGGAAACTAACAGAAAGCAATTTAAGGGGACTTATCGCCGCCACTATTACGACACTTTTTTTAAAATTGATATGGATTCCATAGTTGATAAGGAAAAAATAATAACAGATGAAACCTAAAGAAGATAAAGTTTAGTTACGTTTCCGAAGAACTATGGTTAGAAATTATAAACGTAAGTAGCGTTCCTCCTTCGCTGAACCTAGGGACGTAATAGAGTGCGTATATAAGAATATATAGCGTATGCCTTCTTACATTTACGAAAAAATGAGTGTATACGAGGGCGGGTCTATGATATATTTTCGAAAACAGTTGAACATATTCCACCAAAAAATTCTAGCATTACATTACCGACTGATTCACTATCAAGTGTTTTAATTCAGCGCGTCATCCCACGCTCAATTCCTGATCTGAGCGCAAGGCATCTGATGTAAGCTTAAACAATGGTTCTAATTATACTTTAAAACATAAGTTTCGTCCCATATAGTCTTCACGATGACTAGCTTCCATGTTATACAGTCATGTGATCACTGAAATGTTTATTTACGAAATATGGACAAAATTATGATGAACATTTTCCGAAAACTTAATTCGAAGAAAAATTTTTAAATATCTCCACCAGTAATCAATTCGTGTATAAGTGATGAATTACACAATAGAACGTAAGTAGCGGGAGGGTGATGCAGACGGTATAATCCTGCGTGGTATGAAATCTTTTTATCAAGCGTAATGCTCTCGACTGCAAGTATAATAGAAGTATGATTATTACGCTAAAAATATTGTATTATATTCGGTCCAATAAATAATAAACAAATAATGACTAACCCAAAGTTATTAAAACCCACCTAACCCACGATGTAATCGCAGCAACGTACGGCAACCAGACACATAATCATCCTTTCTTAACAACTGTTTTTCCTCCTCATATCGAATCATACTGGCAACACTACAAAACTCTTCCTTATGATCACCTCTCCTCAACTCTTCTAAAATTTCAATTTTGCTAATTACATCACTAGCCACAAATCCAAATACAGTTCCCAGTAGTCTGAAGAATCTAAAAAGAAAAGCAAACCACAGATGTATATAATTCATATTTCCAACATCATTAAATGAAATGAAATTACAAATTTACCTTTATGTGCTTTATGCTAAAAGAGACTGATTAATGAAAGTAAATCACAGGAAAACACCGAGAAAACAAAGGGACACAATGTTGACCACCACAAACCAGCAGTTAAAAAAAAAAAAAAAAAAAAAAAGTTTAAACCAAAAAGAAAAGAAAGAAACGAAAAATGCTATAAATCATGTGAACTTCATGGGAATTGAGATCAGTCAAGGATTAGGGTTAAATTCACTCCGTTATTTTTTAAAAGCATACACTCTTTTTAACTGTTCACAAGACCATCAATATATTGTTACTCACTAAAATACGTTAATAACACATCAATTCCAAAGGAAAGAGCGAACACTACCCCAAATATCATTGCAAAATTTATCATGCATAATGGAATTTCATAGTGGCTACATAACGTAACTCCATTCACTTATTTTATTGGCACATTACTTGCTGTCACCTTACTATTATCACGAGTGATTTTTTTTTTTTTTTTTTTTTAAATAAAGGTTTGTGACATCTCTGGTGTTTCAATCCCGAGGTCGTAGAATGTTTTTATCCTTTCAACGAAAATTCAGTTGATATTAATTACTCCAAATTGAAATTTTAATAATTTTCACGTCGAATAACTATATAGCTCTCTGAAATTAAATATATAATGAGGTAAGAGCGAAAACAACAATTTCCGTTGGCGCTACATTACTATAGTTATATAGCGATTGCTTGTTTCTTTGGACTAAGTTCCATATTTGAACGATTATTCTGGTTGTATAATTTGTTTTATTTATCACTATTACCATTAGAATGGTACCATGAAATAAAGAAAAAAGCTACTTCGTTTTAGTCATTCAGAAATGCCGTAAATAATTCCCAAGACTTAAAACGACTTTGATTTATAGTGTCACAAATACTCATAAAATAATAACGTTATTAAGTATTCTGTCAAGAGCGCACCCAGACATTTTTTGTTGAAGAGTTCGAAATCGAAAGAGTGGATGAAGTCTGGATCGAGTGAGCCTCTCGTAAACGTGCCACTGGTATAGACAAAACATAAGTACGGTATATTATTAAAAAGAAGTACGAAGTTCTTAGGTTCTTGGTCCGAATCCGGTGGACCCCTTTCTGGATGCACCCCAGGCTATCGCTAACACAACTGCTACAAATAAAGAAAAACGCAGCTTTCTTACAAGGCTGGCTAGAATATTTATTATTATTATTATTATTAAAAAAAAAAAAAAAAAAAAAAAAACTAGAACAGTAACGATTTCGGAAGTATAGCACTTCCTTCCTCAGATTACACTCTCCAGACTACATTCTACA
Source organism: Thermobia domestica (assembly GCF_964235325.1). Lineage (NCBI taxonomy): Eukaryota > Metazoa > Arthropoda > Insecta > Zygentoma > Lepismatidae > Thermobia > Thermobia domestica. Next base: position 95,754,845 of record NC_137468.1, read on the forward strand.
ACTCTACACTCTATAGTTGTAGAGTGTAGTCTGAGGAAGGAAGTGCTATATTTCCGAAACCGTTACTTTTCTAGTTTATTTTTTATAATAAATATTCTAGCCAGCCTTGTAAGAAAGTTGTGTTTTTCTTTATTCAAGATGGACACAAGGCCATATTGTCATAATATCCAAACTGCTACAAAGTGTGAAGATTCCCTACGCTGTGATCTGCTAATATTTTAGCATTGAAATAAAATGTATTCTCTTTAATAACATATATCAATTGTAATTACTTTTTCTCTTCTTCTTCTTCTTCTTGTCATACCCTCTATCGTACTCATTACAATACAACTTCTCCAGAACGCACTTAACATTCTTCTTCTTCTTTTCCCTATTTTTGCCAACACTAACACGAGCAGCCGGATGGAATTCTCTTCGTTTTATTCTTTCATTTTCAGACTAGCTTTCCGTCAACCATGGCCTGAACACAGCACTAGGCATCTTTCTTACCTTTATCGAATAAGGAAGAGACAGAAGAAAATTTAATACTATAGCAATGTTCTTCTGGTGTCACGAGGAAAATCAGTTAAAGAAAATTAATTAGGACGACCTATGCTCTGGTGTATCTTTTTGATCTCTTGTTGCCTTACCTATTATATAAATGAGAAAGTTAGGTACTTCTACATCATATATTTTAGATATTATTTGATTAGAATTCAATAGTATTTTGTATAGATTAAAATCCCATCCTTCTTTCTCAATAGATTTATTCATGTTTATAACTTTAAAAGAATGCACACTCCAAAGTAGGGAAGGGGAAAATGAACACATTAACCAATATTCCTGCATATGGTTCATTCCTCTCCAAAGGAAGAAGGAAGATTCTTCCACTCAAAGTGTCAAATAACAAAACAACACAAACCATTCGGAGAATCTACGCTACTTTTTTTTCTTTTTCGCCAAAACTTTTCTCAAATGACAGAGAAGAATATTCACCCCCTCTGGTCGAGAATTGTCAGCTAGATTGAATTTCTTAGCAACACCGGATTTCGAAAACAATATTTGTTTCACTACCATGTAGTGGAAGGAGAAGGCTAATAGATCAATTTTCCATACCTCCCCCTAAGGTTTTTAAGACTTTTCAAAATGTATATATATATATATATATATATATATATATATATATATATATATATATATATATATATATATATTATTCTTTAAGCTATTGTAACAATTTATTTCACTTCTGATCTATGTTAAGTCCTGCGTTCCAGTTCATCCCTTTATTACCCTCCATTTCTATACATCGTGTCTCCTTCCATTTTCTGACTATTCTTCTATCTTCTTGGCCTAGAATATTTACTTCTTTCAAATCAACTGCATGTCCCGTTTTCCCTTATGTGTTTGTAGACCGCATTTTTGTCCCTGCTAATCTAACGTCATCTTTATGTTGTTTTATACGTTCTCTAAGTCTTTTCTCAGTTTCTCCAGTAACACATATCACATTCGCTGCACTGAATTCTGTAGATCACTCCTTTTTTCTCCATAGATGTCCTTTGTTCTTCTCTCATCTTTCTTCTTTTCTCCCTTATTACTTCCAGTAGTCTCTTGCTTCCTTTTCTATATGTTGATATATCTCCCATCTTCAGAATTCCTTTAATAAGCAGTGAAGAAGACAAGGTAGAACAAAGTATACAATTATTCCATAAGCACCTAGAGAATAATGGATATGACAGAAAAATGTTAAAGTACAGAAGATGGGAGAACAAAAATAGAGAAAGAAAAGAAAGAAGACGAGAAAGAGAACGAAGTGAAGGAGGGATAAGAGAAAGGAAAATGTGAAAGACAGAAAGTTTGGAGAAGAAACAGAAATTATTAAAACAATGCTGAAGATGGGAGGTATATCAACATATAGAAAAGGAAGCAAGAGATTACTGGAAGTAATAAGGGAGAAAAGAAAAATGAGAGAAGAAGAACAAGGGACATTGATGGAGAAAAAAGGATCTACAAAATTCAGTGCAGCGAATGTGATATGTGTTATATTGGAGAAACTGGGAAAAGACTTAGAGAACGTATAAAACAATATAAAGATAACGTTAGATTACACAGAGACAAAAATGCGGTCTACGAACACATAAGGGAAACGGGACATGCAGTTAATTTGAAAGAAGTAAAAATTCTAGGCCAAGAAGATAGAAGAATAGTCAGAAAATGGAAGGAGGCATGATGTATTGAAATGGGGGGGGGGGTAATAAAGCGATGAACTGGAACGCAGGACTTAACATAGACTAGAAGTGGAATAAATTGTTGCAAAAGCTTAATGAATAAAATGTATATATATATATAGTGTGTGCATATTTAGGTGTAATAGTGTTTATATGTTTATTTATTAATTTATATATATATTAGTTAATTAATTGTTAGTTAAATTAGTTAAAGTCGTCATTTTGTCTTATTAGCAACAATGGAAAGCATCTATATAGGAAGTTTCAAATACGTATACTTGAAGATGATTTGCTGCTGCCAGGAGCCAATCAGAAGAAAGATGCCTTAGCTGGTATATGTATATAAGATTGTAAGTTATCGTGTAACTCATAATGTCTGATGAAGCCAAAAAGTTAATTGGTGAAACTGTAACACGTATTTAATCTTTAATGAAAATATAATGGTTTTGCTCAGCAAATAATTAGTTTGTATTTAATTATGGAATTTGAAATAAGTGTACAGAAAAAAAATCTCTATAGAGTTTTTTCTTGATAGTTTAATTACTGGAATCCATGGACTCCTATAATTGATTCATTACCACTGAAATACAGTATATTAGTATGTGGTTAACCAGCTATGTAACACGATTTAAGCTTAAACTCTCTTTTGTTAGCGTACGCGCCTTTGCTGTGAAAGATCCGGGTTCAATTCCCAGCGGGAGCTCATGTGGCTTCAGATTCCACGTTAAGCTGTATCATATAGCCACACTGTTGAAAGGGACGCTAAAATCAAATCAAAATCAGAAACTAAATTTTCTTAGAAGATACTTGAAATACACATGATTTTTTAAATTTTTTTCTTGATCTTCACAGGAATACTTCCAGGCCAGTATTGTGATAATAATTAATGATTTTATCGACTACAAAAGTCACCAAGTCATCATTATTAAATTTAACACAAGATAAAATTTGTGTGTTCAGCAGTAGTGAGGGGTTTCTACTCTCCGACTCCTCATTAATATTTCTAACGTAAATCTCGAAAGCCCTTCATTGGGATGTTTTAAGCTAAACTCTAACGATGTTGGATATTCACGTTTTATATATAACACTTCGGTGGCATTCATTAACTTTAAAATTGATCTATCATAGCTCTTCAAACGGTACCAAGACACTCTACAGCAATGTAATGTATGTATTTACTGTATATTACATAAAAGACCCTAAAAGTACACTTTCTGAGTCAAATATATATCAAAACTTTATATTGTAGGTTAATGATAACCAGCTTTAGGAAACTGTCGAAAAATTCTTGAAAATACATTGTCTTCTTATCCAACCTTCAATACTACGAGCTTTTACAGATTTAAATGCAATGTAATGTCCGCACTGTTGCCATACGATTTTTTGTATTTTAATTAGTGATCTAAAAACAAAACAAAACAAAACAAAAAAAATGTTTACAAACACTATGTACAACTTCTGTTGTACTAAATATTATAAATTTTCTTCGGTACAAGTCTATTACAAAAATTGAATACGTAACGTTAGTAATATAAGCATAGAATTATGTATTAATTTCCCTCGACTTTATATACATTACAGAATATGGTCCCTATGTAAAAGCCTTATATGTGAATTGCTTAATTTTTGTTTATAATATTAAATATGGGAGATGGATAAAAGGTTGGAGAATATTACCGATTTTATAAGTAACCAGTTGAGAATACTCCAAGAGCATTGCCACAACGAACTTAAAAGGAATGGAGCGGGATGGATAACTGTAATTGTTCCTACATATAAAAGTAAATCTCTTCTATCCACACCTTCTTCTGTTTCTCGCAAAATATCATCTCTCTATGACTTACGGTTCCCAAGATATGGTTCCTTAAATCTCCCGAAATCGAAACTATTTTTTGGCCAATATCTCGGGAACGGCAAGTCATAGGGATGATATTGCTGTTGATCAAACTGGCCACTAGTTTGGTCAGTGGCCACCAGTTAATATTGGTACCAAAAGCTACCATATTTAGGCCAAAAAATCCTACATAATGTCTATTCACTAAACGGAGAAAAAAAAAAAAAAAATGTCACGGCAACATTGGCCCTCTTAACATTACATCGCATTAGTGATGGGATTTTTACCGGTAAATATTTTTTGGGTATTTACCTTGGGTAAATACCCAGGTATTTACCCAAATTGGGTAAATATAAGTTTTTTTTTCCTTTCAGTCATGTATGTGATACAGATCTTGAGCAGCACATAAAAATTATGAAAAGGTAACATTAGATCCAGTAGAAGCTAGAACAATTGTTAAAAGGCATTAAATTTATTATTTTCATTAATAGAAATGAGTTATGTGGTCATTCCTGTTTTGATATTTTTCCAGAGAGCACAGTTTAAACAACGGATCACTCTGATAAAGACTACATTTATTTTTCTGCAAATAAAGAAACTAAGCAAGTACATGGAACGCTGATAAATGCTTTTCTTTTAATTTACATTCTGCAAGTGACTATGGGTGATAAGCCATTACAACTGACATGACTTGAAATATATTTTCTGTTATATTATACATGCTTTAATAACTACAAATTGAACACAGCAAGAGTAGGAGTATATACGAATACTTTCACACTTCCCTACACTTGCTCGCTAGGCATCACAATATAATAAAAAATGAGCTGTCTGAAGCCAGATTGAAGTAACTGCATTTTCATGTTTTGCGGGAAACTAGCATTCTTGGGAACAAAATAGATAAAATGCCATTGGTTAATGGGCTTCACATGACGGTTACGTCAGTTTCTTTAATTAGTTTATGATTGGGTGGCATCAGATTCATACGCGTAATTCAAATGATTCCATGCTTTAATTTAGAATTGGGCAAAATTCAGTTAGTTTTCTCTGGTTTCATACACCTCAATTGGCAGTATCAAGCTAATAAAAATACAAAAGAATTAGAAAACATTCAGGACTTAGTAACGTTCTCGAAATATTCTATACACATAAGGGCAAAACGTTATCTCGTTATGAGATGGCATTTCTACCAAGATTACTCACCATATTCATCGGATACATGAAATGAATATATGGAATCATCGCTGGTAATGTCTCCATTTATCTCACACATCTAAGAAGTGTCACTTTCACTGTCTTCTTCATGGGTTCTCCTTTTTCTTGGTACCATGGTGCATTCCAAATGTGATGAACTTGTATCTTCCGATAACTTATTTTCTAAGTCTTCCTGCTGCTCTGACTCAACAGTCTTCTCAGTCTCTTTACGCTGTGTTGATACTTTTGGCTTCTGTTTCCGGTGATGCAACTTTCAGTTATAAGCTATATATGTAATTTTTCCGGCTCTGAAAGCAGTCAGTCTATTCCTTGACTTAGTGTGAATTTTTGAGAAATTACTGAAGGATCTTTCTGTGGCGTCTGGTAATACCGATGCTGTTAATATCCGCTGTGCGACTTCAGATAATGGGTACTTCCACACAAACCTTGCCACCAAATTACTTGGTTCATTTCACCAAAACTTGTCCAAATGAACTTCTTGCCCCACAAACTTTTCTTTACCTTGTAATGTGCGAAATCCTTCATAACATTTACAAGATCTACTTTCATGTTCTCTGCAACCTTGTGTATGAACTCCAATCCATCGAGATCTTGTTCTGGAGTCAAGTCAAACCCCTGTGATTGATGGATGGTTCTGGTATAGTGAATCGGCTGAAGTGCTGTAACTTTTCTGCTTTCGAAATTATTAAGAATATGTGTTTCTTCTGCTTTGGACAATGGGAATTCAGGTACAGCCTTTCTTAATTGTTCTTCGATTTCTTTGACAGCAGGAACAACTCGGTGTGTATGTTACATTCATCAGATTCTAATATATTTATCCAGGAGACTTTTGGCTTAAGAACATATATTAGCTTTTCAACTGTCACCCAGAAAACCTCATCTTCAAGTAACCTTGCTTTGTGGTTTTTAATAAATGCTGTATATCTTGCAGTGGTTTCATGAACAGCTAGATTATGTAAAGTGATTTTGTAGCTTTCAGACTTTCAAAAGATTGTAAATAGCTTCCTCAGCGGGTTTTACATGGAAGAATAAGAGAAGTGTGAATGTTCTTTTCATTGTTAATTGCATGAAAAGGCATTCAATACCTGAGTATTTTAACCATTTCAATAACGACTACAACATTTGCCATAAGTGAGGAAATTGAAGAAAACTTCAAAATATCACTGCAGACAAGGTTCAACGTGTGTGTTTTACGTGACTATGGTTGCAAATGGAAATACTTTTGTTTGACAAGAGAAAAATCCTTCTGCATATTTGCTGCATCATCACAAATGAGAACAAAGAACTTTGCTTGGGTCGTATTTTTTAATGACATCAAATACTTATTTCTAATGCACTCAGCAGTGTGACGGTTACCTTTCGTGTTGATAAACTGAACAAATATTGGATGGGGGTTTGTAATATTAAAGTTGATTATTCCCTCATTGCGAACATTACTCCAACCGCAACATCGAAGATTTAGATACTTGCAACCTTGTTGAATTTGCATTTCATTAAACTTGGCATCAAATTGTCCCTAAAAATTTCAACTTATTTGACCATGTGGCCATTATTTTGCAAAATATAAGCTATTTGAAAATACTTGTAAATTGTTTTACCAACCCCTTTTCAGCCATCGTTTTTTGACTCTTTTACAAGGTCATATGGCAAATCCTTGAATTATATGAAATAAAATTACATGTACATTAATAGAAACACTTGCGCTGGGCTAGGGTAAATGTAATGTAATATATAAGAAATTAATTGTTGAATTTATTACATAAGTAGTTAACTATCCTTTGCCATTTGCAATTTTTATCTGAACTTTGAGACAACTTATAGACACAGCAAGCCAGCAAACTACTCCATTATCGCTCAACCCAAAACGTAACTTGATATGTGATGTGTGTGTGTGAGCTCATTAACTCATTAACTTACATGTGTTACGGTATGCATATATAGGCTACTTATGTTTTCATCAACTGTCATTGTATCCATAAAAGTGATAATGCTACTAGATGAACTTTTTACATTGATGGAGGAATCTTCATATATGAAACTGCATCAAAGTTTTATAAGACGCCCTTGTCAGTAAAGAGTCATCAATGCTTTTATTGTTACTACAACTTGACGTAGTTTATACACTTTCATTCACTTGTTTTGTCCCAGTATTTTGCAACAATGACACAAACTTCTCCCTTGTAAACCTTTCAAAATTGTTTCCTTTAGACTTTCAGGATACTTAAAATATGTATACACATGATCTGACATTTCATTTACATATGCGTGCTTATAGTTTCCATCACATTTCTTGCAATTTACTGATATATCATTTCGTACATTATATGCGCAACATTAGTTTAAGCACTGAAAATAGTTTAGTAGCACATGCTGAAAATAGTTTAAGCACTTTCCGATTGCAAAAGAAAACGATTAGAATAATTTTTGGGTTACCCACAAAATCGACATGTAAAAAGGTTTTCATAGAAGCAAAACTTTTAACACTCCCCAGCTTATATATCTATAAATCTATTCTTTTTACTGTGAAAAACAAGCATCTTTTTATCTTTAACAAAAATGTTCATAGCCATAATACAAGACAAGGTACTGACATATTTGTGATGCATCAAAAATATGCTAATGTAAGCAAAACCGTGTACATGAATTGTGTCAGATTGTATAATAAACTTCCTCTGTACTTGAAAAATATGACCAATGTTTCCATTCTTCGTAAGACATTATATAAACTATTCACTGAAAAGTGCTATTATACTATTAAAGAATATTTAAATGACTCATTGGTTACAGATAGGAACTGAAGAGTTGGTTACAGATACTTACCCGTGAGTGCATGCCTGGTGTGGTACAAACAGTTACCTAATTAGATGTAAATTGTCATGTTCTTATACTTAATACATCCCATTATGTGGTTTTGGAAATATGCATGATGTATACCTCTGGTACTTGACAATATTGTATGTTTTTTTTTTTTTTTTCTTTCTTTTCTTTCTGACAACTGTAACGCTTACATGAGAATTTCTCATGCTTTGTAAGCTAATGAAGCAGGCAAATAAATAAATAAATAAATAAATTACTTTTCTTTCTACCCATTTTAAGCTTTTTTCTCTCCCTGAATAAAAGAAAACTTAGGAAATTGAACTAAGATAAGAGGCACGTCTACTCTCAAGTCTCAAATCAGTACCAGTACTGAACTTAATTAGAAAAGGAATGGTTCGAAGCAATTTTACCAGATATATATTATGAGTTTCCAGTGTTGCAGGTTTGCATCTTTGTTTAACCACATCTATATCTGGAAGATTTTATTCTGCTATTTTAGAGTCCACTATGTCTTCTTATTATGTAATCTTGAAGTTTGTAATAAATACCCATTTTTTGGGTAGGTAAATAAAATTTCGGTATTTACCGGGTATTTACCCAATTTTTATTTACCTACCCAGTGGGTAAATACCCAAATCCCATCCCTACATCGCATTAAAAGGACAGAAGCTTCTGGTGCTGAAGGTTGGATAAGGAGATACACGTTTCCACGAAATTTTCGACGGTTTCCTGAACTTAGATATCATTAACCTGAAATATGAACTTTTATTTATATTGGACTCAAAAAAGTACATTTTAAGATCATACAATACACTAACTTGCTATACATAGTCTTGATACATTTGAAGAACTGTAAAGATCAAATTTAAAATCAATAAATACCCCCAAAGTGCTATGTATAAAAATGTGAATAACCAACATCGTTAAACTTTAGCTTAAAACATATCAATGAAGGGCGCCCGAGACTTATACCAGAAAAATTGATGAGAAATTCGAGAGAAATTACTTATCACCGCTGAACACATGAGACTGGTATTGCGTTAAATAAAATGTGCATGTATTCTTTATTGACATCAGTAATTGTTCTTCAGATGACACTATGTTTTCATAATTTTACATGGCAACAAGTTTCAACGATGCTTATTTAAAAGAACCAAGTACTACAACTAGAACTGGTGCTGAGAAAAGTCAGAGCAGACCGATATTTTTCAACAATGAAAGGAAATTTGCCATGAGATACAGAGGTAGATGTATTATTTATTCTACACGTTCTGCTATGGCTTTAGTTACTGTTTTGGAAAGAAATCGCTGCAAATGGAAGCAGGAACAATCACCTCACGCTGTCTTTTACGCTTGAGCATTGGTTTATTTATCTATTTTATTATTTTTTTTTACATATGTTTCCTTACGAAAAATAATATTGAAAAATTTACAGGTAAAATTGAATATTCAGCATCGAATGGCGTGTTCATAAGAAACAAATTCCTTCAAGCAAGAGAAATAAACTGTAAATAAAAAGGGAGACATCGAATTGTAGATTAACGACGAATGCCACAACAATAGGCAGCATCGAATGCAGGGACGTTCAAAAACGAAAATTCTTTCGGCAATAATTAGGGTCACGAGCTTTTCGCACTAAGAGCTTGAAAATTTCTTGTTTCTTTTTTAGTATTTCGCGTTTTGTCGCATTTTCCAAATAAAGTTACGCATTTCTAGCTCTTATGGAAAAGATATTCCCTGACATTTTTAAAGTTGTTCCTTTTATTCATAGATAACTATAGAAATAAACCACTGATTACCTTATTAAAAAGAAAGAAAAAAAAAAAAACGAATATTTCATTTGAGATCGTAAATTTCACTTACAGAAAATAATATTTTTTAAATCAAACTGAAGGAAAATCAGTAACTAAACTTACTATGAATAGGAAAGTTTTACAGTCTTCTGAAACTACATAGGCACATGTTACATCTAACCATTAAACATAATCATGTTACATGTTTCCACATTATCCTCCTCCATTGTTGTACGTTTGTCACTTATCATCAATCCTTGCCATTGGCTAGCTAATTAAAATGGTTCCTTCCCATCCAGCTGCAATGGTGGTAGCTAACACGCAACATGTTTTCTATGGTCGAGTCCATATCACCCAAAATGCACCGTTCACGCCAAGTTCAATCGTTAATCGTTTTCAGAGAAAAACTTATGTTTTTAAATTAATGTGATAACGTACTTTTAAAATTTCGCGTAGTTAGAAATTTCGTGCAAAACTGCTAATTTCGCGTTTTATCGCGCAATGGAAACCAATTAAAATACACCAATATAAAATATCATAAAATGTAAATAGTAAGACTATTCATGGCTTTGGATATATTGTTTTAACAAAAGAGACACTGACCAAAGCTTAAAACCCACTTTATTTTAAATTATAATTTGTAACTGTTTCGGATATCTAACATATTCTTCTTCAGACACTATCGAAAGATTTATTTTCGATAGTGTCTGAAGAAGGATATGCTAGATATCCGAAACAGTTACAAATTGTAATTTAAAATAAAGTGGGTTTTAAGCTTTGGCCAGTCTCTCTTTTGTTAAAATAAAATGTCAAAAAATTGAAAATTACTTAATTCTCACGCATTTCGTTTTATCACGCTTTGCGAAAAACTCGTGCCTCTAACAATAATACACGTCTTGAGAAAATTACGCGTGAATTTAAAGATGTGAATTCCTATATTAGAGCGCAGCAATCAAGGCTTCAAATAGTGCTTTAACTCTGCGTGCTACTCGTCGGCTTTCGAAACTTCATTTTTCGATGGGACAGGAAGCAAATTCCCTAGTGGGCCGCGGTGCTCACTAGCGAAGCGCACATCTCTGGTGTGTGGGGCCGCTCGTTCGTTCCCAGCCTGCATAGACAGTGCAGTTTTTTCCCACTTGGTTTATTCCACCTATTATCATCCACCTTATCACCACTGTCTCCATTAGCCTTGGACCATAATTATGGCTCATTAAACTCAAAACAAAATAAAATGGCAATAAAGGTTATCACTGTACGATGATTAATTAGTGAGAAAAACGAATATGGATTCGCGTACTGACGTGACATTAGATAAACAGGCCACAGACCGTAATTATGACAGCGTTAAAAAAAATTAATAAAAAAAACTCCAATGCCTTAGTACCTTCTAGAGCACTGCCTAGGACATGAATGCTGCATTAAAAATGGAGGGAAATGCAGAAATATAGAACGGAAACTAATGAGAGAGGAGTTGCATCAGAACCAAATGTGGTGAAATGAAATAAAACTGTGGATACTATCCCATTTTATGGGAGCATAAACTTGCACAATCCAGGAAAGAAATATGTTGCTTGAATTAAAATCAGATTACACAAATGATCAAAACATATCGAGATCTTACCTTTTATACTTATATTAAGATAATAAATACGAGGTGGAAAGTGTGCTCTTTATCACACAGTACATCATAAGATATAACTAAGTGTAGTGCTATGTGAAGGCAATGTACAAAATGATCAAAGAAGTGTCACTAAGCTGTACCATACACAAGGCATGTATTTCATATCATATAAAGTGTTTTTCCACTATCCTAGTTTATGTCCACCCCACCATCGCTTTTGCACCTGCTCCCTACGGCCGCACCATTTCCTATCGATCAGTCCCCGCTGCTGAGCTGACTTTGTTAGATAGCATTTGTACTTTTCAGGCCCATCTAGCACAAGTAGGTTTGTGTTTCTAAGTTAATTCGTTTTATGCATTGTAGTTTTAATGCTATATGTGCATACGCTGTAGGTATACTCAGCACTACTGAAGCCAATCTGCACCTAAAACAATATTTCCTAAGGCAGTAAGAGTGCATTTCCTGCTAAGAGAAGTTTATATTTCATGAATATAAGTATCCTCTTGTGTTGCAACCTTGTACAGGAAAGAAGTATTCTCATGTGTGTTTCGTAATTGCTGATATCCCAGAGACATGTATTTGATAAGAGCCCTCGCCCCAAATTCTCTAAAAGTTTACATAATACTGTAGTAGAGTGTTGTTATAGAGCTGGTTGGAAATATCAGAAGGTAAAGATTCATTGTATTCGTTATTTCTGAATAGTGCGTAGTTTGCACCACTTAATATTTGGAATGGTACTAATTTGCGCAGTAATACAATACAAATCAATATGCATCTTCTAGTGAAATGCAACGAAAGAAAACAAATAGATTGTAATACAACGTTAAAAACAGGTTCATGGATCTAATGCGGTGAAGACATCTACGGAAGAATCTTTTTGCAGTATGCTATCATCCTTTACTTTTTAGCATGCGAAATAGAACAGATCTCAGAAAAGCATTGTAGGAAATCCTAAGAAATGCAAAACGAATTCCAGTGTTTTGAGATCAAAACAGTGACAACAAAGGGCTACCAGCAAAAAGCAGGCAGTGACCTAAGCTAAATGCATAATGTTGGTGCAAACAGTGAACAACAAAGTCAGTTGTTTGGAAAATTTATGGGTAAAATCTATCAATTTATGAAGAAAGAAGGTTATGTCGGACTGGGGGGAAGGTAAGTACGGACATAATTAACGCTGAAACAACAAAGCTAACCTGACCTAAACTAACCCTACTTAACAAAAATTATGCAATATTTTTTAAAAATAAAATTTTTGTTGTAAAAATTGCTGGCATTCCTCAGGCCGACATATGCCAAGGACGAGAACTGTGTACAGCATGTAGGAAAAAAAAAAAAAAAAAAACCATTTGTGAAAAAAAAAAGTGCATTAATAAGCAAATGTAATACGTAGCCAGCTAGTTTGTGATGGCAACGTATTTTTAGCACCAGTTTTCCCTTGTCAGCATGTTCAATGTTAGAACGCACTTGTTTTTACCAACCTTCCGTTGGTGTTCACTCCAGCTTTACTCTGCCCTGATCTGCAGTAGATGCAAAACTAGTTTGTAATGACCATCTAGAGCAGACTAATGCGTGAATTTCGCACTTTTTTTTTTCTTAAACCCGCATATCCACTCACCATCAATTTTGCCTGTTAAAAGTGGAATATTGTTTTATGTTATCAATAAGTGCAAACATAGGGTTCACTCGAGCAGACGGTTCTACCAAATAGAAAATTTATAGGTAAAATACGATCTGAAACAATTTTCGTGAAGGAATGAGAGTGTAAATATAAGTAATTATTGTCAGTACACAGCATATTGAAATGAAATTTGAGTCACAGTGAAAGTAATGTATGTGTACGTATGCTCTTCCACTATCTTTTTTATGCTTATACCCCCGTTGCAGAGGCGCCTGCTTCCTACGGACGCGCTATTACTCGGGACTCTCGCTGCGCTCCTGCTCTGATTCGGTTACACAGCACTCGTGCTTTTTAGTGGCACCTAGCACAAATTGGTTCCTGTTTTAGGCACTGTAGTTTACATGCCATACGTCCACACTATTATACTCATTCCTACTGAAGTCAATCTGCAAGTAATAATGTTGCTCCTCAATTAGTGCACCTCCGCCAAGTGAACTTTGTGGTGGCAAATAGCGTGTGCGTGGGTTTTCTTGAGGTTCTCCCGTTTCCTCCCACCTTCTTCATTCCACCATTTCATTCATCTCTCATCATCACCGTCTCCTTTAGCCTAACCGGCACAACCGTGGGATGTAAAACTCAAAATTTCATATCATTTCATTTAGTGCATGCTCTGCTAAAAGAAATACAAATCTCTAACTTAACCTGAAAATGTAAGAAATGTGTCAAAATTTCGTAGAAGCGTGCGGTTAAGTAATGCCCAAAGATTTTGCAGAAGCTCAAGGACATGATTACTGTTAGGGGCTGAATACCCTAAGGAAGTGAACGAAACCAAATATAACCTAACCTATTGATAAACTATTGTTAGCTCTGTTGAAAAGCTGGTGCGAGTTAACAGAATAAATGCCATGTTATAACATCAATTGCTGAGTTTATGCATACATAATGGAAAATAACTGGTGAGAGAATTATAACTTTGCAATCATTCTTTTGAGTAGTATTCTTAAACTTAACCTGTACTACTAAAGATTTTGGTGCAGATATACTATACGGATCAATAATTTGTAAAATTTTGAGAAGAAATTTCTAATGTTTTAATAGAATAGTCTGTAAATAATGGAAATATGGTATCCACTTACCTCTGAGATGCGTATTTACGCGAAAATATAGAAATGAAAGTCGAAGGCGGTATCCATTTATTCTCACAAGGTAATTACAGAGAAATGTGTAATTTCTGCTAATATTGTATTAAAGTAGTTTTTAAGCAATCGATATAGTCTGTCATTTTTACGTCCGACACGGATTGCTAGCTAAATCAGTTAAAAAAAAAAAAAAAAAAAAAAAAAAAAAAAAAGTATAAACAGATTGAAGGTGAATCAGGGTATAAGAAAGTGAAGAATTAAGAAGCGGAACCATAGAAATCTTGGTGATGTAACACGTATACACTCGAAGATTATTAATTGTGTCCATTTCCGGAATTCTGAATAATGCCGGTGATGATGTAGTGCATAAGTACCAGTGCAAACTGCGGAGAAAATTGGAACTTCGTGATATTCGAAAAAATGAAATGTTGTCTAAATTCAGATAAAGGTAGGAAACAACCGAGCTCTGCGGGACTTCTAACCCCCCTCCCTCGCTGTTGTTCTGGTGCAGTTTTACTATATTAAGACAATAGATATCTTATATTCAAATTAATGTAGTTTGGAATTATTGTTAATTCTTAAAATCTAACTTCAGGCTTATTTTCATTCATAAAATATGTACTAATATAACATTATATGTATCCTTTTAATTTTATGCATACTGTTGTAACAAATTTATTCACATACACACTTCCACCAAACAATGCAAATATCCAAAAAGTAACATTATTTCGTGTCATCATGTTTAAATCAAAGTTTAAAAAATTTGGTTAATTAAAATCTTTCAAAATCTAAAACACACATGGGTAAAAATTGGCCCGAGTGCTAAAACCGTATCTCCAAAATGTCAGCAATTTTGGTCGTATAAAAACTTAAGTATATTTATCAAAAGAAAAAAAAATTACCAAAAATTAAATAAATAAAAAAAAACGTTACAAGTAAAAAAAAAAATTAAATTTAAAAAATATAATACTACCTAAACCAGCAACAATAAAAAATACAAGCATTTTACTGTCTCTGGAAGTGCAAATCTCCAATGCTTGGGCTAAACATCTTCCATTTAACAACCAAGATATATATTACAACCAAATACTGTGCTAACACAATTCGTATACACGATTTACACACAAAATAATTTCATACTAAATTCGCATTACGCAACAACATATTACACACCAAATTAATACATTTTCTAAATACACATGGCCAAACTTAACGTCTTCTTTATCATTTCTAATTGGGCTCTAATTAACCTTTAATCAATACAACCAATAGTAAAATATCCCCATTACCTCTTAGAATATATATGCATTAAATGTATCATTAAAGTTAGTCAGTGCTAACTAAAACAATCTAAAAAGCTCTAAGTGCTCTACATGGTTGGCAATATGGATCCACAGATTGTAAAATACACAGACAAATTCGGGCGTCTCTAATTTGCCCATTTCATGTCGAGAACAGAACCCAACCAACCCCTGCGGGTCTTTTAACCCGTTCCTATTACTAGTACTACTCCTACTTATACTATAGATGCATATAGTAAAACTGCAGGGTCCTTCGCTCGACTGCGTTTTGTTAAGATAGCACGTGCTTTTCAGTGGCCACCTAGCACAGGTTGATTGGTTTTTGAAAAAGTGAATCTGCAGCCGAGAATGCACCTAAAAAGTGATTCCTGAAGGTACGGAAAGTCAATGTAGATAGAAAGATCAATGTCTTTCATGGATTTTTGTATAGATCCGTATATAGGGTTGCCAGATTTGTAAAATCAAATAGGAGGAAACTTTGATTTAAAAAGCTCACTAAAAAGAATTGCTTTTAAGGAAACTTAAGTTTGCTTCCCGATTATATCAAATAGCACATTTTAAAGAAAAAGGAAAGAATATTATAGAAATTAATAGATTATTAAAGGAAACGGTTATAGTTAAGGAGCCGTACTTCCCATTTAGGGAAGGACGAGAAACGCCATACTTTCCGGAATTATTCATTGACTATCTAGGATGTTAAAAAGTAGGTAATAGACTGAGTTCTTGCCCTTGTACTTAGGGTGTTTAGGTAGTGCAACAGTAAGATGTATCCTCGTGCACGGGAGATGAGAAGTAGCTGTTCTTAACTATTACCAAGGAAACTAATACAAAAAGTACAACTACAAAATGATGACTCACTAGTAGGTAGCAATACTAATGATAAGTCATGGTATTTCATAGTCATAAGTATTTAATAAAATTATGGTACTAATAACTTATTTATCCTTATCTTCATTCTGGCAATATTTTATGCATCTTGAAACTCTGTTGAATTGTTTCACTAATTAGTCTCCAAACTCGAAAAGCAGGACAAAAACGCGTCTGGCATGGGTACGAAGCCGGACATTAATTTCTATGCCCAAAAACCGGACAGTCCGACTAAACGCCTGGTGCAGCTTTACTATACGGATCCATATATTGTAAAATGCACAGAAAAAATTGTGGCAGACTTTCATTTGCGCATGTTATGTCGAGAACAGAACTCAACAAACTCCTGCGGGCTTCCAACCCGTTTCTACTCCTACTTCTACAACTACTTATACTATGGATCCGTATAGTAAAACTGCACGAGAAGCCGGACGTCTGGCAACTTTATCCGTATAGTTAATCTATACGCAGATTTGTACCTAAATAAACCGTTACGGGTTGCTTTTTGCTCAACTAAGTAAGATATTCACTTACTTGTAAAGTTCTTTATAGGCTTCAATGTAACCAGATAACTCCACATCATCATTCTCTTTCAAACTCCCTGCAAATCCGTCATGCACAATTCTTATGTTGAATTTCCCATCTGTTGAAAGAGATGAATCTTTATCTTGTGGCTGAACAGAGGAAGATGCAGCTTCTTTCTCAGTGGCTGACATGTTTCTTTTTACACTGTACAATCCACTATCGCTACCGGCGTGTGATCTCTACTACACGTTGCACTTTCATCACGAATTACACTTATCAGCAATATTTGTATCAAAATCAAAAACACCACATATCAATCATCTGTATCGACGACACTCCTTCTTCCTTCCGGACACTGTTGCCAACTATTATGAACAAAATATCGCTAAATCTTGCCCTAAAAATTGTTAAATCATATATTTGTCGAATTTAAGCCTGAAAACGGTGTTTCTTTTCTTTTGCGAAGCATCATAAAGTAAACACGTGGCTTTGGCGTGAAAGACCCAGGTTCGATTACCGGCGGGAGCTCACAAGTTTCAAATCAGACGTTAAGTCCACTTCTCATGTAATCTTGGTGCTGAGGAAACGCTAAAATCAGATCAAAGTAAACACTTATCTTTATGGGAACAAACACTCTATCCTTTTCAACACTTCTCCTCTTCAGAGTTTACAAAGGACAGCTCGCACACTAGTCGCTTTCGTTTATGAATTGCACAGCATTATGCACTACACAGTACACACTAAATTGATTCTAGTCATAGTGAAAAAAAAAAAAATCAAAATATTCTAGTTCACTGACGGGAATACTGGCCAGAGCAGAATTGAGTTTCTTCGAAGGTGTTCTATTAAAAACAGAGCGACAGACGAGCAATTAATTTCACTTCTGAGAGTCACTGTATTCCAGATGGAGCTTTCATCCTTAATAAGGCGTAATGTTACACGATTCATGTCATGTATACCATTCTTATCATAAATTATATTGGCCCACCTAACCTAAGGGTTTTCCTTTTCCTTTGATCTTCTTCTAGAAAAGTTTGCCCATCACTGCCCTAGTTCGTTTTCAGTAACGTAGCGTGAACTTTTGCAATGGGTAGGCCAGGAGCGGATCCAGGACCGACTTCTGGGGGTGGGGCGGTGGGTTGTCATACTGCTACTTTTAAGGGCTCCAAACTTTGGATGGGTTTTATTTATATATCTAAAATAAGAAAGTTTCTTCTTCTGGAGGGGGCGATCGCCCCCTGGGTCCGCCCCTGGGGTAGGCTGAAATTAGATTCGTAGCTAGAAGGTGGCTAGGAGGGGCCCAATCCCCTGAAACTAGCAATTTTTGTTGTATGTATATATGAGTATAAAGTGAATTTAAGGTACCCCCCAAACTACCCCGCCCTTATTTAAACGCTCATCTCTTAGTGTTCTCACTCCACTCTAATGCTTGATAGAAAAATGCTAATTCATGCAATATATTTTTCATACAATGCAAGAAAAAGTATAAGAGTGCTTCTGCTTCATATTTCCCTTACACATGCGGTTTCCTTACATATGCGATACTCGCATATCACACATACACTGTATTACTGTTTCAAAGAAACAAATAAAAACGGATAGCTATAGGACGATCTTAAATGTAACTTCCCCAAATCATAGACAAACTTAAGCACTTCACCCACAATAACACATATCAGCATACTAATGGAAAACAGTGGAGCAGTAGCTCACAGTTAATTGATGATTTTTACAGAAAAAGCTATTTTTAGATTGAAAGTATATAAAAAAAGAAACTATAAATCATTTGAGGTTTTCTTCAGTATCGATCTTCGAAAAACTTGCGGATAGCAACGCAACGCAACGCAAAAAATACAACATAACTGCTATGTCAATTCTTGAAAACTAAAATGTAAATTTTACGCGGTGATAACGCAAACCAGTACGCAATAAGGTCCCTGATGAATTAATACTATTCATAATGACATAACATTTTTATTCTCTCTGTCTCTTTTTTTTTTCCTTGGTCAAAAATAGTTACTGAATGGGAGCTTCTAAATTTTTCATAGTCTCGGTTCTATACTTCTTCCAAGACCGCATTCAGTCGCTTTTGTTTCGCCAAACACCCGAAAGGCTAGCCTTTCGTCAACATTCGTCCACTTTCGTTGCATCGTGTTGAATTTGTGTATAACTCAAGAAATTTTCGTCTGCTGAGGGTGGCGGGAAAGTGATTGTCACCGCCCCATCTTCCCAATTCCATGAGAGAAGCGGAAGGCTAGCCGCCGGTAGCCTTCAATGCGTTCTTGCAGAAGCTTCGCTTCAACTCGCTTGATGTTTAAACAGCGTATTATAAAATAAATCCATTTTAATAAAATTAATTGTATCAATATCTAAAAGCAACAGTTGAGGCTGATGTATAAATAAATGGATAGGCTAAGCCTTACAGCCTTAATGGGTACTACGTCCCTGTTCGTTTTTCTGTTTGGAAAGCAAGCGTGTAGTAATCGCCCACAATTTTATTTTCCTTGTCCTGTCCCAAACTGTCAAGTGTGAAATGTCAACTGATCTGACGCACCATTATCTGTGCCAAGAGATTGTGTTGTCGACTTTAACAAGTCACAGGAATTCTTAAATTTGACACATATTGTGTAATCAGGTGGCGACATTATGAACCCTTACAGGTTATTCCCGAATTGTGCTCAGTGCCACTCACATAATGATGCGTATTCCTTTTATTCATCAATCTTTTGAGAACCCCTAAAATAAGTAACATCAAAATTTTAAAAATGCAAAGCATTAAAAGAATTAGCCAGTTTTGTCGCCAAGACACTTCAAAAGTAGCAGAAAAACTTGTTAGTCACTTTTTCAAAAAATTTGTCGCGGAGTGCCTCTCTAATTTCGCACGACCCGCTCGAGAGAGTTTCTCCCGGAAGTGCGTTTTTCGAGAGCTACTCTAGCCAGCTGTTTTATGCGATATCCTAGCCAGTTGTTTTAGGTTGGTCACAAAATTTATATCATGGAGTACAAGGGGAACAAAACGAGCCTAGCGGGGCTTCTAACCCTTTCCTACTACTATTACTACTTATCTGCACAAAAGTAAGTAAATAACTATGATGAGTATTATTTTCATATTATTTTAATTTAAAAAGTGTTATAAAAATGTTTAAAATAATTAAATACTTTCCTCGGGCAGGGTTTGAACTCACGCCAAAAGAGATTTTTGTTGGTGGTATATAACGCTAGCGCACTCGGCCACGAAGACCGACACCAGCTATTATTTGATATTTGATATTTGAATGCAATTTGGCAAGAAATGGATAACGGCAACCAATCAGAACTGTGATTTTCGTTTCTACTTCCGGGAGCATTACTCTCCTGAGCTAGTCCTAATTTTGCAGAGTTGGCAACACTGCTCTCGGATCCGGACAGAAAATCATGCTCTTTACACAGTAATTACATTTTAAGATGAAAAATTTGCTAAAACATATCTCCTTTAAAGTATCAATCAATGGTAACAAACGTAACTTTTTATTTTAATTGTAAGAAAACGTGAGGAATAAATAAAGATACTGATTAAGAAAATCAAACAATTGTAATTTTAAAACAAGTGAGTGCGTATGAGAGAATTGTGTGGTATATTAAATTTCATTTTTGGAGATTGTTTTTCAATGCAGGAAATCTACTTCATGTGCACAAGTGTAATGTTAAAAATGTAATACTAATACATAAATACTACGGTTAAAATGAAAAATGACTATAAAATATACTAATTTCTAACGGCGGAGCATTTCTGCATGTTGTAAAAAAGCTTTATTTATGTTTACATGTATAGAATTACAAATGATAAATTATTCCAAGTGCTCTTAACAATCAGTCTCGGACTGGGAGGTATAGGGCCCCGGCAGGAGCCTTAGGCTAGTTTTAGACGGAAGCATTTATCGTAGCCTAAATCGTATCATCGATATCCTACCGTGTAAGGCTAGTTTTAGACGAAAGCATTTATCGTAGCATTTCTCGTAGCCAGTGTTGCCAGATCTACTGATTTTGCAGGAGATCTCCTGCTTTTTCTACGTTCTACTGATCTACTGCGAAAGAAAATGAAAAGTGAACAATCTCCTGCTTTTTCCTTACTTGGAGAAGTTGAAGAAATATATTATTATTAATATTGAATTGTCAATGTTTCCTCACATAAAAAGACGAAATTTCTCTGTTATAATACACAAAGCTCTGTAGAGCATATAGGCCTAGTTATAGAGCTTTACTGTATATAATATGAATCCAAAGAATACAATTGTACGTCATCTTCTATATGCATTATGGTTAGCGTTTTTATGACTCTCTGTAAGATTTACAAGTAAATGTTGCTTAGATTGGGACTTGGGTTGGAAGAATGGCTTAGATCGTTTCTCCACGATCGTCAGCAAGAAATTGTCTTACGCCACGATCACGTGTGACTGCACCATATAGCTACGTTATCGCTACGTGCACGCTACGTTATCGCTCGTTATCGCAAAGACATTTTCCCAGCCCACTTTGCTCTTTCACTACGTTTTACATCACATATGTGTGTATCAAATAATATCAATATAAATCGGAACTTTCCCCTTTCATTTGCTCAACGTAGTTAATCGGAAATGAATTCTGGATTGCTTGTTTTGACTACTGCCCCTTAATAATGGCAAATTTTATTGCCCCCCCCCGGATTTACATTCAAACACCGCCACTGTAAGTGTCTACTGCTTTCTCCTGTTTTTTATCTTCGAATCTCCTGCTTTTCCAACTGACTGGTCTGGCAACACTGCTCGTAGCAGATGTGCTGCCAAAAATCTCGTATAATATTCTATGGCATCAAAAGTGTATTGTGCTTTTACACGGAAGCATTTTGATAAGCATTTTGTCGTGACGTAGGAAACAAATCACTGCAGAAGAGCGCAATTATGGCTCCAAAACTAAAAACAGATATTTCAGTCACTATTTCTTCTAAAGCCATTTTTCGCATATGCTTATTATGATACAAAGGACTTTTAACGGTACAGTTATACTATACAGATCCATAGATTTTAAAATTTACAGAAGAAATTTCTACTATTTTAATAGAGTAGTGTATAAGTAATGGAAATATGGTGTGCACTTACATCTGAAATGCGTATTTACGTGAAAGTATAGAAATTAAAGTCGAACCTGAAATGCACGTAATCTTCAATAAGCTGCCATAAAATTTTGGCAAGTCTGTAATTTCTTCATTTTGTATCGAGAACAGAACTCAACCAACCCCTTCGGGGCTTCTAACCCATTCCCACTACTACTACTACTACTACTACTACTACTACAACTCCTATTCCAACTACTACTACTACAACTATTCCAACTACTACTACTACTACTACTACTATTACTATTACTGCACCTACTGCTACTGTTACTAAATACTCCTACTTTTACTCTTACTACCACTTATTCCTATTCCTCCTCCTCCTCCTCCTACTACTACTACTTCTACTACTATTACTCCTCCTCCTCCTCCTACTACTACTACTACTACTCCTACTACTACTTACTCCTTGTCCTCCTCCTCTTACTACTACTACTTATACTATGGATCCGTATAGTAAAACTACACGTTGCTACCTGTTAAAGTCAACCTGCACCGGAGAATGCAAGAGTACACCTCAGAAATGATTGCTGAAGGTACAATAAATGAAACGAAAAGTTTTTTTAATGAATTTCTGTGTGGATTCGTATAGTGAAACTGTACGCTTTTAACTTTGTACAAACAAGGATGTTCCTCATATTTTTTAATCAACATAATAATCGTATCCCTACTCCCTCATTTTTCTTTATTACAATTCAATTTCCCACACAAAACAAAGAGCATGGATTTTTGACATACAATATTTCGCTTCCTTTTAACACACCACGGCGCTGCAATCGAAGCAGAAATTCTGTGGAAAATGCTACGAAATAGAGCAGGTTCTATCGGCAAGAAATGCCATAGGATATGCCATGGCATGGGAAATGCTATAGCATTTGCTACTTTACACGGTAGGATATCGATGATACGATTTTTGCTACGAGAAATGCTACGATAAATGCTTCCGTCTAAAACTAGCCTAAAGTAGCAAATGCTATAGCATTTCCCATGCCATGGCATATCGTATGGCACTTCTTGTCGATAGAACCTGCTCTATTTCGTAGCATTTCCCTCAGTATTTCTGGTCCGATTGCAGCGCCGTGGTGTGTTAAAAAGAAGCGAAAGATTTTGTGCCAAATATCCATGGTCTTTGTTTTGTGTGGGAAATTGAATTGTAGTAAAGAAATATGAGTTGGAGGAGGGATGCTCTTTGCCCACATACTTCTTTGTGATTTTCGTTTTGTAATATGACCGGCGAGAACTGTTGTTACAATTACTATAGCTTTAGCTACCTCACGCTTAATTTCGGAGCCATAATTGCACTCTTCTGCAGTGATTTGCTTGCCGCGTCACGACAGATGCTTCTCAAAATGCTACCGTTTAAAAGCACCATATACTTTTGATGCCATAGAATATTATATGAAATTTTTGGCAGCACATCTGCTACGAGAAATGCTACGATAAATGGTTCCGTCTAAAACTAACCTTACTTGG
Source organism: Thermobia domestica (assembly GCF_964235325.1). NCBI lineage: Eukaryota > Metazoa > Arthropoda > Insecta > Zygentoma > Lepismatidae > Thermobia > Thermobia domestica. The sequence continues at coordinate 95,778,389 of NC_137468.1, forward strand.
AGGGCCCCCTCTTTCCTTTCCATGTAACATGTAGGAGCCTCACAAAGTATACTAAGTTTCCTTATCTTAAAATTTTATTCTGCTTATTGTAATGACACTCTATTTCCAGTGAGGTTTGATAAAAGCTAACTGGAGTTGATAAAAACAACCTGAAACTAGAGTTAATACTCACAGATCGAGTATTATGAATAGTTATAACACAAGGTGATTGCTTCATGAATGTTTTTAGTGGATTCACGAACAGTAAGTACGCCAGAAATTTTTACTTGAGGGGGTGTTCAAAATAAAAGGGGGTGTGTGCTCTCATAATAGTAATAACATTTTTAAACAAACTCAAACAAGAAAATGCAATACTACTACTACTACTACTACTACCACCACCACCACCATTAGCTCTTCGCAAAGGTAGGATCAATAAAGTAAGTTCACACATTTGAGCAATTATTATTATTATTATTAAACTAAGTAATACAATGAAGCCTCTCAAAACGGACATCGGTGGAACCGATTATTTGTCCGTAAATGAGAGGTATCCCTAAAAGGAAGGGTTCTCTCTCATAATACCACACCACACATATTTATGGCATGCAAGAATAAGAAAGTTTGTCCTCTTATGAAGATGTCTACTATTGAGAGATGCCCGTTAAGAAAGGTTTCACTGTATTAGGAATTACCTCCACTACTTTACCCAGTAATTACATGTGAATTGATTACATACGAATTATTGTGATTATTTTGCAAAATTCTGCTATTATTTCAATTTTTTCACCCCCAGCAAGTTTTAGTGGGTGATTTTTTCCCAAAATATTAATTGAAAAAAAAAATCCCTTGTTCCATGCTGAAATCACATTCGTTTAGTAATTAATACTGTATATAGTTCCAATTTCATTATTTTAATATTCTTATCATGTCGTTAACGTTAATTGTTGTAATATTATTTGATCTCTTAATCTCCGTTCCTGCCCGTTCCTGGCTACGTTATTGGTTCTGAATATCTTTCATAAGAAAATTATTCATTGATTTAGTTGTTTTCCAGAAATCCAGTTTTTTTCAATTTACAAATATTTTGTATCTTTCTGTTTTGCCTTCTTTAATATACCCTAATTTTAATAATCTCAGGGCTCATAGTGGTCTGGTCTCTTGTAAATAGTTGAAACTTGACCAAAAAATGGTCAAAAGCACACGAAAAAGTGACCTAAATCTCATGCCCCTTTTTCCTTTGTCAATTTCTCTATCTCCTCTCTCTTCGTTTGTTGTTTTGTTTCTTCTTTACTTCCTCTTTCTGAGCTTCCTCCTAGCTTAGGTTTTCAAAGTATGCTTTGTAGTTACGGTAAGCAGGCTTAGCAGATGCAAAAAGCTTCTGAGTAAGTGGAACCAGTTCTGGCCTATTTCTGAATTTCTTCATCCCAGACATTATATTTAACTTCGCATATAGAGTTCTCAAAAACGTGAAATATTCAAATTCATCAAATACTCTTAAGAAGAACATACAAGAAGCATAACACAATAAGAACATGATGAACCACACAAACACACACACACACACAACGTTGAACGGAGCGTTAACTATTACGAGAGAAAACTAAAAGATTATTATGATAGAAGAAAGAATAGACACAGAAGGGTCCTCAACCCCACCTTGATAGCTTAAGCATCCACCAACCGTCCACTGTGCTTTAGAAAGAATAAAAGTTGAAGTGAGAATAAAGCTGACTGTTTCACATGTGGCAGCAAGTACTGAAGCTTTCAGAAGAGTAATGAGTAACAAGTTTTTGCCTTTTCCCATTAGTTTTTATATTTTTCTTAGAAAACTGCCAATGCAAAACATAAATCACACGAAAAAGTCACTTTACTTCTGAAAAAAGTAACTTTTAGTGACCAACTTGAAATAAAGTAAATTTTAGTTTTTAAAAAAGTGACTCGCTATGAGCCCTGTTCTGCTCAATGAATTTACGTGAATAAAAATATACTTTACAAAAAATTAAACTAGCGCCAAATGCGTTCCTGCATAAAACTAGACTCAGTCTAAAATATATATATAATTCTTACTTCGATTGATCTCTTAATTTCTAAAAACGTTTTGACTACACCCTTCTAACGTCCGTCCGTTGATACACCACTTGCAGAGCAGGCTCGAAACCAGCCACAGAGCTTTGGGGGGGGCATGAATATGTTAGGAGGGGTCAAGTCATTAAAAATTCTTTTACAAATACCTAAATTGTGCATTTTGTATTGAGGTCTGGAGGGGACATGAAAAATTTAGGAGGGCCAGGCCCTCCCTAGCCCTCCTCTGGTTGCGAGCCTGTTGCAGAGTAGCACTTATCAACTGAATCTGGTATAGGCTTATTACTATATTGCCACACTTTTCCTTATTGAGCAGGAGTTAGGTGAATGACCGCTCAAGACGTTGCCAATTTCCGTCATGTGCATCTGTCCATCAATCTCTTTTCTCGAAAACGACCGTGGAGCCCAGGAGAGTAGATATCAGCGGTCTGTTTTGTCAATTGTTTCGATCAAAACACTGCCCGAAACAATGAGGTCATGTGGTTCTCGAAGCCGTTTATGAGAACGAAGTCGCTTCGTATTTTGAAGTGAAATAAATAAATAAGAATATTGCCTTCTTTCCTAAACGCTAAACCTTTTTTAACTTGATGTAATAAATAACCTATATGATACTGATTGATACAATTGGATTTGGGGGAGTATTCCTTTTCCATCCAGGGGTGTGTGTAAAGAAATTTGGAGGGGTGTTAGGGGGGTGTAGATTACTCCCTGTTCACGAAAACCGTCAATTAACGGTGCAATAACCTCTCCAGTTGAGTTGAGTTGATTTTGAGTTTACCGTCCCTTTCAGCAGCGACGCTATATGAGACATGACCTACTGATTAATGTGGAATCCGAACCACATGAGCTCCCACCGGGAATCGAACCCAGGTCTTCCACGCCAAAGGCACGTACGCTAACCGCTTAGCCACGAAGGAGCTGAATAACTTCTAAACCTCTAACCTACTTCGAAGGAGCTCAGTTCTACGGAAGATTCACAGAGGTCTTCTAACACCTTTTCAATATTGGTAATACTAGAGACATCATATTTCATACTGATTAACATAAACGTTTTCAATATGTCCTGAGAGAGGAGAGAGCGCAATTTTATTTTAATTAATTTCAGTTTTGAGAATACTCCTTCACAGCACACTTGTGTAAATGGTAATGTTAAGGCATATTTACCTAGGTATAGGCTACATAGAGTGCATTTAATGAATTCGTCTTTTGTATAAAGTCAAAAAGAACAACTGATGCACAGGACAAGTATGTGTCACAAGCTCTATCGGTTTTCACACTTTCTTTGGCCCTCCTTTTCTTTCGAGTCTTCATCATTGATTTCCCCTTCGATGCATCCCTGTTTGGTAGTTTGTCCATTTCTTTTGAAGGTTACTACACCAACAGATAAAGCTTCGTATAATATTTGCGAATTGTACAAATTCTTAAGATAGTTGAGCCTTATCGTGCTTTAACTTTGTTGCAAGGAATTTAGGACAGAATGGCAGAAGGACAAAATGGCAGGGGACATAATGGAAGGAAATAAAGGCAGGAGGACAAAATGGCAGGAGGACAAAATGGCAGGAGGACGAAATGGCAGGAGGACGAAATGGCAGAAGGACAGAATGGCAGGAAGTTAATTTGGCAAAAGTTATAACTCCTTGGGCTCGTATTTTTAGGTTTTACCTATTGTATTTGTTAGTAGGTAACGGTTCTCTATTTATTAATTTCTACCTCAAATGTCAAAAGCATATAAATACAGATAAATTGAACCCAGAGCATAAAAGAGGGTAAATGTCAGTTATTCATTTCTGAACATTTTTCTTAAATTTATTTCTTTGTAACCATCTTCCAATTGATATCTTGGTTTTATAATAATTCTAAGTAGTACAACGTTTATTTATGACGAAAGAATTTTCCCGTGGACTCCTTCTGAATTTCTCTCAGGGTCTAGCTATCATGTGACAAAGAATTAAATCTACTAACTGCTTTCACACACAATATAATTTTGAAACTTGGGAGCCTAGTGGTATCTTTGTGCCTGTAGTATGTAATAATCTGATACGTTATTCTCTTGAACATCTTAATGGTATTTGTCGTTTGAATTCAGAAGACCGAGTTTATCCTGCAAGTACAAGTTGCCTATAGTTAAAACATATCAGATGTACGATCTTGTTTAATAAAACCTGCCCCTCCCCCTCCTCTATCTGAAAAGCCCTATATTGTTATTCACATATGAAATTCAAAGACAAAGGCAAACGTCTTTATCCAGTCATATTTTTATTTCAAGTGTAAGTATTAAAATGTGCTACGCATGATTGCAAAAGGCTGTCTTTTTATTATTAATACTGAACTTACTTACCTAATATTGGAACTAATTTTCTTCATGAATTGATGTAAGAAGCGGCCGCGTGATTTTCGACCAATTATTTCATCACTGGTTTCTATGAGCAATGAGATAACAACAGTGGAAGATAAATTTCGTTCTTCTCAAACTTGATACTTTGAAAACTTATTAAAGTGGTTTCGTTATCCTAATACATATTCAATCAAATCAGTTTCAGAAGTAGCATTAATCTTATAATAACGTAATGGCTGTAAGAGTTACCCTGAAAATGTATTTTGTATGTTTTTTTCGTAATTCAGAGATTTTTTTCTGAATTTCACAGGACTTATGAGGAACGTTAAATTATCATGCATTCCACTTTAATCGTCCCCCTTTCGCCCCCAATGCGATATTGGGTATATTTACAGCTTAGTACAGCTTAAAGGAAACATGGTCGTGCATATTTGATTTCTAACTTGCTTGCTTACAGCGTTGCCCTCAAGATGAGATGAGAATTCATGTTTTCTCGTCTCGTGTCGTAAATGTTTGTAAAAATCCAATCTCGAATCAAAATTTTCTCGTCTCGTTTAGTAAATTTATGTACAAAATGTGTCCTGATTTTCGTCTTAGATTAATGTAGAATTTATCAAAATTCTTCCAGGTTACGACGAGTCCAGGAAAGATTGATATAACGACACTTAAATCATATTTATTATTGAAGTAAATTGTGTAATGACTTGCGTATCTTTAAACGTTGATAAATGCTCTTTCTTGTGTTCATACTATTACCTTATCAAATTGCATATAACATATATACAATTAATCATATGACATATAGTATACAATTAATCATAACGGGAGACCCTATGTCTACCGAAAGTTCTAGTGTTTCTTGTGAGTACTCTACAATTTGTTTCCTCCATGATTTTTGCCCCGAGCTTCCATTGAATTTGTTCCTATGCATATTTTATAGACTTAAAAATACTAGATACAGTCACCAGAAAATAATGATGCGAGTGTTCACAAGCAGAATTTGGATAAGTTTTATCCAAATATGTTATTAATATCGCTTGACACATACTTGCCTCTATCAGCATACCTCCATCGTATACTATTCTTCAATACTAATTGTCTCTTGTACGAATATCCGAAATAAAAAATCTTTTCACCTCCTTTGTTAGACTCTAATATCTCCATGATACACTAACAGTCACTGATAACAGTCACTCAAACTAACCGGTACCAAACTGAGGGGAAACTAAAAATCCTTTCCCTATTTTCTTCTGAAATGATTAATTTTAATTTGGCTCCCTTTTAGCCAATCAGAAACAAGTTACCGTATGTATTTTCCAAATTTCCCATTTTCCGTGAAGATAAATATTTTGTAAACAAAGAGGTTAGTCGGAAGGAAAGTGAAAGGGACTTGGACGCAATTAAAATTTTATTTGAGGAAATTTATTTTTGTTGCTTACTTTTTGATTGACCTGCTTGAACCAATGCGAGAGTGAGAAAAACAGAGAGAGAGAGAGAGAGAATGAGAAGTTAACTATTTAAACAAATACTCTTTTATTGTCCTCAAATCTATTTCACTTTTTTCCATTAGCTTTTTTATGATTACAAACATAATTTGTAATACAGATCAAAGTGAGAAATAAAGATAAAAGCTGCTTCCTTCTAGTAATACCCGAAAAGATCTTAAATAATATATATAAAAAAGAAAACGACTAAAATTAATTTCTTTCATTAAGACACTGCTGGTATGAATAGAAAGCTTGCAATAGTAAGGTGTTTGTAGATGACTGTCAATTAGAATTGAAATATTATTAGCAGTTCGAATTTTGAAACATAATGAATAAATCAAAAATTTATGTTGAAATCTTCATTTACCAAGTAAGAAACAAAATAGTTCAAAACTCGACAATTCAAATTAACTTCCAGCCATTCTGTCCTCCTGCCATTTTGTCCCCTGCCATTTCGTCCTCCTGCCATTCTGTCCGTTCCCCGTTGCAAGTGTTGCAAAAGCGTTTTCTAGATGCCGTTTTTTTTATTTCGTTGAAACATTTAGGATCTAGCACCCGCACATCCTTAAGTAACTCAGGAGGTTCAAACCTTTTTTTCCATACTGCTTTCTGCTAAATTCAAAATATCATAAAATATTCCACTTTAAAGATGTCTGATGGGTTTAAATCTGACTCTCTCATCAAATGACTTTTTATCAGCCATTCTTTTCTTCTTCGACAGCCAACGAACAGGAAGATCATCTTCAATCTCAATGTCAGTATAATATTCATTAAGGCTAACTATACAGTATAGGATAGATCCTATGAAATCTCTTACGATTTGTCCTAGAATCAAAATCTCAACGTGTATGGGATCAGATCGCATGTCATTTCCTGTGTTCTGAACGATCGTATGAGATTTCGATTTAAGTGACATCAGGTGAGAGAAAGTGAAAACGAAAAAGGTGAAATAAACAACTAATGCGGTATGTTTTGCAAATTTATCGTCTGATCGTGCAGGTTTACTTTCGGTGCACCACTCGAAATAATTATTGAAAAATTATAATTTGTCACTAATTTCCTTATTATTATTCCCTAAATGATTTGCGCTGAGCGACATTAAAATATCTTACATGGCATAGATAAAGTTCAAGGGGACCTTCAAAGGCAATTATTGAAAAACTACAATTCTTTCACGATTTGCCTATAAATACGGCGTTCGGATGTATAGTATAAAAACTATAGTGCAAAAACACAAACCAACCTGTGCTAGGTGGTCGCTGAAAGGCACGAATGCTATCTAATTGAGTCAGAGCAGGGCATAGCGGAGGCCCGAGCGTAAGCGAGGGGGTGCGTCCGAAGGAACCGATATCACTGGTAATCTTTTATATGCATTCACTTAGGTAAGTGTTTCAATGAAGGGGTCCAGGAGAACGTAAAAAAATTCAAAATTTACAGGAGAAATGGAATATGCAAGTACTTATACCTAACACACCCTAACCAAATCTAACCTAATACTAATAGATAAAAAGCGAAATTCTATCATTTTTTGAAAATTATGCTGTACCCCTATACTAATGTAATCTAACATTACATAACATAACCATAACGTAACATAACCTAAATACCTTCCGCGGCCTCCTTCAGTCGCTACAGAGAATTGAAAATTTACTATGTGGCAAAATTTTAGATCAACTTTGAAACATAAGCAGTTACGTACTCTGCGAGTTTTCATCAAGTAGTTATATCGATTGTCGTCAGATGGCGTTACAACTGACAAGAGTAGAGTAAATGGAAATTAAATTGCATTTTTCATAACAGTCATTTTGAGGGTATCTGAGAATTATACCGAACATGCTGATTAGTTGATTGTCTGTTTCAGCGTTCTTCATTGGCTAATCATTTCTCGATTTCGGAATAGATTGTTATCCCCGTATTTTCCTTTAGTCTCGAAGATGTTGATACTAACGCCATCTCTTAGCACCGGTAGCGTTATATCATGATCCAACAAAGGGCACAACAAGAGTAATTTATGTGTATGTACGTATGTATGTGTGTTTCACACAACTGAGGCAGATGATTGATACAGAAGCAAGACTCGTGTTGCTAACTTGTTTAACGTCATAACAATAAAATGCATTTGTATATACTTGTAGTAGTGAAATAATTGTCATGTTAACTATGACTTTAGAAATTGAAGAAAACTCCCAATTGAAGAAGACATTTTTTAAATCATTTCTACATTTGTATTACCGGGATAGTACTTTCTGTGAAACAGGACCAAAAATGACAATCCTCAGAAATATTTCGATGGGGCAGAAGCGCCGATTTTTAATTAACTGTTCAAACCGGGAATCTAGGGGTACGGAAATCACTCAGGCTTATAGGAAAGCCCTTTCCCAGATAATTCTGGAAATTGGCCCTATTAAAACTGCAATTTTAGATATTTTGAATAAATGGATTCTTTTCGTGTTTCTTCTTTTTTTCCATAGTGGAAAATACAAGAATATTGCGATGTATTCCTGGATGAGAGTATTACGATGTAACTGGGGATATTATAATATTCCAACTCCCGACCTTAATTGTCGCTACGCCATATACAACGTCTGTCGTTTGTGATACATGAAGCATAAAAATTATAGTTCAATCTGTCATAAAGGAATCTCCACTTCGTTGTAAAAAAAATACAGTGATGATGATTTTTCTGTCTTTTCATCATCAGCATCACAATTTAGGAATTTTTCATCCCTGCTTAAATCTTAGCTCAAATTTTATATATCTTTTGTCACCCTAAGAAAATGTCGGTTCCTACTATAGTTTGGGGTGTTTAGAGCACGAGAGATTAAAATTCAATTTTTATAAGAAAGATGACAAAGTTGGTATACATGAGAAAAGGAGCACTGTTTTCTACAATATAAGAAGTACCTATATTTACAATACCTAGATATGAATCTTTCAAACACTGAAAGGAGCTTCATATAAAGATCTTAAATATAAAATATCACCAAACTAACAAAAAACTGGATTAGAATCCATTGTGCAGTGAATGTCCCCTTTAGGAATTACGTTGGATTAGAATTTAGTTTTTTTTTGTCTTGTAGTTCTTTTATTTTTTATTTTTTTATTTTTGTGGGGTGCTGGGAACACCACAAAAATTCTGCAGAGTGCTCCTCCGCAGTCTGCGATTCTGTTTCGTTGAGTAACAGTTTTTTTTAGTCATGTAAACTGATTTTAAAATTATATTTTCTTTTCCAACATTCAGAATAGGGATGCGCACGAGTCGAGTCGAGTCGAGATTTAAACCTGTCTCGACTCGTCTCGACAGAATGTTGTCTCGACTCGAAAATATGTTGCTGTCTCGACTCGAGTCTCAACTCGACAGTCTCTGTCTCGACTCGACTCGAATTCGACTCGTGACAAAATATACGAGTTAAAATATACACACACACATCAGCCAGACCTTTATGACTACCTACCTAATTGTTAGTGTGTCCACCTTTTGGCACAAATAACAACGGCAACGCGTCTTGGCATGGTCGCAATGTTCCTCGGTGGGTCGCTGGAGAGAATTGGCACTACATATGCACACACAGGTCATCTAATTCCCGTAAATTCTGGGGAGGGGGTGATGCGACCTCACGTTACATTCAATCACATCCCAGATGTGATCGATTGGGTTCAGATTCGGAGAGTTTGGAGGCCAGCACATCACTTGGAACTCGCTCCTGTGTTCCTGGAACCACTCCATCACACTCCTGGCCTTGTGACATGGTGCATTATCTTGTCGAAAAATGCCACTACCGATGGGAAACATGGACGTCATGAAGGGGTGTACGTAGTCTGCAAGCAGCGTGCGACGCCTCGGCCGTCATGGTGCCTTGCTCGAGCTCCACTAGACACATGGATGCTCACCTGAATGTTCCCCAGATAATAATTAAGCCGCAGCTAGTTTGTCTCCGTCCCTCAGTACAGATGTCTAGGAGCTGTTCCCTTTGAACACGACGTATTCGCATCCTCACATCGTCATGATGAAGATGATGTCGGGATTCATCAGACAATGCAACACTCTGCCATTTTGCCAAGGTCTAGTGGCGATGGTCACGTGTTCATTTCAGTTATAGTTGCCGATGTCGTGGTGTTAACATTCGCCATCGTTAGGAGTGTTCGGTGCACTGTGTGTTCAGACTAGTGTTGTGAAGGCCTGTGAAAAAAAAGGGAAATTTTGGGTAAAAAAAAAAAGTTTTTCTTACGGTTTTCCCGAGCTGGGGAAAAAAACGAAAAATTTGGGTATTATCAGAATCATCATTTTTGTTAATCACAGAATCATTTTAGTTAATATGTTAAATCAAACATATATTTCATAGAGATATCTTCATTGTTCTATGTAAAATTCCGGAAATGTTGAAACCATTAGAAAAAATAATTTGTTCGGAAATATTGGCAAAAACAGGAAAATATAGTTTAAAAACTATTTGTTGGCCTGATGCTGGTAATCTTACTTGTTGTAACATGTCTGTAACATATACAGTGGGAAGTCGAAAATCCGAATTAATTGGGACCACAGGTATTCGATATTTCAAATTGTTCGGATTTTCGAAAATGACCAAGAAAATGCCATTTAGGCTTACATGTACTGTACGGTATGTTCTTCTATCGATACAGTTCATACAGTAATTACAATACCGTACGTAAGGCTACTTACATTTAATGTTTCTGAAAAACTTGCTTGTACTTTAAACAACACTGTCCTTGTAAGTCACACAAGAAAAAATAAAAATACATGACAAACAATTACATATAAATGAACTTTTGTAAAAACACTGACTTCACAAACGTCGATGGACACGCTATTGTTTGTTTATCGCTAGGGTTAAGACAAAATGTAAAAAGTTTCTAGGGACCGCGTTCGGATTTTTGACGTTAGGATTATCGAGATCCTACTGTATATACAATGTATTTCGCTAACGGAAAAATACTTAAAGCAACAGGTTTTAATTCTACTTTACACACATATACCGCACAAGTGAGTAAATTTGAGCAGCGAGAAATATATTAAGTGAAACTTCCGTTAGTTATTATTACAGACTAGCAGAATATTCGTTCTTCGCACGAGGAGAATACGTTTCATTTTGGACACAAAGGGCACCAAAACTGTCACCAATGAACTTGTGGAGCCCCAAAACTATGAATTTGACATTAATATCGATAATTTTCAATTATCTTTACATGTCACCATCCTCCTTAGAGTACTAATGGGGCTGAATTTGTGGATTTAAACGGCATCTTCTGTTCATCTTAGCGAGTATGGATTCGAAGCCATTTTCGATCATATTATATATATATATATATATATATATATATATATATATATATATATATATATATATATATATATATATATATATATATATATATATATATATACAGAGGCGGATCCAAGGGGGCTATAGCCCCCCCCTTCACACTCAAGTATACACTGCATAAAATGGGCTTCAATCCTGCTTTACACTGGATAAAACTGCAAACTATGGTTTAGCCCCTCCTTTGATCATATCCTGGATCCGCCACTATATATATTCGTAAGAAGTTTTACGTGTGTTTTCATCTGATTCCCTAATTTTTTGAACAGTATATATGTACCCATTCTTCGCATAGAAGTCAAGGCCTGTGGAAGTATTACCCTCATTTCCGCGACCGCGAAAACTATGGATCTGAGACTAAATCGATCATTTTGGATTACTTTTAGATGTCTCGGTATCCTCCGCCCCCCCCTTCCCGCTGACTCTCGGCTTGCATATAATGGTAGCTGAATTTGCAAGTGATCACTAATGAAAGTGTCACCATTCGTCTCAGCGACCGCGAAAACTATGGATTTGACACTAATATCGGTCATTTTGGATTACTTTTATGTGTTTCGGTATACCCCCCCCCCGCTAACTCCCGGCCCGCATACAATGGTAGCTGAATTTGCAAGTGTTCAGTAATGAAAGTGTCACCATTGATCTCAGCGACCGCGAAAACTATGGATTTGACACTAATATCGGTTATTTTGGATTACTTTTACTTGTCTCGGTATCCTCCCCCCCCCCGCTGACTCCCGGCCCACATTCATTGTAGCTGAATTTTCAAATCATCGCTAATGGAAGTGTCACTATTGATGTCATTATGCGGATCTACTTTCATTTGATTTCTGCTCTACTAGATATTTTCTTTCTTATTTTGTAATTCTGATATCACTTTTTTAAATTGTAATTATGTTGATTTGCTTCAGTATGGTCCCGTAATTTAAAAATATGAATGCATAAAAACAAATTCCATTTGTTAATTGCTAGCGAAATGAAATTCAGAAAGCTTATTTAACGCGAAAAACCTTCTCATTCACTGCAAACCATGCTGTTGCAGAAGCACTGCAACGACCAAACAAGGTTTAGAAGCAAACGATATGGATGAGAGTTACGGTCACAGTGAAAATTGTTTCATTGGGAAAGACAGAAAAACAAAATGGAAGAACAAGGAACTGGTAGCATCGGTAAAGACAAAGTGTAAAAACATTGTGAAAAAGATACCAGGGCCGAAACTTAGTGCTAAGGGTATCACTGAAGAAATTGATGCGTTTTTGAAATTTATCGATATAACCATGATTGATGAAATTGTTAACTATACTAACAAGTATTTGGACAAATTACGAACAAGTTTCGATAGAGAATGCGACATCAAGAGCGGAAATAATGTCTTTATTTGGACTTCTTTATTTGATTGCCACAAATAAGGGAGCACATGCTGATGTAAGATCACTGTGGGCATGTGACGGAACAGGAATTGTATTGTATTGTATTTATTTCATCCTTTTTTCATACATTTAGCACTGTAATACAATGCATATGAAGCGGACACGTCATTTATATATGAATACAAAAGTAAAAGAAACAATAATAGTGAAAATTACATACACTAGGTTAGTAATTAAGCCTTACATGACACTATACATTTTACATGACATCATTGTTAAAAATAAACTTAGCAATTATTACTTGCAGTATATTTAGAAACCCTCCAACAAATATGTAATGCTAAAAGCAAGTAATGACATTGATTTACTGTACATCCTGTAACGTTTCTATTTACTTAGCAGTTCATGTATTCCTCTACCGAGTAAAAGCAATGTTGTAATAAATATTTCTGGAGTTCTTTTTTAAATTTAGCAACAGAGTCCTGAGTTTTAATTTCTTTCGGAAGTTTATTGTAAAGCATGATACCCGCGTATTTACATCCTTTTTCATATAATACTGTTCTGTGTTCTACAATAGAAAAGTTTTCTTTGTTTCTTGTGTCATGATCATGTTGCTGTTCTACTCGCATAAGGATACCTTGTAGGTGTTTCTTTACAAATATCAATAGATTTAAAATATACAAACAGGGTACTGGAAGTATACGAAGTTTTTTAAATATTGGTTTGCAATGATCTTTTGGTTTAGCAGTTGCCATCAATCTTATTATTCGTTTCTGTATCGTAAAGATGACTTTGGCCTTGTGTGTATTTCCCCAAAATATAATACCATATGTTAAATTCGATTGGAATAATCCAAAGTAAATTGTTTTTAAAGTAGACTCTCTTAAAACATTTTTAAGAACTTTAATTGCGATATATATTTGGTTTAATTTTTTACTAAGCTTAGTTATTTGCACATCCCAAGAAAGATTTTTATCTATCCAAATTCCTAAGAACTTAGTTGAGTTTACATATTCTATTTCATTATTTTGAATTATAATGTTCCTAGGCTGTGCATGTTTGTTGCGCATGTGATGAAAATTGATTGCTTGTGTCTTTTCAATATTTAATTTAAGCTTATTTTCTTTAACCCAGTGAGAGATTTTACAAAGGATTTCGTTTGCATTACCTTCAACAACCTCATTTGTTTTACCTTTTACTATAATATTAGCGTCATCTGCATAAAGGGATGCTTCTGCTGGAGCAACATTACTTGGTAGGTCGTTAATATATATGAAAAATAATAGCGGCCCTAATACGGATCCTTGTGGCACTCCACATGTTATTTCTTGTTTCTATGATATGTAGTGTGTAGCTTGGTTTGTATCCCTGTTATTGTATGTAATTTCTACTACTGAAACCATTGAAACCATTTGGATGCAATGCCTCTTATTCCGTAATCTTGTAGCTTTGAGAGAAGATTTCTATGTGACACTAAGTCAAATGCTTTCGAAAGATCCAGAAAAACACCTATACATTTCTCCTTACTATCTAAACTTTTATGTGCACTTTCCACGAAGTTATATATTGCGGTTTCCGTTGATTTCCCTTGTAGGAAGCCATGTTGCTCGTGTGTTATTAGATCATGTTTAAGTAAAAAGGATGCTAGCCGGACACTCATTGTGGTTTCTAAGATTTTTGAGAAAATTGAGAGAAGCGAAATAGGCCTATAATTTTCAAGCGCTGACTTGTCGCCTTTTTTATATATTGGTTTTACTTTTGCAATTTTTAATATACTAGGGAATTCTCCACTTGAAAACGACATATTTATGAGGAAACACAGAGGGTCAGCAATATATTTAATGCTTTTCTTTACAATACTTGGCGGTATGCCGTCTACGCCAGCTGACCATTTACTTTTCATTTTCTTTACCACCTTTATTATTTCTGCATTAGTAGCTGGATGTAGATACATTGTATTGTTGCAAATTTTTGAGAATATTTTCGAAGTGGACAATGCTGGATCATTATTGTACGTATGTGATAAGTTGGTGTAATAGTTATTAAATAGGTCAGCAATTATACGAGGGTCTTTTATTATGTTGCCATTTTTAATTACCTCTAAATTACCGTCATCATTACGAGTGTTTAAACTTAACTCGCTCTTCACTAGTTTCCACAGAGCCTTCGACTTATTATCTGATTTTTTAATGATTGTGTCATTGTGTAATTTTTTTTGCTGCTTTCAGAACCCGTTTGTATATGTTCTTGTATCTTTTGTAATATGTCTCTGTATGTGGTGATAGATTTCCTTGTGTTTTAGCTTTGTTAAGAAGTCTCATTTTTTTGCTTGCTATTCTGATCCCTTGTGTTACCCAGGGTTTTGATTGTTTTGTTGAAGTTACACATTTTACAACAGGGAATGCTAGATCGAAATAGAATCTTATGGTGTCAATGAAATAACTGAAAGCTTCATTAACCTGATTATGTATATAAAGCTCGTTCCAATTTTCTTCCCTGAGAAGGTGATTAAAATATTGTACATTTTCGTCATTAAATTTTCTTTTGTACGTTACACTACTTGCTTTTGCATTACAAAAATTGTTATTAGGAGTTACATGTATGTCGAGTACTTGGGCAAGATGGTCTGAAAAACCACTGTTGAAGACGTCTACTGTGTTGTAGTTGAGATGTTTGCTCACTATGAACTGGTCAATTGCACTTTTAGAGTATTTTGTAATTCGTGTGGGAACTTTAACAATTGCGTCCATATTAAATGAATCTAGAAGAAGTTCTACCTCGTGTTTTATAGGCTGTAAAAAGTCTATGTTGATATCGCCAACAATTACGACGGTCTTCTTGATTTTCATAAAAAAATTTAGTATCGTATCCATCCTATTTATAAAAATTTCTATATCACTGTCAGGAGTTCTATATACACATACAATTACAAGGTTATAATCTACTATTTCTAATGCACAACTTTCAAAGTGTTTTTCTACATTTAAATACTTAAACCTAATACATTCTTTCGTTTTTAGACCCCTCTTTGCATATATACAGGCTCCCCCTCTATCTCTAATACTTCTGTAGTATCCTGCTCTTAGCTGAAATTCAGGAATGCTTAGGTATTCTAAGCAGCCTGATTGTAACCAGTGTTCTGTTATACATATTAAATTTACTCCCAACAATTTGTCCAAAAGTAGTTCTTCCAACATGCTTTTTTTATATAACGAAAACCCTTGTACATTTTGATGGAAAATAACTATATTGTTTCTATTGTGTTTGTAACTTAAGTTGTCAGACTGTATACTTTGATAACATGTCTGCACTTTAACAGCATTACTCTCAATATACCTTAGTTTTAATTTATTGTCAATTAGACGTTTATCAGAACTCCAATTATCTTTACGAATGTCTTTATGTTGGATTGATGATCCTACCATAAAAAATAATCCGGACGGTGTGTTGGAGGCTTTCTTTCTCGTTTTGATTTCCTATATACATTGTCCTGATATAACGTAATTTCTTGAGGAGAGACAATGCCATTTGAAACATTCATATTTTCAATATTCGATTCTACCCTGATACCGTCTTCATTAGATGGTATGAAACAATTTTCTTGACATGGAATTTTACTACTTTTGCAATTTATGTCAGTTTTCGCGTACTGTACCCTTTGTATCAATAATTATGCGTGTTTTATTTACACTAATTTTTGTTGAAAGCTCTCCCATCATTACGCTAAGTTTCTCGCATATTTCTTTTTTACCTGTATTGCTTAAGTGCATACCAATTCCAATCATAAGAGCAGCAATGAGTTACACGCGCTTTTTACTGCTACTCAGGGCCATTAGATTTGATGATTTCGAAACCCGACCTCAGAGAAGAGAGACCGACAAGCTAGCAGCAATTCGAAAGTTCTAAGTACTTTTGTCAACAATTGCATGGGATCCTATAATACTAGTGAGCTTACAACTACTGACGAAATGTTGCATCCATTCCGAGGACGGTGCTCTTTCATTCAATATATACTAAACAAATCTGCAAAATATGATATTAAGGTGTTTGCATCATGTGATGCCAAAACATTTTATTGTGTCAACTTGGAGGTCTACTGTAGAAAGCAGCCACCAGGTCCGTATGATGCATCAAATGCGCCATCTGAAATTATGAAACGGATTGTTGTCCCCATTGAGAATTGAAACAAAAAGAACCACAGATAATTGGTACACCAGTATTCCTCTGGTTGATTATTTGCTTCAAAAGAAAATTACTTCTATTGGGATAATTAAGAAGAACAAGAAGGAAATATCACCGGAATTTCTTCCTTCAAAAAGTAGACCTCAGGGAAGTTGTGTATTTGCATTCCAAAAGGATAAAACATTGGTTTCATACGTTCCTAAGAAGAACAAAGCAGTACTTCTTGTGTCCAGTATGCATGATTATGAGACTATAGATGAAACTACAGGGAAAGCAGATATTAGATTATAACATGACTAAGGGAGGCGTTGACACATGTGATAAGATTTGTGCCGCTTATTCTGAGAGTCGTAAGAGACACCGATGGCCATTTGTTGTGTTTTTCATTCTCATGAACATTGTGGGAATGAATGCTCGAGTGATTGCTGGTTTGAATGAAGCAAATAAAGAACCAAAAAGAAGAATCACATTCTTGAAGAATCTTGGGATGATTCTGCTGAAAGAGCACATGATTTCCAGAGCTAAGTTATCATCATTGCCAAAGGATATCTCACTGTTTTTGGATAGATACCGTTGTGATGTGAAGGAAGTCCAAGACATACCTGTTAAGTGTGAGCAAAAAGAAGGGAAGTTGTTTCCAATGTGGTCGCACAAGGAATGTTGCAACGAGCACGAGATGTGGCCAGTGCCAGAGGTTTGTATGCAAAGAGCACATCAAAAAGGTGTGCGTTGAATGCTACAATGGTGGAAATGAGTATGTGCACCATTATATCAAATCTTATAGTTACAAACAATTATCTGTATTGCATATTCAGACTGTAGTGTCAGTTATTTTCAAAACTTAATTCTCTTTCGCAATAGATATAATGTTCATTACACTCATTTTTCTACAAAATTAAAGCATATGTTGTAAAGAAATATGTAATTTATATATAATATATACATATGTTACCAAATATATGCTTTGTATCTCAAAATGCCAATCTTGGAAAAAAAGCAAACGCGCGTGATTATGTTACTAAATATGGCTCGAGTGACAAAAGGTTAGAGAGTTCGACAAACATACGTGTTTCTACAGTAGTCAGGTCTTTACTATGACGCTTATCATACGTCGAAACGAGTCTGCATAAGGCCCCTGAACTTTGATATTTGGAATTAATATAAACGTATTTCAGCATTAAGAAAGAAAAAAAAAAAAAAAGCGTAGAAGGGAAGAAAAAGGGTTGGAAATGGTACACTAAGGTGGTCAAACGACGTGTTCTAATTTCGTGCGAGACTAAATTCAGCCCAATCCTACTTGGGTATATCAAACACGCAGGAGAAAGGAAAAACATTTCCCGCAGTAGTATGTTGGGGCATCAGCTAGTATTACTTACAATGATCGTTCAGAACATTATGAAATAAAATGAAATCTTTGTTTTACGTCCCACGGTTATGCCGGTTAAGCTAAAGGAGACGGTGATGATGAGAGATGAATGAAATGGTGGAATGAAGAAAGTGGGAGGAAACGGGAAACCCCACGACCACGGTGTTTGTTCACCACAAAGTTCACACGGCGCGAGCTGGGATCGAACCAGGGATCCCAAGCACAGGAGGTGAACGCTCTACCACTGAGCCACCGCGCCCCCCAGAACATTATGACCACCTACCTAATATCAGGTTTGCAAAGCAGCAGTAATGAGGCTTAAGATGGAAGCAATGGGACCTTCATAAGTGGCTGGAGGTATACCCCACTACGTTTGACACATAATTCCTGTAAATACCGCGGAGGGAGGCGATGAGATCGGATCTGACACTCAATGACATCACAAAGAGTTAAAATCGGGTGAGCTTGTCCTTGTGGTCCATTGTAGCAACTGAAATTCACTATTGTGCTCCTCAAACCACTGCAACGTTAGCCTTGTGACAAGGAGCGTTGTCCTATTCAAAGATGCTATTCCTAGCCAGAAATATGGCCGACATTAAGGGTGTACTGATCAGTAATGACTTACCAATAGCTAGGAGCCGTTACGGTGCCTTTCTCACTCTACTGGGTCCATGGATGGCCATGTGAAAGTTCTTCGAATCATAATGGTTTCGTCATGGGCCTGTCGTCAATCTACACTGCACATCTTGAGCAGCTATTCCCCTCGAAGACTACGGATCCGGCCATCGACGTGAAAGCAGTATCGTAATCCATCGAACCATGCAATGTGCCACTTCTCTGTGTTCTAATGACGATAGGCACGTGTCCATTCCAGGTCGTTATCAATGATGCCGTACGGCTAACACTATAGGATGTCGGCTGCGAAGGTCCATATCTAACAGTGTACGGTGAACTTGTCTTCAGGAACACTCGTGCTTCGTCCAGTTATAATGTGCTGTTAATTGTGCCAAGGTTTGGGGCCTATCTTGTTGTACCAATCTCGAGTCTATGATGTCCGATATCTTTAATGAAGTGTGGCTGGCTATTCCATGTCTTGTGGTTTGGTTCTGATTCCACACTCCTTTCCCTACCTTTAGAAGACACTAACCACAGCAGCTCGCAAACACCCGACAGGTCACGTTATTTCCGAGATACTAGTTTCTAGCCGTCTGGGCATCACAATCTGGTTCCTATCATACTTTGATATATCGACGGTCTTCCCATTTTCCGCACAAACATTACACTAACTGATTGAGTGAGATCCCCGTTATTATTTGGCGTGTGGTTCTACTTTGCCCCATGCCTCTTACGTTTAAATACTTCGTTCAAAAAATAGAGGGTGGTTATAATGTTTCGGCTGCTTAGTGTATATGGGGAAATAATAATTTTGTTTAACCAAAGACGTAAATTTTATTTTATACTAACATAATGCCATTGTTGATACACTTTTAAATGTAAAGAAGACAAATATAATATAGATCATAATTGTCTCGGAGGGAAGAGAGAAATAAAACTCAAAGATATTTCTAACGTCTCATAAAAAGATAGTAAACAGAATAGTGATATAACATTATTGAATGATAAAGCAATATAAGTAGCAAATCATATACACACCATACATTCATATAGATATACAAACACACATGCACATATATAATTATATACAAGAATATATATATATATATATATATATATATATATATATATATATATATATATATATAACAACTCTTACTTTTACTGGTTAGATTGAAACCAAAAATACATAAAGCTACTTTTTTATTTACATATATTATCAAATCCTTATTAAGTTTTTACCTTTTTTGCGCCAATGATATACAATAATTTGTACATACTAAACGAAAAAATTTAACTATTTCTTTTCGTTTATATAACGAAGTATTCCAAAGTTCGAACAGTAATAAATGGGTCAAATTAGGCATTCGAAAATATATCTGAGGACGAATTGGTCTACTTTAGTTTTGGAGAGGCGTACGTTTGACTTTTCAAAGTCTAAATCTTCAAGACTAGAGACTGAGTTTGTGCACACGCGCTCTGGATGTTGTTTGACTGAAAGAGTAAATGCTGCTTGCTGTGTTATAATCATGACGAACAAATCAACCCAATCACAATTTACGTAAACTCGATTCACCGAAATAAGCATATTTAAGACAAATGTATTCACTAACGGCAACTCATTTAAATTTTATAAGAGCTAATCGTATCTTGACTACACAGTGATAAATTACTCTTTTGGATAAATGAGAATAACTTTGTTTTCATTATTCACATAATTTTTTAATTTGTAATAAAAAAAAGTAATTTCCGATTTCTGTTCTTGAATAGGGTTTAATCTTAATATAAAATATAGAAGGGAATGACTTTTTATTGATAAGAACTTGTAAGATGATTATTAGCACAGAACCTATTATGCTTTTATCTACATAGTAGACCATCTTTAAACTCTTAAAAATACTCGAAAATAATAATAAAATAAGAATTCTTGTAAAGGACTAAAAGGCTTTTTTTTTTTTTTCCTCTTGGTACTCTATGACGCATCAATATGTACGTAAACAAAACTCAGAATACAGTTAACAGATTTTACAACCCCAAATATCTTACTTTCTTACACGCTTCTTACAAAGTTAGTACATAATAAATGTTATGAATATCGTGTGTATAAACATAACACTAAAATTTCTGACTATTAGGAAAGATATTACAACTATCTTCAGCAAGTGTTTGTGAATTACAAAGCCCAAGTCAGACATGCCATGAAATTATATTAAATACACTTTTTATTAACAACTTTTTCTTTTGTTTCATCTTTACACATTACTATTTGTCACACATCAGAATGTATGTATAAAAACGTATTTTTCCTACTTATTCCCACAGTATGTTACACTTCAACCTAAACAGCCAAAAGAGCCAGTTGTCATTTCAGGACCGAATTCGTGTTCTTTCCCACTTTCGAAATGTCTAGGAACAGAAAAATAGCCGTAACACTTACTATTGTACTTGGTAACATCAAGATACTTTTTAATGATGAAAACATTGCTAACATAATTTTGTTTCAAATATCTCAAAACCATCTTTTCCAGTAGGGTTCCATATTACTTCTGTTCTGTTCATTATTTCTTACTATTGCCATAATCACGGTGTACAGTGAGAGATCCGCCGCGACAGATGATTGGACTTGAAGATAGGAAAATTACATTTTTTGGGGGGGACGGGGGTACACTTGGTAAAAGATATCAAAACCATCCAAAAGTAAAGAAAACTAACCAATCAGTCACGTGTGTGGGCTCAAACAAATCTAAAATACACCAAACATCAAATACACACCATTCTGAATGTGCGCTCATCGATTGGTCACCTCCTTAATTAGGTTTTAAGATCACTTCAATATCTGTTTACTTGTTTTGTTTGGAATTCTCTAACGCCTCTTTGCAGAAAAATTGTATAAAATGTAGACTTAATTGATCCTGATATTCCGTCCACCTATTTTCTTGCAGACATCTTCAAAGGTTCAAGTTAATTCTACAGGTGTGAGTGCGTCGTACATTTTTATGCTGAACCTAAACACTACACATTAGTACTGAAAACACTGAAATTCGTGATAACCGCCATCATGGTTACGAGAGAAATGTACCTGTGGCAATTATCAACAATTTTCAGTGTTTTCACTATAAATCTGAAAGAAACATACGTATTTTAGGTTCAAAAGATGTAAAAGACGCACTTACCTGCAAAGTTAAGTTGAACCTCCGAAGATGTTTACGGCAAAATAGGTGGTCGAAATATCAGGTTCAATTAAAGAATCAAAGCAAAAAAGATTTTATTTTACTTCATTGTGTAAAGAAATTGTATATACATATAAAACTAACATTTGACAGGTAAAAGTTAAAATGGTGTTAATCATTTCGTCACAAGAAAAAAAGAAAAACTACAGACACAAAAACCAGATCTTCATAAGGCAATCTGTTAACAGAAAATGTCAAATAACTCAATTTCATTCTGAAAGATAGCAGATTTTAACAGATGACTGTAAAAGTTCTAGTGATAAAGGAAACAGCTCTTTTGTTTATCAGAGAGGTGGTGTTGGTCGGACAAGAAAATATGACTTACAGTCCTGTAAACTTTCACCCGTCCATTTTATGTACGCTTATAGTTCAACGTGTAGTCCATGTACCACCACCGGGAGTCGAATCAGGGTATTGGTACCGAGAACTAACCATTTTGCCCCACAAGAATTTTCCTTTAATCCTTACATGTTAGAATTGAATGAGTGCCTGCACAAAGATAAAGAGACCAACTAATTTCATGATATGACACGCTTTGTCCATTAATTTGTATCCATTTACTCCTATTCGACTTCAGCGTACATCCTTTGTTTCAGGTAAATTAATCTTAAACATTGCCCATATTATTCATAGTAACCAAATAGTTTCCTAGTAGGTTAAATCATCACCTTATGGAATGAGAATTCACTGGTATTACATGTACACATTATTATTATTATTATGCGTACTGAATCATCTACTCTTATATACTCCGCGCATATACACAAAACAATCCAATAAAAGCAACCACTCTTATTGTCATCTGCCAAACAACATAACGATGGAATGATTAAACTTACACAACCACTATCTGCAACATATGCATGGCAACAGATTCATTTTGTCCTTCTAATTGGCAACATAAATAATCATACCGTATTTTTCAGCTTCCCACGCATACACATAAAAAATAACTTACAGTAATAAAAGAAGGCAGTAAATAATATCTGAATAAGTTTTACGAGCAAACAATATACATTTTTTGAAGATATTATACTCAAATAAAAAATCGTGCCCAAAACAAACATTTATTATTACTACTGTCTGTCACAGTTTCAACAATTAACTGTCTAATGTAGGCAATGAAATTTTGTCGAAATTGTAACAAAAATTAGAAGTATGTATTTGCTTTGGTCATATTTTGTTTAAGTTGTCCGTAGTTCCAAAGCTAGAAATAAGCAGCATTCACGTTTTATTCTAATCGATTTATCAGTAAATTTGTTTTGTTACATACTGTTTATATTTTGCAATCAAAATGATATTGAAATATTATTCTATGGAAACAATGCACATAATTATTTTTTTCGTAGGTTCAACTTCTTAACCGCTTTTCACACAATGTATAAACTAGCCTTGTATGATTGTTACGTAAGCCATTTGAAAAACTATCTTAGAATTAATTCCTGTTAGTCTTTTTCATCCTCTAACGGGTTCATAAAAAAGATATATATATATATAACGAATGTTCACGAACTATACTGTCAGCACTGTTCACATAATAAATAAGAAAAAGGAGATTCACTCGTAATAGGATGAATGGTAATTAATTATACGAATAAACTTCGTACAGGGTGGCCCAAAAGTAGGTATATAGTACTGTACTGATCAGCTCATTGCATTTTATATAATTTCTTATGGTTATCCATCAGGTAGACTTAGTTTCTTTGTTCTTAATGTCTTTTTACTCATACCTTAAGCTCAGAACAACAGAAGCAATTAAACCAATACACTAGAATGTTATAGTTCATCAATGCAGAGGTGTATATCTACTTTTGAGCCACCCTGTATATTAACAAATTAGAAGAAACATTCAGAAAGCATGTTCCGAAAGTGCTCAAAGTTGGCACGAGTGGTCACAGTGAGACGCGTTTTCGTGGAAATCGAGGAGGAACACACAGCAATAACCTGGCACGAGCGCACTGTGTGAAGTCAGTACTGAAAGCACTTTGGCATGGTAAATGTGATTACGCGCATAGTCTCCTGTTGAGTGCGAGTTACGCCCGGTAATCCAACTTCTCCACGTTAAAAAGCTGTCGGCGTCAGAGATCCACCAGCAGTTGTGTGAATTGTCTGGACCGGATTTCATGAGTGAAGGTATAGTTATAAGATTGTGCTGACAATTCGCAGCACGCCTCATTAATGTGCACGACGTACACCCTAGTCCCGACCACAGCTGGTTCGGATATCTTTGGCCATTGCCGTACAACGACGATCTCGCGCCCAGAAACTTCACCTGTTTTTCCACCTGACGCGCTTTCTGACCGGACAACGTTTCGATCGCGCAGCTTCGTTGCAGATGGTTGTAACATCCTGATTTCAGTCCTTGTGGCAGAATTCTTCGATACAAGCATATAGAAGTTGGTGTCACGTTACAACAAATATCTCAACAAATATGTTTAACAGGTTGACTGCCAAGGTGATTTGAGGGTACTGGTCTCAGGAGGCCATAAATTTCATCTTACCTTTGGCTAGATTATGGATAGTTATATCACATTTTTGTCGCGATATTTTGTTTCTCCCGAAAATGTACCAATGGGAGCCGAGCACCTTATGTGATTCTCATTGTCTCACAGTAATTTGTGACAATGAGCATCATATATGATGCTTAAGAACTTGGATAAATTAGTAATTTGTGATATCAAGCATGAGGATCATATATGGTGCTCATGATCCCAGAGAAAAATAAGGTGAGCACCACATATGATGCTCATGGCAGTCAACCTGTTAAAAATAGGTTATGAATCAGTAAATTCTACAATGGTAAGACCATTTTCTTCTGATATTCGTCTTTCATTTTGCAGTCCATCGAAACTTACTTCCTGAATGTGTCTCGTGTCTAGATATTTCTGTTTATGTTTACTAGTGATACGTTAGTATACATAAGTGTTAACTCCTATTCATTGTATTTTTGATAAACCCCGTTTTTCTCACGTATGTCTTGGCAATATCGACAATATATTCAGAAAAATTTGATAAATGATTTTTGAGAATGAATCCGTAACAGGGTAGAAATAAGCAAGATAAGTATCTTTCGAATTCATTTAACCTTGCGTGTATTCCAAGATTTTGTTACTTGGAAACACGATACAGACTGTAACAAGTACTACTACTTTCTTTTAAAACTTCAATTGATGTTAGGTCCTAGTCACGTGCATCATTATGATATTAATAATTATTTGACACAAATTCAACGTAAAAATTAATTAAAATGACGAGGGATTGCGGATGAATCCCCATCCCGAAGGAAAACGTAATAACCCGTAATATTTACAAATCAAGACGCAGACATGGATCATTGTAAGGTACATAAAGCTCCATCTTTATCTTGTACAGTATCAACTAGGTACTAACATCAAAAAGACAGCTGTAATGAGCTAATACTAGATTGTATAATTATGTTTTTTTTAATGTAAAAGATAAAAATTTACTCTTTAAAAATCCTATAGCATGTAATTACATCAATCCTGCGTAACACTTATTATAAGATTAAAAATAAATTTTCATCTTTTACGTCAAGGGACAATTAATTATATGTTGTTATTATTAACTAATTCAAGTCACTCTTTAATATTAGTATCTAGTTGATACTGTACAAGGCAAAGAATTGGAATTAAAGCGCTTATAGGTGATGGTTTGTATCGTACAAGTATTCCTTCCATACACAAAAGAAGCTCATATACTCTCGATGTTTAATTTTTCTGCATCCTTCACTGAACATAATATGTTGTTATAAAATATCAAACAAAGAACAAAGCAGCATTTAGGATAAAAACACAAACTAGTGTACCAAGGGCCATAGCTCTGAAACATCTTCGGATGACGGAAATAGTTAAACATAATAGTTCTAAAATGAAATAAAACACACATGAAATCGCCAATATTTCGATTATTACATGTTAATCTCCATGGGAATATCATACAACATAAGAACTTTGTTTTCTGATACTTTATAAGCATCACACAAGTATTTTCTAATTATGACCACGTTTAGTTATTTTACAAAGAGCTCCCCTTTCTTTTGAAAGCTCTTCATTTGCACTCGTAGGCACCGAGTTTTGATATTTAAGTTTACATGAAAGTCTTCAAATAGAAACAGATAGTCGTCGTATTTGCTGTAATCCTACCTACGAAATAGGTTTCTGAAAGAAAGGTGAGTGTACTTTTCTAATGTAACTATATACTGTACTTCAGTTAATTTGAAAATCTAAGAATAAATTAACTGATGCACTTTAACTTGAAAAGAAAAACGCCCTAAATATCAGAAACCACCACATGTATTAATCCGATTGTATTGGTGCATATATGAACAAGAGTAATTTTACAAGCTTTCTTTAGAGAAGAATTTTGACGAGGATTCCTACTCATAAACAGGAACTAAAAATACCGAACAACGATGGTACCGTGTAACAATTATGCCTTGGTCAAATTACATAATGATACCTAAAGTTCATGATACAGCCTTGTACAAAACTACTAACATAATCATCACCCATATAAACATCCACACTAACATAAAAACAATGAATATGTATAAATGCAAAATATTTGCGATTCGCTCTCGGCTGCTGATTTTTGCTTATAAAAATCAAACTACTAGCCATAATGTAATGAAATTTGCTACGGACATATCTTGACGTATGACCAACATGCATATGTCATTGTATGCGGCATATCAGGTTACTACTTTGTAACAGTTGGAACCTACCAATAGAGTGAAAAGGAATATACTATTGTTAGTGGTTTCAATAATTTATCAATGACCATCGAGGAATCGTTTACCACACGTGGTTCTCTGACCTTTAGGTGCCCACAAAGAATTCTCACTGTGCACAAATAACTATAATGAAAAAAAGATTGGGAATGTTGTGAGCTTTATAAAGGTGTCAAATAATTGGCCCCATTCTTCTCAACACCGCAGTCGATAGAGAAGACTACATGAGAAATCTTCCACCAGTTTGTAAATCAATTGAATTACGAGGATCTACGTAAGAGAGAGTTTTAACAGGATCGCGCCATTTGCCACATTTCCAATGCTATCATGCATAAATTGAGTCATTTAAGGTGTTGTCATTTCCAAAGGTTTTTGATCACCCAGATCGTCTGAACTTACGAGGTATGCTGATAGGAAACGTTTATCGCAAAAATCTTCCGGGAAATGTCAGAAAATACCCGGCGAGAAATTGACGCTATGACTCCCAATATCGGGTGTTGGTGTCTACCTTCTGTAACATGGAAAGGCGTATGCAGGTGTCCACTGGTGCTAATGGCACGCCCTTCTAACACTTGTGACGTTACAATGCTTCTCATACACCGAAGTATACATCTGTAGTAAATTTTGTTACATCAAGACTAATACTTTGCTTTCTGTAAGTTAAAATCAAGGCCCGAGTACGAGTGACACACCCTGCATAATAATATTAAACATATATGTATCTTTGAGCTTCCCTTTTCGCCACGTGACTGATAATTTTCCTTACGTCACCGATTTTTGTACAGGAAGTTTCAAATACTACACACATTTTGACACTAAACTTGTTACTTACAAATTAACCTCACAATGGACCACAAAATAGTCGTCTTTCATTCCAAGTACGTTTTCGTGTGATCAGGTCTCTTTCGTCTATCTGTACGAATAGCTTCCCAGTTGAAATTTTGAGATCAACATTTATACTTACAAGGAAAAGAAACCCACGTGATGTTGGTAATACATGGCGGAAAAATATCATCAACTCTACCCCATTACCTTTCCATCACCTGTGAGAGAATTTATTATGCACAATGAGTTTTAATCTACATGTTTGTAGAAACAGACAAAATGAATGAAACGAAGAATAATATGCTGATCGATACTTCTTTCTCTTATTCAAATGTACCCACATTTTTTTTAAAATTATATATTAAAAAATTAAAGCAGTTTTATTACGTCGGTATACTCAACTCTATCAAAGGAAGAGATATTTGAGTACTCAAGTTTTCAAATATTAAGAATATTTCATTCCCACGCAACGTCTTCCAGTGAGTCCACATTAACGAGGGTTATGTTTTAAACGAGGAGTACATCATTATGCACGTTTTGATTTCTTGTTAAATGGATCTACACCATTGCAATCTATAATGCTCATACTTTTTCTTCAGTTACAGAAGGACGCTGCGCACTACTGTGAATCGTATTAATTTCTATCGCAGTTCTGCATTTTTCAGAATATTTCCTACCGATTTACAATTATCTCCCTTATATTTGACTTAACCTATATTACTCGTAACGAACCTTACCATAATCAAGAAACAATGTGCACCACCATCAATGTGTTTAAGAACAAAACAGTAATAGAAGATTTGTTTTTATCAAAATAGACAATGTGTGATTTACAAAAATGTCACTTCTAGCTTTCTGAATTGTTTAAAAGATTAAGTCTAACATTCGAGGGCATACTAAACTTTTGTCACAAGCTCTTTTTATTAACTGACTAATTTGGGTATTCAAAGATATGAAAAAGTATAGAATTTAACGTAGAAAAGGTACTAAGATCGCTAGTCTTAATTCTGCCTCAAAACATCTTGAATTCTTTTGCTGATTACATTCCCCAAACGGTAAAACCACTTTACAATAGATCTTCAGAAACCTGTACAATACTATTAGATTTGCATGCAACGTAATTCGTTATTGATAATTGGCTAGTTAAATATATCGTTTCACTTAGCAAACAATTGCAAACACCACACAATTCAGTACATCAGACATTTTGTGCTACTGGGAAAAAACTAAATTTCAGTAATAACATGAGCAATTTCACATTTTAATTTTTTTAAAAAATCAATTACTTACATCAACAAAATGTTATACGTAGCTATAAATATATAGTATATTCTATATTATTATGCAAAGAAGAATAAAAAAATATTTCCGCATAAATTACACACAGGGAAACAAACACACACACAAAAATTCGTTTTTCCCATTCACATCTTTACAAACATGTGTTCGGGCATATAAATACAAGGAGATGTGTTCTTTTATATCAAATGGCTGAAGCTGAGATATTCTGAAGTGCATACACACACACACATTTTATATATATATATATATAAAATCTGCTTAATATTGGGAAACTTGAATTCTATGAAATGATCAAATAGTCATTGAAAAAAAAAAAAAAAGTTTGTCCAAGCAATTACCAACAATCGTGTTAACACACTCATACACAAATATACACCCAGCAGAAATAAAAGAACTGAACATAAATTGATTCACCAAGCCAAATAAAGCATACTTGAGACTAGAGCTGCAAACTGTTTTGACCGAAGATAAATAAATACCATAATAGCACTCTTTGTTTCATCTTTCTCTGTATTAATGAGATTTCAATGTGATCACAGCAAATCATTCATTATTTACTGATTTTCCCTACCTATCTATCTATTTTTTTCATCCTACGGCACTACTATTACTCATCTCAACATAAACGTCTGCAGCCGAACATGTGTTATAGAAAATCAAACATCTATACTGCGCACCTAATTAATTACGTGAAAAAATATATAATATTGATGAGATACCTTGCCTTTGGTCCATCAGTACATGGTTAAGAGGGGGGGGGGGGGAATCATAAGGAGTTACAACACACGTTATTTGAGTACGTTATTCAGGCTAGAATGGTCCTCAAATTGTGCCACAGTTGTTACCTTATGTGGTATTGAACTCACCTACATTTGAACATGAAATATTCCTATGATATATTAACAGTAATATTACTTTTTACAATGAAATTTATATATAACAACTTTGCATAAATGTTTTCATGATACAATTTCACATCTAAAATGATTATCTTTTGCACAAAGCTTTCCAAATTACGACTGTATATAATCATCAGTATTTAGGTTTTAGAACTTTCTCCAAAATGTCACTTTCATTGTACAGAATCATTACCTCATAAATTACACATAAACATTAAAAGCCTTTTTCTCAAATTATTAATGAAGGCCTAAATTTCTTTTGTTTATTATGCTTTTTTTTTTCTTTAAAAAAATAACCTAGCGGGTCTACAGTATTTCATACGGAACATGTACCACAATATTAGGTACCAGTTACCACCAAAATGCACAGCTCTTCCACACAAATAATTAAAGCATATTGTACTTAAGCTTCCATAAATTTGATCAACGAAGAATATGAGTAGTTGCCTTTTATGTTTCTGGAACGGTTTCATATATAGAATATAACGAGCTGAATAATTATTTCTCTCACTTGAATGACACGTGACGAGAACAACTTAAAAAAAAAAAAAAACTGATAGTTACAGAATGAAACATTTACTTCTCATTTTGTTTGACACTTTTGTTGTGATTATTTGCAGAAGTATGATTGGAGAATTTTTCATCTTCTGTAACTTCCTCACTTGATGAACTACGAATATCACCTTCGGTCTAAGAGAGAAAAAAGAAAATAGTTGTAAATAATAAGAAAGAGAAGGACAAATTACAATAATTGGTTCTCTTTTCAATAAAATATGAAATGAATCATTATTTTTCCCCACACATACTCATTACTTAAATATGGACAGGCCAATTTTCTGCAATCTAAATAGAGGACGTACAATTACTACAAATTCATTCAGAATAAGTATTTTTAAAAACATTCTGATTAGTTATACAGTCACGATCAAAAGTCAAATTTCGTTCGTGGAAGTGACCACGAATTTCATGAGGTTATGTATTTCAACTCTCTGTTTTTAACGCATGGCTGAAAAGAGTAAGTCTTTGGACACCACATGCTCCACATCAGGCTTTGGACACCACATGGGTGATTCGTCACTCCAAAGCAAGTTAAGCTGCCGCCAACAATGAATTAGTTAAAGTAAAATCATAACAACTGAACCTAAATGTTTTTATGAGTTCAAAACGGTTATTTGCTATTGGTAGTGAACACAACAAAGTGTCTGAATCAAACACGGCTAATGAAAGCATTATTATTTGCCAATGGCTTGGAAACTAAGATCAGACGATATTACTTGATTGACTGATTAGTATAATTATTTTCAAATGAGCTTCTGAGGCATATCACAGAGCATATACACCACTCCTGTGTAATTCAGCACCTGCCAGAATTAATCACAGTGAAAATGTTGGCAATGTGAGCGCCCCACGACCTGAAAGACATGTAGGCTTGAAATATTCACTACAGGAAAGGGATTTCTTTTTTTTTAAGTCCAATGATTATGCACCAGTGATGACAGCAACTTTAATTTTTGGGCGTACAAGTAGAGATTTTTTTTTCGAGGGGGGAGGGTCAGCTAATCTTTTTGTATGTCGAAAAATATAGTTTTATATTAATTGATCTACATTACAATACATGTCTCGTGTTGTGTGGGAGACGTAGACACCACGGTAGCAACCGCGCCCCCTCCCCCCCCCTCTGGCGTAGTCAGTTATACAGCGCAAATAAGAGAGACGGTGATGATGAGATGGGTGGTGATGGGGTGATTAAAATAGGAGGAAACGCGAGAACTCTTAGAAAACCCATGCAAACGATGTTTGTCCACCACAAAACCCATTTGCCAGGAGCTGAATTTCGCATTCAACTATTCCGCAATGGAAGGTGAATCGACAATTGGGTAATACAACAAACGCCAACGATAATCACAATCTTCGATACTGGTTGGTTGGAGTTTAGCGTTCCTTTTCAGCACCGAAGCTGTATGATACATGCGCCTACAATTTAAGGTGGAATCCGAACCACCGTAATACGTTCAAATTTCAGTGTTCTTCTACCGGTAATTGAACATGGAACCAAATGCCTAAAGGCACGCGCTAGCCACTAGGCCACCAGTGATAGAACAGTTGCTACTGTTGGCTGGGATTTGTTGACTGTAGAGTACTGTCGATTAAACAGTCGATTAAATTATGCATCGTATTTTCTTCCGGAAAGACACAACTAACAATTAGGTTTGTTGTGTCCCACTGCTATAAATGAACCAATCATTTCACTACAATTAACCAACACTGATGAACAAACATGTAGCTAATACACACACACTGAAAAAGTAAATGACTGGACCGGGACTTGTATTCAGGATCTCCGGGAAACTGCCGATGCGTTAACCACCACGCACCCAGTCCGCTCCCCAGAACATTTCCTCCTTTCATTAATATATATAAACATGGTGACTGTCTTATATCATAATATATGTCATAAAATGCCCTGCTGAAACTTTAGCTCACCCATCAGTTTTGACATCAGATTATCATTTTCTACCGGGCAGGAAGATCCAGAACAGATGTGAATTATGCAATAAATGAGTCTTCAAGTCTCAACTTTGACAGTTATCGCAGCATAGCGTTCAAAACAGAACTAGGTTGGCAGCAGCATCTCGATGCTGGAGGGGGACTACATTGTCTAAAGAAGTATTATTTTCATGAACATTACACAATTGGGTTATTTCTCAAACAGTTTAATATGTATTAACCCATACTGCTCTTGCGATGATCTGAATATTTTCTGTTCCTCGTTTTAAAAATAGTTTCTCTATATAATTACTATGTATTAACGATATACAAAGAATGAAAAGATGCATGATTGGACCACGATTCGAATCCGGGTCTTCGATTTACTGTGTTGATGTGTTAACCACTCCGCTCTCTAAACAGCAATATATTTTATCACTCGAAGTCGGTGCTTAACCATGTAGACCACATGGACAGTATCACAAATCGTGTTGTGCTTGTAGAACTCTGAGTTTGATTAGTGAAAATGAATGATTATGACATATTGGTAGAATGAAAAGGTGAGAGGAAACTGGAGAAGACCGAGAAAATCCAGGAACACAATGCTGATCACCAGAAGCCCTCTTGGCCTTGGATTGAACAAGGAATCCAACCCTTCGCACCAGAGATGAGTGCTCTACTTCCACGTAGCCAGAATGAAATAGCACTTAGTTACGAATTTCTTGCACACGAAAGTGACAGAAGAAGAGCCATGAGAAAGATTAAGGAATAGATATGAGAATTAAGTACAAACGAATGTGAAATGAGTGGAATAAGACAGGAAAAGTATACAATGAAGAATGGTGGAAAAAAGAAGACGCTGGAGATGCAGATCTGGTAGGATACCGTAATTTATGATTCTGATTACAGGAAATCTTTTAGATCGTTATATCTGTCGATTTTTCTAGCATGTTATCTTTAATATTTTCACGAAAATTGAAAAAATAAAATAATTGGAGGAAAGTAAAATAATAATAATAATAATAATAATAATATACAAAGATTGAAAACAAAAAAAAAAAAAAAAAAGGATTTTTTAAACGTTATAAACTTTATATTTTTTGTACAGAAGCTTCTTAAAATCCATAATACTTCTGCAACCTTCGTGAGAGGATAAAATTATTTAAACTCTGACTTTATGTAAAATTTACATGAAATATTTCCTATTAAAATTACTCTATATGATGTACAGTCCGCAGCAAAAATCCTGGAACATGCGTATGTAATTTTATTTTGAAACTACGCCTAACAACCCAGGGAATCAACATAACGTCTAAGTGGTACGAATCACGCCAGAAGAAACCTCGACGTCCTCCCCTGCAAACTTATTTTGGAGCCTAAGTCTTCGTCGTTTCAGAATAAACTTACATGCTCATGCTGCAGTTTTTTTGCTGCGGACTGTACAACACATATGTTGAAAAGTAAAAGCACACGACTGGCTACTGGAGTTAGTGAAATAAGTTACTATTCATCCAATCCTATGTTGCTTTTTCTCGTGTACAAATAGGGTTTTAATTTACTAAATACAGTACAACTGAAAGTACTGTATTGACATCACTATAACCACAATTACTATTCCAATTATTGTATACCGCAATGTTTTCTTTCTGGAAAAAAGGTATCAGCATTACAAATCTTATTCTACGCGTTGTAACTGGCTACGACGGCAAGCGTCAAAAATCTAAACAAGTGAAAGAAATTAGCAGACGCTGCCATCTAAGGTATCCGCCAGAACAAAACACTGCACATAAGTAATGGAAAATTGCTGTATATAATATACATACCTTGCCCAAATAAAGCGCTCTAAAAGCTATCTTCAAGATGTAATAGGTCCATACCAAATGTAAAATTATAAGAAGTATAAGCAATAAATTGAAAATATAATAGGCAGGAAACATCTCCACAATCGCGGGTGCTTCAATGCATGTACTGAAAATAAAGAGAATAAAATGATTACCTTAAGTTTCCGACTAGTCAGAACGGAACACTTTTCTACATGGATTACAGTTTTAATACAATATTAGTGTATCTATGCCTACACAAGTTTTATACAATTACAGAGAGTGAGGCATTCAAGATGAGATATTTCCCATCATATTAAAAATTCAAGAGTCAGAACGTTGCATTCCAGAAAAAAAAATGTTTGTTACAGTTTAGTGTGTCTATTCAGCACCGAGGCTATAAGAGACCTACTGTTTACGAAGCAATCTGAGCCATCGTAATGCGTTCAAATTTCAATGAGATCCCAGCCGAGAATCGAACCGAGAAGCCCATGTACCAACGGCGTACGTGTTAGTCATCAGACCAAGGGGAAGGCTGAACGAGATATTTCATAAAAATCAACACTGTCAAAATGCATCCTGCAAAAGGTGGAAACAGGTTTATGTTCCAGCGGTCAGAGAGATTTTACTTAGTACTACAATTAACTATCACAGTTTGTCGGAACGGTCTGCCAGAGCGTGGTAGTACTTAGCCAATCAAGTTCGAAGAAAGAAAAAACTACCTACGTAAGATTTGAATGGAATGGTTAGTTCATTTTTCTTGAGATTCTAAAGTTACACGGAACATTAGAAAATAGATACCTCAACTCAAGAATAGATTGCAATAGAATTACACGCTGACATGCGTCAATTTACTCTGGATTTTTTTTTTTTTTTTTTTTCATGGCTCTTGCTCTTTCCTCTATTACAGGGTTCACACTGAAATTTTGGTATTGCTTTTCCTGACTTTCCATGACTGAGTAAGCAAATTTTCCCTGACCTGCGAACATTATCACTTATAGTTAAACTTGGAAAACATTTTTAAAAACTGGTCTCCTTCATTCCCATATCGGTCCAACTCTCCTTTTTATTATTGTTTTAATACAGTATTACTTATCATAAGTCAAACCTGTATTCGTACTACACTAAAACACTAGTACGAAACAATAACTATAATAACGGTATCTTTAATATCTCAATATTTTGAATATAAACAAAGATTAATGACTTAATATTCTGAATATAAACAAACAAGTAAACATATAATTTGGTCTATCTCTTTGATTATCTACAACCAAAGCTATTTTTTTCTGTAGCATTTGAATTTTTTATTAATTTGTTGTTTTACTTTCTAAAGCTTTAAGTTTTAACACCTTTCGGTGCTCCTTATACATTTTTTTTAAAAATTTCCGATCATCTCCATTTTTCACGCTTCTTTTAAATCTTTGAGGTGTTCTTTATATCTCTGTTGGCAGCTAAAGAAATCTTGCTGGTTATTTTGTTGTAAAGATTTTCCTGACTTTCGAATTATTTAGAAGAATTTCCCTGACTTTCAATGTCAGTGTGGGCCCTTTACTAGCTTAAGAAAATATAAATCACCGCGAAAGTTTTCTCCAGATCTTCCCACGAATGTGCAAAATACTGATTTTAATTCTCACTGAACAGTGGACACGTATAAAGACGATCAATTTTCTGCAATTACTTTTTCAGTATCCAATTTTTGTATGAAATTGCTGCTGAATTTTAGGACTGCCACCTTCTTCCTAACCCTTTTGATAGGTTTGGTGACTCTTAGGTAAATGATATAAAATTTTTGAGTTTTACGTCTCACGGTTATGCTGGCTAGGCTAAAGCAGACGGTGATGATGAGAAATGAATGAAATGGTGGAATGAAAAAAGTGGGAGGAAACGGGAGAACCCGAGGAAACCCACGCACACGGTGTTTGTGCACCACAAAGTTCACTTGGCAGGAACAGGGTTTGAACCCGCGATACCATGCACCAGAGGTGAACGCTCTACCACTGAGCCACTGCGGCCCGTAACTCTTAGGTAAGTTACGAACAGACAAGCTCTGTACTCTATGATAAATACTTTCAACAAAATGTTATTTTATAATCTTGACTTTCGCTGTTTTCTCTTTTTTCTTTGTCTATATAGTCAACATTTATTCCTGTCAAGTCGTTGTAGTTTCCAAGATTAAAATAAACATATTACAAACTCAACAACAAATTATGGTATAATTTGTGTTTATGTAACTTGCAATCGTCAAATTATTAGTAAAATCTTTTTTAGTCATTGTAATGTTTTGAAAGATCAGGTATGTACAGCAAGCCTATATGTAAAGTATGCCGGTATCGTTATTTTCGACTTTCACCGTCAACAATGCTTTCACGCAACGAAAATCGTGATGAATATGCGAAATAAACTGCTGATAAATGGAAATGCGTAATATTATCCTACGAATCCTCTTCTACCTTCTTTCCTACACGAGGCCAATCAGTGTTTAGGTATGGCGTAAAAATAAAGAAAAGACAGAAAGAAAAAAAAAAAAAAAAAAACAAAGCTTCAGACTGTTTCTTCTCTACCGTGAAACATGGCGGTGGCTCTGTGACGCTATACTCCATGGGTTCTATGATTACGCTTACTGCACGTATTACTGCCACTTATACTTTTTTTTTTTTTTTTTTTAAATAAAGGTGATCACATGCATCCCATGATCCAGGTGTTTCCAGCCAATGATGCAATTTTCCAAGATTACAATGCATCAATTCACACTACTGAACCTGTTAAGGCGTAACTTCCTTAACATTTGGATGACACTACAACACATCCCTAGGCTTCGACATTATTGAACACATGTGGTCAGCTGTGGAGCTCAAACAATGCAAAGCTGATAGCCTCCTCTATCACCGCTGACGGAATTGAATGCGCACTGCATGAAGAAAGGTACAATTTTCTCCTACAAAATATTCATGACTTACATGCCTCCATTTTACGGCAAATCACAAATGTTCTGGAGGCTAAAGGTTGTCATACATCATATTAATCAGATAAATTTTCTTCAGATGTTTCCATTATTTTAGTTATATCTTTAATTACTTTCACATTTACACGTAAATTGATGTATTCTAAATGTAACTTTTTATGTAAATGTAAAGGTGTCTTAACTTGTATTCTTCAAAAAAGTGCTTTAATTTTTGAGAGATTACTGTAAGAAATTTATCCAGGTTGTTGTCGATATTTTAATGAAAACGTAACACATTAAATTGTTTAACAGATTCGAGTCGGAGCCCATTCCTGCGATGTTTTTCCCTCAAATCGGTGGGTTTTGTTATACTTTTCGATTTTTCTAAAAAAATAGTGTAAAAACGTTAGAGGAGGGCATATATATGTACCTTTTTCAGTTATGAAAAAAGTTTGATAAGCAATATGATTGATTATAAATATGCATATGTGAGTTTTGGCACATTATAGCCCTTCAAATGTTACAAGCCATCAATACAAACATCAGATACTTTGAATGGCAGAAAGGATTTAGGATTTAGATTTCTGGGCTTTCGGTATCTAAGGCCATTTAGCCCTTCACGATTTGAAGGATGACGTCCTTCGGCAAGCACACAATCCGGGGAAAGGGAAGGAAGCGGCCTGGGACCTACAAGTTAGGTACCACCCCGGCATTTGCCTGGTGTGAATGAGGAAAACCTCATTCAGGGTGGCTGGCCTGAAAAAGCTTTTTACACATTTTCGACCGAGTGATCCCACCGGGAATCGAACCCGGGACCGCTCGCACCGAAGGCGAGAGCGTTAGCGAGAAATGGCAGAAAGGTATAAGTATAAAGTAAAAATACAGTGCAAGACCGATTATTTCTATTTTTCGCCCGGAGTCACTCTTTTGTCGTTCGCCCTTTTTACATTCGCTCTTCTGTCGTGTTACCATTGCCAGAAAATGTGTAATATAAATAAATACGATTGTTGTACCTAAGAAAATATTACAAAGAGAGACCCCCACCCACTCACATAGATGGTTATGTTACAGTCATCCTTATTAGTCAGTCATTACAAGCTAAAAGAAAAAACCCAACTTCCCTGCTATAGAAGCGCCGCCAACATCATCTGGGTCAATATTTTAATCATCAATTTCAGATCCAGAATCAACAGCAAGTCATCAGGCATATTCCATATTTCTTCTTCGGATAAATCTCCCATTTTGAGTCAAAAATGCATATAAAGACGCGAAAGTAATGGCTGCTGGCGAAGGAAGAATGCTACTAAACACGAGGAAAACGCTCTAACTCGCTCTGCATTGGATGCACTGACATCTGGATTCTTTTACAAATATTAAAAGGATGACAAAGTATATATGAGAAGCCGAAAGTCGTTTACGGATAGAAATCCAATGTTTAAGTTAACGGAAATTTCAGCACGTCGGGGAGACGTGATTAGCCTACTGAAGGAAAGAAAAACATCACGGCTACGTGACGTGCCGAGACTCGAATTTGTTAATAGGTATACACAGTTATATTATACAAAATAAACCAATTTTTACGCACACACGGACAGACTGTTTTGATACGAACATTTTTGTAGTTTTTTTTAAATATATATATATATATATATATATATATATATATATATATATAACTCACCTGTAAACTATCCAAAAAGGCAATACTCCTAATCGTGTAATAATCCATAAAAGAGTGAATATAACAAATGTAATATCACACAACCTTTGGTAATTCAAATATTTGCCCATTTTTGCTGCCTACAAAAAAGAAAATAAAAATTTTATTTGAGAGTAATTAAGATATTCTCTAATGCACTAAAGATTTACATATCTATATAAAGAGTGAGCTATCGACTTTGTTTCTTTATAAAGCACATGTCCAGAGTGACAGCTCATTTGTGCTCAAACAAGAGAAACAGTATAGTATCTCCGCGGTACGAAATAAACAGATTTACGTTTGTACAACGTTAAGAAATATTGAAAACTTATGTCCGAAGTATTGTGTTGTCAAAACAGTGCCGAATTAAAAAAAAAAAAAAAAAAAAACAGCGAAATAATGCACCAACAGCACCTGCTACACGAAAGTTAGCGCAGAAACTTCGTGAGATTGGCATGTTAAGTAATAACACAAGGTATTCTCGTATATATCTAGTGCGCTTAGTCCATAATAAAGCTATAGTTGCTGAAAGTGTGCGTCTCAACTCGTCACAAATCGCAGCAACTGAACGTTAGCCGCACTAGATTGATGTGAATTCAGCAGAAAGACCTAGAATTATTCGCTTACAAGGACCAACTTGATCAGAAATTGAAGCAAAATGACCATCACCTCCGTTATCACTTCTGCATTTGGATTTAAGAGCAGCTCGAAATCGATGCTGATTTTGCTCACAAAATGATCTTTTCGGGTGAGGTGCATTTTCATCTCAGCGGCTACGTCACCAAGTAAAACTGCTGTAACTGGGACTCAGAAAACCGATACATTGTTGTCAAGTAACTACAGTGTCTGACAGGTGTAGTTTGTATAGTGGCGCCATTATTGGCTACTTTTTATTTAAAAAAAAAAAAAAAAAAAAAAAAAAAAAAAGATGGCACCAACGTTATAGTCAACGAAGAGCGCTACAGAGGCAAGCTTACCGATCTTTTTTTTTTTTTTTTTTTCAGCGATTGCTGCATTGGACGTGAGTGAGCTTTGAGTCTGGCAGGATGGAGCTTCAATCGTGTCATCAACCATTTTAATAGTGTTACTTGGCCTCCGCGAAGCTGCGTTTTTACACCACTAGACATTTTTCGTGGAGAGTCGTTAAAAATCGATGTTACGTTGACAATCCAGAAACGATTCAGGCACTTAAGCATAATATTGATCGAGTTATTCGTGAAATTGAGCCTCAAACGATCGAACATGTACTGCAAAATTAGGTTCTGTCAAGCGAGGTTGGTGCATTAGAATTAAATTATCTTCCATACTAATCGGAAGGTGTACTCTTTTGAATAAACAAACGCTGAACCATATTGAACGGCTTTTCTTTGCTATTCTGAAAAGAAACTAGCCCATTGCCCAATCTTTAAATAAAAATAAAAGTCATCTTATTTGTGATCACAAAATGAGAAAATGACTGAACCGTTTAAAATGAATTTTTGAACATAATTATCATCTACCATGAACTTCGCTTTTATCATGTCACTTTCATTAAAATGTGTATTCTAAGGGGCGGTATGAGGGCGTGAAAATTTACGAGAAAAATTTCAGTATCTCAAGAGCTCCTCGAGTTAGGAATACGAAACTCGGAATATACACTTCTCATTAAAAAATATGTGACGTCCCAGCATTTTTGAAAATTACTTATTAAGGAGAGAATTAAATCATTTTCTTAATTTTGTTTCGTCACACTGAAAGCGAAGTGTTCTTCTATTCACATCACGAGAAAAAATCCTAATGTAAAAATATATATATATATATATATATATATATATATATATATATATATATATATATATATATATATATATATATATATATATATATATATATATATATATACCAAAAATAGAGTATCTTACAGGCTATTGTCATTACACTTATGTACATCCTAAGGGGGGAAGGGGTTCAAACATTTTTCTTAGAACTATTCTCCTCGTGCGAAGAACTGGCATTTCAGCTGGTTACTAAAACTTGAGTAAAGATCCAGTAACGATATCCAGTGAGTACGTAGAACTACGACACAATGTTCACATAGCAAGAATGGCGATGAGGACGGACATAAGGTGTTTGATCGAAAGGTCTTGAATGTTGTAATCTTGAATGCCTTGTTCGATACATCCTCTAGGAACCATGCACGACAGCACGATGAAGGAATGATGGGTAAAAGGTAGTTATTTCTGTTACAGTTACGTTAGATAGTCGTAGGTACTCAGTAGGTGACAACGGAAAATTGAAAGAGTAACTGTGGCGACTGGAAACGGTTGTATCTCATTCAGTCACATACTGCTGTGACGTGGAGTAGAGGCAGAGATTTTATGCATCCTTGCGGTGGGACAATCAAAATTTAAGTTACGGTACACGTGGTCGGAGTGCACAGGACTGTTTTCATCTTCCTCCACTGAACTCTTATCTACTTAAGCCCTGCTAATGGTAACTATTACTCAACTTCGTACCCGTATATCCCAACAGGACGTCTCCTGAACGATTCAGTTTTTTCCTGCTTTCTCATATATAACCAACGAAAGTTTACTTTCGTAGATGTCGCTGCATTACTTTCAGTAGAAGAGGAGAGGTTTATTGATTTGGTACATAAAGGTTGTATGAGGAAGATGACACCAAATATGTAGCTTAACGTCCTGTGATTACGCGCTGTAGCTGAAGGAAATTGATAAACTGCGAAACAATGGAATAATTGGTAAAATAAGGAAGTCAGAAGTAATGAAAAAACGAGGAAACATAAAGAACCGCCGTTGCTCAACACAAACTAATATGGGTTAAAATTGAATAGAACACACAAATAGTGAGTGCTTTATCAAGTGCATTGTATCTATTGCGGCGCCTTGCATTAGTAACTACTGAATGTAATCCTTCAACAGATACAAAGTTACAAATTCCGAAGTTCAAATATACTCTCAATTCTACTTCAGTTACAATGCGGAACTTTCGAATGGCTGTTAAACTTTTTTTTTGTCCAAACCCACCCAGTTATTTATTTAAAATGCAAATACAAAATTGCAACAATGGTTACAAAATCTGATAAACATATATACTTGCAATCAATCGACAACAGTGAAACTATGCAGCTGAACTCCGCTCTAAATGACCTTGAGGTACTACTTCGCAAGTATTTTTGATATAGATGTTTATATGAAATGTGCTATCACTTGTAGCGGTTGTGCGGCAACATCAGAATTATGTGAGTGAATTAGTGATAGAAGCGATCATCCGCAGTAAGGTTAAACGGTATGGTATGGGTGATGAGCCCCCCAACAAAGAGGACCAGTTCCGAAGAGTTGTACGATGGAGTTGCCACATTCCCAACGCCGGGTTACTGCAGAACATCATAAGGTGTTCTGAAAAAAGGATATTATCCTTCAGGAGCTTTAAGAAATACCCAAAATATCAGATTACATTGTATCGATATCCACAAGCTCGCAATATATATAAGGGCATCAAAATATGCTTCATTTCACGAAATACAAGTGAGCATAAGGCTTCGATGGTGCTTTATTACTTCACCTAGAAAATAAAACAGTGGAATCGATAAATCAAGATTCAAGTTTTCCGCTCCGATGTGCAACTGTGCGTCTCTTAGAAAAACTCCTCCTTCCGGTGATCCCATGAAGCACAAAATAGAGTGATTGTTAAATAATGGCTTGGAGCTGCTGCTTCGGTTTCAGTGTTGGATCATTAATACTTGTTTATGACGAAAACTATTATTCAGAGATCTTGAATAATCCATTTTGAATAATGAGTTCTGTAACATAGTAGAAGATTCACAAGAAGAACCTGTGCTTCCAAGACAATAATGACGGGTGTCACTTTGGGGCAAACTGTCATATGTAGATAACAATATTTCCTACTAAATTGCCCACTCAAAAGGTCTACCGAATACGGGAATCAATTGGAACGCTATCTTAGAGAAAGTCCAACATGCTCTTAATCTCTGGCCCAACCATCTCTGCGAGAGGAACGGAAGAGCACAAAGAATGAAGTCCTTCGGCAACTTCTTAAAGCTTGTCTCAAATTGGTGCCATGATTGTACAACGTGGTGAATTCTTGAGATATTAATGTCACGATGCCCATCAGAATATATCAGTACTGATGCTCAATAAAGTTTCGGTAAGTAAGATACATACATGGGTCGGAATGTTACCACACACTCACCCATTCTAATGTTCATCTTATTATTACCCAATGACACTTGGAACCGCTTACATGATTTAAAGATTATTTGTTAATAATTTAAAATGACAAGTGTCATGAGTCTTGAGCATAACAAACCAAAATCTTACCTCTAAAAATATATCTGCGCAATCATGGACCAACAGAACTAACGTTCCGATCCTCGTCAAATTGCACACCCACGAGAAAGATAAAAGAGCAATGGTGGCTATATGATGCACAAACATTTGCCAGAAGTCCTTTCGTTTCACATCGAAGAACTGTGACGCGGTCAGCGACCAGTAAAACGTCAGCGAACACATGTAGTACCACCAAACATCGAAGGTTACACTCTGAAATAATCAAGTACACATACATACATATGAAAAATAAAGTTATAGAAATATTAATGCTAAGTATATATATTATTTAAAGCAATGAAGACATAATAAATGAATACTCTTCTGGACCAAATACTTACGATAATAATAAACTCGTTATGATCTTGCATAAAGAAGTACAATCATTGTACGACTTACAATTGCAACAGATAAACATGAAAAAGAACGCAGGCTTAAGAACTAACTATCAGTAAGTCGGCAGAATATCCGTATTGGTTCTTCATATCAAGTGAAACGGTATAGAAAGGGAACATTGATCAGACATATATAATTTACAGACCTCACTTTATCTGACACGGAAACTTCACGGTAGTAATTCAAAATACTTTAACACTATTTCTACAATGGAGGAAACTAATTAAAATATGTATTTCTACAAGCTACGTGACCAGGGTGGGAAAAATCAGTTTTCTTTTAAAAATCCAACCCACCTGGATCCACGTGGCTTTTTTCGTGTTTTCGATTCTCTTAAGTTTCTTTGGGGTAAGAATGTTAAAGTAATTTACATATGAAGATAACATTGGTGTAATAATCTACAACAATTTTATGTTCACTGCAATGACTTCCATTTTTCTTCAATGACTTGAATAACATGCTTCCTTAGTGTTCAACGTTGTTTGTTTCTTCATTGAAGTTCTGCGTCCCTTTTCAGTACCTATACACGACTACAGGAAACGTGGACCTACAGTTTAAGGTGAAATTCGAACAATCGTAATGGGTTTCCACTGGGACCGAATCCGAGACCACGTGTACAAAAGTAGCGCGTCAGCCACTAGACCAGCAGGAAGGGCTGTTCAGCGTTTGAGTTGAGTTGATTTTGAGTTTAACGTCCCTTTCAGCAGTGAGGCTACATGAGACGTGAACCTACTAATTAACGTGGAATCCGAACCCATGAGCTCCCGCTGAGAATCGAATTCGGGTCTCCCACACCAAAGGTGGTATGTTAACCGCTTAGCAACGAAGGAGCTCTGTTCAGCATTTGAATATATGGAAAAACTGAAATCCAAACTGTCTTCAGAAACGTAAGTATCATTCAAGTTGTTTTCGTTTGATATTTTAGTGAAACCTGTCAATGTTTGCTACCATCGGTTGTACTGAGAAGTGGACTGTTTAGAGAAAATACGTGTTTTCAAGCAATAATTATTATAATCATGCCATACACATTTCTACTATAAAAACTACCTCTTAACTTCGTGTCACTTTGTAACTTATAAATAATATCAGATAGTCTAAAAAGTAGCAGAGACTTTTGCGCACGTGATGGCATTAATGTCCCAAATAGCAGGAACTGGGTCGCAGCTGGTCAGACCTAACATCACTTGACAGATTAAGCTCGTAGCTATGCAAAAAGTTCTTAAAAATCAGACGTAA
The DNA here is from genome assembly GCF_964235325.1 of Thermobia domestica. Taxonomy (NCBI): domain Eukaryota; kingdom Metazoa; phylum Arthropoda; class Insecta; order Zygentoma; family Lepismatidae; genus Thermobia; species Thermobia domestica. The sequence goes on from NC_137468.1 coordinate 95,823,081, forward strand.
GATAGTATGCCGTGAAGATGAGTGAACTTTCCGCAAAACTGTGCTACACTTCACAATTTTATTTCGATAACGGCGCAAATGCTACACAGGCCCGTGAAGAAATTAGTGCTGTATATGGGCAAGATACGTTATCTAAAGCAACAGCCAAAAGATAGTCCAGTCTTTTCGTCCTGGAACTTTCGATATCTAAGGTGCTCCTCGTAGTGGGCGACCAATCAAAGCAAAAGTGGATATTCTGACAAAAGTCGAAGAGCGGAATGTATCATCACAACCCAATGACAAACATCTATCACCAAACCATCGTGAACAGTTTGCAGAAAGCTGAGTGCAATAACTTGACATCTGAATGCTAAATGATCTGACTCAGAAACATTTACTCGATCAAATATCTATCTGCTAAACGTAACGACCCCGAGTCATTTCTCAAGCGGTTGAACACGAGTGATAAAAAGTGGATAGCTTACAATATCTAAGAAAGTGATAGTAAACAAGTGAGTTTCGTTTCACAGTATTAAACTACAGTAGACTTCCAAACTATGCGAATGCTATATTTAAACTTGATGGAGTACATCTATAACTACTAGTTACAATAGAGGAATAAAATCAAAGATAGGACCAGTTCTTGGGACGCTGAATCCATAGCAAAAAGCCTGTACTCCTATCTTTTACTGTTCTTGTTCTATGGAGATCAATATTAAAACTGCAAGTACTACCTGATGTCTACTACTTCCGGTTGAAATAAAAGAATAAAATTATACGTGATACATGTTCTTGAAAACTCTCTCTCTATTATATATATATATATATATATATATATATATATATATATATATATATATATATATATAAAACTGCTTATCGCTATTTATTTCTGTTTTATTCATTATGCGATTAGTGTTGTAACCGAAAAATCGTATTTTTCCCCACTTCCGGTTTGAAGAGAGACATGAAAGTCGAGACAACACTCATTCCTGGGACGCTCTACGTGGCACACACACACAAAAAAAGTTTTTCGATATCTCTTACGTTGATTAAATTGAAACGAGATATAATTGATTTCTACCACTTCCAGTTTAAATAGAGGGTTTAACGCAGAAGATGGAATATATTCTTGGGACGGTGAATCGATTACACAAAAGCGCTTCTCATCATTTCGTATAGTTTTTACTCTATAGAAATCAATATTAAAAGCGGAAGTACTAGTAAATTTCAACCACTTCCGGTTTCTGTAGATTGTTACAGGTAGTGAGGGTCTGTTCTCTTAAGATGGAATCGGCTGCGCAAAAAAACAGCTTGTCGCTACCTATTCCGTTTCTGTTTTATGGTGATCAAAGTTAAGAGCGGAAATGTTTGATTTCCATCTCGGTTTGGATAGGGGGTTAACATGAGAGATGTATAGTACCTATCCTTGGGACGCAGAATTGACCAAAAAAAAAATAAATAAATAAAATAATAAATAAATAAATAAAATAAAATAAATAAAAAAAAATAGATATCTTTTTCCGTCTTTGCTCTATGGAAATCAGCATTGAAACCGGAAGTATTAGTAAATTTAACAACTTCTGGCTTCGGTAGAGTTGCGAGTGATGGTGATATGTCCTCTTGAAAAACTTAATCGATTGCAAAAACTACTTGTTGCTATCTGATACTGTTTTCGTTCTATAGCGATAAAAGTTGATATCCGAAACAGTTGATTTCTACCACTTCCAGCCTGAATAGTGGATTAGTAGATGAAATGGAACCTATTCTTGGGACGCTAAGTCGACTGAAGAACACTGCTTCTCGATCTTTTGCCGTTTTTGCTCTATGGAAATCAGTACTGAAAACGGATGTATAATAACCAACCACTTCCGGTTAAGGTAGAGTTTTCTGGGTTATGATGATATGTCCTCTTCAGACGCTGAATCGATTGCAGAACACCATTTGTCGCATTCTGCTTTATGGCGATCAACGTTAAAACCGGAAATCGTTAATTTGAACCACTTCCAGTTTAAGTTGAGTTGATTTTGAATTTAACGGCCCATTCAGCAGCGACGCTATATGAGCCGTAGACCTACTGATTAACGTGGAATCCAATCAACGTGAGCTCCTACCGGGAATCGAACCCGGATCTCCAACGCCAAAAGCCATTTCCAGTTTGAATAGTGGATTAACAGAGAATGTGGAATCTATTCTTTTGACGCTGAATTGACTACAAAAAATTACTTCTCAATATTTCTCAGTTTCTCCTCTGATACCTGTCGACAGATGGACGGACAAAGTCGTTCTAAAGACTTCCGACACCTATGCATAGCATAGATTGGAAATTTAATAATACTAACACATTAGTTCAACAACAGCATAGCTCTCTGGAGACTAAGTAATGTTACTACGCTCTACCCTTTCTCATAATACGAAGCAAACATTGTATCTAGAAGCTGGTATCACCTTTCAAGTCCTCGTTTATGGGCGTCGAAATCAAGGATCCCTTAATATATCTATCATCATCATTCACAACATGTATTTACGAACACAATAAGCATATTTTTTGCTTAAAAAAATAAAAAACTTACCTGGTGAGGATAGCCATACCAACAATGCTTTATGTTCCACAGCCAAGGTTTGTCCCACAAACAAACACAACCATAAATAAAGGAATAGGTGTAATATAGCCACCTCCATCTAAAAGATTAGAAAGAGACGTCAAATTAACATGACTTCCTCCAATAAGAAACAAGTTTATTTGAGAATATATTAGCAAAAGTTTTGTTAACAATCTGTATTTTTAAGTTAACAATCCGTAACTTTGATGGATAGGATAACACATCGTACAAAATCACAAGAGGAGAATACGAGACATGAATCGAAACAAACAAGTAACTTTTTACAGCCACTTGCAAACGATACGCTTTAAAGGGGCACTCAGATGCAAAAGATGAAATTTAATTTCTCTCGTAAAAAGAAACAAATCCAAACAATTTTTGTGCAAACTATTTGTGTATGCCCTGCTCAATAAGCACACCCATTAACTATTTTTTCTCTTTACATCAATGAAAGAGCTTGTAACAGTTTTGCTTCTTTTGTGTCCTGTAACAATAACTAGGCTAATTTCTATTTATATCTGCAACTTTCCTACGCTACAAACAGAAAGAATTTTTCATTATCAGCAGCAATTTTAAAGCAATGTGTCAAGAAGCAACGTCCTTCGTCATAAAATTAGAAAATAATGAACACAGAAGAACCCAATGCAAAATATGTATCTCTGAAATGTTTGTAACTCTAGATTACAAGGGTTGTAAATAAAGTACTGGCAACTGTTAGTTCGAACCATTATGGAGGTGTGCAGTACCAAAAACGTGGGAAATCGAACAGCTGAGGTGCTGTGCATACTTGTAAAAATGAAATCATTCAGTTTAACGTCCCACGTTTATGCTCGTGAGGCCAAAGGAGACAGATGATTAAGGCAAGTGAACGATAATGGAAGAATGGTGACATAAGAAAGTGGAAGGAAATGGGAGCACCCCTAGAAAAACGCGTGCAGCAACGATGTGCTACAGTATCGGAACATTGCATGATGGCTCACTGCCATTCGTTCAGACCCGGAGAAGTCAGGAGACTAGTCTTCGGGATCGCTTATCTGTTACGGAGGAGTAGAAAGAATTATTGAGAAGTCTCCTTGAAATTTATCAAAGTTGAGTTTAATCATGAAACTGTATGGCTCACCCTGGAGAAGAAACTCCAACGCTCATTATCATGAGGCAGGTACAGTGACCCAGTGTTGGGGAGGTGACCTTTGAAATACTTGTCAGGCGGAAACCCCTGCAATTTTGACGTATTTCCACGCTTGGATGAACCCCTCCGATAGACCAGGTCTTCAGATATTCTGTGCTGTTACGTGCTGTACAGTGAACCATTGCTGAGATCAACGAAAACAACTTCACAAAATATACAGAATGACCACCACGGATTTAGGAAACAGTGCAAGACAACGTAGGAGATTATATCGTAAACCTGTAATATGATTGTGTAAGTTCGTTCAATAACATGTGTGTATTATGTTGCCAGTACTTAATTTAGAACCCACGTATATGAAATGGAAATGCTACAGAATAAGACGAGGCTTGCACAAAAAGTTTCGGGAATTGGAAACTTACAATATGCTGGAAATTGTTGTATTTGGGTACCGGTAGTATCATTGTGCTCAATATACAAGTAGCTTTCCAACTAACAATGATTCTTTTCTGTTTTACAGGAGCAGTTTGAAGTGAGGAAATAGGTGAAAAAAAAAAAAAAAAAAAAATTGACCAGAGGGTATTTTCGAGAAATTTATTATGACTGTTTGATAAGATTTGGCACAACCACAGTTTATTTTTGGTTTCTGGAATTTATGTTTGGCCGCGACAGATTCAAGGACTAACAACGTTCGTGAAGATCGCCCTGCGACAACCATAGTGCAAGAGAATACTGATAACTGTGTGTGAGCTAATTGAGTATAACTGACACTTGACACCATGAAATTCAGACACATTTAGGTATTGGCATGAGTCAAATACAAACAATTCTTTATGATCATTTATGTATGAAACAATTTTCGCTAGGCACCTCACAATTCAACTCAAAAGAAAAAGACATCTATGTGATGTGCTGGTATTATGCTCAAATGGCTCAAAGTAGGAGTGTCAAATCTTGAGTCCAACATCTTACAGATGAACGTGGATCTATTTATACGAACGCGAAACGAAATGATAATCGCTGTATGGGTGTTCCAAGATGAGTCAAAAACCAAAGAAAGTTGTTCGGTCACACAGTGATGAGAAGCAAACGATTGCTTCATTCTTAGGTAGATGTAGCCAAATCTCTACTATTGCCTTAGAGAATTGCCGAACAGTTAAAGCTGAGTGGTATACTACCATTTGTTTGCCTGAAGTAGTCAACACACTTCGATTCCATAACCTCAAGGATCGCACCATTACAATGCAAGCTCTAACAGCAGCTCAAACACTGGAGTTTCTAAACAGTAAAAATGTCGAACTCGTCTTACCCTGCTTATTCATCAGACTTGGCCTTCCAACATTTTTTTCTCGTTTTCAACCATCAAAAATAAAATACGTGGGTAGTAATTTCTAAGCCTAAAAGAGGCACTACAAGTGGCATAATTGCTTCAACAATTGGTTTATTCGAATGGACACAAGTATTTCCGTTAACTGCGAATACAGTAGAGCAGCGATTATCCGAACCCCAACCAACACAGCTCCGGGGTTAACTGAAGTGTTCAAAAAAGAAAGATGTAGTGAATATCTTGCACTTTAAATGACATACGTTGAAGTGTATGAGCAGAAGCCGAGGCGACGCGGCAATTTGAATAAATCAATTTCTTGATCAATATATATTTCTTCTTATAAATTTTCACGCACCCGTGCACAGAAATTGAATAGCTCCGCAACCATGTGTACTGCTGTCAACAATTATCCTCGAAACTTCAGGACTATATTATGATGTAATCTTGAAAAATAATATACTGTGAGATTTTTACTTTACACTTTTGTGTGTCTTATCCTTTTACTTTTCAACTTGACGATTGACTAAAGACGACTGAACGTGCTGTATAGCACTTAATATAGGCTGAAACATCCGGATTTTCTTTATCTAAGGGAGATGGGAAGGACGGAAAGATCGACGTACAAGTGAGGTCGCGAATATAAACAGTTTGGTGCACGTAATAATTACTTCATGTAAAACAATTATTCTTGACGCACACTGTATAATTTTATTAACTATACTATATATATATATTAAATTTTGTAATGGCTGAGTGAGCAAATGCAATATATTTTGACATGTTTTTCGAGGAACCGAACTGCTGTCAAAAATCTAGAGGGAGGGAAATGCCCTCTCTTGTTCCCACTGCGGGTGTCAATGAATATACGATTATTTAGTTACTACACTGAGCCTCACGCCTTTGCTACTGTACATACAGTACTGCCCTTCATTTTACAGAAAGTCTGTAACATCAGAGTGCCAATTATGCGAGGTAAGTTAAGCTTACATTACCTCAGATAATCAATGTACTACTGTATTTTGAAAAGTAATTTAAAAAACTGCATTCAGGCTATCGTCTTTCTGTCACTTTCCCAAAACTTTCAGTACAACCTTTGTAAACACTACATATTTGTGTATCAGGTTTACCTTCCAATGTGCACTGAACCGGAAAATCCATGAACTGCTGCCATGATACAGCTGCCAAATAACGTGGAGGTCATCGTCTGACATGGTCGAAAGGATCAAGTTGCTGGTCGCAATATCTGTTTGTCGCGGGTTCGAATTCCACCCAGGGTGTGGGTATTATGTATTGTCCTTTCTGACTCATTTCATTGCCAGAACTAAATTCTCATGTCTCCTTTAGCCTAAAGGGCACAAAAGGACACAAAATTCAATAATAAATAAATAAATAACTTAAAAAGAAAGAAAATAAAAATTATAAATGGTCGTCGCCAAGACAAAGAAATCTATTCTTGCACGTGAGAATCAGCTAGAAGCAAAATAATGTCACTACGCTATTGGGTAACTTCATGAGTGCTAAGCAGGTGTATAAGTTATTTTTGACATAAATTTCAATATTAATATTACAGGAAGTAAAATATCATAAGAAAATATTTGTTTTGCTAGTGATTTAGCTCAGTGAAGGAAGTTCTGTGAGGACCACTTATGCTTTCCTCCTCCCCCACTACACTTATTAAATCATCTTCACCACACTTTGAACGGAGTTGAAGGCCATCACGGGAACGATCTTATGCTGGAATTTTAATGATCAACCGTGTTATTGATGAACGATAGCCGAAAAACTGTCCCAAATACTTCACACTAGAATATACTTATTGTCACTTTTCTCGTTGCGCTTCATCACTTACTTCAACATTTAGCCCGAAAGAACACTACATAGCCAAACCTGCTTCGCCTTCTGACCGTATTGTGAACTTCGTAGATAAGACATTTTAATAGCTTGTACCTGTTGCTTAGTTGGTTTGGAAATTAACGTCTATTTTCAGCACCGAGGCTACATGAGACGTGGATCTGCATTTAACTTGGGATCTAAACCCACGAGTTTAACCTGGAATCGAATTAAGAGTCTCCAGCGGTTTTCAACTATATAGTTTAGAAACTTTTCTTTGGTATTGTTGATAAGTATGAAACCAATACCGAAACGTTACGTTATAACTTAGTTAATATTTAATTTTGGATAAAGTGGACAGTATTTCCATATTTGGTTTTGGATATAGTGATAAATGTTTCCCTATTTGGTCTTGAATAAAGTGGATACCAGTGTTGATTTATTTATTTTTTATTATTATTATTATTTTTTTTTATCTGTGATGTAAAAGAAATTTATTACGGTTAAAACTAAAGTAAAATCCAATATTTCTGATCATTCTGGAATATTAATCGAATGTAAGTCTAAAATTCGCATGTTAATCTGTATGATCATAGGATCTTAATAATGCAAGTTTAATCAAAGTACCATTACAGTTAATGGGCCAAAAATTTTGACGATGTACTGATTTAATCATTTCAGATCCTACAGAAGACTTAAGTAGAAAGCTTGAATCTATTGAACATTTAATACTCACAATTTTCGCAATTGCAATATCGTCGTAATATATATAAATATCACACTTTTCAACGTACAACTGAAACTTTACATACCGGTATATAACGGGACGAACCATTTGAAATGAATTTTTTAACATAGTTTAACTATGACTTTACTTCCACATACAAGTTGTCATTTTCATCAACTGTTCGCAATGTAATACAAACTATTTACATAGAAAAATCTTAAAATAAAATTAAGTTATCCACATTCAACTTGTAAAAATCTTCAGTAATTTAAATTCATATACCATATGTATCTTACCCCGTTTCACAAAACTTGCTCAATGTGGAAGGCTTGTCTTGTGACCGTCTTAGCCGAAGCCATCGCTCCACCTGCCTTTCAGTCCAATCCAACTGTTTCGCTAATCCTATTATCTGAAGGAAATAAAAATAAGACATATAGAATGAGATCACTTCACATGGAAAAATGAAGGTGTCACTGTTTCACACATGAATAATTTAAGCACAATCTCACGTTCGACCAACAAATTACACTTATAATTAAAAAATAAGCACTGACCTTGATCCCAAAAATGATTATATAATTTCGGTCCTCTCAGGGGCCTTCGTAAGTGGATTTTCTCGTGCTGTTTTTGTTTCGTTCTACATTTACCCTCGAAATTAATTTTTGGATGCAAGGTCAGTGCTTATTTTCTAATTACATGTATCATATAGCGTCCATTAGTAAGTAAACTAGCATAAATTTATAGTTTACGCTAAGAACAAATGATATTTAGTACTGACTTTGGTTATCTCCGTATATGCTCCCTGTAAATAAAATCCATGTGTCGAATATTAATAAATGAAATCAATGTGTTGAATATTAACTCTATAACACTGTTAAGACTATGAAAAAGCAATGGATAATATTTACTAAGGATGGATGGAAAACATCCATCTATATATTCTATATAAAACAACTTCTATATATTCTCTTCCAGATATCTATTAAGTGCTTCAAACCTGCAGGTATCTGCTAAGTTTCAAATATTTGTGGGTTAATACGTTTCACTCCTGTATATTATTAGTATTATATTCAGACCTAAATTCACCATTTGTAACTCAGAGATTATACTACAAAAGCAACTTTTTTTTTATATAAGTTTATGAATGTTTCGTTTGTAATTTTTTATAGCTTGTTATTATTATTATGCAATTGCAATCAAAGAAAAATTCTAAATATTGTTTCGTTTTAATAATGTTTACTATTGACAAAATACATCGAAATGCCGTAATTTGGGAGGAGGGAGGTCATACAAATCCCACGAGGGGCATTTATTGAAATCGGAAGTATCTTTGGTATCTATGTATAAATAGGTACGAGCCAAAGTAGACTCAAATCATTCGTATCTTTATTCACTTTTCTTATTGATGTGCAAATTAAGTCGTCGTGTTTGTTTAACTTGAACTAAGTCATAGTGAACTAACTTGGGCTAAATTAGTTCTGTACTCTGCAATATTTTAAAATTGTTTATATGTAATTCTGTATAATGGTTTCACTTGTGCAACTGTTTATCTTTTTGTTCTTAAAAATGAAATTTTTGAGTTTTACGTCCCACGGTTATGCCGGTTAGGCTAAAGGGGACGGTGATGATGAGAGATGAATGAAATGGTGGAATGAAGAAAGTGGGAGGAAACGGGAGAACCCCGAGAAAACCCACACACACGGTGTTTGTCCACCACAAAGTTCACTTGGCGGGGGCTGGGATCGAACCCGGGACCCCAAGCACCAGAGGTGAACGCTCTACCACTGAGCCACCGCGGCCCCTCTTTTTGTTCTTCTCAAATGACTCTTGACAATTAGACACTTATATTAAAAGTATGTAAAGATCAGTACAACGTATTTTATCAGGAGTCCTTCGTAAGTGAGTCGGCAGGCGTATCGCATTTGTGGCCAATTAGTCCCGGTTTCCAGTTCAAATAGAGGACAATTTCTCTCGGATGTAAGCCGAGAAGCGGTTTGGGTTCCGCTTTAAGCTTATGTGACCCCTTCCAGCATAACCTGGTTGTTGTATAATAACACCAAGGCAAAACAAACTTATTTCTGCCCATATGTGATATAAATACATAGAGCAAATTATTTAAACCAAAAAAAAAAAAAACCTGGTTTAAACAAAAAAAAAAAAGGGTTCAAACAAAAAAAAACACGTTTTTTGTTTTTTCAATAAAAAACATGGTTTTTGCCAACCCTGGTACAAATGAAGTAATGTATATACGAAAACTGAAGTACTAAATTGTTAAATCTCATAAATGAATCTTCACTAAATGCAGTCTGTGTTGAAATGTAGTGGGACAGAAGAGAATAAAACAACAAATAAACACAAATAATAATAATAATAATAATAATAATAATAATAATAATAATAATAATGGAAAGTTACCTGTTTATGTCTAATCTTCCCTTTACTGTGATAAGCTTTCTCTAATATAGGATTTGGTGGCGCTTTTTTTGGCCTAATGTTCTTAATGCCTAAAGAAACGCCTATGGGAGCAAACCAAAACCTGGAGAAGATAAAAAAGAATTTGTAAGTACCAATTCAGAATATACAAAGGGCGTTTAATAAGACTTTCACACAAGATAATAATATTTTTATTAGTTGCAATATTATGATGATGAAAGTTTAGGTGAACATAGTACTTTGATCTTTTGGCTTCAAAATTGTAATGATTATAGTTTTCTATTGTTCACAGGTAATCCAAAATGCATCTGAAGTTGACATCAGGACCCGACAACGGTCGGTAATGGAATTCCTGTTCAAAACCGGTGATGAATCAGCCACATCAATTCATAGGAAGTTGCTTCATGGGAATCACACATTGGACCGCACTAGTCTCCAACGTTCGTTGCAGCGGTTTTAAACCATATTTGGGCTGTTTACTTATGTTTACTTAATATTTTCGTTTTGGCACTTAGCACGGAATTTATATTGTCTACATAATACCACCATCACGATTTACTCAGTCCTGAAGATTTCTGAATTTTAAAAACCTAGATTTAAAAAAAAAAAATTCCAAATCAGGCCAAAAATAGGCCTCCTTTTTCTGGGATCGGTATGGTGTAAATTTTATAGACTTCTTGGAACATGGTTCCACAATTAACAAGGAGCGTTATTGTTTGTGACTGGATAAGGTATGTCGTGCACTCTAGACCAAGAGACCGGAGCTGCAAGGTAAGGTGATCAAACTCTACCAGACAATGCCAAGCCTCATAAAGCCACGAAGACACAGGAAAAAATCATTAAAATGGAACAGAAAGTCGTCCTTCACTGGTCCGGACATAATTCCTTCCTGTTTAGTCGTCTGAAAAACCCACCTACGACGAAAAACATTCCACAGTGACAAGGCCCTCTTTTCTTGTGTGAAACAATGGTGTAAAATCAGCCACTTGAACTTTATCAAAATGCATTTAAGGCATGGAAAGAACGTTGGACGAGATGCATCACAGCAAATAGAGGCTACATTGAGTGACATGGTTTTGTAGTCAAAGGATCAAAATATGTTCAGCTAAAATTTCATTATATTGCAACTAATAATATTATAATAATCTGTGCAAAAGTTATTGAACGACTCTTCTAATTAGCTACATAAAACACAGACATAAGCAGCAGCCACATGATTTGTCATTAATACTAAACTTAGGAATTGCTGATACTCTTCATGAATAAAACTGTACTATTCCATGTCAATTTTTAAATATTCTAAGAGAGAAAAAAATAAAGGAAAAAAACAGGGAAGAAAAAAAGACTTCTTATATAAATATTTCAACATATAGTACATTCTTCCTTGCTACGAACCTGTACACCGTGTTACGAAGACTGTGTACTTCTCTTCCCCGAAACGGTGGTGAAAGGGTCAATAAGAGGCAACTACTGTCAAATATGCCGGTATTAAACTTAATTTTCTGACTTTCGTTTTGATGTTCGGTTGAGTGGCTTAAGGCTTCGTGCTATGAAATTTAATTGAATATATGAAGTGCTCCGTCATTATTAATGGTACAATTCCTGATACAACCTGAGGAACACATTTTAATATTATAATCACATTTACTAGCCTTGAACATTCTACGTTGAATACAACTTCTCAAATAATCAACATTTCGGACACAAACTCTCGAGTGCCATCAAGAGTGTAGAACAGGCTTATGTTATTCTGTGTAATAAGTCGGTCACACGCTTTGATTCTATACGTCCAGTAGAAATAACGGAAACATCAATTAACATCGAGAGGTGTAAAAATGTTAATTCAACAATAAATAATGTATCTATTTATAATAGTGAAGTATAATGCTTCAAATTTCTTCATTATGAGGGTCCTTGTGACAATTTTCAATCTACGCAACACAGTATAGAAGTCAATTGTAATATATCATAAAACTAGGGTGACCATAAAATTTTCAGCTGAAAAAGGGACAGATTCCAGCTTTTTAAAAATCATGAAAAATGAGAAACAGGTCAGTAAATTATTTCCTGTTTACCATAGCAATACCTAAAACATTCATATTGTAACACACACACACACACACATATATATATATATATATATATATTATAAAATATAAACGTTTCAGTCTTTTACAGTGTTGCCAACACCCAACCAACACCCTCGCCCGCCAGCTGCCAAACTGGTAGCATCTCTCGCCATGCCCTTAAGAAATTTGGCGTTAACATTTCCTCTACCTACATACAATTTACTTATAATGACTATATTTTTAGAAACGTAAGAATGAATATGAAAATTAGCCATAAAATGGCTAGTAGTGTAAAATGTGGCTAGGATTGCTACTGGTACCGAATTAGCAGCCCAGGACTTCTAAGCCTACCTTTGTTCTTATTAGTGCGATGAAGACTCGAGAACTGGACTGCAAGTGTGAAAAATCAACTTATTGAAGCGCCCTTGCTTAAGAACTATGGGAACTGGGCTAAGCAGTTCTTGAGGTTACGCACATACTGTTAATTTGAGAAGTGTCAAGAGCCACCATTAAGATATGAAAGTTTATTTCACGACGTTATATAAGTTTGTTTTAGAACCTTTCCAGGTCCATCCTCAAGTGCCAGAATTAAAAGGATGGTTAAAAATATAGGTAAAAACAGGAAACAGGTGTATCGAGATCATGGCAAAGCCTTTCTATTTTAAGTGTACCCTCGGAAAATACGTGAAACTTCGGCTCCATCCCCGCCACCCTCGTAAGGAGGAAACCTTTTACTTGCTTTGGGAAAGAAGTGAATGCCCTCAGCTGTGTTGCCAAATTGTCATTCAACAGGATGTCTACTAAAATTTCAAAATGAAATTCCGTGACTTTTTCGTGACCTTTTCTTTTCCAAACCATAAGATTTCGTAACATTCTCAAGTACGAATTTGGGTGCGAATTAAGCCGAATTTTCATACATGCGATAGACGTATACTCTGGTTGCGATTTGGTAGCGTTTAAAGCCTACCATAGACATTTTTGGTGGTGAATTTTGACCTTTAATGGAACAAAAGTTTCCGGTCTGCACTTATATTTGTACAGATGAAAAAAATTCGTGACCCAAAAGCTAAATTTCATGACTTTCGTGACCGATAGACACCCTGTTCAATCATTTGGTCTTCGTGAGTGAAGTTCGTAAGCTATTTAGAGTGGTTAACAAGACAGTGCTCAGCGAAGCCCATGAAATAATTCAATGTGGCAACCATGTCTGCATCCTACTATCGAAGACTCTTGGCCACAGCAACTTGTCCCTCCTCTTTTGAGCGGAATACATCGACAGCAGCGCCAGTACACTTGAAATAGAAAGGCTTTACACATACAATCAGAATGAACTCTAATCTTAGCTTGCTAATATAAAAACAATATCTTCTATAGCCAGATCTGCGTCAGTATTTATATTATGCTCTTCATATAACTACACACTTTTTATATTTCTACCATTACTTCAAATCATACTTTTATCATCTATTCTTGCATCTAAAGGTACTGAAATATTACGAATTAAAAGCTTATGCAATTGAATGGCGAGAGTGACATTTCTCCATTCGGTAGTGATAAAACACTTCCACGCTTAAATTTTCCATTATATTTTCAGTAAATATGTGAATCTGTGATCATTTCCGAAGATAGCTGGAACATGACTCACTAGATTTTCTTAAAGTCCCACCGAGGCTAAGGGAGATGACGATGATAATGGTGGAATGACAAAAGTGGAAGTACCCCGAGAAAACCTACAAGCATGGTGCTTGTCCGCCATAAAGCCCACTTGGCGGGAGCTGAGATCGAATCGGGACCCCACCTGCAAGAAGTGAACGCCCTACCACTTCTCAGCCATTGCAGCCTCCAAGTCTGCTTTCTTCTGCGGGTCCATGACATTTGGGCGCGAGACGTTTTGGCTCAAAACCTTTTATTCGAATAGGTTTACCTAGCTACATATGTTATGATGCATTTCATAACTAGAGGCCGAACGTTTAAGGCCATAAAATATGAAAATAGACACTGAAAATTTCGAAAAACCTCCATATATAATTTTGCAACAACAACAACAACAAAAAAAAAATAAATAAATAAATAAATAAATAAATAATAAAATAATAAATAAATAAATAAAATAACATCTAGAACACATCAAAGTTTCTGCACATCATGCACAACTCTACCAGTTGAAAAGAAATAGGAAGGAACTGCAGCAGACTCGCGAGTATCCGGTCTCCGTACTATGCGGCATAGTTTTAAAACAATTATTTTTAATAAAAGACATATGTAACAAAGATATGTAATTTGTGTTTAAAAAAAAACGTACGTTTTTCGTTAAGGTTTAGTTATTTTAAAGTTGTGACTATATATTCATACTGCATTGTGTACTTGATTTTTTGAGTCAGACATTATTAAATTCATTTTAAAATGTGTGCAGTACTGTACATATTTTCATTTTCTATAATAAATTATTAAAATGCATGGTACAAAACATAAAGAAGTGTTTATTAAGTACTGGCGTATACCAAGAGGTCAGAAGAAACGAGTAAGAGCTAGTTTTAGAATAAAAATGGTGTTTTTAATGCTACGAGTGGTTCAGGAAGTACTATGTAAGTATTTACTGAATCCTTTTTATTTGATCTGTCCATTAGGCCGGATAATTGATGCTCTATTGTATTAATAAAGAGTTATTTCAGATTTCATAAGTAGGTACTTATAGGCAGTAACTATACATTGAAATAGGAAGAATAGACCAAATAAAATTTGACACCCTAAAACAAATTTCTATCCTTTATAGTACATCTAACGTAATGGAACGATACGATGGGCGGCATAAAAAGAATAGTAAATGAAATGAAATTTGTATGACAGTATGGCAGAGTTCTCAATGACCAGTGAAGAACGAAGAACTACGCCGAAGCAGATCATCGTTAACTGCTTTGCGCCCAAACTGCCGCGCCTAAACGTCTGCGCCCGAAACGTCCTCCTCCGTCTTCTGCATCCTTCTAAGAAGAAATTATTTGGTTATAAATTTAAACTAGGATTAGGAGTTAAATTTCTCAGCTCTTTCGGCATCCATGACCATGTTAGCCCGTCACACATGAGGGAATGACAGGTAAAGCGATTACACTACCCCGGGAATTTGAGATTAAGAAAGGAGGTGGGTCTGAGGCCATTATGCTAGGTACCATCCCGGCACTTGTCTGGTGTGAATGAGGAAAAAATTCACTCAGGATGACAGGCCTGAAAAACCTGCTACACTTTGTCGGCCGAATGTCCCTACTGGGAATCGAACCCAAGATCGCTCTCACCAACGGGCATTATCGACTATGCCACGCGGAGCACCCTATCAATTTAGAGTAGAATAGTATTAACATATCTTCATAGGTGGAATTTTATTTAATTATAACTTAAATCGAAGTTTTTAGTTTACTGTTTCTGACTTCCAATAATTAATATAATTTTTATGCAATCAGTAACTATTTCCATAATGAAATAGTAACTTTGAATTCGACTTAAATACCTGTTCTATTAGTTTAATCATAAATGTTTCGGTGAC
This sequence comes from Thermobia domestica, assembly GCF_964235325.1. Taxonomy (NCBI): domain Eukaryota; kingdom Metazoa; phylum Arthropoda; class Insecta; order Zygentoma; family Lepismatidae; genus Thermobia; species Thermobia domestica. Next base: position 95,838,713 of record NC_137468.1, read on the forward strand.
TTCTTATCATCATAGGTACAGCCTACCTGATTGTTAAGGACACTTTAAATGGGTTCATAAACGCAAATAATGGTAAATTTTCAGTCCTTAGAAAAGCCCACTATTACACTTCGTTAACAGCAATAAACACAATTGTGAAGTATTCCTCTAATAAACTAGTTGAAGGGTTGATGAACTTCAGCGTTATACAGTGCGTGTCCTATTCTGATAAAATAATTAGTGGATGAAGAAACCAACTTATTTTTATCCAGTACCAATAATCTAAATGTTGCTCTGGCCTTGAATTACCGAAATAATATACTATAATATACTACGAAATAATATGTACGAAGAATTACTCTGTTTTAAATTTTTCAACTTCAATGTCCGTTAGTCGATGTAACAGGGCTATGTATATTTTTTTAAAAAAATAAGTTCTGTTTACGATTTTTCTTCAAGTTAACGAAGTACAATAGCTTTGTTTTTGTTCTTCTAAATCCTAAATTTACCAATATGCTGGGGTAAAAGTGGATATGAAAAGGTAGGGGTACGCAAGATGTCACACCGCCCCCCGTGTCTATCTTTGCCCATTGTATTTTTAGGAAGTGGAGAGACGCCATAGATGTTTTTGGGAAGTGGGGGAACGTTTCCCACGATCCCCCCCTCACTTTTACCCCTGCCACTATGTGAGGCCACGAACTAATGTAGAAGTTCCATAGTAATCACGTATCTATAACGTTGACAAGAGCCATCGAAACGTATAAAATCAAATTAATAAAACGAGTACTTAAGTAGTTAGTATTTCGTTGTTGAATATGTATCGTATAAATTCTTTCCATGAAAAGTTACATTTAAGAGGATAATTTATGCAAGTTTTAAGTATTCTGTCTTTTTTGTTATTGGGTGTATATGAGACGTGGACCTACAGCTTAACGTGAGATCCGAACCACACATGAGCGCCCGCTGGGAATCAAACCCGGATATCTCGCGCCTTTATTTACCTTCATTATTGAGAACATTTAACTTTACTCTTCAGAAACATGTTTCCAACAATGAAACACTGTCAAGAATTAAAAAAGAAAGATAATAAAAGATTGTACGGTCTATCCTCCGATCGATTATTCACTGAATTTATTTTGGGGCAAAGTTTTGAAATCCATATCTTAGTTTGATTGAATCGAATACTGTCGCTCTATAGCAAACCGCACTGGAGGGATACGAGAAACGAACGTGCTGCCATCTATTGGCGAATAGCACTTCTTTAAACTTACCTTACCATCACACTGCTCCTACGCTATATCATTGCCTTATCCCGAGTCGAGGGCATGCCTTTACTTGTTTTTCCTAATCCTACAATATTATTTGGTTCTAATACAATAAAACACTATTGTCTTTTACACAGTTCTAATACCGCAAAACCTACAAGTCTTCAACCTTTGCTTCTATCAACTGTACTGGTAAGTTTCTTCCTCCTGGCAAGTTCCATTTCTGTAATTCTGCCGTATAGTCTTGTTGAGAAATATTGCAAGTTTATGATGTGATGTATTGTTTTTTCTACCAAAAGAATATAGACCGTAATATTTTATATTATTTTATTTTTAAAAAATACGATTCTCAAAGTATGATTAAGGATTGCATAGGCATATTCGTGGTATTTCTCATTCAACACTATTTCTATATTTAAACCTTTGCGGTTGTATTGTTGAAAATTTCACAATTACAAGAATGAATAGAATTCACAAACGGGAAATACCAAAATAAAACTAAATATACAAGCTATGAATTATTTTAAGTCAGCAAGTAAGAAAAGATGTGTTACTGTGTTGTACACTGAAAATGTATAATATATTCAAGAACTTTACTTCCGATTAATATAAGCCCTCCTAGTATGATATTCGGGAGCATCATCACGGTGGCTCAGGTACACTGCTTGATGAGGGTGCACCAGGCTCACCATCGCACCAGAGGGATCCCTGGTTTGATTCCACATTATATAAATTTATAATGAATACCATCGTGTTCGTGGGTTTTCTCGGGTGCTACCATTCCCATCTACATTCTCATTCTAACAATTCTGTAATAATCCATGACTTCCATTCATCCGTTTTCTTAGTCTACAGGACGTAACGTGGGACGTAAAATCTGCAATGCCATTTTTCAATGTGGTATCATGGTGAATACACAACGATTATATTGAAATGAATAAATAAAAAAATAAAAAAACGGAAATTCATCACACAGAGTCAAGCAAAAAGACTTCGCAAAACTACACGAGTGATTTCCTTTCACTATTCAATGAATAAAGCGAAAACATTGTAACTACTACACTCGAAAACAATGCAGTCATTGTGTTGGACTCTACCTTGGGTAGAAACACTGAATCCTGATTTTTAAAAGAAATAAATAAGCATTGGTCAAAATGCAACACAACATTAGAAAGGCCTACCGAACTTGAGAATGACGGCCACTTATCACCTAACGCGGGGCCTGCCTGTCACAGAACGAGCGGTCTGTCTTGTGCTTAATTGGGCTTAGCACATGGTTCAGTAATCCTTTTAATACACTCCCAATCTCTATCGAAACACACTGCACTATATAGAAACACCTTTTCTTCAAATGCAAATAAACCATATATGTCCATAATACTAAAAACAAATATCCACATATTCAGGGCAATTAACCATCCACAAGGAAAATTGATGCATAGATTTTACTCCAAGTATAGGTACAATAATATAAAATACGTAGAACTTTATTATGAAGTGACGTTTCAAGGTATTTCCTCGAAGTCAGGTGGCTTAAGGTTTTGAATACAAATGGAATTTTCTCCTATTGGCCATTGAAAGTACAATTAACTCTCCAAATGGTTTCGTGTGTAGATATTTCTTGTTCAAAACGCCCGGCTCCACAATAAGCATTCTATGAACTACTATTTCGGTTTATTCTGGTATAACATTACCATCCTAAAAGGGATTAGCTTCCATAAAAATATATATATAAATACTAACAATAAGCTATTTACCTCTCAAGCAAGAATCTTAATGATAGCATTAATATTGTCAATGGGAAGGGATATACAAGATCCCTATAATCAGCACGTTGTATTTCATCCGTTGGTTCGAGATCTGCCCATGTTACATTCGGAGGAAGCCATACATCAGGATTCCAGAATGAATCAAGAAAACTCCGCACAACTGACATTATTATTCTTCAAGCTATAACTTATATTCACACAAATAACACAATTAATACACTAAACACTTCAAAAAATGTATTGAACCACACAAACTCTCAACGGCCATACGTCACACCAAAACTCCGGTCACATCCCACCAAACTTCTGCGCAACTAGTGACATCTGAAGGTAAAATGTGTACGTAAATTGATTACAGTGTTGCCGAACACATAGCTTTCCAAACAAATCGTCTGCACTAGCAGAAATATTTCTCCACAATAAATTAGTATTATGTATTCTCTAATCTAATCATTTAGAAAACAGACGCATAAAAGCAAGAATAAAAAATATGTGGCTAACGAAAACGGTTATATTTAAAGGATCGATAACTCATTCATGCAAAATGAGTGACTCATTATAATACTCAGAAGATTCATATGTTTACTATTTTGAAGTCACTTGACGTCACCTAATGATTATGCTTTTGTCGTAATGTCTTTTTTTTTCTGCCTAACCTATTAAAATAATGAGTATGTGTAAATGGTAAATCTACTTTGACGGAAGTCTTCCTTCTGCTTACTTACATGAGGCATGTTTACCGAATATCGGTTCAAACTGATGCTTTTGGTAGCGGTATCCAATTTTAGTTGAGTGCCAACGGGGATTTAAAATTTAAACCCAAAAATAAATGTAAACATTGATACAAAATATCCCTTAAAATGGGGCCGCGGTGGCTCAGTGGTAGATCGTTCACCTCCGGTGCTTGGGGTCCAGGGTTCGATCCCAGCCCCCGCCAAGTGAGCTTTGTGGTGGACAAACAACGTGTGCGTGGGTTTTCTCGGGGTTCTCCCGTTTCCTCCCACTTTATTCATTCCACCATTTTATTCATTACTCATCATCACCGTCTCCTTTAGCCTAACCGGCATAAGCGTGGGACGTAAACTCAAAGATTTCGTTTCACTTTTATCCCTTAAAATATTTCTTCAACAATGGCGGCTCTAGAACTAAAAACTGGAGGGGGGGGGCAGCCAGAACCAGACTATGATAGGTATATCATGAGTTTAGTATACACTTTCAAAAATACATAAATAATAGCTTAAATTATTTTTGTCACTCAAAAAACTGAGGGGCCGGCCCTGGCCTAGATCCGCTACTGTTCTTCAAATACTTTTCAGTATTAGGAGACATCAAAGAAAGAAATGCCGCCTGAGTTCTCTGTGAAAAAGAAAAACTTAATTGTGCTTGTCCACGTCCTAAGTGTCCCTGCAGACGATATCTGCCTTTGCCTAGCGTAGATAGTGTGCAGAACTGCATAACTGTCTTTATACGATACTGCGAACAATGAACATTTATGGGGAAGAAGAATCTATGAAAATTGATCCGTCCCAATACCGAGTATTGCGAACCTTAAATAAAAAGAGAAGTACTAAAGCATGTGTATTGGGCTCCTTATCAAGTACAATAATCTCTCATAATCAGGGGTAAAAGTGAGGGGAACGCGGGTGACGCCGTTATCCCACGTCCAGAAAATATCTGCAGCGTCCCTTCACTTTCTAAAAAATTATGGTTTTGTTCCCGGTGGGGGAGCATAGTTAATCATCGTTCACTTTCATTAATCATCCATCCCCTCTAGCCTAAAGGCAGGGGTGTAATCAGCAATTTTTATTGAGGGAGTCAAAGGCTTTTTCATGGGGGCGGACTTTTACCTAAATACTAAATGCGAACTTAAAATCCTGATTCAGAATGTGAAAGCATTAATAACCCACCATGCATAGACTAGGGTGAGTGTGTCTAAAGTCACCGTCTCCAGTAGTGGGCCATTTTTCAGTAACAAGCAATTAAATAAGCATGTGGTAGCTTGTTATCAAACAAATAGTCAACTAAAATCTAAATCAGAGCTCCAGTAGTCAATCTCATGTGTTATTTCCTCGTGTGACATCTCATAGTAGAAAAGAAAAATTAGCATTTGAGGTATGCTGATTCACATGAGCAAAGTGAGCATTTTGTTAATAAAAAAATAAGGAAGTAACTTTACTTCACAGTTAAGTTAAAACTATATTATTGTAAAATAGTACGAGTTATTGCTTTCTTCGATGCATGAATGTAGGCCTATGTAGCTTGTTAAAAATTTCGTGATTGTTGATACAAAACAAGGTATTGCGTAGACACAAGGGGGGCTGAATACGGGTTCGTTTCCCTGTACTCTTGCCATTAGGGGCTGACTATTGGCAGACCCGTATTTATATATTGTGCGCCCCCGTGCTCTAAATAATTTGCTGCCCCTCACGAAAACGACCAACAAAATTTGCCGCTCCCTCCCTAAAACGACCAATATTAGAGTTGAATTCACAGTTTTAATCCAATTCAACTTCAAGGTCACACTCCACTCCCCAGGGAGGGGGCGAGATTTTAAAAGTAATCGAATACGACAGATACTAGTCTTGAATTCATAGTTTTCGAGGTTTCTGAGTTTAACGGTATCAGTTTTCATGACGTTCAAGTTTATCCTCAGTCCTTGGGGTGAGGGTGGGAGAGGATAACTCTAAAAATAATCAGATAAGGTAGCTAATTAGTAACTGCTGTAACTAGAGCGAATTAAACACATTAACCATAAGACTCCCAGTGGGGTCCAATGGACCCCAAGACTATGTTTGACAGTTTGTCAGTATTATTTTCCGAGATTCTAAGGGTTAACATATGTTCTCGCGCATGCGTTGGACTCTGTGTGTTGCTAGTTTTAAATATTATTTAATTGTGAATCTTAGAAAGAATTCCAAAATTTTGCCGCCCTGTGCTAAAACACAATAGCACTTACCTAAATACGGGCCTGACTATTGGAAATATGCATGATTTGAGTTATCGCATTAGAATTTTCCAGTTTTGCAGATGAAAAGCATGTTCGAGACAAAGAAGTAGCGATAAAAGTCCCTTGACTTCGTTTTCCAGTGGTCAGGTCCCCCTCCCCCCATTACTTCCAACGGACGACTACTGGATACATAAGCCACCTATCATTCATTCAATTTAAATGCACATTTCTACAACAGGCATTTTAACTAATACGTATAAGACTTTTCTAACGATTTAATGAAATATTAGCTGTTATGAGGTCACTAATTGCATCATGCAAGAATAATCCAATTATATCAGAGGGGCCACGGTGGCTCAGTGGTAGAGCGTTCACCTCTGATGCTTGGGGTCCCGGCTTCGATCCCGGCCCCGCCAAGTGAACTTTGTGGTGGACAAACGCCATGTGCGTGGGTTCCCTCGGGGTTTTCCCGTTTCCTCCCACTTTCTTCATTCCACCATTTTCATTCGTTACTCATCATCACCGTCTCCTTTAGCCTAACCGGCATAATCGTGGTACGTAAAACTCAAAAAGTTCATTTCGTTTTTTTTTTTTTTTCAATTTATATCAGCCAATTCAATTCTTGTATTTTCCTGGAACTAAGGAAAGAAGATTAAGGACTTATGACTGCTCTGAATTATCTATTTAAATTTTAAAGGACAGGCTGTCGTTGAATATTGGGAAACTAATCTTGAGAAGAAAGAAACGAATGTTGATCTAATTCTTGAGGAAATCGCAAATGCGAAAACATTTGTCATTACGGATTCTATTACGGATGGCACAGAAACTAGAAATCTTTAAATTCCAACTGCTTCCACATCATTGGAAGAAATCAACACAAATCTACAAGGTGATCAAATTTAGCTGTGCCATAGTGAATACTGAAGTATCATCTGGTGTGTTAGAAAATATGGTTGCAGGGACATATCAAATATCCGTTTCAGGTTTGTTAGTACTTAGTGAGACCATGTTAGTACCTAGTACCATGAAGACAGAACAAGGAACCCGATCAACGAGAGTGAAGAAAATGAGTACATTAACTCAGATGAAATAGGCCTACCATTATTAGACATTGTAACACATGACACAGATGCTCCATTCCATTTGGAAGAGCAGGAGATTTCTAAGAATCCAAGAAACTACTTATCTTTAACGAACGTACCCCTTCCAGATTTTGAAAAAAAAAAAACACTTCTTTTAGTTTCATCATTATAGGTATTCTGCCTTTATTGGCAGGTCACTTGCCGCAGCTGAGAAGCTTCCATGCTCCACGGTCCTCCGCTAACTTCTTCGTCTTCGTGTATGATCTTTCTGTTTTTATATCATTCATTAATTGTAGTCTCCTTCGCCCCCTCCCTCTCTTTCCCGACACCATACCCTCTAGGACGTCCCTCATGATACAATCTCTTCTTAGGCAATGTCCCAACCAGTTTCTCTTCCTCTTCCTAATAATATCTAAAAGTGTTCTTTTCTCACCCACCATTTCTAACATTCTTTCATTCGTTTTGCGCTCGACCCAACTAATTCTTTCCATTCTTCTCCATACCCACATTTCGAAGGCTTCCAGTCGATTTTCATCACCTTTACGTAATGTCCACGTTTCCGCCCCATACAGTGCAACACTCCACACGAAGCATTTTATGAGTCTTTTTCTCAACTCTTTCTTCAAGGTCTCACAAAGCAGACTTTTCTTTCTCCTAAAGGCTTCTTTCGCCATTCCTATCCTTGCTTTTATTTCACGTTCGCACTTCATGTTATTACTAAGAATACTACCCAGATATCGAAAACTATTCATTTGTTCTATTTTCTCCCCTCCTACTTTTATATTTGATATAGACCCCTTCGTTCCAATTACCATGGCTTTTGTCTTTCTAACATTTATTTTCATCCCATATTCTTCAAAGCCCTTTCTCATTTTTTCTAACATTTTATTGATTTTCTTTTCGGATTCTGCAACAAGCGCCATATCATCTGCAAATCTTATGCATCTAATCATTTGTCGGGGCCGGTGGCAGGAGGCGATCAAAACTTTTGCGGCCACTGGTGAGGGAGTCCCACCACAGGTCACGAACATAAAAAGAGATTATTAGCGACAGTATCTCTACCAAAGGTAGCCGAAATCCAACTAACCGAATAATTAATAAAGGATCACGAAAGGTCTCAACAATATCACTGACTTAGAGAGTTGCCTGACATTAAAAATGTAATGGAGCTGAGCAGTCTATGGGGCTCGGCAATTTATTAGTACGGTAAGGAGGAGGTCCGTCCTGTTCAAACAATGTCCGACTAACAAGGCTGTCGGCAAGGTGATTTGATAGGGAGAGAGAGAGAACAGGATGAGTGCCTATGTATGACAATAATTAATTCCAAAGTTCAAGCACGAGTTTACGAGATTATAAAGGAGCCTTGATCCGTGAATGTCCCGCAGGTAATTGCCAGCACTTTAGGGCAGTGGCGGCTCCAAAGGGGGGTCACTAGTTAACGTGAAGCCCACACAACAACGAGATTAATTAGCACACCAAAATAATAGACAACTAGGACTCGTGCAAAGAAATAAATATTTGTAGCGGGACGACAACTTAATAATTAGGCACGTATTATACAACAATGAATTAAAATTAAAGCTAATGCAATGGAGACAGGATTATTAACACACTTAATGGACCTCAAATACATAAACTTCACAAGACAAGGTCAGGCTTGGCTATACTTAAATAATTCAGCCTAATAACAATTTAATCGATAAAACAATAAAAATGGAAGAGATAGTTATCGCTAACAACCTTAGTTGTAGAATCACTTTATAAAGACACAAACATTGAAATCGGATATTGGGTGCACAGAAGTAGACGTGATTCTGAGTCGATGCGAGGAATCAAGATGCACAATTAAAATCACTAAAACAATTTAAATCACTCACCTCGCAATTGAACACCTACACAGATGAAAGAGTTCCAAGTGGCCTCTGGAGATATCGTCGAGTCCGGTATAAGTCCAGTTGAGCTTAGCGTGGTAACAAGATGTTCGTTGCAACCAAGAATTCCCAGAAGATGTCTGTATTGGTTCGAGCGGTAAAACCAACAAGATGCTTCCACTTCCTACGGAGAGTGAAGTTCTTTTCTCCAATCGGAATTCTCACGGCGAATGCAGGAATAGTACTGGAGTCGCAGAACACACACAGAAGGGTGATGGTTCACTCAACTACAGAAGATAAAGAGTTCGGTCCTCAACAGGCGTGACTGGTGTAGTGGTTCACGTAGGAACCAGAGAACGAAAGAGATGTGATAATAATGACTTCGACGAACGGCTTCTTCGGAGGTGCTTTCCGAGAGAATATGAGTAGGTGAGGTCGTACTTTGAAAACTTTAGATAGGCGTTTTAAATGACTGGAACGCCGAGTTAGAAGTAGTATGAGTTTTATTGTAAGTTGCTTTTGTACAGCGCAGAAGAGTTGATAAGCAATAAGTTGTTATACATCAGAGGTAACTTTAGATGACGCACAAGTCTAGTGGCGTATGCGTGAAACTTGAGAGGGGTCAGAATATGACCAATGATAAAAGAGAAACAAGGGCAGTTCAATGAAGAGATTGAATTACGACTGCCTGCATGTAGTAGTAGTAAACTTACTAGAAACAACGTTCAGCACAGTAACAAAGTTCTTGCTGTATTGCACACACGAAATGAAAACAGAGATGGTCCTTGGTAGGAGAACGGAGATGACGGAGTTCTCCACTAACACAGTGTAACAACGCACTCTGATAATGCACTAAGTTCTTCTCTCTATGACTCTAACAAAGTCAGAGAAGAAACGCAAGTCCGGCGGGCGAAGGACAGAAGCCTGAGCCCGAAGAGTGGGCCGGAGCCCCCGGCGACGAGCACGAAGCTCGTGCCTCGTAGACACACAATGATTTCCCCCTGAGAACAGCTTGTACAGCTATTTTGTATTCAGGGAGTTTATTCACACGTTACGTACGTGGGAGTATAGTAGGGTGGTATCTTCCCAAAAAGGGCGGATACTCGTGTGCAATGAAATTAGTCTTTACGTTTAGATTGGGTACTGATAATCTAAACGACTATTTAGGGTGTTAACTAGAATAGTCACGCATGCGCGTTATTACAAACAGTATAAGGCTTTAGCGTCATCTAGTACATAACATCCAAATTAAAAGTCAAAGGTTAATTTGATATTACAAAGAAAATCAAGCTTTATCCAGATTTTACAGGTTTCTTAATCGTTTCACAATGATACCAAAAATACAAGTGTTCCCAAGACACTTATTTTATACGGTGTCAAAATAGACATATTTAGTATTTTCGAAGTGTCAACTTCGGCGCCAAAATGTTAATTATACGTCTACCATGTTTTTGAGAACATCTGGGCTTAAACAGAGGACAATGAGAGTATTCAGAAAATAACATCAGACTCTCAGATAAGACACAAGGGTTAGATATTCCCTTGCACGTGCAGCGAATCGAAGGTTATAGGTTACCAATTCAGATCTGTTTCTCAAGATGCAAAGAGGGGAGAAAAAGATATGAGTTTCCTCTTACGAGAAAACAGCTAACTTTAAGTATTCGTCTGGCTTAGTTATTCCACAGAAAGAACAAAATATAAAGAGAGAAATTTAACATTGACTAATACCTGCAATAATTACATGGCAATAAAGCAAGTAAAAGGTTTTTAAATAGTAATTATGAATTTAATAACAGTAAGAAAAGCAAAAAAATTAGGTCGGCCCGAAGGCGCCTCAGGTCGGCCGCTACACATTCTACCTCCTACTGAATACCATCATCATCATGTAAACTCTTTTTCATTATCTCTTCTAGATAGATATTAAATAGTGTTGGCGAGAGGCAGCATCCTTGTCGAACTCCCCTTCCAATTGCACTCTCTTCCGTCAGTTCTTCCCCTATCCTAACACTTACTTGTTGGTTCATGTATAAGTTTCTTATCAGTCTTCTATCTTTCCATTCCAACCCTATCTTCGTTTGAACTCCCAACAACAATTCCCAATTCACGCGGTCAAAAGCCTTTTCTAGATCAATAAATATAACATACACCTCTTTCCCTTTTTCTATAAATCTTTCACCGAACGCCCTTAATAATCCAATTGCATCTCTTGTACCCTTGTCTCTTCTGAACCCGAACTGCTCCTCCTCAACTTCTTTATTTGTTCTTTCATATAACCTTCTGTTCAGTATTCGGAGCAGAATTTTAGCTGCATGAGATATGAGACTAATAGTTCTATAATCCTCACATCTCTTTGGGTTTGATTTCTTAGCCATCGGTATCATGATCGTTTCCAGAAAGTCTTTTGCCCATTCTCCTGTTTCATATATTTCATTGCATAGTCGGAACAATTCTTTCTTTCCCTTGTCTCCTATATTTTTAATGAATTTGATTGGTATGTTATCTATTCCGGTTGCCTTAAAAAACAAGACACCTACGGCTTTAACTAGCATACTACTACTAAGTGCGATTTCTTCAAGACCATGGAGAAACTACAAGGATTTTAAAAGACTGAAGAAGGAAAGAGCCGAAGAACAGAAAAAACGTAAGATGAGAGAAACCAAAGTAGACTGTAAATTAAAAAATAAAACACAGCAATTTTCTAAAGAACAAAAACACAAAGGCCAAAGGAGTATGCATAATTTAGAAGAGGAATCGTCAAACCGATCTAAAGACCATGTTAAGTGTACAGTTGCATCAGACTTAATTAGTGATGTTGAAGATGAACTTAAAAAAATAGGGTGAGACTCCTGTGAACGTTGGTATAATCTAAAATGTAAAACTATGAACAAATTATCGTATGTTCAAGCTTCCGAGAAAGATTTTGTTTGCCCTGCGTTAAAAAGTATTCTGATGTTATGTAACCAAAAGTTCATGTTATTAAGAGATTTATGGTATCATGAAAAAGCTTATTAGTTTCGACAGTTTTTTAAACTTCTGAGACTGTGCAGTTACTAATATCTTGTTAAGCACTCTAGTTTGTTTAATAACACTAGCCTATGCTCCAGTAGTGGGGCTAGGCTCGTAATAGTAGGGGGCAAGAGAGGCGACAAGAAAAATTTTTGAGGTGGCGAGGCAGCCACACTTGGTTTGCTCTGAATATTATTATTATCGGTTGTACATATTAATTATTATTATTTTTATTCACTGGTTGTACATAGAAAAATGGGGGACGAAGTAGGGGCGAGAAAAATATTGGGCTGGCGGTCGTCCCTCCTCGCCCTTCTGTAGCGCCGCCACTGCTATGCTCGTTTGAATAAGTTTGCATAGCCTATTTTAGAAAGTTAGCTTGAAAGTATACTTTAAATGCTATTATTTAAAGTGTAATATTTTGTACTTTTATTTAGATGTACACAAAGGTTTTAGTATGTTCTCTGTAACCGATGAGTTTTATTTAAGCCTGTGTGTGTCGTTTATTTACGTTTAAATCCGTAATATTGATATTGAATGCGGCAGACTACTAGGGTGTATACTGGCTGATCTCTGGGTAACTGGTGGCCGACTACTGGATTTTTACAGGTGATTTTGGAAAGTTATTAAAAATCGAGCTAAAAGTTTACTTGCGCTCGTAATAATGTTATGTATTCATGTTTCAAGGTTTATTCGTTGTACTTACGCGATGCGAACGAAGGTGATGTGATGAGAAAATGTACATGTAATAATGTTTCGAAATGGAATTTACCTTTAAGGGCCGACTAGTGGCACATTTACCCTATATACAAGGCGGCGATTAGGGAAGGGGTAAAGGATCAGTTGCCGCCCACTTTTTGAAGTGACCCATTAATATATATAGTTTCATTTGAAAATGTAAAGTTTTTGTGTGTATTACTGGTTCATAGGGGAAAAAAATGGTGCCATATAATATTTGTCGTCGCGTGAGTACCTATTGGTTGTCTTCCCTTGGAGTTAAGAAAGTTATACAGGAATTGAGTTTTAATTGCCACGAAAAATGGTCCCAAAAATTAACCTGTTGGAGCGCAAGGACTCCAGCGTACTTTCATTTCTTTTTACAAGGGCTGGATATGTTAGTCAGCTGCTTTGAAACTAGTTGGAGGATAAAAATGATGTAATATTATTTATGATTTCAGTTGGAGAATTAGTCTGAAGAAGGAAGTGATATACTTCCGAAACTGTAACATTTCTAGTTAATTTATAATACAGATTATAGACAGCCTTGTAAGAAAGTGTGTGTAGTTGATGTAGAGTCTATGAAATATGTGATCCAACTGAAATCATAAATTTACAATCACCATATTTTCTTCTTTCCTATCGTTGCTTGAAATTAAAAATGTTAAAAATAGAGAAAAATCTAAGAAAAAACAAGATCACTTTCGGACAGTTATAGAATAGTATAGTAGGCTGATAAAATAGCAAATAATATGTGAAAGCAATTAGATAAATGAGAGTAACAAAGTTGATGTTTAACCTGTATCAACGGCGTAGGCAGGCGGCCGACTCGGCTCAAGTCCTCCTCCTGTTCACTACAGTGATACTGAAATGGATTCTGCTCTGTATTTCGACTCTTTTATAATGATAATTTATCACGAAAAACAAGCTTTACTCAGACATGTTTTAAAAATAACTTACTTCCCATAAGCTGTATTCTTAACCCTACACAAGAATCCACACATTGTTTATATACCATATTCATAATCTTTTTAAACTCTTCTTCGTAACCATAGTGATCAAAATTTACCTTCTGCGAGCGACTTCGGTCGGTGTGCATAGTCCCTGGTTCTATTCTTGATGGGAGCACTAAAACTGTTTGGCATTGACCCAGCATCATGAGGCAATTGGGCAGCAACCTGAATTAAAAGGTAGCGAGAATTGATGGCACCTGAGAAGTGATGCGCTGGGAACGGGGAAAAGGGAGCAATATCTATCTTACAAACTTCGATTTCTTATTTTGAAAGTGCCAAGTGTGAGAATCCACTCGAGATAGTTGAGTGAAATTTTGTATTTAAATTCTTAATTAATAATAAGAGAATACATGTTTCGACAATTCAGCTTCTAATGGAGAAAGGGAACAATTTCTATAATATTCAAATTCGCGATTTCTTGTATAGAAAAAACTTTATGTCAGTATTCATTTAAGTTGGAAGTAAGAGATCTGGTACATAAACATCTAATTACCTAATCGCAAACATGTTTCAGCCTTTCCAAAAACTTTGGCTTGTAAAGATGACAATTTTCGGTATTAAAATTTTCGATTCTTTAATAAGAAATTTTTTAATGTGAATACTTGCTTAAATTTGAGGCATGATATTCGATATATAAACAAATAATAAAAAAATGAGTAAACATTTATTGCAGAATTTTCGACAATTCCACTTCTAAAAAAGAAAAGAAGGACAATTTTTACAATACTCGAATTTAAAGTTTTATATTAATTTAAATCTTATTCTCATGTGAAGAATGTGCACTTTTATTTGTTCTATTGTGATCATTCAACATTTGCTTCAGTAAACATATTCAATTAAACACCTAACAGTTGAACTCCATTTGGAGAAGGCAGAAAGTTATTCTTTGTATTCTGGATTCTGTTCAATTGCTTCAACCAAAATTGAAGGTTATATGTCAACTTGCTCTTGTTTGGTTCATTCGAAATCGAATATCAATTTCAATTCAAATAAAAAGCTACAATAACGTTGTGTTGTGTTATAGCAGAACTTCAGGACAACATTACAATACTAGTAACAAGGGAAAGTAAAAACGAGGTTAGGTAAGAGAATGGACTTTGAGAACGATTCGAGTGGAATAATTTTCAATGGAGTACCCAAAACAACCATAAAATGTGCCGACCCACTATTAACATACCTCAGTTCCAAACTATCAATTGCACCTGTCCTGTTACTTTCGTTCCCCTATATCATTTACCTGCCGTGTTTTCAATACCACTTTCCAATTATTATATTCCCAAATATGAAACATTTAATAAAAATGCTATATCATAGTGTTCATATTGAGAACAGTCCAGAATTACAATAAAATTTTTACGAGTATAATATGTTCTTTCTTGAAGAAAGGGAACCGAATTATATAGGCGGAAACATTGTAACTATAATGCATGCAGATCAAGAAAATGGGACCACTTGATAAAATATTTTTACACTACTTTTTTGGTGTAAATAATACCTGAGTGTTTTCAGGAATTCTCTTTTCTTGGACTTTTGTCTCGCCGATTATACCCAAAACATTGGTTCTTGAAACATTAAAATATTTTCATTTCTTCTCTTACTGAATTTAGTTAGGTTTGGTTAGTTTTGCCTATGAATTACACGAAAAATCTCCGATGCACTATTTATTTCCCGTAAATTTTATATATTTTTCATATTTCTGGACCTACTTTCCGGAACTTAATCTTTATCTTGGTACATGCCACTAGTTGTACAGATTTGTATGTCTGAAAACATGCTTCATAATGATTAGTCGTGTAAAAATCAACATCAACCTCTACTAAATTGTTACTATATTTCTAAGGTGATTGTCCATTCTCTAAGGTGATTGTCCAAGGAATAGAACAGATGATAATCAGATAGTGCAATGTCCGGGGAATATGGCGGATGAAATAGTGTTTCCCATCCAAGACGTAGAATGGTGTCTCACGTCATCCTAGCCACGTGGAGCTTAGCATTGTCCTGTAACAGGAGGACCCCTGATTCAGAAGTGCTGACTCCGGAGTTTTGAGTTTTTTCTTAAACACGGATCAACTGCTGACAGTACACAGTTTCATTGATGCCCTGACCAACTGGTAGCAGTTCCCGATGCACAATGCCGCGAGCAGTCCACCAACCACACAGGAGGACCTTCTGGTGCAGTGCTAGTTTCGGCTGTTTTGGAACCGATTCATGAAATGTTAATCAATGACAACGGCGCCATGGAGCTTCGTACAGGACCCACTTCTAATCACATGTCAATACCCTGTCCAGAAATGGCTCCTACCTCAGCAGAGACAGCAAAAAAACACAGGTGTCTGGTCGCGTTGCCTTCTAACCAGGATCAAATCATGTGGAACCCATCGACCCAACTTGTAGTACTTCCCAAGCTGATAGAGGTGCTGCCGAATGGTTTCTCCACTGACACTGAATTGTAGTCCAAGTTCCTCACATGTCTGGCCACTGTTCGCCTCAATTGCTGCCTGAAACTCTTCATTTTGTACATGTGTTGGTCTTCCGGAACGTGGTGCGTCTTCGAGTGTTTCGTCACCGTTCTTAAACTTGTTAAACTAGTGCCACACTATCCACGTATTCACGATACCCTCACTAAAGCCCTGGCATATCTTCCGCTCCGCTGCACCGGCGTTTGACCCCAGGTTGAACTCTACAGTATTCACGCCCTTATGACACTCTATAGGGGTCCCATGTTCACTCCGTCCTAACGCAAGTTCAGGTGTAACTGAACTGCCACAACCAGGTAGTATGTTGGATATACTCACACCAACTACTGACTTCGCCTTATCTCCGTTTGCATTCAACTCACGAGATGAGGACCAATTGAACACAGACCTCTAAAAAAAGCGACTTGGTTATCTTTATACAATCCATATTTGTTTCAGATCAAGACAAAGCTAGTGGTTCTGCGAGTACTGGGAGTGCGTCCGTAGGAAGTAGGTGAGGGTAGTTTATTGAACTTACTCATGAAGGTGACAAACAAGTAAACCTCTATCCGGACCTCGGTTCCAGAACTTGGTGGTCAGATAATTGTAAATGAACAGTGATTGGATCACCGTGACGGTTGATGGAAGATTGAAGGCGTTACAGTGTGTGGTATCCAGGAAGCATAGTAAAACTAGCTTGAAAAATACAGCAAAAAGATTCACCTTGTGGATTTCAGTATTAAGAGTTTGTTGTGAATAAGAGAATATTGTGTGCGAGACATTTTGCCAGTAAGTTAACGAAACTTACACCAATATTTGCTGGGATGAGTGTGTGTGGTAAGAGTGTTTCTCGTTTGAATCCGCTGTCTTTTCTTGTAGACTATGATGTAGTTTTGTGTTATTCGGTGATATTGATGGTGTAAGCGAAGTACTTCCAAGTTACCGCCTTTTTGGTACTCACTATAAGCTCTACTTGATGCAGGAATAAATACAGTATATCTTGGTGTATGATAGGTTTATGCGGATGTACGTACATCCGTACAAGAAATGGGATGTCCACTGCATTTTGAACTGCTGCAGTAAAGACCTTGATGATTTGATCAAGACTAAGCTCTGAGGTAGATATAGTGGGTGTTCTAATGGCGTCATTGGCTGTGTATAGGTATTGATCCTAATTAGGCTTATGATAGATTTTCTTAGCAGGTAAGGGATTTGGAGACTTCCCTATACATTACAGGTTCAGTTTAATAATAACGTCATCGCTACCGATTGAGTCCAGTACAATAATGTTGATAAGAGGAGATAGAGCAAATGAAGGTATTACTACGTCAGCAGTTATGTTGCTAATTGGTCTCGTAGGTTGTGGCAAGATGTGAAAGTCCTATGTAGTGGAAGTTTGTATAAAATCAAAGAAAAATTGTCTATCTCGCAGTATATTCGACTATGGAAATTCAAGTCTGACATGATGATATAATGCCGAGATTGTGTATGAATGAAACGAAAGAAATCACAGTTGAAAATCTTTCCTGGGCGAACATAGATTGTAGCAAAGCTGATTGTGTGACCTCGAAAGTATATAGTAACTAGCTGAAATGCCCATTCTTCCCATGGATCAGATAAAATATCTATATAAACAAACTGAACAACGAAAGAAAATATATCGATCATTTTCTACTACTTTTACATCTCGGTATCCCCAGGTGACCCGCGGTCCGTAGCTGAATGGGGTGGATTTGGAAGTTGGTACTATCGGAGCTTCACCCTTGGTCTCAGCGACCGCGAAAACTATGAATTCGATACTAATATCGTTCATTTACTACTACTTTTACATGACTGGGTAAACACTCCCGTGAGACCCAATAGTTTGAATTTTAAAAAAACGCTTCGTCTTGATCTGGGGTCTGAACCAAGGTATCCGTGACCAAAATTTGGTAACTCTCGGTCCACTCACCTGATCCCCAGGCCGCGCACAGACATGCAGACAGACTCACACACACACACAAATAAACTCTTAATTTTATTTATATTAGATTATATTGTATTCAGGAAGATATGGTTTGAGGCAAGGTACCAGTGCGATATGGTAAACAAGTGCTAGTGCCAATCACTGTACCTCTGTACATATGTGGCCCAGACAGGGATCAGGGCATAATAAGTTATATTTTGATTTGTAACATTGTAGGCAAGGAGGCAAATAAGTTTCGTTGAGCGCAAAGGCTGAGATTTGTTCTTCTGTAATAATTGCTTGAAAAGCACTTGATGTGCTAGCAGGTGTATGGATGATCATAGATAATAAACCATAAGTCACGAAAAGATGGAAAAAGTAGCAAACGAAAGCTGCGACATTAAACGTAGACTTCGAGTACTGAATTACAAAATGAACTGTTGATCCAGAGTGGGTAACATGAAGCTGAAGGTTAAACAGTATTTTAGCTACACTAATGATTTAATTGAGAATGTGAGTGCAAAGAAATGGATGGGTGTTCTGTAAACTAATAGTAAGAAATCAGAGCAGATCTTTGGTAGTAACAATATAAAATAAAGAATTAACAGGTCGAATGGTCAGCAGACCGTTTAGTTGCAACAAGTTCTCGTTTTGGAGGTTCAGGTTGTGGTTTAGCCTTCCATCTATAGCTGTTTGTCGGATATTTCTCATGACATGTACTGCACTTTCGTAGAATATTGTAATGAACAATAATCACATTTAATGTCGTTAGTGCAATCTGATGTGGGATGTGCATTGTACTACCATGAGCAAAATAAATGACGCGTCTCTTTATTTTGAAGTTTTTTGAAAATATCTCCGTTTTCTTTATATGTTCGAAATCTCGGAAGGTTTCCCCAGCAGGACAGGTTAATAACAAACCCGTTTTTAATATTTGTGTTAGATATTAGCTTAAAATAAAGAAATTAGAAGCAAAAAACATTAAATCGACAGAAATCTCGAGAATTACCAACTCTGCTAAAGTGGGAAATTTTCAAGAACGCGAGGGAATTCTGCAGTTCAACACGAAGCAGCGACATCTATGTCAGTGAGAGAAGCGTGGATTAGATCTACAAACGAAAATTTTAACGAAATATTTTTAGTATGTCTTATTATATGCATTATCAGCGAACTCCAAATATATGAATCTATGCTAAGTATTAACGTATAGATAGTGCAAATAGTGGAAATTACCTATGGAAAAAGACGAATTGTTAGCCCAATCGTAATGAAAAATCGTCTTTACTGTAGAACAGTTTCAACTTACGTAAGAAAGCAAATAGCTCAGTTAGATAAAGCAACGAGTTTGTATACCGAAGGTAGACGGTTCGAATCCCGTGAAGGACTGTTGTCATTTTTATCACTAAGGTTATTTTATTTATTTTTTATTTGGGAAAGAATCAAATTGTAACATATGTGTAAAACTCATGACGATACCAAAAAAAAAAAAAAAAAAAAAAGAGAAAATATCGTCGCATTTGCATTAGTGTCTCTAATTTTTGTTTGCAAACAGATTCGTAATTATTTCCCCTGTGCTCACTGATGCATAACGAATGTTTTCCAGTAAATGTTAATTCTAATTTGGAGAATTTTATAGTTTCACAATTCCTCACTACATAGTCTTCTATCTACGTGTTTGGATATTTTGATAACAGATTTCCCTATTCAATGTTTAATTTTCTCTATAAATATTTGTCTTAAATTGAAATTGTTTTGAATTTACTACATAAGCAATGTTGCCCGAAGGAGGAGAGCTCAAGTAATAGATATTCTACGTAAAAGCAACCTATTGTAGAATGATGATGCTTCTTACCTTCAGCACATAATCTTAACGTTAGAGAGTCAGAGAGAGAAAAATCCTGTTTTTCCTCCCCTATGACCACTCATCTTAAAGCTCTACCTATAACGATTCGTGTCACATAATTTCGGCTCTCCAAAGTTTTCATATTTATTATTATTATTATTATTATTATTCCTGAATATGCCACCATTACATAATGTTGTAACTTTAGACATCTTAGTTTAATGTGCTTTCTTTAGTAATAATTTGAGCAACCACGTCACAAAATTTAAAATGTATGAGGGGGCACGACGTTTTATTTCCCCTCCTCTCTTTTCAGCACCCTCCAACACAAGGTATATAATTTCTGAGAAGTAGGGCAGACAAAATGAATAAGAAATATATTTAGAGCATCCTTTCCTCCTTCGTGAATGTAATATCACGTAGCATTTTTTATTCTACTGAAGACGACCTTAGGCCGTTATGGTTAGGTAACAAAAGAAATACCTAATATATTTATAGCGCCCCTTAACTGTAATATTACCTCTTCTTTATTTGTTCGAGGCTTCCCTACACAACCGAGGGTGACAAAAAGAATAGGAAAAGTGTCTAAAGATTACAAAAGACTTTATATTTTGTCAGAAACAAGGCAGTATATACACAACATTGCTTTCGTTAACAAGTGTTTCACCCTTGAGTCGCTTATAAATTTAGGCAGAATAACTTTTGCCGATCATTGTTCTAGAGGGATTTGTCCAGGATGATTTGGTGTCGAGCTAATAACGATGAGTATGTTTATTTACATCACTGTTAAAGAAATAGCAAACTTTCTGAAAGGAACTTACTTAGGAAACAGATCTTCCTTCTACTTAGCCAGAGCCCACTCTGAAAAATTGCATCTGGCGTTCTGAGTGAAAGTTCTATGGGACTATTAGAAAAATATATTCCCGTTTCCACGCTGATGGTAGAATGTCTTAAACCGTTATTGAATTACGTTCGAAGGGTAGGCGTAAATAGCGCCCTCGCAACAATGTGGCGTGGGGACAGCACAAGCTGCAAGGCCAAAAAGTATACAGAAAGTACGCAGGGGCGGAGCAGGCCAAATTTTCACACGGGCAAAGTTACTTTTTGGCGCCCTTCCCCTAGTAGTAGCCTATATTTTACATTTTATCATAGTGTTTTTAATAGTTTAAACCAGGAGCGTCATTTCAGATTTTGCTTTGGGGGGGCAAGACCTCTTGATATAAGTAAAATTTCGCGTTTTTCACTGATTTATTACCATTCTAATGATAAAATCTATATACATCTCAAACTCAGGGGGGGGCAAATGCCCCTCCCTGCCCTCCCTAAATGACGCCCCTGTTTTAAACCCATTTTTAAAAAGAAATCCTTACCTAGGAAAACTTCACAAAGAATATGGCCCGCTATAAACAATACCAACTCCACCCCCCCTGGTCAAGTGGCTAGCACGCCTGCCTTCTGTGGTACCGGGTCCAATTCTCGGTGGATTACTGTTGAACGATAAAAGTGGTTCGGATTCCACTATAATTAGTATCCACATCTCCCTTGCCCATTAAGGCATAACCGTGGAACGCTAAACTCAAGCAAACAAACAAACAATATTTAATTCCCGGCACTCTTTATTCTACATGCCATCTCTCCATTTTTCGATACAGCCCCCTTAGTACTATGAAACTCTCTTCTTCCATAGTGAAATGGAAAAAGATCATATAATTGCCACTACTTTACAAGAATATAAACCAAAAACGTCAGTAGAAAGCACATTATAAAATTTACTTTTTGAGGCTCGTTTTGGTGCCCCTCTTTCTCTGGCGCCCCGGGCAGTCGCCCGGCCCTTAGTCCGCCCTTGAAAGTGCGGACGCATAACTAAGGACTGCGGAGGAGAGGTTAACCTTCATGTTATGCCACTGGTTTGACGTGTTTGAAATGTCCAGTAAGTGATCGGTTAGTGAAATAATTTCGACAGTTACTGATGTTTAAAGTTTAGCTAAGACAAAGCTACCTAATCAAATACATTTGATATCGGGATGTCACAATTTAATTTTTCCTCACATAAAAATGATAAAAACAATAGTAATAAAAACCCTTACTCGTACTGGGCTCCTAACTAACTAACAACCTAATTCTTACAGACTAGTTGCTCTGACCAACTGAGTTTCGATTTCTTACGCGAAAGAAGTCTGTTATATTAAGAGGCATGCTTTTCATTATCAAAACTGTTCGAAGTAATACGAACATGGCTTAAGAACAGAGACGGAACTGAATTACCACTCGATTGACCTTGAGGGCAAATCACCAAAGCGTAGCTATAAACGTAAATTCAGCATGCATTTCTCTGGAGTTGTGTTCAGTATTCCTATCTGCCAGTCATGCTTGTTCGTAGGAGTAATATGTTACAAACCTGACCTTTCGATACAGCACAATAGCAAAAGAATAAAAGGGAAGGAATTCTTGCCCTTGTGAACGTTGGATACCACCATGTGCAATAAAACTGTCGCGTCTCCTTGAAGTGATATTTTATCGAAAATAACTCGTTTTCCTTTATATAGTCTATCCGAAGTTTTTGAGGGTTTCAAAATGATTAAATATTACTGACAAACAAGGACGCATTTAGGGGTGGGTCCAGGGGGTCCGGACCCCCTCTGAAACCCCAACTTTTCTGTAAATTTAGCCTAATTTTTGGGATTATCTTTTAAAATTTTATTATAATTTATCCTAATATTGAAGTCGGACCCCTCCCGAAATAAATTACTGCATACGTGACTCTGACAATTTTCAATATATTCGTTAAATAATAAAGTAAAATAACTAAATTAGGAGCAAAAAGCTTTAATAATAATAATAATAATAATAATAATAATAATAATAATAATAATAATAATAATAATAATAATAATAATAATAATTGAAGCGAGCTTAACGAGTTTCAACCGTACGACTCCAACGTTTGGGTGCCTGTTCGTTCGTCTGCTCCTCTCATAAAAGACATTTCATTTTAATGAAACTAGTAAGTGCCTTCGTTTAGCTCTGCGGAGTAACTATTGCTTGGAATATGAATCTGCAAAACATAAGAGGTAAAATTAACCAAATGGTGCAAGTTTCCACTTATATATATAAAACAATTTTGCAATATCAACTACGTGAATCTTGTCCCATAAAGAAGCCGAAACCCCTAAACCGAAGAGCCCCCCGAGATTTGATCATTGTCCACATGGATTGAAATTGTCATTTGAAGCCAAGACTTTAATATGAAGCCAATAATTTCTTTAAAATAGACGGAAAATTCGGAAGTTATAAGCATTTTCATATTTTGCCTTTTCCCATAAGGGAGCCGTAGCCCCCTATACTGAAGAGCCCCCCCGGAGATTTGATCATTGTCCACTCGGACTGAATTTGTCATTTGGAACCAACACTTTAATACGAAGCAAAATATTTCTTTAAAATAGACGAAAAATTCGAAAGTTATAAACATGTTAATAATTTTGCCTTTTCTCATAAGGGGGCCGTATTAGCCTACACTGAAGAGCCCCACGAGATTTGATCATTGACCACTTGGACTGAAACTCTCATTTGAAACCAAAACTTTAATATGAAGCCAAAAATTAAACTTTAATATCAATTTAAACTGACTGGGTTCCGGTTCCCCTCACTATTGTTTAGTTTAGTTAAGTGGTAATTTGTGACAGCTTCACATCATCAAAAGAATGTTTCACTTCCCCTCCCCTCCCCCAGGAGTTCGTGCTGGATCCACCACTGGAATCAATAGACACTCTTCCTATTTCTTTTTTCACCCTTGATTGTGTAGGGGCTCCCTCGTACAAATAAAGAAGCGGTAATATTACAATCAAGGGGCGCTATATACTAGGTATTTTTTTAGTTACCTACCCCTAACCGCACAAGGCCATCTTTCGTAGAATAAAAAATATTACGTGATATTCCAATCATGAAAGGGGAGAGGATGCTGTAAATATATTTCTTATTCATTTTGTCTGTCCTGCTTATCAAAAATTACTTTCTGTTGGAAGGGTACTGAAATGAGAGGGGCAAAATAAAAAGTCGTACCCCCTCCTACATGGTTGCTCAAATAAGTACTAAAGAAAGCATTTTAAACTAAGATATTTAAGATTTAAACTAGGAAACTAAGATATCCTTACATTATGTAAGGATGGCATATTCAGGATTATTATTATTATTATTATTATTATTATTATTATTATTATTATTTGAATGTTTTTGGAGCACCGAAATTTTGTGAGACGAACAATGATATGTAGAGGTTTAAGATGGGTGGTCATAGAGGAGGAAACACAGGATTTTTCTCTGCCTGACTCTCTAACGTAAAGATTATGTGCTGAAGGTAAGAAGCATCATCATTCTACAATAGGTTGCTTTTACGTAGAATATCAATTACTTGAGTTCTCCTTGGGTCTACTTATCTTATGTAGTAAATTCAAAACAATTTCAATTCAATACAAATATATTGTAAAACTTTTCCGTAATTAAACATCTAGGGAAAATTAAACATTTAATAGGGACATCTGTTATCAAAATATCCAAACACGTAGATAGAAGACTATCTAGTGAGAAATATTGTGAAACTTTATAAAATTCTCCAAATTAGAATTAACATTTACTGGGAAACATTCGTTATGCGCCAGCGAGCATATGGTGAGCAGTGAGCACAGGGGAAATAATTACGAAACTGTTTGCAAACAAAATTAGGGACGCTAGTGCAAGTGCGACAACGGCATTTTTTTTTTTTTTTTGGTATCGTCATGAGTTTTACACATACGTTACAATTTGATTCTTTCCCACATAAAAAAATAAATAAAATAACCTAGTGTAGTGATAAAAATGACAACGGCATTTCCAGGGGGATCGAACCCGCTACCTTCAGCATACAGACTCGTTGCTTTAACTAACTGAGCTATTTGCTTTTTACGTGAACTGAGCCTGTTCCGGAAAAGACGATATTTCGTTACGATCGTCCTACCAATTCGTCCTTTTCCATAGATAATTTCCACTATTTGCTCTATCTTTATGTTAATACTTAGCATATATTCATATATTTGGAGTTTGCAGATAATGCATATAATAAGACATACTAGAAATATTCGTTAAAAGTTTAGTTTGTAGATTTAATCCAGATTTCTCTCAATGACATAGATGTCGCTGCTTCGTGTTGAAATGCAGAATTCCCTCGTGTTCTTGAAAATTTCCCACTTTAGCAGAGTTGGTAATTCTCGAGATTTTTGTCGATTTAATGTTTTTTGCTTCTAATTTCTTTATTTTAAGCTAATATCTAGCACAAATATTAAAAACGGGTTTGTTATTAACCTGTCCTGCTGGGGAAACCTTCCGAAATTTCGAACATATAAAGAAAACGGAGATATTTTCAAAAAACTTCAAAATAAAGAGACGCGTCATTTATTTTGCTCATAGTAGTACAGTTGACATCTCTGGGATCGTAACGGAAGAGGATGCAGTATGCGAGAGAGTTCGAATTTATAACGCCGTCGATAAAGGTAAGTTTCGTTTGACAAAAGTTGATCTTTCGTCTGTGGCCGATCTGTGAGCACCCGTATAGGATATGTTGCGCTGTAATTGTTTTGTATCCGAATACATAGTTTTACAGGAAGTTCTTCCTGATGTAATTTCTCATAAATTTCCTCACCAGTCAGGTCTGGTTCCACTTCTCATATAACAACTGATAGCATTGGCGTTCGCACAGGAGGAGGAGGGATTTTGCATGTGCTTGGAGTTAATGCTGATATTTTAGCCTTTGCCCCAAATATTTCAAAAGTGACTTTGTAACTTACGTGCGATAAAAAATCGAGTTGGTAGATTTTTGAATTATGTCTGTGTGAGTTTTGATGATTTCGCGTATCTCAGAGCGAGGCACATATTTAACCAACTGCTGAAAAATGTGCGAACGGTGTCATACTTCTGATCATAGTCTGTTAACGGAAAATAATATAGAGGCTCTGGCTGGTAGTGGTTTTGGAGTTATCGATTGAAATTGATACCTAAAGCAAGGATGGTTGATACTCTGATCAAGTAAACATGTAATTCATTTTTTCTTTGATCCACAAATTATTCATCATTCGAGAGAGACCGAAAGCAAATGCAATGCAGTCAACGTAACTACGAGAAACAAGGGTGTTGAGTTCTGATCATAGCATTCTGGGGCTTAATTTTCTGGCGACTGTTTGGTCCCATATTAATTAAGTAGAGTTTGATGACCGAGATGCAATGGTCCAAGGAGTTGCCAAAGTCCGTCATGATGAGTAAGGAGTCTAGGGCCGAAGCCAAAATAAAAATGTAAGCGATAACAAATATGATGAAATGAGGTTAAAAACCAAGTTGTCTTTCGAAAGCGAAAACTTTCGTCAATCTTCTAAGTACTGTAACTGTGCTATGCTCACAAGTACGTATTACAATACTTGGTCCTCGCTCGTACATAAGAGAGGTTAAGCTTCTTGATTAGATAATGCAATTCATGTTGTTTTCGTTGAGCTAGTCGGAAGCAAGCCCCTCTATTCGGGGAAAAAGGTGCAGATAATGTGGATGAAGGTGGTTAATGAGAACTTAATCTTTAATATCAATTATGTGCTGATTCACCCATAGTGAACGTTCACATAAACTTGACACCAACGACCTTAGAGTACGAATTGTAACTAAAGTTTGAAATATGAAGTTGGTTTTGCATATCAATCAGTTTTAATAATTATTAGATTTCAAATTCTAAATTTTCACACTAATGACCCAGACTATGAGGCGTAACCACAACCCTATGGTTCAAAGTGTGAAATCAATCAAAGTGTATATCAATAGGCTACTATTTATCTATCAGGTTTAAAGTTCAAAATTTGAAGTTAGAGGTAGGGATCAACCAATTAGTCTTTTACCATTACTCTCCACCAATGGCCTTAAACTAACTATGAATCATAGCTACATACCCTAAGGGCCTCATTACATTAGGCCACTAGTTGGGCAAATGGTGGAGCAACCAGTGGACGTAGCACGTGGCGGGGCATTGAAGTATATAGAGCCCATTCCACTAGGGCAACTGGTGGCACTACCATGAAATCGATGTGCGGCTGGTTGCTGAGCTCAGCAACTGCCCGGGCAACCATTGGTGACACAGGACACACTTGGATCATTGTTCATAACGTAGCGCATTACACTAAACCATTGGTGGCGCCACCAATAGCAGGTTCAATAGTTGTTTGATCATCAGCGTTCTCTCTGTGACTCATTAGATTATCTCGGATGTAGAAGAGTACATATAGTACGCGATTCGAACTAGCTAAAACCAAAATATGAGAGCACAAACAAAAGTATAATCACTAAATTACGAAAATAAGGGACGAAGCACAGTGTCGAAGCAGGTTTGCCCAAGTGGAAAATCATAATAGTATCAAACAGAACACACAAAATTGAAATAGCACATGCTCTTGAATTGACAATTGATTGGCAGGCTAATTTTTCTGATGCACGTAATATTATATCACCTCACACATTATTGGTAGTCAATTTTTCAGTGTTGCTGTTGATAAAGCGCTCCGCAGTGTGTTGTACTATACGTACTCTTCTACATCCGAGATTCATATAGGAATTCATATAAGCCTATCTTCAAATTGGCAACACTGTACATCATGATTTCACAGGTATGGTTCAACTCATAATTAGATTTTCTACATGTTATAATTTGTGTTCCGTGCTATTTAACAAAACTTCATCTTGTGCTCAGTTGGCAACACTATATTACATATGAAGCTATTGAGCATGTATGTGGGCACAACGTTTGCTTACTATACTGTAATGTAAATGTCATTTTGATTACTTTAATCATTTTGAAATTCTTTCTCTGTCAGTGTATCTTTTGCATTGCTATCTTCAAATGATTCTAGATTTTTCTTTCCTCTGTATCTCCTGTATTTCTGGGTGTCGGCTCGTAAAACTTTGGATTTCTCACTTTTCTTCACTTCTCTATCGATTCCATATTGTTTGATTGGGCAATGCTACTACCAATAAGAGATGCTCCCTTGTCAGTCACTTAGCTTGCTTCGGAGCTCTGTGACTCTTAATCCCCTCACTGCTTGCACGGAGTATTGGGGATCTTAAAATCCACTCCACCTAGTTTGCTTCGGAGCTTTGTGGAGATCCTGCCCTAGACTGCTCGGGCCTTAAGTCACCTCTCTTTATCCAGTATTAGAGATATTACATTATAGTAATATTTTCGTAATATGCTGTTTATAGTGCATTTTGTAATAAAATCCGGTAGTAGGAAATCAATTCCGCACTGTAATTTGCTCCACCTACGCCTACACAAGCAGTACTTTACTATATAAAAGAAACTTCACATAAAAGCAGTAGCTGGCAATATTGGTGTATGCCCGACGTCACTTGTAAACAAAGAAATTAGTCCGTAATCTTGTCGTCTGCATAAATATATCACTTTATATGTGTATAATATGATATTTACTTTTGTTCAATACTGTACTAGGTAAACATTATTACTTTAAGCAGACGATAGAACATCGATTTTTTTAAGTACCACAATTCGAGTTCATAAGTTCAAGAATGAAAAAGATCTCTCCTACTCTCTCGACTGCGACCTTGACTCAATACTAAAGAGTTGAATATTAGTAGTATGTAGTGCGGAACAACTCAGCGTAATTAAGGAAGTGTGTAGAATACATTAGCACCTTGTTCACTTCTGAGTCTGTGAGTTCATTGTATTGCTAACTTTTCCCGTGGAACCGTAGTTTGTTCACGTGGCAATCAATGAAGAAGCACTAAGAACCTCTATTTCTTGCGCAACTCGTTTTGCATCTGACCATGGGATGCAAATCTTAAACACGCGAGGCAGGCATGAGTGGATTTCATGATAGGAAAATAAATAAATAAATAAATAAAATATTAATACTAGGATATTTAGTTAATAGAAACCAATATTAATAACTTAATAAAATATATAAATACAGTAGACTTTCGATTGTCCGGGTTAATGTGGCGGATGGGCAAACCGAAAAGCAGGAGTTCTGAAATTACTTAATTCTTCTCATACCCACACTATTAAAAACACACTTTTCACACAGAAACCCGCTCTTAGTAATATATTGTGACCTATTAGTATAGGCCAGTACTTTATAAATGTATGTTAAGTAGTAATTTTTAAAAAAAATATAGTACAGAAACAGTTTAAGAATAAAAATATTGTACATAATTTTATCACATCTAACTTCATGGCAGGAAACATAAAATGATATTCACTGTACATACGAGGGTTGACTGAAAAGTTTTGAGCCTTGAGGAAACTATAGAAAGTACAGATTTGATAATACCTTTATTTTCTACATAGTCCACTTGGACAGCAATAAACTTGCTCCAACGGTGCTGTAGTGCTCTTATCCCAGTAGAAAAAAAATCCTTAGGCTGTGACCACAGAAAAATCTCCACGGCTGTCATGACGTCATTATCGTTTGCAAAACGTCGTCCTGCTAGAGCCTTTTTTTTTTTAGCTTAGGGAACAAGTGGAAATCTGAGGGGGTATATCTGGAGAATAGGATGGATGAGGAACGAGTTCAAAGCCGCATTCGTGAATAGTAGCCATGGCAACTGCTGATGTGTGGCCGGGATCATTGTCATGATGGTAGAGAACGCCTCTGGACATCATTTGTGGCCTTTTTTTCTCAATTTGCAACGAAGTTCTTTAGAAAGTCACTATAGTATTGTCCTGTGATGGTATGACCCCTTTGCAGGTAATCAATGAATATCACACCTTGGGGATCCCAAAAAACAGAGACCATCACTTTGTCAGCGGAAGGGATCACCTTTGCCTTCTTTGGGGTAGGGTAGGAGGGGTGCTTCCATTGTTTGGATTGTTGTTTTGTTTCTGGCTGGTAATGGTGTACCCAATACTCGTCCATAGTGATGAATCGTCAGAGAAAATAGTTATTGTCACGTTCTACCAGTTTCAAATTGTCCATGGATAGGAGATACCGAGTGCGTTTTTGTTTGGGAGTCAGAGGACGTGGCATCAATCGAGCAGAAACTTTTGATAAACCAAGCTCATTCTTCAGAATATGATCTGCTCGCTCCTGTGATATGCCCAGCCTATTTGGTATCTGTCGAGTTGACAATCGTCGATCTTCCATGATCATATCAAGTACCAGGATAATGTTTTCTGTATGGTAGCACTTGATGGTCTCCCAGAACTCGGCTCATCTTCAACACACTGCCTACCACGATTGAATTCCTGCACCCATCTTTTGATGGTGGTATATGAATGAGTAGATTCATATTGATCTCAGACTCCGAAATACCTTTTAATTGCAGATACTTGATGACTGACCTATACTCAATTTTTTCCATTTTCCCAACTTCTGCCATCTCACTCAATTTAAGATCCTGTAAAACACAAAAGAAATTACTTAGCACCAAGAGATTGACACACGTTAATATCAAAGGTTGTACTACTCTAATACATATAATTTACCTGTTCTAGATTCTCATTTCTATACTAGACTCAAAACTTTTCAGTCACCCCTCGTATAAAGGTAATTAAGAAAGTTGTCTCGCTTTTTCATCCACCACCTTCGAACATCGATATGTCACTTAAGACATAACTGGAAGGTCAAAAATAGACCCCATCAACATCGACGACCTTGTGTCAGCGTGCTGGAAGGTTATAGATTCCATCACGATCGAACTTGGTGGGCCGTAAAGCGAAGAAGGTATCAAGTGCATTTTGCACTTCTACTAGGGATCTGAACTGGCATCCTCTAAGGTGATTGTCCAAGGAATGGATCAGGTGATAATCGAACGGTGCAATGTCTGGGGAGTATGATGGATGTAATAGTGTTTCCCATCCAAGGCGTAGAATGGTGTCCCGGGTCATCCTAGCCACGTGGGGCTTACTGTTGTCCTGTAACAGGAGGATCCCTTTGCGATTCAGAAGTGCTAGCTCCAGAGTTTTCAGCTTTTTTTGAACACGGCTCAACTGCTGACAGTACACAGTTGCATTGATGCTCTGA
The DNA here is from genome assembly GCF_964235325.1 of Thermobia domestica. Taxonomy (NCBI): domain Eukaryota; kingdom Metazoa; phylum Arthropoda; class Insecta; order Zygentoma; family Lepismatidae; genus Thermobia; species Thermobia domestica. Next base: position 95,869,645 of record NC_137468.1, read on the forward strand.
TCAACTGGTAGCAGTTCCCGATGCACGATGCCGCGAGAAGTCCATCAACCATACAGGAGGAGCTTCTTCTGATGCAGTGCTAGTTTCGGCTGTTTTGGAACCAGTTCATAGAATGCTAACCAATGACGACGGCGCCGTGGAGCTTCGTACAAGCCCACTTCTAATCACATGTCAACACCCTGTCCAGAAATGGCTCCTACCTCACATGAGACAGCAAAAAAATACAAGTGTCTGATTGCGTCGCCTTCTGACCCGGAGTCAAATCATGTGGGACCCATAGACCCAACTTGTAGTGCTTCCCAAGCTGATGGAGGTGCTACCAAATGGTTTCTCCACTGACACTGAATTGTAGTCTAAGTTCCTCACATGTCTGGCCACTGTTCGCCTCAATTGCTGCCTGAATATCTTCATTTTGTACATGTGTTGGTCTTCCGGAACGTGGTGCGTCTTCGAGTGTTTCGTCACCGTCCTTGAACTTGTTAAACCAGCGCTGCAGTGTCCGCGTAGTCACACCCCCTCACCAAAGGCCTGCCATATCTTCCGCCCCACTGCAGCGGCGTTTGACTCCAGTTTGAATTCGTACAGCATACACGCCCTTATGGCTCTCTGGGAAGGTCCCATGTTCACTCTGTCCTTACGCAAGTTCACGGTGTAACTGAACTGCCACAACCAGATTAAATATATCAACACTAACATCTGACCTTCGCCTTATCTCCATTCGCATTCAACTCACGATTTGAGGGCCAACTGAACACAGACCTTCACAAAAAGCGACAGAACTTTCTTGGTTAGCTTTCTACATACAATTTTAAAATAAACAAAACATAAACGTAAAACGCAGGTCTAAACTTTTTCTTCTGATGATTGCGCCAATGTGAAAACGTAGACTTAAAAAGTTGTAAGGCGTTACAAGTCGAATAGATAGTTCAAAAAATAAATTCTTAATTTTATTACGATTTTTTTTTTAAAAAAAAAATTAGGATGGATAGTGTGGAGGTCGGACAGTCGCGAGCGCAAAGTAGAGGGTCAACTGGATATAGAAATATATAAAATAAAGTAACAATGGAGCATTGGAATGTCACCTGACTTAACCACTTCATTTTCGTATGACATCGCGAAATAAGTTAAAATAAGAAAGCAAGAATTGAGTACAAATTTGAACCATTCTTAATTAAAGAAAAGCATGTAAAAATAATAGATCATGCATGGAATTGCAGAATTCCATCACATTTCCAGTTTTGGGAAAATGGAGTTTTGCGGCGTTTGGATTCCCTTACTCTATCCATGTATGTTCCACCGAAAGGATTATTATTAACTTTTATTTTATTTTTTTCATCTCTGCCTCACACTTAAGTCTTATTCGTTCCTCAATTAGCAGTTAGAATTTAGTTTTTCAATCTAACAGAATAGGGATGGCCAATTCCGGAATTTCTACTTTCTTCGAATCCGGAAAGTAAAATCGGAAAAATTCCGGAAAGTGAAATTTCCGATTCCGGAAAATTTTGGCCATCTCTATAACAGAACAAAAACACGGACTGAACATATTATTTGCACTTTCCGTTAATATAAGAGGATACCAACGAAGGTATATGATACACGCCTCTCGAAATTTTTCTAGTCACCGAAAGCGGATTATGTTTGTTTTTCTTTAGAAAGTACAATAAAACCTGTCTTCTAGCGAAATCAAACGGGACTTGTTAAAATTTTTGTTACATGGATTTCCGAACAAAGTGAGAATATCTATGCTTAAACATATAAATAAATAAAAAAATAACCATGCATATAGATATAAAGGACATATTGAGATAATGCAAAGTGCGGTACGTACTTTATTCAGTTACATTATTTATTTTTGTTACAAATTAATGCATGCAAAAGTTACAATGAACAGAAAAAATCTTTACAGATGTTTTCTTTCTTATTTATTTATTTATTATTGTTTTTTTCAGTAGTCAAGGACGGCTTTCTTTTTCCTGTACACATTGCTGCTTGGTCGCCCAATTTTGCACACTTTCAACTTGAGAAACCACACTAAGCATATCAGGTTCTATTTGTCGTAATGCAAATTTTTGCAGTCCATTTAAAATTTTGACAGTATCTTGATAAATATTTAGCCTACATTTGTTTCAAATTCCTTTTCTTTCTCCATCTCCTCTTCTCCTTTCTGTATGATTCTCAATTAAGACATCTATGTCCATTGTGTCTGTTTCAGCTTGCAGACCAATTAGGCACTGAGTTACTGACATTTGAAAGTAACTCAATGGAAATTGTATTTCGTTCAACCGATCTGGAACTCATCCAATCTTAACCAAAGTTGACGCTTTGGTAGACCTGAACTGCTTTACACTGAAAAAGTAATATAGTTAAGAAGACGGTAATATAGTTCGGTGAACCATAAAATATTGTTAAAATAGAGACAGGAATAAACTTACTTAAAGTTGTGGAAACCATATAATATTTTGTTTTAGTATGGTTGGCTGAACAATATAGGCTACGTATTTGTTGTTGCTACCAAAATATGTGGTAACGAGGACAATATATGTGGCTATTATAGTTAATCATGCAATATGGTATTGTTGACTCTACAAGAAAGAAACGTGGGTGGTATTAGGAACAAGTTCCAACCAAGTTTAGCAAGCTGAAGGTACTATTACAGAAACGAGCCTTAATAACTCAATATTTTAGAAATAATACTATATTGCTTTATCAATAAGCTTTGAAAATCCTAATGCTTCCAGCATATTAATCCAGTAAGCAGTCATTCTAACATCTATGTATTATCTAATATGGATGGAAGTTGACGCTGACTTCTTGATATTTCACTAACTGTATACATGCGAAAGTCGTATCATCTGCACAACTATGCATATCGTTTCCACGACTATGCACATGATTAATTTTACATTATATTGTAAACATTGCATTGTTACAGCAGTAATAATTATTGCTTTTATAACCATAAAAAAGTTTAACAATATTTTATATTTTTCACAACAATCTATTTTTTCGTTACGGTTACAATGTAAAATTCAATATAATACTTAGACAATCAATCAAATGTGATCCGCACAACTCATTGTTCTTATTGCAATCAAAATTTCAACTACATTTTCATTTCAACCACCAGTAGCGTACGCAGGAATTTATTTCGGGCGGGGTCCAAACTCAATATGAGGGTATTTTATATTAAAATTCCTAAAATTGCCCCTACAATTAGGTAAAACTTACACAAAAGTCGAAATTTGGAGGGGTCCGGACCCCTAGAACCCACCCTCTGCATACGTCCCTATTAACCACAACTCATCTCGTTTTTTTAATGCATATGGTTGGAACTTTTACGGTTGGGCTTGTAATTTCTAAATGGCAGTAGTACTGAGAGGCTATTGAGATTGATCTCCTTCAAAGTAGACCCGTCCTGACTGAACACACCGGCTCCAACGGTGTTTCCATTTTTGCAAGCATTACTAAAAATTATCTTTCTTAAGGGTCAGAAGAATTTTCTCCGTATTTGCCTGGAATGCCGTCATGAATGCAGCCAAATCGTTTCCCTTTCAGGGAAGATTTCAATTTAGGAAACAGATAGAAGTCGGCAGTGACTTTATCAGGAGTATAAGGGACTGCAGAAGCATGAGAAATTGGAATTTGGACAAACCGTTGTGATCGAGAACGCACAACGCACCAATGCGTTGGGTGAAGGATACTTTTTATCTCAGGAGAGTGTAGGCCTTTCATTCCGCATATTTTCATGCAAATGCTGAAAAATGCTCTTTATACTATCTCTGGTTGACTGCCTGTCCCCTAAGGATACATTTGGGATGCAACATCCATGCTGATATGAAGAAGTAGCACAAGGAAAATTTTGTCCCCGAAGTTACGAAATTCTTTGGCCGTAGCCATAAATTGTCCCCATTGAATAATCATGATATGTTGTCTTGAGATGCTGAATCATTTATAGGAAAAATAACTTCTTAGTATCTGTTACCGTTTTCGTTCTATGCTGATAAACGTTGAAACCGGAAATGAGTAATTTGGAGCACTTCTGGTTTGAATAGAGAGTTATCGGTGAAAGATGGAACCTATCCTTGCGACGCTAAAACTATTGAAGAAAACCTCACTTCGACATCTCTTACCGTTTTTGCTCTGATATCTGTCGACAGATGGACGGACGTACACTCATGCCCAAAATTATTGTCACATGTCTATAAATATGTTGTTCTAGGAATATAATTTGATAACGAATTCGCCCGTTATTTCTTATCATGTTAGTATGTGTATGATCGGCAAAAACATGTATGTGGCAAATTTTATGTCGAAAAAGCAGTAAATAAGAACAATAAAACGAAAATAAAACTTTGTTGTTCCTTTAGCAACATTTTGTTTTACTCATTCTAATTTTCGTATTTATAATTCTTTTCCTATGAAATTTACCACAAATATTCATTTCCCGATTATAAACATAGTATCAGTATTAAAAATGCCCTGCAACATCATTATCAAGTTATATTCTTACAAGAAGACAGTTATAGATATGCGACAATCATTTTGGACATGAGTGTGCATATCCGTTCTATAAGACTTCCGACCAGTGTTGCTACAGTCCTAGCCCTGGAGTGGGCTGAAAATAGTACCAAATTGAAACAAAAAGGGCTGAATTCATTTCTTTATACCAATTGTAATACATGGTTCTAAAAGAGTAAAGTTCTAGAACACTCTTCCCCTCTTCCATGAGTCTAAATAAAAAAAGTGCTCTTTTTAAAAATTACTTTAATAAAAATATCCAAATAGTAGGATCCCGAACAACCATGGAAGTATATGAAGCTTTTTCTCATACGTAGGAAGTATAACAGAAGCCGCAAATTAAAAGACAAAACAGTTATCATCTTCGGTATGTATTGTAAGGAAATCAAATACGCCTCTATTTCAAAGTGACCAATAAACCTAAAGGGTATTATGGCTATATATGAAAAAATACATCCCACACAGCACATTGACGTCCAATGTACATCCATTTAACGTCCGGGCATGGATTTACGGGATGTCCAGTGGACGTGTGGTCTTGGTCCATACAACGTCTAGTGGATGTACACGGGAGAGTACAGGTGGCACAGTTGCCGTGCATCTACTGGACGTCCAGAACGTACATATTATATCCATTTCTGGTACCAAAACGAACTAATTATGGACTACAGACGCCCAATAGACGTTCAGAGGACGTGTTCTTTTGGTCCATACGACGTCCACTGGAAATACACAAGATGTTACTTTGGGACAGTTGCCATGCATCTCGTGGACGTCCATTCGGAGCTAAAATGGATTTACGGGATGTCCAGTGGACGTGTGGTTTTGGTCCATACAACGTCTAGTGGATGTACACGGGAGAGTACAGGTGGCACAGTTGCCGTGCATCTACTGGACGTCCAGAACGTACATATTATGTCCATTTCTGGTACCAAAACGAACTAATTATGGACGTACAGACGCCCAATGGACGTTCAGAGGACGTGTTCTTTTGGTCCATACGACGTCTACTCGATATACACAAGATGTTACTTTGGGACAGTTGCCATGCATCTCCTGGACGTCCATTGGGAGCTGAAATGGACCTATTATGGACTTCAAACTGATGTAGAGGATGTCCATATGTGGATATCATGGGAACCTGAACGTACAAATTGTGACTATTTTTGGTTCCTACACGGACCAATTATGGCCTTTCACTGAATGTTCTAAAGGACTGCCACAGAAGGATTATTCACTTAAAGCCCGATACAGAAGCCATACTATCTGGAATCAATCTATTTTTAAAATAGGTTAAATTTTACCATATCAAAGTGACATTTAAATAAGCCATCTTCCATCAATTTTTACTATCAATCAACAAATACACACGTCAACATTTATACTATAAAGTTTTATGAGCAAACAAAAAAACAATGAGAAATATTTTTAATACGTTTAATATTTCGTACCTTTCCAGTCAAAATTCTTGTTCTGTGTTCCACGAAAATAATTTGTTTTCGATTTGTATCTACTGAAAGGTCAAACTATTTGAAGATTCGGTATCAATAGCAAATCTAGTTCCAATTTTACATGAATTAATCCTTCCTTACAATAATGCATCCTTATCTCCCGAAAATGAGAACTCAAAATATAATTAACAATGTAAAGTATTCTGCCCATACGCTTTAGTTAATACAATTTGTTGATTAAAAAAGCTTCAAACCTACATCCTCTTCCACTCTTTGTAGATGCATAGAAAGATATCACAAACCGAAACCACCCTCGATTCACTCTAAAGTTTCAAATTCATTTGGAAATATCAGTTCTCCCTTTTCCTTAGTATTGAGAACAGACAAGACAGCTACGCTTCACTTCTCATATTGAAACAAATGACGACCAAAACTTTTTAACACTATGCCCCCCTTTTTTTTCATATTATCATACTCATAGGAGAAACATTAACTTCAATCAAAACATGCCATCCATTAATGGCCGAGAACGTTACAAATTATTGAACTTATATACATTAAAGAATAAGAAAGGCGTAACATAGAAAGAAACGAATAACATAACAATATACTTTATTGGATTACATCTAATTACATATACTGCTCCACAATATTTGTCTTTTTAATATATTGAATAAGATTGTACTACGATTTTCTTTCGCATCTCAATGATATTAAAAGTTTCGTATACATGTTTTATTCTTGATTATGAAATGTATTATAAGCGCATAATATTGTTAAGCAAGGGAATTTTAACCTTCTCACTGATATATCATGAGATTCTTTCTTCGTGCGCTCCATTTTTCTATTTTCTGAAATTAAGAAAATGGGAAAATTAATTCTAGGTATAATCAACATCACAACGATCAAAATTAAAATCAGATTATGAGGTTGATGTTAAGTAAGGTTCTTTATGTTTAACTTTAAAGAGTAAAAATTACATGACGGATTCAACTTGGGACCTTTTGGCTTTAAACTATACAAACGGGACTCAAAGGTATACAAAGTTACAGTTACAAATTCCAAATTGAACTACAAATTACAAAAATGAGCTCCTCCGTGGCTAAGCGGTTAGCATACGCGCCTTTGGCGTGGGAAACCCGGGTTCGATTCCCGGCGGGAGCCCACGTAGTTCGGATTCCACGTTAATCAGTAGGCCCACGTCTCATATAGCCTCGCTGCTGAAACGGACGTTAAACTAATAAATAAATTAATCAATACAAATTACAAAACGTATTATTAGCGGCAGTTTTAAGTTTCTGAAAATCTACTTTTTTTCTTGCAGCCTTGGGCCACAAAATGTATTTCCTTTTCATACTTTATTCTGTTCAAGCACAATACAATCTCAAATTTCAAGTTTAACTCCCAAAAGTCGTTCCATCCAAGAAACAGGCTTTCTTATTCCATTGTAAGATCGAAGAATGTTAAAGGTTTTCCGATTTTCTAAAATATCGGAAAAAAATATATACTGTAAGTACGAATATATCCCCACCTTTCCGAAATAATATATATACAGGTGGCGGCAGTGCGAAGCTCAACAGTGGCGTTCTGTTTCCAAAGCTTAACCCTTTCAGGCTTTATAGTAACTTATGTTACCACGGCGTAGTATCGTATTTGATCGCTTATTTAGGTTCTATAACAAATATTTAAGCCGGGTTTTTTTTATTGGTCAAGTCTAGGATGTACCAAAGAACACTCCAGATGCGTTTTGAAACCGGATGGTGAACTTGGCGACGCCAACTGGGGGCGGAGGGGCGTGAAATTTTTCATAAAACAAATTTCAGAAAATTTTCACGCCTTTAATTTTCAAGATATCAGATTGAAACTTTGCATACTGATTGCGTGCACCATTAGGTACCGGTATTTCTCATTCTTTTTGAGATCCCTATGTGAAACCAGGGTTGGGTACGAGGGGCTCAAGTGTTTTTCGGAGGGGTCCGAAGCGGTGAGTTTTTCTGAAAAATTTCCGATTGTCTCGATTGTTCCGGTTGATGTGTACGATACGGACATGTAGTGGTACTGTTAGAAAGAGCTCGTTATACTGAAGAAAATGACGTTTGAACCATGACTGTACCCAGCCCCGGGCCAGAAGGGCGCAAAAATTTCGATTTCTTTTTTCCAAAAAAACTTCGAAGTTTTTTTTGTTTTTTTTTTTCGTTTCTAGTGTATAATACGGACAAGCGAATGATTTCTCTGTAACTGTCCCGCAAGCTTTTTCTACGGATTCTGTGGAAAGAAGAATGTGTTATACTTGAGTCTGTGTGTATTATTTTGACATTCTAACATCTGCTAATCTATGAGATCTAAACTAGTTATAACCAGAAAATGTAAAAACAGCAACTAAAGAATTTTTTAGCAATTAACGTAATCATGCCTGTTTGCCTCTAACCAGGGAGGTAACTTGTGGGGGCAGGTAGGGCAACTGCCCCTCCAGGGAAGCTTCCCGCCGTTCGAGGGGGCCTACTTTAAGACAATTTTTTACTCCATATACTGTAATACATGTAATTATAAATGAAGCATCAAACAGGTTCACTACATTACATACACAAAACAGCACACAACAGGTAGATAAAACAAAAATGTGTCATGGTCCCACTTCAGTAAAAAATGTCTATATTATTAAGTGCCCCAAAAATCTTTATTCTTATGGCTTTGACATTTGTAAATATTGTCCCTTTAGTTAATTTGTCATGTACGGAATGGGCCCTGCAGAGAGCTGGAGAGCCCACAAAGAGTAAGAGAAAGATGGAAAGACGAGATCTATTTTCGAATTTTGTGGGGAATCCAAAACAATCTTTTGGAGGGGGCTCAAATATTAATGCTTCCCCCCCAAAAAAAATCTAAGTTACTGCGCTGCCTCTAACTTTAATTTAGAGCAAGACATGATATATTATGTGTAATTGAAAGGAAAAATGTTACAAGGTAGATATTTGTAATCGACTTCAAAAATGTTATCTATCTAACATTGAGCCCATTTACTACGAAAATATATTTATCGCACATTAAATGTGCAACATAAAAATTGTACTATTTTTTTTTTTTTAAAAAAAGGAGATAAACATATTTGAGTCATTGCACGTCAAATTATTACACTACAGCCCATTTTCAACCCGACCCTTTTCTTTCAAGTAAATTTTATTTCCGTGTTATCCTGGATAAAAAATTCATTAACTGTCTTAGAAGAAATTATGAAATCAATTACAATTTTATCTACGTCCATTATAGCCTACAATTTAGCCTTTAAATATTAAGACTAAAACCAAATTGATTATGCAATATTTTTGACATTTTTTTATATTTCAGTCTCGTGTCTCTGGAAACATGCTACACGTATTAACCTAACACTGCATTTCTACTAGGACAGTACTGCAAATTCTATTTAATTCTGGTGATGATGTGCTATGGACTTACAAAACTTACAACCATTTGTTGACTTAAACCGAAACAATTAGCCATAGACCCCAAAAACGTATGGTCCTCTCAATACAGACCGATTATACTATCCTCAAACCAGCTATAAGTCTGTGACCAAGCGGAGATACGAAGGAGGACCACCGTTAAATTCTATATAACAAACAAACTTCGTTACCACCAAAAGTTGGTTAAAAAGCAAAGATAATAAAAAGGAAAATTAAAAAAAAAAATCCAGTTTAAGAAAATTTAAATAATAGAAATTACTCTAATCAAAAGGTGAACTAAGTAAATAGGAATAAATTACATGTCCGGAGGAAAGCTTAAAATTAAATCGGATAGTTATTAGTACAAGTCCATCGGTGATGGAAAATAACGTTAAACTTTCTTACTGTGAGCTCACACACATGTCCCTCCACATCACACCGCTCTGCCCCGAAGAAACCATGACAAACGCCATGAAGTATACAAGGAGATGAAAATTTCCTCTCACACGAAAACAAAGTAGGAAGAAAGTACTTAATTCAAATGAAAATAAAGTACAACAAAAAAACTGGAAAATACCGAAATAATGAAAAAAACCATAGGATGCGTTAACCTGTATTACTTTTTCCTTACTAAATCTTCCTCGTTATTGGAAATATTGTAAATATATAATATAATAACGTTACTAAATAATATATGGACGTATTTATGAAGTTTCGCAAGATATCAATACGCATAGATGTCATTACGCTATTCGTCTTCACTTACACGCCGAATTGCGACTAATTTCCACTCAACCTCATCTGGTTGATATACTTTTTACGCCGAATCTTTAAAACTGAAAATCTATAGTTACATTGTACGTGTTAATCCAACCCCGATATTCGAAGAAAAGACGGTTCTACATCTCCTACTCCCAGCTTCTAGAAATCTGAGAGCTAAAATCTTTAACCAATGTCATTTCTTCTATCCACCTGTGGCAGATGTGACGAAGAAAAAAATATCACTGCTAGCATTTGCTAGTAATTATTTCAAATTAATAAATATAAATGATACTGTAAATAATAAACTTTACTATTATGATCCCAAAAAAAAATTGATGCTATAGACCTTTTACGTTTATTTATTAACTGACATTTCTGTTTCTTGGCAAAGCGCTGATACTTAAATACACGATAAAAAAATCTATATGGAAAAGGGAGAGGGTACGAAAAGAGTTTCTCTCTCTCTCTCTCTCTAATCATTGTAACGATAAGTTACACACTGAAGTATTGAAATGCGGGAGCGTTTCAGGCAGAACAGAGAATAAATAACTCCGGGGAAAAAATAAATAAATAAAAATAAAAAAAATTAAAATAAAATAAAAAACAAGTACATAGAAATACACAATTTGGCGACTACTTTCATCTGAGTGTCTATGATCCAGCATCTTCAGTTTTTATTGTGCAGTATTTTCAGTACTTATATTACAATATCTGCAGATATGTTTAAGTAGATAAACACTGCATCTAAAAGTTTTTAGTATATCATATTGTGAAAGCGTATCTTCACTATAAAATAATGCCTTCAGTTGACTTGAAGAATTCTCACTTTACGAAACGATGGCTCAGTGGTAGAGCGTTCACCTCTGGTGCATATGGCCCCGGGTTCAAACACTGTTCCCGCCAAGTGAACTTTGTGGTGGACAAACACCATGTGCGTGGGTTTCCTCGGGGTTCTCCCATTTCCTCCCACTTTCTTCATTCCACCATTTAATTCATTTCTCATCATCACCACCGTCTCATTTAGCGTAAAAGGTATAACCGTGGGACGTAAAACTCAAAAATATTATTTTCATTCATTTACGAAACGACGAAGTATAAGTGATTAGAAGGGGGAAGGGGAAGCAGGTGAAGAGAAGAAAGGTAAAAGAAGGAAAAGAGGTGGACTCAAGGAACTTGTGCTATTGTCGATTGGGGCCAGAGGGAGGGTTCATCTTTAAATTATTTCTTTTTTACTTTTCTTCTCCTTATTTAAATCTAACGATACACATTACTGGCTTGTGCTATATGCAACTTCGGTAGAGACTAAGCACCGCTTGGCGAATACATGTTCACCCCATTCTTCTGAGCAGACGAGAAATGATGCGAGAAGAGCTTTTAAGCGATAACTAGAAGTGTAAAATGTCCAAGAACTCTCATTATGCTCTGAAACAAACTAAGCCTAACCTAGGGAATATAGCACTCGTGCTTTTTATTGGTCACCTAGCACAAGTTGGTACATCATCATGCATTGTAGGCTTTATGCCACACACACGTATTTTTTTTTTTTTAATTGGCTCAGGCCAGTCTTTCAGAACCGGTATCCGCAATGTCGTTGCTGTTGAGTTTAACGTCCCGTTCATCAGTAAGGCTATATAAGACGTAAACTTACTGATTAACGTGGAATCCGAACCACCTGAGCTCTCGCCGGTAATCGAACTCGGGTCTCGCACGCCAACTGCTTAGCCACGGATGAGCTCACATTCGCAATGTATTTATACTTATGGTATTACTGCTGTATTGCCAGAATACGAAAATAAGAAAGGAATATTATTTAGTTTCTCACCCAAAATACTAGATATTGGCCCTGGCTCACTTGATAATGATTAATGTTCGAAATACGATATGAACGTATGGCATAAAAGCTAGTCCATAAAACACTGACTAATTTGTGCTACGTGGCCAGTAAAAAGCACGAATGCCATCTAACCGAGTCAAAACAGGAGAGCAGAAACAGCGTCCGTAGGGAGCAGGCGCGTCAGCGGCGATGAGTATACGCATAAACGAGGATGGTGGAAAAACAATTCCATCTAACAGTTCATTTCATAAAATGCACGCCATATGTGTTGCACAGCTTTGGGGGAGGTACTACATGCAATCCAAAAAAGTACCAAAATGTACTAAATTAGATTATACTCGATTAGGTTTGGTTAAATGTTTCTCTTCTTTTCTGTAGCTTCAATTTGTTTACACTAGTCACAATAAACTTTTTGCCTGTTTAGTAGACCATGCCTTTCACACAATTTCGACAACTGACACTCATTTTTGTATAACTTCATAAAACTCAATCACGATATGACACAACCTTGTCATTTACGCACTGCCTTTCCCAAAATTCATAACAAATATACCGCCAAATAGTCCCTTCCGCCCGGCAAGGTTCTAGATTACTGGCCCCTCTTCCCATTGAGCAGTAATAAAGACAGAAAACAACGTGCCCTGCGGGGCTCTGACGCGCCTTCACTCGCTGACGCTCGCTCGGCAATACTGTATAAGTTAAATGTATACTCTTTAGCACAGAAAGAAACATACCCAGCTATAATCTGCATGGGGGACCAGTAATCTAGAATCTTCCCCCTTCCGCCCCCATATATATAGTGTAGCTTACAATATCAAAAATAACTAACGACAAGTATTTTGGTAACTATCACCCTCAACTTACTTTTACTCACGAACCAAAAGAAACCCTCCAATTTATCTGGTAAATTTTCTAAAATTGGTCCCGCGATACAGTAGTAACCCATACTGAGCTCTCCTGAAGTCAATCTGCAAGCAGTAATGGAGCTCCTCATTTTGTGCATGCTGGGCTAAAAGAAATACAAAACTCTAATGTAACCTGGGAATGTAAGAAATCTATCAAAATTTGGTTGAACCGTCTTCTCGAGTAATGTCGAATTGAGTCCTGAGCTTTGGTACACAAGGAACGAACCTCACTAGTATCTTATATGAGGGTGTTATTACACCCTTCACCATCCGAATTCACTGATATATATGTGCCCATCTACGTTACCCCAGCCGGGTTAAATTCCAAAGTTGGGCGTCCGTTTCCAGCGAAATTTTTAAAATTTACAGGAAATATATGGATAATTTGTTCGTTTGTGTGCTTGATAATATATGAGTCTCGAAAAATCTGTTTATTTGTTATATATAAGCGGTGGCTTGTGTATAGCCCGCTCCCCCCAGTTCCTTGTCACCGGAACTGGAAGAGTCACTACTACTACTACTACTGCTACTGCTACTGCTACTACTACTACTACTGCTACTACTACTACTACTACCACTACCACTACTACTATTACTACTGCTACTACTATTACTACTACTTATATCGAGAACAGAACCCAACCAACCCCTGCGGGGCTTCTAACCCGTTCCTACTACTACTAGTATTGCTACTAACTACCACCACCACTACTACTACCAGTATTGCTACTAACTACCACCACTACTACTACTACTATACTATTGCTACTACTAGTAATACTATTACTTATACTAAAACCTCCTTACCACAAGATTTACATCTTAAATCTTTATAACATGCGATTCCGATTCATTATGAACTAATATGAATCGTTAGAATCACTAGGATTCGTTAAAAATCACTGGGGGGAGCGGGCTATACTCAATCCTAAGCGGTTATAAACATGGGACTATATGGCAAGCGGAGGGAACTACTTGGCGCAAGGTAACCGAACAGTTGCATTGTTGGAAAGAAACGAGCATTTATGTTATCAACATGGCGAATGTACAAGGGCAATGAAGTAACAGTTTTAACATTTGTGAAGCAATACGTTGATAACGAGCAAAATCTTAAAAGTTTGTGAAGAGCACGGATTAATGAACCTAATAACAAATTGCAGAAAGTGTGGAAAGGAGATAACTGTGAAAAAACTTGACGAAAGCGGACGCCCAACTTCGGAATATATGCCCCCCAGCCTATTATAATACACCCGAATATAAGATTTGAAATGGCATGTCGACGTAATAGCGAAGTTATCCACGTCCTGAATTGTTCCTTCTTAATTAAAAATTGCTTTATAATTGATAATGACTTACTTTTGTACACATACACAAAACTTGGTTGTATAATAAATGGTGCACCGGAATAAATCTATATAAACAAATCACTCATCATATCTTACCTTTTTCGCAGTTCCTATTCTATCTTTCTGTTTCACTCCAACACAAAAAAGTCTTCGTAAATAAATTACTTAAATTCAACAACCTTAATCAACCATTTAATTCAAACCAGCTGAGAGTGCACTGTGGAAGGATCTGCGCATGCGCCGTCACTAACAATTGAATGTTGTTTTCCGTTCGTCCCTTTTTTATCCAAATAATGTAGGTCCGTGGACGTTTCATTTGTGGATTAAATATTGACATCCAATGGACCATCCACTGAAGTCCAGAAAATGGATATTCACTTCTGAACGTAATATGGACATCCAATGGACCGTCCACTCAAGTTCAGAATATGGATATCCATTGCCGAACGTAATATGGACAACCACTAGATGTTACGCATAAGTCAATGTACTAAAACTGGACGTTCTGGATTTAATATGTACGTCCACTGGCTGTGATGTGCTCTGTGGGGAGGAACAAATCAATCATCTCCGAATTCGCGTGTGAACAGTATGTTATAATAAAATATTAAAATATAAATTAGCAGGATGCACCCATCTAGCATCACTTGTTTCCCGGTATAGTTCGAATTACGAATTTCGCACACGAAGTTCATGGCGTTATGCGATGCAACTTCACACAATAAATGTTTAACATTATTTAAAAAAAAAAAAAAAAAAAAAGGATTCCAACACAGTATGAGTAACGTTAGACGTAGGAAAAGTCTTACTGACACTTTTGAAAATGTGAATTTATATTTGTTAAATAGTGCTGAATTGAGCAGAATTGTACCAACTTTTTCACAAAAAGGGCTGAAAATGGTGCCAACGGGTCGATGAACGACAAAAAGGGCTGAATTTGGTGCAATTGTACCAAGTATGGCAACAGTCCTTCCGACACTTGTGCATACCATAGCTGGAAGTCTAATAATAACAAATTTTGTAAATAATATCGGTATGGAAAGACATGAAATTATTGTCTTTTATCCCATTCATATACTGTGGATCTGTGAAATTAAACTTGTCAGTGTGTACAGAAATGCAATCAAATTAAAGTTCTACTTTAACATCTCACGAATATGTTCTTTACACTGAAAGAGGTGGTTGAGCAACGAAAGTGAATGATTATGAAAAGAATTGGGGGAACGAATATGGGAAGAAAAGCGAGAGAACCTTGAGAAAATTCATGTTATAAACCATAAACTCAGTCGGCCTGTAATCGAAACAGGGACTCCCTAGCACCAGAATTGAGCGCTCTACCACTTAGTCACCGTTCTTCCCCCCCCCCCCTTGTATGCGTACAGTAAGAGAATGCTAAACAATTAAAACTTTTCGTCTAAAGCAAAAATGAACATTTCAGTTTTCTCTCTTTCCGTTTGCATAAACTGGACAATAAAGGAACACCATTATTTTTCTCTAACAAGTGAAGTTCAGTCCCCGTTCAACTAATTTTGTGGTGGACAACATCGTCTGTTTTCTTTCTTTCTTTCTTTTTTTTTTTAAGGGGTACTCAGGTTTCTTTCCTCCAATTCTTCCACCATCATTCACTTGCCTTAATTATCGTCTCCCTTAATCTAAAAGGTCATAAACGTAAGACTTTAAACTGGAATATTTCAGTTTTTCATTTCTAATAATTAAAAGTGGCGAAGCAGTGTCTTATAAAAGGCAAGTGTAAAATACAAATTTTGAATGACTATTTAACCACAACACGAGATACTTATACCATTTCAACTTATTCTTCACAAAAATGTTTTAAAACTTGTTTCCTGAAAAAATGTAGGTGAATTTCACTCGCTTGATGTAATTGTGTGAACATATCATTTCAGGTTGTGATATTTTTGTTTTGTTATGGGAAAAATAAGCAGGAAACTGTGTGGAGAAACTGTAGGCCTAAACTGCTGATGATTGGTGCTTAAATGGCCTAAGATCAAGATTTAAGATTTCAAAATTTAAATTAAGCCAATCATTTCCATCCGTAGCAGGGGAAGGAGTTGCTATACTGGATTTTCGAAAGATGTTCAGTTCTTATAAATCAGTGGCGGTGATACAAGGGGCAAGGAGGGGCGATTGCCACACGAATGTTTTTTCTCACCCTCCCCTTCCCCCCTTATTTCCTATTTATCGTGGCGGACATAAGTCTTTCACAAGGTAGTGGGGGACTGCTCTGAAACAAATGCATAGTATGAGAATTAAATCTGTCATATCTGTAGCTTCGTGTGGAAAACAAACAAACTTGTGAACCAAAGGTTTAAGAACAACTTAAGCTATTAATATAAACTTTGCCGAAGATTATTCACTTATATCATCATAAAAGAAACACGAAAGGTTATTTGAAACGAAGAAAATAACATACAACTTTGCAAGCAGAGGCAAAGAAACCTAACGTAACCGCACTAAAGACGAATCGTTTACAGCGTAGTGATCGTGGTTCAGTGGTTAAGGCGCTTGACCAGTTATCTGGTGGTTCTTGGATCCAATCCATGTCGGGCATTTTTTTTTCCTTAATGGTTCACCCTGTTCCACCCAGCTCCCGCCTAGTGGGCATTGTGCTGAATAAATACTGTGTGTCTAGGTTTTCTCCGGGTTTCGCTTCCTCCCACTTGTTTTATTCCAATATTTCTTTCATTCTCATCATCAACGTCTTCTGTAGCTTAGCCGGCATAACCATTACTTAAAAACAAATTTTCTTAGGGCTCTCGTGAGTTCAGTATCCCTACTTTCTACATGAAATTTGCCTGGAAACTTATTATTTTAACATTTAGCTAGTTGTAGGGACGGATAGGATATTCTGAAAAGTGGCAATATTGTGTCTGTTTTCAAACAAAACTGAACCAAATTACGGTTCGTTTTCTGAAATAAACGGACACATTTTGTTTGAAGTTTAAACCGAACCCAAACCAGTTAACCCTGAGATGGCGTGAGTCAATGAAAACTTGAGCCACCGTGACCCACTGTAACCCACCACCAACCATGACCCACTCCGACCCACCATCCACCATGAACCACTGACCCATCAAGACAAATCGTCATCAACTCTGACACATGATCCCCGGCCTCTTTACCGACTAAAGAGCTTACAGTACAACCAGGTTGTGAAATTCTAACTAATCGGAGTTTGAATTTCTACCGTCAATCGCTCGAGCACCGCTCTGTTATAATAACGATGGATCTGACCTTTACAATTTGGAAAAGTGTTTGTCATGGATAAAATTACGGTGAATTTCAATTAAATTGTCATGGTCTGATTATTTCCTTGTTGAATTATTGATATTTTTCAGTGGAAAAACGGATGAAATTTTTAAAGTCCCAAATCATGGTAAGTAGATCAACGTACAGAAGCTTACATTACAAACTTTATGTCTATATTTCTCACAACTTTATGGGTTGATTGCCCTGTGCCCTAAACGCTCCATATCATAAACAAGCTTCAGCAATTATTATAGTAGAAAGCGCATGGTAAGCATTGGCGGATCCAGGGGGGTGATCGCACCTCAGAAGAGGAAACTTTCTTATTTTATATATAAATAAAACTCAGAGTTCGGAGCTCTTAAAAGTAGCTCTAAGTAGCAGTATAACAACCCACCACCTCCGCAGAAGTGCGTACTGGATCCGCTCCTGATGATAAGCATATATGGATATATGATGCAAAGCACTGTATTGTTTGTGTCTCAACTAATATCGATCGTTTTCCATTATTTTTGCAAAATAACCCACTATCAATTTTACAATATATAGAAAGTGTTGCTCCTCCCCATAAAGGAGAAGTTTAAAAAATGCTAGGAGACGTTCTGTTTATTTTCAATAAAGAGTTAATATACTGAATTTCAGCTCCGTAAGTTGAACGGCTTGTAAGATACTCGATTTTTTTCGCAAAAATTCGGACCCCACTATATCTTAGGATATTATTATAATGAAAGCAATATGATAACATCCAAGTTTGAATTAAGGCCTAACTATATACCAAAGTTCATTTCATTTGACTGCAATTTGGCCATAATGATTAGGCACACATAGTTACTTCATTTTTATATAATAATTTATATATTACAGTGATTCAAAAATGTATTTTTTCATGTAGTTTTCATGTTCTCCTCTAAAAACTCATAGTATCGAAAGCCAAGTAGTAGTATAAGTCCTATTGCTATTATTACAATTACAAATATCAATATCCAAAATGCCTCAAGTTCCTTTTCCACTTAGAGATACTAATCTCAGGTACGTAAACAGAAACAAATGAAAAAGGTAAATGGAGGCCTTGAAAGTAAAACAGACAAATTCACCAGTATTCAGAAGCATATTTTTAAATCACACTCGACCCTACTCATATGAGCTAAATACGCGGTTCTGTTTAGTTGCAGTTATCAGTTTCTCGTCACGTAGCATATATAAATACAGCAAAAATCAAGTAACTGTTACTGGCGGTCTTCGTGCCCGTGCGTACTGGCGCAATACGGCAGTAATTATAATTGCTTTTGGCGCAGGTTCAAACCCGGCCCAAGAAATTTTTTATAAAGAAAATAATACCCAAAAAAGTGATTTACTTACCTTACGTGTGGAGTTTTGCTATACAGTTCCACTGTAGAAGAAGAAGAAGAAGTAGTAGTAGTAGTAATAGGAACGGATTAGGAACCTCGCAGGACTCGTTTTGTTCCACCTTTGACTGCCATGATATAACCTCAACTGCTTCTTCAATCTTCTTCTTCAACTCCAACAAACGGATAATTTTCTTCTGTTACAACTATAATACACAATACATACACCAGAAGGTTTGAACCAGGGCCGCAACCAGCCACAGATTGTGTTTTCTGTGTTGAGGTCTGGAGGTACCACGAAAAGTTTAGGGGGGAAGGCCCCCTAGCCGTTTCTAGTTGCGGGCCTGGTTTGGACAATCGCAAACTGAAACCAATCAGAAACGTGATTTTAGTTTCTATGGCTAGGGTCGAGTGTTAAAAGAAACATGCTGTTCAGAAAATGCTGTCTACAATGCAGTGACCAGAGTGGGTCGATGCGTGGTGGGTCGCAGTGGGTCACGGAGGGTGGTGGGTCCCCTGGATCAAATGCTGTTGACCCCCTGACACTCAGAAAACTCGACCCACTTGACCCACTGACCCAACGACTCACTGCACACTAACTATGATTGGCACTTTTCAGAATATCCGTACATATTTTGGAAAAGTTCCAAACGATATATAATTGTTTCGTTTTAGGTTAAGGTATTATGAGTTTGCTGTTTCACTTTTGAATGGAATTACAATTTCCCATGTTTTTTCTCTATATATATATGTTTTTTCTTTTTGTGAAAACACGTTAATTAGCAATAGAAAATACAACTGTTTTTCGATTCCTATTGGTTTGTGTTAACAGCTCAAAAATGAAATCATTACTTTTAATGTCCAACGATTATGCCTGTTAGGTTGAGGAAGACTATGATTAAAGCAAGTGAATTATGAGTCTGCTGATTCACTTTTGAATGGAATTACGATTCAACGTTTTTTCTCTCTATATATTTTTTTTTGTGAAAACATGTTAATACAACTGTTTGAGCAATAGAAAATACAACTGTTTTTCGGTTCGGATTGGTTTTAGGTTAACAGCTTGATAATGAAATCTTGACGTTTAATGTCCAACGATTATACCTGTTAAGTTGAGGAAGAATCTGATTAAAGCAAGTGAAGTATGATGGACGAATTGTTGGATAGAGAAAGTAGGAGTGTTCCGAGAAAACCCACGAGGATAATGTTCTCCGTCTCAAGCTTACTTGCCTTGGGAACGAACCAGGCACCCCACCCATCAAATAATTCAGTAGGTGGGGTCTCAGTTTCGATTCCCGGTGGGCCAGGCTTTGAAATATTAAATGTCCTCGATGTATGTGTGTTCGTGTCCCTGTCGTTCAAGGTTACTGGAAATAACTGTACAACGAGAATAACCAAATATAATAGAGATAGGTTACGGAGATACTTTCGGTCTTTTTTAAAATCTAAACTTGAATTTTCTGGACTATCATGACCGAAATCTGTGTTTCATCGTTAATAAAATATTGGAATCGTAAACGTTTGCAATTTGCTAAATAGACGAGTGTTTCTTGACTCTTACTTAAAAGAGCGGTCTTAGGGTAGTGGCTTGAGCATTCGTTTCGTGACTTAGGGGTCCGCAGTTCGATTCCCTACGAGGATATTCAGAAAAAAATTATAATTTAGAATGTTATTTCTGATTTATAATAACATGAAAATAGTCAATTTCTCTCGTTCTTACAAGTTAGAGTTGAAACAACTTCCTTCACAAGGGAAAAACTAAGAACATGACGTCACAGTCTACAACCTCGGTTCCTACTGACTGAAAACTTCGCGTGTTTCGCAAACAATTCATGCATACAAACGGTTCATCCTTCAGGTCTAATATGAGACATAAATTTGACCGAAACGTCATTGTGGAAGTTCTTCCCCTCTTACTAGAAACAATGATAATATTTTCATTCGCCATTTTCAACACGTTTCATATATTCGATCAACAAAAATTGGTAAATAGGAACTATTATTTTTCTATATTTGTTTGTATATTTTGTTAAAATATCAATATAACGCATACATAATTCAATACCTTTTACCCAAAGAAAGGGTGTTACTATGTATCGTGATGAAGACAAATCCTCTTTAGTTTCTATTTAGGCATCCGGAGGTTCGATTTTCATATTGTCCAGGACCTGACACCTTCTTTTTTCCCCCTCTTTTCCTTCCAAAATGTCTCTTATAAGGCAATTCATCCTTATAGAGGTTCCAAAAAATTTCTTTTCATTTCTCTTAATTTCAGCATGCTTATTTGCATTGGAATAGGACGTAATATTGAGGTCTAAAATATTCAGTAATAATAATAATAATAATAATAATAATAATAATAATAATAATAATAATAATAATAATAATAATAATAATATAGAAGACAAATTCCATATGAGGACACATTGTATTAAAATCTGTAAAATTGCCCCTAGCCTTAGGCAAAAGTTAAAAAATTGTATGGATTGGAGAGAAGTGTCAGGACCGTCAGGACATACCCTCTGCACACGTCCCTACAACTAGCTAAATGTTAAAATAAAAAGTTTCCAGGCAAATTTCATGTAGAAAGTAGGGATACTGAACTCACGAGAGCCCTAAGAAAATTTGTTTTTAAGTAATGGTGATGCCGGCTAAGCTACAGAAGACGTTGATGATGAGAATGAAAAAAATATTGGAATAAAACAGGTGGGAGGAAGCGAAACCCGGAGAAAACCTAGACACACGGTGTTTGTTCAGCACAATGCCCACTAGGGGGGAGCTGGGTGGAACAGGATGAACCATTAAATTAACAACACTTCAGTAATAATAATAATAATAATAATAATAATAATAATAATAATAATAATAATAATAATAATAATAATAATAATAATAATAATAATAATAATAATAATGGTATTAAAAGTTTTAAACTAATAATAAACTAACTTGTAGAATATGCAGATGTAATTATAAAAGCTTTGTTACAAACATATATACACAATCCATAATTGAATGAGCTCTGAAATACAAAGTAACAAAATAACGTATAAGATTCAGTCTACAGAGCAATTGTTACTGAAAGAGTGGCATACACTATTTCGAGAATCGAGATAAGACGAGAAATATTTACGATAAATTTCGCCTCGTCTTGATTCTCGTCTCCAAAGCAAGATGATAATTTGAGTTAGCCTTGTCCTGTCTCGAATGTAAAATGTTGTCTCATCCCGATTTTGCTTGGTTTGTTTTAGAATCGAGATGAGAAATTCCTCTTCTCATGGCCAACATTAAACAAAACCGAAATATGTTTTGCCTAATATCACGTTTCTGCTTGTTATGGTATGACCTGAGCAATAATAAGTTTCTAATTTTTAATCTTCTACGAGATAATAATAATAATTATTATTCCTAAAGATTTGATAGTTCAAGTATTGGAACATCCGAGTATTCAAATATTTAAATATAATAAAACGTGTGTCATCGCCGATCAATCAACATCAAAATTCTTTAAGATAAAAAAAAAATTGCCCAACGTGGATTCGATCCAAGAACCACCAGACAACTGGTTAAGCGCCTTGGCCACTGAATCACGATCACTGCGCTGTAAACGATTCGTCTTTAGTGTGGTTACGTTAGGTTTCTTTGCCTCCGCTTGCAAATTTGTATGTTATTTTTCTTCGTTTCAAAAAGTCTTTCGTATTTCTTTTATGATAATATTAAGTTAATAATCTTCGGTAATGTTTATATTAATAACATGAGTTGTTCTTAAACCTTTGGTTCACAAGTTTGTTTCTTCTCCACACGAAACTACAGATTTAATTCTCATATTCTGCATTTGCTTCAAAGCAGTCGCCATTACCTGGTCAAAGACTTATGTCCGCCACGATACAACCGGCGAACTCATGATCACGAACTACTGCTGTAGTATTTGCCACTGAAATCTATATGACATTGAAATCTTTGTTGTTCATTGACATGTTTACAGATATAGAAGCTACCTTTGTTCATTAACGCGTTCTTTGATGCTGGTTCGTAAAAAATACCTGAAGCTTTGTATGTTCACTTTACAACAAAAGATTAAATTTGGTGATGGTGGACGTGTGCCGGGAAAAAGAGGGAATTGACGCTCTCTGACTGTTCTCCAGTATTTGTATCCATGTCTTCATATCTTGTTCTGCTGTCCATTTAGTTTTCATTGAACTACAGGAACGACTCTCTTCGAAGGTTATAGAGCTAAAACAAATCTGCGACACAAGATGGATTTGTCAGATTTCATCATGTGTAGCTATCATTTTGCTAACGTTGCATCAAATGGCTGGAGATAAGTTCAGAAAAGAAATTGGAAGCTCAGTCACTAATTGGAAGACTTGATTTTATTTTCATCTTTCCCCTTCATTTGTTCTTCGACGTTCTTGACACCCTCAAGACCCTCAGATTACCTGCAAAAGTGAGATTGTGATCTAGCAACAACAATCACGCTTTTTGAAGCTCTAGTTTCCCATTTCAGTGATCAGAGAAAAAATAAACGTGGAATATTTGATAAAATTATACAAAAATCAAGAACATCTGCGGAATATAATGGCGTTTGTGTTTCGACTACAGAACCTCCTGCTGTTGTGCTCGAAAACTCCCCAAAAATTCTCCAACCTTTATTACGGAGCTGAGAAGCAATGAAAAAAAGTAAAGTGAGTACTGACGACGATCTGAAAACAATTATTTATTTTCCTATATCAGACAGAATTATTAGTGAACTAAAAGCCAAGGTCACTGATAATGGTTCGATTCTGACAGGAGTAAGTGCTTTGAATCTCGCACTATAAATGCGACATAGAGACTTTGGAAATGGAAGTCAAACTGATTCCAAAGGTAATCGAAAGGTATGAAAAGGAAAACCAAATCAAAGTTTTCACCTAGTCAGAACTTCTGCTTATGCTGGAATCCTATAAGTTCGCCTTCAGTGAGATTCGTAAATTGTGCATAATCACAATGTATATCCATTCCTCCATCAACAGCAGGGCGCTAAAGGACTTTCTCTTGTCTAGAATCCTGAAGTCATATTTGAGAAACATGATTTGTGATATTGAGCTAAAGCCAGTTGCTGTTCTTTCAATTGAAAAACGAATGTATAAAGTCCCGGATTTACAAAAACTTGTAAAAGAATTCGCTGCTGTACATAAAAACAGAGGAATTCTGTTATGTTATGAGTTCTTAGTTTTACTTTTTTATATTTGCCATTAGAATGAACAGAACCTTATATAAAAACTTAAAAACTCTCGCAGTAGTGGACATTAATGTTTCTTTACATTTAATTGCTTTCATATTACTGTTAAATGCCTTTATAAAATTCACATATGTTACTTCTTGTTTCAAGTACAGTAATGTCCAAAATGCTTGTCGCATATCTATGCCTATCTTGTTGTGGGAATATATTTGATAATGATTTTGCAGGGTAATTTTAATACTGTTACTATATAAATGATCGGGAAGTGTATATTTGTGGAAAATTTCATAGGAAAACAATTATAAATATGAAAATTAAATAAGTGTAACAAAATGTTGCTAAATGGAAAGAAAGTTTTTTTTGTTATATTGTTCTTATTTACTGCTCTTTTGACATTAAATTTACAACATACATGTCTTTGCCTAATATACACATACTAACATTGTAAAAAATACCGGGCGAAATCAGTATCAAATTATATTCCTACAAAACATATTTATAGACATGAGACAATCATTATGGACATGACTATACATTTTTATAGTATGTAAGCTGTAGACATACGTGCTTCTAACATTTACAAGTTACTTTACCGTATTTGAGTTATATGCTTCTTTTAATATTTTCTGTAAGTTTATGTTCCTGTGTTGTGCTTACATTAAAGTATGACCAGAAACCGACGTTCATTTGCTACCCACAAACATAAAGTTGTGTAGTCAGAAATATAAATTGGATTGGTAGAGGCTCAGAATTAAATACTACTACTACTACTAGTAGTAGTAGTAGTAATAATAATAATAATAATAATAATAATAATAATAATAATAATAATAATAATATAAAAGCAAAACAAGTGTGGTTGCCTCGCCTCCCCTCTTGCCCCCTACTATTACGATCCTAGCGCCGCCATTGTTATATATACATGTTAAACATACTAATTTGCTCTCATATAACATAATATTTAACATATTAAATGCTTTAGTGTACTATAGTTTATTTGCAGTAGTTGATAAGGATATGTGCGTAAATAATTATTGTTTTATATATATTATAAGCACATGTGCATCAAAGAGTGTATTCATGACAATGCTTGTATGTCGGCCTTCAGCATTCCCTCAGTCTTTTGAACCTTTCCTCAAATGAAAAAAAAAAAAAAAAAATGTGGGCGTCCCTGTAAATAATGTTGATCAGTAGTAACTCTTGCTGCCTGTGTATAGACACTTTCGAGCCATTTGATATGGGTAACTGCAAAGTGTTGCTATGCTGGCCCGGCAAAATGAGAGCAAGATATACAGATGGTGATCAGAAAAATGGAAACACCTGAACGAAATTGCAACTTACCAGATTAATATGGTGTCGGGCCACCTTTCGCCTTCAGAACAGCCTTGATGCGACGTGGGATGGAGGCATAGAGGTCGTGAATGGTAGCAAGTGGAATTTTACACCATTCCTCGTGAGAGCATCGGCCAGTTCTGTGGGAGAGGATGGAGGTGGAAATCGTCGCCGGAGTCGTGTTTCCAAGACGGACCACAGATGTTCAATTATGTTGTATCTGGGGATTGGGCGGGCCAGGGGAGGTGTTGAACTTTATCTGCAACAACGCCAGCTGTGTGAGTGGGTGCATTATCATCCTGGAAGATGGCGTCATTGTCCGGGAACAACATCCGGACCATAGGATGCAAGTGGTCTCCTAAAATTGCGACATAATCGTTGGCAGTGATTCGTCCGCTAAGTGTGACCACAGGACCCAGTGAAAACCATGATATGGCGGCCCACAGCATCACCGAACCGCCGCCATGTTTCACAGTTGGGCGGACTGCAGATCATAAGCTTCTTTGGGCGTTCTCCACACATAGCCTAAACACGGCTCTTGGTTGGGAATAGGGTGAAGGATGACTCATCCGACCATATCACACGTTTCCAGTCCTCAACGGTCCAAGTTGCATGGTCGCGGCACCATTTGCGGCGTGCGAAAGCGTTATGGTCCCTGATGAGCAGTTTGGCCCGTGCAACACGACCCCGTAAGTTCATGTCATGTAATTCGCTGCAGACTGTGTCGAAACAGGGAGGGGGAGGTGCTGATTGGGTTCCTCCGTCACTTGCTCCGCAGTGGCACGACGGTTCTGCGTGACAATGCGCTTTAATACCCGGCGTGACCTGTCACTCATGATTTTCTTCCGCCCACTGTTCCGCTTCCCCGATGTGGTTTTCCCGTGTGTTGTGTAGGCCGTCATCACCTTCGGCACTGTCCCACGCGACACGCCTAACACAGTAGCCACTGAAGTCACACTCACTCCACATAACCGCGCACCAACAATTTTCCCTCTTTGAAACTGTGAGAGGTCTCCTATTTTACACTACCTCCGTCTGCTGCAGCCGCTGGACACTGCTGTTCCACCGTGCCTGACGTAGTATGGAGACCGACCTAACACACCACCACCAGCGGTCCGGCGCTGTGGGCGCCACGACACCATTGCCAACCCATACATCTGACGTGTTGCCAACTACAAGTGTTTTCATTTTTCTGATCACCATCTGTACTTTCGTAGAGGTTATCTTTGAAAGTTATTTGATGCAAAAAATAGAAAAAGAATGAAATCGTTAGTTTAACATCCCACTGTAATATCCTCTAAGGCCGAAGGAGACGAATATATATATATATATATATATATATATATATATATATATATATATATATATATATATATATATATATATATATATATATATATATATATTTAAATGAACATTCCTTAAATTGGTAAAATAAAAATATGAGAGAAACCCTTAGAAAAAACCACAGATTTTATATTGACCAACAGAAGTTCACATAAGCCAGGGATCGAAGCAGAAACCTTTCATATCTGAAGTGAGCACTCTACCGCTAAGCCACATCATTTCTCCCGTCCCAAAAAAAGCATCAATTATTATTTTATTATTAAAAATATTTTCAGCATTAGCACAGAATTTCCGTTAATGATTGTAGAGTCAGAAAATAGATAAAAGGGGAGGATGAAAGCTGCATAATTGATCTACATACTGTTTCACATACAAAAATTCTTTATAGGGGCATTTTAAAGTAATTTTTCACCCCTAGGCAAAGCACAAATTTAACTCCCCCTGTAAAAAAGAAAACGAGTGGTATGGTCTTTGTTCTTAGCCGGATAAATTTTGTTTACTTTTTTTCTTTTTTGCAAGAGGGAAAAATAAGAAATCCGCCACAATTTTCATGTTAATCAAGAAGCTAAGTGCTAGTAGTTAATCTGACATGCGGTGAACAATAAATAAATAAATAAATAAAATCAATTAAAACATGAAAATGAATTCAAACAGTAACTAATTTTCAATAATCAATTTAAGTTTTTTTTTTTTTTTTTAAACCAGCGACTCGGCAACCTCCAGAGCCTGACGCTCCTACGCGGACAACTAAGTTGTTTTGTGGTAAAAACGCCACTGATCCTTTATCTACCAAGGTCAGTAGAACATTACTGATGCGCTTAGCATAATTCTTCATTCGCTACGCAACATACATATTTGCATAAACATCTTTCCGCGTTGTTGCGACAATACACATAATTCCTTGTAACACTTGTTTGTGTTTATGAGAGGCTATTTCATGTTCTCGTGTGTATTATATGTATTTACTAATGTAGTTTTAATACATCCATAAATCATACACTGCTCTTGCGTTTTAAAACCGCTATTTTTTCTTTCACTACTACTACTACTACTACTAGTAGTAGTAGTAGTAGAAGTAATATAGTATTCTCACTTGTAAATCAATGTTTAGCAAGCTTATAGTTACTGTGTGTAGTCCTGTGCTCTGTTCCGATGGGAACTAAGTTTTTTTTTTTTTTTGTTTTTTTCATTTTCCGCCTCAGGAACTCTGGGTTCGAGGATTCATCAGAAGATATAGTGTACAATGTTTAAAAAGAACACTACAGATAGCATGCATTCAAAGATATAACACTAATAACAGCCCGTACGTTATTGAGGCTCTAACTATTAGTAGCCCTAATGTTCTTGTTTGTTTTACCTTTTGGCAAACTACAAAATGCACAGGGGGTCCATTCCGCAGTAGTTTGCGTCAACAACGAAACAAAAATTTGCACTTTAGTATGCGATAGTTGTAATAGTAGCTATAACTACGTTTTGCGTTGCAGATACACAAATTTTGCGAAGACTGTTACGAATTAAGCTAAGGGATTTTCCTTTACTCGCGACTATGAAGTAATGTGTAGTTTGTAGATGACTGTGAATGAATATAATTATATGTTTCATAATACTTTCTTCGTTGTGAAATTACTTCCGTGGGAAATAGTAGAATCCGTTTTATAATTGTGCACGCACAATAATAAACACGTTTAAGCTTTATAAGACACCGTATAGTGTGGGGACTTTCCTTTTCCTGTGTGCAATTGCATAAGAAATAGACATTTTACGAAGGAACTTGAGTTCTACATTAAGAGCGAACATAATATTTTCCGTTACTCATAGTCAGGATGATTTTCTGGTTCCGTGTTGGATAGGTTCTGCTTATCACGGGAACGTGAGGTTTCTTTTTTCAATTAAACATATGCTCCTCTTGATTAATAGGTTTTGTTGCGTGTGTTTCATTGTATAGACTGGAATAGTGACGTCATTTTCTGTCTGTCAATGACTATCGACATTCCCCATTCCCTCATACACTGACGTTCTATTGACTGTCGATTAGTAGACTCTTCGCTGCTATAGCACATCCTGGCTATTAATGGCAAAATTATTCGTTTCTTTCCTCTCATTTTCTTGGTTTTTTTTATTATTATTATTATTATTATTATTATTACTATTATTATTATTATTATTATTATTATTATTATTATTATTATTATTATTATTATTATTATTATTATTATTATTATTATTATTATTATTATTATATTATCTGCGGTTTGTGAGGACATTAATCCAAGAACAAGCGATGGGTTTGTGTTGGTAAGAAAGGAAAAAACAAGCTCGCTCGTTGATAAGGACTAGGAAAGACAGCAACTTGAAAATTTTGAACAAAGTAAATACAAAAGCACTGTTTATAACACAGTTAGACTTTCAGATTAGGAAAAAAGAAATAGTTCTCTTTGCACACGACAAAAAGTGAGTATGGATCTACTTAGGCATGAAAAACTAAAAACTAAGTTTAACATGTATCGTATTCATCTTTCTATCTATCTGTAGACGAGAAAGATTATTCATGTCATTCGGATTCCACGTAAATCAGTAGGTCCTGTTTCATAAACCCTAACAGCACAATTACATAGCAGGCATATGCTTATCATGTTCCCTCAGGTACATGGGAATGTGTCCAGTATGTGCCTTATGAACATCTGAGAGAGAAATCACATGGATGACAAGTGATAGTCACAGTCTATGTCCGCCCCTAGGCACATACCTGACATGTACCTGGGGAACGTGCCTGTATTCCGCATGCCGTAAGCGTCAATGAACCACGAAATTACTCCCCAAAATATGTTAAATCGCCTATATGCGTAATGTGTTTACATTAAGGTGAGTCTAGAAAACACTTTAAACAAACAAACAAAAAAAAAATGTACCCCAGTGTGGGCGCGAGCCACCAACCTTTGGATTGCCAGCCGCGTGTTCTTAAGACTTGGCCACGGAGGCGATGAATAAAACGTCGCTTGTAGAGGGATGAATTGTTGAGGTCTTTTGAATTTCGCTAATCAGAGTGCTCTTTTAACCGCATATATTCGACGATAACCGTTTGGGATCAGATCTGCTCGCCATGGAATTTTATAACAAAATGACGAGTGTCTATTTACTTTATTTCATGGTTCTTCCATATTCACTTTCAAATAATCCACGACAGTTGCCATCTAATAAAGTTCATGCGTTTGTTGCTTCTAGAACACAATTTCTTAGAAAAAGAAACAACAAATGCATCAAATGTGGGAGATGAATTTAGGACACCTAAATGGCGCATGCCTAGCACATCTTGTGCTGTTAGACTATCTGAAAAGTATGTACCTAAAGGATGTACCTAGAACATGATAGATATATGTCACAAGTGACGACATAAAAACAAATGACTGTTAGAGTGCGAAACTGAGCCAGGTATGTAAATGGTAGATAGTTGCAAATTTCAATTAGGTGTAACAAGTACCTAAAACTGTAGGTAGCTGAAGTATATACTTAGCACATGAATATCATATGTGCCAAGTGTCGGATACCTAAAAAGTAGCTCGGACACCTAAATGGCACATGTCTAGCACATACTGTGCTGTTAGAGTAGCCTTGACTCTGAAGAGACGTTAAACTCAAAATCAACTCAACGAGAAAGATTACAATAGACTTATTAATCTGAGCTCTCCCACAGGTTTTCTCATAACGCGATTTTACGGCACTCTCAACAGCGAAAAAATAGTGCAAGAAAGCATCCACGAAATGCCCATTGAAGCCAGTGCAACAGGGAATCTTTACCTCCGAGAATTATTATCAAGGGTAATAATACTCCAGGGAATTATTATCCCATTCAAATTTCTATTTATTGCAATTATCCGAACGGAAAATAATACCATATCAAAGCATACCGGTAAATCAAAGAAACACCCTGACAAGGGGGGGTAATAATTCCCTAGGGAATTCCCCCTCGAATTACAATTTATGTGAAATGCTTCAACGTAAAATCATACTGTATCAAACGATACATCAAGGAAAGACTCCGTCGAGGGGACAATAATACGCCAGAAAATTATTTCCCCCTTGAATTCCCATTTAGACCCTATTGGAAATGTTTTGAATGGAAAATCAAATCAAAAGATACATCGAAGAAATACTTCAACAAAGGGGCTAATAATACCCTAGGGAATTATTATTCTCTTATAATTTATTTGAAATGCTTCGACGTAAAATTATACTTTATCAAAAGATACATCAAAGAAATGCCCCAACGAGAGGATAATGATACCCTAGAGAATTATTGCCTCCTTAAATTCCCATTTATTGGATATGTTTGAATGGAAAATCATACTATATCAAAAGATACATCAAAGGAACACCCGAACGAGGGGGTTAATAATACCTTAAGGAATTATTATCGCCTTATAATTTATTAGAAATGCTTCAACGTGAAATCATACTGCATTAAAAGATACATCAAGGAAACACCCCGATGAGGGGGAATAATAATAGGGACTTATTATCTCCTTGAATATTTATTTAAAATGCTTCAACTTAAAATCTTATATCAAAAGATACATCAAAGAAACACACCGTCAAACAAAATAATAATACCCTACGGATTTATTATTCTGCTCAAATTCCTGCTTATTTGAAAGCTTTCAACTAAATATCATACTTTATTAAGAGTACATCAAAGAAATACCCTGCCGAGGCGGTAATAATACCTTAGGGAATTGATACTAAACAAGAATTCCCGCTTATTGGAAAAGATTCAACGGAAAAATATATTATATCAAAAGATATTTTTTTAACGTTTACCCGTTTAAAGGGTTGCGCCCTTTCTTCGGTAAGAGAGAAAAGCATAAGAGGTCAAAGTTATCATTAGAGGGTCTAGGTGCTATTTAATAATCAATTTATTTGGAACTTTATTCATATTTCATATTGCATGGGGAGGATCATCAATTGTGTGAGGACAAGCCTCAGTTGCGGTGGGTGCTGGTCCAGACTGGCTGGCTGGCATACAAGTTATGGTCTTGCTGGAACTGCGATGCCTGAAATGAATAGATACATCAAACATACGGTGGTTAGTTGAATACATGAAGAGCTATGAGAGCATGATTTTTAACAGCTAAGTATATGACAATCATTAGATCTGTAATGATGGATGGTATGAAAGTGAAGTGCTACGACGCCACAACACATGGGTGATGTAAGTAAGACAAATGCTGTTATCTTCTGTTCCTGGGGCGACGCAGGAACTGATGGAGACAAAGGCAGCCCTGTTAGTGGATGGTTTTACTGTGCATGAGATGGATAGATGAGTGGTGAAACTGTGGGATGATAAATGTCATAAACTTCTGGATCAATGTTGTCTTGGCCGATGTTGAGATGATAAAGGGTCATCAGATGCTGAAGAGGTGTGGTATAATATACAGCGGGAGTGTCATGGTCTCGGTCATTGCGGAGAATGCTCAGGAATATGGGATGAGCAGCTTCAATGCGTTTCTGAATGTACTTTGAGCGGAGGGCCTCAAGATGTGATAATAGTGGAGGAAAATTGATGCGTTCATAAAGAAGGCGTGTCGGATGCGGGAGACGGATGCGAAAGACTAAACGAAAGGCATGGCGTTCAAGAATGGCTAACTTAAGATAATATTTAGAGGGAGCTCATATCCAGGCTGTGTGGCCATAGGTTAGAATTGGGTGCATGAAAACCTTGTATGTATTGAGAAGGAGATAAGAATTTAGACCCTACGTGGTACCTATTAGGCGCTTTAGTAAACTGAGTCGGTTTTTGGCTTTCTCGATGACAGTAAGAAGATGAGGCATCCAAGTGAGCTTGGAGTCAAATACAACGCCAAGATATTTAAGAGTACTATGGATTGTAACCGGACTGTTGTCAACATGGAGACGTAGCAGTTGGGGATTTCGATGGACCCGTGATCGTCGTCCAGATGGTAAGAAAACGATCGCTTGCGTTTTCGTAGCATTAATTGCCAGGTGCCAGATGTCGCACCAATCGACAAAAGCATCAATGGCCAGTTGAAGGCTATATTGAATAGAAGTAATTGTCCGACCGATAGCCAGAAATGCTGTATCGTCAGCAAATTGGAAAAGTTGTACGTTAGGAGTAGTGGGCAAGTCGGATACGTACAGCAAATATAATAGGGGTGAAAGAGAAGATCCCTGTGGTACGCCAGAATTCAAAAAGATTGGAAAGGACAGAGCATCATTGATGGAGATGTAGGCAAGTCGGGCTGTAAGGCAGGAATGTATAACTCTGATGTAAGAGCGGGGAAGTTGAAAAGAGTACAACTTGTATATAAGACCCTGGTGCCAAACTTTATCGAACGCCTTTTCTAGATCGAAGGTGACCAGACTAGATGGATTGCCTCGATTGAATTGGTTATATATAGAAGTACTGAGACGTAACAGGGGATCTGGAATGCTAAAGTTAGGTCGAAACCCAGGTTGGTACAACGGAAGTAACTCGTGATTCTGCAAATGGTCATGGAGGCGGCGAACTAATATGCGTTCCAAAATTTTGCTTAGGGTAGATGTTAATTGTATCGGCCGATAAGACGTGAGGTCAGATGGAGGCTTATTAGGCTTTGGAAAAAGTAAGACTTTTGAGTACTTCCAAGTTATGGGGAAAAACCAGTTCGAAGTATGAATGTATAAATGATACTTAGTATGGTGAAGACAACAGGAGGGGCGTTCTTAATCAGAGTATAGGTAATAGCGTCAAAGCCTGGAGCGGAATTGCGTTTGTTGAGGAGTGTGGCCTGGGTATCAGCAGGTTGAATCGGTACTGCAAGTGGATGATCTAACTCCAGGGCGTGATTGGGATTAGGTTGTAAATGTGGTAAGTTGGGGTCAGATCGACTATCGGCAGCTTCGTTTAGATGTAATGGAGTATGCCAACCAGGGAGAGGAGTGAAGATATTTTGAAAGTGTTGGGCAAATGTGTTAGCTTTGTCTTGATCAGAAGATAGTGCTTGTTGATTAACAACTAATGGGTAGGGCGTCCGTTGAAATTTTCCGATGAGCTGATTGAACTGTCGCCAATGTTTGGTAGGATGTGAGTTTTCGTTGAGTCTGTTACACGTTCTGGTCCAGAGAAGGCGTTTGTATGCAACGATATAATTGTGAGTGATGCGCAGATACTGTCAATGGAGGCGAAGTGCTTCTAAGTTACGACTGCGTGTGTATTCTCTGTAAGCAGTAATGAGAGGTAGGTATCGTGGAGGAAGTTTAGGTTTATGCGGAGTAATATAGGTAGTTGGAATATGCTGTTGGGCTGATGTTTGTAAAGTCTGAGTGAGTCGGGTAACGGCGTTGTCAAGGTCATCTGAGTGAGTCAAAGTTAGCTGAGAATGAGTGTGTAATGGTCTCATGATAGGCTGGCCAGTTAGCCTGATGATTAGATACACTTTCTTCTTGGATATAGTATTGTGTGGAGAAGTATTGGTAGTTAATGATAGCTTGATGGGAACATGATCGCTCCCCAAAGAATCTAAAACGTCAATAGTGATGTGAGAGTTGATCGATGTGGAAGAAATTACGATATCTGGTGTGGAGTTGCTAGATGGGCGAGTTGGCTGTGGTAGAACATGAAAGGTGCCGGTGGTATGAAGACTGATAAAATCCAAAAATCGCTGTTTCTCGTATTGAGGCCTACTATGAAAATTGATGTCTGCCATGATAATGAATTTACGGTAGGTATCGGAGAGGTGTTGAAAGAATTGGTAAGGTATATCGTGTCTCGGCCTGACATAGATGGTTGCGAAGGCTATTGTATGACCCTTGAGATATATTTAATAATACAACATTATATTCTGGCAGCTGCAAGGTGTGTGGTAAGGTAATAGTGAGATGTGGTATGCGATATTGTAAACCAATGTCTGTTCCCCCGTGCAGACGTGCGCCGCTGGGTCCATCGTGTCTGTGGAGAGTATATTTGGGAACAAAGCAGGTTATGTAAGGAGCTAGAAATGTTTCATTGAGTGCAAAAGCGGCGATATTCTCCTCCAAAAGAAGTTGCTGAGACAGCACTTGATGCGTGAGAAGAGACCGTATGTTAAGAAATAACAGGTTGTATGCATAATGTATAGAACAAGAAGAATGGTAGCACTATAGAGATGACAAGCCATGTTCAAACAGTTGTTTCAGTAGGTTGTATTTGGAAATGGACATTAGATCCGCTGTATGTGGCGTGTAGTTGGAAATAATAGAGAAGTTTAGCAGAGTGAGTGATTTGATTGAGAAAGTGCGGACGTTGAAATGGCAGAATGTTTTGTAAGGTGAGAGTTAAGATTCGTAAGAGATCTTCTACTGTAACAGGATGTGTCAGTGAGTTGGCCGGTGGAGTGGGGTCATCGGAAGTTTTGGGAACAAAGCAGGTTATGTAAGGAGCTAGAAATGTTTCATTGAGTGCAAAAGCGGCGATATTCTCCTCCAAAAGAAGTTGCTGAGACAGCACTTGATGCGTGAGAAGAGACCGTATGTTAAGAAATAACAGGTTGTATGCATAATGTATAGAACAAGAAGAATGGTAGCACTATAGAGATGACAAGCCATGTTCAAACAGTTGTTTCAGTAGGTTGTATTTGGAAATGGACATTAGATCCGCTGTATGTGGCGTGTAGTTGGAAATAATAGAGAAGTTTAGCAGAGTGAGTGATTTGATTGAGAACGTGCGGACGTTGAAATGGCAGAATGTTTTGTAAGGTGAGAGTTAAGATTCGTAAGAGATCTTCTACTGTAACAGGATGTGTCAGTGAGTTGGCCGGTGGAGTGGGGTCATCGGAAGTTTTGATGGGAGCTACTAATTCTGGCTTATCAGGGGTAGGTGCAGGCTTGCCACGACAGCGATAACTGTAAGTTGGATGTTTTTCAGGACACGTAGTGCATTGAGAAGGTGCACTTGAATTTGGGCAATTTCGGGTCAGATGACTCCCGCTACAATATCCGCATTTAACAGTGTTGGTGCAGTTATGAGTGTAATGATCATTATACGTCTGGCATTTCTCGCAGCGGATTGGAAGCGGAGGAGGCGTTCGAGACGGTTCTACCTTGTAACGGCGGCGATATACATAGGCCCCATTAGCTAAGAGATGGTCAATGATTTGTTGTTGGTCGGTCAAGACACGAACGAGGTAGGTAGGACCAGTGTTGTTACGTATCCTGATACATTTCTTGATTTCGAGACCCTCGTAGCGAAGCTCATCAAATATCTCATCGTCGGTGAGTTCAGGTTCAATGCCCCTGATAACAACTGATAGCAATGGTGGACGACGAGGAGGTGGAGGTGATTTTCGTTGGCTCGGGGTAAGAGGCGTCAACACAGCCTGCGGTCCAAAGATTTCAAAGGTAGCTTTATTTCGAACATGTATGTGAAAATTAGGATTAGGAGATTTTAAGATGATGCGTTCCCTCGTAGGTAAAATTTGATGCACATCTGCGCGCGGTACATATTTATTGATTTGTATGAAGATTGCTCGTGCAGTTCGGTACTTAGCGTCGAAGTTTTTTAATATGAAATTATACATTGTACCCTGATTAGCTGGCAAAGTGGGAGATGGTGGGGCATTAGCCCAGTCCATCTCGGCGTTTCACACACTCATTGAGGCAGTGGAACCTTCTCCATCAGAGCTATAATGCCGTGGTTTCTTAGACTCTGATTGCTTGGAGTGTCCGATTGGAGATCGTGAGCGAGATCGAGACTCAGTCTGTTTCGAGGTATCTGCTTTAGAAGTCTTCGTACCAGCAGAGTGACCGGATTTGGCTGTACCCTTCGCTCCCGTCGGGGAGGGGGGCATGATGATGGTTTAACCTAGCAGAGTATATAACGTGAATGTTCGAGGCAATCGTATGGAGTAGGTGGTAGGGGAAGCCCACTGTGGCTCTCACTTGAGGCAGCAATACGTCCCCGCGGAAATGTCAGTCAGTGCAAGCACTGGCCCTCCACAAAAATAGATGAAGAAAAGAATAGGTGATAATGGCCACGGGCTCCCACTTGAGTCAGCAATACGGACTGCAAGGGGATGTCGATTGTCTGTAAGAGAACAATCCTCCCTGAATGAACAAAAATATCAGATGCTCGCAGAGCGTTAATAATCGTTCTCAGATCGATGAATCGATGGTCGATTCTGAATTCTGAGTTGAGTTCTCAAAAGATACATCAAAGAAACACCCCGATGAGGAGGTGATAATATTCTAGGGATATATTGCCTCCCCCTCAAAATCACGTTTATTTGAAATATTTCAACGGGAAAGTTACACTAGGCTACATCAAAATATACATCAAAGGATCATCTAAAGCAAGAGGTAATTATACTCGACGTGATTATTACTTCTTTCGGATTCTTGTATATTGTAATGTAGGTCAAGTAATATAAAGCTATTCTATTCGGTACATAAAATATAGTTCCCTCCCAAGAATTAAAGCCGGTGTCATCTTTGATGCTAACCTCTGTTAAGCGATTACTCCTAATAATGATCGATATTCAATGGAATGAGCGGTAGTTGAAGTTTAACGATATGGCCTATAGATAGCTGTTTTCCTTATTTTTGCAAGGACAGTGAAGTTTTGGACAATCTGTATTATAATACTTTGTGTTTTTGAATATTTTGCAGAGATATTATATAAAATGATTCAATATGATTGTCGGTAATACGTACTTTTAAGGTCAATAGTCAAGGAAACTATTAAGAACTTGGTTATTTATAATTTTCTTGCAGGTTTTGTTCTTTTTGTATATGTAAATGTGTTTAACGGAAGTTCTAGTTCAAGAACAATATATGAAGTTCTGTAGAATGTTTATAAATTTCCAGATTTTTCAAGTGATTACATGCTGTAACTTCCTAATACGTGCAATCCATGTCGTGACAAGAGCAAAAGCTGCGTGAATAAAATTGCATGAAAGATGGAAATTAATAAGCTTGCTTCACGCATGCATAAGAAAAAAAAAAAAGAAAATGTTTATAGGTTTGACATTTGGAAACTTCGAAGAATAAAATTTAAAATATACGTAAAGTATAGTGTTGATGCGATTTATTGGAGTGATAAATGTTTCGGTAAAACGTAACCTGTGTATGTTGTCTCAGCTGTGTTATTATATGTGCATATCTAACTATAGATCAGTCAAATGAAGAATTGAATCAATATTACTATTACTTTTGTTATTATTATGTTTTTATTCGGTTACTCGATTGTTAGAGTCAAATCTTGCAACTTCTCGATCAGGTCATAAAATTTTGTACATATCCGATGATAATGCAATATTTTAAAATAATTTCCTCTATAGTTTATGATTGTATTTGTAAAATTAATTACTTTATTGCAAATGTATTTAGGTTGTATATATGTGTAGCCAATGTCGATTTAATTAAGAATTGCTTCAATAGGTGGAAGATTGGTTCAACGGTGATTTGAAACCTTTAGCCCCATATGGCGCCTTTAACGCAAAAGTTACCTTCCATCCACAAGTGTGTTTGTGTAATAATTTTTATATCCTTTGGCAAAAGTTTGAATCAACTCAGTGGTAAAAGTGGATCTGAAAAAGTAGGAGGACACGACACATGACGTCAGTAGTGATTGACGAACTTCTACACCCGAAAGCTGGAATGTTAGCGGTACTTTACGTAATAATGATGTTCTAACATGTTTCTTTAATGGATGTTGTCAAACGGTTTGGTAGGTCATTATGGGTTGATGACATGGATTTGGAAAGTTGTTATATTTCTGTTTTTAGTTGTGCTGACATGTAAAAGGTCGTGTCCTCTTTTTAGAGACTTTATACTGGGTATTTTTAAAAATAATAATAATAATGGAAATTTGAATTAAATCTGTTGATACGTCATTTTGTATCACGTACTTTCGTAGTAGTGATTAAATTAATATTGAATATATTACACGAACAATATGTGATAGAATAAAAAAAGAAAATGAAATATTTGAGTTCCACCTGTTAGGCTAAAGGAGATGGTGATTGTTAAAAATAAGAAGGTGAGAACACTTATAATGTGTGATACGCACTGGAATCGAACCCGGGACCCTTATCATTGGAGCTGAATACTGTATGATGGGAGGGAAATATTTATTCATGCGTGACTTTTTTAATTTGTTGGATCGTATTTTTTATTTTTTTGTAATTATTACTCGAACACTGTGTAAATATACTCGGTGAGCGTGGCAAAACTTTGTGTACGGTATGATACACTATGATGGTGCATATACAGAGCGTGGTTTCCGTACGTCTGTTGCTGATGAACTTAAGACATGAACTGAACTTTTCCCGCGCTTTTTTGGAAAACCCGGTTGGGTAAGAGTGGTGATGTGTGCTTGCAGAGCCTTGCTAAAACTTGAATTCAAATACAAAGGAAGACCGTTGACACGTTTGGTAAACATTACAGAATACCGCCAGACTGATAGAAATAACTTTGGCGCCGCGGTAGGTGAACAAAAGGAAGATTGCGGACGTGGGAGATAAACATCACAAATTGGGGGCAAACTAATAAAAATAACTTTAATGTTGGGAATGCCGAACACGTGATTACCTTGCGGTTATGAAAATACTTTAAATACAGGTTATAAGAGACAAAATATATAAAGATACATCATGCAGTCGTATGAGAAGAAGGATCTTTGCAATAGCAATATTGAAGCAATATCTGATGCTGAAACAGAAATATACGAATCATCGTCAGATGAAGAATTTGATTTTGATGCAATAGATTCACCAGCGCTAACAGTTTCACCAACACCGCCAGCATCTCCAATTGTATTATCAAGAACATCACGATTTTGGGCTTTAGATTGTTGTTGTAATAGTGAAAAAGTGGATCGCGATTGTATAAAGAAGGCTATTGAAAAATGGAATTTTAATGAAACACTAATATGTGAGGGTTGTACGACAGGATCTAATCATGATTTTGATCATGATTGTATGACGACGCGTCCAGAATTATTGGAAACCCGCGCTTGGAGTATTATAGCAAGTCCTAGTGTTGAAGATGATGTGTTTTATTTGTACGCAAACACGCATATTATCGGACTATTAACAAGAGAAAAATTTTATGACGCCTATGTGGATTTATTAAGTGATACAGACTATTTACC
Organism: Thermobia domestica; assembly: GCF_964235325.1. Lineage (NCBI taxonomy): Eukaryota > Metazoa > Arthropoda > Insecta > Zygentoma > Lepismatidae > Thermobia > Thermobia domestica. The sequence continues at coordinate 95,909,528 of NC_137468.1, forward strand.
GGAATTACTAGAGATCTTCATAAGAAAAGACAAACGGAAAGCGAATATTTCAGATTGAAAAAATGTATTCAAATAGTGCTAGTGTTTTATGTGTGTTATGTAATGGTGAAAACATTAATGTGAACTGTGTATTAAAAACTATAAAAGTATACTTACACAACAATAATCCATTGGAATGCGTGGAATGCAAGTTACATCTTCCTCATGAATGTAGACATTTTCATAATACTGGATCATTTGCAGTGAAGTATTTATCTCTTGACAAAACTCTTAGTGAACTCTTTGAAGTGTTTGAACAAGAACATAGTGAAATCTCATTTCGATGCTTTATGCATAAAACGTGTGATCTTTTACAAAATACAGAATTTGTTGGACAGATAATTCCGTTTTTTATTTTTCATTCAAATGAAATTTCACCATGTGTAAATCAGTATATTATTGATATTCAAGGTTTTAAAATGTCTGATAACGAATTTATTATTCGTGAGTTTTGTTTAACTGCATGCGATGATACAGTAAATTTCCATTGCTTGGTAAAATCACCAGTTGAATATAATTTATTATCACTAGGATGTCAAAAACAAATTGACTGGTTAACATTAAATTTGCATGGATTGAAATGGAATAGCAAAACTGGATATACTGTATCATGCATACGAAACCTTGTATATCAATTATGCGCAAAGAATTCAACCTTTTATTGTAAAGGTTTAGAGAAATCTCTTTGGATTAAAAGAATATTTGCATTAGATAATGTCATTGATTTAGAAACAAAACATTGTCCTTCATTAAATGAATTATGTGGAAATACATTTAATGAATATTGTTCTTTTCACACAAGTATTGTAAAGAAATCAGGATGTGCATATCGTAATGCACAACAGTTGAATTATTGGTGGAAATATGAAAGATCAACAGCATTAACTAATGCATTATCAAGATTGTAATGAGGAATTGTAAATAAAATGCATGGATGTAAGTTTAAAAAATTTATTGTAAATTAAAAATGTAAATTAAAAAAAATAATAAAAAAAATAAAAAAAATTATCTGTGTTTTCTTTTTAAAAATTTGTTTACATGTTTATAAACAATAGCATCATTCTTTTTCAAAATTTTCTTGTTAAACAATTTTAAACACTTTTCAAATGATTGAGTGCGAATAATATGATGCAGAAAATATAAGACAAAATAACCACATAACACAGAATTATCATGTTGATATTGTTGAATATTTGTAAAGTACATTTTAGTATTTTTCGACAAAAAGTTTTTTATTTCCTTGGGAATGTCCATAGCAAGACTATCAAAGTAGTATCCATGTTTTTTCTTATTGATGTACACTGCAACCCAGTGGGAACCAGCAGAATCAGATGTATCAAGATTAATTACAAGTGCTGCAGGAGGTTTTACCGTTACAGGAAGTTTGTCAATAGGGTAAATTCCAGTAACACTTGCACCAGTCACTTTATCAGTTAGTAACACTTTTAATAATTCATCACTATACATGATAAAGATTATTTTTAATTGTAGTAGGTATGTAATTATCACTGTTATTCACATGTAACACATAATCATACACTTTCACATATTCACTATACAGTAATGCTTCATGAACAGTACATCTATATTGTCCGAAACGATGCTTATTATGTGCACACCGATGAACGTGAAAACTTAATGCAGTATACTTTGGACAGTTTATTTCTTCCAAATTTGTAACTTCTCTTTGAAGAATTTCTTGAAGAAAACACTTTCTATTTATTCCGTATGTGTATATGGTTGTAGTATTTGAACAATATGTTTGAAGAATTTCCTTAAGATGTGAATATTCTACATCCCCTTCGTGCCAGGTAATGCCATACACATTTTCACCTAGATATTTGTTTGTGCTTATGATTGGCTCAGATAAGTTATTTAAAGGAAATGGTGGTTTAAAAACCCAATTTTGAAAAAAGGGAACGTCAGGATTTACAATGGCTAGCTCTTTTATAATAAACTCATCTTCGTTATCATGATACGCCGAGAAGTGAACAACAACCCGCATTGTACTCAACTAAATAAATTAGAAGGTGTTATCAGTATAAATATTTCTGTCTTTGTCTATTTGTGCTAAAGAATCGAATTGTGCGTACACAATGCATGTAACAGGTTCAGTTAAAGTTTCTGAAAATGATACTTTTAAATTTACAGGGGAATCGCGTACTACATCCCACGTGTTATCATCTAAAGTTCCTGTTGGAGATAGAATAAATGCATACAGAGCATATCCGTTTGGATACTCATCAAGAGTAACAGTATGTGAATAATTTTGATAATATATACCAGTACCTGAAATCAAAGTATAGTAACTTAGAAGGTATAAATTATTATTAAAATCAGGTGTGAGGGGGTTGGGAGGGAATGATTTTGAACCGACTTGTAATTGCAGTTTGTTAACGTTAAAGTTTCGAAATTCAAAGGGATTAAGATGTGATTTCCCATTGAAGGCTGTGTTGGAGATGAAACCAATAATCAGGCCTTTAGGAACATTACCCAGGAAAAGATTATCAAGACTGTAAGACTTTACTTGTGCAGGTATAGTATAAGATCTTGTTTCCACTCTCGTCAGAGGTAACTTGGCTGTTTCCGAACCCATTCGTGTATTTAATTGCATAGCTAAATCTGCAGCTACATCAATACGACGTACATGAAGAATAATTTCCTCAAGTGCAACTTTATAACTTGTATTTTCAGCAGACATTAAGCAAAAATTATCTTTACTACGATGTAGTTTTACACGCAAACTTACTTTGTTAGGAAGCATACGATCTAAACTTACAATATCAGTATGAAGACGTCCATACATTTCAAAAGATTTACTATTTTTCACCATATTAGCACGTTTTTGGAAACCAGCATTTGTATTATCTAATTTATTAAAATTTTTTGCAGTATCTTTATGCCACATGGCACATGCTAAATGTGTTTGAGAAGCATCATGAGAATAATTTAATAATGTTTCAATGTATGCACGATAAGGATAAGATCCTGATGAAGAACTAATTAATTTATCATTTAACGAAATATCAATTTGACTAAATAAAGAATGTAAGAAATTATTTACGGGTGCGACAACATCATCGTTAGCTAAAGTTGTACCATCAGCTTTAGTAATTTTACAACGTACATAAAGATAAAGATATGCAGGATGAATAAATTCACCTGTTTCTCCCGGAATAACAAATTCAATAGGTCCTTCTGAGGTTAATGTGGAAATAGGACGATATTCAGCATTTGTAGTTGCTTCAATAGCTGTCTGTGTCATTGGTATAGAAAAGAAATCAAATTCATTGGTACAACATTCAAAACTATTTGAATTTAGGAACGCCATTATGAAAAGATGTCCTGTATATGTTTACGTTTTGTTGGTGGTCCAAACTTTACAATTGCAGGAGCTTTCCTCTTGCGTGACCGTCTCTTGCCGTTACCAGTTAGCAACTGCCCAACTTTATTAATTGCTTTTGTCTTTAAACTATTACCAGCTTCTTTTACACGTGCACGAACCGATTCTTTAAATGGTCGATTTTCTAATATATCACCCGCAACTTGCATACCGGTTTGTAATGCTTGACGTCCTACAGTTTTTGCACCTTGTTTAAGAAATGGTAAAGCAAAACGAAATAATCCTTTAAAGAAACTACCTATACCATGTCCCCTTTGATATACAGGTCCTGAAAAATATGGTATTCCGCGCCCACGATGATAAGTAACACGTCTTGCTCTCATTTTTATTATTATTATTATTTAGAAGATGCCGGAGAGCGTTTAAAATGTAGTGTTACGGTCAGTGTCCCAGAACGAAATGGCAAATTTCGCCCTGCATGATCTTTTAATAGTATTTCAATTGTATTAAAACAAAATTTTGCAAGTGGCATATAATGAATATCTTCAAATGTAATTGTTTGAACTTTTCCATATTTAATATCAGAGATTGTTGCTATACGTAATAATGGTGCTTTTGTATCACCTAAAAATTGATATTGTATAATATCTGTATAAATAAAAATTTGATGTGGATATCCGATATCTATGTATGGTTGTTTGAATCCATGAGATTCTTTTACAAGATCTGATTTTTCAGAAAAACCTAATTGTAAAGCTAATGTAGGCGACAATGTAACTGATTCTACATGTTCATCACATTCAACATGTACAACATTTGAAAAACTAAATTTTATAAAACTCGATATTGCGTTTAATTCTTCTAGTAAATGATGAATGGATGGATAATATCCAACAAGAATTTTACTTTTCATAGGTTCTGCATTTTTAAATTTGTACCATATAACGTTTTCACCCGCGGTAACATTATAACATGTTAATGGAATATGTACTTCACTTAATCCTACATACCAATCGGATTCTGATAAACGAATATTATTTTTTAATTGATTAATAAAATGTGTTGGACTATTTGTAGGATATACATCAGCACTAGCATTTGAAACTAATGTAATGTAAAAACTATCATCAATACTTTCAGAAATCATTTTCGTTTAAAGTGAAGTGTTAGGTTTGAAGTTCCAAAACGAAATGGTAATTTTAACCCGTGTTCATCTTTTAAGTTTACTTCTATTGTATCAAAATATTTCTTTTCAACTTTAACATAATGTGGTGTGTGAAATACAAAAGATTTTACATGACCGTGTTGTACATTATATACACTAAGTTTTCGAACTAATGGACCTATATTTTGTTGTTGTTTTACAATATCAATGCAAACATTAATTGTATTGGGAATATTATAATCTAAATCACATGGAAATTTTCCACGTGCTAATATTAAATCAACATTTTTAACTTTTGTGTATATAACATTTTTAACATCAAGCGTATTTTCATTAATAAATCCAAAAATCTGTTGTAAACCCGGTGTAACACCAATCATACATTGATCTTCTAATTTTAAAGAATGTTTAATAACAACTTGATTTTTATTTTGTAAATAGTGTAACATACGAACATTTTCAGGAATTAATTGTAGAATTGATTCAATTGATGAATAATATCCCGGTGTTATTGGAACATGGTAGCGTTCAACTTTATCATCGATAACACTAGTAATTATAATTTCTTCATTTTCACCAACATTGTAAAAACTCCACGGAATATTAATTTGTGTTAATGCAACACCCCATTCCCCATCACTTAAATCAATAGGCTGTGCCAATTTAACTCGAAATGATGATGTAGTATTATTCTCAAAAAGATTGCTACTTGCATTTGAAGGAAGAGTAACGTAAAAGTCGTGTGTAAAGTTTGAATTCATTTTGCAGACTGAATAGAATCTGATCTAATCCACGAATTCATACTTGATGGATATCCTAACCATTTTACATACATCCACCCTTTTTTACGTTTTAATACTTTTTCAATGAGATATGTTTTCTTTGAATTTATAATTACTTTTTGTAATTCTTGTGCATAAAATATTCCTTTAATTTCTTCACCGTTCCAATCTTTTAATTTGTAAGTGACAGGATCTGACTTAATACATTTGTCAACAATAAATATTTCTTGTGACCATTTAGGTAAATAACCTTTTTCTAATACATGTTTATACTTACTAACACGTACATAATCACCCTCATTAAATTTACATGTTATATTCTTTTTATTATTATTTTTATTTCCGTATAATGTTTCCCACACTTGATTCACATTGGAATCATTTACTTGTGCAGGTGCCATTTTAATACTTGAATGGTATGAATGATTATAATTTTTTACAATTTGATCTAATACATTAATATAACGATAAGTATTCTTTGCAGTAAAATAACGATACAATCTTTCTTTTAATGTACGTATAAAACGTTCTGCTAACGCGCATTTAATTTCGGAATGAACACTATAATGATTAATTTCATATTTTTTAAACAATTGTTTTACATGACGATTATAAAATTCACCGCCTAAATCTGTTTGTACGTTAAACACGGGTAACTTGAAATTTTTAAAAATTTTTGTTATTGCTTTTACCATTTCCGGACCTTTCTTTGTTTTTAACGGAACACAATATGCATAACGTGAAAAAATATCAATACAACATAATATATATTTATAATTATTATTATACTTTGCAATATTTTGCATATCTGCTAAATCCATTTGTAATGTTTCATTTGGTGCACTAACATAATACTTTTTACGTTCAAAAACTTTACGAGCTGGTGCATGTAATGTATAAGCATCTTGAGAAGCTAACCAATTTTTAATTTTCTTTTTAGATAACTTTGTTTTGCGTTGTAATGTTTGTATACTTGATAAAGAATCAGGATTTGAATAATCATAATATATTTTTGATAATTTTGTCATTTTTACATACTATATTCTTTCCACTGTTTAAATAAATTAGCAACTATTGCAGGACTAGTAGATTTTCTTACTTTACGAATACGTTGTCTACTACTACTACTACTACTATTTACTTTTGATGCTGGTGTGCTAATAGGTGTACCAATAAATTCTTTAGGAACATTAAGATCTTCTAATAAATTTTTAAATTCATGAATACCTAAAGGATTTCTTGAATATTTTCTTGTACGAACAACATCATTTACTAAATCTATAATATTTGAACCTGGTATTGTTTTTCCTTGAATACGTACAATGCCAGACTTATCCCACTGAATTTTATCAGAACTTGTCAACTGTTTTAATAATAGATCTGTTTTCCTACGAAGTGTTTTCGGTACTGATTGTAAAATGTCTGATACAAATGGTAAAATAGAAGTATTGCTATCTTGTTTGGAACTTGATGATAATTTTTCTTCTTCTTCTTCTTCTTCTTGAATGATAGGTAAAGTAATAGGTTTATGTGAAGAAGAAGATGTATACTGTAAATAACGATGCAAAGCTTGTTGATATAATTTCCACTTTTGTTGTACACTAAGATCACGGCGTTTTAAGATATTATTCATTTCTTCATCTAAACGTGACTGATGTGAATCTATGGATTTAAGATTTGATTGAATTTCATGTACAGCATTTTCAGGAACTAAAATCATTTTACGTAATTCTGACATATTTAACGACTGAAAATACTACTTCCTACTGCTGCAAGAAGTGGTCCCAAGATTAACGGTAAAAGCGCACCACCTTTTTGTAATAACAACTTCTTCTTTTTATTCAATGCAGTACGCTGCTGAGATAGAGCACGTAAGATCTTTTTATGTCTACGTAAACGTTGCTTCTGACGAGAATTTAAAGGAATGTTTCCTTTTATTGTGTTTTTAGCTACTTGAGATATTGTTCTTATTAAATCCCCTGAAGCATTTTGTAAAATTTGTTTTCGTTTTGCATTTTTGCATTTGCACAGAGCACGGAGCGTGCTGTAGTGTTGTTTCACCTTCAACATCTTGATGCCGACTAAACAAAAATTTCTGTATGCATGTCTTTTACGTTAGCGTACACATGCATGATTTCATTCGGAAAAATATTTGTACGTATTCGCAATGCATCGTTTGTTTTTTGTGTCAGATCAAATAATAAATAAGTGTGAGGCTCCCGTGTTACTTCTTCGAACACACTCACGACTTCTTTACTATACCGAGGCATAATTTGCCTTGCTAAATATTGTATTTGTAATTTATCACGTGGATTTTTAAATACTATAATATAATGTGCATTTAAACTAATATCACGTGCATGTTTTCCTTTTGGAAATAAATTTTGGATAATAAATATTACAGTTAACTTTTTATGATGTGCATACTTTGTAAATAAATTAGCAACATCGCCATTAGTTTCCGACATTAAATCATCAAGTATTAATAATGAATTTTCTTTAATTTCAAAATTATTCATGTCAGGTATCCCCTCTACAAAACGTATTTTTGCATTTGCATCTAATTTTGGTATTACTGCGCCATAACACCAAACAATATCATTAAATTTTATACTAAACATTTGATCACATTCATTAAGTAAACGATTTACAAAACAAGTTTTACCAGCCCTTGAAGGACCAGCAATTAAAATAGTAGAGGGATGTTGAAGCTTTAACATCTTGTAATCAAATGAATGCATACAATAGAGAGACTGCTTTATATACACACACACACACTCACACTCATACATTCACATATTTTCGAACATGTGAATTTTAATATTTTCACAATCGTTGATTGTTCGGAGTATACATACTAATGAAACGGATAAAAAATCACTGGGATATAAAATTAAAGCTTGAAATGAAAAAATCACTGGGATATGAAATTAAAGCTTGAAATGAAAAAAAAAAATCACTGGTATATGAAATTAAAATAAATTAGGAATAAATTAAATATTTTTAAGAACGAGTATACGAACCGGTTTAAAAAAAAAAAAAAAAAAGACATTCATACAACTCACATTCATTCATTCGTGGGTCTATAACCGTAAGGTACACTTGCACGTTTTTGTACTGGTTCATCGTCAGTTACGTCAGGTTCGTCAATACGTTTTCGTTTTTTGTTGACCTCACGGTGTGTCTTTGTCTCTCTACAGCTAAAGATACGGAACCCCGGTCTACGAACGATACTGTTTGGGTTTTCTATTACTGTGGACTCTAATTGTCCAGACACTAATTTATAGAAACTCTCAAAGTTAATTTTTTGAGAGGTTCTATCGTTTAGTGTTATCCCCCTAATTTTGAATATATCGCGAACATCCCCTTGGGCATTTGTTAGCCGCATGGCGTAATTTTTACAGCCAAGACCTATAAAGGTTGTAAACTCCCAACCTTCAGGAATTTCATTTGTAAGATCACCCAAATAGTTTCCGAGCGGTAACAAGGGTTCCTCATCTTTTTTCTGTAGATACATGATACTGTCAGTGTCACAGTAGATTGCTCTGTCAGGTCCTACAGTCGTCAGTAGTTCGTAAAGTCTAAGTCTAGCCCACGAAGTAATAAATGCGGCTAGTATCACATTAGAAAACGCTAACGGAACGTTTTCGTTTTCAATGTCTCTGTATGTGACAATGAGATGGTCATCATCAATTGGTACCACACTTTGAATTTCATACCTTGCCGTAGTTAAATACCTAAGAAATGTGACCTCATCACTAACAATTATACTCTGTGACATATCTGTGCGTTGCCCCCACTTTCCATACAATGAATTGAGGTATAGTTTCGCACATTGCCTCAATCCAGGGTTCGTCCTAATATTATCATAATTTAATCGTATGCCTTCATGGGCATAATATTCTTCGATATATTTATGTTTGTCTTCTTCAGTGGTACAGTAAGCAGGAAAACCAGAGGCTTCCTGCTTCATCTGAAGGAAGGAATTCACATAGGTCCCGAACAGCCCACCTGAATTCCCCTCTTCAGGATCTAAGAGTTCAAATTCCCATATCTCATGTATATCGATTATTTTGTAACCTTTTTTAAGAGCAAGGTGTAACTCTGGAGTACAAAATGTTCCTGTGAGAGCACACTCAGCATCACTATGAGTACATTCATTAGTGTTTTCTTCTTCCATACATGTGCGGCAAAGGCCGAAAAGTAATCGACCTCCCGCAACGTATGGTAAGATCGGAAAATAGAGGTCCTTTGCAGGGACAATTGTGCATTTGACTACACCGTGAATACTTTCCACATCTGGAAAGTCCGGTCCCGTGTGAATCTTAGGTGATTTAACCGGCATAGGTTTACGCGCCATTACCCATGGGTAAAGGCTAGTTACATCGGCATAAGATATACGCTCATCACTCGTACAATTGACGTAAGAACGAAAGACCTCCGTGCGACCACCGTTGTAACAGTTCTTAGGAATAAGAAAATCAGGTAGATTAGTACAACGTTCTTGAACAAACTTTTGCACTTCCTTGTCCGTCTTTATCTTATTATCCCAAGAACATTCCCATATTTCATATAGGTTTACACCTATACTTTTCAGGTACTTACGGCGGCGCATGGTTTGCTCATAGCGTTTTTCCATCGTATTGTACGAGTCTTGTGCATCGTGCAAAACCGCGTCACGGTTAAAGGGAAAACAATGGCGGCAGGCATGGAAAAAACATCCGTAATACTCGAAGGCAGCGTTGAGTCCTTCGTGCCATCCATCGACCTTGTACCTACCAATATACTTTTCCCCACCTCTCCTAGCATGCTGGATTTCTATCCCTAATTGGTCTTCCATATACATAAGCCATTGCATAGCTTTTGTACTATACTTGGTCTTATGATGAAATCCCAACGCGGGAATGATAGGAATAGTATTTTCCGGTAAGTGCAAGGTACGATATGTACGCATTGCAAGACTTGCAATGGTTGATGATGTTATGAAACATTGCAAACCCTCCGTTTTCTCTTCAATAATATCGCTAAACTTGATGACCGCTTCTGTTAGAATTCTAACATCATTTTTACAATAAGCCAACATATCCTTCTGCAGGTTAAACTCCTCGCCACTTTCCGCACGTTCTTGGTGCCAGGCTTCCAATTGTTTTCTTTCTTCTGTGCTTCGTCCCTCAGGGTCATAGTACTTAAGCGGAGGGTAGGGACCGACATAATTTTGATTTTCTTCAGTATTAAACAAATATGGGAAATCTCCCTTCTTTAAATTTTGACTAAGGCCTAACGTTTTCGGTAATTTGGCTAATTTAGCACCAATATAGAGGAAAAAGTCGCGAAAAAAGATGCGGTTACCTATGTTAATATTAAAAATCTTTTGACCCTGAATAAGAACACTAGGTACAATATGCTGGTCATCTATTAGAGTTCTAAGACAGAAAAGACCATCGTATCTGGATGCGTTATGCGCGATTACCAGGATTTTCTGAAAGACAGGACGTTCTACTAACACGTGGTTAATAAAATCCGTCATTGTCTTAAAAGAAAACGAACGATTTCCAATATTGTCACCGCACGTTTTACAAGGCTCATCGATGCCTTTCCTTATACAGACGTGACATACATGATGACAACACACCAGTACAACCTCATGTTCCCTTTCACCGCGCTCATTCGGCGCCTTCAACATCGTCTCTACATCATAAATAATGTACATAAACCTTTTCGTATGAACAGGTTGCTGTCTCTGAACAAAACATGTATGATTTGTATCAACATACGCGTGGCATGTTGAACAAAAATGTTCACCACACATGTGTTCAGATTTTCGCCCCCTCTTATCAAAGATGATACCACAATCGATGCAGAGCTTTACATTATCACATACGGATTTAGCCGCTTTATTATGTACCAGATGGTTGTCAAAACAAATACCCTCAGCAAACTCTCTATTGCATGCATTACATTTAATTCTGTTTGCAGTATAGTCCCGTTCGTGAGTATGTTCGCAAAAAGTACAACGAGTTTTACACTTGTGTGCACGTGACCTTTCATCATAACCTTCCAAACAATAATAACAATACTTCCGTTTGCTAAGAAAACTTGTAATATTACGAATGGGTTCAAAATGACCAATAGTGTTACCTCTTTGATATAGGATAAAAATCTTATTTTCTGCGTGTTCTCCTGGGTAAAGTACTATATATTCCCGATTATTCTTTTCAACCTCCTCATAAACAACAATTTGATATTCCCCTTTCAAATATGCTTGAAAGAGGTCCAGATCAGAGATGTCACAACCTTGCTTACTTTGAACGTTAACTCCTGCCATTTCGCAGAGAACTTCTGCTTTAAGAATCCAATTATTATAGTCTCTTGTTTTTAAATTACATAAAACTTGACTACTTGCGGTGTGTTTTGTTATTCCATATATTATGGCCATGGGGAGGCAGTACATATTCTTATTTTCAATGCGAATTAATCGCTTTTCCAAGTAATCTTGGTATTTGCAATATTTTCGGACAGCACTCAATGCATTAGGTCTTCCTTGTCCGTGCAAATTCTCTGCTATATGGAATCGAAACAATACTTCTTCCCCTAAAAGGAACACTTCATTCGAATTTAGTACTCGTTCGATTGAAGTGAGGACTGTTCTAGCAGTGAAATTGTCCTTTCTTCTAAACGGCACATACACTGGTTTGTTATTAGTACTATTACTACTTTCAACGTATAAACCAATGTAGTCCATGGGGCGTGCATTGGAGATCACATGTTCCAACGCAAAATCAATTAAACTCTCAATATAGGCCTCTGGGTTATTAATATTCCTTTCATCACCCACAGGTCTGACGACAATTTCATGGCCCGTAAGATGAAACTTACGAAACCTTTGTCTGCTTTGTCTTACAACTTCGAAATTACTATTTCTTTGATTATCCCCGCCATTATTATTATCACTACTACTACCACTTGTACTACCACTATTATGACTACCAGTAGTACTACTTGCACTATTCTTATTTATGTTGCCATGTCCAACCATTGGTGGGACACTAGCAGATGACGGTCCAGGCTGTGGAGAAAAAATCAATTGGTTCCCATAGTCATGATTATCCTGTACACAATATTGAGTTGTATTGTATACAGGATTTTCTCCCTGGACCTGTTGCGTGGGTATAACCACAGCATTGTCCGCATTTTCAACCAATCTCCTCATTTCTTCTTCAATTGGTAATTCAACGGAATTTAAATTGCCAATCCCATCTGCTTTATCATTTAGGAAAGCTAAATCTTCATTTGATAACAAATATAAATTATTAGGACTCAAGTTATGAGTTTCTTGAGGGGTCATGACTATGGCATTATTATTATTATTTTCAGATGGGATTAAGCATGGTTCCAAAACAAATCGCGAGCCAAAATCAAAAAACTCAGATAACTCTGTATCATTTATCCTATCTACCTGACCTTCCCCACAAGCTAATAAATACATAACTTTATCTAGAGCCAATTCATATGATTCTTTACTACGGAAAAAACCGTACACAAACAAATCCAGTACGTCAGCACTGCTTACACAGTGCTGGAGAAGTAGTATATCATTACCTTCAAAGACACGAAGGGTCCGCAATATGGCTTCGCATCTCACGGTTCCCCTATGGCCAAGTCTGCTTAATTCCATGATGGCTTTCCACGTACTAAAAACCCTAGGGTACTCGTTGAGACCGCGCAAAACCTCTTGCAGGTAGATCTCATCAATCATGTTAAATTCTTCAGTTGGGCAGAAGAAATCCATCTAAAAAAAAAAAAACAAAGAAAAAAAAAACTATTTTGAGTAATCAACACCACTTTAATAAAAAGATCAAATAAATACTTCTTTTAAGCAACGCTCACAATAATATCATATAAAAGAAGAAATTAATCACCTTTAGTTAATTAGTAATATGTAAATAGAAATCAATCAAGTTACTTTATGAAAAAAAATCAGTAAATATATTCACCTATATTGAATTATAAACTATTCTATTAAAAAAAAAAAATATCCACACACACACACACACACACACACACACACACACACACACACACACACAGAGAGAGAAAGAGAGAGAGAGAGAGAGAGAGAGAGAGAGAAAGAGTCTCTCTTTGTTCATTAATATTGGTTAAATACAAGTCAAGTACAATTAAAAACTATATAATTTCTTTCTTTTTAAAAAAAAAAAAAATCATAATAACCATAAGAAATACATACGTTTCAAGGCTTAGTTCTCCGATCACAATCCACAAAAAAGAAAAGAAGAAATCTCAGCGGGAATAGTCGGTACTTTTTTAATTAATTGCTAGCACCACAACGCTTAGCACAGCTTCAATATCTGTAATAAAACAGGTTTCAATAAATATACTGGTAATCCTGTATACTTTATTTAATACTATTAAAATAGGTTAAATAATCAGGAAAGCTTTCTCTGTGATCTTTAACGCACGCCGACGTAAGAAAAATGATAAGCGTACACATCAAATACATGTTATATCATGTTCTATCAAGTGTTCTCCCCCCTCCCACCACTAACAGTGACATCTGTCGGAGAACTTTTAAATTAACTTTAGTTTAGTTTAAGCCGTGTTCCGTGTTGACGTATTTGTTATTAGTCCTGAATATATATATATATTTATATTTTAAAGGTACAGTATGATATATATATATTTTCTTTTTAGCCATTAAATACTACTGATAGCATTAAATAAGTACCCTTCTCGCAGTTGTGTTCTGTTAATAAAACATAATTTGTGAGGGCATAGTTGATTCTTCTTCTATCAGTAAACCACCAAACGTTCATTATATTACAAATCCCTAAGGGGGACCCTTCAGTTGAACATAATTATCATCATCATTATGTTATTACCTATTCAGAAAAACCCGCAATTGTAAGAACTAACTAATGGGGAACTTTAACACATGTCAATGTATATGGTAAAAACACATAATTCTCTTTTTGCTATAATATAATACTGCTAAAATCTCGGGTCGCCTATAACTAATGGGCCCCCGCCCAGTTATAGCTACGTAATTTTCCTTTTGCTATAATATAATACTGTTAAAATCTAAGTAAGCCTGGGGGGCGCGGTGGCTCGGTGGTAGAGCGTTCACCTCTGGTGTTTGGGGTCCCGGGCTCGCACCAATATTTCAACATTTTCATGACAAACATTGTTTGGATTTATTTTTTTTTATAAATTGTGGTGGACAAACATCGTACATATGAAAATTTCTCGGGGTTCTACCCGTTTCCTATATACTTTTAAGAGTTTATTTTAGCTCCCATATTTAGTTCAAGTTTGTAGAAACAAACGAAAGAATAAATAATCACACTGTAAGTGTTCAGAGATTTCATAGAAATCGAACCAATAAAAAAAAAAAAAACGGCATAACCGTGGGGACTCAAAAATTTCTAAGTAATCTTGTAACTGGGACCCGCCAGTTATACTGCAAATAGGACTACATAATTTCCTTGTAATACAATACTGTTTAAATCTGGAGGAACCCATAAGTAAGGGGAAGGGCCTCCACCAGTTATAGCTATGTGTTACAATACTCGTACGTAATTCTCTTTTGCTATAATAGTCATACGTAATTCTCTTTTGCTATAATACTGGTAAATCTAGGCAATCTATATAACACGCAAAAGCACCCGTCAGTTATAGGAGCATGGTACAAATAGGAATACCCATACATAATTTCAATTCGTTTCATTATAATACATTACTGCTAAAATCTGGAGAAACCCATAACTACGGGAAGGGAAGGGGGCCCCCGTTACTTGTAAAAATATACTACAAATACCCATACATAATTTCAATTCGTTTCATTATAATACATTACTGCTAAAATCTAGGATCGCCTATAACTAATGGGCCCCGACAGTTATAGCTACGTGATTTTCCTTTTGCTATAATATAATACTGTTAAATCTAAGCAATCTATCTGGCAGGCAAAACCCCCTCATTGAGGGACATGGGCTCTATCTAGGAGGCAAAACCCACTTAGTTGGAGGGAGATCATTTCCTTTTGCTTCATTGTAATACAATACTGCTAAAGTCAAAAAACAGTGTTCAATAACCAATGTATTTAGCGGGTCCGTCCTTTCTCTGTCTTGACATTAAAGCCAATGTACGCGTTATGTGGCTAGCTTCCACGCAAATAACTAACATTCAGTAATATTTACTATTAAAACACAATAATGTTGGAAAAAAGCGCTCCCCCCAAGACTAAAACATTTCTTTCTGCAAATACTAGTCTTAGTTCAAACATTTGCGTTCCTAAAAAGATTATCAGTTGTATTACCAAAGCGTAGTAGTATACCATCTATTGGTAAATGAGCTTACTTAAACAGTTCAAGTCCCATCTGTACAACGTACATATATATATATTAGGTATAACTGATTTAAAGTGATCGGTATAACAGTTAAAAAATCGTAACAAATGAATCAAACATATTGTAATTAAGCATCCTATAATTAAGCAAATAAAACTCTACAAGTAAATGGTCCGTCTTTTATTTGTAGGTTCACACTACAGGTGTTCTGAGATTTCATAGAAATCGAACCAATAAAATAAAATAAATTAACACGGAACTTCTAATGAAGTGATTGAACAAAAAAAAAAAGCAAATGAACCAATAAAATATTTTAATAGTTCGCACCGTAGCTGCTATTAGCCTGTGTACCAAGCATGAAAAAAATGCAAATAAGAAGCAATCCGTAAAAATAATAATAATAATAATAATAATAATAATAATAATAATAATAATAACTTTAGTAATCGAAATCGCAATTACATTTCAAGCGTTTTCAGTATATCGCAAAGCTTATCCTCTTGTCATAATTACAAAAATGGTCGTAGGTTTATTTCCCGGATAATGTTTCTCAGAAACAAATCGTGTATTATTTACTTAATTATAATGAATTGAATAATACATGACATTTAAAAAGTTCTCACCTTAAAAAATCAGAGTTCGATCTGTTAAATCACTCCCAAAAAAAGTTCAACACCCAAAAGATCAACACACACACACACTATAAACGGTGTAAAAACAATAATAACAAACTTTATTTCATTACTGTATATATATATATATATATATAAGGATTTCATTATGTCCCTCCCCCCAAGCATCATGTTTTTTCAGCGGGTTTTCAACCCGATTTCATTAATTATAAATAAATAAATAATGTCATCATATCCGCTAACATCGTTTATTCAGTGTTACGGTAAGACATCTGAATTTCTTATTTTCAAGTTCGTCAGCCGCTGGAGAAATCTCATTCAGACAGGGTATCGACATTTGGGACTTGTAGCTATGTACGGTTTTCATCTAATTAAGGAAAAAATGCTTACATGTTCATCAGATATTCTGCCAAAAATCAAATATTGTCACAAAAATACATCTTCTAAAGGGAGAAGAAACATGAAATTTCTATCTGTCTTCTTCATCACTGCCGATAACTATCGCTGTAACAACCATCGTTAATGGAAAAATATTTTAGTATGTTGCCAGACAGTTTCTCATGGTCAAGTAGAAAGTGTGTAAGGTTATTCCAGTACATGCGGAAATAAAATTAGAAAGTACATTGACACTCAATGTTCTAACGGATGTCAGGAGAAATCGTGTAAGCCAACGACCCTGGCATTTTACAAAAATAAAACTCTATTCATTCTAAAACAGCCTTCTCTCAGAGACGGAAGAACAATTCACTCGCTCCGTATTTCAAACTTGGCTGTAAACACGGAGTTAACTATAAGGAATAAAAAACAATGAATATTAACAAAATAAATAAAGCATTCAATCATACATACACAGACTTCGTATTTCCTATATGTTTTTTTTTTTTCTCGCCAATTTACATGTGAGAATTGCAATAATTCTCAGTACAATACAATATACACCATTAGTGTTTGGGGGTCCCGGGTTCAGTCTCCCGTACAATACAGCGTTCACCGCTGGTGCTTAGGGTCCCCGTACAATATAACGTTCATTTCTGGTGTTAAGGTTCCCATATTCAATCCCCGTACAATGCATCTTTCATCTCTGGTGTTAAGGGTCCCGGGTTTATTCACAGTACAATACAACATTCATCTCTTGTGCTAAAAGTCCCATATTCAATTCCCATAAAATACAACGTTCACCCCTGGTGCTAATGGTACCACGCTCATTTTCAATACAATACAGCATTTATCTTTGATGCTAAGACTCCCATATTCAATTCCCATACAATACAACGTTCATCTCTTGTGCTAATGGTACCACGCTCATTTTCAGTACAATACAACATTCATCTCTGTTGCTAAAAGTTCCATATTCAATCCCCGTGCAATGCAACGTTTATCTCTTGTGCTAAGGGTACCAGGCTCATTTTCAGTACAATACATTGTTCACCAATAGTGGTAAGGGTCCCGGGTTCGATTCCAGTGCGTATCACACATTTATCTCTTGTGTTAAGGGTACCAGGCTCATTTTCAGTACAATACATTGTTCACCAATAGTGGTAAGGGTCCCGGGTTCGATTCCAGTGCGTATCACACATTTATCTCTTGTGTTAAGGGTACCAGGCTCATTTTCAGTACAATACATTGTTCAACAATAGTGGTAAGGGTCCCGGGTTCAATTCCAGTGCGTATCACACATTATAAGTGTTCTCACCTTCTTATTTTTAACAATCACCATCTCCTTTAGCCTAACAGGTGGAACTCAAATATTTCATTTTCTTTTTTTATTCTATCACATATTGTTCGTGTAATATATTCAATATTAATTTAATCACTACTACGAAAGTACGTGATACAAAATGACGTATCAACAGATTTAATTCAAATTTCCATTATTATTATTATTTTTAAAAATACCCAGTATAAAGTCTCTAAAAAGAGGACACGACCTTTTACATGTCAGCACAACTAAAAACAGAAATATAACAACTTTCCAAATCCATGTCATCAACCCATAATGACCTACCAAACCGTTTGACAACATCCATTAAAGAAACATGTTAGAACATCATTATTACGTAAAGTACCGCTAACATTCCAGCTTTCGGGTGTAGAAGTTCGTCAATCACTACTGACGTCACATCGTCTACTGTGCCTATCTTTGCTCATTGTAATTTTTTAAGAGTTTAGTCGATTTTTATGTCCCGTTCAGCAGCGAGGCTATAGGCTATATGAGACGTGGATCTACCGATTAACGTGGAATCCGAACCACATGAGCTCCGGCCGGGAATCGAACCCGGATCTCCCATGCCACAGGCATGAACGCTAACCGCTTAAACATCAAGGAGCTTCGTAAGGAGTGGAGATAATCCATAGATATTTTTAGAGGTAGAGGAACGACGTTTCCCTTGTTCCCCGTCACTTTTACCCCTGAATCAACTGAACACATTGAAATCATATAGTAGTTTAAAGTTAAGAAAGTTATGAATAAAGAATTGATTGTAGGATATTAAATTAAGACTAAGAAGTAAATAATAACCGTAGAAAGAATTTATTAGAAAAAAACAATGCTTCTATAGATACACTTAAAAAATGAAAAGAAAATTCTTTTTAATAGTATAAAATGAAGAAATAGGACAAGGTTTAAAAATCATTCCACCTTATTTGATGTGTAAGTAACATTTCTACTCTAAACCATCATACGCGTCTAATTGTAGACATGTGATAAGCATAGCACCCACTCATTACACTGGCCTAAAGCAAACTGCTTCCCTAATATCTTTAGAAACTTTCGCAATCAGCCTTAAGAACAACTCCCAATGTTTTAATAGTAGTACCATTTCTCGTTTTACACCACAGGAAAATCTTTTGAAATGCGTTTTTAGAAAAATATTCTTTTTAAAAGTTTTAATGTCTTTTTTATTATTATTATTATTATTATTATTATTATTATTATTATTATTATTATTATTATTATTATTATTATTATTATTATTAGTTGTTGTTGTTGTTGTTCTTGTAATATTATTTACTTTCGAACCACTTGAATTGTGTAATTGTGAAAATATCTTTTATTTATTTATTTGTCAGCAACAGAACAGGCATAAACCCAATTATAGTGTTGATGTATTACAAAATAAATTTAGAATAGTTTTCTTAAACGTATAGTTCATATTACAGATGTCAATTTCTTTGTGTTCGACAATATTTCGCCATAAAAAAAAAAGTATTCGTATTTCGTCCATATTTTCTCCATATTGGTGACTTGAATAACTTTTTTTTTTTTTTTTTTTTTTTTTGCAATAGAACAGGAGTTATCAGCACGAGTTTTAAGTGTAGGGACACGAAAATTTAGTCGCGATATCAGATCCGTACAATGAAACTCGTTTTGTACAATTTTATGAAGAAAAGTCAGATATATCACGTTCCGTCTTTGTTCAAGTGTAAGGATACAGAAGTTGTTTACTAACGATAGATAATATTCATAAGATTGATAGATTCCAGTTATCTTGTATGCCAAGTATTTGATAAATTTAGATTGGAATATCTCCAGTAGGTGTCGGTATTGCTGTTGCGATCTAAGATATACATTTCATGCCATCTACGTACAGTCACGAAAGAAAGTATTCTTCAGTTGACAAAATTTATTTTCCTAATAACTCACTAATTAATTAACCTATTAGAATACCGATTTTGGCAAGTTATCAAGTTATAATTATTCTAAGGATAGCAACAAAAAGATCCAAATTAATTCATTTATTCTCGAGTTATTAGCAAATGAAAATTTGTCAACTGTTAAATACTTTCTTTCTCGTATGTACCGAGAAATCTGTGAATCTGGCTGTTAATGGTAACGGTGAAATCTTAAAGGATCGTAGTATATTGTTGTGTTCTTCAGTTTTACGCCTTTCAGCCTTCAATCTAACTGCATCCACCATTTAAGCCATTTATTCTAACTGGATGCTATATGACGTCACAGTTTACTGCTTAGATTCTCAGCAGATCTCACACAAGAGCAAGGAGAGGACAGAAAACCTAGTGTTAATAGTGATAGCAGCCAAATAAGGCCTGGTTGATCGTTTTGCTGAACAATTGTTTTATTCAATTCCACTTACTTCTTTCTCTCTTCTTCTTGGCCCGCTGTTGTTCAGTGGTAGAGTGTTCATCTCTGGTGAATGAGGTTCCTCGTTAGATCCCAACTCGCGCCAAGTGAACTTTATAGTGGATAAACACTGTATGCGTAGTTTTCTCTAAATTTTCCCGTTTCTTCCTACTTTCTTCATTCCACAATTTAATTTATTCTCATCATCACAATCTCCTTTAGCCTACATAGCATAATCGTGGGACGTAAAAATGAAATATTTCATATTTCCTCTTCTCCTTTGGTCAAACTGTTCTGTCTGTCCTGGCTCTGATCGTAAAAGCTCGCTCCTAAGTAATCGATCGGCCATTTCCAGCTGTTTTAGGCTAATATAGCCCATGAGAGTTGGGCTTGTGTGAGTCTCGAAAATATGAAATGAAATACCTTCTCGTCTCGAAAAGTATTTTATTTCTATAGAAAGATCTCTGTCTTGTCTCGTATCAAATCATGAAAATTCTGTCTCTTCTCTTCTCGTGGGCAGTACTACTTTAGACTAAATGAGAAGATGGTAATTAAATGATGATAATGGAAGTAAATACGGAGGCGCACGAGTCGAGTTGAGTCGAGATTCAAGACTGTCTCGACTCGTCTCGAGAAAATACTACCTCAACTCGAAAATACCGATATATTCCTGTCTCGACTCGACGGGTTCTGTCTTGATCGTCTCGAAATTCAAAAGAAGACGTCTCGAGTCTAGAGTCGAAACAAAATAATAATAATAAAAAAATAAAATGTTGGAAATTTGCAACATTCTTATTAACTTGCAGAAAATCTCACAAGTTATTACGAGAAGCAACTGACACTTGGACAAAACAACAGATAGTTGATGAGGCAATATTTTTCTGTATTTAGAGTTGTCTGACTTTGACGTCAACAAATATTTTATGCCTTGTAAAATTTTAATGCTTTCGTGCTCATCAGTTGCACCTCCATTTTTCTAGTTCTGCGAAATTTAAAATTAATACTAAAATTTCTTCGCCCGTTTCTGATAAATTTAATTTATAAATGTCTTCTGAAAGTACATGTATGTGTTGTTTAAGCCATACATGAGAATAAGCCTTCTGAACAACATAATTGTAAATTTAATATTGTAAGGATCCCCACATCACAACAAAAGCACATGTATAACAACACGTGCCATTATTTACAAAAGCAGACGAGACACTAACGACACTGAGGAAGACACCTAGGAAACTGAAAGGAGATGGACCACACGAGAGGATCGGAAGGAGGACGAGGCACCCGAGGAGGATATAAAAGAGAGACCACGGAGGGACCTGACATCAGTCGACCAACTGATTGCAACCTATCCTAAACCCTATAGGCTGCTATGAAGCTAAAGGGTTCTCCTAACCACAACTAAACCTTAGAGGCTGCTATGAAGCTAAGGGGTTCACCTTAGGTTGTACCGTACCTCGTGAAGGATGTTATGAGCTGAGGTTTCCTAGAACCGAATCCTTGAAAACTCTGGAGGCCGTTATGAAGCTATGGGGTTACCCATGCAGAGCATTATAACCTGCAAACCTTGGTCATTATAGAGAAACTTTGTTATTAGAACTTTTGTGGACACAAAAGAATTAATTTTATAATAAATTGGTGAAGGGATAAATCCCGGTCCATTATTTGACTCTACCCATAAAACCATTTCAATATTCTTACATTTCTTACTAACCCATTTTTCGCTGACGTTGCATATATGCAACACTTAATATGTTTTGTCTTTTTTTTTTACTCAATTTTAATATACACTATGTGATCAAAAGTATCCGGACACCTGGATAAAAATGACTTAGAAGTTCGTGGCGCCATCCATCGGTATTGCTGGAATTACCGATATACTGGAATTAGATATGGTGTTGGCCCACCTTAGCCTTGATGACAGCTTCTACTCTCGCAGGCATACTTTCAATCAGGTGCTGGAAGGTTTCTTGTGGAATGGCAGCCCATTCTTCACGGAGTGCTGAACTAAGGAGAGGTATCGATGTAGGCCGGTGAGGCCTGGTACGAAGTCGGCGTTCCAAAACATCCCACATGTGTTCTATAGGATTCAAGTCAGGACTCTGTGCAGGCCAGTCCATTACAGGGATGTTATGGTCGTGTAACCACTCCGCCACAGGCCGTGCAGAATGAAAAGGTGCTCGATTGTATTGAAAGATGCAATCGCCATCCCCGAATTGTTCTTCAACAGTGGGAATCAAGAAGGTGCTTAAAACATCAATGTAGGCCTGCGCTGTGAGACTGCCACACAAAACAACAAGGGGTGCAAGTCCCCTCCAAGAAAAACACGACCACACCATAACAGCACCACCTCCGAATTTTACTGTTGGCACTACACACGCTGACAGATGACGTTCACCGGGCATTCGCCATACCCACACCCTGCCAACAGATCGCCACATTGTGTATCGTGATTCGTCCCTCCACACAACGTTTTTCCACTCTTCAATCGTCCAATGTCTATGCTTCTTACACCAAGCGAGGCGTCGTTTGGCATTTACCTGCTTGATGTGAGGCTTATGAGCAGCCCCTCGACAATGAAATCCAAATTTTCTTACCTCACGCCTGTCATAGTACTTGGAGTTGATCCTGATGCAGTTTGGAATTCCTGTGTGATGGTCTGGATAGATGTCTGCCTATTATACTTTACGACCGTCTTCAATTGTCGGCGGTCTCTGTCAGTCAACAGATGAGGTCGGCCTGTACGCTTTTGTGTTGTATGTGTCCCTTCATGTTTCCACTTCACTATCACATCAGACACAGTGGACCTAGGGATGTTTGAGAGTGTGGAAATCTCGCGTACAGACTTCTGACACAGGTGACACCCAATAACCTGACCACGTTTGAAGTCCGTGAGTTCCGCGGAGCGCCACATACTGCTTTTTCTCGATGTCTAATGACTGCTGATGTCGCTGATAATGAGTACTTGGTAGTAGGTGGCAGCACAATGCACCTAATATGAAAAACGTATGTTTTGGGGGGTACCCCGATACTTTTGATCACATAGTGTATCTTTTAAAAATGTTGTATTGTTGCTTCAAGTTCATCCTTGTATATTGATGATTTTTTCCCATTTCTCTAATATATGAGTCTATAGCAACAACATATGTAAAATTCAGCCATTTTCCAAAGTGGATAAAATTACGGTGAAAAATAGGCTAATTGCCAGGATTGGGGAGGAGATTGGAAGTACAAGCTCAAGCGCCGTTTCTTGAGTACTCATGATTTGATGTCACTAAACTTGTTCGTATTTTGCGATTTTTAGGTAAAAGAAGAAAAACAAAATCGTTTTTCCAGTTCATAATAATTAAACCACACAATGCGAAGTTCAGATACATGTTTACCTTTTCATTCAATTCAACTCAAGCCGCATCAGATACCTTATTTTCGTATTTGTTTAAGAAGAATTAAGGCTCTGATTACAATCTTACTTGTTAAGACGCAAACGCAGATTCCATCAGATAGCTATTCGTGTGGATAATTCCTGTGGATAATTCGAGCACGTACTGATTAGTGTTTTTCTGACACTTTTGTTGTTTATAAATCTTGTGTAATCGAGTAGGTAAAAAAAAAAAAAAAAAAAGGTCATTTCGCAACAGAGGTTTACTCGGACTAAGGCTCGCTGTCCTCAATGGGGCTTGCGTTTGCTAATCTCAATGAAAATCACACTAGGATTTGCAATATTTCGAGCTTGGATATAGCCTATAATTACGAGATTGACATATCTGTTAATCTGATAAAGAAAGACAACTTCAATTGTACAGATGAGAGGAGAAGTGCTCTTATCCTTTAAAGCAGGGGTTCTAAACCTTTTCCACAGACGTACCACTAAAGCATATTAATCATTGATACCACCATAAGCCGTATGTACCACCAAAAGCAGCTCGCGTACCGCCAGTGGTACGCGTACCATAGGTTGCGAAACCCTGCTTTAAAGTGATCCGAGGTTATTGGACTCAACGAAACTAGATATAAGTTTAGACAAAGTACATAATATACAAAATATAAAGATTTTTTTATCAAATATGAAAATGTTATTAAAATATGAAATATGAAAATTTTAAACACGTTATTTCAATTCAACATACCATAAAACATTAAGATTCTTGTTCTTCTTGCTCTATGTGGTATGATTTAAACACTTTAGATATATATACAGGGTGGTCACCAAGTTTCATTATATTTATCATACGAAAACAAAATGAGTAAATGTTCTCTAGTTTTGTGTTCGTTAATGTACAGTGCTATTTGATATTCTCGCGTGTTATAAACCATTAATTCCATGCTTTTCCAAGAGGGGGTCAAACCAGTTCCACAATCGAGGTACTGATGTTGATTCACAACACTGTCAAAGGTCCGTATAAATGTATCCTGACCATGGCTGCCCATATCGTCACCCCCCCCCCCCCCCAATTTACAGACAAATCGGCGCCCTTGGTCGACTGCGATACACCCAATTCCACAGATTGTTAGCGTCGACTTCGTTGGCGATTGCTCCACAGATTCTGATATCACCTGTCGAGAAGAGTTTATCATCTCATTTCAAAAGGGTTTATCTCGGAGAAGAGGTCCTGTTTAGTTTAAACTTCTTTTCAAAATCACTACACACTTGTGTTATAGTCTTTCCTGTTTATTTTTCTCATGCACCCAACAATTCGCAACAACATATTGTTCATTACTGCAAGTGGACGTATCAGTCATTGTTTACTTTGTAGGAACTGGAATGCAAAGAATTGTTTAATACATTCTATAACTTATGTTTAACATAGTTATTTATAATACGAATTAAGAGTAGCTTAAATCTAGGATTACACGCTTGAATGGAAAAATATTGCTAGGGATAAGCGAATAAAAAAAAGGTTGATTACTACTGTCTCAAGCATTACTCTTCCTTTGTGAACCGAAGATTTTACCTGCAGTAAAAAATAACCCCATATTCTTAAATCTGCACCACAATCATATTTATATAGTCTTATGTAGAAGTACTTTACATATAAATCCTCTTACTTGCAACTCTTTATTCACCAGCAAATTGAAACGCTAGACAGTACATTATCATGATATATGTGTTGCACATTATTGTTCTATTTTTCTTAGTAACTAATAGCTACTCCTAGCAACCATACTATCGATATCACAACAACAACCAAATAGAAAATAGCTATGTTTCTTTTCTCTGTTTCACTTATGCAAATTACGTAGTACTTATAATCAGGTGCTCATGGCAAAACATTTCTTATTATCGTAGTAAAACATGAGGCATTTAACTAAATATTCCAATTTCTGAGCTAAAAATAGAAGTTAAAATTCTTCACAGGAAGGAATTTCATCAATAATAGTCATAATCTTCTTCTGAAAATAATATTTCTGTTATTACCTGACCAGCGAACGAGTGCGGGCGGCCGGTTTTGGAACTAAAATGCAAGGAGCAGTGTTTCTAACTGGATTACTTGTAATCAATCTATCACAATTCTGTTTGTCCTGTTCGTAATAAACTACTTCACGCATATGCTCAAGTCATGGACGGATCCAGGGAGGCGGGATATTGGGGCGATTGTCCCCCCCCCCCCCCCAGAATAGGATATTTTTAATTTTAAAAATAAAATCTAAGAATGTTCATCTTTATATTGCAAATGTAAAATAAAACCTAAAATAGGTAGACCTTTTTTTTCTTTTACGTTGCAGAAGTCAAATAAAGCAATAAATACCAAGAAATTACTTCCCTTGGCGTTCTTGCTTAAAAAAATGTCCACCTTCGAAATCGCATGTGGCCATTTCTGTTCTAGAAATTGCAGACAATACCTACTTCTCCTTTACTAAATTTGTTTTACTTTTCTTTTCTTTTCTTTCTTTCTTTTTCTTTTTCTTTTTTTCTTTTTTTTTTTTTTTGCAATACACTCTTACCTTGATTTGACTTCGAACGACCGCTTCCTCCCCCCCAAGCATTCAGCCTGGATCCGTCAATGGCACAGTTTCAAAAGTTATTGAAGTTATTTGCAGAACATTTCTGCAGAACTCAGTCCTCTGAAGCCAATAGACAAATGTCATTAAGATGTTCGATAGAATAACGTATCAGCATTATTATATACTACAGACACAAATATAACACTAGGCTCTGAAGTTTCAAAATTATATTTTGTGTGAAAACAGTAAGTAGATTTAATTCTTTGTCACATGATAGCTAGAACCTAAGAGAAATTCAGAGGAAGTCCAGAGGAAATTTCTTTCCTCATAAATAAAAGTTTTGAATTTGTGTGCTGAAGCAATGATACTTACGCTTACACTATCCATACGCTGATGTTTTATCAATACTTTTATTCGAACTCTACCAAGGGCTGGATTTCTATAATGATCCTAAAAGAAGGGTGCACTGAATCAAATTTTACAAATCAATCCCGAAAGGCAAGCTATCCAATCCCATAAATCTTTAAAAAAATGAAGAAAAAATTTCTTCACCTCCTTGTCTCCAAAAGGGTTCACATTTCTCGAAAAAAAATTAAATTTCTTTATTTTAACGTCCCATGATTATGTTATTTATGCTAGGGGAGACAGATGATTAATGAAAGTGAAGGATTGTAAAATTAAATATTGGTTTCTCTCTGGGAATCAAACCCAGAGCCACATACAGTAAAAGCACATGCGCTAGCCAATAGACCAACTGAAAGGACTTTCACAGTTCTCAAGAGGAAATGTTTCGGAATTTCTCCCTGGCTAAAACTCGAAAAGATAATTTATTTGTCAACCGTAAACATATACTTAAAACAAACACAAGCATCGTGAGCCTTAACCTTAACTTGATTTAAACTTACAGTTACAAGGTATTGCGCAAATCTCTAAGCTATCAATCCTAAATTAATCTTTTACTCATTGATACTGTCATTCCTGCGTTTAACAGGCTGCTCTTGTTTTATAATGACATCGAATAAAACGTAATCAATTTTTATACAATCTGCTTAATACACGGTAGAAGCTCACTGAATTGTCAATTGTGCTATGTTGTTCTTAAATTGGTAATTTCCATTCATATATCACTATTCACAATACATCTGCATTATTGCAGGAGTGATTCACTACAGCTACATAACTTACGGCGTTCTTTATTAAGTGTAAAGAGATTAGGCTATGCATAACATCTAAACTGCAACTTTTAAAAACCGTTGGATACACTGCAGAGAGAAACTCTCCGCTTCCCTGTCCCACCGCGCTTGCCATGAAACTGATGTAACCACAACAGCAGCGCCATCATCCCAAAACCGCACTGCTATCCTGATCAGGTAATACAGGGCCACAACTTACAAATCTATCTTTGCGCGTGTTTTTGAGTGGAGGCATTTCCCTCCTTTTCTTAGCGTGATGATGGAAGTGAGAAGTCCTGTAGCCAAATGCGATACTATTGTACAGGGTGGTTTGTAAAAATGAATACTTCTGTATCTGGGTTTTAAGGCTATGTAGTATATATTACATTTAACGTACAATTATAAATAATACACAAAATGAAAGAGCAGTCAAACATTTTTTGCTTCAAGTGTCCAATGTGAGGACCATTCATTACACGGCACATATCGAGTCGATTGGCGATAAAGGTCCATAAATTTTCCGCCGGGATACGGGACAAACCGCATTCAATTTAGAAGAGTCTCGTTGTAACTGTACCATCTCATGGGGATTTACTAACTCTCAGATGCGAACATTATGAGTGTTCATATCACCCGTAGGTGAAATTTCGATTCATCACTTAATATGACACAATGATGAAAATATTCATCGTCATGCAGCAACATTTCATTTGCAAAGTTGGAACGTAAACCGTAGTCTGTAGGATTTAGAGCTTGTGGTAACTGCAAACGATAAGGACGTAGTTGTAAGCCTCTCCTTCAAATTCTCCATACAGACGGTTACACTGTACTACAGATTCAGTCTTTACAAAAAGTAAGACACAAAAAGCTC
This sequence comes from Thermobia domestica, assembly GCF_964235325.1. Classification (NCBI taxonomy): domain Eukaryota; kingdom Metazoa; phylum Arthropoda; class Insecta; order Zygentoma; family Lepismatidae; genus Thermobia; species Thermobia domestica. The sequence goes on from NC_137468.1 coordinate 95,937,917, forward strand.
GCTAGTAACAATCTTTGTTATTAGCGCTTTCTAACGGCAGACAGAGAAAATAGTGTATGCACACGCGTGCGTACAGAACTGTTTGAATTGTCTTTCATTTGATCTGTTATTTATAATTGTAAGTTAATTGTAATAAATCCTACAAAACCTTAAAACCCCGATATTCATTTTGAAACACCCTGTATTACTAATAATTGAATGGAAAGTTAGGTCGGAGGGAAGATAAGGCAATGAGAATACCCATGCACATAATGCTATATTGAAAAAGCAAACATTCACATGGTATTTATTATAAATGAAAAATCGTTTAGCAAAATAGTTTTATTTATTTATTTATTTATTTATTCACAGTTTCATACAGCATTAAATCAATTGACCGAAACTGAACAACATAACAATAACAAATAAAATACTTTTGTCAACAACAACTTCAAATCTGTTAAACGCAATAACGAAATTAAAATATGGATTGTAACTCTTAGGCATGCGTTCGAGACGAGACGAGACAGAATTTTCGTGACAAAATTCGAGTCGAGACATAGCTCTTCCAATAGAGAACCAAAAAATTTTGAGTCCAGACATCACTTTTACAGCACATTTTCGAGACGAGATAGCCTCAAATCTTGTCTCGTGCGCATCCCTAGTAATTCTCCTTAATAACGTTGTCTCTATCTATCTATCTAGCTAGCTAGCTAGCTAGCTATCAGATGATGTAATGGAATAGCTGATGGTCAGACACTCGTAGAATCATTAAATTTTAATATTAAGAAACGTAGCCTACGAGTGCGATTGCCTTTTCACTGTGCAGCCATTCTATTCTTACGGACGGGACATTCTGGCCCATAATTCTGCGAGACATTTAATAAAAATTGTTGATAATTGTTAAAATGTAGTTACGAAAACTCAGAATAATCATCAAAGACATTTTGCAGCTACAGCCATATTATTATTAATAACGGAAATATTTTACCACATTTATAATGATCAGTAATTAATCTTACGGACGGGACATTTTTATGACATACGTTTTGTTACGCACTGATTTTAGCCTAATTTTCTGCGAGTTGTAAAATCGTAGTAGGCTAGTTTTTTAAAATGATTTGTGGAGCATGTTTTCCTACATATTGGCCTACGTTTAACTAAAAAAAACTACTTTTACTAAATTGTAAAAAAAAAAAAAAAAAAGATAAACTAATCTTACGGACGGGACAAAAAATATCTTACGAACGGGACAAAAGAATTGAATGCATAAAGTCTCCTTTAACGTGCTCTTTATTGCGTTTATCTTAACTGTTATCCTAAAAGTAAGTAAAATTACAGTTAATACTTCCAAAATTAAATTATAGAATGATAGGTCTATTATACAGTCAAAACGTCATACCAAAATTGCTTCACATCATTTACAAGTGACATTGCATTTGGAGTAACTCTGCAACTTCTAATGTTATAATGTCACCCTGCTTTAACATGTTGTACAATTTCACCTTCTTCAGAGTCCGAATAAACATCACTAACCCTCATCCACTCTGTTTAAAGGTGATTGTCAATAGAGTCTGAATATATACTTCCTTGCTGTGCTTCCGCACGGTGCACTGATGTTTTTCAGAGTGAACAGTTCTCCCGGTTTCAGTGTGGCGTTCGTCAACAGGGCGAAAGTAATGTCGAGACTGAACTTGCGGAATAGAATAAACATTAATCCACCTTTGTTCTAATATTTTCCGGTGTTCACCCACAGTTTCGTCACTAACAAAGAAGAGTTGAATTCCTTGAGGTTTACAAAGTCCACTGCAACATTTGTAAAAATCCCTTGCTGTGGAAACATCCATTTGCCGATCCTTACTACTTCCGAGGCCATTCTCCTCAATGTGACACCTATCCCGCGACCGTTCCTTTAACGTGTGAGGTTGCAGAAACTACATTCACCAGTTACATGTTTTGACTTCGTGCTTGTTTCATTGTTGAAATAGCTTACTTGTTTCACTGAACAAGTAAACCTTCAACAATGAGAAAATATAAAAACAACAAATCGGTACGAAGGTTCTGTGGAAGTTTGAACTCTCTTGGTCAAATTTTGTAAGGGCAATTTTGATCTTTCGTAGATACAAGAAAGTACTGTACATGAGAAAGATAGAGAGATTCTTCTGACATCTATTAGTAAAAGCAACTGGTTTCAAGTCATTTTATTACATTTGGTTTCTGAAGTTTGGAAGTGGAGGCACTAAAAGTAAAAGGCAAACCTCTTGCGGCAAATATAAATGCAATTAAACAACAATTCTATTAGTGCCAGGTAGTACTTAGGGAAGTGACACATCAAATCTTACGGACGGAACACAATTTCAAAAGCCTTTTATTTGTTAAGTACGACCAACTGGTTGATTACACTTCGAGTATAAATTTATATTAGGTTATTTGCTTTGCTTACTTGTTTTCAGAATGATATTATTTTTTATAATATGTAAAATGAAGTTTCTTGCTTCTTTTCTAACGGACGGGACACCAAATGCAGAGACAAGTTCGGAGTTATTTCCTAGAGAACTACAAGCCTTTTTCTTGCAAACAATAATGTTTGGCAATAGAACACAGAATAACTGAGGGGTATAAATGCAAAAGTGGCAATCTCCATTCGGCCGAATTTTTCAGGACGAGCGATTAATTGGTATCTCGTAAACCCCATAAGATTTTAACGTACAGATTTTTTGGCATAGTAGATCGTAGCAATATTAAAGGGTTGAACATAAATTTTCTCCAGAGAAAGTTCCTCATTTTATGTAATTACTGTTTCAAAATTGGAGATTGCAAGTTTTGAAAATGAACGTGGACTAGTGAACTAGTACAGACTTGTTGACTCATTGCAAGCTAGTGAGGAAGTTTGGAACGATTCCAGGCAAGCGACACGGTCGCCATGGCAACGTCTGACGCCAAGGGGCCTCTCATTGGCTGTAGTGGAGATTGTCACTTTTGAACCGAACCAGGTAGTGGAGATTGCAAGTTTTGCAAAAATTGTGATATTCGCCTCAGTTTTTACTGGAAAGATGTAGGTTTTGATCCAAACAGACTTTACCGCTCGGTCGGGGACACTTAAAACAATACAGTCCCACCTCTAACTCAATTTCTCAAAAAATTGGAGATTGCCACTTTTGCATCTACACCCCTCAACTGTTTCCCTGCAAAATTGGCCGTTTCAAGTTCAGTCACATGACTGGATAACAGTGTCGCAAACTAACGTCCCCTACATGTCTCAAAAGAAGCTCGTCAGGCTCCATGTTAAGTTAGACGGTGTTACATTCAGAAAACAAATAAAATAAGCGGAGTTTTGTTCTATTTCAATAATTAGAATATTTATCGCTCTTATCAGGTACTTTTCAAATTAATACAAACAAAATTAAAATTTCACTCAAATGTTTATTTTGGCGCGGAATGGCTGTGTGCTAAATTTAATATCATTTTACATCAAAACTCACCAATAACTAAAAGAACAACCTATTAATGATAAAATGTCGTGATGTTGAATTTTGAATGGAGATTGTACATTTTAGAACTGTGCATTTTAAAATATCTTAATTATGAAAGACGAATATGCCAATCTGCGAGTATCATGCTATCCTGGAATGTTATACAACCTTGCTTAAGATATTTGTAATTTTGGTTGTAGAAAGACAAGGGGCATTGGGAGAATTCCATTTAATAAATGGCACTGTCTAGTTGCGTCACCTAGCTGTACACAGTAGTAGTACTTCCTAGCAGTAAACAGTGATGTTAATAGATATCGCTATGTGCGTTATCACTTGCTTGCTTGACGCTAATACATATCGATATCTGCAGGATTGTTGTGTTCAAAGAAGCCTTTGAATTACTGCACATGGTTGGAGTTTGAGGTGATTGGTGGGCAAACTCAAAAGATATAAGAAAATAAATCTGTTAAGTTTAAACAATTAAAGTGTTTAACTAAGCACGATTTTAGCTCATAGTGTACAGAAGGACGAAGGTTTGGCCCCGAAGTTCGACAGCATTTTATTTCAGAGATCTTGATTTACAATGGAAAGTGTTCACTACGCAAATGTATAATTGACAAATGTAATACAAAATAAAGATGAAGTAATATGTTGTAATTTGTGTTTCGAAAATAAATTTCCAGAAAGATATGTATTTTTTACAAATTTAGTGTAACTTTCTGTTAGGTGGTTTCCTTTCTGCTTTTTTGTCTTTCTGAAACAACATTCGGTTACAAGAACACTGATAACGTTTATCTTACTTTGCTTATCAAACTTCCTCTATATACATGTAAATACAATATTTTCATTGGTAAGTATAATGTTCACCTATGCACAATCATAATGCGATTTCATCTTATATAATCTCTTATCAGTAATTACTCATCTATACAATCTCCACACAAATATATCTTATCAAGTGAATATCGCTCAATTCTCCAAATTACCATAATTAATAACATACCATAATTAGATCATCCATCTTGGATACTCCATCCAAACCATAAACTAAATCAGCCGTCACACAAATTTTTCACCCATACCTCTACAAAATCTAATAAAACCTAACATAGACAATCACAAACACCAATATAAAATATATTCCGACGCCTGATATTCACATCAGTAGCACCTTTCTCTTATTGTGTGCGGATATGGATTGCATTTTATTTATGTACTAGTTAAAATGTTCATTCTCCACACGAGGACAGATTTCTGAACAGTAATTGTACCTCTTTCTCCCTTAGGGCATGTACTTCAACGAAAGTATATTGAAAAAAAAGGCCATACAATTTCTATTTTTGGCATAAATGTTGAACACCTCTTAAGATACGCCCTTGAATCAAAGGGACATGATAAATCTCTAGCTTCAGCTAAGTACTATGTTCCAAAATCATTTTAAACGGGTCAGTCGTTTTCCCATGACTCCCAAAAACTATGGATTCGACAGTACAATGTTTAATGTGCGAAATAAATTTGTACTGAGAATAATTTCTGTACGTTATGAAGAGGTTAGTAGCACGTTGAGGGGGAAAATGACAGGCAGTAGTGTCCGTAAATGGGAGGGTTATGTAATATAATAATACATATATTTTTTGCCGGAACAAAAAAAAAGTGACCATATTATGGAGATATCTGTTAAAGGAGATTTCACTGTATTACCACAGAATGTTAATTATATTCTAATTGGAATACCTCTTGTAAACGGAGCAATAGCTCTGTAATGGATAAAATGATAAATAAACAAATTAATAAGTACATATAAATAATTCATCATTTTACATGGTTTTCTTGAGGATATTCAAGAAATTTTATTTTAAAATCCCTTAAAAATTTACTCTATAGCGTTGGAAAATTTTAACACTGCGAGTCTACATATTGGTTACAATGTTATCTCATAAACATATTGCATATGGTACTTATGTCTTTTTTGTTAGAATTTTTGTCAAAATTATTCTTTATTTTGAAGTTATCGATAAACATAATTCACCTCCCAGCTAAGAAATGACTTTGTTCTATTCCAATTTCCTTAGCTATAAGAGCTGAAAGAAATCCATATGCTATTATGAAGGGTGTTGTATGCATCTATTCCTACCAAGCTAAATTGCTTAAAAAACAACCACTCCTCGCATTGATGATTAACTGGCGACACGTTATATGAAGTAATCAATAGCAGGGGAATGACACAATTGTGTTGTTTGATGTCTTAGAGGAAATATGTTATTATCAAACACTGCGATCACGCCATTTCCAGCCAAATCAATAAGGGCTTACTAAATTGAATACAACTACTAAGTGCATGTCCTACAAAAGTATCATACATTCAAAACAAAACGTTCTCTAAACTCACGAACATCTAGCAGTAGTGTAACCAAGAGGAGCCTAACTCGATTCAAGCCCCCTTGGTACAATAATATCGAAAATAGGTTCTACTTGTGTGCAGTATGTTCCTTTTGTAAACACAATATACAAATATTGGCAGTCATTTTTTAAAAAGTAGATCTATCTTTAACCATGCATAAGATTTTTAGTAAATTGGTTACATACCTTTTGGAGCTCTTTCTCGCTAGCATAGGGTAACAGCACCAGTGATGCGTCCGACTAAAGATGTACTAATGGCCGGACGCATATTCTGACAATAAGAAAACACGAAAATACACGAATTTAATTGTTACAAATAATATTTTTACAAAATTTTGTACTTTACGAAATATTGAAAAACATTTTTAAAAATATTACAGCACAAATCTTTAGAGTACAACAATACAAAAAAACCGCATTTACATGATGTTATGCTGCTGTTTCAAAGCAAACATACATCAGTGTTTTCTTTCGATTTTTTAATTAAAAATCATACATTAGAACATATTTTTAAACTTTACAGCAAATGAAGTATTAACATGTAGTTTTAATTTCTTGTAACACAATATAAATTGTAGCATATTTGTATCACTTGTTAAAGCAATCAAAACATGAGTCTTTTTTTCTTCCAGTAATCAGTTGTAAAGTATTTAAATGGCAATTAAATTATTTCAAAACGAACGATCAGGCAAATCATTCGTTTTAAAATGGAAAATAAATTGTAAGAATTACATACCAAAGTTGAAATATAAAATAACACCTTTTTGTTTTAAGCTTTGGTATAAACAAAAAGTCTATTTTTGTAATTTTTTGTGAATTTTTGATATTGTAACACTTTGATTTAATATATCTTTATGTTTGAAAGATACAAATTTAGCAAAGTGTCACTATTTTCCTTCTAGATTTTTAGTGTTTCGATTCGTATATAGATTTGCATATATATTTGCTAGAGTTTTAAAATAAACATCATGCATTTGTTAGTGAAACTAAAATTCAAAATGTAAAATGTAAAATTTAAAGCTAATTATCTTCAAACAAGAAACATGATTAAGTTCTTTGGAATAGCTTTAGCACAATGGATTGTAACTAACATTTTAAGTGCTTATGATGTAAGTTGAATTTATACTAGCCTCGTGCATACGCGTACATTTCCGCATTATGCAGCTTCCGTACTACCTTTTCAAGGTGAAATGGATATTCGTCGTGTTTTTGTGGATATCTGTAATTTAACCACAGTCTTTTGATGATGATAGGTCTTTAACCACTTACCTTATTAACCCGAGTATACTCGGAATCCTGTTATGTATAATATATTATTAACCCGAGTTTACTCGTAGGATCTGTAACAAACGTTTGCATTTTTTTGTGAACCCGAGTATACTTGCTGCAGAGTTAACTCGGGATAATAATGTTAAGGTTTTTGTTAAAGGATTTATGACGTCATAGCACCGTCAATTATATATTTTGTTTCAACCGTTGTTTGTGGCATCAAGTGTACATTCCAAAAAGCAAATAAAAAATGTGTAAAATAGGTAAAATATTTGTGACTAAAATATGTAAGGCAAGTGGTTAAAAATGTTCTTAGGCTCTTCATTACTTGGTTCAAGCACTTGAACAATCCCAAACGTCTCTTTGCCTACATCATCAAAAACTATAACTAAACCCATCATCTTTCTTCGAAACAGTTTTGATAGTGTTAATAATAACATCATACATGTTAAATCACTACTTTTTTTTTTTATTGAATTCCCGAAATTATTCTATGGATTGACAGAAGCTTATAGTTTCATTGCAGGTGTTATATGTATGTGTGTGGTATTTTATTTCTCGGTAACTACTGGTCGATTCTGAAACAAATTTGATGGACAAGTCTAAGGAATAAAGATCGCTCTTGATCACGGACCAATTTTACACGTTGAAAAGTTTTGAGTTCGGTTTACCAACAGTGATCCACTTGTTAAAAATAAAGAAGAAGAAGAAGAAGTGTTTGACAACTGACAAGATTTTGTCAGTCTGGATATGAGCTGAGCGAATTTTGATTCAAAATGATGTTTGGATTTATTATTATTATTATTATTATTATTATTATTATTATTATTATTATTATTATTATTATTATTATTTAATTTAGATGTTGGTACTTTGGGAGCATAACTAAATCAAAGTTTAGAAGTTTTGGTTGGTACGAATTTTCCGCACCTTGTTTTGCTATTTAGTATTGGAATTAGGTCAGTTAATTATAAACTGCTATTACAAAGAGATTGTATCCCTACTCCCTCAAAATAGGAAAAGTACTAGGCTTGAGGAGATTGTGCCTTCTCTTTGGTCAGCCATGTATAGTGTCTGGGGATTTAAGAAAGTTATGGTATGGGTACATAGACTAAATCTTCTTAGAAGTCGAAGGATAATGGACTTTATTTCTATACTATAAAAAGAAAAAACTTTCTTATTTTACACATACAATTCTATGAGTAAAAGTTAGGAAAAGATAACCTACTTACTATAGTTGTTCCCTTGAGGGAAGCGTTGTTTCACTGTTGATTAAACAAATCAGATAAAAGATAAAATATCTAGGTTATAAAGCATATCTTTGTTGAAGAAGAATATACAATAGGAGCTTTTTTATGTCCGGAATTATGGAATCTGTGCCATCTTGGGGTCAAAGTAACGAATCCGTCTCATGTACTTTTTTTTTTTTTTTTTTTTTTTTTTTTATGACTCAGTAGAAGATTGCGTGCAAGTTGTAGGAAGAAGATCCTACAAGAATTCCTGGTCTATTGCAAAAGAATCATTTGCTCTTCGGAACAATTTTAAAATGAAAATGAAAATATCAAAAATTATAAATGAAACTAACCGTGTTGAGAACCTGATCCATCTTTGTTTTTTGCCCATCTCTCTCTATAAGATATACTTACTGGCTGACCGATCAACGCCTAGGCCAAACTACTTAGTACTATGTTGAGTGTTTCAGCGGAAATCATTTCTCCATATATATATATATATATATATATATATATATATATATATATATGGAGAAATGATATAATATAGTAAATTTCTGCTCAAAATAATATAAAAACTATTTGACCTATGCAGTTCAAAATTTCTCCATATGCTAACCCACCTCAATAATACATGTTCACTTTTTAATTTGCAACTAGCTTTCATAGTTCGTTTATATGAGGCGAGTCCAGAAAGCAAGTTTTCCTAGGACAGTAAACGCGAAAGAGACAGAATGATCTTGAAATATTTATTGTCACAGATACAACAAAAATGACACCACTTTTCAACACTTTCACTACCAGAATTCAGACACTTGTCATCCTGTAGAATCAAATTTTGTATTTCGATGTCGTATAACATTCAGCAGCCTGGAAGTGGAACCAGTGTGTTACTGTGGCTCCCACCTGACTCCCAATTTCTTGAAGCCCATGGTATCATGTATCATGACATTACGCGTAGCAGTGATCGGGAATTTTGTGGTAACTGGTTTCCAGGGTTGCCAACTTTTCTTAAGAAAAAATCTGGACGGACAATCTGTTTTGGAGCCCCCCTTCCCTGCGGGATTTCGACGTGGATGGTTCATTATTGATGTTGTCTTCATTATCATCCATCATTGTATTTAAATATAACTTTATAACTTAACGTCGAAGAACAGAATAATATTGCACAGAACAGGTTAATGTAAACAATGCGATTACGCGCCAAACCAAAAGTGAAGCAGAAGACGCAGACACTGGTGGCAGATCTGGCAGACTACCGGTACCCGGTATAATTAGTGTGGCGGCCAATCGCTGAAGTGAACACTAGTGTTACTGCCACTGTGGTAGCAGTCGTTTTTATGCAGAGGTTGCAAAAACAATATTTTTAGCACTGCACTCCTTTGTAAAAATGCACCAGTAAAATATTAATTAACTTTGAAAATTGATAAATCGGGACAACATGCATTCCGACGAGTGTCCGGTCGGGACGCGGGAAAAAGTCAAAAATTGGTACAGTCCCGACAGAATCGGGACAGTTGGCAATCCTGCTGGTTTCTGAGTTATCGTGAAGCGACGGTTCTCCAGGCTGCCACATCAGGTTCACGAGGTTCTTTGTTGCGAGAGATGGCTGCACATTTCGCAAAAGTTGACTCCGAGATATGACAAGTGCCTGAATCCCAGGGGTAAATATGTTGAAGAGTAATACCATCTTTGTTGTATCTGTCGAAATAAATGGTTCAAGGTCTGTGTGTCTTCTTTGTGCTTATCGTCTTAGGGAAACACTTTCTGGACTGCCTAGTATTTATTTTTTTAAAAAAAATAATGAAATATGGTATCTCTGAGGAGACCATGTATGTTTTCGGGGCAATTCGAAGTCCTCACATGTGGTCTACAGGGAGGGAAGAAGAATCCAAGAAACGAAGATAAGCCTCGCTGTCCATGCACTGTTGCCAAGTGCAGTCAATGGCTGCTCTTTACATTTACTATACTTATGGTTCGGTAGTAAGACCACTAACATATAGCACTATCCTTAGAAAATGTGAGATCTTGATGGACATCATGTCTTTACGATTTTCTCCGGGTTCTTTCATTTCCTCCACATTCTCATGTCACCAATTTTTTCACAATTATAGTATTCACTTGAATTTATTACATATTATTTTCTTTACCCTGTCGGACATCAACCCAACAATTACATTTTATTTTTCATGCTTTTTATAATCTAAAAGCACGACGATTGATTGAACATCCGTTGGTATTTATTAAACATACGGGAAAAGAAAATGTGTACAGTTTTCTGTGTTCTTCAGTAGACGTTATTGATAAAATTGAAGATAAAGCATGATGAGAAAATCGATTTTCAGCACAAACCACCTCCGTAACATTTTTGTTCGCACTTTCTTTGAAAGCTACGTACAGTATAACCAATTTGTAGTTGATGTATTCCTATTACAATGCCTTTCTTTTTTAACTTGTTTACTATCGTGTATAGGAAAATGAAGATTTGTTATGCTCATATCGTCAGGGTTATTCAAAGCCGTGACCTAATGACGTCAGAATACAACGCACTCTGTGTTTATCCACAACAGCTTTTCTTCCTTTACGTTCTGCAAACCAAAACAAACCGGAAACTTTTATCTTCCTTCCCCGACCCCCCCCGCCCTCTCTGTACTTATACTTACGTAGGAAGATAACGAATGACTCATGCCTTTTAAAATTTCTATATTCTATGCACAGACGAACACTGTTTTCATTAATTTCAAAAGAATATTCTACAGTCACAAATTTTCGTTGGTGTGTTAACCGGATACCTAGCGGATACTAGCCTATGTTTCTATAACAAGTTTTATTCGATCTATTCTATGTGCAGCGAATCCATAGAAATACTATCGTATTTTGAAATGGTATCACGTCGCTTTAGATAATGGCATTTAAATGAAATGAAATTTGTCACATTTGAAAGAAAACTCATATATATATATATATATATATATATATATATATATATATATATATATATATATATATATATATATATATATATATATATATATATATATATATATATATATATATATATCGGGTGTTTCAAAACAACACCTACAACGTTTGGGACGTGATTCCTCACACAAAGATAAGACAAAAAGTATAGACCAACCTGGGTGCATTGAAAAATTGGACTTTAAAGGTCCATAACTCAAAAACTATAGGATCTACCGTAGTCGGGTCAAGACTTCACTTAGGAACTAGTATGTGCCCTATCCAAATATCCATGCTTCAGAATCCTGTGGTACTATACTTCCACAACAAGTTTTATAGAGATAGTTGGTGAATACTTCAAGTTATATGACCATAGCCAAACTCCCTCTGAAAAATTGCTGCGTGGGTACCTTAGGATTCTGAAACATGTATTTTCGGATAGTGCACATATTAGTTCCTAAGTGAAATCTTGACCCGACAGCCGAAGGTCCCATAGTTTTGGAGCTAATGATCTTTAAAGTTCAATTTTGGTGTTTTCGGCAGCCTATAACTCCGAAAGGAAGCATTTATGCACCCAGGTTGGTCTGTACTTTTTGTCTTATTTTGGTGTCAGGAATCACCCCCTAAACGTTGTCGGTGTTGTTTTCAAACACCTGTATATATATATATATATATATATATATATATATATATATATATATATATATATATATATATATATATTTATATATATTTATATATTTATATATATATATTACTATACCTCATAGACATTGAATGTAAATCTATGAGTACCGATGTAGACGTCAAGACGATATTTCCATTCACGCCAGACACGCTCAACCAACATACGTATCTGATGAAATGGACCGGATGACAGTACCGAACGAACTTGCACTTGTTGCAGGTTTTGAGGCAAATGGGGGTGCATAGACACAATCCTTTACGTAATCCCATTAAAAAAAAAGTCACAGACTGCAGAGTCAGGTGACGTCGGCGGCCACTTGTAGAAGACATTATCATCTTTTCCGGCACGTCCAATCTATCTTCCTGGAAGTCGCTCATTCAGATGTTCCCGAACATGTAAATCCCACTGAGGAGGTGCTCCATCTCGTTGGAAAATAGTCATTGCCTTTTTTCTTTTTCTTCTTCTAATTGTGGAAATACCCAATTAGTGAGCACAAAATAAACATGAGTGAATTTACCTTTTCTGTGTTTGATCCCGTCCATTATTGACATTGTTGTCCATCGTTGACAAAAGTCCATCCATGCCCAAAAGTATTTGAGTTTTTCTTTCGAATGTGACCAACTTCATTTAAATACGATTATCCAAAAAACGACGTAAAACCACTTTAAAGTATAATAGTATTTATATGAACATGAAGTTTTTCCAGAAACAATTGTTTCAAACTTTTAACTAAGGTGTATAAGTTTACAATAATCAATTCAGGTAGATTTTAATAGTTGAACATCAATATTTAATTTAAAAAATATCTCGACATAAAATCGAGAATAAGCAAAATTTCTTGAGCGGATCAAAAACTCGCTGTGAAGTTGGTTTATTATTAGGCTCACAAAGTACAATAACAGGATGTGTAACGAACTTTTCTAGGATAACCTGCAATTCCATCGACATTCCTTACATACTCATGTGAGTCTGTGTTCTGATTGGGAATTATTCCGAACAGGCTCCAATGGACTATAGGCGGAGATAGTCGAATCGAGGTGAATGAGTTATCTCAGTATCCCCCCCCCCCCGCAAAAAATATTATTTTTATGTTTATAAAAATTGATAACTTTAGGATGTACAATGCTCCATCATGTCTCAACAGTCTCTGCCTATGTGCAGGATGAATCACTTAAAAGATTTCACAACTCTCGAAACAGCGTATTTCTATCATGGTACATATTAAATTTTATATGTGCCACCTCTGAACACATTTTTAAAAAGAAGAAGAAGTAGGACTGTCACTTGTATACCATGTGAAGTAGTTTAACTTGTATGAAGTGATATTTTCTCAATTGGAACGCTAAATCGGTTCCAAAAAATATCGTATTTCGCTATCTCTCCAATTGTTACTCCTCCATGTAGATGAATATTGAAATGAGAAGTAGCAATGGATTTCTACCACTTTAGCTTTTAGTAGAGACCAGCATCAATTACCCGCTTCGTTGGCTTAAATTAAGAAGAAATAGCAATATGTTCCGTTAGTAAGTCACTTTTTACTATTACTAAAGCGCTCTTTGATATTGATCATTTTCGATTATTTTTATGTATGCCCTTCCCTTTCCCATGTTGCGGGGCACGGCATTGGAAGTGTCATTGTTCATCTCAGCGACACGAAAATCTATGAATTCGACACTGATATTGGTCATTTCGATCATTTTTATATATATGTTCCCCCTCCCCCAAGTTGCGGGGCTAAATTTGCATTTAAAAAACATCAGAAGTTTCACTGTTTATCTTAGCGATTCCGAAAACTATTGATTCGATACTAATATCGTTCATTTTCGATCGCTTTTAAATGTCTCTTCCCTCCTCCACCTCTAAGTTACACCGTCAAAGTGATATGACAAAAAACATCTTAGGTTTAAACTTCATCTAGGTTGTAAATTTGATCGAGATCGATCCAGTAATTCAAGAGCTATTAAGTTCCCCCTAAGGACCGAATCCATGGGGACTAGGGGGTCGCCCCCCTAAATTTTCACTGGTCCCCGTAAAATTTTCACGGTAAGCTTGCAAATGAACAATAATATGATGATGAACTATAATATGGTTGGGTCCGGCCCCCTAACATCTACCGGCCCCCCTACATATTTAGGCTGGCTACGGGCCTGATCCCCCCTAAGTTCTAACGTCAAAGTGAAATGATATAAAAACATATCAGGCCCGAACTTCATTTGTGTTAAAAATTTGATCAAGCTTGATCGTTTGGATCAAGACTTATTAAGTTTTATTTATTTTTTAACTTCTCCCTCCCTTCCCCTAAGTTCTATCGTCAAAGTGAATAGATAAATACCATTCCAGGCCCGAACCTCATCTATGCTGAAAATGTGATCGAGATCGGCCGGGTGATTCAAGAATGATGAAGTCACAAAGACAGTCACTTTCATTATTATTTTTTACATATATATCTCTCCCTCCTCCTCCCCTACGTTGCACCGTCAATTGACAAGCATTATCCTAGGCCCAAATGCCATCTATCGTGAAAATTTGATCAAGATGGTTGGGTGGTTTAAGAGTTTATATTATATATATATATATATATATATATATATATATATATATATATATATATATATATATATATATATATATATATACAGGGTGCGGCACGTAAAACCGGCCCGTAAAGTGAACACATAAAATGAAATGTAATGTATTGAATATGACTACTCACCTTCACAGCAGGTGCTGAAAGTGTCCTCCGCCTACTTCAACACACATGTGAGCACGATTGAGGAGATTCATATATACCCTTGTCAGTTCTTGTGTTGTAATGGTATTGGTGACATCCTGGATCCTGGTCTTGAGTTCTTCAATTGTGTGTGGATTTGTTTTGTATACTCTTCCCTTTAACAGTCCCCATAAGTAAAAGTCACACGTGGACAAGTCTGGTGACCGAGGAGGCCACAAGCCTTTGCTGATTGTCCTCTCTGGTGTAAACATCTTATGCACAAGGGACAATGATGCAGCTGATGTGTGGCATGTTGCACCGTCCTGCTGAAAGTAACATAACTGACGCTCCTCTTCGGTCAAGTGTATATAAAACTCCTCCAGGATTCCCATATACACGTCACTGTTCACTGTCGTCTCAAAGAATATGGGCCCAATAACGCGTGTGGCGGAAATGGCACACCAAACACCAATCTTCTCATCATGCAAGGGTACCTGGTGGATTGCGTGTGGATTTTCTGTCGACCAATACCGGTTGTTTTGGGAATTTACGTACCCAGACAGGTGGAACCACGCCTCGTCACTCATGACGAGCATTAGTGGATCCAAGAAACCACTGGCAACAGTAGCGTACCCAGGAATTTATTTCGGGGGGGTTCAAACTAAATATGAAGCTATTTTATATTAAAATTGCTAAAATTGCCCCTAAAATTAGGCTAAATTTTTAAAAAGTCGAAATTTCGGGGGGGGTCCGGACCCCCGTGTCCCCCCCCTTCCGTACGTCCCTGACTGGCAACATTGCTCAACAGCCATGAACAGAAATGCACCCTCTTCTGCAGGTCAGGCTCCTTCAGTTTTTGCACAACACATCCGGTACGGTTTTAACTTCAGTCCCCTTAAAACACGTCTGCAACTTCTCTCACTCGCATGAAGCGGTTGACTCAATCTCCTGGTTGACTTTCGAGGACTTCTTGTCATTATCTCCTCCACCTGCATCTTTAATTCAGGTGTGCAGACAGATGGTCGTCTGTTCCTGGGAGCATTTTGAACCGATCCTGTACGCCGCCATTTTTCAATCAATTCCTGAATGGTGCTTTTTGCTGGCACAGAACGTCCTGGAAATTTCTCCCGAAACAAATTCTTTGTTTTCACAAAAGATCCAGTGAGAATGAACCCTTCAACAATGGCAACACGCTCGGGTATCGAATACGGTATTATCACACACTGACACTCACCCGGCTTAACACAACGAGGCCTTTTTCTCAACTGGCTTCGACAAGTTTCACTGGCTGCGGCTGCACGTGACTGCTGCAGGTCACGTAAGTCGACCCGACCTCGACACGCCATCTCTTGGTAGGAAGGTAGATTATTTAAGTGTTGCCAAAAACACAATATACCAGAATATTACGACGGGCCGGTTTTACGTGCCGCACCCTGTATATATATATATAAATCTTCCCCTTCCTCCCACTCCCCTAGGTTCTACCGTCAAAGTAAAAATATATATTTAAAAAAAACTTTCCA
Organism: Thermobia domestica; assembly: GCF_964235325.1. NCBI lineage: Eukaryota > Metazoa > Arthropoda > Insecta > Zygentoma > Lepismatidae > Thermobia > Thermobia domestica. The sequence continues at coordinate 95,954,152 of NC_137468.1, forward strand.
GGTCCGATCCTCATATATGTTCAAAATTTGATTGAGATAGGTTGGGTGGTTCAAGAGTTATTAACTCACGAACATAGTCACTTTTGTTTTTAAATATGTTGATTTTAGTATATCTATGTGTGTGTGTGTGTGTGTGTGTGTGTGTGTATGTGTATGTATATACTGTATATGAACATTTCTGACATTATCAGAGCTCGAATGTTTATTTTTGTAAGCATTTTGGATTGTCAAAAACTAAAATCAAATACGAAAAAACAATTTCTTTTCGCGATTCGGAAAAATTAACTTTTTGTAGATGCGTTCCTATGACACTAAGCCGTCGAATTGTTCAATTTAATTAGGTATACGAGAGGATTTTTTTGAAATTAAATGAAGTATGTCATTTGAATCAAAGTTGAAGCAGTTAAGCAGAATTCCAGTGATAAGAGAATAATTGTTTGCATTACATTCCACGTCATGAGATTGTTTAAACAATAATGGTATGAAGTAGTTCAACGCCATATGTGATACATACTTCAAGAAATGTTTGCTTAGTCAATGTGTATTTATCTTTACTTAGAGGCTTTTCAAGAATTGTTTGATTTATTTTTACAGATAGGAATAGTCGCCACTTGGTTATTATGAACTCGGCCCATAAATAGATCATTAGCAGCATTCCATGTTCTCATTAAGAGGATTTTAAGTAGAAATACGCATGATGCATAATTTTGCCCCTTGCTTTTTGTTTACATTTTCAGTAACAATATTTAATTTTTTTTTACTCAACTGCAACGAAGTTTCATTTTTTTTTAACTCACGTTCATTTGGTTTAATATCCCATTATCAGCACCTCGACAATATGAGATGGAACCTAAAATTTAAAGTGCTATCCGAATCTTGCTCGCATTTTTATACGGGATAAGATTCCTCACCAGAAATCGAACCCGAAAGCATGTGAACAAAAAGTAAATATATTAGCTACTTGGACTCGAAATAGCACTTACTTAAGATTTAGGTATGCAGGGTTGCCATAAAAAGGAGCGGAATAATGGCACGAAATACGTTATTGATGTTTTAGAAGAACCGAACAGTGAGATTTTTACTTGTATTAAAAGTATGTAATTAGTTAATAGACGAGCAACACTTTAAACCACAACTGAATCATGAAGGAGAAGGGCAGTATTGAAGTTCAGAACGATTGGTCAAGTTTAATGGTAGGCATTCAGTGGCGGCGATTGGACGGTAAAAGTGGAGGGGCAAAACATAATCTGAACATTTGTATATCAATGTTAGTTTTCCTGTTTGTTTCTAACACTTTGTTTGACGAAAGGTTGTATAATTAATGGGATACTATCTTTTTCAGTTAAAATACCGTATATCGTATTCCATATTTTATTATATAAATTGACAAAAGCATCGCAAGTAGGTACTAGCCCTTTGTACTCTTAAACAACGAAAATGTAAGAAGAGATTTGATTCCTCGCTCATAAACATCTTAAAATTCTGTCTGAAAAATTGTGATCAGATTATTTAATAACAAATTTGCAAAACAAATCAATAGAAAGGATAATATTAATCATAGTAATGAATAATGAGGCTAGTTTTGCAGAAATTATATTGGAACTGGGTATTAATGAACCACTTATATTTTTAATTTCACTCATGTCATTAAATGTATGTTATTACTAAGGCCCGGATTTTTATGTAAAAACATATCTTTTCCAAACATGTACAAGACCAAAACAAAGTTTATTAACCCAATTAAGAGCCTGCAAGTGTAAATTACAAATTTTATTTCACATAAAACTATATATTTTCTGAAAAAAGTTATGTAAATAAATATTTTGGATATTTTTGTAATAAATACATATTTTTAATAATTTTCCGTTATTTTATTCTAAATTTCCCAATGAATTGTTTTTTTCTTTCTCTCGAAAGAAATTAACATCGAAAAAAGAATAGGATACATAAATCGATCTATCATATTTACAAGCAATTTCGCACCTGCAGAAACAGCGTCGTCTTAAATTCTGATTATCAGCTCTGGGGTAACTTGTGCCAAACAAAAAGCGTCTAAAGGAGCTTTGTACTTTAAAGCAAAAACTGAGGGGAGGACGAGTGACCGTAAGTGAAGGGGAGGTAATCGTAGGCACAGCACTATATTTTATATTTTATATCGATATATTTTTTTTACTGTATATTTATATTTCAATCTAGACATTTGACGTTAGTGCCTTATATACATAACAAAGTATAGAAAAAATCCCCCGATCTTTTACTTTCTCCAACACGATGGGGTACCTGGCTCAATGCAATAGTAGAAATATATTATGCAGAGAATTTTGAAGCATTTGTATCTGCAATAACATTCAGACGACGCTTCATCCATTGAAATTGTTCAAAATTTAGTGACATTGGCTTGAAATGTGAATTTGATATATATATATATATATATATATATATATATATATATATATATATATATATATATATATATATATAGATAGATAGATAGATAGATAGATAGATAGATATAGATATAGATATAGATATAGATATAGATATAGATATAGATATAGATATTTATATAGATATAGATATAGATATATATATGGCAGTTTCGGTTTCTTGACTCACTCTAAAAAAATGAAACTATGAAACTACAGGAGATTTATTGAGTACTTCTGTTAAAGAAGTACAGTGCGTTGAAAGAAAGCTGAATGTTCTTTCTGCTTCAAAAGCTAAAGTCGTAAGAAAAAAATTTAAGGATTTGTTTGAGAAAAACATTGACTATGAAATCCTATGTAAAATATCTGAAGTATTGGAAGACCAAAACACAAGTGAAGTTGATGGTGTGAATATTGGTGATATGCCCCTTCTCAAATACTCGAGGTTAACATTGTGTGATGTAGAACGTTCGTTTACTCAATATATGGCATTATTCCGTGATAATAGGCATGCTTTACGATATACAATTTGGAAAAGACGATAGTTATTCACCGCAGTGCCTATGGAATTTCGACATCTGATGAATAGCAGCTGTTGGTATTTATTTTTCTTATGTTGGTCGTTTTCCCATATCTTTCCTTGTTATTTTTGTTAAATATTTTTTAATGTTTTGCAAATATTTTTTTCATTTTTAAGCACATAAAAAATTTAGTTTTTTAGCACATAAAAATCCGGGCCCTAGTTATTACTCTTAGAAAATGAAAGACAGTAAATACTACAAACATGCTACGACATTTAAAGAAATACTCAATTGTAATATTAATTGCTTTGAATTGCAATTAAATCGCAATTCCTGTAGCTTTCTTAACTTCACGGGAAGACAAATAACATACGTACTCATGGTAGGGCAAATATTATATGGCACCATTTATTTTCTATGAACCAGTAATAAATACAAAAATTTTACATTTCCACTATACATTAATGGGTCACTTCAAAAAAGTGCGGACAACTGCCCCCTCTAGCCCCCTAATCAGCGCCTCTGCATGTATTGTTTTTATAAGGACACGTGTCAAGAGAATTTAGGAAGAGTTATTGTTGTTGTTTGTTATTGAAGTTGTACTTTTACATGGAACTCTCGCCTGTATTATTGGTTCGGCAATTTATTTTCGTTCCACTCTCCACAAGTCAACAGGGCGACCTTAATTGACAACATTGTGCTCACGATTTATTCCATTTCCTTTTATACCCTATACCTAGGTACTCTCATATGGGCAAATTTTCAAGGACCACTCACTTTCATTAATAATCCATGTGCTCCATTAGCCTACTAAGGTTAAAATTGATTTCACGCCAATCGTCCAGTCATCACTCTTATTTTTAAAAGTTTCGAAGGTGTCATCGAAAATTTCGAATGTATATGAATATTTTTTGTCCTCTTCTAGGACATCATTCGTTTCCTAGTATGTTGTAAGTTATCCAGGATTTTAGTAGTGTAAGGAAACTATTAATTTTCTTTAAGATCCTTTATCAAGGTTTTTGCCACAATTTCTTTCACCCCAAATATCAATAAATTGTTCTGGTCAAGGTAAATGTAGGGGCTCTTTATAATACTGTTACTAATTTAATGATTGTCAAATAGAGATAGATTAGATTAGATTAGGTAAACATAATAATCTTTACTTTAAGGCTATTTAAATTAACGCCATCCGATAAATCTATTTAAAACACCCATTTAAAGAGTAATTAAATAAAAAAGGTACGAACCACCGCACTAACCTTTCTCCTTTCCATTTATTAAATTAAATCAAGTTATGTTGCAGAAATGTGAATTAGTGAAACATTAACAAATATTATTAGGCTGTCCAGAAAACTTCTAAGAAAACTTATTCCCAAGGTAAAACAACTCCTTGTTGATTTTTCACTTGAAATCACAAGTGCCATATTGTAGGATTGCCATTGTTTGTTTATAAAATATGAAAAAAAAAAAGATCGCCAGAGTATGTTTTAAAGAAAATTGTCTGAAAAACTTACCTTAATAATAAACTATCCGTTGTGGATATTTTCAGAAGAAACGATTCACATCACATTATATGGTCGATTATGAAATATGAACAAAATACTGAGGAGATTTTGAGGAAACAGTCTGAGATCAAGATTTAGATTTTTGAGTTTAATTTCCCTTTCAGTAGTGAAACTATATGAGGCGTAGATCTGATCCAAACATGAGCTGGGAATCGAACTCGGGTTTCCTCATGCTAAAGGCGCCTAGGGAGACTCAGGCTCGGTTCCTGGTGGAAACTCATGTGATAAATCTTACCTCAAAAATTAACTATCCAATGTGGATATCTTCAAAATAAATTCCTTACGTGCATTACAGGGTTGTTAGTGAAATGTTTATCAATAACACTTGAACAAAAGTGTTTGAGTACTCTGATAAAATCACAAAAAAAAAAAAAAAAAAAAATCCCAAGAGTACACAACCCCTTGTTTCTTCAAAAGAAATAATTTCAGAAGAATATTACATGGTTCTTAATTTTTATTTCTCAAATATGAACAAACGTGGCTAAATAGTTTTTTTTTTTTTTTTTTTTTTTTTTTGAGAAAATCATCTGGGAAAGATTCAATACAAAATTAAACTACCCCTTGAACTTTCCAGAAGAAACGGCTTACCTCAAGTTATAGCGTTGTTAACGAAGTATATATATATATATATATATATATATATATATATATATATATATATATATATATATATATATATATATGAAAAATGAAGAACAAAATCATTAGAGGAATTCTTAAGAAAATCGTTCGAGAAAATCTCACTGCAAGAATAAACTAACCCTTTTCTAATTTTTCAGGAGAAACTCTTAACGTCACATTACATGATACTTGATGAAATATTGATTCTGACATACAAACAAAATTGCCTCAGTTGTTTGTGAAAAATCCATTTGAAAAAAAAAAAAAAAAAACTCATACGTAAAATAACAGTTGTGAATTTTTTAAAAAGGAGAAATGACTTACACCGTATGTCTGTTAGTGAAATATTATATTTATTTATAAAATATGGACAAAATTGCCCGATTTCATTTTTGAGAGAATTGTTCAGAAATAACTGATCTCTTTTGCATATTTTCTACAAAAATGACTTATAACGTATTAAGGGTTTTTAATATTATATTGATTTTTGAAATACAAACAAAATTGTTATAACTGTTGTACAGAAAATCGCTAATTTTAGTTTTCAGTCTTCAGTAAACTATCCTTGTTTTTAATGGTATGAGAAAAACTCGAAAAATTTTCTACGGGAAGAATAAATAGACGAACAGACATCTAAAAATAACTTTACAAGGGCCTTGAATTGTGTAAATTTGTTGAATCTGTAACTCGATTATTTTCATGAATTCCATACTTTCTTCTCTCCCACCGACACAGGAAAGTAAAAATACGGACAAATAAATAAGCATATAAAAGAATAGGATCGGATGTATATACAAAAGGGTATGTGGAAACTCCACTGAAATTGATTTCATGGAAAGTAAGGAGAGCACAGTATTGCATAACCTTCTCGAACTTAAGCATTCTTACTTATTAGCAGGGCCTAAAATTGAGTGGAGTACTCCACACTTTGTGGAACTGTAAGAAAGGAGTGTGCAACTATAATTCTTAAAGTGTGGAGTGGTATTAATGTGAGTACCTTACTTTCTTGGATTATGGGGGCCGCGGTGGCTCAGTGGTAGAGCGTTCACCTCTGGTGCTTGGGGTCCCGGGTTCGATCCCAGCCCCCGCCAAGTGAACCTTGTGGTGAACAAACACCGTGTGCGTGGGTTTTCTCTGGGTTCTCCCGTTTCCTCCCACTTTCTTCATTCTACCATTTCATTCATTAATCATCATCACCGTCTCCTTTAGCCTAACCGGCATATCCGTGGGACGTAAAACTGAAAGATTTAATTTCATTTCATTTCCTTTCAACCAATTCTCCCATCATCATTCACTTGCCTTAATCATCCGTCTCCCTTAGCCTAAAAGGTCATAATTTGGGGACGTTAAACTGAAAGATTTAATTTCATTTCATTTTTTCTCGGATTATGCATTTAAACGCGTTTAGTGTGTCAAACTAAGTCTTACTGATTCAATACATTCATTGTGCAATGGATTACTCAATTCCATATAACTGCCAGTATGACATTAAGTCAGAGTAAATACGTATAGGTGTCTCCTAGATGGCAGGGAAAACCATTGCCAAATTTTAGGTGAAGGAATCTTTTAACTATATTTAGTTTCCAAACGTTTTCGGTTGCATTCATAAAACTACACGTATTAAAATATGCAACTAACTACACGTTTATCTGTTGTTTCAATAGGACATTACACTTTTCCGATCTAATGAAATGTGTTGTTTTGTAGATAAAAATTACACGATCCTTTGAATCCGTTATAGAAATATGTACTACCAGAGAAACATACATCAATAACCGCCAAAAATTTAGCCGAAGCAAGGTAGACTCTCAACAACCAATCATAACCCAGAAAATATTATCCGTTCGTAAGTTTCATGGGGAAAAAAACTCGCTAGCCGTCCCGGGTTAATTCTTTTTTCTATAGATTAGTGTTCGCTGTTTGGTGACGATGCTGCATTGTTGTCTTTGGTAAAGTAATTTCATTACTTTAGAAACAATAACGAAAATGGAACAGAGGAAGGAAATAAAGAAACAAAAGGTAAGCCAATGTTCCTTTAGTTCGTCTTTATGCCTGCAGACACGACACCTAACACATGGTTCTCGTCTAGTTGATTTACCGGTACTTTGTGCCTACAAGCAGCATAGGGTATTCAATTTTCCATGTTGCTGAGCGTTGGACATTAGGTCTATTTATTTTTATATGGAACATTGGAATTCAAAGCCTCAGTAAAATTATGCAGGGGTCCTTCCTGGAATTTTTTACTGTGGGCACCCATTACTGACTAAATATTACCCGGTTTTGAGAAATCGCGCTCACAGTCAGCAGTACAGGGGCGGATCCAGGGGGGGGGGCGATCGCGGCGAAGAGGAAACTTTCTTATTTTATATATATAAATAAAACCCATCCCAAAGTTTGAAGCCCTTAAAAGTAGCGGTATGGCAACCCACCGCCCCTTCCCCTAGAAGTCGCTCCTGGATCCGCCCCTGATTCTGGTCAGAAATACAACAAATTTTGAAAGAAACGGAACTGGTTTTGAAATTTTCAAGACCGGTTTCGGTTTTTCTAGAAACCGAAAAACAGGTTTTGTGCCCATCATTAGTAAGAAGTTTCCAATGTAAGTAAAGCTTACGAATGACGCTTACTTCTGAAATAAGAAATAATATTAAATTATTAAATTCTATTTTGTGAGCCATCTAGTGAGTGAGACAGGAACTACTGCTAATTTGGCGTAATCTGTTGATTTTTCAAATTCTTGTTTACGAAAATGGTTATGGTAAAAAAAAAATAATAATAATAAAAAAACATTTACGTAAATTTTGAAGTGCGCAAAGACCTTGAACGATCTATTTACATTAAGTGAGGGCTGGCTGTATATCAAAACATTTGTCCGTTATTCACCACTAGAACTTTTAATCGAATTCTACTGACATCTTGTTAACATTGTAAACAAAGATTGAAATGTATTCTTTAAGTGTTATGTCCCACGCGTATGCCTGCTAGGCTAAAGGAGACAGTGATGACTAAAAATGAATGAAATGACAGAATGAAGAAAATTGGAGGAAACGGGAGAACCTCGAGAAACCCACCCACACGATTTTTATCGACCACAAAGTCCACTTGGCGTGAGCTGAGATCGAACCAACAACAACGTGCACCAGAAGTGAACTCTGTACCACTGAGCCACCGCGGCCCCTAAAAAAGTTGAGAAGCCTAGGTTGGGAACAACTGTTATACAATGGATTGATAAATTATTTGCCCCTTGTTTTTATAATTTCAAAAGCATTATGAATAATAAGTCAGGTTAAGGCAACGTATGGTTTTTTAATACTTTTTAAAATCCAAAATAAAAATGACAAATTTATCGCAGATTATTCCATCTAACATGATTGCAATAACGGAAAACAATTATTAATTTATCGCTTTCGTTTTTCGTTTGAATATTTATCTGAACATACGAAAGAAAATAATATATGGCACTCTAATAAATCTTTTAAATTATTTCTTAGTATGCTTTTCCATCTTCATTCTTGTCAACCCTGTAATGATTCTCGTATTTTCAACCAGTTCTCGTCGTATTCGCTGTCTTTCAGATACTTCTTCGAAATTCCGCTTTCTTTTCCAAACCTAATAACTTCCTTCATTGCAAGGGCATCCACATGTGTTTACATCTCATCTGAACCATCTGTTTATGGATTTACAAAGTCCTCCTTAAATACATCGAACAATGATAGAAGTCGCAATACTTCTTTACACAACAATATTACACATAGAAGCTGCTATACAATTAAAAATTAACAAAATACATATGTTCCACATGTGGTAGCCTCATTCGTAAAGAAAGTTGTATTTCATTCAGCATCGGATATTCTGTTGATTCAATAATTTCAAAGAGAACTGTTGAATCCTGTCTCATCCAGTTAACTTCCTAGTCGAGTTCTTGTGCATACTGAACTGTTATTAGTATTGTAGAAGGAGCCGAAAAGTTTTGCAAATATTTTCCATTTCACCTAAAGTCATTTGTATGAGCCAAGGCACGGCAGCTATATTCATAATTTTCTTCTTTTTTCATCTTCCAAAATTATTAACAGTGCAATGTGATCTTTGATGTAGGGGTTTCTATTATTATTGTTGTCAGCGTAGTTAAAATTTGCCAAATGTCTCCCCTATTGGAGGCGTCTCTAGTTCTCCTGGACGGCTCTCATCGTATAGCAAGCGTTTCCTTAACGACAACCACCACTACAGCAACACAACAGTCTTTTCCACCATGGTCTTCTTTTCTGGCGTGAATTTGACTCTTTTTCTCTCTCTCTCCTCCTTTCTTCTCTCCCTAAACTCTCTGTACTGGAGTTGAAGATTATTCCATCAAATTCAGATTCAGGGATGTCGCTCAACAATTCGTCTTCTGATAGTTCGTTAATATGGTCATCTGAGCCAATAGTAGTAAGCGAATTGTGTGTATGAATCCCTGCAAAGACAAGCTTACAAAACTCAAAAATGTCAAATCTCTGTTCTTCTCCTTCATTATTTTCTATCTTCAAATTCCAAGAGGAGCCACTCAGTGTGTCGCTCAAGGAGGTGGAAGACATATCAGATTCTATCCTCTGCATTGAAGGGTCTTTATGTAGCTCACGAAATGTACGAAGATCTGTTCTCACGCTAACGTACGGAAGGATTCCCTTAAACTTCATGTCTTCAAGCGAGAACCAGAAAACAGCAAAACCAGTTACTGTATATATGAAAGATGGTCTTACAACTTCTTCATCGAAACGATATGTATATATTAAGTTGCCGTTGCTGTCATAGCTTTGATATTCTCTACATCTTCGCTCGCAGCTGATGGTCAAGGGTGCGTCGTCAATATAAGGAAACGATTGCTCAAATTTTGCAAGGAAAGAAGTTTTCTTCCAGTCTGTCATATTGTCTTTTTAGAGCTGTGTCTGTATACGTGTTATTCAAAGATCATCGGGCGCTGCACTGAATTTTCAGGCTCTTAGTAACGCTAACAATGAGCACAAGAATAGAAACTCTAATTCTATCAACAATGATTTACAATATTCTTTATTAGACATAACATAAAGAATAAATAACAATATTTACATATTGAAGACAGATGAATAGAACATTGTGAATGTATATGTTTGTGTATGAGTGTTCTGCTCGAGGGAAAATTTTATAACTTATAATTTTTGCCGAGCGAGGTCTGGCTAGCCATTACAGAATGGTTAGGGCCACGGTGGCTTAGTGGTAGAACGTTCACCTGTGGTGCGTGGGGTCGCAGGTTCGAGTCCACCTCGTGCTAAGTGGGCTTTGTGGTGTACAAACACCACGTACTTGGGTTTTCTCGGGTTCTCCCGTTTCCTCCCACATTTATCATTTCATCATTTCATTCATCTCATCATCACCGTCTTCTCTAGCCCATATGGCATAAGTGTGGGACGTAAAACCCAAAGATTTCATTTTTTTTCAGAATGGCTAAATATAGCCTGTTTGTTTCTCAGTAATTTCATTCTATGAGAAAGTAGAAGTTAGTAGTCAAGGGATAGCTTAGAAATTAGAATCAGGGATTCCACGTATTTAGAAACTGAGAAACAATGAGTATTTTTCTTTTAAATTCTTACTTGTGGAGGGAGGGAGGCATGTTGGCACAGTGGTAGAGGGTTCACCTCTAATACAAGGGGTCCCTGGGTCGTACCTTGGTGACATGAGTACTCTGGGTTCTCCCGTTTCCTTCTACATTACTATTTCATCAATTATAACTTCATTCACTCCCCTCATTCACCTATCTCCTTTAGCCTAAAGAGCATAAACGTGGAATGCAAAACTGGAATGATTATTCAACTCCATTCGAGTTTCTGTGTAAGCATCGTTATGCAACACCGGAATTATGAAGGACAGGATCCACAGAAAAATAAGCATTTACCATGAACTCAGAACTACGACTTGGGATTGAATCTAGTCCATCACCTAAGATCAACGCTTGTAGTGCTCTCAAACGGGTCAACTCCGGGTTGGGTCAGCTCGGGTCGGGTTGTCGGGTCGGGTCAATCGGGTCAGTCGGGTCAGCTCGGGTCGGGTCAGTCGGGTCAGTTCACTTTGGTCAACTGAGTTTAGGTTGAGCTTGAACTCGGCTGGAGTCGAAAGCTGCTGTTTTTCACCAGCTGCTTAATTAAAAATAGCAATTTCCAATTGAGTTTATAGAAACCATAAATCTATTTTGAACACTTGCAGCTAGTGTTTTTATGGTAAATGCTTATTTTTGTACTTGTGTGTACTTTAATTTTTAAATGTGGAAGATTGATTTTACCAATCGACTGTAATATTAATATCTACGTCAATATGGAGTCAGGGGCGGATCCAGGGGGGGGGGGCGATCGGGGCGATCGCCCCCCCCAGAAGAGGAAACTTTCTTGTTTTATATATATAAATAATATCCATCCCAGAGTTTGAAGCCCTTAAAAGTAGCATTATGACAACCTACCGCCCCCCCCCCAGAAGTCGGTCCTGGATCCGCCCCTGCAGCAGTATGAACAGGTACAGTAGGCAGTAGCCTATAACGCAGTAAATTTGGACCAAGTTGGGCATGTTGGGTAGAAGAGTACATGGTATTGTCACTGGAGAAGTACCTCACCAGGGAATAATTTAGTTTCCGGGGGTGGGGTATAATTAGCAACCAAACGTATACAATCTATTTATCAATCGATTCAGCTAGACAAAACAAATCGATCGATATCAAATTTAACTACTTCCGGTTAACCACTTCCGGTTTACTGAGCCTAATTTATTTTCCGGGGGTGGGGTATAATCAGCAACAAAAAATATACAATCTATATATTAATCGATTCAGCTTGACAAAACAAATCGATCGATACCAAATTTAACTACTTCCGGTTAACCACTTCCGGTTTCCTGAACCTAATTTAGTTTCCGGGGGTGAGGAATAATCAGCAACGAAACATATACAATCTATATATCAATCGATTCAGCTTGACGAAACAAATCGATCGATATCAAATTTAACTACTTCCGGTTAACCACTTCCGGTTTACTGAGCCTAATTTAGTTTCCGGGGGTGAGAAATAATCAGCAACGAAACATATACAATCTATATATCAATCGATTCAGCTTGACGAAACAAATCGATCGATATCAAATTTAACTACTTTCGGTTAACCACTTCCGGTTTACTGAGCCTAATTAAGTTTCCGGGGGTGGGGTATAATCAGCAACAAAACATATACAATCTATATATCAATCGATTCAGCTTGACAAAACAAATCGATCGATATCAAATTTAACTACTTCCGGTTAACCACTTCCGGTTTACTGAGCCTAATTTAGTTTCCGGGGGTGGGGTATAATCAGCAACAAAACATTTACAATCTATATATTAATCGATTCAGCTTGAGAAAACAAATCGATCGATATCAAATTTAACTACTTTCGGTTAACCACTTCCGGTTTACTGAGCCTAATTTAGTTTCCGGGGGTGAGGAATAATCAGCAACGAAATATATACAATCTATATATCAATCGATTCAGCTTGACGAAACAAATCGATCGATACCAAATTTAACTACTTCCGGTTAACCACTTTCGGTTTACTGAGCCTAATGTAGTTTCCAGGGTGGGGTATAATCAGCAACGAAACATATACAATCTATATATCAATCAATTCAGCTTGACACAACAAATCGATTGATATCAAATTTAACTACTTCCGGTTAGCCACTTCCGGTTTACAGAGCCTAATTTAGTTTCCGGGGGTGGTGTATAATCAGCAACGAAACATATACAATCTATATATCAATCGATTCAGCTTGACAAAACAAATCGATCGATACCAAATTTAACTACTTCCGGTCCACTTCCGGTTTACTGAGCCTAATTTAGTTTCCGCGGGTGGGGTATAATCAGCAACGAAAGATATACAATCTATATATCAATCGATTCACTTTGACAAAACAAATCGATCGATATAGCTTGACCAAGCAAATCGATGGATACAGATTTTAACTTCTTCCGGTTAGCTTTATTTCGGCCATTTCTTTTTGTGTTTTATCTCATTTTTACTTTTTCCAGTAATGCTTTTAAATAAATATAAATCTCGTAAACTTAACTAAGAAAGTCATGTGCCTTCAAAGAAACAGATGTTTTGGGTACAACTGTTAAACAATAATATGAGCACGTTCTTGACAACGTCAACATTTAAGAATTATTTTACCTATTGTTTTTATTGATTTTTTTTTAAATGAAAGATCGGTGTGAATTGGCTCACCCAACTTTTATTTTTATATAACTAAGATTTTTTCGAAATAAAATTTTTCTCTTGAAGCCACTCAATAAAAAAGGAAAAGTAAACAATTTGGTTGAATTTTGAATGGAAATATAAAAGCAGAAAAGTAGTTGGAAGACCAGTGTCAAGTTGACCACCAAATATATCTTCAAACGTATTTTTTGTGTTTTGAAAAAGTGATTTTTATCTTCAAAACAATCAACAACAGATAAGTCTCTTTCTATTTTTCCAAACAAACAAAAAAAAAAATCCTTTCAAAATAACCAATAACAAATAATTAGCATTTGCTTTGATTCGAAATATGAAGGTGTTACCAGTGTGCACACTAAAAAATGGTTGTGTTAATTCAACTCAATTTTAACACAGGGCAGTGGTTCCAGCGTGACTACCACTATACGGTGTTAGTTCAACACATATGCCGCATTGGCGGAGGTGTGTTACGTCTTTGACACACAACCGGTGTTGAGCCTTGCCGTAAGCGTTAATGAACCACAAAATTACTCACCCAAAATATTTTAAGTCGCCTATATGCGCAATGTGTTTACATTATGCTGAGTCTAATAAAAACTCTTTAAACAAGTAAAAAAAATGTACTCCAGTGGCGGGGGGGGCAAACCACCTACCTTTCAATTACAAGCCGCGTGCTCTTCCGACTTAGCCACGAAGGCGATGAAGAAATCGTCGCTTGTAGAGAGATAAATTGTTGAGGTCTTTTGAATTTGGCTAATCAGATTGCCGCGTATATTCGACGATAACCGTTCGGGATAAGATCAAATCTGCTCGCCATGTAGACCTAATTCTATAACAAAATGATGACTGTCTATTTACTTTATTTTATAGTTCTTCCATATTCACTTTCAAATGATCGGCGCCAGTTGCCATCTAATAAAGTCGATGCGTTTGTTGCTTCTAGTACACAATCGCTTAGAAAAAGAAACAATAATGCATCAAATGTGGGAGATGAATTTAGAACACCTAAATGGCACATGTCTAGCACATCTTGTGCTGTTAGAGTTTTTTTTCAGAAACATTACGTAAAACAATTGAAAATATATCGCGCGGTTTGCGTTTTGAAACTTTGAGTATACCTGGATTTGTTTAAGTATTTCTTTCTACTGTGTTTGTCTGTAGCTTCAATTCATAAGCCTTTATAATTACATGCCCAACATATTTGGCAATCACGCAGAAAACAACACCGAAGATTCTACACTTGTGTTAATTTAACACACAGGCTGTGTTTCATTTCAACTACCGGCATTTGACACACAACTCCAAATGGAGAGTGAGTTGTTCTAACCATTTGTTTGTGTTATATTTTAACACAATCGTGTTAACACATAGGCATGTCTTTGAAATAACAACGATTTTTTACAGTGTGAAGTTTCATCACCCATTTCTTTTGTAAACACTTTTTATGTTTTTCGAAAACTGTTTTTTCTTCAAAATAATCAACAATCGAACATCAAACAATTGATTTTGGTTTTCAATCGAAATTTGTAAGTATAGAGACTTGGCTAAATTTGGCCACTTCTCAATTTCATTTTGTAAATATCTTCCTACTATTTTCGAAACAAGCTATATTTTTTTCTTCAAATCAATTAATACGAAACAGAAAACAAATGATTGGCTTTACTTTTAAAGCAAAATTTGAAAGTATTGGAGAGGCCAGTGTGAAATTGCCTCGGAACTCCCTCGATTATTGGATAAATATCTCATTACGTTTTTCGAAACAAACGATTTTTACTTCAAAACAATCAATAACAAACGAAAAACAAACTCTTGACTTCGTTTTCGAATCAAAACTTGAAAGTAAGAGGGGCCATTGTGAAGTTGCTCCCCCAACTGTATTTTGTAGCCCTTACGTTTTTTGTTTTTTTGAAACTTTTTTTTCTTCAATACAATCAATATCAAACGAAACACAAATGATTGGCTTCGATTTCGAATCGATATTTGAAAGTACAGGGCCAGTGTAAAGTTATCCTTCCAAATCAACTTTATTTTGTAAATATCTCTTTATTTTTTTCGAAACAAACGAGTTTTTCTTTAAAACAATCAATAACAAAAGATTTTGGTATCGAATCCAAATTTGAAAGCAAGGGCTAACTTCACGTAGATCCAACTACATAACCGAAATAAAAACATCGAAATTCTTAATGTTCTCTGTTCATGTAATGCTTTTTCATGTTTTTTGTTTTGTTCTTAAGCAAAAAGGCCTGCTAATTAACTCTATGGACTATAGAGGCTGAAGGTTGAATGCTGCATTCAAAAAATTCTCCATTCACTTCTCTCCTTAGGCAACAGGATCCAGTTTCTACTTTATACTCCAATTTTGCGAGATCCGTCTTAATATTGTCCTCCTATCTTCACCTAGGGTCTTCCTATTGGTCTTTCTCCAATTGGATTTGCAGTTAAAACTTTCAAACCACTCCTACTTTCTTCCATTCTGGCTACATGACCTGCCCACTTGAGCTACCTAGATTTCATAACCTTAATAATGTTTGATAAACAATATAAGTTATGCAGTTTCTCGTTATGAAATTTCCGTCATTTCCCATTCCTGTCGTTCTTGGGACCGAATATTCACCTAGGGATTTTATTCTCTAATACTCTCAGTCTGTGTTCTTCTCTCAGAGTAAGCTACCAGTTTCAAAACCATACAGTACAACAGGGATGATTATCGTTTAGTAGATGTTAAGCTTCAAAACCTACGACAGAATTCTTGAAGATAAAAGATTCTGATCTGAATAATAACACAAATTCCCTTCTTTCAGTTGAGATCTTATTTCTTCGTAGATATCGTTTTGGTCTGTTAATATTGATCCTACCCTAACAGCACAATTATATAGCAAGCACTGCCTATCATGTTGCCTCAGGTACATGGAAATTTGCCCAGTATGTGCCTTATGTACCTGTGAGAGAGAAACCACATGGATAGCAAACGATAGTCACAGTCTATGTCCGCCCCTAAGCACATGCCTGGGAAACTTACCTAGTATGTTCCAAGAAGGTTCCTCATGCCCCAAGCATGAATGAACCACATAATTATTCACCCAAAATATGTTAAATCGCCTATATGCGTAATATGTTTACATTAAGGTAAGTCTAAAAAACACTTTAACCAAGTAAAAAAATGTACCTCAGAGTGGGCGTGAACCAACAACCATTTGATTACTAGGCGCGTTCTCTTCCGACATGGCCACGAAGTCGATGGGGAAAATGTTGCTTGTAGAGGGATAAATCCTTGAGGTCTTTTTAATTTGGCTAATCAGAGTGCTGTTGTAACCCTGTATATTCGACGATAACCATTTGGGATCAGAAAAAATCCGCTCGCCATGTAATTTTATAACAAAATGGCGCACTTCTGTTTACTTTATTTCATGGTTCTTCCATTTCCACTTTCAAATGATCGGCGACAGTTGGCATCAAAAAAATACAATTCTTTATCCCTAACTACGTAAATAATTAACTGTTCACATAGGTATGAAAGATTCATCTTAATTTTTATTCATCAGTTATGTCATTTCTTTCTTCTACATTTATCTCCCAAATTTCATGCATTTGTTGCTACTTTTTTCTAAGCGATTGTGTACTAGGACAGAAAGTGGAGCAAAAAGCACGAGAAACCATTGCATGTTACTGCGCATGAGCAAATGCAAAGAGCTGACTGTCATTCGTGTGTCGCTGCAGATATCAATTATGTCATAAGTATCTGAAAAAGTATGCACCTAAAGTAAGTACCTAGAACATGAAAGATATATGTCCTAAGTGACGATATAAAAACAAATGATTATCACAGTGCTAAACTGAGCCAGGTATATAAATGCTACATTTGTGGTACATAGTCGCAAATATCAATTAGGTGTAACAAGCGCCTAAAACTTAAGCTAGCTGAAGTACATACTTAACACATGAATACCATATCTACGAATTGTCGTGTACCTAAAAAGTGGCTGAGACACCTAAATGTCACATGCCTAGCACATCTTGTGCTGTTATGGTAGATATTTGAAAGTATCCACTTTATTAAAATAATTTTTTGAATTGTGACATTTCCATAACTCGACCCCGGAAAGTATAATAGGCTCAGTAAACCGGAAGTGGTTAACCGGAAGTAGTTAAATTTGGTATCGATCGATTTGTTTTGTCAAGCTGAATCGACTGATATATAGACTGTATATGTTTCGTTGCTGAGTATACCCCACCCCGGAAACTAAATTAAGCTCAGTAAACCGGAAGTAGTTAAATTTGGTATGGATCGATTTGTTTTGTCAAGCTGAATCGACTGATATATAGACTGTATATGTTTCGTTGCTGAGTATACCCCACCCCGGAAACTAAATTAAGCTCAGTAAACCGGAAGTAGTTAAATTTGGTATCGATCGATTTGTTTTGTCAAGCTGAATCGATTGATATATAGATTGTATATGTTTTGTTGCTGATTATACCCCACCCCCGGAAAATAAATTAGGCTTAGTAAACCGGAAGTGGTTAACCGGAAGTAGTTAAATTTGATATCGATCGATTTGTTTCGTCAAGCTGAATCGATTGATATATAGATTGTATACGTTTGGTTGCTAATTATATCCCACCCCCGGAAACTAAATTATTCCCCTTCACAACTCGGAGTATTTTTATTCGTTTCACGTATTAACGCAATTTGATGCGTATCCGCATCGCATCCGCAATTTGATGTGCTGCCCATCGCATAAATTTAGCATGGAAAGATGTCACCAAGAATGTCCAAGAAGTTTCATCTGTCATACAAGCAGCATCTGTACTGTGTGCTTTCTATCACTCTTCAGAGCAGCGAACAAAAAGTTTAACGATGGTAGCTTCAGAAAATAAGTTAGTTTTGAACTACCCAGAATATTTTGACGTCAGGTACTGCATTTCGATGACCAGTATGCTCACTACTCTCCTAAAAAATTGGTATCCAAGCTGCCTTTAATTGCAAACGGAAAGCCATGTATATAATGACGCCAATGGTCATCTGCGTAAATGGATAGAAGTAGATCGCGTTCATCTTCCGTGTCTTGTGACAGACGCTCTATATGTTTTCAAGAACTGCCAGCACAAGTGAGAGAGTGATGAAATGTTTCTTTTGGACATAATAACAAATAAAAATAGAACTGTAGCACAGTTGGAGAGTATGAAAGAGAAACCTCTGTTAGGCGGGCGGGAAGAAACGTTTCTAAACGAACATGTGCAAGAGAACGTCAACGGAGAAATACAGTACTCATTACATGGTATTCAACTTCATCGTAACACACGTCGCAATAAATCCCATAACAAATATGTGAGGGAGAAAAGAGATTTTACTGTAGTACGCTACGAAGTCCTGGATTCCATAATTAACTTTGTTAGTCAGCGTTTGCTGTAAGAAGACAGTATTGTTGCTTTGGAGCCTTCTCGTGTTTTGCAAGAGGATGTAACTGATGATGCCCTAAGAGAATGCCACAAAGTTATTTGTCCTGATACAGATCTTTTGCAGTTCGAAATGCAGTATAGAGAGGCATCATCGTGCAGTATGTTGAAAGGTCTGGACGCTAAAAGCCTTCTCATGAAAATCTGTGGAAATCAATTCATTTCATGCTCTGTCAAAAAGTCTAGCCCGAGTTGTTGCTACGAAATCATCTTTCGATGTTGAAAGACTTATAAGTGACTACGACATATTGAAAACAGATAACATACTGTCTTTGGCTCCCACTACTGTGAAAAATTACCTTCACGTTAATATAAATAAAGGTTCGTTGGAAGATTTTAGCCCAACCCCTGCTGTTATGAAACGACTGGCCAGAAAGGAAAGGCGTTTTGAAGTTGGTAGGAAGTCAAAGGAACAACCCTGGTATAACTGTATTTGCCTCGGCAGAAAACAGACTGAGACAGCGTGATGATCACGGAAAAATGACGGTGAAATTCTTATGTAAGAAAAAGTTACTTTTTTCTTCCAGTGTGACTATTTTTCTTACCGGTTTGTTTCCTTATTTTATGGTTTAATACAATACAATTAAATATGTATCCTAATGTGTCTTTTGTTTGTTCTAGATGCCAAAATTTTCCTATATAATAATAATAATAATAATAATATTTTTTGGTCGCAGGTAACATGATGTACTGGACAGAACACTGATTATATGTCAAAACAAATGCTGACTAAAGTAGTTTTTCTATACTATATAAAATTTTTACCAGTGTGGAGCTGTGATTTCGTTGAATTTTAGGCCTTGCTTATTAGACATATCAACCTGCACAACTGGAGTGCAATAGCACTGTATTTTGGTAAAGTAAGAAACTTCTTCCAAAATTTCGGAAATTTGGGGCTGGTTTTCGACAGTAGTGCCGATTAAATTTGAAACTCAACTATACCCATTTCCCTAGTCTCTAGCTATTTTAAATAAGTTCGAACAGTGTTTAGAAATCTTCCTTGTCGCTTTTCATTGAGTTGTCAATTTTATTTTCTCATACAAACTCCTAGATGTCTACTCAAACATACGAAGAACATCCCAACTTCAGTCAGAACTTTGAAACCTGTTCTATATGAATTCTGATTTCAGGCTTTACTAAATCCACATGTATTTCTCACCATTCCGCTTAATACAATCACCATCATCTTACTCGCTACATTTTATTTACGATATCAATGAGGAATTATTAAGAAATTTTTATTTAAAAAGTTGCTGAAAAGGTGTGTTATATGTCTATGTTTAATATAATTTGATTTGCTATATATCTAGAAGTGCTAATGCATTGCTCTGTCCTCATTGTGGAAAACATAATATAAGTGCTAGAGGTCTAACATATTGGTAAGAAACATCGGGTTGCTTGTGATGATGTTTGCTCTCATATCACCTTTAATGCCTTCCTTCAGAGTAAAACTGCAAATGTTACCGACACTAACAGCAGTAACAACACAAAAGTTTTGACGATATCTAACCTGGGCAAGATATTACTCTCACTAAGGTCCTCAACACATATTTTAAGACGTGTTCCAAGAGATGCTCGATCAACAGTGTCTGATGCACTCGTGGAGGTGTTAAATCATATAACAACTTCAAATGATACAAAAGATTGGAGCAACCTATGCCTATTTCCATTTGTTGCCTTAAGTGCTCCCAAACAATCAGATAAAGTTAAGAATCTGACTTCTTGGGTGAAGCAGCGAGTTCGCCTCTGGTGCAATATTGGCCATGACGCTTTAAGCTGGCCTCCAACAAAGATGAACACATCTCGATTAAACAACAAATTTTCTAATTTGAAGGTTGTAGAGAATAAACTTGCCGATGGGGACATACGTGGAGCAGTACGTCTTTTAATTTCTGATGATACGGTTGCGGCTCCGGATACCTCTGTATTGGAGACCCTGTTGGAGAAACATCCTGCCCACCCTGGCAGTTTCTTTGCGCTGGATCTTCCTGATTATCAGCACACTTTTCAAGGAGTTTCGACTATGGAGGTTCAAAAAGAAATTAACTCCTTTCTGTCAGGCAGTGCGGGAGGTCTAGATGGGCTTTGTTCTTCAATTCTTAAAGACCTTCCTTCTTGTCAAATACTGGAGTCGAAGGAAAAAACTAAAATCCTTTTGTGATCTACTTAATTTAATCATCTCTGGAAAGGTACCAATGGAAGTTCGCCCGCTGTTTTTCGGTGCCAAACTTATAGCTCTAAAAAAAAAAAGGATGGTGGTATTTGGCCCATAGCAGTTGGGAGTGTTTGGCGCAGAATATCGTCAAAAATAATTTGCTTTAGAATACATAAGCCAGTTAAGAACTTTTTATCCCCCCATCAGTTTGGTGTTTGTATTCCTAATGGGGCCGAGGTAGCTGTTCACGCAACCCGAGTTTATTTCTCTTCTACTCGCAGTGCTACTAAGGCGGTTGTAAAGTTAGATTTTCATAACGCATTTAATGAGCTTCGCCGGGATACTATGCATGCCGCAGTGATGAATGATTTTCCTTCGATTTATCCGTATGTTTATCAATGTTATGCTGAACCAAGTGACCTGTTTTTCAACGGAAACGCCATTTCTTCTCAGAGAGGTGTACAACACGGTGATCCTCTGGGTCCAGCACTTTTCGCTATAACTATACACTCTTTAGTTAAATCATTGAATACCGAATTAAACATTTGGTACTTAGATGATGGAAACAATTCGTGGTGAACCCGAGGTGGTTCTTTCATCCTTAATAGAAATAAATAAAAAGGCATCACTTCTTGGCTTGCATCTTAACTTTTCTAAATGCGAGGTCGGTTGCCTTGGAACAGATGAAACCACATTCGACGAAATCTTTAGAAGATTTATTGAGGCTGCACCAGACATACGTCCTCTAACAATTCAGAATGCTTGTCTTCTAGGTGCTGGTCTCACGTCGGAAGCACTCACGGATGTGCTATTGAATAAAATATCTAATTAAGAATTATTCTTGTCTCTACTTTCCTCAATTTTAGCCCATTCAACCTTTTTCCTTTTACGGACATCTTTATCAATCCCTCGTTTAACCTATTTTTTGTACGATGCTTTCCATCTTGGCATAAGAGTTCTTTGCTGGAAAAATATAATACTGTCCCGAAAACTGGCCTTGAATCAATTCTGAACTGCTTAAATGACGACTCTTTGATGCAAGCATGTTTACCTTTTGGCTTGGGCGGTCTTGGTATTCGACGAGCTGTGGATATGGCGATTCCTACATTCTTATCGTCATACCATGGATCTATGCGTTTAATCAAAGCTCTCCTTCCACAAGGTTATTGTTTGGACCCAGATGGTTCAGTTCAGGAAGGCTCTAATAAGTGGGCAAGCTTAGCAGATACAAACCTCCCAGAAATTACCCAAAAGCGTTATCAGTCATCTTGGTATACACCAATAGCATCTCAACTACATAATCATCTGTTACAATCTGTTGTGGTTCCGGAAGATAAAGCCAGGCTCCTTGCTGCCTCATCTCCCGAAGCGGGTGCATGGTTGATGGCGATACCTTCTCCGCCTTTAGGCCTTCATTTGTCAAATGAAAGCTTTCGAATTGCTGTTGCCTTACTTTTAGGTTTAGCTGTTTGTGAGCCTCATTGCTGTTCAGCTTGTGGAGATGAGGTTAACCAACGTGGCTAGCATGGCCTTTCATGCATGAAGAGTGCTGGTAGATTCGCCCGACACTCCTCCGTTAATGATGTAATACTACGAGCCTTTAACACAGCTGGAATTCCTTCAATACGGGAACCTTCTGGTTGCTGTCGTTCTGATGGAAAGCAACTGGATGGGATGACACCTGGTTCCATGGATGACAGGTAAATGTTTATTGTGGGACTTCACATGCGCTGATACATACGCTCATTCAAGTCTCCCTCTGTCAGTAATGAACGCTGGAGCTGTTGCAAATCGCAGAGAAGCTGAGAAGCAAAGAAAATACAACAACCTTCTCGAAAGTTTTGTTTTCACTTCAATCGCTATTGTGCTTGGGGTGTAAGAAGTTTTGAATTCATTAGGGAGGTAGGAAGACGCATTGCTTGTGTTTCCGGCGACGTTCGCTACACATCTTATCTAATACAGCGCATATCTGTTTCTATCCAACTTGGTAACATCTCGTCGGTCCTTGGCACTTTACCTCCTGGAAAGGAACTGGATGAGGTGTTTATACTCTGATAAGAATAGATTTATATATATTAATCCATAGACAATACTTTTTCCTTGACCTTATAATTATATATTTAAATTGTAATTTATATGAATGCAGTGTAATTATGTCATTTCGGTTAATAATCTTATTATTGTAAGTTTTATTGAGTCTTATTGTAATAGCTTGTTACTATAGAATATTTAATTAATGTTTTCTAACGTATATATATATATATATATATATATATATATATATATATATATATATATATATATATATATATATATATAATATAAGCTCTCTTTTAGATTTTCACTTTTGTGTAGCAAAATGCGAAACAAATTTAAATTTGCATCACAAAAAAAAAAAAAAAAAAAAGATTTGATTTACGTACATAGAATCATCTAGTATTTTCTTAATGGAATTAAAATGAATTTAAAATGACCGATTTTTAAGATACATCTACATTAGATTTTTGTATAGCACATAATGACACATTCAAGTATGGATGGGTCAACGAAAATTTAGGGGGTCTAACCCCTCTAGCCCTCCTGGTTGCGGATCTGATTCTCATGCTTAGTTTATGGCACTAAAAATATGTCTTCGTTGCTAACAATAATTGATTGTTCTGCTGGAAAAGATTGTTTATAGCCAGTGGCGGACCTATCCCGGGGCTGGGGGACATAGACCCCCAACTTTTTGAGTAACAAAAATAACAAGCTATTATTTATACCTTTTTTAAAGTTTATAATAAACTCATGACTTACCCATCGTCGTCTGGGTTCTGGTTGGCCTCCCAGCTTTACCTTGTAGCCTCTGTTTATAGTTATATTTATATACGTAAAAAAAAAAAAAAAAAAAAAAAAAAACCTTTTAAATATCAGATTATGTGTTGTTCTAACAGTGGTACATTCACTTCTATCAGTGACACGTATCCTTCGAAGAGTTATGAATATACTACTTTAATAGCTTGCAAATTTGGTTGTATTAGTTCAATTTTCACCGACTTTCGTGTATGTTTTATAAAACTAGAAGCCATGGTTAAAACTTTACCCAAGTAGCCATACTTTTGTAATACATATAGTTAGAATCCCAAAATATCCATAATTTTGATTAGTTCAAAAGTACATAATTTAAAATGCAATATACTTATTAAAAATGTAACAAACGTAAATCCATAAACGGTGTACTCGAAGCAATATAGTATTAGAATCATCTACAGAATAACACAATTGAACAGAAATAAATATAGACTTATAACATATAATATATAAACGTTAAATGACATTACACCCTTTAAGTCATTTGTAACCATTTGGATACATAGTTTTCGTAGGCTTCTATTACTTTAACGAAACGTTTAATTGGCGTTCTTGCACATTGTGTCCATTTGGACACACTTCCTGCTGATGTTTGAGGAGTGCTTTGTGCAAGAGCGTCAATTAAACGTTTCGTTAAAGTAATAGAAGCCCACAAAAACTATGTATCTAAATGGTTACAAATGACTGAAAGGGTTAATAGGTAAAGAATAACATGTCACTTGGGCGCTAGCATCTCACATAGAAAGTTTATGTAACGGAACGAGCAGTTAGACATGGGCTATCCAGATTTTATTTCATTTGGTAAACTTAAGCAAAAATTACCTGATTACGGGTGTAATTTTTGCAAATGAGGTTTACCGATTATAAATATTGCTTAGGTGAATTTATCTGCCTGAAGTTATAAATTTATGTACAAAATTTATGCTTTAATTTTCTTCTTAATTTCGTCTAGAAGCTATCAGAACCCTTCCACGTTACGAGATTCACGGAAGTGGTGATATAGCAATATTTAAATAATGTTTATTATTGAAATACAGGGTGTTTCAAAACAACACCGACAACATTTGGGAGGTGATTCCTGACGCTAAGATAAGACGAAAAGTATAGACCAACCTGGGTGCATAAATGCTTCCTTTCGGAGTTATAGGCTGCTGAAAACATTAAAAAAATGAACTTTAAAGATCCATAGCTCTAAAACTATGGGATCTACCGTAGTCGGGTCAAGATTTCACTTAGGAACTAATGTGTTCCCTATCCAAAAATCTATGTTTCGGAATTCTAAGGTACTCACGCAACAACTTTTATAGAGGGGGTTTGGCTACGGGCATATAATTTGAAGTACTCAAGAACTATCTCTATAAAACTTGTTGCGGAAGCACCGCAGGATTCTGAAACATGGATATTTAGATAGGGCACATACTAATTCCTAAATAAAATCTTGACTTGACTACGGTAGGCCCCATAGTTTCTGAGCTATGGACCTTTAAAGACCATTTTTTCATGTTTTCGGTATTTGTGCACCCAGTTTGGTCTATACTTTTCGTCTTATCTTGACGTCAGGAATCACTTCCCAAACGTTGTCGGTGTTGTTTTGAAACATCCTGTATATTGTGTAACGACTTCAATATCTTTAAATGTTGATAAATGCTCTTCGTTGTGTTCGCATAATCACTATCAATTTATAGTTCTTTTTTAATTATGGATTATGTAACAGTAAAACAATGTTTGAGAACTAGGACCTAGGTGAACTAATGTTGCCGACAAGAATTGTCATGTTTCTTGTCTCGTCTCGAATTTAAAAACTGCATTTTTTTGTTTCGACTGTCGTCTCGTTTTCGAGATGGGAATCGATACTAAATGAGAAATTTCTTGTCTTGTAAGCAACACTTCATGTTAATAATAGTGATATCTCACTAAGGGTTAACTTCGCGATACTAATGCTATACAGTTGTATAAGTGTCTTACGAAACGATGGTTTCATCTTCAAATATCTTGAATAGCTACCACAAATAAATTTAAATTGAAATTTTAACTTAATACTTTTCCTGAAGGGCCTAACTCTTTCCTTCTATAGGTTTGTCTTCAAGCGCCGAGCTGTCCCACTCACAGGACGGCCCTATTGTCAACTATAGTTTGCATAGTTTGGAATAGCATCACGGATCACACGTAATAGAGATGAACGCTCTACAAATGATATTATCGTGACCCCTGGATTGATTTAATCCTTTTGAGTTTTGGGTTCAACATTTAGAGGATGAGAAATACGTTTTTTAAATCATATGGTGAAAACTTGTTACCTTATCCCTGTTTTATTGGCTTAGTAGTATTGCGGTTACCTATGCTAAGTAAATGGGTTTAAAATGATGTTAAGACAAATTATTAAAAGAGGTGTTTGAAGTAATTAGTTTTTTTTTTTCTTTGGAGGGAAGAAACTGGCTGCTACTTGTTTTACTGAAATTCATCGCACTTTGCTATGATAACATAAAAATGAAACTTATCTTCAAGGGGAAAAACATAGACCCCCTAAGACCCCTAAGACCCCCTAATAGAGATTAATCATTCTTTTACTTTTATGTGCATGGACATTTTCTCGGAAAAAGATTTTTAGGTGGGCTAAAAGGGATATGGATGACAAAAGAAATGTAAATCAAAGAAATACAGTAATTTTGAAACTTGGAATATGTTTTTCTTCTTTGTGATTGGTTATGAAAATGAAATATTTGAGATAAAACATATATCAATCGAAAGATCTCATTGAACTCAAAGAAAGGACAGACTTGAGTTTTAATCCTCATGCGTAGTTCTCGAGTAAAACGTCAAAAAGTAACTTTTATGGTCTAAAATTTATCATTCGTGAGTAACATAAATAGAATTAAAAATCACACCGCTTAATAAAGTGAAACTGATACAAAAATATACTCCCCTCATACTCTTCATTAGCATAAACTATTGTTGAGAAACAATAACCTAAAATTATGATTATCTGTTAAACCTTAATTTTAAATAGATTTCAATTAATGTTTTCAGAGATGACAGGAACATATGCGGGGGATGATTGCTGAGATTCCGGACCCCTCCCCCTAAATCCAAACTTTTCTTTAAATTTGATGTAAAGTTAGGGGGTGATTTTACAGATTTTAATATAATTTATCCTCATATTGAATTAGGATGCCCCCTCTCAAAACCTTTGGATCGCCTTGAAATATTGTGTGTGTGTGTGTGTGTGTGTGTGTGTGTGTGTGTGTGTATGTACATTCCTGTTCAGAGATGTGCATACTTATTTCTTGTAAATGTTATCATGCAAAGTCTATAGTTTTGAACTTTTTCATTTCATGCCTTCAAGAACGGAATATTTTCCAATAATATATATATATATATATATATATATATATATATATATATATATATATATATATATATATATATATATATATATATATATATATATATATATATATGATATTTCAGGATCTCAAGAAAATGAATTAGAGTAGGTTTATCTCTTTAAGAGACAGAAAACCATCATAATTAATCCATCTACTCAAATCAGACGCTTTTGATAGATGGAATTTTATGAGGAAAGAAAATACCTTCTGAACGTAATAAGTTTGTGCTTTGTATATGAATTAAAATGTTCTAAATATTACTTATATGAAACGTATCTGCTTCTTTTTCTTTTCAATTATAAGAATGTTTAATACAATGTGAGACGCTAGAATTAGATCACGAAAACTTTCAAATCTGTATTTGACAGAATATGTAAACATCATGCCAAAACGAAGTTTACAATGCTTCTTTTTTACTGGTTGCTACAGAAAAATCATTCTATTTACGTTTTAAATGTTGATTCTAATCTTTATTCTATCTAATAACAATTGACCTCTATAACAAATGAAAATGTTGGGAAACAACATCATTCGATAAAAAGAAAATCGTGAAGATAACATTCGCCCTTTTTCCTATTCTTTTATATTTATTTAAAAAAGAAAAACAGAGAAAAAACAGACAACTGACGTCAAGAACACGTGTTAAAACTGGAACTTATCATCTTGTGTTTGAATATTTGAACAATTTTATTTTTAGATGGCGTTGAACCAGGATATCAGGATCATTTCTATAACTATCTTTATGCAGTTTTCTTCTTTCTTTTTACTGTTTTGTTCTATCTGATTACTCATACTTTAATTAAAGCAAAATTTCATCGTATTAAAAGATAAGGGTTTCCCCGAACGATGACAAACAGCAGTTCAATGTCAGTATTGTTTATATAATGGGTTAAAGTTAATTGTACTGTATTTATTGCATTATTTCTATAATGGGTTTTGAAGATTAGCGTATACTATTGTGTTACATTTATTAAATTTATCAATAGCAATCAAATTCTCTGTATTGAATCGTTTGTGTTCACGACTAATATCAGTAAAATTAACAACACTTTCTTTGTTATCTACTGGGTGTCACAGAAGTAATAACTCACTTGTTGTGAGGTGCGGTAGGTTTGGCTTATGATTGATGTTGTTTGGTTGTTTGTTTGTTTCTTGTTTTGTTTGTGTTGTGGTGTAATGGTGTTTTGACACATTGTGGTGGCAGCAAGACCGTGCTCCACCACACTTTGCCCGGATTGTTCGTGACTTTTTGAACAACACCTTCCCGGGCGATGGATTGGTCGTCGGGCTACAGTGGAGTGCCCGCCACAGTCACCAGACCTCACCCCTCCCGACTTCTTCCTATGGGGACATTTGAAGGACAAGGTATATTCAAGACCCATAAACAGTGTTGCGAAATTGACGGCGCGAATCACTGAGGAATTAAACAATACTCCCGTTCAGATGTGTTGAGATGCGTGTAGAAACGTGCGTCTCCGGATACGGGCATTCATCGATGTTAATGGCCGCCAGGTCGACTTCGAAATGAAAAATAGGGATTATAGGTATATTGTAAAGCACATGATTTTTACATAATTCCTCTGTACCTGCCATTTTGTTTCGTACCATTCTTGTTTTTAACAAAGGTAAGTTCTACTTATGGTACACCCAGTAGATCGTTGGTTTCTATATATGTGAAATTATTTTCTGATTTTCTTTGAAATTAACTGGAAATTTAGATGTCTGATGTTATTTATTTCTTTATTAAATCTATTAAAATGTCTCTTATTTCGTTAAAATTTATTTTTATCGTAAGTAATCTAAATAATACTAGATCTATACTCTGCAGTATTCATGATGTTTCAAAATGATTTGAATGACTTGAACTTACAACATTTTTTTTTTATTAATTGTGCAAAATTACCTAATTTATTATACATAAATGCTATATTTGCCGAAGTATTATCTCTAAAATTTTGTATTAAGTAACTCACAGTATTCAAAGTGAGCTGCTTTTCTTACACTACATGCATTGATTCTGCAATCTAATTCCTTCCAGACCCATTTCAGCATGTTTCAATCAACAGTTTGCATTGCAGCAATAATGCACTCTTGCAATTCACAGGCATCTTAAAAAAAAAAAAAAAATGGGGGTTTGTATATATAATCTCTTTGAGATGCCCTAACAAAAAAGATCGAAGGGGGCATAAGGGTCATTTTAGTGGTTGAACCTAGCCATCTTCACATACTGATTAGACAGTATAAATATACTTTAGCTTTCAGCTATAATTTTGGTCAATTTTGCATTTATATACAATAATTGCCAGTTTGGAACCATTTGTCCTTAACGGTAGCTGTGAACAGGGTCGAATCCAGGATTTTCAGAGGGGAGTGCACCAATATCTACCAAAATAACCAATCACATTGAAACTCTTCAAACTGACATGCGACAATATTCTTTACCCCTGTCAACGCTGATACATAGAACGCGAGGATTAATATTTTAAAGAGAGTCGCAAGTGATGTGTAGGAAAAAAATGTTCTCTCCTCCTAGCTACTGTTTTCCTTCCAGCTTGACAAATGTATTGTTTTGCTTGTAGTCCAGTCAACGAACGCAAAAATGACACTTTATCTTGAACAAATTGCAATAGAAATGAAACGTGTGTCAAAACGATGCTGAACATATTCTAAGCAAACTGTTGCTTGTATATTCATTCTTTCTTGTTAAATTAAACAACAACAACTACAAAACTATTATGTATACATGCACATAAATTCAACTCTAAACACTGTTAGAAATACAGCTAAGAAAGTTCTTTAAAATAAATAGATTTGGCAGCTTTTTTGTTTAACTCAATAAGGAAAATAGAATTGTGAGTGTAATTTTAAATATTTTATGATACATTAAATGTTATTTCTGTTAGACTCTATTAGTTTGTCGGGCCTACCCTACTTGTGGGATTACGCTTCGCCACTGCTTATTTGTATAGTGTTTTACCTATGTATATACATATACCGCTACTTACGATATGAGGCGGAGGGCCCACTAAAAAAAAAATTCACCATGCAGGGCCCACCGGGAAATTTCCCGGTTTCCTTTGTGGCCGGTACGGCCCTGGTCAGAAACACAAAATCGTAGGAATCCATCATTTTCGCCAATCGCTCTGCTTCTGATACCTCGTTAGCCTTCTTACTTGTCAGTGAAAGTTTTCGGAGAGTTTTCATTACACCTGCATACTTCAACCTGACTGCTACAATGGACTGATACCTTGAGGCCCATCTGATTGGATTAAGCTTTTCAAAGTGGCATCTGATTCTCTTCTCAACGATGGCAGAAAATCCAACCTATTAGTACTTTGGCCAAAAAATATATACAAATCTTGGAGCATTGTGAAGGAACTGGCAACTCCTTTTACACCTCTGACGGCATTATTAATGACAAGATTTAAGGTTATATACCGCGCAGTGAATATACATATATATTGCTCGTTCCTCAATTTCTTGAAGTCTCTTCTGAACACCTAAGTGTAATAATCACCTAGGATCAGTAAAATATAAACTGGAAGAGTTTCCGTGGCTGCATTAAGACACGAAACACAAGCTAAAAATTAATTTTCCAAGTAAAATTTAGTTACAAAAAGTAGTTCGTAACCTAAAAAACCAAAAACAGCAACAAGTATTTAAACTTCAGGTTTTAAGGTCACGAGGTTCGTTCTCAAATGGTAGGCCAAGGTGCTGCACGTTCGCTAACGAATTCTTAATTAACAGGCTGCGTCGATTTCGGAAGAGAGAGGCCCTGAGTTCAATTCAGTTCTATCCAGCTCCATAAGCCACGCAAAGAGATATGCTGTGGGCCGTGACTGTTGCCTATGTCAGTGGTCCTGAGATCCGTCCAACTCGATATAGCCACGCAAAAAGGTTTGCTGTGAGCTACCACTGATGCTGTCCTTAAAGGTCCAAAGTTCGGTCCCGGCTCCGTAGCCACACCAAGAGGTTTGCTGTGGGCTTGAATTCTAATCGTTGCTCTGGGCTTGGAAGAGGAAGACGTTATCCATCCAGTAAACTAAAGTGCCTATAATTAATGCGTAATTTAACTCATTATCGTGTGGTATGATCATTATCGTGTGGTATGAATATGAAACCAGAAGCTGACTTCCAAGACGAGGCCGAAACATGTAAGTAGCCAGTAATAAAATTCAATACATAAATAATAAATTCACTCTTAAGACAGTTCTAAGCGATATAGCCCAAGGCTTATCTTATGCCTGGCGTATTACTTCAAATCACTTTGCTAATGTGATAATCTTTATAAGTCAAACAAAATCTATATTATTAAATTAAACTCTGTTAAACTAACTTTTATGACACAGAGTTTGACTCTGGTTTAGCAGAAAAGCAGTAGTGACCAACAAATTCCCTTTTGTTGTATGTATAGCTTATGTAAATAATCATCATCATTATATGTTTTCTCTCTTATTCCATTTTGCAATTCTTAAATAAGTTTAACAAAAGGTTGTAAAAACTAGTCGCGTTATATTAGCAAAGGTTCACCAAGTAGTTTATAAAATAATTACGTCCTTATTTATAATGAAGTTGCAGGGGCTTATCTCCCAGCCTCGTTAGGAAGAAGAAGCATATACTATTTATTATATTAGAAATAACATACCCTATAGCAGCGTTTCCCAACCGGTGTGCCGCGGCACACTGGTGTGCCGCGAATGGGCCGCTGGTGTGCCGCGAAAAAATCGAAACAAATTATTAATTCTATACGAACCAAATTGCAAGACAGGCGAAAATGTATATTTATATTTCACATTACTATGAACCTCTACTATAAATCTACAATTTTAAATTTCATACTGTGTTACTTTTCTGTACATTTTTAATGTTGAAAAACGTATTTATCATTGTCATGACCATTATTACTTCTTTATTGTTGCAGACTATTTCGTAACTTGAAATTTTAACATATCATTCAATAAATTCAACAAAGCAAGCATGCATACAAATTACCTACATTTGTGTTTTAAAAGTATAGGAGATTTGTTTATTTGTTCGTTATTTTGTGATCTTCCCTTTTAGTTAGAGGTTAGATACAGTTTTCGAAAGAGAAAGTGGATTTTTAAAAACCCGAGTCCTATATTTCATTGCTATTGTTTTCTATTTTAAAATTAGAATGAAAAATAAGTATAATGATTTAGCACGGGAGAAAATCAGTGATCGATCTTTCTTCTCTGTAAGAAGGAAATTAGTAATCACATTAAAATACCACGGTAATATATATATATATATATATATATATATATATATATATATATATATAATATGGGTGTGCCGCGAGAATTCAAGTTACACCTGTAGTGTGCCGCAAGTTGAAAAAGGTTGGGAAACGCTGCCCTATAGGAAAATCAAATCATAAATCACGCTCTATCACTATACCACTACACCAACACTAATAAAAATAGTAATATTCTAAAACAAGAACCATTGTCTTGTTCTATGGCTCCCCGGCGGGGAATCGAACACCGGTCTCCCGCGTGACACGGGAGTTAACACAGCAGCGCCATCACATTCCTGCCTTCTGCATTTTTTTTCACAGACAATCCCAATTCCTCCAAATGACTTACCACTAGAGTTACAAGTCCGGATGCAGTTGGATTTCTCACATGTAAAAATCCTTATTAAAAAAGGAAAAGGAAAAAAAAAACATCATTTCGACCCGTCTAGAAACTTTGTTCTCTAAGCTATCGTTTACTTCTGTAAAATTTACAAAGCGAATAATGAAACTCATTTGATCTTTCTTTGATAAATCTTGAGTCATATCAATGATTAATGAGAAAAATGTACAATGCACCAAATGGAGTTAACTGATCAGAGCGCTACTAAACGTATTGCGTCCGCCCACTTCAGCAGTGTTGCAACTTTTGCAAGAGACACAATGTGCGGATAAGCTTATTTTTAAACTCCTCGAAAGTAAGAGACATTGGGTTGATTTTGAGTTTAACGTCCCGATCAGCAGCGAGGCAATATGAGACGTGGACCTATTGATTAACGTGGAATCCGAACCACATGAGCTCCCGCCGGGAATCGAACCCGGGTCTCCCACGCCAGCGTCGTTGTCAGTCCTGGTAGCTCATTATTTGGTTAAAATAATTAAACTACTGTGAAAATATAATTCTTTTTCAAGTGCTTTAAAAATTAGTTTTTATAGGCAAGATGCAGGAGGACCTTTAAAGCCCTGAGGCCTCTTAGACCCTGGCCCCCCTTCCGCAGCGGGGGGTTTTGTGGTTTATAGATCATGCACTCTAATATTCGCATATACACAAACAAATAATATGAACTCTATCGTGGAAGTTAGCATATCTGTTTTTAGCACTGGAGATCCGGGTTCGGTTCCCGGCGGGAGCTCGTGTGGTTCGTATCCCACGTTAAGCCGTCGGTCCACGTCTCATATAGCTTCTGTGTCGAAGGACACACAAAGCTCTACTCAACTAACGAACAGACAAATAATATTATAATACATAAAGCAGTCAAATCATTTGTATATTGCTTTATTGAATGAAAGAAAAGTAGGCGCCTACATAGTCGTATGCAAGTATAGTAGTATAAGAAATTATTTCCCGTTATAACATATGTTATATAGCCATCATTTTCTACCATTAGTCCCAGTGATTGTATGCCATTTCATGATCAAGTCTTGAGTGTAACCACACCTGCGAATTAAAAAAAAAAAAATACTCACAGTATATGAACAAAACAAGTTACTTTCAGAAAATTAAAAGAGAAAAGTAAACTTAAACTAGTCATTAATTTAATATTAGACCCTATATCAATTAATATCGGAACAATAAATTATTTCAATATATTATTTTCATTTGCAGTATATCGATTTGCACGACATGATGAATCACTATCGGCAAAAATTCTAGATTGTGTTAAGTAAAAATAAGGGATAATTAAAAAGCATTTTAAAGTTAATTCTATTAGGGAATTTCAAATTCATAAATAATTCTCAGCATTTTCAGGAACTAAAATGTTCCAAGTTTATGTATGAAGGAAAGATCATTATTGATACAAAATACAAAATTCTTTAAGACTGATCTGAATACTGTGTTAATAGTACAATCTGAAAGTGCTGAAATTTCTGTTATGTTCTCATGAGATGGCAGGAGAAATATTTCACGTTTTTAGTGAAATTTCTCTTCTTGAAATGGATTCAAATGTAGAAACCGCTTCAGTATTTGCAGAGAAAGAACCACATGATATTGTTTTCTTTCAGAAGTAGACAAGTTTTCACTTTTGCCCATTTCTGCAATTATTCTGTCAGTTTCTTATAGCTTTTTGAGGTTGATTCCCTGACAAAACAATAAATATTTTTATTCTGATGATTTTCTTTGTTTTCAGCAGTCGTATCGTGAGTTTCTTTTTGTAGAGGTTCTGCCACCGGACCTTATTAACTAACTTATCTTTTCGGCAATTTAACTTTCAGTGATGTAATAATAGTATCTGCCACTTATAAGAAGCTGAAATATACATTCGTTACCTGCATTTCCAAAAATGAAATACAGGTAGGTCTATACTCAATGTAGAAATCGCCCATTTGTTAGTCCCATTATCGCTATGCAGATGTCTTGTAAATTAAAATCGGAAAAGGTCCCATATATATTTGTATAATAATACTACTATACTTAGCTTGTATTTTGTTACTTGTAACCTGTTGGCAAGGGCGCCGATCCTGGGAGGGCCGAGGGGGCCTGGGCCCCTCCAAAGCTCATTTGGGCCCCCTATTGTATTTATGAATATACAATATTTGGCATAATTTGAGTGCAATTTGTCTTAAAATCTTCACCTTCTGCATCTGAATGCCCCCCCCCCCCCAATTTACAGAGAAATCGGCGCCCTTGCCTGTTAGCTATTCCTTATATGCAGGAACTCAAACAAATGTGATTCTTCTTTTGCTGTTGAAGGTTTTTGTTTGAACCCAAAATAGGATATTTTCGTCAGAGTGAGGAGATGATCCATTAGATATGGGTGACTGATCAAATATTTCACATAGCTAATTTCTGAAAATATGTTGAAGTGACCAACAACTACAAAATAAATCTCTTGACTTATTTTGTCCTCATTGTCTATCATTTTTATGTGTATCTGAAATTGTTACCTTCCTATGTCCTGATTTTCTTTTTTCTCCGATATGCCCACGAGAAGCTTCAACATATATTTCGTACAGTAAAGATAGAAGCGTTATGAGCTATTCTTTATGCATTTATTATCAAACCCAGCGACGCAAATACACTAGTTGTCGCCCGAGGCAAGAACTCGCCTTAGCGCCCCAATGACCTCTGTAATATACCATTACAGTCTAATGTGATGATGTTTTTAATAGGAGGGTGCCCGAAATTTTTTGCACCGACTGTACTTGACGTTTAACAAAAAATTTCTGGCTGTTCATATAATTCGTAATTTTGTTTGTTATTCTATTTCAAATTGACATGGAAAACTGCAAAACTTCATTAGGAATCATAGTTTTGGGAATCAATATCTTTATTTATATATTAAACTAGTTATAAGTCTTGTATATGGATATGTAAATGGATTATTACAGTTCTTACGGTGTTAGCGCGATCTGAAAATATAGGTCCACCATTGGACGGAACTTTTCCAATAAATAACCAATCTAAAATTCGACAGAATTTTCAGGACCACCCTTCACCTCTCTTTTAGATATCTAGGTCCTTCTGAAATCTAGTTTAATCCAGATTTTACCAAATTTTATTCGTTTCAAAGCCCCATCGCCAAAAATGCTTTGTTTTGATTGGAGGATTCACCCACGCTATGATGTTAGAGCGCGATTACTACGACTCATGCCTAGATTTTTGCCGAAGACAGAGGACCCAGATTTTCCCAGTTCTGGAAAGTAGAAATTAGCTAGAAAAGCTGCATTAAGAAGGTAAAACTAGTGTAATAATTGAATAAATACCGTCCAGGAAGCTATGGAGCCATAATTTGCTATTTTCACAGTAAAAAACCGGACTGAAGAGCTGAAAATAGGAAGTGTAATTCAGTGACGCCATGTTTTGCCGATATCATTAGTGATGGACAGGTTCTACGAAGTGCATCAGTTTGCTAGTTGTTCTTAAATATCCACAGACAGTTTCGGAAGATTAGTGTTTTCTCCCTTAAAATTTTCTCATCCTAAGATTATTCCTTTTAGAGTTACGTAAAGCCTGCCCCACTGCCGTTTGTGTTCGTGTATGTAGTGAATGTGATTTCTTTTCGTACTTATTTAGTAGTAACATGGCGGTATTTAATTTCTTTGTAGTTAGGATAGTGATCATAATGCACGTGTAAAGTTTCAAGAGGGCTCCTGTCTACTCCCAACTTGGGGGTACGGCTTCCAGCAGGGATGGGTTGAAAGTATAGTTGTCATAAGGTTCTTTTCCCTTCAGGAAAGGGGCATATATTTCTCAATAAATAGTTTAGGTATTAACTAAACAGTTTAAGAATGTGATTTAGTGAATACAAGGGCCAGTTGGCCCTGTTCCTTTCTTTCCCTTTCCTTTCGTAACCGATAGAGCCGATTTTAAAGAAAATGGTGAAATCTGAATGTTGTTTATGTGAGTAAGTAGTAATGATTAATATGTATTATAACATGTATTAATGTAGTTTGTAGTTATGGATGTGGCATGTATGTGTTTGTAATGTAGTATCAGTAGTAGCAATTGTAGTTAAGTGATGAAAGAGTGTGTGGAATAATGAAGTATGGACAGTGTATCATTCGTATACGATCAATAGCTAAACGCAACATACCAATCTATAGTAATATCAGAAAATGAGAGTGTCGTAGTATCAAAATTCCGTGTGCAAGGTCGCATTCAGTGGTTCAAGGGTTGATCATATCGTCGCTAGCCCCCTAGTGTCAAAATTCAGTACTAACCATCATTCCTATGTCGATGTTCTTAGTGATTTAGTTTCCAAGAAATTGACCTTTCTTTTCGAAACAAAACCTAGTAAAAATAATTCCCAGCCCAAATGCACATACAGTTAGGCTAAGTGATCCGAAATTAATATTTTCTGAAAATTACAACATTCTACATAGTCTAGAAATCGAAATATTTAAGTAAATAAACAATACGTAAATGCTTAACAGAAGTCGGGCGATATGATGCTAGTTTTTCGCTTTGAAATTATATTAAATGTTCATTTTTTTTCTTTCTCTGTGGCTGCAGAATAATTTCATTGTTGTCAGAATTTTATAAAATTGAATAATATCGCGGAGAACTCTGCTTTCTGTGAACATACATACATTTTTTTTTACATGAAGCTACGAAGTATAACATAGTATTGTTTGCGTGGTAAGGGAGTCTTGAGTTCGAGGGATGTTTTGTGTGGTGGCCGGAACATGAAATGTTGGCAATGATTTATAGATTTAGAAGTATATGACGAAGTGTGCATATAGTCTGGGTGTAATTAAAGAAATAGGGTGTTTATAAAATACGACGTTGTAATAAAAGAATAAAATGATAGTATGAATATATTGTGAAACGAAATGAATGAGAGGACACCCATATACATATACATATATATATATATATATATATATATATATATATATATATATATATATATATATATATAAGCCCAGTTTATGATTAGTCACGTTTCGGTAAAAGAATATATATATATATTTTTAAGGATTATGTGTAGCTATCCACACCTCGGGTTCTGGCCCCTACACCGGAGCATCCTGCGAACATGTGGGTGAGATATTGCTGGACTATGTTAGTGCTTAATAGTTTAATTTGTTATTGCAGTCGTATTCGTTCATAATAATCTCGTTTAATAATATTTGTAGCATCATATAATTGCTGACTGGACATTAATAATCAATTATGTAAACACAATAGTTGTTACATAACGGGGCTGTAGTGAATTATATTTTTCGGTCGGTCTTAAAATAGAATATCCTGCTCCGTGAGATTTTTTTTTCACGTTACCTACTCGGGCTAGCTTACAATGTTCATGGAGGCGACAGCTCTGATTGGGTTACAGAATTAAAACAATTAGTTATTGAAATTTATTTTCTCGTACCCGGATGTCAACCCCTAGTCCCTTTAAGTATTTTCATTTCTTTTCTTAGTTAATTAGACGAGGGAAATTAACGACATCCCAGGCTGTGGCGTGTCTGCGCAGGGTAGCTATCGGTGATGTTTTGGTAATTGAAATCACCGATCCAAAATTCAGTTTATTTAATTTTTTTATTATTTCGGCAAATCATTAGTTAGGGATATCTTAGCTAATACTTTTACTCTAGTTTCATTACTGTCCTAGAACCTTCTTAGTTCTTCTGAGGGGTCGAATATTTTTCCTTAGAGATCTCAAAATTGGGGACGCAGTTACCTGGTCCCTTCCCCCTCTCCTTTTATCCTGCTGGTCTGGGCCTGATACGGGGCTCGGATTTCAATCTTACAAGCAAACTCTTGTGGGATTGGGATCTGATGGACACAGAACTTGCATCCTTGGCAGGAGGTCCTCCCTCCTAGTTTACGTATTTAAGTAAACCACCCTCTTTCGGCATATGTGAATATTTTTGGCTATGAGTTGTTATATATTTAAATTCGATCACTCTTCTGTGTAGTGAGTAGTACTTTAATCTTTCTCCTTTCGTTGGCGCCGCTTTCTCTCCCTTCTCTCTTCCTTCTTACTCCGAGATTTTTTTTAAATTTTCAACCTCCCCCCCCCCCCCGATTTTAAACTTGTCGCTTACAATTTATTTAACGTACAACTCTGATCTGAAATTACCAGCTGAGACGTTGCAAGACACAATTCATGGATAGAGTAGATAGTGATTGGGTCCTCCATCACATTTTGACCTATTGCCAAAATGAATAACGACTTTATATTTGACGACACTTCAATTACGTTCTTTCACCGTCGTCCCGCTAAGTTTTTTTTCCATCGGTCACTTTCCTGCCGTTTTGGTTTTCGTTTATCTTGTAGTTAACATGGGCCCAGAAATTGTATTTTGGTTTATCTATTTATATCTTTAGGAATGTTCTGTGTTACGTGCCTGCCTCACAATTTTTTTTTACGATTCATGCACGAATTGACTATATGAAAGTTGAAATTTATAGATGCGCGATATCAGGTAAAAAAAATATTCTTTTGTTCATATGTAATGTCGGAAGTCATTTGTTTTTCTTGTACAATGTTTGCAACCTTTTCTGAAATTATAGTTGGGGTTATTACTTTAAAAGTGTGCGCATTTATTAAATATATATATATATATATATATATATATATATATATATATATATATATATATATATATATATATATATATAGATAGATAGATAGATAGATAGATAAATGAATACGTCGAAATGTACATGTGCTTAGTATGTGAATATGATGTTAAAGTAAAGTATGATATTAAATGTATTATATGGATATATGTAAGAGCGCTCGTGTCTGTCCCCCCAAACGTGTATTGGTTGCTATAGTTTACCAGTAAGTTTTCCGACGAATATAATATAGATTTTTGTCAAGAATACCGCCGTGCACTCAAATAATTTTCCTTTCTTCTGAATAGATGTAAATAATAACCTATGTAATTATTTAATGGAATGTATTAAGAAGTAACGGCAGGTCTAAATGTAACCCACATCATAATGAATATTATCCCTGAACTACCAACCTAAAACCATTGTGGAAAGTGTACCTTTAATCCCTCTCTCCTGCATATGTATCCTGTGACTTGACCAGTGTTTTTTTTATCCTCAATGTAAATCATCATACTCCTTACACCTGTGGAAGATCGTCTTAAATTCGAACCATATATACATATATACAAAAGTGATCCTAAGGAAAGGTTTCATGACGTGTCCCAGTATTAAACAAATAAGTTGAAATTATCCAATTAATAAATTTGGAAATGGACTGACTAAGAGGAGAAACATCCTCTGGCGGAAAGTGATTTCAAAATCCCTAGATGGGTATAAACGTCGCAGTATGCGAGTGCAGATATAAACTGCTAATAGTCACAAACTAAATATAGTTGATGAATGGTTTTATAAACCAATAGTTATATATATATATATATATATATATATATATAAACACAAACTAAGTTAAATGGAGCGAAATGTTTTGGACGCTACAAGTAGTGCGCGATTTGTGATTTGAACGCTCAAAATTATTAATATATCATTGCTCAATGTGAAGTAGAGACTCATAAGTGCTATTACACCCAAAAGCTTTATTTCTTTTCTTTGTTTTTTTTTTTGTAAAACAAGTGTCTTCTTTGCGTATGTCGCAAATCATAATTTTGCTTTAGCATGCCTAAGATATAATATATGTAATTATTATTTTTTTTCTTTTTCCATTTGTCAAGATGATTGAATATATAAAGATTTACTAAAATATAACTCTATGTATTCTATTGATGTATAACCAAGAACTTGTATTTTTTTAATACTTTCTTTATAATTATTTTTCCTTTTCACCATGAATGTAATAAACTATTTGTACCCTTGTAGCTAGTTGGTTTCCTTTAGAAATATATACACTGTCCTGAATGAGTGAGCGAGTGAATGCATGATAGATTTAATTTAAGTAATTTTAGTAATATCCTTTGTCATATTAATGTGTATAATATATGTGTCATATTTTAATATATGTGTTAAGGTAAATAACCTAGGTCATGAAGGACCGCTACTAACGGTTTAAATCGGCTCTAGGAGTGAGACGAAGGTAACAGGATGAGCCTAAATACGACATTTTTTCTTCCAGGAAGTTGAAACTCTTATTGATACGATACATAAATTTATATTGAGTTTATAAGTTTGATTTTTTTTCTTTCTTTCTTGGCTAATTCATATGTGTGGTCAATCCTAGAGAACAGAGTTCAGATGCTGGATGGTTATCAATCACCGGTTGGAATAACATTACAGAGAATGATTTCGATTTTCTCATTTCCTGGTCTAGGTCTGGGCAACCCCACGAACGTGGTGCCTGGAGCTAGGTCTGGGTGGTATGAGGGAACATGTGTCTATTCCGAAGCATTCCAAAATTGAGTAGTCGTTAATAACAGAATGATTCATCTTTCAACGATTTTCTCGACTTCTTACTATATTTCCGAAATTATCCAGTAATCTGTTTCTTATTAAAATACCCTATTTGTTTGGTTTTTTCTTTTTCCTCCCTTTTCCTACCTCCTTCTTTTACCCTTCTACTTTCTTCTCTTTCTTTTCTATTTCTGAATGAAAGAAAACGGAGTCATGACTGAGAGTAGTCGCTATTGGCGCGGTCAATAAGTTGTTTCGATGAGTTTCTTCGGAAGTCCGATATGGGATAATTAACCATGAGATGAGTATGCATTGAGGGACGAACAATAACAAGAAAGTTTATTGAATTTTACTCTATTGGAAAATAATCATGATTTCAATTAGTAGGTGATGTTTCGTAATCGCCCTCGTTAAAAAAGAAATTAATTTTAGCGACTCCTCTACACTACATGCAGTTCCACTTCCTCGTTTACTACTACTACAGATTTTTTTTCGTTTTCTTTCAATTGGCGACCGTTGACTTAGGACAGTTACCATGGAAACAATTGTTTTTCCTGGTAACGGATCTGAAATTATTTATTAAACACTGTTTAGGATCGAGCACATATTGACTTGGCCACAAAAGGGTGAATAATTAAAAATGGTCACAGTGAGATTAAATAATTATAGTCGTTGGCTGTTCTGCTATCTTTGTCTCTCTCTATAGAAAGGGGGAAATGAAGGAATCTGTCAAAGTTTGAATTCTAAAATTTGAAAATGCTGGAAGTTGACCCAAGGAGGGAATCAGATAGGAGTCCTTTCATCTATGAACAGTATCTGGATAGTAAGTTTTGTAAGTCTGTAAGTATATAATTGCATGTGTGTTTATATTGTGTCCTTTTTGTACGGAAGCTATGGCAACCAATAGAGAAGTTGTCGTATCACACGAGAACGCGGAAGTCTCATGTACACAATGTACGTTAGACATTAATGAGAAAAGAGCTCGCGTCTCCCGTAGGCTAGTGAGGTGTCACGAGTGTGGGCTGAAATGGATTCATTTCAGTTGTACCAATTTAGAGGATACTGCTGAAAATGCAGAAAAGGTCCGGGCTGGTGAGATAATTAAATACTGTAAAGAATGTGAGGGAAAGCTCCACCAGTCGGGTGAACCCATGAGTCTATCCTCTGAGAAGGAAATTGAACATCCCGATTCAGACCGGGAGCGATGGTATAGTACCCCGAAGAACCGAGGCCAAATATCTCCAGTGGAGATATCTGACCTCGAGGATGCTGAAAGAGATGGGGATTCAATTGGTGATTTTTCAGAAAACCTGAATGGTGATAAAACCAAAGAAGAGCAAAGGAAGACTGTGTCATCTAATAATGACACTCTCCT
Organism: Thermobia domestica; assembly: GCF_964235325.1. Lineage (NCBI taxonomy): Eukaryota > Metazoa > Arthropoda > Insecta > Zygentoma > Lepismatidae > Thermobia > Thermobia domestica. The sequence continues at coordinate 95,996,795 of NC_137468.1, forward strand.
CCTTTCATTACAACAGATGTTACAAAAAATAGATCTGGATAATCAACAGATGAGACGCGAAATAAATGAGAAATTTGACACCTCGAACCGAGAAACCGAATCTCGATTCGGGGTACTAACCCAGAAAATCGACAACATATGTTCGGACTTTGCTTCCTCAATAACCACATTGAGGGAGCAAATGTCTACTAAAATTGACATGGTCAGATGCGAGGCTCAGCAATCTATAAAGCAACTTCAACAGGAGACTGAGGGTAAATTTGATCATGTAAATTCCGAATTTGAACAAATAGATACCAAATTACATAAGGTCAACAAAAAATTAGAAACACAGCAGGCCGAAATTGATAATTTAAAGTCAACTTTGTCAAATTTATCACTGGAAACCAAACGGGAAGCAACTGACCAAAAAATTTTGAAAATTCAGGACGAAATAGTGAATATCCAAAAAGAAATAACGAAACCAAGTCGCGAAAAATCAGAGGTCGCCTATCCTTTCCCCGGTAGCGATTATCCGGAAATATTACCTGCTATAACAACTACCTGTAGCGCAGGAAAAGAAAATTCAGTGTCAGTTGATGCACGGGATATTGCGACGCACTACCCCATGCATCGGCCAGAACTAAAGTCGTGGTTTAATTGCAATAGTGTGCCGAATCAGTCGAGTGTTGTGACGACTACGGTCACTAGCGTGAGTGCTCCCTCCTTACATGGAGGTATACGATCACATAGCGTGTTGCCGGGAAGAGGAGATGGGTACCATCCTGAGTCGTTGTTCATGGGTGCGGTTGGTCCGGGGATGGAGCCCAACATAGTCAATACGACCAACAGAATCCCTTTTAATTACATGGGTAATTATAACACCGCTACGACGTCGTCGGTGGTAAATCCGGTGACTACTCCGATTGTGCAGTATAATATGTTAATTCCCACTAACTATTCACCTGCTTATGTTAGTATGGGTTCCAAGGTTTCGCTGAGGGACATCGAACGCTTTCCCACGTTTGATGGGAATATCACCAATGGACAGCCTCGTGTTTTTCTGCGTAGATTGCAGCAGTGCTTGGAAATGTATCGGCTGACTGATAGAGAACGCTTGCAAATAGTTGAGAAACTTTTAATTGCAGCATCAGGCGCATGGTTTGCCTCTATTAAATACAGAATCCATACATTTGACGATTTCCTGATCCTTTTCAAGGAAGAATACTGTAATGACCATATAGAGAGGCTTCAAAAACGCAACCTCCAATCTTTAAGGTATGATCGAGCCAAGTATGGGTCCCTTTTGGACTATGCTTGGAAGATCATAGAATTGTAATACCAGATCGCTGAAAATCCATCGCAAGCCGAACTAGTAGACATTATAGTGAACGCTCTTCCACCAGATGAGTCGAGGGCCATTGCTTCCCATTTGTGCCAAACGGTGCGAGAAGTTACGTCACGCCTAGCTGCCCTGTGTGGGAAAGAAACTGGAGGCCCACCAAAGAGGTATTTCGCCCGGCAAGCAAAAATTGTGAAACCTGTGAAAAGCAAGGCAACGGCTAGTTGCCAAACGGACTTTCTGAGTTACACCCAAGCTGGATCTGGTTATCCGAGTGGGTATGGCTCGGAAAGCAATCAATATAATGGTCGACGTCTGTACCGTAACCGACCGATGTTTAACAATCGCCGGAGTTATCGCCCCTATGACCGCACAATGGGGGAATCGAACCCGAATAGGGACGATAATAGGAGGAACTTTAACGGGGCGTACCGGAGAAGAGAAAACGGTAATGGTCAAGGCAGTAATGTTAATAATAATAGTCCAAATAGATCTCAGAATTCTGCCCCTTCGCAAATACAGAATAATGGCGGAAATAGAATTTTAACAAATGAAGGGAGTGATAGTCGAGAAACTAGATCCTAATGTCATCAGATACGCCAGTCGGCGAGTGAAACCCTATGAGTTGTCTCTTTCAATATCTCAGCTGGAACTCCTGTCCGTCCTGTTCCTTTGTGAACATTTTGAGCAGTAAAATTATTGAAAAATTGCGCTGTATTACGCAATCTAAAAGGTGAAAGTATCGGAACTCACAATTTCCAGAATCTTAAGCTTTTCAACTGTACCGAGGACAAAAAACGGGAACTTCTATCTCAATATCCAAAGTGAATGTTACACTGTCTTATTTGAGTGTATGAGAGTATGAGTGAGTAGTTAGTTTATTAGTATTAATACATGTTAATTCTATTCAACAAAATTTTGTTATTCAAACAAAATTTTTTTTAACGACGCCGGGGAACTGTAATATACCATTACAGTCTAATGTGATGATGCTTTTAATAGGAGGGTGCCCGAAATTTTTTGCACCGACTGTACTTGACGTTTAACAAAAAATTTCTGGCTGTTCATATAATTCGTAATTTTGTTTGTTATTCTATTTCAAATTAACATGGAAAACTGTAAAACTTCATTAGGAATCATAGTTTTGGGAATCAATATCTTTATTTATATATTAAACTAGTTATAAGTCTTGTATATGGATATGTAAATGGATTATTACAGTTCTTACGGTGTTAGTGCGATCTGAAAATATAGGTCCACCATTGGACGGAACTTTTCCAATAAATAACCAATCTAAAATTCGACAGAATTTTCAGGACCACCCTTCACCTCTCTTTTAGATATCTAGGTCCTTCTGAAATCTAGTTTAATCCAGATTTTACCAAATTTTATTCGTTTCAAAGCCCCATCGCCAAAAATGCTTTGTTTTGATTGGAGGATTCACCCACGCTATGATGTTAGAGCGCGATTACTACGACTCATGCCTAGATTTTTGCCGAAGACAGAGGACCCAGATTTTCCCAGTTCTGGAAAGTAGAAATTAGCTAGAAAAGCTGCATTAAGAAGGTAAAACTAGTGTAATAATTGAATAAATACCGTCCAGGAAGCTATGGAGCCATAATTTGCTATTTTCACAGTAAAAAACCGGACTGAAGAGCTGAAAATAGGAAGTGTAATTCAGTGACGCCATGTTTTGCCGATATCATTACGTCGACAGCGTCACAAACTGTCGTATCTCAGTTTTCTAAACTTTTCAGGAGAGCGATTTTTAGGTTTTCACACAACTTTAAACAGCCATAACTCAAAGTCTATTTTACCGAAAGGAGAGAAAATTTACCAAGTTATAACTTAGATCATAAGAAATCAGTGTAGAAATTTTTATGGAATTTGCTTGTAAAAGCTTGTGGAAAATTTGGCGGGAAAGAGATACGACAGTTTGTGACGATGGTAATTCTCTCTTGTATGAAAGATACGACGCATATTTTTTTTTATTCTGAGAACTACTTTAATAGATGAACAATCGGAATATATTGCACTTTTATTGAAAAACTTCGTGTTTATTACACAAAATAATTTAACAAATGCTTCCTGAGATTCTTGAGGGTAAAACGAAATTCCTGAGAACACACAAGAAACACAATATTAAGAGCATACTAACCATAACATAAAATAATGCTATCAAGTTGTCATTGCCAGAATATAAAATCTTGCAAAGTAATTTGCAAATTGCATGCTTTGATATTGCACTTGAGAAGGATGGCTAATGTGGTAAGTTTCTGTAAAATTGAACATGTTCAGGGTTTCGAATGATTGGAGTTGGGCCCGGACACAATGATAACGAGTCCTCGTACGCGTGGGAGACCCGGGTTCGATTCCCGGCGGGAGCTCATGTGGTTCGGATTGCACGTTAATCAGTAGGTCAATGTCTCATATAGCCTCGCTGCTGAAAGGGACGTTAAAATCAATCAATCAATCAAAACGAGTTCTCGCACTTCTCTGGAGCGATAATTTTTGACAAGTCTGCAAAGTAGGAACTTCTATCTGGTGGATTCAATCTGCGTTCTTTCAGGGAAATAGTTATGTAAGTGTCCTCAAAATGACTTGTCTTAAACTGAATGCAGTTTGGATAGTCTTTGTTCACTTTCGCTTCGCGCATTTCCGTTCAATTGATTGGATCTCCATTTTCGTCACGTCTAACTGACAGAATACAAAGACATTGGGACAGAGATCTAGTCTCATACATCGATTCTGTCAACACAATGAACGGTATATGGGTTCTTTTTCCTTGGCAGTTTAACAATCGGTTCAAGTTGCGAGGGTACAAAATTACTTCCACAGTGCTTAATAGATGTACTTATAGCACTGTGGACTGAATCTCTCTCATTTTATCCATGGCTACTAGATTCAAAGAATCGGAGAGAAATTTCTCTGATGTTCTTACGTGTTTGCACCGCATACCCCATCATAGCAACCAACCTGAACTCCTACTAGATCCATCCTGTACTTCTCTAACTCATTCGTTACGGATTTTAACGCGCCTCCCTATAAAGAATTCTAATATTCCATGTTCCAAATCTCATGTCCATTTCCTTTTGCTGATGTCGTGCCAAGTTATCAGTCTTGGTCCGAGGCTTCTGTGATTGTTTCTGAAAAAGTCTCCTTTTTTTCTATTACAGGATGAGTTTGTTAGCCTCACCCAAACCCCCAAGCTGGAGGGTCACCCCTTGTCTGCCCGCGACTGCTTATTCAGTATCTTCGCAGCTAACCTCTATATCCAAAGGCCTTCTCCTCAATCCGCAACCTGGGACCGCGGTGGCTCAGTGGTAGAGCGTTCACCTCTGGTTCATGGGGTCGCAGGTTCCAACCCTGCTCCCGCCAAGTGAACTTTGTGGTGGACAAACAGCGTGTGCGTGGGTTTCCTCGGGGTTCTTCCGTTTCCTCCCATTTTCTTCATTCCATCATTTCATTCATTTCATTCACCGTCTCCTTTAGCCTAACCGGCATAACCGTGGGACGTAAAACTCAAAAATGTCATGTCATGTCAATCCGCAACCTGAGGACGCCCCATGCCATGTAAATATATATGTATACAGCCCCGCATTGATCAAGTATAACAAGCTTATAAGTTTATTTGCTTCGGCTGTTCCGAACTCAAGATATAAGTAAAAAATACATTAGGAACAAGTGATAAAGAAACTAAGTGGATAACAATAAGAAATGATATAAAAAGCAATGAGTTTATCAGTACGGGACTGTATACCTACTTTTGGGCCAAAACAAATTGCTTTGAATATAGGCGATACCTACTTTTGGGCCAAAATAAATTGCTTTGAATATAGGCGTATCTGTCCACTTGCGAAAGATCTGTTGCTCACAAACTGTCGTAAATCAAGATACGACTGTTTGTGAAAATGGTTCATATGCTTCATCTTAAGATACGACACAGTGACGTCATCACCACCGTCAAAACAACGCACATTACAGATGTGTCGTTTTGGGAAAGTGTAGAAGTCAGTGTATGCAACCACATAGTAAAATATCTCAATTTTCGATTTTTTTGAGATACGACACTTTGTGACGCTGTCGACGATTAGTGATGGACAGGTTCTACGAAGTGCATCAGTTTGCTAGTTGTTCTTAAATATCCACAGACAGTTTCGGAAGATTAGTGTTTTCTCCCTTAAAATTTTCTCATCCTAAGATTATTCCTTTTAGAGTTACGTAAAGCCTGCCCCACTGCCGTTTGTGTTCGTGTATGTAGTGAATGTGATTTCTTTTCGTACTTATTTAGTAGTAACATGGCGGTATTTAATTTCTTTGTAGTTAGGATAGTGATCATAATGCACGTGTAAAGTTTCAAGAGGGCTCCTGTCTACTCCCAACTTGGGGGTACGGCTTCCAGCAGGGATGGGTTGAAAGTATAGTTGTCATAAGGTTCTTTTCCCTTCAGGAAAGGGGCATATATTTCTCAATAAATAGTTTAGGTATTAACTAAACAGTTTAAGAATGTGATTTAGTGAATACAAGGGCCAGTTGGCCCTGTTCCTTTCTTTCCCTTTCCTTTCGTAACCGATAGAGCCGATTTTAAAGAAAATGGTGAAATCTGAATGTTGTTTATGTGAGTAAGTAGTAATGATTAATATGTATTATAACATGTATTAATGTAGTTTGTAGTTATGGATGTGGCATGTATGTGTTTGTAATGTAGTATCAGTAGTAGCAATTGTAGTTAAGTGATGAAAGAGTGTGTGGAATAATGAAGTATGGACAGTGTATCATTCGTATACGATCAATAGCTAAACGCAACATACCAATCTATAGTAATATCAGAAAATGAGAGTGTCGTAATATCAAAATTCCGTGTGCAAGGTCGCATTCAGTGGTTCAAGGGTTGATCATATCGTCGCTAGCCCCCTAGTGTCAAAATTCAGTACTAACCATCATTCCTATGTCGATGTTCTTAGTGATTTAGTTTCCAAGAAATTGACCTTTCTTTTCGAAACAAAACCTAGTAAAAATAATTCCCAGCCCAAATGCACATACAGTTAGGTTAAGTGATCCGAAATTAATATTTTCTGAAAATTACAACATTCTACTTAGTCTAGAAATCGAAATATTTAAGTAAATAAACAATACGTAAATGCTTAACAGAAGTCGGGCGATATGATGCTAGTTTTTCGCTTTGAAATTATATTAAATGTTCATTTTTTTCTTTCTCTGTGGCTGCAGAATAATTTCATTGTTGTCAGAATTTTATAAAATTGAATAATATCGCGGAGAACTCTGCTTTCTGTGAACATACATACATTTTTTTTACATGAAGCTACGAAGTATAACATAGTATTGTTTGCGTGGTAAGGGAGTCTTGAGTTCGAGGGATGTTTTGTGTGGTGGCCGGAACATGAAATGTTGGCAATGATTTATAGATTTAGAAGTATATGACGAAGTGTGCATATAGTCTGGGTGTAATTAAAGAAATAGGGTGTTTATGAAATACGACATTGTAATAAAAGAATAAAATGATAGTATGAATATATTGTGAAACGAAATGAATGAGAGGACACCCATATACATAGATATATATGTATATATATATATATATATATATATATATATATATATATATATATATATATATATAAGCCCAGTTTATGATTAGTCACGTTTCGGTAAAAGAATATATATATATTTTTAAGGATTATGTGTAGCTATCCACATCTCGGGTTCTGGCCCCTACACCGGAGCATCCTGCGAACATGTGGGTGAGATATTGCTGGACTATGTTAGTGCTTAATAGTTTAATTTGTTATTGCAGTCGCATGCGTTCATAATAATCTCGTTTAATAATATTTGTAGCATCATATAATCGCTGACTGGACATTAATAATCAATTATGTAAACACAATAGTTGTTACATAACGGGGCTGTAGTGAATTATATTTTTCGGTCGGTCTTAAAATAGAATATCCTGCTCCGTGAGATTTTTTTCACGTTACCTACTCGGGCTAGCTTACAATGTTCATGGAGGCGACAGCTCTGATTGGGTTACAGAATTAAAACAATTAGTTATTGAAATTTATTTTCTCGTACCCGGATGTCGACCCCTAGTCCCTTTAAGTATTTTCATTTCTTTTCTTAGTTAATTAGACGAGGGAAATTAACGACATCCCAGACTGTGGCGTGTCTGCGCAGGGTAGCTATCGGTGATGTTTTGGTAATTGAAATCACCGATCCAAAATTCAGTTTATTTAATTTTTTTATTATTTCGGCAAATCATTAGTTAGGGATATCTTAGCTAATACTTTTACTCTAGTTTCATTACTGTCCTAGAACCTTCTTAGTTCTTCTGAGGGGTCGAATATTTTTCCTTAGAGATCTTAAAATTGGGGACGCAGTTACCTGGTCCCTTCCCCCTCTCCTTTTATCCTGCTGGTCTGGGCCTGATACGGGGCTCGGATTTCAATCTTACAAGCAAACTCTTGTGGGATTGGGATCTGATGGACACAGAACTTGCATCCTTGGCAGCAGGACCTCCCTCCTAGTTTACGTATTTAAGTAAACCACCCTCTTTCGGCATATGTGAATATTTTTGGCTATGAGTTGTTATATATTTAAATTCGATCACTCTTCTGTGTAGTGAGTAGTACTTTAATCTTTCTCCTTTCGTTGGCGCCGCTTTCTCTCCCTTCTCTCTTCCTTCTTTCTTCGAGATTTTTTTTAAATTTTCAACCTCCCCCCCCCGATTTTGAACTTGTCGCTTACAATTTATTTGACGTACAACTCTGATCTGAAATTACCAGCTGAGACGTTGCAAGACACAATTCATGGATAGAGTAGATAGTGATTGGGTCCTCCATCACATTTTGACCTATTGCCAAAATGAATAACGACTTTATATTTGATGACACTTCAATTACGTTCTTTCACCATCGTCCCGCTAAGTTTTTTTTCCATCGGTCACTTTCCTTCCGTTTTGGTTTTCGTTTATCTTGTAGTTAACCTGGGCCCAGAAATTGTATTTTGGTTTATCTATTTATATCTTTAGGAATGTTCTGTGTTACGTGCCTGCCTCACAATTTTTTTTTTACGATTCATGCACGAATTGACTATATGAAAGTTGAAATTTATAGATGCGCGGTATCAGGTAAAAAAATCAATTCTTTTGTTCATATGTAATGCCGGAAGTCATTTGTTTTTCTTGTACAATGTTTGCAACCTTTTCTGAAATTATAGTTGGGGTTATTACTTTAAATGTGTGCGCATTTATTATATATATATATATATATATATATATATATATATATATAGAGAGAGAGAGAGAGAGAGAGAGAGAGAGATAGATAGATAAATGAATACGTCGAAATGTACATGTGCTTAGTATGTGAATATGATGTTAAAGTAAAGTATGATATTAAATGTATTATATGGATATATGTAAGAGCGCTCGTGTCTGTCCCCCAAACGTGTATTGGTTGCTATAGTTTACCAGTAAGTTTTCCGACGAATATAATAATATAGATTTTTGTCAAGAATACCGCCGTGCACTCAAATAATTTTCCTTTCTTCTGAATAGATGTAAATAATAACCTATGTAATTATTTAATGGCATGTATTAAGAAGTAACGGCAGGTCTAAATGTAACCCACATCATAATGAATATTATCCCTAAACTACCAACCTAAAACCATTGTGGAAAGTGTACCTTTAATCCCTCTCTCCTGCATATGTATCCTGTGACTTGACCAGTGTTTTTTTTTATCCTCAATGTAAATCATCATACTCCTTACACCTGTGGAAGATCGTCTTAAATTCGAACCATATATACATATATACAAAAGTGATCCTAAGGAAAGGTTTCATGACGTGTCCCACTGTTAAACAAATAAGTTGAAATTATCCAATTAATAAATTTGGAAATGGACTGACTAAGAGGAGAAACATCCTCTGGCGGAAAGTGATTTCAAAATCCCTAGATGGGTATAAACGTCGCAGTATGCGAGTGCAGATATAAACTGCTAATAGTCACAAACTAAATATAGTTGATGAATGGTTTTATAAACCAATAGTTATATATATATATATATATATATATATATATATATATATATATATATATATATATATATATATATATATAAACACAAACTAAGTTAAATGGAGCGAAATGTTTTGGACGCTACAAGTAGTGCGCGATTTGTGATTTGAACGCTCAAAATTATTAATATTTCATTGCTCAATGTGAAGTAGAGACTCATAAGTGTTATTACACCCAAAAGCTTTATTTCTTTTCTTTGTTTTTTTTCTTTTTGTAAAACAAGTGTCTTCCTTGCGTATGTCGCAAATCATAATTTTGCTTTAGCATGCCTAAGATATAATATATGTAATTATTATTTTTTTTCTTTTTCCATTTGTCAAGATGATTGAATATATAAAGATTTACTAAAATATAACTCTATGTATTCTATTGATATATAACCAAGAACTTGTATTTTTTTTAATACTTTCTTTATAATTATTTTTCCTTTTCACCATGAATGTAATAAACTATTTGTACCTTTGTAGCTAGTTGGTTTCCTTTAGAAATATATACACTGTCCTGAATGAGTGAGCGAGTGAATGCATGATAGATTTAATTTAAGTAATTTTAGTAATATCCTTTGTCATATTAATGTGTATAATATATGTGTCATATTTTAATATATGTGTTAAGGTAAATAACCTAGGTCATGAAGGACCGCTACTAACGGTTTAAATCGGCTCTAGGAGTGAGACGAAGGTAACAGGATGAGCCTAAATACGACATTTTTTCTTCCAGGAAGTTGAAACTCTTATTGATACGATACATAAATTTATATTGAGTTTATAAGTTTGATTTTTTTTCTTTCTTTCTTGGCTAATTCATATGTGTGGTCAATCCTAGAGAACAGAGTTCAGATGCTGGATGGTTATCAATCACCGGTTAGAATAACATTACAGAGAATGATTTCGATTTTCTCATTTCCTGGTCTAGGTCTGGGCAACCCCACGAACGTGGTGCCTGGAGTTAGGTCTGGGTGGTATGAGGGAACATTTGTCTATTCCGAAGCATTCCAAAATTGAGTAGTCGTTAATAACACTTAGAATGATTCATCTTTCAACGATTTTCTCGACTTCTTACTATATTTCCGAAATTATCCAGTAATCTGTTTCTTATTAAAATACCCTATTTGTTTGGTTTTTTCTTTTTCCTCCCTTTTCCTACCTCCTTCTTTTACCCTTCTACTTTCTTCTCTTTCTTTTCTATTTCTGAATGAAAGAAAACGGAGTCATGACTGAGAGTAGTCGCTATTGGCGCGGTCAATAAGTTGTTTCGATGAGTTTCTTCGGAAGTCCGATATGGGATAATTAACCATGAGATGAGTATGCATTGAGGGACGAACAATAACAAGAAAGTTTATTGAATTTTACTCTATTGGAAAATAATCATGATTTCAATTAGTAGGTGATGTTTCGTAATCGCCCTCGTTAAAAAAGAAATTAATTTTAGCGACTCCTCGACACTACATGCAATTCCACTTCTTCGTTTACTACTACTACAGAGTTTTTTTCGTTTTCTTTCACCTCCCAAACTAAAACGTCCCCCCAAATATTTGCCCAATTTTGTGCCCGAATACAAGCCCCGTTTGCTCCCCCCTAGTTTCATCACTAATCAAACCTACATTTAGTGCGATTATTCTTGTAATATGACAACGCTAAGCGAACACTAACCACACTTCGGTTGGACTGATGCATTGAAATAATGTACTCAATACACTGTAAAGTTGAGTTGTCGAAAAGATATAGTACACTTAATAATACACTATTGTACGAGATGGTATGGTCAGGTGTGGCTGCTTTTAGCCCTCAGATATTCTTAGATGCCTGTTTCACACAGTTTGTTCGAACCCCTGGGCCACATTTAGGTAAGAATAGAACGGGTGAATAAAACACTTCCCCCGCGGAGGTTGAACCTAACTATTTATAGGTTATGAATATTTAATTTACACTGAATTCAAACAATGTACAGTGTTCCGATAATTTTCTAGACTAGGATAAGAAAATGGGAACCGCAGATGCAATGGAACTTTTGGGTGTATATTATCCAAAATATATTTCTTGCGCTTTAACCCACCGCAAGCAAGGCGCGTACAATTTTTCAAAACACTACTCAACATTCTTGACGTTAAAACTCTTTGAATGCTTGCAACAAACTAGATTCATCAACTAGGTTCATTTGAGGCAATTTCAGTTTCGTGAATGGAAGGACTCAAGAGGGGAAAAACTTAGGCAAATATATAAGGGATATTATCAAAAGCTTATGGACAACCACATCTCGACGACTTAGTGCACTGTCAATCAAAAGAGACCATATGGCGTGATGACGGTATCGTGGATGGAACTATCTAATTTTTGCCCATAGATGCTTCAGGATTTCAAAAACTCTTTCGACTATCTTTTTTTTTTTTTTTGGGTGTGTGTGTGTGTGTGTGTGTGTGTGTTTATGATGGATACCCATGGAGTCAAAGAAGGTAATGAGCATCTTAATGTGGGACTCCTGCTGGTGTACTTCATCGTGTTTTGCAGAGTTTTGGCTTTTTTACATCGAATTTTTACATTTATCAGTACACATTGAAAACACTATGTTTCGTCATTGGTTCACGATAACTTCTAGGTTACAGTTTTGTCAAGTTTGTTGCAAAAGTAAACATTTACATGCTTCTACTTTTTTTGTTTCCGACTTTGTGATCTGGGTGATGTCGCTTGTCTTACTACAACTGTGTTAGAGTATCCTTCCCTAATATTAAAATTTACATGCAAGGAAGGAAAAACATGAGAGTACTTGGAGTTTTTTCAATCTTTTAGTAAATACATCCACTACATCAGTCCTTAAAATTATGGGACACGTGAAAAAATAATAATACATTTATATGTAGCGATGACTTAGTGCTTAGTGTGAAGAAAAAGCTTCAGTTTTGGTAAGCACAGACACTGAACATTGTGATCGTGGGTTTTTCTCTTAGACATACAGGTGCAATATTTCAACCATCAAGTATTTGGTATCTACAGACAGAGTGACTGAAAATATAAGAAAAATTCAAATAGCTATTTTATGATGTTTCAAATTTGCTTATGCGTGTTTCTGGGCAAATAAATAAGGTGGAACTGACGGATTCATGTGTTTCTCTAAATAAATATATTGCCTTATCTATATTACTCATATGTTAAGTGATAAGTGAAAGCCATTTGACTAGTGCTTCAGCTTTCTTCTAAGTAAAACGATAGAGAAAGAGAGGTAGAAGGAAATTAAACAAATGAAAAAGACAATGAACAGAAATTTAAAAATAATAAGGTGAAACAAAAGAAAGAGACAAGGCTTAAAAGAAAAATAAAGAGGAAGGGAAATTAAATAACAGAAAAGAAAAAGAGGAAAGGAATGAAAAGAAAAAGGAATGGAATGAAATCACGAGGGATGATCAGAAACTAAGGTAACAAGGGCGATATTTCTGGAGTTTCATCTGTTATAAAGAAATGAGAAGTGTGTTGTAATTTTAATACATGAAGTTGGCAACTGTGCAGAGTTTTAGCCACACGCCACCTACGGCGCAATGGCGCCTAGTTTAGAAAAGTGGCCTCGCGAAGAACTCCGCCCAGTTATTCGATTTCTGTGGGTGAAAAATATAACCGCGGCTGAAATTCACCGGCAGCTGGTAGAGATTTAAGGAGAGATTTAATATCTCGTCAGCATGTCGCAGAATGGTGTCGAAAGTTTGCCGCTGGTAGAAAAAAGTCACCTACAAGAAGCGCAGTGGTCTACTTAGCACGCATCAACAAATTTGAATATAGCAGGGACATCATTAGCCACACTCCCTACAGTCTGGACTTTGGTCCAAGCGATTGTCACTTGTTCCCGCACTTGAAGAGCACCTAGGAAACCGTTGTTTCACTTCAGATGATGAGGTGAAAAATTTCGTGACAACGTGGCTGAACACGCAAGGATAGGAATTTACCGGGAGGGCATCTTCGAACTTATCACATGATGCGACAAGTGCCTCAACCGATATGCAGATTATGTGAAAAGTAACCTACTATCTGCTGGCTGTATTGGTTTCACTGTATGAAATAATATCAGGCTTTGTAACCTTACTTTCTGATCACTCCTCGCACAAAACTAAATTGCAGGAAGAATTATAGTAGTTTATATTCAAGAACATTTTATATGAGTTGTGCATGTTGGTTTTCAAGTAATAAATAAAAGCATTAGAACATGAGTAAACAAACTAAAAATAATCCTAACACGAATATTTATGAATCGAACTGCATGCTCCGAATATACTTGAAAAATAATTAAATCAAATAAATAAATAAATAAATAAAATTGTACATATACAATCTAAATATCCTGCATTGCAAAGCTTCTACATAATAAATTGTAGTTTAACTGTATGTCTTAACTAATGTCTATGTTTTGTCTTGCGAGCCGCTGACTTCAATAATAGAGCGCTTACCTAAGATGGCGAAGAGTCTTCCTCAATCTCAGGATACGATAGCTAGTAATGTATAACACCGTCTCCGTGTTTCCTCTTGGAATTCTTGCTACTGTTCCCACTGTCTCCACTCCACATTTATTGCAAATTATTTTTATTAATTATCTGATTTTCTTAGCCTAATGGACATAATTCTGTAACTACATATTAAAGTATTAGTCCAGTTTAACTCTGACTACTACACCTATAGGGATGCGCACGAGACAAGATTTGTGGCTGTCTCGTCTCGAAAATGTGCTGTAGAAGTTATGTTTCGACTCGAAAAATGTATATTTTACTATTGGAAGAGCCATCTCTCGACTCGAACTTTGCCAGGAAAATCCTGTCTCGACTCGTCTCGTGCGCATCCCTATACACCTAAAATCCGGAAGTAACTTCTAATGTTCTAGACTGTGAGTAAGAAAAGATTCTTACCTTGGGTTGCATTGTAATTTAGCACATCTGGCATTGGTTCTCGGTTACATGAACTTAAGAAGAATATCCGTTCTTGTCTGCAACATCTCTTCTTAAATAATATTCTAAAAACGAATTGTATTTGTAAATTACGATTATATATTCATTCATAAAAATCATATCTTAATAAATACAGAAGGTTAATTCACCTAAGGCAGTCAATTTTACAGAGCTGATGACGAGCACAGCGTAGGAGAAGGAACCAGAAGTCAGTAGCCCTTGAATTCAGTAGTGAGTCACATACAACACTGTGTGGAACTTATTCTGGTGCACAGCTATTACGTCTGTTAAAGTTACACCTTATTGGTAAGGGACATATGTGCACTTTCCGATGCACATTCAGTTCGTCAGTGGTTGTGGAAATTATTGCGGCAAGGGACAACAATATCAGCAGGCGTACAGCAGCAAGGGTAAGCTAGCGCTGTGAAAACACCGGCCCTAAATATCAAGATCAAGTAGGGAGAGTGAAAAAGAAATGGACATCTCCAGCCAGGACAATACGCGTTGTGAGAAACATCAGGGTATCAATTGTGAAGGAGAACACGCCCGCCAAAAGCAACCTTGCCACCTCGTGCAGTATATCACAGAGCACAGTGTGTCGTACCATAAAGGACAATTTGAGACTGAAACAATGTCATAAGGCGTTGGGACATAAGTTATCACCAAGTCACATTCAAGAGAGATTCACGAACGCAAGAAAGTTGTTTGAAAAGTACCTCTCAGGTAACAAATAGCAGTGGGTTGTCACTCTGGATAAAGCCTGGATCTACCTTGATGATACCAATAAGCCCAGAGCCATTTTTTATTTACCACATGATGCGAAGGACCGCGGCAAGTTCGTTCGTGAATGTCGCAACAAGTTTTCGAAAGGCTTCATGGTGGTGGCAGGTTTCTACGCCCATGGGAAGTTGCCAATGCATCGTGCGGATTCGAAGGTCAAGGTGAATGCAGCCTAGTTTCAGACGAACATCATGGAATCCTCAACGCATACAACGCACATCCATGGTACTCAACGCACATACCATAGTTGTATTGCAGGGACACCCGGAAGGTGTGGATCCACATGAACAAAGCATCCAGTCACACTGCTCGCAGTTCTGTCGCGTATTATCGGCATATGGCCACGGAGACTGGTGTGTCTGTTATACTCTTCTCGTCCATATCTGTGAAGGCACCACATGCGTCGGCGATGGATTTCTGCACCTTTGGCCTTCTGAAACAAGGCGTCCCACCACCAAAGTGGGACTCTGGAAAGCTTGTCAAGCGGTGTGGTCTACAATTTCCCTCATACCTTCGACGCGCACTCTTTCAATGGAAATTGCGTTGCAGGGCGATAGTCCAGGCTCGTAGCCACCACATCGAGCACAACCGTTGGTGGAGGAAGTGATTGTCGTGAGCAGTGCACAAACTTTGGCCATCTTAGGTGAATTGATCTTCTGTATTAGGCTTAAATACAAGTAAAAGAAGTAGCTAAAAGAATGTCATGCAGTTTAATAAAAGCAAGAATATTTTTAGGTGGGACCAAAACATCCACAACTTCTTTTGAAGTACACTGAAGTCACGTTCACGGCGTCGTTAAGGGGCAGTAAGGGAGCATGCCCCTTAAGTTATCAATTTCTTAACAAGTTGACAAATTAAAATACCTAGTTGGCAATTTGAAGAATGTCGTTTTCTTCAACTGACTTATTTGGTTTAACATTTTCTTAGGTATCAAGTTGCTGTAACTTATCAGTTCTTTTATAGACTTGGCATAAATTTTGTGTAGTTTCCTATCTTGAAATAAATTGATATATTCGTTTAACGCTTCTTTACTTGTTACAAGTGATCACATTTCTCTTTTGTTTATTTTCCCAAACATTTTGAAGAATCTTTAATGAAAAATCGGGAAATGAATCGGGAAATCGGGAATCGGCAAAAGGTGATGATATTAATACGGAGGACAATAATAGCTTATTTCAGTTCTGTTTTGCAATAAGACTTTCTATTTACAGAGCTTTTTGAAATCTTTCAGTTTTACGTTCCAGGCCCGCAACCAGAGGGGAGCTAGGGGTGCCTGACCCCCCTAAACTTTTCGTGGAATGGAAACTTAGACCTTAACACAAAATACTGTAAATACTGTTATTAATATATTTCTAAAAAACACAATTTAGCTATTTGTAAGAATTTTTAATGACTTGGCTCCCCTAACATATTCATGGAACCATCAAACCTCTGTGGCTAGTTGTGGGCTTGTTACGTCCCACGGATATGCTGGTTAGGCTAAAGGAGACGATGATGATGAGAAATGAATGAAATGGTGGAATGAAGAAAGTTGGGGGGGGGGAACCCAAGCGCACAGTCCACCACAAAGTCCACACGGCGCTAGCTGGGATCGAACCCGGAACCCCAAGCACCGAGTAGGGAGAACTAAACAAAAGTGTGTTTTGGGAATGGTATCACAGTAGGTTTCTGAGAGTGTTGTTCAGTGAGGGGAAAGCTACAATGGGTGCAGTGGCGTAGCAATAGGGTAGGCAGGGTAGGCATTGTAAAATTATTGTAATTTATATTGTCTCTTGGGTTTATTAATGTGGTAAAGCTGCTCTTTTCGTGTATTGTTTAACAAAAGGTGGCTTCTAACAGTTGGGTCGAGCGTGTGGAGTTTTGGAGGCACTCTCTGCAACAGTGTTCGTAGTTGCAGGGAAATTGCACAGGTAAATTTAAGCAAAAAGGAAAAAGGGAATTTATTCAATAAAATGCCAAAATCCAGGGAAATTTTCGTGCCGACTGATTTGCCAATATAAATTCTTAATTATTTCTTTGTTCTTCACAAATAAACCAATACAACAGCAATAGTTTGTGTATGTATGTACTGTATGTATGTATATGACGTATGTATGTATGTGGATGTGTGTGTGTGTGTTCAAAGTAGCATAATTTGCACACATTTTTGGATGGGTTTATTTGTGTGTATTTTTTGTTTAAGAAAATTGAAGGAAAAATACCCCATGTCGTAAACGTTGCCAATGGCCCAGTTGCCGGTAAATGTCGATCGTCGATATAGCGACGCGTCGAAGGATTGCCGCTAGTAGCAGGGTTTCGTCGAGTCGAAACAGATATCTAGAGTCGGGGTGTTGAAGTTGCCACCGCGTAGCACCGAGGAATTCATTTCGGTTTGCATACTTCGATTCGTCGCGGAGAATCGCGAAGGGACGCCAGTAATGTGCATGCGCTTATTATTATATATTATATTTTCGCGACGAATTGTTCCTAAAGTGATCTTCGGGGCTCAAGAATCATCATGAAGCGAAAAATCTTGATATGAGTGCGTATGCTTGTATGACTAAATGGTAACTGTCGCCGATCATTAGAAAGTGAATATGGAAGAATTATGAAATGAAGTAAATAGACGCGTGTCATTGTGTTATAAAATTACATGGGGAATGTATTTTATCTGATCCCAAACAGTTATCGTCTAATATACACGGTTAAAGGAGCACTCTGATTAGCCAAATTAAAAATACTTCAACGATTTATCTCTCTACAAGCGACTCTTTCTTAATCGCATCCGTGGCGAAGTCGGAAGAGCACGCGACTAGTAACCACAAGGTTGGTGGTTCACTCTCATCCTGGCGAACTTTTCTTTTACTTTTTTAAGTGTTTTTTCAGAATCATCTTAATGTAAGCAAATCACGCATATAGGCAATTTAACGTATTTTGGAAGAATAATTTTGTGGTTCATTGGGGTTTCGTCACGGCTCTATCGCTGGTGGTGTAATTTTCAAAACGGAAAGGGGGGGCTACCAGTAGCGTCGCTGCGGGTCCGCCAATTTTTGGCGAGATGTCGCTAGTTGCACATCGGTGGTCCACCGACACTTACGGCATGTGGTAGATGCAGGAAACAAATTAATAAAACAAATGTGGTTGCCAACTCCTGTAATATAGTTAAATTACTCTAATCACGTAAGTTCTGTCATAGGAATTGGACGCTCAACAAACTAGGGAAAATTTGATAAGAAAAGGGAAAATTTTGTTTCAGTTCAGGGAATTTTTCTCAAGGAAAGCTATAAACACTGCTCTGCAACAGACACAGCAGCTCTGGCAACAAATTAGGACATCTAATGAACCATACTGTTATAATTGTAAAAATATAACAGAAACGTATGATTTCCAAATAACAACAATAATAGTACGTACTTGGAATATTGGTATTCTACAAGATAAGTAAAGAATATATTAATAAAATGTTTTTACCTTGAGTTTACGTCAACTTCGAAACTTAAGCAGATTCAATATTTTATTCACCTAATGGAGAAACTTCGCAATCTTCTAATAGTGAATCTAATACCAAAAAGTGTTTTAATTAAACTTTTACAAAGTTAGGCTAAGTTTTCAATGGCTTTCCCAAAATATAGTAAGTTATTGCTTCCATCCTACTTCGAATACAAATTCTTGTGCTACAGATAACTAAAATACAGGGTGAGTCAAAAGTCCTTGGACACCTGCATAAGTTTGAAAATCGACGGGAAAAGCAAAAAGAGATGATGGGAACAGAGGTTTGATGAGGGGCCGCAACTTTTGGAGTGTATGTCATTCATGGCCGCCATCTTGAAATCCGCCATTTTGGATTCAAGTCATTTTTTTTAAATGGAAAGGGGGTGTATGACACATCAAATAACACTAGCTTGAGCTCAGGAATTTAGTGGTGTATTTTTTTTTTTTTTTGTATCTTGTACAGTTTAGAAGTTATTAATGTTCAAAAGTGGGAAATTACCTTGATACTGAATGCTACAACACATGTTCTACGTGGTGTCCATCCCGTGCAATGCACAACTGTAGTCGCCGCAACCACTCTGGCTGCACACAGAGGAGAATGTCTCCTGAAATTTGGTCACAGGCTTGTTGGATGCGTTCCTCCAGGTGTTTCAAATCACGGATTCTCTCAGCATACACTATCTGCTTAAGATGTATTTTCCTTTCCTTTGGAGTAAATGGCAGGCATCAGAACAGAGAATTATCAACAGCAAATGATTTACTGGGCTTGGTTTCTTGTTATACTATCAAAAATGTAATGAACTGTTTCATTTAATTATTTTTGTTATAAATATATTTCGTGCACAGGCCCATAGCCAATCAAAATCTTTTAAGTTAGAAGGGAATAGTATTGTTAACGAGACGAGAATAGAAATAAAATACGAAAATAAAATAGAAGTATTTACGTCTCGTTTCGTAAATCCTTGTGATCTAAACAGAAGAAGACAGTTCGGTATGAAGCTCTCACATATTCCTGCATGCAGCAAAATTAATCTCCCTCATTTACCAATTCGGATAGACATTGTACTTTTAAGTGTCCATTCAGTCTAACATTTGCTATTTGAGTAATTAGCATTGACCCATGTTACGTCAAGCCATACTATTT
This sequence comes from Thermobia domestica, assembly GCF_964235325.1. Lineage (NCBI taxonomy): Eukaryota > Metazoa > Arthropoda > Insecta > Zygentoma > Lepismatidae > Thermobia > Thermobia domestica. The sequence continues at coordinate 96,016,527 of NC_137468.1, forward strand.
TCTCGGGTTCTATAGCGCATAACAATTCTATCCTTCCTTTTAAATAAAATCTTCCTACCTGAAATTTTTTTTGCGTCGAAACCCTGTCTTTTTAAATACTTTCAGCAAAGTTGACTTCCCACCCGTAAATAAACTTACAATAACGAATCAAGGAGAAAATTGAAAGTGACATAAAACGGATCCTGTATTCTTTTTCTCGTCCTCAAAATAGCATCGAGCGTTATATCATTTAACTTACTGACTTCTGTATGTTGAACCATTTTTGTTTTTTCATTGTTGTTCCAGAATTTTCAATCGTCATATTTATTTTGTAAATAGAGCACACACTGAAACTATTCACAACCAACAATAATTTAGATAGAACACCAGTAGCGTACCCAGGAATTTATTTCGGGGGGGTTCAAACTAAATATGAAGCTATTTTATATTAAAATTGCTAAAATTGCCCCTAAAATTAGGCTAAATTTTTAAAAAGTCGAAATTTCGGGGGGGGGGGGTCCGGACCCCCGTGTCCCCCCCCCTTCCGTACGTCCCTGTAGAACACTTAACATAGTACACACTACTGCAAACTAAAACAACTATTTCAAAGATAATTCAACTCTCAACTACCGGCAATAGTACAGTTGTTGCCTAGAAACTGCATGAAAGAATACTGCAGTGATCGGCTAACAATCTTTCAATTCGCTCTGTTTACAACGCGTGCAGCTATCTGTTAGAGGCCAGCTCTTACTTCAATTTATTAACTTCTACTTCTTCGGAGATTGTACATTTAGTGAACATTGTGAACATACCCGTGGGGTCCAATTATAAAATCATATATTTCGGAGCATAACGAGAGCAAAAAGTAAATACGTACCACTTATGGCATAAAACGAATAACATCCATTAGGAAGACAAGCTTCAATCTAGTCACTTATTCAACAATATATATAGAGATGTTTGTTTATGAAAGTGTTTCTGTGCGTGTACGGACTCAAGCATATTGATGGACAGATATCTTTCTCACTCCTTTTAAATTTGATTATCCTTGTCTCCTTTTATGGTTACTTCTAATGTCCAATAGACGTCCTTGGTTCTACTTCCAACAAGTGGTATAACGCAGTGCCGGATTTAAGTTTGATGGGGTTCTAAGTAGTGCTGTCGAATTTTTTGTGACATTTGCGGTTTTCGGTTTTTGAGAAACCCGGTTTTCTGAAAGTCGAAAACCGAAAATGCGGTTTTCAAAACCGAAACCGCAAAAGCTATTTTCGAAAGCGAAAGCCGCCCGAAACCGTGTTTGCGGTTTTATAAGCGAAACCATGTTTGTCCTTTTCAAAGCAAAAACAATGTTTGCTGTTTTTAATTACACTTTTTAACAATTGTGAAAGCATCTATCAATCGAGACAATTGTATTGATTTATAAGTGTGTTTTAACTTTTTTTTTATTTGCTCCAAGACTATCATGGTAATATATGTAGCACTGTGCGAAAGGAATAGTTCGATGGTTGTACACTATTGTTTTGTCTGTGTTAGGTTTGTTCTGTTTGTGTACCAGATCTTGAAACCCTGCAGCAACGAATAACCACAGTCGTTGCATCGAAACCTCCAGTGATGTTGCCTAATGTGTGGATGGAAATTGAATATCGCCTAGATGTGCTACGTGCTACCAAGAGTGCTCATGTGGAAGTGTACTGATGTGACCAAAACTGTTATAGTTTGTAAACAATTCAACACCAGTTTCATATTTCTATCTTATTTCTAGCCTGAGTTATCAATTTCTATAATCAGGGAAGGACTTCTCGGGAAGGACACCCTATACAAGTCACATCTAAATTAGGGTTGCCATATTTTAAAATCAGAAAAGTGGGGGGATTCTAAACCGTAAGTACTGATGTGAACTTGTGTGTTACAAATACTGACCTGGGATCTTTCGCAATTTTTTTAAAGTTATTTCTGTGATGACACTTCCAATGTACTTTTCGGCTGCAGGGAAGCAAGCTGGACCCCACCTGATTTTCATATATTTTGTAAATTAGACCACGAGGAACACGAATCTGAAGGAATTTTGACATTTCGAATGTCAGAACTCGAGATATTCGAACATAAAGTGACCATAGAAGCAAACTGGACCCCACCTGATTTTTATATATTTTGGAAAGTAGACTACGAGGAACACGAATCTGAAGGAATTTTGACATTACGAATTTCGGAACTCGAGATATTCGAACATAAAGTGACCACGGAAACAAAAAGGACCCCATTTGATTTTTATATATTTTGTAAACTAGACCAAAATGAGCAATAATCTGAAGGAATTTTGACATTCCGACTTCCAGAACTCGACATACTAGCACTTATATAGTATGTATAAAAGTAACAAAGAAAGTTTTGTCGCTTTCTGACCTATCACCTTAGAGCATCAATATGTCACCTAAGACGTACCTGGAAGATCAAAAATAGTACCCATCAGTATCAACGACTTTCTGCCAACGTTCGAGATGGGCATGGATTAGAGACCTGCATGGCCGACTCTGTTATTTCTTTGGGCCGGGCCGGGCTTGGGCGGGCCGACACTGATTTCTCTTGAAGTCGGACCGGGCTGGGGCCGATTAATTGCAATTCTTTAATAATTATTGACTTTCGTTAAACGATAATTGGAATAAAGACAAACGTTGAAGAAGTGTGCCCGTGAAAAATGTTACAAAGAATGCAATAGCTATTTGCAGTTTGTGTTGCTTAGCGGCTCCACTTTCACTATAGAGGATTGCAGGCATTGCGCGGTAAATTGAGCTCTGACCTTGACCTTCACTGAACCCAAAATATGTCAAGAAGGGGTGGGAAAGTTTTGCCTGTCGCTAAACAATATTGCAATCTTCACTTTATGCTAAAAATCAATTAAGTTAGATTTTTGTTACAGGAAATGGAGTTTTTGTTCTCTTGATGACAGGCAAAGTTCTAGGAGGCAATGGTGAATACGCGACAAAACGTACTAGCGACAAAACGTACCACCGACAAAACGTACCACTTACCCTGAGGGCTGCTTGTGAAGGGTTTTCTAAAAACACTATAAATAATGACAAGCGACAAAACGTACCACTTGCCTGGAGGGCTACTTGCGAAGAGTCTTCCAATCAGCCATCAAATAATGACAGGCGACAAAACGTACCACTTGATAGGACAGTATATAAGTATATATATACCGGATAAAATAAGGTTAAAAGTTGAACAGATTGGTTGTGAGAAAAGTACCGATGCAAGACCAAGACCATGCCTGCAAGATTCTCGCAACGCAGAGACCATACCTGCAAGATTATCACCAGACCAAGACCAGCAAGAATCTTGCATATGCAATATTAGAATATTTGCTGATTTCCATCACACTTTATCCAGGCTTTGGACTGGCAAAATAACTATATAATGTATAAATATAACTACTTTGGCGTGTTTAAAATCAGCTGTGGTTAAGCTATCGTCAACATTTTTTCCTTTTTCTTTTTTTTTTTGGTACGTATTTTATATTTTTGCTTTTCATTTTATTTACATCAGCAGCAAGAATATTTTGGTCTCTTGTCATTTTAGAAGATTCTTGTAGTTTATTCCAGTTTCTGTATGTAAGCTATTGCCTTTAAGCAAGATCTTAGACTACCATTTTCTTCATAGTGGCGCTTCACTGTTCTTTCAAGGCGTTCATCATACTTTATGTACTTCTTCTTCCTCTTGGAGCTTCGAATGTTTAACTCTGACCTCAAAAATGCACAGTGTGATCTCTCGGCTTCTTCCCTCAAACAAACAATGACGTCTTTAACGCGCGGGTTTGGTCTTCCTAATAGTGTGTTTAGCCGGTTGTTCCAACCCTCTACGGCATTTGTAGTTCGGTGTCGTTTATTATTACAATTCCACATTGTTACTGGAATGTCCTCGTTTTCCAACCAATTATTTACAAAGTAATCGAAGAGTTAGCTTCGTTGATTCTGGGGCTTCTGAGTGTATTTCCAGCCAGCCATCGTACACTTCCTCTGGTTTTAAGAAGGCCAGAGCCGCACACATGCGTATATACAAACAGATTTCCTTATTCTGTCGATACTCCACCGAAAGTCCTATCTCCTGAACTTTCCGCCAAAGGCATTTCTTAAAATGAAAGAAACATCCACTGATTTCTGTCGCAGGAAATACTTGGCGAAGCGCAGATATTGCCGACGATTCAAAATCCACGTTCACTATTTCTGGTTTCCACTCCGGAACAGACTGAAGGATGAGTCGAAACAAACGAACATATGTTTCTTTATTTTTGTTGGGTAATAAAGCAAAGACTACCGGATTGATGTTGGTTTCTTCATACGTACTGCCACCCTTCTAGAGGCGGCACTGAGGAGTGGCGAACGCACCCAGAATCTTCCTTTTGAAAGAAGTTTTATATATATCTTTTTCCTACAGCCTTTAAACAAGCGCTCCGTTAGGGACTAATTTATATATTTTACTCCTCATGGAATATGGATTTCTCTCAGGATTAGAAACCTGCTTGTGTTTGATTATTTTTGAAAGTATATTTTAACATCAAAAGATGATATTATATTACGAACGTTTCTATTCTATCCATTAATTAAATCACATCTAAAAGTGAGACAAGTGTAATATCAGAGAAGGGGGATGGGATAACGAGTCAGTTGTTACGCCATGCCAGCTCTGTTGGCCCGTGTTTCACGATGCGGGCAGGTGTTTTCACGATTCATCTTACAAATATCTCCCAAACCGTTACTCCATGTTAAAAATCTTAGTGAACCTTCTTTGTAGAAGTAGTCTTAGAAATAAAATGAAAAACGAACAAACAAGCCAGACTGTACGATAACGAAAATATGAGTGATACCGTAAACGCTTCCAGAGGGAGGGGGTCTCGATTTTTACAAATATCCCCTAACCAGTTACTTCCAGCTATAAATTGTACTGAATCGTATTTGTACTACGTAATCTTAGGGGGGAAAAAAGAGTGAACGCGCTAGGGTATATAGTAACGAAGATATGAGTGATGCCATAAACGCTTCACAGGGGGGTTTAGGGGAATAGCGGGATAAGCATCGGGGAGAATTTAGGAGAATTTTGAGAAATTATACCTTTACATGTGTGCTAACGATTGGTAGATAATTCATCTTGCTACAAATTTGTTCTGACATTTTCCCTTCATTGACCGGGCTAGTGGGCAATATATATATATATAACCGGGTCACGGATAATTCGCAACAGAAAATGAAAAGGGGTCAATTCCCACCAGGAAAGCAAAAGGAGATAGGTTATTCGTTATACGTACAATATACCTAATAAGAAAAACACTTGTAGATGAAATATAAGCTTTAGAAATATGAACTACTACTACTACAACTATTATATTATTACTATTATTATTGACCATATAGGTTCGGAGGCCAATTCACCAAAATCTGTTGACTCCATTCTTAGAAGCCCATTGTTATTATTATTATTATTATTATTATTATTATTATTATTATTATTATTATTATTATTATTATTATTATTATTATTATTATTAGTTTTGAAATACTATCAGCTGAACTTCCTATTTGCTACTTATTTCCTATTTTGATGAATGTTGAACAATGACTTATGAGAAATGATAACTTCGATTAAAATTTATTGTGATTACGGAATTTAGCTTGAAGTACAGTGATGAATTCAATATGCTATTTCGATGACAGCAGAAATTATATTCTTTTGACACACATATTCATATGGCCACGTCTCTCGCAAGAGGAAACCAAAAGTGTCATAAAATTCCTGACGTAAGTTGTTAATTTATCACACCATTAACTTCACGAGTGATCAAAATGATGTGTTTGTGCATATAGCTTTCAGTTTATTTATAGACCCTATTAATTGCTGTATATTTATATTTTATTGTTTGTGAAGTCAGTGTCAAGATTTTGTATCCTTGGCCTTTTTCTTTTGGCGCGAACAATTTTTTTCACTCATTCATGTCTGCATACTTTCTTTCATCTGTAGCGAAATGGATCCTCAGAAATGTGCATCGGAATATATAAAAGAGCAACCTTTGTGTAGATTTAGGCCATCTGTCCCGAAGGAAAAGAAAGGATGTTTCCATGCTTCTTTCCTACCGCGTAGGGTCTTTGTTTCTTCAATTCCCAGTTTCAGTACAGTGCAGTTTATTGTACGTGTAACATGGAGCACGCTGCTAGTACACTTGGAGTGGAAGAGCAATTTGTTTTTTTTGTTCTTATACCTACCGTACTTGTAGCATGTAATTATGCTGCTGGTAGGAATGGTAGGAAGTGACTATGGGTGAGGAGGGATTGGATAAGACGTCGTTATGGCCATGGTATTCACTCCACTCTTTTACCAGAGTTGAGGATCAATGACAGTCATTCTTATTTCAACTACTTACGAATGACTGACGAAAGTTGTTCTTTGTTCAATGACGTCACTCATGATGAAAGAAACAACTGTCCATAGGCGGTCAGAATCTCACATACAGATGGATGTATGAAATATATAGCTGACGTATATAATATACGTATACATGTGTAGTATACGGAAGTTTGTTAGATGTCAGACACCCTGCAGCGACATGATATAATGTCTAAATGAGAAAAAGGCAGTAACTATGTAGTATATGGATAACGTATGCTTCATACAGATTTCCGTACTAATCGTAAGGATTCCATATATTTGTACAGCGGTGGACACTTCTAAATGGTACACCTTAGCCGTAAATCTCCATATGGCTGTACCATTTAGAAGTGTCTACCGCTGTACAACATACCGCTGTCCGAATAACGGATTTTTCTCAGTGTACACATAATTCTATACTATATGCAATAGTATCATATATACTTTGATTTTCATATTTATATTGTCAATGTAAATAGCAACAATACAAAATATCAATATCAATATCAAAATACCTGTATGTTTTTTTTGTAGTTTCAATCAAATCATAATGTCAGATAATGGGGGATCAGGGCCGTCTTACGCATCCTTTTGCATTGTTTGCTTAATATATGGCCAAACATGTCTTGAGGCTGTGAACTGTGGAACCTTTTACGTACTGCGAGCAGTGGCGGTTTTAGCGGATAGACACGGGGCTACCCAAAAATATATAAAACTGAAAATATATAAACACTAAAAGATATAGTAAAAAGTAAATATATTTTCACTTTTTCTATTAATGGTAAATAATTATTTAATAAACAGCATCAACAACTACTGTAAAAGTAATTTCCTATTTCATTAATCAATCGAATGTGCATATGTATCCATACGCGAGGAGCGGACCTACCCAAAATTAAAATCCTAAAACCGCCCCTGACTGCGAGCTTTAGCATGTTGGAGGTGAACTACTGGAAAACAATACAATTGAAATGACTTGATACTAGACCGAAGTAAGTTTGTTTTATCTTTGTTTCAGCTATAATGTCAAACGGTTTACTTGCAACTGAGTCAGTCAATTTTCAATTTCTATGCAGTTAGCTATCTTTTTTTTTCTTTTTCTTTAATCACATTCATTTTTACTGATATAGATGTGAATAACGCTGCTAATAAGAGAATAGTATCTAGTTATTTTTCCAAGAAGAACAAGTAGAATAACATCTAAAATTTATGATAAAACTAAAAGAAAGAGTTATTCTTCTTACAGAATTATTGCGAAAAAATGAAATGAAATCTTTAAGTTTTACGTCCCACGGTTATGCCGGTTATTCTAAAGGAGACGGTGATGAGATATGAATGAAATGGTGGAATGAAAAAAGTGGGAGGAAACGGGAGAACCCCGAGAAAACCCAGGAGCATGGTGTTTGTCCACCACAAAGTCCACACGGCGCGAGCTGGGATCGAACCAGATACCCCAAGAAACGGAGGTGAACGCTCTACCACTGAGCCACCGCAGTTTCTATCTACAATCAAAATATAGGCATAATTAGAATAATTGCAAAACCTAAGGATTTCTGCTCAAGTACAACCCTGAAAACTATGTACATCGGTTCAAATTTCCATTTAATCCATCATATATATATATATATATATATATATATATATATATATATATATATATATATATATATATATATATATATATATATATATATATATATATATATATATTATTTGGTGACAATCAGTTTATCGGAAAAAACTATTATTATTATTATTATTATTATTATTATTATTATTATTATTATTATTATTATTATTATTATGAAAATTAGTAATTGTGAAAGATAATAACTTCGATTAAAGCTGCTATGATTACAGAATTTAGCTTGCAGTACCATCCTGAATTCAGTATGCTATTTTGATATCTGTGAGGAAGCTAAATTATTTCGATGCCTACATTCATGGAACCGAGCTGTTAACAAAAGAAGAGACACTTGTTTTCCCTGGCAGTCGTAAAAATGTGTATTTTGGCTCTTCCCCCTCCAGCCCAAAAGAAACCGTTGTTTCGGAAGCGGCGCAACTGGATTTTCTTTTATGTCAGCGGGAGGGCGATAGCAGGTAGCAAGCAAGACGGCCCAAAAAGTTGGACACTGTTGAACTTCTTGCAAGATGGAAAAAATGTTTTATGACCCTTTCAAGACTGTGTGTACACGGGGAAATATGGTAGGGTTTCAAGATTTTTTTTATGACAGCTACAAGATCTTGTACAGCGGGGGACACTTCTAAATGGTACACCTTAGCCGTAAATCTCCATATGGCTGTACCGTTTAGAAGTGTCCCCCGCTGTACAAGATCTTTTATGGTGTACACGGGGTTTTATTCCTTTCCAGCCTGCACTCACTCAAGGTCAACTTTTTCCTTGAAGTGGTACGTTTTGTCGCGGATTAAATATCTGAAATGTTTTAATTAGTCCATGACAGGTTGTAATTTATATAAGTGGTACGTTTTGTCGTGGAATACATATCAGAAATGCTTTAATTAATCCATAGGTTGTCATTTATGACAGGTCATCAAAAGTGGTACGTTTTGTCGCGAAAATTCAAGTGGTACGTTTTGTCGCTGGTACGTTTTGTCGGGACACCGGCAATGGTACCATTCGGGAGGCAGGCGTCAGGTTGTGAACCAGAGTTTAGAAAATGTTTCTGAGGGTTAGGTCAAGTTTAATACTAAATTTTGAGAAAGATTGGGGCTGGAGCTTATTTTTTAAAAAATTTATCGGGCCGGGGTCTTATCTTTTAGAAAGATAAGATGGGATACTTGATCCTTTATTCCAATTTCGGTTCCAAACAGGGGACCCATTAAAACCGAACTGGGAAACAGGGGCCCCATCACAAGCAAGGCTGGAAAATTGGGGGGGGGGAATTATAAGCAGAGCTGGAAAACAGGTTCCTTGAAAAGCAGGACTGAGAAATGGAAACCCATTACAAGTGAGGCCTCACTACTTGCTTCGTAATAGCATAATACATAACAGTACAAAATACCGTTGTTGTATATGTGTTTTATCTTATTTGCTTTTCCTCATTATTTGGAAATTATATTACAGCCAGTTTGTTTCTTTAAATTTTTCGGGGCCCCTCAGAGAGTGAGGTCCTAAGCTATAGCTCGTTTAGCTTATACGTAAATCCGGCACTAGTATAACGTAATGGCTCATCCAGCGATGGAATGCATTCACACCCAGTGTTTCTTTCAGAAACAATGTTTCGAGGGGGCACACTTAGTATTCCGGGGGGGGGCACTGCTGATACTATTCTATTTATCATTATATTATAGACGTATTATTTTGGTCTTCTCCGGGGGGCACTCTCAGAGCTCCGGGGGGTCAGTGCCCCCCCCCAAAAAGCAGGTCTGGAAGAAACACTGTTCGCAGCAGTGTTCGTAGGATTCCTTAAGAAAATTTCCCTCGAGTAACACATAATTTTCCCTTTATGAAATTTTACCTAGTTTGTTGAATATACAATTCCTACCACGGAAGTTACGTGAAAAGATTAATTTAGCTATACGTGATTAACATTAGGAAATTACGTGATAATATTAGGAAGTGCCAGCCACATTTGTTTTATTCATTTGCTTTTTGCGTCTTCTTTTTTTCACTTTTTCCTTCGTTTTCTTTATAAAAAAAAAAACAAAGAGGCCTACACCTAATCAACAATGGGTGCAAATCATATTACTCTGAACACATACACAAACTATTGATATAGTGTTGGTTTATTTCTGAACAACAAAAAAATGTTTAAGTATTTATATTGGTCAAAGTCAGCGCGAGAATTTGCCTGGATTTTCACATTTTATCGAAAAATTTCAGTTTTCCCCTTTTGTTAAATTTACCTACGAAATTTCCCTAGATTAGCGAAATTTTCCTCAAACTACGAACACTGAAGTCTGTGTAAATATCTTTAACAGAGTTAACTTTGAATAGACATCAGATAGAAATTTCAAGCTGCGCTACATTTTATACTTAAAAAAGTTTGAAGTTTTGAGAAATGATTGTCAATGTGACTAACGTAACGTCGCTTCTACACTGAGAAAAATCCATTATCCGGACAGCGGTATATTGTACAAATACAAGGATTCGTTATGTTTACTAAGGAAATCTGTACGGAGCGTACTTTATCCATATACTACAGAGGTACTGCCTTTTACCCGCTTAGATGTTACATCATGTCGCTGCAGGATGTCTGACATCTAACAATTTTCCGTATTTTACATACGTATACGTATGTTAAATACTTCAGCTATACGTTATATACGTTTATCTGTGTGTAAGATCCAGACCGCCTATAGACACTCTTTCTTTCGCCATGGCTGACATCATTGAACTACCGTCTTTTGCTTGCGAAACGAGGTTGTTTACAAACGGAACAGAAGAGAGGAAGGAAACAAAAGCCTGGGTAAGTACAATAGTTAACTATTACTTTAGTTAAATATTCCATTAATTATATATTCTTTTAGTGTAACTTGCTTTAATATAGTACTAAGTAAGTAATGTAGTTTATGACTACAATTCTTACTATTGTAACTCGTAAATGATTGAGGAGAATGGAATGGGTGAATCTGAATTTTGAAAAAACTTTGAATATTAATGTTTTGAAACATATTAAGGTAGCAAAATGAATGTTATGTGTTTATTAGGGATGGCCACATTTTTTCGAAAAATACTTTCTCGAAAAATGGATTTTTCGAAAACGAAAAACGAAAAACGAAAAATTTTTCGAAAAACGAAAAACGAAAAATTTTTCGAAAAACGAAAAACGAAAAATTTTTCGGAAAACGAAAAACGAAAAATTTTTCGAAAAACGAAAAACGAAAAATTTTTCGAAAAACGAAAAACGAAAAATTTTTCGGAAAACGAAAAACGAAAAATTTTTCGGAAAACGAAAAACGAAAAATTTTTCGGAAAACGAAAAACGAAAAATTTTCCGGAAAACGAAAAACGAAAAAAATCGAAACAGAAGGAGGTGGAACACGAAGGGACGAAACGAAACTGATGAGAAATTTGAAGTTGCGAAAGAGCAACATTTCCTTCCCTGCCTGGTTTGATTGAAGTTATAAACAAAAGAAAAGAAACGCATCATTACATACAGATAAGCTTTACTCCCTGACTGAAATTGAATAGTATCTTATTTCGCTGATGCGGCGTGTTCTAATCGTAATAGCTATTTGAGACTGCTTTTAGCTAGCTATCTCGTACTCGCCTTTGTTGATACGGTACGTGGTTTCGTATTCGCTGTGACTGAATATTTTGGTAACAATAAAAGATTGTTGTTTAGAGGAAGGACACGTGTCCTACGATATCAATACTTCTGATATGTTTATTGGCCTAGTGGGAGAAGCATTAGTTCATTATGAGGAATACCCAACTGAGTTCATTATATCAGTTACCAACGCAGAGCTTGTTTCGAACTATATAAGATAACTGCAAGAAGAGATATTTTCGGGAAGTATTTACAATGGGAAAGTCGAATATATGGGAACATTTCACTCGTGAAAATGATGGTGTTTCTTCAAAATGCAATTACTGTCGAAGTATTATCCACAATCGAAATTCAACGACTGGCTTGTGGTACCATTTAAGATCACGACACGTTGGTGTTATACAGGAAACATCAAGATAGCAGTCACTGGAAGAGATTATTGAGGCCGAGGGTGATCCAGAGGTGGAGCCACAAAAGAAACAGAGGTAAGTGATTGTACATTGGTGTCATTTGAATCTTCTAGCCCCCTCCCCGAGTGGGGTAGATAAGATTTATTTAGAGGATACTCGTGTTTGACACTCTTAGAGTAAAAATAAAAAAATAACGTGACACGAACACACTTAGTGGACTATTTATCTTTACACTCTTGTAACTTTTAGAATAATATAAAAAAAGGCTGAAATTTTGTTACAAACTAAGGATGCTACAGTATCACAAACATCCACAAAGATCCAGGCCCGTGCTGGCTTACTAATGAGGGCGGTGGACAAGTCTACCAAGAGGGCGCTCATACAAACGTGATTACGTTATATATATATATATATATATATATATATATATATATATATATATATATATATATGTGTGTGTGTGTGTCTGTGTCTTTTGGAAGATTTAATTCCTGTCTCCAAGATAAAAAGAAAAGTATAGACCAACCTGGGTGTAGAAATGCCTCGGAGCGATGACCATCCGAAAATTTTCGGAAAAATGCAAAAACAGACATACTCCAGAACAAAATGTCGGATTGAAATTGGGCAAAAGTGAATGTCCATTATTTTTAGTCATAGATTCCATTAGTGTACAATCGGATAAAGTGCAGTGGCGGTGCAAGGGTGGCTCCCAAAGAAACTGGGGGAGCACAGTTGTCTTCAATATTGGGAGACGGGCAGATTTAAGGCTTTTTTTGGTGGCGAAGGGGCAGATGAGACTCAGATGAATCTGCTTTCTGAGGTGAACATGTATATTATATATCAGGCGATGTAGATGAAATAGTGGTAAATATCAGTATTACAAATCAGTGCCATGAACTTATTCTGAAATCTGAATACATGCATATTTGTAATTGGTATGCTTCTACTTAGACCGCATTAAATTTTAGGACACTTATTTTATAATAACTTAAATAATGACTTTCCCAAAACTATGAAGAAAGAAAATAAATTATGTATGACGCAAGAATACTATTATTTGAGAAAAATGATGATGATCTCAATAGCATTATAGGAATCGTTACAGGAATTAAATAAATAGACTAACAATAATTAAAGACGAATTTAATGTATTGAAATTGGGGGGCAGGCTCCCCATTTCCTCGGGATTTATGCCCTATCTACAGCTGATACAATTTTCCAGCATGAGGAGAGGCACATATCCTTTTCTGACACTTATTGCAATTTGTGTCCAAGTAACGGGAGCTGAATTAATACAGATTGGTGTGACGTAAATACGCCAGGATACGAAGTTCAGTTTGAAATATGAAAGAATACGATTCTTTTTTTAAAATGAAACAAGCCAAGAGACATCAATTTCATCTCACTTTCCTTTGTGGCAGTCGGACACAAATCATCACATTTCTCCCCCAAAAATACATTTCAAATCGAATTATTGAGGGGACAGTCCCCCGTAGTTCCAAGGTTGGGGACATGTCCCCCTCATCCTCTCGGGATTTGCGCCAATGACTATATGAATTTACTATATAGAACTGATATACAGAAGGACAATTAAAACCACTTCCCTCTAACGTGGTGTTTCGCAGGGTGCTGTATGCGCGGGACGCACTGCACCCTTCACGGGTTCTTCACCCACAGTAACAGCATGTATTCATTTTATAGAACTAAGCCATACAGAAAAATAAATAAAACCGTTTATCTTTGATGTTGTTTTGCAAGGGTGCCTTGACGGGTTCTTTTCCAACGATAACAGTATGTATATTGTATAGAACTGTGCCATACAGAAGCACTAGCGGATCCAGAGGTATCGTTTGGAGGTGCGGTTCGCTTTCTGGAAGATGAGATAGCCTAAAAGTGACCAGAATTTTAATTTGCAAAAATGGGACACATATGAATCCGGGGCTGGAGAGGAGGGGGGGCGTAAACATGATTCTCAGATTATATTTTGTGACCCGATTTTTTATTATTATTATTATTATTATTATTATTATTATTTTTTATTTTTTTTTTATGAAAGTATATTCTTTCTCTAGAGTTAAATTAAATACGAACTTCCGTTTCGGAGGCGTGGCGGTATCATAATTCACTTCACACTTAGTCACCACAATATATCAGATGCACTGTCTTGCACAGTACTTACACAAAGTACTATATTGACGATTGCATTTATATGTCACCTGTTATCTGCCACGAGCCTCTCCCATATCTCCTCTGTGTATATAAATATAGCTTCCCTTTGTTTCACTAAAGTGATCGCAAGAAAACATGAAGTTTGATATAACTATCAATTTCATTATCCAATAGAATGCCTTGACGTTCGTCGACCCCTATCCATGACATTTTTTTTCACTGTCTCTCTGATCTGATCTTTGATCTATGGCGCTATGGAAAGAACATTTCCTGAGGACAAGATGTTGGATTTCCGTTACGTTTCGTTTTGCTAAACTCAATATTTCACCATGATTTCAGTTTATCAACATTATTGACATTTTCTTAAGTGCGCGTTAAGATTGCGGCTACATAAGTCGTACCAAAATCTTCTGATGTATCAAAGATGAAGAAAACATTTCTATGATTGGTATAGAACCCAGGATTCACGAGGAGTTGGGGAGTCATTGATAAGCCTTGACGTTATGTGTGCATGGAATAGTTCATTTCTCAAGAAAAGCTCCCAACTATACTCAATTGATGCATTTAAAGATGAATGTGTAAGGAATTCAATTTCTGGTACATTCAGGAATTTTTAACTTAAGCAGGAGAGAGCAAGAAGACAAATATAGGATACTATTACAAAAGTGTAGACCTCTATACATAGGGTATTTTGATTTGTTGCTTGAGCTTAACGTTCCATGGTAGTGACATGACGGCTAAAGGAGACGTGCACTTATTGATTGTAATGGAATCCGAACCACATTTTTCGTTGAAATGTACCCTCAACGAAAATCAAACTGGGGACTTTAAACACCGTATAGGGTATTTTGTCCGAATACTCTGCTTTTGCAGTGGTATAATTGAGTATGTAAAAAAAAAAAAAAAAAAAAAAAAGACCAGACGAGGAAGAGGGTGTTGGAAATTGGCTCTATTAATTAATTTCTTAAAAGCAGCATTTAGAAACATGTATGCCTACAACAACAATAAAATTATATTATAGTAGCCTTTACCTAGGTGGGATTTCGCTCCCAGACCCCCAATTTGTTCGGAATACGGCCCTGTACAATGTAGAAAATGCTTCTACGTGTATTGTGGTACAATATTTTGCGTTCTCCCTTCTGTGTCTTTCATATACATATAATTGAATCGAGCTAAAACGCTGTCACGAAATTCAAACACCTCGCAAGGCATTTTAGTCAACCCTCACCTTTTTTTTTTTTTTTTTTTTTTTTTTTTTGCCTTTCTACTGTACGTTAAGTGGCAAAAAATGCTCAAATACATGTTTCATTATTTTAAATGAATAATCAAATTAGCAACTTTCATGTCTCTAGCCGTAAGGAATCCCGAAATATAGGCATCTTAATAATAATAATAATAATAATAATAATAATAATAATAATAATAATAATAATAATAATAATAATAATAATAATAATAATACAAAACGCTGAAATATATATTGAATTGTTTTAAGTGAGAAGTCCATATATCTAATTCCATGTTTCTAACCTTCAAAGATTCTTAGATATTGATATCTTATTATGATAATTGCAATCCCCGTCCCCTTTTCTTTACACCTCTTTTCCCCATTTTACTGAAGTATCAAAAAATGTTGAAACGCATTATTTTAAATGAGAAATCAAAATCAAAATTTCAGTTTTCTAACCTTAAGGGATTCGGAGAGATGATCATCTTATTAAACTAATTCTCACCCCATTCCCCCTTCCTTTCTTTGAATTTCCCAAAAATCCTTCCTTAGTGATACCTTAGATCGAAAATCTTATCTACTGTCCGAATTTCAAGTTTCTAGCTTAAGCGGTTTGGCCTGTGCGAAGATCAGGACGACTTCTTTATATATGATTACAATAACAGCTTGTAGCTTGTATTATTTCCTAAGAAAAGATGAAATGCCATTAAAAGTCACAATGAATGTTTCCGTGTTGAACCCCAAAAGTCACAGTTCTTTGTTGATGTAGTAGCTAGCGGACATACCTTTGATAATTGATGCATGAGGTTCTGTGGTTTGATACAAGGTAAGTGAACATAGAACGCACTGCAGTGGTTCAGATCCAACTTTAAACTCTAGTTCTCGTTCTGTAAAGCATCGCTTTTGACAAACGACATAAATACATATCAATCAATCAACCAACCGAAAAGTCTCCTTTTAGATTCAGAGAGCTTTTCGGTAAGGAGCGCTGAATATTCTATATTTCTCTTTATTCAAAGTAAACGTAATTGAAGATTCGGGTTTTGAATCACACATCATTTTTTTCTAGGATATAGTTTTAAAATATACATTTTTAGTTCAAAGAGTGATCCATCTTTCCTTCTTCCTACAGCTGTTCGTTCAACGAATAAATCATTCTCGCTCGTTTGCGGCTTATGGTGACAGTCTCAAGGAACTAGGGACAGAAGTATTCACAATTCAAATATGTCTGTATTAAGTACCATACATTTTGATTAGACTCTGCTAGGCTTGTCACACAGATTGGATCGGCCAGATTGAAAAGACAATATTTTTATTTCCGAAAGTAAACTGGAAGTAAAATACCTTTGGGGGAGCGGTCGCCCCCTCTGCCCCCACGTGGTCGTGGATCCACCAATATACAGAACAATAAATTAAACTTTTATCTTTGATGTTGTTTTGCAAGGGTGCCTTACGTAAAAGGCGCACTGTACTCTTCACGGTTTCTTTACCCACAATAACAGTAAGTATTTATTGTATAGAACTGTGTCATACCGCAGAATAAATTAAACCGTTTATCTTTGATTTGGTTTCACAAGGGCGCCTTACATAAAGGGCGCATTGTACCTTTCACGGGTTCTTTACCAACAGTAATAGTATGCATTCATTGTACAGAACTATGCCATACAGAAGAATAAATAAAACCGTTTATCTTTGGTGAGGTTCCGCAAGGGCGCCTTATATAGAGGGCGCACTGTAACCTTCATGGGTTTTTTACCAACAGTAACAGTATGTATTCATTGTACAAAATTGTGCCATACAGAAGAATAAATAAAACTGTTTATTTTTGATGTAGTTCGCGAGGGCGTCTTATGTAAAGAACGCGCTGTATTCACCACCAGTTCTTTAGCAATAATAAATGTAAGAATTTATTAGATCTATATATATATAAAAAAGTTGTACCTTTATTTATAATGAGATGTTTGGGAGGGCGCACCGGGACATGTCCCGGTGGGCCAGCACGGGCCTTCAAAGATCCAAATGTTTTAGGCTTCTATAATAGTAATAAATAATAACTTGGACGGGGCATGCACATCCACAGCACATTAGCACATTACATACTATGATCATGATATGATTTATTTCAAATAAATAGGTACAAAGTTGTCATCATAGGTATTCTGCCATTATTGGCAAGTCACTTGCCGCAACTGAGAAGCTTCCATGCTCCTTAGTCTTCACGTAAGGGATTGAAAATTTGACTTTTTCCAGAAATATTTTATTTCGATAACTGCTTGGATGAGTATCATATCCAACAACATAGAAGGTTTTCAACGGACGTAAAGATCATAATGCAGTTTACAGCAATTTGATATCTCAAACTGATCTGGAGATGTGATACACATTGGTAAAGTTTGCAACACTGGTTAAAATTATGTAATTGCAAGAATTTATTGTAATTACAAGTACCAAAATCTGTTTCTGTAATGTTATAAAAGCAAAGAGAATTAAGATACATTACGAACAATCCCCAAATACGTCATTTTAAGGAGTATCACTATCAGTATTCACGTTTTTCATATCTCCTGAACGATTTGAGATATCAAATTGCTGTAACGGCTCCGAGAAGTTTACGTCTTTTGAGAATCACCTACGTGATTAGACGTTCTGTTTATGTAAGAAATTTTTCGAAAAAAGTCTAATTTTTAATTTCTTGTATTCATTCCAAATAAGCCATGGTCATAGTATTCGACACTAAGGTATTTCGGGTTTGCATTTCACTGTCCGTCTCACTTCTATTCATAGACAGATCCAGGGGGGGAAAGGTTATTCACCTCCCTGAGTTTCACAATCACCAGTGCTGCAAAAGTCGGTGAGAGAGAAAACAGAATCTTTTACTACCTTCTTTCCTCACCGTTGAATTCGTCCTGAATCCGCCTCTGCTTTTATTAATACTATTATCAGGTTTCTAAAGTTTAGATGCGTGTCATATTGCAGTGTCCTTAATTTGCAACACTGAATAACAAATTTGTGTTGTAAGGTTTCGTTTAATATTTAGATTTGAGATATGTAATAACATGGCATAGTGGCGTTAAAAATATAACTTTATATTATGTTGGCAACACTATTAATTTGTTGGTACTGCAGAGTTTATTAGACAGAGTTCCCTTGTCGTTATTTGCATCTTACAAAATTCCAGCCATTTTTGTCAATTAGTTTCAAAATTACATGGGCGTATCAAGATAAATGGCCCATCTCAAATTTTTATACTATAAAGTGGAGAAGTTCCATATAATATAAGCCTAATTAATCATTTTTTTCTTTCTTTAAATGTAAAATCTCAAATGATTGTTATGTTTTCTTCTTTTAAAGAGACTCAAAATATTTTTCAAGTGAAAAGAAAACATATAAATAGAAGATTCGCAATCTAGTTTTTATTTTAAGCTCAACACCTTGCAAATGTGTTCCGATGATGATGAGGATATTGGTTTTAGTTTAGCGTCCTACTCAGCTATAGAGACGTGAACTCAGCATAACATGAGATACAAACCACTTAAGCTCCAGGCTGGAATCGAACCCGGTCTCCCGAACCGAAAACGCATACGCTAAACATATAGTCACGAGGGACCTCGAATGGGGCTGCGTAACTAAGGGAGATGCTGATGAGCAAAATAATGGATGAAATGGTGCAACGCTATGAAATGAGGAAACGGGAGAACCCCGAGAAAACCCACGAGCACGGTGTTTGTCCACCACAAGGTCCACACGGTGCGAGCTGGGATCGAACCAGGGACCCCAAGCACCGGAGGTGAACGCTCTACCACTGAGCCACCGCGCCCCCATAGGAAATTGTTCAAGGTTATGTACATACAAAGCTCAAGCGACTGAGACATTTTCTCAGGTCAACATGTTCTCTCAAATTATGAAGTATTGATTGTATCCTATCGTCAACTTTCATATACATGGCTTTTCCGTTCTTTTGAGTAATGCTCAGCATTTCCATTCTTCTGAAAACATGATTACATATAGAATCTTCCCTCAATAGTCTTCACAAGATTGGAAATGTGCAGGGGTTCTGGATAATATTTTGTTTAAGCATTTGTGTCAGTCTTCTACTGCTTTATTTGTTCGATTCCTGTGACTGCTACAATTCCAACTTTCCGGAGAAAAATTTCGATTTTCCAGCCATTGCTCCTAATCATTGAAGACTTCGACTCTTCGTCTAATCGGACAGCCTCCATGTTGATCAACAAACCATCAGAAATATACTCTACGGGTACTAGTGCCAGTGTTGGACACATCCGGACGTGACTGCGAATCTCTTTAATCTTGAGATTAGGGATGGCCACATTTTTTCGAAAAATACTTTTTCGAAAACTAAAAACGAAAAACGAAAAATTTTTCGAAAAACGAAAAACGAAAAACGAAAAATTTTTCGAAAAACGAAAAACGAAAAATTTTTCGAAAAACGAAAAACGAAAAATTTTTCGGAAAACGAAAAACGAAAAATTTTTCGAAAAACGAAAAATTTTTCGAAAAAACGAAAAACGAAAAATTTTTCGAAAAAGCGAAAAACGAAAAAACGAAAAATGAAATTTCCGAAAATCGAAAAACAGATTTTTCGAAAAAGGCCATCCCTAGTGTTTATTCATTCCATTTTATATGTGACGATTTATTACTTGGTGCAGATTTACTACAGGACTGCTTAACATAATTGCTAATAAACCGTTTTCAGCGCGGAAATTTCCTTGTGTAGTGAAGATTTAGGATTTAGATTTCTGGGCTTTCGGCATCAATGGCCTTGTTACCTCATATGAGGGATGACTTTCCTCGGCGAGTACACTATCCGGGGAAAGGAAGGGAAGAAAGGATTGGGGAAGGAAGAAAACGGCCTGGGACCTATATGTTAGGTACCACTCCGGCATTTGCCTGCTGTGAATGAGGAAAACCCAAGGAAACCTCATTCAGGATGGCTGGACTTAAAATCTTTTGATACTTTTTCGACCGAGTTCTCCCCCGGGATCGAACCCGGAACCGTTCGCACCGAAGGCGAGAGCGCTAGCGACTACCCTACGCGGGGCCACTTGTGTAGTCTAGAAAACTCATTTTTACTAGGATATTTGCAAATTTTTTTTTTTTTTTTTTTTTTTTTTGCTTTTAGTTTAACGCCCCATGATTGTACATCAATGTAAGAGAGAAGGTGACAATGAGATACATGATAATGGTGGAATCAAGAAAATGTAAGGAAACTGGAAAGTCTTAAGAATAACCACACCTACAGTGTTCACCAAAAGGCTATTTGTCGGGAGCAGGAATCGAACCAGGGACCTAACGCGTCAGAGATAAGCGCTCTACTACAAAGCTTTCTTTTGTTTAAAGAACTTGTTTACATTGAAATATATATATTTTACGAAGATACTGACATATTTTACAGCCTCACTGAAATTTAAAAAAAAAAGTAGTCAGGGAGAGTTTACTTGTCAGATTTTTATTTTTTAATTTAATTTATTTTTATTTTTATTTATTTTTGCTTTGTTATGTTCCCTAGTTAATTAATGTTTGGGTTACTGAAAATTAAAACCTTTTTAGTATTATTGTTATGTCATCACTTTGGAACCAAAAAAGTTAGATTTTTTTTCTTGTGTTTTCATATAGGAAGTTGGTAAGTTTGTGCCTTAGCATTGGTTTGGTTTCTAGAACGTAATTGAAGGTCATGTTGAGTTGAGTCTTGGCGGGTTTAGAGTTCGTGAAGTGTCAGGCACTGCTTGTGCCCCTGTCTTCTGTCTGTGATGTTTCCTGGCTTTGGGCTGTGAGGTATTTATGTTGAGGAGTACCAACGCAGGCCGCGTGATATACAGGTAGCTACAATACAGCTTCAACAGCTACGAGTGCTAGGTGTTCATCTTTCGTTACGGCGTGACTAATGCAGTATAGTACTAGGTTCAAATTCTATGGGTGGTAAAAATGGTCGTGGTGTGGTAAGAAATACAACGTAATTGTTATTAGTTTATTAGTGTTTCTTCATAGTATAGTTTCACTATTTCTAGAAGGAATTAAGTATTAACGAAGTAATAAATAAGCAAAAGCACACTTTGATTGGCGTTAACTATTTCTCATACTCCATT
Source organism: Thermobia domestica (assembly GCF_964235325.1). NCBI lineage: Eukaryota > Metazoa > Arthropoda > Insecta > Zygentoma > Lepismatidae > Thermobia > Thermobia domestica. The sequence continues at coordinate 96,038,068 of NC_137468.1, forward strand.
GAGAATGTTTTGATCCTCAGTTGCGCAAACATCCAGTGTGCGTTTTTTTGTTTGCTTACACTGCCTTATAGAAGAGCTCCCTCGTGGCTAAGTGGTTAGTGAACACGCCTTTGGCGTGGGACACCCGGGTTCGATTCCCGGCCGGGGGCCGCGGTGGCTCAGTGGTAGAAGGTTCACCTCTGGTGCTTGGGGTCCCGGGTTCGATCCCAGCCCCGCCAAGTGAACCTTGTGGTGGACAAACACCGTGTGCGTGGGTTTTCTCGGGGTTCTCCCGTTTCCTCCCACTTTCTTCATTCCACTATTTAATTCATTACTCATCACCGTCTCCATTAGCCTAACCGGCATAACCGTAGGACATAAAACTCAAAGATTTCATTTCATTTTTTCGATTCCCGGCCGGAGTTTATGTGGTTCGGATTCCACGTTAATCTGTAGGTCCACGTCTCATACAGCCTTGCTGCTGAAAGGAACGTTAAAATCAAATCAGCACTGTTTTACAGATGCAATTGTTCGATTCCGAGTTCGAATGAAGCTTTTTACGGGCAGGGGGCGACTTTTATATATACAATCCAAGGATTTTAGTTATTAGTCAGTGATGCAATATATAGACCTATATATATTACAAAATTGAAAGTGACTATGTTTGTGACTCTTAATCTCTTAAGAGCTGCGGTGGCTCAGTGGTAAAGCGTTCACCTCCGGTACTTGGGGTCCCGGGTTCGATCCCAGCCCCCGTCAAATGAACTTTGTGATGGACAAACACCTTGTGCGTGGGTTTCCTCGGGGTTCTCCCGTTTCCTTCCACTTTCTTCATTCCACCATTTCATTCATTGCTTATCATCAGCGTCTCCTTTAGCCTAACCGGCATAACTGTGGGACGTAAAACTCAAAGGTTTCATTTCATTTTTTCTTAATCTCTTTGGAATCTTGTACTTAGGTTCACAGCGGAAGCGACGAAATAACTCGACTCATCCATTGTAGCTCTCTTCGCAACCAGTTTCCAAAATGTTGGCAATAAGTTTGCGAAACGGGATATGACGACTCCAATTTTGGGTGAAAAGTCGCTATAAAAAATAATAGAGAAATTCATTGTCTATAAGCATTGTTTTAAAGTTGTAGATGTAAACTAAACAATATGTTCTACTCACTGGCGCAAATCCGTGGGGGGGGGGATGACGGATACATGTCCCCTCCAATCTTGGAACTGAGGGGGACTTCTCCCCAATAATCCGATTTGAAATGTGTTTTTTGGGAGAAATTTGATTATTTTTGTCCGATTGCTACAAAGGAACGTGAGATAAAATAGATGTCCCCCAGAATAAGCCTCAAATCTGCAGCCTCCCAACGCTGAAGACAACTCGGATCCTCCACAACATTGTTTTTCAACTTCATAAGTATTTTGGACATCGTCAAAAAAAGTATGGTAACGGTCTTACCCCCCCCCCCCAATGTTGAAGACAGATTTGCGCCGCTGGTTCTACTCACATCTTTGTAAATAGGGCGCAACCAATCCTTTAATTCAGGGATCATTTCAGGTTGTTTCGGGTACTTTTGTTCATATTGTGGTCAAAATAGTTCCGAAATAATTAACACTACAGTACTTACGTTAAGCAATTTTTTTGTAAAAGAAAAAGTGCAGAATAATTAAAAGACCCCAAAGGACAAATATAACAAACATCTTCTTCGCCTTTATTCACGCAATCTATAGCTAATCTTGTTGCTATCGGTAATGATGTATTACGTGTGTTTCTCAACGGAAACTCTGCGAACTAAAGGACATCAAGTTTGTAGTTGTTCTTCGTTAGAGGGCAAGGGTAACATAACAATGCAGGATTGTGGGGCAGTGAGTATGCTGTATTTCCAAACTCTTCATCAGTTGCGCTGATTAAAACAAACAAACAGAAAAAAAGAACGTAAAAACTGTTTTGAACTAATAATGCTTCTCTACAGATGAACATTTTGTTTGGAGCAAAAAGTCGCTAAATGTGTAAGTAGGTAAATCGTCATTTAAAAATCACCCAAAAAAGTCTCCAATCGGAAAAAAATATTTTTTGTCGCTATCGTAGGGCGACCATACGTCCCGTTTTGACCGGGACAGTCCCGTTTTAGTGGCGTGTCCCGGCCGTCCCGTCAGTAGATGGAAAAAGTAGTATTCGTCCCGTTCTATGTAAATGAAAGAAGTAAATAACAAACCCAGTATCTTTACTCCTTTTAAAAGTATTAATAATTAATAATAACAAAGAGGCAAAAATTGAACTGAAATTCCCTATATTAAACATACTCTATAGTTCGCAGTACTGCTCGAAAGGCAGCAGAGGTTTTAGCAGTTGGTTGTGTGTTGAACAAATTTCAACGTGTCTTTCCTTTTTCATAAGTACCCGCTCTGAAATCTGATATCAAGGCACTGATAAGAACAAAGGTAGATCTAAAAGTCTAGGGTTGCAAGAACCTGTCCCGTTTTTAACTGAAAATTTTATGGTCAACCTACGCTATCGTTGAGGTCGAATTCCCCTTATTTAGCGACTTTACCCAAAATTGGCAACATTGACCCCCACCGAACAACCAGGGTTCAATTCAGGGGGTAGCCCGGGGGGAATCTCCCCCCCCGAAAAAAATTCATTCCCCCCCGGAGAAACTCCCAAAATTTCAGTCACAAAATGTAGAAATTACTTCACCCAATTATTTGCTTTTCTGTCCGTGTACGTGCAGACGAAATCCGATCTCTCAATATACATATAAATGACGCAGACCCATTCTATATAAATGTTAACATGTAACATCTAAGATAGAATACCAAATAGTGAATAAAACTTGTATTTCTTAACGCTATGACTGAGTTTGGCAGAACATGAAATTGTTAACTGTTGAAGAAAGGTTTGTATTTTAGTAGGTACTATACTCTCGCCCTATATTATATATTAGTAGGTAGCACTAGCACAGGTTGAGATACGAAAGGAAAGATAGGGAAGATCTTTCGATCATTCCATATAATCTCTCATGTCAGCAGACTTCAGTTCTTGAAAATATACAGTTCCTACATTATTTGAAATAGGGCGCCTAAATCCCATTTCTCGCATCGGAAGTAACAGACGTAAATGTGTTTTACGATTGTTAAAGTAAACACATCTTTCTTTAATTAAAAATAATTCAGTTAAAGGGTGAGATTCAGTGGGCGTCATTTAGAGGGATCAGGGAGAAACAGTTATCCCTCCTTGATTAGAGACTTATATAGAATTTATCAATATGATAATAGTATATAAGTGAAAGATTGCTATTGAAGGTGGCCAAGATCCTGCTCAGTGCCGTTCCATGGGGGAGGGGCAAGCGGGGCGACGGCCCCGGGCGCCGAAGTAAGGGGTGAAAAATTCGGGAGGGAAAAAGAAAAGAAAAGAAGGAAAGAAAAACAGAGGAATGAAATACATGTGGACATATATAAAATGAAAGGAAAAAAGTAATGAAAAGTGCTCAAAATCAAGGAAAAGCAGGGTTTACTTTTTAAAATTTTCCCACCTTTGGCGGCTGGTCTGTCGACCTCACTCATATATACGGGGATGCCGTCGTATACTCTCGCGCCAAGCGCTGATTTTCCACGACACGGCACTAATCCTACTGAAGATTTCGTCAACTAAACTATTGATGTATATGCAGTGAAGAAACCAAGGCTAATATGTTTGATTTAGAATCAGAAGTGTGAGAAAGAATGATAACTTTTTATTAAGATATTCCTAAGTATGTTTGTTTTAGGAGAAAAAATATTTCAGTTAATTTAAATCTTTTTAAAAATTTTTACATTAGTAACAAACAGTAATTACTGAATATAGGAAATAATAAAAATAGTTACTGTAAATAGCAGTTAAAGTTTAGTGTAAACTATTTTTGCCAGTCTTTATTTAATGTTTTAGATGAAATCAAACGATTGTTTTCTTAAAATTATAATCTCATTGAATATTTATCAGCAATTAGTCTCAATATTAGGTAAGATGTGTATGTGAATGGAATTGTTAAATATGCTGCTTTCTTGAAAAAAATACAGAAAAATAATCCTCCCCCGAGCAGTTGACATTCCCCCCCGGGTGTAAATGTCTGAATTCAACACTGCGAACAACACCCCGTTATCTTTAGCCTAGCCAGCATAATAGTGGGACGTAAAACTTAAAGATTTCATTTCGAACAACACTCCCAGAAACCTATTGTTATACCATTTCCAAAACACCCTTTTGTACAGTTCTCCCTATTCGAAAAAAAAAAATTGTAAATAGCAGTGTTCATACATAAATATGGAACTCAATTTCCCTGAATTTTCCAGGTTTTCCAGGTATTAATTTTTCAATTTCCAGGTCTAGTGGAAGAAACTAATAGTACGAGAACACATAAATTTTAAGAATACTATATTTATATATTTGAGAATGGCCACCCTTCTCCCCCAATGAACGATTGCAATTAAATATTGAGTCACAAGAAAATAAATAATTAAAATAAAAAAAATTTAAGTTGAAAAATATGAAGTTGAGAAACCTACTAAGGGAATTATATAATACTTTTGTTCCATACTTGAATACATTCAAAATATACAAAAATATTGGCTTGGGGAAGAAAAAAGGGCCCGCGAGATTTTAACTGATTCTTATAGTACTCGACAACAGAAATAAATTACTGAAAGAATTTTCAAAATCGGCGCAGGTAAACATGCAGAAAATCGCATTTTCATGTACCGGTTCAAAATGGGGAAGAAAAGACGACCGCGAGATTTTAATTGATTCTTGTACACGACGAGAGAAATCGATTAGTGAAGGAATTTTCAAAATCGGCGCAGGCAAACATGGAGAAAATGGCATTTTCATGTACCGGTTCAAAATGGGGAAGGAAAAAGGTTCCGCGAGATTTTAACTGATTCTTGTAGTACTCGTCGAGAGAAATCGATTAGTGAAGGAATTTTCAAAATCGGCGCAGGCAAACATAGAGAAAATCTCATTTTCATGTTCCGGTTCAAAGTGGGGAAGAAAAAAGGGCCGCAAGATTTTAACTGACTCTTGTAATACTCGACGAGAGAAATCGACTACTGAAGGAATTGTCAAAATCGGCGCAGGCAAGCATGAAGAAAATGGCATTTTCATGTATCAGTTCAAAATGGGGAAGAAAAAAGGGCCCGCGAGATTTTAACTGTTTCTTGTAGTACTCGACGAGAGAAATCGATTAGTGAAGGAATTTTCAAAATCGGCGCAGGCAAACATGGAGAAAATGGCATTTTCATGTACCGGTTCAAAATGGAGAAGGAAAAAGGTTCCGCGAGATTTTAACTGATTCTTGTAGTACTCGTCGAGAGAAATCGATTAGTCAAGGAATTTTCAAAATCGGCGCAGGCAAACATAGAGAAAATCGCATTTTCATGTACCAGTTCAAAATGGAGAATGAAAAAGAACCGCGAGATTTTAACTGATTCTTGTAGTACTCGACGAGAGAAATTGACTAGTGAAGAATTGTCAAAATCGGCGCAGGCAAGCATGAAGAAAATGGCATTTTCATGTATCAGTTCAAAATGGGGAAGAAAAAAGGGCCCGCGAGATTTTAACTGTTTCTTGTAGTACTCGACGAGAGAAATCGATTAGTGAAGGAATTTTCAAAATCGGCGCAGGCAAACATGGAGAAAATGGCATTTTCATGTACCGGTTCAAAATGGAGAAGGAAAAAGGTTCCGCGAGATTTTAACTGATTCTTGTAGTACTCGTCGAGAGAAATCGATTAGTGAAGGAATTTTCAAAATCGGCGCAGGCAAACATAGAGAAAATCTCGTTTTTATGTTCCGGTTCAAAATGGGGAATGAAAAAGAACCGCGAGATTTTAACTGATTCTTGTAGTACTCGACGAGAGAAATCGACTAGTGAAGAATTGTCAAAATCGGCGCAGGCAAGCATGAAGAAAATCGCATTTTCATGTATCAGTTCAAAATGGGGAAGAAAAAAGGGCCCGCGAGATTTTAACTGTTTCTTGTAGTACTCGACGAGAGAAATCGATTAGTGAAGGAATTTTCAAAATCGGCGCAGGCAAACATGGAGAAAATGGCATTTTCATGTACCGGTTCAAAATGGGGAAGGAAAAAGGTTCCGCGAGATTTTAACTGATTCTTGTAGTACTCGTCGAGAGAAATCGATTAGTGAAGGAATTTTCAAAATCGGCGCAGGCAAACAGAGAAAATCTCGTTTTTATGTTCCGGTTCAAAATGGGGAATGAAAAAGAACCGCGAGATTTTAACTGATTCTTGTAGTACTCGACGAGAGAAATCGACTAGTGAAGAATTGTCAAAATCGGCGCAGGCAAGCATGAAGAAAATCGCATTTTCATGTATCAGTTCAAAATGGGGAAGAAAAAAGGGCCCGCGAGATTTTAACTGTTTCTTGTAGTACTCGACGAGAGAAATCGATTAGTGAAGGAATTTTCAAAATCGGCGCAGGCAAACATGGAGAAAATGGCATTTTCATGTACCGGTTCAAAATGGGGAAGGAAAAAGGTTCCGCGAGTTTGAACCGCTACGATGTATGTTCACGAATGTCCCCGTCTTCTCAAATTTAGTTAATTACTGTGACACTGAAACATGTGACACAGAGTCACATTGTGGATGACTGCAATCGGCAACCACTGCACATATACTCCTCCCGCCCCACAGTTTGATTATTTCGATCCATTCCTCACGTGCTAACGGCATGGTTCAACATCTGCAAGAAAGAGGTAAATGTAACGTTCAATTGGCAATAGCTTTTCACCAAATTAAGCTGCATGAAATCTGATTGCATATTTGACATACTGAGAAAATTCTAGTCCGTGGCCATATGTATCACATATCCCATCAATTCATAAAAATTTTGAACACAAAATTACGGTCGTCCGTGTGACGTACTCCCAAAAGGCCTAATGTGTAGGGATGGTATCGAGACGAGACGAGACGAGACTTTGTACAGTCTCGGTCTCGTCTCGGTTGATAAATAGCGGTCTCGGTCTCGGTCTCGTCTCGAGTCAAAAATCGCCGTCTCGGTCTCGGTCTCGTCTCGGTCAATAGATGCTTGTCTCGATCTCGGTCTCGGTCTCGAGGACCAAATCTCGGTCTCGTCTCGAAAGTCTCGAAAGTCTCGAAATAAATAGTGTGAAATTAAAATTGTGAAAGTATTATTATCGTACAGTCTGTCGTTTCCGCTTCTTATTTTTTGCTTTCATTCTTCACTATTATGGTATGCTGTACCTCTTCATAGCTAATTTGCTAGCGCTAATGCTTTCCATGCGTGTGTTCCAGGTTCAGTCATCTGTGGGCAGTGGCGGAGGTTGGACGTTAAAAGTGTGTGTGTGGGGGGGAAAGACATGATCTGAATATTTGATATCAATGTTAGTTTTCCTGGTTACTTGTAACACTTTGTTTAACGAAAGGTTGTATAACTAATAGGATACTATCTTTTTCAGTTAAAATACCGTATATCGTATTTCATATTTTATTAAGTAAATTGACAAGAGAAACGCAAGTAGACACTAGCCCTTTGTACTATTAAACAACGAAGGTGTAAGAAGAGATTTGATTCCTTGCTCATGAATATCTGTGTGGAAAATTGTGTGATCAGATTAGAGGCATATTTAATAAATTTGCAAAACAAATAAACAGAAAGGATAATATTAATCAAATAATCATAGTAATGAATAATGGGGCTTGTTTTGCAAAAGTTATATTGAAACTGGAAATTAATGAACAACTTATTTTTAATTCCACGCATGCTATTATATATGTTATTACTCTTAGAATGACAGTGAATACTACAAGCATATGCTACGACATTTAAAGAAATACTTTTGCACCTTCCCGAAACATGTTCGCTGCCATTAAGTATAGTTTTCACTTTCTTGGAATATATCAAAACTCAGCAATACTTAGTGACTCCACTTTTCAGTTATACAAAATAATCCTAAAATCTAGAATTATGCTAAATTTAATAAATTGAATTGTATATACAAAACTGTATATGCACACCCCTAAACTCCTATATTATACTGCAAAATTAATATTCCTTACTGAGCTCCTTCGTGGCTAAGCGGTTAGCGTAAACGCCTTTGACGTGGAAGACCCGGGTTCGATTCCCCGGGGGAGCTCACATGGTTCGGACTCCACGTTGATAATTAAGTCCACATCTCACATAACTTCGCTGCTGAACAGGATGTTAAACTAAAAAAAAATCAAATCAAAATATTCCTTATTATTAGAAAGAACAAAATACATTTTAGGAACTGTCGATTTTTGTGCAATTAAAGAATAACTTGTGAAGGACTTCTTTTCTTGCGAAATGTTATCTCAATTAGTTCCAGAGCAGCTGACTAACATATCGAGAACTTGCAAGAAGAAATTAAAGTACAGTAGAGCGTCGATTATCCGAACGTCGGTCAACCGAACGACCGCTTAACCGAACTGTCTACTCGCTCGCACCTGTTACTCTCCCACCCTACCGTCCATCACCCCCCTCACTTCCAAACCAAGTTTCCCACAGTAGTCGCCGCACTGAGCCACCGCTGGCGGAACATTGCTTCTAATGGGGCTTTCATAAGGCGCTGCTGACCGGCCAAGCCGCCAGTCGCTGTGTTTCAACAATCAGCACACTTCTGTCGGTTTGGCACTGGCTGTAGAAGTACAGTCCAGTACAGTGCAGTACAATACAGTACAGTTCGATTATCCGAACAAACCAGTTTCCGAACACCCATGTCCCCCAATTACTTCGGATAATCGACGCTCTACTGTACGCTCTAATTGTGGCGCTCCAATAGGTTAACTTTTGGTCCATTTTTAGTAGCAGTTCAAACGCAATTCCTGTAGCTTTCTTAATTCCACGGGAAGACAACCAATACGTACTCATGGAACGACAAATATTTTATGGCACCATTTTTATTCTATGAACCAATAATACATACAAAACTTTATATTTCCAAATGAAACTATATACATTAATGGGTAATTTCAAAAAAGTGGGGGGCAACTGCCCCCCTTTGCCCCCCCTAACCGCCGCCCATGTCTGTTGGTATATCATATCTGGAATAAAACCCTAATAGTAACCCATATTTCACTTTCTAGCAATAGACTTTGTCTCAAATAGCCTCACTACTGCCTATACAATTAAACTCTATTAAATTAACTCCAGTACTATACAGTAGTTTATTTTCTTCCATTGAATCAGAATTGATCAATACCTCCTAACGGATAACACAACACATAGCAGATCGAAAGTATTAAATCGGACCGAAATTGAAATTTTACAATACCTCATTTATTGTCCAATACATTCTGCTTTGACTGTCATTTCAAAAACAGAATATAACTTTCATGATCTTAACAAATAGGGTAAATTATTACTACAATATATTTTGTTTCTAATTGATCAAATGCTTTATTAGCGTTTCATATATACGTATTTAATTTACACTTTATAACACGGACTTCCTGAACCTTGTGGTGGGAGCTAAGACACCCACCTTTGTTATGTGTGGTCTTGGGTTGAAATCAACAAACAAGTTAGATTCAAAGTCCGATATTTCGCATAGTTCGCATCTCAATTTAAGTACATTCTGTTTCTTATACGAGATCGTAAGGTCGTAATGCATTACTATGCATAGCCGTAACTAGGCAGGAGCAACTGAGACAGTGTCCCGGGGTCCTAACCTATAAGAGCGTTGAAAAACCCAGTCAGGCTTACAAAATTTCTACTCTGAGAAATATGGAAAGGATAATATATAAGAAATTGAAGAATTTAGTGCTATAATTTAAATAAATTGTCATGAATACTGCAGATCTATCTTTTTGTACGCTAGGGAAAATGTCGACCCTCGGTGGCGACGAAATCAGCTTTGGGAATCCATAGAGTTATTGTTACTCATCTAAGTAGGTCAAAGCAATAATTTGTTTCCTTTTTCAAATATCTTGTTTTACTCTTCGTACTACTCTTCGCAGTAGTTTATGTGAAGTATATTTATTTATTTTTATTTAATTTAATTTATGTTTTGCTCTCATTTCAATGATGTCACGCAGAGACGCAAGCAGACTACAGCAGAGCCGTAAGCAGCACGCTTAACTACGATTCGCGTGGTTCCAAGTTCGATTCCCGGTGTGGGTACAGTTGAACGACCAAAGTGGTTCCACTATAATCAGTAGCTCCACGTCTCCTTTAGCCGCCCTAGCATAACCGTGGGACGTTAAACTAAAACAAGTTAACCCAAAAATCAACACAATGCGTATTACTAACTGTAAGTCTTTGAATAATTGCATATACACTGAAGAAAAAACCCAAGTCCAGATTTTGGGATAAAACGAGGATAATATGCTTTTTGTTGGGAACACTATGACAAGACAGTGGTGTCAGTCTTAATACTGGGTGAAACACCCTCATTTCTATGGCGACATAGTCAGTAAGTGAGAGTGATGCTTACTGTTCTCACAGGAGTAATTGATGCTCTTACTTACTGACGTACGTAGCCACATGAAATAAGGGTGTTGCACCCAGTATTACAATTGACGCCTGTATATATATATAAAATAACACCGACGATTGGGAGGTGATTCCTGACACCAAGATAAGACAAAATGCTTCCTTAAGGAGTTACACGCTGCCAAAAACACGAAAAAAATGAATTTTAATGTTCCACAGCTCCAGTGGCGGAGCCAAGGGAAGGTCAGGGAGGCCAGGCCCCCTTGCTCAAAATCTTGGCTCCCTAGTGCCCCCCACACAGTGATATAGCTACAGGTTTACAAACGCTAAGTGAGTCGTAGCCACAAGTGAAACTACTACCAAAACATCTCTCCACAACAGAGTTATCAACTGCAGAATACCGTATGTTGCAATAGTCTGCCTTCCGAAATGAAATGAAATCAAGAATTACGTCCCACGGATATGCCAACTAGGATGGTGACGGTGACGACGAAAGATGAATGAAATGGTGGAATGAAGAAAGTGAGAGGAAACGGGAGAACCCCAAGAAAACCCACGCACGCGGTGTTTGTCCACCACAAAGTTCATTTGACGCGAGCTGTGATCGGACCAAAGGTGGACGCTCTACCACTGAACCACTGCTCTGCGTTTCGAGTAAAATAGCTCTACTGGTTTATGTTCGTAGTACAGCAAGATCTAATTCACCGAAATCTGTGGGATGCATGCATTGATCTCACCACCTGAACTACCTTTTAACCCCTGTATCTTATTGACGTAGTTATCTCTTTTGTTTTCGACAAAGAGCCAGAAAGAAAAGCAAAATCAGTCGGCATTCTCATTTGCTTCAATGCTGAAATTTATACTAAAATATGAGACACTTACTTACAAATAGCATACACTTTAGTAAACCATTACACTTGCGTTGGACGAAAGAAGTGTTCGTACATTACTTATTACAATTCGTACAGTAAGTTGTTAATTCTCATTGACTATGGTGACATAGAACAAATGCATAGTAATCATTAAATAATTTGGTACTACTACTACTACTACTACTACTACTACTACTACTAATTATTATTATTATTATTATTATTATTATTATTATTATTATTATTATTATTATTATTATTATTATTATTATTATTATTATTATTATTATTACAGTTTATCTACATAATAATATAAATAACTATTTATATTATTATGCGGTATTAAAACAAATCTGGAACTTGTGATATTTATTCACTTCCATCATTCCATCAGGCAAACTGGTCTCATGTGTGCAAGAAGGAATGTTTCGAACTGGTAAAATTTGAGATGACTACTGCCTATAACCTTGAGCTTCGCCTTATGTCCAATTCTATTATAGCAGTCAACCTCCGCCGTCACGTCTAAGTGGAGTAGTCACCTAACCCTTGCTCATGTTCGGCAGCAATCACGAGCACTAGGTTTACTCACAAAGGATGTCGCGGCATGTTCTGCGAACAGCTTGTTGTTTACAGTTTCTATTCAACTTTCAGAAGTAATGTTCCACTGTATAAATATGATAAACAGACTTGTTTTCTAGTTCGCTTTGATTTTCTTAACGACTACTAAAAAATAAGTAGTTATCGTATTTCTGCTTTTTTTTTAATAGTGCTTTTGGATAGGATAGGCCTAATGGATAGAATAAGATATGCATATTCAATGATTTTTAAATTATTCAGTACATTTTAGCTTGTGATTGAACCTTACAAGTTTTGTGAGTATATGAATCAAGTTTTTCCATTCATTGAAGATGCCCCCCTCAAAATTTTCGTGGTCCCTTCACTGGCCCCCTTGAAAAACATTCTAGCTATGCTACAGCATAGCTCCAATACTATGGGATCTACCGTAGTCGGGTCAAGACTTCAACTAAGAACTAGTATGTGCCCTATCCAAATATCCATGTATCAGTATCTTGCGGTACTTCTGCAACTGCTTTTACAGAGGTAGTTGGTGAGTACTTAAAATTATATGCCCTTAGCCAAACTCCTTTTTTTGAAAATTGTTGCGTGAGTACCGCAGGATTCTGAAACATGTATTTTTGGATAGGTCACATAATAGTTCCTAAGTAAATTCTTGATCCGACTACCGTAGATCCTATAGTATTGGAGCTAGGGACCATTAAAGTTCATTTTTTCATGTTTCCGGCAGCCTATAATTCCAAAAGTAAGCATTTGTGCACCCAGGTTGGTCTATACTTTTTGTCTTATCTTGGTGTCGGAATCACCTCCCAAACGTTGTTGATATACATATATATATATATATATATATATATATATATATATATATATATATATATATATATATATATATATATATATATATAGATAGATAGATAGATAGATATAGGTAGATAGATAGAGAGAGAGACAGACAGACAGACGGACAGAGAAGGCTACATCAGCAGTGGATTTTGTTTCGGGAGAGGTTTGAGAAACGGGTAAGAAACATTTGTGCTGTACGTGCAGTGCGAAAAATAGTCACAAATTTATTTCGGGAGGGGCTTGAGCCTGATAGGCACCCCCTAAATACAGGACTGTACATCAGCCAACCGTTCCCATATTATCTAACACTGCGACGAAAGAAACTTTGAGTGAAGACAATTTTAATTTTTATCAATATTCGAGACGAGACCGAGACTTTCGAGACTGACCTAAGTCTCGTCTCGGTCTCGTCTCGATTTATAGAGGCCTGTCTCGGTCTCGGTCTCGTCTCGGTTATATAAAATCCGTCTCGGTCTCGGTCTCGTCTCGATATATAAAAGCCCGTCTCGGTCTCGGTCTCGTCTCGATAATTCGAGACGAGACCGAGACGAGACCGAGACTAGTCTCGGTCTCGGTACCATCCCTACTAATGTGTATCACCCACCTCACATTCAATGAAACCTCATCCGTGTAGAATTTAGAAAGGAACTTCTTATGATGTATACAGGATGTCTCAAACGTTCCCTGACATAGGATAACTGTTATTATCAGAGTTACAACAAAATGTAAGAGGAAAAACATCTCGAAATATGACGTTTTCAATCTAAAGTGAACACTTTTTTAAAAAAATCGGACGAGATGTTTGTGCTGTATACTCTTTATGCACCCAATTTTAAATGAAAATGCAACGTTGTCATTTACCTGGACCCACAACATAAGTGAATGAAGTTACTGTTTGAAACGGGGGCTGGCCATCGACATGTTAGCGTAAAAGACAGTAACTTCACTCACTTACGTTGTGGGTCCAGGTAAATGGCAATGTTGCATTTTCATTTCACATTGGACGCATAGCGAGTGTACAGCGCAAACGGGTCATCCGATTTTAAAAATTCCTTCACTTTAGAATGAAAACATTATATTTGGAGACGCTTTCCAAAGTAGTATAATTTAGTTTGTTTAAATTTACAATTTAATACAAGTAGATTCGGATTTATATGCGTAGGATTTTGTATGCATCTAACTAATGAATTCTTTATTTTCATGCTTAACTTAGTGACTTGGCTTTGGACTGCAACTGATTATTGTAACCCATTATTGCTTGAGAAGAAACAAGATATCCGAATCTTCATTTGGAGAAATCAAACGTCTATTGGAAAGCTGGGGATTACAATCATTAATTTCTACATTTCAAGGTGCGTAAATTATATATTCTGTGTTTGTTGTTAAATTACTATTACTATTATTGGGTTTAGAATCAATCAAGCACTTCATGATATTTTATGGGGATCAAGATGGGTGCCGGATAGATAAGTATTTGAGCGTCAGGCTCTTATTTCTTTTCAATTTAATATTTAATCAATGATTATTTTTCTCCCTCATTATTCCACCAAATCGTATTCCAAGATCATATATCCATTTTTGATCGATATATCCATATTTTTGATCTCTTTCATATTTCTATATTTTCGATTTTTGATATTGTTTATATTTCGATATTGCTGTATTTTTCGATATTTCGAACCCCCTCAATATCGATTATCTATATCTAAATTCGGATATCCCAAAGCCCTATCGAACCCCCTCCGAAATGAAGTTTTTGGCTATGGACCTGATTAGGGATGCGCACGAGACAAGACGAGACAGAATTTTTGTTACGAAATTCGAGACGAGATAGAGCTCTTCCAATAGAAACGGATCCAGTTTTCGAGACGAGACATAACTTTCGCGGCACCTTTTCGAGAGGAGACAATCTCAAATCTTTTCTCTTGCGCATCCCTACACTTGATCATGAGGTATCAAAAAAAAAAAAAAAAAGTTAATGAGAAATACCGGTAACATGTAAATACAATATAGGTAGCTAAAACATTTTTGTTTTCATTCTTCAGTAATGCATTATTATTAATCTCAGGGGGGCGCGGTGGCTCAGTGGTAGAGTGTTAACCTCCGGTGTTTGGGGTCCCTGGTTCGATCCCAACTCGCGCCGTGTGGACTTTGTAGTGGACAAACACCGTGCTCGTGGGTTTTCTCGGGGTTCTCCCGTTTCCTCCCACTTTCTTCATTCCACCATTTCACTCATTTCTCATTATCTCCGTCTCCTGTAGCCTAACCGGCATAATCGTGGGACGTTAAACTTAAAGATTTCATTTTTTATTAATCTCTGTATTTTATAGTGTATTCTCAAGCTTAAGGTGATGTATAATTAAATTTTGAATTCAGTTAACTTATTTTGTTTCTCAGATTGTTTTTAAAATGTATGTACAAACGTTTATTTTCATTCTTGAGAGTTTAAAGTGACGTATAGTTATTAAACATAGTATTTAATATTGTACTCTTAACGTGGAAGTGATATACAGTTAACTTTTGAATTCAGTTAACATTTTTCTCTCTGAAATTGCTTTAAAAAGTATGTAAAAACGTTTTTATTTTATTTCTTGAGTGCTAAAAGTGATGCAAAGTTATTAAGCTTACTACTTTATATTGTATTCTTAACCCTAAACTGATACACAGTGCGTTTTTGAATAAATTATGTCAAGTTATTTGAGTGACGAACACTAGTAGAAAATCCTGACTACTACTGGAACATTTTGATTTTAAGGTGACGACTACTGGTGCAAGGATTTTAAAATATTGTTTTTCCTCCAACGGCTACTCCTTTTTTAATTCTAACTACATGGTCATTATAGGAAGGATCAGTGAGTCTTTCCAACTATGGTACAGCTCCGACAGATTCACGATGCTCAGAGAAGAGACAAAATAGTATGTTTTCAACCTTAAAGTGAGAACCACTGGCGTTTTTACCCTGCTATGCAAAAGTAAGTGAGTACTCCAATGGAGTTCCAATGCGGTACTTAATTTCTGCGTTTTAGATATATGGAAATACATGTCTCTAAAATGTAAAGAACTGATTTTTTTTTTTTTTTTACTGAAAACTGCAACTCGGTAAGCCTTATGGATACCGAGGTATGGGAAAATAAACTATAGGTATGTGGGGCTTGCATAGTTGACGCTACAATTCGGAAATTGAATTAAAATATGACTAACGGCTATCAAGATGTTGTCAAATAAAGGGAGGACCAACACAGTTAAGGGGTTTTCGTGTTAGATGCTAAAATTTCCGAAATCGGTCATGGAAAGTTAATAAACACCAGTAGCAATTTCATCTTAAAGTAATTAGATATCTTCATGGAGTGTTAGAACATCATGGAGTCTACCAAAATTAAATTTTAAAAGCTTTTGAAAATATAATCTGACATTTGTAAACAGTATTTGAAATATGTGTTTACCCAAAACTTCCAGCTAGTACATCTAACATCTGGAGAAACACTGTGAAATAAAAGCGTACGAGATCTTGAAATTTCGGAAACAATTATTGGTGGCAACAAAATTAAATAAGATGGTACTTCTATGGGTTAAATGAGTACCTCAGTACAATTTCGATCGAAAGATTAGTTCAGTCCTAGGTTTTCTTCAGGCAATTCCAAGGGTTCATCGAGATGTACAAAAGAATGAAAATTCGCTGTCAATATCTAAGATAGTAACCAAGATATAAGGAATTATATATTTTATGACGTAAAAATAGAGATCTTTACGGATTTGTACTTTTGGCTCTTTCCTATAAGAAAAAAAATTCAGAAAACTACTGTATATACCTTAATAGACAATTCAGTGGGCGGGGACACAGTAGCTTAGTGGTAGGGTATTTAACTAATCTTTTTTTGCAGAAACTATTGGAGTATTCACTTAACCCATAGAGATACGATCATACTTAACTCCCTATTTAATTTTAAAATTAAATAAAAGGAAATATCTCAGTGTAGCGACCCACGATTATGCATTTTAGTCTCAGGGAGATTATGATTAAAGCAAGTGAATGTTGTTGACAGAATTGATGGAATGCAAAGGTGGGAGGAAAGAGAGTACCCCGAGAAAACCCACGAATACGATGTGCACTACAAACTGACTTGACCGTGGATCGAACCAAGAACCCAATACACTAGAGGTAAGCACTCTACCCCTAAGCCATCGTGCCCTCGCCCATTTAATTGTCTATTAAGGTATATACGGTTGTATTCTGAAATTTCTTCTTCTTACAGCAAATACTCAAAAGTACAAATCCATGTGGGTCTCTATTTTTACGACGTCATAAAATGCATAATTCCTTATATCTCGCTTGCTATATTAGATATTGACAAAAAATGTTCACTTTATTTCAGAGCCCGATGAACGCTTGGAATTGTCCAAAGAAAATTTAGAGCTGAATTAATCTTTCGATCGAAATTGTACTGACGAGTCTGAGGTACTCACTTAATCCATATAAGTACCATCTTATTTAACTTTTGTTAGGATCAATAATTGTTTTCTGAAATTTCAAGATCTAATACGCTTTTATTGTCTCTGTAGCTGCTAGATGTACTAGCTGGAACTTTTAGGTAAATACATATTTCTAATACTCTTTACAAATGTCAAAATATATTTTACAAAACTTTTAAAATTTAATCTTGGTAGACCCCATGATGTTCTTAAACTCCATGGAAATACCTAATTATTTTAAGATGAAATTGCTACTGATGCTTATTAACTTTACATGACCGGTTTCGGAAATTTTACCACCTAACACGAAAACCCCATAACTATATGGATCCTCCCTTTATTTGACAATATCTTGATAGTCATATTTTAATTAATTTTCTAAATTGTACTGTCTAATATGCACTGGCGCAAATCCCGGGGGGACGAGGGGGACATGTCTCCCTCAATCTTGGACCTGGGGGGGACTGTCCCCCCCAATAATCTGATTTAAAAAGTGCTTTTTCGGATAAGTGTCATGATTTGTGTCCGACTGCCCGAAAGGAATGTAACATGAAATTGATTTCTCTTGGCTTTTCCATTTTTTTAAAAAAAGAATCGTATTCTGTAGTATTTCAAACTGAACTTCGTGCTGTAGTGAGTTTAGTAGTCTCATCAATATGTATTAATTCCACTTCCGCTATTTGGGCACAAATTGTAATAAATGCCAGAGGAGGATATGCCCCTCTCCTCATGCTGGAAAGTTGTCTCAGCTGTAGGTACGGGCACGAATTCCGGGGAAAAGGGGAGACATGTCCCCCCCCAACATTGGAACTGGAGGCTCTCCCAATAGTGCTTGAAAAGTGCTTTTTGCAGATAACTGTGATGAGTTGTGTCCGACTGCCACATAGGAAAGTGAGATGAAATTTGTTTCTCTTGGCTTTTCCATTTTTAATGAAAATGAAGGCGTGCGACTGTGCGTGACGTAACCTGATATGAAATCTTATCTCCTCCTCTCCCCTAGGCCCTAGCACACGAAGAGTATATAGAATATCCAATGTCAATAGAACCCATCTTTTCAGTAAATGCGCATTTAATCTATTTGTAGTATCAGCCTAGGCATCTACTCATGCTTCGTAAGCTAACTAACTCTATAGCCTATGGAACCCGGAGGTTCAATGCTGCGTTCACAAAAGCTCTCTACTGACTTCTATTCTTGGCCAACTGGATCCAGTTTCTACTTTGTATTCCTATCTCTGCGAGATCCATCTTAATATTGTCTTCTCATCTGCGCCTAAGTCTTCTTAATAGTCGTTTTCCGATTGGTCTTACCCCTAACACTTTGAAAGCGTTCCTACTTTCTTCCATCCTGGCTACATGTCCTGCCCACCTAAGCCTCCTAGACTTGATGACCTTAACAATGTTTGGTAAGCCGTATAATTTACGGTGTTCGTCGTTATGAAGTTTCCACCATTCTCCATTCCCGTTCCTCTTGGTCCGAATATTTATCTCGGGATCTTGTTCTCAAATACTTTCAGTCTATGCTCTGCACTCAGTAAGCGACCATGCTTCTAAACCATACAGAACAACAGGTATGATTATCATTTTATACATTTTAAGCTTCAAATCCCTCGACAGAATTCGCGACGACAAGAAGTTTTGAACTGAATAATAACACGAATTCCCTGTTTTTAGTCGACATTTAATTTCTTCGTGAATATGATTTTCGTCTGTTAATATTGATCCTAGATATTTGAAAGTATCCACTTTATCAAAAGTATTATTTAATATTTTAACACATACATAATTTGCCGTATTGCGGTCCCGACGCATTTCCATGTATTTAGTTTTCTCTGCATTTACTTCTAAACCCATGTCCATGCAAGCGCATCTAATAAGATCTCTGCATTTCTTTCTAGTTTTCTCCTATCATCCCCTACTAAATTTACATAATCAGCGTACGCATAACCTGGTGAACACCGTTCAGCTCTAGGCCCTGGTTGCTATCTTTGATTTTCCTTATAGCGTATTCCAGGACAAAGTTGAATAATAATGGCGACAACGCATCTTCTTGTTTCAGGCCATTCTTAACGTGAAAGCTCGTGGCCAAAAATTTTCCTGCCCGGACTTTACTTTGGGATTCATTTAAACATGCCTTAATTGATCTAATTAGCTTTTTCGGTATTCCAAATTCTGTAAGAACGTTGTACAATGTTTCTCTCCTAACCGAGTTATAAGCCTTTCTAAAATCAATAAATAGTTGATGTGCCGGACTACTGTATTTCCGCTTGTTTTCGAGTATTTGGCGAATTGTAAATATTTGGTCAATAGTTGATCGATTTCGTCTAAATCCACACTGATAATCTCCAAAAATTTCATCTGCGTATGGGGTCAATCTTGCTAATAGAATGTTTGAAAGGATTTTATAGGATGTTAACAGAAGAGAGATGCTTCGATAATTATTACAGTCAGTTTTGTCGCCTTTCTTGTGGATTGGAACAATGATTGATTCTTCCCACTCTTGTGGCAATTCTTCCTTGTTGTAGATAAGGAGAATGAGTTTGTGTATCTTGTTCCACAATTTTTTGCCTCCAGCTAAAACTAACTCAGCTGGAATTTCGTTTACACCCGAGATTTGTGTTTCTTTAATTTCTTTATAGCGATTTTTACTTCTATTCGATTGGGTTCTGGAATATATGGTTCTGCGGTGTGTATCTTCCTTTCTCCACGCACATTAGTTTTTGGTTGCGTGTTAAGCAAATCGTCAAAGAAATCTTTCTATCTATTTAAAATGCTATCTGTATCAGTGAGAACTGTTCCATCAGCTTTCTTTCATATATAAGAACGAGGTTGATAGCCTTTCTTAAATTCGTTGATCCCTTTATACATGTCCCGAATGTTTTTATTTTTACTATTATCTTCAAGTTCCTAAATTTTAGCTTTCAAAATATCGCGTTTCTTTGTTCTAAAAGTTTTGGAAGTTCCTCGTCTGATGTCTACGAAATTTTGTGTATTTATTTCATTCGGATTTTGTAGCCAACGTAATTTTGCCTGTTTTCTCTTCTCTGCTAGTTCGAACCATGGTTTGTTCCTACGTATTTCCGCGTGTCCCATTTTTTCTTTTGAGAGAGGATGTTTCGTAAGCAAAGAAAAGAATTCAATTGCTGGAATATTTTTCTCTATAATCTTAAGGTTACATCTGCTAAGTAAAAAGTATGTTATGCGTCAGATTTCTGAAACGATTCCTGTAATGTTATTAAGATTATAATAATTTTGCTCAAAGAGTATTGTTGCGTCATACATAATTGATATTCTTTCTTCATAGTTTTGGGGAAGTCGTCATTTATATTATTATATTACTATAAAACAATTTTAACGTGGATCTTTGTGGATGCCTAATTAGAAACATACCAATTATAAATATGCATGTATTCAGATTTCAGAATGTTTTCACGGCAGTGATTTGTAATACTGATATGTACTACTACTTCATCTACATCACCTAATATACTCTGCAACAGTTGATCAGATTCATCTACCGCAATATGAGTTTCATCTCCCTTATCTAGAATAAGCCTCAAATCTGCCCACCTTCCAATGTTGAAGACAACCAATGGCGTATTTAGGATTTTCTTTCTATGCCCAACACATGGAAGGAAGTGGGCAATTGCCCACCTGAGTTTGAGAATTAAATATATTTTAATTTATGCATAAATTGAAGTTATAATGGCAAGAATTACAGATCGATAAATCCTATGTGATATGATACAAAAATTTAGAAGTGAATCTAACCCTTTATTCTATTCATACAAGAAAAAGAAAGCATCCTCTTGGCCGTCCTAATTTCCCGGGCTAATTATTCCCCCGTTTTGATTTTCTTTAATTCAAACATTTCCTTCTTTTAAAAATAACTAAACGATATAATTGTTTCTTTGTTATAATAACTAAAGTCCTGTCATGTTGATATCCGCGCATGTTGGTGTGGAAATCCGCGCATTAGTTTCGCTTATCAGCTCCTCTTAGTTTTGGTGTTACTGATGACGGCCAACTTGAATCACAACTGACAACGGTCGATAAAGTATGATAGGAGAAATGAAAGTAGTAACGTCAAGAAAAAGAAACAGAAAAATAGAAAGGATGACAGAAAGAACAATTAAGGACGCAGTTCTTACATGGAATGAAATTTGACAAATACAGTATTATTTCTGAACAAAAAGCATAAGAAAATGGAAAGTCAATGACATTCTTAGAAATGGTAAGAAGGATTATTGTTGTACGTGGAATGCGTAAAACTAACAAATTATTTCGAGGGGAGAATGAGCACGATAGTCTCCTAAATACGTCACTGAAGACAATTCTGCTCCCCTGATCCTTCACAGCATTGTTTTTCAACTTCATAAATATTTTGAACATCGCTTATATATATATATATATATATATATATATATATATATATATATGGGAACATCTTACCCGTCCCCCCCAATGTTGAAGACAGATTTGCGCCTTTGCTAATATGCAAGCTCCACGTACCTATGGTGTCGCTTTTTATTTCACCATATTTCGGTAACTGTTAGGCGTACCGACTTGCGGTTTCGGTAAACACACACCTCTAACGTTCTTTAAAACGTTATTAAGACATATTTTAGAATATTTAGAAATGAGAGTTCTGGGAATATCATGGTACCCGAAAACCCCCATCAGGGCGTGTGTGTAGTGTATTTAATTGAAACTACTTTTGAGGTTGTTGTAAGCCCTCGTAATTACGTTTCCGAAACTGCACCATCTAGTACGCAAACTCCACAGTTCTGTAGTGTCGCTCTTTATTTTCCCATATCTCGATATCCATAAGGCTTACCGAGTTGAGGTTTTCGGTAAACAGATGTCAGTTCCTTACATTTTAGAGACATATATTTTCATATATCTAAAAAATACAGACATTAGGTACCCCATGGTAGCCCGAACACCATTGAGGTACCCACTTACTTTTGAATGGTAATACATTTTGAGTTGTTGTTCAGCATCAATAAACACTTCATAGTTTTTCTACGTGCAACCCAAAAGTCCATACCTGACCGAACAGATTTTGTCCATTTAATCTCAAAAATGTTAAGATACTTTGTATTGTTAAGTACAACCAAATTAAGCACACTGAATATAACATTTTAAATATTTTCTGATTTTTGTTGCAGGTATTTCGTGCATCAAACCAGGATTCTGCTTGAAAGACAGTCAAAAGAAGCAGTGTAGGTTGTGGCTAAAAGTACGCCCTTTCTGAAGACAGACTCAGTTGTACTTACATTATTTTGTACGAATATATAACCCTAATAAAGATACTGTACTACAAATTATTTCTTTCTTCCATAAATTATAATAAAATATTATCTCTGTTTAAAGAAAATGATTGTTAATGTTAAGTCATTTTAATTCTTTTTCTCTGTAATAAGAACATTATCCCTAGCAATATTTTTTATCTTTGTGCTATTGCGATTGGATGAAGTAAAATTCTATACGAAGCACTATTATTTCAGACATGCATTAATAACTAATGTATTGTTCTGTATGTAAGGCAATGTGTATACTGAACATGTCTAGCGAAGGTGTTGTTTTAATACAGAATCTATAACTCAGCTTTTCAGTAGTCAACTTTATTGGGAATCCGAAGAAAGAAGTTTAAAAAAAAAAAAAAAATGTTGGACTTACCAGCGTGTGTGTGTTCGAATTCTGGACTAATCCAAATTATCCAGAGAAATCATTATATATTTCTTTGTTGCTATTTCAGATGTATCCTTTATCCAAGTCGTATGAAACGGAGACTTCATACATCGCTATACTTTGTATGAACTATGTTCCGTATTTACTTAATCACTTTGTAACTTTCTCTAGTGTTGACAAGGCCGCAGGTGTCAATCGAATAGTTTAGTGTTTCACTCATGTCACCTTGTGACTAAGGTACGTCCTGTCGGTATATATATGGTACTGGGTTCAATTAGCGATAAAATACATTTTTAGCGTTAAACAAATGCAAAAATCAACACGAAATGAGATACCGTGATCTCTGACTTACGGATAACACCAAGCAACTAATGGTACTGAGTGTGATTGAGTTTACTAATTACTATTTGGGTAAAATCAGTGTTCCTTTATCTATAGTTCTTTTCGTGCTTTGAATTGCAAAGTTTGAAATAACCGTTTTAAATTATTGTGTATATATATCTTCCGAGTAATTCTGAGAATCATTGCTCTTTCTTTAAGCAATGTATGAGACTGTTAAATTGCTCTTTCCTTAAAATGTTGCACTAAGAAGGATGCATCCAGGAAAGTCCAAATTTGCAGAATGTCTATAGCAGGGAAGAATAAATATGTTTAGTCGATGGCTGCACAACGCCTCCGCTGTCACCACGTTGTCACACAGCGAATACAGCGAACGTTTAAGAGTATTCTGCACTTATTATTAGGTATCGGCCTGGGAACTTTGGCGCATCTACCCAGTCTCCTTCTTGGTGTTTCATTTTTAATGGCGAGTACTGAGTAGGAATCATATTGTAAGCGAATACGTTTCCGGCTGACACCACACTTTTAATTATTGCGACATTTAAAAAAAAAAAAAAGACATACCTGTTAATTAAAATGTACAGAGAAGTTATTTCTGGAAAATTCTATTCAGGCCTCTTGTGGTAACAACTGCACTTTAGTAGAAGATACTATTAAGGAAAAGAATGAGGTAAAATAATCTTTATATCGTACAAGCAATGGATGATAACAGCTTAATAAATGATTGTACGTAAATCTTGTTTGAGTTTGAATATAGGATTGTATAAGGCTGTGCATTTTGCATTATTATTGAGGTGCTGCAACTAACTAACTGCAAACCATATGATAAATTCTTACAGTAATATATCACATATTGATTTACTCTGTATGGAAACGAAAATAGTTTAATATATGGTTAACCTCCTTTGTGCCAGGGCGGATCCAGAGGGGGGCGATCGCCCCCCCCACAAGAGGAAACTTTCTTATTTTATATATAAATAAACCCATCCATAACAAGTTTGGAGCTCTTAAAAGTAGCAGTATTACCGCCGACCGCCCCCCCCAGAAGTCCGTCCTGGATCCGCCCCTGCTTTGTGCCCATAATTTTAAAATTAACGCTTGTGTCACTTTTCAACACTTGACTTTGCAGTAGCTTTCCAACGAATTAGCAGGAAGCCCAAACTTATAGGACACCCTGCAGGTAAATACATTTCTTTGGACAGTTTCACTGCTCCAAACTAAGATTTGAAAAGTGTAGTATTGTTAATTTTATTATTATTGGCACAAAGGAGATCAACCATATTTTAAGCTATTTTTGTTTTCATACAGAGTAAAACAATATTTGACAACATTACAGTAAGAATGTATCATGCACTTTGCAGTATGTTGCAGCACTTTAATAATGGTGCACTATACGTACACTCTAGATCCTGCATATGTCCGATCCATACATTACAAGAAGGCAATACGTATTCGATACAGGTAAAATCTGTATATTTCATATGGACAACCTATTAGCTATATACATCCAATCTATACATTACATATGGCCAACCTGTACGCGACATACGTATAATCTATATGCTGCATGCAGACAGTCTGTAAGCTACATATATGCACTCTGTATGGTGCATACGGATATTCTGTATGCTGTATCTGGACAAGCTGTGTGCGACATAAGGAAAATCTGTATAATACATACGTACAATACGTATACTGTATCTAGTCGTACGTATGGGGCACAAGTACAATATAGATGCTGTCTCGGGGTTGAACGCAAGAAACATACGTACAGAACGTATATTGCATACTTCTTGAAATCATGCTCCGTCCTGATAGTCAGTGTATGTCGTCATTATTAACCCACATGCTACATACGACCCTGACGTCACAAAGCTAGATATTACCTCCGTATATACTTGTTACTGCAGATAACGTCACACGAATGACGTCATTGCACTTGTGCAGACAGTACGTATAATACATACTTTTTCAGCTATACGTTTGCTGCAGGATGTTATATACGGTTGTACGTTAAGTCCAGAAACTACAGGAATTACGAATGTAACCTACGTTTTTAAGTATGCCACCTACATTTTTTTTTTCAGTGTAGTCTCCTCTGTCAAAATAATCTGAATCGTTCGTTCGTCAAAATAATCACTAATCCGTTCTGTACACCATCTTGGAACTTTCGTAACGTTTCATAGTGCTAAATTCTGCTAATGTGCAAGTAACCATGAAAGTGTTGATTCATGCACAACCTAAATATTTTCCGTAATCCTAAAAAACATTTCTAGAAAGAAATTTGTTGATGGAAGGAAATATGTTCAGTCACTTCATACGTAATGAAATTATTTCATCATACGAACAAATTCACAACATACGTTACATGCATGATACAAATACCGTTACACGCTTTTAGCTGTACAAGTATTTATTCACCTTGTTTTGAATCTTTAACAAAACTAAAGCAGAAAAATAGTAAACTAAATCTGAATTTAAATAATTAGCATACAATACTATAAAATATCCTAAAAGCCAAGTGTCGATAGTTATAGAGAAGGCGTAAGATTCTAAGGTTCTTTCTAATATCAAGGGAATGAAACTCCTTCAAAAATTATATGAAATGAAATACCTGTATTCAATTAAAGAGTGATAGATTCTATGCTGATATGAACCACTAAAGCTGAAACACTGATTTAATCGCTGCTGGTAGAAGAGAAAACTGATAGAGAGCTAGTTATTCCTGGAACATGTTCATTAGGACCCTTTTATTCACCAGACGAAAATCCTACTTGGGGAACTTGCCACCATCTTGCGAAAATGTCGGGAAAGGTGCATATTCTACTTCTTCGTCAGCTGCTGCTGGTAGAAGGGAAACCTAGTAGAAAGCTAATCATTGTTGGAATCTGTTCTTTAGAATTTTCATATTCACTAGACAACCTCTCAAAAAATCTTCCATGAGAAACATGCCACCATCTTTGACAATGGCGAAGAATTTAAAATTTAGTTTCTTTCCGCTTAGCTTAAACCTATTTACACATAAAGAAAACTTCACCAACATTCAGTATTCACTAACTAAAGGAAAATAGACCCACTTATATCTTCAAAACATTTTGATGTTTGAATCTGCAATGAATGAAGTAGAATTGCAAACGTTTGTGAGAGGTGGCTGTTTTACTATACGGAAAACAAACAAGTTCTGGAGTGGTATTTGGACTGACCCCATAATATAACAAGTGCCAATGAGAGAAATAAAGTCAACTGGAGTCATTACACATGGAATAACAGAAACCGTTGTAGTTATGTGGATAGAATCTATGCAAGAGACAATAATGGCAACTGAAGCAACATAAACTTTTGCTAGGGACATTTACGAGTTATCTGATCAGCATAAAGAACTGTGACAACGTCTTGGCGGAAACATGAAACAATCGATGGGCAAAAAATTAAAGAATGGTTACAACAGCATTCTCCATTTAATAGACCAGATTCTTACCTTGTATCGCTGTTATCGGGAGTTGTAAATGTGATACTGCGAAAGCTATTGGGAAAACTGCTGTCAAATCTTTTGTTAGATAAGAATGTCATAGGCTCAGCTTTAAAAAGAAAAATCATAAATAAATAAATAAATAAAGTTTACACTTTTTCTGCAATGGGAAAAACCGTAAACTTTGTTGGATATCTTGTTGTAGTAAACCCAAATCAGCTATTTCATAGAATTGCAAATGTTGTAAGAACATAAGAACGTGAAGAATGATCTTCGTTATGAACTTGCTTCGTTCCAACAAGCGATGTTAACAACATAACTCTTCGCAAAGGAGAAAAAATAAGAAATGAGGGTATTGATTGAAGAAATGACCGAAAATAGTGAATTACCTCCAAACTCAAAATTTATTCTGGATGGTGGTGATCTGCTCTATAAAGTACGATGGCCACGGCATGCACCGTATAAAGGGGTATGGGAAACATACTTAAAGTATGTTAGAACCAAGTATTGGGAAAATGTAATAGTTATGTTTGAAGGATGTCAGCCGAGTACCGAAGAAGAAGCACATGTCAGACGAACTTTCGGTAAATCAGTAGAAACAAAATAATATACAGGAGGTTGTACGCCGACAATTTTAGACGGCAATTCATGTTAAGAGATACCGTGCTACCACCACCGATCTTGTTCAATTAGATCCCCAGCATTGTGGAATATCACACGGCATCGCAGTCTTCATTGCAGCAACCTCCGGCGCAGGACAGACTGAGAATTCTGTCCCACTCCTTCCTGCAGGCTTTCCATAGATCATGCAGGGTGCGCGGGCGGCGATGTTGAATGCGTCGTTTCAACAGTCCAAATGCTCAAAAATCCACTGGACTGGCATCTGGGCTTTTCACAGGAATATATTCAAACGGAATACCACGAATTCCTAATTCCTCTTCTATTTAATGATAAAAACGTAGTGATGTTCTGGCGGTATGAGACGAAGCTTTGTTAATATGGATCATCACCTGGTTTGCGTCCATTTCATGCAATTGTGGGACGTCTCTCCGAGAGATAGGTATCAGAATAGATGCTCGAAAGTGTCTTGTATTCAACTTCACGTTTTTGTTTACCTTGCGCATCAGCAACTTACGCAGCCGCAACTTACGCACACAACTGAATCTCGTAACATTCATAAAACCACGAGAAAAACTTTCCCTGCACTGACGAATAAAGTTGCTGTGCCCCTTGCCGTCAATGGCACGGTATGTCATCGCCCGAATGTGACCATCAGCAGTAAGACAAACAAATGATTCATCCATTGTGACAACTTTCATGTTTTTGGAATCTGCCAGGTACTTTTTATACAGTTTCCTGCAGTTCATCTTAGGTTCAGCAACTTGACGTAAGGCCTTCCGCACCCACTTAAACCTGAGACTATCGCGAATTGTTTTCTTCACAGGTGAACTCTGCGATCCATATCACGTTGCGTCGGGAGATTTTCTTGGCACGCCAATCGATGGATCTCTCGTAGCACTCACTACTGGTGTCACTTTGCTTGCAGCCCTTTCTTGGTGGTCTTAGTGGGTGAATGTTCCGCAAGGAGAGCCTGTTGTGTGTAACGGGTCGCAATAACTTTCGCACTAGTCACTCCGATTATTAACCAATTCTCCCGACACTGTTTCACAATGAAAAAACAAATGAAATGAAATCTTTGAGTTCTACGTCCCACGATTATGCTGGCTAAGCTAAAGGAGACGGTGATGATGAGAAATGAGTAAAATGATGGAATAAAGAAGTGGGAAGAAACGGGAGAACTCCTAGGAAACCCACGCACACGGTGTTTATCCACCACAAAGTTCACTTGGCACGAGCTGGAATCGAACCAGGGATGTTTCACAATGCGTACGTATGAAAACTTAGCATAGAAAAGGACCATTACGTAACTTTCCTAATACTGGTTGATTTTCATCGACATTTTATAACACTCACTACCAATACTTACGCATCTACATGGTCAGACAACTCTGCTCCCGCCATCAAACCCATAGTTCCACAATATGCCAGGTTCCAGCACCTAATCGAAAATGGTCTGATACACAGCGAAAAACCTGTACCCAGTATAGGGTGTTACATATATAAATATTGAACACAATTTTAATTACACTACGCAGCACAAAAAAATTCAAGCTATTTAAGTGAAAAACAATTAATGTTGCCAACACTGCTCAACGTATTTCTACAGTCTGAATTTCTTAATCGATTCTATGAAAATCATTCGGTGTTTTGTCGACTATTTATAATTATTGCTTGTAAAATAATGGCATGATAATACTTTCATATTGCATTGAAATTCAAGTATGCAGTTTATTTTCAACGTTTCTAAAGCAAATGAATAATTCATTTGATCATACATTTCCATCACTAAGACTACACTTAGCCCTACTCTTTAACGTTGAATCAGAATTACACGAGCTTCTATCGGAAATTGAACCCCGGTGTCCTATACGGAAAACGCGTTTTTAATAATATAGTCAGGCGGAAGCTCAGAAATATGCATGATGTTCTGCAAATCTAGCGGGGACCGAACTTATTGAACCTCTGTGAGTGTGCCCTATCTTAAAAGCCTCACATACTACAAAATAATACAAAATTTACAATTTTCTTTTGCTTGTTTTTCATAAGTGAAAGAAGATAATAAAATGCATCTTACCACAATCATAGATAATGTTATTCTACAACAGAAAATATGAACCTGAAGAATTTTCAGTGTTGCCAGAATAATATTTCCCCCAAAATCTAAGTTAAGGCAGCGACTAGAGGAATGTAATCAACTGCATTTGGTTACGTATCATGTTGTTTTGGAATCATGCGAATTAATTTTAATAACGGCATGTTAAAACTATTTTGTTCATTACAAACTAAATACAAGTATTATTTAAAAAGTAGTTCATAGGATTCCAAGACAACATGATACGTAATCAAATGCGATCGAGTTCGTTCCTCTAGTCGCTGCCTTAACTTAGATTTTTGGAAAAATGTTATTTTGGCAACACTGAAAATTATTCATGTGCATATTTTCTGTTGTAGAATAATATTATCTATGATTGTGGTAAGTTGCATTTCATTACCTACTTACACTTATGAAAAACAGGCAAAGAAAAAATCGTAGGGCCTAATTGTTGTATTATTTTTAGTATGTCAGGCTCTTAAACATACCCTACAGATTTAACAATTGACTCAAAACCACGATAATTATGATCTTAGCGTAATAAAAAGAATAGGAATTTGTGTTTATGTACCGTCAAGTGGGGTGAATAGGAACTGTGTGGTGAATAGGAACAAAACTTTCACGTTTTAATTTGTTCAACCTTACGTTTCATTTATGCAAGATAAACTCTATTTTAATTGTCTGAGACACTCTTCATAGCCTAACCTTGCTGTACGTGCAATAATAGGTTTTGCGGCTTGCTTTGATATTTTTTTCTCCGCAACTATTTTTAGCCGCATTGTTGTTGACAATTGTGAACTTAGCTTAACTTTGTTCACTCCAGAGGTGGCGCTCTAAGCAATTTGTTGTATGCTACTTCAAATCATTTGTTTATGAGCGCACTTCGAGGTTTAACGTGCAAAACTAGTTTAGAAATCAGATAATTTGATTTTAACACACTTCTGTAAATAACAACAGCATTTTTGAGAGTGGCAGGTGAATAGGAACAGAATGCCTCGAGTTTATAAACCAGATCCCCGTGCCAAAAAATATCGCAAATATCCAAAGGATCTATTGGAAAAGGCTAAAAGGGACATTATCGTTAACAGATTAACGTACAGAAGTGTAAGTGACAAATACGACATACCCACAACAGTTTTACACAGACATGTAAAACATTCTAACGTGAAGTCTCAAGGAGGTCAAATAGTGCTAACAAAAAATGAAGAAGAAATGATTGTTGACAGAATTGTAAAGTGTGCAGAGTGGGGTTATCCCCTAGAAGTGTATGACATAAGGCTTATGATCAAAGGATATCTGGACAAATGTGGGAAAACAGTTCCAAAGTTCAAAAATAATTTTCCATTGAAAGAATTTGCTCGTGGTTTTCTTCTACGTCATTCAGCAAAATTGGCAGTTCGGCTAAGCCAAAACATCAAGAAAGCCAGGGCTTCAGTGTCTCCTGAAGTCATAAATGCATATTTTGACAATTTGGAGAAGGAGCTTAACAGGATTCCTGCTGAAAACATTGTAAACTATGATGAAAGTAATGTTACAGATGATCCTGGAAGATCAAAAGTTGTTGTTAAACGTGGATGTAAGTACCCGGAGAGGGTGATGAATCATAGTAAGTCAGCTACGTCCGTTATGTTTGCAGCATCAGCAAGCGGAGTTTTGCTGCCTCCATACGTTGTCTACAAAGCGGTCAACATGTACAACACATGGAAGCTCGGAGGACGTCCGGAAGTAAGATATAACTGTACCAGATCGGGTTGGTTTGACAGTCGCACTTTTGACGATTGGATACAAACTGTCGCCCTCCCATACTTCAGAAAGTTAAATGGTCCTAAAGCACTCATCGGAGACAATCTCTCGTCACATCTGTCAGTGGAATCAATTCGCCTTTGCTCTGAAAATAACATAAAATTTATATTCTTTCCCTCCAATTCAACACACTTAACTCAACCACTTGGTGATGCATTTTTTGCCCCTCTCAAGAGGAAATGGTGGGAACTCATTTCCAGGTGGAAAAGAGGCCCTGGTATCCGAGAATTAGCTCTTCGGAAAGATATATTCCCAAGGCTTTTTGCAGAGCTTCTGACAGCCATTGAAGATCATTCTACTGCAAGTATAAAGTCTGGTTTTCGCAAATGTGGAATATTTCCTATAGACAGAGATCAGATTCTCAAGCAGCTTCCCGATGCAGATCCTGAAGCTTCAGGAAATATTGCAGCGTTGGACGGATCACTGTTGGAAAAGTTCAAAGAAATGCGATATGGGAGTTGCATTCCACAAAGAGTTCCAAAGAAGAAATTGTCTGTTGAAGCCGGAAAAAGTGTTGCCCTTCATGAGGAAGACCCAGATGACCTAGATTCTTCAGAAGACGATATTGAGGTAGAGGAAGAAGCAATCGAAAGTGACTATAAAGAGGAGGACAAGGGGAAGCAGGAAACGTTTGTACCGGTAGTAACAGATGTTAACTATGACGACATTTCAGAGGACGACTGGCTGTTAGTGTCTTTTCCTGTAGCTGAAACATCAAGAGCTATGAGGGCTAATGTTGAAAAGTTGTTCATCGGTAAAGTTCTTTCCAAAAGAAATGGAAGAGTTACAGCAACGTTCTTGCGCGGCAGATCTACTAGGGAACACAGTGGATTCGTGTATGGTTTCCCGACGTTCCAGATGTATTCGATTTTCATTTTGGGCAGGTAAAAGGGAAACTCCCGCTGCCCAAGCCTTACTGTAGAGGAATGATGATATTTCCCGTCAATTGCAATGTTGGTATCTGAACTATAACTATAGTACGGTATTGTCAAGTCCTCATTATGTTTATGTTAGTGATATAAATGTCTTTGAATCATTCTTTTTTCAATAAATATTTTTAAAAACTATTTTTTTGTTCCTATTGATATTTCGGGCAGTACAATAGGAAAGTAAGCAAAAAATAAATGCTTGTTCCTATTCACCCCACTTGGCAGGTGAATAGGAACAACCAATATTTTTTAAAATAAAACATGTAATAAAAGGAAAGGGGATTTAATATTTGTCACAGTTCTATTGCCCCCATAAAGACTGTCATTTGAGACCAAAACTTTATTTTTATTGACCAAGCAGTTTTAAAATAATTTGGTTGGAAGTTGAAAAACCGTTCCTATTCACCCCACTTGACGGTATTATATTTCTTTGCAAAATTTACCCTTGTGAACCTGGCCCCCCCACCTCTCGGTACAAACGATTTCCGCATATCAATAAAAAGTACTTCGTTTGTACCGGTTTGTACCGCAAATATTTTTGTTTGTACTGTAATGCAGTATGAGAAATTAAGAAAACAAAGTAGGGGGGGCAACTTCACGCAGCCCCCCCACATTGTCCTAGGATCGATTTAATTGGCTCATTTGAAAGATTTTCGTTTGTACCGGATTGTACCGTAGTTTGTTTCGTTTGTACCGTTCTGAATTATGAAAAATTAACGAAACAAAATGGGGGCCCAGAACAAACAGGCCCCCAAATCACGGCTTAATAAACCTGGTAAACATGATTTTTGTATGTCATATGAAAGTACTTGCTTAGTACCGGATTGTACCACAAAGAGTTTTATTTTAGCCGTAATAGATTATGAAAAATTAAGAAAACAAAATTGGGGGGGCTGTGTGAACCTGGCCCCCCCACCACGTTGTGCAAACGATTTAGTTGGCTTATTTGAAAGATTTTCGTTTGTACCGGATTGTACCGTAGTTTGTTTCGTTTGTACCGTTCTGGATTATGAAAAATTAACGAAACAAAATGGGGGCCCAGATCAAACAGGCCCCCAAATCACGACTTAATACACCGGGTACACATGATTTTTGTATGTCACATAAAAGTACTTTGTTAGTACAGGATTGTATCACAAAAAGTTTTATTTTAGCCAAAATAGATTATGAAAAATTAAGAAAACAAAGTTGGGGGCTGTCTGAACCTGCCCTCCCCCACCACGTTGTACAAACGACTTAGTTGGCTTATTTGAAAGATTTTCGTTTGTACCGGATTGTACCGTAGTTTGTTTCGTTTGTACCGTTCTGGATAATGAAAAATTAACGAAACAAAATGGGGGCCCAGATCAAACAGGCCCCCAAATCACGACTTAATACACAGGGTACACATGATTTTTGTATGTCACTTAAAAGTACTTGGTTAGTACAAGATTGTATCACAAAGAGTTTTATTTTAGCCAAAATAGATTATGAAAAATTAAGAAAACAAAATTGGGGGGCTGTGTGAACCTGGCCCCCCCACCACGTTGTACAAACGATTTAGTTGGCTCATTTGAAAGATTTTCGTTTGTCCCGGATTGTACCGTAGTTTGTTTCGTTTGTACCGTTCTGGATTATGAAAAATTAACGAAACAAAATGGGGACCCAGATCAAACAGGCCCCCAAATCACGACTTAATACACCGGGTACACATGATTTTTGTATGTCACATAAAAGTACTTGGTTAGTACAGGATTGTATCACAAAAAGTTTTATTTTAGCCAAAATAGATTATGAAAAATTAAGAAAACAAAGTTGGGGGACTGTCTGAACCTGCCCCCCCCCCCACCACGTTGTACAAACGACTTAGTTGGCTTATTTGAAAGATTTTCGTTTGTACCGGATTGTACCGTAGTTTGTTTCGTTTGTACCGTTCTGGATAATGAAAAATTAACGAAACAAAATGGGGGCCCAGATCAAACAGGCCCCCAAATCACGACTTAATACACAGGGTACACATGATTTTTGTATGTCACTTAAAAGTACTTGGTTAGTACAAGATTGTATCACAAAGAGTTTTATTTTAGCCAAAATAGATTATGAAAAATTAAGGAAACAAAATTGGGGGGCTGTGTGAACCTGGCCCCCCCACCACGTTGTACAAACGATTTAGTTGGCTCATTTGAAAGATTTTCGTTTGTCCCGGATTGTACCGTAGTTTGTTTCTTTTGTACCGTTCTGGATTATGAAAAATTAACGAAACAAAATGGGGACCCAGATCAAACAGGCCCCCAAATCACGACTTAATACACCGGGTACACATGATTTTTGTATGTCACATAAAAGTACTTGGTTAGTACAGGATTGTATCACAAAGAGTTTTATTTTAGAAAAAAAATTATGAAAAATTAAGAAAACAAAATTGGGGGGGCTGTGTGAACCTGGCCCCCCACCACGTTGTACAAACGATTTAGTTGGCTCATTTGAAAGATTTTCGTTTGTATTTTGTTTCGTTTTTACAGTCCTGGATTATGAAAAATTAACGAAACAAAATGGGGGTCCAGATCAAGCAGGCCCTCAAATCACGACTTAATACACCGGGTACACATGAGTTTTGTTTGTCATATGAAAGTACTTGGTTTGTAGCGGATTGTAAAACAATGAGTTTTAGTTTGATTTAGATTTAGAGTTGTGGGTTAAACTGGCCCGCACAACTTATTTTTCATTAAAATTCACATCAAAACGGTATCAAATATTTTTACCCGATATGTACAAATTTGTAACGCCAAAATTAAAGTTTGTACCCTCATCAATTTCGGAAGAGATTTGATTTTTGATAACGGGTGGAGCAGAGCCGCACAACTCTTTTTCTTTCCAATTCGAATCAAAATGGCACAATAAATTGGTACCCCATACTTACCAATTTGTACCACCAAATTAGAACTTGTACTTCCACCAATTTCGAGAAAGTTTCGAGAAATTTTAAGTTTTGATGGCGGGTCAAACTGGATTGCACAACTTATTTTTCTTTCAAATTCGAATCTCAACGGTACCAGAAAATTGTACCTACTATGCGCTCACTTGTACCACGAAAATTAGAATTTGTACACACTACCTATTTCGACAAAATGGGGATGTAATGGAGGATTAGTATGACGTCAACTGGCCTACACAACACATTTTATTTCAATTCGAATGAAAACGGTACTAAAACCTTGTAAACAATATGTACCAATTTGTACCTCCAAAACTGATTTGCACCCTCACCAACTTCGCGAGAATTGAATTTTTAATGGTGAGTTAAGTAGGCTTGCACTCTTTTTCTCCCCATTTCAAATCAAAACGGTACCAGAATTCTGTACCCAATGTGTACCAATTTGTAACACCAAAATTAGAATATCCCAAGAAATTTCGTGGAGCGTGGCAGGTCACGTCAGACACAGAATTTTGTTGGCAGGTCAAACTTGCCCACACAACTTATTTTTCTTTCCAATTTTAATCAAAATTGTTCAAAAATTTGTACCCAATATGTACAACTTTTTCAACAAAAATTAGAATTTCTAGTCCCACCAATTTCGAGGAACTTGAATTCTTGATGGCGGTTCAAATTGACCCACAAACATTTTCTTTCCAATTTAAACCAAAAACCTTACAAAAATTTGTACCCATTATGTACCAATTTGAACTACCAAAATAAGAATTTGTACCTTCACCAATTTCGAAAAATTTGAATTTTTGTTAGGAAGTCAAACTGGCGAGCACAAAACTTTTTTCTTCCCAATTCGAATCATTACTGTACCAAAAGCTTGTATCCAATATGTAACAACTTGATATCACCAAAACTAGAATTTGTACAGCAACCAATTTCAAGAAATATGAATTTAATTGCAGGTCAAACTGGCCGGCAAACTTATTTTTGTTTCAAATTCGAATGAAAACCTCACCAAAAATTTGAACAAAATATGTACCAATTTGTACCGCCGCAATTAGAATTTGTACCCCCACTAATTTCGAGAAATTATAATTTTTGGTGGCGGGTGAAACTGACCCGCATAACTTATTTGCTTTGCAATTCGAATGAAAACAGTACCAATAATGTGTACTCGATATGTATCAATTTCTACCAATAAAATTAGAGTTTGTACCCTCACCGATTTGGAGAAATTTGAATTTTCAATGCTGGAGCCAAATTAATGTCGAAACTTGGCTCGCGCAACACATTTGGTTTACGAATTCGGATTAAAATGTTACCAAAAGTTTGTGCCAAGTAAGTACCAGTTTGTACTCTCAAAATTAGAATTTCCAACCTTACCAATTTCTAGAAATTTAAATTTTCATTGCAGTCTTCCTGGGCATTGCAATCCTTTTTTTTTTTTTTTTTTTGTATTCAATCAAAATATTCGATTCGAACGAGAACGTGCAACCAAATTTCCCCGCAATTCATAAAATAAAAGCGGAAGGAAAATTTGCTTATGATTTGCATGAGCAAAATCATGTACGAATAAAGATTAGAAATTGTTATTCAACGAACGGTCAATTTATCACCAAGTCAACTCTTCCAGGCCAAAGGCTTATTCAGAATCCATATGAAAATTGTCCAAATTTTTTAAGACAATTTGTAACAAAAAAATATTACATTGTACCTGCACCAATTCAATAAATTTGAAATGCTTACTCAAATATGTGTATCTATTTGATCTCAAGGTAAACCAGAGGAACGCATTTTTTTTTTTTAATTCGACATCACTACTTCGCAAATGAATTTGTTACTATTTCCATTAAACATTTTAACTCTGGAGTGTATTATTGATGGTAAATGAATTTGTAAAAATTTGTATAAGCAAAATTAGAACTTAGACTCTGTTTTCGAAACGGAGATATTAGTGGATAGAGATGACTTCACAGAACTGATCATCTGAATGAGTTCTATAATAAAAATTAATATTGTCCATATTCACAAATGGTTGGGGAAAACAATCACCCACTCATAAATATTTTGGAGTCCTCAACATATGTAGATGTTTGACTCTCTCTCCCCAAACCAAGTTGTACAAATGTCAATGCTATCCATTTAATCTGCCGCCTACCCAACAACTTGTTTTGTGATAATGCTTTCCTTTATTCTTTCTAACATTTGGTACACCGTAGAAAAATATTAAAATAATTTTGTCTTCGGTGTTTATAGATGGCGCAAACTGATATCTATTTGGCACAAATTTTTGGTAACATTTTGATTCGAATTAATAGAAGAAATGTGTTGTGCGAGCCAGGTTTCGACGTCAAGTTGGATCGAGCATTGAGAATTCAAATTTCTCAAAATTCGTAGTTGCACAAATTCTAATTTTTGTGGTACAAATTGGTACATATTAGGTACATATTTTCGATACCATTTCGATCCGAATTGTAAAGAAAATAAATTGTGGGGGCCAGTTTAACGTTGCCACCAAAAATTCAAATTTCTCGAAATAACTGGGGATACAAATTTAATTTTGGTGGTACAAATTGGTACATATTGAGTACAAATTTTTGATACTGTACTGATTCGAATGGGAAAGATAAACAAGTTGTGCAGGCCAGCTTGAACCGCCAACATAAATTCAAATTTCTCGATATTGGTGGAGGTACAAATTATAATTTTGGTGGTACAAATTGGTATATATTGGGTACAAAAAAATTTGGTACCGTTTGATTCTAATTGTAATGAAAATGTGTTGTCCGGGCCAGCTTGTCATTAACCTGGCCCGCGATCAAAAATTCAAATTTCTCGAAATAACTGGGGATACAAATTTAATTTTGGTGGTACAAATTGGTACATATTGAGTACAAATTTTTGATACTGTACTGATTCGAATGGGAAAGATAAACAAGTTGTGCAGGCCAGCTTGAACCGCCAACATAAATTCAAATTTCTCGATATTGGTGGAGGTACAAATTCTAATTTTGGTGGTACAAATTGGTACATATTGGGTACAAATATTTGGTACCGTTTGATTCTAATTGTAATGAAAATGTGTTGTCCGGGCCAGCTTGTCATCAACCTGGCCCGCCATCAAAAATTCTAATTTCTCGAAATTAGTGGGGGTAGAAATTCTAATTTTGTTGATACAAATTTCTACATAAAGGGTACAAATTTTTGGTACCGTTTTGATTCGAACTAGAATGAACAAACCAGTGCAGGAGAACTTTTACCACCACAAAAATTCAAATTTCTCGAAATTGGAGTATAACTCTAATTTTCGTCGTACAAATTGGTACATATTGGGTACCAACATTTGGTGCCATTTTGATTCGAATTGGAATGGAAAAGAGTTCTTTGGCTCTGCTTCACCTGTTATATGTGAAAATTTAATTTTTTTTCGAAATTAGTGAGGGTACAGATTTTAAGTTTGGCGGTACAAATCGGTACATATAGGGTACAGGTGTTTGGTACAGTTTTGGTTCGAATTTTAAAGAAAAATAAGTTGTGCGGATCAATCTAACCCGCATATTTAAATTCGTATTTCTCGATAGTGGTGGGGATATATATTCTAATTTTGATACTGCAAATTCGTAAATATTGGCTACAATTTTTTGATACCGTGTTGATTCGAATTTGAAAGAAAAATAAGTTGCCCAAGCCAGCATGACCCTCCAACAAAAATTCAAACTTTTAGATATTGATGCGGGTGCTAATTCTAATTTTAGTGGTAAGAATTGGTACAGATCTGCTACAAATTTATGGTCCCGTTTTGATTCGAATTGTAAAGAAAAATAAGTTATGAGGGTAACTTCGATCCGCCATCAAAAATTCACAATTCTCGAAATTGGTGGGAGTACAAATCTAAATTTTATGGTGCAAATTGCGTACAAATTTTTGGTAACGCTTTGATTGGAATTGGAAAGAAAAACAAGTTATGCGGGCCAGCGTGACACATCAAAAATTTAAATTTGTAGAAATTGGTGGGAGTAAAAATTCTTATAAATTTTTGATATTGTTTTCATTCGAATTGAACAGAAAAATTTGTTGTGTGGGCCTGTTTGACTCGCCATCAAAAATTAAAATTTCTCGAAATTCATGGGGGATCATATTGTAATTTTCGTAATACAAATTAGTACATATTGGTTACAAATTTTTGGTGCCGTTTCGATTCAAATTCGAAGGAAAAAGGTTGTGCGGGCC
The DNA here is from genome assembly GCF_964235325.1 of Thermobia domestica. Lineage (NCBI taxonomy): Eukaryota > Metazoa > Arthropoda > Insecta > Zygentoma > Lepismatidae > Thermobia > Thermobia domestica. The sequence continues at coordinate 96,077,353 of NC_137468.1, forward strand.
AGTTTGATCCGCCAATAAAAATGCATGTTTGTCGAAATTGGTGGTAGTACAGATTCTAATTTTGGTGCTACAAATTGGTATATATTGGGTACAAATTTTGGTACCGGTTTAGTTGGAATTGAGACGAAAAATGACTTGTGCTGTCCAGATTGACTTCCCAACAAAATTCAATTTTCTCAAAAAATATTCGGGGTACAATTTCTAATTTTTGTGGTACAGATTGGTGCATATTGGATACAAGTTTTGGTAGTTTTTTGCTTCGAATGGAAAAGGAAAATAAGTTCTCCAGCCCAGCCTGACGCGTCATTAAAAATTCATACTTCCCGGAATTTGTGGGAGTAGAAATTTTAATTTTAGTTGTAAAAATTGATATATATTGGGTACAACATTTTGGTTCGAATTAGAAAGAAAATGAAGTGCGTTCCAGCTTCACCCACCAACAAATATTCAAACGTCTACAAAATGGTAATAGTTCAAATTCTTATTTTGCTGGTACAAATTGGCATATATTGGGTACAAATTTTTGGTACCGTTTTCATTCGAATTGAAACAATAATAAATGTTTTGTGGATTAGTTTGACCTGCCATCAAAAATTCAAATTTCTCGAAATTGATGGCGGTACAAATTCTAACTTTGATGCTATAAATTGATACATACTGGTACAAAGTTTTTGGTGACGCTTTGATTCGAATTGAAAGAAAACAAACATGTGCGGCCCAGGTTGACCTGCCATGACAAATTCAAGTTTCTCGAAAGTCATATGTATCCTGTCTTTTAAAACTTGATTAGAATGTTTGCTTGAATTCGGACCCCAGTTTGTTCCGTTAATTTAACATAATCTACGGTACAAACGAAACAAACTACGGTACAATCCGGTACAAACGAAAATCTTTCAAATAAGCCAACTAAATCGTTTGTACAACGGGGTGGGGGGGCCAGGTTCACACAGGCCCCCAATTTTGATTTCTTAATTTTTCATAATCTATTTTGGCTAAAATAAAGCTCTTTGTGATAGAATCCTGTACTAACAAAGTACTTTTATGTGACGTACATAGAAATCATGTGTACCCGGTGTATTAAGTCGTGATTTGGGGGCCTGTTTGATCTGGGCCCCCATTTTGTTTCTTTAATTTTTCATAATCCAGAACGGTACAAACGAAACAAACTACGGTACAATCCGGTACAAACGAAAATCTTTCAAATGAGACAACTAAGTCGTTTGTACAACGTGGTGGGGGGGCCAGGTTCAAACAGCCCCCCAATTTTGTTTTCTTAATTTTTCATAATCTATTACGGCTAAAATAAAACTCTTTGTGGTACAATCCTGTACTAACCAAGTACTTTTATGTGACATACAAAAATCATGTGTACCCGGTGTATTAAGTCGTGATTTGGGGCCTGTTTGTTCTGGGCCCCCATTTTGTTTCGTTAATTTTTCATAATCCAGAACGGTACAAACGAAACAAACTACGGTACAATCCGGTACAAACGAAAATCTTTCAAATGAGACAAGTAAGTCGTTTGTACAACGTGGTGGGGGGGCCAGGTTCAAACAGCCCCCCCAATTTTGTTTTCTTAATTTTTCATAATCTATTTTGGCTAAAATAAAACTCTTTGTGGTACAATCCTGTACTAACCAAGTACTTTTATGTGACATACAAAAATCATGTGTACCCGGTGTATTAAGTCGTGATTTGGGGGCCTATTTGATCTGGGCCTCCATTTTGTTTCGTTAATTTTTCATTATCCAGAACGGTACAAACGAAACAAACTACGGTACAATCCGGTACAAACGAAAATCTTTCAAATAAGCCAACTAAATCGTTTGTACAACGTGGTGGGGGGGCCTGGTTCACACAGGTCCCCAATTTTGTTTTCTTAATTTTTCATAATCTATTTTGGCTAAAATAAAGCTCTTTGTGATAGAATCCTGTACTAACAAAGTACTTTTATGTGACGTACAAAAATCATGTGTACCCGGTGTATTAAGTCGTGATTTGGGGGCCTGTTTGATCTGGGCCTCCATTTTGTTTCGTTAATTTTTCATTATCCAGAACGGTACAAACGAAACAAACTACGGTACAATCCGGTACAAACGAAAATCTTTCAAATAAGCCAACTAAATCGTTTGTACAACGTGGTGTGGGGGCCAGGTTCACACAGCCCCCCAATTTTGTTTTCTTAATTTTTCATAATCTATTACGGCTAAAATAAAACTCTTTGTGGTACAATCCGGTACTAACCAAGTACTTTCATATGACATACAAAAATCATGTGTACCCGGTGTATTAAGTCGTGATTTGGGGCCTGTTTGTTCTGGGCCCCCATTTTGTTTCGTTAATTTTTCATAATTCAGAACGGTACAAACGAAACAAACTACGGTACAATCCGGTACAAACGAAAATCTTTCAAATGAGCCAATTAAATCGATCCTAGGACAATGTGGGGTTGCTGCGTGAAGTTGCCCCCCCCCCACTTTGTTTTCTTAATTTCTCATACTGCAGTACAGTACAAACAAAAATATTTGTGGTACAAACCGGTACAAACGAAGTACTTTTTATTGATATGCGGAAATCGTTTGTACCGGGAGGTGGGGGGGGGGGCAGGTTCACAAGGGTGCAAAATTTCAAATATTTTTCGACATTTTGCTATTATCTACTTACTGGTATTTGCATTTCTTCTGCTTGTAGCTGAAGAATAGTCATTATTTAAATGCTTGCAAAAATAAAGAAAAAAAGAAAAGAAAGAAAACTACACATACATAAGGTGGTATGCAGTGGTCGAAGTGAGACGGTATGCGGTGGTATGCCATACCACCTCTGGTCTTTCAGTGATGAAGGCATACCATCTCTGGTTTTCCAATGATTAAAACATACCGTCACTGAAAAGTAGATGCTAAATACCTTTTAATAAATCCATTTTTATACACAGTAATTGACGAATAGCTTTGCACGTAAAAGATTTTATTTCTTATATAGAAATAATTTCTATGTTCACAACGCCACATTTTTCCTACCTTTTGTTTTTAAAATGACGTGTCTGCAAAGAAGTGCACCTAGTTTGTATTTTGATGTGCCATATTGAATTGTTTCTTTGTTATGTATGTTTGTATGTGTGTGCTTTCTTGCTTTAATGTATATAAATGCTCAAAACACGTAAAGTGTGACTTCCGGGTGTTTGGAATACCCCACAGTCGAATAGGGGACTGGGAGCTGTTCAGTACGAAATTATTAATATCCTCATTCGGTTGTTGAGCATTTTTGTGTATAATACAACATAAGGGGATATTTTTTCAGAAAGTCGGAGGGGATCAAAGTCTCTCTATGCCCCCCCCCCCCTTCACGCGTTACTACAGAGAAGCTCTCTAATGGTTTTCAATCATTATGTAAATAGAAATGCAATCTTTTAGGAAACATACCTCACTGCATTTCAACATTTAGATAGCCGGTATGTCAAATCAAAATCGTAATGAAACATACTGCCACTGGTTCATTTCCACTTCGAATACTGGTTTTATGTGTTCCGAAAGCATAAAGTGTGACCATTGTAAAACTAAAAATCATTCTTTGAAAACCTACTGCGAATCTCTCTCGCCCATGAAACCATGGGTCAGTTTTCCTCCCGTGAGAAGTAAAAACCATTCATTCCTCTTAGTTTCTCCTTTTCTCCAATTAACACGCGATCAACACAGAACTCACATGCTCCACCTTATTTCCTCCTCTTCCCCTCGCCACAAGGATATGAAAAACGAAAGACTGCAGTCACGAAAAGTGTTGATTACTATACGTAAAACAGGATTTTTAATGGGTGTGGCAGCAGCTGACGCTAAGAAAACCAAGCCAGAACATGTGAACGCAGAGGGTAACTTCAAACATTGTGACTTTCGCTATGTTGCCATATCTCTCATGGGCAACTAATCAGGGTTGTAGGCTCCATATTAAAATAACTAAAGTTTATTTGTTGGGCCGTTGCTCACTCGTATACGGGAACTAGAGTTCATAATTGTTTCTTTTAAAAATGTTTTCTTCGACAAATTAGAAAGGCACGTGACTATGACTACATTACAGTGTATCTAGATGTATTATGGAAATTATTATCTAATTTCTATATTTAATTGATATTTCTAATAGGAGTTGAAAATCTTACCTTAGAGAGTTCATCATTTTCTTTTTGATTGATGTATTGCTGTTAAGGTTTTTTCTTATTCTTTCAACTAGACAAATTTCGTTTATGTAAAATTCCACCTATGTGAACACTGTTCCTGGTATTATTACGTATTTCCAATATAATTCTGATTCCTCGTATAATAAGAGAATTGACAAAGTTCCATTTTCCATTTCGGCATCCGTGAATGTCTTGCTCAGAGGCTCAAGTTCAAATAGTCTTCTACCTATAATTGTTGAAAATGAAAATTGATGAAGCTAAAGAAATAAATAGTCTATTATTGTTTCTAAGACAATCGCTATTTATTAGTAACAATGGAAATAAAACTGGTAGTGTACATAGATAAAATTATAATTGTTATTTCGTAATATACTCAAGGAGAAAAAGAATAATTTGTAGATGACTTAACTCGTAACCAGGGAGAACGCACACGTATTTTTTGGATTTTTGTTTACTAATTTAAGAGTATTTTTGAACATTTACAATGTTATAAATGAAATATGTATTAAATTAAACATGCATTTATCTTACTTCACTTCTGTCTCAATCTTCGGTCGTCGTTCTTGCAGAAGTCACTAAATCCAAAATATTAGTTTCGAGATAACGCTGTTTTAAATCGAAAGTCATTGTTAAAACCGTTGACAGTGCATGTTTTATTTTCTCTCTATACATACATTATGTTCTTACACACAACTTTATTGTTCTTGCATTATTGAATTTGCTGTACTAACGCACAAAAACTCAAATTCAGTTATCTGTAGAAGCCTTTCTAGTTAAAATTCCTGTATATTCGGTCAACAAAAGTTTTGCTTAAAAAGCGCCCAGCTGTAGACCATTACTGTTTGATTTCCACTCACGAAGACAGAACCAAAAGAATTGCGAATGGACTAGCCAGAGTTTCCAACCAAAGAAAATAATATTATCGATTTTCTTGCTTAAAATTATCGTATATTCGTTTTGCATGTGATAATTTTTGAAACAATTATAATAATTACTACTAAAACCGGTAATAGCAATAATATATAATAAACTTATCTAGTAATCTTCAGTTTTGAACTTCAAATCGCCTGTTTTTAAATCCTCATTAACACTACTCTCAACAACTATATTTTCACCCTCTCATAAACTTTATTGAATTAAAAGAATGGATGCAGGGTTGTCATTTGCCAATTCTGAAATCATTATTGATTTATTTTAGCGGGAATGACTCAGTATGTATGTTTAATAATTATTCAAAGTACATTTACAATTATTTGCACATCCAAAAACTTATATATATATATATATATATATATATATATATATATAGTAGAGCGTCGATTATCCGAAGTAATTGGGGGACATGGGTGTTCGGATAATCGAAATGTATGTTTATTTGCCAAAAAGAAGTACTGTACAGTAAATTTATTCATAAAAACAGGCATCTCTTTAAGTATTACAAAGTAACGTACAAAGGCAACTTTAGTAGGAATATATAGTGTGTGGTACAGTTTATTAAACAAAAATATGTACATATTACATACACATACGCGGCGACTACTGTGGGAAACTTGGTTTGGGAGTGAGGGGGATGATGGACGGTAGGGTGGGAGAGTAACAGGTGCGAGCGAGTACACAGTTCGATTAAGCGGTCGTTCGGTTGACCGACGTTCGGATAATTGACGCTCTACTACATATATATATATATATATATATATATATATATATATATATATATATATATATATATATATATATATATATATATATATAAGTTGTAAAATTATCGTATGGTTGTCAATCCTGGGGATAGCAATTGTCAACAGTATCAAGTACAGGAGCTTTGGAATAATAATAATAATAATAATAATAATAATAATAATAATAATAATAATAATAATAATAATAATAATAATAATAATAGTAATAATAATGTGCTAGATGCACATTTGTGTGGAAAGATTTAAAATTTTTTATGGATTTTCTTGACATCGTAGTGTCAAAAATTCGAGAAAGATATATAGGCAGTGGCTTATTTAGGATTTTGTTTCGGGGGGCTATGCAGAGCACGTGAATAAGCATTTATATTTTTTCTTTTGGGTGCCGACAAATTTTAATAAAGTTGTGTATATACCAAATTTATTTCGGGGGCCTTGAGCCCGATAGCCATCCCCTAAATACGCCACTGTACATAGGCCTACTTGGAAAATAACTGACGCTCATTTAAAACAATCTAAAATGTACAAGTGTTGTTGGTGAATAAGACAGCATTCATAAGCAGAGAATCAAAATTGAGATTTCAAATTCAGCAGCAAAAATTCAGCAGAAAAGTTAATGTGTAGCCAAAGAAACTTCGCAAAACAAGTAGTTCTTTCGCGGCTTTTAAGCAACACACAACAGCACACTATCGTACGTTCTTGTTTTGAAGAAAGATGTTAAAACTGTTTTTTTCACGCTCAGCCTTGCCAGAGTTGCCAGAGCTACTGATTTTGCAGGAGATCTCCTGCTTTTTCTACGTTCTACTGGTCTACTGCGAACGAAAATGAAAAGTCAACAATCTCCTGCTTTTTCCTTGCTTTGAGAAGTTAAAGAAATACTTTATTATTAATATTGAATTTTCATTTTTCTTCCGTACATAAAAAGAGGAAATTTCTCTGTATGCATACACAAAGCTCTGTAGAACATATATTTAAGGAGCTTTGCTGTGTATAATATGAATACAAGAATATAACTTGTACGTCATTTTCTATATGCATGATGATTGGCGATCTGTATGACACTGTAAGATCTACGAGTACGTATTGTTTAGATTGGGACTTGGATTGGAAGCAGAGGTAAAAGTGAGGAGGAACGTCGTTACTCCATTTCCAAAAAAATATCTATGGCATCCTCCAACTTCCTAAAAGAGATAAATAATAAATTTGGCACGGGGATGCTATAATAAGCAATATACGGGGCAATACAATTAAAAATATAATAAGTAAAGTTAGGCACGGGGATGGTGCGTCACCCTACCTTTTCAGAACTACTTTTACCCCTGGTTGGAAAAGTAGCTTAGATCATCTCTTCACGATCATCAGCGAAAAATCGTCTATGTTACTATTACGTGTGACTGAATCATACAGCTATATTATCACTAGGTGTATGATAAGACTTTTTCCCACCCCACTTTGCTCTTTCACTACGTTTTACTCAGCACACACGAATATATCCAAAGGGGGTATGACGATCTTTCTACCTCCAAAAGATTAATTAATCATCGGAAAAACACTTTCTTCAAGAAACATTTTGAAGTAACTAAAATTCAAATGTATGTTTTGCATGTTTGTTTTATTTTGAAATGAAAGTAATAACGAATTTGGACTGCTTCTTTTGGCCACTGTCACCTTAAATGCCGCCGCTTTATGTGCCTACTGCTTTCTCCTGGTTTTTTTTATCTTCGAGTCTTCTGCTTTTCCAACTGATTGGTCTGGCAACACCGCCTTGCCATGTTTCAAAGTACAGAAAATAACCGAATGCATGTGTTTCTGTTTCTCAGAATGAGAGAGTTTATTTTTCACTAAGTTTCTGGAAAACTTGTGCCGCATGAGAAGTACGCCGATATTTGTATTGCATGTTGAGAAATTGATTCCATCGTAATGTAATCACATGTACAAATTGTGAGTAACATACAAATTATTTCATAAATTATTGAAAAATCAAGATGGCTGGTATATCAGCAACACCGTAAAGTGAAAGGTAATTTCTGTACAGTGAAAAGAAAGAAAAGATAGCGATAAATAGAATATTTAAAATTTGTCCACGTCTATTTTCAGTTATATACACTGCATAGGAAGTATTTCGGACATTTTCCAACTCCTCTTCTGCTTATTCCAAAGCAGAAATCAGTTATTGTACACATGCATACTTCAGCAAATCAAGAAGAAAGCGGAAGATCTTTGCTTCCAATTTCGTGTACAAGAATTATGACTGACTTTGAACAAGCTTCAAGAAATGCTTTAAGAGAAACATTCCAGCAAGTGACATTATGCATTTGTTAGTTTTATTTTACCCAATCTATATGGAGAAAGGTACAACATATTTTGTTGACTCCATTTTACAAGGGGGGCCGCGGTGGCTCAGTGGTACAGCGTTCACCTATGGTGCTTGGGGTCCAGGGTTCAAACCCTGCTCCCGCCACGTGAACTTTGTGGTGGACAAACACCGTGTGCGTGGGTTTTCTCGGGGTTCTCCCGTTTCCTCCCACTTTCTTCATCCACCATTTCATTCATTTCTCATAATCACCGTCTCCTTTAGCCTAACCGGCATAAACGTGGGACGTAAAACTTAAAGATTTCATTTCATTTTCATTTCCATTTTACAAGGCTTATAATGATATGAGGAAATGGGTTAGGAGAGCAGATGCACTTCCACTCGTTCCTCTTGAAGACATTACTGATGTATTTCCATAGATACAAGACGTTACACCCTACATCCCAGAGACACAGGTTTTCCTAGACTACTTGGTGGAGACGCCTTAATGAACTGAATGCAACCTCCCAGCCGTAAATACAGCAATATTTGAAAGTTTATTGGATTGTTATTTAACTCTTCCGTACGTTGTACTAATTATAATTTTATTAATGTTTCAGAGCAATATGAATCCAATTTGATGACAACAGCAAAAGAAGAACGAATGGGAAGGCGAGGCTTAGCATTCCAAGTTTAATACAAAGTCGACAAAAATCACCCCAATATATACAGATTCATTCTACTTTTGAAGCAAAAACAGTCCGAGAATACGGTTGCTGGAAACAGGCAATTTAACTTTGCTGAGAAGAGTATAGAGATGTTTAGAAAGTCGTACTCGGTTTCTTAAGGGTAGGTCTAGGCCTGGGGAGGTTGGCCTTATTTCGTACTTTAATGCAGTATCTCATTGTATTCATTTGGATAGTTGAAATCATAATCTAGTGGAGATAAGGCGATATTAAGAGTCGCATCTATATACTAAATTTATTATAGTTTATGCCATTATTGTTCAATGCAAATAATTTTTTATTTATGTATCTATGTGTTTGTAATTTCTTGTTGTTGCAGTAAATCACGATTAGACTTTGCGACAGGGCTGTATTGCGAGCCGACTTCATTAGATTTATGTTTTTTCCTTTGTCTAATATTAAGCTGCTACGAAAACTCTTCACGCGATTCTGCGAAACAGAAGGAATCGATGTGTATTTTAGCCACTAGGACATTTCTGCAGAGCAGAAATGGGTAAACTTGGAAACGTTGCACCCTGATAACGCATTCTGCGAAACAAGAGGTAATCCTCTTTTATCACTAGCGAATCCACGGGGAGGGCAGGTGTGAGTACTCTAAGGTTACATTTTTAAAGCCCTATATATAAAATGTTGCACTAGTTTATTCTGGTTTAACGTAAAACTACTTGTTTAATCCTATAATTAATAATAGTCCAGGAGGCGATTCTCCTACAAATGATCCTTCTGGATCTTTTAGTGTGTAGCCTACTACGCTACTCAAATACAGACTTTCTCTCCAGGCTTTACCGTGGCTAGGAGCTACTCTTAAGCAACAACTGTACTACACACACACACACACACACACACACACACATATATATATATATATATATATATATATATATATATAAGGCAAGTATGCCCAATTTCGCAGTATATTTTATGTTTTAATGTGTATTATCAGTTAAAAATTTAAGAAATAACAAAAGACCAAATCATATTAAATATGGGATGAAGCGAGTCTTAAATCCTAGAAATTATCATTCAAAATTTGAATTCTGAGCACAGATACAAATGTTTGCCGGCAGGATTCCAGGAACACTTCAGAAATGAAGTCTATAATTAAACACCTCGATTTGTACAAAAGATCAAAAAGGGAATATTTAGAAATTAATGCGTGTAAAACAGAAATTTAAAAACTTTTGTTACAAGCGGTGATCAGGAGATAAGAGTGGCGAGTACTGATCCATCACCGATGAATACTTATAGAGGCAATAGAAGTAAGCTTAGTAATACTAATGAAGGGAATAGAACGAAATATATTAAGAGTTATAGATCTAATAATGATTTTAGAAAATTTTCTGAAAATAAATTTTCAAAAATAACGTTTTATGAAAAACTGAGATTCTGAAAGGGTAAATGTACCTAGTAGTATCTAGTAGTACCCGATGTACCTAGTAATAATATGAGGTTGCACTCAGTTAAGTCTAACCAACTCAATCTCAACATAGGAAGTCCTGAGAAATTCATAAATGAGAAGTTTGAATATTTTCCTCCTATGTATAGGGTGCCTTCCTCACACCCTATACATTGTGGAGATAATTGTTCAGCAACCTTCGTGATTGGGCCCTTTAGAGATAACAGACTCCCTCTGTATATTGGCAGCGGAAGTTCCGTTACATCGTCAAGTCTAATAACTGAAGTTAAGTCATCTCATCAAAGACAATAGATTCATGAAGTCTATGATGTGTTGTAATGTGACAAAACCCAGAGAGGTCACAGCATACTTGAACTTGGGTGGACTTAAATGTGAAGGCGACTTCGTAGTAATATATTTCTTACCCTGTGATGCTGTGGACAATAAAACATTCTTTGAAGAAAATAGTACTCATGAATTTAAGTGTGAAAGGTGAAAGCCGGAAGCCTATTTGTATTTATTTAAAAGGCTTTCAAACAACTTTATGACTTTAGTACATTTAGTGGGTCTGACTGTCGGGAGAATGGAGTTCAGTGTGAACTAGATTCCAGTTTGAGCTACATAGAATCTGAAGATACGTCAGCTAACGGTATTCCAACATCACTTTCTGATCTTCTAGATCAACTTGGACGTGTCAGACTTGCTGATGCTACTAGAAATAACCAGATATTTAAGACCGTGTTAGCAACTGGTGAGGTATACGTCGATGAAGATTGAGTGTTTGAATTGGTAAACCCAATAAAACAAGAAATACTGAAAATGGGTTGAACGAAGCCTTAGAAGAAGAATTCAGTGAAAGATTAAAGAAATTTGAAGAACAACAGACTGAAGCCTACGAGTGACAATCATTAGTGAGAAACCACCACTTGAAAAATCCGAAATGAACATGGATGCAAAGGAACATCATAAACCTGACAATAGGTCTCCTTCTACTGGTAGTCCTTTGGAAGAAGATCGTGACTACTGGATTGATCCAGACATACGTCATTTGTACGATCTCTAAAACAGGATTATCATGATGTGAGTGAGATGGGCTGCCTCGAAGATTTTAAATGTAAATTATACTTCGAGATCAAAAATATTTTCGAAAAACACCTTTTCCAGTACGAAGGAGAAAGAGATTCTGAGAGTGTGATAAAGGAATTAGTTGAACAAGATGTATTAGTTGAAACTGATCATTCTAACTTTGGCAGCACATGTTTCATTGTGAATTACTGAGATAGTTTGTACAGATTAGTTGCTAATTTTGTGAAAAAGTACGTCGCCAGATAATGTTTTTCCCTCATCTCATATGGTGGAATGTTAAGGAACTCATCGAGATACTCTTATATACCATTGCGTGATTTAAAGAAAGCATATTTTCAACTTGAGCTTGATGAAGCAAGCAGAATTAACAACCATAGTCACGCCAATTGGTACCTTTCAATATAAAAAGCTTCAAGCTTGAATTAAGGTTGGAAGTAGTATTTTATCTAAATATGTGAAAAATGTTCTGGGATCTTGAATCATATGGGATCCATGTATACTTTGATGTCATTTTTATCGCAAATAACGATAAGAAATCACATAAACAGGCGAATAATATTGTGTTAAATAGGTTTAAGAAGTTAAAACTCGCCATATCTCTAGATAAGTTTTTCTTTTAAATAAATATTAAATATTTGGGTTTTATAGTTTATAGGGATAATATTACCATGGACTCTAAACGGGTACAGTTCTTAATCTTTCGCCACCAAAGACAAAAAGGCCCTTCAGCGTTTTTGTGGGGTAGTTACGTTTTATTCAAGATTCGTAAGAGAAATCTAAGAAATTATTGGCTCCATATCTAAATTTAGGACCATTAAGAAGTTTAAATGGGGAAGTCCAGCATTTTTTCAGAAGATCTTATTATGAAAACACCTGACCTTTCACAAAGGTTCGTAGTACACGTCGATGAATCGTCTAGAGGGCTAGGAGGAGAAATATCACAGAGTAATCCTAATGGACAGTTGCTCCGATTCTTTTCGAAAAAATCTTAGTGAGGCGCACAGATATAGATCAATTTACGAGATTTAATTCCGAAACTCGTTAAGACGACTTAATTTCTAAACCTGTAAGATTCAAACATGTCTTGTTTAAGGAATCCGACTATTATACAGGTAACGACACTCTAAGCTGGATAATTAATAACTCTAAAAGATTATTAAAGTATAGTTCACTTCTAGAACAGCTTTTCCAGTTCTCATTTAAGATTCACCAGCTGTAAACTAATTAGAAAAAGGAAACAAATTTCTTGTCTAGTCAGTACGATGTTTAATTTTGACCATAGTTTGAAGGTCAGATGATATGTTTTTAAATATGGCAAACCTTTGGAGATTATCATTGATTGAATCACAAAAGATCCAGAGTTAATTGTTAAACTAGAAGCTAGGGAATATTAATGAGTATCAGGTCAAACATTGGTTTTGTTTTTAAAAACGAGTGCCAAGAATAATGATTGGAAAATCGTTGTTCCAAAAGATCTTAGAACAAGTTCTTTCGAATATTATCATTTAGAATACCTTATTGGTGGTCACTTGGGTATTACAAAATCCTACGTAAAATAATGAAGTGATCTACATGGTAAGATGTAATAGAGTGTATAAAGAATTTTGTTAGGTCCTGCCCAGAATGTCAAAAGGCTAGGCCTTTAAATACCAAGAAATATGGTAGACTAGGGCCTAATGTAAATGATGGAATCAATATAAACTGGATAATTGATGGCCGTATGGCCTTTGCCTTCATCAGATGGGTATACTTATCTTCTTATAGCAGTCGATAACTGTTCTAGATGTTGTATGCTTGAGAAATTAAGGCCAATATCTTCAAAGATATTTTGTAGAAAACTGTATGACTTATTTTTCCATTATGATTTGTAGAATCTATATCTAGCTATAACAATTCAGTATTAACATCTGAATATTTTTTAGATATTTTTGTATAGTTTAGATATTAAACGTATAAAACTGGGTCAGTAGCGATTGTGGCAAACATCGCAGAAAGGCTCATAAAAGGAAAATACTTTTTGAAATCATATTTTGCTGAAAGGTAAAATTAATGGAGTAAAACTATTAAAGAATTCAAGTGTAATAATGTGTGAACACGAAGGACAAGAAGCTGTACCTTCGGAGTTATTTTATTGATACAGTTAAATAGTCCGATAGAGATCAAGTGGACTTTATGAACGCTGATCTAAAAGGTTCGAACAGTCCAGATCTTTGAAAAATGCCATAGATAATATCGTAAAATATTGGGGAAAACGTCGTAAAGTGTCTGATATTAAAAGAAAGTATATTTGGTATTACATTGTCTTGTCCTAGTTAAGAATAATGAAAAATGATCTGTTAGTGCTGTTAGTGCAACCAAAAGTTTAATACATCAGTCCATGGGTCCATTTAAAATTGTTGAATTCTTAATTATAATTCAGTACTATTAGCAGATAAAAATACTAAGAAGTTAGACACTTGCATACAAAACAAGCAAGAAGCATCTGGAGTCCGACATTTTGAAATATTTAAATGTGCTTAATACCGAGCTACAGGGAAATGGGAAATTAATTTGTGGTCTGATACAAAGTGTATCTTCTCTATGTCGCATTTTAGATATCTTTGAAAAAGACATTGCAAATCAAGAATTTATTCACTTTCCAAAAATTCTTTAACATATATAATACAAAAATAATTTTAACTAGAGATTGCAGCATTTTCAAATTTTAAACAAGATTTCAGGAAGGAATTTGCAGGAAGATCCCAAGATTTCGCAGAGACAGAGATGTTGTCACAATTCCTAAAATCGCTTTTTGAAGTTTCTATAGAGGCAGAATGGACTAATGTGATTGCAAAGTTGTTCCATCTTTCAAAGCCTTTACTCCAAATGGAGATAATACCACTCGCAGGAAGACATTTCCTTGCAAGCGTATAAAACTGCATCCAGCGAACAGAATAAAATGAAATGAAATCTTTGAGTTTTACGTCCCACGGATATGCCGGTTAGGCTAAAGGAGACGGTAATGATAAGTAATGAATGAAATGGTGGAATGAAGAAAGAGGGAGGAAACAGGAGAATCCCGAGAAAACCCACGCACACGGTATTTGTCCACCACAAAGTTCTCTTGGCGGGGGCTGGAATTGAACCCGGGACCCCAAGCACGAAAGGTGAACGCTCTACCACTGAGCCACCGCGGCCCCTGTATCCAGCGAAGAGTTTTGGAGTGAACATATTGTAGAAAAAACAAAAAGTGCAAAAAATAACCATTTACCTTTTGGCTCCACACATGTTTGTGAAACTTCATCTTCAAAAATGAAATTTTTGAAGATAAAATATCGCTCGAGATTAACTGCCGCATACCTTGAAGACACTTTGTATAAGCTGCACCCCGCGTTAACTTTAAAAAACTTGTTTAATACCGCAAATGTAATTTCTCCCATTGATTATTGAATGCAACTATGCCAATGTATTGTTTCATATTATTTCGTAAGTGAAAATTAAAACGAAGAATTAGTAAGGAATATGAGTTGTTTTTCTGGACCTGGACAAAAATTCTTAAATGTACCCGGACCTCACTTAAAGTTACATCCCGGCCCCTGACCTAGATTCTTACGTCCCTCGGATCTTCTTATAAGACAAGAATATTTTCCTTCATTCTGTTACAAAGCAATGTGCGTATTCTTCAATAGAAATACACCATCTGAACATTGCGTCTACTTAAATATTTAACACTGTTTGTGACAAATTTTCGAAAATAGCTGAATTGCAATAATTAATTTCAATTAACTCTTAGAATTAATATGAACCCTTAGAATTAATTTATCAGAATTACCAATTTTAGTTATGCTTTCAATCTATTTGTGGTTAGATTCATATTTCTAAATTTTCTTCGTGATATTTTGTGCTGGGCTTCATGTATATACATAAGTAAAAGAGCATTCAGAATTACAATTTTCATATCCTGCAACATTGGACAACTAACAATACCGTTAAGGTTTTTTGAGAACTACTTAAGGCGTTGGTTGGTTGCGAACTACTCAAGGCGTTCTACAAATGTTCTAGTTTCTTTGAAAAATGTCAGTGTAGGAAATAGTAAAAACAGAAAAATATCCATGCCTCTGCGACGAATAAAAAGTCGGGTAGAAGACAGTTTAGTATCTACAGAGCGATACATATCATGAGAAAGTTGCAAAAAATCATATTTAACCTTATACATACAAAGGGAAAGTCAGTGTTAATCAAACGTCCACTTTCTTTCACAGGTTACAATATTTTGTAAAAATCTCTGACAGTTTTACATTATTCGTTTCAACGTTAAACTCACTTTTGTTAGATTTCAGTTCTAATATCTCTAATAAAACTTTATGAATAAAAATATCAGATCAAGGTAATTTGACTCCCATCTTTGTTTTGCGATAATATTTTATCAGCAAAACAATCGTAGTTTTTATTTTTAAAACATATTATTATCATTTTTCATTTACACATTAAAGCTAACAAGAATATTTTCTGGAGTTATATTTCTCGTTTCCAGAGTGTTCCGAAAATGAAACAAAAAAGGAAGACAATCTAAGAAAGTAAAAACAAGTTGTCCAGTGTGTGTCAGTTTAATTTGCGAACACCATTGCATCAATAGAAAACATCTCATATGTTTCAAATATGATAGTCATATTTTATGTGCACATGAGTTTGTGTAATTTAATCCCTAACTAATAATACAAGCATACATTGCTTTTATTAGAAGCATATACGATATCAAAAGAATACGAGTTCTCTCCCTTGCTATATTCTAAGTAATCGAGAACTGTAATTTCGTCTAGAAGAATAAACAAAAATGAACGAAAACAATCAAATATGAATATCGATTAATGTTTCGGATAATATTTCAATTGGAGTTATCTCCACTCTCTCTTTCTCTCGTTTAACATGAGCATGATTCTTGCATCTCAGCTCTTAACGGAGAACTTTGAGCAAAGAGAAGTCATCATACACCTTGCAAGAACAAATTAAATTTAAAAGTATTAAATTGATGTATAGTGGATTTGAACTCAAGACTGCACGTTTTCTAGCCCAGTGTCTATAACATCTCGACTATTCTTTCACTACTGCCGAAGTCTCCTAACTTGAGAGTTGTGTTCATGAAATGGTGGTCGGAGAGAGAAAGAACGGAAACAAAGTTTGAATACAAAAAAGAAAAGAAATAAATAAAAACAGAAACTTTCGGTTTACCGAATGAAGGCTTAAGTAGTCTACCTTTAAGTAGAATCCTTTTGAAGAAATCTTGAGTGACACAATATTCCTTTTGTACCATAGAAACCTGAGTTTCTTGGTAGGTATTCAATTAATTACGCTGAAATCTAAAAGAAGCGTCTTATATGGTAAAATAATACATTACTCTCTGTCACAAAGGTTTTTGTAGCGCGTCTACATAGTTTAACCCTTCCTGGAATCGATGTTATGAAAAATCAGTCATACAACATGCATCCACTTCGCAATTTAATTAGGCTTAACAAAGCTATCCAAGTATTAGGTCCAACAAGCCTAAAATAGTTATTTACATTTATTTTATTGTGGAAGTTCACACAACAAACTCTAAAAAGCTAAAATTCATTAGAAATCTTCTTGGTGTAGCGCTTAATGTAATACAACAAAAGTATTACAACAAGTCCCATATGTTAAGTTTGTTACAGAAAGCTGTACTGCACTGTTGGTTGAGTGTATATCGTACTTGACCACTGAAATACGAATTAGGTGTCTTGATTTCAAATCTCCGCCACACATTTTATGATTCTTTTTCCTTATGCTTGTTAAAAAGAAACCATACATAGAAGGCAACACTTCAATAATTTCCATTTGGAGCTGACCACGTTATCCTTGTGCTTCAATACTACGTCTAACAAACGTTTGTTCATAACTTTCCATTTTTCTAGCAATCAACTATATTCCTGTAGTCAAGTGTGTAGATGGGTAAGCGGTGGCTCAGTGGTAGAACGTTCAACTGTGGTACATGAGGTCTCTGTTCGATCCTAGCTCGCGTTAAGTGAACCTTTTGGTGGACAAACACCATGTGCGTTGGTTTCCTCAGTGTTCTCCCGTTTCCTCCCAGTTTCTTCACTCCACCATTTCATTCACTTCGCATCATCACCGTCTCTTTTAGCCTAGCCGGCATAACCGTGGAACGCAAACTCAAAGATTTCACTTCTGGTGGATCGCTCGCTGTGAGTGTCGTACGTTCATATCTCGTCCTAGACATGGATGTTTTTAACTGTTTGTATCTACTTGTATTTTTGTTTGGTGTCGTTAAGGTGCAGAATACTTCTTGGAAAGCATTTAGCTCTTAAAAAAGAGAATGCTAGTTGTTGGCGGCTATCACTTTTTTCATATATGAGTGAATATTATAGTTGCCTTCCAAATAGCCATTTTGGATTCAAATATCTGCTACAAATATCGGATACAAAATACAGGATGTTCATTTCTGAACAACACTACCATAAAATAGCCAATCATATTTGCTAATGAACAACATTGCCCTAATATGGCCAATTAAGGGTCTGATCCACAACACGTTCCTGAAGGGGGCAGTGAAAGATTCTCAGTTCTCTCTCTCATCGAGCTTTTGCAGCACTGGTGCCTATCCCGCTGAGAAGGAGAGAGACCAATGACTTTTCGCCCCACTAGATAAATCCGCTTATGATTATATTTATAATTCTCTCAGAAGTAGTATTTAGCATCAATTTTACTAAAATATCCACCTACAGACAACAAATCACAAATAAAACAAGTTTTTTTTCGGAATTTGACAAGTAAAGCTTCTGCAGTATGGAATTTAGCCGTTTCCTGTTGACGAAGATACAATCATTTAAACAATCATATATAAATACTGTATAAAAGTAATAATTTCATTTAAATGATTACTGAAATTATTATTCGTGCGTACAACCCAATAAAAACTGATGTTGCTTGTAAGCAACACGGCCAAATAGAGGATTAACAGCTAAATGTTCTCCACCAAGTATTCCGTAGCCTTAACGACACCAAACAAAAATGCAAGTAGACGTAGACAGTTAAAAACATCCATGTCTAGGGCGAGATTTGAACGTACGACACTTACAGCGAGCTACTCACACACCAGACTACAGAAATATAGTTGCCGGATAAAAAAAAGGAAGATTATGAACAAAGGAAGTTTGTTTGACGTACAAGGATAAGTGGTCAGCTCCAAATGGGAATTATTGAAGTGTTGCCTTCTACATATGATTCCTTTTCTAACACATTAGAAAAAGAATCATAAAATGTGTAACTGGGATTCGAACCAAAGACGCCTAACAGCTATTTCAGCGGTTAAGTACGATATCCACTCCCAACTGTGCAGAACAGAACTTTCTGTAACAAACTTAACATATGGGACTTGTTACAATACTTTCGTTGTATTAACGTTAAGACCTAAGCTATGAAGATTTCTTATGATTTTTATCCTTTTACAACTTGTAGATTTTTATGTGAACTGCAACAGTAAAGTAAACGTAAATAACTATTTTATTCAAATCCGCTTCTTGAATAGCTTTGTCAAACATAATTAAATTACGAACTGGTTGCATATTGTATGGACTGATTTTTCATAACATCGATTCCAGGAAGGGTTAAACTATGTAGACCCGCTACAAAAACCTTTGTGACAGAGAATAATGTATTATTTTACCACATAAGACGCTTCTTTTAGATTTCAGCGTAATTAATTGAATACCTACCAAGAAACTCAGGTTTCTATGGTACAAAAGGAATATTGTATCTCTCAACATTTCTTCCAAAGGGTTGTCCTAAGCGAGACTAGACTACTTAAGTCTTTATCCGGCAAACCGAAAGTTTCTGTTTTTATTTATTTCTTTTCTTTTTTGTATTCAAGCTTCGTTTCCGTTCTTTCTCTCTCCGACCATCATTTCATGAACAAAACTTTCAAGTTAGGAGACTTCGGCAGTAGTGAAAGAATAGTCGAGGTGTTATAGACACTGGGCTAGAAAACGTGCAGTCTTGAGTTCAAATCCACTATACATCAATTTAATACTTTTAAATTTAATTTGTTTTTGCAAGGTGTATGATGACTTCTCTTTGCTCAAAGCTCTCCATCCAGAGCTGAGATGCAAGAATCATGCTCATGTTAAACGAGAGAAAGAGAGAATGGAGATATCTCCAACTGAAATATTATCCGAAACATTCATCGATATTTATATTTGATTATGTTTTAGTTCATTTTTTTTTATTGTTCTTTACGAAATTACAGTTCACGATTACTTAGACTATAACAAGGGATAGTGAATGATATATTACGATGTATTACAAGAGAGAACTCGTATTCTTTTGGTATCATATATGCTTCTAATAAAACATGCTTGTATTATTAATTAGGGATTAAATTACACAAACTCATGTGCACATAAAATATGACTATTTGTTATATTTGAAACATATGAGATGTTTTCTATTGATGCAATGGTTTTCACAAATTAAACTGACACACACTGCGTATCTTGTTTTACTTTCTTAGATTGTCTTTCCTTTTCGTTTCCTTTTCGGAACACTCTGAGAACCAGTAATATAACACCAGAAAATATTCTTGTTAGCTTTAATGTGTAAATTAATAATAATAATAATAATAATAATAATAATAATAATAATAATAATAATAATAATAATAATAATAATAATACGTCTTTAAAACTAAAAACTACGATGTTTTTTGTTGATAAAATTATCCTCGCAAAACAAAGATGGGAGTCAAATTACCTCGACATGATATTTTTATTCATAAAGTTTATTAGAGATATTAGAACTGATAACTAACAAAAGTGAAGGCAACATTGAAACGAATAATGTAAAACTGTCAGAGATTTTACAAAATATTTTAACCCGTGAAATAAAATGAATGTTTGATGAACTCTGATTTTTCCTTGGTACGTCTAAGGTTAAATAAGATCTCTTTGTGACTTCGTCATGATATCAATCGCTATGCAGATACTAAACGGTGTCTCCTACCCCATTTTTTATTCGTCGCAGGGGCATGGACATCTTTCTTTCTTCTTAAGTTTGTTACACTGACACGTTTCGAACAAACTAGTGCACTTGTAGAAAGCCTTATGTAGTTCTCAACCTGCCAATGTTAAGTGCATTGTTGGTTGTCTACCGGCGCTGGATGTGAAAATTTGAAGTGTGAATGCTCGTTTGTTCATGTGTATACATACCTATCGTATTATACCAGACCACATTTTATGTAATGGTTATAGCTAATTCTTTATGTATGTGTGTATAATTATATGTACTGCACTGTATGTACAGTAGAGTAGTAATACGCAGAGTAATAATAAATAATGTAGAAAAGAAAAATCAATAAACAACAATTATAAATACTGTACAAAATTATCTATGTATCCATGCGTGTTCACCGAATTTTTGCTGATCCGAGGTAGATCCGGTCCACATTAGCTTGTATAATCGGAACTTTACTGTACGTTAACTATTGGGCTAAACAAGAGGCAGTTCTGTTCAGTAAACAGTAAAAGTATTTAAGCGCTAATTTTAATACCACCAATGAAATCAGAATAGTTTTTTTTTTTTTTAATCCATTTCATCGTAGCAATTATATATATGCATTGTCTACCTCTTTGTCTACTGGCAAGCGACCTATCCAATCCAGTCTGCCCAGTATTGAACGAATGAAGTCAAACAAAAAGCATTGAGTGGGTGGGTTTTGGCGGTACGCCACGAGTAAGAATGATAAGCATGTGCATTTGGGAGGGCGAAGATTTTTGTCTATTTTCGACGCCACTTTCAAAGAAAGCTGTTCTATGCAGAAGCAAGAATAGTGTAGGCGAGAGAAAAGCTTAGAAGCCAAGCATATTTGTATCGGCTATAATAATAATAATAATAATAATAATAATAATAATAATAATAATAATAATAATAATAATAATAATAATAATAATAATAATAATAATAATAATAAGTTTTTCACAAAAAATATTCTGTAGACAGAAAAATACATGAAAAAGTATATCATTGTTTTAATCACTCCAAGTTTAGGTATATAAGCTCAGTGGCTATATTGTACGTACAATGTCTTGTTCATTCAATATTACGATTTGTCATTTATAATGTATTATAAACAGACTTAGCCTGTTGTCTATCTATACAGTAAGCTCAGCGTGTTCTAAACTACCAAAGATTGTTACACATACGTAGGACTACCTATCACAGACTTTTAAAAAACAGGACATTTTTAGATTTCAAAAAAAATCTTATATTACTCAACAAATTTCTTAATGGTACAACTAAAATTTTAGAATTGTTTGCGGAAATATTATTTCTTTCCTTCGCACTTACAATTGCGTCTGTTGTATTTCCTTGAAAATTGAACATTAACAATTAATTATTTACATATATATATATCATACATTAACAGTATAAAAAATCACAGGGACGATTTACCAGCTAGCAAAGTACTTTCCCACTGCATCTGCGTACAAATTGTCCCACTGCATTGTCGCCCACCGTGTGCGTGGGTTTTCTCGGAGTTATCCCGTTTCCTCCCACTTTCTTCATTCCACCATTTCATTCATTACTCATCATCACCATCTGCTTTAGCCTAACCTGCATAACCGTGGGATGTAAAACTCAAAGATTTCATTTCATTTCATGCATTGTCGCCATAGCTGGAAGCAGTTCTGAAATGTCTGTTGTAGAATGAGCCACAGTTCTTTCGTCGTGTTGCTCTGGATGCTATAAAATTGTCTCCTTTTTAAGGTTGATTTCAATGTAGGGGTCCAAGAAAAGTAACACGGAGCTAGACCGGAGAGTAGGAGGATGATTCAGCACGGGAAAGTTGCTTTTGCACAAATAGTCGGACACCATTCCTAAAGTGCGACATTGAGAATTATCATGATGCAAACGCTACTGTCTTGGTGTCCATCCATCCGGTCGTTTAGGAAGAACGGAATCGGAAGAACCGTTGTAAACCTTCTAATTGACAGTTGGGTTATGTAGAACAAATTCATGATGCACAGATCCGAATATGTCAAAAACACAACCAGTCTTGGGCCAGGAATGTCTGATCGTTGGCCGCCGATTCCTCCATTCCTTGCTGATGGTAACACAAGCGTCCTTTTGGTCCTGTGTAAAAACTCTAGGCACTATTCGCCTATCTACGCCGCATCCTTATGTCCTCGAAAATTTGGTGTTGTGAGCCGATAGAAACGTTTTACACCCATCCTTATAACGCTGTGACATTATCATGAGTTGTTGCCATATGTACCTGCAGTGCGGATTCAAAGCTATAATTAACACTTTAAAAAAAAGAAAAGAATAATCTGGAAATTAAGTGAACAACTCTTGCATATATTACGAATCTTAAAGTTGAAGCAGTTGTCTGTATCCCAAGAAAGCGAAATTTCCACCTTTTCCTAAAACTCACCCGGACCATTTTTACCACCCGCGAAAGAGAATATGACCGGGTAAAAGCAAACGTCTGGTAACCTACATATATGCCACAACATAAATACTCATAAACATGTATAAAGAAGAGGAAATTGACTAACAGATAATAGAATCCAATGACAATCTTCACAGAGTATATTTACCTGTCCACGTTTATAGATCCTCCAGAGTCCGTAAATATCATAATTAGAGCTGTACTTCCATCAGTTGGTCTGTCTGTCCGGTCGTTTCGATGTAAATGTGTTCACTCGTCTAGAGGCCTACAGTTCTACATATCTGCAACTAATTTTAAACTTAATATTTTTTAATAATTCTTCAGGAGGATATAGTTTTCTTCTTTCTCCCGAAAATAAGGATAGTTTACTTGAAGGATGAAACTGCTGTATGAGTCAGAAACATGGACATTAACGCCAAAATGATGAAAAACGACTGTAAGCTTTCGAGAAAGGATTAGCAGGGTCGAGCGGAAAACGAATGAGAGGAAGTTAGAAATGGTGGGGGAGAAAAGAGCAATTTTAGATATTATTAAGAAGAGGAAGATAAACTGGTTGGGGCATTGGATAAGAGGGAACTGTATCATGAGAGACGTGCTAGAGGTTATGGTGGTAGGAAAGAGAGGGAGAGGGCGAAAGAGACTACCATAAATGGACGATATCAAAACAGAGAAATCGTGCGTGAAGACGAAGAGGTTAACAGAAGACCATGGAGTGTGGAAGCTTCTCAGTTGCAGCAAGTGACCGTCAATAATGGGAGAATACCTATGATGATGATGCTGTTTGAAGGATGAAAATTAAAAAAAAAAAAAGCTATTTTCTCGATAACAGTTTCAATGATTTTGTTTATATTTCATGGATCAATATTTTGTTAGCATCCCTACAGTGTGGTATACGGTAGGTAAATCATTTGTCTGGTGCAAATCCGGAAGGGGAAGTTGACTCTTGCGGTTGAGTGTTATTCGGGTAATTATCTCAAGAACGTCATAGGTCATTTTCTTCATATTGCGTAAGTAAATGTACTAACTTAACAATATAATGTAACTCATTTGTCCTGAAAAATCCACAAGGAATAGTTTGCACTTAGGAGCTGAGTTTTTATCTATTTTCGGACAATTTTCTTGAAAATGACTGATGGTTTGGTTCATTTTCCAAAAAGAAATATTTAATTAATAACTTGACAATATGGCATTATTCATTTATCCAGAAAAACATCCGCAAGTGATAGCTTACTCTTAGAGGCGAGTTTTTTTTTTTTTTTTTTTTTTTTAAGGACGATTTTTTTGAAAAACGACTCATGGGATTTGGTTCATATTTCAAAAATAAATGTTCTATTAATAACCTGACAGTACGAAATGACTCATATGTCCAGAAAAAAATCCATCGTATCAGTACGTTTGCAGTATATATTTAAAAATGTTATTCTGAGTCATTTGTGTTACTGTTCAAAACTCTTCCTGAGAGATGGCGGTAAATAGCGTGCAATGCGTCAGAGGCATGAAGGTGTCGTCTATTACATACACGAGAAATTACACAAATATTAGAGTACATTGACAAATTGATAAGTCAGATATTGCACACTAACAATATTAAATTATATTAATAGAGCAACGGGTGATAAAATGGACTGTGTTTGAAGTGGATAACAGCTAAGATTTTTACCATTGTTCATGTATGGAACTATTTATAAAGAGAAATAGATCTCAAAACTGTCAATACATATCAGAGTCACAGTGTTTGAGTGATGATACTTCTGGAAGTCAGACACATATTACCAAGTAAAGGGAAAAGAATATACCATTTAAAGACACAAATAGTACATGTAGCCTACTGCCTGGTGTAAAAATTAAAAGTTAGCGCTAACAGACTGTAGGTCTGACAATACGTTTCGATTATCACACTTGTAATTTAGACTCAAAAGTTAGTAGACGCATTTTGTATTCATTATTAGTAATTTACACTAGTGTTTTTTTTAAAAAAAAAAACACGTATTATTATTATTTATTATGAATTATTGTACTGTATTCATTATTAGCTAATGTATTACGGATCTAGATTTCATACATTGCAATTTGTTTGATAACTATCGCTGATTACATCTGATACAGTGGTTCTCAACTTGAGCGTTAACAACCCTCAGAGGAACTTACCGCTTCCAAAGGGGGTGATTGGAGACGATAGCCTATTTAGGTTTCGTTTAATGGAAAGGATGTAAGAGAAAAGATGGCTAATGTACAGTAAGGTGAATTGTAGAAACAAAATTTCTTTTCCCTTCATTTTATATTCTTTAAGGCGGATTTTAAGAACTGATACATTTTTCTGATTCTTAGACTGTGGCACCCAATTCTTACTTTCAGCCTTGTGTAGGATAGATTGAACTAAGATTATGAGGGGGTATCAGGACGATCGCACTTACCCAAAGGGGCGCTAGGCTCAAAAGGTTGATAACGACTGCTCTAATACACTCACTGAACTCTACTGTAAACCATCTTAGTAAATTACAAATTCGTTGGATGCTAACTTTGATTATGCTTCTTATACTTGATAAGGCCTAGTATTTGTGTAACTGCTGAAATTAACATCATACAGAACAATTTGTAAATATTCTTTTTCAGCTTGATGAATAAGGAATTATTTGGAACAGTACCAGAAATGTCGCGCTTACAAAATCCACAAGGGTTAGTTTACTCTTGTGGTGATTTATTTTTCCAAGTACGACTCATCTATATTTTTTTTTTTTTATATATATTTCAAAAACAAATATTTCATTAATAACCAAATATATGACATTAGTCGTTTATCATTTAAAAAAGCCGCAAGTGCTAATTTAGTTTTAGAGGCAAATTTTCTTCAAAGTTTTCCGAAAATGCCTTAATTTTTATATTTCAAAAATGAATATTCAGTAACAACTGCAGCATAACATAATTTATTGTAGTTTAAGAATTTGAATCAAGAACGTTTAGTGCGATGGCCCATACCTTTTATTTTTTACAGTTTTTATGATTCTGCAGACCTTAGTGCAAGTTGGGTCGCAATGTTGGGCCGACCAAAACTGTTACCAATCGGGCTCCGTGCCTCTCTAGGTCGGCCCGGTCATTCACACAGAGCGTCTGTTCACCTCTCATCATCCTACAGCAGCGGCGTACTGCCCTTGCTGTCTGTTCCAAAAGAAACAATTTAACACATTTATCTAAATATGCATTAATGTGTATGTAACTTTAATTGTCGTGACCATAAAGACGATTAACCACGGTAGGTTGATTATGTAGCTTAAAATATGTAACTCGTCTATATGTTCTGTGCAACCATTTACTTTTGCCACATCACACTATTTTAAATGCAATTCTTTCATCAAAGATGCTTTCTTCATCGTGCGTTTCCTGAACCAAAACTACTGAATAAAAATGGACATTATCTCTCTTAAAACACTAATTTAGAGCAAAGTATAAAAATTATATTTCTTCTTTACATTTTATGAATGTATAAAGGTAATCAAGAAAGTGCTGTCGCTTCTCCACCCACTACCTTCGAACATCCATATGTTACCTAAGACGTAACTGGAAGATCAAAAATAGTCTCCATCAGCATTAACGACCTTCTGGCAACATTCTGGAAGGCCATGGATTCTATCACGGTAGAACTTGGTGGGCCGTGAATCGAAGAAGAAATCAAGTGCATTTTGCACCTCTACTAGGGATTTGAACTGGCGCCTTCTAAGGTGATTGTCCAAGGAAAGGAACAGGTGATAAGCGGACAGTGTAATGTACGGGAAGTATGGCCGATGCAATAGTGTTTCTCATGCTAATCGTAGAATCGTGTCCCGGGTCATCTTAGCCACGTGGAGCTTAGCGTTATCCTGTAACAGGAGGACCCCTTTGCGATTCAGAAGTGCTGGCTCCAGAGTTTTGAGTTTTGCTTGAACACAGCTCAACTGCTCATAGTACACAGTTGCATTAATGCTGTGATCAGCTCTGGTAGCAGTTTGTGATGCACGATGCCATGAGCAGTCCACCAAACACACAGGAGGACCTTCTTCTGGTGCAGCGCTGGTTTCAATTGGTTTGGAACCGGTTCATGGGATGCTAATCAATGATGACGACGCCGTGGAGCTTCGTACAGGATCGACTTCTCATCATCTATCATCATCTTGTCCAGAAATGACTCCTTCCTCAGACGAGACGGCAAAGAAACATAGGTGTCTGCTCGCTTTGCCTTCTAGCCCGGAGTCAAATCATGTGGAACCGATCGACCCAAACCGTAGTACTTCTCAAGTTAATGGAGGTGCTGCCAAATGGTTTCTCCACTCACACTGAATTGTAGTCCCCGTTCCTCACATGTCTGGCCACTGTTCGCCTCAATTGCTACCTGAAGATCTTCATTTTGTACATGTGCTTTTCTTTCGGCACGTGGGGCGCCTTCGAGCGTTTCGTCACCATCTTTAAACTTATTAAACCACCGCGCTGCACTGTCCGCGTAGTCACGACACCCTCACCAAATGCCTGGCATATCTTCCACCCCGCTGAGCTGCGTTTGACCCTAGTTTGAACTCGTACAGCATACACTGTCTTATGACGCTCTGTGGAGATCCCATGTTCACTCCGTCCTTATGCAAGTTCACGGTGTAACTGAACTGCCACAACCAGATAGTATGTTGGATACACCCATACCAACAACTAACCTTCGTCCTATCCCCATTCGCATTCAACTCACGGTGTGAGGGCCAATTGAACACAGACCTCCAGAACTTTCGTGGTTACCTTATAGGAAATCCCTCTTGTAAATAAAGCAATAGAACTTTATCAATTTTATGTGCATGATACTTGACATGATAGTTACACATGTGTGTTCATGCATTTTTTTTTTTTTTGGATAATTATAATAAGTTGACTGGAAAGAGAATAAAATATGCTGACTCCCAGTTCAGAATTGTGTGCTATTTAAAATGATTTTCAATAGAGTATGATTAGGATTTGTATTTGCTTTCTTTACCCCGTATCATGGGCGGAGTTATGGCGGGGCACGGGGGGCATTGTTGCCCCCAACTTTTTGACAAAAAAATACAAATACCACTTATAAGATCCTTCAAATCTCATTTGTGTTTACCGTTCCCCCCCCCCCCAACAGACAAAAAGGTCTGTCCCCAAGCAGACAATTCCTAACTCCGCCCATGCCCCGTATACATGAAGATTGCTACCATCCTCGGACATCCAACCGTTCCACTGTCTTACATAAAACTTATCAGCGAAACGAATTTGAAGTAAACATGGATTCAATATTCATTATAATTATTCGACACAAAACCTACACTTTCAAGACTGGTCCGACGCCAAGTCTCAGAATTAATAAAGCTAGTACTGTTTAAGAAAAAAAAAATGAGGAACAACCGAACAAAAATTTTAGTTGTTTTAAAACAAATGGCTGCCATGATTATAGTACCAAATTTCACACTTCAACATACAATTGATAATTTGCAAACACTTGGTAACTTTACAGTTGTATAGCATCTAATTGCAAAGTTCCTTAACAGTAATGGCGGAACTCAAAACTTTACAAAATCTGCAAACTGAAAAGTTTAATTGTGTAATAGACCCGTGATCTCTAATAATAACTTGGGCATCCATCTTATTGCATCACTGATATTAACTCTATTTTTTCTTCATCTGCGTCTTCTATTAAATTCCGGTTCATCGATTAAATGTAACTTCTTGTAGAACTGTTGATTCTTCTGTAAAATTATGTGAAATTGAATCTTTAATTTAATTTTTTTTTCAAATGTTGTGGTAAGTGATTATAAAATCTTGTGCACATGAAGTATAGCTATACCATTTTTGTTGACATATATTTCTGTTCTGTTACTTAAGGTACATTGTCACGCTACACGAATCTCGTAGCTGTTATAAAACAAACCTTGCAACCCGATCTTTCTATTTACTGTTTACATATTACAACTTCTTGAAAGCAAGAAAGGTATCTTCACCCATGCAGCACTACACTCTAGTGGACAAATAGTGAACCTCCTCATTAAAAAAGTGTATTTTCGCGCACTTCCCCTCCCCGTTGTTTCGGTAGCGACGCAACTGGTCTTTCCTTTATGTCAGCGGGAGGGCGATAGCAGGTAGCGAGCAAGACGAGCCAGAAAGTTGCACATGGTTTAAAACCTTGCAAGATGGAAAAAATGTTGTATGTCCCTTTCAAGACTACGTTTACATGGAGAAATATGGTAGGGTTTCAAGCTTTTTTTTATGACAGCAACAAGATTCATGTAGCGTGACAGAGCCCCTTTAAGCTAAGTTGCCATGCTGAAAGAATCTTGTAGTTGTCATTAAAAAAATCTTGGAACACCATCTTTCTATTTACTATTTACACATTACAACTTCTTGAAAGCAAGAAAGACAATGCAGCACTGTATTCTAGTGGACAAATAGTGAGCCTCCTCCTAATAAAAACGTGTATTTTGGCACGTTTCCCTCCCCATCTAAAAGAATCCGTCTTTTCAGAAACGTCAAAATTGTGTTTTTCTTTATGTTAATGGCAGGGCGATAGCAGGTAGCAAGCAAGACGACCCAGAAAGTTGCACATGGTTTGAATCCTTGCAAGATGAAAAACTATTGCATATCCGTTTCAAGACATATTTACATGGAGAAATATTATAGGGTTGGAAGGTATGTTTAATGACAGCTATAAGATTCTTGCAGCGTGGCAACCTTGCTATACACGTTCAAAACTTGTCTCATATTATGTGAATGTATATAAATATGTAACTAACGGTAAGGAATGCAAACTAGCCTTAGTAAAGGAATGCTTTTGTATATGTACAGAGATACGTAAAAGCAGTAGTAATATTTTATGAAATCTACATATCTCTCTACAAGATGAATGAACTTGGTTTCAAATTAAAAGTAATCTGTGTGACTTTGTGTAGGCAGATAAAGCAAGATATGACACTCTCTAACAGGTAATTCCAAAACTGCGAGAACTTAATAGCCTATATCTTGCCATAGTACAATAAGAGCGAAGTATGACGAGGGACAATGCTTTTCATTAAAAACACTTTCCGCTGCAACTAATATATACAATCTGTCAGTAAATGATCACCGAATTTTGTGAGGTGTTTCCTTACGTCAAAGTGAAGAAGAGAGAAAGAATGTTCAATACAGATCGATCAAAAATACTTCGTGTTTTAAGAGCTTCATATGTTGGAAGCGTGTCAAAATGACTGTGGCGACATTAAAAAAGAGAGAAAGAAAAAAAGAAAAGAAAAAATGGAAACTCACAACTGATGGAATTTGTACACACACAGTAAAATGCCAAGCAAAATAAGATCTATCCTCAGATTCAATTCCTGTCAAAGTATGCAAAGAATGACGCTTTAGAAGTAATTTCTTAAAGGTGAAGGGATAAATGTCTTGAAGTCATTTGGACAATTTTTATCAAATATTTTAACATGTATTGATTTCTTTTACTGTTGCTGAGCCGCCGTAAATACAGCCATTCGTTCCTAAGTTATATCCATTTTTTAAAAGAAGAAGAAAATCAATATCAACATCTTATTATGTTTTGAGCTGCTAAACAGTTCATTTGCCAAGCCACTTTATTGGAATTTTCTTCTTACACACTGTGTACTATACTTGTTCATGGGCCAAATTAGATAACCGTTAACGATATTAATATACGAATATGTGAACTTCGAGCAGAGACGTACGCAGGAGATGGGTCCTGGTGGTCCAGCCCTCCCGAAATCCGGATTTTATGTAAATTAAGTGTAATTATAGATGTGATTTTACACATTTTGAGAAAATTTATGCTCAAATTAAATTTGGACCACTTCCAAAAACTTTGGATCCCTCTTGGGATAAATTCTTGCGTACGTCCTTGACTTCTATTTAATATAATCGAACATGTTTTCGCATCTCGGAAATATTTCTTTTAGTCATTTTTAGACAATCAAAATTTGTTTACAGTATAAACACAGTATAAAATGCTATACTGTGATACTGATAAAGTTAATAGATCGTGAATCATCGGACATGGTGTTTCTTCCAGCCGCTCCCTACAGCTAAGGTAAGTTAAATTCTAATTACACATGTAATTAGACAGGACACATTCTCTCTCCCTACATTTTTTAAAAAAGAAAGTTTAGTTACGGAATATATATAGGGTGTTTGAAAACAACACCGACAACGTTTGGGAGTTGATTCCTGATACCAAGATAAGATAAAAAGTAGAATATAGACCAACCTGGGCACACAAATGCTTCCTTTCGGAGTTACAGGCTGCTGAAAACATTAAAAAATGGAGTTTAAAGGCCCAGAGCTCCAAAACTATGGGACTTACCGTAGTAGGGTCAAGACTTCACGTAGGAACTAATATGTGCGCTATCCAAAAATACATGTTTCAGAATCCAAAGGTACTCACGCAATAATTTTTATAGAGGAAGTTTGTCTACGGGCATATAATGTGAAGTACTCGGCAACTACCTCTATAAAAATTGTTGCGGAAGTACCGCAGGATTGTGAAACTTGGATATTCCCAACCGAGCCTGCTCGAGCTGTTCACTCAGTTGAACAGAGCCGAGTCGGTTGGCATCACTAATCGAGTTGGGCTTCTGCTTGGGTTCAAAAATTCGACCGTGCAGATCTCAACCTTGATTTTAAGAACTAGAGTATATACTTATATCGGTGCTCACGACATTTGAGGCTATCTCATTATAAAAAATCTATTGTCGTCTCGTTATGGAGATGAGACGAGATGCGAGCAGTGTCCCCTCTCATGAGCAACACTAAAAGTATTCCACATTACTGCTTACATTTCTCATGGCTTTCATTTTTCAGTATAATTAGACTATGATTTCAAAACGAGTTAAAACGAGCTGAACGAGCAAGCCATTTATCAAACTCGACTCGACTCGAAACTTGACCTAAAAAAAACAGTGATTCGGCTCGAAACTCGAGTCGAGTCGAGTTTTAGCTCGACTCGCGTCTATCCCTAGTGAATTCATCCCATCCTAATAGAGTAAGTTAATGATAACTTTCCTTTAAAATACACGATTTTTACAAGTCATTGTGTATGATTTATTTCAGATTTGAGGTGAGACCAATGGTTTACATTAATCAAGGAAAAGGGTAACAAATGACCAGAACTTTAGCATCGTGTTTCAAAGCATTATATAAAAAGGAAAAAAAGTATAATTTGCAGAAACAAGGCTTGTTTTTGCGGAAGTTTAATTAGTGCTGTTGGTTGTGATTGAGTTGGTCAAGGCTAACGTTAAGGTGATATACGAGATTATATTAATAAATGTATTTATTTATTTAATATACAACACAAAAGGCTTAGTGCCCAATTATAGTGTTGTGTACATACAGTAAATGTTACATAAAATTCTTAATTATTTCTATAGAATTTTTTTGTTTTACATATGATCGGAACCTGTTTGCTGATAAACTAAATACATCCACTTTATCAAGCTTATTTACAATGTCATTATATAACGTACACAGCCTCCATATAGGGGATTTAAATAATATATTGCTTCTGGGTTTCGCACAATAAAATGTACACTCATGTCCAAAATTATTGTCGCATGTCTATAAATATGTTGTTGTAGGAATATAATTTGATAACGAATTTGCCCGGTATTTCTTCGGCAAAGACTTGTATGTGGTAAATTTCATGTCAAAACAGCAGTAAATAAGAACAATAAAACGAAAATAAAACTTTCTTGTCCATTTAGTAACATTTTGATTTATTCACTCTAATTTTCGTATTTATAATTCTTTTCCTATGAAATTCACTTCAAATATACATTTCCCGATTATACATTTCCCGATTAGTATTAAAAGTACCCTGCAAAATCATTATCGAATTATATTCTTACAAGAAGACAGTTATAGATATGCGACAATCATTTTGGACATGAGTGTACCTGTATTATCTGCTTTGGTTTTGCAAGTGAGAATCCGCAGTGATATTTTTGAGACCAACTCCATACAATCAATCTTATTGTTTAATAACTTGTATAAGAATAACAAGTCCAACATCCATCTTCTTTTTTCTAAAGTTTTAAAATTAAAATTGTTTACTAGATCATTGTAGAAAAAATATTTGGGATAAAAACTAGTTTTTTTTTTATGTAAGCATTTTCAAGAATTTCGTTTGAATGCTTTCTATTTCTTGACAGTATTTTTTTATTATTGGGAGTCCATATAGTAGAACAATATTCTAATTTTGATCTAACATATATAAAATAAAGTGTTGCTAGCGTTGTCTCACTGAAAAAGTCTTGCCCTATTCTGTGCATTAAACCAAAGTTTCTATATGCGCTGTTTGTTATCATATTTATGTGTTGATTGAAATTTAATTCAGGATAAAAAATAACACCTAAATCTTTAACAGCACTTGGCCTAGACAGTTTGGTTTCTTTCAATGTATAGTCAAAGGTGATGGGATTTCTTTTTCTCGTAAAAGAAAGGGATTGACAATTAGATACATTTATTATTAATTTGTTGTCATCGCATCATATTTGAACTCGCTGCAGGTCTCAGTTGTATGCAGTCTTCCGTTGAATTAATTCTAGAATATAATTTGAGATCATCAGCGAATAGGAGAATCTCACTGTCAGAGTTTTCAATATAAAAGGGGAATATCATTAATAAGTAGGAGAAATAACAGAGGACCCAGATGAGATCCTTGAGGAACCCCAGAGTAGCAAACTTTTCAGTGAGATGTCCCTTGTATAGAACAGATTGTTTCCGATTACATAAATATGACACAATATATTCAATTGCCGACTTTGTAAAGTTTAGGCTTGCTAATTTCGCCACTAGAACATCATGATCCACGACATCGAATGCCTTACTGAAATCGGTATAAATGTGGAATTATATTAAATTGTATTAATAAATGTGGAATTAGAAGAACTTTTGCTTGCTTGTATCACGATGCACAGCATCACTTGTATTTCGTAAACAAACAGACATCTCAATTTTTTTTTTAATTCGAAAGAGCAGAAATCCTTTTTTCTTAAAAGCTAAATGACGCTTCTGCTCTTGAGAATCCAACTAGGCCATTATGAATCACCTTAGTTAGCGTGATGCTCTATTGATTCTTGTCTGTCTGCCGTCAGGAAGGCTTAATTACGCCCTGTAGTATGTCATATGGAATTTGTAGAGAGCAGGTATTATGAAATATGTTTGTTTTACGATTTTGACTGTAAAATGTGAAATCACAGCAAACCAGCGAAATGAAAAGCAAGGAAAGAATGTAGTCTCTCCAGCTCCTTCTGTTATTATTTTCTAATTCTCTATGTGTCTGTAACTTACAATCAAACTTGTACTTTATGAGATATTATAAATATAGGATACATTTGTAAGATTCAGGGACTATAGAAAATTAAATATACATATATCCATCATTTGTCTACAGCTAAATTTAAAAGAAAAAATGTATAATTTGTCCCTTTACTTGATTTTATTTTTA
The DNA here is from genome assembly GCF_964235325.1 of Thermobia domestica. Taxonomy (NCBI): domain Eukaryota; kingdom Metazoa; phylum Arthropoda; class Insecta; order Zygentoma; family Lepismatidae; genus Thermobia; species Thermobia domestica. Next base: position 96,111,667 of record NC_137468.1, read on the forward strand.
TAGTAAACTTACTAATGATTTATTATAAAAACATTTTGTTGAGGATCGATATGCATGATATAAATGTGCTATCTGAAATACTCGTTCTTCGCACGGGAAGAATAGCTTTATTGAATATTTTAGAATGGTAATATTTGAATCTTGTTCCCCTTTTCCCAAATTCGTTCGGATGCGTATTTAAATCGAAATGAAATTACAAAAGCCGAGTATAACCCAAGTAATAAATATGTTCAAAAATTCATTTCAAACGGTGCAGCCGTAATATTTCGAGGAAAATTTTCCCTACTTTGGAATATGCATATGAATCAAAGTGTAATGGAAAAAAAGACTGACCCAAGACTAGCAACAAGAATTTATTTTCAATTTTTAAATCGTTTCATTATAATAATAATAATAATAATAATAATAATAATAATAATAATAATAATAATAATAATAATAATAATAATAATAATAATAATAATAATAATAATAATAATAATTATTATTATTATTATTATTATTATTATTATTATTATTATTATTATTATTATTATTATTATCATTTTATGAATACAAAATGGGGAAACATATTATAGAAACTGAACTCCTCTTCCATTAGAAGCAGAATTTTCGGAAATGGTGAGACACATGTCCAATTATTTTTAATGAATTTATATACAGATTTTCATTTCCCTAATTTAAGGAGCTTTATACTACTCTATACTTCCTTCCCTAATAACACTCATTTTAATGAAAGTGAGGTACTAAAAATCTCTTGTAAGGTAACAATATTCCAAAATTCATTTCAAACGGTTCAACGGTGTGGCTTTAAGGAGTGAACAAACATACAAACATTAAGCTTTACTTATAAAATATACGTCTGGATATTAGAGTTCACTATTATAAGCTCAAGTAATGAGCGTTTAACCATTTTTTGTGAATTTTAAACATTTATAATTGTTATGTTAATAAACGTTTGGTATATTAAGTTAAACGTTTGTCAATTGAATGTTTAAAATGCGTGAACGTTTAATAAAAGAAGTTTGGCATATCGAGGGACCCTTAACATATTTTATACTCTACATACACCTTCGACATTGTTTCGGTACAACACGTTTATACAGAGGATTCATAGTATTCTTATTGAAGAGTGATATTTTCAATCTACACCGAGCATTATATCTTTCCGCAATTGTTTCGTTTTATTGTTATTTCCTTTGTTTACTATATAATGTTCTGTAGTTGGATATCAAATTATATAAACAAGAAGTTATTTCAGTCTGTAAAATATTTTTAAAAAATCTAAATGAAGAGAGGAAGATATCACTTTTAAATGTTAAATCCACTACCGATATAAAAATTCTTCGAACACATAACAAACTTAATCAAGCCGAAAGTAAATTGAACACAAATATTTTTAACAGTTTCATAATTTAATCATATGTTCCGTCTTTTAAATATAATCGGAAGATTACAAAACAGTTCAAAAGAAAATTCAGCAGGAACTCAATGTAAATCAAATGAGAATCTGAATGTAAAAACTATCCCAGGTCAATTTTATTCGAATTTTCAATTTTTTATTCGTTGCCATCTATGTTTCAAGGGCTATTTTCTGTCATAATTTTACTCAAAATTCTTTGTTTAATACAAAATAATTTCAGCTGAATAGAATAGAATCTCAAGACTGAATGTTATTCAATTCAGTTGAGGGATTTAAGATATTTTTACATTGAAGCGAATCACATCGCTGCAATGAAAAACTGTAATAACTGTGAAAAATTTTATTCGACCAAAAGCTTTATTTCAGTACGTAAAATCTATACCTTTTCGGTTTAGTAGACCTACTTTGACAATTGTCCCCTTTTCTGTTTAAGTAATACATATCAGCAGCTCGGGCGGACATAATATGTGTGTGACATTTTCTAACTTTTGAATAAATTGGAAAACGAAGTCGCGATTCCCATATGCAAAACAATACAATGACACATACCAAACACACTTTCACCTGCCATCTGCAGGTACATTACAGAAATTAAACAACCTACATGCTCTTCTGTGGTAATCTTTTGAGTGATTTATTTCATCCATATAGGGCCTACCTAGGTAATCTATCTCCAAAGATTTTTTCTGTACAAATTTCTTTTAGTTATTACTAGAGCAACCCACATTATGCTTTATTTTTTGTGTAATTATGCTTTACTTTTTTCAAATTATGCTTTATTATGCTTTATTGTTAATTCCAATCATTGTTTTGTGTTAATTGTGTATAATGTATAATATTTACTATACATTAAATATTCTAAATATCTTGATCTATTTATTAATATTTTATGCAACCAGTTTCTTTCATATTTAATGAACTTTCTACTTAGTGCACTGTAAAGAGATCAGTGGCGAAGGGTGGTAAGAGGTCCTGAGGCCCGGCCTACCCATTTACTTTCAGAAATTATAATTTATAATTAATTCATTTTCCTTGCACAGAATGCATGATATTTTCTAAGTTGAAAAAAAAATGTTCGATAAAGAAATCGTGGTTGGCACCACTGCTGGGAGGCTCACCGAGCAGTGTCTCAGGAGGCAGAAGAACTACCGCCAAGCTACTCAGAAAATCCCGCGAGAGAACGTGTTGGAAATGACGTTTTCTTCACCAGCGTATAACCTGCGAAAGAGACCGGCCTCAGCGCTTATCGACTTTCGTTTCTACCTACTAGTTTCTCTCGAGACCTTCGATTTCGATTCGATATATCAAACAAATAAAGAGCAAGATAACGTGGGCTCCATTCCGTTCCAACTTTGCTTAATTTTGCGGACTCTAACGTAACGCAAAAACTGGAACAAGAAATTCTAAAGGCGCTACGCCTATTATCGCAAACTAATGCCCCTTCATTCCGTTGCGTTGGCGCAAACCTGTACGAAATCAGACTAGTTGAGTTCATTAGAAAGAGAGTGTGTTTTTGAGATATTATGAGTGATTTTTTTTCTTACATTTGCAAAAGTGAATGAGAGAAAATGTCAGTAAGTGGAGAATTTGAATATACGTAATATAATTGCTATTAAAGACTCTTCTATGTCAGTGGTCTTTTGAAAATTAATGTGTTAACAATTAAAATTAAGGAACGAAGATTAACGCCTGTGTTGAAAATAGAACAAACAGAGGGCAAGAGAGTTTTGCATATATGTGTGTGTAGTTGTTGAAATAAAGAGCAGCGTATGGAAATATTTAAGTCTGATTCTGTTTTTAAAGGGAAATTAAGTGGCACACAAAATATCTTGATTGAATGCATGTCATGTATTTTGAACAATATAATTAATGGGGCGTTTACACTTGGTCGATTTAGTCGCACGACTAAATCGACTCGCTGCATTTGCCACTAAATCGAAGCAACTAGGCCGAATCAGATAGATGGATGTGTTCAATTATTTCAACCACAGAAAATAGAACGTCTTTCAATTCAGTTGCCAGTCGATTAGTCGCCTTCGATCAACAAGCGATTAAGTTGAAGTCTCGTTTACACGGTCGATTAAGTTGAAAGTGACGTCAATTCAACTGAATCGAACGCAAATCGACTAAGTGCAAACGCCCCATAAAGACAAAATTTTACAAGCAGTTTTTGTTTCAGCATATGCTTCTTGTGAAGCGCAGATAATGCGATAATCCATCTTCCCCACCCAATTAAAGCAATTAAATTGCATTATGGCAAATTAAGATCAGCTATGAGTCACATATGTCAATTTCATTATGAAAATTGAGATCCGGATCGAATAAGTGCTGTCGATGAACTACAATTGTATTAAATTTATGTGAATTCGTCTTCTTGTATTTCTGTAGTAAAATATATGTCTAATCTGTTTCATTTTACTATTATTATTACTACTATTATTATTATTATTATTATCGTTATTATTATTAGTAGTAGTAGTAGAACATTGGGCCTACCCTCTTGAAACTGGGGGCGCGGTGGCTCAGTGGTAGAGCGTTCACCTCCGGTGCTTGGGGTCCCTGGTTCGATCCCAGCTCGCGTCGTGTGGACTTTGTGGCGGACAAACATCGTGCTCGTGGATTTTCTCGGGGTTCTCCCGTTTCCTCCCACTTTCTTCATTCCACCATTTTCACTCATCTCTCATTATCACCGTCTCCTTTAGCCTAACCGGCACAACCATGGGACGTAAAACAAAGATTCCATTTCATTTCCTCTTGAAACTATCACCCTTCGCCACTGAAAGAGATATGCTTTACTCGAGTCAGTTTTTATCACTTGCGTGCTCCTTTGAGGTGCATGTGTACAGAGAGGGAAAGTAAAAGATGCCATCAAAAAGTACAGAAAGTACTCAAGTTCAAGATGTACACATAACAACATAGTGTTGAGTTTTTGTGCACTATTCATTGTTGGCGGAAAGTTTCCTTCTTCTTTTCCTTTTTTTCCACCACATCAAAAGATTACACCAAAATATTCACAGAAATAAAAATTAGCTTTTCATTGTTGCATTGTTATGTTCTCAATGATATTGCTTTGTAAATGTTGGTCTTTAAAATATTAATACAGTATGTTAAACTTGCAGTTAAACAGAATTTTCCAAGAATTGTGCTATATATTTTAAATTATGCTTTATGCTTTATTTTCTAAAATTAATGCTTTATTATGCTTTTAAAATTAGTTTCTTCTGGACCCTTAAACAACCACAACCATGTTCCAGGTACCAACCATATGTCTAAATTGCTATTATGCTTTTTATGCTTTTGGGTTGCTCTAGTTATTACATTTACGTATATATTTTAAGCTTTAGAATAATGTGCGTAGGAAATTCACTTAAATATTCTATTTACGTTGGCTAATATATTGGAATGTTCTTTAAACTATGATCTTCGAGGCATGTTGTTGTGGTCCTTTTGGATTGAGCATTTTCCCAAAAAATACTATATATCAGGTGAATTGTGTATTACATACTATAGTAAAGAATCTCAAACAACTATTGATTATGTAAATAATATGTTACATAATTTAATAAGGCAAAGATTAATTCTTAATAACGTTGAGTTGTTGAAAGACATTAATATGTATTTTTTCTATTAATTGCAATGTAAATATAATGAAATTTTAATGAATACTATTTAAAAAATATAAATACATTGGTATTAATGTTTGCTAATTTTTTTAAATGATAAATTTACTTTTGTGAGGACTAGAGCATTTTGGTCCGTAAAACAGCCAGACTACAAAAGTGGCTTTTACTATTAAAAAAAAAAAAAAAAAATGAAAGATGCTACTTCAAAGTAGTGTGCTAGAAAATTACTTCTAAAGTGTCTTGTTTATGTAGGTTAATATAGTAGAATATAGCATATAGGAATAGTACCCCCCCCCCCAAAAAAAAAAATTATATAGGGCGTTCAGAGCCCAAAAGCAGATTGCTTAATTACCAATATTGTGATAGAAAAAGAGATATTTTATTATGGAAACCTTTGTAATGGACCGGTTTGATCCATTACAGCGTTTTGTGTTATTTCTCTGTTTGTACCCTTATTCTTACCAAACTGATCTTCAAAGTAAAAGATGATATAAAATTTATCTGCACCATTGAAATGTTGGCAAAATTGATAGTGAAATTAATGCCTGTTTTTATTCTTCTTCTTTGACCGTTGTAGTTCGATCTTGTTATGTTAGAAAAAATAGTTTTGGCATATAGAGTTTTGATATGTGTAAAATGGGTGATTGAAATGTATGATACATATGTTTACTTATAAATCGTTAATTTTATGTATTTTGTTTCTGGACGTACTGTAGTAATATAAATAATGTCCAGCTAAATCTAAACGTCCGGAATCCATAAGGATTCCGTGAATGGAGTATATTCCTTTCTCTTAGTTTTACATTTGGTGTATATCATATCAGGAATTGCTGTTTAATTTTGTATTAGGTCAAACCTATAGCGATAGCAGTCACAGTTATAATATCGATTCTCAGGTGCTAATTCTTCTGTATAATGCGTTGACTTGATCCATTAATGTAATTTCATGTTTGATGGGCTTCATGTTGTTAGAGGAGATCACTTATGATATATCCTGCGATGATGATGATTAATTATAATATATATAAATATTTGATGAAGTGGACCAATGAATAAAAATATGAAACAAGCTATGATAATTAAGTGTATTGTATACGTAAAATGATGATTCTCCTTAGGCACTTGATGGCTGATGACGAATGTAAATATGAGTTGTACGTCACGCATCCCTTAAATATATCTTTAGCGTCTTACCTGTATTTAATCGTATGTAGAATCAGAAACTGTTATCGACCTGAACCTAATGGGGCTAATAGAGAGTGATCTATTTGTATCGTAAGTTGCTTTAACTATTTTATTTTCCATCTTTAATATAACTGCAACCACAAATATTCCTGATATGTTACAATGTTTCTCCTCCTGGTGTGGCTTTCCTGCGTGGTGCAACGTATCTGCAGTCTACAGTCCGATACTTGTAGCTGATGAAAAGTAATCAATTTGTGATCTGACATATCATCAGCCGACAAATATAAGCAGTCTACACTTCTTAAAGAGTAGCAGTACACCTTAATATTGTTTTTTTTTATATTATAAAAGTCATTTACTCACGCAATATCTGGACATGAATCTTACAAGCTCTGAAAAGAGCTTTAGATTAAATATATATTCATAATGACCGAAAGTGGACATGATTCCCTTGTTCACTGGACGGTCCATACACGTATCCAAAATTTAGAATTTGTAAAATGCATATGAAATTTCTATTAATATCGTTTCACAGAACATAAACTATTAAGAGCTCTTTCCGGCTGCTTTTTGAAAAGAAAATGGAATATGACGAAAGCTAGAGGAGGAAAGAAAAAAGAGAAGCCACGAATATTTACTGAATAACTGAAGAACAGAAACAAAAATAACTTTGAGTCAGATGAAGTGTGGTTAAGATCTCGTTTCAGGAACTGGAGAATCCAGAAAAACATAATTCAGTTATTTTTAGAAATCCCTTTTTTCCCTTCTTTTTCAAGTATGTTTTCTCACTGATTTTTTTTTTATTTTTATTTTACAAACAGGTTTCCAACAAAAGATCTGCGATCGTTTCAAACTTATAATCACACTAACAGGGGCTACCAATGCTAATTATATAATTACTATCTTATTTTTCTTCAAAACCAGGTGTATCTTTTTCAATTTCATCGTCATCAATTTTATGTTATGCCGTATAAAAACCATGTGTTATACAGAGCAATATGGATCTACCAATCTAAATATAGAAACTTGCAAACGAGTTAAACTTTTATATTATCAGAGGCGACGACTCTGGTGCTACTTCAGCGCTACAGCGCCCTCTCCCGAGAATTTTTGTGAGAGTGCTCAGCATCAACACAAAAATGAGAGAAGAAAGTAAAGAAAAGAGAGAAAAGAAAAGAAGAAACACGAAGATAAGAAAAAAGAGGGGAAATTCTAATATAGTATATCACCAGATTTCATAAATGGTAGTAGGATCCAATATCTTCAAATAGCGGAGAGTGGTGGATATAAAGTTTGGGTGGACTTTAACCAAGGATGAAAATAAATAAATTTTAAAAATGTAGCAAGCTGAGGATTTTTAAAGTGACACTTTGAACGAGCGTTTCTTTGTGCTATTATCAGCTAATTTTCTCACGCTATATATCGAAAATGGTCGGCATTCAGAATAGCATGACGAGTACTTAGATCGAGGGTGAGAATCTTCCTGTTTATATCGCCATATTGTCATTTAAGAATAGGGCCTACATATTTTTGCACTGTGAGAAAATTTTATTTCAAAACACCTAAAACATTTTCGTGAGGGGCAATTTTCATCCCCCCCCTTCCCAGAGGAGGGCCCCCGAACATTCCGCTAAGCCTATTTAGGATTCCATACTCCTAGATTTCCCGGTCGTGAACTGTAAAAGCACATCCATTGATTTTCAAAATCGGCGTTCTTGTATATTATACGCTGTACAGAGCCGCGTGCAGTTTTAAAAAGACATTATGGCTTGTGCGGTTAAACGTTTATTTAAGAGGTTCCTGCATTGAACACTACGGCGTTCGCGGGCTTCATTAAATACTGCCTACACAAAATTTACTATGGCAACTGAACTCAAAATATTTTTAAGAATTGTTGTGTAGAATACGTTTAATGAGTTATTCTCTGCGAAAAATGTAAACCTCTTTCCGCCTTATGATACGCATTTCAATCAAAATCAAATGATAAAATTTCATATCCTCCAACTGTTAACTATGTTCAAAAATTCATTTTAAACGGTTGGAACGTTTCCTTGCTTTTGCTATTTAATAAATTCAAATTGGGAAATAAGGATACTTCAGAAGTTTCCCCCTTCACCCTACCCCAAAAGGAAGAATTTTGGAAAACGATGGTGCACGAGGTCTCCTATTTTTATTGAGGAGTTTATATACCAAATATCATCAGGTGTGTCAGAAGGGACAGTGTCCAAGATGATGACAACCAAGACAATTCATAGCAGAAACCCATCAGCAAAGAACAGTAGCTGGAAGAAGACCCTCAGTGACAGTTTCCGCCGGATTGTTACCCAGAATCGTCGTGCAACTGACAGACGAACTCAAGCAGCACCTCCCATTGTCTATGTCGGCAATCACAGTCCGCCGTGAGTTACATGACATGGCCATACATACTAAGTCGGTTTGTATGGCAGAAATTGTTGATAACATACCATAACGCTTTAGCACGTCATCAACGGTGCCGCGAACATGCAACATGGACCTCTGATGACTGGATACGTATGATGTGATTGGATGAGTCATCGTCACCGTTCACATTATTTCAAACTACGACCCATGTTTATGTGTAGCGGACACCCGAAGAAGCGTATATTCCACAGTGTATCCTCCCAACCGTGAAACATGATGGCGGTCTATGATGCTTTGGGCCACACTATCCCATTTTTCAGTGGGTTATATGTTATTTATATTGTTAATATAATGTTATTTCCGAGCAATGAAACAATATTTCAGAATGATAATGCGTCCATCACACAGCTGAAGTTGTTGCGGCGTGGTTTGAGGAACATCAGAATGCAGTTGAACACCTCCACTGGCCTGCTTAATCCCTGCTGTGATTCATATTGAGAGTGTTGCCTCCATCCTTTCTCACAGAACTAGGCGATGGATGCACTGCACGCAAAATGGTTTAATATTTCACTTGCTTTCATCTATGACCTCTATGATTTGATTCCATTCTACGTCGCATCAGAGTTTTATATATATATTGCCTGCAATACATGTGTGCCTGCATTATATATATAGGCAATAGGCAATATTTTGCTTTCTTCCTGTACCTTTTATATATAGAATTTGTCTGATCTCGCATGTGCTCCTTCGTATCTATAATTTTTAGCGTACGCATATTTGACGCGGGAGACCTGGATTCGATTCCCAGTGAAGCTCATGTTATTCTGATCCAATATTAAGCTGTGGCTCCACGTCTCATATAGCCTCGTTGCTGAAAGGGACGTCAAATCTCAAATCAAACAACTAACCATTCGAAGTCTCGCACGAAATTCGAACGCCTCTTATGGATATCTTAGTAAATCCCTTTTCTTTTCTTTCATTCTAGGACAAACATTAAAATAAAGAAATAAAGAAATAAAACGTTGAAAAAAGTTTTATTTAAATTTATTTTAAATGAAAAGTTTAAATACCAAATTTCATGTCTCTAACTTTAAGGATTCCGAGAAATGGACATTTTATTATAATAATTACTATCCCTATTTCGCTCCTTAAATTGAATTGACGCCGAACTCTTTCCTTAGTGATATTGTACGTGACAAATTCTATGTACGTACTGTCCAAATTTCAAGTTTCTAGTTTGAGGAGTTTGGGCTAGATTTTGATCCCTCATTCAGTAAGTCAGTCAGGACTTCTTTCACACAGATATAATTACCCGTAATCAGTGGTGCTATTCAGCCAGTTCGCACCGGTTTGGTAGAACCGGTTTTAAAATATTTCGAGTTCGCGGAACCAATTGTTATATTCAGACATAATGTAAATTTTACTCAGTTATGCGTAGAAACAGTAAATTTTAGTTTAACTATCTTTGTTTCCGGAAATTCTTGCAGCTACAGGGTTAAACATATGATCTCTCAGAACAATGTATAAGCGTTTATTTCTTAATCTCAAATGCTCAGATATCAGGAATGAGAAATGATATCACATGAAGTAGTGATGAGGGTCATTTATATTTTAAACACATACATACCATTATCAACAATTGTCGATTTATTGCTGGATTAACGTCTTTCCATTACTTTTTGACAACGATATATCTTGGATAATTAGTTTCCAAGATATTCGCAGTGCTACCAAATTTCGTCACACCACCTTGTATTAGGATGTAGGCATCTACTTGTGTAGGTGTAGGTCTCTACTTGTCACTTATGGTACCCGATAAAAAATTTGCTTTTGTCTACCTTGTATGGTTTGTTTCCTAAAAGAGTTGTCTATTCATCTACTGTCTCTCTCACAAGTAAAGGTCCAAATGGATGAATCGAGTTGCGGGATGAGACACAGTACACCTGATAGAGTATGTGAAAATATGTGTATATGCAAAGTTATAGCGGCTGAGTGCCATAAGAAACGGAAGGGAAGGGATCAAAATTGGTGGGAAAACGGCTGTTCTATGTTATAGAAATACATCAAATAAACTGTGGAATCGTAAAAATAGTGAAAGATAGACAAAGCAAACGGTGGTAGTTTCACATATTAGCAAAAGAAGAATGGGCAGAGTAGATCACGAACCTTCGCCGCCATTTTGAAATCAGTCATACTTTTTGAAATGGAAAGGTAGTCAGTCATGTGATATATCAATTAGAGCCAACATGTTCTCGAAAAGTCAATTATGAATTTTAGTGATCGTTATCTGTACTTATTTGGAAGATTTAGGATCAATTTTATAGTTATTTACGAAAATCTAGGAGATTGATGCTCGTATGTTGAAAGTTTGGATTATACGAAAACACAAGACAAGAAAACTAACAGTGAAATTTGATACCCAAGCTGTACCGGTATATTAGTACATTATTATTTATGACGTTACTTTCAATTTGCTTCATTTAAAGTGCCGAAGAGAACTGCTCCGGTCTGGAAGAACCGCTTCCGCTTTTTTTTTTTCTTTTGGTCGAAAACAATGTGGAGGTTATATCTACTTGTTGTTAAATTACATACTTACTAATATAGACCATAACACAATAAAATCTGATAGATTGGAATGCAATTATTATGTACGATATATAGACCACTATTTTTTCACCACTTGCTATATTTTTCATTCAACTTTTTGTCCATCTTCATAAACAATAGCAACTTGGGACGAGTGTAGCATGTGATATCTGGATGAAAAGTGGACTACTGCAGTCGAGTGTGTTTTCGTATAATCCAAACTTTCAACATACGAGCATCAATTTCCTAGACTTTCGTAAATAACTATAAAATTGATCCTAAATCTTCCAAATAAGTACAGATAACGATCACTAAAGTTCATAATTGACTTTTCGAGAACATGTTGGCTCTAATTGATATATTACATGACTGACTACTTTTCCATTTCAAAAAGTATGACTGATTTCAAAATGGCGGCGGAGGTTCGGGATCTACTCTGCCCATTCTTCTTTTCCCAATATGTAAAACTACTACCGTTTACATTGTCTATCTTTCACATTTTTACGATTCAACAGTTTATTTGACGTATTTCTATAGCAAAGCATAGCCGTTTTCCCACCAACTTTGATCCCATCCCCTTCGTTTCTTATGGCTCTTAACTTTTTACATACACATATTTTCACATCCTCTGTCAGACGCACTATGTCTCATCCCGTAACTCTATTCATCCATTTGGACTCTTTACTTGTCATTATATAGATAGATAGATAGATTTACAGGACCGATTGTTAAAGAATTAGAATCACACTACTGCGTGTAATTAACTTTATTTATTAATACATTGTGCAGTCATTTTCTCTTAATAACTATCTTCCGATTCAGTGGGCTGTTGCTATATTTGATGATAGTTAACTAAGCAGATACTCATTCCCACATTACATGATGAATGTTTCGTCGATAGGACATTCGAGTAGGAAATCGTATCTCTCACTGCACAATTTTCAGAATATTATAGTCAGTTGCAGGAAATATCGCGTTGGCCCACTCTGTACTTACGATGCGTAGAAGAATGTAAATATCGCATACCATGTCACTATTCTTAGTTTCTGTGACGAAGTAACTAGCTAACCTCAAATGCAGTTGAAATTCCTGCGTAATAGCGGGATAACAGAGCTTTCTACATTACTGAAAAGAGAGGAAGACAGAATTTTGGTGTCCAGTCTGAACAGCTAAATTTTCCCGTCTGGTATAATTCACAATAACCAGACAGAATATGACCTCTAAAACATCATTGGAGATTTTACAGCCTCACGTGGCTGTATAGTCTAATAAAGGACGTGAACGACCTGTCTCCGAATCATAGTATGATCTAGGTATATTGTTTCACCCTTTCCCACGAGATCAATGGTGGCTGTTATGATGGTTTTCCTAATATTAGTATAACAAAGAGGAATTTTTATATATTGACAACAATCTATTATTCCATTTAAAATAATGTGCCAACACATAAACACATGTATGTACAAATTTTGTATGAACTTTCTTGTGTGTGAAACTAAACTAATATATGCTACATAAAACTTTTTAATTTAACTACATACATACTCTGTCTAAACTAAATATGTTAGCTACTTGTAACACCTGTAACACTGTACTACATACATATTCTGTGTAGGGCCTAAACTAAACATGTTAGCTAACAGAGAGCTACCTCGTGTCTAATTGATTAGCGTATACGCCTTTGGTATGGGTAACCCGGGTTCAATTCCCAGTAGGTGGGAGTCATGTGGTTCGGAGCCTTTTTTTTAAGCTGTAGGTCACGTCTCTACAGCCTCGCTGCTCAAAGGGATGCTAAATCAAATATCAAATTTTATAAGCAGAATTCTTCCACTGCTAGCCTCAAGCGATTGTGGGACTTCTTGTATAACCATATACCCATACAAAAGTTACTATTCAACATCGTTTGTAGTTTTTCCTTTTCTATTTTTTTTATTTATTTATTTTAGTTGCTATTCAATCCTAATAGGCTTCTTTCCAGACAATACGATTGTTTCCCTTTGTTTTCTAGTTTCTACCTTAAACTTAGTGCTAATGATGGTGTTAACAGTTGATAAAGATAGATTGTTATATCAGCAGAGAGACCGTAGAAGTGTGAACAAGATTAAAGTTTGAATCCAAAAGCGTGAGTAGCAAAGAAGAAGAGCGAATGTACTCATTCAACGAGGGTATGTGAAACGTAATCTGTAAACTTTTATCAGTTAATTTGCAATCACTGTATTTATAACGTTAACATATAGCCACGAGAGAATATATAACTCAGGTCTTGAGTACAGTTTCAAAAGTTAATTTCCGTAAACTGTAAAAGGTAGTGATGTCCAAGCAATAATAATCCGCTTAAGTTCTATTGAGTCCATTTGTTCTATTTATTGGATATTATGAATATTATGCAAACTTGCAAAGTGAAATATAACAAAAATTAAAACAAGATTATAATCGATACAAATGTAGAGGATGAATACGACACGTCTCGCCTTCGCCAAGTATGGTGGGTGAAGCTATTTATATCTATTGACTTTATTATGCGCAATTACTACATTCAAATTAACGAACAACGACCAACTGAAAGGATTTATACGTTTGCAAGTAACAATTGTAGTCAGAAGAATATAGTTCAACTAAACAACGGTGAAAGCAGGCGAAAATTAGAAAGACCAAAACTGAATAGTTTACATAGTTCATTCCGAAATACAACTAGCAAGTTAACTTACAAGAAATGACAAAAATCAGTGAAATTTGGCGATAAACTAAGCATGGTTTGGTGTGGGGGGAAGCGAGCATCCCCGGTGGGGATACTTCAGTTGATTTCTTTGGGGGGAACAAAATGTGATCCAGGGGGAAAATCCCCCTCATCCCCCCGGTAATTCGCACCCTGCTCGTAACACTCGAAATAAGTCTAATATCCTTTTCTATTATTACTATTATTTGTGAACTCTAAGCTGTTTCTGGTTAGTCTTTCATATTTAAAGTAGGTGTAAGCGGTAACGATATTTCCCGACGGTTGATGGAAAATCAAAAACAACACTATGGTCAGAAGGCTCATAGCTAAATATTGCAAGGATTGTCTCATGATGTAAAAAGATGAATATATTATTTATTCATAATCTTGTCTTTAATCCTTAGGGAATAAAAGTGCTTCCACACAATTTGATTTAACTCGGTTTGTTTCTCTGTCTGTTTAAGCCTTACTCTAGCTAGTATCAATATTGTTTTTCTGGCCAAATCTTACGATTTCATTGACTACCTGTTATTTCAAAATTTACAAGAACTTTTTCAACTATTTATAGTTTCTACTTAATCTAAGTTTATCCAAAATGCATAAAATTATGCATGAACAAAATATTCTTTATGTATACTGGATACTTCAGAGAAAACGTCGAGTGCTCGTATATCACGAACTGTTAGAGATTAAAGTATGAAACAAAACGTGAAATAGGAAAATGTCAGAAGACGTATTGTGTTGAGTACTGTGCCTATAGGGCCCGGAGGCCAGCCGAAAATTTTAAATTGTGAGGTATTTTAATTTGATACTTCATTGAAATGATCATGGAAAATTAAAACTTTTGGAAGAAGAAGATTTTCACATAGGGCATCATTTATGAAATAGCCACCATTTAATTGTGAATTTTATCTTAAGAATTCAGAATTCAATGCTCGCAACTTCATAAACGGTGCATCACACGAAAGACTATTCCCTACCAAAGTTGTTTACTTTTCCATGATTCTTTCAATGATATATCACATTTCATGTCATGACATTTATTATTATTATTATTATTATTATTATTATTATTATTATTATTATTATTATTATTATTATTATTATTATTATTATTATTATTATTATTATTATTGGATGCTTCCAGAGCCCCATGATAAGGAACTTCACATCATGTATGTAACGCGTCGTCGACCAAATTATCTCGATACCGTTACATCGCCTTCTGATATTTTTCTGTCTTCTTCTTACATTGTGAGGTTGTAAATCACGGCCACTTAGGATCTTTAACATAACTTGTATAAATTTTGACTTTGTTTACACAAGACATACAGGTTTGATATTCTGGTTCATTATAATTAACAAATAGAAATTTGTATGTACTGCCAATCTTATATAAGATTATGTTGTATTTTATAAGCGTACTGCTTGTTACTACAAAATTAATTTTACTGTTATTGCTGTCCCTCAAGTTACTATAGTCTAGGAGACTTCTCGTGCTGTCTATTTGCAAGTTTTTCATTTCTGAGTCTTACGGGAAAGCAGTTATATTTCTTTGGCTTGGCCATAGTTACAAATCAGTTATTTTTTTAGTTTAAAATATCTTGTGTATAAACAATTTGTGCATGTTTCTGTATCTTTGTTATCAAAAACTTGTATAATTAAGATGCAACACTAGTAAACGACAGCGATTTATTTAAAATTTAAATGAAAAGATTTTTCAATTAAATTTCAGTACAAAAATGGATAAATCTTAACCCATGACTGACTTTTTTCAAGTTACAATATTAAATTATAATATTGTATTGTAAGTAAATTTATTTGTGTTCCTATAAGATGTAAGAGTAAACTGGAAATGAGGTAGTTACGTTTACACATATGCTTGCATTCGCTCAGAATTGTGCGAATAAATTGTGTACAAAACTGTAACAGAAAAATATGAATTTTAATGACTAGAATAGACATTACAGTAGATAATCATTTAGTAGCAGCAGAACTTAGGAAATGCATAATTTTAAACAAATTTCCGATGTAATAAATTTTCAGTGATCTATATAATACTGTACGTGACAGTGTCGAGATAAAGCACATACAACTTGTGCCTTTGAAAACAAGGGAAGAAGGAGAAGAAAGGAAATAAAAGAATCAATAAATCCCATGTGGAAGACTACAGATGTAAAGATAAGAGAGAGAAATAAATTATTTGCAGAGGCTAATGAAGGCAAGGGAAGCCGATCAGAATGCAATATAAAAAATACAAACTTATTATAACAAGGTTTTCTAAAAGATTCTTGGGGGTTTTAGAAGTAAGTAAAGACCCTCCCCAGCAAAATATCCTAGTTATGCCAATACTGCCGGGTGGTAATTCAGTATGCTCACCACCAGATCACGACAAGAACTACAGTATGTCCGTAAAGTTGCGCAACCCGAAGTTTGATTGCATATATTTCTTGAACCAAGAACGATAAAGACCTGAGACTTGAAACAAATATAAGTGTATTCTATGTACATATTTTCGAGATCATGGCCGTATTTTGTGTAGTAAAGAAAGGAAGTATCGAAAGTGTAAAGTAAATAATATACAAAATGAAGAAAATCAATATTCAGTAGCAGAAAACTGATTTCCTGTGGGTTAATCCCTCTGTATATGTGCAGTATGCATCAACACTTAATCATTGGTGCGAAAATTTGACAAAGATGATGCAGTGTTGCCATGCGCAACTAAACGAAATCAAACTTCGGGTTGTGCAACTTTACGGACACACTGTAGTAAACGAAATTCATTTTAGAGATTTTCACTTCACTCTCTCTTCCTGATCTAATTCTTTGATGATTATTTTGTTTAATTCACTGTGATATTCTATGATTTTTTATGCTTGAAATAGTTTGATATGAGAAATGTATGAATTTAGTTGGAAAACTATTTCGTTTGTAATAGTCTTTACAAAGTTGTTGAAAGACAATGTTATAATCTGACAGCACTGTTCTGAGTCAGTGTACACTTGTACTTAAGGTTAGTATAGACCACTTTCGAACTGCTTTCGTTACAAACCATTAGCTTTTCTCGTGTATTTTACAAATTATCCATCAAAACTGCAGCAATAATATCTTCAAATAACCCTTAAACTTTGCAAGACTGTTACGTATCAGTCGTGCTTACAGAATTTGGAATGCCGAAAAAGTTAATTACATTAATTAAGATATGTTTAAATGAATCCCAAAGAAAAGTCCGGATAGGAAAATTTTTGTCCACAAGCTTTCACGTCGAGAATGGCCTGAAACAACGAGATGCGTTGTCGCCATTACTATTCAACTTTGTCCTGGAATGCGCTATAAGGAAAATCAAAGATGGCAACCAGGACCTAGAATTGAATGGTGTTCACCAGGTTATGGCGTATGCGGATGATGTAAATTTAATAGGGGATGATAGGAGAACAATAGAAAGAAATGCAGATGTCTTATTAAACGCTTGCAGGGACATGGGTTTTGAAGTAAATGCTGAGAAAATTAAGTACATGGAAGTGCGTCGGGACTGTGATCCGGCAAATTATAGATGCGTTGAAATATTAAATAATACCTTTGATAAAGTGGATACTTTCAAATATTTAGGATCAATATTAACAGACGAAAATCATATTCACGAAGAAATTAAATGTCGACTAAAAGCAGGGAATTTGTGTTATCATTCAGTTCAAAATATCTTGTCGTTGTCGAGGAATTTGAAGCTTAAAATATATAAAACGATAGCCTGTTGTTCTGTATGGTTGTGAAACATTGTCGCTAACTATGAGGGAAGAACATAGACTAAAAGTATTTGAGAACAAGATCCTGAGATGAATATTCGGACCCAAGAGGAACGGGAATGGGGAATGGCGGAAACTTCATAACGAAGAACTACATAATTTATACGGTTTACCAAACATTGTTAGGGTTATCAAGTCTAGAAGGCTTAGGTGGGCAAGGCATGTATAGCTAGGATGGAAGAAAGTAGAAACGCTTTCAAAGTCTTGACTGGAAGACCAATCGGAAAACGACCATTAGGAAGACCTAGGCGCAGATGAGAGGACAATATTAAGATGGATCTCGCAGAAATAGGAATACAAAGTAGAAACTGGATTCAGTTGGCTAAGAAGTCAGTGGAGAGGTTTTGTGAAGGCGGCATTGAACTTCCGGGTTCCATAGGCCATAGAGTTAGTTAGTTACGTGTCAGTCATACACCCTCCATTCCAAAAGAAACCGAACGTTTTAAAAAAACAAAAAAGCAATGTCCATTTTGGAACAAATCATTTTTATTAATCAATGTATTTCCCTTCTGCATCGATACACATATTTGCACGCTCCAACAAGTTGTCAAACGACTTCTCCATGTCCTTTATTGGAATGGTCTTTAGGGCGGCGGTCGTCGCCTTCGCAATGGCATCAATCGATGCGTGCCACTTTCCTTTCATCGCCAAATATAGTTTCGGGAACAAATAGAAATCGCACGGAGCGAGATCTGGTGAATAGGGCGGATGATGCAACCGAATAATGTGATTTTTGACCAAAAATTCAGTTACAAGTCGCGAACGATGTGATGGTGCATTATCGTCCAAAAGAGTCCAACTGCCGATTTCGCGATATTCGGGCCGAATACGACGAATTCTTGCCAGCAAACGCTTCAATAACTTTCACCGACGATTTTTTGTTATGTTTGATGAATTCACGCACTTTTTCGATGTTTTCTTCCGATAATCCGGTTCTGGGACGGCCTGATCTTTCGTCATCATCCAGCGTCTCTCTACCCGATTTGAATCGCCTGAACCACTCGTAAACTTGTGTACGGGATAGACACTCATCACCATATGCATTTTGTAGCATTTGGTGCGTTTCACTAAAAGTTTTACCCAGTTTAACACAAAACTCAATTGCAGCTCGTTGTTTGAAACTCATTTTCCCACCGATGTACACAACACACTGACAGTTGAACCGCAATAGCTTTGTTGCCGTGCATCCAAATGTCATGACATTTATACCAGTTGTCAATGAGGGACTACGCCATCTACCGGTAAAATATTACAACAGATGGCACTAGTGGCACTATTTATTTTCAAAAGTTCGGTTTCTTTTGGAATGGAGGGTGTATATTTTTATTCATCATTATGCAGTTTAGTTATATACGTAATAACATGAAAAGTATCGTTTGAAAATAAAAAGTGCATACCGAGTTGGCAACACTACAATACTCAAAACATTGATGATAATGCTTTCGGACAGCCTCTATTTATATATAATTTTACTAGAATTTGTTATAGATTGCTTAAATACATTTAAAGTTACTTGAATTTATCTTAAAATTTTAACATTGTCAGGGTTCACTAGTGTTAACTTTTATTGTGTCAAAACTTCATTATTTATCCCCACTAGCACCTTCAGTCTTTGAAATATGTTACACATTCGGAGATACTATCTACATCTTTTTTCCAGGTTATGCAAAACCCATTTTACAGTAGGGAAGCATTCCTAGTCCGACTTCGAGCAGATATCCTCGCTGACGGAACTGGGTAATACATTGCATGAGAAATAGTACAACAACCTTCTGAAATCTCTCATGACATCGTGACTTAGATATACTTCCACATCAAGACGAATCAGTGGTACTCCACCGGCTAAGGGTGGTCTCATACCATATTATTATGGTAAGTTGCAGGTAAGCATTTTTTCAAGTGTTCGCATTATTTTGATAACTATATGTAGGTATAAATGCCATCAAGTGATAAAACTAAAACTTATGGTGCAAATATAAAAAGATATTTAAATTCAGTAATATAAGTATTTAATTTCTAATCATAAAATGACATAGGAAAATACGAAGGCGAGTCAAAAATTATCTACACTTTTGTCATAACTTTTATTACATTGCGCACTTTGTCATCTGTCCTCGCATATTTTATTGTTATACTGTTGTGGTAATGCTGTGAAAGTGTGATCTTAATTCCTCCATTTTACTTCCTTCTGTTGCAGATATATCATGTCTACTCCATTAGAAGTTAGCACCAAAGAGGAACAACGAGCAGTGATCCGATTCCTCTGGTCGGAGAGTGTCAAAGGGTCAGACATTCATCGCAGACTATCATCGCAATATGGGAGAAGTGCACTATCACGTATAACTGTGTTTTTGTGGCTCGAGAAGTTTAAAAGTGGTCGAACAAGTGTAACGCATGAAAAGGGAGCATTACGGCTATCAACCTCCACTACAGATGACAACATTCAGCAAGCTCGAGAGATGGTTCTGGCCAGCTGCTTTGAACATCAGCCATGGCTCTGTCCATCAAATCGAGCTCGGTCGCCGATTTGCCTCAGATTAGACGTTCAAAATGCGGTGCAGAAGTGGCTTCACGACCAACCGAAACCCTTTTATTTGGAAGGAATACGTAAGCTCGTTGACCGTTGGAAAAAGTGCAATGATAAGGATGGAGATTACGTAGAAAAATGATGTGCATAGTATAACCCTAGCTTCATGTAAATAAACTGTAGAATGAAAAATGTAGATAAATTTTGACCTGTCTTCGTAAATGAAAACAAGTACTTAACAAACTATCATTTAACTTGAATACGACAAACGTACGGTATTAATTTGACGAATCAAATATTTCACATTTAAATATCAAATCAGACTAGCGAATTAGCACAAAATATGTTAATTATTTTCGATATTTTAACATTGTTATTTGATATATAATACACTTTCATATACAAGTCTGTTAGGTGATGAATTGACTCTTCACCGTTAGTTATAAAAGAAAAACCTAATAATTTGGCTGGAGGTTATGTTCACTCATGTCCAAAATGATTGTCGCATATCTATAACTGTCTTCTTGTAAGAATATAATTTGATAATGATTTTGCAGGACACTTTTAATACTGGTACTATGTGTATAATCGGGAAATGTATATTTGTGGTAAATTTCATAGGAAAAGAATTATAAATAAGAAAATTAGAATGAGTAAAACAAAATGTTTCTAAATAGACAAGAAAGTTTTATTTACGTTTTATTGTTCTTATTTATTGCTTTTTTGACACGAAATTTGCCACATATATGTCTTTGCTGATTATACACATATTAACATTACAAGAAATACCGGGCGAATTCGTTATCAAATTATATTCCTACAACAACATATTTATAGACATGCGACAATAATTTTGGACATGAGTGTACATGAAATGGAAACTACATTGCCTCGCTAAACTGCTATAATGGTAAGAAAAAACAGTAACCTGATTATTAGCAGTAACTGTGAATTATGCTGGCCTACTGCTTTGATCAAATTCAAGTATTTTATCGGAAAATATTATCTTTAAATTTATTGCCATTTTTCTTACACAATAATTCCAATTCCAATGTAAAATGCATCTTTGTGAAATGATCTAGTTACAAAAATTGGTCAATACTATTTCACAATAAAGGTTTATGTATTTCCAATAGACTTTAATTTTTTTTTTTTTTTTTTTTGTCAAAATATTTATTCCTGACTAATAATAGAATCGTTTCATATCGTCTGTTGAATTCGATCTTGCATCGTTTGGCCTAATCCTCGTTTCGCCTAACCAATTATCTGACACTTTTATGACAGATAAAAGATAAGCTTTATTCCCGCCATTTTAGGCGAAATAAGGATACTCGTTTGGCCTAATCCTCGTTTTGCCTAAAATGGTGGACTATAGAAAAAATCGCGGAGATAAAACTGGAGGGAAATTTTTCGAAAAAAAAAAACCCTACTATGTGAAGAACTGAGAAATACAAATTAGTTTTCCCATAACTAATTTGTAATACTACTATTTGCTTTCGGAAAAGTGTTTCGACAATTGTACCAGATTTCATTCCAGTTTGAACGCAAAACTGTTAATGCATTACAAGGGATCCTATTGTGATTCTATTGTAATTACAATTCGTATGAAATTTGTAGCTATTTCGAGCTACATCTGACAAAAGATCCGTAAATTTGCTCATAACTTAACAATGGACAACTGTGATCGAAATGAGTGATTTGTGAAAAATCGCTCTGCTGACAAATTGCTCTTTGGATAATTCCACAATTCAAACATCTCAATGTGTTACTGACAAAGAAAGAAGAAAAATATATTTCATTTCTTATTATTAATTTTGAAATTACAACTTTTGAGTTGAATTTCCACTCGTTTCACACACTACCGGGAATGTCTATAGCATAAGTCTCTGAGATGTACAATGAGACTGAAATCCGGGCTTCTCGGTGGTTGTTTCAGCAGGAAGAAGTTGAATGCTCCTCCAAACAGATGGTGGCCAACCGGGATCTGTTACGAGGGTGGTTGTCCTGCTGGTAGAGACCTGCACGGGCCGGGCTTGGGCGGGCCGACTCTGTTATTTCTTTGGGCCGGGCCGGGTTGGGCTTGGGCTGGCCGACACTGATTTTTCTTCAGGTCGGGCTGGGCTGGGGCCGATCAATTGCAATTCTTTAATAATTATTGACTTTCGTTAAACGATAATTGGAATAAAGCCAAACGTTGAAGAAGTGTGTCCGTGAAAAATGTTACAAAGAATGCAATAGCTATTTACAGTTTGTGTTGCTTAGCAGCTCCACTTTCACTATAGAGGTTTGCAGGCATTATGCGGTAAATTGAGCTCTGACCTTGACCTTCACTGAACTCAAAATATAACAAGAAGGGGTGGGAATGGTTTGCCTGTCGCTAAACAATATTGCCATCTTCACTTTATGCTAAAAATCAATTAAGTTAGATTTTTGTTACAGGGGATGGAGTTTTAGTTCTCTCGATGACAGGCAAAGTTCTAGGAGGCAATGGTACCATTCGGGAGGCAAGCGTCAGGTTGTAAACCAGAGTTTAGAAAATGTTTCTGAGGTTAGGTCAAATTTAGTACTAAATTTTGAGAAAGATTGGGGCTCGAGCTAATTTTTTAAAAAATTTATCGGGCCGGGGTCGGGCCAAAAACTTTTAAAATTTATCGGGCCCGGGCCGGGCTTGGGCCAAGAATTTTAAAAAACTTATCGGGCCGGGCCGGGCTCGGGCCGAAAATCTCCCAAACTTTTCGAGTCCGGGCTGGGCCGGGCCTAGGTACGTTCGGGCTGGATTGGGCTCGGGCCGAAAAATTCGGCCCGTGCAGGTCTCTACCTGATGGTACACTCCATTTCCACTCGTATGACAGAAATAAAGATATAGTTGACTCTGGTGATCTTCGTACTTCGATACAATACGGGTGAATAGTAGGTACTAAAGGTCCAAAACATTTCTTACAGAAAAACACTCTATAAATCAACATGGTCTCCGTTATTTTGTACAATTCCAACCTGACATGATTTCGTTGGGCTGGCACCAAATTTTAGATCACTATCGGCGTGATGAGATTGAAATCGAGACTCATCGCAACAGAGTTTGCTTTTTTAAACCAGCTGTTAAAAATAAATAAATAAATAAAACTGGTTTAAAGCAAAACACGAAAAATGTTCGTAAAAGTGTAAGTGTTCGTAAAACCTTGATGAACACACACTTATGGGTTATTACGTTTCACTCCCGTATATTATTCGTATTATATTCAGACCTAAATTTCCCATTCATTACTCAAAAAGATTATACTACAAAAGCAAGTTTTGTATTTTTTTATAAGTTTATGAATGCTTCTTTTGTGATTTTTTAATAGTTTGTTATTATTGTTATGCAATTTCAATCAAAGAAAAATTCTAAATATTGTTTCGTTCTAATAATGTTTACTATTGATAAAATACATCGAAATGCTGTAGTTTTGGGGGGAGGAGGATTCATACAAATCCCACGAGAGCCATTTATTGAAATCAGAAGTATCTTTGGTATTTATTTATGTATAAATAGGTCAGAGCCAAAGTGGACTCAAATAATTCGTATCTTTATTCACTTTTATTACAGATATGCAAATTAAGTCTATTTCTTCTTCTTCTCGTTGTATTTCTTTAACTTGGACTAATATAAGTCGTAATGAACTAATTTGGACTAAATCAGTTCTTCTGTACTCTGCAGCATTTTGAAATTGTCCATATGTAATTCTGTATAATGGTTTCACTTGTGCAACTGGTTATCTTTTTGTCCTTCTGAAATGACTCTTGACAGTTACATTAACAAGTACCTAAAGATCAGCACAACGTATTTTTACCAGGAGTCGTTCATGAGTGAGTCGGCAGATATATCGCATTTGTGGTCAATTAGTCCCGGTTTCGAGTTCAAATGGAGGACAATTTCTCTCGGATGTAAGCCGAGAAGCGGTTTGATTCCGCTTTAAGCTTATGTGACCTCCTCCAGCATAACCCGGTTGTTGCACAATAACCCAAGATGAAACAAACTTATTTCTCTATATATGTGATATAAATACATACAGCAAATTATTTAAACAAAAAACCTGGTTCAAACCCAAATAATACCGGGTTTAAACAACAACAACAACAACAACAACAACAACAACAAAAAACAGGTTTATTGTTTTGTTTTTTTAAACATGGTTTTTGCCAACCCTGCATAGCACCATGTTACTCGTTTCTATGGTCCAGTCACAGCATTCTGTTGCCAGTGTAAAACATTAACGGTAGTGACATATAATGACAAGTAGTAACCTCGTGGGTTATCGGCTTCTGAAGTCCATACAATGAAGCGAACGTTTTCTACTAATCTGGCTGAACCCCTTATTCAGTTGGGTGTCCGTCTTGGCTAAGGTTTACTGGTGTTCGGTGCAGTGAGCAAAGTTATGAAAACATTTATACCTTGTTCTCTTACATGTGAGTTTCTTTTACATTGTTAAATTACTGTAGATTTCCAAATTATGCAGATTCAATATTGATACCGGAAATATATCTATAACTTACGGCAGGAATAGAGTGATAGTGTGAGACATGCAACCTGTTTATCGGAAGCTGAATTCTCATCAAAAACGATTTCTCATTATCTCTTACGATTTTAAATATTTAGGAATCAATATTGAAACCGAAAGTTGTACTAGTTCTTACTTTAATAGAAGACTCAAGCTGAGATGAAATATATTCTTAAGATTTGGAATCCATACAATAAATCGTTTGGATCGTTAGAGAACGTGTCGATATATATGCGATATATGAGTAGGACAATGGCAAAACCCGTTAAATTCACTTAAAAAAAAAATGAGATAGCGGTTGCTCTGGAAACCTTAGTTGGAAAGCTATTATTTCCAAACAGTATTCAGTAGAAAAAGCCATTTTAACTACTTGAAAATTGAGATTGAAATATGTGCCAATTACCAAAACTTGTTAAATCCATCATGACAACAGATGCAAAACCAGTTAAATTCCTCTTCCATATTCAGTTTCATAAACTGTTAAATCCCAAATCTGCAAATAATCTCATGAGAAAAGCAGAATCAAACCCGATTAATTCCATATTTCAAACAATTTGAGGTTTCGTACTGTATAGGATTATCTGAATTTAGTTTAGTATATGAGTTTATGAGTTCAGATTAAACTATATGAGTTTAGTAATCTGAATATTTATTGCAACTCTTTGTAAATCATTCGAAATTTTATTTGGCAGGATTTGAAGTGTATGCTTTCATTTTTTTTTAATTTTTGGACTGAAAATTGAAAAAAAATGAAAATGAAATATTTAAATTTAAGTCTCACGGTTATGCCGGTTAGGCTAAAGGAGACGGTGATGATGAGAAATGAATGAAATGGTGGAATGAAGAAAGTGGGAGGAAACGGAAGAACCCCGAGAAAACCCACGAGCACGGTGTTTGTCCACCACAAAGTCCACACGGCGCGAGCTGGGATCGAACCAGGAACCCCAAGCACCGGAGGTGAACGCTCTACTACTGAATCACCGCGCACCCTGGACTGAAAATGAAGACACTATATGTCTTAACCTAACTGTTCGTGAAACTTTTCTGTGCTTATATTCTTTTCTCTAATAATTACTAGACAAATGCACGCAAAATCGAAAGAAAACGATACTCTAGGCAGCGATGATCATAATTTTATCAGACAACACCAAAATTCTCTAGAAAACGTACAAGACACATGAAAAACTGGAAACGAAATGTAGCCTAAAAGACAAGGTGAGTGGACTATCCTATGCTTAAAAGTCGTTTGTTTTGTATTTCAAGGTAACTCTTTACTTTGAACAGAACATTGTTGGATTAGGTTCTTCTCTAAACAGTCTCTTCAGCTTCAGCAGAACCTCTTTCTTAAAATGTCTCGTGTCAATTATTATCATTCAAAATTTTAACATGCTTCTGGTACAACATGTTTTTTAAAAATTGCCACTTATTTACCATTTCTGATTCTCTTTCTGCCGCTGTTTTGCTCAAACTCAACATTTGCACATTTTGTTTTACTATATTTCAAATTCATATATTAGGATAATTGGCAAATTAATATTCACCCTAGGTCAGCCCATAAAAAGTTACAAACTCTTCCAAAATATAGTCATTCAGTTTAGAAATGTATACAGATAGGTATAATTAACTCCGCATGTAGTTACGAAGGGTTTGACGATTGAAAGCAGCTCAAAGCTCACGTTTTACAAAGAGGTTTTTGAGGAATAGAAAACCGAGAAAATGGTGATGCACCAAAGGACGACGACGATATGGATTTCCATTTAGTAGATGATGTTGGAGATGAGGTTACATAACTCAATTTTTTGCACATTTGAGTCCATTGTTTTCAATTTAGAACAAAATTAATGTAGCATTTATGTATCCATATTCATTTCTGCCAATCTTATGCAATGTATAGTTGATAATACATTCCCCCCCTTCCCCAATATTTTAGTAGGCATAATACTGATTTCTGACTCTGGCTCCCTTTCTTTTTGATAGGTTTTGTATCTTGAGCCTCAACAAAAATGGCCACTAGTCCAGATGCAAAAGCTGTTATTTCCATTTACATACGCAAAACCTGTTAAATCCAAACTATTTTCTTCAATAACGCAATTCACAGACTAATGTGATTATACAGCTTTCCATGGACCAACACTCACATTATTCTTAAATGTTTAATGTTCTCTAGTTTCTAATGTTATTTTACAATTATGACGTGTTTAAACAGTTTTTCTCGATTTGTCACAAATTTTAAAATGTGAATTTAACGGGTTTTGCTATTCGCTTACTTATAAATATTCGTATATATCCATGGTCCTAGTAAATAGATAAACAAGTTTTGGTAATTCTAACTCCTCCAAAATATTTAATATAATATTATTAATCTATATATTTTGCATTTCTTAATTCTTTATATACTAGGGAATTTTCTCTTATATAATTTCCCTGTGTTGAATTTGCACGGTTTTTTCTTATTGTCCGCCATTTTAGGCGTAACGAGGATTAGGCCAAACGAGGATCCTTATTTCGCCTAAAATGGCGGACACAAATCTTATCATTTATCTGTCATAAAAGTGTCAGATAATTGGTTAGGCGAAACGAGGATTAGGCCAAACGTGGCGACACGGTTGAATTCTCATCATACATAGCTACGTATTACATTCTGTTTTCAAAAACCCTTTTAAGTAATACTAATGATTATACTCAATGTGTGATTTTGTTTGACTTATCCATACTTAATAAAACCGGCACCCTCTAGTATCTCGGGACGTAAAATTAAAAGGGTCAAAACTTCGCCTGTCACTAGAAAATCAAAACGATATTCTGTAGCGTTAATAGCTAAAATGTTATTAAGAAAACTATAAATACACAGTAGAATTTATTGTATTAATATTTTATGGCGATTTAGTAAACTTGATAGAAAACTGATTATTAGTGCTCCGTTATATCCACCTTAATTTTATTTATAAGGAATTTTTCTTCTTTTTTAATGTATTTTTCTCTAAAATATTGATACTTCAATATATTCAAGTAGAATACTCTTATTCATTAGGCATTCTATTAATAAACGTCATCACAAAGAACGCTTTCTACCAGCTTTACGACAATGGTACGTACCTTATTAAAAAGGTAACTCCTTAATATTTACTGAACTAATTGAATTAAGTTTAAACCAAATTTCAACGTTGGAATTACGTAACCAGATTTGTGTATTCATGCAATGCATTGTACTCAACCAATAGCGCTTCTACCTCAACAGAAAGGAAAGAAAGAAAAAAAAATGCCAGTTCTACTGACAAATGAAGCAACCGGAAATTGTCCATGTGCTTACGTAAAATTACATTCTAAATGCAGATACTACGTCAATCCTTTACCATGTGTCTAACCCGGATTTATAGTGTGTTATATAGGGAATAGAAGGATCCACCACACTGGTGTTCTCACCCAATAGCTGTAGACTGTATACAGAGTGTCTACAGAGTCTTATCTCATGAACTGTGAACTATTGTATCTCGGGAATGAGATGTGTTGTATGAATGCAAGTTGAACACGAAGAAAGTATGACACTTTCGTATATTATTCTGAGAAATTGAAATTCGCCACGTAAGTAAGACACATATGAGAAGGGAGAGAACCTGTAGGAAAAAAATATGAAAATGCTTTCTATGACTGAAAATATTTCCAAATTCCTATGCCACGATAAACTTCTCTAGTTGCAGGTTTGCCACGATAAAATATAGAATCAAGTTGAACTCAATTTACAATGTACGGGTTGACAGCTAAATAACATTTTATAACTTCTGCATGAAGACCTAGTTTTCCAAAATTTTCTTGTCTGTTAGTAACACTGTGTGCACTAAAATGCACTACATCATGAGTAAAAGATATCTGGATATTACAAGGGTAAAAAATAAAATAAAATAAAATAAAATAAAGGTAATTCAAATTTTAACGCCTGAAGGAAGTGAAATTTACAGTGGCGTATTTAAGGAGAGCTTCCGGGCTTAAGCCCTTCGAAATTTCATTTATTATTTTAAAGTAAATGAAATATCTTGCAGATGTTTCAATTTCCAGGAATAAAGTTAAAAAAGCTTCCGGAAACAAAATCGTAAATACGCCACTGGTAGTTCATATATAGTTATTTGTATTGTCTGTTCGTTGATAACATTGTTTCCACCGAGTCAAATCTGAAATTGAATTGATTCAGGGTGGATGTGTCTGATTTACTGACCAAGGTATTTCTGTAGCTTCCATCTAAAGTATAACACCCACAATCAAAATCAATACAAATAAGAAGCTACTTAGTACCAACACCTCCCCAAAATCGTATCAATATTGATATTAACTATATCATGAAAAATAAAAATAAATAATATTTTATATTTACTGAAATTTCCCTCCTATAGATGATGAGGGTGTAACCGCTGTTTCGAATATTCATTGCATTTTATGTCGCATTAAAACCAGGACTGTGTATTTAAACTCTACCACTGTGTGACAATTACGCTCACACACTCAATTAATTGTTCATATATTCAAATTAAAACATATTTATATGTAAATTCAATTTATTTTAAAAAGTCAAGGAAAATTTTATTTTGTTTCATTTAGCAGCCAAGCGAACCTCTTTCATTTGTCCCAGGTAAAGAAGTTTCTCTGCTTTTCAGAAAGAAAAAAAAACGTAAGACGGTAACCGCACTAATTGACCACCCACTTTTCTACCTCGCCAGTAAACGGTAATGGAATTTGCTATTGTTACTCCAGCCATACTGTCGCACTACCTAAGTACCTTGATATCGCAAATATCACGTCACAGACACACAGGAACCAAAATTTTTTATCTACAATCTTCGCAAGTGCTTATGAAACTCTTTAACATCACGTACGAGCCCAGAAGAGACGCTAGAAACCCAAGCCAAATTATCAACCGATTTTTGGGAAATGGTGTCACGAACTTAAAGCGGCGAATCAGAATCCGAAATTCAAAATTCACAAAGAGAAGAATGAAGCGTCTATTTAAAAAAAAAAAAAATAATAAGGAAAGCTGGGAGAACGCCTACACGGAAGAGAGGTTACTCTAAGTCGACACTTCATCGTGAAAACATCACCAACACGCGATTCATAAGCATACGTCAACTCATATATACATACATATATATATATATATATATATATATATATATATATATATATATATATATATATATATATATATATATATATATATATATATATTTAAGTGTTTAAATTTCAGAAAAATGGCTAGCTAAAGACCCGTTAGCAGCCAGCTACTTAAACCACGCGTTATCCACAGCAACTTCATCGTTACAAGATTATTTATACAAATATTTAAAACATCGACAGATAGACATAATTCTTATCATCTTACGGTAACGCTACATAATTGGTGATTTTGAAGTGAGTCTGTGATTCTATATACGTTGATTTCCCGCATAAAGTGCAAAAACAGGAAAAGTAGTGCGATGTATGGCGGATATATATATAAACTGTGCGAGTGAAATTTAAGTGCAGATGGATTTGATAAGTGGCGCATCGTTCCATTTCAACAACATGGAGATGAAGGACGGAGACATGGGTTCGATCCCCGATACTCGAGACAGATGCCTTGCCACAGGAAGACCCAGACGCTTCAGACAAACGAGGACCTCTTCTCCGGGAGTTGAATCCAGAGGACAGCGGGGTCTGAGAAGGGACATTAGGAAGCATTGTGACGGTCAGTTAAGTACAGTGCAGTTTTCTTCTGAAGTGTGGAAATATAAGCGGAAAGACTTATTAAGGTAGGACAAAGTATTCTGCTATTTTCTTTATTGAAGAAGGACTATGGCCAATATTTCCGTGATTCGTGATCTCCATACTCACCTTTTCCTAGAAACTTCGGGACATTGTTTATTCATACGGAACTGTCCGTAAACATTTAGAGCATTTTTTTTTCTTTCTTTTTAAAAGAAGTAAACAAATAGCCTAATGCCTTGGTTGCATTTCCAAAATTAATTCACTGATATAGGAACTGTTAATTTCATTCTTGAATAAGTACCATAAAATTTTTGATTATTTTACTAGTGAAATTTGTATACATTGATTTGATCTTCAATCATGCATTTATTTGTAATCGTAATGTGTCAATATTTAGATTCTTGAAGCCGTCATTATAATCATTTATATGCAATCCAGTATTTATTTATATCAAGTATGGATTATTTCTCTTTTAAACATAAATCGCGTTTAAGATGTGTGAATGTAATGTAATTTCTGTTTTGAGTAAACTATGATTTAGCGTCAAAGTCTAGTTTTTCAAATTTTAACATTTGTATAGGTTGTGTTAGGGAAATATGTGTCAGAGCGGTAAACAGGCTTAATATGATTTTATTGTAACTTGTCAATTTTTATTATACTCATTCTTAAAAGAAACAATCAATATAAAGCTTCCAAAGACCTGCTATGTTGAGTAAGTTTCAGACAAATAAGTGTAAATACTCTTATCTCGTAATATCGTTAGAGTCTCATAAATAAGGTAAACAACTTAAGATACTCGAGTAAATCCCTTCGGAGGTACCTATCTGAGCAACGAACGCAGATAGGGTCCATAGCTATGGAGAAACGTGTATTCGCAAAATAAGGAATCAGTGAGAAAATCAGAAAGCGTCGACAATGTAATTATTTTGATCAATTGGCCAAATTATAATAATAGTAGTACTATATATATATATTTCTGTGTAGTGCATTTGAATATGAAATATTTGTGTAGTTAGTGTTGTGTAACGATTTTTACTGTGAATGGTATTATTTTCCAACTGATATAGTATGTGTACAAAGCTATGTTTTGTTTATGCAAATCTTTTAATATTGAAAATTCATTAGAGTTCATTAGAAACAGTGCACTAAATTTTCTCAAAAGCATACTATCGCTTCTAAACTATCTCTCCAGTGAGTCTTGCAAGCAACCTAAACCATTAATTCTTTCATTCCGCAATCCGATTCTTAAACTTATTTCCATTTCTTTTATTAATAAAAAAAGGTAGTAACTGTGGGCGAATTACTTAATAGTCGTTTATGCCTAGGGGAAAAACAATAAATCATTTTGTTAATTAATATTCAGTTTAATAGAAATTTTTGTTTATATAACTACGTCATGGTAATTATAAAGAATCGAATATTGTCAGTTTAGTTGAGTAGAAATAGATTGTTGCTAAATTTTACAGTCAAGATTGAATAATTTGAATATTACGTTGTACAGTGAAGAATGTGTCAAGAGAAATCATATTATTTGGTCAAAACAGTCAAAAGTCTGATTCATTTTCAGTAAAGTCAATTAATTCATTTTTTTTTTTTTTTTTTTGTAAATCCAAATTAACTTTCTTGTTGATTTTTGTAGATATCACCTTATTTCTCGTTAAATTTATTAAAAGTCTATTTGACGTTAGAACCAAAGCATTTATGTGGTTATCATTTCAAAGATATGCCTATTTCTTTAACCGGTATTAGCATACCTAGAAGAACTGAAAAAGTTGAAATACGGTTACATTGACCATCAGAAATTTTTATCTAAATTAACTCATTTTTTTTTTTAAACTTTAAATTAAACTTTCCTTGTTTGTTGCTTTTTAACTATTTTTGCTATCTCCACACACTTCGGTGACAGAGTGATAGTCAGTGTAGCCAACTGAACAAGCCATTAGCGAAAAATCTTTCTTTCAGCTTTGCAGCTTGTGAGATTTTTGCTCCGCCTGTTTAAATCACTTAACCATTAACTACGCACCTGTTTTCCTAGCGCCTTGGAGACACCGTTATGGGGAAAACAGGATCGATTAGACATTAGGTCATCTTTCGTTGTATATATATCATTTTTTTTTAATTCCTAACCATCTTAGCAAAACTGTATCTTTACCTTGGAGAACTGAAGTTCGAGCCCCGTGGAGTCAACTTCAATTCTCCAAACTCTCATTCATTTTTTTTAATGTTATTTGTGTAATAGGCAGATGAGTTGCCACTCATCAATACCATTCACTTTTCAAGTACAAGGTCAGGTATTCATTTTTCTGATGCATATTAGGCTAATCCGTGAGTGCCTTAATTATTCGTTCTAGTTCAGATTAAATATGCAAATTAGAGATAAGGAATCGAATTCCGAAAACAATACGTTTCATATTTTTCGTCGCCCAAATACGTAAGATCTGCTTATTCGTAATATCACGCAGTAATTCTATTTGGCAGCCCGAGCAGAAATTTTCCTTTAATTATTAGTTATTTTCAATCGTTGCAAAACTTAGCGCCCGAGACAATAACATTATCATTACAAAACTTGGCTTCCAATACAGGAACCCCAGTGTTACAACTGACATGGTACATTCGCGAAGTGTCCCCTCAGGATTCATCTACAATTGATTTAAATGCAAAGTTCTCCGCGGCCCAAAGTGTATTGTACTAATTTTAGCGGCCCATAGGGGTAATTTGCATATTTATGGGGCTTCATATATATCTGGAATTCATACACTACTATAACGCTTGGTTACAAAATTGCTTTTATTTTCTTTAGATTTAACTGAACATGAGTGTGGGCATATGCAAAACAAATTGGATCAAGTACTGCTTCTCTGACATGTGTTATCCACACCGACCGCCATCTTGAATCCGCCATTTTGGATTCAGTTTTCGTTTTTTTAAATGGGAATCGGTGCATGTGATACATTAAATTCATATAAAATTTTCTCGAAAATTCATTGGTGTAGTGTGTTTTACGGTAGCTTGTACCATTTGCAAGATATTGCATGTTAAATGTGAGGCACTTCGCAAATTCAACCATTAAGAAGTTGTGCCGTATGTATATGTGATCTTTTACATGATTTATTGTTGACGAAATGTTTTCTGAACGTACATACAGACAGACACACAGATGTAAATAGGATATGGTAGATCTTCACCAAAATCTGGTCTTATCTAGATTTACATTAGGCATTTTGTTCGTAATACAATACTTCCTTGTTATAGTATAACATGGAAGTAATAACAATCACTCACAGAAATGTTGTAAGATTATGACACCAATGTTGTAGAGAGTTTGTTTATACCTACAGTACTTTTCCAGTTAGAAATTGTTTTGATTTGTAAACATCAAAAACGTAATCGTAACTGATATTACTCTGCAATGTCCATTTGCGAAGTGCCTAGAGGGATTTAACATGTAATATCTTGCAAATGGTACAAGCTACCGTAAAACTCACTACACCAATGAATTTCCGAGAAAATTTTATATGAATTTGATGTATCAGATGCACCTATTCCCATTTGAAAAACCGAAAGTTGAATTCAATTTGGCGGATCCAAGATGGCAGCTGGTGTGAATAACACGTCAGAAAAGCAGTACTTGATCCAATTTTTTTTTTTTTTTGTTACATATGTTCACATTCATGTTCAGTTACATCTAAAAAAACTTTAAAAAAAAATGTGACCGAGCGTTATAGTAGTGTATGATTGAATTTCAATATATATGAAGGCTCATAAATATGCAAATTACCCATATGGGCCGCTAAAATTAGTACAATACATATTGAGTCATGGAGAACTTTGCGTTTAAGTCAGTTTTACATGAATCCCAAGGGGACACTTCGTGATTGTACTTTGTGAGACACAGCAACCCTCTATTAATATACCATCAAACCTCTCGGATATGCACATGGGTCTCACTCGTACAGGTTCGTGTTAATGCAAAATATGTATTTTAGATTATGATAATCGGTATACGATTTAAAATTGGCTGTACTGTACCAACTTTTGCGTTGCGTTTGGAGAGTATAATTTAGCGAAGACTGGTACAGAATGACCCCCAAGTACATTCTTCTCTTTTCCCCGTGTGTTTTGGTAACCTCTTCATAACGGACAAACGAATTTAGCAGAAAACACTTTCTGCGATTTTAAAATAAAGCTTGAATATAGCACCATAGACAGAAAATCTCCACAAAACGTCAGATGACCTGGGGAATTTTTCTGTAACTTTGTGTTAATGCAACGTAAAATGAGCGTTTTAGTTTGCGATAAACGGTATAGCCGTTATAATTTATCTCTGTATGTTTTGGGTTGCGTTGCACTCAGTAAATTTTGCGAAGACCATTACGGACTGAGACTCCTGGTGAGCCACCGTACAGAACAATTACCGGTACAACTTGAGCTTGAAATCATTTCTACATGGGGTTAGCATGTACCGGTATTTGAGAATGAAATTACCAGTCGCTGTATTTTGCAATGCCTGTCTATACAAAACCAGTCTGCAGCGATAATTTTGTTTTTCATACAGAAGAAAACTTCAACTCATTTTCTCCAGCAATTCGATCATTGAGTGAGGTATTTCGGTTGCATGAGCTGTAATGGGGCGTTTACACTTAGTCGATTTGCGTTCGATTCAGTTGAATTGACGTCACTTTCAACTTAATCGACCGTGTAAACGGGACTTCAACTTAATCGCTTGTTGATCGAAGGCGACTAATCGACAGGCAACTGAATTGAAAGACGTTCTATTTTCTGTGGTTTAAATAATTGAACACATCCATCGATCTGATTCGGCCTAGTTGCTTCGATTTAGTGGCAAATGCAGCGAGTCGATTTAGTCGTGCGACTAAATCGACCAAGTGTAAACCCCATAAGTAAACTGCATTTCTGTTACGGACACCTCTCTTTTATGTGTACAGTAGTCAAATTAATAACTAAAATGGAAATTATGAATACGTAAATCAAATTACATTGTTAAAGTAAAGAGTGAAATTAAACCAATGGTTGTAATTTTTTATTGTTGTAAATGACAAAATTAATGAAACAACAGACTTACAATTGTAATATAGTGGATATTTTTGTAACAATATATAGTTATTTAACTGTGAACAATTAAGAGTAGGCCCTATTGAGTTTGTAACCAGACATAGTATGTTAGATAAACTGTATAATAGATCATTTATAATTTTACACAATGCCAGGCCAATTATAACAGAAATAAGTTAAATATTTAAACATTCAAATCTGCCTGTCACTTTCAGAGACCTCCTAATCTCATGTTACATGCAAAATAGACAGTTAAAGTTCTCTGTAGTCATACTTTACCTTATTGCATATTTCGCTTGATTTTGACCAGACAATGGTCTCTCTTGCGGTATTTGTAATTTTGTATAGACCATTCCATTGCGATGCTGGATGCAGGACCCAGAATGCAAAATGCAGAATGATTTTTTACTTGCAAACTTGGTCATTTTATATGGACAATTGTCCTTGTTTGCCTGAATTATTTTTCCTTTCTACTTTGCCAAAATCCAATATCAAAATTTACAAAATCTTAGGAAAGTTCTAATTACATTTTCTGAAAAATGTTATTATTTAATGATGTAAAAATAAGTATTTTTGAACTTTAATTTACCTTGAGGTTTGCTTTTGTCTTTTTTGTGATTTTATTCAAATGTTAATTACTATTGAAAAACATTCTTATTTGACGACAGGTGATTTTTGACTATTTTGCTTCTGCTTTCAACGATTTTTTGATTACAAATACTGTCTTTGTGATTTTTAAAAATAATGTTATGCACGTATCCAACAGTTAAGATATTATAAATAACTTTGTTCCATTTTTACCTACCAAATTGCTATTTTTATAAATACAAATAATGATTTTTTAATTCTTAGTTCGTGGTTTCATTACATTACCCCACCAACTGGAAAAAATTCCCGAACAGTACCTTTAGTGTATTTTGTAACACTAATATACACTATATTTTGTAACACTATAAAAATAATATTTTTTAAATTCTTAATTCATAATTTCATTACATATGGGAAAATGATCATGTCCTATCGGTGTCGGTCAGTCAAAAGTTTCATTGTATTATTATTATTATTATTATTATTATTATTATTATTATTATTATTATTATTATTATTATTATTATTATTATTATTATTATTATTATTATTATTAACTTATGTCTGTCCGTGTGTTCGTTTGTCTGTCTCTTTGTCTTTCGACAGTATCAGAGCTAAAATGATAAGACATATCACGAAGCTTTTTTTTTTTCTTTTTGCTATCGATTCAGCTTCCCAAGAATAGCTTCCATCTCCTCCGTTAACTTACTTACTCAAACCGGAAGTGGTTGAATTTAACAATTTTTCGATTTCAACGTTTATCGCTGTATAACAAAAACGATAATAGATAGTGAGAAATGATTTTACAATCAATTTAGCACATCAAGGGACAATTTATCACCATCCACACCATTCTATTACCACTAGAAATTGTTTAAATTTACAAGTACTTCCACTTTCAATGCTGATTTCCTAAGAGCGAAAACTGTAAATGATCTCAAAAACTGGTTTCTTGTAACTGATTCAGCGCTCCAAGAATAAGTTCCACCTTATTCGTTAACCCTCTATTTAAACCGGAAGTGACAGTAATAAACAATTTCCGGTTTCAACGTTTATCGCCATAACTAGAAGCAGTTTTTGCAATTGGTTCAGTGTCTTAAAAGAACATATCATTACCTGCAACATTTTAGAGAGACCGGGAGTAATTGAAATTTACTAATAGACCGACTTCTGGTTTCAATTCTGATTTCCAAATATCAAAAACGGTAAACGATTTCGAGAATATATATATATATATTGCGAGCGATTCAGATTCCTAAGAATAGATTGATTCCACTATGTCAGTTAAACCTCCATTTAAACCAGAAGTGGTACTAATCAACTATTTCCGGTTTCAATGTTTGTCGCCGTAGAAAAAACGGTAACAAACCTCGAGAAGCCGATTTTTGAAATCGTTTCAGTGTCTAAAGAGAACATATTATTACATCTTGCTGCACTGCCGAGACCGGAAGTAGTCGAAATTTATTAATACTTTCGGTTTCAATATTGATTTCCAAAGAGCAAGAACGGTACATGATCTCGAGAAGCGATTTCTTGCAATAGATTCAGTGTCCTAAGAATAGGTCCCATCTTATTCTTTAATCCTCTATTTAAGCCGGAAGTGGTAGAAATCATCCATTTCTGGTTTCAATGTTGATCGCTATAGATCGGAAACGGTAATAAATAGCGACAAATTTTCATTTTCATTTTCTTTTTTCTTTCTTTCTTTTTTTAATCGATTCAACGTCTTCAGAGCACATATAACATTTTCACCTCCAACACTCTACGGAAAGCGGAAGTGGTTGCAATTTACTAATACTTCCTGTTTCAATATTGATTTTCATAGAGCAGAAACGGCCAGATATATCAAGAAACGTTTTTTTCCTCATCGATTCAGAGTCCCAAGAATATAAGTCATTTCCGTCTTTATTCAAACCGGAAGTGGTAGAAATTAAATATCGGATTTTAATCTTTATCACCATAGAACAAAAACGGTATCAGACTGCGACAAGTTATTATTATTATTATTATTATTATTATTATTATTATTATTATTATTATTATTATTATTATTATTATTATTATTATTATTATTATTATTATTATTATTGCAAGAACAGAGCATTCCATGCAATGATGGGATCTTGTCTTGCAACGATGGTCCCTCACTCCTTTTTAAAAAAAGTAAATACTCCAGTGATTCGCACCGGCCCCGTATCCAGCCTAAAAATG
Organism: Thermobia domestica; assembly: GCF_964235325.1. Lineage (NCBI taxonomy): Eukaryota > Metazoa > Arthropoda > Insecta > Zygentoma > Lepismatidae > Thermobia > Thermobia domestica. The sequence continues at coordinate 96,150,055 of NC_137468.1, forward strand.
TAGGGGGGCCGGTAGAAGTTAGGGGAACCCCATCCAACCATATTATAGTTCATCATCATATTATTGTTCACTTGCAAGCCTACCGTGAAAATTTTAAGGAGGCCAGCCCCTCTAACACCCCGTGCATGTAGGTATGATGCGCAGTAGTGAATTTAGAAGGGTAATTGGGAGAAGGCAGATCGGCTTCTGGACAATTAAATAAATGTAGATTTGAAATAAGTAGTTTTACATCAAACCAAAATAAAAGTACTGTAATAGGCTTATGAAAAGCTAGCCTTTGGGGGACCACTCCCGTTACCCTCCCCATGGATCCGCCAGTGAATGATAGGAAAAAAAGTATTCCCACAAGGACTAGAATCTATGACTAAACTTACAAAAATAGTCCCTCTGTTTTATGTCGGATAGCGTGGGCGCGGTCCTGTAAGTGGAACGTGCTGTTCTGTGCAACACGTGAGCACACACACACGTACACAAAAAACGAAAAAAAGAAGAAGAAAAACAAGCAGCACGCAGCAAGACTTAACACGCACAGAAGTCAATGAAAACAGGAGAACATGAAAGGATGATAACCCCTTTTGCATTTATTTTTTATATACTTCGGAATTATACTGTTTATCTACTGCATATCCAGACGCAAGAGTAAAAATTACAAAATGTGAAAGCAGAAAATCCGCAGATTCAACAGCCCTAGGACTTTAAAATATTGATAAAGTTCACATCCAAAATTTTATCAAACAGCTTTTTTTTTTTTTTTTTTTAAATGGAAACAGAAATATGATAATTTTTGTATAGAACACAATAGGTTAAAGAGTCAATTACGGTGAAGTACAGGGGAATAAGGATTAATTTTAAAATATATACAGAGAGATCCACAATTATATTTCTATTTTCATATCATTATTATTCTGTCATTAACAATGTTACTGTCATTAATGGTTGCTATTAATTCTATTATGTACTATGGTCCTTGCCATTTTATTCAACGTAGGCACCAGCATTAGTAGCACACCGTTGCAATCAACGTTCCTCACAGACCGATGAAACGTCGTTTGGTACCCGCGTACACTCTTCCTTAATGACTGCTTTCAAAGTAACCAATTCACGCGGTTTTCTGGCATACACTTTCTCTTTCAAATACCAATGGGTCAAGTCTGGACTTCTCGGTGGCCACTCAACATTTACGCGTCCTCCAATAACGCGGCCTGGAAATGCATTGTCAATCCATTCTCGCAAAATCAACGCAAAATGGGGAGGTACCCTATCATGCATAAAGTACAAATTGTCCACTCTATCCCAGGTTGAAACAATAGGATAACAAAGGTGTGTAGCATGTGCACATACCTCTCCGTATTCATTGTTTCAAGAAGAATGTAAGGACCGATAGAGTGTCATCACGAATACCACATCACACAGTCAGCGAAGGATTTGACTGCAATTTTTCAATTGTAGTTCCAGGACTGTTGTTATTAGGGGTCCAGTAATGGCAGTTATGGCGATTTATGAACCCACACACAAGGACCACTGCTTCGTCTGACCACAGAAAGTTACTTAGGATATCTGGTTCTTCTTCCTTTCATTGTAATGTGGATTCAGCAAACTCCATCCTAACATCACGGTCTTCCGGGGACAATACCTAGACAAAATGTAGTTTCCATGGTCTCCAGTTAATCTCCTTCATTAACCGTTGGACCGAACCATACGATAAACCAGATTCCCTATGATATTTTCTCAGGGACTTCGTGGGACTTTGTGCAAAAGCCGCAGCAGCGTTGGCTTTAGCCTCTTCAGTGACAACTCTCTTTGGGGTCCCAGCACTCTTTTGGTGCGTAATGGAACCAGTACCAACATATTCGCATGCAGTCTCTTTATTATTTTCACGTCCAGAATCACGTTTCTCCCCTTCTTTCGTCTTGACCATCTTTGCACCATTACAGGCGACTGTCGCACTTCCATCCTCGCTGCACTCCGAGAACGGTCGGCAATGCCCAGTCTCTGCGCCATCTCCACTTAATTACTAGTTAGACCTAGTAATAACAATAACGTTAATAATTACATAATGGCACGGAATGGCATAGAATAGAGCATAATATAACGGTAGAGTTATTTATATTACATCGTTTGTGATAAAGTACAGTAAAATAAAAATAGGGACATAATAGTGGATCACCCGGTATATACAATTAAAAAAAACACTATTATCCAACAACAACCATGTAATAATATTATTAATTCAATTCTATAATATTATTTTGACACAGTATGAAAAAATGTTTAAAGATGAAACCAAAGACACGATTTGGGGAGGGCAGGAGGGGCAATTGCCTTCCCTGAATCTGTATGTTTAAGTCAATATTGTATAGTAATATACTAATATAAAACATGAAATTCTTATATGAGTGAATAATCTTTCTCCCACTGGCAAAATCTGTAATGACGCTGCCGGATGAAACATACCGATCGATAGATGTGATTGAGCTGAACAGAATGATGATGAATGTAAATCCTCATGTGTAGTTTTTAAGAAATAATAAGTTTGTTGAAAACTGAAAAAAATCGATTCTGTACAATAACCACACCATGCATTAATGGGAAACTGACATTGAAGTATGCCCATATTCTAGCCGTTCATTACGAGAGTGGTAAGACGACAGTACATAGTATGATTAATAAGATATAACCCAAAATCACATCAAACTGAACAGAATGAAATGTTTGATGAGCATAATTCTCGTGCTTAGTTTTCGTGAATAAAATATTCTTTCTTATGATGCTAAAACGTATGCTTGTTCGTTGCCAATAATAATTTAAGGTATTTAATCTACTGAAACAGATTATTTAAACCAACTCATTTACGTACAAGGTCTCATGTAGCCTCGCTGCTGGAAGGGACGCTAAACTAAAATCAACTCAATCTTTATATGTTGTTTTGTTCTCCTCACGGTGATACACAGACTACTTGTAACTATAGGTAATAATTATAACGGTATTAAGCTATTGCGAAATGTGGGGGCATTGACTGATACACAAACGGAATAGTTGTTAATACGTGAAACATTTGAAATTGATTTTCTTAAGTAGTCCATGTTCTTTGTCTTTCTCTAGAATTTCATTCCAAACGTTATTTTCAATAAAATGGAAGAATCATTATGTGAAATTGATTTCTGAACATTGCGTTTTGACGCAGAAACTGAGATTACAAGTAACACCACAGTTAAACCTGTTAACATGATCTCTCGTTTAAGTTGGTCTTTAAAGTGCGTTTTCCAGTAAGCCATAAGTTAACTTATTTCTCTGGAAATTGGGAACCTATCTTGGAACTTGGCTACATTGAAACAACGTTATTCTTATGCTGTAAATATTAAGTCCATCTTTGTATATTGGAAATCTATGTGATCTTTATTTATTAGGAACCTTTTCAAAACAACCGAGGTTACTTTGGTTGACGTCGGCTAAAAAATTATGCAAAAGTCTGCAACGGTTGCTATATCACAATAATGATCTTGAACGACAATAAAGGTGAAAAATATTAAACATGCTAACATGCAAATCAACGAAAATTATAAAATGGGCACAATAAATATTTACCAAAACCTAACAACAATTGAAGCTGTGGATATCATTCTAAATGCATTGTATATACTTTATGCATAAGAAAACTAGATTATTTCTAGAGTATTTTTTCTAGCCTGTTCAGATTGCCACACAGAACATGTAAAAAGTGTAAATCATATAACGTGTACCAGGCTATTATTCCTCCCAAGAATAGCAAAAGTCAAAGCAGTGGCGGATCTAGGCCAGGGCGGGGGAGCAGGCCCCCAGCTTCAGAGTGACAAAAATTATTTAAGCTATTATTTATATATTTTTGAAAGTTTATAGTAAATTCATGATATACCTATCATAGTTTGGATTCTGGCGCACCCCCCTCCCAGTTTTCACCTTATGGATCCGCTACTGAGTCGAAGGCGTGGCTGATCGTAACGGCACCGTAAATATTATATATTAAAATGGAATAATTTCTATAGTTCTCGATGTCTGCTATTGAAACTATAAAGTAGTGCATTACATAAATAAGTATAATAATATAGGAAAATTAGGCCCAAATTGGGCAAAGTGCGGAAAAATAGTATAACAAGCTGAAAATTGGTGGATGTGTTCTTTCGATACCCCTGATTAACATACTCAAAATCCCAAAAAATCCCATCTGGGCAACATGCCGCCATCTTGGAAAATGGCCGCCATTGAATTTGTTTTTTACTTAGGTTCCTTTTGAAGGCCATACCATCGGACACAAGAGAGATATTGATGTGCGGTTTGCGCGAGGTTATCGCAGACACTCCATACTATTCACTGAAAAAACATTTAAACCTTTAATTGGAAATGTATGTAAACAAAGTATATAAAAATTACAATTGCGAAAATTTTTCGATACATATTTTCAATACAACTCGATTTTCGCTCTTTTCTGTCCGTTTTATCAAAAAAAGTAATGAAGCAAATGTTGTAGAGCACACAAAAATACACAAGAATATATCCTAGTTTTGTCCAAAAACTCAAGTCTGAATAGTTTAATAGAGCGCGCAGTAAACGCGGCACCATGTGTAGTGCAGTATTTTTTTCTCCGGTTGTTATGTGCCTTTTTCATTTATATGAAAAGCAATCAAAATATTTGCACTTGAAAGTACAAAACTATATCTTCACAAATTATAAGTTCGTTAGTTTCTTACGTACGAGAAAACCAAGTATGTGAGTATATTTATTTTCCCAAATATGGAAAAGAAAATTTGATAAGCTAGGTTCTTTAATAGTGCATACCTGGCAACGCGTAAATTTGGCAACAGCGTTAACACATGTTAGCGTTGTTGTATCTACAACGGTTTGAATTTTTTGTTTGTAACTCCGTCTTTATATGCAGTTTCGACAGCGTTAAAAAAAAAAAAAAAAAAAAAGACTAGTGAACAGTGTTTGGTGGGATCAGTGGTTTTGGCTTGAAAATGAGTACCAAACTGTGCTAATTTTCGTGTTGAATAGGGTTTACAATGGATATGATGGAGAGTGTTGTATGTGTGATATGCAAAGACCCGATATCCGAAAATGAGGCTGTGATCGTGACTAGAGGGTTAGAAACTATTCGCTCCATAAGCTTAATTCGAGGAGATGACTTGCATAAGAGTTTAGTGGACAAAGAAAAAGTGACAGTGCATAATAAATGTAGGATAGACTACACACGTCGAATTAAGAAGGTTACAGATAAGGGGCAAGATTTTAGCATAAACCTACGTAAAAGTGTCGATGCGTTTGATTTCAAGGCACACTGCTTGCTGTGTGAAAAACCAACCCAGTTTGCCGAATCGAGAAAACATCCCGAACGTTTTCCCGCAGTTAGTTGTGTTACTACATTGCCATTTAAAGAAACTATCATTGCACAGGCAAAAAGAAGCGAAATTCTTCTACGGGTCTGCTCTGTGATTGACCTTGTTGCAGTTGAAGCTATTAAGTATCACCGAAAATGTTTTTCTACGTTTGCAGCGAAAAATCAAAATCGTCCATCTGTGGGTTATCACAGCAGGGGGCTTGAGTTGGAAAAGGATACAGCGTTTGCAAATCTGTGTAAATTCATGGAAAATAATGATGAGTGCCAATATCGTTTAGCAGATCTTCATCGGGTAATGAGTGAGTTGTCTCCTGGTGTAGAACTGTACAGTGAAAGGCGCCTTAAAGAAAGACTGCAGCAACGTTTTGGCCCAAGAGTAATTTTCACACACATCAAAGGCAAATCGGGTATCGTAGTGTCATTTAGAAGTGTAGTGAGCCTTGTACTAACGGACGAATGGTTTAAAAGAGTGGAAATCAATCTTTCGAATGAAAACAAGAGAATAGTGCAAATGGCAGCAGATATTATCAAAGAAGATATTTGTTCTGTTGTATAGACGACTGATACATATCCATCAGCTGAAGACATTCGAAAAGGGGGTGCTGACATGGTTCCAGAAAATTTAAAACTGCTTTTGGAAACAGTAACAAAGAAGAAACATTACTGCAAATCACAAACAACACTGACCATAGCCCATGCAATTATATCAGCAGTACGGCCAAGATCATTCGTGTCACCAATTCAATTGGGTGTATCAGTTTATTTGCATAGAAGGTTTCGGTGCCGCTCAATTATCGACCTTTTCCATGCCATGGGATTGTGTTCATCTTACAGTGAAGCGATTAAGTATGAATCTTCAGTAACGGAACATGCTCCGACATTAATAGACGACAGAGCTTTCGTTCAGTATGTGTTCGATAACATAGATCACAACGTTAGCAGTGTTGACGAATATGGTAATTTTCATGTAATGGGTGGAATCGTCTGTGCAACGACAGCTTCTTTCGTGAAATTTGAAAATGAGGTTCTTCGTCCAGCGTCAGTGCCTTCTTCCAACAATATCGGGAGGTTTGGTTACACAAAGATCAGGACGTATAACAAGCACTACAAAAGTGGACTCAAGCATTTTTCTATGGAGGATATTAGCATAGTTAACATTAAGCCACAGAATGCTGAATTCGCTAGAAATATCGACTTGTTATGGATGTCTGGACCAAGTTGTAAAGTGTCAAATTTTGTAGGATGGAACGGATTCATGGAAACAATAATGCAATCCGAGGAGTGTGTGGAAATATCTGATGTACTACTACTTCCAATAGTGAACCTCGAACCCAGTAACATGTCGACTATATACTCCTGTTTGGAGTTTGCATCGGAGCAGTGCAAGAAACAAAATCAGTATCGTAACATTTGACCAGCCACTTTACGTTTAAGGTATGGACATCGTTTTAGCAGCAAATGTTGACAGCCCGCTCTCAAAAGTGATTGTACGTCTTGGAGGATTACATTTGTTAATGTCGTTCATGGGTGCCGTTGGAAAAATTTTGGAAGGCAGTGGCTCACAAGAGCTTTGGCAGCAACTATTTGCGAAAAACTCTATAGTACATATGCTGACAGGACATTCTTACGCTAGAGCACTACGAGCTCACTTCTTAACTCAAAATGCTCTCTGCTTATTGCTTGTGACCAAAATCATTAACGATGAAGTGCTGTGTGAAGAAAGACTGGAATAAGTTAGAGAAGATTATGAACTTTTATTCCAGGGCAAGAAGAAAGTAGATGATGTTCTACGCACCGATGCAGTGAGAAAGCTTATTTCATCGATTAAAACAGCTTTAGAAGTAGAAGCTCTGAAAAGCAGGACAGGCAAACTATGGGTCCAGTACTTTGAGCAGGTAGAAATCATGCGTAATTTTGTTAGAGCAGAACGCACAAGAGGATTGGACACTACACTTATTCAGCGTACAAAAAATGATTCCCTATTTGCATGCCGGTGGCCATATTAATTATGCGAAATCTGCTCACATGTATTTGCAGCAGATGACAAAGCTGAAATCATATTTGTCATCCTCCGACTATGAAGAATTCGTGAAGAAGGGATTTTTCACTGTACGACGGAAATCGAAATTCTGGAGCGGAGTTTGGTCAGACTTGACCATTGAACAGGTTTTGATGCAGAATATAAAGACGACCGGAGGTTTAACTCGTGGTCGTGATATATCCGACTCTGTTCTCGCACGCTGGATACATTCTATGCCGACATCAATGAAGGTACTGGATGCTTTGGAAGATTTCGCAGGTGTAGCTATTGCAATATCACAACAGCATGTAGAACTTGGACAAGCCTGCCAAAAAAGGGACTTAAGGCACATAGAAATATTTGCAATGTGGTTACGAACGCATTCTCCTTTTGAGAAACCTCCCGATCTTCTAGTTTCTTTGCACAGTGGTGTTATAGCAGACGAAACAGTGAACTGTGATTCAGCTTACGAGCAGGGAATTAAGACCTTAAAGAAGCTTGATGGGAAATCTTTTGTGGACATCAAGCTTCAACGGAAGGACAAGATAGTCACTCTTGCAGCAATGACGAATGCCATGGTTGTTCGGGGTGAATTGATTCCTGTGAATCCTAACCAGCTATTCCATCGAATAGCATGCGTTGTTCGAAGTGAAGAGGAACTGGAAGGTTGTATGAACTACGAACTGGCATCGATGCCACCAGCACTCTTCGACGCAACTATGCTTAGGAAAGGCACAAAGTCAACTTTAAGAGGTGTTATGGAGAAAATATGCCCCCCATCTGAAACCTTTCCTGAAACTTCAAGCTTTGTTCTAGACGGAGGAGATTTACTGCATCGAGTTCACTGGCCAAGACCAGGGACTTTCAGTGATGTATGTCAGAGCTATGTTTCATTCATCAAAGAAAATTATAAAGGACAGGTTACGATAGTTTTAGATGGTTATACGGAATGTACAACAAAAGGCACAGAGCGCATGCGACGAAGATCACAACTTTCGTCTTCAGAAGTGCTGGTAGAGCTGCAAACTGAAGCAAGTACTTCACAGCATCAATTTTTAGAAAATGAGGCGAACAAGGCAAGCTTCATAGCACTTCTAGGATCACAATTAAAAGAAAATGGAATTACTGTGATCAACGCTTCTTGTGATGCTGACCGTCTCATAGTAGTTACTGCTATCGAACTGGGAAAAAGTGAGGAAAACCTTGTCATTGTGGGCACAGACACCGACTTGCTAGTACTTCTTATGGCACTTGCACCAACAAATAATAACATTCGGTTGCTTATACCGGGCTCGAAATCGCACCCCCCAAAATTGTTCGAATCTACGAAATTGCAGCTGGCCCTGGGTGACATGTATAATCATATGCTTTTCCTTCACGCAATATCTGGCTGTGACACCACATCGGCACCTTTCAAAAGAGGAAAAATACTCGCCTTTAAGACACTGGAAGCATCTCAAACCTTCGCAAGAAAGTGGACATTTTTAATAAAGAGAATGCAGCAGTTGATGAGATCGTGACGGCTGGTGAAGAATTTCTTGTTGCTATGTACGGTGGAAAAATTTCCGATGGGCTTAACAAAACTCGATATAAGTGCTACGTCAGGACTGTTACTAAACAGAAAATAGGTGCAACATTCGATTTAGCAACCCTTCCTCCAACATCAGCAGCTGCGAAGCAACATTATTTAAGAGTGTATCATCAGGTTTAGGAATGGCGTGGTGTGTCCCTTCCTTCAGTCGAATGGGACTGGAAGAAAAACAGTAATGGTGAGTTAATACCTGTCCCTAGCACTCAACCTCCAGCTCCAGATATGCTGATGAACCTTGTAAGCTGCAATTGCCACGTAGGGTGTGAAAAATATTGTGGTTGTCGGAAAGATGGACTTCGATGCTCACCATTTTGCAGCAACTGTGCAATTGAGGGATGTACAAATCAAGAGGATACTGCAGATTCAATGATCTATGAAGAAGAACATGAAGACCTGACCGATAACGAAATGCCGAACCTGATATCAACCGCAAGCAAGCGACGTGGATGCTCTAAATCCGTAGGTTCCTTCAAAAGAAAATGCTCGAAGTAAAATATTTGGAAGTATTGCCCATCTGGAAATTGTTTTGTTACATTCTTGTGCAGCAACTAACTAAAGCTCAGCAAGTGACACTGCGTTTACTGCGCGCTCTATTAAACTATTCAGACTTGAGTGTTTGGACAAAACTAGGATATATTCTTGTGTATTTTTGTGTGCTCTACAACATTTGCTTCATTACTTTTTTTGATAAAACGGACGGAAAAGAGCGAAAATCGAGTTGTATTGAAAATATGTATCGAAAAATTTTCGCAGTTGTAATTTTTATATACTTTGTTTACATACATTTCCAATTAAAGGTTTAAATGTTGTTTTCAGTGAATAGTCCGGAGTATCTGCGATAATCTTGCGCAAACCTCACATCAATATCTCTCTTGTGTCCGATGTTATGGCCTTCAAAAGAAACCTAAGTAAAAAAAAAATCAATGGCGGCCATTTTCCAAGATGGCGGCATGTTGCCCAGGTGGGATTTTTTGGGATTTTGTGTATGTTAATCAGGGGTATCCAAAGAACACATCCACCAATTTTCAGCTTGTTATACTATTTTTCCGCACTTCGAACTAATTTTCCTATACTATAAATGATACAATAGATAGCCTATCACATATTCTACGAATACGCGACAAAACGTACTAGCGACGAAACGTACTAGCGACAAAACGTACCACCGACAAAACGTACCACTTACCATGAGGGATGCTTGTGAAGGGTTTTCTAAAAACACTTTAAATAATGACAAGCGACAAAACGTACGACTTGATAGGACAGCATATAAGCATATATATATATCGGCCAAAATAAGGTTAAAAGTTGAACAGATTGGTGGTGAGAAAAGTACCGATGCAAGACCAAGACTACGACTAATGCTAAGACTAAGACCATGCATGCAAGATTCTCGCAACACCAAGACCATACCTGCAAGATTCTCGCCAGACCAGCAAGAATCTTGCATATGCAATATTTGAACACAAAACAAACTATTTGCTGAGCAAAACATAAAAAACTACATACGTGTTACAGTTTCGCCAACTAACACTTTGGCTTCATCAGACACTATCTCTGTCTTGATATCTTGATAGTGTCTGATGAAGCCAAAGTGTTATTTGGCGAAACTGTAACACATATGTAGTTTTTTTATGTTAATATATTGTTTTGCTCAGCAAATAGTTTGTTTTGTGTTTAAGTATATACAAAGCAAAGCTTCTACTTATGGGCAATATTTAAATATTTGCTGATTTCCATCACGCTTTATCCAGGCTTTGGACCAGGGACGGATAGGTATTATTAGAGGGGCGCGGGCGCTTTCTCCCACAAGGGTCACCAGCATCTCAATGTCACAAATCAAGTTGCACAGTTTTCTTTCTACATTAAGTCAATAGTATTAACAATTGACAATTAAAACCTGATATTCTTTCATCAGTATGTTCTGAATTGTTCAAAATATTATATGAAGTTCAAGGAGAACGTATACTATATTACAAAATTAGCAGATGTTTTAGCGTACTAGTTTTTGATGCTACTGTATCTATCACTTTTGCATTCGAAATATTTTTAATAAATCTTTTTCAATAGACATCAACATAAATGTTTTCAAATGTTCCTGAGACATGGTACTCGTTAGCCTATTTTTATTGTATTTATGTTTATTTCAGTTTTGAAAAATTTCTTTTACATGTTACCTGAGTTACGGGCAAAGTCAATAAAAATTTGTATGCTGGAAACCTGGATAAGTATTACTGCAAAATTTACAATTCTGCAAATTTAAAAAGCAGCACATTGGACAATTTTGCAACACGTTTTGCGTTCGCTTTCCTTGTAAACAAATGTATTTTCTCCTAATTCTGAATCACTTGCACCATCAGGACAGTCATGTTCTCTCGGTTGTGCTCGTCATCAAGACTGACTTTCAACGATATCCACGTCCTTCAAAAGTCCAAGAGAATACATTTATAGTATCCTTGGAAACTTCTTTACTGAAGTTTTTCAGAAAATATGTAAGTTTATCGAAAGGCACGTCTGGAAGTTCTGTTACTTGATTGAAGTGTCTAGGGTCCAAATAATCCATAAAGTACATTGCTTCTTGAATCTTGAAGAAATACTCGAAACTACCATGTCCAATATTGTGTTGAATGCTTCGATGCAGTATCTGGTCATTGGATAGAAACAGCTTCATCTTCATATTCACAGGAAAATCTTTGTCCATCTCTGAAGGCGAATTGTCGTCAGGTCAGATGCTCAAGTGTGTTTTACCCAACTATTAAAATGTGGGACATTTCCTCAAGTATCTTATCTGGCTATTGATCATGAACTGGAAATCCATTACAGGCGCGAAAATCTTGGCTAATGGCCAGAACGGGGGTTGAGATTTTCATATATGATAAAATATATGCAGGGTTGCCACAAGTTAGATATCATATTTTCCATATTACGAAGGCAAAACACTGTATCTGAGCAATTCAAGGTACAAACTGGATTTCTTTCATTGCTTAAAAGACTTAAGAAAAAGATAATAATTAATTACATACAGACGATACACAGTATGTACGAATTCTTAAATAAATAACATTAATTTCTCAGGTTATGCACAGTATAATTCAAATGAGCTTTATTGAAGGAGATTATATTAAATGTTCCATTGTTTGAAACAAAATGTTTTATGCGTAGAGTATAACAACGATTAAGAATAGTATTAGCCAAGAGAAGAGATTTAAGGCTGTTTCATCTTGAAAAGGAGGCTTGAGAGTGTTGTCTTTAAAAATGAGTTTTTGGAAGAGTTCGGTGTCATCTCGAAAATTCTCTCTCGACATTATGTTGGGTAACACTAATTCCGTAATTTATATAGTACTATTATATAAAAGAATGGAAGTGATTCGCTCAGTATCGCCTAGATCATGCTTCTTTAGGTAAAAATAAACGTGAAATTTTTGACAGAATATTCCTCGGGTGCACTTCACTAGCGCACAAAGAAATGAAATAAAGTGCTTATGGTATCGCGAACACACAATATTCGATATTGCGTTGTCATGTTTAGATTTGTTTTACAAATTATGACTATATAAGAGATTGTTCCTGTTACATAGAGAGGCAAATATCAAGAAATATAATAGACGTTTATTATAACACGATAACACGATTAATTGCCACATTTTGCTTTGTAAAAAATACGGGAAGATGTTTTGTATGAAAAGGTAAATAGCAAGAAGTATAACATATACGTAATATTATTATATAGTAAATTTTATATCCACGATATGTCTTTAATTGACATTTACTCATTTTTAGTTAGCACCTATAAAAAAGAAAAAAGTGATCATCACCGGCTAGCACCACAGTATAAGTGCCGCTAAATGTGTAACTTTCGTGAAGGGGAAGATTTAAGTTTGTTTGTGTACCAGTTTTAGACAATTTAAAATAGGATTCTTGAATTTCATTTTTGCACAATTATTCTTGCTGTTTACTTTGAAAATGATACCATATATTAATAGAGAACAGCAGTTTACTTTTTTTTTTTTTTTTTTTTTTAAGAATATGCTGACAATATGAAAGTATAAAGACGTGACACGTAATATGTTGACCTATCTCCAAATTCTGTTTTCTTCTCCAGCGCGAAATAAATTAACTAATCTTGTGTTCAGTGATAATGCAATATTTGTTTCGAGGGTGGAGGATAGTGATTTTGAAAAAAAAAAAAAAATCACTATTGCCAAAAACTGTTTTACACAATGGAGTATCATTGCATCATATTTTGTGCACTCGAGGTTTCTTATTTGTGTCATGATCGCACAGAGGCCTTTATTTGAGCACTCCCGGCCTACGGCCTATCCCTTTTATTACGGAGGCAAGAGATAAGAAAGGATTTTTGGAGCAGGGATTCCAAGGGAAATAAAGAGGTTTGTAAAGTTTTTTTTTTCTTTTTTTAAAAGAATTTAGTAGTGGAAGTGCGCTTTAAGCTTCAGCAAATATGGCTGCCATACCTAATTTGGCCGCCTTTGTTTATAGAAGAATGATACTTTTCTTGACTTCTTACTTTACATTCAATTCTACGGTCTTGAAAGTTATAACAAAATATTTTGGAAGTAAAATTTCATTTCGTTTTATATATAATACATTTCTGTAGGTTAGGTAGATATGAAGTTGCAAATGATAGAGTAGGCTTGTGTCTGTTTCTTTCAAGAGTAGTTTTCTGATTTTTTTAAACTCTTTCATAAAGAAGGCAGATTTCATCAACCATTCAAAATGTATAAATACATGAAATTACAGGAGGAAGTATGGGTGATGTGATACTGTTTTCACATTAATTTTCAGGAAGTGACACGACTTTGTCTCTGTTCCAGAAAGAGAACAAGACTTGTTAGAAATTACTTGGGAAATAGTTAATTGCAATAAGTTGTGAGTATATTCAACAAATGTATTTCGAATCCGAAATAACATTTCCAATTACACTTTTGTGCATCGTATGATGAAAACGCACTGGCTTTGTCTCTATATTTCGTATACAGAAGATTTATTTCACACCAGTCACCCATTCCTCAGTTTTTACCTATAAGAGCAAGTTCGAGCAGACGACACGTATTGAAGGTGTACAATCAGGAGAAAACTTGACTAGAGCAAATATTCCAGCAATTGATTGCAGATCGGAGGAGTAAATGAAGAATATACTCAATTACTTGTTTGGACACACCAGCACCAAACTTCTTTTTCTGAAGCTTGTGTATTGCAAGTGTAATACTCTCATGTACTTAATCCAACTATTATGTTAGTAATCTTCGAGATTGTACATGTCGGCGTTTTATTCAGACATGTTGGCGTTATATTAGTGTTGAACTATCCTCAAATTATACGTTATTTTTATGAATCTTTCGAAGTTCCTTCTTTCTTTTTCTTTTTAATTTTTCAGAGTAATAGGCAACTTTCCTGTTCTAAAAGAAGCAGAGTTTATTATATGAAACCTAAATTACTGAAATAGAAAAGCTCTGCTTAAAACTCGTCGTTTCAACAACTTTTTCCATTTGAAGCAGCAAAGGGTCTGATCCAACTCAACTGTATCGCTTATGTCCCAGCAGTGCACCTTACCAGAGATTGGTTAATTTATGTGTCTTTTATGTACTTGAATTTTACTTAAATAACGTTTTCTCTTCGGACTATTTGCTAAATAAGTTTCTAGAAATTTTCGCATAATACCCCATTATTTTCAAATGTACCATATTTTTTATATATAAATTCTAATTATGGCATGTTTCTTTCATTTTTTCATTCATCAATGTCTCCTATAGCCTTTGAGCGTAATTGAGAGAAGTTAAATTTGACTATAGGCCTATATACTACATAGGCTTTGGCAGAAATATTCGATGGGAGGGGATATGTAATAACTGTAATAATAATAATAATAATAATAATAATAGTATCTTCCTATTGTGTTTCGTAGAGCGCATGCTCACTTCTCTTCCTGATACTCCCCCTCTCCACATAAATATGAAGAGTACGTGGGACGAACGATGAAAATCATACTTTCACATTTCTGAGACTTTTTTTTAACTGTTTTAAATTGAAAATTGATTTTCATCGTTCTTCTGGCCTACTCTTCATACGTTTTCTCCATTCCCTGATATTCAGATTCCAAATACCAAATCCCGATATTCCCTCTCCCCATTATTTGTTTATTTAACTAAAATAAGTAAATTTGATTTTCCTTCTTTATTTACAAATAATAAAATATTTGGAATTTTATCTTATCTCCCCCTTTCAAAAGTTCTTGAGGTACACTATGCAATACAATACACCACTCTGGAAAACATTGGGAATGTATAAAATACAATCGGGGATCTCATCCAAATCTCCTGTCCAAAGTAGTTATGGTGTGGTGCTTGAAGTAATCGTCTCTACATTTCCTTCACGGTTTGGTTAAAATATCCCTTTCTTTGGATAAGTATATACTGTAGCCTGTTAGAAATTTTCTAAACATTTGGAAGCGATGGAACGTATTGCCTATAAATTAACCCTCCTCCACACATTAAGATTGTCACTTTTCCAAAATTTAAGTAATCTGAAATCCACTCTATTTAAGTAGTAATTAAAGTTAAATCCAAGTCGCCCGATCCCCCCCCCCCCACACGCTTGCCTGGATGGCCTAACCAGGATGTACGGACTCGGATTTGAACTCGGAATCTTGCGATTAGTAAATACAGCACAAACTATGTACCAGATACTATTTTAATATTGTCTTTTCTTCTTAATTAAGATTGAAGGAAATTTTGATAGAACTACTAGTAAGAGTTATGCCTAGTACGTAGGATAATAACAATCGTAACTTTAAATTGGACAAATGACAAAGAACGTAACTTTAAATTAAAATTGAACATCTCTTTCCAAACAACAACAATAATAATGATAATAATAATAATAATAATAATAATAATAATAATAATAATAATAATAATAATAATAATAATTAAACTGACTTATTCAGCATATATTTGAAAACTTGGTCCTAACGGCGTCAACTCTCTGGTTCGTGGGGTCTCTGGTTCAATTCCAGCCCGAGCAAAGTAGGCTTTGTTGTGAACACCGTGTGCGTTGGTTTTCTCGGATCCTACCGTTTTCTCCAACTTCCTTTACTCCAGCATTGTGATCCGTCTCATACTTGTGTCCTTTAGCCTCGGTGCATAATCAAGTCGTTAGGCTAAAAAATAAAATAACGGCGTCAATAGAAATTCGATACCTAATCAATATAACTTCTTGTTTTTGCTTCGTTTTCACATTGAGATAATTTAGTCAGTACTTTTAGGTTGTGATTTGTTTTTAAAGAATAAGTTCAGTGAATTTATTGTAAAACAGACATTTTATATTGTAAAGTCTTAGTTTATACTTCTTTTTCAGTTGAACTAATTTCAACTATCCTTAGTTTACCATATTTTTAAAAACAACACAATTTTATGTGACACTCTGCAACCATGTCTATCAGAGATATTTCATAATAGCCTGCAGCGAAACCACCCATCCCCTTTCTGGTATTTGCTAAGAATGCAGCGGGTGTCCCTTCTGTTTCGGTTGATGATCATAAGATTAAGAAAAAAGATAACCACTTTAGGAAATGACTCTGGTTTAGAGACTTGAGGAAATAGACACTTGGGCAAATGACCCTATTTCAGGTCAATAGAAAAAAAAAAGAAAGAAAGAAAAAATCACGTTCTAAGTCTTCAAATTTGTTATTGGCCCATTCTGCAAAGCTTAATGCTGCATTCTTAACGGATTCAAAATCATCTCTCTACTCTTTCACTTGGAACAGGGTAATCTGCACCATCCGATAGGACTACACTAGCACAACCCTCTATTTGGAGATAGTTTGACAGAGAGGTCGCCTTTGAAATATCTTAAGGAGCATTTGTGCTGTCCGAGTTGTTTTGAACTTGAGAAAATCTTTTGCTTTACACCTAGCTTTTGGTTTGATATTTTCTGTAGAAGCAATTTTCTTAATTATTATGGTCAACTCTATATACAAAGCACTTTCTGGGTTCGAAAAATGACCAAACTTTTTCTGAAAAACAGTGTGTTTTCTACCATCTTGTTTCCGCAATAACTGTAAGACGCCTTTGTTAACATTTGATCTTCCAAATGTCCATTCGCTGATAAAACTTACGCATAAATATCTCACAGTCATTCAGCAGAACAATGACATAGAATCAATGCAATTTTTGTAAGATCACATATGACATGATTGAGTATATGAGCGTAACACCACACGTGTAACTGAGTTTCTTAGTGGTTAAGCGGTTAGCGTATGCGCCTTTGTCGTGAGAGACCTGGGTTCGATTCCTGGCGGGAGCTCATGTGCTTCGGATTTCCCGTAAATCAGTATGTCCCGTCTCATATAGCCTCGCTCCTAAAGGGGCCATTAAACTCAAAATCAACTGAATCACACGTGTAACTGATCATAGGTGAATTGAAAAAATCCGAATATTGTCCTTGCATGTAGTGTTGCCACGAGATCGACACATTTCTCGCGTCTCATGAAATGTCTCGTCTCGTCTCGTGTCTCGAAAATGAAAACGCTGGCGGGAATGGTCAAGATTGAAATTGCCAGTGGTCATATAGATTGCAAAAGGAAAATCCCCTTTGTGAGAAAACATGTTGAAAAGCCTTCATAGAAAAGTGTCCTCTGTCTATTGAATGAAACAATCGTGATGCATGAGCTTCCAGGAATATCATCCTTAATGTCTTGTCCCCAATTCCCCTTGCTGTAAACTGAGGAATTCTCATTTTTTTTATTTCTGGGTGGAATGATGACAAACAAAATCAAAGACAGGGAAGATTTTTACTAGGTCAAGAAACCGAACTACCACCACCATCTATTCAATTTGAAAACTGGGTAAGGTCTACACTCATTATAGGCTGTAGTTGAAAGTTCTGGCTGAGATGGCGGAAGAGAACAGAACAGACTACACTTGTCTTTATTCTCTGGTGGCGGTATTCTTTTTGCTATATGAACCGAAAACGGCAATTGAAGTATGTCATCTTGCAACTAAAATTTTGTCTTCTCTCTCTCTCTCTCTCTCTCTCTCTCTCTCTCTCTCTCTCACACACACACACACACACACACACACACACACATACATACACATAAAAACTTCCTTTTACCATTTTACCAATCGCTCGCTTATTATACAGCAGTCATGTTGTAAAATTCACCTCTTCGTTTGGAAGGCGGGCGGAGGACAAAGAAAGCAAAGATATTATCGACGAACCCTTCAAATTGTTTGCTTTCAGCAAATTTATGATACTAACAATAACACTTTAGATGAAGAGGTTTTACAGGGGAACCTTCGTTTTGTTACGCGGAAATGTTTGATCTGACCAGAGTGCAAAATTGCCCTCTGCTTTATGTTGAGAGGAGGGGAATACTTCCCTTTCCTAGTGAATAATATTCATTAGGACCTGAATTATCTTCAGAAATTGTTTCTTACAGGCATATAAAACCTCTCGAACTTGATAAGTTTAAAGAACATTTGGTATAATATTCATGGAACTCCGCTGAAAGCAGAAAATATCATGAGAATGATCAAAATTCGAACATTAGAGAACATAATTAACAGAAAAGAAATAGGATACCCAAACCATATTTTTAAACCTGCTATAAAATGTATATCCTATATTTTTACTAATTCCTTACTCCCATGAAAGTATCCTGGGGAGGATATTCTCTCCAATTTTTTCAGACTGAAATCCTTTTATCCCGTACGATTTCGCCCCCTGACACAATACGAAAAAACAAATGCTGTTAAAATCCATACACATGACAATTCCGGGACTCAACCCGGGGCCTTCAAGCCATGGTCTATCGCTGCAGACTTCTCGGCTTGGTATGAAGATGTACGTTGTATGATTGCGAATAAATCACGACAATATAAGAAACTTTAATCCAAAATGGCCGCCCAAAAATCAACTTTTTTTTTTAGCCACTAGCTAATCTGGGTGTACTGTCATGAGTTTGTTACACAAACGGGGCAACCACAACATAGTAGCACACACCCCGCGGTTATGGGAACAGATTTGAACCATGGAGGTGAAGACTGGCCCCAAGCATTCTTTCGCCCGATGTGTCGTTCAGCTCCCATTACTATGGCACTTTAAGTAGAGCTTACTGTGCAGTAACATATAAAATTTCAATCAAATACTTTCCATTACTCAATAAAATTATTTGGTTCCGAGCTTTTTTCAATAAATAAATAAATAAATAAATAATTGCAACAAATCTAAACATGCTAAAATGGAAAGTAGTTTTTGGATTGTTATGGGTTAACACTGTGAAACCTAAAGGCTGGAATATATGAAATCAAAGTGTACACACATATCTATCTCTCTATTTATCTATATATCTTTCCATCTCTCTCTCTCTCTCTCTCTCTCTCTCTCTCTCTCTCTATATATATATATATATATATATATATATATATATATATATATATATATATATATATACAGACACTATAAAGCAAGTGGGCTGATTAGTATACGATAGTGTCGGGGATGGTGACACCTTTACATTGAACTTTGCTTGTCGTGTAAACATCATTTGACATTAGTGTCTTCATCTTCGACGTACCTATGAGAAATTTGCTGTATATTCGTGTATTGAAACTGATGAAACAAATTTCAATCTTTCAGAATGTAAAAAAAAAAAAAAAAAAAAAAAAAGCCAGGGTCGAGAAGCCTCAGACAACTAATAGCAGAGATATATTATCTTGTAAACTATTTGTCCTTGCCTTGTGAGCTTATTTGAATTTATTTTTAAGACCTTTAGGCAACTTTGGCCGAATGGATGATGATGGAAAAATTAGTGGAATGAAGAAAGTGGTAGGATACTAGACAACTTCGAGAAAACACACACATTCGAAAAATGAAATAAAATGAAATGAAATCTTTGAGTTTTACGTCCCACGATTATGCCGGTTAGGCTAAAGGAGACAGTGATGATGAGTAATGAATGAAATGGTGGAATGAAGAAAATGGGAGGAAACGGGAGAACCCCGAGAAAACCCACGCACACGGTGTTTGTCCACCACAAAGTTCACTTGGCGGGGCTAGGATCGAACCCGAGACCCCAAGCACCAGAGGTGAACGCTCTACCACTGAGCCACCGCGGTCCCCACACACATTCAATGTTTGTCCATCACAAAGCTCACATGGCACTAACCGAAATCGAACCGACTACCACATACACTAGAGGTGAAGGCTTCACGGTGTAGCTACCGTGACATTTCTTGTCTTGTGTGTTCTGGGTAATACTTGTAACTTAGTTGTATCTTGATAAGCATGGTGCAGCCTGTTACATTTTACTTTGATTCCCATGGTATGCTGCTATATTTTTTACGAGACAAGACGAGACAAAGGAGACAAACGAGACGAGACGAGACGGGACGAGACAGAACCTCTCGAGACGAGACACGAGACGGGACGAGCACATTTTTTCGAGACGAGACGAGACGAGACAGCCTGAAGTCTCGTCTTGTCTCGTCTCGTGGCAACACTAGTCTTGTCCAAGCAGTGTTGCCAGAGCTACTGATTTTGCAGGAGATCTCCTGCTTTTTCTACGTTCTACTGATCTACTGAAAATGAAAGAAAATGAAAAGTGAACAATCTCCTGCTTTTTCCTTATTTCGAGAAGTTAAAGAAATATATTATTATTAATATTGAATTTTCATTTTTCCTTACGTAAAAGAGGAAATTTATCTTATGCATACACAAATCTCCGTAGTGCATATAGTTCTAGAGATTTGCTGTATACAATATGAATACAAGGATACAACTGTTTGTCATCTTGTATATGCATGATAATTGGCGATCTTTATGACTTACTGTAAGGTTACGAGTATGTGTTGTTTTTAGATTGGGACTTGGGATGGAAGAGTAGCTTAGATCACCTCTCCACGAACATCAGCGAAAAATCGTTTTACGTCACGATCACCTGCGAATGTATCACATAGCTATACTATCGCTAGGTGCATGATAAAAGGCATTTTCCTACCCCACTTTGCTCTTTCACTACGTCTTACTTCACTCACGTATGTATCAAACATTATTAATATATAGGTGGCATGAGGGTCCTACCTCTAAAAGATTACCTAATCACCGGAAAAAAATTCTTTATGAAACTTATTTTGAAGTAATTAAAATTCAAATTTATGTAATGTATGTATTGTTTTATTTTGAAATGAAAGTAATAATGAATTCTGGACTGCTTGTTTGACCACTATCTCCTTAAGAATGGTATTTTTTTTTGTTCCCTCTGGATTTGCACTCAAATTCCGCCACTTTATGTGTCTACTGTTTTCTCCTGTTTTTTATCTTCGAGTCTTCTGCTTTTCTAACTGATCGGTCTGGCAACACTGTGTCCAAGATATCACTGTGTCGATATGACAAAAAAAACGTATTAATCTGAAAGTATGTTGAGCCAAATACTTACAAAACAATGATTATGCTGAAATTTTTAAAGAAGAGACAACATAATGTACCGAATTCAGGAAGTATTCAATTTTACAGAACTTCTGTCCGTTATATACTTTCCATTGCAAATGAGATGTTTGCTTTGGATGATAAAATAAACATATGTTGAACATGTGCAAATTAATGCATAATGAGAATAAATTTACTATCATCATGAAATAGCTTGGGAGATATAAGGATGTTAGTTCGGACAATGAGTGCGCAAAAGTTAGTACGGAAAATTTCAGTGTGACGTTTTCTAAATCCAATAAATATTTGGCTTCAATTGAAATCCGGTACTTATTTTATACAACACACTATCTTCTAGTGAAATGTGAGTAGATATAGTCAAGGGTGCCCGAACTCATGAGGATGCCGCTTATGAGTTCGAAGCTTACACTTATTCGACTCAGTGCACGTGAGGTCAAGTTAGTGTAATATTGGGTTGATGATGGGGGCGTGATGTCGAAATGGCATTGTGACCGTAATGCTAAAATGATGTGACGTTAAGTAAGAGTAATGTCGAAATCATGTGCTGGGAGTGTGAAGTCAATAGATATTTTCTTTTTGAGCTCAATATCCCACGATTATGCTCTGAGGACAAAGGATATGGTAATAATCAGATGATGATAAACTCACGATTATGCTCCGAGGACAGAGGATACGGTAACAATCAGATGATGATAAACTCACGATTATGCTCCGAGGACAGAGGATACGGTAACAATCATATGATGATAAACTCATGATTATGCTCCGAGGACAAAGGATATGGTGATAATCAGATGATGATAAACTCACGATTATGCTCCGAGGACAGAGGATACGGTAACAATCAGATGATGATAAACTCACGATTATGCTCCGAGGACAGAGGATACGGTAACAATCAGATGATGATAAACTCACGATTATGCTCCGAGGACAGAGGATACGGTAACAATCAGATGACGATAAACTCACGATTATGCTCCGAGGACAAAGGATATGGTAATAATCAGATGATGATAAACTCACGATTATGCTCCGAGGACAGACGATACGGTAACAATCAGATGATGATAAACTCACGATTATGCTCCGAGGACAGAGGATACGGTAACAATCAGATGATGATAAACTCATGATTATGCTCCGAGGACAGAGGATACGGTAACAATCAGATGATGATAAACTCACGATTATGCTCCGAGGACAAAGGATACGGTAACAATCAGATGATGATAAACTCACGATTATGCTCCGAGGACAGACGATACGGTAACAATCAGATGATGATAAACTCACGATTATGCTCCGAGGACAGAGGATACGGTAACAATCAGATGATGATAAACTCATGATTATGCTCCGAGGACAAAGGATATGGTAATAATCAGATGATGATAAACTCACGATTATGCTCCGAGGACAGAGGATACGGTAAGAATCAGATGATGATAAACTCACGATTATGCTCCGAGGACAGACGATACGGTAACAATCAGATGATGATAAACTCATGATTATGCTCCGAGGACAGAGGATACGGTAACAATCAGATGATGATAAACTCATGATTATGCTCCGAGGACAAAGGATATGGTAATAATCAGATGATGATAAACTCACGATTATGCTCCGAGGACAGAGGATACGGTAAGAATCAGATGATGATAAACTCACGATTATGCTCCGAGGACAGACGATACGGTAACAATCAGATGATGATAAACTCATGATTATGCTCCGAGGACAGAGGATACGGTAACAATCAGATGATGATAAACTCACGATTATGCTCCGAGGACAGAGGATACGGGAACAATCAGATGATGATAAACTCACGATTATGCTCCGAGGACAGAGGATACGGTAACAATCAGATGATGATAAACTCATGATTATGCTCCGAGGACAAAGGATATGGTAATAATCAGATGATGATAAACTCACGATTATGCTCCGAGGACAGAGGATACGGTAACAATCAGATGATGATAAACTCACGATTATGCTCCGAGGACAGAGGATACGGTAACAATCAGATGATGATAAATGCTATAATGAAGAGAACAGGAAGAAACTAGAGAACCCACGCACACGGTGTTTATCCACTATTTGGTAGGAGTTGGGATCGAAACAGTGACCCCCATACATAGTGTTGTAAATAGAAAAAAAACCGTTCGTATTTTTTCAGAAATGTACGTTTTCTTTTAGAAAAAATACATCGCCTCTAGTTTTTTTTCTAAATTTCGTTTTTTTTTTCAAATAGTCATTTGTTATGCATCTTACGTCTACTTAAATATGAAATATTTTTATGTATGTGTAATCACCGTAAAATGCAACATAAATTAAACGCTAGATACTGATACGCTGCAAATATTTTACAATTTACATGAATATCATACCTACTAACAATTCGGGTTTCAGCAGTTTTCATCAATATCAACTAAGAAATAAAAGTAGAAATGAAATTTTGTTTTTTCGTGAATGCAGGCCTTTAATAAATACGAAAATGATGTCACGAACAGTATAAAATTCAAATAACTTGTCTAAAGGTAAAAACTAATACTAACTTGCCTAATAGTATTTTTCTAACTCTCATATATAAATAATTTGTCGACTAGATATATATGATATGCAGAGCCGGCTCTACCATATATGCAACACGTGCATCTGCGTGGAGCGGCAAATTTGGAGGGTACGGCAAAATCTGTCATAAGTATATTATTTAAATTAGATATTTCTTGTTGGAAACAGGCTTCACGATGATGGTAGTTACATTTAGTAAGCTAACCTTCTATTTGAATACTACATTTATAAATTATGTTTAGGTTGCATTAGTTTAAGATCACATGGGCAATGCTAAAGCAAATGGTCGAATAAATCCAAGCATACATTGCTTGATTGTTGTCAAATGCAATAATTCAATTCTCGAATAGTAGCGAATATCTGTTTCATTTAGTAAGTTATCACAGTTTTGATATGACAACTAGTCATGTTTTTATCAGAAACAGGTTGCTTATCATTGAAGATAGAAACAAGTTTTTTTTTTTATGTTAACAAATGTAGAAGAAAAATCAAGAAATAAAGATGAAAGAGCTACTTGCACTGGAATTGCAAGCTGATACATTGAGATTGAAGCTCGATATTGAACTCTATAAAAAGGATTACCATCTTTCGTCTGCAGGTGTGTTTGCTTTATCTTTCACTAACATAATAGATTAATATTTAAAGAAAAAACAGACACAACGGGATTGCGTTTTTAGTAAGTATTTAAGCCTTTCTGAGTGCAACTGCACTTACCCTCCCCTTCGTTGTTCATGCTGGAGTACCATACTTAAAATCATGACTTTTAAGATTTGTTCTTTCTGGAGAAAGCGGGAGGCGGCAAATTATGCCATTACACGGGGCGACAAATTGCCTAGGGCCGGCTCTGATGATATGTATATACAAGACATGACTATAGAATGACACAATTTGAAGTAATGCAGGGTGTTTCAAAATGAATATTAGGGTTTTGAAACTTTGTAGTATCTATTACAATTAACTTACAATTATAAATATTATATCAAATGGAAGAGCAACTCAAACAGTTTTGTACGCACGCATGCACATGCATTGTTTCTGTCTGCCGTTAGAAAGAGCAGGTAGCAAAGATGGAGACTAGAGAACAGAAAGCTTTTTGTGTTTTAATAAAGAATGAATCTGTAGTTACAGTGCAACCGTCTGGGTGAAGAATATTAAGGATACGCTTGCAACTATGTCCTTATCGTTTGCAGTTGTTACAGGTCTAAAGCCTACAGATTACGGTTTACGTGCCAATTTTGCAAGTGAAATATTGCTGCATAACAATGAAGATTTTCTGGATCGTGTCGTCTTCAGTGATAAATCGACATTTCACCTAAGAGCTAATGTGAACACTCATAATGTTTGTACCTGGCGGTCAGCAAATCCTCAGGAGATGGTACAGTTGAAACGAGATTACCCTAAATTGAATGTGTTTTGTGCCATATGGCGGAAAGTTTATGGGCCTTTCTCGCCTATCGACTAGATGTGCGTCGTGTGACGAATGAATCTCACATCGAACACTTGTAGCAAAGACTGTTTGAGGTGCTCTTTTACTTGATGCATTGCTTATAATTGTACGTAAAATGTAATAAGTACTACGAAGACTTAAAACCCTGATATTCATTTTGAAACACCCTGCATTTCTCACCAACAGTGTTGGAACTAAGATGTAAAAAGGAGAGAAAATTTTCCTTATAAAGTTATTGTTTACAACAACGATATTATTATTAGTCGAGACTATAACTACTACAACAACAACACGGATTAGTAGTAAAAAAAATGTAATCAAATGTACACTCGGTTGCCCAGTTGGCCAAAGTGGCACACACGGGTGTGTCACTTTTTTAATCCGCTCCTGTGTGGACACTAATTAAGATATCGGGATATTATTCTTGCCAAATATGGTTGGACCATAGTTTATCATATTAATTTCCTTTTCTTCTGGTGTCGAATTTCCTTCTTAAATTTCACCCCAGTCAAAAATTCGAGAATTTTCTAATTTCGAATTTCCTTTACTTCTTTTTTTCCTGTAGCTTTCTTCGTTGTAGAAAGACCTCCTTAAGACTTGCCCGATACATACCTCGAATGCATACCTAACTGTTGACATCAATTGGACTGGCCTGCGCGCAATGTTGCCAGTTAGGGAAATTAAAATTTCCCTAAATTTGGGCAAAAAATTCGAAATTTTAGTTTATAAATTCGTACCTATACGTCCGAGTGCAAGTCAACTTACGCCAATCGAACATTTATCCTTACTTGCCAAACGCAAGTACAGATCGTTACAATAGGGTAATTAGGGGGCGCACGAAAAATTCGTATTTAGGTTCTAACCCTTGATTTCTCTAGTTTTTCCCTACTTTTTTGTTTACCGTAAAATATTTTTGGTAATTAGAAGCTTTGTTCCTTAAATATCGCCATAATACTTGTAGGATATATTAGTGGTGTGCCAATGTTTAATTTAAGATAGTTTGCGTCTGTCTGGTAGCATGTTGCCAGCTACAGAAAATTTTTAATTCCAGATTTTAGGGGGAAATTTTGGGAAAATTATGTGTTTTGTCTCTATTATTTCCCTTTTGTTGGCTATATGGGAACAAACGTACCAGTATCTGAAAGTATCGTCTTTGCCCTACACAATGCACTATAGAAAGTTTTAATAGGATAATTAGGGGAAGTACAGTTGAGGTTTACAGTAGACTTTGTTCTCTAATTGGAAAGATAACTTGTGATTTTTTAAGGTAGAATGAGATATTTTTATTGACATGCTTACTTTATTAGATATCGTCACAATACTTGTAGGATATATTAGAGGGATACCAAAGTTTATTTTAAGATAGTTTGTGTGTGTGTGTCTGATAGCAGTGTTGCCAGCTACAGAAAATTTTAATTCCAGATTTTAGGGGGAAATTTTGGGAAAATATCCCTTTTTCTATTATTTCCCTCTTGTTGCTACATTCGAACAAACGTTCCAGTGTCTAAAAAGCCTCGTCCTTAGCCTACACAGCGCACCATAAAAAGTTTCACTAGAATAATTAGGGGAAGCACAATTGAGGTTTATAATAAAGCATGTTCTGGAAATGGTAAGAAAATGGTAAATTTCTCGTAGAATGATATTTTTTAAAAACAATTTATGCTTACTTTGTTAGATATTGCCATCATACTTGTAGGATATATTCTTGGAGTACTAAGGCTTATTTTCAGATAGTTTTCGTCTGTCTGATGGCAGTGTTTCCAGCCAAAACAATTAATTCCGATTTTAGGTGAAAAATTCGAAAAATTTCTATTTTCCCCTCTATTATTACCCTCTTGCTAGCTACATTGAAACAAACGTACCACTACCTGAAAGCTTCCTCTTTGCCCTACAGAACGCACCATAAAAAGTTTCAATGGGATAATTAGAGAAGCTGTAACTCCGACATATCTGTTGATGTTTGCTTCTGAAGCGTAAAAAGTGTCAAAATTTCGTGTGTATG
Organism: Thermobia domestica; assembly: GCF_964235325.1. NCBI lineage: Eukaryota > Metazoa > Arthropoda > Insecta > Zygentoma > Lepismatidae > Thermobia > Thermobia domestica. The sequence continues at coordinate 96,177,537 of NC_137468.1, forward strand.
ATGACAGAGAATTTTTTCTTTCCCTCTTTGAATGGAAGCCATACCAAAGAAATTTTTAGGTGACTTGAACCCATATAGCAGCAGTGGTGCTAGATACAAAAAATTTTGAAATTCGGTTAGGGAATTTTTTTGTAAATTTTCACCCTTACATTTCCCTCAATAATTTCCCACCCGTTGGCAACACTGCAATGCAACACACCAAAACATAGCCACATCCATTTTCTAAAAAACAAGGCCTTAACCACATCAACCGAATGAATGTTTTTTGAGAAATAAGTCACTAACTGAAAACGTAGGAAAACGCCAAAAATGACCTGGGTCCGAAAGGAATGATCACATAATTTTGCTCATATAGGTACAAAAAAAAAAAAAAAAAAAAAAAAAGATTTGTAAGTTACGAGGGCTTCGACTGAAGTTCTGTTGATTATTTCAATAATCTGCAACATAAATCAATAAATAATAGTTGCCAGAAAAAAACAGACATTTGAAAAAAAACATGAAAAAGAACGATGTTTTTTGTTGAAAAAAAACTTCACAGAAAAAAGAACGTTTTTTTACAGTACCCATACACCATAGATGAGTGTTCTGCTACTGATCATCGCGCCCCCACAATTATCTGGTCAACTGAGCGTAATATTGGATTGATAGCGTGAGAATAATGTTGAATAAAGTTAATCCAAAGTGGGCATCTTTGGGTATAATGGCCTCAAGTTTGAATTCTAGGAAAGAGAAGAAGACAATAGTTTTCTTATTTTTCTAATTTCTTTTGTCTTTCTATTTCGGGATTTCCTAATTCTTATTTTTTACTTTTTCATTCCTAAATAAGCCTTACATAGTATTTACAAAGCTTTATCCATTATTTTTTAATTACTACCAACGTAAAGATAACTAATACATTATATCTACCATATACACTGCATGTAGCCTTCTCTGACTCTTCATAATTCTCAAATGACATCGCTGGTATTCCGGACTGTTCAAAATCCTGAAGATTGAGCAAACAGAACCAGGGAGTAATCTACACCCCCCCAACACCCCCCTAACACCCCTCCAAATTTCTTCACACACACCCCTGAATGGAAAAGGAATACTCCCCCAAATCTAATTGTATCAATCAGTATCATATAGATTATTTATTACATCAAGTTAAAAAAAAAAGTTTAGCGTTTAGGAAAGGAGGCAATACTCTTATTTATTTATTTCACTTCAAAATACGAAGCAACCTCGTTCTCATGTACGGCTTCGAGAACCACACGACCTCATTGTTTCGGGAGGTGTTTCGATTTAAACAATTGACAAAACAGACCGCTGATACCTACCCTCTTGTGCTCCACAGTCGTTTCCGAGAAAAGAGATTGATGGACAGATGCAGATGACTGAAATTGGCAACGTCTTGAGCGGTCATTCACCTACCTCCTCCTCAATAAGGAAAAATGTGACAATATAGTAATAAGCTTATACCATATTCAGTTGTTAAGTGCTACTCTGCAACAGGCTTGCGACTAGAGGGGGGGTTGAAGAGGGCCTGGCCCTCCCTAAATTTTTCATGTCCCCTCCAGACCTCAATACAAAATGCACAATTTAGATATTTGTAAGCGAATTTTTAATGACTTGGCCCCTCCTAACATATTCATGCCCCCCCCCCTCCAAAGCTCTGTGGCTGGTTTCGAGCCTGTTCTGTAAGTGGTGTATCAACGGACGGACGTTAGAAGGGTGTAGTCAAAACGTTTCTAGAAATGAAGAGATCGATTGAAGTAAGAATTATATATATATATTTTAGACTGAGTCTAGCGTTATGCAGGAACGCATTTGGCGCTAGCTTAATTTTTGTAAAGTATATTTTTATTCACGTAAATTCATTGAGCGGAACAGGGCTCATAGCGAGTCACTTTTTTATTATACCTAAAATTTACTTTTTTCAAGTTGGTCATTAAAAGTTTTTTTTTTCTTTTCAAATTTGTCACTAAAAGCTACTTTTTTGAGAGGTAAAATTACTCTTTAGTGTGCTTTATGTTTTGCATTGGCAGTTTTCTAAGAAAAATATGAAAACAAATGGAAAAAAGCAGAAACTTGTTACTCATTACTCTTCTGAAAGCTTCAGTATTTGAAACAGTCAGCTTCATTCTCACTTCAGCTTTTATTCTTTTTAAAGCACAGTGGACGGTTGGTGGATGCTTAAGCTCTCAAGTTGAGGTTGAGAACCCTTCTTGTCTATTGTTTCTTCTATCATAATAATCTTTTGCAGTGTGCGAATTAGATAATCTATATTGGGGGGGATAAAATTAGGCCAAAGGACATAGTCTGAAGGTTCAAATTTCAAAATGAGACAATAAATGCCTTACCCCCCATTATATATATATATATATATATATATATATATATATATATATATATATATATATATATATGTGTGTGTGTGTGTGTGTGTGACATCTGTAATAAATAAGATATTTATTAATTTAATAAATCTACCGACAATAACTATGCACATATATATTGTCTGACATACACACACCCCACTAAACCTTTCTGAACGTGTTTTAATGTTGTACTCACTCTTGTCCCCGTAGCTCTCTAAGGTTTATTTAGTTAATAATTTGGCTCGAGCGATAGCCATGATCACAAGCATATGTTAATTTTTCCACTCATATTGAAAGCTTCCACTTTGTATTAATACATACAGGTTGCGAAAAGAAACCTATTTCAGTCTTGTGAAAACCACTAAAATTATCAGTTAAACCGGACATTTTTTTTTTTTTTTTTTAAAGAAAATCTAGATATTAGCCTATCAAATAAGAAATGGATTGTTGCTGGTCCCGATTTCTCACATCAAGGTCAAATCGAAGGCCAAATATTTAAAATCTCTCAATTCAAATTTCGAGCTTGTGCTTCTACTTTCCGCTAAAGCTGTGCTCATCACGACTTTTTTTCTCCAAATATCGATTCCGTGATGGGCACGGAAAGTCAACACTTAAAAATTACCTTGAAGATGAGTTGATTCACTATGGGCTACGTTATTCAAATAAAGTAAAACATTACACTGAAGTTTTTCAGACAACATTAATTGCGGGGACAGCAAACTGTACAGCGAAAAGATGGAAAAATGAAGGGTTAACTTTAAAAAAAAAACGCTCCAGCTGAAATGCTTATACAGACACGGACAATGACACGGAGAACCAGTCGTATTAACAAATGCTGAAACAAATCTTGAATTATTTGCTTATTCACCTAAAAATCACCTTCATTAACATGTCTGCTCACTAGGAGCGTATCCCCCAGCGTGTACGTTAACATATACTTACGAGAGAATACCTATATCTCAGATTTTGAGTACAGTTTCAAAAGTTCATTTCCGTAAACTGTAAAAGCAGTGATTACTATGCTAATTATCACAAATTAAATGCAACTTTTGAGTTGCATACACACAACCTACTAGGGAATGAAGACCATGTGCTAACAAAGGGTACACTGGAAAATGAAATAACATGTTATAACAAAAATTAAAATAAGATGATAATCGATACAAATATAGAGGATGAATATGACATATCCGAACTTCGCCAAGTATGGTAGAAGAAGCTATTTGTTTACTTCTTGTTGGCCAATCGCTAAGAACATTTATAAATCTATATGTGGCTTTGTTATACGCAATTAGTACATTCAAATTCACAAACGATGACGAACTGAAGGGTACGAAGGTACAGTTGCAAGTAACAACCGTAGTCATAATAATATAGTTCTACTAAACAACGTTGAAAATAATGGGTAATTAGGTGGTAAGTAGAAATGACCAAAACTGAACAGTTTACATCGATCATTTCGAAATACAGCTAGAAGATTAAATTTACAAGAAATAACAAAAATCAGTGAAATTTGGAGTTATACTAAGCATAGTTTGAGGGGGAAAGCAAGCATCCCCGGTGGGGATACTTCAGCTGACTTCTTTGGGGGGGAACAAAATGTGATTGAGGGGGAAAATCCCCCTCATCCCCCCGGTAATTCGCACCCTGATCTTTTGGTTTTCTCTCGTAATAGTTAACGCTTCGTTCAACGTTGTGTGTATGTGTTTGTGTGGTTCATCATGTTCGTCTTGTGTTATGCTGTTTGTATGTTCTTCTTAAGAGTAGGTGATGAATTTGAGTATTTCACATTTTTGAGAACTCTTAATGCGAAGTTAAATATAATGTCTGGGATGAAGAAATTCTGAAATAGGCCAGAACTGGTTCCACTTATTCAGAAGCTTTTTACATCTGCTAAGTCTGCTTACCGTAACTACAAAACATACTTTGAAAACCTCAGAAAGGAGGAACCTCAAAAAGAAGAAGTAAAGAAGAAACAAAACAACAAGGAGAGCGATAAATTGACAAAGGAAAAAAGGGGCATGATGAGATTTTGTGTGCTTTTGACTATTTTTTGTCACTTTTCACTTATTTACAAGAGACCAGACCACTATGAGCCCTGGGATTATTAAAATTACTGTGCATTAAAGAAGACAAAACAGTAAGATACAAAATATTTGTAAATTGAAAAACTGGATTTCTGGAAAACAACTAAATCAATAAATAATTTTCTTATGAAAGATATTCAGAGCGAATAACGAAGCCAGGAAGGGCACGAACGGAGATTAAGAGATCAAATAATACAACAATTAACGTTAACTACAGGGTTAGAATATTAAAATAATGAAATTGGAATTATGTACAGTATTAATTGCTAAACGAATGTGATTTCAGCATCAGACAAGGGAATTTTTTCCCAATTAATATTTTGGAAAAAAATCACCCACTAAAACTTGCTAGGGGTGAATAAATTGAAATAATAGGAGAATTTTGCAAAACAATTACAATAATTCGTATGTAATCAATTCACATGTAGGGGAATTATTGGGTAAAATAGTGGATGTTAGTTCCCAATACAGTGAAACCTCTCTTAACGGACATCTCTCAATAATGGACATCTTCATAAGAGGACAAACTTTCTTATTCTTTCATGCCATAAATATGTGAGAGAGAACCCTTCCTTTTAGGGACACCTCTCATTTACAGACAAATAATCGGTTCCACCGATGTCCGTTTTGAGAGGTTTCACTGTATTACTCAGTTTAGTAATAATAATAATAAATGCTCAAATGTGTGAACTTACTTTATTGAACCTACCACTTCGAATATATTATTATTATTATTATTATTATTATTATTATTATTATTATTATTATTATTATTATTATTATTATTATTATTATTATTATTATTACAGTGAAACCTCTACTAACGGACACCTCTATAAAGCGGACACCTCCCGTAACGGACATATTTTGTAATCCCCAAACACTGTAAGAGGAAAAAACATATTAGCGAACCTCTCTAAAGCGGACACTCTCTAGTACGGACACGGACAGTCTTTTCTGTATTTTATAGGTATTATTTATCTCCGTATTACGGACACTTTCTCTAGAAACAAGTCGAAAACTATAGTAAAAATACATTTTCAGTAATTCGTACATGTGTCACCAAGGAAGCATTGTAACAACATTTTGCCTCCTCAACTGTCTGCTCAGCAACCCAGACGAAGCGTTTCTGTTTAACAACACCCTCATGTCGTTTGTTTGCATTCCACTCCCACTCAAGCCGTTTTAGACACAAAGTGATTGACAGTTGTCCGTCGTTTAGGATGGCACGTTATGCTACTGTGCAGCTAGAATCTCTAACCAAGCAGAAGACAAGTTTAGTATTTTTTGCCCACGGATATGCATATTGTCTCATAAATGACACTTCTGGACTGCAATTAACCCACAAATTAAAGCGACATACTGAAAATGTAGTAAGTTGTGGTAAATGTAAAGTGTAGAACCTTAACATCTTATTTCCATGTCGTGCCTTGAACATAGGGTACTGGATGTTGGAGGATAATGCACGTACAGTAAACAGTTTGGTAATATTCGCAAATACATGATTCATGCAAAGATATGTTTTTCTAATTGCATATTACCTTGTTTACTAATTTACGTAAGAAAATATGGAAACCTCTCTAAAGCGGACACCTCTTTATAGCGGACAATTTTTGATTCCCTACGACTGTCCGCTTGACAGAGGTTTCACTGTATTATTATTATTATTATCAGTAGTAGTAGTAGTAATATTGCAATAGTTGCGTAACAAAATATACTATTTTCTTGTTTGAGTCTGTTTAAAAATTATATCACTATTCTGAGAGCACCCCCCCCCTTTTATTTTGAACACACCCCTAAGTAAAAATTTCTGGCGTACTTACTGAACAGAACGCTCTTCTCTTCGACTACTCGCCTCCCTTTAAATTTAAATTTACTCTCTATTGGTTGATGCAATTAAAATGTCCAACCATCTCTGCGAAACCATCTCTGTAACACAACCACTGGATGGCCTCAAGTTATGCATACGAAGTCACAAACTTTGTACGTTTGAAGAAAACGCGACATAAATGCCTAATCAGTCAGATCACAGTATTCTATTGAACAGGGTTGTGTGAAAATGCGCCAGGTGCAACCTCCAGTTGCGAGTTAGTTCAACATTCTTTACATCTACCTACGAGAAACGTTAACAATGCATTTGGGTCCAAAGTGGTAAATGAATGCACCACACGCTGTTGGTTTGTGAAATTTCGTGCCGACGATAAAAACATTGAAAAATAAGCACATCGGCATTACTCCTCAGGAATACTGTGTAAGCAGACCTTCCGAAAAGTGTTCCTGCAATTGTAGACGAGTAATGCATAGACCATACTACTGTCGTTCGATGTTTTCATGCAATCGGTAAGGTGAAAAAAGTTGGACATATCGCCGCCACAGGAGTTGGTGAATGCCAACATAATCACTCTCCGGAGGTGCTCAGTTCTTGAGTGTACGGAATGACCGGTAGGGTTTTTTGAATTCGATTGCACTTCAGATAAAAAAAAATATATCTACTAAAAATTATAAATGACCGGGACAGAGGTTGGATTTTGATCAACATCCAGGACGGTTTCCGAACCCACCCTTTTCCCGCAGATGCTGTTGTTCTGGTATCATGGTCTATAGTAGAAATTATCCATAATGTTCTCCGTTGAGATGAAATCATTATTGAAGATCGCTGTAATGCTTAAATCCACGAAATACACCACAAACTTGTCCTCAAGTATCTACCAATGGTCAACAAACATGATGTCCTCACGTTTCACGACAATGCACCCTAAAATGTTGCTCAAATGGTGGTACAAACTCTCCATAAGTTACAGTATGGTACCCTTCCTCAACCATTGTAATCTCTTGATCCCTTTCTTCCATAGTCTACTACATTTTCCAGCATCTCGATCACTCTTTGGCAGGGTAAAAATTCCCTGATGACCAGGTGGTGAAAGGTGCGGTTGAGGACTTCTTCGCAATATCGAGAACAGATTTATTTCGTCATGGAATCTAATCGTTGGCTGAGTAGATGGCAGAAATGTGTCGTACAGCCGTAATCAGTAATTTCAATCACACTAAACTAATACCTTTTTATTTTCATCAACATTTTCAGTATACTAAAGTTTCACTAAGCCACTACTAGTGCTCTCAACGGGTCGGGTCGGCTTGAAGACAGACCCGACCCGACCCGTGACCCGAATTCACTGACCCGACCCGGCCCGAGTTGACCCGATTGACCCGACCCGACAACCTGACCCAAAGAACCCGACCCGACAACACGACCCGAGCTGACCCGACCCCTTTGAGAGCACTACGGTCACGACACTGGGTGAATGCCAAAATGTACTCCCATTGGGAATTAAACCCGGACCACGTGTATCGAAGTCTTACACGTTAACCACTAGTTAGATCAAGCGGGGGATTTGTATACCTAGGTATGCATCTTACGGAATGTCTGGCACTTTTGAGGTTTGTTTATTTCTTTTTATAACTGATACCAATGTCCGACGTGGCAGAAATTTATTTTTTTTTTCTTGCTTTAGTTCTATGTGACGAAATTTTTCTTCAAGATCAGTGTTCTCACCTACTCGGAAGGTGTCTTCCTGTTTCGCCTATTCCTGTTCTGCTTACTAGCCTCAAAGCAATATTTATCAAGATTTCTTCGTTATCAAGATTTAGGCGAAACAGGAATTCCTGTTTTGCCTATTCCTGTTTCCCCTACTGTTAAGATGAAAGGATACTTTTGAGTCTGGGATTTTCCTTGGGAATTTTATTTCTAATGTATGTGAATTCAGTTATTCCGTAACATAATTTAATATTAACGAAACTTTATCAATAGTCGCGATTTTGAAAACAACTATAATATGAACAAGAAATGGAGGAAGTAGATGTACTTTCACTTTTACCAAAAATTATCTTAGCTAGTCGAAAAAATATTGGGCTCTGATTGGCGTTTCATTGGGGAGAGAACAAATCAGAATCTCAGAATACGTCTAGCTTTGAATCGAAACTTTTAATGAGGCACCGGGAATATAACTGTTTGCTAGTCTTGTGTTGAACTTTGTGTGTCATATAATAGAGTAGAATAGTATAGAATATTTTTTTTTTATTTTCACTAAACAATGAATATTGCAATAGACAGCGTCAATAATATACAAAATTCAGATTACTATAATTTACATTTTTTTTTCAAATTCATTAATACTACAAATAACATTACAAGAAATGCTTGACATTGGTTTTCGAAATCGACATTACACATCCTTCGAATATACAGTATAGTGGTAATACACTGTATAGTTTCATGCTTGTATATTTATAGCTTCTTTGGGTTGTATTTAGTTTAACGTGTGAGATATTTAAATCATATTTACGTTTTGTATTATATGAGTGAGCATTATTGCGATAATCAATACTGTCCAGATTTTCTCTATCGTGCATAAATATACAACGAAGAAATTGTCATGATCTGCATTTCCTTAAACAATAGTCTACATGATGCAGTATCTGGCAAACCTTTTATTCTGCCTTCTTCTGTCGTTTGAAGGCAATTTGAGCACCCTATGAATTACCCTACAATAATATACCGTAGTGTAAACGGCAATGAAAGAAAGCATATTATGCTGTAAGAAGCACGGTTTCAGTAACTGTTATCCTGCCAAGCGTGGATCAGTTTATTTATTTCTAGATAGTTTAATAATTGATTTTTAATACATTACTCAAAAACTTTGGGTGTAATTGGCACTAAGGATATAGGACAGGCACGTAGCCAGGATTTCGTGAAGGGGGGGGGGAGGTCCGTGACATGAAATATTGTTGTCATCACACCAGGGGCTCGATCATTCTAAACTATTTTACTGGATCATATATTGGTTCGTTTAGCCAGGATTTCGGGGGGGGGGGGCATGACATAAAGTTCTGAAGGCCCAGGAGCTCGATCAATTTAAACTACTTCCCTATCAACATATATTGGTTTGGTAGGACAATAAAATGAGGATATGTTGATAAATATTTTAATAACAAACTATGAAGAAATCTCGAGTAAAATAATAAAAAAACAAAGTATTGAAAAAGATTTTACAATATTTACGTCCTTCCTCTGTTCATTCAAACATAACAATTTTCCTTTCATTATGACCTCAACTATTATAAAAGGTACATATTCACTATTATGAAAAGTACATACTCAATAATATCTTGTAAAATATTTTACAATATCTGCGTCCCTTTCTCTGTTGAATCAAATGTTAACAGAAGTTTCTTCCCACATAAATTTTTGTCTTTATTTTTCCGTCAACTACTGTCTGTTCCAAATGACAGGTTAAAGGAGCAGCAGAAATTCTTTTTGAAATAACATGCTTGATACTGCAAGGATGTGATGACGAAAAATTATGATTAAAAAAAGCCCACACTATTACACAAAAGCACTATGCTTTCGGAAGCTTGAAATCTCCCTCACTAGTAGCAGAAATTCTGAGAATTCCGTAATTTCTAATTCCCTGACTTTCAAATTCCCGGAAATTTCTAGAAATTTCAAATTCCCTGACTTTTCCAGGATATCTCGCTCACCTCGCCACCATGTATTGCAAGTAATACAAATCTACTCATAAGAAAGAGTAACCAAAAGCTTCTTGTAGTTTTTAATTTTTAACACTGATGCTTCATTCTCTAATTTCATTTTGTTTCATCCTTCCTTAAATTTTTAATTTATGATCTCGAAGGGGGAGAGTCCGGCCGCCCTGGACCCCCCCTTGGCTATGTGCCTGTATAGGATGATTGTCATTAGGTTTACTTTTATCGTTTTTCTTATGTATAACCAATAACCGTGAAAATAAGTGCCTCCTACCATGAAAAATATACGGTTTACCGTTTTTCTAAAATAATGGTAGGAGACCGTTTTCCTGTCAGATACTTGTGTCGGGCATGCGCATTGGAGAGAAAAAGCACATGTTCGAAGCGAGGATTGATGGCGCGTAGGTTCGGATGTGTTGTGCTTTGTTTTGTTTTGTTTATTTCTTTTGTTTGTTTGTTTGTTTAGTGTGTGGTTTTCTGGTATGCTATATACAGTACTAGTGTTGAAGATATCCTGGAAAGGTAATAGTATACAAGAGGTCCTCATCATATCCAGTGCACATGCATACTTCCTACTGTTGCACTACGTATGAAAATGATTTTATTACACGTAGAAGTGGTAACAGAACACACAAGAGACCCAGATCATGTTGTATTCACACTCCAATATGAAGTGTGAATACAACATGATCTGGGTCTCTTGCGTGTTCTATTACCACTTCTACATATAATAAAATCATTTTTATAAGTAGTGCAACAGTAAGAAGCATCCACGTGCACGTGACATGCGATATGTGTTTCAAATGCCCCACATATACTCATACAAAATGTACAAGGGCACATTATTATTCTTCGCATACCATATAAAAAAAACATTCTTAGAAAAACATCTGTAAGTACAAGGGCCATTTTAAGAATGCAATAAAAATTAGAGAGGGAGTACCAAGCGGAAACGCGCACATATAGCCCGAAGTACAAGGGCTATATTATTGTAAATCACGAAATATAAAGCTCTGGAAAAGTTAATGCCTACAATGGACTACTGAGCAACATAGAAGTGCTTACCGCCCACGTGGGGAAATTTTAATACAATATTAAACTATCAATCAACAAAAAAAATCACTTATTATCTACAATACAAGATTTTAAAGCACAAATATAAAAAAAGATTAAGATCGCACACTTATTTCACGATCCACGCACTTTACTTACTTACACGTACAAATGTCACCATTTTATCTTCTTCCTACCGTACTGCCACCTGCAGAACACAAAGCACAAGCTCCGTCAATGTAAGCAGAACAAAAAAAAAAAAAAAAAATGGCATCCCCATGTAGGCGGAACCTCTGGCTAGAACTGCAGGACGTTATACGGCCCGCAAGAAAATTCCCGAAAATGCAAATTACCAGTAAGCGAAAGTAAACAACAACAACAACAAAAAAAAAAAAACTTCGCGTTGCGTTCAGCTCACAAAAACCTCTAGGGAATGACCCCAAAAATTGACGCAAAGCTCTACGGAATAAACCCTCAAACCCGATCTTTCCAAAAACAGATAAGCAATCACGCTAGACCTGCTACTACTGCATACAACTCTCAAACAGTTGAAGAGAGTTCGCCGTGGATCAAAATAAACAAGGTGTACGATCACAAAGGTGAAATACATATGTTGTTTTTTATATTCGTATCACGACGAAAGTGAATGACACTCGCTTTGTTACCCCATTTTTAAGTTCCTAGATGTTCAATGAATAATCTGTAAAAGACTGCACTTCGTGCGTCCTCGGGAAGTGACGAGGCGTGACGTATACTATATCCCCTGGAAATTCAACATTAAGCAAGGTAATGTATGGGAAAGCATTATGTTAATATTTGAACTTTGTTCGGTGACAAACAAAACTTTAGTTGGCTATCGTGGCAAGCAGATCGCTCCAAAGTGCAACGATTCGAAACCAAGAAGCTGCTGGATGTATAAACTGAAGTCTTATGATAATGTAGCCAACTACGAGTGGTGGTGAAGCTAGAATTAGAATCACAATGTTGAAACACTTTAAAAAAAAAAGGAAAAAGAAAAAGAAAAGCTTTTAGGAAAAGTGCTTCGTAGTTTACCGTACTTAGAACAGCATTACATAAATTGTGTTGCATCAACTGAAATTTTTCATGTTACAGAAATAAAAGTCACTCATGAATGCCCGAAGGAGGGGCAGGGGTCGCTCCCCTAGTTAACGAAAAAGTATTAAATTTCTTAATACAAATAAAAAATATCAAATGTAATAGGGTATATAATTAGTAACCAGGGAGATGAGTCCCCTAGAAAATTTTCATCGGGCGCCCATGCTGTCATTATTTTTTCTGGATAAATGAATTGTTAGATTTGAAAAATATTTCTGTAAATGTTTTTATGTTTAATTTTGTTCTGAGTACCTATAATCTGTTCTGGTGTCTTGTTAATACATTTGAGCGCTTAATAAATATGCAAAAGCTCGATACTCTGGAAGTTTGGTGACTTTTTTTTTTTTTTTTTTGAGCATTGATGCCACTGTTACATAATTGTGCAAACACGTATTTATTAATTTGGGATAGCGGATACTGGATACTGTAGGCAGTGTTGTAAGAAGTCATATGGTTTTACACTTGTTTAGGCGTACTTCTTGTCATTCTAAGCTATGTTGTCGGGTGCCTGTGTGGTTATCTGAAACTGTAATAATGCGACTAATCGAATGAATCGCTGATTAGAATATTTGAGGTCTATTAGTCTACTGGTACTCATAGCGAAAATACATGCAATAAAACTAGTCTTAACACTGTAACTGAGTATCAATTTATGATTATCTTAAAAGGACATGGATGTTTGTTCCAACTACATCTTCAAAGCGTGCGAAAACTCAGCTATAAAATTCAAGAAGTAGTTTTTTTTTTGTTTTTTTTTTTAATGTAATGTCGAATCCTCTTCTGGTGTTTTGTTCAATACATGACAAAATTGGTAATTTTGAAAAGAAAAAGCCATGTATGTTCAAGATGATATCAGAACAAGGGTTCGATATTACAAACTAAGAATTAATTTCAAGTTTTAGTTAAGTAGTGTTTAACACCAGTGGACCAGTGTGTACTGTAGTTGCATCCATCCAGGAAAAATTATTGCTAGCCAGTGTGTGTACTGATACAGTTTCCAGCAATTCGATTAAAATTGGGTCAATATATTGCCCAGCAAGAATTCTTACTGGATCTAGCAAGAGGACATGCTGGACCGGCAAGGACCTCTAGATAAGAATTGGTGTGATAATTACCGTAAAACTTGTACGGTAATAACACACCTGTGCTTTTTTTTTTAAAAAAAAACGACCCCTAAATTTTACGGTAAATTACCGTAAAATATACGGTACCAAATTTGTTTCTAAACACGGTCAACATTATTTTGCCTCTAAATATACGGTCTGCCGTTTTTATGAAAAAACGGTGGTCCGTAAAATTTAGGGTAATCGGATGGCAGCGAGAGTTGACGGTAATCGGTCAGTAAATTTAAGGCGAAATTTTTTACAGTGCAGGAAATTTCTGAGCTTTTATGCATTCAATGGTTACATATCTAAATGTATGCTGTCCGAAAAAGTTTAAGAGAACTACCATAAGGAAGTAAATATACTGAAACAGTTTTTAATAGGTATACGGCACATCTTAAATCACAACGGGATAGACTAATCATATTTCATAATATTACAAACACTACAGGATTACCTACTGATCCGTAAACGAATTTAATGAATATTTTAGGAATAGTATAACACAATTAAATGATAAATCAAAAGATGAAAACGGTTTCTCCTAAAATCAAAATTTTTCACTTTAGAAGTTTATTAGCACAGCAAAATGTAAGTAACATTGAGAAAATTTTTCATGGACTGCAATTAATACCAGAACAGTTTTATCAGACGTTAGTAAACTGAAACCTTCAAACTGAGGATTCCTATGGATTTTCTAACAATTTGTTTAAAAAAAATGTAATTGATGTTATAATTGAATCTTTAGTTTACCTATTTAACTGAGTGCTTCTCGAGAGAATCTTACCTGACTGCCTTAAATTGACACTCACTGTAGCCATATGGGCCCGTGCCGCACAGCTTTTAAAATTATAGATATAATTGTCTTCTGAGTGTTTTGTGACAATATTTTTGTAACAAGTGTCTTTAACCTCTCAGATACGTCGAACTTTGATAACACTAAGTGTGGAAACAAACTATTTGAATATAAAGATTATTTATATCGGATTAACAAGCGTAATAGTGAGAAAACTTACATAATATGTACGCTCGGATGCAAAGCCACTGTTGTTCTTCTTGGAGATGAGCCCATAAAATCGTCAGCTAGGCCTATAGATTCGCACGAGCCGTAAGGAAAGTCAGAACTTTTGTGGATAAAATGACGAACAGGGTAATCGAGGATCCAATTCAACCACTTCCAAAGATTTACAGATACGTTCATTTCTTTGCTCTAAGGCTCAGCACAGTGATATTTAGTTATTATTATTATTATTTCGGGGGGGGGGGGGGGTATTGCTATCATAGTGCAAGTCACAGACTTTCGTAGTATAATGAGCACAGAGTTGGTTTGTCAGATTTCACCAATGAACAATAGAATAGCCAAGTAAAAGAGTGAAGAAAATTTAATAGTCACCCTAGTACTCATTTACTTTTATTGGATTGTATGGTATATTAAAAATGCAACAAATGGACAAGAAGAACAGTGTTGAGGAATGGCAGTCAAAACTGAAGAGAAAATTGTCTCATGAGCATCCCAATATATTGATATATATTGTTGGAGTTATTGAAGCAAGAACAGGAGGAGAATGAAAATCTAATGTTGTTACTGGAGATAGAGAACCGGTCAAAAGTGCAAAAATTGAAACACAAACGCTTAGATCAGCGAATTAATACTTTGAAGGAGAGATTAAAATCTAAAGGTATAGATTTAATGGACTACATTGATACTGTATCCTATTGCATATTTTTGGAAAACTGGGTATGAGTGTACGACAGAAAGAAAGAAATACAAATAAATGAACATGTATACACGACTCCAAAAGTGCATTACCACCTGCAATTCTCCTTTTCCTGCAATAGCAGGCAACCCAAAAAGCTCGGCGGTTGGGTTGGTTGCGAATTCGAAAGGCGTTGGACAAAACCTCAATTTTGTCACAAATATATCAGTGTGGCAAACTGCAAATAAGGGAATAAAACAAATTGTTAAGAATGAGAATTTTATTATTGTGATGGAGTTGGATGACATCAAAAGTTACAAAATGACTTACTTAAGCAGTTCAAACAAGATGAATAGTAAGAAACAGATATTAGAAGAAAGCATTTCTCTCTTTCCCCCCGCCCCAAAAAAAGAAACTCGTAAAAAGAAAAAGTTACATAATATAAAAGTTTCATATAAAAGCCTAACAGCACAAAAACAAATATCTACACGAAACGAAAAAGAGACAAACACAGAATAGGGGACACCAGTGGCGTAGCAGATTTGCGGCCTTCCCATTCAAGATAAAGAGACAAGACCCTAGTTGTAAACCCCATTGTTATAATAATAATAATAATAATAATAATAATAATTATTATTATTATTATTATTATTATTATTATTATTATTATTAAAAAGTCGTTTCCTTTTCTAAATCTCTGACTCTGCCTCAGAGCATAAATGCATATAGCGATCATGTGTGCACCTTTTGTCAATTAGCGGTCCCAAAGGCCAAAAGGGATGGAAATCTCCAAGGAAGAGAAACAAAAAAACTTTCTTACGGTAAATTCTAGTTCAAAGTTCGAAGTACTTGCTTTTCCACGTGATTTTTTGTTTCTTTCTTCAGGGAACAAAAAAGTTCTAGCTCCTAAGAAATTACATCATATAATATTGCAAATTTGCAAGTGGATGTATTTACATTGCAATGTTTGGTAATAAAGATATTATAATTAGAAAACAATCTTGCAAAAAGTAAGTTTAATTTCTTCATCCATCGCAAGTCTTATGGGACCTTTATACCTCGCATCCCCACTCCCCGAATATCGATATCGAAAATTTAGAATGATTATATTCATGTCCATATATTTGCGATATCGAATGTTGGTATATGATAATATAGATATCGATGATAGCGATATATCGACATATCACAGACCCAGATTCCGAGAAGTGATGCTTGAAATATACTGGAATCAACAATCAAATTCTAAATAAGTTTTTTCATTTCCGTATCCAATGTTGATGGGGAAGGGTGGGAGTCTACTTAGGTACAGAGGCCATATCAATTGTGTTCTCAAACCAGCCATTACACCAGCTATTATCAAAGTGTTAAGTCAGCCATTGTCTGCGAGTTACGCCAGTTCCATCTGAAGTTTGAATTGAAAACCTGAGTTACAAAACATCCCAAGTCCACTCTTTTTCTTCGTATTTTTCGTTTTCTGTTTTTTATGTTAGCATCTATGTTTCAGGGATATTCACTTGCATAATACGTAAGTCCAAGTCAAAACTTTAAAAAAAATCAAAATAATTTCAGCTAAACAGAATAGCATTCCAAGTATAATCTTCTTGTCTTTCTTCTAAAAACATAAAAGTACTCCGGTGGACTTCGGATGTTCTGCAATTCAGATCTTCAATTTTATTTACGGTCTTTAACCATCTTTAACTCACAGACTCCTTGCTTTCATAAAAAGCATTTGTTGTGTAGATTAAAATCAAAAATGAATCAATCTATATTCTTGGGAACTTACTGTTGCACCAACACACATATATACAGGGTGTAACAAAAAGGTACGGGAAAATTTTAGAGGTGGATTCCTTATGGGTAGACAAGCAAAATCGTTCATATGACCATATGTCGGGAAATGTATCATTACAGAGTTACGGCCATTGAGCCGCCTAATGGTGGAAATAGTCACATTCTGGTCGCTCCTTAATGTGACTCAATTTAAACCTCAATAACTCAGACCCTAATTAACCTAGGAAGATATTTTTGATATCTATGTATTTCTAAAGGACGATGCTTTCCGCCTATATATATAGGGTGAGTCAAAAGTCTTGGACACCTGCATAAGTTTTAAAATCGACGGAAAAAGTAAAAAGTGATGATGGAAAAAGAGGTTTGATGAGGGGCTGCAACTTTTGGAGTGTATGTCATTCATGGCCGCCATCTCGAAATCCGCCATTTTTAATTCAAGTCTTTTTTTAAATGGGAAAGTGTATGTCACATCAAATAACACTAGCTTGAGCTAAGAAATTTAGTGGTGTAATTTGTTTTTTTTTCTATCTTGTACAGTTTAGAAGTTATTAATGTTCAAATGTGGGAAATTACCTTGTTACTGACCCAGTTCTCTCTGTTCCAGGTGATCTAAAATAGGTCTGACACGTGAACAGAAGATCGAAACCATCCTTATATCAGTGGAACGCAGCTACCGACCAATAGCAGCTGACTACAACCGATGGCACTCAGACAGAGAACCGGTATCGCACAGCACGGTGGCTCACGTGATCACCAAATTCCGAGAGACGGGCTCTGTTCAAGATAGGGCACGTAGTGGGCGACCAAAGACTGCCACCAATGACGAAACTGCAACGGCGGTTGTTGCGTCGTTTGTGAAAAGTCCTACACGAAGTACCCGTCGTGTGTCCCTAGCATGTTTAATAAGCCAATCCTCCGTTATCCGGATATTGCACACCAATCAGTGGCATCCTTACAAGCTGCACATGCAACATAAACTGAACGAGGATGACCCTGATCGCCGGTTGGAGTTCTGCATGTGGGCTACTGAACAACACGAACTGGATCCTGCGTTTGTCAAGGGCATACTGTTCAGTGACGAGGCGTATCTCACTTTGAACGGGGAGGTTAATCGACATAATTGTCGACACTGGTGTGACGCAAATCCGATCTGGGTTGACCCGAGTCGAGAACATAGTCCAGCGAAGGTGATGGTTTGGTGTGGCATATGGGACACCCGCATCATTGGGCCATTTTTCAGTTACAACACCTTAACTGCACCACAGTATGTGATGCTGTTGCAGGACTTTGTGTTCCCTGCCACACTGAACGCTGACGGCATTTTCCCATCTTATTTTCAGCACGATGGACCCCTCCACACTATAGACTTGGTGTCCGTCAATGGTTGGATGAACAACTGCCACGGAAGTGAATTGGTCGCCGTGGTCCCGTGGAGTGGCTGCCCAGATCCCCTGACTTAACGCCCCTTGATTTTTATCTATGGGGACATCTTAAGCAGATAGTGTATGCTGAGACAATCCGTGATTTGAGACACCTGGAGGAACGCATCCAACAAGCCAGTGACCAAACTTCAGGAGACATCTCCTCCGTGTGAGACTCCAGTCAGAGTGGTTGCAGGGACTACAGTTGTGCATTGCACGAAATGGACAACATGTAGAACATGTGTTGTAGCATTCAGTATCAAGGTAATTTCCCACCTTTGAACATTAATAACTTCTAAACTGTACTAGATAGGAAAAACAAATTACACCACTAAATTCCTGAGCTCAAGCTAGTGTTATTTGATGGGTCATACACCCCTTCCCGTTTTAAAAAATGACGTGAATCCAAAATGGCGGATTTCAAGATGACATACACTTCAAAAGTTACGGCCCCTCATCAAACCTCAGTTCCCATCATTACTTTTTACTTTTCCCATCGATTTTCACTTATGCAGGTGTCCAAGGACTTTTGACTCACCCTGTATATTTTATGTATGTGTGGGAGTACCACGGTGGACATGGAAGGGTAATTACTTGTTTTTTGTTTGATTTTTGCATCAGCATTTTGAAGATGGCATTCCTTGGGGATACACTCATAAAATGCATATCAGCGGAAAGCTTAATTTTTACAGAACACGTTGCTATTAAAATTACCTTCCTATCTTAATCAGAGTTTGATATATTGAGGTTTAAATTGAGACACATTAAGGAGCGACCAGAATGTGACTATTTCACACCAGTAGTCAGCTCAAAGGCCGTAATTCTGCAACGATGCATTTCCCGACATATGGTCATCGGAACGGTTTTGCTTGTCTACCAATAAGGAATCCACCCATGAAGTTTTGTCGTACCTTTTAGTTACACCATCTATATACAAGATCCGTTTTGTTGATTTACGAAATCACTCTTTTTTCCTCAAACAATTTACAAAAAGGGTCTTGAATGAGGTGGTCGCACTAGTAATGACATCCCGTAGCGTCGTTACGTAACACACACAGTATAAATAAAGCTTCAAAACCACAAATTGCAAGTTCTGCCGCAGATAATTCGGTAAGGTGTCTGCTTGTTGAGTGGGCAACCCAGATTCATATCACGGCTGGTACGGTTTGCTTTTTTTCCCTTTCAAAATATGTTTCTATATGTTTATATTTCTTCTTAATAATTACTTTCTTGCAATCTTAAATTAGTCGGGGTTAAGTAGTCAGAAGATTAAAATACATGTCTGACTACTTTATCCGTGTGTGTGTACTCATATATATATCTTTACACATTTGTTTCTTTCTTGGGGCCGCGGCGGCTCAGTGTTAGAGCGTTCAACTTTGGTGCTTGGGGTCCGGGTTCGATCCCAGTCCCCGACAAGTGAACTTTGTGGTGGACAAACACCGTGTGCGTGGGTTTTCTCGGGGTTCTCCTGCTTTGTTCATTCCACCATTTCATTCATTACTCATCATCACCGTCTCCTTTAGCCTAACCGGCATAATCGTGGGACGTAAAACCCAAAGATTTCATTAGTCTCTTTCCTTCAACTAGTGTTGCCACGAGACCAGACAGAAACCTTTGATACGTGACACGAGACGAGACAGACTACTTGTCCCGTCTCGTTTCCGAGACGAGACGAGACGTCTCTTGAAATGCCTCGTATCGTCTCATATCTCAAAAATGAAAAGACTATCCTAAAAGGAAATGAGGACTATCCTAAAAGAACAAGGAAGACCTAAAGTTATTTTTAAATGAATCTTACAAGCAGCTTTCATTTCTATTTTCCAACCGATTCAAGTTTAAATATTTAGTGATACTGTTCCAGATTCATGTAAAATGTTAAACCATTCTTTGAGATCAGTGTTTCAGAATATTTCATTCCGAGGGCTGGTGGTTATATCTATGTATAAAAATCCTTTATAGAAATACAAGTTCTCTTAATGCCAGTTTCATCAGCAACTAACCATTGTTCATGAGTTTTCTCGTTCCGAACAAAGACAGAAACTTGTAGGCCTTTTCCTGTACTGAGTTTGAAAGGATGCTGGTTTGACAAAATTTAGTTTCGTTTTATTGTTTTATGATGTTATTCGAACCAAAGTCATTTTTGAAATCAGAAAGTCACATGGGCCTTCTTATATTTTGAAGTGGCGCCAGAGGTTTTGAAAAAAGGATTTCAGAATAAGTGGGGAAGGCTTGCCTTTCGACTGTACCGACGATATTGACAAATATTCATGTCGTAATAATTCATTACTGGAAACCATTGGCGCCCGAAGAATTTTTAAGGGGGTCATCTCCTTGATTGCTATATTACGCCTGATATTTAATATACGTAGTTTGCTATATTACACATATATTTTCGTGAGCAAGGGCGGAAGGCCCCTTCCCCCTCCATTCGGGCGCCCGTGGTCGAAACTAAGTAGTCGTTGTTTTAAGCAGTGTTTCTTCCAGACATGTTTATGGGGTGCTGCCCCCTGGAACTCTAAGAGTACCCCCCACGGGGAGACCAAAATGATACATCTATAATAGAATAATACCAGCAGTACCCCCGTAATCCTAAATATACCCTCCCAGGAACATTTTTTTCTGAAAGAAACACTGATTGGAAGATTGTAGTCGTGTTGTGTGTTGTGCTGATGACCAAACAAAAGTGGTTAAAAGCTGTAATTTTAACCACTTTGTATAACAGCTCCTTTTTGTGGGCCTCATCCGCTCTAGTGTTGTCACGAGACGAGACATTTCTCGTGTCTCGTCTCACGAGACTAGACAGCTTGAAGCCTTCTCTCGTCTCATCTCGTGGAAACACTACTTTCGACCATGTGGGTTACTGCCTCGATCTTGGAAATGTCCTCGAAGGGATTGTGCTATGAATAAGATTTTATTCGAACTAATTGACTGACTCCGATGCAACATTGTTCCAATTTCGCCTATTCGCAATGTAATGGAATAGACAAACATACGTTTATATGGTTACATGAAGGCGGTCCCGTGTTCGATTCCTGGTGGGGGCACTCGGCCGAAAAATTTAAAAGTTTTTCAGGTCAGTCAGCTTGAATGAGATTTTCCTTGGTTTTCCACATTCACACCAGGCAGATGCCAGGGTGATACCTTAGGTTTCAGATCACTTCCTTTCTTCCCCAATCCTTTCTTCCTTCCCTTTCCCCGGAAAGTGTGTTCGCCTAGAGATGTCATCCCTCGAACGTGACGGGTTAAATGGTCTCAGATGCCGAAAGCCCAGAAATCTAAATCCTAAATCTTAAATTTACAAAGTTATTTCTGGGAAACATTGTTCTTTCAAAATATATTTCTATATATTGATATTTATTATTATTAATTGCTTTCTTGCATCTTTCCTACATTATTCTGGATTAGTTACCGTCGGTTAGTTTAGTCACATTATGTATAGTTAAATACGGTTACGTATGTTTACCGTTTCTTTTCTTTTTTTCAAAATACATTCCTATCTGATCACATGTATTGTTAATAATTTATTTGTTGCATTTTTTAATAATTTATTTCATACAACAGATAAAACAACTTATACATTTTAATTACACAGCAAATAGTTCTTTGACATGGAGGGAAATCTCCTTTGGCTATTGGAGCACATAGTATTACCAATGGGGATTTCCCTCATCCCCCTTGTAATTCGCACATCGTCAACAGATATAGAACATTGTTGAACATTTCTTGAACCACTTCATCACACTCCTGGCCTTGTGACATGGTGCATTATTTTGTCGAAAAATGCCACTACCGTTGGGAAACATGGTCGTCATCAAGGGGTGTACGTAGTCTGCAAGCAGTGTGCGATACGCGTCGGCCGTCATTGTGCCTTGCTCGAGCTACACTAGATACATGCTCACGTGTGTCCCCCAGAGCATTACTATTATTACTATTATTATTATTATTATTATTATTATTATTATTATTATTATTATTATTATTATTATTATTATTATATTTGAAGTACAATCAAATATCACGACATTAATTATTAGTTTTAATTAACAGAATTGAGCTGAAAATTAAATCTTGATTTCGAAAGATTAACCATTAAGTTTATGCGTTCGGTACCTTTCTAAAGTAATAAATACTGGAATTGGTTTCAAGGCTGTTTCTGACTGAATACTTTCTTCAAAATAATATTAAAAATTATAGATTTTCGACACATTCGAGTCGAGTCGAGATTTTTACGAAAAGTCTCGACTCGACTCGTGTCTCGGCTCGAAAATTAGAGTCGAGAAATAAATTTGTCTTGACTCGTCTCGTATTTTACAAAGTGTGTCAACTCGAATTTCAGTCCAGATTCGAGACATGTCTCGACTCGTGCGCATCCGTAAATATTCATATTTTAAATGTGCAATACTACCTCGCGAAAAATGACCCCGAAGTTAATTTACCAAAGTCTACTTGCTTCTTGTTAGATTAGTGATTGTGGTTTAGGATAGATTATGTAAAGTCAGACATGGTTATGTATGTTTACAATTTCGTTTCTTTCTTTCAAAATGCATTCCTATCTGTTCCCATTTATTATTAATAATTTATTTCTTGCATTTATTAATAACTATCAGAAAAAAACATTATTCGCATGGTGGCTGTATTTGGAAGTCAACGCCTCTATAGTATCACCGTTGATTTCAGCGAGTGCGAAAACTTTGGATTTGACATTAATATCGGCCATTTTGGATTATTTTTACATGTCAGTTATCATCTCCGGTACCCTGATCCTCAACTAAGTGGGGTTAATTTGGAAGTTAATGTAATCGGAGTTTCACCATTGATCTCAGCGACCGCCAAAACTTTGAATTCGACACTAATATCGGTTATCTTCTACTACTTTTACATGTCCCTGTAAACGTCTCCTGAGACTTCCTGGTTCGATTTTAAAAAAACGCTTCGTCTTGATCCGGAACCTGGGCCAAGGTACCCAAGATCAAAATTTGGTAACTCTCGGTCCTCTTGTCTGGTCTCCAGGCAGCACACAGATACATACATACAGACAGACAGACACACAAACAAACTTTTTATTTTATTTATATTAGATTAGGTGTATTTCAAACAGTGCTTCTTCCAGAAGTGTTTTTAGGGGTACTGCCCGCCCGGAGCTCTGAGAGTGCCCTCCGGAAGAGACCAAAATAATACATCTATAATATAATAAAAAATAGAAAGTTATCGATAGTGTCTCCGGAATACGAAGTGTGCCCCCCCCCCCCCGGAACATAGTTTCTGAAAGAAACACTGATTTCAAACACAACAGATAGAACCAACGGCGCCGACTTTCCAAAATGTATGTGGGTGCATATAAATGGCGGGACGAGTTATATGTTTTCAGGGGTCTCGATTTTTTTTATTGATTTCTTTTTAGTTAAAATCTTTTATGAACACTGTCATAAAGGGCTGTGCTGTGATAAAGTAAAATATACCGGTAATATAAGGATAAGTTGGGACTGTCCTAGCTCAGTCGGTAACACGGCTGACTTAAACGTAAAGAAACAGGTTGAAACCCGGGTTCAAGTTTAATTCCTGTAATGCATATTCCCAACATATATAATCGTGGTATTTAGTGTACATTTTCAACAACTTACATGATGCACAATGAGTGCAAGAGGCAGTGATATTATCAAACGTTACTAAAAGAAAATACTACATTCATACAAATTAAAATGAAAATATCATCATAAAAGAAAATAATTTTAATGGTATTGCAAAAAGAACTTGCAAGGATTTTGAAAATGAAATCTTTGAGTCTTGCGTCCCACGGTTATGCCGGTTAGGCTAAAGGAGACGGTGATGATGAGAGATGAATGAAATGGTGGAATGAAGAAAGTGGTAGGAAACGGGAGTGCCCCGAGAAAACCCACGAGCACGGTGTTTGTCCACCACAAGGTTCACTTGGCGGGGACTGTGATCGAACCCGGGACCCCAAGCACCAGAGGTGAATATTCTACCACTGAGCCACCGCGCCCCCTGCAAGGATTTTGTTGTGTACATAAAGTATAAAGTGACTAACTTAGTGTGTTCCTTGGTTGCCTTTGCAAAAACACATTTGAAACAATCAATTATGTTTTAGAGGTTAGAAATTGTAACTCCCATCTCTATGTTTTAATTGTTTATTTTTTAATAGTGTCAAGCGAGAAATATTTATTTTATTATGTTTATTATGTTTCAAAACTAAAAATCTTGCCTGCAGCGCCCTGACAAGATTATTTGTGAGAGTGCTTTAACCAGGGAACACCAAGGAGGCGGCACACATAGACAGAACAACCCCTAGCATTTCTTACACAGTACAACGTTGTTTGGCATATAACGTTGCTCCTGTACTAGCGAGTTCCAGCTAGTTAAGCCTTTTATTAACAGCCGGAGGCAGCATTCTGTTATATCGTTGTAGTGAGTGGCGTTTTAAAATACTCCTAGTATCAGTTTTTTTTCATTGTTCGATTGACCTTGAAGGACCAACAAATGCCTTTCGAGGAATACAAGTTCCCTTTAATTCATGAAGTTAATATAGAAATGACCTTCAAACCTATGCTATGCATAAATGCTGGAAGTCTTATAAAACGGTTTTATCCGTGTGTCTGTAGACCAGAGCCCTGCAAAGCCAGGCCCGAAGACGGCCCGGATGGATCTGTATTCTGTGTCCGTCTCGACCCGATCCGGCCCGAATCTCGAGCCGGGCAGAGAATGGGCCGGACTCTAAACTGGCCGGGCACAAAGGAGCCGGGCTCTAAACGGGCCGGGCGTAACCGGCCTGAGAACAACCAAGTTGATAAATCAAGTCAATCCTTCAATATGCAATGGAAAATGAGAAATATGTCGTCATAATATTGCACTGTCTATTTGTCCTTCTCAAATAGGAAAATCGTGTGAAAAGTTACCCAAGGTTTTTTTTCTATATCCCTATACTGTCTGTCTATTTGTTATTTGTGCTTGCTCTGTCCAGCCATGTTTATTATACAATAATACAGCTCATGGACGTAAACGTCTTATACTACACTCATTAATGCATTACAAGTAACAGAGAAGATATGTAAAACTTCTACACCGTATGTGATACTAATACTACAACTACTACTGCTAATACTATTATTACTATTGCGATTAAGAATGCTAGTGCTAATTCCACTATTGCCGCCACTGCTACTACTGTTACTATTACAACTACTGCTACTACTTATTACTATACTAATACGACAGCGAATACCACTACTGCTATTACTAGTAATACGAAAACAAAACAATGCAAATGAAATCTTCGAGTTTTACGTCCCACAGTTATGCCGGCTAGGCTAGAGGAGACGGTGATGATGGCGGAATAAATTAAATGAAATGGTGGAATTGATAAAGTGGGAGGAAACGGGAGAACGTCGAGAACCCCACACACGGTGTTTGTCCACCACAAATTTCATTTGGCGAGACCTGGGATCGAACCAGGGACCCCATCCACCAGTGGTGAACGCTCAATCACTGAGCCACCGTTCCAGGAACACCTAATCCGCCCTGGCGTCTTGGTGATTTATTTCATCATAATATTTTGTTATATTTGTAGTATCATACTATGATATAAAGAATACAGGAACATGTAACATCATTTGGTATTTGGCTTGCTAATTGAACATAACTACAAATTGCACTGATCTTATGAGCACGCCAGTTCACGGTTTTGGCCTCCGTGGTCTAAAGGTAGCGTACCAAATTCTACTTAGTAGGTCAAGTACTTGACTTTGTCATACGTTCTTTAGGTAACTACGGCTCAGGCTGTATGGATGATGATGGGATGAATTGGTGGAATGAAAACAGTGGGAGGAAGCGGGACCACCCCGGAAACTCCCACGAACACGGTATTTGTCCACCACAAAGCTCACATAGCATCTGGGTGGTAGTTCTGTACGGATCCAATGAACTACGGAATAACGTAGCAGAAACTCCCTACTCTGTAAATATATACTGCTAATATTCGTAAGTTTCAAGCTTGTAAAAGAACGTAGCTGTTTTGTCTTTCTATTAAGGTTTACGATATTTCTATCGTATCTTGTCTGAGCTGCAAAACGAGAGGTAATACGTTTATCGATTTATGGTTAGGGATTGGTCCTTTAAGACATTTAATTAAATCGAGAGGTGATAGAAACATACTATCCCGCAAAACACGTACGATGATAACACTACTTCAAGTTTCACTATTGAATTCATATTGTTTGGAAATGTTCGTTTCATACTGTGAAACGATACTCACTTCTTTTAGTTTGGTATTGGTACTGGTAACTCCTCTAATATATGCAACAAGTTGAAACTCTTCGTCATAGATTAAAAATGTAGCAATACACGTTGAAACCGAGCTTGGCTAACTTCAGCTACTTCTTTTTTGAATAGGAATTGGTGGAATGTATTCTTGGGATGCTGAATTCTTGGAGGAACATTTCCTTACGACTCTGATATATTTTTAAAAGCCGTATCTTGATATCTCCTATTGTTTTGATTCCTGGAAACAAGAATTGAAATAGGAAATGATAGTTAATTGGAACCACTTCCTGTTGATCGTTAGAAAAAACGTATCCTGATATCTTCTATTGTTTTGATCTATGGAAAAAAGAATTGAAGTAGGAAGTAATAGTTAATTTGAACCACTTCCTGTTCCGGTAGGGTGATGACAATAATTATGGTATGTTGCCTAGAGACGGTAAATCGTTTGGACAAAAATGTTCTATCTGTTACTGTTTTTGCTCTATGGCGAGGAACGTTCAAACAGAATATGGCTAATTTTAACAAATTCTGCTTTGATCAAAGCTGCCACGGAGATGGAGGAGGCTATTCTTGAGACGATGAATCGATTATAAAAAGCCACTTTTTAATATCTTTTACCATTTTTGCTCTACGGAAATCAGTATTGGAACAGGAAGTACTAGTAAATTTGAACAATTTCCAGTTTTAGTAGAGTTATATGGATAGTAACGATATGTTTGTTCAGAGGCTGAATCGTTTGCTTAAAACTGTTTCTAGCTATATGCTGCCGTTTTCATTCTATAGCGATAAACGTTGAAACCGTTATTGAAACCAGAAGTTATAATAAATTCTAACTACAGCCGAATTTAGTATTGTAGATATTTGTCTTTAGACTCTAAATCGTTTGCAGAAACCACTTCCCACTATCCGTTATCATTTTCTTTATATATCGACAAACGTTGAAATCGGAAATGGCTAATTTGAAGCAATTCCGGTTTGAGTAGAAGGTTAACTGAGGAAATAAAATATATTCTTTGGATGCTGAATTAATTGCAAAAGACCACATCTTGAAGCATTTACTATTTCTATTAGGCGGAAATTGGAAATTGAAACCGGAAGTAATAGTAAATTTCAACCATTTATAATTTCGGTAGAATATTTTGTGTAACCATGATGTTGTCTCTAGATGGTAACTCGTTTTCAAAAATCAGTTCTCGCTATGTTACCGTTTTATGCTATGACGATGAAAGTTGAAACTGTTGTTGAAACCGAAAGTAATAATAAATTTAAACCATTTTCAATTTTAGTAGAGATTGTGAATGACCATGATATGTTGCCTATACACGCGCAATCGTTTACAAAAAACAAAAAAAAAAAAAACAAAAAAGTTTTCATGTATGTTACCGTTTTCATCTATGGGTTAAATGTTAGAACCGGAAATTGCTAATTTGAACCACTTCTGGGTTCAATATAAAGTTAACGGATGAGATGGAACCTATTCTATTCATTGGATGAAGAATCAATAGCAGAAAACCATTTCTCTATACAGGGGCGGATCCAGGACCGACTTCTGGGGGGGGGGCGGTGGGTTGTCATAATGCTACTTTTAAGGGTTCCAAACTCTGGGATGGATTTTATTTATATATAAAAAATAAGAGTTTCCTCTTCTGGGGGGGCCATCGCCCCGATCGCCCCCCCCTTGGATCCGCCCCTGTATCTATATCACTTTCTGTCTTTGCTTTGTAAGCGGTTAGCGTACGCGCCTTTGGCGTGGAAGACCCGGGTTCGATTCCCGGCGGGAGCTCATGTGGTTCGGATTCCACGTTAATCAGTAGGTCCACGTCTCATATAGCCTCGCTGCTGAAAGGGACGCTAAATTAAAATCAACTCAACTCTTTGCTTTGGTATCTGTCAACAGACACACGGATGAAACCACTCTATAAGATTTCCGACTTTATGCACAGCACAGTTTGGTAGTTTAAAACCTGTCTTTGGTTCCATAAATATTATTAACACTAACATATCAATGATACTCTTGTGTATGATTCAAAAAGTTAGGCGTGAAATTTAATCTAGATTGGAAGTAGTTGTGGAAAGGCCTCTTGCTATAACAGATTTGTGGGTGTTCAGATAAAACCAACATAATATTTCTATTTCACAACGGGTGAGTAATGCATAGGTCATTTCTACTGTATATCAACTTCACGGACCAAAGCGACTTGTGACTTGATGTGAAACCATTTGTTAGTTCTTCAAGGTCAATAACAACAAAATAGCTAATACTAGCACTACACGCGACCCATTACTTCGATAGAAGAGGCAGATTCAATAGACGTGTTTACGTATAAAAGAAGCCCTCCGGCACTTAGGCTGGGTGGAAGCAACAACATTCTATGCGAAAGAACGCTGTTTGTTCTATGTGTTCGAGTTTGATTGTGTGTCTGTCTGTGTGCGGCCTGGGGATCAGACGAGTTGACAAAAAGTTACTAAATTTTAATAACGGATACTTTTGTCCAGGCCCCAGACCAGGACCAAGTGGTTTTTATTTTTAAAAAATCGAAACAGGGGTCTCAGGGGAGGAGGACGTTTACCGAGACATGTAATAATATTAGAAAATTGCCGATATTTGTGTCGAATTCATAGTTTTCACGGTCACTGAGATCAATGAAATGAAATGAAATTTTTGAGTTTTACGTCCCACGATTATGCCGGTTAGGCTAAAGGAGACGGTGATGATGAGTAATGAATGAAATGGTGGAATGAAGAAAGTGGGAGGAAACGGGAGAACCCCGAGAAAACCCACGCACACGGTGTTTGTCCACCACAAAGTTCACTTGGCGGGAGCAGGTTTTGAACTCACTGAGATCAATGGTGACACTTCAATTAGCGATGACTTTCAAAATCAGCTACCATTGCGTGCAGGCCGGGGTCACCGGGAGGGGGGAGATGTACAGAAACTCGTAAAAATAATCCAAAATGACCTATATTAGTATCAAATCCTTAGTTTTCACGGTCGCTGAGATGAATCGTGATTCTTCCAGAGGCGTTGAATTCTAAATACAGCTCCCATCGCTTGGGAGCCAGAGGCGTTCTTTTTAAATTTTGGGGTCTCAAGGGACGTTTCCCGCGACATGTAAAAGTAGTAGAAAATTACTGATATATTTTCGTTCAGTTTGTTTACATAGATATTTTATCTGACCCATGCGAAAAGTGGTTATTTTCAGCTAGTTATTATTAAATGCAAGAAATAAATTATTAATAATATACAGGGTGGCCCAAAAGTACGTATACAGTACCGTACTGATAAGCTCATTGCATTTTATATAATTTCTTATTTTTATCCATCAGGTAGATTTAGTTTCTTTATTATTTGTTCTTAATATGTTTTTACTTACATCTTAAGCTCAGAAGAGCCGAAGCAAATAAACTCATACACTAGAATGTTATAGTTGATCAATACAGAGGTGTATGCCTAGGTTTGGACTACGTGAACAGATAGGATTGCATTTTGAAAGAAAGAAACGAAAATGTAAACATACATAACCGTATTTGACTTTACATAATCTATCCTAAACCGCGGTCACTAATCTAAGATAATGTAGGAAAAATACAAGAAAGTAATTAATAATAATAATAAATATGAACATATAAAAATATATTTTGAAAGAAAAAAGTTCCCCTGGCAGAACTTGTTTACTCCAGACGCCGAAACGTTAACCAGAGTTGGAGTGGGTGAGTGGTCAGTGGGTCGGTGGGTCGAGTTTTCTGAGTGGCACGTGGGCCAACAGCATGTGACCCACCACCCACCGTGACCCACTGCGACCCATCACCCACCATGATCCACTCTGCTCACTGCATTGTAAACAGTATTTTCTGAACAGCATATTTTTTTTCACCCTCGACTCTAGCCATAGAAAGTAAAAACTAAAAAGAAGAAGAACATTGAAGAAGCAGTTGAAGTTAAATTTATATCATGGCAGTCACGGTGGTTCATATCAAGGACTGCCTAATATCAATATTAGGCAGTCAACTAATATCGATCGTTTTCGATTATTTTTAGAAATCAATCCTATATATAGAAAATGCCCCCCCCCCAACAAAAGGGTGTTTTAAAAAATGATATTGAGATTAGGGCCTAACTATGTATATGCCAAATGTAATTTCAGTTGACTTTGATGTTGATGATCACACATACATAGTTATATTAATTTTTTATATAATAATTCATACATTATAGGTGATTCAAAATAAAACAAGTAGTTAGCTCCTCTAAAAACTCTTAGGCTGTATCTGAAAAGTCAAGAAGTAAGTCCTATTGCTATTATTACAATTGCAAATATGATCAATTTCCTAAAGTTCTGCAAAAGTGCCTGAAGTTCTTTCTTCAATAGAAACAAATGAAAAAGAAGAAAAAAGAAGGCCTTGAAAGTAAAACGTAGACAAATTCACCAGTGCTCAGAAGAAGCTGTCTACAATGCACTGAGCAGAATGGGTTGGTGAGTCACAGTAGTTCGGTGGGTCAGCGTGGGTCAGAACGGATTGTTTGGTCAAAGTGGGTCACGGTGGGTTGTGTGTCGCAGTGAGTCATATCCTGTTGACCCACAACCCACTTAAAAATCTTAATCCAATTGACCCACTGACACTCCATTATTTCAGTCATTTTTACCGAAATCCAGAACATCAACATTTTCGATTACTTTCCAAAATTGGCCCTGTAGTGGCGAAACGGTCAGTGAGTGGTGGTTGTGCCTATTAAATCCTTTTCTCAGAATCACAATATCTACAACATATCACAGGTTCAGTCATTTTTACCGAAATCCAGAATATCACCATCTTTGGTTACTTTCAAGTGGCCTGGTTGTGGCCAAACGGTCAGTAATTATTGGTTGTACCCATTAGGACATTTTCTCAGAATCACAATATCTACAACATATCACAGTTTCAGTCATTTTTACCTAAATGCAGAACATCACCATTTTAGCTTACTTTAAAAAAAGTCATCTCGTAGTGTCCAAACGACCAGTGATTATTGGCTGTGCACATTAAGAATTTCTCTCAGAATCACAATATCTACAACATATCACAGTTTCAGTCATTTTTACTGAAATCCAGGTCATCAACATTTTCGGTTATTTTCAAGAAAGTGGCCTGTAATGGCCATACGGAAATTGATTAGTGTGTGTGCCCATTAAGACCTTTTCTCGGAATCACAAGATTTAAAACATATCACAGTTTCAGTCACTTCTGTCGAAATCCAGAACATCGCCATGTTCCGTTACTTTCAAGAAAGTGGCTCGGTAGTGGCCAAACGGTCAGTAATTATTAGTTGTGCCCATTAGGGCATTTTCTCAGAATCACAATATCTACAACATATCACAGTTTCAGTCATTTTTAGCGAAATCCAGAAAATCAACATATTCGATTACTTTCCAAAAAGTGGCCCTGTAGTGGCCAAACGTTGAGTGATTAGTGGTTGTGCCCTTTTCTCAGAATCACAAGATCTACAACATATCACAGTTTTATTTTTTCGAAATCCAGAACATCATCTTCGATTACTTTCAAGAAAGTGGCCTGGTTGTGGCCAAAGGTCAGTGATTTGTTTGTGTGCCCATGGAGACCTTACAAGATCTAAAACATATCACTTTTCAGTCATTTGTACCTAAATCCAGAACATCTCCATGTTCCGTTACTTTAAAAAAGTGGCCCTGTAATGGCCGAACTGTCAGTGATTAGTGGGTATGCCCATTCAGACCTTTTCTCGGAATCACAAGATCTACAACATATCACAGTTCCAGTCATTTTTACCGAAATCCAGAACATCAACATTTTCGATTACTATCCAAAAAGTGGCCCTGTAGTGGCCAAACGGTTACTGATTAGGTGTTGTACCATTTTCTCAGAATTACAAGATCTACAACATATCACAGTTTCAGTCATTTTTACCGAAATCCAGAACATCACCATCCTCGCTTACTTTCAAGAAAGTGGCCTGGTTGTGGCCAAGCGGTCAGTGATTCGTGGGTGTGCCCATTGAGACCTTTTCTCGGAATCTCAAGATCTACAACATATCACAGTTTCAGTTATTTTTTTAAGAAATCCAGAACATCACCATGTTCCGTTACTTTCAAAAAAAGTGGCCCTGTAGTATCGAAACGATCAGTGATTAGTGGTTGTGCCTATTAAATCCTTTTCTCAGGATCACAATATCTACAACATATCACAGTTTCAGTCATTTTTACCGAAATCCAGAACATCAACATTTTCGATTACTTTCCAAAATTGGCCCTGTAGTGGCGAAACGGTCAGTGAGTAGTGGTTGTGCCTATTAAATCCTTTTCTCAGAATCACAATATCTACAACATATCACAGTTTCAGTCATTTTTACCGAAATCTAGAATGTCACCATCTTTGGTTACTTTCAATTGGCCTGGTTGTGGCTAAACGGTCAGTAACTTTTTGGTTGTTCCCATTAGGACATTTTCTCAGAATCACAATATCTACAACATTTCACAGTTTTAGTCATTTTACCTAATTCCAGAACATCACCATTTTAGCTTACTTTCAAAAATGTGGTCTCGTAGTGTTCAAACGGCCAGTGATTATTGGCTGTACCCATTACGACTTTTTCTCAGAATCACAATATATACAACGTATCACAGTTTCAGTCATTTTTACCGAAATCCAGGCCATCAATATTTTCGGTTCTTTCAAGAAAGTGGCCTGCTTCTGGCCAATGGTCAGCGATTAGTGATTGTGCCTATTAGGACCTTCCCTCAGAATCAGCAATCTACAACATATCACAGTTTCCGTCATTTCTACCGAAATCCAGGACATCAACATTTTCGGTTACTTTTAAGATAGTGGCCTGTAATGGCCAAACGGAAACTGAGTAGTATGTGTGACCATTCAGACCTTTTCTCGGAATCACAAGACCTACAACATATCACAGTTTCAGCCATTTCTATCGAAATCCAGAACACCACTAGTGCCGTTATTTCAAGAAAGTGGCCCGGTAGTGGCAAAATGGTCAGTAATTATTGGTTGTGCCCATTAGGACATTTTCTCAGAATCAAAATATCTACAACATATCACAGTTTCAGCCATTTTTAATGAAATCCAGAAAATCAATATTTTTTATTACTTTCCAAAAAGTGTCCCTGTAGTGGCCAAACGGTCAGTGATTAGTGGTTGTGTCCTTTTCTCAGAATCACAAGATCTACAACATATCACAGTTTCAGTCATTTTTACCGAAATCCAGAACATCACCATTTTCGGTTACTTTCAAGAAAGTGGCCTGGTTGTTGCCAAAAGGTCAGTGATTAGTGGGTGTGCCCATTGAGACCTTTTCTCGGAATCGGAAGATCTACACCATATCACAGTTTGTCATTTTTACCGAAATCCAGAACATCACCGTGGCCCTTTAGTGGCCAAACGCTCAGTAATTATTGGTTGTGCCCATTAAGACATTTTCTCAGAATCACCACATCTACAACATATCACAGTTTCAGTCATTTTTACCGAAATGCAGAACATCACCATGTTCCGTTACTTTCAGAAAAGTGCCCTCGTAGTGTCCAAACGGCCAGTGATTATTGGCTGTGCCCATTAAGACTTTTTCTCACAATCACAATGGTTACAACATATCGCAATTTCAGTCAATTTTACCGAAATACAGGCCATCAATATTTTCGGTTACTTTCAAGAAAGTAGCCTGGTTGTGGCCAAAGGTCAGTGACTAATGGTTGTGCCTATTAAGACCTTTTCGTAGAATCAACACATCTACAACATATCACAGTTTCAGTCATTTTTACCGAAATCCAGAACATCACCATGTTCCGTTACATTCAAAAAAGTCGCTCTGTAGTGGCCAAAGGTCAATGATTAATGGTTGTGTCTATTAAGACTTTCTTTTAGAATCACCACATCTACAACATACCACAGTTTCAGTCATTTTTACCGAAATCCAGAACATCACCATGTTCCGTTACTTTCAAAAAAGTGGCCTAACGGTCAGTAATTATTGGTTGTGCCCATTAGGACATTTTCTCAGAATCACAATATCTACAACATATCACAGTTTTAGTCATTTTTACCGAAATCAAGAACATCGCTATCTTCGGTTACTTTCAAAATAGTGGCCTCGTGGTGGCCAAACGATCAGTGATTAGTGGTTGTGCTTATTAAGACCTTTTCTCAGAATCACAATATCTACAAAATATCACAGTTTCAGTGATTTTACCGAAATCCAGAACATGGCCATCTTCGGTTACTTTCAAGAAAGTGGCCTCGTTGTGGCCAAACGGTCATTGATTAGTGTTTGTGCCCATTAAGACCTTTTCTCAGAATTACCACATCTACAACATATCACAGTTTCAGTCATTTTACCGAAATCCAGAAAGTGGCTATCTTCAGTTACTTTCAAAATAGTGGCCTCGTGATGGCCAAACGATCAGTGATTAGTGGTTGTGCTCATTAAGACCTTTTCTCAGAATCACAATATCTACAAAATAACACAGTTTCAGTGATTTTACCGAAATCCAGAACATGGCCATCTTCGGTTACTTTCAAGAAAGTGACCTCGTTGTGGCCAAACGGTCATTGATTAGTGTTTGTGCCCATTAAGACCTTTTCTCAGAATTACCACATCTACAACATATCACAGTTTTAGTCATTTTTACCGAAATCAGGAACATCGCCATCTTCGGTTACTTTCAAAACAGTGGCCTCGTAGTGGCCAAACGATCAGTGATTAGTGGTTGTGCTCATTAAGACCTTTTCCCAGAATCACAATACTACAACATATCACCGTTTCAAGCAATTGCTATGAAATCCAAAATAACGTTAAGTTCTGCTGTTGGCAAAAATGTGGCTCTGTAGTTACCAAACGGTCAGTGATTGGTGGTTGTGCTTATTGAGACTTTTTCTCAAGATCACAACATCTACAACCCATCACAGTTTTACTGATTTTCATTGAAATCCAGAATATCACTATGTTTGGCTGTTTTGAAAAAAGTAGCCCTGTAGTGGCCAAATATCAGTGTTTGGTGGTTATGGCCATTAGGACCTTTTCGGAATCACAATATCTACAACATCATGGTTTTAGTATTTTTGTCCAAAATCTCGAATGTTGTTTTCTTAGGCTTTTTTTTAAGAAAGTGGCCTCATAGTGGCCAAACGGCCAACGATTTTGGGTTGTGTCCATTGAGACTTTTTCTCAGGAACATAATATCTACAACATAACACGGTTCCAAGCAATTCCACCGAAATCCAATTTCCATAAAGATTGTTCGGGGTCCTTTCTCATTTCGAAGGAGCATTGCCTCTGCAAAACTTCTCTGTGAAAAACTTCAAAACCCGTATTTTGTACTTTGAAGTCATCTTTGCATCGGCAGAGTATCGTTCCTTTAATTTGGTCCTTTTAAATCAAAGGTACCCTTTTTTAAAAGGGACCCTTTGCCTCCTTTAACCTGTTCTCCGAAAGAAACAAAAAAAAGTGTGCATTTATTTTCGGTCTAGTATATATGTGCCAAGTTTGAAGAAAATCAGATGAATAGAAATCCTTGTGAAGCTATCTCCTTTATAGTTTCACTTTTGGACTTGACAAGTCGTTTGTCCCGAAGTCCTCAATTTCTTTATTACCTCAAATTGCATTGTAAATAAATGCACTTGCAAATTTGCAATATTATATACTGTAATTTCTTAGTCGATACAATTTTCTGTCTCCGAAAAACAAGAAAGCACCCGTCAAAAGCAATTCCTCGAACTTCCCCTAGAATTTATCATAAGAAAGTTTTTTGTTCCTCTCTTAGAGATTTGCATCCCTTTTACCTTTAGGGCCACTCATTGACAAAAGGTACTCACATGACCGCTATATACAGACATGCTCTTAGGTAGGTCAGAGATTGGGAAAGTAGACGATTTTAATAATAATAATAATAATAATAATAATAATTATTATTATTATTATTATTATTATAATATTATTATTATTATTATTATTATAACAATTAGGTTTACAACTAGGGTCCCATCTCTTTATCTTGTATGAGAGGCCCGCTAGTCAGCTAAGCCATTGGTGTTCCTTATTCTGTGTTTCTCTCTCTTTCTGTGTCGTGTGGATGTTTGTTTTGGGGTATTAGGCTTTTATATTAAACCTTTACATTATATAATCTTTTTCTTTTTTACGAGATTTTCTTTTGGAAAAGGAAAGAAACTGCTTTCCTCTTATGTGTGTTTCTTACCATTCACCTTGTTTGAACTGCTTAGGTAAGATGATTTTGTAACTTTTATGTCATCCATTGCCATCACGATAATAAAATGGTAAGTCTTAACAATTTATTTTATTCTCTTATTTGCAGTTTGCCACACTGATATATTTGTAACACAATTGAGGTTTGGTCCAACGCCTTTCGAATGTGCAACCAACCCAAGCGCTGAGCTTTTTGGGTTGCCTGCTATTGCAGGAAAGGGAGAATTGCAGGTGGTAATGCACTTTTGGAGTCGTGTATACAATAACATATCTCTTCTCTATTTTTCTTTTCTTTTCAACTTCTTCATTTACTTTTATTTCATGCTAAAACGTTTTTCCTTCCTTTTGATGACTAGCATTAAATCAATATCCCGGATTCATATAAAGCTGAAATCCCAAACTCAAAAATTTTCCTTTGTCTTTACAGTAGGCGGAACAGTAATAGGCAAAACAGGAATTCCTGTTTCGCCTACAATTTTGATAACTTAGAAATGTTCATAAATATTTCTGGGGGGCTAGTAGGCGAGACAGGAATAGGCAAAACAGAAGGAATCGCTCGGAAGGCAGGGGGTCTTCTCGGAAGGCAATAGCAAGAGTCTCTTGGCGGAGACAAAAGGAAATCGTTTAACTACAATGATAAGGCTTGAGGAAACGGGAGAACACCTGTGATTTTTCCAACCCTTCAACTTCCATTCCAAAATAGGTTCTTATGATTCCGGGACCCGCGCCACTTTGATATTTCTTTCTCGGTAATTAAAACGTATTTTACAGTATATATAGTTGCAAGTAAGAAGATACATAATATGAATTTTGTAATTTAAAATTTTAAAATACAGTATGATAATTAATTATTAAGTACTAATTTTATTTCATCACTTTCAGCCCAAGAAATGAAATTCAAACAATTCGCACCCTGGGTCTTGGTCATCAATACTGCGTCTTATTCTTTTTCTTGCACAGTCAAGTCTTGGTCCTGCATTTCATAGTCTTGGTGGTCTTTCATGCTATACAAGAGCCAAAAATGCTAGCCTTATCGGTACAAATGAAGACCAAGTGTGATTTTGATTATGGTCTTTCATACTATACGGAAAGCAAGAAAATATGCTCATCGCTACTTGGTGATCACCAAAACAAGGCCAAGAGCAAGATTACTATGCACTTCGTCTTGCATATCCAATCTTTTTCTTGTTCATGTATCGATGTTCTTGGACTTGGTGAAATGAAATGAAATGAAATATTCAGTTTAAGGTCCCCCGATTCTGCACCGAGGCTAAGGAAGATGGTGATCATGAAAAATGAATGAAATGGCGGAATGAAGAAAGTGGGAGGAAACAGAAGAAGCCCCGAGAAAACCCACTACACGGCATTTCTCCACCACAAAGCCTACTTAGCACAAGCTGGGATCGAACCATGGACTCCACGCACCAGAGATGAATTCTCTACCACTGAGCCACCGCGGCTATACTTGGGCTTGGTCGTGCATATCCAATCTTTGTTTTGGCTTTGCTTAAACAACTTTTAGTTTTGTTCTAAATCCAGACTCCATATTGGCGTAGATATTAATATTACAGTCTATTGGTAAAATCAATCTTCCACATTTAAAAATTAAAGTACACACAAGTACAAAAATAAGCATTTACCATAAAAACACTAGCTGCAAGTTTTCAAAATAGATTTATGGTTTCTATAAAATCAATTGAAAATTGCTATTTTTAATTACGCAGCTGGTGAAAAACAGCAGCTTTCTACTCCAGCCGAGTTTAAGCTCAACCAAACTCAGTTGACCAAAGTGAACTGACCGAGTGACCCGACCCGAGCTGACCCGACTGACCCGACCCGATAACCCGACCCGAGCTGACCCGATTGACCCGACCCGACAACCTGACCTGGATAACCCGACCCGAGCTGACCCGACTGACCCTACCCGTAACCCGACTCGAGCTGACCCGACCCGACCTGTTTGAGAGCACTACTAAGCGTTGATCTTAGGTGATGGACTGGATTGAATCCCAAGTCGTAGTTCTGAGTTCATGGTAATAGTGGATCTGTACCTCATAATCCCGGTGTTGCATAACGATGCTTACACAGAAACTCGAATGGAGTTGAATAGTCATTCCAGTTTTGCATTCCACGTTTATGCTGTTTAGGCTAAAGGAGATAGGTGAATAAGGGGAGTGAATGAAGTTATAATTGATGAAATGGTAATGTAGAGGGAAACGGGAGAACCCAGAGTACTCGTGTCACCAAGGATCGAATCAGGGACCCCTTGCATTAGAGGTGAACCCTCTACCACTGTGCCAACATGCCTCCCTCCCTCCACAAGTAAGAATTTAAAAGAAAAATACTCATTGTTTCTCAGTTTCTAAATACGTGGAATCCCTGATTCTAATTTCTAAGCTATCCCTTAACTACTAACTTCTACTTTCTCACAGAATGAAATTACTGAGAAAGAAACAGGCTATATTTAGCCATTCTGAAAAAATGAAATCTTTGGGTTTTACGTCCCACAGTTATGCCATATGGGCTAGAGGAGACGGTGATGATGAGAGATGAATGAAATGATGGAATGATAAAAGTGGGAGAAAACGGGAGAATCCGAGAAAACCCAAGTACGTGGTGTTTGTCCACCACAAACCCACTTAGCGCAAGGTGGAATCGAACCTGCGACCCCACGCACCACAGGTGAACGTTCTACCACTAAGCCACCGTGGCCCTAACCATTCTGTAATGGCTAGCCAGACCTCGCTCGGCAAATGTTATAAAATTTTCCCTTGAGCAGAACACTTATACACAAACATATACATTCACAATGTTCTATTGATCTGTCTTCAATATGTAAATATTGTTAGTTTATTCCTTATGTTATGTCTAATACAGAATATTGTAAATAATTGTTGATAGAATTAGAGTTCCTATTCTTGTGCTCATTGTTAGCGTTACTAAGAGCCTGAAAATTCAGTGCAGCGCCCATTGATCTTTGAATAACACGTATACAGACACAGCTCTAAAAAAAATATGACAGATTGGAAGAAAACTTCTTTCCTTGCAAAATTTGAGCAATCATTTCCTTATATTGACGACGCACCCTTGACCATCAGCTGCGAGCGAAGATGTAGAGAATATCAAAGCTATGACAGCAACGGCAACTTAATATATACATATCGTTTCGATGAAGAAGTTGTAAGACCATCTTTCATATATACAGTAACTGGTTTTGCTGTTTTCTGGTTCTCGCTTGAAGACATGAAGTTTAAGGGAATCCTTCCGTACGTTAGTGTGAGAACAGATCTTCGTA
The DNA here is from genome assembly GCF_964235325.1 of Thermobia domestica. Classification (NCBI taxonomy): domain Eukaryota; kingdom Metazoa; phylum Arthropoda; class Insecta; order Zygentoma; family Lepismatidae; genus Thermobia; species Thermobia domestica. The sequence goes on from NC_137468.1 coordinate 96,217,509, forward strand.
CATTTCGTGAGCTACATAAAGACCCTTCAATGCAGAGGATAGAATCTGATATGTCTTCCACCTCCTTGAGCGACACACTGAGTGGCTCCTCTTGGAATTTGAAGATAGAAAATAATGGAGAAGAACAGAGATTTGACATTTTCGAGTTTTGTAAGCTTGTTTTTGCAGGGATTCATACACACAATTCTCTTACTACTATTGGCTCAGATGATCATATTAACGACCTATCAGAAGACGAATTGTTGAGCGACATCCCAGAATCTGAATTTGATGGAATAATCTTCAACTCCAGTACAGAGAGTTTAGGGAGAGAAGAAAGGAGGAGAGAGAGAGAAAAAGAGTCAAATTCACGCCAGAAAAGAAGACCATGGTGGAAAAGACTGTTGTGTTGCTGTAGTGGTGGTTGTCGTTAAGGGAACGCTTGCTATACGATGAGAGCCGTCCAGGAGAACTAGAGACGCCTCCAATAGGGGAGACTTTTGGCCAATTTTAACTACGCTGACAACAATAATAATAGAAACCCCTACATCAAAGATCAGATTGCACTGTTAATAATTTTGGAAGGTGAAAAAAGAAGAAAATTATGAATATAGCTGCCGTGCCTTGGCTCATACAAAGGACTTTAGGTGAAATGGAAAATATTTGCAAACTTTTCGACTCTTTGTACAATACTAACAACAGCTCAGTATGCACAAGAACGTGACTAGGAAGTTAACTGGATGAGACAGGATTCAACAGTTCTCTTTGAAATTATTGAATCAACAGAATATCCGATGCTGAATGAAATACAACTTTCTTTACGAATGAGGCTACCACATGTGGAACATATGTATTTTGTTAAGTTTTAATTGTATAACAGCTTTTCTGTGTAATATTGTTATGTAAAGAAGTATTACAACTTCTATCATTGTTCGATGTATTTAAGGGAAACTTTGTAAATCCATAAACAGATGGTTTAGATGAGATGTAAACACATGTGGATGCCCTTGCAATGAAGGAAGTTATTAATTTTGGAAAAGAAAGCGGAATTTCGAAGAAGTATCTGAAAGAGAGCGAATACAACGAGAACGTTGAAAATACGAGAATCATTACAGGGTTGACAAGAATGAAGATGGAAAAGCATACTAAGAAATAATTTAAAAGATTTGTTGAAGTACCATATATTATTTTCTTTCGTATGTTCAGATAAATATTCAAACGAAAAACAAAAGCAATAAATCAATAATTGTTTTCCGTAACTGCAAACATGTTAGATGGAATAATCTGCGATAAATTTGTCATTTTTATTTTGGAGTTTAAAAAGTATTAAAAAACCATACGTTGTGTTAACCTGACTTATTATTCATAATGCTTTTGAAATTACAAAAACAAGGGGCAAATAATTTATCAATCCATTGTATAACAGTTGTTCCCAACCTAGGGTTCTCAACTTTTTTAGAGGCCGCGGTGGCTCAGTGGTACAGAGTTCACTTCTGGTGCATGTTGTAGTTGGTTCGATCTCAGCTCACGCCAAGTGGACTTTGCGGTGGATAAAAATCGTGTGGGTGGGTTTCTCGAGGTTCTCCCGTTTCCTCCAATTTTCTTCATTCTGCCATTTCATTCATTTCTAGTCATCACTGTCTCCTTTAGCCTAGCGGGCATACGCGTGGGACGTAACACTTAAAGAATACATTTCAATCTTTGTTTACAATGTTAACAAGATGTCAGTAGAATTTGATTAAAAGTTTTAGTGGTGAATAACAGACAAATGTTTTGATATACAGCCAGCCCTCACTTAATGTAAATACATCGTTCAAGGGCTTTGCGCACTTCAAAATTTACGTAAATCTTTTTTTTTTTTTTTTTTACCATAACCATTTTCGTAAACAAGTATTTTAAAAATCAACAAATTACGCTAAATTAGCAGTAGTTCCTGTCTCACTCACTAGATGGCTCACAAAATAGAATGTAGTAATTTAATATTATTTTTTATTTCAGATGTAAGCGTCATTCTTAAGCTTTACTTACATTGGAAACTTCTTACTAGTGGTTGGCACAAAAACCAGTTTTTCGGTTTTCGGTTTCGAGAAAAACCGAAACCGGTTTTAAAAATTTCAAAATCGGTTCCGTTTTTTAAAAAAATTGTTCTATTTCTGACCAGAATAGTGTTTTGTTGTTCTCCGGAAACCGAATCCGTTCCGACAGAAGTAGTTTTGTGTTTTCCAAAAGTTTTCACCGAAACCAGTTTCGGTGAAAACCGAACCGGTTTTGAAGAAAATCGAAACCGGTTTTGGAGAAAACTGAAACCGGTTTCGGCGAAAATCCGAACCGGGTTTTGGAGAAAACCGAAATGTCGGTTTTCAGGTTTCAGTTTTTCTAGAAACCGCTTTCCGGTTTTTATAAAAAACAGTTTTGTCCATCCCTACTTCTCACGTAACTATGAATTTGCATATGTTGAGTTGACGTAAGTTATGCTGCTGAAGGAAATGCTTCTGCTGCTTGCACAAGGGAGCGTTTCAGGGACGAAATATGTGTTACCTCGAGCACATCTTGACCTCCAATTTGGATCACAGATCATAGTCCAAGAGGTTGAGACGAGGGCTCCCATCCGGCCCTTTGACCACCGTGATAAAGTTGCTAACATGGGTCGACTTATGAATTCTGTTGGAAAACTCAGGGAATATCTATTTGGAAAGGAGATGTGACTGAGAAGTTGAACGATATCACAACATCAGACTGATGTTTCAGAGCATGCGTTTTCACTCAGCTTCACAGAAATGGAGCTTTATGACTCCATGATATTATACCTGCAGGAACACTATCTCCATGCCAGGATGAACTCTGAGAACTACCATAGCTGATTTTTTTTTAAAAGATGATACACCCTCCATTCCAAAAGAAACCGAACTTTTGAAAACAAATAGTACCACTAGTGCCATCTGTTGTAATATTTTACCGGTAGATGGCGTAGTCCCTCATTGACAACTGGTATAAATGTCATGACATTTGGATGCACGGCAACAAAGTTATTGCGTTTCAACTGTCAGTGTGTTGTGTACATCGGTCGGAAAATGAGTTTCAAACAACGAGCTGCAATTGAGTTTTGTGTTAAACTGGGTAAAACTTTTAGTGAAACGCACCAAATGCTACAAAATGCATATGGTGATGAGTGTCTATCCCGTACGGAAGTTTACGAGTGGTTCAGGCGATTCAAATCGGGTAGAGAGACGCTGGATGATGACGAAAGATCAGGCCGTCCCAGAACCTTATTATCGGAAGAAAACATCGAAAAAGTGCGTGAATTCATCAAACATAACAAAAAATCGTCTGTGAAAGTTATTGAAATAGAATTAGGCATTCCTCAAACAACCGCATACCGCATTTTGACCGAAGTTTTGGGCCTTAAGAAGGTTAATTCGCGGTTTGTACCACACAAACTCACCGAAGACCAAAAAGTTGATCGAATTGCGCATTGCAAAGACATCGTGAAAAGTGCTCGGCAGGATCGAAACTTCTTGAAATCGATTGTAACTGGTGACGAGACGTGGTGTTTTGAATATGAGCCCGAAACAAAGAGGCAAAGTGCTGAATGGAGAGCGCCGGATGAAGGAACACCCAAAAAAAGTCGCTTGGTGAAGTCAAAAGTTAAGGTGATGCTGATTTGTTTTTACGATTCAAAAGGAATTATCCACAAAGAATTTGTTCAGCCCGGCCAGACAGTCACTGGAGAGTTTTACTTGGGTGTCATGAAGCGTTTGCTGGCAAGAATTCGTCGTATTCGGCCCGAATATCGCGAAATCGGCAGTTGGACTCTTTTGGACGATAATGCACCATCACATCGTTCGCGACTTGTAACTGAATTTTTGGTCAAAAATCACATTATTCGGTTGCATCATCCGCCCTATTCACCAGATCTCGCTCCGTGCGATTTCTATCTGTTCCCGAAACTGCATTTGGCGATGAAAGGAAAGTGGCACGCATCGATTGATGCCATTGAGAAGGCGACGACCGCCGTCCTAAAGACCATTCCAATAAAGGACATGGAGAAGTCGTTTGACAACTTGTTGGAGCGTGCAAATATGTGTATCGATGCAGAAGGGGAATACATTGATTAATAAAAATGATTTGTTTCAAAATGTACATTGCTTTTTTGTTTTTTTAAAACGTTCGGTTTCTTTTGGAATGGAGGGTGTATTAGATTGATATTATAATAATAGTACACTGGCTCATTTTGGACGTTCATCAACTCCTCAATGGTAAATGTATTTTTGTCCGTAGTGTGAATCACCTGTAAACTAAGATGTGCTTTCATGACCCTATTACGGCGTAGCTACAGAGTTGTGAAACGTCCTTTATGCGTTTGTAGATTCAGACTCGTAGATTCTCACGCAGCGTCTGTGGCATGCACCATGAATGCAATCTCGTTTCTTTCTCCATGACACTTTTGATTCCGTACCGGAAATTATTGCAGTCGAGTATGCATATACGTTGGCCAGTGGAGTCCTTACAGCACGTGTACTACCCTAATTTGGATGATCTATGACTGTGGATCTTGGCAGTTTCATCTCTATAGTAAAGGTGACAAACACATTGATAAACTTGATTCACTGCAGGAGGATGAATATCTTAAATGTAGTCTTAAGTGCCTTATGCAACCCACAACAGTTAACCTATTCTCATTTTTACCCCACTGCATCTAAAACAAACAAAGGGAGTTTAAATATTGTAATTACAAGCCTTCATACTCTATAGTCTATACTACTCCCACCTAACACGAGTCCTGACAGCTTTTAGTTGGCTATTTATGTTCGCGTTAAAGGGCATAGGTGGATAAATAGTGAAATGGCCCCAGATGAATCTTGGAACGACAAGTGGCTGGTAAGTAGGTACTCCCAGATACATTAATCCCTTACATTTCAAACTTCAACTCTCATTGGTTCAAGAGAAATGGCGCAAAATCGAAAGAGTGGGATTAATTTATTTCTCAAGAGTGGCTCGATCGATTTTGTACAAACTTGGATGTATGTATAGGTGTCCAAGGGCTTTATCTGAAAAAATTAACAGCTCCCCCCGACCATTTTCCTCCCTCAAAAAATTCTATTCAATATTTTGAGCCCCTTTTGATCTATAATGGTGTGCGAGTACAATTATGAAAAAATAAATTTTAGATGTCGCTTTAACCTTACAATCACATATTTTTTTTTCAAAATTGTATCACGGGTACACCATGGTCAAAATTAGCCAAAACCAACCATACTGCACCTATAAGGGAACAAATGCAAAAAGAACAGCTATTGATGTAGCTTTAGCGTATTTGCTTCGTGAATGAATGAGAAATCACACCTGAAGTGCCAAATTCACTGAGACCCCATTTGGCGGCCTGTGGCACCCCATCCATAATTTGATATGTAGAGAATCAGTTGATATTTAACAATTTATTTGAGAATGAACACCCTTGTCACTTTAAAGCAAAGACGAAACAACGAATCTTTGTCATTGTGTAAATTTGTCGCGAAAAAAAAGAATACTGACAGCAAGGAGCGTCTGTTGCGATTTTTTTTCGGGGAGGGGAGATACATCCACATGAGAATTGTACGTTTTATGTTATTGAATTAATAGTTAATGGATTAGAACATAGACCCTGTAAAACTTATATTGCGGACAAACGATATGAAGTATCTATTTAAAAACAAAAATATCACAATTGTCCACTGCAGAAGCAAATGATACCAGGTGTATTACAAGAATTTGTTGGGCAGCTGAAGCTACGCATGGAATGCTGAAAGAAAAGTATCGTCTGTTGAATGAAAAATTTGACAATGCAGCCCATATTATAGAATTCTCCATACGTGTGACACCAGATGAAAACCACTCCGTAATCACAGCAATCATGAAATCTACAAGAACTTCAAGAAACAAAAACACCTATGCAGCCTTTATTGAACAGAAGAAATTGCGAACAAGAGAACTTCCGTTTACATCTATTTCTTCACAGGATCTTGAGGAGTTTCCTCCAATTACCAAAAATATTTGAAAGGATTGTTTTGTGCATCCTTGCAATGTAAACAGGCAATATGTTATTTGGCTGAAATGTTGGATGAAAGAGGTGACATTAATATGTAGTATGTTAACGATAACAACGAGATATTGAAAACGACAGTGTATTCAAGACCTACGTAAAGCAACACATACAAATGCTTTATCTAAAACCAAATACACAAGATTACAAAAGGGTCATTAGGTATTGTTGCGACTGTGCAAATGGATTGCGAACAGATGACTCTTGATCCTAGGTTGCAGCCATTATTCATTACCTTACAAGGGAACCTTCCGAAAATGATAGTTGCAGTGAAAGTTGTGACCTATGCCAATTGAAAGAGCTGTAACAGAGATAAGCATTCCCAAAAAATTAGCTGCCCATGGCAATAGGTTTAAGAAATATAAGGGGTGGAAGTTCGGGAAACAGCAAGATTGGACAAGGGAGGAAAAGTGCTAATTCCGCAAAAAAGGGGGGCACGACAAAATACAATGCTGACAAGTGATGTATAGAAAGAGACTTGCCACAATAGGGAACAAATGAAGGCCACCAGTGAAGTTAACAGTGTTGCCAACTGCAATGAAAAGTATATGTTTTGTAAAGAGTACAATATTCACTATATGAAATGAGTACAATATTCAGTGTCAACCTGTCATGTAGAACATAAGATATGACGTGTATAATCAGTGGTACAATCTAACAAAAGAAAATAGAAAAAATAGAAGTGCGAAAAATACGGAAAAGACGGAGTTGGCCATAATGCGTCACATTTGATCACGAGCTGTGCATATTAGAATGAACAAAACAAGAAAGCACCAACTATGCAGGAAACCGACGTACCTAGAGTCGAAAAGAAAAACGAGTTTCAAAGTTGGCAACACTGCCCATGAAAATCCAGACAAGTCTAATATAGTTAGGTCACTCGCTTCACAAAAAGAAAATTTCGGCAACAGGCATCACTCGGAATGCATCAATGCTGGAATGATTGAGGCAATGTCAAGTCGGGGAATATGAAATGCATGCAACAACGCATATCAGAAATATTTACTATATGGGATTTCAAAATAGCCGCCAAAAATATCTGTTCGATGACAAGAACAACGTGCATTTTTGCAGCCATTTTGCAACCGTGCTTCATATAGCAAATGTTTCTTATAGGCGATGTTGCATCTATCCAAAGAAATATCATCCGCCCCCTGTTCCCATTTGAAATTTTGCGGTTGACCAGTCGAGCCTTATGATGGGGGCCCTGAGGAACTTGCTTCTTACAAAGTTTTCTTGGCCCTCGACATGAGTACATTCCTGTGCAATTGTATTTGAAACATCTCTTTTCGCTTCGCAGCAATTTGAGATCACAATGTTCGATGCCATGTTAAGACACGACATATATTTGTGGCGGCCATTTTGAAAACCATGCTTCATATAGCAAATGTTTCCTATAGGTGTTGTTGCACATTCCACGATCTATCGAAAGAGGTACCACTGGGTCCCTGTTGCCATTTGAAAGTTTGAAATTGTCTCCTGGGGCCCTATGATGGAGATCCTGGGGGCACTTGCTTCTCACAGACTTTTGTCACCCCTGTGACATTGATACATTCCTGCACAAATGGATCCGTCACATTTTTGTTCGTTTCGCAAGTCTTTCAGGACACAAAGTTTGGTGGGATACCCTGTATATTCCCACATACGACCCAATCATGACATAATGTTCACTACTTCTATTATCGGTTGTTGGCTCAACCCAACCATTTCATGTTCCCCGACTTGACATTGCCTCAATCATTCCAGCATTGATGCATTCCGAGTGATGCCTGTTGCCGAAATTTTCTTTTTGTGAAGCGAGTGACCTAACTATATTAGACTTGTCTGGATTTTCATGGGCAGCGTTGCCAACTTTGAAACTCGTTTTTCTTTTCGACTCTAGGTACGTCGGTTTCCTGCATAGTTGGTGCTTTCTTGTTTTGTTCATTCTAATATGCACAGCTCGTGATCAAATGTGACGCATTATGGCCAACTCCGTCTTTTCCGTATTTTTCGTACTTCTGTTTTTTCTATTTTCTTTTGTTAGTTTGTACCACTGATTATACACGTCATATCTTATGTTCTACATGACAGGTTGACACTGAATATTGTACTCATTTCATATAGTGAATATTGTACTCTTTACAAAACATATACTTTTCATTGCAGTTGGCAACACTGTTAACTTCACTGGTGGCCTTCATTTGTTCCCTATTGTGGCAAGTCTCTTTCTATACATCACTTGTCAGCATTGTATTTTGTCGTGCCCCCCTTTTTTGCGGAATTAGCACTTTTCCTCCCTTGTCCAATCTTGCTGTTTCCCGAACTTCCACCCCTTATATTTCTTAAACCTATTGCCATGGGCAGCTAATTTTTTGGGAATGCTTATCTCTGTTACAGCTCTTTCAATTGGCATAGGTCACAACTTTCACTGCAACTATCATTTTCGGAAGGTTCCCTTGTTAGTTATGGAAGATATTTGTCGATGATCCCAAAACCAGCAGAAATGTTGAGCAAAATATTCAATCAAGACAACATTTACGTGGTCATAAAGAAACAGTGACAAGGACTGCGTCCTACAATGTTCCTTTCATCCTTATTTGTTTCACACATTGAAATACTTGTACAGCTACCAGCAAAAGTATCTCTTCCCCTAAGTATTCTAATTCCGTTACTTGGGGTCCAGATAATTTGGAGTTTCTAAAACGCCTGGGCAGATGCAACCCAACTTACATGTAACTTTTCTCCTCATTGACAGCAGTTGGTAGCACTGAGACACGTCTTTCTGCAAGTAAAATTGAAAGTACATGACTAACGAAACAGTTCTCCATTCTAAAATGAATCTCTTTAGTTCGGAGTGTGTTTTCTAAAGAACAACATATATTAATTTCAATATTGCTCTGTATGTAATGTATTGTTTCATTATATACTGTATGTTGAAAGAAATAAAATCACTGACCACGCATGAATCAGAAAATTCTTTAAAGTAGGTGAAAATATCAAACCTAGATCAACTGCTGGAAATAAATGTGTAAATCATTGTTTCTCCATTGATTTCCATTGATACCTTCTCCAATTCTCCTCATTTCAAGATCTTTCTCTTTCTGGAGAGGAGAAAATCTTGTTTGTCACACTGAGTATGTATTGAAATTGAAACATTTGAAAACGTTAGAACCTGGTGGGGATTTGAACCCGGTTCTGCCGAATAGAAGTTCAATGCGCTAACCATTTACCTATTGCGTTACCTCAGTTTTCACCCAAACTATTAGCTAGTTAAAATCGCATGTAAGACTATAAACAAGATAGTAATGATCGTATAAGAAGACGTTCCTTAGTGACTGTCACAATGACTTACTCGAGATTTCCTCTTTAAATCAAAAACAAGTTATATAGACCTTCGTCAATGAAGAAAATATCCGAAAACGTTCTTCAAGTTGAGGCTACCTCATCGTTTTTAACGATGGTCCCGATTTACATTACTATTCTTCCTCATTCTAAGTTGTAATTTTCAAAGAAGAAAAGACGTTAGACATTGTTTTCTCATTCTTGGAATTCTATCAACACGTGTAGATATAGACAATTTTGTTGCTATCTTTCGTAACTACTAGTTTAATTTCTTATCTTTGTATGAGGAATTTGTATGTTATTACTGACAATTGTGAGGTGAAGCCCATTGGGGGTTCGAATCACTCTGAAAAGCAAGGTCGGAATTTTAACTGTCCTCGATGCTTCTGTGTTCGTGTTCCTGTCGTGTTTGGAATAAGTCGAAAGGACTTGAGGTACTACTGACGAACAACACCACGGTTGGGGCGAATTTTAAAAAAAGATTGGCAAAGCATAAAACTCGTATAGCAGAGACCCGGTTAGAATCTCATCGTGGAAATTATTTTTCTTTATTGGAAGGTATTGTTTATGTAATTGGTATTATAAGTCTGTTATTTCTTTATTATTATTATTATTATTATTATTATTATTATTATTATTATTATTATTATTATTATTATTATTATTATTATTATTATTATTGGAAAGTCGAGACCTTGGATACATATTTTATTTAATATAAAGTTTTTGATTATTCAATTTTAAATCTTCTTGTTGATATGGAACGTATCTGAAATGGTGAATTACTTAAAACATTAATATTTCTAGCAGTTGTAGAAGTAGTAGAAACATAAGTAATTGTTGGGAAAGAGAAAGTAACCTTTGTTTTTGATTAGTTGTATTTTAGACTCATGCTAACGATATGCCTTACGTATTCATCAATTGTTCGCTAAATACATCACGTTTCCAGATAGTACGAATCAAGGTTGATACGGCTTACGTCATCTTGTAGTTCAGTTTCGTTGGTCACTGTTCTATTGCACTGAAGAAAATCGCCTCAAAACTAAGACCGAGAGAAATTAAACATTTTCCATGATATCTTACATTTGAAGCACCAGTGTTACAAATGATAAAAATTTTCCTTTAATTACGCAGCGGGAATCGAACCTAGGATCACCGGGGTGTGAAACCAACGCTTATCCCATCACTCTAACACATCACTCTTTATTAAGGGATGAAAAACTTGGCGTGAAGTGACCACCAAATTGCAGACTTTTATAATTCCAATGTTGTAAAACTCTTAGTTGGTCATAATAAAATAGAAAGTGTTATGTAGAAACGGTAGTCAAGAGAATTCAAATCTAAATTGTCAAAGTAAATTGTTAAAAAAAGAATGATAGCGGCAAAATTAATGGTGGTTGTTGGAGCACTTAGATATGAGGAAATTTAACGCCCTGCTTGATCAACGAACCTAAAGGTTACGTGAACATATAGTTTAAATATATCTCTTCGCAAATGAAATGAAATGAAATCTTTAAGTTTTATATCTCAAGGTTATGCCAGCTAGATTAAAGGAGACGGTTATATATATATATATATATATATATATATATATATATATATATATATATATATATATATATATATACATCTGCTTATGCTTATGACATCAAATATGATCCGAAGCTTTCTCGCATCCAGTGGAAAGCTTGGAGTATATTAATATTTGTTTGCATATATTTTTATTGTAGACTGTTCCCATAATGACCATCGACTTCGATTTTATAAAATTTGAAAGAGAAATTTAACTTTTTATTTTGTGGTCAATTTGAAGGCATTTTATTACACTGTCATTAAGAAACCCATATACATCATCTTACGAATCAATCATTATGGAAGAATTGCATGTGTATGTTGCAGCAGTGGTACCAATCTTTGAAAGTTTCATTAACAACTATTCTTTTTTCTTTTTTTAATTGATGTTCTGAGTAATTGCGCGTTCTGTGCAAAGGTGCAATAAGATTCTCTCTCTCTCTCCCTCTCTCTTTCTGTTTCCAGCTACCGGCATAGGCATATGGGAACTACCAGATATACTTTCGTGTGTACATAAGTTAGTGTGTGTGTGTGTGGCGGGGTCGGGGGTATGAATTGTTTATTACGATCACTTAGTGGAACTTACCGTAACATTCCGCACGATAACTTTTGAACGAATGCGAATTTTTTAATTCTGTTTCTTGAAATAGATAAATAGAGTTATTATCTCGAGGAAGTTCGTTAACGGAGATTATTTAGTCAACAGAAAGTGGAGCAAATGAGCCATTTCCGGTTTCAACGTTGATCACTGTAGAGCACATACTGTAATAGATAGCGACAAATGGTTTTCGGCAATCGATTAAACGTTTCAAGGACAACTCCCATATTCATTCTTAATACTATAATAAAACCGGAAGTGGTATAAATGAGTCGTTTCCGGTTTTATTGTTGATCACTATAGAGCAAAAACGGTAAAAGATAGCAAGAAGCAATTTTCGGCAATCGATAAAGCGTGTCAAGCATAACTTTCATCTTCATCATTAACATCCTAGTAAAACCGGAAGCAGTAGAAATTAACTATAGTTTCCGACTTCAAATTAATCTACATAGGGAGATAGGGAGAAGCTGTTTTGGGAAATCAGTTTAGCGTTGTGGGAATAAGTATCGTTTCCTCTCTTAAACTTCTAAATAAACCGGGAGTGGCAAAACCCAACTACTTCCGGTTTTAGTGTTGATCACAATAGATTAGAAACCGTAATAAATAGCGAGAAGCGGTTTTCAGTAATCAATTGAGTGTTCCAAGAATTTTCTAATTCGACTTTAATCTTTCTACTCAAACTGGAAGTGACAGAAATCAATCACTTCCAGTTTAAGCATTGAGTGTTATAGAATATATAGCGAAAAGGGAATAGAATGGAAAATTTATTAAGTGCCCAAGAGTGTATTCCATCTCGACAGTAATTAGGGATGCGCTCGAGTCGAGACATGTCTCGAATCTCGACTCGACTCAACTCGAATTCGAGTCGAGATTCGAGTCGAGACACACTTTGTAAAATTCGAGACGAGTCGAGACAAACGTATTTCTCGACTCGAATTTTCGAGTCGAGACACGAGTCGAGTCGAGACGGCTCTTAAAAATCTCGACTCGACTCGAATGTCTCGAAAATCTTTCTATAATTTTTAATATTATTTTGAAGAAAGTATTCACTCAGAAACAGCCTTGAAACCAATTCCAGCTTTTACTCCTTTAGAAAGGTACAGAACGCATAAAATTAATAGTTAATCTTTAAAGATCAAGATTTAATTTTCAGCTCAATTCAGTTAATTAGAACTAATAGTTAATGTCGTTGTATTTGGTTGTACTGCAAATATAATGATAATAATAATAATAATTGATTATCTAGTTTGTATAAAACTATTATCAGTAGTCTAAATCTAGTTTGTATAAAACTATTGCGATAGAGTGAACTTCATAAATTCTCTGAATGAGCAGTTGGTAGTCTATAGTAATTTAGCATAGTTATAATTATTGTGTTTTCGTTCCCATGAACGCAATAGGGTTACGTAACTTCTGGATTATTCACTTGCCCAACTATTCTGAGGCTTTAATATGTTGCAGCATATCACGAGCTACGGATAATATATAATGTAACATTTGTTGTACATCACATATTATGATACGAGACTATTTTACATAGTATATCTTATCTAATATAAATAAAATAAAGAGTTTGTTTGTGTGTTTGTCTGTCTGTCTGTGCGACCTGGGGACTAGACGAGTGGACCAAGAGTTCCCAAAATTTGGTCACGGGTACCTTAGTCCAGGCCCCAGATCAAGACGAAGGGTTTTTTTAAAATTTCGAACCAGGGGGGTCTCGGGGGGGACGTTTACTGGGACCGACCTGGGGACCAGACAAGTTGACCGAGAGTTACCAAATTTTGGTTACGGATACCTTGGTTCAGGTCCCAGTCTAAGGCGAAGCGTTTTTGTCAAAATTGGAACCAGGGGGTCTCAGGAGGGCGTTTAGCGAGACATGTAGTAAAAGTAATCCAAATTGATCGACATTAGTGTCAAATCCATAGTTTTCACGGTCGCTGAGATCAATGGTGACACTTCCATCAGCGATGACTTGCAAATTCAGCTACTACTGTATGCGGGCCGGGTGTCAGCGGGTGAGGAATACCGAGACATGTATAAATAGCCCATATTGATTGATACTAGTGTCAAATCCATAGTTTTTGCGGTCACTGAAATGAATGGTGATTCTTCCACAGGTGTTGACTTCCAAATACAGCCCCCATGCGAAGAATGGGTATATTAAGCTAGTATTACAATAAATGGACTGCTTGGATGCCAAGAACTAGTACAGATAAGTACCATCCACTTCTATGAATAGGTATTTTTTAAAAGGATTTTTGTAAACACTAAGTTATAAAACAATGAACTACATACAGTAGTTATGGTTTTGGTTCCCAACATAAAAGAAATATGGATTGTTCATGAGATATTGAACTTCAACTTTCACTCCTGGAAAATTTCAATTTTGGAGTTAGGCCACTTGGCATCAAAGCAGTTCACTGTAAGATAAATACATTCCGCACATTAGTAGCATAGTTGTTCAGGAGCCTTCGATTTCCATCCTCTCAAATGAAAGCTGAATGATTGCTTGATACATGCTGACTATATAGGAGAAATAGTGTATTAAGTTTTCGAGTTTTGGTGCGTATCCGTATTTACACTCTGATATAACTTTAAGTTCACACTCAAATCGAGCTAATTGTTTAATGCATTTCGAAAGCCTTTGTTTTTATGCAGCTCATTAAGGAAAATCTATTTCATAATCGTAACATTTATGTACTAAGAAACTATGAACGTAAAGTGGACTCGACCTAGCCCCGTGGCCGCTGTGACTCAGTGGCACAGCTCTCACCCTTGGTGTGTGAGGACTCTTATTCTGTGTGTGTGTGTGTGAACTCCGCGGCTAGTGTATGCGTACAGAGTCGGAAGCGGTATGTATTGTTTATACTACTTACAACGTTACCCCCCACATAAAATATAAATTCACCCTTTCTACCTTCTCTTTTTCGAATACAATGAACCGACTCTTTTGCTGAAGAACGATGCTAAAAGAAAATTGAAACATCTGTGTCTAAACTTTCTTTGAAGCGCAGTCTTTTGTATTTGTAAGGTTTTGCGAGTGTTTTCGAGATAGCCAAATTTTTACCATGGACTCCTGCTGCGAACTGACCGTGAGTAAACACCCGATCTCGCTGTGCTCAATTTCTCTCGCACACGTGAAATGGGTTTGTTGTTTCCAAAACAAATAGGAAGTTACCTTGTGCTTTTGCATTTCTGCACGCACACAGGTACCATTGTTGTTTTAATGATCAGAAGAAATATCAAAACCATCCGATATATTTTGATTTGATTTTAGTTTTTAGCGTCCCGTTCAGCAGCGAGGCTATATGAGACGTGGACCTACTGATTAACGTGGAATCCGAACCACATGAGCTCCCGCCGGGAATCGAACCCTGGTCTCCCACGCCAAAGGCGCGTACGCTAACCGCTTAGCCACGAGGGAGCTCTCCATCCGATATATATGATACAAAACAGCTAACAGAAAGAGACAAAGATAAAAGTAGGCCTATACCAAGTTTTCCGCGTGGTACCATTATGGAGAATAAATATTTGATAAAGTCACGTAGATGCGCTTAAACCTATTCCATCTGTCCTTATAATTTTTCTGGTCTCATCAATTTCTCAGGAGAATACGTACAACATATGTCCAAATTCCATATATACTCTTTCTAAACTAATGAGTAAACTCATTAAGAACACCAACTGATATCAATAAACAGGAAAGAAAAGAATACTTTATACTTCTATCATTTGGTACACATCTCTATGAAGCACAGCTTGTTTCTTTTTGAAATAGCTCCTTCGTGTCACAGCTGTGGTTAGTTTTGTTTTGTGTTAGGATGAAAGAGAGAAATGCAACATTTGCTTCGAGGTGAAGTTATATATATTATTAAGATGAGCGGTGATAAGCGAGGTTTAACAAAGAGTGCCTTTCGGATGCACAATTTAACGGGTAGTTGCAGTCCGTGTTGAGAATCGAACCAAAGCTATGTAAGACATGTTAATATTGAGCTCTTTTGTGGTAAAAGTGAACTTCAGAAACACACAAAAGACTTGAAACATCAAGCTAATGTAAAGCAATTGAAAAATAGCCTACCTATCGCTGCATCTTTTCTGTGGCTAGAAACATGCAGTTTGTAGCAACAAGAATCGTGTTAAGGACTTTTTTTTTTCGAACATAACATTCCCTTCCACACCATAAAAGACAATATAATGTTTGTTAAAAGAAAGTGCACATAATATTTTTAAATTTTGTTTGTGATCCTATCATGCATAATTATAAATAATGCCTTTCATACTACGAGAATGAGTTCAACTATACGTCATGGCCCCTCTAAAGCAGGGCCGCGGTGGCTCAGTGGTAGATCGTTCACCTCTGGTGCTTGGGGACCCTGGTTCGATCCCAGCTCGTACCAAGTGAACTTTGTGGTGGACAAACACCGTGTGCGTGGGTTTCCTCGGGGTTCTTCCGTTCCTCCCACTTTCTTCATTCCACGATTTCACTAATTTCTCATCATCACCCCTCTCCTTTAGCCTAACCGGCATAACCGTGGGACGTAAAACTCAAAGATTTCACTTCATTTTTTTCCCTCGAAAGCGATATCTTTCAAAATTATTTATTGTTAGATATTGTAAATTTACGGTATCTATTTTAGTGGACGGGAAATTTTGCATCTAATCGGATAATTTCATGGCTTCTAACAGGAATTCGCAGTTACGAAATTTGCATCACTGTCTTTTGAAAGGATGCCTAGAAAAAATACTACTAGAAAATAACTGAAAACACAAAATGGATTTGATAGCCAAATTCACGTCATCTTGGCGCGTGATCATTTTTCTTTAAATATTTGTATTTAGTATTAGATTAGAGTTTAGTGTCCCTTTCAGCATCAAGGCTATATGAGACGTGAACTTACAAATTAACGTGGGTTCAGAACCACAGGAGTTCCCATCGGAAATCGAACCTAGGTCTCCCGCATCAAAGACGCGTACGCTAATCATATGGACAAGGGTGTTCGATATTTAGTAATGTGTACATAAAGTTGTGAAATTGCGCTTGTATAATGGAATGCAATTCCTTCTACTGACATAAACCTTCATAATACTTAGCTGGACAAAGTATCTTTAAAAAGAAAATGTCATTCTTTATGTTTCAGTTCTTGGTTCGACTGAAAGATGGAACAAATTGCAATGAGCGTTTTTGGATCCTACTTTGTGTAGTTGATTCATCATAAACTTGGTATTTGATACGGATATGAACTATTACACTTATTTGGTGTTTATTTCTAAATAATAAGTCCTAATACAATTTCATAAAGTTGTAATTCTTCTTTAGTTTGTATCACTTTACACAATGACAAATCCAAAAGGTGTGTTGTATCGGTGCAGTACCAGTTTTTCACGTTTTTCAAAATGTTCCAAAACCCAAAGAATAATCTTTAATTTCTGATATTTTAGTCGTCACAAATTACAATTTTATAATGTAGTCAATGTTTATAATTACTGGGCAGTTGGGCGTTTAAACTAATGACATCATAATAAAGTCAAAACCCTAATTTTGAGTTGAATTGATTCTGATTTTAACGTCCCGTTCAGCAGCGAGGCTATGTGAGACGTGGACCTACTGATTAACGTGGAATCCGAACCTCATGAACTCCCACCGGGAATCAAGCCCAGGTTTCCCACGCCAAAGGCAAGTATGCTAACCGTTAGCCACGAAGGAGCTCCACCATAATTTTAGTGGGCGATAAGAAATATCTCGCCAGTGCTTTTACAATAAATAAAATTTTATAAGTATTAAAGAATAGTGGTAAGAGATTTTATAATAGCTCTTTTATTTATGAGATATGAGTATTTTGAAAAAAAACTAAAGAATAGGTTGGCGGAACCACAAAAGACTCGTAAAATAAACTTTCTTATAAATACATACGCACCTTACTCACCTTTTATAATTGCTATGCTTACGTTCTCCATAAAAACAGAAATTCTCTTTTAGTGATACTTTACACAAGATCATGAAGTGGGTTCAAATTTAATTAAAGGCAAAATACAATACAATAATCCACAAATATTGCCTCAAGTGAGTTTAAAGATTTCTAAACACTAGTGCGAAACCGGGCTCTGCCGTTGAGATCGATTTACAGGTCTTGAGACGAAAGTAAGAAGGGTCTTATGCACACAGTAAGTAAAAACAATTAATATGCCGGTAACTTTCCCCCAAATGGGTGTATCTTAAAACTAACCTCACCATTATTTTTCTAATTAAATTCTAGCCCGAAATTATGTATCATATTACCCTATTCTCATTTTGAAAACTTGACCTTAATTCAAAATGGCGAATTTCAAGATGGCTGCCATCAAGGTCATATCTACCATACGACTTTCCCCCAGGACTTATATGTATCCACATGGTTTTTCTTCACTTTTCTTCATTAACGCTCCGTTTACAAAGGGTAGTAAGGGACTTCTGTGGTAATCTCTAATAACCACATCACAACTCTTAAAAGTTATTAAAAAAAATAGAAAACATGCACCATGGCAAAAATTTGTCATCACAAGTAATGATGCATACATGCCTTCTATCAGCAAAAAAAGTTTCATTGAAATTGGAGCCGGACATTTGAGTGATGTCCCTTGTGGGATGTGATTGAACGTGACGTCAGAACACATCGCCCCCCTTCCCAGAATTTACGGGAATTAGGTGACCTGAGTGAGCACATGTGGTGCCAGCTCTCTCCAGCGACCTATCAAGGATCATTGCGTGTATGCCAAGACGTGTCGCCGTTTTTATCCATGCCAAAAGTCGACATACTGACAATTAGGTAGGTATTCATGATGGTCTGGTTGATGTGTGCGTATATTTTAACTCGTACATTTTGTCTCGACTCGAATTTCGAGACGTCTCGACTCGAATTCGAGTCGAGTCGAGACAGAGACTGTCGAGTCGAGACACGAGTCGAGACAGAAACATATTTTCGAGTCGAGACACGAGTCGAGACAACATTTTCTCGAGACGAGTCGAGACAGGCTTAAATCTCGACTCGACTCGACTTGAATGCATCCCTAACAGTAATCACTCTACTCAACTAGGAAGTGAAAAAAATATACTACAACTTCTGATTTCCAAATCAATTGAGAAAATATTACGTAAATCTTTACTGTTTTTACTATTAAGATTACGTAGTGAAACTTGTAACGTCGTAATGTTTGTACATACGTCCGTCCGTTACTCCGTACGATGACATTTGGACGGATGCGAATTTTTAAATTGTTTTTGCAATAGAAAGATACAATGATTATCTCGAGGGAGTTCTTTAATAGAGAAGATTCACCAATCGGAAGTGGTAGAAATATGTCATTTCCCGTTTTAATGTTGATCATTATAGAACAAAAACGCTAATAGATAGGAAAAAGCACTTCTTAGCAATCGATCACACGTTTCATAGCCAACTCTCATCTTCATTCTTAATAGTCTAATAAAACCGGAAGAGGTACAAATGAGCCATCGAGAATGGACAATCGAAAAAGCGTTTCAAGATTAATCTACGTCTTCACCCTTAGCACTCTAGTAAAACATGAACTGGTACAAATGAACCATTTCCGGTTTTAACGTTGATCACTATAGACAGAAAAGGGTAATAGATAGGAAGAGGTAGTTTTCGGCAATCGATAAATAGTTTCAAGAATAACCTTCTTCTTCATAATTAACACCTTAGTGAAAAAGATGTGGCAGAAATTAACTATAACTTCCGGTTTCAATTTAATCTATATAGTGCAAAAACTATAAGTTATAGAAACTGTTTTTGGGAACTAATTTAGCGTTGTAGGAACAGGTATCATCTCTATTAAACTTCTAATCGAACCGGAAGTAGCAAAACCCAACTACTTCCGGTTTTAGTGTTGATTGCTATATATTAGAAACTAACTAGCGATAAGCTGTTTTCTGTAATCAATTAAGTGTAATAAGAATATGTTCTATCTCGACTCTAATCTTTCTACTAAAACTTGAAGTGGTAGAAATCAATCGCTTCCGGTTATAACATTGAGCGTTATAGAATGGATAGCGAGAAGGCTTTTTTTTTTTTTTTTGGGTAATTCATTAAGTGCTCCAAGAGTATATTCCATCTCGGCAGTGATCCCTTTACTCAAATCGGAAGTGAAATAAATATACTAGAGCTTCTGGTTCCCAAACCACTACACAAAATATAACATGATCCTCTTTAAGATTTTATTATTATTAGGATCACGTAGTGGAACTTGTAATATCGTAATGTTAGTACGTACGTACTTACATACGTCCGTTACTTCGAAAGATAACATTTGAAAGGATGTTAATTTTCTATTATTATTATTATTATTATTATTATTATTATTATTATTATTATTATTATTATTATTATTATTTTCCATAAGTAGATAGTGTGATTTTCTCGAAAGTTCATTAGTAGAGATGATTCGACAAACAAAATGGTAGAAATGATTTTTTTCAGGTTTTAACGTTGATCAATAAAAAAACAAAAACGATAATGGATAGCGAAAAGCGGTTCTGGGCAATCGATTTTACGTTTCAAGGGAATCTCTATTCTTATTCTTAACATTCTAGTAGAACTGGAAATGGTAGAAATGAGCCATTTCCGATTTTAACACTCATTACTATAGAGCAAAAACGATAATAGATAACGAGAAGATGTTTCGGGCAATTAATTAAACTTTTCAAGGATAACCTTCTTCACATTTAACAAGCTAGTAAATTCTGAAAGTAACAGAATTGAGTCATTTCCTATTTAAACGTTGATCACTATAGAGCGAAAACGATAATAGATATTAAGAAGCAGCTTTCGGCAATCGATAAAGCGTTCCAGGAGTAACTTTCATCTTCGTACTTAACACCCTAGTAAAAAGGAAATGTAGAAATCACCTATAACTTCCGGTTTCAATTTAATTTACATAGAACATAAACTATAAGATATAGGGAGAAGCAGTTTTATTGAATCAATTTAACGTTGTGGGAACAGGTAAGTTATTATCGCTCTTAAACTCCAAACCGGAAGTAGCAAAATCCAACTACTTCCGGTTTTAGTGTTGATCGCAATAGATTAGAAAAGATAACAGATAAGGAGAAGCGGTTTTCTATAATCATTTAGTGCCCCAAGAATATGTTGTATCTCGACTCTAACCTTTATACTAAAAGCAGAAGTGGCATATATCAATCACTTCCTGTTATAAATTGAGTGTTATAGATTGGAGAGCTAGAAGGGATTTTATGTAATTCATTAAGTACCGCAAGGGTGTATTCCATCTCGACAGTAATCTCTGTATTAATACCAGAACTGAAAGAAATACGATACAAATTCCGGTATCCATATTAATTGAGAACATATTACATAAAATCCTCTTTACGGTTTTTACTAGAGTTTATTTTTAAATTAAATACTAGCCGGATGTTCACTAAATTTTGTAAGCTACTAGCCCATTCCCTAAGGAATAAGTACTGGCATATTCTGTGGTCAAACTCGGCCAAGAACAGGGTGGACGCGGGTTGTATTTCATACCTTATTTCTCGATAACTACTTAATTAGCCAGCAGCATTTTCTTGATAACTATTGGCCGAATCGGAACAAAATTCGGTGGTGGGCAGCCCTCAACCTAATTAAGATCTCTACATTTGCTGGTCGAGTTTGGCCAAGTTTTGGGCTTGATTTGCGTGTGGTAATTTATTTCTCGGTAAACTCTTATCAGATCCAATCTGAAGGATTTGCCATTACAGAAAGCCGCTCGTAACTATTTATCGATTTTGCTTTATAGTGTTCAACGTAAAACCGGAAATGCTTTATTTCTACCACTTTCGGTTGGTAACGAAAGGAGATGAAAAATATTCTTGAAATGCTTAATCGATTGCCGAAAACCGTTTTTGTTTTATAGTGGTCAAAGTTAAAACTTGGAAAAGGTTGATTTCTACCACTTTCGGTTTATAGATCACTTCAATTAACTAGCTCCTCCGAAATAATTACTCTACCCATAGTTTGCAAATAAATAAATAAATAAAATAAAATAAAATAAAAATTTGCTTTCTTTCAAGAGCTATCGTGCGCAGTAACTTAGTCGCAGCAGCTATCGTGGTCTATTATTATTATTATTATTATTATTATTATTATTATTATTATTATTATTATTATTATTATTATTATTATTATTATTATTATTATTATTATCGCGTCTATGTTCTGTTATTCTTTTAACTGTTAGAGGAAAGGTTCATTTTTTCTACAGTCTCACTTTATCTATAATGCTACTTCGGTATTATACTTAATGTTTAGTTAACTCAAGAAAAAGCGGATCTAGTTGTGTGAATCCTCCATTTCATGTTAGCCTTCGGTGATCATTTAGTACTGTTCAGCGAGGTAATTTAACAGAAGTACAATGTTCTTATAGAGTATTCGTTGTAGTGTTATAAAGTAGAAAATGATACAAGACGGTGTGTTTTCTAAATTAAAGTTTTGGGATCTTCTAGGGCAATTGTTCCAACATTTTTAACAAGCGCCCACATTCTTAAACCCTACATACTTCACGCCTACATCATTCGCGATGTCTTTGACCGTTTCTGCAATTTTAGTATTCTCAAATCATCATAACAATAATAATAACCTATACTGTATATAAGACCACATAAGTGAGTTACTCATTATCGACCAAGCCATAAGGCTATAATTAGCAAGAATACTCTTTTTGACGAAAGGAAGGAACAAAGAAGGATTTTTGGAAATATGTATCCTTAGGGGCGTAAATCGGATAGTGTATCTTGCTAATCCCTGAGGTAAGGAAGATGAAACTAGGCATATAAACTAACCATTAAAAATAACTGAACATGTTTCTCACAGTTTCTGAAAATTCCGCACCTAAACAAGAGGAGTAATTCGTATAACATTAATTTTTCAACTGTATTTTATTTCATTTATTTTTAGAAAATGATATATGTCATCATCATAGGTATTCTGCCTTTATTGGCAGGTCACTTGCCGCAGCTGAGAAGCTTCCATGCTCCACGGCCCTCCGCTAACCTCTTTGTCTTCGCGTATGATCCTTCTGTTTTTATATCATCCATTAATTGTAGTCTCGTTCTCCCCCTCCCTCTCTTTCCCGCCACCATACCCTCTAGGACGTCCCTCATGATACAATCTCTTCTTAGGCAATGTCCGAACCAGTTTCTCTTCCTCTTCCTAATAATCTCTAAAAGTGTTCTTTTCTCACCCACCATTTCTCTCTCATTTGTTATCCGCTCGACCCAACTAATTCTTTCAATTCTTCTCCACACCCACATTTCGAAGGCTTCCAGTCGATTTTCATCACCTTTACGTAATGTCCACATTTCCGCCCCATACAGTACAACACTCCACACGAAGCATTTTATGAGTCTTTTTCTCAACTTTTTCTTCAAGTTCCCACAAAACAGACTTTTCTTCTTCTTAAAGGCTTCTTTCGCCATTCCTATCCTTGCTTTTATTTCACGTTCGCACTTCATGTTATTACTAAGAATACTACCCAGATATCGAAAATTATTCACTTGTTCTATTTTCTCCCTTCCTACTTTTATATTTGACACAGACCCTTTCGTTCCAATCACCATGGCTTTTGTCTTTCTAACATTTATTTTCATCCCATATTCTTCAAAGTCCTTTCTCATTTTTTCTAACATTTTAATGATTTTCTTTAAAGATTCTGAAACAAGCGCCATATCGTCTGCAAATCTTATGCATTTAATCATTCTACCTCCTACCGAAATGCCATCATCATCATGTAAACTCTTTTTCACTATCTCTTCTAGATAGACATTAAATAGTGCTGGCAAGAGGCAGCATCCTTGTCAAACTCCCCTTCCAATTGCACTCTCTTCCATCAGTTCTTCCCCTATCCTAATACTTACTTGTTGGTTCATGTATAAGTTTCTTATTAGTCTTCTATCTTTCCATTCCAACCCTATCTTCGTTAGAACTCCCAACAACTATTCCCAATTCACGCGGTCAAAAGCCTTTTCTAGATCAATAAATATAACATACACCTCTTTCCCTTTTTCTATAAATCTTTCACCGATCGCCCTTAATAATCCAATTGCATCTCTTGTGCCCTTGCCTCTTCTGAACCCGAACTGCTCCTCCTCAACTTCTTTATTTGTTCTTTCATATAACCTTCTGTTTAGTATTCGGAGCAGAATTTTAGCTGCATGAGATATGAGACTAATAGTTCTATAATCCTGACATCTCTTTGGGTTCGATTTCTTAGCCATCGGTATCATGATCGTTTTCAGAAAGTCTTTTGGCCATTCTTCTGTTTCATATATTTCATTGCATAATCCGAACAATTCTTTCTTTCCTTTGTCTCCTATATTTTTAATGAATTCGATTGGTATGTTATCTATTCCGGTTGCCTTTCCATTTCTAATCTCGGATATAGCCTTTTCAAACTCATCCCTAAGAATACTAAATCCCTTATCACCCTCGCCTACTTCATTTTCTACTTCAGCATTTAGGCTACACGGTCTATTCCTACTCTCATATAAGTCTTCAACGTATTCTTTCCACCTTCCTATGACCTCATTTCTCTCGCTACCTTCCCATTCTTATTTTCTACTGCCATCATAATACCCTCTTGATAAATGTAAGAATTCTTTATATTGGAGACTTCAAATTTCAAAATTAAACTCAATTAGAAACGAACCAATACATGTTTAGGTTTTCCGAAAATTCTGTCCTAAGATGAGAATGGAGGATAGTGTCTACCTATTAAAATTTCTGCATTTGCTTAGGTTTGAGGTGTGAAATTTGGCTTTGATTTCTTAACTATAAATAATTGAACGTATGTTTCCGGAAATTCCCCTCTTAAAGATGGAGAAAAGAGACGATTTCTATAATATTAAAATTTACCACTATTTATTCAGAAAATGTCATGAAATGTGAAATACGCTTAAATTCGTAATGTGAAATTTCGTAAACCAACTCTGAACTAAAAAGAATGGAATACGTATTTCAGAGTTTTCGAAATTCTCCTTTTAAGCAGAAGGAGGGAGGAATTAATTTACTTATTTCTCGACATTCAAATCGGCGTTCGCTGTCTCATCATCATAGAATGTTCGAGGAGAATTACTGAACATATTTAGAACTACTCTAGAGCATGGTTTCATCATATCGCTTTCACTGAAATGCGTATCCTAAGGGGAGGGGTCAAGGTCTAAAATATTTGCTAAAAATACAGTATCTTTAAAATCTCTCATGTATAAAGATGAAATTTAATATAAAAACCAAATAGACACGCAACCCTGCGTTCTAGGAAATTCCACTTCCGTCTCATCTCATGAAAAATGATTGAGAATTTTAGAACATAGTTAGCACTTGGCTGAAGCCATTTCTTAACCATGTCAGTTTCATTAAAATTCGTATCCTAAGAGGGTGGAGGAGTTAATATATACGGCGAAAATTAAATATCTTCCAAGCCAAGGAGATGAAACTAGGTATATAACTTTTTACTTAACGAGGTCATCATGTGGACATGCCCCAGCGTTTTCGAAAATTCTGCTTCCAAAAGAGGTTACAGTGTGGCAAAGTGTTTGAAACGTCTGAAATGAATTTTTAAACATATTTAGCATGTGGGACATTTCTATTTTATCAACTCACTTCGAAATAAAAGAATCGTAAAAGCAGAAGAGAATTTAGATTTCTTGCAAAGAATAAATACTGCATCGTATGAAACTCATTTTTGAACATGGTCGAGCTAGGGGTTTTATTTCACTTTTGTTCAAATAAGTTACGTAATGGGGAAATAGTGATCAAATATAACTTTCAAAGATTTCCCATAAACCTATTCTACCCGTACGAAGAACGGGCTTGCATATAATAATAGTAAATAATAATAGCCATATTCTCACAAATTTATATTTATTTTCAGCAAGATTCCTGCATAGCATTGTAGTGCAGTGGAATATTATATTTTACCAGTTTTGTCAATGAAACCACAGTTCTTACAGAATAGTTATTTCGTGTTTAAATATTTAATTTAATGTTTTTTACAACATTCGTAATATTTGTAATTTTAAATTTAGTTCTGTCAGAGACTTGCACCCCTAGATTAGGAGCCACTGCTCTAGGGACTATCTAGAAACTTTGAATTTACACCTACATAGGATTTGTGACGTGGGGTACCAGTAAGAAAAAAATTTGAAAATTCACGAAAAAAGGAGGAATTGTGGTGAGAGTTATTTTAATAAGATACCCTCATCTCCGAAACGTATAGGACTGTGAACTTAAAATTTGGTATTTGGATTTCCAATTTAAAATAATTTACACAGGTTTCACGATTTCTTTTATATCTTAGTAATAAAGGAGAAGGAAAAGGTGAGAATAGGAATTATTACTCATATAATAGCATATCGGTATCTCAGAATCTCTGAAAGTTACAAACATGAAATTTGGCTTTAGGACTTCTCATTTAAAACAAAATCACTTAAAGACAGTAAACAGGACCACCCAATATTTTTCAATTAAAATTGAAACCAGAAGTTGTAGTAGATATCTACCACTTAGTGTTATTTACTAGTGATTATAGTGGAGATGGAATATATTCTAGGGGCGCTTAATCGAATACAAAAACCGTGCCTATCTATTGCCGTTTGTCATATACAGTCTTGTTCAAGAAAACTTTGCCATTCATCTCTCTTTGAAAAGGCCTGTGGTCTTACCTATAGTTAGAATTAAATCAAATAAATGTGAATTTTGTTTGGTCGATTAAGAAGTTTATTTAGAGCCACAGCATTATAATTTCCTTTTGCGGTTGCAAGAATATCATCTTTCATAGCAGGGTGAGTGGTCAAGATTTCTTGAACAAGACTGTACAACGATGGACGTTACAACCGGAAGTGGTTGATTTCTAATAATTACGTTTGATTACAGGGTAAAAGAAGAGATGGTATTTTAAGAACGCTACCTATTTTAAGAACGTTAACTCATTTAAAAAAAATCTCTTCTCGCTGTCTCTTATAGGTCATGTTCTATGTATATTACATTGAACCTGAAAGTCATACTGGATTTCCAGGGTGTCTATCGGTCACGAAAAGGATTAAAGAAAGTCACGAAATCAGAAAATGGTCATGAAAGTCAAGAAATTTTGCTTTTGGGTCACGATTCATTTTATCTGTACAAATATAAGTACATACTTGTAAATGTTGTTCTATAAAGTGTCAAAATTCACCACCAAAAACGCATATAGTTTTGGACGCTACCAAATCACAAGTAAAGCACGCTTCTATCACGTGTGTGAAAATTGGCCCAAGTCGCACTAAAATTCGCTTTTGAGAATGTTACTAAATTTAATAGTTTGTTAAAGAAAAGGTCATGAAATTTCATTTTGGAATTTTAGTAGACACCCTGTCATTTCTGATTTTATTAGAGTGTTATGGAAAGACAAAATTTATTCTTGGGATGCTCCGTCGATTGTCGAAAACAGCTTCTCGCTATCCATAGTAATGAAAAGTAAACTGAAAATTGTTGATTTCTACCGCTTCTAGTTTTATCAAAGTGTTAAGGATAGAAATGAAAGGTGTTCTTGGAATCTTTTAGTCGATTTCCCAAAACTGCTTCTCTATATATATTACAGTTTTTCCCCATTCAATGTTAAAGCGGGAACTCGTTTATTTCTGCCACTTTCTATTTCAATACAGTATTAAGGATGGAGTTGAAAGGTATTCTTGGGATGCTAAATCGACTGCCGGAAAACATTTCTTGCTATCTATTACCCTTTTTGGTTTACAGGATCAACGTTAAAAGCAAAAATGGTTGATTTCTACCACTCCTGGTTTCTGATCCACAACCTCCTGGTTTATGATCCTCTACTAACGAACTCTTTTGAGATAATTACTTTAGCTATCAATTGCAAAAAACAGAAGTCAAATTCAGTTTCGTTCAAGAGTTTCGTTCGGAGTAACGGACGGGATGGACCAAAGTACTAACTGTACAATAATATTATAAATCTTACTCTGTAATCCCAATAATTAGATACATATTTCAGCGTTTTTGATTGTGATCTAGAAAGAAAGAAAAGGATTTGGAAGAGAATAAATGTGGATATTACAATTATTATTATACTAAGATGTTTATATCTCGGGATCCCGTAAAGTTGAAGACATGAAACGTGGTATTTGAACTGAAATTGGTATGCTTCCTGATATATAAAGTGCAAGGCAGGGACGGCGCTAAGGGTGGGCGGGGGTGGGCAACCGCCCACCCGATGGATGGCCTCGCCCACCCATCCGCCCACCCCAACAGAACAGGGGTGTCATTAAGAGGGGGACAGGAGGGGGCAATTGCCCCCCGCAATATTTTGAGGAATACATATACTGTATCGATTGTCTACTAATATACTAGTGCAAACTGTGAAAGTCTTATGTTGTTGGTGTTCTTGCCCCCTCAAGCGAAGTCTGAAATGACACCCCTGCAACAGAAGTAGAATAATGAAGGTGACCAGTGCTGGATTTTGGTTTGATGGGGCCCTAAGCTATTGAAGATAATGGGGCCAATTTATTTCTAGCATTCTTTTTCGGCGACAAAATTTCGCCTTTTCTGTTTGAATATATGCTATATGGTAATTTATGGACCTAATACATATCTATTAAGTAAATACGTTTTCCTGTATATTTCGTTAACTTAACTTACTGTTTTGAATACATTACAGAAAAACTGTAAAATTTGTAAAATTAGCGGTAGTTTAATTTGGTACCAATAAAGTCCCTTGCCGACCTTTTTGCACCAACTATGATCAACGCTCCAGGCCATGCTTCTACAATATGTGGAGACCGCATCATTTCTCATTTCAAGTTGTTTCTATTCAGTTGGGTAAAGTTTGAAACGTTTCCAGGGATCCGTGTAAGTAAATACAGTCTAAATATCATCCAGGGTTGGTAATTACTGCCTGAAGCTCAACTAATCGTGTGAGCTTTTTCCAGGTCAGGTTACTGGAGTAGCTCAAAATGGAATGCAACCCTCGAAGATTACACAAGGTGTAATACGACAGAAATTCGCTGGAACCAGAGGCGAACTTAGAAGGTTAAAACTGGAGAAGGGGCAACTAAAACCCAGATTATGATAGATATATCGTGAGTTTACTCTAAACTTTCAAAAATATGTAAGTAATGGCTTCAATTATTTTTGTCACTCAAAAAACTGGGATCGTAGACCTCTCCGGCCCCTGGCTAGATACATCTCTGGCTGAAAATCATAAAAACATCGTTAAAAAACCTAACTGTTGCACTAAAATTATTATAAGACCTATAAATGTAGGTAGCATCTTTTTACTGCGACGTGAAAAGATGTTGGTACCTTGCCTTGCTATGTAGTAACCAGTGGCGTATTTAGGGGGGTGGCTTCCGGGCTTAAGCCCCCCCGAAATCACTTAGTATAGTAAAGTAAATGAAATATCTTGCAGAATGTTCACATTTCCAGGCAAAGCCCCCCCCCGAAAGTTAGCAAAGCCCCTCCCGAAACAAAATCGTAAATACGCCACTGGTAGTAACTAGGGCATGTTACTTGAGCCATCGGTTGAATTTCCAATACACTTCTTAATATCAAGGTTCAACTTCTGCAGAATTTCCAGCAGTAAACCGCAAGGACACTGGCCTGTGGTAGATATGCATTTTACAATGACAACAATACTTTGTTTAACAACCATTTTAACAACATACCGTAAACCAACAGAGCACTGGCCTGAAACTACTATATCTTGAGTAGTGTCTAATAGAACAGAAAATATTGAAGCTTGAGAGACTTCTTTCGAAATATCTTCTCTGATAAGTGTGTTGATAGCATTCAAAACAAAATTCACCGTGTTTAGTAAAAGTTATGCGACCACTATCCTGCTTACTTCCTCGTATATAACTCTTCTCGGTGACCTTATCTAAATTACTTTTAAGATGAAATTTGCTTAAGAAAGGAATAATATCCAAAAAATTTCCATGATCTATAGCTGTGTCTTTCAGTTTATAGGCTGCTACATTTTCTCTGTAAATGAGCCCTCTTTTACCAATGAGTTTCTGCACTTTGACAACTCGATACATTACCTGTCTGTTCTTCTCAACCTTATACTGCCGTTGTTTTACCTGTTTATGAGGAAGTAGTTTCTTAACAGTATGTTCTCTTTTGTTAGATATGTAAGCACCCACATGGTCTAATGTATTTTGGAAGACTCGTGTTCTCTTACTCGCTGATAAACGTGTTTAATGTTACGTTTTTCACGTACAGAACCTTTAAGAGAAGTTTGTTCGATCTGGAGAATAATCTGTGAACACGCTGAAAAAAAAAAAAAGCTTGAAGTCGTACGTTTTGTCGCGGATTAAATATCCGAAATGTTTCAATTAGTCCAAGACAGGTTGTAATTTATATAAGTGGTACGTTTTGTCGTGGAATAAATATCAGAAATGCTTTAATTAATCCATGACAGGTTGTCATTTATGACAGGTCGTCAAAAGTGGTACGTTTTGTCGCGAAAATTCAAGTGGTACGTTTTGTCGCTGGTACGTTTTGTCGGGACACCATATTCTACCTGTACACTGGAAGGGGTTTGGGACTTTAAAATTCGTATGGTGGTATGTTGCTATTTCTAAGTACACAAGGAGTATTTCGGTAATTAGAGGGATCAGACAGTGTAGATGTTTTAAATTTTTGCTGGCAATCTTATCCGCATCTTTTGTCACAATGAAAGGAAGAAAATAAGGGAGTCACAGACTTGCGCACACTTATCTTCTTTATCATCAAATGTGCGCAAGACAAATTTCAGAATATCAGGAATCAAAATTATTCTAAATGATTCAATAGTAATATTTTTCGGCTTTCCCCAGTTTTCAAAATCTAACAGCAGGTCAATAATTTTGTAAAATGTTCAAGTCCAATAGTAACTTCCAATGTTCGTCCAAGGGGGCCCAGGGGCCAACTTCAAATTTTCAAATGGGAACATGTATTGAATCATACCTCATTCGATAGTCCTTGCAAACCAAACAACTTTTGTAGAAAACAATTTTCGATTTGGGCCACAGTTTTCAAAATGGGCGCAAAAAGTGGTTCCTGTATCAGACAAAACGTCCAGTGCTTATAAATAAAAAACGGCTGAGAACAAAAAGATGAAACAAAAACTGAGATAGGAAAGTGTCATAGGGAGCATCTCATGGACCCACAGAACCTACTTTTTGCGGCCATTTTGAAAACGGTGGCCGAAATCAAAAATTGTTTCCTACAAAAATTGTTTCGTTTTTCAAGGACTACCGAATTAGGTATGATTAAATACATGTTCCTATTTGAAAATTTGAAGTTAGCCCCTGGTCTCCTTCAAGGAGGCCCTCTGGGGTCACCTCAACAACACCATGTGATGTGACCTATGACATTTTCCTATCTCAGTTTTTGTTTCATCTTTTTATTTCCAGCCGCTTCTGATTCATAAACGCTGGACGTTTTATCTGAAACACCTTGTATATATACTGTAGTTGTTACCGTCAAGGCTGAGACCTGTACGGTCTAAGTTTTGAGCCCAAGCATAAACCTAACCCGAATAGTAATGTCAACCGGCTCTGCTCGGTTCAACTCAGCGAACAGCTCGAGCCAGCTCGGTTGGGATGAAGAGCCATCTGCTCACATTAATTGAGCCGGTTGAGTGAACTGTTGGCTCGTCTCACTTCTCGGTTCGGCTCGACAGTGAGTGAGCTGTGAACCGAGCCGCTCGAACCGTTGATGACCCTAAACCCGAACCGAACAGTTTTGAACATGTTTGGCAGATGCCCTATAACTTTTAACAATTTCTGGCTGGAGCTCGAATACTTGCTCCTCCGGAACTCAAACCCAGAACCTCGTGACCCATGTCCTTGCCTTCTGAAGACTTCACGATGAACGAGAACGACAGTCAATTAGCTTTTACTATTCAGATACAAACCGCATATCTTTCAAAGTTTATACACGGTTCATATAATAATAATAATAATAATAATAATAATAATAATAATAATAATAATAATAATAATAATAATAATAATAATAATAAATGCAGTAGTGGTATCATTGATAATTATATTATCTATGTAGGATATTTGAAGAGAGTACTTGGAACTACACACAGGATTTAGGACGAATTGGCTCGTTTTGACTGGACTCGACTCGAAAATCGACCCAAATTCGAGTCGAGTATTCAAGTCGAGCTCAAACATGTCAGTTTCGAGTCGAGTCGAGTTTCAAAGAAAACTCGCTCGAACTCGCTCGTGCCCATTCCTAGTAAAGATATGAGGAGTTGCAGAGAAGCAATGTATAATTGTCGAAATAAATTAGCCCCTACTCGACCCATATGCACTTTCCAAGCTATTAAGCAGATGGCAGAGATCCAAGATGTTATTACGGTGAAAGGAGTAAAGTCCGTTTTCGTGCATGCTGAGTCTCAAATAATGGTTCATACTTGCCAGAGAAAGTAAACTAAATTTTTGGCACATTGACTATGCTGTTTTGATCTGGTTAACACAAAGTTAGTTTTCCATTTTCATAATAATACAGGATGGCCCAAAAGTAGGTATACACCCCTGCATTAATCAAGTATAACATTCTAGTTTATGGGTTTATTTTCTTCGGCTCTTCCTAGCTTAAGATGTAAGTAAAAACACATTAAAAACAAATAATAAAGAAACTAAGCCAATCTGAAAGATAGCAATAACAAATGATATAAAATGCAATGAGCCTGATCAGTACGGTACTGTATACATACTTTTGGGACACCATGTAAACATATAAGTTTGGCAACGTTGCAAAAAAACTGTGCGCAAATCTGGATTTTTGGATCTTGATCTGTATAACTGGAAAGTGTGCGCAATCTTGGATCTCAAGTGTGCGCAAGTCTGTTGCACCCGAAAATAATATAGAGTACACCCTGCGTTTTGTGAGTAATTAGCATGTTGAAATCATATTTAAATCATAGTGTGTAAATGGCAATTTGTAGATATTTATTAAGTGTGATATTTTCATATAAATCTTACTCTTTATTATTTATAAAATACAAACTAATACATAGATAATACTTAAGCTACTGCATTACAAGTGTCTGTATTACAGACTAATAGTTTTGTTTCCTTCGAAGTACATTTTCTTGCTGCAAGTTTTCCGATCTTCAATGGAACAATAGATGATGGTATAAATAGACATGTTTTACTTTAATAACACTAAATAACTATAATACATATTCCGGGAGATGTTTAAATATAGTTTAACTCCCCTTCAGAAAGATATTATGAAAAACTAAACATTTACTATATTAAGATACATATATACAACTAGTTGAGAATGCTGCATGAGCATTGCCAGAACGAACTTAAAAAGAATGGAGAGATGCAGCGGAAAGGATAACTATCATTGTTCCTAGATGTAAAAGTAAATCTTTTTATCTGCAAAAGATTTCTTTCACCTTCTTCTCTTTCTCGCAAAAAATTGTAAATATCATCCCTATGACTTACAGCTCTTGAGATATGGTTGCTTAAATATCTAGAAATTTGAACTTTTGTGGCCAATATCTGAGGAACGGTGGCCAGTTGGCCAGTAGACATTAATCAGTGGCCACCGGTTACTATTTTGTATCAAAATGTTCACCATCCTCTTATGTATTAATCAACATCAATATCATCTCTCTATAACTTATGGTTCCCGAGCTATGGCTCCTTAAATATCTAGAAATTGGCCATTTTTGATCAATTTCACGGGAATGGTAAGTCATAGAGAAATGATATTGGTGTTAATCAATACCTAAGAGGATGGTAAACATTTTGGTACCGCTATTAATTGGTAGCCATTGGCCGAACCAGTGGCCAGTTGGATAGTGTCCACCGGTTACTATTTGGTACGAAAATATTTACCATCCTTTTAGATAGTGATCAACACCAATATGATCTCTGTATGACTTGCGGTTCCCGAGATATGGCTCCTTAAATCTCTGGAAATTGGCCATTTTTGGCCAAT
The DNA here is from genome assembly GCF_964235325.1 of Thermobia domestica. NCBI lineage: Eukaryota > Metazoa > Arthropoda > Insecta > Zygentoma > Lepismatidae > Thermobia > Thermobia domestica. The sequence continues at coordinate 96,251,053 of NC_137468.1, forward strand.
ATCTCGGGAACGGTAAGAGTGACGCGAAAATTTTAATCACTTTCTCTTATAGTTTTTGATGCTCTATCGAATGCAGGGTTCAAAATTGAAAAAAATCGCAAATAACAGACAGACACACAGACATGAAGAAATCAGTAACGAACTTTATAAGTCCGTGGAATATCACACTTGTTCTGAAAGGATATGAAAATGATTACTTGACCCCTTTCCCCCCTTGATTAAATTCTCCTTGCGCCACTGTCCGAAGACTGAATTTTATTCCCGGAGAAGCCTGCGGTTAATCACGAAGAGATTGCAAGTTTTGGCGTTATTATTCACATCTTATTTTATTTAACTATGAGAAATTGCTTACGCCTACATAAACTGCACTCAATTGAATACATTTTTCTGAACAAGTATATGTATCTATGTGAGTAACAGGCGTCTTATAGTCCGGCATGCTATTTAGCAACTATGCTTTCCGCTCGTCCTTCACGTTCATTTCCGTAACGAGGTCGCAGACTTCATGGTGAATTACGTGGACAAACTTTAGCATTTTACATAAAACGAAAAAAAGATAAATAAAATAAAACTATTTGTTTCGGGCTTCGGCTTCTTAAGCAACCTACTTTTTGTTTTGATAAAATTTATTTTTCTTGCATCTCTTTCAGACAAAACATGTGTTGTCCTGCTAGGAAAGAGAGCGAGAGAGAGAGACAGAGAGAGAGAGAGAGGGGGGGGAGAAATCTTGCATTGAAAATGTGAAGTGGAACACACTGTTGATAGTTTCAAAGTAAATACACACTTTTCCCTTCTAAATTTTGCGCAAAAATGCGAGTTAATTTCTCCCACCGGCTTGTGGCCATGATACTTCTTTTACAATCGAGATTACGTAACTAAATTCAACCATCTTCTTTTTTTTTTTTTCTATGTCGTGGTGGCAGTTAACGATGTGTGACACGAAGCCTACAAAACAATGAAGCGTGCGCGGCTAAATCCATTGAATACTAAACAAGAGGTCATGTGTCGCTGAGAAGAAAATAAAAGTGTCATCCTTGTTTGTTTGTTAAGCCGCATGAATACGTAGCTAGTCTGTATGTTTTAATCCTCGCGTATATATACTTCCTTGTAGCTTTAAATGAGAAGTTTTTAAACTTTGTACGCAGCTTATATATCTATAGACCTAGTGTTTTCATTTAGACCATTGGTTCTCAAAATGAGGTCCGCGGGACCTAGCCAAGTGGTCCCGACGCCTAAAAATTGAAATGTGTTGTAACAAAATGGAACTCAAAGCTGGTATCCAAGAAGTATTTTTAAGATTAAGAAACTGCAGCTGAAGGCAGTACGAGTTCAAAACAATAACTATTATTCATTTGCAGTGCTCAAGGATTTCATTGATTCTTCAAATGAAAAACTCTCTCCTGAAATACACAAAACATTTGAAGACACTTGAAAGCATAAGCTGCAAATTTTCGAGAATATTTCTCTGTCCCACAACCTGGTAATGGTTGAATTGAAACTCCTTTCACTAATATAGAAATCCATGCTTACAAGATATGAATCTCTCTAAGACAGAACAAGAACAGCTATTGGAACTATCTTGCGATACTTCATGGAAAAACGTTTTCAAAGAAAATGAACTTTGTAGCTTTTGGTTGCATGTGCGTTCTGAGTATGGAGAGTTCTCTAAAAAGGCATTGCAATATCTGATGACTTTAGCTAGCACTTACTTATGTGAACAGACCTTTTCTGCTCTTTGTAGCAGGGGCGGACTGGCCAGGGCCGCTAGGCCGCAATTGTGGCCTAGGCCCTCTCAGAAAAAGATTAAAATAACAAAGAAAGAAAGAGAGAAAAGCTAAAATAGAAGAAAGCTAAATAATTCGGTAGATCACTGGTTATTATGCTGCCAACACATACATCCCTCTTCCATCCTTCCAGCAGTAGGCCTAAGTTAACTTTTTCAATAGAGCCCTTTTGTTACTGGATTTGTGGCTAGGCCCATCTTTCAATATGGTCTTTTATTATTGGAAACTCTGATTTAGTTTGTGGCTTGGGTTCTTCTTTCAATACATTGGGCAGCTGGGGCCCTTCTTTCATTACATTGAGTAGTTGGGGCCCTGGGTTCTTTTTCATAATGTTGGGCAGTTGGAGCCCTGGATCCTCTTTCATTATGTTCGGCAGTCTTTTATTATATTGGGCAGTTCGGGCCCTTCTTTCGTTATATTGAACAGTTGGGGCTCTGGGCCCTTTTTCATTATGTTGGGTAGTTGGGCCCTTTCATCGTTGAAGACTGGGCCTGGTTTGTAGCTGGGTCCATATTTAACTACAGGCTGACTGGTCCTTTATGGATGTTAACACATCTTGTAGATCTATATCTGATAACTCAAAAATAGAAAACAGCGCATTTTTAAAAATGTTTTTACTTTTGCTTAGTCCAAATATCTAGTTCATTTAGAACAGAAAACATGCTTTGTTTTTGGAATTATCCGCTGGAGCTTATGCTACAGTATTGATATGAATTTTTTTTTCGCTAGCATAAATACCATAATTCTATCTAGCTCTGGAATAAAAGTGTTCTATCACAATCATGTCCAGTAGGTGATAATGCCAATAAAGTATGAGACTGAAAATAATGGTGTAGTTAATTACTACAGTAGACCCAAAATAACGTGACTGCTAATGAGAAGACAACGCACGACGTTTGAGTAGAGCCTGCTCAGAACAGACATAGCCCTGCAGTGAGCAATGCCTCTTCTTTAGCGGCCAAATTATTATTTTTGCGTCTATTGTATGGGGTCCATTTACGTTACGTCACGGAGATGTTTTGATCACGTGGTGCCGGTAAAAACATCCAAGGTACATCAGCAGCATTTGTAGCACTGAATGACAGAAATATCAACTATGGCAACTTCCTGGAGTTGGTTTTATTAGTGGCTGAATATGATGCTGTACTGGAAAAGCATGTTAAAAGAAGCTATATTGCTAAGTAAACAGCGCAAGGAATTGCAGCAACGTCTTGGAAATCTGAATGGGCAGGGAAGAGAATCGCTAATGACTTTTCTATCAAATACGTTTATAAATAAACTAATGCGTATTATTGGACAGTTATTGCAGAAGAAAATACTGGAAGGCGTCAAGAAACCGGGTATTTTCAGCATAATGGTTGATTCTACCCAAGATGTTTCAGTGCTTAATCAGCTGGCAATAGTAATTCGCTACGTTATAAACGGTCAAGTATTTGAGAGGCTGTTAGCAGTTGTCGCAAACAGTGACACTACAGGACAAGGAACTTATAATGAAATCAAAAGAGTACTTTCTGCCAACAATGTTTTGATGTCTGATATTGTAGGCTGCTCTTAGTCACTCAAACGATTCATAAAGATTATGGCTGGTGAAACAGAATAAGATCAAGATTTCGTAATTATAAGAAGGAAAACTTGTTTTCATAACAGCGTAAATGTCTCGCTACGAAATGAAATTTGCCTATGGTTGGCCAACTGGTTCATCACATAAACTATGAGAAAACTAGATTTTATTGGTGAAAATTTAGCTCTGAACAGTTCTCAAGACAATTTAAATCTTAAAAACAACAAAATATTTTTCATTACAAATGAAAATCGATGAAAGATTACGGCTCGCCAACTGGCTATGGTTTTCCTAATGATTCGTAAGTTAGTACTGACTAGACTGTTTTTCTTATGAAATTAGGTTATCTCGTGATTTAAGGGGGGAGGGAGGAAAACTTCATTTCAAGCAATATAAATGTCTTATTACGAAATAAATCCGGCTATGGCTAACCAAACAATTTATCACATAAATGATGGGAGACTAGTGAAAACTTAGTTCTGAGCAGTTCTAGAAGACAACTTAAATTTTAAATAATAAAATATTGTCCGTTACCAATGAAAATCAGTAAAAGGATATGATCAGTCAGCATCCTTGACTTGCCAAATCGTTCATGAGAGTTATGCCTAAACAGATCAACCTATGAGATTAAGCTTGAGATTTCGCGGCATTAAGTGAATTAAATGTCGTCGAGATTCTGCGACTGACAAACCCTCTACCAAAGAGTCTAGGTTGGATGTTTACCAGATATTAGCTCCAATCTTCACTATTCTGTGGTAAGTAGTGAAGTTTTTGTTCATTATATAAAGTTCTGAGTTAACACGCATTCAAGATATTGATTTTTTTAAATTTTTACTACGTTTAGATGGCCTATAGAACATATTTGTTGCCCTGTCTCATTTTTTTTGTTTAATATTAGCTTTGTTTTGTTTCCTATTTTTCTAGGTAGTTACTTATACAGAACAATTCCTTGCTAATTCTATGCATACTAGTACTAAGTAAATAGAAGGTACTGTACATGAAATTTTACATACATAGCAAGACAACTGTAACAATGGCTGTCGAATAGTCTCGCAGAAATTATTCATACACTATTTTCTATTTGATGCAGGGTGAGCAAGTGTAAGCTCAAGATTCCCCCTTCTAGAAATTTCATAAATAGCACATAATCTATATAATTTTCCTTATTAATATTTACTAGCTGAACCTGCGCTGTCTACTCAGCGCATCGTTCTGTTATGACCATGAATCTCTTTACCACTGTGCATGTCTCTTTACTCACACAAGTAAAGGATGGGAGACTCACAACGGAAGTGAATTGCTATGTATAGATGGAGTTTGTAGCAAATGTGTAGAAGTAACACAATATCAAGTGGAAATATTTTTTCTAATAAATCCATATCCGTCCGAGTACGCCTCATTGTGTCTCTTGAGGCTTTTGAAGTTGCCAGCATGCAATAGGTTTTGCTATTCATTTAAGCAAAGCGCCTGCAATGTCCGTCAACCCGCCATATGTAACTTCTCAACTGGTTGCCTAACACCGTAGTTTCGGCCTGCAACAATGTTAATTTTATGGGCTCAAAACGGCTCATAAAATGTTGAATAAAACAGTAACGACACGGTTTTTGAAATTTTGAATGAGAACTGGGAATGAAAACGGCACGTTTCTAGCACTTGAGGTTTTCGAGATCTCATTGTCGAAAGGATTGCGGGCAAACATATAAACCTAGCATTTTTAATATATAGATTTCACTTTTGTGTGTATCTATGACTGACCTGTCCACTTTATATATACTGTAACACAGTGTAGTATATATGAAAAAAGAACGAAAATGAACAATACAACATTATTATTTTACCTTTTATTTTGCATTTTCATCAGTTAATTTTATCATAAATTCCGTGCTTGAGGTATAGTCACTTGAATTTATACTTATGTAGGTCATTGCCATTTCTTTGTATACAACGTATGTGTTAAACGACGTACAATCATGATAAGGCTGTATCGCACCATTTATGGTACTTTTAAAATGCGAGTAGCATTTATTGTGAGAAATAAAATACCAGAACATTTATTTCCAGCTACACTTCCGTTGTTGCAAATATTTCTTTTAGTTTGCGGAACAGGAAGCAATCATCACTTCGTACGTAAGCGACTTTTGATAACAATATTGTCACACTATTCAATTTTATCAGTTGCCACGCGTGTGCTCTGATTCAACATTCAATGGGAAGGACATAAAAAGCAATTGTTATTATTACTCGTTACATATACGAGGAGAGAGAAAACCGGAATTTCCTGATAAAAAGCATGGACTTTATTATTATTATTATTATTATTATTATTTATTTATTTATTTATTTTTGAAATACAAATTTAATCACCCTCAAAGTACTTTCCATTAATGCTAATATAGTTGTCCAAATGTTCATTCTGTTCCTGGAAGCATCTTGCGAATTCGACCTCTTTGATACTTGCTAGCGCCGTCGTGACATTGTGTTTAAATTCGTCGACATCGGCAAAACGATTGCCCTTCAAATCCCTTTTCATCCGACTTAAAAGGAAGAAGTCCGCAGGAGCCAAATCTGGCAAATAGGGCGCGTGGGTCAGTTGAGGCCAAAAACCGGGAACATTGTCATGATGCTGAAACCGCTGGGATGTGGGAAAATAAAAATTTAAGATATTCATGCAAACATTGACCGTGTTCTAAAGCGATATGAACTATGGGGTTTTAACCCAGTCACTCGGACACTCAAAAATCTGGGTAGGCTTACATCAAAACTGATGATAGTATAATGAAAGAAATTAAATCTTTGCTAAAGCGAACACTAGCTTTTAGAAAGCTAAGCGGCTGTGATTATTATTATTATTATTATTATTATTATTATTATTATTTTCAAGTTCATTAGTTCAGAATTCTGCCTTGCAATAAATATACGAGGATGCTTTTTATTTAATCTATATTTTGGTATTAATTGATATTAATCTGTACGAATGTGGAAGTCTCCCTTGAGTTAACATGACCTTCCTTACCTGTCCCTAATACTTTTCTTTTGAGGAATAACGAGAGAGTTTGTCTAGAAACGGACCGATAATCTTTGTTGCATTGAAAATCAATTGTGTTACTTATTTAATTTTCATTATTTGTTTTACTTATATCTGGGAAGAGTCAGTACTTCCGCTATTTTTCCCCATGCTTTTACCTATACATTGCGAATTTTCTTTCCACACACAATTATTTCTCTTCATCTCCTCTTTTCGGTTTTTATTCCTCTTTTTCTTTTTTAAACAGACGACATATATTGGAACAATTTGTCATAAGCGATGAAACTTACCGTTACACTAATTACTAAAGTTATTTTCCAAGATATTGTGTTCCCCGTTAAATAGTCTCTTTCAGTGTTGTCTGGAAATGTATAGGTAAGTAAATAATAATAAAAATAACAAATCACAGGTAGTCTATATCAAAGTCCTTGAATCTTAATTTACTTGTGCTCAGTCTCTGAAGCCTGTAAGTCATTTGGTTTAATACTAACATGTAACACTTCCCAAGTGCAACACTCCAATTTTGATAAAATTTGGCAAGTAGATACTACACATGAAGTAAACGAATACATGTTTTTTTTTTTTTTTTTTAAATTTTATTTTCTGCGGAAAAACGGTTTTAGGGAGCAAAAGGCCTCACCCCAAATTTTGAAAGTTGACGCCCGAAAGGTAAGAAGAAGTGAACCGAAATGAATGAAATTGTGCATAGATATTGTAGAAGTAAAATGAGGGAATACGTGTTTCGTATTTTCCTAAAGAAAGAAAAAAAAACTGTTGGGTGGGGCATGGACCCCTCCAAACCTTTGATCAAGAAATATAAAAAAAAATGCTGATAATAGTATGTCAGAACTTACTAAAGGACATGAAGAATTGCATCGAAACTTTGTGTAGGGACAATACGTAAAAAATAAACGAATACGTGTCTTCTATTTTCTGCGGAAAACGGCTTTAGGAAGGCAAAAGTACTCACCCAAAGTTGATGCCCAAAAGGCAAAAATTGGCCTGAAGTGAATGAAATTGCGCACAGATATTCTTGACTTAAAATGAGGTTAATACGTGTTTTACATTTTCCTGAAAAAAAGAAACAGGTGAGTGGGGTACAGATCCTTTCAAACATTTGATTACGAAATATCAGAAGTGCTAATAAATATACATCCAAAGTGAAGAAATTACATGGAGAATTGCAACAAAACTGTATTACGAGACAATACACAAAAATAAGCGAACACATGTTTTTTTAGTTTGTGCGGAAAAGGAATGGGCCGAAGCGAATTAAATTGTGCATAGATATTGTATATGTAAAATAAGATAATACGTGTATCGCAAGTAGATAGACGGAGCAATGTCCAGTTTTTGAACTTGAACTTTTGAGAAGCACGACACACTCGAAATTCACTGTATTGATTCCTACTTTTAGGTTATTTATCTATTGGTAAAAGCTCACTATTTTCACACTAGCTTTTTAAAAATATTTCGGGAGACGCCTTTAACCCTTGCAATGTTTTTCCGTGGAAACAAAAACACATGTCGATTTTATTTTATTTTATTTATTTTTTAATTTTTATATATATATATATATATATATTTTTACTGTTGATGTGCCAAATTTGAAGCAAATCGGTTGGGGACATCTGGGAAACACGAATTGCCTTAGTTTACATATACAGCGTGGTCCGGAAGTAGGCGTACCCCTAATTGGTGTTTTCTTACGGTTTTAGGTTTTACACACATTTGTTTGGTAACTTTGCTATCCGTTCATTTGTTTTCTGCTTGGTAACAGTTGTTTGCAGTGAAGATAGCATTGAACGAAGATTCACCAGCTACCTTTGCCTGGCCTCCAAGAAGTCCCGATCTGACGACACCAGACAATGTTCTCTGGGATTTCATAAAGCAACAAGTAAGAAACACTCGATATCACACAAGGCAGGAATTACGAGCAGCTGTGGAACACGCCTTCACCCTCGTGACTCTGGAGTATCTCCGCAAACCATCTGCGAGAACTTGGCGCAGAATTCAGCTGTGTTACTACATGGATGGTGATTATACCGATGTTTATGACTCTTAAGATTCTCAAAACTTCAAAGTAACTTGTATAGACATTCTACCATAACTAACACTACACACTGTTGAAACTAAAGGGGGTACACCCACTTCCGGACCACCTGTACAATATCCACACACAATTTCATTCGCTTCGGAGCACTCCTTCCTGCGCTTCTGCGGTAACATTTACTTTTTTTCGGAGGGGCCTTGGCCCCAACACTTTTCCGCACAAACTAAAAACACGTGTTCGCTTATTTTTGCGTATTCTCCCTACACAAAGTTTCGTTGCAATTGTCCATATCCTTTAGGCACTATGATGTGTACTTATTCGCACTTTTGATATTTCGTAATCAAAAGGTGCCCCACCCATTTTTTTTTTTTTTTTTTTTTTTTCAGGAAAATACGAAACACCTATTCCCTCATTTTAAGTCTACAATATCTGTGCACAATTTCATTCACTTCGGTCCACTTCTTCTTGCCTTTCGGGCATCAACTTTCAAAATTTTGGATTGGGACTTTTGTCCCCCTAAAACCGTTTTTTCGCAGAAAATACAAAACATGTATTCGTTCATTATTTGCGTGTTGTCCCTACACAAAGTTTCGTTGCAACTGTTCATGTCCTTTAGATACATCTGACATACTGTTATTAGCACTTCTGATATTTCTTGATCAAAGGATTAGAGGGGACCCAACCGCTTTTTCCAGGGAAATACGTAGGGCCTAACATATTCCCTCGTTTTACGTCTACAATATCTATGCACAATTTCATTCACTTCAGTCCACTTCTTCTTACCTTTCGGGCGTCAACTTTCAAAATTTTGGGTGTGGGCTTTTATATCCTAACATCGTTTTTCCGCAGAAAATAAAAAAAAAAAAAATACGTATTCGTTTATTTCATGTGTAGTATCTACTTGCCAAATTTTATCAAAATCGGAGTGTTGCACTTGGAAAGTGTTACCTAAGTAAGGTACATGTTAGTTTTCGACGTTTGGATTAAGCGATTTTTAGAAGTAGACAGCGATTGGTTTGGTGATGAAAGTTTTGTCCCTCTTACAACTGCAAGGCTATACGAAACGTGGTGCAACAGACTAACGTGGAATTCGAACCACATGGGCTCCTCCGGGAATCGAACCCTGGCCTCCCGCGCCAAGGACGTATATACTAACATACAGCCACTAGGGAGCTCACTAGAAGTATATAATGTGAGTGGAACTTTCTAGCCCTTATTTCTCCTTCAAACTTGTTGATTGGTTGATTTGTATGTAAATTTAGCGTGAGCAGAGAGGCTATATAGAATTAGACCTACAATTTAAGAAGGGATATGAAGTAGTGTAATGCGTTTGACGATCTTTCAATGTAAACTGAGCTTTCTCGTCGCTATAATGGTTAGCGTACGTGTCTTTGATGAGGGGGTTTCGGGTTCGCAGGTGTTTCGGGGAATGTACTGCTTCTAAAAGGTAAGCTAAACTAATTTTTGTATCTGTATCTGTGGATGTGTGTCACAGATATAATGATTATCCTATAAATACCTGTTATTGTAATTTTGTATATTGTATATATTTTCTTTAAAATACATTGACTTTACTCACCTTTGTTGTCCTTTGTCGTATTATGCAAACGACAGGGACATCACACAGAAACAGCAGTGCTTTTCAGTGAAACTCGAACCCAGGATAAATTCCATATTGTAATTTGCAGCCAAATGCTACAGACTACTCATCTTGGATATCGGCGGCTTGACCAATGAGCATGACCTTTGACACTTAATCGTGTTCGTTACTATTAAAAGTTAAAATATCATTGCTGAATTTTAAACTTTCTTTTAATTTAAAGTTTTCTGGCAATTAAATATCCGATAATATTGTTTCCGTCTGCAAATAATAATAATAATAATAATAATAATAATAATAATAATAATAATAATAATAATAATAATAATTGATAAGTAAATCAGTTCCATTATTAGTAAATCAGCATAAAGAACAACACTACGTTACTACTCCATGTCGAAATTTAGACCAAAGTCTGTTTTTCTGTACAAATATTTAAGAGATGGCAAGTAACGCCAACGTTTTACTAGCAAACGTAACTGACAAGTTTTGTAGTGCCAAAATAACCTGTAATATAGATGAAAATCTGTGACTATTTATTGTCTTTCATAATGGAATACTGTCTCTTTCCATGTTGCTTTCTGTTCAAGAATATATATTAGACAACAATAAAGAAAGAAAGAAATGATTTTTTTTTTTTTTTTTTTTTGTTTAACGCCTTTAGACTAAAGGAGACGGATGATTCATGAAAATAATTGATTGTAAAATTAATCTTTCTGTTCTCTCCTACCGAGAATCGAACCCGGGAGCACTATACATTAGAGACAAGGCGAGAAAGATTTGTAATTTGGTTTAATTTATATGATTTAATTTCCTATATTACGTAGCTGAGGGGTATTTATAATTTTCTTGATACGTGATGTATGTAACATACCGGTACATTATATATGATACATGTAACACGAGTGTTTGTTGCAATAAAATGCAGATTCTTTACTTTAAAAAATAATTTGTAGCAGAGAGGATTCGAACCCATGCTAAAATAAGTAGCTCTACAGTTCTATGACGCTAACAACCAACCAATATATATATATATATATTTGTGTTCTATATACCAATTATATATTTATCTGTTATCTATTTAATTGGTGGCAACTTGCAGATGGTTTATTGCTCTTGCAAAACTACCCATGTTACTCTCTGTCAGAGTGGAGGGAAAATAAATTTCTCTCTAAGCCACAGATCCGAGGAACGTAAGGATCTAGGTTCATTTTTTTGGACTTGGTCTCTGGAAGGCAGTCTAGGTTTTTGTGACCAAAAGTGTACAATAATTTCAGACATATTGAATTATATCCTATAATTTAAAATGTTTCTCCACATAGGGAGGATGATGTCAAAGAGTTAAGAAAATATTTCTGGAAGAGGAAGCACCACCTCATTGAGTGACTCATGTGTCATAGTGCATTGGATGTTCCATTTTCAAGAGACGATATCGGAAAACAAAGAAAATGACATGAAATGAAATTCCTAATTTTACGTTCCAAGTTTATGTCCTGTATGCTAAAGGAGATGCCTGATTATGAAAGAGTGCGTGCAAAGAGAATTTGGGAAGAGACAGGAGAACCGGACAAGACCCACGAATATCATGATGTCCACCAAAAACTCACATGGCTTGGGTTCCAACCGAGGACCTCTTCACCAGAGGTGTGCGCTACCTAGTCTAGCCATAAATTCTGTCACACACTTTTTTGTGAAATACAGTTTGAGATTTTTCAATCTGCTTTTAATATGTTATTACCACATATATTCTTTACAATTGGCACCTATCAAACTTCAAAATGTCCACCATTGGCACACACACAGGCTTTGAGTCTCTTGGGCCAGTCATCTATTGCAGTACGGAGAGTATCAATCGGAAAATCCGCCACTGCTGCCACCAAGGAACGCTTCAAACTTTTAAGTGAAGGGTCTTTTCTTGCAGACCATGTCTTCTAACACTGCCCACAGTTTGTAGTCCAGAGGATTTAAATCGGGGCTACCAGAAGGCCACTCAGCACTGGAGATGAAATCTGATACATTGGCCTCCAACCACTGTTGGGTCATCCTTGCCTTATGAGCTGGCGCAGAATCCTGCTGGAAGGTCCAGTGATCATTGTTAAACATGGTGTCACTCAAGTTCTTCACAATAGGCTCCAGAACAGTTTCCAAATATACCCTGGCACTTGTTTTTACACCTTGCTCACAAAAATGAAGTCTGGTGTGGCCTTCATAGCTCACCCCCCACCAAACCATGACTGAGGAGGGGTGATGACCTCTCTGAACCTTAGAAACTCTCCCACGAGCTTCTCGAGAGCTTGTTGCATATATCCTATCATTTTGGCGGTTAAAGCTCTCTTCAATGGTAAAGATTTTCTCGTCGGCAAAGAGGATTTGCCGATGTCCATTGTTGGCGTACCGCTGTAGGAGCTGTCTTGCTTCAGTTTCCTCTGCTGCTTCAGCTGTGGTGTCAAGAAATGCTCCGTGCTCCGCCGATAAGCTCTGACCTTCACGTCTTCAGAAAGTAACCTGGATATTGCGGAGTGGTTTTCGCCGCACATGAGCAGCCACTGCTTTAACAGCTGCCACTGTTCTCACACTGCGAGGACGACTATCCGTTCGCCGGCCACGTACACTGCCGGTCTCAGTAAACCGCTGGATTGTGCGGTAAACAAATCTTTTGCTGATTTTCAGAAGTTTCAGCAGTTTAAAAATCTCACTTGGTGAATTTCCACCCTTATGCAAGGCAAACACTGCAACTCTATTTTTGTACTCACTCCATTCCATGCTTAAGCGAAGCAGATCCACCCGTTCTCTTTCCCTGTTCGACACACACTGGCCAGGGCTGACCTTGAGCTAAATGGTACCTTGCCACCTGCACAACAGGTTCTACAGTCAAAGCCAAAAGTTTGTGACAATATTTATGGCTAGACTAGGTATACTACTCCACCGTAGCCCATTGAAATTGAATATCGTTAAGACGTATTTGTCAGGGTTACCAAACTGCTTGAAACGAAATGCTCTAAGAGAGCATTTATACAAACGTTATATATAAACAAAAAATTAAAGAATCAAGTCATGAAAAAAAGTGGTACTGCGTTTCTGCCTGTGTGCTGAAGTTGTGAAGATACTATAAAAATGAATTATGACGAACTGAGTCGTGAAATAATGGCCCGTGCCCTAAACAGGGCTCAATTGCATAACTAATATTTTGATAGATAATATAATAAAAAAGATATACTTCAACAATTGATCTATTTATTCATTTGTTTTAGCTTTTCTGTTTATTCTGGCTATTTTTCATTCTGAATCATTATAATAACAGTGGATAAAGATAATAAGACAAGTCATACGGTCTTTGGGAATAATGGTTCAGTATATAATCTCTCAATTCTTTTCCTTGAACAAAATCCCTACACCAAGGGATTTATCCTTCAAAATGGTAACACCTCACTCAATGCAAACAACGTGAAATTGGAAGATAAAACAAGTGAAGTCGTATAATGTCATCAGCAGTACTACCTTCAAAAGACAAGACAATTAATTACAAGACCAATAATTCTGTTCGACATTTGTGTAGGCTCATTTAGATCACTTGTAATAAATACCATTCCTTTGATTATTTTTCTTTAACATCCCGAACTATTACTAGGGGCACGAGTTTTTCGCACTAAGAATTTGAAAATTTCGCGTTTCGTTTTTCATATTTCGCGTTTTGTCGCATTTTCTAAATAAAGTTTCGCATATTGTAGCTTTTGTGGAAAAGAATTCCCTGACATTTTTATAATTCTCCCTTTTATTCATAGTTCACTATAAAAATAAACCATTAATTACCTAAAACCAAAATACACTGAATATTTCACTTGACAATGTCAATTTCATTTATAGAAAACTATATATATCAAATCAAACTGAGGAATATCAGTAACTAAACTTACTATGGTTAGGAAAGATTTGCTGTCTTCGGAAAACACATAGGCACAAGTTACATTTATAAGCATTAAACATAAGCATGTTACATGTTTCCACATTTTCCTCCTTCACTGTTGTACATTTGTCACTTATCATTAGTCCAGACTTGGAAAAAAAAAATCTCTCACAATTGACATTGTTTGTTGGAAGCCACACATATGTAATAAAAGAAATATAATTGCATTTACAACAAACTTCAAACAATCACCACTTCGGAACTCTCCATCCAGCAGCGATGGTGATAGCTAACGGGCAACATGTTCCCTATAGTCGTGTCCTAATTACCCAAAATGCACAGTTCTACCGTTTTGTCAGCGGAAAACTAGCGTTTTAAAGTAATGAAAACGTATTTTTAAAATTTCGCGTTATATCGCGTATTGTTGGAAATTTCGCGCAAAACTGCCAATTTCGCGTTTTATCGCGCAACGGAAATCAATGGAAATACACATACAATACCATAAAATGTCAAGAAACTGAAAATTACTTAATTCTGATGCATTTCGTTTTATCGCGCATTGCGAAAAACTCGTGCCTCTAATTATTACTATATTGTATAAAGCCACCTGGACGCATTTTCTAGGGAAAAAAAAAAAAACATGTCCGGGTGAAGAAAGGATGTTTGCTAATGATGCGTATATAGAAATCTAGTAACGTAAGAATGCTGTCCAGAATGTCTTTCTATTATGCAGATATTTCAGTTACTAAAGGCTGTTTTATTTTAATAATCATTGATTCTCGGGAACTTTGTATTTACGAGTATATAAGACCTTACTATAAAATTGCAAGATTTGAAAGTACGTGTAAGATCTCTTTTGTTAATTCATTTCTTTTTCTTATCCTTGAAAATCAACCATAAGATTGGATACTCTGCAGATAACTGCATTTTCGAATTCATCCCTGCCTTCCAAAACATAGCATCTTCCGCTTCGTCCGCATAAGGAACTGCATTTATCGCGAACGTATACAAAAAATTTAAATTGTTTTATACTAAATAATTAACCGTTGAAATAGTTTGAAAATAAATTTATTATACAATATGTATTTTTTTAAAATTTAAAAACCAAAATATCGTTCGACTACATTATCAATTATAAAATGTATCTTTATTACAAAAGTTAATATCATTTTAGTACAGTACTGATTTTTCTCTCACTTTGTCCGGATTGTTTTCAGTTTAACTAATGTGAATTACTACAGTTCTACCGAAACTTTTAATGAAATATGTTAAGACATTTCGCATATTAGGTACACTATACCTCCTATATTAGTATTGTCATATATAAGTCTAATAGAAGCTTAAGTCAACTCCAGTTCTGTTCTATTATTATTACCAAATTACCAAGAAACTTAAGTCAACTCCAGTTCTGTTCTATTATTGTTACCAAATTACCATGTTTCACCAAAAATAATTTCAAATAACCTATCAAGTTGAATATTCAAATTAGTTATACAGATCGACGATCTGAGGTGATAATTATATTTATTTTAGATTAAATTTAAAAAAATGATCTACCACAAGAAAGAATCACGAATTAGACGATGCATCTGTAAAAACTTTTAATAAAGTAAAAAAAAATAAATTTTTCAGTTGGACAATATTCAGTTACCTTACTTCTGTTCGATATACAGTATATCGACAAAATCTATTTTCTTTAAGACAGTCACTTGATTTCAGTTAGATACTTCAATATTACAAACATAGAAACTGAACTTACGTCAAATAGTTTACAATTTCTACACTAAATATGCGAAATCTTTACTGAAAAAATCATTGTTTATGTTATTCTTATAGTTGTTCTTTATTGAAAGTAATGTTACAATTCTATCAAAATAATGAAATGTTAAATTCTTACCAATTACCCATTATCTTCAGTAACATATTACTTTCATAAAATTGTTATACTTAAAAACATATTATTGTATTTAGTACCACTCTACCTTCATAAAAATGGTTCGTTCTCCTTTCCTAGCAGAAATTAAGAAAATATACTATTCTAGCTTGCTTCTTACACATTGTTGTTAAAGAACTTTTGGCACTGATTCTAAAAGCTTTCTTATTACACAAATAAGCAAAACAGTTTGATATGTTGAACTATTATCAGAGAAAATATAAACAAATACTCACAAGTAAATCGTTGCAATAATAATCACGGTACAATTATATTAACATGTTTTAGTAATGTTCTTACACTAACATAAAGATTAATACACACATGCTCTAATTCGGTCTGACAAGTACATTGTACGTTAAAAAGAAAGATAAATAATACTTCTGTATTCTGTACACTGACTGATTAAAATAACTGATATTCCAATTAGGCAAGTTTAAGAAACAGTGATTTCAGCGAGTAAATACTAAACATACGTAGTATTTTAAGTCAAAATAGTAATTACGTCAAACAGTAATTTCATCGAGTACGTACTAAACACATTTTAAGTCAAAATAGTAATTAAGGCAAACAGTAATTTCATCGAGTAAGTACTAAACACATTTTAAGTCAAAATAGTAATTAAGTCAAACAGTAATTTCATCAAGTAAGTACTAAACATATTTTAAGTCAAAATGGTAATTAAGTATATCTTAAATATACATAATAATTGCCACTGTTAATTGACCTTCTACATTACAAAGAACAATTACATCTAACCAATCTTTGTCCAAAAAAACTGAAACAATGAGAAAAGCAGTCTCTATGAAGAATCATTCTTGGTATATAGTGTAATATGTAACAAATAAAAAAGTTTTATATGTATATAGACACAACAATCATTAAATGTTGCTATGTGACGGAAGAATATTTAAAATTCCTCGACACCATCAGACAGATTTAATTCTAACTGCAGCTCTCCTCTTCCTTTACCTCTTGATTTAGATCTCCATAATCTTCGAGATCGTAGCATATTCGTGTCCGTACCAGAATAAATACTCTCAAATGACTGCTTCATGTGTGTTCGTGTAGGAAAATTAATCGAGTCGGCTAGCGTCGAATTTTCAGTCAGATCTTTTTCTTGTGTGTTGTCGACTAGTTGCAACTTCCTTATATCGGAATCACAAGAGTCTTTCTTGTTTTGTATTTGAGTCTGAAGATAACGTGTTGGGCTTCGTCGCGAATTACTAGCACGAATAAGAATTTCATTATATTCTTCCTCGGTCATTATGTCCTTTTCAAGTAATTTGTTGACATCGGGAATTCCAGCCGCTACGGATGATGGTGCTGCTACAAATGATGAATTCTGGATCTCTTCACTGCATTCAGATGCCACCTATTTAAGATATGAAATAAATATATAGTTTTAAGCGTTAAATTATAAATTCTTATAATAATGCAATAATAAATATTTATTTACAGTGCTAAAATTAGTGAGCAGTTAAATAGGGCAAAAATATGTGTTATTTATACATAAAAAATATGAAAACAACTCTGTGCATATATTTAACAATAAAAAATTAGCTAATATTTTAATCTACATTTTATTGATATACTTTGATATTATTTTTAGTATATACTACTGAAATGATACATACATATATATATATATATATATATAATGTGATAATAATTCGACTTATTTGTTTTAATAACGTAATAGACTTATCACTGTTCTTCATATACATGTATATATCTATACTTGTTCTCAAAATTTCTTGTCAATTCTTGGTACGCCCAAAGAAAAAAATCATTATGAATCACTCTAGACAAAAGAATAATGCTCTATTTGATTGCTAATGCTCTAATTGTCTATTTGATTGATATATATATATATATATATATATATATATATATATATATATATATATATATCAGGTGTTCTAAAAATGGCGCCCATGGACCACTCATATTCCTAGTTTTATGAATAAATCAAGCTATGTAGTTCCAAACTACAAGTGAATTATTCACGCCATATCTTGAAAAAATACCGTTCATCCATTCAATTCAATTTCCATTAAACTTTGTGATACTGTAAAAAACATAATTTAGTATATTCTTTCTCTCTCTCTCTCTCTCTATATATATATATATATATATATATGTATATATATATGCAAAATTTAACTTTTAGCAGCGATATGTTATAATTATTCCTACAGCTGGGTTGTCAATATAGGGTAACAATATAGGTAAGATGTTTCCATACAAGCCCAACAAAACTATTACTGATAAAAATGATAACAGTTTTGCATTAAAAAAAATTATCCTTTTTCCATGGAGCCGATATTAGTGACAAGTTTAATCTTGACCTCAATAACTACTAATAAGTCCTGCATTCTAAGCTATTTCAAAAAGGATGATTTCGAAAATATCAAAAAATATTTATTTTACCGCTATGAACGTCAAGATTCTCATATGTATACTCCAGAAGGTTTCAGGGCCGTAAGTGTTGATCCACTTATGATGTTAAATATTAATTAGCAAATTTTAAGTTTGTATTAATTTTACGGAATTCTATACTTTGATTAAGGTGATTTTTCGAAAACCATTATGCCTGGATACCTAATTATGTCTAACATTATGACTCGCTATAAATAAAATTTAAAAAATTAAAAACAAAAACTTCACACCAAAATTCACAAATAATAAAAAGGTTCGACTCTTCATCTCTCATTAGAGTTGTGGAACAAAAATAGGAAAGATATTTTGTATTAATGTTCGTACAATGTTGTATAGAAAAGTATGAGAGGACGATTTACTTTCATTTTTTTCTCCTTTATTTCTTTTCATATTTTCTCCTTGTGTCTTATTTAGTCAAATACTGCAGTGTTGTGAAGCAGAGGTAAAGATTTTACGTGTCCTAACGAGACTTCAAGAGTTATAATGAGACATGTGTAGATCAAAATTGAAGTGCGAGAAATCAAAAAGTGGCGCGATAGGTGGAAGTGTTTTCGGGAAGGCAAGCATGCTGTTCAGGATGGCCCCAAACTGACAGCTTCAGAATTTAGCTTCTTTCTTCTCTCCTATAGATGGATAACCAATGACCTATGCGATTTTCACTGTCAATCGCGGAAGTAGGTGTAAGTCACAAAACCGTGCTCAGCATTCTATGTTGCAGCCATAGGCGCCGACTTTGAGTGGGTGGGCAGGACACTTTTGGCACCCCCCAATATTTAAAGGTGGGGTCCTCCCCCCAATATAATCCAGTCGAGGAAGAATTAGCGAGGAGGAGCAATAATTTCTATCGTAAACTTCGCCATGTCTTTAATTCAATATTAGGAACAGCCTTCTTATTCGATAGAAAATGCCGTTTTCAAAACGATGTTTTTAATAGGGCGCTGAAGTTTCAACCAACACACTGGCAGCACTAATATGAAAAGTAAAGATCAATGTGTTGCGCAAAGTTGCAGTGAAGTTCTCAAATTTTGAACTTGAATTTGTTTTAATGCCTTTAAGCGAATTTGACTTAGGTCACCAATTTCGCAACGGAGTAGTGAACCGAGAGGTGGGAGAGGAAAGGGGGCCTTTATCAAACAGCTGAATATGATTATATATTTATTAATTGTTTGGACCCCCCCCCCCAATATTTTCTTCAAGTCGGCGCCTATGGTTGCAGCGCAGCGGGCATCCCATCAAATCAGCGAGGTGGTAAAAATAACAACCTCTGCCATTGCAGAAGACTTCCCCTCTCTGTTAGGCTAGTGCCTAACGCAAGTGCCTTTGGAGCATGTGGCCCAGGTTCGATTCCCGGTGGGAGAGCACAAAAATTCAATTCCACAATATTTCATTTTCATTAATCATCCGTCTCCCTTAGCCTAAATTGCATAACCGTGGTACTTTTTTTTTCAGAGGATTTGCTGCATTCGTAAGAGAAAGTAACAACTTCTTTAGACGAAGCGTCACTATGGATGAAAACTGGGCTCACTCGGATAAACCACGCTTGAAGAAAAAATCTAATGGGTGGAAATATTCCAAATCTCCTCGTCCAAGAACAATGGATCCTGTGCAAAGCGATGATGTGAAGATGATGTTTATTGTTTGTGCCATACGTCAGTCATGGGGTAGTCCTGTACTATTCTGTACGTCACATGTAGTCATCGATGTAGTCTAGTACTACAATTTCTTGCAACTTCACTTGCTGACAATGACCCCCATTACCCTGCGAAACAACCTCCAATGTGTAATTGGCAATGGGAGGTATTCGAACACGTCATATTACGAAGATATAATTCCGTGTGATTACGATCTTTTCACCAAGATAAATGAGCAACTTCGCGGGAAATTTTATAACACTCGGGAAGTTATTGGTGACATACGGCGTGTTCTGCAGAACATCCCTGTAACGAAGATGGAGATTCTGTCTGTGTGTGACGTCTTCCACATGTGTAGCAAAATGTCATGGGCATGGCAGCCGATTATAATTAAACAATTAATTGATATTTATTCTGATAATAAAGCCAGGTAAGAATTATAGCAATAATACTAGAATATTTTTATCCAGGTCCCTTATACATATAAAGGAGAGAGAATAAGTGTGGTTGGTATTCCAAACCTATATATATATATAAAATGAAATAAAAAATGTTTGATGACTAACTTCTTCTATAGAGCGTCCCACCCTTAGATTGCAGTACAGGAGTAAATGGCAATGCTTTTCCTTATGCCCATTGTTGCCAAACTTAGCCTGAATTTTAGAAATAGTTTCTTTTACTAGGTATGAATAAATTATTGTAGGACATTGCATTCTCTATCAAATAATCTGTTTTTCTCACATCGAGAAGAATTTTCAAGTATTGAAACACATTGAAAGAGTGAAATCTTGCTGACGGCAAATTCTAACGTCGCGTTAAATATATCACGTCATAAGTTCGGAACTCTAAGAGATACAACATTGAAACTTATACAGCTATTAACACCATATTTGGTGCCAATGTTGGAAAAGTTTGCATTCAAGAAAACTTTTTGAATTTTAAAATAAAAAATAAAATGTAAGAGAAAGTGCGTATACTATTGCAATGCAATATCTAAAAAGTTGACTAGTGAGAAACTAATCCCGTCTCCCAATTTTTCAGATTATTTTATTTTTCAGGTTAGATGGGGGTGCAAAGCGAGAAAAATATTGAGAAAGGATTGAAGTTATTTTTAAAACAAATTGCAGGTCGATATCTTTCTTTATTTAGGTTTTATGACTTTTAGTGTTAAGAGTCAACTTTCCAAAGCGCGGGCATCTGACCAGAAGAAAGGCAGTGACAAATCTTGCCAATGTTATTTTCTTTATAATGTTTGTTTTAAAGTTACTGATGTAGAGTATTGTGCTATACCGATGAGTGTTTACTGTTGATGCTATGTGAGCACGAATCTACTGCTTAACGGAAGCATATTCGCAAAATCGAATCCTGGACCTCACCTACGATAAACATTGCGTCAACTCCACTCAATCTTACGTTCCACTACTTACTTTGCTTGTTTTCCTTGAGTTGCACGCACGCAAGCACGTACACACACACACACACACACACACATATATATATATATATATATATATATATATATATATATATATATATATATAGATAGATAGATAGATAGATATATAGATAGATAGATAGATATAGATATAGATATAATATGACAAATATCTATTAATAATAAATCTCCTCATTCCTGGTGATAAAAAGCTATTAGTTTTGTAATTGATTCATTATGGTTCGCATGTAGTCCTTAATGCTGTTTCAGATGCTGACAATTTTGACAATAAAAGTTGGTTTCGTTTGCAATTCCACTTCTCTTATTTACTTTGAATACACAGATGAATATGACAAAAGCGTTCATAACAAATAACTTTATGAGCTCACAAAGCAGAATGAAAGGCCTCTTTATTCTTCTTCCCCCCTCATGCTTCTTTAGGAAGCAGGGTTTGATAATTCTGTTTGGTTTTGTTTCCTCGCCCAATGATTTGTATCTTGTTGGCTGTCACTATACGTGATTTAAAGTCACAACTTGCGCGTTTGTTTAGAACGGATATAATGGGGTTTATTTTAATTCTTCTTCTGTTTCCAGACTGATATTGTGTGTGTGAGGTGTCAGAAGTGAGTATAGAAATTAGGAGGTTCAGTTCCTATTCACCATTGCATATGTCATCATCATCATCATCATCATCATATTTTATTGGCAGACCACTTGCTGCAACTCAGAAGCTTCCATGATCCACGGTCTTCGGTTAACTTTTTCGTCTTCACGCATGATTTTTCTATTTTGATATCGTCCAGTAATTCGTCTCCTCCCTCTTTTTCCTGCCACCATACCCTCTAGCACGACCTTCATGATACAGTCTTAAACATCGGAAGTGGGGAGAAGCTGTCTTCACAATATACTTTATTATGTAACTTGTTTGACAAACAGAATTGGATTAGCGGATATTTTGCGTACACAGACGAATGAGCGTTCTCGTACGTCACATTTTCTCGTCACTTATCACTATCACCCTACTCCAGTTTTCACTCTTATCCAACTTCAGTAGCAGTATCTTACCCATTGCTATTCCTTAGTTTTCCGCACAATCGGTGCAGGAAATTTCTGTTTAGAACTGTTTAGCCTGCCATTTATTTCAATCATATGTTTTCTATTCGTTTCATATGTTCTCTCGATTTCGTATTGCTTCCATCAAAATTTTATTGCAACGATTTATAAACCATCATTAAAAAAAAAAAAAAAAAAACTAACACAGAATTGCTAGACTGTCATTTCGTACCCTCCAATTCGCCGTTCTAAATGAATTTGCGCGATTGGAATGACAAAAGAGTTGAAAATATATGAATTTAAGAAGGATTTATTTACAGACTCATCGCTCTTTCTTTCTTGTTCCTTCTTCGAAAGAAAACATACGGCGGAAGAAATGTGGCAACAGCGCGCTCCATTTACTCTGTACTGCAATCTAAGAGTGGGACGCTCTATAGACTACTGGACCGATTTTGATTATTTTTGGTATACGATTGGATCATAGCCTATCTTAAGTTTCTTTACATTACTTTTCCAGAAGGGTGATGGAAGAAGCTCAAATACTTATAAAAAAAAAATGTAGTATTTCACGAAACTCGGTGTAAAACCTATAAACGATTTATTAAAAATAAGATGATACCAGCGTTTTTGAGAATTTCCGTTTTAAGGAGGGAGGCTTGGAGGACATTTGTTATATTGACT
Organism: Thermobia domestica; assembly: GCF_964235325.1. NCBI lineage: Eukaryota > Metazoa > Arthropoda > Insecta > Zygentoma > Lepismatidae > Thermobia > Thermobia domestica. The sequence continues at coordinate 96,274,155 of NC_137468.1, forward strand.
ATTTCACTCGAGAAATCAGGTAATAATCACTCTCTCTGCCTTCAGAATGGCGTTGATAACAGTCCTGTCTTTCGTCTCAGGGGGAGAAGACTATGTTCATTTGGGGTAGTTTTGGCAATGACAAGTTGAAAAAAAAAAATCTGAGAAGTGCAGTTCTTTACATTCAACTTCTTGTTTAGAAAAACACTGCAGTTTATTCAGAATATATAGGGAACTAATCCAACCTTTAAAAACAGATTTTTAGAATTAACCTCAGAAATATAAATATTAACATAATTGCTTACTTCGGCAGAAATACTTCCGACAGAACTACCATTCACACTACCACCCAGTGCATTATTCTCACTCCGGTTATCCAGAACCGATTCTGAAATTCTTCTAAGCTTCCTTACTGCATTATCAATATTTTCCAATTTGTCTAGCAGTTCATCAATCTGAGTCTCGGAAACATTTAAGAAATATTGCTGAAATAAAACAACAGAGCATTAACTAAGACACACTTGTTTTATGTTAAGGTCATTACACAGTGAGATAATTCTAAATCCTTCAACAGTAAGTATTTCGCTAAATATTAACTGCTGCTCAAATATGATATTGTATTTTGCGGAAACACATTCTTATGATCTATAAGTTAAAAACATAAAACATATTATGTAGGTTCTTAAATCTCTGCAACAATTCTATAAAACACATTGCTAACAGTCTTTTGCTGAAAACTTTGTAGGTCTATTAAAAAAAAAAACGTTTAATCAGCTCACTAAATATAGTGAAATTCGTAATAGTAGACATATTTAATTTACAAAATAAATACATGAAATAATAATAATAATAATAATAATAATAATAATAATAATAATAATAATAATAATAATAATAATAATAATAATAATAATAATAATAATAACGAAAAACTACGGAAGTCTACAAATTACATATTTTCTATAATCATTCGGCAACTTACAAAAATAAAATTATGAACGAAAGTCTGGTATATTAGTAAGAATAATTTTAATAAATAAGACCTAAATCCATTGTCAAACGTCTTTTAGGATCTTAATCACAATACTCAGGATTCTGTAAACTATTGAATGCACAGAAGAAGGCACCTACACACCTATGAATATGATAACTTGTACAATTCTTTTTTTTATTGCATTATAAATTAAAATCTCTGTTTTTTAATGTAACACATAATAGCATCAGCAGTTTATTTTTAAGTCAATATGATCTTAAATTCTAAAAAGAATAGGTAGGTAAAATATATAAGGGCCATCCCACGCGAAAGTGAGCCTGAACCCAAATTTTCAAAAAATGTCAAAACCAATACATTTTTACATATATATGAAGAAAATATAACGAAATTTACTTTCTCACAACGAAAAACTTATTTATACGTAGAATTCACGTAAAATTTTAAGTCTGAATTGTGAATTTGTAACATGTCAGCTGGGACGAAATTTTTTATTCTTGTTATCGGCAACATTTTACGTTATATTGTGCATGTTCGGCTGTAGTAACTTCGAGCTGTTCAAGATGCTTCTTTTTTCTACAAGCTGCAGTTGAAAAAGTGTTTACAGGATAAAAATTGTTTATAATATCATTAAAGATACAAACGTCAACTTGAATGCCCTGCCCGTGCCAAAAAAATACTAAAAGTAGTTGTAGTGAATTACTAAATTTGAGAATGTGGTTTGTACGTAGTAAAGTATCAATTTGCACGTGCATTTCACGCTCACAAAATTTTGGACTAATGCTACTAATATATTTCAATTTATTTCAATTTAAAAACTTGTCCTGCCCGTGACAGTGGGCATGCCACTGGTGGGAATGTGTGCGTACATTGGTTATTTATTATAGAAAATGATTCCATGTGTACTAAAATAACGTTTTTCTAAGCATGAACATTATTTACTTAAATAGAGGATTATATATTACTATCAGTACGATGTGTTAACTTAAAACAAATGCCATATAAATATTATCATTAGCGTCACCTTTTTGTTGGTTTCAAGGGAGCAGTGGATGGGATTGGAGTACATAGGCTACAAAAAGGCCAGTATGGAACTTCGTGAAACAAAAGAAAGTAATTGTAGAATGTACTGCTGGTTTCGTAGCAGCTCGTTTTATCATCAGCAGAAATTGAAGAAAACAAAGACTTTTAGAATAAAAGACGGGAAAATGCTCTGTCAATAGAATGAATCCAATCAAAACACTTTTTTTCCTGCAATTTGACAGAGAAAAGTTGGTCCTTCGTCGAACTTTTAAATCAGAGTTTCATCCCTGTCAAATCTTTAAATTCCTAACAGACGTTTATTTAGATTCTGAAAATGATGATTCCGAAAGCTATGAAGCTATCCTGAGGGACGACTTAGGTTTAGATGGTAACAAGGCTAGTGTTAGGCCAGCTGTTGAAGATATAACACAAGAAACATATTTGTTAGTGGAATTTTTCTCTAGCGGACAGAAAAAGAGAATATACGGGCATGCAACTATCGTACAAAGCCCAGTGGAAGAGGGTGAAGAAGAGGGTAATTTGTATGAAGACCGTCAGCGATTGCGGTAAAATTTTCAGGACTGTTGAAGATGTGTCTTACGTGCATTTTGATGAAATAATCTCTGATACCAGCAGTGCCGTGCCGTGGGGGGAAGGAGCGGGGCGACGGCCCAGGGCGTCAAAGAAAGGGGACGCAAAATTCGGGAAGAAAAAGAAGATATATATATATATATAATAGAAGGAAAAAACGTATTAAAAAGTGCTCAACATAAAGGAAAAGCCGGGTTTATTTTTTGAAAATTTTCTCACGCTTCGCGCCAACCATGGTAGCGCTTTGCGGCTGGCCTGCCGACTTCATTCATATTTAAAGGGCGCCGTCGTATACTCTCGCCCCGGGCGCTGATTTTCCACGACACGGCACTGGATACAGCTCCTATTTTATATACTGTTAGACACAGTGTTTTGTACGAAGTTTCCTACAAGATGGGTGTAAATGGTCAAGCAAAAACGTTTCCTAAAGAGTAGGTGGTGAGAAATAAGTGCACTACGTATTATTAATTTTGCGTGATAAAAGCGAGCCTCAAGTAAAGTAAATAGAATTATTTGAGTGCAATGCTATAAAGAACAGCAGAAATTGAGTTATTTTAGATTTTATTTCATTTTTGAAATCATTCTTATTGAGATTTTGTGTGCTGATTCACACGGTGTCCTGCCCGTGACAGAGTAAAGTTTAGTATTTTTATTAATACAAATATTTGGCAAATTTCTCTTATGTGAAGTTTGTTGGAAAATTTCATCATTTATACATTTCCGTTTAAATAAAAACATTTTGAGCTAAGAATTCACAAAGTTTTGTAACATTCACTTGGTGTGTCGAAAGTCACTTCTCGTTTTTGTCCCCGCCCGTGACAGACGTTTAGGAGTTAATATTTTCTACTCTAAACAGAAAAAAAAAAAAACTAAAAACATCAGCTGCATATACTCCTAAGTCTGTACTGCTCATATATCATACATTAGCAGAATTTATCTTGTACTTTTAGAAATATACAAATTTAAAGCATCAATGATGTAATGTAAATGTCCTGCCCGTGACGATGGAATGGCCCATAAAGGAAATGGTGAAAATGAACATCTCACAACCTCTATTTACTTTCATGTCCATAGATATGGAAATACTGTTATTTTAATAATGAAAGATGGGAGAACCTTACATTCAGTGTTATCGCATTTTATAGATAAGTTAGACGTACAGTTCTCAGCAAAAAACCTACAACATGAGCATGTAAGTTTATTGTGAAACGACGAAGACTTTTGCTCCAAAATAAGTGTGCAGGGAAGGACGCCGAGGTTTCTCCTGGCGTGATTCGTGCCACTTACACGTTATGTTGATTCCCTGCGCTGTTAGGCATAGTTTCATAATAAAATTACATGCTCATGTTGCAGGTTTTTTTTTTTTTTTTTTTTTTTTTTTCTTGCGGACTGTACAAACTAACTCTATGGCTTATGGAACCTGGAGGTTCAATGCCCCGTTCACATAAGCTCTCCATTGACTTCTATCCTTAGCCGACTAGATCAAATTTCTACTTTGTATTTCTATCCCTGCGAGATCCATCTTAATATTATCCTCCCATCTGCACCTAAGTCTTCCTAATGGTCGTTTTTCGATTGGTCTTCCAGTCAAGACTTTGAAAGCGTTTCTACTTTCTTCCATCCTAGCTACATGGCCTGCCCACCTAAGCCTCCTAGACTTGATGACCTAACAATGTTTGGTAAACCGTATAAATTATGTAGTTCCTCGTTGTGAAGTTTCGCCATTCTCCATTCCCGTTTCTCTTGGGTCCAAATTGCAGACTGTACAAAGCTATTAATAATTCTGACTTTAAAATTATGAAGATATATTTTTCCTGCACACTATAAAAAAAAATACATAAGGAACAAATGGCAGGCAGGTCAAGTAATAATCCCAGAGAATAATGCTCGTCAATATTCACAAGAATAAGCCAACGAAATGCTTCAATTTTCAAATACCATGACACACCACTCAGATAAACGAACTTTGATTTCTGATAGACAATAGTGCATTGACATGCATATTTTAACGCATTTTAAAAGTTTACTCAAAACTGGGCTTTTGTCAACTTTTTTTTTTTTTTTTTTTTTTTTTTCATTTAGTTAGTACCTTGAATATCACGCATTACAGAGCTCTTAGTATTGTAGGAGAATATCATGTCTACACACATAAAAGATAGATCTTTCAACAATTTAGAAAATGTTGAAGCATTAAATGTCTGCCAATCACAGAACATTGAAAATATCTTGTTGGCGGAATACGTGAACCACATTTCTGCTATAATGAACTGGAATATTAACTGAATTCACAATGATATCACAGAAAGAGTAGAAATTGCGAAAATATGCTATATTTTCTGTTGAGAGAACTGTGGGTCAGGAAACAAAAGTATTCGAGATTTGTTTTTCGACGGTACATGTATAGTACCAAGCACTTAATACCGCAATTACATCCAACTGGCAGGAAATTTTGCTTTCATACCAGACAATATATTAAAGAACATTTTATAGTCGTACTGGAAAGGTATTGCATAAACCACCCTTCATTTTCACGGTAACGCTAACTAACGAAATATAATACTTACTGTTTGTAACGAAGAATTACATTCCATTGTCCCAGCTTCACGTGATATCCATAATCTTTTGAGTTTCTCAATCAAAATATGACAAGCCTCCGAAACAGTCACTGAAACTTCTGGTATATACTGGTAATTCTTTCGGTGATACACAAATACAGACTTCAGGTAAGATCCACACAATATGGTGGATGATATGAGAATCATAGTAGCAACAATAATTATGCAATATTCTGTATATAAATTTAAGTCTGTGGGAAGATGAGCATTGCGAAAAACCATCAGTACTAGGCTGGTTACTCCCGCATAAATAGAATCAAATTTCCACTGATGTATTCCAGAAAGTATGTAAACAGCGTGGCCAATAGCAAGCACAAAGAGAAAAAGAACAACAGTGACTTCAAGTATTTTTCTCCAGGCACCTCTTATTACTGCACTGAATTTTGCAAAATATGGAAAGCACTCTAATATCTGAATCACCATCACATTAACCAGCATACATAAAATACCTTTTGTAAGGAGCAAAATCTGAAAATAAAACAGTATTTAATAGCAGAAGCAGATTTTCATTACGAATTATGATACAAACAGGTAGAAACGTAAGAGTAGTAAAAGAAATGACACTAAACTTGTACGTCACAAAAAAAAAAAAAAAAAAAAAAAAATCCAGAGATGAAGTATTGAATTCAATTGAGAATACAGATTAATAACAATAAAAGTAATAATAAAATTACAATATTTCTTGATAAGTATGAATTTTAATTACTGTGAATAAAACTATACAAGAACTTAATTACTTATTTTCATTTCGCATTTTCCATGTTCGCAATTCTTTAGATAATAAACAAGTAATGAATGTGTTTCGTATATAACACAATAACTAATGCTCTACGAATAATTCAACAGTAAGTATAGGGTGTATTAAATTAATGTGTACACTGTTTAAAACAAAATATCTCACTAATTACAGCAGATAGGTACCAGTATATATATATATTTATATATATATTTTTTTTTATGATGTTTTATGCCTTAAAGACATAAATGTTCAAAATGACCCACATCAGCTGCAATATACTGTCTATGTATCGACGATGTAGACGATCGACAATACCAATTATACTGTTTCTAATGATATAGTATCACAGACTTGTTCAATTTGCTCTTTCAAATTTCCCTTTTTTTAAAACTATATACCAGTTTTAAGCGTGTTCTTTCCAGTTCCCCAAAGAAAATTCCAGTCCAGTTCCAGTCTAGTAGTTTACAGCTAGAGATCGAGATTGGTACTCCGCAACGCTTCTTCGTCCTATCCATCTCTTATGAAATGTGCTATCGAGAAAACTCTTCACAGCGAGATAGAAGTGGAGTTGCGTTTCATTCTGGCGAAGGAAACATTGTTAAAAAGATTTACGTCCTTAAGGTGCATAGCCACAAAAGTCCCTCTTCTCTTTAATTAGAGAGATATTTACTCTGTTTTAAGGAGTATATACGTTATTTTGAAACACCTTGTATATGCAAGTGCAAAAGTCATTTATATATTTATAGCTTTCTTTTGTAAAATGTATGTATTATATTTGAATTTTAATAACTACTATTTATTTAGTTCTTATGTCCATACATGTCTTAATAATTACACTATTCAATTATATTCAGTACAATTTTTAATACAGTAAATCCTAATAATAATGATTGTAGTAATAATGGTTATGAATGTTGGAAGTCATGTTAGAAGTAATGTTGGTAATAATGTCTAAAAAAATTTTGAGTTTATAATTTGTGTTCCTTATTACATAAATGCTGTTGGTTCCGGGCTTGTCTCAGTTGAATGTGGCAACCTGTGATAAGGCTGTCACTATAACACGTTTCTCGAGTGAAAATAATAAAATGAAAATTCCTACCATCCTTTTTTATAACGCTTCCTTCGTTCTAGGGCGCTATTCCTTCTAAATTTTAGTACTGAATTTCGTTCAACATTTCGAAAACGAAAGATATAAGAGAAGTGCCATGAATTTTGCTTTCAATGAATCTAACGTTAAAGTTATAAAGCAGAAAATATTAAGAGAAAAATTAAAGCAACACTTACCTCATCCCAGAACACAAGTGACTTTAATAAGGCATTAATTTCTGGAGACGATATCGATGTCAAAATATTCATTTTCAGAAGCGATGTTAAAAAATAAACTGCACAATATATTAAAGATACTTCAGCGAAGACTGTTTCTGTCACTAACCAAGGATCCCACCAACATTTTCTTCCAATTTGACACAACTTATGAACGAAGCCTGCCAACAGTACCAATGAGGTGAAGAACAGACTCATATTTGCAATGATTTTGTAATATTCAGAGTACATGTGATATAATGGAACAGTTGCTATATTAACACTTTGCTGCTGAGATTGCTGATTGTATTTAAATTCACTCCTTAACCTCACTTTGGTAATGAACTGATTAGTTGGAAAATAAAAATTAATTTCAACTTCAACTGCTTTCGTCATGTTGTCCAACCAATTTTCTTGTTTTAGTTGGCGCAATTTCCAATCTGTTTCCACTGCAGAAGTAACAATATGTACCACATTTTTAAAAGTTGTTTTAAATTCTTCTTCACTTTTACTTTCTAAATCACTGTCTGCATTGGAAACCTTTGTTTGGTATCCATTATTTTCGTGCTTGATTTCAAAATCTGAGATTAAATTTTTACTTATGTTATCAGTTGTAATGCTAAACAGAAATCTTTCCAAAACAACTTGACCAATAATGGAACCTCCACTTCTCCACCCAATGCTTGTTTCTTCATCTACTTCATGGTTACGAAGAACCAACACAAATTCATCCTCCATCCACTTCCACCACTCTTCTTGAGAACTGATATCTTTATATGCTAAGCATTGTCTATCACGATTGCTTCCACATCCAGAATAGAAAGATTTATTTAGGTAAAAATTCACTCGAAACCTTTCTTCTATTTGATCGCCTAAACAGTTCACTTGAACAAAAACGACCAATACAATAACTTTTACGAGAGTAACAAATATATTAACAGCTTTCCTTTCTTTAAGAGTACAAACTCTGGACTCAAGCAATTCATTCTCGCTGGGAGGATGCACAAATCTTAGGTATTTTGCACGTTCCCAATCTTCATAAGCTGAAACAACAATAACAAGTGCTATTATTTTTCATACTATTGTACAAAAGAAGTGCATGCAAGTACTGTTGTCTTAACATGCACTCGGATTTTCAAGATCTCATTTCAGGAACAATAAATACATACTGGGGATGCAGTTTAATAAATACAAAACATTCATTAGTCATATTAAAATGAGGTACGTAAGAATTTAATAGTACTTCTGCATAAATAAACTACTTCTGATAAGTTAAAACTATTTTCCCGTAAGATTGTGCATTTTGTTTCTCTTCGGAATCAAATTTTTCTTTCCTATGTTTCATTCACTGAAACTCCTCTAAACTATTTCTGGACAAATGCAGTTTCAAACAGCAGACGCGAGAGAATTTTCCTTCATTTTATTTAATCCATAATCTTATTTTTATAATACCTCAAACCAACACTATAAAAGTGAAAAAAATAAGATTATTTGTTCAAACTGCAGTACTAAAATGTTCTTCTTGAATGTCGAATACAATTCCACTGCTTCCAGGTATCTTTTCCTTGCTGATGCTTACACGTGTTAGAATTTTGGGGAACAAATCATCAAATTATTGCATAATTATGCATGCTTATGATTTTATAGACTGAGACGACATCAGTTATAAACTCATGCTTTCTTCCATTTCCTTATTATTGTCCTATTCTCTTTTTCCGGTCCTTAAACACAATTTATCATTTTTCAAAGTGAAAATGAAATAAAATCTTCCAGTTTAATGTCCCATGATTATGTTCACCCAAGGGAGAAGGACGATTAAGGCAAGTGAATGAAGATGGGAAGAATTGGTGGAATGAAAATGTGAGACGAACCGGAAGTACCCTGAGTAAACCTACGGAAACCCATTGTTGTCCACCACAAACTAACTTGGCCAGGGATCGAATCACGGATCCCATGAACCAGAGTAAGTGCTCCACTACTGAGCCACCGAGGCGCCCTTCATTTCCAGTGTCCAAAGCCAGCAAAGAGAGAATGGAAAGAAAAATAATAAGGAAATGGAAGGAAACACGATGGATTAAGAAAGGAAGAAGTGACAAATTAACGAATTGGAGAAGTATTAATAGACTGTTGATACAATAGCTGTGATATACAATGTTCGAACAAATCAAAGGAAGAGAGCGGGTCTACATTTATTTCTCTATATGTTAATATTGTTATATGTATTTATACTTAGTTTGAGTTGTATTTATGTTACATTATATTGTTTCTATACACTTTTACATTGCTATGTTTACAATTAGCTCATAACTCAGTTATGTAAATTACTGAGTTATGTATATTTTTGTTTCATTTAGGCTTATATTTGCTATATATCAAGTCGGAACAAGAAAAATGTGACTGTATCAGTAGCGAGTAAGGCGGTCGGTTGAAAAAGTGTTAGCCCAAGAAAGAAATTCAACAGATGGCTTTCCAAACTAAGAAGGACGTTAGGCCTTTTATTTTGTTATATATATATATATATATATATATATATATATATATATATATATATATATATTGTGTTCCTAAGATGTGTTTTTCATCGAGTTTCTGGATGAAGACAACGTTAAGTTGTCGAAACTGTAACACTATTTTAGTTTTAATAAATAATCATGTTAAGCTCTGGTCAGAAAGTGTTTGTTATTTATAAATAACTGGTTGTTTAACATAATTCAAAATTCTGTTCTTATTACAGTTTTAATAAATAACCTTGGTTTCTTTCAGCTTTTGGTGTGGATATTAGGAATTTTGAAAATAAGAAGATTAGTTAAACAAAATGTGGGAAATGAAATTTCGCACGCTCCTGCTATTTGAAACTGCATTTGCTAATGACAAGCAGTTTGTAGCAGTTCCAGAGGATAAAATACAAGAAAGAAAACAAATTGACTTCGAAAAGGAATATGCAACTTTAAAATAAAATGTTTCATTTTATATTTGTGCATATTGTACAAATTATAATGAAAACATTAACGTTTCATTTCTAATAAGCTTTTATATTGATTCCTAGTATTCCTATTGTTTTTGCACTATTTATTTGTAACAATGTACTAAACCATCCTAGCAACTTTTATTATGTCAGGATTTTAAACATGCATTAAATTTCAAACCGTTTAAAAAATAATGGTAAATAAAATTAAGAAAATAATGAAACAAAAACTCTAGTAATGTAAATGATGCCATATACTGTTGCTTGCGCTACAATAAACCCTTTTCTTAACAGAAAACGAAGCGGAAGTAAAAAAAAGTGAAGAAAAATAAAACTTCAGCAGTGAAGAAAAAGCAACTGACAAAATCCGATTGAAACAAAAATTGAAGAATGTAATTTTAATTAGGATGCAGAATAACGTTAAGTTTTAATTATTGAAGAGCGAAACAAAATCCAAAGTCATTTTGGTCTGAAAGTATAACATCTCCAACTCACGAGAACTGAAGCTAGTAAAGCAGGTAAGCGTACACGCATTCTTGATTAAGGTTTTGATTGATAGGAGTTTGTCTTTCAGTTCCAAGGATGAATGAGACAAGACCTACTGTTTCAAGTAGGTTCCAAACAGAAGGCATATGAGTTATCCACGAAGTAGCTTTTGATTACATTTGTCTTTAGTCTGATTATTGATAACAGAGGTACCAGTTTATTTAACTCCACTAGCAAGAAGTCAAAACAAGAAAAGTAGAAGTGATAGAAAGAACGCTACTTAGCAAATCAAAAATAATCACAAACAGAGAATTCAGTGTTCAAGGTCATTGAAATTATCTTACCATATATTCTGAATTTACTACTTTCCAGATGAGGAAATAGGTCCATATATATAGGCAATATTTAATGTTTGTGATGAATCTACACACACAAATGAACTATACATCAAAAATTTATGTGGCTTGTGATTACCCCTCGTGAGTAAATATTTTCCTTAGTCTAGGCTACATAAGCGAGAGAGAGAGAGAGAGAGAGAGAGAGAGAGAGAGAGAGAGAGAGAGAGAGAGAGAATGGAATAACAACACATCGCTTCATATCAAAAAGTTTAAAGTTATTCTCCATTTTCCTGCGTGTCGTTTTCCATGGTCTAGGCTACATAAGAAAGAAAGGTAAAATTTGCAAAATAACAAGTAACTTTAAACTTGGTACATTTAAATAAAAGTTGTAGAAAAATAACTCCAAATGATGAAGTACTCAATCGAAGCAATAATAATAATATGGCCTTACCTTTCGTTCGACAGTCTTCTTGAGATGTGCTATCATAACTTGTTCCTATTCGTTTTTCCCTAATCATTTTCATAGCGTCATCAGCTACATTTTCATCATACGAACTACACGGCCACATCCTTATTTCCTTCCAAGCTAAAGCCATTGCTACGACAGTTGATTTTAATGGCTGAATAACGAAACTGTTGAACACCAAAGTGAAATATAGACTCAAAGTCCAAATATTACATTTTTCCACTTGGCCTTTCAAAAAAATTGCGCTTCCTGCGACACCTAAGGTAGGAAAAGGAATAAGAAAATAATATAATGTATATTAATACAGAACAGGGATACAAACAAAAAGTTTTGTGAAGATCATGCATACAATGTGATTAGATTTTAATGAAAGGTGGAATTCGCCAATTACAAACTTGAAAGACAATCATTTTTCGTTGTCTACTTTCTTTTCTGTTTTGCTTCAACGACCCCTTAGCAATATCGTAGGAAATAGATGCTCCACACAAGATGATTCATCTGCATTCGCAAAATTTTACATTACATTGCCATATTTATAGAAGACAGAAGCAGGTCACGCAGAAAGAAAATAATAAAACGAAGCGGAAGACGAACCACACTAAACGGCGAAGAACGGTGTAATCACTTAAAAGTAACATTAAAACATTAAAGCGATCTTTTTTTTAAAAAAAGGAAAGAAAAAAGTCACTGGTTGCTGAAATTAGAAAATAGTCATGCATCATAAGCAAAGACCTTTACTATAATGAGAATTGACTCTGTGCAGCTGATAAAAATGGCAAGTCGCTACGCCACTGTACTCAGCAGACAAATTTTAGATGCACAAACGTTATTTATTTATTTTTAAGTGACAAATTCGAATGATTAAATATTACATTTAATAATTGTTGAAAAAACATCAACATTGATTTTCAGCTCGCCCTTAGGCTGTAAATGCCTACTATGTGAATGATCAATGTTTCTTTTATATTTGTGTATAGGAAAACAAAAGAAATTTCATGAGGAGAATATGATAATGTAGTTGAGGATACAATAATATGGTAAACTAAGTTTACTTGCTTTCAGTGAACCTGTATTGGTTTCAGTGTACCTGTAACTATTAAAAAAGCTTTCTCTTGTGTAGACTGCGAGTATGTGCTGCCTGCATTTGCAATTTATGAAACTTTACGATGAAAAGGACTTCCAGTTATCATATCCAGACACTATTAAAATGAAATAGTCTGGAGTATCGTTCTTATACTAAAGTTGATTGTGTATTCATTTGCAAGAACATATCAAGTTTCACGAAGATATAAATTTGTTAATTATAATATAATAATGGTACCTTTTTTAAACGATGAAAAGCGGGTACTTAATGAAAGTGCGTTATGTTAAAATAACAATATCCACCAAGAAAACTATAAACAAATAATTGTGAACTGTAAACATGAAACGAGGACAACTTCTATTGTTTATAATTAATATCCCAGTGTAAATAGTGTCTTTCCGAAGTTATGAAATGTAAATCAAAATATAACTTAGAACTGAGGATATCTGAACCCCTGTAGCGTGTTAAATGTTTATTATTCAGAATATTTTATAAAATTTCAGCCGTAGACCCCAAAGCATTACAAATACAATATATATTAATTTATTATTATTATTATTATATATTTTTGATGTGTTATTTGAAGCCACTAACAAGAAACATGGTTCTGACATATAACGGGGGGAACAATTACAATTTAAGGGAAACACAACGCAGTTCATTATTTTAAGATTCATTGCTCTGATTATGATTGATTTGAATACGTGAATTGTCACATCTACAATTCAATCACATCAATCAAAGCATCGTGCATCAACAATATAGGATCTACTTCTATAGGTGGTTCATATTAGCTTGTGACAGTTTCGCCAACTAACTGAACATATTGGCTTCATCAGTTGGTGACACTGTCTCACAGTTATTATTTTAAAATAAACGCTGCTTTGTTTAGTGATTTGTTTTACTAGTTCAAGTTTTATAGGTGGTATCAGAAAGCAGAAATTAACCTGTCACTACTCTATTTCATTATGTCCTAACTTCGTAACCTTATGGATATCACATACCGCTACGGAACTAGAGTCTAATAAAAAGCAAATCAATATAGAACAAACGTAACTGAAAGAAAATAATTAACTTACTTCATGCATTACCTAAATAGAAAGTGCAACTGATTGCTGTGAATGAAATATATATTTGCAATCCGACAGCGAATGTTGAGAATATGTAACTCTCGCCAGACTAGGGTTATAGAAATAGGTTATTCAAGGTATTGATTGAATTCTGCAGTAAGTTGTGCCCCATTAGCTCAATGTTCTTCGTAATAATGCTCCTCAATGCTTGGATAATGATTATGGTAAGGGGATAATGGTAGTTTAAAAAAATCTGGCCAAAGTAAATACTTATTATTAATCTGCATATCTGTTTCTACAGGCTTGCCAGAAAGTATCTTTACACCCGAACTAAATGCGTGTAACAATGCAAGATGTTAAGATGATTAAGATTTGAACCTCCTATCCTGGTCACTGATATGGTAACAATGCTTCTAAAGTGAATTGTCGCGCAACTGCCCGCGGAGGGAAGAGAATAAAGTCTGTGCGCTGACCAGCTCACTGTCTCACCTTTCCGTAGATTTGATAATCAACAATGGCAGATACCAGTGACTTCACTTCAGAGGACCGTTTAGTGGCAAATGTGTGGATCCATGAGCGGAAGCACAACTACGAAAACATGCCGCAGCTGATGGATAAGTTTCGTGAAAGGCTCGGTATGGCGCCACGAAGCCGTAAGACTTCGATCATGTGGAAGAAGAAAGTTTTTCGCCTGGGAAGTGTTTTCGATGGCTCTCATTCTGGTCGTCCATCAACCCAAAATGAAACGTGTGCAAAAGTTAGTGTGTCAGTGATGCGTTCATCTTGCAAGTCGACCAGAAAGAGTTCTGCAGAACTTGAAATTGCAAGGAGTTCAATGCAGTATTATTAATGTAAGGATGAAATAAGTGGAGGTGTAAAGGGATTTTCTGGTCACCCTGTTTATATCATTGTTGAAAATAACACAGATTAGTAATAATAAGTGTCCGATTTGCTCAGATTTTACTTTAACTTAACTTGTATGTAGTTCTAATGCTAAAATGTGCTCTATTTATGTAGGAATTAACCAAGTTAATGTAATTGTTCGAGAGTGGTATGGGTGCAGATACTGTCATTAGACAGATTAGGCTAATGCTATTTCTAAATTTTCGCCCTTTTTCATACTATAACTTCTGTATAAGATAGATTGTGTATTGCACTCTCTCAATATAACCTCCAGTTTCTGAAAATTGCAAATGAACACATATATCATGTTGTTCAAAAAGTATTGAGTCTTCAGAGGACAAAATTGACAGCACATTTATCGTGATTTGAAAATAACATTACGAAATCGCATATGCGCTGCTTTTGTTCGATGACTTTTGCCATGTCCTCCGTTGGAGCAGTGCTAGCGCGTGTGGTGGTCAAAGACTAAAAGATAAAAAATAATTTTACAAACATTCATCTTAATTAATCATCGTTCCCTTTAGCCTAAAGAGCATAATCATAGGATGTTAAACTAAAACAAAAAGCCTTTTGCAATTTTTTCCAGTAACATCATAATCCCATCATTATAAAAGTTACGTGGTTTGTAGTCAAAAAATTGTGAAACGTAGTTATTAAGAGAGTTCTGCAGAGACCGAAATAGAGGATAGTCTGACGGTGACAGATCCGGTCTATATGGTAGACGCATTTAAATTTCCAAGACCATTCCTTCGATTTCTGATGGGTCGCTACAGTTGTATCCGGTCTAGTGTTTGTCAGCGTTGTATACAACACTCTTCCTGTTGCCAGTTTCTGCTGTTTCTTTTGAATTGCTAAGTGGACTCGTGCTAATCGTTGACTATACAGGTCTATCGTTCTTCCTGGCAGCAGCAGCTTGTAACGCACAATGCTCTTCCAATTCAACCAAACGCACAGCATACCATAATCTTTTAGGGCGTTAATGTGGATTCTGCCATAGACAGTGGAGCTTCTCGCCTCGATCACGATCTTTATCACACATTGTTGTCGTAAGATATCACTTTTCATTACTCGTAATCAACCGTGCCAGAAATGACTCGAGTTCTTTATAGTTCAATAGATTCGCAGATACAAATTCGATCGAGTTAATGTTCTCGAGTCAGACCAGGTAGCACCCGAAAGTCGAGCTTGTATTTGTAGTCAATTTTCTATAAATGCTTTAACAAGTTTAGTGATGTATATTTAATCATTGGAGTTGATATGACTGCTTACATATTGATTTTTGCCAGAATATCATCCAATTTTGCTGTGATTGGTTGCCTACTGCGAGGAGCATCTCGAACATCCAAATTTTCAGAACGAAAGCGACAAAACCATCTTTTGGTTATTGCTTTCGATAACGTATCTTACCCATACACAGAACAAATTTCTTCAAATGATTGCGCAGCTTTTGCACTTTTGTCGAAATAAAACTATAAAATCTAGTGCAGTTTTGTGGAAATTTCACTCATTTTTACGACGCAATACCCCACATCTAAGTATAACAATTTCAACATTAAAAATAAATAAATAAATTACTAACTTAATATGTCAGCTGTCAAATGACGTTAAGCGTGGAAATTTATTTCGTTAAACTGCACCAGAATTTTCAACATGGCAATAATGGCTTATGAGTAAGTAAGGTTAGATTTGGTTTCGTTCACTTATTTTAGGTCTGACCAACTGCGACACACACATCCTGAGATTTGTGATATTAACACTATCCTGTGAACAAAAAGCTCACTACTTTTTTTTAGACTATCTGACACATCATACGTTCCTTCCAGCAGGTATAACAGGGGTAAGACCATAAAACGATAAAATCAATAAATTGAATGACCATAATCTGATTTCAGAATTATTAGGAGAATTAATTATAAGGTAATTAATTTATTTCTGTCTCGAGCGTATTGCTATACTAGTATATCAAGTCTCAGTGTTTAAACACAAACTAGTTTAAGTTGATAATGGAAGTTACTTTATGTCAAGACGATGGCAACAATATGCTCTTGTAACTATCAGTCCTAATATAGACTAGCAAATTCAATCTCAGATTATGGTAATCATTGAAACAATAAGAACAGATAACAGAATTTTAAAGGGTTCTGGCATTACAAGTTTTTTTTTTTTTTTTTTTTTTTTTTTTTTTTTTTTTTTTTTTTTTTTTTTTTACAATTAGTATAGATCTCGATCAGGACACAACGGTATAAGAGCTATTGCGATCCGACTTTTGGAATTTCACATAATCGCTTCTTAAATGTCAGCGAAATTACCGTAAAATTGTGATTAATTCCAGTTTCGAAATCATCGTTCTTTTTTATCGTTGTATTCCTCTCATCGTTTCTCAAGTGAAAGTAGAAGTCAAAAATTGACAAGTATCTCAAGTTTCGAAAGTCAGATCTACTGTTTTGTGTCATTGTATTCCCATCATCTTGAAGCTACGGCGTATTTTACGTTTACAATCGTAGCCTAACTAATCTGATACCATTACAAGTATTATACGAACTCGTATCACTGCAAAACCCCGCGTGTTTTCACTACCCTCGCTTGCGCGTATACTCACATTCGCTAACGCGCCTGCTCTCTTCACATGCACCCACGAGCTACCATGTGGGCCCACTAGCTTTATTCTGCCTTGACTCACTTCAAAAGCATTTGTGCGCTTTTTAGTTGTCACCTACACATGCTGGTTTGTGTTTTTCACATTGTGGTTTTATCACATATGTATCTGGACGTCGTGTTTAGACTCAAATCCTGAAAGAACTGTAATTTTTCAACAATAGCTTATAGTGACCCCCTTGAAATTTATCTATTCTTATCTATTGCCATGTCTCCCATTGTGTAAATCTTTTAAAGAACAATAAGGATAGTGAAAGAATGATGACTTTTCAACAATTATTTTGAATGGTGTGCCTAAATTTGACCTTCACGTTGATACTACAAGACCTCTTCAGTGAAAATAAAAGTGAAAGGGGTTAACAGCCGCAGACGGCGGCCCCAGGAGAAATGAACAGAATCCGACGAAACGTCAGCATAAGAGGAACACAAAGATAATAATGATCATCAGTGTAGGGTGATTAGAGAGATATAGAAGTTAAATTCTGTACTATATCAGTTCGCATCTTGATGTGATATTAGGTAAACATGCAATAGAACATAATATGGCATTGTTTCAAGCCCATTGTCTTATTAACCTAGAACATGTATGCAGCACTAAGGAGCGAAATACATAAATGTAGAGCGAAAACTAATAAGAGAGGAGTTGCATCTCAATTAAATGTGGTGAAATGGGGTAAAATTTTTTGGATGTTATCCCATTTTATGGTGGCTGTAAAAGCCACGAAAGAAATATGTTACTTGATTTCACAATAGGATTATACAAGTAACCAAAATATATCTGGATCTTGCCTCTTACATGTATAATAACGTAGAAATATGAAATGGAAAGTGTGTGCTCTTTACCACGTAGTACTTCATTTTTTCTTATCTATTTTCTTGTTAAAGAAAACATGATGTAGTGCTATGTGAAGGCAATGCATGAAGTGATCATAGAAATTTCGCAAAGCTGTGCCACACGCAAGGCATGTGTTTCTTTGCCACATAAAAGCGTTTTTCCACTATCCTCGCTTATGTGTAAACGCGCCTCTTCCCACGGACGCATCTGTTATGCTTCTGGTCTGACTGTTAGGTAGTATTCGGGTTTGTTTTTAAAAACAGCCACCTAGCACAAGCTGGTTTGTGTTTTATGCACTGCAATTTTTATGCCATATGTGTACACACTGTAGTTATACCAAGTCCTCCTGAAGTCAATCTCCACCCACTGATATAACTCCTTTCTCAACCCTTCAATTGGCAAGCATTTGAAAGTATTATCATTAATACTATATTTAGTTTGCTTTTATGGTTGAACCATGTCTTCCTGATCATAATTTTGTGATTTTAAAAGAATTTTTGTACTTCGCTTACAAAATACAGGGTCTTTGCTACATTGCCATTAAATAGGTGTTATATGTAGCTACTGAGGAGCATTGCCCTATTATGGTAAAATATCATAAGAATACTCTGAGTAATTACCAACAGTTTTGTTTCGTATTTTCCTACAGAGCAAGAAACCGCAAATAATAATAATAATAATAATAATAATAATAATAATAATAATAATAATAATAATAATAATAATAATAATAATAATAATAATAATAATAATAAAAACTTTTGCGGAACGTAGGAGATAAAGCTTCTACTATACTAAATTTTACTGTCCCCTGTTGACGAAGATTAGAAATATCTAAAGAAGCGACCCGCAAATCATGTATATGAATATTGAATGAACACAATAATGCCAATTAAATGACCACTGATCAGTGGTAGAGCGTTCACCTCTGGTGCTTGGGGTTACGGGTTCGATCCTAGCCCCCGCCAAGTGGACTTTGAGGTGGACAAACACCGTGTGCGTGGGTTTTCTCGGGGTTCTCCCGTTTCCTCCCACTTTCTTCATTCCACCATTTCATTCATCACCGTCTCCTTTAGCCTAACCGGCATAACCGTGGGACGTAAAACTCTAAGATTTCATTTCATTTCATTTTTTTAAATGACCACTGAAGTTATAATTCGTGCGGATAACGAATAGAATGCGATGTTGCTTGAGAGCAACACTGCCCACTAAACGGTTAAGAAACAGTTTCTAAGGCAGTAAAAGTGCGTTTACTGCTAAGAAAAGTTCTTAAATTTCATGAACACAAGTATCGCTTTGTGGCAATGCAGAACAGGAAATAAGTATTTTTCGTATGTGTTTTGTAATTTTTGATATCCTAGGAATATATTGATAGAGTTCAGGCTCCATACCCTCATCCAAAAATTGATTTGCGTAACACTGAAGTAGAGTTGTTTATAGTGCTGGTTGGAAACATGAGAAAATAAGGATCCATTGTTTTCTTTATTTCTCAACAGTGAATATTTTGAACAGAATTGGAAGCCACTAGTTTTGTGTAGTAATACCATAGAAATAAATACATATTTTATGAAGAGCAAAGAAAGCAAGAAAACATGAAATATTTGTGACTAACCGTTACGAGTGTGAATGACAGAAGTGGCAAGTCTTTACTTTGGTCATTTCTTTCATTTTTTCAATTTATTGACTTGTTCTTTCGGTTCCGCACAATTTTATAAAAATGGGTCAAAACTTCCCTAAACTTAAGCTAACCCGTTCCTACCTCTACCCTACTTATCCTTATCTTGCTCTACTCTATCCTACTCTAGTACACTATACCCTTTTAAAGCAGTCCTGCTTATCGATGCACAGCTGGAACATCGGAATCGAAATAACAAATTACTGAATCGAAGAATCGAAAAAATGAATGAAATGGCCAAAGTAAAGACTTCCCGACAGAAGTGAAAGAAGAGTAATTCTAGGGGAGGTATATTAAAATAACAATAAATAAGTACAATACTAATAAAAGTTGAAACAGGTTCATGTGGATCTAATCTTGGGTCACCATTTGCGAAAGATGAGCCAGTGAAAGTTCCAAAGAACTGCGATTATCTGCAGTTCTGAAAGTTGGATCGCAAAATTTTTTGTACAATCGTGTTCCTTTCATCGAGATCTAGGGTAATTATGTAACACATTGGCATATATTCCGAAGTTGGGCGTCCGCTTTCGCCACGTATTTTCGCTGTTATCTCCTTTCCACACTTTCTGCAATTTGTTATTAGGTTCATTAATCCGTGCTCTTCACAAACTTTTAAAAGATTTTGCTCGTTATCAACGTATTGCTTCACAAATGTTAAAACTGTTAGTTAATTCCCCTTGTACATTCGCCATGTTGATAACATAAATGCTCGTTTCTTTCCCACAATGCAACTGTTCAGTTACCTTGCGCCAAGTAGTTCCATCCGCTCACCGTGTAGTGCCATGTTTATAACCGCTTATATATAAGAAATAAACAGATTTTTCGAGACTCTCATATATTATCAAGCACACAAATGATCAAAGTATCCATATCTTTCCTGTAAATTTTAAAAATTTTGCTGGAAACGGACGCCCAACTTTGGAATTTAACCCAAAACATTTTTGATGCTACAACGCTTCTGAAGTGAACGTCGAAGTACAAAAGAAAAGTGATTACCTCGAGTTTCGAAAGTCGGATCACAAAATTTGTTGTACCATTGTGTTCCTCTCATCGAGATCTATACTAATCGTGAAAAATATGTGTGAGGACACAACGCTTCCCCCCAACCTTTTAAAGCGTCGTAATGTAAAATAAGTACGTTTACTTTATACTAGTATTACTTGATAAAATACATCATCTACAACAGAGGTATATTTATTTCCTAAAAGAAAATACAAACCTTTTTTTCTGTACAACTTTATTCGAAATGTGCTGCATATTTAAGGCGCAGATATAAATACATGTCACCTATATCCTGAATATGTAATTGTATTTTAATTACCGGTAATAAATATGTCCGAAGGAATCTTTATAATTTGTTATTCTTAGTAATCTATGATCAGGGTCTTATTTCTCATAGCAACAAGTCTTGTAATGTTCTTCACAAGTCATAAAATATAGTGAAGTAGAAATACTAGAATAATAGTACGAGTCAATTCTAAATATTGATGTTGATACATGTAATAACTCACGATATTGTACACAGCGGCATATACAATTGTACAATATTTGACTTGAAAATTTTTGTACCAGTTTTACAAGGTTCTAGGGTTTTATCTTTAATTATTATTATTATTATTATTATTATTATTGTATTTGTTTTTGTAAATATTTTTTAATATCAGGTGTATATTTTTGTTTTCTTTTATTTTGTAACAATTGTTTCAGTGTTCCACTTACAAGCTAAAATTTCTTTGATGATGTAAGGGCCATATTCAAATTGTTTTGTTACTTTTTTTTTTTAACTGATTCTGTTCTCTTATTGATAATTGTCAGTGAATCATAGTATTTTCTAAAGTATTAGTACTCTGTTGCATTAGCATAAATTCAAGTCTTTTCGTTTAGTTCTATATAACATTTTAGGTGTTAATACAGAATTGATTCAATATAATAATAGAATTTGGATCTAGTCCAGTCTTATATTATCTTCCAGTTTTTGTCATATATATTGTTCAATAATAGGTTCCTGGTTCAATATTCATAATTCTTTTCTTTTGGCAACATGCTAACACGCTCAGAAATTCTAACAATCACTTCATTTACTTTAGATTCTGATCACTAAAAATTCTTAATATTGTGGGGTAACTCACCCGGTGCCCAGACTGTCTTTAAATGGCAAAAGAAAGCCATAAGAGCAATAAAAGGTTTCAGTGATAGTATATCATGTAGACAATATTTTAAGGATTTACAAATTATGACAGTTCTCTCTATATATATTTATAGTTGTTTTATGTATGTTGAAGAAAATGAGGACAGTTCAGGTTACCATTCATATTATCCATTCATATAATACTAAACGTAAAGATAGACTTAAATACTCATTATATTAGGTTAAGTACGAGCAGGTGTATTAATGTACTAGTACGAGGCTAAGTACGATTCGTATAACACAAAGAAGTTATAAGTATACAGGTATGAAACTATACAATACATTGTCAGTGCATATACGAGTGATGTGTAGTAAGGATTTCAAAAAACATTGTAAAATTTTTTCTTGTAAATAATTCTGTTTACAGTATCGACGAATTTGAAGAAAAGTATAAATTGTAACTTTTTTCTTTCTTTGTATATGTGTGTTTACACACTGACACTATCTGTTGCAACTAATGTTGTTTAATGACAATAAATATTCTATTCTATTCTTTGCAATTACAAACTTTCGGCTCTCTCATGGAGCCTTGTTCACTGAGAACTAAAAAAAGACAAAGTATATCTTTACTGCTACTGAGCCTATTCCTTTAAATTTTCCTGATGTTTTTCTCTTCCTCTTGTTTTTATCCTCCGTGAACAAGGATCTAGGGCAAAACTGAAAGCTTGGATGTACAAGAAATCTTACAGAAATTACTTAAAGTAGTAAGATTCTTCCATTGATTTCGTAATTTACATATTTATAGTTTCCATCATAATACATGTTTGTGAAACGGTAATTTTATTACTAATTCTAATTAAATATCATATACAGACTTAGCCAAAACATCACATCACATTACTCGTTGAATTTCATGTCAACATGATGCTTCGTATATATCAAATTTATCTCGTAATCTTTCAATTTATTTATTTTTGTGTAACTTTTTAGTATTTAATAATAACCAAGTTCTGTTAGACTAATTAACCGGTGATAAAGCAGAAAGTACGCTTAAAGAACCTGCGCAGATATCCGATTTTATTATTATTATTATTATTATAAATAGTAAAGCTTGGCGTATTGCAAAGTCTTCTCTTTAAAAATAGATGCTTTTACTGGTAATTTAAATTGCTAGAATTGCCTTCACACATATTTTCGTTTTTCATTGTGGAAGCACCTGTCAAAATTAATGTACTATTTTATGGAAGTTTTGCCAGGTAAATTTCTTTCTTCTATATAGAGAGAGGAACAACGGAAGCTGTGTTTCATATAATAAGGTAGAAAATAATTCAATTTTTTTCTCAGTAATTTCTTAAATAAAAAGGCCTTATAGTAATTTAGTATAAGTTCTTTATTATTTTTTATTTTTCAAATCAAGCTGATTGAGTTCGCATATAATAATTTGAAGCAGTTTCTGCAAATTAATAGTAAAAAACTTAGATGGCAACGCATATATTCATGTGTTGATAGTTTAGTGTCAGTTTCCTCTACAACTTTTTAGACAA
This sequence comes from Thermobia domestica, assembly GCF_964235325.1. NCBI lineage: Eukaryota > Metazoa > Arthropoda > Insecta > Zygentoma > Lepismatidae > Thermobia > Thermobia domestica. Next base: position 96,297,544 of record NC_137468.1, read on the forward strand.
GGTTCTGGTTATTTTTTGGTGCGCCGCGTTGAAATACCGCTATGAAAATATTTCTGTATAATTTTTTCTTCGTCTTCTAGTCTTTGTTTGAATAGTTTAGCCAATGTGTGAGGGTTAACATTCCATTATTTAACTCTTAAACATCTTAATTTTTTTCTCTCTCTCAAATTGTAGGTAGTTTAATTTTTTTTCTGAAATTGATTTTTTTATCGATATTTAGGCCTAAGTATTTCATATCAGTGCTGATAAATAATTTATATCCATTGATTTCTAGTATATGATATTACAATTTCTGCAGTAAAAGTATTGAACTTAGTTTTACTACAACTGATTTGAAATCTTTACTGATAACACTAATCTATTGTTATATCAAGTTTCTTTTTACCTATATTTATATATACCGCAATTTCACATACTATCAGGTCATCTGCGTACATAAAAGCTGAAGTATTATTATTATTATTATTATTATTATTATTATTATTATTATTATTATTATTATTACTATTATTATTATTATTTTATAATACTCGCATCAGGTCCAACATATAAATACTGAATAAACTAAGTTCTTAGGTTTTGTGTACGTCAATGTGTGCTTGCTTATTTGATGAATTATGAATTATTTAAATTAAATTTAATGGAATGTGTATTTTAAACATTTTTAAATTAGTGCATCTAAAACTACGGAGTCATACGCCAACCTGAGATAGATACTAACCATGTTCCAAATTAATTTCAAACGAGTCAGCCGTTTTCTTGTGATGCGATCACAAAACACAGACAACGCCGATTTCCATATAGCGAAAACAACTAAAGGAATTTCCCCCTTCTCTTTGGGGTAGTCCTTGAGAGAAATTTACTATCTCACTGCTCTCTCTCTTATTCTTCTCATATCGATGAGGTCTGAAGTTAGACTTAAACGGAATCAGGAGGGTCATTATTCATCTCAGCTATCCCGAAAACTATGGATTCGACACTAAGAACCACATTCCGTACCTGCCTTCGCAAAAACTGCGGAGCATAACGTAACGCAAAAGTTTAAAAAAATTAATTATAACTTCTATGCCTATATGTCACCCTCTTCCTACCCCTAGAGGTGCTAGGAGCATTACCCCAACAGTTTAAAAAAACAAACAAAAAAAGATTATAAGTCCTGTGTACTAAATTTGGTTGAAATTGCTGCAGACGTTCCAGGGTAATGCTGGAACGAATATATATACTTAAGTTGTTCGAATAATTTAAGTAATCTGTGCTATTCGCCTGTACAAATCAACATAACTCGAAGGTTTTTGTCTTTACTACTGATTCCATGTGAATTTTCTTCTGTATGGAAGGGAGTTTTGATGTTTTCCCAATTTTACTGAAGTAAGTGAGTAGAGCTTCTATCCTTTCATTTGGTATGTATTTATAATGATAATGTTGGATGTAATCAAATCTTGCAGACACATTACTCTTTAATATTTTTAAAAACTCTCTCTTTTAATGTAAAATGATGTTGTAATGAAGATTTGAAATAATTGATGTCAATTATTTAGATAACTGACCATATACAATATTTCATAATTTTATTCTCGATTATTGTTAATAAACGGAGCAGTTTGGGATGAAAGTCCGAGATTCAATAATCATTTCTAGACCCACTGCCAAGGTTTGTGTACTGTTCTTGTAGTTTACTCAGTTGTTATTAAAAACAGTCCCAAATGATTGATATTCGGGATGACATTTTATTACAGAATTCAAGCCGATTTTTTTTTCTTTTAAAGTTAATTTTCCTGTTTTAGCTTTTATTTTTTATATTTCTTCCTTTCTTTGGTTGTTACATAGAAAACTTTTGAAACATTGATTGATACAATTCTGTCATTCATAATTTCATCAAATAGATTATAAGAATTTTCGTTCATGATTCTTGCATCTTATGGCATATTCAACATGTTTCTTTATCACGCTAACAGTGCTTTTCATTGCTTTTTCTCTATTTGCAATATTTACGCATGAATCGTTAGCGATTAATTATATTATTTTTGAAATTACAAGTAATTGTATCGTAATCATGTAATTTTAATGTAAAAACTAATGAAAATCATGGATATTGGTGAGACGGTGGATGAATCTTGAAACATGTGTTCAGTAGTATTTATTTATTTATTTATTTTTAAGCTGGCTGTGCACAATTTAAGCATTTCTGCCACATGATATACAACATTAATATGTATACCTTATACTATGAACTTCCTTATTAAACAATACATCATACACAACAAAGTGTTCGTTAATAGCAACTTAAGTAGTCTTCCATTAAAAGTTTTAATTAAGAAAACTCCTTTTTGTAAATAGCCTGAACAGGAGAAGGTTGCTCCATTATAATTATGTGATACAATCTAATTAAAAACCATCTATATTCGACATAAATGATATATTTTCTAGTTGTTGTTTTGAAGTATTAGCACAGGTTCTAATATTTCAACTCTTGAGTTCAAAGAGAGAGAAGCGTATGTATTAACAAGTGATCGTAATGAATTTGTTCATTATATCCTACTCTAGCGTTCTTCTTTTAACAAGGATAACATTCATTTTGTCTTGTGTCATCTCTAAGAAAATCTTAGGTTTCTTTTAGTTCACCGTAAGTTATGCACTTTTGCATATATTTAATAAGGAACTCGGCATTTTTATTTTATATTTGGAGACAGCTGAAAAATACGTAGGAGTCATTCTGTTTCAATTCATCAAATCATGGAAAATTTATTGTCTCAAGAGTTTGATAATTTTTTGTACGTTGAAAGACATGTTTGAGAATAGTTATTTCCCAAAATAAAACTTTCCCAGGTCTTATAGTTAATTAGTAATTAATTACGCAATTAGCTTCAAGATCACTACTCAAAAACAGCTGATTTTGCGTTTTATTCTTTATTTCAATAACCATAAGAGCTATGAAGCTAAAAATTTGTATCCGCATGTAATTTTGCCTGTATATTTCAAATATGCAATCAAAACTAATGAATATTGTATACGTGTAGAGTTATAGCAGCATTTATAGTCCCAAGTTCAGGCCCCGGAATTAGCATGTGGTGAAAGTTGTGTGTGGGGCAAATTTTAGCACAAGATGAAGAAATACCTATATTTTGTGTGAACTAAATTTGGTTTTGGCTATTTGAACCCAAGGGCCAAAATAAAACTTCTATTATGTAGTAAATTTTTCAGTAGTGATGAATCTGCAAGGGATTAATACATCCTTCAAACGGCTACTTCAGGTTAATGAACCACGGAAATCAGCCAGAACAGCCTTGGAAGGTGATCGCGTAATCAGTGACCATTTGAAACATAACGGTGTGGCTGTACATAAATTTTTAGCAGTGTTCTTGGCAAACTTAAAAACGGAGCTAATATTCCTTAAACATGTCATATATTTCAGTGATGGCTTTGGAGCTCAATATAAAATTGAAAAAAAATTCAAGAACACTCGTATGCACAAATCAGATTTTGGTCTTACATGTGAGTGTCATTTCTTTGCCACTTCACGTGGTAAAATGTTTGCTACGGCATAGGCGGAACAACAAAGCGACTAGTTACTCGTGCAAGTTTAGGAAGGCAACTGCGAAACAAATATTAAATGCACAGCAGTTTTATAAAGGGGCTGTGGACAATATCATATCCATTAGATATTTTTTTGTATCAACTGAAGGTGTTCAACAGCATCGCACGTCTCAAGAAAATGGGTTTATCCGTATGGAAACAATACCTGGAACAAGAAATAATCATGCTTTCATTCCTGACAATAAAATAAAAATTGGACTAATTTCCTCTACATCAACGGAACACCTACATAGAGTTTGGGTAAATAAGAAACACAAACAGAAAACATCAGAAGTAAAAGTCTTGGATCCAATGCGTGTATCTGTGGTTGCAAATGGATTGGGATGGTGCTGGAATATTCTGAGAAATATAAGAACTAGAACACAAAGTTCTTACGCCCTGCAGCGCCCGCTTCTACTTTTCACTGGCCTGGACCGACGATATCGTATGCGTGCCAGCCTAGCACATTTTTATTGACACATTGGCGTGGGGGACCCGCGTTCGATTCCCGGCGGGAGCTCATGTAGTTCAGATTTCATGTTAATCAGTAGGTCCCGTGTCATACAGCCTCGCTGCTGAAAGGTACATTAAATTCAAAATCAACTCAACTCATTGACACAACAGATCACACTTCTATCACAGTTAGTGGAAGATCACATAGTGTGTCACGTGAGACTGTTAATAAAATTAACGGGTTATTCAAGAATTTCAGTAAACATTTATACATTGTACAATGCTGATAGTTAGTAGATGAGGCAACTTATTTTTTGCTATAATTGTGGGCAGGGTCGCCCGAAGAAAATTTTCTAGGGGGGAAATTCCATGGTTGCTATATTACGTATACGTGATTTGCTATATTCCATGGTATTTAATATACGTGATTTGCTATATTACGTATACATTTTCGTGAGCCAGGGGGAGGGGGAGGCTCCCTTCAGGCGCCAATGATTGTACGCTACTGTGTGGAATAGTTGTAATTAAAGTAATATAAGTATCAAATAGCCTAATAGCCCATATTATTATTTCAGAAGCTCGTTAAGAGGCGAAGGACATTCAGATTTTTGGGGAGTCTTAGGTTTAAATACCTAAAACCAAATTTGGTTCACACGAAATATAGGTATTTCTTAACCTTGTGCTAAAATTTCATACATGTAAAACTTTCACTACATGCTCATTCCGGGGCCTGAACTTGGGACCATAAATGCTGCTATAATTCTAAACCTATACAATATTAATTAGTTTTGATTGCAGACTTGAAATATACAGGCAAAATTACATGCGGATGCAAATTTTTAGCTTCGTAGCTCTTATGGCTATTGAAATAAACGATACAACGCAAAAGTAGCTTTTTTTAGTCTTGACCTTGAAGCTGATTGCGTAATTAATTACTAATTAACAATGAAGGCTGTAAAACAACTATTAGCAAACATGCCTTTCAACGTACTCTGAGACCATGATTTTTTTTTTTTTTAATTCTGGTTGATTTGAGATAGAACGGCCCATAACACCATTATTACCTATATCTAGAAATTAAAACACATCATTCGATTTCGCGACAAAGAAACAGAAGTGAATAGCATTACCTCTCTCCGAAGAGAAATAATTCAAATAAAATGAATAGAAACTGAAGACTTTATTGTGTCAGAGAATTTAATTCATGAGAAACATAACAGAATGAAATTAATATTAACTGAATCACTAATTTAATAATAAGAAAATTCAAGAAAATTACTGTGAAACAAGTAAAATTGATAAGTCTGAACAGACTTTTTCACATTCGTTAATTATTATCTGGATTCTGAAGGGGGATGTTCCCGACACTAAATATTGGCGAAAGTTACAAATTTAAAAGAGTTTTTGAGATGAGCCTACGGATTCCAATAGAATAACAATTCTCTATGTAAAGACAGACAGACTTGTGCACGATTTAATTGCTCAATCTTCCTACAATTATAGGTAAGAGAAAGATTAATAAAGGAATCAGTCGATGTACTTTTTACAAAATTATAGTCATTCGTGAACATATGAGCACTATAAAACTAACAATGAGAAAGAAAAGTCTAGAAAATACAAGAGTACTTTTGGTCCTTGAATAAAGAGTCACAAAGGTAACTATAAAAAGAAAAAAAAAATGTAAGAGGAGTCAAGAAAGTACTTTTGGTCTTTGAATAAAGAATTACAAAGGTAAATATAAATAGTAACCAGTATAGGAAGAACGAAAAAGTACTTTTGGAACTTGAATAAAAAGAAACTAAGAACAAAAAACTCTAGGAAGTACAAAAGAGTACTTTTGGTCTTTGAATAAAGTTAAAAAGGTAACTATAAAAAGGAAAACATGTAAGAAGAGTCAAGAGAAACAAGTATAGGAAGAATAAAAAAAAAAGTACTTTTGGAACTTGAATAAAAAGGAACTAAGAACGAAAAATTCTAGGAAGAACAAAAGAGTACTTTTGGTCTTTGAATAAAGAGTTACAAAGGTAATTATAAAAAGGAAGAAATGTAAAAAGAACCAAGAAAGTACTTTTGGTCTTTTAACTGTAAAACTTACCCTGATATTACTGAAAACTTTTCTAATAGTACAGATACGTTACTGTAGTCACCTTGAAACTATAAGCAGTGCTTTTCATCTACTTATGAATCAAATAAAGCATTCAATAGATTCTCTGCTACTTTTGGTTTGGTTAAGTATCCACAAACTAATACTCCATTCTTTGTAGAAGTATTATAGTAGCTCAATTTCTATAAGAACTCCAATTAATGATTTGTATAAAATAACGTGAAAATATGGCAACGAATTGTGAAAAAAGTAACAGCATGGAGTGTTAAAAGAAACAGTTTTTATACTTCTATACCACAACGATGGATGACATATGATGTAATGAGTTTGCTGTAGATCCCTTAAGAAAATTACACTAAGAAAGATAAAGAGCTTCTATTGCAAAGTTTAGCAAAGTTTGCGATTTAAAAAAAAAAAAAAAAAAAAAGTTAACGCATTTAATTAAAATATGTGTAATTTGAAATAAACTAAATCAGATTTGGTGTACCCTAAATAATTGCAGTATGAAATCACACAAATATTTACTTATTATAGATAGATAGATAGATAGATATAGTTTAAAATATATATGTACAAACAGCAAGGGCCACATTGCAAGTCCAAATGGATAATTACAAAGCTAACTGTACGAAAGAAAAAGTCCAGTACAAGAGTTATTGAAACTCTAGTGAAATATTATTGTAAATAGTCAGAAACAAAACCATTGGAAATTACAAAGAAAGAGAAAATTACCTGAGTTTAACAGAAAATCAATCAGGAAGTAAAAATGTAAGAAAATATTGAAGATACTTTGATGAAAAATAATTTAAGACATTGTTTGTGAAGAGGTTGTTTTCTGAACGACGAGATAAAGTATGATACACGCAAGAATTAGAAAAGAGAACTTAATAGTAGGATAACATTCAAGACTGTAATTTTTATTGTCAACACAGAGATTACGAAAAAATCCTAGTGTATACAAAGTTGTCGATTTTTAGAGTAACCCATCAATGATAGCAGAATATCTACAATGATTATATATGTATTGGGAATAAAATTAATTTACCTGATAATATAATGATCAAGAACCAGCCAAGGTATCTCATTCCGGCAGGAAGTGAAATGTTATTTAATCTCTGAGTGCTAGCTTTGTGTCCTGTTGCTGACAAACTATCTTCTGTAGTAGCCCCGAAATACCATGCGTTTAGAATTTCATTTCTCCGATTCCCTGATGATATACTAGATGACAAGTCCTCTGAGTTATTTGAATTTGTCGGGCTTTCACATTCTCTCTGCCGGATAGACATAGCGTCCTTATATTTTTCTCTATTGACGTCTTGATTTTGCATCCCGATGTGCTCAAACGATGAAGCACTCGTCGACGCAATGGAAGAACTGTGATTGCAGCTACTTATATCTGCACTATTACCGAAACTTCCATCACTAGTTCGTCCTTCCGCTTCAACTGATGAACTTCTGGGTATAATATTATCACAATTAAAAAATAACGAGTTATCGTCTTGAGGATCTTCAAATAAATGGAGAGCATGTTCTGATCTTTCCTATAGGTAAAACACAAGAATATACAATAAGTACAAAAAATTTATAACATTTCTTTTCTCCTTGCTTTCCCTATCTCACTAAATCAATACATACATACATGCATATACATACATACATACATACAGTGGCTCAATAAAGAAGTCGAGCACTACCTACTTACACATTCTAAGAGATAATAAATATTTCAAGAGTATGCTTCAGAGAAAAATAAATGTTTTAGTTACTCTATAGTATTTACTTATAGAAAACAGAAACAGCAATAACAAAACTCACTTTCGAGACTAAAAAAAATACAAAAAAGTGAAAATATAGCTAAAATCCACGTCAAAAAAGAACTCGGACAGGTGGCAGCATTATCTTTCTTTCTGGGCTTAATAGAGGAATTTCTAAGAGTTTGTCTACTTGACAGTTTTAGGTGTCCAAGTGAATCGAGTGGAAGCCGTACTGTGTGTATGTAGGTGAAACTGTGTGTTTAAAAGTTAAAATGGTAAGGCAACGTGGGCAAACTTCTTTAGAAGTAAGAGAACTTATTTTAAAGTATTATAAAGAGGGAAAATCGGTTCGTGATATTGGGGAAATAGTAAATAGGTCACATTCCAAAGTTCATGACATTATTAGACGTTTTAAATCAACAAAAGCTGTGGAAAACAAACCAAAAAGTGTAGACCTAGAGTGTTTTCAAAAATCAGACGAGCGATGGATTGTACTACAGGTTAGTAAAAACCCCAAGATAAGTGCGTGCTCCTAAACTTGCCAAAGAAGTATCAGAACATCTCAATAAAAGTGTCCATCCCGAAACGATAAGATTGGTTTTAAGAAGAAACAATTTACATGGAAGAGTAGCCCGTAAAAAACCCTTCGTGAACAAGTGCAATAGAAAAAAAGACTCAGTTTTGCAAAAATTTACAAAAATAAAGATTTTTCGTTTTGGAGCACTGTGTTATTCGCGGACGAAAGCAAATTTAATTTGTTCCGCTCAGATGGTCAATGTTATATCTGGCGGAAACCTAATGAAGAACTCCAAGAGCGTAATCTACGGCCCACTGTGAAACACGAAGGTGGCTCGGTAATGGTTTGGGGTTGTATGTCCGCTGCTGGTCCAGGTAAACTTTGTGTAATCGATGGAATTATGGCTCACACAAAGTATTTAAACATTCTGAAGCAAAATTTGGTTCAAAGTGCTGAATTATTGGGAATAAAACAGAATTTCCAGTACTACCAGGATAACGATCCCAAGCACAAAGCACTCAATGTGCGTTTGTGGCTCCTGTGCAATTGTCCGCATGTGCTCGAAACACCTCCGCAATCTCCTGATATTAATGTTATTGAGCACTTATGGGCTCATTTGGAAAACCAGTTAAAAAAGCATACTATTAGGACAAAGGAAGACTTGGAATCAGCACTTCAGACTGAATGGGCAAAAATTGATCCTTCTTTCTGCAAAAAAACTTGTAAAATCCATGCCCGAAAGATTGAAAGCCATCGTGAAAAATACGGGATTGCCAACAAAATATTAAATATGTGTAATAACTTCCTAAAATTTTGCTACAAATTAAGTGTCAAGAGTTCTTTTTTGAAATGGATTTAAGCTATGTTTTTACTTTTTGTATTTTTTTTAGTCATGGAATTGAGTTTTGTTATTGCTGTTTCTATTCTCCATAAGTAAATACTATATAATAATTAAAATATATTTATTTTTCTCTGAAGCATACTCTTGAAATGTTTATTCTCTCTTAGAATGTGTAAGTATGTATGTTTCCGACTTCTTTATTGAGCCACTGTACATACATGCATATACATATACATTCCATGTTTTCATAAAAGAACTCGCATTATGAAGCGCATTTCATTCAGCAAGAACTATGGTTCATTGGTGGAAATGTTTAAGGAATTGCCAAAAGGTAAGGCTAATACTTACAAACATATTGAACTTAAAGGAGAACTTTATTAGTATCCAGATGTAAACCACAAAACCAGCATGAGTTAACATACTTTTCTAAAATAAAAGAAATTCTGACCAAAGCGTATACTATCGCTGCGTTACAGTTTCGGTAAAATATCTTTTCCTTCATCAGACACATTATCTTATCCTCTTATTCAGCCTTAGAGGTACTTCTATATGAATACCACTCTAGCTTTGTAACTTCTTGTATAAAATGAAATACAAATTCTGACCAAAGAGTATATTATGTGTCTGATGAAGGCAAAGATACTTTGCCGAAACTGTAACGATAGTATACGCTTTGGCCAGAATTGTGTCTTTTATTTTATACAAGAAATTCCAAAGTCAGAATGAGTGATATTTAAGACTTTTCTATTTGGAAAACTAAACACTAGTGCTGTTAAAATTAGAATAATTCTTTATTCGAATACTGGTTTCTTGGTATATTCTTTATTCGAATAATGGATTCTTGGAATATTAGTTATTCCAATAATGGATACTTGGAATATTCGTTATTCGAACAATGGATTCCTGGTATATTCATTATTCGAATAATAGATTCTTGGTATATTCATTATTCGAATAATAGATTCTTGGTATATTCATTATTCGAATAATAGATTCTTGGTATAGTCATTATTCGAATAATGGGTTCTTGGAATATTTATTATTCGAATAATGGATTCTTGGAATATTCGTTATTTGAATAATGGATTCTTGGTATATTCATTATTCGAATAATGGATTCTTATTATATTTGTTATTCGAATAGCGAATAATTGTTCGAATACTGAAAAAGAATATTTGGATATTCGAACAGAAGAAAAATTATTCAGATATTTTTAACAGCACTAACTAATATAATAATTTAATGTTTCTCAACCCGTGGTACTCAGGAACTATCCTTGCAGTCCTTTAAGATTGAACATTAGTTTAAAAAAAAACATAGAAACAACAGAATTCATGTGAATTTTATATCACATGGTGTAGTTGAGAATCTTAGTTTACAAGTTACATAATTAAGCGTCCTCTACTTTCTCTCCCAGGACTGACGATTTCAAGAATTTATTACCTTATTTAATCTATAAAATATTCTTGATAGCCTTCAATTATTAAAAAAAAAACTAATATGTATTTTCTACTATTAATAGCAAAATTAAACTAAGGATGTATTAACAAGTACTATAAAAAACATAAATACACTAGTATTAGCATATAATCAAAAGAAAAAGAAAAAGATAAAATTTTAAATTTGCTTTCGAAAGGGACAAAAGTATTGTGATCCGTATAACATTCTGACTAATAGAAAGTGGTCCCCACTTACAAAAAAATTTGACAAGCGCTGCCACAATCAATATATAAATGTGAAAATCTTGTATTTTCAGTATAACTTAAAAACTTCGAAATTATTTGATCAATAACACACAACGTTGCTTCGTCAAAAACACTCTAGTTTCTTTCGCCACGGACCACATAAATTATACATACGTATAGTAAGCTTAGTTTTAATTTAGAGAAGAATTTTATCATACAAACATGTAAGCTTAAGAGAAGAGTTTTGATAATCAAATTCTTCTATTTGATAATATACTTCCAACGTAAACCGTTAAGATCATACCTAATAAGCAAGTTATTTGTAAGAAAGCAAACTACTATTCTTTACCACTGCGCAAATGCATTTTCGCCTGGAAATGTTCCACGTCTGCGAATGAATTAGGATTTTATTTACAATATATGTAAGACTATTCATGGCTTTGGATTAATTGTTTTAACAAAGGAAACACTGACCAAAGCTTAAAACTTTACTTTATTTTAAATTATAATTTGTAACTGTTTCGGATATCTAGCATATCCTTCTTCAGACACGATCGAAATTAATGAAAAATTTTCATTAATTTCGATCGTGTCTGAAGAAGGATATGCTAGATATCCGAAACAGTTACAAATTATAATTTAAAATAAAGTAAAGTTTTAAGCTTTGGTCAGTGTCTCTTTTGTTAAAACAATATATGTATGTATGGAAACAGTTTTTATAAAGTCATTGTTGTTGTTTCTTTTTTCTTCTTCTTCTTCAAAATGAGAATATAATGGAATCTTCCTTAACTGACATCTCCATAATGCGGACAGATTTTTTTTTTTTTTTTTTTGTTTTTGTGTGTGTGTTCGGCAAAAGTATGTGTATTGTTGCGGTACAAAACTCTTTTTTAAGAATCTGTCAGATACAGACGCAGTCTTCTTTATCTCCCTCTTAGTTTTTAGTAACCTATTTATATAGCACAGAAATACCATCCATATTTAAAACATAAAATACTTCCCACGATTTTAAAATAAATATGTGATGTTGGTCGGTGGACAGAAAATCTTTTAAGTGCAAAATATATATTATAAGACTGACTTCTTGAACCATCTCACAACAGTTTTAAGCTGAGCGTGAAATTCTTTTCTCTATCCACAGTAGATTATTTGCGTTATTTGAGAGAAAAAAAATACCACATATGGAGGATATCTTGTAGCCCATATAAAAACATTCCCCAGCAATACTTTTATTCCTTTACAGTGGTGGATACCCCTCATCTCTTCAATAATTCGAACAAGAAATCATAATTTCAAAACTAAACTATAAAGTATTTACATTTAGAACTAATGTATTTACTATGTATCGCATACAACTAAGCAGATGAGCTGTGAGTAGTCTACCACCTTCGATCCATTGTTGAAATCTACAGTATCCTTTACTGCTGTGTTGACATTGCGTATAATTTAAGAAGCTAAACATTTATTTTTTGTTCGTGCTATCTGCAGCAAAGTTACGTAAGATGTAAACCTCTAGTTTAACGTAGGATCTGAGTCACATATGCTAAAATGTGGGATTGAATCCAACCCATTCTATGAAACCCATTTGGCCATGAGGAAGCTAAATTATATAGTATGTCTCAAGTCCGGTCTCATAGAAATACTGAAATGCCTGAGATTTAGAATGCACAGTTGAATAAATAGAATATGGCTATATTATAACGATTTAAGATAGGTACGTTGGAATAAATGAAAAACTGAATTAATATTTTTTTGAAAGTAAGAACGTTGGAATATATGTAAAAATGTAAATGAAACGAAGGACACGAATGGAACATTTCTATATTCCCTATGAAGCTGGACTTTTAGGATTTCCTGTATATTTAAATTTAAGCGTACATTAATAAATGCCTGGGCAGACTGCTCTTACCATTTGTCCAAATAAACTCATATCCGGCATGACTTACCTTTGACTGCGTTTCGCCTTCTGAATTGCTTTTCTCAACTAGAGATTCTATAGCATAAGCGCTGTAATCCTTAAACCTTCTAAAGCTCTTGCGAAATATTATACTTATCGGTAACTCAAGAAGAAAGAAGGATAGAATTGCTGCAACTATTCCAACTAAAGGTGTCAACTCATACTGATAATTTGAGAGTAAAGAATACAATTCTTCGAAGTAGTTACACGCAACAATGATGGCACCACTGCCTAGAAATGTTGCAACAGTAAGACAAATACTTTCCAGTTGGGTCATGGTGTTGGATGCAGGACAGCAAAATAAAGAACAATAAATGTGGTGACCCACGAAGATTTGCAGATATATTCGAGATAACATCTAAAAATAAAATAAAAAGGAAAAATTAAGCACACGTAATACACGTAAAGTCGTTCTTAAAGTAGAATTATTTATTTAAATACTTAATTATATTCATATATCTTGTAAATAATTTGACTAAAATTTATACATAATTTTACAAAAATGTAATAACATAAAATGTGCCTAATTTAATTAAAGTGTTAAAATAAAGAACGATTAACAATAGAAGTATTCAGAAAATGGTTCAAGTGAAGCTGAGTGATAATGTTTTCAAACTTACATAAATATTTTGAAACTATTAAACCACACTATTGCAAGTCCCTGTAATGCAGAAATATATTTTTACCAACAATTTTTAGAACACTTAATTACTTTCAGTTGACTATGATGATTTTAAACTATAAGGAAATTTATTATGTTGTATCTTAGTAGCAATTTTAACAGACATGCTAATAGTATGGAAAGAATCCCAAGTTTTTAACCCTAGAATACCGTATAACTGATATTCAATACATATAACATACCAAATTTGGTAATAATCACTAGTTTTACAGAAACAGAAACCATCGCTGAAACTACAAATATTTTGTTAGTGAATTCTATACCAAATCAATCCAGTTACAATTGTTCTAACTTTCTAAGATTCTATTTCTGCTTTTATGTCCATCTTATTTTCATTGTGGCCTACTCATATATTTTTAAAACTTACATAAATATTTTGAAACCATTAAACTACACTATTACAATGTCCCTGTAATGCAGAAATATATTTTTACCAACAATTCTAAGAACATCAAATAATGTTCAGTTGAATATGATCATTTTAAAACTACAAGAAAATTAATTGTTTTGTATCTTAGTAGCAATTTTAACAGACATTTTAATAGAATGGCAAGAATCCCAAGTTCTTAAAAGCCAGAATATCGCCAAATTTGGTAATAATCACCAGATTTACAGAAACAGAAAACAACGTAGTTCATTGCTAAAACCGTAAATATTTTGTCAGTGAATTCTACACTAAGTCAATTCAGTTACAATTGTTGTAACATAACTTTCTAAGATTCTGCTTCTGCTTTTATGTTAATCTTCAATTTTCTTTAAGGTCTACTTAATATAATTTGTCGCCGCCTGTTGCCATTTTCGCTCTATGGAACCAACACTGAAAACGGAAGTGGTAGTAAACGTCTACCATTTCCGTTGTACGAGGGTATTCCTAACAGTTCCCATCCTAACATTGAAATATCGCGCCACTGGTAATAAGCCGTTCATGGCATATAATGCCATCTATGGAAGAAATAAGGTATCAGTTTCAACTGTCTGGCTGCATCAGTTCGTTACAGGCAGTCATTTGAAGCAGTCATTGTGATAGAACTGAGTCGCGATATCTGAACACTGCATGACAATGCAGTAGTCCACACGGCTGTTGTTGATAAGACTGCACTGAAAGACAGGCTTCAAGGAAATTCAGGACTCACCATACAGCCCATGTTTAACACCAAGTGATCTCTCGAAATTGAAGAAAGAGCTTGAAGGAAAAAAAAAAATCGGACAAAAATGAACTGAAAGATGCCGTTGTAAGCCATTTTGCAGACAAAAGTTTGACTATTATTTTTTTTTTAAATGAGGATACATGTTAATCAAAATATGTAAAATGAAAGATGTATTGAAATCGAGGGAGATTATATTGAAAAGTAACACTAACGTTTTTTTTTTTTTTTTCTATGACTTCTCAAAGTTGGTCAGGCCGGAAACTTCCTGAAACTTTCCCGTAATAGAGAAATACAGTCGAATGTGGAATATATTCTTGTGGTACTGAACCAATATCAAGGAAGTGCTTGTCATTATCTATTACAGTCTTTTTCATTATGGTGATTAGTGTTGAAACAGGGAATCTTACATTTTTATACCTCGGGTATTAATAGAGAGAGAGATGTCAAGATGAAGTTTATCCTTGGGATGCTTAATCCTTAGATTACCGTTTCTTTTTCGGTGTCAATGTGAAGATTGTTTTATATGTACACTCATGTCCAAATTGATTGTCGCATATCTATAACTGTCTTCTTGTAAGAATATAATTTGATAATGATTTTGCAGGCTACTTTTGATACTGATACTATGTATATAATCGGGAAATGTATATTTGTTGTAAATTTCATACGAAAAGAATTATAAATACGAAAATTAGAATGAGTAAAAGAAAATGTTGCTAGATGAACAAGAAAGTTTTATTTTCGTTTTATTGTTCTTATTTACTGCTCTTTTGACATGAAATTTGTCACATACATGTCTTTGCCGAAGAAATACCGGGCGAATTCGTTATCAAGTTATATTCCTACAACAACACATTTATAGACATGCGACAATAATTTTGGACATGAGTGTACATCTATGACTCCATTGATGTACGAAATATCTGACATTTCCACACAGTTTTCGAAACTAAACAGTTTCCTAGTCACATTTGAAGGAATGGGACAACAATGTATTTTTAGAATTAAAAAATCCCAATGATGTTTGAATTATTCTCATGGGACACGTGAATCCCGTTGGTAGTCAAAAGGTTTTAATTCATACCAAAATGCTGTTTCTAGCTCTCTCTTTAAAACTGGAGGTGGTGGTAGATTTCTAACACTTCCGGTTCCAACAGAAGAATAAAATAGATGAAATATATCCTTTCGATGTTGAATTCATTTCTCTATTCTTTCCTGCTCTGATACTTGTCAACAGACAGATGGGCCAGCGGACAAACCCGTTCTATAGGACAACTCATACTTATGCATAAGGCAGTTTGGAAATCCAAAAGAAAATTAATACGAGTTTTAAAAATATATTCAACAATTCCTTTCACCTACCTTTATGAAATAACTAATTGCTGCGAATTGTACACTAATATTTAGAAGACGCGACTACACAGATCAATTACTACTTACTTGTTTAAAAGTAGGTATCGTTTCTTCACAACTCAATTCCACATCAACTTTTCCATCATCTTCCTCTGCAGCTAACCAACGATTGCACCAAAACTGGTAACTATCTTTATTGCTTGACGTTAAATCAGTTACTAGGACTCTGGATAAAAACCAAGATGGACTAAAACCTTCATTGTTGTGCCAAAGCTGTACTTTCATCAGCTTACCGAGGGTTTTTGGGGTTCTGTATACAGAAAAGAGCCGTACATCATACTTTAATTAACAATACTACACAACTCTTCAATTTAAGTTTACTCAGAACGTAAATTTATTTTTGTAAGTAGTGCATGATTTTCTGTAAAGACATTACTTAATTTATTTAACTTAAAAGACAATCGTGGTATCTACTTACAATATTGGAGAGATTAAAAAAAATTAAAAAAAAAATAGCACTTTCAGAAGGTAGATAAATGATCATCATCACTCTGAAGTTAAATCTGTAACTGAAAATAGAATAAAATTTCTAGTTCAACGTTTCGTGGTTATACTCTTTAGGTTGAAGGAGATGGATGAATAATAAAAAAGAAATATTATAGAACAATTGATGGAATGAAAATGTAGGACGAAACGGGAAAACTCCGAAAAAGTCCATATAATGTTGACCACCACAAACTCACATGGCATGGGATCTAATTAGTAGCCTATTGCACCAGAGGTGAACGCTCTACCACTGAAGTTAAATATGTTCTGTATTAAATGTTAAACTAGTTTCAATTAATTAAATGCTTTGTTGTTGATAATAGTTTTAAGATTATATATCCAATTGCTAATTAAACCAACTATATATAAGTTAGAAAAATACTCTAAACTCTCACTAACAGTTTGAACCTATACGTGGTTCATCTTTCAGGCATAACAAGAAACGAAAAGAGGAAGGAAAAAGGAAGAATTGACTACAAGAACATTAATAAATTCCTAACTATCTTAATTTAAAACTCAACATTTCCATGGATATTCAGTCAAACTGAACCAACGCTATTCAGAGTCGGCCATCCAACTCCGCAACAAGATTGCCAGGTTATGAACAAACGGCACGATTTTGGCATCAATAGCAAGCCTGACTATATCTAATTCATGTTTCCAAACTTTGTCCCGAATTCTTGACTTTAAAAACACTGACCCTGCCATATTATTTGTATTGAATAAAATTTCAATTTCATTAAGATTACGAGGTGTTATGCTTCAAATGTTCGAACAACAAGGGAGAAAATGTCAATTTTTTACAAGCATCTCTCATATGCTTCTTAATTCTAGTTTATGCATTTCTTTTTATTGATGTCCATTGCTTTTAAGTGGAAACTTGACTAAGAAGTACAGAAGTATTTTTTATAATTGATTATGACTTGTCATTCGTAACCGAGGCACTGAAAATATTTTATATATAACGTTCTTCGTCGGATAATAGATCAGATAAACGGAAAATAATATTTTAAAAAGGTTTGATTCCTCGGTTCATGTTCAGGAAGCATGATACCACTGGAAAAGTTCCAAGGAACTTTTCTGAAAGTTAAGACTTATCTAATGGACCTACATTCGAGACTGCACATTCACCCGATTTGATGAAAATAGGAAAGTAGACACGAATAATTATTCGATTTTTTCACGCATTTTGCTTCCTCGTTTGATCGATTGATCATTTTTATGATATATATAAGCATGATTACACAAATTAAATTTGAAAATTGAACTGGCGAAGGAATCTGACCAGTATATTACAGCGACATATAATGAAGGTCTGTGTGGTTTAGAAATGAATGAATGCACTTTTTCTTCTTTTTTCGTTAATCTTTGATATTCGTGGATCAGTAAGTAAAGAAAGTTTTGCGCATCAAGGAAACAAAGCTGCTGCTTTTGATAGATCTTAAGTTCATATTTAAAATGTCTTCTACATAAAACAATTTATATTAGAATACTATATTTCTTGTTAGTAATGGATTTCTTATTTAATCATTACAACTAGTAAATAAAAGAAATTTTGTAACAGGTGGTTGAAATTATAAGATAACGTGCAAAATAGAGTTTAATGTACACGACAATCTATCTCGGTAAAGTGCTCCAATCTCAAAAGAAGGCCCGAGTATCGCAAATCACAATGTATGCAACGATAACAAATAAATGTAATTTTCGGAGTCTAAGACGCTCAATGAACAGCATAAAAACTGGAAAGGGTTCAACATTTCTGACGTTCCTGTGATGCCATTTTGAAATTTACATCTGAATCGAGGCATACTGTACTAGCTTGTGAAGAAAAAACCCTCCTGATAACCTTTATAGTAAAAACCATTATGTTATGGTAGAGACCCCAAATACTGACAGTATTTATGTCCAAAATCATAACAGTAAACTGCTGCTTATAATGAGACGTTTAAAGCAAGACGAAACTAAGAAGTGTAATTTCTAATTGAAGATACAGCATAATCTACAGCTTTATTGCCTCTACGGCAATAATAGGCCGCACTCTCCAGTGTTCAGGGAAGTTTTACCGACATCTCATTTTGAAAGAACAACGCAGTGACGTAGGTAGAGAGGGACTGACACGCTCTTTCTTCGTTAGTACAGTTTCTTTCCCGTTTCTTCATCCTACCACTTGTTTCATTATCGTTAACTTTCTTTTCTTCATTGTGATTTCCTTCAGCACACAACAGGGCATAACTGTAGGTCAAACTTCGATTTAATTTATTATTGCTATGTTTTATCAGAGAACTGGAGAAAATATGTATAAGAAACAAAACTTCACAACATAATTTTGCTTTTAGCTTTATTATATATTAATCGTATTACTATCGACAGCAAGGAACAATTAAACTAAATATTAACTTGTTTATGTCAGCAAAGTTCCTTATCGTACAAGAACAATTTGTGTCTGTTGAACAGCTTTATGAGAAACAATGCTTTTTATTTATTTCTTTATTATTTTTTTAAAAAATGTCAAATTTTTATATTTAGGTTTTCCACTATTCTACGAATAAATGAAAATATACTGCTGGAGAGGTTGGCTAACTTAATTTAGAGAAATCAGAACACTATAACAATTAGTGATAGAAGCTTTAAAGAAAATATATGTTAACAGAGGAGTCCGCATTCCAATATGCATGAAACACTGCGAAAGAGAACTTAATGGATGGTAAGTAAAAATACCGTATTATACGAGTAGGAAGTTTTTGCTAGATTTTATGTCCTAATTCTCTCCCATCTTACTTCAGATTTTTAAATTTCAAGTTTCAAAGTTTAAAACTATAAACGATAAGGTTATACACTGCTCCACATAACTTAAGCAACTCGAGGAAACGTGGTATAGAGAAGGTCTGGTGCCCAGCTAACACTTGTATGATATATATACAAACTGAAAGAAACACAAACAGTGGGATGTGACCTTTACATTGCGTAAGCAGCGCCTTAGCAATTAAGGTGGAAAACTAGTGCCTTCCAACACAAACCACAGCCTAGTATTGGACCATTCTGCAAGAAGTGACGTGGTAATTCGTACGTGAAATATAAGTGTAAACATCTTGAATCGTAGACATCATTCGAGTAACGTTCACTGAAGTCGAATAAATGAACTGGGAATGGATCGGTTTTAAGTGTAATTAGCACGTGAATGCGAATAAAAATTTTCGTGTCAGGTTATGGTGCCGCTTCAAAAATAGTCCTACGACTACTACGGCATCAACGACTTATGGCCGGTTTCTCACTACACTATCAGACGTAATCGTCAAACGCCATGCTCTCAACTCTCACATGATTTGCCTTATGGTACGGTACAACGTGTTAGACGTGCAACTGTTCGTAGCCGGCTCAATACAGCAGGACTGTATGCCAGGAAGCCTGTGTTGTGCGTACCATTGAAACGGAAGCATAAAGGTGTGAGATACACGCAGTGTAAGAACATGTTGAATAGGGAGAAACTCAACGGGCAAGAATAATGTTCTCTGATGAGTCTTCATACAGCCTGTCGTGTGATTCCGCTCAGATATTTGTGCGAAAAGAGGCACAAATACGATATCACCCTCCTAACTTCATTGCTAAAAGGCCGTTCTTTGGAGGTGATTCCAGCATGGTGTGGAGTGGGTTCCTGCTAGTTGGGAAAACGGACCTCCATATTGTGAAGTATGAACATTGAAGGCACAACGATATCAGAGTAAAATTCTCTATACACATGTTTGCAATTTACGTGAAGCATTTGGTCCAGACTTACTTTTTGTGGATGACAATGTTTGTCCACACTTTGCACGTCTTGTGTACTTTATTTTGGAGACAAACATCATCCGTATTGAATGGCCTGCATACTCACCATACTTTAATCTAATCGAATATGTTCAGGGTGCTCTTGGGAGACGAACAGCGCCGCGCAATCGACCACAACGAACAATTCCTGAACTCCAGACAGTCCTTTTAGAGAAATGCCTCCATCTTCCTCACGACTTGATAAACAGACGGACATTTTAAAAGCAATTTTTCGGTAAGTTGCAGCAATGATTATATATATATATATATATATATATATATAGTCCAGATTGCGCCAAAAGCTCCAAGTTCACAACGGAAAGGATAGAAAAAAATTCAATCATCAGACCTACTTATATTTTGTTACTACACAGAGAAATTCAAGAAATAATTGATTCTTTTAAAACATCGAGATGATTTTTTCCACAAAACTTGCAGGTTACAACGATCTCTATTTCTGTTGCTTTCTTTAAAAGTGAAATAATCTACCAATTATACACAATGAAAGATATATTTTATCTGTCTTTAATTCGTATATAATTGTCATGTTATAATTTTGAACAAATATTTAAAAAATATATATATGATAAATTCCGCCAACTAAACAAACAACACTTAAAACAGATGCACTTTCAGTCGTCTTGATTTATTTTTAGAGCTAACCTCCCTAACAAACGTGCAAATGAACAATTACATTATTTTGTGAAAATAATAATATCCGGTGTTGGGCGTGGTTTTACGCTTAAACACCTATATTTCGAGTTCAAAACGAGTTAGCTCAAGATAAACCTCACGAAAAAAGAGCGCGCTCATTTACAACCCTGGTTTTACTTAATATTAAAAGGAATACAAGTATTTACAAGTTGATCTGCCATCGAGCTATTGTGTCTCTCTTCTGTTTTATATTATTATTATTATTATTATTATTATTATTATTATTATTATTATTATTATTATCCCTTTTAAGTTTTTTCGTTCGTTTTCGACCGATATTGTAGTGTCTTAAAGATTCGATTAAAAGAGAACTAAGAATGCTATTTACTTCAGTTTTTTTTCTATTTTCCAAGACAGGAGGCATTCAAGAAAGCCTTGCAAGGGTCTATACGCTTCCGAGCGTCAGAACATAGGGGGGTATGACGTCATAAATCTACAAATTCCTTTTTTTTTTTTTTTTTTTTTTTTTTTTTTTTTTTTTTTTTTTACTAAGGTCTAACTTTAACATTTTTTGGTGAGTTTCTCTTTAATCCTAGAATCCTACATTTTCCCTAAACAATCAGTGGACCAATTAGTTTTTATGATAATTTTTTCGGATCTTTTCGTCAACACAGAAGGGGGGTTCAGAGGGACAAAAGGGTAAAAAAGGGATATTTTTTGACCAAATATCCCACTTTCGCGATTCTTGCTCCGTTCGGCTACATGATAGTGACATTTGAGTGGTACTTTCTGAAAGCCTACTCGATTCTGAAGAGAACGACGTATGAATCATCATCCTACGATAATTAGAGACGTGTCAGGAAATTTTTGAAGTTTGTATAGTATCCTTGGAAAATTTCGGAAATATTCGCAGAAGAGGAAAATATTCTTCCCGCCCTTAGTATTGAAGATAGGAGATTGCTATTTGGCACAAGTAATTAGTACCATAAGGAATATTTTTTAAAGTGATTTCCAGATCTCTATGTTAACCCTGGGCCGCACCAGAGGGCCCCAAAACGGGGAAAAGGGATTTTTTCTGCAAAAATCCCTGTTTTTCTCGCTTCTAACCTCCTTAGAAACGCCCTAGGGACATGCGGGTGATACCATCTATAAGCTTACTCATTTCTAAAGAGAACCACGTATGCATCACCATCCTACGATAATTAGGGACGTGTCAGTAAATTTTTGAAGTTTGTATAGTATCCTTGGGAAATTTCGGAAATATTCGCAGAAGATGGAAATATTTTTCCCGCTCCGCCCTTAGTATTGAAGCTAGGAAATTGGTGTTTGACACAAGTAATTAGTACACTACGTAGTATTTTTTAAAGTGATTTCCAGATCTCTATGTTTACCCAGGGCCGCACCAGAGGGCCCCAAAACGGGAAAAAAGGGATTTTTCAGCAAAAATTCCTATTTACTCAATTTTCCCTCCTTAGGGACGTCCGAGGGACATGAGGGTAATACAATCTGAAAGCCTGCTCTATTCTGAAGAGAATAGTGCATGAATCATGATCCTACGATAATTAGGGACGTATCAAGAAATTTTTGAAATTTATATGAAAGTGATTTCTGGATCTCTATGTTTACCCAGGGCCGCGCCAGAGGGCTCCAAACCGGGAAAAAAGGGATTTTTCAGCAAAAATCCCTATTTTCCTCAATTTTTCACTCCTTATTGATGTCCGAGGGACATGCAGGTGATACCATCTGAAAGGCTACTCCATTCTGAACAAAACAACGTATGAACCATACTTTTACGATCATTTGGGGCGGGTCAGAATTTTTTTAAAATTTGTAGGGTGCATGTTAGGGAAATTTTGAGCGTTTTTTGATGCTCTCTCAACATGGGTAAAAAAATTTCCCGCCCTTACTATTCAAGACAGGAAATTCGAATTTGTCACAAGTAATAAGTACACTACATAGTATTTTTCCAAATTTTTGGAGGTTTGTGCGCAGACCCGGTAAAGCCTCGCCCCAAACTTTGAAGTTTTTTTTTTTTTTTTGGGTAAAAAATACCGATTTTTCCTCAAATAATTCCCTTCTGGCATATTATAGGGACATGTAAGTGGTACCGTTTGAAAGGCTGTTCCATTCTGAGAAAAACGAGGTATAAACCATGATCCTAGGATAAATAGGGATGATACTGTCGCTGCTTATCCGAGACTCAAGAAAAACGCCGAAAAGGCAAGAATTTAAAAGGATTATTATTACATCTATACATTTTACTAAACTTGTGTATTTATGAGTAAAAGTGATATATATATATATATATATATATATATATATATATATATTTAAAAGTTGCTGGTTGAGCAAAGTTTCAGGTGTGTAAAGCTTAAAGAAAAAAAAAACTTTTGTTTTATTCTAAAATGACAGTGGCTACAAGATTTCCAAATATGTCCACAAATAGGTCCACCTATAATAGCATAACTCCTATAGAAAATTTCCCAATGAAGACGTTGAATCCATTATAAAAACAATTTTAAAACAAATAAATAAACGTACTCTAAATTTAATCTAGAGATGGCTGGCCAACTGAAATTTTCACAGAAGTGTGATCACCAGAATTTTTTCTCCTTCCTTTCTGTTTTACAGAGACAAATATTCATTTTAAAAAATGTTTTCTTTATTTTATCTAAGTGTGAATATTCTATTACTTCATTTTTTTACTTCATTTTTTTTTACTACATTCTATTATTTCATTCTGTACGCCAATGTTTTCAAACAGTTTCACAAAGAAATACCTCTTCTTCAGATAATTCAATATTATGTACAAGCAGCAATGTAGTATACCCTTGTACGTGTAGAACAAGGTGATATCATTGAGATGATATGAAGACCTAGAGATGCCCTTTGTGGCAGTATTGATTCGAGCGTGGTCCCGATTGCGTTCAATTCGAGATATCCTTTCCCAAGATGGCGTATTCTGCAATTTCAATCAGCGTATAAATAATGGTGGGGACCCCCAGTTGGGAGCTCTCTAATTTGTAGTACAAAAACCATAGGCAACGCTGTATGTTAGAAGTGAATAAGCTGCTGCCACAATAACCCTGCGAAACTTGCCAATTAGTAACATGTTGGTCCTTGTGCCTTTTAAAAAATACTACACTTACCTATTATTTTTAAAGATAAATCGTAATGCCTGTGATATTTAACTAATAAATTCCACCAAAACAAAAAATAATTATATACGAAATATAAATTTTCATTTGGCAGAACCGTCTGCTAAAGTGAACGTGAACCAATTTACAAATATACTTTTTTTTTTGGTACAGAATATCGATATAAAACGCGCGACTTGAATGAGAAATAAGCCTATTGTTCCTTTTAACAGTGAGTGAGGATTATTTTAGGCAGTAATTGCCATCATTAGCAATTTTTAACGTAGACAAAGTAGGCCTATTCCCTCCACAACCAAACAGTTGCCTTGCCAAGGTGTCACAGAACACTTGTATGTTACATAATTTTGGCAAAATTTCCAACAACTCATAAACATATAGTTCAATAAATAAGCAAACTTCATAATAGTTTGACAATTCTCCAGGTAGTAATATTTACGAGCCTTTTCACAGTGGAAATACAATGCATATGCCTATTCACCGAGTGTTATTACAAGTACATAACCACATTATATTATTGACTGTTACAGGATAAAAGCAGAAAGAAAATGACCCTACCTTTAACATATTCAATTTTTTCTAGGAGCACAAGACAATCAACAATAAAACCGACATAAATTACTATGGAGCCTAACGTGAAAACTACCTCTTTATCCTCTTCCAATATGGCAGATCGATTCGATATATGCGAGTTCGATACAATCCAAGATCTCGCATCAGGGCATCTCTAGGTCTTTATATTATCTCAATGGGTGATTATTTATTTATATTACTGTATACATATATACTCCGTACTATATATTTATATATACTGTATATATATTAGTACGGAGAGGGAGATTTGTCTTGTTTTCCTGAGAATATTTTCTTTTACATACTTTCCACCAACAAATATGAAAAAGATTGAATTGGTGTAGATAAATACGTACAGAATAACTTCTTTCATTATTATTATTGCAGCAGCTGCAAGAGGAGGAATATCTCCGCAGTTTTTTGCAGTCTTAGCATGAGATTTGTTCTATAGTTTGTATTTTATTGTTAACTCTGTACTTACCCTACTACATCCATATCTTATTAAACTTTATTTCTTCGATAACTTCCTTACAGTTGACGCGTAGTGTCTTTTGGATGTCAATTAAAACTTTGAAATAAACTATGCAAATGAATGATAATACAGCAATACATCGAATTAGATGGGATGTGGAAACTATAGCAACCCTGCACCCCAGAAAAAAAAGAAATTGTAGAATGAAGTGGGATCGAACCAGTACTCTTCGCATCAGAGGTAAGTCCTATCACTGAATTACCAAACCCTACAATAAAAACTGAATTTGTAACACACTAAACAGTGGCTCTTCTACCTATACGTGATGCATTGCTATACAGAATTACAGAAAGAATTAACTTGGCAAATAACATAATAACTGAATAATTCCGTACACTGATACTCATACTAATGTGTGAGCTTGGCCACACAATAGTAATATGGCGCAATGTGAAATTGAACTTGTAGTAATGTCGAAATCCACAACTGTTCTCTATATAGCACTACAGTGTCATTTGAAACCTTTCTCATCTTTGTTTCAATAAAATTAAAGGAATACTAAATATCACCTGCAGAAGATTATAAAAACGAAGACCATTACCATCATTTACTTTTTTTTAACATTGTCCGACTTTCTTATTATATAAATTAAGTAATTTGGATATCTTCAATTAGTTAGGATATTGAAGAAAAGTAACAAAATATCACAAATAAAAACTATGTCAAAAGTCCAACCTGACTAACAAAATGCAAGCTAACTAATGATAATAATTTTCAATTATCTTTAACAGATAACTCGTGGCTAAACTGTTAGCGTACGAATCTAGGGTAAAGACCCTGGTTCAATTCCCAGCGGGATTTCATGTGGTTCGGATCCCATGTTAAGTTGTAGGTCCACGTTTCATATAGCCCTGATACTGAAAGGAACGCTAAACTCAAATCAATCCAGTCCAACTGTCTTTAAACAGTGGATAGTTACTAGAACAGGGATAAGATGGACAGATACTTTCCCGTGTGGTCTATTGGAGTAGATGGAAACGAAAACAATGCTGGAGTGCAGGAAGGAAACTGACTTCTTAACAGTGTCAAAATACCATAGCCTTGAGACAGATTATTAAAAAAGGCAAATTATTTGCTTTGATAAATTATTATGAACCCAAACGCTCCAAATTGTAATTTATAAATGTCAAAATATTAACTTTCTCTAAATACTTACGTCAGTAAAAATGTACATATCGACCCTCTTTGAAATAGCTGTTCTTGATTTGAGGCAAGCTCATAGGTTGTGGACATTCCTTTTCGTCCGTGAAGTATCAAATATACCTGTTACAAGAAAAATTGTCTTTCTCAATGAGACCAACGTATCTCAAATGCCTGTAGTTACTGCAACTGTTAATTTGGATTTAGATGACAAAATATCATACACAATATAATCAAATGAACTTGGTGTTTTGTATAAACTATTCAAAAACCTGCGAATATTTCACTTTTGACTATATGATAATAAATACGATCTTTAGATGTTCCAAAACCAAGTAAAATTTGGAAGGTTCTATTCTCAACCTATTTTATTACCCAACTTTTCTAGTATATGTTCAATATAGTTTACCTGAATTACCTTTACAACAGGAAACAGTTATATCCGCATAAATCAAACCGGTTGTTAAGATACCTTTGTAATTTACTTGCTTTTACCTGTAAATTATCTGCCGTCATTCATAACGTACTACTCTCGGCAATTCGTCAAATAACGGAAGTCTTCAGTACCCATATCAGCTGAAGCAGTCTCAGTACAGATCCCAATACTCCTAATCTTGACCATCAACAACCCTTCACAGATTTTAATCATTAAAAATTTTCGTTTTACATGTCAGGGCCTTGGAAGAGAAAGGGAGAATCCTGAAATCACAGTGTTGGGAAATCAAGCTAAGAGGTTTGCAAGTACATTAAGATAGCTAGGGCGAGTCTTTGTTTATTTTGAAACTGAGAAAACTAAGGGCAAACCAAGGCAAAACGAGGTATCTATGTGTCATCCAGACCTGTCTGATGCGAGGAAAAAATCGATTTTTCGGGTTCGCCCTTTCTCTTCCAAGGTCCTGATATGTTGCTTTTGTATTATCTCTTTCTCGTTAACTTATTGGATAACTGTGTTCAAAAGCACTTTTTCTGTGACGAAATATTTTGTCAACATCATTAATAGCATTCTGTCATTATTGACAGGACATTTTCCCTAACTGAGAAGCTTTTTATGATCCACAGTCTTCAGTTAACCTCTTCGTCTTCACGTATGACTTTTCTGTTTTGATACCGTCCATCAATTGTAGCTCCCTTCCTCTTTTTCCTGTCACCATACCCTCTAGCATGTCCCTCATAATACAGTTCCTTCTTAGCCAATGTCTCAACCACTTTCTCTTCCTATTTTGAATAATATCTAAAATTGTTATTTTCTCCCCTACCATTTCTAATACTCTCTCATTTGCTTTCCGTTCGACTCAGCTAATTCCCTCCCATTCTTCTCCACGTCCACATTTCGAAAGCTTCCAGTCTATTCTGTCAGCACAGTCTACATAAATTGCTCAATTCAGATAAACTTCCATTCTCTACTCTAAAACTCATTACCTTACAAAAACCTATGAAACCTGTTCATCTACTTGAAAGTTGCAAGAGATCAAAACATTTCAGTCTTTCATTTCACATTTCATATTTAAATAAAATCATAATGACATTTATATATTGTACGCATCGAGGAAACTCATCCGATCTTGGTAGCTTAGCAAGCATATTAAATATTATAATATACAGAGCTTTGATCCCAAGTTATGGGCTATCAAAGCTGAAGTTTGGACTTAGTCAAATTTTTGAAAAATAAATAAATAAATAAATCAGTAAATAAAATCTACTTGCTATTTAGTACAATACATGACTGGCATTAAACGTTAGAGGCTTAAGAAAATAAGTGACGAAACAGTTGTTCAGCTATCTTTAAGTGCAGTATGTACTA
This sequence comes from Thermobia domestica, assembly GCF_964235325.1. Lineage (NCBI taxonomy): Eukaryota > Metazoa > Arthropoda > Insecta > Zygentoma > Lepismatidae > Thermobia > Thermobia domestica. Next base: position 96,325,817 of record NC_137468.1, read on the forward strand.
TAATAAAGAATTGCTAAGAACAAATCAATGAAGGGTAAACTTTTTTCGCAATAGGAAAACTTGGCTCCCAAATAATAAATATAAAAGTATCATCAAAATTGAATGACTTAATACTAAGAAAATATTGTGCATTTTATTTGGCAAAACTAAAAACTATTGATAGTGTACACTGAATGAATGAAGTTTCAGTTTCAACGTAAAATGATGCACCATTTATTTTCTCTTCAAAGTAAAACCAATATGCTATATGAAATAGGATCAAAACAAGACTAGTTACAGGAAGAATGTCTGACCGAACATATAAGATGTTCATTAAACTAAACATACAAGACATACATAGTGTTGTATGTTTAGTTCACCAAAAGTAACATACAAGATTAAGAAAATCTGTTGCAAGTTCATACCTCTGTAAAATGTAAAAAGATCACAAAATTTGATTAAAATGTTTGATACCGTCAAATTATCAGATGTGTTGATTTGAAAATAGTGACTCAGAACGAATTTTATTGGTTCATCATTATGATCAGTATACGGAAGTCAGTAGGCTTTCACAAACGCTTTAGCACATTAAAATTCATACATAGCTACATAACATGGAGGAAAGAAATCAGTAACTTACCTTTGCAGTTGTGCCGCTTTCCCAATTCGAACTGGTAATAACTGTCACTTTATACATCTGTTCATGACAAGTATTATTATCTCGTAACCAAACGATGCTTCTGGAATGGCTTTCTGGTCTTTTCACCGTAATGTATATCGCAACAAACAGGTAGACGAAAAATGAAATACATATAAAATATACATACACAGAATTCCATTGGTAAGGAAGTAGTTTAGCCAAAGTCGTTCTGTGAGTATTTATTTCTACATCACCACTGAATGCAGTATATAAACCTGGTTTGAAAGTTCTGCAATATACAATAAATAATTACTTACTTTCACTTTAATTATTATTTAATAGGTTAAATTACATACATGAATATGTGCAATGCATTTATGAATTCCTTACAGAAGTAATTATTTGTACAATCAATAGTATTACAGTGCTACTCATCTCACCTTCTCAGTAAAAAACATTATATATCAGCAGACCAAGTTTTAAATATTTAACACAGGATCTTATATACAGTAAAAATTCGTTAATTCGAACTCCAAAAGGCCGGGCTTCGCTCAATCCGGACAAGGAAAAAATCTGTGGTTGCCCATTGTAGTGGATATTATTGAAACGCTCAACAATGTTTTATATGTACTTAAATCTGCGCTCTTTAAATGCATCATAATCAACTCTGTCTTAAACAGAATTTTAATGAACATTCTACGGTTCTTTTAGGTTATTTCGGTTAGTCCTAACAACTTATTCCACCATTAGTCCGGATTATCGAGGTTTTACAGTATATTCAACGAAGCTTCCGTACAAATTGTTAGGGGTTGTTACGTGTTAGTAGTTGTTACGGAATAGGGCGTGTTGAGGCTTGTGAAGGAATGTGGCTTGTAAAGGCAAAAAAGTATTTCAGGGTTAGTACCGTAATAAAAAAAAAGAAGAAGAGGTTAGAAGAAGTAGTGGAATGTTTGCTAAGAGTGTCAACAAGAAGAGTTAGTGTTACATGTTTTAGAGTATAAAATAAGAATTTTATAGAAGTTTGGGAGCGTATGTAATTAGATTGGAAGAAAGAGAGAGCTTTAATTGTAATTGGAATAAAGAGTATATATATATAATTTTTTTGATGAACAGAAGAGTTACTTGGTTTAAAGGAAGTTGTGTTGAATCGTTAACTGAACGTCAAATAAAAATAAAATAAGTTCAGGATAAAATAAAAGATAAAATACGTTTAACAATAATTGGCTTTACAAGCCTCATTCCGTCACAAGTCTCAACACGTCTCATTCCGTAACAACTCCTAACACAAATGTTTATGGTTCTGATATTATAACTATTATTATTTTATCTTTTTAGAAAACATCCTACTACTTTCATCCTCAAAGTCAGACTAATTAAATCTCACTGGATAATCATTGTGATATTACTATGTTAAATTGATTAATGCTGAATAACAACTAGAAAGAATACAACAACAACTTTAAAAGCAACGTTTATAAAATTATGTAAAGAACAACACAGAATATTGATATAACACTCCCACTGTTGCGCTACTTCAAAATCTTCAGTGGTTTATTGATATTGATCTGAATTTATTGAGCTTCTATTAATTAACAACTTTTACACTAAAATATCTAGTCAAATCTTGATAAAAATAACTTAATTCTATTAATCCTTATTTTAAAATATTTAATAAATTTCTGTTAAGATTCCGTAGGTATTTCCATTTAACTTAGGTTATTAAGATATTGTTAATAAAATTTATATTGAAACAAAATTTACTTCCTTGGGGTTACTGGATTATACACCGTTTTCACATTATCTTGGTCATAGTATTTACATCATTTCTTTCTTTCAAAATAATTTTCTATTTTCAGTATTAATCCTGCGTTATTTGGAATCGAATCCTTAATTGTATTAGGTAGAAGAGACAGAAAGAACACTCAAGTAAAGGCTTTCACCACAGAATAATATTGTGGAAAGTGGTATTTGCAGCTGACTCAGAAATTCATTCCAACTACTTTTTCGCCTGACTACTAATGTTATTTCTTTAGACAATGTTTAGTACCTCAAAACACTATTGGATTAAACTTAATTTCTATTGTCCCTCTTGACAATCTTTCATAGAAATAAATGGTTCTTGAACCTTGATTTTGATTATTGAATCTTCAAATATAATTATACAAGTCCCTCCCTCCCCGATTCTCCAAAGAATCCAGTTCTTCAATTAGTGCAATAAACTAGAAATCTCGCAATTCAAATACACACAACTCTAACTTGAGTGGACCCGGTTTGCAGACTCAAAATATCCAACAAAACCATCTTGTAAAGGATGAAGACTTCTTTTGCAGGGCGGTTGAGAAGATTTTATATCGTATGAGATTCCAGATTTTTACTGTGAGAGAAAGACTTTGCTTCCACCCGAGTAGATATGGTGACAAAGGATAAATACTTGTCTTGCAAGATTTTATGTTATATTAGATTCTAGACCGCTACGGTGAGATAAAAAGAGTTTGCTTTCACTAGAGTCTATGACGACAATCTCACTGCTTCGTCTTACTTTGCATACATGTTTGCTGCTTCAAATTTTCTGGTTAATTTAACTACTTATAACTATTAATTTAACTATTATATTTGAATGCTTCAAAAGGTTCTTCTCCGTTCACTTGCATTCTTTAGTTTCTATTCTCTCTACCTACCTGATGAAGCATTAAGCGTAAGATCTTATTGTGTTTCTAGTATTGTAATTACATTCATTTATGGGATTGAAAATATGGCTCAGATTTCCAGGTCTTCCATATTTTGCAGAGTGTAAATTGCGTTTAATTTTAGCGATGTTTGAAAATAAAAGCAATAAAGTGGTTTTTAATACACTAGAAAAGGGGGATGAGCAACGAAACTATTTTTGATATCACATAACTAATGTGAAGAATTGTGTTCTATAAGGCTTACAGAAAATACAAATGACTACTGTTTTCTATTCAATAATTGTTGTGTATATAAGGTAATTTATAACACCACCTTACTTTCTTTCTAAGTTAATATTACTTACATTACTGGTATACTTCAGGTTCATCGTATGTAGGCACGGTTTCCAGATACCTGGAACTGGTCTTTGTAGTATTTAGTTTTCTATTTGGACGCATATATAGACACAGACCCCAAGAAGAAAAACATATGAAGTCTGATAAACACAATCCATTCATTCGAAAAATTTGCGTCAAGCCTCGACGCTATGAAGGTGGGAGAGTTCCACTTTGATGGAAATAGGACTTCACTTCTCATTTATATAGTTTCACTCAGATATGTGCATGATGTTCAGAACGTGGGCCTATTGTATATTTTTTCTTTCTGGGACATTCTATGAAATCTATTTTTACATCGAATCATTTTGAAACTATTTATTTGAAGAGTTCTCTACTTGCTAGGTTATATTATTACTTTATGATAATTGTATTTTTACAGGCACACTCATATATAATATATAAATATTACACTTGAGAAAGAACAAACAAACCTGCATCTGGTGATATAAGGATTGGAACTTGGAAGGGAAGTAGTATCTCCAGTTGTCCAGTTCTTTAAGTCAATAATTCTAAGGCACTTAGACCACCATATCGTTAACTTATATTTCGTGACTCCTCCTGAGGACAATCTACTTTGTCTAGTCGTTTGTATAGTAATGTAAACTGTCGTTGAATTTGACAATACAGGTATATTCCATGTCATTAATTCTTTTTTATGTGGCTCTGCAGTAAGCATTTTCTCATTATTATTTGGTGAAGGAACACTAGAATGGCTGAAAGATAAACGAAAACACAAAACGAAAAATGGATAATCCAAGGAAAGACTCAAGTAAAAACATTCAAAATAACTTAATGGAAATTTTTATTGCAATATTTTAATTAACGAAAATTTCCGAATGAAGAACATACGAGACATCAGTATATTTGGAACAAAAGTAATTTGTATTTTTTTTTAAAATACAAATATCCAGAAAAGCCAATAATTAAAAATTTAGCTTTATTAAAAGAAATATACCGTATGGCATATGAGATTGACATTGTATAATGGATTTCAGAATGCTGTCAGTTTTTAAAAAATCAGTTCATAAAAAGGAACCACTTTTCATACATAATATATTCTGTCATTGAATGCAAACAGAACTTACGTTACAAAAAAAAAAAAAAAAAAAAAAAAAAAGAAGTGTTAGTTTCTGTAATTAATACATGTTTCATCAAGTTAATAATTATCAATGTCATCGACATGCAAAATGGTCTTGGGGTCGATGGGGGTCTCTCTCTCTCTCTCTCTCTCTCTCTCTCTCTCTCTCTCTCTCAAGAAAACAGATCAATTTTAAATTCAGTTTACTTACATTCACTCTATGCTGCGGAAGCATGTAGACGGAGTTACGCACTTTTGCTGCAGAGTATATGTTACATATACTCGCTCGTTATAATAATTTGAAAACTTTCAAAGTAACGTAAATTTTCAAGCAGTAATGTCTTTCATTGATTGAGGGAAGCACGGTGGCTTAGTGATAGAGCGCTAACCTATATTATGGTGGGTTATTGCATCGATACCAAGCCATCAGAATTTGTGGTGAACACAAGTGCTCAAGGGTTTTCTCGGAGTTTTACTGTTTTCTTCCACGTTTTGATTCTCCCAATTCTTTCCGAATTTTTCTTTTTTGTAAATCGTCCATCCCTTTTCGCCTTACAAGGCATAGCCATGCAGTAGCGTAGCTAGGATTATTTTTTTAGGGAGAAGCCAGTGAGGGAGCCAATAAAATTTTGAAGGATTGATTCGTGTTAAACAAGCAGAGCGAAAAATAACTTGGCACGAACACGCACACATACTTATGCATACCTAAATATTATAACAAAAAAACATGACTTAAGGACTTCCCAAAGTTTTCACGTTTATATACTGTTTTCTTTCTTTTCTTCTTGAACTGTAAAATCTGAAATGTTCGTTGCGTTTATTTCATTTAAACGACCTGAAAATATTTTTCAACAGAAATGTATATACCTAAGTTTAACATCCCACGATTGTGTTCCTACGGTAAGAGAGACGATGATAGTAATAATACTAATATAACGGAAATGGTCCAATGAAGAAAGTGCGAGGAAGTGGAAGAACTCAGAGAAAACCCATGAATACGATTTTGTTCAACACAAAGCCACACAATATTGTTTTATAAAGAACAGTACATTCTACACTCATTATAATAATAAACAATTTTTCTAGTTAGAAAAAAAAAAATTGTTACTTACCAATATATTCTCCCGTGGGAAAACTAAATATTCTCCAGATGTATCGGAACAACAAGCTAGTTCCGTCTTCACTGGATAAGAGAAATACATGGGAACAGGAATGCATACCACCAAATAAATATAACGTAGAAGATGGGTACTAAAAACAACGAGCAGAACACAGTGGAAGAAATAAAGAAAGCTGAGTTTGGAAGAAGCGCAGATCTTGTTACGTCACTGTTCCCAGATCCAAAATACACATCAAAGGTGTCAGATTTTATCAACGTTGCCAGAATCAAGATTTAAAGCTAGTTCGTATTTTTGAATGAAGAAGGATTCTTAGTTTTTATTTTTATTTATTTATTTTGCCTGAACCTATCACATTAATGTGTTTTGTACTATGTGTATGTTGTTTCTGGTGAAGTGACAATCCCCTCTTCTTGTGACTTTCTTAATTTCTAATATACCTATTTCTTTATTAGGGTATTAATATTACGTTTGGTTTGACCTATATATGAAGAGTCACATTCACACCATAGGTATTCTAGTTCCCATAGATTTCTCTTATTAATTATTATCCTTGTTACCTTACCACTAAAAACGGAATTAGCTTCTTGTTCCGATACATCTGGAGAATATGTAGTTTACCCACGGAAGGCTATATTCGTAAGTAACCAATTTTTGGTTAATTTGAATCATTCTTGCATGCGCCTACATAATTTTAATGATTTTTTCTAGTGCTCAACTCATACGTTAGTTGTGAGTGCACTAAAAGTAGTTTTAAATGATTGACAGCACAAAGTAATTATCGACCAGTACACTACAGATTTCAATGTTTTAGTTAGTAGCAACATGACCGTCACCTAAACGTCACGTTTGGATGAATCGAGTTGCTATCCGAGACATATGTGATAGAGTAGTACTAAGTGTGCTCAATATGTCAGGAAAGTTTCAGGTGCAAACTCAATGGGTTTAGGAGATACAACCACTAGAACGTCACATGGAGGTGCATGTTATAGTCATAATACATAGTCCAAAACGTAAAAGAGAAGTCTTGTACCTATTATTTCCTCTAAACTAGATTATGCTCGTGTTTACAACATATGTAAAAGTGGTTAAATATAAGAGAAAGTTGTTTGTTTTGCAAATCCAAAGTGGTTTTGTTATTGCATAGACAAGTTACCAATTACTACAATCAATATGCAGTTCAGACAAGAGTGTATGTCTCTCACAAATACTCTGCTCACAATGAGCATACCTGACAAACGCAATCAAGTCGCATCTGAAACCTTTGTCGTTCACAATTCTGTCAAAGCAGTAATCTTAAGGAACAATCCAACTTTCAGGTTCCTCACTCAACTATCCGCCATATGGAAAGCGAATCAAATCATATTGCAAAAACGAGGAGCACTGAACTGGTAAACTGTGAACGACTGAAGTTGTATGAACCAATCACGATGCCAAATATTCACTTTACTTTCTGTTATTGATGTATCAGTGGTGAAACAAAAAGACTTGGTATGGACGGAAGAAGTGAACACCCAGATACTGAATCATGCCACTAATCGACCAGGTATCAGCCGTTCGATCAATGCAAAGCCTTCTGGCATACGCTGTGACGAAAGACTGTCGTCTTTGCAGACCATGAATCAAGTGACAGGAGGACTTACTTCCTATCACTTGGAATGCTTTTCCACATAACGTCCGAATAGAAAGTCCTAAGATCCTGCTTGTTCATGTTCGCTGTTTCACCAGCAAATGAGATTAATATTATATCAGCCGATCGACTGGCTTTACTGCAGGGAACCACCAGAACATACATGGGACGCAGAATTTCTCCTTCCATGGACAGAACCGGCATTGTGTAAGAATGAGGTGTTGCACTCACATATTCCACTGTTCTTTTGATCTTCACTGATCCTTTCTCATTCAAGTCCGGTACGAGTACAATTCCTTCTCGAAGCGACTTTGATCCGCACTGAAGACATTGGCAGCTGGAATGTCATCAGTGATCATAAGATTACGTACTGAAATAAGACTATAACATGTACCTCCATGTAACCTTCTAGTGGCTGTATCTCCTGAACACTTTGAGCTTTGCACCTGAAACTTCTCTGATATATTGAGAACACTTACAAGTTAGTACTACTCTGTAACATATGTCTCGGGCAGAAACTCGATTCACCCAAACGTGACGTTTACTTGTGAGCAGGGAGACTTGTCACTGTGGTCATGGAACGTTAAACTAAAAGATTTCCTTCTTTTTTTCATCGATCACACTACTTATGAACGGAAGTAGTATAAGTAGCTTGCAAAAGTAAACATTCCCATACTTTTGTCAATAATTTACAAACAGATGGATTACTTTTTAGTATATTTTGTTTCGTTTACAGCATATTGTGTTCTCCCTCCTTCGCAGAACAGTACTTACAAGTAAATTGGTCCATTTATTCCGATTTTTATTTTATTTTTTATTGGTCTTTGTGAAAGTTGGAAATTAACACAACTTGTTTGGAGCAAGCCTAACAACTAACAAACTTTTCTCCCTTCAACGAAAACTATATTGTTAAATGTGTCAATTAGTCTGACCCCTGAAGTAAGAGATTACTATTTAAAACAAACAAACGAAATAAAAATGAAAGAAAGAAACATAATTCACTCAAACTAACTTAACAGTGTATATGTTTTTCCTGGACCATACCGGATGGGTCATAAGTTACTCAACAAAAATAGATTTGAAAAGAATTATTTACTGATTAATAAACTATGAAATTATATAAGATGTCTCATAAGATTAAGTTAGGTTATACAAAGTCAATGTTCACAGTCATCATAATTTTTGACGCAAAAATTACCTCTTAAGCACACAACATATTACATCACTAATGTTGTTGAATGTATTACTCACTAATCACGTATTGTCACGAACCACCATAACGTCTTGTTTACATGCAACGTATGCAAGGGTAGTTTTGAAGTTTCAACCCTCACCTTTGAGCAAGATATTATGCAAAAATAAACATTTACCACGAGAGTTTGAACTCCCTCCTCCCCCTGACGAACGATACTAAATCGGCTGTTGCTTTTCTATTTAACTGAGATGGAGTATGTTAGTATCAAGCGACTTATTCCCCATGCTGTATGTCAGAAGTTTGTTAAAAAAAATAAATAAAATTAAAAAATAATAAAAAATAAATAAATCTCTTGACTATTCACGCTTCTTGTGAAAGACAGGAACACTATTCGGCTATTATTTCGTGAAGTTTCAAAACCACATAGAAAATCATTTTGGAAGCTATAGCCTCACACAATATAAATGAAAGCTTCACTAAGGATGACAGGCATTTAAGATTTCTTCTAACAAGAATTTCGAACAAAATTCCAGTAGACTCCCGATTATCCGGCCTAATGTAGCGGAAGGGCAAGACGGATAAAAGAAAAAAAACGGATAGGCCGGAGTTCAATGAACTTATTTCTTTATGAACATTGAGCATACCCCAAGAAAAATTTACGAATACAGTACTGCACGTACTGTACAGTTATAATCAGGAACAGCGGCAAGCGTACTGTATTGAGGCCGATTACACACTGATGAAACAATGAACGAGGTGCAGAACGCTGCTCTTTTCCTGTCACAACTTGTATTTTGCACACGACACGTAGGAGGATCGTAGCAGATGCCCGCTTCCAATGCCTTGGCAATGTTGCCAATACAACGCCTTGCCTTCCTCATTTAATTACGATAAAAGAAAACTAGGCCGGATAATACGGACGCCGGATTGTCGCGAGCCGGATACTTGGAAGTCTACTGTATTAAGTGATTACAAACACTATTCTAAATACGTTTTAATATTTTTAAAGTTGAAAAAAATTAATGTATCCACATAAAGCCACACTTCAATACAATAATAATTTAGACTGAAAAGCTATGAAATTAATGAATATTACCCACATTTATTCAACTACATCTTCAACTAGTACTTGGTTATTTTCTTAGAATAATAACAGAACAAATCTTATGTTATCATAAAGGATACAGAGAAAGAAGAACATACATCATTACATCAGCAAAATACACATCAAATAAAATAAATATCATTACCTGAGCATAACAGCTATTACGTACTAAATTGCTTATTCCTGTTTGAGAGAATAGTTACGTGCAGAAAACAATTTCTGGAAAACACTAAAAGAAGTGTGATTATTTATTAGATTATAGAAAATATTCTACTGAAAGAAAAATTAAAAAGCTTAGAGTTAACTAGACGAAACTTAGTTTTCAGTTAGGATGCAGTGTTTGCAGGGAGTGCACATACACAGATAAATAGGCAGAGTTAAAAAAAAAAAAAAAAAAATGAACAGAAACAACGCAGACTCCAACATAAAGGCAAAGACATTAACTCCTTCAACGCCCTCAGTTTAGCATTATATTCTTTATCATCTTCGGTATCTACAAATAAATTGTTTTTATTTTTAATATAATATAAATGTGATGCGCAAAGTGGAAGAAAAAATTTACAGTTTAGGAAGCTTACCGAACTTCTTGCCGTATCAAGAACTCACATTTTAGTGCTTGTAGTATGTTACATCGTCCATAAATTAGTTTTCGTTTTTAGCAAGTACTTTACCGGAGTATATAACACCATAAATGACTTGCTGACACTCCCACAACATAAGAACAACATGAGAACACACTTTTACTTAATTTTTGTAAACAGAAAGTGCACATTTTGTAAAAATATTTTATGAATACTTTTGAAACAAGTAGTATAATATACCTTTTATAATTATTTCATTTTCGCACAATCCCAATGTGTCGGAGAAACAGAAAACCGAACCACTGAATTAATGACAGCTCTGCTCAGTAAGAGGAAAATTAGAATTCTTATTCCTTCCAGTCTCGGATTTTTATGCTATTACTCGATTATTATTGATATCCATGATTGATATTCATGTGCTTGGGTTTTCTTCCATTTTCTTTAAATATGAATGTTGCATATTTGTTATCGAATCAAGACACTTATGGAATAATCTTCAGATTAACTCGTATAGAATTTCAGTGAAATAAAATCTCACGTAATTTTTATGGCGCTTGATCAAGCGTGATGCAATGAAAAAATTTAGTAATTTAAATAATACAGTCCGTTAAAAGAAGGCTTGCAATAAATTATCAATACAGGAAACACATACAATACAGTATTAGTAGTTAAAATTTGAATATAAACAATATATGTAAAATGTATATATGCATGCTGGCATATCTACTGGTATTTACTTCTAGATATAATACCGAAGTTTCTCTCAGAGTAAAAACAATGGAAAAATGAAGAGGAACCATGCGTAGAAGAAAACAGTTTCTACAATCAGAAGCATTCCAAGATGAGAGTTGCATCACTCACACACCTGAAACTTTGCTCACCTTCATCTAGCTCAGGTTGAAGCAAGTATCAGGCGATGAGGAATACAGGAATCCATACTCTTAATGTACTTCAACATTACCTGTGGACTGAGGGGGAGGAAATGCCTCCATTCTTGCACTCGGTGGAAGAACTTAACTTGAACCATAAACTCTGTTTTCTGACGTAAGCCACACCACTAACACACCTGAAACTTTGCTCACCTAATATAGAACAAGCTGAGCAAGGATTCAGGCCCATTAGGGATGCGGTGTACTCCAAACTGCTAACGACGAAACCAACATTCATAAACATTACGTATCTTCCAAAATCATTTAGATACATTATGGTAAGAAGAACTATTATAATCTACTCAAAATTTACATCTCAAAAATCGTTAAACACCTTATGCACTTGGTTTCTTCAATAACTAATCTACAAGTACTAACAAAATTTGATTTCTAAGAAAATATTACTTACAATAACAATAGTAATTAAAATTTTGAAGTATTCTTCCTGAACCAGTTGTACATTGTATATTTTCCTCTAAAATGTATGTGCTAATTAGGATACAATCTATTAACACTGTGAGACATCAAAACTCTAACACCAAGAAGGAGGTACCGTACTGACCAACTGTGTACTGAATGAAAGGAAGGTGAAATGTTTCCAACAGTGCATCTCTGCGACGTATTACGTGACCTGGCCTAAAAACAACAACGGAGGCAGGCCAGATACTTCAGTAGCGGTCGAACTTCGGCATAATATGACTTTCTGGAAGGTTAAACATTGCCTCGTCGTCTAATGCGGCAGCAATGCTACCAGGATTCCGCCGGATTGTAGAAAAGTTGCGTATCATGACTGCAAATTATCCATCCGCGACATCGGTTAGAATCGTTGGATCTAGAAAAAAACTACACAACAATGTGCAGAATCTCTACAGCCCTATTATACCACGGATTGAGAAGAGTGCAAATGGCTGTGATGAATCGGAAAGCCAGAACATTGCGCCCGAATTTGGTTAGTGTGTATTGTCTAGTGTCAAACAATTCAAAGTTATGTAATGGAGCATGGGACATTTGCACGGGGCCAATTCATACTGCTTTCTTTGATTGCACAGCAGGCGTTTGCGGTTGCAAGAGAACCGATAAACACGACAGTCAATCATGATTATTTCTGTCTGCATTATGACAGTTCCATCAGTGTTTGGCGGTAACATGGCAACAAATTGTGAGAATTATGCATTTTGCAACAACACATCGGTGCAACTATCGGTGTTACGATATGGGGTGTCGGTCCACCCGCACTAACTTACGTCTAACGCATTGACGGATATTAGACCACCTAATGATACATCGTTTTTTCTTTTTCTTTTTCTTCTTTTCTTTCTTTAAGAATCTGCATACAGCCATTTTCCAACAGAACAACACTGAACCGTACGTCGTGATATTTAACTTTCTACACTTCCTAGATGGACATGATGCGCTTCTTCGTTAGCCGGTGGTCCATGCTTCGTTAGCCGGCGTGTTGACCCGATCTCGCGCCGACTGAACACATCTGGTCCATGACTGCACAACGTCTCGCTATACACAGCTGTCTCCCAGCTACAGTTTATTCGTTTTGACGTGTTGCAGACGCATATATACTATATGCCACGATATCATACAAGATCTTATCTCCTCTGCTGTTCGTCCTGTTGTAGCCATTCTGGATACCCATAGTGAACCCATGCGCTGCTAATCTGCTAGGCTCCCACGGTATTGTCACGCATCGTAGAGACGTTTAAGTGTAATCATTTGACACGTATCTTAAGCGATCTGTCTGCGTAATTTGAAAGAAGAACTACTTCTCTTGAGGTTGCATTTTTGTGCAATGTATATGAAAACAAATCCCGTCCTCTTACGAATGTTAACAACATGATCGTTTAGAAACGAGCAAATTGGATGATTTATTTCCACACTATCGAAAGCGGCATCCCACATGAATAAAAGTATTTTATGAAAGAAATGCTTTTTCTATATTATGTAGCAACAAGAGTTTGGTTTACTCCTCTGAAGTAAAATCAAATATGCTATTGGATCACAGTAAACTACCTCGGCATATGGAAAACAGTTTTGACTACGTAATGTACGATTTCCATTACGTAAGCGAAGCAATTTGTAATTCTCAAAGAATATTTTTGGAATGTAACAAATAACATTATTTAAAAAATCGTGCGTATTGTGATTACTCTATAATGTGTCTTACCAATATTAGGCTGATCAAGATCAGGTCTTTCTGTGGCACAACCTCTCATAAGACTAAAAACAATTAAAATATTACATCTCAAAATCGTATCACAAGAGAGATCGATAAATGACGAGAACTTCATGTAGATATTTCAAGTCTGCGGACATTATAATACGTTTTAGCTTCAATTTTGATTGTAGCTGAAAGTAGTTCTTTTCAAGACTGTTGTAAAACTCATATATTGATTTTTAACGTGAGTTTTGCTCGCTTGAATTTGCTACGTATCGAAGCAATATTTTTACTTGTTTCTAGAAAGAAAAACTATCAGATAGACATGCAATATTTAAACAAACTATACGAAATTGATAAACATTAGTTAAGTACTGCTACACAAATTTAAATTAAACACTATAATCGGAAATGTGATTTCTAATATTCTTAATATTTTGCATCTGTACAGTCAGACAAAAATAGCATACTTTATATATACACTGTATATACACAATATTCTATTTTCTTCTGTCGCAGACTGTACAAGTTTAAAAATGTAGCTACCAAAGAATAATTCAACAAATGCAACTTACATATAAATTACACATTTGTGAGATGAAATGAATAAATATAATTGAAAAAATAAAATACAATTTACATAAAAATCCCTTTTTTTTCGTATATTAACTATTAATTTCAAAGCAAACTATTTAATGAATGCTAATAATGCTAAATCTACAGCAACGAAAGAATACAATAAAAAATAATTGTAAGTACAACGCATGAAAAAACTACTCTTCGGTAATCCGTAAATTAAACAATTTACCTTATATTTTCTATATTAGCTCGTAAATGCATTACTAAAATCCTAATAAACATTTACTGGGAAACAGAATAAATTTCTTATATCAACATTGTTGATAATGTTAAAAATACACAAATAATACTCAATTACAAACTTATCCCTTCGTATAACATACAAAATATTACTATTTGAAGGCTGCTACTAGAAAATAAAACAAATTGATTAAAAGCTTGTTAACTCTTAAATATCATGTATATAATCACATAATATAAGCAATTCTGACATTCATGTAATTGTAGAAATAATAAAATGCAATAATGTATCGTAAAAATTAATAATAATAATAATAATAATAATAATAACAGTAAGAATATTTTTCTCCAATCCGGCTCACTTTCGTCTATAAATATTATCGTAACTAAAACTATTATGTACGTCCGCTCCCGTATTTTGTATTTGTCAAATATCTACATGCTTACTTTAATATTATACTGCTAGTCTCTCGGCGAAACATGCATAACCAAATTAAAAAAAAAAAAAAAAAATCTTATCTTCATTATCTACCACTTCCATAATCCACTTATATTCGTTGAAGATAACGTTATGCAAAATTTAGGAATAAAATTACAATTATACATTTTAACGAAAAAGAAAAAGTAAGTTTATTTTGTTGCTACAATATCAAATGCAAATCACGACAAACATGATTCGTGCTTTATGCAAATATGAAGTGTGTTTATTCATGCAGGGAAAGTAAACACAAGTGTTCTTAAAAAAAACTTTGCTAGTTATATTTTACGGAATAAAGTACTTACAATAATATGACCCTAAAAATGGAAAGTCATATTATTTTACCTATAATATTTAATTTCCTTGTAGAAAAATACTGTTAATATTCTCAAACAAGACAAGTTAGCTAACACTTTTTTTTTTTTTTTTAACGTAAGGACTAACACTTCAGAAAATATAATATTTCGTAATTTTGTTTAAGTATAAAAAATCTCAATTTAATATAATTCTTATACAAGAAATATGACTATGTTCAATCCCATGAGAAATTAGTCACATTTGCAAAACCAAATCATACTTTCTACCGTTACCAGCAGTAACGTTTGACAAAATGAAGTGAAATTTTAAAATTAAATTAAAATATAAACCTGCCAGTAAACCCAGTACGTAATTTGTAAAAGGAAATTATACTTATTATACTGCATGACGGACAAATATGCTTTAAAAAAACCTTAAGCAATCTTACATTTAAATTACTTTCACGAATATTATGTGTGCATTTTAGTATCAACTGGCATTAAAACTACTTGCAACTAAATATTTCAGTAATTGCTATTACATAACAAATGCGTCTTCTCATTATTATATGTACTACATAAATGCAATTTTCTACCTTGCAATCACAAACAATAAATTTACGGAACAAAGAGACAGACAGAACTACTTAGTTTTGGAGTATACAGCATGAAATGTTTAGTCTTACTATATAAACTTTCTCTATTCTTAGTCACAAATATAATTAAGCAAACATTAATCATCGTTACGGAATTTAGATCTCATTTCAAGCTGTAGTATTAAAACCTGAAAGAACATGGTATTTAAACAAAAGAAGAAAAATAAAAAGTTACTTGGACAAGTATTTTTCAAGCAGTTTATCTTGATTTTCTTATTACAAAATCTGCAAATAGTTACAAGACAGTCAAACAATGATTATGTTCTTTGGTACTTTTTATTCAGCAGGTACTAAGCATAATTTCTAAAATATTGAAGTCTCCCAAACTTATGAACGTGGAATTTAGAGCTAAGTAATCAAACCAAATGTAAGCTATTTGATATTTCATACTCAGAGGCTAAGATTTTATTTCATATATAGATGCGGTACACACACAATCGCATGTGGCAAACTTAGTATTTCGAATTTCCGAAACAAAATGTTTTACACTGACAAAAGTATTTTCTTAAAAATGGAAAGGAATAACTTTTGATCCAAGTTCGAAATATATGCAAGAAAAAAATACGTAATTTTTGCTTCATATATACACGTATGATACTGAAAATATATTTTAAAAGCATGCTTTATACTATACTATATAGGACCTCTTTAATCATACACTCCTGAGCCTGGTGAGAAAGAAATTTCATAAATTAAAGAAAAAGAAGTCACATTACAATGACGCAATAACTTTTGAATGCTCTATTGTTTAGTACAATTTTCCACTTCCGCCAAGTAATCCAAGCAAGCTGGAAGCAGACTGTAAAATATATGGTACTCGTATTTATTATTCACATTTGGAGTATGACCAAGAAAAATAAAACTTTTGATTCATATATTTTTTTCTGAAGTGTCCCTTTTTCCTGAAACGTCGAACGAGACGGGAATAGCTTTACAAACAGGATAGTCTTATATACCTCATTTTACGGTCAAAGGTGACTATGTGGAAGTGTTTTCAAGAAATACTAGTGTATACTCCAAATTTGAATTTTAAGCAATCACATTGAAATTTTCAAGAAATACTTTCGGTTTGAATATATCACTTCCGATCTATTGGACAAACAGAATTTCACGGTTTGATTGACAAAACTTATTTTTCTAATTTTTAAAAGAGGTGACCAAGTGAAGTCCTACATACTACTACTTCGTTATATTTTTATAGTTTCATTTTTAGTGTTAATTTTTAAGGCAGTGGGGTATCTAAAAAAAAGTATGAGTTAAAAACATCAAAGTAACATCTGGTATGGAGATTTCAAATATGCCATTAGATTTGACACATACGATTTCATATGTCATGCTTTAGTTTTAAGACTACGTATATGCAATAAATATCTAGTTAAGGGCTTGGTACGAATTAACTGCATAAATACAAATTAACTGCCTCATGTTATAACATTGTGTTTCATCTTTGCCTCCAGATATAAAATATCAAATCTCAATAAAAAGTCAGATACTTATGTAAATTATTAAGCAAAGAAATCCAAGCAAGGATAATTGCAATGTATAAACATACCTGAAAAACATATTAAGTTGTACATCCTCCTCTGGTTGCACTGCTATATGTAAACCACCATTTTGGGCTTCAAATGGTATAATAATATCATGTACATTAACGCTATTCTTCTGCGAAATAAATGATGATGGTGATGACATAAAATCAGTTCGGATCTCTAATTCAAATGTATTTTCCGTAAAAACTTCTGAAAAGTTGCAAGATGATACGTTAAACAGAACTGCATGTCCATTAAAACTCGAAAGACTATAGGGTATATTAATGAATTGTAATCCACAGTCTTGTTCTATTGGTTTCAAATTGTCCTGTTGTTCAGGCTTCACAATAAGGGAAGACATTTCTGTGGTAAGATTTATATTACTAACAAAATCTGTTTTTACAGCAGCTACTCCTATGAATTCATTAGTTGTTACAAGAGGCATTTCATTAAGCAAGTAATCATTTTTTACTTCCATAGTTACGAAGTTTTTAATAATTAAAAGCATATTTATGTAGACTGCCCACATTGATTTTTCATCAAATCTGATCCACTTTTCGTAATACTTGTAGTGTAAACATCTTAGAAAATAAGAATATGCTGATACAACGTGATAAATGTATTGGCTTCGATCTTGATTTGAGATATATGTATTCTGCCATTTTATTAATTTTTTTCCTGTATCTTCCAAAATAACTTTCGCTGTTGTCAAAGCATTTGTTGTTATAGTTGCAGGATTTTCCAAAATTGATGCAATAGTTGTAAGTATTTGAGTCAGTTCTAATATATCCCGTGGATGTAAACGTTCAATTATTTCTAACATTTTTTCTTTCAAACTATATCTCTGCGCACAAGCAACAATATCTGAACTAGAATATTTTCCATTTGAGTCCAACTGCACACAAGTGTCACATTTCTTGTCAAATAATGAATCTGGAACATTGCTTCTGATAAACTGCAACGTAAAGAACGGTTTAGTTTTGGCCGCGATTATAGGCAATCTTGATGTTACAGTTTCCATCCAAATACTCAAAGTATTCTTTTGTGCGACATACAATGGAATTACAACTCTTTCAAATGAACAAATGAATGTGACAACACCTCGACTTGATATGACACGAACATCCACTTGAATTGTATAGTTCTTGAATATATCACCAGCTGGTAGGAAGAACTTTACTCTTGGGTTCACTCCATTATATATTATTATACTTTCATTTCTCTGATTCTTATAGCTCAATTCCATAAAAATTGGATAAGATGAAGATTCCCAGTCGTGGCAATAACAGACAAATTCTGTTGAACCAGCAACGCCATCTTCTGGTTCTAATGAGCATCTACCCTGTAAAAATAAAACATTAGCTTGTAATATCTGCTGCTGCGTATGTAGAGTTTTAGAATTTCTGATATCTAATGATCAGGTAATTACTAGTTTGCTACTATGTCGCGTAATCTTAATTGGGCCTCGCAATTTCAAGAATGAAGTAGAATTTAAAAAAATAGTAATATTTAAGGGTTGAAGTTACACTTGAAATTAGTTGCATTTAATTGTAAATTACTTCAAGTAGAGAATTTTGCTTCAATACTACTCGGAATTTATTATGAATCTTTATAACCGAGAATACAAAGACTTTTGAACTACGACAATTTTTCAGTTTATACAATTATTTCATACATACGTAGTACCTTTCATTTAACAACTACAAATAAAAATAACCATTAAATATACCACGAAGTTTGTATAAATATTTACTCTGTTCTATTAAGTTTCATATTACTTTTTAGTAACGAGGCCATATAAGACTGAAGCAAGTATCCCCTTCGAGTATCGAGCCATCTTGTTCGCAGTTCTTATATTTAACTAGAATTTGTTAGGAGCAATATCTACATTATCTATCAAGTGTCCTTGCTCAAAACACAATAGTACGAAGTGGTATTGTTGCCAGTCATAATTATTACGTGAAGAATTGGATAGAATTTATTGCACTGTTGAGTATATCATTGCAAATTTAGTATCATGACACTGAACTTAACCGAAATTGAAAAAGTACACAAAAGCATAGTGTTATAATATAGTCGATACACTTCAAGAATTTTCTACGTAACACAGTTCCATGTGAAAATAAAGTATGCACATATAATAATATTAAAAAATTACCTGCATAAACAATCGTCTACGCACTAATTCTAAATTACATTTTAAAATAGGTAAAATGGTTACAAAATTGTTCGTTTTAGTTTGATTATATATATCACATACGAGATAATTTCAAATATGTGACGTATTTGGTTAAATTATAAATGAAAACTGAATTAATCCAAACCTGAGCAAGACTGTGAAAACTATTAATTAGGAAATTCAATGTTTTTAAATATACGATTAGTAGTATATTTCTCACAAAATGAATGGTATAGTGTACATACATAAAAACTGTAAGTTCAAAACTGTTTTATAAAACTCCAACAGCATTCTACATCACTAATTTAGGAGTTACTTATGTTTCAGCACAATCTACTGCATATTACTTAGATCTATTCAAAATGGATCTTAACTATATAAGCTCTCACCAGAATGGTAAGAGCTTAGACATAAATGGTAAATAAACTTGTTAGGACACCAAGAAAAAATCCCTAATGGACACTGATGAGACAGCAACATTGTAACATGCAAAGTTTGGCACGGTGTTGCAGGCCTTGTTATCAAGTTTTACCAAAAGCATAAAACTGAAATTGCCGCTAGCTTGCTTTTCACACTGTTACATGGGATTTCAGACGGAATTCGTACTCCTTAACGCTGAACCTTGAAACTTCACCCCGAAAAGCAGGGCTATCGTGAATTTAGACCCACGTACGAAACATTTTATCAAATCTTATCCAGTTTTATTATTATTATTATTATTATTATTATTATTATTATTATTATTATTATTATTATTATTTATGTTTACATTTGTTGCTTATGTCATATATTAATCCATATGCTCTATACAAGATGGATTCACACCATCTTTCCTTGAACAAATTGGTCATTTCAAGCATGATAATTGCTCACTCACTGGAGAACGGTTTTTATTTTCTGCACTCACAATAAGTGCCACATCCTTTTTTGCAAGCATAAGATAGTTGACGTAGCAGATCATTGGAGCAAATGTTTTGGATGTTGTAACTGTTCTTTTGACACTTTCCATGTATTATGTGATTTCAATTTTCTATTCCCTTTCTATGGTGGGAAGTCATTTTTAATTAGCTCTGAATTTGTAAATTAAATAAATTGTTATAATTAAATAAATAAATAAATAAACGCCCTAAGTAAGTGTTAATGGCTCGCTTCTAAGGTCGGCGGAAGTTTTCGAAGGTCAAAGTTACATTTTAGCGTACTTTTCCTTGTCAAAGCCTCAAGTCTGTAATATCGGGCCCCTTTCACGTAAATATTTTTTCAATCCATACAAAAACTCTCCGGTGCCGAACAATACTTCTTTCGACATGATAGCAATCAGAAAGATATCGACCGAATGTGTATGTGTCTGTTAATTTAAGCATTTCCATTGCTTTTATCTTTCCTATATCTTAAAAATAGGAGGTTTATCACAGCCGCTCAATGCATGAGTAAATAGAAGTTTCCGGGTACTTTGGCAATTTTCAATCAATGTTTTTATCTTGTATGTAATTATTGAAAAAAAAAATATATAGCGCCACCCTTCTCTTTACGAAAATAGATATTTTTTCTGTTCAATTAACAAATATCGTACAATTAAATCTGTATTTGATCCTTGTTAATTTGGTTTATTTCCGAAATCACAATTCTATGTCGGCATCATCTTCCTGTTTGATCACCCTCAGTCCATTATTTTGAAATCCTGATTCCAGAGCTAGCGTCAGTTTCTCTTTATTGGTTTCGTTGTCCAAGTTCTCTTATATCGTAACACTAACGGTGCTTTTCTCCAACGAGACATTGCATCTTGCCGCTTTTCCATATACGTGGCTATTTCATTATCCTTTCATAGCGCTCCGTTCGAATCCTGTATTATCCCTTCAAATAAGTATTACCTAAGAAGTATTCACTGCAATGATCATTTTATTTGTTTCCACACCACAAGTTGCCGACTTTTTCCCTATCTCATGAGAAAGGCAGTTCAAAAGTTAAGATTATTTTCACAGCATACTTGAAGTAAAATAAAGAATTTTTAAAAAAAATCAAATACATGTCAAATTAAAGCAAATAGTATGGAAACTAGATTTAACATTTGTAATATAATGTTTGGATTAATAATATCTAGAATTTCTGATCAAAAACCACTGATATTGTTTGATCAAACAGAACTGAATTTCATTTTGCAATACAAGTATAACTTAAGCTAGAGATAATGCCATATTATTACACTACGCACAAGATGAGTCAAAATACAAAAAAATTTCGGATGTGGACAATTTTGGGCAGTTTAAAATAAAAATAAGTTTAAAGAATATTTCTTACCTTACTGGGTCCAGCCTCCACCTGCATTGCTTGCATTGCACTGAATGTTCTTTTGCGATTCTGATTTTCCACAGAAAACGTAACAATGTGAGTCACTCCAGGTCGTAAAGTTCCAGGAGCTACAATTAACTGCGATGATTTCTTTCTGTTAATCACATGAATAGTTTTTGTTACAAATTCCACGCGATGCTTATTTACCACATGGTGAGGAATATCAAAGTCACTAAAAAGAAAAGTGTTTGAAACTGTAATTGTAAATTACAGATACACCATAACACAAAAACTAAATCTTATCAACAACTAATAGCAATATTACTTTTCTGTAACACCTGCAGCTCAAAAGAATTCAGAAGTTGTCACATTCTACCACGTTTCAACACTAAACACAACAGCCTAATATTTTATTTTGGTAAGCAGCAATATATCATGTTTTCAAAAGAACATCCGTGTTTTCTTAATCTCTTTTACGTATTAACGCAGAAGACAATAACCAATTCTTTGAAAGCAATGACCTTATCGTTGAAATACTGTATATCACAAAAGGTTTTATTAGAATATTCAATTCAGTATATTCATGAACTTTTAGGAATTATTAAATACTATTTTACTTGATTTGATTTTAGTTTAGCGTCCCGTTCAGCAGCGAAGCTATATGAGACGGGAACCTACATCTTAACATGGGATCCGAACCACACGGGCTCTCGCCAAGAAACTATTTTACTTAAAATCAATAGTAAAAGTTCTACATTATTACCAGAGCTTAATGGAAAAAGTTGTCCAAAGATATTATATATATATATATATATATATATATATATATATATATATATATATATATATATATATATATATATATAGGGTGTTTCAAAACAACAACAACGGTTGGGAGGTGACTCCTGACACCAAGGTAAGAAAATGTATAGACCAACCAGGATGCACAAATGCTTCCTTTCGGAGTTATAGGCTGCCGAAAACATGAAAAAATGAACTTTGAAGGTCCATAGCACCAAAACTATTGAACGTATCGTAGTCGGGTCAACACTTCATTTAGGAACTAGTATGTGCCCTAACTAAATATCCAAGTTTCAGAATCCTGCGGTACTTCCGCAAATAGTATGTGCTCTAACTAAATAAACAAGTTTCAAAATTTTAATTGAGGTAGTTGATGAGTACTTCAAATTATATGCCCGTAGCCAAACTTCCTCTACAAAAATTGTTGCGTTAGTATCTTAGGTTTCTGAAACATGTATTTTTGGATAGGGCACATATTAGTTCCTAAGTGAAGTCTTGACTCAGCTACCGTAGGTCCCATAGTTTTGGAGCTATGAACCTTTAAAGTTCATTTTTTGATGTTTTCGGCAGCCTATAGCTCCGGTTGGTCTATACTTTTTTTTCTTGTCTTGGTGTTAGGAATCACCTTCCAAACGTTGTCGGTGTTGTTTTAAAACACCTTGTATATATCGATTGATAGATCTTATTGAACTTAACAAAATTATATGGGCAAATATGAAAGCTCATGCGTTTTTTCGAGCAACTAAAAAACCACCTAATTTGTAAACCTAAAATGCTGTGGGAGAACCATGTCATTTACTGACACGAAAATCTCACAGAAATACAGTCTCGTTAAGCGCTTCATGATGACGCTAGCAAGGCAAAACACATCGTATGGATAATGAGATGAAAATTGTTAACTCAAATTTTCATTTCTGTTCAACTAAAATTTTGTCCAAACATATCAGTCGATAGATCAGAGATGAACAAATAATATGCCTGAGGGTACATTCTCGTATGTAGTTTTCGAGAAAATCAAAAGAAACGAATTTTTGTGGCGCTAAAATGTCTGTCGATCTTTACCAATAAAATATATATATATATATATATATATATATATATATATATATATATATATATATATATATATATATATATATATATATATATATATATATATATATATATATATATATATATATATATATATATATATATATATATATATATATATATATATAATTTTGCTGGAAGAAATTATTTATGTACTGTATATGTTGCAAAATACTCTTTCACACATACTCTGTCAGAATACTACATATTCATTATATATCTCAAACAATTGACTCTTTCCTAATATAATTGAATACTGTAAGGCTCCATACCCTCACGCATAAGTAACTGCGTGCGTTTAACTATAAACACATGCTCCTACCACGAATATGGTATTGTGTTCAAACAAACAACAGCAGACGACTGAAGGAGGCTATCGGGAAGACACAATGACGTTTCGAAAGAAAAACGAAGACGGCCGACCTGCACTCAAGGGTCAAGAGGATGACGACCTCAAGAAGACAGAACCATCAGTGCCAGTGCTGATTGCTAACCTATCTAAACTGTCCCCCGAGACCGTCATAGGATACGGAAATTTCCTTTAATACCTATTCGAGGCTGTGTTAAGCAAGAAAGTATTTCTTTAATCAACCTACATCTGAGGCTGCAATGGGCAAAACGGATAATCCTTAACTACACTATCTCCGAAGGCTGCCGTAAGTAAAGGAGATACTCTATACGACGCCGCTCTAGGCTAAGACATATAACTTTCAAATCAGAGGCCACCTTGCACGCCGAAGAATTTTCCCCACACTGGAAATGCATTTTGTTTTTAAGTAAGACTTTATTTTGTAATAAAAGGTGTGGGGTTAAAATCCTCGACTTACCATTTAGACTCTACCGAACGAATAATTGCAATGTACAAAATATGCTGTGCCAATCGCAATAACACGTTAAATATCATATAACTGGTTCTTCACCAAAGATAAAAAGAAAATATGATTTGCTATTAACGAAACAAAATATCAAATATACAATACCTTTTGCAATGATAAATAATGTGCTTCATTTGAATTAATGGCAACAAACAAATTAAGATTTTTTCCCCGACATATGTCTTCTTCACTATTTTAATAGCATAAAACGTAAAATACCAATATAAGTTAAAAATTAATTAATTTCAATTAACAAGTAAACTGTAAAATTACTGATTCTTAACTAATAATAAAATATACTTCATTATAATAAAAAATTAATGTTGAAATTTTTCTAATAAAAAAAAATAGTTCCCTTCTAATGGCAATAATAAACGAGCCTCACCTGTCACTTCTAGCAGTGTCTATTTCGCCGTCATTAAAAGTCCAGTTCTTGTTCCATTCGCTACAAAAATATTGTTGATTATTTGAACACTTTTGTCTCCATGTAAGGTTCAGTAGGTATGTAAAGAACCGTCGTCCTATATTCAAAGAAAAATCCATTAATAGTAATTCAGTCCAATTTAGAAAAGAAGTATCTCAAAGAAATATTTTATGATTATGCTAATCTAGTTTTCCCGACGATGTATTTCTTTCTTTGAAATCACTATATAGAGCCTAACGAATTATTTAAGAAAAAAATACAAGTTACGAACTTTTTTTAAACCTTCTTAAAAATATAACATTAGGAGATGTTATACTTTTTAGCATATGTAAGACATATTTAGAAACTTATTAATTTCAACATCTTACAAGATATTACTAAAAAGGGGACTACAAATCCATTATCACCTATATCCTATATAATTGTAAATATATATTAAGAAATTTGTGGACGATGACAATGGTATTGTTAATTATATTTTAATAATTGTCCACAATAAAATTAATGTATCTTGGTTAATATGTTATTAAGATCTGCTTCCAGTCATACTTATATATGCAGTAAAATAATAAATTATGATCATATAAAATAAATAATTGTAATTAATTAGTAAATAGTTAGTTGATATAGTATAAATTGTTTAAAATGTATTGTCTTTATCAGTGTTATAGTAGATCAATATTTAGAACAAGCTACGAGTTTCTATGCTGGATTCTTTGTTGAACTGATTCATAGAGTAAAAGAACTATAAAAACGATGTAAAACTTCTCGATAAGTTCTGGACACCCAACACGCGCACATTCGATCCACAAACATTCAGATGTTATAACCTGATTTTGAAACTTTCACTGCAGACTATTAAATATTCCTGTCATAATAACATTCATTAGTGGCAACAAATTATATTTTACACAATAAGTTTATTGTTACATTTATTTTTCATTTTTGTATTTATTAAAATCTTCAACATTATGTGTAAGTGAAATGTAATATGTCAACAATACGTTAGAAATACAAAACGACAAATACTAATAAATAAGATTTCTAGTTTCCCTACATCATTTACTATTTTATTAGCTACGTGAAAATGTCTGTATCTAAAGATTATATAATTACATTATAATACTGTTACTTATCCAAAAATATTTATATTATAATATTGTTATAGACTAACGATTTATTTTTATAGTATACTACCTTCTATATTAACATTATAATGAAAACAAAGGAAAACTATATTACAATCTGTTAGCCCTCGGAACGCCATGATGAGTCAACTTTTGATTAATGTACATTTGTCGTAAGAAATGAGTTTTGTTTTCCAGAATAAGTGCCGCTTACAGCGATTGACTCACCACACATATGGTATTTATGTTGTGTTATCTAGAATATTCAGAGTTGTATAGTTAAGTATTCTGGCAACAACAACAACAACAACAACAACAACAAAAAAAAAACTTTTATCTGAAATATACACATGTAAAAAATTATTAATCTTGGCCTTCCGAGATTAATAAAGTCAGTACCTAAATTCAATATTGTTTCTAAGTTCTGAAAGACAAAGTTCCATGATACAAAATCCAGTAAAACATGGCAATAGAAAAAATGGAACGGTTTAGAATTGCCTTCTACGGCAAACTACTGTATTCTATTTACGTAGAGCAGATGGATGAGCTTAGAATTTAATATTTTAAACCGTTTGGTTTAAAACAATTCAATTTTCAACTTATACAAAATTGAACATCTTATTAAGATGTTATGTTCTAATGAAACGAAGGTAAATAAAAAGTTATGAACATATCCGTATGATAAAAAAAAATAGAGATTTTGATAGATTTACAAGTTTTATAACAACCCTTTTCCCCTTAACCCTATTATGTTTATATATCTATAAAAAAAAAAAAAATCATAGTTGCAACCGAACAGAAACTTAATTTTAAATTTAAGAATTCTTTGAAAATTCTTCGGAAGTTCATTTTTTCTTTCAAATAAAAGTAAATTGGTAAAAATCAACAATTTATAATTATTATTCTCGGAAACCTCCACAAGGTGTAGTTACTGACATAGCTAATCTTAAATTTATACACATTTCGTAACCCTTGATTAATTAATACGTCGCTTTTCTAGGTTGTAAACTCGTTAAAAACATACGAGTTCTTTCTAATTGATTGGTTGGTAAGAGTATCTTTTCAGTAGCGAGGTAACAGCGATGTGAACTTACAGCTTAATATGGAATCCAAACCACCGTAATGCGTTCAAATCTTTAGATGCTATCTCAGAACTTTTTTTTTTTTTTTCCAGAACTCGGAAGAAGAGAACAGAGAGAACTCTCAGAACTGAGAACAGAAATTAGAATTTTAAATACTATAATCTTAAAAATTTAGAATCTTAAATCTTAGATTACAATCTCAAAAACTATATGTACACGAACAGTTATACTTCAGTTTTGGGGTTAATTTCAATCAGACAGAAGTCACCTTTACCGACAATAATACTATGATCCTTTGCTTCTTTACATGAAATAATAATAATAATAATAATAATAATAATACCTGACATTACTCGTGTAGGTAAACTTCCAGCCTCTCCTGGATAACCTTCAATGATGTCACCATCGTGTGGAACAACAGATCCATTTGCTTTCGGAGGCAGTAATGACCTTGAATCATTTTTCATGTTTAATGCAATGTGTCTTGATTTTTTATTGTTAACAGGAATAAATCCTTCTTCAAATAAATCTGTAAATTCAGTCCTTCCATCAAGTTTTCGGTGTTCAAAACTTTCACCGGACCCTTCATCACTAACGAAATACTCTGTATTCTTGCGTCTTCTTAAAAATTGGTGGTTGGGAGCACTCACTTTCTTATTTCCTAATACTGTTTCTATTTTCTGTATATGTTCTCGCAGCCTTTGGTAATTGTCCCTAACCAATCGACTAGACTTGTTTATTTTCCGTGGATACATTGATACATTTAGAAAACGAAAAGAGTCTTTACTCACGTTATCCATTAATGGAGTCTTTTTGCTGAGTGGAAAATTCTCGCTAAATGTGTTTGACTTCGTGACTGTAACCCTTGACTGTATCATCTTAGAATATTCCTTGTTACTACTTACAATTTCTCCAGGTATTTCATTACTATACAGCGCCATCATTCGGTAATTAAAATCCGAAGCATTTGAATTCAACTGTGCACGCAATAAACTGCGGTGCTTTAGTTGCATTGGGGCGTTTGCTCTTGTTTTTGCAACATGTATTCTTCTACTTTCTTCTGAATTAGAAGTTTTATTTGTAAATATTGGATCTGAATATCTGCTTCGATGAAGAGAAAATTCATTTTCGAAGGGTTTATCCGACTGGTAGTCTACTCTTTTCTCTTGCTGCAATGCTGTACTATTATTTTCTGATGAATTTTCTTGTGTTGTTTCTGAAGTATTAAAGTTACTGTGACTGTGAAGAAAGTATAAATTGCCCTCAGGTGGAATACATTTAAAATCATCAGTAGCGGGAGAACTACTGTCTACGACTGCCTCAATTCGCCATTCGTACTTTAGTTCAGTTTTACTTGTATCGCAATCATCACATGTACCTTCCACCACAATCTTTTCGTATGGATTTGTTAAGCCTGGTATACACTGTGGACATTTGACTGAAATTCTGAAAAACACCAAGAGAAAGCAGACTTAAAAAAAAAAAAAAATGGAAAAAAAAGTTTAGGCCTGTTATACACTATACGATAGAGCTTAGGAAATATCTTACGATTTTTCCTAGTCAAAATCTCAACGTGTATAGCATCAGATCGCATGTCATTTCCTACGTTCTGAACGATCCTATGAGATTTCTCTTGTTTAGAGCACACCATTTCGGAGAGCAAATTCGTAAGATTTCGATTTAAGCGACATCAGGTGGGAGAAAGTTTGCTTTTCTTCTTTCTTTTAAAGAGATGTGCAATTTAGCAATTGACAAACATGGACGTAGTTATCCTGGTACTATCCTATTGTAGATCTCGGGAATGTGCGTACGGAAGAAATGTGTAATAGCATTTTGAAATAACAATTCACAAGAAATCCAAATATGTGGGCACTGCACCTGTGAGTTTAATATTTTGCGAGAAATGAATGTTGAACTTCTCAAGCATATAATCAGGTCAGATAGGTAAAATCTTTACGTGTATGGCACAAAAGGGTAGGATTTCCTACGAGATATGTCGTAATATTTTTCCGAAGTTAAATCCTAAGTTATTTCTTAGGATCCATCCTATAGTGTATAGCAGGCATTAGTAATCGTTAACTCGGATAATTTGAACATATATATACTTAATGTTATTATTTCCAAAATATATTGTTTAATTTTTTATTATTCCTACAAACAATCAACGGCGTCTATTAAAGGAAGTCATATCGGTAAAAATTAGGCCTTTTTCGCTACAAGCTACGAAAAAATTAAAAGAATGCATTTCTCTACCAAAGTCATACGCAAGATGATAATATTTTAAAACCTTTTCAGGAGGTTTTAAAGACATGTGACGAAGTTCTAGTTTGCTGGGTGACTATTTACCTTCAGAAAACCACCGATCGAGTACACAGTCTCCAGGTTCTTACCTCTACAATAATAATAATAATAATAATAATAATAATAATAATAATAATAATAATAATAATAATAATAATAATAAACCGAAAAGTACATCACACTAATTGCACGAAGAGAACAAAATAAATTGTTCGTCTGCCTCCTGGCGTTGAGCGTTTGGAAACCCAAACAATATTTTACAACATCCCCTTTTTCATCCCCATAAAAGAATAAATGAAAATGTCTAATACTTATATTCAGAGCCGAAGAAATATTTAATTGCGGCTTGGCAGTTGCAAATATTTAGAACTTAAAATTCTTTTCCGTTCTACGGGTGAATAGTTTGTATTTTTAACCTAGAGACGAAATAATACAGATTCCGTCCAATAGCAACTGAACATCTAGAAAGAATAAGTACTTTGGATAAATTTCCTTTACTTAGGTTGTACCAATATAATTGCAAATTTTACCAAATTTGACTTTCCTAATTTGAATGTTTATGGACTCTAGCGTCCTTAGCTTGCAACACTGCATAGCAAGTGTAGTATTGCTTGTTTTCCTTTACATGCAGATTAGAATTAAGTAATAACCTGAAGTAATGTTATTTGAAAATATAACTGCTGGGTTGGCAACACTGTTGCTCTTATGGTAGACTATGCGCAACAATGTCCCCCTCCGATATCTGCATTGTACAAAATTTCAGCGATTTTTGTCCATTAGTTTAAAAGTTACAAATGCGTATCAAGATAAATGATCCACCCTGTATAACTGAAATAATGTAAGTGATCTCTAAATTACTAAATCATGAAAGTAATGAAATTGTTTTCTACAAACCTCGGACAATCTTCTTCAACTTCAATAACTTGACTTGCAACCAGAATTTCTCTTCCTATTGTCGCCTTAATTTCCACGATAAACAATTTGCTATTCGTAGCAAGATAGTTGCCATTAAAGCTTAGAACACGTTCATTCCAAATAATTTTATCTCCGTAACCACCTTGAAAACACGATTGCTGCGGGAACCTATCCATCACTGAACAAACCCATTCGTACTGAACATCAAGAGCAGAATAACTATTATTGTTCTGCAGGATTGTTTTACCCAATACAATCTGAGAAGAAAATTTTATCATGTTTCGTCGTTTGACTGGACGAAAAGTCCCTCCTTCGATGAAAATATGAAATTTTTCACTGACAACTGAAAACAACACTACCGTCTCGCTGTACACTATAGGATGTTGAACTCGTAGATGAGCTGAGTAATTGCCAACAGGTAAAATTTTTGGTGGAATTCTGAAAACATGCTGCAGAAAATCCTGTTGGTTCATGCTTGTTAGGTTCAGTTCTTTTGAGGTGATATTGTTATGCAGAGCCCACACATAGGTAATGTTCTGTGTTAGATCACAATCTACCTCAATTTCAGCTTCCAATACAATAGGATATCCATAAATAAACTGAAAAATAAAAACAGTGCATGATATATTTTACACTCAAAGCTTGATAAATACGATAGATAAGTCATTGTAAAGAGAACAATTAAGGTCTTTTACTATGCCATCATTCCTACGAATTTTTGTTGATAACGCAAAAGAAAAAAAAAATCAAGAGAACATGCAGTAATCATAAGATGCTATACGAACAGGGTTGTGGCAGCCACAGAGGACAAATGGAGGGCTCTGACACCAAAATCTATACTCTTACCCCTTCTGTTATGTAATGAATATTTATAATATAAAATGAATGAAAAATAACTTTTAAAAACCATTAAACCATGTCAAGGCGTTAAAATAACTAAACTTATATTAAATCATCCATTTGATACTTTACTTTGTCTAACTGAATGTGTACAGTTGCGAATTTATTACATATTGCATAACACTAAGTTTAATCTTATTTCTTAAAATTTATTTTTCTATTTTATATTTGCTCTCATAAACGCAAAGTAAAAAAAAAATAAACTTTCATAAACAACTTTTCTTCCTTTACGAAGTTTATTGGTACACTTTCCACAACCTGTGAGTGATCCTTACTTCACGCACTGTAAAGATCCATGCTCGAATAAGGTAGTATGCGTACCGTATTATGTGTGCAATATATATGTACGGTAAATTAGTAATGTTGTTATAATCTGAAGGAAGACTTTCAGTTTGCTTCTAGTATAAAAAGACTGGGTACCTTAAAAAAAAAAAAAAAAAAAAAAAAAAAAAAAAAAAAAAAAAAATTCCTCCTACAACAATTTGGCACTTATACCACTCTGTATGAACTAATACAAGGCGTCCCACTCTTTAGCGAACTCTATATTTCGTTAACAATACTAATGAATATATTGCAACGAAATTTGAACGGGAATACGTTCATTGCATGAAAGATTGTGGATGCCTAATTGTTGAGACATTGAGTAGTATTTTCCTAGCCAATAAACTTCTCACTTGCCTGACTTGCTTCTGCTAGTCTTACATACAAAGGAGTATCAAAAAATAAGGTGAATTTGTCTCCGAAATCCAGAATTTTTGTATAATTAATTTTTGTATGTTGCAAATACCAAGGTGAGGGAAGTCTGACGACAATTGCTGCCTTTTGCGTCAACCCGACTGATACTTAGAGCAATTTAAAGATGGCTCAATTTGAACGTTATTCCAAGGAAGAGGTACACGGTGTTCTCTGTTTATTATGGGTCAAGGGACCAAAACCATCTGACACTCATCGAGAATTGGTGGAGATCTATGGAGTGTTATCTCTTGTAAGTATGTGTAGTGCAATGCATTCGCAAGTGGTAGGACTGTGACAGATGACAGAAGTGACAGAGAAGCAACGTTCATCACCAAACAGGAATGATTCGTAAAAACAGAAGAATGATGTTGCGAAGGCGCACTGGGTGCCAAAACATCCGAGTGAGACCAAAACATCTTCGAATAGGCATTCCCCTGACCATCTCACACGATATGTCCACGAAGGAAATTCATTCCTTCATCGCATCATAACGGGTGATGAAACCCCGATACATCTATGGACACCTAAACCAAAACGCCAAAGCATGTCATGGAAATATTCATCGTCAATACCGGCCAAGAAATTCAAGATCACAACATCTGCCAAGAAAGCAATGGCTACTGTGTTTTGGGGCAGTCAGGATGTTATTTATTGAATTCCTGGCAAAGGGTACGAGAAATACTACGGACACGTAGTGCCAAACCGTGGAAGACTCAAAGCAGCCACAGGTCAGAAATGGTAAAGCGCACTACAAGACGGGCTTGAGTTACTACACGATAACGACCACATGCAGCCCAACTGACCAATACACACAAGTTTCAAGTGGGAAATTCTTGACCATCTTCCGTACAGCCCTGATTTAGCCCCTTCCGACTACCATTTGTTCGGACTCCTAAAGAAACACCGCCATGGGTGGTGTTTCGATACACTGGAAGAGGCACAACAGGTTACGGTCATCTCATTAAGCAACATTTCTTTGCAAAGGGCATGGACGATTTGATGTCACGTTGGAATGCATGTTTGGATGTTTTCTGTGTGTTTTGCAGTGTTTGTGTTTCGAATGTTAGTGTGATACCCTGTGTCAAAATGATAAAAATATTTATCTCTGCACCTTTTACAGTAAATCAAAAATTCGCCTTACTTTTTGATGCACCTTCCTATATATATGAAGATCAGCAGAGAGAAATTATATATAATTTTTCGACGTATACACAATACGATAATTTGTATGAATATACGTGCACACGAATAGTTGAAAAATTGGTGAAATGAAAATATCTAATTTTACCAACGTGAATCTCGTTGAGGCTAAAGGACACCGCGTGATTAAGAAGAGTGAATGATACGATGTTGTCCACCGCAAATCACTAGGTCTGGGATCGAACCAGAACATCTCGTACTACAGGTAAACATTTTACTTCGGAACCACCGCGTCATATTTAATATTCTGTTGAGTTTGAGAAAGAAACATATGTTCATGTACGCTTGAAGCTTTTATGTCCTGAAGTCTCATGCAAAACATACCAGCAACTTTGCTTTCGGCAGGAGACTTCTTTTGATGCAAAATTAGGTGAACTAACGGAAACAAAAACAGTCTAGGAATTTTCAGTCACTGTTTTGTAAGTAGAACGAACTGCAAGTTTCTCTTCTTTCTTCATTGACGTATTTTTTAGTTGTAACAGTGTTTGTGGATTATTCTGTATCTAACATTTTCTTATACCTTTGACGCATATGTAATTCATCTCTTGAAACAGGGCAACTTCCAGAAGATCATAAACTTGCAAAAATAAGACCTATACACAAAAAGGACCAATTACTGACCCAGGAAATTATCGTCCTATCTCTAACTTTTCCAAAAATTTCGAAAAAGTCGTACATAACAAATTAGTCTCCTTTCTGAAAAGAAACATTTTCACAAATAGTTAATTCAATTTTAGAAGAACAAATCTATTAACAACGCTGTAGCGGTTTTTCTGACACACACACATCACGCAAGAGGAAGTAGAAATGAAATAGAGCATTAAGGACGGAGTTCCAAAAGTATCAACTTTAGGTCCTATACTGTTTCTTATACAGATTAATGTTTTTTTCTGCTTATATAGTTTCCAACTTTTTTTTTTTTTTTTTTCCTGACAGAAGTAATTTGGTTGAAATCTCACAGACCTTACTCTGAAGAATATTATATATACGGCAGTTAAACTTACTGAGTAGGTAAAAGTGAACCAACTCAATATAAATACAGTGAAAATAATAAATTTTAGCGGTAAAACAAATTTTCTAATTATGTATCAGCTGCATATAGTTTGGGAACCCACACTGATATCTCATAAATTTTTAGGATTAAAAATGGATTCTAAGTTAACCTGGGATAAACATGTCACTGATTTGTCGAGGAAACTAAGCACAAGAGTTTAACTTATATGCAAACCACCTGCCATGCGACAAAGGTATTACAATGTAGAAGATCCTTAGAATAATGCTATCAGTGCCCTTTTATACATCTACCAAAAGCTAATATTTCCATTATCAGTATACACGTCCTCGGATCATCATCATACATACATACATACATACATACATACATACATATAAATAAACGAAATTTTCCACAAACAAACTATTTGCTGAGCAAAACAATATATTCACATAAAAAACTACATGCGTGTTACAGTTTCGCCAACTAACATTTTGGCTTCATCAGACACTATGAGATACATGAGACACGTGCAGTCTTATATACACACAAGAGCTGAGACATCTTGCTTCTGATTGGCTCCTGGCAGCAGCCAATCCCCTTCAGGTATTCTAATTTGTATTGCCCTATACGGAGGCTTCCTATCTTTTGTAAATTACACATACATAGAAAGGACGATCTTAGCACAAATAATCTAAACTAACAATTAATTGACATAAATAACTAAATAATTATATAAAAAATATAAATAAATAAATAAAAAATATACACATAAATAAATAAATATATAAATAAACAGATAAACATACAATACGCTTAAAAAGACGACACACACATACAGTATATACACATACACTATACAACCAACTATATATCTATATATAAATATACCATTACATATATACATATACACACACACGTATATAGAGATAACTAATATGGACTAATAAATACATAAACACGTGTGAGACAATCAATATATATACAACAACCGTAATAGATATGTGTATTCAGAATCTTATACTTTAAGCTTTTTTAACAACCTATTCCACTGTTGGTCGATGATCAGTCCTGAGTTCCAGTTCATAGCTTTATTACCCTCCATTTCTATAAACCGTACCTCCTTCCATTTCCTAACTATGCTTCTTTCTTCCTCGCTTAGAATTTTTACTTCATCCCAATTAACTGAATGTCCCGTGTCAGAAGAAGAAAAGTGTGGTGGGGGATAGAAAGTTTGGGAGAAGAAACAGAAATCATTAAAAGAATGCTTAAGAAGATGGGGGGCATCTCAACTTACAGAAAAGGCAGCAAGAGGCTTCTGGATGTAATAAAGGAAAAAAGAAGGAAGAAGACAGAAGAAGAACAAAGGGTAATGATGGAGAAAAAAGGAGTTATTTATAAAATTCAGTGCGGCGAGTGTGATATGTGTTATATTGGGGAAACTGGAAAGAGACTAAGAGAGCGTATAAGACAACATAAGGATGACGTTAGGCTAGAAAGGAACAAAAATGCGGTCTACAAACACGTAAGGGACACGGGACATTCAGTTAATTGGGATGAAGTAAAAATTCTAAGCGAGGAAGAAAGAAGCATAGTTAGGAAATGGAAGGAGGCACGGTTTATAGAAATGGAGGGTAATAAAGCTATGAACTGGAACTCAGGACTGATCATCGACCAACAGTGGAATAGGTTGTTAAAAAAGCTTAAAGTATAAGATTCTGAATACACATATCTATTACGGTTGTTGTATATATATTGATTGTCTCACACGTGTTTATGTATTTATTAGTCCATATTAGTTATCTCTATATACGTGTGTGTGTATATGTATATATGTAATGGTATATTTATATATAGATATATAGTTGGTTGTATAGTGTATGTGTATATACTGTATGTGTGTGTCGTCTTTTTAAGCGTATTGTATGTTTATCTGTTTATTTATATATTTATTTATTTATGTGTATATTTTTTATTTATTTATTTATATTTTTTATATAATTATTTAGTTATTTATGTCAATTAATTGTTAGTTTAGATTATTTGTGCTAAGATCGTCCTTTCTATGTATGTGTAATTTACAAAAGATAGGAAGCCTCCGTATAGGGCAATACAAATTAGAATACCTGAAGGGGATTGGCTGCTGCCAGGAGCCAATCAGAAGCAAGATGTCTCAGCTCTTGTGTGTATATAAGACTGCACGTGTCTCATGTATCTCATAGTGTCTGATGAAGCCAAAATGTTAGTTGGCGAAACTGTAACACGCATGTAGTTTTTTATGTGAATATATTGTTTTGCTCAGCAAATAGTTTGTTTGTGTTTCAGTATATATACAAAGCAAAGCTTCTACTTATGGAAAAGAAATTTTCCAGTAAATTCGCATCTACACAAATATAATACTAGAACCATGAATTACATTAATCTATAAAATTTCCGATTATTAAAAACTCAAAACTAGTTACATCACACAGGAATAAAACTATATAATAAATTGCCAGATGCTATCAAACAAATGTCAAATTTGCACTTTAAGAGACATCTTGAATTACTGTATATAATCACCTATTCTACAGAATGTGTAGGATCTGATTTATTTTAATGTAAATGCTTTGTATTTATAAATCCTAACGAAGTTATGAACAGGAATTCGCAGAGCGGAAATATAAATAAATAAACAGTAAACGTTTAGCAACTTGCATTAACACACTACATGTTAACTGCACTATTTTGACTTGATGAAATAGTATGGATTATACAGCATAGTAGAAAATGGGAGGGGGGGGGCGGCTCCAGTAGTCCGAATGCGAGTTTTCCCAGCACAGGTAAATGAATTGCAATGTCCCCACTAGTTCCGGCCTGCGAAAAGCGACATAAACACACGGATAATCGCAGCACGCTGGCTGGGGTTCAGTGTCCGAACTCGTGCAAACAGAGCGTAATCTGCAGTATATCACTACAGAAGCAGTGATTACGGAAAAATACTAGTAAATCATGCGCGAGTAATTTCATAAAATGAGTAATTTCTTTTTAAGTAATTTAGAAAAGAAAGAATAATCCAAACGATTTTGTATCTGATCAAAAAAGTTGAAGTCGTTATTAATGAAGACAGTCTTCGAGCAAAATCTCTTATGACGACGCATAAACAAGTCTGTTCTTAGAAGCCCCACACAGTATTTATATTATCACTTAATATATTATCACATAATGTAAGTATATTATAGTGTGTGGTAAGTGACTTTTTCACGTCCCTCTAATGGGGCGTTTACACTTAGTCGATTTGCGTTCGATTCAGTTGAATTGACGTCACTTTCAACTTAATCGACCGTGTAAACAGGACTTCAACTTAATCGCTTGATAATTGAAAGCGACTAATCGACTAGCAACTGAATTGAAAGACGTTCTATTTTCTGTGGTCGATTCTATTTTATTGTGCTATAACACCGTAAATTGTACCAATTACTTTTTGCTTGGACATCTTTAAAATTGCCAGTCGATTTCGAATCGACCAGAGGAGAGCGAGTCAACAAGCAGCATTCAATTTCGGTTGAAACAATTGAACACATCCATCGATCTGATTCGGCCTAGTTGATTCGATTTAGTCGCAAATGCAGCGAGTCGATTTAGCCGTGCGACTAAATCGACCAAGTGTAAACGCCCCATAACGGAGACCGCCGCTAACAAGATTGGTAACAAAA
Organism: Thermobia domestica; assembly: GCF_964235325.1. Classification (NCBI taxonomy): domain Eukaryota; kingdom Metazoa; phylum Arthropoda; class Insecta; order Zygentoma; family Lepismatidae; genus Thermobia; species Thermobia domestica. Next base: position 96,363,688 of record NC_137468.1, read on the forward strand.
TTATTATTCCAACACAGTGTGACAGAAGGCCAGAGAATGGAAATTATTTGCTGGTTAAGTGAAATCTGTTTTTTTTTTTTTTTTTTTTTTCAAGCATACTTAGAAGAGAGAAGTTTATGTAATTTACATTTACAAATCTGATGTAATGAAGAAACTTTATTTCGAAGTTTGTATCTGGAGTCTATTCCGGTTCCATAGCCTCAACCAGAAAACACTAAGGAGACTCCGACCAGCAAGTTCTATGCAAACACACACACACACAAAAAAAGTGACAAATTGTCGATTTTTTTTTCACCGAGTCAAATTTTCAGTAAATTAAAACTATATATACTTTGACAATAGGTTTACACATTTGGCATTTGTGGATAAAATTTCTTTTTGTGTATACAGCGCTCCTTAGTTCACTAAATATCATAAACGTTCGTTGATAATTATGGAGCTGATACCTTAAAAGGATTTGTACACTCATGTTCAAAATGATTGTCGCATATCTATAACTGTCTTTTTGTAAGAATATAATTTGATAATGATTTTGCAGGCTACTTTTAATACTGATACTATGTGTATAATCGGGAAATGTATATTTGTGGTAAATTTCATAGGAAAAGAATTCTAAATTATAAATGCGAAAAAAATTAGAATGAGTAAAACAAAATGTTGCTAAATGAACAAGAAAGTTTTATTTTTGTTTTATTGTTCTTATTTATTGCTCTTTTGACATGAAATTTGCCACATACATGTCTTTGCCGATTATACACAATACTAACATTATAAGAAATACCGGGCGAATTCGTTATAAAATTATATTCCTACAACATATTTATAGACATGCGACAATAATTTTGGACATGTGTGTACATATTGTAAAGAAATTTGATTCACATAAACAGAAATGTTCATAACTTCCATCAATTTTTTAACGGGTATTTTGCTAATCTATTTTCGAAATCAGTTAAAGAGAAAAATACTTACTTTTCGTATAAAATCCTTTGGCAGTGGGTAAACAGAAATTATTCCAGGCTTGTTACATTTCTTAGAGACCACAAACACCTTCTCCAAATATGAGTGACTGTTGAGCAAATTGCTAACAGTGACATTCAAGTCATAAGCACCAAGTGTAAAATATGTATGATTTGCTTCTCCTGCACTAGTTTCGTATGATGGGCTTCCATCTCCCCAGTTCCATTGAAATTTCAAATGCGAACCACCCTTGTGCAGAACTTTAAACACTACAGACTTCCCAACAGTAAGATTTCTGTAATACACACCAATTATTCCAGCACATTCTTCTTGAATTAAAATTTTCAACAGATTTGATTTTACTTTCGAAAACGGATTTTTAGCAACACACTGAACTAGGACTTCACCACTGTCGAAAAATGTGTGTGTCAAATGCGGCACATTAGTAGTTCTTTCGTATATTACATTTCCATCTTGCTGTATTGTCCAATCAAACTGCATAGCTGATTCAAAATCCGGAATTACTTCAGCTGTTAACGCAATTGGTTCGCCGCTTGGATAAGCACTGTTAATTGAAGCTACGCTGATTTGCACATCAACAAGACGATGAAGAACAATTATTTCACCGGATGCCTGAAAAGACAAGATGAAGGCAGATTAGAATACTAATCATCCACATGGAATTTTATATTGTTACGAAAAACAACAAGGAAGGATATTAAAATTCAGAATTTCATTCGCCAGAAATACCTTACGTTTGTTATTTTATTTACAACATCTTTATAACAGTTTTTAGCACAACCTGCCTAGGTATACTCAAGGATTAGAAATTATATTTCCGAGCATGCATTTTAGCCCGTTACGTATGAGGGATGATGATGTCCATAGGCGATCCCGGAAAAGTGGAGGGGAAGGAAGTGGCTCGGGACCTGTATGTCAGGTAGGCTACCATACCATCCCGGTATTTGCATAAGGGGAAATCCATGAAAAACCTCAATCAATGAAACGGTTTCTATACCTTTCCGACTGACTGTCTCCACAGGGAACCACAGGGCAAGAGTGTTAGGGACTACGCTGCGCTGGGCCATCAAACTATACCCAAGGGATATATAGGAGACTAGTGATTTCTTTAGGTAATGATGACGAAAACGTACAAGCATACTGAATTTCAAGTTTTATTCCAATTCCAAGTACCTAAAATATGAGATTATAAGTGAAAAAAAAAAAAAAAACATTAAATAACATGGGGAATTTCATCCCCTCTTTAGACTCCCTAAAATTAAAAATAAGGCTGATATTTAGTATCTCCCCCAATCTTGCACATATAAGATTTACAGTGTGTTACTTTACAAAATTTCCTGAGCTAGGGACAGCTAGCGAAGGGAGTTAGAAATCCCCAGGGCCCTTGTACTTCTACCTTTATCACAATTTAGACAAAAACAAGGTACTCGGTTCTGGAAGCATGAAACGAGTTGGGGGAGATACTAAATGCCATCCAAAAATATTTACTTTTAGCAATTTTCCTGTGGGTTAGTCCCGGAAAGCCACAATCATGCCAAACTCAACTGGAAGTACCCGTTATTTTATGTCAGTTCATGTAGTTTTATATAGTTAGGATTGTAAAATATTCCGTAACTTTTCGGTTTTTCAGTAGCATCTATTCCTATTTTTAATAGTTTAGGTACCTTATACACCATTTTCATCATTTAACAGAAGCTATATAAGGTTAATATATGCACTTGAATTACATTAAACTAACAGGAATTTTTAAAACTTTCTACCTTGTCTTTAAAAATGCTAATTTGAGGGGGAAACTAAACTTTAAAAAAAAAAAGGTTCACTTCACAATGCCCACTCCAGCTCGTATACTCACTCACAAACGAAAAATCTCACACTATTAATTTCATCAAAACTTTCCTAACATTAACCCGTGCGTATTCGCGCTCTTTTTTTGTGACAGCAGTACTGACGCGGGGGTCAAATAGACCCCCAAATTGACATTTATTTTATAACAAAAATATTTTTTTAATAATTAAGAATGTAGCATAACTAGACATGTTTCTAAAAGTATTTACCGCTATTAGATTTTTTGTACTCGTTTTGAGATTGTTATATTTTTTCATCGGGACTTTTGGCTAACAACAAAATGTACCTGTTTAAGAATCTGTGTACACCCTGCGCGAGTACTTAAGAGTTAAACTAACCCGTTCCTACCCCTACCCTACATATCTCTATCTTTAGGTTTGCCATACATCCGTATTTTGTACAGACTGTTTGTATTTTTGGGTCCGTGTCCGTATCGTACAAAGCATGAAGTACGAAAATGCCCTTATTTGACAGATTTTGGAATTGCCCGCGTTACATTTTAGTTACCATTAATAAAGTAGGTTATGTTTTTAAAAGTGTCTCATTTTTCTATTCTAGGGTTCTTTTGGTTAGATTTAATATACGTAATTTAATGGCATAATTTCTTATATTTGTGTTAATGAAAAAAAAAAAAAAAAAGATACGTTGGTTTCCAATAGTTTTAAATATTATAGTAAATAGGCCTAATTGTGTGATAACCTAAAAAGGTGATTTTTAGGTAAGAAATTTCAAAACATTTGTTCTGAATTTAGGCACCGGATATTTGATGAGTCATTTTAAGGCTTGTCCGTACTTTGGATCAAAAAATTATGGCAATCCTACCTATCTTACCATATTCTACTACATCTTTTAAAGTGGCCCTATTTTCGATGCGCAGCTGGAGCGTGTATTATAAAGTTTAGCCAAAAAACTCAAACAGTCCTTAGCAATAACGATCCAATTCTCGGTTAGCAAAACAAAAATTTTAAACAATTTTTTACCGTTAAGTCAAACAACGAACGTAATAAATCTTATAATAATAATTTTTATATATGAGAATTACCCTGCACACAACACAGACCAAAATTAACTTACGACACGAATATTTCGATGAATATAGTAATTTTTTTATTTTTATTTTTTACTCGTAATTTATTTTAATAATACAACAAGTTTCAGCAACACACACTTAAGAACTCCATGATGGTTTGATGAAATAAGACAAGTCAAAATGGGGCTTTCGTTAAATTGAAGAAACGAAGTTTGGTAAAATCGACAGCAAGACAGGATAGCATCTCCGTCACAAAGCACAAACACTACTATTTTCAAACAATAAACTGATATTAATCTTAAACTTACAAGTTATATTCAAGTTCGATTTAAAACAAAAATTCTCTAAGACATACGTTCAGTACATACTCCGAACTTGTTGCGCAATGCACAAAACCGATATTTCTTTCGAAACCAAAGCGAGCACATATACACACCATTGCTCACAGCGCTCCCGTTCTTGGTAGCTTTCCTGTAAAGTATCATTTCGTCCTCCTACGCAATCTATAAATATTGAAAGGTTAATCTAAGTATAAAGAAGGCTCCGAAAGAAAGAACTACACATTCATCCTATGGTAACTAAACTAACTCCAGGAAGCTCCGTGTTTTCTACAGCCATATGGCCCCTTCTGTCTCCCCTCTGCCCCCCATCTTCCAACTCTGTTTCCAATCTGCCCCGTTTGACGTCAGTTCCCTCGACAAAGTAAACAAGTCACTCAGTGCGGTGCCTCTGTTTATTGTGTATTTCAGATGTAAAGCATCACGGGCAGTAGCCAATGCTGCGCGATATTTCGCGCGGTGTTGCCGGATTGCGGACTCCCCTTTCCCTTCTCGCTCTTCCTCAAGCTGAGATTATGACACATAAATTTGCAACATTATTCACAATGTAACAATATTATTCCAGCAATATCTGGAATTTTAACTGTGCATCCTAAAAGTATATATAGCAACTAAATTACTTACCTGTTATCTACTCCAGTGGAACTGCTAAAGGCTCGTCTTCCCCACTACTTTCACTATCGTCTATGTCAGTTAATATTTCGTCATTGTCTGAATCTGAGTCTTGTAAATTTACTATTATGGGTTCCAAAATTTCGTCACGTCCTATTTCTTTCATGAAGTCATCTTCTTGTAATTTGTCCGTGTGTTGTACACAAGATTGCCAGTCGTTTTGCGTTACGCTATCAATTTCTTCGTTTATCAGTCTTTCAACGTCTGTCAACTTGAATGTCTTATTTCTTGTTGCAACTCCTCTCTTTACTTGAGCCCATATAAGCTCGATTGGGTTGTAGTGACAATGATAGGGTGGTAACCTTACTATTTCGTGTCCGTTTTCGTTTGCCAGTTGGTCTAGTTCGTACATTTTAGATTGGTTTTTGAACGGCATTACGCGCTGCAATAGCTCAACCTTAGTTTCTGTTGCCGAAAATTCAACACCTTTTTGGTGTAGCCATTCAACAATGGCATCTTTTCTAGTTGATGAATTTGGAATTTTATTTGTGACGGCTGAATGATATGGGGCATTATCCATTATTATAATGCTACCCTCCTCTAAATAATTTAGAAATCGGTTCAAAAACCAATCCTTAAATGTAGCACTTGTCATTTCTTCGTGATAGTCGGAAGTTGATTTAGACCGAAATATCCACTTACTTTCAGGTATAAATCCAGTTTTTGCAGATCCCACATGACAGACAATAAGTCTGCTTCCTTTTCCCGGAGGCACCTTTAATCCACCGTTTTTTGTGGAATCTTGCCAAACTGACTTATGCGAATGATTTTGATTTACCCAAGTCTCGTCCAAGTAAAATATTGGTCTTGTGTCGCCAGAAGTCCGAATTTCATGCATCTTCCGAAGAAATTTTAGTCTTGCCGCCACAATATCATTCCTCTCCATTAAAAACTTACGTCCATCGGTTGTTTTCTTATACCTGAAACCTAAAGCCCGGAGTATTCTGTAAGTGGATGACTTGGAACCTGTAAAGGAAATCTTACTTTTCAAAGCATTTGTGATTTTTTGCAAAGTCGGAAATTCGCCTTGGTCATAAAAGTCAAAAACAGTCCTGCGTACTACGTCCTTGTCAAAGTCATTAAGGTTTGTGAGCCTTTTGGGAGGTCCTTTGTGTTTTCTAGGAGATAGAAAAACTGGAATATTACTGGGAGGCATCTTTCTTGCCTCCACGCAGATTCGTGACACTGTGGCTCGATTTATCCCGCAAGCTTGTGCTGTTAGGCTTTGACACTTTTTAAAGTTAAGTTTCTTTCTTTCTTCTTCTGATGAGTATTTCTTAAAAAATTGTAAATACAAAAAATAATTCTCCGAGCTTGACTTCGAAGCACTTCTTTTTTAGAAAATCCCGCACTTGCACTCGGTTTACTAAAAGACATTGTATATTTTAGTTTTCGGAGAACAAACGAACTACCAGGAAAGAAAGCAACCCAGATACTGATGAATTCTGTTTATGCTAGAAGAGAAATTGCGTTCCTACACGAATAGCTTCTTTGTTCCTTATCAGTTTTTATAACAAATAACACTCTTGGGGCTTGGTCTAGGTCTCACGAAAACAATCCGTCTGAAAGCAAGTCCATATGATCGAGTTTGTTTTGGGTTACGATAATTTACGACACCATTCAGACGCTTGGTGCTTTTGAATCCCTGCTTGAGGGGAAAAGAGGGAATAAGTGGTCGCATATATGTAACGTAGTGAAACGTGAAAGAAAAAATAAACAAAACATACTGCTTTTCTTTCTGTCGAATAAGGAAGAATCTATCTGGAAGTGAACTTCAAACCAATACTACGAACTTCCCGTACTTTGTTCTCGCTCGCTTACTACTCTCAAGGGTGTAGCCACCGGGGAAAAGGGGGCCCTGTCTTTCCAAATTATTTCCAACCCCGAAATGAGGTTTGTTTGGTATATGTTTAATAAACTTATTTAATAGTTAATGTAAATGAGGGACGTTTATGATAAAACATGAAAATTAAAAAAGAAAACATCATCAGTACGGTTTTTGTACCTAATTAAAACAGCTAAAATTAATCATATGCTTTACATTCTCATTTCCCTTTCTGTGTGAAGTCTCTATATTATTGCATAATAATAGGGCCTATCTGAGTTGGTATTTTTTTTTTTTCAAGTTTTTTTTTTTTCCTTTACTATTTTAACCCACATAAACACAAAGTCAGATAAACAGATTGCCAAAAACAGCATTTGTTTTCTTATGAATAGCTTATTGATTCATCTTTTACAATCCGGGTTTTAACTTCAGTACTGTCAAGATCCGTCTCTTGATAAGGTAGCATTGTGAAAATATAATATGTGTATTGTATGTATGTATGTATGGTGAATTAAAATGCTTTCATGTTGTGAAAGAGATAATTTGTTCTGCTTTTAATATGTGAAAAGTTTCCCTCCCATTGTAAGTAATGTACCCCTAGAACAACCTGCTGGTTACACCCATGATTATTCTGTAATAAAAGTTGAGTTCTATTTCCAAATTGAAGAAAAATCCACTGGAAATTAGACGCGGGACTCATCGCTCGTTTTACTAATTGTTTTATATGGAAACCTTTAAAAGCGTGTATCATAACAACCAGTTGACATAAAAAGATGTAGTTTTCACGTATGTGTTCGTAATTCTTTTCTCTACTTCGTAAAGTGAGCAGTTGATGTGCTAATACAATATTTCTAATAAGCGCCTCTGGTATTGTCAAGATTCGCAGTAGCGCGAGAAGTCAGCGTGCGGACTGCTTGTCGCGAATTGTCAACACCGCTCAAAGCCAATTGGACGCCGCGTGAAGCCAACTCAAGGCCATGCCGCTTATCATCTGAAAAGTCCTGTACATCGACTTCAGACAACTGCGAAAAATAACGGTTTAAAATGGGAGCAGATGACACAAAATAGACAGGAGTTTCTAAACAAGGCTGTCATACGAATAATCAAGTAACTATTGACAATTTAGTTAAAAAAGAAAAGAAAAGAAAATTGTCTTCATAGGAAAAATGTTATTTCCCTTACCTAAAAGAAGGGAGAGTGGTGGCTTAAAAATTTCAAGAGCTGAGCGCAGACACGGGAATAATGGTTCTTTCTTTTCTTTTCGTGGCTCTATCTCATTTACATAGAAAGAGTTTTGTTTACAACACTGTATACATTTACGAAATTTATGGAAAATCCCGTACGAACAACCATTTGAAACATATGGTGAATTATGAAGAAATACCTGTTGTAACTATTTTATGTTCTTTCAAACTGATTTATTTCGATGTTAAAACAAAGCTGATTCCCAACTGTAAGATCAGTGATGACAGTAACACCCAGCAGTTTGGATTCGTAGGACGGGCGGGGGGGGGGGGGGGGGGGGTGGAAGAAATGACGTTCTGTAATTATGCATATCAATTAGCAATAGTGACAGCGAAACCAGCTCTTCTCCCACCAGTGGCGTATGGTGAAATTTTACTTTGGCTAAGCAATAATATCAGAGGTGGCTCGTGACGGACGCCACACTGGTAAAAATTCAAGTTTTTTTTTTTTTTTTCTTGAAACACAGCCAAAAGAACTTCATTAATGTATTAGTTGTTGCATACAGCAACTTTAGGCAATGACATAACCAGGAACTTACTTTAGAGGAAATTTCTCCTACTTAAAAAATGGTTCTAGGTTAAGTATGGGTTCATTTCTACATCTATAAATGACGTCACTAACTAAATTATACTTTAAAACTTGCTACGTATAAGAGTGATCATGCTTATTTGAAAACAATATTCTAAGAATGTATGAATGTCTTATGATATGCAATTCACCTTAAGCTTAAAAGTGGTTAGTATACGTGCCGCTTACGCGAGAGATCCGACTCTCGGTGGGAACTCAGGTAGTTTTCATCTACGTTAAGCTGTAGGTCTATGCCTCATATAGCCTGATTGCTGAAAAGAGATGTTAAACTCTAAATCCATTAACTAAAGATCAAAAGTTTATCTAATTCGTACCATTGGCTATTTGTTTCGATGTAAATGGAAGTAGATTCATTTCATTTTGTGTACATAAATAACGAGTTAGCTTTCTTGTTGCAAATACTATTGAATTAGCTTCAATTGAATTCTCGAATAGTTTAACTACCCTCTAAACAAAAATTGTAACCAACCACTGATTGATTTGTACGTATGTCCTTCGTCAGCAGCAAGGCTACGTAAGACCTGCAGTTCTAAATGAAATGAAATTAAGTTTTACGTCCCACGGATAGGTACGCTAGGCTAAAGGAGACGATGATGAGGAATGAATGAAATGGTGGAATGAAGAAAGTGAGAGGAAACGGGAGAACCCCGAGAAAACCCACGCACACGGTTCCACTACAAAGTTCACTTGGCACGAGCTGGGATCGAACCAAGGAACCCCTGCACCAGAGGTGAACCCTCTACCACTGAGCCACCGCGGCCTCTACATGCAGTTCCAAGTAGGATCTAAACTAATATAGTGGATTTGATACTTTCTCACTGAGAATCGAACTCGAGATCTCGTGAATAAAGACACATGCGGTGGTCGTCAGGGAGGACGGCTGACAACGTCACTCGATTCAAATTGAATTATATATGCACTTTTCCTTTATCCCTAGGATCTTTTCACGATAATAACCTTTATCCTCTTTACAGTTCAACCTGATACTTGAAAAATAAAAACTTAAATGGAGTTCTTACAATGCTCACAAACCACACGAACACACCGCAAGAGTTTAAATATTTAAAAGTCTCTGAAACTTATTGTCGAGTTCTATATTTGTCTATATGGAATTTATGAATAATTAACTGTCAAGTTAGCTTTGATCATTCATTATATATATGCAGTGTTTGCAAACTCGTTGCTGTGGGTAACCTACACGCACAATGTAATGGAAGAAGAGCAACCTCTAAAATTCAGAACAAGCGTCGTTGAACAATATATAAAGAATTGATCTTTCTCTACTCCCCCATCCTATTATTATCAACTCATGTTAAAAAGGGCAACGGAATGAAACCATGTGCAGTCTACCGCATTATGGAGCTTGTATCGATTCTTCTCCCCTTAACCCCCGTCATACTGGAAACAGGAACACAGATTACGATGTGTTTTCGGCTAAAACTCTATACTGTGGTTGGGAATTTATTTCCGGCTGTGATAATTCCGCCTACTGCCGCTGGAGTGCGCCACCAGGAAGCCGCTAATCGGAAGGGTTCGGTCTGGGTCCCCTGGAGACGACTATCGCCTAACTAAATCCCTCGCTACTTTCAGCTCAATTCTCCTGGTTATTCAACTACTTTACCACCTTGCAAAATCTGTATGAACGACCTCTGCCTTCAATACGGTACAGGATAATCTCGCTTCCCAAACCCACCATATTACTCGCAAAACCTATCAAAGCTAAAATTTGGCACAGTATTGATGAACCAAAAGAAATATACGCAAGAAATGTATTGTCTTAGTTTATGGGAAATAACATCCGAAATTCTCACCTCAAATTTACACGGAGTAAAGCATAGCTATTCGAAGTCATTTCCAGTCTCAGTCTCTCTCTCTCTCTCTCAAATAAATATATAAATAAAATAAAATAAAATAAAATATTAAAAAAATAAAGTTACCCTTCTCTTCCTCCGGCCCTGAAATTCCGCCTTACATGCAACATCTGACATAAGCTGTATAGTCATCGAAAGATAGGTAATTATTTCTCACTTCTTAATCTTTCAAAGTTGATTAAATTTGTAAAAATATATATAGCCTATCAATACAACATTTTCATATTTGGCGTGTGAGATTATATCCTTTACAAAACTGGAGATAATGAAAATTGCAGTAGACCACTACAAAAATCATTGAGAGTCAGTTACTCAACATTCGCGCCCGACTGTCTAAGTATCAGTAGTGTTTGATAACACAGAGTAATACGATACGGAGTTTGTGTGCAATAGGATAGACGTTTGAAATCCAAAGTGCACCTCTTCAGGTTTCAAAGAAGGGGAAATTCCTGGTGCGCGATTAGTTGGAGCAAATATATCCAAAATTGCCAATATGTTACGTGTATATGGCGTTAACGGCACGCAGAACTTCTGGCAAGACACTATCAGAGAAGATGAATAGTGGACGGGAACCAAATTTGGTGAGAAATATCACTGTCTATTGAAAAGGGCTGTCAAACAGAACGGTATAGTTAACATGAAATAACTGACCGCAGATCTCGAATTAGCTTCTGGAACAAACGGTTTCTGCAATCACAATCCGATAAGAGCCTGAATATTCGCGGTCGAGTTGCAATTTCAAATCTCTTCTTACCGCCGCTACCGTAATAGTGTGAAAGGGATGGTACCGAGAACAAAGAATGGGCAGCCGATGACTGGAAACAGGTAATATGGTCCGATGAGTCATCTTTCTTATCTGCAACAGCAGGCACGGTTTACGTACGAGGGACGTCCGAAGAGGAGTTATGCTCCAAACCACCCACATTCTACCATTGAACATGGCGGCGGCTTTAATGGTGGTGTAGGCCGAAATGGCGTATTCCATTTATCTTATTCTCAGAGGACACATTACTGTAATTATGTACAGATTTCAGGCACGAGGTGTATTCTGAGGTACAGATGTCCCTTAACAATGCATACATGTCTAATGCATACATATATAAGATTTCAGGGCGTGACTTACGGAACATGAAGTTTATAATTCAAATCCTCCCCTGGCCCACTTAATCTCCCAACTTCAACATTATTGAATGTCTTTGATCAGATTTAAAAGCAGGTTGTGCGGTGTAAATTTCCTTCATCACCTTGACGCAAACTGAATGCAGCTCTCCACAATAATATAAAAAATCCACTCTTCCTCTGGAAATGATTCAAGGGTTATATTGTGTGGACTACGATATCTGGACTTGTATAGCCTACTTGCACAGTCTAACTGTGCGATTGTAGCTAGAAATCTATTGTCAGATCAGAAATGCACATTTGTAAAACAGGATTTTATTAGCAATGTATAGAATTAGATTGTTATCCTAATGATTTTGAGAAACAACACGCATCAGATCAACGCTATTTTTCCTAGATTTTGACAAATAGTACGCATCAGAGCAATGTCACCTTCCTAAGATTGTATGTCGCCCCACCCTAAAAATTCTATTTACATGTTCCTCCCCCTTGGAAATTATATTTACTTCTAAATCTATTTAGATCCTTCTATTCTCTAGACAGACACCGCTCCCGGAGGAGATTTTCATTAAAATTAGTATTTTCTTGTGTAAATTACACAGTTTTCACACTTATTTCCTTCTTCAACCGTTTTAAATATTGACTTTATGTTCCTCGCAGGGGCGGAACCGAACGGACTTCTGGAAGGGGGAGTTGTAATACTGCTACTTAGAGCTACTTTTAAGAGCTCCAAACTCTGGGATCGGTTGTATTTATATATAAAATACGAAAGTTTCCTCTTCTGGGGGGGAAGGGACAATTGCCCAGATCGCCCCCTGGTCCCTCGAGCCCGAGATTCCAATGACGTGCTCTGCGTCAAATCCCCTTGTGAGCCTTTGCGTCGGTCGAAAGCAATACCAGTTCTGCTAGTTTCAGTAGTGCTTTCAATGTCGAAGTAAGATATCAAAATATTACCCTGATATCGGAAACTATCTGACAGTACGTAAATGAAAAGGCACTCGTTTAAGTTTTCATATATGTACTGTGGCAAAAGTAAACTTTTTTCTTTTTATTTTATTAATGTGTACCTTTACACTATCCGTTAAGATAGCAAATTTACATGCTCTACTAAGCTTTCCGCGTAATTGACATTTCCGGCGATCTACCACTTCCGAGAAAAAAAAAAAAGGCGAGGAAAAAATAACGCATGTTTATAAAGGTAATCGTTCTAATGTGTATAACTCGTTCGCCACATTGCGTATCTCCTGAGTGCATTGTCGCAGACAACTGACATGTAAATGGAAAACACACATACATACACCCACACACAAGCCGAGCAAACATTAACCCACGGATTATCTTTCAGTTTCAATAAATGTACTGTATGTTACTACTGAGCGAACCGTTTCAACTTTCCAAACACTGTACACTGAACTCTCATTCGATAATCTGGAGTTTGATGGCCTGCTCCACATACGAGGAAGTGTCCTTTCACTTTGTACTGCTATTCATCAAAATCATATGTTTCCTATGATGAACTTCAAGAGCCTTCGGAATAAATTAATTCAATTATAGTTTTCAGTAACTTCGGGAGAAAAAAAAATAACTTCTCTATTGTAATATAGCAAATGTCCCATAATACCAAATGCCTCCACTCCATGTGTTACTTCAGGCAATATTTTGCATCCTTCCTTTTAAGAGTTCAGTTGATTTTGAGTTTAACGTCCCTTTCAGCAGCGAGGCTATATGAGATGGGACTTACTGATTAGCGTGGAATCCGAACAACACGAGCTTCCGCGGGGAATCGAACCCGGATCTCCCATGCCAAAGGCGCGTACGCTAACCGCTTCGCCACGAAGAAGCTCGACTTTTCATATAGAATGCGTCTAAATTTGAACGCTTCGTATGGTCATCTTAGTGAGGCACTCATTTTCTTTTTCAATTATAAATAAGTCCAACACAAACAAACGCTGAAACGTATTTAGTTATTTCAAATGAAAAGTTCACACACAAAATTTAATGTGTGTAATCTTCATGGACTCCAGTGGTGGCTGGTACTATATGTTGTGTTGTTGTGCAACCGGATATTTCTTTAATGCTAAAGATATTTTTAAGTATTAAAGTAGTGTATCAGTAAAAAATAAACCTTTGCTCTTGAGCGCAAAACAGTATTGATGTATTTCATAAAAAAAATAATTTAAAAAACTGAAAGAAAGAGAGTGATATACAAATCCAGTGGCAGCGAGCGTTGCCACTGGAAGCAGTAACATTGAGCATATGGCAGCGAGCTCCTATCTCTTAACATGAGGAAGTGGATTTATTCTTGCATCGCTGCTATCCTCCCGTATTACGCTGTTCAAGTTGCGAACGAAGTAGCAACTGGTATATAGTCAGCTTCTGTAGTAGTTACGAATTCCTCCGTTTGGCAGCGCTTGACTCAATTGATAGGTTGAGTGAGATATAGACGCTCGGAAGAAAGAAGTTGTCACCAAACAGAAACTCGCAAAGAGCAAATACGCGTCTGGTGGTTTTTTTTTTTTTTTTTTTACAGGGTCGGATCCAAGCTGAATATTTGGGGGAGGGCGGTCGTTCGAAGTCAATAGATTTTATTTTACATTTATAATACAAAGGTAAAAATTCTTGGGATAGATTTTATTTTTAAAATAAAAAAATATCCTATTCTGGGGGGGGGGGGGCGATCGAGACTCGAAGAAGAAAATGTCTTACCACTGGTTTAATTCCTAGCTGTGTGTCGCTCGTGCACATGATCCCGTGTTCGATTTCCGGCGGAGAGCATAAAAATCTCAAATTATTCACTTTCAATACTCATCTGTCTTTTTTAGCCTAAATTGCTGGAATGTTAAACTATTATTTTATTTTTTCATTTTCGAGGGAAAAAATCTTATATTTCATGCTTTTTTATAATAGAGCAGCAGACAAAAATACGTAGTTACTGAAAATGAATTATTTGTCCCTTATATTCATACAAAGAAATGCTAACAAAATGCATATTGTCGGAGGAGAGAGATATTTCTGTACCTTAAAGAAAATAAAGCGGAAAATATTTGCAGTAGCGATGCTTTCTATCCAGAAAAACTTGGCGAACAGCATTCCAGATTTCAATGAAGTCATAGAAAAATTTGAAGCTCGAAAAGAATAAAGAAAGACCTTATATTTTAAAATAATGCATAGTTTACTTAATTAAATAATTTTGTTTAACTGTGTGCATGAATATATGCAATTTTCTTGCTTTCTTTCTTCTTTTTGGGTTAACGATATCATTCATGGCTTACAGCACATGCTATATATTCGATTTATCTCTTGTTCAATAACATGAACGTAGAAGTTTTTGTATGTAAATAGTGTATAAACGTACATTGATAGTGGTTGTTTGAAAAAAAAAAAGGAAATAACTTACATATTAAATCAATATTAGAGAATACACTTTAATCAATAAATATACAAATGGAGCTTATAAGGACTTTCCTCTTCATATTTCCTTAATATTTTTTGGATAAGACTCAAGAATGCTGGGGGGAGGGGAATACTTGCGCGTAACTACATACCTTTGATATTGCAACATTGCAACCGGTACTTCTACAAACCACGAACCGCTACTGATGGATCATTTTGTAATATTTACAAAGTTCATACCTTCCTCCTCCCCTTTTCACGTCAAATTTTCAGTTTTTTTTTTTCTTACTGGTACCTTATGTTAAGAATTCTATATATTATCAAAATTTCGGGTTTCTAGCTTCAGCTGCTCGGCTTAGGCGTTGACCAGTCTGTCACTTACGATTTCTTTCATATACAATGGTTCAGAAGATACGAGAAATTATGTAGGGTATTCAATATTTCATAAAAAGCTGTCACCATGAATTTAAACAAGTATATTTTCAGAACAATATTCTTTACAGTCATCTGAATGGTGTATACCACGTGACAGTGTACACAAAAATATCTTTCCTCCAGCACTGAAACTTTATTGGGGCTGATTATAGCTATGAATAAAATTAAAGAAAGCAACTCTGTTACGACAACGACAGGAAATAACTAACAACAGTCAAAAATCATAGTCTTGTTTTTGTTTCAATCTACTGAATTGAGGTTTGCGCCTTTATTCTAGAATTTATCCTGGCGAGGGAAGAATAGTTTGACCCGCGGTTACCAATGTCCTCTTTTCCCTGGACATAGTCTCATTTCTTCCTGTAAAAATGTGTCTGAGTGGCTTGACATATAGTAATTATGTCTGGGTTGTTACAAAAAAAAAAAAGTAATCAGAACAATGTTATTTACTACAAGTAATCTCCTAAATGAACTTGTGCAAATGCCGAACACAATCAGCCATGTATTTGAACAATAAGCGTCTTCTTGTGCTTTGAAGTTGGTACTACCAAAGAGTTCACATAACTTCGTCTATTCTATCTTCCAGTTCCGCATTGGCTGAATTGAGTTTATTGTTGCCATATTGAAGGATAAATCTTACGGCATACAGTTTTTTTCTTGTGGAGAGGAACGAAAGGACTAAATAATGAATCATTATCCCCAAAGTCAGTTGATCTTTCGTCAGTATTTTGTTTCAAACACTAATACCTGAAATTAGATGCCCTTTTTAGTTGCATGAAATTTGGTAACCCTGTAAATGGACGGATTGCGTGTGCCACTGGGTCCTGTAATGCACGTGGTATCTATATACAAGGCAGGCAAGACAGAGCCGGGACTCGAACCCATTCCTGTTTTTAGTATTGTATTGCACTGCCGGGTTGTAATTTAACCTTGGATTACAGCATCTAGTAGTGGAGAAACATCTGCTGACACCTGGGACAGGTGAGTTTGCCGTAGCACCGCGGTGCCAATATTAGATGTACTGGTAGACACAGGGCTATATTTAACATTTTTACCGCGAAATTTCTCTAAATTCCAAAAGCAGAGTATGACAAAAAGAAGGAAAAAAAACAGATCCAAGAAATTCTGCCACCGAAGAATACGGCCAAAGGTAACTTTATTTGTTACAGAAGTTTTCTCCACTATTAAGTATGTATAATTTGCCCATAGACTCCGACCAGTTGAACAATGAACGAATCCCATTATTCTCCCTGGAAGGATGTTGTTAGCCGAGCAATGGTAGCGAGCCCTCAACAAATCGTTCCAATCAATGATTAATTAGTAGAACAGTAGTCCTCCGCTAGAAAGCTGATACGCCTGTTAAGAGAGAAGGCGACGCAGCGCACTGACCATGTGTTAAGTCGTTACGCTGGACGTAGTTTAACCGGTCTCTAACAGATGGCATTGGAGCGGCTCAGGTCTACAAAGGACTGTTACGTCAAGTGGTTTGTTTGGTTAAGTAATCCTCCGCGTAACAGGCGTATCCTGATTATCCACTTTATCCTCGTATCGATGGTGATGGGGTAATAAACAATCTAACAGATACCCACCATTAAGTAGTAAAGTATCCAACAGTAAGTAGTACAACCTACGCTCAGATTGGGGAGGTACTTTGAACTTACTCAACTCACATTTGCCCAAGAATAGTCTAACAATTATTTCTATTTCAGTTCATACTGTAGCAATGACTTCTTGTTTCTTATTTAATCAAAATAGTTCATTAAATATCACAGTCAGTGGCGTATTTAGGGGAGGGGCTTCCGGGCTTAAGCCTCCCCGAAATCTTACTTACTATAGTAAATTACATTAAATATCTTGCAGAATTTTCACATTTTCAGGCAAAGTCCCCCCGAAAGTTAGCAAAGCTCCCCACCGAAACAAAATCGTAAATACGCCACTGATCACAGTGTATGCGTTACATGTACAAGTTACATCTCCTTTTCTCTCTCTAATGTTACAATATCCCGACTTTTCACTCTAAAAATTTGGCAACCGTAATAAGGCCACGAAAAGATTGGTACTTCTGAGTTTCCTATTACAGAAGTTTAAGTGAAAAATTCAAAGTACGTATTAAAAAAAAAAAAAAAAAAACTATATTCTTAAAAGCTTTACAAAGAAGGACATTCAACAACTTCTGAAAAGCAATTCTGTTCCTGAGTTCCTCTACCGATTAATGTCGCGTAAGCTCTCACATATTCGATTATCGTTTTCGACCTTTTATTTTTATTTTTATTTTTTTAATCGCATAGTTCTACAGTATTTTTAAGTGCTTCAAATTAATATTTCACCTACTGTATTACACAACAAGGCTTCTTGTTCCGTGTATACCAAGTCGAAGTAAGTATTATATATAGATTAAGGAAAACTGAGGGATTTAAAACAGAAAGAAAAAAAAAAACACTGTTGCAGGTACAGTACGAATTTTACAATCATTAATTTATGAACGGATTTTACTTTATTATTATTATTATTCAATAGAACTTGGAAGTCACGTGGTGGATTTTCCACATGCAAAAGCTTAAAATAGAGAGCAAATTTCTTTTCTTGTCTTTTTCTTAAGTAGCAGATACAAGACAATGAAGAGAGTTGGATCTGAAGCTTTTTTTCTTTCTTTCTTTTAATTTTGTTCGAAGTCACGTTTTCCTTCTTAACGCGGAGGTTCTGCTTTGCATTATGCACTCCCTCTTAATTTGCACGATTAAAAAGTAGAATCAAGTCGTAGGAAGCATTTACATTCTTTCTCATATACATCAAGATCGTACAGCACGTACGAAAAATACTAAAAAGAAAGAGGGAAGACGAATGAGAGTAATGGTAGTCGTACTTCAAATTTAAAAAAAAAAAAAAATTCATGTGCCCAAAATACTAAACGAGGATTTTTTTTCAATTAAAATATAATTTATGCATAAAAAAAGAATATGTCTCTCCCAGCCAAAAACTCGTATTATTAGGTACGTCGTTGTTAGCTACGTCGAGTTATGACAGACAATTTCAAAGACAATGGGGAGCTTTGTGTCATGTTGCAAACGACCACAATAAAGCTTAATACTTTGCGTTATTTTATAGTTCGATGGTTATCCACCTAATCGGTTTAACCAAATATGTTCAGAACATGTCTCTAGCTGTTCTCAAACTTCCTGGTGAAGTCACAAAATGAACTTAAATGAAATATTTCACTTTTATGTCCCACGATTATGCAGTGTAGGCTAAAGAAGACTGTGACGATGAGAAATGGCAGAATGAAGAAAGCGGGAGAACCAAGGCAACACAATACACACGGTGTTTGTCCACCACGAAGCCCACTTGATGCGACCCTACGTACCAGAGGTGATGCTCTATCACTGAGCCACCGTTGCCCCTGGTTAAGTCACAAAGCTCACTGGAAAACTTGTGGGTCCCGTACAATAGGCACTTGAATTGAAAACAATAGGCCTATATAGTAATAAAACATACTAAATTACGTATATTACTATATGTACACACTTCTAAGTAAAATTAACTCATTAATTGTTACAAAGCAAATACAGAAAAAAATATTCATTTTAAAAACTACACTGAAATATTTGTTTTACGTCCCAGTACGGTGAAGTTGCAATAGCGGATCTAGCACGGAGCCAGGGGCCATAGGCCGTCCCCCAGTTTTTTGGGTGACAAAAATAATTTAAGCTACTATTTACATATGTTTGAAAGTTTATAGTAAACTCATGATTCACCTATCATACTCTGGGATCTGGCTGCCCGCAACCCCTTTTTAACTTCTAGATCCGTCACTGTGAAGGTGAGTACGAATGATTATTGAAAGTGAATGATTGTACAAAAATGGGTGTGGAATCAGAGGAACTTTGAGAATACAATGCTGTTTACCACAAATTCAATTATGATCGACCAAGAGGTGATCAGCCACCGGCTTTGTTCTAATGAGAGCTGAAAATACTTATTAAAGCAAGCTACAAGAGCCAAAAATGTGCGGCTTACACACAAGAATGTAGGGGCCTATTTACTAACATGCTAGACTTGAGAAAAAAAGAAAGAAACAGCCAACTTGCAGTTTATACAACGGAATCAACCTACCAAATTCCGCGGCGGAATATGTGGAAGCACGTAGTTATTTCCTTAGCCGCAACGGCACCAGGACAAGTAGCACATTACCGCCATCTACATGTATGTATAATAACTACTTATGAAACAACAGTGAAATCGTTCAGAACAATGCAGTATTGCCAAATTGGGCTACAAGTAGTGGATTGGGTGTTTTTTTTTTTTTTTTTTTAAGTGCCCTCGCTACCAAAATTTCAAATTGAGCGACATGCTATTTTTGGGCTACTTTTAATTGTCTGCAGGCTATAATAAGAATACGCTACTTTTTATTTTTATATATGAAATCACGAATTATTAGTTTTATATAATACAATAAAAGTTCTGTTTTTTGAGTATTCTATTCATAATGAACAACAGTTTTACTAAAACTAACATGTTCTATACTAGTTCATTTCTTGTTTCAGTAATTTTTAATCCCCAGATCTGACAATATTAGACTTTTGTTATGTTTGCGCTGTTGTAATATCACTGACCGTGTTCGTGTCTCAGTTAATACCTGGAGTAATAGTTATGCGGAGATGTAAGCATGAACATTTAATTGTGTTCCTGTATACTCCATATTAATATAATGCGTAAGTAGAGTTACAATAGATCTTCGAAAATTCATGGCTCTCAAATAAAGAACTCAGCAACTAACTTAAAGAAATGAGGAATAACAGTGAATAAACATGCTGTAAATATTGTAAAGTGTATTTCAGAGCCCACAAAACTAATTTAAACAAACATGTCTCCTTGTTTAAAAAATCGCCCATTTTATATTATCACTACCTGCCCAGTTCATTGCACATTGGAGTTTTAATGCAGCTGATGTAATATGGTGCTTGCCCTAAAATCCGAAACTGCGGTCGCCACCTGACCATTGTCAACCCAGACATATCTGACATTTTAATGTTTGGGCTACAAATAGTTCAAATCTGCTACTTCTGGTGCACAACCTCGCTACTTTTTAATCTTTAGATCTGGCAACACTAGAACGACCGTCTGAACACTAGAACTAATATACTGCTGTCAAGCACTGAGTGTTTACCTAAGATCCCCGGTTTAATTCTAGTGCAATTTAATAAAACTTTGTGTTGCAACTTATTCATTTTCTAGTCTTATGAATAGACTGATACCATTCAAAATACGAAATGTGTACATATTTTAACTGAGATTTTTTTTTTTTCATTTAAATTAATACAAAGTACACTGTTACTGATGATAGAATACCGATAACTCTGTGGAAAAGCGCCGTCGGGCATTCGGATTTGCAAAATGTATAAGAGAATTTAATGAGAGCCGCCCAGGGCGGCGTTAATTCGTGGGTGCAATATACTATTGCCAATGTCTAAACACTATACGAAACAGTTTTTGACTTAGGTCCTATATAAAAGAGGGCAGATTAACATCAAACTACTTTTTGTATTTATTCATATCACTGACCTTTACGACGAAGTTTATTTTTTAAAAATCGTAAAATCATTTTAAAGTAGCTCTATTAATTATGATGTATCCTCTTTGTCTACCAAAGATCTTCAACTCACGAAACAGTGTGGGGCACATTAGCAATTTCAATAACAATCGTAGGCCCGTAAGCTGCACCCTTTCTTCCATATTATTTTGATCCGGAGGCAGACGACCAAAATGTAAGGAGAATGTACTAGAACATATTTCTCGAAAGGGCAATCCTTATACAAGAGTGACATGTTACCGTAATTTAATCTTCCTTATCTCCCGTTAGATGGGATGGGGAGGGGGGGGGGCAATTGCGTTATCTCGAACTAAGATGCTTCCATCTATTTTTAAAAATTATTTAATCGCGTTCTTATTTTAAATATTTTACTTTTCAAAAGTGCCAAAGCGAAGATTCTGATTTAAAAAAAAAAAAAAAAATAGAAAGTGAGAAAAAGTAACTGAGCAAAACGGAGCATCAGCCTGAATTTCAAGTAAGTTGTTTTTCTTTCTTCGGGTTAACAATTCCTTATTCTTTTTCTTCTTGAAATTTCACGACCATATGGCAAAATATTAGTAGCAAAAATAAGAATAACTTGACAATTCAAGGCTTCTCAGCCCACGGTACTTGGGGAAATGTCAGAGGTGAAGCTGCATGTCCTATCAACGAAACGTTCGGAGCCAAAGACTCAAGAAGGAAGGAAAAAAGAAAGAAAGAAAGAAAAAAAAAAAAAAAAGCTCATGAAAAATCTATCTGTGTCTATATTGATTTTTACCCTCCGACCTTAACTTCATTCATTTGATACGATGACTATGGTGACCGCCATAAAATGTTATATATATATATATATATATATAAAGTAAAACCATCTGGAGTGTGATGTTCCGATATAAATAATATTCAGAAATATTTTTAGATACATGTAATTTAAATATAAATAAATAATAAATATTTAGATATAAAATGCACACAGAGATCACGAGAAGCTGTTCTTAATAGATAATAATAATCAATGGTCTTAAGTAAATGAGTCTCATTACTTGTTTCTGGCATTAGATACATGTGCAAGGATTTCTACATACGCTGCAAATAATACTATAACTTAATTGTTAATAATAATAACGTGCAAAATAATGATAAGTCATGATTATTACTCCAATGAATTTAAGTTACATTATTATGGTTTCTTTTAATTTTGTATTAATATTTAAAGGAAGTCTCCACTTCAGATGCATTGTAATACAGTGTTAAATGTATGAAAAAAGGACGAAAATAAATACAATACAATCAAGAGCTGTTAATATACTATTCGATTCATTTTTCTAACAATACTCGAATCCAGATAATCGTTAAAATGATTACTTGATATTCGAAAAAATCCAGTACTTGAATTTTAACAGCACTAATCGTACCATTGTGTTGCACACAGACAAAGCAAGTCACACGCATTTTGAAATTGCAATGTTACCAATCTAGAGAAAATTAATTTCCTGTTTTATTTATTTATTTATTCGTTTCCTGAACACGAACAAACTGTTTTAAAATTAAAACAACAGAATTATTCTTTTGTGTGATTAAGGTTAGTGTAAAGGGATAAGTTTTACCGATAGATGTCACTACAATCTTCGTATCTCTCTCATATAGTTCTTTACGTTTCACGACAATTTACAATTTCTCTTACAAATTTTACCCTAGAGACTTCAAAATTTTAGAGAAGGAACTTCATAACCTATCAACGGGAACAATCCGTGCAGTTTTATTTAAAATTTTCTTCATTGTTGAAACAGTTCCATTTTTAAAGGTTTGGATATTCATTTCAACAATCAAGCCATTTCAACACTGAAGAAAATTCTAAATAAAAAATCGGCACGGATTATTGCTTTCGATAGATTATGAAGTTCCTTTTCTAAAAATCTGAAGTCTCTAGGTTGGAATTTGTAAGAGAAATCGTGAATTTTCGTGAAGGATAAAAATTACATGGGACAGATACGAAGATTGTAGTGCCATCTATCGGCAAAACTTCTTTTAAACCAACCTTCAGTGAGAGTTTTCCCGATTCACTGCTGCCGAATATACTTATATAGGAAGTATATGTTTGTAGAGAGAGATCCTTAAATCCTTCACAATGTAACATACGCATCGAAAATAAGTGCGACGATGGTGTTTGTGGACTACCACGAAGTACTGACTTCGAAATAGTTTGGTGTCTGTCCATTTCAGTCTGTCTAGGAAATTAAGGAATTCAAGAACTACCTGACGAATCACATTCAATTTTGGCCAAGATGTAGAGGAGTTAAGTTCGTTAATGAAAGTGATTCACCCAGTTGAAGAAGACACGCCCCCCGCATATATCCCATATATAGAAGTTATTATAGACGAATTTCCCCTTGCCAGTATGAAATCCAACTGTACATGCTGATTTCATACCATTCAGTTACATTCTATATTCAAACCAAACTCCTTCACACGATGTACACTCATTTCCAAAATTATTGTCATGTCTATAAATATATTGTTGTAGAAATATAATTTCATAACGAATTCGCTCGGTATTTCTTACAATGTCAGTGTGTGTATAATCGACAAAGACATGTATGTGGCAAATTTCATGTTAAAAGAGCAGTAAATAAGAACAATAAAACGAAAATAAAACTTTCTTGTCCATTTAGCAACATTCTGTTTTACCCTAATTTTCCTATTTATAATTCTTTTTCTATGAAATTTACCACAAATATACATTTCCCGATTATGCACATAGTATTAAAAGTACCCTGAGAAATCATTATCGAATTATATTCTTACAAGAAGACAGTTATAGATATGCGACAATCATTTTGGACATGAGTGTACATGCGACACTATTACTTCTTTTCTTATTGGGAAAATACATAAAAAAGACTATTTTTTTAAGTATCCTCTAGAACTTCACGAAATATCTTCCAAACTTATCTCCGTAACACGAAACATGAATCTTCTTCCATGTGTCTGGTAGATGCAACTTTTAAGCAGTTTAGTGAAAAAAATCCGATTTTACATTCGCATTGTCTGCCCACCATGGTGGTTTTGTATCGTTTGTAATGCCCTGCATCCCGAGAAGTTTTAAAATGCAACCTACAAAACGGTCGTCAGATTCGAAATCTACATTTGATTTACTGTAAGTTGCCAATGTTATGACTAGAAAACTGATGAGTAAAATATTAAAACAACTCATATAGAAATATCTTTAAAGTATCAAATGTCCGAAAAATATTGAAATATAGGACAAAACAGATCAGTAACACTTTTGATATTTTATATCGATCGACAGCTATATGGAAAGGGAGCTCCCACATGACTAAGCGGTTAGCGTACGCGCTTTTGGCGTGCGTGGGAGACACAAGTTCGATTCCCGGTGGGAGCTAATGTCATTTGGATTCCACGTTAAGCTGTAATTTTACGTCTCATATAGCTCCGCTGCTGAAAACAAAATAAATAAATAAATAAATAAATAAAATAAAAAAAGATAAACTAAAAATCAAATCATATCAGAATTATGCTATATGGAAACATCGCATAGGCCTGGTTAACGACCCGTTTGTCAGTGATGTTGCAATTATTTATATTTACGGATCTTCCATTGCATACTGAGAAATAAATATGCTATCGAAAAAACGGATTTCAGGTTCGGGGCCAGCAACTGTCAATGTTTTTAATGCCTACTAGCCTGTCAGTGGTGTTACTTTTTTTTAATCGGGGGGGGGGGGGGTCCATGCTATGTGAGCGGCGCATAAAAGTAATACGACTTGAACTCTCACGTAAGATACCGAAATTTTACTTGAGGACACGGCCTGGTGTGCGAGGTCCCTAGTTCGATCCCTCATCAAGCAGTATGTGGTGATCAACCTCATGTTCATAAGTTTTCTCGGGGTTTCCCGTTTCCTCCCACAATCTTATTTCATAAATTATTTTATAAACATTCGTCTCCTTTCACCTAAAAAGCATAAACGTGGGTCATAAAACTAAAACTTTCATTTCATTTCGTGTAAGTGCATTCTAGAAGTGAGTCACAAAAGAAAAACAAACAACTTCACCTATAGCCTTTTTTTTTTTTTTTTTTTTTTTAGAATAAAATACAGAAGCAAGGACGTGCGGAAGAACAGGCTGCCATGAGTTATAATTTAAAAAGAAAATATTTCTACGTTAGAAGTTAGGCTAATAATAATTTTATTGCAACCATATCATTTTAAATAAGCACTCTTACGGATATGTTAATGTATATTTTGTTTTTCCTTATTGTTTATTCCAAGTTAACTCAAGGATTAACAATTTTACTGACAGCCACAATGCAAACCGCACATTAAAATAATCAAGAAAACGTTTACTGTATTGCACTCACAGACAAAAAAAGAAAGAAAAAGAAAAGAAAATGCTATATATATAGCTCGTATCAAACGCAACTCATAAACAATGGTAGTGCACTGAAAAGAGCTTAGAAAATGACTGAAAATTACAAAACAGCTGGAAAACGTACGAGATTTTTTTTTTAATCTGAAAAAAAGGTTAGGTCATAAAAACACCAATGAAACGAAAGGACAAAGGAATTTGTATTACACACGAAAGCAAACTGAATATTTTCTGAAGGCTTGCATTTTCCAACTTTACACGCTGGCAGTTAGGAATGAACTAGCTACGTGACATTCAGATAAATTCTTGTTTTATAAATTCTACCAACTACATTAATATAAGAAAGGGAGAAAATAAATTTTAAAGTACGCTTCACATTAATCCTGATTTTTTTTTTTTTTTTTTAAGTAAGAAATATACACTTCCTTGTATAAAAGGATTCATATAAATTTTTATCGTATTCTATATTTGACTATTAGGTTCAATATATAAAAACAAGTTTTTTGAGTCTAGTTGATTTTGAGTTTGATGTCCTTTTCAGCAGCGAGGCTATATGAGACGAGGCCTACTGATAAACGTGGAATCTGAACTACATGAGCTCCGCCAGGAATCGAAACCGGGTCTCCCACGCCAAAGCACGGGCGCCGATTTCTCTGTAAATTTAAAGAGGGGCATTTAGATGCAGCAGGCATATATGGGGATTTTAAGATAAATTGCATTCAAATTATGCCAAATATCGTATATTCATAAATACAATGTAGGAGGGCCCACATGATCTTTGGGGGGCTTGGCCCCTTGGCCTCCCAGGATCGGCGCCCTTGCGCCAAAGGTGCGTACTCTAATCGCTTAGTCACGAAGGAGCTATAGACAAAGGTTTTTAATATATTGTACATCATATATACACACTAGTACTCTAGTAGACTTCCGTTAGTTTGGTATCCAACAGTCCGGAATGTCCGTTTGTCCGGCAGTTATGGTGGATTTTTTTTTATTTATTTATTTTATCCAATTTATAGTAGACTGACAATAATACAATAATTCTCTATCAGTTTGTATAGTTTAAAATGTAAAATTAAGTTTTGGTTGCATTTGAGTTAAAATAATTATCTTCTTGTCCCTGCTACACAATATTTGTTAGCGAAGACGACATTATAGCCGTATTTAGTCTATGACAGCATTTAGCGATCGTGGGAGACACTGTTAAATAATCGGGCATTACCCATGTCCGAGAGTGCTAGCTTATTGAAAGTCTACTGTAATGTTTATAGATTATTTGTTCTAGTAAAATGTAAATGTCCAAAGTTCTGACAACTGCTTGGCTCAATTAATTTCAAGACCTCATTGATATTGTAGAACTACGTATTCTACGTGTTTTGTTTTTTCTTCGTACTAAAACTTACCTCGGAAAGTGAAAAGAAAAAAATAATCTGGCAGTGAATTATCAAAGGCCCATATTTCAAATGAGTTTGAGCACTCCGTATCACTTGATTTATACTGCCATCTAATATAAACTTTTTTCTGTCGTATAGAATGTCTTCCGGATATTATATGAATATAGTATACCGGCTAAGTATGCTACAAGTATGCAAAATGACTTCCAGGCCTAAGTACCGTACATTAGATGGCTTGCATTGGGCCTAGTTAATGCTGTATACAATGTGAAGTGTAAAGTGTGTCACATGGTTTATATACGTATTTAAGAAGTGGAGAATGTGCAATGAGATCATCTAGATTTGTTTCGCAAAATACTCTACAAGTACGTAGCCATATATATCTAAATGGAACGAAAAAAATGAAATCTGTTTTACGTCCCACGATTATACCAGCGAGGCTAAACGAGACGGAAGGATGAGAAATGAGCGGAAGGATGAGAAATGGTGGGATGAAGAATGTGGGAGGAAACGGGAGAACCCCAAGAAAACTTACGCACACGGTATTTGCCCACCATAAAGTTCACTTGCCGCGAGCTGGCACCGAACCAAGGACCCCTGGCACCAGAGGTGAACCTACCACTAAGACACCGTAGTAAATGGAACGAATTCAGAAACAAAATAACTAACCCAGAAGAGAACTGATATTCGAACATGGATATCCTGAAATTATCCATCCTAATGTTTAATTTAGTGCGCTAACTGAGCAATAAATGCTTTAAATATAATTAAATCTTTTTTTTTTTTTAAATTTACTTTTCAACAACACTGAAATGAAATTTTAAAAAGGATAAAATATAAAACGAGAGAGAACAGACCAGATGCCTTTAATTTCATGAAATGGATGTCAAGAGGAAAAGCAGGGAGTGGTAGGAAAGAAACAGAGTGAAATAAAGGAGAGAGGAAAAAAGAAAAAATATATATACGAACAAAAAAAGAGGGAAGAACGAAAAAAATATATAAGCATACAAAAACAGAAGTAGACGTTCGTGCGCTACTGTTCAAAAGCGTAAGCATGTAATTAGTTAAACGTTGTTAAATAATAGTTGCACGCAACGAAATGGATCGAAGGTTTGCATGCTGAGACAAGAAGCAAAACAGAAAGCAACCAAAGAACGAGAGAGACTACATGCTTCATTTACTTAACTATATACATGCATACATACACACAAGTAGGTACTACGGCCGCTGAAACAATTCTTTCTTTCTTTAATTACACCAAAAACATGAACATTTGAAAGAAATAAAGAAGAAAAAGGAAAGCAATACATTATCCTGTGTGAAATATAGATGATTAGAACTGTCAAACTGCGACCTTCTTTTCTTTTTTTAACTGATATTTTGGAGTTAATATTAATTTGTATCACTTAATATTTGATTCGGTGCTCAAAAACGTGTAAGTGTCGATTCATTCTACGATTCCGAATGGATATGTCATATTAAAGTTTGAAGTGAACTTTCCCTTGCTTTTTCGTTTTATGAATTATTTACGTATAAGAAATTACATGATTCAGTACAGAGTCGGATTCAGGTTTGGTGGGGCCCTAAGCTATTGAAGGTAATGGGAATGTAGGCACCCTGCATACAGAAATAAAGAAACTAGTGATATTTTAGGAAGCAGGCTAGCAAAAGAGGCCTCATTAATTACATCACATAAGTCTACATAACACGAAGCACTGTTGCTGTATGTATATAATTTATTCATTAGTTTTCTTATTTTGAAAATGTACACCCAGTTGTTTTCTTTAATTTCTGGGGCCTCCAAGAGTATGTCAGCTTGTTTAGCTTATACGTAAATCCGGTACTGATTCAGTAAGAGACTGACATACTAAAAATAATACAAAATTTACCATTTTTCTTTTACTTGTTTTTCATAAGCGAACGGAGTTAATGAAATGCAACTTATCACAATCATAGATAACATTATTCTACAGCAGAAAATATGATCCTGAAGAATTTTCATTGTTGTTATCTATAGAAATTACAGTGTTACCAGAATAAATATCCCCCAAATCTAAGTTCAGGCAGCGACTAGAGGAACGAACACAACTGCATTTGATTACGTATCATGTTGTCTTGGAATCCTGTGAACTAGACTTTTTAAATAATAGTTGTATTTAGTTTGTAATAAACAAAATAGTTTTAACACACATTTATTAAAATTAAATAATAATGTTATTTAAAAAGTAGTACACAGGATACCAAAGCATGATATGTAAACAAATGCAGTTGAATTCGTTCCTCTAGTCACTACCTTAACTTACATTTGGGGGGAAATCTTATTCTGGCAACACTATAATTTCTATGGATGGCAACACTGAAAATTCTTCAAGTTCATATTTTCTATTGTAGAATAACATTAGGATTGTGATAAGTTGCATTTCATTATTTTCTTTCACTTATGAGAAACAAGCAAAAGAAAAATGGTAAAATTCGTATTATTTTTAGTGTCAGGCTCTTAATAATGAACACCGTTGTTCCAGCGTCAAGAATATACCAAAGTATAGTTGACTCTCGAGTCTTCGGCTCGAGATAATCCAGTCTATTTCCAAAATTAAATAAATAAAAATATAAAACTTCGTAGTAAAATTTAGGAGTATATTATTTCTCTTATAACGCAACTTTGCCAAGGTACTATCAAGAACTAGCAATCATAAATCAACGACTTTTTGAAACGTTAAAAATGGTAAGTTTCGGCTGTTTCGGCTATTATTATTATATTATATTATTACTATTATTATTATTATTATTATTATTATTATTATTATTATTATTATTATTATTATTATTATTATTTGTTTAGGCCTATTTTTCACACTGATAATCGTTTATCAATGAAGAAAAAAAATTTTGAATCATTTTTTTTCTAAAATCTGTTTGTACGTTAATATTGTATTTAAAATTATATGTACGTATATTGAATCATTGTGTGTTTCTTGCACTGATACGTTAAAATATATACTTATTTTCATTGTTAGACTTACTTTTTGTAATAAATTTTTAAAAGATGTTTTAGAATATTCCGTAAAAGTTTTTAATACTGGATTTACCGGTCATTTACCGGAACAAATTTTTACTATTCTAAACGTAACCATTAGCAATACAAACAGAAAATCGAAAATTATCACTAAAAGAAATTTTAGCGAAGGCAATGTGAATTACTTTATCTCTTAAGCGGTGAAACACGGGATGATATTTACAAGCAAACTACAGTAGATAAGGCCTGGGAATATTTTCTTAATACATAAAGCTATTATTATAATGCAGCATTTCCAACAACCACTCATAAAATTTACGCACATAAGACAAAGTCGTGGTGTGGATAACTTCAGGAATAAAGAAATCCAGCAAAACAATTAGAGAGTTGACACAAAGAGTTAAACAAGAGTTATCAAACCCGGAACTTAATAGATATTACGCGAATTACAAGCGCATATATAGAAGTGTAATAAAAATGGCAAAAAGAATGGAATATGACAAACGAATTGAGCGTTCTAAAAATAAATCAAAAACACTTTGGTAAATAGTAAAGAGTGAAACAAATAGTAAAGCCTCTTCTAGGGAGATAGGAAACATTGAATTGAATCATGGAGACGCTAAAAATAACTGACCCAATATCAGTTGCTAATATTATGAACAACTATTTTACTGAAATCGGAAATAAAAATGTAACGGGTACTAACTTTGCAATAAAATTTACTAAAGATAGGATACATAAAACAATGTTCCTTCAGCCAGTAATACCAAACGAAGTTGCTCAAATAATTTCAAAGTAAAAAGACAAATGGTCCGTAGGTTTTGGTGACATTCCAATGGTAAATCGAAGAAAAGTTCCGCTCTTATAGAGGAACCGTTAACATATCTTATAAATTTTTCCTTTTCAACAGGGCAGTTTCCTCACAAATTAAAGTTAGCACGAATTAACACAAATCATAAAAAAAGATGATAGGCATAAGGTAGAAAACTACAGACCTATAGCCTTACTTTCACCTTTCGCAAAAATCATCGAATCAACTATGCAAGCCTCCTAGAAAAATATAATAGACATTGCCCAAAATGGTTTCTAACGCAAAAAAGTAAACTTTATTATATATTATAAATAAATATAATATATTATCACGGATATAATCGGGATAATTAAATATTGCGAGACAGCAATATTTAATTATCCCGATTATATCCGTGACGCATTAGACGTAAGGAAAAAATGTACTGGTATTTTTCTAGACTTAACTAAGGCTTTCGACCTTGTTTCGCATAAAATAATCCTCGAAAAATTAAACAATATCGGTGTAAGAGGAGTTGTAAATAAATTGTTCCAAAGCTATTTAGAAGGTAGAGAGCAAGCCGTAGTAATTGATCACACGGATCAGCGGGGTACAAGTTCCAAATATACCTCTGACATCAAACCAATAAAATGCGGTGTGCCACAAGGCTCGATTTTAGAGCCCACTCTCTTCATAATTTTCATCAACGATCTTCCAGCTTACATAAAAACTGTCAAACCAACCATGTTTGCTGATGATACAAGTCTAACCATTACTGTACACCGACAGTAAAATGCAAGTTAGTATCGAACAAACAATAGAAGAATTAAACTTTTGACTTGAAAATAATAAATTAAAATTAAACACCGATAAAACTACAGTAATAAACTTCCACCATTCTCGAAATACAAATGTAAATAATCCCGTCATATCTATTAAATGTATAGATAACGCTAAATCAACGAAATTTCTAGGGCTCTGGGTAAGTGATGCACTAAGGTGGGATAGGCACGTATCGGTACTCCGAAAGAAACTTTGTAAGGTGTACTATGCCTTAAAAAGTGTGAAAACATCTTTTAATCTATCAACATTAAAAGTAATTTATCATAGTCAGTTTGAGGGTCTACTTACATATGAAATAATACACTAGGGAAACGCAGCAGAAAGTAAGACAATTTTTAAAATTCAAAAAAGGGCACTGAGAACAATGCAAGGTACAAAACAAAATTATCATGCAAAAAAAAAAAAAAAAAAAAAAAAAAAAAAACCGGGAGCTTAAAATTCTCCCGCTGCCTTGTGTTTATATACTGTGAACGGCAATCTTTATAAGAAAATACCTTAAACCGTCCCTTAAATGCAACAGTGACATTCATACATACAATACTAGAAACAAAAGCGATCTTGCAATTCTCATTCATAATACAGCACCATACCAAAAAGGTCCAAACTATACAGGAATACAAATTTATAACAGCTTACCCATCAACATAAAAAACTCAAAATCTCATCACCTTTTTAAACAAAGACTAACAAAGTACCTACAAGAACACTGCTTTTATACTGTCTCAGAATTTTAATGAACATGCTCAAGCTAGAAACATGTAGTTGCGTGAATCAATAGGAAGGTATTTATGTTGTTATTACATGAGTAGTTATTCTTATTTATATATTATTATAATCAAATATCTTCAATACATGTTTACTAAATACTAAACGAAGATAGCATAATAGGTGCAAAAAAAAAACTACAGCTTCGCGTACTATGAACAAAACCAGGTAGATGAATAGACAATGGGTGGTATATCTATGTATTAATATGTATCGTGTAGTAAGACTAATATGATGTATAAGAAATTATTGTAGTAGTTTATTATATAGAGCTAATATGATTTGACATGTTCTATACCGCATATACAAATGTACAATACTGTGGTCTCTCGAACGCAAAATAAATAAATGTACAGTGTGGTACATTACGAACATATACAAAGTATTGGCCTGTCAGAAAATATGGATAAGAGCGGGTTTTGGTTTAAATAATGAGGTTTTAATGGTATGAGTACGGCACAAAGTGAGAAATATTGAACTTCAATCCGGTTTATCCAGCCCTACCTTTTTGTCATATTAGACAGGAGTCTACCGCCTACAATTTTCATTCAAAAATCCGTTTGTTCATATTTACAATATTAAAGCTAAAACTATTTCTATTTCCTTTAATTTATGTCCTTCGTTTCACCTTACAAGGTTAGTGTCAGGGTACTAAGGTGATAACACTGTACCTGAAACACTACTTAGTAAGCAGAGGTAAAAGTGAGGGAGAACGTCGTTCCTCCACTTCCAAAAATATCTATGGTGTCCCCATACTTTCTAAAAAAAAAAAAAAAAAAATTACAATGGGCAAAGATAGGTGTGACGGCAAGCGTCCTCCTACCTTTTCGAATCCACTGTTACCCCTGCTAGAAAGTAAATAAAATTATGGCTGCCTGTTTTGGGATATAATGTGACATAATTGAGTAGCTTAGAGCCACCGTTGAAAAACAGTTAACGTAACTCTACACGATCTTCTCCAAATCATGTCGCACACCAAAAATATGCATTCCAAATACAACATAAATCAACGCTAGTCCTTGATAAGTAGGGATGAACATTGTTATGTATGAATACATTAATCACTAGTATTTTTACACACCTGTGGACGCTGATGCAAAAGCTGATCTGTTACCAAGTTGTACGCTGTCACTTTGACGGTGAACCTTCCGGATCGTGTATATCGAACTTCAACTTCAGAATCTACGAGTAAAGAGAAGCAAAAAATTAAGCATTATTATTAGTGACATTAAATTCATGTAGTATTTTCAATCAGCTATGCACAACACTGAATAAACAACAACCAAAGGTAAAATACAACCTGTTCTAAAGTTAATTAAGTTAGATTAGAACATTATTATTAAGTATTCTGCATTTTGGCAGGTTCTAGGACGTTTTTTTTAATACGACATACACGGACAATTTCTTTTTTAAACAGCTTTCTGTATTCAGTGATAAATTTGTTTGGAACATTAGTAAAATAATGTCCTTGGAAAGAACAGACTTAGGTAAGGCTACAGACAGGGGCGTATTTACGCATGGGTCAACATGATCAATGGCCTGAACGGAAGTTTTGGAAAGTGGCAAATTTTCTCGCAACAGTTAAAAAAAAATTGTAATTTTATTAACAAAGACTTATTTCATTGTATTTATTTTATTTTTCCACTTCCACTTAAATACTGATTATTCACTTCACTGTCAATTTTTTTACACCGATATTTATTGATATTGAGAGGGCGGCACTTATTTAATGGCCCGGGGTGGCAAAAAAAAATAAATACGACCCTTGCTATAGACTATGTATTTACTTATTTACATAGTATTGTAATACTACGTATTTACCTCATAATACAGAAGGGTGATACTTCTATCTAACCTACTGATATGGAAATTAGAAGCTGTGAATTACCCTATTTATAATGCACTAGCATATATTATCCGTTTCACTGGGTTGAAATGAAAATTTAAATTCACAATAATATATATATAAGCATTTCCGTTGTAATACTAATATGCAAACGTCAAAACATTTAAGAGTTACGGTTGCATAAGCATCTCAACAAAAATCTTTATTATTAATTGCTATAAACTAGGGATGTATCGAAAAAATCCAACATTCAAAAAAATCCGGAAAATTTTGGTCATCCCTACTACAAACGCAAGATGCTTCCGTCAGGCAGTCACGCTGCCATGCTAATTCCCACTAGTTCGGCTAAGAGCTGTCACTAGCTGCGCTGCCCTGATGCTAAGAGATGTCGCTAGAGTCCAGAATATTTGCGGACAAGCCGAGGGCTTAAGATGCAACGACCAATTGTTTATAAGTCTACCTTCCAGCCAAAAAACTAAGATTTCCGTCGAAATCACTAACCCTTTTGCGGACCTCTCTCCGAAGCAGCCCCCTCGAACTCCAACGCACAGACCACCGACACTAGACGCCTTCACCACTACTGATCAACGATCGTCAATCCATATTTAATAAAGATCTTCCTACATCACTATAAGTAGACTACCATGATGAGGGTAAGAACTTTGACATACCCTCGTACTTAAACGTAACTTTATATTACGCACTCCAGTTAGTATTGTTACATAGAAACGAAAAGTATAACTGGTTTAGAAATAATTTGCGGTAGATGGCGTTGATGTAAAGATAAGGGCCATCCATACAGATAAGGTATACACGGTGCAGGTGTGTGAAAAATACTTACCAACTTATACTAGGTGGTCATTACAAGCTACTATTGCATCTAATCCTCGTCAGGGTAGGACGAAGCTAGACGGCCCGCGGGAGTATGAGCGTTGGTGGTGGTGGGTTTGGGCATAAAGGAAGATTTTGTTTCAACATTTGCTATGACTGTTCGTTCTCACGTAGTACCATTTTTCGTAAAGATACCATGGGGACGGCTTTGTCCAATACTTTATGTAAGCACACATTACACGAGCTTAAGATGAAACAGCAGAGCAATTTTGTACTGGGGGAAACTGTAATATTTAAGAATGAGAATGAACTTCATGGACCATACACTTACAATTCCCTTCGAACGTAGCAAGACTGGGGAGAAAATACTCACGATAATCGGCCAAAAGGACTCGAGATCAGAATCTCTTGAAATTATGCGTGAACACTGTCCAACTACACCAGTGAATAATCAGATGCTGTATTTATGGACAGGATTTTTCTTTCAAAGAAAGATTATATTTAAGCTCTAGTACAGTGGTTTCTAACTTTGTTTACCGATGCTCCTCTCCTTAACATGACGAAGACAATGTCAATCATGAAGCATCTATGAAGTTTCCTAAAGCTAAATTGTAAATGTCATTAAAAGTGATGATAGATTCATAGTTTCAAAGTCTATTAAAAGTAGTCTTCCATTCACAATATCGAAAGTTTATTAAAAGTAGTGCTCCATTCACAATATCAGAAGTTTATTAAAAGTAATGCTCCATTCATAATTTCAAAGTTCATTTCTGACAGAAGCCCCCCCCCCCCTCCTCGTTTGGGGATCACTGCTCTAGTGATTGTATGTACCTTCAACTTCTGAATTCAATGCTTTCATGAACTATGCCTGAAAATGTGCACTTGCAAACCGAATTATAGAAAGTTTGAAATGTAATCTGCCTGCTGTATACAAAACTGACAAAGATTTCCACATTCGATATCTAGTTACGATGTATTACACTAAAGAGAAGTTTTTACAAACATGTTTATATAAACTTTAGTATTTAATAGTATTTGGAAGAATCTAAATTCAATTTGCATCCCATTTCGAATCCTAAACCGCTTTTTTTCCCCTTGTGATCTGCACACAAAACACCCTTTTCAATTTCTCTCTCTCTCTCTCTCGTCCAAAACGGATTCTCTCTCTGTCTCGTCCTCCGAACCACTACACACACTGGGACTGTACAAAAAGCTTCGACGCTACCAAACTCATCAAAAAATCCGGCTCCACCTATTTCCACCGATAGAGCACGTGACGTCATCGGGACAGGAAATGACGTGAGCCAAAAACGAACAAATGGGGAGGAAAAAATCGATTTTGTCCGCTCTACTGATTGCGAGAAAATACACTATAGAAAACAGACTGGAAAATAAATGCTCTTTTGTTTAATAATAAAAAAATGAATCAAAACAACAACAAAAAATCAAAACCAAGTTTTAAGATTTAACGAAGGCGACAAGAATATAAAAATACAGCAAAGAATAGTGGTACAAATTAGATGCATTAACTTTATAAAAAACTCGATTTATCAAAAACACCTAAAATAATTTTGTATATACGTATTAAAAAAAAAAAAGAGTCTCAAATTGGTTCTAGATTCCCAATTAGCATGTTCTTGTGATGTATGCAATCATTTTCAACTAAGTTACCTTTGAGGTACTAGCGTATAACGACAGAAAATAGCTGGCTCGTTTGTAGTGTTGTCTACAAAATGTGGTAAAAAAAAAAAAAAAAAGATTTCTTTAGTCTTATCTCGTATTTTTTTTGTAGAAATCTCGTCTCGAAAATCTTTTTCTCGTCTCGTTTTGTAAATTTATGTATACTAAAATCCTTCCTCGTCATGAAAAGACCACGAAGGGTGTGATATAACGACACTTAAAACCACACTTATTATTGGAGAACATTGTGTAATAACTTGTGTGTCTTCAGACTTTGATAAATACTCTTCGCTGTGTTCGTGCAATTACTTTATCAATGCATACATTTTATATACGAATCACGTAACATTAAAACAATGTCTGACATCTACGAGACTCAGATCTTCGACTTGGGTGAACTAGTTTTCCTCACGATACTTGATTATGTGTCGTCTCAACTCTACTTTGAAAATATACTTCTCGTTTCGACTCGTATTCAAGACGAGAAAACTCGTGGGCAAGACTACGCGCGCGTTTATATGCTTCCAAATTAGATTCCCGTGGGCACATTTTTGTGTATGTGTTGACCAAACATCACTAGAGAGTAGATCAATTTGGTTTTAATAGAAAAACCACCAATAAAATCACAAAGAGTACATGTAACTAACCACATAACCAAAATATCATCTGGCCGGAAATATTAGCAAATCCTTCCTAATTCGGTGGTGGGATTGGAATTTACTGTTCCTTTCAGTACTGAGGCTATACGAGACGTGGACCTACAGTCTAAAGTGGAACCGAGTCACCGTAGTGTGTTCAAATTTTACGGCTCTCCCACCGGGAATCGAACCCATAAGACAGTGCCCTGAAGGCGGAAAGTTGCAATGCCAGGGATTCCATAGTACCAATGTCTTTATAGTAAGTTTCTGGATAGTTGAAATATACAAACAACTTTTCTTTTCCATCTCAACATGGAATTTAAGTAATTTTTACTTCTTATTTTTTGACACCGTTACTCATATTACCACAGATAAAATGCAATTGAAAAATATTCCGTATTTACAATATACAATAAAACAGTGCTAAACAATAAAGCAAACAAAATCCAGCCTATTTTTATACTTTTGTTTTGAAAGAAGACCTGTTACAAGATAATCTAAAATTGTGACAAATAAAACGGGATTTTCCGCAATAACTTTTCAAACTGGGAGACG
The DNA here is from genome assembly GCF_964235325.1 of Thermobia domestica. Taxonomy (NCBI): domain Eukaryota; kingdom Metazoa; phylum Arthropoda; class Insecta; order Zygentoma; family Lepismatidae; genus Thermobia; species Thermobia domestica. The sequence goes on from NC_137468.1 coordinate 96,401,334, forward strand.
TATTTAATATGTATTTTAAAATCTCAGATACTTTTCCTTTTAATATGGATAATCAAATTACTATGAAATATGCACGAAGATATTGCTACCAGAATTTGCTACCAGATCATACTCATCATGGGATGAGAATTCAGCCCTTCTACAATCAATTCCAGTGCTTACTTTTCCAAAATATTTTGAGACTTCTTATATTATGAATACATGTATTATGTAGACCAAAATCAGTGATAGTCACTTGTCAGGATTTTCTACAATTTTCATGATTTGAAAGAGAAAGATTCAGCGGATGAAATTTAAACACCATATCCGAAATTTTCGATTACTAGACATCGGGGTATTCGCGAACACTGGAGTAATGCCGAACATCCAAGTTTACGCCCAAGGGAGCTTATTAGAAAACAGATGATTTTGCTGCATGCTAGCGGAAGGACCTGGAAAACTGTGGCGTAAATTTGGTGACAGTTAAGTGGATTGCCAGGAAGAAGACGTTTTGTTGTTTTTGTCGATTCACTTATAACGTTGATTCAAAAATCTGGGCAAGGTAAGATGGTTCTTATCTTATGTATATTGTTACAGATAAGGCAATATATTTTCTCCTATATTTGAGCATTAGTCCTTTGTAATCTTATTAGCCTGTATGCAGTCAACAATTAGTTTTAACTTGGTGTCTCATGGGGAAACACAGACAGTGTGTTTGCCATTACCCCAAAGTGTTCGGGATTGCCCCATGGTGTGAAATAAGTTATTTTTTTTTCAAGTAGTTCCTTTTTATTAAAAAATAAGTAATAAGTTAATGAAATTGGTTTGGGAAATAGATCATGTCTTGGCAATAGGCGTTATTAGTTTATTAAATAGAATAGTTTGCTATATTTATTATTTTAAGCCATTAGTAGCCTATTTTATTATTCTATAGTCAGTAAGCCTATTTTAAATATCTGATCATCATAGGCTGCATTTTTTTTATGTGATTCATAGACGGTTTTACAAATTTATATAGCCTAGTAGCGTCCATTAGAAGTTAGTCAATATTGTTCAGCTTATTAACCGCATTTGAAATTGAACTAATAAAGAAAACTGTCCTTGGAAACAAAACATTAATGCGTATATCTGTGATTTCTACAATTCCAAATAATGTTTTCATTTTAATGTATATTTTACTTAATGCATCGTTATTTTTGAATTTCTTTCATAAGAGTACCTTTCGTTTGGCTTATTACCTATTAGCTTTCATTTGTACTAGTTTCAAAGATGATGAGGTCTGGACATGTTTCTCATTATTTATGTTGTAATTATAATTCTTATTAAAGATTTAAATACTAAATTACGGTATAATGTTAATGTATTTTAATGGATTTCACTTTTTTCGTAAAGGAAAGTTTAAAGTAAACAATATGTTCGGGATTGCCCCAGTGGTCGGGGTAATCCCGAACATAGGTACATTTTTAAAACATTTCACTCATTTGTTGAAAATGTTACTTTTGACTGCCCTATGCACTTTAATAAACAGGAAAATCTCCAAGCTTTCTATACTCAAGAAATCTGAATTTTATCTCTAAAAACAAGAGTTATTTATAATCAAAGCGTATGTGTTCGTGAATACCCCGGTCTACGCGAAAATAGAAGCCTAGCCGATAAATTCAAGTGTTACTACTAACTTTTAAAAGAAGTTACTTTCACACTCGCCCTCACTTTCGTTTTACGAAGTTTTTATTAGCTTTTTTTTATTTTTTGTACCATACAAAATAGAGCTCTGAAATGTTGCGCAGATACGTAAACCCAATATGATAATACAATATTTTCACGTAATGTTTTCTCTAGCTTGTTGTTTTACTGTAAAAATTATTTATCCAGAAATAATTTTCAAGTGCCTGCTGCTTATGCAACCCGATATCGCGTGGATGTTTGGCTGGTTACAGACGTCTTAGGCGCTATGATAAACAAATTTACCATCCTCGTAAGAGGAAAGAGACTATTGCTTTCTACAATGTAATTTTAAAATATCGAATAAAGACTACAAAACTTACAAATCTCTTAAATGCTTTTATAAAATGCACTAAAAAGGATGCTTCTTTAAAAAAGCGAAGTAACTCAGTGTTATTGTCTTATAAACAAATAGGAAAAAAAAGGAGAAAATCGTCTGAGTAGAGTAAAATGAAGAAATTAGAACTAAAAGCACTGGGCGCGAGCATTATTCATTTTTTATATAAAAAAATCTTGTCCTAAACTTTAGGAAAAGCCAGCAATGCTTCTAGTCTTACCAAGAAGAGTAGGAAAAATTAGGGAATGAAATTTCTACGTAATTTAATGTTCCACGATCATGAGAAAGTAGGAGGAAACGGGAGAATCCCCAGAAAACCTACGTACAGAGTATTTGTTTACCAAAAAGCTCACTTCGCATGAGCTGGGGTCGAACCAGCGACCCCACACACCAGAAGGGAGCGTTTTAACACTAAGCCACTGTTGCCCTTGTGAGAATTGAAACAATAGAATGAAATGGTTGTACATGTTATCAACAGCGCTTTTTATGGACTACTCAGAGCTTCTTCCAGTTTCATCCTATTCTAAAGTTATAAGCCGAGCGAAGTAGCTCAAGTGGTAGAGCGTTGGCTTCGCATTCGGGAGGTCGCGGGTTCGATTCCCGCTGCCGACCATCCTGATTGGGGTTTTCCAGGGTTTCCCTCAATCCTACCAGGCAAATGCCGGGATGGTACCTACTAAAACAGGCCCTGGCCGATACCTTCCCAAATCCTTTCCATTGTTGTTGTTGTTGTTGTTGTTACTGTTAGATATCCAGTGTAAAATGGCCTCAGAGCTGTATCTGGTAATTGTTAAATAAATAAATAAAATAAATAAATAATGAATCTTTTTCTTTTTTTCTTCATTATTTTTCCATATTTCTTCAAAACGAAGATATTTTTAGCAATTTCAACTTCTAGACAATATGTCACGACACATGCGCGGTCGCTTAGTGTACAAAACAAAGAAAATGCAGCTCAAAATAAATTGGAATATACCACTTTATACATACTATTATTATTTCTGGCAATGTATTAACAACAAAAATTAATCAATTTTGACAATGAAAAATAACGTAAAATATTTCTTTTTTATGAGTTTGGTTTCATTTTTTGTTGTTTAGTTCTAATGTTTCATCATTATATTAAAAAAAAATCTTTTATGCTAAATCACTTGCAAAAGAAAAACATTTTCTTGCATTTAAATAATCTGTTAATAAGGCAATTAACACTGAATTATCACATCATGTTTTCTTCTTTGGTTTTATATTTAAGACGCACACGTTGTTCCTAGAGTGTGCGAAGTTTTGCAGCGTTGCTAAAAATGTGTGGAGAATGGGTCCTGCGACAGACCAAAAAAAAAAAAAAGGAATACATAAAGAATTGGCAAAATCTGATGCCAATCTTACATTTCTATAGCGATAAAACGCAAGGTTCCTTACGGCACCGAACGAATGTTTTAGGAAAGGAAAGAAAAAAGAAAGCCTGAATTTGGAACACATTTAAATGTCACATGTAAACAAATGACCTTTTGAGGTAGAGATTTAGAGGATAGCTTGCTAAATGTCAAAGGAAATGCATTCTGAACTTTGGAAACTTTACTAGTTTAATTCAAACTGATACACGAGGACCAAATTTGTCAAGCCTAGAAACAATAATATATTTTCGTCACGAGAACGCATTTTACTACATGTTTCCACGATGAGACAGTCCCAAATCTAGCCTCATGGCCAACAGTACTCGATTGAAGTATTGAAGTAAAGTATTTTTTCCTACTTTTTATTACATTCTGTAAAGGGCAATCCTTCTAAAAATATAACGAATAAAAATAAGCTGCGTACCAAAATATGATATAAAGAGCAACCAAATATGATATAAAGAGTAGGGCACTACAAAAATTAAGAATTATGTTGAAGTCTCAGGCTTTAGAGCCCACAAGTGGATTTAGTTGGTATATATGGTCAGCACATCGACTACCATTGGGTACTTCTGTTTTTTTCGCATCGAGTATATTTTGAAAACTACCTGATTATAAATTGTTCTTACATTTATTATTATTATTATTATTACTGAAAACTTACATAACGCCATTTAATATTTCGTACCAGTCCAGTTTAAATGATTTTTTTTCCATGAAAAAATTTTACTTCAAGGGATTTTTTAACTTTTTTTCGGAAAGGGATAAGAGGGATTTTTTAAAATCTAAATTTGCAATATATATGGAATTTTTTGTTATATGGATATAATCCAGGCCAATAAAATTTTCTACGGACAAGTAATAGATATAATGGACTATCAATAAGTGTAAAATCAGTGTTATCTTCAAATTATGGTCTGGAGTCTTTTCTTTGCAATTGAGAAAGTGCAAGCAAACATGGAAATGGTTGTGGAGTGACTTAACCATATGTGATTATCAAAAATCAAGCACCAAGGAAGAAAAATTATGCTACAGTATTAACCAATCTGTACATGAAGTATCTTATATATATAATTTTTTTTTGTATAGTTTATTTTGGTCTAGTTTTACAATACTTTAAGCAGCAACTTCACAAAACTTATACTTGAAATTTTGATTGTAGTGGGTGGAGATGTCATTCGAAAAATTGGATCATATGCACAAGGAACACTTGGGATAATATATTTTACCAGTATTTTTACAATAAAATATACTTTATTCGTTATATGGTTACAATTAACACTTGGTTACTTTGGTTAACAGTCTTAGTTGTTGACAATAACCTGACATTTCTTTATCATCATATATTTGAAAAGCATTTGAATTGTAAACCCAAAATACAAACTACCACTTTTTTCTTAGAATAATAACCCTATCAGAACTGTTATAAAATCAGGCAACAATACTGTGTCCACAAAAACTATTGTGTGGGTGTATTTTTATAATGATTTTTAAATTAATGAACACAACATCCGATTTTTGGGATCACATGCACTAATTGGATAAGCAAGAAGGAAATAAAAATGATGAACGAATGAACGAAAACAATAAAATATTGAACGAAAAGCAATAAACTTCCAAAACGCTTTACAGGAAACACAAGCTTATTAAATATCGTAACTCTTTGAAGAGGGTGATGGTAAAAAGACGTGAACAAGACAACAACAATTTCTAACTACAAAATATGCTTGTTTTAAATTAAGGTAAACAATTATTCATAAAATATTTTGTAAACAAGGAAGATCGAAATATACGGATAATTCACTCAGACATTGTAAAACATGACTCAGGTACCTCTATCTTTTTCTTTCTTTCTTCAAATAGTTCCATTTTCCATATTTTTACAATTTTTGTAATTACAGTAACTGGGAAACTCAAAAGTAAAATGGGGCTTTTTGTCTCTGAAGATGAATTTTATAACATTTCAGGTTGGCATTTCTGATGTAGAATTGGGAAGGACATTTAGAGACCCGCTTAAAAGTATTTGTGTGTCCTCGGGTGAAAAAGCGTTTACAGACACCATCTTTTTACTAGCGCATCAGTAGACGTTCTTCTCGATTCAGCGCCGTCTTCGGAGTCTCCAAACCAAACCGCGACCGAAGCTTGAAAACGATACTCGGAGGACAGAGCCACCATGCAAGGCCAACAAGAAGATATTGCAACATTCGATTAATCCCAAAGACAAGTAATTAATTGGTGTGTTAAGAACAAACAAATGCGCACACACACACACACACACACACAAATGGCATAAGTTGTTCCAACACTACTTTTCTAAAAGTCTGAATCTGAGAAAGTAAGCAACTTGAAAAATCATTTGTATGCTCTTATTTGTCAGCATTTTATTCCTGCAATGAGTTTTCCCGTCCACTTGCATGTTGCAGAACCAATGGAGTAAATTAGGGAGAGCAAAGCGAGTGAACCCCCCCCCTCTGAATTTGAGATAATTATTTTAAATCAATATCCCATTAATACACAAATGAAAAAGTTAAAAACTCCACTAATACGGTACTGAAAAATATGCCCCTCTTTCCCCTCTCAGAAAAAGCAATACCTGAAAGAATGCTACTGGATAGACCATTTGTACAGAGAGAGAGAGAGAGAGAGAGAGAGAGAAAGAGAGAGAGAGAGAGAGAGAGAGAAAGAGAGAGAACTGTGGTATGGCTGTCCAGGATTGTCGATTCTAAGTGTATAAATTTAATGAATGTCCATTTCATGTCCAAAATATCAGCAATCATTAAATGACGGCACTAACATTAATTGTGTGGATCGTCTAATGAACATAAGATTATATGAGAATTCTTATTTATACACTTATTTATGCAAAAAGAAAGAAAGAAAGAGAGAGAGAGAGAGAGAGAGTTTACTGTTGAAAAACACATTTAATTAATAAGAACGAATACCTGAAAAAATAGGTGAGATTCAGATCTATGTACGATAGTAAAATACAACGTGAGGAGAGAGAGAGAGAGAGAAATAAATTGCATGATTGAATTAGCGACAGCAGGAAGGGTGTGGAGCGTTTTAGAAGTCATGACTGAGAACTTCTGCTAATCGCATATCGAGGGCGTGGCGCCAGATCGCTTCCTTTATCTAACTACAATGTTGCGTGTTCTCTGCTCTAATAGGTCACATTGGCCAGGAACATTCTTACTTTCTGCTTTCGAGGGGTGGTTTGACGAGAGAACCACAAAAATAACAGCGATTTTGCAAAGAATTCCAGAAACAAAAAGAAAAAAAATAAAAGGTTAAAGAATGACTTAAATGTAATGCGGAATTTCTGTATTTTCCCTAAATACAGGCTTAAGAAAAAGATGAAATTTTAACCACTGAAAAGTTCGAAATAATCCCTGAATTGTTTGTTAAATTATTTTTTGAAGTACCGTAAGTAATATGTTCCATAAATCTTTAGGTAATTAACTTGAATTTTACGCAAATAGAAGTTGTAAATTACTTTGGTGTAACTTCGTTAGAAACTTCAATAATATTTTACATATTACGTACACAGTATTATTTTATAAACGAAACGTCATGCAGTAATATTTACGCAGATAGGAAAGTAGAAAAAAATTAAAGTTATATATAAACATTCTTCTATATTAATTCCTTTATTCGGCAAAATATATATTAAAGGGTTCCTACTGATCTGGAGAAATCTATTTACCTGACTTTTGCCAGGAAATTCCCTGACTTTCATTTTCAGAAGACTGACAGATGTCGGATGAAGTCGACATATAAATAGGAATAAATAACGGTGGATATTAATATATGAGAACATTTATTCGATAGAGACAAATAATAATCAATTGCTCATACGTACATTCCACTTACCACACATAAAAATCTGAGCAACGTTCCATACTGTGATCATTAATGGTTGGCTAAGCTGAAATTGGTGTACAATTAATGTTAGAAAAAAAAATATTTTATAAAATTTCCGATTTTCCTTGATTTCCTGTCTTTTTCCCTGAGTTTTCCTAGTCTGCACCATTTTCCCAGAGTTTTCCCTGACTTCCCTGACTAGTAGGAACCCTGTATTACGTGTGATGTTTACTGCAAAGGATGTCCAAACCGCAAACATGGTCATACGCACTAATTTTCGAGATATATTACGGAACTGCGGACTGACGTTAAGTCGAGGCATTACTGTATAAGCACAAATTAATACCAAGTCTAATGTTCTTGTTTTATGCTCCGATTTAATCGTTTGATAAAACCAATTCCGAAGTTGTCTTTTTCACTTTTCTGACGTTTTCAAAAAATAATAATAATAATAATAATAATAATTCAACGAAGCACAGGATCTGAATTTACCCTGTGAAACTTTCTTGAGAGACCCATGTCTTAGATAGCTTAGACTACAAGTATGAAATAGTTACATTTACCGCTTTACCAAGGTATGATGTGTGACAACATCATAAAGAGTTTAGCGCGGAGTCCAGAAGATTAGGTTCAATTGTAAATAAATGGTTTCAGCGTGAAAGCAGAGCGATTGTCATAAGACGAGGATTAGAATGCAAGAAACTTGAGATATCCTGGGTTATGGGAAACAATGAATCTGTGAAACGTTGACAAAATGTGCCTGCAGTAGCTGTGGATCTATTGTTATACGAGGCGTTGTACAATCATGGATCAAATATGTTCAATCAGAGAAAGAGATCAATGAACGCGCAAACCAAGGAAGTAATGAACTGTGTTCATCCAGGAAGTGAAGGACGTTGCATGCCAAATGGGGGCACGTGTTATTCTGTTAGGAAGTGTCTGCGTGCAGGACCTGATAGGTATCAAAACTCGATCCATCGCCTAACTCATCAGTAAACCATTGGCTAACTGGAGAGCATTCAATGCATGTTAGGCGCAAGCAGGGATGAAAAGCACCATGAAGCCCAGTGACGCGATGCAAAATGCAGAAAAGGGGCATATAATGCAAACCGACACTCTACGTGAGTCGTTCGCGCCACCACTGCACAGTCAGACATCCGCAGGATGTGCAGCCAAAGGGATATGCAGCAACATGCCTCATGCAATTTTATGTATCAGTGTTGGAATGTGTCTGCCCGATCCGTTCAAAAGATGCCCACAAGTTTCTTCTCTCAATTCGTGTATGACGAGGCAGTTAGGGTCATGTGTGTCATTGTGTGTTGCATTTATGATACCATCAATTTCATATTCGTACCAATAGTTGGATTCTGTTTCACAGGGGCATCAAAATAGCAGAATTAATTATTCCGTGACCAAAGGAAAAAACCTACTGAAATTACAGCCTCAATCGGCGAAGCATTATTCGACTACCTACACAAATACATCACGCCAGTTCACTTATCACTACTGAATGGTGGTTTTCTGAAATGTCAGATGTTGCTGTTTCCAGGGGCCGTAAGCTTCATACATGAAATGTCGCCGAAATGCAGTGCTTATCATTTATTGTCCTAACTTCGTCTGCGCATTCTGTAAATGTGGAGTCAATCCGATGTCTCCTTCTTAAGCTAGCCGCATATTGGCAAGAAGATAGAACAGTCAAGTCGAAGCGCCATATAGGCTGGAAATAATGCAACAAAGCCTAGTACTCATATTCATCCTAGACAAAGGTCGCCAACGTTATAATTGAAATAAATTGACTCAGGCTCCTCTCACCGCCTCCTCTCTTGCCTCCCTGCCCCTCAGCTTAGCTGAGTGTTCTCTGTAGCTGGCTTTAGTGCTGCACTTGTAAATGTGCAGCAATGTATTTGCAGTGACGGTTCATACTACAAACTCAAGAAGTTTCCAGTAACATGGCTTACAGATTCATGTGAAATACGAAGCGTAAATATCGTCCGGAAATGCAACTCTTGTCTTTATACGGAACTCGAAAACGCAAAGTATTTAGAAAACACGGAGCCTTGAAATGAAACACAGTGCACAACATGTATGGAAGGGAACAGGGAAGTAAATAGTGGTTTCAAGCGTTTTATATATTCCCAAAACAATAACTTTAAAATTACAAATTATATAGGATGGCCCCAAAGTAGGTATACAGTCCCGTCCCGTATTTTATATAATTTCTTACAGATAGTTTCATTATTATTTGTTCTTAACGTCTATTTACTTATAACTTAAGCCCGGAACAGTCGAAGCAAATAAATCCATAAACTAGAATGTTATATTTGATCAATGCAGGGCTATATACCTATTTATGGGCCACCCTGTGCACTCTGTATAGACAAGCAAAAATACTTCAATAATTTTGGAACAGCACACAAAGTTTCTTCATAAAAAAAATCTACCTACTCACTATAAACTTGTCGTTTTGCACCAGAAGATAATATGTATATGTATAAAAAAAACGAGGTTGTATTTTTATATATATATTATTGTTTGAATCTTTCAATTCTATATCGAACTCATTATTATAGGAGAACAGGGTAATTAACGTATTTCCATTTTCAAATACATTAAGCACTCGTCCAGTAATGAGCATTCACTAATAATCAATTTCATGAATGTAATTACATCCAATAATTATTTTAAAAAGAAGCAATTTTATGTTAACACTGCTCTGTAAAACAATTTCCACACCACCACAAATTCTACACTGAAAATTAATATTTTCCTTGTTTTTTTTTTTTTTTTTTTAGAAATCCCTTCGTTAATTTCAGTTTTTTTTTTATTCAGCTAAACCGATTCCCGATTATTTACATGAAATATTACTTGTGCATGAGCTTTTTTTTTTTTAAAAAAAAATATATATTATTAAACTATATCATTATTAAGCATTATATGCTTGTCAGGATTCCAGCCACAAAACAAACCGTGAAAATGCAATGACTGTCTATTTATAAGAAATTTACTGCTGAGCCAGTTTGTTACTTTTATTAATGTGACTGCACACTTGAGTTCTATTTATTTATTTATTTAAAACTAGTGTGGTTCACCCAAATATGCAATCTACTACGCAGATTTTCACGAGTTCCTAGTTTTTTATTACAATAAGTTTGTATTTGTTTTAGTACGTTTTACATTATTCTAGTTTATTCTATTGCTATTATTATCGCAATAATTTACGTTCCGTATTACCTGTAGAGGTTTCCATATACAAAGTAGTATAAAAATATAGCACACTTGCAATAACTGATAATTGGAAGTTTGATTTGTTATGTATAAAAATCCAAATCCCTTATTCGACAAAAGCAACCAGTCAATCCTACAATGTTATTAGCGATTTAACAAAGAAAAAAAAAGTCCGAAGATGAAACATACCAATTAGCAGATTCCATTGAATTGGAACAAAATTATATGGTGGTTGCAAATTCTCATGCATAGTTTTTGAGAAAAGAAAAATTAACAATTTTCTTGTAAACCTAAAGCAATTGATGGTGTGTGATAACCATCACCTAACCAAACTAATCACTAGCATTACTGTCATTATGGGCTCCACTGAGCCTCTCCAATGCCATCTGTTAGCGACTGGCTGAACTACATTCAGTCTAGCGACTTACACGTGATCAGTGCGCTGCGTCTTGACTCTCCAGTTTGCCTCACGACACTGGCTGGAAGCCGAAAATCGGGAAGCACCGGACGGGAATCGAACTGAGGCCACACGGCGGTGAGACCAACGCTTTAATTATTAGACTACAGTGTTTCCCTAACCACGTAACCTACAAAGATGAAACACGCTGAAGTATACACTAATTAATCTTTATTATTATTATTATTATTATTATTATTATTATTATTATTATTATTATTATTATTATTATTATTATTATTAAGGATTATGGACATTTACAGATGTAGGTGTAAAATGAATTGTTTTCGTGGTCATTCTTCGAAGCAATATTGACCTCTTATATTAAAAGTGTGATTACATCTTCGGGACAAAAATTACTAAAGCAAATTTTTTTCCTTCGATTACAAAGAAAAAAATCCCACAATAAATAACAAAATGCTAATGTGATTCTATTAGAATGTTAGACGAAATAGTGTATTCTGCTCTCAGAGATCTTTCCTAATTATTTCATTTTGAACAAAGACACTCATACCTTACGGCCAATAAGATTTTTGTTTTTTAAGGAATACTCTGAAATGATTTGACATATACCGTCTTACCAACCTAACAATTTTCTTGCTGCAAATCAGCAATCAAGAGAAAGAAGTTCTTATTTTTTATTAATTTCGTATTTTTAGAATCTACAGTAATTTCACTTACTATAGTTGACTCGCAATCGGAAGCTAAGTAAGTTGGTTGGTTGGATTGGAGCTCAATGTACTACCATGAGCAAAATAAATGACGCGTCTCTTTATTTTGAAGTTTTTTGAAAATATCTCCGTTTTCTTTATATGTTCGAAATCTCGGAAGGTTTCCCCAGCAGGACAGGTTAATAACAAACCCGTTTTTAATATTTGTGTTAGATATTAGCTTAAAATAAAGAAATTAGAAGCAAAAAACATTAAATCGACAGAAATCTCGAGAATTACCAACTCTGCTAAAGTGGGAAATTTTCAAGAACGCGAGGGAATTCTGCAGTTCAACACGAAGCAGCGACATCTATGTCAGTGAGAGAAGCGTGGATTAGATCTACAAACGAAAATTTTAACGAAATATTTCTAGTATGTCTTATTATATGCATTATCAGCGAACTCCAAATATATGAATCTATGCTAAGTATTAACGTATAGATAGTGCAAATAGTGGAAATTACCTATGGAAAAAGACGAATTGTTAGCCCAATCGTAATGAAAAATCGTCTTTACTGTAGAACAGATTCAGCTTACGTAAGAAAGCAAATAGCTCAGTTAGATAAAGCAACGAGTTTGTAAACCGAAGGTAGACGGTTCGAATCCCGTGAAGGACTGTTGTCATTTTTATCACTAAGGTTATTTTATTTATTTTTTATTTGGGAAAGAATAAAATTGTAACATATGTGTAAAACGCATGACGATACCAAAAAAAAAAAAAGAGAGAAAATATCGTCGCATTTGCATTAGTGTCTCTAATTTTTGTTTGCAAACAGATTCGTAATTATTTCCCCTGTGCTCACTGATGCATAACGAATGTTTTCCAGTAAATGTTAATTCTAATTTGGAGAATTTTATAGTTTCACAATTCTCACTACATAGTCTTCTATCTACGTGTTTGGATATTTTGATAACAGATTTCCCTATTAAATGTTTAATTTTCTCTATAAATATTTGTCTTAAATTGAAATTGTTTTGAATTTACTACATAAGCAAAGTTGCCCGAAGGAGGAGAGCTCAAGTAACAGATATTCTACGTAAAAGCAACCTATTGTAGAATGATGATGCTTCTTACCTTCAGCACATAATCTTAACGTTAGAGAGTCGGAGAGAGAAAAATCCTGTTTTTCCTCCCCTATGACCACTCATCTTAAAGCTCTACCTTTAATGATTCGTGTCACATACTTTCGGCTCTCCAAAGACATTCATATATTATTATTATTATTATTATTATTATTATTATTATTATTATTATTATTATTATTATTATTATTATTATTATTATTATTATTATTATTATTCCTGTGACTTTTTGGCGCCCTTCCCCTAGTAGTAGCCTATATTTTACATTTTATCATAGTGTTTTTAATAGTTTAAACCAGGAGCGTCATTTCAGATTTTGCTTTGGGGGGGGGGGGCAAGACCTCTTGATATAAGTAAAATTTCGCGTTTTTCACTGATTTACTACTATTCTAATGATAAACTCTATATACATCTCAAACTCAGGGGGGGCAAATGCCCCTCCCTGCCCTCCCTAAATGACGCCCCTGTTTTAAACCCATTTTCAAAAAGAAATCCTTACCTAGGAAAACTTCACAAAGAATATGGCCCGCTATAAACAATACCAACTCCACCCCCCCTGGTCTAGTGGCTAGCACGCCTGCCTTCTGTGGTACCGGGTCCAATTCCCGGTGGATTACTGTTGAACGATAAAAGTGGTTCGGATTCCACTATAATTAGTATCCACATCTCCCTTGCCCATTAAGGCATAACCGTGGAACGCTAAACTCAAGCAAACAAACAAACAATACTTAATTCCCGGCACTCTTTATTCTACATGCCATCTCTCAATTTTTCGATACAGCCCCCTTAGTACTATGAAACTCTCTTCTTCCATAGTGAAATGGAAAAAGATCATATAATTGCCACTACTTTACAAGAATATAAACCAAAAACGTCAGTAGAAAGCACATTATAGAATTTACTTTTTGAGGCTCGTTTTGGTGCCCCTCTTTCTCTGGCGCCCCGGGCAGTCGCCCGGCCCTTAGTCCGCCCTTGAAAGTACGGACGCATAACTAAGGACTGCGGAGGAGAGGTTAACCTTCATGTTATGCCACTGGTTTGACGTGTTTGAAATGTTCAGTAAGTGATCGGTTAGTGAAATAATTTCGACAGTTACTGATGTTTAAAGTTTAGCTAAGACAAAGCTACCTAATCAAATACATTTGATATCGGGATGTCACAATTTGAATTTTCCTCACATAAAAAAGATAAAAACAATAGTAATAAAAACCCTTACTCGTACTGGGCTCCTAACTAACTAACAACCTAATTCTTACAGACTAGTTGCTCTGACCAACTGAGTTTCGATTTCTTACGCGAAAGAAGTCTGTTATATTAAGAGGCATGCTTTTCATTATCAAAACTGTTCGAAGTAATACGAACATGGCTTAAGAACAGAGACGGAACTGAATTACCACTCGATTGACCTTGAGGGCAAATCACCAAAGCGTAAAGACGTAAGTTCAGCATGCATTTCTCTGGAGTTGTGTTCAGTATTCCTATCTGCCAGTCATGCTTGTTCGTAGGAGTAATATGTTACAAACCTGACCTTTCGATACAGCACAATAGCAAAAGAATAAAAGGGAAGGAATTCTTGCCCTTGTGAACGTTGGATACCACCATGTGCAATAAAACTGTCGCGTCTCCTTGAAGTGATATTTTATCGAAAATAACTCGTTTTCCTTTATATAGTCTATCCGAAGTTTTTGAGGGTTTCAGAATGAGGAAATGTTACTGACAAACAAGAACGCATTCAGGGGTGGGTCCAGGGGGTCCGGACCCCCTCTGAAACCCCAACTTTTCTGTAAATTTAGCCTAATTTTGGGGATTATCTTTTAAAATTTTATTATAATTTATCCTAATATTGAAGTCGGACCCCTCCCGAAATAAATTACTGCATACGTGTCTCTGACAATTTTCAATATATTCGTTAAATAATAAAGTAAAATAACTAAATTAGGAGCAAAAAGCTTTAATAATAATAATAATAATAATAATAATAATAATAATAATAATAATAATAATAATAATAATAATTGAAACGAGCTTAACGAGTTTCAACTGTACGACTCAACCAACGTTTGGGTGCCTGTTCGTTCGTCTGCTCCTCTCATAAAAGACATTTCATTTTAATGAAACTAGTAAGTGCCTTCTTTTAGCTCTGCGGAGTAACTATTGCTTGGAATATGAATCTGCAAAACATAAGAGGTAAAATTAACCAAATGGTGCAAGTTTCCACTTATATATATAAAACAATTTTGCAATATCAACTACGTGAATCTTGTCCCATAAAGAAGCCGAAACCCCTACACCGAAGAGCCCTCCGAGATTTGATCATTGTCCACACGGACTGAAATTGTCATTTGAAGCCAAGACTTTAATATGAAGCCAATAATTTCTTTAAAATAGACGGAAAATTCGGAAGTTATAAGCATTTTCATATTTTTGCCTTTTCCCATAAGGGAGCCGTAGCCCCCTATACTGAAGAGCCCCCCCCCCCGGAGATTTGATCATTGTCCACTCGGACTGAATTTGTCATTTGGAACCAACACTTTAATACGAAGCAAAATATTTCTTTAAAATAGACGAAAAATTCGAAAGTTATAAACATGTTAACAATTTTGCCTTTTCTCACAAGGGGGCCGTATTAGCCTACACTGAAGAGCCCCACGAGATTTGATCATTGACCACTTGGACTGAAACTCTCATTTGAAACCAAAACTTTAATATGAAGCCAAAAATTAAACTTTTACATCAATTTAAACTGACTGGGTTCCGGTTCCCCCCACTATTGTTTAGTTTAGTTAAGTGGTAATTTGTGACAGCTTCACATCATCAAAAGAATGTTTCACTTCCCCTCTCCTCCCCCAGGAGTTCGTGCTGGATCCACCACTGGAATCAATATACACTCTTCCTATTCTTTTTGTCACCCTTGATTGTGTAGGGGCTCCTTCGTACAAATAAAGAAGCGGCAATATTACAATCAAGGGGCGCTATATATTAGGTATTCTTTTAGTTACCTACCCCTAACCGCACAGGGCCATCTTTCGTAGAATAAAAAATATTACGTGATATTCCAATCATGAAAGGGGAGAGGATGCTGTAAATATATTTCTTATTCATTTTGTCTGTCCTGCTTATCAAAAATTACTTTCTGTTGGAAGGGTACTGAAATGAGAGGGGCAAAATAAAAAGTCGTACCCCCTCCTACGTGGTTGCTCAAATAAGTACTAAAGAAAGCATTTTAAACTAAGATATTTAAGATTTAAACTAGGAAACTAAGATATCCTTACATTATGTAAGGATGGCATATTCAGGATTATTATTATTATTATTATTATTATTATTATTATTATTATTATTATTATTATTATTATTATTATTATTATTTGAATGTTTTTGGAGCACCGAAATTTTGTGAGACGAACAACGATATGTAGAGGTTTAAGATGGGTGGTCATAGAGGAGGAAAAACAGGATTTTTCTCTGTCTGACTCTCTAACGTAAAGATTATGTGCTGAAGGTAAGAAGCATCATCATTCTACAATAGGTTGCTTTTACGTAGAATATCAATTACTTGAGTTCTCCTCCTTGGGTCTACTTACCTTATGTAGTAAATTCAAAACAATTTCAATTCAATACAAATACATTGTAAAACTTTTCCGTAATTAAACATCTAGGGAAAATTAAACATTTAATAGGGACATCTGTTATCAAAATATCCAAACACGTAGATAGAAGACTATCTAGTGAGAAATATTGTGAAACTTTATAAAATTCTCCAAATTAGAATTAACATTTACTGGGAAACATTCGTTATGCGCCAGCGAGCATATGGTGAGCAGTGAGCACAGGGGAAATAATTACGAAACTGTTTGCAAACAAAATTAGGGACGCTAGTGCAAGTGCGACAACGGCATTTTTTCTTTTTTTGGTATCGTCATGAGTTTTACACATACGTTACAATTTGATTCTTTCCCACATAAAAAAATAAATAAAATAACCGTAGTGTAGTGATAAAAAAATGACAACGGCATTTCCAGGGGATCGAACCCGCTACCTTCAGCATACAGACTCGTTGCTTTAACTAACTGAGCTATTTGCTTTTTACGTGAACTGAGCCTGTTCCGGTAAAGACGTAATTTCATTACGATCGTCCTACCAATTCGTCCTTTTCCATAGATAATTTCCACTATTTGCTCTATCTTTATGTTAATACTTAGCATATATTCATATATTTGGAGTTTGCAGATAATGCATATAATAAGACATACTAGAAATATTCGTTAAAAGTTTAGTTTGTAGATTTAATCCACATTTCTCTCAATGACATAGATGTCGCTGCTTCGTGTTGAAATGCAGAATTCCCTCGTGTTCTTGAAAATTTCCCACTTTAGCAGAGTTGGTAATTCTCGAGATTTCTGTCGATTTAATGTTTTTTGCTTCTAATTTCTTTATTTTAAGCTAATATCTAACACAAATATTAAAAACGGGTTTGTTATTAACCTGTCCTGCTGGGGAAACCTTCCGAAATTTCGAACATATAAAGAAAACGGAGATATTTTCAAAAAACTTCAAAATAAAGAGACGCGTCATTTATTTTGCTCATGGTAGTACCCTTCAGCAACGAAGTTATCTGAAAGGCCTACTAGATGTCTGCATGAACTCGGGCCGAGCCGCAGACTTAGACCCGGCCCGGGATCGAGCCTAAAAAGCATAGATAACCCGAGCTCGGACAGTGCCTTTTCCGGCCTAACTTTGTGCATATACTGTACAACAATCGGACCGTTCTTTCTGGAGAGCTTTTAAAGCACAACTGCACAAAAATACAATTTCGCGTTAATTATTAAGTTTCGGTAATTCGGGCTTATTTCGAGCTCATTTGATTATCACATGGTCTCCAGCCTAAAGGCTAAAACATTTCGGATTCGGGTCGGGATTTGCATTATAAATTCACGAGCTAGGATGGGCCCGGGTTAAAAATTCCGGCTTGTGCAGATCCCTAGTCTACAGCTAAACGTGGTATCCGAACTCGATGAGTTTCCACTGGGAATCGAATCAGGTCTTCCGCACCTCCGAATACTCTAACCATATAGCTACGTGGAATTCTACCTAGGTATGCTTGTATTTAATGTTCTCGAACTTGATTGTTATAAGAGTGACAAAATATCAAACAAAATATTTACAATTATTTTGTTAGATACTATTTGTGAAATCGTAACTCTTACAGAACAAATAGTCTGTGTCTGTTAACTCAGCTCCAGATCCGGGCGCGAACATTGAAAAAATGTTGCGGATTCTGGCCTCTAAATATAGCACTTTATTTATTTATTTATTTATTTAAATAAGCACGAACCTCTCAAATAATTTTGGTGCTGAGAAAGAGTTGTTAAATTCCCAAAGAAGAAACTGCCTAGACATGTCCAAATAACAGTCAAAATGGTACTTTTCACATCATGTATACCTTCCTCTTACTTTTTCGAAAAAAAATCTTGAAAAATTTCCGTTAATAATATATATATATATATATATATATATTCACTCATAATAAAATTCGCGCGTTATTTTGCATTTTTAAAAATAATTAATGAAAGGTTGGCAGTATTAAAATTTTCATAACAACAGTGGCCAAGAATACGGGAAGCATGAAAAGTTTTGTGTTTTCGACATATTCAGATGAAAAGTACTACGTAAATTCGATATTCTCTTTTAAAAAAACAGTTAAAATTTATTTGACTTTGTTTTACAGTTATTTTGAAAAAAAAAATAAAAGGCACGAGTTTAATTGTTATTGACTTGTCTATTTGTAGAATCGGAACTTCACTTGATCTCAATGTGACGTAACTTCATGGAACTCGAAGTTCAGGGAATCATTCTCTGGAAAAATAAATAAAAGCTTTTGACGTGCAACCTACTACGTCACGTTACTTTTATAACTTTCAGTAAGATCGTTATATAACCCTCGAAAAGGATTTAGTTTACAGTAAATATAATTAAAAGAGTTAAAAGAGACTGAGATGATAAATTAACTTCATTACACGGTTATCATCGACAAAAAATAACTTTTATATTAGATTGCAGATGAACGTAGAAACCGGTCTAGTTTATCAATGTTCCGCGCATTTTCTAGTTTTCCCTTCTGAAGTACACAACACAGGCAACAGGGAAAAGCAAGCAAATGTAAATGTAGAGATGGACACACACACCGCAGATGCAAGCGAAAGGTTCGTAATACAATCCTCTCCTGTGAGCTGAAGTATACTTCACGAGCGAAGTCAGTCATTGTCGATTGATGAGCCCCAATTAAGGGATTGATTTACTCAATTTCCTGGCCGTGATTACACACTCAAATCCAATTTGTCTATTCAATTTACACATTTATATTCCATATGGTAACTAATGTGAGTCGAACGGGTAGATGGAAATTTAATTTGCAGGTCTCTCTCTCTCTCGTCTGAAATAGCGTACAGAAACATAATGGGAAGAGACCACCACTACGCCTCTTCTAACCTTGGATGAGTTTTTTTATTGTTGGTTTTCACACTTTCTATACACATCCTACAAATGTGCTTCCTAAATTACATATTGTATGTTATTTGCGTTGTATGTAACTGATGCCAATTAAGTTTTTTTTTCTAAATATGAATCAGTATGTGAGACATGTCAACTGTGGGAAACCGTGCACTATATATTGATTGTATATGTATATTAATATTATACTGTATATACACACTGAAATTATTTTTGTGATTCAAATATCGCATCTACAACTATTTTAGAAATAACTGTCATGAAGCCTACACACGAGTGAACCTAACGGAGGGGTGCAAATGAAGGCCCGGGACCCCCAGACGAATTCCTGGCTCTCCCAAATGGAATTCGACTGTTAGGTATTTATTTAAACATGTTCAATAAAATAAATTAATGCTTATAATACAATAGAGTATAATAAAACTCGGCCCTCGATAATCCGGCAGAAGCCGCAGTGGCTCTGTGGTAAAGCGTTCACCTCTGGTGTATGGGGTCCTGGGTTCGATCCCAGCTTGCGCCAAGTGAACTTTTTGGTGGACAAACACCGTGTGCGTGCGTTTCCTCGAGCTTCTCCGGTTTCCTCCCACTGTTTTCATTCCACCATTTTAATTTATTTCTCATCACCATCTCCTTTAGCCTAGCCGGCATAAGCGTGGGACGTAAGACAAAGATTTCATTTTATTTCGATAATCCGGCAGTCCGGATAACTCCGGAAAAGAACTAAGAAAACTAAGAAAAACAAACAAAAGACGGGCGAATACCCATTCAAGTATTTTTTCTGAGGTCTGTCTTATCAGGTATTACTGTACAGTGTCAATTCAATTATAGTTTTCATTTTCATGTATAGTAAAGGCTCTATGCTTTTATAAAGTACGTACTTTTCCTTTGTTTAAGAGTCTTCATCCCGGCGAAATTAAAATCCCGCTAATTTTACACTAAGTATGTGATATCTTCAAATAGATAAAAGATATGGAAGAAGAGCGCCCTAGACAATGTTATTTTGCGTGAGGTACCGTTATCACAAGTCAGCTAGTGGCTTTCCGTTTTCAGCTATTCAGAAACGCGAAAATAAATCCCGATTTTCAAAATGGCTCGAAATCGAAAGCAGATAAATGAGTCGTGATAACGGTTTCTCATGTAAAATAATATTGTCTAGGGCGCTCTTGTTCCACATTTCGATTAGCTCTTATCTATTTGAAGATATCACAATTTCTGTAAAATTAGCGGTATTTTAATTTCGCCGGGATGAAGACTCTTAAGGGTAATTGGGTAGTTTTTTCTGTTGTATTCTCAAGCAACCAATACATACAAGTACATTATTGTATTTTCTGAGGAAACACTCATAATTATTATTTTCTAACCCCATACCTGATAACTCGGCATTTTCAGAAACTCAATCACCCTTCGATCCACAATAGTCGTCCGAGTGCTCGTGACTTTACTGTAGAACAAATAGAAACGCCAATTCTTCACACGGGAAAAATAAGATTTAGTGAATACGGAACAGGAAATCTGAATATTGTAAAAAAAAAAAAAATGTCCCTCTTTTTCCCCTTTAAAAGCATTGTCGAAAACGTTGTAACACATGTTTATTCATTTTTGATTGTGACTTACATATCGAATTTTACGCCTCCAATTTACACTAATACGCACATTAACGATTTTTTGAATAAATAATCTAAATTTTTAATACGGGAAATCGTCCCCTGTAGAAGCCTAAGTTTTGAAAATGCTGAAGCATGTTTTCGATTAATTTCTAGTAGGAGTTTATCTACCCAGACTTGAACGAATATTCACACAAAGTTCTTTTGTATAAAGAATCGCAAATTTGAGTATCACAGAAATTGAGTTGATTTTGAGTTTAATGTCCCTTTCAGCAGCGAGGCTATATCAGACGAGACCTACTGATTAACGTGGAATCTGAACCACATGAGCTACCTCCGGGATCATAGAAATTGTCCCCTATTTATCGAATTTTTAATTAATTGAGAGTTGAAATACCGAATTGCACTCACCTAACCTAAGTGAATCCTCACATTTGGCAGTTGAACCTATTACGAGACAGAGTCGATAAATTTGTAAGGTAGGAACTGCAAACTTTTTCCTATTTAAGAATAGAATTTTCGAAAAATGCTAAAACACAAGTTCACATGCTAAGTATTATCTTCCTAATGTAAGATACTTTATTCATGGATAAAAGATTTGAACCCACTTTAATCTCCTACAAGACACATACTAAAAACACCTTTATCACTTGTTCTCATTATGATTGTCTATTGGAAACTATGTACGTAGTTCGAGGTGGTGCTTATCTAAACAGTTTTTATTTGAAATAAAAATTAGTTTTTCAATTTCTTATAACTTAGTTTCTACTTGTTCGAAATAAGTCATATGATGACCGTGGTATTCGACATTAAGGTACTTAGGATATGCATTACCCTGTTTGTCTTACTTTGGTTATTACTGTTCTAGAATCCTCCTAAATTTGGTTATTTTTCGAGGTTTGTGATACTGTAGTGTCTTTGGTTCGTAACACAAAATGACAAAATGTGGTATTGGGTGATATCAATAAAAATAAGTAACTGCTCCTGAGAAGTCCTGCTCGAGAATCGGAGTAACTACACCTGGAGTAATCTCCTCCCTCAGTTTCGTATCAATAAAACAAGCCACTACTCAGGTCTAGTCTGCTCCAGATTTATGAACGTTTACTCGCGCTTCCTCTGCACGTAGCACTGAGTCGTATCAATAAAAGAAGTGATTACTCATTTCTCCCATTCATCGCGCAGTCATTTCGTTGTTTTTAACCTATGGCGTAGTATCTTAAAAGCCATGAAACGGGCAAGTAGCAACGATAGCTTCAATCAAAGTGCATTTGTGGATATTGTAAAAGAGTTTCCAGTGGTACTTTCAAAGTCACAGCTACCAGAAAGTAAACGAAGGAAAGCCGAAACTTTGAAGGTAATTACAGTGAAATGCAACGAAATATCAAATACATCTACGACTGAGACACAAATTCAAAAGAGAATCTTTAATATTCGAGCGAGAATAAAAAAAGAAGAAGAATTAAAAAAGTACAAAAATAAAAAAGAAGAAAAAATATTTAAAAAACGGGAAAGAATAAAGTAATACTGAAACCATGGGAATGAACCTATTTGAGCTGGTGGATGTTGATTGGAATAAAGCAATATCAAGATTAACACGACAAGCGCATATAACGTGTTGTCCAAGGTCTTTGTAGATTGTTTGGCTTTAAGAACGAAATCATACACTTGGCTCCTTTGTTTTCTTTTGAAAATAGTCCAGCCACCCACGTCATAAATCACGTCCATCTGATTGCGTTTTCCACACCATACGTGTCCCCTTCGCCTTGACATAAACAAAATACATTCTCATGTATACACCTTTCTATCAACGTTGAGTTGAGTTGATTATTAGTTTAACGTCCTTTTCAGTAGCGTGCCTATATGAGACAGAACCCACTGATTAACGTGGAATCCGAACCACATGAGCTCCTGCCGGGAATCGAACGCGGGTCTCCTATGCCAAAGGCATGTACGCTAACCGCTTAGCCACGAAATAGCTCTTCCTATTAACGTATTACTCTCCAAAATACTAGGTTTCTTTAATGCCACTTGTATATACTCAAGTGCTCCGATAGCACCCGGAAATGTATATTGTTCTTGCCACTCTGCCTTTGCTGTTTGTATATTACGCACACTTCCGGAAACAATCCATTTTCAGGTAGTCATAGACAGTACTTTGAGCCACACCAGAATCCCCTGACATTCCGACCTGGAATCCCGGATCACTCACGTAACGCAAGAAAACCAAGGGCACCGATTTCTCTGTAAATTGGGGGGGAGGGCATACAGATGCAGAAGGTATATATATCAGGATTTTAAGACAAATTGCACTCTAATTATGCCAAATGTTGTATATTCATAAATACAATAGGGGGCCCACATGAGCTTTGGGGGGCCCGGGCCCCCACAGGATCGGCGCCCTTGAAGAAAACCTGCATCTTTTCATCATTACGTAGTCCACCACCCCGAATTTCGGTTGATTCTCCTTAAAAAATGTTGTGCTAACCACTCTACATTTTCTTTCATAAACTTATAATGCTTTTTGTAATCTCCATTTCCAACATTTTTATGCAGTTTATAAGTTTTTCTACGTAGTAAAACAATCATATATCTGCTATATTTCGCACGGAGTCACCTATTTAGCTTGCTCCACAAATTTGGAGAAGTTACTAGCATCACAGAGGAGTCTTTGATTTTTATTGATATCAAACGCGTAGTAGTTACTCGGCTCGAGAATAGAGGTGTGGTTACTTCAAACGGGCGGGGCTTCTCCGAGGTCAGCCGAGACGACTAGTGCTCAGTTCTCTTTTTATTGATACCAATGCGAGTAACTACTTCAAAATTGGGCGTAATGAGTAACTTCTCCGTTTTATTGATATCACCCATTGTACGTCTTCGTTCCACATGTATATTTGAAATATGCATGGACCTAATGCAGTGCCACTGGAAAAAAAATAAAACTTTGTTGGTGTGGCAATATTGTTAATATTGTGGTATCACGTAATACGCCAAAACAATATCCCCACTGCCGATATTTGCACAGTGCCTTCTTTCAGCGTTTGTTTGTTTTTGTTAATTCGTTTACAAGTTATTAGTCGGTATTAAGATAAATTGTTTACCCTGTATATAGTAAGATGATGTGTCCGTTATTAGACTTTTACATAGGAAGGAGTCACGTGAAGTCATCAAATGTAGTGCAAAAATAGATCTTGACCATATCTAATCGGGTACGAAGCCGTTCGGGTTGGGAGATTGTCTAAAAGATCAAAATGTATGCACGCTTTTGGATGTTTTTATGCTGACCTGTATGCAACCAACTTTACATATTTGTAACGGCTTACGTAACAGTAGAGAATAAACACACAATATCCGGGCAATAGAATAGTTGTGGAGCCATTCCTTTAAAGAGATTCTCCTTGCTCTCTTTTTAGCCAGGTTCTCAATTAATATCTTATAACGATGGGTACTTACAGCTGTTGCTATTTATCTAGTTTCTCGAAGGTGAGGTGATTCCTGATCTACAACATCAAGAGAATAA
The DNA here is from genome assembly GCF_964235325.1 of Thermobia domestica. Taxonomy (NCBI): domain Eukaryota; kingdom Metazoa; phylum Arthropoda; class Insecta; order Zygentoma; family Lepismatidae; genus Thermobia; species Thermobia domestica. Next base: position 96,425,733 of record NC_137468.1, read on the forward strand.
ATGCACGGTTCTACTCGTACAAACTGGAATTGTATAGGTTTGGTATGGATAACAAGAGGTGGATATCTGACTATTAATTTGACGGACATGTTAAAATAGGGGACATGCTGGAAGGACCCGTTACGAGGAGAGATCAACAGCCTTCCAATTTGGCACCTCTGCGGGATCACGCATTCACGGAATGAGTCAAACTGACAGGCAGTGCTTCTTTCAGAAAAAAAAAATGTTCCGGGGGCACTCTCAGTATTCGGAGGGGTACATATTTTCACACGGTAATATTCTAATTATTACTATATTATACATGTATTATTTTGGTCTCCTCCGGGGGCACTGTCCCCCCCCCAAAAAAAAACGTCTGGAAGAAATACTACTGACAAAAATGTAAATGAAGGCTCTGAACGAGCTCATGGTGACTAATCTTCTATTAACCAATAATATGAGTACTCCGTAATATTTTGCCCGGTGTGCTTATTGTATATATACACGTATAGTGTTATACATCTGCCACAAATAATGAAGTAATAAGGAAATGCATTCTAGTGTGCATAAATAAATAAATAAAAATAGATAAGCAACTAATTAAGTTCAGAAATAATAAATCTGAAAAAGACATGCAACGCAAGAAGTAGCCGGCTTCCTGATCATCTGTTTGTCCTTGCACTGGGTTTTCCCCAGACTATGAGACGTCTACGTAAAAACGCTGCTACAGCACGAAACAATCCGTAGAAGACGTGATGGTTACGGGTTATCTTTTAATGGTGGGAGGTGATGAGAAACGCAGAGGTGGAGCTAACAACGTTGCAACGCCTTTTCCACCTACTTGCAGTAACAACCCTTTCAGACTTCCCCTCTCCAACGATATGGTCACAAAACTTTTCTTGTTATACTAGTGAAAGAACTCTTTCTATAAACTTCTTCTCTTAGCCCAAGGTTATATAAGCAGTCTTCTCGATGAAACGAAAAAAAATAAGCCTTTCACTTTCTTTCAAGCAATGTTGCCAGGTAGCAGCGTCACCAACGAGATCACTCAAAATTCGACCCGATTAGTAATCAAAACAGTTGAAAATATCGTCGAATCCTACCTTTGCTACGAAAGATGCACATTATTTTAACTAATCATACACTATATACTTAAGAAATAATATTTTTTAAAAAAATCGAAAGTATTTAACGCTAATGCATAATTGTGTTAAATCATCGTCCGAATTTTCTTCAGCTCTGTATACTTTCTTGTCATTGTATCAATACCTAGGAGGATAGGCAAACAATAACATCGTGACATTCCCCTAACCCCTTAATCAGTGTGATTTCCCAAGATTCCCTCCCCCCTCTAGTGGAACTTTCAATTCATGGAACGTAATAAACAGTATTTCAAAGATAGTAATAATCCTCAATAAGCACGATCGAAGATATGATCCCAGAGTGTAATTTCGAAAATCATTATTTGTTAATCGTGTTAATCGTGCACTAACGACCGTGTGCACCAACGAAGTTTAGTTGAACGGCGTTCAACTTTACACCTCAGTCAAGTGGCGAATGAACTAGGTTTTACTTTGAACGGCCGATTTTCGGGGTTGTTGATCTTGGCTAGTCAACAGTCCTCAACTAAATGTACTAAACTTAAATTTTCAATAGTGCATTATTATTATTATTATTATTATTATTATTATTATTATTATTATTATTATTATTATTTTAACTACGTTCAACTTACAAAGTTTAATTTTGAACTCGTTTACATGAACACTCATGAGCTTCGCTGGTGCTCACAGTCAAACACACCTCCTACTTTTCTTCTTCTCCTTTTAATCATAGAAACAAACAAAATACGAAAAATGATCACGTACTGCACGAAACGAGCTGTTCAGCAACATTTAGAGATTATATTTTTTGGTTTTCGGGATCTATGACCGTTTTAGTCTGCCATGTACCAGGGATGATGTCCCTTGGCGATCACACTATAAGGGAAATTGGGAAAGGAAGGTGAGTGACCTAGGCCTTTTATGTTACGTACCAGCATCTGCCTAGTGTGAATGAGGAAAATTCAGGAAAAATCTCGCTAAAAAGGCTTTTAAGGTTGGTGTAAAGTGACAAGTTTCGCCAATAGATGTCATTATAGTCTTCGTATCTCTTTCATGCATTTTTTTACCATTCACAAAACTTTACAATTTCTCTTACAAATTTCAACCTAGAAACTTCAAATTTTTGGAGAAGGAACTTCATAACCTATCGAAGGCAACAATCCGTGACGATTTCTTATTTTGAATTTTCTTCATTGTTGAAAGAGTTATATTGTTAAAGGTTTGGCTATCCCTTTTAGCAAACAAGCCATTTCAACAATGAAGAAAATTCTAAATAAAAAAATCGGCACGGATTGTTGTCTTCGATAGGTTATGAAGTTCCTACTCGAAAAATTGAAATCTCTAGGTTGAAATGTGTACGAAAAATCGTGAATTCTCATGAAAGGTGAAAAAATACATGAGATATATACGAAGACTGTAGTGGCATCTATCGGCAAAACTTGTCACTTGAAACTATCCTTAAACCTTTCCGACCAGGACTGCTCGTACTAAATGCGAGAACACCAGTGATTACGCTACGCAGTGTCACTGTTAAGCAACGAATAGCAAGCGGCATAATGAAATAATAAAGAAAGTATGTTACTAACAATTACTACATGTAACAATAAAGCCTGCTATTTCTCCAATACGTCAATTCGCAAACATTTGTAACGCACTCAACTCAGCAACCCTAAAGGGAAAAATGCACAAAACTATATGCTATTGAAATGTGCTTTCAAAATGCGTTGCGAGCAGTGGCGTATTTACGATTTCGTTTCGGGGAGGGCTTTGCAAACTTTCGGGGGGGGGGGGCTTTGCCTGAAAATGTGAAAATTCTGGAAGATATTTCATATACTTTACTATAGTAAGTAAGATTTCGGGGGGGCTTAAGCCCGGAAGCCCCCCCTAAATACGCCACTGGTTGCGAGCAATTTTTGAAATCTCCTGATTTCCACCAACCCACTGACGACGACCATCTTTCACTACTAGATGCTATTGTAAAACCGCCATATTTAGCGGATAACCGCTGTTGTTGGCAACACTGCTAGGTAGTCTGCTAAGTCCGGCCATAACTCACTCAAATCATTAAATGATAAAGTGATTGGTGTCCCCACCTTTTATCCTACACATAATGATTTGTACATATTTTTAAAGCTGAAATATTATATGGTTGCAATATAGTATTTACTGTTCTATCTAAGGGAACATTACTGGTGACTCACTCGAACACCTGCTTTAACACCTGACTATGAATATTTTATTACTGCACGTGCTGCGTCATTTCTCAAAAAGTATTATAAGACGAACAATTCCCAGCTCGTTCCTAGTACAGGCGTATATTGAATACGCTGTGCTTTTACATTCGATTTTGCAAGTACAATATCAGAAAGAATTGTCAACTAATTTACTTGTAGAATCCCACAGTAGTATGAATGGCATTGTGTAAATCTAAGCTCATTTATTTCCTTCACCAACAACTATAGAAGAGGGTATGTTTTTTATTATAGGAAGCATAAATACAGCACGCAAACGCGCATACAAAAAACAATACATTTAAACAATATCTAGTTTTCAACCTTCTAATGATTCTGATCTTCGGCAACCCCACTCATCATCCTACGGCTTTAAAAGTTATATTCTTATATAACAGTTTTAATATAAATTTCGTTAAACGTCATTATTTTCACCCCCAAAACCTTTATGACGCACTTTGTGTCGTGTTCCTATTTGTATGCATCCCTAACAGAAGAGTCATTTCCAAGTTTTGGTGAGGGAGCAGTAGCGTCATTTCAGATTTTGCCAAATGGGAATCAGGATTATCTATCGACATGAAGAGTTTCCCGTTTTCTTTTATTATTATTATTATTATTATTATTATTATTATTATTATTATTATTATTATACAATTTATTAAAATACGTGTGTTTCTAAACTCAAGGGCCCCATGTTCTCCACAAACGACACTCCTGTCGGAGAGATGCAAGAATATTCTATATAATTAGAGCTTCAAGTTTTTCCATTGGTAAATTATTAATTATTATCCCACAATTGCCCTTCTTGAAGACCAATTCATTTCCTGAGCCTTTGTATCACTGTTTTCTAGTGGAACGCTAAGAAATCCACTAAATACGGAACTTACCAGAGCCATAACGAAACGGAGGCCCCATACTCGCTGTTTGAAACTCATAGGCCTATTTCTTGTTACTGAATACTTAAATTAACATGTTATTTATTTTTCGTATGAGAGATTTGTAAATTATAAAATATCAGACTAGTAGCAAACGTGTTTCCCCCCTTCCCCGTGTTAAATTGCGAGTAATGTTCAAAAGCTAAAAATCACTTAAACAGCCTGCATTATTCAATACACAATGTCTTGTAGATAGCCAGCTTACGTTTTGCCTTCGTATGCAAAAGTGACCAAACAACGGCGAAAACAATCATTATGATAATTATCAAATCATTGTGTATAGTGCGTCTTTACTGAAATCACAAGATCAAGTAGGGTAGTCAATCATGTTATAATGGTGTTATTCGTTCATTGTCCTCAGAAGAAAAGGGTCTGCCCCAAGGAGAGAAGGTCCTGCAGAACCAACTGGTGTACCATATACCGTATACAGTGAAACCTCCCTTAACGGACACCTCTCAATAACGGACACCTCTATAATACGGACAGATTTTTTTGTCCCGGCAAAAATAAATGTTCTCTTACGGAACAAAACCCTCCCTTTTACGGACACTCTCAGATACGGACGCGGACAGCCCTTTTGTTCCCCAAACGTTTCAAAAAACCTCTTCATAACGGACAGGAATTATTCTTGGTTCTGCGATATTTGACAGTAGACAGAAAAGTCTTTTCCCCACAAGTGTATCTATCATCAAACAGAACAACTTCAAGTTGAACTTGAAATGCTTCTTTTTTTCTGCCCGCAATAAACTGCTTTCTGGTGGAAATCCTAGAAAATCTTCAATAAGCACTAACACTCATGCTGGATTAGTCGTATGGTCAAGAATTCTATGCGGATCTTCCCTTCCCTAATAAATTTAGTGCTTTTTCCTCTGGGCCTTGCATCTTTCCCGACAATTTCATAGATAACAAAAAAAACATTGTTTATTTTGCGATAACATTTTTCAACGAGCAATGTTTTCTCTCTTACTTTTTTGGAAAAGCAAAATTTTTCTTTTGTACAAATTAGTGTGTCAAACAGTTGAACAATTAAAGAAATTTGCTATTAATCGCGATGAAATAGAAGTTCTCCAATTAATCATCCAACAGTTGCAAGCAAATTTCGAACAGAAACTAGTGTCCGTAGGATGTACACGGCAGACAACTACTGCAGACTTTTTCTCAAGAAATTTGGCGAGTTCCTTCTCCACATTTTCAGTATTTAATAATAATATTGCATACTTTTTAAAGCTATTTTTACTTTTAATATAGGCGGTAAGTGAATTAATGAATTTTTTACAGGGTGATGACATGTCCTTAAGAAAATCACCTTACACGCATTATCATTTGCAGTATACGAACATATTAACACATTCCCAAACAATAATATTATTTAACAGAAATTAATTTCTCCTTCATCTGTCCCAGTAATTCAAATACGTACTAAATAGGGTATTTTCATATTGAATTTTACATATTTACGCTCATATATAATGTATTTACTGTATATTACTGCATACAATTACCGTTGAGAAAATTAAATTTTTGTAACCTCTCTGTAACGGACACCTCTCAGTAACGGACACCTCTCAGTAAAGGACAAAAATTCCCGTCCCATTGGTGTCCGTTATTCAGAGGTTTCACTGTATTTACAAATAAATTCAAGAGGAGCCGTTGTTATGGCTTCTGGCGAGGAGATAGAGTTACAGCTGCTACGTCTTCCTGGAAGAGGGGCAACAATACTCTTCTGCACCAGGGCCCTGAGGATATTTGATACGGCACTGAAACTTACACTAGTTGTTACGAATTTACCTATGTATTGTTAGAAGCACTGGCGGAGGTATTTTAACCCTCTCTCCCCTTTGAGCAAAATATATAAAAATGAACATTTACCGCACTAAGATACATATACAAACTCCTGAAATTATATGAACTTGGGATCTTGAACTCTCTACCCTTAGACGAACTTTTGCGTAAGCTACTGGTTGAGAGTGTTGTGTGTTAAAGCACTGAATTATCGAAAAAGTTCCTGTTTTGTGGAAAATAGCCTGTGGTTGAATTTGCCACTAGATGTTACGAAAACTTTGTAAAGGTAAATGGCTAATTTACGAATCTGGTTACTGTAGCTGAATATTCATAGCTAATTTACAAGAAATTTTATAAAGGTCACACTATTACATTATATTATTACATTGGTCATGCAATTCACAAGAGTAATAAAAATGTAGGTAATACTGAAAGCGAACTCATGTGAATGCAAGGTTTCCAATTCTCTAAATACCGTTATAAGAGATATTTGTATCTGATTCAAGGATAATCCGTAAAATAAAAAAATGTCTATTTTTCTTCTTTTTTTAACATTCCACCATTATGCGCCGAGGCTAAGGGAGACTGTAATGAGATGTGAATAGTGAAATGAAAGTGAGAGGAAATGGGAGAAGTCCGAGTAAACGCCACGCACAAGGACTCTGTTAGCAACAAATCTCACTTGGTGGGAGCTGGGATCGAACAAAAGACCCCACGCGTCAGAGCTCAGTCCTCTACTACTGAGCCACTGCAGAAAACTATGAAACTTCTAGTTTTAATCTCACATTTATACCCTTCCCCTAAAGGCTAAAACTGATGGTTGATGAAAATGAACGGTTATGAAACAATTTGTGCAAGAAAAATGTAGGAAAAACTTCCAGGAAACGATGCTGCCCACCATCAATTCACTTGACCTGGAATGTAACCAGGGAGCCCTACCACCAGGGATAAGCATTTTACCACTGTGCCACCGATCTCCGCATCTGAGTAATCCCTCAGCCCTTCCACAGATTCAAGACTAACTTAGTTTGGGTATTTGATGTACTGTACTTGCTACTGCTACCTCATCAGCAGCTGCTCGCATAAAACAACAATTGGCGCTTAATGTATCGGACCGTTCGTGGCCTATGATTGGGCCGCAACAAGAAATTCGACCCACTATTGGGCAAGTGGTGACATCTTTCGGGGTAATTTCTTATTTCAAATGGAAATCTTTACTTTGATACATATTCCAAAAATGGTTGCAATCCCGGGAATACAACTATGTTCAATTAGTAGCCGGTTACAAAACACATGCCATACGAGTATGATTCCCACAGATATCGTTTATAAAATTTCTCCAGATTAGAAGTACTATACAATTTTCAAATCTCAACGAATTTACAGAGTTCAAAAATGCAATAAGGATCTGCGACAGTCCAAATGCTGACAAAGTCAAATTACGTAACAGAGAAAACAATAAAAGCAAAAACACAAAAAGACAGAACGGACCAAGTAGAATGAGGTGAGTAAAACATTGAACGAAATACGGTAAGAATAAGTTATTGAATTCCGGTTCCGGTTCGCTATAATGGAAATTCATCTTTCTCCTTTAGTTCCACGCATCAGCAAAAATTCTGACATAATAGCCAACTACAGCACATAAATGGCTACTTTCGTAGCCTATATATCACATATAATGAAGGTAGGCAGCATGTAGAAATAACGTATTTTCTGTTTCCCCTCTCTGTAATATACGTTATTGTAAGTGGAAAAAAAGTTCCGACAATTTCGCTGTCGATCATCATAAAATACGGACAATGAGATTTTTAAATAATGCACTGTTAACTTTGTTTTTAAACCATTCATAGCGGTAAAGAAAAATTTAAGTTTTCACAGCTTTTAATATTGATGCTTATGTATACTATGATGATTGAATTTCTTGTTCATTAGTTTCAATCATTGGCAAACGATACGAAATAAAATAAATAAATAAATAAATAAATAAATAATGGATGCAGGCAATTCTAATATCACGTCACACCTTTGTGTTCACATGGCAGCATTCAATTTTAAACTTTCTATAAATAGTATAAATTTCTAATACAAAATTGACCTATTAAAATTCTAACACACATATTCAAAGAAAACTATTCGATTAACTAACGTTAGAGCAAGATATATTCGAATATCTTTAACAACACTAATGCAAAATTATTTCGTGGAATGTAACATAAATCCATTATCAATCTTTAGATGCTCTACAACAGCGTTTCCCAACCTTTTCAACTTGCGGCACACTACGGGTGTAACTTGAATTCTCGCGGCACACTCTTAGATATTATTATTATTTGCAAATATAAAATAACATGGTATTTTTTTTTTCGGTGATTACTGACCATCTTCTCACAGAGATGAAAGCTTGATCACTAGTTTTCCCCTATGCTAATTCATTATGCTTATTTTTAATTCTAATTTTATAATAGAAAACAATTGCAATGAAATATAGGACTCAGATTTTTAAGAACGAAGATCACTAAATAACGAACGAACAAACAAATGTCTTGTACTTTTAACTTTGCTGTTTTAACCATTATTATTGCAATTATTACACATTATTGCATATTACTGCAATCACACAACTTGCAATGCGTCGAAGTCAAAACATACCTGTTGAACAAAGTATTTTTCTATCATTCACGTGCGAATGAGTGTTCTACGAACATTCACTTGACGCGTACCGTACAAGTGCTTCCATTTCTCGCTGCTAGTATGACTCTCAGTTGAAGGTAACATAGCAGCTAAAATGGGTACGAGCCGAAATACTGTCTGCTACACAGTAATAGATGTAGAATAATATATTACAATTACAGTAATTTTTTCCATGGTAGAAATTCATAGTAACGTGAAATACAAAAATATACATTTTTTCCTATGTCTTGCAATTTGGCTGCTATAGAATTGATAATTTTGTTTCGATTTTCTCGCGGCACACCAGCGGTCTATTCGCGGTACACCGGTTGGGAAACGCTGCTCTACAAAAATGATTTAGCCAGCTGTGAGTTAGTAATGACTTTAAACTTATTACAAGTACCAGAACACTACGATCATTGTATTTGTTTAGTGTTTTAGCTTGTGGTTTGTTTGGCATTCCTTCACCTTGTCCCTCGAAGTAAAAAAAAAGCTGTTACTTGTTACTGCATGTGTATAAAATGAGGTTGAGAAAAAATATCTTACCGGAATAAAACTTTTGAGCATTATCAGTAACTTGATGTGAAATTAACTTCGCTAAAAGTAAACTACAGTTGCTCACGAAAATTTGAACCGTAATTATACAGGCATCATTTCCAAGTAGTGACTGCATGCTATGGAATAAAACAATTGTATAGGAGACATATTTTAAAAGCATCACATCGGGATTGTCCCGTTAAAATTCTTATAAGCCAGACTACACCAGAAGCTTATTTTAATAATTTTGCGAATAACTCATAAGAAAACTAATAAATAGGAACGAAATAACCAAGTAATTATTCAAATATTTTTTTAGCAGTAGCAACCCAAGGCCGTAACGAGCGGGATATGCTTAGAATGGAAATTCAAGCTATTTTGAAGTTCCTCTAATATTACTATATTAGTAGGGCTGTACTCGTTCTATGCGTATTTTTAGTCATTAGAGTATACCTTCTACTTCAAGGCGTATAATACTTTTGTTTCATTTATATTTGTGTATTTGTTTATTTACTTGGGTTATGACTCCTGTGTTTTCTGTCCGAATTTTAGCCGCTGTTCGCACATATCGATCGCGCACATATCGATATATATATATTGGCTACTTTGAAATCACAAATGAGAGAAACAAAAAAAAATAAAGGAAGGATTATGCCAGCTATGCCTTTGTCCAAGTTAGTGTTGTTTTAATCAGACAATATCAATATGACTGCTTTGTTTAACTGATATTCATATTTTCACCCTATTCCTAACCACAATTTTCTTAATTCCTTCAGGTATGTGTATCAGGCGAGCCTTTCTCTGTCCTTTCACGCAGTGCGTTGGATCCATTTCCATATCTACACCCGTTTATGTTATTAATGGCGTGATATACGTAAAAAAAAAAATAAATAAATAAATAAATAAAATAAAATAAAATAAAAAGTGTCAAGAAAATAGTATAAAATGCTTTTAGACCACAAAACAGTATCGTAGCCTTTATATTTTAGCGAAATTATTAACATATGTGATTTAAATTGTTTGCTTTTTTTAAAAATAAAAAAAGAACCCTTTCTTTGTCATATATGCCTTTTATGCTAATTATAGATGTTCACAAAACAGAGTATACCCTGTGAAAATTTTAGGACTACAGCACTGGATATTAGAAATATCTTTATGTCCCTAAATTTGTTTCTAGTTAGAGCCTTACAAACAAAAATGATTTCCCTTCAATTCCTTTAGGTTGTCTTGAAATCAGAAAAAAAAGAAAAAGCAGGATTCAGAATTTGAAGTTTCAATGTATATGTATACATCTATTGCTTTAATAAAAGTAATACAGTAACCTTTTGGTCAGATTTCATTTTATTTAAGGCAACCAATTCCAAACCTAGAATTGAATGAACTCATCTATTCCTTGTAGTTATATAATGAATACAGAACACATTATATATTGATAACGATACTCTTCAGATTACCTATCTATCTATCTACTGTTGCTTCCAATAAGCCATAAAGTAACTTCTACCATTAAAACAAATCAGACAATAATTGCAGATATAATCTGAAACACGCAAAGCATGAAATGTTGATGCATTTTTGAAAAGAACTGGCAACATTGCACTGTAGATCCTTCCATACATACATACATAAGACATATTCCACTAACGTACGCAAACATACATAATAAACTTAAACAGATTATTTTTACTTTTATTGCACTTTAAACCACACATATTTTCGTTCCACACAGTGTTTGTATTGGCAACATTTCAAACTGACTCAAGTAGTTCTACGTGGCAGACTTCAGAGTATGGAATAAAAATTAGCAGATCTAGGAGGAATTTCCGAAGCTTATTCTGCATTTTAAGCTTGTATTATGCATCTTCACTTGTATATTTACTGAAAGCTGCACATGTTCTTCACTTCAGAAGCAATTTTGTTGACTCTTGTTACAAAGTTACGTTCATATTATCTTAGTAAGTATGTGACATTTGTCTAACGCACGATTTCAAAAATGTAGCTACTTTCACGTGAAAAATTATATACTGTACCTAAGAGTACATGGTACTATACAGACAAAAAAAAAAAAGTATAATTATGACTTGCGAAAGCTGAAAGTACAACGTCACAGAAACGAAACAACTCTATTTCATTGGGTTCTGCTCTGCATTAAACCAATTCACTTTGGATTTTTATTACCTATCTTCTTATTTTTATTACCTAACCTATCTCCTTCAGTACGTACGTCTAAAGATCAGCGTGGATCTGGATATTCGCAACAATATAGCTTTCTGCGGATGTAGCTTTAGTTTCTTTGCGGACAGCGAATAAAATTCCGGACACCAGTGAAAAAACGAGTACGGACGTCGCGGATTAGTGTATTTAACTTGAAGAAGCAAATAATCGCGAAAGGAAAACTATTTCACTGGATTTTCTTAGATGTTTCTTTGCTCTCAAAAGCATATCATAAATATTAAGTGGTAATGTGATTGTGTGAGAGAGCGTTTGAAGCGATTTATTCTCGTTTCTGAAGAACATTTTACTGTATCTCTATTTCACTTTTGTATTCCAATAAAAGACGTTCATAACTTATATGTAATGCGATAGAGATTAAGTTTTTTTAAAAAAAAGAGAGAGAAAGAAAGAAAGAGAAAGAGAGAGATCTGATCTGAAATTAACTGACGGATACGGTATTACCAGCCTGACAATCTTCTTGTCATAATTTTTGCTTTCGAGTGAATCTTTTAGTATGTATGTTTTCTGCATGAGTATTATTCCATTTTATTTCGAATAGTTGACTTTCAAAAAGGAAAAATTATATTTAATGTTTAGCTCTAAGTTTATTGATACTATCTAGGTATAGAGGATTCACGAAACATAAGGAGATAATTACAATTATCACGTTAGAAACTATTTTTGAAATCGTAATTGTATTATTATTATTATTATTATTATTATTATTATTATTATTATTATTATTATTATTATTAAAATATTCTGTCTTTAGACAGGTCCTGGGATTAATAAGGATCTTTATTTATTTATTTATTTATTTATTTATTTTTATTTTTTTATTTTTCATTTTAGGTTTGGGCCTGGAAATATTTCTTCCATGTTCTTCACCTTCCTCTTTTAATTCCCAATATTTTCTTCTCTTTTCCAAATCATCAATCGTGTTCTTTTTCTTCCTATGCCACCCTTTACTTTAATCGTTCCCTCTATAGCATTATGAAGAAGGCAATTTCTTCTCAGGATGTGTCCAATCCAATTGGCCTTTCTACGAAGGATGCTAGCTAAAAGTGTTCTCTTCTCTCCTATCTGTTTTAAAACATGTTCATTTTATCTTCTCCATCTTCCTCCAACATTACAGAAGAAACAAATTATGTGCATTTGTTATCTCATTATCTGCAGATGCGGGCGGAGATGCTGTGGATGCAGTACGGACGTGGATACAATATTACATATCGCGCAAACCTCTATGTCATGTTTGATTCTTTTTAAAAGCCTACTGATTTACATGGGGAATTATTTTTCTCTTTTCTTTTAAAAAATATTTACACGTATTTTCTGGGCATTGTCACGTATAACGGGATGACATCTTTCTTTCGGTGGAAGCGACCTAGGATCTGTATGTTAAGTACCATTCTGAAATTTGCCTAATGTGAATGTAGAAATCCCAGGAGAATCTTCACTTCGGATGACTGGCCTGAAAAAGCGCTTCCACCCTTCCGACCAAGTGCCAACACCAGAAACTGAACCCGAGACTGCTCACCCACATACTTTTCTTTGAAATGTACTTAATTTTTAAAGAGATGTAGATTTTCTGATTTTTAGTAAATGTCCCTTGTACTTTCAAGATGAATTTGCATTATATACACAGTTAATATTATGCGTACTTAAATTTTAGCGAAGTAAGAAACATTTAAAAAGAGAGTTTTGAAACCAGTAAAATCAAACTATTGAAATTCCAGTTTTTAGTTCAAAGAAAACAGGAAGATAAAATAACTGTCAATTTAAATCAATGAGCTAAATAATTAAAAAAAAAAAATCTCGCAGACATTGAATACCGTTAACATCAGCTTTATAATCGTTTATAAGCAATTTTAGAGGTTTCGCATTTATAACTTGCAAGATACAGGAGAATCAGAGATAAAATTCAAAATACATCAGGCGTTACAAAATACGAAAGCGTAAAAAATAAAATAGTTTTTCTTTTTATCATTAACCTAACCTGACATAACTATCGTTAGACTTGAGTGAACTAGTGTTGCTCATGGGACTTGAGAAAATTCTCGTTTCGTCTCGCGTTTAGAAATATACTTCTCGTCTCATAAATGACAAAACAACGACATCTGAATACGAGCGTAAATTGTTCTTATTCATTTTTTTTTTTTTTTCTTGTTCCATTCCTTCACCTTTTGCGGCTGGCAAAAACTTTCGAAATCATCAGTACTTTTAATCGCGGGAACTGAAACTTTTCAATCAAAAGCGAAATTATTAACCATCCACTTCGCTTGCTTACCAGAGCAGTGAATTAGTCATTGTAACAATAGCATCAATGTACTTCTACTAAATCGATGAGGCTTGCCAAATGCACTCATCTATTTTCATTTTATCATACGTTACCCTCTTCCTTATCCGAATAGTAAGATGAACGCGAAAGCTTTCAGTTCATATGAAAGTAGCATACTTGTTTGTGACAATACCTTACAGTACAAGGCACCAACTGGGAACTAAACCCAGAATCGCTGAGCTGCTAGATGATTCTGTTATTGCCCAGGCAAAAGGAGGTCAGATCAATATTACAAGGGGCTACTGAAGCAGACATACAAAATTCTTTTTTTGTTTGTCAGCACATTTTGCGTGAATTTCTATTGATTAAAATTTAAAAAAAAAAAATACAGAAGGAATTGACTATCATAATAGAAAAAAATCGGGCGAAAGGTCAGTGTGAGAATTTAAGTGCAGCAAGGTGTGAAATTCCCTTGCATCGTGAAAAGTTTTTCCCATGAACTTTCAACCACTCTTGTTTCCTTTTAGTTTATTTTGATGTTTCAAAGTCTTCACATGTGAAAAAGTCGAAAACAGATTTACTGCTTAGAAGTAATGTTCAGAGACAGAAAATTTATATACGGAGAAGTTTTAAAAATGTGTTCTAAAATTAATTAACATTTTAGAACATTCGCATCTTAAAGATTATAAAGTACTGTCAGTTAATCCTTACTAGGATTTACAATGAGACGAGACAATTTTCGTCACGAGACGAGGTGTTATTTTCGTGACACCTTCAAGACTAGACAGCCTCAAAACGCCGGACACAAAACATCCCTAATTTTAAATTCGCGCCTCTCTTTTTAGCTAAGCTTTCTAATTCAGTTTCTCATATACTTTAAAACCACCACCATTTCCTATATATAATATACGTATTCGCGTTTGTGTGGCGCTCTTTTAGTAGACTTGTCCACCACCCTCGTTAGAATCCCAGCCCGGGCCTGGTATGAATTCGTTTCTGGTATAGTCCTGTTGTGAAGAAATTTCAAATCTGTACTAGAAACAATTGATGAACTCCCTACGTTTAAATTGTTGCGGACACTGTGATCAATTAAATTATCGACTGCAGAAAGTGAGCGAGCTTTAGTGTTGCACCCCTTGTATTTATAGGACGCATTAAGTGTGGTAGAATTGTGGATTAAAAAGGGCCATAGGTGCTTCCACAGGTATATGACAGACAGCAAACAAACACTGAAGACAACTTCGAATCTTCCTGTAAACATGTGATGCACGCTATGTCTTTATGTTCTTTATTGCTTTGTTGACTGAATTAGAATTCTTACTAGAGCTTCTTCGTGGCTAAGTGATTTGCTTGCGTGTCTTTGGTGTGGGAGATCCAGGTTCAGGAGTTCATGTGGTCCGGATCCCACATCAACCTGTAGGTTCACGTCTCGTATAGTCTTGCTGCTGAAAGAGATGCTAAACTCCAATCTAACCAACCAAAACATAACCATTGTGAGTTCTGTAAGTTACACAGAACTCATCGGAAGCGATGTCGGAAGTACATTATATTTGACTCGTCCATTGTGAAAGTCCACAAGGTTTGTAGTCTTCACGGTATAAACCTACGGTTTAATATGTTCGTTTACGTACAAGAATTGCAATCAATCATACTGCAACTTTGGAAGAGTCCAAAAGAAACTGACAATATGGTACAATTTTAAACTTTCTAGTGAATAAAGACCCTCACATCACATATGATTAATCGCCTTCATTGCCTCTGTCTCCTCTTTCACGTTTGGTTCTGCTGGAAGTTCTTTTGGCTGTAATAGACACGTACTAGTAGAGAACCAAAAGTCAATCCAGGCGGAACACTAACTGAGGGATATTATCAGATACTGGCAACTGAAAGCATCAGCTACAAAGTAAAAGCAAATCCTCGGTCCACCAATCCACATTTCCACCCACGTAAATACATGCATATATACAAACCTACATGCATAAGAAAGAGAGAGAGAGACAAACTAGTGCCCCCTCACCGCCCTCAATCCCAAACTCAAAAGCAACCCAGTACTTGTATGGTCTTTCAGCTTTCCTCGACTCACATTCACAAGCTTCAGATGTTTACTCAAGCAAATTATTCTATCTACCACTAAAATATCACCACTGACATCATACCAAACAGCAACGAGAGGATGGATGTGAGGAGTGAACACAAAAGGACACTTGCTGTTGGCTGTGAAAAGGGTACCTTCAGTTCATCGCATCCTAAAGTGACCGGAGTCGAATCAGCGATGCGATTATGAAATAAAAAGGTTACCTTCCGCTGAACCGTGAAGCTTTTTTTTTTTTTTTTTTTTTTTTTTAACTTTCTTACTGACCACAGGTGGTATTTGGACAAGACAGAATGAACGGAAATATTTTTTTTTTTTTTGGTCAATGAACTGACACTTTTTTCCTTCGATTTGTTTATCTCAGAAAAAAGATGGGGGGAAAGACTGAATAAATTGCTCTTGCGTAATGCGAAAGAGAGACAAGAGTGAAAATGACGTGTAAAGTGATTTTAAAAAAGAAAATAATAACGTTACCACCACCACTCACTCTGTATCAGAGTAGCTTTTAAACTTACATCAGCATGTAGGCTAACGCAGTCTTAGTTACCATTATAAATATGCTACTGTGCTACACAGGAGATTCTACTTCGATGCTACATAGCATGAACAGGGGCGTTTTCTCACGAATCGAACAAGTTGTAATTTTCTACCATCTCACTTTAGTGCAGCGTCGTGTAATAGAAGTCCAAATCGTGGTTAAGTCAAATCAAGAATTAGGTTTAGGAAGATTTCTGGGCTTTCAGCATCTATGGCCCATGTTAGCCCGTCACATAAGACGGATGATGTCCCTTGGCGATCACACTACCCAAGGAAAAGGAAAAAAGGGAGCGGCCTGGGACCTATGTTAGAAACCATTCTGGTATTTGCCTGGTGTGAATGAGGAAAACCCAGAAAAACCTCCCTCACGATGGTTGGCCTGAAAAAGCTCTTACACTTTTTCGACTGAGTGTCCTCCACCCAGGGGCGGATTCAGGACGGACTTCTGTGGGGAGGGGGGTTGTAATACTGCTACTTAGAGCTACTTTTAAGAGCTCCAAACTCTGGGATAGGTTTATATTTATATATAAAAAATAAGAAAGTTTTCCCTTTTGGGAGGATCACCCCTTCCTAGATCCGCCCCTGCCTCCACCGGGACTGCTCGCACCAAAGGCTTAAGTCAAATTTAAATGTTACACTGAGAACAAATGTTTGTTCCGATTTTAGTTCCTCATTTAGCAATACGCTTTAAGAGAACGGAGAACACACATAATTGTATGTTTAAAATTATTTGTTTAAAGAAGTTAATTTACCAAAACTCTTTTTTATATATTTACCATGTCTGTCCGTGTCCTCGTCCTTCCGAGAGACAAAAAGGTCTCAGACCTACTAGATAGATCACCATACATTTTTACCAGAACGTAGACGATCAAAAGGTTGGAATCGCGTTCGTAAACCGTAAGTGATAAAAATCAACCAACTTTCGGTCCTAATATTAATCACTATACAACAGAAATGGTAATACAAAGAAGTTGTTTCCTGTAATCGATTAAGCGTCCCAAGAATACATTTCATCTCAATCCATAACTCTCTACTAAAACCAGATGTGACAGAAATCAACTACAACTTCCGGTTTCACTACTGATCCACTCAGAACAAAAATGATACAAGAGTAAAGACGCTTTTTTTTTAAAAAAAAAAAAAATCGATTTAGCGTTCTAAGAATAGGTAACATCTCTGTCTCAACCATATATTCAAACCAGAAGTAGCCAAATCAACTACTTCCGGTTTTAACGATCGCTAAAGACTGAAGATGGTAACAAATAGCGAGAAGCGGTTTTTTGCAATTTCTACCACCATTTCCGTTTTCAATATTGAGGAAATACCATGTGTGAAACCAAACTCCTACAACGTTTGTACATGTGACTTTTATTACACATTTGATAGGCCCTACATAGATTAATGATTGGTGTGGTTAAAAATTGCTAATTTCAAAAGCTAAGTTGTAAAAAATACGTTGGTCAAACGAAGTTTAAGGAAGTGTATGTTGGCCAGCCAACAAACTGTCATTTATTGAACAGTTTCAATCTCATACTCCCATCCTGGCTGTTGAGTTTGTTGGTAAATGCACGGCAACATGAACGATTACCAAGTAGAATCAACGTTCGCAGTGTCCTACGGTTATTCCCATTAGGTTCGTTACAGAAGGCGGGTGATAAACTTAATAACGGATATCTAACTCATAGAAGTTTAATATTCTTTTTTCTTCTTCTTATATTCCGAGGCTATGAGGCCTACTACTTAAAAATAGGAATTCAACCGAATACTTTGGGTTTGTATCCCAGACAAGCTACTCAGGAGACAATCTGATGCAGACCTACACACACTAGAAGCACATACTTATTACCTAGGTATACAACCAAACATTTACAATGCCGATTACGGAAATACTAAGTTTCTTTTTCTGATTGCAGATGGATAAGTTGTATTTCCTTAGAAGTTAAAACAGTACAACAATATTAACTAACTCTATAGTCTATCGAACTCGATGGTTCAATATCGCGTTCATAAAAGCTCTCCACTGACAAATTCTTAGCCAACTGGATCTAGTTTCCACTTTATATTCCTATTTCTGAGCGATTCATCTTAATATTGTCCTCCCATCTGCGCCTAGGTCTTCCTAATGGTCGTTTTCCGATTAGTCTTCCAGTTAAGACTTTGAAAGCTTACTACTTTTTTCCATTCTGGCTACATGTCCTGCCCACGTGAGCCTCCTGATTTGATGACCCTAACGTTTGGTAAACCGTATAAATTATATAGTTTCTCGTTGTGGGGTTTCCGCTACTCTCCATTCCCGTTCTTCTTGGGTCCGAATATTTGTCTCAAGAATATTAACAGTAGCAGTTATTCACGAATATATATATTACGAATCAAGATGTTGAAACATTCGTCTACTACCCTTTTAAAAAAAGGCATATTCCTTATTTCTAAAAGGACTATTTTTAGAGCCAGAAAAAAGAGGGCATATCTGGGTAAAAGACGACATGTAGTAATCGTAAGAATTGGCAAAATGAGAGTGTGGGGACGAAGTGGAGTACTCTTAACAAAACTCACAGACAAGACGTTAACTCACATGAAGTGGGATCGAACCTGGAACCCCTTGCACCAGAGAAGAATGCGAAAAAGAGTTAAATAGGAAAGGCAAATTTAATCTCCATTACATACAAAGCTGTACGTACGAAATATATGGTTCCACGAGATTCACAAGGTTTATCTAAAGCCTGTTACTCTTTACCATGAACTAACGCAACAGCTCCAAATACTATATATATTTTAGTCTCAACACGAGATGCTCTGAAAAGCTTTTTGAGAAAACATTTCATTTATATGATACAAACCAGCAAAGAGAAAGCGTTAGTCCATGGTTCTCGTTTCTCTCTCTTATTTAGTATTCAGTCTTCTCAGAAATTGTACAGAATATACAAAATAGTGGATAGAGAGAGAGAGAGTGTGTGTGTGAAAGAGAAGATGAAAAAAGAACAGAGCAAAACTTAAAATCATCTTTTTTTCTCTTGTGTAGACAGAATGCACAAAGAAAGGATGTTGAACTTTGTTGGTGTTGTGTGCGCATGCGCGCTGGACCAAGTAAGCGTACGGCACGCGTGACAATGACCGTGAGAAAAATATAGGGTGGAACCCGGTCCGTACTAAGGGGGGGGGGAATCTTTGTTTCGGTAAGCTTTCTCTCTATCCCTCATAGATTTCTTCAATTGTCTTCATATACATAAAACAAATACACAACAGGATAACAAATTCAAATCCGAATTATTGAAATCAATCCATACATAAGTGAATTTAAGATGTTGAATCCTCTCCTCAATTGAATTTTTTTGTTGTTGTTTTATGTTACATAATAGCTATTTTTCTTCCGCTGCACACTATTATGATAAATAACGTAAAAAAAGATAAAAATTCAAACGAGAGATACAAGTACCGAAAACACATGTTAGAAATTCCTTCTACTCTTGTGAGATTTTCGATTCGAAGAAAGTTTCAAAGCTTAGATATGTAGAGGAATTAAGTCAGCAGAAGAAGGTGGTCAGTTCTGTTCCTTAAGGATCAGTAAAACCTGCTTTCAACGGACCCTTTATTAAACGGAAAACTGTCTTAAACGGAAATATTTCACGGTCCCATGAATTTTGGAGTGCAAAACGTGTAAAAGTTCCTTCATCAAGCGGAAACTGTGTTATGCGGACAACGGAAAGCAAAATAATCCTTTAACGGAAAATTCTGAGTACGGACTACAGCGTTTAGAAAATGTTTAGACAATCTGTGAAAGGGTAAATATATGTACATTACATGTCTGCGATAAATTCTTCGTTCTTTTGTTAAATATTTCCGGGCATTGTTGACCTTCCCCAACCACTACCTATATTCACCCCCACACACGGAAAGAAGAAGACAAGGTGGAGGAAGAAGAGGAATACGGTACCGAGTTCGAAAAAGAGTGTAGAATAAAGACGTATCAAGATGCTCTGAGAAGTTTAAAGGAACTGCAACAATTTGCCTTACGAAAAAAATTACTCTGATTTACTTAGTGTAGTTTCTCAGGCTAAAGTGTGTGCGGAAAGTCGATCAGGCAAGTAGTAATGTATATAGAAAACTCTGACTACTGGAAAAACTAAAGAAAGCATGTGCATAGCATGTTTTGTATTAATTTTAAACTTTTTGTGTATTAATTCGTGGAAGAGACAGGTACTGTAATTGAAAAAGGTACGTACAACATACGTACAATATTTTCTCAGTATGTCCATTATAAGCATGTATTAAAAAAAAAAGAAGAAAAACAACGTCTACTTCCATTAAGCGGAAACCTGACTTTAACGGAAATTTTTGCGAGTCCCGCTCGATTCCGCTAAAAACAGGTTTCACTGTATTAGAAATTTTGTACTTAATTACACATGTGCCAACGTCAATTAATAATCCTCTGATATCAGTTACCATGACATTTTGTATTGTCAAGAAGGTTGATTCTTGATCGATGTACCTTGACGGGGACAAATAGCTTCAATCCCTAAATCAATGAAACGAATTGTAGAGAATGCGTTTGCCAAAATTGGTTCATTCGTGACAACATGTTTGACACAGTGGTTCTACAGAACTTTTGATATTCATGGCTGCTATGGTTTGGAAGTCTTAAAATTCTCAGGTTAACTAACTCTGCGTAAGAATTAAATTTTTCTTGTCTCCTTTCTTTTACCGTATATTGTATCACATTTGTATTTTTCCTCATATATAATAACCTAATCAGTTTATTCCCCCTTTTTAACTGTTTTGTAGTTTTGTGTTATTGTCTTTCAATTTGTACTAACATTCCCCCTACTCAACCCAACTAACTTTATTCATTTTTCTCTACACAAATACATTTCATCTATTTCCAATAATGTTATGGCTTTTTTAAACTATATATATTTCTGCTCCAGTAGAAAACTATGATAATATATTTGATCGAATTATTTCGTCATACTTTCAATACAGAAGGATAAGCTAATGTGTACATATTCAAATATTTCGATCCAACTCCATTCCGAAACTGACATGCACAGTAAAATAAAAAAAGTATCCGTCCACTATAAGCTCCAGTATAACTATGAAAAACCAGAGATATGTCACAACATTTTGAAAAAGATTCCCTCAACTCCCCAAAACATACCCTGCACAATTAGGGGGGGGGGGGGTAAGGACGTCGAGGGAGAGAGAGAGAGAGGTATAGATAATCTGTTAGGCTTCCGATTCTCCTCCCCCTCCCTGCCATCAGTTAGTTCCCTGGATCGATTCCAGACGCGATCCACCGGAACCCAACTTCGTGCTTCGAATTCCAACATTTTCCGTTTCTTCTCTCATATAAAATGGGAGAGAGGGAAGGCAGAGCCAAATGATCAATATGCTATGTATGTAATTAAAGTGGCCGACTAACACACAAGAGTCATAGGAGAAAGAGCAATCTCCCCGTGAATATCAAACACATTTTAATGCTTCAAGCTACCAATTGTTTTTTGAACTGATACGCGCAACGGGCGAACTACGACAAAAGCTAACAACCCAATTTACATGGGTTTCAATCCACAAAGCAAACAACTGGATGGTTACATACATACATACACACACTTATACAGGCGTACATGCATACGTATACAAACACAAAGATGAACCAGGGAAAACAATAGATTCTCTTCTGGTTGTTTTTTCGCGCAACTAAAAACTGAAGAAATAAGTGATATGCCAATTTATAACAAAACTCTGAATAGCGTATTCACTCCAAACGAAGGAAAAGTATGAAGTAAGTTCCAACACATTCAAGTCTTGTGCATTAACGTTTCATATTTCTTTCAACTGTTTTCTATTCTAATATATAGTTTGGTATAATTACTTACAAATCTTTCTCCTCTTTAGCAATATACAAGAAACAAGTTTGGATTAAAAGTACCTTGTTGACAAAAGTACTCGCTTTGCAGATACTCGTGGTTCTCAACCTAATTCCTATCACGACCCCCATTTTATTATATCATCTTGCCAGCGAACCCTTTATAATTTCTAGTTTGTAATAAGCTTGTGTGGAATTTTTAATATACCTATTGCGGAGATCTCACGATATCCATCTATTTCTATAATAGTAGAATCGATTTCTTTTGTATGGTGGATACAATAACTTCCCTAAAAGCGAATGGATTAAAACCAAATTTGGACAATTCATTCATATTGCAAATATCGAATCCGATCCGTCATACAATTTCAAAATAGAGGCAGTTTGAAATTTCTAAAACTTCATAACTCCCTTAATTTTGGGTCACATTATTTTAAAAAAAAAGTGATTTCTAATATTGTTTAAATAATCTTGGACAGTTGTTAAAAATGTTATTGAGTATTTTAAATGACTTGATAATGTACGTCACGAAGACTGAAGCGGGCATTGCCCAGGGTTTGTCCAAGTGAGCCCAGCCCGAAAAAACCCGGTGTTTTTTCTCGGGTTGGGCCCACCTGAAGAAACCCACCTGGGTTTTTGAGCTTTTTGTTAGTGTATTATTGGTACAACTAAGGTGATCACATTGAAAGTGATTTTTATCCGATTTTAGACTCTCCTTGAGAGAATCAGGTGTTTTCACGTTAAGGTATACAGCAACATTCAACATGAGACCTTTATCAAGTTCTGAATGCACTGAAATGAAATGAAATCTTTTAAGTTTAACGTCCTACGGTTATGCCGGTTAGGCTAAAGGAGACGGTGATAATGAGAAATGAGTGAAATGGTGGAATGAAGAAAGTGGGAGGAAACGGGAGAACCCCGAGAAAACCCACGAGCACAGTGTTTGTCCACAAAAAAGTCCACACGGCGCGAGCTGGGATCGAACCATGGACCCCAAGCACCGGGGTGAACGCTCTACCACTGAAATGACGCTCCTGCCCCTGGACCATGCACATTAGTAACATAGCTACACTGGAGTACAATTTATAAAAATTAAAGGATCCAAAAACTCACCAACACAAACATAAGAAATTCTGATGTAATATTATCGAGAATACTGATCGACTGGCGACTTGAGAGCTCATTCGCATCGAAAAAAAAAAAGCTTTCAGAAATTTTCTTTTCTTAGCCCGTAGCGAAAATTTGCAATTTTTGCGTATGGGATATCCTTCAAGAGCCGCCACTGCATGTTTGTTTAAAGCCTTACAAATAACGTCTGTACAATTTGTAGAAAATCCTATTCAACTAGTAATAGCTTAGAAGTGGAACAACGCAAAAGCAACTGAATTATGAAAAAGGGCAGCAGTGGAATATCCCCCACCCCCTTCGTGGATCCGTTAATGCATCTAATTTTATTTTCAATAATGTAGTTTATTTATTTATTTATTTTTTAATTATATGCCGTACTTCCTTTCTTCCTTTTTCTGATACTTTCTTATTGCTGATCTATTTCCTAAAATTTGAAACTACTACAAAACTAATATTGTCACGTTGCTACAATAATAACGAAGTAGTAGTAACTGGCAATACTTTTTCTTTTTAACTATGACCCTGCTATAACTAGCAGAACTGATAGGCCTATACTGAACTAGAATTTTAGAAATTTGTCCAACTCAAATGCGGTGCACATTGTGATTGTGTGTAGGATGATAATTATATAATATCTAAAAATCAATTTAGACAGGAAGGAGGAAAATAATTTATTGCTGTTCACGAGACCACCCATGAAATAAGCAATAACCCTCCCTACTCCTAATTAATTTTTCTTGCCTCCACGTAGGGCTATCGTCACTTTCCCCTTCATTAGAGTTCCACTTAAAAAAAAAAAAAAAAAAAAAATCTACTTGCGCAGTGTAAAATAGGTGGGTTCTAAATGGAAAATTTATTTTTCTGGCGACAGACGGAGGATCGCGCGACATTACCAGTGGCGCGTGCCCAACACCTGGAGGAACAGCTGTTAGATAGCTGTTAGGTTTCCTCCAAGACTTCTGCACTCAGTATCCACTCGTAGGAATAAGGATATGTAAGTGTTGCCAAATAGTGACTGGACGCAGTATATGTATTAGAAAGATAATATTATCGGTGGACAGCTACGAGTATTTTAAAGCAGCGACTTGCTTCTATGTTTCTTCCCACTTAAAGAAATCAAT
Organism: Thermobia domestica; assembly: GCF_964235325.1. NCBI lineage: Eukaryota > Metazoa > Arthropoda > Insecta > Zygentoma > Lepismatidae > Thermobia > Thermobia domestica. Next base: position 96,450,203 of record NC_137468.1, read on the forward strand.
CACTCATTTTACAGCTGAATGTATTTCCCAGCACCAGGGGCGGATCCAGGACGGACTTCTGGGGGGGGGGGCGGTGGGTTGTAATACTGTTACTTAGAGCTACTTTTAAGAGCGTCAAAAAATAAACTATATATTTTATTTATATATAAAATAAAAAAGTTTCCTCTTCTGGGGGGGGGGCAATCGCCCCGATCCCCCCCGCTGGATCCGCCCCTGCCCAGCACCAAAATCATGTAAAAATGTCGGTTGATAGTTTAATATGAGGTGGGATCTGAAATTTACATTACTTCCAATCGGGAAACAATTAACAATAAGTATACGGAAGTAGTATGAGATCATATATGAAATGTTTTTCACTAAACATTAACCTAGTTTTTTATGCATTCTATCTGTTTTGCGAAAAGCTTGTTTCTGTGCAACGATGTTTATTATTTTGGCACGAACAAATAACTTGCATTCTTTCATTCCAGTCCTATGAATAATGACAATACTTCACCTTTTATGCCTACCTCAATATCTGAAATTGTTATGCTGCTGACGTAATTTCATTTTCAACTATTTTCGTTATACAGGATGGGTAAATAAAAGTGGCCCGGACGAGTGGATAAGATTGGACGTTAATGTATGCATGGAACCACACCACGTGTACGTACACCACCGGTTCAGATCTTAGTGTGGGCTGTGTCAGTGTGAGTTGATCAGTGCATAGGTAAAGATAGTACTCACAGTGCAACAGAGGGTGTTCGTTGTGGAAAGTTACGTGAAAACAAATTCGTAAAAAGAGTATGGACAGTTGTTTGCCCATAAATTTCATGGTGTCAGAGTGTCAGCAAAGAGTGCAATGAAACGATTTGTCAGAGAATTGCATCAGATAGAATATGTTTTGAACAAGCCAAAAAACATTCCGAAACGTGTGCAAACACCTGAAACTTTGATCATTTTCATTCCTGTGATCATTCAAAGGATGAAGAGTGATCAGTTTCAACATCTGCCAGAAGCGGATTAGCGAACTGTTTCCTTTCCTTTGCTGTGTTTCTTTGTACACTGGAATTCTGTTCTCCGAGCCACTTTTATTTGCCCCACCCTGTATTATAATTATTAATAATAATAACATTCTTCTTCAGAAAGTGTGTATATACAACCACAGATCTCACCTGTGTATATACTGTTATGATTACATTATTCGTTCCGTTGGAGCTTTATTTTAAGCTTTATCAGAACATGTTACCTGCTGCAGGCACAGATTATTAATGAGGTTAATATTACTATTTATTTTATTATTTATTTATAATGTTCTATTTCACTCTGGTTTTACACAGTAACTTCCCTTACATTTGATTTTTGAATCAGTTTTTCTCTCAGCTCCTGATACTAAATAATGCTAGTTTGTGAAGTGCTATTTGACTATAAGTTCGCCTACCTCTAGCATAATCAGTAACCTATTAAGAACTGTTGTGAATATATATTCTTTACAACGCATTACTTATCTGGTTTTGCAACATTGCTTTTATTCAACACCAAACAATTCGGTTCTCCTCATCAATTTCATTGCTGTCTATTTAATCTCTCAGACACGTAGCCAGGATTTCGTGAAGGGGGGGGGGGTCCGTGACATGAAATACTGTGGTCGTCATACCAGAGGCTCGATCATTCTAAACTATTTTACTGGTATATATTAATATATTGGTTCGTTTAGCCAGGATTTCATAACGGGGGGGGGGGGGACATGAAATTCTGAAGGCCTAGAGCTCGATTAATCTAAACTACTTTACTAGCAATGGTTTGTTAGGACAATAAAATGAGGATATGTTGGTAAGTATTTCAATAACAAACTATGAAGAAATCTCAAGTAAAATTTAAAAAAAAAAAATATTGAAAAAGATTACACAATATTTACGTCCTTCCTCTGTTTATTCAAATTTAACAATTTTGCTTTCATTATGACCTCAACTATTATAAAAAGTACATACTCAATAACGTCTTGTAAAATATTTCACAATATCTGCGTTCCCTTCTCTGTTGAATCAAATGTTAACAGAACTTTCTTTCCACATAAATTTTTGTTTTTATTATTTCGTCAACTACTGTCTGTTCCAAATGACAGGTTAAAGGAGCAGTAGAAAATTGTTTTTGAAATAACATGTTTGATACTGCAAGGATTCGATGACGAAAAATTATGATAAAAAATGTCCACGCTGTTACAGAACGGCACTGCTTTCCGAAACTTGAAATCTCCCTGACTAGAAATTCTGAAAAATCGCTAACTACTCTAAACATTTCAAATTCCTTGACTCTTCCAGGATATCTTGCTCACTTCGCCACCATGTATTGCAAATAATACAAATCTCCTCATAAAAAGAGTAACCTAAAGCTTCCTGTAGTTTAACTCTGATTCTTCTTTTTCTAATTTCATTTTGTTTCATCCTTTCTTAATTTTTTTCATTTCTAATCTCGAAGGGGGAAGAGTCCGGATTCCCCCTTGGCTAAGTGCCTGAATCTCTTGTGTTTGAACTAAGCAAGAAAACTGCCGGCCGGCTCATGATTTTCCTTCCTTTCATTCCCGTTGCGATTTTCATTACAACTTCTTTTCACAATCTCATCTCAAATGCTAAAATAAAAAAAAAAAAAAAAAACCCTCAAAAGTGCTAAACGCGAAAGAGAAAACTGCGTAATAAATTATCTACCTAAATCTATAGGAAGTAATTTTATTTATATATTTCCACCCTCGTTTCGTGTTATCTTTGCAACAGTTGGCTTGACTAACACTACGAACATGGAGAACTTGATAAGGATAATCCCTCAGATAACAGTGGATATAAATCTGATGTCTGCCTTGGGCGATAGCATTGGGAACTATGACCTTGATGGAATGGAACTTAAGTCTCAATTGTTTGTCAAGGATTCTATATATAAATTGGCCACTCTTTTTAAAAAGAAATGTTTTTAGAATTGTAGGTAACATCTTCACAATTTGTGTTGAAGTGAAAATCTGAATTGATCAAAGAATAGTAACCTTTGTTTAATTTCCAAAAATAGCTCCTAAATAATCCACTGTGGCAAGAATCAGCTTAATTTGAACCAGTGATTCAGTTTCTTTTTAGCACTACACTCCTAGCCAATAATTTTATTTGGAAAATCATATACTCTTATCCGCAGGTGTACCACAGAGGAGTTTCTGACTACAAGCTATGACAAAGGAAAAGGCCTTCTAAAAGCGGTTTAATACATGTTTCGTATTACCCACGTTAACATACAATATTTCAATTACATCTGTATTATATCTGTGTGTATAGAATGCACTGATACATGTTATCTCTCATATAAACAAGAATCTCGACCCATTAAATTAATAACTAATGTTTTCAACAGTTTGTTTGGTACACAACATCACCACTTCATCTGAGATTTTTTTTTTCTTATCGGTACGGTCCAAGATGCAAAATCCTGGAGGTTTAGGGAAATTTTCTCATTTAATATTTTTGGAAGAAAATTTCCTTCTAATAATAACGCACTGAAGGTGTGTGTGTGAATGAAGTGGCACTATTGCCAAAAGTATGCAAACTAATTATATTCATATGTAATTAATGGGTAACTAGTGTTTGGTGGTATCCATGATCTTACATATTTTAATAATTATTATGAATGATCAAATACAGGGACATACGCAGAGGATGGGTCCTGGGGGTCCGGTTCCTCGTCTCCGAAATCTCGATTTTCTGTAAATTCAGTCTAATTTTAGGGCAGATTTATATATAAATAATTTATCCTCATATTGAATTTTAACTTTCTCCTGAAATAAATTCCTGTATGCATGCCTGCTCAAATATATGAACTCGATGTCGAAATATTCCAATGCGACGAGTTCTTTTATCTTCCTGTCCCTTCCTACTTCCTTTGACTGTTATGATTTCGCACTCTGGTACGGGTCCCCAGTTTGTATTTCATCCAGATACTCTAATCTCATCCTCCTCAAACAGAACATTAATCCACTACAAATGTATTAAATGGGAAGCACAGAGTTTCTTCTCGTTTCTATGATTTTCAAAATATGCCTTGAAGAAACAGGTATTTCAACATTTAAAAATAAATAAATAAAACTTCTATTACTCTACATATCTTCACGTCAAATCTGAATATAGATAGCGATTGTTGTATCACAATTTCTTAGTAATATAGTATTTCACCTCGATATAAATTCATTCCCCGTAACTAATACGCTTTAATATAATTCAATCCGCATGGATGAGATCTATTCAGAAATAAACTACTAAGAAATTAATTTCCATCCTAGTATTTAAGATTTAAAATAGGGAGTGAAAAACATATTAACTTACCTCCGCCAAGAATTTTCGAACCATCGCCCAATTCCCACTCAAATTTCACATCCGTTCCTCTATTCAAAGTAGCACGTAGTTTCACTAGTTCACCAACAGGAGCGTGGCGGCGTTCCAAGTCCAAAAAGAGTCCGCTAGGTGGCTCCTGCACTGTTAAAAGCATATGGGTCGAACGTTCTCCAAGAACATTGCTAGCTTTCACGGTGATGTTATAGCGTCCTGACGCTGGATAAGCATAGGAGAAGGTTGCAACCTCAGCCAAGAGCAGCGGATGAAGAGAACCAGCTTTCCGGTTGGCAGCACCATCGCCAAACTCGATACTGAAAATGACATCAGATCCTCGCCCGACAGCAGCTTCGAATTTCACCTGCTTTGATGCCAGTGCCACCTGGTGACCGCCTAGTAACCTGCAACAATACAACATTCGCCAGCTGTAAAATATGTGAAATGGATACTAAAAAACATGCAGTTAAAGTTTCTCCTATAGACTTCCCTTTTAATTTTTTTTTCTTTCGTGTTTCAGTCACGCTGTTCTTTGTTTCACTCCAAAGCAACAGAAGTGAGGTCAAGAATCACGTTTCTAAGCATCCTGGGGCTGTTTCTCAACGTCATACTATAATAAGGAAATTAAGGCTATCTTCCAATTTGACTCACTGTAAGGAAAACAAATCCTAACATTAACGCGGGTGAACTCTTCTACAGTAGAATACGAAACTAAACTCCGTAACGTTAACGTTAAGTGTAATCTTAAAAATGACTCAGGTGGATGGAAATACGTACATAATGTATTTGTTCGATTTGACCTATTCCATTGAATATTTCAAGCACCGATATTTTAAATTTTATAAAATATTGCAGAACTCACTTTTGCAGAGTCCGCCTGATGGGTAAATTGTAACGAATTAGTTTATTCTTTTGCATTATGAAAAAACACGAAAAAGAGTTTACTAACTCTTAACTAAATTGGTAAGTTAATAGCAATTTATATAAACACTACTGCTTTCACAACTTACCGATGCTACTGTGCATTAACATACTAGAACACGATGAGAAACCCTGCTAATGTGTACAGAAGTTACTTCGTATTCAACTAACTTTTAAAGCTTCAAAATGGAAATGAATTAATGAAGTTAAAATCTTTCTAATATTTCGCCCTTTATCATGAGAGAACTCCAGACAAGGTTTCACACAAAATAAATAAATAAATAAAAATAAAAACATGGAAACAAAAGAAAATAGACAAATTTGCTATTTAACTTTGAAGAATATGTTCTCTAAAAACATAGATTTTGAGCAGACAATCAACATTATCAGAGAAAAGAAAATCACAAAAAGGAAGTAAGTTAATTTCATACATTACGGTTCATAGTTCTCTACAAGAATCAGCTTTTTTCTCAGCTACCGAAACATCGAAAACTCAATGGAATTATTACTTCAAAACAAATCTACGGTCTGCCAAATCGCGGTAATGGAACTGTACTGTGCGGTCAGTTTATCTTCTCCCAACAGTTTCAAACAGAACTCCCCCTCCCCCTCCCCGCCAACTGCCTCGTGATGCTGTTAGTACTGAACTTGTGTCTTGCATTAAAAGTCGGATCTGGACCATACCCCCTACATAGACGTGTTCTTGTAATTGAGAAATAGTTTTTTTTTTTTTTTAAATAATACAACAAAAATACAGAGGTTGTTCAGCCCACATTTGGCCGATTTCGTTCCTTCCCCCTCCCGAGCAGAATGGACTCACCCGACCTGGCTCGTGGCATCCTACAGTGTTGTGCAGTGGCTTCCTGGGAACGGAGTTGTTTTTACGCGCGGACGACAATAACGCATAAAACAGGAACACGTGCGTGTTGTGAGTGTTGTGTTAAATTTGTTTCCAAGTGTGTGGGTTTCCGCTCTATGACCAAAATGCCGCCCAAACTAAGCCGGTTTTGGGAAGGCTATGTTGCGGCTCTTTATGACGCCCACTTTAGTGTTTCTGTCATTAGAAAACAGTGCAAGAAGAATTGTTGCAACATCAGTTTAAGTGGAATAAGAATGTTATTTAAAAGTACAAGGGCAAAGAAGCTCCACCATTTGAATCACCAACGAAGTTGCCTAGGAAACGGGAATGCACCAAGGCCACCTTTACCATGCAGAGGAAACTTCGCAAAATGGCAATGCAAGAAAATCCGCCAACACACAGGCGTATGGCTAATTGTCTTGACGTGTCTTTGGGGACTGTGAGCCGGACGTTACACCATCAACTGAAGCTGGAAAAAGTCATTAAAGCTCGCGGCCATCTTCTCACGGATGCCCACCAGAAGGAACGAAAGTGTAACGCCCGGAAACTGTACGAACGCCATCTGCAAAACAAAGGTGGATGTAGGTCGTAACGTTCAATGAAGCATGGATTTACCTTTCCGACTGTGGCAAACCGAAAGCCATCATGTACCGAGAGAAAGGCGCCAAGAACTTCAGAAGATGGGTCCGTGTCCGTGTCTGTAAAGAATCCTTCCCAAAAGGGTTCATGGTCGTTACTGGCTACTGTTACTGAGGTAAACTGAAGATTCGTAGGGTGGCGAAGAACTGCAAAATAAATTCGTAGTATTTTCAGGAGCAGATCATACGAGCATGAGATTCTAACAATGTACGGAAATGACGCCAATCTGGTGCGTATTCACATGAACAAGGCTTCATCACATACCTCACGATCGTCCCTCGCATTTTACAGGGAGATGAAGGAGGCAAGTGGTATACAGCTGATACCTTTCAATGAGGCACCTGTTAAATCTCCAGATGAAAGTCTTATGGACTATTGTGGATTTGAATGGCTGAAGCGGGCTTTGGGAAAACGGCGTGTGACAACTGTGGAAGGACTTTGGAAAGCTGTGCAAAGGGAATGGAACAAGATGCCCCTCTCAGTTCTTCAGATAAGCCTATTACAGTGGAAATTACGCTGTCGGGCTATTGTTAGGAACCTAGGGAAACACATCGAGCACTTACGGACTTGGCGCCATGGATTCTCCTAAATTTTGGGGTAAGTCGAAATTGGCCAAATGTAGACTGAACAACCTCTGCATAATTACACAAATAACGGGATGTATATTGACTAGTTCATAATATATGTCTCTTTCCTGTATAATAACACCCTGTGAAGCAGAATGTCTCACTTTGTTGCGGAGTACAACTCATTGCCTCCTCTGTGGAAATAAAGTCTCGCTGCTAAACAAATGACAGTGAAAATTTATTTGATATAAAAAAAATAGCTTGTTTCCTTAGAAATAATTTTCAATTACAAATATAAGCCAGAAGAAAAATTTCTTTACCAGGTTATTTGTTTAGAAGCAAAGATTTCACCATTAGCACGAGGAAGGCGTAAGTTGTGCTCCGAAACCTTTGCGAAATTCCGCTATACAGGATGATGCTACACGTAAGAAAACTAATCCTTTTAACTAAAAATTAAAAAAAAATTGAAAACTGTATGTTGTATGAATCCTTCTAAATACATTTACATGTACTATAAGAAGATAGTCAGATTTTGTATGCGTATTAGGGATTGCTGGGCATGTAACTGATAAACCATTTTGTACTTAACAGTCTGCACTGAATTTTTCCCAGTCATTATAGAAATCTTTTCGCTGAACACATTTGAATAAATAGAATTATTATGTTCATTTGAAAGTAACAACTTATTATCTAATCATGAAACAATAACAACACTAATTAAACCTTTTTGATTTACAGTAGGTGACTTCACATCACGACAAGAATGATCGTAATAGTGTTCCATATGTATATGGTGTTTGGATGTTTTCCTTTCATATAGCGGAAAATATAAGGATCAAAGAAATAATAATAATAATAAAATATGCTTGCGTGAGTCATGTTATGTTTGCGTGTTTACATAATATTTTTAATAAATGCTACCATTTTAAGCACCTTCACTAATAGTGTTTACACATACACTAATGTTGATCACCACACAGACTTCAACATATGCACGACAAAATGGTGTTAAAATTTTTATGATGTAGTTTTTATTATTATTATTATTATTATTATTATTATTATTATTATTATTATTATTATTTTAATATTTTCCCGTACTTTTCATCTCATAGATAACACTCTTTTTTTCGTACTATTTGGTGCATGAAATATATATTCATTTTACGACATGGAAAGCCTCTATTTTACGTATTAATGTAGGAGAATAGTTTGGTCATACGTCTGACTTCCCAATTTTAAATGCAAGAAACATACAAAGATACCTAAAGATACTTGGGATATTTTATATTAAAACTTATAAATTCTTCCGCACATCAGAATAGCTAGAACCGAAAAAGGACTACAGGAAAAGATTGACAAAACAGTTGACACCGAAAAACTATATGGAATGGAAATCAACATCGAAAAGTCGAAAGTCATGAGAATATCTCGAGGAAAAGCGCCCTTACGGGTCAGAGTAGAAGAAAGAGAACTTGAAGAGGTCGAGAATTTCAAGTATCTGGGAACTATTTTGACAAAAGACGCCTACTGCACGAAAGAGATTAGGTCAAGAATTGCCATAGCCAAAGAAGCATTCAACAAGAAAACTCACTCTTAACTAGCAAGCTCAATATTGGATTTCGGAAGAAGTTGGTCAAGTGCTATATATGGAGCATTGGACTGTATGGTTCAGAGACTTGGACATTACGGAAGTTAAAGAAGAAATATTTAGAGAGCTTCGAAATGTGATGTTTGAGAAGATAAAATGGACAGAAAGAGCAACAAACGAAGATTTTTTAAAACGGATAGGAGAGAAGAGTACACTTCTAACCACCATCCTTCGTAGAAAGACCAATTGGATTGGACACATCTTGCGAAGAAATTGTCTTCTTTACACCGCCATAGAAGGAAAGATGGAAGGAAAGCGAGGAGTAGGGAGAAGAAGAACACAATTGAACGATGATTTGAGGAACAGAACAAAATAAATATTAGCTAAAAGAGAAAGCAGAGGATCGAAAAACATCAAAGAAACATTTCCAGGCCTAAATTTAAAATTAAAAAAAAAAACTCTTTAGTCCCAATAATAATATCACAATCAAGTTATATTTACACTTCTTCCTGAACTACAGTTCATGGGAAGTAACTTTTATCCTCCACACCCCATACATTAATACAGTGGTACGAGCCAACAGCACAAAATTTTCTTGCTATTTATTAAATACAGGAAATGAAATGAAATCTTTTAGTTTTACGCCCCACGATTATGCCATTTAGGCTAAGGGAGATGGACAATATTTTTTATTTTTTTTAATGAACAAAATTACAATTTGCGTTTTCGGAAAACTGCCTGAAGAACCCCCCCCCCTCCAAAGAAAAAAGAATAACCTGTATTTTATTTAAAAAAAAAAAGATGATATATTGTAGGGCTGCTAATAATGAAATATGAACAAAATCGTTTGAGTTCTTACGAAAAACTCATCTGATGAAACAACCCAAGAGTAAACCATTCCATGTGGATTATACACTAGCTGTAAACACCTGTTGTTCTCAGTCTTAGTTCAAAACCTGGATTTAAAAAAAAAATAAAAAAAAAGAGAGAGAGAGAAGAATGTCCTTAAAGAATTACCTCACAGCCATTTCACTTCCATGAAATGAAATGAAATCTTTCAGTTTTACGTCCCACGCTTATGCAGGCTTGACTAAAGGAACGGTGATGATCAGAAATGAATAAAATGGTGAAATGGAGAAAGTGAAAAGAAACGGAAGAATCCCGAGGAAACCCACGCATACGGTGTCTGTCCATCACAAAAAGCATTTCACTCCCATTATCCTATGCTGTTATGTAAGCCCGCACAACAAGGTAACGTGGGTTCATATAGAAACTGTTCTTAAAACTGATAGAAACTTGCATATTTGGCACTCGTTAGAAAATACCCCGAGCCAAAAATAAAATAAAAAAAACTTCGTACGTGATTAGACTAATAAAGAATTGTCTGTGTACAAAACTTGGTGGCTCTCTGTTAAAAAAAAAAATGTAAATTTGAAGAGGAAATCAGTAAAATCAAAAACCTTAAAATCTCTGTTAATTTCAAAGAAAGCAATTCTCCACGTAAATCAAGGAGCTTAAAAAAAAGGGCGTAGGTACAACACGTTAACTTTGTCTACACAGGTTGTTTCAAAACAACACCGACAACGTTTGGGAGGTGATTCCTGATACAAAGTTAAGACGAAAATTATAGACCAACTTGGATGCACAAATGCTTCCTTTCGGAGTTACACGCTGCCGAAAACATGAAAAAATGAACTTTAAAGGCCCATAGCTCCAAAACTGAGACCTACCATAGTCGGGTCAAGACTTCACTTAGTAACTATTATGTACTCTACCTAATATCCAAGTTTCATAATCCTGCGGTACTTTCGTAATAATTTTTATAGGGGTAATTGGTAAGCACTTGAAATTATATACCCGTAGCCAAACTTCCTCTATAAAACTTGTTGCGTGAGTACCTTGGGATTCTGAAACATTTATTTTTGGATAGCACACATATTAGTTCCTAAGTGAAATCTTGACCCAACTACGATAGGTCCCATAGTTTTGGAGATATACAGGGTGCGAATTGGCGGGGGGGATGCCAGGGATTTCCCCCCCCCCTGACAAAAATCTTTCCCACCCTGGAGAAGAAAAATTTTATCCCTGGCAGGGATAACTTTTTCCTCCTCTGGAGTATTTTTAAATAGACATAAAGATAAGATAGAAAAAGGGAACAATTCTTACTTTGCGTAGCTAACTTAAATATTACTTGAGTGAAAAATTATGAAAGATCTCACATCTCAACTGTTTTGTACTTGTTAGTATATATATATATATATATATATATATATATATATATATATATATATATATATATATATATATATATATGTGTGGGGGGGGGGGGGAGGACTGGGTGCGCATATGGGTGAAATTCATCCCCCCCCTGGGAAAATTTTTCAATTCGCACACTGGAGATATATACCTTTAAAATGCATTTTTTCCATGTTTTTGACAGCCTATAATTCCGAAAGGAAGCATTTGTGCACCCAGGTTGGTCTATACTTTTTGTCTTATCTTGGTGTCAGAAATCACCTCCCATTTGCCAGTATTGGTAACGAAGACAAGGCCATTCAACTTCTCTCTTTATGGAATCAGCAATGTGTTATGATTTAGTGCTTCAGGGCTTGAAACATATTTATTCAGGACTAAACAACTTCGTAAATTTGTAAAATTCTTAATAAATTGTTATTGTTCGAAATTTATGTTAAATATTTATTTTTATTATGGGCCATTTGGTCGTTTTCTTGCCATTTGAGGCATAAACGCATACATATTTTTAAATTTTCAAGTCATAGAAATTTGTCTAATTATAAAATGAAAATATTATTGCTTTACAGTTTATCATCATTGAGCTTCCAAGCTTATACTTAAAATGTCTTCGAAATTACGCCCGTCAAGAGATACTCAGATATCTACATTAGTTTATGGAAAAAACGAATCCTTTAGAAGGAAACAAATTATAGTAAAATTCGCCTACCCAAATTTTCTAATATAATACTCATAGGGTAAATTATAATCATTACTAATAAATTTAAAGTAAATAAAAGTTAGTTATTACGTATGCTTCCAAAAATTTCTAATTTCGAGTACTGATTATACATTAAGAATGTTTCAAAAGCTAGGGAAAATGGTAATCTTAATGAATGAAAAAAAAAAAAAAAAACGGAATATCGTTCCTCCTAATTCGATCATTCTTATTTGCGGGAAAGTATTTTCTTAATGGACACGATCAAAGTTGCCAGTTGCTTCTGGGTTCATTTTTTTTTCTACCAGCATTTAGAAAATCGAAAGTCGATTTCGATTTCCAAAATAGATGATTAGATTCAAAACCGAAGATCGGTTTTCGAAGCAAAAAACAGATTTTAATGTATTCGATTTTTCAAAAATCGTAAATGTAATGAAATATGAACATCACCTTGGAAATCTAGGTGTTTGCATAGGTAGAAAGAGGGACGTTGTCTTAGCAACTTGGAAAAGTCCTGTTGAATATCGAAAGTTTGACCTGAATGATTGAGTTATACGGGTTTAATTCTATCCTCTAATTCGAAGGTTTGGGCATGCCTGAGGTTACAAATATGGAAAATGGATATAAGTTTTAAACGTCATATAACTTTACAACACCTGAAAACTCAATTTTAATGTCTATTAATAAAGAAAAAAGTTGAAAACAAGAATGCAAAATAATCTTTATCCAGCGCTACTCTTGCAAACAAAATATTTGCTCACGAAGGAGCCTTAATTTTTTTTTTCAACGAGAGAGAGAGAAAAAAAGCAAATCTTGTTTCCGTAGCAATTTAAAAATTTCTTGTTAATTTCCTGCTGCTAATGTTAATTAAACAATGCACATGAGTCAGCGTTATCTGGATAACGTGTGACCTGGATTGTCTGTCGTTTGCGCAACTACTGTCAAATGGCTCTGCTGTTAATGAGTCTGTTCATTAGCTGGCTTCGTGTTCCCTGGTGTCAACCGATGTGAGCTACCACAAAACTAAACACCGACCTACAATGTGTTTCATCTTGTTTAACAATGTCATTGATTTTTCACTAAAATACAGATATACTTCGGAGCGAAATGGAAATACGAAAATGTAAATTCATTGTTGTAAGTAAACGAAAACTACCTTCTAATAAAATTTCAATTTTAACGTGAATTTCGGTTTTCTTCTTATTTTTAATACAGCATGGTGTTAAATCACAAAAGGTTGCGGTTGTTAGTGCAAGTGTAATAATAAAAAAGTAGGTTCCAGAGCTTACTAACAGCAAACTACTGCACACATTCTTAGCGAAATTCAATGCAAAAGTAATTAATATTACGAAAAATGAATATCAAACTTTGGTTACAAACAACCAGCAAACATCTAAAAACAATGCTGCATTAACAGGAGACAAGTTCTTTGGTAGAGTAATGGAAACTAAGACAAAAAGCATTGGATGCTCTTCCTAATGCTGAGGGCTGAAGTTTTCATACATATTAGGGATGTCCCTTAAAACATAAATCGCACCCAATGGTTTTAGTACTATTTCTTCATCTTAATCACAAAAGAAATCAATTTCTCGTTTTAGTGCATCATTGTTTTTATTTTATTATTATTATTATTATTATTATTATTATTATTATTATTATTATTATTATCAGATCTTTTTTGGTTGTATAATGGAATAGGAAGTAGCCTATAGTTGATACAGAATAATTAGTAACTTCATTTAACAGTACAGAACGATAACATTAAGCGAAAACAATGTGAAAATCTGTTTTGTCATTGGGTCTACGCAGTGGCGTAGCACACTTTTGCGGGTTCCCCCGCTAAGTATAGAGAAGAGGCCCTAGTTGCAAAGCCGATAGAAGTAAGGTTGCAGTTCTACTTCTTTAAATCTTTATTCATTGCAAGACTTTGGGGCCCCCTATACCTCGGGGGCCCCCCGCAATGCGGGGGTTGCGGGGACAGCTGCTACGCCACTGGGTCTACGCATTGTACAAAGTTAAGTTCAAGTAAGATTTTAAATGAAATCTTTCAGTTTTCCGTCCTACGATTATGACGACGAGGCTCAAGGGGACGGATGCGATGAGAAATGAATGAATTGGTGGAATAAACAAGTGGGAGGAAACAGAAGAAGCCACAGAAACCCCACATACACGGTGGCTGTCCACCACAAAGTCCATTTGGTGCGAGTTGGGATCGAACCAGGGCCCCCACGCACCAGAGATGAACGCTCTACCACTGAGCCACTGTGGCCCCAAATAAGATTTTACTTGAAAAAAATACAGAAAAGTAACTAAATAAAAGGCGCCGTAAAAAAGAAAGAAAAATAAAATACAAGTGAAAACGGGAATGAAAGTAGAAAAGGAAAATAATTTAAATTTTCTTTCATAGCTATATGCTACCCAACTTCCAAATGAGTACCTGAGCATTTAGTTTGAAAATTATGAGATTCGAGGTGTCCAAGTTATGATTAGCGATGTTGCCACGTTATAATTTCACTGAACGTATACGCTAGTATGAAAAACAATAACTTTCTCCCAAACAAATATTTAACACTAATCCACGACCCACGACCACAAAGAAAATATATATAGATCAGATTCTACCAAACAGGAGAGCCTCTAAAACCAACCTGGTGCATAAGCGGTTCTAACAGACCACAACCGCGTTCCATTCATTAGATATAGTTAGCAGCGGAAGAGGATAAGCAAAAGATAGTTTACCGAGTATCGAACATGTTTTATAAATACTCATGTATCCGACCCTGGGGTAAAAGTGGATCTGAAAAGGTAGGGGGACGCCGTCACCCGTCCCTATTTTGCCCATTGAAATTTTTTTAGGAAGTGGAGGGACGCCACAGACATTTTTTGGAAGAGGAGGAACGACGTACCCCTGCGTTCCTGTCACGTTTAACCCTGCCCTAACTAATTTTGAAACACAAAGATGGATTTAAAGCAGTTACTGTGTTACTTTTCGAAAATCCGGGGAGTAGTAAAGTTTACGAACATAGGCATTTACACAGATGTCATATTTCTGGACATTTTCTTAACACCTTCGGCCAGTAGTTCTTAAATGACACCTCAAACTTTCGGCAGGGAGGTGCTTTTCGATCTGGTTTAACTTAAAAAAAAAAAAAAACAATAGTTTTATTAGATTCCTTTTCTGTTTAAGTCAAACTGCAACGTGCATTTCCATAATAGTTCTGAAATTTTTGTCCACGTGGTCTCGGGTTCGATTTCCGGTGAGAAAGCGTTACGGTAATTCGGATTTCACCTTAAACTGTAGGTTCACGTCTCATATAGACCCGGTGATGAAAAGGAACAATAACTTCAAGTAAACAAACTAACAAACAACGACTATGACAACACAATATTTTTCAATACAGTAGATTTCCGATACTCCAGCACGTTCGAGACTTGACCAATGCCGGATTACCGAAAATTGCGGACTAAAGGAGCAGTGCCTCTTGCGATCGCTAAAAGCTAAGTCGTAGACTGAATATGCTATAACATAATGTTTCGCACAAGGAACAAAAATATAATCATTCCAACTCAAATACAACCAAAACTCAACCTTACCTCTACATTTTAAAGAATACATACTGATAGAGAATTACTGTATTGTTCTAGAGTTACAATAAATTGGATAAAAGGAAAAGAAAAAAATCAGGCACTCCAGACTGTTGGATGCCGAACTAGTGTAAGTCTACTGTACAAATCTCGCTCTAGCTTATTGCTACTGTAAAATTAACTCACAAAAGTACTTAGATTGTATATATACGTTAGAAACATTAGTCAATCAGGGGCCCCGGTGGCTCAGTGGTAGAGCGTTCACCTCTGGTGCTTGGGGTCCCGGGTTCAAACCCTACTCCCGCCAAGTGAACTTTGTGGTGGACAAACACCGTGTGCGTGGGTTTTCTCGGGGTTCTCCCGTTTCCTCCCACTTTCTTCATTCCACCATTTCATTCATCTCTCATCATCACCGTCTCCTTTAGCCTAACCGGCATAACCGTGGGACGTAAAACTCAAAAATTTCATTTCATTTTAGTCAATCATTACTTCAAGAGAGAGTGCTCCAGTACCGTTTCGATATCTTTATGAGGCGCCTCAAACAAAAAAAGCTCTAAATGAATGCCTTTCCCAAGAATCATATAGTATTTTCACGCTAACGAAGTTACAAGTAAAGAATTGATTGCAAGATATGAAGATTAAAAAGTAAATACTCGTAAAAAGAGAAATTGTTCAGATAATGATTTCATAAAATAACGTATAGGCCTCGGACCTATATGTTAGGTACCACTCCGGGAATTTGCCTATTGTGAATCAGCAGAGCTCAGGGTGGCTGGTCTGAGAAAGCTTTCACACTTTTGCGAGCGAGTGACCCCACCGGGAATCGAATCCTGGTCCGCTTGCACCAAAGGCGAGAGCTTTGGGGGGAAGAAGAATGAAAAAATTAGGGATAGAGCTTACAATTTAATGTTCATAAACTGCTTTACAGATCGTATCAGTCATTGAAGTAACTGATATATAGGTAAATTATAGTGTTATTACTTCCCTAATATCCATAAAAACCCTCAATTTTAGGAATAGCGACTAAATGCTTTTAATCCTAGCTTCGTTTCTTCATTTTATTCACCCAAATATATTATATACCTGTATATACCTACTTGGGCCACCCTAAATATATATATATATATATATATATATATATATATATATATATATATTAGGGTGGCCCAAGTAGGTATACAGTACCGTACTGATCAACTCATTGCATTTTATATCAATTCTTATTGACATGCACCAGGTAGACTTAGTTCCTTTATTATTTGTTCTTAATATGTTTTTACTCGCATCTTAAGCTCGGAAGAGCCGAAGAAAATAAACCCATAAACTAGAATGTTATATTTGATCAATGCAAGGGTGTATATCTACTTTTGGGCCATCCTGTACATATGAGGGGGAAGGGGTTGTTTTCAGTGCATTTTTAAATATGTTATTAAGCAAGGAATTGCCACCTAAGTTGGATGTTTTTCGTTATGTATACTTCAAATATCAGTAGACAACCTATGTTATGATTATGACAAACCTTCAACATATAAATGGAAAAGAATTTTGAAAAATTCCGTATGTCTTTTGATATCTTTACCTTTGTTTTACAACAGATCAAGAATTTCCCTTTTACTAAGATAATTCTTCCTGATATCATGCATTCCATTTGCTAGCTTCTCCCATATCTACATTCTGTTATAGTAAGAGAACATGAATGCAAATTTTTGAAGTGACATTAGCAGTTGGTATGCAGCAGCATGAACTTTTTGTTTTCACTATTCTCACCTCATGATTTACTGCTGACAGAGGAATTATAAAAAACTTGGAGAGTTAAAGTTACGCATAAAATGTGCAAGAATTTCTATTTAAAAAAAAACTACTGTAATTAGACACCATTTCCTTGACTGTTTTGTGTGAGCCTTTTAAAGAACGAGGAATTAATGCGCACATTTTCTGAATTCCCGGTCCCACGGTCACTCTTCGGTAAAGGTACAACGCTTTAGAAGTTCTCAGAAAACTATTTTTCGTACTAAGAACGTGATGTTAAGTGTACGTTTATATTTCCAAACTGTGCTATGCATAAGTATGGAAAGGTTTACGTAACGGCAAGTCCATTCGTCCGTCCGTCGAGAGGTATAAGCAAACTGTAATAAAACAGCGAGGTTGTTTCTATAGATTCAGTGCTGTTCTCTCTTGATCCTCTACGCACACTGGAAGTTCCAGAAACAACCAATTATACGTTTCAACGTTAATTACTGTAGAACAAAAACTTTGGACATACATTTAGCGTCTCAGAAACGTTTCACATTAATCCTTAGGCTTTTACTAAAACCGGAAGTAGCAAAACTTTATTACCGTTCCCGGTAATACTGATTTCCATACACCAAAATCGGTTGGAGTAAGCAAGAAAACTTCTTGTAACATGAATCCAGCGAAAAAAAAAAAATATATTTCCCTATTCAATCCGGAAATGACAGAAACCACTAAACCAGCGGGAAGAGCTGTTTTTTAGTACTTTTTAATCTTCATAGTTCCACAACGTTAAAAAAACGTATTTTTGTATGTCTTTCTTTGTTCAAGGTAATATTGTTTTCTTGCAGTCAATCTTGTTGTTTAAATTTCAAGTTGTATAACTTTCAGTCATCGATACGATAAGATGGTTGGGTAACCAAATGAACAATAGAAAGATTGGCTGAATAATGTAAGTTTGCAGGTACACAAAATGGAATGGCAGTTTGAAAACCAATCAAAACAGTCAGCTCTCAAACCTAAGACTCGCATGTACTACATTCTATAACCGTAGAATCTGTTAGAAGAAAGCAAATTGAAAGTTAAATGAAGACATAAGAGCCAAAGAGGATAATTTCAAATATTTTGTCCTTCATAAAGTCAGTTTTGATTTTTTTTTTTTTAAAGCCAGAGTTTTTGTATCTCTAGGAGGCAGATATGGACTTTCTATCACGACTGTACGGTCTTACTTAAAAAAAAAAAGCGTTTACCTTTTTCTTAAAGAAATGTACTCTATTCTAGTGATTCACAACTGGGTTGTCTCAACTAATCAAATCAAAAATTACATAAAAATCAATTTAGAGAGAATGTACGAGTCAACGCCTCCCGTGCCAGCCACGATGCTCAGTACTACATTAAGAGTCACTATTTTACAGAAACTTATAGTTTTACACTATTTTATATTACAGAGGTTGTTCAGCCTATGTTTGGCCGATTTCGCTCCTTTCCCCTCCCGGACAGAATGGACTCACCCGACCTGGCTCGTGGCGTCCTGCAGTGTTGTGCAGTGTCTGTAAAGAATCCTTCTAAAAGGGTTCATGGTCGTTACTGGCTACTGTTACCGAAGTAAACTGGCAAAATAAATTCGCATTATTTTCAGGAGCAGATCATACTGCCGATCTACGAGCATGAGATTCCAACAATATACGGAAATGACGCCAATCTGGTGCGCATTCACATGCACAAGGCCTCATCACATACCTCACGATCGTCCCTCGCATTAGACAGGGAAATGGAGGAGGCACGTGGTATACAGGTGATACCTTTTAATGACGTACCTGTTAAATCTCCAGATGCAAGTCCTATGGACTATTGTGGGTTTGGATTGCTGAAGCGCGCTTTGGGAAAACGGCGTGTGACAACTGTGGAAGGACTTTGGAAATCAGTGCATCGGGAATGGGACAAGATTCCCCTCCCAGTTCTTCAGAGATGCCTATTACAGTGGAAATTACGCTTTCGGGCTATTGTTAGGAACCAAGGAAAACACATCGAGCACTTACGGACTTGGCGCCATGGATTCTTCTAAATGTTTAGGTAAGTCGAAACTGGCCAAATGTAGACTGAACAACCTCTGTATTATTAATAAACAAGCTCATACAAGTCACGTGTGTGTCTCGACATGAGTAAGGTGTGTCGTCAGTATAAAAAAAAAAAGGACACCCCTCCCAAGATCTCCTTAACCATGAATATCAGGTCAACACGACAGCAGAGATTCTACAACATAACTGCAGAAGCTCTTCAGAGACAGTAGGTAAAGAGGGGGGGGGGATATCTGATTAAGCCAAACTATCTTTTGTATACTTGCACAAAAAAAAGCCTTTTCAGAGAGATTGCGATTTAAAAAAAACTAGATTATACCGACAAATTTTTTTTCTTAGCTATGGCGATCCTTACGTATGTTAGGAAGAACTTCAATATACCTTTAAAAAAGATTACAGAAGAAAAAGAGAGAGAAAAAAGATTAAAATGTTGACGTGGAAAATTTGCAGAATGGATTCTGTTAAGTTGTACAGCAGTGAATCACCAAGGCATAAAACAAAAACGAGAATCAAATATAGAAATCCATCAAATTTCATTACGTCATTTTGCTGGAAGCTATGTAAATAACGAAATAATAATAATAATAATAATAATAATAATAATACTATAAAACATAAGCTACGCTCTCCACGAAGAAACTGCTGGTCAGTTATAGTATCACCTTTCAAGAAACAGAAGAAAACAAGAATCGTGTCTCCTATTGACGAACAAGCAAAGAAACTGTCGCACGAATACAGCTAGAACTGATACAAAAGCCTTAAAAACGAACGATATGTCCTTCTTACTCTTTCTTCTATTTCTCCCCATAGATTTTTTCACCTCTTTTGTTGCTGTTAGTGACGAATGGAGTCGCCACTGTTGCGTTTTGTGTCGAGCCGTTCCTGACACCAAAGTATTGAGCGGTTGACACAAAACAGCACTTTAGGGAAGTTCCACGAGAATAGCTCGCCAGTTAGTTGGTTAGTTCGGGCTGCTTAACACATTATGTGGTGATAACAGCATTATTAAAAAAATAACAAAATAAAAAAAACATAAATAATTTGTCTGACATTTTAAAAACATGTTAACGCTCATGAAGTTAGATATTTTTATATATTTATTTATTTTGAGTAATCTACACAAAACTGCATGTTTCGGTGTATGTACATAATATTGGACTGGTCGTCATGTGTGCTTTCTTTACACGTGATCGCCAGTTCGATTCTTGGTGAGTCCGTTCTGACATTGAAATATATATCTACATTAGTCTCGCTATTGAAAGCCCCAAAATAAAAAAAGCACATAGGGCAATTTCCCAACCATTTAAAGTGGACAAAAGAAACTTTCGTGCAAAATTTCAGGATACAATAAAGTTTATTGGTGATGTGTGTTAATACCATAACCATGTAAATCATATGATGTATCGGTGATGTAAATCTAAGCACACACATCAAATGATAATTTCAGAAAATTTTTACCCGAGGTAAGTACTTCGAATAAACTTCGAAAGAGGGTGACGGTCCAAGTACTATTAAAGCCTGTGACAAACATCTTGACATTTCAGCTAAACGAATAAAACGCAAGCTCTGACGCGACGTTGCCGAGTGCTGAGGGGTATGGCTATGGCTAAGCAGACAAACTACAGCGCGATCAGGTGGCAGAGGATAGACGTGGATGTGTACAAAATAAACGTGGCAATACCGCTGGCCTCTCATTTGCTAGCAGCATTTAAAGGGATCTTGGGGCGCCGCCTTCAAATGCCAAGATGTTTGACCCACGAGGGCCGGATGCGTCCTACGTCAGTAGTTTGCATGAAGTTGTAGATAGAAATGAAATCTTTCAGTTTAATGCCTTATGATTATGCCCTTTACACTAAGGGAGACGGATGATTAAGACAAGTAAATGATGGAAGAATCAATGGAATGAGAGACTGTAGGAGGAAACAGGAGTACCCCGAGAAAACCCATGAAAACTATGTTGTCCACCACAATCTTACTTGGTCGAGGATCGAACCAGGGGCCCCATGCACTACAGGCAAGCGCTCTACCACTGAGTCATCGTGGCCCCCTTAAGTAGATAAAATCAACCCCTCAACTACCATGGCGCAATGTGTGCTGTGTATTCTTTATAGCCTGCATATCAAATCTTAATCAATCGGTAGCTTATGAACATTACTGTACGAAATTCACTGGTATCGTTGATGAGCTTGGTCCATTACTTATTTTTTGCAAACCTCAGGGGCGGATCTATAATATAACCACATAGTCATGTGCTTTCTCATTAATACAAATAAAAATATTTTTAAATATATATATATATATATATATATATATATATATATATATATATATATATATATATATATATATATATATATATATATATATGGGTATTTACGGTATTTCTGTATATGAATAACAATCGAGGAACACAATTTGTAGTTACTTCATATGGAATCTGCAGCCTGATTGGTGTCCATTAAAGAGAAGAGATTTGGCAACATAGTGTAAAGTCATAATACTTGATGTTACCCTTTGTCACATGCTCTGGCTTCTTCCCTTCACCAATGATGTTACCGGAGTACTTTCTTCGGCTTTATCAATAGAACATTTTTCCCTAGCACGAATTCGAAGCTGCCACCTTCTGCTTTATCAAAAGAATATTTCTTTCTAGCGCGAATTTCAAACTCCAATCTCTTTCTTTACCACTGGACTTTGTCCAGTTGCTATTCGAGTTCACGTGCTAGAAGACTTGGATAATTTTGCTGTTCGCATATTTCGATTGAAAATTTCCTGTTTGCTTCATAGATATGCAAATCAATATTTACATAGAAATATTCGGATGCTGCAGCTAACATTTACATATATGTATAATTGTACTACACAAAAAGAGTGTAAGATTTGAGAAAATGTTTCGTACGCGAATCTAAATCCACGACAGTCCTGCTCTTTGAAGCCAAGATTCAAAGTTTAGTTTTCAGGAGTACGTTCCTTGTAACAATGTTAATGATGGAATAAAGTTAAACCATATTTGTCTTTTGCTTCTAATTTAATTGTTTTGCGTTATTATTAAACTAAAATAATCACAATAAGTGTGTCAATACTGTTTCTTCCTATCGAAACCTGCAAACATTTCGAATATATACAGAAAACAGGATATGGGACTTTTTTTTTAATATTATGGTATGTTAATGGGTCTGTAGTCGAATGAATATTTCAAAATCGATTGAGACATCCAAATTAAATATTTATGTTGAGTTCTTTTGGCAATGTCAATTGTTTTCCACTTTTAAATAGCTTAATTCGTTAAATAGCTTGAACTGGGTAAAGTATTTAAGAGCAATACGAAAAGTTCTGTATGTAAAGGCATATATTGGATATATGAATGTGCAATGGTGAATTCACTGTTACTTTTGCTATAACATTTGTGATTCACATCAGAAGTTACAAGAATGCTTCCACAAATGAAAAATCATTCGATGCTGCAAAAACGAGAAGGGCAGATGCAAATCCGGTTTCGTCGTCAATGCCAACGTGACTTCCCTCGTATAGAATTCTGAAGCCGCCACTAGTACACCCTAAGCATTTCCTTGGCATCTAAAATATAAATTTTGATAAGGCTCTTACCTTATTGACACTCCCTGGATAGCCTCTATAACATGAACGGTATTTGGAGCTTTTGACTCGAGCACTTGACCCCACGGTGTAGAGATTTGAACGTGAATTTCATATTCTCCAGCGGCACCAAAAGTGTGCGTTGCAATGCTTCGTCGACCACGGGTTGACACTTGAGTGTAGCGACCTGCCGATCCATCACCGAAGTCCCAGGTGAATCTGACAGGCCGACCTGCCTCTAGCAACGCTTTCGCTGTCGCCACAACAGAATCGTTATACAGAGCCAACATTGGGCAGCAATCTGAAAAGACATCAAAACAAAGCATACAATATATCAAATGTTGCAAAGCCAACTGGAATAAAAACAAAAAATAACTACACAAAGTTAAAAAAAAAAAAATACATTTATGCGGAATTTACGAGGATTTTTCCGCAATTATAATTATTCAATTCACTTAATAATAATAATAATAATAATAATATGAAGGAGGAGGAGGAAGGAAGGAATTGTACTTAGAAAACTGCTGTTCTCGATATTTTAAGAGAAAAATGGACCATATCAATATTGTGAAATTGCTAGTAAACTATCTACCGAAATATCTATAAAATCACTACGGAAGTTTACGAAAATATCCATTTTCAGTTTTATCCTTTAGTAAACTCTGTGTTTCGAAGAAAAAAAACTTGAACGCCTACTGTGGAATCATAACACAAATGCAAGTTAAAAGATGTGGTCTATTGCGTGTGTCATATGTACAGTCATGTCCAAAATGATTGTCGCATATCTATAACTGTCTTCTTGTAAGAATATAATTTGATAATGATTTTCCAGGGTTCTTTTAATACTGATAATCGAGAAATATGTATATTTGTGTTAAATTTCATAGGAAAAGGCTTATAAATGCGAAAATTAGAGTGAGTAAAACAGAATGTTGCTAAATGGACAAGAAAGTTTTATTTTCATTTTATTGTTGTTATTTACTGCTCTTGTAACATGAAATTTACCACATACACGTCTTTGCCGATTATACACATACTAACGTTATAAGAAATACCAGGCGAATTCGTTATCAAATTATATTCCTACAACAACATATTTATAGACATGCGACAATAATTTTGGACATGAGTGTACATATATTAGATGATGATTATGTTATGTGAAAAGACAAACACTTATTCACAACGTTAATATTGCATTTCAATTGAGAAGTTGCACTATTTAACACAGAACTGACTCAATATACTACGGTCAATATGAGAAACAAGACATTGTCTTTCTTACGCGTCTTTGTTGTGGAGTCAGCGCATCATGCAGAATTTCATTAGGGGACCAAGCTACCAAGTTCATATTGTTTCAGGGTCTTTGTATACATACCAAGATGATAAAATGTTAAAACTTATTTCTTTCGTATCTTGTTCACGGGGGAGGTTACAGACCGCAAACCCCCTTTGCATATGCCACTGTGTGGTGTCATAAGCTCTGATGAAGTGAATTATGAGTGTTAACAATGCTTTCCGCTAAATCTCGCAGTTTTACAATTGCTTATAGCGCTGAAAACTGGTCGTCAGTGGCTCTGGGGATTTTCAAATCTATTCGCAACACATTTCGATAACGCATATCACCGTGAATCTTTCTGTCCGTCTAAGATTGTTAGGACAAGTGTATTACACATGTTCGTGAACTGCGTATAAAAGAAGTGATAACATCACTGTTACAGCACATGGTATATATCCTTTCTTTGTTCTTTCGCTACATATGTGACGCTTGCCATTTCTTGCTTGATTTCTTTTTTTTTCTTTCTTTTTTTTTCCTTTAATGTGCGAATTTATTCCAACTTTTGGTAGTTTAACTCTGAACGCATTTATGATTAATGTAAGGAACACAAAGCACAATATTAGGAGAAATTTAGAAAAGTCTACTTAAGTGGCTCAAATTTGAAGGGTTTAGTGCAGGTAATAGAGAAATGCTATTATTTTATTTGCTTATTTCCGTGTTACAAAGTATTGACACTATGATAAATTTATTTTATTCCACTTTACAAAGACGATATCGACTCGGATGATAATTTAACGTTGATTATACACGAGTGAAATACTTCGGAACAATTTTTAATGTAGACCAGTGATAGAACGATGAATAAACGTGAAATTACATTTGAAATCGTCAACACACAGTACATTGATTACGAATTGTTACACCGGAAATCAAACACGTGGATTGAACTCGAGTAATGGGCATTATTAATCCATTATAAAATTTCGCAATAATGCTATAAAATACTGTGGTTGCTTCCGGGTCACCCGGTCTGAGAAGGAAGACCTAGACAAAATTCGTGACTGAAGTGAACAGGACAAAAATCGCGACTTGTATTATTGCTAATGTCAACTATCATACTTCTTTCTTTCCTTGTTTAGCAAGCAAGCATATTTCCAACCAGACGTTTTCTGGTGGTTTTGTGCACTAATCTGGTTGAATTATAAGTGATCTCGTTGGAACCACTGCTCATGCTCACTGTATAAGCTAAAAAATATTATTATTGTAAACCATAGCATTTTGTAAATGCACAGTAAGGTGTAAATTTTTAATTTTGTCGTATTTTCATTATTCCCAATATTTTGATAGTCAAATTATACTATAAATTAATGAAGCAGTTTAAAAGAAAAACAATAGTCGATATAAAAGAGTGATAACCAATTGGGGAAGATACCAGAAAAATTGCGAACCAGATACCTTTTCGGAATCCGGAACATTTTACCACTGAGCTAGCCTGTTCCTAAGGAGTGCTTCTGCACTGTTGTGCAGTGATATCCTTAACACGAATGCCTTTGATGAGCACCTTCCAGTGTTTCGATTCCTGGTGGAGGCAAAAATTTCAGTGTTGAGAAAGCAACATGAGGTACTTTGAGAGATAGTCAACTTAAGATACTCAACTCCAGTCTAAACAAAAGGAGAAGGTGGCTCAGTGGTACGGCGTTCACTTCTGGTGCGAAGGTTCCTGGTTCAATCTTCAGACCATCAATGACTTTATGGAGGACATTCCTCCCAAATTCGCACTTCGTGAATTCCTTCACGGTCATGTCTCCCCTTTAATCTAAACTAAGCAGCTAGAAATAACAGCAATGGGATCCGATATGATAATCACACGTAAAATATAGCATAGCGCTTCATGGTTGTAACGACAGGGATTTAAGTATTGGTTACTAATAGATTGATCTATTTGTAAATTACATAGTGGTTATGAAGTTTTTAAATACATTTTAATGGATTTAATACAGAAATCTACAAGTAAACTTTGGGACACGAATTTCCAGCTTTGTCAGTATCCAAACACCTGTGTAAACACGATTGGAAACAGGTGCACAGCAATGGAAGAAAAAAAAAATGAATTGTTAATGAGAACCAGTATTAAACTTTAAGCATTTGGTTTGTTTCGAAAGTTAAACTAGTGTAAACATTAGTAAATCACTGTTAGCTAAGAGTAAACAATTTAAACATTCCATATGTTTGAGCGTAAATTTGGCAGTAAAAAAACTGACTAACAACCGGCACAAAAGACTTGCACTGTTATTTATTTAACAGAACTTTTTTTCTTAAATTACTTAGTATGGCATGTTCTACATATGTCCCTTCAGAAAAATAAGATTTATAAATGCTGCAGATATACACAGAGTATACCTTTTTATTACTAGTAGACTGGTAAGACTTGGATAATGACAAGAGTATTTAAATTATCACTAAAATGAATACTCAACAGAGAAATAATGAAACGAATTATTATTTTAGTAACTGTTCAAATAATGATTAGTTCGAACTTGCACACGATTGATCCCCACATTTTGAATCATTAATCTATATGTGGCGCAAGTTCCATAATTCCAGTATAAGACAGTATTCTGAGAAGAATTTTTATATTCAAGAAGTCAAAAAAAAAAAAAAAAAGGCGCTGATTACACCAACAGATTCTAACTTCACAAATTTGTCAGTAGAGGTGATAGTGTTCACCTAAACTAACCTCCACGCGACACAGCATTATTGAATACACGACCGATTACACAGCCATACACACAAAAGAATAACAGTTCTGTGTATCGGATCCTAGGGCATGGGTTCGAAGTATTTAAGTATTTGATTACACAGAATCCAAAGTTCGAAACCCCAGAACGATCGATCGCATTATTATTATTATTATTATTATTATTATTATTATTATTATTATTATTATTTAATGGGAGAAAGACTTGAGCCATTTTGACAGAGAGGACACACGTTTTTCTCCCATAAAACAGAACTTACACGGTTAATCGTCCTGGGGTTTCGAAATTTGGATTCGGCATAACAAAATACATCCAATCCATACCCTGTGTAATGAAAATCTAAGAACAGAGTTTTTAAAAAAATACATGTACGTATATATTTTACAAAAGACATGAAAAATTTTACTCTGTTAAAGAAAAAAGAAGATTTTCAAATTGCAAATATCATTTTTGTATTGTTATTTTCTGGCAATTTACAAATAGGAATATTAGGTGATGGGAATCTAAATATAACAAAAGAATTTTAGTCTCGGGCGATCATGTATCCTCTCGTGTCATTTAAAATCATTAGGAAAAAAAAAAACAAAGTAATTATAGTGGACCTCGGGGTCTAGAATAATGCATTTTTTCTAATATAAAAGGTACATGAGAGGACAGTGAGGTAGGTTTACATTAGAACTCAAAACAAAACTCCCAATAATAATCGTAACTCGAAGAATGGGTGGACGACGGAGAACTGGACTCAAATCCTGTTTAATGTAAGTTGTATTTTTCATTCACAAAATGCTGTTATTTTGGTAACCCAAGTTTCAAGTTTGGTTTCCTTGCGATAAAGTTAAGCCTCAAAATTAATGGCTATCTCTTTTTATATGTAATAATTAGATTGATTTCTGTAATTACCTGCAAATAAAACATTGCACTTTGGCAAAAGGGGAAAATAGAAACACTTGTCTTTTGTTTTGAATACCATCCAATAACTTTAATAACAGGTGGTAACACTCATCCTCTCAATAAAATCTCACCGCTATATTACCGCATCATTTAAACACCTGGGATCCGGTACACAGAACTTGTACGTACGTACACGTGTGTGTGTGTGGGGGGGGGGGCTGTTATTTTATTTCTAATTATTCCAAATACGGAAAACCTTTACCATTTTATTGGTGTAACTTTCAACCTACACCAAACATGTATAATCAATCAGTTTTGAATTATAGTTAATTGCGGAGAACAATTTATTCATAACAAATTGAAAATAAGGAGCTTGAAGAGTTTTTTTTCTTCTTTTTTTTTTAATTGACCTGTAACAGTTTCTCAATCTTCAGAATAAAATGTTCCACAATTGCTAATTTTACAGTAGAAGTGAATGAACGAGGTGGATATATTCCATTTTTATAGACACAACTAACTTTACATTGAAATTTCTACCAAAATACTTCTCGTTTTCGTAAACCCTATTGCGTAACCCGACAGAATTCACAAATCGTTAAAGGTCGATTGATTAAAAAAAAAAAAAACTAGAGACGGAAATATTCTCTTTTGGAAATAAGATTCTCAAATGTCCTCTACCTTCTTGAAAATAAAACTGAACTGTTGCAGCATATTCTATGATGTTTGATGAAGTGTATGAAAACTAGATCGCTCCAGATAATTTCAAGCAATTCATCCACTGTTCCCTGAGAACGATTCATGTACCCAAGATCTTCCAGGTAGTCCCATAAGAAAGAAAAAAAGGAAAAACTAGTCAGGTAATCTAGGAGAACAATGTGTCTGAAATTATTCGGTCAGCAATGAACCTGGTTCTGAGTTGCATGTACTGTCCCTACTGTATTTGTGACAGTAACGCTGGAAGTAACCTGACTGATCTTCCCACAACCACAGCTACTACGTTAATCAAATGCAATATAGAGTTCATAACAGTATCTAACAATAACGTATAACCTGACATTGTAACTTCTTATATGAATCGCCCTATATTGCGAAGTTTTGAATTTCTGATCCAAATAATTTAGAAGTTAGAATGTATTCTTGGCATGGCCAACACAATCTCCCGACAACACAATCTTGGTATCAGTATGTAAGAAACCTTTCTTGGGGAAGTGTGTTGAAAATTCTGGCCAATATATTCGTACTGTATGGGGCACATCATGCAATAAGTTTTCTGTTCATTTTTTTTTCTCTCTTTCTTTCGTAGTTACTGTACATGATGCTGATACCGATAAAGCCCAAAACGTTTGCTTCTTAAAGACAGAACTTATATTAGGCAAAACCAAATTAAACTGCACATATTACCTTGATATTATGTTTGAACATTGCTTCATAGTAAAAATTTAAAACCTCGTTATAGTATATATAGCCCAGCTCTATTGCTTACAAAATTGGCGAATCCTTTCTCCATTTTACAATAAATTGAATTCCTATACGATGCTTTTTTATTACGACAGGTTCTAATCTATAATAAGGAGCATAACTTGTACGAATAAGAGTCCCTTGGAAACTCGTTACGGCTAAAGATTTTGGTCTCTTCCTCCTATAGACTACCTCTATTATTTGGGAAGAATGGTCTTATATCTTTCTTTCTTGAAGACAGGAGGACATAAGGTAACAAACAAGCGTCCCTCAAGTTTTCTTCCGTGGAAAACCTTTTGGTTTTTATTGCTTCCATAACTCCTGAGAAAACGACCACCAGTCTGTGTCGTAGTAGTCTTCTGCCATTGCTCCAACACACGACGACCGTGTGACAAAAGACAACCAATTTGATGGCTTGTTCGGATGACGTCATCTTTCTGGTGAAGACACAATCATTCACGGTCGCCATCATTTGTTATGGATGGCACACACACACACACACACACACACACACACACACACACACACACACACACACACACACACACACCTTTACACTAGGATTAATGTTTGTTTACCATTCGTTTGAGTGAGAAAATAATATGCTTATTTTTATTTTCACTTTATTTCTTATTAAGAATCAGTAGGTTTTGTAGTATGTCACAAATTCCTGTAAAATGTATACAGTATTTACATTCTCTATATTATTGATGGTGTAAATTTCACATTTAGTTCCCAACTACAACGGACATCATTAACTGTACTATATGTATACAGGACCGGATCCAGGATTTTCTGAAGGGGGTGCACCAATAACTATCAGTACCTTTGGATCAAATTTATTTTTTAAAAAGAACTTGGCCCTTTTCATGTAGTCTATTTCCTTATTTTCAATTAAGATACTCACACACTGTTTATGTTTGTTGCGCAGATGATGAAAGCTGATTGCTTGTGCTTGTGTGTTTAATTTATTTTCTTGCATCCAGTGAAATAGTTTTACAAAAGATCTCTTTGCATACCTTCAACATCCTCAGTTGTTTTCCCTTTTACTATAATTTTAGTGTCATCCGCGTAAAGGAATAGTTCTGTTCGTGGAATATTACTTGGTAAGTCGTAAATATGTATCAAAAATAATAATGGCCCTAATGCAAATCCTTGTGGCACTCGACATATTTCGTTGTTTGCCCGTTACGTGGTATGTAGTTAGCTTTGTTTTTCTGTTAATGTAGTGATTTCTACTAAATTTTACTTATTGTCGATTTTCCAGATGCGATTTAAACCATTTGAATGCAATGGTTTTTATTTCATAATTTTGTAAGTTTGAAAAATTTCCATGCGACACTCTAAGTCAAATGCTTTGATAAGATCAAAATAACGCCTATACATTTCTCCCTCTTATCTATACTTCCCCCGAACAATTTCTAGGAAATTGTATATTGCAGTTTCCGTTGATTTTCCTTTTAAGAAGCTATGTTGTTCGTGTTCATTAAGGACGCTACCCGGACACACACTGCTATTTCTGGAATTTTGGGGAAGATGAGAGAAGTGACACAGTGCTATAATTTTTAACGCTGATTGATCGCGTTTTATATATATATATATATATATATATATATATATAGTGTGTGTGTGGGTAGTATAATATAATATTACTATAGTTTAACGTTCTCTGATTATGCAGCAAAGATAATGGGGAGTATGGTAATAATGAATGAAATGGAATGAAGAAAGTCTGAAGAAAGGGAAAACCCAGAGAAAACTCATGCACACGGTGTTTGCCCATCACAGAGTGTATATGGTACGAGCTAGGTTCGATCCAGATTCCAAACACCAGAGGTGATCGCTCTATCACAACCACAGCGGTCCCACTATAATATTAAATACTATATTACTAAGCAAATTTAGTATGTTTTAGCACGTATTTCGAAGAACTTATTCCATTTTGTAAATTCAGGTGTGGATAATTGTCCCCTCCCTCCGCCTCAACCCTGTAGGCGGCCACATGCAAGCTAATTAACATCTACGCTTAGTACTGGTTTAAAATATGTTTTTACCAGAACTAACACTCTTCTCTCGTGGTTTTATTAATTTGCGATATAACTTTAAAATATACACCAATTTAATTTGGCTCCCCAAAATCACTGTCTCTCTCTTCTCCCTCCACTATTTCTTCAACGTAGTTTCTCAGACAGAAAGAAGGAAAATAGTACAGATTTTGTGGCCAATATAGCACACCATCAAGAATTTTAAATAAATCTTATGCTTTTTTTAACGCTCCCTCTTCATTTTTCCCCCATCCTATGAGAGAGAGAGAAGCTTGTATAAGCGCACATTGACTTTCTCGGGTTACGTTCCAAGTATTGGAATTAATGAGGTTCTAAGAGAACTCTCAGGTTCAATTAACGGCATCCAGTTAAGTAGCGCGAAACACACACATGAGATGCTGTTTACTTCTCTCTTGAGATTTATCCTTCCTCTCTTTCTCTCTCTCCCCACACACGCGCGCACAAACTTACATACTACTCCTCTCCTGTTTCCACAAACTCATCTACTTCTATGAGCTTACAGGTTAGATGCAACAACAATAACAACAACACACTCAAGTTTCTACATAAACGTACCTCGTTCCTTTCCTCACTCAACGCCTCAACGTTCGAGTTAACAATGAACTGTCATCAATACGCTAAGGTACGTTATGTTATACACGGACCTAACAATTAATCTTCTAATTGTAATGTTTAGATAGAACCAGGGCGTCATAAACTGGATATTATTTTCCATTATTCTTTATATATACACAACGATCCTTAGGGAAAATATATGTAAATACAACCTATCAACAGTATAACCATGATCAACCATTGTGAATCCACAGCCTGATGGAAGTTGTCTGCAACTCTTCTCCACGATCATCCATCGTGGGAAATTCTCTTTCCCGTTACTCCGCAATGCTTCTTGATTTTGTCTCACCACCTTCTGTGAGGATTTTTAAGTTTCTCTTGTCCATTGATTTTTCTTTCTTTTTACAATATGATCTCCACCACCACTTTAATGACCTTATTTTCACAATACGCTACTCTCCCATCTTCTTTCTGACCCACGGAATTATTCTATCTTTGCGAGTGATTCCTAGCATATTCGTTTCCTTGTTTCGTTGTCTGGTCTACAGACAGCAAATATCTTATATGATTTAAACAGGTAGAATACTTCATTGAAAGTTTGCTTTCCACATATTAGCATATGATTTTTCAATGTGAAACTGTTCCTTTCGATTGCACTCCAGCCAATTTAATACGTTTGCCATTCATCAATATCTTTTATTTCGCAGCTATTCACTACTACTAATTCCGTAATATTCAACTTCACTCTGACTTCCTTGCGAAATTATTAAACATCAATTGTCTTCATTTGCAACCCAACATCCTCGCTCTTCACAATAAACTTTTCTATTATACCCTGCAGATCTGTTTGCAGAAAGAACGATGCCATTTGCAAAATAAAGATGAGTCAGGTGTAAGGGTAACTGAAATCTATAGTATATTTCTATTATTTTACTCCAAACTTATGGAGGAACTCCCTTGTAGCTATGCAGTTAACATACCCGCTTCCGGGTAAGAGATCCAGATTCGATTTCCGGCGGGAGCTAATTTATTTCGGATCCCACGTTAACCTGTTAGTTCACGTCTCGGATAGCTTAGCTGTTGAAAGGGACGCTAAACTCAAAATCAATCCAAACTTATGGACTTTTCAGTGGCCTTGTAATTTGAGCACTGATCTTCTCTGTGTGTAATACAAGTTCAAAACTCTGCACAGAATGTAATTTCTTGGGTACAAAAACGGCTCATAAGCCATATGAATAGTAGCATACTTCCTTCATGGCCTTGTTGTTTTACAAGGATGTAAGGCATGATCAGCTCCTCTCAACCACAACAATGGTTGGAGAGATTTTGTTTGCTATTTTATTGCTAGTTCTAATTGTTGATCTGACAGTCATTTCCAGCGTTCAGACATATGCTCTTGATCTTACACGGGATGCTTTTACATACATCTCGTTATCACACTGAGCAAGAGTCTTGAATGCATGAAAAATTAAGTACTTAATACAAAAACTCGACTATTTTTTTTTTTAAATAAATGAATAGATGGTAGCATCTTACAATTATAAATAACACAATGTCACGCGTCCTGTCTGTCGGACTGAAAACCACTGCTCTACGGGGTAACACAGCACAAAGACTGTATTGAGCAATTTAGCTTACATCAATCAGCAGCTTCCTATAGGTGTGAAGACTGGTATTCAGGGTTGGCAAAACCCATGGTTTTTATTTAAAAAAAAAAAACAAAAAAAAAAACGGTTTTTTGGGTTTAAACCAGGTTTTTTTGGTTTAAACCAGGTTTTTTTTGGTTTAAACCAGGTTTATTTGATTTAAATAATTTGCTCTATATATTCATATCATATATGGACCGAAATAAGTTTGTTTCGCCTTGATGTTATTATGCAACAGCTGGGTTATGCTGGAAGGGGTCACATAAGCTTAAAGCGGAATAAAAACTGCTTCTCGAGTTACATCCGAGAGAAACTGTCCTCCATTTGAACTCGGAACCAGGACTAATTGGCCACAAATGCGATAAGTCTGCCGACTCACTCACGAAGCAATCCTGATAAAAATACGTTGTACTGATCTTTACATGCTTCTTAATATAGCTGTCAAGAGTCATTTCAGAAGGACAAAAAGATAAACAGTTGCACAAGTGAAACCATTATACTGAATTACATATGGACAATTTCAAAGTACTACGGAGTACAGAAGAACTAATTTAATTCAAGTTAGTTAACAACGATTTTTATTGGTCCAAATTAAAGAAATACAACGACATAATTTGCATATCACAAAGATACGAATTATTTGAGTCCACTTTGGCTCAGATTCATTTATACATAAATAGATATCGAAGATACTTCTCATTTCACTAAATGCCTCTCGTGGGGTCTGTATGACCCTCTTCCCCCACACACAAAGTACGGCATTTCGATGTATTTTATCAATAGTAAACATTGAAACAAAACAATATTTAGAATGTTTCTTTGATTGCAATTACATAACAATAATAACTACAAAAAAATCACAAAACAAACATTTATAAACTTACATTAAAAAAAGTTGCTTTTGTAGTATTATCTGTTTGAGTAATGACTGGGGAATTTAGGTCTGAATATAATACGAATAATATACGGGAGTGAAACGTGATAACCCACAAATGTGTGTTCACCAAGATTTTACAAACACTTACACTTTTACGAACATTTTCTTTTTTTGGTTTAAACCATGGTTTAAACCAGCCAACCCTGCTGGTATTATTGGCAATACTGTCTCTCAACGACGACCATTTTGTTGAAACACCTGAACACAAAATTTGAATCAAACTATAAGATTCATTTCCACAGAAACAATAGCCTGCTAGTGAATCATATGATGAACCAATCCAATTCAGTTCAGTTCTTTATACCGATGACGTGTCTAAATCGACAACACGAGAAAATGAAAAATTAACATAATCACTTTAAAAAGAGAGAGAGAGAGAGAGAGAGAGAGAAAAGATTTTGAGAAACAGCTGCACTTGTGCATTACAAGAACTTGTGTAATTCTCGCAAAACTTCTTATTTTTCTTCACGATTAGCATACCATGCGCTGTGTGGTATCACTGCACGAAATGAAATTAGTGTAAGTTAGCAATCAGAGAGACAATCGGGATTAGAGTACATTCAACAGAAAGAAAAAAAATTCTGTGAAGTACAAAGCCAGTAGTTAGACAGTATCCGGCTTATGCAGAGTCGTTTTGACGTATGGTTAGCGTGAAACTAAAGGCCTGACTACTGCAGGAAACATGTTAGTCGAACTCTTTAGTATGGCACTAATCACGCGTCAAAACGACTCTGCATAAGGTTATATAATATGCAAAGTATATGACTAAGAAAGTTGTTCTTTTTTTTTTTTTTTTTTTTTTTAATTTCAAGCAGCTCAACGACAATTTTAAATGAAGAGTTGCAGGCACAATTCTCAGTGGCAGTTGATACTGAATTTATCTTATGCTTCGTATAAATAAGATTTATTTTTAGTTAACTACTCTTAATTTACAACATGAACTGAATGCATCCTTTTCAGAATTCATTCGCAGTTTACCAACACGATTGATAATTTGAAATATAAAATACAAACCAGCAGAAACGCACATTTCTCCTCTTTTCTAAATACTCGAAACTAGGAAGAATATATTGAAATCTGAACGCAGCCTCCTCCTATGACAAATGGACAGAAGCTACAGAGAAAACTACTGAAACTGGTGCACTTCTTCCGAAGCTATTTACAAAGGAACATATATAGCGTGAGGATATGAACTACTGTTGACCGCATGCTTTATGTATCCATGGTTTCCAGGTGTTCCAGGTTATTTCAAACAAAATTGTGCTATATGTCTTATATATGTCTTCCTATAGTATTTTACATATTCAATAAATTGAGGTGTTACATCTTTACACGTTTTGAGTTATCAAAAAAACTAAAAACGTGTAAAGATGTAACACCTCAATTTATTGAATATGTAAAATACTATAGGAAGACATACAAAAGAGTCATACGATCAGCAAAACTTTTACACAGTACAAATTACATCTTAGCAGCGAGAAACAAAAGTAAAGCTATGTGGAAGTTAATTAATGGTAAGATGAATAAGGTAAAAATAACAGGAATTGATGCAATAAAAGTAAACTCTCAAGTAGTATGTAACCCAGATAAGATTGCAAATCATTAATAAATATTTTTTAACTTTAGAAACATTTAACCCAATCAAAATAGTTCATCAAGAAAATAACTCTAAGCTACAGAGCGGAATAACTAAGTCGCTTTTCCTGAAACCAGCTACACCAGAGGAAATCTTACAAATAATAAAAAGCTTAAAAAGCTCCAGCTCTCCAGGTTGGGATGAAGTGCCATCCATGATTGTAAAGGAAAGTTCTCTTCTTATTGCACATCAACTCTGTCATATAATAAATCATTCATTTTTGACAGGAATTTTTCCTACGCGGCTTAAGTTAGCTAGAGTTACACCTGTGTATAAAAAGGGAAGTAAATTGGAGTTAAATAATTATCGTCCTACTTCAGTTTTGTCGTGCTTTTCTAAAATATTTGAGTTAGCAATGAAAGCACGACTAAATAACTTTTTCCTTTTAAATAATATAATATCCACAAGTCAACACGGGTTTCAAAGCCAGAAGTCAACCAACACTGCAATCTTTAATTTCATCTCTGATGTAGCAATGGATATAAATAAAGGAAAGCATGTAATTGGTATTTTTGTTGATTTATCTAAGGCGTTCGATTCTATAGACCATGGTATTTTGCTAGAAAAATTGTATTCTTATGGCATCAGAGGTGTGGCAAACAATTGGATAAAGTCGTATTTATCTGAACGTAGTCAAACTGTTGGCATCTGTAAAGAGGTAAATGGCAGAAGAACAATGTTTAAATCATCTTTAACCTTTACACGACGAAGTTGGTCGTTTTCGACCAATAGCGATTTTGGCTGAAAATACGGTTTGGTCCTTTTCGACCAAAAGAATTATTCAGACCAATAACTAATGTAGCACTGGCTATCCTGCATCAAACCTTCCGCTGCTAGCATCTGTGTGTTCTAAAACGATCAAAGAAACACGTGACTGAAATATGGTTCACCAGTTGTAACCCAAACAAACCATAAAATTGGTTACTTTTCCTCCCTTTTTTTTTTTTTTTCATTTCTTCACGTTGACTTTTGTGACCGCTTGTTTATCAATTATTTCTGCTGACACGAGGAGATTGTTTCTCTTGTGAGGAACTCAGCTTACACTTCGAGGTGTTTATTACCAATGATGTTGATGAGATAAGGGAAAATGTGTGTGCGTGAATGCGTTTGTGTGTGTGTGAGAGTGTTTCTGTCTAGACAGTCCACCACTCTATCCCTTTGTGTGTTTCATGGTACATTGCGTTATAACTCTCCTATTTGAGCTTTTTCGTCCGGTTTTTTTTGTTTTTCAAGTCAAGAGGCATTGTAGAAGACCTTACGTATAGTTTCACACCTTCCTGCGTCGAGACATAGGAGGTGATGACGTCATAATTCTCAAATATATATATATTTTCTTTTATTAAGCCTATGTTCATTATTTTTTGGCGGGCTTATTTTTGCACGTAGAAGATTGAAATTTTGCACAAACATTCACTCCACCGAGTAGTATTTAACAGATTTTTTTTTAGATTTCTGCGTTAAAACAGGGGGGAATCCAGAGAGGGAAAAAGTTGAAAAAAGGGATATTTTTATCAAAAAATCCTTTTCTTCGGGATTTTTCCGTCTTAGATACATGGTGGAGACATGTGAATGGTACTGCCTGAAAGGCAGTTCTATTCTGAAGAAAACGATGTGCAAACCATGATTCTAGGGTAATTAGGGATGTCTCAGGGAATTTTCAAAAATATCCCTCTGTATACGGGAATATGGTACATTGTCAGTATATATATATATTTGGCAGGCTTACTTTTGCACCTAGAAGATTGAAATTGTGTATAAACATTCAGTCCACCTAGTAGTATTTATCAGATTTTTTTCAGATCTCTGCGTTAAAACAGGGGGGTCCAGAGGGGCTAAAAGTTGAAAAAAGGGATATTTAGACCAAAAAAATCCCTTTCTTCGGGATTTTCCCGCCTTAGGTACATGATGGAGACACGTGAGTCGTACCGTCTGAAAGGCAGTTCTATTCTGAAGAGAATGATGGGCGAAACATGACCCTAGGGTAATTAGGGATGTGTCAGGGAATTTTTATCAAAATATACTTCTGTATAGGGGAATATGGGACGTTGTCGGTATATATAATTTTTTGCGGGCCTATTTTTGCACCTAGAAGATTGAAATTGTGCACAAACATTCAGTCCACCGAGTAGTATTTAACAGAATTTTTTTTCAGATTTCTGCGTTAAAACAGGGGGGAGCCAGAGGGGCTAAAATTTGAAAAAAGGGATATTTACACCAAAAAATTCCTTTTATCGGGATTTTCCCGCCTTAGATACATGATGGAGACATGTGAATGGTACCGCCTAAAAGGCAGTTCTATTCTGAAGAGAATGATTGGCAGATTGTAGTTCTAGGGTAAATAGAGATGTCTCAGGAAATTTTTTACCTGAGATCATGGTGTTTTGCGGTAATTTGGGGCATTGTGGGAATTCTTGATAAAATTTCTCCCGCCCTTAGTATTCAAGATATAAACTTGAAATTTAGCACACACATTCAGTATACCAAGTACTATTTACCAGATTTTTTTTTGAGATCTCTACGTTCACACAGGGCCGTTCCAGAGGGGCCCAAAGTGTGGAAAAAAATTCCCCCCTACGAAATTTTATATTTAAAATCATTTTCCCCTCTCCTGGTATATGATACGAGCATGCAAGTGGTACCATTTGAAAGCCAGCTCCATTCTGAAGAGAATGAGGTATGAACCATGATCCTAGGATAAATAGGGGTGAAGATATGGATTTGTTTGTAAACTCTTACGAAAACGCTTTAAATGGCGCCGTATAAAAGGGGCTGCGGCATTTAAATCCCTCCGTCGTTTAAAGGTTAATGAAAGTAACAAAAGGAGTACCACAAGGATCAATATTGGGACCTCTTTTGTTTGTTGTATATATTAATGATTTGGTTAATAGTCTAGGCTGTGTGAAGTCAACATTGTATGCTGATGACATAAATGTTCTTGTCAGTGGAGACTCAGTAAATGAAGCAGAAAGTCTCACTACAAAGACGCTAACAAAAATTATTAGTTGGTTAAACATAAATAAATTAACTATGAATTTAGGAAAAACTAACATTGTCAAATTTCGATTCCCGGGCCAAAGAAATGAACTTGTACCAATAACTGTAGACACTGTAGAATTATGTCAAACACCATCTATTAAATTTCTAGGAGTATATGTTAATGAAGATTTAACATGGAATACTCATGTTGAATACATTAATACTAAACTCAGTTCAC
This sequence comes from Thermobia domestica, assembly GCF_964235325.1. Lineage (NCBI taxonomy): Eukaryota > Metazoa > Arthropoda > Insecta > Zygentoma > Lepismatidae > Thermobia > Thermobia domestica. The sequence continues at coordinate 96,489,495 of NC_137468.1, forward strand.
TCTGCTTTGCATTCCGTAGGTTGCAAGGTAGTTTGTGCAAGGAAGCTGTCATGTCCTTATACTATAGCAAAGTTTTTTCAATAATAAACTATGGTGTTATATTTTGGGGGAATTCGAGAATAAGTGCTAGTACATTCCGAATACAGAAAAAAATTATTAGAATAATGTTAAGTATGCCTGAACGATCCTCATATAAAAATATTTTTAAAAAATATAAATTATTGACATTACCTAGTTTATATATATATCGCACAATTATGTATGTAATCGAGCACAAGGATTTATTTACTTTAGCTAATACGATTCATTCATACAATACTAGGCAGAATTGTAATATGTATATTATCCAACAGAATTATGCAAATTTTAGCAAAACTGTGTATATGAATTGTACAAAATTATATAACAAATTACCAGCAAAGTATAAGGACATTAACGAAAAACGGATATTCAGAAATACTCTGTTAGAATTATTGTTAGAAAAAAGCTATTACTCTGTGGAAACTTATCTTACTGATAATATATAGAGAATGTAAATCATATCTGACAACTGTAATGCTTAATTGAGGATTGTCCTCATTTGTAAGCTATGAACAGGCAAATAAATATGAATATGAATATGAATATATTATTGTTTCTCCAATATGGGTTGTTGTAGAACGCTTTTACTTTTTTCCTTTTTGACAATGTAGTGGTTTATCTCCTCTTACAACTATAAACAACGGTTCGTTGTCATTCTACCCTGTCCATGAGACTTTTTAAAATTTTATTCGCTTAGGTTGAGTTAAAGGATACTGTACTCCGCGTCACCCGAATTGACGTATGGCATCAGCCAGTAAGCTCGCAGCGCGCTGTTACTAAACCTTTAGGGAGGAATCTAATCATTCATAATTGATTTTGTTCGTATTTGTGGACAGTTATGGGTTACAGTTATGGGACAGTTACATTCCTCCCTAAAGGTTAGTAACAGGGCACTGCGAGCTTATTGGCTGATGCCACACGCCAATTCGGGTGACGCTGACTATATAAATGGTACAGTCAACATCAGAAGTATATATATTTAGTCTCTCTGTACATCACTTTAGTGTTCTTTCTACAGCAATTTGTTCTTCAGTTTTTCTTCTAATAACTCTAGTAAAAAGAACAAATTTTTATTATAGAAGGGAAACGCTGATTCTTAATAGGTAACAGCTGCCACTCCGCTGCCTGCCTGAGGTCATCGATGGGGCTAGTGTATACAATTTGCAGACTTAGAACTATTGTAAACATTCAACTGTAACAGTTTACCTTTCGGACAGTGCAATATTTAACAAGCTTTATAGCCAACCCACAAGAGACATACTCCCATTATTAGATTATAACCATATTCAGATTTGAGGATTAGTATTTGCGTAAGCGCAAGTTAATTGGCGGGCACACTAAAAAGTTAAATTAAATCATTAGAACCTTTAATTAAGCTCGATTCTAGCCTATAGCGTACAGCAAGCCGAAGGCTTGGGGAAGGGGGAAGGAATAAGTAGTAATAAATTGTTGTGATCTTGATTTTACAATTCTACGAAGCCTTCACTCTGGAAGCTAGAAGTCTATATAAAATTGTTAACAAATGTAGTGTTTAATTTTCTACAAGTTTTTGTCCATAGGGGAATTACTTTCTAACCGACAAATTCATTTTAAAACGAAAACCTTGCTATATCACATACAGAAGGCAAGAGATTTTGCGAAATCTATTGACCATACCGAAAGCAGTGAAAAATCAGAGAGTTTTGAACGCAATATACGTCAATGGATTAAAACCACTATATAAAATAAAATAATATTAGAGGCATTTTTAAAGATAAGACGAAGTGCAGTATGTTCTAAAGAGGGTTGCTAACTTTTCTTAAGAAAAAATCGGGACGGGACAATCGGTGTTGAAGCCTCCGTTCCCCACCCCACCCCCTGGAATTTCGATGTGGATGGTTTATTATTGATATAGTCTTCATTATCATCCATCATTGATTGTAAGAAAATAACTTTATAACTTAACGTCGCAGAACAGAATAATACTGCACAGCACAGGTTAATGTAAACAATGCGATTGTGCGCCAAACCAAAAGTGAAGCAGAAGATAGCAACACTGGTGGCAGGTTTAGCAGATTGCCGGTACCCGGTATAGTTAGCGTGGCGGCCACCCGCTGAAAGTGAACGTTTGTGTTACTGCCACTCCGGTAGTAGTCGCTTTTGTGTAAAGATTGCAAAAACAATATTTTTAGCGCTGCATGGAATATAGTATCATCATAATCGGCTGGATTATCAACTCAAAACAATTAAGGAATAACTGTAAATTAAAAACGAGCTGTATTTTTTTCATGAATCAAATTAAAATACAAATTTGTTAAATTGGTTCTATACATAAAACTGTGCGTATAAAAGAATAAATTATTAATTATTAAAAGAATAAATTATTACCCAGTAAAATATTAATTAACTTTGAAAATCGATAAATCGGGACAATATGCGTCCCGACGAGTATTCGGTCGGGACGCGGGACAGGTCAGTCACGGGACGGTTGGCAACCCTGGTTGTAAATGTTCGAAAAAGAAACTGCAGATATATATTCACCAAAGAAAACAATGTATTTTGGTCATGGTAGAAGAAAAGAAATTGTGATTACCAAGGGCGCTGATCAACTATCATCAATCGCAACCAAGGACTTTAAATGCACTTATCAATTATTACCTATGTATTCATATTTTATAAATAATAAATACTAAAAAATATTTCTGCAATATGAAAACATCGTAATGAAATATCTATCTACCTTAGTTTTGTCATTCGCACACTGATTTAATTGTTGTAATTTCAACATGCTAATTGTCTACAAAACGCTACAACACGTTCTTTTATTCTTTTTTCCTCTTCCACCTATGACGATACATAAGATCATTAGTTCCAGGAAATACTCAAAACATCCGTAGTGTCTCACCTTTCTAAGAAGTAAAACATCAAAAGTTACTTAGTCGTGCACTTAGAAACATCTTCATTAGAAAGACTCATATCTTTTTATTTTATTTATTTATTTTAATTTTTAACTGTAGCATTTATCCGATCATCATTTCATGGAAATTTCCTGCAAGCTACCCAGAAGGAAAAAGATTCGAAATACAGCGTGACGAAAGTAAAGAACACACATAATTCAATAAATCCATAAACACTGAACTACAAAATTTCCTGCAATGTTTAAAATAAACGGAAGGACTTAAAGACGCCTATTTCTTCTGATCTGCATAACAAACATAAAAGCATACGAAGTACCACTGACTTCTATATTTTCGAAGAGGATACTTTCAATGGACTGTCATCTCCTTAGGTTTACTGACATGTTGTAACATAAAACAGAACAAGAGGTTTTGAAACAATTTAGAAGAAATTAACACCACGTAAGCATCTAATCATACAGATGTGGAGTTGTCATTAACAAAACAGAAAAAAACGTTGTTTCAAACTAATGGCGGGTAAGTTACAGAAGTAGACAAGTTAGCAGAGTTTACTGTATATAAAATAAAATACAGGGTGGCTCATAATTGTGTATATGATATTTCGAAGACTACGGTAAAGAAACTAACAACATAACTTCAACAAAACGCATTACTCTCATATTTTTCCTTACAAGAATTTTAATCTGTTCTCTATGGCATGGCCCACCAATGCACCATCTAAATCGATACAGCCTGGAGATAAGCAATGTTGTCACAAGCAACTTTACAGACCCATACTGATATTCTGTGGAATTATTCTGTGATAGCTTCCAGTAGTTCAGCCACATACTACGTAGTGTATGTGATGTTGATATATTTTGTCCTTTAAAACATCTCATAAGAAAATGTCAGGTGGTATTAAGTCGGGAGATCGAGTTGGCCACTCCTCAGATTACAAACGCACACGCTGTTCCAGATAGAACCGTTTTATCATCCTGTCTGGCATACATTAACGGTTCTAAAAGGACATGTGACCGTTATCTCCACTCTCAGGCTGCACAGTGTTGCCATATCGAAACTTTTTGTTCACAATTACCAATACTAGTCAGTCAAACATCATATACATAATTACGAATCATCTTGTAGTATAACCAATCATGCTCACTTTCCTCGTTTTCGTTTCTTAAATCATGTTATGCTTCAGTTATTACTGCAATATTTATGTGCTTCAAGGAAAAATATACCTCCAATATTAGATTACTCTTTCGATTTTTTTTTCGAGAGAAATAAATAAATATACGAGAATGATTTGAAAAAAATTGCAATTTTCGATAGTAAATTAATTTATTTTTGGAATAATTCGAAACTCCTCATTAATCTTATACAAAGAAAATTTGCCCCTTGCAAACTTACATAAAACTTCAGGTTTAAAATTTGGTTCATTCCTTCATCTATATTATTATTATTATTATTATTATTATTATTATTATTATTATTATTATTATTATTATTATTATTATTATTATTATTCTCTTGTGTTGTGGGAGCATATTAAAATTTTCATATAGCAGGCTGCAGAAGGTTACCAAGAACATAAAACGGTTACGAAAACACTAAACGAAACGGTTACACAACACTAGTAAAATGTCGCAAAGAAGAGCGTGGAAACACGTTCTACAGAAGTGAGCAGAAAGATGTACAAGAAATTAAACGAGTTACGAAGAGAAACAGAGCAAGGGGAGAGTTTCAAAAAAAAAAAAAAAAAAAAAAAAAAAAAAAAAGAGCATGTGAGGATATAGAAAAATTCGGGATGAATTTGAGAAAGCTATATCTGAGATTAGGTATCGAAAGCCAACCGGCATAGATAATATACCAATTAAGAATATGGGAAACAAGGGCGAGAAAGAATTGTTCCGACTCTGCAGTGAAATATATGAAAGAAGTGAATAAACAGAAGATATCCTGAAAATGATCATGATACCGATGGCTAAGAAATCGAACACAAAGAGGTGTGAGGATTATAGAACTATTATTCTCACAAAGCATGCAGCAAAAGGGGTGTGAAGAATATGGGATGAAAATAAATGTTAGAAATACAAAAGTCATGTCGATTGGAACGAAGAGGTCGGGGTCAAATGTAGAAGTACGAGGGGAGAAAATAAACAGAGGACTAGTTTTCGATATCTGATAGTATTATTGGTGATTATATTAAGTTCGAACATGAAATAAAAGCAGGGATAAACCTATAGGAAGAAAGAAAGTCTATTTGTGGGTCTCTGAATAAAGAGTTGAGAAAGAGACTTATAAAATGCTTCGTGAGGAGTATTATATTGTATGGGGCAGAAACAGACTTTACACAAAAGAGACGTAAAAGACTGGAAGAATTTGAAGTTTATGTATGGAGGAGTATGGGAAGAATTAGCTGAGTCGAGCTGAAAACGAACGAGAGGTTGTTAAGAATGGTGGGGGAAAAAAGAACAATCTTAAATATAATTGAAACGAGAAACAATAACTAGTTGGTACCTTGATTACGAAGAACTGCATCATGAGAGACGTGCTAGAGAGTATTGTTGCAAGAAACAGGGGGAGGAGGGCGAAGGAGGCTACAATTAATGGACGGCATCAAAACAGAAAAGTCGCACGTGAAGACGAAGATTCGCTGAAAACCGCGGACCATTATCTTCTCAGCTGCGACAAGTGACCTGCCAATAATGACAGAATACCTATGATGATTATTATAGTGATGCGAAATTTTATAAAAATATGTAATTTGATACATCAATGAAATGTTAATGGAAAAACAAACAACTTTCGTAAGAAAAAGTATTCCGTATCGGACATTATTTACAAAATTGTCACCATTCCATTAAAAATCCTTGCATAGTTACATAGGTCAGTCAGAAAGTTAGTTGCACTCCTTCGTAAATATTTTCGGTCAAAGGCTATTTTGATGAAGCTTTGTGGCAACACTGAAGACCTGTAGCTATATCGTGTGACGTAGCGGCTTTTACGAGGCAAGTAAAGGTGTTGTGATAATCAGTTGTAAACATGTCTCGACAGCTGCAAGTCGCGTCCAAATTGGAAATGCGTGCAGTGATTCGTTTTTTGTGCGAGAAAAGGTGTAACTGCACTGAAATTTATCGGCAGCTGCACGAAGTGTGTGGTGATACTGCAATGTCACGTCAAGCTATCGCGAAGTGCTGTAACGTGTTTGAGAACGGATGTACAGATATTGACAACAAACGTAAGAACTGACAAAGTTTAAGTAGGAAGTGTGGGATCACCCTCCTTATAGTCCAGACCTTTCACCATGTGACTTAAATGTGTTTGGTCCCATGAAAGATGAACTTTCAAAGCGACGATACCATTCAGATGACGAGGTGAAAGCTGCACTCCAAGAATGGTTATCGGACATTGGACGCGATTTCTTTGCAGAAGGCATAGAAAAACTTGTACTAGGCCTACGCCTTGACAAATGTTTAAATAACAGAGGTAATTACAATGAAAAGTAGATTGTGAATGGAACTTTACGATACAAATAAAGTTACTGCAAAATTTCTATTCTTTTTTCTTAAGTAGTGCAATTTATTTTTTGACTGACCCTCGTCGATAAAACTTGAAATAAATTTTAGACTATTTCATAAACAAAGTCTTAAAAATTGTTTGCTTTCCGATGACCTTCTCAATGATCTTTAAAATTACATACTTCGCTAATTAGCATTTTCGTGTAACCCCTCGGGGAATCCTATGGGACTAGCAGAACATTCCATTCTATGCGCCCTCTGACAATTTTCCTATTTCAATTCTTGTTTTATCCTTTTATCTCGAATAGTTTGAGATTTATAAGCACTGATGCCAGCGGTAATCTTTTAATAACCGGTTCTCTCTCTCTCTCTCTATATATATATATATATATAGTGTCCCACTAGGAAATTGCCATATTTTGAGGAATGATAGTATTGGTCATGATAAGCTATCGATCGAGATATCGATAAAAATGAACTTCATTTTATACACATTGCTTCAAAAATATATAGGCCTATATATATATATATCTCGAGAACTAATGAAGACATTGGAGTCATTCAAAAACGTGTTGCAGATACGTAATAGACATTAGGGGTCACTTACATATTATGTAACGCTATTTTTGATCAATTTTACCCCTCCTTCTCCCGTCACACTTCGTATTACAAAGCTGAATCCCTCCCCCTTTGTTATGTAACGCCTTTTGATTTTTGTTTTTTCACCAATTTTGTTTATTTTGGGGGTTACCAAGATAACAAAAAAATAATGGCAAAACTTTTCATTACAAAATACTTGAATTTTGAATATATTTGTAGTGTTTTTTCGCCAACAAATCTAAAGTATTAGAAAATGATAATACCGTAATGATATTTAACCCCAAAAGGTTGCTTAATTAACCAACCAGTCTTAATTCTTCGAAATTCCATACTGTCGTTTTCCCAAGAATATCGCATCTAACCTCTTAAGTCACCGATGATTGGCAAGGAAAAAGTGCTGCAGGAAGATACAGGTGAAACAGAATCTACACAACTGACATTGATCGCTTTATTTCTGAATCCAGGATGCTTCCTGTATTTGAAGTTTCCCAGTGTCGAGATACAAAGAAGTTCTCTTTCCTGTAGATCACAGATTGGATGTGACTGCAAACGTGAAGAAGCAGGGACATCTCGTTTGTGAAAAAGCTTTCGGCCATCTTCTTTGGACTTAAGTTTACACCCTTTCAAATTATTCTTGTCCTAAATCAGTGCCAGAATGCGAATAAACTATTTCACTTGGGAAATTCAAATCTAAAGATAAAAAATTCAGTATGAGATGAATGTCGGACGAATTCGGTTTTTAATATCTTATTTTGCTTGGATCGTTCTGTTGCGAAAAATATTTCATGATCAATAAATAGAGTAGGCAACTATTGAAATTAAAAGTTTTAAATCTATTCTCAGAAATAGCGATACCAGTGGGAACGCAAGGTAATTTTCAAGCGGTAGTTACGATCATTTACAACTAACTCCAGAAAAGCGTGTATCGTAAATGCATTACGGGATAGCCACAAAACAGAGCGTTATTGTATTATAATACAAGCAGAGTTGGTCACCAGTCATGCTGTTGTCTAGTAGCATCTTCAGATCCGTTCTACATGATTCAATTCATACAGGCTGTATGTTCTCAATTTTCCAAAGCAATATAAATATTTATTTATGAAAATGAAAAGAACTGAATAAAAATTATTTGTTTAAAAAATTGCATATAAACCTGAGAATAAAAAATAAAGATTACAGAAAAAGCACGTTATGTAACGAAGACGTTAACCCCCTCCTCCCTCGTGTCATACTTCGTAACGCAAGGCCGAACCTCCTCACCCCTTTATGTGTTACGTAATATGTGGACGACCCCTTAGATACGTATCACATTCAATACACTTACAGATCCCAGTGTCCCGAACAAAATCCCGGAATTCAAATTTAAATTTCTATCAGCCCATTCAAATTTCTGTCTGCCCATTGAATTGAAACAATTGAAAGTTGTTTTCATAACAATACAAGCGAGTGGGAAAAGTACAGAGGTGTTTTCACTAATTTGTTTGGCTTCTATCTTTCACTCTTGGTTAGGTCATGCGTGTATGTGTTTATGTCTGGGTATAACAAACGGTTCTGCGAACTCGAAATGTTTTAACAACCGGTTCTAGCGAACCGGCTGAATAGCACCACTAACTGTTGCATGTTTTATCTGAAACACGTAATATACATTGAAAATGCATGTATATTATTAGTAAGTTTATTTGAATATTCGGAAATAATAGCATTGTACTTTTTCCTTATATTCGTTACTATGTTACTTCGTATAATGGAGAAATTGAGTAACTGTAAAACTTCTGCTGCATTACAGAGATCATCTGAAACGCACAAAGCTGTGTATTGCTACAACGAAACGACCGTTCTCCAACTCGCTGATTACAAAGTATTATCTGGTGAGTTTTGTACACAATTTGTATGGTTGTTATAACTGGATTGTGATCTTGCACTTTCACGTACAGATTATTCATTCGGATAAATAAAACTGAACAAAACGTTATCAGTTGAATAAATTTATTACTACGGTCTTGTTATTAAAAGAATGTCTTTATCAGGAATGTTAAAATAGTGTAACAATACTTCTTAACTACAATACTTTGTTCAGACTGTTTTTCTGAGTATGAATTCGCATCAAAAGTAGATTTAAGATTACTGATCTACTTGATTATCTAGCTAACATTTATGTTAGTATGGTAATACAGTATTTAGAGAATAAAATGTTATCTCAAGACAAGAAGTCACTTCGCTGATTATATATATATATATATATATATATATATATATATATATATATATATATATATATATATAAAGATTCAGTCTGTGGTCCATTTCTCCAAAATATTTATTAAGTATTCTGCCATTCGGCATGTCCTGGGACTAATAAGGCTTTTTTTTTTTTCAATTTTAGATTTGAGCCTTAAAATGTTTCTTCCACGCTTCTCGATCTGCAGCTTCCTCTTTCAACTCCGAATATTTTCTTCTATTTTTCAAATCATTGATCAGTTGTGTTCTTCGTATTCCTTGCTTTCCTTCCACCTTTCCTTCTATAGTGGTATGAAGAAAACAATTTCCTCAGAAGATGTGTCCAATTCAATTGACCTTCCTCCAAAGGATACTGGCTAGATGTGTCCTCTTCTCTCCTATTCGCTTTAAAACATCTTCATTTGTTGCTCTCCCTCTGTCCATTTTATCTTCTCCATTTTCCTCCAACACATTTCAAAGCTCTCCAAATACTTCTCTAAATTCTGTAATGTCCAAGCCTTTGAACCATACAGCCCAATACACTATACAGGGTGGCCCAAAAGTAGATATACAGTACCGTACTGCATTTTATATAATGTAATTTTGTTATCCATCAGGTAGACTTAGTTTCTTTATTATTTGTTTTTAATGTGTTTTTACTTACATAAGCTTGAAAGAGTCGAAGCAAATAAACTCATAAACTAGAATGTTATACAGGGGTATATATCTACTTTTGGGCCACTATATACATATATAGTATTTGACCAACTTCTTCCTATGTCCAATATTGAGCCTGTTGGTTGGAACTGATCTTTTCTTGTTGAAGGCTTCTTTGGCTATGGCAATTCTTGACCTGATCTCTTTGGTGCAGTAAGCGTTTCTCGTCAAAATACTTAGCAGATACTCGAAATTATTGACCTCTTCAAGTTCTCTTCGTTCTACTCTGACTTGTAATAGCGCGTTTTCAAGGGATATTCTCATGACTTTCGACTTGAGAATGATTCTTTAAAAACTATCAGTACATTATACTAACTGCATATTATTTTATGTACTAGAAGAAATATCCGTTCATCCCACCGAAGGAATAAGACTTTAAAAATATTACAGAAATTGTCCGTTTCTCTCTTTTAGGAGCGGAACTCTCGGAAAGTTAAAACTGTATTCTCTTACTGTTTATATATCGGATTTTAATACCACCCCAACTTAAGCAAATTTTCATATCGGGCATTTTCTGCGCAACGATTTATTATATAGAAATTTTCCCCTTTCTGCCTTACGAAGCAAAATTTCCGAAAATGCTGGAGTAGGGATTCGTCTAAAGTATTCTTGAAAGAAAGAAAAAAAACTTTACTCTCTTTAAATATCTATTCCAAAATAATAATAATAATAATAATAATAATAATAATAATAATAATAATAATAATAATAATAATAATAATAATAATAATAATAATAATAATAATAATAATAATGTTTACCTACTAAAAAGAGTTTTCTGACTATATTTCACATTTGTAGCTACAGAACTAATGGTGAGGCTTAGATGTGGTACCAGATTCCCGGAGAAAGAACAAAATTTCAAAAGAATTATAAATTATTCAGCTCATAATTGTAAAGGAATGGGTGAAGTACTTGAAGAAAGAGATAATGAACTTTGGTCTGCAAAGTCAGGGAAATTTGAGTTGGAAGCCAACGTGCTGAACACTTTTCAGCTAAACGTACGCTAGGTAAAACCCCTTTGTGGATGACAGCGACACAAAGTTCTTTAACTTGTTACAGTACCATATGAAAGATAATATTTTAGTGCGGGTTCCATGTATCTAACTTACAGGTTAATGGAAACATTAGTAAGTATGTAAGAATAATTTTTAAAGTCAAAAGCCACAGTAGGATATCTACTGACGACTACATCACCTTTGAAACTATGTGATTTTACACCTGTGTTTAGTAAGAATTCTTTGTTTACTTTACGTAGTGATACTTCCGGTTTTGAAAATGTTATTTAAAAAAAAAAAAAAGTCCCTTGAGATGGGAATTTGAATGGAAATGAAAATTTTAAAAAACAGCTCGACGCATATACTAAATATATTTTTAAAAAACAGCTGTTACTCTTTGCAAAATATGTACCCTCTTCCCCCTTATCTTAGGATACGCATCTACTACCTATGTTCAAAAGTTCATTTCAAACGGTCCAGTCGTTTTTCCATGATGGTGAGATAGACAACGTCACCTGGAATTGGAGGGGAAAATATAGAAATTGCCCCTCTTCTTCCGTTAAAATTGGACCGAGTTTCATTTCCCTAACTTAAAAGCCCCTTGATATATCCCTTTTTTTGCCATAAATTTTGAATCTCTCCTCCTTAGGATATGAATTTCATTCAAAAATGCCTCAATTTTATTCGAACTTTTATTTTATAATTGTAGGTTTGTATGATAAAAAGTCAGTTCGAGGAAAGTCCTACAGTAGAGTACGAAATACTGAGGGTTGGGGGATCCTTCTTCAATATTTTTGGGAGAAAGATTCCTCCACTAATAACTTACTGGAGTGAACACAATGTACAGTTATTTTGGTAAGTTTGCACATTAATTACAGTAATTAATATCTAATTAATGGGCGAAGTGGTGGTTAGCGGTATCCTTTAACTTACATAGTTTAATACTTGCGGATGTTCAAATACTATAACAAACTCTCTTTGTCGAAACATTTCAGTGTAAAGAGTTTTGTTCTTTTTACACTCCTGCCCCTCCCAGCACACACATACACACGCACGCACACTCTGAAAGTTATGATTTCGCTCCCTGAACTGCATTCCAACATTTATTGAAAACGGTTCAGCCGTTTCCCCGTGTTTTTATTATTATTATTATTATTATTAAACCTATACGATATGAGGAAAATGCAATCTTTCCATTAAAAGTTTAAGTTTTACACACGCTGCAAAATAATACTGTACTGATAAAATAATAATCTAGTAGATTAGAAATTCCATTACGAAAATAAATTTTATATGTTCGAACAAGGAAAAGAAATTGAGCAATACCCATGGGTGCCTGAAGGGGGCCAGGAGGCCGCCCTCGGGCTCACAAAAATGTATTAAATTTCTTAAGATTTTCTTAATACAAATAAAAAATACCAAATGTAATATAGCAACCAGGGAGATGAGCCCCTAGAAAATTTTCCTCGGGCGCCCATGGCATTATCACTACAGTGTTCGTATGGTAACTCTACAAAGCTACGTGATTAAAAGTACCTTGTTTTGTACTGCTTTTATATCGTAGATGTAGCATAGTAGTTTAATTCAATTGTCTATTGATAGTTTGGAAATATACAGATGGTGATCAGAAAAATGGAAACACCTGAACGAAATTGCAACTTACCAGATTAATATGGTGTCGGGCCACCTTTCGCCTTCAGAGCAGCCTTGATGCGACGTGAGATGGAGGCATAGAGGTCGCGAATGGTGGCAAGTGGAATTTTACACCATTCCTCGTGCAGGGTATCGGCCAGTTCTGTGAGAGAGGATGGAGGTGGAAATCGTCGCCGGAGTCGTGTTTCCAAGACGGACCACAGATGTTCAATTATGTTGAGATCTGGGGGATTGGGCGGGCCAGGGGAGGTGTTGAACTTCATCCCGATGTTCCTGAAACCACGCTGTAACAACGCCAGCTGTGTGAATGGGTGCATTATTATCCTGGAAGATGGCGTCATTGTCCAGGAACACCCGGACCATAGGATGCAAGTGGTCTCCTAAAATTGCGACATAATCGTTGGCAGTGACTCGTCCGCTAAGTGTGAGCACAGGACCCAATGAAAACCATGATATGGTGGCCCACAGCATCACCGAGCCGCCGCCATGTTTCACAGTTGGGCGGAGACACTGCAGATCATAAGTTTCTTTGGGCGTTCTCCACACATAAACACGGCCCGTGGTTGGGAATAGGGTGAAGGATGACTCATCCGACCATATCACACGTTTCCAGTCCTCAATGGTCCAAGTTGCATGGTCGCGGCACCACTTGCGGCGTGCGAAAGCGTTATGGTCCCTGATGAGCGGTTTGACCCGTGCAACACGACCCCGTAAGTTCATGTCATGTGATTGTCGAAACAGGGTGGGGGAGGTGCTGATTGAGTTCCTCCGTCACTTGCTCCGCAGTGGCACGGCGGTTCTGCGGGACAATGCGCTTTAATACCCGGCGTGACCTGTCACTCATGATTTTCTTCCGTCCACTGTTCCGCTTCCCCGATGTGGTTTTCCCGTGTGTTGTGTAGGCCGTCATCACCTTCGACACTGTCCCACGCGACACACCTAATACAGTAGCCAGTGCCGTCACACTCACTCCACATAACCGCGCACCAACAATTTGCCCTCTTTGAAAATCTGAGAGGTCTCCCATTTTACACTACCTCCGTCTGCTGCAGCCACTAGACACTGCTGTTCCACTGCGCCTGACGTAGTATGGAGACCGACCTAACACACCACCACCAGCGGTCCGGCGCTGCGGGCGCCACGACACCACTGCCAACCCATACATGACGTGTTGCCAACTACAGGTGTTTCCATTTTTCTGATCACCATCTGTATATTGTTTTGTACTGCTTTTATATCATAGATGTAGCATAGTAGTTTAATTCAATAGGTATGTATTTCTCATTACTACATATTTTATATATTTGTAACTTTGACGAGTCTTATTCATAAGCACGTAATCGTGCAATATGTATGACTAAAAAGACGAAATAAATAAATGAATGAATGAATGAATGAATTAAGAGGTTTGAATCCACTTCACGACAGAATACTCCTGTAAATTATGATTCACTACCATTGTTAATATCTATTCATAATTTCAGTCCTCCCTGTTGCATTAGTAGCCAGTGCGAACGCCTTTAGTTACGGGTCTCGGGTTCACTTCCCGGTGAGGCATACAATTTAAACGCATTACAGTGATTCATATTCCACCTTAAGCTGTAGATCTACGTCTCATATAGCCTCGATTCTCAAAATGAACGCTAAACTTCAATCAAGCAAAAACTATTCATAATTTCACATTTTGAAGCTCCTTTTGTATCACAGGATATACTCACTTTCCGATGGGTGTTTACATTGCATCACTGTAGTTTTGTATTACATATAAAAGAGACAGGCAGAGAGAGAAAGAACGATTTGTAATATATAAAGTACGTAAGTAAGATTCTGCTACGTATTATACTAGAGAGTGTGTTCTACACGCACCTACTATCTCGAAATTAAAAAAGAAAAAAATGCTCCGGTACACCGGTATCTTTGGCAAAGCAAGCAACTCAGGAATGAAAGTAATATAGCCTATTGTATATTCACATAGATCTTTCCAGGTACCCTACTAACACATGAAATAATAATAATAATAATAATCAAGAAAAATCTGTCAAATCAAAAGTTATTTTTCTTTTAAATGTACTCACCTAGTTCCACACGTAATCCTCTTGGTCTTTCATACACAGGAAACACTCGAAACTTCTCGGAAAATCTTCCACCACCACAAGTCACCTTGGCTGACAAAAGGTATTTTCCGTAACTGCGGTAAACGTGCTGTGTTTTAACTATTTGTATGCTGTCATCATCACTACTTCTTGCCACTTGGCAGTTCTGCTGCGGCGGCCGTGTTATTTTTTCACTTCTTCCTGGTGAAGGTGGATGTGGAAGCAGATCTTTTTCTTGGACAGCCCTGTCGCCGACACTGGAAGCGGACGTTACGTCACATTGCTCTGTGCTGCCGTCTCCGAAGGTCACGTGTACATTGCAGTTCATAGTTTTCGCGCCTACAAAACAAAGGATTATGCTGTGTCAAATCGAGATTTTTTCATAACATTTTTTTTTTCTTTTATATTATAGTGCACAGAAAGAAGAATGAAAAAGCAACAGTAACAACTCCGACTCGGTATGCAATTTTAATATTGTTTTATTAAGAAATCTATTGTGTTAAACCAATAGTCCGCAATATTTATACTACTAAACACTAATACATACAGTATGTGCATGTTATATTGAATAGAATACAATATGGTTGTGTTACACAGACTGTTTTTATACTGCACAATTCAATGCTGAGAACTGGTTTTGAAAATAGTTTAAATATTATTTTAGTCCATAATAACGTACAGCAGCATATTGCACAAAATAAGGAAACATTCAGTAATATTATAAGGAACACTTATCTGGGTTTAAAAAAAATAATAATATTAGTATTTTGAGCTTTTACTCGAGCATTTTCATTAAGATACAGTCGCTCTTACAATTGAGCATACACCTTATTTATTAACATAAAAATGCAGAAGAGACATCTACATAAATGAAGTAGGTATTTCAAACTTAAAATATTTCTTCACGAACAGATCTAGAACAAATTAGAATACACTTTCTTTGTAAATATTATTTCAGTTATGAGTTAAAAAAAAAAAAAAAAAAAAAAATAAGAAGAAGAAACAAAATAGTATGTGTATGTGGCGTCACAAAATTGAGCGTACACACTTGAATATTGAGTGTACACATTTGAATATTGAACAGAAGAGAAGTTTAGTAGTTGGTGCTGCCACCTTTGGCTTTTATTACAGCAGCTAACCTTTTAGGCATGGAGTATACATATTTGTGGGTCACTGAAGGAAGAATTTTGCTCCACTCTTTTTGCAGAATCCTTTTCAACTCAGTTTTATTCGTGATTTTATGTTTCTGCACTTGTTCTTCTAATTCCCACCACAAATTCTCAATTGGATTTAAATCCGGAGGCTGGTAGAGTTTCCAACCTTTTTGGAGTGTTACAGGCTTATAATAACCACAGTTTGACAATATGGGCAGCATGCTTGGGATCGTTGTCATGCTGAAAATATACAATGACTCCATACCAAGCTTATTAGCACTTTCCTTGATATTCTTTAACACTGACAAATACCCGTATTTGTCCATTGTGGTATCAATAAACTTCATGTTATCGACACCAGAAGCGGACATACAGCCCTACAACATTACGAAGCCACCTCCGTGTTTGACAGTGGGTCGTAGATTTTCCTGTTGTAGGGCTTTATTGGGTCGCCGCCATACATACTGCAGTCCATGTGACCCGAACACGTTAAACTTGCTTTCGGCACTGAATCACCCAAAATGCAGATGGCTGTGAAATATACTTTTTAGCGAAAGCCAATCTTCTACGTTTGTTGACTTCACTTATCCATGGCTCCTTTCTGGTTATGCGACCACGATATCCAGCTCTTCTCAACGTCCTACGTTTCATTTCACACGAGATTGCTTTTCCCGTCTCAAATGCAATTTTTGGCACACTTTGACGTGGACTTCTTATTTGCATAACTACATCTCTTTGCTCTCGCTCATTTAGAATAGATTTTCTATCTCTTTCTCCTTTATTGCGCACTGTCTTTTCATATTTAAATTTGTCAACTTTTTTTACACTGTAGAATGCGTTTTACCCACAAGCTGTCCAATTTGACGCAATGACTTACCTTGTAAAACAAATTTCACTATTAAGTTTCAGGCTTCAATAGTTGTCTCTTTTCTTCCAATCATTTTGCTCTTGTTTTCACACAAAATACATTCGACATATCAAGGTAAGTCGTATTGATGAAGCACAATGATCACTGACTAAGACCCTCTACAGTCTTGCAACGAAGACAAATGCTAAGATGTACAATCAATTCTATGTCTCTGTTTTTTATATCCTGAAGTGAAGCTGAGTAATGCAAAACAATAAACGTATCAATGTTTCTATATAAGTTATTTTCTTCTGACTGAAGAGCCTTAGCCACTGCTTCACTCACACAAAAAAATCATTGTTTTTTCTGTAACATTTTGAGTTCAAGTTCGACTGATTTCACAACCACTTACGGATGTTTTCAAGTTTCTGGCAATCTTCATCGGTGAGTAAGGCTTCTTCCAGTTTCAGATTAATCTGAGACCTGTTTGGTCAAACCGTTGTCTCAGGCCCTGAACAGCCACATCTAACATCTGAAAGAATTCCTATATAGAAGTAAGATACGATTCTTCCTGTGAAACGCCCAGGAGGACATTTTTTTTTTTTTTTTTTGACAAAATTAAGTGTTTCTAACATCACTATCATGTCCAGTGCAATTAGAAGACCCAGGTAAAAAAAATTTTGAAAACGAATGTAAAAACTTGTCCCTTCAAGCCCTTCTTCGTCAAGTTCTTCAAGCGTTTCCAGGACAATCTAGTATTCGTCGAAAATTCCTAGACAGTTAAAATTTGTAACACCAACGAATAGAGCATAGTGGCCGTACTTTTGTGAGAAAGCCGACAGGACCTCCATATATTCTCTTTCTTGTATGTCATGAAACTAGAGTTTGGCTTTTGTTGATTGACTAAACATATTGCCGAATTGCTGAGCTAACTGTATGGAATTTACTGTTTGGCAAGCATTACAGTTGTCGTTAGTAACTAAATTTGCGCAATGAGCATCGCAGTGTACCAAAACGCCCAAAAGTTACATTTCAAAATAACGTTTTTTTGTTTTTTTTTTTGCCCACTCATATTGCTTGCTCTATCGTACGTTTGATCACTCAGATCACTGACGGGAAGTTCAAAAAATTATATCAATGTTTTACGTCCTACGATTATACCGGCTAGGCTAAAGGAGATGATGATGATGAGAAATGAGTGATATGGTGGAATGAAGAAAGTGGGAGGACACGGGAAAACACAATGAAAACCCACGTACACGGCACAGGAATTTCAAGTAAAAGAGCGTCCAAAATCTATGTGGCCGTTACTTGACCCGCTGTGAAGGGGTTCGCTAGAGGTCTAGAAATTTTACCCTCCAGCTTTAATCTGTCAACCCAATGCTCACACTTTGGTGCTTGCATCCACTGACATTTTTGTATCATCACAGGTCGCTGAGAAATCAAATTGAGTACTGGACGATTTCACTACAGATCACCTGTAAAACTTCACGAGAGAAAAAAAAATAAGGTATCAGTTTGTATTCTGTATGACACATTTTACAACGGTCCTACAGTAGTCACTGTCAAAATTGGGGGTTGTTTGGGCTTCGAAAAAGTTGCACTTAGGTTTCCTTTATTTTAAATTCCTGTCGGACAGGGCCACTATCAGTTCACAGCAAGTTAGATGTGGATGAGCCCTCTAGTGTTCTCTCGTGTTGAGTTGATGATAGCTGTGCGTTAGCAAGAAATGTCAAAGAACGTTCACATGCATCTCGCCTTTTCAACTCAAACGTAAATAATGTTTTTCTTTTAAAAAAGACAACTTTAGTTTGTTGTATGTACGTACTTTTGTATTATTCTATCTTTACTACATTTTCTGTTATTGTTTTGTTACTTTTGATAATTGAATGTTTTTGTTTAGCTAGATTTTGAATTTGAACATAAAATCTTATTCTGATTAGAGGAGGCTTCAGGAAATATTTTTGGCCATCTCGCAACTTTGAAGCGCCACTGTCCCTAATGTATATGCAAATGCACTACACATTGTGATCCACCTATCCCCCCCCCCCCGCCCCCGGGAAAATTAACAAAACGAACCTTGAGCATTTCACTGTTAGTAATGAATGTAATTGAACTAATTATTGTAAATTTAAAGCACATTAAAATATTACAGCATAGTTCTCGGTGTTTCGATAAACCTACGAGGCTGTGACAGGCAACAAATAAAATGTATGCGTTGGAATTATTCGTAACATAGGGCCTCCTTGAAATAGTCGGCTCCAGGGTCCCAAAAGCCTTAATCCGACCTCGCCTGTGTTAACTACCGTTTCGTCTTCATCCTTTTTTCCCTGTGCTTACATCTTCACTCGATCCGGGTCCAAAAACTTGCCATGTGTCTTCTGCAGGCTGTTGTAGTGGTACTACTTCAAGTAAATGTGGACACTTTTCTGACGCACACGAAGTCGTGGCACTTGTATCTTCTTCAGGATTAGGAGTATCCGAAGAACGGTTTCGAATTGAACGCAGAAAAGTACATTGTTTCCATATCCCTACAATAGTGCGCATTGGTCGGTTGTAATAGGACCGATAAGAAACAACAAGTGGCTGAGCAATATTAGTCGATAATTGTGTCATTATACCTAAGAAGTAATAATATTGGATTGTTGATGTTATAACTAACAAGTAATATTTGATTACTACTATCTGTAAGGTCCTTGTCGCTAAAATGTTACCTTTTAATTGTTGTGTAGTGTAGGTACCTTCGTATTTTCATTTTTTTTTTCCTTATTTTTGTTCATTTGATTGTTAATATGTGTCTGACCGATTACAAATCGTTACTCGCAAATTGAAATGTATTGTTCTTCCATTTGAAAATTGGCTTATATTGTTGCAAAGCTTTCTATACATACTGTTTGTTGAAGTATTCTTTTTCATTGTAAAACAAGCAGTTGCTATTTGGGTCTACACTTAGCTAGAGGAAACAGGGATATGAGTAAGTGTATTGATTCTGAGAAGAAGGGAAGAAAGGGCAGAAGCAAAAGAAAATGTTTTCGTTAAGTATGTTACACACGCATAAAAGAAAAGGTGAGCACTAAAAATATACCTATTAATGCATCTTTCCTTCCCCCAAACATTATTGCAATTACTTTCCATGCTCACCTGTGAATCAATGTTAGTGTAATACTCGTGGGAAATGTAAAAGATAGTCTCTCTTCGTGCGAGTAGCAGCTCTTGTTTTCAGCTACGCGAACGTATCTCCCTGCAGTGTAATATTTTATACTAAATACTTTTTTTTTTTCCTTGTGTTTATTTGTTTCCATGAGCACTGTATATCAAAGTGGGAACACAAATGTTAGTTACAGTAACAAAAACTTCTTGTATCAGCAGTTTTCCTCGCCGTCTGAGACAAACTATTTCAACATATACACATTAAATTCTTATTTATTTTCTCTCCTCGTTATTGGTCAGCGTAGAGAAGAGGAAAACTATTTTAATTGCAATCTGAATGTACAGTGTGGAAAGAAACGAAAACTTATGATAAATTACAACTAAAAAGCTAGATTAAACGAGAAATATTTAAAAGCCAGAACCGTTGCTCGATAAGGTAAATATTCATAATCTCATGATGAAAATAATTCTCCTTAAATCTTCCCCAAAATGACTAATATCTAAGTCGTTCATATTAAAAGTTTTATTGAAATCGAGATCCAGCAAAACAGTTTTCTCTAGCACATTCACCTAAATTTCATAAAATAATTTCCCCAGGCCAAATGAGATTTTACAAAGTCACACATTGACTGCCCTTTCCCGAAGTTTACACCTAACTTATGTCTTCGTACGTTAAAGCCCAAAAGAGAATACAGGTATAAACAAGATTCCATTAAAATTGTCACATAGCTCCCAAATAAGTTCTCAACAGCAGAAACCTTACTTATTTAGGTCTGTGTCTCACATGCAAAGATGGTATTCCACTTACGTGACAATCGCATCCGAAAACATGTTTTCATTAATTTTAAAACCGTTCTTAACAGTGGCGACTATCTCGCTATCTTTGCTTTTTAGCTTATTGATTTATACGAAGAAGTATTTTTGTTTTCTTTGAAATCAACTAGAGTTTGAATTGCCATTTTGCTAATTTGTTCTTCAATTCTAGTTATATGTCTCTTTTGCACTGTACGTATACGAATTATATTGAAAATATTGACTTCTGTAGCTGTTGCCTAACACGAAAGAGAATGAAATTGCAAAACAAAGCAATTTCTTTGAATTTTTTTGTTTAAGTAATAATAATGCTTACAAAAATGAGATCTGCAATGCAACGAAATTTTGAAGTTTCACACAAATAGCCCAAGCAGAAAATGTTTACAAGCATCATAACTTAATTTCTAACTACATAAGCAACGGAAGGCTATACAACTTAACTGAACAAAAATACAATTACCATTTACTTATGTATTTATATTTTTAGAAGTTAATAAATTCTTTAATTATTTCTCGCTTTATGATTGGCTGTAGAAAATAAACACGTATTTCTTTCCCCTTCATTCGTACACACAGACACTGTTTGTCTTGTCTAGTGCACGTATGCATCTTCTACAGTTTCTCCTGCAGCTAGTTTCCGGGGTTACAAAAAAAGAAAGGGGAAAAAAATGAAGAACCTTACCTCACCTCTCCACACCGCCGAGCCGTAAGTTATAACAGACAGGCATGGCTGCAACTGAAGTGTGAAATTGTTCATGTACAGCCTTGAACGGTATGTTAAAGCAAGCGGTTGATGGTTCTGTAGTAAAGCTTGTGAAATTTCAACACGCCACGGCTGAGGTTACTGATAGTGGGAGGGAGTTAGTTATATATAGGAATGTATGCGAGGTGCTCAAGCAATGATGATGCTATCACACACATTCACACACACACATATATACAAATATTATATATTATACTTAGATGGACACTGTCATTCGTGACAAAAGCATAATTCAACGTTGCCTCGTAAACATTGTTTTTGCTGTATACTGAAAAAAACAAAGCAATCACGCAAAGTTTTTTTCTCAATATTACACACATACATACATACGCAATTATTACGTATTAAACTAGTGGATACGACACTATTGTTTTTTTTTTTTCTATACTAAGATTTTACTTTACTAGTCTGTAAAATTTAAGACTAAAATTCTTCCTTAATACAGTAAACTCTCGGGGAGATTATCCACTACGAAAAAACGAAAACAATTGATCCCTTTCTTTTCTGTTAAAAAATACACCAACAACCTTGTACAGAAAACTAATGTTATTAAATCATAATTGGATGTATAAGTCGTCTTCTACTGGAAACAGAAACTGTTCGAAAGCATTTTCGTGTTGATTTGTGTCCTTTTTCGGCCATTTTGGGGATCATCCGCGGTTGTCTCGTCAGTCTGTTCCGCAGATAATTGGAGGTTTACTGTACAACCTAATGTTTTCTAGGGTTAAACGTGCGTCTAGTATTATACGTGTAGTGCCACCGAAGTTTAAAACAGTGAATCATTTTTTATCTCGATTTGCCGCTTAATTAAGCTACTAGGTACAATGCTGAAATCTTATACTACCTGTGTATGTGAAAAGTTGAAGACGGTGGAGTGCAGATTTTGGGTTTAAGCATGAAAATGTTACCAGAAATACATGATTACCGGATATATATAATACTATACACAGGGTGGACCATTTATCTTGGTTCGCCCTTTGTAACTTTTTAACTAATAAATTAAACTCTGAAATTTTGTACCATTAAAATATCGGCAGGGGACTTGTGTTTGACATACTTGTGATACCAGGAGGATAACAGTGTTGCCAATCCAACATAAAGTTGCATGTTTTTCTATGTATTAAATGAAAACGCACAATACCACACTTTTTATGGAGTGTTGCAAACTACGGACGATACAGTATTACAAACAAGGTTGGCAAAAACATGCTTTTTTGTTGTTCAAACCATTTTTGTGTGTGTGTGTGTGTGTATTTAAATAATTTGCTCTATGTATTTATATTACATATGGACAGAAATAAGTTTGTTTCGCCTTGGTGTTATTATGAAACACCGGGGTTATGCTGGAAGGAGTCACAAAAGCTTAAAGCGGAATCCAAACCGCTTCTCGGCTTACATCCCAGAGAAATTAGCCTCCATTTGGACTCGAAACCGGGACTAATTGGTCACAAATACGATCAGTCTGCCGACTCACGAAGCACTCTCCTGATATATATATATATATATATATATATATATATATATATAACGTTGTACTGATCTTTACATACTTGTAATATAATCGTCAGGAGGCTTTCAGAAGGACAAAAAGATAAATAGTTGCACAAGTGAGACCACTATACAGAATTCGGGGAACTTACGCCTTAGCCATAGGGAAAATCCCGTTATTGCTTGGTATGTAAAATTTTAAGGTCAACGTATTATAACCAGTATGTTAAAACTGAGGGATTAAATTACAAAGTTTGTATGTAGATATTATTCAATAAAATTAAAACCTCCAATCCAAGCTAACGCTGGAAGCTACGTAGGCAGTCGATTAGTTTTGCCAATTTCTATCAATATACTTAAGCGACCTTGACTTCTTTATAAAACAACAGGCATTCAGTCAAGCAGAAATATACAATTTGGTTTTGTTTCGTGTGTTTAGGCTGAACATCCTTACGTAATGCCGAGGTTATCAAGGAGAAGACTTTCGCTTAAAGTGACACCCGAATTTACAGTTCCACAAATTTACAGTTCTATGTATTATATAAAGAAAAAGTTCATCTAAATGCATTATTTTTGACGGTTCTGTGTTTGTGTGTATGTAAATAAAGATCTTTCTTAATTCTCGTGTCTAAACTGGTGTTCACAATTTATATCATGTCATTTTATTTTTTGTCTTGAGGGTGATGTAAAATTTGAAACACACAAACAGTAGTAAATGTGTTTTTTAGTTTCTGCAAAATATATTTTGCTAATATCATACGCTATATAACAATGAAAGGCAATCCATGTAATGCATTTTTAAACATGTTAACGATTTCCGTACACCATGGAAAACGTAAAAGTTTCAGCAGAGTTTATTTGTTTTCAGAATACATATATCTTCCCAAGAAGCTTCTTACTTCTAATCGAATTGAATATGCCGAGTCACTTCCAGCAACACAACTAACAGCATTACATGGTTATTTTTCTTATGCACTTGCATGTGGTTTTCAAAGGTATTAAAGCATGAACATCTTACCGGATCACGCTACACACAACTTTATACGAATCCATTTAACACAAACACAGTGTGAACAACTATTTCTTTCTACCTCAAGATACTATCAAGTCAATGATCTTTTAACACATGTCGCCCAGACTTAACATGGAGTCACGAGGTCTCACGGAAATTGTACTCAACGTTGCCTGGCATGTGACATTAGCAATAGTTAATTGTGCAGTTTCATACGAACTAACTTTTGCACAGTACCACTATACTGGAAATCCATACTGTTTTCTGTTCTCTCACCAAAGGAAGGGCGTAACTCTGTGAAAGAGAAATAGGACAAAAAGACACAAAGGTGACAAATATGCACGCAATTATTTTTGAAACGTCAGTAAGTCTACATGATTGTTAACAGCTTTCGGAACTATTAGTAACTAGAATATGACCTGTGTATTCTTCGTATAGAATAAATGGGATTTCATTACACAAGGGATTCAAGTCTAATTTTGTCTACTTTAAACGTATTTCACAGTTAATACTTCTACTTGAAATTCCTTTCAGTGCTTAAAAGATTTGTCCAGATATTGTAAATAATTCTTATGTAAAAGGAAAAAAAAAAAAAAAAAGACGGAGTGTATAAACTTTGTACCTTTTTCTCACAACTTTGGCAATTTGAACTTGTACTTTGCTGTTCTTGTAAACAGAGGAAATTAAAGGACTGAAATTCTCCAACTGTCTCTCGAGTCCACCACTCACAAGCCCTGCTCTCGAGTTCAACTAGCCTCAAGTTCAATACATAAGCGCATGTAAGTACGAGCCCTCTAAATGAATGCCAATTTAGAGTAAGTCCCGAACAAGCGCGCTCCCGAGTGAGGCTGAGCACGAGTGTGAACGTTGCTGAAGACAGCGAGCTCAAGCTCTTGGTGAGAGTCAAACTTAATGAGATCAATGAGTTCAAAGCTCGCACGAGACACTGAGATCAATGAGTGCAAACCCCTCGCTTCAGCTCGCATAAGCCCGAGCAAGCCTCGACTGGAAAATGGACATTTCTCTTATCAACTGGCCGAGACAATTCTATCAAAGCCATTCACCATTCGACCTATTACTGTATTAAACTGAAACTTTCACTGCAGTGTTGCCAACAATATTTTAATCAGTCTCCACAACTACTAGTAAGTTACAATGGACCTTGGTCTCATCCTCCTCTCCTTATATATCACAGAATAAATTATTGTACTACCAATTACCTGTGTGGGCGTTTTTGCATGATATTTATAACATGTTTTTCCCTTTTAGAGTTGTCCTGTCATATAAACGTGTACTGAACAATGAGATTTTATATAGCCCGATTGGGTGCTGAATTCACATTACCAACAATTTGGTCGTTGTAGCTTTACAAAGTTTAGACTCCCGATAAAGATTTAAAATTTTCTTCAAGTGTGGGCAACAGCACCACCACCATCTTCAGATTCAGTAGGTAGAAATATACTGTACACATGAAATTACATTATCTCCCTTTTTAGGGACGGGAAATGGACGGCGTAATGTACTAATGCGTACCTGCCTCTTACTATTCTGCAAACACGAACCTAATGTTGAACTATAAATAACGTACAAGATTATTTCATTTTTTCCATCTTCTAACGATATCTGAAATAACCTAGTCGTCAAGAAATTTGCGCTCTTCTTATGTGCTTCAATTTTCTGATCTTGAAACCAACTATAACGGATCTGTAGAATTTATCTGCAGCACTGCAGCAGATTGTTTTAACAACAAATATGGCATTAAAATTTCATCTCAAGAGATGTTAGGGTTACCAACTGTCACGCGTGGCGCTTTTTTAAAAATTTTGATTTAATCCAAATGCGCATTATCTCCTGTATTAAAAAGGGAACAGAAAAATTTAAAGAAATTATATTTTAGAAGAAATTATTCGCGTAATTCTCGTACATTGAAATATATTTTAATATCCAGATCACTGCTCTTCCATTACAGATTCTTGTGCATCTTGATCTTGACATAAAGGAAGACGACGAATTTACGAGAAAATATCAATGCATACATTTCTGCTTTCGGTAATACTATGGAAAAGTAGGTATCTGTCATGTCAAAGGCAAAAGAGAAAAGAAAGCTCAAAAATTGAACAAAATTCTTGGTTTTGTTCTGAGTTACTCAAGTATCTAATACTAACATAAAAACAAATTTATTTTTTTCTTATATGAACAACAAATGGTCTGATAATAGGAACCGATGTAATTTAAATTTTATGAAAGTTGAATTACAAATTGCTATGAACTTTGACTATATTTGCAGAGAACTTTTAGATTATAATGAAAATCCCGAACTTCAGGCTACTGTCAAGGCTAAATAAGAACCTCTCCACTATGAAAGCATTTTATAGCTGATTTGAGTAATAAAGTGATTTAAATATAAGCAATTTTTATTCATTCATAATAGCCGTAAGGTTGTAACAAAGTCTCCCTTATTAAAAAAGAAGAAAGTTGGTAGCCCTAACATGGATACTGAGTTACGTAAATAACCTATGTTATGCATACACACTTCCCAACAGATGAAACTAATGATGCAAATGCAAATACAATGCATAAAAAGAATTTAATTTGCATTTCTTGTATATGTCCAGGGTATATTGATTTGGATGACGATAAAACGAAATGTATTCTTTAGTTTAGAGTCTCACTTCCATTAAGACAAGGAATTATACTGCAAATATATAATAATAAAAGAACTCTCGGAATAATGCTATTTTAATTGTTATTCAAAAATAATAAAATTCGAAGTCCATTCACTACACAGAATCGTACCGGTCAAGAAGGACAAAGTGATATTTAATAAGCTATATCCCTAATTATGTAAAGTTCTTCATGTATTCCATTAGAAATATTATCTGAATATTTATTAAATATGACATCGTGTAACGTCACGCAAAAGAGGAAAGGGCTCAAGTCAATGTATTTTCAGGTTGTGCTACTATTAAATGACATGACATGCAAGGCAGCATACACAGAACAGCTGATAAATATCTTGAAAAGTTATTATAGTTGAATGAAAATAAATACGAATGCGTTGCACAAACAAGTTTTTTTGCCCTGACGTATTTTATGTTTACTTGCAGTAGCTTTTATAAATACACAAATCTTTCAGAATACTAATCTACATTAATGATTTTTTTTTAACGAAATATGATGATAAACATAAATCACAGTTCAAAAATTTAAACTCCGGAAAGGCGAAGAACTTGCATTGGAACATTTGTTAAGTATCATGAATTATGAATCTTCCGTATGTGTTGTTTCAGACATAGTGAAGGAGGGTTGTCTAACCATATTTGAAGTATTTGTACCAAAATCTAAGATGTCATGGATTAATTATATTATAAAATACTGTATGTAAAGAAATAAATATGGTAAAACTCAGAGAAAATAGAGTCAAAATCAATTTATAAATTTTCGTTGATAGCACAAGGATATGCGGTTCTAAACTGCTCTATTTGAATGACTCGTCGATTCAAGTGAGACGATTGCTCGGAATGTTCGATTGCATTTATTTAAATCGTAATAAGGTCAATACATATTAATAATGTTTTCTTTAATTAAAGATGAAACACCACATGCAAAATTAAAGCCTTCCAATAAAGTAAAAGTACTGTATGTTCTACTTTTTTTTTAAGAAATGTTAGAACATTTGTAACTAAAGATGAAATTAGCACAACAGACTGAGTACTTAGCATTTACAATTTATTATTCCGAAACCCACAAGAGTTCATACATTTGTATTGACATTCCCTTTTCAAAACAAATATTTCTGATTTGTCACTTTTCTTGTGGAACCGATGTAGTTCATGCAGTTTTTCTTTCAAAACAAACCACAAAGTATCTGATAAAGGGCTTTCTATAAAGGACGCGGAATTTGAATTGAGTGTTCATGTTGTTTTGCAGTTGGCAAACCTGTTCTTGCCATAGTTGTTATCCTGTTGTCATTCCAATTAATGTAGCTTCAATTGTTTTGACCAGTTGTTTCTGTTTGTTACAGATATGGAGAAGTTTACGATGCAGTAACATGTGTTGATTGTGAAGATATTTGACAAAAGTGGTGAAAGAGCAACGCAATTGGAAAGAATGAAGTACCTAATGAGTCTACAGTTCGCAAACTAATGTTGAAGTTCCAAATAACTGGTTGAGGAGTGTCTACATTGAAATCACGTGAGCGGACGAGTTCTCGTCAGAACAGTGTTAATGCGGCTCCTGCAAAATAGATTCGCCGATGTTCACAGGAACTGAACATTCCGTCAACTTCGTTACATCGAATCTTGCATAAAATCTTCATATACATGTGTACACAATTCAACTTACGCAACATTTGAAACCTGCTGATAATGGTAAACGAAAACGATTTGGTGACTGTTATGAACAGGCTGGGTGCAAATGAGCATTTCTCAAAACAAATAATTTTCAGTGATTAGGTTCATTTTCACTTAAGTGGATTTGTGAATAATCGCAACTCCAGGATATGGGGAAGGGGGGAGACTGAAAATCCGCGAATAATCCAAACGCATAAAAATTATCCGCTGAGAAAAACTATGTGATGTGGGATTTGGATAGGTGGAATGTTTGGACTTTAAAAAAAAAAGATGGTGTGGAGAATGCAACTACCGTTAATGGAAAACAATACCATAACATGATTCGCAATAAGTTGTGGCCTATTCTCGACAATATGGAGAACTTAAACAATCTCTTGTTTCAGCAGAATGGAGTGATCTGCTACACAACATGAGAGACAATTTCCTTACTCCACGAAAAACTCGCCGAAGGAGTGATCTCTGTGTGGTGACCACGAATGACCGGCACGGTCATGTGATCTCACTATGCGATTTCTTCTTATGAGGGTTTCTAAAATCACAGGTGTAAACTAACAAGCCACGCGCTCTTTTGGAACTGAAAGCGGAAATAACATGCATGATCGGAGGCATCGCGACAGAACTCTGAGAGAAAGTTACCGGAATGTTTGTGGTGCGCATTTTGTACAAACTTACTATGGGTGAGCATATGTCAGGCATTATGTTTCATGTTTAAATGGAAGATATTACACATAATGAAGATTTGCCTATTTTATTTTTATATTCAAATTCCGCGTCATTTACAGGACACCCTATATAATGTTTTAACCTTTTCTTTCTTTCTTTCTTTTCAACTTCATTTTTGAGGGAGCACACGACTGAAGAACAGTGGCGGCTTTAGCGTGTAGGCCGAGCAGGCACGGGCCTATCCAAAAATTTTGACAAATATATAAACGCTAAAAGATACAATAAGAGTAAATATATTTTACACTATTTATATTAATGGCAGACAATTATTTAACAAATAGCATCAACCACTACTGTAAATGTAACTTCCTATTGTCATTAATCAATCAAATGTGTATATGTATCCATAAGGGGGGAGCGGGCTTACCGGTACTCAAAATCTTAAAGCCGCCCCTGCTGAAGAAAATCTTATAAGGATGAAATAACTCCAATTTGAGATATCAACAGATTTAGGGGTTTCGTTATCCTTACACCCTACAGAAAATTCACGTATCCTTTGCGTGTTGAATAAGCTAACTGTTACAAAATCAAACAAATCTGAAGTACATATTGAATTTCCAGCTCGCAGCAATTTTTGATTACTTTTAAAACGTAACACGTGCTATTACGTTATTTCATAGGAAAAGCAATGCATTACAATTGAACATATTATTGTTAAAAGGAATCTGAGTCACTTTTTTCGGTTTTGAGTTACCGTTTGTTTCAGCCTTTCTGGAATAATGCGGTATCTTTTTACAATACATTAATATATCATAAGTTAGTTTTATCCTATTATGGTAGCTTAATCAGGATCATTTGTATGCAAAACGCTCCTGATCCCAAAGGCTGAAATAACGTCAAAAACGAACAAAATTAAGTCATGTCCCTTTTAACAATAACATATTCAATTATTTACCACATCAGTTACAATTACTTCTTATGAATGCACGAAATTTATCTTATGGTGTCATTTATTTTGCGCTGACCTTTGTTCTATGAAAGATACTTCAAATATATATTGAAAAATTATATTTTATGCTTCCATGTATATTTTCAATATGCTATACAGTATCTACTACCAGTCTTTTCTCGTATAAATGTAGGTTCTCACAATAAAAGAGTAATTCACACGTACGTTTTGACTTTACATAACAACTAATGAAACAGCATGCACTCCATATGAAAACTAGTTCTCATCAGACAAATCTTTTGAAACGAAAAGAATTCCATAGTATACATCTGCTGATATATTCCTAGCTATTTGTGAAACAAGATGATAGTGGCACTTAATATCCAATCAAAATACTAGTTTTTGAAGATTCACTCTTACAAAATTATTATTTTCCTTTAAAATAAGCCACTCTCAGTTATGTAAATTTAATAATTAAAATTTTTATCTGTACCCCGTTCAGGTTAAGCTGAGCAGTGTGTTGGTGGTGTTGGCCACCAGTCTACATTTGGGGGTTGTCTTAACTTGAAAAGGTGTAGCGAAAGTACTTTCTCGTCCCGAAAAAAAATATTTGATTCTATTGATAAAAGGCTCTATCTTTCCGATACCAGCTAACAAGGAAAATGTTTAGAAGAAGAAGAAGAGGTTACAGCTCTGTCTCGTCTCGAATATCTTGCCAAAATTATGTATCGTCCAGAATTGTAGTGCCAAATTCATCTGTGTCTGAGCGATTGTTGCGAGGTAAGAGAACCAAAAACAGAATTTACGCATAAACATAAAACTGAAGTCAAATTATGAATGCTTCTTTTTAAATACTATATAGTGAAACAATACGTAACAAACAGTTATAACATTTTTAAATGAAAGAATGTCCTTTCTTCTTTCCAATAAGGGAAGGGGGTAAATGCTCTCTTTCATCTTCCTTTCTTCTGCAGAAATAATCATTTTAGTAGATGCGAACAAAGTGAAAGAAGGGAGCCTAAATCATTAACTTTCTGTTAAGTTTTAAACAAACATTTAAAACGCAACTTTGAATACTTATGTTCTAAATTAAAAGTAAGTTTTCTACTTGAGGAAAAGTAATTTTCCTCAAAATAAAAAAAAGTCAGTTTTTTTTTTCCTGACTGTACCAGAGCGTCAATCCTCTCTCAAAAACTATGCCGGAGCATCCGCTCAGCTCCGGCTCTACTACACTCTTGAATGTCGTCTCGTGGACACTAGTGTTTTAGTGTTGAGCGCCGGCGGATGTAACTTCGGTTTAAACAAAAGATCTACAGCCTCAGAAGTTTAATCTACTTAAGCCTCTACCTTAGCCTGCTCGGAACTTTCACCACCAAAACATATAGTGGAAGCTGTCCAGTACCAAATTAAACACAAACTTATACTTTTGACATCTCGAATTTGTTCTGTAAGATAACAGGAACTTCTAACGCCGGAAATTGAACCCGGAACCTGCACTAAAGTTGTTAATGCAATACATGTGTCTAGGTGTTCACACACTAAGAATTATGTTCAGTCAACACGCTCTAATAGCAAAGGGAAAACTTTCCTTTCAAGTTATTATGGGTAATATATAACGATACATAACAGTAAAATAAATTTAAATTGTACTTTCTTATATGTAATTTTATTTATTTTTTAAAGCATCTTTTATTCATTGATGCATGTGAGGGCAGTGTATAAACCTCAAATGAGAGAAAGTCTTCAGGAGACGTCCTTGAAACGGAAGTTCTCTCGCTAGCCGCAAGCTATTATTTCCACAAATGCAGTTGTTCTTCTCAAACTATGCCTTCAAGGTATGATTTCAAAAAAGGAACAAATTATAGGGGACAGTAGTAAAAAGAGTTAATTATTGTCTCATGAACTTTCCATTCTTCATAACGTATTCTCATTGTCCGAAAATAGATTTATTTCCCTTCACGTATTTTTATAGTGAATTAGAGTTTCCGTTATTCTTAACAATGAAAATTTCCCTACAATAAAACAAAATTATTCTATGTAATATCAGAAAAAAAAAAAAAGAATTTTGATCAAAAATTCTACATTATCAACGTAAACGAAAAGAAAAATACGTTAAACGAAAATTTTAGAAATGATCAAAAAAAAAAAAATGGATCAAAAGATTGCGATCTTGGTCAATAATTAGTTTTTGGATCAGGAGCCACAATATTTCTGAACGAAGCACTCATACTGAGTTAAGTGACAGTGTGAGTTTGTCTACACTATATGTAGTTCTTCAGACAATTAGGCCTACAAGAAAATTATTGGATATTTGTCAGAAATATATTGGATATTTTGATCCAAAAATTTGACATATTAAAAAATTATGCTGTACGATAATAAATTGGAAACAGTACTGTTATAATTATCAATGTAACATAATTTTTTTAATGTTTGTCAATATATGAAAATCTAAAATGAAACACACTTTTAGGTTCGCCAATAAATGAAAACCTAATGGAAAACTCATATCCAATTACTAATCAGTAAAATTAGAAGTAGTTGGTTTGCTATAAACATAATTAAATCTGTAACAAATGAAAGTACTGCGTGAACAGTCTCCTAAAGTCTTCGAGTTACACATTAGATATGGAATAATATTCTGAAGGAACAGTAAAGCTAGAAAATATATATTTTTATTATATAAGTAAAAAGAATTAGACTTATTGTAGGTGCAAAGTCAAGGGAATCGTGAGTAAAGGAATTTTTAAAAAGAACTCGGTATTCTATCATTACAATATATCGCATTTTAATATTTGCCACAGAAAACTTGATTTTTATTTCAGTTAAAACGAAAATACATACTCATATAACATCAGAAATAAGAAAGACCTGTATATACTTCCTCATAATATCCTTATACGAACAAGGTCCGAGATATATGGCAATTAGAACATATAGTAAATTACCCACAACACTAAAGTAGTAGAAAGTACGGGAAAATTTAGAAAACCTGTCAAAGAATTTTTGCTTTCCCAAGGTTTTTATTCGGTAATTAAATATCTCAACTAAAGAATATATATATATATATATATATATATATATATATATATAAGTGGTCCAAAAGTAGGTATACGCCCCTGAATTGATCAAATATAACATTCTAGTTTATGGGTTTATTTGCTTCGGCTCTTCCCAGCTTAAAATGTAAGTAAAAACGCATTAAGAACAAATAATAAAGAAACTAAGTCTAGCTGATGAATAACAATAAGAAATTATATAAAATGCAATGAGTTGATCAGTACGGTATTGTATACTAACTTTTGGGCCACCCTGTATATTGTGAAGATGATTATTGTGTAGTATATGACAGTACTCTTATAAAGCAATGTTATATACACTAGTTTTAACTTTATGACGTATCCGAACCATACGTATAGTACGTATTCTTGCACTTAATATATGAAAACAAATAACATCAAAATAATAATAATAATAATCGCACCACACACTGAGATACGTATGAAACTGATATTGAAGTATACCCTCATCTAAGTTTTCATTACCGATACGACACTAGCGAGAAAGACAACAGACAATACACAAATATGACTCATGACATTCAGCCCAAAATTACGATCACCTCAAATTTTGAATGAAATACAATTAAATTCTTCCGTGCAACGTCTCACAGTTATGTCCTTTAGGTTAAAGGAGACGGATGATTAAGGCAAGTGAATGATAATGGAAGATCTGGTGGAATGAGAATCTAGGAGGAAACGAGAGTACCCCGAGAAAGCCTACGGACACGATGGTGTCTACCACAAACTTACTTGGCTGGGGATCAAACCAGGGACCCTCACACAACAGAGGTAAGCCCCCAACTCAAATTTTAATGTTTGTTGACCAATAATAACTGTCTGAAGGTGAGACATAACAAGACGATAGATAATGTCGAGCTAAATAAGATTACATTTCGAGCCATATATAAAGCTTCCACAAGAACTGAACCCTTGCTTCCCGTACAGAAAGCAAGGTATTCAGTCAATTCAGGATTAATGTAAATTTGAACTACAGTTTTCACACGAAACCGACCCTACGCCCGCTGTTTCGAAGACAAGATTGATGTATTTTTAACTTTAAAAAAAAAAATAAAAAGTATATTGAAATTTCCCCTATGTATTCTTCCTAAATTTAGTTCCTTCTAAATCTACCTAGAAGCAGACATTTCCCCAGATGTCGGGGAAATCTCAATTTTAAAATACTACTCCACACATTTCTAATAGTTTTTCATTATTGTCACTTGTGTATGACGTCATCTGACACGCTAACACTTTCTGACCAATGAACAGTATCTCCGTAAACGTTTGCTACCTTATTCGTTCATATGCACAGGCCGCTAGCGAAGACAAATCTGGATGCCATAATTTCGGAACGAATAGCTCGATTTCTCTATCATCAACGTTTCTTCCGGGCATACTTATTGGCCAACAGCCCGACCGGACCTAAGATTGCGATTAAATGTCATTCTTGTGCAGAGGAAATGAAATAGTATTCCAGTGTAGGTTCCTCACATTTTGACCCCTCCCCCTCAACAAGATCTACAATGCCTGATTAAGACAAGTGAACTGCCTGGAAATTACTAGAAAAAATCGTAATTGTATTTACTCTTTACATGTTACAACTTCTTGAAGGCAAAAAAAGTTTCTCCACACATGCACTCTAGTGGACAAACAGTGAACCTCCTCATTAAAAAACGTGTATTTTGGCGCACTTTCCCCTCCCTATCCAAAAGAATCCGTTGTTTCGGAAGCGGCGAAAGTGGTTTTTCTTTTATGTCAGCGGGAGGGCGATAGCAGGTAGCAAGCAAGACGTCCCAGAAAGTTGAGCATCGTTCAACTCTTTGCAAGATGGAAAAAATGTTTTATGACCCTTTCAAGGCTGTGTACACGGTGAAATATGGTAGGGTTTCAAGATTTTTTTTTTTTTTTTAATGACAGCTACAAGTTCCAACGTGACAATATGGCTTTAGTGAAGTAACGACCAATAATAAATGCAAAGAAAATGTAATGTCAAGAATAGACCCCCTATCTCAGGCGAAGAAGGCATAGACATTTGAAGCAAAACGTAATCTTCTAACCGGAAGCATCGACATAGAACTTAATAAAAGGCTGATGAACGCATGTTTGTGGTGTGTGGCAATGTATGAATGTGGGGTGTGGACACCAGAATTGGAAAAACGCAGAAAGGAAGCCTTTGAAATATAGCGTTATGGAAGGATATTGAAAGTTGGGGAAGGATAAAGTGTCAAATGAAAGGGTATGAGAAATGGTAAAAGAAGAAGAAAGAAGTATCAGAAGATTTTTTCGGAAAGAAGAGACACGACGATTAGACATTATGAGACATGAAAAATGCGTTAGTTATAAAAATAATGGCACAAGCAGAAAAACCCACAGGAAAATCGCTATTGAAATATACTGACTAAATACCAGATATTGGGAAAGAAAAATATATGGAAATGAGAAGTCTAGCTCAGAACAGAGAAGAGTGGAAAGTGCGTCAAACCAAAAAAATGCTGACCTGACAAGAAAGTGCTACCGTGTTTTAATACTTAGGCTTGGATTTAAAATTGAACAATGGAAAAAGATTTCTCATACATTCCTTCCTTATGAGTACAATGTATCTCAATGCAGCAACTGCACAACAAATAATCCACATACAAACTTGTTTTTGCACAATATTTCAAAATTGTCAAAAGGTGGCGTTGAGATCAATAAGGCCCCTTGTAACAAAAAGAAAAAAAAAGTGAGAATCTCGTAACTCACCTGCAAATAAATATCCTGATATCTCGCACGTCTCGTTTACAAACACTGTAGCCAGCACATCCAGAGAGTACAAATGAGGCTGCACATCCACTAGAATCCTTTCACTTGCAACGGCTGAAGTCACGTGCTCCTTCTCACCAGTGTCCGCTGCCTTCACCCACAAACGCTGCTCCCCAGGGTCGCTGAACTTGCACCACAGCTACAAGACAAAAGAGTAAAAGGCATTTTCCGTCAGTCAACCGTGAGAAAACAGCAACACAAGAAAGAAGAAGAAAAAAGAGCAAAACTACACGAAGATGGAACATAGAGAAAACAGAAGAAAAAATATTACATGAAGAAAGAGGGCAAATTGCTTGTATGTCTCTACTAGTCGATCCACAAGACCACATGACGTTAACTTTAATGTTTTTTGCAACATCCTATTTTGCTACCTATGATGTAAATCATAAAATACTACTACTTAGGTTGCCCGATTGTACTCTTGAGATCAGGAGCATATTTTTTTCCCATCTAATTACCACCGTTACATCTATCACATAACCACTGTATTAATACAATAACTATTAACCAAACGTACACTGTACCAAACTGAGTGAAACACAAAACATTACACTCACAATTTATTATTCAAACTTTTTTTGGAGCTCTTCAGTGCTGAAGAAGTCTCTTTATCTTCCAGAACAGTTTTGTGGAAAAATTGACGTCATGTTCACAAGTTTCGGCCATTACAGTTTCTGTCGACCTTTTAAAATTTATTTATTTATTTTTACCATCTGAGCTTAAAGCTTTCAATACACTGAATACTCGTTGGATGTTTGAATTACTGACTGGTATAGCGAAAAATATACTGCATTATTTTGATTAAGTTTCGTACGTCTGCTTTCTCGAGTATTACGATATCATCCTTCCTATCAAGTGTCAATATCAACGAATTCAAAACAAAGAACTCATTGTACAACTCATTTCTATCGAAATTAACTTAAGTAATTATATGAAAATAGTGCCGCGTGATAATACAGGTGCAACAATGAAACGATAATATAGGTGCGACAGCAAAGGTGCAACAATTAAAACATAGCCTCAGCAAACGTCTGTAACGCTAATCTTAATAAACAGTTATGCTATCGGGTGTTAAACTGGATGCAATGTGTCTATCTAAAACTAGTGTGATGATTTAATTGCAATTTTAAAATCCTGTATTGTTTGAATTTAATTTATTTTAAAAAAATCGGATAAGGGCTGTAACTGTATTTACATTATTTAATCATTAATTTGGTATGGCGTTTGAAGTGGTTCATGAGCAAACTCAAAAAATAAAATAAATGTGACCAATTAGAGATTTTTAATTGTATAGTGTATAACGTACAGAGGGCTCGGGAGGAGGAACTAATAATAAATATATGTAAATAATTAATACTTTGCTGCAAGGGAAAATTGAATGTACCGGATGAGGAACGCAAGAATAAGAGTATCTGGATAATATTGAGAATAATGATGTATTAATACACTTGACAGAAGTACTAAAAACGGACTTCAATTCAATTCTCGCAGGGCTTCCGGAGGAAATAAGAATGCCGCTGGCTGAGAGTAATGAAGGTTTGATAAGAAGAATTGCCTAGTATACAAAGAAAATACTATACAGATTTACCAAAATTAGCATCAAGGTTAATCTCTTGATTTTCGCATTCTCTTTCGCATTTATATTTAACATTTGGTTTCGAAAGTAGCAAAATAATCTGTACAAGCTAATGATTATTACTTAAAGCATGATGGTACAATAATGGAGAAAATTTCTCATCATGGAACGAATCTAAGGGGGATATGGAAAATAAGCAAGCAAAGAATATTTTTAAAAAAGTATTATATCACTGACTAAAAAGGGTAAACTAAGTTTTTAACTTGACCACATGACAAAAACACACACGCCCAGTTTTTGTGTTATATATATCTGACGACGCAGTTCAATTGGTTCATCTGGTAAACCCATTACGCTTGCCAGTCATATTGCTGCTGTAAGCCCCCATGTAGAGCGCTCTCTATTAGGTCATCATACACACGCAACAGTGGCAGATGGTCGTCATTTCAACCACACATTATCTTATCTAGGAAGAGTAGAACCACTTTAAAAATAAGAACGAGAAACAGGACAAAAAAAAAAAGTCACGGAATAGCAGAGATGGTGCTAGTTCCATCTGCTTTTATGATTTTTGGCTTCCACCATAACTGGAGGATAAATTTAAAAGGATTGTTGTCTTTTTTCTTTCTTTTTTACAGTCTCTGCAAGAAAGACAGACTTGCAGCCAGCAACCGCTTGTGATAGTCTTTTACTGTTCGTATTTATTAAAAAGTTTGCCCAGAATATACTTCGAGCGTCTTCCTTCGTCCTTTTTCCACTATCTCTATCAGTTTGCCAGTGCACGTGTTAGTGGGTTGATGTTAAAATAAAGAAGAGGAAAGAGTATTGCTGAGTAAAGAGCATTAAGGTCGACTGGCAAAGAGAAACTAAAACCAATTTGACACGACCAATATTTTTTAAAAAATATGATACCTTTGAAAACAAACTAGAACACTGCAGTTTCATGGCATGGATAAATACTATCATTGGGTTTTCAGTTTAACTGGAACCAGTAACACGTATATATATATATATATATATATATATATATATATATATATATATATATATATATATATATATATATATATATATATATATGTAGTCTGGTGATTAACATCCTTCTGTTTATAACCTCGCTCACACTTACTGTAATTTCCCTGAGTTTTCTTTCGTAATGACCACGATTAATTTGCTCATATACTCAAATAATATGTGCACGGCTGTGTGAATCCAAGTTTTGTAATAGCACACTTTTCAAAATAATGAAGCCAACGTCAAGGTGATAGAGGTTCACATTCACTTCTATCCACAGGCGTCATTTGGGGCTCCAAGGAATGGCAATTGCCACCCTCCCCCTCCCCGTTTCAGCTTGACGTATACATTTGAATCCATAAGATAATATAGCCTATCAACGAAAAACTTTAAAATTTAGTGACATGTAGGGTCCCTCCTACAACCAAAATCTGAAATGACGATGCTGCTTCTACTCGAAGAGTATAATTCGAAGTTTTGAGTGTGAATTATCTTCTCTTGATCGTTTGCAGGGTAAGTCACAAAAAGTTCGCAGAATCTGCAGTTATTACACAACTGCCAAGCGGCCAACTACGAATTGGACGAAATACTGACATTCTGTACCACGCTTCTATTGAAAATCGGATCCTACTACAGTAAATCATGTTTATGAAACTCAACTACAATAGTTTATTACCTCCATTAACACAATTTTACTCCAAGTCAATTCAAATGGTTCTCCCTCCCACCAAAAAAACTCACCCTGCAACATGTTTAGCAGCATGTCTGTGTTGAAAAATGCTGCAAAATATACACGACCTGTTTTAGTACAGGAGGATATGAAGTGGTCACAGAAACATTTTGAAGGGATTGTATGTATGAGTGAACGTAGAGAGAACTACGAAGTCATGTTTGCTGGCAATATTATCATTCAGTAGTGTTACCTAGTGTGCGAATTAGGTTATTGATATTGAGGAGGAGGAGAATAAAATTAGGCCTAATTAAAGTCTTACCGTGCAATAATTCGAAATGAAACAATAACACCTTCTTCCTCTTTGCAATACACACACACACATACGATTATCTGACAGGAGTAATAAGGAAGAAATTCATTAAATCAACGAGCTTACTACCAATAATTAAATTAACTTTATGTTGTCTGAGATACCATCACCTAATCTTGCCAAATATGAGTATAGGATTAAAAGTGGCTTACATCATATATGTACAGTGTATTTACATAGTGTACCTCTGCAAATAATCAAACAACAACAAACCGAAAGTATGTGGATTAGATTGCAAGTAACTACTATAGACACAACACAATGGTTAAACTAGATGACAGTGAAAACCGGAGGAGAAATGTGTATATTGTGGTAGCTATATAAAATTGGGAGGAGCCCAATTTGGAGCGGGGAAAAAAGCATCTTTACTTATTATAGTTTCTCTGGGTAATTAAAATGTAATTGAAAAAAAAAAAACTTCCTCATCTCCCAGGTAGTTTGTAACCTAGTTTACCGATGGAAATCTATGATCATTTAGGCGAATATGTCATTTCTGCACAGCAACGATATACCATACAAGGGTTCTCACTCGGTCTGACAATATTCCATGTTACAAGTTTTTTTTTTTTTTTTTTTTTTTTTTTTTTTCAAGAGAAATACTTCCACATGCAGCATATACGATAGTAAGACTATTCATGGCTTTGGATTGATTATTTTAACAAAAGAGACACTGACTGAAGCTTAAAACCCACTTTATTTTAAATTATAATTTGTAACTGTTTCGGATATCTAGCATATCCTTCTTCAGACACTATCGAAAATAAATGAAATTTATATATATATGTCTGTATTTTCATTTATTTTCGATAGTGTCTGAAGAAGGATATGCTAGATATCCGAAACAGTTACAAATTATAATTTAAAATAAAGTGGGTTTTAAGCTTTGGTCAGTGTCTCTTTTGTTAAAAAAAAAAAAAAAAAAAAAAAAAGCATATACGAACATCCTATCTCGCAATTCAATCCGGGAAAAATTAATATTGTTAGTATGAAAACCTTCTGCTTGGTATTGCCAAGCAGGGAAACACCGTCAAGCATTCTAATGCAATAGATTGGCAGTTGCGGGTTCAAGATAAGTACCCTTTCATCATTCATTTCTTGAAATTCTCTAGTCTCCGTTTGCCTAATAGGCACAACCATAGGATGTAAAACTCAAAATATAATACTAATTGGTACAACCACATACAGTATTACCCGAGGGAAGTACTGTACCTCAAATCGCACACACGATAAATATGCAACAATAATGTATCCGAAATGTAATTTGTTAATAAAGAGAAAAATAATGTATAGTAGGAAGGTGTTCTTCTCGTCTTACAAAGTCTAGTCTTACAGTAGTACAAAGTCTAGGATCATCTAACCTGACTGAGGCCTTTATTAAAATCCCTCAGTTGCAGCACGCCACACACACACACACACACATGTTATTGTATTTCTTTAGAATAAAGGTCTCAGTCCATTTCTTTCTAAAAACTTCATGCCATCTTTTTAACTTCAACTTTGGTTGAAACAGCTTCGCGTAAGTATCAGAGCTATTATGATAAATAATAAATCTGTGGAAACTTATCAGATATATCGAAAACTCTGTACGAATTTTCTATGACTAAATTTATAGCATTCATTTTTAAACCAATTATAGTATTTTCTGAGTTCAATTACTGTTGAAATCACCTGTCCAGTATCGAAAATCACCTTTGAACGTGACGTGACGTGACCATACTTACTGGGATACAACATTTTTCTTAGTTTACAATCTCACAGTGCTGAAGCAATTTGCGACCTAATTTGGTGCATGTTTCACAATGAAGCCAAACTGCTATCATGAGTTTTTCAATGCAGATTAACCCAATAAAAATTATATATGAGTATATAGGGAAAAATAAATTTATACCATAAAGAAAAACTTAACAGTAAAGATATACAAAGATAAGAACTAAGCACTTTAAAATAATAATCATATTCAGCAAACAACAACTGAGGACATTTTTGTATCGTTTTTCTACCCACCCATCCAAGTCATGATTGTCAAGAAACTTCAACCCCATAATAAAAATAGTTGTAATTCTTGTTGAAGAGTCAGCAGCAACATCTCCTCAACTTTTCTTTGTGTCTTTCTTCTAAGGACAGACAGACGGATGATATACTTGAAACTTGTCAGACCATGCGCGTGTACAGTAAGAGTCCTCTTTGTCCTTGCTGACTGATGGCCACTTGTCATGCAGAAGCAAAAGAACGTGATTACAACACAAGATACGGCTGACAGTCAAATTCGACAATATATCAAGAACGCTACTCCTTACGAACAGTCACGTAAGGTAATGATTTCTTCAGTAAGAGGAGAAGAAGAAAATGGAAATGATGGGTCAGTCAGTACAGAGTATTGCAAAAACATTGGATCATGAAAGCCCTTTTTATCTTATTAAATGAATGAAGGACATTCAAAGGTCAATGTTCTCTGAAATAAACCGTCTCCTTCATTGGTTCAATTTATTCCAAACTTTTGTTTAATAAATAAATAAATAAATTCGCAACGCAGTCCTGCAATTATCATCGGTATAGCCTTGAAAATGATCAAGTCTTTATCATCTTACTATTGTAACTGCAAGAATAAATTCAAAATTGCTGTATCATGTTATACCTATCTTAAACGCATCATTTATGTTTTCTATTCCGACTTATACCTGAAATTAATTTTCGGTGGTAAACAGTACGAAGTACGCACACAAATTTAACTTGCTAATAGTTCTTCTCCAATGTGAATATTAGTTCACCCCTGAAAGATAATTTGTGGACAAATAATTTATAAATAAATCGTACAAAATATCATTAAATTTATGGCTTACAATAGTCACATTTATAAAGGAGATAAAGGATCATGGTCGTGCATGTAAACAGGTAAGGTAGGGCTCAAGAACTATGTAAAAATTGTTGATAACTTCAATCTGACCAACGACAATATCGTTATAATGTACTATCACTGCACTACACTGCTGTTTTGGTGGCACTGTTTGGTCGTGATACCCAACCAGTGAGGTTTGTAATATTGCTCATAGCAGCTGGGTTTCCAAGCCTGCAGTTCAATGTGGACTATGATTACTACTTTCCCAAAGCAAAGAAGTAGGAAACACCTCATTATACTGTAGTATATAGACTTGCATGTTATGTTGCTTGTTGATCTTCCACTTCTTTCTGCCGCTATGATCATGCTTATGGTTTTTGGCTGAAAGAGCGAACATGCTATCCCTTAAACATGGGCTTATCTGTGTCCTTACTTTCTCTCTTTTCGACTTTTGGTCTGTTAAAGTAGGGAAAGAATAGGTTTACAATAACATAGTTCTAGCAACCAATTTCACATATGTATTTTTTGTAGTTGTCACGAAAACATCACTTTCTTTAGTGAGTGGACTAAGCAGAGTGTAAAAATTTCCTTTTCATCCTGTATAAAATGAAAAGGAGATTAGTTTGGCATAAGTGGTCATAGTATTAACATTTAAGATTGAGGGGGGGGGGGAGTTTGATGTGCTTGGGGTGATGGCGAGGACAGGCACCTGATTCAACTTGAAAATAGTGTAAATGGGATGGGTTTCATATGATACATGAAGCAGAGCTTGAATTTCAAAAGAAAGGCTATGATCAAAGTTTGGTTATTCGAACTTCAATAAGTGAACAGTTATCAGGGGCAGATTCAGGGGGAGGCGATTGCCCCCCTGCATGAGGGAACTTTCTTATTTTATATATAAATAAAACCCATTCCAGAGTTTGGAGCTCTTAAAAGTAGCAGTATTACAACCCACCGGCCCATCTAGAAGTCCGTCCTGGATCCGTCCCTGACAATTATTAACATAATTTCTTTCAAAATTGACTCAATGTTCTGGCGTTACTTCTGTATGCACATTGTCACGCTGTCTCTCCTATTTACCCACAGTACTCAGCAACGTTACGAGTGCGATATAGGAACGTGGAGGTCAACTTCCATAGTCAATTTCATCAATAAAACAAAGTCGGTACATTTTACAATCTCGATAAAAGCCATATCAGAAACATTTTTTTAAATCGAAACTG
Source organism: Thermobia domestica (assembly GCF_964235325.1). Classification (NCBI taxonomy): domain Eukaryota; kingdom Metazoa; phylum Arthropoda; class Insecta; order Zygentoma; family Lepismatidae; genus Thermobia; species Thermobia domestica. The sequence continues at coordinate 96,533,001 of NC_137468.1, forward strand.
GTTGGCGAGTTTACTGCAGCCAGTGTAGGTTAAACTTAATTTTTGGAAAGTACGGAAATGAAAATAACATTGAGTTATACACCATAACTGAACAGTAAATTGAATTAAAAATTAGATCCATGACGAGGAAAATTAGAAATCCATGCATACATGCATTTTATGTGAACGTTACAATAGGTTAAAGAAATTACATGGGGAGCTGTCCTCAAAATTCTTGTAACCTGCTGATTACTAACGGCTGAACACCCTGAGTTAGAAAGAAAGAAATGTATTTATGCAACGTAAATAGAAGAGATTGAAATAGATATTGTCAGTGAATAACACTTGATTTTATTACCAACTATGAGGATATATGTAACACTTCCATCTGATCTCCAGCCACCTGCAGTGGCAGGGTCTGAAATACATTCTACGAGCCTACAAGGCCAATGAATTAAATCTACGGGCTTAAATATTAAATTGCCTACAGGGTGACCCAAAAGTAGGTGTACAGTCCCGTACTGATCAACTCATTGCTTTTTATATCATTTCTTATTGTTATCGATCAGAAAGACGTAGTTTCTTCATTATTTGTTCTTAATGTCTTTTTATTTATATCTTAAGCCCGGAACAGCCGAAGCAAATAAACCTATAAGCTAGAATGTTATACTTGATCAATGCAGGGGTGTATACCTACTTTTGGGCCACCCTGTATATTTAAAAATCTATGCCCTTTCTGCCTTTTGATATGTGTTGTACTTAGTTGTTGATATTTAATTACCAGAATTACATTTATATTGTAATAAAATCATCATCATCATAGATATTTTGACAGTATTCATAGGCCACTTGTCGAGAGGCTATGTTTAAATTATTTTTCATTGTTCAGCTTATATTATCGTGTGACACCAATATCGTGGTTATTTAATGATTTAACAGAGGTGGTGATGAAAAACTTCGGTTTAGATGGAAGTGAACTGGACAGATGGGTTTAAAATAATATTTGATAACACTTGATCAGAAAGAAAACAATACTTGTTACAATAGAGTAAGTTTCTCCAGAAAGAATATGCATCGAACTTGATGAAAATAATTAAGTATTTCGCTACATTAGTCAGTAACACTACCCATTAGTTATTAATGTATTCAATGTATACTGAAAAGAGGGTTGAGTTGAGTTGATTTTGAGTTTAACGTCCCGTTCAGCAGCGAGGCTATAGGAGACGTGGACCTACTGATTAACGTGGAAACCGAACCACATGAGCTCCCGCCGGGAATTGAACCCGGGTCTCCCACGCCAAAGGCGCGTACGCTAACCGCTTAGCCAAAGGCGCTGTACTGAAAAGAGGGTTTAGTGTACTGTAAGCTTTATCATCATAAGATAGAACCAAAAGCAACCAAGAATGTCAACAACAACGCTTGTAAGAAGTACTTTACCAATGAGGAGCTTCAAAAAATATGAATAGTAAGGTAAGCGCCCATAATAACTAACGCTTTGCGTAATTTAGTTTGCCACAATGCACGATTGGTTAGTAGTAGTGGTAGTAGTTACTAAAAGTGGTTATACAAGTGTTAAGAGGTTAACAATGGTAATGACATGCAGAAATCTTCATTTCAATTTTTGTGTACCTAGTTACACGAATGTCGCTGGTCTCCGAGATTACCTTCAAGTTCAGTCTGGCAGCTCTACTTCTCATTACGCTTCTAATAGCTACTGAAACTACGCATAGTTGAAATTATAATATGTACGTAAAATACACGTTAACTCCACCGCACACACTTCCTCCACCTCCTTCATATTGCATTATTAATAAAGACGTACAATTCTTTCCTTATCACGTTATATATCACAACAAACACGTTACCTCTGCGTAAAGATTTTTCTTATTTTTTTTAACACTACTGTATTTAACAAATAGAGGTGGCAAAACAAAAAAATCAGAATCACTACTGAAATAGAACGGTAGAAAGATGGAATAAGAAAGGAATGGACAGGATCAGTTGCTTACTGAAAATAAAAAAGCTTTTCCTCATCTTAAAAATGATATTTTCCCCTCTTTTTCTTCACCTTCCTTTTCCGTCGTCGTTATATAGAAGCTCCGGACCAAAACCCTGACTCAAGATGGGCTCACCTACGACCTAAGCGATTAGTGCAGGATCCCCAAATGAGCTTTCGAATCCCCGGGGGCAATTCACAGCGTGAAATCGATCAATGCTTAGCAAACTCAACATGGCCTCTCATTCTCTCCCATCCCCACTTTCCTACCTTCGATATACACACACACGCACACATATACATCTACTTCACATATTTTCATACGTACATTTTAAGAAAGGAAAGTAATCCCTGATTCAGAGTTCTCAAAGGATAAATATCACTGAGGAGGCATTTATAAGCGAAGTTACATAGATAAAAATTACGTTTATCGCTATAAACTAAGGGAAGAAAACTTACCTATTGTTCTAATTATTGTATACAACAGATAGGACATCAAGGAAGCTTTCTTCCCTTACCTTGTAGCGGTAAAATTGCGTAATTTTTACTGATGTGGCTTCCCTCACAAGCCACCACTGATAACTGTAAAAATTATTTTAAGTTCGTTTTCCAGGTCGATAATAATAATAATAATAATAATAATGTATGTGGCATAAGCATTTCACAGACACAAGAAGAACGTGACCTACAGCTACGAAATTTTGTACATAAATCTCATTGAGATGACAAATCTTCACCAGATTATGAAGCAAGTTTCTCCGATTTTCGGCTTGGGACGGGGGGGGGTCAAAATGTATGCAACGTTTCTTGAGGTTAATAAGAACGCGTTGCCCATATGCAATCATTAAATATCGGTTATGCAGGCTTAAGTAACAGCAGAGGATAAATACTCGAGCAATGGCAGGCTTAAGTAACAGCAGAGGATAAATACTCGAGCAATGGAACAAGGCTATTTTTTTTTTTTTTAACCAGCTCTAAAATACGACAAGGCAATGCCAGCTGCATGCAGCTAGAATAAATGATACGGAATAAATGTCTACTTTAAGTTATTGTATTTATTACAGTTAAATACATACGAGGAGCACTCAAAAAGTTCCCGGAGTGATGTAGTTTTGACATTTGTGATGCAACCACAATGAATCTTGTATATACAATACAATCCTTAGGTTGCCTAATTATGAATTTGAAAAGTGTGAACACGTCTTAACAGGCAGTGTACGAGTAGTGTAGCTGAACGGAAGGGTGTGTGCAGTTATCAGTTGATTCAATTTTACAGATATAGCAACGCGTAAACATAAAAATTCATGTGCAAATTGGGGAAAATCTGACTCAATGAGTTAGATCAAGGTGACCAGACGTCCCGTTTTAGCCGGGACAGTCCCTTATTTTCAACTGTTGTCCCGTTTTTTTTTCTGATTCTCAAACGGGACGCCTAAATGTCCCGTTTTTAAGCAAACATGACCCAGGTGTCCCGTAATTATTATTCAAAATATAAATGGTCAATGCTAATTCTACACTCTTCCATACCAATACTCATTGGGAAGGTTCAGCCGTGCCTAGAACTTCTGAATATTCAAATGAGAATTGAGTGTTCTGTGGTTCAAGTGGGAATTGAGTGGGAATTCTGAGTGTTGAAGTAGTTAAAAGTATTTTCGAGTAGTACTTATGTTAGAAACGCTGTGTTATCATTCTTACTTGTGTATTTTGTAAATGGAAAACACTGCTGAGTCCCAAAATGCAATGTGGAAGTCACCCCTCCCTCCCGTCGCCGATTCGTATGCGTCCCGTTTTTGGAAGTAAAAGTTCTGGTCACCTTGAGTTAGATAGCCTTAAAAACCGTTTAACACAATAGGATATTCGGCTCTTCCCAAAGCTAAAAAGGATCCTTTTCTGTTTCGCCAGCGTAGAACAGATCAAAACCAACGCGAGGCTGAACTTCGGAAGATACCAAGAGAAGCTTTCGTCGGTGTTTCCAGCAATCACAGGAGCGGTAGAGAAAGTGTGTGTGTTCCGAAGGTGCCTACTTTGAAAGCGATTAAGGAAATGTGTACTTATATTGTGACAATAGCTACAACAAAATTCCGGGAACTTTTCGACTGCTCCTCGTATACACACAAACTATCCCTGTTAGGTATTTTTAAGATTTTAAGCGACATGTGCCCATATTTTATGCACACTTTATGCAGTGGAGTAGCACACTTTTGCGCCACCCTCCCGCAAAGTATAGAAAAGGGGCCCTAGTTGTAAAGCCGATAGAAGTAAGATTGAAGTTCTACTTCTTTAAATCTTTATTCATAGCAAGATTTCGGGGCCCCCTATACCTCGGCCCCCCCGCACTGCGGGGGTTGCGGGGGCAGCTGCTACGCCATTGACTTTATCTATTACTGGGGTCCAAATGCATATATGTTAGGTATATTTCACGTGTTATTTAATGGGCCAGTGCAGACTGTTCAATAGATCCCAGAATAAAACATCTGATTTTGGATTTGGTGCTTAAAGTGGTAACACTTGCGTTTTTCTGGGCACTTTGAAGCAGATTCACTCTTCAGGTAAGGTAATTGGAAAGCCATTTAAATTAAGACGTAGCGAACTCAATTAGAACGTCCGAAATAGGAGAGATATGAGCAAATATTCAGACAATACCTCATCACAGTAAAATCCATCTGGCTGGCCATAAACCTTAGCGTGTTGTAACGCCCAGAGCATTTTGTCTAGCTTTACTTCAAATTTCATTCTTCATTAGAAAACACAGTAATATATCTAAATGACAATAAATACATTTAAAAAATAAACTTCGAAATTTCACGGTCTGATAGCCAAGTTTCTATGCAATAAATTTTCGCAATACAATCTTCATTACGAAGAGAAATGCATCGCTGTGTATACAGCGTGCTTATTTGGTACACAAACGTAAGCTCTTTCTTTCTTTCTTTAGTAGTGGGGTGAGTTGGCACAACTGTTGTTTACGTAGTAAACCCACAGCGCATACATATCTTGCTTCCTATCACCTTCATCGCACAAACGAGCGTTACACATATCAAGTACCAGAACCGTATTATGTGGAAAACAAAAGGTACATATTAATGGCGGAACATATTGACAAGTACCAAACCAATAGCTTGATTATAAAACGCTGATACAGTGGCGTATAGACATATTTCGAGCAAAATAAAAATCACACAAAACCTCGGAGGCAGACCTGTTCCATATCATTATTTTCATTGTATATCGGTTAATGGAAAGTACACAGTTTTATGTACAATGGAAAATGTTCATTTTGAAACTGTATTTATACATATATTTGATAACAAACGGGTGTGTATTTGAAAATTAAACACTGAAAATTTATTTCTGAACAAATATTAATGGAGAATGTTATTTATTTTTTTTAAAAAAAATTAACTAAACTATTTATTTCAAAGGAAAGAAAATTACTTTATACTGTTTTCATAATGAATCAAGAAATATTACTTATTGGAAAATTATATTCAAGAAAAAGATCACTTTGCACTACTTTTAAACAGAATTACGTACATTATTTATCCGAAAATTAAGTACTGTACATTATTCCTTCACAAGGAAGGAAAATTACTTTGTAGCGAAAGGTATCATAAAATACATAAGCACCATAGAACATTGCACAACCTACAATTATTTTAATATGGCTAATATAGTTCTGCAATAGTAAAATTTTCTTCTCAAGTTCTTTTTACAGAAGAAACATGGGACTCGCATATATGTATAATTGAACTAATCCACGCCTGCACTCAACTGCCATTAAATATTTTATCCGTATTTCATCTCTGCATCATTCATGTTCCTTTAAGACTCTGTGTATTGCAACTGTATCATTTCATTAAAAAAAGAAAAAAAGATATGTATTTATTACGTTTTGTGAATAAACTTTTAGAATACATTCTTTATTACATAAATATTAATTAACATTTGTAGCTCCAATTACAGTGTAGCTCATTAAAAAGAAAAAAAATACGGATCATTACTTGCACTATAACTATCATCATCATATTGGTAGTGGCAAGTAATGAAATTTAGAACAATTACTCCAGAAAATTATTATTTTTTCTCTGGGGAGAGGGATTATTTTTCAAAGGTACAGTAGCTTAGCTGTCCATGCGATCTTACACAAATGCAACTTAAACATGATTTATGAATGTAGTATTCATACAGAAGGTCAGCTTAGTAAATTTAACTACTATCATTATGAGTTTCCAACAAGAAATATTTATTTTAAATAATCTAGTCCTGACAGATTTTGCCATCCCTCGAAACTTCCCGCCTTGTGTAAATGCACATATAGTAGAACCGTCCCTGGTCAAGTAAATCAAACTCCTTACGGTGGTTCAGTAGTAGAGCGTTCACCTCTGGTGCATGGGGCCACTGGTTCGATCCCAGCTCGCGCCAAGTGAACTTTGTAGTAGACAAACACCGTGTCTGGGGGTTTCCTCGGAGTTCTTCCGTTTCCTCCCACTTTATTCATTCCACCATTTCATTCATTTCTCATCATCACCGTCTCCTTTAGCCTAGCCGGCATAACCGTCGGACGTAAAACTCAAGATTTCATTTCTCTTTTCCTTGAAGAATAAAGGTAATGGTGAAAAAATATACTTGAATGTTTTGAACGAATTCCACCTGACAATTCCATAATTTAAAACTCTCCCTTATTTGCCGCTGAGAATTTTATTTTATTTTATTTCTTTTAAACATCGCTTTGTTTTCGTGAAACGACAATCTTACAACACATCTTTACAACTAATTTGTCTCTATCTGGCTGCTGTTCTTTTCTTCACTAGGGAAATTATTATAGCGCATTACAAAAACAGGACCGGGAGGAGAAGCGCCATACAACTTGACAAGATTGAATTTACACACCATGTGAATGTAATACATCCACAAAACAAGTTAATAAGAAAAAAAAAATCAGAAACAGAACGGCAAAAAAGATGCAACTCTAGACTTAAAAAAAAAAAATCGAATGAAGCCCAGATGTTCGGCATTTTACTTCAAGATTTCATCATAAGAGTAAATGTGGTCTTTCGATTTTTCTTTTACTTTTTTCTCTCCTTTCCCATCCCTCTTGTATAGTCCTCACAGCATCTGACACAAGGTTTCTTTCTATCAGTCGGTCTTTGAAAGGGTTCTTTCTCAAACAATTTTTAACTAGCTTTTTTTTGTCTCCTCTGTATTTTATTTGTAAACTCAGTTTATTCCATGTTCTTTTCTCTCCTTGTAGATTTCTTTTTTTCTTTTTCTTTTTTTTTTAATATTTTATTTATTTTCCAGATGACGTTTCCAATTCTGTGGCTGGTTTAACTCTCATTAGAAAGCAGGGTTGGTAGTATAGTGGCAGCAGGATTGGAAAATCATTCATTCGAATTGTTTGGCTAGAGCAGCGTTTCCCAACCGGTGTGCCGCGAAACGGCCGCTGGTGTGCCGCGAGGAAATCGAAACAAATTATTAATTCTATAGGAACCAAATTGCAAGACATAGGGGAAAATATATATTTGTATTTCACATTACTATGCACCTCTACTATAAATCTACAATTTTAAGCTTCATACTGTGTTACTTTTCTGTACATTTTTAATGTTGAAAAACGTATTTATCATTGTCATGACCATTATTCCTTCTTTATTGTTGCAAACTATTTCGTAACTTGAAATTTTAACATATCATTCAATAAATTCAACAAAGCAAACATGCATACAAATTACCTACATTTGTGGTTTTAAAGTATAGGAGATTTGTTTATTTGTTCGTTATTTAGTGACCTTCCCTTTTAGTTAGAGGTTAGATACAGTTTTCGAAAGAGAAAGTGGATTTTTAAAAACCCGAGTCCGATATTTCATTGCAATTGTTTTCTATTTTAAAATTAGAATGAAAAATAAGCATAATGATTTACCACGGGGGAAAATCAGTGATCGAGCTTTCTTCTCTGTAAGGAGGAGATCAGTAATCAAATTAAAATACCACGGTATTTTATATTTACAAATAACAATAGTAATTTTATATATATATATATATATATATATATATATATATATATATATATATATATATATATATATATATATATATAACCGTGAAAATTACAAGAAGGGACATCGTTTAAGACGTTTGAAGGAGAAGCTCTGACAAGGGTCCAAATGGATGAATAAAGTTGCGGGATGAGACTTATTGCGCTTGATAAAGAATGTGAAAATATGTATATGTGCGAAGTTATAGTGGCTGAGTGCCATAAGAAACGGAGGGGGAGTGGGGTCAAAGTTGGTGGGAGAAGGGCTATGCTAAGTTATTAAATACATCAAATAAACTGTTGAATCGTGAAAATAGTGAAAGATAGATAACGGAAACGGTGGTAGTTTCACATATTGTCAAAAGAAGAATGGGCAGAGTAGATCACGAACCTCCGCCGCCATCTTGAAATCCGCCATTTTGAAATCTGTGATATTTTTTGAAATGGAAAGGTAGTCGTGTGATATATCAATTAGGGCCAGCATATTCTCAAAAGTTAGTTATGAACTTTACTGATCGTTATCTGCATTTAATTGGAAGATTTAGAATCATCTTTATAGTTATTTAAGAAAATCTAGGAGACTGATATTCATATGTTGAAAGTCTGAATTATCACGAATATGCATGTAAGTTGAACATATCTACAAACCAAGAAAACTAATAGTGAAATTTGATTATGATAATAATGTAATAATATACAAGTTGAATATCAAATTTCACTGTCAAATCAAACTTGAGTGCAGGATATTATAAAAAACAGATACATGTTCCGAGGAGAAACATTACTTTCACGACACCTTTTCGAGACAAGATAGCATCAACTCTTGTTTCGTAGCATACAATCCTAACAGTAGTAATCACGTTGGATATCATTTATAATATCACGAGAGTTTGAAATAATTTCATTGAGCAACTTGAAAAAGCTATTGGTGCATGCTGTCATAATACAACAACTTTAGTTATGAAAGGATTGACATCCCTTTGGAATTTATTATTTTGATCTGAGGAACAGCGATGGAACGGGATAAGAAGTTAGGACTCACGAAGTGACCCGGAAGACTCAGAAGTAGTTACATCCAGTGCCCCGGACATAACCGTGACCCGAGACCCAGTCTGGTCCGGAGATGACGAAACAGTCATACACATGAAGAGTATATATAATTCAATTCACACAAACGCGATTCTCCTCTGTCCTCTCTTCCCTAATAATTTTCTTCCTCACTTGCGTGTGTCTCTGTGTGTTTTAATGCAATACACTGAAAGATAACTACGGGTACAAGCTACATGCTCTGCTTATGAGGGATTTTTACACTTGAATCGAACGTGCCTGTAAAATTTGCCGTGTAGAATGTACGAGATATGGCTGAGCCCAAGCAATGTTTTGTTACATATCTTTTTGTATAGTTTATGATCAAAACCACTTCATTGTTTTTTAATATCTTAAGACGAATAAACAAGAAATTATACTTGAAATAATCAAGTCATAGTAACTTCATTAAGAAATGTTACACCGGGACACAAACACGTCAATACTGCAACTTGAGTGGAGGATATCATTAATCCACCATAAAATCTGCAGCGATGGTCATACTTTGGCTGTTGGCCGGTCATCGGGTCTGTCTGGCTTATCGGCTCTGTCAGGGTCAGACCGAGTCTGAGGATTAATACCCACACCCGGGTGATCGTCACGAAAGTTGCGTCGTCCCATATTTTGTCACTGGTTTCGAAATAAATCTCTTTCTTTGATCAAAAAAAAAAAAAAAAAAAACCCTAAGGTCAGAAAAGTTATAAATCTCTCCGTATAATCTTGAAAACAGAAGTAATAAAAAAAACAACGTTATAGTACATAATTGGTTGTTTTCATTTACGATATTTTATTTAAAAAAAAAAAAAATCGCATGTACGTAGAAGCAGAATTTCTCCCGGTCTCATACACAGAAATAAGTCCAATTACCTCCTTTCTTGAAACTACGTTTCAGTTACATAAAAGTTTCTATCTTAATCGAAAAGATCAGTATATACCGTCTCGAGTAGTAATGGACCAATTATATCAAAGGGGGGGGGGCAGCTAAAAGGAAAAATATAACTCGTACTCTCTCAAAACAAACCGATGAAGTCACGAACTTTTTCCTTCCGCTACACTGTTATATAATTTTATAGTTCCATCAAAATTGCGTTAAGTTCTTAACAAGATAAAAAGAATACAGTGTTGACCATGAATTCTGGGAAATTTCATTAAACTCCTTCCAATTTTTAACTTACTCTATTGCTAAAAATAAGTTCACTGACAACTTTTCTTCCAGGAAAACCAATAATTGTTTTTCTAAGGGTAGTAAGTATACTTGTTTGTTTTGGATTACGAGTCTTCCTTTTATTTCAATTTCTGAACATAATAATTACTATCAATTTCAGATAGAACGATCCTTTACTTCGCGCTCTTGCGCCCTAAATGACTCCACTATGCAGGGTCTATTTTTATTTTTACTTTTTCTTCATTTATGTACGAAAGAAATTAGTGGGTGTATTGAGAACTCAACAATCAATTTGTTCTTCAAAACGGCTCGTACTCTTACAAAAAGCACAATAAACAACACTGTTTTCCTTTGGTCTCATATACCAGAGAGTAAGCTCTCTTCTCAGCAATCTTTTGATTGGTTTGACGTAGCTCTTACCTATCCTCAGCCAAAGTTCTCATTTCCATACGTCTTCTTCCTCATATTATTTCGTCCGTATATTTTAATCGCGGCCAATTTCTGTCATTCCTCCTATCCCTAATAGGGTGAATTTTCCATGTCTCAATGCGTCCACTCATCACATTTCTTATATGATCGAAATATTCCTCACTATACTCCCCTTTTGTCCTATGCTGTTCCAATACTGTTTTATTTTAATATCTTATCCATACATCTAATTTTCAACAGTCTTCTACAGCACCCATTTCGAAGGTTTTTGTTCTTCCATTTTTCGTCTTCTAGAGTCCATGCCTCACATCCATACAACGCCATACTCAATACACTACTACATACATCAGGCTTTATTTTAGTCCTATGTCGATGTTTCGCTAGAAGCGTTTTTATTGTTGTTCTTATGTCTTCTCACTTAATCTCAATTTTTACATCTTGTTCGTATCTATTATCGGTTGTTATTTTACTCCGTACGTAACAACACTCCTACATGTCTTGCAGGAAGTGATCTCATATTTTATAAATTAACTTGATGTAAGCAATAGTCGTTCTCAAATCTTCAGAATCTGGATAAAGAGAGTAAGAACCCGTCGTTGCCGACTTACGAGACCAAATCACTAAGAAGGTAAAATACCGCTAATTTTACAGTAATTATATGATATCTTCAAATAGATAAAAAAGAGAATCGAAATGTGGAACAAGAGCGTCCTAAACAATATTATTTTGCATGAGATACCGTTATCACGAGTCTCATAGTAGCTTTCCGTTTGCAGCCATTTATAAATGCCGATTTTCGATATAGCTGGAAATCGAAAGCACATAAGTGAATCGTGATAGCGTTACCTCATGTAAAATAATATTGCCTAGCAAGCTCTTGTTCCACATTTCGATTATCTTTTATCTATTTGAAGATATTACATAATTACTGTAAAATTAGCAGTATTTTAATTTCGCCATGATGGGGCCTCTTAACTAAGAACGTCGATTAAAATATATAGTGAAAGAAAAAGTTTTTACTCCATTTTGCAATATTTATCCTACGTACACCCGTACAATCATGACGTAATGGGGATTCCATACACACAAGGCGTTCTTAGAAACTGCGAGAAATAACATAGATTATGTTTTAGCGTTGTTTCTCACTCCCTAAATCCGACTCTTCGAGCCGAGATTTATTTTTAAAAAGGCTCCGTAGAGAATTAGATCTGCTGAACATTTATCAATGTAACACATTTGGTGATTCTAGGTCGTTCTTTTCTATGTGAAGATCTGATCTCTATCACACACAAACACATTATGTTATACAGAAATACACTAGATCAGGGAGCAAAATTTCAAAGTCAGACGCACTCGCCAATCCAAAAATGATGGTCGCCAGTATCCCTCACGTACAAGTTATGAGAGTTCCCCTCTCCAAATAGCCTTCGGTTTGACAGAGAGAGAGATTACATAAGGGTATAAAATTTCAATACCAGGCAATTAGATTGAGCATAATGAATTTTGAATTGGACAATTCATATACATGTTAAAAATATTTTAATTTAAGACTTCACGTTTGGGTAACTCTCTCTCTCTCTCTCTGCAGTGAAGTATCAGCTATCGATTGCAGTTTTTGGATCAAAGTCCTCAAGTGAAGGTCCATTGATGGAAACTGTCAGCAAACCATCCAGTGTGTTGGTCTTCAGTGAATTCCTGTAGGCAGTCTTAACTCTGTTGAGATTGCTGAAACCTCTCTTCAATGAAGCAGTACTCACAGGTAAAATTGTACAAAATGTAACAATTGGAAGCAAATTTGAGACTCCCGCAATGAAGTTTTCGATTGAGAGTGCAAAAGGAGGGGCAAATTACAAAATTGTGAAGACTTCACATTCCGTGTTTTCTCTCACTCAGCGACAATTAATTTTGTGCGAAATAGAAACTGCGCATCGCTGTGAGCTTAGGCAGAAACCATACCTACTGAACCCTGGTCGCCAGCTCTAAATTTCTAGTTTCCAATGGCGACCTGGCGACCGGAAATTTTGTATCATTAGCTTTCCACACAGAAAGAAGTTACCTAAAACCAAAAAAATTTGTACACACATCTTTCCCGGATCTAATCGTGTATGAAGTCCTTTTTTTTCGATTTTTGTTTGGGGAAGATTTGTGGGTCAATATATATATGCGAAAATGTATGCAAGTTTCTCTTGGTTTCTAAGAATGCCTTGCCTGTACAACCAACATTACATATTGGTTATGCAAGCTTACATTACAACCAGATAAACATGGGCAATGGAATAAGGACAATCGTCTTTTCTTTTTATGTACGTTCTGAAGTTTGATCCGGTAACTACAAAGCTTACAGCTAGTTCATTAATACAAGAAAAGAAAATGCATTTATAAATTATGGCGAGACCTCCCAAGACTGAGAACAGAGCTTTTAATTTTTAAAAAGAGGTGTGATTTTTTGAAACACAGAACTTTTTTTTTCTCCACTGATACGTTACAACGTACGAGGAAAGTTTTGAGATACGCATTCTTGTGGCACAGTATTTGAATTCCAACAATTGTGTTCAGTAGTGGTATCCAGAGCGAAGAAGCGAAGCAAGTTTCAACTCGCCTCGCTTATCGGCTTGGCCGTATCGCCTTCACTTGTTTGTTGATGTGAGCAGTATTCGGCTATCTAGAATGGAGCTCGAAAGGGAACATCTTCGGGCAATGATCCTTTACGATTTCAAAAGTGGTTTGAACGAGACACAAAGCCTTGGCCGTTTGCAGGGAGCGTTTGGGGACCTTGCTTCTTCCCGTGCTACAATTTTTCGGTGGTTTGGTGAATTCAGAAGGGGCCGGACATCGCTTAAAGATGAAGAGAGAGCTGGACGTCCGGCAACAGCTGTGTCAGATGAAAACATTGCCGCTGTGGAACAAATGACTCGAGAAAATCCTCGAACAACTTTCAAAGACATTGAATCTACAGTGAGCATTGGATCGCCAGCAGTAACAAAAATTCGGGTCAGGAAGATTTTATCTCGTTGGGTGCCTCACACTTTGACTGAACAGCAGAAGCGCATGCGTGTGGAATGGTGTGAAGAAATGCTTGCAAGATTTGATGGAGGCAATTCTCGACGCGTCTCTGACATTGTTACTGGTGATGAGACTTGGATCTATCAATTTGACCCTGAAAATAAACGCCAGTCTACAGTTTGGATCTTTCCAGACGAAAATCCACCCACGAAAGTGAAGCGACCGCGAAGAGTGGGAAAGAAGATGGTCGCAACTTTCTTCTCCGAATCTGGCCATGTTGCAACTGTTCCACTTGAAGAACAAAGGACTGTTACTGCTCAGTGGTACACCACTGTATGCCTAACAAAAGTGTTCTAGAAGCTTCGGGAACGGCGTCCAAGAACATGGATTGCGTGGGATCCTCCTTCATCATGACAACGCGTCCGCACACACGGCCAACATCGCAATTCAGTTTTTAGAATCTACTGAGGTCAAACTTATGACTCATTTGCCGTATATCCCTGACCTGGCCCCGTGTGATTTTTTTCTGTTCCCCAGGATCAAAGATCGCATGCGTGGGAAGAGATTTTGCAGCCCTAAAGAAGCTGTAGTGGCTTACGAGAATGAACTTTCAACACTTGAAGAAAAAGACTGGCAACACTGCTTCCAAAAGTGGTTTTCGAGGATGCAAAAGTGTGTACAGTGTAATGGTGAATACTTTGAGAAAACGTAAGTGTTAAATTGATTTTAAGTATGTAAGTTATTTCACATCTCAAAACTTTCGTAGTGACCCTCGTGTTATGGTATTGGCGCTGATTTCTATAAAACTTTTAGGAAGAGGCGTTCAGTTATATGCATTTCGTTGTCAAGTATCCAAAATAATATGAGGAACCTAGCACTTTGGGGGGGGGGGGGGCGGGCATCTCGGATCATCGCCCGTGATCAATACAGTAACAACTTTTTTTTTTCTATTACTCTTGTTCGTGCGTAGGATCTGTGTCTGAAACTAAGTGGCGTCGAACGTTCAGAAGATATATTACAGAAGCTAAAGCAGACGACTGATAAATGTGCGTTAAATGAGTGAAATAATGAAAGTGAAAGTAGTCCTGTAAACTTACAGGCACAATGTTAGCTACCATAAACTAACTAACCCAGAATCGAACCATAACTCCTTGCTACCAGACGTGGACACTACCATTACATATCTGCATTAACATGCTATATTTATACTATGAAAGTAGAATTACAATAGTTGATGGCCTGGCAGTGATAATATACAAGTGACCTATATTCTGGTACGAAACATATTACAATACAACGTGTGCTGATGAACATTCAAAATATACGCCCTCATATTGGACTATCTTTTAACCACCTTCCTGCAGGCTCGTCTCCATGTCTTGTCCTTAGAGGCTACGAAGTCAGTCCTCCTGTCAGCTACACCTCCTGCTAGTTAGTGGTAAAGCATCATGATTTCAGGAAGTGTGCCATGGATCGAAATAGGCAATAATCGTAAGGGGCAAGATCAGGACTATATGACTGGTGTGGCATGAGTTCAATGCCATCAAGTTCGTGGATTTTTTGTTGCGTTTTTCGAGCCAAGTGTGGTTTTGTGTTATCTTGTTGTAACAGGACGTACTTTCGGTTCACCAACGCAGAATATTTTTGGCGTAGTGAAATATACATCAGCTCCAACTATTTGAAATAAAAAATCGGCATTACTGATATGGCCGTTAGGAATGAATTCGGTGAATTACTGTACTTGATTGTAGTTCCACTATACACAGTGCATGACTTTATCCTTGAAGAGGCCCTCTTTGACAAACGGTTATGGAAATGGGCTCTTGCTGAACCACTGTTTTTGTGTATTTCGATTTTATTTTTTTTAATTTTTAATGTCGCATGTGGCAATTTGTTTCAGGAAACTCATATCATGCAGATTTTGCAACATCTGTCGGCACACACCCACTCTCACTTTTGATGATGTGATTATTTTCCGCGTGCTATCAACAAATAAAATTTGAACCTAGATTGACATTTTGTGAAAACGTTAAAAAAAAAAAAAAAAATAACTTACGCTGCTTGGGAGAATGACAGAAATTATCCAGTATATCAGACTGTATATCCGCTGACCTTACTAGCATTGCTTATAAAAATCGATTATTCAGAAAGTTCCATGTAAGTGTTCTACACTCCAAGATCCATTCTAGATGTATTCTTCAGGCATTAGTACTAAGCAATTGGAAGTTCGTATTTTTAACGTCAACGAGCATGCAATGGCGTCTCACTGCTTTTCAAGACGTATTCTTGGAAACTACAGTTCCAGTTTATTCAATGGAATTTATTTACGTATCCAAAAAGAAACATGAGTTGCATTGCATGAATTCTTATTATTACGTTTAAAATAACAGCTGTTTCGGGGAGTAGGAGGAAGAAATGGCTAAAGAATACAATCGATTTTCCTCCCACACTGACAATAATCTACCACAAGGGGAACAACGTAATTTATTGAGAGAAAAAAATGATGTAGCTAGGATGCTAATTATTTTAATTTACTTCTAATAACAGCGTAAATAGAAACTTTTCAAAAGCAATGCCTTTAAAAAATGCAAAAACGAGATAAAATTTTGGTGGGGTTAAATTACGAAATCAGACTAAGAGTATAAAAGCTGGGCGTGGAACCACCTGGAACGCCTACTGCGCGTCTTAGTTCGATTTCTTTACCAATCAAAAAAGTATTTTCTCCTTCATTTGTGCATTTTATAGAACTGATTTTAGAAGTTTTTTATTATTATTATTATTATTATTATTATTATTATTATTATTATTATTATTATTATTATTATTATTATTATTATTATTATTATTATACCTTTTTGTCATGCTTTAACTTTGTTTCAATGAATTCTTGAAATCTATTGTAGTTTTCACAATGATAAACAAAACTAAATCGCAAAAATCTCCTGAATGTTATACTGTACATCCAAACTTCCGTGCATTTTGGGTTACATAAAATTGTAGCATTAGATCATTCGTAATAATACATGGACAAAAAAGTTCAAAATGGAGCGACTGTAAATATTGAGCAGTAGGACTGAAATTTAGCAGGTAAGTAGCTTACGATTAGCGGAACAAAACAAGCCATGTGGAGGATTTTTTTGAACAAGTTGATTTTTTGCATTTGATTTTGGACCACCCTAATATATGATTGTGGACCTGAATCCTCCACATGGCTTGTTTTGTTCCGCTAGTCGTAAGCTACTTACCTGCTAAATTTCAGTCCTACTGCTCAATATTTACAGTCGCTCCATTTTGAACTTTTTTGTCCATGTATTATTACGAATGATCTAATGCTACAATTTTTGGGAGGTATACGCTGGACCGTTTTTAAAAATATAGCGTATGCCCACCTCCATATACTCATTCATTCGTAAATTTAAAATAAATATATGCTGCAATATGAAAATATTAGGTGGGTAATGGGTATACTCTCTTTTATATTCCTGTATACTACATTATAGGTGTCAATACTACAATGTAATTTAACATAGTCACTGTGCTAATAGCTGGATAGATATAAGTTCGTAGCTTTCAATATGATCACTAGATGGTGACAGGAGAAGTAATAGTTCATAAAGATCCAGTTGCCAAACGAGCCCCTCTCAATGGTATTAACTTTTTGTCAGTTCCGAAAACTTACCTAGACGAATCTATTTCCAGTAATGCATCATTTTCAAGACATCTCTACTTTTTGCCTGAACATTTAGCAGGATTAGCACTTTCTGATGACAGAGTATCAGAAGAAAGAAAGGAAAAGATGGCCCAAAGCCTGCAGCGGCTAACGATACCGAACATTCCACGTCGATTTAAGTTGACAAAGAAACCCAAAGAACTTAATCTGGTGAATCTAGTAACAGAGAGAATACTGTCGATATGTGATGTCCTAATGGAAAAAGGCAAATAGAAGTCTCAGTCTGTCCTCAAACAAATTCCACAACATTGGCAAGATTTCCAAGAATTCTGCGAATTATCAAAACAAATTTCTGTGGTGAATGATATAGTTGACAGATTTATAAGACTCATTCAAAAATAGAATGACGCCTTGACAAAAGATGAGAAACAGAAGCATTTTATTCTTCGATTGGTTGAAAATCATCATACAAATTTTCTCGCTCCATTGAAGAAAGCGTTTTTGTAAACTGGGAATACAAATAGTGACATTTTTTCTAAAAGTTTTAACAATTGAAAAAAAAAAAATGGAGCGACAAGTAAATATGACTTAACTGTACTGAAACTTCGTTCGTTCTTTGTATACATCAGAAGGAATCAAATAAGCCTTGTGGACGCTCGATCACGGTATTTTTTTTTTGGACCACCCTAATACGTATATATATATAGTACAAAACATTTAAAATATTAGGACTATGTAATGAGATTTACAGGACTGTGAAATGTCTCAGTTTAACGTCCTACTATTATGTCCTTTTAGGCTAAGGGAGACATAGGGGTTAGACAAAAAAATCTAAAAACACTTCATACAGGACACGTAAGTTGGCCCTCCTCTGTACAACACGTGTTACGGTTACCGATCGTATTTTGTTTTCAATGTGTCATGTGGACCTTCCTCTTCCGTCACCAGTAACCAGTTCACCTATGACTGCCGTGGTGTGAAAAGTGATGCGGTAAAATGGGCGACCTGACAGACTTTCAAAAAGGCATGATCCTTGGTGCCCGTCTGGTTGGAGCTTCAGTGGCGAACATTATGGGGGTATCGAAAGGCACTGTGTCCAATGTCACGAGGGCATACACAATTCATGGGCAAACGACGTCTGCAAAGCACAACAGTGGTCGAAAGACAATCCTGTCAGATAGGGACCGAAGAGCATTAAAACAGATTGTAGCAGCTAAAAAGAAGACCACTGCAATGAAAACTACGTCTGAATTCAAGTCCGGCCTACAGAACACGGTTTCATCGAAAACAGTGCGACGGGAACTTAATAAAATGAAAATTCATGGCAAGACCGCTATTGCCAAACCCCTGGTCACAACAGTAAATGCGAAGAGACGTATCCAGTTTGTGCAAGGACCACAAGGCGTGGACTCATGAGCACTGGAAACACGTAATGTGGTCCGATGAATCGACCTTCACCTTGTTTCCAACAACCGGTCGTGTTTACGTATGAAGAACACCGTTGCAGGCCTATGATACAGACTGTCTGCTCCCAACTGTAAAACATGGGGGTGGTTCTGTTTCAGTATAGGCAGTGATATCGTGATTTTCTGCAGGTCCCATCATAGCCCTGCATGGAATGATGAATGCTACGACGTATGAGGTCATTTTGGGGTACCAGGTTCTACCCATGGCTCAAATATCGTTCCCTGATGGTGATGGCATCTACCAAGATGATTTGGCACCCTGTCACACTGCAAAATCGGTGAAATCATGGTTTGAGGAGCATGACCAGGAGCTATCACACCTCCCCTGGGTCCCACAATCACCAGACCTGAACATCATTGAGCCATTGTGGTCTGAGATAGAAAGGCGTGTTCGGTCTCATTACACTCCACCAGCATCCCTTAAGGAACTGGAGCATGTTTTGGAGGAACAATATTACAAAATTCCACACACTACGATTCAGGAGCTGTATACGTCCATTCCACGTCGGATCCAAGCTGATTTGGGCGCAAAAGGAGGCCCCACACCATACTAGGTATGATTTTCACAATTTTGCAAACGTTTTAGATTTTTTGTCCAACCCCTATATGATTAAGGTAAGTGATAGGAGGAAATGAGAGTACCTCGAGAAAACTCACGGACCTGTTACTCTGTTACTTTTACTTTTGAACGGATGTGATTATTATTTATTTTTTTTAAAATTTGTTTTTGCAGTAAACAGCTAAAACAAATATCTGTTTTTTTTGTTTTTTTTTTTGAGTCAATCCATTAACGGAAAACTGCGACTTTAGCGATGGTTATATACATTCCACATCGCATACATGTAAGCAAATTGTTTAATTTTGTTTTCAGCACACAACAAATCGGGCGATTATCGATGGAGTTTTTTTAATGGATTAAATCCGTTACATCTTAACGTGTAACATTGACTCTAACGGTTGCTATCCATTATCCATACATGAAAACATTTCGCGTAGTTCTCTGTACTGTCTTTACTCGAGTTTATTTACTTTTACAGTGAAACTATTATAAGATATATATATATATATATATATATATATATATATATATATATATATATATATCTTATATATATATATCTTATATATATATTTGTGTGTGTGTGTATGTATGTATGACACTACAGAATTGTCATTGGGTGTATGTACTTGTACAAAATTTCAAACTTCTAGTTAATGCAGAAGTGCGCGAAAATCAGTTGAATTTTCTCACTTTCCGAACCAACAAATTTTATAACTTAGACTATTAAAAATGCCAAAAAAATCATCAGCACAAAAACTAAAAAATTATCACTACCTTGTACAAGGCAAAGTCACTCAGGATTATAACTTTGCCCAAGATCCACAGCCTTACATTATTCTTTCAACTTGTCGCTCTACGTGAAGGTTGCTCCTCGCAGGCTTCAAAACCATAAACACATCCCTGGCATGCTTCCCCACGCAACCAATTCGATCCTATTATATCCGTATAATATTAAGTCGATTAATTAACTGGACGAACAGAAGAATAACGGAGGGTTAACGGAGAGTCATCAGAAGGGAGGCTACTGGTTCCTGTGTTGATATAAGTTACGATCCAACAGAATTTGAAGAGTATATATTTTGACACGCAGTTTTACTCTGGCAGACTTCCAAAATAAGTTATGAGTATTTTGTGTAATATTCCATCTTTACTGATAATAAATATCTCGAAAAATAAAAATACTACCTTGTTTCAAAGTAACTCATTCCTCGTGTTAATGGACTAAAAGGGTCAATAATGATCCGATGTTGCCAATTGTACGTAAGTGGTTAATACCCTTATATTACGAAAAAATAAGGAATAATACAGTACTGTACTTTAAATCAAGCACACTATCCAATCTAACAGTCGAAATACCTATACGTTAAATACAAAATATTACACTACAGTAAATTCAACATTTTTAGTTTAGAATCAGGACTTTCAAACTGAATCGGCTGCTCCAAATTTAGTCATCTGCTTCTGAAACTTCTTAAATTGAGGTCCGTAAATCCTACGAATGGCTGTTTACATGACACTGTTTTCGACTTTTTTTTTTTTTTTTTTTTTTTTGCATGATATTTTCTCCGTACTAAACTAATAAAAGAGTAATCAATTACACGGGAAACCAAATGTCTTCTAAAGGGAAGAAAAGTTTCCATTCATATTAAATTATAAATATTACTAGTTATTATTGAAGAGCAGCCGTAGGTAACAGTCAATAACCTGAAGGGGGGAAAAGAGCACAAATGGAATACATACTAGATTGGGTTGAAGGGATGCATTACTATTATTACAAGATTTAGTGTGCGTGTGGTTCCTGAAGAAAGAAGGGAAGGGAAAAAAAAGCACCAGAACACCCAAGGCAAGGCACTAGGGGAAAGTAGAGCAAATGGGGAGTACGTTGAAAAGACTAAGATTGAAAGAGGGAGGGGAAGAGTGTGAGGTTACAAAAAAATAATAATAAAAAAAAAAGGATAGCGGAAGGCTAGAGATGTCGTGAGGCACGTGCCTCTCATTCTTCACAATGTGGAAGCTTGAAGATCGCTTTATCTACTCTACTACTGCATAATTCCGGATTCTGGCTACCGGTTGCCGCACGCTATCATCATGGTTGCCAGTGTTAATACATCATTAGAAAAACACCCCACGAGACGCAACCGAGAATGCAATGAAATCCTGTAACCTCATCCCTCTACCAAAACCGACTAGGCACATAAATAAAAGCTGACGAGTTGTTCCTTTATTACAAAAAAAAAAAAAAAAAAAGACTGGTATGACAAGGATTGCTTATTGAAATATATCATAGCGAAACCGGATACATTGCTCGACCAGAAGAAAGAGATTTGGAAATGCGCCTAGAGTTCGTAAGACATATTCAAACACAAGAACTTTTAACAAGAAAAAGTTAACATGCTTAGTCAGACGATACAACTTGCTTGTTTATATCTGGTTACAGGTTGAGTATCGTATTCAATTAAAGTTATAATTTACATACAAACAAAACCAACTTTTCTCATCGAAGGTCAAGATCTCGGAGTAACTTAATGCAAGGGAAGGGCAAGTGAGTCAATCTTGTGCCTCCTTGTGATAATGGCATTGTAATGGCAATATTCGACTAATTGATAACGCGTAACTTGGTCTTACTACTCCTTTCACAACAGCTTTACTGCTGATATGAAAAGTTGGTTTACTCTGTAATTATACTATATAAAAATAGTCTGGATATTACCCTATTCACTTTACTCAGTAGCAACTGGACAGACATACTGATTATATGGCCGATACTAGACTTCTATTGATTTATTTTTACGTCATTTGTCAGCACCGAGGGAGGTTATGTAGAATAAGACCTACAGTTTAAAATGGGCATGAACAACTATAGCGTGTTCGATGTTTTCCTACGAGGAATCAAACTCGAGAACTCGTACATCTAAATCACATGTGCTAGTCGCAAGACCAACAAGAAAAGTGCACTTACATAAGGAACTGTCTCCAGTGGACTAACACCTTACTAACTTTTTTTTTTTTTTTTTTAAATTTTATCTACATTTAATGTTCACTCGAAAGTACACTTCACTTCTCGTATGTACGATCGAGATCGTCTGGGACTCGAATCAGTCGATTCTAGATTCTCGGGGCATTATTGGCCTTAGTTCAACAGCATTAAGTTTAGGATTTATCACCAACCCACTAGCTTCGTGTTGAAAGTTATTAGAATCAATGGAGGACATGGAAATTTCTTTTCCCTTTTTAGCTATCAGCTTGTGGTTCCCGCAGAACTAATTTTTCAATTTCATTTTTTTAGATCTGTACAAAAAAAGTAGCTTACACCTTCAAACCGGATTTTAAGAATTTAAGCGTTTTTCTGGTTCTTAGATTGCTTCTTCCAAGTTCAACATGGATGAATTGAGTTCAGATGTCAGGGGGTACTCAGGATAATCGCATTCACCAAAAGTGGCGCTCGGCTTGGAAAGATCAAAAACCACTACCTTACATCATAAATCCTATGCCCTGTCAAAATTTCAAGTTTCATTTAAAAAAAAAAATGGTTTGGCCTGGGCGTTGAACAGTCAGAACTTTTAGAGATTTTGTTCATTTGTGTTGCATTTACAGTCTACCAGGAAGAAAGACAGCAAAGAAATGAGTCTCTGTGAATACTCATACTCTAAATTTATGTATGACGAGATTTTTTTTTTCTAGGTCAAACATCATAATCTCTTTACTAACTCATTACGTCATACCGTTTGCAAAGAAAGAGAATATAAGTCACGGAGGCGAAGCATGTATGGAGGCTCCATGTATGTATGTGTATGCACAACGTTTTGCCAGTCGGTTGGTGGTGATTAACAGACGGGCGTGCAAGGACTCACGAAGCAATCACATGACGGAAAAGAACTTCAAAAAAATCTGTCTCAATTGTTGGAAAACCATTCTTGGTATTCCTCCTCGTTATTACAGTACACACAGAACAATTATTTTTAAAAAAAACTAGTCAGTTTAACTCTCTTGCCAGTTCTTTTGAAAAAAAAAAAAAAAATTAGAAACTAATTTTGGGTGTAGGACTGTCTTAAGGATAAGATAATAGTGTTGGTTTCAAATGTTTTGTGTGTCAGGGTCTGGTTATATTATGATGTTTTGGACCTATTTGTGGTACAGTCAGACAAAATATTAAGTAGCCTATAGGTTCGAGGTATAAGAAATGATAGTTCCAATCTATACCTATTATTGTTTCTGACAGTACAAACAGTACCGACGGTTACGTAATAGTATTATTAATGATTTTGTGATGATATACCAATACTATTGTTTTATACAGTAGTCTTTAAGATTTACTTCAAGGAAAAGTATTAGTGGTGTCTAAGAGGAGGTTTATTGCTGCAGTTTACTGAAGTGATAGGACAGTCACCATCATCTTTCATCATCTACAATTTTAATCATTTTTTATATTAAAATTACTGTTACAAAATTAGAGATATACGTGACTAGGATCTTGGTTTGCACCTTGAAGATATATAAATTTGTAAAACCTCTCTTGAGGTTAACAAAACGAAGTAGAATGTTTTTTTAGAAAATCAGTAAGGCCTGCTATACTTACTATAGGATAGATCCTAGGAAATCTCTTACGAGTTTTCCTAGAGTTAAAATTTCAACGAGTATGACATTAGATCGTATGTCATTACATATGTTTTGAACGATCCTATGAGATTTTTCGTGTTTACAGCACGCTTTATTTCGGAACGAAAACTCGTAAGATTTCGATTTAAGCGACATGAGGTGAGAGAAAGTGAAAACACATTTGTTCTCTCCCCGTCAGTCGTATGTGGGTGAAAGCAATAATATTCGTCAAAGTGAAGAGTGGTGCAGGGACTGATGCAGGGTATGTTTTGCTAATTTATCTTTTGATCGTTATGCTTTTTCTAGAGGTGTGCAATTTATCAATATAGCGCCTGGTATTAATATCAGAAGGTTGTGCAGTGTAGTTACGTGTATGGCACAAAAGGGTAGGATTGTCTACAAGATATGTCGTAGTATTTTTCCTCACATAAATCCTAAGATATTTCTTACGACTTATCTCATTTGTGTATAGAGAGTCTAAGAATTTTCAATATATTACAATAAAAAGGACCCACTATGTACAAATTTTGAACTCACCTTTATTACTCTTAATCTCTGATACACTTCGAATTATGGACAATTCAATGTATTTTTTTATATGCTGATCAAAATGGGAACATATTCGATACAAAAGTAACAATACAATTAATTTAGTACAATTTAATTTGATTCTAGATTCAATTTACGGACATCTTGGACTAATGTCCGTATCATTATGATCACATTTTGCGATGTAACTAATGAATAAGAACGAAAGTTTTGATAACGACATAAAACCTCTTAAATAAATCAAACTATATGAAATAAATTTAACGAACTTTTAATTACTACAATATCAATCACTTGGGAATTGAACAACAATTTCGACAAAATTTCAATGCAACCGTGACATAAACAAGAAAGCTTTAGTCATTACTCTTTACCTACTTCTAAAATCCACGTCTCTGCAACCGTGTATACACTTAATATGCCATGTATGTCTTTTTGATGAAACACCACATTAATTCTATTGCATACGTTAAGATGTCGTAACTAATTTTACTGCCCTTACTGTAATCATTAACGTAGTGTTTCTTACCAACGAACCATGAAATCACTTGCACGTAACACAAAATACTGCCGCCAAGTTAATTAATTTACTGTTTTTATATTACAGCAGTAAAATATTCTTAAACTTTTTTTCTCACACTTCTCTTACTCATATTTAGACATTTTTTGTTTTCCCCTGACAGGTCTAGAAAAGCAGTGATTCGGAACAGGAACGAAGAGTGTATCTGCTAATTTTCAAAACTACAAAATCTCAGAACAAACCTGGCAAAGTTAAGGAGTTACAACAGGACCATTTTTCAGGAAGTATACACTCAATTTACTTAACATTTAATTTCAAACTAACACTTAATAACAGGGTTGAGCCATTGTATTTACCCCTAATCCTCTGTCTAAATAGCAACTTTACTCGGATTAAGTTAAGAAACGGAATGACGTTTGGAGGAGCATGTGCCACTCTGTTGTCATGTAAATGAGTACTCCACTGGGGCGTCTGCTGTGCTCCCTCCACTTCAGTTAGGTAACACGTTATGAGCATATGTTAAAGAAGACAATAATGTATGTTAAAGAAGGCAATAATGTAATGTCCCGTTCTACAGGAAGATTCAACTTGTAACTACCACTATCGGTTACCTTAATAGCCCCATGATGTCGCTTCCCTTATCAACACAAATTTCCACATGGTTTTGGACTGTTAATTCGTTTATAATTTTGCTCCAAATATAGTGAATTTTTGGCGGTACTCCAACTTGGGTGCCCTAAAGATTTGAACAGGATATTATTTCCCATGCGTACTCAGCAAGTCAAAGTTTACCTTCATACCAAGTTTGATCAAGATCGGATGACCTCTATAAATCGCACATAATATATTCTATATGTTTCCTACAGTACTTGTGATTTTCATTTTATATAGATAAACTTAGCAGTTCTAAGTATACTGCTAAAATGGATTGATCACTATTTCGTTTTCTAACTTCTGGGTTTTTATTTTGCTATGTAATCGATGGTCTATGGAGGGTGAAATAATTTCCAGCTTCACTAAATTGAAAGTTTATCACTAGAAAACTACTAATAGATACAGATGATCAGGGACGTACGCAGCGGGTGGGCCCTGGGATTTCTGGAGCCCCCTCCTCAAAATCCAGACATTTCTGTAAATTTAGTTCAATTTTGGGAGTGATTTCCATAAATTTTAATAAAACTTACCCTCATATTGAATTTGGATCTTCACCTCCGAAATAAATTTAGATCTGTGTACATCTCCGCAGACTGTATAAAATAAATAACAACCTTCATTCATTAATTACTTCATTGTCCGTGGCCTGCCATACACTCGTACAATAACCTATACGCATAAATGTGAAAACTTAAGCCGGTTTTATAATATAATACCGATATGAAACAAAGACATACATTTTCCTTAAGTCCATCTAATTCGATCTCTGAAATCATTCGATATTTCCCTTGTAAACGAAAATAATGAACTGTGTTTAGACATTCTTTTTTTTTCGTTGTTAGACACTGCACTTTTTACAGGGTGTCCGAGAAGTCCTTCCCTGATTACAGAAATTGATAACTCAGGCTAGAAATAAGATAGAAATATGAAACTGGTGTTGAATTGTTTACAAACTATAAAAGTTTTTGTCTGTGTTAGGTTTGTTCTGTTTTACCAAGTCTCAATTTTTTTTGTTTTAGGTTTGTAGTACGTAAGTAACTAACTGGGCGATGGATTGGTCGTGATGGACCAACAGCTTGGCCTCCACGCTCTCCTGACATAACCCCATTAGACTTCTTTTTATGGGGTAATGTCAAGGATGAGGTCTACCGAACACGTGTACCAGATCTTGAAACCCTGCAGCAACGAACAACCACAGTCGTTGCATCGATCCCTCCAGTGATGTTGGCTAATGTGTGGATGGAAACTGAATATCGCCTAGATGTGCTACGTGCTACCAAGGGTGCTCATGTGGAAGTGTACTGATGTGACCAAAACTTTTATAGTTTGTAAACAATTCAACACCAGTTTCATATTTCTATCTTATTTCTAGCCTGAGTTATCAATTTCTGTAATCAGGGAAGGACTTCTCGGATACCCTGTATTACTAACGTCAAATCGGAGACTTGATAATTTTCTTGTAGAAGGATTGATCTTTCCTAATAATAAAAATAATAATAATAATAATAATAATAATAATAATAATAATAATAATAATAATAATAATAATAATAATAATAATAATAATGTGTTGAAGTCTATACAAGAAATTACAAGTATATTTTGTAACTATGGGCCAGAAACACGATGCTTTTATATTATACTAGCTATAATACCCATTCTTCACATGAGGGCTGTATTTGGAAGGCAACGCCTGTGGGAATATCACCATTCATCTCAGCGACCGCGAAAATTATGGATTTGACACTAATATCGGTCACTTTGGATTATTTTTACATGTCTCGGTAACACCCTCCATCCCGCCGCAGGTGAACTTCGGCCTGCATACAATGGTAGCTGAATGTGAAAGTCATCGCTAATGGAAGTGTCAGCACTGATCTCAACGACCGAGAAAACTAGGGATTTGATATCAATATCGGTCATTTTAAATTATTTTTACATGTCTCGGTATCCCCCGGTGACATCCGGCCCGCAGCCGAATAGGGTAAATTTGGAAGTTAATGCAATCGAAGTTTCACCATTGATCTCAGCGACCGCGAAAACTATGGATTCGACCCCAAATATCGGTTATTTTCTACTACTTTTACATCTCCCGGTAAAACTCTCCCTGAGTCCCCCTGGTTCGAATGAAAGAAAACACCGCTTCGTCTTGGTCTGGGGCCTGACCCAAATTTGGTAACTCTCGGTTCACTCGTCTGGTCCCCAGGCTGGACACAGACAGACCAGCTAGACACACAGACTCTCAGCCAAACAAACTTTTCATTTTACTTATATTAGATTAGAGGTGGGAGATTTTCTTTTTTTTTTTTCTTTTAAAAAAGGGAAACTACCCTTTTGAAAACTACCCTATAGCGGAGTGATTCCGAACCAGTGTGTTGCGAAATATTTGAAGCATTGAAGCACTTAGTAATTAGCTAAAATTAATTTGATGACAGTGTGAACCAGTCAACCCTTCCAGTAACAGCAAGAATGCTTAGTGTTACATACAGTCAGTACTTTATAGGAACGAACAGTTTTAATGTATATTATTATTAATAATAAAATCAAATAGGCGTGCCACAATGACGTGGGTTCTCAGCAAAGTGTGTCGTCAGTCAAAAAATGTTGAAGACCACTGATCGACTAAACTCTTCCGACTCCGTATACCTTATACATATATATAGCGCCGGATTTAGGGGAGTGCAAAGGTGCACATGCACCCCCCGTCTGTTGTAAATATACGCTATCTAAAATGAGAAGCTAGCAGTGAAAATAGCAACACATTCCGAAACTTTCTGCCATAATATCTCCGTTTAGGGCTTAAACGAAAGCAGAGCTTTGCAAAAGCAATAGTTTAAGTTGATTTTCTGAAGGTTGAAGGAAATAATTCACCAAGGAAAATAATACAACATTTGTCACGTAGGGAAGAAAACAGAAAGCAGGAGGAGAGAAGGACATTTTTGTCCTGGATTCCACTTGCGGCCCTCTTTAAAATACTTTCCTCCGTTCTATGCATCAGTGTTGTCAGGGGTAAAGAATATTGTCCCATGTCACTTTGAAGAGTTTCAGTATGATCGGTTATTTTGTTAGTTATAGTTGCACCCCCTCCCCCTCAGACCAAGCTACATTCAATTGATTATGTTTTTATGCACCAAATTTACATAAATCTCTCCATTTCCCTTTCCCTTGACATTTGTACATTATTGGAAGTAGTGACAATCAGACTGTAAATTGTAAATACTTATGAGTGAAAGTTCAAGATATCCTCATCGTAAATTCTGCTTAATAAATTAACTTTGGCCAAGCATCCATTAATATTTTACTCGTATTACAATTAATAATCTCTAAATTATTTAGATTCTATAGCTCAAACCAAGCATCAGTAAACATTAAATTGTACCAAATTATTAATGTTTACCGTATATATATATGATTGTCCAAAGATACGACACATACGAATCGATAATTTTATTAAGCTAAACAAAATTGTGTTTTCGAAAAGAAACTATTTTTTTTCTTTTTACTTAAATATTGATGTACGATAATCACGTCACCTACAATGACGAAACTGACAGAATAATACACTAATCAGCTTTCATTATTATTATTATTATTATTATTATTATTATTATTATTATTATTATTATTACACTACCAAGGCGACAGTTTACAGTGTGGTTAACGACATATAGCTCAAAACTATGATCAACTCAATGTCCAAAAATACGACATACTAATGGACAGATGACATCAAACTAAACAAAATTAAAAGTTCGAGGTTGAGAGTAAGTTTTGACGCATAGTTTTCGAGAAAAATAAATTTTTATGGCGTAAAAATATGTCATATGTTGTCAATTTGACGCAGCTGATAAAATTTTATTATCCTAGAATATATTTATTTGTCATTTATTTATTTATTTATTTATTTACAGCCGACTTTCACTAATCCGGCGGATATCACACCACGTTGTGCCGGATAACCAAGATCGCCCGATAACAGGGAAGTACATGAAGGTGGTTGTATATTCTTGCTAATCAGGCTCTCTCACTAATCCGGCAGGTATTCGCCCATCTAGTCCACATCATGGCCTCTCCACGTTCGCACAGAGTCCACAATAAAACGCCGCAGTACTGGATGCATCGGAAATGCATATGGCCGGATTATAGAGAGGGTAATGTGTGTCTATACTGTTTTTGAAAAATATACACTGTCAAGTACAAGATTAGGTATATCTAGTCTTTCATTTAACAATGATACACATAATAATAACAGTACCACAAACAATCTTATATATGTATAACGGTACAAACAGTGACGCACATATTTTAAATACCCTTCAATATATTCTATTATGAACACACAATCCCAACATCCATATAAATTTAAAACCCAACATTAACAATCACAAAAAGAAAAGTTACGGCTAATATTCATAAGAGTACCACTTTCCACCCACCTATAAAACTGCCTTTAAATTCTTTACAAGCGCAACAAGAAGCTCCTTCGTGGTTATGTGGACAATGTACGTGCCTTTACCTTCAGGAGACCTGAGTTTAAGTCCCGGCGGTAGCTCATGTAGTTCATTTCTCTACGAGTCCACGTCTCATATAGCCTCTCTACTAAAAGGAACTCTAAAATAAAATCCAATTCAAGCTCAACAATCTATCTATATCTATCTATCTATCTATCTATCTATCTACCTATATATATATATATATATATATATATATGTGTGTGTGTGTGTTCTCTTCCTACTATTTTGTTAATCTTACAGATCTGAGAGACGATACCCAACCTCCAAATCCATGCCTGACCTTCAATCTTGGATGATTCTTCTTTAACGAAAAGAGAATGAATATGTGTGTACCAACTTCACTTGCATCGTTGCTTTTATTTAATTTTTTATTCATTTATTTATTTTTCTACTGTTTTGACATTTTTCTAGATTGACGTAAAGTAAGAGAATGCTAGAAGAAACAGAAATCTTCTAAAGGTCATGTTTCCTATTCGACGAAAACCACTATATGTATATATGTATGTATATGTATGTAAGTAAAAAGAAGAAAGAAAGAAAGATTTAAAAAAAATCCGTTTCAAAGAAAGGTATGTTTATATAACGAATTCGTAACTCGCATGCCAAGAGGAAATACAGACTTCAAACACCTCTCCATTCTCTCTTAAAAACACTCACAAACGCATACTGAGAAACGAACACAAAATGCTAGTTTTACTCTTTTTCTTTATACATGAAGATTTTCAGCTTTCTAATCCACATTTCTCGTATTTATACAGCGCATTCTGGAAGTGGCAATAGAAAGAGGGATAAATGTTTTAATTTATTAAAAATGCAATTCTGAGGTTTTCATTATTATAACAAGAAAAGGACATGAAGAACTCTATGGCTACACACAGAAATAGCCAACGCGTGTATCGTGGTGTACCAGTGCACCGGCAAATCGTGAGGGGTAGCCGCCGTCGACTGTGCCATATCGATCATTTATCTTTTATTATTCCCTTTAGTGGGCTGATGAACACATAAATAGACGTCATTGAATTAAATAAAAAGTAGCCTTCAAATCTAAAAGGGCTGGCCACCCCTGCTATACAAACTTCAAAATAAAGAGTGCCTTGTATGGGAAGAATATTACGTAATTGTAGTACGCAAGTTACTATTTGTGTAATGACAATGATTATAGGATTCTCGTATTCATAGTATCTCTAATTTTTAATATGTTCCTTTACTTCAACTTTCAGTTTCCAAGTTGTCTACCATGGCCATCGATCCTTAGGCGGGGGCAGAGGTGGCCTCTACAAAATGTGCTTGGGTCCTCGTATTTGTTTTAAAATTTTGATTGATGTCTTCTCAGACGATGTCTGTCAACGAAGCACACACCTGAACGAGTACCTTAAAAGCTATACAGAAACTGGTGCCACTGAACTTGCCAAATATAATTTTGAACCATACGTTAATATAAGCTACAATATATCTTTGGGTACGACAGCTCCCACAGTATTATAAAAAGAACGAAGTGGTTGGTTTGTAGCTATTTTCTTCATGTGCAATTTCTTTTTCGGTGAAACTAGATATACTAGCATCAGGGACGACACTAATGGGGGACAAGGAGTGGGCGACGCCGCACACTGTCCTGCCCCAATTAGGGATGGTACCGAGACCGAGACTAGTCTCGGTCTCGTCTCGGTATCGTCTCGAATCATCGAGACGAGACCGAGACCGAGACGGTCTTTTATATACCGAGACGAGACCGAGACCGAGACGGCCTTTTATCTACCGAGACGAGACCGAGACCGAGACGGAGCTCTATAAATCGAGACGAGACCGAGACGAGACTTAGGTCAGTCTCGAAAGTCTCGGTCTCGTCTCCAATATTGATATAAACAACTATCAAGATTGACCTTTACTCAAAATTTCTTTCGTTGCTGTATTAGGTAATATGAAAACAGTTGACTAATGTTCAGTGGCGTATTTAGGTGATGGCTATCAGACTGAAGCCCCTCCCGAAATAGATTTATGATCATTTTTTCGCATTGCACGTACAACACAAATATTTCTTACTCGTTCTCAAGCCTCTCCCGAAACAAAATCCACTGCAGATGTGTATAGTCATCTCTGTCTCTTTCTCTCTCCCTCTCTCAACATATATATATATATATATATATATATATATATATATATATATATATATATATATATATATATATATATATATATATATATATATATATATACCAGCGGATCCAGGATATGATCGAGGGAGGGGCTAAACCATAGTTTGACATTTTATCCAGTGTAAAGAAAGAAGTAGGATTGAAGCCCATTTTATGCAGTGT
Organism: Thermobia domestica; assembly: GCF_964235325.1. Taxonomy (NCBI): domain Eukaryota; kingdom Metazoa; phylum Arthropoda; class Insecta; order Zygentoma; family Lepismatidae; genus Thermobia; species Thermobia domestica. Next base: position 96,565,539 of record NC_137468.1, read on the forward strand.
ATAGCTGAGCGTCAAGGGGAGGTATAACCCCTTTAACACTCCCCTTGGATCCTCGCCTGTATATCATATCTAATATAAGTAAAAGGAAGAGTTTGTTTGTCCGTGTGACTGCGTGCCTGCTTTCTGATTGCCTGTGTGCAGCCTGGGGACCAGACGAGAGTCCAAGAGTTACGAAATTTGGGTGACAAGTATCATGTCCCAGGCCTCAGACCAAGAAGAAGCGTTTTTTTTTTCTTTTAAATTTTGAATCAGGAAGGGCGTTTACCGGGACATGTAAAAGTAGTAGAAAATGACCGATATTAGTGTCGAATACATAGTTTTTGCAGTCGCTGAGATCAATGATGATACTTGCATTAGCGATGACTTTCAAAGTCAGCTACCAGTGCATGCGGGCCGTGGTTCACTTGCGGGGGAGGGGAGTACCGAGACGTAAAAATAATACAAAATGACCGATATTAGTGTCAAATAGTTTTCGCGTTTTCTGAGATCAATGGTAAAACTCCGATCGCATTAACCTCCAAATTCACCCCATTCAGCTGCGGGCCGGAGTTTACAGGAGGGATACCGAGACATGTAAAAGTAATCCAAAATGGCCGATAAGTGTCAAATGTATAGTTTTTGCGGTCGCTGAGATCAATGGTGTCACTTCCATTAGCGATGACTTTAAATTCAGCTACCAGTGCCTGCGGGCCGGGGTTCACCTGCTGGGGAGGGGGTACCGAGACATTTAAAAATAATACAAAATGACCGATATTAGTGTCAAATACATAGTTTTCGCGGTTGCTGAGGTAGTGATACTCTCACAGGCCTTGACTTCCAAATACTGGTCCCATGCGAAAAATGGGTATTTCATCTAGTTATATATAATAGTCATATATATTAAAAATGCTGAATTTTTTAACATGCTGCGTAAAATATGGAAGGGGAAATTCTTCTAGATACTCTGCAATACCACTAGATAAACAAGCAATGTTGCCAAAGCAACATAAAGTTGTAATTTCTCAAATTGCACTACGTTTGATATTACATATTTCTGTTCAGTTAATTTAATTTAGTGTGTGGGTTTTTTTCGGGGTTCTCCCGTTTCCTCCCACTTTCTTCATTCCACAATTTCATTCATCTCTTATAATCACAGTCTCCTTTAGCCTAACCGGCATAACCGGGGGACGTAAAACTCAAAAAATTCATTTAATTTTTTAATTGAGTTTAACGCCTCTTTCAGCAGCGAGGATATATGAGACTGAACCTACTGATTAACGTTGAATCTAAACCACATGAGCTCCCGCCAGTAATCTAACCCGGGTCTCTCACGCCATAGGCTAACTGCTTAGCCACGAAAGAGCTCTACATATTTCTAATTTAGATATTAAATTAAACAAAAAAGCACGTATATTATTCAGTGTAACAAAGACAATACATATCACTAACATCAACATTTTGGAGATCTCTAATAACTCAAATGGCAGGAACATTATAACATTAGTGTTCAGTAGTTTTAATTACAACAAGTCGCAGTTACATTATTTGAAGCAGTGTTGCGAACTTAAATAAATTGCTAAATATTATTATAAATATAGTGCAAATAACGTAGCTAAAGTGCAAAATATTTTTAAATTACTCGTAATTTGTTTTATGGTGCAAGAATGTTTTCAAAACACGATGTTTTCCATAGTCTTTCGACTACTTATAATGTTAATGTCAAAGTTTTCGTTCCAGCAATATATGTAAAAGCAAATTGAAACTGAAATTAAACGTAACTGACAAGTTTTCAGTAGCACTAGTTGTTCTCCCTAAGCCTTAGGCCTGGTGTATTTTTTAGATTAAAACACTGCTTTATTAAAATTTTAATTACACCCTAACTGCATTTCATTTATATAGTTTGACCACCGAGCACCTCAAATTAGATCCATACCATATAGCTATATGCAATTATTCAAGGACTTACAGTTAGTAATACACATTATGTTGATTTTTGTTTTGTTTTGTTTTAGTTTAACGTCTCACGATTATGCTAGGGCGGCTAAAGAAGACGTGGAGTTACTGATCATAGTGGAATTCGAAAAACTTCGGCCGTTGAACATTACCGCCACCGGGAATCGAACTCGGGACCATGCGAACCAAAATCAAGCGTACTAGCCATTACAGCAAATGGGGGTTCTTACATTGTGTTGATTTAAATAATTGAGTCAGTGTTGCCAGATCCGAACATCAAAAAGTAGCGTGTCTGTGCTCCAAAAGTAGAGGATATGAACTATTTGTAGCCTAAATATATAGAAATGAATTATTTGGCAACTAATGACTGGTACTAATGAAATAATAAATAGACCGGAAAATGTGGACATATTGCAAGACGAAATTATGATCGATAGACGAAAACAATTTTAGATTGGATACCACGTGACAAAAACAGCCTAGGAAATGTCCGCATACAAGGAATTGTGATAAAATCAGGAACCACTGGGGAGTAACCTTGAAAAGAATTACCCAAGATAGATAGTTGTAGAGAAAACTTGGGAAGACTTCATCCAGCAGTGGATTGATAATGCTTGATTATGATGATGGTGATGATTTTATATCGAGACCTCAGAGGTAAACTAAACCAAGTCATAATTTCGTAATTTTACAGGAGAAGCGAAAAACCGGTTCCTTAGCTAAGATTTATAATACTGTTTTTCAAACTATACTAAGTAGTTACAAAGTAGTAAGATGGCTTTAGACTTACATTATTACACCACTAGAAAGAACATAGTCTATTAAAAAAATTATTCTAACTCAATTTGACCAAAAACTTACTTAACATAGTCTACTACTAATGTTCATATATATATATATATATATATATATATATATATATATATATATATATATATATATATATATATATATATACAGTGGCGGATCCAGGATATGATCAAGGGAGGGGCTAAACCATAATTTGCCGTTTTATCCAGTGAAGCCCATTTTATAAAGTGTAAACCTGAGCGTCAAGGGGGGGCTATAGCCCCTTAGCCCCCCCTTAGATCCACGTGACTTTTAAAATGACAGTCAAAACAGAATGTATTGGATAATAAATGAGAAATTGTAAAATTTCAATTTCGGTACGATTAAATACATTCATGCTGGTATGTGTTGCGTTATCCGTTAGAATGTATTGAACAATTCTTATTCTAAGGAAGGAAAAAAACTACTGTATAGTCTGAAGTTAATTTAATAGAGTTTAATTGTATAGGCAGTACTGAGGCCATATGAGAAAGTCTTTTGCTGAAAGTGAAATATGGGTTACTATTAGAATTTTATCCCAGATATGATATACCCACTGATGATTGAAACTGGAACACACGCATGGAAGGCATCAGCGCTAGCAAATTAGCTCTGAAGAAGTACACCATACTATAATTCTAAGTCAAGAATAAGGCCAAAAATAAGAAGCAGAAACGACATACTTTACAATAATAATACTTTTACAATTTTAATTTCACCTTTTTATTTCGAGACTTTCGAGACGAGACCGAGATTTGGCCCTCGAGACCGAGACCGAGATCGAGACAAGCGTTTGTTGAACGAGACGAGACCGAGACCGAGACGGCGATTTTTGACTCGAGACGAGACCGAGACCGAGACAGCTATTTTTAAACCGAGACTGTACAAAGTCTCGTCTCGTCTCGTCTCGATACCATCCCTACCCAACATGAGTTACAATAAACGTCAAGCAATAAACTATTTTCGATATACAAAAAATTAGCTGCCGTCTGCTCCTCGGTTTTGTCCCCTCAAAAAATTAAAGCTGATGATATCACTAACTAGTACACAAATGGCAGCATCATCTACAACTTATTTAGTATAACTTTTAACGGGTATGTTACAGTTGATATACACCACGCAGATTATTTAGCAATAGCAAACCTTTCTAATGGTTCAAAAACTATTAAATAAAGAGGAATAAACTCACCAGTCCGTCAGCGGTGATTTTTGTACTGTCGTTTTCGCCGCACTTCCATGTATACAGTAAATGATGACCATTCACTTTCACTTGCCACCAAAATGTTGCACGCCATCTGGAAAGAAAAATAAATAAATAAAAACATAAATAGGAATCGAACTTACAAGTACTTTTCCAATAAAACAATAATAAAACGGACTCGAAAAAATATTACCATAAAATAGATATATTATTTTTTGGAGTACACAAATTTTTAAAAATGGTTAAACGAAAGTCTTATTTTTCAGACCGTTTCATGTAATCTATCCCAAGCAGTGGCGTGGTGTGACACTTTCACAGCTGTTACCGGTTGTTGTTTTAACAAGTATCTCTAGTTTTTCAATATCAGAAAATCTAGTCCTTTTTTCCTTTTAGCGTATCAATCATAAGCATTGGCAACGATTTTTCAGGGGGGAGTCATCCCACTTCGTTTACTTTGATCTTTTGAAAAGTGTGGCTTTTCAGGTTCTTCCATTTTTACTAAACATAATCGAAACCGTCTCTCAGTGAACTTAGATATTTTTCAAAGTCATTTATTTTTTTCTGCAAAAACTTACATCATGAATTTCCTTCTGTAAGATAGTGAAAAAGATTTCTTATCTTGATCCTATAACATAAAACAGTTCAAGTAAAAAATTGGAATCAAAATTTTGAAGGGTTTGGTAGAATTTTGCTGCACGAACTCTGGTTTGAGAATCTCATTCGTCGATATTTTCGTCATGGATTTAAAGAGTCCTAACAGTTCATCTTTAAAAATATACAGCACATAATTTATCCTACTTCTATAGTTCCACCTTGTGTTTGAGGCTGTTGGGATATTTTTCTTGACCACACAGGCCGGTAGCCAGCCCAAAAATGTAGGGAGGCGGCTGAAGTTAAGGGGGACAGATCCAACCTAATTATATTTCATCACCATATTAGTTCATTTGCAAATCTTAGGGAGACAGCAAAAATTTAGAGGGACTTGGCCCCCCTAAACCCCCGTAGATACGGGCCTGTGACTACATAGTCCAAAGCATTTGTTCTTTTTGAAGACTTCGAGAATAAAGAAGCAAGTCACGACATGGTTTTAGAAAAAAACTTACACCGTTTTGTACAGTCAACGGACTTTCCTAACACTAAATGAAGCCTATGGGCATGACAATGAAAAAAATACACTTCTGTATATCTTTGTTTAACAAGAGGCTGCTGCTTCCTACCTCACCAACCACAACCGAAGCTCCATCGTATGTTTGAGCAACAAGTTTTCCGTATTGAAAACTAGTCAGACTGTCAAACACAATGCGGGACAGTCAAACTACGGTATAGTGAAGACGATTGCACAGTTCTTTTTCAACACATCAAACTGCATCAAAGTGCAAATTGAACTAGTAGGCTAGAGGCTAGGGCTGGAAATTTGCTGAATCGAAAGTAGGTATTCTATACTAAATTAAAAACAAAATATTTGCAACTTAATGAGCATAAATCTTAAATAATAATAAATATACGAATTAGAAGGAGCGGCGGGAAACATCTCTACTTCTCTCTAATTATCATTACTATAAAATTGTATACTGTTAAGACAATGAAATAACTTTACGAATACGGAAATTACAGCCAAATTTCCATACTTGGATTAGGAAGCAAACGAAACAGTATAGTTGAATCACACTGCCAGCTCGATCCTCTATAGCGAGGGGAGAGCGAGTAGAATAAACATGCTGATGATATTCTAGATTCTCCTTGTTTTGACAGGGAACGTTCCTATTTTTTCCTGTTCCACTCAGCCGAACGGTAACATAAGGGCCATTCCGAAAATACGAGCGCGCAGGATGCTTCTGGCCCTGGCTGGCACGCTAAAAGGTGCTTCTGAAGTGAATGACCGCTATCGGGGTTCGCGTTACCTCTGAAATCTATGGTATCAACAAGAATATGTTCCTATTTGGCGCTGGCAGTGTAAATGCGGCATAGGCCGTCCGAGCTTTTTTTTAAAAAAAAAAAAGAAAAGAAAAGAAAGGAAAGGAAAATATGTAAACATCTTCCCATGTTGATTATGAAATTTAGACATATTAAAACAACGAAAACGGTCATATTTTTACCGTTACCGCCGGTAACAGCGGTAATATGCACTACACGTCCCTGATCCCAAGTGTATAAAGCGTGTGCAAGAGAGGAAACATAGTTTCTATATTCTCTCCAACACTTTGCTAAATATTGAACAGAGATCAAAACTCATGCGGAGAAATCACTTTTAACCTTACGGCTTATATTTAATATATACAGTAGTTGAGATGCCATATGTTTTGAGGTCGGGGACAGATACAGAGTTGCCATTCGTCTCGGAAAATCCGGGACCGTCACGGAATCGAGATCTGTGTCCCGGCGTCCTGAAAAAGTTTCTTCTAGGGACGCTTAAATGTCCCAGATTTCAGCGAAGAAGAAAGGAAGGGAATATTATAGTTTGCTTTTTTCACATGATAAGGTATATAATTATTCTCTTCAACTTCTGAGTATCGCAATTCAAAAGCTGAAAACAAACTTGAATACGTAAAACATGGATTTAATTAAGTTCACGATTTAACTACTTTGACATTGAAGGAAGCATTCGTTTCACTGGGCTAGGGACAAAACGTTTTACTGCTCCATCTTATTGTTATTTTTCGTGCTCTGTTTCAATCTGCATCTTATGAAATATTTTAATCAATAATCCCTGACCGATATTTTCGGTAATTTTCCGCTGACCATTCAAGAAGAAATATGTATTGTTTTAATTAATAAAACTGAACAGACAACAATGGTAAAATTTTGAATTTCACTTTTTAAATAAGCCAACAACACTAACAGACAAAACGTGTGAAAGGAAACATTATACCTTGAATGAGCTAGAACAGACTCTGAAAGCCACGAAACATAACAGATCCTACGAAAAAAAAAAAAAAAAGCTTACCACTGGGAGCAGTGGTATGCTTAACTGCGTTTGCTTAACTAGAGAGGAGAATGTCTACTAGAATGACTAAAAATGTGATTACGTGATACTTCGACAACTCTAACTTAATAGAAGAAAGTAAAATAGTATATAACACTTTTTTTTTTTTCATTTTAAGCATTTCAAAGATTCTCGTAATTTAGTAGTGGCCCGGATATTTATTTTTGAAATATGGCAACCTTAGGGACAGATCAAGTTTCACAAGCAGAGATATAGCACAGAGCTTACTTTGGTTTATGATTCCTTCTGAAATCTTTCTGGTCTCAAAATCTGATTAGAAATAACACTGACTTCGACCTCAACCTTGCTTATTGTTAGTGATGAGATTGGTGGGCCAATCTGTTGTATGAGGAAGCAAAATTTACTTTTCATTTGAAATGCGACAGTAATATATTATTGCTCACTAAACAGTTTTACAAAAAGAAAAAAAGTTAAATTAAGTTTCGATGATAAATGTTTAATAGAGAACACTAAAATGCATATATCTACTAAAATATCTTTATATATGATCTGTGCTAGACAGACAGAGAATAGTTTTGATGCAAAATTAGTTTCGATGCCTCTGACATTCTGATATTAAGTTGTTAATATATTTATTTGAAAAGATTTGAGTTATACTTCAACATTTTATTTTGGTATAGAAGAGGAACACGGTCATTCAGTGGTATAGCGCTCACCTCCATTGCGACGGGTATCTAGTTCAATGCCAGGTCCTGTGAGTCCGTGGTGGACAGCATCAAGTTCGTGGTTTTTTCGGAGTTCTCCCGTTTCTTCCTGCAATTTCATTTCATCAATTATTTCATTATCACTCAGTTTCATTAGTCTCCTTTATCCTAAATGGTATAACCGTGCAACGCCAAATTGAAAAATTCATTTCGTTTTTTTAAAAATTTATTTTAGATGAATGAACATACATACATATACAAACAGATACTGAAACTCTCTCGTGGCTAGGTGTTTAGCGTACGCGCCTCTGGCGTGGGGGACCCGGGTTCGATTCCCAGTGGGAGCTCGTGAGGTTCAGATTTCACCTTAAAACTGTAGGTTACGTCTCATATAGCCTCGCTGCTGAAAGGGATGCTCAAATCAAGTCAACAACGAACATATACTCTTGATATGTATTTGGAAAAGCAACTATAACAATCACGAACAGATCACCGGAAATACCTGAGACAAACTTGAAATGGAAATGTAATCAAAGTATTTGCTTTAAAAGTAATCTTTTCCCATAGGCAATGTATACTACAGGTTGGCCCAAAAGTAGGTATACAGACCTGCATCGAGCAAGTATGACATTTTAATTCATTAAGATAATAAATTTATTTGCTTTCGTTTGTTCCGAGCTTAAAGTATAAGTGAAAATGAATTAAGAATAGATAAGGAAGGACGAAGGAACTATGTGAATGCTTGTATGGATAACAATAAGTAAATTATATAAAATGTCATGACCGATCAGTACGGGACTATCAGTATACCTACTTTTGGGCCACTCTATCTATATATACAATACTATAAGCACTGTGTATTTGTAATAATAATAATATACAGTCTATATATTAATTTTTATGCTCTAAAAATACTAAGAATTGAAACTGATGTAAGTGTAAGTGCATGGCAAACATGGGAGGTGGAGAGGGAATGACATGGTGACAAGAAAACAAAATTAAGCTATCCTATTACGTTTCTATACCTACTTTTCTTTTCTGTTGTTCCTATTTTCCATTTTTTTTTTCTTAAAACTTAATATTTAAAAAAATCCTTTGTGCATATAATCTATAGAAACTACTCTATACCGTACTGATATTTTTCTAGTAGAAACGTAATTAAGCGCGATATTGTCTGGTGACAAGCAATTTATATGCAAATAAAAATTTTCTCCCTATGCCTGGTCGCCTTTATATTCATATTATATATATATATATATATATATATATATATATATATATATATATATGAGAGAGAGAGAGAGAGATGCACACACACACACATACAAACCCTTTTCCACTAATTGTGTGTTGTGATTAAACGACCTGACAACTCACAACGTAGACTTGTCATTCAGGAATCATCCAAGTACATGTTATGAGGTCACGTACAATGCAGAAATCTAAAGCTTGGAAGAGGGTATAGAGAGCGTCACGAGGATATAAAAGGAGAGGGGGGATTATAAGGTCATCTGTTCCCCCCCCCCCTTTCTCTCCGAAATAACAACCCAACCCTCGGATCTTGTGTAAGTCACCGTCAAATTTAGTTTTCCCTCTTGATTACAAATTTACTTTTATTCCGGAAACAATGTGTTTTCATGATTGCTTGATCAACATTTTCATCTCCCTGTCTATTAAAAACTACGAAATTAAAGGGAAAAAAATACGGTAGAGAAAACTAAATTTTAATCATAACATGTTTTGCAGTCAACAGCATTCTTGCCCCTATGGGATAATTTGTTTTGTCATTTTGTATTAAATGTTAGCATGAGCAAACGATAGACATCTTATTGCATGCAATAGGTTGTGAAGGATTATTATGAATCACGACCATAAAATGATTTTACCACTTTTATAAATTGGGGGAGCTAAATTTGATTGTACGCATTTGCTACATTGTCAGTTTTCATAATTAAAGTGTATGCTAATAATAGAAGCTGATGGTATTAAACCCAATTTTCAGTTGGATATTTAGCAAGATAACTGAATAAAATCAAAGCAGAGAATAACATTATATACTGGATTTCTCCTAATTCTACCGAAATCAAACGCTACAATCTCTAATTGTTGTTTTCCTAATTATGAATAATAATTGAAATTATCTATATACGAACGATATGTAGTTCTACAGCAGCGTTTCCTAACCTTTTTCAACTTGCGGCACACTACGCGTGTAACTTGGATTCTCGCGGCACACTTATAGATATTATTTGTAAATATAAAATACCGTGATATTTTTTCTGTGATTACTGATCTCCTTCTCACAGAGATGAAAGCTCGATCACTGGTTTTCCCCTATGTTAATTCATTGTGCTTATTTTTCATTCTAATTTAAAAACAGAAAACAATTACAATGAGATATAGGAATCAGGTTTTTAAAATTACGCTTTCTTTTTCGAAAACTGTATCCAACCTTTTACTAAGAAGGAAGATGACTAAATAACGAACAAACAAACAAATCTCTTTTACTTTAAAAACACAAATGTAGGTAATTTGTCGAAAGGATTGAATGATATTTTGAATTTTCAAGTTACGAAATTGTCTGCAAGAATAAAGAAGCAATAATGATAACAAATACTTTTTTCAACATTAAAAATGTACAGAAAACTAACTCAGTATGAAACTTAAAATTGTAGATTTATAGTAGAGGTTCCTAGTAATGTGGAATACAAATATACATTTACCCCTGTGTTTTGCAATTTGACTGTTATAGAATTAATAATTTTGTTTCAATTTTCTCGCGGCACACCAGCGGCCCATTCACGCACACCGGTTGAGAAACGCTGTTCTACAGGGTGTCTCATAACTATGTATATGATGCATTGGGTGAGGAAACTAGCAACATAACAAACACATTAATCTCATATCTTTCCTTACAAGAATTTTAATCTCTGTTCTTCATGGCATGGTCCACCAATGCACCATCTAATTCGATACATCCCTGAACGTTGTTACAAACAGCCTGACAAACCCGTACTGGTATCCTGTGAAAGTGTGATCGCTCCCCGTAGTTCGGCCAAATTGCGTACGTGATGTTGATAAACTTTTGTCCTTTAAAATACCCCATAAGAAAAAGTCAGATGGTGTCAAACCGGGAGATCGAGCTAGCTACTCCACAGACCGACGTCGACCGACCCAGAGGTTCGGGAATGTTTCGTTCAGCCACCATCGCACCGGCATGGCACTGGTGAAACAGTGCTCGATCTCCACCGTCACCACCACTCTCAGGTTACACGGTGTTGCCATAACGAAACTTTTTGTCCAGAATTACAAAAATACTACACTCATTCAAACATCACATACATACCGTAAATACGCGCGTAATTTTCGCCCTCGCATAATTTTCGCATCCCAATTTTGAAGGGCATTTTCTGTATATTTTATTTTCCTCGCGTAATTTGCGCACGCGAGGATTTGACAGTGTTTTGTAAGAAACCACATGACTTCTTAATCAATTTTTTAATGTTATTTTTCTACAAATTTAGAATTAGTTGTTTGTTGTCAATTCTTGCTACAAAGAAAATGTGTACCGGTATTTTCGTGTTATTTTGACTGAAAAAAAAATACATGATGTTCACTGATGTGGCTAATTTTTTTCCCCGCATAATTTACGCACCCTTGTTTAAAAACAACTTTTTTCCTCTAAAAAAGTGCGAAAATTACGCGAGTAAATACGGTAATTATGGTCCACCATGTACTTTCAAAATAAAAAATACTCTAGTTTAGCTAGAACTCCCTCGTGGCTATATAATTAACGTACGCCTATTCGATGCGAGGGACTCGGGTTTGACTCTCGGTGAAAGCTCACGTGCTTCAGATCCCTTATTAAGCTGTACGGCAACGTCTCATATACCCTCGCTGCTGAAAAGGATGTTAAACTCTAATCACCTAACAGCATCATCTTTCTTAGGGACAGTAAATATCCGTTAAGGAGTTGTATAATAATAGTAGGCCAAGTAGTATTAGTAATAGTGGTAGTAGTGGAGATTATTTAGGGGTTGTACAGTAGTATAGTAGTATTGTCAGTGGTGCTATTCTAATTTTTAAACAACCGGTTATATATATATATATACAGGGTGCGAATTGGCGGGGGGGATGCCAGGGATTTCCCCCCTGACAAAAATCTTTCCCACCCTGGATAAGAAAAATTTTATCCCTGGCAGGGATAACTTTCCCCCCCTCTGGAATATTTTTAAATGGACATAAAGATAAGATAGAAAAAGGTAACAATTCTTACTTTGCGTAGCTAACCTAAATATTACTTGAGTGAAAATTTATGAAAGATCTCACATCTCAAATGTTTTGTACTTGTTAGTGTATATATATATATTTGGTCTAGGAATTAATTCGTGCGGTTGGTACGCACACATTGAAGCTAGGTACAAACACAAAATACATAAATACCTTAAGAAAAATATTGTCCATCGCTAGCCACCACTTTCGCCCATTGGGGCCGCGGTGGCTCAGTGGTAGAGCGTTCACCTCTGGTGCTTGGGGTCCCGGGTTCGATCCCAACCCCCGCCAAGTGAACTTTGTGGTGGACAAACACCGTGTGCGTGGGTTTTCTCGGGGTTCTCCCGTTTCCTCCCACTTTCTTCATTCCACCATTTTTCACTCATTTCTCATAATCACCGTCTCCTTTAGCCTAACCGGCATAACCGTGGGACGTAAAACTCAAAGATTTCATTTCATTTTTCACTTTCGCCCATCTGTCAGGCAATGTACGGATTCCGTGGCGAAAGAAGTCCTCATCCTTGGAAGCGATCCAGTCAGAGACCCATGTTTCGATATCTTCTGAAGAAGTAAACCGCTGTCCAATCAAATCGTTGTTCATGCAATCGAACAAGTAGTAGTCCGAAGGAGCAACGTCTGGTGAATACGGCGGGTGGGGTAAAACTTCCCATCCGACATTTTCTAAATAGGTTTTGCGACATGTGGGCGAGCGTTATCATGTTGAACAATAAGTTTATCATGTCTGTTCTCCCATTCTGGTCGTGTTCTGGCCAGAGCTTGCTTCAAACGCATTAATTGTCGTCGATAACGTTCTCCATTCATAGTTTCACCCGGTTGCAGCAGCTCATAGTACACCACACCTTTCATATCCCACCATATGCACAGCATAACCTTTGCACAGTGAATATCTCGTTTTGGTTGTGATGGACCTGGTTCACCTGGTTTCACCCAGGCCTTTTTTCGTTTAGGGTTCTCGTAATGCATCCACTTCTCATCACCCGTAATAATTCGATGCAGAAACCCCTTTCTGCTCTGTCGTTGAAGCAGCAATTCGCAAATGGTTTTTCGTCTTTCAACGTCTCTGTCTTTCAATTCATGTGGAACCCAATGTGACATCTTTTGAATCATTCCCATGGCTTTCAAGCGTTTGGAGACTGTTGTTTGATCAACGCCTAATGCTGCTGCAAGTTGTTCCTGCGTTTGACACGAATCCTGCTCGAGCAATGCTGTCAATTCTTCGTCTTGAAATTTTTTTGGCTGTCCAGCTCGCTCTTGGTCTGCCAAGCCGAAATCACCACTTCTAAACCGTGCAAACCACTTCTGACACGTTCGCTCAGCTAGAGCATGGTCACCATACACTTCCACCAAAATACGATGACTTTCAGTCGCACTTTTCTGCATGTTACAGGACACCCCGCAAAAACACTTTATCAGGCACAAATTGCGCCATGTTCACTTAACTACAAACTGGTGTTGTTCACGCTTTAATCCACTGCCCTATACTACGAACGATACGCGATGACAGGGGTTTGCAACACATGTGTGGATACACGGAACTGTGGGACGCTCCGTTCGTTGCGCCATCTCTTGTTCACCCGTACGAATTAATTCCTAGACCAAGGGGGGGAGATTGAGTGCGCATATGGGTGAAATTCATCCCCCCTGGGAAAATTTTTCAATTCGCACACTGTATATATATATATATATATATATATATATATATATATATATATATATATATATATATATAGATAGATAGATAGATAGATAGATAGATAGATAGATAGATAGTGTCCCACCAGGAAAGTGTGATATTTTGAGGAATGACAGTATGAGGTCATGACTCATGACACGCAATCGATCGAGATATCAATGAAAAGACCACTCTATTTTGTACACATTGCTTCGAAGGCACATATCTCCAGAACTAATGAAGACATCGGAGTCATTCAAAAACAAGTAGGTAGCACACTAATAAGCATTAGATACATATGACATTCATTACACTCACAGATCCCAGTATTCCGAAATTCATATTCAAATTTCTGTCTGTCCATCGAACTTAAACAATTCAAAGTTGCTTGTTTTCGCAACAATACAAGCGAGTGGGAAAAGTACAGAGGTGTTTTCACAAATTTGTTTGGCTTCTTTCTTTCACTCTTAGCTAGGTCATGCGTGCGTATGTGTGTGTGGTGTTTTATGTATGAGTATAAAAAACGGTTCTGCGAACTCGAAATATTTTAACAAGCGATTCTATTCTCTTTCCAGCCTTAGAAAAAAGTAGATGTAAACAAATCCACCTCACTGCCAATGGGTCGATTACAAGTGATTGGTTGTTGGTCTCACTGCACTAGTATTCTACCGCAATATAATCCCTACTAAAATAATAATTTCAAATAAAGATATATGAATTTATCCTGCATTTTGTGATAATAAAAGCAATAAATATAATACTTAACAACAGATGTAGCTTTATTTCAACCTCACCCGTATTTGGACATATAGGATTTATTGCGCATGCGTATGCGTTCGCGCACCTACCCCACTCATTTAAAAATATTGTAGAATGCAGAGTTTCATGGCGACGATGTGTGGCAATAATCCATTTTCGTCTCGTGTTATAAAACACAAAAGAGAACAACAGGAACAGACAACAATCTCGTTTGTATAAGGATTTAAGAAAATACGGGAAAATATCTCCAACATAGCAGTAGTCAGTGTCAGTGCATTAATTATTTTCAACAGTAGCCTTACACTTACGACGACGAAATTATGCGACGACAGTAAGTAAGCAGACGATCTTGCTGTTCATCGTCTCTCGCTGCCGAAGCACGTGTGAGCCGCGGAGTAATACATTTCGCTTTGTTTACGTCTACTTTGTTCTAAGGCTGGAAAGAGTTTAGCGTGCGAACCGGCTAAATAGCACTCCTGAGTATTGTAACATAATTATGAGTTTCCTTGTTTTTTTCGAAAACTACGCATGGTAATTTTTCCTTAAGCATGTCACTTGCTCATCTTGATGTCGTTATCGATTGAAATGTCTCATCTTTCGATTTTTAAAATTTATTTTAGTTTTGCGCTAATATTGTACAATTTTTCCCATGAAGTTGCTATTAATTTGAGATAGACTCTACCAGTCAACGGCAGTAACAATATCCTAATCTAACAGAAGTACGTGATAACGTTGTGGGCGACGTGGGTTAATAATAGTAATCAATATCAATAGATATAATAATAATAATAATAATAATAATAATAATAATAATAATAATAATAATAATAAAGGTTGTGAAGCACTCACAGTGTTGGGTTAATTAAAGAAGGCAAATTTCACGCTTGACTTGGTCTCAATTAAGAAAATAAATTTAGAAGTTGTTTTTTA
This sequence comes from Thermobia domestica, assembly GCF_964235325.1. Lineage (NCBI taxonomy): Eukaryota > Metazoa > Arthropoda > Insecta > Zygentoma > Lepismatidae > Thermobia > Thermobia domestica. Next base: position 96,580,802 of record NC_137468.1, read on the forward strand.
ATATATGAAAGGCTGATTGGCTTTCCGTTCACTATACAACAAAGCGCGATTGTTAGAATATAATGGAACGGTGAGTCACAAAAGTAAACACACACACACCGACAGAGTAAAAAGATCCTGATAAGAACTGTAATATGTTCCAACTTCCTGTGCGCAGCTTTTGTTTGCGAGATAAACACTGACAATTTTTCACGAAAACTAAATGATTATCAAGCCCTGATAATATCACGTCTGCCATAACGCCATCTATTCAAACGTAACAAAAGCACTGATACATGACAGCTCTAATAAATTTCATCACGAGACTAAATTAAAAGTTTTCTAACTTATCTGTAACTTATCTGTAGGAGCTATGAAGAGTGGATCCGGTGCAATCCATCCGTGGTAGTGTGCAAAGCTTATGGAACAAAGCAAGTTTCGCAGGCTTTATCACTCCCAAATGGCATAAACTGGTGAAACTTGAATGATATACAGAAAGTAGTGCTTTGGTTTAATTCGAGAAACTACAGTACATAAAGAATCACTTAATTAGAACAAAAATGGCACTAGATACAACTCAGAGGTCATTTTATACTGGGTACCTATCAATAACAACAATAGAATGAATTTGGTAAGGTACCATCCCGGTATGTGCCTCACAGGATTGATGAAAACCCTGGAAAACCCCAGTTAGGATGGTCGGCAGCGGGAATCGAAGCCACGACTCCCAAATGTGAAACCAACGCTCTACCATTCGAGATACTTCACTCGGTAAAACACTGTCACTCATGTTACTCCCCCCCTTGACATTACAGCATGGTCTTTAAAAGGGACTACGGACAGCGGGTCTATGGCATTTGAAACGTGTTCCCACGTTGTTTACAAAGCTGGTAATAAGTTGTTGCGGTATGAAGTTCCATTACTCCATCAGCGTTACTGCTGGATGATCCTTGTGCATCTGGACGTATTGCAAGACGTGTACTCATTTTATATTTAAGTCAGGGAAACTGGCAGGCCATATTCTATCGTTCGAAGAGCTCCGCTACCTGCACTGTTTGATGTGGTTGTGCAATAGCGTTCAAAATTTGGAAGGTCGGTATGCAGACACCATTATGCCTCCCCACACAAGAAGGCCGAACCATCAAAATGGTCGATACGAGTTTATCGTAATGTTTCTGAGTTTATTGCGCATTTCGAACTCTCTTAGATGAATGTACGTCCGGAATCACTATTCACAGTAAATCTGTTCTCATTGGAGAAGAGAACACAAGCCCACACTTCCTCAGTTCATTGCTGATGTTCTTAGCATCACCGCAAACAGTGTGGGTGATATGTGAGTGTCAGTGGAATACAATGTATTGGCCGCAGGGCAAAGGGACCACTCTCATGCTGTCGACATACCACAATGAAGTGTGAAACTGGGCAACTTGGAGTCCTCTTACATGTACAATAGGACGTCGATAATCCGAACGTCAAAAATTCGAACGCAATCCCTAGAAGCTTTTTACATTTTGTCTTAGCGCTAGCGATAAACAAAAAATAGGGTTGTCCGTCGGCGTTGTGTGAAGTCGGTGATTTTACAAAAGCTCGTCCATATGTAATTGTTTGTCATATATATTTTTATTTTTATTTTCCCTTAGGACTATACAACTTAAGTTTTAAGTGTGAGTTACAAGAACGGTTTAATTTAGTGTATGAGCAGGTTCTTCAGGAACATTATATGTAAGTAGCATTACGTACGGCATTGTATGTACTGTATAACCACTGTATCGATAAAAGAGCATACCATACAGTATATTTAAACCTAACTGACGTTTTCTTGGTCATTTTCGATAATCCGAACTATCTGTGGTCCCAATTAGTTCGGATTTTCAACTTCCTATTGTATTTGCAATGGCATCCGCTGTTTGATGTCGGTCCCTTCTTGCCTGTTTCACAATATAGCGGCCATCTTCTGCTCTAGTTGACTGTTGTCGATAATCACTTCTCCTTCGCACAGCATTGCGTGTGGTTCGCAATGCTTCTCAGGCACGCGAAACAATGATGTGGGCAATACTAAACTCATGGGCCACAATCGCCTCACTTCGTTCTTCTTTCAGTTTCCCGTCTATTCTTCCCACATGAAGTCATCCAAGTGTTTTCTCCGGGCCATGTTGTTGTACCACCAGCACAATGCACTTTAACAATTCCCTGACTGATACATATAGTCTCGTCCCTTTCATTCAACTGCTTATTGTTGGGGACCGTTCACGTAGACGTTGCATAACGGTCACGTTATGCAACGTCTTGCTCCCTTTGCACGTGTGGGAGACTTCTGGCAATAGCGCCAGGCATTGATTCGTTTCCATCCAATACGAAATATTTTGTTACTTTATTTCGCCCTTAATTTTTGCACATCGGTGTAGTATTTACACGAACTAAAAACGTACAATTATTTTACAGTAAATGAGAGATAAGTCTAGCATCTTTCACGGGAAGTGGAGAATGAAAAAATAATGATATATTTGAATTTGTGGGCATTCTTACATACAACTTACACATTAATTTTGCATACCCGCATTCACTAAGTTACTACCTTATCTGTATCCTTACTACTGTATGTACAGTATTTTTTTATGCGCTGTTATCGTAAAAGCTGAACTCAAAATTATTGTCCAAAAATATGCCTGTGATTTCCCCATATATTCGCTGTTTCACATTTGAGATTGTTGGACAGTAAGGAAAGTTGCCATATGTCAGTTCCTGTCATTTTCCAAAATGAACAACCAGAGAACAATCCGTGCAGTTTATTATTATTATTATTATTATTATTATTATTATTATTATTATTATCTTTCATTGTAGAAAGCACTTAACTTCACTCTTCAGAAACACGCTCTCAACAATAAAACTCTCAATGAACAGAAACAAAACAAAACAAAAAATGCATGGATTATTCTGATTATTTATTCAATTTGTGTTTGGACGAAGTTCGAATATTCACCAGTTGAATTATCTTGAATATTGTAGTTTCCTACAAAATACATTGGAAAAACAGGAGACAGGTGCTACCATCTACTGGTGTTCCTCCACACTCTTTAGACCTCCCGGCCTGATTTTCGATACACATACACAGTAGCGTAAGCAGGAATTTATTTCGGGCGGGATCCAAACTCAAGAGGAGAGTATTTTATATTAAAATTCCTAAAATTGCCCCTAAAATTAGGCTATATTTACACAAAAGTCGAAATTTCGGGGGGTTTGGACCCCCAGGTCCCACCCCCTGCGTACGTCTCTGCACATGCATGCCACATAAAAGCTAAATTGCACGCACTTAAACAAGAAAAGTAATATAAAATTAATGTAGTGTTTAGCCTAAACCAGTCTGTTAAACGAAAGTTAAGTAGAATTAAATGCACAAAACTTACAAGAGAACTAAAATAACTGACGTAAGTGCTGAAACGTCAGGGGAAAAATCTTTGCTGTCGGATATCGAATTAGATATTCTATGAACACAAAGGGGAATAGATTTGGTCGTTTTGCAATGCAACGTGCTGGATACAATTGAAAAAAACAATATAAAAAAGATAGGTTGATGGAAACTATTGAGACGTTAGTACCAGCTGAAGGATGTAGACTTCCAAGTAAACATGTACGTATCAGGAATGTGAGCCTTTTTGTTATATCAGAAACAGCTATTTAAATATATATAATAATTGCGTTTCAGCATGCCACACATTGTTACGACTGATTGAGCACGTTAACAATTCATGTGAAACCATAAAAAATCATATCCTGGAAATGAATATTTGTAGTTCTTTTACAAATATGGATTTAGGCACGTTTACGTAATCCAGCTACCATTTATTATAAAATGGTGGTATATTATCCTTGAAGAACATTGGATATTCTGTCAATATTTTCGCCATAAAACATGCTCTTGTAAGATTTTCCAACCGGATCCAGTGAAACAAATCAAGTGCAAATAGTACGCAGAAAATGTGATCTAACTGTTATGTCATGTAATCTTAAATGTGGGATTTGAGGATCTTAACTGCATCCACTCTTACTTATATATATATATATATATATATATATATATATATATATATATATATATATATATATATATATATATATATATATATATCTTATATCTCCACTCTTATATATCAAAATACAGTGGTTAGAAAACTTTGAAAGATTCTTTCTCAATACACAAGCACGATCTGCTAGTATTAAATCTCTTATGCAGATGCAATTACGTGGAAGTCTTGGAATTTAAGATACGCTTCGCCAGACAACTAGCTTTCATGTGGAATCCTAATCATTTGAGCTTTCACCAGGAATCAAACCAGCGTCTTCCGTACTGAATGAGAGAAATGACAATTTACCGACTAGGTTATCGCACGAAAGGACTTGTTCATTTTCGCAATATTGTGGCATAATTTGCACCCTACCAGTTATAAATAATCACATTATAGTATTTTCCGTTTGTAAATCTCCAATAATGTTATTAATAATAATAGACAACATCTGCACGCAAGTCATTTAAATTACCAAACAATAAACATTTGAAAATAGTTTGATGTTCTCTGGCTTATCTTTGCATTCAACTCTTATGTATTAACTGAATGCAAATATCAAAATCATGAAACTCGCACTTCACACAACAAATAGTCGGTTCTTTTCTATTTCTCCTTAATACCACGTAGTCAATCATATGTGTTACTGAGTGTTTCCTATATAAAATTCATAGCAGCATCGATGCTATACGAAACTTACATTTATTGTTTAAATTGGAATCCTAACTAAGAGTGTACTTACAGTGAACGCACCTATAGTGCATTATACCAAACCCGAGTACCATGTAACCACGAGAAAGATGTTTCTGAACTTTAACGATCGTCAACATACAGGCGTAAATTCCCCACGTGATAACACATTCCGAGCTACATTATGCCTCTTCTTAACTTCTCGAGTCAGCAGTCTTTTTGACTGACTTCCGCAGCGTCTTGCCTACCCTGAGCCAGACTTTTCACTCCCCATACAGTTTTGTTCAAAAAATCTTTGCCACCTACCATAAGGCCATATTCTAGCAACCATACGTAGGAAATTCCAATACTGTGGCTCTAACTACAAAGAATATTCACATTTGTTTGGTTTAATACAGGGATGCAAATAACCACTCGCCCGGGGCGAATGGTTCATCGGTGCGGGCGAGTATTTAATATTATACTGAAGGTAAGTAAATGATTCCTATTGTGGGATGTGGGCTAGTAGATTTTTTTCTTGGGCAAGTAAAATTTTGTTGCTTATTTGCATCTCTGGTTTAATAAGAATTTGGCAAAAAGTGCAGGGCTTTTCAATGAGATGTGAGTGGCCGGGATTTTTTCAACAAGATAATACCTTTTCTTTTCGATCTTGTGCTATATCTTCTTTAGCCTAAATTTAAAAATGATCACGTTCATCACGTAATTCACTCGTGGCTTTCCTCGAAATATTTTAATCCCTCTACCACTTTCTCCTCAGCTAAATGGGTAGATTCCTCCATGTCTCATAAAGTGTTCAATCATCCTTTCGTCTTTTCGTAGTAGTCTACTGGTCTTCATTAAACTCTTTTCCTCTTGTACCGTTTCCAGTTATTTTTTTTTCAGTTCTTCCCCCCACCTAACGTAGATTAATTATCTGCATAGCTCAACGAAACCTGACTAAACTGTCTAGGTTGATAATAACAATCCATAGAAAGAATACCGGGTTGTACGATTCCAAATCCCATGCGCTACAATGAATGTATCCCCGAAAAACACTGCATCCCATACTGTTTAATGGAATTTCTGTTCATTGGTGTTTTCCAAGTGTGCCGATCAGGGGAGTCATTTGGGATCCCCTGAGTTTGACATTTGTTTAGATTTTAACCTATATCAATGAAAAATCTGAAAATCTAGACATCTAGGATTCCCTTCCCCCGAAAAGCAAAATCTGAAATGACGCTGCTAGAGCCGATGTAGGAAAATGGGCTCTTCGCTCCTACCTTTCTGAAAACTCAGTATTTCTTGGTATGCTCCAACAATGAATGATATAAGGTAGAGTTTAAGGGAGGAAATATGAAACTAGTAAAAAAAAATATATATTTCATGGACGTTACTGTTAAGTTATACAGTACATACAAAGTGCTCAAAAGTAGGTATACAGTCAGGTACTGATCAATCATGACATTTTACGTATATCATTTACTTATTGTTATCCATACAGGTATTGACTTAGTTTCTTCCTTATCTATTTTTAATTTATTTTTCACTTATACCTTAAGCACAGAACAAACCAAAGCAGATACATTTATTATCTTAATAAATTAAAATGTCCTACTTAATTGATGCTGGTCTATATATCTACTTTTGGGCCACCGTGTATACGCAAAAATTGTTGCATAAGTTTAGGCGCTCGATTTACTTCCATGTGAGACATTATTGACCAACAATAGTAACTTGAAAATTAGTTTTAAAAAAAAATCTGAAAAAAGCTTCTTTATATATTTACTGTATCTATCCGTACAATTTTTAAAATCACCCCAAAAATTAGATTGAATTTCTGAAAAGTCAGGATTTCGGGGAAGATCCGGACCCCCAAGACTCTCCCCTATGTAAAAATAATCCAAAATGACCGATATTAGTGTCAAATCCCTAGTTTTCGCGGTCGCTGAGGTGAATGATGATACTCTCACAGGCGTTGACTTCCAAATACAACCCCCATGCGAAGAATGGGTATTTCAGCTATCTATATTATAAAAGAGAACGCACAAATCCTTTGTTAGCTCATCACGCTAATACGGCTGAACCAATTTCTTTTATTTTTGGGGGGTTATTAGGATTTGGACCCTAGATGGTTTTTATCATATCACTTTAATTTTTAATTACCAGTGTCTTGAGATAATTGACCATTCAAGTGTCCATACGTACAAATCCTTTGTTATTAGTTCATCATAGGTATAAAAATAAACGTATTTATATGCAACCCGCATGACCGTGTCACTCGGCGGGTTAACATAAATGACAGGCGCTATAATGTTAACATTTACTGCAATTTGAAAGCGAAAAAGTAAAAATTATCTAAGTAACAAAGTTTATTGCGTTCCGGGGTGACCGCAGCGAAGCGGGGTGAACGCTGCTATCACTCGGCGGGTTAACATAAATGACAGGCGCTATAATGTTAACATTTAATGCAATTTGAAAGCGAAAAAGTAAAAATTATCTAAGTAACAAAGTTTATTGCGTTCCGGGGTGACCGCAGCGAAGCGGGGTGAACGCTGCTAGTCTATTATATAAAAGAGAACGCACAAATCCTTTGTTAGCTCATCACGCTAATACGGCTGAACCAATTTCTTTCATTTTGGGGGGGTTATTAGGATTTGGACCCTAGATGGTTTTTATCATATCACTTTAATTTTTAATTACCAGTGTCTTGAGATAATTGACCATTCAAGTGTCCATAACGTACAAATCCTTTGTTAGTTCATCATAGGTATAAAAATAAACGTATTTATATGCAACCCGCATGACCGTGTCACTCGGCGGGTTAACATAAATGACAGGCGCTATAATGTTAACATTTACTGCAATTTGAAAGCGAAAAAGTAAAAATTATCTAAGTAACAAAGTTTATTGCGTTCCGGGGTGACCGCAGCGAAGCGGGTCACACGGCGGGTTAACATAAATGACAGGCGCTATAATGTTAACATTTACTGCAATTTGAAAGCGAAAAAGTAAAAATTATCTAAGTAACAAAGTTTATTGCGTTCCGGGGTGACCGCAGCGAAGCGGGGTGAACGCTGCTAGTCTTTCATAAAAAGGAACCTTGTTCAACTTCCAATAACGTCCTCGTTATTCAGGTCCAACACTGAATTGCAGGTTTACATTTCATAAGCTCGTTGGTGAAAGAAAGCAAACCTTAACACGAAAATGGAATTTCTTTTTTATTATTTTGCAGAATTCTGTACATTCTAAATATGTAGAAGGTGGGTGAATGAAAATGCTGCTGGTTAAGAAGAAAAACCTAATAGAATTTTAGACTCTTCATTGACAAGTTTGCAACCACTGAATCGCTTCTCGCTTTTATTCTACTAATCACCAGTAGTATGAAAACTGACACATTTTGAATGACGTCAGCATTTCTGGGAATTCTGAGCCGTGTATGACGGAAATACAGCAGCTGCACATTTCAACTTCATTTGCCAAGTTATCTTTCGATATACACACTCACATACATACACACGAAAAAAAAAAACACACGCACACACTAACACGAGACAAGAGGGAAAAAAACTCCCAGAAGAGATTTAGAAAAATAGACAGGAAAACTGGTGGCCTTGTTAACAGAGAACAAAGTTAAAAATAATAACCTTCTGGGACAGATTCTACAGGTGTTATTAATAGAACCATCATTTCATTCACAAACAACACAAGAGGTAAATTAACTTACGAGAGAACCCGTGGGTGAAAAATATTGAATGTGTGTTTAAATTCATCCATCTAAGACAGCGTTTCCCAACCAGTGTGCCGCGATTGGGCCGCTGGTGTGCCGCGAGGAAATCGAAACAAAATTATTAATTCTATAGCGATCAAATTTCAAGACAAAGGGGAAAATGTGTATGTGTATTTCATACTATTATGAACTACTATGAATCTACAATTTTAAGTTTCGTACTGTGTTGCTTTTCTGTACATTTTTAATGTTGAAAAAAGTATTTGTTATCACTATTGCTTTTTTATTGTTGCAGACTTTCGTAACGTGAAATTTTAAAATATCATTCAATCCTTTCGACAAAGCAAACATGCATACAAATTAACTACATATGTGTTTTAAAAGTAAAAGAAATTTGTTTGTTCGTTCGTTATTTGGTGATCTTGCTTCTTAGTGAAAGATTGGATACAGTTTTCGAAAAAGAAAGTGTACTTTTAAAAAACTGATTCCTCTATCTCATTTCAATTTTCAATTTTTAAATTACAATGAAAAATAAGCATAATGTTTCACCATGGGGGAAAACCAGTGAACGAACTTTCTTCTCTGTAAGAAGGAGATCAGTAATCACAGAAAAGAATTACCACGGTATTTTATATTTACAAATAATATCTATATGATTGTGCCGCGAGAATTCAAGTTACACCTGTAGTGTGCCGCAAGTTGAAAAAGGTTGGGAAACGCTGATCTAAGATATCCTATCGAAAGCACTTACATTATTAAAGACTATTACTAAGCTTTTTTTTAAAAAAGAAAGTATTTTCATTCAAAATAATATTGTTCCAATCAACGTAAATATTTTTCAATACGAAATAAGGAAAATCCTATAAGGTAATAAATAGGGTTAGGATCTTGTTGATTTTGCATCTTTTTTCTGGATTAGTATAAACATTGCTCGTTGTGTTATAAATCCTGTTTTATTAAAAAGAAGTAATTTAAGACAAACTTGTTTGTGCATTTTTTTTTTTTTTGCATTTTTTGCCCATTTCTGTGTATAAGTGCATTTTTTAAAGTTTTTGGGCATTTTACGTGCATATTTAGTATTTATTCTTACTTTTAACTGCATAATTCTCATTTCCTTATAAAAACAATAAATTGAAGTAGAATGCTTCCACCTACACGATTCTAGTTCGAAATATTCGTTGGAGCGAGGTGTGTGATACGGCAAGAAAATTTGTACTGCCTTGCCGAAAGGAAATTTACCGTTGAACAGCATGTTTCAAGGGACAAACACACACGGGGACTTAAGTTACGTGCAAACGAGAGGCAAACGCCGCGCAACAACTTCTCCCGCAGTGTGGTACATCCAAAAATCATTCTGTTTTTTTCGAAGATTTTTGTGAAGCATTTATTTGTGCTGACATTCCGTTGAACAAAGTGGACAACGTGACATTGCGTGCCTTTTTGGAAAAATACACTTCTAAACCCCTCCCCGATTAAGGAAGAATTATGTGAACAAACTTTACGAGAAAACAATGCAGTGCATTAGACAACAAGTGGACGGAAAGAAAATATGGGTGTCCATGGATGAAACGTGTGATTCGGAGGGACGAAATGTAGTGAATGTTGGAATGATGCATGAGGGTGAGCCGGGTAAAACATTTCTTTTGAATTGCGAAGTTCTGGAAAAGGTCAATTATTCCACGATCAGTAAGTTATTTGATAAATCAATGCATCTCTTATGGCCTAATGGCGTCCTTTACGAAAACGTGCTGCTCTTTGTAACCGATTCTGCACCGTATATGGTAAAAGCAGCGAACTCACTGCAGGCGCTATATTCGAAAATGATTCACACTACGTGCCTCGCGCATGGTTGCCACAGAGTGGCTGAAGAGATACGTGTGCAGTTTCCTGATGTTGATAAACTCATAGGAAGTGTTCAGTAAGGACCGACCACGTGTAGCTGCTTTTAAGTCGGAGCATCCTGAACTCCCTCTACCACCTAGCCCCGTTCTTACCAGGTGGAGAACGTGGCTAGAAGCCTGTAAATACTATTGTCAAAACTTCGAAGCTGTGAAGAAAACGATAGACTCTTTCGACTCCTCCGAAGCTTCCGCGATTCGAACTGCACAAGAGATACTGGTCAATCCTGAAATTCAAGGTAACCTTATGCACATTCAATCTAATTTTGGATTTCTACCAGGTGTGATTACTTCTTTAGAGAAATCTGAAGAAAAGTTGACTTCAATTGACGCAATCAAAAATGCAGCAAGTGCATTAGAAAGTGTTCCTGGGGAAGTAGGACTTGTACTGTCAAGAAAAATGACAGATATATCGAAAAAACTCAGGTTACCATGTTTTGTGTGCGATAGTGGACGTTCTTTCAGGCAGAAAATTTGTACTGCCCAAATTAGAAAGTGATCTAGGAATTAGTGATATGGTCTATTTCGAATATTCTACGGTGGTTTCTGTAGAAACTGAAATAACCTTTTCAATGTACAAATCGTTATTTGCAGACAACCGCCATGCATTCCAGTTCGAAAACCAACCTTCATATTTTTGTTGTTATTGTTGTTGTTGTTTATTGCAACTCAGTGTTAGGTGCAACTTTTGAGAAAAACACAATAGAGTAGAGCCACGTATATATATGTAATGCACTAATAAATAGTAACGGATGATTCTCTGTGAAAGCATTTTTTTCAAATTATAGTGCATTTTTTTAGATTTTTAGTGCATAATTGCATTTTTTATTTTGCATTTTACCCGCATTTATAGTGCAATAAAATCCTAACCCTAGTAATAAATTTATATTTTTTCAGTCATTTAGATGAGACAGAACAGAAAAACTAATTCCAACGGTTCATTATAAACATGAATGGTTATAATGTGGATCACATCCGATTATCTCACTGTGCAATTCGAGAAAAAAAAAATACATTTATATTTTTACAAACGAATGTTAGCAAAAAGTGTTGACTTGTTCATATACATATTTTGGGAGATGAGAGACATATACTAACGTAAGAATAACAAACTTTCTATTATTTTTTTAATACAGTGTAATGAACTCATATACTGGTTTTGATAGAGGAACTGTACCAAAAGTGGGCCCCCATTTTGTTTTTTCCATATATCTAAGAAAATATCGATCAGAAAAAAATGCTATCCAGGCTGAGAATAATATGATATGTAATTGCTTTGCTTGTTTCTTCCCATCGCAATCAAGGAAAAAATGGGTTGAGAAAAAATGGATTTTCATATGGACTGCATTTTCGGCATTCGAAAAAACTGTTCCAAAACCGGGCCCCTCTAAATTTAGATGAATTACCCAAAGCGAAAACCTGTATTACTTTAAATGAGTTACGTATTTAAGCTAAAAACAACATTGTAAACACTGGGGATTGAAATAAAATGAAATATGAATGTTTAAAAGACTTTATTGGAAGAAATTGAAACAAATTTCGAAAAGTAAAGAACACATTAAAATTGAACTTAAAACTTAAATATTCCACATTCTAGTTGCCCAAATGCAATATGAAAGTCTTTTTCTTAACTCCAGCACAACCTTTCAAATAGATTAAACTTATAAACTGAAAATATCTAAACTTAAATATTCCACATTTTACTGACGGAAATAGCAAATCAAAATGTCTTTTTTTTCTTTTTAAACTCCAGAACAATCTTTCATATAGACTAAACTTGAAGACTGAAACTTTCAAAACTGAAATATCCAATATTCTACTGGTAGAAATAAATCTAAACCTCTTTCTTTCTCCAACCTCCTTATTCAGCATCTGAAAAAAAATCCTCAAACTTCAGAACCGAAACTTCCAAATTAAACGTGATAAATGAAATGTTTCATGAAGTTAAGATTTCTGCTGGCAAAAGTCACAAATATAATTGACTTTGTCAGTCTCCTCACAATCTCCATGGGCCCACTAAGAGCACATGATACAATGGACCCAGAGTTCAATTCTCGTATCACTCGAAAAATTTTCAGTGCAGGACATGCGTGTGGCATCGTCATCCGTGGACGATGTTTTCCCAGGTGGAACGTTTGAAGTTGAGAATACTGTTGATGCTTCCTTATATCAGAGATTGAGCCACAATCAGAATCGTCTTCCTTGGCTCTTCCCTTCACCTTTAGCTGTGTCTTTTACTTTCCTGGATTATAGGATCTTGATAATGACTTGACACTACCATGCCCTCGCCACGATATTGTGTTATTAGTTTCGGCTTTATTTTGGCCATTTTGGTCCTCTTGAAAATTGTAAATAAATTGCACGAATTATGAGAATTTGGTATGAAACATATTTTTTACTTTTGAACAACATAGTAGGGGCTCGCTTTAGGATTGACAAGGGGGCCCACTTTACGACCATACATGTTTTTACTTTCGCTGCATATAATTTGTCACTCCTACGTCTAAATTACTAGCTAATTACATCGAACATACCTCTTACCATTAAGATTAAATAAATAAATAGTTGGCTCACTTACCTCTTTACTAACTATGGAAAATAATGCTTGCTCGTCGGAGCTTCAAAACTTTCCACTGTATGAAAACTCGTCAGATGTTGATTGCAGAACAAAGGATTAACTGATCAACACAGGAACTAGCGCTGCATGCAACAGTAACGGTAAACTACAATTCAGCTTATTTCTAGCATTATACGCCAATACCCGGAGCAGCAATTGAGGGGGCCCGCTTTATGGACCCGGGCCCGGGTTTGGTACAGTTCCTCTACACATTAAGACGTTCCAGGTAGTAAGGGTACGCAGGCCCGTATCCACGGGGGACTAGAGGGGCCGGACCACCGCTAAATTTTTACTGGCCATCTATAATTTTACAGGCCCTAACGGTAGGCTTGCAAATGAACTTTATTGGATCGGGCTCCGCCTAACTTCTACCGCCCCCTCTACATTCTTGGGCTGGCTATGGACCTGAGTGCATACTCAACAAATTTATTTTGACACACACACACACACACACAGAGAGAGAGATTGAAAGAAAGAAATAATTTTAAACTTTCTTCACAATAACTAACTTAACAAATCTTCTCTATCAATTATTATTATTGTTGTTGTTGAAATATCTGCAATTATTACTGTGGCTAAATAATAATAAAAAAAACTAATGTAATGTTGAGTTCGCTCTTACTGCCTGGAATGTCTCGTATGTTCATATATGCAATGATTAAACGCGTTGGCCATCAGTTACGGGGAGAATCATTCGAAGATCAGGTTTTTCCCAAATTTATTTCCAGAAAGAATATGGTCATTTTTCCTAATGCTGACAATAATGTATAATAATGATAATAACACTATGCAACACGAAATCTGTCGTTTACATGGAAATATGTTTTTCTTATGTAATTTTGCATGAGAAAATCAAATTTGTAATTACTTGTTATGTATTGCATACCAATTTTGTAAAAAATTGAAAAGTTTGAAATTTTGTACTCTAAAATACTGTATTTTTACGGGTGGTGATGAAATATAATTAATTATTGAAATTTAGCTTACCTTTTCAGCAGCGAGGCTATATTGGATGTGAGCCTACAGTTAAAGGTGGAATTCGAATCACCGTGTCCTTCAATGTTCTCCTACCGAGAATCGAACTCGAGACCCCGTGCACCGAAAGCGCGCATGCTACCCACTAGACGAGCGGGGAGGGCAGAAATGTGTTTAAGATAAAACTTGTTGCATATGTAATACACCTTATAATATACGCTCATTTAAACATCATCCAAGCGACAATTTTTCTTCTTTACAGAATGAATACGCTGTTTAAAGAGTGGTTCTCCTCATTTTCCCCATTTTCTCCTACTGTGTATGAGTTTCTGCGTCATAATAGGAAACGCTAGATTCTTATATTTCTGCTGACTTATCTTTATTTCAGGTAGTAGCCCATTAACATCTAGTGATAAGCAAGTTCAGATTTGTGCTGTCTAACTTTACTGCCATGTGTTCTAGGATTTGAATAATTTTTGGTTCGATTGTATTGTTATTTGCTGAGTGAGATTTTGTTAGGAGTGGCCGGATGTGCCACACTGTGTCTTTTTGAGGTAGTGTGCAGGCCCGTATCCAGGTGGGGTCTAGGGGGCCGCCCCCCTAAATTTTTGCGGGCCCCTCTAAAATTTTCATGGTAGGCTTGCAAATGAACTATAATATGGTGATGAACTATAATATTTTCGGGTCGGGCGCCCCCCTAACTTCAGCCGGGCCCCCTACATTTTTGGGTTGGCTACCGGCCTGGTAGTGTGTGCTATGCATCTGCGTTTCAAGAAAGTGTTGAAGATACGTTTTGCTACATGCAGTGCAGTGCAATGTCCTGTGCATGTAAAAATAAAACCGGACTTATTTTGTTATGTGTATAGTGAACTTAAATTTAAAAATAAAAAAACGCAGTCTTACACCTTTAGTTAAAATGATATGAGTCGCATATGCTACAGGAACAGATGGGTGAACATTTCCAATATAGAGAAGCACTGCCTTCAGACTTAGTTTCGAGCTGTCAATAATAAACAAAGGTTACTCGGTGGAATTATGTTTATGTCCCAAATACTGAAATAAGCCATTTATATCTTTCTATGCCTCAATCAACAAAATAGTCCTCAAATGACTTTGTCGTTTCCTAAACAAACTTATTTTAACATCTTAAGCTGAGAGATTCCAAACTTGAGGCCTAGAGCCCAACAATTCCACTTTTCTTTTAGGAAGATTTTAAGTCTCGTACAAGATCGTTAAGCCCTTCTTGTGTAATAAAATGAAATGATGTTGATTGGGACGAAGATGGCTTAAAGCCTAGATCTTCCTTGTTGCTTGAAGCATCTGAATCAATAGTGTAATGTTCTGAAACTTTAGTCACTGGAAGATCTTCACTGTGGAGAACTGTTTGAAGAGCCTAACTTTAAATTAGATTATTGAATTTGATGTTTAGATTTAGAGGAAAGCCCTTTACATCTGTCGAGCAAAAGTAACAGTCAGTTACATGATCTATTTATTAGCGCCAAATCATAAAAACAGCAAATTTCTTAGAACTATGTTGTTCTTGTAGCTAGTTTCTCAAATTTCAGGAACACACAGTGCAACATATAGTGGGGCCCAAGACTTATCCTGGTCCCCAACTCTACAGCCAAAGTACAGTTTATGAATTTATGAGTGCGATATTGGACTTCATTGAGTATAAAATATTCAAATGGCATGTGTGGGAGGACTTGAAAAAGTTATTGGTATTCTCACAGGAATATCACAAGGATACACCAAATATTGTTTTTTATGTGAGTGGGAGAGCTGTGACAAAGACCAATTGTGAACCCTCAAGATGTATTTTTGCCACCGTTACATATCGATCTTAGGTTAATGAAGATTTTTGTTAAAGCACTAGATACAGAAGGTATTGTTTTCACGCACCTTAAGGAGAAATTCAGAAAATTAAGTGAGATAAAAATTAAAGAATGAATATTTGTTGGTCTACAGATTAAAATAGTTATGTAGGATGAAAACTTTGAAACTAAGCTCTGAAATTGAGAAATTAGTTTGGTTGTCATTTAAATCGGTGTTAGGTTTTCTTGGAAACGTAAAAGCTGAAAATTATGAAGTTAGGACATAGTGCGCAGTTTTCAATCATTGGATGCAACATGTCATTAAAATTACACTTTTTGCACTCACATCTTGACTTTTTACCTCAAAACTTCGGCGCAGTAACTAATGGAATACGGGGAACGTTTTCATCAGGACATTGCCACATTTGAAAAACATTAGACTGGAAAGAGGACTGAAAGTATGCTTTCTGAGTATTGCTGGTCAGAAGATATCTACAAGCGGAAGTGACCAAATAAAGTATTTTAAAGGGTAAATCAACAAAATTTAATATTAGTATAATACGCCTTCCTAGCCTACATTAGATAGTAAATATATGTAAATATGTACATTTCATATAATGTGTTGTGATCTGCCCAACAAAAACGTGACGTTATAGAACGTTTTGGTTTTCACCAATGAATTCAGCACCTGTTATTTAGCTAAAATCACATAATTTTATTTGAAGGACAGAAAAAAAGTTTAAATTTGTTGCACAGTGCAATGTATAATAATATATATTTCCCAAAGTAGTATATATTCAGGTTCACCAAAGAGTATGCGTGTCAATGTTAGGAAAAGACAAATATTAATGAATAGGCCTAGATACAATGCAATCTGCTAGTGAACGGTGTGTTTTGCTACATATATAGTATACAAATATCAACTTCTATCAGCAAAATAAAAGGTGTCACTTATTACTGGCAAGAAATCATACCTTCTAGCACTATAAAAATGACTTTTTTCGATTTTCCTGATCACCCTCCCTCTTTTTACTGCCACCTCTTTTTACTCTTTCTAGCTCGTCCCTCATATGATACAGTCCGTCTCAACCAGTGTTCCAACCACTTCCTCATTACACCTAAAATTATTTTATCTCCACTATCTAAAACCACCTCATTCGTTGTCCGTTCTAACCTACTAATTCTCTCTATCCCTCTCCAGAGCTCCTTTGTGGCTAAGCGGTTAGCGTACGCACCTTTGGCGTGGGAGACCAGGTTCAATTCCCGGTGGAGCTCATATGGTTCGGATTCCACGTCAATCAGTAGGTTCCGTCTCATATAGCCTCGTTGCTAAATGAAACGTTAAACTCAAAATCAACTCAACTTCATTCTTCTTCACACCCACATTTCGAAAGATCAGACTTTTTCATCGCTTTTACCTAATGTCCATGTTTGTGCTCCGTAGAATCAATATCTTCTTAACACTTTATTCAAAGATTCACAAAATACTTTATATATATATATATATATATATATATATATATATATATATATATATATATATATATATATATATATATGTGTGTGTGTGTGTGTGTGTGTGTGTGTGTGTGTGTGTGTGTAAAATCAAAGTTTAATGACAATCCAGATCTCTTGACATTGCTTCGTCTTCACACATACTCAATAACTGAAAATTTTAATCAGCGGAGTACCTTGCTACAGGAACATGCGTACAGTAGGCCTATATTCAGTATTAAAACGGTCAACATCAGAAAGCGCTCCTAAAATTACTCTTGTTAAGTGTTAGATAATCGCACGTACGTTAACACAAATAGAAACAACTGTAACACACGACACATGCAAGACATCCTGCACTCTCTCCATATGCATGCACAACACACACTGCGCCCTTTTACAGGAAAGAATTACGTCATTGAAGAACCAAAAGAACGCCTGAAACACGTATGTCATTCCTTTTTATAAACTGATCTGAAAATCAAATTGCGATAGTGGCTGTTACTAGTCTATGTCTCTTTCCAAGAACCACGAAGTTAAGATATCAGGGGGAAAAGAAGGAAAGAAAGAATAGGCCCCATAAGGTAAGGTAAGGTTACAGGATACTTGCACAATATGCTGTTTCGCAAGTTTTAATTGAAGTAAGAGATTGTTTTATTTATTTATTTATTTATTTTTTAATGATGTTTCTACGAATACACCGATCTAAAATTGTGAGCTCAAGGCTTCCCATAACTTCAGGCCCGTATTTACTATCCATTTCATAAAGACAGGCCCCTGACTTGGCGGTGCTGCCGTGACGTCCAGTCAAAACTTATATTACATTGTCGTACCTCGTGTGAATTGTTGGAATGTTGTCTTTTCAATACTTAAGACATACAAATTTTCTTTGTACTGTGTAGTGAGAAAAAAATAGAAATTAATGAAAAAGTGCGTATTTTTTCGTACTTTTTTGGTAAATCAATGTTTATAGGACTATATCTCGGAAAGGAGATAACATGAAATAATTTCCTGTGCACCATATGTAGATGCATATGTTACCTGTAAGTTCTGAAAATTTCATTACTCAACACATATTACTTTTCTTGTTATTCAGTAAAAAGTGAGACATCATTATCTCTGAATTGCTGCGGTGTATTAACAATCTTAAAAAACTTTTAGAAAGATCTTAAAGTAGCTTTTTCAACCAAACTGTTTTGACTTGTTTTAAAAGATAAACAATCACAAATATGACATTATGATTTTCTCAGCTTTGCGCCCTTCGCTATCGCAGTTTATACGGAGTGCTACGTTGCCACATTTTCCTGGCGCGTATACACTCTCAGACGGACGGGTATTTAAACTTGTCACGCACACTGTCCGGCACTTTTTAGAGATATTTTTAAAATTTTATGTCACCACAGATTTTAAACCAATTTCTTAGAAATTAACAGGATATACAGAAAATGTGCCAAATGTTCAAAATTAGAAAAGCGAACTCTTATTTTGTTTGGATTTGCATGTGATGGTCTTCGAAAATTTGTTGCTTTTTGTCAGTTTTTCACTTACTGCACGCAGTACAAAATACACTTGCACAGAAACAAATACAAGCATAAACTTTATTATATGATACAACCTTAGTTGATATGGAATATTGAGTTTACACTTCACAGAAAATGTTCCACCACTTGACAGACATACTAATAGCTCTTGCGTAGTTGATTTGTAAAAATCGCGTAAAGCTGGCTTCCGTACAAGGCTTATGTGAATAATTAGTGTAAAAAGTTCCTTGTTTTTAATTAAAGTAACACGCTTTCATTTAGAAAACAAAGATTTTTGTTTTAGTATTTTTTTTCTTTTTCTCAATCTGCTGTTTTGCGTATTGATTCATAACTTTTACTACTATTCCTGGGGGGAGCTCATGTAGTTTGGATTCCACGTTAATCAGTAGGTCGACGTCTCATATAGCCTCACTGCTGAACAGGACGTTCAACTCAAAATCAATTCAACTTTTTTTTTTACTATAAAACTTCATCGGTAAAAACAGCTGAAACACTTTATATGCGGAATACTCTGTAGATAGCCCAGCATTTTGATCAATTCCCGGGATACCACTAAACAAGGGTATGCATTTATTTGAATTTTATCGCTCCAAGCTACATCAGAATCTGTCTTTGAATAGGAACGACACGTTTTTTTCTCTCTTTCCCGGCACAGCCTCAGGTTCACTTGAAACAGAGTTACTATCTTGTTCACTCCTGAATACGCCACTGAACACAGAATAATCAATGTCATTACTATTTATTACTAACTCATAACCGTCTGAGTCGGAGTCATTCATCAGTTCTGCAATTTCATTATCGCTAAAAATTTTGCCTCTTCTTTTTGTAATACCGCTGCTCGTAAAGGAATATCCATATATATATATAATATATTTAATCAAAAACCACGACATATACTAAGGAAAATATAAATGCCCATTCGTCCCTCATAGCAATGAACCCATATGGTGTGAGTGCATGTCTAAGTTTTTGACGCCTACGAACCGAAGGGAAGTGTTGAAGACGTAATCAGTGCAACGTGATTAGACGCAAATACAGCGCTCGTCACCTACACATTGCATAGTTTTCTTTCGTTGAAAGAAAACAAAGGACCCATTCTCTGTTATTGTACATTCGGCAGGGGAATTGATCGCAGAACTTCGGTGAACACGTGATTGCCAAGGATACATTTCTTTTTAACCTTTAACATGTTCGTAAGGTGGAAAGTGTATATACTGATAGATCTTGAGGTAGAAATCGAGCCATTGTTAATAAGTATACAGGAAGATAACAGGAGCAGCGATGAGTCAACAAACCCATTACGAAAGTGAATGAAGTAAATAGATTAAGAGATGAGTTTTTGGATGTTTTACTTCGTTTTATTTCGATTAAATTGAGATGTGTAATGCATTATTATTATTTTTATGATGTTGTGAAAGGTTATAATAAATACCTTTTCCTATTACATTCTTATGAAGTAAGCTTTGCGCTACAAGTTTCCTGAACGCGACAACACTGCACGACAGCGTTGCCGCACTTCCACTCACTGTATGCTGTTTCTTCATATAAGCGCGGGGAATTTAAAGATTGGGCTGCAACATGGCTCACCGCTTAACGCAGAGAACGTGTTGAAGTAAAAAAAAAAAAAAAAAAAAAAAAAAAAAAAAATTAAAAAATAAATACTCTACCAACTAAACCTTTTTATGTTAATAGTTTCAAATATTTGGAACACTAGACTTCCAAATTTTCGAACAGTGTTTTGTACGTTTCTCTACCTACCATGGTAAAGGAGATCAGAGCGTCGTACATTTGTTTTAATTACACAAAAAGTATCAAGTGATGAAAATTGAACTTTTCACAACTTACAGTTAATGGATGCATCTACATATTGTACACAGGAAATTATTTCACGTGATCTCTTTTCTGAGATATAGTCCTATAAACATTGATCTACCAAAAAAGTACGAAAAAATACGCACTTTTTCATTAATTTTTATTTTTTTCTCACTGCATAATACAAAGAAAATTTTTATGTCTTAAGTATTGAAAAGACAACATTTCAGGAATTCCAACGAGGTACGACAATGCAATATAAGTTTTGACTGAACGTCACGGCAGCATCACGAAGTCAGGGGCCTATCTTTATGAAATGGATAGTAGGTAAGTGCTATTCTGTGCTTGAGAACAGGGCGGCAAAATTTTCGATACTTTAGAAAGAGTTTTCTATTACTCGAGAAACCTAAAAACATGAGAAAACGCATACAGGAGACAAATAATTTATTTACAAATACTTTGGGAAGAGTTTTCTTCTCATTCAAGTAACCTAAAACATATGAAAAAATGCATACAGGAGAAAAACAGTTTCTTTGCAAATATTTTGGGAAGAATTTTTTTTTATTTGGGTAATCTAACAACATAAGAAAACGCATACAGGAAAAAAAAACAATTTTTGGAATTTTTTTATTATTCAAGTAACCTAAATCACGAGAAAGAAAAATGCATACAGGAGAAAAAGTTTATCTGCAAATACTTTGGAAAGAGTTTCGTTTATTCGTTCGAGTAGCTTAAAAACATACAGTAACAAAGAATCCACACTCATTATGTAAACTAATATATTTTTTTACATATAGAGTTCTATAAAATGCTTTTTACTAAACTCAATATAATCTTTAATCATGTGATAAATCCAAATAAACAATGTCAGAAACACTGCCTAGTTTTTTAAATTCCATATTTTAACAAAAGAGACACTGACCAAAGCTTAAAACTTTACTTTATTTTAAATTATAATTTGTAACTGTTTCGGATATCTAGCATATCCTTCTTCAGACACGATCGAAATTAATGAAAATACAGACATATATATAAATGTTGTTATAACAGAGTTTAAATTCTTTAACCGAAATTTAAACTCTGTTATAACAACATTTATATATATGTCTGTATTTTCATTAATTTCGATCGTGTCTGAAGAAGGATATGCTAGATATCCGAAACAGTTACAAATTATAATTTAAAATAAAGTAAAGTTTTAAGCTTTGGTCAGTGTCTCTTTTGTTAAAACAATTAATCCAAAGCCATGAATAGTCTTACTATCCATATTTTACTATTACAATGATAAAATAATTTAAGAAATTCAATCATAATTCATTTTTAAAGTGAAATTATGAAATATAGAAATGACATAACAGTTGATTAAGAATTAATAGAACGCATTTTCTCCAGACAGTAAATTAAAATCTACATGAATACATTAGATGCAAGCAATGGTGTATTTACGATTTTGTTTCGGGGGGCTTTGCTAACTTTAGTCCTGGAAATGTGAAAATTCTGCAAGATATTTCATTTACTTTATTATAGTAAATAAAATTTCGGGGGGCTTAAGCCCCGAAAGCAACCCCTTAAATACGCCACTGCATGCCAGTATTGAGAGAATGTGTCCCCAATGGATGAGAAGCTCGTTGCCTTGTAATCAAAGGGTCCAGTGTTTAATTTCCGTTGGGGGGACAAATGGTTCGGATCCGCTCTTAATACGTTTTCATCCCATGAAAGACGATGGCAAACTACAATACCATGGGTCCACCTTGCCCAGGGACCTTCGGGTCAAACACCTACCTTCGGGCAGAACACATAATAATCATTATTGAGAGAATTAGGCCGTTTAAACTACGTTGTAACTTTTGCAACTTTTAATGCTAAACTGCTTCTCAACAAGAACTGGTATGTTTGCAAAATCACGGCTTGTTTCCTTGTTTCAGACATAAGTTTGTTCGAGGTGGGAGGCAAATTATTTAGAGCACAGGGGCGCACAATATATGAATACGGGCCTGTATAACTTTACGGCTGAAGTTCTATTTTTCAGTCCATGTACTTGCACATTCAAACCCTGTTCATAGTATAATACCTAGTACTCGGCATACAGTCGAGTAGGCGCACGCTGATAGTAGCTACACTGTAAAATGAAGTAATTTGTTACTCACAGTCAATCGCGGTGGCTTAGTGGTAGAGCGCTCGCGTATAGCGTGCGGGGTCCCTGGTTCGATTCCAACTTTCGCCAACCGGGATTTGTAGAATACAAATACTGTGTGCGTGGATTTTATCGGGGTTCTACCGTTTCCTCCCATTTTCATCATGACTGTCTCCCTTAGTATTGGTGCATAATTATGGGACATTAAAATAAATTTCACCAAAAATACATGGGAGCTGATGTGAGGATGTTTTGACAGTTGTTACTATCAAATGCGAGATCATAACAATCGAAATAGGTGGAAGAAATAGAAGTGTAAAAATTATATTATATATATGCGCATTGGAATGCTTCGACACAGAGAAGTCACATATTTGAATATTAACGTTTATGTAAGATTAGGGAGAATGCTAACTACAACTTCACTCGTTAACAACATATTCAACACTTCACTTTATTTATCCTTTGCTAACTTACCAGTGGAATGGAATTTTATTCCAAAAATATTTCCTACATCCCCAAGAATCGCACCCTGGTTATACTTAGTTTCCTTCCGCTACTAACGTGCTTAGTAAGTTTTGCTATCATGAAGAATTCGCGTCACGAAGCTGTCAGTAAGAGTATCAAACTAATCCAAGTATATTTTCCCTCCATAACGTAACGTTCATGTTGGTTCTAATCCGAGATCAGTCACCAAGACAGGCGTTTTGTCAGTTATACCACCTAATGAGAGGATGGTAACTTTAAATACCGGTTTTGGTCCTTAATTTCCCTTTCTATTCTAGCTGTTGTTGCTGCTGATTATTATTAGTCACTCCAGTGGAAAATAATCACATGTTGTATTCAGCAGGTTGTCTAATAACGGGTCTAGGAAGATTCGCGTAGGAAAATTCGGTGAAGTAAAATTCGGTGTACAGAAAAATCGTGTGGGGAAAGTTAGGTGTACACCGTGTAAGGTGGATTCGGTGTAATACATATTGTATATTACCGCCTACGATAACTCACAAAACTTCACATTGTGAAAAAGAATACGCCATAAAATGCACCAAATAAAATGTTATTACGTATTTCAAGAAAAGAATATTTTTTATTTTTATTTTTATTTATTTATTTTGCATTAGCTCCGATATCTCTTACATGCCTTTTCGGTAGGATTACTATAGTTTGTTTTAATCACACAATCCATCTGACAGTTTTTGTCAGAAATAAAACAATCCCAACTAGAAGTTCAGAGAATAGTTATGGAAACAACTAAAAACACCTTCCATATAGTACACCATAAAACATACTACACATATGTAAGAAGCAAAAAAATATATTGATCAAAAAAGTCAGTCGCATAGGCAATATAAAGTGAGATGGTTTTATCAGATAATAGCTGTAGGAATAGTATTGAGATAATAATAGGAACAAAGGCTAAAATAATGAATAATAAAATAATAAGTTCAGTAAAATATTTACTACGTCCTAAAAGCACCTACAATATACACTATGGATAATATATATACCTAGGTATATAATACATAACAAATGCTAGATTCAGAATTATTTGTCAAAATGATTCCTCTCATTCCTCTCAAATATTGAACAATGTCCCCATTTTCAAGTGTTTGCAAGCGACTGGAATTTGGAAGTGGTGCATTTACGTATATTTCTTCTTACTATTATGGAAGAGACCTGCATGTAACCGTTTTCGAAAAATCTGCAAGACACCCTCTAAAACAGCATAAAAATTTACGTTTCAAATTAAATGTCGCTTGGTAGCGATGGTCGCTTCGTTAAATCACACGGATGGACATCGAAAAACTAATTTTTCGTCATGTCAAAATCTTGAATTCAAATTATTTCACGATCACATTTCTTTCAATTCCTTATGCAGTAGAAGTACGTTCTACCCAAACTTTGAACTTAAAACTAATACATTCCTTTATCTTCATGGTTTCTAATGGTTCCTACGGTCCACTAAACGAATATTTCTTTACACCTAGTACTTCGCACACCGAGTTTTCCGTACACCAAATTTTCCATGCACCGAATTTTCTTATACCAAGTTTTACTACACCGAGATTTCATATACCGAGGGCCGCGGTGGCTCGGTGGTAGAGCGTTCACCTCTGGTGCTTGGGGTCCCGGGTTCGATCCCAGCCCCCGCCAAGTGAACTTTGTGGTGGACAAACACCGTGTGCGTGGGTTTTCTCGGGGTTCTCCCGTTTCCTCCCACTTTTTTCATTCCACTATTTCATTCGTTACTCACCATCACCGTCTCCTTTAGCCTAACCGGCATAACCGTGGGACGTACAACTCAAAGATTTCATTTCATTTCATATACCGAATCCATTTTCCATTATCTCAATGACGTTAAGAATTATGCAGAAATATAATGTGAGTCTCAGAACGTTAAAAGTACCTTCATATGTGGGTTGTTTCGAGTTCGATCCTTCGCAGGAGAAACATGGGGTTGATATCCCACATTAAATTGCACAGCAGAACCAATAATGGATGAAAGAGTACATCCTACAGTAGTTTTGCAGTTTATATAGCATTAAGCTTCTCAATACTTACTGAAGACACTTAATGATGATAAATTGAACAAAGGTGATAAACTACAATAACCTATCTAAAAAAAAAAAAAAATCAAAATTACATTTGCTTCCCCTTAAGATATTGGCCAGCATGCTTGTAAGCTTTGCTATATCAAACCTTTTCACAACCCCTCGTCTATCAGAAGGGATGTCTTCAATAGCTTGTAATGCAGCGAACTGGAAACCTCTCATCCATCCGAAATATTCTGCTTGGCTTGATACACGGCCACACCGCATCGCACCGCACTGGTCTATATAATACCATCACCACCAACAACAACACTACTACAACTAGTACTATTACAATGCCAAGACCTCTAACAATGGCAGAATAGATCCAGGCGGTCATCGATTTCACAAACGTTAAAGAGAGAAAATTTCTGTCAGGCAGAGACAAAACTGTGCGGCTCCTCCTCCCTCCCTTCCCGAACAAACAGAACAAAAATATCTCTCACTCCTCTCCTCTCTTTTCAAAGTTTCTGCGTCTGCTCTCGTGACTCTTCATTACGATATAAAAATCTGTGTAGTAATCAACACATACACACACACCAAAGTTCAAAACGAACTCTCGTCTACTGTTTGATCCCAGTCAATGGACAGGACGCATAGAAAGGGGATACTTACACTTTATGCGGGAATATTGTATTCGGGCCTGAAAGCCCTCTCCCCCTCCGCTACTTACCTTTAGGTACTGAAAATAACTAAAGCTCTAGTCAAACAATCCCTTATCGCACCTACTAAAAAACACCTAAACAAAAAGACACGTTGTAATCTTCGGATCGTAACGCTGCTTTTTCAATTACATGAATATATATATATATATAAAGAGCTGTTTTTATCATGTTCGAATTTCCTTTTTCAGTTTTTCTTCTTTATTTGCGCATTCTTGTTTTTACGTATGTCATCGTTTGTTGAAGCTTCTCGTCTTAGCACCAAAGTTGTACTGTATTACGAAGCATGGACAAACGAGCGTACAGATTTTTTTGTTGGTAAGGTCCAATACTACAAGGTACTAGGTATATTGAACTGTAGGATCTATGTATATTGAACCAGTGTTATCCTCCGCCCGAAGGGATGATAATTAATTGTTAAGTACTGTCAATCTACTATATCTTCTCAGAAAAAAAATATAGAACTATAACGCTTTTATTTTTTAAAAAAAGGAAGAAAAAAAGAAAACAAGAAAGCAAAGTACAGAAGCTCAAATATTAGGCTACACCAATAATTTCTTTGCAAAATCAAGTATAAAGAACATGTAAAATATATGCTGAGTTACGAAGTTTGAGGCGGAATCTGAAATACCGTAGTATGTTCAATGCTGTCCCATCGGGAATCAAACCCGGAAATTACACCAAAGTTGCGCGCACGCTAATCACTAGACCAGAAAGGAGACCTTAGTTGTATTTCGTGTTAGATACTTTTTTTTTTATACGAGAAATTTCCCTCACATAGGAAACACAGAAATGGAAATCCATCTAGCTCCAGTCAGAGAGTCTTTGAACATACTATACTATCAGGAGTATAGAAGGATATTACACAGCAGGATCTATGGAATGGGCATAATACCTATCCAAATGGCAGTTGGTATAGAACAGGATCAAATACTGAAGTTCTGATTTTGTGGTTATGAACCTCTATAATTAGTTTCCTCTTTTAATACATAGAAAATCAGTTCTGGAACTTAATACGAAATACTAGTACGGCTACTATGGCAACAACAAGGTTTACTATCCTCATTCTGATAGTGAATTTAAAATCAACCTGTTTCTCCACAAATACGTTTGGCCTAGCACCTTCAAACACTGTCAACCACACTTTTTACCGAGTTTCTCATTCTACTTTCGTATAGTCTCTCTCTACCTATTGGTGTCTAGTTAGACAAGATCCATTAGCTGGCACGGTAAATTAAAGTCATCTTCTCACTTCCCTTCTTTACCTCTCTCTCCCATTTCAACTCTCCTATGTGCACTCGTCTACCCCTTCCTCCTACTCCCTTGAACCTTGGCAACAATGAGTGTGCAGAACTTTATGAAGAGCAGTTCGGAGGCCCGCCACGATTCAAGTGCCATCATGAATCGGGCATTGAATTATTCATCATGCACACTGCGCTTTCGCACCACTTGCATTAATACGCTTCCTTCTAGATAACCCACTCCATTCCATTCCTTTCATGCACTACTACTACTAATACTAATACTGCCACCATCACCACAAACTACCTCCTCCCTCTTGCTTTCTCCTACACAACCCTGAAATGAAACGTCCACCCACAAAAGATATTTGTTCTTAGTAGAAAAAAAAAAAGATTTAATCACAATCAGGTTGTAAAAGTGTGAGTTCGTTACATATATTAAACACACATTAAATCAATACACCCAAATATAATAGTTTACATAAAACAATTAAGTAAGACGTAGCCTATTTATAGACTTATTTTTTATTGCTTTCGAAAGACGATAGGAGGGAAGGAAGTATGGTGATCAAGACAAACAAGTTCGAGATTTTTAGCTGAGTTACACATTTCATGGCCCCTACATGTTCCAAAACGGATAGGAGAGAAGAGGACACTTTTAGCCAGCATCCTTCGCAACAGGACTGCCAATTCCAATTGGACTGAACATTTCTTACGAAGAAATTGTCTTCTACATACCGCCATAGTGGGAAAGATAGAAGGGAAGCGAGGATTAGGAAGAAGAAGAACAAAACTGATCAAAGATTTGAAAAACAGAAGAAAATATTGGAAGTAAAAAGAGAAAGCTGAAGATTGAAAAACGTGGAAAAAATATTTCCAGGCCCGAACGAAAAAATCCCAGAACCTGCCAACATGAAATAATAATAATAATAATAATAATAATAATAATAATAATAATAATAATAATAATAATAATAATAATAATACATGCCGGAAAAGTTTTTTTAAATAATTTTATCCGTTCATCCCGAGAGACCAAACCGTTCAACGTATTAAGAACAAATTTTAAACCCCGCGCCGTGTGGACTTTGTCGTGGACAAACATCGTGCTCATGGGTTTTCTCGGGGTTCTCCCGTTTCCTCCCACTTTCTTCATTCCACCATTTCACTCATTTCTCATTATCACCGTCTCCTTTAGACTAACCGGCATAACCATGGGACGTTAAACTTACAGATTTCATTTCATTTTCAAATTTGAAACCTAAGATTCATATAAGATTTTTCACGAGAGGTTTTCAAACTTTTTCCTATCACCAATTACTGCAGTGTGAAATTCCAAATTTACTATTTTTCTCGAAAACAGCTCTAACGATTTTGTTTGTACTGTATTTCATAAAGCTGTTTTTCTAGGAAAATCTACAAGGGGTAGTTTATTCTTGAGGATTTATATTCTGACAATTTCCCCAAAAATCGCTCATAAGATTTTCATTATATCTTATAAACAGATATTTCAACAACAATCTTACAATACGCATAAATAATTACTCATAAAAAAAAATCCATAAGCGATAATTTATTCTAGGAGTGAGTTTTCTTCGAGATTTTCCAAAAACGCAGATTATAATTTTGTTCATATTTCACACACAAATATTTCAAGTTTAGCTCCTTAAATATAATTGAATCGCTTGACATTTTTTATTCAGTGCGTTCTACTTTTACTATTTTCTTCTTCTTCTTTTTCTTCTTCTAATAATAATAATAATAATAAAACTCATATATATATATATATATATATATATATATATATATATATATATATATATATATATATATATATATATATATATTCATTAATCACACCACTAGATGCAACCATAAAGCTTTTAAGTCCAAGCAGCTTGTATTAGAGTCTAAAATTGCATCAAATTGTTTATTATTGCTGGAACTGAATATGTTTCATATGATCTACATGTTTCAAAAATTCACTTCATTTTATAAACTGTTCATATTTAAAAAGTGTATCAAAGACAGGAAGCGTATTAAAAGATGAGCTCAAAACTAATACTTATTCAGTTGACATTTTACCTCGGTCCCTTCGGAAAAGACAGATCACTAGTGTTGATAACTATAGAAACGATACTTTCCACAAAATGTTACCACAGAGACATACAACAGAACATAGGCGCCGACCTGAAGAAAATATTGGGGGGGGGGGCAAAAGAATGAATAAATATATCATCATATTCAGCTGTTTTCTGTCAACTGCTTGATGACCCCTTCCCCCCGTTCTTTGCAAGGTGCATTCACTTCGCTGCATCCAAATTCACGACCTAATGCAAATTTGCCTAAAGGCTTTAAAACAAATTCAAGTTAAAATTTGGGAACTTCACTGCAAGTTGCGCTCACATTGATCTTCACTTGTCATATCAGTTCTGCCTAGTGTTATAAAATTTCCGGAAATTTTGAACCGGCTGGTAAAAATCCGTTTTTTCCGGTTTCTTTCCGGAAAAATTGGGAAAATAACAAAAATCTTTGTATTAAGTTAGTTTTACTAGTAATGGAGCAGATATTTTTCGAACGCGTGAAAAATGTAAATTGGGAAATTTCAATATTGTGAATATTTAAAAAAAAAGAAGCATTCGAAAATAAAACTTGTAATTATTCTTGAAAATTAATAGTATGCACTCATTTCCTTTATGTGCCTTTTAGTCGTTTACTCCTGGTTGTGCATTAATTACAGAACTTTTACAACTGCATACACATTTACCATCATGAAGCGTTTCTGTTGCAACAAATAGGGCTCTTGAACGAAACTGAGTTCTTAATGTGCTCTTTGATCTGGTGAAAGTTTGTTAATTTTAAGCAAATTTCTTCTTAAAAGAAAGAGCAGTAGGCAAATTTCCCTAATACTCATGCACTAAGACATATAATTACTATTATTTAATATTCTAATACAGACATTAATATAAACTTTATGTACAAAACTTTCTATGTAAACAAATACCTGTTTTCTAATGCGAAAAATTATCTACATATATAAAATGAAAGTGACTATATTTGTAACTTAACAACTCTTGAACCGCCAGACTGATCTCGATAAAAAAATTCAACATAGATGAGGTTCGGGCCTGGGATGGATTTTAACATTTCACTTTGAAAATGCAACTTGGAGGAAGGAAGTGCGGATATATATTGAAAATTACCGATCTTAGTATCGAACTCATAGTTTTCGGGGTTGCTGAGATGAACAGTGATATTTCCGATGAAGCTTAAATTCAAAATTCAACACTGCAACTTGGGGGAAGGGGAGGGAGATACATAAAATTATCAAAAATGACCGATATTAGTGTCAAATCCATAGTTTTCGTGGTTGCTGAGATGAATAGTAACATTTCCGATGCTGTTTAAATAAAAATTCAGGCCCGCAACTTAGGGGAGGGGGAAGGGGAGATATAGAAAAATGATTGAAAATGGCCGATATTAGTGTCGAATCCATAGTTTTCGGGGTGGTTGAGATGAACAGTGACACTTCCAATGCCGTTTAAATCCAAATTAAGCCACCATTAGTTACTCTTAAAGGGGGGGGGGAATGACATGTAAAAGTAACTGAAAATGACTTATACTAGTATCGAATTCATAGTTTTGGGGATTCCTAAGTTCATTGGTAACAGTTTTGGTGTTCTTTATACCCAAAATGAAACGCATTCTCTCCGTGCGAAGAACGGGTATTTTGTTAGTCTTTAATAATAACGAACGGAAATTTCACATGTTAAATTCTTTAATATATTTGTCGCTGCTGAAATTTAAGCACTTGTGCGGTGTATGTGCATATATGTAAATAAGATCATCTATCTTTTTGAGTTGTTCAAAAAATATAAATACAAATAATACAGAGGGATTTTTATCAGAAATCAGAAAACTAAAAAGTAAAAGTTGTTACTTTAAAAAACTATTTCCTGCTTGCGAGATACGTTGTATATATATATATGCTGCAGACACATTACAGAAAATAAGATTTAAATAATATTTTCCGGGTTTTGCCAATATTTCCGAACAAAAGATTTTTTCTAATGGGTTCAAAATTTCCAGAAATTTTACACAGCACAAGGACAATACGTATCTCCATAAAATATACAGGGTGTTTCAAAACAACACCGACAACGTTCGGGAGGTGATTCCTGACACCAAGATAAGAAAATAAAGTATAGACCATCCTGGGTGCACAAATGCTTCCTTTCGGAGTTGTAGGATGCCGAAAACATGAAAAAATAAAAGAACTTTAAAGGTCCATAGCTCCAAAAATATGGGATCTACCGTAGTTGAGTCAAGACTTCACTTAGAAACTAGTATGTGCCCTATCCAAATATTCATGTTTCAGAATCCTGCAGTACTTCCGCAACAATTTTTATAGAGGCAGTTGGAGGGTACTTCAAATTATATGACCGTAGCCAAACTCCCACTATAAAAATTGCTTCGTGAGTACCTTAGGATTCTGAAACATAGATTTTTGGATAGGGCACATAGTGAAGTGTTGACCCGACTACGGTAGGTTCGACAGTTTTGGAGCTATGGAGCTTCGAAGTTCATTTTTTCATGTTTTCGGCGGCCTATAACTCCGAAAGGAAGCATTTGTGCACCCAGGATGGTCTATACTTTTTGTCGTAACTTGGTGTCAGCAATCACCTCCCAAACGTTGTCGGTGTTCCGTGTTCTTTTGAAACACCCTGTATATTTGATTTTAACATACTGGTATTAACTAGAATTATTCTGGCACTGTTATTTAACACTTCCCTGCCATAAAACGGTAACTTTATAAGATTACTTAAAATAATTTAAATACGTCTATATTAATTATTCTAACTAGGATTATATTTTAGTATCTTTTGTTGCCATGACTTCATTCTATCAGGGTGCAAAGGAATGGTACAAATATATTGGTTGCCACAAAATTTCGCTGTTCTAATACAAGAAACATAACTACTCAATGATCTTAACTGTAAACTAGTAAATATAAAATAGTTTTCATTTTAAAAGCATAATGTAGTAAAATATTCGAAACGAAAATTTCAATTTTTTCCCCAATTTTTCCGTTTTTTTCCAAGCTCGGGAAAAAACGGTAAAAACTGTTTTGAAAATGGCGTTTTCTATCGAATAAAAAGGTTCTTCCTATATTGAATTAAAAGCACGACGATATCTACGACAGAAATTCTTGCTCCTCTTTGTTAATTCTTTCTCGACTGGATTATATTGGAAGGGCGAGGACCCCATTTATAAATATTGGGGGGCCAAAAGTGTCTTTCCCCCCGAAAGTCGGCGCCTAACACTCTTCCACAAAACGTTACAACACAGACATAGAACAGAACAGAACACATCCACAAAATATTACCATACAGACATACACATGTTCGGCATGCCTTTCAGGTAAAGAATTTTATAGATGCAGGTTGTTTACATAGCACTTTCGGGATTTTGAGTATTCTTATCGGGTTTTGGGATTTTTTTTTTGTTGCAAAACATGTAAACAAGGATGTATATTTTATAACGGTTTAATTATGTTATGTCCTATTAGGTATGTTATTTCAATTGATACATTTTGTTGTGAAAACTTTCGTCACACTGACGTCATACTTTACTGTAGGCCATTACGATACATTGAGGTTAGCCTGGATTAGAATTTTGCACTTCTGCTGCCGTTACAGGCGTTGACTAGTACAGTCTCTCTCAAAACTTCTTTCTATTTTACGGTATTGTGCAAGGCTTCATAGTAAAAACAAAACGTGTCGTATGAAGTCTAGACTTATAGGCCTTCTCGATAGCATAAAATTACGATGCTATATGATTTATATGATTATGTATGCTAAGATGTTAACAACGCTGATCAGAGCTGAATGACCTCGACAGGGGATTATTGTCGTTCCGTATCTTCTCACCCAGCTTTACTTTTCGAGCTTGGTGGACAGTTTAAGTTTATACATGCCGTTTAGTGGATTACGTCTGGAAAATAAGCCCACCCACCCTTTGGGAGCAGCGAGAAGAACCGTTCGATTTTCGAATGTATTGCCCGACTGAGCTTCTATTAACTTTTACTCCGATGACGGATATATTGATCATTATATCCAAGAAAAGAATGATTGGTTACTTAATCCGCCATTCAGAACGGATTACCCTACTGTTGGAAGGAAAAGTTGAGGAACAGCAGGACGTGAAAGGTCACGAACGGAGCATAACAGGAGATCAAGAAAGATCATACAAGACTAGCACAGAAAACGGAATTATAATTATTCGATTTCTCAATTTTTTTGTCAAGAAGGAAAAAATGCATTGTAGGTAGAAAATTATTACCAGTAACTGTGTGTGTATATAATAATAATAATAATACAGAAAACAGCAAGATCTGGCAATATTCGTGAAAGGGCAAACTGACTACTGATGCAGGCGGGAGTGAGAACTGGAAACAGTGAGATCAAAAAGCTATGCAACAGGAAATAGCTATATCTTGCGCTAATGTCTGTTTATTTATCGCGGCATAATCTCCCATACTTTGGTATCAAAATACATAAAATGGAGGGAAATATTCTTTATGTCACATAAAAATCATCCAAACGAAAACATGCAATTTTATCAAGTTATCTACTATCCGAAAGATACTTTTAACTGCCAATTTTTCTTTTCTTATTAAATTGCAATTCTCAAACCAATGTTGAAGGATGTCAGGCAGGGACACAACCTATCACCTCAACTTGGAGAAGAGCATATGCTGAGGGGGAAAAAAACTTCACAAAAATTAAAAAAGGAAGTAGTTTGCCAATGACGGGGGTAGGGGAGACCACATTGTTTCTGGCATAATGCCAGAAAAGACTTGAATCAACACCAACCAAACCAAACCCCAGAGGTTGCGGAACCTGTTGGCTGAGTCGCTGAGTCATGTCTAGATCATGGAAATAATTCACCTCCTGCTAAAATTTCAACGATCATCTGTCTACTTTTATGCTATCACATCAATTTCTATGCTTTTTACAACATCCATTATTATAATAAGAATTACACCATTTATCATTTATATTGCGAAATGACTTGACTTCCACATCCAAAATGTAGATTCAGGACTGAAGAGACATCTGTTTAAATGGAATTGAACTATATTTCCAGGTAGGATCCGAGAAATCTTATCGTAACACGAGAAAGAAAGAAAGAGAACACGAAACCGGTTGCATTGTGATGGCATGCTATTATAAACCTTTTAAGTTTATGTCATCCATTTTATTTTAAAGTCTCATCTACTATTTTAACGTCTATTTATTTAATGCTGACACAATATCCAAAACATTAATCTATTGATACATAGGAAATTGTCCACAGCAAAAAAACCTGAACATTTTACTCAAGAAAAAAAACTTCCAGTGGAAGTAGCAAATGAAGTAGTCACACAACAATAGTTTTCTACAGTATATTCTTTTAAATTGAGTTTTAAAAGCAAATTGTTTTCACCCTATGAGCTGGTTTGGTTCTAACATTGGACAACATGTTGTGATACTAGGATTACCAATCTTGTAGCCAGCCTCTCGGGAAGTATTATGAGCTCCTTCGTTGCTAAGCGATTAGCGTACGCGCCTTTGGCGTGGGATAGATACTTGGGTTCGACTCTCGGCGGAAGCTCATGTGGATCGGATTCCAAGTTAATCAGTAGATACCGTCTCATATAGCCTCGCTGGTGAAAGGGACGTTAAACTCAAAATCAACTCAACTCTTGGAAGTGTTATATTTTCCAATTTAATTGGTAAGAATTTTTAATACAAAACAAACATACTTGATTGTAAGGAAGATGCAGCATGTAGTCTACGAAAACAGGAGTTCCGATTCAGATTCAGATTTAGATTGACGATTGATGTGAAGGTGTATCCTATGGAGATATTGGGCGAAGTTGAGGAAAAACGTGTATCTACTTATGTCCGACAATGTCTTGTAAGAATCATGAGTTGTAGAGAGTAGACACTGTCAGATTTATGTGATGAAGGTATTGGTGGGTTGCGGAACCAACACTTTTGTCACAGTCTTGGTTGTACTATCACCAGAGTTCTGTTCTTGCTGTCTACATATAGTATAACCAGGTGTTCTTCCAAGTATACAATATGCATCTGTCTGGTGTGAAAGGGAACTATGGATATCCTCAGTCGGAATGTTAAAATTTTCGTCCTCCTGTGTTATGCATTTACACACAATTCCTTAAAATGTTCCCCCATCTTGCCTCTCGTTAGGAAACAATATCAACTTTACGCAAACGCGTTTCATGTCTTCTTTTCCCCTACTTTGGAACCATCTTCACACTCGAACATTTCTGGACAGCGTAACTTCCTGCCCCATTACGGACCGCCGGCATCGCGGTTAATCTTGTTCGAAATAACGTGCATTGGAATGTACTTTCTCCATAGCTTTGATCAGCCCCAGCTCCGAAACTATGCATTTTCCCCCTACAGGTTAATATAATATTTATTATTTATTTATTTTGTTGTATGAGGAATCATCTCTTACAGTTTGTTTGTCAAGTTTATTAACAGTCTGTCTTATTAGCCTGTACAAACCTCGGTTCCCAAATTATGGCCATTCTTGAGGTCTACATTTGAGCAAATTTTCGCAATAAATAAATAATACAAAAATTAGTAAGTGCTGTTTAGAACAAGAATCACGGAAAAATACGTGACACTAACTTGCTTATCGTTAACTTGGAAGAAAAAGGTTAAGCAAATGCTATACATATGTCGCTAAAAAATTAAGAAAACACGATTGGGAAACTTACTACTAGTTATCGAGTATTATTTTACGAACTATGCAAATAATGAATAAAAGAATTTTTTGAATAATAAATTCTTCAATAATATTAGCACTGAACGAAGAAAATAATGTCCAACGATGAAACACATACCAATCGATAGATCTCATCGGACTGAACAAAATTATTATATCAGTTTAAAAGCTCATGCCCTCATGCGTAGTTTTCGATAAAATATTAAAAAAAAACATTTTTTTTTTGTAAATCTAACAACTGATGTGCGATAACCACAAGACCTATTTAAGGCAAAACAAGCTGAACAATACACCCATCAGGTCCTTAATTATGATGTTAGAAAGACGATTATACTCAGTATGCTTAATTAAATATAGCCCAAAATTATGGTTAACACTTGAAACGTTTTTGTTTTTGTATGATAATGTCCGTAGAGAAGGCATACATTAATCGATATATCACACTGAGCTGAAGAATATTAGAGTAAATTCTGATCCATAGTTTTGGAGAAGATTAAGAAAAAATATATTCTATATGTCGTTCCTGGCCAATTTGATGTACTTTTTCTTCTTCTGGAATAGACCGTAGAAATGAAATCAATAGGGTGTTTCAAAACAACATCGACAACGTTTGGGAGGTGGTTCCTAACACCAAGATAAGACCAAAAGTATAGACCAATCTAGGTGCACAAATGCTTCCTTACGGAGTTATAGGCTGCCGAAAACCTGAAAAAATGAACTTCAAAGGTCCATAGCTCCAATACTGTGAGACCTACCGTAGTTGGGACAAGACTTTACTTAGGTACTAATATATGCGCTATCCAAAAATATCATGTTTCAGAATACTAAGGTACTCACGCAGCAATTTTTATAGAGGGAATTTGACTACGGGCATATAATTTGAAGTACTCACCAATTACCTCCGTAAAAATTGTGGCGGAAGTACCGCACGATTCTGAAACATGGATATTTGGATAAAGCACATACTAGTTCCTAAATAAAGTCTTGACCTGATTACGGTAGGCCCCATAGTATTAGAGCTATGGATTTTTAAAGTTCATTTTTTTTATGATTTTGGCAGCCTATAACTCCGAAAGCGTTTGTGCACTCAAATTGAAAGGAATCACCTCTCAAACGTTGTCGTCTGTGTTATTTCGAAACCCCATATATATATATATATATATATATATATATATACGTTGCTCATAAAGGTCTAGAGAAAGTAACGTACGACTAGCAACACTGTCACAAGATTATCCTGATGATATTACCAGAGGGGTCAAAAGAGATACTGAAATACACGAACGTGTGTGCAGAGAACAGCAGACTATGTAGAAGCAACAAAATCATTTTACACTTAACAAAAACAATCATTAATGTGCTAACTAACTATCTCAAACAGTGTTAGTTAACCAAATGCTAATTCTCTCTAGAGAGAGACAATAGAACAACATAATTTCCTTCTTTTTTAATATTTGGAGGGTTGGAAAGGGATAACTCATCATCAATTAAATGGATATTTGAATTGATTATATGAGCCGTGTATTAAATCGTTTAATGTACCTGTGTCATCATATATGCGATTTTCATCAACCTGAATACACTAATGCGTGATTCCATTTGGATCTAATGTCAAGAAAACATTGAATTTATCCTATTTAACAATTTGAAATGAGTGGGATGAGATCAGATACAGAATATAACAGCAAAATTCATTACGGGATTGTCACACGTTGTCCTTTTACATTTTAACGGAAGAGAAGAAACGGCAATCATAAAATTCTAATTGAATAGCGAATATGAGCAGAAGCTAATTTCATAATACATTATAAATTTTTAAAAATCTTCTATACATAACATGATCTCAATGTTTCCATAAAAAACGAGAGGTCGTTATGGATCTGCTATGCACGTCTTTTTTTTTTTTTTTTTGTGTGTGTGTGTGTGTGTGTGTCCGAAGAGGACAAGAATTGTGTCAAATTGACCCATACATTTTCCACTTACACATTTTCTTCTACAGACTTTGTATTGTAACATATATACATTCTATTCCCATTTTTTTTCTTTTTCTCTTCTTCCATTTTATATTTTCCTTCGAAATCCTTTCATTTTTCCCGACTGTCTGAGTTATTGGCCCTCTGACTTCAAAAATCACGCCCGATTTTTATTCATTTTCCTAATTTTGACCTATCCCATTAATTTTTAACTTCTCAATTGTATCCATTTTCTAATGCTATTCTCTACTTATTTAATCATTTTCACCATTTAAACCTAGTACAATACTACATTCTTTATAACAAACTTACAGTGATACAGGTCATTTGGTCAATTGTTGCACCATATATTTTTGTGGTCCATTTGTGTTTTTGAAAGAATGAATTTAATAACGTTACTGATAGTAGGTGAAAACTTTAGACGACATTATTATAGTTATTATTATATATCAATAATATAATACGTCAACTTCAGTCGTGTCTTTATCTTACGTTTCCTTCGAAAAGTATATGCGTATGAATAATAAAAGATTCACTGCTTATTACTACGTAGTCAAGATAAGGGAACATTATACCTCAATACTTCAATCATTATCCTCCAAATTCTTACAAATGTGAACTTCTTGTATATGTTACATAGTCTAAAACCTGTCCCTAAAAGACATTAACATCCATTAAAAAGTACATCTCAAGTCATTTATTAATAAACTGTGCGGTTTTAATATTTCATTAGCAGCATTTTAGCTAAGTCGACCATGCACTATTTTTGTTCCAATGTTGAGGAATTGTATTAAATTATATTGCACTAAATAATCGTTAATCACAACACAAGTCGCAACCAAAATGGCGCGGGCAAGACCAAACCCGCCTATACTACACAATAAATCGTTCCAAAGTAAATAAACTGTAGATAATAAATATATTGACGCCGCGTATGTCCACCCATTATAAAAATTGCATGCAAAATAAAATAAGACCACCAAATATATCGTGTATTAAACAATTATATATATATATATATATATATATATATATATATATATATATATATATATATATATATATACATATATATATATATATATATTAAGAAACAGGAGTTCGAGACACTCTTGAACCCAGGCGTCGTCTCTCTCGAGCGAACCCAAAAGGACATCTCAAAATTACATAGAAGTTGCTTCCTATGTTAATGCACATATTATATATTTCTGGATGTTGAAGTCAGTATCCCTTTATCACACTTTCCACCTAAAACAGTTCATCTCTCAAGAATTACTTTATTAAACTGTAGAAGTCACATGTTATCACTACAGCAGATCTGCTAATCTCTTCAATTTAATGTACGAATTACCTACCCTCGTCCAATTCCAACAATCTTCTACATGCCTTCTACTGCAATTTCAATAAAACAATTTCTTAATGTTCTAACCAGTTTTCTTCTTTTGTGTGTGTGTGTGTTTTAAAATTTTCGTCTGTCTTAAATTCGCAAACACTTGTTAATTAATTTTGAGTTACATTGGCCTTATTTTCGGTGTTCTATGTATATACCCACATTTAGATTTTGTTTTCCTTATCGGAGTTCACACAAAACCAAGTTAAGTTGTATCTTGTACCTACTCAGCAATAGATGAAATATCACTTTCTTGTTTCTAACAGCTTTGGAGAAAATGCAACATGGTAAAGCGCCAGGAATAGATCAAATACTAACGGAAGTGATTAAAAATATCGGATTATCAACAAAGAAGAAACTAATCTTATTAATGAAATGTATATAGAGAAAAATACCAAGAGACTTCGAGAAAAGCCTATCCAGAAGACAAAAGGCGTACGGAAATGCGAAGGACACAGAACGTTAAGTTTGCTTTCCCATGCATCAAAAATACTGTGCAAAAATATCGCACAACGAATAGAAGGAAAGATCGAAGAACGGATATCCGAGGACCAGTTTGGATTCAGGAGGAAAAGGGGAACAAGGAAGTAATACTGAGTCTACGGTTGATCATGGAACATCACATCAGAATAAACAAACCAAATTGTGATAGCATTTGTACATATAGAGAAAGCTTTGGACAACGTAGATTGGAATATCATGTTCAGAGCAATGAAGAATCTGAAAGTGGATTACAGCGACAGAAGAATAATATATCAACTTTATAGAAACCAGACAGCTGTTATATTAATAGGAAAAGATCAGAAGGAAGCAAGAATAAGTAAAGAGGTAAGGAAAGGATGTGAATTTTCACCTCTCCTTTTCAATGTCAATATAGAAGAGGCTATGAAAGAATTCTTTGATAAAAACGAGAAAGGCGTAAAAAAGTAAATGGTCAGCTTTTCACCATAAGGTTTGCTGATGACATAGCATTAATTGTGGACAACGAAAAGGACTTGCAGGAAGCCAAGGGCACCGATCCGGCGGCTCCCCAAAACTCATGTAGGCCCCCGTATTGTATTTATGAATATACAATATTTGGTATAATTTGAAAGCAATTTGTCTTAAAAACCTCTATATGCCTTCTGCATCTGAATGCCCCCCTCCCAAATTTACAGAGAAATCGGCGCCCTTGCAGGAAGCACTTTAAAACTTGAACGACCAACTGAAAAAAAAAAAAAAACATGCAAAATGAAGATAAATAAGTAGAAAAACCAAGAGCAGAACAGGAAAAGGCAAACGTATGGGTAGGTGGAGAGAAAATTGAAGAGTTAAGACGTTCCCCTATTTAGGAAGTCGGATATTCTCGGACGGAAGAAGTGAAAAAGACGTAAGCTCCAGAATAGCGCAGACTAAACAAGCATTCATAGGGAAAGAGGACTACTAACATCAAGAAATGTGTCGTTGGACGTTCGTAAACGATTTATTAAGACCGGTATGGAGCGTGGCGCTTTACGGATCAGAGACGTGGACATTGAGGAAAGCTGAAATATCCTGAGTAACTGGAAGCATTTGAAATGTGGTGTTGGCGCAGAAAGCTGCGCATATCATGTAGCGAAAGGAAAAGGAATGGAAACTTACTAAAGAAAGCTAACGAAGGACGACAGATCATGAAAATAATAGGAAAAAGAAGAAACAGCATGCTTGGCCATCTGATTCGGAACTCCGATTGGATCACCGTGCTGATAGAAGGAAAGGCAGAAGGAAAACTAGGAAGAGGAAGACCAAAAATAGAATATCTAGGCGCAGTTACGAAGAAGAGGCCTTATTAAAGTATAAAACAGCTCTCCCAAGCGAGAAAAAAGTTTTAAAATTTTAATGTTGCCCACCAACCTATGGTTGAGGAGAACAAGAAGTGTTCCTAACAACTTCATTCGCAATTTCCATGCTTGTTTCTTTTTCTCATTCACATTTCAGATCTGATACATTTTCTCCCCTTCCAACTACCTAATATCTTTGGTCCAATCGTTCCTAATTTTTATTTTCATAGTATGTAGTTAACATTATTTTAAAGAAATTAAAACGATCATTGGTGTATTTAGGATTTTGTTTCGGGGGCTATGCACAACACGTAAATAAACACTTATAGCTTTCGCCACTAAAAACAATGTTTTTATAAAATGCACACGAAGGATTATTATTATTATTATTATTATTATTATTATTATTATTATTATTATTATTATTATTATTATTATTATTATTATTATTATTATTATTTTGATGTGGTAAAATGAAATGAGATTATGACTCTAAAAGTATTGGACGCTTTAAGTGGTTCACTATCACCCATTATAATCAATCGCGCCCAATGCTTTTATAGTCCTAGCTCCATTTAATAATTTTAATAATTCTCTCCTTTTCTGCATTTTATAAAAGCACTGTTTTAATTTTTCTAGGCTTACTTTTTATTTCTTTGTTTGTTAAGATATTTGACATTCAATCAGTTCACGAAGTCTTATCATAGTTTTACAGCGCAGAAAGTAATTCGCAAATATCTCACACACTGTACGTGAACATCAGATCAATTTCAGTTTTAATTGTATAACGGAACAGAAGTTGCTGAATAATTAATTATATTTTTACACTAAAACTACAAGCTACAGTAGAATTTGAGTGAAAATATTGTAGTCATCTGGGATTTTTGAACCTGG
This sequence comes from Thermobia domestica, assembly GCF_964235325.1. Classification (NCBI taxonomy): domain Eukaryota; kingdom Metazoa; phylum Arthropoda; class Insecta; order Zygentoma; family Lepismatidae; genus Thermobia; species Thermobia domestica. The sequence continues at coordinate 96,622,878 of NC_137468.1, forward strand.
ACAAAATTTCAGAGCTCTAGTGAGTATGGCCGTGTTTGAAATTCAAAATGCACGATTTAGTTCTAAAAAGTAGTCTAATAAACTCATTGTATTAATATATAAATCTAGGTTTTGAGGAAAATTACCATTAAATAACTTTTTTAACAATCAACGCTAAACTTACACTTTTTTAAAAAAAATCTGGTAAATAATTTAATGAAGAATATTAAAAAGGTTAAAAGTAATCCAGGTAGTATCAACAAACCGGTATTAAAGTAATAACTGTTTCCAAGCCTTTTCTTATATACCGGAAATTTGGGTGCACAGTTTATGACGTTAAAATTGTTGGGCATGTGAATTTCTACACCATACAAAAGATCGTTAACACAATTATTAGTTCCTATAATAGAGTTTCGTACATACCATCTCACTTACTTTCTAGATTTTCAATATTCATTATCACTAAATTTTAAGAAAGAAAGAGAAAAGTCGAACAGGAAGACATCAGCAGAGACTTGTAAGTCAGGTTTCAAATCATTTTTTAGAAATAAATTGAATTCTATTGGGAGATGTTATATACATAACTTTTATTCCTTATTAATATTATATTAGCTGAAACTGCGCTCTCTACACAGCGCATCATTCACATATGAGCATGAATCTCCTTGTCATTCCTCACAACACCTGTACAGGACCCTTTACAGACACAAGTGAAAGATGTCTAGATAAAAATCGGCAAGGAGTATCATAAAGGAGAGATGTTTTTCGATTAATTTTTCAATGTCTCGCAACGTTTGCAAGATTTGAGCCGATTTCCGGTTGGAGTTTCTAATTCATGTATGATCAGTGCTTTTTTCTCTTGCATGAATTATGTAATAAGTAAATACATTACACATACAATTAATTATAATGTCAGTGACGTATGGTGTTCATTGGTCAAAACACTCCGAGCAATAAAGATTCATCTTAGACTGGAGAAATGGTTATCCTTTGTTTTTGGTCGTGAAAAATTACCTGAGAGAGATGCAACCCCTGCATACAAATGTGTGGCGTTGGAATGTATAACTCGTAGGATATGATACCTTACTTTTTAAAAATTTCAACACTTCCAGTGTAGCCCTAAAAATGTAATAAAGAAATAACGGCCACTTTTTTTTAATTTTCAATTAAAACTGCACAATCTACACAAAATTTGGAATCGACAAGCGAAAACTTCTAGTACTAGGGGTTTTTGAGATCTCATTGTCAAAAAGATTGAAGACAAACATATAAACTTTTTTTTTTTTACTACAAACATATAAACCTACCATTTTAATACATAGATTAATATACTAATTGTCGGTACACACACGGTACAATTATATAGGTTTGATTACTTGTGTGGTACTTTATTTTAGAACTAATAATTGTTTTCTTTAATAGACCTACCAAAATGGTGTTACGGAATTTTTTGCTTCCTCTTTAAACCATCATTAAGGTTGTACTGATAATCTACGTTTCATACCGAGTCACTCTTTAATGCATACTTCAAAAGCAACAAATATATGTTATGAAAGATTAAGGTACATGAACACCATCTTCAGCCACAAAACGAGCAGCAAAGGCAAATGATAGGAAGGCGCTTGGTTTCTAAATCACTAATTAGAGGGCTCATAGTGGTTTAGTCTCTTGTAAATAGTTGAAAAGTGACCAAAAGCACACGAAAAAGACACCAAAAAGTGACCAAAATCTCATCATGCCCCTTTTTCCTTTGTCAATTTCTCCATCACCTTTCTCTTTGTTGTTTTGTTTCATCTTTTCTTCTTTTTAGCTTTTCTAAGTATGCTTTGTAGTTACGGTAAGCAGACTTAGCAGATGTAAGAAGTTTCTGAGTAAGTGGAACCAGTTCTGGCCTATTTCCGAATTTATTGATCCCACATATTATATTTAACTTAGCATTGCAACGCCTATTCTTAAGAACATACAAGAAGCATAAAACAAGACGAATATGATGAACCACACAAACGCATATACACACAACGTTGAGCGGAGCGTTAACTATTACGAGAGAAAACTAAAAAATATGATAGAAGAAAAGTATAGACACAGAAGAGTTCTTAACTCCACTTTAAGAGCTTAAGCATCTACCAACCATCCACTGTGCTTTAGAAAGAATAAAAGGTGAAGTGAGTGAGAATAAAGCTGACTGTTTCGCATGTGGCAGCAAGTACTGAAGCTTTCAGAAGAGTAATGAGTAAGAAGTTTCTGCCTTTTTCCATTCATTTTTATATTTTTCTTAGAAAACTGCCAATGCAAAACATAAATCACACGAAAAAGTCACTTTACCTCCCAAAAAAGTAACTTTTTAGTGACAAATTTGAAGAAAAAAAAAAGTAACTTTTAGTGACAAACTTGAAAAAAAGTAACTTTTAGTTAAAAAAGTGACTCGCTATGAGCCCTGTAATTAGTACACATAGCACAAAAGGGTGAGCCTCACCGAGCCCATTCCTCCTCTGGAGCCCTCCAGTCTATAATAATTGATGTACAATTTCCTGAGCAAATACTTTAAACAACCCTCATATATTAAATATGTGCTATATCTCCATAGCCACGTAATTGTTTAGCGACAGTCTGTATACATATTCAACGTATCAATGACAAGGAAAGGTGGAGAATCAAGACAGTTTAAACACTTAAAGCATTATTTATGAGTTAAAAAAAAGTCTTAGTTGGTGTAAAGCTTGCCTGCCCAGTTGGCATTTTTCTCTGTCACAAAGCATGATTCGCACGGCGCCACTCAAGGCAACGTTGATCCGGTTCCAGCTGCTTTGTAATAAACAGAAAATCTACCGATCATGTGACTTTTTGACAAGTTCACGCCCATGAGTTTGATCGTAACTTCCGTTTACTGACTGGTTACAGGGAACTGATTATGCCATTGTAAATAATGAGGCATTGTATTCTAGTCAACACATTGGTTTCAAGTGTCTTGGTGCGTGTTTCCCTTCCTTCATTCTTCCCGACTCTAACATCACATCTATACATATTATAATACAAAAAACACGTAATACCCAACCCATCTTCCTACATAAAATATATCTTCCTTCCAATAGTGATTCATTCACTGAATCACATCTTTATTCGCTGCGAAAATATTTCGTGCTTCATATCTACAATCGCATCAGACGGTAGATGTGTAGTTAAAAGTGGACGCGGCTTTTCGGTTTAAATTTGATCGCAATGCAGTCCTTAGTCCAAATAGTGTTATCAGAAAATTTCGGACCACGGAAACCTCGACAAATTACCCAAACTACAATGGAATTTACCATCTATGGGCAGGGCAGATAAAAGAACCAGCGGCTTTTCGATTCAATTTTTTTGATCACGTGTTCCTGAGGTCACATATAACGTTTTCAGAAAAATTCAGACCACAGAAACCTCAAGAAGTTGCCCAATGTAAGGATTTTACTCTAATATTGGGGCAGGATGCATATATACGCGTAATAAGACAGACTGTAGTCTGAGTAGGCATATATAGACTAAGTAAATCTGTAATTATAAACATGTAGTATAGCTACGTTAAATAGAAAGCAAACATGTAGGTAACATAATGTAACTACACAGAAAGTTAAAATATTTACGTATGTATGCAAAACAGACCATTCAAAAAGAAACAACAGATGGCGGGACTTCTCTTGTGAATGTCGGAGAATGTATTTGCTCCCAAAGTTATTTTCTGGAGGAATAAAACACTTTGTTCGTTGCTTTACTGGATGCCGCTTTACTGGTAGAAAAAAAAAACTAACACTGATTCTCACTGTCAGTTACTAGGTAGATATCTATGATATGCTAAGAAGACGATGGTTTTGTTGTTGAAATAATTCGCTAACAGTACTAGACAGATTGAGCTGTTTAAACACCATCATGTTTTGATGTGTAAACGAGGAAATTCTGGATCGAATAGGCATGCTAAATGCCATAGTTATTTAAATCAGTCAAACATGCCTGGAATGAGTTTCAAGAGCTCCATCTTAGCGTTCCTATTATATTCTTGGGTTAGTTTGCGCACGTGCATGAATGTATGCACTGTACTTCAAAACAGACAAAAATGTTCAATTTGGCAAAACTGACACAATGTTATTGTCAACGCAATGTGAACTGCACCAAAATACACACCGTGCTTGATACTTGATATGCATGCATCTCGATCTGCTTATTTACGAGAAGATTTCTTCTAATAATAATTCGTACAATATCATGAGGTGGCATCAAATACTACCGAAATAATAGTAAAAAAACTACAGTTTTTCTTTTATCTACTTATCAAAATTTAATTTATTCTTTGTTACATCTCTTCTGTTAAGCACTTTCCCTTAACACACATCATCATTTTGACGAATGTTTTCAATTACGGATTAAACACAGTAATATACATTTTCCCGTATGCGCATTTGGCCCGTAATTACTCTATACTATACACACACACACACAAAGTAATATTTGTTATACAACCAAAGTTTACTGTACGCACAGACACAGCAAGTACGGTACATAAAACGCTTATCATTCGGTTTTGCTACACGGACAAAGCATAATACATGAGCTACATACTGTCACTATATTTTGTAATGTCTTCAACTGGACTGACTGACTAGTTAAGTTTCACTATAGGTTCAAAATTATATTCTTTAAGAAGATCCTTAACGCTTCTATCACCACTACTTTTCTAATATGGAGTAAACACTGGAAATGTTCGAAATATTTTTAGAACTTCGACTAATATTCTAGCTTGAATTAATTTTGATTTAGCAAACTGGTTGAACGAGAAGCAAGCGACCATTCTGTTGAATGATTCTGCTATCATTTACATGTGAATATTTGTGCCCCAGCCAGAAGGATGAACAAATCGGTGGCTAGTATGCTGGGTTGTATTGTAGATGCTGTCTATCACTGTCGATCATCACGGTTTAGGCAAGCATGAATATATTTGACTTCCGATTTCACATCTCATATTGTCCTAATTGTTAACTTTCGGAGATCATCTACTTTATCACTGTTACCATACAGTAAGATATTGATTGGGTTGAAAAAACAATTACTAACCCTGCTAGTTGCAATTGTTTCAAATAGATCTTTATTGCTTGCATCTTTGATTACATTAAATTGTTCATGTTGGTCTGTAAGTGGGCGTCAAACTGTGTGACGGTGCTGTGTGATTGAAAATCTTATCCTTATTTTCGAGTGTTGGGAAAACCGAATCTAGAAAACACAGTTGTGACATAAGTTATCCAGAAAGACTGAGAAAATTACAATATCTCCAATACATTATTCATACGTTCGTCTAATGTTTTCAAAAATCATGTCCAGCGAATTTTGTAGCTGTGCCTGATAATGAGAAGTAGTTGTAGCTGCTGATTGTGCATCAAAATTAGAACATTCTTCCCATGTTCTATGTCTTTTTCCTTTCATTGTCTTCTCGTCGAGGAATTGCGAAGAGTGACACATTTGTTTCAGCAATGGTGTCACAGGGCTGTGTGTGACAAATGGACCACGTAAACCTGGACAGACAGCAGGCATTCTGTAGTGTATGCCAGAACATTGCCAGTACATTCGGACGATCGCTTTTTTTGATTCGATTGGCCACATTCTGAAAGTATACATATTGGTCTGTGTAAGATGGTGCAAACTCACTATACTCCTTATTCTTCTTTGCATATTCCCTGATTGATTTCAATCTCTTCCGCAGTTCTTAATATTACTTGCAAAATTTGTTTGTTATCTTCCCTATACAATGCTTCCCAAGGAACCTGCTAGCAGACGAATTATATCAAGATCATACACCATGGAAAACAGATTACTTTTACCAAGTTAGTTCGATAGACAAGCATGTAACAAGATGATAACGGTTTCCATCAATGACTTTCTTATATCCATGATCTATCCCTTTTTACTTTTATTATAACACTAGCAACAATATTATTTATTTTAAAAAATAGCACGTGCTATCTTACAGTATTCATGTATTTTATTTTACATTACATTTTTGGAATATTTTGGAAACTAAACCTTAATCTAAAAGTTTTAAAATAAATAACGAAACATCTGTAGCATAAAGGTGGAGAATCATTTTGAAATTGTATAACATTTGGGAAAGCTGCCAAACTATTGTAATTAAGAATCGAAACTATATTCAATATGACTAAAAACGAAAATATTAATTAATTGATTTCAGTTTGAAAATTTTAATTAGTTAAGTTAGTTAAATTTTAATTAGTTGAAATTAAGTTAGGTCAATATATTTAAGTCTCAATTTATACACATCAAATATTATTAAAATATTAAAAAATAAGCTTACAAATAGTAGATCACACAGTAAGTGATCTAATAGTATAAGCTTACAAATAGTAATAGTAAATCACACACACACACATACACTAATTCGAAAAATCTGCTATAAGTAAACATGAAAATTACTGATGTGTGTAGTTGTAACAACTAATTGAATGTTGTAATTTCCTTCTTTTTTGTCTCTGGTAAATCCCTTCCATTATCCGATACGATCAAAGATACTACTAGAATTATAAACTAGAATATTGTATTTGAAGATGACCTATTTTATCAACTCTCAATTTTAACTCATCTCTTTAAAGGATAGTTTTATTTTTTCACATAATTTACATTAAAACAACAAGCAAGGAAAATATATAATGCACATGGAATGCTGACCGTATCGTGTCTTTTCCTCCCAAATAGCGTTTCGTCCCAATCCCACCATGTGTTGTATCGTTTCGTCCCAAGCAGAATTTCGTCTCAGTACCGTTTGAACATGAAGCTTATAGGTTTCGGCCTGCCACCTGATCGAGTAGCGTTTCGTCCGGTACTTACACACACAAACATATATACATACATACACATACACTCATTGAGTATGTTTACAGTGCGATAAAGTCCATTGTTAGCACCAGAGAGGACTCCGTACCAAGGGCGCCGATTTCTCTGTAATTTTTTTTTTGGGGGGGGGAGGGGGCATTCAAATGCAGAAGGTGTATAATAACTCGAAACGCTACTGGGACGAAACACTACGGAACCATGCTGACAATTAAGATGTCCTTACCGATTGTGACCTACAAGTATCGTGACGTCACCGCCCTCAGGCCTTGTATATAGGTAGCTACTACGATTTAACCCTTTTAAATTATAGGCTATATAATACTTTTAGTATAGTATATTGAGTAGTGTCTTCATTACTCGATTAAAAAAGACAATCAACAAAGCTTTTTACTTTTTTTTTTTTTTGTTTGTTTGTTTTCAAGCATGGAGGCATTGTAGAACACGTTACGTATGGTTTCACGCCTTCCTGTGTCGAGACACAGTGGTGATGACGTCATCACTTTCAAAAACTAATTTCTTTGTTAGACCTATATATATATATATATATATATATATATTTGACGGACTTACTTTTGTACCTAGAAGACTGAAATTTTGCACACACATTCAGTGCACCCATTAGTATTTTTTTCCAGATCTGTGTTAAAACAGAGGGGTCCAGAGGAGCAAAAAGGTTTTTAAAAAAAGGGAATTTTAACAAAAATCCCTTCTTTCGCGATTTTCCCGTCGCAGACACACGATGGAGATGTGTGAATGGTACTGTCTGAAAGTCTGAAGAGAATGATGTACGAAGCATGACCCTATAGAGATGTCTCAGGAAATTTTTATATTACATCCGGGTCTTTTGGAGTAATCTGGAGCATCATGGGTCTCATTGGCAAATATTTTTCCCGCCCTTACTATTCAAGATAGAAGCTTGAAATTTAGTGCACCCATTACTATTTTTTAGTTGATTTTGAGATCTGTGCGTGGACACAGGGGCTCAAAATCTGAAAAAAAAAATCACAAAAAATACCTATTTTTCTCAAAATTTCTCGCCTGAGGGACATGATAGGAAAATGTGAATGGTACCATTTGAAAGGCTGTTCTATTCTGAAGCGAATTAGGTACGAACAATGATCCTACGGTAAATAGGGATGATGCTGTAGCTGCTTGATTGGAAGTCTATACTTTACCCTAAAAAGGTCAAAATTTAAAAGGGTTACTTGTACTTTGCTTTTGTAAGTTATTGCATATAAACACATTATGTGAGTTAACGTTTATAAATACTGAATTACCATTATCACTGCTGTATTAATTATTATTATTATACAAGTGCTGCATTAATCTAGTAATTTTCTTAAGTTTAGAAACTAGTTACCAGCAAATGAGTTCTTCCATACAGAACGGGGGCTTCTTACAATAAATTTTAACATTACATCGTTGCTAGCAAGGAGATTTTTGGCTTACAGCTTCCAGTTATATTAAACGGTTTTCTACGACTTAGCCTTCAATTCTATTAAACGGTCGACCAAAGTTTAGAGCCAATATAATCTTTAAATGTAACGGTACATAAATTACTCCAAACGTATCACAGCAGCAACAAATTAAATCAGTGGTGTCAATTCAGCCAAGTCATTCTCTCGGTACCTAAATAGGGATATATTAAATTCATCAAAAATAAAAACTTCTATTATTTTGTTGTGTATTATAAAAATATATCTCCACTCTTGTGGTTGCTCAAACCTTCAGAGAGGAAAAAAGTTTTAAAATTGACTACAACGAGACGTGTAACCAACACTTTCATGCTACGAGGTAGGCACACATTAAAGTTCCAACATTTTCATTAAAATAAAAGAAAGTAAAAAAAAAAAATGTATAAACGTCTGTGGCTCCTTTCACTAACATTAAAAAAAAGTTTCTCTATCATCACCAACCCATTAAGGAATACGAGATATGTTTAAAACAGTCCAACATTGTTACAAAATAACAGAAAACCTTCCTCGCCTGCTATCTCCTTCCCTTCAACACGTAACAGCTCACTCTAAACAAGGATTTACGAGCCATGTTTTAACATTATTCCCAGGCGGAAGATGAACGTACCATGAGATGGGATGAAACTACCCGTTTGAGTTTATACAGTTGAAAAAAAAAAAAAAAAAAAAAAAACTCGTTTGTTTCAGCTATTGCGAAAAAGAAACAGACTTCACCACTATATATGTGTAAGTTGAGTACAGAATAATTCAGCTACTGAAAGTTAGTTTAAATATATGGTTAAAAATTTTTAACTTCTGGTTTAGTAAGCGTAATTCCACATATTTTTGAAGCTACAAACCGTATTCCATACGTTAGGAAAAAAAAAAGTACAGCCAACTCGCTAACTGGTAGAAGGAAAATAGGGGTTTATTATTCTAATTAAATTTACACCGGTGTACAGTCAAAATCAGTTTTAAATGATACTTTGTAACATTTTATGATTATCCTGAGGATTACACTATTATCATTAAGGTGACCAGATTTTATTTTACTCTATCAGGTGGAAAATTTCCTAAGTATGCCAAGAGCATAATTATAATATTGACGTTGTGAATCCATTCTGTTAATGTTCTAATTTACAGAGCGATTCAGTTATAGATAGCTCTGGAAGTTTTGCCTCTTTTTATAAAGTTTCGTCTAAATTTGTAACTACTGCAATGAGTTAATCATATGTCGAACATTTACTTAAGTTTGTATTTGTACTGACATACATACTATTTTAAATTCACTTAATGTTAGACAGCTATAAAGAAAATTACGTTTTTCATTTATGTAACCCCTCAAAGGTTTTGATTATACGCATCTACCATACTTCACAAATCTTGCGAATAAGATGACTCGTCAATTTTCATGTCAAAATGTTTGGAATTTAGAAACTACAACGTTTATAAGAATTTAGCCAAAGTACCCAACATACACAAGAATTCAACACATTCTGATTTCAAGTTTAAACAATTTGACGAGAGAGCACGCTATATTACGTTATCAACTGTAAAGAAAGTTAGGATTTTTTGGAAAAAAAAATTGTAGTTACACTATTAGCAGCACTTCTGTGCAAACAGGGGCACCCGAAGAAAATTTTCTAGGGGGGTCATCTCCATAGTTGCTATATTACGTCTGGTATTTCTAGTATTTAATATACGTGGTTTCCTGTATTACGTATACATTTTCTTAAGCCAGGGGGCGGCCCTCCCCTTTTTGGCGCCCATGCGTGCAACCCAAGCTCTTCGCAATTATGTAATTAATTTAGTTTTTTTTTTTTTTTTCAGGTCCTGGCTACAAGAGTAAGTTTGAAAGAAAGGATCCATTATGAAAATAGTACGGAAGGTGGGGGGAGAAGCAGAAACATGTGTTAAAAATATGTTTATGGCAACAGCACCTATCATTTCTTTCTTTACATCTCTTACTTCTTTCAAGCGATCTTACTATACAGAAACACACACACACGCTCAGTAAAACCGTAAAACTCGTCCGTTGAACTAAAAGAAACTCTCAGTATATGTACTTTTCTTCCCATAGAAGACAAAAATTCTCGAATATCCCGTGAATTATTCGGAACATCGGACAATTATTCGGAATTTTTCTTCTACTTTTGCTCTCAATGATCGCAATTCCTGCAGTAACTTCCTAAATACCAGAAGAGAAGAAACAATGCGTATACTAACTTTATTAATGGGTTAAGAATGTGGTATCAAAGAGGCAAAAAAGCTGAGTAATAATATAGGTCACCAACAATGACTTAACCGCTGGCATAATTTGAAATTAAAGTATTACAACTATTAGCTCATCAAATGCAGAAGATACTGAAGAGAGATTATTTATTCTAGATAAATTATTGTAGGGGGATACTAATGCGATGTTACCTCAGCTTATTAGTTATTTCACCATCTCAGACCTCAAGAGACTCTAATCGCTAATGCTAATTTATAATCAAGGCTACTCAGTACAAAATAGAAAAAACGAAAACAAACTTTACTACTATTTTCTATTTCCTTTTTCTTCCCGAAGAAAACAGGTTATCTTTCGTGCCCTTGTACTGGGAGCACAGTAGAGTAAAAATGATGAAATAATCAGAAACCCACAATTTTTATAAGAGCCATTTATTTATACTGAGAATGGCACACAGAAGTACGTGGTATGTATGCTCCGAGTTAGGCATGTCTGGTGTGCAAAGAGACACCACTACTTGTAACTTGCAATGTGGACCAGTCAACTTTAATATGAAATGCAGTTCCTTTCAACAACGTTTTTTAAAACAATGAAGAGTGTTACTGTCTCTTGATCTGAACCTTCTTTCTGTCTGGAACTGTACGGAACTTTGAAACGGACGAGTATTTTCGAATTTAAAACGGGAGAGGTAGGCTCGGGTTCCATATTAAGTTCAAGGTAATCGATTCGTATATTTGCTGTTACTTGCCAAGACATATTTACTGTACTTTTGTAACAATGCTGGGAACCTCAGGGCGAGCACAAAGCAATGTTTGGTAAAGAACGTCAGTAGTGTGCATGATAACGTAACACGTTCGATGGAAGTGTGTGTCGACCTGCAAACTTCTCCATAGTCACTAGATTTGTCTCCCGCCGACAAGATTTGACACTTGAAATCCAAACAATCTGAGACCGATTAACTGAAATAAATTCTCCAAAGATTTTCTCAATATTGTTGGGATAACACACGCAAGCCAATTTGAGTATATGTATATATCCGCCCTTTATTGATAGTGTTTTAGTTCAGTATGGACCGAACTGCATACACGCAGGAGTCTATACTTGGAATTAGGTATACACATCCTAAAATGTAATGCGTTGATTTATTATTGTTATTACTTAGGAAGTAATGCTACTACTGTGTTGTAACACAAGGAAGGAAATCACTATTTTTAAATAGCTTACCACGTAGACATAACTTCCGTTGGTAAACTCGAGTAACATTTAACAGTTTTCAGTTTATCGTATGAAACAGAACATTATGTACTAAATTTAGCAACATAAATAGACTTGAGTGTGTGAAGGTCACTTGGAAGAACAGCTCATTCAATGCATTATCTAAGATCATAAACTTCTGAGGATATGATTATAAGAGCTCATTGAAACTGCTTTATTAATTGTTTACAGATTATTCCACAACTTATAATTAACGCTCAAATTTTCATGATATGCCATATTTTATGCTGGGATCCCTTTACACGTATAATAAAACATTTCCTGTGAACACAAAAATTAGGATTGTATTGGCCATCATACACGTATTTGAACCATAGCTTTAGGTCATATTTGAACTCGAAGTGATATTAAAGCATATTTTTTGGCAAGTTTCACTCACTGCTCAGAAATATATTTGCCATTATTAGCAACGAAGTCATTTGGATTTTAATTTACTTACACATACTTGGCCTTGTATAACAGTGCACATGTGAGGCAGAGATACCGGATCTCGGACTGTTGTACACTTAATCACTTTGAAAAGAGATATTGGCAGTGGCAAGACCAGTGAATGGTCGCCTAGGTCTTCCTAGTGGTCGTTTTCCGATTTGATTTCCAGTTAAAATTTTGAAAGTGTTCCTACTTCCTTTCATTCTGGCTACATGGCCTGCCCACCTGAGTCTTCTAGATTTGATGACCCTAACAATGTTTAGTAAACGGTATAAATTATGTAGTTTCTTATTATGAAGTTTCCGTCATTCCCTCTCCTCTTGGGTCCGAATATTCGCCTCAAGAGTCTATTCTGAAATACTTTAACCCTTAAGGGATCTTGGCTTTTTGGGCTATTTTTTAGACTTTCAGTCAAGCAACTACTGCATCGTCACTATTTATCCTAGGATCATGGTTCATACCTCATTCTCTTCAGAATAGAGCTGGCTTTCAAGTGGTACCACTTGCATGCTCATACCATATACCAGAAGCGGGGAAAAAATGTCAAAGTGAAAATTTCGGAGGAAAAAAAAATTTCCTCGAATTTTGGCCCCCCCTGTGTGAACGTAGCCATCTAAAAAAAATCTGATAAATAGTACTTGGTATACTGAATGTGTGTGCCAAATTTCAAGTTTCTATCTTGAATAGTAAGGGCGGAAGAAATTTTATCAAAAATTCCCACAATGCCCCAAATTACCACAAAACACTATGATCTCAGGGGGAAAAAAATCCTGAGACATCCCTAATTACCCTAGGGACATGTGTCGCCCATATTCTCTTCTGAATAGAACTGCCTTTCAGGCGGTACCATTCACATGTCTCCATCATGTATCTAAGGCGGGAGATTCCAGAAAAAAGGGATTTTTTTGGTCTAAATTTCCCTTTTTTCAACTTTTAGCCCCTCTGGACCCCCTCTTTTTAACGCAGAAATCTGAAAAAAAATCTGTTAAATGCTACTTGGTGGACTGAATGTTTGTGCACAATTTCAATCTTCTAGGTACAAAAATAAGCCCGCAAAAAAAAATTCAGAAAATTCCCTATGTTACCCTATACAGAAGTATATTTTGAAAAAATTCACTGAGACGTCCCTAATTACCCTAGAATAATAATTCGACCGTCATTCTCTTCAGAATGGAACTGCCTTTCAGACGGTATGACTCACGTGTCTCCATCATGTATGTGAGATGGGAAAATCATGAAAAACGGGATTTTTTGTCTAAAATTCCCTTTTTTCAATTTTTTCCCCTTCTGGATCCCCCCCCCTGTTTTAATGCAGAGATCTGAAAAAGTCTGAGAAATACTACTAGGTGGGCTGAATGTTTGTGCACAATTTCAATCTTCTAGGTGCAAAAATAAGCCCGTCAAAAAAAAAATCAGAAAATTCTCCATGTTACCCTATACAAAAGTATATTTTGAAAAAAAAAATCACTGAGACGTCCCTAATTACCCTAGAATAATAATTCGACCGTCATTCTCTTCAGAATGGAACTGCCTTTCAGACGGTATGACTCACGTATCCCCATCATGTATGTGAGGCGGAAAAATCCTGAAAAAACGGGATTTTTGGGTAAAAATATCCCTTTTTTCAACCCTTTGCCCCTCTGTTCCCCCCCCCCCCCCATTTTAGCACTGACATCGGAACAAAAAATCTGGTAAATACTAGTCGGTGGACTGAATGTTTGTGCAAAATTTCAATCTTCTACGTGAAAAAATAAGCCCGCCAAAAAATAATGAACATAGGCTTCATAAAGGAAAATTTCTATTTCAAAATTATGACGTCATCACCTCATATGTCTGGACGCAGGACGGTCTGAAACCATACGTAATGTCCTCTACAATGTATCTGAACTTAAAAAAAAAGAAAAAAACGAACGAAAAAGCTCAAATAGAAGAGAAATAACGCAATGTACGATGAAAAATGCGTATCGTACAAAATGTACGATAAGATCCCCAAAGGGTTAAGTCTGTGTTCTTCCCCCAGAGTAAACGAACGTGTTTCGCAACCATACAGCACAACTTCTCGACAGAATTCGCGAAGACAAAAGATTTTGAACTGAATAATAACACAAATTTTCTGCTTTCTTCGTGGATGTAGTTTTGGTATGTTAATACCGATCCTTGATATTTAAGAGTATCCACTTTGTCGAAAGTATTATTTGTTATTTTGACGTATCCGTAATTTGCAGTATTATAATCCCGAGGAGTTTCCATGTATTTAATTTTCTTTGCGTTTAACTTTTAAATCAATATTCCTGCAAGCGTTTAATAAACCTCTGCAATTCTTTCTATTGTTCTCCTATCACTCGCTTCAGATTTACATCATCAGCATATGCAATAGCCTAATGAATACCATTCAACTCTAAGCCCTGATTGCTAGATTTTCCTTATAGCGTACTCAAGAACGAAGTTGATAACGTCGACAACGCATCCTCAACGTGAAAGCTCATGGACAACTTTTTCGGTATACCAAATTCGATTAGAATTTTGTACAATGCTTCTTCCCGAATCGAGTCGTAGGTCTTTCTAAAATCAAGAAGTAATTAATGTACCGGGTAAAGAAGTAGTTAAGTATTTCCATTTCTTTCCGAGTATTTGTGGAATGGTGAATATCTAGTCGATAGTCTCGAATAATTTCATCTGCGTATGGAATCAATCTTGCTAACAAAATGTTTGAGACGATTTTTATAGGATGTTCAAGCAGGAAGATGTAGACGCGCACTCATACACTTTTGTTGTGAGGGGTCCAAGCCTTGGGGGGGGGGGAGTATCCAATACAACTACTACGTCTATGTAGTATGGACCAGGTATTATTCAGCACCCGTGTAAAATACTTCCACTTCAGAAAAAAGTATAGAACTAGATTGTTTTCATAAGAGAAAGAGTACAGATGAAGTGTAAGATCAAATTTTCATGCTATATCAATTATTTCCCTGTTAAACAAGGATAGTTTTATTGAGAAAGTGTACACATGTACGTTGAGTCAGGAATTTGGAGGAGAATCCGGACCCAGTGGATATAATATGGATCTTTAATATTATGAACTCAGTAATCTTAAGGGCTATTCAATTACACTGATCACACTGATTAGTTCACAAATACATATTAAAACAAGCCCAGATTTGTTAAGCAATATTCACAAAACAATTAAGAAAACTTTCTACTCACTGGTAAGTATAATGACCCTTACGCTGCTAATGAGATATTCTGGAGAAAAAAAAGTATGATTTCACATAGGCCTAACCCTACCCATGGAGAAGTCTACAAGATGTTTTCGATGGCCGATAAGGAAATGTTAGTGATAACTGTACAATTGACTGAGCGATTCAAATTGTGTAAACTTAATGATTAGATCACTCAATGGTAAGAATTTTTTGCGTTTTCTTAACGTACAAATCGCTTGAAATAACCAAAGACATCGAAATAAATAAATGCTAGGCTTTTCTAGTGTTCTGACGTTACCACATACTTCTATAAATAACGGATAACAGAAGAGAAATATACTAAATTACGTTTTGCTCTGAATTATCAGATTGTACATATCAACTATTTTATCCTCTGCGTCATTCCTGTACCTCATCCTCACTCTCCTTCCTTCATCGCACTCTAAACGAGTGAAAAACTGCTCTACCGGACTGGAGCGGAGGGGAGACAGAAGAGCGTCTGGCTGATGCTAAACCGATGGCATTCCCAGATCTGCCTGACTACTTTCACTGCCCGTTCCAAGGTCACCCGTCCACCGCCTCCCGGATGCTGGGCTGGGATGAAAAAGAGCAATCCATATCCCACCAGTTACATCAAAACTCAACTATCCCTTCCAAAGCAACCAACCAATAAAATAACTTACCGTAAGGGAAAAGAAAGAAAATTTGTACAAAGGAGGCCTCACACAACCATACAATTGCGGTCAAGCGAAGCGAGAGGCAACAGATCAACTAAATGCATTCTAATCTTTATTCTCTTAACGTTGCATTCTTTTAACATGCAAAGATTTTAAAGTATATCAAATTAATCCTATGTGAGTATGATTGTTCTTAAGGGTGTCTTTTCATCTACCACTATAATTGAGAGCACACACATGCTCTATGTAGTATACATATACAAATTGTTCTTCTCATGTGGTTCGGATTCCACGTTAATCAGTAGGTCCACGTCTCATATAGCCTCGCTGCTGAAAGGGACGCTAAACTAAAATCAACTCAACAAATTGTTCTTGCCAAATCTTTTCAATTATTTTTGAATTTGCTTATAGCCTTGCAACTTAAACGCATTACGTAGTTCAAATTTCACCCTATACTGGCAAGTCCGCATCTCATAGAGCCTTCGGTGCTGAAAGAGACGCTATACTATAGTGCTGCCAAAATGTCTTGATCCGTGACAAAAATGCGAACTAAAGCTCACACCCTCGACGACCCACGCGCTGAGCCAATAAGGGTTCAGCTGTTGCTAAGCGAGAGAGCCTTAGCGAAAGGGAGTGGAATTCTCTCAGCCGATAGCAGAGCTTGCAACGGAAGACTAAGTGTCAGGTCAATGTTGTATATCTATACTACCAATCGAAACTGCACGTTTCGTTGGATATGTATTTTCGTAGATACATCGAATCGGCTACAATACCGAACTCGAAGGGTAAAGAGACACGAAGAAAAGAAAGGCGATTTTTCTGTTAGCAATACTCGTAGAGCTTCTGCATCGAAGAAAGAACTGAATTGGAACACGGTGTAGTTTCTTCACTCCGAATTCTGCAGAAGCACAGCTAAAGAATCTGACTGAACTACCCTTAATGAATTCTTTGTTAGAAAAACCATGTCACATTGTCAATAGGCTATCATTACTGAAATATATAAAAATAAAATCTGAACAAAATCGTTAAGGAGCAATTTTCTAGTGAACTACTTTATTTGGTTTAAAATTTGGGACTGGCCCTTCTCAAGTCTGAATATACAAACGAACGAAAGAATTCTGATGGACATTCAAAAACAACTTTCGAGTGAACAAGAGTGAAAGAAAGTCATACGGGAGGAGTAAGAGATCATGATTTGTAGACTCCTACACTAAAACAGAGAAAAAAGTTTTTAAACAGCCTTTGTCTGTTCAACTGTCCGTTCGCCCATGCACAGACAGCGTTCCCACACCGTTCAAGCATGAATGCCACAAGTCAGCTAGTACATCTTGGTTCCGTGCACCCAGGAGTGAATTCTTTAGTTTAATATAGCATCTTGAGATCGAGTTGATATCGTCGACACTTTTTCTCCCAATCTGTGATAGAATTCCTCGATGAGAGGTGTATATAATTTTCCCCTATACATTGCATTTAATTTCCCTCTATATATGTCAACCTGTCAACTTTATTATTATTATTATTATTATTATTATTATTATTATTATTATTATTATTATTATTATTATTATTACTTTGTTTAGAGAGAAGTAGGGAGCTTATATCGTTCATCATTACTATTACTATTATTTTATAAGTTTTACAACTTGAACGGACTCGAGATATTTTTTTTTTCAAAATGCAACGTTTTTAACGTTATGTTGAGATTTATTATTGCCTGGCCTTAAGATAGCACTCATACGAGGAACGATATTTTAAAAAAGTCCTTAAAAACAGGAGACTTTAGGATATGCCTTCTCTATAAATTATCAGCGATGTACGTAGGTATAAGCAGGGCTGTAGTCGAGGATATATAGTGGTATACGCCGTACATTCTCTGCTTAATCTTAGTCATTAGAGTATACTTTCTGATTCAAGGCGTGTAGTACGATTGTTTCGATTGTATTTATTTATTTTGTCGAGTCGTGACTAGTGATGGGTTGTGGGAATATTTCCAATGGGAAGGAAAATTTAAAAAAGGAATATTCCGGTTTTTTTCCCCTGGCATATAAATTCCCGGGAAAGAATTTATTTCCATTTCTTTATTTTCCCCATTATAAGAAAAAGATGAGTAATTACTTTATTTTCATTTATTATCATTTACTTCTAGGTTTTAAATAATTTGGAGATTTAAAAAATTAAAATTCGTTGACTGTACTTGATATAACTAATTATTATGATTTTAAAAAATCATTTCCATTTGCACTAGAAAGTAGTAAAGAACTAATTTTTAAATGATAAAAAGAAACCAGTTTATAAAGTAATGTAGAAATTCTGTAGAGACAGAGGTGAAATACTATCAATACTTCCGGAAACACCGTAACTAATAATGTCGGTCGGTCTGTCTGTTGTCTCTGACTCGAATTTCGCTCTCTGAGGAAGAATTAGATATTGAATAAAGAAATCTCCGTAATATACTTCTAATATGTAATGTTTACATATAAAAAAAATAGGGTTGTTTCTCAGGATGTTTCATTAGTACCGGCGTTCCCAGACCTGTGTTAATTAAGATTTGTTTGCTTTTCTATACATGCGTATTCATGTACCAAGCGTTATTGGAGAATTTTTTCAACACTGTGTATATTGTTTGAAATAGTCTATCCTAAATTAGAGTTTTAATAGTACACAGCAACAGAGCACATTGTACCTCAAATAAACATTCCGTATAAATGCCATCCCCTACACTGGCAACTTTACGAAATTTACAACAGACTATATATTCCCTGGCAGTTACCAACCAAATTTGTTTGTAACATTTGAAAATTTAATGCGTTTAATATCAGTAGTAGGGTCAAGTTTAGGAAATCCAGTTACATATGAATTTAAAGTGTGTAGCGATATAAAAGTATGTCGACTTTCTATACCAAATGTTTTCCCTGCATATTTACTCGCATAAAACATATTATGCGTACCCTCTAAATATAATACAATATTAATAAAATAGAATAATGCCGTTCAGAATATACATTTTAAAGAATCCTCTGGAGACAACAGTAATAAATATACTGAGATAAAAAACGAATTTTATTTTGAAATCATAATGTAGTAAGAGAACGTTAATTTTCTTTGTTTGTATATAAATTCCCGGAATATTCCCATTTTGGGGAATCTTCCCGAAAAATATTTTCCACGGAATTTGCCCATCACTAGTCATTACTCCAGTGAGTAATTATATCACTCTCTTTTCGATCATATTCTTAGACTATGTTCAAATATATCAATATGTATATCGATCATCGAAAAAAAATCCATTTTTTTCTGCTTGCTCTGTGATCATAAAAGAGTGAGAAAAACAAAAAAATGCTTAAGACTATGTCAGTTCTGTCTCTGTCCAACTTCGTGTTGCTTTGATCTGAATACTGATATCCAAGTTCGTGAATATCAGTACGAAATCTTTAATTGTGATATTTATACTACTCAGCACAATTTTCTTAAATTCTTCTGGTAAATCGGGCGTGATTTATTTATTTTATTTATTTAACAATCACCACATACAGCTCAGAAGCCATTTTATACTGGATATCTAACAACAACAACAATGACAATGGAAAGAATTTGGGAAGGTATCGACCAGGGCCTGTTTAGTATGTACCATCCCGGCATTTGCCTGGTAGGACTGGGGAAAACCTGTCAGGATGGTAGGCAGCGGGAATCGAATCCGCGACCTCCCGAATGCGAAGCCAACGATCTACCACTTGAGCTTTCTCTGTTTCTTCTCGCAACGAGTTACCTCCTTCTGTATTATAGCATAAAATAATTACAAAACAGTATTGCAGTATTTTTAAATGAAATTATTAATACAAACGTTTCGCCATTTTTTTCCCTATTACCATTATGTCTTTTATGGCAACTACAGACGTTCAAAATGCAGCGTATACCCTGTGAAAATTTTAGGACTCTTACATTGTGTATTAAGCAGTATAATATAGTAGGATCATTAGTCAGAATAATAGGCCAAATTCTCTTACGTTAGAAAATGAAACGAAATCTTTGAGTTTAACGTCCCAGGGCTAAAATCCCCTTAAGAGATCGTGAACGATCTTCTACAATCAGAAACCGTGAAATTACGCGATTAATTTTAATTACTTATGAACTAAAAATTTATTACAGTTTCTCATTTATTTCTCTTGCTAAATAATCATAAGCCACATAGTAATATAGTAAAGCATTACATTTATACAATGAAACATACAGAGATAGGGAAAACATAAAACCAATTCTGCTACCCACACACATGATTCACTGAATTCAAATTACATTTTGATTGACAGGAATTCTAAGAACCACAACTCATTACTGTTACAGTACATTAATGCAAACAGTGTGGAAATTTTCTTGAATATTAATTTAAGCTTTCAATATTCTATGTACTGTGCAGTGTCTTAATAGTTAGTTCCAGGAAATAAAATTGAGAGATTTTACAGCATTAACGCAACTTCAAAATCTTGACTATTTTATCTTTAGTTTAGTCTTTTAGTTTATTATTATTATTATTATTATTATTATTATTATTATTATTATTATTATTATTATTATTATTATTATTATTATTATTATTATTATTATTATTATTTATAAGACATGAACGTACATAATATTACGATCGTTTGGTACTGTCATATTAATATTTTTTCCTTCTAGGGTTGTCTATGATAGGTCTATATATTTGGCCTGCGTCTTCAGTTTTCACGTCAAGAACAAGTGCATGGGTTTCCCAGATAATGAACTACTAGAAGTTAAATATATTTTTCTGTTCTTGAATACCGTCTATTCCCTTTCACGATACATATTGGTAACAATACAATCACATCATGTGTAACTTGTAAAGCAAAAAGCCCTTATCTTGAACAGTGCCCAGAAGATAATACACACACTTACTTCTATGTACAATTTCTAGATAATACAAACCCCGTTATTTGTATAGTAGCTCTTCGCTGGGTTAAAGTAAAAGTTAGTAATGTGTTCCGTTAGTCAGTCACTTTTTACTATTTCTGAAGCTCTCTCTGATATCGGCTATTTTCAATCATGTATATATATCTCCCTCCTCCCCCAAGTTACGGGGTTGAATTTGGATTTAAACGGCATCGGAAATGTCATGTTCATCTCACCCCAAAAACTATGGATTCGACACTAATATCGGTCATTTTCAATCATATTTAAGTACCTCCGCCTCCCTCCCCCTAAGTTGCACCATCAAAATGAAATGATAAAAACCATCCCAGGTCCGAACCTTATCTATGTTGAAAATTTGATCGAGATCGGTCGGGCGATTCGAGAGTTATAAAGTCACAAACAGTCACTTTCATTTTCATATGTATAGATTAGAAATAGCAGTGCATTACATTTAGCAGTACGTGTTCTTAATTTTTTTATGTATATAAATAAATAAACAGTTCAAGCAAAATGAAAACTGTCTATTATTCGCAACGAATGATATTTTTTTAGGTCAATTTACCCTCGAACATCTCATTTTATACAAGCTCAATGTAATCTATTGACTGATATTTTATATCTGAACAATATTATAGATTTAAAAAAAAATAAAGTTTAACTATAATTTATAGACCATACTGTGCATTATCATCTTGCTATTGTCATACTGGGAAGCTGGACAAGGGGCATCCTACAATATTAGTTTCATCGTAATAGATGGCATGGTTATTGTGAAGTATGAACTTTCAGATTTAAGTTTCATTCAAGTTTCTCGGCAACTACTCATGAGGATTTACATTCACGCATATCACTTTGTTCACTTCGATTAGCTCTAGCCATTGGCAGGTATCATCTTCAAACTTTGTTTTAATCACTCAATGCTAATAAAATTTATTTTAGAATTGACAGAGAATAAGGGAGAAGCTCACGTTATAGTTTCTCCTGAACGAAAAATAGATCTCACTAATGAACAGAATACACGACTACTTCAACGAAATTGATACTATGGCTAGAATATACTATAATGTTTAATTGGCTTTAATGCATGAGCCTAAAATTCTCTCATACATTCAAAAATAAAGCCCTTGCTCATACAAAAAAAAAAAAAAAAAAGCACAAATTCATTTTTCCAAGAGGAAAGTAAATATACATGTACTTAAGACTAGCAATATGACATAATGGTGTGGTAGTTCACAAAGTCCTCATTCAGTATGGTGAGTATTTCAAGCAATCGTGAGTATTTCAAGAAATTTGAACACTCGTGGTAGGTGTGTCGAAAGTTAACAGTTCGCATTCGTGTTTTGTGTGGAATGCTTGAATAGGAGATTCACCCTGCAGTATCTCTTAACAGATTTGAGACGCCTACTTCCACTTTTTTTTTCCTCCTAAATACGCTATTTTTCACTAACCACTTTTTTCAAATCTGTGCCAAGCATCCAAATTCTAACCTGTAGATACAAGGTAGTGCATATTCCAATACGCTATATGGATTTACCAAAGAGCTTCATTGAGCCTTTTTTTATCAACATTTGATTTCGCCGTATGATAGTGCGTATCTGTAATGAATATTTGAACGTAGTATCTAATTTAATAAATATCAGAGAATATAATTACCATCTTCAGACAAAAAAGAATAAATCAGGTTGCAATGGTGTTTCGCGGAATTGTGACTTGTAATTTTACACTTTAAAATTCAGCATTCATTTCTGTAAAATATCTGACAATCTCGTTCAACGTCTCCAGAAATGAATGGCAGTTAATTAAACAATATCTGTTTGTATTTAATTATCGAAAAGTTACTTGACAGCTTTTTTAATTTTGGGACAATTTGGTTCTAGTATCACACACACACACATCACAACAAAATGGAACGTTAGAAATTAACTAACTCTTTATGCAACTTGCTACTTCGCCAGCTAGCTAAAGTCTACTACTCTCTTCCCAAGTACTGCCAACATAAGAACTTTCTCCGAGTATCAACCAAGATGAAGAGATTTACGACGGGGACTCACAGAAGGGTCTCTCTACTTCCGCCAAGATACAGTGAAGGCAAAAGCACATCCCTCTCAAAGTTAGGTAATGAGTTGTGACATTTTCTTCCCGCCTGCTATGCTTTAATCAGTACCCGCACGAGTTCTCCGTCCTCTACCACTTCCCCCAAACCCAACTATTCTCCAAGGACCCTTTCTTCTCGCTTTCCTCTTTTATACAAAAAAGAAATCTTTGCTGCAGTGGGTTGTTACAATGCCACCAAATACGTACCAGGCTTATTTGTCTTAAGCACTATGTAATATCTGTTTCAAAGACGTAATACAGCTTCATTTCCACACTTATTATTATTATTATTATATTATTTTATATCCGAAATTCTGATTATAACACAGATCTTTATTTAATTTATTTATTAATTGCGATCCGTCGATACATGTTGGGATGCAAAAATGTGCAAAAATGACCAAAACACAAGTTAGAATGAAATTACATAAAATATGCATGAAAGTAAATGTTTTTTTTTTTTTAATCTTAATAAACTACATTCTTCATTTTCATAGAATTTTCTTTGGATAAGTAGCTTTAGGTCATTTCCTAATTGGGACCCAAGTACAGTGACGCATAACCGAGCGCAGCGATGATTTCACTGACGGTTGACAGGAATTTCCTCAAGAGCCAAGAAATTTCCCCCGAGATCACATATCCTACCGTGCTCAATGTAGATGCCTAGTATTTTCGTAATACTATTTTCCACTCCCAATGTATGAATTCTTCCCTTCCCGAGAAAACCTGAAATAATCATTGACTGAGAGTGTTCAATCAGAATTAATTAACCCAAATGCATGATTTTTTCCTTTTATGTATAATTCAATATAACAAATTCAAACATATTCAAGAGCTTCTCATAGAATAAATAAATGGAAGGTGTACATGCAGTGGCATATTTATGATTTTGTTTCCGGGGAGGGGGGGGGGGCTTTGCTAACTTTATTCCTGGGAATGTGAAAATTCTGCAACATAGTTACTTTAAAATAGTAAATAAAATTTCAGGGACTTAAACCCGGAAGCCCCTCTTAAATATGCCACTGTATACAGGTACTATAAAACCATTCTCCAATCAAAAATGGAATGGCCAATATAGAACGCTGAAACAGGCTATTAGCCAAGCAAAGTGTCCGAAAGAATTCCCAGGTAGCCCCAATATGGCTATGTCATGTCATTACTTACGTAAATTCAAATTACCAGTTTCCCAGACATCACTCTACTAACGGGCCATTTTAAATCATTATTGTGATTAAGGAATATTGACGATTCAGGAACACCATTCACAATTAGGGTTGCCATATTATCCATTTTATCGGGTACCACCCGATTTTCAGGCCCTCTATTCGTCCCCAGCTTAATCACCTCTTAATCACGAAAAACCACCCGCTTTTTTGGATTGGAGAAAAATCTAAGACGATTTTGTTGATAAAGTATTGTTATATTCAATGTAAACCGCTCCGTATTGTGAAAGGCGTATCATGTGTAGAATTTTATTATAAGATTTTATACAATCGAGATTCTTAAAAGAAAGTTAAAGAGAGTGAAAAATACGTAAAAAATGTGGCATAATAATACACATTTTTTGATGCAACCCATTAATACTGATGTTCGATCTCATGGTGTGTATATCTTTGATAACCATTCTGGCTAGTTCAGTTGAACAAGTTTATGTTTTACCTAGTCTATGTGTTCACCTAGTCTTTATATATTCAGAAATGATTGCAAATTAATTACTGTATCCTTAGCATTTTGTTTAGATTATACTCATTATTGATATTTTTTGTTTTAAAATGTTTATGCTGTATTTCATATATGGTAATTTTGTATGTTAGTACAATTTCAAGTAGCAATCTTTAAAAATAATTAGAAATTTTAGAAGAGATGGACCAAGACTCCTAAATTTTTTACTTTTCTTATGATAAAAATTTAGAAATTAGTTTGTTTTTCTTGGGAAAAAATCTGTATGAATAATATCTGCCATACACTTCTTTCTTTCTTTTGGAAAACTTGCCTTACAGATATCCTTATAAATACAAATCTTTTTTCAGTGTATTATTATTATTATTATTATTATTATTATTATTATTATTATTATTATTATTAAAACGCAAAATACTACTCATCAAACAAATCAAAATTTTTTGAGGTACGTAGTTTTCGTCCTTGCTTGTAAAAAAAATAGGGCAGGATTAAAAAAAATCGACCGCGGGAAATACATATACTTAAAAAAAAAAAAAAAAAAAAAAACAATCATATCTATTACGCCAAACATACGAGGCTATAAAATTTGACTTAAAAGAAAGAGAAGTAATAAGGCATCTCTCTGTAAAATCATCAATCAAATGGAATCTTCTATCAATATTAAAAAAACTACTCAGAACACTTTATTGGCATCTTGTACGGCAGAACATATCACAAACCATAGCAATCTTCCACGGTGTAAATCTCGTCAAGCGTATGATAGGACTTAAATATTTTATACTGAATTCCACGTACACAAGAAACGAGGCCACGAAACAGTATTAAGATTTGCTGAAAGATTTACTCACTTCTTGTAAGAGAAGTCTGCAATAATTATGGTTATTTATAATTATTGATTATTTATTATCACATTAGTTTCAAAGAAACTCCGAAAAATAGATTTATTCATTGTGTAAAGTTCTTTATTACTGTTCGTTTGCTGCTCCTATATATAAAAAAGAAATTTATTGGACTACAAGGAGTAATTCTTCCAAATATACTCCAGGACTAACAAAATTAAACTACTGGGCAGCGGTGTCTCAATGGTAGAGTCCTCATCTCTGGTGCACGGAGACCATGGTTCGATTCTAGGACGCGCTACGTGGTTTTTGTGGTGGACAAACACCTTTGTGTATAGACTTTCTTACGATTCTTCCGTTTCCTACCACTTTCCTAATTTCCACAATTATCATCTATCTCATTATCACTGTGTCCATTAGCTTCGGGGTGCATAACCGTAGGACGTTAGAAACAAAATTAGCATTATTTCCGAAACGTTAGCTAACGTACCTAAAATTGTGTTACGGAGGTGTGAACGAATACTATTTTTCTTCCTGCAATCCACCTATCACACGAAACTAGGTTGTTCACACACACACACACACACACACACACACACACACACACACACACACACACACACACACACAGTACGAAATAAAAAGTTATTTTTATAGAGATATTTTAAAAAACGGGGGACTGTAGATGCTTACGGTGTGGTAGCGCGCGTTTATTATAAACTTTTTTTGCTTCCTAAACACACACTAGCGCCCAAGTTCATTGACTCATACGTATAAACATGAACTACTTTTTTTTTTCTTTCAGCGACATAAACGTGAATGAATATACAATATTCCACATGAAAGAACTAGTTGTATCGTTTAAAAATTGTGAAATCCAACTGTACGTGGCACGGAAGGCCTGCCTGAAAATATATCATTAGCTTGGATATTTTTTGTTGACAGTCAGTTGACACAAATTAGCCAGACCAAAAGAAAAACAAACAAAATATGTTATTTATGATTTTCAAAACGCAGCAAAATGCAATGAAGTATTTTCATGTGTCAGTTCAACCGCCCTCTAGTTTAAACAAAACATAACGTATGAAAGTTCTCATTGATAAACTTACATCGAACAGCATGAAGTGAGAACTTGATATTAGAATTAATGATCTGAAGAAGTAATACGAACTACGTATAATTTTAAACAAATACTAGCTAAACATGTGCTCTCTGCACAGCGCATCATTTACATACGAGCATCATGAATCTCCTTGTCATTCCTCATAACATCTGTACATGTCCCTTTACAGACATAAGTGAAAGATGTTTTGATAAAAATCGGCAAGGAGCACCAAAAAGGGAAGATCTTTTTGATTATTTTTCCAATGTCTCGCATCCTTTGCAAGATTTGCGCCGACTCCCAGTTGAAGTTTCTAATTCATATATGATCAGTGCTTTTTCTTCTTGCATGCAGTATGTAATAAGCAAATATATTACAATTAATTATAAAGTCAGTGATATTTACTGTTTATTGGGCAAAACACTCCAAGCAATGAAGATTCATCTTAGACTGGAGAAATGATTATCCTTCGTTTTTCATTATCATTTGGGCATGAACAAATGCCTGAGAGATATACTACTCTAGTATACAATTATGGAGTGTATAACTCGTAGGATATGATTCTTTTTTTTTTTAATCAACGCTTCCAATATACCCCTAAAATATAATAAGGATATAACGGCCATGTTTTTTCGTTTTTTTTAAATATTCAATTACAACTGGACAATCTACACAAAATTTGGAATAGACCAGTGAAAACGGCACGTTTCTAGCACTTCTGGTTTTCGAGATCTCATTGTCGAAAGGATTGGGGACAAACAGATTAACTTTTATTTGGAGACAAACATATAAACCTAGCATTTTAATATATAGACTAACTTAACCTGCGCTCTCTACACAGCGCATCATTCGCATATGAGCATTGAATGTCCTTGCCATTCCTCACAACATCTGTATATGTCCCTTTACAGAAAAAAGTTAAAGACGTCATGATAAAAATCGGCAAAGAATACTATAAAAGTGAGATTTTTTTCGATTATTTTTTCAATATCTCGGACCGTTTGCAAGATTTGAGCCTACTTCCGGTTGACGTTTCTAATTCATGTATGATAAGTATATTATTATTTCTTCTTGCATGCAGTATGTAATAAGGAAATACATTACATACACAATTAATTATAATGTTAGTTATATATGTTGTTCATTGGGCAAAACACTCCAAAAATAAAGATTCATCTTAGACTGGAGAAATGGTTATCCTTGCTTTTTCATTATTATTTGGCCTGACACACATACAACCCCAAGATATAACTACGTGGTGTTGAAATGTATAATGCGTACGATATGATGCTTTAGTTATTTTTTTAATTTCAACACTTCCAGTGTACCCGTAAAAATGTAATAAA
Source organism: Thermobia domestica (assembly GCF_964235325.1). Classification (NCBI taxonomy): domain Eukaryota; kingdom Metazoa; phylum Arthropoda; class Insecta; order Zygentoma; family Lepismatidae; genus Thermobia; species Thermobia domestica. The sequence continues at coordinate 96,650,985 of NC_137468.1, forward strand.
GAAATGATGGCCATGTTTTTTTTTTTTTTTTTTTTTTTAATATTCAATTAGAACTGGACAATCTACGCAAAATTTGAATCGATCAGTGAAAACGTGATCTTTCTAGAGCCTGTAGTTTCCGAGATCTGATTGTCGAAAGGATTGGCCACGAACACAAACGTCCACAAACATATAGTTTAAGTGAGCTCCAAAGATGGCAGCACAATTCATCTGCATTGATTTTGGAGAAGGCTTATTAAAATACAAAGGCTTTGAACAATAATATTAAAACATAAACTTTATTAAAAAGTTGTATTTAAATAATTTATTTAAAGTACAAGAAGAGTAATTTATTTAATCAAGAAGAGTAGTTGTGAAAGTGCAAAGATCTTTTCATAACTCTGTATATGTTCATTTCAGTTGAACGTGCCACTGACTATCATGCACGATTCGCGATAAAGCCTCACTCATTAAGATTCGAAATACATAATGCTCTTTCGAACTATATTCAAATCGAATATGTTTAGGGGGGAAAAGTCCTGTAGTAACGATACAACTACGTTATAAATCGTTTTTTCAGCAAAGGATTCTCACCAGGGTAACATTTAACATAAAAAAGGCATATATCTTGCAACAAAAGTTATGTGATAAATGATTCTTTGCCCTTTTACATATTGGTTTATTCTCAACTCAACGAAATGTTTTATGTCTTTGTTCGCAGTTTCGCACTCCTATAACTGTTGGGATATTTTATGAGTTAAGGCTTCCAGAGGGTAACCTAAGCACATTTTTCTTCCCTATATATTCATGTGAATATCATATTTCGAAAACAAAAGACCATCCCATATTGTTCTCAATTCGTTTACAAATGCACTGCTTTCTTTATGGTTAACAGCAGTTAAAAATGCAGATGAAATACTATTGTAATTATTATTATTATTATTACTATTTTAAAAAAGCAAGCACTTTTACGAAATACAAATCTTACCTCACACTAACAAGCAACAACGATGAATGAATGCAGCCAACATACCTGTAAATACAGAAAAGAAATGTTAGTGATATGGAAATTCTAAGTACCTGTTCATATTATTATTATTATTATTATACTTCAACTACATTATAGATAGAAAAGTTTCATATAACGGCAATACCTGTCCATGTATCGATAGGTATCAAGAGTAAACATTAAGATATAGTTGGACATGTTATATTACATAATATTCCAATAATAGGTTCCATTTCCACCCTTAACCGTTTGTTCAAACCAGAAATGGAAGAAATAGGTCACGTTGATCACCAGTGTAAAAACTGTAATAGATAGCAAATAGTATTTTTTAAAAATGAATTCTGCGACCTATGAATAGTTCCTTATCTCTACCCTTACATACCGTATTTATTCGATTTTAGGATTTAGATTTCTGGGCTTTCGGCATCTAAGGCCGTTTAGCCCGTCACGGTTGAGGGATGACGTCCCTCGGCGAGCACACTATCCGGGGAAAGGGAAGGAAGAAAGGATTAGGGAAGGAAGGAAGCGGCCTGAACCTATACGTTAGGTACCACTCCGGTACTTGCCTGGTGTGAATGAGGAAAACCTCATTCAGGGTGGCTGGCCTGAAAAAGCGTTTTACACTTTTTCGACCGAATGGCCCCACCGGGAATCGAACCCGGGACCGCTCGCACCGAAGGCAAGAGCGTTACCGTATTTATTCGAATAAAGCACTCCCTGAATATAAGTGCATCCTTAAAACTTCAATGTCTATTTTGAGACTCCGTTTAATATGCGGAGTTAAGCACCTGTATATGACACTAGAGAGAGTTAAGTAGTACCTCTATCCATTCTGAATATGAAATGAAATGAAATCTTTTGAGTTTAGCGTCCAACGATTATGCCTTTTAGGCTAAGGGAGACGGTGATTAAAGCAAGTGAATGATAATGGAAGAATTAGTGAAGTGAGAGGAAACGGGAGTACCCCGAGAAAACCCATGAGCACGATGCTGTCCACCACAAATTTACTTGGACGGGGATCGAACCAGAGACCCCATGCACCGGTGGTAAGTGCTCTACCACCGAGCCACCGTACCTCCTCTATCCATTCTGAAAGACAGAAGCTTGGATTTATATATTGTGTAATAACTGAAAAATTAGAACTATATGTTATCAACATTTTCGTTCTCCGAACTTAACGGTATTTTGACAGGAACATTAAAAAATGGTAGTATTTTCTGACTTAATGGTATTACGGTAAATCTGCCAATAAGTATTAATACGTGTAGTTCTTGTTTAACCGTAAATTATGTACAACTGTATATTTATCGTAAAAATAAAGTTAAAAACAGCAACAATCAAGTAATCTTAAGGGGGAAAAAGAATTAAACAGCAACGATGCGATTATAAGCGCCCCACCAAGTATTTTGGTCCATAAATTGAAAAAAGTCACTTGGTCATATATATTAGGGATGGCCGCGAATTCGAAAAAATTCCTGTATTTTGGAAAATTCTGAAATTCAGAAAAATTCCGGAATTTAGAACATTTCGGAATTCAAAAAAATTCAGAATACAGAACATTTCGGAATTCAGAAAAATACCAAAACATAGAACATTTCATAATTTAAAAAAAATCCGGAATATAGAACATTTCGGAATTCAGAAAAATTCCGGAATGTAGAAAATTTCGGAATTCAGAAAAATTCCGGATATACAGAAAATTTCGGAAATCAGAAAATTCCAGATATCGGAAAAATTCCGAAATTCAGAAACTATTATATATATCAAAAATAGTTTAATTCCGACGTTATTTCTCTATTGAAACCGGAAGTGACGTCTAGATATCATTTCCGCTTTTAATGTTGAATCTTCACAGTTTGGAAACCCGCCGTAGCTTCATAACGTGCAACAATGCTCACTTGTTACTTGATATAATTCACATAATGAAAATGAAAATAATATGAATCATTGCTGTTCACCTCTCTGATTACCGATACTACTCTAATTTCTCTTATATACGAGTCATTTGCGCGTCATTAATTGTAAAAGAAAAGGGTATATTAAAAATTAGGAGAATATGGCAAACTGGAGCACACGCAATACCCTTAAATTACTTTTTTTTTTTTTTAAGAATTTTCAGCCATGAAATACGACATAACTTCGATGTCGAAAGTTATGAACTGAGGGAGAAGTTGTGGTTGTTAATAGTAATGGAACTGAAAACTTTTAGTTTCCGGTACCAGAACATAAAAGTTTCAATTCGGTATGTTTTTCGAAAAGAATTTAATTCATTTTGATACATCGGTTCTGTTCATAAGACCGAAAACTAATTGTGTGCTTCGACAAGAAAGCCGAAATACATTAGGGCATCATTTACAAGTTGAACACACCTGCGAAACGATAACTCAAGGAACCACCTATACAGCATCTTCTAAAAAGTTCGTTTCCATTTCAATATCGATTCCAGAACCAAAACCGATCTTAGAAAATCAGTTTCAATTCCGAGCAGGAACCGATTTTCTTGGAAAATTCGTTTTCATTAGAAAATTGCCTTCGCTTTCAGCGCCAGGAATAGTTCTCTCTTCGGGAACTCGGTTCCGTCACCGAGTATGGTTATCAAGGAAGAATATTGCAAATATGAGGCGTTCAAAGTATAAATGATTTAAGTTCAATTACCGAAATTGTGAGAAAAAGAGAGTTTATAAACGTAGCAAAATAAACGCTGTTTTTCACATTATAAATAGTTATTTACGATATCTAGTCATGAACCTTTTAAGCACTGAAGCAAGCTTCTGGTAGAGAACAAAATATGATCAAGAGCGGACTTCCAGTCCTTTGTACACTGAACGCCCCATATATTTACAACATCATAAATATAGGGCTACCAGAGAGTATTCTTTCATTTCTTGACATTTTCCTTGACATAACATGATTGAATATCTAAAAGGAAGATTGCAAATATGCTGGATTTAACATAATATCATTGCGTTAAGTATAGTATCACTCTGCTGAAACATTTTCCCAAACGTCTCTTTGCCAAGTTCTTTCAGCGAGTGACATCCCCACATGCGCGCGTCACTTTCAGGTGGAAGCTCCACTCGTTTCAGTTACGTTGGGATATACTAGTATTTCTTGATTCTGTGGTCTGTTTGATGGAGTCAGAACTTTTAATTCCCCAGTTTTGAAAATTAAAATTATTTACAATTTTGATTCTGATATTATTGCTATTATCCAAGCTATCGCCGATCCTATTATTTCTATATTTTTCTACAACATGAAATGTATATTAATTCTTCTTAATAAAGAAATTCTACAATTGTGTGTGTTCTTTTAATTTGAAAGGCCAGACAGCGTTTCAGTGTCTCATAGCACTCTACGCTATTAGTCTTCACTCTCAAGAAATCTAACTTTAGCTCAGAAAGTTTACTGTACTTATCCTACTGAAATAATTTACAAAACAACTGGACAAAAGTATTGTAAATACAATACTAATTACGTAGTAGACCGAATCTCCAGCGAATCCACAGTTCACTACAAGTTAGTTGGGCCGAATCGTGTCAGTTAATCTGTAATTGATGAAAAGGTGGTCCAGAGTACATATATATTATATCCTGGTATTTCATTCTGTTTAGGAAATGCACTTAAAGAGGACATGTGTATTCTCTCGAATGCATAATGAATTTTAAAAAAAGTTACAGATTTTTTTTACTACTTCAGGGAAACTCTAAAGAAAAAGGGCCAAGCTGTGCAACGAACAATATCAAAAATGTAGAAAGGGAGCCAGGAAGTACCTGCACAATCCTGTCGGATAAACTAATTCTAAACAAAACTTGGATAAAAGTTATTAAACCATTTGAGGTTAAAAAACATTCTCGGTTTAAGAGAAGAAACAATTTCTTTCCATTATATGTACCGAATATATCTCACCTGCATACATTATACAGAACAAAAGCATCTTTAACCATTAGAAAGAAGGATTTGTTTTTAAAGTACGTTTTTGACTTCAGGTTTTTAAAACAAAAAAGAATTATGCATAAAAGAATAAAACAAGCGAATGTTTTCTTCTGGTAAATTTTTGTATAAATTTCTTCCCTTTATCCACCCAGCGTATTTGAATTTTCCCCTTGTTCCTCAAGTTCGCATCTCTGCCCTGTTCCCTTTTTGTAGACATGCGATCGTAAACTCATGAAGTGTACAAAATAAAAATAAAAAAAATCTTTCAGAAAAGGGAACTAGGAATGTTGTGAAGTATTGATCATTTGAAGAAAGGAAGGGGGAACTGAGTTTTCCCTTTTATATATATAATCTGCCTCAACCTATCTTTGTATAGGTCTATAGAAGGAACAGTCTTCTCGTCCGTATCTGCGAAACTTCATCGCTTATTTCGGCATTACTATGCGTTGGTTCCCCCTTTCTAAATCTTTATCTACAGCAAGTATAGCAATTCTCTCAACGGTTAGTATATAGCTGCAGAAAAGCAAGAACTTCTAATATTGGTACGATATCTATTTGAGGCAGAGAAAACGATTCCCTTATATGCAATAATAATGTGGTGGTGTTTCTACACAACAGCATTTTAATTTAAGTCTGCATTTTAAACATGTTTCCCTTTAGTTTTCGCGTACACATTTATTTCAATCATTTAGATGCGGATTTTGTTACATTTACTCGAAATATAAGAACGAGAAATATGCCATGAGGTGTTTTTGGAGACCGGAGACAATCAGCTCTTGCTGTGAAACACTAAAAAGTTCAAAAAATACATTAGAAATTTAAGAGAAAGGAGTGAGGAACACAAAATGAAAATAAAACCAATTGCGACGGAAGTATAGGGAATTGTATTCCGTACAAAAATTGGAAAGAAAAACTAAAAACAGACGAGATTTTTTTAGTATTCATCTTACAGGCCAAACTTTCAAATATGTTAACACTAGTGTGCGATGCCCTTTGACGTTCATAAATCGTAGAACTAAGGAAGGAAAAAAAGAAATAGATGAAATATCTGTATAAGATTTTCGCAGATGACAGAAAACTTAATACCTCTAAAGCAGTGTTAATTTACAATGTACTGCACACCAGAACAAAATAAGAATCAATTTTTCTTTCAACCTTTTCTTGCGGCGACGGTTTCCTGTAATTATTATTATAGACAAGTGAGTTTCGTATCACAGTATTAAACTACGGTAGACATGCAGACTATGGGAATGTAATACTCAAACCTCAAATAGTACGTCTATAACTATTGGTTATTGCAATGGATTAATAAGATCAAAGACAGAATTTGTTCCTGGAACGCTTAATTCACATCGAAATGCCATTACTTGCTACGACTTCTTATTTTGCCCTACAGCGATAAAGGCTGAAACTGGACATTGCTAATTTGAACCAGTTTCGGATTGAACAGATGGTTTTAGGAAGGAAATAGAACCTACTTTTGGAAAATTGAATCGAGCGCAAGAAAATTGCATCTCGATATCTCTTACCGTATTTTCTATAAAGAAAATCAGTATTGAAACCGGAAGTATTAGTAAATTTCACCCACTACCTGTTTTCGTACAGTGTTGCGGGTTGTAATGGTATTTTCTCTTCACACCGAAAATCTATTGCAGAAAACCGCTTATCGCAGCTAATACTATTTTGTTCTATGACGATAAATGTTGAAACCGGAAATGGTATATTTCATCCACTTTTGGTTTGACAGAGCGTTAATGGAGAGGATACAATCTATTCTTGAGACGCGGAATCAGTTGCAAAAAACCGCATCTCGATTTCTCTTACCGTTTTTGCTCTATGAAAACCAGTACTGAAACCAAAAGCAGTAGTAAATTTCAACCATTTCCGGTTTTTGGTAGAGTATTCATAATAGTCATGGTACTTAGCCTTGAGACGCTGAATAGTTCGCAACCTGTTACCGTTTTATTTTATGGCGATAAACGTTGAAACTGGAAATGACTAATTTGAACCACTTCCGGTCTGAAAGAGAGAAAGAACAGAAAATATGAAACCTATCCTTGAGACGTTGTATCGATTGAAAAAAAAAAACGCATCTCGATATATTTTACTATTTTTGCTCTGATACCTGTCGACAGACGAACGGACGGAAGAAGCCGTTCTGTCAAGCTTTCGATATTTATGCACAGCATAGTTTGTCACTCTAATATACTAACAAATGCATCCGCGTGTTAGTGTAGGTAATATGTTATATCCTTAACTCTACATCTTGATAGTAATCGCCCAAGCTCAAAGTCTCGGAAAAAAAAAAAAAACTCGAACGTTTCGTATGGGTATCGTAAGGATGAATGCTCCTTTTTAGTTAAATTTCATTCTAGGTCAAACATATAAAAGCAATGAAAGGTGTTTAATCATTATTTCAGATGAAACGTCCCAACACCAAATTTCATGTGTCGAACCTCGAGGGATTTCGAGATTTGGACACACAATAACTGCAATACCACCCTTTCCCATCTCTCTTGTCTTGTAGGACAAATAATTTTAAATGAAGGATTCAAATACCAAAATTCATGTCTTTAAGGGATTTCGAGATGGACATATTGTAGTAATTGCAACCTCAACTAGTGATACTACAAAAGAAGGCTTTGTTGAAAGGAGTTTTCCCATAAAAGCCGGCATTTCTGGGGAAAACTGGAAAATCTTTGCGTTTTGTTTTTTGGTAACTTTCTTATTAAAGTATCACTTTTATTTTTCTTTAGTAGATTCTACAACTATAAAAGTACCTTTATAACACTCACTACCTGTGAATCTTATGTTCAATCAGGGGCTAGCAACCTTGATTGATTTTCAAACTGATATTTCTTCGGTTGCCAGGAAGTGTAAGTAACAACCCAACATGCCTTCAATTTGGCTGCTACGCACCTTTCCTAGAAAGAGTAGGTTATGCAACCCAATATACCCATGGTATCAATTTGGTTGCCTAAGTACCTAATCCAGTACCTGAAAGTTACAGGCTACATCTTGTCATATGTGTTTTACGGATTGCCTAAATTCAACCAGGCAGTCAAGAAAAAATATCATAAACCAAGAATAAAATTACAAAATTCGGTACAAAATTTCTCTTGCGTTTCGTTCTCCATTGGAAGACACTACCTACTATTATGACCCCGCTTAAGTTATTCTATTAGAACTTCAGAATTTCTAGTTTTGCTTAGTTTACAAAATCAAAGAAATTAACAGCAGTTTTGGGTATATGGTGTTAATTTAACGATGGTAAAACTTCATCATTCACAGAATTGTTTATTTTCTTACTACTATATTGTGTCAGTATGTCGGAAATGGAATACTTTAGTAATGCTTCTTTAACCGTCCCCCCTTCGAATTTTAACGACCTCAATAAATGCTGTGTACGTAGATAGATATACTTATTCCGCGTAATCGCCTACATAAAATGTGTCTTTAGCTCCTAAAACAGTACTAACTGAAGTTTTAGTTCCTGTATAGATTGTAAGCGATAATGTTCCACGAAATCTAACTACATTTTTAAGAACAGTTAGTGCTAACACTATAATTACTATTAAAATTGCTACTAAAACACTTTTGTCGTTGATACATACTATTTTAAAGCAATTTTGAAAGCACTGGAACCAATTTCCCTTTTTTCTTTCCTAACAGATTTTTATTTGGTTCTTGAGTTTTTCGTAATAAAATGAAATGAAATCTTCAAGTTTTACGTCCCACGTTATGCCACCTAGGCTAAAGGAGACGGTGATGATGAGAAATATAAAAAATGCTGGAATGAAAAAGTGGGAGGACAGAGGAGAATCCCGAGAAAACACACACACAATGTTTGTCCACCACATAGTTCACTTGGCGCGAGCTGGGATCGAACGAAGGACCCCATACACCAGAGATGAACGCTCTACTACGAAGCCACCGCGCCCTCTTGAATTTTGCGTGTCTATTTTCCTTCAATAAATGAAGTGCTATATTATATATATATATATACAGTGGCGGATCCAGGATATGGTCAAGGGAGGGGCTAAATCATAGTTTGCCGTTTTATCCAGTGTAAATCAAGATTGATGCCCATTTTATACAGTGTAAACCTGAGCGTCAAGGGGGGTGCTATAGCCCCTATAGCCCTCTTCTTGGATCCGCCACTGTATATATATATATGCGCGCGCGCGCGCGCGCGTGTGTGTGTGTGTGTGTGTGTTACAATGGGAATAGAAAGGTAGGAAGTATTATTTCCTCATTAAAATCGACATTCAAAAACGACCAAGATTTCCCACGCAAAAAGCCATGAAATAGCCCTTGCACCTCTAACACCATCCACTTTCTTCCCTCCTAGCGCAAATATAAAGAGACGCTGAAATACATGTTAAATTATTTTAAATACACAGTCAAAATACCAAATTTCTCTAGCGTTTACGGATTCCGAGATATCGTTATATAATAATAATAATTATTATTATTATAATCCCACACCTTTTCTTCAGTTCTAGGAGAAATATCAAAAAATGCTAACACACGTGTCTTATTATTTTTAATGAGACGTGCAAATACCAAATGTAATGTCTCTAACTTTTCAGAGTTTCTGAGTTATGAACTCTTATTGTAACAAAATTAGTTTCGCCTTACAATGTGAAACTACGATAGACTTCCAAGACATCTGTAACTATTGGATGCAATAGACTAATAAAATCAAAGATAGAACCTGCTCCTCGGACATTAAATCAATATCAGAAAAACATTACTCGCTATGGCCGACTCTTTTTGTTCTATGGCAATAAAGATTAAAACCGGAAATAGTTAATTTTTTACCATTTCCGGTTTGAAGAGATGGTTACGAAAGAAGATAGATCGTATTCTGGGAATAGATTGCAGAAGACTGCATCCCAATATTACTTACTGTCGGAAATTAGCTTGAAACCGAAAGTAGTACAACCACTTCCGGTTTTGGTTGTGTTGGTGTGATCTCTTGACACACTGAATCGACTGAAGAAAATCGTTTGTCGCTATATATTTCCATTTTTGTTCTATAACGATAAACGTTGAAACCGGAAATGGTTTACATTAACCACTGTTAACGGAACCTATTCTTGGGACGCTGAGCTGAAGCGATTGCAAAAAACCTCATCTCGACATCTCTTAACCGTTTTTGTTCTGTGGAAATCAGTACTGAAACCGGAATATTAAATATGAACCACTTCCGGGTTTGACAGTGTTGGGATAGTCATGGTAACATTAACTTGGGACGCAAAATCGTTTGCAAAAACCGCTTCTACCTATCTATTACTATGTTCGCTTTGTTAAGCGTTAAAACCAGAAATGACTAATATGAACCGGTTTGAATAGGTTAATGAAAAAGATTGAACTTCCTCTTGGAATGTTGAGTCGATTGCAAAAAGAGCATCTCAATATTTCTTACAGTTTTTGCTCTGTGGAAATCAGTATTGAAACTGGAATATTAAATTTGAACCACTTCTGGTGTTGATATAGTGTTCGGTGTAGTCATGGTACGTTGTCTTGATATGCTAAATCGTTTGCCGTAGACGAATTCTCTTTACCTGTTACCATTTTTGTTTTATGGTGATAAATGTTGAAACCGGAAATGCCTAGTTAAAACCACTTCCAGTTTGAATGGAGAGTTAACAGACGAGATGGATCCTATCCATGGGGCACTGACTTCCTTGCAAAAAAAAAAAAAAAAAAAAAAAAAAAAAATATATATATATATATATATATATATATATATATATATCGATATTTTTTAACCGTTTTTGCTCTGATGTATGCCAACAAATGGACGGATAGATAAAGCCGTTCCGTAAGACTTTGGATACTTATGTGTAGTGTGGTTTAGTACTATTATAATCCTCGACTCTTTTTCTTCCCACCCTCATTTTTTTTTTCTAGATTAAATATAAATGACTGAAATGCTTATCCAAATATTTTAAATGAAAAGCACAAACACTAAATTTCATGTCTCTAACTTTAAGAGATTCCGAGATATGAGGATGTTGTTATGATAGATGTAATCACACCCCTTTTTCCTACTCTACCCTCTTTCCTTCCCTTCTAGATCAAATATCGCAAAACGATAAAACACATTTCTTATAATTTTAAATTAAAAAGTTCGTATAGCAAAACTTGATGTCTGTTGTTTTCAGAGATTCTGAGATATGGACGTTTTAATATAATAATAACTGCGACTCCTATTTTCCACTTTCTCGTCGAATTTCCAGGAAATCCTTCCTTATTGGTACCTTAAATCACAAATATTATACACTGTCCAAATTTTAAAGTTTCTAGCTTAAGTGGTTTGGCCTGGATGTTGATAAGTCAGTCAGTCATTCACTCACTCAAGATTTCTTTTATATTCGCAGGGGTGGTTCCAGAACAAACTCCTGGGGAGGCATTAGAAGATTATTACTTAGTTTTCTCTTATTGGAGTTTTGTAGCACTGGTGCCTGTGCCGCTAAGGAAGAGGGGAAAACAATCTTTCACAACCCTTCCTAGATCCGCCATGTATATACGTATAGATGTTATGGCATTTTACTATCACATTTCGTTTTAGAATGAGCTCCTACTAACCGATTCTTAACTTCATTTAAAAATTGCTGAACAATAGTAGCCTACGTCTTTTAAAACACGCACAGACGCCATCGTGTTCGCACAAATAGGTTAGCAAGCTTTGTATTAGAACGTAAGATGAAGCGAGGACGTGGTAAGTAAAAACAGTGAAGCAGATTATTTGATTGAACGCACGCGAGCCATGTTTGGTTAGTTGTAAGTTAGTCAGCATATCAAGAACCTCCTAGGAGCGCGTGCCCTGTAACTCCACTTGCAACCATATTTGGTTGTGTGCGGTAATCGGTGTTCACTTTTTTTTCCCTTTTACTAAATGATGGATCTCTGTCGTTTGAAAGCACACGGACATTATCGATAAATGTATATATCGGGAGTCTCGAAGGAAGTGTATGTTTGATAGAATCGAAGCGCCCTGCCCTTGCATGCTGTCTGTTAATGAAGTATTGTTGTTAACAGGCAATAAAAACACAAGCGTACACGAAAGATTGATGGTATTATTTATTGAAAATCATTAGTTGGAAAAACGCAACTTCATTTCCGCTTTCGAAAAGTTTAACACAGTTATTACTATGAAATGCTGAACATGCAACGAACACAAAGAGCATCATTCCGTTAAAATAAGATATTTAAAAATTACGAGGCTATGTAAGGGTAATCCTATAGTAGGCTTATTTAGTTTTCCATGTGATACAGGTTACTACTGATTTTTAATCAAAGATCGAGTCTCTGGAAGAGTTTCACAAGTTTTAATATCATATTGTATTGCTGAAAAGGTTTCGTCTGTATTAACTGTCCCATCATATTTCTCAATAGAATTAGTGTATGTTCAGTAGGTCATTCTTCATTTTACTATATAATAATAATAATAATAATAATAATATAATTTGATAATTACTATATTGGTAAAATAGTGCCACTGAAATAGGATAACGAAACGAAACAGATTTAGATTTAGAAAAGGCCTACAAATGCACTTATGAACAGAAAACTTTTCTACCCTTATATGTACTGTATAGGCCTATGTTGTATACTTTACAGTGTCATTATTAATAAATACATGACTTCCCACCTTCTGCTGTTCATGCATACACATTCAAAGTCGCATTCACTAAGCACGTTTATCATTTACCATAGTTCTTAGTGAATACTTCTCGGAAGCACTTGAGCCCAAACTTTTTTTTTTTTTTTTTTTAACTTTTATTACAAGTACTGGCCATCAACTGAGTCATGCTACACACATTTGGAAAGCCACCTCCACACATATATAACAAATACACTAAGCTAAGCGATGACGTCATTCAACATCCACCCATGTGTGACAGCTTCAAGCTGAACATGAAAAAGGTTGTGCAATTTCTTCCTGCACGCCTCCCTCTTTTTCTCTTTTCCCACAATGCCACTCATGATGTACAAGTGCTCTTCAAGAAGCTTTCATCCGCCAACTAATCGCGACTCCTTTCCAACAAAGTTACCATTTGATAATATTGGGGGGAAACGCCCTTAAATATGCATTTTAGTTGCAACGTTTGTGGCTTTAAAGGTTATTCCTATAATGAAAGATATTTGCCATTATAAAGAAGCACCGGGTATTTCAACTTCATTCTTATTAATAAGTAACAAGTCGTGTTTTTTCACAAAACTGCTCAAAATAATAATATAAAAAATAAGCATTTTTCTTTGTTAATCTTCTACAACTTGGAAAATGTTACTTCAATATTATTAGCGAGTTCCTAAGAGGTTGAAATGCTCAATAGTAAATAGTAAGTCATGAGTTATTTATTCTTTTACAACAGAGAGTATCTTTACAACTGTAATAATTTCATAGGCATAATGGCTCAGCGGAAGAGTGCTCATTTTTGGTGCTAGGGGGTTCCTGGCAGCGTTGCCAACCAAGGGAACCAAGATACTACTAGCATGCACTCGAAAATTTCATACATATTTCAGTATATAGAGTGCATCATTTATAACTTTGTTCCTATTCACTGGAAACAGTTCATATCATGATCACGCTATCCAAAGCCATGTACTTTCGATGTGCATTATCCTGTTCATCTCTGCCGTGCTGTATGTATGACAGAGGCTTCCAAACTTTGGATGTTTGTGATACTGTATCATCTTTAGTTTGCAACACTAAATAATAAATTTGGTATTTTAAGTTTTCGTTTGACATGCTCGTTTGAAATATGTAATAACCTGCCGTAGTGCCATTTGAAAAACATAACTTTATATTGGGTTGGCAACACTGTTGGTTGCTTTTCTTTTAATACGTGCAAAGATGTTCCCCTCCTTGTAGTTACTTCTTGCAAAATTTAGCTTTTCTCCCTCTTTTGGTTTATCCGTTATCGCGGTTGAACATTATAAATGATGCACCCATACATCTTTAAAACTAATAATAAAACTCCGAACAACCAAACTATATGGAACTAATGCAATTTGTGAGCTGTTTAAAGAAACTTAAACGACATGATCTGAATTCACTGCATTCACTTATAGTTTATTCTAAACTAAAAACCCATTTTGAAAATGAATACGTGCACAATTTGTTCTCAAAATGTGTGTCTTGTTTTGGAAGTTTATTGTCGAAAAGATTCTCCTCACAACAAAATAAAATATTTCTGTTCTAGAAGTAAGAAGACACCACCCTGTCGATCTCTGCACCCTAAGTGCTCACACACTATATAGCAATCATGAATGGTTCTCAAAGCAACAGCAGTATTTGTGCGTTTTATGAAAATCTGGTGATTTTTACCCTGCATCCGTTGGAATAACTAAATACAGGCAATAAACAAGCATAAAAACCATTAGGAAGTGGAGGGACGCAATAGATATTTTTGGAAGTAGGGGTTATTTATTTCCTCCCTCTTTGGACAACATTATAGTCAAACAGAAATTACGAATGAATTAATGATATTTGCCCCTATCTAATCAAGCATGTCATTATAGTGTCCTAATGAAAAGCTTAATACTAAATGAGTGTATAATTCAATGTCAGTTTCATGTTAATATGTGGCGTGGTGGTTGTGCACCATAATTTTTTACGTTTACAAAAAGAAAATCGATTTTCTCAACAACTATGTGTTATGAAGCTTCACATTCATCCATATTATTCTGCTTACCTGAATGACATTTATCGATTAATACACAATTATTTTCAACGAACTCAAAGTTCGTTACTGAATTATCTATGTTTGTGTGTGTGTGTCTGTTATTTGCGACTTTTTTTTTTTCAATTTTGAACCCTCCGTTCGATAGAGCATCAAAAATTATCTCAAAGAAGTGATGGAATTTTTCGCGTCACTCTTGCCGTTGCCGGATATTGGGAAAAGAAAAAAAAGGCCGATTTCCGGAGATTTAAGGAGCCATATATCGGGAACCGTAAGTTATACTGAGATTATATTGGTGTTCAACAATACCTAAAAGGATAGTAAACATTTTGGTACCAAACAGTAACTGGTGGCCACTATTCAACTGCCCAATAGTTTGGTCAGTGTCCAGTTGGCCAGTGGCCACCAGTTAATATCGGTACTAAAATGTTTACCATACACTTAGGTATTGATTAACACCAATATCATCTCTCTATGACTTACCGTTGTTGATAGAATGGCCAAAAAATAGTTCCGATTTCGGGAGATTTAAGGAGCCATACATATCTCGGGAATCGTAAGTCAGAGATATGATATTTTGTGAACTTTTGCGAGGAAAAGAAAAAGGTGCGAATAAAATTTACTTTTACTTGTAGGAACAATCATAGTTATCCTTCCCATTTCATCTCTTCATTCTTTTTAAGTTCGTTCTGGCAATGCTCTTGGAGCATTATCAACTGGATTATTTTTAGTTTAACGCCCCACGGTTATCCCCTTTAGACTAGAGGAGATGGATATCAATTGATAGGACTTTTTATTTCTTTCACCCTACGCTAATAATAATATATTGTAGAATATGCAGGCAACATATTCAATTTTTACATAGGTGCAAGATTACTTGCACATTTTATTCTGATAATTCGGTACCGGTATGTTAAAATGTTCCACTGTTTTTCACCGTTATGCAACGATCAAAACTGCATAAAACCGCTGCTATACACCACACTATTACGCTATACAGATCTACATGCATTAAAAAAGAAAAAAAAAAAACTAGAAAAACAAGCATAGCATTCGGAAGTCATGATCTATGTAATAGCACTCCCATAAAGCTGCATTCTTTCTGGACAATGCAGCTGCAAGTCATCGACTAAAAAAAAAAAGAAAATACCACAGTGAGAAACCAATGACAGGTGTTCTTTTCTGTTGCAGCATTTTTAAAAAAATACACAGGAAGAGGGAGAGAGAGAGAAGGGGGATTTCAATACAAGAAACTTACAAAAGAGTGGGGGAGCAATATATTTACAAAGAAAAAAGGGAGAGGTGCAGGCTACTGGACGACAGGTGTGCAGTCACATGTGAATTCCTTCTCCCTGAACTAAACCCCTTCCTTTAACGAGAACTCGTTTCCGAATGTAACTAACCAACCGCGCACAAATTTCACTCAAAAGGGATTACTACACCATTGAAAAAAGGCGTTCAGAACAGGTAAAAAGAGGTTTTAACTTACAAATACAAAACGGTGAAGATGGCACTTGCCGCAGTCTTCTCGCAGACAAGTTCATTCTTTTGTGATAGAGAAAAGTGTGTTTTCAAAACAAACTTGTTGGATGGCCAGTTTGTCAAGCTTGTTTATTCATTGTGTCAACATGAATTAATTCAGACTGGCCAGACGTCCTAGATTTACCGGGACACTCCCGGTTTTCGACTAACTACCCCGGTATCCCATCGGGACATCTCAATTTTTCAGATTTTAAAAATGGTCGAAATATTAAATATTCCAACAGTGAATTAAATACACTACACAACATTGCAAAATGGTGGGGATCATTTTGTTTGTTCCTGGAAAAAATAGGTATGTGAAGGGTATCTTTAGTTTAATGAATATGTATTGAACTGAAGGGGAAAAAAGTTTCCTTATTATGGAAACATTAAAAGCAATGCTCATAGAGAAAACACTTTCCTAACACCTTCTCATAATTTTATGATTACCAAGAACTCTTACAGGAAACTCATACCATTCTGGGGATGGCCAAAATTTTCCGGAATCGGAAATTTCACTTTCCGGATTTCGGAATAATTCCGATGTATCGGAATTTTCCGAATTCCGGATTTTTTTTCGATTTTACATTTCGGGAAATAAAAATTCCGGAATTGGCCATCCCTATACCATTCATTTGTCACTTATTTTTGCAGTAAATTGGCAATGCAGATAGTGTCAAATGATGTACTTCAAGCTTTAAATAGTCTATTGTATAACACGTGTGTAATTATTACTACAGTAAGCATGCAAAAGTTAAAATATAACCTTACGATATAAGGTGTCCCCGGTTTTCCAGATTAAGAATTTGGTCAAACTGAACACGATGTCCTCTCTTCAAGCTTTAAAATGTTCCAATAACACCTTTCCTACAGAATAATGCCATGAGCCACTTGTAAAAGGAAAATAAATAATCTGTTTTCTTACACCTTACGTTGAGTGTTTTCCAATTAAAATGGAAGCTAGAAAGAACAAATGCCTAGATAGCATACTAGTGAACAGGAAACAAATGCCAAGAATAGGAATGCCGAAGTAAAGTCTTCAGAAAAAGAACATTTTATGGATCGCTGAGTAAAGTTACAAAAAAAAAAAAAAAAAGTTCAAACTTCATGTATACCACGCCCAAATGTGGACAATACGGAAGATCGATTAAAACCATTATACCTGTTCAGAATGTAGGTATGAAGATGAACGAATACACTGGCGGGATACAATGAAGTCAGGAATGGATAAGAAAGCAACAACCGCTGTTGGAGGTGATAAGGCGAGAAACTGATATAGGTATTATAAATTTCATTCTGAAGACATGATAAAGAGAGTGCAGTGGAAGGATAACTATGGAAGAAAGGAAACTACACTTGCTGGACAGTAACACTACGGATAATTCCAACTTCAAAACAGTGGTACATGAAAATCTTTCAATATACGGTACGTGACCTGCAGCTCCAGTGGTGTCAGAAAAAGTATACTAGTGATTAAGAACCACATCTATATTTGACGTGTTTGGTATGCATTACAAGCTTTCCAAAATTAGAAGAAATCAGTAGCGGCTCTGGAGTTTTACAAAAGGGAAGTCGCAATGGTAATGAAAGTGGCTTTGCACCCTCCCCAGCGTTGCAAAATCACATTGGCTTTAAGGAACCTCAAGTAAGGTTTTACTTTGAAATTATTCTTAAATTATGATATTAGATACAAATATTGCAGGAAAAATTTTCCATTCATAATCATATATATGTGTCTTACAGAACTGATTAGTTCACAAATTTTATTCAGCACATAGAGACTCAGGCTATTGAAGAAGTGAAAAACAACTGATGTTGCCAACCTATTTTATTTTTATTTTCAACTTAATTTTCTCAATAGATTCTGCAAATGAAATTAAATTTCTACATTTATGTCCCATGTTACTTCTTTTAAGGCTAAAGGAGACAGGTGAATTAATGAAACTGAATTATGAAATAGATAGTGGAATAAGAACGGGAGAACCTGGAGAAAACCCACGGTTCGACATTTATACCAGCTTTACGGAATATAAATGGGGGAGATTAGAGGCAAATTTAGTCAATGTCGTAGCTGCACAGGAATGCCGCTTCTATGCTATCAGCGAGGTTAAGCATTGCCGGATTTGGTCAGAGTAAAGACGGTCCTTGGCTGTTTGTTGCGCCAGAAGTTTAGTTTAGTTCAGAGGCATATACAGAATACAGTACACACAATAAAACTGCACTGTGCTCGTAAGTGTCGATGTTTCACAATCTTCTAGTACTCACGCAACGAAAGTGTACCTCCGTACCCCAACTTATTTTATATAATTTGTTATGCCGGTACCAGCGCATTGTGAAACATACGTAGATATTTTGACATACTTGTTCCTATCTATGTAGGGTCTATGCATGTATATACTGTACATATATATACACTTTCTGTGGCAATGAACAAACAAAGTATGCAACCTGTGTTGCAAATCCTTCCTATGCAATATTTCTAAACGCTCGAAGTAGTAACATCCACATGAGTCAATACAAACAAACCAAAATATCTTACGCTTCATAAAAAAAAACTCATCCTCCCTGCGATTATAACCTAAGATAACAATGATCTTTCGTCACATTACTCTCTCCAATCAACTGAAATATGAATAATGTAGCAATGCATGCATGTAACTAACTTACGTCAACACGCACGACACAAGCTTGTCTTCTGACGTCAGCAACTTACAGAGACCAAGCACGTACGTATATAAAATTGAAGTATGTAAGAACCTTCTTTTCGAAAGGCACTTGAGGTTATTTTGCCCAGTTTTTGGACCAGTCACTAACACATGAAAGTTACGGCTTATTTGAGGTTATTCAGTAATCGAAACCATTTTAATTATTACTGTTTTAAAGTAATAAAATACAGAGGTTATTATATTAGAATGGGTCTTTATATCTTGTTATCAGAGTATATACTGTAGCATTGTGCACATCTGATAGCAACGCTTTTTTCCCTTCTCCATATTGCAAATATTTTGTACAAATAATGTGTACAAGATCGAAGACTTTTTTCCTTGGGTGAGCCACGAAATATCCAATTCAAAAACAAAACATGTTTTTAAATAAAAATAAATAAAACGATATGTAACTATACTGTGGTGATGTGTGCTGTGTGTGTTATAAGGTTAATCATTTTACACTCTCATAATAATAATAATAATAATAATAATAATAATAATAATAATAATAAATTTATTGCAGAAACATCTGAGAACATCAGATGTATTACAATCGTCAGACATAGATAGAAGTTGAAAATTTTAGGGTTACATATATAACATACCATAATATAAACAAAGATCACTGGATAACAGACGCAAATATTATAACTATCAATTTTGAGTTCAAAAAATTCTTCAACACTATATATACAATTATTAATAAGTAATTTCTGTACTTGTTTCTTAAAAGCCAGAAATGGAAGTTCTCTTACATTATAAAATTTAACTGACATATAGTAAAAGGTCTTTTGTATCTTACTATATTCACATCTAAATAATCCTAAACGGTTCCTGTTTCTAGTTTGATAAGTATGAGAGTACCCTTATTCGTTGTAAATATGATTGTTTTTCTTGATGTAAACCAAACACTGGTATATGAAAATTGCAAGTACTGTCATAATTCCTAATTTAACGAAGCCTGACCTACAATGTGCACGACTAGGGAGACCGAGCATTCATTTACACATATCTTTTGTATTTTCAATAGGCTTTTGATGGAGGACTGATGACTCCAAAGTATCGTGCCATAACTTAAATGAATGTGAATTTGCGCATAATATACAGTTTTAAGTACCTTTAAACTTACGCACAATTTTAATATACGTATTAGATAAACTCCTTTACTAGCTCTAGATTCTACCTTAGGGATATGGTCGTCCCAGTTCAAATGATTATCAATTAAAAACCCCAAAAAAGGAGCGCAATATTTTTTTAAGTTTTGCATTCGAATTTTTCTTATTGTAGGTAAGCACCAAGTCTTTCATCTTATCAGAGTTAATACAAAGCAAGTTGGAAGTACACCAGTCTTTAATAATATCTGAGGTAATGTTGAAATATAGACTGAACTGAGGGTTTTTTTTTTTTTTTTTTTTTGTCGTGAGTTAACACAAATATTGAGATCATCAGCAAATAAATAACAGTTAACGAAGGGTAAAGCGACGTTGTATGGGGGTACAAGTAAGACTTTTTTTTTTTTTTTTTTTTTTTTTGTTAAGCGATGCTCAAAATATTTGTGAACTTGAAAAAGAATCCTGTGGAGGATCAGGGAGCAGAATTGTCTTCAACATTGGGAGGCGGGCAGATTTGATGCTTATTCTGGGCGGACATTAATTTCATCTTACTTTCCTTTGTGGCAATCGGACACAAATCATCATCACATCCCCCCCCCCAAAAAAAAACACATTTCAAATCGGATTATTGGGAAGGACAGTCCCCCCAGTTCCAAGATTGGAGGGGGCATATCCCCCTCATCCCCCGGGATTTGCGCCAATGAATGTATGTACGCGTATGTGTGTTCCAGCATAACTCTGGTACGTCAAGAGCAATTTCCCAAACTCGGTACACATATGACTAATTCTTTTTTTTTTTTTTTAATTTCCTTAAAAACGTGATTTGGGCTGATTTGAAAAAGGTTGAAATCCTTAAGGCACTGATTATACGACAATATTCTTTCGCCTGCTGTGTTATAAAAGGTGTTAGCATGATCTTCATATTCGGAATGATCACCTTATCGTTGGTTCGAGTCTACAATGGGAGCAGGAAGATTCGGTGTATGAAAACTTGGTGTAAGAAAATTCGGTGCACGGAAAATTTGGTGTAGGGAATGCTAGGTGTAAGGAAAGATTCGTTGCAGTAGACTGCAGGATCCATCACAAACTTAGCTTTGAGGATAAAGGAACGTATTAGTTTTAAGTTCAAACTTCGTGTAGAACGTACTTTTACTGTCTACTATAAGGAATTTTTATTAAAAATTGTGATCGTCAAGTAATTTGAATTCAAGATATCGACGGATTTTTAACATTTCAAGACCTTTACATGACGAGAGATTAGTTTTTCGATGTCCGTACGTGTAATTTAGCGAAGCATAGAGGCTGCTCCATTCAATGTATCAACACTTAATTTGAAACTTAAGTTTTTATGCTGTTTTTAGAGAGTGTCTTCCAGAATTTTCTACTTCCAAAAGAAATGTAGGTTACTGGAGGAGTAAAGCTGAAAACTGCAGGTTTTTCGGAAACAGTTCTAACGATTTTTTTTTTCATTTTATAAATAAACTAGCTTTTGGCCTCGTATTTCTTACGTATCAGCCTTTGCATCAAGAGCAAAATTTTTGCATTTGCTTTTTAATTACATTTCTTGAATGTGACCCAGTTGGGGGCTTCGCCCCCTGACCCTCACTTTTACTCGTCCTGCGGCCTCGCACCTCTTACATCTACAGTTCTACCAAACTTCAAGTCTTCTCTCCTATTTCAACTATCTAAAAAATAACGCTCATTTAAATAACATGGGAATTTATTCATCTCCCCTTTAGATCCCTTAGAAACTAAACATATTCACTATTGGCAATTTTTCTGAGGTTTATCCCGGAAGGCTACAATCATGCAAAATTTAATCATTCTAATCCTGACGGAAGTGCCTAAACATTTTGGGGTGTAAAAGATGTCCCGTATAAATAACATGGAAAAGATTTTTCAGTTTCCCATAAAGCCACTCTACGATTGGAAATTTTTATTTTTAGCGAATTACTTAGTTAACGCTAACGAAAACGTATAAGCATAACGAATTTCAAGTTTTTATTCCAATTCCAAGTACCTAAAATGTGAGATTATTGCTCCACAAAAAGGTCCATTTAAATAACATGGGGAATTTCTTCATCTCCCCTTTAGACCCCCTAAAAATTAAAAATATTTACTTTTGGCAATTTTTCTGTCGGTTAGTCCGGAAAAGCTACAATCATGTAAAATTTAATCATTGTAGCACTACAGGAAGTGTCCAATAAGATATTTAAATCTAAACTATTCAGAAACGGCATAAGTTTCTTTATTAATAATATGTTAATTAAAGGTGTAAAAATAAATACCTCAACTAAAGTGTCCACGTCTGGCTGGAGGAAAGAGTCAATAAAGAGCCAATAGGGTTAGACTAGGTAAATATTTTACAGACCTTGTTATTTTTACTCTTTATTCATTTTATTCTCTGAATTCTGTTTCTATAAGTATTCTCTGAACTTACAGTTGAGACTCTTATTTCTGACAAAAAAAAAAAAAAAAAGTCAGATTGATTGTGTGATTAAAACTAATTATAGCAATCCTCCACAAAAGACGTGTAAGAAATAACAGATCCAATGCAAAAAATAAACTTTCATTTCTTTTTTTCTTTTTTTAAGCACGTAATAACATTTTGTACGGTGCATTTTATGACCTTTTCGTTTTCACAATATGAAATTTTACAAGTTATCGTAAGCGGAAATATGTATTACACCGAATCAGTGGCGTAACTAAAGGTTTGGGGGCCTCCCCATAGACAGCGTGGAGTGGGGCCCCTTCTCTACATCCCACTTCACGATTTAGGGTTCCCCCCGCAATGCGGGGTCTGCGGGGTCCTTATTTACGCCCCTGCACCGAATAGATCTTACACCTACCTTTCCCCACAACGAGCTTTCCGTACACCGAAATTTTCTACACCGATTCTTTCTAGACCCATCTATAATACCTTTCCTTCTAGTTTGGAAACCTTAGGTAACTAAGAAAAAAAAAAGTACAGTAGTAACAGTTAAGAAGGAATGTGACTGCTCATGCATAAACCTTACTTCCCTTTTATTATTTACCAAAAGAAACAGAAAAATAACAAAGAAATCGTACATGAAGGGAAGAGAAAAAAAAGACAACCATAAGACAAAGAAATATAAAGGAAAGAAAAAAATAAAGCAGAAAAACATAACAAGGCAGTTTCCTGTTATTTGGTCAGGTCTATTCTAGACACACCTGGAGGGAATGAAAAAAAATAACAAAGGATAGAATGAACTCGAATGAATGTAAAAGTGGGGAAAAAGAAGAAGAAAATGCATTATGAAGATAAACTGTAATAACGGCTAAAGAACAAGACATGAAAAAAGAAAACAACTCAACAAACATATGTATTATCTAATAGTGGGAACACCTACTTCCGGTTATTTAAAAAAAAAACATTAAAAAACGCATTTAAGACAAGAAAACAAGATCCTACACACACTGTTTCCCAGTGCGCACAAAATATCTTCATTCATTTCAAGATTTAATTCTTTACTGCACCCAGTGGCGGCGATAAGGGCATCGTAAACCACTGGTGTAGGGGAAGGAGTGACGAAAATTGTGGCTATCAACGAATGGTCTATTTTATAACATAAATGGTGAACACTGACTATCCCAGAAATTTTTCAAGTAAGCTATTTTGTATACAATATGATCATATGAAATTAGAAGATCGTATTTATGCACTTCAATTATTTCGAAGGAAGTCTCACACACAATTTAAGTACACATTTACTATACTTATTTGGGCTATTATCATCATCAATATAAAATGTCCTCTTCAGATCACTGAACTAAACTGCTCAAGACAAAACATCCTTGGCTAAAGAGCACTACTTAACACCAATACGTCACATATGTTTATTTCTATTTTTCCTCAACAAATATATATACGAGGCGTGTTTTTAGGTACCGTTTTGAAATTTAAAAAAGGTATACTTTTCGTAACACTTTACTCTACTTTCCTTCATAGTTTCCACCAATATTAAGGCACTCATCGTATCGTACAGCAAGCTTTTGGATACCTTTGACGTGAAAAGGTGAATTATTTGTGAATTGGAATTATTATATGTCCATATCTCGAAATCCTTTAAGGTTACCGTTATGAAATTTGGATTTCTCATTTAAAAAAATTAACACGCATTTCAGATTATTTTTTCATTTCG
This sequence comes from Thermobia domestica, assembly GCF_964235325.1. NCBI lineage: Eukaryota > Metazoa > Arthropoda > Insecta > Zygentoma > Lepismatidae > Thermobia > Thermobia domestica. The sequence continues at coordinate 96,675,108 of NC_137468.1, forward strand.
AATTTTACAAATATATTTGTAAACCTTTAGCTGAAAAAATGTGAAACATACTGAAACTCTCAACAATATATATTCGTTGAAATAAAACAGCTGTTGATCGCGAATCTACGGCTCCGCGGGCCTCAGGTTGGAGAAACACTGATCAAGACATAATGCTGAGGCATTAATAATCCAGTTTCATTTGAGTTCATATAAGCTGTGTATTCTCATATATTAAATAGTTTTTCTAGTTCTATTCTTGTATCACTACACGTTAAAAAAATCTTCAAAGCTACGTTTGTTATAAGTTTTATTTTGGATTTACGCATATCTCCATTTGTGTTCTATACACACATATATGTTAATGAATGATGTGATCATATAGAAGACACATTGATATTCATATATAAGCTGACTAAACCAGCAAGTGCATCGGCCACTAACATATAATTAGTATTTTAAAAATGTAAAAAAATAGTATTTTGAAACTTCTGAAATAAATAAAACAGTATTTTAATTATTTCAACAGTATTTCAATTAGCTTTAAAAATTTAGGTGATTTATGAAACCACTCAAGCATGAGCCTGAACTATCAACGAAGGTAGCTTTTTACGTTAGTTGAGTGCTTTATTTATTTATTTATTTTTATCCGTTACAATCTTAATTTTTATCTCGATGTAAAGCAGATTTTCTGTGAAAGTCGTAAATACACATATTAATTAACGTAACTCTCATTCTGACTCTGTTTTTGCAGATAAAAATTCCGTATTCGAAGCTATTTTCTAGGAAGGGTTCTTGCTGCTTTGAATAAGAATTGTCCTCGTTTTTCTTTCTCGTCCTGTTTTTGCCTATTCAGGAAGTTAGTCATTTTCTGTCGAGGTTCCATATTAGAATTTGGCATCCAACGCAATAACAGTATTGCCAACTGCAAATGAAATCGTGTTTTCTTTTTAACATGGTGTTTTATGAAGGATGTTTCATTAGAATACCTTTGAAAACGTATGTATCACAGTTACATGTAAGAAATAACACAATTACAGATCAAAATTCCATTATATGTGACGGCGAATGTGAGTTTGATCGAGTGTAATCGAATTAGGCAATAACTAATGGCCCAATTACAAAGATACTTGGCATGAACATTACGCCTCCCAAGGATCTTATATTACGTTCATAATTTTTGGTATAAGGGGGGGGGGTGACATGTAAAAATAATTGAAAACATCCAATATTAGTGTCCAATGCACGCTTTTCGGTGTCCCTTAGATGAATACTGACACATCATTAGTATGAGGTGTGTGATGTGGTGAAAAGAGGATGTAATGCAAAAATAACCTAAAACATAAATTTTCCGCATAATGTGGATGTTCAAAAGTTAGGTACACTCATGTCCAAAATTATTGTCGCATGTCTATAAATATGTTGTTGTAGCAATATAATTTGATAACGAATTTGCCCGGTATTTCTTATAATCTTAGTAATATGTATAATCGGCAAAGATATGTATGTATGTGGAAAATTTCACGTCAAGAGAACAGTAAATAAGAACAATAAAACAAAAATAAAACTTCCTTGTCCATTTAGCAACATTTTGTTTTACTCATTCTAATTTTCGTATTTATAATTCTTTTCCTATGAAATTTACCACAAATATACATTTCCCGATTATACACGTAGTGTCAGTATTAAAAGTACCATACAAAATCATTATCAAATTATATTCTTACAAGAAAACAGTTAATAGATATGCGACAATCATTTTGGACATGAGTGTACCAAGTTAATTGATGGAGATGATCCATTCAGTAGAAGTGGTAGAAATTAGCCATTTCTGGTCTTCACGTTATCCTTATAGAATAGATAACGAGAGGTGATTTTCTGCAATCAACTAAGCGTCCCAAGAATATACTCCATCTCCATCCTAATCTCTTCTAAAATCGAAAGTAGTAGAAATCTACTGCAACTTCCGGTTTAAATACTGAGAAAATATCAACGCCACATAAACCAAACTCCGTGTGGTGCATACGTGGCACTGAAACTTCTTAAAAGAAAATACATCGATCGTAAGAATTTAAACTAGCTGATTTTTAAATAATAATAATAATAATAATAATAATAATAATAATAATAATAATAATAATAATAATAATAATAATAATAATAATAATAATAAGGCGATGGAAATGAATGCGCCAACTACACATCATTCAATTACAATTAGTTTGGTTCTTGTGTTACAGCCGACGAGCTCGTATATGCGCAAAGAATGGGTTTAGATCTCCAAATCCCGAGTGTGAGTACGTGCCCAGAATTATCAGAAAATATAGAAACATTGAACACCTGCGGATCAATGGACAGACCCGAATTGAAATCCAAGGTATGCTACTTGTCCGCAACTTCTTGATCCCAACAGACTATGTTCTGGACTAGGGTACTAACGTAAATGACTACTTGCACTATTATTAGAATTTCCTAAGGATGGATTCACCTATAACCTTAAAAGGAACCATTTTTGTGGCAGACATGCCGTGTGCGTCGGTTTTCTGGGGTGTTCTTCCATTTCCTTCCACTTTCTTCATTCCACCATTATCATTCATCTTCTTATCGCCCTATCCCTTAGCCTCGGAGTATAATTGTGGCATATTATGCTCAAAATAATAACTGGTTATCAGATTAAATGAGAAAAACATTGAATTACTTGTAACGCTCTACTCTATTTTCAGTATGATATTTTAATGATTATTTTATTAATTAAGTGTACAGTGGAATGATTAATTCAAGTTACCCTTGAGAAGACGTAAATCAGAACTCGATTCTCAGTAGAAGAACATTCACATCCCACACCCTTAACCATGAATAAATGAAGTGCAACTTGAAGTAAGAAACAAGAAAACTACGGGTCAAGAAAGACTAGATGATGTCTGGTTTCGGTGCGCTTGATGTCCTGTTTGTCAATACCTTTCACAGATCAAAGGAGACTCTTATCAATTAATGTATATCGAATACCTCTTGTTACAGACTGGTTGGTGTGCATGTACCTGGTTCGATCTTTGGTGACGACAGATTTAAGAACATCATGAAGTAACTGGGACGCTATCTGAAGTAAGAGATATCGGACTCTGGTCTAGATAGCTGGAAACAACATCGCTGGGAGTCATGCACTGACCTCTGACCACCTAGCCTGTGCTCTTTGTTGCCTGTAGAACCTACCCGTAGACATAATACAAAAACAGAAAGGGCTAAAAATTTTGGCAGGGCTAACTTAAGCTAACCTCATATTCTTACATGTTTTTGGAACATATATAACTAAACCAACAACTGAAAGTTCAAGGAGAGATGCACCCTCTCAGTTACGGGCCTGAGCAAATATTAAAAAAGCACTACAGAAAAATAGGATCACGCATTACTTTGTACTGCAAGCTCTGGGATTTTATCTTAACTTCACTATAAACATCTTAATCGACTCATCTACCTATTCAAATGCAAATTGAAGTATATAAATATGTATCGTTTTGAACTATTACTTTAAGAAAGAAGAAAAAAAAAGAGCAAAAACTGCATTCGGTCAAGGACTGGTTTCTCTACCACCAAGTTAAGGAGATCAATACAGAATAATGTTTCCATCGGGAATTTGTTAGAGAGGAAACTTTGCGTGTAAGAAAGAACGGTAGTCTTACTTCACATGCAATCTATATAAAGAGGTTAATATACAAAATAGAAAGATTAACTGTTGCCTATGCACGTACCCTTCCTACACATATGCTATGGTAATGGTATATAAAAAAGAGCACGGGTTAACAAATTACGGTACAAAATGTAAAGGGAAAAGTGAAATGAACGCAAATAATGATCTCATAAACTTAAGATTCTTCTTGTAACATCTTAGTCGTAAATAAAAACGCTAATCATAATAATATATTGAATAATCATAAAAATATATCTACTAGTCTTTGAAGTTGTCAGGATCAGAAATATAGTATGTTACATCAGTAATTAGAAATAAGTTTTAGAGTTTGTCAAGTGACTCAATTTAGTGTGTGAGTGAGTGTGTTCATCATTTCGAATAACATCAATGGAAGTTAGATATTTATATAACCGTCTGTCAATTTTCCAACTGGAACAACCCGACATGTCATGACAAAAATATTCTTGCAAGAGGCTACAAACAGAATAGGCGCCCTTAATCATGTCGGCAGAAATTTCGGTTCAAGAGAGTGCAACGTTTAGTAAAACGACATAAGAATTTCTTCGAGAAAATCAGGATAGTTGAATCATCTAGGTCAACTGTTATCTAAATTTTTGCGTCATTCAGATATCCAGAGTCAACTCACGGCGGTTATTCAGACTACTTTTCCATTCGCAGTTCTAACTAAGAAATATGAAAATGTTAAAGCAGTAAGAACCTTGATGTATTTGCAAATAAAAGAAATGCAAAAGGAATATGTTTGGGATTAAATTCTTCAAATCTGAAGTGTGACTAATGATTGACAATACGGCAAAACAAATGAAAACTTTTCTAATGGTAAACTCCTCCTGGCTGTACACTATTCACCACCTGCGAGTAGACGAACACCTGTGACTTGCGACCATTTGTATTCTACAGAAGGACTTTAGAAAATCAAGATAAAATTTATTAAGCAAAATCTTGGAATCCTTTCAGTAAAAATTGTATGCATCTTTCTCCTATGTAGGTAATCTACAATAAACGTTTGACTAGCATAGTGTGGAGTTTTATTTTTAAATTGGGCACCCTTTCGGCAGTATTGTGACTGGTTTTTGGTATCCTAAAGAGTATTATGCAACTTGTGTCACAGACTTGCAAGCCTTTAGGTTCCTCGAGAGTCCTCTGTTATGACGTACGAGTTCTCTCCTTTCAGACAATACATCAACTGGAATGCTTTTTTCTTCTCCCTCTCTTTCCCAGTTATTTTTCTAACCCACTTTTAATCATGTCTAAGAATATCCCCGAATAGTAAATAAACATTTGTTTTTTTTTCACCTTTTAATTATCTCCCGTGCCATTCACTTTTGAGCTTCACGTCTTATCCAAATAACTTCTTTCATTTTTCACTATACTCACCTTCTGAAGGATACTGGTGGTATCTTGTCAATTTTTTTTACAATGCTTTTATTACCTTAATTTCATGTTTGACTATTAGAATCAAATCTTGGAAGTTGACTTTATGGAACTTCACATACCTCAATACTAACCAGAGCTCTTAAATTTTGTACATAACGTAAACCCGATGACAGTATTTTGATGTAAAATTTGCATGTTTTAACTGTAAAATTGATTTAGAAATAATTAAGCGCCTGCTGCTTATACAACACAAATACTCATGAAAGTTTTGCGGGTTGCAGACAACTAGGTGCTTGCTGACTGGTTTCATAGCAAAAAGTACAATCACTATTTCTTTTCGTAGTAACAGCGAAGACACTAACTGTCATCCACAATGCAATTCAAAATGTTAAATGATTATAAACTATAAATGAATAAATAAATAAAAAGCAATGATTGTTTATCAAATGATCTGAAAAGGATAATAATTTTTAGTGATGTAAGTCAGTGTTATTATCTTATTAATAAATAGAGCAACCCACATTATGCTTTATTTTGTTTGTTTTATTATGCTTTTTTTTTCAAATTATGCTTTATTATGCTTTATTATTAATTTCAATCATTGTTTTACATTAATCCTGTATAATGCATAATATTTACTATACATTCAATATTCTAAATATCTTGATCTATTTATTAATATTTTATGCAACCAGTTTCTTTCATATTTAATGAACTTTCTACTTAATGCACTGTAAAGAGATATGTTTTACTCGAGTCAGTTTTTTATCACTTGTGTGCACCTTAGAGGTGCGTATATACAGAAAGAGACAGTAAAAGATGCCACCAAAGTGTACAGAAGGTGCTCAAGTTCAAGAGGTACACATAACAATCTAGTGTGGAGTTCTTATGTATTATTCACTGTTGGCGTAAGTTTTCTTCTTCTTCTTCTGAACTTTGTGGTGAACAAACACCGTGTGCGTGGGTTTTCTCGGGGTTCTCCCGTTTCCTCCCACTTTCTTCATTCCACCATTTAATTCATTACTCATCATCACCGTCTCCTTTAGCCTAGCCCGGCATATCCGTGGGACGTAAAACTCAAAAATTTCATTTTCATTTCATTTTCTTCTTCTTCTTTTTTCTTTTCTCCACATCAAAGGATTACACCGAAAAGTTTACAGAAATAAAAATAAGCTCTTCATTGTTGCATTGTTGTTCTCAATGATTTTGTATTGTAAATATTGGTTTAAAAAAAAATATTAATACAGTATGTTAAACTTGTAGTTAAAGAGATTTTTTAAAGAATTGTGTTATATATTTTAAATTATTCTGTATGCTTTATTTTCTTAAGTTATGCTTTCTCCTGGACCCTTAAACAACTACAACCATGTTCAAGATATGACCATACCAACCATATGTATAAGCTGCTGTTATGCTTTTTATGCTTTTGGGTTGCTCTATTAAGGCTGCAGACTACTAAATATTTTTGAAAAACTAGTAATTTTTCTTTTGCCCGTTTCTCGTAAGTGGAAAGAGGTAATAAGATTTAAATTACCACAATAATAGATAATGTTATTCTACACCTGAAAATACAAATCGGAAGAATTTTCAGTGTTGCCATCCATAGAAATTACAGTGTGACCAGAATTTGAATTACTCAAAAATCTAGGTAAAGGCAGCGACTAGAAAATTGAATTCAACGGTAGTTGATGACTTATCATGCTGTCTATGTTCCTTGTTTACTACTTTTTAAATAATGTTTCTATTTATTTTGTAATGACTTGTTTATTTTGTAAGAATTTATGTAAGGTTTATAAAATAAATAGAAATATTATTTAAAAAGCAGTAAACAAAAAAGATAGACAGCATGATAAGTCATCAATTACCGTTGAGTTCATTTTTCTAGTTGCCGCCTTTACCTAGATTTTTGAGTAATTCAAATTCTGGTCACACTGTAATTTCTATGGATGGCAACACTGAAAATTCTTTCGATCCGTATTTTCGAGTGTAGAATAGCATTATCTATTATTGTGGTAAGTTACATTTCATTACCTCTTTCCACTTACGAAAAACGAACAAAAGAAAAATTACTAGTTTTTCAAAAATATTTAGTAGTCTGCCCCCTTAATAAATGTCCAGAAAAAAACTAAAAGGAAAGAAAATTGATGGAGTAAATACATACATCGGACCAAGTAAACAAAAGCATTGGGTGCGAGTGAATCACTTTCCCAGTATCCAGAAAGACTTCAGAACTCAACATTCTTTATTTAAACTACCTTCCTCAAAAAAAAAAAAAAAAAAAAAAAAAAAAAAAACTTTTCAGTGCATTTTTAAATCTTGTTACTACGCAATAACACTTAACCTCTCTCCCTATAGTTGTTCTCTTTAGTGTATGTTATACCAGCATTGCTTTCTCTAACGTCCAAATTCATGTCCCTTAGATCACATTACTCTGTATGAAACTAGTATTTCATTGCGGGTGTTTATCTATCTATCTATCTATCTATCTATCTATCTATCTATCTATCTATCTATCTATCTATCTATCTATCTATATATATATATATATATATATATATATATATATATATATATATATATATATATATATATATATATATATATATATATATATATATATATATATATAGCTACAATTTCGGTTTTAATCTCGTCTCGGTATATTAGTCGAAATCTCCCTTGTTCCACACATTGTTCTCGCACTTTCTCTTCAAACAGAACATAATCTATTCCGAATTGTTTATTTACACGATAATCGCTAGTTATTTCACTTTTCTGCGATCTTTCGAAAACTAGTCATTTTCTTAACTAATCAGTGACCCCACAAGTTTCTTTTACAAAGTCCTTTCGTGACCATTACTCCTACATTTTACTTCCCGATAATGTTACAGGTAAAAAAGTTCTCAGAGATAGCCAAGTGCCCGGAACAGAGCCGGTCAATTAACATTTACTGTACATTAGTGTTCTGTTTTAGAGTCAAAAATAAAATCACGTAAAATTGGGTAAGAACCGACCGAGAATCATCATCTTGTCATTTTCAGCAATATTTTACATTAAAATTACAATATTATGAAACAACTGTCTATAACAAAATTCAGTGATATAGATGGCTCTGACCTGGGTCTACACAAGAATATTTTAGAAAATCAATTTAGATTATAAAAGAAGCAAAAAATGTTTGGGAACTGCAGAAATATAAGCAAGAGAACTGAGAAGTAATAGTAAAAATTATTGTGAACAGCACTAATTTAGAGGTCGGTGCAGGCCTGTAGCCAGACCAAAAATGTAGGGGGGGGGGCTGAAGTTGGGGGGGCCCGATGCAACCATATTATAGTTTATTTGCAAGTCTACCGTGAACATTTTAGAGGGGCCAGCCAAAATTTAGGGGGGACCGGTTCCCCCTAGACCTCCCCTGGATACGGGCCAGGGTCGGTGGTATATACAAGTTATTTGGTTTTTCTTGTTGCACTACTATTACTTTGGAAGAAGTATTTTAGAATTATGATGTCACTTGAAATCTTACTTAAAAAGATTCAGACACACTGTATTATATTTAGCTAGAGTTTACTTGATTATCTTTGAAACAATCTTAATGTACATCCTACATCTCATTAAGGTGAGTGTAAAGGCTCGACTATGTCTAATAGATGGCAGCACATTTTTTCTATCTTCCCAATGTATTTTGTAAGTGGCAATTAATAATAATTCAATCAAATTGAAGAAATAAATTTTCAAACTTTGTCCAAAGACAAGTTGAATCAATATTTAGAGAATAATCCCAGCACGTCCTAATTTTTTACTTTTAACCTTCAAACGCCGAGGGCACACAACTGCTGCGTCAAGGCTTTAAACCTAAATAGCTCAGCCTCTAAGCTAGGAAGATAATTTTGGTATTAATGTGTTCCTGAAGGATGAAGCTTGCCATCGATATGGATTTTATGTATGTCGGGGTACCACGGTGGAGAGGGGAAGGGTAAAGTTCGAGTTTTTTGCATTATTTTTTTGGAGGGGCATCCCGCCCCCTTGGGGGTACAGTCATAAAAATTGGTACGTAAAGCAATCAAGTTATCCACTACACGCTAATACCCTGCAAAAATACTTAGGGGAGGGGTAAATTTGACCAATATTTTGATTTTTTTTTTTTTTTTTTTTTACGTAAATTACATTTATTTTTGGGACGGTTCCATATAAGACAATGTATTTTTTCACTGAATTCGCCTAGAAGCGTAATTCTTGTTTCTGTATTTTCACGGAAAATGAAAAAAAAAATGGTATTCATATAATGTGATACTATGGTGGTCGTGGAGGGGACGACAACGTGAATGTTTGAAACAGCCTTTCAAAAGTGATATACAGGGCGTTTTTCATAGTAATCTGTTCTGATTTTTTTTATCTCGCTTTGTATTGCAGCAATGGCTACTATTTTTTAAAACATATTATAGTCACAAGTGTTTGCCTACACATTACCTTCATTTTGTTAGCCTAGAGTGATTGTAAGGGTTGCCAGGGCCCCATAAATTACTTTTTCTTCATATTTTTAAATATTTTTCTTTTCTTCTACGAATAGGGCCGACATTGTAGAAGTATTACCTCGTTGGAATCAATGTTCCATACCATAATCTTTCCAACGAGGTATCAGTCATTATCCTGTGATAATTAGGGGGTCACCAGGGGCTCCAACGGTATTCGATTTCGTTCAAACCCCTGCTCGAAAGGTTAATCATTGTTGAGAGAGCTTAATTTACTTTTCAGAAACACACTTCTGATAAAGAAAGTGTTTCAATAATAAAAGAAACAAGATATCAAATAAACTGCACTGACCATTGGTTAAATTTAGTTTTGGATAACTTTCCAATCACCACTTCTTGAATTCGATTATATTGTTCCGAATATTGTTACTTTCTAGAAAATACAATGGATGCTGTCACCTACTGGCAATTAAGTGTTTCGTTCCTTAAAACTCCAAACTCTATATAAGATATTCTTATATACAACAACTTTCATGCTCGAACAAGGCCTCGTAACGAAAAGCTCTCATTCATTTAATGATATTCTATTTGTACACTTTTATCCATGTAAAGCATGGTATGAGCTTTCAAGAACTGCAATGAATACTGTGGATGAATAAGTATACTTGCGTATGCATGTTTAAAAAAAAATGAGAGCGAAACAACATAAGCTTCCTTCCCAACAAGGTTATGAAAAGAGTAACTAATTTAAAATTGAAATCCAAAACGTGTTAATTAAATTAAGGAAGTTGGTTGAGCTGATATGAGGAAAAAGCACCCAAAAGGTTCAATGATCTCTAGAGAATTACTTTTCTTGCGAAGAAGAAGAAAAAAATGACAATAGCACAACAACCAAATAAGAGAAGCCACGAGGTCAGACTTAATTTGAAATGTCATTCCTCTCCCTAGTTTTCTCTTCGCTACTCACTCTTCATCCATCAGAAATAGCTATTAATGCTTCACTCACTTCACTACAGCTGGAAAGAACGAAAACAGAACGCAAAACTTCTCGCTTCCAGGCTTTGCCAGATGGCACAAGTGTTGCCAAATTCAAATATTAAAACATACCTGAACAGCGAAGTACTTTTTGCGTATAAATTTCCGTTCTATATTACATAAATTTACAATTATTTAGACCAGGCGTATCAAACTTTGGTCCCGCTACGGATTCCGAGCTATTTTTCTGCAACCCTCGGTTCACCCCTAGAAGGCAATAAAAACTTTCAAATTTACTTATAAATATTAAAAAAAAATATTGATTTTTTTAATTGTCTCTTTTTCAACTTACGCTGAGACAGTGCCAGTCCATTTGAAGATGGAATTTGAAATTCTGTGAGACTCGACTCTAAAGCAAAAATTCAATAGAGTATCTCCAAATTTTATAAATACTTGAATCTATGGTTCCCAGACACTGTTAAATTTGTATCGCACGTGCTTTACATGCTTTTCTGCTTTCCATGTTCCGTAATACGTACGTATCAATGTGAACAACTAACTAATTATGCTCTATGGAGCTCTGCCGCATTTGCAAAAGCTCTCCACTGACTTCTGTCCTTAGTCAACTGGATCCAGTTTATATTTTGTACTTCCATTTTCGCGAGACCTATCTTAATACTGTCCTCCCATCTGCGCCTAGGTCTTCCTAACGGCCAATTTCCGATTGGATTTCCAGTTAAAACTTTGAAAGAGTCCCTATTTTCCTCTTTTCTGGCTAACTGACCTGTCCTGCCCACCTAAGCCTCCTAGACTTGATGACCCTAACAATATTTGGTGAACGATATAGATTATTCAGTCCCTCATTATGAAGTTTCCGCTGTTAAACATTAATGCTCCTCTTGGATTCGAATTCTCATTTATTCTCAAATACTTTCAGTCTTCGTTCTTTCCTCAGACTAAGCGCCAATGTTTCGCAACCATACAGCACAACAAGCATGATTACAGTTTTATATATCTGAAGCTTCAAACTACTCGACAGAATTCGCGAAGACAAAATATTTTGAACTTCATAATAACACGAATTCCCTGCAAGTCGACGTTTAACTTCTTCGTGGATATGGTTTTGGTCTGTTAATGCTGATTCTAGATATCGGAAAGTATCCACTTTGTCGAAAAGCCTATCACAGACATCGTAAAATCGACTTCATCAGGATGTTTAAGCGAATTCTAGCTATAAAGCATGTATAACATGAACCTGGCCTCATTTTAAAACTAGCTGAATCGAATCTTACGCACAGCAAGATGGCAGAAGGACTTCGTAGTCCAACTTTTAACCTACTTTTAATTGACGAGATTCTGCACTCAACTCTTTTTGCACTAATCGTACGAGAATTTTTGATGTACACAATATTTCTGAAATAAGCTGACAAAAAATTTACTCAGTGGGATATATTTAAGAAACGGTTCTTCAATATTTGTATTAGCATATAACAATTGTTTAGAATACAGTTTGACTATTTGGGTTTCATATACTTTACACAAAGCCATAAGTGTCTTTGACAGTGAGTAAGTTCTCTTAACCTCACAAATTATTTTTTCACTCCTTCGACGCGAAGTGTTAAAAAATCTTATATACCCACGAGATTATAATCACGTAAAAGGAGTTCCTCATTTTAGCGACTTGTAGTTTCTAGCCTCCCCAACATTTAACACTTCTTCCCCCGAATCGGAAACTCAAACCTCTAACTTCAACTTGGGAAATTGAAAGAGGGAGGCAGAGGGCGGGGAATGACTGCAGGAAAATGAGAGAGAGAAACTTTCCAGCACTTTACCACTGAGGCCTTTTACCGCTGGTGGAAGGATTTGGTTGTTTACACGATCCCGCCAAGTGAGTTAATACTTCTAATTACATTTTAAAGGAAAAAAAGAAATACCATCAGTTAGAAAACGATTGTATGTTATGGTAATTTGTGATACACGAAACACGTAGGTAAAATTTTCTGCCTTATTTACGACTTTTTTGTTATTGTACGCACCTGAGAATGAGCGAAACTTCCTTGAACTCCATTTTAAGAAATGAACACCTACATATAACTATTTTAAATAATATACACTGTGTTAATCTTCCCAAGAAAAATCAACACTTGTTTTCTTTTCTTTCCGGAAATTGCTGAGCAGGTGCTTACCTAATGAATACATGGAATTTCTGTACACCCCTTTACGTTTTAATAAGCAGTTCTTGTAATTTATTCCTACATATCAAATTAGTCTTTTAACGAAGTCCTCAAAATATAAAAGATTTAATTCAGGATACCGTACTCTTACACATACAACATACCAAAGAAATAAATTGGGGGACACGGTGGTTTAGTGGTAGAGCGCTTACCTCTGGTTCGTGGGGTCCTTGGCTCGATCCTGAAAGTTTGGAGACAGAAAATTAGAACCACGTACAAACTCACCAACATACCACGTTATCTACTAACTTATATGCCTACAAATCGAACCAAGGATTCCACGCCAGCGGTGAGCGCTGTGCTATTTGTTACGTATCATAATTGCCTATTCCGTACTCATTTCAGACTTAAGTATACAGCATAAATGGAACGAGCTATCTCTAGTTTAACGTCCTTTTTGGGTTAAAAAAAAATAAATTACAAGGAAATAGCTGTACAAGATCTGATGAGATATAGAAAAAAATATCCTGAGAAGAATCAACTGGCACGATCTTTGCCATAAACTCAACATCTGATACTGAACCAGAGATTCTCCACATCCAAGGTGATCAGAACCTCGGTGTTACGTAAGGACACAACACAAAAATTCTATTTTGGTAGATTTAAAACTTGAAAAGCACATGTTTTGTTCATGAAGAATTATGATCAGAAACCTTATATGACATGGCGTTCAGTATGAGAGGATCATTTGTTGTGTGAATTACTGAGAATACTCAAAGAGTATAACTATCTATATATTACTCTCTTTCTATCAAAATGCCCTTTCGATGAGTTAAATATACCACCGAAAATATGCACTATATAAACCAACATAGCCTACATGCATTAAGAACACTTCTCAATTCCAGTTGTTAAGATGACCTGCGCACACGGAGCTTCAGTAGTACAATTTTCAGTTGCTAACTGCTGAAAGAACGGAGAACGAATGATCTACCTTATAAAATCGGAGAAGGGAAAATTTTCACGTGTAGATGGCACTGAACTGCAGATCCGCACGGTTGGCCTGATGTTGAGGGAGGATCAATCGTCGCAAGAGCAGCAGAGGCGCTTCAAAAGAAATGACGGAATTTTTAAGATCAAGCAAGTTTTAAATTCTATAGTATGTGAAATAAGACTTTTTTTTTTTTAAAAAAAAGAAAAGTAATGAAACTATATTACCACTAATATTAGACATATGTAGTAAACTGACGACTGCGCTAAATTGAAAAATGAATATCGGTGATACAGCACAATCATGTGCTGCAGTGGCGTACTCGGCAAGGCGTTTTCCTACCAACTCGACGATCGGGGTTCGATTCATACGTTCACTCGACGTGGGTTCATCCAACCGGTCAAATAGGTATTTGGAGAAGCCTAAGGGTGAGTACAGATGGCCGAAGGATTATGTTAGCAATATTACCTTCTCTTAAGTGACGAGGTAAATGGAGACGAGTTACACTTTCACACAGCTCGTGGGCCCAATTAGCCTGTACTGAGGCAACACCACCTAGATTTGAGATTTGACCTCAAATCTAGGTGGTGTTGACTGAGGCATGTGTGTGTCTGAGAAAGAAGAGATGGTATCTTTATTCGAGATGGGCTTTTTTTTTTTTTTTTTTTTTTGGGGACGTGGTTTCTAGAAATACGGTTTTCTTCAAAACTAGTTCGGTTTTTCACCGAAACTGGTTTGATTTTCTCCAGAAACCGGCTTTAGATTTTGTCAAAAACGTATTCGGTTTTGTCATCAAAACCGGTTTCGAATTCCATCAGAATACGGTTCTTTTTTTAACCGAAAACGGTTTTAGATTCTATCAAAAGACGGTTCGGTTTTGTCACCGAAACTGCGTTTGGATTCTATCAAAAGACGATTGGTTTTGTCACCGAAACCCCTTTTGGATTCCATCAAAACAAGTTTCGGTTTTGGCACCGAAACCGGTTGCTCCGAAAACGGTAATTTTGAGTTTTTACTGAAAGCAATGCAATTTTCAGAACAAGTATCAAAATCTATTCTTTGCAAACAAGTTAACGAAGAAGCAAAAAATCAAATAGAGACTTGAACCAGCTTCAAAACTGAAGCCGGTTTTGAAAAAAACATTTTTCTAAAGTTTTCAAAAACCAGTTTCGGATTTTCTAAAAATCTAAAACCGGTTTTGTGGCCATCATTAATCTTTATCTACCTAACTTTTATAGTACCCAATTACGTTAAAGTCAAACGGACATAAGAGAGTAACTAATCTGAACTTATTACCAAAAATGTAATAGCTCATTACATTCTTCGTAAGTTTATCGTTGTTAAGTGCATTTGAGGAATACGTACAAATAAGTGTTTATATATATATATATATATATATATATATATATATATATATATATATATATATATATATATATATATATATATATATATATATATATATATATACACTTCGTGAATGGTAGTGGAAAGCACTTCTAGAAGAGAAAATTTGTATTGTCATCTATTTCAAAGAATTGATTCACATAGTTCTATTAAATTTATCCAATATTTCTCCAGTTTATAGTAAAACTAGATTATTCAATTAATAAATAATAATTTATGTTCTTTATTTTCCATATAGTTACCTATAATTTGAATTAAGGATAGACTTCAATATAGGATACAAGTTTGAATGGAAGTATCGTTAGAAAAAAAGTTTATATACCACTGGAGCAGAACATTGCATAACTTCGCGTCACATTCTCAAATTTTACGTTTCGACGAAGAAACCTTCGGAACACTAAATGCTAACTTCTTAGAAGGTGCTACTGGTATATTCTGGACTGTAGTTCATAATATCACCGTACATTACATATGTAGGTTTAGATATGAAGAAAGGGAACACTTAACTGACAACAAATACTCTATTCGACACAAAATGTGAAGATTATGATAAAATAATATAGTATTTGAACTTGATACAGATTTAACACACTTTCAACAAGCAAATTTCACGTTAATATAGAGTTACACAATTATGTTTCAGTGTAGTCTAGTGCAGTTCAGTACACCTGATTCTGGGTTCGACTTCAGTTGCCGCGTCCCGGTACTGACCCAGCATTCTGACATCAAACAGTTGAAGAGCTTCCAAATTTCACTTTTAACTTCGATGGGAGAATATATGCTGTCTATATATAAACTAAAATCAGTTTCGTCACCATCTTTACCGCCAGGAACTTTAAACTGATTTTTTTTATAAAGTAATTTGTATACTGATAGCACTACAAGAATTCAGCGATGTTACTACAATGGAAGATGGATCGTAGATTACAGGACATAGCTATCGTACATGTCGCACTGCTTGGAACTGCAGAGGAATTCTTTACGTGCTTTTCAATCAGATTCCAGTGACTATATATAACGAAAGTTTATTAGGGTTACGCTAGTGCGTTTTATAAGATTGTAATGTTAGTACGTCAGTCTGTTCAATACTCCACAAGCTAACTCCTGAATTATGAACGCGAGTTTAATTTTTCTTCTTTTGTACCATAGCTAGAACGCTTATGTTGGCTAAGTTCATTAATGAGCTAAATCCGTTAACATCTTCAGGGGTAACGGTGGCTATCCGTATCACGTTTAAAATATAACATTTTCTAGCTTCTATGCAACCTGTAGAGTAGCAAAGAATGGTTGGTTGCATATAATAAGAGGCTAGATACTTTTTTTTTTCTAGTACAAAATGTTCATTAACCTTTATTAGAATCCTACTAGTGAGCCTTAATGTTAATACGTCCGCCCATCCGTTACTCTACAAGTTAGAAGCTAGCGGGATATCTCGGACGAGTTCGTTAATGAAGTCAATCCGTTAACGGTGGCTATCCATATCTTGTTTAAAATCTAACATTCCCTAGCTTCTACGCAACCCGCACATTAGCAAAGATATGTAGGCTGCCTATAATAAAGACATATGTAGCTTTTTCAAAAATACTGCAAACTAGCTCTCCAAATATCTCATATGTGGAGTCGCTTGATCTGATTTACTGTCTTGAGCAGCGTTTATTGTTAACATTGCGTCCTACAATTCTACCGTTTGAGCTAAAGAAGACTATGGGGAAGCACTGTAAAGACAGTTGGAAAAACAACAACACAACACCTATCCCCTGAGCGTACAGCTGCCTACGAGCCAGTATTTGACGGTCTTCCATTTCGAAAATGTGTCGAGATATCACTCACTGTCATATCTCGATTTGCGGACAATAGTACCTGAGCGAAATTCGAATTCACGAGATAATACATTTCTATCTGAATAGTTCATGATTTTTTTCTTCTATTATGCCATGTACTGATCACAAAATGTCATGTGGGCTAGGTTTCAAAAAGTTCACTCATGATAAAGTTCCCTCCATTTGTTCTTTTGATCTACTTCGGTTAAAAGGGCTAAGAAGCCAAATCAAATCGTCTCGGATCTAATTCTCTGAAGTTACATATACGAGTGCATAACAAAGCTCTGAAAAACGGTAATTTGTAAATGTTTTCATTACTTTTTTACTCTGTATGAAAAATGAAAGAGAAAAAAATGTTATAGCAGCCAAAAAAATGGAAAGGACAGATCCGTAAAGCTACTAAAGCATTCATGGTTGTGCCAACATTTATCATCACCTGTCATCGAATACGAGAATGAAAAGGAGCATACGTCAATATGCGTACACATCAGTAATCCTGGCGGATAAACAGAAATTAATCTGGAAAGCAGAGAATTACAACTATATAAAGAAATAGGATACTACTGATCAATAATAAATTTAGCCACAAAGAAGGAAAAATGGGGTAACCCGTGTTAATATTATACATGTCTCAAAACACCGATAAAATTCTCTTCGAGGATAGAGTTTCGTGGATAGGATCCCTGGTTCGATTCACATTCACGCAAGTGGGCTTTGTGGTAGACAAACATCGTATGTGCGTGGGTTTTCTGGGGTTCCTCCATTTATTAACCATTTTTTAAAATTCCATTTCATTCATCATCATCATTGTCCTCATTTGCCTCGGAACATAATCGTGGGATGTTACCCTAAAAGAGATAGCGTCTTTTTTAACTTATCATATTTTATGGTAATTTTTCAGCAGTTAAATGCAACTACGCACGTAATGAAGTGTTCATATGATAATCATATTAACGATAACGGATGTCGTTGGGGTATTTGAAGATCGGAGCACAGCAGTGTGCCAATGCTGCGTGATAGGCCTATTACCGCACATACTCACACAAACACATACGCACATACAAATAGCAGATGTTTTACTGAATGCTATATACTGTTGCTTAATTGTGACACAAATGTGGAGTGGGGGAAATGCCAAGCCAATTCGTTCGATCTCCCCTGTAACATATTCTGACTACGCCCTTTTTAACCGTTGCGTACCATTAGAGAGAGAGAGAGGGAGAAATGTGCAACTACAAGAAAAGACACTGTAGCGCACAATTATCGTCCAAATCCTCGTGTCCAAAATATTACTTAAGACATCAATTAAATAATAATAATACATCATTACCGACCTACGTACGTTGGGTCTCAGCGCTGTTAGGGACACTTCTCTATAAAAAGCTACTGGACCAGTACGTTGAATCGATGTTACGATATTCTCAGTACATCCCGGACCAAATTCACCCTCGGTGGTAATCCGCTTGCACGCCCGGAAGGCAAGTTTCGCGATCGAAGTCACTACACTGCGCAGAGGTGGTGAACGCTTTATCACTGAGCCATCGCAGTTTCGATATACCAATTGAACTAACTACCCCATGAGCACGCCGCCTTTGCCATGATAGTGAGCCGAATTTATGGTCACGGGCCAACAATACTCCGATACATTAGGAGGACAGTTGCTCACTAGTAAATCTGAAAAGTGAATTCATAATTTATCACTAATTTTAACCTATAACACTTGGATAAGTATTAATATTAATAATTTACAAGCACTTGTGCAATACATACTATGAAACGTTTTATGTACAATATTATTCTTTATATTCGGTAACTGTTATGGCACTTTCAAAAGTAAACCGCGTCAAACCAACGTAATACAACCCCCAAATACGTCTGGACTTTAAATAGGAATGTTATGACATAAAAATAAATAAATAAATAAATGGGCGAAAATTACGAATCAACTAGGATACAAAATAAATATTTTAGCTCATAGCAACAAATACAGAAGACAGGGGGAACAAGCTAGTTGAAAAGCAGTTCCACAGTACGCCATTATTTTTCATCCCCCCAGGCGATAATGGAGCGAGTAGCGATCTCATACTTTAACGATATTACATATAAAGCGATTTTCAGCGCAGATTAGCAACTGGATGAACGTCAGAGTTACAAACCCATAAAAGAATGGCAGGCAAGAGACGGAACTGTAATCACAACGAAGCAAATTTATGTTCAGTGTGTGCCAAGTGGATAGAAATACTAGGAGGAGCTAGTAATCTTTCTCAAGAATCTCTTTGTCTAAAAAGAAGGGTGAAATCCGTGGACTGGAAGATCAAACATTAACAATCGACCCAAATTATGAAACCAAACATTTTTTCTAAAGCTGTTTCAAGATAATCCGAAAACATTCTCAGGCATATTGTTGAAAGTTTGAGTAGAACCATCTACTCTAGAAATTCACTTTTTTCTTTTCCTCTAGGACAAGAAGTTTAAGAATATCCCCATATTGCGAGTTTTCGAATGCAATGTATGGAAGGACCTGAGAAGTTTGGTAGCTGTCGGGTGCAGTACGTACTAAAACAAGACAGATTCATTCGGGTGAATTCAGCGAGACTATCGCCTGAAACAATCCAGAGTTTTAATACTATTCGTACACATACGAATTCTTTGAGAACTGCAAAAAGCAACTGGTATTCAAACTACAAGAAATGCCGAAATGATATACTGGACATACCAATAACCACTTATCCTCCGGAAAACAGGAAAATACGCAGAATCGGAAGGATGATACATACACCTGAAGTTCGTACCTGTACAATGCGTATTTGAATTGGCATATTGAAGAATTTCCATTCCTGGAGTGTTTTAGCACCACCACAAGATTTACCGTTCCCAAAGAAGGCATTAATTATACTAGATATTGCCACACAAGGTCTTATAGATACATTCTGGTGACAGTATATATAGTATACCAAGGAAACAGAAAGCTAGTCTTCCTCTTCTCCAACTCGTCCATCGCTTATTCCGAACCACGAAAGTCACCAACATTCAAGCCATACAAACTGGAAGGAAAATATTGGTCGATCATCATATTTGGTCGTCTTTGAACCTATTTGATGAAGCAGTTCGACTATCCACCAATAACTTCAAGTTGTAACATGTTGAAACGGAACAGTTCAGTTACCATAACAGAACAATCATAACAGAAGTATGTGTAAAGACAAAGATCGCTCGAATTTCAGCAGAACATTTAAACCAACCAGTGTTAGCGAGCCCTGACACCCCCAGTGCTATTTGCAACCAAACAGGCTGCGCACTGGCTCAACTGCGGAGATCTGAGTTCGATTCTGGACTTCCTTCAACGAATTTCGAAAGTATAATAAATGCAATGGGGATGATATTGTAGAAGAGTTCATTAATTTAAGAAAACGAATTATTTCTTTCACGTTCTTAGACCACTACTCCAGTTAGAAAGTCATCTGGCGAAGTTTGATATTTACCTCAGGAACAGCCAACACAACGATTATCAATTCATCGGAATTTCCTTGAGTTTCTTCACGACAGACTCCTGAAGCCCCCTTGCTATAATTTCTCCAAATGAGATAACGACATGAACTGTACAGTTTGAATAGAAATTAGTGCTAGTATGAATAGTAATTCAGGGTAACCAGACATAAACTCGATTGTTGTATATAACAGTCACTGACCAGAAGATTTCGCTATCCTTATTACCAATGACAATCTGGAAGGGAAGTTTAACATCTCTTAATCTCATATATAAATAAATAAAACACCTGAGGGGAAGGGAAAGTAACCAAGAAAATATCTAGAACTATTAAGCAACTCTGTCCCTCAGTTTTCGACCGTCTCGAGTTCTACCCCCTTCTGCGTTGGTTGGTCGTGATTGCGTGCAAAATTCTTATCGGAAAACCGGGCAAAGGCTTCAACGCCTGTATCTAAAATTAAACAGCCCGTTAACACGCAAACATATTGCTTGGCTCCTCTTTATGAACAGCGCAAAGGAAGAAAGAAGAAAAAGATTAAAAAATCTCCGCAACGACGAGTTTTTGACTTTTCATTTCGACCTATAGTACTGCACTGCAGAATTAAAGAAATAAAACCTTTACGTCAAAAAAAGTCAAGTTCCAAAAAGAAAAAAAAAATAGCTGTCACAATTTTCTTTAACACATCAAAAATTGGAAATAAAGTACTTTTTTCTTCTTACCTTAGTGTTCATATTCGAGGTTACTCATCCATGTAATTCTAATTCAGATGGAATATTCCTACAGCAGCTTTCGGCCACTTGAAGGCGTACATTTCCCAAGCGCCGCAAGGCACTAGTTGCACGCATATCGCCGCTCGTCTTCTAATCCAACACGCTGGAGAACAAGTCGTTGATTACGTCACTTCAAAAATAGAAAGAAACTTTGCTTGGGGTCGCAAAAATTAAAAACAATACAGAACCACAAAACGACTGAGAGAAAAACATTTGTTTTTCATTAAAAAAAATGTTTCACCAATTCTCCAAGCGCAGCGCATTTTTTCTTCTTTTTTTAGCACAAAAATGCTAACAAAATTACCCGTCGCACTTTTCTTTCCTTTAACGATTTTTAAACATCCTTTCAGAGCCTAAATCATTTCTCACTATGTCACACTGCTCTCTTGTTTTTTCCCTTGTTCAATAACGAAAAAATGAAGTTTTAAAAAATTGATTTTAAAAAAATAGGATACCAGAGGCAAAACTTCCCTCTTCCATAAAGTTCGGTATCCGAGCTGTTCAACCTGACAGCGAGCGCTTTTCTCCTACCGCTGCTAGGCCTCAACTGGCGCCGTGATCTGATCTCGGGGCTTTATGCCGTTCGGCACTTTTCGGACAATCATTCGGCAATGCTCGGTTTTCCAAGAGGAACGTCAATACCGAAACCCTGGCTTCCCCCTAGCGGAGAGGGCAATATCATCCGGTCGCGAGACTGCGGCACAAGTCAGCCACCCACCATCTCACCCCACCGTACTGAACCTCCCCTCTTCCTCTTTATAACCCCCTTCCCCAATGCCCCTTAACTCCCACGAAAAAAACTTGCCAAAGCGAAGGAGAAGGAAGGGGAGGAAAGAACACAAAAAAGTGGGGAGAGAATAGACCCTTGCGGCACCCCTCCTACTAATCATTTCAGTGTCTGACTCGGGCTATATGAAGACCACAAGGAAACAGCATTAAAAAAAAAAGCTACTGTCACATTTAGCCAAATAAACCGTTTCAACACCTGCAAATCCTCCGTCATATGCAGAGGTGAGGAGGAACAAGAGTAACGTTAAAAGAAAATAAAGGTGAGCGAAAGAATTTTTTAAAAATCTGACAACTAAAGATCATCGTGGGAAATAAAAATAACAAGCGCCATTAGAATCATTGACTAACTATTCCCATGAAAGAACGAGAGCGCCCGCGCGTGGCGGCTCCAATCCACCCACGACAACAAAATAATTTCCATCCCTTCCTTTTCTAAAAACTATTTTCTCCCTTGAAAGAACACGTTTGTCAGGGACAAACCGACTGAAAATCTTCTATGCTTTCTTTAAAAAAAAGTCAAGCACACAGTATTGCTAAATTGATGTAAAAGGTGGCAATATTGTTTGTCTGTCTGTCTGGAGAGTGGAACATCCTTTCAGTCTCGTGCTTATTTCAAGGCCAGTCACTTGGGTGAATGGCTTCGCTCGGCGCCCTTCAGGCAGGGAATCCAAGGATCGATTCCTTAGTGCGGCGGATTGCACAAGGAAAGCATCTTTTATTTCTCCGCTAACTCTGTCAATGAGAGCTTGCACAAATGACCATGTTAATCCTTCTAAGTTATTAAACTCATTATTATTATTATTATTATTATTATTATTATTATTATTATTATTATTATTATTATTATTATTATACTTGTACACTATGCTATGGAGAACCATCCCATCCGAAGGTCCACGATGCACCGCTAAGTTCAATCAACATGTGTCAGCACAGAACCAATATCTACTGTACTTTTAAATTTTCTCGTTAATTTTAATCTCAAAGCCATACCCTCTTTTAATGGCACACCTTTGCTTAAAAATGTTATTCTTGTATTTATTTTTAATTGGTTTTTAATACATATCTTTAGTTTCTAATTGGTTTCAATCAATTTTTATGCAAAATTTTATCTGAATATTGCTCATTCCAGGCAAACAGTTATTATTACAAGGATGATTCATAAGTCTTGCAATATTCTGGTACACAACATACCTCTATTTATTACAGTACAATAAAGGCAGGCTAACATTCAAAGACTGTCTGCAGTCATTCTCCTGCCGGTTCCTCGATTCCACGTAAATACCAAGTCTTGTGCTTAGAGCCAAAGGGAACACTGCTGTTTCCACTTCTTGCTAGCTGGTGAAGCATCGTTATATCAGGAAGTGCACCATGGACCGAAACAGGTAGTAATACAAAGGTGCATGGCCAGGATTATATGCCGTTTGTAGAAGTTCGATACCATCAAGTTCCTGAATTTTTAAAGGAGTTTTTCGAGCCGAATGTGGATTTGGCTTATCCTGTTGCAGCAAGGCGCACTTTCGGTTCACCAACACAGGATAATTTTGGCGTAGTGCAGCATACATCCGATTTAACAGTTCATAATAAAGGAGCAATGTTTGGAACGACTCCAAGTGAATTACCCACAGGTTATGACATATTTTATGCTCCAAAAGGCTCTGTTTGACGATTGGTTTTGGAAGTTAGTTGGTCTTTGCTAAATCGTTATATTTGCACATTCAGATCTTGAAAAAAAAATCACTTACTTTTTGTTACATGTGACAATTTGTTTCAGGAAACGAACGGTACATCATATGGATATTCCAACAGTTGTCGACACACTTTCAGTTTCCTCTGGAGTTGAGCTGAGGTCAACTCATGTGACACAATGGACCAGCTCCTGATGGTTTTATCGAGTTCGTGAAGGTGATGCAATTATAGTGGACTGGGGCATGCCGTGTTGGTTTGACAATTGTCGTGTTGGTGGATGGAGTTTCCTCAATGGCGTGTCGTATGACTTCAGAATTTTGTTACCTTCGGACGGACGGACTTCGGCTGATCTTCGACATTTTTATATTTCGAAATTTCTGAAATAACGAGTTGTTGTGCTGTGATTCCTTGCAACTCCCCTTTCGCATGACAAATATTTTGGGTTGCTGGTGCAGTGTTATGACCGAACTCAAATTCATAGGGAAACAGTTCACGTATCAGACGTTGTTGAACACTCACCGTCACTACCACTAAAAACCGACCATGCATGTTGATGAAATGATGGCCTCTGTGTTAAACAGTCCACTTGCCACACTATATCTTAGACCAGTTGGACCTCGTTGGTCAATCATGAGGTATACACGTGTCTGCTGTTTGGGTTGTGAAAATATTGCAAGACTTGTGACTCTTCCTTGTACTAATATGTATTACAGTTTCGGCATTATATTATTGGCTTCATCAGACACATGAAGGTAATGATAATGCTCGTATTGCCGAAACTATAATACAGACTTGGTTAAATTCTATTTTTATTTGAGTTAAACAATTGTTTGTTGCTAATTGACTTAAACAGGCTATAAAAATACGAATTTTTAGTTGCTAACTGGCTTAAATAAACTTTTTATATAAATTATTAGTCGCTAATTGGCTTAAATATACATTTTATGAAATTTGTTAGTTACTAACTGGCTTAAGTCAATGGCGGCTTTAGCGGGTAGGCCGAGTAGGCACGAGCCTACCCCAAAATTTTGAAAAATATACAAATGCTAAAAGATATAATGAAGAGCAAATATATTTTCCATTGTTTATATTAAAGGAAGAGATAATTATTTAACAATTAGTAGAACAACACATATTATGTTTTTTTTAGTTAATTATGCATTATTTTTTCCAAATTATGCTTTATTATGCTTTATTGTTACTTTCAATTACTGTTTTACATTAATCGTGTATAATATATAATATTTACTATACATTAAATATTCCAAATATCTTGATCTATTTATTAATATTTTATGCAACCAGTTTCTATCATATTTAATGAACTTTCTACTTTATGCACTGTACAGAGATACGCTTTGCTCGAGTCAGATTTTTCTATGATTTGTGTGCGCCTTAGAGGTGCATATGTACAGAAAGGGAAAGTAAAGATGCCACCAAAAAGTACAGAATGTGCTCAAGTTCAAGAGGTACATAACAATATAGTGTGGAGTTCTGTGCTATTTCATTGTTGACGGAAAGTTTTCTTCTTCTTTTCCTTTTTCTTTTCTCCACTTACAAAAGATTACACCGAAAAGTTTACAGAAATAAAAATAAGCTTTTTATTGTTGAATTATGTTGGGAATAATTTTGCAACGTAAATATTGATTTTAAAAAATATTAGTACAGTATGTTAAACTTGCAGTTAAAACAGAATTTTCCAAGAATTGTGTTATATATTTTAAATTATGCTTTACGCTTTATTATGCTTTTAAAATTAGTTTCTTCTGGACCCTTAGACAACCACAACCATGTCCAAGGTACCAGCCATATGTGTAAATTGCTGTTATGCTTTTGGGTTGCCCTAACAATTAGCATCAACCACTACTGTAAAAGTAATTTCCTACTGTCATTAATAAATCAAATGTGTATATGTACCCAGAAGTGAGTTCGCGGGGCTACCGAAAATTACAATCCTAAAGCCATCTCTGGCTTAAATAGGTTTTATATAAATTGTTAGTTCCTAACTAGATTAAATAGACTTTTTATCCAATTTTTAAGCCGCTAACTGGATTAAGTAGACATTTTAAATACAAATTTTTAATCGCTAACCGGTTTAAATAGACTTTTAAAATACAAATTGTTATACTAGTTGTTAACTGGCTTAAATATACTTTTTATACAAATTGTTAGTTGTAAACTGGCTCAAAGATACTTTTTATACCAATTTTTTGTTACTAACTGGGTTACATAGATTTTTAAATAATAAAAACATATTTGCTAACTAATATTAAAATAATTTTTATACAATTATAGTTATTAACTGATTTAAATGGACTTTTATACAATTATTAGTTGCTAACCTGCTTAAATAGACCAATTTTTAATAGCTAAATGGTTTAAATACAAATTCTTAGTTTGCTAAATGATTTACATACATTTTTATACATACAGGGTGTTAATGAACTATATCGACAAACTGTAAGAGATGATTCCTTACATCAAAAGAAGAGAAAAAGTTCATATGGAGCTGTAGGGAAAAGCGCATACTTTCAGAGCTAGGGCTGTCCAAAATCACGAAAAAAAAACAAATTTCAAGAGGCCCTATTTCGAATTCGAGAGACTGTCGATGGTGGTTTTTATCAGCGTAAAGAAAATCACGCATACGCAATCCAAAAATGCATATTTCATTAATGTTCAATTGGTGTACAGAGTATTCCCTGCAGGCACCTTAATAACAGTGAACATGGAATCATTTGGCGCGATGTCGGAAGTGTTAAAGACTGTCAGCAGCACGGTCTCTCGTACTCGGGAGAGCACATGCTGCGATGTTTTCTTTCACGCTTATAAGTGAAGAAAACGTGAAATATACCATGACGAAATATATCGGATCATACGTTATTCCGAACACACACACACACAAAAAAAAAAAAAAAGAAAAAAAGAAAAGAAAAGAAAAGAAAGAAAGAAAGAAAGAAAACATGGAGCTGCCGGTAACTAACACGTTCGACTTCTCTCCGAAGTATTGGATGCCCATAATTATCAAGGTTTACCTTTTGCCTACTTTGGACCCTCCTTGAAATCAGAGTATATCTGAAAGTCCTATTGAGAGCATATCTGAGAGTTACACCCTGTAGGGAATATCCTGTATACCTATTGCAAATTGATTAAATACACACTTTTGGATTGTATATGCGTGGCTTATTTTACGCTGATAAAGATCACCATCCAGAGTTTCGGGAATTCGAAATAGGACCTGTTGAAATTTAGCTTTTTCGCGATTTGGACAGCCCTAGCTCTGAAACTGTGCACTTTTCGCCATAGGTCCATATGAACTTTTTCTCTTATTTTCATGTGAGGAATCACCTCTTACAGTTTGTCGGTATAGTTCATTAACACCCTGCATATATAACGTCGAAGTTGAGAGGTACGTTACATTCCTAACCAACCAATTAATCAGTTTCAATACTTGAACGTTCCGTGTAAACGAAATTGCAATCCTATATTCATATTTTAGTATATACCAGTGATGTACATGGAATTTCACCAAGGTTGTGGTGAAACATTCAGGGCATATTGGTAATAATAATTCTTAATATACTTAAATAATAATAATTCTTAAACGTGTATTATTACGCATATATCTTACATAACGTATCATCACTTCACCACTTTTTTTTTTTTTTTTTTTAACATAGTAATTAATAGAGTGTGATTTCAAAAGGTTAGCTATTAAGTTTAGGCATTCTCTACTATTTTAAAATAATAAATGCTAATATTGCTTCCAAGACATATAGTTCATTTTTGAAGGAAATACGTCTTTTAAAATAATTTTTAAAATTAGACTAAGATTTTCGAGATATTCGTTTTAAATTCAATAAACCATGTTTCGGCTCAAATGAGTCGTTTTCGAGGCGAGAGGGAGCCGAGACAACCTAGTGAATATCTCAACCTGCTAACTGGCTTGAATGTATATATTTTTTTCACATCGATTCAGTAACTTGAAGATAGGTTTTTATCTCCGTCCTTATTCCTCTCTTGTAAAGGGCAATGATAGGTCTTTCAGTTTCAATTCTGGATACTTATATCTTGCAATTCTATTACAGTTTCATATTTGAACAACTGCCTACTTGTTGGTGGATATGATTTTGGAGTTTCCTTTGTATGTTCATTCACTTTTCCCTTTTTAAGGTTAAAAATAATGCAAAAGAAAGGTGTTTGTTATATTGCAAAGCAGTATTTAATTTAGGATATACTATGAAAATAAGTGAAAAATACGAATTATACATTATTTATAATTCTGATCTGGGTACCTTTTGTTTCTTTTTTCTTTCTTCAGAGAGAGAGTTTGGTTTACCAAAACCCCTTTATATATTCATTCTGTGTCTCCGGGACACACACAAAAAAAAAATCTTCAACTGCCTGATGACTCACCCTCAATTCTAGCTGGGATGCAGAGGGCCAAATGTTGATGGAGATGAACCATCCAGTTGACCCAAAGATATGGAGAATCAAAAATAGGTTTTCCATGTATTATATACTTAAAATTGCTCCTTTATAATATGCAACCCCAACTGCACCTAAATGTCACATTGTGCGCATATCATTCTGTTAATTTTAATATAACCAAATTCCTTCTATTGGTATACACGTGTCACCGCAACTTGTTCCATGATATAAGAATTGATGGGTGACCAAACTGAGCAGCGATATCTTGAAAAAAAAATCAGCACTTTTTTCATAGCACTTTCAAGTATGACTGGGTTCTTTGCCCGATGGGGTGAGTAATGTTCTACTACTCTTCCAATATGGCTTAGAGGTTTCAGTAGAGGCATTTGTAAAATTGATACCTAAATAAACATGAGGGGCTAGCGTCGTTCTGAATGCAGCTCCTGTATATGTCGAAGTCGAGAAAGTGAGGAGCTTTATTACCTTCACATAGCCCTATGGACTATCCGAATGCGGAGGGGAGCTGGGAATCACGCTATTGTCTCTTATAATATTGTAGGTCTATTGTTACTATATACGTCTATTACTCCACATAATAACTCTTGAGCGAAAGCGAACTTTTGAACTGTGTTTGTTATAATAGACAGTTAAGAGGCCTCATCCCAGCGAAATTAAAATACCGCTAATTTTACTGTAATTATGTGACATCTTAAAATAGATAAAAGATAATTGAAATGTGGAACAAGAGCGCCCTAGACAATATTATTTTGCATGAGGTACCGTTATCACAAGTCACCTAGTGGTTTTCCGTTTTCAGCCGTTTAGAAACGCCAAAATAAATGCCGATTTTCAAAATAGCTAGAAATCGAAAGCAGATAAGTGAGTCGTGATAACGATATCTCATGTAAAATGATATTGTCTAGAGCGCTCTTGTTCCACATTTCGATTATCATTTACCTATTTGAAGACTGTAAAAATAGCGGTATTTTAATTTCGACGGGATGAGGCCTCTTAAAACGAATTTCTAGGTAGGCCGAGTTCGTTAACATCTTCACGAATAAAGTAAATTTGATGGTAGGCTATCCATATTCCGTATCCTATACATGGACATACAGTATATGCTGAAGTTAGATTTCTTTTAAAAGTTAAAATGTAATACTTTTGAGGTTAAAAGTATTTTTAAAGTTTGGTTAAACCTGAAAAAATATTGGTGAGGTTCCATTACTTGAGGTATGAGATGTGTACAATAATGCTGACTGCTTGTACTACCAACATAGATTCATTCATAAAGGTAAGTTTCGTGTGATTTCCTTTATAATGTATTTACCGGAGTTTATCTTTACTTTCAAGTGTTAAGTCGATATCAAATCTAGATCTTTGGTTTAATGTCTTACTTTTCATTGATTCTGAAAACTATTTGGAATTATGATTATTCGTTAACAAGCCTATATATATATATATATATATATATATATATATATATATATATATATATATATATATATATATATATATATATATATATGTGTGTGTGTGTGTGTGTGTGTGTGTGTGTATCACATTTACCTAAGGAAAGACGTCGTTAATTCACTCACCCTTACAACTTTAAGAAAACTAAAAAAACGTCTACAGTACCATAAAAAGGAGGAATATAGTTTTTTTTTCAACGCTCAAACTTTAGTAAATTAGCGAATCCTATTTATAATAATACAAAAACATAGCGGACTGTAAGTAACACTAATTCCGAATAGTAAATGCTAAGTATAATAAATGTGTCTACCTGCGCAGCCTGCCTGCTGATGTCAATAGATGTCGGTAGCGTCCAGACAATTCACAGATGTAAAGCTATTGTGACGACTTAATTGCAACTGTGTTGTTACGGATGTATGTACCTGTACACAGTTTCAGAGTTCTTGCAATTTCTTGATGACTATTCCCCATTCTCGTTCAATCACATCTCCTGCGAATAAGGGAGCAGTACCAAAGTATGTAGTCGAGCGACACAGTCATATTTTTGTCCCTCTGTCAACTGTGATGAATTAATTAACATTATGTGAGATTTAGAGGTCACTTTTTATTTTATTTTCCCCCTCAAGCGCTGATCAGTAGATCTTTTTATCTTTGGAGTTCCTTTTCTTTTCCTTCACCACACATTAGTGCATTCTTAAGTGATACATAACAAAGCTTAAGCTATTTAGCCCCCATTCCTAATGAAAACTGACGTCCAGTTTGAATCTGTTGGGAAACAAAATATTTCGGAGAAAATATCCATTTCAGTACCATGTAGTGGCAGATGACTAATAGGTCAGTTACAAGGGCCACACAATGATGTTATCACGATTTTGCCTCGACTTTAGTCCAGAAGTGAGTGCAAGATGAGTTGTAAGATTTCATTTTAACAAACAAACAAACAGAACAGAACAGTAACCTAACAAAAGTATACTAGAAAACACATTTTACAAAATGTCCAGGCTAAATTTTTTTGAAAAGTGAAAATATTTATTACATATTACTTGTATTAACTCCTTTCTATCCACCATACCTCGAACTATTAATTTCAACAGAGGTCCAAATTCTGGTAATTTCTTGATAATAAATATAACATATGCATCGATATAATAAGATATTCTATATTACGGTCGTACACTTCTATTAGGCTTTCCATTTTAATACACAGCATAGTTTAGTGATATTCTCCATAAGTAGAAGCTTTGCTTTGTATATACTTAAACACAAACAAACTATTTGCTGAGCGAAACAATATATTCACACAAAAAAACTACATGCGTGTTGCAGTTTCGCCAACTAACACGCATGTAGTTTTTTATGTGAATATATTGTTTTGCTCAGCAAATAGTTTAGTGGCATACGCAGAACTTGATTGAAGGGAGGGGAGAAGTTTTAAGCAGCTAGTCTCATATCTTTTTAGGATAAGTGTGATTTTTGTAGATATACCTAGGTATATTTTAATATAGTAAATGTTTATTTTGCAATAATATCTTACTCAAGGAGGGGTTTAAACTCCAACCACGCTTCTAGCGTACGTCACTCGTCCAATAAATCGATTATGAACTTCTTAAGTTTGAAAAACCTAGCTACTGAACTGAAGGATATATTTGAAAGTACCGTATATCTGATAATGAAAAGGCATACTGTATCTTTTTTAAGAGTGGCAATTAAAGCTGAAAAATAGAGGTCGTGAAAGCTAAAGCGAAATTGGAATACGTAAATTTGTAATGAGGACTACTAATGACAAATCAATATTGATGATTCTACTTTTCCTCAGTTGCCAGCTCACTCCTTTTCTTTCGCTGCTGTATTTTTTACCCTCCTGAAATCTCGTCTTTCATTAGCATTGCTGAAGATTCTAGCCTATATATTTTGCTGTAGGTGATGTAAGTAGAAATAAGCAAAATGCATGTGTTGTGCTTTCAATATGTCCGTATTAGATATAGTACTAAATCTTCAGTTGTTTTCTTTTCTATTTTTAATGTTTACTTCCAAGTGACAAAAACAAGTGAAGAAATCCTTGTGATAATCTCGTATTTGAGATTTGAAAGCATTTACATGTTTCACGGTCCTCTGTTGTTGAAATAGCTTTTTTTTTTTTTTAAAAAAAAAATCTCTTCTTTGTGACAAATTACCAAGGAATAAGACAGCTTCCTTCCCATTATGTTTTTCTTTATTCTTTTTATTTATTTATTTATTTACTATGATACGCTTTTATTGTTTCAGCGTCTTCTGTGACCATGACATATGCAAGAGGTAACAAACTTTCTTTTTTCGGTTTGAGGGTTGTTTCTCATTTATGAAATTACTGGTGATCTACCTTTCTGTTCAATAGCCCGCTAGAGGAAGTCATAAAACTATGATAGCGATCGATACAGAAAGCATGACACATACCAACATGGACTATCTTCTACGACTTGTTGGTAGACTAGTAGATCGCGATCAATGCGTTGGCCATCCTTGTTATATACGTAGGATTATTATATATAACTATTTATGCAGAGATGCCCGCATTTTTGAGTAAATATTTCTGTAGGGATATATTTTCCGAAATTTCCTGATTTATCGAGCTAGATTATGCTAGTGTTTTTTAAAACATATTGTCATATTTCAATATTTAATGGGTTAAAACTAACAAAGGGGAAAGCAGATTTTGATAAATGAACTTCGGGGCCATCTTTCGCGAGGTAGTAGTATACATTTAAAGTGTTAATATTACGAACTAGTAGAGCGTAACAGCCACAAATACATCCAGTATTTCTGGCTATGTTGGATATATGTCATAACTAGAGCAACCCAAAAGCATAAAAAGCATAACAGCAATTTACATGGTTGTTACCTTGAACATGGTTGTGGTTGTCTAAGGGTCCAGAAGAAACTAATTTTAAAAGCATAATAAAGCATAATTTTAGAAAATAAAGCATAATTTACAACATATAGCACAATTCTTAATAAAATCTCTTTAACTACAAGTTTATTGGTATTAATATTTTTAAAACTAATATTCACAATACAAAATCATTGAGAACATAACAATGGAACAATGAAAAGCTTATTTTTATTTCTGTAAACTCTTTGGTGTAATCTATTGATGTGGAGAAAAGAAAAAAGGAAGAGAAGAAGAAAACGTCCGTCAACAATAAATAATACACAAGAACACCACACTAGATTGTTATGCGTACCTCTTGAACTTGAGCACTTTCTGTACATTTTGTGTCATCTTTTACTGTCCCTTTCTGTATATATGCACCTCTAAGGCGCACACAACAAGTGATAAAAAACTGACTCGAGTAAAGCATCTCTTTACAGTGCATTAAGTAGAAAGTTCATCAAATATGAAAGGAATGGTTGTATAAAATATTAATAAATAGATCAAGATATTTAGAATATTTAATGTATAGTAAATATTATACATTATATACGAGTAATGTAAAACAATGATTGAAATTAATAATAAAGCATAATTTGAAAAAAAATAAAGCATAACGTGGGTTGCTTTAGCTATAACCAAAGGAGATTTCCTACTCATCCCACTTGTAATTCGCACACTGTTCACAAATATAGACATGAATCGTCCAGAACGTTTTTTACATAACGACTGTGATAACCATAACTCGTGATATCAAATTATTTACGGAATAGATTACATTTTGTTGCTTGTTATCATGGAACATTGAAAGATTTTACAACTGATTTGAACATTTCTATTGTTTTATGCATTATAAACATATGGTGAATTAATATTTACTTGTAGTTATAATTGGAAAATAATTGTATATTTTGATTAAAGCAAAATAAAAAAAAGAAAGTTTACTGGAGCAGGAATCGAACCCGGGACCCTTTGCACTCTGCCACGTCGTCACTTGATAACTGTACGCGTCGTATCATATATGCGGCAAGTCGGAAACTTTAAGACGTTTTTTCTAGGCTATTTCCGGCTATTGCGCTCTCCCAGTTTGTAATACCAACTTTCAAATGTGCACTACTACCTAGCGAAAGATGGCCTCGAATTTCATTTACCAAAGTCTGCTTTCCCCTTGTAAGCACATGTGCTTGTATTTCTTATTATTGCTCTTAATATAATATTGTTTCAGCATATCATCCAGGTAAGAGGGACCTAAATAGTTAATGTTTACGTAACAAGTTAACCAGGTGGAAGTGTGTTCGCATTTTGGCACTCCTGACTTCCTGGAGCGAACAGTTTTATCTAGACACCATAGAAGTTTTTCTGAAACTGCAATGAACCATTCTCTGTCCGTATACCATACCAGTTAAGGGGTAGACCTCACACAAGGGCGGTGCATTATATACAAGTTGTTACTTAAATGCTGTCGGTGCAGATGATGAACGCATGAATAGGACGTTTAGAAGGATAATGCATTTGTACCACCGTAACATACAAAAAGTGAAACAACGGGATAGTTTGACAGGAAACGCGAAAGTGTGATTGGATAGGAAAATATAGACAATACCTGTATTTTATGTAAGCCTCAAGTGTAATGTCTTTGTGGGCTGACAACCTTCTAGGGAATTACAAATGCTTCCCAGGTAGGAATTCTTGAAGTCTATAATAGTTAGAGACAGCTCCACAATCTGTCTCTTTTTCTCTAGTATCTATCTGAGGTAGAATAATTTATCCGATGTTGGCCTATTAATTTGAATCCATATTGGTGAACACCGTCACTTCATTTAACATTACAGGGCTACCGTGCTACATGAATATTGAACAATCTTATAAAATGGTAGTAACTATATTCCTCACGTACCTTTAGTATACGAAGTTTCTAGTTTTGTAGCCCTTTCTAGTTTGATTCCCAGTAGGAGAAGATCGAACATATTACTGTGATCAATCCTATAAAAACATCGAAAATTCAGATTGATTTCATAAATCCTAACATTTTTTTTTTCAAATTTTGGAGTCATGTTAAACAATACACGACATGATATTTTAAATCAGGACATAAAAAGACTTAAAATTCTACATATTAGCGTCTACAGCCTGTAGACTGTTAGATCGTCATTACATTAGCACAATTTATGAAATATAGGTGAACATTGCTTTAGTGTACAGTAAAGATTAAATTAGTGTATAGTAAGAATTAAATTCAGTCTTCGGTGATATTCCTTTGTAAACTTCATTGAGAAGTGCTGATAGATTAGCTGGTGTGCGTAGCTAGTCTCTGTGACATCTGGTACTATCTGAGATTGCACAAGAGCTTTGTAACATATCTCCAATCGCCTTTGCACTATGTTTTTCTTTACGAAATCTTAAAAGCATGGTCACAATATCTTTCAGAGAACCATAGCTCCACTGAAGTCTCTTCAATTATTTCATAAATTGATTGGTCACAAATTATTACAGGTATCTGGTCTGGATTTAAATGATGTACACTGTAAAAAATTTCGCCTTAAATTTACTGACCGATTACCGTCAACTCTCGCTGCCATCCGATTACCCTAAATTTTACGGACCACCGTATTTTCATAAAAACGGTAGACCGTATATTTAGAAGCAAAATAATATTGACCGTGTTTAGAAACAAATTTGGTACCGTATATTTTACGGTGATTTACCGTAATATTTAGGGGTCGTTTTTTTTTTTAAAAAAAGCACAGGTGTGTTATTACCGTACAAGATTTACGGTAATTATCACACCGATTCCCTATCTAGAGGTCCTTGTCGGTCCAGCATGCTCTCTTGCTAGATCCAGTAAGAATTCTTGCTGGGCAACATATATTGACCCAATTTTCATCAAATTGCTGGAAACTGTATCAGTACACACACTGGCTAGCAATAGTTTTTCCTAGCTGGATGGATGCAACTAGAGTGCACAATGATCCACTAGTGTTAAAGACTACTTAACTAAAGAAAACACAAAACTGAACGAAAGAAGCGTTGCACCTACGAGGTGCATAATATCCACAACAATAAATGTTGAAATTAATTCTTAGTTTGTAATATCGAACCCTTGTTCTGATATCATCTTGAACATACATTGCTTTCTCTCTGCAAAATTACCAATTTTGTCATGTATTGAACAAAACACCAGAAGAGGATTCGATATTATATACAAAATACATATATATATATATATATATATATATATATATATATATATATATATATATATATAGCTGAGTTTTCGCACGCTTTGAAGATGTAGTTGGAACAAACATTCATGTCCTTTTAAGATATTCATAAATCAATATTCTGTTGCAGTGTTAAGACTAGCTTTATTGCATGTATTTTCGCTATGAGTACTAGTAGACTAATAGACCTCAAATATTCTAATCAGTGATTAATTCGATTAGTCGCAATATTAAGGCTTCAGATAACCAAGCAGGCACCCGACAACATAGCTTAGAATGACCAGAAGTACGACTAAACAAGTGTAAAACCATATGACTTCTCACAACACTCCTACAGTATCCAGTATCCGCTATCCCAAATTAATAAATACGTGTTTGCATAATTATGTAACAGTGGCATCAATGCTAAAAAAAAAAAAAAAAAAAAAAGTCACCAAACTTCCAGAGTATCGAACTTTTGCATATTTATTAAACGATCAAATGTATTAACAAGACACTAGAACAGATTATAGGTACTCAGAACAAAATTA
Source organism: Thermobia domestica (assembly GCF_964235325.1). Lineage (NCBI taxonomy): Eukaryota > Metazoa > Arthropoda > Insecta > Zygentoma > Lepismatidae > Thermobia > Thermobia domestica. Next base: position 96,711,296 of record NC_137468.1, read on the forward strand.
AAGATAAAACATTTACAGAAATATCTTTCAAAGCTAAGAATTCATTTATCCAGAAAAAATAATAACAGCATGGGCGCCAGATGAAAATTTTCATGGGAACTCGTCTTCCTGGTTACTATATACCCTATTACATTTGATATTTTTTTATTTGTATTAAGAAATGTAATACATTTTCATTAGCTAGGGGAGCGACCCCCTGCCCCTCCTTCGGGCGCACATGAGTGACAGTATATTTTTATTTCTGTAACATGAAAAATTCCAGTTGATGCAACACAATTTATGTAATGCTGTACTAAGTACGGTAAACTACGAAGCACTTTTCCTAAAAGTTTTCTTTTCTTTTCTTTTCTTTTTTTTCTTTTTTTTTTAAGTATTTCAACATTGTGATTCTAATTCTAGCTTCACCACCACTCGTAGTTGGCTACATTATCATAAGACTTTAGTTTATACATCCAGCAGCTTCTTGGTCTCGAATCGTTGCACTTTGGAGCGATCTGCTTGCCACGATAGCCAACTAAAGTTTTGTTTGTCACCGAACAAAGTTCAAATATTAACATGGTGTTTTCCCATACATTACCTTGCTTAATGTTGAATTTCCAGGATATCATCTTCAACAGTAGTAGGCCTTTTGTATATATCACACAAGAAAACCACACACTAAACAAACAAATAAACAAACAAAAGAAAGAAACAAAACAAAACAAAGCACAACACATCCGAACCTACGCGCCATCAATCCTCGCTTCGAACATGTGCTTTTTCTCTCCAATGCGCATGCCCGACACAAGCATCTGACAGGAAAACGGTCTCCTACCATTATTTTAGAAAAACGGTAAACCGTATATTTTTCATGGTAGGAGGCACTAATTTTCACGGTTATTGGTTACAGTGTAGATACGACTTTCTTAACCTACTCTATTGCTTGCAGAATCATAGTGAATCACTAGATGATTTTGAAAAATAAAGGGAACAGCCCACTAATGTTTGGCTGTACCTAGTTTCTTATGATAGATTGACCAAGGAACCCAAGCATTTAATTGTTCGGCTTCTGTATTAAATTCTAATAACGTACCTAGCTCATTCTTCTTCTTTTTGTACATCCTGAGAAATAATGCCACACTCTGTCTCCATTGTTTCTCTCTGTAACAGCTGGAGCAGACTCAGTTAGTTGAAGCAAGGATGTGAACTCATCTGGATGTCTTAGAATCTTTGGATCACCAGCCATGAGAGAAAAATGTCTCTTAACATCTTCTTGTTTGTCGTACCTTGCTTTGAAAAGTGACATTCCATTTCTATGAAAATAACCTTTCGAAGTTCGAGATGATGGATTATGCTCGATGTTATCGACAGCTGCAAAAATAACTAATATGTGGAGAATCCCGGTACTTCCGCGACATTTTTTGTAGAGGTAGTTGTCGAGTACTTTCAATTTATGGCCCGTAGCCTCTATAAAAATTGTTGCGTGAGTACCTTAGAATTATGAAACATGTATTTTTGGATAGCGCATGTTAGATCATAAGTGAAGTCTTAACACAACTACAGTAGGTTCCACAGTTTTGGAGCTGTGGACCTTTAAAGTTCATTGTGTCATGTTTTCGGCAGCCTGTAACTCCGAAAGGAAGCATTTGTGCACCTAGGTTGGTCTATACTTTTTGTCTTATCTTGGTGTCAGGAATCACCTTCCAAACGTTGTCGGTGTTGTTTTGAAACACCCTGTATATCCTGAGAGACGTGACAGAAGGCACGGAAGAACGAATAAGAACGAACGAACGAGAAGCGAAAGAAGCCATGGAAGTTGGACAGGCTCAAAATGGGTAATTGTTACGTCAAGATGAAGGTGTTGGTTGAGGATCGTAGTGCACGAGGGCGTCTCAATTTGCGGCAAGTGACCTGCCAGTAACATCAAACTACCAATCATGATGATTTAGGTACTCTTTCCAAGAAGGTCTTTCTACTCTTCTCTCTCTTTTACTTTCCACTGAACAGGACACTCGTCCATTCTGGATGTCATGATAGATGAATAATAATCGAGTTTATTCTCTTTTCTATTGTAAGAATATTAGTTTTCCTTTATCTTCTTCAATATTTCGTAATTGATGACACCACACCTCTTCATCATCCCCAGTGTTTATGCTCTGTCCAGCTCCAAATAAAGGTCTTGATGAAGCGTTTTTTTACTTCCATCGAAGTGATTTAGAAGTTACAGTAGTAGCCCTTTCTTTCTGCTGTGAAGTGCTTGCATCACTTGAGCTATTCATGTTGTCACATTACACATGAGATCACGCAATTTGTTTGTCTGTGGATAATCACATATAGTGGAGGAAGCTCTGATGATTAGTGGCTTCAAATGAGAGTGTGTTGGCAGACATAACAATCTATTCTCCAAACGAATGAAATGCTTGCACAGACGATGACGTAGCCATACAGAAGATTGGTCCCTTATTTTCACACTCTTAAATCATCAGCAGTTGAAACGAAGCCATAATCATATCATCATTCTCCTTGTCATTCGCTGCCCTACTAGTTTCTACACATATCTTTATCAATTGGCATTGGGAATATCCACAATACCAATGACAAGTTGAATCTTTCATCTCGCTTCAGTTAGCTGGTCCAGAAATCACTCGTTCCTCATAGGAAGTACTTTCTTAGTGTTTTGCTTCTATACAGTATATTGTACTTGAATTCGTATGATGTTGCTCATTCCATTCTTTCAATTAGTGAATACGAAGCAAACGTCAAGCAACAATCAGAGGATAGGGTGGTAGGGTAAGGATGGCAAGCTTATTTCTAAACTTCACTCATCCTCCTTACATTGTTTTGAGCAAACGCTTCAGAAAACCGGCAGATTTACATTGAATTGAAACTTTGAGTTACATAAACTGCTGTTGACTTCTTAAAAGTTTACGGATGACTACAAATCATACACCATGAGATGTTACGGACTATTAGAACAAACAACAAACGTTAAATTTACGAGAGGGGGCACGGTGGCTCAGTGGTAGAACGCCTACCTCTGAGATGTGGGGTCTCTGATTCGATTCCCGGCCAAGTAACATCGTGTCCATCAGTTTTCTCGGGATACTTCCGTTTCCTTCCACATCTCATTTCACCAATGTTTCCATCATCATTCACTTGTCTTGATCATCGTCTCCCTTACCCTAACGGGCATAATCGTGGGACGTTAAACTGAAAACTGAAAGAAAGGAAGTTTACTGTAGTTGTTTTTATTAAGTTTTGAAGAGTTTTGTTCCTAAATGTACGTACTGTACAATATTACATAATAATACTAAATGGTCCTTTGTTAAACAAAACCCACGAAAATGACCTTTATAGGAGGAGGGAAAAATTTCTAATCCCTTTCCGCTGATTGGGTGGTAATTGGCTTCAATCGGCTTTTGCTACGGTTAATACTTAAAGTTGGATCACGTCCTTGTTGTTTTTTTTAAAAGTCTTTTCATCATTGAAAAAAAAAGGGAAGAGTGGGGAATACGAAGAATAAAAGATAATGTAGGACTTTCAAGCTCGTGGGAACTGGCCACACTGGAACTAACTAAGCAAGCACGTTGAGGAAAGAGAGAGAGTCGCTTCTACCTACCAAAAACGTAGTACGTATAGCCCTGCGTACTCTCTTTCTCTTAAGCTCGTAACATCCATTAAAAGAAGAAACGGAAACGAAGACGACGACCAGATGATTTTTTTTTAAATAAAAATCAGAAATCCCTTCTCCGTTTCTCTCTTTTTTGAGCTACATACAAATTTGGTTCTCTCTATTAAAAAACCTCCCTTCCTTGCTCACTTTCTTTGGTATAGCAGCTCACCTACACCCGTTTTACCCTTTTCCCTTCGACTTTTTTAAAGAAAAAAAAACTTTTTTTTTTTTTAAATTTAACGTTTCTTTTTCCTTTCTCGCACACATATACACTAATACGAACATTCTCTTTAGTGTCGAAATTTTCATGCATTTCAGAAGACACGTGGCCTGAAATTTGTCTGAAGTGAGAATGCGAAGTCGATACTTCCTGTCTGGTATGGAGTGTGTGTATATGCGTGTGTAATAAACCTAGGAGGAGATGCTAAAGAAGGGACGTAGGTAATGGTATTACGAAACGAAACGATAGGTTAATAAAAGAAGTAAGAGAAAGAAAAGAGGGGGGAAAAGACAAGCGTAGGAGGATGAAGGAATAGAAAAAAAAAAGAGGAGAGTTTTAAACCTCCCGAAAATGCTTTTCCTATTGATTTCAATTAACAACTGCAATCTGCCAGCAACTGTACCCAATTATCGTTCGCCAGTCGACTCACTTTCACGGGGTTTTAAACAAGAGATTCTGATGTTGATGATCAGATGAGAGAAGTAAATCCAAGAGGAGAAAAGACTGAAGAACAGGGACAAACAATGCATCCATAAAAGTAGATTATTTTCTTTTTTCTTTCTTTAATAATAATAATAATATATATATACGACATACTTGATACTAAAACAGGTAAACAAGTGCTGAATCGAGCAAGGTAGACAACACAGAACTTTATGGTACACTACGGTCCCGTTTGACTGAATACCGGTTAACCAATTTCCGGCTCAACCAAATTGTAAAAACACCAATAATGAGTACAATATTTATTTTGATCTAACAGTGATTTATCAAAGAAAAAGTTCAATAATGGACACAAATATTATTTTTCATATAGGAAAATTAAGTTTGCAGTCCTCTAGATGGTTTAATATTTTATCCTATGGTAAGTGGTTTACTTTTCCAGCTAAAAACGACTTAAAAGTAACACAACTATACTCTCACATACATTTGAATAGGAGCAACTTAGTCTTTTTTTGTTATCCTTGATAAAAATTATGCATATGCAGAAAAGTATCACGTAAAAGCAGTAATCCCTAGCAACTCTGCAATTTGTCTGATGTGACTAGTAAACGAGAAAATTACACCGTTATTATCTGCACAAATATACGAGGGTATTTCCTAAAGTTCCTCGCCTGACACTGAAATATTGTGCCACTGGTAATAAGTTGTTAATAGCATATAGTGCCAGCTATGGAATAAACCATTCATCAATTTCAACTGTCTAGCTGCGTCACTTCATTGGAAGCAGTCATTTTGAATGAGTCACTATGTATTGAGATCGCATACTGCATGACAATGCTCCAATCCAGGGATGTCCAATTCTGGAATTTTACTTTCCGGAATCCGGAAAGTAAAATCGGAAAAAATCCGGATTGCGGAAAAATTCCGATGTCGAAAAATTCCGAATTCGGAAAAATCTGGAATTTAGAAAATCCTGATTTCGGAAAAATCCTGGAATTTCACTTTCCATATTTCGGAAAATTTTTCTAAATTCCGAATTTTTCCGAATTCTGGAATTTTTCCGAAATCTGGAAAGTGAAATTCCCGGTTCCGGAAAATTTTGGCAATCTTTACTCCAATTCTCACGGCTGTTGTTGTCAAGGCTGCAGTGGAAGACTGTGGCTTTGAGAACATTCAGCACCCACTCAACAACCTAGCAAGGCAGTTGAAACTGATATATTATTTCTCTTATAGATGACACTATATGCCATGAACGGCTTATTACCAGTGGCGCAATATTATTGTATCAGTCCGGGAACAATTGGAAATACCCTCGTGTCAGACACGTAATACTAAATATACATGGACTACACGAACCCGTGAGCCACTTTGGAACGAGGACAGAACGCGGAATAAATATGTTCATTATTACCAGGAATCGAACATGAGCAGTCCAGTTGGTGAGACACCTTAGTGACCACGCCACCGCGGCTCTAAACAATAACAATAGCGAGATGTTAAAAAGGAACCAGTTGAGAATGCTCCAAGAGCATTGCCAGAACGAACTTAAAAAGAATGGAGAGATGGAACGAGAAGGATAACTGTGATTGTTCCTACATATAAATCTTTTTATCGGCAACTTCGTGTAAAATTGATTCAAATGAATAGTTCTCCGCAGCCCAATGTGTATTGTACTAATTTTTGCGATCCATTTTTGCATATTTATGGGCCTTCATATATCCGGAATTCAATCATATACTACCATAACGTTCAGTCACAAAATTGCTTTTAGTTTCTTTATATGTAACTGGACATGAATATGTAACTGGACTGGCCCCGAGTGTATATATAGTCTTTTACGTGATTGATCGTTAACAAAATATTCTCTGAACATATATATATATATATATATATATATATATATATATATATATATATATATATATATATATATATATACACAGACACACAGACATCAATACGGAAATGGTAGGTCTTCACCCAAATCTGGTCGTATCTGGATTTACATTAGGCATTTTGACCGTAATACGATACTTGTTATAGGATAACATGGAAGTAATAAGAATCACTCACAGAAATGTAATAAGATTATTAAACCAATGCTGTAAGGAGTTTGTTTATACCAACAGTACTTTTCCAGTTAGAAACTGTTTTGATTTGTCAAAAACGTAAGCGTAACTGATATTACTCTGCAATGTCTATTCGCGAAGTGCCTGGAAGGATTTAACATGCAATACCGTCCAAATGGTACAAGCTGCGGTAAAATTCACTACATTAGTGATTTTCCGAGAAAATTGTACATAAATTTGATGTATCACTTGTACCTATCCCCATTTGAAAAACCGAAAGTTGAATCCAATATGATGGATCCAAGATGGCGGCAGGGGTGAGTAGCATTTGTCAGAGAAGCAGTACTTGATTCAATTTCTTTTGCATATGTCCACATTCACGTCCAGTTACATCTAAAGAAACTAAAAGCGATTTTGTGTCCGAACGTTATAGTAGTGTATGATTGAATTCCGGATATATGAAGCCCCATAAATATGCAAATTACCTGTATGAGCCGCTAAATTTAGTACAATTGGGCCGCAGAGAACTTTGCATTTGAACTGATTTGACACGAACCCCGAGGGAATACTTCGCGAATGTACCTTGTTACGTATTAATCAACACTAACGTGATCTCTCTATGACTTACGGTTACCGAGATATGGTTCCTTAAATCTTCCGAAATCGGAACTTTTTTTTTTTTTGCCAATATCTCGAAAACGGTAAGAGTGACGCGAAAAATTCCATCACTTGCTCAAATAGTTTTTGATGCTCTATCGAATGGAGGGCTCTAAGTTGAAAAAATCGCAAATAATAGACAGACACACACATACACACAAACATAGAGAATTCAGTAACGAACTTCTACAGTTCGTTGAAAAGAAACAAAAATACACTACTAGGTATGCAAACATCACTTGTATTGCAGAAGTAAATTTAACTATTACTTATCGGAAGATATTTGTAGCGAAAGAAGATAAAAACGGACTTACCGAAGATGCCAAACAACGTACGAAGCATGAAACTACAAAAACCACTTACCTGTAAGAAAACAAAGAAAAAATGTGTTAATATACTGAACACTATTAATTTACTTGCATATTCTGAATTTTCTTTCAAACATTCTTAATTGCACAAAAGATCAAAAGTACATTAAAAAGTTAACTGACCACCTCAGGGCAAATCGTGAAAATAATGTAATGTTCCATAAAAATATAATAATAATTATCATAATAATTTCAAGCGTTCAAGCGATAACTGTAGGATACATAAAATCTTAGCTTTCAATGCATAAATTCGTGTTTTTCCATAGCCAGTAAGTAATGCAGAAGAGATTCTTATAAAATTATGTTCCTGATGTGAATGGCATGACTGCCATCAAAATTTTTCGCTTTTTTTCTTTAATCGGTTGGGTAGCGAACAAATGTAGAACTTACAGAACATACATCTTTGACGTCGCCACCTAGACGTTATAATGAAAGACAAAATTTGTGTATTTGTAATAAAAACAACAATTACTATTATTATTACCAAATAAAGCTCGAGTTAGTCAAGCCATAATAATCTGCATGAAGACGTAAAAGGCACCAGAATATTCAGTGATCGAAGCACTATAACCCCAGTCATGCTGAATAACTGATCAAAAAGCTTAAAAAAAAAAAGACAAACGTGTATTCCGTTAATTAGTTTGTTTGAGTGGTGAAGTTTAGCGTCCCTTTTTAGTGCCGAGGCTATATAAGAAGTGAGCCAACAGTTTTTTTAATTAAAAAAAGGTAAAATCCGAATTAGCGTAATATGCACCAAAGCTGTACGCTCTAGCCACTACTACGCCAATGGGAAGGGCTTTGTATTGTGATAGGTTAAATTTCTTGGAAATGTTTATGTGAAATTCACCTCTCCGGCCTAGTCCTATTCAGGTTGTGAGGTCAACGATTTGAAACTTAAAATGGTTCTTTTGGGAATTTCGGAAACACTTTGGAAAGACATTTCAAAGAACGGCACGCATCATGCTATGCAGCCATGAAGAAGACGCTTACTTCCTGAAGAAAGAAGGGATCAATATCAGTATTTATTGAGTAGGTTCTGTATTTTTAAGTCTTCATTAGTATTGTGCGTGGCAGCCAAATCGACGTTTGACTCTAAGCTCTGGTCTTACGTCGTCCAATCCACTTCTAACGACGTTTTAACGTTGTAATGTGGAAGATCGATTCCGCTTACATGCCATATGTTTTAGTAAGACGATAACAATATTTGTTTGTTGAAAGAAAATTTCTCATCGGAAGTTTGACAACGGTCCGTTAGGAGTTCATTGATTCAGTTCAAATGCCAATTTGGCTACCGCGGAGTATAGTGAAAGTTCTTTTTAAGCAACAATACATATGAATAAATTTTAAGATATCATTATCATATTCTATGGATTTTATTGATTCCAAGAATAACCAGAAGCACTCAAACTCATGGAATAAACGAAATAGAACTACTACTATAACTATTTTGCATCTCCAAGATAGTTGTTTACAGAGAATTCGAGTTTATAAGAATGTGTTAACATTACAGCACAAATCAGAGGCCAGACAACAACTGGTTAAATTTAAAGGTAAGAAGATAGCATGGTCAATAATGTAGCCTATGATATTCGTTCCGTTCACGTATTAGTCTTTGACAAAATATGTTGAGGGCGACGAAAAAGTATGATAACAGCAAACATTTGATTACCCTCGTTAAAAGCTAGCAATATAACTCCAATTACATATCTGAGATATAGTCAACATGGTAAAAGAAAAATTCTTAGATACTAAACGCAAGGATGTAATGAAATTGTGTCTAAAATGTGAAGATTAAAGGAACAGTTAAGCACCATTAACAGAGGCTGGCACGATGGCCTAATACAATAGTAGAGCGATCATCTCTTATATGCGGGGTGCCTGGTTCGATCCATGGCTATGTGAATTTGAGGTAGGTAACATCGTGCCCGCGTGTTTTTCGCAGTTCTCTCGTTTCCTTACATATCTTCATTCCACCAATTCTTTGATAATTATTCCCTTTCATTAATCATTCGTATCGTTTAGTCAAAAGTGCATAACCATTCAACGTTAATTTGAAAACTTTTTCTTTTTCGCCAGTACTGGAGCAACCAAAAGGAAGCATGGAACTCAATTTTAAAATAATGAAATGGCTGCTCACATGCTGAGCTTTAGGATTGTTATTTTTTTTTAAAACGTATTTATTGCAGTTTGAATGGAACCTTTTCACATGATCAAAAAGTGCATAGTATTAAAATGCTTCCTAAGGTACAGTTATACAGTAAAAAGTATTCAGATAAGCCATTAGTTTTAAAACAGTTGTGTGGCCGAAAGATTTCAATGCAAAAAACAGAAATATTGTCAACCGAAAGTTATAATATTGCGTATACATATTGATATTACGCTGTGAGAGGACCAGATTTGATCCTCGATAGCATCGATCTTGAAAACGGACGCCACACTGCAAACTCACGAATAACGAACAAACAAACGAGATGTAGAAGAGCCATGGAAGTTTGCTTACGACTGCATCTCTAACTTCCATAAACGTATGTGTGTGTCATATATATATGTAAATATATGATGATAAAAGTAGCAATATTATTTATAGTTATTAATATTTTAGAGTAATGTATTAACGTTCTCATTGTGTTACAGGCTCCTAGTTCAAAGGTTCAAAGAAGATTAGAAGCATAATTCATTTTAAATTATTGTTGAAGAATGGATACAAAACGAAATCGAATAAGAAGGAAGATTTATTAATCATTTGTCAGGATTATCGTTAATGTTGACAGGAACGCCTTTCAACATAAAGAAACAAGGATTTTTATATATGGAATGAGTAAAATTTATAGATACGTACGACGTACAATATAGTTTTGGATGTAGATCAATACGTACGAGTGGTGTTGCAAACGAAATGAGAATGAAAATGCAATGAAATCTTTTAGTTTAACGTCCCACAATTATGGCCGTTAGGCTAAGGAAGGCGGATGATAAAAGCAAGGAATGATGATGGAAGAATTGGCAATATACTTGGATCAACGGAAGTATTCCAAGAAAACCCACTTACACGATGTTGTCCACCACAAATTTACTTGGCCGGGGATCGAACGAGATTAGACTTGAAACGAGATAAGACAAGACGTGGAAATAAGGTTGTCTTGTCTCGTAAATTTTGTTGAAGTATCTTCTCAGTTCTCGACAATGCACGTTCAAAGTACTTTAACGTCGAATACTGACATATTTCGAACTAGTACTTAAGAGCCTGCCTTACTAAAAATAATACAAAATTTACCATTTTTCTTTTGCTTGATTATTCATCAGTGAAAGGAGATAATGAAATGAAAGTCATCACAATCATAGATAATGCTATTCTACAACAGAAAATATGAACGTGAAGAATGTTCAGTGTTGCCATCCATAGCAATTACAGTGTTGCCAGAAAAACAATTTCCCTAAAATCTAAGTTAAGACAGTCAATAGAGGAATGAACTCAATCGCATTTGATTACGTATCGTGTTGTTTTGGTTTCTTGTGAACTACATTTTAATTAACATTATTATTTAGTTTTAATAATTGTATGTTAAAACTATTTTGTTTATTACAAACTAAATACAACTATTATTTAAAAAGTAGTTCACAGGAAACCAAAACAATATGATACGTAACCAAATGCAGTTAAGTTTGTTCCTCTACTCGCTGCTTTAACTTAGATTTTAGGGAAATTGTTTTTGTGGCAACACTGTAATTTCTATGGATGGCAACACTGAACATTCTTCAGGTTCATATTTTCTGTTGTAGAATAACATTGTCTATGATTGTGATGACTTCCATTTCATTATCTCCTTTCACTGATGAATACACAAGCAAAAGAAAAATGGTAAATTTTGTTTTATTTTTAGTAAGGCAGGCTCTTAACCGATAGATGTGGGATGAAAATTTCATTTTTAAAGGACTTTATTTCGAAAAAGAGTTGAGATAAGTATCATATTGAATTCTGTACATGGTTTTCAATAGACATAAAGATCACAAACCATTCGGGAGATAGGAAAAAATGGTATCATTTGATACATTGCTTAAAGGAATGTATTTGTAGGTATTAGTATTATTAACTGTAAGTCGAAAAATAAGAACCACCCTAAATACAGTATATATGCCACTATACTTCTTATAATGTTACTATTACTTCGTATAATTTTAATTTTTAGCATTTTTAAATTTAATGTGTTACTTAACACAAAAATTTAATACAAAGATAAGTAATTACATTTATTTTGTGCAATACAAGAAATTATTTCATGAAGAATTCTGATAAAATTTTGTAGAAGACTCACTAATTCATTTTACTTATGATATTGTTTACTATAATCAAGTTTAACTATAATACAATATGTATTAGAAACAACGTTTAAACATGAAGAACACTATTTTCCTCGATTAGGTCTCATGCAAGGAATATTGACGTGTAGAACAACTTCGATTAGGACAATTTTCAAGTTCGTAACAGGTGAAATTTTTTATACAATTGCCAATAAGGGACTTTAATAAACTACTAACTTATATTATCATATTACAAAACAATTATTAATAACAATAAGGCGAGGTATAGACTAGACTTACGTCATCATCTGAAAATTTAAATACCTCAAATGATAATGTAAAAAGAAGAAAGTTGAATGCTAAAGTATTAGTTTGAGGTTGAAAAAAAAAAACGATGACTGGGAAAGTGTCAGAGTTTTGACACACAATTTTAATCTTTGGCACACTTTGAAATTTGGACAATTGATAATATTAAATGAATGTCTAGCCTTTGTGCCACAAAATGGGTCAAGATGTTAAGGCTTAGGTTAGGTTAGGCTAGGTTTCATATTTCTAGATCTACTTTCTGACACTTCACCCGAATTTTTAATATATGTAAATTATATGGAACATATCTGAAGTAACAAATGATTTGATACAATTTGGGCAGTCAACTTGGAGTATGTCCGTACCTTTATACAGTGCTTTATCCAGGCGTTGTGAGAGATTTCCCCCAATTTTTAAATATATAGGAGTAGGAGGTAGGTAATAAATATGATCTCCTAGAACTTCAGATCCTTCACCCCGAAATTAAGGAGAACTGGATAAAGCACTGCCTTTATGGTTGAATCTCTTAATGCAACTGATGGATGGAATAGTATAGATTATAAATTGAGAAGCTATTATTATGTGAGTTATAATCTATAGAATGTTTGTTTGGAGAAAAGACTCTTGGAACAGTATACAGTATGTAAGTTAACAAAATAATAATACAACCTATTAAAGGGATAAATAATTACTATACTCGGTTCAACAGAAAACAGTTTAATTCCGATCTTTTGCTATAAAATTACATACATATATAGGTTCGGCAGAAAAACTTGGTGGTTTTCAAATTGAAATTATGACTAGATTTGATTATTTCACATGTAATTCAACATTCATCGGAATCATAGTGTTTCAAGCCGTAACACAATACAGTATGAATTACAAACTTTCGGGGAAAAGCTTGCGCCGTAAAGATGAGATCTTTAGGGAAACCGCGCCCAGTTCAAACTCCAGAGAATATTGAGATCGACTGAAAAATGTAATATTCAATAAGTTAGGAAGGGTATGTTTCATATCTAATTGTTGTAAGCAAAATACCTTGAGTTATGATTCAACTGGAAAACAAAAAAATAATCATAATTATGTGAAATAACCAGTCTTCTAATAATTTCAATTTGAAAATCCACAGGCAAGAGGGCAATGTGATGAAGATAGAGGAGAAACGGAAAGAAGACAACACATATGTTAGTGAATGTAGTCAGAGAAAGAAATGACCACTTCGGAGTTGAATGCTTTTAAGAAAGTAGATGTCTGCCTACCATATTCCTCTTTTCTTCTATGACTTGCTTGGTCTTCAAGTTTGCGTGCCAAGAATGTATTTACCTTGACTGTTCTTTCTTGTCAGAAAATGTGATTCTTTCCATTTTCTTTATGGTTCATTTTCCCCAGATAACGTATTTTTCCTTTGCCTTCGCTGATTCTTTCCTGAAACGATTTGTCAATTTTTGTTGGGTCGTTTTCTGCACATTCTAAAAGGGAAATAAAATGGCATTTTTTTATTGTAAAACTTGGACAACTACAAAGAATCTTGAGCCATTTCAGTTCCAGGATTTTTTTTTTTTTTAATTTTTGTTTCCTTGTTCATAAGCTCATTTTTTCTTTTTAAAAATGTTTTCTTGTTTCTCTGCATTGAGCACTATATTTTGATAAACTATAAGCATTACTTGTCTATTTCCTTCATTTTTGCATATTCAGTGCGAGTACAGAATGATTTGTTAACTGACATGTAATAATAAAATATGCTTCACTATTTTATGGAACAGAATACACAATGAACCAACCAAGGCATACACACAGTTTTCTAACTTGATATTTGACATTACTAATTCGAAATTCCAGGCGAGACTAATAACATATCGAACGAAAGATGTGGTGTGAGCGAGTGTATTGGAGCGTAACTAATCGATACTTTCCACTGAAGTTTTCAAAGCGTTTCTGTACAAAAGGGGGAGAAAGGATATTTTATCGTTGTTAGTTTAAGACAACGTCGTCAGCGGGGAAACGACGCAAGGTAGAAACTTACCGTTGTAGAAAACAGATAGCTATATAATCTTTCTTCAGAAACAATGATTACCGTTTAATATTTCAAGACTTCTTCTTCCTTTGTCTACATATTTTCAACCTCATGTCCGATAATAAATGTGTACTTTCCCATTCATTATTCGCTATTTGGTTACTTGGAATTTTGTACACTGTACAGCTACAAAATAACATGACATAAAATCCCGCTACTGAAGAAGTAGCATTACAACTTCTACATTTTGACGAGATCAATATAAAAGATATTTTTAAAAATAAATAAATAAATAAATTTTTTAAAGCAAATCAATGATTTTACTAAAGGTAATTGAAAAATTAAAAAGAACTAATATGTAAAAACAATAAAAAATAGTCATTACATTAACAACATAGACAGTTGGCATGTGGGAAACGGTAGGTTAGCTAACTTCCAACGTTAACCTTACAGGGTGTCTCAAAAGTTCCTTGACATTGGGCATCTCTGTTATTATCAGAGTTAGAACAAAATGTAAGAGTACTGTAAAAACCGTCTTCAAATATGATGTTTTCAATCTAAAGTGAAGGAATTTCTTAAATCTAACGAGCCGTTTGAGCTATACACTCGTTATGCGACCAATATTAAATGAAAATGCAACGTTGCCATTTACCTAGACCTACAACATAAATGAATGAAGTTACTGTCTTCTACGATAATGTGTCAATGGCCAGCCCCCATTTCAAACATGCCCTCATTCACTAACTCTATGGCCTATGAAATGCGGAGATTCAATGCCGCGTTCACAAAAGCTCTCAATCGATTTCTATCCTTAGTCAACTGGATCCAGTTTCTAGTTTATATTCCTCCAATCTGCGCCTTGCTTTTCCTCATGGTCGTTCTCTGATTGGATTTCCAGTTAAAACTTAGAAAGCGTTCCTACTTTCTTCCATTCTGGCTACACGACCTGCCCACCTGAGCCTCCTAGACTTGATGACCCTTACAATGTTTGGTGAACAGTATGAATTGTACAGTTCCTCGTTACTTTTACTATCGTTAAACTAACATTATACCAAAAATGATCGTTTAATATTGAAAACTGAAGTTACATTAGGTTCTAATAGAATATTTGAAGCTTACAATAAAGTGTTTTCCGAACGAAAAACAAGATGTAAATGAAATTCCATAGTAACAAAACAAATAATTTTTGATTTATTATACTTTTCTCTTGTTTGCCAGTTTGAATTTAGGCTACCCGTACAATATACATGACAAGATATATATAACTATTAGGAACTTTATTTGGTGGTCAGGCAACTAACATGACCTTTGTGATATGTTAGGTTGCGTAACTTACACTTTTTAGCCACCAACGAAATGTCAGTTTGAAAACTAATAGTCCCGGACTGAACACAGGATTTATAAATAGTGAATGTAAGGACACTTCTTAAATTGTAGAATTCACTACAGAAAAACAAAGATGATACTTTGATAAGAAAATTCCTCTCAGCATTCGATGCTGTACAATTTCTTCCAAAGAATGAAACATCTATATTGTAATATCCCACACATGGCTCTGTTTGCAAACAATCAACACATGCTTATATTTACAAATAAGACCAAGTGCGTCCTACTACAAATTTCTACATTGGCAGACGACAGGAACACCAGCGATACCCACTAGTCATGTGATCAAGAAGGAACGCCATCGTTACTGCCACACTGGAGCAGCTATAAGACCAGGATGACTTCTACATTTGATATCAGTCTACGGCTGGTCACCTTCTCTCCTTCAGCTTGCTTGGAGCTCTAGGAGCTACCTAACCCAAAGCCTTTAGCTTGCTCGGAGTTCTAGGCATCCTTTCCCTTCCACTTAGTATGCCCGGAGCTCTGTGGAACTCCTAACCTCAGCCACCTAGTTTGCATGGAGCTTTATGTTTTCCGACCTCCCCCCATCTGCTTGTGTGGAGTATTGGGGGGTGTCTTAAAATCTACTCCACTTACCTTGTTCGGAGCTCTGTGGAGATCCTTCCTTAGGCTGCTTGGGCCTTGGGATATCTTTTCTTACCAAGTTATTAGAGGATTATTTATTTGGTCTAGGAATTAATTCGTGCGGGTGGACAAGAGATGGCGCAACGAACGGAGCGTTCCACAGTTCCGTGTATCCACACATGTGTTGCAAACCCCTGTCATCGCGTATCGTTCGTAGTATAGGGCAGTGGATTAAAGCGTCAACAACACCAGTTTGTAGTTAAGTGAACATGGCGCAATTTGTGCCTGATAAAGTGCTTTTGCGGGGTGTCCTGCTGCATTACTTTAACATGCAGAAAAGTGCGACAGAAAGTCATCGTATTTTGGTGGAAGTGTATGGTGACCATGCTCTAGCTGAGCGAACGTGTCAGAAGTGGTTTGCACGGTTTAGAAGTGGTGATTTCGGCTTGGCAGACCAAGAGCGAGGTGGACAGCCAAAAAAATTTCAAGACGAAGAATTGACAGCATTGCTCGAGCAGGATTCGTGTCAAACGCAGGAACAACTTGCAGCAGCATTAGGCGTTGATCAAACAACAGTCTCCAAACGCTTGAAAGCCATGGGAATGATTCAAAAGATGTCACATTGGGTTCCACATGAATTGAAAGACAGAGACGTTGAAAGACGAAAAACCATTTGCGAATTGCTGCTTCAACGACAGAGCAGAAAGGGGTTTCTGCATCGAATTATTACGAGTGATGAGAAGTGGATCCATTACGAGAACCCTAAACGAAAAAAGGCCTGGGTGAAACCAGGTGAACCAGGTCCATCACAACCAAAACGAGAGATTCACTGTGCAAAGGTTATGCTGTGCATATGGTGGGATATGAAAGGTGTGGTGTACTATGAGCTGCTGCAACCGGGTGAAACTATGAATGGAGAACGTTATCGACGACAATTAATGCGTTTGAAGCAAGCTCTGGCCAGAACACGACCAGAATGGGAGAACAGACATGATAAACTTATTGTTCAACATGATAACGCTCGCCCACATGTTGCAAAACCGGTCAAAACCTATTTAGAGAATGTCGGATGGGAAGTTTTACTCCACCCGCCGTATTCACCAGACGTTGCTCCTTCGGACTACTACTTGTTCGATTGCATGAACAACGATTTGATTGGACAGCAGTTTACTTCTTCAGAAGATATCGAAACATGGGTCTCTGACTGGATCGCTTCCAAGGATGAGGACTTCTTTCGCCACGGAATCCGCACATTGTCTGACAGATGGGCGAAAGTGGTGGCTAGCGATGGACAATATTTTTCTTAAGGTATTTATGTATTTTGTGTTTGTACTACAGCTTCAATGTGTGCGTACCAACCGCACGAATTAATTCCTAGACCAAATACATTAGAGTGCTTTTATATCATACTGTTTATAACAGGAAGATTTTTATAATAAAATTCAATAGTGGGAGAAAACGTTCCCGTATATAATTTGTTCTACCTAGGAAGAACTTCACAAGCTCGCTATTGGCGACTAGAAATTTAGAGCTGGAGTTTCTGCCTAAGCTCACAGGGCTGCGAAGTTTTCGTTTCGCACGAAAAAAATTGTGACTGGATGAGAGAAAGCACGGAATGTGAATTCTTCACAACGGACATGGAAAGGGCAGAATATAAACTTTTGTTTTTTCATTGACGTTGAAGCTGACTTTGAGAAAGATTTACAGTGAAAACTTCATTACAAGACTCCCGAATTTGCTTCCAACTGTCACGGTTTGTGCAGTTTTAGCTGTAGGTACTGCTTAATGTGAGAGAGGTTTCAGCAGTCTCTAAAGAGTTAAGATTGCCTACAGGAATTCACTTAAGACTGACGCATACTGGATGATTTGCTGACAATTTCTAACAAATGGACCGAAGGACTATGATCCGAAACCTGCGATCGACAACTGGTACTTCAGCACAGAGAGAGAGAGCGTTACACAAACGTGAAGTCTTAAAAGCTAACATGTTTTTTAACATGTATATGAGTTGTCTAATTCAAAATTAATTATCCTGAATTTAATTGACTGGTTTTGAAATTTTATGCCCTTATGTAATCTCTTTCTTTTTCAAACCAATGGCCTACAGGTAGAGGTCTGCACGGGCCGGAATTTTTAGCGCGGGCCCGGCCCGGCCCGTGAATTTACAACGTGAGGCCCGACTCGAGTCCGAAATATCTTTTAGCATTTAGGCCCAATCCCGGCCCGAGCTCGTGTGATAATCAAATAAGCCCGAATTACAGAAACTTAATAATTATATTGTATTTTTATTTAAAGCAATTAGAGGTTTAATTTTGTAGTTGTGCTTTAAAAGTTCTCCAGAAAGAACGGTGTAAATATATCGTTGTACAGTATATTTACAAAGTTAGGCCCGGAAAGGTCTGAGAAATATGATTGTATAAAAATTCACGGCCGGACCCGAAGTGATATATGCTTTGCAGGCCCAAGCCCATGCAGACCTCTAGGGGGAGGGGTCTCATAATTTGTACATGAGAGATACTGGCCATCATCATTTTTGGGTTGGCGAGTGCGTCTGACCTTGAAATTTTGCTCCCTGTATTATATATATATATATATATATATATATATATATATATATATATATATATATTGACCAAACTTCACAATATTTCCATCTACCGTCAACTGACAGATTTGAGCGCAAACGACAGTTACCTATAGATGCACAAAATCTTGTTAGTTTGTCCACTTCTCAGTAAAAGAGTATTTATTTCTTGTAAGTAAACAGGTAAGTGAATTAGAAAGAAGGTAATTAGACTTTCAGATGTATTAGCAACATGCTTTACAAAGTACGGTATAATTGATAGATAAACAATTGATGTAATTGTACATTGCATTTATGATACCACGCGACGCCTAGTCAAAGATGATGTTTGTTCAAATTTTATCATAACTAGTGCTTGTGGCCATCTGAAAAGTGATCGTGAAAATAGTGGAAATTCGAGACTAACGCGGCTAAGTAAGTTAAAAAAAAACAACAACAACAACAACAAAAAAAAAAAACGATTTACTTAAAACTGACGCATCGCATAAAAGACAATAGATGCTTGAGGAAAGACCACTTCAACTTGCATAGTCTTAGGAGGTGAGCCGAGGTAATTTTGAGTTTAACGTCCCCTTCAGCAGCGAGGCTATATGAGACGGGACCTACTGATTAACGTGGAGTCGAACCACATGAGCTTCCGCCGGGAATCGAACCCGGGTCTTCCACGCCAAAGTCTCACACGCTAACCCCCTAGCCACGAAGAAGTTCTGCATAGTGTAACGTTCCTTTATAGAAAGGAGGAGTAACAGCAGAAACAAAATCAGTTATTCAGGTGGAACGAAACTTTCGCCGTACGCTCAATAAGGATCCAGCGTCAAAAATGACTGGTAGTATGTTGAAGGCGTTCCAAAAGATACTGTCGTATACGTTTGGAGATGATTTAAAATAAGTTCCCGGAAGAGAGTAAAGCTAATAGATTGGAAATTGCTATGAAAAAGTCTGCGGTTCGCAAAGTTATTCATTGCTGGTTACGTTTCACTGTTTGCAAACACACATACAGTATTGCATGAAATGAAACCAAACGATCGACCACAACAAGAAAAATTTATATCATTACGCTTAGATCACATAGCTGACGACAAAATTCTTTTATCACGCACAATATTCTAGACAAGGCCACCCGAACACGTCAATCGGCACAATATTAGGATTTAATATTTGAAATACATAGAATTGAGTAGTGCAAACGCGCGTGATAGTATATACATACATGACGGCACATGCACAACAAGTTTCATGGATTACTATTAACTAGATATTCACAAAATATATCTTCACGGATATATCTATATATGTATGAACAGTTCGTTAGGAGGTATGTAGTTCAAAGTAATTTACCAACACAACGATGTCCCATTAAACTGGAGCCAGGCTGTCCATACTTTTGGAACATTCCTTTATCAATAAATTAGGCATCATAATCCAATTCTGTCCTCCAAGCTTCCCAGATATTACCTCATTAGATTTCTTCGTGTGGAAATGTGAAACAATCGTAATTTTCACAAATTTGGCACGATACAAGTTTTTAGACAGTGTGTAAGATATACCATAAACTATGTCACACAAGACATACTGCAGAACACTTGGTATAATACTGAGTATAGACTGGATTTTCTTCGTGCAACCAGAGGCATCCACATAGAGATCACTTCAAAGGTAAATTATGAGACAGAACTTTATACGTTGCTTTATAGTTCCCATGTGTAATAATGCATAGCTAAATGCTTGCCTTGACACTATATGTATTTAAAATGTTGAATTCTCATGGTGAACTCCCTGTATATTATAGACATCATCATACGAGAATAGAACAATAGCCATCGTTCTATTACATTGTTGAGAACATATAAGATGCATACACAATAAGCGAAGCCCACACGAAAGGAATCCTGGACATAAATGTATGAAGTCGGCAAGGCCATATCATCCTCAGGCGCCCTCAAAAGAAGCGGAACACCATTGAAGTAACCCACATATTTCTTTGCTAACATGAAAGGGATATTTTAACAAGTGCTTCTAATTGAGGGTGACCTTTCGGTTGACCTGCTGGAAAACAAAACGATGTTGCAATTTTTTTCCCGCTACTATACCGGAATACGATGTACAAATTTTATCAACACATTCCTTAATCTTTATAGTTCCATATTTAATGGGTTGAGTTACTTCAGAATGACTACTTTAGTATTTGCTATATTAGTGATAGTATTATTGTTATTGATACATATTAGCAAAAGCCTTTCAATATAAGTTTAGCGATGGCAATAAGGTCTCCCATCGACTCCAGACTCGTGCCGTTTATGGCTTGTTTGGAGTGTTATTTATGAATGCGGCCAGGTAATTTTCCTGCTTGAGTACAAAGAAAGCCAATTGGTGACCACTTGAACGTAGCAAGTATACCAAAACTTCAAATCTAGGGTGTATAATGAAATTTGTTAATGATTTGTAAAATTTAAAACTTCTTTGTAGTCGAGTTATACGCCCCGTCCTGGTATACGGAGCACGGAGTTAGCTGTCGATTTAGGGTCTACAGGAACCACACAGTAAACAAATATATGGCCCAGTTGTACAATTGATAGGAACTTCTTTAAAAAGATATATATTAACGGACTTCACTGCATCCGTTGCTGTATTTCATGGTCTAGTTCCAATGGATATAACTATATCCTGATCACACTTATATGGGACCACCACAGAAGTATACTCTTTTAAAAATGAAAAAAAAAAGTTATCAAAATTGGTGCAACTATGTTGAAATTATAGGCGAATATACCCACAGCATATATGTAGACGAAAATGGATTGAAAAAAGGATTACATACAAACTAAATATCACGATAGCGAAGTCACGTGTAGTGTCTTTTATATAGTTGTCTATCAAGAAATACCAAGATGTTTTTCCTTGTTGGACTCTTGTCATTTCTAAAATGAATACAGTCATGCAAAGATAATTTTGGTTTATGCATAGCTATGATGCAATACCAGGAAACTGGTGGACTAATATTTCTGTGTTGCATCATAAGAGGTAATCGAGAACTGATGTGCAAATATGTTGCAAGAATTGAGGTACTGTACATACCAAGAGGACATTTATCTGTTGATTCTTTCATATAGGAGCTCTGAAGTCAGAAAACGTCAAGAACGTTGCAATGTTCTCTAAAATGGATATGTCATCATATTAATATATCAATATAACTCAAAATGTTCAGACCATAATAGAAATTGTGAGCCATTTTTAATACAGCAACTTTTAAACTGGAATAAGAATTAATTTAAAATTTGGTAATAATGTAACGTAAAGTGTGAGTTCTATTTGTAGCTCATATACAGATTGCAGTACCAAATACAAATTAGTTTGTAATTTCTATCTATAATGTTGCATAAGATGTGATTATACAGAATACAGCGCCGAAGACGTTAATTGGCCTCTTGGTTCCTTGACAACTACTATTTACAATGATGACAGCCAAATACGTGGTAACTTTTAAACTATATTACATTAAGAATATAACACCAAATATATGAATAAAACTATTTTAATCAGTATTTGAACGAGAAATACTTTACTGATATAAAACAATTGCAAATCACATACTGTATCATGAATGTTTAAACAGCAACAAAAAGTCATCTGGTACCAGAAAATATATCATCAGGGGATAAATCCATATCAAATTAACCAATGGTGGTCGCTGACATACTTTTTGTAATACATTTAGAGAGCTCAGAACAGATATTCATTCATTTTTCTGTATGTTCAGTTCCTTTTTTGTGCAGCCGATAGTATAGGCACGTAAGCCTATTTTGAACTTCACAAAGATTTGCGGTAAAGGCTTTAGCATTATTATTTTTGACGATGCTGATTTTGAAAAAAAAAATGAAAGTAAATATTTAAACCTACCACACTACAAATACCCGAAAAAACCTAATTGAAAGTTGAAGTTTGAAAAATAAAACACAAGTTGTCATTTGTGAGATTAAAAAATATAAAGAAAAAGTAAAATTATTATTATTATTATTAGATATACGCTTCGAAGCATACTATTTCCTTTAAAAAGTTTTGATCCCTGAGAGTTTTATGGAGCTTCAAACATTGATATGTTTCAGAAACTGGCTATGTTCAACCTGAAAAAACTCAAAATGGACATCCTGAAAATATCTCAGATTTTCATAAAACAATCGCCATTTGCGTTATAATTTGGTCCCTGAGACTTAACTAGCTTTGAGTTCCAGTTTTATTTATATGGCGAAATTCGGTTTGTTGGCAAATAAAAGTACAATTAAATGGATGGTTCATTCTAGAGCTAAACTGTATATGTTAGATATTAAACCACATAGTTCAATCCAATTTGTGCGTGTTCTTGTATTGTAATAATACTCTACAGGAACAAAGCGATTGTTAAACATGTTTCGTGGGAAACAATTATTAAAAAATAAAAGCCGTTTTGTCTTTTAGTAGTAGTTTTTGAGTTTATGCAATTCATAAAGTAGTCAAGGTATATTTTAATAGGAGACATTATTTACCTTAAAAAAAAAAAAGCATCTTCTTTAAAGATGGGGGAGCAAGCGGTTCCCAGCTGGGTTCTTTTGTATTGAAGCTAACATAAGTCACCTTAAGCTGACTACAACTCTTCATCCATTTTATTTAAGTACAACCAGAATAAATGCAATGAAAGAGCATGCCATTTCGGAGGAGATTTGATTCTTGCAAGCAAATTCCACATACAAGTTCATTTCATAGGTGTGTACCTCTAACTCAAACAAGAACACGATATTATTTATGTTTACTTACAAAAGAGTTTAGTGATTTCAGTGTTACAGCAATTCCAGAAGAAAGTGTGTCATTGAAAGTAATGTTACAAGATACCATGGCTTGCATTTAGGATAAGAACTGGGAGATCAGGAAAATTAAAGAAACAAATGAGAAAAAAAAAATCTTTTCATTCACTTTCTTTTTCTTTTTTTC
Source organism: Thermobia domestica (assembly GCF_964235325.1). Taxonomy (NCBI): domain Eukaryota; kingdom Metazoa; phylum Arthropoda; class Insecta; order Zygentoma; family Lepismatidae; genus Thermobia; species Thermobia domestica. Next base: position 96,734,842 of record NC_137468.1, read on the forward strand.
TTTTTTTACCCACATGAACTCTAAAGATGGCTAAGAATGGGTACCAATTAGTAAAGTAGTACGCTATCACCAATAATGTTCACAACTGTTGCAGATCGAAGCTTCATTATCAGCGAAAACTTCTGTACAGAAATCAGTCAACTTTTCTCAGCAATGACATTTTAAGAAGATAAGAAGAGAAGGATGAACAGTTGTTTGTGTTTTTGCTTAAAGTGTGAACTGTATAAACAAAACAGACTAGGATATTGTTATAATGTATTATTTCAATTTACAATATAGTTTTTATCATATTTGCCCTGCGCACCACTTCTTGTTATTTCGCCACATTAAAAGACAGAAACAAATACCCGCAATTTAAAAACCAGTCAAGTTTCAGTGATCAAATTTAAACCATTTGTTAGTACACAAATAAAATGACTCTGAAGATTTGAGATTTTTCTAGTGTATCTCTTTTGAGATATTTCTGGTTGTTTTAAGACCCACAACAAAGAAAAGGTGAGACTCTCAGGTATCAAACTTTTTTTTCTTTAAGTATAGTAATATACTAGAAAGGCTATATATAGACAAAAGTAACAGCACTGGACGTAAAACATTGCACATTTAATTCCCTTTCATTTTTTTAAAAAAGCAATATCTTCAGAAATAATAAAGCTACTGAGTTTATTTAACGCAAATTTTTGTAAAGTGCAAAATAGGCTTACGTCCTTATACAAAATGGCCACTCGAAAAAGAACTAAACATCTAAAAAAAATAATAATGAATGATTGTTTTCAACTCTCTAAATACAGTACTACTTTGTGTACAAAAAATAAACGATAATAAATTTTGTCAGCAACTATTTAATATCATATTTGATGATTTCAAATGGACTGACCACAGAATGAAATTACCTATTGGTAGCGTTCGATTTATGATATATCGAGAGTGGGAGATACTTCAGTTTCTTCGGAAAAAATAGTTCTGCGTGACTATAACATATTAGAGTGTTCACTCCACAGAAGTGTAGTTCGGCAAATGTCTTTGAACTTCCCATGCTGAATTTTACAACGATATCCCGTCCTCCTTCCATCCCTCTTTTGACCGAATTTGCGGGGTTGCAGGCCTGTTCTTTCTTCCCATTTCCAGTACTATAGCTAATATGAAGCAGATATCAGGCAATGTCAGTAACTGAAAGGACAGCGTTTGGAATAGTGGCAACTAAGACTCCACGTGGACTTGACAAGCGGCTGTCAATAGTTTGAAATGAGGATTCTGGTTGGCCATTTAGTTATCGGGGATGATTTCCACAAGCTCCCATGGACGATGAGTTATTTATAGCACGACCCACCATAGCTACGTAGAAGGCGGCATTCTTTATATACGAACTACGCTTCGGTTGTAGAAGCAAATTGTACACATTTCTGATGGCTAAATGCTTAGTGGTTTCATCTGTAATGTTGAAGACACAGGACTCAATGCAACTTTATGTTACATATAGATTCAATACTGAAAAACTACCTTAAGCATCAAAGAAAAAAAATGTTATTAACTGAACAGTGCTAAAGCAATAGTTAAGAACTGAAGTCACTCTGTAGCTGTGCGTGGTTTCACAATGGTAATCAATAAGCAAACAAATGTGTTTGTGGAAATGTTATGGTATCGTATCATTAAAAAAAAAAAAAAAAAAAAAACCAGCAATGTATATAAATCTTTATACTGTATGTGTACATTACAATATGTGCAGTTTTAACATTTCTTTCTGAGAAATCTCAAGGCAAAGGCAGCTGAATTCGATTTAATATATAACAACTTTCCTTTTGCCGGGTAAGTTCTCTATCTTCGTCTTTCTTACGGAATAGAGAGAGAGAGAGAGAAAGAAGTCTTGGATTGGTCTCAAAAAAGCGGCGACCCAGGACAAGCGACCAACATTTTCAACCTTTTCCCATGACGTCACTAAGGACTATGTTTTATTCCGTTCATGGCTTAGTATGAATTATTCACTAGTCTCAACTGCCTAGAAACTGACTGGGCTGTGCATAGTGCTTCAGCCGGGTAAAGATTTAGAACTGAAAAAAGAAGTGCATTTAAAAAAAATCGTACAAATATCTGCACATAAACACACATAAATCATATTACATATTTTATACCTATATCAGGTGACTATTTATCTTGAAACGTCATTATAACTTTTAAACTAATAGGTAAGTTCGATGAAATTTTGTAACATGCAAATATCGACAAGGGGATATTATTTAACGTATTCGCTCCGCAATACCACTCAATCAACAGTGTGTACAGGTGTTAGAATGCTATGCTGCTGATAATGCAGTTGTAAAAAACTTTCTTCTTTTTAAATGTTAGTTTCGTGTGGTTCAATAACATTATAGAAATAGATATTGGTAGTTGTACAATAATTTTAAGTTCTTGTAATTCCATATTTTTAAACAGTGTTGCAAACTATACCAATGTCCATCATATCTCCGAAACTGCACTGAGAAAAATCTGTTCTCCGGACAGCGGTATATTTTACAAATCAGTATCAGTATGGAGCATACGTTATCCATATGCTACGTACGCACTGCCTTTAGATGTTACATCATGCTGTTGCTGGATGTCTGACATTTAACAGTGAGATTTCCGTATATAACATGCATATACTTCCATTTCTCAGCTATATGTTATATACGTCCATTTGTATGTGGAATCCTGACCGTCTATATTGTTTCATACAGAAAGTACGTATATATAGAACATTTATACGGAAAGTATTATAAAAAATGCGTTTTCAGTCATACGTCTGCTGTACGTTAAGTCCAAACACTACAGGAATTACGCATGTAACCTACCTTTCTAAGTACAGCACCTATATTTTTTTCTTAGTGTGTTTGATGTATACAACTGTAAACGGTATTATGATATTTACGTTTATTATAAACCTCCTATGCGCTCTCGCCTTCGGTGCGAGCGGTCTCGGGTTCGATTCCCGCTGGGGCCACTCGGTCGAAAAAGTGTATAAAGCTTTTTCAGACCAGCCACCCTGAATGAGGTTTTCCTGGGTTTTCCTCATTCACACTAGGCCAATGCCGGGGTGGTACCTAACTTATAGGTCCCAGGCCGCTTCCTTCCTTCCCTTTCCCCGGATTGTGTGCTCGCCGAGGGACATTATCCCTCAAACGTAACGGGCTAAATGGCCATAGATGCTGAAAGCCCAGAAACGTAAATCCTAAATCCCTATAAACCACCTATGCGATTGGATATGACATTTACCTCAGCTTATCTCAGTACTTTTTTCGAAAAATGAAATGAAAATGAAATTATGCCTGTTAGGCTAAGGGGAACGGATGATTAAGGCAAGAGAATGATAATGGAAGAATTGGTGGAATAAGAATGTGGAAGAAAATAGAAGCATCCCGAGAAAACTCACGAATATGAGTTGTCCACCACAAACTTACTTGGCTGGGGATCAAACCATGGACCCTATGCACCAAAGGTAAGCACATTACCATTGAGCCATTATAGCTCCATCAGCATTTTTTCGAAATAAAACCTATTAAAGGAAATACAATTTCTGATTCTTTGTAACTTTTGTTCCTACGTGTTAAAGAAATACGTCATATCATGGTTATAGTATTCGACTCTTAGATATTTCCGATGGGTAATTGACGCTTTCGTTTCACTTCCGCTCTTACTATTATGGAGGCCTCCAAACTTTGGATGTTTATTGATGTTTGTGAGATTGCGGCGTGTTTAGTTTGTAACAATGAATACTAAATGTAGTATTGGAAGTTTTCGTAAGGAATAAGATAACCAAAAAAGTTCTTACCGTTTTTGACGTCCCATTAATCATGCGCTCATACTTGTAGAATGGAAACGAAATGACACACGTGTCTGCCAAACGATTGGGAGTTAGTCTGACCATCGATCTTCAGTAATACAAGCCCACTGCACACATACATAGGTCATAGCTCGTCCAGTGTAGAAGAGAAATGGAGGTACCGAAGCAACTTGTTCGCGTGTGTTTGTTGCATTACTTTGAAGTGGACCTGTCAGCCGCTACATTAAGTCGCCGCATATACCAGACATTTGGGAAGAATGCTGTGAACGAACGCATTGGTTCCAGAATTTCCGCCCGGGAGATGTGAGCCTTTCGGATAAACCTTGCAGTGGATGACCACATGTGTTGGATGACAGGCCCTGAAAGCAGCTATTAAGGAGGACAATGGTCAAACGTGTGATGAACTTGCAGAGAGGTTCCATGTTTCTGCTGATACAGATTGCACCCGAATGAGATAGTGAAGTCATACAAGTTAAGCACGTGGGCACACCACACATAGCCGGCACCCAACAAGGAACAACGACTGACATCCTGTTTGTTCTTGCTCACTCGGCACCTGAAGACACCCAGCTCTGATCGCTTGCTCACTGGTGACGAAAAGTGAGTCCTCTGTGACACTCCCAAGCATACCAGACATTGATTGTCGCCAAGTAATCTGTTCCTACACTTCAAGACAATCTCTGCACCTACTAAAGTCTATGCTTCTGTACAGTGGAACTCTCGGTCAATGGTGCATTACAAGCTCCTTCCACCTGATCAGATCATCACTGCTGATCTCTACTCTCAGCAGTTGCAAAGAGTGCGCCGTGCTTGCAGCAGAAGGAGCCGGCATTGGTGAATCGCAAAGATGTGCTGTTCCTGTACGACAATACCAAACCACATGAGGCAAAGAGGACCCGGAAGATCCTTCAGCAACTTGGCTGGAAGAGGCTGTGCCATGTACAATATTCACCGCACCTTACGCCAATAGATTACCGCCTGTTTCATTCCCTTGACAACCACCTCCGTGGGAGATCCTTCGCAAATGAGGGAGACCTGAGGAACGCACTCCCGAGTTTTATCAGCAGGATATTTAGCAGATGCAGAAACGTTGGCAAAAGATGTTGAGTTGATGGAGATTACTTCCATATAGATATAAAGGTATGCTGTATTGATCTTTGTTTATCACTGCTCTAGAACGGCAAGAACTTTTCTGGTTACACTGTACATAGAATTGAAATGTCATAACTTTACGTAGCGCCGGTAGCAATTCTTATAGTCGGATGGTATTGCGAAGTATGATAAACAATGTTCCCCTGTCAATATTTGGTGGCTTAGTTTAAAAATTACAAGATAGTTTCAAGATAAATCGTCCACCTTATACATACATCAGGTAGTCTAAAAAGTATTGAGCCCTTTGCGTATGAGATGGCGTTAGTGTCCCAAATCTCACGGTATATAAGTCGCAGTGGGTCTATCATTATTTGATACTGTGAAAATAAGGGAACTTCCCGCAAAGCTATGCTACATTTCATAGTTTTATTTTGATAAAAGTGCAGATGTTACGCAGACCCAAGAAGAAATTTTTGCGTTGTTCATTGATAAGATTTATTATGAAAAGCAACAGCTAAAAGATGGTTCAGTCGCTTTCTTTCTGGAAATTTCGATGTTCAAGATGCTCCTAACAATGGGCAACCAATCACAGAAAAAGTGACATATTCTAGTAAAATTTGAGCAAGACCGGTGTGTAAGCAGTCATGAAATTCCCAATGACCTAAACATCAATTACTAAACAATGTTAAATCATTTGGAGAAAGCTGGCTAGAAAAAGAAGCTCGACGTTTGGGTGCCACATAATCTGGATCAAAAACTTTACTCGATCGAATTTCTATCTGCGAATCTCTACGAAACTGACTACTTCTGAACAGATGGTTGATCACGAGTAATGAAAAGTGGATAACCTACGACAACAATATGCGAAAAAGATAGCAGTCGAAGCAAGAAGAAGCTCCGTGGTCTGCAAAACCCACTCTGATGCCCAGGAAGGTTGTACTGTGCGTTTCATGCGATTGGAAGGGCACCGTATTTCACGAGCTGATGTCGCCGGGCAGGACGATAGACTTGGACCTGTACTGAAGACAGATAACGCGAGTTCACCTAGTAATTCAAAAAAAAACGACCGGAACTGATCAACAGAAAGGGTCTTGTATACCACATAAATCTTTAACGACCCGTCAGAAATTCAGAGAATTTGACTAGAAGGTTTTATAATGCATCCACCGTATAGCCCGGATCTGCTACCATTAGATTATCATTTGTCTCGGTCTCTGCGTAATTTCCTAAATGATTTTAAGTTAGCTTCAAAAGAGGGTCGAGAAAACCACATGCCATTAAAAATAAATAAATAAATCATGAAAATTCTACTGCAATGGGATTATGGTGTTGACGCAAAAATGGCAGGTCATCAACAAAATTGTGCACATGTGGTTTCATAATAGTATTTTCTAATACCCATAAATATCTTGCCAATTTTGACATCCAAAGGCTCAATACTTTTTAGACAACCTGACACGTACGTACATTTAGTACATACAGTATAAGACCGCGCAACTAAACTTTGGTTAATATGTTGGGCGGGGGCGCTAAGAGAAGGAATCTAATGCATTAAAAGGTGCATCTTTTTGAGAAATATTATGCCTTTGTATTATGATTTCGAAGAGTAACACATATTTACTGATTATATTGCTAGCTAGATATCTACGTAATATTATTAATTTGGATTAGAACACATATGCTTAAATGAAATATTAAAATGATTTCTCTCTCTTGTGTAGTTTGAAGTCTACCGAAAGCTTTAATTTCTAACACAACATGCAAATACTACTTGTCAGTATAAACCAAGTAGTAGTATGTCACTATAAACCAAGTAGTAGTAGTTGTCATATAGGCTACAACCATTAATGTAGGCAGCGGATTAGAAAAGCAGATGGCTATGGAAGTAGGAATGTTCTGACCACACATCCCTAACTTGCAAATAGCCCTCCCCACTGATATAGTGGCTAACACGCGCGCCTTCGGTATATGTGCTGCCGGGTTTGATCCCCAGTGGGACAGCAATCTTGAACGCATTACGATTGTTCGGATTCTACTTACATAGTAGGTGCACGTCTCAATCCTTGGTGCTGAAAAGCCAAGACTTCTTCAATAATGAAACCAAACCAACTCAACTTCGAATAACCTACTAGTCTTTCCCGCTGGTCTAGTGGCTAGCGTGCGCGCAGTTGGTGTACGGGGTTCCGGGTTTGATTCCCGGTAGTAGAGCTTTAAAAATTTGAACGTGTTACGGTGGTTTAGATTCCATCTTAAACTATAAGTCCACATCTCATATAGCTTCGATGCTGAAAATGGACGCTAAACTCCAAGCAACCAACCAAACTCGAATAACTTGGTGATTAGCTATTTACGTTAATGATGACTGGTGATAATTCATGTTAAGATTCAAGGTAAATTGAAAATTTCAAATGTGATTGCTTGATATTTAATGGGGATATTTGAGGTCCATGGTCGACACATTCTGTGAATTGAAAATTTAAAATGAAACATCTAAAAGAAAAACGGAAAGAAAGAAAATTCAAGCAAGAATACATCCAAAATAAGGCTTTAAACAAAATAAAATTCAAACGAATTGTGAAAATACTAAACGAATAAAGAACAAAACACAAGATATATGACTAGAAAATAAGTCAAAAAAGATAGCAATACTAACACAACACATGACAGAAAAATATTAGAAATAAAACCTCAGAGCGCGTTCACTATTCGAATCTCACGAATAAAAGTGATAATAGGGTGACTAGAGACTGCATTATTCCCTAAAAGCTGATTAGATTTTTAGGTATCCCTAAACGTTTTCTGACATCTCAGTATTCTGGACATTCTACAAGAATGTGCCAAACACTCAATGAGACGATACAATCTTCACAATACGGACAGCTAATGCCACGTACTAAATAGGAAAGAATGAGGTGAATATGTCCGAATTTAAACTTCATAACGAACTTATTATTCGCAATTTGTTTTTAATTAATTTAACTACATACAAATCAGAATCACTGACAGGTAAAAACTGAGAATTGTAACATTAAAAAAAGAAGGTACAAGACTCGCATTTCCAGTCGGCATAACGACCTGATGCCCGGTAATTTGCGAGCCTTGTATTATACACACATATATAAATATATACAGGGTGAACCTGAAAGATATGCACAAACTCCAGGAGATCAAAAGAAGACAAATGTCCCCTTACATATTGTCGAATTCCGTGTCGAGTACGCTGTGCACATCTTTTTATTCCGTTCCAATTGTCAGGATTCGAGTATCGAATCGAAGTTGACACCGTTGTCACTCGTACACGACGCGGAATTCGACAACATGAAAGAGGACTCTTGATGCCACGTATCACCTTCCGGAGTGTGTGCACATCTTTCAGATTCACCCTATATATATATAGGGTGACTGGTAATTCAATGAATTTCTTGCAAGAGGATATTCTACGAGTACTTTGGAGTATTTTTACCTATATGAACCGGGGGTCACAAATCAATAGTTTCTGAGTAATTTGCACATGTCTACCCACTTTCAGATATCGTAGAGCGATGAAATTTTAGGTTATGTGGTAATGTACAACTCGTAACTTTGCACCGTTGCTGTGTTATAGGTCCGAATGTGAAGTAAGGTGTAATGGTCCCAAATCCATTACTGCATCTCAGAAAGCAGCGTGGCAACATCGCAGAAGTACTTGCCCCTAGGTAATGACTGTATGGTTGGAAAGAGGTGGAACGAAGATGGTGTGTGGTAAAAAGAAAACGAGAACTACGAAAGGATTTCATACCCAGGGTTGTGCATCCGTCTGGCCGAACAGTGAACAGATGTATTGTTTTCAAGGAGGCGGACACCTTTTGTCAGCATGCCACGCTCCGGGATTTCACAGAATCCTGCAACGTACGCAGCAGTGAGACATAGAATATCCTGGTAATTGTAGTACCCTTTGCCTGGAAAGCAAGTAGTAATATCCCATGCTGAACCCAAATAAGCGTGATCATCATTCAGAGTTGGGATGGTACTTTCTAGAAGGCCAGTGCCAGTTCTTTCCTAATTCCTAGATCTACCTAAACGACCGATGTGACCCCGGAGTTGGAGGTCCGAACCCTTCCTTGAGTCATTCCTTTGCACAAATATATGCATGAAAACCTAGTCAAACCAATGACAACGTGCCGACGTACCACGACTAAAGGAAATCCGTGTTCAACTCTGAGCGACGAAAGTGATGGTCACGTTTATTTGGGTCAGTATATCTCACTGCTGCATGAGTTGCAAGATTCTGTGAAATCCCGGAGCGTGGCATGCTGACAAAAGGTGTCGGCCTCCTGGAAAACAATGCACCCGTTCACTGCTCGAATGTTGGCCGGACAGATGCACGACCCTGGGTATGTAATCGTCGTAGTTCTCATTTTCTCTTGACTGCACACCATCTTCATTCCATCTCTTCCCAATCATGCAGTCATTTCCTACGGGCAAGTACTTCTGCGATGTTCCCACGTTGTCTTCTATGGTGCAGTAATGGATTTGGGATCATTACACCTTACTTCATATTCGGAACTATAACACAGCAATGGTGCAAAGTTACGAGCTGTACATTACCACATGATCTACATAGGTATGGAGGATTACACATGTAAAATTTCATCGCTCTACGATATGTGGAAGTGGGTCAGGGTAAAACTTTCTCGCGCACCTCTCGTTAAAAGGTAAATTTCAAAGAAATCAGAGATATGCAAATTACTCAGAAGCTATTGATTTGCGACTCCCGGTTCATATAGGAGAAAATGTTCCAAAGTACTTGTAGAATATCCCATTGCATGGAATGCATAGAATTACGAGTCACTCTGTATATATAGGTTGGTAATTAACTATACCGAAACTATACCTACAAACTGTAAAAGGTGATTTCTTAAATCAAAGTAAGAAAAAAAGTTTATATGGACCTGTGGGAAAAAGTGCGTAGTTTCAGAGGTAGGGCCTCCAAATGAGTGGGAAAAAATATGTTATAACAAGCGTATTTTGAACATGAGGAACCGTGGAATGACGATCCATATCAGCGTACATAAGCCAACCAAAAATGCATATTTCATCAATTTGCAATGCGTGCATAAGTTTTTCCGGAGGATATAATGCTCAGACATGCTCTCAATAGAAATCCCACATTAGCTCAGGCTTAAAGGTGGGTTCAACATAGGCAAAAAGGTAGGCTTGACAGTAGTGAACAGGGAATGTATCGGCGGGAAGTCGAATCTCCACGGTTCACCGTGTTTGGAATAACGCGTAGTGCGATGTATTTTATACGCTTCTGGACAACTGTAGCTACGAAACTATGTATTCCCCTCCCCACACAAACGTTTTTCTTATTTTAGTGTGAGGAATTACCTCTTACACTTTGTCGGTATAGTTCATTAACACCCTGTTTGTATGTAGAACGATAGTCTATATTTTTTTCTACACATTAAAACACTTTCAGTAACTTATGAGAACCCTACCTTTGAAATAATAGGTACTTCAAGATCTTACCGAAATTTTCAGATCGGTTAACAGTTTAGTAAGATTTTTCTTCATTCTTTAGTTTGCAGAAAAATATATTACATACTGCTCTAGTTGAAAATGAAGGATAAAAGGTGACAAAGGTGATAGTGGATAGTGCAGACAAGTGCATCCAGTCATGTACGTAGATGCGTATATATACTTACATATATGAACGTATAAATGTGTTTGTGTTATATTTTCGACACGCAGACTTACAAGAGCAAACATTCAACTGCCACGAATTTGTTTACACACATTTGTGTTTGTTCGTGTTACTGAATTAATGAGCATCAGCATACAACTAGCACATGGGAAGAGGGAGGTGGAGTACAGGATAAAGTTTCGTTCTCCCCTCTCCCTCTTTCACTACTCTGTATTCCACACACACACACACATATATATACAGTGTACAAGAATGATGATGTAAAAGAAACGAGAAAAAAATAATAGTGACATATTTTTACACATTTTTTCATTTTTTATTATTTTTTAAATACAGCAGACTATCGTTAATTCGATCTTGGATAATTCGAATGGAAGTGTATTTCCGTGAAAACTGTATTGAAAACAATCGTAAAAATCGTGAGCAAATCGAACATTTGAATTTCCTGTTTGGATGAATCGAAGTAATTACAGTACAAAATTTTTTAGTTTGGGGCAAAGTACAAGCAGAAGAATTCAGCTCCTGCTGTTTTTTTCAGTTATCCAAAGCCACCCTAGGGAAGACTCACTCAAAAACTTTTCATAATGATAAAGAAGATGGAGATGAGATAGGCAATGAAGTAAAGTAACAAGGTGTATCAAACTCGTCTAAAGTTTCCAAAATGATTCAAAATTTAAGATCATTAAATGCCAACTAAATATTCTTAATGAAGTACAGAATCCGTCAAAAATACCTCCCGTATTTGGAGGGGGCGCTGTATGAGTTGTGGTAGTGATATGGCGGCAGCGGCGTAAAATACAGGGTCTGGCAAAAAAAGACTCCTGTATTTGGAGAGGGCGCTGTGTGAGTTGTGGTGGAGATATGGAGGCGGAGGGGATATCGATCGATAACGGTGTACGTGCCATTTTTTAGCAGTCGCAATGGCGTGAGGGCGTTGAGCATCGTGCGTTTGATGTGGAGGAGTACATTCGTAATGGTGGTTTTGTGATTACTACTCAGCGGGCATTTCGGATTCGGTTCGGACTTGGTCGAAATGATTCTGTTCCGGATAGAAAAAACTGTTCAAGTTTTGGTATCAAACTTTAGACCAACAGGTTCTGCACTGAGAAAAACAATCGCCTAGCCAACCTTTTTACGTGCTGAACGCTTTGGAGATTGCTGGATGGACACTCTCACACGCGCCACATTTTCCGACGTTGTTACAGTCCGAGGTTGGCCAGGCGATTTTTTTCTCACTGCAGAACTTGTTGCTCTACAGTTTGAAACTCAAATTTGAAGTTTTTCGCATAGCTAACTTGAAGCTAACGCGAGCATAGTTGGTTCGAGTTTTATTCTTGGTGGAACAGGATTGAAATCTGAACATGTTACGGTGCCTCGGATTCCACCTTAAATTATAGATCCACGTCTCCTATAGCCCCGATGCTAAAATGAGACGTAAATTTCAACGAACAACAACACAGAACTCTCATGGTCTAGGGTCGAATCAGGCACCTCTCGACTAGAAGTTAGCACTCTACCACTAAACCATTATACTCCATCTAATCTCCCAGTTTGATGTAAGAATTATCTTCTTCAACATAGTCTAAATTGTGATCACGTTCTTCCCATCTCACTTATACCTTCTATCATATCCTCAGTATATTGCATTCACCAGGACTCATTTTATTCACAATATACGAAGAAACACGAGTATGAAAGATATGTATTACTTATCAGAATTACTTACATGTATGAAGCCTTATTCATATATATACAAGCTTTATAATTCCTTGATCGTTATAAAATTGATTATGAATAATTATTATTCGACCATTGAAATCGAGTATTTTGATATTCATTTAAAACACACACACACACACACACACACACACACACACACACACACACACACACACACACACAAAAAAAAAAAAAAAAAAAAACATTCGAATACTTTTAACAGCGCTAGTCTGGAGCACTTACTGTTCTCCACGAAGCGAAAAAAAATCTGATCTCGAAAACGAGAGAAGAATCGAGATGAGAAGTACATATTCAAATTCGAGTCGAGACGAGAGGAGAAACTGACAAATCTCGCTTTCGTTTTTGAGACGAGATTAGAAATTTTTCGAGTCTCGAGGGGGAAACTAGTTCAGCCAAATCTTAGATCTAAACGGTTTTACTGTTATGTAATTCATAGTAAGGGCATACCAAAATCATAAATTGATAAAATGATTGTACAAACATAATGAAAAGCGTTTATCAACGTTTAAAGATAAGCAAGCCATTTCACAATATACTACTCCAATAATAGGTATAGTTGAAAATGTTATATCACACCCTTCGTGGACCTCTCGTGACGTGGAAGATTTCTAATAACTTTCAAAAAAAATTAAGGGAAAAAGAACATATATTTTTACATAAATTTACAAAACGAGACGAGAAAATCTTTCCGAGAATCGAGATGAGACGAGAAATACTTCTTTGAGATTAGAGACGAGACGAGATTCTTACAAACCTTTTCGAGACGAGACGAGATAACAGTATTTCTCATCTCGAATTTGTGAATACCAATACCCGTGGACATCACTAGGAGTGCTGGTATTCACAAAACATGCTGTAACACTAATTTTTCCTATCTTCACTTTAAAAGTAATATATTTATTTTAGATAGGCCTGTCAGGGATCTGTCTTCTTGATTCTATGGTATAGAATGCCTTCTATGGAAGCGGGTGGGAGTAATGTAAATATCTATGTAATGAAGTTATACTTCCAGATTTTGTATGTAATCACAAGTCCTAACTCTCTTTTCATTACGTGAGTCCAGATCCTTTATGTCTATATATCCATTTACGCTTCTAAACCAGAACGCAATAAAACTGGCCAGTACACTCTTGCTTAGCTTCTTAAATGAGCCCGCTTAGTCACTTGCATGCAGTGGCGTCCGCAAAATTTAACTTCTCCCTGTATACAACATCTTGTATTATTGTAAAATAAATATCTACTAGGCTACGATATGAATACAAGAATCGCGAGTATCCTGAAATAATGAGCTTGAAGCCTTGAATCTCCTTTACAAAATTCAGTGTACATCACTACTTAGGGTGGGATACAGTGGTTCATTCGTACAGCGCTCTCCTGGTGCCAGGTGTCCCTGGTTTGATTCCGTGCACGCGAGTTTGTGGTTGACAGCATCGTACGCGCGCATTTTCTCGTGGTCTCGTTGCGTCTCCTTTAACATACGAGGCAAAATCATGGAACATAAATTAGAAATTTAATTTCGCTTCACTTGACACTACACAGGTAACTGGGTTAAAACTAAAACCAGCCTTCAGGGGAAAAACAAATTTCTTTATTTGAGGACTTAACAACACTTAAAGAAAATCATCTATTGATCGATTTGGTAGATAATCTTTGATATTTCTCTCTATCTTTTTTTTAAAACAGCTATTCTTTTATTGCATCAGACATTATAAGAAGAACAGAGAAAAATGGCGAATGGCATCTGCGTTTTAGGTTGGAAAAACGAGGACACGGAGATGAGCTGCCTGTGCTAAGGGTGACACCATCCAAGCTCTGTCAAACAGAGCCAAATTATGTTTTGACAGTGATTAATCAACTAAGAGCCTTCCTCCAACCCCTTTTTTAAACCTATCGTTGCCATAGCTACCAAATTGTCTTCCTTCTATCGTCTTCCTTTCATATTACTAAAAAAAGGTTATAAAGAGAAAAAAACTGTCTCGACCCCAATAACGATGAGACCTCTAAAGTCAGTTTCCCCCGTACTGCCCGTCCGTTCGTTCGTTGTTCATGCTAAGTGATGTTTAACTTGCAGAGTAATGACGCAAGGTTAAGCGACGGCTTCTACAAAAAGCAAATAGAAGCAAAGCGTTCTAAAAAAAATCTCCACTGTATGCTTACAATGAAATTGCTATAAACTGACTCCTTCTTTCAAACACACTACTTGAATATTCCTCAATTTCGCTTATTTTGTGCAACGCAAGTTTTAAATTACACTGAAAGGTAAGCATAATAAGCTTACCTGAGTTGAAATAAACTAGGATTTAAAAAAAAGCATCACCCCTAAAGGTTAATTTGCTTCTGTTTCGTGTGTGTATTCCATACAAGTAGAAAACGAAAAACAAAGTACAATTGATGGGTACACAAAACTAGTTGTAGTAAAACAGAAATCCTCATATGTGTAGAACCAATTGGTTAAAAAAAAAAGAAAAGAAATGACTATAGGCGTGAAACCAAATGTAACAAAAACGGAAAATTACTTTGAGCAAAACGAATTGTAGACAAACAGAAAAATACTATCAGGTACAATGAGTTTTAGTCAAAGAGGAAATTACTAGTATGAATAGAATCAGTTGTAGACAAACATAAAATTACTATTAGATAAACCAATTGCAGAAGAACAGAAAATTACTATGAATAGAACCTATTATAGTAAAACATAAAATTACTATAAGTAAATACAATTAAAGTAAAACAGAAAAATTATTATGAAGAAAACAAATTGTACGAAAACAGAGAAATAACTATGAGTAAAAGTACTTGTAGTCAAACAATAAACTACTATTAGTAGAACCAATCATAGTAAAACAGAAAATTAGTATCAGTAGAACCAAGTATAGTTCAACAGAAAATTACTATTAGTTAAACCAGTTACAGGTAAAACATAAAATTATTTTAAGTAAAACCAATCGTAAACAAACAAGAAATTACTATGAATAAAACCAATCGTAGAAAAACAGAAATGATAATGAGTAAAAGTAATTGTGGAAACAGAAAATCACTATGAGTAGAACCAATTATATTAAAACATAAAATTAATTTTAAGTAGTATAAAACAAAATTGCTATGAATAAAACCAATTGTAGGAAAATAGAAATGATAATGATTAAAAGTAATTGTGGTCAAACAGAAAATTACTATGAGTAGAATCAATTGTAGTTAAACAAAAAAATTACTGACAAGTAAAAGGTCCAAATGGATGAATCGAATTGCGGGATGAGACATAGTGCGCCTGATAAAGGATGTGAAAATATGTCTATGTGCAAAGTTTTAGCGGCTGAGCGCCATAAGAAACGGAGGGGGAAAGGGTCAAAGTTAGTGGGAAAAGGGCCATACTATGTTATTGAAATACAGCAAGTAAACTGCTGAATCGGGAAAATAGTGAAAGATAGGCAAATTTGATCTTCAGGTTATATATTATTACATTATGATTATCAAATTTTACTGTTAGTTTTCTTGGCTAGTGGATATGTTTAACTTACATGTGTTTTTGTGATAACCCAAACTATCAACATACGAGTGTCAGTCTCCTAGATTTTCGTAAGTAACTTTAAAGACGATCCTAAATCTTCCAAATAAGTACAGATAACGATCACTAAAGTCCATAATTGACTTTTTGAGAATATGTTGGCCTTAATTGATGTATCATATGACTACCTTTCCATTTCAAATAATATCACAGATTTCAAAATAGGGGATTTTAAGATGGCGGCGGTGGTTCGTGATCTACTTTACCCATTCTTCTTTTGCCAATATGTGAAACTACCACCGATTGCACTGTGTATCTTTCACTATTTTCCCGATTCAACAAAACAGAAATTACTCACGCTGATGCACGCAAAATTTTCAATTTTCAGTTTAGTTCTTGACCTATTTTACATCCCACATCTTTTTAAAAATACCTGTACTTTTGTCCATAAACGAGACGAAATAACAACAGAAGTATGAAACTTGTTTGGTGTTTAAAGATATTTTATTTAAAGATTGAATACTAACCTATTCTACGTGCTGATGTGAGAAATCAGCTTTCTGAAGACAGATAGATTATTATTATTATTATTATTATTATTATTATTATTTCTTCAATGCTTTTATTATATTATTTATCTGTTTGTTTATTAGAATCAAATTGTGCAACTTAAATACGCACCTTTACATAGGGATGGGCACGAGTCGAGCTAAAACTCGACTCGACTCGAAACTCGAAGCGAATTCGAGTCGAGTCAAAGGTAATTATCTCGAGTCGAGTCAGAGATAATTTTCTCGAGTCGAGTCACTGTTTTAAGGTCGAGTTTCGAGTGAAGTCGAGTTTGATAAATGGCTCGATCGTTCAGTTCGTTTTAACTCGTTTTGAAATCATTGCCTGATTAGACTGGGAAGCTAAAGCCATGAGAAATGTAAGCAGTAATGTGGAATATTTTTAGTGTTGCTTAGGAGATTATATTTTTAGTGTTGCTCTCATTTCGTCTCGTCTCGATTAAGGAGACGACAATGGACTTTTATAATGAAGCAGCTTCAAATGCCGTGAGCACAAATATAAGTATATAGTTCTTATTATCAAGACTGAGACTTGCACAGTCGAAGTTTTGAGCCCAAGCAGAAGCCCAACTCAGGTAGTGATGTCAACTGGCTCAGCTCGGTTCAACTGAACGAACAACTCGAGCCGGCTCGGTTAGAATGAGCCACCGACTCGGTTCAAGTAAGCCATCGGCTTAAGCCAGCTCGGTGCGGTGATCTGTTCACTCGGCTCGATAGTGAATGAGCTGTGAGCTAAGCCGCTCGGGCCATTGACAACCCTAAATCCGGGTAGAACAGTTTTGAACATGTTTGGCCGGCACTCTAAAACTTTTAACAATTTTTGGCTCAAGTCCGAATACTTGCTCCTCCGGAACTCAAACCCAGACTCTCGTGAACGATGTCCTTGCCTCACTTCACGACTACCGAGGACATCAGTAAATTAGTTTTTAGTATTCAAATACAAACCACCTGTCTTTCATGTTTATACACGGTGTTGTCATAATAATAATAATAATAATAATAATAATAATAATAATAATAATAATAATAATAATAATACGATGCTATTGTAGTAGTAGTAAATATCATTGATAATAATTGCATTGTCTCTATAGGATACTTGAATAAAATACTTGGAACTACACACAGCATTTGGTTCAATTTGACTCGACTCGAGTCAAATTCGAGTCGAGTTTCGAGTCGAGTTGGACGAAATTTCTCGAGTCGAGCACAAAGGTGTCTGTTTCGAGTCGAGTTGAGTTTCAATGAAAACTCGCTCGAATTCGCTCGTGCCCATCCCTCCTTTTACACTAATTAGAACTCTGAAACTTTGTACAGATACGGAAATCCGATGACAACTGAGTATTTTCACATAATTTTCCCTCTAGCTTCTATAATTTTTCTCTAAAATTAATTTAGACACAGTTATTGTGCGCCTACTTTTTATACAACCCAAACTCTCACAGAAGTTTGGTTGGTTGCAGACAACTAGTCGTTTTGTTGACCTCTAACAACAAGTTTGGGCGTTCACAAGAAATTTCGTAATAAGAAGGAATATATTATTACCTTCCACAGTGCAATTAAGATTATTGCTCTCAATAATTCAATTAAGACTATTACCTTTTACAATGCAACTATTGTTATAACCTTCCACAATGTAATTAAGATGTTCACACTGCATTGTTTTTAAAAAGGGCTCTTTCGTAAGATCGTAAAACAGATTATCAGGGTTTATTAAATATAATTATATTATAAGGTTACCTATTACAACACCCTTCCTCTAAGATTCAATTAAGAACTCATTGAATCTGAAAACATCTTATGTAAAAAAAATAGTTTTTATATAAAATACAGTAAAACGGAGATTGTTTTTTTAAGATAAGCGTGAGTTCGTAAAAAGTAGACTTAATCAATTTACTGTGATCCGAAGTAGCGCAGTTCCTAACGCTCTCGTCTTTGGTGCGAGCAATCTCGGATTCCCGGCGTACATGTCAGCCATCTTGACTGAGGTTTTCCCTATTCACACCAGGCAAATGCTGGGATGATACCGAACGTAATGGTCTCAGGTCTCTTCCTTCCTTCCAAATTCCCCGGGTAGTGTGATCGCTGAGGGATGTCATCCCTCATACGTGATGGGCTAAC
Source organism: Thermobia domestica (assembly GCF_964235325.1). NCBI lineage: Eukaryota > Metazoa > Arthropoda > Insecta > Zygentoma > Lepismatidae > Thermobia > Thermobia domestica. The sequence goes on from NC_137468.1 coordinate 96,753,369, forward strand.
ATTGTCATATCTGCCAAAAGCCCAGAAATCTAATTTTCTAATCCTAATCCCTAAGCAACTTACAATGTTTGTAGCTGATCATGTCATTGACTTATGTATAGCAAAGACATTTTGTGTAGAAGGGATTTTCTGTCTACTGTACTAAGGTAAACGCACCTGAATTCGACAGGTACCCGAATTCGACATACCTGTGCTTAAATGTTGTGAAATAAGAGTAAGAGATTATCCCTGCAATCGTTCATAGAAGTGGCAACATTATGGGAGCGTCTTTTCTCGTGTCAAAAGCGTGGTTACAGTAGATGAGTCATACGCATGGAGGAAAGAAGTACATTGTTGTGTGTGTGACACATTCTTCGAGAAAAAACACATAATCTTAACGAAATCATAAGACGGCAAGTTATTTTCGTAAGACTTTTATTAAAGTTAGATTTGCTTCAAGCAAATTGTGGTACTTTAATGTTGTAAAGGAGATTCAATCAGTGAGTTTTGTTTTCTTCTGTGAGGACAAAGGTTGTGATGTAACATGAACGGGGGGTTGTCGAAAACACGAGCCTTTATTTGTAACGTGAACCGGATTTCGACAAGGTTGTCGAATTCATGCTCAGTAGTTCAAATATAATTTTAACCGAATATCTAAACGTACAGTATGTTTGAAGTCCTTCATAAAGCTGTTCGTTGCATAATTCTCCGATACTTGTAAACCTCAGTTCGACATGGGATGTCGAAATCAGCTTCCAGCATGCCGAATTAAGGATCATCGAAGTAACTACTCAGTTCGGAAAATTGAAGTTGTGTTCTTTTGCCCGTCTGATAATTTCTGCATTTTAACATTTGAAGCTGAGAGGTGATTACTATTACTAATAATGCCTACTTAATGTTTTACATGGATATAATTGAAGGTATCGAACTCAGGTACCGCAACTGTCGAAACCAGGTGAAGTGTGTCGAATTCGGGTTCCACTGGCGAGTTCCAGTTTCACAAAAAAATTTAACATTAACATTTGAGTCTTGAAGTGACTTTTAGTATTAGTAGAGACTGTACAGTTCAAGGAAAAAAATGGGTCAACACCGACCAATATTATGGCCACAATAGGCAATTGATTTTGAAAAAAAAAATCCTTAACCTGTCGAAATCCGGTGCGTTTACCTTATATCCAGTGGAGGATTTAGGCCAGGGCTGGGGGGCCTAGGACCCCCAGTTTTTTCAGTGACGAAATAATTTTAGCTATTATTTATATATTTTTGAAAGTTTATATATACCTATTATAGTCTGGGTACTGGCTGTCCCCCCAGTTTTTACCTTCTAGATCCGCCACTGACTATATCGAATATTTATTGATGATAATTCCTGTCCGTGATGAAGGTGTTACAAAAATGTTAAGAGAAAAGAATAATGCCCCTGTCCGTGTCTAAAAGTGTCCGTAGAAGCAATGTTATATTCCGTAGTCGAGACAAGCACATGTGTCGTTCTATAGATGTGTCCGTTAAGCGAGATTTTCATTGGATTTACAACAGACCGTAGCTGATAATTGCGTGTAAAATTATGATACAACAAGACGTCATCTCAGCTATAATAGACAAGCGAAAAACATCAGCTGTAAATCCTTATGCTGTATACTGCAGAATGGTGCTGATTTTATAGAAAGATCACATAAGGTGATAGCCATATAAAAAAGAAGCTGTTTATACACATATGGAAGAGGAGAGAAAAGAAAGGATAGATAAATCCTTTAGGAGAGTATTAGTAACAAAGCATTGTTACACGCAAAGCGAGTCACGCATACAAACAAGACCATTTTCATCTTACAGGGGGAAAAGACCCAAGCGTGCAGCTCTCATTTACACATGCTTACTCCTTTCGACCCTAATAAATTATGCATAAAATCTACAGCAGGTTACTAAGGTTGAGCTATCTAGGGGAAAAGAGAGACAGAGAAAAAAGAATATTCATTCGTTTTTTTTTTACCGACTTCTTTTCTTTTTTCCTTCGCTCAATCCCCTCTTTCTCTCTGGCACGACTTTTTGGTCGCCTAACCTTTTAGTTTTGTTTCAATGCGTAAGTTCCACTGAGATTCGTAGCACGGATATACTGCTGAAAACTTCCTGTGTACAATTGCATAATTATAAGAGAAAATATACGCAGCATATGTAGTTTGTATGTAATATACCATATGCACGCACATTCTCTCGTCAACATACTAAAGCCGAACAGAAATAATACTGTTTCGAGTTGTTATCACCACACCGAGATATGTATTTCTTTATGTGAAGGGTAATTTCTTCTCTGTATAGCATAGGAACTGATGCTTTATAAATCAATATAAAAAAAGTAATCACTTTTTTTTCAGAGCTTTGCTGCATTATGCTCAAGCGATACTACTACTAAATGATGTGAATGTAAGTAAGTAGCTAAAAACATTATCTGGTGTACAAATAGTCTATACGAGGTATGATCAAAAAATACGGTGAATAATTTGATTAGAAACAAAGTAATAAGCTTACATGGAATTAGATTTAATATCCCTCAAAATACTGTCCTTTGGCTAGCAATGCACCTATTCTGAACATTGAATCAATGACTGGAGGCATTTCTGGAAGACTTCTTTTGAAAGAGCGTTCAGCTTCTCTGTCGTGGCCCCCTCAATGTCAGGAATGGTGTCGAGACGTTTTCCTTTAAGCACGGTTCTAATTTTGAGGAAGAGTCAGAAGTTGCATGTGCTATAACCGGAGAATATTATGGATGTGGAAAAACATCAATATTTTTATCGACCAAAAACTCCTGTTCGTCAGTTAAAAGTCGGGGAACAAATTTCGCACCTATTTTTCTCATTTGTAAATTGGCGGCTAAAATGCTTTGCACGGACCCGTACGATATACTAAATTCTTCGGTAATCTCCCGAATAGTTATTCGTCTGTTTGAACGAACAATTTTTGTAACTTTTTGCATGTTTTCTTCTGTTTTTATGTTAATGGGCGTCCCAAACGTTGCTTGTCTTCTACCGACTCATTTCCGCTTTTAAATCACTTATACCAGTTATAAACAGTCTTGAGAGTTACAGTATTACCACCATACATCAATTTCAGCATTTTACAAGCTTCCTTGGCATTTGTTTGCAACTTGAAACAGGACTTAATGTTCATGCGTTGTTCGAAATCCATGATGCGGGAGAGACACGGTAAACACAACCTCACTCTAGCGGCTCTGGTCGCTGAGTGACAAGTCAGAATGTGTTCCAACAAATTACATCAAATGGCTCTAGCGTCACCAATTGCTGCTTAAAAAAAAAAAAAAAAAAAAAAAAAAAAAAAAAAAAAAAAAAAAAAAAAAAACGCATTTTTTGATCACACCTTGGATTACCATATTGTTTGCTGTACAACTTTTTTCAATTGAACACAGAATTAAATTATTTATGCAAATCTTATATAGACAAACACTTTGGAATACTAGCCATTGTATCTTTGGAATTACGTGTAATTTGGCCAAAGCAAGCACTTTTACTGTTACTAATCTGTTAGACGCATTATTGGAATCATGTTAGAGAGTCTTACAAGATCGTAGACCTAATGTTAGTCTATCTGTCACTCCACAAATAAATCATGAACAAAAGCGAATTTTTTAGTCCTATTTTTTCAACCAATAGCTTGAATGATTATCTCGTCTGTGTTCGTTAATGCAGTCAATCCATCAATGTATTCAAGGTAACAGTAGATATCCAAATACCATTCATTCATAAATGTACGTTTTCCGTTTTGTTAACAATGCAAAGGCCAACACATTTAAGAGTTACAGGTTGCATAACATCCAGGCGGAACTATTTACATATTTTAAATCTTTTTTATAAACACAAGCCCATTCATACATAAACGTACGTTCCGCGTGACCCTCTTTACTGTATATAGCAGAATTCATTTTTATTTAATATTTTATCTTTACGTACAAATACATTATCTATAACATACTAGAGTTACCGCAAAAGTCATGGCAAGTTTTTGTTTTTTAATACGAAAATGGGAATGAAGTAAGAAATTCTTAAATATGCAAATAGGAGGTTAGTACATATGTAAATGTTGCATATAGGATATTGGAATGCAGATTAAAGAAGTACTACAGATGATACCTCCAATAATATATTTTTTTTTAAATACTGGAACAAAGAGAAAAGTCAAATTGATATAGATATTGCATATTATATACAAAACTGTGGAAGGTGTGGCAAGACATTAGTTTTGTTTGAAAGATATAGACATGTAGGGTCAATGCAGTGACAGAAATTTGAAAGAAAAAGCAGTTATCTAAATTTTGTAGTTCTTTATAGCTTTTTGATATGCGAACATTTAAAAAGTCAAAAATACCATACTTCGAGAAAGGTTTCCGATGGCCAATATACGGGATTTCGTGCTGAATTGTCTGTCGGTGGAGAGTGTAGTCGTAGTGCTCGTTGTAGCTGTTTCAAGAGCAGCAATGGTATATACAAAACGATCGTAAACACTTTTTCAGAGTAAGTTATGATATTTTTGGTTTTTTAAACATTCGCATATCAAGCTATAAAGAACTACAAAATTTGAACAATTGCATTTTCTTTCAAATTTCTGTCAATGCACTGATCCCGGATGTCTATATCTTAAAAAAAAAAAAAAAACTAATATCTTGCCTCGCCTTTCACAGTTCTTTTTAAAGTACCTGCGGCAAATAAAGCCCGAAAGGAAATAAGGCCCATGCAATATTTTATAGATTAGAATCACTGTAGGAGAAATCTGACAACATCACAAGTAGCGATTACTCATACAATGCCTGCTTGAGAGAGTTCGTCTTCTTGCGCATGGTTAGACGGAACACTGGCAATATTGAAGAATTGAGAAGCCAGTTTCTATGTGTTGATTTGATTTAGAGGGCAAAGTAAGTTCATTTTTTTTCTGTGTATAATAAAGCTAACCCGAAATACCTTGTATATTTGTGAGGATCATAGTGTTTAGTATTTGAGATAGTAGTTACTTCGTTTTAGTTCGAAACATGTTTGTAGATAATGATTTATAAAATGACGAGTACATGATCGGTAAATAAGGCCCATCAAAAATCTACTCGCCTTCATTACCCTACAAAACATGTATGAATTGTTAACTACTTAGAAACTGGGAACTTGAATGTGTATTAGTTTGTTATTCTTTCTTGGCCAGTGCCAGTCTCTGTAGTAGGGTGGTCTATCGTGTTCACTAGGGGGTTCACAGGGGGGGGGGGTGTCTACATTGGTGTCTTTCACAATTTAAATCTCTATTTTTAATGCATGCTAATGGCTCATACCACTGTTTTTGGATAGGCCTATATTCTAGGCACATTTTCGTGCGGTTCTAAGCGTTCGAGGTATCGTGGTATCGTTCATTTTGCGACCAAGAATGAATCGGTAATGTGCGAAGCTGTAAAGGGTATGGTGTATGGGTACACGAGGAATGCACTGGCTTGGTCGACGCCAATGATGAAGAATTCATTTGCTACGAGTGTTATCAATGTAAACATTGTTGAAAGTTAGTCAAATCTGTTTCCAATGTGACTTATTTATTGTGTGTCCAAGCTTATTCTTTAAAATTCAGTTAGTTGCATCGACTTAACTAATGACTGCATAACACATGGAAGATTACCTATATCCTTATTATTTCATATCCATATTGTTACTAAATAACTAACTAACTAACTCTACGGCCTATGGAACCCGGAGGTTCAGTGCCGCGTACACAAAAGCTCTCCACTGACTTCTATCCTTAGCTAATTGGATCCAGTTTCTACTTTGTATTCCTATCTCTGCGAGATCCATCTTAATATTATCCTCCCATCTGCGCCTAGGTCTTCCTAATGGTCGTTTTCCTATGGGTCTACCAGTCAAGACTTTGAAAGCGTTTCTACTTTCTTCCATTCTAGCTACATGACCTGCCCACCTAAGCCTCCTAGACTTGACGACCCTAACAATGTTGGGTAAACCGTATAAACTATGTAGTTCCTCGTTATGAAGCTTCCGCCATTCCCCATTCTCGTTCCTCTTGGGTCCGAATATTCTTCTCAGGATCCTGTTCTCAAATACTTTCAGTCTATGTTCTTCCCTGAGAGTAAGCAACCATGTTTCGCAACCATACAGAACAACAGGCATGATTATCGTTTTATATATTTTAAGCTTCAAATTCCTCGACAGAATTCGCGACGACAAGAGATTTTGAACCGAATAGTAACACGAATTCCCTGCTTTTAGTCGACATTTAATTTCTTCGTGAATATGATTTTCGTCTGTTAATATTGATCCTAAATATTTGAAAGTATCCACTTTATCAAAAGTATTATTTAATATTTTAACGCCTCCACAATTTGCCGTATTACGGTCCCGACGTACTTCCATGTATTTAGTTTTCTCTGCATTTACTTCTAAACCCATGTCCCTGCAAGCGTTTAATAATATCTCTGCATTGTTACTAAATATCGTTTTGTTATTAGTATTTGAAGTGCTGTAAAAATTTTAGGTGTTAATTGAGTTCAAGTGGTCTCCCAGGTCGTAAAATTTTACTTTTCAAATAGTGGACCTTATTTACCTGCTGTGCGCGTAATAAGACCATTTTGTATGTTTCTCTTTCAATACGTTTTTCATACATCTAGCTCAACGTTTAAGTAAATACACCATAGGATAGATAAAACTTTGACAAATAAAATGCATATAAATTTTTTCTACTACATCATATGTATTTAAGTAATAAAGCATTTATACTTAGGTGGGCCTTATTTGCCACAAGTACCTCATAATATGCAATATCTACATAAAATTATCTTTTTTGGCTCTAATTTTAAGAAATATGATTGGCCGCATCATCTGAAGTACTTCTGTAATCTGGATTCAACTGTCGTCAGATTTTATGCTTGAGGCAGGAGTATTCTATACACACGGTGGTAAAGTTCTCGTGTCAAAATAATAGCTTTACTGTAGATGTTCACAAAAATCCAGGATGTTCCAAAACTTTTGAGCCTTAGTGTATATATTAATTTGCTTTAAAACCTTGATTTGATTTGATTGATGGTTTAGTTTGACCCTTTTCAAATCTGTTAAGACAATTTTCAAGATAGTTTCTACAAGATTTCTCCCCTTACGGCATTTTACGATTTTCAGCTGAAAGTTGTGAATTTACCAGAGCCTTCCACAGGCATCAGTCCAGGTTTTACGTGAAGCCCATATTTAATAACAGAAGAACTGAAGATAATGGTACACAATGCACTCGATATATCTAAATATTATGCAAGCCATCTCGAACTTGATCATCTCGTTCAAAGTTTATCATATTTTGCTTACACTTCAAAATCACCATATCTTTGCCTTTCAGATAGTTGATTGAGTGAGGTGGGGGTTAATGAGAATAGCAGCATCAAGAGCCATTTCTCCCTGTTATGATTTTGTCTTTCAGTCGTAAACTTCACTACTTAACGATTGTCCAATTTGTTCCACTTACGAGCATAGTTTATGGGTAAGGTATTCCAGTTTCATTGTAAGGAGTTGATGGAGGAATTACGAACTAAACACTAAAGTTGGCTGACTTTCTAGTCAACTCCTATCATTCATTCCTTTTTGAATCTAACATGTTTTCTCCTTCTATCTCATTAATTTCTAATCAATAAAATACAATTTGGACCAAACTTTCAACATGGATCAAATCTAGAAATATAATATTGTTCAAAACTTTGAACAAATTGTAAAACCATGGTGAAACGTTAAATTTAGATTGCTTTCTGCTGCGATCATTCGAATGAAAATAGCAGAAAGCATATCGTTGTTTGAGTTGGAAGGTTGCGTTGGAAAACTAGATATGGCGGAGTGTTAGTGAATTGAATATGTATGTGAAGTGCGCCTGGAATTTTGAAGTATTACATCATTTTAACAGCTTTTAGTTTATGATCAAACTAAAATCAACACTATTCCTACTTAATTACTAATGCAATATATATATTCTTCAAATGTGTATAATTAATTATATATATAATCAATTAACGAAGATTCCGTCATAGGATTTTCCAGTACTTTCTAAAATTGATCTATTGCAAGACGGATAGAAGTCAATTGGTTCTAAATTTTTACTTTATCAATAAATTATTTATTAAGTACAGAACTACTACTTATTACACACAATTTCACTGTTACAAACTTATTTTATTCTATAAATATATATATATGACGGTGGAAGCGTAATGATTAAATAGTAATTGATACAACACGTATCTCAATAACAAATTAACTAAGGATCTTCAATCTCCATATGGATTTTTATTAAAATATAAAGCACTATACCACCGTGATCAAACAATTTATATATATATCCTACCAATTAATAATTATATTGTTGAAAGTAAATAAATACATTACTGTAGTACGAAAAAAATCCCAATACTGCTTACATTTTAACCAGTAACGTAACTAAGGAATGCAAATGGGGCTTGTGCCCCGGACGCCGAATTGAGGGAGGATGCAAACTTGGGTAAATATTTATTTTCACCACAAGGAAAGAAGTTTTCGCAAGCTGAAGATCATAAGAAAAACTCAGAAACTTAACAGGACAACAACGACCCACCAACCTTAGGATCACATCCATAGAGCATAAGTTAGCTTCAAAGCTATCTTTTGGGGACATTGTAAAAACCTTTGCAGCCAAAAGAGCCCGCAAATTTAAATTTTAGTTCCAGTTCTTTGTGTTTTCATTTAACTCAGTTCGATTTAAGAGGTTTGTAAAATATCCGAATATAATACTCGAGACAACAGCTTGACTGTTTATCATAATTAAATATTCTATTCTAAAGCAACATACTGTTGATTCATTCTACACATATGCACATCCCGATATAATTCCAAAAACATTGTGATTTCCAATTATTATGATAAGGCTATAAGAATATGTCAAGCATGCTACTCTCAAATTATTCGACAATCAAATGTTAATTAGTTTAATGCTTTATCTTGTACTAAAAATTAAACTATGTACTTCAATTTTGAAATCAACCTTTACCACTTGAAGAAAAAATGGAATAGGGGAATTACTGTGTGATGCCAATATCAGGTATAGTTGGGGAGCGTCTTGGTTTGATTGGTCAGGGGAGGGGGCGCTAAGGCGAGTTCTTGTCCCGAGCGGCAACTAGCCTAGCTGCGTCGCGGACTTTAACTTAAGAACAGGAAAACATTGTTCAAGAAGGAAAACACAGGCTTCGAACTTTACCTGCAATCTCTTTGTACTTTAGAATCAAAATTTACATTCTTCTCGATTGCTGTACAAATGTTTTAGTCCGACTGATTGTGGGTTTTTAAGTTGGATACGACTTACAGCGGAAACAACTGAACTCTTAGCACTAAAGAAGGTAATACGACGCTGAACCGCCTTTATAGGTTCGAAATCTGATGAGTACAAAGCGAGAGTGGACTAATCATCATATAATGTTAAAGTGTTTCAAAGTAAAATAGTTATGAATGGTAGGTATTACTAAGTTAGTAAAGACAGCGCAAAGGAAAAAGAGACAAATAACTATTGAGTCCGTGAATCCGAAATAGCAAGTGAAAAAATAGATATGAGCGCAAGAGCAAGTGGGATCGTAAGTTAAATACGAGGGTTATTGAAAAACCCGTTGCAACTTCTTTTTTTATTTTACGTAAGTAGGAAAGATGAAAGAAATTTTGAAATATGCAAATGGAAGATTAGTACTCGAATGAACATGCAACATACATATCCTCATCAGGAAAGAACACGAAGAAATCGTTCGTTTCGTACATGTTTACAACAGTAAGTTCAATTAAAATTGTGTAAAGCCCAGAAAAACATAACAGTGACATATAGAGTCCTTCGAAGTAGTCTTCCAAACAATTCACTAGATGTCAGGACTACGACGCCACAGTGATGCTACAATACCAGGTTTTATGGGCCGTAACTTAAACGTCACTCAGAGGAATGGTATCATCCAAGCTCGCCACGGAGGCACGAATTTCACAGCAATTCCTCACTTGTCAAGATAGTGATGATCCTAGTGTATGATATTAGGGAGTGGTTTTGTGGCATTTCATTATATATATATCAAACTGTGAACGCATTGCACTACCCCTGCACTTTTCTATTACGACACTTACGTCGGGCTATTTGGGAGAAACGCTCTGAACACCTACATGATGCACTTATCCTTCATGACAACGTGATAGACTATGCGGGAGCGTGTGTGCAGAATTTTCTTGCGTGGTGGGGATGGGAAGTACTCTATCATCCAGCATGTTCGCCAGACTTATCACCTTGCGATTTTGAACCTATACTCAAACCTTGCGATTTTGAACCTATACTCAAATTGAAGGAACCATTGCATGGAAGACTTATTCAAACATATGAAGGCATTGCAACAGCAGTGGACCATGAAATCAAAAGATTCGCTCATGGTGAGAGCACGAGTATTTGCATCTTACATATCGTTTTCAGTATGTGGTGAATTCTTTGGGAGACTACTTCGATGAACTCTACATGTCACTGGTATGTGCTTCTGAGCTTAACACATAACTGAAATCGAGGTAAGACACGTATAAAGTGAACGATTCGTCGAACTAATTTCCCTCGTGCTATATCCTAATGAGGATATGTACGTTCATCCAATTCCCTTCATATAACGTTTACATATGTACTAAGCTTCCATTTTCATATTTCAGAACTTCTTGCTTCATTATGTTTTTTAAAAAATAGTAACCCTCGTACAAGTGGATATTAATTCGATTAAGTGGTTTTAAACTAGGAAAGTTCTTAACGTCCCAATGTAATGCTTTTACGATGTTAAGTATGTACATTTGTATTTGTTAGCCTATTGATTTATATGGGGAATTATTTTTCTATTTTCTTTGTAATGAACTCGAATTATAAGGATGTGATTTGACTGTTTTTTTCTTCAAGTCTAGTTGAATGTTCCTCACTTTTTAAAAATAAATTTACACTATATAATATACATATATTTAAAGAAGAAATCAGTAAAATCATATCATTAAGATTCTTGTTCATTTTAAAGAAAACAGGAAAATAATACCGCATAAAAAATATATTTAAATAAAATCGCACAAGTATTCAACACTGGTAAGATAAAGAAGACTGATCTGGAATGAAAAAGTGGAAGCAAACGGGAAAACGGGACTCAAGAACACAATATTGTCGAACACAAACTCACATGGCCTGCGACAGAACCAAGAACTTCTCACATTAGAAAATGAAATGAAATGAAATCTTTGAGTTTTACGTCCCACGGTTATGCCGGTTAGGCTAAAGGAGACGGTGATGATGAGTAATGAATGAAATGGTGGAATGAAGAAAGTGGGAGGAAACGGGAGAACCCCGAGAAAACCCACGCACACGGCTTCTCACATTAGAGATGAACGCTCTACCACTGGGCGTCCGTGCCGCCATGTCTCTGAACTAGCAAATAAGGAAGCATGACGTAAGGTTGAAAACTGGAACCCGAAACGAGTAAACACGAGGTAAAGCATATTCAGAAGGGCAAGATAAATAATAATCATATCAAATTGAAACTTGTCCCCACACACAAAAAAGTGAACACAAGATTGGTATGGGATCTGAGAAGACGAAATGAGCAAGCACAAGATGCGATTGAAACTTGGAATCGTTAAATTAGTAGCAAAAGGTGAGACCTGGGCAAAATGAGTAAATATAATGTGAAAGTTTTACGTAGAGTGGCAAAATGAGTAGACTCGAGATAGAATCAAAACCTAGTATGAGAAAGCACGAGGCAGAATTGAGATTCAAAACGATGAAATTAATAGTACGATGTAGGATTGAGGCTCAGAATGACGAAATAAGTGATACAACTTTGGGTTGAGGTTCAAATCAGTACTGCAACGTAAGGTTGAAACGCAGAACGACGAAATCAGTAACATGACGTAGGATCGAGTCTCTCAGAGCGACGAAATAAGAAAATATGAGTTAGGATTAAATCCTTGAACAACTAAACGACTAAGTACGACGTCGAATTGAGCCCATGAATGACTAAATATTAATCACTATGCCAGATGAAAACCTGGAACACGAATTTATAGAAGTTAATCATTAAATAGTGTTGAGATATGTAACAACAAAATAATCTAAAGATGGAACTCAAACCAGTAAGACAAAACAAACAAACGCAAAGTGAAATTTGTAGTGTTAAGTGAATACAAGTAAAATTAAATAATGAATATAGAATTAATGAACGTAAACAACAGACAAGAATTATGAGTATGAAGTAAAACTGAAATATTACTACAATACCTGTTCTCGTACTACTTAACCTAAAATCTAATGTGTTATTCACTAGTAATTTGCAGCAATGAGAAAAAAAAAGAACACCATCCAACAAAAATGTTAGAAGATATTTTTAAGAAGAGCTAAAACTATGTACCGTAATAGTGACTAGTGTTCATGGCTGAGTAGGAACTTAGAAATACTCATCGAAGGTGCATTTCACCTTTAAGTAAAAGTGGGCGACTGAATGATGTTCATGTATGTCTGCATATATATATGTGTGTGTGAGTGAGGAAATTTCTTTTATGGTGCAAATAGGGAAGCTTCCCTCTTAATTAGATTCTGCACACTCAGATCACGTGAAGGATATAGGACGAACGATCGGGTAGGGGCTCTAACGGAAATTAATTTCGCGGCGACGCCAGAATGGCGGTCGATCTTGCGTCATCAAGTACAATCTTGTGTAAGAAAGTGCTCACATGTAGATTTTGATGAAAGTTAAATAAAACATACAGTATGTAGGAGAGAGTTATCGAGAAAGAGAATGTGAACATACCATGTAAATGTAATTAACTCAAGTACAATATAGTGTATACAGTAAGAAAGTATTAGCTGCAAAATAATGAGTTACATATGCTTAAAACTTTACGAAAAATAATGTGCCCAATGAAACAGAGCACTTAGATCTACACTACTATCTTTTGCTTCAGTCTTTGATGAATTATATATTTGCAGTAAGTTTTCGAAATCCAGGTAAATCATTACACGAGAGTCTCATAAGATAGTTTCAATCTCACAAGACAATAGTAGTTTTGATAAAATAAAGTGAAATATTTCATTAATTCAATTAACATATTAGGTTATATAAGTCACTCAAGTTTTAATATTTTCTAATCACCTTTAAATGTTGCAGAAATGATTACGACGATGTTTTAAGACGAAGAAATGTACAAATTATATATATATATATATATATATATATATATATATATATATATATATATATATATATATATATATATATATATATATATATATAACATCCAAGTAAAAATAGAGTACTAGTCTCATTGGTTCACAGATTTTCCACATGTAATGATTATCTATTACAGAACAGTAGCTAAGATTCGAAAGAAGAATTCTGGACTGCTAAAATAGCGTACTACAGTACTATGTCTGCCAAATTGTATTTTATTTTCCTACTTCAGCAAGGTAAACACACTAAACCAATGGAATAGGGAAAGATGGGACCAATGGAATAGCAAATTGTTTATCAAGTGGTTTTAAAGTTATATTGAACAGATTAGTTTAATAAATCTCTTTCGTACATAATGGTAATATAAAACCAATTACACAGGATGAGTCAGAAGCATTAATATATCTATAGTAATTACAAAACATTGAAAAATACAGTAAAAAATAAAAAAAAAATACCAAAAAGTAGCAGCAAAGAATACATCAACAAATGTGTTAAGAAACGATTTATCGCTTGCTGTACTTTCTGGATATTCCAAAACGCTATGATAAGTTTCATGTTTATATAGAAAAAAATTAATATCTCATTCTTGAATTTTTCATGTTCTAATATATTCTTTAAATATTGAGGTAAGTGATAATACAATCTCATACACGTGAAGTACACACTGTTGTTCTTTAAGGTAAGACCATAATTTTTTATGTAACATACACAAGGCTCCCATCTTTCTAGACTAAAAAACGGGGGAACTTCATAAAGATTTACAGTCCTATATTCATAGTTATGAACTCGCTTCTTGCTGAAGCATCAAAATAATAGGTCAACACTCACCGAAAGGGACTGACAAGAGAGTAGACACTGAAAGTAAAATTTTGTGCTCTCCCACCTGGAATGGAACTCGGGATCACTTGCACCAGAAGCGCACACATTAGCCACTAGACCAGTGAAGAGGCCTTTGTATTACTTATGTCTTTTAGTTGAAACATATATAAACCATTTGACAACGCATAAATGGATGTTTCAAATATGGGCATTTCACACATAATTGTAGAAACAAACATTTAACTTGTAAAGGTAGCGGATCTTCACACAATATGGAGCCATGTGCTAAATAAACCAAGTGAATCAAATGTGGATTAGAAACCCCTGAAGATTCTTTGGACTGTTTAGAGAGGAAAAAACAAAAACAAATTATGAAATGAATGAAATCTTTTTTAACAAGCTGATACCAGGATTCCCAAAATACTTGATAGTAGGCGAAGTATTTATCATATTTGGGGAATACAAATTGAAAATAATAATGGACACGAAATTCTAAAGTGGCATTGTGAAAAATGCCTTCCTATGCAAAAATACGATCTTACCACTATAAAGCTCAAATATCTTAACAATAGGATCTGCTTCGAGGAGAAGGCGTAAAAGCATGCCTTCAAGAAACTTCCTAAATAGACTAATAACTCCATAGACTAATTTCTAACACAGAAATCGAATTCTTTAAATAAGAGAAAAGTCAATAGATACGATAACATTCAACCTCCTACTTCATCCGATAAAGTAGAAATCAGCATAAATAATGAAGAGAATAAATTAGTATTACACAAAAGAAGATACAAAGAGATAATCTTTCAAGTAGACCAGTGAACAGGTAATTCAATTCTCAAATCAAGATACACAATAAGCAACAAGTTAATAAAAATGAAAATAAGCTGAAAATGTAACTCAAATACTGAACTTAATTCTCCACATAGTAGTTCTTTGATGGATCAACATCAAAGTAAATTAGAATAAGGAAAAAGAGAAACTATGACCACTTTTTCAAATTTCTTATTGAATGGCCATTCGTAAACTCAATTAAAAACTTTAATTACATAATTATGAAGTTCACTAAACTTCCTTCCCTAATAGGCAAATTAATTTGTAAAATTTAATACGGTGTTACAATGGAAACGTAGTAGGCTGATAAATGTCCTGGAAATATGAACTGTTCAAGAATCAATATCAACTAGTACTATCAATTTTATAAACTTAACTAGAATATGATTAATTTTCAATTAAATATTCCTATATTAGTCAGAAACCACTGTAATACAGTTATACAAATAATTCTTTGCTTACAATCAACAAAAATAAATTTAAAAAAAGGGGAAAATTACATTAACATCTTAATAATTATCCGTCAGTATAAACTAACCAACTAATTAACTGTATAGCCTATGGAACCCGGAGGTTCAATGCCGTCTTCACTAAAGCTCTCCACTGACTTCTATCCTTAGCCAACTGGATCCAGTTTCTACTTTGTATTCCTATCTCTAGATCCATCTTAATTATTGTCCTCCCGTCTGCGCATAGGTTTCCTAATGGTCGTTTTCCGATTGGTCTTCCAATTAAGACTTTGAAAACGTTCCTACTTTCTTCCATCCCGGCTACATAACCTGCTCACCTTAGCCTACTAGATTTAATGATCCTAAAGATGTTTGGTGAACCGTATAAATTATGTAATTCCTCGAGAAGTTTCTGCCATTCCCCATTCCCGTTCCTCTTGGGCCCAAATGCTCGTCTCAGGATCTGATTCTTGAATACTTTCAGTTTACGTTTTTCCTTCAGAGTATTCGCAACCTTACAGAACAACAGGCATGATTATCGTTTTATGTAATTTAAGCACCAAAGTCCTCGACAGAATTCGTCACGACAAGAGATTTCGAACTGAATAATAACACGAATTCCCTGCTTTTAGTCGACATTTAATTTCTTTGTGAATATGGTTTTCGTCTGTTAATATTGATCCTAGATATTTGAGAGTATCCACTTTATCAAAAGTATTATTTTTGATATTTTAACGCATATCACACAAATATATGAGAGAAAAAATAACAATACATAAAAATATGGATGCCTATGTTAACAAAATTAATAATTACTACTGCAGACAAATGAAGAGAAGAATTATAAGTAAGACGATGAAGAATTACTCCTTAGAGAGAAAGAGAAAGAGAGAGAGAGAGAGACTAAAACATGTTTAAATATAGAGCATAAACCAGCATGTAGACAACTAGGACAACTGATCGTGTCTGAAGAAGTGCCTATAAAGAGGTCCTTGGAATTGGAATTGGATGAGGTTATGATCTTTTGCCTCATCTTCCATCTTTCATTATTACCCTTCATTTCCATCAATTTTTACATCTAAATTACTACGTTACGAAACATTTATTAATAAAATTACTTGCTGACATACTGTAGGTACTTGGACCTAGATACAACTTATATAACATCCTATCCTAACTTTACATAAAATTACATGAACTCACTCACTGACATAAAGTAACGAGTACTTCAAGTTGAAATTTGGCGTGATTGTGCTTTTCGGGACTAACCCACAGGAAAACTGCCAAAAGTGATTTTTTTAATTTTTAGGAGGTCTAAAGGGGGAATGAAGAAACTCCCCATGTTATTTAAGTGAAACTTTCTTTGGACCTATAATATTATGTTTTAGGTGCTTGGAATTGGGATAAAAACTTGAAATTCGGTATGCTATACTTGTACGTATTCGTTAGTATTACCTAAGTAAATAACAAAAGTAAAAATTTCTTTACCAAAAGTAAAAAGTTAAACCTTTAGAGCGGTTTTATGAGGAACTCAAAAATCTTTCCCATGTTATTTTTAAGGGACATCTTCTACACCCCAAAATGTTTAGGCACTTCCATAAGGATGAAATTTGGCACGACTGTAGCCTTCCGGAACTACAGGTAAGTCACAGGAGAATTGTCAAAGGTGAATGTTTTTAGTTTTTAAGGAGTCTAAAGGAGGGATGAAGAAATTCCCATGTTATTTAAATAGGCGTTTTCTTGGGATACAAAACCTTATCTTTCAGATAGTTGAAATAGGAAAAGAAACTTGACATTCGTTAGAATTGTGGCTTTTGCGACGCCGTAGACCGAGCAAACCCGGAAATCTGGGGATATAAAACCTCAATTAGGGTTATGAAAGTGTAATGTGCCATTACAGTCTAATGAAATTATGTTTTTAATAGGAGGGTGCCCGAAATTTTTTGCACCGACTGTACTTGATGATTAACAAAAAATTTCTGGCTGTTCATATAATTCGTAATTTTATTTGTTATTCTATTTCAAATTAACATGGAAAAACTGTAAAAAATTCATTGGGAATGATAGTTTTGGGAATCAATATCTTTATTTATATTTTAAATTAGTTATAAGTCTTGCATATGTATATGTAAATGGATTATTACAATTCTTACGGTGTCAGTGCTATCCGAAAATATAGATCCACTATTGGACGGAACTTTCCAGATCAAATAACCAATCTAAAATTCGACAGAATTTTCAGGACCACCCTTCACCTCTCTTTTAGATACCTAGGTCCTTCTAAAAAACTAGTTTAATCCAGATTCTACCAAATTTTATTCGTTTCAAAGCCCCACCGCCAAAATGCTTAGTTTTGATTGGCTGATAAACCCACGCTATGATATTAGGGCGCAATTATTCCATTCCAAGCCGGAAAATCTTGCTGACAACAGCCAGATTTCGATCGTCGAGCTTAAAAGGTCGCAACGGAGTGAGAAAACTGCAAACAAGGTAATATTTGGGAGTTTTTTAACCTAAAATCGTTGGAAGTCTCTAGGAGCCAAAAAACTATTAAATTTCATAGTCAAAACTGGACTAAAAAAAGCTGAAATAGTAAGTGCAACAGTGACGCCATGTTTTCATCTGCGGATCGCTATGGACAGGATTCAACAGTAGTGTGATTTCCGTCTTTCTTTTCCCAAAACCGGTTCAGAAGATCAGTGTTTCCCATCATATTTCTACCTCCCAATTTTCCTACTAATTGAGGGTTACAAGACCTGTCCATTATAGATTTGTTTATGTAGTTAGTGAGTGATTTTTTTTTATTACATACATGGCGGTATTTAATTTTGTGGTAGTCAGTCCAGTAATCACAATGCACGTGTAAATTTCAGTAAGGGCTCCTATCTGACTCCCAAATTGGGAGTACGGCTTCCAGCGGGATGAGTTGAACATTCAGTTTGTTTCCGGGTTCCTGCCCCTTCAGGGCAGGGGTCCTATTGCTAGCTAATACTCCGATATGTCCCCTCAGGGCATCGATTAAATAGGTCGAGTAAAGAATATGATTTAGTAAATATAAGGGCCAGTTGGCCCTGTTCATTTCTTTCCTTTCGTTACCTTTCATAGAGCCGATTTAACATGGTAAAATCTGAATGATTTCTGTGTATATTTATTAGTATAACATGTATTAATGTAGTGTGTAGTATGAATGTGGCATGATGTGTCTTGTAGTTCGAGTAGTATGTGTATATTTGTAATGTAGTATCAGTGATAGTGATAATTAAGTGATGAAAGAGTGTGTTGGACAGTGTAGTATTTACTATGCGATAAATTTTTATTACTCCGTCATTAAGTGAACGTAATATAGTATAATAATTCCGTGTACAAGGTCACATTCAGTTGTTCAAGGGTTCATTATATCGTCGCTAGCCCTAGTGTCAAAAGTCAGTACTAACCGCCATTCTTCCGTCGAGGTGCTTAGTGATTTAGTTTTCATGAAATTGACCTTTCTTTCCGAAATAAAACCTAGAAGGTATAATTCACAGCCCATATGAATGTACAGTTAGGTCAAGTGACCCAAAATTAATATATTCTGAAAGTTTCAACATTCTGCATAGTCTAGAAATCTAAATATTTAAATAAATAAACAATACGTAAATTCTTAACAGAAGTCGGGCGATATGATGCTAGTTCTTCGCTTTGAAAATATATTAAATGTCCATTTTTCTTCGTGGCTGTAGAATTTCATTGTTGATGCAGAATTTTATAAACATTAGACATTATCGCAGATAATTCTATTTTCAGTGAACATACATAGGATTTTTTTTTCTTTCGTTCTTAATAAAGCTACCAAGTATTACATAGTATTGTGTGTGTGGTAAAAGAGTCTTGGGTTCGAGTGAGGTTGTCGTGCGGTGATCGGAATGGGAAAATGTTTGTAGTGATTATAGATTTTAAAGTATTATGATGAAATGTGTAAATAGGCTGGGCGTAGATAGAGGAAACAGGGTGTTTGTAGAATATAGCGTCGTGGCAAATGAATATTAATGTGAATATGAATATTAATAAGTATATGAATATTGTAGTAAATGAATATAGAATATAGGACACCCATATAGTTAAATATATAGTAGCCCAGTGAATACTTCGCCGCGTGTTGATATATAGATATTGAATAGATACGTGTAACTACAAACATCTCAGGTTCTGACCCCTGCACCATAATATCACGCGGACCGGAGGGCGATATATAGTCGGACTACGGTAATACTTTGTAGTTTATGTGTCATAATAGTAATCAACCATAGTAATACCATCTGATAGAATGGGTAGCATCATATAATCGCTGACTAGACATATTGAATAATAAATTATGAAAAGACAATAGTAGTTAGACAACAGGGCTGTAGTGAATCATATCTTCTGGTCGGTTTTAAAAATAGAATGTACCACTCCGTGAGATTTTTTTTTCTTCACGTTACCTACTCAGGCTAGCTTACAATGTTCATGGAGGCGACAGCTCTGACTGGGTACAGAATCAAAACAATTAGTTATTGAAATTTATTTTCGCGTACCCGGATGTCGACCCCTAGTCCCTTTAAGTATTTTCATTTCTTTTCTTAGTTTAATTAGACGAGGGAAATTAACGACATCCCAGACTGTGGCGTGTCTGCGCGGGGTAGCTATCGGTGAAGTTTGGCAATAGAAATCACCGATCCAAAATTCAGTTTATTTAATTTTTTTTTATTTCGGCAAATCATTAGTTAGGGATATCTTAGATAATACTTCTATTCTAGTTTCATTACTGTCCTCGAACCTTCTTAGTTTTTCTAAGGGGTCGAATATTTTTTTTTACTTAGAGATTTCAAAATTGGGGACGCAGTTACCTGGTCCCTTTCCCCCTCTCCTTTTATCCTGCTGGTCTGGGCCGGATACGGGGATCGGATTTCAATCTTACAAGCCAACTCTTGTGGGATTGGGATCTGATGGACACAGAACTTGCATCCTTGGCAGCAGGGCGCCCCTTGAGTCTACGTATTTGAGTAGACCACCCTTTTTGGCATATTAAGAATATTTTGGCTATGGATTTTGTTGAGAGCGAAATTCGACTTCTAACTTTGTAGCGTTAGTTATTTCTCACTTAAGTCTTTGGCGCCCCTATTCTTCGTCTTCCTTCTTCTCTATCTCTCTCTCTGTCTTCATTTCTTCAAGTTTTTTAATTCTTTCAACCTTCCCCCCCCCCGAGATTTTGAACTTGTTACTTACGATTTATTTAACGTACAACTCTGATCTGAAATTACCAGCTGAGACGTTGCAAGACACGATTCATGAATGGAGTAGATAATGATTGGGTCCTCCATTACATTTTGACCTATCGCTGAAATGAACAAAGACTTAGTATTTGACGACACTTCGATTACGTTCTTTCACCGTCGTTCCTCAAAAGTTTTTTTTTTGTAATCCGTTGGTCACTTTCCTTTCTGTTTTGGTTTTCAATTACCTTGTAGTTAACCTGGGCCCAGAAATTGTATTTTGATTTACCTAGTTATATCTAGAAATGCTCTGTGTTACGTGCCTGCCTCACAAAGTTTTTTTTTCCCTTCATGATTTAAACACGAATTGATTATATAAAAGTTAAAAATTTATAGACGCGCGGTATCAGATAAAATTTAATTTGTTTCCAAATGTAATGTTGGAAGTCATTTGTTTTCTTGGACAATGTTGCAACCTTGTAAAATTTTATTGTTGGGGATGATTAATTTAAATGTGTGCGCATTTATTATAAATATATATATATATAGAGAGAAATAAATACTTCGAAATGTATGTGTAATTAGTATGTGAATATGATGTTAAAGTAAAAGTATGATATTAAAGGTATTATGAATATATGTAAGAGCGCTCGTGTCTGTCCCCCTAGACGTGTATTGGTTGCTATAGTTTACCAGAAGTCTTCCGACGAATTTAAGAATGTAGATTTTGTTAAGAATACCGCCGTGCACTTAAGTAATTTTCCTTTTCTTCTGAATCAATGTAAGTGATAACCTCTGTAATTATATAATGGCATGCATTGAAAAAATATCGGCAGGTCTAAACGTAACCCCCATCATAACAAATATTATCCCTGGACAATTAACCTAAAACCATTGTGGAAAGTGCACCTTGAATCCTTCTCACCTACATGTGTATCCTATGACTTGACCAGTTTTTTTTTTATCCTCAATTTGAACCATCATACTCCGTACACCTGTGGAAGATCATTTTTTTTTAATCCGAACCATGTATAAACATATACGAAAGTGATCCTAATGAAAGGTCTCGTGAAGTGTCCCAGTGTTGGATAAATAACTTGAAATTATTCGATTAATAAATTTGGAAATAGACCGTCTAAGAGGAGAAACTTCCTCTAGTGAAAGTTATTTTCTCGAAATCCCTAGATGGGTATAGACGTAGCAGTGTGCGATTGCAGATATAAACTGTTACCAGTTACAAACCAAATATAGACGACGAATGGTTTTGTAAACCAATAGATATATATATATATATACATATAGAGATATATATAAATGACCACAAACTAAGTTAAATGGAGCGAAACGTTTTGGACACTACGACTAGTGCGTGAGTTGTGATTTGGACGCTCGAAATTATTAATATTTTAATATCTCGACGTGAGGTAGAGACTCATATAAGTTCTAATACACCAAAAAGTTTTTTTTTCTTCCCTCTTTGTCCAATTTTTTTTAAGTGAAATAAGTTTTTTTTCTTTTGCGTATGTCGCAAATCATCATTTTGCTTTAGCATGCCTAAGATATGATACGTGTAATTATTTTGTTTTCCTTTCTTTTTCGTTTGTCAATATGATTGAATATATAAAAATTTACTAAAATATAACACTATGTACTCTATTAATATATAACCAAGAACTTGTGCTTTTAATATTTTCTTCATAATTATTTGTTTTGTCCTTTTTTTTTCACTATGAATGTAATAAACTATTTGTACCTTTGTAGTTAGTTGGTTTCCTTTAAACATATATACACTGTCCTGAGTGAGTGAGCGTGTGAATGCATGATAGATTTAATATAAGTAATTTTAGTGATATCATTTGTCATATTAACATCTGTAATATATGTGTCATGTTTTAATATATGTGTTAAGGTAAATAACCTAGGTCATGAAGGACCGTCACTAATGGTTTAAATCGGCTCGAGGAGTGAAGCAAAAATAGCAGGATAAGCCTAAATACGACATCTTTCTTCGAGGAAGTTGAGACTTTTATTGATGCGATACATAAATTTATATTGAGTTGATAAGTGTGATTTTTTTTTCCCTCGGCTAATTCATATGTGTGGTCGATCCTAGAGGACAGAGTTCAGATGCTGGATAGTTATCAATCACCGGTTGGAATAACTTTACAAAGAATTAAATTTCACTTTTCTCATTTCCAGGTCTAGGTCTGGGCAACCCCATGATCGTGGTGCCTGGAGCTAGGTCTGGGTGGTATGAGGGAACATGTGTCTATTCCGAAGCATTCCAAAATTGATTAGTTGTTAATAACATTTAGAATGATTCATCTTTCAACGACTTTCCCGACCTTTTACTATATTTCCGGAATTATCCAGTAATCTGTTTCTCATTAAAATACCCTATTTCTTTTCTTTCTTCTTTACCTACCTCCTTCTTTTACCCTTCTACTTTCTTCTCTTTCTTTCCTATTTCTAAATGAAAGAAAACGGAGTCATGATTGAGAGTAGTCGCTATTGGCACGGTCAATAAGTTGTTTAGATGAGTTTTCTTCGGGAGTCCGATATGAAGTAATTAACAATAACAAGAAAGTTTGTTGGAATTTAATTTATCAGAAAATAATCTGGATTTCAATCAGTAGATGATGTTTCGTAAATCGTCCTCATTAAAGAGAATTAAATTTAGCGACTACTCCTCTTCTCCAGTACTTTGCACTATTTTTCTTCGTTTACTACTATTATTTTTTTTAACGTGTTTTCTTTCAATTTTGGCTAACCGTGACAGGACCCGTTGCCCTAGAAACTGCAGTTTCTATGGCAACGGACAGAAGTTTTCTTTCAATATTGGCGACCGTTGACATCGGACAGTTACCATGGAAACAATTGTTTTCCCTGGTAACGAATCTGAAATTATTTATTAAACACTGTTTAGGATCGAGCACATATTGACTTGGCCACAAAAGGTGCATAATTAAAAGTTACAGTGAGATTAAATAATTATAGTCATTGGCGGTTCTGCTATCTTTGTCTCTCTCTGTAGAAAGGGGGAAATGAAGGAATTTGTCAAAGTAAATTCTAAAAATTGAAAATGCTGGAAGTTGACCCAAGGAGGGAATTAGATAGGAGTCCCTTAATTTATGAATAGTACCTGATTAATAAGTCTTGTTAGTTGATAAGTATATAATTGCATGTGTTTATATTGTGTCTTTTTGGGTGTAAGCTATGGCAACCAATAGAGAAGTCGTATCACACGAGAACGCGGAAGTCTCATGTACACAATGTACATTAGAAAGTAGTGAGAAAAGAGCTCGCGTCTCTCGTAGGCTAGTGAGGTGTCACGAATGTGGGCTGAAATGGATTCATTTCAGTTGTATTAATTTAGAGGATACTGCTGAAAATGCAGAAAAGGTCCGGGCTGGTGAAATAGTTAAATATTGTAAAGAATGTGAAGGAAAGCTCCACCAGTCGCGTGAACCCATGAGTTTATCCTCTGAAAAGGAAAATGAACATCCCGATTCGGACGGTGAACGAGGGTATAGTACCCCGAAGAACCGAGGCCAAATATCTCCAGTGGAGATATCTGACCTCGATGATGATGAAAGAGATGGGGATCCAATTGGTGATAAACCCAAAGAAAAGCAAAGGAAGACTGGGTCATCTAATAATGACGCTCTCCTCCTTTCATTGCAACAAATGCTACAGGAAATGAAACGCGAAATAAATGGAAAAATAGATAATAATAGCCTGGAAATGAAACGCGAAATAAATGAAAAAATAGATAATAATAGCCGAGAGATGAGACGCGAAATGAATGAAAATAGCCGCGAAATAAATGAAAAAATAGATAATAATAGCCGGGAGATGAGACGTGAAATAAATGAGAAATTTGACACCTCGAAACGAGAAACCGAATCTCGATTCGAGGTATTAACCCAGAAAATCGACAACATATGTTTGGACTTTGCTTCCTCAATAACCACATTGAGGCAGCAAACGTCTACTGAAATTGATTTGGTCAGATGCGAGGCTCAACAGTCCCTAAAGCAACTTCAGCAGGAGACTGAGGGTAAATTAGATAATGTAAATTCTGAAATCGAACAAATAGATACTAAATTGCACAAGATTAACAATAAATTAGAAACACAGCAGGCCGAAATTGATAGTTTAAAGTCAACTTTGTCAGACTTATCATTGAAAACCGAACTGGAAGTAACTGACCAGAAAGTTTTGAAAATTCAAAATGACATAGTAAATATTCGAAAAGAAATGACAAAATCTAGTCGCGAAAAATCAGAGGTAACCTATCCTTTCCCCGGTAGCGATTCCTCAGGAATATTACCCGCTACAACTACCCGTAGCGCAGGAAAAGAAAATTTAACGTCAGTTGATGCACGGGATATTGCGACTCACTACCCCATGCATCGGTCAGAACCCAAGTCGTGGTTCAATTCTAATAGTGTGCCGAATCAGTCGAGTGTTGTGACGACTACGGTCACTAGCGTGAGTGCTCCCTCCTTACATGGAGGTATACAATCACATAGCGTGTTGCCGGGAAAAGGAGATGGGTGCCATTCTGAGTCGTTGTTCATGGGTGCGATTGGTCCGGTGATGGAGCCCAACATGTTCAATACGACCAACAAAATCCCTTTCCCTTACATGGGTAGTTATAACACCGCTACTACGTCGTCGGTGGTAAATCCGGTGACGACTCCGATTGTGCAGGATAATATGTTAATTCCCAGTAACCATTCCCCTACTCATGTTAGCGTGAGCTCTAAAATGTCCCTCCGGGATATTGAACATTTTCCCACTTTAGATGGGAACATTGCGAACTGGTTACCTCGTGTTTTCCTGCTACCTAAAAGGTGAAAGTATCGGAACTCACAATTTCCAAAATCTTAAACTTTTCAACTGTACCGAGGACAAAAAACGTGAACTTCTATCTCAATACCCAAAGTGAATGTTACACTGTCTCATTTGAGTGTATGAGTGTATGAGTGTATGAGTGAGTAGTTAGTTTATTAGTATTAATACATGTTAATTCTATTCAACAAAATTTTGTTATTCAAACAAAATTTTTTTTACGACGCCGGGGAACTGTAATGTGCCATTACAGTCTAATGAAATTATGTTTTTAATAGGAGGGTGCCCGAAATTTTTTGCACCGACTGTACTTGATGATTAACAAAAAATTTCTGGCTGTTCATATAATTCGTAATTTTATTTGTTATTCTATTTCAAATTAACATGGAAAAACTGTAAAAAATTCATTGGGAATGATAGTTTTGGGAATCAATATCTTTATTTATATTTTAAATTAGTTATAAGTCTTGCATATGTATATGTAAATGGATTATTACAATTCTTACGGTGTCAGTGCTATCCGAAAATATAGATCCACTATTGGACGGAACTTTCCAGATCAAATAACCAATCTAAAATTCGACAGAATTTTCAGGACCACCCTTCACCTCTCTTTTAGATACCTAGGTCCTTCTAAAAAACTAGTTTAATCCAGATTCTACCAAATTTTATTCGTTTCAAAGCCCCACCGCCAAAATGCTTAGTTTTGATTGGCTGATAAACCCACGCTATGATATTAGGGCGCAATTATTCCATTCCAAGCCGGAAAATCTTGCTGACAACAGCCAGATTTCGATCGTCGAGCTTAAAAGGTCGCAACGGAGTGAGAAAACTGCAAACAAGGTAATATTTGGGAGTTTTTTAACCTAAAATCGTTGGAAGTCTCTAGGAGCCAAAAAACTATTAAATTTCATAGTCAAAACTGGACTAAAAAAAGCTGAAATAGTAAGTGCAACAGTGACGCCATGTTTTCATCTGCGGATCGCTATGGACAGGATTCAACAGTAGTGTGATTTCCGTCTTTCTTTTCCCAAAACCGGTTCAGAAGATCAGTGTTTCCCATCATATTTCTACCTCCCAATTTTCCTACTAATTGAGGGTTACAAGACCTGTCCATTATAGATTTGTTTATGTAGTTAGTGAGTGATTTTTTTTTTATTACATACATGGCGGTATTTAATTTTGTGGTAGTCAGTCCAGTAATCACAATGCACGTGTAAATTTCAGTAAGGGCTCCTATCTGACTCCCAAATTGGGAGTACGGCTTCCAGCGGGATGAGTTGAACATTCAGTTTGTTTCCGGGTTCCTGCCCCTTCAGGGCAGGGGTCCTATTGCTAGCTAATACTCCGATATGTCCCCTCAGGGCATCGATTAAATAGGTCGAGTAAAGAATATGATTTAGTAAATATAAGGGCCAGTTGGCCCTGTTCATTTCTTTCCTTTCGTTACCTTTCATAGAGCCGATTTAACATGGTAAAATCTGAATGATTTCTGTGTATATTTATTAGTATAACATGTATTAATGTAGTGTGTAGTATGAATGTGGCATGATGTGTCTTGTAGTTCGAGTAGTATGTGTATATTTGTAATGTAGTATCAGTGATAGTGATAATTAAGTGATGAAAGAGTGTGTTGGACAGTGTAGTATTTACTATGCGATAAATTTTTATTACTCCGTCATTAAGTGAACGTAATATAGTATAATAATTCCGTGTACAAGGTCACATTCAGTTGTTCAAGGGTTCATTATATCGTCGCTAGCCCTAGTGTCAAAAGTCAGTACTAACCGCCATTCTTCCGTCGAGGTGCTTAGTGATTTAGTTTTCATGAAATTGACCTTTCTTTCCGAAATAAAACCTAGAAGGTATAATTCACAGCCCATATGAATGTACAGTTAGGTCAAGTGACCCAAAATTAATATATTCTGAAAGTTTCAACATTCTGCATAGTCTAGAAATCTAAATATTTAAATAAATAAACAATACGTAAATTTTTAACAGAAGTCGGGCGATATGATGCTAGTTCTTCGCTTTGAAAATATATTAAATGTCCATTTTTCTTCGTGGCTGTAGAATTTCATTGTTGATGCAGAATTTTATAAACATTAGACATTATCGCAGATAATTCTATTTTCAGTGAACATACATAGGATTTTTTTTCTTTCGTTCTTAATAAAGCTACCAAGTATTACATAGTATTGTGTGTGTGGTAAAAGAGTCTTGGGTTCGAGTGAGGTTGTCGTGCGGTGATCGGAATGGGAAAATGTTTGTAGTGATTATAGATTTTAAAGTATTATGATGAAATGTGTAAATAGGCTGGGCGTAGATAGAGGAAACAGGGTGTTTGTAGAATATAGCGTCGTGGCAAATGAATATTAATGTGAATATGAATATTAATAAGTATATGAATATTGTAGTAAATGAATATAGAATATAGGACACCCATATAGTTAAATATATAGTAGCCCAGTGAATACTTCGCCGCGTGTTGATATATAGATATTGAATAGATACGTGTAACTACAAACATCTCAGGTTCTGACCCCTGCACCATAATATCACGCGGACCGGAGGGCGATATATAGTCGGACTACGGTAATACTTTGTAGTTTATGTGTCATAATAGTAATCAACCATAGTAATACCATCTGATAGAATGGGTAGCATCATATAATCGCTGACTAGACATATTGAATAATAAATTATGAAAAGACAATAGTAGTTAGACAACAGGGCTGTAGTGAATCATATCTTCTGGTCGGTTTTAAAAATAGAATGTACCACTCCGTGAGATTTTTTTTTTTCTTCACGTTACCTACTCAGGCTAGCTTACAATGTTCATGGAGGCGACAGCTCTGACTGGGTACAGAATCAAAACAATTAGTTATTGAAATTTATTTTCGCGTACCCGGATGTCGACCCCTAGTCCCTTTAAGTATTTTCATTTCTTTTCTTAGTTTAATTAGACGAGGGAAATTAACGACATCCCAGACTGTGGCGTGTCTGCGCGGGGTAGCTATCGGTGAAGTTTGGCAATAGAAATCACCGATCCAAAATTCAGTTTATTTAATTTTTTTTTTATTTCGGCAAATCATTAGTTAGGGATATCTTAGATAATACTTCTATTCTAGTTTCATTACTGTCCTCGAACCTTCTTAGTTTTTCTAAGGGGTCGAATATTTTTTTTTACTTAGAGATTTCAAAATTGGGGACGCAGTTACCTGGTCCCTTTCCCCCTCTCCTTTTATCCTGCTGGTCTGGGCCGGATACGGGGATCGGATTTCAATCTTACAAGCCAACTCTTGTGGGATTGGGATCTGATGGACACAGAACTTGCATCCTTGGCAGCAGGGCGCCCCTTGAGTCTACGTATTTGAGTAGACCACCCTTTTTGGCATATTAAGAATATTTTGGCTATGGATTTTGTTGAGAGCGAAATTCGACTTCTAACTTTGTAGCGTTAGTTATTTCTCACTTAAGTCTTTGGCGCCCCTATTCTTCGTCTTCCTTCTTCTCTATCTCTCTCTCTGTCTTCATTTCTTCAAGTTTTTTAATTCTTTCAACCTTCCCCCCCCCCGAGATTTTGAACTTGTTACTTACGATTTATTTAACGTACAACTCTGATCTGAAATTACCAGCTGAGACGTTGCAAGACACGATTCATGAATGGAGTAGATAATGATTGGGTCCTCCATTACATTTTGACCTATCGCTGAAATGAACAAAGACTTAGTATTTGACGACACTTCGATTACGTTCTTTCACCGTCGTTCCTCAAAAGTTTTTTTTTGTAATCCGTTGGTCACTTTCCTTTCTGTTTTGGTTTTCAATTACCTTGTAGTTAACCTGGGCCCAGAAATTGTATTTTGATTTACCTAGTTATATCTAGAAATGCTCTGTGTTACGTGCCTGCCTCACAAAGTTTTTTTTTCCCTTCATGATTTAAACACGAATTGATTATATAAAAGTTAAAAATTTATAGACGCGCGGTATCAGATAAAATTTAATTTGTTTCCAAATGTAATGTTGGAAGTCATTTGTTTTCTTGGACAATGTTGCAACCTTGTAAAATTTTATTGTTGGGGATGATTAATTTAAATGTGTGCGCATTTATTATAAATATATATATATAGAGAGAGAAATAAATACTTCGAAATGTATGTGTAATTAGTATGTGAATATGATGTTAAAGTAAAAGTATGATATTAAAGGTATTATGAATATATGTAAGAGCGCTCGTGTCTGTCCCCCTAGACGTGTATTGGTTGCTATAGTTTACCAGAAGTCTTCCGACGAATTTAAGAATGTAGATTTTGTTAAGAATACCGCCGTGCACTTAAGTAATTTTCCTTTTCTTCTGAATCAATGTAAGTGATAACCTCTGTAATTATATAATGACATGCATTGAAAAAATATCGGCAGGTCTAAACGTAACCCCCATCATAACAAATATTATCCCTGGACAATTAACCTAAAACCATTGTGGAAAGTGCACCTTGAATCCTTCTCACCTACATGTGTATCCTATGACTTGACCAGTTTTTTTTTTATCCTCAATTTGAACCATCATACTCCGTACACCTGTGGAAGATCATTTTTTTTTAATCCGAACCATGTATAAACATATACGAAAGTGATCCTAATGAAAGGTCTCGTGAAGTGTCCCAGTGTTGGATAAATAACTTGAAATTATTCGATTAATAAATTTGGAAATAGACCGTCTAAGAGGAGAAACTTCCTCTAGTGAAAGTTATTTTCTCGAAATCCCTAGATGGGTATAGACGTAGCAGTGTGCGATTGCAGATATAAACTGTTACCAGTTACAAACCAAATATAGACGACGAATGGTTTTGTAAACCAATAGATATATATATATATATACATATAGAGATATATATAAATGACCACAAACTAAGTTAAATGGAGCGAAACGTTTTGGACACTACGACTAGTGCGTGAGTTGTGATTTGGACGCTCGAAATTATTAATATTTTAATATCTCGACGTGAGGTAGAGACTCATATAAGTTCTAATACACCAAAAAGTTTTTTTTCTTCCCTCTTTGTCCAATTTTTTTTAAGTGAAATAAGTTTTTTTTCTTTTGCGTATGTCGCAAATCATCATTTTGCTTTAGCATGCCTAAGATATGATACGTGTAATTATTTTGTTTTCCTTTCTTTTTCGTTTGTCAATATGATTGAATATATAAAAATTTACTAAAATATAACACTATGTACTCTATTAATATATAACCAAGAACTTGTGCTTTTAATATTTTCTTCATAATTATTTGTTTTGTCCTTTTTTTTTCACTATGAATGTAATAAACTATTTGTACCTTTGTAGTTAGTTGGTTTCCTTTAAACATATATACACTGTCCTGAGTGAGTGAGCGTGTGAATGCATGATAGATTTAATATAAGTAATTTTAGTGATATCATTTGTCATATTAACATCTGTAATATATGTGTCATGTTTTAATATATGTGTTAAGGTAAATAACCTAGGTCATGAAGGACCGTCACTAATGGTTTAAATCGGCTCGAGGAGTGAAGCAAAAATAGCAGGATAAGCCTAAATACGACATCTTTCTTCCAGGAAGTTGAGACTTTTATTGATGCGATACATAAATTTATATTGAGTTGATAAGTGTGATTTTTTTTTCCCTCGGCTAATTCATATGTGTGGTCGATCCTAGAGGACAGAGTTCAGATGCTGGATAGTTATCAATCACCGGTTGGAATAACTTTAGAAAGAATTAAATTTCACTTTTCTCATTTCCAGGTCTAGGTCTGGGCAACCCCATGATCGTGGTGCCTGGAGCTAGGTCTGGGTGGTATGAGGGAACATGTGTCTATTCCGAAGCATTCCAAAATTGATTAGTTGTTAATAACATTTAGAATGATTCATCTTTCAACGACTTTCCCGACCTTTTACTATATTTCCGGAATTATCCAGTAATCTGTTTCTCATTAAAATACCCTATTTCTTTTCTTTCTTCTTTACCTACCTCCTTCTTTTACCCTTCTACTTTCTTCTCTTTCTTTCCTATTTCTAAATGAAAGAAAACGGAGTCATGATTGAGAGTAGTCGCTATTGGCACGGTCAATAAGTTGTTTAGATGAGTTTTCTTCGGGAGTCCGATATGAAGTAATTAACAATAACAAGAAAGTTTGTTGGAATTTAATTTATCAGAAAATAATCTGGATTTCAATCAGTAGATGATGTTTCGTAAATCGTCCTCATTAAAGAGAATTAAATTTAGCGACTACTCCTCTTCTCCAGTACTTTGCACTATTTTTCTTCGTTTACTACTATTATTTTTTTAACGTGTTTTCTTTCAATTTTGGCTAACCGTGACAGGATCTGTTGCCCTAGAAACGGCGGTTTCTATGGCAACGGACGAAGTTTTCTTTCAAAAGTAAAGAAAGAAAAAAAGCTTCTGCCTTCACACAAAACCTTATTCCAATGTGCCTAGAGTGAGCGGTTATCTACTCTTTTTTTTTTTAAACATTAACGATTGGCAGGCTACTAACATACTAACACTTAGTATGTAAAGCAACTGTCATGTTAAAAAACTTGTCTTGTGTGTCCTCACATACGCTACATATATCCTATATATATATATATATATATATATATATATATATATATATATATATATATATATATATCATTAAAATCAATTTTGGGCAATGCTGAGCGAGATGAAAAGAATGAAAATGTTATCACAGTCATCATCATGATCATAGGGTGACGTCAACACCACATACTGCTCGTCAATCATTGGTATTATCGAGACTGGCGGTGACATACGCGAAGCTTGCAGTTTTCTGTAAACAAATTGCAGAGCTATCTATGATTTGGCCTCTGCTGTGCTGTGTGAGAAGTGAGCAAGTGACCATGCGAGAGAGAGAGAGAGAGAGAGAAAGAAAGACAGAGGAGAGAATTTGCTAACGCAGAAAATTCTACATGGTACATGTGAAACTATATACAAGTTGATTATGGAATCGATTTATCACTGGGAAATGGATTTAGTGACCCAACAAGATATTCACAGTCAAGCACCACTAACATTTGTGGTGTGATTAATAGGATGAACTAGAAATGCAACGTATCTATGTATGTGTATGTGTGACAGAAAGAGAGAGAGAGAGAGAGAGAGAGAGGGAGACAAGGGGTGGAAGAAGAGTGTAAGGGGATGAATATGTACCTATATATATATTTGTTAGAAGAGTATCAAAAACCTTGGGTAAACTAAGCAAATAGATTCATCTATTTTCCTTCATATATGCATACGTATTTGAACACCACATAGGTTTACACATAGATGCATTTACTTTTGGTTATCTCCAATGTTTATCAGCCAATTCGTAGTGTACCTGTATTAGGTGTGCATTTTTTTTTTTATTAAAGTGCTTTTTTTTTCTTTCCAACTTCGTTTTTAGTTTACATATTTCGAAAGTTACTATATAATTTACAATAGGTGGCCACATATCCGTACAAGCCATTGAGAATTAAAGCATAGCTCATCCATGCCCATAATTTAATATTACTACTACTACTACTACTACTACTACTACTACTACTACTACTAATAATAATAATAATAATGATAATAATAATAATAATAATAATAATAATAATAATAATAATAATAATGTATGTGTTAGAACTAATTTTTTTTACACAGATCTAATCGCGTACGAAGCATTTTTACAATTTTCGGCTCGGGGTGGAATTGACAGGGTCAAAATTTTGCCTGTATGGAACCAAAATTACATACTTGTTACCAGGTGCGGAGTAAGGCTTTTGGGTCCCTGGAGCCAACTATTTCAAGGGGACCCTATGTTACAAATAATTCGAGGACAAATTTTCTTTGCTGCCTTCCACAGCCTCACAGGCTTATCGAAACACCGAGAACTATGCTGTAATATTTTAATGCGCTCCAAGTTTACAATAATTAGTTTAATTACATTCATTATTAACAGTTAAATGCTCATATACTGTAGTGTAACACACAAATGTCAAATACCAGCCAAATGGTCAACAGTCCCTGCAAAAAACACTAATAGAGTAAAAGGAGAAAAATCATACACAAATAGGTAAGGCTGTACAGTCACCCACATAAGTAGGCTACCTTGACCCCAAATAATGGAATTATAACAGTCAGGGGTCAAAGTACTTTTGTGCGTGACTGTACAAGGCCAGATAGTTAGAAAAGTTTTCTTCATACATTTTTGCTCTGCAAAGGATTCTGTTATGTCATTAAACGATAACTCTCTGATCAAACATGATTCAATAGATAACAGGCAAAAGCATTGAGCTTCTTCTGCCTCATGTTAGACTTCACTGGACTTTTTAACAATTTAAGTTTAGAAAAGGATCTTTCGCCAGTACAATTTGTAACAAAAAGAGATAGATAAATTCGTACGCAATGCAGGTATTTGGGAAAACTGTATCTAAGTTACTTTCATTAACATCAAAAGTATTTTACTTGCTGTAAGAGAACTCCTAGTGTTATATTTAGCTATATACAATAAGAAATGACGAAACTCGTGTGTTAAGTAATTTTTTCCCAAAACATGTTGTTAGGGAATAACTTTTTAGTATAACACAGCCCAAATTGATTTGAATAGGAACGTTTTATTGTTAAGAAGATTTGGAAAACCTCCTAGATTTGCTCTAAGTAATGACAGAGATATTTCGAAGGAATTGTCACCACAAGGTAATAATTTGGTTTGTAATAGAGTCCAAATATAGCTCACTCCCTCACAAAACAAGTATTGGGAAGACGCTGGTGAAAGAAGACTTAACTCTAGCGATACCGCGAGCGGAAAAAATAGCATGGGTCTGAAGCCTAGAATATAATAAGTTGAGTGCTATATTTTAGTATTAAAGAGAGGGATTTTCGCCCCCCCCTGAATATTTGGTCCCCTGAGCCTGGGCTCCATTAGCTCCGCCCTTAATCCGTTCCTGCTTGTTACGCGGGCTTATATAACAACAGAGGATAAATACCCGGCAATGAAATGGTAATTGGGACATTCTTCTTTCTATGAGGAAATTATTTTGAATCAGGTTCTGAATTATAGCTACTGGTCTATAAAAAATAGTAAGAATAATCTAGATATTAAGCCAATGCACTTGCTGCATTGAAATACCACTTTTCGTGAAAGCAGCTAGTCAAAGGAAAGATGGGTAACCGTTCGTATTCACCACATGATGTTGACATTGCGACATCCATCTAGTAGTAAGAACAATTGGGAAGCTATCTGAATATATATATAGCGAACTCCTGTCCATAAAGTCAGCAATGACGGCGAGGGGAACTAATGTCATGACCACATATCATCTCAAAAATATGAGACCTACAACTCGGTTAGAAGACTCTGGCCGCTATGAGCTGTCGTTCCGGGAGTTTAGTTTATAATAAAGATATGAACGACACTGTTAAATAAAGAGGAAGGAAATACTTCTACAGAACAAACAAATATTCACACACACACTTTTATGAAGATCGTAGTTTTGGAGTGGAACACAGAGCTATAGTGCTAAGTTTTGATTAAATGTGAGTTTGTGAATTTTCTCAGAGTTCTTGTTTCCTTCCACATTCTCATTTCCAAGTTGTCCTGTAATAACTCAGTTGCATCTATCATAATAACATCCTTGAGCTCACAGGGTAAGCTGTGAAACATTCATATATATATATATATATATATATATATATATATATATATATATATATATATATATATTCAGGGCCGGATTTAGGGGTGATGCACCGTTGCACGTGCACCCCCCCTCGTTGTAAATATTCACTATCTAAAATGAGAAGGAGTGAAAATAGCAACACTTTCCGAAACTTTCTGCCATTATTTTTCCTTTTGGAGCTTATAAGAAAGCAGAGCTTTGCAAGAGCAATAGTTTAAGTCAGTTTTCTTAACGTTGAAGGATAAAGATTCACCAAGAAAATGAATATAACATTTGTTTTGAAGGGTTTCAGTGTGATTGATTATTTTGGTAGTTATGGTGCACCGCCCTTAGAAAATCCTGGATCCGGCCCTGTATATATATAAGAGTTTTTGGAGTCTCAACTCTAAAATGGTATTCTATTAAATGGTGCCCCAAGCGACCTCAAGTTTTTGAATGCATTTTAAATACTCTATTCGAGGCAAATGTATCATCTAAGTTTGGAACGGTTAGAGAGAGGGATATCGTATCTTGGATAGAGGTAATTGACGTAGAAGCACATCTATTACTATATAGTATCATCATGGCGGCCATCTTAAAGTCTGCCATCTTGGATTCAGGTTCGATTCTTTAAATACGAAGGGAATCGTGTGTAGTGTTCTTCACTACAAACACATCTGGCGTTATTTACAATTTATCTCTAATAAATGAATAGTTATTACACTCATATTATGGGTTATTAATTTACAATTGTCTTTGCAAACTTACAAGATACCTTTGCCTCAATTTGTATACCGTAAATGGATTTGAAACTTGAAATCAATTGAGGCACCGTTTAATATACAATTGAGTTAATTTTTCTCATGGTTTACTTTGGTCTTATATGGAACTGTTTTAAGGAATAACTCGAAGTCGAAAACTCGAAGTCGGCTTTAAAAAACTCGAAGTCGAAAAATAAAAACCACCTTAATATATAAGAGATAGACAAAATATAGAAACACCTGGTATAAAACAAGTAGCAATTTCAAACACGATTTGCTTCTGAATGGTAGGTGTTGCTGTGGTCATCGACACATCCTGTGAAGTATACAACCCGGCCAATCAATCAGATGGGCCAGTTACAGTTCAGAGACCGGTCCATGAAGGTTATTGTGAATCATGTCTGGACTGGCAGAGTTTCAAAGAGGGTAAATTGTGGGTTCACATATGGTGGGAGCTTCCATGACGAAAGTAGCGGAAATGTTTGGTGTATCAAGAAGCACAGTCCCGAAGATCATGATTGCTTACGAGCGTTCCGGAAAAAGCGCATCAGCTTTTAGCGAAACACCAGCGTGGGCGCAAGTGTGTGTTGCGTGATAGAGAAAGAAGCACACTGGGTAGGATTCTGACCAAGCAGATCACCACGGCGCCAAAAGTTCCAGCTGAGCTGAACACAGTGCTTACAAACCCTGTTAGAAGAGAATAGAAAAAAGTCAGAAGAGAACTTCACAAGCAGGGTATTTATGACAGATCTGTAATTCCCAAACCACTCGTGACTGTTGACCATGCTGCTATACGGAGGCAGTAGTACAACGTTCATAAAATCTGGACAATGGAGTAGTGGAAGACTGTCATGTGGTCGAATAAGTATGCCTTTACATTGTTTCCAACTGCTGGCCGAGTTTATGTGAGGACAACGCCAGCACAAGCGTACGATGCAGGCTGTCTGTTACGAAGAGTGAAGCATGGCGGTGGTTCAGTGACGATTTGGGCGGCCATATCCTGGTATTCTGCCACACCTATCATTATCCTGCATGGACATGTCATCGCCAAGGAATACATAACCATTTTGGGTGATCAGCTGCATCTCATGATGCAAACTTTGTTCCCAGATGGTAATCCTGTGTTTCAAGATGACAGAGTCCCTGTTCATACAGCTCACATCGTCGAGGACTGGTAGAATGAG
Source organism: Thermobia domestica (assembly GCF_964235325.1). Lineage (NCBI taxonomy): Eukaryota > Metazoa > Arthropoda > Insecta > Zygentoma > Lepismatidae > Thermobia > Thermobia domestica. The sequence continues at coordinate 96,790,431 of NC_137468.1, forward strand.
CACGAAGATGATGTGTCACATCTGTCATGGCCTCCACAATCGCCAGACCTCAATATCATTGAGCCTTTGTGGTCAGTTTTAGAGACCACAAAAGTGCAAACCCGCTACTCACCACTGTAGTCTCTACAATAACTTGTAGCTGCTTTGGCGGAAGAATAGTACAATATAGCTTTGACAATCATTCACGATCTGTATTTCTCCATTCCCCGGCGACTGCAGGCCGTTCTGGGTGCCACAGTTGGCCCTACTCGCTATTAATAAAGGTAATATGAAATTTTTCAGGTGTTTCCGTATTTTCGTGTTTTCCAGTATTTATTCCTCTTTCCTTTTTCTTCAGTATACACTATGCTGAGTCCGCGAAACAGTTTCCAGCGAATAGGGGACTCGAGGAAAAAAAATTTCCCTGTGTGTTGGGAAAGCTTCTGGAGAAATGCGTTTAAACTTTTTTCTCTTTCCACTGAATCTTTGCACCACCTCCGAAAACACTACACGCAGATATAATGTAAGTGCGGTAGCATGTGGAACCAATGCTAAATCTAAATAGAACCAAATTTGCAGTCCACCCTCATTCGAGATTTCCACTCGATCGATGTAGTGGTTTCTAAGAAAGAGGTACTGTAAATAAAATTTTGGAAGGTACGCCTGCAGGGTGATAAATCGAGTAGTTTTCATTTCTTATGTCATTCTGTAGTTTTGTCTAGTTACTAACAACAGTAGCCATTGTTCGCACATGAAGAAATCGTCACTGTAGATAAAATTTGGGTACATCATGACAAACCGGAAAGCAAGGCTGCGAGCATGGTTTGGAAACACCTATCATCACCAGAAGATTTGCAACCGTCACTGATAAGGTGAAAGTCACTGATAAGGTGAAAAATTGGTCACAAGTTCAACCGAAAAACTTGCTGAACAAGACGGAATAATAATAATAATAATAATAATAATAATAATAATAATAATAATAATAATAATAATAATAATATTATTATTATTATTATTATTATTAAACTTGTGAAACGTTGGGAAAAGTGCCTTCCAGTGCAGGGAGATTATGTAGAAAAATAATGTATGTTACAGTTTTCTATCATTAGAATAAATGTACCCAGTGGCGGATCTAAGGGGGGGTTATAGGGGCTATAGCCCCCTTCCCTTGACGCACAGGTATACACAGGATAAAATGGGCTTCAATCTTGCTTTACACTGGATAAAACGGCAAACTATGGTTCAGCCCCTCCCTTGATCATATCCTGGATCCACCACTGAATGTACCTTTTCTCAAAAGTCTCTTTACTTTTTCACTTATCCTCATAGTTAATTTTCATGACGAGTTTATATGTCGAATTTCATCTTCCTAACTTTAAGGATCCGTGAGATGCTCTATTCTTGTTTAAAAAAAAAAAAAGTTTCCTTAAGATGAGTACCGGTACATCAAGAAATCCTATCTTATCCTTTGTTTCCTCGACAACGGGAGTTTTCTATCTAAATTTCACATTTCTAGCTGTAATGATATGGCGCCAATTACATACATATTTCCAGAGAGCCATTGAACCGATCATCTTATGTAAGCGATTTGGTTCGAGAGCTTTTGAGAATTCTCGTATACAAAAGAATATTGCCAATTCTTGAGACTATAAAAAAAAATCTTATATGCGGGAGGTGGCGAATTAACAGATGCTATAATAATTTTTCGGTATTCTTTCAATTATCCCTTACATTAGTTACAACTATTACATTGGAAAGGCGTACTTGCTGATATAAGGATTTCGTAGCATTCATTTTCATTTTATCAAGTCTTCGTTGGTACCTTAGTCAAGTGGAGAGCGAACGAACAGTATCGACTTACAAAAAAAGAGGGAGAGTTCCCGCCGAGTGTTGGGATTTGAAGAGCTTCTTCCGGTGGGTACTTGACGATGGATGAAGGGAAAGTACGCGGGTACTTCTAGCTTGTCTAACAATCGTCTGCCTTTCATGTCTCCCAGCAGAACAGAATCAACACTTATTTCTACACAAGGCTTCATTTTCCTTGTGTTCACTAACTGCACCAATTCATTCTGCAGGTTCCTCAGGAAAAAAAAAAGAGGTTATGGATTATTGTTGGAAGCGAGTAACAAAGTGTTAATATTAATTCAAAACTACTGTATATTGAATAAAACTATGATTATAATAACTGGAATCAGAAATTCTAGTTTCGCTATACCTCAGTCAATCATAACATTGTGCTAACCATTAATCCCTCAACCTCACGAAATTGTAGTTCAGTACCTTGGGTAACGAACTTAATACTCAGACAAGTAATTGTAGCTAATGTTGAGCTCAATCTCATGAAATTGCTTATCCTATTTACGTTTGCACCAAGCTTATCCAAGTAATCTTGCGACAAGGGCATGAATTGCTACTGGGCAAAGATATACCGTAATCGGTTCAGAGGTGGTCAAATTTATAACATGATAGTTTAAATTTGACTTCGATCCTTTTGTGATGAATGACAAAATTACAATAAAAATATAGTAATTATTGTAGATTGGATCACATTTAAATATTTATATTTAAATTTGAATTGGGGTTTACCAAAGAGCATTCAGTATGAAAATAAAATTTGCATAAGTGATTTCGGTTAAGCAAGCTAAGGATTGTCACGTGATACATTCAATTATCGCGAACGATTATGTTAACTATAACTCAACTATGAATCAAATATTAATGATAGAATAAAACTTGAATAAGATAAAATAGCGAACATTTAAAATACACAGAGATTTTATCATGGTAATGATTGTCAGCCTAGTCATGTCCCTAAGAATGAGTAGTATTATTCCTATATAATTTTTCTAATTGACCTAATTAGGAGATGGGAATTTTACTTTGGACTCAAGAATTTACAAGAATTTTAGGAATGATCAAAATTTAAAAAAAAGAAAAGAAAAGAAAAAGAAAAAAAGAAAAAAGATTACGATCTTGGCCAAGAATTTTAGGAATGATAAAAAAATGAATCGAAAGACTGCGATCTTGGCCAATAATTAGTTTTTAGATCAGGGGCCACAAAACTTTTGAACGTTCCCTAAATCGAGTCTTCGTATTTCTTGCGGAATAAGGACATCATACTGAGTTAAGTGATAGTTTGGTTTTGGCTACATTATATGCAGTTCTCCAACTATAAGGCCTACAAGAAAATTTTTGATTGAAATATATTGGACCCTTTTGATGCATTTTTGGATCAGGGGCCACAAAATTTTTGAACGGCCCCTAAATCGAGTTCTCGTATATATATATATATATATATATATATATATATATATATATATTCCGAAATAAGTACATCACACTGAGTTACGTCATAATTTTGGTTTGGCTACACTATATGTACTTCTCCACGTATAAGGTCTGAAGAACATTTTTGCCTGTTGGACCTTTTATCCAATAAAAGAAACACTGAATATTTGGTAACAGTTCTAAAAATTGTAATAAACCGAAACTTAGTTCAGCAACAAGTTTTAAAGAATAGGTAACAAGACAAAGTCATAAAAATAAAAATGAAAGAAATTAAGCATGAATTGTTCTTAACAAAACTAAACTGTATTGAAAGTTTACTTGTATTGAAAGCTTACTGTAGGCATTATGTAAAAAAAAAAAGTTTTATGATAAAAAATATAATTCTGAATGATACATAATCAACATAGTGCTAAATTGTAAGCAATATTGTTTTCACAAATTAATTGCAATGCTGAAAATTTAATTAATATTTTTATTATTAACACAGTTATTAAATAGTTAACCATATTTTGGTAATTCTGATATTTTTTAAGTAAACAGTTTATACGTGTCATGATTAATTATCAACTGTATATAGCAAGTGCTAGAAAGTCGTTACCAAACATGATTACGTTTGCCTATTCACACAGAATAAAGTGAAAGAATTTAGGAAGAAAGAAAATGTTTGATTGGAATCTTTAATAGAGAACAGAATAAGAATTCGAGAAATGTAAATTTCTGTTTTAGTCGTGACTATTATATTGGAGAATAGCTATTTGAAAAGATAGATAAAAATTACAAAATCATGGTATACTTATAGGATCCTTTTTATGTGCCTCTGTATCTCTCTATATTTTACAGGGTGTTTCAAAACAACACCGACAACATTTAGAAGGTGCTTCCTGACACAGCGATAAGACAAAAAAATATAGACCAACCTGGGTGCACAAATGCTTCCTTTTGGAGTTATAGTCTGCCGAAAACATCAAAAAATGAACTTTAAAGATTCATAGCTTCAAAACTATAGGACCTACAGTAAAGACTTTACTAAGGAACTAATGTGTGCGCTAGCCAAAAATATATGTTTCAGAATCCTAAGGTACTCACGCAACATTTTTTATTGATAGAATTTGGCTACGGGCATGTAACTTGAAGTACTCAGCAACTACCTCTATAAAAATTGTTGCGGATATATATTACTTAATTTACGGCTAAAATTACGGCTCGCTATGTTTTTAAACAAACTAACCTCTAAATATTAATTATATTCAGAGAAGTAGAATAATAATATATAGATTACCCTATTCTTTCAACTCAAATTACCCGTAATATTCATTGGTATCCTACCTTAAACACTAACTTGAATTTACGTCCGATACCTTTAGAAATGACTATCGCTTAATCAATAACTGCGTAATCGAATTATTTACGGATATATTACAATAGTTCTCCAATTAACATTCACATCTAAACTGATTTCAAAACGATAGAAAATCTTATTAGTAATATCTTGATTGTTATGCCCTCGGACCATTATTACAATGTACCATAACTATTAAAACATCAAATAGAATGAAATGAGCATAACAGTACTACTATTAAAAGTGAACATTTAATGAATAATAGGAGATAGGTGTTTTCAGTTTTTCCTGAATGTAAGAACGTTAGTCAGATTTAGCAATAATAACAGTCATTCACCAATAAACAATAATAAATAAAATAAAATAAAATAAAAATTCATTCCACAATTTATACCATTCAAGTAGGAACTTAGCATAAGATTAAAATGTTTCACTAAAATTACCCATCAGTAGAAAAAATGCGTTACGTTTGGCAAAAGGATGTGATCGACAAGAGATATTACCTCTCTTAGTTATTAAGCCTTTAGATAAAAACAAAGGGGTACAGAAATAAAACTGGTTTGACTCTACCTTTCGTTGTGCAGGAGTGGGTATGTTCCAGGTTATCGTGTTACCATTTTAAGTTTTCATACTAAGTGCCCACTTCCATTAGCTGCTAAGGATGTCATATAATCACTTTTTGCTATGTTGGGTGTCTGGTCTTCGAACCCCTTAAGGGTCCTCCTTTGCAATAAACAGCTAGCTATCTTTCTTCATGAGCTATGGGTCTGACTTTAAACTTCTATCGCATCGTCCATAATCTAGGCTGCCGGCTGCTGGCCAAACTCCTTTGGACGCATAACGTTGATCTATGCTACTTACGTTTCAGTTAATACGCTTCACAGTCACTCCAGTCTTCTAAAAAAATCTTTTGTTTCTCTGTCGTGGTTTCTACATTTCCTTTTAAGTTTAAAATATCGTTTTTAATTTGTTCCTGAGATTGGTTTCCCCAATTCTCAAAACATCGCTTGAGGTGTTGGTGTCCTTTAAAGCAGCTAAAATATCTGAAACGTGACGTTACCGAATTTCACATATATTCGTCGAGATCTTAGATGGGCCTTCTTGACGACAGTCTGTCTGGTGTGTGTTGTATGGCCTTTTCAAAGTATTAACTTTGCACAAGGTTGCTTCTCGAATACAATGAAAATGCATTACCACAGAGACTCGAAAAGGTTTTGTGTGTGTGTGTGTGTGTGTGTGTGTGCATGTGGTCGGCTTCAAGTAGATTTCTTTCCTTTTAAAATTCCGTTAAACTCCGCGAAGATAATCCTTATTTGTAGAAAAAAAAATGGAATGAAAGTTCAATATACCCGAAAATTGATTAAATAGAACATTTATAATAATTTTGAACATCAAATAAGTGAATAAATGATTAATACGTAACAGAGCAACTGTTACAAGGATTGGGGCAACGAAGCTAAAATAAAGCTAATAGAACGATTAAGTAAATAAAGCGAAAGATGAGCGAAATAAGGAACGAATAACTCGATTGGAGGGCCAGGATAATGTTAATCGAAGTAAACAATCTATGATAGGCAAAAGATGAGCAAAAGAAGTAAGAGGTAAGTCAACCGGAGGGATGAAACAATGTTAATCGAAGGACATATTAAGCTAATTTAGGCGAAAGAGAAGTGAAACAAACAACAAGAAACTCAATTGAAGGGACAAGATAATGTTAATCGTAGGGAACAATAAGCTAAGTTAGATGAGACAAAATAAGCAACGGGCAAGTCAAGGAACAATAAATATGCTAGGCAAAATATAAGCAAAACAAACAAGGGGTAAGTTGATTTGGAGGGACAGAATAATGCTAGTAGAAGGGAACAATTAACTAAGTTAGGTGAGAGATAAGCGAAACAAGCAACGGGCAAGTTAATTGGAGGGACAGGATAATACTAATAGAAGGAACAATAAACTATGCTAAGCGAAAGAAAAGCGAAACAAGCAAGGGGTAAGTTGATTGGAGGAATGGAATCATGCTTATAGAAGAGAAAAATTCACTAAGTTAGGTGAGAAATAAGCGAAACAAGCAAGGAGTAAGTTGATTGGAGGGACAAAATAATGATAATAGAAGAAAACAATAAACTAAGTTAGGTGAGAGATAAGCGAAACAAGCAAGGGGTAAGTTGATTGGAGGGATGGAATCATGCTTATAGAAGAGAAGAATAAACTAAGTTAGGTGAGAGATAAGCGAAACAAGCAAGGGGTAAGTTGATTGGAGGGACAAAATAATGATAACAGAAGAAAACAATAAACTAAGTTAGGTGAGAGATAAGCGAAACAAGAAATGGGCGAGTCAACCGGAGAGAGAGGATAATGCTACTAGAAGGAACAATGGTGGAAAAGAAGGAAACAAGCAGCGGGCAAGTCAACTGAAGGGACGGAATAATGCTAATCGAAGGGGAGAATAAGCAAAGTTACACATATTCACCCATACTCAAGATTCAGCTTGATTAATATGAAGTCGTGAAATCAAACCATTTATTAGAATTGTGAAGTAATACTGACCGAACGAAAGTGAATGGAATGTGTGAAGAATCTGCTTAGGAGGCAGAAAGTGATGCGTAGTACAACTACTACTAATTTTTATGGCAAGGTAACCGATTTACCTGATGAAAAGCAAGTCTCTCTTGTCTTGTTTTACCTCGCGCGAGGGGAAAAGAAAGAAAGAAAGAAAGAGAGAGGAAGAAGAAAAGACAGCTATTCTCAAATATGTCTCCCAACCAAAGATGCTTTTGTACAATGAGAAGTTCCATCATCAACCCCTTCTTCGATCGAAGAGTAAAAGACGAAGCAAGGGAAGATCTTTGTTAAAAAAAAGTACAAGAGAAATAAAAGAAGGAAAAGTAGAAGAAGGAAATAAAGAAAGAATGTGGACCACGAAGAAGAAAAACGAATAAAGAACAAAATGAGATGAAAGAGGTAGACAAAGAAAAAGGCGAAATGTGTATGAAGACTTTCTGGCAAAATTAGAAGGCACAGAAAGCGCAGTCAAGGAACTCCTTTTAGTTTTTGTATGTTTGATTCCCGCCTCTGCTAAAGGATTTTTTCCCCTAATGACTTTAATATGTTGTAATTGTGTTAGCTATTTCAAGACCTATTATAAATTTAACCAGCAACTGTTACAGAACCAAGGATACACCCATCATAATGGTCCATACCTTGTTCTGTAATTTGAGAAAATACCAGGAACAGTATCTACTGAGGATGGTTGAGGAGAACGAGGACGACTACTACTACTACTACTACTATTATTTAGTAGTACTGTAGTAGATTAGTTGGCAATGGAATACTTTGGATTCGGTTCTCAGTTGCAAAATTGATCACACTGACGTAAGTGTTTTGTTCAATTTCTTCACTTATATCAGGTAAACATAAATAATATCGGAACGTTTCCTGATAGATACACGACACTTTGCCTAGTTAAATACTCGCTAAAAACTTTAAATTTCTGATTGCTGAGGAATTTTTAGTTCGATATTACTTAAAACGGATTATGGTTGGTTGGAATTTAGCGGATCTTTTCAGTACCAAGACTATACGAGATATGGTTCTACAGTTTAAAATGGAAACCGAACGACCGTAACACAATCAAATTTCAATGTTTTCACCGGTGAATCAAACCCAGGACTCCGTGAAACAAAGGTGCGCGCCCAGCTACTAGACCATCAGGCAGAGTTTCAATAAAGTGGTATCCAGTAATATATTGTCGTGGGAATAAGCCGTGAGTTTTGCCTAACACAAAACAATATCCCCTAATGATAGGAAGAATACAGGATGGTCAGATTCTGAACTACACATGTGACGGAGGAATAGTCGCAGGAAAAGCACTATCTCCCATAGGGTTCAATTGAAAATTTAGAAAGAAAGTGTTAAAAATCACGTGAAACTGATGTCAATTATGGAATATAACTTTTGACACTGAAAAATCAGACATTTTGCTCGAGAAAAACTTCTATAGTATTGGTAACTAACAGAAATTAACATTTTCTTTTTTCCACCTTGGGATCTTGATTCCAATACATACAATAAGTATTGTTTCGAACCTATAAGTAGATCTTTGTTCAATACTGTTCACGAAATGAGAGGATATGAGGAAATTGTCTCTTCAATCCAACATTTGTTTCTGGAAGCCTACCTTGTCTTATCCTACATTTTTTTCTTGGACTCTTATCAATTTTGTTAGTTTAAGATAATCAAAATTACTCAAAGGATTTGAATAATTCTTTCACAGATGGAAAATACATTTCTTTCGGATGGTAATAGTTAAGCTTTTTTTAAAATCATGGATTGACTCCACGTGACTGGCCAATAGCGTAAACGATTATGCAGGATGGATGAAAAAGTTACTACTGCACGGAAAAAGTTTAATACATACACAAGCAGGATGTGTGCCATTGCTAGGAGTATGTGTGCACCATTAGAATAAAATAAATAACAATAGATATTATCTGCAAGTTAACAGCGTGCTATTTACGTATATGTGTGCTATTTATATATCGAGTAAATAAATAGTTCAATCAGATTTTTTTAAAAAAATATATAGGGTCTATTCTTGGAAACAACTTTTAGCGACTAAAAAATAAGTTTTTCTCAATTTTCTTGACAACTACATACGAATTTACTAGGGATGGCTAATTCCGGAATTTTTACTTTTTGGAATCCGGAAAGTAAAATCGGAAAAGAAGGAAGCAGACTGGGACCTAAATGTTAAATACCATCCCGGTATTTGCCTGGTATGAATAATGAACACCTAGGAGAAACCTTACTTAGGATAGCTGGCTTCAAAAAGCGTACATCTTTCTGACCGAGTGTCTGTGTCCCCCCCAAGAATCAAACCGCGGACCGCTCGCACCAAAGGAATCACGTTAACTTTGATGAGATCTATCAATTGATGTGTGTTTTTTGGTGGGGAGGGGAATTCTTTGTGTTAAATGTTAATGATATTTGCGGAATTTTGTTCCCCTTAAACCGTTTGACATAAAGGCACGACATCCATTAAATGGGGGCTTTTTAGTTGGTTGATTTGGAGTTTAGTTGTTCGTTCAGCACTAAGACTATATGAGACGTGGAACTACAGCTTAAACATGGAATCGGGGCACATGATCTCCCACCGGGAATCGAACTGAGGCTTTTTGATACACAGAATACGAATTTGTAGTTCTCTTGCACAAATTCAATACAGAGAATGCTAGGGTAAGAAGGAACACAAAACATGTCCGCTATAACACGCGTGAGAATTTACTAGTTTATATGTAAACAAAAGGAGACAGAGGTCACGAAAAGAGGGAAACTCTACTCTGCAGTGACATAGGAAACCAGTAGCTGCGGCCTCACTGTACAGACGTAATATAGATTTGTTGTTGAATCCCCAATTCTATTACATATGTTGCGATGCGGTTTTGTTAAATTTTCTTTTCGTGTACTTCTCTGTATATAGCTTTTGTTCTTCGCTTCACAATGCCTCGTATTTTCGATAAAAAAAAGAAAAAGAAAAAGAAAAAGAAAGAAAATTACAGTTTTATTACTAGTTTACTTCAAACTCTTTACTTCATCATGCAAAATGTAACAACGCGGAACTGGAAACAATTATGCAGTCACATGATGGGGTTAGTACCAGCAACTTTGTCATTTTGAAGTCGTGTGCTTGTTGTAAGTAATAGTTACAGTTAGGTAGAAAGTGTTATGAAATATGAACAGACACCCTGAGATTAGGAGTTGCTATGTTTTATTCTGCGAAAACAGGATGTCAGAACAGAGAAGATTTTCGGTGAATTAGTTTCAGAAGAGATATGAACGATTGTAGTTTTAGTGAGTAGAGGAGTAAGCCAGATTGATGAATATTTGTAAAGATAGCCTTGTGTGAGTTTGAGAGAGCCAAGTAAGACCGAAATCTGTTTACTGCACATGGTCTGGAAGCTATTAGTAGTAGCAGACGAGAATGGTTATTGGTAGATCTCATAAAGTAAACTTTAGTATATGACAGTGCTGGTATCAAATAGAATTGAAATGTTCAACGTACACTCATGTCCAAAATGATTGTCGCATATCTATAATTGTCTTCTTGTAAGAATATAATTTGATAATGATTTTCCAGGGTGCTTTTAATACTGATACTATGTGTATAATTGGGAAATGTATACTTGTGGTAAATTTCATAGGAAAAGAATTATAAATACGAAAATTAGAATGAGTAAAACAAAATGTTGCTAAATGGACAAGAAAGTTTTATTTTCGTTTTATTGTAATTATTTACTGCTATTTTGACATGAAATTTGGTACATACACATATTAACATTATAAGAAATACCGGGCGAATTCGTTATCAAATTATATTGCTACAACAACACATTTATAGACATGCGACAATAATTTTGAACATGAGTGTACTTGTGACAGACGATTAGTTTACGTCATACATATAACACGTTTAAACGTATACACAATATCCGTAATTGCTTTGTATTCTCATATGTATTAATTTTTTACGCTAGAATACTTAAGATCAATAACTGCAGAACATACAACCAAGTTACTACAGTCTGTGAATGAACCATTACTATAAACTACTATAGCGGTAGCCTACGCGTGTGGGAAACGTATGTTCCTTAGCAACGAGACTATTTATCAAATAACTAACGAGTAGGTTTCACGTAGAATTATTTTCTTGTGTACTAGTTGAAACATTTAGAAAGTAAAGAAATACCGTAAACTGGGGTAACTTGGAAAATCTCAGTCTATTTGGAAAATTGATTCTTTTTGTTACATGATCTAATAATGAGAGAAATATGACAGATATGTCGTTTTCTTCCAGACCAATCAAAAGTAGGAACCTAAAAGAGGCAGTATGGATGGTCGTATAGATTGGTATAAAAACTCTCACAGCAATTAATACTTTTTGTGTTTTTTCAGGTTTCTATAAATTGTCTCTGTGTTTCCGTAATGGTTGTGCTAAATATCATTGATTTCAGAAATTTCCTAATGAGATGAATTAGTTTTACATTTCCACTTCCTTTCTGGGACAATCTGTGGCCATTTTAAAAAAAATCCTTCCTTTTTTCCTTCTAAAATTGACTATATTGATGAGGGATAGATAACGATGACATTATTGAAGTTTTACCTGAACCTACCTACAATCGCAGAGAAGAAGTTTTTCCATATGACTTTACAGCAAAGAGTTTCAATATGTGAATTTCTATCAGTAAGGATTAGCTTGCCTTTGGCGTTGCCTCTATCGATTCACGCGGGAAAAATAAGGTTAATGCAAAATAATTCAACGTTATGAAAGGTATGCAACCTGGAACACAGACAAAAAGGTTGGGTTGCATACCTTACAGGCATTGGTTCATTATTTATAAATTTTCCCATAAATTGTAACCCTCCTTAATCCCTCTTAAGATGAAACTAAAGAAAACGTCTTAGGTATGATTAATGTTAACCTACGTACAAAATTAATTGGTTCTAGGTGACTCCTTTCTATGTGGAAATCTGATGACAGATACACACGCAGACATCTTTTATACATACACCGTGTATATTAGTATACTATACAGATTTACTATACTGATTGATATATTCATGTTTGTTATGTTTTTTATTGCTAAGACGATGCAAAATCTTATCTACAGTATGTTCAATGCTAAGGCCATGCTAGAAACACTAAACTTGGACAGATACTCCCTTTTCAAGGAAAGCAAGGGATAAAAAATATTTTTTCTTTTTGAAAATACGTATCTTAAGGGGAACGAAGGAGTCTATTTATTTATTTTGTCAAGATTAGATACGATCACGAATCTCTGAAGTTGGGGAGATAAAACTCGACATATAAACTCAAAACTCGTTACTAAAACAACCGAAAAATATTTAAGCTTTTTCGAAACTTCCGCTCTAAAAGGATGAAAGAGAAACAATTCTATAATATTGTAATTTTCACATTTTATATTCACAAAATACAGAACATGATGATCCGCTTACATCAAAAGAGTGAAATTCAGTAAATAAACTCTAAAAATAAATAAAAAATAATAAAAGAATATATGTGTTTTTTCGAAAATTACGCTCCTAAAGGGAGAAAAGTGGTCAATTTCTAAAACCTTCAAATTTCCGATTGTTTGAAAAAAGGCGATTTTTTAAAGTTGCAGTCATAAAATTTGGTATTAAAAACCCTTAATTAAGAATAAGGAAATCCGTCTATCATCGTTTTCGGAAATTTCGTTTCTAAAGGAGGAAAGAGGGCAATCCCTATAATATTCATGTTTCCGGTTTTATACATATGTTCATTAAACCTTATTCTTCCCATGCGAAGAACGGACATTTCTGTTAGTCACTAAAATCATGTTCTAACACAGGCTGGCTACCTCGAATGGTTTTCAGATGTCATTACAGTGATTGTCAACAAGTGCAAGTTATGTAACTTAACATTTTACTCATGTTTTGGTTCTTAACTGCCCTATCAATGCCTGAAATCTATGAATCATGTCATGTGCTTTAAGGGTTATCAACAGGGCCCGGATCTTGTTGACCTAAAATTTTCTAAAAAGTGACCTATAAAATTACACTAAAATTCCTCTAAAATGACCCTAAAATCCACAAAAATTGCCCCTAAAATTTGTTTTTTAAACGTTTATTTCGTTAAACATTGTCATTTTTGAATATCTATTAGATTTTAATTAACGTTTCTTATACATATTCACAAAGTTTTGTTTCAGTTAGTTGCAGTCTATTGATCAGTCCATTGTACGGCATTATACGTACTGAAAGCGTCAGTTCACTCCCGATTTGAAACTAGGAAACACACTTAAAGAATAGAAGTTCGCAAGTGTAGACTGTATACATGAGAATAATAGATAAAACACCGTTTAAAATCTTTGTACGTCTTGTAATCCATTGTTAGTTATTCACGTGATCACATCCTTTGTGGTCAATGATCTAAAACCATCTGTTTGGCCACCGACCAACCCCTACCCCTAGTCAATCAGCTACAGCTTAGTGTTCATTAGCTTCTTAGGAATGCAGTTTTCCACCCCAATAATCAGGAACCAGGAAAAGAGATAACTTCGCATTTTTCAAATCCGTGAACAGTGCTCATTTTAAGATTTCCTTATGTAGAAGAAAAAGACTAAAAAGACCATAAGTGACCTGAAAGTTACCTTAAAATATTAAAAAATGACCTGAAACTTCAAAACGGTAAAAAGTGACCAAAAGTTGACCCTAAAACAATATACTTTTAGAACCTGGAGTTGACGGACAACGTTTTTATTTGAAGTTGCCTTGTCCTATGCGTAACAAAAAAAAGTTGACTTGTCAACAAGATCCGGGCCCTGGTTATCAATACCTGAAATTTATGAATCATGTTATATGTGTTTTAAGAGTTATTAATGCCTAAATGTATATCATGTCGTGTGTTTTAAGAATTATCAATGCCCGAAATTTATAATTCATATGTGTTTTAAGGGCTATCAATGCCTGAAATTTATAAATGAAGTCATATGTGTTTTAAGAGTTATCAATGTTTGAAATTTATAAATCATGTCATATGTGTTTTAAGGGTTATCAATATTTGAAGTTTATAAATTATGTCATACGTTTTTTACAGGTTGTCTAAATTCAAACTGGCACCCAAGAAACTAGTATCACAAACCAAGAAACTGATACAAAACAATTTTTGTTTTAGTGTGAGATTTAGCTCACGTCTCGTTCTATGTTAGAGAAAAACTTTACGGTGAGATTAAGATATTCTATGAATTAGAATCTGGGTTCAATTATAAAATTAAAGCCAAAAAGGGTCATTTCATAGTATGTTAGTTGAAAACACGCTAGGAATATTCATTATTCACATAATTTCTTCTTTCTTTCTTACTCTTATGTCATGTCAATATGTTTAGCTTAGGAAACTTGAGTACAGAGTTTTTAACTTCATATATAAGCATTCGGGTGAACATAATTGCTAAGAATAACTTCCGGTTAAATTGAGTTAAGTGGAATGGGTTGGATCTGAACCAGAGAACAGTATGTAGGTAGTTTAATTTCTGAAACGTACCTACAGGTGGCAAAGCAAGTTTGTTTGCTATGTGTTATTACATTGAATTGCATGTGAATGTTGAGCCTCCTTTCTCAGTTCACTCAATAAATTGAAAATGTACTTATTCCGCTTACGCTTTCCATACAAAATCTGTGTTTAGATCCTGAAACATGTTACTAAATGAAATATTAGTTACTCCGTAAACTATTTAGTTAATGCATAAATTATAAACGATAAATTATTGTGAAGCAGCTGTGTATTAGATGTAAAGTGACCATGTGATAATTGTGTAAACTTTTAACTTAATTCGCTAAATTCAATTATTTTATTAAATTACATTTATCAACGACAGAACTATGAACTCTTTAAAATCTATCGGAACAAAACTTTTATTAATGCTGTACATTTGCCAGACAGTTTGAATAAGCATATTTGTCAATTGTCACTTTTGAAATTGTCAATAAACAGGACTAGTTTCCTTCTTCATTTTCCGCATAACTTACGCACAGACTGATACTTCCCCGTTCTTTGAACGCCAGAGTCATCACCTTACAGCCAGACAAAACCACGGAGGACACATCGACAAGGGGTATTCGACACATGGTTAGGATAGGTGCAGGATCGACGAGAGAAGCAGATCACACCATTGGAGAACAACTAGCTCTATAACTCAAGAATATCATTCTGTTGGTTTATCACCGCAGATACATCGAGCTTAAGTTGAAACTAGTGGAATGAAGGTGTAGGAGAACACATCGTAAATACGCATCGACGTCTCTTGCAGATCAACAGGATAGAGGTCCAGATGTTTATCCAGGCTTCTCCAGAGAAAGACATTCATCGTTCTAGATGACCAGGACGACGCCAGCCTCGTTGGAATATCAGGCTAGTGCTCATTCCTTTATCTTGATTAAAACCTTTCTTTCTCTTACCTTTCCCACAACTATTCAAAATTGAAACATTTGAATTTTATTTAAATTCAAACATAATTTTACAGTTAAGTACCATGTTGTGTTCATCCCCATTTTGTTGCGTTCATTTAATAAGTATTCTGAGCTACAACTGATGGCACTACACCGGAACATTATAATTTTCGACAAAGTGAATACTCTCAAATGTCTAGGATCAATAATTAAATGTCGACTAAAAGTAGGTAATTCGCGTTATTATTCAGTTCAAAATCTTTTGTCTTTGCGAATTCTGTGGAGGAATTTGAAGCTTAAAATACATAAAACGATAATCATGCCTATTGTGCTGTAGGTGCTTACGAAACTTGGTCGCTTACTCCGAGGGAAGAAAGTAGACTGAAAGTATTGAGAATAAAATCCTGAGACGAATATTCAGACACAATAGGAACTAAAATGGGGAATGGCGGAAACTTCATAACAATAAACTACGTAATTTATAACGTTCACCAAAGATTATTAGGGTCATCAACCCTAGGAGGCTCAGGTGGGCAGTCATGTAGCCAGAATAGAAGAAAGTCGGAATGCTTCTAAAGTTTTAAGTGAAAGCCCAATCAGACAACTACTATTAGGAAGACTTTAGAGCAGATGGAAGAACAATATTAAGATGGATCTCGCAGAAATAGAAATGCAAAGTAGAAACTGGATCCAGTTTTCTAAGGACAGAAGTCAATCGAGAGCTTTTGTGAAAGCGGCATTGAATCTTTGGGTTCCATAGGCCATCGAGTTAGTGACTTAGTTACTATAAATGATAATTTCATGGAGCGAAGTCTAACTATTACACCCTACATTTCCACTAACACTATTGGCCTCTTTAACTAAAATATTTTTTGTCGTTGAATATTACTATTATAGCTTTACGAAAAATTCATTGGAATCCACAGCATATCCCAATTCTTTCCTATCGAATGGTTTATTTTCCTTGAGTCTTGATTTTTTTTTCATATTATTTCTTCAGAATGCAGTAATTGAATATTTGTTTCGTGCTATAGTTAGAAGAAAAAGGTGTAATGTGCTGTTATTTCGTTAAAATTGAAATGTTTAAAATGTTTCAAAATTTCCCACACAAAAAGGCGAACGAAAAAGCTTCGTTAAAAAAAATGTCTCATTTGTCGAAGCTCTACATCTTTAATGGAAATGCACAGCCTGCATTACTACTATATAACTTTTGTTGTAGAAGAAAAATTAATTTAGGCTAACAGCAAAGTTGCAATTCGAATGTACCATAATTTGAGTGCCTTAGTTACTATGATACAACAAAGATTTCTATTATTAAAGAAAAGATAGAAGTGTTATTTCAGAACTTCTATAACATTAATTTTCAAACTAGAACATCTCGAAAATTAAGGGGTACATTAACTGACATTTGGGGATTGAAATAGATATGAAACGGAATGAAAATTAATAAAAGAAACAAAATCAAACAGAGATAGATTACGTGAGCTACAAAGTTAAAACAAAACTTACAATAAATAAATGTCTTTTTTTAAATAGAAAACTAGAATTAAATTTCAGATGTTACAAAGGAAATAAAAGATATTAATAAAAATATTAGAAATGAGAAATAAAATATAAAACTTTACTATCGGCGGTAAGATAATTAAAAAAAAATAGAAATTATGAAAACGTATTGGCGTAAAATATTAAAATTACAAAAATAGTTAAATATAAAACATTACTGATATAAAATGAGAAATAATAAAAATGTAAAATTTTATTAATAAGAAATGATTAAAATGTAAAATATAAAAAAGTTTAGTGTTATAGTAAAATAGAAAAATCAAAATAAAATTACATGAAGTAAGTTTACTAACGTAAAATGTTCTACACAAAATCAATATACAGGGTGTTTCAAAACAACACAGACAATGTTTGGAAGGTTATTTCTCAAACCAAGATAAGACAAAAAGCACAGACACTAATCTGGGTGCACAAATGCTTCCTTTCGAAATTATAAGCTGCCGAAAGCATGAAAAAAATTCTTTAAAGGTCCATAGCTCCAAAACTATGGGACCTACTGTAGTCGGGTCAGGACTTCACTTAGGAAATGCCATGTCTCCTACCCAAAAATCCATGTTTCAGAATCCTGCGGTACTGATCCACAATTTTTATAGAGGAAGTCTGGCTATGGACATATAATTTGAAGTACTTACCAACTACCTCATAAAAAATATATATATTAAAGCGGTGTCGGTGAACAAAAAACTTCAGATCCAAATTGAAAATGACTATGTTTGTGACCCATAATTATTACCCGACCGATCTCGATTGAATTTTTGACATAAATACAGTTCTGGCCTGGGAGTGCTTTTAGCTATTCACTTTGACGGTAGAACTTAGGGGAGGGGGAGGAGGGGGAATTAAAAATAAATAAAACTTAGTAACTCTTGACCACACGACCAATCTCGATCAAATTTTCAACATAGATGACGTTCGTGCCTGGAATGGATTTTACCATCTCACTTTGACGGAACAACGTAGGGATGGGGAGGAGTGGGAGATATACAAAAATCAATAAATATAAAAAATAAAAGTGATCATATTCGTGAGTTAATAACTCTTGAATCACAGGATCGATCTCAATCAAATTTTCAACATAGATGACGTTCGACCCTGAAAAGTTTTTTTTTTTTTAAAATATATATTTTCACTTTGACGGTAGAACCTAGGAGAGGGGGAGGGAAAGGGGGAGATTAATGTATAAAAATAAATAGAGCTTAACTCTTGAACCACCCAACCTATTTCGATCAAAGTTTCAACATACATGACATTCGGGCCTGGGATAATTTTTATCATGCCGTGTCCGGCAACATGGGGAGGGAGAGAAATATATAAAAATAACCGAAAATGAGCAATATCAAAGAGTGCTTTAGTAATAGTAAAAACGGTTTTCCTTAATTTAACCCAGCGAAATCGGGGTGCGTCTTAGATTCGAGGACGTTTTAAATTCGATTAATTATCGACAAATTCTTAGTTAAAGATATTAACGTGTTATTGAAACTACTTTGCTACTCATGAATATTTTATATTTTGTACCATATTCAATCATGCAGACAACAATAGTGTCCTGCGCTTGCGCAGGACGTGCGGATTAGCTAGTTGTTGCGGAAATACCACAGAATTTTGAAACAAGGATTTTTGGATAGGATACATGCAACTTCCTAAGTGAAGTCTTGAACCGACTGCGGTAGATTCCATAGTATTGGAGCTATGGACCTTTAAAGTTCATTTTTTTTCATGTTTTTGGTAGCATATAACTCAGAAAGGAAGCATTTGTGCACCCAGATTGGTCGATACTTTTTGTCTTATCTTGGTGTAACGAATCATCTCCCCAAGCGTTGTCGGTGTTCTTTTAAAACACCTTGTACTGTATAAAGAAAAGTATTGGTAAAGGTTAGAAGTAAAAAATTCTATGGAGTATTTAGATCTCCTCTGAAAAAAAAAAAGAAAAAAAGATTAATTTCGAATTATAATGATTGTGAAGTGTCAGCTTCACTTGCGACTAAGTTGGAGTAGTTATGCTGAGTTTCGTGTCTATGACAGTATCTTGTTTTCGGGACACAAATGATAAATTATGTATGTTGGATAATGTACCAAAGTAAAAATGATAGTGTTAGAGGTAAGGGTGTGTGTGTAAAAGGCAGTTACATCTAATGATCGTGGCTACCTCGTTTCTTTTCCCCTGTGTTTTTGATGGACTAGCTACCGGAAGCGCTGTTGAGTTAATCGATGAGGTCTTCAAGTGAACAAGGCTCCTAAGGGTACAACAACACAATTGCGTTAGCTCCCAATGGTCTTGACACCAGTTTGATTTTAACGGTGACTCTGGAAAACATTCATGTATCAAGGAGAACGGTTGTGAGGGGAGAGGGGAGGGGATTTAGGACGAAGAGCAAAGCATATAGAAAAGAAGCGGAAATTCACTAACATAAGAAGGAAGAAAGGAAAGCAGTTCGGGCTGGGCAGGAAGGAATAAAAATAAAGAACTCTAGTTTTCGTTTTAAAAAAAGCGATAGAACATACTGAAATTGTGTTCTAAGTCGGAAATTGTGTGTGTTGCTCAGATTCAAAAAAGGAAAATGTATACTGTTCGTTGATGTAGTCATTCCGCAATTTCCACTCAATCGTGCAGGAATTAGAGTATATTGCAAGCATTGCAAATATGTTTCTGATATCCGCAGATCATCCGTGGCATAAGCACAGGCTACAGCATTTTTCACATATTGCTTACATTCTATGTCTATCTGAGCGTTCTCTCCGAAGGTAGGTTCTAGGCCACTTATACTTACATAGCTAGATGAGGCCACTAAGCCAGCAGGGTCGGATTAACCCATCAGGAGGACCGTGGGCAGAAATAAATATATATCTCCTGCTGATTTCGCCTACTGTGAAACTTCAGTAGGAAAGTTAAGGGAATGGATGTAGTTCTACATCAACCATGCCATGGAGTAGATGATATTATATCTAATGGAACTTTCCAAATGCATTAAAAAAAAACAAAAAAAAAAACAAAAAAAAAAAACGCACACAAATATACCCTATATACAAATGAAATAAAAAAAAATAAGTACCTCAAAAATTTATTTTCCTAGCTTTCGTCCTAGCGAAATACTCTATGACATCCTGGAAATCAAGAGAACTGGTCACTCATGTTCAATTTATAACAAGGCGATGCGTATTGATTAGGATGGTGGATGTAATAAACGAAGAAATATATTTTATATTTTTGGTCATATTTTATCTTATGATGATTGTTGTATCTGGTATGATTATTTTCAGACAGCCAGTTGAGATTTTGATCAGAGTGGAAACCCCTGTTCACATGAAGGCCCGGGTCTACGCCCCTAAGCCCCCCCCCATCAATCCAGCCCTGCCAGTTAGGCAGGTGTACTGTGGTCAGCTTCTTTCTTCTATGATTCAGAAAAGGATATGTGAAACTGGTAATTACGAGCAGGTACGCAGGTAATCGCTTGCACACATCAAAATATTTCTCCGATATAAAGCACTCTGACTTACTACAGTATCAATAAATCATCAGAAAAATCATGAATTCTACGTGAAATTCAATACACAAAAGTTGATCAATAACACCTGTTTTTAATAAATAAATTCCATGGTTTTTAACATTTCAACACAGTTCTTCAGCAAATATTAATTTCTGAACAGAGCTAGAAGAAAATAATAGAGGCAGAAGAAAACAGCCAAGAAAGTGACTACAGAGCTTAATAAAGAGTGCGATTTAAGTTAAGGTTACTGGCAAAAAGCACGCATAAAACGAAAACTACTCATTCGATCTCAATGAAGGTTTCACCCTTTGCTCGTCAGAGTATCTCACGAGTGTTCGCGAAGTACAAACGTGTAAACATGAACGGGAAGCAAATGACAGCCGAACAGGCTAAGGCTGTCCGCGAACGGCTTATCCAATTCTACGAGAACCACTGCTCTCGTGACTTTACGGTTGCTTTAAACCATTCTAAGTGTTGAATATCTTTATAGTACAGGTATAGAATATTGAACAATTATGTGGAGACTGGTGGAGCATCAAGAAAGAAGAAATCTGATTGCCTAGTTTCAAAATGTACACAAAAAGTGAAAATTGCGATTAGACGAGAACTCTTGAAAAACTCTAACTTGTCAAACCGTCTTGTAAGACGAAAGTATAAAATTTCTGAATTCAGTGTAAGGAAAATCAAGAAAGAACACGGATTCAAGGTTGAAACATGTAAAAATGCACCATTTTACACAGACGAAGAGAAGAAGCGCAGTAAGAGCAACTACCGCAAACACTCCGACAAGAAGTTCGTGAACAAGAGTGTGATCGTGGATGATGAAACTTACTGTTACCAAATCTTAGCGTTCGCACCTGTTTCCAATTGAGTACACATTGATAAACGTAAGGTTAATCCTAGTAAGTTTGTAAAACCTAAAGACAGGTATGCGAAAAAGTTTTTGAACTGGCAAACGGCAGTTTCGCGTGTTGTTGTTCGAAGTGGAACAATCAATGGTGACCGCTATTTAGAGTACATTGAAAAGGTTTTGATTCCATGGGTACATAAAGAATTTACCGGACATAGCATTGTGTTTTGGCCCGACATGCCATCCTTGCATTATGTGAAAAAGTGCGCGACGCGATTACTGACGCTGGTATAGAGTTTGGCGGCCAAAAACGAGAACACGCCGAAAGTTCCTCTGGCTAGACCCATTGAACATTTTTTGGGCTCTAGTTAACCGCGAAATGGCTAGAAAGCATATTTCCATCAAGAATATGAAAGATATGTAAATAAAAGTGGTCGGAAATATCAAAACAAGTGTCAAAAAGTAGTGAACAGGCTCTTTTCCGAAAGTTCCGGTTATAGCTTCGAGAAATCGGCCCTCAAGGGTGTCTACAGCATCAAATAGTAAACTACTTCTTTTTTCAAATATCATTTGTTTATTATATTAAGATATGTTGTGATTTCTCAAGAAATAAAAAAGTTTTTACAAAACTTCAAAGTTTTCTTAACTTAAATCGCACTCCTTAAGCTCTTAAACACCAGTGTAATCTAAAACAGTGAGGCGGGAACTGCATAAAATTGGTATTTATGGACGTGTTGCTATTGCCAAGCCCCTAATAAACGACATAAATGCGCCAAGGCGAAGTGAATGGTGCAATGTTCACAAAAACTGGACATTAGAGGAATGGGAATGTATTATTTTTTTTGGGTAAGTCAACCCTTATTCTCCTCCCTACGGCTGGACGCGTGTTTATTTGGCGAACACCTTCTGAAACATATGATGTGAACTGTCTCCAACCGAGTATCGAACATGGTGCTGGCTCTATGATGGTCTGGTGCGATATATCATGTTATTCGGCCGCCCTGTACGTCATATTACACGTTCGGGTCACACGAGCACTGTATAGAGCACTCTTGGGTAACCACGTCTACTCAATGGTGCAAATTTCAATGCCAGACGAGAATGCCATATTTCATGGTGAAAATACTCCCAATCACACTCCTGGCCCCGTTCGAGAGTGGTTTCAAGAGCATGTTGATGAGGTTCAATATCTTCCCCTGCTCAGCTAGTCCCCTGACATAAATATAATCAATTCTCCCTAGACTGGTTGGACTAGAATAATAATAATAAGAATAATAAAACCCGCCAAGTTCTAAGTAGGTATGTGAATTTGGAAAAAAATATTAAATCAGTATATCCTAGCTCAAAGGATTTTAATAAGGTGACACTTAATTCTTTCCAATATTGCCTACAACATTAAATACATAGTTAACTAAGATAAACCATATATATATATATATATATATATATATATATATATATATATATATATATATATATATATATATATCTTGTTTTTTGCTCAGCTCAGAATTTGGGGCCAGCGGCAAAAGATCAATATACTAGACCCCTATCTGGTAATCTGAGAATAACATTAATGCATTTAAGTAAGTAATAAATCGTACATCTTGTTCTTCTAACAACATGAACTCAACTAATTTTTTTAAAAACAGAAATCTTGAAAATGAAATGAAATTTTTGAGTTTTACGTCCCACGCTTATGCCGACTAGGTTAAAGGAGACGTTGATATCTTCTTTACTTATTATTTTTAGATTATCTGATTATATTATTTAGATTCTTATGAATTTACAACAAATATTCCTTTGAGTTCTACTTCAGTATTACACTTGAAAAGGGATAAGCGAGTAAAAATACACATATCGCATAGCAGTATTTTGAATTATCATCGTTTCTATTTTCATGACAATAAAAGAAACCAGACTAAATGATGCTATCCATGTTTGCTCTCACGTGATGTCATATTCGGCCTTACTCTTTCTTAGCATTCAAACCCGCTTTGAAATGTATTTCCTTAAAAGATTTAACCTGACTGAATTGGAAAATGATGCCTAAGACTTAATTCAATATTTGCAACAACCATTTACTACAAATATAGTGTATATGAGGACTTTAGTAAATATAGGATATTATATTTACTATCGCATGATTGATCTGTGCGTAAGACAAGAAGGAATGGCCTAGCCATGATTTCTTGATGGTGGTCCTTTGATTTCATTTTTCATGAATTTAAATTAATAATTACATTAACAAATTTAAAATCAAATCTTTTTGCTGTAGGTATATAACGTATATATATCCACAGAAAATCTCGAAGGAAGATAATTGCTAATGCTTCTTAGATTCCTTTTGAAAGAAGTTCGGTGTTCCAAAAACTCCACTATACATTTACTCTGTTCGTCTGGAAGAGAGAAAATCTGAACTATTTAATGGATCTACATCAATTTTGGCCAAGATATAGAAGGTCAACAATTAGGAATCGAGTTCGTTGATAGACGTGATCCATCCAGTTGATCCAAAGAAATGAACAATCAAAAATTGGGTTCCACATTTATTTCTATGAGAGTAATTATGGGTACCGGTACCATCCTTGGTTGATAGATCACCGCACTGCTACTTATTTTTTGCAGGTCAGTATAATGCTCAAGATGCAAAATACTAACAAAACTAAATGACTTTTTTATCCAACAAATCTAAAAGTTTCTATAGTTTCTATCAGCAAATATTCATTCATATTAAAGTATACTTAGGGTCTAATTTAATTTGAGGTAAATTGCTATATTTAACCCCACGCTTGGTAAATTTTTTTAGCGTGTTAAGGAGTTTGGTTTAGCATAAACCAAACCAAAATTCCTTACGTAGTGCACATTGTGATATTGCTATTTGAAAAATGGAATATATGTGTAATAATAGGGAGAATTCTGATAACAAGAATTGAAGGAGAAACAAGACCTCTTCACTTACTATTATACTATGGCATATTCTATTGTTACATCACTAAGTTTATGGGTACTTCTTCAGTATTAGTAATGTTATGGTATTTCTTTCTCTCGTCTGTATTTTTTTTTGTGTAACAGGAACAGGATATTAGTTCTCAACATCATTGTTCAGGGATGTTGAAATTCAAGTTCACTACTTCTTAATCCAGTGTTGTTCTGTGGCCTTATAGGAAGCAAGAGCTGCTATCTATTCGGGTATTAGAACACATACCTCTTGGCTAAGAAGTTACCATTCGCATATTCAGATGAGTTCGATTCTTGCTTTGAGCCCACGCACTTCAGGTCACACGTTAAGCTGTAAATTCGTGTCTCATATATAGCTTCCGAAAGAGAATGATGATGAAAGGAGACGTTAAACTCAAAACAAGCTACACCAAGGAGTACATGACAAAATATGGCAAACGAAATTTATGCATTGTCTGTAGGAGACATGTTTTCTTTATTATACGTAGTATTCTATAATTACTTCTTTTGTGTATTTAGACGCACTTAAACATGAACAACAACAAGAAAAAATATCTGAAAGCTATTTCAATGACACATGCGTTAATAATAATAATAATAATAATAATAATAATAATAATAATAATAATAATAATAATAATAATAATAATAATAATAATAATAATAATAACTCTCAAGAAAGTATAATAATGCATTTTGTACTGTTTCTGAATAGTCAAATATTAGGCAAGAATTTTAATATTTAGTTTAAGGTTCTACGATTAAGTTTTTCTTATAGGCAAAAGGAGACGAATAATAAATGAAAGAGAGAAGAAGAAATTGAAGAACTACGAAGAAGGTTCGTGGATACGATGTGGTCCACCACAAACACATATAGCACGAAACCGAACCAGGAACCGCGTACCAGAGATGAACGCGCTATTACTGAGTCTCGTGTTAAACTCCCGATGAGTTCTGTAGCGTGCACGCCAGAATGTTAAGACTTTAATGTAAATTGCATTTCATTACGTACTAAGAAACATAAGGGCAGAGAATTGACCCTTATTTACTTGACAACTGTCAACCGTGAATAATAGTAATAACAATATTGGGCAAGGGAGTCTGCTAGTAGTGTTGCTCACGAGACAAGACGAGACGAGAAATAAGGTTTTCTCATCTCGTCTCGTAAATCTGGAAGAAGTTCAGTCTCGCCTCGATTCTTCAGGAATTCTTTGTTGTCTCGTCGCGTTTTGTAAATTTGTGTACAAAATTTATGTCCTGATATTTTTTTCACAATTTCAGAATTTCTAGGAGTTGTCAGAATCCTTCCGCATCACGAGACGTCCATGGACTATGCGATACGAGATGAGAGCTGTCCAAAAAGTACCAGACGTTTTACCCTTACCGCAATTCACAGTTAAGTTCCGCTTCTCGAACTGAAACGCTAGAATCCAGGAATTTTCTTATTGTGACTACCATAGTTGACAACAACGCATTATGGCGTTCAGCGCAAGTTTCTTCTCAAAATCTATTTCC
This sequence comes from Thermobia domestica, assembly GCF_964235325.1. Classification (NCBI taxonomy): domain Eukaryota; kingdom Metazoa; phylum Arthropoda; class Insecta; order Zygentoma; family Lepismatidae; genus Thermobia; species Thermobia domestica. The sequence goes on from NC_137468.1 coordinate 96,816,398, forward strand.
TTAAATGTAAATTAATATTTAAATAAAATGTGAAACTTAACACGAAAAACGGTCAAACAATATATCTACTTCCTAATAAGGTCGTTACCTTAAAATACTTTACCCATACAAACAAACATTTCATAAAACTGGGCACTTCTAGTAAAATCTAACAGCAAGTGCTCATTGTAAAACGTATCAAATATTTTCTTTTATTTGGTACCTTTTTCGATATCAGAAGACAACCAAATGAATCAGTATCTTGTGTTGTAGCTGAAGCATAACTCTATCTTATAGTACAATATTTACAATATGTAACGTTTCATTGCTCAGTAGTTAAGGGAATGAGCTAAATGATTTCCAGGTGGTGATCCATTTTAATCTGAATTTGTGCTAGAGATTTGCCATATGTTTATACATATATATTCCGCAAATTTTACTTAGTCATAAAATATTGAAAGATGACTTTCTTTTCTTAGATGTTTCGTGTTTCACCGTTGTACGTCACTATTTGACACACACACAGACATAAACACCGTGAAAAAGATTGTGTGTGACGTCTGTTCCTGATGGACTAAAGCAAAAACTCTTAACGACAGTAAATCGATGGATGCCTTTTTTTGCCAATAGGAAGCCATTCCGTCTGCACGGCATCAAAGCAGCCTGAATTTTCTCGGGATTACTAGACAGAACTGTAAACCTAAATGAACATTATATATATATATATATATATATATATATATATATATATATATATATATATATATATATATATATATATATATATATATATATACTACAAAAAGAAAAAGAAGAAATTAGGGTAGACAGGAAAAGGCTGGGAAGAATTAGAAGAGGAATCACGCACGCTATGTCTTCTGTCTCTTAAGAGACATTAAGTCGACGTGGTTCTTTTCGTGTTATTATTCTCTTTAGTTTAAAATTAAAGAGAAACTCTATACGAAAAGTTAAATGCTACATGATAAAAACAACTAAATAGATTTTGGCTGTTGCTTTGCTAAAATTAAAGATTTTAATTCCTGTCAAGATTCGTATATGGAGATGACAAAGCACTTACTATATAGGTTACCAAGAAAGTTCTGTCTCCTTCGAACATCGATATGTCACCTAAGATGTACCTGAAAAATCAAACATAGTCCCCATCAGCATTGACGACCTTTTGTCAACGTTCTGGAAGGCCATGGATTCCATCGCGGTAGAACTTCGTGGGCCGTGAAGCGAAGAAGGTATCAAGTGCATTTTGCACCTCTACTAGGGATTTGAACTGGCATCCTCGAAGGTGATTGCCAAGGGAATGGCAGAGGTAATAGTCGGACGGCGCAATGTCCGGGGAGTATAGTGGATGCAATAGTGTTTCCCATCCAAAGCGTAGAAAGATGTACAGGGTCATTCCCTGGCTACGTGGAGCTTAGCGTTGTCTTGTAACAGGAGGAACCTTTGCGATTCAGAAGTGCTAACTCCAGAGTTTTGAGTTTTTCTTGAACAGGGCTCAACTGCTGACAGTACACAATTGCATTGATTCTCTGACCAACTGGTAGCAATTCCCGATACACGATACCGCGAGCAATCCACCAAATACACAGGAAGACCTTCTTGTGAGGTAGTGCTGGTTTTGGCTGATTTCGAACCGGTTCATGGGATGCTAACCAATGATGACGGCGCAGAGGAGCTTCATACGGGACTCACTTCTCACCACATACCAATACTCTCCCCAGAAATGGCACCTTCCTCAGACAAGACAGCAAAGAAACACAAATGTCTGCTCGCATTGCCTTCTGGCCCGAAGTCAAATTATGTGGGACCCATCGACCGAACTTTGTAGTGTTTCCCAAGTTGATGGAGGTGCTGCCGAATGGTTTCTCCACTCACACTGAATTGTAGTCCAGTTCCTCACATGTCTGGCCACTGTTCACCTCAATTGCTGCCTGAAGATCTTCATTTAGTACATGTGTTGGTCTTCAGGCAAGTGGTGCGTCTTTTAGTGTTTCGTTACAGTCCTTAAACTTGTTAAACTACCGTTGCATTGTCCGCGTAGTCATGTAACCCTCACCAAAGGCCTGGCATATCTTCCGCCCCGCTGCAGCGGCGTTCGACCCCAGTTTGAACTCGTGCAACATACACCCTTTCGAGGTCTGTGGAGGTCCCATGTTCACTCTGTCCTTACGCAAGTCCACGGTGTAGCTGAACTGCCACAACCAGGTAGTATGTTGGATATACCCACACCAACAACTGACCTTCGCCTTATCTCCATTTAACTCACGGTGTGATAGCCTATTCAACACGGATTTCCACAAAAAGCGACAGAACTTTCTTGGTTATCTTATACATTGAATCAACATACGAGAAATAAATGAATAACCAGTTGAGAATGCTCCAAGAGCATTGTCAGAACGAACTTAAGACGAACTAATTTTTCTTATTAGGTTCTACAGGTTTTATGGCAGATCGTTGGAAGTCGTTCTATGTGCTTTATTATTATACTCATTAAACAATTCTTGTAATATATCTATTCAGATATATCTATTCAGTTATAATTTCCTTGACTACTAAATTTTTTCCACATGTTTTGTTTAAGAGTTCTGTTAAAATGTTCTACGATATGTTGTTTTACGAAGATATGCTCAAAATGGAGAGTTCAAAATTGAAAAATTCATGAAATATTATCTTTCTATGACTTAAGGCTCCCGAGATATGGCTCCTTAAATTTCCCGAAATCGGAACTTTTTAGGCCAATATCTCGGAAACGGTAAAAGTAAACGCAAAAAATTTGATCATTTTCTCAGACAGTTCTTGATGCTCTATTGAATAGAAGGCTCAAAATTGAAAAATTCACAAATAACACACACACACACACACACACACACACACACACACACAGAGAGAGAGAGAGAGAGAGAGAGAGAGAGAGAGAGAGAGAGAGAAAGACATAGAGGATTTAGTAATGAACTTCGTAAGTTCGTTGAAAATGTTCGAAACACTACACTACACTTTCTCGATCCCAACCCTTAAATTACATCAAGTAATGCTGTAGCTATTGCTGAAACAGTTCTGAAAGGTGTAGAAAATTAAAAGAAGTTTTGGAAAACTTCGAAGAATACCCACCTTCAAGAACAAGTTCTTATCAACTTTTCATGAGAAATGGGGTTATGCCAAGTGTGACGAAGGAAACGGTCGCAGTGGAAGAGATCGTGAAGGAAATACGGGTATTCTGTAAAGGAAATCGCCACTATTTTACCAGTTGGTTCAGTGCACTTTATTTTCCATAATGTACTGTGGTTCAGTAAACTGTCTGCAAGATGGGTGCAACGTCAATTGAAACTTGAATTGAGAGATATTCGTGTTGATACCTGTGAGGTACGTTTGCGTCCTCTTCAGGCAAAAGATTATGGTTCTCCGGACAAAATTGTTACAGATGACGAAACTTAGGTCTACTATCATTAACCTGAATGAAAGAAAGCGCTCAAGGAATGACAACATACCTCAACTGAACATTACAATGGAAAAGAGAGCAAAGGTGGTCAGTGTTTCGCACGTAGATCTGCTTCAAAATCATCTTTGCCATACAATCAGGTGTAAACGATGAGGACTTATGACTTTAGGTCACTTGTTGCCTCATGACACATACCGTTTAACGGTATCCATAATCCAGAATATTAAATCTGAGTATCTCAAATTCTCGAGATTTTCTCCGTAGCGCCTTTTGTATTATCGGAAACGCTCAAAGAAACAACAGGAAGCAAAAATTTCCGAAGCGATGAAGATGTGAAAACCGAGGTATACCAATGGTTACAGTGACAACCAAACACATATTTTCAACAACATATCCACGTACTTTTAAAGCACTCGAACACATGCATTACTCATAGGGACGTCAAAAAAATGAGGTAGGTTCAATTTTATCTGTATTTCTTAATTTGTCGTATAAAAATAATAAAGTTTTCATTCGAATCATTCTCGTATGTGAAAATTATATCGTAAATATTGTTTATCTTTGAAATGCCTCTTTGGTATTAATTGTAAGAAACTGCTAAGGTATTCTTATGACTTCCTTTACTTGAGTTGCGCTATCTACTTTTGTTCATATCACTATCACTACTACGTATTATTTGAAAACGCTTCCAGGGACATAGGTTTAGAAGTAAGTGTAGAGAAAACTAAATACAAGTATATTCGTCGGGATCGTAATACTGCAAATTATGGATGCGTTAATACATAAAATAATAGCTTACTTTCGATAAAGTAGATACTTTCAAGATTCCATCCCATCTTGCCTAATCCCATCTCGCCTAACGATTTATCAGCCGCTGATATCTCCAAGATAAGAATGCCCGCCATTTTAGGCAAGATGGGAGTTCCCATCTTGCCTACTCCCATCTTGCCTAAGATGTAAGAAGGGAATTTCTGCACTAAAGAAGGAATTTCTGTAGAGGGAATTTCTCCATTAAAAAACGAATCATTTTAACCAGATGTTTCAATCAATATTCGCCGTTCGAATATGTCTGCAGTACAGATACATGGAACAATTATTACATTTTCTGAAACCATCACAAATCTTGGGATAACAATTGATCCATATTTTGAGTGGAAACCCCGTTCAACGTTGTGCGTAAGAAAGCGTTCTGGTCTTTTCATTCACTCACCAGACTAAAGAAAATTCTAACCATTGACACAAAATCACTCCTTGTAAAATCTCTAATATTTCCTCACCTCGAATATTATGATGTAGCTCTATCAGACTTAAATGAAGAACTGTTTATAACGTATCCAAAACGCCTGTATACGGTTTGCTTATAATCTTAAACGATCAAACAGTTGGGACTAATGAAACTTTCCGATAGACGTTATCTGCATCGACTCACACTTCTCTAAGATTTTGCGCTTTTAACAACCCTCTTACTTATTTCAACGATTGCAACCATTAAATGCTCATCACGATACAAGATCAGGTGTAAATAAACTCTTTTCGCTTCTCCTACACTCCTCTAAATATTACTAGAAATCATTCTTTGCATCCACTGTCCATGCATGGAATGATCTTCAACCCAACATACGACAATCTCAGTCAATCAATCTATTCAAGAAGTCGGTTGAGCAGACCATCCATGGGTCTCTCTAGGCCAGAGTTTATCAACCTAGGGATTGCAAGAAGCTTTCATGGAGGTCGCGAAGATAATTGGAAGAGATGAATATAATTAGAATCTAATACAGAAAAGTATTTTTAAATATTATTTTGAATTTTGTTCTGATAGGCATATTTTTTATACATACTGTTAAGAACAACAAAAAATGTGTCTTCCCACTTGAGTACGTTCCCATTTTCGTACATGTTAAAATCCTTCCCAGTTACGTACAAGTGCCAGATGCAATGAAATGTCATGATTTAAAAGCGAGATAAGAATTCTCATTTCCGTACAGGTTCAATAGCTGGTACTATTTCTGTGAATTTTTGTTTGTTTTTGAGCAGAGCTGGATGTGGAATCTAAAGGTTTCGTTTCGAGTGGCAGCCACAACGAATAAGAGCCCCTGAATAGTTTCATTTTGCACGCCAGCACGACCTTCTTTATTGGCAGACATTTAAGAGCTACAACAAACTTTCTTCCCAATTTTTTGTAATTCATGCAGATATTGAAAGTTCAATAGAGGAAACTAATGTGATTCCAGTGGTTTTTAGCCTTCTCCCGAACAAGAGAAAGTATATATATGAAAGGTTAAAGTCCTGAATTGGAATCTTGAAGTTGTAATGGTAGACTTCAAGGAAGCAGTAATAAATTCTTTTAGCACAATTTTCCCTTCAAAACTGATAGTGGAAGGACGAACAATCCGGCGGAAGGATGGCATGCGAAATGAAACAGAAAATTTCCAGGACACCATCCCAACACATTTTCATGTATCCAAGCCTTACAAGAAGAGCAAGCTTCGAATGAATTAGCTATAAGAATGTTGGAGCTGGGCAATACCCCTACAAAACAAAAGAAGAAGTGGAGAATAATTGATGAAAGGCTAAAAAAACTTAAAACAAAGACTAGTGAGCGGAAATATTGATTTGTTCACTTACCTTAACGCAGTATCCCATAACGTTCACATAGGGTAGCTTCTCTCTTTCTCTGTGTGTATACAGGTATACTATTTCATGGGGCAAATCATTGTGACATGAGCATTAATGTGCTTTCTTGTTGTATAGTGCTTATTATATATTCATATTGTAGTTAACAGATATTGTAAATATTCATTGAAACATACTGAAACTAGATTATTGATTTTCTTATGTAGAAAGATTAATACATAGATTATTTCTTTTCTGAAATGTGCGTATGATTTCACAATTGCTTAGTGTTTGTGGTTAATACTAGTACAGGAATTCCCTCTTTAGAGCAGAAATTCCCTTCTTACATCTTAGGCAAGATGGTAGTAGGCAAGATGGGAACTCCCATCTCGCCTAGAATGGCGGAGATTCTTATCTTGGAGATATCAGCGGCTGATAAATCGTTAGGCGAGATGGGATTAGGCAAGATGGGAGGACACCACTTTCAAATATCTAGGATCAATATTAACAAACAAAAACCATATTCACGAAGAAATTAAATATCAACTAAAAGCAGGGAATTCATGTTATTATTCAGTTCAAAATCAGTTTTTCTTTTCTTTTTTTTGTCACGAATTGTGTTAAGGGATCTGAAGATTAAAGTATATAAAATGATAATCATGCCTGTTGTTCTGTATGGTTGTGAAACATAGTCGCTTACTCTGAGGGAACAATATAGACTGAAAGTGTTTGAGTATAAGATCCTGAGACGAGTATTCGGACCCAAAGGAACGGGAATGGCGGAAACTTCATAAGGAGGAACTACCTGATTTGTACCGTTTTCCTAGCATTGTTAGGGTCATCAAGTATAGGAGACTCAGGTGGGCAGGTTATGTAGTCAGAATGGAAGAAAGTAGAAACGCTTTCAAAGTTTTAGCTGGAAGCCCAATCGGAAAACGTCCAATAGGAAGACCTAGGTGCAGATGGGAGGGCAATATTAAGGTGGATCTTGCAGAAATAGGAATATAAAGTAGAAATTGTATCCAGTTAGCTAAGGATAGAAATCAATGGAAAACTTTTATGGACGCGACATTGAGCCTCCGGGTTTCATAGGCCACAGAATATATTTGACAAATATTATGAAGTTTGTAATAATGTATAGGCCCTATTTTCAAAATAACTAAATTATTACTACACTACTCATTAGTTATGAATAGAAAGGGTGTTGATGATTCCTTTAATTTATGATTTTACAACTAAATTTGTTTTTTTCTACTTGGAAATCATTTATATATTGTTAGGTTATATTGAAAAATGTTATATACCAAATCATTTTTAGAATTCATATTATTTTAATGGTAAAAGCGATATATAAGTAGAAAAACCCAATCTGGTTACAAAATCATAAATTAAGGAGTTGTTCACCATCCCTTCTATTCTATTTATATAAATATACAGTATAATGTATCTATAAAAATGAAAAAAAATACTTTTTTATTTCTATCTTTTTAAACAGTGATTTTTTTAATTTTATAAATTGCTTAACGTATCTAAATTCCCCCTCCCCCCTAAAAATCAAATTATCCTGCAGTGGGATGTAGGCCACACATTGGGAATTGCGGCTGTAAACTAAAAATTCTCTCTTGTATCTCGACTGTTACTTAAAAATATATATATATTAGCGTTAAACACCTAACAGACGCACTACAAACGTAAGTTTTCTGGTGAACAACACACAGTTAAATACGCCTACCCTATACCATTCATATGTGTACACAAGTATCTTTATACAGAGAGAAAATAGCAATCAATGATAGTTGAAGCTCTAGCAACGAAAAACGCACAGAATATAAAATGGAGAGGGCAAAATTCCCGTCATCGTTTAGTACGAATGCAGTTGTTTCATTCCCAGATAGTGAAAGTGAGTCTGTGTGGTATTTTCTCCCTTTTTCATTGGTAATTTCTCTATTTAAATTCCCTTCTCGAGCTCCGCACAGCTTTACCATTCGCTGTTAACGCAAAAAGGTAATGGTCCACACAAAATTCCAGTTCGTTCGTTCGTATTTTTGTTTTAACAAAAGTTCGTACGCAGGAAAAAAAAAAAAGAGGACTGAACAACACTTTTTCTTTTACAGAGAGAGGAAAGATAGAGAAATATATATATCTCCAAAACATTTACCAGGAAGAAGAAGAAACAGATACAGAAACAAAAGACAAACGAAACTGATTCTTTAATAAACGTGATGCAACTACTACGCCCTTCTTGTTTCTCATTCCCCCTTTATACAAGAATTTTTTTCCCGCGTGAGGTCTCTAGAAAGAACAATGGATGGTACGGAATAGATACAATTCTTTGCAATCTTCTTCAAACTCATCACGTGCTCTACGAAATTTAAAAAGAGAAGGCTAAAAAAAAAAAAAGGAACATTTCTTTCTTTTCGGAGCACGATTTTTCAATGCAAAGACAACGACGCTGAACCTCATGCTCGTGTACCCTTTTCTTTAAAGGGGGGTGAGGGGTCAAATGGAAGAGCCAAGAATGAACATACAACAGAATTACCTGTTTTTTTTTTTTTTTTTTTTTTGAGGGGGGTTTAAAATGGTCTAATTTAGGAAACATGTCATGTACCAAATTATTGCTTCTTCTCTCTCGCTACTTGTAAAGAATATATATTCCCTTTATAAGCTTGCAAAGTGCTTACACACTTGTTTCGGATAAGAACTTTGCATCTCTCGCTTTTGCTATACACGTGCCACTTGGAATATAGCTAGCAGAATTCGAATAAAGAACATTACATGTGTTGAAACGGTTTATAAACGAAAATTGAAATATCTATACAATCTTCACATTAGGCAATCGACATTAGGGTAAACTAATATGAAAATATTTAGGATTCGAAACGTAGAAGCTAATCCGATTTTTTCTTCTCTATGTGCGTTTTTATTATTCCCAATGAATTAATTTAGAACTTTGACTGTTCATTTCTTAGAAACCATAAGCTTGCACACCATAATACTTCACACGCTAATCTAGCGTATTAAGGTGTAACAACATGCCAAATTTGATCCCGATCGGATAAATTCAGTGATTTTTTAAAAGTGTGACTCAAAATTTGGCCTACAACTCGGGAACTGAAAGTTTGCACAACGTAATATTTCACACACTTACATAGCAGCTCAAGGTCCGCTACTAAACCAGGATTGATCCCGATCGGATAAATTCAGTGCACTTTTTAAGTGTGACTCAAGTCAAAATTTGGCTTACAACTCGGGAACTGAAAGTTTGCTAACGTAATATTTCACATGGTTATATAGTAGCTTGAGGCCTGCTACTATGCCAGGATTGATCTCAATCGGATAAATTAAGTGCATTTTTTTTAAAAAAGTGTGACTCAAAATTTGTCCTATAACTCGGGAACTGAAAGTTTGCACAACGTATCTATTTCACATGCTTATATAGCAGCTCAAGGCCCGCTACTATGCTAGGATTGATCTCGATTGGATGAGTTCGGTTGAACTGTACGATATATATAGTTTGTCCTTGACTTTTCAGGGAAAAATCAAATTAAAGGCAAAAGCTAATAAAGGGTTATCTAAAGTTAGGAAAACACGAGGAACACTGAGGTAGATTAAAAGAAGAAATGGAATTGGCTAGATCTTATTTCAGATGTCTTTCTCGCTTCTGTAATGGCTAGATTAGATTAGGTAATCATTGAGTACTAGGAGCTGATTTTAGAAAAAAGTGCATATTTTGGAAGTTAGTGCATATTCCAGAGAATATTCACATATTTGTGTACGTATTTGAAGTTACGAATCATTTGAATATTGCAATATTCTATAGGCAAGTCATTAATGTACACATTTTTTAAAACCCTTTATTATAAAAATGTCCTATATAAATTTTTGTACAAAGTTTCTGTTAGTTATCTCTAAGTCTTTAAATGCTCTAAATACATCTTCTCAGTGTAAGAAAGGAATAATTTCTTTCGACACATGATGCTGTCTTGGTTAGGATTTTGTTTAGCCCATAGTAGCCTCAGACAGAATAGATTTACACTCTGTAACCTATAGCGGTCTCGGGAGTAAGTAATAGAACTTTGCACTCCGTAGCCCGTAGTGGCCTCAGGATAAGGTATTGCAGGTGAGCGATCAGCACTGGCACTGATAACTTCTCATTTCCGTCATTCGTTTTTATAGCCGTCCTTTTGAAGGAAGAACCCATGGAGGAATTGTCGGATTTCTTCGTTGCTTTCCGTGTCCTTTTCGTTTCTTCCTGAAATGTGCAGTTTCTTCCTCTTGTCTGCCACTGTTTGTTTATAATTGTAAAAACACGTGTTTATAGTGAAAACACGTGGTTTATAGTATATGAGGATGTATGGATCTTTGCAATATTCTTAACGTCCTGAATGGGTAGTTTCATGTGTATTCGACTTCTCTTTAAGATACTATTTTTCCTATTCTCTAAGTAATGAGAACACTCTTTTCTATCATCAAGATATTGATTTCACTCCTGCACATTTTTGGACAGATGAAACAGTTAAAGATCTGGAAAATTAAGGTGCATTGCTCTACAAATCACTTAGGGTTAACAATACAACTTCTTTATCAGCTAAAACTTAAAACAAAAAATGGCTAAAGAGAACTCACACATCAACGATTGAAAATGAAATGAAATGAAATCTTTGAGCTTTACGTTCCACGGTTGTGCCGGTTAGGCTAAAGGAGACGGTGATTATGAGAAATGAATGAAGTGGTGGAATGAAGAAAGTGGGAGGAAACGGGAGAACCCCGAGAAAACCCACGCATACGGTGTTTGTCCACCACAAAGTTCACTTGGCGGGAGCAAGGTTTGAACCCGGAATTCCAAGCACCAGAGGTGAACGCTCTGCCACTGAGCACATCAAAGATTGAGGCAGTCAGCAAGTATATGTGTGGGATCAGTAAATATTGCTACATGAATATTCCGAACTTTGTGTATCATTCTATAAACATTGTCCAATCACGTCAGCTGATGTTGGAAGGTCATTTTCGGCCTTTTAGTTTATTGCAGCAGACAATAAATGAAGTTTGACATGAAAGTCTTGAAAACGAGTGCACTAAGGAAATTAATTCGATGAACACAGTAAAACACTGTAAAAAAGTGAATCTGGAATGAATAAGCTGTGTTTCGTACGCGCATATTATTTTTATTTATAGTGAATATTTGTACTTGTATGCATATATACTGTATATAGGTAGATAGATAGATATAATTTCATATAAACCCGGGCTCTAGTGATTATTAATGTAGTTTCAGACAAAATACAGGTCAATGTTAGACCAGACATTTTACGTTGGACAAATGTTAAAAAAACTGAAATAATATGCTACACTTTACAAACTATTCGCACAATTCAATAAAGTCTGTTATTCGGTTAAAAGAATAATATACTTTATCTTGGAAGAATAAAGAGTACCCAAGAGGATTATGAAGTTAATGAAGGTATGTGTTGCTAAAATAAGTAGTAACTTAATAATAGGAACAGATCTGTTCAGTCTATTTGAACATTTTTTTTTTAAAGTTTATATTTTCTGCGGTTTATACTAACATATATATAAAAAACATTTTTGCTTCATAGATATTAATGTAATAGTTAAAAATATGATCCAAATTTTGCACTTACCAATAATTCAATCAATTTGATTTTATTCAAATTTCTAATAGCTTTGGAACTACAGATACATACCTAAAAAACAAAAAGAAAGAAAAATTATTATTATGTTAAGCAATTTAGTGTTTATTTATTTAAACAATCAGGAAAAAAGCATAAGATTTGAAATCTTTATATTTTTGCTAAAATCAGGATATTTTAAGCATCTTCTAATTATCTTGAGCAAATAGAGAGACAACAGCAATAACAGTATATACGAGGATATATATAGATCTTTATCGATTTAATGGAAATATTTTAGTTAGAAACACATTACATATATGGGTTGGAAACGGTCAGGCGGCGCTTAGAGCGTCGCGCGGTGGTGGTGTGCTGGCGTAAACTGCTTCTTACATGAAGATAATGAGGAATGTGCAGTGAACTAAGCGGACGGTGATAGTGTAAACTGTGCGACCTATCTGATTTTCAGAGAGAGCAAATTATTGGCGCGGTTATGTGGTGCGTGCTTGACAGAAGTGACGTGTGTTGCGAAGGACGGTGACTAAGATGATGACGCCTCACAAAATTCACAGCAAAACCACGTCGGCGAAGAGGAACAATGTCGTAAGAAAATCCTCAGTGATACGTCCCGCCTAGCATTAAAGTGAATTGCTACTCAGAGCCATCATGTGACTGCTTTGCACATGACAGAGAAGCTTAAGCAGCACCTCCCACAGCCTGCGTCGAGCATCACAGTCCACCGCAAGTTACATGACATGAAAAATGAAATGAAATCTTTAAAATTTACGTCCCATGGTTGTGCCGGTTAGGCTAAAGGAGACGGTGATAATGAAAAATGAATGAAATGGTGGAATGAAGAAAGTGGGAGGAAACGAGAAAGTCCCGAGAAAAAACACGCACATGGTGTTTGTCCACCACAAAACTCACTTGGCGCAAGCTGGGATCAAACCAAGGACTTTATTCACCAGAGTTGAGCGCTCTACCACTGAGCCACCGCGTCTCTTTACATGACATGGACATACAGGATCAAGTTACAAGGGTGAAACCGCTTATAAGGGATCATAACGCATTAGCACACCGCCAATAGTGCCGCGAACATGCAATATGGACCGCTAATGACTAGAAATGTGTGATATTGTCGGGTGAGTCACTGCTCACCTTATTTCAAACCACGGGATGTGGCGGACACGCAAAGAAGCGTATAGTCCGCAGTGTCTTCACCCAATGGTGAAACATGGTGGCAGCTCTGTGATGCTATGGACCCAATATTCCGGTTTTCAGTTAGTCCTGTGCTGACACGTACCGGTCGTGTCACTGTCCATAATGATGCTGCCATTTCAGGGGACCATGTACGTACATCCTATGGTCCACATACTGTTTCCGGATAATGATACAATATTCTTGGATGATAATGTGCCCATTCACACAAGTGGAGAGGTTTGAGTACTGGGATAAAATCTAACTCGCTCAATCTCCGGAAAACCATATTCACGAAGAAATTAAATGTCGACTAAAAGCAGGAAGTTCGTGTTATTATTCAGTTCAAAATCTCTTGTTGTCGGGAATTCTGTCGAGGAATTTGAAGCTTAAAATATATATAAAACGATAATCATGCATTGTTCTGCATAGTTGCGAAACATGGTGGCTTACTCTGAGAAAGGGACGTAGATGAAAGTGTCTGAAAACAGGATCCTGAGACGAATATTCGGACCCAAGAGGGACGGAAATGGGGAATGTCGGAAACTTTACAACGAGGAGCTACATAATTTATATGGTTTACCAAAGATTGTTAGGGCCATCAAATCTAAGAGGCTCAGGTGAGCAGGTCATGTAGCCAGGGTGGAAGAAAGTAGAAACGTTTTCAAAGTCTTAACTGGAAGACCAATCAGAAAATGACCATTAGGAAGACCTAGTCGAAGATGGGAGAACAATATAAAGATGGATCTTGCAGAAATAGTAATACAAAGTAGAATCTGGATCCAGTTGGCTAAGGATAGAAGTCAGTGGAGAGCTTTCGTAAATGCGGCATTGAACCTTCGGGTTCAATAGGCCATAGAGTTAGTTAGTTCAATGCCCGGAGCTCAACATAACTGAACATCTGTGGTCCGTTTTGGAGAAACGAATTCGGTGCTGATTTTCACCTCCATCCGTGTTCAGTAATGCACTGCACATGGAATAGTGCGCTATTGCACTTGCTACCATTTACGACCTCGAAGACTCCATTTCACGTCACATCAGGGCTGTTCGGAGTTCGAAAGGTAGTTCAACACCATATTAAACTGGTAAGTTTAATTATTCTCAGGTGTTCATTAAATTAATAGTATCTGTATATATGTACAGGTACTTTTTTGGGGCCAACAGTTTTTTGTAACATATAATCTTCCTCCTCTACAAAAGTTATTCACCTTTTGGTTAGATGTGAATGTAAGCAGCATGATAAGTACAGAAAGCAATTTCTCTCTCTTCCGTGCTCTCTCTTTTTTTCTCTCATTTACTTCACTCTTATAACAAATTCATATACACACATATATATATATATATGTATAGTTGTATACTTACATGATATCGTCTCTGGGTGCGCATATAATGTGTTTTTACGACTGACGATTTAATTTGCATTGTTGTGAAAACATGAAAGAGGATCTGTGTGAAGATTTAATAATACGTCCAGATGGAGGAGAGGAGAAAGACTTCGTGCTTAATTTTATTATAGAACACGATGGTCGTCTTGTTGAGCTTTTTAGAATTTGCTAGTCATCATTATTCTAATAGTCTGTTCGTTCTGACTCTTTTCTTCCTTATGGAGAGTTTTCAGGTGACGCAAAACATAAGAATCATTCTTTCCTTTCTGTCCTCTCTATCTCTCTCGCGACTCAACTATCGCCCTCTACCCGTTCCCCTCAGAAAAGAAAAGAATGAACCATCCGTTTGTTTTCTGCATCTCAGATAAATGGAGAAAGCCCTCATCCATAATGGAAGCAATGGTCATCTGGCACGCACGACTCATTCCATAATGGATTGTAGGGATTTCCGGATGAGATTCACTTTTATGGATTCAAACTGCTGGCTTCTCTCGCTCTCTCTCTCTTTCTCCTCCTGATCAATGCCACTGAAGAGGAGGGGGAAAGGGAGAACAATTTAAAACTGTATATCAACACTAATACCGTTCACTTCCACCCTTTGCTATTAAACTTGTCTGTCTGTGTGTAAGTTAATGTTATTGTGTGTAATTGGGTTCTAAAGACCTCTTGATTCATATCGTATGTTCTAAGAAAGGGTGTATTATGTTTTAAGAATTACAAAGCAGAATGCATGCAACAACAACTAGTGGACAACCGTGATATATATGGGTAGCACAATGTATAAAAAATAGCCTACGAATACAGGGAGAGTCTGTGCTGTCGTTTTCTTTCTTTCTTCACTACCGATTCCAGAAGGATCGATTAGGGGATTGGGTAGGACAATCGCCTCCTGAAGATGAACATAGGCTAGAGATACGAAATTAAACTTTTATATGTATGTATGAAAAAATAATATATTTTTTTAAACAAATGTTATAATAAATGATAAATATATGAATTATATTTTTGTTCATACTTGTCTTATATGATATGCTATAATCTATTTGCAAATAAAAAAAAAAAAAAACACATATCAGTCTGCGAGTAACGATAAGTCCTACAGTGCGCTATGTTCGCTTCGTGCGTTTATTTGAAAATGGAAAGCGATGATGCTGAACATAAGCGCTTTGATATTTATTATTAAGAGAAAGGCTTTATATATATATATATATATATATATATATATATATATATATATATATATATATATATATATATATATATATATATATAAGGGCGGATCCAAGGGGGGCTAAGGGGCTATAGCCCCCCCCCCTTGACGCTCAGGTTTACACAGGATAAAATGGGCTTCAATTCTGCTTTACACTGGATAAAACGGCAAATTATGGTTTAGCCCCTCCCTTGATCATATCCTGGATCCGCCACTGTATATATATATATATTTCTCGAATCTACTCTGCATCTCTTCCATCAGATGATGACCTATTTTGATATTTATTTCTCTTACTGTTTTTATTTGCGCTTTCTAAACTATTGTTTTCTCTTGCTGACTATGTTGAGTTTGCTGCTAACTTAGCGGCAAACTCAAAACGTTCCTACTTCTTTGATTCCATTTAGACGTTCTTCTAATTGTTTTCCACTGTCTGGGAACAACGGTATAACCCACAAATTTTAGATTATGGAAAGTCTTAAATTTTTCTACGAATTAGTAATGAATACAGTTTATCGAAATATTAAATGCCCTCGATTTTACAATATTACTTATTCCAATTTGACTACATTAGAAACTAAACATTTATTAACTTCATTTTTTGTTTCTAGTTTAACACTCTACAATTAAGCTACAAAACTATGGAAGACGGTGAGGATAATAATGAACGAAATTCGAAATGAAGAAAGCGAGTAAAAAGAGAGAATCCCAGAAAACTCATCTACACGGTGTTTGTCCAACACCTGGCCGACCTGGCGAGAGCTAGATTCAATCCAAGGACCCCACGCACCAGAGGTAAACGCTCAACAACTGAGCTACAGCGGCCTCCTTTTACTTGTGTGTACATCCATATGAAGTTAAATAAATAAAAAGGAATTGCATTTTGTTGATACCGGTAAAATTATTACAAAAGTTGGAAACGGTACAAAAATAGTATTAAATTGAAAAGAAAGATCTCTAAAACAGGATAAAAAAAATCTAAAAAAGAATAAGAAATAAAGATGAAATACCTAACTTCGTGCTTCTACGTAATTAATTAGGAAAGCGAGTAAGCAGTTTAAAAAATAAAGAAAACTTTTTTCACATGTTTATCTTTCTTTTCTCTTGAAAAAAAAAAAAAGAAAAAAGAAAAGTGAAGGAACAGTGAGAAGATTTTGTTCTAACTATATCTACGTTAAGAAGTTTTTTTCTCTTCTTGTGAGAAAAATAAGATAGAAACACGGAAAGGAAGAGGTGAAAAAGAAACAATGATAAAGGAGGCAAAATGAGATAATCTTAAAGACCTTTACTTTATTGCTCCATTGCTTAAACCCCACCTCCCGTCCGCTTGACTCAATGCTAGAACCTTACGCTCTAAGTAATTAAACCCCAGCGCATCAAATTAATTGCCCAGTTTCTTGGATGAATTTGACGTGTCCCTTGAGAATAAGTGGCAGTCGGCACGCGAAGAAGGCAACTAAGCCAGATGAGGAAAATGAAGAGCTAGGAAGCAAAGCTACCTAAACTAAGTGAAGTGCAAGTGACTGACTAAAGAACTATACTATGTTTTTACGACGTACACACAGAGGCATGTTAAATCTAGAAACTAGGCCTTCATCTAAAGAGGTAGTCAGTAAATAAATTGTTTATACATACGTAACATACACAGAATACCTGATGTAAGCTTTAATGTTTTTCTCGTTTTGGACTATAATGAAATTCCTTGAAGGCTTAAGAAGCAGCACGCTATAAACGTGTTTAATGTACTGCAATCTGCTTTCGAGATTTGCAAGATTAAAATATGCTTGTAGGTTAATACGGAGAGTCAACTTCTATCCTATTATTTAATTAACCCCAGAACCGAGAAATATTTTTTTGATGAGTAGATTTAACAGCAGTGATATTACAACTAGTTCTTTTAATTGTTCGAACAAACTTTACAATTATACTTTTTATTTATATTTGTAAGATCAAATTTAGTTTTGGATTCTCGAGATTTTTGATGTAAAAATATACAAACTCCACATTCAAATAGTTCGCAACTATTATCTGTTGGTGCTTATACTAGTACTTTCGTCACATTGTGTTAGTAATATCTTAATTTAACAACAGCCTTTGATCATGTTTAGTATATATATATACAGTCCTAACTATCTGACCGATCAACGTCTAGGCCAAACTATTAAAGCTAAAATAATAAAATTAGAACAGTAGATAGGATTTGTGACACAAGGCACTACTAAGAAAGGATTTTGGAAATTTGACAAGGGAAGAGGGATGAAATGGGGTTGCAATTATTATAGTAAGATATTCATATCCGAGAATCTCCTAAAAAGATATGAAATTTCATGTAAAATAATGTTTAAGTGTTTTATGATACTTGATCTAGAAGGGGGGAAAAAGGAGTTGAAAACTTGATGTGGAAGGAGTGAAATAGGTGTTGCCATTATTATAAAAATATGTCAATATCTAGCAATTCCTTGAGGCTAGAAAGGCGAGAAAAAAAAGTATTTGGATTTATCATTTGAAATATTTAAGCACATATTAAAGCTTTTTAAAAAATACTTGGCCTAGAAGGGAAGAAAAAGAGGTGGAATGGTTGACTAAGTTGCCCACCAAACGATGTGTTTGAATTTCATGCGAGACCTCGAGTTCAGACGAATTGCATATGAAAGAGCCCGCAATAACACATGAGTGCAATTGATATTATATACACACATGTATGTATGTATGTATAGTGTTTGTGTGTATCTTCCATAACAATAGTCTTGTATTAGCTCTGTCTCTCTTCTAAAGTTTGAGCACACGTCGATCGTCGAACTGACATAATGGCCTTTCGAAACACTTCCCACAATCCAGAAATATCGCATTCCATATAAAAGATTGAGGCATGGTACAAGAATAATTTTCCGCTCCTAAAAACGCTATAGGCAAGTTTATTCTTTCCTGTGGGTTAATTCGCTCCTTCATATATATATATATATATATATATATATATATATATATATATATATATATATATATATATATATATATATATATATATACCAAAGCATTACTAATTCCAACGGAATATAAAAAATCACGATTAGTTTATTCTAACGTAAGAACACACGCAGATCAGTTTTTAAAAGAATAAAACAGAAGTAAGGAGAGAATTCTAAAAGCCAAAGTAAATTCGATTCGTGATAATTTTGTTTCCGGCGTGAGTAAACGTTAATATATCGCTTATGAAGTTATGACAGCCATAAAAACTTCGTACATTGTGCATGATACACTAGTGATTACAGATGTGTTTCGTGTAGCTCTGGTTTTCTTTCCTTCTTTTTTTAAAAATACATTTTGCTAGGTTACTCTTCCGTTTCTTCGAGTCAAATTGCAAAGATTGCACGCGTTTCCATGCTAATTATAAGCTCTGAAATTTCGTATAGATACATAAGCCCTGATGACAATAGAATATTCTCGCTAACGACATGAAATTTGGCTCGAAAAGATGCTATAAACGTATGAAAGAACTCTCGTCTCGGAAAGTATTATTTATTTCTATGGAAGAGCAGTGTCTCGCCTTGTATTTCGTAACAGGGAAACTGCCTCGTCTCTTGTCATAGTCAATATTAATTTTTACATATTTTTCGATTGAGATTATCGTTTTACTGTAAAATTAAGTTATTACAAAAAATGTGTATATGCTTAGACAATGACAGTTAATTAAGGATTGTTTCAATGGATGACAGAGTGCTGTTTTGAAACCTTTACGTAGAGCCTTTAACGGAAATATTAGGAACCGTTGCCCTTCACAAGTTTATATTAAAAAAAAAATCCTTTTGGAAAATTTTGTGTCGATTGTTGCAAGTCTCGTGAAACTTACAAAATAAAATACACTTTCGGTTTGAAACCATAACACTTTTAAGGGAAATAGGAGTAAAGTTCTCTTCAAGACACCACTGTTACATACACTTCAAGACGCACTATTGCAGCTTCAACACTGAAGACGTGCCCTGTTGATAATTCATCCTCTGAAGAAACCATCTAAGCTATTAAAGAATTTCTTCAACTTCTGAATGATTTAAATCTGTTGACCAATTTAGTATACACGCTATGCACCTACATGCCAAAGCTGAAAACCACCTTAGATCCGCTCAGAAAATTCCATCATCCTCATGGACTTCTTCTGTGACTATTACCATGAAGTCAAGAAACCTTTCCATCATTGAGCATTACACTGCTTGTTATAAGACGCATTTTTCTTGTTTTATTTTGTATTGTTCTGTATTTTTGTTGTTCTGTTCTTTTTTTTTTTTTTTTTTTTGTATTTTGTAATTTTATATTGTATAAAGCCAAACACATTAATGAATTTTAAAAAATCCCGTTACCCATCTCCAAATGAAACTACAAATAAATGAATACTCATGGCCCAAGAGAACGTGTTACCTTCTGCGGCTCACCTATCTTCGGATAAGAATGAAATTACACTTTAAAAAAAAGAGTAAAGAATTGATTGCAGGATATTGCTAAAAAATTGAAAAGTAAATAATAACCGTAAAAAGTTTAAAAAAATAATGCTTTATAAAATTCACTCAGAGGGGGATTTTTTGTGGAACGTTTCAGTGTTATTACCTTATTAACAAAAGTTGAGAAAATTCTACTGAGTTGTTTCCGTTTTAAGGTTGAATAGTGCGATACTCATAAAGCTTTTCTTCCACTCACTACAATAATAGCCCACATTGGGATAGATCACATTGGGAAAACAACACACTTGAACTAAGAAATGCGGACAAAACAAGTAATTTCGGAAAATCTATGCAAACAGAAATCTTTACTCTCATAATGCGGCAATGTCTGCATAAATGTTGATTTATGATAACTATATCCTAAGCGCAATGGTATACCAATTTCTACGAGGCTACGCTCTGTCCGGTCTGGTTAGTGTTTCGGTGAGTGACAACTGCGGAAAACCAGACGGCACTAGCACACTAGCAGTATGACATTCACCCATTGTCGTGAGGAGACTTGGGGAAGCTGCCTGAAAGAAGTAACGAGCACCGATTCAGAAAATCGCCATTTGGTGGACTCTGTGCCAAAGAATTTAGTTGAAGGAGTGAAATAATAATAATAATGTCTAATCTTAAGCTATACTTATGAAGCCTTTGTTCAGTTGACCAATTTTAATAGATTGTCATCACTCTTTACTTCTGGTAAAAGTTCGTTGGGACTCGAAGTATACGTCTCTCTCTCTCTCTCCAAAAAGTTTCTAAGAGAAGGAAAGAGACAATCAAACTATTTTTACGGTCCGGATCTAATTTGGCTCCGAGAGTCGTTATTACAGTGAGTTGACTCTGTGAAACTATGATGTGAACTTGTAAACAATGGAATGAGAAGGAGGAGGAGGGAAGTACAGTAGCAGCTTTAGGAAAGGAAATGGACCTTAAGAGTACGGTAAGAACGAGGAGGTAGGAAGGGAATGATAGTTAGTTGGGGTTTTTCCATTCAATATAGAGACTACTACTTTACTGAAAGAAAGGGGAAAAAAGCGAATGAAATAATGATAAAAGAAAAAACGTCAAAAAAAAAAAAACTCAAAGAACGCAGGAAGTCTCTCCTGCTGTTACACATTGTTCTGCTTTCAAACTAACAAGAAAGGAAGGGAGAAAGAAAGAGAAAAAACGGAAACAGGGCAAGGGAATCAAGAAAAGAAAAAGAAAAAGAAATAGTAAGAGTTGGAAATTTCGTACACACACACATAATCGTATATACACGTTATAACAACACAAATTTACTTATATTATCAATATCAGCGATAGTGCTAGGACAAAATGAACATTCACAATTTTTAATATAATATTTTAAATACATTTCAATAGAGATAAAAAATGACGACTTTTCGGGTGTAATTGAAATTTTCACATGTCTTTTTATGATTTCTTACCCACATACCGCATTTGCTTTTTTGATGTAGTGAATTCTTCTCCTCCACCTGTTTAGTCTTTAGGAGTCTCCGTACCCCACTGACCATATTGTTCGTCCATTTGTTTCTTCTGTGCCGCTTCTCGAAGTTTTCCTATATTTAGGTTCATTGTTTCCTCAATCCATTTTGTTTTCTGTCTTCCCCTTCTTTTTCCTGCAATTTTTCCCGCCATGAATGATTATTCCAGTGAATCATCTCTCCTCATTATATGACCAAAGTATGACAACTTTAACTCCAACATTTGGCTCTCCAGAGTGAAGTCAGGTTTTACTTCATTCAGCATTGGTTTATTTGTACTCCTCGCAGTTCACGATACACTCAGCACTCTTCTCCAGTATCATAATTCACTGCTCAGCTCTCACATCCATACATTACTACTGGGAAACAACTATAGGCTTAACTAAACGAATCTTCGTATCAAGTGTGATATCCCAGCTTATAATCACTTTACTAAGATTTGTCATAGTCTTCCTTCCAAGAAGTAAAACATTTGATTTGTTGGCTACAGTCTATATCTACGGAGATTATCGACCTTGGGCAGATTGGTTGCTCTCTCTCTACTAGCCATGAAGTGATAGGTTGAGGTGCCATGACATTGTTGTTCTTGATATTTAGCCTTATGCCATACGTTGCTCTTCAGTCTTTCACTTTCAATAAGAGAGTTAACATGTTCACTTTCTGCCAAAATAGTGATGTCATCTGCATATCTAAGATTGTTAAGGTTTTTTTCTTCCAATTTTAATACCTACGTCAACCAAATTTCCTCAAACTCTGATGTGTATAGATTTAATTTAAAAAATGGCGACAGTGTATGCATCTTTATCAAACTCTTTTCTCAATTAATCCAATGTTCTCGGGATTGCTGCCAGAGTGAGTGTTGCTGTGCTGAGCTTTCGTTACCATACAGCGGCAACATCTTCAGCTCTGAAGATGTTGCCGCTGTATGGTAACGAAAGCTCAGCACAGCAACACTCACTCTGGCAGCAATCCCGAGAACATTGGATTAATAGTAGACGCCAGCAAAGCTTCAAGATCTTTTCTCAATCTTAAACCATCCAGTTGTTCCAAATTTGGATCTCACTGTATCTTCTTGATTAAGATACAAGTCTTTCGGTAGACGAATCAAATGTTCTGCTATTCTCATCTCTTGAAGAGCTTCCCTTAATTTCATGATCTACATAGTCAAATGCTGTGTTAATCAATAAAGAGATAGATACTTCTTTCGGAAACTCTCTTGATTTTTCTGTTATCCAGCGCAAGTCGCAAAATTGATCTCTGGTTCTCTCCCTCTACAGAATCCAGATTGCTCTTTCGACACAGTTCACTGTCGCCGAGATAGTTCATTGTACTGTTAAAACCTAATTTGCATAATTTTAAGCATAACTTTGCTAGCATCCGAGACTAGTACAATTGTTCGATAATTAGAACATTCTTTAGCTTTTCCTCTCTTTAAGATTGAAAAGAACACTTCTTTCTTCCAATGTTTTGGCCACTGCTGGATTTTCCATATTTACTTACATATACAATATATATCTCTTTCACAGTATCCTTTTCTAGGATTTTGAGTGATTCTGCTGGTATTTCATCATCCCTACTCACCTTGTTGTTGGTAATGCATTTTTGGTCCACTTTACTTCACTCTCCAGAATATCTGGTTCCAGATCAAATGTCCCCTTTATAATATAGCTGGTCGAGTTATTGAGTTTTTTTGTACAGTTCCCTTACATGTTCTTTCTATCTCTTTTCTCACCTCTTCTGCTTCAATTAGACTTTTTCTGTTGTTGTCTATTATCACTCTAAATGTGGATCGTTCTCTGATGTCTTTAATTCTCTTATCAGAGTTCTCTTTCGTTGTACTCTTCAGCTTTCGTCCATTTTTTTTTTAATTCTGGGAGGAATTCTTATTTCTTCTAGCTATTCTCTGAAATTTTGCATTCAGTTGAGAAGTTCCTGCCTTTCACTTTTGCATTTTGCATCCCTTCTCTTCTTTGTAATTTCTATTGCCTCATCAGACATCCATTTTGCCTTTTTCATCTTCTTCTTTTTAGGGATTAATTTTTCTGCGAACTCCTGCACAATACAGCTTAAATCTGTCAACAGATCTTCCAGTTTTCGGTCTATTAAATCTAGTTTCTTGAATTTGTTCTTAGCTTTAACTGTATATTCCTAAAATATGTTATTTAGGTCGTACATGCATGATTTTAAAGCCCTCTCTCTTCTTTGTAGATGAAATCGGAAATTGGAAATGAGTAATTCGTGATCTAAACCACTGTCTGCTCCACGTATTGTTTTTGCTGACTATACTGTACTTCTCCACATTCGTCCACAGAGTATGTAATCAATTTGATTTCGATTATTTCATCATTAGTAGTCAATGAGTTTTCTTGGGAGAATTCGATAAACCTACGCTCTGTTTTGTTTTGTTTGTCAAGCTCAGATTTTCCAATTATCCCTTCTACCTGTTGATTCCTAATTTTAGCATTCTAGTCACATCAATTCAACTTCAGCAATCCTATTTAATACTGAAGTAAATGTCTATCCATCTTCATTCAGGAAAGGGTGGGAGATGGCCCAAGGGCTAGGGTGAAGGTTTGGCTGCTTTGGCGCACGAGGAGATGTTGTAGTCAGTACTAAAAGGGGGCACGATGGCTCAGTGGTAGTGCCCTCAGCTCAGGTAAGAGGGGTTCCTAGTTCGATTCTCAGGTCATGTGAGTTTGTGGTGGATAGCAAATTCCACTAATTCTTTCATAATCATCCATTTCCTTTCGCCTACAGGACATAACCATGAGACGTTAAATTAAAAAAAATCGAGATTGGATGAACCTCTAAGCCGCATTTGTACGACAAAATATTTTCGCTTTCACTGAAAATCGAAGCAGAAGCTACCCGATTGGTAGATACCAAATTCGCATTACCAATTACAAGGTCTCGGTTTTATTAGTCAATGTTACCCAGCTCAACACGTTAAGAATGGTGCACAAGAAAATTTTAATTTTGATGTGACCTATATTGAATCAGGAGACTATTCGATTATCCCCACTTTCTAGATACCTTCCATGGAATTTTCAAAGCTCTAAAGTTTGGTAGTATCTTTTAGTTTAAGTACGCTTTTTTCACCGCTCCCTGCAAAATCAATAGTTCATGGGGGGCATATTGGCTTAACAATGAACCACTCACCTCTGGTCTACATTTTCTCTGGTTCGATCCCGGACCAGGTAGTTGACAAAACACTGTTTCCGTGAGCTTCTTGAGTTACTTGTGTTCCTTCTTCCGCTCTTTATTCCACCAACTCTTTCGTCTTAGTTTATGAAACGATATACACTCTGATCCCTAGGTTCAACGGTCTTCGGAAGCAACGAACAAAATCTGGAGCACCTGGTTCAGTTTGAAAGTCGTGATTTTAAAGTGAACATATTAATTATTTTTTAATGCTATAATGTATATTAACAGTGTACCAGATATTTTACACTACCAGATTGGATAGTACACTTGAATAAAAGTACAGTACTGTACTTTCCACTTCCTTTGGTAATAAAATTATGGGTATTGGCCACTAAAGATATGGCGTCGGATATTATGGACAATAGCCAACATCGTATCGCTATTGACTCCCTTTATTATGTTAAAACGAGGAATGATTGTACTGTGTAGTTTACTGCCAGAAATGGCAAACTGATGTTGCAGCCATGTTAAGTTGCTCTCTGTCCCAACTTACTAACATCACATTAAATTGCTGTCGTGCGAAGAGCGAATAAGGTGAGATGATTTTGAGTTTAACGTCCAGTTCAGCAGTGAAGCTATATGAGACGTGGACCTACTGATTAACGTTGAATCCGAACCACATGAGCTCCCGCCGGGAATCGAATCCGGGTCTCCCACGTCAAAGGCGCGTACACTAACCGCTTAGCCACGGAGGGGCTCGAAGAGTGAATAAGTTCCTTTAAGTTTATATTTAGTATTTTCAAATACGGTAGCTTACCTCGTTTTGCTTGTAGAAATGATACAAGAGCTCTGACTTTTAAAATTTATTTTTTACGCTTTTTTGTCTAGGAACTTTAAGGCTTTTTTTTTTTTTTTAAAAAAAACAACTTTAATGAGGAAATAACGGTACGCCTCACATTTTTTTCTCATTAGAACATACACACTCAAATATAATTACTGTATTCTGAAGAGAAAAACCGAAAAAAAATCATCAAGAAACGAAGAAAATCGGTAATGTGGTGCGAAAGAAAAATTAAGCAGCTCGATGAACGCAGTCAAATTTCAAGTTCCAAAAGAGTTCTTTATACAGTTGTAATGTTCAACGACGAAAATGTGTTAGTAAAAAGTTTAATTTTGTTAACACTAACTGTTCAGAAACTGGAAATTTCATGGAGGAAAATTATCATTCAATTTATGCATAATCTAAAACTTCAGTTAGCAGCAATGTGTTTCAGGATCTAAACAAACATTTTATATGAGGATACATGGAACAAATAATTATATATATATTATGGACAATAGCCTCCTTTTAGTATTTTAAAACGAGGGATGACTGTACTGTGTAGTTTACTGCAGGAAATAGCAAACTGATGTTGCACCCATGGTAAGTTGCTCTCTGTCCCAACTTACTAACATCACGTTAAATTGCTGTCGTGCGAAGAGTGAATAAGTTCCTTTAAGTTTATATCTAGTATTTTCTAATACGAGCTCTCGTAGCTTACCTCGTTTTGCTTGTAGAGTGTTTCAAAACAACACCGACAACGTTTGGGAGGTAGTTCCTGACACCAAAATAAGACGAAAAGTATAGACCAACCTGGGTGGAGAAATGCTTTCTTTTGGAGTTTTAGCCTGCCGAAAACTTGCAAAAATGAACTTAAAAGGTCTATAGCTCCAATACTATGGGACTTCCTGTAGTCGGGTTCAAGACTTCACTTAGGAACTGGTGTGTGTCCTATCCAAATACCAATATTTCAGAATCCTGCGGTACTTCCGCAACAATTTTTATAGAGGTAGTTGGTGAGTACTTCAAATTATATGCCCGGAGCAAAACTGTCTGTACAAAGATTGTTTCGTGAGTACCTTAGGATTCTGAAAGACGTATGTTTGGATAGCGCATATATTAGTTCCTAAGTGAAGTTTGACCCGACTATGTAGGTCCCATAGTATTGGGGCTATGGACCTTTAAAGTTCATTTTTTCATGTTTTCGGCAGCCTATTATTTCGTCTTTTATGAAAGGATTGATGGATTGTTAGCTAACAAATTTATTGCGTGACATTAAAACAATAACACAATTAACACATTTTGCGTACAGCTATCTCAAGGCACAAAATAAGGGATTATTTACTTTTAGCAGTAAGATTAGTGGCATTAGCTTATATAGAAAAACTATTTACACAATTGAACAATAAACACAACATTATATTGGGAGCAGCAACAATTTAATGATATTAAAAACAAATTTAATTAATTTAGCAATTGATAGTGATAGTGGTGTATTTAACTAATTAAGCCTGTCTGTGGAAACCTAACCAATAATTTAAGATAGCGAAAGTTATAATAAATTAGAAAGGAAATGGAAAAAAATAACTTACTGGCCAAGAGAGTATGCTGCCATTGTAAAAGTTTTTTTTTTTAAAAAAAAAAACTAATTTAAAATTTAACTATTTAATTTATTTTTTGTTATTAAAAGTAAGGCTTTATATACTGTTTTGGCAAAACACTTTCCCTTTCACCAGAAATTGTTTATATTTTTCTACAAGGCTGATGCAGACCTTTAATGTATTAAAAAATATTGCTATTGCTTTTGCTTTTATACTTTTAACTTTAAAAAATAAAACTTAAAAGTTTTAATTATACTTAAATAAATTTTATAAAATTTTATTTGCTGTCCCAGATAGAAGAACTATGAAATGAAAAAGATTTTACGTCCCACGTTATGCCGGCTAGGCCAAAGGGGACGGTGATGATGAGAAATTAACGAAATTGTTGAATTAAGAAAGTGGGAGGAAATGGGAGAACTCCGAGAAAACCAACGTACACGGTGTTTGTTCACCACAAAGCTCACTTGGTGCGAGCGGGATCGAACCAAAGATCCCATGCACCAGAAGTGAACACTACCACTGAGCCATCGCGGCTCGCCAGATAGGAGAAACGAATACTTAACTCTAACTCCGAATTTTCAATTCCAATCTTTGAATTCCTTGCGAAGTTCATGATCACTTTCATTTCTTACGTACATATTTTCGATCACTCGTCAGCAAAACGACGGGTCAGATATTTGCCGTTTATATTTATCCCTTTGTTCCCCAGGTAAGAAATCAAAAGTACACATTCAACAAAGTTTGTAAAAAAAAAAAAAAAAAAAAAAAAAAAAAAAAAAAAAAAAAAAGAGAGAGAGAGAAATAGTATCACGTTGACAAATCTTCGGGTACTGCCCAGAGTTTCTGGGTTCAAAATCAATTTTACAGGTCTACAGTCTAATGAATGATTATTTTTTTCATTGCAATAAGAAGGCTAGGTTTAAATTTTTCGCATTGTTGCACTTGTATTATAGAGCGGCACCTCATTGTTGTTATTTAATTGACAGATGTAAAGATGAAATTTAAAATTAGTTTCCATGGAAATAAACTGCACAATGAGTTTTCTGTTTTTAAATCTATATCAATACTTAATGGGAAGGATTAAAGTTATTGTAAATTATAGAATATGTTTTTCAAGAAAGCAGATTTACTAAACGCTGTATTATCATCTCGCTATGCCAGTTAGTAATGCACATGCTGAACGAGTGTTAGTATAATGAAAACTTTAGGGTCAGGTGATAAAAGTATAAACTAAATTTGTGACGGCTGAAATTTGTGTTTAGATGAACCTGAAAATAGAATGTCAAGACTTCTACACGCAGTACTAGAAAATAGAACTATTTTTAACGTAACTAGAAGCTCAAAAAAATATTATCTGAATAAGGTTCGCGTCTTTAATCACAATTTTTTGTACTATTTTAATTTAGTTTGGTAAAGGATACATTTGGTTACTAATAGTGAAAGTTCTACTTGTGGTTGTGTTAGAAGCAACGACGGTCAGGCTCGTCATCCGTCAAAGAAATAACAAATTAATCGGTTAAATTTTTATTATTTTTAAGTTAGTAAATTAAATTTTGCAGGAGTTAATTCTTAATTGCTAATCGTTATAAAAAATGTAACGATTGAAAAATTAATAGTTTTCGTTTTCTCGAAAAACAACTAAATTTGTTTTGCTGCAAGAATTATTTTGGATTAATGCAGGCACTAACTTGCCTTGCGGTCTGTTAATCGATTAATTTTTCTATGCTCTTAATTTTATTCATTAAATTTGAATTAAATTTCACAACTCAACACAATTCTTATTTCATAATATTCAAAATTGCAATTTTAATTTTACCATTACTATTTTCTATCATTAATTTTTAATGAATTATTATTTTCCTTACCTTAATTTTAAATTTTGTTGAGGTATGTAGGCCTCCATAGTATTTTTGTGGAAAGTATTCTTCAACAAATATACAGGGTGACTTGCATGTTGTCGAATTCCGCGTCATGTACGAGTGACAGGCATGCCAACTTAGAGTCGACAATCGAATCCTAACAATTGGAAAGGAGCAGAAGTATGTCCACAAACTATCTCTGTCTGTGCAACTGTCTAATGTACAACTTTGCTGACGTTCATAGCCACATTTAACTAGTTTTGAGTTACGAATCACTTCCCGCAGTTTGTGCATAACTTTCTGTTCCGTTCCAATTGTCAGGATTCGATTGTTGATTCCAAGTTAGTACCCCTGTCACTCGTACATGATGCAGAATTCAACAAGATGCAACAAGACTTTCTGTCTTCTTTTGATGTCACGAATCACCTCCCGAGTTTATGCACATCTTTCAGGTTCACCCTGTCTAGTTATGCCCAGGTTTAAAATTAAGATCTTTTCAGTTTTGTAAGTTACTACGAGGTACCACTATCTCTTAAAGACATTCGACTGACATAAGAAGGCAATAATTGACTGAATTGTTATGAATATCTAGCTCTAACTTCTTTCAGTCTCAAAACAACATTTATATAAACACAAATAAGCAAAGACATTCATGTCTACTCTTTCTCATAGCAAATATGCTCACGCCACAGAAACAAACATCGCACACTAATGTATTTCTCTCCAAATTGTGACGCATACGTGGGGAATCCCTGACTGATTTAAATTTGCAGTTGTATATGTGATGGTTCACCTTGTTTCTAGTACAGCATCTGTTGTGCTACATTGATGTCACCGGAAATCCTGTTCGAATGTTGATTGAGGAATTTTGAATAGATTGTTTTTTCCTCTTCCTTTTTTCTGCATCTCCTGATGCATGGTAACTTCTCTAAGACCTGCTCAAGGCCAGCGGAAATTTAGAAACAAGAACACAGACACGACTAAACAATGAAAACAAAGCTGACTAGACGAATGTTAAGTAAGATTTATACAGTATAATTTGTGTAATATTTATAAAAGGTTTACAGGTTAGGAGCTACATTATAATACATTTTTTTTAACGTATCATCTAACCGTGATAAAAACAAAAGAAAAAATGGTTGCACACTGAAAATCTAAAGGCCAGTTTTCATGAATGCGTTAGCAGCATGTTCGAAAGCGTTACTGGTTGTTTTTATTTAGTTTAGTAATATTGTTTTGGAAGATTAAAAAAAAAAAAAAAAAAAAAACGAATGATTAATGAAAGTGAGCTATTATCATAATATTGGTGGAATAATAATGTGGGAGGAAACGAGAGAACTAGAAAATCCAGGAGCACGATGTTAACCACCACATACTCATATTACCTGGGATCGAACCAGAGACCTCTTGCACCAGAGGTAAGGGCTTTATCATTACGGTTGCTCGCAAGATAAGATGAAACAAATGGTATGACAGGAGGGTGACATCACTTTCAGACACTTTTTCGTGACGAGACAGCATCAACTCTTGTATCATAGGCAACCCTATTATCACAGAACTTCCGACGCGTTACAGATTAATAACCATCTGTATGATACATCTATCCCTTCCAGCTGGTCTAGTGGCTAGAGCGTGTGTGCTTTTGATGCATGTGTCAATTACAAAAATTGAACGCATGAGGTAGTTTGAATTCCACTTTAAACTATAGGTCCAAGTCTTATTGAGCTTTGGTGCTGAAAAGTGAGTCTAAACTTGACCAAACAAACACATGACATTACATCAGTATTCGAATATATATTTGTTCAACTTCAGCTGAAGTGGTGCTCTGTATGCACCTAAGTGCATATAAAAGGAATAGAAATACACGTAGCTGCGCACAGGACTAACCAAAAGGTTGATGCACCAATGAAAAACCAAATTTTAAATTTAGCGACATATTCATATAATCCGAAAGTACCATTATCAACAAAACAGTAGTAGTAGTTAATACAGCACATTGTTTGGTATTCTATAATTCATTTAGCATAGGATTTTCATTAAATTTGATCTATCTACTGCTTTTGAGTGTGAGAAAACTTATTTAGAAAGCTAACTCCCGATTTTAGAGAAAGTCATCTAGTCTTATTCAACCTCTTATCTATAAATAAATCTCTTCTAGGTGTTGTTAATTATTCCTTATCGTTCACGGTAGCATTCTAGTAGAAAATAGTTTTGAAAATAACACATGTGCAATTTTGTTGAGGTAGTACTAGGAAACAAATTGATTTATTTGCAAAATTGTCAGAAGATATGTCGTACATTCAGTTCTTTGTCTAAGTTTAGGTGTTTTGTTTATCTATAAAACATACTTATAGATTCTATATAATAATGACTTGTACCCGTATCGTGAACTTCAAAGAAAATAAACAGTACATTTACATTAAAAAAAAAAAGGCCCTTTTCAAGGGGACAAGTTTAGTTAGCGTCCCTTTTCAGTATCGGGATTTACGAGACGAGGACATACAGTCTAAGGTGGAATCCGAAACAATGTAATGCGTTCAGAGCTCTACTGTAAATCCAATCCGGGATCCCGTGAACTAAATGGGCGTTCGCAATAGCCACTAGACCAGACCAGTACAAAAAAAAAAAAAAAAAAAAAATCTTCTCTAATGGCGAATGACATCTTATTACACTGAAGCAGTAAAAAGCTCCTGACTGAAGCAGTAACAACACCCAGACCTAAAACTTCAGATAACCTCATAGAAAATAAACTCTGCTAAATACGGTAAAAAGGATTAAGCAATTCCATGTATAGGATGTATGATATGGAAAACTATCTTTAAAGTCACCGTTATCCGTGAAGACAACGGATTGACTCTATTAACGAACTCGATTGAGTTAATTTCTCAAGCTATCTATTATATAAAAAAAAAATTCAAATATTCACTTTCGTTCAAAAGTTATGTGGAGTAATGGACGGACAAACCACTAAGAGTACAATCTTATAAGTCCCACTGTATGATTATAGTAACTCTACATTATCATTTCTTATATCAGTTTTATTTTACCCGCTACTCTTCAACCCGTTTCACGGTGCTTATCGTTTGAGCATCACGCAAAACAGGTGCTTTTAGGCCACGCCATTATCATGGCTATGGGTTCTCTGCATATGGTGTCAATATATCGTTTTTGTTTCAGAACGATACACTCATTAAGTTTCCATTTCTCCATAAACAATGCCACACCTGCCTTCAATTCGTGATTTTTCACGTTTCACCTTCGTATGCTTCTGGCATTCGTTGAGGACGAATGTTGATCACTCTCCACATGATTTATACCTCAAAAATATCTACATAGATAGGCCTTGCCTGGGTTGTAGTTTCATTTCATTCGCACTTATGATTCAAAAGTTGTGATGCTCCAAAATTTCGGTTGCGCGACTTTACGGATATCCTATAGTACAGTAAAACTATATTTCTATGAGACAGTGGACTCTATAGAAAAATACCGTAGTACTGAGAATTGTTGCTGCTGCTGGAGGCGACTGATATAACTGTCTCAAAATTGATTTTAAATTATTATTATATTAAACGGTCATTTTTTTTTTTAGAAAAATCTAAAATCGACACACTGTATGATATCGCGCGACACACCGGTTGGGAACCATTACACTAGTGTGATTCTAATAATAATAATACACTTAAGAGTGTATTATTATACATACATCTTATGTAATGTATTCACACATCACTATTGTTACAACCAAGGGTAAAAGTGGATTTGAAAAGGTAGGGGAAAGCATGACGTCACTTCGTTCCCCCGTGCCTATCTTTGCCCATTGTATTTTTTCAGGAAGTAGATTGACGGCATAGATAGTTTTGGAAGTGGGGGAACGACATCCCCCAGATTTCCCCTCACTTTTACCTCTGCTTACAACATAATTAACAAAGCTTGATTTCGAAAGATTAATTGTTAAGTTCAGGGAGTAATAGACCCCTTTGTGCTCGTGCTGGTATTGGTTCCAAGGCAAATAACTATTTCTGAGTGTATACTTATTTCGAAAAATTTTTAAAAATCGATTAAGTTTTATCGAGACATTCGAGACGAGTGGAGAAATTCCAGCTGTCTCGTCTCGAAAATTCGAGTCGAGACAGAGAGTCATGTTGTCTAATCTCTCTAATTCCACAAAGCGTGTCTCGTCTGGTGTGCATTCTTACCGATGGATAGATTTTGCCACTATGAGTAGAAGTTGGCAACCAACATATAAAGAACATACAGTACATGCACTTACAACCATAGTTTTTATTTTAGTTCGTAATTGTTATTTTACCCTCACAATAAAAATTGGAACGTTAAGTCTACTTGGAAAAGAATTTTTTACCATCATTTCGTTCTAAGTCAAAACTCCATTAGACGCTGACTATACGGGTATTTGGTTATTTTGGCTTCGTTCGCAGGAAACCACACTAAAGCAATGAAACTTATCGTATACTTGGCAAACCGTCATCTCCAAAGAGAGAGAGAGAGAAAGAAAGGCAAACAGCCGTAAAACAGGGATCAAAACAAACCAAGCCACCCACATAATCTAAGCATGCAACCAGCTTTATCCATCAGTTCATGAGTATTTTTAGAACTAAAACAGAGTTAGTTGTATGTGTGTCATACATTTTAAAAAGCAAACCAACATATGCTTTCTGATTCTGTATTTCTTGATCCAAAAGAAGCCTCCTACACGTTTGTCCATATACTGCAAGTTAAGTTTTTCTTCACATACTCAACTAGAAAGGGAAGAGACCACTTGTAACTAATATAGTAACGAGAGTTACGTACTTGTTTTTATACAGTGTTGCTAAACATAAGTATAAAATTATGATGGAACTCATGTTGCAATGCACGATAGTTTCTGTATGTAATGTAAATAATAAATCAACATATATACAGGTGAAATAATGCTGGACTTCCAGTGAGCGATTATTTTTTGCCTTTCTCTAATTTTGGACATCCCTTAACGGACACTTTGTAATACGGATAGACCCATTTGTTCCGGTAAAATTATACGTACATTATTACGGGGCAGAACACTCCTTTTTACAGACACTCTCTAATACGGACACGGACAACCTTCTCTCCTTTACTCCAACAGCTTACTAACTTCTTCATAACTGATAAGAATTACTTTCAGTTTATACGTATGTGATTCCATCCCATCTTGCCTAATCCCATCTCGCCTAACGATTTATCAGCCGCTGATATCTCCAAGATAAGAATGCCCGCCATTTTAGGCAAGATGGGAGTTCCCATCTTGCCTACTCCCATCTTGCCTAAGATGTAAGAAGGGAATTTCTGCACTAAAGAAGGAATTTCTGTAGAGGGAATTTCTCCATTAAAAAACGAATCATTTTAACCAGATGTTTCAATCAATATTCGCCGTTCGAATATGTCTGCAGTACAGATACATGGAACAATTATTACATTTTCTGAAACCATCACAAATCTTGGGATAACAATTGATCCATATTTTGAGTGGAAACCCCGTTCAACGTTGTGCGTAAGAAAGCGTTCTGGTCTTTTCATTCACTCACCAGACTAAAGAAAATTCTAACCATTGACACAAAATCACTCCTTGTAAAATCTCTAATATTTCCTCACCTCGAATATTATGATGTAGCTCTATCAGACTTAAATGAAGAACTGTTTATAACGTATCCAAAACGCCTGTATACGGTTTGCTTATAATCTTAAACGATCAAACAGTTGGGACTAATGAAACTTTCCGATAGACGTTATCTGCATCGACTCACACTTCTCTAAGATTTTGCGCTTTTAACAACCCTCTTACTTATTTCAACGATTGCAACCATTAAATGCTCATCACGATACAAGATCAGGTGTAAATAAACTCTTTTCGCTTCTCCTACACTCCTCTAAATATTACTAGAAATCATTCTTTGCATCCACTGTCCATGCATGGAATGATCTTCAACCCAACATACGACAATCTCAGTCAATCAATCTATTCAAGAAGTCGGTTGAGCAGACCATCCATGGGTCTCTCTAGGCCAGAGTTTATCAACCTAGGGATTGCAAGAAGCTTTCATGGAGGTCGCGAAGATAATTGGAAGAGATGAATATAATTAGAATCTAATACAGAAAAGTATTTTTAAATATTATTTTGAATTTTGTTCTGATAGGCATATTTTTTATACATACTGTTAAGAACAACAAAAAATGTGTCTTCCCACTTGAGTACGTTCCCATTTTCGTACATGTTAAAATCCTTCCCAGTTACGTACAAGTGCCAGATGCAATGAAATGTCATGATTTAAAAGCGAGATAAGAATTCTCATTTCCGTACAGGTTCAATAGCTGGTACTATTTCTGTGAATTTTTGTTTGTTTTTGAGCAGAGCTGGATGTGGAATCTAAAGGTTTCGTTTCGAGTGGCAGCCACAACGAATAAGAGCCCCTGAATAGTTTCATTTTGCACGCCAGCACGACCTTCTTTATTGGCAGACATTTAAGAGCTACAACAAACTTTCTTCCCAATTTTTTGTAATTCATGCAGATATTGAAAGTTCAATAGAGGAAACTAATGTGATTCCAGTGGTTTTTAGCCTTCTCCCGAACAAGAGAAAGTATATATATGAAAGGTTAAAGTCCTGAATTGGAATCTTGAAGTTGTAATGGTAGACTTCAAGGAAGCAGTAATAAATTCTTTTAGCACAATTTTCCCTTCAAAACTGATAGTGGAAGGACGAACAATCCGGCGGAAGGATGGCATGCGAAATGAAACAGAAAATTTCCAGGACACCATCCCAACACATTTTCATGTATCCAAGCCTTACAAGAAGAGCAAGCTTCGAATGAATTAGCTATAAGAATGTTGGAGCTGGGCAATACCCCTACAAAACAAAAGAAGAAGTGGAGAATAATTGATGAAAGGCTAAAAAAACTTAAAACAAAGACTAGTGAGCGGAAATATTGATTTGTTCACTTACCTTAACGCAGTATCCCATAACGTTCACATAGGGTAGCTTCTCTCTTTCTCTGTGTGTATACAGGTATACTATTTCATGGGGCAAATCATTGTGACATGAGCATTAATGTGCTTTCTTGTTGTATAGTGCTTATTATATATTCATATTGTAGTTAACAGATATTGTAAATATTCATTGAAACATACTGAAACTAGATTATTGATTTTCTTATGTAGAAAGATTAATACATAGATTATTTCTTTTCTGAAATGTGCGTATGATTTCACAATTGCTTAGTGTTTGTGGTTAATACTAGTACAGGAATTCCCTCTTTAGAGCAGAAATTCCCTTCTTACATCTTAGGCAAGATGGTAGTAGGCAAGATGGGAACTCCCATCTCGCCTAGAATGGCGGAGATTCTTATCTTGGAGATATCAGCGGCTGATAAATCGTTAGGCGAGATGGGATTAGGCAAGATGGGAGGACACCACGTATGTAGCACCGCAAATCAGCGCCGCAAATCTGTTTTTAACAAGGGGGGAGGGGTAAGACCGTTTCCATAATTTATTTATTTATTTCAAGCGACGTTCAAAGTATTTGTGAAGTTGAAAAGCAATGCTGTGGAGCAGTGCTTAAAGTGACATCAGATGAGGTGACGGTATGGAACAAATATGACCTAGAGCAGTAATTTTGACACAACCCTAAAGAGCATCTCTACTCCTGACATTTTTGCATCACTTTTGATGTTAAAAATCTATAGAAAGACACACACACACACACACACACAGAGAGAGAGAGAGAGAGAGAGAGTGAAACAAATATGTAAATATTTTACTCTTCATTATCATCAGCCTAACAGAAATAAATATTTAAAAAAAAAATATTTACTGAGTGTTGTTTTCTTTTCGTCTCGTTTTCAAGGCTCTGTAGGCATTCTCGTCTAGTTTCTAGTATGTAGTATTTATTGATTGTTTCCAATCTCATTTTCATTTTCAAAAGCTTCTGGTCTTGTCTCCTCATGGTCAACACTAATTTTCTTATAACTGAAAACACAGATGTCCAGACAATGTGAAAAGAATAATTTTGAATTTAGAAAAGAGGCTTGTCAATGACAGGGGGAGATTCAGGTAAAAGACTTTAGATGGGCGGTACGGAAGAATTTTTTGAGGGGAAATTGCTCGCACAAATGTTGAAAAAATCAAAAGCACAAATTCTGCCATTCAATGGGGTGATAAGGAATTGTTATTTACTTTCGAAACATTAGCAACGAAATCTTTGATAGTACAAACATATTTGATGACACAATGCTACATCGTACTTATTTTTGTGTAAAATCCGTTTTTTTTTTCTACAAGCAAATTACAAGTTAAATCAGTTATTTTTACCGGTATGCCATACCGGCTGATTTTCTAACTTTCGGATGCATAACCGGCTCATACCGGCTCACTTTAAGCACTGCTGTGGAGGATCAGGGGAGCAGAGTTGTCTTCAACATTTGGAGCCGGGCAGATTTGAGGCTTATTCTGGGGGGATATCAATTTCATCTCACTTTCATTTTTGGCAATCGGATGCAAATCATCACATTTCTCCCCCCAAAACACATTTCAAATCGGATTATTGGGGGAGACAGTCTCCCCAGTTCCAAGATTGGAGGGGACAGGCCCCCCTCATCCTCCCTGGGATTTGCGCCAGTGCCGCAAATATAACTTTATGTAAACCAAACCTAAATCTGCGATGCAGTACAGTAGACAGAATACTAAATCGAAAACAAAAATTATATCCGTATCTGCAGGATGCAGACTACACTACTATTACAAACTTTTCCCAAGGAATTTATAAAACGTCATGACTTGAGAGTTCTACATCGTCAGTATTTAATAATAATAATTCTGCATGTTCTTACTGCGTTACCGTTACTTTTCGCGAAATCCGTATGTGAATTAACGAATATTTAAAGGGGATGATGTGTACTTGAAAAGAAAATTATCGTACACGAAGTACAAGTATTTCGATATTACCTTATAGTTACATTTATAACTAATGTATTTACTGAATACTGCATGCAATTACCTCATAAGCTATTAGTAATTTAAATTTAACTTCTTGCTAAAAGACACTTTTCATTTACGGACAAATAATTATATATATATATATATATATATATATATATATATATATATATATATATATATATATATATATATATATATATATATATATATATATATATATATACACCAAGGATTTTATATGAGACAAGAGCTGGGGCTGTCTTTAAATTGCAAATATGAATAATATGCTTCACGGCATAAGTGAACTAAATACAAAGTATTTTGTATACGGATAAAAATGCGTCTTACATATATGTACCTAATCGCTGGGAACTGTATTATATATTCAGCTTACACTAGCCAAACTTGATAACAGACAGCAGCAGACAGGACACTTGAAATTACCTTAGCAACAGAATAAACAATATAATTCTAAGTTGTAAGCATCTTCAATATTACAGTAACAATATTATATATATCGGCATTTACTGCAATTCTGTCCTCAATATACCACATCAAGAGGCATGAGACAAATTAGAAAATCAATCAAAAACTGATATGCGTAAATAGCTAGAAACTTACGTAGACGGCAACTTACACATACAGATATAAGATCATTGCTAGGTAGCCATGTTTATAAAAACATCAGAAATCACTGAACCAGAAGACAAGCAATATGGATACCAATAATTCAATTTCTCCAAATTCTTATTTTTTTACACATGAATTATTATGTAGCTACGACTGAAACCTAACAAAAGTAAGAATTAAGTAAACAAGTTTAACAAGGGAAGACGTTATGATGTTTCCTTTCATATTTTTCCAATATTATGTGATTACAATTTTGATCTATAATGGAAAACAATATTTTATTAATAATGTCCAGATAAGGATATACGAGAAACGAAAGTTGAGACTGTTTCTTTCCGAAAATGTGTTGTCTAAGTGATGTCTTGTCTTGAAATTGTATCTGATTCTATTGGAAAAGCTCTGTCTCGTCCCGAAGATTCTGTCTCGTCTCGTTTCGCCACAACCCTAGTTTCAGATACAATCGGAAGGACATTTTACACAGGGAGTATTATCAACGAAGTTAGGTCCGTTACACAGTCATCCTGAACTCCGCGCAACTATGGAGTCATCCTGAGCTCTACGAGAGTGAGCTTACACAGTGATCTCTAGCTACGCTATATGCGTCACGTGATTATACATAGGAATCTTTTCAGTCAATGTTGCGAGTCAACATGAACAAAATCGAAACGACAATAATGGCTACTTATTATCTAAAATATTATTTAAGATATACCATGCATCACATCGGATTTAATGCACTCTTTGTGCTGTACATAGAGTCAGAAATACTTCATTCTGTGGATCAAAGAGAGGTTCCGTTTCTTTGCAGAGAAGAGAGTTTGTCACATGGCAATGGATTGTTGTAATCATGAATGTAAAAATTACAGTGAGTAAAAAGATATACAGTGTGTTTGAAAAAGAACTCCCTAGTTTTAATGTGTCCTAGAATATGTAACATTGTGACATACAACATTCGGGTTTGTGGTGTTTGATTCATCAACTCTCCAAGTTCGGCTCCTCTGCAGTTGAGAGGTCTGCTTGACCTTCAGACGGCACCAGTGCTGTTTTTTTCCCTCTGTTTCGTCAGTTTAGTCCAGGCAGGCGTGCAGTGCAGAGCAACTCAGCAACAATGTGTACTCCGCAAAGAATGCTCAGTGTGTTATTTGGCTTGTGAAAACTGAGTCAGTTATAACAGTGCAACGTAATTTTAGACGTCAGTATGGTGGTAAGCCACCTACAGAAGAAACTATCCGTCATTGGCTGAAATCTTTCAAGGACACCGATAGTGTTTAAAAAGCAAAATCACCAGGTAGACCGAGAACTTCTGAAGATGTTGAACAGATCCGTGTTTCTTGTGTTCGGAGCCCGAAGAAGTCATTGGCCAGACGTAGTCTACTATTAGGAGTGCCTAAAGGTACAGCGTATGATGTGCGTAAAAGACTTAAGTTGCGCGCCTACAAATTGTTAACTATTACATGAAATTATACCTACTGATAAAATCGAAAGGTGTGAGTTTGCTGCTGACTTTCTACACAGAATTGATGATAATGTCAATTTTTTAAAAAAGATTCTCTTTTCTGATGAGGCTACATTTCATGCCAGAGGAACAGTTAATAGTCATAACTGCAGAATTTGGGGGGTAGAGCATCCACATGAAGTTATTCAGCATCAATGTGACTCTCCCAAACTTAATGTCTGGTGCGGTTTGATGGAAGATAGTGTGATTGGTCCTTTCATTCTTGTAGAAAAAACAATAAACAGGGACGTTTACTATGACATGCTGACAGAGTACGTTTTTCCCCAAATGAGGGATATTGCCCCAAATGACGATATTGAGGCGGAAAAGGGGCTTGTGCTTTTCCAACAAGATGGTGCCCCACCTCATTACAGTAACCATGTGGATGCGGCTCTTGACACTTGCTTTCCAGGAAGGTGGATAGGCAGGGCCGGTCCAATACCTTGGCCACATAGAAAATGCTGTGTACAGTGAAAAGATCAGAGACATCAATCATTTATGGGAAAGAATCGTCGCGGCGGTTGGGACAGTTACACCTGAAATGTTGGTGAATACGTGGCGAGAAGTAGAATATCGTCTCGACGTGTGCAGGGCCACAAATGGATCCCACGTTGAAGTCTACCAACATTAAACAAAACTTGAAGGAATTCTCTTTCATGATATGTACTCATTGATGTAAGTTGTCATTCATTTCTCAATTAAATTTATACTTAAAGCTAGGGAGTTCTTTTTCAAACACCCTGTACAACCCGCAAACCACTGTAGTTGGAAATTGTGTATTTCATTTCTAAATCTGCTTGTCTATTTTTTAAAGTCAAAGTACGCTGAACTAATCAATAAAAATCGTAAAAGATTAATTTCGGGTAATTTACCTAAAAGAGGGTCCTGAGTTAACTGCCCAAGGATCCTTCTCTAAGTCCTATAACGGTTTTTGTATTCTTCACAAGAGACCATAAACTTGTCTTAATTGAATCTCCGTCATAAGTCTTTTCGGATCAATCTTCAATTTGGATTTGTTACTTCTTTTTCACCTTACTTTTTAAATTTTAAAGAGAAGCGGCTTCTACGGATGCGGAGCTACGCGAGACGGTGTAAGCATCCATTTGCTCAATGGCTTTATCTGCCTTCCGTAGGGCGTAGCGTAGATGCGTAGATGGGAACTCGCGGGGCCTCCGCGAAACTGTGCAAACTCCCATAAAAGCCAATGTAAAATCTTGTTACCGTAGTGCGAAGCTCCGGATGACTATGTAACAAATCTTAGAAAATTACGAAGATTTGTAAGAAATTTGGCCAGATACATCTGCCGGTACTAATAGTTCCTGAAGGAATGAAAGAAAATAATTCAAAAACTCAGTCTAAAGATTGATGTTCACGGAATTCGAACCAGAAACTAGAAGATTATGAGGGGATAAACTTTTTTTTAGCTATGTCTGCCAGGTAACTGGGCAAATGTCTGGTGCATCTCCTTTATAATACATCCCATCAAAATATCTAGTTAATAACCAAATAAAAATGAACAACTTTCCTTGAAACGTTCATTTTTCTGTAATAATAATAATAATAATAATAATAATAATAATAATAATAATAATAATAATAATAATAATAATAATAATAATAATAATAATAACAACAATAATAAACGTATCTTGTGAATATTTGCTGACTAGCCTGAAGGATGACTAAGTTCGTATATTGTTCGGACCTTGCCGCTGTCGTCTGTAATAGAAGGTGCCTATAGCAGCAGATATCTGTAAAGTGATACACTCACACAATCCTGATAAATTATAATTGTATTTGAATTACCAGCTCCGAATTCGGTCAATTCAGATTCTAACTTCCGAATAGAAGATAAACATCGTACAATATGAGTTGACTGTGACGACTTTACTCTACGCTGAATGCTAAAACAAAGAGCACCAAACCGGGGCCAGAGTTCCTAAATTCATTTTTAGTTATAAATTCTTTCGTAAAGGCACAAGAGAGAGACTCTAGAACTTTTGACGTAATGGATCAGCATATCTTTCTCCACAACCAAATTATTATAAAGATTGCTTGTTCTTCACGACATTCGAACCAAATAGTACAGCAAAAGAGTTCTATGTAATATGCAAATCTGCTTTTCTGTGTGTTTTTAGAGAAAAGAACACAATAAAAAGAAAACATCAGCATGTATATATACAAGAAAAGGCTTTTTGGTGAATAAAGTTACGAATTACGTAACTATATCCTTCATAGTAATTCATACCCTGGATATAACAACCCCTTCTCTCCGACCAATTGGTATGGTTTCCTTCCAATATCTATACCAAACTCCTTTTCATGAAGCCAGTTGACCCCAGAATCCAATATAAGCATCTGCAGGATTCGAAGTTGAGAGCATCAGATCATAAGGCGACATAAATACTCACAAGGAGACTTACGGAAGTGTCACTCACCGATTTGAATGAAACTTTGCATACTTGTAGAACATCGAAAAATAATAGAACGTATTTTTTTTGTTTCGGCAATAGTGAAGATTTAAGGGTGGAAACCACCTTTTGAACGTTAGGAGTAGTCTCCAAGCATAGACAGAAAGCACTTATTAAA
Source organism: Thermobia domestica (assembly GCF_964235325.1). Lineage (NCBI taxonomy): Eukaryota > Metazoa > Arthropoda > Insecta > Zygentoma > Lepismatidae > Thermobia > Thermobia domestica. The sequence continues at coordinate 96,858,930 of NC_137468.1, forward strand.
TATAGGAAAAAACATACTGCCAGGGTGATTTTAGGACAGCTGATTCAGAATCTGACGACAAAATTACAAGGTTCAAAATGGCGGATCCAATATAGTGATTACAATTACAAAATGTCTTCTGGTTTGAAATTCTCTACACTTAGCCAAGAACAATTATAGTTGGCAGGGATTACTATGAGAAGGTTGCAGACCGATTCGAAATTCCTTTCTATTAATTTGAAATACCCTTATTTTAACGGAATGCTTGATTAAAACGAATCTCTGCACCTCTCCCTATTCGGGGTGCTTATGTAAAGTGAGTCCCCCCCGCCTCTCACTATGTCAGAATTTCACATATTCTCAATTGTTATAATTATGAATTTATTGAGAAAACGCTTCACAGTAATGATATTTCGTAAAAAAAAAAAAAAAAAAAAAAAAAAAAAAGTGTGATGCATAAACATTGTTTACACTAAGCTCACCTTATTACAGCAATAACTGTGACAAATCGCAAAATGCAGCACAATCTTCTTCCAAATAACTGTTTTTGTATCACGCATATCTAATAAGATTTGCAAATCTGGGAGAAGAAAACTGATTATGAATCAGCGATTTGGATCTAAATTATAATATTATGTAGATGTAAATTTATGTCATAGTTGTAGAGGACAATATCAGTAAAATGTCTCAAGAAGTTTTTCCACGGCCTAAAGACGAACACACCAAGAGGCTGAATCCTACAAGTTGTTAGTGCCGAATGGTTTATATTTTGAGATACTCTTTTGTTCGTAAAATAGGTTGAAAAGTTGATTAATGATGACCACTCTACGAATCTAATAAGAAAATAGACGCTGGGAGACAAACTTCTTGAAACCATGATCTCACAAGACCTGATGTTAATTTTCCCGAATTTGATGCTTTCACAAGGACATTTTCAGATTAAAAGAGGATGTTTCGGACTATAGGGCCAAATGTTCCATTCTTCTCCTGCAAAATAATTAACAGCGGTGATAACAGAACACTATTTTCAGAAATTAAAGGCTGTATGGTGTAGCTGTGAGTCATAGATTCATTGACTGTGCTACACTTTCTACTGTTCGTGTCTCTGTAAACGCTATAGTGAGAGGTGAAGAGACCCACTTTAACCAAGCATCCCATTAAAATGAGTACAGAAGGGGGTTTCAAATTGGTCTGCAAACTCCTCGTAGTAATATCTGCCAACTATCATTGTTCTTGACTAACAGCAGAGAATTTCAAACCAGGAGACATTTTGTATTTGTAATTACTATATTGGATCCTCCATTTTTAATTTTGTAATTTTGACGTCAGATTCTGAATTAGCTGTACTAAAACCACCCTGGAATTATGTTTTCTTCTAAATTAAATGGTTGTTTTCTGTCTATACTTGGAGACTACTCCTAACGTTCAAAGGGTGGTTTTCACCCTTAAATCTTCACCATTGCCGAAACAAAAAAAAGTACGTGTCGATTATTTTTTGATGTTCTACAAGTATGCAAAGTTTCATTCAAATCGGTGAGTGACACTTCCGTAAGTCTCCTTGTAAGTATTTCTGTCGCCTTATGATCTGATGCTCTCAATTTCGAATCCTGCAGATACCTATATTGGATTCTGGGGTCAACTGGCTTCATGAAAAGTAGTTTGGTATAGATATTGGAAGGAAACCATACCAATTGGTCGGAGGTATAAATATTGGAAAGAAACCATACCATACCAATGTCGTTCAAATCGGTGAGTGATATTTCCGTAGGTCTCCTTGTCAGATATGGCCGTCCAAAACAATAGTGGAAAAATGGGAATAATTGTTAGGGATACAGCAGATTTACCTTGGAATACACACCGAGTTGTGGAGCACTCCAGTGGTTATACTAATCGCCACTGTGGCTCTGTTTTCAAACCTATTTGGTGGTACTTCCATGTATTCTCATTTTAGAGAGTGACATTCCCGGTGATAATTTTCAAGTCATTTCGTTCTTTTCTGAATAGAAGATAAATGAGGGGTACGGTTTTGAAGCACCCCATATGTGTGTGTTTACGTTTGTGAAATCCAGTGTTGTCGAAAATCGTTTTAGGTATTATATATGTAATATTTTCTGATGGCGAAAGTAAGTGTAGCTTCAAGCAAATTTACAGACTTTATACTGAACACACTAGACCTGAAAATATACATTTCTACAACGAAACAAAAGGAAGCGTTGACTGTTTCGTTCAGTTACTTCACATATCAGCAGGAAAACTCGTCGATTGCCTCTGCGTTTTCTCTGGTGTTTCTCCAATATTGTGGATCAACAGACAGAAATCGTACGTACGGAATTTCTCAAAGAATTGGGGATGTAGTTAGCTAGATCCTACATGAAGGAGCACCTGACGTTGAATCTTCCACTAATTTGTCTACTGGCATTAAAAAATATTCTTGGTATTGAAGACCAACTATCATCTATACGTGGTTCAACATCTGGTCTTCAGTAGCAAGCATGATGTCGAATGTGCCCCAGAAACAAGGTCAGAAAAACAGAATATATTTGTATCAGGTGCAAAATGGCTGTTTGTGTTGATTACAAAAAGGAAGTATGCATTTCACGCAGTAAAAAGTAACTATGTTTGTTCAAAATGCAAAGAATTGATGTGATAAAGTGATATAGAATTTTTGAAATTCGTTTATTATTGCTTTAGTAGTATTTAATTAAATGGGGTGTTCTGGGACTCCATGTGTATTCACGTTGCCACTTTTTGTACGTGTATTCAGGGGTTAATTAATATCAAAATAAATTAGAATGAACAATCAGGAATTAAGTTTCTTCTGTACTCACTATGGAGGGTTTTAAAATCCAAAGCCAAATTCCAAGTAAAATTCAAAAGACAAAATAACCCAAAATTCTCTTGAAAATGAGGTTTACTTCCGTTATATTCATGTATTGCATCACTCTTTCTACACCAAGCATACATGATATACCATACTGTATTTAACGTTTATAATAACAGTAGTTAAACGAAAAAAGAACACTGTTTTCGTATAGTACCCAGTGGATGGTGAATGTTCATGTTTAAGTGTATATATATAAACACAATTACCTTTATAAACGTTGAGGAAAAACAGCTTCAGTGCCCTCCCTACCTACCAGTATACTTTTAGAACAATAATGTTAATAACAATTATATCGTACGGGAGGTACTGGAAATGAGAGAAGCAGCGGTAAACTATTTAGTTACTACGATACCAGAATGCTGGTGCCCTGCTCAGTAACTGTTATTAACTTCCGAGTATTAACGAGAGAAAGAAAAAAAAAAGAGAACTATTTATCCTATTTGCGTGATCATTATCTTTAGACTACGCTTCTGGGAACAGTAAGCTTCCTAATATTTTTATTTTGTAATTTATTTATTTTTTCTTTCTTCCAAATTTTGTAATTACGTTTCAAAGTTTCTCTCTCTCTCTCTCTCTCTTGTTAATTTTTGTCTTCCACTGATGCTCTCTTTCCGTTCCTAAGTACTACATTTATTTTCTACTCGTTTTACGTGTTCAGTTCATAAAAGCAAACACATTGGTATAGTGAACCAATGCTAAATATATAAATACAAATAATAGGCTATATTGTTATAGCAATGAATTGTCTACACTTTTAAAGCCAGCATAACATGCTTTGAGGCGAATTTGTAGCTGAAAACGGTCATTGCAAACTATGCTATGTATAAGCAGGGTAGCAAACATGGGGAGAGGGGTCCACCGGTTCGGGACTCTCCCAAAACTTCTTAAGAGTCTTCATGCCGGCGAAATTAAAATACCGCTAATTTTACAGTAATTATGTGATATCTTCAAATAGATAAAAGATAATTGAAATATGGAACAAGAGCGCTCTAGACAATATTATTTTACATGAGAAACCGTTATCACGACTCACTTATCTGCTTTCGATTTCGAGCCATTTTAAAAATCGACATTTATTTTCGCGTTTCTAAACAGCTGAAAACGGAAAACCACTAGGTGACTTGTGATAACGGTACCTCACGCAAAATAATATTGTCTAGGGCGCTCTTGTTCCATATTTCAATTATCTTTTATCTATTTGAAGATATCACATAATTACTGTACAATTAGCGGTTTTTTAATTTCGCCGGGATGAAGACTCTTAACTGAACATCGATTTGTACACTTTATCAATAAAATATACTTGTTTATTAGGGAAATGATTGATGTAGCATGAAGGTTTGATCTGACACTTCATCTGTACTCTTCTTCTTATAAAATCAATCTAGTTCTATCACTTTTTTTTCTGAAAATATAGGTGGAAGTGTCCTACAATTACTTATCGTCTTTTTGGATGCAGAATAATATCCGTTCAATGTTACATAGACGTAGTGGCTTGTAGTATTGGACCCCAATGCCAAAGCTTGGATCTTTCTCAACAAAAATTTCTGGATGCGCGCCTGTGTATAAGTGCAGGAAGACTTATCAAAAAGAGGTTTTTCTAGAATCGATTTAGTATCCTAAGAACAGACTCCATTTCATAACAGGAAATGGCTTCTTGATATAGCTCAAGCTCCGTCTTGATCTTATTCTAATATTACAACTGGAAGTTACAGCTTTACTACAGGCGAGCACCTAGAAATTTTTTGTTGTAAAGTATCCAAGCTTTAGAGGGATTCAAACACTACCAGCCACTACGTAGTATTGAATGGGTATTGTTCTGCTCCCGAAAAGACGATAAGTAATTGAAAAATACTTCCATCTATATTTTAAGGAAAAAGCAGTTTTTTTTTTTGTGTGTGTGTGTAAGAGAAAACGTACAGATGAAGTGTAAGATCAAATTTTCATGCTACATCAATCATTTATTTGTGAACCAATTAGGGATGTGCAAGAGACACGATTTGAGGCTGTCTCGTCTCGAAAATGTGCTGTAAAAGTGATGTCTCGCTCGAAAAACGTATATTTTTCTATTGGAAGAGCTGTGTCTCAACTCGAATTTTCTCAGGAAAATTCTGTCTCGACTCGACTCGTGCGCATCCCTATAACCAATTATAGTTTTGAGAAAGTGCACAAAAGTATGTTCAGTTAGGAAGTTTTCGTGTGTGTGGGGGGGGGGGGAGAGGGGGCGATGTCCGGATTCGGTAGATCCCCGTGGGTGCACCCCTGATTTACTAAAATCAGTTTCAGTATTGAGTGTTCGTATAGTTCGACAAATCTACCGTAGTTTTCCATGAAAAACGAAACTTGCTTGTTTCTATAACGTCGAATGAAACTATTATTATTATTATTATTATTGTATTCCAATAGTAAAAAGGAATAACATTTTCTGTAAAAATGATAGAACAGGGAAGTACATGTGCAATACATAAATTCCTTGCGTAACGTAGTTAATTGGTTGCAAGAGACGCCTGCGCCACGTAAAACCGCAATGTTCGAAATCTATTGAATTTATTCAGCAGAAATATCCAGGATAGAATGAACAAAGTTTAAAAAATGAAAAAAAAAGAAATATTTTTGTAAACTAAATAACACAGAAAAGTACTTTTAAACATGGGTTTAACCTGTAAAAGTTGTAAAAAAAAAAAAAAAGTTTAACTGTAGGTTTACATGTCGTATAAGTTCGGTGCTGAAGGTCACGCGAAAGCCTAAAAAAGGGGTAAAAGTGAAAGGAACACGGGGGTATGTCATTCCCCTACTTCCAAAAAATATCTACCGCGTTCCTCCACTTCCTAAAAATTACAATGCGCAAAGATAGGCACGGGGAACTGCGTGACGTTATGCGTTACCCTACCTTTTCACATTCACTTTTACCCCTGCTGTAAAATCAACCAACCAATGCGACCTAAAAAATCAAGTCTTCAAATCAGTTAAACGTAGGCTCAAACAATGAACTGAACAAAATGGAAGACTTATCTTCATAATATTGGTTTTGTTATTAGTCTTGGCTTCGACAATATTCTTGGTAAGTGGACTTGGGAGGGTAAAGAGTAATACTAAAAATTTTCCGTTTCATGCAAAGTCGTTTCACTTCTTCCTACATCGTTGCTGTATCGTAGACTTTATTTGTAATACAAGGCCCACGAAAATAAGTTAAATAAAGTGAAAAATCTTCAATTTTTCATCTCTGGAAAAAGTTAAGGCACTTTTTCCTATAGAATTAATGTTTGATCACAAAAAATCATAATGGCGACATTTTCTCAGCTTCATAAAAGTTATACAAATTTTCACGTAACTTTATTACTTTTCTATATTTACGTAGTTCTATCTCGTATTAATAAGTGGAGCTAATATACATTAACTACTGTAATTTTTTCATTGCTCAAAATTATAAAGTTTAACTGAAATAACTCATTAGATTAAATACTGATTTTTTTTTCTTCAGGAAATGAAAATTATTCATATATTCATTCGGAGAGAAAGTAAATTGTAACTAACAAATAAGTTTGACTTTTGTAGTTGATCTTCAATTTAACAATTTAAAAAAAAAAAGTATAAAAGAAAAGTACGAAGCAAGTTGTAAGTCATAATAAGTAACTTCATTTTAATTTTCAAAATAGAAATATATATATCTTACTTTCTGGTTATATACGTATTTTCTATCATATAATTATTATATTTTCTTTCATTATTCTTTTATACAATTTTTATAAATAATAATTATATATTTTCAATACAAAGTTTTTTTCTGACTATATGTTTCAGAGCTAGAACTTATAATAATGAAGAGAATTGTTACTACTACAGAATATATATATAATTTCCAGGAAGCGGAACGGAAGTTTCTGACTTTCAGTAAGTTAACGTACACATCTTCGGCGTGAGAGACCTGGCTTCAATAGGAGCGGGAGCTCCTGTGATTCGAATCTCATGTCAAGTTGTAGGTCCACTCCGTACAGGGTGTCTCAAAAGTCCCCTGCCATAGGGTAACTCTGTTATTGTCAGAGTTACAACAAAATGCAAGAGGAGAAACCGTCTCCAAATATGATGTTTTCAATCTAAAGTGAAGGATTTTTTCTTAAATCGGGCTAGCCGTTTGGGCTATATACTCTTTATGCGCCCAATGTTAAATGAAAATGCAACATTACTATTTACCTGGACCCACGACATAAGTGAATAAAGTTACTGTTTTTTTACACTAACGTGTCGATGGCCAGCCCCTATTTCAAACATGCCCTCATTCACCATACTCTTATAAAATGTATCCACCTCCACCCCCTCCCCTCCCCAGCTCCTTTATTAACGGCAACGTTGCGTTTTCATTTAACATTGGGCGCATAAAGAGTGTACAGCCCAAACGGCGTGTCTGATTTAAAAAAAAAATCCTTCACTTTAGATTGAAAACATTGTAATTGGAGACGGTTTCCCCTCTTACAATTTGTTGTAACTCTGATAGTAACAGACTAACACTATGTCAGGGGACTTTTGAGACACCCTGTATATAGCCTTGGTGCCGAAAGAAACGATAAGATCCAATTCAACCAGTCAAATTTAAATATGGTTATGGTTCTTGTCCTGTTTTGTAATAATTAAATTGTAACAATACCGTTTCTAAGTCGCATTTAAATCGTAGCAATAGGTTTAAATCGGCAAATTGTCTGCAAAGTTTAACACCTGACAGATAGCGACACTTAATACCATGAGTGCTTATTATTAAGATTACCCGTGACGCACAGACTGAGATGTTTTCCTTTATTATTAAGATAGTACTACACGTATACCCAGCAATCACTTTGCGCGTCAAATATCAACAAAATCATCGTACATATATAAGGGAGACAGTTTATTAGAACAAGTTCAATCACAATGGAATTTCAGTTCCCTTGTCCAAGGAGGAATATTACACTGGATTAGCACGGGACTACGAAACCATTTTTCAATAACTATTGTTCGGTGAAATCTCGTAAAGCGTGCTTCTCGATCTGTATCATAAAGACAAGAGATTCGAGATAAAAGAGAGAGATGGACGATGGGGACTCAGAGAGGGTTAGTGGGGGACACGAGAGGACTAAAGAGGACGGGAAAGAATAAAAAGCTAACGAGGCGTCACAGACAAGAGACGGTCACTTTCTGCGCACCTCAACAATGGGAAGAATCAGAATCCCCATTGCGGGAAGCATCAATCTCGGTGTATGCGAAGAAGAAACGGAGATAGGATAGAGAGAGAAAGAGGGAGAGAAAGGGATGAGATACGAACGATCCCATTTTCAACGCTTTTTTCCTTGACTTCCCGCACGTCCACATCCGAAATCCTTTATATGTCACTTCAATCGTTCAGCGGGTCCTAAAGAATTCATGTTTTTTCTCTCCACTTTTCTGATTTTGCCGAAAGAAACTAAACTATGTCAAAACAACTTCAATATCATATTATTTCACCCCATCACAACTAACAACAAACCTTGAGGGTTTATTACCTTCTGTACTCAGAAAGGCTACTTTAATCTAAATTGAAGCAAACGCTCAAAGCGGTCGATTTGAAACACTGGCAAATTGTATCTATGATCGAAGAAAATTCAAGAAGCACTGAATTTACTCCTTTGACCATGAATTCAGTTACGGGTTACTTCAGATTACAGCCAAATTATTTGTTCGTTGTTTCGGGCATTTTGTTGTTCAGGTCTAGGCCACAGACTCCACACCTCAAAATCGGTCACAGAAATCAGTAAACATGTACGTCTCCCGTAATAGATGTCAACTGTTACAGCAGTCGAATTTATTAGAGAAATCGGTCATTTGTACAAGCCACTTTCACGATTGGTCATAGCTGCCACATTTCAAAGCAGCCACATTACGCAGAAAGTCCAAGATTGGTCAGTGATCACTGACGCCAACGAACTTTGAACCCATATACGCACAGTAATGTCAGACTATTATTTCAGGTTTTGTTTGGAAAAAGTGTGCTATAGACAAGATTTTTCACCGGTATACGGTTTCCATTAGTATATTATCCTACTGATTAAAATATACATCTCAAATTTAGGTGAACCAATTGTCCTCCCCATCCTAGCGATTCAAGTGACTTCGATTGGGATGACATCACCTTCTACCCGTAAACTCATGATTCATTCTCTATGATGATACTGACCAGGAATGTCTGATCGTTGGCGGCTGTTTCCTCCAATTCCCTGTTGGTAGGGACAGAAGTGTTCTTCAGATTCTTCAAGTAACAAAGTTCTTCAAGTTACAAGAATCCTCAGCACGAATTTCACCGAGACACTCTGCATCTCTGGGTCTTCGTGTAAGATTCGGTGACATTAGCCGATAGAAAAGTTTGAATCCACCACAGTTTCATTGAAGTCGATGATCGGATCTCGTAAGCGCACTGAACTGAGTAATTTTGTCCTCATTCTGATTCACGGATCAGGATGGGCGATCATCCTCCACGGATATTCTTTCAGCTTGGAAACGTGAAGAAATACTGAAAAGGTCGTTGGGCAACTCACTGATGAATTACCGAATGCTGCTTGTAACATTTCATACGTCTCTGCAGCCATTTTATCAGGTTTAAAACAAAATTTAACAGAGATTCGCTCTTCCTTTCAATCACCCATTTAACAATTTGAAATGGACCACACTAGTAATCATGACTCACTACATACTAGATCAGTTCATGTAAACCTTAAGGCTGTGACGTCATCATGAGATGTTCCCACATGCATTACAGTGAGGATTTAGGTACTACGCAGGGGTGAGGCCCCAGACCTTCCTAAATAGACTTTTGTGTAAATTTAGTCTAATTTTAGGAGAATTTTAATATAATTTACCCTTATATTGAATTTGGAACCCTCGTAAAGATTCGCAACCCTTTCGAAATAAATTCCTGCGTACAGACATACAACTAATACTTTATGAGAAAATAAATAATTTAGCATCTAAATGAACAGTCTTTTTATCCTGATTATGCGGAAATTACATTTATCTCCGGATAATTTCAATGAATAGTTACTTTTTGTATGTCTCTTGAGTATATTTTGGACTAAAACTTCAATAGTACCACCATGGCACATTGCTGACGGGCCCTGTACTTTTACTGTATGTTTACTAATAAAATTAAGTTCTTAAATTTTAAATAAATAGGGAAAATTCAAACTCAAGAGATATATAACAACATAACATATATCAAGTAAATATGCCTAATAACATAACATATCAAATAAATATAATAACAGATCAAGTATATCAAGTAAATAACATTAACATACTTGCTTTCTCCGAATCATTTCAAATGCTGGTGTAGGAAAGTGCGAAAAAACGGATTTAGAGCTATGTAAACACATATCTCTGTATATGAAGTTAACCTACATTTGTGCTTTATATTGTAGTATGTAGACTTGGAAAATACTTTTATAAATCCTTATATTTTTTCCTTCATATGAACGGTGTTGATGTGCTCTACAGATTGATCATTATTTTTGCTGATTTCGTAATTTTATATTTTTTAAATTCCTAAATTCCAGGCATTTCCTAAATCGTGGCATGTCTCTGGGAAGTATTTTGGCATTATTGCTTAACCTGCTAACATTGGTTACACCATATTCCTGTTTTCTTTTTGCCTAACTGAGGAAACATTTGTGTTGAGTTGGAGATTAAACAAGTCAGTCTTCTTCCTTTAATAGTTTCAGAATCGTCTCACTTAATAGAAGAGTGTTAGAATAATTAATGTAAGGCGGTAGATCATTTATGACTAATAGAAATAAGAGTGGACCAAGATTTGAACCCTGAGGGACTCCAGATAAAGCTGTGATTTTTTTAAAAACATATCCTTTGCACATGACGGCCTGTTGACGATTTTGCAAATGGGACGCAAAAAAAAAAAAAAAAAAAAAAACTTTTTGCTTGCATAGAGAAATTAAAGGTAGCTAGTTTTTGTTATGTACATCATGGTCTACCAAATCAAAGGCTTTTGAAAAGTCAGTATAAATCACACCCACTTGACCCCCTCTATCCAATTCATTTGCAATAAAATCTGTAATAATGGCTAAATTAGTGGATGTTGATCTATTATTTAAGATCAACATCCCCACTATTGTAAAACCCACTGATATGGTGGGTTTTACATGACACATTATCCGCTTAAATATTACTTGCTCACACACCTTGGCAAATGCTGATTAAATAGAGATACGCCTAAAATTCTGTATGTTCTTCGCATCACTAGATTTCGGGATAGGGCAAATTATAGTTTCTTTCCACCTGTCCGGAAACACACTTCTTTTTAATGACATATTTATAATTGTTTGCAAGGATGTTTAAGAATCACTCCTTAAGAATGTACGGAATCTCTTCCTCATACTGAAGTGAATGCTCTTGTGTCCATGTCGGGCACGTCTTTCTCCAAAGTAAAAACAGAGGATACTTTAGGCTGTACACTGATGATACAATTGTCATCCGCTAATCGTTCAATCATATAGTAATAATGACAAACACCTGTATGATGAGTCAGTCATCGGATTATTTTCGAGTGTCACGACAGGCAATTTCATCTTGACCTAGCATGGAAACTATCATTATAGAGACTCTTAAGTCTCTACTGTACGCACACTCACAAATACATTATAAATTGAAATAAACTGATATATTTTCTTTTTCTTTTTTAAAAAATACAATATTATTGTCAGACTATTCTGCCGAAAGATAGATTCTAGAACTCCCATCCTAATGGAGAAAGGTGAGGCCAGTAATCCAGCAACGTAGGAGTGCAATGGCCAGTTTCTTTTGTCTGTGCTTGAAAAAGAAAAAAAAGTACGGAAAGTTGTAAACTAAGAAGTTGCAGCGAGGGGATAGATTGAGAATCAGGATTAGGTATATATTTTTTCAAGTGCTGAGCAATTATGGCTTTATTTCTTCAAAATGTCAATTAATATTTCTTCTATAGCTATGGATCGTTATAGCTGAAGATCTGTGTATATATAAAATATTGCATTCGTACCATATCCGCAGCCTCCCTATCCGTATCCGCGTTCGCAACATCTCGATCTGCATCCAGAGAATAATGAGGTAGCACATATGTACAACTTGTTTATTCTGTCACAATTCTGATACCAAAAATAGTTTCTAACATAATTAGTAATAATTCTTTTATAGATTTGTGAATATATGACATCTATAAAATTAAAGCTAAATATTAAATATTTTTTTTGCATTATAAGTCAGCGACGCTAAATAAAATGGGGTTAAATTCATGAAGATATAAATTACCAAATTAATAGAAAACATAGTATTTACTTAAGGTTCTCTCAAATCAGATTCCTGACAAGAAAACTGCCAAGTTTCTAATACGGTATTTGTGGTGAATGGTGGAAAACTGGATATTAAAATACAAGAAAAATACAAGTTACAACTTTAAAGGGTGGGGCAAAATAATCAAAAACTTATTACAAACTGAAAATTACTTATGGAAGTCGCAGGTAAGAGAATATGATAAAATGGGGGTCGTGATATGAAATAGGATGAGAAAACCTGTACTAGAGTATTGAATACACAGTAATAATCACCAGAAGAAGATGATGCAATAAAAGACTGGGATTTACATTTTAAAAAGGAGCATTAAGTTGGTAAGTTTTCTGTTATACAATACGTATTTTCAAAGTGTGTGTGTACGATGTTATATGTCGAGCATTTTATTATTTTTCTATTAAAATCATTTCAAAAGACTTGAGTAATATTAAATTCGATCGTAGTAAACTCAGACCAATACGATATATGTCTACCTAACTAATAAGTTTTTTTTAGTATGTAACAAGTTTCGGACACAATGATAAGATAATTAATACAAAGTTTTACAGAAAATATTCTAATGAATAGTATAAAATGAGTAATACATTATAAATCAACATAGTTAACTTTCTTCTGAATGAAAAGTGCTGGATGTAAACGATCATTTTTTTTTAAATGAAAATAAATGTTGAAGAAATTTAGAACAACTTTTTTTTTTTAACTTAAGTGAACATTCAAATTTAGTTGAATAGTTTAATTTTATAAAGCAATGATTCATTCAAACATTTTTTTAAAAGTTACCAGGGTCTACTCCCCTTATTGAAAAAATGGCTTTAAAAATATATACTCGCAGCAATTTAACTTTTTAAAATTTTGCTATATATACATAAGTGAAAACAACACCCAACGGAGACAGTATATGATGATGAGTATGAATTAAATCTGCGTCCCACATTCGAAAAAAGATAACTTTTAATGTGGCAACGTTGGTTTTAAGTATTGATTTGGCCACATTTCAACTTGGTGCTGGGGCTGAAAATTCTATCCATCTATTTCATTCTCTCTCTCTCTCTCTCTCTCAATTCTCGGTTCTCTCTTCTTCTGTCTCGTTCATTCGCTCAATCCATTTCTGCCCGCCTCCATCCACCCTTCGTCCCTTTTCAAAACCATTATCATTTCAAAATTTGATTAATGTGAAGTGATGACAGGAGATACGGATAAAGCTGGTCAAATGTCCTCATTACAGAAACTTAAGATTTGTTAATGTGGAGAGAGAGAGAGAGAGAGAGAGAGAGAGAGAGAGAGAGAGAGAGAGAATAGGATTGTTAGCTTTTTATTGGTGATGAAGATCAAAATCTTAGAAGGGAAATCTTGAGAAAAGATGTATTTGACCACCCAAGCGAAGTTTGCTGAAACTTCTCTACAGAAATGGAAAGCAAGGGAGTCTTTTTTTCTTTAGCTTAAATCAAAAGAGCCACGATGTTCTGGTTTGAAAGGGTAATACATTAACAAGATTCATACAATACTGACTCCTTTTAAAGAGGGAAATGATATTCTCTAATAAGTCACGATATTATCCCCCCACTCCACCCTCGACAAGATTTGCTTAACCATTCTTATGCGTTCTTAATGATTGTTAAGACATGAGCATGATTCATTATTTGACTTCTTTGTGAAATGGTCATAAGAAACGGATAATTTTATAAAGATTGTGAAAAGGCTTACGAATGCTTACACTATAATACATTACTTTTGTCTTGGATGACCGCAAGACATGAAACCAGGAAGAAACATGGAAATGCATTAACATACCCATCATAATTCTCGGAGATACGAGCTGATCTTTTGTTGTAATTTGTTGGTAGAGAAGTATGTGCTCAAGAAGACCTTCATTTTGACTGATTTGTGCAATTGTTGATCTGAATGTGAAACCCATCTAAGATCACTAGAGGGTTGTTCACGAGACAGGATTCCTTCTAATAAAAACAGAACACTTTCCAAAACGGGTTATCACTTTCACAGCATTTTCTCCAGAATAGGGATCTTCAACTGTTGTCTTCTTGGAGGCAATTCAAATTGTGTTGAACAAAAGTGATAACATTCACTTCATCACTGTGTGAATTGTAACTTGTACATTTAGTGTTACAAAAAAAGAGTTACAATTTTATCCGGACATCCTATTTTTGTGTAGAACAGGTCATATTCTTCTGTTACATTTTCCCCAACGTATCCAGTCACCTACCAGTGAAGAACTTTAAAAAACCCTGCAAGTGGCAACAAATGTCAGAGGTCCTTACTAGAAGCTATTGAATATGGTGCTTTACGTTAGGGAAGCAATGATCAGTTGATCTCCATTATGAAGGTCTTCCCGTGTTTGTGTGATTCCAGTTTTGGAACAAATAAATAAAGTATAACTTTTGCTTTACTTTAAATTTCCAATGAATACAAGAAGTGTGTCCGAGGTTTGATAAATTTGAAAGTAAAATTACCAACCAAGAACTAAAGGTATGACTATTTAAGTGGATGTTCTCAAGACGATATGGATTTATTTATAAAAAATTGTGAATCTTTGTGTATCACTTGTTAAGAATTTTTCTGAAAGGTGTACATGAGGTAGACATAATATTTTCGTCTTTCTAAATAGCAATAAACGTATGTTCTTACAGTCAAAGACGCCAGTTTTAATTAGATATTTTATTAGATTATTGCGTTGGAAATTTAATCTCTTTCATTTAAATTACTAATGGAGATACGAGGCAGAAAAGTTTTCTAGGGCAGTAAGCACAAAGAAGTCATAGTGGTAACCTTGAAACATTTTATACTGTCACTTCGACCATTCATATGATTCGAAAAACATTAAAAATAACTGAATCGACGTTCAGTAAAAGATCTGACCTCAAGTTAAATGTAGGTAATCATTAGCCAATTCTTTTCAGGATCGAAATATGCATAGGAATGAAATAGATCCTCTGGACATTGTTATGGAGCACACTCACCGCAGAATCACTATTTTCTACAAATATACGTAACACTGCTGTTTAGATAAGTAACTAAGTAACAATTTATCATTAAAACTTTGAAGACTCGTTGAACCAATAGTAATTAAGCAACACAATAAGATTTTTTTTCTTAACACGATTAATATTTCGGGAAAAGCAGGAAAACAGTCGTACCATTTTTTTCTGACACGATGCCAGAGCAGGCAAGAAAACTGCAAATAAATTAATCAATGAAGATTATTATGAATATCATATAAATTCAAAATAAATAAATGCATTGTAAACTAAATAATACGGTAAGTCTAGGGCAGAGGATTCATCCTTGTCCTTTGGTACAATACATGGACAAGTGAATTTGAAATGACATTTTTCCTCTGATATACGAGAAGTAACTTTAACAGATTTTCTGAAGAAAGTTAGATTTAAGTGACAAAAAACATGTGAAAACGATATGCCGTAAAAATAGCTTGATCAAAATTTCCCTGTGTTTTAGATTTGAAAATACAATAATCTGGGCAATACATGCTATACGAATAATTAGTATAAAATACATGTTCAGCTACGAGTAAAGATTTGATTGCATTCTGTTTAATGAAATTCTTAGTATGTTAAAAAAGTACATAAATAAATAAACAAACCAAATTTACAATTATTTTACTACTTGATTTTTAAAAAATAGTCTGGGGACTTACATTACAACTAATTGCTCAGTCATCCTCATAACAGAAACACTGTTCATAAATTTCAAAATTTATTACTTTTTAGAGTTCGTAACGCTTAGTAATTTCATGCGGTTATCCCAAGAGTTTCTTCGCCTCAATTATTACATCGTGGGGTAGCCAACAATGGAAACGTTTACATGCGCATATAATAATAATAATGACAAAGTATTTCCTTTGAAATTGGTTGGCACACCTGCTTGAGGTGGGAAAATAGCTTCTCTTTATTGGTTCTGTGTTAGTGAATCATATATATAGGGAGGGAGAGAGAGAAAGAGAGAGAGGGAGAGAGAGAGAGAGAGATATTAATACTTGCAAAATGGATATGTTGTGGTTAGACCTCTGAAGATATAATATTGACCTCTAGCAATTGTTGTAGGTCTGTCATTACTACTATAACAGTGATGGTGGTTTCATTCCAATGAAAATATTTTCCTCAGCTTTTACTGTCGTAGCTAACTTGTTTAGTCCCGGCTTTTGTGGTTTTCTGGTTATAAGCAACACGAGAAAACTCCGTCTGTCTCTATTATTACCACTTTTTCTCTTTCTCTCTATTCGGTATTTCCATTTCTCCCCACTTTTGTTTTTCTGTATCATCTATAATAATTCATTATGCGATCCACCGCAAAAGGAATTCCTTTATTCAATAAAATGAAAGTCCAAAAAGAAGTATTTTCTTCTGTTTTCTTTTAATTCTTTAACAAAACATTCATAAAAGGAATTGCTATCTATTTTTTTTCAACTATGGATCTTCTTTATATCGTAGAATAGTATAATATGCATTTTATATTACTTAATAGTGGTTTCACATACAAAAGTATAAAAGAAACTTGGTTTCTTATCACCATCATCATCATTATCAACATCAAAGATATTCTACCTCTGCTGGCATGTCAGTTGACGCATACTGAAAAGCTTTCATGCCCCAGGTATTCAGATAGTATCTTTGTTCTGACGTAAAAATGTTCTGTTTTGTACCTTCATCAACAGGTTACATGCGCAGGACCAAAACGGTGTAGGACCGAAACAGCATAGGATCGAAAGCAGTTAGATGGATACAAGCGAAATAATGATAACAATAATAAAAAATTCTCTAATAATCACGCAATATTAAGTAACAACCATTTCCTTGAAGATGTATAGGGGAGAACCGTCATATGATCAAAACAGCACAGGACCGTAACAGCATACGATCAAAACGGCACAGGACCGTGACAGCATACTTTCGAAACGGTATAGGACCGCAACGTTATAGGATCGAAACGGCGTAGGACCAAAATAGCATATGATCGAAACGGTGTACGATCGACATTGTAGGGTCGAATATATCCATGCCTTGCACTCTGAATTTGAAGATATAAAAAAGTTGTGAAGATAAATAATTCTAATAGTTGATCAACGCTTTTCGATACCAACGAATTTGTACGATATATTTACAGTGTTGTAATTTTTTATGTATGCTAAGTTGGAGCACACGAAGTACATGTAACTGCAATTTAAAAACAGTCAGCGTAGAATTTGTATATGGAAATTTAGAATTTTTGAGAGAAGTTATGCTCTTCTGCTTTGCGACTTACATGTTAGTGTGAATTATAAACAGTGCTCTAACCTGACATCTTAACAGAAAATTCTCCTTTAAAAATCTATTTGTGAAATTGAATTATTGGATGGATGGACTGGGATTGGACCACAGTACAGTATCTGCAAATGGTAGGAAAAGCTTGTTTTGTATGTCATTACATTTCATTGCTTTACATTGCGTCACTCAACGTGTATACATAGGTAAAAGTTGTAATTTTTGTTTCGACCACCCGTTCATTTCTTTCTTTTGACTATTTATGTTAATTGCAGTTACTAAGATAGGTAGAAAATAAATCGATTTTCCATGATGGGTAGTGCGGAAAAGTGACCATTGGTAGCACTAAGTTCTCAAAAAAAAAAAAAAAAAAAAAAAAAAAAAAAAAAAAGATTCTTAGGAAAACTCCTTGATTTGCCAAAAATGCCTTAACGTTTTGACTGAATCGACTGGACCTCAACCGATATCAGCGAGATTCCAATCACGAAAAATCTGTCTTCAAAAGAAAATGAAGATAACATACATTCTGGGTCGATGATAGAAAAAAAAAATACTTTATCCACCCCATCTGCGCCTAGGTCTTCATAGTGACCTTTCTCGCTTGAATTTTCAGTTAAATTTTTGAAAGCATTTTTACTTTCTTCCATTCTGGCTACATGTGCCAAATTTTACCCACCTCTACCTTCTAGACTTGATGACCTTAACATGTTCGGTATAAATTATGCAGTTATGAAAGGACTACCATTCCTTACTCCCGTCCTTCTTGGGTCCGAATATTCGCCTCAGAATTTTATCCTTAAATTCTTTCAATCTGAGTTCTTCCTCCAGAGTAAGCGATCATGTTTCGCAACTACAATACAATATAGGCATAGCTATCGTTTTATATACAGTATTTTAAACTTCAAATTCCTCGACAGGCTTTGCGAAGACAAAAGACTTTAAAGTGAATAATAACACGAATTCCTTGCTTTCAGTTGACATTTAATTTCCTCGTGGATATAATTTTGGGCTGTTAATATTGATCCTAGATATTTGAGAGTCCACTCTGTCGAAAGTATTATTTTATATTTTCACATATTAATAACTTGCAATATTACGATCTCTGCGTTTACTTCTAAACCCATGTTCATGCAAACGTTTAATAAAATCTGTGCATTTCTTTATATTGTTCTCCTATCATTTTCTATTAGCTTTACAAATCAGAATACACTATAGCATGGTAAATACCATTCAGCCTCTAGGCCCTGGTTGCTATCTTTGATTTTCCTTATAGCATATTCCAGGACAAAGTTGAATAATAATGGCGACAACATATCTCCTTGTTTCGACCACTCTCAACGTGAAATCTCATAGGCAGGTATTTTTCTATGCAGACTTTACTTTGGGATTTATTTAAACACATCTTAATCTAACTAGCTTTTTCGGTATACCAAATTCAGCAAGAATGCCCTCCTAATCGAGTCGTATGCATTTCTAAAATCAATAAATAATTGAAGTATTGATGTATTGTATTCCCTTTTCTTTTCGAATATTTGTCGAATGGTAAATATCTGATCAATAGTTGATCGATTTTGCCAAGTTTGCGCTGATAGTTTCCAACAGCTTTACATGGGGTCAATCGTGCTAACAGAATATTTGAAAGGATTTTATAGAATGTTAACACAAGAGAGATTCCTCGATAATTATTACAATAAGTTTTGTCGCCTTTCTTGTGTATTGGAACAATGGTTAATTCATTCCACTCTCGCGGCAATTGTTCCTTGTTCCATGCTGAGAAGAATAAGATTGTAGGTCTACATCTTGTTCCACAATTTTCACGCTTCCAGCTAAAATTAACTCAGCATGAATTTCGTCGACAACAGGGATTTGTGTTCTTTTTTAATTTCTCAGCAGCAATTTCTGTTTGTGTTCGGTTAGGTTCTGGAATATACGGTTCTGCTGTGTGCATTTTTCTTTCACCATGAACATTAGTTTTTGGCAATGTGATAAGCAAATCGTCAAACATATCTTTCCATCTATTCAACTATTTCCATCCATATCACATTAGGAGGCAAAATTCACCAACTATTCTTCATTGGTTTTAACCCCAAGCACATGAAGATTACAGGAAAGATACAACAATATATCAAAATATACAATATACCATAATATTATGTCAAAACCAAATTAGTTTTATATAAGCTATTGTGGAAATGTAAAAAAAGATCGGTAGGGAAGGATACCCCAATGTCATTCCTTTCTGATTTTAGCTTCATGAAGACGGAGTTATTGTGAATCCTTAAAGAAAATGTACCGCATGTTACATAAAAAACAAACAATTTATATTGGAAAATTGCCTTGTATGTTCATTTGTAAACTTGCAACATGGGATGTGTTTTACCCCTCTTCACCCCCTTATACTTGATGGATTGTAACCCCAAACAACAGGAATGTTTCTGCAAGTGAAGTAAAAACACATACCAGGTTTCATCTAGATCGGATAAGTTTTACGAGTGTTATCGTGGAACAGACCGACGGACAGACGCGCAAATGCCAATCGGGTCGAATAGTAGAAACTTTTCTAACTCTTGCTTTAATTATTTATTTATTGGCAGCATTTAGAGGACAGTTTTGCTCGCATTTTCCTTGGTAACTGTGTGTGTATGTGGATGTACCATGTTAATTTTGGAAGTCTGAGGTTTTGGTGAGAATGAACTCGAGAGGGATGAACTTGTAAGTCATTACAACTTGGATGAAATTTGAAGTGGGTTAGTTTCCCGGAACCCACCCCTAGTTCCGCCAATATATGTTGGTCAGTCAACCAGGAACATTGTTACTATATCCTCAGCAACTAGTAAGGGTGTTTCCACCCGAAACTTGTAAATTCCTTCCTCCAAACAGTTTGAAAACTATTTGCATATAAGCTTATTACCGTCCACTCATGGTAACTGCTATTATAATTATTATATTATAAAGTGCTATTATAAACGGTATACACCCCTTTAGATATAAAATACTTAGAGGCCAGGTAAGTTAAAGATAGGATTCTACTATGAAATTCTGGAATATATAAAATAAAAATGGGAATGCAAATGATGTTTTATAAAAGAAACTTGGAGAACTCGAAATAAGCGATGAAAAATCATACCAGAGCGTATACATAGGATCACATACAGAAGTCAGCTGTGAAAACATTATATCAAACAAGAACATAGAATTCTGTTTGATAAGACAGAAGCAGTAAAGTGAGAAGGAAAAATGAAAAATAATATGGGAAACAATGGAGATTAAAATAATCAATAACATTAATAAAAAAATGAGCATGTATTTCAAGTGACATTCGGTCTCCGATCATAAAGATTCTGAAAGAAGAGGAAGAAACGCGTAGCATAAAAGAAACGTACATAAAATCAATATTTGTATAATAACGGTAGACACATATAAAAGAAGGAGCAAAAACTAATATAACTGAAGTTTTTAACGCTGCTCTACAAGGGCGCCCATGTTGTGGTTTCCAAGGGGGGGGGGTAAGTATAAGCGACGTTTCAAAAATAGTTTCAAATTTTACTGTAACTAATGTAAAAATTCTATTGGATTTTCGATATTCTGATGTACAATTTCCTCTAGGGAAGGGGGGCGAGCGCCCCACCTTGCCTCTCCCCTGATGGGCGCCCTTGCTACCCTATTAAGGTAGAAAATTCAAATATCACTTATTAAAATTTAAACAATACTTCGAACTGCATTCCAATGTGTCCATTGATAATGCTTTAGAAAATATCAGAGAATTGAGAACATTCGAAGACTTTATCTGGTTTATCCTAAATCTATAGTAAGAAGAGGGGCCACGGTGGCTTAGTGGTAAAGCATTCACCTGTGGTGCATGGGGTTCTTTGTTCGATCATGCCAATCGGACTAGTGGTGGACAAACACTGTATACGTGAGTTCGCTCAAGGTTATCTTGTTCCCTTGCATTGTCTTCACTCCACCATTTCATGCATTCTCATCATTACCATTTCCTTTAGCCAAAACAGTATAATCGTGGGACAAAAGCTGAAAAATTACATTGCATTATATTGAAAAACATTTAAAAAAAAAAGTATTTCAAAGCTTATCAGGAGGACTCTTAAAGCTACTTTTTAAAATTTATATTCCCGTTATTATTATTATTATTATTATTATTATTATTATTATTATTATTATTATTATCAACAAAAGAATTTAGTATTGAGACCTTACTCGTTTACATCATTAAGTCCTTAATTGCAGACTGAAACTGAAATCCGTGCTAAGTGCCAAAAATGGAAAAGTTCGGTTTAATGCCAAAATGTGGGCTATATGCCTAACACTGATCAGTAGGCTTCGGATTTTTAGGTCCCAAAAAATTCAAATTAGGATTTAAAAAAATGCATTTTAGGATTTTATAGGTTTTTAAAAACACCGTTTAGGATTTTCAGCGTTATATTACTGAAAACGGAATATTACTACACTTTAAACACTTTGTTAGCTATTTCATACTTAAATGGTAACCTTAATTTAGTAAGCTTTATGCTAACCAGTCTTCTGCGTAATAAAAATAATAAAACTCTTCTTACCTTTGAATTTTTTTTTAATAGCTGAAATATAGTTTAACATATGTATGGCCTGTAGTACTATAGTAGTAGTAGTAGTTTTTTTGTATATTCGTTTTCTTATATTTGAAATTTTATACAACACCACAAATATCACTTCACTTTTCTAACGATACACTGAGGAAATACGAATGTTCAAATATTGTTTTTCCGGCACTTTTGATGTTTTCACAATTGCAGCCGCGTGTGTTTTCACAATCGCTTATTCACAATCGCAGCCGCAAATTACAAAGAAACATGCTGTGTGAAGGAAACCTTGTTATTGCATTGTTGAAAACTGGTTGACTACGTGTTTGAAAGTATTTTTCAAGTTAAAAATAACTATAAGGAATCATTTAGGACGTTATAGATTCTAAAAGCTAATTTAGGATTTTTTAGGTCCTAACCCCCCAATTAGGACATTTTAGGTCCTATAAAACTAATATAGTTCTACTTATAGCAACTTGAAATGTAAAGAAAACACGAAATTTTTGCATTCATTGTACAGGAATAAATAGGTTCGAACCAAAGAATCCGGAGCCTACTGATCAGTTAAAATCGGGATACCTAATATTCACTCTGAAAGTAGTTCAAATAATCGCCAGAAGAATGCGCGTGTTCCTATGTACCACCAGTTCTGAAGTAAAATCTGGTATTTCTACTCAACATTTTCATTTTGACACTTAGCACGGATTTTATAGTCAGTCTACATTTGGTGTGTACGGGTTAGAGATTGCTATAGTTCATAATTCTTTCTTAACATTTAAAATTTCACCTTTTTGCCTGCTCGGATTAAGAGTAGTTGGGCTTATCGAGATCCGGATTAGCGATATTTTACTGTATTAGATTATCGTCATATAGAAAACAGAGTCAAGAAAAGCTGATGGAAAAAGGAAGAAACCTGCAGGTAGGCATACTAGATAAAAAAAAAAAAAAAAACTTTTGTGGTAGCAATAAAGAAATACAAGAGAAATAATACAAAAACCAAGAAGAAAAGTATAAATAAATAAAGAAGCACAAGAAAGAAAGAAAGCAAAGGATAATATGGAAAAGTTTCTATTTGTTTGTTTAATGAAGACGTGTGAATCCAGTCGTGGCATTTTGATGGATGAAGCCTACGAAAAGAGTAGCAGTAGTTGTGGTTGGTTATGCGGTCATTGCACTCTAAACGTACTTGAAAAACACTTAAAAAGAACTATATCTCCCCTTCCCTCTTTTCTCTCTCTTCCTCTCTCTCTCTCTGTCAGTTTCTCTCTCACATAGACATAAGCACATTGACATATACATACAATTCTCCCTTTTGCCTGAAAGACATGACGGTGTTCCTCTTATGAGACGTTCTCTATGAAGATATTCCTCTCCCCTCCTCCACCACCGCCACGATAATCCACTCTTTTAAAAAAGAACACCCTCTCGTTTTCGCTTAAAAACGCTCAACGCAGAAACATTGACGATAAACACACAAGTGGGTACTTACTTTACCGTCTATTACACTACGCATAGTATTATATACACCGGTGTATATATATATATATATATATATATATATATATATATATATATATATATATATATATATATAGTAAGTACATCGTCATGTAGTGTCTATTTATTAAAAGCTGGGCGGAGACGAAAAAATCTAAGTACTTTTTTCTCTTGACATGTATGACGTAGCGCACACAAAAGACTGTTTCTTTACAGAAAAGTGTTTCAGGATTAAGCGGAAGACTGAATCAGCTTTTATATATATATATATATATATATATATATATATATATATATATCAGCTATCTCTACTCCTGTACATACAACATATACATCTAAGCTTAGTTTCCGTATATCAGTTAGAATATGCTTCTAAATACCGAAATAGTTCGAAACGATTTTATGTCTTAATATAACTTGTACAGGGACCAGAATAATGATATACACTTTTCGAAATGTCAATAAAATGGAGCCGCATAGATCCTGGTCTACATTCTATTTTTATCATCATACATTACATAGTAATGATTGTAATTTATTTACCAAAACAACACACACACACACACACTGAGTATTCAGTGAGTTTTGAAGATGATATTGCGTAGATGTTAATCTTCATCAAAACAACACACACACACACTCTGAGTATTCAGTGAGTTTTGAAGATGATATTGCGTAGATGTTAATCTTCATGAGCGATGCGCTCTTGTAGTTGCACTGTGAAGCTCAGCATTATTAGGCGAGTCATTTCCGGTGTTCCTCAGTCGACTCCCTATTGTTGCCTTCAGGTCTTTCGAAAGAAAGAAATCACAATGGGAGAGATCTGGTGACCTAGCCACGGTGCAACAATAATGGAATTACCATTCTTGAAAACGCTCTCAAACTGAAACACTAGATAGGGAGAACGGTGGCTCAGTGGTAGAGTTTTTACGTCTGGTGTGTAAGGTCTCTGGCTCGATCTCTGACCAACATCGTGTCCGTGGATTTTCTCGGGATACTCTCGTTTCCTCTCATATATCAATCCACCAATTCTTCCATCGTCATTAATTTGCCTTAATCATCCATCTCCCTTAGCCTAAAGGGCATAATCGTGGGACGTCAAACTGAAACATTTAATTTTCCAAACACTGAATGTTTGCCAGCACTCAATACCATGTTCTCAGCTAAAATGGCATAGCTTGTGCTACTCAAAGATACACGACTCGAGCCTTATTTGCAAACACAGCGCGCAAATTGATCAATTCGAAAAGGGTGTTACGTTACATGTTGGGATAATTAAATTATTGGACACGTTGTTGTCCATTATATATTTTATACTTAGAATTTCTGCTTTTACTTAGAAACTCCTCTACCGAATTTATGAGAGACAATTTCTTATAGGCAGAATAGTAAAGATGCTGTAATGATTTTAGTTTCAAAATAGATCTAAGTGGAAGATGTTTTAAAGTAGAATTTATTTAATAGATAAGAGAAGTTTTATTGGAAGTTCTAATAGTGAACTGAAATAATGGTATTAACAAGTGTGTCGTTCGTTGCAAATCTGATGGAACTGATAGTTTTAATGCTAAAACAGATACAACCCCTTCAGGAGAGTAATACGCCCGGAAGTAAGTTTTCTCGCGCGCACTACCCCTTGCTAGCTGTTTTAAATTGGTCACGAAATTTATATTATAGGGTCAAGGTGGAACAAAACGAGCCCTGCGGGGCTTCTAATTACTACTACTACTTCTACTACTACTACTACTACTACTACTACTACTACTACTACTAATAATAATAATAATAATAATAATACTGCTGCTACCACTACTACTATTACTACTATACTACTACTACTTATCTGCACAAAAGTAAATAAATCACTTTTTTGAGTATTATTTTCATTTTATTTTAATGAAAAGTGTTATGATTTTTTTTAAAAATTAAACAAGTTTCCTTGGGGCCGGGTTTAAAACCACACGAAAAGCGGTTTCCGTTACTAGCCGTAGCGCTAGCATGCTCCTCCACGAGGAGCGACAGCAGCAAAGCAAGCATATTTGAGATCCTCTGATCTTATTGGCCGATACAGATAAGGCATCAAGAGTCATGAAATACATGCCAAATGTTGTCGGTTCTCGTAGCGGAGCGTGCTAGCGCAACATGCTAGTAATGTAAATGGTTTCTGGCGTGGGTTCAAACCCGGCCCAAGAAAAGCTTTTTTAAAAAAATGTTCATAACAATACATTTCATTACAATAAGCTTGCAGTTTTACTATATGGATCCATAGTAAAAGTAATAATAATAATAGTATTGATAATAGTAGTAATAGAAGTAGTGGTAGGTATGGGTTAGAAGCCCCGCAGGGGTTGGTTGGATTATGTTCTCGACATCAAATGGGTAAGTTAAAGACTTCCCCAAATTTTTTTCTGTACACTTTACATGACCAACCTAAAACAGCTGGCTAGGGTAGCCCGCGAATACTGAAACGTTTGGGATTGGCAAAAATGCCAGCAGCAAGCGTTTGATTTCTGCTATATGAATGCTACATGACAAGAAACGGATAACGCCAACCAATCAGAACCGTGTATTTAGTTGCTACTTCCGGGAGTATTATTGTCCCGAGCTAGTCCTGAACAGATTATTCACTATATACATGAAAAATATACAGTGTTAACAAGCAAATTCTAAAATGATAGTCTTAACAATAGAGTGACACGCATACTACCCGTAATGCGAGCAATTACGTATTTGAAATGTTCAAATAGGAGGTGCATTCATTTTCTAACGTCATTATTTATTTTTTTAGGTACTGTGAGCAAATAAAAAAAATACATTTTATCTTAAAATACATGGATATTCTTTGATAAAAGAAGGCAGCACAATGTAGATTCGTGGTTTCTGCAGTCGTCGCTAGAGTGAAAAGCGCTTTTGATATTACAAATGGCGACGTTCAGTGCAAGAATAGCATGTGATCGTGCGTTATCTCCAGCCTCATAGTGTGGCACCTATCGATCTTAATGGACAACTCAGTGATACATGTGAGGAAAGTGTAATGGGTGTGAAAAATGTGCGTTAGTGGGTGCAGAAATTTAAAGAGGGTTGAACGTTATGTGATAACGAATCCAAGCACCTCAACCACGAACAAGCCTGACCGACAACATTATTCTGCGAATGGAGGAAGATGTTATAGAGGGCCGACGAATTGTGCGTGATATCACCTCAGGAGTTAGCATTTACATGGGCTCCGTTGAGATCATTTTGCATGAAAAACTGAAAATGTTAAAAGTTTCTTCAATGTGGGTTCCCCGAATGTTGACTGCTAACCATACGGCTGCGCGAGTAGCAATGTGTCAATCAATGTTGACATATGATGATGCCATTAATAGGCTTTCTTTTCGTCAATTGTTACAATAGATGAGACATGGGCATCCCTTTATAATCCCGAAATAAAACGGTAGTTGTCACAGTAGAAGTACACAGACTCCCCACCACCAAGGAAATTTTGGATTACCGACAGTGCTCAGAAAAATCTGTGACAGCGAATTTGAAATCCTCGCACATTGTCTTTCAGAGGGCATACAGTGACAGTTACTTCTTAGGAACATTTTTGTAGACTAAGCTCATTCCAGCTTTGTAAGCAAAACTACCCGAGAAGGTTTCACCTGTGCTTTTCTATCAAGACAATGTTTCTGCTTACTGGACACAGGATTTTCTTCCTAACAGAATGGTCCGGTGTTTCATGCTCCCTACTTACCAAACGTGATTTTTGGCTGTTTCCGACAATGGAGAGCATTCACCGTGATCGTTTACTTTCCAATCAGACCGTTTTGGGGTCAGCGATTTTCCAGTAGTCAGAACATACTTCTAGAAAAGCGTTCTTGCTAGCCATGAAATTATGGTGTCGACATTGTGAAAAATGTACACGTCTAAAGCAACAGTACGTTGAGAGGAAGTGACGCAAGTTTCAACTTCCTGAGTGAGTGGTTTGTGAAATAAAAGAAATGAGACTTAACTTTATTTTACTCGTATCTGAGGAATTTATTCATCCAATATTACTTGTTAAGTTTTTTTTTCTTTAAATTTTAAAAGGCACTCTTCAAAATCAAATTTCATTTCTATACATAATAATTACTTTTTACGGGAGGTTAAATTCTTTTTAAAACTTTTTCGAAAAAAACGAATATTAACATACTGTATGGTTTCAATGGGATTTTATCCATAGAGTTGCTTTAACACGCACTGAACTAGAAGCAAATTTTCCGATTTTTCTTCAATACTTTTATTTGAGATGATTAGATGATAATTATAGCAATACTAATAATTCCTAAGAAAACGAAGTTTAACATTTATTTCTTTATGAACCAAAGAAGAAAAATTTTAAATTCTCCCGAAATTTGCCCAGATACAACTGCATTTTATAGTTATAATAATTATGGTCTTTTAAAATAAACCTGAATCGAAAAATGGAACGTCGCTTATAAAATACCGTTTTTGAAGATAGCCTACTAGTAACAGTAGATTTAATTAAAAGAAACAAGATTTATGTAATGATTTTGTATTGTTGACACCTATTCTTAATCTGCATCAAGTATCCGGCGAAAAGTTCTAATAGCCTACGATCTCTTCCATACAGTTACCTAATAGCATATCTAGAAATACAGTATGTCACGCAAACGGTGTGGATTTATATTAAGGATGAAGAAACAACCAAGTATTCAGGATTATATAAGATTGCAGTGTTCACAATACAGCTGGAAGGGTTATTTTAAGCTTGAAACTATTTACATTACGGAAGGGAGAAGGAAAATAATTTAGGATTTACTGCAGAGTCTATATTAAAGGTACAACCCGATATTTATCTAGTAGGATTAAGAAAAAAAAAGTCAGTCTGGATCTCTGAACTACGATCTTGAAACAGAGATTTCCTTATTACTGGGCGAGAACCTAAAGCCGGATCAGCAATTTTAATTAGTTTCACTGTAATAAGTATTTAATAAACTTGATATTAAAATGTTGTACTTGTCTAGCTCCTCCCTCCTCCCCACTTGTTCCTTTGAATCAAAAGATCCAATATATTTCAATCAAAAACTTCCTTGTACGCCTTACATTTGGGGAACTACATATGGTGAGCCAAACTCAAATTATCACTTAACTCACAAGTAAACCTTACGTTTGGGTGAATCGAGTTGCTGACTGAGACACATATGAAAAAGTAGTACTAAATGTGGTCAGTATTTCAGTGAAGTTGAAGGTGCGAAGCTCCAGGGGTTTAGGAGATACAGCTACCAGAACATCACATGGAAGTACAGAATAGTCTTCATACCGTTGGAGGTAAAAGCTCTGTAAGACTTCTTGTGACGATAAAAGGTGAATAACAAGTATATGGGTACATATTAGGACTAGGGGGAAGTCATATAGTAAGGGTATACCTGACGGCGGCCATCTTGAAATCCGCCATTTTGAATTAAGGTTAAGTTTTTAAAATAGGAATAGGGTCATGTGATACATGGTTTAAAGCGCAAATTTAATCAGAAGAACAATGGTGACGTTACTTTTGATTTACGCGCAATTGGTAAAAAAAGTCACAGAGAAATTAAATATTGTTGCATCATATGTATTAGTCCTTTACCCCACCTTGAAAATTTTATGTTAATGATAATAATTAAATAAAAAGCAGGTGGATAAATATTAGGTCTATGGTAAGAGTTACCTTGATGGTGGCCATGTTCAAATCCGCCATTTTGAATCAGACAAAAGTTTTAAACAAAACGCATAACATTAACACTTTATTAATAGCAAATTTTACCATAAATCCAACGGTATAACCATTTTTGCTTTATCACTAATCAGCATTTGTTATCGCATAAACGAGTTGCTAATTTAAGGAAAAATGACCAAAGTGGAATTGAGTCATAATTGAACTTGGATCTTTCCCCAGAAAAGTCCTCAATTAGTACAATCAATATGTAGTTCAGAAAAGAGTGCATGACTTTCACAAATGCTCTGCTCACAGTGAGCACACCTGACAAAGGCAATCGAGTTACACTTGACACATTTGTCGTTAACAATTCCGTCAAAGCAGTAGTCGTATGGAGCGATCCAACATCCAGGTTCTTCATTCAAATATCCAGCCTGATTGAAAGCGAATCGAATCATATTGCGAAAACGAGGAGCACTGAACTGTTAAATTGTAAACGACTGAAGTTGTATGAACCTATCACGATGCCATATGTTCACATCACTTTCTGTTACTGCTGTATCAGCCCGAAGTCATCTATTGCATTACTCTATTCCCATTTAATTTTGTGCTGGTTAATGATAAAGCAAAAATGGTTATACCGTTGGATTTATGGTAAAATTTGCTATTAATAAGGTGTCAATGTTATGCGTTTAGTTAAAAACTTTGTCTGATTCAAAATGGCGGATTTGAACATGGCCGCCATCAAGGTAACTCTTACCATAGACCTAATATTCATCCACCTGCTTTTTATTTAATTATTATCATTAACACAAAATTTTCAAGGTGGGGTAAAGGACTAATACATATGATGCAACAATATTTAATTTCCTTGTAACTTTTTACCAATTGCGCGTAAATCAAAAGTAACGTCACCATTGTTCTTCTGATTAAATTTGCCCTTTAAATCATGTATCACATGACCCTATTCCTATTTTAAAAACTTAACCTTAATTCAAAATGGCGGATTTCAAGATGGCCGCCGTCAAGTATACCCTTACTATATGACTTCCCCCTAGTCCTAATATGTACCCATATATTTGTTATTCACCTTTTGCCGTCACAAGAGGTCTTACAGAGCTTTTACCTCCAACGGTATGAAGACTATTCTGTACTTCCATGTGATGTTCTGGTAGCTGTATCTCCTAAACCCCTGGAGCTTCGCACCTACAACTTCACTGAAATACTGACCACATTTAGTACTACTTTCTCATATGTGTCTCAGTCAGCAACTTGATTCACCCAAACGTAAGGTTTACTTGTCAGTATGATGTGTTTGTTCCGTAGAAAATACGAAAACTCGATTTAGGGGCTGTTCAAAAATTTTGTGACACCTGATTTAAAAATGATTATTGGCCAAGATCTTAATCTTTTTATGCACTTTTTTGATCATTCCTAAAAATTCTTTGCCAAGATCGCAATGTTTTGATCCACTTTTTAGATCATTCCTTAAATCCTTGTTCGCTATCTTGATGTTTGAAGAACATAAAGAAAAAATCCAACTAATTTTAACATAAAGGGGCTCAAAAAGTTTTGCATAATGAGTTATACCTTTTTTTAATAGGAGCACTAGGACCATGAAATTTTGTCTGTATTTTCTATCCTTTATACACATACGTAGGTTACTCAATTTATTCTCCGTTCGCTGCGACACATTTAGTCCACCACTCTTTCCATGTCATATGTGCACTTGGCAAATCCCGGACGTTGTCCAGATACCACTGTTTCATACATACAAGAGTTCTTGGTCACTGGCGACCTGCCTACCACGAAGATGGGCCTTCAGACCAATCAAAAAGAAATCGAACACAACCAGGTCCAAACTATAGATAGGTTGAAGGACCATTTTACATCCCATACTTCTGACCATCTGCTGTATGTGGTTGGCATAATGGGGCCTCGCGTTATCTTGATGCAGTTTTATGACTATTTTGGAGCTCCGGTCTCTTTGCCTTTAAAGAAGGTCGCAGCTTTGCCAATGACTAACATTATAATCAATTCGCTTCAACAAGCTGTCGTGTGGTTACATATCTGTCGTTCCTAATCAATGTGGTCTTTGTTAACGTCGTTCACTGCAGTTGATGGTCTGCCAGTCCGTAGTTGGTCCAGCAGACAGAAATAATTATTGTAGAACCTTTGTACTCATCGCTAGATATTGCTATGGTACAACGTCCCATCCCCCATACACAGGAAAACATTTGCGTCGAATGGATGTCACCGGTCTTGTACATGAATTCATTTAACGGCCGTTTGCAAGTGCGACTGTGTATTTGTTCTCCATTGTGGACGTATTTGTAAATAGAGGAAGGAAATTTGTTACACAACTTCAGCATAAAGGACACAAGTACACACACGAAAAGAAAATAAATAGCCCTAATGCTAATCATAATAAAGTTCTGGCCTGTTGAGCAAAACTTTGTAAGCAACTTTTTTTTTTTTTTTTCAACCTAATTAGGAATACACATTTCTCAACAGAACACCACAATTTCCAACGCAAAATGTAATGACAGGCATCATATTCATCATATTAATCTGCATAAATTGACTGCCCTCCATATTCTGGATTTATTGTCGATAATTACATTTAGTTTTCGCTCATGTTTGCATTGTGAATATGCATGTATACATATAGTGTCACATGTTTGCGAAATGCATCTCTGGAGATTAATGCAGTTATACCTTTGGACAAGGGGAAAAAAAAGTAGAAAATTGATTTTCGATTATCAATGTTTCGCAGAACTCGCTTCAGTGGAACATAACTTGTATGCATGTAAAATGTATGTGCACATTAGTATCAAATTTTTCTACCTAAAAGCCAATATCTAAAGAAATAGATGAGGGAACTGAAACATTAACAATTAAAATTTGGAAAGGAAGAAATCGAAAATAGAAAATACAGTTGTATTGAAAACAATAGGTCGTTTCATGTTATTTACATCTATTATAATTAGTTTTTCTAATACAATTATAAGTAAAAGCAACAGGTCGCTTCATGTTATTATATTCGCCTCACTAGAATTATATCTTATCTTAACTATATTTAAAACTACATGAGCTGACATAAATTATTGAGCACTTCCTGTAGGGCTATAGGGATTAAATTTGGCATGATTGTAGCTTTCCGGAACTAACCGATAGAAAAATTACCAAAAGTGAATATTTTTAATTTTTAGGAGGTCTAAAAAGAGGATGAAGAATTTCCTCATGTTATTTAAATGGGCCTTTCTTTGAACTTATAATCTCATGTTTTAGGTACTTAGAATTGGAATAAAAACTTGAAATTTGGTATGCTTGTACGTTTTCGTTAGTGTTACCTAAGTGAATCTCAAAAATAAAAATTTCCAATCGTAGAGTGGCTTTATGGGGAATTGAGACATCTTTTCCATGTTATTTATATGGGACGTCTTCCACACCCCAAAATGTTTAGGTACTTCCGGCAGGATTAGAATGATGAAATTTGGCATGATTGTAGCCTTCCGAGACTAACCCACAGGAAAGTTGCCAAAAGTGAATATTTTTAACTTTTTAGGGTCTAAAAGGGGATAAAAGAATTCCCATTCTATTTAAATGGGCGTTTTCTTGGGATACAAAATATTATCTCTTAGATAGTTGAAAATAGGAAAAGAAACTATAGAATTGTGAGTTCAAGAGGTGGGAGGCCGTAGGCCGAGTAAACTCGTGGGCCTGGGGGCGGAGCTCCCAGCTAGCCAGACCCTAGTCTTAACTACATATAAAAATACATGACCTGACATAAATTATTGAGCACTTCCTGTAGGGATACAATGATTAAATTTGGCATGATTGTAGCTTTCCAGAACTAACCGACAGGAAAATTACCAAAAGTAAATATTTTTAATTTTTAGGGGGTCTAAAGAGGGGATGAAAATTTTTTCCTGTTATTTAAATGGGTCTTTTTTGGACCTATAAACTCACGATTCAAGTACTTAGAATTGGAATAGAAACTTGAAATTCGGTATACTTGTACGTTTTCATAAGCACTACCTAAGTAAATCAGTAAAAATAAAAATTCTAACTTTAGAGTGGTTTTATAGGGAACTGAAAAATCTTTTCCATGTTATTATATGGAACACCTTTTACACCCCCAAATTATTGAGCACTTCCTGTAGGGCTACAATGATTAAATTTGGCATGATTGTAGCTTTTGGGGACAAACCCACAGGAAAATTGCCAAAAGTGAATACTTTTAATTTTTAGGGGGTCTAAAGAGAGGATGAAGAATTTCCCCACGTTATTTAAAAGGGCCTTTTTTGGACATATAATCTCATGTTTTAAATACTTAAAATTGAAATAAAAATTTGCAATTCGGTATGCTTGTACGTTTTTGTTAGTGTTACCTAAGTGAGTCATCAGAAGTAAAAATTTCCAACCGTAGAGTGGTTTTATGGGGAACTGAAAAATCTTTCCCATGTTATTTATATGGGACATCTTCCACACCTCAAAATGTTTAGGCACTTCCAGCAGGATTAGAATGATGAAATTTGGCATGATTGTAGCCTTCCAGGACTAATCAACAGGAAAATTGCCAAAAGTGAATATTTTTAATTTTTCAGGGGTCTAAAAGAGGGTGAAAAAATTACCATGCTATTTAAATGGGCGTTTTATTAGGATACAAAATCTCATCTTTTAGATAGTTGAAATAGGAAAAGAAAAGATAGAATTGTGGGTTCAAGAGGTGCGAGACCATAGGCCGAGCAAAGACAGTGTGTGGGGCCGAAGTCCCCGGATGGGCAGATTCAGGAAATATGAAGAGCAAGTTCATGAAATTCACTGTTGATGCAAAGGTCGATAGATAAGAAATGCGAGGCCATAGGCCGAGCAGACTTGGGGGTCTGTGGGCGGAGCCCCCAGCTAGCCAAAGGCTAGTTTTCTAATAGTCCTATAGTTATAATGAAAATAATATGTTTCCTCTTTATATCTACCTTCACTAGAGTCATCTTTTTAATATAGTTATAATTAAAAGCAACACGTTCCTTTATTTATTGTAGTTACTTCCACTAAAATTAGCTCCTCTAATATAGTTTTAATGAAAAACAATAGGTTGGTTCATGTTATATTTACCTCCACTGAAATGTCTTTGAAATATAGATATAACGAAAAACAATACGTTACTTCATTTCATTACATCTGCTTTCACTAGAATTGTCTTTTATAATTAAAAGTAATGTGTTCGTTTATTATATTTACCTCCACTAGAATTATTTTTCCAAAATAATTGTAATTAAAAACAATACGGTGGTTCATGTTATATTTACCGCCATTAGAATTATATTTCTTAATATAGTCACAATGAAAAGTAATAGGTTTCTTCATTTCAATATACAAAAATATTTACCTTCACTAGAATTATCTTTTCTACTACAGACGCATTAAAAAGCAATAGGTTCCTTATTTTTATTACATTTACCTACAGTAGAATTATCTTTTTAAATATAGATATAACGAACAGTAATTTTATTATATTTGCCTTCATTTAATTATATTTACTTTCACTAGAATTATCCTTTTTAAATGTAGTTATAATAAAAAGCAATATGTTCCTTCGTTTCATTATATTTACCTTCATTAAAATATGTTTCTTAATATATTTATAATGAAAAGCAATATGTTTCTTCGTTTCATTTTATTTACTTTTACTAGAATTATGTTTTTAACTTATAATGAAAAGCAATATGTTCCTTCGTTTCATTACATTAATCTTCATTAGAATTATTTTTTTTTTGAATATAGTTATAATGATTCGTTTCATTATATTTACCTTCATTAGAATTATGTTCTTAAATAGAATTAAAATGAAAAGCAATATGTTCCTTCGTTTCATTATATTTAACTTCATTAGAATTATGTTTTAAATATAGTTATAATGAAAAGCAATATGTTTCTTCGTTTCATTATATTTACTTTCATTAGAATTATTCTTTTTAGATGTGGTTATAATGAAAAGCAGTATGTTTCTTCGTTTCATTATATTAACCTTCATTATGTTAACCTGCAATATATTAACCTTCATTAATCTTTTTTTTTTTTTTTTGCAATTAAATTATCAGAATATATTACTGTAGAAATACACAAATATTAATGCTCAAATGTAAAAAATAGTGGTGGCCGTTGGTTGTAGTGTTAAAATTGTGCTATTTTGAAATAATTCATTAACCTTAATTAGAATTATGTGTTTTTAATAGAGTTGTAAGGAAAAACAATATGTATCTTCGTTTCATTATTTACCCTCACTAGAATTATGCTTTTTTAATGTAGTTGTAGTGAAAAGCAATACGTACCTTCGTTTCATTATATTTGCCTTCATTAGAATTATGTTTTTTAAAATACAGTTATAATGAAAAGCAATATGTTCCTTCGTTTCATTATATTTACCTTCACTAGAATTATCCTTTTTAAATAGTTATAATGGAAAGC
The DNA here is from genome assembly GCF_964235325.1 of Thermobia domestica. Lineage (NCBI taxonomy): Eukaryota > Metazoa > Arthropoda > Insecta > Zygentoma > Lepismatidae > Thermobia > Thermobia domestica. The sequence continues at coordinate 96,894,618 of NC_137468.1, forward strand.
AATATGTTCCTTCGTTTCATTAAATTTACTGCTTCATGTTATTATTATTTACTTCCACTGGAACTATCTTTGTCCAGCTAACCCGCTTACTTACCATAGCTAATGGACTAATAAAGTAGTTCACCAGGGATGTGGTGATCAGTTTCTTTTTCACTGTTTAAAATACTCTGGAGACTGGAAATTAGGAACTACTTAGATTAAAAGAAACTCTTCAATGCATCGTCCCACGCTTATGCCCTTTCGGCTAAAGAAGACAGATGATTAATAGAGTTGCCAGACTGAACTGAACGGAAGTCTGGAGATCAGCAGCATTTGTGTAATTGAGGACACAAATTTGAAACTGAAGATTTGTGCATGTTATTATCAGCGTTACCTCTAATAGCTATGGCTACTGTTATTCTCTACTAACAATACAATTACTAGTACACAAACATATATTGTATTGCAGTGTTACCAATTTAGCTATTTTTAAGGATAAATCAAGCGATTTTCATACGCTGGTTAGCTAGTAAGTATGTGGTTTAGCTATTAGATATAATTTGGGTGAATTCTGCAGCCGTAAATTGACAATTATACTCATTTTTTCTTAGAAGTAGTTAGATATCATTTTCAATCAAAACTTCCTTTAAAAATATGAATTAGATTGCTAGTTTTATAATTCTTCTGTTTGCAGTAACATGTATATTACGTACATCATTTTCACCTACACGGTAATCTAACGGCAAATCATGGTTCCGGGAACTTGCCTTCCCAGAGTTAGGTTTAACACGTTGTTAATAAGTGCAGTTATGATTTATTTCGAATGTGCTTTTGGCTTCGGGTCTGTACTTTTAATGGTCTGCTAAATCAATAATGCCACCAAAATATAGCCAATATTATTTCAAAAATTGGAAAGGAAGAAAAGAATTCGAGAGATTTGAATGCTCCTCGTCAACGATGGACTGAAATGCATTTTAAATATTTTAAATACGAATCATAAAAGTATTGATTTTAGATTATCTGGAAGGGCAGACAGTATATTTCAAGTTAGTACGCTAAAGTTTAGAAATTTTGTTACTTCATTGACAAATTCTGTTAGCAATATTGCAATATTTCCTCATAAACAACACCATGTACTACTTCAGAAAGATCATCAAGCAGGCGACATATGCCCCCTCTGAGGAAGTACGAGAAGAACACGGAGAGTCACAAAGAGACCTCTGCAACATCTCCACAGGCCCCGCCTCCAAATTCGGTTATAAAAGAACGCATCAAGGGGGTAGAAGACATCAGCTTTAGCTGACCGACTTCTACTTTTTTCTCCACGTTGCTCTGGGTGGGAGAGATTCCCTATCCTTACCAATCTCCGCGCTGCACTGGGCAGAAAATAGTAACCCACGTCTGCATTGCTACGGGAAAGAGGTTTGTTTCCGTCTCCGCGGTGCACTGAGTAAGAGGTTCGAACCCATAGAGAAAGGATTATTACTAAACACATACATTTATTTGTACGTAAACTTGTATATTACTTTTTAAAATAAAAGGTGAGGGAAAGAAAAACCTGTACCATACATTACAGTATAGATATTTAGCTATATTTTAGGCAAGTTTGGCCATTTCTAGCTATATTTTGAGTATCATTTAGCTACATTCTGAAGAAGTCTGTTGGTAACAATGCTGTACTGTAAGAAAAATCGAAAATAACGCAAAACATTAATGGTTATGAATTCTTCATTATTCATATATTTTTAAGCTCCTTAGTACACAAGAAGAGTCCTATTCTGAAGAGCCATTTTGTAGAAATTTCGACAGGCCATTTTCAAATTTACCTGAACACAAATTTCAATCACCAAAATTTTTGTTGCCTTTTTGTCATTATCAGTAGCATCATTTCATATTTTTCCAGCGGAGTCGAGGAAGATTGTTCACCGACTTAGAAATTTCATGTTCTTTGTTAGTATATTAGTATATAAGTTACTAAAAAAGAAGCATATATTTCTCAAACTCGCTTCCTGCACTCTCCAAATGATACGCCTGTATTAAACACGCACGTTTGACATGTGCATTACTGGCATTTATAACAAGAAAGAATATACTGAATTATTTTGAACAGGTTTGGTGTATGTGCTTTCTTGGAAAAACGCATTTCACAATTAACAACAATTATCCTTTGTTCATATGTTGATATGGTACAGACTTAGGGTAGCCACCTGTCCAAAGCAAAATATCGGGTTACTTGATCCTTTTTGCCACCTTTCCAAAGCAAAATGCCGAGAAATTTTATGCTTTTTGTCACCTTTCCAAAGCAAAATATCGGGACAGTTCATGCTTTTAGCCACCTCCCCAAAGCAAAATATCAGGAAGCTTCATATTTTTGCCACCTTTCCAAAGCAAAATAACGGGAAGCTTCATACGTTCTGCCACCTTTCCAAAGCAAAATAACAGAAAGCTTCATACTTTTTGCCACCTGTCCAAAGCAAAATGTCAGGAAGCTTCATACTTTCTGCCACCTTTCCAAAGCAAAATGTCAGGAAATTTCATAATTTTTGCCACCTTTTCAAAGCAAAATGCCGATTCGATTCATGCTTTTTGCTATCTTTACAAAGCAAAATGTAAAGGCACTTCATGTAGCTACTCAGGAGATAAATGTACTGGCGTTTATTATTCTGTAATAATCTAATATGTCTTTCTATTATATAGTGAAGACCGAACCATATATCACCATCATCTCAGGTCAGTAATCTCTTGATTCGTTTGACGCAGCTTTCCACCCTTCCTTATCGTGGACCAGACTTTTCATTTCTTTGTAGCTTTTCATTGGTCCGTATATTTCAATCGCAGCCTTCCTCTAGGAATTTTACCTTCTGCAATTCTCTCCATAGCTACTAACGAGATTCCTCTATGTCTCATACTATGTCCAATCACTCTATCTCGTCTTTTTGAAATATTCTTCAATATACTACTTTTCTCTCCTAAAATTTCCAATACTCTCATTTGATACTCTCTCCGTCCACCGAATTTTTACTGTTTTTCTATAGCACAAATCACATAAATCTAATTGCTAAAAAGAAAATGTGACAGTCTAAATCGCGCACCTGTTCCAACGCTTTCCTTGTTCTAGGCCTCTCGTGGACCCAAGTGCTTGTGACGATGCGTTCTTCAATTATATAATCACTTTTATCGGTAATTACGATAATCGGTAATCGATAAATAATTATAATTATTTATATCCTAAAATAAGAAAGAAATATAGTGTAATTATGTCTCTATATTTATCGTTTATATAATTACAGTTTAGATATCAATGATTTGCTTATCTTATACTTAAGAGAGATGATAGAACTTTGTGTCCGCCCTGTATTCTGTACTTATCTGTTGTTAATTATTCACAAGGGTTTTATCTTTACTGTAACTAAAATAGGCCTAAATTATTTTCATTGTTGTGTCTGTATTACTGCTCGGCACCAACACTGTTCGTTTAAAGATTTGACTAAAAATAAGTTTTGATGGAAATAAACTGTACCACACACACACACGCGCGCCATAAAATATATAATAAAAATAGGTCAATTTGAATAGTATGCAGACTATGTATCGGCCTATATGTTACGTACCTAAATACATGAAAAATAAGAAATAGAAATAGTTAATTATTCCAATACTTTAAGATATTTTTGTTGTAGGAACAGTACTGTATGTTGTTATTGCTTCAACTGTTGCCACTTCCAGTTCTACTGTTGCTGCACACATTTAAATGTTTATTTCTGGTTACTTGTTGTTGTCTTTATAAGTCGGTATTTACCAATTACAAGTGAGCTTAGACTTAAAGTTGCCATAAACATTGCTAAATGCCTGCCACTGTTGTGAGTTTTTCTCTTATTTTGGAAGTTTTGTATAATGATGTGGGAACTAAGTTCCAATAATAATAACAACGGTTACCAATAGGATATGCAAATCGTAACATTTTAAATTCCCTATAGAGTCACATCGGGACGTGTTACATTTTTCTCCAAAAATCGGGAGAGGTAGCAACCTTATACTTCAAAAGTGAAAACTATTTGTACCGTTCATTTCTATCGAAACTAATTTTAAGTCAAATCATTAGTTAGAAACAGTATTGGTGACAAGCAATAATAAAGACACAACAATGAAATGAATTTAAGCCTGCTTTTGTTACAATAAACATATAACCCTTGTAAAAAATAACTAACAACAACTAAGTACAGAATACAGGGCGGGCACACAGTTCCATCACCTCTCTTAAATATAAAATAGCCAAATTATGTTAACTGTAATTATGTATATATATATATATATATATATATATATATATATATATATATATATATATATATATATATATATATATATATATATATATATAACGGAATTGTATTTCATTCTTATTTCAGTATATAAATAATGGCTGATACAAGTTATTATACCATTGAAGAACGAATTGTCACAAGCACTTGAGTTCACGACAAGCCTAGAACAGGGAAGACGTTGGAACAAGTACGTATGGATTTCCAGCCACTATTCGGACGAGAACCCCCTCCAGAGAGAGAATACTTTCCCGTTGGGAACATAAACTGTTTTCTACCGGTAGTGTCAAGGATAAACCACAAAGTAAACCAATAGTATTATGTAGGCAAAACGCAGTTTCTCTCTAATCCGCCACATATCAGACTAGGTTATTTATGCCTAATTACAGAAAGCTTGTCTAACAAAAGCATTTAAATAACATACATTAATGTAAAATATATGAAAGGCGCTCGGTGTTATGTTCAACCTTCTACTCTAGCAAAGAGTCCACAGATGACACCGAATTATTGGACCGGCCGGGGCTAATGCAATACTGGATTTACAGATGGTGATCAGAAAAATGGAAACACCCGAACGAAATTGCAACTTACCATATTAATATGGTGTCGGACCAGCTTTCGCCTTCAGAACAGCCTTGATTCGACGTGGGATGGAGGCATAGAGGTCGTGAATGGTAGCAAGTGGAATTTTACATCATTCCTCGAGCAGGGCATCGGTCAGTTCTGTGAGAGAGGATGGAGGTGGAAATCGTCGCTGGAGTCGTCTTTCCAAGACGGACCACAGATGTTCAATTATGTTGAGATCTGGGGATTGGGCGGGCCAGGGGAGGTGTTGAACTTCATCCCGATGTTCCTCAAACCACGCTGCAACAACGCCAGCTGTGTGAATGGGTGCGTTATCATCCTGGAAGATGTCGTCATAGTCCGGGAACAACATCCGGACCATAGGATGCAAGTGGTCTCCTAAAATTGCGACATAATCGTTGGCAGTGATTCGTCCGCTAAGTATGACCACAGGACCCAATGAAAACCATGATATGGCGGCCCACAGCATCACCGAGCCGCCGCCATGTTTCACAGTTGGGCAGAGACACTGCAGATCATAAGCTTCTTTGGACGTTCTCCACACATAAACACGGCCCGTGGTTGGGAATAGGGTGAAGGATGACTCATCCGACCATATCACACGTTTCCAGTCCTCAACGGTCCAAGTTGTATGGTCGCGGCACCATTTGCGGCGTGCGAAACCGTTATAGTCCCTGATGAGCGATTTGGCTCATGCAATACGACCCCGTAAGTTCATGTCATGTAATTCGCGGCGGACTGTGATTGTCGAAACAGGGTGGGGGAGGTGCTGGTTGAGTTCCTCCGTCACTTGCTCCGCAGTGGCACGACGATTCTGCGTGACACTTTACTGCAAACAAACGAAGCTAGTTTAGAGCAGTGGTTTTCAATCGTCGGTTGGTCTGCAAAATTTTCTTTGCTCAGTGTCACTAGAAATATGGTACTCTACTTTCTATTTTGCTGCTTCGCAATATTCTACCTTTTATCGGTCCGTGAGTACATACAGAAAGGTTGAAAAGCTATTAATGAAATATGTATTCTTCCTACGGAAGGAATAGATTTATGGAGAACATTTGACCCCCTTGTCTCTCCCTTGTCTTTAAATCTGATGACCAATATAGTATACACGCTATGCACCTACATGCCAAAGCTGAAAACACCTTAGATCCGCTCAGAAAATTCCATCATCCTCATGGACTTCTTCTGTGACTATTACCATGAAGTCAAGAAACCTTTCCATCATTGAGCATTACACTGCTTGTTATAAGACGCATTTTTCTTGTTTTATTTTGTATTGTTCTGTATTTTTTTTGTATTTTGTAGTTTTATATTGTATAAAGCCTAACACATTAATAAATTTTAAAAAATCCCGTTACCCATCTCCAAATGAAACTACAAATAAATGAATACTCATGGCCCAAGATAACGTGTTACCTTCTGCGGTCCACCTATCTTCGGATGAGAATGAAATTACACTTTTTTAAAAAAAAGTAAAGAATTGATTGCAGGATATTGCTAAAAAAATTGAAAAGTAAATAATAACCGTAAAAAGTTTAAAAAATAGTGCTTTATAAAATTCACTCAGAGGGGGATTTTTTGTGGAACGTTTCAGTGTTATTACCTTATTAACAAAAGTTGAGAAAATTCTACTGAGTTGTTTCCGTTCTAAGGTTGAATAGTGCGATACTCATAAAGCTTTTCTTCCACTCCACATTTAACTATTATACTACAATAATAGCCCACATTGGGATAGATCACATTGGGAAAACAACACACTTGAAGTAAGAAATGCGGACAAAACAAGTAATTTCGGGAGCTCCTCTGTGGCTAAGCGGTTAGCGTACGCGTCTTTGGCGTGGGAGACCCGGGTTCGATTCCCGGCGGAAGTTCATGTGGTTCGGATTCCACGTTAATCAGTAGGTCCACGTCTCATATAGCCTCGCTGCTGAAAGGGACGCTAAACTAAAATCAATCAATCAATCAACCCCTTAGGATGTGTACTTGAGACGAAATAAAATTATAAATAGCAGCTTGATCCAAGTTCAAAATTGTGCAGCCATTATTTCTTGCGAAAAACTTAAACTTTTTTCCTCTTCTTAGAATACGCATTTCAACCAAAGTGTAACTTAATGATGAAAATTTGAAAATTTAGATCAACCCAAATGTTAACTATGTTCAAAAATTCATTTTAAAATATTTCAACGTTTCCTTTTCGTCATGTTATGAATACAAAATGGGAAATTATAATATTAATCTACAGAAATGTCCCCCTTCGTTCTTTTAACACATGGCCAATTATTTTTAATAAGGAACTTATAGTATACCGAGTCACATCTTCCTATGTTGAGGGGCTTGTGAGATATCCTTTTTCGGCATACATTTTGAATTTCCCTCTTAGGATACTACTTTGATTGTCAATAACAAAATTGTCAATACAATTATCAATACCAAAATACTACCACCATTTAATTTTTCTGCGTCAAATGGGGAACGTAAACGAATTGAAAATGCTGACAAAGTTATAATTTTTCAGTTCATAACATTGCATGTATAAGTCCAAGGTTTCATTTTTTTTTTCAGAATAGATAGAGGTACTACCTGACTCTCTCTAGATTCTACAGGGGTGCTTATATCCAGATATTAAATGGATTGTCAAAATAGACATTTAATTTTTAAGGTGGAGCTTATATTCGAGTAAATACGGTAAGTGCCTCATCCTTTCTCTAGAATAAAACAACAGAAAATAAACCCGTTTCCGTCAGCCTTATTTTACTACGATTTAATAATAATCATGACAATAATGAAAGACCACTCCATGCAATGATTTTGCGATATTATGCAGTTTATGAGAAAAGAGACTATTTACGCACGTACTAAAGCCCATATTTACAATTACAGACAACGCTTCAGTAATTCGAAGTTATGTCTTAATTATTGCCGATTTCAGCATGTGTAGTGTTATGTGTGCGTGTGTGTGTGTATATGTGTGTGAAATTCAGTTATCCTAAAGCGTATAGTGTAAATCCAACATATTATGTACACAGTAACAGATTTCCACAACTAAGACTTCAAATTCCTCACTAGCTTGATTCTGTATTCCCTGTACGCTTTTCCTTCACTACCTACCAATAGATAGTGTATATATACATATATGCCCACTACATCAATTCCAGAGATTTGCAAACAATGACAGAACTCTTTGGTTCGCTGTATCCGTCTGGATAATCAGGGATATTTGGAGATCTCCTTGTAATTGGATGCTACGTGTCACTTGGATATTAATTGACGAGAGAGAGCGGGGTATAGACGGGAGGGTGAAACACAGAAACAGCAATCTATATAATCAGGCTGAGCACGTGTTAATAACTACATAATCGCATCAACACACCTGTACATAATTCGTTCTAAATGAGCATATGATTCTGACAGCCTGTTATCTGATTTTCGTATCTGCATTGAATTGCTGTGATAACAATAATAAACAAAGGCAAAACCATGGACTGCTTGTCCGGCTTTCAAGCGTGGTTGGATCTACAACAAACAGATTTAATGTACATAATTTCCTTCCTCTGTATGTGTATTTATTTATTTATTTCTCTGTTTTGTACCCTCATTAAAATACTTGTTAATTTAAGCTTTTCCCCCGAATAAAGAGTTATTCACTACCAGTAGTTTTGTTATCCCGATAGTTTTGTGTTTTAAAGCCCCCGATACATCGAAGAAAATAGTAACAGAAAAGGAAATGACTACCATTTTATACAGCAAAAATTTACGGTATCATTCTTTTAACACGGGATAAAATTTTTTTTTAGACTTCCAACCTATGCTATGCATAAGTATGCAAATTATGGAACAATTATGTAAGTCCAGAAGAAAAAGAAAAAAATGACTCTTAAGATATGGATCCAGCACCAGAAGAAAAGTTCGTTTCACCCCTATTTCCTCTATTTCTAATGGTTCCCAATCTTGTTGACCTGGTAACTTCCTTCGAAAACCCCGTGTACTTCACGCCTATGTCTTCCTGTTCTGCCTATCTTCGCAAAAAGATATTTAGATTTCAGGTAATTTAATAGTAAATATTTTCCCGACAATTGTAGGTACTTTCAGGGCCTCTTGATTTTCGTCTATCTTTTCAGTGTCCTTGAAATTAAATTAGTAATCATTAACAACCATCAGCTTACTACGACTATATTACCGAGATGTCTATTTGTTCTCTACAACTTCACACGATGTTTGCCCGTTATATAGAAAGCTTCAATAGATCCTGCTTAGTTATAGTTTCCTGTATAAAACAGAAATAAATCTAAGAAACTCATGTATAAAACAGGAATAAATTTAACGAACTCCTGTATAAAACGGGAATAAATCTAACAAATTCCTGGATAAAACAGGAATAAATCTAACAAATTCGTGTATAAAACAGGAACAAATCTAACAAATTCGTGTATAACAGGATAGGAATAAATCTAACAAATTCGTGTATAAAACAGGAATAAATCTAATAAATGCCTGTATAAAACAGAAATAAATCTAATAAATGCCTGTATAAAACAGGAATTAATCGAACAAATGCTTGTATAAAGCACGAATAAATCGAACAAATTCATGTTTAAAACAGGAATAAATCTAACCAATGCCTGTATAAAACAGGAATAAATCTAACAGATTTATGAAAAGAAATTATAAGTAAGGTAATGTAAATGGATAAAGTCCATTAGATAGTACAGTAGATTAAACAATACAATTTAATTACTTCTTTTTAAATTTTAAAACACGACATGTTAATTAATCGAAAATATTTTTATATGTCAACAACACTGTTTAATTTTACTTCTAATGTCAGTTTAGAAATTATGGGAGTGTAACTACTACACCACTTAAGCACACGCAATTTTTTTTTTTTTAATAGTTAATAGTTCAATGATATTCTATTTTATCCATAGGCAGTACACAGTGATCATAAAATTTCTACCTGCCTCTGGACTCTCTCTGGATATCTGACACGCTCAGTCGTATCACCAGTCTGACATCACGCTGAGTTGATCTCACCTTCATATCAGACCTGGGGCTCACGTTCACTCAACCATACACTCACTCAGCGAGGGTGAGATCGAATGAAAATGAGTTCATAACGAGTCAGCGAATGAGAGTCCTAAGTTCAGGCTCTCATGAATTCGGGCACTTTTGATCTCAGTAGTCAAGTACAGTAATGGTCCATATACTGAATTTAAGCCAAAACCAATTCATACCAATGGTCAGGTTATTGATGTGAAGAACAGTCAAAAATCAAAATTCAATATCAACTGGAACAAATCTAACTGGAAATCAAGTTGTGCACAACATAAAGAATGGTATAAAGGATTTGCTTTTTTAAAACCAAAAGTTATAGTTGCAGTCTCTGAAAATAAGTTATCGCACGTGATTCCCCTGAAGATGTGTAAGGACGCGCTAAAGGTTTAATGAAACATTGAATTCCATGCATATTTTAGTTGGTATGCGCGAGCTTAATGTGCGTGTCAGCGTATATGCATAAGTGCCCACGATGCGTATAGATGATACCAAACACCTATGTAAATTACATGTACCAATGGAGAGGATGAGAGAAAAGGGTACTGGATAAGCGAATATACATGGAAACGTCCAAAGATTTTTTCAAAAAAAAAAATCTTTAAAAAAATGGGGTGATGGTGAAATACAGGCAAATTCAATGGAAGACGAAAGATTAATCAATCCGCACTACACAACCTGTCACTTCATAATCAGTAATTGCTAATTCAAGCGTAATTCCAATTTCAAATCTGTTAATTAGTCTTTTGGAATTATTGGAAACCACTATAAAGCTTGTGGAACACACAAGGCTATACATACCGAAGACTAATTTAGCAAAAAACAAAAAAAAGTACTTGACATCACATTCCACATCATGTATATATATATCCGCATCTGTGGTATTTTCAGTGAAAACCTCGCGTTGATTTTCTACCTGATTTTTAAAATTCTTTTTTTTTTAATTATTTCTATCAGAATAAATGCATGAGAAATGTATAAATTGAAAATGCAACATCATCAATTTTATGTGTCGGCTACATGAATATGGTGCAAATGTTGTTTGGAAAATTTTCTCTTGGAAAATAATGGGTCATGGGTTAAATTTCTGTTCACTTATTGTTACCGAAAGACGTGCTCATCATTCTTTTGAGATCTAAAACCTAATTACAGTTTAATTAAATATCGATACTTAACTATACAAATAACTGAAACAAAAACTAATTATGGGCATAACTACAGGGTGGCTGGACTTGCAAAAGGCCAGAAACCAACTCGTGTCCCGGTACATTTGTTTACTTCCTAATTGTTATCGTAATATCCATATATATCCTAATTATTATCATATATAGCATTCTTAAAACTTAAGTTATTACCGTAGCGAATGCGAAGACTTCATTCTTATATAATGGAATGTAATAATTCTTTTTTAAATTTTTTTAGACTGTGCTCTGCAACCATTTGACCACCACAGACGACCAAAACGTAACCATGAACGAGTTAATCCAACAAGATTAGCCGGAGGAAATGATTCAGTTTATCCCTTAGAAGTAAAATTTTAAGACCTTGAAAAGGTTATTTGTAAGGTAATTCTGCTGAGTTACAAACCTGAGGAAAAAATGAAGCTTAAGTACTGGAAAAGTATATTGAGAATTATAACGCTGTGTACTTAATGACTTTTCTAATGCGAAATATTGCATACAAACAACGTTGTATCCAAAGCACTTCAATCAAAAAACATGGATTCATCAACAGGAGTACAACTTTTACAAAGGTACAATGAAGTGCTGAAAATTATCGAAATAAATTTGAAGAACTGAAGGGGAAGGCATACATAATAACAACAAGCAAGTCCATTCAAATTAAATTTCTTCATGATAGGCATAGAAAGTGCGACGTTACTATCAAAATTTCTCAAGACGAACAATTAAGCTTCTTTCACGTAAATGCGTTCTTTCGGGTAGTAGATCTGATAATAAGTAAAATGTAATGTTATTTTCATAGTTTGAGTGAAGTGACACGATGGAACCTAAATCACTGCAAAAATCTTCTACACAAAGCTTATGAATTAACAGAAACGCACAACAAAGATATTACTTCAACATTTTTGCGAGAAATTTTAACTATGAGATGAGTACTTAGTCATGAAATCTCTAAAATGAAAACAATAAGCAAACTAGCTTGCCTTCTTATAGTGAAAAATCACTTCGTTTTATCTAATTTTCTGGAAGTCTGTTCAGTTTTTATGCTGATTTTAACCATTTCTGTCATCACTGGAAGTGAAGAGTTCTTTTCCTAGCCTTAAAATAATAATAATATAAAACTATCTGACTATCTGATGAAAGGATTAGCACTTCTTTGTATCGAGCAGTCCTTGGCTAGGAAGCTGCATTTCGAAGAAGTAATAGACAACTTTGGAAAAGTCATAGCAAAAAGATAAGAATTTTAAGATATAAAAAGAATGTTATAGAATAATTTATGAAATACCTGTAAATAAATTGTATATATTTTTCATGTAAATTCAGTTCAAAGTAGTGTGTTTCATATATCAGGGATAAAAAAATAATTATTATAAAATTTGTGCGGATATCAATTGTCAGTTATCCACCAGAAGGCTTTCAAATCCCTAGTTTACACCCTTGAACGTAACTTATTTAAAACGTAGTAGGAATTGAAGATAGGAATACCATATGATAGACTTTTAAGAAAAGAAAATTTTTAGATTTCACATAAACATTTTTCCTATTTGATAAGTTTCGTACTGGCCAAACAAGAAAATATAATTTATACAACTAAACTTTTACAGCACTGATTTCGGAAATATTGTTTCTTCCCTTCGCTTCCAGTTGAATGTGTTCTATTTCCTTCGAAATTGAACATTACAACAATATTAACGTTATCAATTGTTTACAAACATATATACGTGAAATCCGTAGACGTATTCGTATATATACACAAAATACGAATATTGAAGTAGTTGTATGTAGCCTCCTAAAAAAGGGCATGTCATCATTGTCCTGAAAATTTGTTCGAACCATTTTTAGGGACAGAGAGAGAGAAAGAGAGAGAGCATATCCGGGTCAAAGGGGATATATGGTAACTCTAATCGAACAGTTTTCGAATCGACATCATCGGGGAGCTCACCAACAACTTCGCCCTGCTCAGACTCACTTAGATAGCATTCGAGCTTTATAGTGAAAACCTAACACAGGTTTGCTTGCACTGTGGTTTTATCGCATGTTTTAGGACGTTATATTTATACCCAAATCGTAGAAGGACTGTAACTTTTCAACAATTACTTATAGTTGCTCTCTTGAACTTCATGTACTGTCATATCGCCCAGTGCAAATCTTCTGGAGAAAGAAATAAATTAGTAAAAGAATTATAATTTTGCAACAAATATTTCGAGTTGTTTGCCTAACTTGACCTCCACTAGGAAAAGTATTTTGGTATAAAACTTCTCATCTGAAAGTAAATATGAAAGTTAAAAAAAAAAAAAAAAAAAAAAAAAACTGAAATTATCTGTAGTTCCGAAAGTCGGGTCATAAAATTTGTTGTATCATTGTGTTTCTTTCATTGAGATCTATAACAGTCGTGAAAAATATTTGCGAAGCCACAACGCTTCACCTCAACCAACATGGCTTCTAAAACGTTTTTTTTTTATTGTCTCATTATCTCCGATCAGCAATGTGTCTATTCATTTGTCTATTTCTTTCTTTTCATTTTCCTATCCCGAGCAAGACTTCTCGCTTCTCTGTAGCTTTTCCTTTCCATAACTTTTATTACTTGGTCTGTATTTCAATCAGAGGCGGATTAAAGGAGGGGGCGAGGGGGGCGATCGCCCCCCCAAGAGCCCTCTTAAATATTAAAATTAGATACATTGCCGCTTGTAGCTTACCGCCACAAGAGCGAAAGTTTGGGATCGTTCTTGCGTTATTTCAAGAGGGTTAATTCTTTAAATTCTATTTAAAAATAGTCTCTATCTGGCATGACGCGTTTACGCTAACGATAACTCGAGTCATAATATCAGATAAATCTCAGGAAGAAGGACGGTGTTACTTGAGGCTAGAACATCTGGAAAACTATCCATGGCTGATTCTTTCCCATAAGGAGAGGGATCTTTTTTGTAAATATTGCTCACTTTTTGCAATGGGTTTTTTGGGGGGCTATCGAAGAAACGTGCCCCTCCAAACTCTTGGGACTAAACCTTTGAAGAAATTCGCCACTTTCTACGGTATTTTAGAAACTCACAACAAGGCACAATATCAGATTAACGCTCTTGAGGTCGGAAAAGTATTTCTGAAAAAACTACTGGGAACCAGTGAAATCAATCGAGAATCAAATCAACTCGTCAAGAAGACAAGCCATCCAAAATCGCGATAAAGTGAAATTAATGTTGCGGAATGTGATATTCCTTGGAAGGCAAGGCATTGCTTTTCAAGGCCACAGGGACGATGCTTGTGCGGATAATTGGACCTCAGATGGTGACGGTGCAGAAACTAAGTTCAACGAGGGCAATTTTCGAGAATTGCTCAAATTTAGAATGGCTTGTAGTGATCTCTTAAAGAATCACTGGAAGAAAGCATCGAAAAGGACCATTTTTGCCAATAAAACCACACAAAATACCCTCAATAAGGGTTGTGGTTGAGAAATAGCGTCTGTAAAATTGTCAATCGAGTGCGAGAGGATAAGTTTTATTCTATTATGTTTGATGAGACTACGATCGTTTCGCACACATCTCAGCTGTCTTTGATTCTAAGGTACGAACACATGGGTGAAATAAGAGAAGACAGCTTCGGTTTCATTGATCCTCCACCAGCAGAGTTGAAAGGTGAGGACATTGGTTCGAGCTTGGAATCCGAAGACGCAGAACCGCCCAAACTCTCACTGACTGGAGGAAAAATTGGAGAAATTGTCAATCTTTGTTACGAGATTTCTCACTAGACCCGATAAACTGAGTTGGCATTGGTACAGATGGTTGCGCCTTTACGTCCTCTCAAAGTTGCCGGACAGTGCAGGAGATCCAGAAGGAGGTTTCAAACGCGCTGCACTATTCATATTGTAGTCACAGCCTCAACATGTCCATCTTCAAGATCGTCGTCAGTACAGTGCGTGAGGAACTGTCTGGGAACAACGAAAGAGATCATTGCGTTTTTCACCGCATCTCAAAACGTAATACTGTCCTTGAGCTTACGGTTAGTGGCCAGTTGGAGACATTGTGTGAAACGAGATGGGTTGAACGGAATGACGCGGTATTACAATTTCACGTGAAATTTCAATAAATAAGTGAGGCTCTACAGTGTGTTCCAAGTGGTCCGAGTTAGATACAGCACCCAAAGCATGGGCACTTTCTTCTGCCATGCACGACAGCGAGTTTATCGTAATTATTACGTGTCTTCAGGGTGTTCTCACGATAACCCTCCCCTCAATCGACTTTTGCAGAAGACAAATTTAGACATGAACGCAGCGTCAGATGCCATTCAGGACACTATAACAGCATTAAACAAGAAGCGTTCAAACAGCAAAGAACTCAAGGCAACTTTCGAAGCAATATCCAGAATGGCTGCTAGTGTCGACGTGCAGGTTCAAACTCCTCATCTCACCCAAAGACAAACACACCGTACGAACTTCAGAGCAGATGACACGACATCTTACTACTGGAGAACTGTCTACATTCCGTTTATAGAGTCGGTTGTAGAGGACCTCAAAACTCGTCTTGCGCAGGAAGTTTTCAAGGTATACGGACTCAACATTTTATTGTCAACACGAGCAACTGACTAAACTCTGAGCAACAACTTCCGCATTCTAGCAGAAAGATTTTACAAAACTATCGGAACTCAAGAGAAAATGCTGTTTTCCCTCTTTAGTTCTGAATTTGCAATCTGCACTTCTAAACTGAAGAGAATTAAAGAAGAAGGTGAAACTCTATCACGGACTGTGTTGGAGGCCTTGACCACCAGCGACGAAGATCTTCACGTGACTATTCGAAAACTGCTGCGCATACATGTAACTCTGTGGTACGGATTTCACGTTCAGTAAGTCTCATATAGCCTCGCTGCTGAAAGGGACGTTTAACTCAACATCAACTCAACTTGTAACCCTGCATTCGAGCGTGGCCAGCGCAGAACGATCTTAATCCACATTGCACCAACTGGAAACGTGGTTGCGATCTCGTTCTGGCGAAAAGCGGCTGAAGAAACTAGCACTTTTAAATATCATAGGGACATTATCGTAGATTGCGACAATATTATATCGACAGATACGCCTTGGGTAGTATTCGCCGAAAAGCGTGTTTTGAGTGTAACTTCTAAGTTCTTTTGTCCTTTTGTTTAATTCATTTTACTAAAATACAGAAACATTATAAGCGTTCTAAAAAATGTTTAACCTGATATTTTTTCTAGCGAAATATTTACTAAAGCATAGCCACAACCAGGCTGTAGACAGAATATCGTTTTGGGGGAGGGGGCATTGTGGTGAAAATTCCGTAGCAATTATATCTTTTACCCTCTTTTCCTGAATCCATTTTACCTTTCTTTTTTTGGGGGGGATTTCGGAGAACATATCCCACTCCACAACAAAGAGCACCCCCCCAAGACGTTTGGTTTAATCCGCCAATGATTTCAATCACAGCCTTCCGCTACATGTTTTTCCTTCTGAAATTCCCTTCATAGCTAGTAGTGTGATTCCTCGGTGTCTCATAACTGTCCAATTTGTAAGCGAAGGTTTTGCATGTTGACTGAAGGGGACTACGGGAATAATGTTCGACACTGAAGAAGAGGAGGAAGAAACTTTGGCTGTGTGTTGTTTATGCATGCAGTTCTGTTTTAGTTCTTTCCTCGTTTACTTTAATAGTTTGGGTTGATGTGTATGAATTTGTAGTTTGGAAAATACACATAAGTACTTATGTTTAATTTAGAATATTTATGTCATGGTATACAACAAAAGACAAATTCTGATCAAAGCATATATTAACTATTAAATATTAGCATTACAGTTTCGGGCAATTAACTTTGCCTTCATCAGATAATGTGTCTGATGAAGGTAGTTAACTTGCCGAAACTGTAACGCTATTATTTATTAGTTAATATATGCTTGGTCAGAATTTTGTCTTTTATTGTATACAAGAAGCTCCAAAGCTACAATGAGTGATATTGTGTCATGGTATAGTAAGTTTGGAGCTTTTAGTAAACGATACGTATAGACTGGCGCAGTTTGGTAGTACGAGTTTATGTCCCAGGAAGATGGCTGGTTTGTCAATATTTAAGCTTATGAATGCAGAAAAAGCAAATACAAAGTTCAGTTTGAAAGATTACGCTAACCAGCGGAGAAGAAATTATGTCTGGCTCTGTAGAATAAACACGGCAAAAAATCTATTCTTGACGGGTGAAGAAAAAAATCAGCAAGTCAGGACAGGAGATCAGCCCGCGCCCGTTACGCACGGTATAACTACGTCCGTCGTTGCGGAATTAATTTCGGAGGCTATTTTAATCACAAATCATATGAATGGAACATAATTTGATTTGATTTGATTTCAGTTTAGCGCCCGTTTCAGCAGCTAGGGTATATGAGATCTGGACCTACAGTTTTACATGGAATCCGAACCACATTTGCTCCTACCAGGAGCAATTCAGGGAAAGTTTCTTTGGCGTAAAGTGTTCTTTCGGGTAGTAGATGTGATAATAAGTAAAATGCAATGTCAATGTATTCAAACTATATCGGGATCTTACCTCTCACATATAGAATAAGGTAAAAATGCAAAATGTACTGTATGCCACATAGTATTCTACAGTGTGTCCATAAACCAAGGGTACATAGGGAATTCTAATAATTTGTTTTTGTTTTCCCAGATTGAATGATGTCTCTGTCTAGAGAAGAAGTGTCGAGTTGGTACTCTTATGTGGACGAGGAGGATGGTCGTATTGCAAAATTCTGGAATCGTCAACCTATTTGTTTTACCGTCATTGGGAAATTAATCACCAAGTTTAAAGAAACAGGCAGGGTGTTGGACAAACCCCGTTCCGGAAGACCAAAGACTTCAGACGAAACGAAAGAGGCTGTCTTGGTTAAGGTTTAAGCTAGCCCAAAGAAGTCGCTTCGTCGGACATCCACAGAGTTGGGTATTCCAAGGTCAACAATCCACATAATCTCGGCAGAGGAAAAGTTTCATGCATACAAGTTACAGATATTGCATCATTTAAATAAAGATGATCCGATAGACGCAAGCAGATGTGTAAATGGCTTGCAGATGAATTGGATGAGAATATCAATTTTACTGAAAACTGTGTGTTGTTCAGTGATGAATTTGTGCTTTATGTCATTGGTGAAGTGAACAGACAAAATATTCGATACCAGTCTCAAGGTAGCTCATATGCTAGGACCTTTCTTCTTTGATGAATATGTAACGGGTGAGACTTATCTGAACATGCTGAGAGACAAATTGATGCCTCAAATTGAGCGTTTGGGTGAGGAATTTCCAGACTGGTTTCAGCAGGACGAGGCCCCTGCCCATTTTGCTGCAGCTGTTAGAGATTGGTTGAATGATAATTTTCTTACTGAATTGGGAGAGGGAATGTGGAGTGGTCTCCTCGTTCGCTAGACCTTTCTCCCCTTCATTTCTTTTTTTGGAGTATGCTGAAAGAGAAAGTTTACTCGATGAAGATTAGAAATTTAAACCACCTGACAGAACGCATTACCAGTTAGTGTGCTGAAATCGATGACAATTTAGACCTATTTCATCGAGTTCACCTTAATCTTGCAAAGCGCATCAAATTATGCATTGAACACTATGAAAATTATGTTGAAACTATTATTCATTAATATTAAATTGACTAAAATGTGCTTTACCCCATGTACCCAGAGTTTATGGACACACTGCATAATGAAGACATGATGAAGTGAAGTGCTGTGTGAAGGTAGTGTAGAAAGTGATCATGAAAGTGTCGCAAAACTGTGTTACCACTAGTAACGGGATGTGTTTTAATGTCATATGAAGTTTTTCCACTATCTTCGTTTATGTGTACGATACCGTCCCTAACGTGCCTGATGCCTTTGGATGCACACTGCGCTGTCGCTTTAGTGGCAAGTTAACACAAGTTGGTTGGTGTTTTAAAGTTGTTTCGTGATTTATGCCCAGCTCTGCTAAAGTCAATCTTCACCCAGAAATGTAATTTTCCCCTTAAAAAAAAGAAAAAAAAAAGATTTTCTAAGGCAGTAAGAGTGCATTTCGTATTAAGAGAAGTTAAGATTTCAGTAATATAATTGCGCCCCTCTAAAAAGCATAGTACTGGTGTCTGGCGAAGGAAATATTTTTGTGTTGTTGAAAATCGTAGTTGTGCAGTTCCAGAGTGTGCCTAAACATGTATAATTGAAGTTGTGTGAATCTACTATAGTGGCGGCGGGGAGTGTTCAAAAAGTATTCTTACCGGTATAATACTGCTTGAGAGTTGTAAGATTGGAACAGTGTGTTTGATTCAGAAGAAAGGAAGAGAGAATGTAAATGAAGGTTTCGTATGTTGGCTGAAGGTGTTACAGGAGTATGTAAGACACTGAAGATGAAGAGGAAAGACAGACTACATTCAGTTCTTTAGTAGTCGTTTACTTTAAGAGTTTGGGTTGACGTGTACGCATATATATTTATAGTTTGGGAATACACTAATTAGTTAAACTTAGTTCAGAACATTTATTACATGGTATAATAAGATTTAGGAGTTTTAGTTAACAATAGATGTCAATATATCAATAGTTCATGTTATACTTTTGAAAGCAAGACAATTACCCTATCTTGATTTTTCGAAATATTTTTCAGTTGAGAAAACAAAATCTCTGTCTTAATTAGAGGTATAATTCTATTCTTTTAAAATTCGCCGTTACATTGAGGTTCCTGCGTTCAAATATACAAAAGCGAACTTTGAGATAATGAGATTGAGAAAGTACGTTTAATGGGCAGTGCAATTCTGTATGTTCTCTATATATGTATGTATATGTATGGATATCTGTGTTCTATTCCCTCCTATTTCATGCTCTACTGGTCATTTTATTATCCAATCGACCGTCTTTAATGTTTTCTCTCTTCGTCCATATAACAGTCTCATATGCCCCCTGTCCTACTGTGAAGTACAAGGGAGGAAGGAGGAACAGAGAGAGACTACAAATATGATTCATTTGCTGAGAACCTTCCCTATAACTGACAAAAGATAGTCCATTAAATTCGCCTCTCCCTTTACGAGCGCTATGTATATATGATTATGACTGCGTATCATTTGCTGTGTTCATATGCAATTTTAATAATCTTGATCGTCCCATAATTACTCAATGTAATTATCAGAAGGACACACAAAAACTCAATAGGATAGAAATAATTCGGATATGTGCCTTTACTTTTTCCACAATACTTATTTTGTGTTACGAGCTACTTTCTATTGTTAAATTCCCTTTTCAGAACAAAGACAGGTTTAATGAGATAATAATGTTAGTTAGCAGACTTTATTCATGATAATACAGGAATTATACGTTGTAGAGTATCGTGTATCCGATATAGCTTTCTGTAAGAAATATTTACAATGGAAATAATGCTTCTTGGATATACGTAGTATGTTAACATACATTACTTTTGCACTGCTAATGTTTTGAAAACAACTAGCACAGTAAGAAGAAATTAGTGGTAAATTCCTTTAATGTTTTACCCCCTACGATTATTCCCCCTAGAATTGATAAAATGATAGTGTAAAAAAAAAAAAATGAGAGAATCTCGTAAATACCCATGGATACGATATTGTCCTCTAAATAGCCTGTGAATGAAACACACATCCCTTGCTCCAGAGGTAAGCATCTACCATTGAGCCACCGTATTGTTAATGTTGTGGAAGTGTGGAGTTTTTATTGGCAGTGAAACACACTGTACCTTCAATTAATTAAAACACCATATCTTACTTAAACGGTAATAAATTGAAGCTAAACATTTATACTTTATGACGCAGGAATCACTACTTTGAGTTGTTTGTAAGGTCAGAGTACAGGCTTAAGACAATAGATTGACAAGTTATATATGGCGTAAGTGGGGTTAGCCACTGTAGCACTGAGTTTCTCTTCTAATTATACACTTGACTGGAGCTTAGCAAACTATTAATGTGACATATCCAATTTACTAGTGCATTCATTCGTGATATTACTGTTTTTCTGAATGATTTTAATTTCATGTGATAATGTATTAGTATACATTATTATATATTGTTTACGCATGTGATCATCAACGACATTATGGCGTCTAGAGATTGCATGAAATAGTTGTAAACCCTCACTCCCCTGTACTAACCCTCACTGTAGTACTCATATGAAAAATAATTTTCGTTTAAGGAAAAAACAATCTCGGTTTTATTTCCACACTGAAACAAAACGTATCCCCCTAGCGCAGTGGTAGTCGCTAACGCTATAGTCTTTGATGCGAGCGGTTCCGGGTTCGATTCCTGGTGGGGACACTCAGTTGAAAAGGTGTAGAAATTTTTCTCAGGTTAGCCATTCTAAGTGAGATTTTCCCCAATTACACCTGGCAAATGTTGGATGGTACCCAACACAATGTTCCCAGGCCGCTTTCTTACTTCCCAATTTCCTCGGTAGTGTGACCGCCGAGGGACATCATGGGTATAGATGCCGAAAGCTCAGAACTCTAATCCTGAAAAAATCTCAATATGGACGTTTTATTTAGAAAATACTTTTGATAATCGTTTAACATCTCCATAAATGTCCTAAAGTGTTCCATGAATGAATAAAATATGACCAGAATACATCGTAAGAATGGTTAATTCGAACTACTCTGAAAGTGTTCAAAATATACCTGGTTTGTTGAATGAGTATATGGGCAGAAGCGACTAGGAAATATGTAAATAGTAATGTGTAAAATGTCCCAACATTATTTTATAAGTGTTTCTGTGCCTGTACACTCGTTCGTCACATCAGAAGTAAAGGTACATTTGTGAATTCTTACGTTAGGACAGTTCCTATTAACTACTGTTAGGATCTATTCTCGACAATATGTAGAACACTTCAAGTTTTTGAACATGTTAAATAACAATGACTAAAAGTTGTTTCTAAAAACTGAACAAACACTGATTTTTTTTTTATTTTTTTTTGCAGTGTATGTAAGATTTGTCCACAAATAACCAACATTAAATTTTTATCTAATTCTGTAAGATATCCTCTTGAATCGATCATAGGAGTACATGAATGTTTTAAGAAGATAGGCATATGGACCGATGACTTCCAAATCTCGGCTCCCTCTATCCTTGAGATTTAATGGAGAGTCTTGAGCAAAGGTGATCGAGCTTGACTGACCTTGACTGAAAGTGGGCACCTCTGATCTTGAGAAAGTTAGCAGATTAGTCTCTATAGTAGTGGATACTGACGATAATCCACAAGGACAGAACTCGAGGACCATAGTTTGAGAAACGCTGCTTTAATTTGGTTCGAATCCTATATGTTAAGCTGAAAACAAGCGAAAGACACAAATCTGATGTATTAACCTCTACTGATGGGGAGCAGAGTGGGGGTGTATAATGTTTATTAATTTATATGAAGGCATTAATGTGTGTTTAACACCGTAAGGATGTAAATATTACATGTTAATAGTTTTAAATCCCGTAAAAGTACATTAGGCATAAGAATCCGTCGTTCCTGGTCTTTATGCAGAACTTTAAAAAAATTCACCACAATCACTCACTTCCTGGATATTGATCCTCTGCTGTTGTGTAAGCTTCCTAAATGTACTGGAGAAGTTTGAGAAAAGCCTTCGAGTCTCATCCTAAACGAAGGGAAAATCCCAACCTACACCTCTTCGCGGAAGAAAGCGGGCAACTTCTCTGGCGGCGGCTAACGTAGGGGGGACCGACCGACTCCCGGAATAAGGATTCAGCTTCTACCAAGTGCCAACGGCCTTCTCGGAGGGCGGATGAGCGGTTGGAGGCCAGGGCACCTTCTTGTCCTTAGGAGGGGAAACTGTCCTAAAAGGCGGATGAACCACTAGATGGTCAACGGAAAATGAAATGAAATGAAATTTTGTGTTTTACGTCCCACGGTTATGCCGGTTAGGCTAAAGGAGACGGTGATAATGAGGAATGAATGAAATGGTGGAATGAAGAAAGTGGGAGGAAACGGGAGAACCCCGAGAAAACCCACGTACACGGTGTTTGTCCACCGCAAAGTTCACTTGGCGGGAGCAGGGTTTGAACCCGAGACCCCTAGCACCAGAGGTGAACGCTCTACCACTGAGCCACCGCGGCCCTCTTAGATGGTCAACGGCATGGAGATGTGGAAAGGAAATAGGAATACTACCACATTATCTTTTTCCCAGAAGGGACGAAGGAGGAGAATAAATAAATATGATGGTTCTTCCTAAGGTAAAAAAATTCCGGTGGTAAAATAGTCCCCCGTTCGGATTTCCGGGTGGGGACTACTCCGGGAAGAATCATCAGAGGAGAAAATAATAACTTTCATTTCAGCGTGGGAATTTGGAACATCCGAACTCTACGACGTGAGGGAAAACTTGAAAATTTAAAAGTGGAAATGGACAAATGTAAAGTGGACATAGTGGGCTTGAGTGAAGTGAGATGGCCAGGGAAAAATGAGATAGTATCGGGAAATTACAGAATATAGTATTCGAGTGGCGATAAGGCCGAGAATGGTGCCGCGATAGCAATGAAGAACGAAGTAACAAGAAGTGTAACCAAAGTGGAATACTGCAGAGACCGCTTGATGTTTGTAAAACTACATGCAAAACCAGTGGATATTGTAATAATACAAGTGTATATGGCAACGACCGACCATGATGATAATGAAGTAGAAATAATGTATGATCAGATCAGTGACATATTGCATCAGGAAGGAAGAGGTAAAGTCAACGTTATAATAATGGGAGACTTCAACAGTGTAGTAGGAGAAGGAGCTGCGAATAAGGTAGTGGGACCATTTGAACTACTCGTAGGTAGAAGAAACGAACGAGGTCAAATGCTTATCGACTTCTGTAGACAACATGATCTGATGGTGATGAATACGTGGTTTAAGAAAATAAAAAAAAACAAGCCGTACACGTGGAAAAGTCCAGGAGATAAGAAACGCTATCAAATCGATTACATTCTTTTGAAGCAACGTTTCAGGAATAGTGTACGAGACGTGAAGACATTGATTCGGATCACAATCTCTTGGTGGCGGAAGTGCAATCCTGGTTACAGTCGATCAAGCAAAATGGGAGGAGAAATCGAAAATGGAACTTAGAGTGAGTAAGAAATATCGACGATGATGTGAAAGAAGAGATTGAAGAAAAATTCTGTGCAATGGGCGATGTGGTTGACAATATAAAGAATAGTTGGGGAAAAGTTAAACAGATTCTACTTGACACACCCCACAATAACATTGGCAGGATGGAAAGAGCACCGAGAAAACCATGGATAACTGAAGCAATGCTTAAAAAGATGGAAGAACGCAGAAGGGCAAAAAACACGGACATCAATTAATACAGAAGACTGAATAATGAATTGAGATGAGAAACGGACAAAGCCAAAGAAATGTACATGGAGCAGATATATGAAGAAATAATGGAACTTCAACAACGCGGCAGATATGATCTGATGTACCAGAAAGCACAAGAATTAGGAGGGAAAGCTAACAAAAATATACGAACGTTCGGCATCGATGATCAACAAGATAATGTAACCACTGACCATTAAGAATCCTTAGAATTTGGGAGGAACACATAAAAGATCTGTATGATCAGAAGAACCGCCCCAAATATATTGCGATCGAAGCAGAAGAAGAGGTAGATGATGATCAAAGAGGACCCAGTATATTGAAAAGTGAAGTAGTACAAGCAATCAAAGACATGCGAAGGAGAAAGGCCACTGGAGACGACGACATACCAGTAGATTTGCTCAGGGGATTAGGAGACAACGCGATGGAAGTAATGACTTCACTTATTAACAAGCTCTACCTGAGTGGAGAACGGCCAAAGGATTTTCTTGATGTTACTATGATTGCATTGCCCAAGAAAAAGCAAGCAAAGAAGTGCAGTGATCACAGAACCATTAGCCTGATTCCTCACACTGGAAAGATCATTGCACGCATACTGAACAGGCGGCTGGAAAGCAAGATAGATGAGAGGTTAGAAGATCAATTTGGATTCCGGAAAGGAAAAGGCACCAGAGATACTATTGGATTGATGAGAATTATATCAGAAAGAATTCTTGATGTAAAGGAAGAGTTGTGTTTATGCTTCATCGACTGTCGAAAAGCTTTCGACCGAGTCAATTGGACGAAACTTCTGAAAATATTTAAAGAAATCGGAATCAACTGGAGACATCGACGACTCATTCAAAACCTGTACATAGAAGAACGAGTGAAGTTGCGCTTGAATGAAGGAGAAACCAATAGTGTGGAGATTGGAAGAGGAATCAGAGAAGGATGTAATTTGTCGTCCCAATTATTCAACACTTACAGTGAATGTTTAATGAAGGAAGCATTAATGGGAACTGGAGATTCCAAGACTGGAGGGCAGATCATCAACAAGATCAGGTATGTTGATGATACGGTCATAATAGCTAAAACCGAAAGAGGACTACAGGAAATGGTTGACAAAATAGTTGACACTGGAAAACTGTATGGAATGGAAATTAACATAGAAAATTTGAAAGTCATGGGAATATCCCGTGGAAATACGCCCTTACGAATCAGAGTAGAACAAAAAGAACTGGAAGAGGTCGATAATTTCAAGTATCTGGGAAGTATTTTGACGAGAGACGTTTACTGCACCAAAGAAATCAGGTCAAGAATTGCCATAGCCAAAGAAGCATTCAAGAAGAAAAGATCACTCTTAACTAGCGGGTTCAATATTGGACTTAAGAAGAAGTTGGTCAAGTACTATATATGGAGCATTTGACTGTATGGTTCAGAGACTTGGACATTACGGAAGTTAGAGAAGAAATGTTTAGAGCGCTTCGAAATGTGGTGTTGGAGGAAGTTGGAGAAGATAAAATGGACAGAGAGAGCAGCAACCGAAGATGTTTTAAAACAAACAGATAGGAGAGAAGAGGACACTTCTAGCCACCATCCTTCGTAGAAATGCCAATTGGATTGGACACATTTTGAGAAGAAATTGTCTTCTTCTCACCGCCATAGAAGGAAAGATGGAAGGAAAGCGAGGAATAATAATAAGAAGAACACAGCTGATTGATGATTTGAAAGATAGGAGAAAATATTGGGAGTTGAAAGAGGAAGCTGAAGATCGAGAAAAGTGGAAGAAACATTTCCAGGCCCAAATCTAAAATTAAAAAAAAAAAAAATCCTCATTAGTCCCAGGAACTGCCGAAAGGCAGAATACTTAATAATAATAATGCTGTGTAAGTCCATACAACCACGATGTTGCTTGCATGCAGCCAGGCGTTCTTAGAAACCGCGGAGAAATGTGCATTCATTTTGGCATACGTCCTTCTCCCTCCGAGCCAAAAATCGAAAAAAGAAACATGTTCTTATGCTATTAGATATGGTAAAGATCTGTCTGTCTATTTGTGCACAAAATTTGGTGATTCTAGACGACTTCTTTCTATGCGTACGGTAAAGCTGATGACAGAAAATATACATAATTTTATTATATGAAACCAAATCTAACCAAACCGTCGTTGGAGTAACAGCCCTTTTTGTGGGCCTGAACAGCTCCAACGCCATCTATCAGCGCCTGAACTTACGTTCAGTCTAGCGACGAATATGTGGTCAGTATGCTGTGTCGCCTTGTCTCTGACAGGTGTATCAGGAACTTCCCATACCTAGTGGCCGTCACGTCTTTTATTCACGTGACTCCTCACTTTCCCTCATGACGCTGGGTGGACGCCGAAAATTGGCCGGGTATCGAACCCGGGACCAGGCGGGCGTAAGTCTAACGCTCAAAGCACTAGATTACGGTGTTCACTTTAAAGATAGAGTCTATATATACTTTAAGACTTCAACTGGCCTATATATACTAGGGATGGCTATTTCCGGAAAAAGAGTTTTCCGGTTTCCGGAAATCACATTTTCCGTTTTTCCGGAAAATTATCCGTCTTCCGATTTTCCGGAAAATTTTCCGCCTTCCGTTTTTCCGGAAAATTTTCCGATTTTCCGGAAAATTTTCCGTTTCCGTTTTTTCGGAAAATTTTCCGTCTTCCGATTTCCGGAAAATTTTCCGTTTTTCCGGAAAATTTTCTGTCTTCCGTTTTCCGGAAAATTTTCCGTTTCCGTTTTTCCGGAAAATTTTCCGCCCTCCGATTTTCCGGAAAATTTTCCGTTTCCGATTTTCCGGAAAATTTCCCGTTTTCCGATTTTCCGGAAAATTTCCCGTTTTCAATTTTCCGGTTTCCGGAAAAAAAATATTTTCCGTTTTTCCGGAAAATGTGGCCATCCCTAATATATACTTTAAGAATTCGAGTACTTAGAGTGTCAGTTTCAATGCCGGTGCAGTATAAACTATTATAATCAACAGTATCCACGACTGCCTATTCATTTCGAATGCATGGTAGCTCATCGTAATCTGTGAAAAGTTGTTATTCAGCAACTGCGCTGAGCCGTTTCTTTTTCCTTCTCTCTAAACTTAATACAAAGAGGTTATTTTCTTTAAACTTTTAAGTTCCATCGAAACGTACCTTCTTTTCATTTCACATTTCGAAATTATTGAGGGTGACGCGCTCCTCTGTCTCTCCGATGCACGTAAAAGGTGTATACAGAAAATAATTTATAAACAATAACAAAAATTAATATGATTATTACCTACCTTGAAATTAAGATTTCCTTTGCGCCCACGATAGTTAAATTGCGTATCTTTTCTTGAATATTAATTAAGCTCCAAACTCCTTGCAAAGTTGTTGACACATTGTAAATTCCCGGAGTGGTTAGTCTTCGGGTCCACCTGTGGAGACAAAAGAAAGCCACGTATTCTTCAGTATGTTCGTCTAATGATATAAGTTCAGCATTTTTGAGTAATACAAAGTACAAAGACGCACTTAATGTACTTTTAATATTGGAACTGTTTTCAGCGGAAAAAAATTGTAAGTGGCCACACTTAACCCACACACCCACACTATATTTCAATCGTTACGGTATCCTATTTACCAAAAAAAAAAAAAAAAAAAGTTGGACATTATTCACGCACCTATAAAGCACACGCGTTTAAAGCACGCACTGTTATTGTTAGTGTGTAAGTTATGTTCACTAAATTCTTCACACACAACATTATGGTTTAGGAACTATACATGCTGACGACAAGATCGTGAGAAACAGCTTGCCGAAAGCAAAAAAAAAATCTAACGAGAACGTAAGATTTTTAAGACAGGTTAAAGGTAATTTCGTGTACAAAGGAAATCTAGTGATCGGGGCATAAATAAATATTGGTACGAAGATTTCTGATATGAAAGGACATTAAACATTGAAGTACACATATTATTCTGAATTTGCAAGCAGAAACGTTTCTCTTTTCTTTTTCTGGAACTGCATCCAAAATAGGACACAAACGATGCTGCAACTGAATCGCGGCGACGGAACTTTTTTCTTCCCATCTCTCGCTCCACGAATTCAGTGAATGATCCGGTGAATATGTTTGGCCCTGCTGCAGCGAATAGCCCGGAGTTTGCGCCGAGCTTCTGTTATTTGTTGAACCTTTTTCTCGAATTTATGCATACTATATCTTTTTCCCACTGAGTCAGTGAAACCGTAACGATTACAAACTCTACTGAATAAATTATCAAATAAGTAGATGTTGAATCTCAACTGGGAAGACATAAACTACCGGATATCACCTATTATTAGTCATCCAAACGATGGTAATTATACGTACAGTAAACCTAATGGTGTGTCTGTCAGTCTGTGGTATCTGAGCAAACACGATATGTAGTAAAGAGAAACGATTTTCTTGAATCGATTCAGCGTTCCAAGAATAGGAGTCCATCTCCTCCATTAATTCTATATTTAAACCAAATGGTATGAATCTATCATTTCCGGTTTCAACGTTGATCGCCATAGAGCAAGAACTGTAATAGATACAGAGAAGTGATTTCTAGAATCGATTCAGTGCCCCAAGAATAGATTTCCATCTCTTCCCTTTACCTTTTTGCTAGAAATGGAAGTGGAAGAAATGTACTACTACTCTTGGTTTCGATATTATTCTCCATAAAACCAAGGTTTCTTTCAGAAAAAAAAAAACCTTTCTGGGGCAAGGGGATATTTCCGGATGCGTGAGGGTAATGATAAAAATTATTCAGGGACGTATTTACAAAAGTCATAAGGCTTGAGACATCTCCTCCCCCAAAAATGTTTAACTTACACTTTTTTCCATTCGATATGTAATACATAATGTTATAATAAAACTATGCTTATTGCTAGGTTGGATTTAGACAAAGTCTCCGACAGAAAATTCCAAATATGACACTTGTGTTACTATTTTAAAATAATGAAGTTGATAGGAGACCTTTATTCTACGAATACTCCATTAAATAACAGTTGCAAGATAAAAGAATATTTAATTTTTATTGATTTGTTTCTCTTGATTTTTTTTTCTTAAAAAAACGAACACCACGCGTACATATTCAAGTGATTCACCTTCTTCACAATCATGTTACTTCCCAAATAATCTCTGGGAGAATGAGTGAGGAACAGGGAGAGTGGTTCCACCAAGTTACGGAACAGACGTATGCGTATCAACGCCGGTGGAATGAGGAAATGGTAGACTACTGGTGGTGTTTGATGAGATTTCTCCAAACCTCACAATGGAAGTGCAAAACTAAGCAGGGTTTAAGTGATTTAACTTTATTAGAAACCTCACATATTACCAGAACCCAAATTTTAAGGACATTTCAAGTAAGTTTCACTTATCACTTACAAGGAAATACTTTTGCAGTTGGTTGGTCTGTATTTTAATCACTGTGTATAGTACATATATTGTACATTATAGTAAGTAATATTGAATGCTTAGGGGCCGCGGTGGCTTAGTGGTAGAGCGTTCACCTCTGGTGCATGTGGCCCCAGGTTCAGTCTCAGCTCGCGCCAAGTAAACTTTGTGGTGCACAAACATCGTGTGCTGAGTTTTCTCGGGGTTTTCCCGTTTCCTCCCACATTTTTTATTTCACCATTTCATTAATTTCTCATCATCATCGTCTCCTTTAGCCTAATTGGCATAAACGTGGAACGTAAAACTCAAAGATTTCATTTAATTTTTTTTGTGTGTTACTTAAAAACTAGAGCTGATATCGAAAAAGCAACAACAGATCTGGATTAAGTGGCTTCAAATTAAAGAAAAACCAGTTATTTTCATTAAAGTAGAATGAAAAATGTATATAAATACATACTAGCGTAATCGTACAGGAGATTGTTATAATAAATTGCATGCCAGTTGTACTTCC
This sequence comes from Thermobia domestica, assembly GCF_964235325.1. NCBI lineage: Eukaryota > Metazoa > Arthropoda > Insecta > Zygentoma > Lepismatidae > Thermobia > Thermobia domestica. The sequence continues at coordinate 96,924,931 of NC_137468.1, forward strand.
AGCCTACTAGTGTATACGCACACTGTGACTAACAGCACAGTAAAGAAGTTTGTATACGTATGTGGAAGCACTAGAAAACATGATATACATTGTAATTCAACTATAGCTTCCTTATTTGAGTTTACTCTCAGATTTTAAAATCCTTAATAAATCACAAAACATTCCTTACGATTCTGTAGATCAGTTTTCTCTTCGCGTAACGACACTTTTCCATTCAAGCATGTTTCCCCAAATGTAAGATATTCTTAATCCAAATTTTAGATAACTATTTAAAAAATAAATTGTAAAATTTATTATTTATTAACTAAATATCAAAGTTTTACTCCTATATTAACTAAATAGGAGAATCATGCTATAAATTTAATAGAACTATGTTACAAACTAGAACTATGATATTTTAAATTTTGGGTACCCGTAAGTACCCCAAGCTGAATACCACTGCTCTAGACGACAGATGTTAACTGAAAATTTTGGTGGCTGTCTTATATAAGTTTCGCTCTACATTAATTTATTATCGATCATTTTACTCGCGGATAGAAGATAGGGGATGGCCATCTTTTTTTTTCTCTTATGACTGTGCAGTAGTAGTAATAAAATATTTACTAAACCAGGAAGAGCAGAAAAAAAGAAAGAATCGAAAGATCAACACAATATGAGAAGCACAGTCAAGCAACGATTTTTACTGTGTAAGAACCAACGCCGTTTGAGGACAGACAGAAGAGAAGAAATTTAATTTTGAAGAACGAGAAAGGAAAAATCTTTTCCGAGACGATGACGATGACGACGAAGGGGCCAGTAGAGTTGGTATCACTGCCGAAAGGAATAGATTCTGAAGAGCAAACGGGCGAACGTGGGTTGTTTCGAGATGCACACTTCAGCCGATGCTGGAGCAGATCTTGTATGGTTACAAACTTCAATAGCTTAGCTAGCTGGATATTTTTTCTTCTTTTTCTTTTTTTCTTTCTTTCTTCTGAAAGGGAAGGGGTTTAGGTCACGTTTGCCCTCTCCCTCATGCTTCCCCACTTATATCTTTGCTTATTTTTTTCATTTTTCTCTGATCTCCCTTCACAGTACGCTCCTTCAAGAGTTCTGTGAGGACTCTTGAACTACGGAGTTGCCAGTGTCTTGTCTTCAAACTATTGGTATTTTTTTATTTCTTAAAAAAGAATTACATCTACAAATAATGTTGTTTATTTGTTCTCTTACACATTGACATATCAATGCAAAGTTTCATAAATTCGTTCACAAAAGCATGTTAACACAACTACTTTTTTTTTTTTTTTTTTTTTGGTGTATGACTATGCGGATCATTTGCGAAATTAGTTGAGTTCAACGAAATAGAATTTATATCCGCTAAGCGAAGACACTAGTTAGAGTGCGTGGATTAAGGTGGCCAGAAACCAATGATTAAAAAGCCGGACACATTGACTTAGAAAACCGAACTTTATGAATTTGTAAACCTTTTTCCCCACACATGAAATTCAATTCATTAATTGCGTTTAGGCATCTTGTGCTCAAACAAGCTCTGAAAGCTACATTTACAAATAGCCACATTTACATGTTAAAATTCTTACATTATTGATATTTCTCTGCTCCTCGAGCGGCTTCGAATAGACGGTTGTTCTGCAAGATTTCTTTAAATATGTCATTACATGTTCCATTCTCACTTTTTCCTTCAAAATTGAAACAAATTTGAAGTTCGGACTTAACTGTGGGGATATTAAAGTCGATCGCGTTCTTTTGCCCAACCAGCGTCCGAAAAGTTTTAAATACCTTTCTTTAATAGTTGTACAGTTCTTGAACATATCTGAGGCTGCTGCTTCTTGAAACACCTTGAATTCGAAATATCCATCCATGTCAATAGATTTAATATTACACGCTTTAACAAAATCTTCAAAAGAATATTCGGGATTTCCAGGCGAAAGCAACGAGAGTTTCTTATGTAAACTTCTTTCACTGAAATCATACCACTCGCGAATGTATCGACTAGTCCGTTTATAAAAATTCAAAAAGCCAGATTAGCACTTTGTCTGGGAGCCATCGAGCCATCAGGATAAAGAAAAGTTAAACATTTATAATAAAACAACTAAAAAGCAGGGCAAATGAACGTCCGGATCGACTATTAAGCCGGACACGGGACAGGACCTACAAAAGCCGGATTGTCCGGCCAAAATCAGGACATCTGGCCATCCTAGGTGGATGCGAGCTCGAATTCCGATGTTTGGCCTAGGGATCTCGTATCGTGTCGAAAGTTGAAGTTGTCTCGTCTCGAAAATATGTCGTGGAAGATGTCTCGAAAAATGAATCTGTTTCTATTGGTGTGGCTCTATCTCGTCTGGAATCCTGTAACGAATATTCTGTCTCGTCTGCAACTCAACCGGGTTATATTCCTGTATAGAGAGCATCAAAGTTTAACGCACCTGAAACTTTAGGGCCACGTATCATATAGCCTCGGTGCTAAACTTCAATTCCAACCAGTCGAATACCAATCGAGCATCATGAGTCAATTGGGAGAAGTACCCAAAAAAGGCAATGAATTCCTGTTTAGAAAACAAAATAATGACATCGGGAGATGATCATAATCCTCAGTTGAATGTTCGTCATCTATACTGTTGTAGCGCATCGTGTAAGGTAGCGTTAGCTCATAGAATTTTATAGTAATGAAAACTTAATACTACATGATCATGGGTTTATTAACACTTTTCGATTCAACGTACTGCTCGCCCCCTTCCCCCACAGAAAAAAAACTGCATTTTTTTTTCAAACTGAACAACTCTCTGATGAACTTCAAATTGAGCGACGCTTGTACACGTGTGATCAGTCCATTCTAATCCAGAGTTTGTTACAGCTCCCTGATTGTCTCACGATACTGATTCAACACCGAAAACTCTAAGCAATAGGGTCATGAATGCTAATCACTTTGCCACACAGAAACGCGTAGGTTTTGTCAAACAGAGTCTAAAGCTATGACAAGTTTGTCTATAAATAATTGCATCAACAGCGATATTATTTCTGCCAAGAGGAACGGGAATGGGGAACAGCTGAAATTTCATAAAGAGGAACTACATAATTTATACCAAACACTGTTAGGGTCATCAAATCTAGAAGGCTCGGGTGTGCAGGTTATGCAACCAAAATGGAAGAAATTAGGAACTCTTTGAATGTTTTAACTGGAAATCTAATCGAAAAACGACCATTAGAAAGATCCAGGCGCAGATGGAAGGACAATATTAAGATGAATCTCATAGAAATTTAAATACAAGGTAGAAACTGTATCCAGTTGGCTAAGAATAGAAGTCAATGGAGAATTTTGTGAACGCGGTATTGAACCTCTGGGTTCTATAATCCTAGAGTTAGTTACCTTTTAAATCTATTTACTAGCAGTGACGCTTTATTATTTAAACATTTATGGAAAAATAAATAAATAAACAAATAAAAACATTAAACGTATACTTCAAACAATTTGTATTAGATTTCGCAGAAATGTAATTTATTTATCTTTGTTTCATGTGCTTTGAATATTTTGTCTAATTATCTTCTTTATTAAATAGCTAAAATTAAAAGTATGCGCTCTCGACCATAAGCGAAAACAAATAAGTAAAGTTAAACGTCTTTAGAGTTTACCCTGGTTTTATGATTAGCATATGTGTTTTCGCTGCTGGAGGCTCGGGTTCGATTCCCAGCAGAGCTATGTGGTTTGGATTCCATGTTACGCTGCAGTTCCACATTTCAGTGATTTCGGTGCTGAAAGGGATGCTAAGCTCCAACCGAATCAACCAACAAAATCTGTAAAAGTCAGCAGATGATAATCCCATAATTTGAAGAAATTAAACTGTTCTCAAGTTGCTGATAGTGTTAAGTCTGGAAAGTAGACTTTCTAAAGCTTGCTTTGTCAACTTATATATATATATATATATATATATATATATATATATATATATATATATATATATAGGGGAAGGTTACCAAAGAGCAGGCACACCCTAAGAGCGCGCAGTGCCAATTACGCTGACGTGGTAACACACAGAATTATTGTTGCTACGCCGTTTGATGTGTCTTTGTGTAAGAGTTGATACGAAGGAAACAGAGGTCAACGTATAGCTGCAAACAGAAAATACAGATAAAAATAAGTTTTTTAATTCTGGATGTAATATTTCAATATTCTTAGTTAAGAAATTATTCTGATATAGTAGCCATTTACAGTACCTTTGCTGCATGGTAGAAAACATGAATGCAAATAGAATTGTTTACAATGGCTTTGTTTCGGGGGTCTTACATGTGCAGCCACCTAGATAAATTTCACTCGAATTGACTGCTGTTTCCAAAAGAGCGCGCGTTAGTGATTTAACAAAGAGAGGGCGCGTACTCTTTGGAATAATTTCTTTGACAGAGTGTGTGGGTAGCAGCATTCATAATACAGACTATATGGTTATTCTCACAGTTAGTCTAAGAAAGCGGAGTGTAACGAAATGTTTGAGTGGATTGTAGAATTATTTGCCATTGTTTGTCTTCGATTCAAGCACCAACTGTAAATCTTAAATCTTGATGATGATGATGATGGTGATGATGTGGTGTTCTGCCCGAAGGTCCCCGGACAAGATGAATCCATGATAGTTTGCCATTGCCTTTCATGGTATGATGACGACGTCCTAAATAGTGAGGAAATGAACAAAGGAAATGATCAAAATGAAGATCCTGGAAGTGTTTCGGAGGAAAATGCTGAGCGAAATATAGCTCCGATTACCATGGAGAAAGGGAAACGTCTTAGACCTACAGAAGCCGCAACTTCAAGCATTCATCCGAGATTCATCATTCCCTTCTCGGAATAATAATAATAATAATAATAATAATAATAATAATAATAATAATAATAATAATAATAATAATAATAATAATAATAATAATAATTACGACAAACTGCAAGTACAAAACGTCGATCTGAAGTTTTTACTAGCTCTTCATTTCACAAAGTCCTTCAGACCAAACGAATCAAAGGAAATGTTACGTCAAAGAAAAAACTCTTTGATCATCCCAATGAACCATTCGACTCAACAGAGAAAACTACAGCTGATATCAACCAAATTTCATGCCCAATGTGTCTCGAATTGTATAAAGAATCAATTGACGAAGACTGGATTCAGTGCATTAATTGTGAACGGTGGTGACATGTGAAGTGTTCGTCTTACGAAGAGGGTTTGAGTTTCAAGTGTTGAGTGCGCCCTCTTAGGGACCGCGAAAAGTACTCTTTGGGACAGTGGTTCTTAAGAGTATGCATTTTTTTTTTTTACCTTTTTAATGTATATTCCCATTTCTACAACTAGTAGTAAAGTTTTCCATTTCTTACAATGTATCCTAAACTTCAATTAAAATTATGTTCAATTTATATAATTTTTGCTTCATTATTTTTGGAGCTTTTTCAAGATGAATATTAAGTGCGTGCACTTCGGTAAACTTGTTCTCTCTCTCTCTCTCTCTCTCTCTCTCTCTCTCTCTCTCTATATATATATATATATATATATATATACCGACGCTCATATTCCTCTACAAAATAGTTCAACACTTTTAATTATTTCTTTTATTATGAATCAAGCATATAAAACTATATTGTTACAAATGACTAATTATAATACAGATTACCTAATAATTTTGCAATCGAGTATATTTAATGAAATAATACGAGAGTTACGGAAAAGGTAACTTCTTCTTCTTCTTTTTTTATGAAAATGGGGAGGAAGCAATAAATTCTGATATATTCAAATAAAAAGTTAGTACATGTGTACATGTTATATGTAAGAAGTTGGATGAGCATATATATCTTCATCAGGATATAGCACGTAAAAAGTGAGTACAACAAAATAAATGATAAATTGAAATTATATATTTTTTTCATGAAATACTGTATTTTCAGAACAGTTACTGTTAACGCTCCCAAACTGTTTCTAAAACATTTTTGTCATTGAACGTTAATCTGAAAGTTCTATAAGCAATTCCTTGAAACTAAGAAACTCATGGACTTTTTCTTTCCTATCGAATGAAAGGTTTACTTTGATGCTTGAATTTTTTCAAAGTTTTCGCTTCAGAATGCAATAATTAAATGCTTTTTCGTGTAATAATAATAAAAAAGCAAAGATCGAACGTACTGTTCTTTCTCTACTAAAATTAAAATATTTAATAAAGTCCAAAGTTTCAAAAGCAAAAAGCAACCGGTAACACTATTTTTAAAGCACTTGAATCACTAGTGCAGAGGCAGCTCTGTAATGTAGTCACAAAGTCATGTGCCTTACCAATTAATACTGAAGTAATTATATATATATTTATTTGTGTGCAAAAATGAGGAGTGACCGAATAAAATTTTTAGTTATTTTAATATGGACTCTGCAATCCTGTTTGATGTTCATAAGGGATATGGCAATATAGAGTGAATCACGATGTTTGATGTTGCTATCTGTTTATGTGTTCACGCTTGGTTCTTTCTCAAGTTAGTCTGCCTCAGGGGACAGGTCTTTCAACTCATACCCTTACATACAAAGTAATCACACTCTTAATGTGACTAAAGAAACGTTTTTCTACTCATCTCCTCGCGGCCGGCAGGCAAAGAGGAGAAGAGGTGGGCAGAAGGATAGAACCATTCACTTATGCTGTTTTTGTACTTATCTCATGAAAAGATGTGCTACTCCCAAGAGAATAAATGGCTTATATCGTTTCTAGGGCGACATATCTTCGCAGTAAGTTTTCGACGAAGGACTGGACGTTCACATATTAAATATTATGAAGAAAAAAATAAGATACTTCCTTAATGCACTTTAGAATTTCTGAATTTAATAACACGTGATGTATGAATACTTTCTTTTTCAAGAATTTAGAGATCGAATGAATATTCTGAACGACATTTTAAATTGATTTTCCTCTGAAATATTATTTTGAAAGCAAGCATGCGTAGGCACAGAAAAATACGTAAGTGTTGGACTTGTAATTCAAACAAATAATCATAAAATACCAATAGGTAGAGAACAGCCAATTGTCAAGTTGTTGCGGACGTAGGAAGTAAAAGTGGGAATCAATATTCTAATTTTATCGAAATCTTAGTGTTTATTTCACGCACGTGGATTTCTTGAGTTTGTTTTTTCTGTCCTCTTGTTAAATTGTCCAGAAAAGCCGGAAAAGAATAATGTTTAAGTCTGCATATGTGAATTATTATTATACTGTGTATGTAACAAATTGTAAGAACTCCTTAGTTACTTATGCTGATGAACGTATTTCTCTCAAACGGGTATTTTTCTGCACACGTCGAGATTTTGGATAAGACACCATAGGTAGCATTTTCCCATGTTTCAGTACTATTTCTCCTGCGATATATAAACTGAAGACTTCATAGTTTCGGTCTCTAGGCAGGCCAACACCTTAACCATTCAGAGATAAACAGCCGAGTCCGCAAGGCTAACTCAGAACTCAACCTATCCTATGAGGAGCAAGACTCTCAATTACCATCTATGATAAGTCTCTGTTGCACTGAATAAGTAGTGAATCCAGTGAACATCGCGTCTAGTCTCATTCTTCGATCTACAAGGACGAGCCATTTTCAGGTTTATAAGAGGGAAGTCATCCGTCATCAAGGGCAGTTTAGTGAGAGGGAAATGAGCACCCGCATACACGAATTCACTACACACATCAAACAGTCTACATTTCCTAAATGTTCAATGAAAGACTATTAAACTCAAATATAAAACATACTTCTGTGTCAAGCAATTCATTTCTGAGAGAAGATTAAGATACCAATACGAAATTGGTAGAGTTCATGCGTCTTTATGACACTGAATATTGTAATATTTAGGCTCTACGTTCATCCCTATAACAGTATCATTAAGACATGTCATTATGTAGAGCAGGTTTAAGTCGGAGAACACTCATGGATGAGAGAGTTCTCAGTAATTCGGACTCCGCTAAACTTGACAAATTTCACACATATTTTGGAAGTTTCTCCTGGATATGTGGCTAGCAAACACATCTGCCGCATGAGATACTGTGGTTCGATTCCCGGTAGAAGTACGTGTGATTCAGATTCAACATTAAACAATATGTCTTGGTGCTGGAAATGAACTGTCAAATAAATCCTCATTTCCTTTACAAACAACCGAAATCGAATGAATACTTGAATATCAATGCAACATGAAAATATTATCGTGTCCTTTTTTTACAAGTTAATACATACTATAAATATACAAAAAACGAGTCTAATTTACTTTTCATCATTACTTAGTTTTTTTTTTTATTTGTTATCCCTTTCAAATTGCACTGTTAATAATTATGAATGTCAATCGATATGTAACCAAATCGTTTTTTACAGAATCAATTGAGAAATTCATTTTGAAGAAATGGTTTGAGTAGTGTTGCAAATTATTACTTTCCACTTCTTGAACAGTTTGAATTCTTTGTGCCGAGTAATGTATCTGAAATTTAGTTAAATAATTCTGTAGAACACATAGAATACTCGATTTGATTAGAAAAGGCCAAATTCATTGTTATTTATTTATTTTCGTAATATTTGTACCTCACATCAAAATTTAAAGAATGCCTTCAGAGTAAAAATCACTAGAAGTTCCGAAGGCGGGGACTGATTTTGCAAGGGTGGGGTAAAAAACTGGTTTCGCCCCTGTTGTCGATGAGACTTCCCTCTTGTAGAAGTCGAGAGCCGCCACTGGTGTAGTGCTTCATCAGATCATTGACTTACGACATTTTGTGGAATGTTTTTTTTTCTTTTGTGTGTGTGTGTGTGTGTGTCTACTCGTACTGTGTCACATATTTATTTTCAAATTGCAGTTGTATTAAACATGTATGAAATGAGAATAATTTCTATCCGCTATGAAGAGTTCACTAAAACGTTTGAAGAAAAGCAAGATTGTTTATGTCCCTATCTGAGTGTGCTCGGAAAATGTTCTGTCCCATAATAGTAGATTGTTATATATATATATATATATATATATATATATATATATATATATATATATATATATATATATATGCCAAAAACTGTCCTGCATTATGAAGGCATGTATAGTGAAAAAAGCATTCATTAACTTAATAACATACAATAACATAAAACAGTTTCGTGGGGAACATAATTGGGAAGGACGTTCATATTATATAGAAAATAAGAAAGGTCCCAGTACAGGTTCTTGAGAGAACATGTCCACAACTGACAGGAAATTTAAAGACGAGTGTGAACAATCACGATGACTATGATGAACTAATCAAAAGTGTAAAATCAGCAGCATCATTTCAAATTTTGCTGGGACGAGGGGGAGGGAACGGTTCCGCACCAACATAAGAGTTAGTTTTTTTTTTAATTATAGTACATATATTAGTATACAGTTTATTAAAATATATGTATTTCTTGAACTCAGGGAAAGACAATAATTACCCTCTTTCCTCCTTACATGATGCCCCTGTCTAAACAACAAAGGAACTAAGCTTTCTTTATGAGAGGCACGTGAAACACCGAAGAATTTTTGGGTAGATCGAAGAGATGTTGAGATTCTGTTATGGAATTTTGTTACAAGGTTTTACATATACTGGAAGATCAAAGTGACAGTGATCAACAATGTATCAATAACACTGATCTGTTTTTTAAACTTAGGGAACTGAAATATTGTTGAGAACAGCCCTCTGGCATTTCTCGAGTAACGATTTCGTAACTAACTGCCTTCTTTACTTACGAGTGTTGGCTGGTCGAAACATGTTACGCTTTTGTTTTATCTTGAGTTATACAATTTCTTAGTTTCTAAGTGTATGTAAATGTGAGAATTGTCACTCTTAAGAGGCCACAATAATCAAGTAATGACTGAAATATCGGTGTTCTGTGCCTTCTTACTATTAGTATGAGGCAAGTGATCCGCTAGTAATACAGAGAAGAACTACTGTCTTCTTTTTTCCTTCCCACTCCCTCTTCTTTCGTAATGTCCATGTTTCTACTCTGTTAAAACATATATAAGCATTTCAGCATTTATCTTTCTTCAACGATCCGCAAAATGTCACTTAATTCTTCCTAAAATGCCATTTCTTTTACTTTCCATTACATTTCAGAACTGTTCTTCCCTAATGGTTTAGTGACTAGCGCGTGCCTTTGGTACACGTGGTTCCAGGTTCAATTCCCAGTGCTAGAACATTTAACACACATACACTGAGAAAAATACATTATCCAGACTGTGGTACATTTTACAAATATAAGGAATCCTTATATTTACTACGAAAATTTGGACGGAGCACATTGCTTCATACGTACTGCCATTTTTCCCGCTTAGATGTAACGTTATGCCTTGCAGGATGTCTGACATCTAACAGTATTCCGTATATAACATACGTATACGTATGCTACATACGTCAGCTGTATGCTATATACGTCCATCTCTATGTGAGATCTTTATCGTCTATAGACAGTTCTTTCATTCATACGGAAAGTACATACAGATGTAATACTTATACGGAAAGCATTATAAAACACGTTTTCAGTTATACCTTTGCTGCAGGATGCTAAATATAATCTACGTTAAGTCCGAAAACTATAGGATTTACGCATGTAACCTATGTTTTTACATGCGCCACATACGTTTTATTTCTCTGTGCATTACAGTGGAGTGGATTCCACTTTAAACTATAGATTCACATCTTATACAGCCTCGGTGCTAAAAAAAAAAGAATTCTACATCATACATACATGTTGCATCTTTACTAACAATAGGTACCTCTCTACAACCAATAATTGAAACTATATTTGGTCCACTACCCTTTAAACTTCTGTAGCCGACAAAATTTCCATTTAAATATTTCTTTCCCACATTCATCACAAATTTTTCTAAAAGTTTTTTTTTTTTTACATTACATTAATTTTTGGTTTACAATGCCCTACGCAGGTTTCCCGTTGCTCTATGATTAGTGTACAGATCTTGGGAGCGGGAGACCCGGGTTCGATTCCCAGCGTGAGCTAACCTGGTTCGGAGTTCATGTTACGCTGTAAGTTCACGTCTCACATATTTTCGGTGTTGAAACGGACATTGTACTATAATGCAACACAGCATTTACTGTATTTCCAGATGTATATGCATCTTCGTAATTTTCATTCAAAGAAATTCAACTAGAATCAAGTTGCTTGTATATCTAGAACAAAGCTACAGATCTTTGTAGTCTCTTAATAAAAACAGTCCGTTCAGATTGAAGAAAGAGAGAAAAACTGCATCCGTAGAATATGCAAAGCCACCGATAACTGATGCTGAAATCTGCACAAGAGCTTTGGACGTTTATCAAACATGCTGCAGTCACTCTCTATTTATATTTTGTTCATGCAATGCAGGAACTACAAAAATGTATGTTCTTTTTTATATATATTTTTAAAAAGATCCTATGGAATCTTGCCAAGACAAACTTGGAAAGATGGGAAAAATACAGTATAATAAAATCTTAAATTTAATGTTTCTCGCATATCAGGTATAACTCTTTATTCTAAAGGAGAAGGATGTTTAATGGAAGTTCATATAGTGTAATTATGGAAGAAGGATGAAATTAGAGAAAACGGGATAATGCTGACAAAATCAACCAATATGATGTTGTCTACTAAAAACTCAAATGCCTTGGGATCGAACCATGAATTTCTCGTACCGAAGATAAGCGCCGTCAACGTTGGAAAGATGGAGAGTTTCATTGGTTATAGATAATAAGTACAAATTTTCAAATTTGTGTACAGAACATGAAACAGGCACTGATGGCTATGCTATTACTTTATAAATATCTTTATAAATATGAAAGCCATTGAAGATTAGCAATGACATTTAAGAAATAAAATTTTAATAAATAAATCATAGACAGTCAGCTCTGAATTGCTCAGTAAACTTCACACAGTTACCAGTTCTTAGCACTCATCAAATTTTACCTACTGGTATCATCGATATGTGTGGTGGTCAGTATGAATGTCTTTCCAACAACCTTGTAATGAGTAAAATCAATGTTCATGAGTTTAAAATATCTTCTAAGCTTTCCTTTTTTCATATCTTTCTTCGAAAAATCTATTCATACTATTAGCGGATTAATAATTTGAAGTGATTGCTTACAGCTACTTGCATTACCTCATCAACGTACATATTGAAAATATAAACCATTGTAACCCTTTCGGAATTTATGATATACGTATATTTAACATCTATTATTTTTGGATTTTTTATTGTTCATTCTTACATTCATTGCGAAACAGATCACATGTATTTTGAGAAGGAACTCGTCAAGTTGGTGGAGATCATAACATCATCTGTTTGGCCTTCAAGAGTACAAAGCAAAAGGCCTATTTAGTTCTCTCGCAAATACTGTCCAAGAAAACACAAACACACACACACACACACACACACACACACACACACACACACACACATATATATATATATATATATATATATATATATATATATATATATATATATACAGTGGCGGATCCAGGATATGATCAAGGGAGGGCTAAACTATAGTTTGCCGCTTGATCCAGTGTCAAGCAAGATTGAAGCCCATTTTATCCAGTGTACACCTGACCCTCAATAGGGGCTATAGCCGCTATAGCCCCCCTTGGATCCGCCCCTGTATATATATATATATATATATATATATATATATATATATATATATATATATATATATATATATATATATATATATATATATATTGCTTCTTTTCTCCTTCTCTTAGAGATTTTGAGATCTGTACGTTAAACAGTGCCGGACCAGAGGTGCCTCAACTAATGAAAACGGGATTTTTTTTTTTTCAGAAAAAAAATTACATTTTCCTCTAATTCCCCTTTTTAGGTATACGGTATAGACATGTGAATGGTACCTTTTGGAAGGTTGCTTTATTCTGAAGAGAATGAAGTACGAATCACGACCCTAGGATAAATAGTGATGATGCAGTTGGTGCTTGACTAAAAGTTTAAAATTTACTTTAAAAATCCCCTAAAGGGTTCAAAGACGAAATTTTAATGAAAACTATGATAATACGGATACACTGCACGTGAATACACACAGATCATGCCAAGTATTGGTGATTTTGCAAGCCAAGTTCATTCTATTCTTTTATTTTAAAAAAATAATAACGTGCATAAATTATTTTATTTGGCGCGAGAGATTCAGGTTCCATTCCTAGTGGGAGTATCATATGTCTTAGATTCCAAGTTAAGCTGTTGGTTCACGTTTCATTTAGTGTCTCGCTGCTGAAACGGACGATAAACTTCTTTCAATCCAACCAACCAATGAATTCTACATTATTATAAGCATTTAACCCAGTGCTTTTCAACCTTTTTTTCTCATGTACCCCTAGACACAGTTTGCTATCCAATTGTGTACCCCTGAGGCTGTTTAAAATAAATTAAATCGAAATTAACTTATTAAACTTAATACACATGTTCTATTGATTAAAAAGGGGGATAAATAGGGACCCAACACAAGGATAATCAGTGTGCCAATCAAAAGACTATTTACTGGGGGATAAAGTGCACTCCGAAAAAAATTAACATGGGAAATTTCAAAACACATGGGAGACATCAAGCTCCACTGAGGGGATTTTCCCCTCATCCTCCCTGATAATTCGCACACGGAAAAATGTTATTGAAACAAAAACAACCTAAAAGTTAGTTTAGAACTAATAGTCCTGGATCCACAGTACATGCCCGTAAAAATTTGTGGGTGCACGGAGTTTTATTGTTACACTGTGTTCTTCGACCTATCGTTGTCTACTTTTTCTTGGGTAGACATCTCAATTATGGTCGCTTACCTGCACAGACACCATTTTCCAATATGGCCGCCAAATATGCAACCAGCATGCATAACTGAGGAACTAAGTCACCTAGGAAAGTCATCTTGATGTCGAATCATAGGCTTTCAAGGTCAAGGAATTCAAATATTACCTTGAAATTGCTATATATTGAAGAATTTTACATTACAGACAAAAATACACTATATATACAGGGTGGGTCATTTTAATTCATCCACAGGAATATCTCGAAAAGTACAAACCGAAGTAAGAGAAGTTTTCAATTATAACTGTTCACCACAAAGAGAGAGACACATTTTGGTGTACTCATTAATACTACCAGATTAGCAGTGTTGCCAATCTAACACAAAGATGTATTTTTTCAAATGTCACTACGTCAGGTTATTACATATTTCAAATCTACATTGGAAAGAAAACACACAATACCACACTTATTGTTCAGTTTTGTAAACTAACTACGCTACAGTATCACAAATATTAAAAACAACCAAACTTTGAAGGTTTCTAAAATAATAATAATAATAATACCGCAAGTGAAACGAACAGGACAATGTATATCGAATGAACCTTAGTGTCAAATACTATGATCTGACGAATTTCGAATAGATGGGAACAAAATTATAAAAAAATTAAAAATTGAACTTTTTGAAAAGGCTTTATTCCGAAAACAAAGTTGATATACAAAATAGTTTAAGGTTTACAATACATGTAAAAGCAGTATATCAAATATTGTGCTATTAGTACCATTATGAATTAATATTTGTTGATGGTCCAAAATATCATTAATATAAACAAATTAAAATATTAGAAAAATGCTGATGTGACTAAACAACTGAGTATTCTTACAACATTGTACACAACATTTGAGCAACCACAATATCTATAGTCTCTAATATTATTTTGTCATGTTTAATGTATGCTAATTTTTCTGTCAAAATGTAAAATATCAATACTAATACATAAAACCAAGTGGTTCCATAAACAGCACTGTGTTACCGTTTTACAATTTGTTTTTCCCGCAGATATCTTATACCTCACATTTGAGCAACTTTCTTATTTAAACTACTAAAAGTTCTTTTTTTGTGCTAAAGATTACTTAATATGTGTCCAAATTTACAAGTCTAAAACAAAATGCATGTGACTTACAACTGAGAATTTTCACAGCACTTCTGACAAAGACAGTGCACTGTACACAACACTTGAAATTTCTAACATATACATTGTTTACAATTGTTTGTTTTGCAAGAACATACTCGCAATACAGCATCTGGCAAAGGTCGGAAACACTCTCTGGTCTCAGGAAACCGTTTACTTCCTCCCATCCAAATTCCACAGGGTTTTTAGTAATGTTTCTTTTCTAATAACAACCGAGATTCTCTGATGACCAAGTTCGAGCCTCTAATGTGGCCTCGAATAGCAAATGAAGTGGGTGGCAACTGATGGGTTTACTCTTAGTTGATAAAGTTCATAGCGTAAAGCACCAAAAGATTCTACTTCAGTCAATCTGGCCCTCACTTTCGTTAAATATGTTTCTGCATTCCTTATGTCTTCAGCTGAGTGACTACTTGCTTTAGCAAAATGAAGAAGATAATTTATTGGTTGTACATTCAGTGCTGCATTTTTGTATATACGTACTTTACTTACAATGTTATTGCCAGTGAGAATGTGAGCGTTGAAGACGACGCTCCTCACTTTGTTTCCAAATGTATCATATAATTGGTGAATAGGAATGAAACGACGCTTTTCTCCCACCCCAAACATTACCCACAATTGCTTCAGCTTTTTACTACTTAAGGTTGCAAAATATCTTAGTAACAAAACAACCATATCAGTATCATTGAACATCACAACTCGCTGCGCGCTGCTTTCAACTGTCCAGTACGTGCGAGGCACAATTCGTTGGTTGGCTTCTTCAATCTTTCATGTGACCGTTTCAATATTAGTTACTTTTCCTTTTAAACATACTGTAGCAGGAAAAACACTGTCGTTTATTACCATTCCGATTGTAACAAGAATTGAGTCTGTTGAAGGTTTTTCAAGTATCATTTTTTTTTGTTAATACTTGCAGTTTTATTTTATTTTAAACGATATTCCAGAAGTTTTCAATTTGAATTGGTATGTGAGTCTGGGATTGAAGGAAATCGAAATGAATAGATCCGGTAGTGCATGATCGACGTACTCTCGCACTTTCTTTGAGTAAATTGTCAAAAATAAGGTGTTTTTCTTTGGTTGGGCAACTTTAGTCGTTTGTTCAATAACGGTGTCTATTGCTTCTCCAAAGTTTTTAAATAATGACATCTTCATCATTATTATCTGCGACATAAAATCAACAACTACAGTAGTCCGTTCCGGAAATTCTGGATGAAATGAGGTACTTTTGTCGACTTTTTTTTTCCAAATGTAATACTAGCTCATGCTTTGTTGGTCTTTAAGGTGCATCACCTTCAAAGAACTGACTTGAATTTATGAGATCATGAGAGAGTATTTCTTCCATTGTCAAGCCTCTTTCTTTTGCAATATCGATTTTCTTCTGAATCTGTGAAAAATTCCTTGCCTTGATGATGATAGGTGTCACAGTTGTGTTGTTTGTCATAAGAGTTTTGAAGATGGGGAACAAAGGCTTTTTCAGTTCTGTTCATCAGTTTCCTTTCCTTGATAACAAAGCGCTCTTTCCTAAACTTCTCATAGTTAAGTCTCCCATCTCTTAATGCACCTAAACGTTTTGCCATCACATCTTCAGGAACAATTTATTTTGTCACAATTTTGTGTGTGTTTTGAATGGATTACCTTCTGCTATTATGAACTGAAGCAAACATGTGACATTAGAAGTGAAATGATTGGCTTTGCTTCCCTGTTAATTGATGATGAACTGTTTCTGTATGATTCATTATCTGTGCAGTTGTAAGGTTGTTACAAACATTGACAATAGCGAGAACTTTGTGATAGATCAGTTGCCATTCAGTGACGTACTGAGTTTTACGCGTATGTCCAATGATTTATCTCGTACTTTTTGAGCTCGTTGATTGTTTGTTCCAGTTCCAGTTCGGGGACCACTGCGTGGAATTGTGCAGTCTTTTCAGGAACTACAAACTGACCATCCAAGAACTTTTCATGCAAACAACTATTTCAAGGCGCTTCATTAACTCCAAGTACCATGACCCATAACGTAAATAATTCAGGCAACTGAATTGCTGAAATATTGGGATTAATGACTCAACAGTCTCAACATGTAAATTCCAGTCTCCTTTGCGATCAGACGTTACAAGGTTTCCTACAATGTTGAGGAAATTGTTGAGGTAACTGCAAAGTTCTTATTTCTCTGTACATTCGATCATAAGTCTTAGATAGCAGTTTCTTAATTGTTGATTTGAGTATGGAGGAATTTACACTTTTCTTTTTCTTTATTTTGCAAGACCAGTCGAAACTGATTTACTTCTTTGAGCAAACTGTTGTATGCTTCCTTTTTGTTACTACGCCAGAAAGCATTCCAAATCATTTTCTCGAGTACTTCAAAGACAGTTATCATTCCTTGAAACGCCTGAACATGATATTTTCCATTTAGTACACTCTTAACTGAATTCACTCCGAAGATTTCTGTTTCAACCAGAGCATCATCGAAACCGCTACCAAGGAGGCACCTCCTATCACACTGTAGAACCACTTTTGTGTAATGAAACATTTCAAGCATTGTCAATATGCCATGAAATTCCTCTGGATTACTGAGAACTATGTCCGCTACTGTACAGAATACTCCTTCGTCGCAGAAAACCGGAAGGTTAGGTTGTCTCACAGATTTACATTTTTAAAGGGCAGTATACACAGTAGCGTAATCAGTAACTGGGGGAGGAATAACTGGCAGAAACCCAGCTTGTTTAATTGGTGCAATCTTGGATGAAATTAAAGAGTGTATACTGCTCCACATTGGTGATGCAGGCTGAGTGTCGCCTAAAACGCACCACATCGAGTAAGAGAAATAACAAACTCAGTTTTTAGAGCACATATGGGTGCCTTATCAGATGAATGAATGCCAACATCCTCAGCTACTTTAAAGTTGTTCGGAAGAGTAGGTTTGATTGTACTCTTTCTTCGATTTAGTATTTTTTGACACGGTAGCTCACACTGAAGTTTACAAGTTCACTTCATCAGAGCAGTTTGTGAAATATTTTTTCCTTCTGTGGATCTCTTCTGATTTCTCATGTTGAAAAAGAACCATGGCAGTATGATGTCTTCCAAATCTACCTGACAGCGATGACTTGTCCTCAAAGTCGAAGTTGTCAAGAGCTTCTATTGTCAAGTTTGTTAAGTTGAAATGACTTGGTATCGGTGTATCAGCATTGGACATCCTCCTAAATAAATTTCTGCGCACGCCCTGGCTATATTATACACAAGACTTCAATATATCGCAAATGTAAGGTAATATTTGAATTCTCGGACCCCGAAAACCTATGATTCGACACCAAGATCACCTTCCTAGGTGACTTAGTTCCTTAGCTATGTATGCTGATTGCTTATTTGGCGGCCATATTGGAAAATGGTGTCTGTGGAAGTAAGCGACCATAATTGAGATGTCTACCCAAGAAAAAACAGAAAGCGATAGATCGAAGAACACGATGCAACAATAAAACTCCGTGCACCCACAAATTTTTACGGGCATGTACTGTGGAACCCGGACTATAACCTGTTAATGAGATGACTAAGCTTGTTTCAGGGATACCAACTCGTCGATTCTTGGTCAAATCTTCGAGAGTGTGAGAATCAGAGCTGATTCTGGATTCAAGCAATTTCTGTATTTCGTTTTTATTGATGTTAATGCAAAGAAACCCTGTTCACACAAATATGTTGATGGAAATGGAAGAAGTTTTGAAATAGCACTGATCATTCAATAAACTTTCCAACTATGATCATTCAATTAGTATTGGAAATATGCTTATTTTAAGATTACGTACCCCCAGAAACATCTTCGCGTAACCCCGGTTGAATAGCATTGATTTAACGAAAAAAAAAAAACTCCGAAGATAAAACATATAACAATCAATGGATCTTATTGAGAGGAACAAAATGGTATATGTAAATGTAAAAGTTGCGTAGTTTTCGAGAAAATGGGATGCAAATAATTAATTTGTAAGCTTTAAAACTGATATTGTGCAAAGGACCATGCGAGTTATTGAGGTGAACTGATATTGAAATATGTCCTCATTCAGATCTTCATTATGACATTACCAAGATGACAGTGCATTGTATGGCTGGTTAATGAGTTATAGCCTAAATTATTATTAGGTCTCGAACTTTTGTTTCCGTTTTACTAAAATGTTGAACAAATATAAGGCATACATCAGTTGATATTTTAAATCAAGCTCAACAAAATGGCATACTAGAGGATAAACTTCATGTATTGTTTTCAGAATTGACAACCTCAGACATATATATATATATATATATATATATATCAATTTCCGTCTTTGAAATTAACGTATATTACAAAAAATATCGTATATTTGTTATGCACGTGATAATTGTAGAAATAAGTACAATACTACTAATAATAACAATAATATATAATGAACTTATGAAGTAATCTTAATTTTTGAAGTCCAAATCCGCGTCACTATCCTCACCATCTTTTAAAAACCTTATTAACTATTCTGAACAATACCAATATTTCCATCCCCTCGTAAATGTGGGAGCAGGTCAAAACTCCCACAGTCAAAACTCCCACACTCAGAAAATGTCAAAACGCCCACACAATCGGTCATAACTCCCACACAAATGGACAAATCTAGACAATGGACAATGTGGTAGATGAAGTTTCTGAGTCGACATTACCAACTGACATGGTCGATATGGAAAAGATGTCGTATGGTGATAGAGATGTGGTACTTCTTGCTTAGTATTTCAAAACTGACCGAGAAAAATTATCAGACCTAAGTCTAACAAGCAGATTGTCGACGAGGAGTTGCAGAATCGGATAGAAGTATTATTAATTTCCACGACAGAGTGCGAACGAGGATTTCCCCTTATGAATTTACAGATGACTGATATTAGAAATAGACTAAGTGCTCAAACACTAACTTGTTGTTCATCAATGTTAATGGCCCACCGCTAGACAAGCTCGAAGTAGATGATCTAGTTATTTCTTGGCTGAGGAATGGACATCATTCCGCTGCGGATGATTTACCACGAAAAAGTTCTGGAGGCCAACAGAAAAGAAACCGATTTCAGATTTGTTTTAAGATGGCAAATTACGAATTATGGAAAATGTACACTTGTATTACTAACGGTTTACCTCTTGTTATCCAACTTTGTACCTAATTTTTAATAAGTCTCTTCTTTGCTTTTAATAAACTAGAAGGTAAACTACCTTGAATAAATATTCATAATAATTGCAATTATGCATATTTGTAACTTAAACTTAACGTGGTGTTTTAGTGATTACACAAATTACAATTATGAGCACACTTTTATAGAGGTGCTCTCACATGGGGTACCTGAGCTTCTTTATACGCTATGAAAAACTGATTTTTCAAGTCTTTTGGAGAAAAATACTGTGAACTGAGAAATCATAGCCTTTTCCATATTGTACAGGGATATTTTCCTGCGAATAGAAGTTTCTTTTGGAATGCGTTGAGAAATTAATACTCGCAAGAATACTCTCTTAGTACAAGTATATTTTAGGCACACACTAATTTCCCCCCACCTCGAAGTGCTTCAATTTCCTCACTGACAAACACATCACCATATTATATCATAAAGTTCAGATCCACTGTTATTGTAACAGATTAGTGCTTGAGCGATTGACCGTAGAAATTCAAACTCCGATTACTGACAATTTCACAGTCTTGTTTTATTACAAGTGTAAACTCTTTAGTCAGTAGAGAAGAGGCCGTGGATCATGTATCAGAGTTGATGATGATGGATTTTGGTGAGTCAGAGTAGGTCACAGTGGATGAGGGTGGTTCATGGTGGGTCGTGGGTCACGATGGGTGGTGGGACAAGTTTTCATTGACCCACGCCAACTCTAGCGGGCCGGCTGATTTGGTAGGTAGACATCGTACGGACCACATCACCGTGGCTCAAAATGGGCCATTCCACGGAAAGTGAAACCAATATCAAAAAATTAATTTTTATTTCAGACACTTGGTGTTTGCTTATTTTGTTAGTACTTGCGTTAGAGTTTCGGTAACAAGTTTGATTATTGACTAGCAATATCGTTTGAAGTGTAATCCCGCATTTTAAAGGAAGGTGGCGGCCGCATATTGGACTTGGTGAAAATTTTGTCCAAGAGAAATCTGATTTAGCAAGATAAGGTTTGCAAGGTGCGTTTGTGTGTGCCTAATAATAATAATAATAATAATAATAATAATAATAATAATAATAATAATAATAATAATAGCCGTAGCCTGATAGCTCTCCACATATCCTAGGTAAGTTGATATCCTACGAAAATGAGTCGTAAGTCTGGTGCTTTCGCGGATTCTTCAGCATTGCGATTGTTGGGAAGCTATGAGAAGCGATTCCTGTCTAGATGTTAAAAATAAAATGAAATTTTTGGTTTTACGTGTCCGACGATTATGACTAAAAGAGATGGATGATTCATGGGAGTTGAGTTGATTTTTGAGTTTAACATCCCTTTCAACAACGAGGCTATATGAGACGGGACCTATTGATTAATGTGGAATCTAAACCACATGAGCTCCCGACGGGAATCGAAAATTCAAGGAAGTGTATGATCATGAAAGAATTGATGGAACGGCAATGTGGGAGGGAACAGGAGAACCTTAAGAAAAGCCAAGAATATAATGTTGCACTCCACAAATTCATATGGTCTGAAATCGAACCACGGACTTTTCGCAACAGAAGTGAGCGCTCTACCATTGAGCTACTGATACGAGATAAGATAGAGCTTTTCCAATAGAAACAGATCTATTTTTCTAAACTAGATATAACTTCCCTGGTATATTTTCGAGACGAAAAAGCTTCAACTGTTATCTCGCATAGTGAATAGAAATCTGTCTATTGCACAAAGACTGCGGAATTGTAGAAATTAGTCATTTTGGAATCTTTTCTTTCTTCTCAAAACAGCGAAATTTCTTAAATAAACAAGGTAAAAAAATATGACGCTTAGCAAGACACATAAAAGTAACAGAAGGTAAAATCGCTTTACTCTTAAGAAAATCGGTTCTACTTGAAAATATAGTCGTCGTGTTATAGTGCAACATGGACGAACAATGGTAAGCAATGACAGATTTTATTCAGAAAATTCACAATAATTTTTAGTGTAATTATGCGGCAAAATACGTTACTGCTTTGCGAAATATGTATGTGTATCAACTAAAGCAATGCTGTTACATTTTCTCTCCTTCAGCTTTAGCCCATAACAAATCATCTTTGGCAATTCGTTCTGCAATCAGCAAACCGATGCGATCACAGAATACTTTTTCTCTTGCAGTGCTCAAGAGAACTAGCTGACCATGACATTGAACCGTGAGCTAACCAGAGTGATCTTCACGTAATGAAAATAAGGTCGGTGACCTCTAACGTTGTCTTCTTTCTTTGACTTTGCTGAACCAAAGAAGAAGGAAAGAAAGAAAAGAAGAAAAAGTAGGGGAGAGAAGGAGATGCATTCATTTCAATACTGTTACAAAGGCTTTTTTAGTATTATAATGTGCTGATGTCTGGCAATACTGATTGTACAATTCTTTTGTTCCGTTCTCTACTCCTCAAACCAACCAACTTCTTGACTTGCCCTTCTTCCCTCCTCCCCCTACGTACGTATACCACACTCTTTATACTCCCTCTTTCTTTCTTCCTGCATCTTGTAATGAAATGCAGACCGCGCGCGCCACCTGCAAGAACAAAAGAATCTGAAAGTTACGTTACCGTTCCACCCTGGAACAATATGGCTGAAAAACCTCACATGCTTTTTACATAATACATTTCTTTCCTACCATGCTCTCTCACTCATGGTTATTTTTCTCATGCTGAAAGGTATTTTCTTTCTTATGGTTAGGACTACCATAAGAAAAATAAAAAGAAATGTAAGAAGGTTGGAAATGAAGAACAACGAAAGGAATACTTAAAATGTGGTTATGTTACAAAAATTATGTGAAAATCATTTAGGATCTTCTTCAGTCTCTAAATATAAAACGCGAAAGGTCACTATGTTCTGTTACAAATCTATGACGAATCCCCTTTTTACAATATGGTTTAAGGGTACTTGGGTCTGATTCTCAGTGAAAGCTCGTGTAGTTCGGATTCCACGTCCAGCTAGAGGAAGGTCTACGTATAAGATAGTTTTGGTGCTGAAAGGGTCGTGAACTAAATTAACTAACGGTCTATGATAGTATCTCCAGTTACTTTATTTTCCAAATTAACGAAAAACAAAAACACTCAACAGTCAATCATTAATATACACTTACAGATTCAACACTTAGAACGAAAAAGAAATAAATTCATGAACTATACTAAACAATATCGTTCACGTCTAAAATATTCAATTAGTCTAGTGGTTCTCTGATTTCCTGGATCTTACAAAAGCATATAGTAAGTATTGCTCATCACAAATTCTTCTTTTGGATTGAAATTTTGTCAAAGAGAATCTTGAAAATCGCCTGAAATTTTCCTTTCGATTCATAAACTTGCGGTGCAGATTCTTTATTACTTCCCTGGATCCAACAAAAGTTATATGGTAAGTACAGTGGTGCTATTCTAATTTTTAACAACCGGTTCTCTCTCTCTCTACATAGTAGGAAACAAACTACACAAGGTAGACAAAAGCAAATTTTTTACTGGATACCACAAGTGACAAGTAGAGACCTACACACACACCATCTTAATGTAAGGTGGTGTGACGAAATTAGGTAGCGCTGCGGGTATCATGAAAGCGAATTATCCAAGATAGATGATTGTCAAAAAGTATTGGAAAGGCCTTAATCCAGCAATGGATCGAAAATTGTTGATAATGGTATATATGCGTTCCAAATATAAATAACACTCACCACTACATTCATGTGACCCCCAGGTCTCATTCTTGATATCTAAGCATTTGAGATTAACAAATAAACGCTTATGCTTTGTTCTGAGAGATCATATTTTTAGCCCTGTGGTTGTAAGAATTTCTAAAAACAAAGGTAGTTAAACTAAAATTTACTGTTTCTGGGTATAACTGGGTAAAAATATACTGTTATGTCTGGATACAACAAACGGTTCTGTGAACTCGAAATATTTTAACAACCGGTTCGAGCGAACCGGTGCGACCGACTGAATAGCACCATTGGGTAAGTAGAAGAAATATTGATGGGTTTCTCACAAATGGGGACCTTGGATAAAGAGTTGAGAAAAAGACTCATAAAATGCTTCGTATGGAGTATTGTACTGTATGGGACAAACGTGAACATTACGTAACAGTGATGAAAATCGACTGGAAGCCTTCGAAATGTGGGATGGAGAAGAATGGAAAGAATTAGTTGGGTCGAGCGGAAAACGAATGAGAGGGTGTTAGAAATGGTGGGGGAGAAAAGAACACTTTTAGATATTATTAAGAAGAGGAAGAGAAATTGGTTGGGACATTGCCTAAGAAGAAATTGTATCATGAGGGACGTCCTAGAGGGTATGATGGTGGGAAAGAGAGGGAGGGGGCGAAGGAGACTACAATTGATGGATGATATAAAAACAGAAAGATCATACGTGAAGACGAAGAGGTTAGCGGAAGACCGTGGAGCATGGAAGCTTCTCAGCTGCGGTAAGTGACCTGCCAATAAGAGCAGGATACCTATGATGATCTCACAAATTATGAGCTGTTTTGAATTGATTTTTTAAAAATAAAATAATCGAAAAGCACTTAAAATTTATAATGATCTCTCCTTAAAATATTTTTCAATATTTTTACTATTGTTATTTTTACGACTGACAATACATAGTTAATTTAGGGTTAGCGTTTTCCGAGTAGAATAGTTCCATGTATGTATGCGTTTTAGAAGGTCGAATAAATTTCATTATTTACAAAAGTTGAGCTAGAAGTCTTGCCAGGGGCGGATCCAGGGGGGGCGATCGGCCCCCCAGAAGAAGAAACTTTCTTACTTTATATATATAAATAAAACCCATCCCAAAGTTTGGAGTCCTTAAAAGTAGCAGTATGATAACCTTCCGCCCCCCCAGAAGTCGGTCCTGGATCCGCCCCTAAATCTTGCAATATTCTGATATACAACATATACCTGAATTTATCACAAAGAATGAAAGCAGTTTCACATTCAAAGTTCGTATAGTTCCTCATATTTGACCCTTTGCATTCACATCCTGTCAGTTCCTTGGTTCTACGCCGAGACCACGCCTTGTCCTTAGAGGCAAAGAAGTCAGTCAATGTTGTTTCGACCTCCTGCATTTGGTGAAGCATGATCTCAGAAAGTGCATCATGGACTGAAACAGGGAAAAGGTCAGGTATACGAAGGGGAAAAGTCAAGATTACATGCCGGGTGAGCCAACAGTTCGATACCATCGAGTTTCTACATTTTTGTTGCATTTTTCGAGCCAAGTGAGGTTTTGTGTTATCTTCTTGGGGTAGTGCACTTTCGGTTCATCAATTGCAGGATATTTTCAGCATACATCTACGTTGTACTCCAACCGTTCGAAATAAAGGTTGGAATTGATGGTACGATTGTCAGGAACAAACTCGAAGTAGATTACTTCCTCGTGCTACCACCACACAGAGAGAATGACTTTATGCTCAAAACGGCTCTGTTTGACGACTGGTTCTGGAAGTTTTTCCTTGCTCAACCACCGTTTTTGCACATCTGGGTATCTTAGAAACAATTACTTTTCGTCCCTTGTGGCAATTCGTTTCAGGGAACGTACATCACGCAGATTTTGCAGCAGTTGTTGATACACACCCACTCTCATTTGGGCCTAAGCTGGGATCAACTAATGTAGCACAATTAGGCTTTTCCTGGCGGTTTTCCCGAGTTTGTAAAGGTAATGCACTGCAATAGTCTGGGACATGTCGAGTTCGTTTGACAATCGTCGTGTGCTGATGGATGGATTTTCTCCTCAATGCTGGTGGATGAATTTGATTACCAGTATATTAAGAGTTGTCTGGTTACCAACTAACTTGCGGTTACACAAATAATGCTCAAATCTAAATATCACTAAGGCTCTCAGTGGCGGATCTAAAAGTAAAAACTGAGGGGGTCAGCCAGAACCCAGACCATTATATATATATATATATATATATATATATATATATATATATATATATATCATGAGTTTGCTATAAACTTTCAAGAATATATAAATAATAGCTTAAATTATTTTGGGATTCAAAAACTTAGGGGGCCTAGGCCAATGATAAGCCCTGTCCTGTTAATAAATAGCAAAGTATATTCATGTTCAACATAAACATCATCTATGTTCGAATATTTAAATCGAGACAATACAGCTTGATTGCAACTAAGATCGTTACAATAATATTACTTTAGAACGACACAAATATTAATGGTCAAATGTAAATACAGTTACAGCCTTGTCCTATTGTGAAATAATTAAATTGAAATAATGCTTTTTTAAACTTCCAATTAGATCATCACAATAATTTTAAAACTGGGAATTGCCTGAACGCTAGTACCATCTATTGAAGTTACGCAGGCAGCGCACGTAGCGGTACGACCAGTGTTAACTATTAGGAATTAATAAGGATAATAAATTTGCTTTCGAAGGAACAAGACTAGCGTGATCTATGGAACATTGTGAGTAATAAAAGTGGTCCCTATTAGAAAAAGTTTTAAAGCACTGGCGTCTCTGGCATGTAAAATTTGGGGGGACATCAAAGAAAGTGATTTAAATCCTGGTACCTAGCACAACCTGTTTATTAGCTTCGATTCATTTTGTTACTTTTCTGCTTACCTTTACGGACCCCCTGAGACAGATAAAGAACTATGTTATAATCGTTTTACAGTCTGAATATTATATTCCAAACAAATAAAATCATTATTATTTACATGTTATTCTGTTGTTAGTAAATAAATTAAATTAGAATAAAATATTGAATATTTTGTACTTCAAAATATTGGGGGAACGTGTCCCCCCGTCCCTCCGCCAGAGACGCCCGTGCTAGACAGTAAAGAGAGTACGACTTGATTTACTTTGCTACGAAAGAACAAATCTTATATGTTAAAAAAAAGGTAGGCATAAACAAGAACATGCTAACAAAACGATTAAGGATGTTAACCCTCCTCCTCATAATGAAATAGAAAAAAGGAGAGGTGGGATCCATTTTTAAAAAAAGAGAAGTGAAGTTAACAAACATGTTTTACAGAAAAGGAATCACGAAAACAAAATGGTGGGATTGACCATTAACCTCAAATATATATCTTTCTTAATTTACTATTTTTTTAAAAAAAACTTTTAAACTATTTTGTTCTTTTTTAAGCCATGCTGTGGTTTAGGAGTGGCACCTTTCTTCACAAAGCGCGCCCCACCTTGAAAATTACACCGTTAGAAAAAGAATAAAATAAAACCTATATTTACAGCACTTGCGAAGTTAATTTTTTAATGTCTAAAAGCACAAAAGAAATTCTGTTATTAACTTCTTTTACTTCCCTCCTCCTTTCTGGTCATCCCTCAAACCATACCAAATTATGGTGCTTTACACGTGAAATGTGTGAGAAAATTATTATGCCTCGCTAATCACTCTTCACCTCCCACAACTTTAATATATAATTATTATTTTAAACAAATTAACAACAACAGCAGTGTAAACAGTTAATGTTTCATTCCGTAATAATTATTTCTTCTTCTTCTTCGTCTTCTTCAAGGTAAACTTTCAATAAATTACTAACACTATTTCATACAGGAAACAATAATAAAGAAAAAAAAAGAGTGTTAATGTCTGGCTGTTCTATCTTTGGCTCTAGTGGCTAATACGGTTACCATAGTGACAAATTTGACCAGGACAGTTCTGGTTTGAAAGCTTTTGTATTGGCGTTCCCTCTTTTACATTTTGTCCGTTTTCGGTCGTGACAATCTTTTCACAGCTTTTTTGTGTCTTATTTTTAATTGAAATAATCTAAACTATTATATATATATATATATATATATATATATATATATATATATATATATATTGGAATTACCTGCTTTTGCATTGATAGCTACCTATATAATATTAATTTATAATATACTTGTATATTATCAGAGTGCACCGCGCTACAGCATAAAGTTCATATACAGTATAATCCAGTGTTGCCAAAAAAGTTGACAAAATAAGTTGCTAAATGGGAGATGAAAAGACTCCATATGTCGGTGAAGCGTCGCTAAAAAAAAATCGTAAAATTCTCTTTTATATATATAGATATCTGGTGTTCTATAAATGGTGCCCATGAACCACAGATTTCACAGGCTAAAATAAAACAAAAATATTATATGAGTGTATGCCCTCCGGGGTTTCCCTCCGCCGCTATGGGGAATCAAAATTTCGCAATGTGGCAACGTCGCAGATTAACTTGTAGTCATTCGCGTTTGGTACTTTACGAATACAACAAGCAGTTAAATCGATTACTACACTAATAAGTGATGCTAGTATCAATCAATACTACTTTACCTGCCATTTGGAAAGAATCGATATAGCTGTTTGATACATTGATAGATCTAATCTATGGTTCTTTATTTGCGACGTTACCATGTAGTGTACTTTGTGTCTCCAGACGAGCACTCGAATGGTAAACAAATATATATATATATATTTGCTTTATTTTGACTTGTGGAATAATGCTCTGTGGTTCGTGGGCCCAATTTTTAGAACACTTGATATACATATATATATATATATATATACTTTACAATCAATTTTACTTCAATGAAACCAAAAGTGAGTTAAAATATGCACAAAATTAAAATCTTCAAAACAGAAAAAAAAAGTAGTACACCCACCTCACTTTACTTTCAAGCTGTTTCTAGCCAACCAAGGTCGCTGACCGCACTGCTGCCGGTAGTTGAACCATCTTCTGTTCAATATTCGAAGGACTCTTATTTCTGTTATTTCAATATTATACTTTACAATTATTTTGTCATATTATTACGATTATTGAATAATGACTGGTAAAAATTATAAGTTGCCCTTGCCAGCAGCGCTCGTATCTCTATTCCTGCAGACTATTCGGAAACATCGCATCCAAAGATGTGTTCTGTCCAACTGTCAGACGCCAAAGTATGTATGTTACCAAGTGTGGGCTACCAACAAAGAAGAAAGTCCGAAATCAAACTCAGTGTTAGAAATTAACCTTGGGTACCGCCAGTATTACAGTGGTGAGTTACAGTAAGAAAGACTTATAAAATATTTCGTGTTGAGTGTTGTACTCTATGGGGCAGAAACATGGGGCATATTACGCAACGAATACGATAATAATAATAATAAAAAAAAAGACTGAAGGCTTTTGAAATGTGTGGGAGAAAGGATGGAGAGAATTAACAGGGTCGAACAGAAAACGAATGAGGTGACAGAAATGGCGAGGGAGAAAAAGAACAATTTTAGATTTAATTACAAAGAGAAAGAGAAACTAGCTAGGACATTGGTTGAGCAGGAACTGTATCATGAGGGACGTTCTAGAAGATACGGTGGAAGGAAAAAGAAGGAGAGGGTGAAAGGGGCTACAGTTCATTGATCATATTAAAACCGGAAACTCTTATGTCAAGATGTAGAGATTAGCTGAAAACCATGGTATATGGAAACTTCTCAGTTCGTGGCAAACGATCTACTAATAGAGAAATACCTATGATGATGATGAATGTTGCACTGAAGTTGAATGAAGTTAGCAAACTATTTGGTATCCAGAAACAGATTATTTTATTTGCTCCAAACAAAATTTTCCATTCCTCCATATTATGACCTGGTCTTAAGAAACTTAAAACTAGTTATTAGAGCTCTATGAAAAGTGTTCAGCATGGAAACAACATTACCATTTTAAAATATTTATTCCCTACGTCTCCCTCTCTCTCTCTTTTATGCTTTTTATCGTTGTCACTATTATCCTGTCGCCTGCTTCATGATTATAAAATTACCGTGACTAAGCGGTTCCTTCCCAGTGTTACTCGTGACGGACGTAAATTTCAAAATCAAATAACAATAATTCATTTACTTCTCTGTCTCTGAACTTTTGAAACGGTGCAGCGTCATGCCAAGGGATAAAGGGGCTCATTAAATGGGCTTCATTAACACTGTTAACGTCCGATGTTGCCAATTTTTTTTCTCTCGATTTTCTCAGTTAGAAAGAGAAATGTCACAGCAAAGCAGCATTTGCCTATCACACAGAAAAGAAAGGATTGGATCTTGTTTGTGAAAGAAAGCAATATATTTGAAAACAAAGGAATAATAATAATATTCTATATTCAGCACAAATTTTGTACTTATTGTTTCACAACAAAAATATAATTAATAATTATGAGCAGGTAAAACACTTTTTGGGGGTTAAAGTACGAAAATTTTCTTTAATCTAACATCTTCAGTTAAATTTAAAGACAACGTTTTTTTTTTTTTAAATTTTAAACTAAGAAGGGTGAATTTGACCATATAATGTATATTACCTATACAGTAAAGTAACCTCGAATTTACATAAATTCGTAGTTACGTAAAATATCTGGAAAATTCCAACTACTAGCGCGTATGAACATATTTGCGGCTTTGACATCCACTGTAACATTTTTTTTTTCTGTATAGAGGAACATATATAGACGTTATCCTATATATTTTTATACTTTTATAATTTAAATTCGAGTAAATATTGCTCCACGATGTTTCGTTTATAAAATAATACTATAAAAATTATATACATACGTACGAGATACCTACACATAACAACACTATAAATATTACAGTTTCTCAGAAAGTTACACTGAAACAATTTACAAATTCGACTTGCGTAAACTAGTTATGTAAAATAAGTTGGTTAAATAGTATAGTAGGAACGTATTAGTTACGTATGTTAAGGGTTTACTGCACAATACGTCACTTAAAAACATTGGCATACCCGAAACTTCGAAAAAGAATAATTGGTGGCATTCGAGATATGTGTGTTGGGAGGATTTGCTGCGTTTAACGCAAATAAGCTAACGAAAATCGATCTATTTTGATGATAAAAGAAAAGGAGAAATAATATGATTCGACATTTAATTCAAACCGAGAATCGAAATTGATAACAATGAGAAATGTGGCAGATATTCCCAGAAATGGTCATCTCTCCACACGCAAATCAAAGGAGAACGTTAGATCGGCGCAAATGACGACACGAAGTCCAAAAATGTTAATACGACTCCCTGTAGCATATGGGTGCTGACATCAAAACGTTCCTAAACATAAGGCAGATTCTGCTTTCTTTTTAAAAGACAAGGCGTCCAAGTGTGAAATAAATTAATGGCGCACAATACGAAACAACGGTTCATAGATCTTACGTGAAAGTATTACTGTGTCATTACAAATGAATGCACATGAGAATAACTTACCCATGTTTAGGAACGTTTTGATGTCAGTACTCGTATGCTGACGTGTGGACGCCTGGTGCTATTTGAAAACATAACACTTTGTACCAGGTTGGCAACACTGACAACCCAATAACCTCAAATGTTGATTAGTTTCATTCTCTATGTTAGTGCAAATATATTTGCAGAGGCATAATTTCACTTGATTGTATTATTCCCGTAATATTGAACATTTCCATCCACTTTCCCATAGTGAGTCACTGGAGGGACTCGACGTTTGAGCACCCTGTATCTCGGAAACGAAGCGGCATCGGACCCATGTTTATGGGAACATTTTTACTTATTTCGATGTTCGCAATTATCTCGTCACTTTTGGCCATGCATTTATGTTACACCTGTATATAGGCCTAATTATTATTTATTTATTTAAAAAAGAAGAAAATTTAATATTGGGTGTATCCAATAAGTACATACGAAATAAAAACATACTAAATTATAAAATAAAAATATACAAAATATTAATGGAATAAAATAAAAGAATAAGGAAAAAATTAACTGCTACAGAAATTGACAAATCAAATTTCTTACTTGCATTTTATGTGCTATTACTTCTCTAAAGAAAATCGGACTTCCAAGATTCCCTTTATTAATAGAGCCCGGCATTCAGAGATGGCAGAACTTCGGACATCCTGAAGTCATGTCTATCTTCCGGTGACGGGCAGATTAATTCAATGCACTTATTTCTATATTGCAAAAAATTGTGTATTTCTTATGCAAAGAATAAAGAAAAGATAGAGTATTTAATTCTTTTTTTTTTTTTCAAAATTCGTATTCTATGAGCAATTTCATATTTTTGACAGCTACGTTTGCTCAAGAAGTCAGCTGTCTATCAAACCACTAGAATTTTCAAGGCAATTGATAGAATGTTCACGTGTTGAAGATGCACTGCCTGGCGCTGTTGACAGTCAACTACGGCTTTAGTTAGCTTACAATGTGCATTATGCATTCGTATTATTATGGTGGACTTAGCTGACAGCCAACCTCACGTTATGCTATATTCTATACTGATATTCTTTCTTTGTTTTCGTGTGGTGGGAGATGGGATTTGAGTTTACCATCCCTTTCAGCAGCGGAGCTATGTAAGACATGGACCTACAACTTAAAGTGGGATCCGAACCACATGAGCTCCCGCCGGGAATTGATCCCCGATCTCCCATGCAAAAGGTGCGAACGCTAACCGCTTAGCCACTGGGGATCTCTTTTTGTTTTCGTGATCTAAAGTGAATCGTAAGTATAAATAAACGTCTTAGATACTCATCATTTGTCTTGAGTGCCAGTATCATTGCCGGGATATCTTCAATCTCGAATGAGAATAAACATGAATTTGATAAGATAAGACGTATACAATTTTTCATTAATTTTATCCGCATATGCTATATTTGTTGACGGCAAGCTCCAAACTTACATTGATAACTATAAGACGTGAGCGGAGCTGGGCATCGTCAATTCATACTATGCAGTTAAGCCAAAGGTGCCTTATTCGTTCCTCCTTTCTCAAGGAAAGGATCTAGAAAGATCTATCCCATGATTATATTCAAGTTAAATTGTACAGTATTCACTTAAAAGTCCAAAACTTTACCAACATTTTGTAGCATACATTATTAAAACTTACAAGCTCAAAAAAATAATTGCTTCAAATTACATAAATTATGAATAAATGAGTGCATTAATTCAACTTGATTACATTTTTCTCTCTCTCTACACTCACCGAGAGAAGTAACAAACATTGTTGTTGTACTTCCTGCAGTTTAGAAAGATATAATGTTCAGAGCAGAGTTATTAGGATACAGACCACATTATTAATTAGTGCTATGGACTCGCGTCATTAAGAGAATGGGAAAAGTTTGCGAGGTGAGCCAACAGCGCGCACGGGTGCCTTCTGTACTCTCTCACCATTTTATCCAGCAAGATCGTTTTGCTTTTGGTACTGAAGAAATATGGATTCAAACGATGGTGGCGCGCTCTTCCCTGTGTTTAGGTTGCTGGTAAACAGTGTTGCCAATTTAAAACAAAAAATGAGTTGTGGTAAATGAAGAAACCTCACAATCCAGTTAAATGTTACAAGAAACATTAAGAATTAAACCGAACCGATATTTTGATTAAAATAATAATAATAATAATAATATAATAATAATAATAATAATAATAATAATAATAATAATAATAATAATAATAATAATAATAATAATAATAATAATAATAAGTACGAACCAATGCACTAGCACTAGCCCTACTGAATCATAATAATGACATTCTGTAGAGTGAGATGTAATATTACGTCTCTGTTAGAAGAATTCAAACAACAAAAGTTCTAATCTGATTCTTAACAGTGTAGATTTTCATATACAGTACGTAGCTTCCACAGTATACTTACAATCAAGAGAAACGTCTTCAATTCAGAGTTTAATCCTGTTTATTGTCACACTTTTTACCCGCTATTAAATCTAAATACTTTCCTCAACAGTATATGATATTACCTTACTCTTGATTAAAATGTTTTGTATTTGAATCTCAGAGGATTACCCTATTGCCTCCTAAATAACGTCCCTGATTCCACGGTAATACTCTATTATCATCTGGTTACATAGTTAACTTCTGTCTATTGTACATTTACTATTTTCCCATCGTTTATTTACTTCTCACAGGATGCTTCAATTTTGATTTGTTTCTTTATTTTTAACTTTGGTCGCCCCATAGTTATGAAAGAATATATACTAATTTCGATCCAAGTTTATTAAGATCTTAAGAAAGAAACTACACTATTATTTTGAAGTACGTTGGGGGAAAATAGAATAGAATTGAACAGGTTTTCGATACCTGGGTAGTATTATTACTAATGATACGAAGTGTGAACGTAAAATAAAAGCAAGCAAAAATGGTAAAAGAAGCCTTTAGGAGGAAGAAAATACTATTTTGTGGAACCTTGATTAAAAAACTGAGAAAAAGACTTATAAAATGCTTCGTGTGGAGTGTTATTTTGTATGGGTCAGAAACATGGTCATTACGTAAAAATGATTAAAAACGACTGAAAGCTTTCAAAACGTGGGTGTGGAGAAGAATGAGTTGAGTTGATTTTAGTTTAGCGTCCTTTTCAGCAGCGAGGCTATATGAGACGTAGACCTAGTGATTAACGTGGAATCCGAACCACATGAGTTCCCGCTGGGAATCGAACCCGGGTATCCCACGCCAAAGGCGCGTACGCTAACCGCTTAGCCACGAGGGAGCTTTGTGGAGAAGAATGGAAAGAATTAGCTGGATCGAGCGGAAAACGAATGGAGGGTGCTAGAAATGATAGGGGAGAAAAGAACAATTTTAGATATTACTCAGAAGAGGAAGAGAAACTGGTTGGACCTTGGCTAAGAAGGAACTGTATCATGAGGGACGTGCTAGAGAGTATGGTGGCAGGAAAGAGACGGAGGGGGCGAAGGAAACTACAATTAATGGACAGTATCAAAACAAAAAATCGTATGTGAAGACGAAGTGTTAGCGGAAAACCGTGGAGCATGGAAGGTTCTCAGTTGCGGCAAGCGACCTGATAATAAAGGCAGAATACCTAGGATGATTTTGATTAGATTTTTCTGTGGCCTCATTTTACACAGACCACTGAAAAAAAGAAAAGAAAAGCAGAATAAATGTTTCAGCAAGAAACGATGAAATAAAGCTTTGAACTTTATGCTAAAATACAAAACCTGCTAAATTTAACGGAGAACCATTCATGTTGGTAACCCTTATCGTAAAGTCAATGGGAAGAGAATATGATGTAAAAGAGGATAGAGTAATGACCGTTCTCCAGTATGAGACTTCCACCTATGTTACTCATAGGAATTCTTTTTTTTAAGTTAACTTTTTTCCTATGTAGGCCCCTACAAAAAAGTTTTTTTTTAACCATTTCTTTATGCTAGGCTAATCTTCATGAATATTAATGCAAACTGAAAGAAAGTATACTATACAACAACTGTCTGTGGATACCTACCTGACCCCACTGCCAATGCTTATCGTACTTTCGGATTTAAACCACAAGAGAAAAAATAACTTCGAAAGTAAGAGAAACAAAGACGATTATGAAGTTACAACAGGAGAGAATAACTTCTTTATTTAAAAAAAAAAAACTAATTTTGTTTTTAATAAACGATGAATGACAATTTCCCAACAGAATTATTTTTGTTTTGCTTATTTTTAAAATTTCGTGGTCAAATTTTACATGCCACTGAGATAACAACTGATCGTGTATATCTCTCATATATTCTTTTATAGGACCACACTAAGTGGACCTTTATTGGATTGAATGTCCCCCGTCCGTTACTCTACATGGAAACTGTTGAACGAAAGTGGACTTTTGAATTATTTTGTGCACTGAACATCTATAGTGATCATCTTGGACAAGATCGTTAATGGAACTAACCCGTTAGCTTCTTCACTCCAACGAGTAATGGTGATTATCCCTATCCTATGGTTGGAAACACGTGCTGAAGTTAGAATTGTTCCAGACGTTAAAAGGTAAAACATTTTTAGACTGACGTCAAACAGATATCCTTCTCAAGGGTTAGAATATTTTTTTGGTTAATCCTTTAAAAACATTGGTAAGGTTAAAACCTCGCATACTTGAAGTTTGAGGAAGTACATACATATCTCATATACTTCTGGTATAAGAGGGTATATAACGCACAGAGTATTGTCGTTGTTTAAAACTGATGCCAAACAGACATCCTTCCGAAAAGTTAAAATATTTTTTGGTTAATTCTTAAAAATATTGGAGAGGTTAAAACCACGCATACTTGATGCATGAGAGGGTATATACCTCAATACTTCTGGTATGAAAGGGTATATAAAGCACAGAGTATTATTGTTGTTTGGCATAAGTTTAACCTCACTTTTGCGTCAGGCACTTTACTTTCTTTACCATGCTTTATTTTTAACGTGTTTTGGAACCTCTCGTTGCAGAAGACGTGTGTGATTTTCCAGAACTATTTTACATTCTGTTTCTATCATTTGATTACAAAAGTTTTCATTACTCTTAACATTTACATCGTACTTTAAGCACTCGACGTATTAACTGACTGGTATACTGAAAATTTACAGGATTGTTTGATCAAGTTTGGTTCATCAGCTTTTGTGGAAAACGCACTTCATAATTTAAAATTATAACTATCTTTTCTATCAATTGTTGATATCACAGATTTCGAATCAGAGAACTCACTGAACAGTTCATTTCGATGGAAACTATTGTAGTTTTAAGTCTAATTCTCATCTCTGTCAAATCATTAACTGAAAAAAGTTTTGGTACCACGCGGTACTACATACGTGACAATAAAAAAAATTAAGGCATATTGTTAAAATTCCTTATAAATTACTAACAAAGATATATATATATAGTATAAAAACTATACATAATTAATTATAGTTAATTTATTAGTATTTAAATGCGAAAATTAGTTATTCGGCTCGTAGATTTGTAGAATGTATTTTAAACTTGGGCACACCTGGGTCTGGGTGGCGCCAAGAGATTTTGTAACCCACCATTTATTTGGTGATAATTACGTGTAAACTGATCGGTAAAACAATATTGATTCTATTGTATTGTTTGAAACACTAATTGGGGTTTCGAAAAATAACAAGTTTGAAGTTCATTGATTGATTTTAGGGATTAACACCCATTTTCACCATCGAGACTGCATAAGTTTAACGTAGGATCCGAATCACAGAAGTCGTAATGAGACAAATGGAATCCGGATTGTCCGCGCCAAAGGATCATATGTTCAGCACACAGCTATAGGCATAGATTCCCTTGACCTCCTAATTTATATTGGATTTATTTAGATAAAATTTTAAGTTTTCTCGATGTGTTAATTTAAATGTATCCTGCTCAGAATATCGGCGATGAAGTTTTCTTTTCCGCTCACATGCTCAAATCAGTTTTCGTAAATTTAAGATATTCAAATGTCAGCACAGGTTGTCTGATTAAAATTAAAATTTTTTCCATAGCTAGATTTGGCTACAATTCACTTGGTATTCAAGAACAGATGATATTTCAGATAAAAAGTTTCCAATTTAAAAACTATAGGAGTAATGGTTTAAGAAACATAATTAATGAACATAATAAAAATTATAAATTATCACAATAATAAACATAAATAAAAGAATATTTTCCAACATCTCGCTTAAGACGTCAACCAGGATCAAAAGCATATATAGGAATGAATATTATATATAGAAATGCATAACTAGAGTTTTGATAACGTTTTCTTAACTAATGAACACCAAATAAACATTTTGAACTGTTTGGTGGCGAAGGAAAAGATAGGGAGGATTTCTCTGCTTACCGAAACATAAATTACTAGTACATAATTAAATCATAATTAAATCCATTATATCTGTCGCAAAACCCAAACTAGATTCTTAAATCTAAAACTTGCCTTACTTTTACACATTCTTATTCATATATTTAATCCTTAATTCTCCACTAAAGCAGAAAGTGGTAGAAATACTAGGACTTCGGGTTTCAATATTGATTTAAATAGAGCAAAAGTGATAAAAGCGAGAAGTAGTCTATTTTTTAAAATCGATTTGGCGTTCTAAGAATATGTATAATCTTTTAGCTTAATTATTTAATCAAATCGGAAGTGGCAAAAGGGAACCACTTTCAGTTTTATCGTTGATCGTTATAGAGTTAAAATGATAACGTTATAGAGATAAGCTGGTTAATGCAATCAATTAAGCATCTCAACGATACATGTCATTTCCATCCTTAAGTTTCTAGTAATACCTGAAATGGTACAAATCTACTACTTCTAGTTTTAATTCTCATCGCTGTAGAATGAAAACGGTAACATATATAGCGAGAAGTAACGGTAACAGATTGCGAAGAGTTCTGCAATCGATTAAGCGTCTCAGAATAGTTTCAACCTCCACTCTAATGTCTCTCTAATAAAATCGAAAGTGGCGAAAAATCAACCACTTTCTGTTTTGACGTTGATCGCTATGAAGTAGAAACGGTAATTAATAGAGAGAAGCTGTTTTCTGCAATTGATTAAGCGTTTCAACAATACATTTCATTTTTATGCTTAAATTTGTAGTAAAAAAACTGAAATTGTAGAAATCCCTACGACTTCCGGTTTCAATATTAATTTGCATAGAACAAAAACGCTAGGAGATAGTGAGAAGCGATTTATTGGAAACAATTTAACATCCTGAAAACAGAAATAATCTTCTCTCTTAACCCCTATTCAAACCAGAAGTGGTAGAAACTAACCGTTTCTGGTTTTAACATTAATTATTATAGAGTAAAAGCGGTAACAGCGATAAGCGTTTTTTTTTATAATCAATTAAGTATCCCAAGAATGTATTTCATCTTCGCTCTAATCTATCTACTAAAACCTGAAGTTGTATAAATCTACTACTACTTCCGGGCTACACAATAACTGAGAAAATATCACATCACACAAACCAAACTCCTTCACGAGCTGTACACGAGACGCTGCTAGTTAAGTTTCCAAAATAATTTGTTTTGATTTTTTTGAAACTATACATCACTTTGTTCAGCTCAATATCACTTTGTTCACACTTACAATACCACTGTGTTCAGCTCAATAGATCTGTTTACACTTACAATATCACTTTTGGATGGAAACGGACACTTACAATATCACTTTGTTCAGCTCAATAGATCTGTTTACACTTACAATATCAGTTTTGGATGGAAACGGACAGTTACAATATCACTTTGTTCAGCTCAATAGATCTGTTTACACTTACAATATCACTTACAATATCACTTTGTTCAGCTCAATAGATCTGTTTACACTTACAATATCACTTTTGGATGGAAACGGACACTTACAATATCACTTTGTTCAGCTCAATAGATCTGTTTACACTTACAATATCAGTTTTGGATGGAAACGGACAGTTACAATATCACTTTGTTCAGCTCAATAGATCTGTTTACACTTACAATATCACTTACAATATCACTTTGTTCAGCTCAATAGATCTGTTTACACTTACAATATCAGTTTGTTCAGCTCAATAGATCTGTTTACACTTACAATATCACTTTGTTCAACTCAGTAGATCTGTCAAAAATTGGTCCATGCCTCATGTTTAGACAAAGTTTTTTTTTCCTGTCAAACGCTAATGAAATGGTAAGATTTAGGGTCGATCGTTTAAGGATAGTATAAAGCTACAAAAAGTTTGTTTTTGTGATAACAGACGGTGTTGCTTTCGCTCTATCTTTTCAATGTAAATTAATAGTACAAGAAATGACAATTATCTCCTATGAATATTGAATTGCGTTCTTCGCTTTTAGTCTGTTTGAAGATAATGACTGTACACAACAATTGTTCTGTATAGATTTTCGAAGTTTTGATTCATTCATTGTTGGTGAGGAATCCAATGCTTCTCACGTTATTATTTGTTCTAGGATGCTGAAATTCTGGTATTTAGTACAGTGAAGTAGTCTAGGGATCCCAAAGTGAAATTTTCCCGACATTTTGTCCTTTTAATTGTTGTGGAGGAATTCGGTTTCTTCCATTATAGTTTGTTTTAAGACAATGAAATTCTGTCATTTAGTATAAAATTAGGTAATCTATGAATCTCAAGGTGAAAATTTTACTACATTTTACTGCTTTCTATTGTTATAAACTTTCAATTGTTGCAGAAGAATAAAATACTTTTAACATTATCGTTTGTTCTGGAATTCCAAAATTTTCTAATTTAGTACAGAACGAAGAAATCTATGAATTTTGCCCTTTACATTGTTGTAAAGTTTTAATTGTTCTAGAGGAATTCAATCTTTTATTGTTTGTTCTAAAACTTTGAAATTTTGTCATTTAGTAAAAAATGTGGTAATCTATGAACCTCAAGTGGAAATTTTAATACATTTTATACTTTTCATTGTTGTAAGCTTCTAACTGTTGTAGTGGAATTCAATTGCTCTCTTGTTATCGTTTACGCAACTCGAGTGAGATATTAAACCGGCATCAAATATCTTTAAAACCAGAATATTATACAGCACATACATATGAATATTTTCCAGAGATCTTATTCTTCTCACTGATAGTATGTATATGAGTTGAATGACTTTCTTCATTCACTTTTTTTTTTTTTTAAAAAAAAGCCAAAATAATATTCGGTTCTTCCTATTTGATTAGAATACAATATTGTAATATTGCTAACCTTTTCCCCGTTGTTATTTGTAATAAGAGAATATTGTTCTAAAATATTTTCTTTCTTTCCTTTGTTGAGTTTTTGAAACTCAGAGATAGAAGGAAAGAGAATGAGAGGGAGAACAGAGAAAAGAAAGGGAAAAGACATGTAAAGTAAATAAGTTTGTTTGTTACGCCTTGTTTGTCGTCCGGGAGAACTGTTTTTCCAAATGATGCAGAAAACGAAACATGTTCTTGTGTTGCCCTATGGCTTCGAGTGTATATGACAGGTTATTGCACAACATTGAAATCTGTACTTGACTTTGAAAGTTGTTTTTTCTTCTATCTGTTCTGTTTTTGTTTTCCCATGCACTGTTTCTCCTTTTTTTTTTAAAAAAAATGCACACACGAAAAAAAAACTTACATAACGTAATTCGCCTGTCAAGACAAACATCCTGTTGGTCATAACGAAATCATGTTTTTGGTACTGGTTCTTTGAACTGTACGTACTAGCAAAGAAAACTGATGACATTATAGCCAAATACATTCATAATTTTTTCTTTGTTTTCACATGTGAAATTTACACATAACCACAACCAACAAAAGTGATGTTAGTGCTTTAAAATAATTCAATCATTATTTACTTAATTGACTACTTGTTCGAACAATTGTGCATTATATGGACAATTGATTGATTGATTGATTTTGAGTTTAACGTCCCGTTCAGCAGCGAGGCTATATGAGACGTGGACCTACTGATTAACGTGGAATCCGAACCACATGAGCTCCCGCCGGGAATCGAACCCGGGCTTCCCACGCCAAAGGCGCGTACGCTAACCGCTTAGCCACGGAGGAGCTCTTATATGGACAATTATTCGATGATTATTTGTTGTTCGAATAAATATTAGTAATTGGAAAATTTTTCGAGCAATTATTTTTTATTCCAATATTTTTTGAATTTTTTTATTACTCGAATAATTTCATGAGCAATTATATTCTATTCCAATAATGCTTGTTTAACTAGAATGAAATGTTCGAATGCAATTATATCTTATTCGAATAATATCTCGAAAATTATTCAATACCGAATAATTCTTCAATACGCATTCGTCATCAGAATATTTTGCAATAATTATTACTTTTTTGTTCTATTTTTCCTTATTCGAATAATTCTTCAATATTTATTCACCAATAGAGGTTTTCGATCAATTAATTCTTATTCGAATAATTTGTCGATCAATTATTCCTTATTCGAAAAAAATTTCAATCAATCGTTCGTCATTCAAATAATTCTTCAGTATTTATTTGTTATTTGAATACTTTTAGATTCT
Organism: Thermobia domestica; assembly: GCF_964235325.1. Lineage (NCBI taxonomy): Eukaryota > Metazoa > Arthropoda > Insecta > Zygentoma > Lepismatidae > Thermobia > Thermobia domestica. The sequence continues at coordinate 96,966,720 of NC_137468.1, forward strand.
CTTCTTTATTCAAATAATTCTTCATTAATTATTCACCTTTAGAGTTTTTCCGATCAATTAATTCTTATTCGAAAAATTTTTCAGTGAATTATTCGTTATTTAAATAATTCTTACGTATTCATTCGTTATGAGAATACTTTTCGAGCAATTAATCCTTATTCGATAATTGTTTGATACTTACTCCTTATTAAAATTGTAATTGTGCATTCAAGTTCGTGCCAAACGCGTCCAATGTATAACAGAGCAAAACTCCTTCGTTTCATACGGTTAGTGTACGTGCTTTCTGGGTGGGAAACACGGATTCGATTCCAAGTAGGAGCTCATGTAGTTCGGTTCACACGTTAAGCCGTAGATCCACGTCACATATAGCCTCGGTGCTGAAAGACACACTAAACTCGAAATCAACCGCATCAAGCAAGAGAAACACTGAAGATAGCAGGCAGCAGTGTTGCCAAACAAACGCAAATCAAGAACCGCATTACACACTAGCTAAGTCGGTGTATTACTATAGGACCACACAATACAATTTTAGTATTCTAAATTTTAAGTACCTTGGTAGATCATTTATAGAGGACGACGCTAAAATATGATAATAGCTTCTAGTTACTTCATGGTGGAACATAGCAACAACTTTGACATTATTCTTCCTTGTGTTATGTTATATATACATATACGCCTGAATTTAATATAGACTAAGCATGGTACAAAATGTTAAGTATAAAGAGAAACCTATGGTATCGGAAACTCTGACTCTTGTCCATTTCTTCATATTTACTCTTTGCGTTTTCCCGAGATTGTACTCCTTTTCTTTTTACGTATTCCCATTTTCTGGCTTTTCTCCTACACTGGGTTTGCTTTTATTTATATCTTCGTTACACCCAACATTATCTACAATACATTTTCATATCTACTCCCATATCGTATTTCGTGATATTTTTTGAGTATATGTGAAAGGAGGAGAGAGAGAATATTTTCTACATTACAACTTATGTTCTTTTTCCGAAAGAAACTGGATTACATAGGACAGAAAATTTGACACAAAAGAGCAGTATTTATCTGTTAACTTGCAATGTTTTCTGGTTCATGGTAGCAGAGACGGAGAGTGAGGGAAATCGAAAGAGTATAATCATAGCTTTATATTCAGTGGAATAGAAAATCTTTAAAAAAAAGTTTCGATCGCACGAACTACTCTCTTTTTTCCACCTCTTTCAGTTACTTCAAAGACAATTCTCCAGTGGCGGATATAGGAGATAAAATGGGGGGGGGGGCGCAACGAAAACCAAGACAATGATAGGTACACCATGAGTTTACTATAAACTTTCATAAATATATAAATAATGGCTTAAATTATTTTTGTCAGTGAAAAAACATGGGGGCCTAGGCCGCCCGGCCTGTATCCGCCACTGCAATTCTGCTAACTTAGGATAATAACAAAACTTTCCCAATAATATCCAAGACAAATAAGTAATTATATCTTGTAATGTTATTAATGGGTATTGATTTACGAAATACAGTAAACTTTGACACTTGTAGACCAAACAGTACAATATATATTGAAAACCCTTCTCTGTAACCAGGTAAAACATTTACATACATTATTAAACAAGCTCATATCTTCGAGCTTGGACAAATTTTTACTTTTTTTTTTTAGAGGTACAAAATAGGTTATGAAGTACTGTAAGTGAATCGATAATTTGTGAAACAACGTAACTCCGGACATATTTTTTCAGGGGATACAAAAAAAAAAAAAAAACTATATTAGAAAAAAAATTATAGTATAACCAATTGTTATATTTACTAATAATATTTTAAGAATATTGCTATAGAAATAATTTAACAGGTATTTCATCTGATGAGGGATACGATCATAAAATCAGAACAGTTACATTGTTTCACAAATTAATTATTTTATTTGTTTATTTGCAAATTGTTTGTTTTATTAACGTAAAAATCAGATTTCTCTGCAAAATATTGATACATATTTTACATATATTTCTGAAACAGCACTAGAAACATCATATGAAACGACACAAAGACGCAAAATAAACATAAGATAAATCGGAAACAGTACGGAGTATCTGAAAATTGCATAATTTCTGACAATTGGTTGAAAAACTTCAAAAATTAAAGTCTATATAGATTTTTGCTTCCAACAATGCCTTCATAAATTATCTTCAGTTTGGAATATATTGTTGCATTTTCTTGAGATCAGCCATTCCTCTCACGTATCGTTATAAGGTGTATCCCGACTCCAATTGTGTCGCCAAAGGAGCAATTGAAGATGTAGATGACGAAATACTGTTTAGTGATGAGAGTTAGTTCTGTTTCAGCAACTAATTATCGTTTGTGAGTGCAGCATCTACCAGGCCACTGGCATAATCTACAGAGTACGCAGCAGGGACACACAGAACTGAGAATTGTATGATGTATGAAACCATAGCGTATAATGACCATTTACCTCTGGCATTCACACAGGGATCTTGGACTCATTCAATATGCATCCATTCCTGCATCATAAAGGAGATATGCTGTCCCAACAGGACAATGTCCACCTTACACTGCTCGTATTACGCAATGTGCACTCACAACCATTTTGATCTGCATGATCACGATACCTGTATACTATCCTTGAACGGCTCTCGTTCAGTCTGAAATCCCGGCGACAAACTTTGACCAATTGCATAATCAGACGGAACGCTATTCTGGAAATATGAAACGTTATTCCATAGGGTGACAATAGTCTAAAGCACTACGAAAATGCTTACAGACAGAATAAATTAACCCATTCTGGCATGTTTCAGCATCTTCATAACGGATTCGGGTGACTGTTGGTTCTGTTATTGTGTTGAAACGTAGCAAAAATTCTATGACTTTGTGTTATACATATGTATAAGTCCTATGTTCATCTTACATGAAAGAGGCAAAAAGTGGAATATTTTATATGCAGGAGAAACTAGATATCGTTTTGAGTATAGTCATTGAATGTTCCACGAAACTTGTGACTCATTAGATCCAGTCTGAACCGCTGATTGGTGGAAACCAGGAAAAGACCAAAACTTTTTACACATAAAATCGCGACCCTACTATACCACACTTCCAGCGTAATTCTAAAAGCATGGTTTTCTCTGCCTTCCCTCCAATTACTGTCTTTCTCTGTGTAACTGAAAGGAAGGGTTAAATTATAAGTCCACATCTTAATAATATTGATTTTGCAAAGCGAAAAACTCGAAACTATCCTATCAAATATGTCCCTAATAAGAAATGCAAGATAAATGTCACATTGAGAATTGTGCACGTGAGTACTCAGACTTAACTAGAGCAACGCTTTCTAAGTTTTGTCAAGTGGAGACCATTTTTATGAGCATTGTTCTTGGAGCGCCCTACTCTTGTTCCTTCGAAAGCAAATTTACGTTTTTTTTTTTTTTTTTTGGTTTTAAACGTATACCAGTACACTTATATTTTTATAAATAATATTAATTAATATTTCTTAATTTTATATTGCGTTAATAGAAGAAAATACTATTAGTTTTGTTTTTCAATTGTCTTTCTGGACCAATGTTCAACCTAAGAGAACCCCAAGAGTAGACCTCGAGGATCACCGTTTCAGGAACAATGAATTAGCGAGAGAGTTTAACTAAGTATGGAATTCTGTTATACAGTGCTGCAGGGTTAACATGATTTCGACCATTTTCTTCTCAGCAAATCTGAGAAGTCAAGTCCAGATCCAAGTGAGCCAGACGAAAATCAGCCACAATGATAATATTCCATAATCCGTATCATTACTCTTGTGCAAACACTTAATAGGCTAATGCTGTGAAAATTCTTAATAGGCTAATGCTAAAGGAATAATAAACACTTCTGACCAGAGTATATACACTTATTTATTAAAAACTAAATTACAGTGTAACGGTTTCGACAACTTAACGTTGTCTTCATAGACTTTTAGTATAAATGTCTATGCTCTAAGATATCTCTTTCAGTTAGTATCTGAAGAAGGCAACATTAAGTTGTCGAAACCGTTACACTGTAATTTAGTTTTTAATAAATAAGTGTATATACTCTGGTCAGAAGTGTTTATTATTCCTTTAGTGAGTTTCAGAGTTGTGATGGATAGAGTTGCAGGCTAATGCTGAGACAATTCTTAATAGGCTAATGTTGTGAAAATTCGACTAATTCATTATTCGATATTCGAAGAATGGACTCTTCCAATATTTGAATAAAATTCGTTGTTTAAGTAATTGATAACTATTAGGATAATGAATAATTATTAGAACAATTATTTGCATAACGAATAACAATTGCAACAATAATTTGGATAACGAATAACTATTCGTATAATTCTTTGAATAATAAATAACTATTCTTACAATTATTTGGATAAGGAATAACTATTTGTAGAATTATTTCTATAATGGATAACTATTAGTACAATTATTTGGATAAGGAATAACTATTCGTAGAATTGTTTGAATAATGAATAACTATTTGTACAATTATCTGGATAAGTAATAACTATTCGTACAATTATTTGAATAAGATATAACTATTCGTACAAATTACTTTGATAGCTAACTATAAATATTTGAAAAATTATTCGACAGATATCTGAATATTTGAATAACAACAAAAATTATTCAAATAATTTTACTATAGACTGTCGGGATAGAGCATTTAGTGAGCTTTTGACGTTGAAAGGTTAGACTTGTGCCTTGAAGAAAGACAAAATCACAAACAACACTTATTTACAGGATGCTTAGCATTCGTACAGACTTGTATTTCCTTTTCCATTTTTTAAGATATTTTTTTCTTTACTATTTAAAATGAAGGTATTTCAACAGATGCATTGAAAGGAAAACTAAATCCTTGAGAAAACTACTTACATTATTACTATATATATGTATATTCTCTGTAATATCCGACTCTTCCAATTGTCATGCTCGTTCGCCTTCATACATCCATATTATTATTACTACTAGTAGTGATATGTTTTTCCTTCTATTGATGCGTACATATATATTCTTCGCATTTCTTTCCTATGCATCAACATACTTCTGAGGTGAAAATATTCCTGCAGTTGCTAGGGAAACGCATTCAATGCTGAATGAAAAGGGATGAAATCACCTGGAGATTTTACATACAAGAAAAGCATCACTGTCGTCGGAATTCCATCAGCATCTTATCTCTCTCTCTCTCTCTCTCGCCATATATATATACCCTATAGGAACGAGAGAGAAAGCAATGATTTTCTCATATTATATTATTTACTATTTACTAGTCATTCTTCTCAATCACATTTACTACACATAACCCGTATAAATACAGTGGAACCTGCCTATGTTGGCCACCATCAGTTACACTGAAAAGTGACGAACTTACAGAAAACAAGTGTGATTGAGAAGGGTAAGGGGAAAAAACAAGGAATGCATTTTCGAGGAAACGGTGTTATAATATTTACAACCGCGTAAAAAGAATAGGGTTAGTTAAATCTTTTGCCCCTTTTTACATGAACATTTCTACATCTACGCATACATGGCATATACAGTCAAATAGTACCAAGAGTCACCAGCAGATAGGACAAATCACTCGATAAAGCACATACATCGACATTCCTGTTTTTTTCCCCTTACCCTTAATTTTTTGAATAGGATTTCTAGTATTATTTGATCGTAACATTTAAATAAACAATGACACGATTGCTACTTTTAAATAATATATATAGAGTAATCATAACAATACACAATACAAAAAAAAAATACTACAATATGTTTAATGTATGTACAGTCATGAAAGAAAGTATTCTTCAGTTGACAAAATTCTTTTCTTAATAACTGAACAATAAATTAACCTATTACGGTATTACAATATCGATTTTGGAAAGTTATCAAATTATAACTATCCTATGAATAACAAAAAGATTCAAATTAATTCATTTGTTCCCGAGTTATTTTCAAAAGAAAATTTGTCAATTGTCAAATACTTTCTTTTCCGTGTGTACCTACCTTCTCTTCCTGAATATTAGTCTGATACACTGAACTATTCAGATTGAAAATACATTAACTTTGAGAATTTTCTGGAATTACTAAAGCTCCCGAGTGATGTAAAGATCTGATATAGATAATAGTTTTACCAAAACAGACAAGGTAAACAAATATGTACAACTATTTCCTGAATTCCTGTACGTGCTTTTTCTTATTCACATCTTCCTTCACCACCCCCTTATCAGTGTAGTGTTCTGGCCATTGACCTCCAAGAACAAATAGTGGGAATACATGCTTCTTTGTTTCTAGTCACAAATACAGGATATCTGCCTCTCATATGGCAATACGAAAGAGTTCAGAAAAATAACGAAATTCTATTTTGCGTGGCCAAGATACGCAGATAAATTTATCATTATCATCACAGGGTAAACATTGCTTCAATGGAGTCAACTTCCAAGATAGACAGGTAATCAACGTACAGAGTAATAAGTAACGAATGTCTTATGGGAAAATGCAGGTTCAATACGTACCAGGCCAAGATAACCAGGTGGCCAACTTGGAAAGGTAGCCTAGTTGACAGGTTTTACTGTGGCTGGATGTGCGTACATGCTATGCAGATAGGGTAAAATATTAGAATGGATATTTATAATTTTGTCTATGTAAGTATTCTGCTAGAACTGCGATATGAAATGAAATATTCAAGGACCATTACAAAAAAAAAAAAAAAAAAAAAAAAAATGTAATAGTATAATACAATCAGGTTTCTTGTAGAAAATTTTGGCCGCAGTGGAGAGGAGAGCAGAAGATCAAAATGTGAGAGAACAGCACTGGGACACTATTTACTAAAAGATGAGCCTTGCACGAAAGTGGCATATAATCGCGATTTAGTTTCATATTAACTGGTTTTATTGGACCTTCCATTTATAACTGTTAACTGGATGCCTTTCTGACCAAGTTGGACGATTGGCTAACTCTGGACGGGGGGGGGGGATCTCTCTCCGGAAGAATGTTGGAAGAAACACTGAATACTATATGTGATTTTAATGAAATAAAATAAATCTTCCGTACATGAAAACAGAAACTTCGTATGTTTTAACGTATTATATTCTAAATTTATTATTTATTATGACTATTTGAAATGATGGAAAACTTTATTATTACAAAGCGTGTCCAAACGATACCTGCTCGTGAAGAAAATAGAACATGCAGGTCATTCAGAGGAGGGACAACACATGCACGAAGAAAGACACAATACCTAAGGGTAAAAAATATAACAAATGTAGTGAGTTAGTACCCATCATAGTGGTTGAGATAGGCATCCGACTGATTCATCTAGAAGTCAAACCGAGAAGGAATTCGGCTGTGCACTGAGCAATTATATCACTGCACCTTTCACCTGATCATTGCTGTGAAACACTTTCTCCTTGAGATTTTTCTCAAGGGCGAGCACAAATGGAAGTTGCACTGTGATAGTGTCAGGGCTGTAGGGTAAGTGAAGCAGAACCTCTCATCTCAATATTTTACGCAGTACCGCACACAAGTGGTATGGTATCTTCCCGAGCTTTAATCTCCCTTCTCCCCGTTGAGCAAGATATAATGCAAAAATAAACCTTACCATATTAAGATACGTACGTACGTATAAAAACACTTAAAATGATATGAACTACACAGTTTTGAATCCTCTTCCTTGGTGAAATTCTGCATACATCACTGATTTTAAATTACTTTTAAACTATTATTACATTATATATTTTAATGCGTAATATTGATAGGTCAGGGAAAGTGGTGCATCCACAGCTTCCATGTACGTTATTGCGGTTTTCGTTAAGATGTAATAGGTAGACAATCAATGAAACGATAAAGTAATTATAGCTGAGCTAGAGAAAGTAATGCTATATCCAAATCGTAAGGTTTGCAGTTCTAAAATTTGAAACCTGTTACAGAATTCAATATAAGCATAATCCAAACTGTATGGTTGTGATAAGATGTGGACGAATGAAGGTATTATATATTTTCATGAGAGCATCGGCTTGAAATTCCAAAGTAGTTCCATCTAACCGATTCGGAAGATTAAGTCTTATAGTTCCCTTTCCTTTGTGTCAACGTCACTGTGAGCGGATTGGTAAACTTTAGAGCAGAGCTTAAGGTCAAACGCAAATTCGGCTTCCATTTTATACAATAGCATTATAATTGATTGTATTGGTGATTTTTAATGCTATAATACAGAAAAAAATGTACGTTTTTGATTATTTATCTGATTCGTTTTAAGATATTTGGATTTTGTTGTTACGCAATATTTGAATGTAAGTGTACACTTGCTTTCAAATTCAACATACACGTGAAATTTCTATATTACAGAAGGTTGTTCGCTGTATATCCGACCATTTTTGATTCGGTGCTGTCATCTGGCGTTTCATATTAGAACTATGGATTTGCTGGTGGGAGCAGTGTTGTGTCTGATTTTGTAGGTGCGTGAGTGCTGGTAGTAAGTGTTATCAAATGTCGCCGAAAATTAACCGATATTGGGAGGGTTAGGTAATGGCTTTTTTCCATGCTAAGTTTTCATACGTATGTATTGTGAAATAGTGTCAGAAGAAAGGGTTAACATAGGGGGTGACTACTACAAAAGCTATTGTAGCCCTTTACACACATAGGCTTTTCTTGAGAAACATTTACCTACAAAAACCACCATCAGAAGGGCTGCAAGTAAAGTTATACCCGTAGTGCTAAGAGGATCCGCAGATTTTTGTCCCAAGAAAATCCCACAACGCAACGTGATATCGGCCAGAGATTCCACTTCACAACATCAACTGTGAACAAAACAATTCTCAAAGCGCTTCAGGTTGAAGTGTATGTGGAAGTCCCACGTACACCACCTGCTACTGCATCTCATTGCCGAATTTAAGACGAACTGCAGGGAACTGTCTGAAAAGTAGTTGGCGTGCTCCAAATGGAAGAAGGTTGTCACCACGAATGAATCATATATCCATCTCACTGCTAGTGGTCACATTCGGGCGATCACATACGGTGACATTGACCGCAAAGGGCGCAGCAACTTTGCTTGTCAGTGCAGGGAAAGTTTCCCTCGTGGCCTTATGGTTGATACGGGATTCGGATATGAGGGTAAGTTGCTGATATGCAAGGTGCACAAAAACGTGAAGGCGGCGGATGCAAGATATTTCCAAGAATCCATTTTGACATTATCTATCAGAGAGGCATCCCACAATTGTATGGAGTGGACGCGAACCAGGTGGAGGTGATGATCCACATGAACAAGGCTTTGAGTCATACTGCCAGAACATCACTACGTTTTTATCAAGAAATGGCAGAGGAATTAGGAATTCGTATCATTCCGTTCGAAGATACTCCCATGAAAACCCCAGATGCCAGTCCAATGGATTTTTGCGAATTTAGAATGTAGAAACGTCGTCTTCAACATCGCCGTCCTTGCACCCTGCATGGTCTACGGAAAACGTGCAGGAAGGAGTGAATCTTGCTACAATGGAAACTGCGATGCCATGTAATAGATCATAATGCTAGGGGTCCAATAGAACATCATCGGTGGTGGCTGCGTAGCATCTCTTAAGGTGAGTACCCCTCAGAAATGGTCGGATATAAAGCGAACAACCTTCTGTACATGTATTGCACTGAGAAAAAATGTAGGTGGCGTACTTAAAAATGTAAGTTACATGCATAATTCCTGTACTTTTTGGACTTAACGTACAGCAGACGTATAACTGAAAACGCATGTTTTATGTTACTTTCCGAATAAGTGTTCCACCTATACGTACCTTCTGTATGAAACAATATAGGCGGTCAGGATCTCACATACAAATGAACGTATATAACATATAGCTGAGGAATGTAACATAAGTATATGCATGTGATATACGAAAACTGTTAGATGTCAGACATCCTGCAACAGCATGATGTAACATCTAAGGGCAGTGCGTATGCAGCATATGAATAACGTATGCTCCATACTGATTTCTGTAGTAAGCAAAAGGATTCCGTATATTTGTACAATATACCGCTGTCCAGAGAACAGATTTTTCTCAATGTGGTTAATTGAGAAAGTAAATTACGTTTATGAACAGTACTACTACTATTTCTGCTCTGGTACTACTACTACTACTTATAATAATAACACGCAGACCGTAATGGATTTTTTTGTGACAATTCATTTCTGTTCTTGATTTCATACACAAAATACAGTAGTTGTTAGATTCAGCTCTTAATTAAATTAAAATCTTTCATTATTATTATTACTATTATTTTGCATTTTTCCTCCCGGTGGTCCTGACGATAGAAGAGTAAAGATAGCTGCAATTGCTTCGATGTGGATACGTGAACTGAATTTAACGCCCACTTCAAAAATTGCGCATTCTCTTAATTTGCAAACCAAATGAAGATTATACGCAATACATTTTTTTCTCTACCCTATACCTTTACAAATCGCACTTAGTCAATGTTGCATAAAAACCAATCACATCCTATGTTGAAAGGATTAAAAAAAGAAAAAAAGGAAACTTTCGACTTCCAGCAGATCACGTCAAAAAAGATTTTCTTTTAAGTACTCTTTTTAAAATTTATTTACGTTAAAAAAGGCAATTTTCAATCAGTGAACGACAGTAATTTGATTAAACCTTCACTGCATTCGATTTATACTTAAAAGGCAAACCGTCACTCAATTATATTATTTTTTTCCTCTAAATTCAAGTATGTATTCATTTCAAACATTTCATAAGGAACCAAAATAATTAACATAATAAAAAATATTCGTGCGAACTGTGAAAGTGTCAAATAACATTTTTTATTGTATTTTTGTCACATTAGCGGAAACTACAATACTTGATAAAGATCAAGAGTTTACTGTATGAGGAGCTTACACGAGAAACTTACTTTATAAGGTGATTAACTTATAAGAAAATTGCTTTATGGGCAGATTTTTTGGAGCTTACCACATGAGGAGCTTCTTTATGAGAAAATCACACTATGAAGCTCTTATATGACAGGATTATGTGAAGAGCATCATATTTTATAAGTAGACTACATTATGTGGAGCTTATGTGAGGACATATTTTATGAGAAGATTGTGTGAGTAGGTACATTTAATTAGGATAATACATTATGACGAGTTTACATTAGGAGGAACTAATGTAAAAGAAGTTGGTCAAGTGTTATATATGGAACATTGGACTGTATGGTTCAGAGACATAGACACTAAGGAAGTTAGAGAAGAAATATTTAGAGAACTTTGAAATGTGGTGTTGGAGGAAGATGGAGAGGATAAAATGGACAGAGAGAGTAACAAATGAACATGTTTTCAAACGGATAGGAAAGAAGAAAACGCTTCTACCCAGCTTAATTCGTAGGAAGGTCAATTGGATTTGACACATCTTGCGAAGAAACTATCTTCTTCATACCACCACAGAAGGAAAGAAGGAAGGTAAGCGAGGAATACAAAGAAGAAGAACACAACTGATCGATGATTTAAAAATAGAAGACAATATTGGGAGTTAAAAGAGGAAGCTGAAGATCGAGAAACGTGGAAGAAATATTTCAAGGGCCAAATTTAAAATTGCATAAATAAATAAATCTCGTTAGTCCCAGGACCTGCCCAAAGGCAGAATTAATAATAATAATAATAATAATAATAATAATAATAATAATAATAATAATAATAATAATAATAATAATAATAATAATAATAATAATAATAATACTTTATGAGGAGATTACACTACGAGAAACTTCCTTTATAAGGATATTACATTATGAGGAGCTTACTTCATGAGAAAATTACATTATGATGAGTTTATCTATTTACACAATCTTTCTGATAAATGTGAGAATCTTGCCTTTCAGAAGTAAGAATAACTTTTAATCAATAGAGCTACTGTGATGTATTCGGTAAGTTGTCTGCCTATCAACTGTATTACCTGGATTCGATCCTCTCGTTATCCTCGTCCAAATTCGGTTCAAGGGTTTATCCAGTCTCTGTTAAGTGGGTACATACTTCAGGGTTAAAGGCCTAAGAGTGGTGGTGCCTACATTACTTCCTCCATTTGGTGAGTTCGTTGGAGTGTAGAGTTTCTTTTCCTGTCTTGATCTGTCCCAAATAAGGGACATACCTAGACATAATATTTCCTGTGCATGTACGATGTTCTATTTTATTTCTAATACTGTCCAGATTCGCCATCTATTTTTGCGGATTTTCGGAAGACACAAGGTTTTGGTTTTGATTTGTTTGAAAGCATTTGCAACTGACTGCATATTTTAATGTTGAAATTAAACGGATTTCAATAGGCAACTGCAATGTCGAGTGTAAAAAGGGAAAAATGTGTCCGAATTTTTCCAACTTTCTATAAATATCTTTAATCTGACATTATAAAACAAAGTCAGCTGCTAGTCATAAGGTGGACATATATGACCACCTGCTTCCTACGTAGATCTAGATGTTTCCAGCTAATGATTCAATTTTACAAGACAATGCGCCAAGTCACATAACTAGAGCTGTCGAGGAATAGTTTCATAAACATCGGGATGAACTAGAACATTTCCCCTTATTCATCCAATCCATCCAATCTCAATCTCAATACTATTGAATATCTGTAGTAAATTCTGGAGATCAGACTCTGTAACAAATATATTCCATCCATTCTCGCTGATGGAACTCAGTGCTGCGCTATATGAAATCTGTCTGAGTGTTCTGCACGAAAATATATTTTAGCCTACTTATCCTTATGTAGCTAGCTAGAACCACTAAGTGACTTAGACAGGGGTTCATGTGACCTGTTTCTTTCCGCGGTGGTTCAAGAGGAGTTAGGCAAACTGGAAATATAAAATTTGGAGTAAACGGATAGGTTGAGACTTAGGATTTAAGGATACCATTACCACGTATGCAAGAACTGTCTCATTATAGATTCATTACACAGGAATTCACTCGTATACGTCCATTCATTTTCTTCCAATATAAAGCCCTCTGACTTCCTACGGTTATCAAAGAGCCAGAATCTTTACAGAGGACACTATATAAGGAATGGTACAACGGAACAAAGTGAGAGGGGAGAAAATGAAAGTTCATAAGCTTACACGGCGCACTGAATTGAGATCACAGTTTTTTCTACAGGGTCCCGTATCATGAGGCAATGGTGGATCACTCACAAATTTTAAATGAATATATTATTTAATATATCATTGAAAAGATTGTGTAAAAATAAACAACCTTTGTAGGAAAAAGAAAAACTTTTTGTGTGGGACGCCGTTTCCAAAATGTCCATAATTTAATTGTTTTTGCACAATTGCATAAAACTAACATTTAAATGGTGGCCATTTCGGAAACTGTGCCGTAGACAAGAAAGTTATTTTTACGAAAGTTGTTTCGTTTTTCATGATCTTTTCAATTATATATCAAATAACGTACTTTCGCATTTAAAATTTTTGAGTGATCCTCAGTGTCCCGTAACAGCGAGAACTGTAGGAATAACAGTATGTTCATCTCTTTATCTTCAGCTGTTTAGCCCCATGATTTATACGAACAGGACGTTTTGAGGGAAGTGACAACACTAAAAATTCCAGTTTCATCGGTTGAACTTTCTTATACTGTTGTTGTATACAGCAATTAATATATTAGATACATTTTATTCCTTTAGTTTCATGCGATGAAACTATGCTTTTTTTTTTTACCAGTGTGACTCCCTTTACGAGCCGCCTCTGCATATCTTTTTTTTAAGAGTTTGGTTTTCGCATAGCAAATTGTTAAACAAAGTTACATTTACATGGCAATTTCTAAATTTTATATCGCATTTTTGCAGTGTATGAAGTTATTATTATTATGTATTCTACTGTTTTTTGTGGGCATGAAATAATATACAGAAATATATTTTATCTATCACAAACAAGTATGATCATGGAAAGCAAAACAGAAAGAAAGTAATGTCAGTTTATAATTCTATATACGCGTGTTGTTTAAGTTGGTAGCTTGTTTGAATGTGTCCATATGGAGCAGCTTAATAACTGAATCCATGAAACCGTCAAAAAGTGGAGTACTGGAATTGTTTAGTCTACGCAATTAACCTTCATTTTTTATGACAAAACACAAATTCACACAAATGTTCATTCCGTGTCTACTGTAGCTAAATGCTACTCATACCCAGTTCGTTTTCCCATTGTTCTAATCCGTCTTTGATGAACACTATTTTTCTTTTTCCACTTTTAATGAAAAACAAGTGGCCTAGCAAATAAGTAAGAGGCACAGAGAATGTATCAGAGCATCTAATGCTATGATACAACTAGATGCGTCATTTATGAACTCGCCGGAACTTCAAACAATTATGAAAAGATAGAAGGCAGCAAAAAGGGTACTGCTGAAATCTCATGTTTCTCTTAATGTCTAGTTTCCAAAAACTAACAAGAGAGGATCACGAAGTGGCTCCGCTGAGGTCCCAACGGTGTGTTTGCATTTGATATATTATAACTAGACGAATCCCAAAGTTATACATGCCACCGGGCGGAATATCGTAAGTTACAACATATTTTGTAATGTAAAAACTACAAGGCTGGCAAAATAGTTTGAACTGCGTCACTTTTCGGAAACTGTTGGGTAAATGGAAAACTCAGCGAACTCGTATCCCATCATTTTCAAGGACACACTTTTTGGGATAAAATAGTTTGCCCCAGGGTCCCCTGCAGGGTCCCGGCTGGGGTCCAACTCAAAAGTTTCAAATGGCAAGAGGGGTTAAGCAGCACATAGTTTGAAAGCTGTTGTTAAATGAAAGAAGATGGAGCAAATCTCGACTTTCTACGACAACGCTGTGCAAAATGGTCCAAATGTAATCAAAAGCTTAATTGAAAATCTATGACTACCTTGAATCCAAGATGGCCGCTTAAAACCTATGTCATTAAAAACAGTACAAATCTAAATCTCTGTTTTTCTCTATTATGTATTTAGAAGCAATAGGAAGACTAAAGAACAATTGAATTTTGATTCACTTCAACTATTATTTCATTCCGTAACGACACATATATGTTTTATTCCGTATGCACGTTCGTCACGGTTTTCTCGATATTATTTACGTGAATATAGCGAATATGCGATGAACACACAACTCTGACTTCCTATTCATACTGCTAAACAAAAGTCGAATAGTTGAATACCTTAGGGCATTTTTCTAATTTTGTCATAAGTAGTTCATACCTAAAGGACTTGCTGCACCAGTCAGGTTGGGGGCTCTATTCTAACGTATTCGTGATGGTTATATTTGTATGCCCTTTGTTGGTTTGATGGCAATATTTCAAGCAATACCAAATATACAATAAACATTCATTTACAAAATTGACGAGCAGTACCAAACTACGTGTAAGTCACTTCAGTATATCGAGCTGCGCAAACTTTGTTGGTTTGTCACAATATTCTAAGAAATATCATATTTATATACAAACTTATTTTTTACGCTAGCAGTCATATTGGATTACAGATGATAATCTTTGATATTTTGTGGATATCTGCCATTAGCCATAAACGTAAATATCACATTTCGCTTCTCCAACACGACTGGTTAGAGCTGGACATGCATTCGATACACAATGTGGCATTTTGAACTCAAAATGTCGTGTTTTTGAACATTTCGCATCTTTTCGTCACCTACTGATCAACATTTATGCTAAATTTGGTTTTCCTAGCTTCATCAGTTTGGAATGCCTATCCTTTCGATATAGGTTTTAAGCGACCATCTTGGATTCAAGATGGCCATAGATTTTCAATTAAGCTTTTGTTTACATTTTGACCCGCCGCAGTTTTGCACAGGATTATCATAGAAAGTCAAGACTTGCTCCACCTTCCTTCATTTAACAACAGCTTTCAAACAATGTGCTACTTAACCCTCCCTGACATTTGAAAATTTTAAGTTGGACCCCGTCTGAGACCCTGCGGGGGACCCTGGGGCAAAGTTTTTTTTTTAACCCCAGAAAGTTTGTCCTTGAAATGATGGGATACGTGTTCGTCATGTTTTCCATTTGCCCAACCGTTTCCAAACAAATGATTCGGTTCAAACTATTCTGCCAGGTATTTTTTTTTTTTTTTTTATTTAGCTTTGACATTACAAAATATGTTGTAACTCACGATATCCCGTCCGGTGGCATTTATAACTTTGGGATTTGTCTAGTTATAACATATCAAATGAAAACACGATTGTCACGTTCGGATCTCAGCGGATCAACTTCGTGACCTTTCTTTGTAAGCTGGATCTTGCATATTGAGATTTAGCCGCTTTATTTCCAGATGATCCATAAGGCACAATGTAAAAGAGCACAAAGTATCTTTGGTATAAATTCTATGGTTAGTCTTCCCAGTAATATAGTGTGTGGTCTACAGTGGATTGATTTGTGCTAATCAGAAACTAAAAGGTACCGGTATCTAAGTAGGAGTAAAATGAAATGAAATCTTCGCGTTTTAATCTCACGATTATGTCGGCTAGGCTAAAGGAGATTGCGATGATGGGAAACGAATAAAGTGGGAGGAAATGCAAGAACCGAAAAAACTCACAGATACGGTGTTTGTCCACCGCAAAGTCTACTTGGTACGAGCTGGGATCGGACAAGGGATCCCACGCACCAGAGATGAACATTCTACCACTGAGCCACCGTGTCCCCATTCTAAGTAGGAGTGTTCGGTTTTGGAGGGGATATTTTTCGCTGAACTGTAACTGTAATATGTGACATCAAAAGAAAACAATTGTCATAAAGTTAAGAAAAAGATATAATGATTTTATTTTTTTATTAAAAAAAATCACTTCGGTATATATAGTAGTACTTGTTTCTATGTTAAGCGATTAACGAAATTAGTTTAGTGTTAACACATGAATGTAACTAATGTAATGAGTAACGCATGATACTCCTCGAGAGACCAGAGACGGACATTCTCCAACAAATTGAAATCTGTCAAGTTCCACTGCAGGTATGACATGAATTTGAGGAATTCTCTTCTAGCTCTCACACAACCTCCCCTATCCATCACCACATATACAAATTACATATACATACTAATCCTTCTTCACAAATAGAGTATAACCTATCACTAGCTCCCACATGACACTCATACGGAGAGAATAATCGAACGTTCAAACACAGAATTGCATTCAAATATGGACATCTAATAGTTTAATCACTGTACCGTAGCACAGACAGAATCCGCTCGTGAATACAATATTCATTCAGTTTAATTACCGTATTAATTATAAATTAGATTAGGGCAATTAATTAACTGTTCTAATTCAATAATATTAATAATGAAATCACTTTATTAGCATGCTCAATAAAATAACAACACTTTATTAGCGTTAACCACCCGATTAATTACCATTATAAACGAGAACAGCAGGCAAATTAAAATCTTGTTTTCATTGGACGATTTTGACGTCTTGCAACACTAACTATGAAACGAAAGGCGGTACTAATTTTCACCTCTGGAAGCACAATGCATCGAATTCATACACGAGATCTAATTTTAATATATACATTGTTTTTAGTGATATTACAGAGAATCGTTGACAAAATAAGTATGCTGACATATTACTGTTAAACTCCTTCAAGCACCATGACCCACAAAATACTGGTAGCACTGGTAGATTTCCAAACTATGTTTTACATGTCTTGTAGAACGACAATATCAAGTAAATCTTATGGGAAGTCTTATAAAATGTTTATATTCGGTATGATTTATGGGGAGTCTTACAGAACGGCTATATCCAGTACATTATATGGGAAGTTATATAAAATGGCTATATCTGGTATGACAAGTCTTACAAAGCAGCTATTTCCGATATTTCTTATGGGAATTCTCACAGAATGGCTATATCCGGTATGACTTATGAGAATCTTATAGAATGGCTATATCCGGTATTACTTATGGGAAGTCTTATAGAATGGCTACATCTCGTATGTCTTATAGAATGGCTATATCCGGTACGATTTATGGAAGTCTTATAGAATAGCTACATTCGGTATATCTTATATGAAAGTCTTATAGAGCACCTATATTCGGAATATGTTACGGGAAGTCTTATAAAACAGTTGTATCCGATGTGTCTTATGGCAATTTTCTATATTTATTATGGGAAGTCCTATATCCATCCATTCATATGTCTGTCTGTCGAAAATATCAAATCAAAACCGGGAAGAGATAGCGAGATACTTTTTTTCATACGGCCTCACTATCAAAAAAGTGTTCCATCTCCTCGCATAAATCTCTATTTAAACTGGAAGTGGTAGAAATAATTTATTTCCTGTTTTATTATTATCATAGAGCAAAACCGATAATACGTAGCAAGAAGCGGAACTCAGCGTCACATAAATAGATACTATATCCTTCATATCATTCTAATAAAACCGAAATTGGTAGAAATATCTACCACTTCCGGTTTCAACATTTATTTCTATAGTGTGAAAGCAGTAAAAGTGGTAAGAAATGGCAATTGCTTCTCGCTATCGATTCAGCGTGTCAAGAAAAAAATTTCAACTACATCCTTAAACATCTATTTAGAGTAGAAGTGGTCGAAATGTATGATTTCCGGTTTCAAAACTGATTGTCATAAAGAAAAAAAAAAAAAGCAATACAAGGTGATAAGCGGTTTTCTGATATGGACTCAAGTGTTGCAAGAATAGATTCTCTTCATTCCCTAGCTTCTATGCAACCTGTGCAGCTACAAATGATTGTTGGTTGCCTACGATGAAAGGATATGTAGCTAATTTTAACATATCGCGGAATACTCTTTACTGTCTCTATCAGAGTATATTATTTATTTATTTATTAACAACTAAATCTTATTTTATTTGGTGTACGTGACATATCTAACATGAACTTCTCATCTTCATCTATAAGGTTCCAGACAGACGGATGGGCATAACGAATATACAGGATAAGACTTTCTTTATTTCGGAGCCAAAAATGGCACAAAATCATCACGCTGGCACAAGATCATCATCCATCTGAAATAGTTTTGAGGGAAGTTTTCGTATAGGGGATCACTTTGCAATACCTTATGGATACAGAAAGAAGTGTCTATGATGGATTTTTCAAAGCATAGGATAACAATATTAAAGAAAAGCTGCTTTAAAAAAAATCAGAGAAAAAAGATGTGGCGATAAAGCAAGAAAATTCATAAAATCTTGATGTTCAATACTTTTGTTACTTCTCATGAACTGCTGGTGGCACAGAGAAGAGACAGAATAAGAGAAAAGATATGATGAAAAATATGAAATAGAACAAAGGAAGCCAAGCAAGAAAATTATATATATAAGAATAGTTTACAGAGGGAAAAATTTAAAAAGAAAAAGGCGCTTTTCCCCATTTTATCTCTGTTGAAGAAACGGAAAAACGAGAGTCCAAATGGACAGGGGAAGTTTTTAGTGGAAAGCGAGAATACGTGAAACCAGCCAGCGCGGTTGCCTAGTAACAAGATGGAATCTGAGAGTGTAAGAGAAGTAGACAGGGAAGAAAGAAAAAAAAGACAAGAAAGAGAGTGAGAAAAGAACTGAAGTAAAGAAGAAAAGAGGAGAACACAAAAGTGTATATATATATATATATATATATACTAGTAGGAAAATCCACTCACAGAAAATTCTTCAAAAGTAGAGTAGAAAGTGGTTAATCTGCTATTGTCGATCTTCTTTAGTAGTACTTGCACTTCTTCCCACAGCATCTTGTTTTACTTTTTCATTTTATAGCTATTTTCATACGTACATACATACATACACACTTAAACCCTACACATACAAATATATATACCCATGCGTACATATATACACCATGCATATATATATGACGTTTCTTTAAGAAAGAAAAGGTTACAGTACTGAAACTTCTTTCAAGTTAAAATATTCTGAAGTTAATGTCGAAAGGGAGATCAATAAAATCCCAGTACATGTATTTATTTATTTCAAAAATAACATATCTAAGAGTAAACAGTAACAAAACGTATTTCGAGAATTTCTTTTCTATCTAGTCACTCAAGATTAAACCTATTGCCTAGGTATGTAGAAATGAGAGTACCTTTTCTAATCTATCTATAAATATAAAAATGAAAGTGACTATGTTTGTGACTTAATAACTTTTGAAGCACTCAACCGATCTCAATCAAATTTTCCACGTAGATGAGATTCGGGTCTGGGATGAGTTTTATCATTTCATTTTGACGGTGCAACTTAGGGAGGGGGATATATATATAAAAGTGACGGTTGAAATGAAATCATTAAGTTTTACGTCCCACGGTTACGCCGGTTAGGCCAAAGGAGACGGTGAGGATGAGAGATGAGTGAAATGGTGGAATGAACAAAGTGGGAGGAAACAGGAGAACCACGAGAAAACTCACGAGTACGGTGTTTGTCCACCACAAACTCCACACGGCGCGAGTTGGGATCGAACCAGGGACCCCAAGCACCGGAGGCGAACGCTGAACCACTGAGCCACCGCGCCCTCTATATAAAAGTGATCGAAAATGACACAATTAGTGTCGAATCTATAGTTGTCGGGGTCACTGAGATAAACAGTGACACTTCCAATGCCGTTAGAGTCCAAATTCAACCTCCATTTACACTATTGCAACTTTTAAACCTAATATGGAAAGTTATAGCCTGAAGTGAATCATTCCTTATCAACAGTCGTACGTAAGTGTTAATTCATTACTTTCTGCAGTTTCAGCGACTGAGACATCGAATTGTTATTGTCGAGCTGTACAGTGTATGTTCTTGTTTAGTTCTCAAACCATGCATCGCAATGCCTTGGAGCGCCATCTGTCTTGATTCAGCTGAGAAAAGTGTAAACCTAATGTACAGTACACTGAAAACCAACATGCAAATCTTCAATACCTGCTTATATTTCAAAGAATGGAATAAAATGGAAGCACACAATTTTGGTCTTTGCGAAAAGACCTGCTACGTTTGAGTTCCAACCATAATTTATCTAGAATATATCGTTATTTGTGTAATCACTTTTTATTAGTTTTTTTAGTGATATTCTACTTTCGTATCTTTACATTTCAAGTAATAAAAGCTAGTAACGTAAATCATTATTCTCCCTTTGAAAAAATATATTATCATGTCGAATACCAATATTTTATTTATCAGGTAGAAGCGACGGCCGGATCTCATAAAGGTTAGAAATCTTTGGAATTGATAATGCAGAAAATTACACTAAATATCTATCATCGCGTTCTCATGGCGCACTAGTGGTTAGCGTACATACTTTTAATGTTGGGAGGGCTGGTTCTCCATTTCGTTAGAAGAAAGATGTGATGGCAGGGCAAGACATTTCAGGTTTGAACCCAAGAGCCAGATCAAAGAGTTTGGATGTCATTTTTTTTCCTGAGCGATTCGAAGACAAAAATAGTAAATTTCAAATGCTTATCTCCAAATTAAAATATCTGAAATTGCCACCAGGGTTGTAGGAGGAAAGGAAATAGGCCAAGCAAGAGAGTGAATCATGCAGTTCATTTCAGTGATTGAAATCAATTCACGTTGCAAATAGTATTTTATTATATATTTTAATAGGCTACAAATAATAATAATAATAAAAAGGACCTATGATAATTTTTGGGAAAAGCTTGAACTTCTCTTTAGGCCTTCCTCTAGTACTGTCGTCATTGACTTCATTTTTGGAATCAACGTATAATAGTCAAGATTCGAATATGTTGTTCGTGGGGGAAGAAAAGGAAAAGGAGACGGAAGAAAATAAATCGCCTTGGTTACTTGGATGAACTGAAGAAGTCTCCCAATAGCTTTCTAGGCGACGGCACTTTCAAGCGATTGAGGTCAAGTCGGAAACAAAGACAATTGAGCAAACAATATCTGGTTGGTTGCTCCCACTGCACCCCACGCTTTCTTTTGCCTATCTTGTTCTTTGTGCAATCTTCTCTCAACTCGCTCGCAATTCCTATTCTATCACCGCCCACATTTCATTTCAATTATTTGTCATTTGAAAGTCTATATTCTGCAATGAAGACGAGAAGACTGGACTACTACAGACATAAGACGACGACTGAAAAAAAAAAAGCTCTTTTAGTTGTCTTTTGTAGTTTTCCCTCGCGGACTCACAACAACGAACATCATTAGCGACGCAAATTAAAGAGAATCAACGGGAATGAATATTTGAAAAGGAGTTGTACCGATTGAATGCTATTATTGATTTTAAGGTACTTATGGCATTAGTAATCTTTCATAGGGTGTTTCTACAGTCATAATCACATATTTTTCATTTCGATCTTTAATTTCTATGTTGACAGCAAGAGGGAAGTATGAAAAAGTCTTATTCACTTATTAAATGAAATTATTTTATTTACATAGTAAATTGCGTTTTTTTTTGAGAATGTGTACATAGATACAACCGGTTTATTTCATGCTTTAATTATTTAAATATTGTAGGTTTAGTAGGAACGTATATAATTCAGCCGTAAAAGTTGACGGGAATTTACTGAATAAAGACCAAAATCAATCAAATATAATATAGTCACTATATCTTCATATTATTCCATACATTTAACTTCATTAATTATATTGGAGCTCCTTCGTAGTTAAGCGGTTAGCGTACGCGCCTTTTGCGTGGAAGACCCGGGTTCTATTCCCGGCTGAAGCTCATGTGGTTCGGATTCCACGTTAATCAGTAGGTCCCGTCTCATAAAGCTGAAAGGGGCGTTAAACTCAAAATTAACTCAACACAATTACTTATATTGCTCATTTTTTTTAAAAAATGCATTTTATCTTCATTACTTATGTTTTGAATTTACTCTTTGATATGTTATTTAACTTTATATTTATCGAGTCATGTTTTCATTTAATATAAACTTGTTACTAAGGTAAATATTTTTTGAGGCCCGGCTCGTCCATATAGATGAAGTAAGCAGACACTTATAGGCGGCGCTTCGGGTGATTTGTTAATTTATTTATTATTATTTTACTTTGCAGAGTTCGCAACATTAATAAGGCGAAAATTATTAGAATAAGCTATGAAAAAGTATTAAAGCAAGCTACCATATAGCTTCACAGTGATACTTCTACTTAACTGAAGAAATCAAAAGGAGATTAAAGTATGTTTAGGTCAGGCGGGTAATGAAAAAAAAATCAGAATTTTGAAAAATAATTGGTTTATTGATTAATCGTCAGTACCATAGTGAGAGATATGTACGTGGTTTTATTTCATTCTTAAATAAATGGCAATAGTTGCATGATAGTGTAAAAATGTGAGCGGGGACAAGGAGTGCCGAAATATTTCTCACCTAGGGTGTCAAAATACCTAGAGATGACCGGCCCTCTGTATTTCAGTATTCAATGGTCTTTTAAGTCATTTATAAATTTAACTAAATCAGTTTTTGTCTCAAAATCTCAATCAGTGAATCACAGTACCTTGACGTATTCATAAGTAGAAATACACAGAGGCTACCTTACGATTTGTACCAATATTAAGTGGTTAGATTTTACTTTAAAGTACTCCAGTGAATTCAACTGATTAATGTGCATGTCATTAGTGCATGTGGTCCCAGTTCCAATTTCCAATTGGAGTATTAGTAACTACGCATAGTGTATATAGAACGTTACCGAACTAAAAGTTGTCCGGATGGCCATTCACAGAGACTGTGGATCACATTGGGACTTGAATCAGATGTAGTTGGATCATGCAAGATCACTTGGCACCAAGGACGGATCCAGGACGGACTTCTGGGGGGGAGGGATTGTAATACTGCTACTTAGAGCAACTTTTAAGAGCTCCAAACTCTGGGATGGGTTTTATTTATATATAAAATAAGGAAGTTTCCTCTTCTTGGGGCAGAGATGGCCCCGATCGCCCCCCTTGATCCGCCCCTGCTTGGAACACAGCACACACTTCCGCACCACACCACCTCACTTTCAAGAGAGCTGAGCGAAATGGCCACGTCATAAATTCTAGCTCATACATCATTTTCGTGAAGCGCTCTGCCCTTACACGCAAGTAAATAAATTTTACGAACCCTATTTTACTGGTAGGAATCGCCAACATATGGCTGATAGCCCTCTATGCATATCGGCTATGTTTGATAGTCATTCCATACTTCTTTAATTATTTTCTAAAATTGTTCGCGAAACTTCACGTTTGAAAACTCTAAAGCAGTGTTTTTCAAACTTTTTCGTTCATGGAACCCTTTCACGTCCAAAATAAAATGGCGGAACCCACGAAAATAGTATTGAATTATTCGACAATTTATAATAGTAGTTCCAATCTTTTGACGATAATACTAAGTGACTCATCTTAATTCTATCCCTCTTCTAAATGAGATAGAGATTTCTATTTTTATATTTGCTTCCTTGATATTGGTGTGTATATTAAAAAAGGTCCCAAAAGTTGAAATATCTTACTCGAAAAAAGGGAAACCCTCCTAGGATATTTTTGGTCTTTTTTCGAATTTCGAGACCTTTTTCGTTACAGTTCGAAAGAAGTGTCGGAATGGAGGTTTTGTCCCTTTAATTTTTATTTTCAAAAAATCATACATATTTTTTAATTATTCCGGTAAAAACTTAAAAAACAAGTTCCGAAGGACCCAAAATTAAAACAAACGTTTAGATGAGATAAAGACTTGAGAATTTTTTATTTGCTTCCTCAGGTCGGTTTATATGGAACCCCTAGGAACTCTTTGCGGAACCCCCTGGGTTCCCCGGAACATACTTTGAGATACACTGCTCTAATGTAATGTAGAAGATACTGATGAGATGTATCAACTAGTACAGGTGTGCCCATCCCCATTAAAGGTCCTGTCGCACCTCGCTCAATTCTGAAATACCCTCCACATAAACACTCTCAATGGTTATGACTTTCGATATCTAGCTCTCCCTCTTCCGTACAGGTTACGTCTTAGATCAAAATGTTCTAATTGTATAATTTGCACATTTTAGATTTCCGAACTATGCTATGCATAAGTGTCCGTCTGTCGGTTTATAGAATGGTTTTGTCTGTCTGTCGACAGGTATCAGATGAAAAACGGTCAGATATAACGGCGGTTTTTTGCAATCGATTCAGCGTCCCAAGGATACGTTCTATCATCTCTATTAAGCCTCTATTCAAACCGGAACTAGTTAAACAATTTCCGGTTTGGTCAATTATCTGCATAGAACAAAATGGTATTAGATAACCATAAGCGATTTTATCCAAACTATTCAGACTCTCAAGATAATACCACCACAACCAAAATCGGAACTTGTTGACATTTAGTACAACTTCTGGTTTCAATATTGATTTCCATATAGCAAAAACGATCAAAGATATCAAGTAATACTGTCTTTCCGCAATTGTTTTAGGTTTTTTAAAAGAAGGTTCCGCCTTCGCCATTAACCATCTGTTCAAACCGGAAGTAATTCAAATTGACGTTTTTTGCTTTTAACACTTATCTTCATAGAATAAAATGGTGGCAGATAGCGACAAGTAGTTTTCTGCAGTCGATTCAGAGTGTGATAAGAACATGTCATCACAATCCATAACACACTACCAAAACCAGAAATAATTTACTACTATTTCCGGTTTCAATACGAATTTTCATAAAGGAAAAACGTAAGAGAGATCGAGATGCAGGTTTTTCAATCGATTCAGCTTTCGTAAAGTAGGTTTTATCTCTTTCCTTATCCCCCTATTGCAGCGTTTCCCAATTAGGGGTCCGTGGCATTATTTACATCTTATAATTTATAGAATGTAAAAAATGTTGGAGACTTGCTCCATATATATATATATATATACTGTATGTTGTATGTTTATAACAGACAAAAGTTTGCAATTGTTGGTAACATTGCTACATACCTCTCAACCACTATTACTACCCAAGAATTTAAAGGTGCCGGGTCCGTACCTTGCCTTAAAAATAAAAAGATGGTCCGCAACTCTGAAGTAATTGGAAACCATTGCTCTATTGAATCCGAATGGGTTAAAATTAACCATTTCCCCTTTCAACTTCTATCGCTATAGATGGAACAAAAATGGTAATAGATAATGACAAGCTGGTTTCTGAAATAAGTATTGAAACCAGAAGTAGTAAGAAAACATACTAGCACAACCAGCAACACTCCATCAAAACCGGAAGTGGATGTAATTTACTACTACTTCCGGTTTCAATACTGATTTCCGTAAAGCTAACACGATAAAATATATCGAGATGCAGTTTTTTGAAATCGATTCAGTTTCCCAAGAGCAGGTTCTATCTCCTTTCTTAACCATATATTCAAACCGAACATGGTTCAAATTAACTATTTCTGGTTTCAACCTTTATCATCATAGAATGAAAACAGTAAGGCATAGTAAGTAATGGCTTTCTGATATGGATTCAGCGTCTGAGAAATAGCTTCTATCTTTCATTTTAATAATCTATTGCAACCAGTTGTTAAAGATGTACTTCTTGAAATTTGAATATTGAATTGCTAAAGTTTGGAAATTACCGTAATTTCACATTGTGAAATAGAACTCACTTGTTTTTATACTATATCCTCATGTGAATCTACCTTCTCTTTTTGCCCTTCAAAATTCTAATGGCGCAGTTTGAGTCATAATCTTTCCCTATTGGGCGCTCCGATTAACAAAACTAGTTATCCAATGTTACATTTAATGTGTTGAATTAGTACAGAAGTAGATTGTTTGTGATTTTCTTTTAACAAAAGAAACACCTACCAAAGCTTTAAAACCACTATATTGTAAACTATAATATGTATTTCTATAGGAGTATTTCTATAGGAGATGTTCTATAGTGTCTGAGGAAGGATATGTTAGATATCCGAAACCGTAACATATTTTAGTTTAAAATACAGTGGGTTTGAAGCTTTGGTCAGTGTTCCTTTGTTAAAATAATCAATCCAAAGCCATGAATAGTCTTGCCATTGTGATTTTCATTTTTAAAAAATGATACGAACGTCCGCTGAATATTTTTACGTTGATGATTACAGTAAAGAAGAGGTTAAGAAGCACTGTGGAGATCGGAAGGATTTTTTCATATATCAGAAAAGATTTAGATCATTCTGCATATATCTAATATTTTTATAATCGTATTAGAAAGTATAAAAATGACCGCTTTATCTGAAAAGGTCATTATGTCCCATATTTTTCCTATCACTCTACGGGAGAATAAGTTTAATTAAAAATATATATACTTAAAAAGTTCCTGTTACGTTCTTTATGTGCTGAAATATTCCCTAAAGGAATATAATATTCACGCTTTACGAATATTCTTGTTTCGTGAAGAATAAAGACGACGATGGATTATTATTGTCAGTAGATGAATGTGGTAACAACCTCCCCCAATGGAAGTGGAAGAAAAGAGAGAGAGATAAGCTTAACCCCTACAACACCTGCGGTTAACTCAAACCACTATATATGTTTCTAGTACAAGGGGCTTACCGCTTGAGAGCGAACGGGGGTGAAGCGAGGTAAGGTTTAAGAGAAGCCGAAAACGAGGAGAAAGGGAGGAATGAATACACTCAACACACACCATGCGTTGTTGAGTTCAGAGGAGATAATAGGATGTGTAAAGGGCGACGGTAAAGTCTCTTATCACTGTGAAATATGAGGCCATACTGCTGCAGGAAGTTCAAACGAGGGGAAGAGAGAAAAGGTAGAAAAAGAGAGAGAGAGAGAGAGATGAAGAAGGTAGATGTCTGTGTCCTCCATCTCTCTTTCTCTCTCTCTCTCTCTCACTGCCAAAACTTTCATAGGGGCTGGAATAAATACCATATCGATCAAGCCAGCATTACACGTCCGTCCGTGCGTCTAACGTGTAATGAGGTCTCATCAGGGCGCGCGATGAAAATGCGTGTCTGGGAGATGAGATGGAATGAAAATATACACAGATTGATAAATCGAAAGGAAGAAATGAGAAGCAAAATTCACAGAACATATCTACGAAAGAAAAAGAGCCAAATTATGAAGAATAACAAGGAAAGAAATATGAAAAAAAAGTTTTATATTCGTTAAATCAGTTCTCCAGTTTTCCCTAATTATCAGCATCATTATTCACTTTATATACTGTATATAAAGTTGGATATCTTATGTAAGAGCAAATTGATTTTTCAACCTAAGACTAAATTATGGCGTAATAGTCCTTAGAAGCCAGAACCTCGGCTTCTCTCACTGTTAATGTTGACTTTCTAGACCGGAGTTTGCTATTTACTCTTTCAAGTAGCTCCCCAATTGTCCTCAAGACGCTGGTTGGACGTCGCAATGCCAACAACATCTTATGAGTATGAATAGTAGCCTATCTTCCCTTGGACCAAATGCGGCACTATCTGACTTCGCTGATCTCACGAGAAGTGGTATTTCAGTACGGCTAAAACTAGGGCATTCATTGGCTTTCTTTTTCTTTGCAAACTACAACTATTAAACTTATTCAAATACACGTTATTTGAATTATAATGTTCACTCTTCTTTCTTCATCTTCAGAATAAAAGACAAAGATGATTACCTTCTGAAGTTCTAACGCGTAACGGAAATAGAATTTAAGATAAAAAGTCACCCGATGCACAGCCTGAAGAAATCTGCACTAGGTGACTTTGAACGGCACGAATTCGAAAATTTTTGAACTAACTTGACGTTACATGCTACAGTTCTTCTTCATACGCCCGAAAAGTAGGCTGGTTTAGAAATGTTTTATGACAGTTGGTATTGTTATATCTTTACAGATAATGTATGCTCGGTGCAACTGTGCCAAAAACCTATGGTAATTAGTAGAGACAGGATGTTTAGGCACGAAAAACCTAGAAAATAGGCAGGCAAATAGGCACTAAAAATTTAAAAAATAGGCAGTAAAATAGGCACTAAAATGTAGCTCGAAATAATGAAGATAAATACTCAATACCATTAAAAATAGATTCAAGTCATAAATAATGCTCAAAGAATATGGAAACATACTTCTTTGTCAATATTTTATTTTATTGTATATATAAAAACGAAGCTTGTTATGCATTCCTTATATACTGGGTGAACCTGGAAGATGTGCACATACTTCGGGAGGTGATTCGTGACATCAAAAGAATACAAAAAGTCTTCTTGCATGTTGTGGAATTCCGCGTCGTATACGAATGACGAACTTGGAATTGAAAATCGAATCCTGACAATTGGAGCGAGACATAAAAGTATGCACATACTTTGGGAGGTGATTCGTGACATTCAAGAGGACTTTTTGTCTTCTTTTCATGTCACGAATCACCTTCCAATGTATGTGCACATCTATCTGTTCCATTCCAATTGTCAAGATTCGATTTTCGATTCCAAATTGGTATCACTATCACTCGCACACGACACGGAATTCGACAAACTACAAGAGAACTTTTTGTCTTCTTTTGATATCACTAATCACCTCGGAAGTATGTGCACATCTTTGAAGTTCACCCTTGTATATATTGTAACGTACCACGTGCTTGTGTTTATAAACACCTAATATACGTATATATGTATGTATTATTTATGTTATATAAATTATATATTTTCCCAATGAAGGCTTATTTTGAAGAAAATGCATAGAATAGGCAACATTAGACATTAAAGCAATTATTTAGGCAGTAAGGGTCGAAATAGGCAAAATAGGCAAAATAAAATTGGCTTAAATCGAAAGTATAGCCCCCATATACAGTTTAAAACGTTATTTTTGATCATATCTTTAATATTAAAGAATAGGCATTTTGCCTAACATCCGGTCTCTAGTAATTAGTCATTACGACTTAGTATTGCATTTAGTCCACGTTAAAGCAGAGTGAAGGCCCCGTGCAGCCGTGTGTTCGTAGGAACACGCAGGCTACCGAAGGTGGGTATGCGCATAGAAGATTTATTTGTTTCTATATTTACTACTATTACTGTTTTTCTCATGGGGTGAAAGTAGTGCTATTGTTCGTGTCTGCGTAAAGATAACAACTGAAGTAGATATTGCAAAGTTAACGCAAAATTTTCAAATCTCCTCTGCATTCAAAGGTCTACGAAATTGACCCGAGGGAATTGAAAGCAGTTAATTGAGTAAGTGAAATTGATTGACATGTGCTTGTCAATATTTTCGGAGGATGACGGACCCAGTGAGCTCACGTCACTGCACAATGGTCCAGACACCCTCCAAACCTGGCCAAAACCTCAAAATTCGAAATTATCAGAAATATGAAAGATCTTACAGATTTAATAAGAAAAGACTAAGGTGTGCAGAAATAGGTAGGTTTTCGTGCTTCTCGTAAGGGTTGGGCCCACAGTTAGTACCAATGTGAAAGATTAAAATAGTGGGAAAAGGCCATGCATCCATCCTGGTGGCGGACGCAAAGTACATGATGTGAAAACAAAATAATGTGTAGTTGTTAGGCGTCAATAATTATTGTGTAGAGCATTGTTATACATTCGTCGTTCGTGACACATAAGCTGAACTCTAATCTGCTTTCATATACCAGTCAATATGTAGATAAATAAAATTAGATCGGAAACCTAAATTGGTATAATTGATATTGAATTTCATGTAAAGTTTTGAGTCCAGCCGAGTCCAGTTCTATAATGTGCTGAATGTGATAGTAGGAGATGTTATCTGTTAGAGAAAAAGACCGAGTGTTGCCCGTTTTTGCCCGATCTGGTTTGAAAGGCATATTTGTAAGTGAGTAGGTGCGAGTAGTTTTTAGGCTAATGACGGTTTTTCTTTAGCATTGCAGAAATATCATTCGAAACAACACGAAGGAGGTTTCTACAAGTCCTGCAGAATGTAGAAGGAAATAAAGAGACCAAAAGGCAACACCTGATTAGTTTCCTTGAGAAAGAAATGTCTACCGAATTGACGGCACTTTGTATTATATTGTGCTAGTCAATTCGGTGGACGTTTCTTTCTCAAGGAAACTTATCAGGTGTTGCCTTTTGGTCTCTTTGTTTCTTTCTACATTCTGCAGGAATTGTAGAAACCTCCTTCGTGTTATTTCGAATGACATTTCTGGAATGCGAAAAAAGAAAAAGAAAAAACGTCATTAGCCTATACTGCTCGCAACAATATTACCCTACCACTTACAAATATGCCTTTCAAACCAGATCAGGCAAAAACGGACAACACTCGGTCTTTTTCTCTAACAGATAACATCTCCTACTATCACATCTAGCACATTAAAGAACTGGACTCGGCTGGACTCAAAATAAAACTCTACATGAAATTCAATATCAATTATACCAATTTTGGTTTTCGATCTAATTTTATTTATCCACATATTGACTAGTATATGAAAGCAGATTAAAGTTCTACTTATGTATCACGAACGACGAATGTACGAGAACAATGTTCTACACAATCATTATTGACGCCTAACAACTACACATTATTTTGTTTTCACATCATGAACTTTGCGTCCGCTACCAGGGTGGATACATGGCCTTTTCCCACGATTTTAATCTTTCACGTTGGTACTAACTGTAGACCCAACTCTTACGAGCTGCACAAAAACCTACCTATTTCCTTACGTCTTTCCTTATTAAATCTGTAAAATCTTTCATTTCTGATAATTTCGAATTTTGAGGTTTTGGCCAGGTTTGGAGGGTGTCTGGATCACTGTGCACTGGTAGAAAGAAGTCCTTTACACTAGGTACTAATACATCTTCGCATGCGTGCCGACTACGTGGGGCTCCGGCACCCACAGGACTTTTAGTTTGATAGAAACAAAATAAAATAAATATTTCTCATTTGCTATTATCAAAAAATAATAAACAATTAAAACATAGATATGGAAGTTAAAATTTCTAATCTCTAAATCATAATTGCTAGTTTTAAAGATGTTTGTGAAAACACAACCAAGAAATAGTGACACTTAAGTTAGTTACTTTATGTACACAACAAAGTTCTTTCAATTGCTTTCTGTAATACTATTAAAATTATTTGCTTCTATGGGCATTTTTCATTTAATTTGTATGAATGTGGTATTTTCTTTTAGTAACACGTTGATAATATCATTGCCTCTTGCAATCATTGTGCATCATGTAAGTTGTTTAAAGTGTACACTTAATGTTACGATTACATATGTTGAGAATATTCATTACAGTAATTTTGGACCCGGGTTTGAACCCGTTTCTCTTGTGTCAGCCGTGTTACCGACTGAGCTAGGACAGCCCCAACTTTATCCTTATAGTACCGCTATATTTTACTTTATCACAGCACATTCCTTTATGACATTGTTCGCTAGTGGTCTACTATGCCACGCTTAATTGCATGCATGGAGAGCATACCCGCGACCGTTAGGTCTATTTCATGGACGGGTACTGCTCAGATGTATCGCACCCCGCACGTAGTTCCTCTATACGCTATTGTATACTCATGCACGAGGTGCACCGTCAGAATTTGTCCCCTAATTCTGACTCGCCTAAGCGATGAAACCCTCATTCTCTGAGGGAGTGGGATACGCCCACTACGCGGCCAGACCGAAGTCCTGAGTGCCTACCAGTTAACCTACTGGTTGAGGGAGACTGCTAGCGAGTCAGTCCTACCATGCTCTGCAGGCATGGCGCCCGAGCGTTTCAAGGCAAGCTCACCTTCCCCATACGCTCAGCGTTACCCAGATTCCTGGGATTAGCTCCCGCATGGTACCGAATCCTACGGTATGACCACAGCCCAGCAGAGTCCAACCCAAATCCGGGGCCCCAGGCAGTGCCCGAGGGGGCTTGTTCAATCCCGGCCCTGCCTACCTCTATCGATCCCTTTATGACAGTGTTCATAAAAGATTTTAACTAAAAGGATAATCAATCAAAAAAAAAAATATCGAGACTCTCCTGAAAACATATAAATTTTTCTCTCCCGCCATTGATATGCACCCACATAAATTTTGGTAAGTTGGCGCCATTGCATCTCTGTTTGTTACTGTACAATATGAATGTATATATTTGTACTTCACTAAAGTACAATAACATGCTAAAAACAATATTCATACTAGTGGACTGTAAGGCTTGATTCGTACACCACATGAATGCAACCAAATATAAATTCACTGTATTTAATGATTACAACTTCAATTTGCACACAAAACATATACACGAGAATAAACATGTTCACAAGGTCTTTAGTTGTAAATGATTGTGATTGCGATGGCTTATTGTTTATGTTATGTTATATGATTTTCGACCATGATATATGGTCCACCAAAACTTCATGTTCTTGCTGCCTCCACACTCCCACACTTCACCAAACAATAGAAAAGCGTTAAGCAACTTGAACACTGTTGCCAGCTAAAGGCACACACACACTGTGAAACACACAAATAATCCCAAACATACTCCCCCCTGTTGGTCAGCTAAGGTCTGACCAAATAAAACAAAATGATACATATAAAAAACGAAACAAACACAAAACTTGAAGAACTGTACTTATTTTTTAGATTACTCAAATCTCAATTCTAATCCTTGTTATATGGTAATGCAACTAGTTTGTTGATGGAACGTTTATATGTTCCAGTTGTAGTACGAACCGTCACTACACGAACTAAGAAATCCTTTCCTGGGAACACCTTTTCAATGATGCCCAATTTCCACTGCAATGCAGGAATGTTGTCTTCAATCAGCAAAACAACATCTCCGACCTTGAGATTGTGTTGCGGTGAAGTTGTCTTAGAGCGTTGTTGAAGACCATGTAAATAATCTCGGGACCATCTCTTCCAAATGTGTTGTTTTAGTTGTTGTATCTTCTGCCAACGAGATAAGCGGTTGTATGGTAGATCGGTGAGGTTAGGCTCTGGTAAAGCTGTAAGTGCTTCTCCAATTAAAAAATGTCCAGGGGTGAGAGCACTGATGTCGTTAGGCTCACTTGATAGCACTGTAAGTGGTCGAGAGTTGAGACAGGCCTCAATTTGTGTGAGTAATGTTACAAACTCTTCATATGTTAACACTGCACCCTTTGTAATACGAACTAGATGGTATTTCATTGATTTTATGCCGGCTTCCCATAGTCCTCCAAAATGCGGCGAATTTGGTGGTATGAAGTGCCACTGAATTCCTTCGGTCGATGTAAAATCATGAACTTGAGAACTAAAAGGATCTGATGAAAACAACTGATACAATTCTTTCAATTCGTTGTTGGCTCCAACGAAATTTGTGCCATTGTCGCTGTATATATTGAGACATCTTCCTCGTCTGGCTATGAATCTGCGTAAAGCTGCTATGAATGACTGCGCACTAAGATCTGTTACCAATTCCAGATGTATTGCCTTGGTGGATAAACAAACAAATAACGCAACATATGCCTTACGTACAGATCTATTTCTAACTGCTCCTGATTTTATGTAAAACGCTCCAGCGTAGTCCACGCCTACGTTTACGAACGGTCTGGCTTGCTGCACACGAGCTGCTGGCAACTGTCCCATAAGTTGTTTTGAACCACTGGCCTTTAACTTGAAACACGTGAAGCAATGATGGATCACTTGTTTTACTACCTGTTTGCACCTGATGATCCAATATTTCTGGCGTAGTGATGATATTAATAATTGGGGTCCAGCATGAAGTAATCTGAAGTGTTCTGCTTCAGCTATAAGTTTTGTTAAGTGTTGATTTGAAGGCAGAACTATTTGATGTTTGGCGTCAAACGGAAGCTGACTATTCTCCAATCTTCCTCCAACTCGGATCATGCCTTCACTATCTAAAAATAGATGTAAATTGTTCAATTTACTTCTTGACGGAACAATGTTTCCATCACGAAGATGCTGTAATTCGCTGTGAAATCCAATTTCTTGTGTCCATTTGATGCAAACATGGAGCGCTGCGTGGAGTTCTTGTACTGAAAGACCTTCTGTTAGTTTGTTTTGCTTGTGTCTGATGTTATGAACAAAACGTCTACAATATGCTATTGTCCTAACTAACCTTGACAATTTTGAGAATCTTATGGTTTCATTGCACCAATTGTCTGAAGTGACTGTCAATGTTATGGTTCCCTTAGTCTCTGGAACTTGATCTGGTTGCAGTGAATCCTTACTTGTCACTGACCAATTAGATTCTAAACTAGAAAGCCATTGTGGACCGTGCCACCATAATGAATTGTCCTTTATGGAAACTGCATCTATTCCTCTTGAAATCAAGTCTCCAGGGTTGTCCGAAGAAGTTACATGTTTCCAACAGCTAACGTCAGTTAAGTCTTGAATTTGAGCTACTCTGTTGGCCACGAAAGGTTTCCATTTATTACACGGAGAAGCTAGCCATGCCAACACGACTTGGGAGTCGGTCCATAAATGGACGCTACTTATGTTCAATTTTAAAATTGGTAAAATCTTGTGAACTAATTTTGCCAAAACAACTGCTGCGCATAACTCCAGACGTGGGAGAGTGATTTTCTTGACTGGGGCCACACGTGATTTAGCACATAATAACTTAACTGATATTTCTCCTTGTTGATTGATCGATCGCATATAAATGCAAGCTCCATATGCTTTTTGAGAAGCATCTGAAAAACCATGGATCTGAATCTCCGCTATGTTTCCTTCAACGAGTACATATCTGTCGAATTTAATCTGATTGATTAGTGGAAGTTGCTTGTACAATTTAGTCCATTTCTTTGCTAATTCCATTGGTATACTGTCGTCCCATTGAACCTTTTGCCGCCACAATTCTTGCAAAAATATTTTGTATGAAATGACAACTGGTGAAATTACTCCTAATGGATCGAATATAGAGGCAATGATTGAAGCAATCTGGCGTTTAGTAATGCACTCTTGAACCTTCATTGTTGACGTCTGGCTTTCAACGAGAAATATATCCTTGTCTGGATGCCATGACAATTCTAATGCCTTGACGCCTTGGCCTTCGTGGAACTGGATTGGACGCTGCACTTCTCGAAGCTCTGGCGAAATGGATTCCAATAACCTGGGATCATTCGAACTCCATTTCCTAAGTGTAAAACCTCCCTTTCCCAGTAACTCTATCAATTGCTTCTGGACCTCTAGAGCTTGTTGTATGTTGCTCATGCCACTACAAACATCGTCAATACAGAAATCTCGACGTAATATTTCTGCTGCTACAGGGTAATTATGCTCTTCTTCGTCTGCTAATTGCTGTAGGCATCTTGTGGCCACAAACGAAGCACATACCGTACCATACGTCAGTGTTTTCAACTCAAAAACTTGAATCGGTTCATTTCTAGATCTTCTCCACAATATACGTTGTAATGGCGTGTCTTCTGGATGAACATTGACCATGCGATACATCTTAGCGATATCTGCAGTGAATACT
Source organism: Thermobia domestica (assembly GCF_964235325.1). Lineage (NCBI taxonomy): Eukaryota > Metazoa > Arthropoda > Insecta > Zygentoma > Lepismatidae > Thermobia > Thermobia domestica. The sequence continues at coordinate 97,002,891 of NC_137468.1, forward strand.
ATCGAATGAGTTCTAAAGCGCAAAATGATAGAAAACAAATCTTGCTGTATTGTAGGACCAACTAAGAGAATGTCGTTGAGGCCTTTTCCGCTGTCAGATTTTGCTGAAGCATCAAACACCACACGGAGTTTAGTTGTAGAGCTTGTGGGCTTAAAAACTGCATGATGTGGCAAATAGTATGCAACACTGACGTCCTCCTTTTTACGCTCATCTATCCTTACCATGTGACCAAGATCTTCATATTCTTGCATGAATTCCGTATATTTAGCTTCAAAGTCCGGGTGTTGATCGAATCTTCTCTCCAATTGCTTTAATCTAACCAATGCCTGCTGATAAGAATCGCCTAAAACTGTACGGTCTTCAAGCAAAGGCAATCGTACAGTGAAACGCCCTGTATGATCTCTTGTTGTATTCTGAATGAAATGTCGTTCACATGCAAGCTCTTCGCTTGATCTAGGTGTAACAGTAATTTCTTCTAGTTCCCAGAATTTTTGAAGTTGTTGCTGTAGATCTATATTTGTCTTCACAAAACATGTTGTTAATGGAATATGGGGGTCACGTTCCTGAGGAATGCGTCCTGCCACGATCCATCCCAATTCTGTCTCCTGAAGCACTGGAAAATCACCTGGCCGTGTTTTGTGTCCTGACTTCATAATTATGTAGAATACTTCCGCACCTAAAAGAATATCTATATCTCTAGGATCTGCTAGAACAGTGTCCTTGGGAATGTTCCAATCGTCATAATTAATTCTTTCTTCCGGTAGTTTACTTGTAATGTGAGGGAGAACTGAACAACTTATATTCAATGAAAAAATGTTAACACATGAATGGACACTAATATCTAAAGAGTACTTTGTATTAGATATCGCTTGATTTATACCTTGAATTGGAGTATACTGTCTATACCGTTTGATGTTCAATTGTTGCACCAAATTCTCTGTTACGAAATTGGTCTGACTAGCACTGTCTAGAAGCGCGCGACAAGGAACCAAATTTCCCTTATTATCCCTTACTTTTACTATTGCAGTAGATAACAACACTCTTGCGTTAGGCCTAGCCTTTAATGCACAATATGACACTTGCCCTAAATTTTCACTGGAATCTGAGTTGTTACTACGCTCTTGAACCACGGCACTGCTTACACTTGGAAACCGCACTGATTTGTCCTTTGTTACGTCTACATGCAATAATGTATTGTGCTTCTTGGAACACTTTTTACAACCTCTCGATTTACAATTCTTCAAAAAATGATTACTTTTCAAACAATTCATGCATAATTTATTTTTACGAATGCACTCTAACTTTTGGCTGTGTGCCGCATTCACAAAAGACGAACAAGAATATAAGGGATGCTGGCTATTACAAAATTCGCATGCATTTGAAAATGTTGATAAATAAGTCTTTGATGACTGAATACTTTTTGTTTGCTTGTTTTGTACGCTACTACCCTGCTTCACACCATCAATACTAGTTCTCATGTTCTCAAGCACCTGACAACGTTTCTCGAGAAACGAAAAGAATTCTGATAAAGCAGGAAAATTAGAATTCGTATTTTGAAGCTCCCATGACTTTCTAGTAGTTGCGTCTAATTTTGATACAAAGTGTTGGGTCAAAATTACGTCTGTGAGGTTTACGTTTGGTTCAAGTGCTTGTAGCGCATTTATATTGCTAGTAGCTGTATTTATAAAAGCGCGAAGTTCACTTACATTTTCTTTATACACTGGCTTGATTTGTAGTATTTCGTGAATGTAAGAAGAAGCAATTAGCTTTTTATTTGAATATCTGTCAACGAGTAATTGCCATGCTATTGAATAATTTGTTTCGGTAATTGGTAAATTTTCAATTAGGTTTAACGCTTCGCCCTTAAGAGAAGTTCGGAGGTACTGAAACTTCTGTACTGTGGAAATGTCTTTATTCTCGTGAATAAGAGATGTAAAGGTGTCCTTATATGATAACCAATGTTTACAGTTCCCATCAAATGCAGGCAACTGTATGACCGGTAATTTAACTTGTGCGCTACTGCTAGTGCTATTATTAACAGCTGATTCTTTATTTCGATGCTTTAAAACAAGTGCTTGCATTTGAGCCTCTAAAGAAAAATACACATTTTCAATTTCTGCACGAACGTTTACTGCTTCCGCTTCGGGTTCGATTTGATCAATTTCAATAGTATCTTGCACCTCCTGCAACTTTGACCAGACGTTATTTAGATGTTTTAAGCGTGCACGTATTTCTTCTATATTGCCTTCATTTGGATCAAAGGCTTGAACAAAAGTGTTTATTCTTGTTAACTGGCCTCTGTATGCAGATCTTTGCCTTAAAAGACGCTGGTGTGATTTAGGGATGGCCAAAAATTTTCGGATCCGGATATCCCGGATCCAGTGAGATCCGGATCCGGATCTTGCCGGATCCGGACCTAGATCCGGATCTCGGATCCGAAACTCAGATCCGGATCTCGGATCCGAATCTCAGATCCGGATCTCGGATCCGAATCTCAGATCCGGATCTCAGATCCGGATCCGAAATTCGGATCTCGGATCTGGGTCCGGATCCCGGATCTGGATCCGAAATTCGGATCTCGGATCTGGATCCGGAACTCGGATCTCGGATCTGGGTCCGGATCTCGGATCTCGGATCTGGGTCCGGATCTCGGATCTGGATCCGAAACTCGGATCTCGGATCTAGATCCGAAATTCGGATCTCGGATCTGGATCCGAATCTCAGATATTGATTCGTATCCAAACCTACATCTGAAATTGTGATGATAAAATTGAATATCTAAAATTCGTCAAAACTTTTTTCGGATTTACTAATATAGTAGGATGCTGTGCTTTTAAATGTTTCCATAACACGTTTGTGCTACCTTTGTTTTTTATGTTATTTTAACCTTGCAATATTTACTTTCTTATATAAACTTTCTTATTTTCTCATATACAAATGAAATATCTTTTAAATAAGACCCTTCTAATCGCAGGAATACTGGACAAAACAAACTCTTTATTAATAGTAGTTTCTGACTCACTAGAGTCCAACCATCAACAAATCTTTCACTTCGAAGGTACAACAAAAAATATAGACTGGTTGGCGTGGAACAACAGTAGATCTTTAAACATACACACGAGAATTTCAGGAGAGCGATATGGCTGTGTAGTATTATTAGTATTAATAAAAGTGTTCGTTGTACGACTTTATTACCTAACTTATGGCTTGCCCTTCTGAGGTCAGGAGTTTGTTGAAGGAGTAAATATAAAAGAGATTTCTGTTATTTCTTCTTCACCCTCCAGGTTTCTTTAATCATACATTGCAGGACGTAACCAAAACATATCCATGCATCGTATCATTGAAGCGTTTTGTGTTTTGTATATTAGTGTTCAAAAATATTTAACATATTCGCATTTGTTCATGTGATCTCAGGTTCAATTCTCGGTGGAACATACATGAGATAATTGAAAGCTGAAACAATATGAAAATAGTATTTAAAAGTCAGGAAATTAATATTAAAACTTTAGCTATCTATTCTGACTGTAAGGCTATAGTTAAATTAACCCACACGTTTCGTGAAGATATATTAAGTCGTTATTGTTTATTTACTATAAGCTACCAGATACATCCTCAGAGGCCACTTTACAGTGTAATAATCAACAGATGAAAACATTGGGAAAGGAATGGAAGGAAGGTCTCCAGAGCCTTAGATCAAGGTACTAACCTAGCATTTGCCCAGTATAACTGAGGAACAACCCTGGAAAATCCTCAGTCAGGATAGCTGGTCTCCGAATTCGAACTCGGTATAATCCAATTGCGAAGCAAGAATCCTAACAAGTAGCCTGAGCTCACTCCGTATTATTATTATTATTTAATTAACGTAATGTTCTAAAATTAGTGCAAATTAAACCCTACTTTCTTTATTGCTGATGATATAGTTAATAAGCCTACATGAGACATCAGTCTCCCATTATAGGCCTTGCTCAAGAAAGAATACCAGAACTGGAATTCAGGAAGCGGGGGTGAAGAGATTAATGAGGATGAGGAAACTATGTGCGATGCAAAAACTGAGAAATTATGACTTCATCACAGATATATTCACTTACATACGTCAATTAATATTTCTCTGATACAGGGCACTCTACTTTCTATAGTGGCAGGGAAATGGCCCGCTTTTGTAAACGAACACATTAAGCACGTGCATATAGGCACAATATCCGTGCAAAGAAACATAGGTAAAACTAGAAAAAAAAATAGGGAAAGCGAGGGGAAAGTGATAAAACGCCATTCAGCTTTTTTTTTTTAAAAAAAAAGCTGAAAATAACTTAGAGCTACGAAAGACGCGAGGCGAATTTTATTGAAATGATTGTTTTTCCTTAGTGATTAGTTGTGCTAACTATGAACATGAATTAAAAAAGAAAACAAGTAGCTAGCTCTGAGTTTCGCAAACTGGTTGAAAAGAAAATATTGGATAAAATTTAATAATAAAGAAGGCATTTATGATAATTAAAACAAATTAAATTCTTGGCACGACAGTCCTTTGGTTCCTACCATCGGGCTTACGTTCATTTGAAGCGGGATTTGAATGCAAGACATTTACAGTAAAAGGATCCACAGCCTAATGCCGCAGACCACTCGACTATGGCTGTCGGGTTTTCTCGGCTAATCTGTAGCACATTTACAGTAACTGATTATTTTAAAAGTTGCTCCTAAATACTGACAATCTAAGTTTTATGTATCAAACAGGGGCGCCGGAACCGGGGGGGCAAGGGAGGCAGTTGCCCCTCCTGAAATTTTCGAAGGGGGCAAGATACTCGTTTTGCCCCCTCACTTTCAGACTGTAAAAACATCACACAACACTGGTTATACGAACTAAATTTTGCTTTTTATAGTAATGTGAAAAAAAAATTCTCTATTCCAGATTCATCTTTCTCTTTGTAACAAGGGACCGGGCGCTTTTTCTGCCCCCATGTTAGACAGAAAGAGTTAGGGAAAAGAATTAAAAATTCTCTTTATTCCATTGGTGTACATTCTCAAAACACTGTAAATTCTTTTAAAATTGTTGTTTAAGTAATCGTAAGTCTGCAATATGAAACGAGTCGTTGAGAGAGATTTTAAACAGATAGAAAAGTATAACAGTTAAAATGAGTAACAGGACAATTAGGGTCTAAAAACATTTCCCATAAAGTTAAATTAATGTTCTTACAAACAATATGTAGAGTGCAGTACGTTTTATAGTGAGGAGGAAAAATGTATGAGGTAGGATTAACAATTCAGAGCATATGAAAAATGCGAACTATATTGTCGTTCCATTCGTTTAATCCTTTCACTACCATTTTTTTCGGAGTGAGAAACATTAATATATGGCTATTTTAAGTTGTTTTCAAACGTATATATATATATATATATATATATATATATATATATATATATATATATATATATATATATATATATATATATATATATATATATAACATTTTCCTCTGTTTAGTTTTTCCACGTGGGAAAGGTGGAACATTATGTATCCCTCTGATATTTTTACGTGGGACCTATATGTCCCAGTGGTATTGACATGAATGATCTTGTACTTTCAATTATGAAGCGTATATTGTCAGAAAAACAATTGGGTCGTATTTATGATTACAAATATTTTACCTTTCGGCATCCTTTTCCAAATTACAGTACATGCAACCACTGCTTTATCACTAGTATATTGTTCCTCACTTTCATCTGTTCCATTATCACTTTCATTGTTTACGTTCACTTCCACTACTGTCTATTTGATAATGTTAATAAGAATTCTGTGAACCATTAGCAAGCTTCTCTTTACCAGTGGAACATCGATTTATAGCAATAAAATGTGGTAAATTACCAGGGGTCCTCTGAGAATGTATCGTGGAACACATATGTCCCAGTGGTAGTGAAAGGATTAAGATATGAGTGCAGAAACAGAACACCTGTTTCAGCTCTCCTTTCAGATCAAGTTTGTAAACAAGAATGAGGAAGACAGTCACTGCTTATAATAACTAGTAGTGTTAGATATTTAGCTCGCAGTGATCAAGCAATCAGTGGACATTTACATAATACGGGTAATTTGATGTCACTCCTGGATGAAAGAAAAATGGATGTGCCTGTTCTCAGCCAATGGATTAATCGACAGGATAACTGGCTTAGTGCTGATTGAAAGAATGAAATTTTAAAGATTATGGGACATGCAATATAGAGAGACTTGGTAGCAGAAGTTAAAGAGTCTCCATTTTATGCAATCATAGCCGACTCCACGACTGATATTTAAAAAAACATTTGTCTCTATGTGCGCTGTATTGACTCTGATTCATCAAACCCAACAAAATATTTATGGAAATGATCACCCCACATGGTACAAAATCGGAAACGGAATTCACGATCAAAGATATTCTAACGAAACCTAACCTGAATGCAGAAAATATAAGCGAACAGTGTCATGATAGTGGAGCTATCATGTCAGGACGAGTGAATGGTGTGCAGAAGATAACTTCGACTCAACATCCGAAAGCTGTATACATTCATTGCAATAATCATGCAGCCGACATTGTTCTTGAACTCTGTAAAACTATCAACGAAAGTAATCCTAAACATTTGCTGCCTGTTTGTCCTACTCGCTGGTGTGTTAAGCGAAAATCTCTAAACAGATTTCAATCTACTACAAACGAATTCAAATCACGTTGGAAAAGAATCATCAGTAATACAAGGGGTCCAAATGATGTTCAAAAAGTAATTCTAAAAGGTATTTGAGAAGAATGAACAATTTCGGAATGATGTTTTTTCTTATAGTCAGTATACGTGCTTTTGTACCTTGCGAACAACTGGCGAAAGTGCTTCAAAATTCTGAAGCTTCTGCTTCTGGAGCTAAAAGAGCAGCAGCGATTCTGTCTAGAGGACACTCTGAGAAATCTACGAACGGACAGTATATTTGAAAACATCTATAAGGAAGCAAAGGAAAATACAGACAGACTACACTTAAAATTGCCCACTTCATCACGATCAAAATAGAACACCAATTTGGTTGGAGGAGACTGATAATCCTTGTATAGCAGCTACCCTAGAACTTGTATCAGATCTTCCAAAATTGTACTTAGAAATCATTGACTATTTGTTGAATGAAGTGCAGCGTCGTTTCAATCACCCAGGCCTTAAACAACTCATAAAACTCTAGAAGATACTTTCTGAAGGAGCTATATGTGCTGGTGGGCCTCTCTCAAGAGAATATTTGAAGCAGGAATTGGGAGTTCACTTGTCGGATTTTAACCTGGATAGATTATAAGGTCAGCTTAGGCTGCTTCCACCTACCTTGATGACGACTGAGTCGCTGACGACCATCAGAATATTAAAAACTATTATCGCAGCCTTCTCGACTAAGTTGTTCGTCTAGGGACTTTCGTTCTCACTATGCCAGCTTCTTGAGCATTTGCGAAAGATCATTCAGCTATTTGCGTCGTCTAAAGACATTTGAGGACGTCGATGACGCAGGAAAGATTGGCTCATCTGCTGCTGTTTCATATGTGTAGCGACCATACTTAAAAACCATTGCAAGAAAATTCATATCAAAGACAAGCGAAAGAAAATACACTATTGGTCAATTTTGAAAAGAAATAAATGTAGAATTACGTAAGTGAAAATATTATGAGAATTATAACCAATTAATTTAATTACAAAATAGCACCTAAAATTCAATATAAACTTCAATTATTTCTTATTAATTGTGTCGTACTTTATTAGTGTGAAGTGAAGTGAAAATAATGAGATTAGGAAGAGAGGTGAATGTAATAACAAACTGGATATACTGAAGTAAGTGTAGTAAAAAATACAAATAACTCTGGATAATTAGTGTAATTGAATTTTCCATATAAATTTTATGAAGTCTTTAGTGAAAACTCCACTTTTCCATTTCTGGTACGAAGTCAAGTAGGTAGAAAAAATATATTTTCTTATTTTTTACTTAATTATGTAGTTTGTTTTATAATGTACAAGTTACTTTTTACTACAAAGTGCTACAAAGTTTGTACTTCTAAATAACAATTTCTATTAATCTAAAGATGTAAACTAAGATTCTTCTAATAGATGGAAATTTCACTCTCACGAAACTGTTTACAGCTTCCTTTATTATTATTATTATTATTATTATTATTATTATTATTATTATTATTATTATTATTATTATTAACAAATCAAATCAAATTAGTGTTACATTACAAACATATATTCGTATTATCTCACCTATGTTACATTCCCGTGTCTATTTTCAAGAGCAGTTTGCCCCCCCAGCTGAAAAATACTTCCGACGCCACTGGTATCAAATATTTCCTGCGATAATACCATACACTCTCCGACTTCTATAGACGAAAAGCTATAGTTACCCACATTATCTAATACAGAAATAAGTTCTGATTCTCTAATAGCTGCTGATGGTGATAGTCAAAGTTCACCGAAGCATGATCCCAAACCCAAACTGAGATATTGATGTCACTGGAACGCCTGAAAAGTCATTGTGGGTAAGTGAATTGCCCACTTGTCAGGATGAAGGGCGATGGTGATGTGAAATGCAGGGCTGTCAGAGGTACTACTTATAATAATTGGATTTGTAATATTCTATGTTGCCGTAAACCCTCTTCAAGAAGATAACTGTTAATTTTAGCTTTGAAAATGTTACATAAAGAGTTTTATTGCTATCATTAGGTTGCATATAAATCTCTTTATTCCGGAATTATCGGATTTATTTTACCGCTTAACTTTCACATCTCTTCTGATTTACGAATATTTAAATCACGATTATCCCCTTAAGGTCAATTAGTGATATTTTAACTTATTTTGAACCGACTATGTATATGGCTAGTCTTGTTATATGGGAATAATTGAGACTAGAAGCAGTCTACAGGCTACGTTCAAAAGAATCTTGTCCGACCTCCTGATAAACCACGTCTTTCAGCAAGGTGAATTGTGGCAATCCGATACTAACATGCGGAAATCTTCCGGTTCAAGTGAAAGCTTCCATAAGAATCAGCACCCTAATCAGTGGTACGTGCCTTGCTAATTTTTCTCCAATGTGAAAGTACCTAATTTTATTGTTAAAAATGAAAAGGTTTTTATTTCAAACAAGTTGTCATTACAGTTTTCATATTTGAACACAACACTCATGAAAAGTCATGTTAAAGCGCGACTTACTCCTGAAAAAGAATATTTATCTGTTTTTAATTTCTCGTGTTCCTCAAACTACATGCGGAATTAGTGCAAGTGCCTTCCGCTCGCATTACCTAGGTACAAACGCAATGGCGTATTTAGAGGAGAGGCTTCCGGGCTTAAGCCCCCCCCCCGAAATCTTACTTACTATAGTAAACTATATGAAATATCTTGCAGAATTTTCACATTTTCAGGCAAAGCCTCCCCCCGAAAGTTAGCAAAGCCTCCCCCCGAAACAAAATCGTAAATACGCCACTGTACAAACGGCTACGATCTTGGTACTAGCACATGTTTCGGTTTCCAGATCTCAAATATTTATTTTTCAGCCTGATTCTATGTATGAATCCGAAATTTCAAATCTAGATAAGAGGCACCAAAATTCATAGTTTATTCTCGGTGCTCATATTGTGATTTACTAAATAATTATTAAATCTAATTGTAAGGTATACATTTGATATTTTGAGCAGACTGAGCAAGATAAATTTACGTAAAAAGTAGTCAATACTTGTCTTAACTGTTTATGTTTTCTTAACTGTCAATAGGAATTTTAAATATTCATCTCGGTCCTGCAACCGAGTGGAACTAGATTCGACATTTGAGCTCTCATCCGGATCATTTTTTTTCTTAAGTAAGCAAAACATTTGATCTTTAGAGTAGAATGAAGGAAACAAATAGACTTGTCAATATTCGTCTTAATTTTCTGTTCTCTTCTTCACTGTCAGGACTTCGTGAAATTACTTTCGGCGAATTTTAGATATTCATGTTTATCATAATTTGGATGGGATGTGGGTTTGGATAAGAATCAAGATCCGAGATCCGAATCCAGATCCGAGATTCGAGATCCGGATCCAGATCCGAAATCCGAGATCCGGATCCAGATCCGAAATCCGAGATCCGGACCCAGATCCGAGATCCGGACCCAGATCCGAAATCCGAGATCCGGATCCAGATCCGAAATCCGAGATCCGGATCCAGATCCGAAATCCGAGATCCGGATCCAGATCCGAAATCTGAGATCCGGATCCAGATCCGAGATCCGGATCCAGATCCGAGATCCGGATCCAGATCCGAGATCCGGATCCAGATCCGAAATCCGAGATCCGGATCCAGATCCGAGATCCGGATCCAAAGGATCCGGACCCAATCAGATCCGGATCTTCGGATCCGGCCAGATCCGGATCCGGCCAGATCCGGATCCGGCCATTTCTAGTGTGATTCACTCATGATTAAATGCTACGCAGAAATATGAAGAATAAAAAACTACTGACCTGATGATGATGTTTTTTGTTTTCTTTTACCTATGAAATATACTCCAGAAGCGTGGTCCTGGTACAACAGCTGTCCGCCTACACAGAAAACGTGCTGATTGTCCAACGTACGTGATAGCACCACATATAGGCCGACACAAACACATTTCTCTTCATAACAGCACAGAACAATTCTCACAATTGTCAGAAAGCTTTGCACTCATGTGGCCCGGATAGGACCAATGTACAATATGAATGTATATATTTGTACTTCACTAAAGTACAATAACATGCTAAAAACAATATTCATACTAGTGGACTGTAAGGCTTGATTCGTACACCACATGAATGCAACCAAATATAAATTCACTGTATTTAATGATTACAACTTCAATTTGCACACAAAACATATACACGAGAATAAACATGTTCACAAGGTCTTTAGTTGTAAATGATTGTGATTGCGATGGCTTATTGTTTATGTTATGTTATATGATTTTCGACCATGATATATGGTCCACCAAAACTTCATGTTCTTGCTGCCTCCACACTCCCACACTTCACCAAACAATAGAAAAGCGTTAAGCAACTTGAACACTGTTGCCAGCTAAAGGCACACACACACTGTGAAACACACAAATAATCCCAAACAGTTACCATTTAGGATTTGTAAATACTATACTACTCACATGAAAACTTTCTCGCTAGTTGACAGTGTGCGGAAAGAACGGAAGAGTCCATATCATTGTTGACACACGGTAGGGTGAAGAGATTTAGAAAATAAAAAATCGGTACACTCGGCAAACTGGCATAATTTGGACAACCCGTGTAGGTATAATAATTGTAATATCGTTATTCATGCTGGTGAAGAAGAAGTCACTACCTTTTCAAAATAACCAGATTTGTATTTGTTTAACCCTATTCCAGCCGTAAATTCTACATTATCTTTTAACATTTTGTAGGAACCAAGATTACGTTCATTGACTGTCACTGGAATGTTATATTTTTTGATAACTGAATTTCTTATAGAAGTTCTGATCTTTCCTTCACAAAAGTACAGAAACCCATATAAGAAATGTGTATAAAATAGTACTTTGTAATTATATTACGTAAGTACTAGCAAAAAGCTGGACACATATTATTTTTTTTTTTAACAGGGATATTCGGCGTCCTGTTAATTTTTCTCGAGACACCTGACTACTTTGTGAACAAAAGGGAAGAATCCCATTAAAAACGGGACGACTGGCCACTCTAACGTACGGACTTGTACTATCTAACGTTTAGCGTGATTACTTTTTTCTTGAAGGCTGAGTTTCGCATATTTTAATTGATATACCTAGGTATTATTTGAAATATTATTTCAATGTTACGTAAGTGAAGACATTTTTGGTAATGTTTACAAAGGACATGATTAATGAAACATCTTTCTATTCATAAACCTTGTTATCACCGCACAAAATGTCCATATTACAGTATCAGTATTTTTCTAGTTCTTGCACATGCGACAGCGATTGGAGCGCGAAGTAAAAACAGAAAATCTTCCAGGGCTCAGCTCGGTAACAATTAGAGACCGGATGTTAGGCAAAATACCTGTTCTTTAATATTAAAGATATGATCAAAAATATAGTTTTAAAGTTTATATGGGGGGGGGGTACAGTTTCAATATAAGCTAATCTTATTTTGCCTATTTCGCCCCTTTCTACCTAAATAATTGGTTTATTGCCTAATGTTGCCTATTCTATTCATTTTCCTAAAAATAAGATTTTATTGAAAAAAAAATATATATATTTAGTATTTCAAGAAATTATTCTGCCTCTTCCGAGAAATGTACGTGTTGTTTGTAGTGATAAGATGCCGTAAAACTTTGGACAGCTAAGTGAACTGATAAAGTAATTTTAAACTTCGGCCTACTGTGTGTACTGAGAAACTGTATACAATTTGGCTTGTTATGTGTAACGTACTATATAGAATGTATTTACCAAATATAGGCTATATGGAATACATGTCAAGCTTTGTTTTCATACGTACAGTAAAAGAAGATATTAACAAACAGGCCTTTCTCTATTCTTTGAATATTATCTATGACTTGAATTTTTTAATTGTATTGATTGTTTATCTTCATTATGTTTCAATCTTTGAATAATTTATTTTAAATTTTTCTGAGGTACAATATTTTGACTGTTGACTTTGGTCGTTAAAAAAACCAGCTATTGAATTATAAATTCAATCTAAACAAGATATGATATATTAATGGTTGCAGCTTTCGTTCCTTTACAAAATTAGCCCATAGTATAGTGGTAACAAATAGAATAGGTTATCCCCTCACGAGACAGCAATTTTTACTACCCTGTCCAGTCCATAGATCAAGATAGGACAAAACGAAAAACGACTTACACCACAACCTTCCGTCTCATCCTTCAGAAATAGTCTGATCCTTGTTGGCTTGTATGCTCGGCTGATGTAAGTCAGGGGCGGATCCAGGGGGGGGCGATCGGGGCGATCGTCACCCCAGAAGAGGAAACTTTCTTATTTTATATATATAAATAAAACCCATCCCAAAGCTTGGAGCCCTTAAAAGTAGCAGTATGACAACCCACCGCCCCCCCAGAAGTCGGTCCTGGATCCGCCCCTGATGTAAGTTGAAGTAATGATCCCCCGCTGCTTCCACCCACCTTTTTTATTTGAAAGTTTATCTTTGTTGTTTAGTTTTTATCTTGTTAAAATTCACTTTAATATTTATTTATCTAAAGATTAGGTCTTAGCATGCGGGGTCAGGTTTAGTTTTCGATTTACATTTTAGTGCCTATTTTTAAAGTTTTAAGTGATATTTGCCTGCCTATATTTCTACCTTTTAAATGCCTAAACATTCAGTCTCTAGTAATAATAATTCAACATTCTCTTACAGTTTTATCTACTTTGATTAAAACAATTAAAGTAACCAAAACATTTCTAAAAAGAAAGGCTCTCATTGGCACAATACACCGTATTAAAAGTATCTCTTCAACCTATCTGAAAATTCGTAGGGCAAGACGATACAAGCAGACAATGAAAAATGTGTGAAGCAAAATTAATTTACCATGGGGGCTCCATTTCTCTCGCCTCTTGACAATGGGATATGTCAGAGAGAAATAAATGGCGAACTAAACCTTAATTTTTTTTCTTTCTTTCATTCATTCATATATGTTTTTGTTTCAGTTGTGCATTAATCTGTTCCGGAACAGACGAGTCTTGTCTTTATGTAACTTTCCAGAAAAACCTGTTTGACTACTACACTTTACAGATCCCAGAGCTTCTATGCTTGACCTACACACACATAGACATATATATGTATATATACTTGAAAACAATAGAGAGCACATCAGCCTTTCAGAAGACGTTAGTATGCTAAAAGTTTACTGCAAAAATAGGACAACTTCATCCTACAAAAAATATCTTCTTTATACAGTACGGTCGATCACATGACAATATAACTAAAGACTAACAAACACGAAAGACATCGACATTAATAATAATAATAATAATAATAATAATAATAATAATAATAATAATAATAATAATAATAATAATAATAATAATAATAATAATAATAATAGCTGCCCTCCACAATGGTCTAGTGGTTAGTGCGCGTATCTTTGATACACAGAATCCCGAGTTAGATTTAAGATGAAACAGTATTGAACCCATTACAGTGGTTAGGATTCTACCTTGAACTTTAGGTACACTCTGATATAGTCTCGGTTTCTAAAAACAGACCATAAAAATAGAAAAACAAACTAACAAACAAACAATAATAACTAACTAACTAACTCTATGGCTTATGAAACTCGGAGGTTCAATGCTGCGTTCACAAATCTCTCCACTGACTTCTATCCTTAGCCAATTGGATCTAGTTTCTACTTTGTATTCCTATCTCTAGATCCACCTTAATTATTGTCCTCTCATCTGCGCATAAGTTTCCTAATGGTCGTTTTCCGATTGTTCTTCCAGTCAAGACTGAAAGCGTTCCAACTTTCTTCCATCCTAGCTACATGACCTGCCCACCTTAGCCTCCTAGACTTGATGACCCTAACAATGTTTGGTAAAGTGTATAAATTATGTAGTTCCTCGTTATGACGTTTCCGCCATTCCCCATTGCCGTTCCTCTTGGGTCCGAATATTCGTCTCAGAATCTTGTTCTCAAATACTTTCAGTCTATGTTCTTCTCAGAGTAAGCGACCATGTTTCGCAACCATACAAAACAACAGGCATAATCATCGTTTTTCATATTTTAAGCTTCAAATTCCCCGACAGAATTCGCGATGACAACAGATTTTGAACTGAAAAATAACACGAATTCCATGCTTTTAGTCGACATTTAATATGATTTTCGTCTGTTACTATTGATCCTAGATATTTGAAAGCATCCACTTTGTCTAAAGTATTATTTAATATTTTAACGCATCCATAATTTGCCGTATTATGGTCCCGACGCAATAATAATAATAATAATAATAATAATAATAATAATAATAATAATAATAATAATAATAATAATAATAATAATAATAATAATAATAATAATAGGTATTCTGCCATATTATGGCAGGTCACTTGCCGCAGCTGAAAAGCTTCCGTGCTTCACAGTCTTTTCTCTTCGTCTTCACGTACGATTTTTCTGTTTTGATATTGTCCACTAATTGTAGTGTTCTTCCTACCACTATACGCTCTAGTACGTCTCTCATGATACAGTTCCTTCATAGCCAATGTCCCAAACCAGTTTCTCTTCATCTTCTTAATAATTAAAATTGTTCCTTTCTTCCCCACATTTCTATTATTATTATTATTATTATTATTATTATTATTATTATTATTATTATTATTATTATTATCTATATATTAATAGCGGTGTCTGTGAACAAAAGACTTCCGATCCAAATTAAAAATGACTATGTATGTGACTCTTAATCTCTTGAACCACCCGACAGATCTCAATCAAATTTTGACGTAGATGCAGTTCTGGCCTGGGAGTGTTTTTAGATATTCACTTTGACGGTAGAACTTAGGAGAGAGGGAGGAGGTGGAATTATAAAAAAAAATAAATAAAACTTAATAACTCTTGAACCAAACGACCTATCTGGATCAAACTTTCAAGGTAGATAAGGTTTGAACCTCAGATAGATTTTATCATTTCACTTTGATGGAACAATATAAGGGCGGGGCAGGGGGCAGATATACAAAAATCAATAAATATAAAAATAAAAGTAACCATGTTCATGAGTTAAGATGCCTCATCCCGGCGAAATTAAAATACCGCTAATTTTACAGTAATTATGTGACATCTTCCAATAGATAAAAGATAATCAAAATGTGGAACAAGAGCGCCCTAAACAATATCATTTTACATGAGATACGTTATCACGACTCACTTATCTGCTTTCGATTTCCAGCCATTTTGAAAATCGGCATTTATTTTCGCGTTTCTAAACGGCTGAAAACGGAAAGTCACTAGATGACTTGTGATAACGGTACCTCACGCAAAAAATATTGTCTAGAGCGCTCTTGTTCCACATTTCGATTATCTTTTATCTATGGGAAGATATCACATAATTACTGTAAAATTAGCGGTATTTTAATTTCGCCGGGATGAGGCCTCTTAATAACTCTTGAACCACCAGATCGATCTCAATCAAATTTTCAACATAGATGAAGTTCGAACCTGGGAAGTTTTTCATTATTTCATTTTGAAGGTAGATCTTAGAGGATGGGAGGGGAGGAGGGTAAATATATGAAAATGAATAACTCTTGAACCACTCTTGAACATAATAACTCGATGAAATTTTCAACATACATGCCATTTGGGCCTGGGACAATTTTTATCATGCCATGCCCCGCAACATGGGAGAGAGGGATATATAAAAATCACCGAAAATGACCAATACCAAAGAGCATTTTAGCAATAGTAAGAATGGAACATATTACTTTTTTTCCTTAATTTAATCCAGAGAAATAGGGGTGCGTCTTAGATTCGAGGACGTCTTAAATTCGAGTAATTATCGAGAAATACTTAATTCAAGATACAGTACGTATCATTAACGTGTTATTAAAACTATTTTGCTAGCCATAAATATTTTTAATTTTGTATCATATTCAATTATTCATACAACAATAGTATCCTGCGCTTGCGCAGGACGTGCGGGTTTGCTAGTTATTATTATTATTATTATTATTATTATTATTATTATTATTATTATTATTATTATTATTATTATTATTGTTGTTGTTGTTAATAATAATAATAATAATAATAATAATAATAATAATAATAATAATAATAATAATAATAATTCGTTTTCGGCTCGACCAGCTAATTCTCTCAATTATCCTTCACACCCACATTTCGAAAGCTTCCAGTCGTTTTTTTAATCATTTTTGCGTAATGTCCATGTTTCTCAGCCATACAATACGATACTCCTCACGGAGGAATTTGTGGGTCTTTTCCTGAACTCTTTATCCAAGGTCCCAGAAAATAGTATTTTCATCCTCTTAAAGGCTTCTTTCGCTATTCCTATCCATGCTTTTATTTCACCTTCACACTTCGCATCATCACTAATAATAATACCCAGGTATCGAAAACTAGACACCTGCTCTATTTTCTTTCACTTCTATATTTGACACCGACTGCTTCGTTCCCATTACCATGGCTTTCGTCTTCTTTAAGCTATAATGCGAAATTAGGAATGGAAAGGCAACTGGGATAGATAATATACCAATAGAATTCATTAAAAATATGGGAGACAAGAGAAAGAATTGTTCTGACTCTGCAACGAGATATATAAAACAGGAAGATTTTCGTAAGATCATCATTATACCGATGGCTAAGAAATCGAACCCAATGAAATGTGAGGATTACAGAACTATTAGTCACATGTTTCATGAACCAAAAATTTTGTTTCGAATTCTGAACAGAAGATTGTATGGAAGAACAGATGAAAAAGTTCAGATTCCACAGTTCGGGTTCAGAAGAGATAAGGGCACAAGAAATGCAATTGAATTATTAAGGGTGATCCGTGAAAGGTTTATAGAAAAAGGGAGAGAGGGTATGCGGTATTTATTGATCTAGAGAAGTCTTTTGACCGCATAAATTGGGAATTGTTGTTGGAAGTTCTAAAGAAGGTTTGGTTGGAATGGAAAGACTGCAGACTCATAAGAAAGTTATATATGAACCAACAAATAAGTGTTAGAATAGGGGAGGAAATGACAGAGGAGAGTGCAATTGGAAGGATAGTTCGACAGGGATGCTATCTCTCACCAACAATATTCAATATCTATGTAGTAGAGATAGTAAAAAACAACCTACATAATGAAGACGCTATTTCAGTAGGTGGTAGAAAGATTAAGTGTATACGGTTTGCAGATGATATGGCGCTTGTTGCGGAATCTGAAGAGAAAATCAATAATAATAATAATAATAATAATAATAATAATAATAATAATAATAATAATAATAATAATAATAATAATAATAAAATAAAGTCTGCTGGTGTGGTCCTGTAATCCAGCTCTCTTGCAGGCGAAATTGTGTGATTGGCAAGGCTCAACAGCGTACGCAAGAGGGATTCCAGGTGTTAATACTCTAGATATTACACAAAAATAAACGTTTACTATATTAAGATACGGGGTATACAAACACCTGAAATTATATAAATTTGGGAGCTTCAATCCCCCACTGAACTTCTGAGTGCACCATTGGAACGGCCTGTGAGATTTATCTTGCATGACTGCCTTTTCTTCCAATTCCACCGGATTCAAAGTCTTGGTCGTGGATCGTATGTTGCGCACGATACAAGTGGCTGTCTCGTCTCAAAAATATGTCCAGAAGGTGATGTTTCGTTATGAAAATTCTGTCTCCCCTAGTTTCGTGCGCCATCCTGGTAGTTCTTAGATCACTTTTATAACACAGAGTGGGGCCTTATCTTTCATACCACAGGTATTGCATAAGGATACAAAAGACAGAAAATATAATAATAATGGCTCCACATAAACTAAATGATTAACATTCATGCTCTCGGCATTGAGATAAATATCGTGCGCCTATGACAATTGGGAAGCTACTTAAATTAAGATGTGGTGAATTCAAAATTAGAATGCCAGAAATAAAGACATGCGCTGACAATGCACCACCCAACTGACTCAATGGCAATAGATCTACGTACATTAGGTACTAGAGACTTCAATTTTATAATGAACTCTTAAGGCTTAAACATAGGATGGACGGATCCTGAAAACGTAAACCACGGTTTCAGTTTGCCACTTAAACCAGTTTGGAACGGTTAACCAACACCGAATCGAACTGTTTCCACACTGAATCTTTACCTATCCCAAACCGGACCGAACCAGTTAGCAGATTTGTGTATAATAAAATATTTTTACTCGTCAAAATTTTTACGTATAAACAAATTATATTGGACCATTATGGATCATAATTTTGTTAAATTTTGTATTAAATAGTGTACTGTTATATATCAGTTGATATTGATCCAAACAATAACAATTTACAGGCTTATATTGTAAGTAATGATACTATTAAACTTATTTTCATGGTCTTTGTCAGGGTTAGAGGTTGATGCACATTTATATTTAAAAATTAAATAATGGTGTTTCTCACTGTCCTTTACCTAGGGAACAATATCCCTTAGTTCTAGGAAGATGAAGTTTGGTAGGCAATTAGCCTATTGTTCAAAGGTGTGGACTAATATAATGTGCCTGTGAAATTAACAAACGATAGGCTGCGGAGTTTTTTTCACAATCAGAATGGCAAACCTCAAACCCCAGAATACCTAGAAATACGAACTTTTGTAGGTAGATTAAAGGAGTAATACAAATTGTTAAATTTTAGGTAGTTTTAGTACTCACTTAAATAGTATAACTGTAATATTTCCATTGTGCGGTAATATATCCTTCGTATTAGAATATGATTTAGTACTGTTAAAGTAAAGTAGTACCCAACTACCTCAGTCGATTAGCCTGAGTACACGATTCTCATAATGAAATATCAATAGATAAGAAGCGAGTGAGTCTTTACTCTAAATTACTTATCTTTTATTTTCCCTTGCATTATACCAGGTGATAAAGGAAGTTCGTATGGTCACTCAAACAGGGCCCACAAAAATCTTAAACATCCATTTTATTCTTCGAAATAATCACCATTGGCTTCAATGACATATTCCCAACGAGAGACAAGCTTTATAAATGTCTTTTGGGGGAAAAAATCCTTTTTCTGGAGTCCAGAGATTGTGATACAGTCTTTGTGACATCGTCGAGTTTTCGGAACTGCTGTTTCCACAAGTGTTTATCCATGACCAAAACAGATCAGATGGATCGATGTCTGAGGAATGGCGTGAATGAGGCAGAATTTTCCAGCCCAATGTTTTGATCACCTCTTTAGTTGTATTTATCGTATGAGGTTTGGCAAGATGATGGATGAGAACTCCTCTTCTGTTGACCAGTGGTGGCTGCTTCTGGAGCAGTGCAGCTGAACCTCTTTACAATTGTGTCAAGTCGTGTCCATCAGGAACAGTGTTCTGTTAATATGTGGACCAGAGCCGTGCCGTGCCACATAAATTTAACGACGCAGATACGAAAACCCGATAATTGACTCTACCCTACGTTAATCAGCAGTTTTAATACTGCAGGTACGAAATCCTGTGATTGAACTCTATCCTACGCCAATCAATGGCTTTAATGTTGCAAAATAGTCTACGAAAGCCCATCAACTGACAGATACGAAAGCTCTACGCCAATCTAACGATACATATGCGTGCAGACACTGGCAAGAATTTGTCTTTTAATTTTTTCTCATGTCATCCACGTCTTCGATTTCCAAGATCTACCACTGATTATAAACCCTAATTAACATTCTAATAAATTTTTTCGTATTCACAATTCGACGGCTTAGTTTCAAAGGAACGAATCTACAAGAATTGATTTCTTTTTAGATACTAACATTTCTGACATATCAGAGGTCGAATGCTTCTTTCTGTGAAATAATTATAAGTCCAACTTCCTTGTAAAAATTGGTTATTAAAATTAAAGAAAAAAAAACGGATTATCACAAACTAAAATCAAATACAAAAAAAAGAAAAATCTTTTCGCAATTCTGAAAAATTAACTTTTTGTAGATACATTCCTATAACACTAAGCTGTCGAATTAGGAGTATCATTTCAGTTTTACATAGGGAAAATGCAAGATTCTCTACAGGAATATATATTTATCTTATCTTTGTCTTTTAATTCTTACACTTCATAAATTTCATTAACTGTTGAAGTACAGTTTCATGCTTTTGCTAGTGTATTAGTATACTATTGATTCAACTATATGTCAAACGCAGGGGACCGATTGATTAACCTTGTTCCACTTAAATGACGCCCTGTTCACAAAAGACAGCTAAGTTAATAAAAAAAATCTTCCTTCATAGTTAATTTTTTTGATTTTTCTTTTTATTTTAAAGTCACGTTTTGGCATGTTTTTACGTTACTATTTGTCATCACAAATGAAAAAGCTAATGTCATTCTGCAAGTTAAGTCATTTTCGGTTTCTGTCCTGAAAAATTTAGTATATATGTATATACATACTCTCACTTGTCATGAAAAGCAAAAAATTACTCGTGTCACTTCACTTGACACAGAGAAATAATTCATGATATTTATCATGGTACTTGAAATTAATCTTACTAGACATTTTTTTCTCACTATTTTGTTCATTTTGTGGTTTTTGTTTCGTGAGGTTGCTGGGAAACGTTAAAAATTTAACGAAACATAATTTCACTTTACTATTCACTGCAACAGCTTTTTTTTTTGGCCTTTTGTGGTTGGCTGTTTTTCTGTATGACACACATACATACAAATATGCGATAGTACATAGAAAATTACCACGAACATAAACACTCGTACTTGTGCTGTTATCTGTAGGTCAATTAACTCAAATTAAGGAACTGCAGTACTCACGTTTTGATATAAGAATTCCTTTTTGTTCCAGTATCGTATATCAATTAAGACACAAGAAAACTTTGCATAGAAAACAATTATTCGCACTATGCAAAACCGCGTTATTTGTTGTCTATTTACAATGCGTTTAATTTGTTCATCAAAAAATTAAGTTTAAAAGTGAAAAAATGAGTTATACACTAAATAATACATGAAATCCTTTCACATCTATAAAGTTGTTTTAAAAAATTTCACTCCAATTATAAATACGGTTTAAGTGTTGTTATATAAGCTCCTTCGTGGACTTCTCGCGGCGTGGAAAGAGTTTGATAACTAGATGATATTTTTTTTAAAAAATCAGATAAATTTTGTACATAAATTTACAAAACGTGACGAGAAAAAAATTTCGAGAATGGAGATGAGATTTGTAGGAGACGAAACGAGAAAACTTCATGTCTCGTCTCGGAGCAACAGTACTCAGAGTATTAAGTACATCGTAATAGCATGGATATTTATATAAATACACTTTTTTTGTACTAGCCGCTTTTATACGTAGGCACTGAAAAGCTGTTTTGCACAGAACAATGCCTCAAATCTTTTATTGTAAAGTTATTCGTTAGATTCACATCATTTTAAAAAAATAGCGAATAAAGTAAAGACAATGAGCATCAGACAATTAGGAAACGAGCCAAAGCTTTCTACAACATACTATCACATGAAGCTATAATTGTTTTCAACTGAAGAAGTTTAAGAACCGGATAACTATATGACCTCACAAGCTGCAGAATCAGATTCCTGGTTTATAGTTTGTTTAATAGCATATTGCTTACTTTCTAAATTTGCCATTCTTCATTATCTTTGTTACAAATATTTTTTTTAAAAAAAAGTGGGTAATGGATAGTTAATGCTGTCAATGAAACGAGAAATAAGGTTTCCTTGTCTCGTTTCGTAAATTTTGTAAACGTCTTCGATTCTCGATTTTCTGGTCTCATTTTGTGACTTTATGTACACTCATGTCCAAAATTATTGTCGCATATCTATAAATATGTTTTCCTAGGAATATAAGTTGATAACAAATTCGCCTGATACTTCTTATAATATTAATATATGTATAATCGGCAAAGACATGTATGTGGCAAATTTTATGTTAAAAGAGCAGTAAATAAGAACAATAAAATGAAAATAAAACTTTCTTACCCATTTAGCAACATTTTATTTTACTCATAATTTTCGTATTTATAATTCTTTTCCTCTGAAATTTACCACAAATATACATTTCCTGATTATACACATAGTTTCAGTGTTAAAAGTACGCTGGAAAACCATTATCAAATTTTATTCTTACAAGAAGACAGTTATAAATATGCGAGAATCATTTTGGACTTGAGTGTACAAAATTTATGTCCTGATTTGTTTTCTTAATTTTATCTAGAAATTATTAGAATCCTGCATTACGAAGAGGTCCACGAAGCGTGTGATACAACAACATTAAACCATATATACGAGATATGCATTATTTGTAAAT
Organism: Thermobia domestica; assembly: GCF_964235325.1. Classification (NCBI taxonomy): domain Eukaryota; kingdom Metazoa; phylum Arthropoda; class Insecta; order Zygentoma; family Lepismatidae; genus Thermobia; species Thermobia domestica. The sequence continues at coordinate 97,025,826 of NC_137468.1, forward strand.
TTGGAGCAAGGCGCTCGACCTTTATTGATTATTCATAGAATTTATTAGTGCATCAATTGATTGTTTTCGTGAACGAGCTCGACATTCAAATAGTTGAATTTGGTATATTAGCGAAAAGCATAATGGCTTTGTAAAATTGTGTTCACAGAGCAAAACGAAAAGGTCTTCACCCTCTTTCTAATGCTGAAAATTCTATTTTCCACTGTTTACAATGAGGATTTGGGCGCCAAATGCTTCCCCAAATCTTAAGTATATCGGCATTCCGTTTTTCGGTGATTATTCTTCAATGGTATGTCCAATCTGCACATGAGACTCAGAGCGCGCTCTAGAATCACCATGTTAAATTTTATGAAGAACGGTTCAGGCATTTCGAAGATCCAGTTTTTCGGCGATTATTCCTGAATTGTAGATCGGGACGTGCGACCCCTTAAGACAGCCAGCGTGCACTCTCAAATCACTATTCAAATTTGGTTAAGAGCGGTTCAGGTATCTTGGAGAAGTATCCGGATAAATGAATACCTAAGTCGAGTAAGGACTATATTGGACTATACTGTGTAATGACTTACGTATTTTTAAATATTGATAAATGGTCTTTGTTTGTACAACTTTAACCATTTAAAATTTTTACACTATGGATCATGTAACACTAAAATAGTACAATGGTCTTTGTTTGTACAACTTTAACCATTTAAAATTTTTACACTATGGATCATGTAACACTAAAATAGTACAGTGGTCTTTGTTTGTACAACTTTAACCATTTAAAATTTTTATACTATGGATCATGTAACACTAAAATAGTACAATGGTCTTTGTTTGTACAACTTTAACCATTTAAAATTTTTATACTATGGATCATGTAACACTAAGAATTGGGTGAAATAGTGTTGCCCACGAGACTTAGAAAAATTTTTACTCGAACTTAGAAACATTCTTCTCTTCTCGTTTTCAAGACGAAGACAATATTATTTGCAGAGAAGACTCTTAAGATGCGAGATATCCTTCATACTAAACACTTGGGTTTTTCCAATAATGTACCTAATTTAGAAAGGTGCCAAAAATACAGGTCGCAAAATGACCTAGCAACACTATTTATATCCTAATATACTGTACTTAATTACTGTAAACAATATTTTTAGTTTTCTTCCCTAGACTAACGTCTACAACACGTGTCTTTGGTGCATGATGTCTTGTATTCGATTCCCAGTAGGAGAGCACTGAATCCTTTGGAATGGTTCAGATCCTACTTCGAACTGTAGGAGTTGTCTTATGTATCCTCACAGCTGACAAAGGATATACATAGGCGTAAATCAAGGTTATTGTTAAACTAAGTATATTATCTATATACTATCACTATATAAAAACAATGTTGTCCTCGAGACAAGGAATTTCTCGTCTCGTCTCGAAAATGAGACGAGAAGTACCTTTATAAACTCGAGACAAGACGACAAACATAACAATTTTTGCCTCGAAGGTAAGACGAGATAAGAAATTTAAGAATCTCGTGGACAACACTAGTTGAAAGTTTAAGATCTCAAACATTGTTCTAATGTTATATAATAGATAGTACAGGGTAACGCAACAAAACTTACCACATTTTAAAGGCTAATAATACCCCCCCTTTCAAAAAATGCAGATAGAAACTAGTTTATTCAGTGGAGAGATTTGTTTAACAAGCACAGTACATCAATAATATTTTCTAACGGAAGACATACTTGAAATTAATATAGACAACGAACGACATATTATTAACACCATAAAAATGTATTTTTCTCGATTTTCCTCGAAAACTATGCATAGGAATTACACCTCAAATACATCATTTTGTTCGCTTTTATATTTATCGACTGATACATGTATCAACTTTGGATATAAACTGAAAAAAAAATTGTAATTAAATTGCCAAACATCAACGTAAAATCATTTACCCTTCGTTTTGTAAGTTGATATACATTTCCTTAGATTAAATTACAAAATTTGTTGTTACAAATTTACAGTAAATTTATAAGAAAGTATGATACTTTTATTCATGAAAATGTAATTTTACACCATTTCATATTAGTAATTTTACTTTATAGGTGTAAATTGATTTACATAGAGGAGTGGCAAACAGATTTCCACTGTTTTTTGTAAATTTACCTATGAATTTTTTAAGGTGTAGTTTGTGACTTAATTACAATTTTTAACTATACCTCGTTAATTAAACTATGTACTGTTATCTTTCTAGTGTCACAAAGAAGAGCTTGTTGATAGTATACACTTCAGCACGTGTTTCACCTTAATAAGTAGCATAGTTCTAGTAAAGCATAATTTTTTTAGGTTTCCAAACAAATTCGTTTCCTTGAGTTTCTCAATAACTACGCATGAACTTTTGCACTGGCGTATTTTCATTTTGTTATTCTCGTAATTAACAAAATAATTGCACAGTGACAATACAACTTACTTTGAGAATGTCAACAGTCTTGCTGGTTTTCTTTCTTAGATTCCGATCCTATATATCTATAGTTAAGACACATGTTTTGTTGGAAATTTCATGTTATTTCTTTGATGACCATCCTATGTAAACAAGATATAAAAGAGGTGTCCACTTTTCTGGGAAATGAATGTCGTAGATTTTGTAAAGAGACATATATATCCAAGAATTCTGGAGCTTAATTAAAAACAAATAAATGCGTACTTCGCCGGGTTCCAAGAAAATTAATTCAATATACCTAGGTTGAGGGCTTTATGCCTACGCAGTCGTCAGCTTTTCAGTAACTAAGAGAAAAATCAGTATAAAACTTTGAAATGATTCTTAAAAATTGTAATGTCTTAATTGTAATCGCACCTGAAAAGATCTTAGATATATCTGTTCATAAAATTCCGCCACGTGTTAAGCACGTAGTATTTTGCGTTCGTCTATCTACGTCTTTCATAAAGGAATTTATCTGACTCAAAGTGTTGTACGAAATTTGAACATCTCACTCGGACATCTTAGGTGAACTAGCTTATCCTTTTTCTTCGTATCTAGCTCAAACAATAAAAAAAAGTACTAGAACCAGTGTTCAATTATTTTAAATGAGTAGTCCAGATACCAAGTTTCATGTCTCTAACCTGAAGGGATTCCGACGCCTGGACATCTCATTGTAACTGCAACCCCATTCATTCCTCTACATTGAATTTCCAACGCCTATTTCTTTGCTTCTAGATCAAATATAAAAAGAAAAACCTGAAACACGTGACCAAATACCAAAGGTTCAATGGTACTCCGATATGGTTTTATTTCTTCATCATCTCACTCGATCCATTCTTGTACTTATACTTAATTTACAGAGTGGCCTCACGTAGCATAGTTGCTAACGCTCTCGCTTCGGTGCGAGCGGTCCCGGGTTCAATTCCCGGTGGGGGAACTCGGTCGAAAAAGTGTAAAACGCTTTTTCAGGCCAGCCACCCTGAATGAAGTTTTCCTTCGTTTTCCTCATTCACACTAGGCAAATGCCGGGGTGATACCTAACTTATAGGTCCCAGGACGCTTCTTTCCTTTCTTTCTTCCCTTTCCCGAAGTGTGATCGCCGATGCCGAAAGCCCAGAAATCTAAATTCTAAATCCCTAATTAATTTACAATTTTATGATTTATACATCATAATATATATATATATGAACACATTACACACAAGATTAAAACACCATTTACACAAAATTTTACATGTTACTGCTAAAATGGAATTAACGACCAATAATATTCCGAAAAATGAAATGAAATCCTGCAGTTTAATGTCTCACTATTATGTCCTTTAGGCTAAAGGAGACGGATGATTAAGGCAAATGGATGATAATGGAAGAATCTGTGGAAGGAAACGGAAATACTCCGAGAAAACTAACGGACACGATGTTGTCCAATAAAAAATTGGCCTGTTTAGGGATCGAATCACGGATCTCACGCAGCAGAGGTAAGCGCTCTATTACTGAGCCACGGCACAAACTTAATAACATTCTAAGATATAGACGTCGAATTTGCACTTATTTTTACTTCATGATATCTTACATCACAAAACCTATGTAATATCCATGTTTCAAGTTTCTAAGTAGTTTGGCCAGCTAGTAATATTTTGGCAATTTAACAATCAGTCAATCAGGACTTCTTTTATATAGAGACTGTTTTTTTTTATCGATAAGGGTCATGTGGCCAATGCGTCGACAAACTCCTTAATGTTGGTTTTAATATCCATGACCGGAGGTTGGTACTCCATTCCGGTAGCTTTCCAATTGTCCTCACGACGACGGTGAATACTGTAATACCAGTGTCACGTGGAAAATCTGAATGGCGCATCCGTCTGAGCAATAACCAGGCTCAGTACTGCTCAACGTTGGTGATATGTGAATTGGTACCTAAAGCGTTGGCATTCAACTGTAAACTCAGCAGTAGATTTACAACGATAACGTTGTATGTATCATTGGCAATCTGTGCCTATTTTCAGAAAGGGATCAGAGGCGAATTATGTGAACAGTATAATGTAAAAAAGAGAAAGAAAGATATATAGAGATTTCGAGATTATTATTTTGTAAACGGTAACTAAAATAAGAGTTGTTCTTACTATAGCAACGATATAAATAATTGTGTATATACGTAGACATATTGACGAGTAAAAGAAGTGTGTGTATGAAGGTCCATATATTTTGTTATATATGCAGGAAAAGTTAATTATATATACTTTTCATGGTCAAATAATAAACGTCAGTTAAGAGAGTGATCAAACGCGTTGTGAATTATTTTGAAGATTAATAAACGAACCAGGACAGACCTCTTACAGATTTGAATAGTTACACTGGTGCCTGATAATTATTTAAAAAAAAAAACTATCAATATTTTCTTTTTCGTTCAGTCATGACTCAGCCAAAAATGTAATCTGCTGTAATATGGGGTTGAATCGTCATAATCGGCAGAGAAGTAAATTTACCCCATCCGTTTTTAGCATTTATCACCGTTTCCTCTTAAATGAATTGGTAAGAATATTCCATCCGTTCTTAACCACCAATTAACTTTCAAAATGAATTAAGCGGTGAGTAGTAAGCAGACTAATATATTATTACTACTTTCCTGTTGGTAGGTCCTGAGGCTAATACTTTTCTTTAGGTTATATATAGGCATCCGTGTTTAGAATTAATCACCGGTTTTATAATGAGTTAGTAGGCAGTTAGTAAGTAATATATTACACTCGTGTTTATCATTAACTACCAGCTAACTTTGGGGATAATCGGCAGGTGGTAAGTGTACAGTTTATCCATATTTAGTATTAATCACCTTTAGCTTTGTAATGAGACAATTGGCAGGTAAGTATATATGCAGGATGTTAATGTACACAGTTGACAACACTTGGGAGGTGAATCTAAAGGAACAAGAAAAAAAATCAGTAAGCAATTCCCCGGAATTCCTTAGTTTCAGAGTTTCAAGCTGGCGAAAGCATGGGAAAATGAAGTTTGGAGGCGAATATCCCTAAAATTACTAGGCCATTGAGTTGCGACGTATGTTATCGTCTTAAATTGTAATCAGGTCTTTCCAAAAATGTATGATGCACAATCTTTTAGTGACAGCGCAAGGGATTTCCCTACAAAAAGTGATTCCTGGATATTCCGTTGGGATAGGTGGGTAGTATTCATGACACATGGAACGATGTTCCATCAAGTAACAAAGGTTCAATAACAGGACATCGACATCTTGAAGAATGTCAAGATGGTGAAAGCTTTTTTTAGGTGTTGTGCGTGGTTGCATACCTACAAAAGGGAATATTTGTCGTGAATGAAATGAAATTAAATAAAATTTTAAGTTTAATGACTCACGGTCATATGCAGTGGGCTAAAGAAGACAGATATTTATGATATTTAATGATTTTGAAAGAATAAGCACAATGATGATGTGTGACGAAATGGAAATATTTCCTAAAAAGAATACGGACAGGAAACGTTAATTAATAGATAGCGAGAAGCAATTTCTTGATATAGATTCAGTACCACAAAGATGCGTTATATCTCCGAATTTATTCTTCTAATTACTTCAACCGAAAGTGCTAGGAATCTGTTACTACTTCTGGTTTCAATATTGATCTTCATAGAGCAATAGTAATACATGACGGTAAAAAAAATGTCTTTTTGATATGGATTCAGAATCCATAAAATAAGTTTAATTTCAACTCATTCTTCTAATGAAAATGGACATAGCAAAAACTAGTACATCTTGTCGCTTCAATAATAATTCCTATATACGAGGGTTGGGGCAAACGTCATTGCAACTAGTGGTTTGCTTGCAGATATGTAAGCGAGAGACAAACTACTATACGTCGCGTGGAAGCCGTGCAGGCATAATGTGTATTCACAACATCAGATAGCTCTATGATTCCTGATAGTAGCACAGAGAACGCTGTGAAATCAGTGTGTGATGTGTGTCGTGCGAGATGGAAGTAAATATGTTGAGCAGCGGCCATGCATGAAGGTAACCATTATCCGAGAAAAAAAATGCGAGAGAATATTACAATGAGTTGGTGGAAGCCCTTGGGAATCATGCTCTTCCATACCGTACAATAGCATGGTGGGTACGAAAGTTTCAGCTAAGTATCCGGCTACTTCAGGCGATCGCAAAGCATATTTATTGCTCATGCATACGCTTGGAATACGCTGACCATGTATTTAAATGTAGGTGGCTAATCTCAAACGCGAAAGCAATAAAAATGCGGAGAAAACGTCAGCTCGAGCGTACTTGGTGCGTTTCGGAACAATAGACCGCCTGCTGTTTAAAAGATTTCAAAAGGAAGGACAAAAAGGAAAGACGTGTTGCCAGGCAAGGGGATTGTAGCAAGAAACAGCTGCTTGGAAGATGGTTTGTGCAGAGTAATGGAACTCTGCTAGTATAGACCTGGACCTGGTAAAAAGACCCGGAAACCCTGACTGGCTCAGAGTATGATTTACAACTCTGGCAAAAGTAAAATTACTGAATAGCCACCTTGGCCGCGTTCGCTACACGGGGTAACGCATCAAAAACGCTTTCTCAAATAGCCACTCTGTAAGACGTGTGGCAATCTGTGATCAGTAACGCTTGGGACGACCATCCGCGTGCGGATCGACGTGGCACGTGCAATCATCGAGCAGCTCCTGTGAGAAGACAGACGATGGACGCTTCTGGAGTTGGAGAGGGCAAGTCAACGAGAAATGCACCACAAGAGGACATTATCAATACTGTGCAACAACAGATAACACGATTCACGCATGGTATGGAAAATGGTAATGCAGATGATATTCAATGCCTCCCACATCATTGTCAGCGTACGGTGAACGCTGCAGGGCCTACTTTGAGAATTTGTCATGTCAACTGTAGAACAGGTATGTGCGCTGTGCTATACTTATTAAAATACTGTGCTTCGTATTATTCACCATGAAACCAATATTGTCCTAATCACGACCGTAATAAATATGTGAAGCACAACGCTCGCGTGTTATTCCATTTCCACACATGTAGTTCCCACCCCGTCCTTTCATATATACTGTATATGTCGTATTTTCCAACTGGGCTGTTCTCTGCAAGAAACAAAATAGCTGCAATGACTTTTGGCCCAACCCTCGTATTAATAATTGTAAGGATAGAGAGAAACAGTTATTGATATAAATTCAGTGCTCCAAAAAGATTCCTGTATCCTATCACTGACCGTATTTCTGTATCGCAACCGGACGATATAGATCTATTACTTCCGGTTCCAGTATTGAACCTAGCTTGGAAGTCTACCGTCGTTTCACAATGCGAGACTGAACTCAATTGTTAAAAGAGAGTAGTTAATACAAACTTCAATTCCATTGTATTATAGGAACATCCTTTATTGTGGAAGAAAGGACAACACATTATCTTGTCATGCTACGATGTTCATGGCAATGAACACGATGGAGAAGAAACGGAGAGAGAACCAGAATCTTTGAGACGTAAGGAAGGTGAAATAAGTTTTCCCTCCTGGTATGAAACGAATTGAAGGAATGATTTTAAGAATGGCTGGAGCGTGTGGAAGACTCCGGAGTCCTTCCAGGCAGCTGGGCTCATCGATTGTTCTTCCAACCCTGAAACGACTTCATAAATTGGGCCGATCTGACCGTGGAAGCCTCTTGCACAATGCAATTAGTTCGGAACTCGGTTAGCCCCGTTTCCGCCCTTCGCCCGGGCTTCACTCTCGCTCCAGCTCTGGAGCTCAACTTCCAAGACAGTGATACTAACCAGGAAAACTTTTCTTTTTTCCCCTCACACCCAAATAGCAAACTTTTCTCCAAAAATAAAGCATCTAAGAGACGCGTATTGATTGGCGAGTTACGTCAATCTGTCATTTTTCATTGGTCTGAGCAATTGAACACAGGGTAAATGAAGTCCAAAGATACGTGGATCTACGAACAACAATGACTTTAAGGCAAGTGTAAAAGCTCCACTATCACCAGTACGTGGCAGCACATGCCTTTTATTTTTCCAATGTAGCTTGTAAGGGGTGACAATATCCAAATTAATTTAATCAAATCAAATCAAATCAAACTTGTCCAAAGAGAAGTTGATAAATAATCACAGAATAATCCGTGTAATTTTCAGATATTTTGTTTCCACCATTGTTGAAAGAGTTTCGTTTTTGGAAGGATGCTCTTGAAGAGTAAATTTAAATGGTCTGAACAATAAAACAAAATATTTTTAAAAATGCACAAATTATTCCCTGATTATTTATTCAACTTGACTTTGGACAACATTTGAATATTTATCTCTTGGATTTGGTTGATTTATTTCGAATATTGTCGCTCCCTGCAAAATACCTGGAAAGATAAAGATCATGAGCTGCCATCTGTTGGTTTTTAGCCCTCTTTAAACTCACCTTAAAAGCGAGCATGAATGGGTACATCTAGTATAGATTTAAGAGTTTTGAGCGTTGCCCCTCCCGGGAGAGAGTAGTAGTCACGGCGCTTCTCTCAAATGGCAACTTACGCGTGTAATTAGATCCGGAAGGAAGCCAAGCTTCAAGGTGAACGTAGTACCTCAACATTAAAAGAGACGTACTCCTGTATTGCTTAGAGGAGTCTACCGGAGGATCAAGCCTGGGCAGACTCCCAAATGACACTGACTGATTTGGCTGTCCGGTCTACATAAATTATAGGCTCCGGTATTGTTCGGTATAACTACCGTAAATAGAGGAAGTCCCGAATGACATGGACGATCCTACCAAGGGGAAGAGGGAGGCTGGATAACCAATCTCGGGGATACCAAGCTAACACTGGGTAAAAGATACTCCAATCTTAGTAAGCTCCTTGTAGCTAAGAGGTTAGCGTAGGTGCCTTTGATGTGGGAGACCTGAATTTGATTCCCGGTGGGTGCTTATTTGGTTCGGATCCCATGTGAAGCTATAGCTCCACATCTCATATAGTCTCGCTGCTGAAAGACATGCTAAATTCAAAATCATATCAAATCAACTTCAATCTTGGTTGAGGTGAACTATCACTCGGATAACGGGAGTTCAGACTCAATCCCAAATAGTAACATGGAATGGCGGTCTTATATTGACGCGATTGACTCGCCGAATCATAGCAATTTCATAAAAGAATAAAGTTATTTTATATATGGTTTTAATCGCGAAATGTTGTGAATTTCCGAACGTAATATTTTTCTTGTCAACCAGTCTTTACGTCATTGAACACTTGTTACAGAAAATCTACCATTAATATCTTAAATCTTAACTAGCGGCACAACTGATTTTTACTCTGCTTAAGTTCTAAATAATGACTCGGTATTTCATAGTATACAGCAACGATTCCATTTCTGACATTGATCGGATCTGGGAAACAGTAGGTTTAGAATATTGTAACTCAACTTCAGCAACAAGTTTTGCGATTCTGCACTTCGGACATCCTTACCAAGTTAAACTGCATTTCAGAAAAAGAAAAAAATAATCAGTGTTGCCAGTTGAATTCTAGCCATTACCATACCAATAAAATTGCCATTTACCCATAGTTATAAATTTAGCCGTTCTAGCTATTTTGTCATTTGTGAATTATTATACTCTACATCATAGGTTCCTTTAAATATATATCTTATTGCATTTTACAGTCTTGAAATATGTATATAAATATGCTTCAACGCTCCTTAAAGAATGTTCAAAAACGTAGACTAATTCATTACATGAATGTTGGTAGTGAAATTATTTGATATACATGGAAGACAAACACGTAGTTTTCAATTGAAACTGGATTCCTTTGACCGACACTTATTTTCTTGCACTGAGAGTAGTCAACTTCTAATACTTGCATGTAAACGATAAATTAATATACATAGCAGCGAGCCTTAGCCTACAGTTCGTGATCCTTGGTGAGCTCTAAGTAAACCTATGGGTCACGAGCTTCTTATATCAAATTGAACTGTTTCCAGACGCGTAGTAAAGTGGGGTCCGGGGGGTCCGGACCCCCCCCCCCTTCCTTCGAGACGAGAAATGAAAAAATTAAGGATGAAACAAAATGAAATGAGAAAAAGAAGGATCAGCATTAAAACTAAACTATAGGAAGCTTTTGGTTACTCTTTCTTATGAAGAGATTTGTATTACTTACAATACATGGTGGCGAGGTGAGCGAGATATCCTAGAAGAGTCAGGAAATTTGAAATTTCTAGAAAAGTTACGGAATTCTCAAAATTTCTGCTACTAGTCAGGGAAATTTCAAGCTTCCGAAAGCATAGTGCCGTTGTGTAACAGCGTGGACATTTTTTTATCATAATTTTTCGTCATTACATCCTAACAGTATCAAACATGTTATTTCAAAAACAATTTTCTACTGCTCCTTTAATAACCTGTCATTTGGAACAGAAAGTAGTTGACGGAATAACAAAAACAAAAATTTATGTGGAAAGAAAGTTCTGTTTACATTTGATTAAACAGAGAAAGAAACGCAGATATTGTAATTGAGTATGTACTTTTTATAATAGTGTAAGGACATTATTGAGTATGTACTTTTTATAATAGTGATTATGCACATTTATAATACTTCAGGTCATAATGAAAGAAAAATTGTTATATTTGTTTAAACGGAGGAAGAACGTAAATATTGTATAATTTTTACAATACTTTTTTTTTATTATTTTACTCGAGATTTCTTCATAATTTGTTATTAAAACACTAAGGAACATATCCTCATTTTGTTGTCCTAACAAAGCAATATACAGTATGTTGAGAATAAAGTAATTTAGATTGATCGAAGTCCTTGGCCTTCAGAATTTCATATCTCCCCCCTCCCCCGTTACGAAATCTTGGCTGAACGAACCAATATATATTCCAGTAAAATAGTTTAGAATGATGGAGCCCCTGGTGTAATGACCACAGTATTTCATGTCACTGACTCCCCCCCGTCTTCACGAAATTCTGGCTACGTGTCTGACTGTTTCATATCCTAATTTCTAAGGGTGTAAGGAACGAACGTTCTCAAATTGCGGATGAAGTATAGGCAGCTTATATCACTGTTCACTATGTGATAGGGTGATACAAGATAATGTTCTTGGAACCATGTGAAAACAAAACTTGACATACTTTTAGAATTATGAAATGGTAACACTCAGTATAATTTCTAGTTATCAGTAGAGTTTATAATACACTCAGTATAGTTTATAATATCAGTATAATTTATATCAAGAACAGAAATAAATTGTCACAAGAAATCTATTACGGTCTGCGTGTTATTATTATAAGTAGTAGTACTAGTACCAGAGCAGAAATAGTAGTAGTAGTGATCATAAACGTAATTTACTTTCTCAATTGACCACATTGAGAAAAATCCGTTCTTCGTACAGCGGTATATTGTACAAATATACGGAATCATCTTGCTTACTACAGAAATCAGTACGGAGCATACGTTATCCCTATGTTACATAGGCACTGTTCTTAGATGTTACATCATACCGTTGCAGGATGTTTGATATCTAACAATCTTCCTTATATTACATACATATATGTATGTTATCTTCGTCAGCTATAGGTTATATACGTCCACTTGTATGTGAGATCCTGACCGTCTATATTATTTCATACGGAAAGCACGTACAGATGGAACACTTCTTCAGAAAGTATTATAAAACACGCGTTTTCAGTTATACGTTTGCTGGACGTTAAGTCCAAAACCTACAGGATTTACAAATGTAACATACGATTTTATGTACGCCACATACATTTTTTTCTCAGTGCACTGAACATCTGCCCCCTTTTAGAATTAATAGTTGGTAAATCCTCACTGAGCACAATCTTTCAGGATTACAAAAGAAAAATGAAGCAGAAAGGAAGCAGCATGTGTCAGGTTCATTCCTTTAGTATAGAAATATTTGGGTTGTTCCTGGTATTTTATAGGAATTTTCGATATTCTTCTGGGTTCCTTGAAGATTGAAGGAGATTCGCAACTACAAAATATTGAGAGATCCTAACTGAGCTGTTGCGAAATTAATGCAGGATCTTAAACTGAAAGTTTAAACTATCATATCCTGCTTGAAGCGGAACAGAATTAAACGAAATAAAAATCATTATCAGCACAAGTCTATTTACTACATTCTCAGCAATATATCGTTGGTGATTCTGGAACCGATAAAGTCCTTCAACGCATCCTGACCGCTATCTTGGTTGCTGAAGACGTGTCGCTACAAGAACATGTGCAGATGATGGAGAATGTGGAAGTCAATGGCCAAGATCTAACGAGCATGGTGGATAGGGCAGCGTTTTGCATAGAAATGCATGTCAATTTGCAGCATTGTTTATTCATGTTGTCGTATAACACAATTAGATAGATCTCTTCTATTGAGTAATGCCCGACGTAGATATTGTAGTGTTTGGTGCATCTCGTCAATTTCCTGAATTCTTGGCCATGATGGATGAGCCTGGATTAAGTAAGTTATAATAGATCAGTGTAACCACAAAGCATCTCACAGTCACCATAAACTTCCTTGAGTGGGATGTCGGCTCTTTAAACATTTTAGGGTCGAACACGCGATCCAAGCATTGATAGAATGCGTTGGTGAAATAATAATAATAATAATAATAATAATAATAATAATAATAATAATAATAATAATAATAATAATAATAATAATAATAATAATTCATATAGGTGTATGTAACTTATATAGAGCTCGTAACATTCTGATCTGGCTATTGTATGGTCTCCCGTCCCAGAACAATGGCCAGAAAGATGCTCCTAATTCACCTGCTGGAGATTAAAAGAAGATTCTAGGATAAGATGCTTCTGATTCATGTCCTGGAGATTCAAAATCAATTGAAAAAAATTGCACCGGCTGTATTCAATAACGATTTCAGAAAATATGGGGCATTTCCACGAAAGAAACGCTTCGTTTCCTTTGCTTGAACCGCTAGTACACCAAAAGATGAGGGAGGCTCTCCCAGCTGGTCTAATGACTAATACGAAAGTTTTTGGTGAACAAGGCCCAGGTTTCGATTCCCGGTGAGAAAACATTGAAATTTGAAAGCATTACAGTTGTTCGAATTCCATATTAAATTGCAGGTCATTGCCTCTATGCTCCAATCGACGAGTATCGATGAGTAGCAAGTTACTGAATATCCAAAGAACTAAGTTGATTCTTAAAAAGTTCCCAAAACAAAAAAAACGTACGGTACAAGTTTAATAAATTACGCTAAGTTATATGTGGTACTCATAGAGACATAATTGTTTCTTGCATTTGCCACAACATTGCCCAAAAGAACAAACGTAAAGTGGAAATTCACAATTCACGTAAATTTATGTGTAAATAACTACGTGACCTGACCCGAGATTCAAGAACGGTTTTACATAATAGTCACATTCATCGTAGTATAGAAGAAAAAAATATTATTGAAAAATTGATTTGATTAGAATATTTTCTAAGACATTCTTTTATTGGAGGCTCTGCAAGAATTCTCTTCTTGTGGTAAAGCACGTGAAGTGTCACAAGTGTTGCAATCCATCAGAAAATATATACAACCGTTAGTTTAAAAGTTGGGAGGTTCACGTAATTCAATCTGTTAGCTATCTAATTCAGGTAACTGTTAATATATCAATTGTCAAATTATTCAAAAACAACAAAAGAAAGTAGACTTTCAGCCAGGTAGGCAGGTGTCTCCTGTAGGAGGGGTGAGTAAGATACTTCCCCTAGACCTTGCACCATAGGAGGAAAGAGTTAAGCCCTTCAGGTAAAGTAACAAGTTTATTATTTCTAATTCAAGTTTGGAGCTCAAAATATATAGTTATGTTGAATCATCATTTTGTAACACATTTTAATTACTGTATATATTCTTAATGGAGCGAGCTCCACTCATGGTGGGATAACACTATCACTGATATGAAAGTATCAAAGTTAATGCAAAATTATTATGCTTAGTATGGAATTCTCATCTACATCAATAGCCCCTTAATTTACTATCCCAACTTTTTCAAATCAACAGGAACGTAATTACATAAGTAGTTTGCCAAAGTTGTCTCGTCTTGTAAATTTTTTGTCAAACTCTGGTGTTGAAGAGCCTTTCTCGTCTCGTTTTCTAAATATATGTTCAAAAATTATGCCCTGGATTTCTTAATTTCATTTAAGTTACCAACATCCTTCCACGTCACGAAAGTTCATGAGAAATTACCAAATGTCGCAATGAGAAATTACTTTCATACATAAAAATTTGAGATTGTTTAGAGAAAAGTTAACGTAACTAGTTGAGTGTAGGGAACCCATACTCTTTAAGGAACGTCTTTTTCGATAAGTTCAAATAAAATATTACTTTATTAATAGAGGGTGTAGGAGTGGTACTCTCACTAGAGAAGGTCACGGGGTGTTACTCTGATTTCATATCGACACTATGCTCAATTGACTCTTTTAACATATGAAACAATTACACAAACGGATAAATCCTCGATCGCAAGCGTGTTTGAATTACGAACGTTAAAACTTCAAAATTGAACAGATTTTGCACAGAGTTTGAAGTAATCATTTCTTGAGATAAACGCTTCACTTTTCGTATTGGTGGTTTTCCTTGTGTGCCCAGCACAGTGGTGAGATCTAAACATACGCGGTTTGCAAGTTAAGTACACTTATTGGAGAGAGGGTGAAGGTTAATGGCGTTTTACAACTTGCAAATTGCCTTCTGTTTGGCACCTCGGGTTGATAGGCTGGATAAAATATATTTGCCACCCACATTCGACTGTATTGCCATTCAAATGTTACTTTCTGTGTGGCCACTACCAATTTGAAAAATGTCATTTGTTTCCAGAACGCTTTGCCAGGAGTGCAAAATTCAATGAAGAACGTTGCGTTTTTTATAATTAAGCGTGTGATGATCTATATTGTGATGTTCTTGCCTTTTGTAAGTAGGAGTAAGACCAAGGCTCTGTCACCAATGTGTTGTTTTGCCGAAATCCGTTGTCCAGCATAAAGTTTAGACTTTGCGCAATACAACATAGTATCATATATGGAAAACAAAAATCAGTTTATTGTTAAAATGAAGTTAAACCAAACAAGTTATCCACCATAGGTTGGCACTAACAGTGAATACGAATACCAGTTTACACCACCGGTATTTCATTTGTAGTCAATCGCGCGGAATTGGTGCTTCAAACAGGTCGCTCAGCGCCAGAGCGGCCGACTGCAGAACTATCCTGAACGGTACACCAACCTGTCGGCCTATGCTTATGCACTGCAGAAGACGAGCGAATTGGAATGCCGATTACAGGACAATATTGGTTAAACTCCAGGGAATGTTTGAAGATATTCAGCCACAACATAGGACGAAAAATGAAACATTAATTTGCGGAAATGTGCTTTCAAAGCTATGAACAAGGTGGATTTTATTTTAGAGAAAACCTATCTTAGCATACAACGTCACTAGCCGATTGTTTGTTTCTTGGCCCTTTATCGTCGAATATCGTAAAATATTCCTTGAAGTTTGGCCACTATTTTCCAACAATCGCCATTAAAATCTGTTGACTCTTTTTTTTTAAGTGCTAGCGATTGTGTGGAATAAATAAAAAAACAAATGGCATATTGAAATACTATCTTCTTCCACAATACATGAGCAGAGGCCGACTGGGTTGGGAGTTCCGTTCACGTTAGTACCGCGGTCAATCGTTTCGGAGACAAATGTCATTGTTCAATATGAAGGTGGCCACACAGGAAAGTGACATTTGAATGACAATACAGTCGAATAGGGTGATAGATACATTTTATCCGCTTATCGATCCGATGTGTCAAAGAGAAGAGAATTTGCAAGACGCTATTACCCTTCACCTCCTCCTTAATAAGTGTCCTTATCTTGCAAAATGTGTAGCTACGTTTTGATTTCACCACAATGTTGAGCACCCAAGAAAACCCCTCAATACTAAAAAATAAGCATGTATCTAAAAAAATAATTACTTCAAATCTTTTGCAAAATCTATTCAATAAACACCCGTAATTCAAATGTGCTTGCGATCGAGGATTTCTCCTTTTGCGTAATTGTTTCATATGTTAAAACGAGTCGATTGAGCATAGTATCGATATGAAGTCAGAGTAATACCTCGCGACATTCCCTAGTCAGTACATCAGCGTATCTCAATCTGACTAAAGTAAGATTTTTCTACGCATACTTCCTTAAAAGTTACTTTCAAAAAATGTTAATCAGTAAAAAAAAAAAAAAAAAAAAAAAAAAAAAAAAAAAAACTCCTTGCAAACCTAACACAAATTATGAACTGGACAGTTAGTAGTCGAGTAAATTATCAAGCACATGGAATTTTTTTTTTTGGAAATGTACTTGATGTTACCTTCACTCGTTATCTTCCAATGTATCAGTAATTTAGAATTCTTGTTCTCAGCTCATATAACAGAACCACTGAAATTAAAAAGCTACAATAGTAAACAATCATTTAAAAATATAGTAGGCCTATTATCTTAATCTGAAAATAGTTATTAGTATCCTATATTCTCCCCCACTTACACATGCAAATAATAACTAACTCTATAGCCTATGAAACCTGGAGATTTAATGTTGCATTTAGAAAAGCACTCCACTGACTTATGTTCTTAGCCAACTGGATCCGGTTTCTACTCTGTTTTTCTACGAGATTCATCTTAATATTGCCCTCCATTCTGCACCTAGACCTTCCTAATCGTCTTTCCCGATTGTGTTTCCAGTTAAACTTTTGAAAGCATTCCCATGACCTGCCCACCTCAGCTTCCTAGACTTAATGGCCATAACAATATTAGGAAACCGAATAAATTACGCAGTTTTTGTTATGAATTTTCCACTATTTCTAATTCGTGTCCGTCTTGGATCCTAATGTTGTCCTCAGAATCCTATTATAAAATATTTGGTTTTCTAAGCATTTACTACTGAATCCATATTTCTGCACACGTTTAATAAAACCAGAGAATTTATTTCCATTGTCTTCACATCATCCCCTATCAGATTGACATTATCTGCCTAAGCTATAACCTGGCAAGTATCATTCTGCTCTAGGCCTTGGTTACTATCTTTCGTTTTCCGTATTCTAGAACAAAACTCAATAATAATAAAAATTATACATCTCCTTGTTTCACGCCATTCTCGACGTGGACAAGTATTTTTCACTCGGACTACTTTACTTTGAGATTCATTTAAACACATCTTAATTAATCCAACTTAGCTTTTCCGATATTCCAAATTTGGTAAGAATATTGTACAATATATTCCTCCTCACAGAGTCGTAGAAATATCTGAAATCAGGTGCAACCAAGATCCAACAACTGATTATCGACTACAGCGGCATCAAAACATAAACAGTGTCGTACCAACTCGGTAACTGCGCTCCGGAATCCATACTGGAACTCTGAAGGAACTGGATTATCGATGGATGGATTTGAACTCAACCTGGCCGGATATTTATTTTCGTTACACAGAATGAACTTGGGTCACGTAACCGTTGTGTCGAATAAGCAGTACGATGTGCGCAGACTTCCTTCCAAAAAACTTTGGTTCGGAGAAAGGATAATATCAAAATGTCAGGCGCCTACACGCACGCTAAGTGCGTGTTCTACACAGGAGTGACATCTGACATGTAGTCACAACTTACCGTAGTTTCGGATGGCTTTGCTTGTCCCCCTTCTCTTCCCAGGAGGTATGCTTAAAAAATCATCGAATATGCACCTTTAATGAGATATGCTCATACGAGCCTATGTAAGATATGATTTCCACAATTTTCGTTTAAAATTGTTCAGATTCACCACAGGCTTCATCTTAGCTGAATACTTAGGCCTAACGTTACTGATTTCAGTGCGAAAGACCCAGGTTCGAATCCTTATTCTAACTCTTGCGGTTCATATGACGGGACACCAAACACCGACAACAGCGAAAAAATATGGTCCTTTTCCGTATCATTATATTAACTCTCACAAATGGAAAATAAAAGAGTACTTGAAGGAGAATGCACGGTTAGAAAAATGCTACAAACTCATTTGTGTGTGTGTGGCAACATTTACAAACAAAATAATAAAAAAAAAATTAAAAGAAAGTGATGTATGTGTGTGTGTGTCGTTAGCTGAAAATCCATACGGAATATATCTCAATTACATGTATGTGACATTATCCATAAGATGAACATGAGTGTTCACTTCCCCCTTCATCCTCGTTTAATTTTTCTCCTGTTGATTCAAGCTGTTAAATTAATGTCTCTCTCCTTTCTGTAGAGGAAGTAAAAAAAATAGATGTATATAGTGTTTTTATTCCTTATTTTTTTCTCCCCTTCTACACAGTAATTTGGAATATTTTCGTCAATCTCGATTCGCAACACTGTTCCAGACAGCCTTGCAGATCCAGTCCACGCCTAATGACTCCAGGCCGTCCGTCGTCCCTTGCACGAAGATAAATCGTCGTGTGGAACACAAAAGAACCTCCTCGGAAGAGGTCACGAGCATCAGAGTGAAAATTGGAAGGGTTGCTTGCTTCTCTCTTATCATCATCCAGGGGCAGGCAGACACACGAATAAAGATCAGGACCCACACAAGAAAAGAATGAGAAGAGAGAATTTCAATATCAACAGGAGAGGAAAGAAACGTTCGCACGAGGAAAACGTATGTGCAAATATTATGAAAAACTGAAATTTTTAGTTTTAACTTCCCACAGCTAAAAAACTCGATGAAAAAAAAAGACCAAAAATAGTTCAGTTTAACGTCCTACATTTATGCTCTTTAGGCTAAGGGAGACGATTATTAAGGCAAGTGAATTATGATGGAAGAATTGATGAAATGGGAAAGTAGTTGGAAACGGGATATCCCGAGAAAACTTATGGACACGATGCCATCCACCACAAACTTACTTGTCCGGGGATCGAACCAAGGACCCCAAACACTAGAGATAAGCACTTTACCACTGGGGTACCGTGCCTTTTCCCACAGTTATGCCCTTTGGGCTAAAGGAGACAGTGATTACTGAAAATAAATGATTGTGAAAGTAAATTTTTACTGTTCTCCCATCGGGAATTGAATTTGCGACCACGTGGATAAAACGCCAGCACTAGTAATTAGACCAGTGACGAGAAAGATTTCAGCAGATATAACCCTCAAAAATGATCTCGACTCCATCTGTACAGTGCTCTAGCTAGTGGCCTGAGGTAAATGTCTGTTTCAATGTGGTTTCATAAGTTACGTATATTTCACGGTTGTTTATTAAGCACAGCTTATACTTAAGTTTCAATAGTACCAATATTAAGCAATGTATCGTACAGTAACATATACATGTTCGCTTTCATGTTTCAGAAACATGGCAAAACTAATTTTCTTCATCATACCACGTATTTTCTGTAGTGTCACCGTCGTGCATGATCTTCCCTACCCCTGTAGAAAAGAGAGTGAAAAATAGGAGTTTTATAAAACGGCCTCATTTTCAACAATGATTATGGGTCTGGTACTGTACGCAAGGGTCCAACTATACACTACGTCATTCTTAACATTATAGGTTCAATATTTACTATTATATGCAAGTTTTTCTTAAAAAAAAAAAAAAAATATCCACCAACTTACAACGATAACGTTGTATATTATAAAATTTTACCTGTGCCAATTTACAAGAAAAAGAATCAGAGGCGAATTATGTGAGTAATTTTATATTTATGATATTTAAGATATGTAAATTATTTTCGATTGTCAATTTTTCGATTCGACCTTACCAAAAAACAAAGAAAAGAAAAAAATCAAAGGGAAAAGCAGAAGCTCGGTTTGTAACTGTCTTTTAATCATATATACAGGGTGTTAATGAACTATACCGACAAACTTTGAGGTGATTCCTCACATCAAAATAATTAAGAGAAAAAGTTCATATGGATCTATGGCGAAAAGTGCATAGTTTCAGAGCTAGGGCTGTCCAAAATCGCGAAAAAGCCCAATTTTAAGAGGCCCTATTTCGAATTCGAGATACTGTGGATGGTGGTTCTTATCAGCATAGAGGAAGTCACGCATACGCAATCCAAAAATGCATATTCCATTAATGTTCAATGGGTGTACAGAGTATTTCGTGCAGGGTGAAATTCCCAGATATGCCATCAACCGAATTTTGAGATATGCTCTGATTTTATGATCGGTCCGAAGTAGGCAAATGATATCAGTGGCCTTGATATCAGTGAACACGGAATCCTTTCGCGCGATGTCGGAAGTGTTAAGGATCGTCAGCAGCACGGTCTCTCGTACTCGGGAAAACGCATGCTGCGATGTTTTCTTTCACGCTTATAAGTGAAGAAAACGTGAAATATACCATGACGAAATACATATCATCACACGTTATTCTGAACGCAAAGATACATGAAGCTACCTGTTCCTAACACTTCAACCTTCCCTTCAAAGCATTGGACGTCCATTGTTGTCAAGGTTTAACTCCTGCCTACTTTGGACCCTTCTTGAAATCAAGGTATATCTGAACAGGGAAATCAGGGTGTATCTATTGAAAACATATCTGAGAATTACACGCTGTAGGGAATACCCTCTACATTTATTGATAATTGATGAAATATGCACTTTTAGATTGTGTATGCGTGGCTTCCTTTACGCTGATAAGAACCATCATCCACAGTTTCTGGAATTCGAAATAGAGCCTATTGAAATTTAGCTTTTTCGCGATTTTGGACAGCCCTAGCTCTGAAACTATTCACTTTTCGCCATAGGTCCATATGAATTTTTCTCTTATTTTGATGTGTGGAATCGCCTCTTACAGTTTGTCGGTATAGTTCATTAATACCCTATATATATGTTAATAATTAATATTCTTTTTTCTCGTTGTCTTTACGTGTGATCGAAGTTTCTGATGAGTGTTCTCCATGAAGATTTGTCCCGGAATTCTTTTCCTGTTATATTTTCCTCCTTAAAGTAATTCTTAGCCATATCAAATCCACTTCCTTCTTGGTCTCCCTCTACCTGTTTTCTCATCCACTTTCATTGCCATTACTCTTCTAACCACATAGCCATTTATTCTTCTCATTAGATGGTCATATAATTACAGTCTTCTTTCTTAGATCTTCTTAGATATCTCTATAACCTTGGTCGTCTCCCTTACTTTCTCATTCTGTCTCTTCTTGTTATCCCACACATCCAGCGTAGTTCTAATTTCGGGAACATTCACTCTTTTTTCGTGTGCTTTCTTTATTGTCCATGTTTCTGCTCCGTATATCATTATTAGTCTAACCACTACTGTTTTGCAAATCTTCATATTAATAATTAAGAAGCTTTATAAATATATCGATAATAATACTAGAACACATGAACATTTTAATTTTCAAACACTCAAGATCCTTAAAAATTGCGTCAGCCATCTTTCAGAAAATAATCGTTATATCTAACTGTATAATTCCTTCGCTAGTTGAGCTAAACTACCTTTTCTGTCTTACCTTATTTCTTTTTTTACTTTTTGTCATCTATCCTGCTTTCCCCCTCCTTTTGTACGTTTTCATTTAAAATGGCAATCCTTCGCCACTCCTTCATTCACCCTGGATCATTGAATCAAGATGGTTCCTATTTATCGTAATGACTAGCTAAAACAAAAGAATAAGGGTATTCTACTCTAATTGTCCATGTAACAAGGCTTTAAAACAGTAACAATTTATTCTATCAGAATCAGAAGGGACGAGAAAATACTTCCACAATTGTTGCCAAGAACGAACGAGAGAATGAAAGAAACAAAGTAAATGATACTCATATAAAGAATTGATGGTGTGTAAAAATTTTGGGATATTGTCGACAAGAAAGCAAATACCATATACATACATACGCGTAATGAGCCCACCAGAATCAGCGTAAAACTCTAATAACTTGGAAAATTGTTTCAATTAGGCAGGAATTAAGGAAGATAATCTTCCACCCAAGTTTGACAAAACTTTCCGGAATACGTTGTCCATCCATGTTCTTCTTTTATAGGGCACCATAAGAATGGTACTTGGCCTCATAAAAGGGGAGTATTCAGAGCGAATAGACAAAATAAAGATAAAGACTTAGGTGGACCACTTCTTTCAGGTTTCGTTGTCATTAATGTGTCATGGCTGCCCTGAATTTTCAGTTTCCTTCTTTCCATATCATCATCATCAACCCCTACTTAGATTGGCTGATACGTGTAGAAGTTCGCTGTACCAAACATCACGACCTCCTGGAGTTTTCTGGAATTAATAGGGAATTTTCTGTCATATATATATATATATATACTCTCCCTCAACCATTTCCTTCCGGTCTCTTCACCCCACCTTCCACTTTATATGTCTGTACCCGAGGTTACGTAACTACTACACAGGAAAAAAAAAAGAGAGAGAGAGCGAAAGGTCAGTTTCTGTCAGAAAAGCTTCACCGAGGGATTTCCAATCAACTCATCCAGTCTCCTAAGGGAAAACATGGATCGTTTACTTCTCAAAGTCGCTTGCGACTTCTCATATTCACACACAATTTACTTGCCTCGTGGGCGATCCAACAGAGAAGGGAGACTAGTTTCCAGATTCTATTTCCTAACGGTAAAATGCTCTCGACTCTAATTAACAGAACCCTTATGCCAAGCAGAAGGATAGGCCATATTCTCTGCTCTCTCCTCTCTGACCCTGCAGATCATTGGGATCGACATGGACTTTTGATTGCTAGAGAGGGTTAGTTTGCTTTTATCACTGCTTGTGATGTTCACATGACATGACAAGAAGAATATAATTTGATCTCTCTTCTTTCTACTTCTCTCCGTCATTTATCGCTATTTTCCTACTTCCTCTTTTTATCTCATTTTCATCAAGTTTTGACCCATTTGACAAATTATGTTACCAGATATCATGTAAAACAGCCAATTTGTTCTTTCGTATTCTCTATCTCTCTTTTTTAAATGAAAATTACAATTTACCACATACTCAAAAGAATTTCTGCTGCCTATTATGAGGATGGATGTCGAAAATCTGTTTTTCCCCTAGAAAGCATGAATGCCATAAATTTTACAGAGCTGGAGTGGACACAAAGACTGTAGAATAGGAAAGAACATCAAAATTCAAATGACTCATAGTATTTTTGGGCGATGACTATTGTATATATATTTTTTTTGGGGGGGGGGAATATATCTATAAACTGAATATATACGACGAATATACAATATCAACAGAAAGTACAGTAACATTGTGAAAATTAATTATTACATTGGCAACAAGTAGGTAGTTACAAGTAGTAAAACTTATGTATAGTCGTAAAAAAAAATGTTCATCGTTTGATATTGAGTTTACGTATAACTTAGGAACCAAAGGTCTGCACATCAAAATATTTGAGAATTTTATATAGCTGATCAGGGTCTACCACAGTCGTTCTCAATCTTGTTTACCTGGCGCTCCCACCCCATTTATGAACTCTGCATAATTCATCCCCTCGTTTCCGCTCGTTGGCCAGACTTCTTTCAACATTTCAGAAGCAACACTAAAATCTCAAATCTTCAATAATAATAATAATAATAATAATAATAATAATAATAATAATAATAATAATAATAATAATAATAATAATAATAGTACTTTTTTAGCTTAACATCCCACACAGTTATGTACTTTAGGGTGAAGGAGACGGATGATTAATAAAAGTGAATGATCGTGAAATTATTGTTTTATGTTGTCCCACCCGGAATCGAACCCGGGACCGCGTGCACCAAAGGAACATTCACTAGCCATTAGAGCAGTTGGAAGGGCTAATATGCGGCGCATGTAAAAAAAAAATGGCTGATATTTTTTTACGCGTGCTCCCTGGTGGCTAAGCGGTTAGCGCACGTACCTTTGGCGTGGAAGACTCGGGTTCTATTGCCGGCGGGAGCTCAAGTGGGAACCGGTCAAAACCCCCACAGCCAAAACCCCCACACTCAAGAAATGTCAAAACGCCCACACAAACGGTCATAACCCCCACACAAATGGACAAATCTCCCAAACGCACGAACAGTCAAAACCCCCACAGCCAAAACCCCCACACTCAAGAAATGTCAAAACGCCCACACGATCGGTCATAACCCCCACACAAATTGACAAATCTCCCAAATACACGAACGGTCATAACCCCCACAGCCAAAACCCCCACAGCCAAAACCCCCACACTGGTGGTCGGTCATAACCTCCAACGGTCATAACTCCCACACAAATGGACAAAACAGCCACACATAGCAACGGTCACAATCCCCACATAAATGGACAAAACCCCCACACAAATGGACAGAACTCCCCACATGCAGAAATAGTCACAACTGCCACACAAATTGACAAAACCCCCATACTCATGTATTGCCCTTGTACTTTTTAGTAACATTTTTTATTCCACTTAAACTCATGTTGCAACTATTCTTCTTGCACGTCATAAAGAGCCGCAACAAAGACGTGAAATGACGATCATTTCAGAGTGTGGGGGATTTGTCCGATTTTGTGGGAGTTTTGTCCATTTATGTGGGGATTATGACCGTTGCTATGTGTGGATGTTTTATCCATTTGTGTGGGGATTATGACCGATTGTGTGGGCGCTTTGACATTTCTTGAGTGTGGGGGTTTTGGCTGTGGGGGTTTTGACCGTTCGTGCGTTTGGGAGATTTGTCCATTTGTGTGGGGGTTATGACCGTTTGTGTGGGTGTTTTGACATTTCTTGAGTGTGGGGGTTTTGACCTAGACCCGCTCAAGTGGTTCAGATTCCACGTTAATCAGTAGGTCCACGTCTCACAGTCTCTCGCTGCTAAAGGGACGCTTTCTTACGCGAGATTGGCAACCCTGATGAATTGGTGCATGCGCAGAAGCATGCCCTAGTATTCTATGCTTGCAACAGAGAGAGAATTGTCCGAGTGCAGTCACATATGTGCGAGTAGCAGTAAGGGGAAATGGCTGCCGTATTACAAAATCCCACCAAATGTGAAGTAAGATATGTCATACGATTTACGAACGCTAAAGAATAGAATGCAGCTAACATCTATCAGGAAGTGAGTGCCATTTACGGACCGACAGTAATGAGGAAAGTGAAGGTTAGGCAATGACGTAGAAAGTTTCGGAAAGGGCGTTCCAATGTTTATGACGATAGCGTAGCAGAATGCCTAGTGTTCAGAAGAACTATCTGGTGGAACGTATTAACGAGGAAAGTGTGATTCAATCGCCGGTTCACAAGAACTGAACCCGCCAGAGAGTCTTCAGGAGTGTTTGTGAAAACAGGATATCGAATTGTAATTTCCAAGCTGGGTTATCACAAAAATGCTGACGGATGCTCACATAGAGCACAAAACGACAACTGCACTAATTTTTGGCTCTCCGGAAGCAGAATGGGAATAACCTCTTTCTCACATAGTGGTGGAGAATGAAACTTGGATATTGTAAGGCACTGGGGAGTCGAAGTAGTAGTCAATGCAATGGTGGGATTCTTGAGAGTGCTACTCATCAATAAAATCGATACAAATGAATGGCCCTAATACTCGTATATATACACTTTATGCACAAAATTATGAAAAACGACTGCAAGTCTTTGAAATGTGGATGTGAAGAAGAATGGAGAGAATTAGCTGGACCAAGCGGGAAACGAATAAGAGAGTCTTATAAATGGTATGGGAGAAAAGAAGAATTTTAAACTTTATTAAGAAAAGCCAGAGAAATTGGTTGGGACATAGGCTAAGAAGGAACTGTATCATAAGGGATATGTTAGAGGATATGGTGATAGGAAAGAGAGGAAGGGAGCGAAAGAGAGTATAATTAATGGACGATATTAAAACAGAAAAATCGTAGGGGAAATCGAAGATGTTGACGAAAGACTGTAGAGCATAGAAACTTCTCAGTTGCAGCAATGATCTGCCCATACTGACAGAATACCTATGATGATTATGATGATTATGATGATACATATGTAAAAAACATGTACTGCTAACTAATAGATTTATCTAATCTGTTATTCATTGTCTTCCTCTACTCTTAACCAAATCATGACATATATACGAGTATTACTTCTAATAATGACACACATATACACTCAATATATATATATAGATATATATATACTTAACAGCGACACACATATTACTTGCAGTTATTTCTTAAAATAAAAAGAATGCTCATACTTGACCTACTCAAAGTTTTGCTACTTTACTATCTTGCCCCAAGCTTGCAATTGTTTCCCTTGAGCAGCAACTTTATTTGAAGAACATCTACAGCTTTATTGCTTACCTTTCCCCGTACGCAGTAAAGTGAGCAATTGAGTCAGAGTGCAGTGGACTTACCTAAGAAATAAAAAAAAGAAACGAATATTATAGCATAAGTTAGAGTGCAAATTAAACAAACATAGAAAAATTTATAAGAAAACAGAGTGGAAGTTCATAATAGTGGTAACGTTAAGTTCATAATATCCATAATAGTTCATAATAGTGGTAACGTTAAGTCCTGTTCCTTCTATATATAAACATAATATCTACGTTTATCACGCTTTAAAATTCGTCGAACTGAAACACATCCCGGTGAAGTATAAACATTATGAAACTCTAAATATGAACAGCCGGCTGGAAAATAATATAAACTCTGTTACATGTATCTCTTTAATAACTTCGGATAAGAAAGTCTGGCTTTTGTTTATTTTCTATGACATATAGAAAACTGCGATCTGCGTAATTCTTTATTACAGAAACAGATGCTTGAAAAGGGGTCCGTTTGTAATAATGTTAGTAAAGCACAGAAAATCGGAACGAACCATGTCACGAATCATCGGAACTCACCCAAATGTTCTAGACAGATATAAGAATGAAGGTTGGAAAAGAGAAGTGTAAAAGAATGCAAGTCAATCAAGAGAAACAAATAATTAAAGAATATAAGTTAACCACAGAAGAGATAGTAGGAGCTATGAAGTCGAAAGAAGTATCTAGGTATCTAGGTTTCAGCCAAACGAGAACAGAACTCAAAAAGAAAAAGGAAGAAATAACACAAAATTGCCAACAGAGATTGAAGGATATATGCAAAACAAACCTCAACAGAACCAACATAAGTAAAGCTATTAATACATTTATACCGACTCTAACATACTCATTTAGAAGTAATAAAATGGATAGAGAACGAACTAGCAGAAGTTGAAATTATAACTAAGACAACAGCATAATACTGACAGAGAACAGAATACTACACCCACGAGCAGCTATAGAAACAGCGTCATTACGAAAAAATGCAGGCAGACGAGGACTAATCAATATCCAAAATTTCTGGAAGCAAACCCAGTACTACTTTTTGTAACTACTTTTACGAAAAGCAAGAAAATTAAAAATTACACACAGCAATAGTGGCACTAGACCACAGCAAAACTACTCATCTAAGCCAGATAGAGGAATCGAAAATAATGCAAGAATTACAAATAACAGAGGATATAAGGAATCAATCTAGAGAAAGAAGCAAAATAAATAAATAAATAAAACTTACACGGATCATTCCCGGAACAAGCAAACCAAGAACAAAGTGGAAGACTTATATCGAGAAACGGAAAGCATGGATGCAAAGAATACAGGATGAGGCAATAAATATGAAACATTAAGAAAATACATAAATACACAAGTCGAGTCGAGTCGAGGTGGGAGGATTCAATCCCAGCCCATGTGAGTTTGTGGTGGGCAAACGAGACGAAGAGACGGAACAAGAAATGCCTTTTTAAAATTGAAACGAGAGAGAAACATGACAATTTTTTTATACGGAGAATCGAGATGAGATTAGAAATTTCACGACCCTCGTGGGCAATATTATTTCGCCCAAAGTCTTGGATCTCAAACACTGTTTTAGAATTACATGATTCATAGTTTAAAAGCAATGAACTGATAACGTAACTGATCGAACATAATGAAGAACATTTATGAGCGTTTAAAGATACACAAGTCATTACACAATATACTGAACAATAAATATGGTTTAAATGTTGTCATATTAAACCTTTCGTTCACTTTTCGTGATGCGGAATGATTCTGAGAAATTCTAGTTAAAATTAGGAAAGAGCATCAGAGGATAAATTTTGACCATAAATTTACAAATCGAGAAGAGAGAAATTTTCTTGTCCCATGAGCAACACTAGTATGTACCTTCCTACTGGTCTACTTGCTAAAGCGCGCAAATTTTGTGCACGTGGTCCTGGAGTTCGATTCGCTGTCAGAGATGGAGAGGTCGTGGGTTAAGATTTGTGAGTGAGTCGGGGATCAACAGGACGTGACCCACTGCAACCCACTATCCGTTGTGATTCACTTTGATTCACTGACCCACCGACCCACCATGACTCACTCTGAAATTTGAGACTTTCAAATTTCATCCTATTTTTCACTGAACAGTATCTCTAATTCAACAAGGGAATAAATATATATGATACTTAAATTGAAATTCATCGTAATTTGGTTCGTGACAAACACATTACCATTTTATATTGTAAAGATCAGGTCCATTGATATTGTAACAGAGCGGTGTTTGAACGATTGACTGTAGAAATTCAAACTCGGATTAGTGATAATTAGGGCCGTCGCGTGGATTGTAAGTGCCCGGGACGACAATTCCCAGGCGCCGCCTCGCCGTCACTGTGTTATGAGAAACAACCAGAGCTTATTCTGTACTCCTAGATTTAAATATAGAATGTAAGATAAAAGAAGTTGGTATTATGTCAATTTTTGAAAGTAAATGGCTTTTGTAGTTAAAACATAAAAGTTAATGAAAACAGGCTTTGAATTATTGAAATCGAGTGCTATTATTGTTTATTTTGAACTTGATACACATCAACATAGTAATAATATAGAATTATACAAATAACAATACAAACATTAAAATTCCAAGATAAAAAAAAAAAAACTCTTTTCACAGAGAGCTGGAGAGAGTGTTCCAGTTGAATAATCTTAGACGATGTTTTACATTACCGGTAATTTTCAAGTTTAATACTTTATCGGGAATCCCTCAAGGATTTAATCTAGGTCCCCCTGTTGTTTCTTCTTATTATTAATGATATTGCTCTGTGTATTAAAAATTCTGGAGCTCTTCATTTTGCTGACAATCTCAAATTATACTTCAAAGTAAGATTAACTGATGACTGGGTGAAACTTCAACAGACTGTACAGAATTCAAATATGGTGTGATAAGAATAAATTAGTCCTGATTATGTCCAAATGAAAACCTGTACCTTTCACGAGGAAAGAAAATTCAATTTACCTATACAATAACGCAATAACGAGTAGTGCACATAGAAACCTGGGTTTAATTTATAGGATAGGGCAGGATCTCTACAAAGAATCAACATTTATACGGTTATCTATATTTCTCGTATGTAAGGTCAAAATTAGAATACTGTTTGGACACCAAATGTCACTATATACTCTGATGCAATACAAAATATACAGTCTAAATTTAAAATACAAGAAAATCGGTTTCTATTCTACCCAAAGTATATTCCTATGAAGACTTAGTATCGAATTTTAATTTTCAAACATTAGAAAAAAGGAGATGGGTGCTTGATCTAATGTTTTTACTTAAATTATTGAACGGTAAAATTGACTGTCCAGAATTAGTTTCAGAAGTATTATTACGTGTCCTAATAGGTAAGACTCAAACACCAAACATTGGAACATTCTATTGTAGAAAAGCAAAAAACTAACATATTACATACGTCTCTTCCGTGGAGAATGTGTGCTTCATATAACGAAATGATTTGATTTCATGTAATAGATGTATTTAGTATGTCCGAAAACAAGTTCAAAACAATTGTCAGACAATACCTTGTGCAATAATTAAACGACATATATTTGTGTATGTATGATACTGTATGTTAGATGATTACGTACACAACACTATAACTGGACCATTAAGCCTGTTGTGTTGTCCTTATGAAATAAATAAATTTTACTTAGCCGTGGGTTGATCATTATTATAATATCTGAATTAACATTATTTTTTTTAAATAATCATTTACCAACATAATTTGAATTCCTTGAATTTTATTTATTTGTAGTCCCGGCGCCCGGGGCGATCGCCCCGCCCACGCGACGGTCCTTTCAAACTTTTTTCATACTTACACTTTGCTGAATAACAGATGTCACTAAGTATGAAAAAAAAAAGAATCTGATTTCCAAGTTCACATTTCCAACAAATGTAAGTTTTTATTGAGTTTCTCAATATCTCTTCAGCAGGACTTGTGTGGTTATGAAAGTCATGGCTTCGATTTCACAATCTTGTTTTATTATAAGTGTATACTCAGTATAGTCAGTGGAGTGAAGAGCGTGGATCATTTGATCACAGTTGATGACAATGGGTTTTGGTGAGTGGTGGGTGAGAATATGTCACGGTGGGTTCATGGATCGTGGGTCACGATGGGTGGTGAGTCAGTGGGTCGTGTATTAACTTTTCATTGACCCACGCCATCTCTATTCCCGGTAAAAAAAAGCTAAAATTTGAAGAAATTATGGTGTTTCGGATTTTAATTTAAACTGTAGATCTACGTCTCATATAGTCTCGGTGCTAAAAAGGGCGCTAAACTACAACCTACCAACCAAGTATATATGCATTTCGAGAGTATTAGCTATTTTGAGAGATTTAGCCCTTGAAGCTATTGTAAAGTTTATTGCAGAAGAAGAAGAAAACAACAAGAACAGAAGATAGACAGAAAAATGAAGACAATGGTTATGCCGCAAAAGAAAAAGTCCAAAAACACCTCTTCTTGTATCAGTGTTGTTGCTCTAAATGCACACAAGAAAAGTGCATGAAAGGTCACGACATTGAGGCAACATACTTGCATGGTCTGGCTGAACCACTTGAGTGATTTGTGTTCGAGAACATAGTAATTTAAACGTCATCATTATACAAGAAATGCAGACAGAAAAGAGAGCGAGAGGAAGTGTATGGAAGAAGATGCAGAAGAGCTCTCTCTCTCGTTTCCGTCGATTCATCTGATGGACAACTAACTTTACGAGCTTCGGCGAGTTCCGTTCATTTTACTGGGTTTAATGCTTTTGTTACTTCAATCCTTCTCTATTTATATCCTCCTTTTTAGCTTTTCATTCTTTTTTTTCCTTTTACACCCCAGGCAGAAGAGTAAGAAAACAAGATACAACACAACTATCATTTGATCCTAAGCGCTTCTCTCCAATTTATTTCCTTTATTTATAAAGGTGCGAATAATTGGATGGAGACGTTCCAAAGATGAAGCGTTAGACGGAAAGGGCATTTCTTTGCATGAACAAATGAATCGTGGGATACATACAATCTTAATTGGAAGACCTTTCTCAAAAGGGACATCTGGTAGAAGAAGACCACGAAGGTAGGCGAATAACAGTGATTTAAGACATCTCCGAACTTCCGATGTAAAATATACGTTGTTTAGGTATTTGAATTACTTTTAGATCGAAACAGTATATGAACTTATATACCATACGAATTTATCTATATATATTTCCATATATAAGTATGTATAGTGTAATGGTTCTCTTTTGTTGCTAAACACGCAAAGACACGTTTCTTGACAGTTTTGTCAGAATTTTGACTGGGATGTCCTGCATGAATGTTGTGATGTCCGCAGAGATTGCAGTATCCTGAAGTTGTTAAGGCACACTATCTTTTAGGTTAGTGGTTCCAACTTCGGGGTCGTAGAAAGCGAGCAAAAGAGGGGTAATAAAATGTAGAATTATCAATAAAACACATCTTGTAAGAAGTATTTACACAGTAGCTTTAGCATACTTCAATATCCAACGAGTTTGACATTTTGTCTTTCCTATTTTTATCAAGACTTCTACTTTATTAAAAACTAAATAATTATACAATTTTTAAAATAAAAATATCAAAAATGAATGTAAAATGCTATTTCAGTAGATTTTCTTCGGACGAAGTTTCCCGAAAACGACTTTTTTAAAAAAAAAAAAAAAATGTTCGTGATTCACTAACAAATGTTTGTTATAACGTGATTTAGTTTAAGAAAATGGATCGAGAAAGTTTAGTGCGGTAGCCTGTACCTTTTATTTAAGGTACATTACTATATTTAAAAAGAACAATTGACATATGGCAGGTGTACTATGATTTTTTCATAAGTGTTTGTGTAATGTTATCAACTGAGCACGCCAGGCGGATCACTATGATTTCAGTCAACTTCTCCTGGAAGCAATTGTTACTTTCTCGCAGGACACTTATTAACTGACTGTTTCATTTAGATCACTCATTTGCAACTGCATATTCTGTAATATCATCTAGTATTGCTTATATTCTCAATAAATCACACCGACAGAACAAGGAACAGACAGAAAACTGTCGTTGATCAAGACAGTGTTGCCAGGTGAATAAGAACTTCTAAAGCGTAATCGAGGTTTTCAGATACATTACTCGTTGATCCACGACCACATGCAGACTGTTAACATTTTTAAAATTCAATTCTCCTCCCCTCCTAATGAGAATCCGAACCACATTAGCTTCCTCCGGGAATCTTTCTCCAATCTAACAGAATGCTACTACTTCATAGAGTAAGTGTGCAGTTGGAAATTACTGGTTTAGTCTCATATATGGTATTAATTTGTCCTTTTGTCTAGTCTAAAAAAAAATATACTAAAATATTTATAAATTCGAGACAAGGCGAGAAGCATGTGAAATATCTCGTCTCCGAAACGAGACGAGAATTGTCGAGTTTTATGCTGAATACTAGTTCGCTCAAGCCTTAAATCTCGAACAATATTTTAGTGTTGCATAATTCACAGTATAAGAATGGTGATATATGAGATTCTAAGTCTAGGTTTTAGTTTGGAGTGTTTTGCGAGAGGTACAATGACATCTCATAAATCAAACTTAATTGAGTTTAATTTAGAAAGTGAATTGTCTTATGTTAGTGAATTGTCTTATGTTAGTGAATTGTCTTATGCACTGGAAAAGCCTAGCACAAACAGATTTCTCTGACACATACTGCTGATTCTGATGATGATGAATATTCCAGTTCCGTGCTTTTGATTACTGTTCAACTCGAATCCTGATATAGTCCTGAATAGCGGCGGATTATTATCTCGGAGACGAAATAGTGATTGTTAGTAATCCTTTTCTAGTCTTGTAATGATTATGCCGAAATTCCTCCGTTTCATCGGTGTTACACTTTAAATGAATACTGTTTAAGTCGAAGTCTGGTAAACGAAGAAAATGAAATGAAACATTTGAGTTTTACGTCCCATGGTTATGCTGGCTAGGCTAAATGAGACAGTGATGATAAGAAATGAATGAAATGGTGGAATGAAGAAAGTGGGAGAACCCCGAGGAAGCCCACGCACACGGTGTTTGTACACCACAAAGTTCACTTGGCGTGAGTTGGGATCAAACCAGAGACCCCATGCACCAGAAGTTCTACTACTAAGTCACCGCGGGCCCGGTAAACAAAGAGTATAGAACTTAATCATGTCCACGACGACAACGAACATAGATCCTGTATCGTTTATTTTCTAAGTACTACTAAATTGAACTGAACTCTCTTTAAAATTACCTAACAATTGTAAGACCTTTTATAAGAATCTTTTCTGAGGTTGATAATCTGAAAGCTCGTGGACGTGGCGCAAAGCCACGCGCAGTAATAAAAGTTTTCCAAGTCCGGGTTCCAAAAATTCCAGAACAAATTTGGGAATTTAGGAAATAAGAGGTATGTCTGTATCAGCTTTCCGTAATGAGTTCTAATTATGTAAGTGAAGCTGTCATCAGCGCCTAAGAGGAATTCACAGACATAGATTGTATAAAAGAGATTACATCATGATTCAAATTCTTGAGATACAATTGTTTACAAGTAAACTTAGTTCTGCATTTTCTTGTGTTTCGTAAAGAAAACGTTGTCCGTTGCCATAGAAACCGCCGTTTCCAGGGCAACAGATCCTGTCACGGTTAGCCAAAATTGAAAGAAAACAAGTTTAAAAAAAATATATAGTAGTAACCGAAGATAAGGCGCAATGTAGAGGAGTCGCTAAAAATTAACTTTCTTTGAACGAGAACGATTTACGAAACATCATCTACTAATCGAAGTCATGATTATTTTCCAATACAGTAAATTTCAATAAACTTTCTTGTTATCGTTAATTACTCCATATCGGACTCTCGAAGAAAACTCATCGAAACAACTTATTGACCGTGCAAATAGCGACTACTCTGTCATGTCTCCGTTTTCTTTCATTCAGAAATAGGAAAGAAAGAGAAGAAAGTAGAAGGGTAAGAGGAGGTAGGAAAAGAAGAAAGAAGAAGAAATAGGGTATTTTAATAAGAAACAGATTACTGGATAATTCAGGAAATATAGTAAAAGTCGAGAAAAGTCGTTGAAAGATGAATCATTCTAAATGTTATTAACGACTAATCAATTTTGGAATGCTTCGGAATAGACACATGTTCCCTCATACCACCCAGACCTAGCTCCAGGCACCACGATCATGGGGTTGCCCAGACCTAGACCTGGAAATGAGAAAAGTGAAATTTAATTCTTTGTACTGTTATTCCAACCGGTGATTGATAACCATCCAGCATCTGAACTCTGTTCTCTAGGATCGACCACACATATGAATTAGCCAAGAGAAAAAAAAACAAACTTATTAACTCAATATAAATTTATGTATCGTATCAATAAAAGGTTCGACTTCCTAGAAGAAAGATGTCGGATTTAGGCTCATCCTGCTATTTTTTTTTTCACTCCTAGAGTCGATTTAAACCATTAGTAGCGGTCCTTCATGACCTAGGTTATTTACCTTAACACATATATTAAAACATGACACATATATTACAGATGTTAATATGACAAATGATATCACTAAAATTACTTAAATTAAATCTATCATGCATTCACACGCTCACTCACTCAGGACAGTGTATATATGTTTAAAGGAAACCAACTAACTACAAGGGTACAAATAGTTTATTACATTCATAGTGAAAAAAAAAGACAAACATATAATTATGAAGAAAATATTAAAAGCACAAGTTCTTGGTTATATATTAATAGAGTACATAGTATTAAATTTTAGTAAGTTTTTATATATTCAATCATATTGACAAATGGGGAAAAAAAATAATTACATGTATCATATCTTAGGCATGCTAAAGCCAAATTATGATTTGCGACATACGCAAATAAGACACTTATTTCACTTTAAAAAAAAATTGGACAAAGAGGAAAGAAAAAAAAACCTTTTGGTGTATTAGAACTTATATGAGTCTCTACCTCACATTGGGTAATAAAATATTAATGATTTTGAGCGTTCAAATCACAAATCACGCACTACTCGTAGTGTCCAGAACATTTCGCTCCATTTAACTTCGTTCGTGTTTATCTCTCTCTCTCTCTCTCTCTCTCTCTCTCTCTCTCTCTATATATATATATATATATATATATATATATATATATATATATATATATATATATATATATATATATATATATTGGTTTACAAAACCATTCGTCGTCTACACTTGGTTTATAACTTTTAACAGTTTATATCTGCAATCGCACACTGCGACGCTCTATACCCATCCAGGGATTCCGAAAAATCACTATCGCTAGAGGATGTCTCTCCTCTTAGACGGTCCATTTCCAAACTTATTAATTGAATAGTTTTAAGTTATTTATGCAACACTGGGACACGTCATGAGACCTTTCTTTAGGATCACTTTCGTATATATGTATATATGATTCGGATTTTTAAAAAAACGAACTCCCGCAGGTGTACAGAGTATAAAGGTTCAAATTGAGGATAAAAAAAAAAACTGGTCAAGTCACAGGATACATATGCAGGTGAGAAGGATTCAAGGTACACTTTCCACAATGGTTTTTGGTTGGTAGTTCAGGGATAATATTCGTTATGATGTGGGTTACGTTTAGACCTGCCGTTACTTTCCAATACATGCCATTACAGAATTACATAAGGTATCATTTACATTTATTCAAAAGAAAAGGAAAATTACTTAAGTGCACGGCGGTATTCATGACAAAATCTACATTCTCAAATTCGTCGGAAAACTCACTGACAAACTATAGCAACCAATACACGTTTAGGGGGGACAGACACGAGCGCTCTTACATATATTCATAATACATTTAATATCATACTTTTACTTTAAAATCATATTCACATATTAAGTACATATACATTTCGACGTATTCATTTCTCTCTCTATATATATATATATTTATATTCAATAAATGCGCACACATTTAAATTAATCACCCCAATAATAAATTTTTTTACAAGGTTGCAAACATTGTCCAAAAACAAATGACTTCCGACATTACATATGAAAAAAGAAAATTGATTTTTTACTTGATACCGCGCATCTATAAATTTTTCACTTTTATATATTCAATTCGTGCTTAAATAATGAAAAAAAAACTTTTGTGAGGCAGGCACGTAACACAGAGCATTTCTAAAGATATAACTAGATAAACCAAAGTACAATTTCTGGGCCCAGGTTAACTACAAAGTAATCGAAAACCAAAACAGAAAGGAAAGTGACAAACGGATTAGAAAAAAAAAAACTTAAGATGAACGACGGTGAAAGAACGTAATCGAAATGTCGTCAAATACTAAGTCTTTGTTCATTTCGGCGATAGGTCAAAACGAGATGGAGGACTCAATCACTATCTACTCTATCCATGAATCGTGTCTTGCAACGTCTCAGCTGGTAATTTCAGATCAGAGTTGTACGTTAAATAAATCGTAAGCGACAAGTTCAAAATCGGGGGGGGGGAAGGTTGAAATTAAAGAAAAAACTTGAAGGAAGAGAGAGAGATAGAGAAGAAGGAAGACGAAGAATAGGGGCGCCAAAGACTTAAGTGAGAAATAACTAACGCTACAAAGATAGAAGTCGAATTTCGCTCTCAACAAAATCCATAGCCAAAATATTCTTAATATGCCAAAAGGGTGGTCTACTCAAATACGTAGACTCAAGGGGCGCCCTGCTGCCAAGGATGCAAGTTCTGTGTCCATCAGATCCCAATCCCACAAGAGTTTGCTTGTAAGATTGAAATCCGATCCCCGTATCCGGCCCAGACCAGCAGGATAAAAGGAGAGGGGGAAGGGACCAGGTAACTGTGTCCCCAATTTTGAAATCTCTAAGAAAAAAAAATATTCGACCCCTTAGAAAAACTAAGAAGGTTCGAGGACAGTAATGAAACTAGAATAGAAGTATTATCTAAGATATCCCTAACTAATGATTTGCCGAAATAAAAAAAAATAAATAAACTGAATTTTGGATCGGTGATTTCTATGGCCAAACCTCACCGATAGCTACCCTGCGCAGACACGCCACAGTCTGGGATGTCGTTAATTTCCCTCGTCTAATTAAACTAAGAAAAGAAATGAAAATACTTAAAGGGACTAGGGGTCGACATCCGGGTACGCGAATAAATTTCAATAATTAATTGTTTTGATTCTGTAACCCTGTCAGAGCTGTCGCCTCCATGAACATTGTAAGCTAGCCCGAGTAGGTAACGTAAAGAAAAAAAAATCTCACGGAGCAGGATATTCTATTTTAAAAAAACCGACCAGAAAATATAATTCACTACAGCCCCGTTCTATAGCTACTATTGTCTTTTCATAATTTATTATTCAATATGTCTAGTCAACGATTATATGATGCTACCCCTTCTATCAGATGGTATTACTATGGTTGATTATTATTATTACACATAAAACTACAAAGTATTACCGTAGTCCGACTATATATCGCCCTCCGGTCCGCGTGATATCATGGTGCAGGGGTCAGAACCTGAGATGTTTGTAGTTACACGTATCTATTCAATATCTATATATCAACACACGGCGAAGTATTCACTGGGCTACTATATATATAACTATATGGGTGTCCTATATTCTATATTCATTTACTACAATATTCATACACTTTATATTCATATTCACATTAATATTCATTTGCCACGACGCTATATTCTACAAACACCCTGTTTCCTCTATCTACGCCCAGCCTATTTACACATTTCATCATAATACTTTAAAATCTATAGTCACTACAAACATTTCCCATTCCGATCACCGCACGACAACCTCACTCGAACTCAAGACTCTTTCACACACACACAATACTATGTAATACTCGGTAGCTTTATTAAGAAGAAAGGAAAAAATCCTACGTATGTTCACTGAAAATAGAATTATCCGCGATAATATTTAATGTTTATAAAATTCTGCAGTAACAATGAACTTCTGCAGCCACGAAGAAAAATGAACATCTAATATAATTCCAAAGCGTAGAACTAGCATCATTTCGCCCGACTTCTGTTAAAAATTACGTATTGTTTATTTACTTAAATATCTCGATTTCTAGACTATGCAGAATGTTGAAACTTTCAGAATATATTAATTTTGGGTCACTTGACCTAACTGTACATTCATATGGGCTGTGAATTATACCTTCTAGGTTTTATTTCGGAAAGAAAGGTCAATTTCATGAAAACTAAATCACTAAGCACCTCGACGGAAGAATGGCGGTTAGTACTGACTTTTGACACTAGGGCTAGCGACGATATAATCAACCCTTGAACAACTGAATATGACCTTGTACACGGAATTATTATACTACATTATGTTCACTTTTAAATATTGTGTATGAGTTCACTTAATGACGGAATAATAAAGAATTTATCGCATAGTAAATACTACACTGTCCATATTTAATTATCTCACACACTCTTTCATCACTTAACTACCACAATT
The DNA here is from genome assembly GCF_964235325.1 of Thermobia domestica. Classification (NCBI taxonomy): domain Eukaryota; kingdom Metazoa; phylum Arthropoda; class Insecta; order Zygentoma; family Lepismatidae; genus Thermobia; species Thermobia domestica. The sequence goes on from NC_137468.1 coordinate 97,064,966, forward strand.
ACTACTACTAGGACATGTTTCTACATTACGAACACATACATGCCACATTCATACTACACACTACATTAATACATGTTATGCTAATAAATATATACAGAAAACATTCATATTTTACCATTTTAAATCGGCTCGAAAGGAAAAGGAAAGAAAGGGACAGGGCCAACTGGTTCTTGTATTCACTGAATCACATTCTTAAGTGTTTAATCAATGCCCCCGAGGGGACGTATCGAAGTATTAGCTAACAATAGGACCCCTGCCCTGAAGGGACAGGAACCCGGAAACAAACTAAATGTTCAACTCATCCCGCTGGAAGCCGTACTCCCAATTTGCGAGTCAGATAGGAGCCCCTACTGTAAATTTACACGTGCATTATTCTACCTATCTTAACTACAAAGAAATTAAATACCGCCATGTATGTAATAAAAAAAAAAAGAAATCACTCGCTAACTACATAAACAAATCTATAATGGACAGGTCTTGTAACCCTCAATTAGTAGGAAAATTGGGAGGTAGAGATATCAAGGGAAACACTGATCTTCAGAACCGGATTTAGGAAGAAAAACAGAAATCACAATACTTCGGGATCCTGTCCATAGCCATCGGTGGATGCAATCATGGCGTCACTATCTTGCACTTACTATTCTCAGTTTTTTAAACCAGTGTTGTTCGAAAAATTTAATAGTTTATGGCTCCTTGAGACTTCCAGTGATTTTTCATGTTAATAAAATCCAAATATTACCTGAATTTTGATGTTTACCACTGCAGGAATCAGTCCATTTACGAAGCAAAAAAAAAAAAAAAAACTAATGTCGTCGACCACAATTTCAGGCATGGAATGGAATAATTGCGCCCTAATATCATAGCGTGGGTTTATCAGCCAATCAAAACTAAGCATTTTGGCGGAGGGGCTTTGAAACGAATAAAATTTGGTAAAATCTGGATTAAACTAGATTTTAGAAGGACCTAGGTATCTAAAAGAGAGGTGAAGGGTGGTCCTGAAAATTCTGTCGAATTTTAGATTGGTTATTTGATCTGGAAAGTTCCGTCCAATAGTGGATCTATATTTTCGGATAGCACTGACACCGCAAGAATTGTAATAATCCATTTACACATCCATATACAAGACTTATAACTAATTTAAAATATAAATAAAGATATTGATTCCCAAAACTATAATTCCCAATATTTTTTTTTTTTTTACAGTTTTCCATGTTAATTTGAAATAGAATAATGAACAATATTACGAATTATATGAACAGCCAGAAATTTTTTGTTAAACGTCAGGTACAGTCGGTGCAAAAATTTCGGGCACCCTCCTATTAAAAACATAATCTCATTAGACTGTAATGGCATATTACAAACTTATACCACTAAAATGAAAATTTAGATTCAATTCGAAATAAAAATCTAAAATTAAGACTATAAAATGATCACGTGATGGTTCGACCACAACGAAGATCATTTATCAACGTTTAAAGATACGCAAGACATTACACAATATACTTTAATTACAAATATGGTTTAAATGTTGTTATATCACAGTTCTTTTGGATTTCGTGACGTGGAACGATTCTGATAAAATTTAGTTGAAATTAAGGAAAACATCAGGGTATAGTTAAATTTTGCACCTAAATATAAAAAAGAAGAGGATAAAGTTTCGAGACGAGGCAAGAGAAGCTTTTCGAGAGTTTAGGTGAGACGAGACAACCTTTCGTCTCGTTCGTAACATTATCTGGCATGGATTACCATTCTGATGGTGATTTATGGCTAGATAGCTAGTAAGTTTTTCTGTGTTGTACTCAATCCTTTCCACTCGAAACAATAGAAGTATCTACTTACGGAAGTAAATGTGGAATCTATTAAAAAAAAAAAGGTTGTACAATACCGCAAATAACAGCTAAAAAAGAGAAAAGCAATAAAAACACGCACCAGAAAGGAGAAAACATTTTTTGATGAGGTAAACTTAAGAAACTAAGCCTAAAAGCGTTGGGCACTCTTCACAAGATTGAGGACTTGCACCCAATGCTTTTAGTTTTAGTTTTTTAATTTTACTTAACCAAAAAAAAAATCTTTTCTGGTGCATGTTTATAATTTTCTCCTTTCTAATGTATCTTTATTATTTTCTATTTTTTAGTTATTTTTATAAAAACACTTTTATTATTATTATTATTATTATTATTATTATTATTATTATTATTATTATTATTATTATTATTATTGTGAAGAATATGGGATGAAAATGAATATTAGAAAGACAAAAGTCATGGTGATTGGAACAAAGGGGTTGGTATCAAATTTAGAAATAAGAGGGGACAAATTAGAAGATGTGACTAGTTTTCGATACCTGGGTAGTATTATTAGAAATGATATGAAGTGTGAACGTGAAATAAAAGCAAGGATAGGAATGGCAGAAGAAGAATTTAGGAGAAAGAAAATACTATTTTGTGGGACCTTGAACAAAGAGTTGAGAAAATGCTACGTGTGGAATATTGTGCTGTATGGGTCAGAAACACGGATATTACGCAAAAATGGTGACAAATGACTGGAGGCTTTCGAAATGTGAGTGTGGAGAAGAATGGAGCGAGTTAATTGGGTCGAGCGGAAGCGAATGAGAGGGTGTTAGAAATGGTAGGGGAGAAAAGAAGAATTTAAGATATTATTAAAAAGAGGAAGAGAAACTGGTTGGGACATTGGATACGAAGGAACTGCATCATAAGGGACGCGCTAGTGGGTATGGTGGCAGGAAAGAGAGGGAAGAAGCGAAAGAAACTACATTGAGTGGACGATATTAAAACAGAAAAATCGTACGTGAAAACGAAGATATTAGCAGAAGACTGTAGAGCATGGAAGCTTCTCAGTTGCAGCAAGTAAACTGCCAATAATGAATGGCAGAATACCTATGATGATGATGAAAATGTCTTGCAACCAATTCTTCACTCCTAGCTTCCTTTCTTGAAAACTACATGATTTCAAAGTGTGGGCTTAATTTTACACGGTATTTATTTATTTATTGCATAAGGCTTAGACTATACGGACACTAAAACTGCAACGTTAAGATCAGCTGATTGGAGCAATGGCTATACCATTGGATGGACTATACGAACGTTGTCACGTAGTGCGAAACCGTGCTAATCGAGCGTTGAGAATATTCAACGCGTCTGGGCGCGTTAACAATGAAGTTCGTGTTACGAACGTATATGAAGTTACAGGAAATTTAAAAATATTCAATGATGTAGCCAAGAGAGGGAGTAATGGCAAGCAGAACAGGAAGGAAAATTAATACCGTGAAAAGTGCAATCCACGTGACCAGCATACTTTTCGACACTTAGAAATAAGTAGCATACTCCTGGTATAATGTTTAGTATAGTATTACAAAAGTTCTTGTTGTAAGTGAGAAAATATGAAATTGAATATGAGCCTATTTTAAGCTATGGAAAAGAAGCTTTGACATACCGTGTATGCGCTGCGTATTCAGCATCCATATAATTCGAAAAAGAAACGCTCAATTTTGCGCATTGCTAACGCCGCTTTAACAGCGTCCGTATAGTATAGTACACGCTTAAAACGACATAAAAATGTGAATGCTTCAATCAAACCTGTCAAGTCAATACAACGCCTACATGTCTGCAACCAGCCACATCTCCGCGTGGAATTGGGTTGCATAAGCAACAGGCGTTCGGTAATATTTCTAAATTATTAATTTTTGAGTAAAACTGCATAAACAAGATCAAAAATTACGTAAAAATAGCACGTTGTCATCAGGTTTATGCATCTGTGCAAATTTTCAGAGCCCTAGTCAATATGTAAATGTATGAAATTTAGGTTGTGAAATTTGTCTCTAAGCAACAAACAGGAAAGTAATCTTATAAAGGCATTGTAATAATAAAAATCTCTGTCATAGAAAATTACTAGTAAACTTCTTTCAGATTTGTTGTCTCATTTATGCTTTATTATTAAATTTTTCTCCTTTTTCCTCAAGTTCTTTGCCTGTTCCTTGTTATACCTTCAGTATATTAATGGACAGCTACTTACTACAGAGATTGTATTTTTAACATGATACAAAACATACATACACATACATACGCAAACACCGTACATGTTAATGTTAGCTTTACACTATCTGCTGCTGCTGTTCCATTTTCGAAGCACCATAACTTTTCATTTCTGAAAAAGCGTTGTACCCAGAGACTAGGGTTCACTCACGAAGAAGGGGTTACAGGATGAGGTCAAAAGTGGGAGAGTGAATGAGGTATGGGTTCCTCTTTTATAACTCATTCTCCAAATGTAAACATTGTCAGAGAGATAGGTATTGTAGGTAGATGGGAAAGAGAGAGGCCTAGTAGCTACCATAGAGAGTGTATAAGTGAAGTTGAGTCAGCGTGTTGTCCTTATGTGCATATTTGATGATTCCTTTGTGTGATGGTTCGCCAAAGGGGGGAGGGAGGCGGCAGGGGGGAGAAAGTTGCAAGTAAACTCTGGTGAAAATGTTGGTTAGATTGAAAAGGAAGGAGAGAAAGAGGCGATACTGCTGTGGAAAGGATGTAATAGGCAAATGGGGGTACTTGTACATTCTCTCTCTTTCACCACTATTCGATCCACTTATGGGTCTTTTTTCTATCTGTCGTATATATATAAAAAGGAAGACTTGCTGAAGCAATCTATCGCTTCTCTATGACAACATCCCAGCAACAAAAAATGGTTGTTTAAAAACTTCCCTAAAAGGAAAGAAATGAAGCTATTTTATATATTGACACTGGTTACATAGGGGAATAACACATATACTAGTGGTAGACCAACCAGACCCTCTTCAAAATCTTAGGTACATGAATATTAGTTGGAAATTCGTTCACTGAGTGTCACTGTGTGAAAAAGATTGTCTTCATTTTCAGGAAAAGTTCAAAAGCAAAGTAAATACCGAAACCAGAATGGCTCTTTATAAAACTAGAAATGTAAATTTTGTTCACAGTACTTGCACATAGGTTAAATTTATGGTCATATTTTTCTCTTAATATAGTAGCTCACTTACATTAGTGTTTACATGTTCATTGCTCTCTAAAGTACAGGTAAAGTTAAATGTTGAAAATTACATTGAGGAAATTTATTGCTATATCTCAAAGTACGTATATAACTTTCCTCATCGAAATGTTTATTTATTTTTCACATTTCCGGGTGCTATTTAAGACTTAGGTCTAAGTATTGGGCACACATTATTATTTGTTACTTTGATAGGCCTATTATTGTCTGTGCGGAGTGACGAATGGTAAATAATGAAGTTGTTCTGTCGAAAGAACTCCCTTGCAAAGCATTTTCGTCGCACAGGATTGGATCTCTAGGAGTGTGCTTGAGAACGTAATTTGGGGTCAATTAAATTCTTCGCTGACAGAGTTCTTTCTCATAAGATGAGCCAAACGTAAAAAGATATTCTGTCCGTGATCTCACTCTTGAAAAGGCCAATTACACGAGTCATTCGTTCTGATAGTACAGGTGGTACCTCAGCCCTAATCTTAAGTAGGCAGGGCTGGGATTGAGATTTCTCCTTGATTTTCAGGGGGATTCCCAGATTACGGATTAAATTCGGCCAGGTTATGATTCTATCATGAGATTCGGTACGTTGCGCTGTCGGGACTTTATGTCACCATGCTCACATTCTTTTTAGTACCAAAAGGGAATGTGAACTTGATTTACGCTCCGGTCTGCCAACGCTGGATATCCCGGTCGACTCCAACAACAGATATAACTGGTAGATGAGTCTAGGACCATCGTGCTATTGAGCGTATTCCGAAAGGGGTTCGGGAATCTTCGGAAGGGTTTAGTTCTAACATTTTTGCATTTCGAATGAAGCAGTTACTGTTTAGGGATCTCATTACGAATTATTTTGCGTAAACGCAACGGAAAACTTGCATATTAGTTTGCGATAATCTGTATAGCAGATATTACTTCTTTTGCGTTAAGTTGTGATCTTCAAATTTTGCGAAAGTTTGATACGTAATGAGCCCTCAAGTTACAATTACGGACCAGATTAAAGAGATAAAGAGATCATCCTTAAATCCGTACAATAGTCATCCTCTGAAGCGGAATGTTCCACGTTATATTTCATTATAAACTGAATTCCACGTGAAACAAAACTTCCCAATACTTAAAAAAAAAAGTTTGTAGTTTTGTAGCAGTCAGCCCAAAGGAAACATTGTTTCGTACTTTCCGTACAAACTATGTATTTTCAATGTGGTGAAAACATTACATACATTTTACAAAGGATCTTATAAAATAGAGGATCTGCCCATATGTATCTTCATCCTATAAAATAAATGAAGCCGAAAAACAACCGAGCATCGACACATCTGATTGGCTACTCTCGTTTCCGCCATCGTCTGATTGGCTACTTTCGTTTCCGCCATGATTGTTGGCTCAAAACATTGCGATCCTATTGGTGGGAGTGGGCAGAGTAGGGGTGGCAAAACTGTGACGTATGGCTTCAAGATTTTGTTGTAAGGGCAGATCCTCTATTTTATAAGATCCTTGCATTTTACATACTTTTTGACTATGTGATGAGAGACCTTGTTCCTGGAAACGTTTACCAATAGAAGCCGCAACATGGAAGTAACAGATGGAAGTTTGTCCAGAAAAAAAACCTTATAAAATTGTGACCTATTGCCTCCAAGATGATAAAATTATAGTTATAAATTCTTTATCACCTTTTAGTGAAGATCGGACTTATTCTCACGTTATGGTATTTTCGTTTCGTTATCTGTATGTGGAGTCAATAGAAGTACGGTAAATAACTAATAGTTTAAAACTGAAAGCTATAAATTAGTGATAATATTGTTGTAAATTTTGTGTTAGTTTTATTGTATTACTATTTTGCAACAAGTATTATGTTATACTCCACGTACAACAAGAACATATAATATTTAAGTGTATTCACTTATTATTGTTTTACCAATAAACAGTAGATATAATATTAATATTTACTGTGTGCACCTGCATTGACTTGTTAGTCGTATTTATAACATAAAGGTTGAAGTGCTAAGATAGATGGTAATATTATTTGTGAATTTAGTTATTCATTTAAACTATTATAATAATGCAATTTTGAAGTGTTCACCAGCGAATTGGTAGCAAATGACCTGAATCCGACTGTACGATTAACATAGCTTGTATCCTTACTTGATATCTACATACATCAAAACCGTTCTAGAATGACTTCTTCCGAAACAAACTTAAATTAACCATCCCTGTTTTCTAGGAGATCTAAAGTGTCAATTATGAAACGATCTCTATGATTTAGAAAACCTGAAGGTTCGTAGCCACACAAACGAAACTACGCCATTGGACCCGTGAACATGTAACCTAAAGCAGGCACGTAGCCAGGATTTCGTGAGGGGGGGGGGGTCCGAATCATGAAATACTATGATCATCACACCAGGGACTCTACAATTGAAAACTATTTTACTGGTACATATATTGGTTCGTTTAGCCAGGATTTCGTACCGGGGGAGGGGAGGAAGTGACAAGAAATTCTGAAGGCCCAGGAGTTCGATCAGTCTAAACTACTTTACTATCAACATATTGATTTGTTATTACAATAAAATGAGGATATGTTGGTAAGTATTTTAATAAACTATGGAGAAATCTCGAGTAAAATAAAAAATGTATTGAAAAAGATTTTACAATATTTACGTCCTTCCTTTGTTCATTCAAATATAACAATTTTCCTTTCATTATGACCTTAACTATTATAAAAAGTACATTTTCACTATTATAAAAAGCACATACTTAATAATGTCTTGTAAAATATTTTACAATATCTGCTTTCCTTTCTCTGTTGAATCAGATGTTAACAGAACTTTCTTTCCATATAAATTTTTGTTTTTATTATTCCGTCAACTACTGTCTGTTTCAAATGACAGGTTAAAGAAGCAGTAGAAAATTGTTTTTGAAATATCATGTTTGATACTGCAAGGATGCGATGACGAAAAGTTATGATAAAAAATGTCCACGCTGTTACACAACGGCACTATGTTTTCGGAAGCTTAAAATCTCCCTGACAAGTAGCAGAAATACTGAGAATTAAGTAACATTTCTAGAAATTTCAAATTCCCTGGCTCTTCCAGGATATTATACTCACCTCGCCACCACGTATTGCAAGTAATACAAATCTCCTAATAAGAAAAAGTAACCAAAAGCTTCCTATAGTTTTTTTAACGCTGATCCTTCTTTTTCTCATTTCATTTTGTTTCCTCCGTCCTTAATTTTTTTTTCATTTGTGGTCTCGAAGGGGGTGGGGAAGGTCCGGACCCCCTGGAACCCCCCTTGGCTACGTGCCTGCCTAAAGGTAGTATTGCGCCTGGAACGATTTTGTGTGAAATAATGCCTTAGTTTTGCTATAACTCTGTATGAAATAGAAGACAAACACTAATTTTGGTGAGTATGTACACAAGAAAAGAATATTTAGATTTACAGATGTTGATACATATGATTCTTATACAGTAGACTTCCTGTTAACCGGGGGGGGGGGCACGGTGGCTCAGTGGTAGAGCGTTCACCTCCGGTGCTTGGGGTCCCTGGTTCGATCCCAGCTCGCGCCGTGTGGACTTTGTGGTGGACAAACACCGTGCTCGTGGGTTTTCTCGGGGTTCTCCCGTTTCCTCCCACTTTCTTCATTCCACCATTTCATTCATTACTCATCATCACCGTCTCCTTTAGCCTAACCGGCATAACCGTGGGACGTAAAACTCAAAGATTTCATTTCCTGTTAACCGATCACCACGGAATCAGGCTCTGGTGGATACCGAAAAAGTCGGTTAAAACGAAAATCACAATTTCATAGCTCATCTATAATAGTTTTAAAAAAGGCTCACAATATTATAATTCAATAGATTTAACTTCCGAAATCAAAAGTTTCGACCACAAACTGCTCCAGTAACACAAAGTTGAACGACATACTATACTGAATAAAACACACTAAACTATTACACAAACTTATTTATGGTTCATGTATATTGATTGAATAAAAACATAAAATAATAATAATAAAAAAATACGATTGAATCTACAACACTGAATGAAGTATTGTTGTATTATATTATTGTCAAGTATACGTATACAGGGCCGGATTTACGTATACACTATTTAAAATGAGAAGCTAGCAGTGAAAATAGTAACACTTTCCGAAACTTTCTTCCCTCATGTTTCCGTTTGGGGCTTAAAAGAAAGAGGAGTTTTGCAAAAGCAATTGTTTAAGTCGATTTTCTAAAGGTTCAAGGAAAAGGATTCACCAATCAAAACAATATAAAATTTTGACAAGTAGGGAAGAAAACAGAAGCCAGGAAGAAAGAAGATAATTTTTCCTGCAATCACTTGCGATCCTCTTTAAAATACTCCCCACCCTCTTTGTTCTATGTATCAGCGTTGTCAGATGTAAAGAATATTGTCACATGTCACTTTGAAGAGTTTCAATGAGACTGGTTATTTTGGTACTTATGGTGCACTGCCTTCAGAAAATCCTGGATCCAACCCTGTACATATATATTCATTTATTGTTGTGGAGTACCGAACGCTGCTGATAATGAAATTGATTTATTTCTTGAAGATGGGCGATTAGTTAAATCAACAGGCTGTTAAAGAGAGAGTGATTACGACATAGTCCACTGAATGTGGTTTAATTGTTGTGTATGATACCATGATACCATGAAGAAGTTCCATGATACCATGAATTTACTAGAAACTTAAGAATGTAACACCACGTAATGGTAATATTATGCACCGTAATATATGCGTGGTGTCTCAATTTTCCTGTTAGAGTAACACAATAATAATTAAGCGCATAACGAATTGAGGAAAATGGAATGGCTGTGTAGTGCTGTACATTGATTTTGTTACAGACACAGGATGGTTCCTAATTAGTGTGTCAAGTTTCAAGAGGAGATCAAACAGAAAGACGTTATAACAAAAATTGATCGAAAAATTTGTCATTTCAGAGCCAGAAGCTGCCGAAATGTTTTAAGAGGCCTAATCACTGCGAAATTAAAATACCGGTAATTTTACAGTAATTATGTGATATCTTCAAATAGATAAAAGATAATCGGAATGTGGAAAAAGAGCACGCTAGACAATATTATTTTGCATGAGATACCGTTATCACGAGTCATCTAGTAGCTTTCCGTTTGCAGCCATTTAGAAACGCGAAAATAAGTGTCGATTTTCAAAATGGCTGGAAATCGAAAGCCGATAAGTGAGTCATGATAACGGTATCTCATGTAAAATAATATTGTCTATGGAGCTCTTTTACCACTTTTCGATTATCTTTTGTCTATTTGAAGATATCAAATAAATACTGTTAAATTAGCGGTATTTTCATCTCGTCGTGATGGGGCCTCTTAAGGAACATAAATATTTAAGCAATATAGATTGATGATAAGTAATGCATCTAGGAGAAAATGAAATCACACACACACACATTATAAATAGTCGGTTATTATATATATCTATATATCTATATATATATCTATATATCTATATATATCTATATATCTATATCTATCTATCTATATATCTATATATCTATCTGAGTGAGACAGAGGACCATTGGACCTTGCAGGCGGGTGTTGTGGAAGATGTCAGTTATCGACTCCTTAGGTCGTCCTTAGGAAATTTCTCCATCGCTTGTCGCAAGAAACCGACTATAGCTATTTAATATGTGAACTATGGGTGTTACCACTAACAGTTAATTTGTATTCTCACCAACAATTTGCACTCTGCAATTTCGCTTCAAAAATTCCAACCCTCATTTCAATTGGAAGGTACACTGGTGAATATTTGCTGTTTTTCTTGAGGCGTGGCCGATATTAACCCGGATGAATTTAAAACAATAAATGTAGTTCCATAAATTTCCCATCTTTCCTTGATCACTTGAAGAAAACAGCATGAAAATCGAACTTCAATTATAAGTTCTAGATCCAAATGAAATTCACGAGTTAAAAAAAAAAAATCACCCTGTATATATATATATATATATATATATATATATATATATATATATATATATATATATATATATATATATATATATATATATATATATATATATATATATATATATATATATATCAGACACCGGTCTATTTGTTCGGCTATATGGGAACACTTTTTCTAATAAGACAGAAAGAAGTAAAGAAATAACGACTGAATGAATAAAACAGGATATCTACTTAGGAAATTGTAAAGAGCAAAGAATGAACAAACATTCAACACACCTGTAGTACGTATGCAAAGGAAAACACACATTCTACACAATGCATATGAACAAGGTAAGAATGAGCTCCTTTCACACACAATGTTTTGTTGTGTATGTTTGTTAAAAGTTCCATCATCTACTCGGGTCTTTTGTCAGAAACTTTATGCGAGGGAGAACACGAACAAAGAAAATGTTTGCTTTTATGTACGAGCACACACAAACTCTTTAGCAACCTTCCTTACAGTATTTCTATACTTCTTCCTGCCTATCATATTAAAATATATTTTCCTAAAATTATGCTTCATGAAAACATACCCAGAATTTACATGTGTTACACTGTTAACAGAATATGTACTACGTATATGTATATTTTGTTCGTTTTAGAATTTACTACTGGTTTGGTTTAAAACGGAACTTGCGATTAATTTATGGACTCACGTCACGTCTCCGTGCAAACGCACAACGGACATGGATTTTCGAAAATTGACCTTAAACCGTGTCCATTGATATCCCATGTTATTTGGAAACGAATTGATTCAACGCAGCACGCATGTCAGGTCTGTCTGTTTGGTCACTCACTCTGTCATCTGAGGATTATGCACGCACATTGAAAAAAATCCGTTATCTGGACAGCGATAACAACAAATATACGGAATCCAATGTTTACTATGGAAATCTACGCAGCATAGATCTACGTTATCCATATGCTTTTTACCGCTTATATGTTTCACCATGCCGCTGCAGTGTGTCTGACATCTAACAGTCTCCCGTATATAACAAATACGTATACGCCGTGGTGTCATTCTATTTTTTTAACAACCGTTTCTGTATATCGAGACAGAGAGAGAGAAGCAAACCATACAAGGTAGACAAAAGCTTTTTTTTTTTTTTTTTTTTTTTTTACTGGATACCGCAAGTGACACATAGAGACCTATACATCATCCTAATACAAGGTGTTGTGACGAAATTTGGTAGTACTGCGAATATCTTGGAAACGAATTATCCAAGATTGTCAAAACGTATTAGAAAGACCTTAATCCAGCAACGGATCGACAATTGTTGATAATGGTATATATACGTTTCAAATATAAATAACCCTCACCACTACACCCATGTGATCCCAGTTCTCATTCTTGATATGTGCGCATTTGAAATTAAGAAAAAAAAAAAAAAAACGCTTATACCTTGTTCTGAGAGATCATATGTTTAACCCTGTAGCTGGAAGAATTTCTAACAACAAAGGTAGTTAAACTAAAATTTATTATTACTGTGGAATTTCTGAAACAATTCAATTTTTTAGAGTTCTTTTTGCACATTCGAGGAAAGTGTGTCGAGCACTAATCGAACATAGAGATTCAAAGATAACAGCGAAAAGATTTAACAAAATTAAACGTTCAATAAAGATAGTGTCACAGGAAATTACAAAATATTATTAAATTTCAAGATATGGATATGAAAAAAAATGCAGAAAATTTAGTCAGGTTGAATAACAGTGGAAACTAATGAGAAATTTTTTAGAATAGTAGGTAAGAAAAGAATAATATTAGAAGTGATTAGAAAGATGCATAGGAGCTAGTTAATATACTGTTTGAGTAGAAATTGGATTTTAAGAGAGGTGATACAAGATACCCTGGAATTAAATGAGGAAGAGGCCGAAGGATGCTATAGTCGTTGGACGGTTTTAAGAAGGGTAACTCCTATAGTCCGGAGGCTTAAGGCAACTTTTTATGAGAATTGTGCATTTTATATGTAAAAGCATGAAACTTGCTGTACGTGTTATTTATGTAGAATTAATAATTTTGAGCGTTGTAGGCATCGGCAAATTGCCCTTTGAGCCGCCATATTGGAAAATGGCGGCCAAAATTGGTTTTTAGCTTATAACTTTTGAATGGATAGTCCGATTTTCATTTTTCTTTTTTTCTTTTAAAGCTCTTTTTAAGGCAAAACTTTTTTATTATAACAAAGATTTCTCTAAACGTTAAGGTTTCAGCACAATTTTTAAAAATCTAAAGATTTTTCGATGAAAATTGGTTTCTTCATTCTATAGCTTTTATATGGTTCACAAAATCACTTTTGATCTCTGAATACAAGAAGATGATAATTTCATGATCTTTCCATTGTTATATGTTAAGCTATAACTTGAGCAACGGTTTCTATAGAAATCATTGATCAAACCTAACATGTCATTAAGAAAATTTATTCTGCCTCTGAAGTTTTAAATTTAATATATGGTTGTTTCTACCAGCACTTGTAATTTTTTTATTATAAGTTTACTTTTACAGAACGAAATAATAATAGAAGAATATTTAATATTATACTCTATTATTACTCTATTACTCTATAATTACTATTATAATTACCCTATTATGAAAATGAACATAAAAAGAGATGTGCATTACTTTTCTTGAATGCAGAATAACACTTTTACATGTGGACATAAAAAGTATGAAAATAATTGTAGAATTGCTTAATTTTCACAATGTTTAACGTGCATATTCAAGTATGTACTTAGACAGGGTGGAAAAGAAAAGTTAGTTGAAGTCTTGGTCACAACCACCACATGCACAAAGATGAGTGCAAGGTAAATCGGCTTTCACACATTTGCACAACATCGAACACGAGATTTTACACTTGCACCTAATTAGCTCACGAGATTCTACAGCAGAAGCAGGTTGTGTGATCCATTTTGGTTGCCATGTTGAAATTCCGAGTCTCGAGTCCAGCCAAACATATGCAAATCAGGAAGTTGAGGAGCTGTTTGAAGTGCCTGTCCCCATACGTGACCAGCCTGGTATGCTACTCTAAGGACATGCTGTTTAAGGGCGTCAAGCGTTGGTGGAATATTGTCCAAATCCCTGTTTTTCCGTGCAAACAACACAAGTCTGGCTTTGTTTACATTAGTTTCTTCGCTACAACGATCATATAGTAATATAACAAACCTTTCGATAAAAAGGCATAACAGCATCAACTTCTTGTACCGAAGGTGTGCTAGCAAGAACACTGAGTGCATGGGTCACTTCTGGGTAGCTATTCCACGTTGCCCAGCAAGATACTTTACCCCTTCCTGAGAATTTCGAAGTAGTATCACAGCCCGTTAGGGCAAGGAAAGCTGGTAGGGCTTTGCATTTTTCTCTTCCCAATGCTTCAGCAATTTCTGTTATGTTGAGGGTGCGAAAGGTTTTCGATGTGCCAAAAGCAACCCATAGATGACAATCCAGAACATTAGAATAATGTACTGCTAAAACCACCACATCTGTATCCACACTTCTAATGAGGATTCTTTTTCTTCCTTGTGCAACGCCATGAGCTGCATTCAGAAACATTCGGGTATCAGCTTCTTCATGTGTGCAGGGGTGTAACTCATCCAACGAATATCTTGAAGGATCTGAGTAGGAGCAAAGAACATCTTCCTCCAAAGTAACTACAACATCTCCTTCATATGATCCGGATGCTATTTGGGTAGCCAACAAGTGGAAAAGCTCCCGCTTGTTTACATCTTCTTTTAGGGAATCAAACCAGTTAGTTGGTGTTCTCTTTAACAGTTCAACCCGACGACGAGTTCCTTTTCCTCTTTTAGCTCGAATGCAAAACTTCAGGCTGTCTGACTTGTAGACGTCAAATACGATGTCTATTCTGCTTAAACCAGGTTTCTGAAACTGTTTTGCAATGTACTTGATAATCTTTTGTGAATAATCATGGAAGGTATCAGTTTTCTCTGGCGTAATCATGTGCACAACAGCTGGACCATCAAGGATCATCATATCAACATCTGGACCATCAGGATCATCACACGCACTAACGACACTATCATCTTCTGTTGCAAGCAAGGTCTCTAAACATTTCATCAAGTCAGACTTCCCCTTACAGTTTAACGATCCATCATCTGAAAGCGACGGAGGATATACGTGGTTTTCATGGCAGAAAAAATCATCAATATCACCCTGCCGAATCTGACAAGTAATATACAATTTTAAGAATACACTTCGATCCCGATTCAAAGTTTTCATTGTTGTGGATGTTTTGGATTTATTTGATTTCTTATGCTTGCAGTTGAAGAGTTGGAATTTGTTTCGGGTCATAGGGGCATCAACTGCCTTTTCACAGTCAATCAGTCTTTTCGTGAAAAACTTCTCACTCAATTCTTTTCCATTCTTTTTTATTGACTTTAAGGAATTAACAACTTCCTTCTCCATAATCTCCCTTGTGTTGAGGATCAACAAATCGCCACTTTTATCTGTAAATGAGTTTCCCATTTCCTTGATTGCAATAATCAAGTTACAAACTCTATCTAAAAACTTGGTTTGTTTCCGTGGCCTGTTTTCATGATGAGACCATTCGTCACATTCAGGGTGTTTTATTTGGGTTTTGAATTCCTCAACAATGCGTGCGACTTCCGGCCCACAAACCATCCACCGAAGCAGAGTATCGGTATTTTCAGTCAGGCCTATTGCTCCTCCAGTACCTTTGACTATCGCATTGTTCTGTTCATGAGCTTCATCAAGAGGCATACTAGAAAACTGGCGACCATTTTTATTGGCAGTAAATTTTCCTTTTTGAAATTCTTAATATACTTCACGATGCTTTCTCTCCAATAGCATCATGTCTCGAAGATGAACAGCAACATATCTTGCGTAGTTGTGATGATCTAGAGCATGGAAAAGCCACTGGAGTTTAAATAATGTTCCGACATACTTTTCAAAATTTCCTTCATGTATTGCTTTATCCCATGCAAAAATTTCCAGTTCTGTTTGGAGAATGAGGTTCCAAAAATTGAACTGAGGGTGTTTTTCCTGCTGAGATAAACACCATTCTTCTTCAGATATAATTGCAGTCTGATCTTTTCCTTCACAAAATTCCTTGTATGCTTCCCTCCGAAGCTTGTACAATGCGCATGCTGTTACATGATGTGCCTGCAAGGTCTTCTTTATGTGGACAACATTCAAAAATGAGTTCGGTGTTCCTGAGGATGCAATTTTAGCTTCCTCCATGGTGGAAGTCCACCCACTGCTGTCTAACAAATTTCCTATGCACTTTAGTAGTTCTAATTTGATGTTCAGTCCACCAAGAACAATAACAAAATGATCCTCTCCGTAACTATTAGGACAAGTCCATTGTATTTCCTTCATAATTTTGAACAATGGTTGATCACACGTAATTACTGGCGTTTGTCCAGGATTAGTAATGTCAGTTGCTTTTCTAATTACATCCATGGAATATCGTAACATAGCAACTGACTTAGAATCGTCTTGAAACAGGGGAAGAAGTGCAGTTCTAGTAGATGATATTGGATTTCCTGTTTCCTTCTGACTATGAAACGCAGACCAGCTTGCATTGGTGTTTGTTTCTTCATTTGTTCCCTTTTTGTCAACAAGCTCTGAAACATGCTTGCACCAGGAATATTCACTTTCAACATTTTCATCTGCTGGTTGTTTTGATGCACGATCAAAAGTTTTGATTTTCGGGGGAGAACTTATTAGTTTAGTGATCGAAATGGGAGGGACAGCTGAATAGCTTGTTGGCAGTTTCATGACTCTCTTGCTGGACTTGATCGTGAAGTTGATTGTTTGATTTAAACCAGTGTTAGTCTTTTCAGATTGCTGAAAAAGAGAAATTCCAGTGCCATGAAATGAACCTTCTGAGCTTGTTGCACTGGGATTATGGTCTATATTGTCAACTGCTGAAGTTGTAAAGATACCAATCTTCAAATTTGGAGGGACTACAGCTCCAATGTTGCAAAAATGGATAATGGCGGAGTTACCTAAATCTGCTGATAAACTTAGCACTCGATCATATGACACTGATATTCCCAAGTTAAACAAAACATCAATTAAATCCTTCGAACGCATTTTTGAGTGGATATAACTACCTAAAAATAATGGAACTGGTGTCTCTTGAGCTCGAGAATGTCTGCTTCCTATACATGTACGACGCCGGTCTTTGCAAGTGTGGTAACTAATCAACTGTGCTAAAGTAAGACTTGACTGTGATGCGTTGGCTGCCTCTTCACTTTGAATTCTGGGTTCGTGTATGACCATGGACAGGAAACTCACCAAGGTAGGAGGAACTGACCTCTCTTGACATCCTTCTGAAAATGATCCATCAAATGGCGGCTGTTTATGATTGAGAATATCTCTGCGCAATATTCTCGCAGCACGAGCTAGGATAACCGCTTCTGACTCATTGTCTAGAATACATGTTTGCCTCAGAGAACGTCCCACTTCTCTGTTGATAACTATAAGAACATCTCTACCTTCTGGGTACGCCTCAAGTTCAGGAAAGTTAGCTAATATTTGTTCTTTTAGTCTAGTTGAATGCACATTAGATGCTTCTCTCCCAAGCTGCTTAATTCTTGTGCAATACATTCTCTTTAACTCGCTCAGTTTAAAAACTGGCGCCTCTTCTTCATTTTCAAGGCAGAATTCAATAAAAGACATAAGCTCCGCAAAGGAACTTTTGAGTATTAATTTCTGTGAATCGTTTTTCTGTGTCGGACCATGTAGTTTTGCATTCTTATTGTATAAGCTCGTGAGACACTTCGCGTGATACACAGCATCTCTAGCGATCATGTCACCCTCACTCAATTTTGCTATGAGAGATTCATCTTGCAAATTCACAGCGCACTGCCGCATTCGGCTATCAACTTTAAAGGTCGTAACAAGTGACAGGGGTTTGTCTTGGAGCAGGGGATCTTTGTTGTCACAGAAAAAACACGCCTTTTCAGATTTGTCCTGTGAGGTTGCACCTCTTCCTCGTGTATAACGACTTGTAGAAGGTTCGTTCTGTTCAATTTCTGGTTGTTTCGAACTATTGCTTTCTGAAGAACACACCACCTTCCTTTTCTTCGCCCAACGTTGAGTAGCTCGATCGACTTCTTTTTTATTGTAACGTAAGTTACACTTCCGGTGGAACTTTGCTTTGTTCTTTAAAAGAGTTGTTCTAATATCACTTCCGTCGTTCAGTCGTTCAAGTGAACCTATCTCCTCAGGAAGACCCTGAACCGCTTGTAACGACAAGAGATTCTTCTCAATTGCCCCATATCCAGAAGCTGCATTCCGGGATTCCCAGTCCGCTGGACAAGTGAGCTTGTCAACTTTGGTTTTTTGACAAAAAATACATTTTTCCCAATCTGTACTAGTAGTTTTGGGGGGTGGAGAGCTACCATCTTCAACTAACTTGAATGTTCTTTTCATTTTCTTTTTCTTTTTTGGACTTTCGTTTGATCTACGAAATGTTTTGATCCTAGGCGAAGACCTTTAGAGTAGATTTCACCAGTTCAGAAGTGCATAATATGCGCTTCTGTTGCTAATATCTCTAGACCTGAAAGATATAAAAAGGAAAGAGAAAAGAGTTATGACCTGCAAGTTAAGTATTGTACAAATATAACAAAATTAAACAAACGAAAACTTGTTTACATGATTTCAAAAACAAAATGCTGTAGGATATATAGAAATTAACGCACTCAACAAAGAACTTGAGTGCTGATTCTAACTACAGTTTGGAGGATTAAACAAAATTGTTCATTTTATATCTAAAAGAATGAAACTGGGTAGTGGTAACTTTGGAATTGTAAGAGTTCGTTATAACTGAGCACCTTATATTTCCTTAACATGCTTATTTTGAGTAACGCTTTATGAGGAAACGGTAGTTCAAATTATAGCTTAACATATATCAAAGGAAAGATCATGAAATTATCATTTTCTTTTATTCAGAGATAAGAAGCGATTTTCTGCACCATATAAAAGTTATAGAATGAAGAAGTCAAATTTCATCGAAAAATCTATATATTTTTAAAAATTGTGCTGAAACCTTAAAGTTTACGGAAATCTTTGTTATAATAAAAAAGTTTTGCCTTAAAAAGAGCTTTAAAATAAAAAAAGAAAAATTAAAATCGGACTATTCGTTCAAAAGTTATAGGCTAAAAACCAATTTTGGCCGCCATTTTCCAATATGGCGGCTCAAAGGGTAATCCGACGATGCCTACAACGCTCAAAATTATTAATTCTATATAAATAACACGTACAGAAAGTTTCATGCTTTTACATATAAAATGCACAATTTTGACTTAATCCTACAGACTACTACGTCAGGAAGAAGAGGAAGTTGGGAACGCCAGTTCATGATAGGATCTTCTCAGTTTTTCGTAAATTGTCTGGTAGCAAAGACAAAATACGAATGAGGATTATATATATATATAATATGGAGGATGTATATATGTATATATAATATACTAACATAAACATAGGTCTAAAACATCATGTTTACCACTCCGTGAGGGAGTGAAGGGGCGTCTAGCACATAGCATCGGCTATTTTGCTCAAAGAGAATCATCTTGTTTGATTATGTATAAGTAGAACTAGATTTTAAGAAACAAACTGGAAATAATCATCCAAATGCGGCAATCTGAGATGACCGTTTTGTACGGGCTTTGATTCATTATGAAATTCAAGTTTACTAATGTCAAAAGACACGCTTGCCAAAATTTGCATATTCGCTATCTTTAATGAGGCTCTCGGTAGCTCGATAATGCGCTTTTTAACCTAATTGGGCTCGCGCTCATTAAAGCTCGGTCTCGCTATCTTCAACAAGGATTGTACTCTCTATTCTCATTGAGGCACACGATCGTTCGGATGTGGGGCTCTGGCTCGGCACTTACAGGTCTTGTGCTCACACAGCCTCGCCTTATTTACTGAGACCGAGGCCGACTAAGCTCGGCTCAACTGAGGTCGAGTTCAGTATGGTATGGGTCAGATCACTGCAGAACATATTTCTTCCATTGTCAGTTTAGCATATTTCACACCAGATAGCTGTACTTATCAGTAGCTGCCTCCTTCCCCATATTCTTTCAAAACCAGTTGTCGGCCAGGTCCTATGGTGACTGGTTGTTTATATATATTTCGTCTCTGGGTCTGTTTGACCCGCACCATACCTTAAACGTTATATTTTTTTCTGAAAGCTACAACTTCATTTTATGGACATACGTTTTAGTTCTACCTCGATCAAGTATATTTTTGATGATTGTTTTCTTCATAGTGTGTGAATACTTGTAGTGACTATGGCAAGTAGTTCAAGACAAAATATAGCCTTTGATGAGGAAAGAATTCTTGCTGCTCTGGATGAAGCAGAATACGAGATGCAAAGTGATTTATTGGATTATGAAGACCATGCGGAGGAAAGTGAACGTGACACAGAAAGTGAAACGTCGGCAAATGAAGACAATAATGTTGATGGTGGTGGCGGAGATGCTCGTTTTTCCTATGGCAAGGGAGCGCATTTTTTCAAGTGGTCAGCTAAACCTTTGCAAAGTAAGAGTGTAAGAAAAAATCTTGATGACAATTCCAATGAACACCATTTTGGTCTTGCATTTTTACTGAAAACATGCTAGCCAAAATTACTCTAAACACAAATGAAAAAAATCTTGTCAGTACAAAATCATTTGTCAGATAATCAAAAACATATTGTAAAAGAGACTAACATTGTTGAACTGAAGGCATGCTTAGGCCTTTGTTATCTAAGTGAGGGTTTTAGATCTGGCTATGAAGACTTGAGCTCCTTGTTCGCAAGTGTTTGGATCGACCGTGACATTTTTTCAACAATTACTATGAAACGATTCCTGTTCTTACTGAGTGTTCTTATTGCACCATCCGCTTCTGCACAAATTTTGACCCAAGATAAATCAAGTTGCACAATAAGACGTTTGAATTTAAAACCTCAAACTTGTTAAATATACAATCACACATGTTGTTTCATTCAACCTCAAGTGCAAAAACATTATTTTTACCACAAATAATTTCATTACCTATTAGAAAGTGACTGTGTGTTTTCAAATCGACAATTTTTATGATAGTTGTAAGAAAAAAGTATGGTAACCACTAAAAATAAATATTTTGTGTAATTACACTTTTTTCATGATTAGTAAATAAAAAAAGAATGAAAAAATGTATTGTGGATTTCGTTTGTTACTTTGGGACTATAGAAAATAAATGTAAAATATATGGGTCTTTCTGACCCGCACCATACCAGATATGTGACACAAATAACGGTACCAGTTAAGGGTTAAGCACAAGTGTTTGAGAGCTAGCACTAGAAATAGATAGCGAGTCAGAGTCCGAGTTCGTGCGAGGTCGAGTCTCCATTAGGTTAGTGACCATAAACGCTAGCAGGAAGTGTGAGCTATATGGAAGATAATGATCCGAGTCCATAGTGAGTGCGAGCTTAATGACTTCAAGTCTCATTTGGGATGGTGACCCAGAGCTCGAGGAAACACGAGCTTGAGACAGCGTGAGACTCACAGAAGATAACGAATCTGAGCGTGAGAGAGCTGCGATTCAAAATGACCAGGTTTCGACATAGAACAGCCTCTGTCACAATGTTCCTGAAAACATCTGGGGACCAAAGGCAGCCGTAGCGAGGTGCTACCTACTAGAGCTGTTAAAATTATTCGTCAATTTTTTCTACTCTTATTCCAATATTCAAATATTTGTTTTTAATACTCGAACAATTATTCTTTATTTGAACAATTGTTTGAATGTTTATTCATTATCCGCATAATTATTCAAATAACAAATATATTATTCGAATATTCGAAAAATGTATGATTCGAATGATGAATGATTCGAATTTTAACAGCACTACCAGGAACATACGCAGAAATTTATTTCGGAAAGGGTCCAAAGCTTTTCGGGGGGGGGGGGGGAGTCCAAACATTATTTCAGGCTAAATTATATTAAAAATTGTAAAACTGTCCCGAAAATTAGACTAAATTTACAAAAAGGTCCGGATTTGGGGGGTCCGGACCCCCAGGACCCACCCCCTGCGTACGTCCCTAAGCATTACTAAGCAGTAGTTCTTTGAACCTTTTAGAGCCTAGCGTCTCCTTGGGTGAATTAGATTGTTCTGAGAGATCTCCGTCATTCTAACCCAATCCACCAATGTACAAGGCAGAACGTAAAACTTGTACGAAGCAGTCTAAAGACCAGAAAAGGGCTTGAAAAATAAAATATGCAATATCAAAAATTACGATGAATAATTTTATTAGAAACAGTAATAAGCTTATATGGAATTTGATTTAATCTCCTATAAAGTAGTCTTTGGCTAGCAACGCAGTTATCCGAAAGTTGAATCCATGGCTGGAAGGATTTCTGGAAGGTCGGTCAGCTGCTCTGTCGTGACCTTCTCAAGTCAGGAATGGTGTCCAAAGCGTTTTCCTTTAAGCACGGTTTTAATTTTTGGGAAGAGCCAGAAGTATAGCATATCTGAAGAGCATAGCGAATGTGGACAGACAGGAATATTTTTCGGCCCAAAACTCGCGGATGAAAAGCAAGGCGTGGCACGAAGCGCTTTCGTGGTGAAGAAGGAAGCCATTTGTCCATTTAATCGGCGGCTAAAATGCTTTTCACAGATCCATACGAGATGTTTAGTTCTTCGGAAAGCTCTCGAATAATCACTAGCCTGTTTGAACAACTCATTTGTACCATTTTTTGCACGTTTTCATCTGTTTTTGACGTCGAAGGACGTCTCGATCGTTGCTCGTTTTCAACCGACTCCTTGCTGCTTTTGAATCGCCTCACACCATTTGCAAACAGTCATCAAAGCTACCGCTTCATTGCCATATACTTACTGATTTTGACATTTCGTGAGCTTCTTTGGCACTTTTTTGTAGCTTAGAACAAAACTTAATGTTGGAGCGCGACAGACACTCTTAATACGGTCTCACTCGTTTGCTTCTGGAACCCAACTAAGGCCTGTGACAAACATCTTGGCATTTCAGCTAAACGAATAAAACGCAAGCTCTGGCGTGACGTTGCCAAGTGGTAAAGGGGTGTGGCTATGGGTAAACAGACAAACTACAGCGCGATCAGGTGCCAGAGGATAGACGTGGACGTGTGTAAAATAAAAGTGGCAATACCGCTGGCCTCTCATTTGCTAGCAGCATTTAAAGGAAACTTGGAGCGCCACCTTCAAATGCCAAGATGTTTGTCACGCCGTTTAACATATCACAACTCGTTCAAACTCAACACTGACTGTACCAAAGGTTTAGGCTACCGGGCTTACTAGTTGAAGTGGATACAATATCGATAGATGGCAGTGTGCAACTACATTCACCGTTGATTACACCTTATCGAAAGTAAAAGAAAATTTTGTTTCTATAATTTGCTTACATTAGCCATCTTTGCCTTCGCATTTCCTTCACCAAATGTCCCAAAAATAGTCTACTGCCTCTCCCCTTCTCGCCAATCCCCCCGTTTCAGCATCTTCTCTTAAATCAAGGACGCCTACGATGAGAACCACTGAACACTATCACTTTTGTATGTTAAGAGTCTTCATCCCAGCGAAATTAAAATACCGCTAATTTTACATTAATTATGTGATATCTTCAAATAGATAAAAGATAATTGAAATATGGAACAAGAGCGCCCTAGACAATATTATTTTGCGTGAGGTACCGTTATCACAAGTCACCTAGTGGCTTTCCGTTTTCAGCTGTTTAGAAACGCGAAAATAAATGCCGATTTTCAAAATGGCTCGAAATCGAAAGCAGATAAGTGAGTCGTGATAACGGTTTCTCATGTAAAATAACATCGTCTAGGGCGCTCTTGTTCCACATTTCGATTATATTTTATCTATTTGAAGATATCACATAATTAATGTAAAATTAGCGGTATTTTAATTTCGCCGGGATGAAGACTCTCAAGGGCGTTGAAATGTGAAACATTACCTTAACATTATTCGCGGATCACACTGACTTATACTGAAAAAATGTTATGTACCTCTCCCTCCCTTCCCCACCTTTTAAGATACATTGAATTCCACACATCATTTAAAATCCCTGGCGTAAGTGAAAATAAAATTTGAAAATATTTTTTTCTCAATGCTACATTTGATCTTTTATCATGGTTCATTTACATACGTATAGTACATATACATTCATTAATATTTCAAGCCAAACACAAATACAATTTCTGTTTACTCTCCTAACAACATATGCAGCAAATAATATTGCATACCAAACTGGTAAACACTGCGTAGGGATTAAAGACGCTCAATACATGTATGAACAATATACTTATTTGTCCTGCTTCTTTCTTCTTGTTTTTTGTTACTCTTCTTCTTTCTCACACGCGCCTTGTGAAACGATGTTTGTGTTAAGTGTGTGTGTGTGTATGTTCGCTATGCGTTGTGTGCTCAGCTGCATGTTTAATGCGAGGCTCATCTGTATCTGTTGATACGATCAATGGAGAAACGAAGCTTCAAAAAGATCGAACCAAAAACGGATGAATGTAGGCAGGTTATCGTATTCAAAGAAAGGAGGAACCCTGTTCTTGGCTCAGGTGTTGGAGAACTTCAAATGTAATCGAAACTAAGCTGTTTCTTGTTCCCTTCTATTTTAGATCTTCTCTTCTTCCGCTGAAATTTCATGTTCTAACTTTTTTTTTATTTTTGGTCGATAATGATGTAGGATACGTATGAATACTTGTTCCTTTTTATTATTTTGCC
Organism: Thermobia domestica; assembly: GCF_964235325.1. Classification (NCBI taxonomy): domain Eukaryota; kingdom Metazoa; phylum Arthropoda; class Insecta; order Zygentoma; family Lepismatidae; genus Thermobia; species Thermobia domestica. Next base: position 97,089,693 of record NC_137468.1, read on the forward strand.
TTAGTATTATCGATAGTATCTTGCTACGAAATTTTAAATAGACTATATAAGTCACTACCGAAGTTCTCAGATTCGAGCTTAATCCAGTGGTGATACACGTACGCGTCCCATACAGGGTGGCCCGAAATTAGGTATACAGTCCCGTACTGATCAACTCACTGTATTTTATATAATTTCTTATTGTTATCAAACAGGTAGACCTAGTTTCTTTATTATTTGTTCTTAATGTCTTTTCACTTAAGCTCGGAACAATCGAAGCAAATAAATCCATAAACTAGAATGTTATACTTGAATCAATGCAGGGGTGTATACCTACTTTTGGGCCACCCTGTATAATTCCGTGTTTCATATAGTCTTGAATGAGAAAATTGATGTCAGAACTCAATGGCGTATCTGAAAAATTTTCGCATGTTTACTTCAGTTTGTATAGGATAACATATTAACTTGATTGTTTGTTGTTTAATGAGAATAACAGCTTTTTCAGGTCAACCATCTTGAGTGAGGTTTTTTCCTGGGTTTCCGTTATTCACATCAGGCAAATGCCGGGATGGTACCTAACACAATGGTCCGAGGCCGCCGCCTTTCTTCCCCAATTCTTTCTTCCTTCCCCTTCCCCAGATAGTGTGCTCGCCGAGGGACGTTATCCCTCATATACGTATTGGGCTAAATGGCCATAAACGCCGACAGCCCAGAAATCTAATTCCTAATCCTAATTCTTGTCTTCGTCATGATAAGGTCAATGACCGAAAAATGCTCTACATTAAAAATTCAAAATAAAACTTCTGAAGAAGTGAAGCTCAAATATAAGTTCGGGAAAATAAGATACTAAAATAAAATAAAAAACACTACAAAAATTAAAGGAAGGGGTCATGAAAATGCTAAAAGAATAGATAGCTAAGTGTAAAATACATAATAAAAAACAAGTCAAAAATAGTAATAGTATAATATAACATAAAAACTTAAAAAGGAAAAACGCTTCAGAGCACGATAACTATTCCCATCTCACGAATAAAACTGACGAAATCGTAATTAAATATCACATTTCCATAATCAAAACCTAAGGCTCTTAAGGCAGTTCTAAAGTTTCTCTGAGGTCTGAGTCTTCTGGTCATTCTGCAAGAAATGTGTAGAATACTCAGTGGGATGATACAATCTTCAAAATACGGACAATTAACACCACGCATTAAATAGAAATATGTGAGATGATAGTGTCCACTCGGTTAGTACGCTACAATTTCTGCTAATTGTAAAAGAAAGGAAAAAATGAATCTTATTTTCAACGGTCTGGTTCCAATCCACTTTTAAGTAAGAAACATGTTAACAACTGTACATTTCTAACCACATACCATATATTGATATTTCACAATGCATACATGAGTACTGCTTTTCCAATATTTATGCATCTTAAGTTATTAGTTAGTATATATTAAACACATAATAATACTTATATAAAAATCACTGATAGACAAAGCAAATACGAGTAATCGTCTTATCAGGAACAGTTAAAACCGCCCCAGAAGAAAATTTTGGAAAGTAAATTATTCCTTGCCACGTAAGTTGCGTTCCACCTGTGAAATTACGGTAGACTTTCAAACCATGAGAATTCAGTATTGAAACCAGACTTTCTAGGTATAATATTTCCGATTACAGAATCTGTTCCTCAGAAGCTGAATCCATTTCAGAAAACTGATTCCCGCTATTTACTGAGGTTTTCGCTTTACGGTGATCAATATGGGAACTGGCAATGGTTGATTTCTACGTTTTCCGATTTAAATGCAGTTCTGACAAGATAAGAACCTATTTTCGCGACACTAAACCCATATTCAAACACCACTTATTACTAGATATTGCCATTTAACTCTATTGCTTTAAGTGTTAAAACCGAAAATCATCGATCATTACCATTTTTAGTTTGAATAGATGGGTAAAGGTGGCGGTATTTTTTTTAATATTTGTGAAATGAATGTATTTCCAACGAATTACTTTCTATTATTTTTATTTTATTTGGATATAATAATGGTTTTTGTCCTTTACGGGACCGCCGTGCCTTAAAGCTATCTTCAAATATCTACGTCCGTATACACTCTAACGAAATTTTTACATAATATGCATCCAGGACATATTTTTGTTGTGTTGATATTAACTACCTCTTTTGAAGTACTTGCCGTAACGCAAGTTCATCAGAAACCTTCGTTAAAGCTTGCTTTAGACCACATTTTCCCTTCTGACAAGTCCAGGTGTTTTTTAGTTCTTCCAGTCGCTTCGCAACACCATTAAACACGATAAAGTTTCTCAAAAATTTTGTTTATATTAATTTGAATTTTATTAGTGGATGTCAGTAACACCTCAGCTTTTGTTCATTTCGAAGAAGAAATAGTCTTTGTTTTGTTCATTTTTAGACGTTTTCTATCTCTCCGAATTGAGGAAGCCACTGATACCTGTTTCCACACATCTGCTCTTAATTTGGGTAGCAGCCCCACCACAATCTTTTTTTAAGCGACCGCCAACTTACGAGAATTTACCGGTAATGAATGTTGTGTAACAAACATAAACGGAATCTCTGTGATATAAGTCTTCAATGTATCAGGAGATAAAACAAAAAAGTTCACATTAGCAAAACTCCAACGGCAAAATAACGTACATAAACGTAAAGGATGCATTTATTATATAATAACAGCACCATAAATATTTAAAATTTGCTGTCATTTGCTTCATCAGCATTAGAAACAGATCTGAGAATCTCGTGAAGTATAAACGAAACACAATATAGACAGCATAGGGACTACAATCGTATTCTAGATTAAATTAATGCCACATCTTGTCCTGAAACGACAATTCTGCTAATAGTTATAAAATTTCTCTACATCTGTACTTTAAATAGCAATATTGTGTAACCACAATGGACAATCAATACAAGGTTACAATCGTATCTACTATAAGTTCACTTCTTTCGTTTCTTTCTACTCTACCTCACTGTTTTATTTCGGAGAGCAATGCTCAAGAAAGGACATGAATTACGATATCGAAACAATATATAGTCTGACAATTAAATAGTGGCACTGATTTTATTGTAGATCTTTGTAGAAAAACTTTAGCAAACAAATCCTTGTGTGCTAACGAAATATCTAATTTTCGTTTAAAACTGGAACACTGCCTCGCTGCACGCTAACCATGACGCAAAGTATGACGTAATATCGAGTCATGAATGGGAAAAAAATGAAATGAAATCTTTCTGTTTTACGTCCTACGTTTATGCCGGGTAGGCTAAAGAAGACAGTGATGATGAGAAATGAATGAAATGGTGAAATGAAGAAAGTGGGAGAACCCCGAGAAAACCCACGCACACGGTGTTTGTTCATCACAAAGTTAACTTGGTGCGAGCTGGGATCGAACCAGGAACCCCAAGCACCAGCGGTGAACGCACTACCACGGAGCCCACCGTGCGAGGTGCTGGTGTTTTCCCTTTTCTAAAAGTGTCGATATCGTAGCAAACAGAACGACATTTTAAGTGCTATTTTCAGAAGTATGTAGAAGTTCACCACAATGAATTTCTGTTATTTTTCCAACATCTGTAGATCACATATCAAAAAGGGGCAATACACTTAAAAAAAAAAAAAAAAGATATTTAAACACTATACAATTGTAAGTGAAACAATCTTTACTTGCGAGTGACACAGGAGGTCAGTCTTCTATTAGTTCTGAGTTCATCTTTCACTAACTTCAGGTATCAAATGAATATTATTTTGCACATACGTATTACTGATAGTTGTAGGTTGACGATGTTACGTAAACATAAGTAATATAGCATTCATGAATAAGTAGTTTGAACAACAAGTGCAAAGACTGAGTGAATGCTTAAAAAAAAAGGTATACATGTCCATACCATGTTTATATACTTATATACGTATACACGTAGTAAACATAATACGTTATTCATGAAGTACTGAGCTACAAATCTGCCGAAGTAAAAGTGTACAAAGTGAAGTTTTATCTTTCTTACAATAAAGCGAGGAAAAAAGGGGCTGTCAGTCACGGTTCGCGCACTCAGGCCATCTTGTGTGTAAATGAGAATGACGGATAGGTCAAAAGGAGCAGATCCTGTTTTCTAATCATCATAATCTTTTTCTGTTCTTCCACTGAAAATAACTTCTTTCAATGTTATTATTATTATTACTCTTTTAGTACTGTATATTACACTTGTATTCAATACCTTTTTTCTGTTACTACGCATTACCGTAAGATAAAATACATTGAGCATGCGAGTTACGAAGAAGGAGAGATAGGTAGATGAACATTACATATATATATATATATATATATATATATATAATCATTAATTACATCCTTTGATGGCAGAGGGGTCATTCATGGGGAAGATTTAAAAGGAAACTGTTTAAAATGCATGTGAAATTTTCTGTTTAAGAGAGAGAGATAGAAAGAAAAAGGCGAACACCTTTTTTTCTCAATAGACAAAGCCATTTATATAGCCATATGCAATATTTGTTTTCTGGCAATACACACCATAATTCAGTACTGACACCTTTATCTTGTGAAGTTTTTTGAAACTTATTTTTGTGATCATTTTTATATTCATAAGTTTTTCAAGGTAGATGTGTAGATAAAAGGGCCCGCGGCTTTTCGGTTTAAATTAGGGGTAAAAGTAATGAGGAATGGAGGAGGATGCGCTCCAACCTCCAAAAGTATCTATGGCGTCCCTCCACTTCCTAAAAAAAATATAATGGGGCAAAGATAGATACGTTATGCATGACGTCATGTGTTCTTCCACCCTTTCAGATCCACTTTTACCCTTGGTTTAAATTTGATCACAATGAGTTCATGAGATCCCAAATAGTGTTTTCAGAAAATTTCAGACCGCGAAAACTTCAAAAAGTTGCCCAAATTTACCATAGAATTTACCACCTATGGGCAGAATAAGTACAATGATTCGCGAATTTTCGGTTCAAATTTGACTACACTGCATTTCAGAGGTCCTAAATAGTGTTCTGAGAAAATTTCAGAACACAAAAGCCTCACAATGCTGCCTAAAATTAGGATGGAATTTGCATATTACCAGGGGCAGGGTAGATAAAAAGCTCGCGGCTTTAACATTTGTTGCAAAAATGAGTTTATGGCTTTTGCAAAACTCAATATGTAGCTCAAGGAAAATCGTATTTTATTTTGTAGCATTTATGTACTTACAAACCAAAGGTACTTGCGGCAAATAAGGCCCACCTAAGTATGGATGCTTTATTACTTAAATACAGATGTAGTAGACAAAAATTTATATACATTTTATTTGTTAATGTTTTATCTATCTTATGGTATATTTAACTTAGACATTGAGCTAATTGTATGAAAAACGTATTGAAAGAGAAATATACAAAATGGCCTTATTACCCGCAAGGTAGGTAAATAAGGCCCACTATTTGAAAAGTAAAATTTTACAACCTGAAAGATCGCTGGAACTCAATTAACACCTAAAAATTTTAAAGTACTTCAAATACTAACAATAAAACGATATTTAGTAACAATATGGATATGAAATATTAAAGATATAGGTAATTCCCCTTGTGCTATACAGTTCTTAGTTAAGTCGTTGCAACTTATTTAAATTTAAAGAATAAGCTTGGACACATAAACAAATCACCATTCGAAACAGGTTTCACACTAACTTTCAACAATATTTACACTTGAAACACTTGTAGCAAATGAATTCTTCATCATTGGTGTCGACCAAGCCAAACTATTGGTCGTGTACACATACACCACATCCTTTACAGCTTCGCAAGTCACTGATCCATTCTTTGTCGCATAATGAACGATACCACGATACCTCGAACGCTCAGAACCGCACGAAAATGTGCTTAGAATATATCCAAAAACAGTGGTATGAGCCATTCGCATGCATTAAAAGTAGAGATTTACATTATGCAGGACACCAACGTAGAACACGAACCTGAGAGCCCCATAGTCAACAACTAGGACCGAACACGATAGACCGCACTACTACAGAAGCTGGCGCTGACCAAGGAAGAATAACAAACTAACACACATTCAAATGGCCAGTTTCTAAGTATTTACAATGTATACATGTTTTGAAGAGTAATGAGGGCCAGTAGATTTTTGGTAGACCTTATTTATTGACCATGTGCTCGTCAGTTTATAAATCATTATCTACAAACATGTTTCAAACTAAAACGAAAGTAACTACTATCCCAAATACTAAATACTATGATCCTCATAAATATACAAGATGTTTCGGGCTAGCTTTATTATACACAGACAAAATTGATTTACTTTGCCCCCCTAAATTACTTTGCCCGACCATACATAGAAACTGGCTTCTCGATGCTTCAATACTGCCAATGTTCCATCTAACCATGCACAAGAAGATGAACTCTCTCAAGCAGACATTGTGTGAGTAATCGCTATTTGTGATTTTGTCAGATTTCTCCTACAGTGATTCTAACCTACGAAAGTTTGCACTGGCCTTATTTCCCTCCGGGCCTTATTTGCCGCAAGTACTTTATAAATGAACTATGGAAGAACTCAAGTTATTCCGCGAATGGCGCTGTAATTTTTTCTGTAGAACTTTGAGTGGGAATTTAGGTATTGAGTTTTGTTGTCAGAATTATCTAATAGAACGTCAATGAAGATTTTAACATAAATACAGGCCCGAAAGAAAGTTTGGGGAAGTGGGGCGGATCATTTGGTCCTTAGAATCGGCGCCCGTACTTCCGCTCCCAAAAAGCCCTTGTGCTATTGTTCTGGCCTGAGTGAAAATAAAGATTTGATTTTATAGTCAATTATTCTCTCAACAAAAATCTATTTCTAAATTTATATATGGCATTATGGTGAATAGTCAACGTGAGAATAAAAGGGAGAAGTTCGCGTAATATGAAACTCAAGTTATGTAATACTAAATAAAAAGATGTAATTAGAAAAAAAAGTATGCGGTTTGCAGTGTTTATAAAATTTAAATATAATCTCAGACAAAAAAGAGTCTTATGATTTTAATTGCTTGTAACGTAAGCATTTTACACTCCGTATATTTCCATCACAGCTTCTCTCTGTTTTTGCCTTTCTCTCACTGTGGAAACCATATGTTTCTGTCTCCCTGATATATTTATGACTAAGATAACGTGTGTGACAGCTGAAAAACTTATAGCCTCGTATTCTCTGTGTGAATACTGCTACAATGTTAAGCACAGAAACTCAGCAAAATAATAAATTTTAAAAGGCCACAGCAAACAAAGAGTGCAGACCTTCTATCTACGTGCATTATGAACATTTTAATCCAAAGCAAAATATCACTTCCAGGGGCGGACTGGCAACCATAGGGCCCACCCTGCTAAACTGAAATGAGGGCCCACTGTATAAAAATGTAAGAAATGTAATTGGAATTCTTCATATGTATTACATATAAAAGTCCATCTTCGAACCCATAAATAGTATCCCATATATTTATACAAAAGCAAAACATTAATTACAAAAAAAAAAACTGAAGTAGGAACATTTTAATAGTAACTCATACAGTGTGTAATTGGCATTATCGTTTTTTATTGTAAACACACACAATACCGGAATTAGTGCTTTCAGTTATTTATATAGTGCTATTGTTTTTTCATGTAATGAATTTAAACCATTTATTTAAACAAATGAATGTCATGTTTTAGAAAGCCCAAAATATATACTGTACATGTGCAATAAGTAAAAACTAATCTCAAGTCAACTTTGAAACACTAAATAATTAAAGTACTGACAGAAATAATGTAAGTTTCTTTCCTCATAAACCAGTTCTAATATCAAATTGGTTGAAATTTTCTACTGAATTGCATACTGTAACCTAATATAATATAATATTAATATTAATGCCAGAAATGTATCCTAATATTAATATCTTCATTATGCCCCAGTTACACTCACAATTTCAAATATCTACCTAATTCTTTGGAGCTAGATACAAGATCGTCAATCACTTTGATGTAATCAAACGTATATGATCTTTCTATGTATAAAAGAATAAAGTCTTCTAACAAATCTTGTCCAAGCGATGAACGCAATCGATTTTTGATCACTTTCATAATCGAGAAAATTCTTTCACAAGATATTTGAGTACACGACAGAGTTAGAACATACTTATACGCTTTATACAACGATGGATATAAGATCAGGACCATAAAGATTTAATTCGTGAAGCAGGTGCAGTGCACAAACTAGACACACTTTACACTGTCTTGCAAGTTTGCATTTCCATTCATCTTCTTCCTCACTCTCAGTTTCATTATCTTCCTCTTCTTCATTTTCCTCTTTTTCACTACTATGAGCATATTGCTCGCTGCCATGCTCATTTCTTAAAATATTCTGCTTTTTACATATTGGTGGATTATAGTCCCTATAATGACGAGCAAATTGGAGCAGTTCCTCTGTCTTCCACGACAAACGACACGTAACTGATGTTCCAATAATTGAATTGCTGCTATCGGATATGCTCTTCAATGTAATATACAAATAAAACACGAGCCGAGGGCAGCAACTTCATAGCAATTGTTTGAGGTTTGTATAAAACAATCGTTGATAGTGGCGACTAATTTCTTTTCACTTTACCGCACTGGAGAAAAAAAAAAAAAAAAAAACAACGAAGCCTGATCCGATTTCTTTCTTCGAAGCTTGGTGTGAGGACAATGAAGTTCAAAAGCGTTCCGGCTTCACCTCCACTTTCCACAATAACAATATCTACGAAACTATTGTTTCTTTAAAACATCGCCACTCGCCGGCTTGTAAAAGGACCGGAGTAGGCAATGGTATCCAAATCCAATAACAGCCTGAAATCTACTGTTTTTCTTATATTTAAAAATGTAGTAGTTAACGTGTTCGTTTTTAACAGCTGCTGTATCACAAAAACCGCAATGTTTTAGGGCCTGATTGTCTCATAGACGGAAGCTTTTCAAGTCGATAAATGTGAATAAAAATAAGGTCTGTTCATGAAAGTTTAACTTTATGTCTTTCTTATTCAAAACACAAGTTTGCGGGAGTTACTATGCCATATTTTTGATGCTGGTAGGTTTAATTGAGCACATCTTTTTTAAAATTGGTGGAGGGGGCCCACCTGTTTGGGGGGCCCACCCTGCATTTGCAGGGTAGCAGGGTGGGCCAGTCCGCCCCTGATCACTTCTTCCCATCTAACAAAAAAATGAAACACGTAAAACTATTATGAGTGAAAATCACTGATTGCTTAGCTATAATGCAATCTTTAGACTTTCAAACTACGCAATACACAAGCATAAGAAATTTTATACAACGGCTATGTGCGTCTGTCTGTCAGAGCAAAATCGGTAAGAGGTAGCGAAATGGATTTCCCCCCATATGGATTAAGCATCCTCAGAGTAGGTTCTACTTCCACCCTTATCTCGCTACTTAAAGAGGAAGTAGGGCTCATCAATATCTTGAATTGCCATAGAGCAAAATTAGTAAAAAGTAGTGAGAACTGTTTTTTTGATATGAATTCAGTGTTGGCAATAAGGGGTTTCATCTCTACCATTATCTCTCTCTCCTAACAAGCGAAAGCGGTAGACATCTACTACCTCTTTCGATCTCAATAGTGTCTATCGTGGAAAAAAAAAAAAACGGTAAGAAAGTACCAACAGACGGCTATTTGGATTCAGAAAGTGGAATATTGTAATGTATGGTATAGAGAAGAGATACAAAGGTTTTCCTCTCATTCTTTCATTATAAAAGTTTTATGTAAGTTTATGTGCACTAAATTACACATAAGTAGTGCCTTTAAGTAATCCTTTCCCTATGAGTTGGACTTCTTGCTCAGAACAGTGTGAAGGTCTTGTAGTTTCTTGGTTAGGAATCTCCTGCCCAGTGCAGCGCGGAGATCGGAAAGGAACATCTTGCCCGTAGCAGCTCAGAAATGAATTAGTATTTCTTACTCAGTGCAACGCGGGGATTGGTAAGGCTACTGACTCTCTCTGGCACAGAGCAGCTTGAAGGGAAAGGTAGGACTGATCAACTGGAGATTGGTGTTGTCTTCTACCTCTTGACGTCCTCTTTTATAGCCAGTTTTGGAGGCGGAGCCTGTGAAGGGGTTGTAGGAGTTCTCTTCGTGACTTTTCGTGTCCTTCTCGTATTCCTTCGGAAACTTCATCCGTTGGCTGCTTGGTGATCCTTGTGCAGAAGCACGTGATTGTTGTTTGTAAATATGAGGGGATATTGTAATATATTCCATCTTGGCTCTTACCTTTTTGTTAAAACTGGAAGAAGTAGGAATCTACAACTACTTTCGGTTTCAATCTTGATTTCTGCAGAGCAAAAAAACTTGTAAGCAATGATGTGAAACGGTTTTTAAAATGGATTCAGCGTTTCAAGAACAGGTACCATCTCCAATATTATTCTTCCACCACTTTCAGTAAATGTATCACTTCCCGTTTTAATATTGGTACCCCATAATTTGGAAATCTACCGTAGTTCCACAATCAGACGCGTACCCAGAAATTTTTGTTGGGGGGGGGGGATTTAATACTACAAGCCACTATGTCTATATACATAGAGTAGTATCGAAGGGTATTATTCTGCATCCGAAAAGATAAGTAATTGTAAAATACTTCCACCTATATTTTCAGGGAAAAAATGATAGAACTGTATTGTTTTTGTATACGAGAAAGAGTACACATGAGGGTACGATCAAATTTACGTGCTACATCAATCATTTCCCTGTTAAACAAGTAGTTTTATTGAGAAACTGTAAAAATGTATGTTGAAAATGAAATCTTTGAGTTTTACGTCCTACGGTCCTAGGCTAAAGGAGACGGTGATGATGAGAAATGAATAAAATGGTTAAATAAAGAAAGTGGGAGGAAACGGGAGAACCCCAAGGAAACCCACGTACACGGTGTTTGTCCACCACAAAGTTCACCTGGCGGGAGCAGGGTTTGAACCCGGGACCTCATATACCAGAACCACCGCGGCCCCAGAGCTACCACTGAGCCACCGCGGCCCAAAAAATGTATGTTGAGTTAGGAAGTTTGTAGGGGAGGGGGAGTCCGACCTTGTCCACAATGTGAAACGAAAGCTATTCTACGAACTAAAAGCGAAGTATATACTTGCTGTTTCCCCCTCTCCACTTCCTTGCCTTTTTCTCTTTTCTAAAATGGTCACCACCTATTTTTAGAAGACCACACTCTCACTACCGTATTTATGATAAATTTAACATTTAGCATGAAGTGAAGTTATTACGTAACCAAATGAATTTTCTATTTCTTTTGAGTTGCTACCACATACAATGGACAGGATACTTTACACAGAAGTGAGTGCCAAGAATTTTCACAGTAGAATTATAATGAATCACTGACAAAATTCCTGTCATTACATCGTTCTTAAAAAAAAAAAAAACGTTTATACGTCACCATGAGATGTATTACTAATGTTCAAATTATAAAAATCGATATGCAGTTATAAGCCTTCGACGGAATAGAATTGTCCGAAGATGAGACATATACTAATTGACAGATCTTATTGGACTGAATAAAATGATCTGTAAATGAAGGCAAGTCAGTCATGCGTAGTTTTCGAGAAAAACGAGAAGCCTAAAATTTGATGCTCTACGATAACTACGCCACCTATTAAGACGAAATTGACATTTAAGTATAACCTCATCGAGCTTCTTATTATGACACTGACAAGAGGACGGTACATAGTACGGTCAATGAGACGTGATCGAAACTCATGATTAAGACGCTATAATCAAATTAATAGAGTATCAACGATTAATGACAGAATAGTCTTATATATCTATGTATGAAGTGTAGAAATTAGGGATGACCATTTCCTGAAAAAAAAAAAGGTTCCGGTTTTCAAAGATCATATTTTCTCTTTTCCTTTTTTCTGGAAAATTTTCTGTTTGCGTTTTTTTGGAAAATGTGATCATTTTTGCTTTCCTGAAAAAGCTATCTTCGGAGTATCTGGGAGCGGAAAAAAATTGTTTCAGTCAAAATGATCGGTGCATAGTGCTTCAGGATTTCTCATCTGACAGTTCAGTTCGCAGGTGCGGATCTATGACAGACTCCTGGGAAAGAAGGCGGTGAAAGATTTCTTCGGTGATGTGAAGCTATCGCAAATACTTGTATCGCCCTCTCCTTTCTGGATCCGCCTATACAAACACTGGAAATATAGTTGTAACATTGCTACTTAGATTAATTTTATTTACGAACAGATCCCGGCAATTGCAGTGTTGGTACCTGTGCCACTGGAGGATTCTTATGTCAGCTACACCTGCTGTAATAGCAATTCACTAATGTACGTTTGATTAATATTAAATTTTACGTTTAAAAATTAACCACTTTTTTGAAAACATTTTATCATCATGATTAACTGTTTCTGACTATTTAATCTCATATGTTTAGCCAAACTACGAGAAATAACTAATTTTAATACATGAACTAAACATCCTGGTGCTACAGCCCACAGTACTTTATTTTATTTGTGTTCTTCGTAACTTCGTTCAATGTGGAAACGCTTTAGTGGGTTAAGGTTTTCTCCCACAGTACGTACTGTAACCAAAAGATTTACATGAGTTACTATTACAACGAGACTATGAAGCTAAAGCAGACTAAACAATGCTAGTGCTGCCACCTGTAGGTTTTACCGTTGAAATAAAAAGGAAGCTGAGCTTTGAATAATCCATACATAAGTTAGTCTGTGAGTGTTCCTTGTGTTGTATTTTTACGAAACATGTTGACCTTTGTCTATAAAAATAGCTTTTACGCTGGACAAGCTATTAATTTAAAGACTGCAGATTTAGATCCCAAAGCAATAAGAAAAAGGGAAGTATAAAGAAGAAAGAAGCAGGGTTGATAAAGGTAAAGATAGGCAAGCAGAGGTAGAAGAAAAAGAAGCAATAAGAAGGGAAATAAGGGCGTTTAAATCACGCTAGAGAGGAAAGTGTTGGAAACACATCGCAAATGACTTTAAAGAAAAAAAAAGAATTAAAAAAGAAAAAACAAACGAAACGAGCATTTGCAGCACGAAAAACTTTTTGGACAGTTGGATCGAGACAGCACAGTTATATCCTACAATTTACATCTTCCAGAAATCTCTGATACATCTTGCACACCTCTCCGAGTCTCAAAAAGCTGCACGAATAACCGAATCCAGACGTTTGTAGGCCGTAAAGTGGATTTATACCCACCGTAAAGGTTGGCAATCCTGCAGGGTGGAATTAGTTTAAATATGGGAAATGTAGTAGGTAGCAGCTGCAAGAAGTTTTTAAAGGGGCGACATTGTATGTGTGTGTGTGTGTGTGTGTGTGCCTTCCTTTCTTCTTCTTCTTCTTCTTTTTTAGTTTCCGAACTTCGGGTGAGAATTTGATCTATTAAGGATTATAAAAATAGCAGTTAAAAGAACAAAAGATAAGAACGAAATGGCGATAAAACGGGTTCTATTATTACAATGAAAAAGGAAGGCACTGTGTTTCTATTGTGAATATAACGTGCAGCATGAAGTAGTTGAGGTGAAGCTCGGAGAAATATTGCACACAATTTTGTTACCTTCAGTATACAAGAGTAAAGTATTTGCTTATCTACAGCACAAACATGGTGTTTCATTATAGCTATCCCGAAAACTTGCCAGGCTATTTACGAAAATATCACAGGAACAAAATTGTGTGAGAAAATAGATATTAACGATAAACGAAAGAATAAAAGAGTCTTTAGTAATAGAATTCTACGTAAGGAGAAAGTGAACTTTTTGTACGCATATTCTGTTACGGCCGTATTCAGAAATCAGTGTATTGCTAGGCGCGGTTGAAGATTATTGAAAAAGTTTGGAGTACAGACAGAATACGTATGTAGTCCTACTTCAAACTACCTAGGTATACCTGAATTGTTAATACATATGCTTTTCGGTACTTTTGGTCTCGAGTTCGAATCTTAGTAAGTGTTCTGTGATTGACATGAACAATGAAGTCCTGCACAACAGTTATTTTCTTTTTGGTCAAATGATATGATGTTTTTTATCTTCACTTTTTCAACGTTGATTTTATACACTAAAACCGGATGAAAACGAATGTACTTATCGAATAATCCAACTGTGCTAAATTAATATATTGACATATTTTTTTTTCTATTCTTACTCAGGCACACAATAACTCTTGTTTACATTCAAACTGATTTTGTCCGAATGTTCTAATTGAAGATTGTAAGGATCTGGAAATGGACGTACATTACAATTTAGTTCTTACCGCTCCTACTATGTTTTTGTATCCTAATAATAATAATAATAATAATAATAATAATAATAATAATAATAATAATAATAATAATAATAATAATAATAATAATAATAATAATCACAAGAACAAAATGTATCGTACAAACTCTACAGAACCTATCCAGCCTTGACTAAACTTGGCATGGAGCTAGAACGTGACATGTTTAGTATGATGTAAAATATTTCCTCTGCAGACTTTTGGTTCTTGAATTAGGCCATCGAAGTTGAGGTTTGAACGTAGTCAGACTTTCGCATTCAAACAGAAACTGCTATTTGGTTGGTTGACGGATTAGTTCAACGCCTCGTTTAGTACCGAAGCTACATGAGACGTGGACCTACAGCTTAATGTGGGATCCAAACCACATGAGCTCCCACCGGGAGTGTAATCCGGCTGTGCCATACCAAAGGCGCATATGTTAACTATATTGCCTCGAGGGAGTTCACAAACTGCTATTTACAAGATGAACTAGAGGGAAATACATGAAAAATATTGTTTAAAAGTTAACTTAATACAGTGTGTACTTATAGTCAATGGCGAATTTACGTATAAGCTAAACAATCTATAGCTTAGGGCCCCCCACTCGATTGGAGGCCCAAAAAATTAAAGAAAAACTAATTGTAATGTAATTTCCAAATAACAAGAAAAAACAAATGAGATAAAACGCACACACAACAATTACGTTTTGCATTGCTATGTACTGTAGATTTTTCTGAAGCAAGTAATAGGGTTCTATTGCTCAGTTCCACTTGTAATTAGGTCCCTGTTATCAAGCCCCGCTTATAATGGAGCCCCTGTTTCCCAACTCTGCTTGTAATGGGCCCTTGTTTCCATTTAGATATCCATTAGGTGTATAAATTAGCATATAGCATATGTTCAAACCTAAAAAACGGCAACATTTTGTAGCTGAAAGTGAAAGTTTGACATATAAAGGGTCTCTAAAGCTTGAAGTATAAAGGGCCCCTTTCAATAGCTTAGGGTCCCATCAAACCTAAATCTGACACTGTTTATGGTTAAAAAAAATATGCTAATATGGCGCGCATAGGTGAAATAATAGTGCCAAAAAGGATACAACTTGCGTCACATCCTACATATATGAAAACGTAATTTTGAATATGAAGCTATCTTAGAACCCGCCTATTGAAGTAGTGAAAGACTTTCAAAATGGCAGCTTCTGAATATTTTTATGTGCTCCTTTTAAATATTATTTGATTATGTGCTTTTATTAAATGACAATTACTAAAACAATGGCAAGTAATTGTTTTGTGCATGAAGTTTTTATTTTTAATTATATATATATATATATATATATATATATATATATATATATATATATATATATATATATATATATATATATAATTTTATTTATATTTATTCATATTCTAACACAGTAGAAAGAACACCACAAGAACGAAGAGCGGTACACTATAGAACAACCTTGTTCCCGCTCTTGCAGTTACATTGTAAAAGTTCCCTGCATGCCTGCAAAGTCTGTGGTAGGGGTGGGGCCGCGGTGGCTCAGTGGTAGAGCGTTCACCTCTGGTGCTTGGGGTCCCGGGTTCGATCCCAACCCCCGCCAAGTGAACTTTGTGGTGGACAAACACCGTGTGCGTGGGTTTTCTCGGGGTTCTCCCGTTTCCTCCCACTTTCTTCATTCCATCATTTCATTCATTTCTCATCATCACCGTCTCCTTTAGCCTCACCGGCGTAAACGTAGGACGTAAAGCTCAAAGATTTCATTTCATTTTTCTGTGGTAGGGTTGTCAAAGATATTTTTCATCCAACTTCAACCTTCTTTCAACGCCAATAATCTGATAACAAGAGCACTGGGGTTGCGACCATCCTTTGAGCCCACCAGTAACCAACCTTGATAGACAGCCCCTCTCTTTGTATGCTGTGCATTGCAGGATATTATATGAGACACGTAAGATGGATGGCATGTTAAATTGTAATTTAACGTAATTCTTAAGAGGCCTCATCACTGCGAAATTAAAATACAGTTAATTTTACAGTAAATGTGTGCTATCTTTAAATAGATAAAAGATAATCGAAAAGTGGAACAAGACCTCCCTAGACAATATTATTTTACGTAAGATACCGCTATCACGACTCATTTATCTGCTTTCGATTTCCAGCCATTTAGAAAATCGGCATTTATTTTCGCGTTTCTAAATAACTGGAAACGAAAAGCTACTAGGTGACTCGTGATAACGGTACCTGATGTAGAATAACATCTCCTAGGGAGGTCTTGATCCACTTTTCGATTATCTTTTATCTATTTGAATATATCACATAATTACTGTAAAATTAGCGGGATTTTAATTTCGCAGTGATAGAGACTCTTAACGTTCTACGATTAATGTAAAGAGTACAGAAAGTGGATGATTAATGGAAGTAAATCATTATGAAATAATTGGTGGAATGAAAATAGGGGAGGAAATGGGAATACCTTGAGAAAACCATGGATATGATATTGTCAACCACAAAATCACACCGCCTGGGATCGAACCAAGTATTTCTCACACCAGAAGAGAGCGTTCTACCATTGAACCACCGTGTCTTCGAAAAAAAAAAAACACAGGTAAAGTAGAACAAAGCAGTTAGTAGTTAATTACTGTATATGTACGAGCATCTAGCGAAGTCTGATCCTTAGACCGTTCAACTTTTATTATTCAGTATCCTGTTTATAAAATTATTTTTAAGTAAATAATCTCGAGTTAAAAGCGCTGTCTTCGAAGAAGTTTTGCTTGTACAAACTTGTTAAATGAATATTCTATATATGAAGATGCATATACCCACAGAGAACAAGTAGCTACTTTGTAACAAAAGGTTGTGGTGGTGGGTGGCTTCTAGCGAGAAGAGCGGTTGAAAGAAATATGATGGGAAGATAAGAAGAGAATGAAGCAAAAAAAGGAGGAGTGGAAAAGCCAGTATGATGTGGGTCCTTCTGCTGTGTGCAAACGGTGTTTATATGTGTGTTTTATCTGTGTTATCGACCTGTGACATTTTGGAGGCACGAGTATTCAGGCAGGTGACGATGAATACCACGTTTTGTCATGGTAATAGCAGCTGTGACAATAAAAAAAAACTAAATAAAAAACTGTTAGTAAAGAGGGACAAAAGAAGAAAGGAAGGAAAACCATTAATAAAGAACAGTATTATTATAGTCCATAGATGCTCAACTTTTTGTGCCTGGTGCCTCTTTTACTTAACACAGACACAGGCACACACATACACAAATTCCGTGCCCTCGTGGGTCTGCGCGATATACAAACTTGGGTATCGAAAATCAATATCGGTAAATATCGAAACCATTGATACATTGAAATATCGAGGTATCAAAATATTGAAATTCTGAGGATCAAAATGTTGAAAATATCTGAATATAAAGATCAAACAATCGAAAAATATCGAAAAACTAAGTTTCATATCGAAAATATTGATATCTATATCAAATATCGAAATATTGCAATATCGATAGCTCGATCGATATATTGAAATATCGTACAGTCCTAGCTCCCCGTTGCTCCACGATCATATGTGACGCCCCGTATGTGATATCAGATGGAAATGCACTGATTAATTAGGCATATTTCCCACCATCTCCTTTAGCACTTCGATCTCAGACACAGGATTTGGGAAGAGAGGTATGCAAAACATCAGATTCAAGATTTACTCATGATTAATTCCTTGCAAAACTTAAAGATACTTCTGGTTACAGATTTCTACAAGGCTTCACATATACCTTTTTCTTTCTAGTGCTACTTTTGAGATAATTGAACAGAACATGTCTTTTTTCCAAAAATCTGCAGTTTCATGTACTCATCATATTTGAAGCTCCAAATTCCTTGACAGAATTCATGACGACAAAAGATTCTGAACTGGATAATAACCTCTCTGCTTTTAATCGACATTTAATTTCTTCGTGGAAATGGTTTTGGTTTGTTAATATTAATCCTATATATTTGAAAGTATTATTTGATATTCTAACGTATCCATAATTTACAGTATTACAATCACTGCGTATTTCCATGTACGAATTTTCTCTACATTTACTTGTAAGTTCATTTCCCTGCAGACGTTTAATAAAACATCTGTGTTCATTTCTATTGTCCTCATATTATCACCTATAAAATAAGTTTTTTAAAAAATAATTTCATAAAAAGATTTATATTAATCGAAAAATTTCTTAATGGCATAGTGAGAAATTTTAGGCCCCAAAAAAGACAAAATGTCCAGGTTAAAAAAAAAAGATGGCCTAATCAATCTTAAGCTGCAATATTTCAATACTGTCATTAATTTAGTTATTCCTTGCAAATAGGTATGAAATCATGTATGTAAATCGAAATCCTACGGGTTGGCACACCGACAAACATTATATAGGAATGAAAATTCTCCATTTGCATGTGTCAACTAAAGCGAGATATTTGACAGCAGATTGCTTGTTATTTCCTGACTACAGGCGATTTGAACCTGATACATAAAAGTGTTAACAACGCGTTCCGAAATAATAATAACATGAATGTATCAATGTATGATTGTTTCTAGCACTGAAATGCCGAAGGGGAAGCAATTAATGACTACTCAAGGTCAGTACAATGATAAAGTCAGTTAGAGAAACTTTTAGGAATTATGGTTCTGAAAAGTGAAGACAGACAGTTTTGTAGTTGGTCGTATTTAGATTTTACATAAATCTCACGTAAGTATAATGGTGTCTTAAATATTACGGTTAAACTATTCTCTATTTATCTATTTTGCTGAGTATTATTAGTTTATTGGACTGGTTAATTGGGAAGGTATCAGTGTAGAGGCTTTTTGTTCCCATCACGACGAGACTAATGGCACCTGATTAAAAAAAAAAAAAAAAAAAAACCGTAGATGATGTCATGAACCCCTGTATGTTTCTACTGGATATTGTATGCTTACAACGTAAATAAAGATTTGTAATTTAATTGTTGTTAATACATTGGAACATGGAACTACGAATCACTCGGTTCTGAACAAATCGGATTACAAACAAGTTTTATGAATAATTTTTTGCTCGGCTTTCGAAGAATATTTCAGGTTACGCGCACATATCTACAGGGTGGGCATAAAGTCTCTCCCTGATAACAAACATTAATAACAAGAATACTAAGAATGATAGAAGCATGTGGTTTTCGGCAAATAACAGGAAAACTCAAAAAGGTTTTTTTTAAAAAAAAACATGATTTAGAGAATTTCCATATGTTCTCCATTCGTTGTCCTCAAGACATCCATGCGATATTCAATTTCCATCCATGTGTTATTTAACATTTCAGGAGTCACTGTATCTATTGCGACCCTATCCTGTTTCTGAGTGTTGCAATGTCACGGACAGGTGTTGCGTAAACCATGTCTTTAACATAACCCCACAGAAGGAAGTCAAGAGGGTTATGTCTGGGGATCGTGGGACCAATGTATTGGGCCATCTCTCCCTATCCATTGGTCATGAACGAACATCAGTACTCCAGTGTGGAGGAGCCTCGTCCATACCATTCCATTATGCTCTTAATATCTGGTGGCTGCTGTCCATACTCTCTCCTGAATATTCGTCTAACTGTCATGGGAGATTCTGTTTCATGATACTACAACACACACTTCGCTTTCTGCTGTGCTGACGCCATTTTTAACCAAGTGACTGTCGCATTGCGGTCAGCTGCAGTAGATGGCAGCATAGGCTGTGCCAAAATTTTGAAGTATCATACAAGCGATGTTTTCAGACCGCATGCTTTTATCATGCTTTGTTTTCATGTTATTAATGTTTTATTATCAGGGAGGTACTTTATGTCCACCCTGTATAATTGCACATGGCAGCAATGCTTTTGCGCATTAGTCATAAAGATTATTTGTCACAGTGTTATGACGGAAAACTACCTTTTGTTCTTCCTTTTTTTTTTTGCCTGTTTTGTGTGTTTTTTAAATCCCTAATTGTGTTTTGTTTAATTTAAAAAGGATAATGTTACTTTCGTTCTATATCCTTCAACACGAAAAACAGTTAAAAATATAACAAGTAGATACAATACCAGATTGCTGTAGCTAGAAGGGATTAATTGTATTTACATTAATTTGAATGTGAAAATTCTACAAAATTATGAACGTTCAGAAAAAAGAATCCAAAGATGAAACATATACTCGTTGGCCGGAAATGTCACAAAAGTAAGCACATGCAGATGTAGCTTAAGGTTAATATTAGTCTATGGTTGTTGATAAACAATATGTATTGTAGATCCAGACTATATGTCATGTGGATAAAGATTAGTAAGGAATAATTAAGTATATGAAGATCTAAGATTCAAAGTGAATACTGTCAAAAGGTCTTAAGAATAAAAGTACGGCATTTATTCCGAAGTTGGGCGTCCACTTTCGCCACGTTTTTTCGCTGTTATCTCCTTTCCACACTTTCTACAATTTGTTATTAGGTTTATTAATTCGTGCTCTTCATAAACTTTTAAAAGATTTTGCTCGTTATCAACGTATTGCTTCATAAATGTTAAAATCGTTAGTTCATTGCCCTTGTACAGTCGCCATGTTGATAACATAAATGCTCGTTTCTTTCCCACAATGCAACTGTTCGGTTATCTTACGCCAAGTACTTCCCTCTGCTCGCCGTATAGTCCCATGTTTATAACCGCTTATATATAACAAAAAAACCAGATTTTTCGAGAGACATATATTATGAAGCACACAAACGATCAAATTATCCGTATCTTTTCTGTAAAATTTAAAAATTTTGCTGGAAACGGACGCTCAACTTTGGAACTTAACCCTAAAAGTACGATTCCAGGTAAGAATTAGGTTTCTTGATTTATATATGTAGTGAATACGGAAGTTACAATTACTGGTGCAATACTATGCCGGATAGTTTAAGATAAATACAATTAACTTACTAACACTAGCCAAATTCTTCCTTCAAACACTATAACGTAACAAAACCAAACGATAGATCCCAGTAAGCTGAACAATGTGAATTTAAGAGATTATGCGTAGTTCTCCAGAAAATCCCCCCCTTCCAGAAAAGCTAATTTGTTTGTAAACCTAAAAATGATGCTGTAGACGAGTTGAGTTGAGTTGACTTTGAGTTTTACGTCCCCTTCAGCAGCGAGGCTATATGAGACGTGGATCTACTAATTAACGTGGAATCCGAACCACATGAGCTCCCGCCGGGAATCGAACCCGGGTCTCCCACGCCAAAGGCGCGTACGCTAACCGCTTAGCCACGAAGGAGCTCTAATGCTGTAGACGAGAACCACACTAGTTATTCAGGTGAAACTGATATTGAGGCATACTCGCATCAAGCTCTTCCTTGTGACACTAGCAATATAATAGCACACAATATGACTAATGAAGTATAGAGAAAATTCTCATTAATTCTTAAACTTCAATTTCTGTTTAACTAGAATAATGTCCAAAGTTGATACATATATCAATCGATAGATGGTATCGGGCTGAACAAAATAACATTTAAGAGTAAATTCTCATGCGCAGTTTTCGAGAAAACTGAAAAATTATGGGGCTAAAAAGTATGTCGTTCGCTGCCAATGATACGTCATTAGTAATTTTTACTTTAGTAGAAAATACTGTTTATATTTTATGTACTGTATATGTAAAAACAAACAAACACACAGTTAAATATCTACTGTTGGTTTAGTTCCATTGACAGGAAACACATTCTTAAAAATTATACATGCACTTGCTAATAGTTATGCACATACAGAAGTTTCGATTACGAACATTTCACGAACGGTTCATGAACATCCTTACAAAACTGATTAAGTTCGTAACCTGAGGCTTCACTGTATTCCTACCTAACTCTCAACTACTACTACACAAAAGTAAAGGTGTGAGGACTGTATCTTGCCTTAAAAACTAAAAAGAAAAAAAGATACACACTCTGAAGTAATTGCGAACCATTGCTCTAGTGTATTGTTGAAGAGCCTTTGGCATCGGCACCTCCAACACACAACGTGTTCTGTCCCAACTGTCAGACGTCAGTTTTCAATAGCAGAAGACTCGTGGACGTCCAAATGGCAAACATCTATAGAACGTCAGACACAAGGTGAAATCCAGAATAGTTCAAGCGAAGAAGGCATTCGAAGAAAAACAAAAGCTTCTCACCATTAACACAGACATAAAACTTAAGAAAAGGCAGTGGCGTAGATTGGTATGATGGCTTGGGCTACCACTGACCTATATAACACACGTACATCATCAACAACAATAATAATATAGTATTTATTATTATTATAGTTTAGTTTCCACATTGTTATACAGTCTTTAAAATAAGAGAAAACCTGACAACATATTTCCCTTTTATCAAGTAGATAAATATGATTTGTTCTTCTCTAGAAAGACTTATTTTATCTTATTAGTTATTATGGAAAAACGGTCGTGCATTTCTACCTTCATATGCTGCGTGAAGTGACCCTATATTTTGTTTTGAATAGGTGGTAACTACTCACCACAGTAAATGGTAGTTGTGCGAGTAAAAAAGGACACTGAAATAGGCGATTAGCCAACGAAGGAGCCTCAATCTGTAAGAGCCTTCGCAACGTAACGCAAATAATGCAACAGGTAATTATAAGAGCTATGCTGATATCGCAAAATACTGTAAAACAAAATTTGCGTTGCGTTGACGCAAACCGCTAGAGAACAAGGCTCAAGATGCCGCAACAATTCTCAGCGACCCCCAAAGTGCGTTGATATTACTCGTATAACTTCCTTTTACCCTTGACGCAAGCCTAAGAAACCGATTGCTCTATAAGTAACTGGTGTTATTTGGCAGTCCGTTCGTGCACTGTGGTTGGAGGTGGAGCGAAGGAGAATGCGCTGAAAACTACACGATTCTTGCTGCAGTAAGTCACTAGAGAAGTGGTTTCTGCTACGTTGCCAAATCGAAGATCTTTCAAGGAAGGGAGACAGACTGCGTGCAAAGAAACTAGCGGATGTTTCTAAATACATAAAGTTTTCAAAAACTTATGTCATTGAAATAAGATACTAAAGTATAAAAGCATCAATATAATTTAGTTTTTTACTATTATAACTTTATTTGGTAATTTTCCAAGGCTACCGCCGCTAAATCCGGTGGCCCACAAAATACGCCACTGAGAAAAGGTTCATGAAACCATGTATACGAACTGCAGCGTTGTATGGGCGAACTGTAGCGTCCATACTCAACAGAAGAAGAGGAAAAACAAAGAATGGAATTCCTCGGAATGTGCTATAGGAGAATATTGAAACTTAGACGGGTGGATGAGATAAAAAATGAAACAGTATTAGAAACGGTAGGAGAAAAGAAGAATATTGAAGAATATGGAGGGAATGACAGTGAAAGAAGGAAACATATCTAGAGGAAACCATTAATAAAATGCATAAAATGCATTATATATATGTATGCATGTATAATTACTTTTCGGGATCAAACTAAGCTCTTGCTAAATACGGGAGCGTAAAATCGAGGTTATACTGTAAAAATATATTTTAGTTAACAAAAGAAAATAACAGGGTTTGGATTTTTTCTAAGTAGTAGTAGTTCTGCACTTCTACGGAATTAACGCTTCTGCGGATTTTTTCACCTGCAGCTCTCATATATTGAGTTTATTGTTTTATCTTCCGAAAAGGTCATTACACTATGAATCAAGTCTTTCTTTTCCACGTGTTGTTTATGTGTATATACATATATATATGTATGTGTGTGTGTGTGTGTGTTCCAAAGATTTGTAGCTCGACTGTTGAGTTTTTGAGACATTCGTTCCGTAGAAAACCCCCACGGCACAGGACGTGATTTATGTTAGTTTTGCTTGGAGAAAACCCCGCCCACAGGGAGGTTCCACGCTCTGCACATTTTTATCCCCTCCCTTCATCACACCACAGATGTGACCTCGTGTGGATGGCCAGGCGAAAAGAAAGAAAGAAATATTAAAAAAAGGAAGCTGTATTAAAAAAGAGAAAAGTTTATAGTAAAGTAAGTGACCTTACAAGAAATGACTTAAGAAGGTGGTGGACTCTCTCTCTTTCTGTCTTCATATGGACAGGAAGAGGGCAGAAAGAAGAACATTGAAAAGGGAATTAAGAAGGACGAAAGAGTGAAAAGAAAAGGAAAAAACACTAAGTGCTACTTACTTTACACAGCTATCGTCAATTGAGTCTGCTGAAGATGAATGGATTCTACCTGGCACTATGTATTATACGATACCTGTTCGTTATTAATGTTCACCGCCTCATTGGTCAGCTGTTTGCCCTATACTTTTTATTAATTTTGACACTGAAGAACGATAACCATAGTTCTTGGTTTTTTAAAAAAAGAAAAGTTTTCATTACGAAGAGGAGAAAGTGACAGGACAAAGGAGGAAAGAAAAAGACAGCTATAAGCCAGCATCATCTATACTATGAACAGAATAAACAAATAATGACAGTTTTTCAAGGAAAAGGACGATGGCACACGACAAGTGTTTGATATGATAGCACGTTGTGGTTTTCAGCTAGTTACGGTTCTAAATCAAGACAAGCTGAGATTTGAGGGTACCTTTCCCCTGTGAAAATTAACTTCTACCTAGGTAAAATGTTCCAATATGACATTCAAAAATCAGGCAATCTCAAGGCCTGAGGAGTGCTTTGCTTTCGAAAATGCTGGGTTTTTAGATATATGTAACTGAAAATGACTACCTATACAGCTCTAAATTCAGCAAATGAATGATGAAATGAGAATAAATAAGTAGGTATTCCTGATAGCACGTGCAAGCCAAGACACAATTAGTTATCGACTACAACGCCATCAAAACATAAACGAAGCCTCCAGAAAACAGTGGCGCGCCAACGCGGTAAACTTGAAAATGCGCTCCGAAATCCATGCTGTTAATTTAAAGAAACTGGATTGTCGATAGCTGAATTTTTGAATGTTATGTACCTGTATTAACATTTAACAATATATATATATATATATATATATATATATATATATATATATATATATATATATATATATATATATATATATATATATATATACACGAAGATGAGATAGAGAAGTCAAAATTAATCGATAGGTTAGGCAAGGTGCAGTTAGATGAGATTATGGATTATGTACTAGTTAGATTAGATAAGTAGGGTTACGTTAGATAGATTAGGAGTACAACTACAATAACAGCACAGTGGTGTTATTTGGGGAGGATAGGAGAGATAAGTTTGTCTTATATATTTTAATCAATAGTAGGACAATAATTTAATAAAAAGAGCATGATACTCAATCTATATCGGTGGACTATCTTTTCCTGCGAAGCATAATCTGAAATGACGCTGCTATAAGAAACATTACTTCTTCTGACAAGAGAAACTGTAGTAAACTGAACTGTTTTCATATATACGATTGCTACATACAAACCTATACTTCTATAGAGTATTATTTGACACCTGTTGGTCTAACAGAAGTTATCAGGATTTCCGTCTTTTGATACGATTCGATATCGCATGCATCAAAACATACAACAAATAATGATAATAGTAATAATTACAGGTACCGTATCCGATACAATGAAGCTCAAGAGTTTCATAAGATATTGGAAAACACGTCTAAATCCTAAACTTAGAGAATAATGCAATCAAACGTCGCCGTCTTATAACCGCTGACATTAATCCACACTCAATCAGTTGGAAAACATAAACATGCTAATAAAATATGTGAAGGCACCTTGACTATAACAGAAATTTGTTCATCAAGATTTTCTTTAATAATTCTGTTTGTATTCTTAATATAATTGTGAGGTTGGTCACTTTAAAATAACAAGAAGAAGGAAAAATAAACTTCCGGAGTTAGGGCCGTGCAATATCTCGATACGGATATCGAATCAATATCAACAAAATATCGATTCTTGATCGACATATCGAACTATTGAAAACGTAGAAATATCGGCATATCAAAAGTACCGAGAGATACAGGAACATCGATCAATATATTTCAAAATATCATAAATATCGCAGGTCTAAGTGAAGTTCTTTACGAACAAAATATGGACTCTATTTCGTCTTTACACACATTAATAAACAGATATTGAATCTGTACGATAAAATAAATTATGGTCAGTGGCGGCGATTGGACGTTGAAAGTGAGGGGGGCAAGACATGATCTGAATATTTGTATATCAATCTTAGTTTCCCCGGTTCTTTCTGACACTTTGTTTGACGAAAGGTTTATATAACTAATAGGATACTATCTTTTTCGTTTAAAATACCGTACATCGTATTTCATATTTTATTAAGTAAATTGACAAGAGCAACGCAAGTAGGTACTAGCCCTTTGTACTCTTAAACAACGAAAGTGCAAGAAGAGATTTGATTCCTTGCCCATGAATATCTTAAAATTTTGTCTGGAAAATTGTGTCATCAGATTATTTAATAACAAATTTACAAAACAAATAAACAAAAAGAATAATATTAAACATAGTAATGAAAAACGAGTCTTGATTTGTTGAAGTTATATTGAAACTGGGGATTAATGAACAACTTAGTTTTTAATTTCCCCACATGCTATTAAATGTATCTTATTATTCTTAGAAAATGAAAGACAGTAAAGACTATAAGCATATGCTACGACATTTAAAGCAATATTTGCTTTTCCAACTTCCCGAAACATGTTTGTAGCCATTAGGTACAGTTTTCACTTTCTTGGAACACATCAAAGCACAATACTTAGAATCACTCCACACTCCAGTTATACAAAATAATCCTAACACCTAGAATTATGTTGAATTCACTAAATTTAATTGTATACACTCGTACATCCCTAAACACACCGCTTCACTCGTATATTACACTACAAAACAATGAAAAAGATGGAAGTTTTTTCTTATTACACTTATTTTAATCAATATTCCTTACTTTAGAAATAAGAAAAGATATTTTAGGAACTATCAATTTTTGTGCAATTAAAGAATACCTTGTGAAATAATTTTTTCCCCGAAATGTTCTCTCAATTAGTTTCAAAGCGGCTGACTAACGTATCGCGCTCTTGTAAGAAGGGGGTATAGAAGCAAAACCTGCTAAATCTATTTTTGAATTTTGTCTGGGAACGAAGAAAAAGTGACGCCCTCATGTTTTCAGAATTGTTGAACAACTTTTTTTGTTTAGTGGTTCATTTCACTCATTTGTATTAAGTAGTGACCACTAAACCAAAAATTGTGCAACAGTTTTGAAACAAAAGGGCGTCACTTGTTCTTCGTTTTCCGACAAAATTGGAAAATGGATTTATCAGGTTTTGCTTCTATACCCCTGAATTGAAAGAATACTGGGATTGTTGTGCTCCAATAGGTTAATTTTGGGGTTATTTTCCGTGGCAATTAAAACGCAATTCCTGTAGCTTTCTTAACTTCACGGGAAGACAACCAATACCTACTCACGCAACGGCAAATATTATATGGCACCATTTTTTTCTATGAAACAGTAATACATACAAAAACTTTTCATTTTCAATTGAAATTATATACATTAATGGGTTACTTCAAAAAAGTGAGGGGGCAACTGCCTCCCTTTGCCCCCCTAATCGCCACCCATGATTATGGTACATGAAATATTTGTATTTAGTTTCTTTAAAGATTTAAAAAATAATAACACTAGATCACAAACACTAAAAGTTAAAAATAATAAACAAAAATAATTTTCAACATATAAGCTACCCAAAGAATAAGGCTCTAGTTATCAACATTGTTAGCGTCATCAAATCTAGAACGATCAGGTGGGGAAGTCAAGTAGCCAGAATGAAAGAAAGTAGGAACGCTTTCAAAGTTTTAACTGGAAATCCAATTGGAAAACGACCATTAGGAAGACCTAGGCATAGACGAGAGGACAATAAACAGATGGATCTCGCAGAAATAGAATTATAATGTAGAAACTGGTTCCATCTGGCTAAGGACTGAAGCCAATAGAGAGCTTTTGTGAACGCGGCATTGAAATTCTGTGTTTCGTAGGCGATAGAGTTACTTGGTTAGTTTTAGACCACTCGAGACATATTTCATACACAGTGAGCACAATACAAGTAAAATTGTACGTTGTTCATGATATTCTTTGATATATAGCCTTCAATTTGCCGTTAGAAGAGAATTTTGACACCTCTCAAGAAAAAAAAAAAGGAAAGTGCATGAATTAAAAAAAAAGGAAAGACCCGTCAAGTCAGATGCCAACAAACACTCTTTAATAACACAAATACAAGCCTCTTAACTTCCTGCTATAAACATGCTTTTTTTTGCTTACTCTAAACAAGACGGAGTGAGAAAGAACAATAATTATGGTGCAACACATGTTCTTGATGAGTACCATCAAGTGAAGTTTAATTAATAACAGTAAGAGAGAACCAATTCCAAGCTTAAACACTTAACAAATTAAGAACTTCACAACAAATGTTAGGTCCAGAGTAGTGTCACGTGTACGAAACGTGAAGGAGTTTGGTTTTTGTATGGTGTGATATTATCTTATTTAATATTGAGGCTAGAAGTTGTAGTAGATTTCTACCTCTTCCGGTTTTAGTAGAGAGTTTAGAGTGGAGATGGAATATATTATTGGGACATTTAACTGATTACAGAAAACTGGTTCTTTCAATCCAATATCGTTTTTACTCTATAATTGTCAATGTTGAAACCGGAAGTAATTGATTTATTACACTTCCGGTTGGAATAGAAAGTTGAGAAAGAAACGCTAAATCGTTTCCAAAATAGAGAAACACATCTCGCTATCTCGTATCCTTCTTGATCTATGTAGATCAATATTGAAACAAGGGGTGTCCTTTTTCGAAAAATCTTTTTCGTTTTTCGAAAATTTCATTTTTCGATTTTTCGTTCCGGAAAAATTTCCGTTTTTTCTTTTTCGAAAAATATTTTCGTTTTCCGTTTTCTATTTTTCGAAAAATTTTTCGTCTTGCGTTTTTCGAAAATTTATTTTTTGTTTTTCGTTTTTTTTTAAAAAATCATTTTCCATATTTCGAAAATTTTTTCGTTTTCCATTTTTGGAAAACTTTTCGTTTTCGAAAAATTCATTTCTCGAAAAGTAATTTTTCGGAAAAAAAAATGTGGCAATCCCTAATTGAAAACGGACGTTGCAGTGGATTTATATCACTTCTGGTTTTAGTACAGAGTTATATAGATGGAGATTCAGTGTACTTTTGAGACGGTTTATCAATTGTAGGATATCTCTCAACTTTAAGCTGGAAATGGTTGATTTCTACCACCTTCAGTCTGAATATCACATCCATCAATGAACTCCCAGACGGACAGACACACGGACAGACATTATAAATATATAAAAGAATAAATATATAATAGATAAATAGGCCTATATAAAAGAAAGAAGATAAAACTAAACTTCTTAATACTAATACGAGTAACATACAAATAATGCTAGCGATTTTTATATTTCTCTCTCAATTAGGATAATAACCCTGTGTAAACAACACCCTGCATAGAGAGACCAGATATTTCATTTTATCCGCGAAAACTTAACAATTTCAGGAGAATAAGTTTTAACTTTCAATTGCCTCCTGAGTAAGACACGAATTTTGAACAATGGTTTGTACAACTCACGTCATTACAAATAGTAGCTACATTGAAGAATTTTCAGTTAATCTAATGTATTAAAATGTGTATTTTTACTTGTTGTAACAAGCTACATAGTGTTATAAGAAATAGGTAGAGGTTTTTTTTCCGAGGGTTCAAAGAATTGTTTTGTTCGTAAACTCGTATCACTTCAACTGAATTCCTAATTATTCGTGGAAATCAAAGACCTCATAGGATTTTTTTTCTTAAGGGGAACAGGGGAGATCAACACAGAAGCGAACACACACACACATCTTGATGCACTTGTGCACATTCTGTAATACCTCATTTACAAGAACAAATTATTTACAAACATTTCATAACTCCACTAAATACACTGCAGTACTATTGTATTTAACGTAAGTGCATTAAATATTATAATACATGTATTTCAGCAAGCAAATCTAACATGTTTTGACATACATATATCTTAAAAGTCCAGAAGTGAGCAATTGCCTCACGCTACAGGCTACCTTGATGGAAATTCTATGATAGTATTGACATTTAACGGGAAAAAATGCCCAAAGAATGAGACAAACCAATCAACAGAACTTAACGAGTTCATGAGTGATGTTCCTGAGTAAAGTTTTCTATTTACTTTACTTTACTTACGTGTGAGTGTAAAAGCTTATACATAGTTCATGAGAAAATAAAGGAAAGTAGAGAATTTTTCTGTAAACGTAAAAATTCATGCTGTACGAAAAATCATACCATTTACTGAAGTGAAACTCATGCTCAAAACATATCCTCACCAAGCTCTTAATTATGACACAAGCACAAAAATAAAATACATAACGAGGTATAACCTTTAAAAAAGTATAATTAACACTTAAATTTTAATTTCTGCTTAACTAAAATATTGATCAGTGGATAGATTGCATCGAGTGCGACAAAATAACATGCTTGTGGGTAAATTGTTATTTATTATCAGATTATATATACAGGGTGGACCATTTTAATCAATCCACGGAAATATCTGAAAAATGATAAAACATAGAAGAAATGTTTGAAGTACACGTTATATATTGCTAAGGGGGAAAACCAATTCCGCCGAAAGTACCCCTCCCCACCAACCGTAAATGGGGGTAACGGGGGGTAACTTTGAAATATCAAATGGGAACATGGGTCGAGTAATACCTCGTTCGAAAGGTCTTGGAAAACTAAGTAACGCTGTACCAAAAGATGTTTCATATGGAGCACCAGTTTCAAAATGGCCACCATGATATAGTTCGGAAACTCCAGTACCCGTAGTATGAAAACCATGGAAGGTAATCTTAAATGAATGGAACAAAATTGAAATACGTAAGTATCATAGGGCATATCGAATGGTGTGGTCCCTGTGATCCCACTGGCCTCCCTGAAGGGGTCTTGGGGGATAACTTCAAGATTTCAAATAGTAACATGAGTCGAGTGGTACCTCGTTCGATAAATCTTGCAAAATCAAACATCTTGCAGGAGAAAACGATTGAGGTGAAATGGCAGTGTTCTCAAAAGGCCGTCGAAACATAGTATCTGTGTCAGAGAAAAGGTTTAGTACCCGTAGTATGAAAGCGATTGGAGACAAATCAATAGATGAAAAACTGGAGTAGGTAACTGACGTAAGGCACATCGAGAGGTGTTGTCGGGGTGATTCCACTGAAAGGTATCCGGGGCCAACTTGAAAATTTCAAATAGCAACTTGAAGCGAGTAACATCACGTTACATAGACAAACGAATATCAAACAGCTTCTGTAAGGATATTTTCGACATGAGACACCGTTTTCAAAATGATCGCCAAGACATGGTGAATGTGTCTAAGAAAACGTCTAGTGCCCATAGTATGAATAAGGTTAGAGATAAATGAAAATAACAAAAATTAAATAGGAAAACCACGGAGGCGTTCCAAGGCTCGTAAAAATGTTAGAGTAAAATTGCCATAATGTATAAAGAGAAATCCAAGTCCTGCAAAATAATCTCTCCCTGCGCTCTGTATGTGAGTGGGGTGGAAAGTAACTGTGAAAGTTCAAATGAGAACTCTACTTTAATTCGCAAATTAAGGATACGCTACAAATAGGTATGGTGTGGTTGAAACATTTATTTGTAAGGATGATGCTGTAGTGACTAAAAAAAAAGGTGAAATTTTATTTGAATAGTAACGCATATATGTATGGCTGAGTATGATTTGATGCGAAAACAGAAGGAACGTTATACAAAAGAAGTTGTCGAATAATGCAGTTGCTGGAACTTACAAACGTGTGAATTTGCTAATCTCCGTCGCCACAGAAACTTTTATGCAATGCGTGCTGGTTATTCGGAAAGCATTTCAGGGATATACGTACACACTGTTTCGTCCCTCAATTTCACAATATGACATGAGTGCTAATAGTTAATCAAAATGTAACTGTGGCCATCCGTATTAACTCAGTGCACCAATTCTCTATCCCTGAAGTCTGCCTTCCAAACAGCATTGGGTAGGTCAAGCGTACGCCCGAACCGTTGTCCGGTCGGACATTGAAATTTTGAAGTTAGCCCACAAGATCCCTTCAGGGAAGCCGCTGGGGTCACAGGGATCACATCATTCAATATGCCCTATGATACTTACGTATTTCAATTTTGTTCCATTCATTTACCTTCCATAGTTTTCATACTACGGGTACTGGAGTTTTCGAACTATATCATGGAGACCATTTTGAAACTGGTGCTCCATATGAAACATCTTTTGGTACAGCGTTACTTAGTTTTCCAAGACCTTTCGAATGAGGTAGTACTCGACCCATGTTCCCATTTGACATTTCAAAGTTACCCCCCGTTATCCCCATTTACGGTTGGTGGGGAGGGGTACTTTTGGCGGAATTGGTTTCCCCCAAACCAATATATAACGTGTACTTCAAACATTTCTTCTATGTTTTATCATTTTTCAGATATTCCCGTGGATTGATTAAAATGGCCCACCCTATATTATATATATATATTACTGTTTGGTTTTCCATAATGGTAACATACATACTTTTCTACCTTCATACTACTTGTCAAAATATATTCTGACATGCTACTATAGATATACGTAAAAGTACCTTTAAAAGAGGCATTGGTATAATGTTTTCGTTAATACATCACAACTGCCATAAATTATTCTTGCTTTCTAAATTTCTCGTTGTTTGTGAACTATCTATATTATAAAATTGGAAGTGATTATGTTTGTGACTCTTAATCTCTTCAACCACCCGAGCAGTCTCAGTCAAATTTTCAACATAGATGAGATTCTGGAATGGAAGTGTTTTTTATTTATTCATTTTCACGATAGAACTTAGGGGGGAGGGAGGAGGGGGAGATATATAAAAATAAATAAAACTTAATAATTCTTGAACGACAAAACTGATCTCGATCAAATTTTTCTACATAGATGAGGTTTGGCCCTGAAATAGTTTTTATCATTTTACTTTGACGGTGCAACTTACAGGAGAATGAGGGGTAGACACATTTAAAAATGATTGAAAATGACCGATATTAGTGTAGAATTCATAGTTTTCGGGGTCGCTGAGATGAACAGTGACGCTTCCGATGCCGTTTAAATCCAAATTTAGCCCACAATAGTAATATTTAAATTTTTACTGCCATTTTCACCAAACACATGACATAAGCAGTTGTGCATTTAACGTTTTATTTCAATCCAGCCAAGCGGACAATCAACGCTAGTTAGGAATAACGTTTAAAGATAATGAGCTAAGAAGTATGTGATAGCATAAAAAAAAGAGGTTCCTCTATACCGGCATTTCTCGAAGTGTGTTCCGCAAAGAGTAGTGATGAGCGCAAGAGTCTTGGTCTTGCAGTTTTTGCAAGAGTCTTGCATGCAAGACCAAGACCAAGACCAAGACCATACCTGCAAGACCAAGACCAAGACGAAGACTCTTGCGCAAGAGTCTTGCACAAGTAAGGTACTACTTGATTTTTTATAGAATGTAAAAAGGAAGGGGGAAAATCGTTTTTTGAATCGGTTGTTCACGAGACGACCGACAGCATAATTCTGTAAATTGTTACAAGCTATAATAACTTCAGTGTCTGATTTACTTTGGTCATCATTTGATCATTCACGACGGCCCATGATTGGATTTTGGGAAATCATACGAAGAATAGTTGTGTCCATAGGAAGTGGATAAGCAAAAATAAACTAGAGCATGTTATGGACACGGTAGCTCAGTGGCAGAGCGTGCACCTCTGGTACATAGCGCCCTGGTTCGATCGCAGCTTGCGCTATGTGAGCTTCTTTGGTGAACAAACACCCTGTGCGTGGGTTTTCCCGTTTCCTCGTGCTTTCTTCATTCCACCATTTCTCATCATCACTGTTTCCTTTAGCCTCAGTGTAATAAACGTGGGACGTTAAACTAGATATTTCATTTCATTTCAAAACATATTAATGGTGTCCTTCTTCCAAAACTAAAGAAATGTAGTATTGAACATCGGCAATTCCGTACACCATAGGTGCCGACTACATGGGTATGGCCTTGGCTATGAGGTTCAAGCATCCGTTGGAAATTTTTAATGTGTACTTATAAAATTAATATTGAAATAACATTTTTATGACATTGACAAAAACTTAGCCCATGTGACCGCAAGTTTGATTTCATAGGTGGATGCTTATACGTTGAATAATTGTTTATCAATATAACTTATAGCCCCCTTAGGTATACGGCATATCTAGGATTCAACGATATAACATTATACAACAATAAATAATCTATATTCACAACTGACAAGTAAACCTTACGTTTGGGTGAATCGACTTGCCGACTTAGACACATATGAGAAAGTAGTACTAAATGTGGTCAGTATTTCAGTGAAGTTGTAGGTGCGAAGCTCCAGGCGTTTAGGAAATACAGCTATCAGAACATCACATGGAAGTACAGAATAGTCTTCATACAGTTGAAGGTAAAAGCCCTGTGAGACCTCTTGTAACGACAAAAGGTGAATAACAAATATATGGGTACATATTAGGGCCAGGGGAAGTCATAAAGTAAGGGCATACCTGACGGCGGCTATCTTGAAATCCGCCATTTTGAATTAAGGTTAAGTTTTTAAAATAAGAATAGGGTCATGTGATACATGATTTAAGGCGCAAATTTAATCAGAAGAACAATGGGGACGTTAATTTTAATTTAGACGCAATTGGTAAAAAGTTACAGGGAAATTAAATATTGTTGTAGCATATGTATTAGTCCTTTACCCCGCCTTGTAAATTTTGTGTTAATGATGATAATAAAATAAAAACAGATGGATAAATATTAGGTCTATGGTAAGAGTTGCCTTGATGGCGGCCATGCTCGAATCCGCCATTTTGAATCAGACAAAAGTTTTAAACAAAACGCATAACAGTGACACCTTATTAATAGCAAATTTTACCATAATTCATACGTTAATTTTGATTTACGACTACTGCTTTGACGGAATTGTTAACGACAAATGGGCCAAGTGTAACCCGATTGCCTTTGTGAGGTGTGCTCACTGTGAGCAGAGCATTTGTACAAGTCATGCACTCTTTTCTGAACAACATATTGATTGTACTAATTGAGGACTTTTCTGGAAGAAAGATCCATGTTCAATTATGACTCAGTTCTACTTTGGACATTTTTCCTTAAATTAGCAATTCGTTTATGCGATAACAAATGCTGGTTAATGATAAAGCAAAAATGGTTATACCGTTGGATTTATGGTAAAATTTGCTATTAATAAGGTGTCAATGTTATGCGTTTTGTTTAAAACTTTTGTCTGATTCAAAATGGCGGATTTGAACATAGCCGCCATCAAGGCAACTCTTACCATAGACCTAATATTTATACACCTGCTTTTTATTTAATTATTATCATTAACACAAAATTTAGAAGGTGGGGTAAAGGACTAATATATATGCTGCGACAATATTTAAATTCCCTGTATTTTTTTACCAATTGCGCGTAAATCAAAATTAACGTCCCCATTGTTCTTCTGATTAAATTTGCGCCTTAAATCATGTATCACATGACCCTATTCCTATTTTAAAAAACTTAACCTTAATTCAAAATGGCAGATTTCAAGATGGCCGCCGTCAGGTATACCCTTACTATATGTCTTCCCCCTAGTCCTAATATGTACCCATATATTTGTTATTCACCTTTTGTCGTTACAAGAGGTCTTATAGGACTTTTACCTTCAACTGTATGAAGACTGTTCTGTACTTTCATGTGATGTTCTGGTAGCTGTATCTCCTAAACGCCTGGAGCTTCGCACCTACAACTTCACTGAAATACTGAGCACATTTATTATGACACTGACATATGTGTCTCAGTCAGCAACTCGATTCACCCAAACGTAAGGTTTACTTGTGAGAGTGGTTTCGTACTTATTTCAAATAACTTGAAGTTTGATGCCGTTATTATGTATTTCTAATGTAGGTCAAAAGTATTTATATAAATTGAGTTTACACAAAAGACATAGACAGTTGAGTCGTTTTCAGTTTTCACTCAAATTGTTCTAAAATATTGGGGCCGCGGTGGCTCAGTGGTAGAGCGTTCAGCTCGGGTGTTTGGTGTCCCGCGTTCGATCCCAGCCCCCCCGCCAAGTGTACTTTGTGGTGGGCAAACACCGTGTGCGTGGGTTTCCTCGGGGTTCTCCCGTTTCGTCCCACTTTCTTCTTTTCACCATTTCATTCATTTTTCATTATCACCGTCTCCTTTAGCCTAGCCGGCATAATCGTGGGACGTAAAGCTCACAAATTTAATTTAATTTCATATTCTAAAATATTAAGAGGTTTAATTATTATTATTTTAATTTTTTCTCTCTATTTTGGTCAATATTGCAAAACATATTATCATCGTCATAATAATAGCTATTCTGCCACTATTGGCAGGTCACTTGCTGCAGCTGAGAAGCTTCGATGACTGTGGTCCTCAGCTAGTCTCTTCGTCTTAACGTAGCAATTTTCTGTCTTAATATCTTTCTTCAACTACAATCTCCTTCGCCCCCTCCCTCTAGCACGTCCCTCATATACAGTTCCTCCTCAGCCAATGTCCTCCTCTTCATTACATCTAAAATTCTTCTTTTCTCCCCTACTGCTACTATTTCTAAAACCTTCGCATTCGTTTTCCGTTCAACCCAGCTGATTCTCTCCTTTTTTCTCCATGCCCACATTTCGAAAGTCTAACTGTTTCATCGTTTTTGCGTAATGTCCGTGTTTCTGCCCATACAGTACATATTAGAATCAGTAAAACAAAATTTCAATATTTAATTGGGAGTTTGTTCAATACAAAGATGAGCTAATCGTGGTTGGAAAGAAAAAAATCTGACGCCTTTAGAGTGTAAAAATAATTTTGCAATTTATGGTATTTCAGTAATCTGTGCCGTCTTGGGTTTCTTTCATGCGTCTCACTGTCAGGGGTAGCCTCCCCAGTTTGGGAACCAGTGGAGTATTGGATCTGTTAAAAAATATGAAAATATTACGAAATGTTGTGATTTATCTTATACGTAGTGAAGCGTGATCGCCCATTGAAAAAAAAGTAAAGGTCATCGCCTATGTTGTACAGTATCATCACACTTACACGAAGGTAAAATATATTACATTTAGAAACATACATTATATTTCCCTCACTATTGGCGCAATGTAGGATTTATTATCCCTTATATCGAGAGTAAAATTTACTTATGAAAAGATTTCTTAAAAGCAAAACTTGCAAGACTCTTGCAAGCAAGACCAAGACTGGGTGTGCAAGACCAAGACCAAGACCAAGACTAGGTGTGCAAGACCAAGACCAAGACCAAGACCACCCGGGTCTTGGTCTTGGTCTTGCATTTGCTCATCACTAGCAAAGAGTTCCTAGGGGTTCCATATGAACCGATCTCGAAACGAATAAACAAGCGAAGCGCAATAAAAAAATATTCGCAAGTCTCTGTCTCATCTAAAAGTTGGTTTGAATTTTGGGTTCTTCGGAATTGGTCATATTTACAGTAATTTAATATTTTGAAGTGTTTATGAAAAGCTAGATTCTTGTGTGCATGTACAGCAGTTTAAAAGTGATCATATTTACAGTAATTTAAATTTATTGTATTTTAAAATAATAGTGTGATGCTAACTTACATAATAATACCAAATCTTTAAAAAAAATATGCTTTTCTGTTTAATGATAATGCATAATAAATGACATTACTATTATAAATTGTCGAATAATTTAATACTATTTTCATGGATTCCGCCATTTTATTTTGGACGTAAAATGGTTCCGTGAATGGAAAAGTTTGAGAAACGCTGCTCTATAGTGATCGAGAGAGAAAGAGAGAAAGGATTATTTTCTACTTCTTTTTGGAGATGTTCTAATTTCAAACCAAATGGTGAAGCTCATAAAAGATTTTAGTCATTGTTCAGTATTGGTGTATTTTAATGATAAATCATTCGATATATATCTGTGTATAGGCAAACACCCAAAGGACGTAATTTAAATTCGATAACCACGTGAACAAAACGAAAATAAAAGAAAACGAGAGTAAAGAAAAAAACAAACGAAAATAATAGCTTCTGCCTGCTACAATACAAAGGGGCTATTAACTTCTTTCTTTTCGGAAGAAAAGAGGAAGTTAAGAAGAACTTAAAAAAAAGAAAGATTGGTTGTCTTGTTCCTATGAAAAATTTATTTGCTGTGCCTCACCTTGTTTCGCGAACAAAGACCTATTTGTGAGATTCCTTCTGGGCTGGCTATAAAAGTGAACAACAGTTAAGGGGGTTACCTCTCCGTCCCCCCACACACATTCTGTGACTGACGACTTCTAGCTTTGTGCCCAGTCAAAAGACATACGACCTGGAAATATTGGATCTCCCGTCCGATACAAACACACACACACATGTATATATATACACACACAGAGATGCAGACAATGTTGCTGGTTCGGTTGGAGAAAGGAGTAAAGGTTGTTTTAAGAGCTACCGAAGATAGGTATCTACGGAGCAGCAACTCCTATTGGTCAATCTGTCACTGGAAAGATTTACAAGAACTTCCTGTCTCGTCCTATAGCAGGAAAGCTGCTTCGAAGAAGCAGCAGCAGCCAAAAGGACAAATAAAACATTATCCTGATAGTTATGCAAAGTTGTAAACCTACGAGCTTTGATGGAATATATACAAATGTACGCCTCGAAGCAACAAAACGAAATAAAATAGCTACAAAGACTGCAATAAAAGCATCAAATGGCGAAGAAGTTACGGTATATAATATAGTACTGATAAATTGGAGTGACAGTGGTGTTTGAGATAGTTTTATGTCTGTGGCCTTCAAAAAAAAAAAAAAAAAAAACTTGTACTTTTATAGGAGAAACCCAAACAAAATATGAAGGGATAAGCATGCATTTTTCTCCCGTAACTGTTCAAGTTAATTATAGCCAAAATAAGTTTTTAATGAAATTAGTTCCTGAACCGCCATATTCAATCCCTATTATAATTAAAAACATACAGATATTTTGTGAGTAATATTCCTGTGTTCTTAACTATTAACTATAAAATAAATTTTATATTCAAAGGACAGTCTAACGTTTTGGAAAAGTGCTCAGTGAAGTTTACAAAGCGTTCTGACTGCTTTAAAACGGAACGAATAAACAATACTAGTAATATGCTAACGATAATGAGACAGCAGATATAGTCTACCATTTTCAACAAGCCGCACAAATGAATTAAGTGTTCAATATTTAGTAATGCCGTAACTCTTAATGTGATAAGCATAATGTTTTAAAAATGTTGAAGATATGGAGCTATTAAATTTGCTTACTAGAATCACAATTGGCATCACGGTCTATATGATGCCAATTACTATTGCATTATTCATTGAATAGCCACTTGTTTTTTTAGTTAAATGGCGAAGAACTTGTTTGCTGTTTCGTGCAGTAAAGTTATGCCATAAGCAAACATAGGCTAAAATTAAAAAAAAAATCATTAGAATCCATGATATATATATATATATATATAAAAGGATATAGTAGAAATTTACTCAAACGCTACTAAAGTGTGAAATTTGTGTTAATATAAACTCTCCCCATTTACCCCAAAACGGAGACAAGTTATGGTGGGCAAGCAAAAAGGTCGTATTCTTTACCATAAAAACACCACTGCAAGTGAGGGAATTTCTGGGCAAGAAACATGTACTAATTCTTTTCCACACAC
This sequence comes from Thermobia domestica, assembly GCF_964235325.1. Taxonomy (NCBI): domain Eukaryota; kingdom Metazoa; phylum Arthropoda; class Insecta; order Zygentoma; family Lepismatidae; genus Thermobia; species Thermobia domestica. The sequence goes on from NC_137468.1 coordinate 97,129,706, forward strand.
AATACAATCCAGATCTGGCACCAGGTCGATTTCTTTGTTTTCCTGAGGAGCAAAATAAGACTTTGGGATAATTGCAAAAATCTCAGACGTCGCGACGCATGGACAGCAGGGCATCATATGATCAAGACTTTCTGTACTGCTACATAGAATGGCAGTAGCGCTGGAATCGTTATATTGGGGCTCAAGGATCCTAGATTAAAGAATATGAATGTATCTGGAGCTCAAAATTTGGGACGAATCGTTAATAAAACAAAATTTAAAGAATTAATCTATTTGGACAGACTCTGTAAAAACTCATTCAGTTTTACTTTTATAAGTTCGCAAAATAAAACAGAACATTATGTAAAAACTAATATTTGAGGTATTTGTATATGTTATATAACATAGGCTACATTTTAGTTAGTGAAATAATAAGCACTTTAGCTTTTTTCTTACATTTAAATTTGCTCCTGTAACAAGGAAGATATGATACAAACGTATCTAAGTGAAAAATGTCAACGGATAAATTAACGAAATGAAGCTTTTCTCCTATATAAAATAATATTACTAACAGTAAGACAAATTCAGCAAAGAGCGTCATGTGACATTTTCGAACGTGGACTATTATTATTCATTGTCTTGTGTCTTATTGTAGCCTAAAATATAAAACGAAGTGTGAATAAAAAATTATTGACCAAAGGTTCCTGAACTGATTAGTTCGAAACTCACGCTTACTCGACCTCAACCTCGTCTAAATGATGTGAGCGTGAAGTTAATTGAGCATGATGCCCAGTGGCGTATTTAGGGGGGGGCTTCCGGGCTTAAGCCCCCCCCCCGAAATCTTACTTACTATAGTAAAGTATATGAAATATCTTGCAGAATTTTCACATTTTCAGGCAAAGCCCCCCCCGAAAGTTAGCAAAGCCCTCCCCTAAACAAAATCGTAAATACGCCACTGATGATGCCAAACCAATGATGTGAGCGTGAGGCTGATTGAGCATGATGGCAAACTAATGATGTGAGCGTGAGGTTGATTGAGCCTGATGGCAAACTAATGATGTGAGCGTGAGACTGAGTGAGAATGACATGGAAATGACGATGTTTATTTTCTTCTTGGTTGGAGTTTAGCATCCTTTTCAGCGCCAAGGCTTTATGAGACGTGGATCTAAAGTTCAACGTGAAATCCTAACTATTGTAATGCGTTCAAATTTCAAGACTACCATCGGGAATCGAACCCACACCCCGTGCATACAACGCGCGCGATCTAGCCACTAGACCAGCGACGAGGGCTGAAAGTAATGTGAGACTGATAAGCGTGGTGTGGTGTGAGACTAGTGATGTAAGCATGAGATTCAGTGCAGCATCACGTCGAAATTATGTTTTGAGCATGAGGTCAGACTGATGATGTGAATGAGAGGTCGAAATGTTGTTGTGCATGTGGAACAGATGAGCGTGATTAGTGCTGCAGAAGAGACGAAATGCACGAGAAATAAGGCCATCTCTTATTGCTTCGTCTCAATTTTTGAACAATTCTTTGTAGAGTCGTCTAGATTCTCGAAAAAGCTCTTTTTTGGACTTGTTTCGTAAATGTATGTATAAAATTTATATCCTGATTTTATCTCAGTTTTATATAGGTTGTCCGAATCCTTAGACATCACGAGAGGTACACTCATGTTCAAAATGATTGTCGCATATCTATAAATGTCTTCTTGTAAGAATATAATTTGGTAATGATTTTGCAGGGTACTTCTAACACCGATACTATGTGTATAATCGGGAAATGTATATTTGTGGTAAATTTTATAGGAAAAGAATTATAAATACGAAAATTAGAATGAGTAAAACAAAATGTCGCTAAATTGACACGAAAGTTTTATTTTTGGTTTATTGTTCTTATTTACTGCTCTTTTGACATAAGTTTGCCACTTACCGATACATGTCTTTGACGATTATACACATACTAACATTACAAAAAATACCGGGCGAATTCGTTATCACATTAAATTCCTACCACAACATATTTATAGACATGCAATAATTTTGGATATGAGTGTACATCAAGGGTGCGATATAACAACATTTAATCCATATTTATTATTGGAGCATTTTGTGTAATCACTTGCGTATGATTAAACGTCGATGACGACATTTATTAACTATTTATCAATTTATAGTTCTTACACTATGACTTATGTAACACTAAAACGGTGCTAAGATCTAAGACTAGAGTGCATTAGTGTTGTCCACAAGTCTTTGGAAATTTCATGTCTAGCTTCGAAAACTGAGTCGAGAATGGTCATGTTTTTCTTCTTGTCTCAAATTTAAAAAAGGTATTTCCCGTCTTGTTTCCGAGACAGGAATCGAGACGAAACAAGAAATTTCTTATCTCGTGAGCAACAATAAGCGTGATGTCCGATAGCGTGAGCGTTCAGGGAAGTTAAGTCAAATTGGGCATCTTTGTCTCTGACATACAATAAAAGAATCTACTGACTACTGTAGAAAAATATCTACAACAATGTAGTTATGGTAGAATTCCGAAATACGTCTACTCACATCGGGATTTCCAGCATGAAAGATGGAACATATTATTTTAATAAACAGTTACTAAGTATTGAGTTATAAGTCACCCTATTATACCAAAAAATTCCATCATATTCAGCTACTGAACACAATGACATTATGAAAAATCAAAACTTTCATTTTATCAAATTTACAAACACAATAGGTTTGCTTTCCAAAAATATACGCAACCGTTAAAACATATTTCCAGAGAAGAAATTGAATGAAGGCATCCTTAAACGACCGAGTGAGTCTTCCTTATTGATTCGATCGCAAGAACGGCGTGATGTGTAGGAAGTTCGCAGAAGCACACGAGGAGAGTGGTAGAATAAGGATTGTGATAGAAAGAAAAAAGTATTCCTCTTTGCTAACCTGTAGCAGCGACTTCCGTCCCCAAAACGTTACACATTCTCTAAAAGAAAGAAAGAAAGAAAGAGACAGAGAGAAACATTGACAGAAGCCTCGAAAAGGTTATGTAAACCACGAGAGAATGAAAATCAATATGGACTTCGATTATTGTCCATTTCATGAAGCATACAAGAGCTTTTGCCAGGGACATAAAGATAGAAAAAACACAAAACTATGTCGTCAGGGACGTTGACTGTTCGATCTTCGATTTCTGATGTCAGCCACTTCTTTTCTCTCTCTCTCTTATTTTGAATAGCATACTAACAAGAAGAAAAAGAACAGATACATGTGAAAAAAGAGTTAAGACATGGTTTCTTAATTTTTCTCTTTTTTTTAATGTTTTAAATGCTGTCACAGCCTGTGGTATACCGGTACCATTAGCAGAGGTTACCCAAGGTTGATGAATAGTGGTAAACCTACTTGCTGCAGAGATAATCCATTGGCTTTCTAGTCTTCCCGGATTTCTTGCATGTATTCGTCATTTAGTTGCATAAATGTATACTTTGTCGGTACCAATAGCTTACTAAAATATCTTTTTATTTTAAAGTTTTAAGACTATTTAATTCGTTTTTATTATTTATCATTTTGCAGCTTATGAATCAGTTTGCTTTGCGTGACTTGGAGAAAATTGTGATGGAAATATTAAATCGGAAACTTTAAAAATCAAAGAACATTTTGTTCTTGCTGGATTGGAGTTTAACGTTTTTGGTTATATAATAGCCCTAAATTCGTTATATTAAAATTATGGAAATATATAAAAAAAATTAATATACCAACTATTCAAAGCATAAAACAAGAAATCGAATTTACTTAAACTACTGTATTTTTCGTGAGTTTTCGTGAATTTTTATAATTAATCTTCTTTATAAAAGAACTTACTTACATCAACTATGGCTTCCTCATATACTATGTAAAGAACTATCCAGAAAGAGCAAGTTTCTACATGTTTGGCCATAAAAGGAGAAAATGATACCATACGATACAGACCATAGGAAATGATATCATGATTCAGACCATTATCCATAATAATATATACATATTATTATAAGTTGCAGAGTTTAGCGTACATATCAGCATTGAGGCTACATACAACATGGACCTACAGCTTAGCACGGAATCCGAACCACATGAGCTCCCGCCGAGAATTGAACTAGTGTCACACGCGTCAAAGTCGCTTACGCTAATCACACAGCCACAACAGAACTTGCTCAAAGTGTATTTTATACAAAATATTACAGAATGTACGTAATAGATATTTCGAATATTTATCAAATAATGACAGGAGTAATTCGTTATTGTAACTAGTTCTTTATGACGAGAAGATGAACAAGAAGACCAAATCACATTCGAATATTCAAAGAAGAAAAGTTAGTGTACAGGCTCAACTATCGCCAATAGATGGAGCTTTTTTTTTCTATATTTCCAATGTACGTTGAATGGAGTGAATTCAAGATAATTCAAATTCAAGAGATCAATATTCAAACTTTATTCCAAGACAAGTTGAATAGTAAAGGATGGTCCATAGTTGAATCCTTTTTATCATAGTTGAGAAAACTTAATTTTACTCGTTAGAGTCCCGACAAAGCTGCTCTGCAAGCTAAACAGGCAAGGATTACCACGAAAATCCACTGCAAGCTGGGTGGTTCTGTAACAAAAAGTCTCTCAATACTCCACTACAAGCACAAAGAGAGAGAGATTAGAGTCGCGACTGGGGATCACCAGAACCGGTTCCTGGTGGAACCGGTTTTCAACTCTGAACGGATTCGGTTCTAGAAGATCCGGTTCCGAAACAGGTTTTTCGGATCCAGGTCTTGAACCGGTTCCGGAACCGGTTCTGAAAACCGGATCTCCAAGAACCGCCGGAACCGGAACTTTGTGGCCGTCCCTACGCTATTCCCGAGCTGCGGGCAGGCTGTGAACGGTGTTCTCGATGAAAGGGTGGAAGCGACAGGTAGTCACCCAGGCGGCGGCTGCTTGTCTTATCTGGCTAAACAAACTGGGTAACTGGCAAATTCATTGGCTAAACAGGCAAACTGGCAAATTCATTTGGCTAAACACCCACTGGTGGACAAAAAATTCTTTCTGCGAGACACAAGCGGGTCTGGGCGGGGAGGGCACAAGCGCGTGGTCCTCTTTGAAGTGTTTTGAAGATGAACTTTGTGCCTCCTTTACGGGTCTTTGGGGGCTTTTGGATCCAGGCCTGGAACCGGTTCCTAAGATTCGTTTTTGGAACCAGGTTTTCGGATCCAGGTCTGTAACCGATTCCGGAACCGGATCTGAAAGAACCGGTTCTTCGCGGAACAGGTTCTGTCGGAACTGGAACTTTCTGGCCATCCCTAGTCCCGACAAAGCTCCACTGCAAGCTAAGCGAGAAAGGAGACCTGAGTTCCACTTCAAGCTAAAGACTTAAGTTAGATAAGGTCCTTCTAGAGCTCCACTGCAAGCTAAGGAAGGAGACTTGACCACCCAGTGACTGATGCCAGCTGCTGCTCCAATATGGCGGCTGATGGATGTTTTATAGCTGATGGCCCTTCTTCGTCACATGACTAGTAGTGTCATTGTTGTTCCTGTCATCTGCTTCTGTGGTAGTTCGTAGGAGGAACGCACGTGGTTGTTGTTTATAAACATTGGTTGTTTGTAAAGAGATCTATGTGCACGACATTACAATATTAATCTCTTGAATTTGACTTAATTATTTTGAATATTTTACTCCTTACAAAATATACTGAAAAGATAAGGAAAACGTGCTGCCATCTATTGCTATCAGCGCTTGTTAAGTCTTATATTATGTAGTAATTTAAAAAAAGAAACTGGAAACACTGTTTCTACGAAATTTAGATTTCGTTTGTTATTCAAAATGGAAGGTGTTGAAGAGAGACGGTGCATAAGGCACGAACATTTCTTACAGAATTTTCAAGTTAAGTTTGTGGTTTAAGTGCAATGACCACTAGTGCAGTTATTATATGTACTTTTTGGTTAATTTGAAGTGTTAGTAGTAACCAGCGATTAGTAAGTTAAAGTAAAAACTAAAAACAAATATTGGAAGTTTCCATTATTACAATACAGTCCATTACCAGTTAAATTAATCGCGAAGATTTAAGAACATAAGCATAAACAACGCTTCTTTAAAGGTCTTCACTACAGCGAAATTAAACTACCGCTAATTTTAGAGTTTTTCTGTAACATCTTCAAAACAAATAAAAATATTCGAAAAGCAGAAACGTAGTGAACTAGACAATACGATTTTGCATGTGATGCCTTTATTATAATTCACCTATCTGCTTTTGGTATGCTGCTGTTTACAGAACCCGCAAAAAATGCTTAATCTATCTACAATTGCAAATCGAAAGCAGATAGATGAGTCATGATAACGGTATCACATGCGAAATCGTATTGTCTAGTTCACTACGTTTCTGCTTTTTGAATATTTTTATTTGTTTTGAAGATACTACAGAAAAACTAAAATTAGCGGTAGTTTAATTTTGTTGTAGTGAAACTCCTTAAACTTACCTTACAAGAAAATATTTGTATATGGTAATAGCTGAGATACCAACTCTTGGTTAGGTAGGCGATTAACTAAAGGCGCCCCCTCCTCCTTCTTATTTAGGACAGATTAAAAACCTAATGGGTAATTTGGAAGTAAAGCACCATATATACTCGTCTTCAGCACATACAAGAGGTGATGAGGAATGCTTCCCAAATTCTCCCCAAATTCTCTTCGCAGATAGATGTCTTATCGATTACACCATTGTGACTTAGGAGATAAGATGGATGAAAAGTGTTTCAAACATATAAACGCTGCAACTGTTATGTTTATGAATACAAAACTTTGGAGGAGGAAAGTTTAAAGTTTTCTTTTGCTCACACTACTCAATGACGCTTCATACTGGTGATCATGTAACTCAAAATTCAGTCTATACGAGAAAAGGGACTGTGTGTGCTGGAGTTTGCGTAGTTTAAAATCTTGTGTTTTGATGCGGAGAAAGTTCCAAAGTATGGGAAACCTCCCCAAACAGAGACCAATATCAAGAGATGGTAAGAAAATTGCCGCGGGAAGTGTGTTAGATTTGCCACATAGTGGAAGACCACGAACGAATAGGGACGTAATTCAGGTAGTGCAGAAGAACGTGGAACGGAGTTCAATGAAATCACTTAAGAGTCCCCATCACGGCGAAATTAAAATATCACCAATTTTACGGTAATTATATGATATCTTCAAATAGATAAAATATAAACGAAATGTGGAACAAGAGCGCCCTAGACAGTATTATGTTACATGAGATACCGTTATCACGACTCACTTATCTGCTTCGGGGATTTCCAGCCATTTAGAAAATCGGCATTTATTTTTGCGTTTATACCGGTAAATGGCTGCAAACGGAAAGTTACTAGATAACTTGTGATAACGTATCTCATGCAAAATAATATTGTCTATGGCGCTCTTGTTCCACATTTCGATTATTTTATCTATTTGAAGGTATCACATAATTACTGTAAAATTAGCGGTATTTTAAATTCGCAGTAATTAGGCCTCTTAAACGAATATCCTTGGAAGTGGGAATATCGTTACACAAGATCGCACGCTTGAAGGTGAAGATTGGGCCGTACAAATTGTAAAGCTAGAAGAAAACTGTGATATGAGGATGGAATTCTTTGAGTTATAGCTTACTTACTTACACGGTGGTGATCTCTCTGGGATTCCAATCTCAGATGAGGCCACGCTTTTATGTTTCAGGGAAAGTGAACAGGCACAAAACTGCTGAATTTAGGAGATTGAAGATTCACATAAGTTCGAGGTGTATACGTGGAAGAAGCCAAAGTCAAGTGGTGCTCGGTTTCAATGAAGCACATAATTGTTTTACTTTCTTTCGAGGACGACACGGTAAATGGCGACGAACTATCTGAAAATGCTACAGACATCCCTTCTGCTAAATTTTTAGAAGTTTTGTATATTCCATAATATCCATGTGCAAGAAGATGGGACACCGCCAATTTTGCCCTTAAGGTTCAAGAGTTCCTTAATGAATAATTTCGGAAGAGACGAATTAATACAAGATAATCCTGACTTTGGTTTGCAAATCAATAGTTTTGAAATACTGAATTTTTTTTTTCCTCAAGTTATCTCTAAAGCATAGAGTCGCTTAATGTGATGAGGATTCTTAAACAAAATTATGGAAAGCGTCCCGAAATGAATTTTCTTTATGTCCCTTCTTAAATAATTTACCTCTGAGTTGAAACTGGCTAAACCACTTTGTCGCATTCAGAAACCGTAGGTTTGCTTCATTTCATAACACAATAGTTGGATAAAGTCCTTTGCCCAAATACCGAAATGAGTTTTTCCAAAGCTCTCAGAAAAGCTTTATCGGAACGAAAACCTGAATAATACCTTAATTCAATTTTGCGATATTGGCGACTTCCATGAAGGCTAAGAAATGGAGAAAAAAGAAAAGATAGAAAGAAAACAAAAGAAAGAAGATTGAAATAAGAGAAATAAATTGCAATTTGCAATGCAGAATTGTGAATGATATTTATGAAAACAAACGTTACGTTAAAATCAGAAAAGATTTATCACATATACGGTGTTAGCGAAAGTATATAATTATTCAGTTATGGCCTTGTTTTCATTCTGTCTTCTTTTAAGAAGAATCGGTAAGAGAAAAATCTCCCTTCTTCGTGATTCTGGTAAATGACTCACCTCCTCCTTTCGTGTATTAAATTGAGACAGTTGTAAGTGTCACTTGTGAAGGAAGCACAAAAGCGTTATGTAGTTGTCAAAACTTTTTAGTGTACCCGAACGTGCTCCCTTTCTTTCTTACTGGGAGGCATTTATTCAGAACTCTCAGTACTTCCATCAACAACGGAATTCGGGGAAAACTTTTCGTTTTTTGTTTTCACTAATATATCCCAGGCTAGGGAAAATTTAATTGATTTTTTTTTTTTTTTTTTTTTTTGTATCGTTGGTGAGAAATGTATTTAAGAGAACACACGAAACTACTGATGAGCAGGACCGGGTTTAGGAGGTGCGGGACCCAATTGGGAACAACTTTGGTCGGACCTAGGCTTCCAGCCAAGTTGCAACGTTTTGTTTGTACTTAATAAGCCGAGAGTATATTATACTCTAGCACAGGGCGCAGTTGGGAGCAATCAATCCAACGGCTTAGGTCCCGCTCTGCTGATAAGGGTAATTCTGTAATCAAATATAAATGTGCTTTCTTCATCACAAACTTACGTAAAATCTCTTCAGTCAAAACTGACATTATAGAAGTTGGAAGGCTATCTTTTTTATAACATTTCTCGTTTTTTCCTACTTTCTCTTGCTTGTTTTATTAAGTAACTTTAAACCCAGTTCAAGATTCTACAACTAAACGTCTTAGTTTTATAGCCTAGGTGTGGTATAATCGATTTGATGGCTTTTAGTTAGGAGTGGAGCGATATGTAGTCAGCAAATTGGCTGCCATTGTTTCCTTAAGGAATCGGTATTTTTAAATTTAAGCTGGTATCTTTTAATTTAAGAGAACCGAAGCTCGGTATCTTTTAATTTAAGTTGTTTCCTTAATTGCCTTATGATTCTCGGTCATCACTGAAAAGTTTGACCCTTCACCGGAAAGCGAACCACAGACTACTGGACATATCACTAGGATGTAAAGATATTCTTGTTGCAGCTACACCTTCCATAAAGTCGACGAAAATGATCAGGTGACACCATTTCAAATCTTGTCTCAAGTTTAGAACCTACTGAGAAAACAGAAGCACCTGAAATATTTCACAGCGTAGCCAGTAGTAAATGGTGCACTTTTCTGTCTTAAAAAAAATTATTCATCACATCAGCGGCGGCTGGTACTATATGTTGCATGGTTGTGCAACCGGATATTTTTTTAATACTAAAAATATTTTTAAGTATTAAAGTAGTGTATCAGTAAAAAATAAACCTTTGCTCTTGAGCGCAAAACAGTATTGATGCATTTCTGAAAAAAAGACAATTAAAAAACGGAAAGAAAGAGAGAGATTTACATTTCCAGTGGCAGCGAACGTTGCCACTGGAAGCAGTAACATTGAGCATATGGCAGCGAGCTCCTATCTCTTAGCATGGGGAAGTGGATTTATTCTTGCATCGCTCCTATCTTCTCGTATTGCTCTTTTGCGGTTGCACTTTCTTGCGCAACTGGTCAGCTTCTGTAATAGTTACGAATTCCTCCGCTTAGCAGCGCTTGACTCAATTGATAGGGTGAGGGAGATACAGACGCTTCGAAGAAAGAAGTTATTCACAAAACATAAACTCGCAAAGAACAAATATAAATCTGGTGGTAGCAGGGACGGATCCAGGCTGAAAGTTTGGGGGGGGGGGCGGTCGTTCGAAGTCAATAGATTTTATTTAACATTTATAATACAAAGGTGAAAATTCTTGGGATAAGTTTTACTTTTTTAAAAATCCTACTCTGGGGGGGGGGGGGATATCGAGTCTCGAAGGAGAAAATTTCTTACTATTGGTCTAATTCCTAGATCTGTGTCTTTCGTGCACATGATTCCGTGTTCGATTTCCGGCGGAGAGCATAAATTAATATCAAATCATTCACTTCCAATACTCATCTGTCTTCTTTAGCCTAATTTGCTGGAATGTTAAACTATTTTTTTTTTCATTTTCAAAGGAAAACATCTTAGATTCCATGCTTCTTTACAGACAAAAAAATACGTGGTTTCTGAAAATGGACTTTTTGTACCGTATATTTATACAAAGAAATGCTAACAAAATGGATATTGTCGGAGGAGAGAGGTGTTTCTGGACCCTAAAGAAAATAAAGCGGAAAATATTTGCGGTAGCGATGCTTTCTATTCAGAGAAACTTGGCGAGCAGCATTTCAGATCTCAATAAAGTCATAGAAAAATTTGAAGCCCAAAAGATTGAAGAAAGACCTTTCATTCTAAAATAAAGCATAGTTTATATAATTAAATAATTTTGTTTAACTGCGTGCATGCAATTTTCTTGGGTGCACCGACATTGCGCAAATTTTCCCACGCTTATCTGTTGACACAGATAAAGCCTTAATGAGCAGGCAACAAAATTGGAAATTGCGAAAAAAATCTTGTGCAACGTTGCCATCATTACCATAAGTATATCGACTAATAAAAACAGTCACCAAAATGCAAGTCGTTTTAACAAAAAAAAAAAAAAAAAAATACAAAGTAATGGATAACAATAGCATTTTCAGTCATCTATATTATATGTGTGCAATGGCGTCGTTAGAGAGGGTGACTGGGGAATGTGTCCCAGTCATTCATTTTCCGTATCATATCTAACTGTAAGATTAAAACTGTAAGAATATAGTTATTGAAAGCAAATAGTTTTGAAATACTGTAAGGAAAACAAACATATATAAAATAAACAATATATATAAATATTTCTAGAAGTTCTCTTGAAATATCGTGAACAGACGTTCGACCAATCAGAAATAAAGATTTGTCTATATCTTCCAGTTTTGGCCAATCAGAAACAAGCACTTGTATACATATTTCAGGTGTGTCTACCACATATCTTAATAACTATCCTTTCACCTTTCTATAAATGATACTTAGATTTGCATTTGCGTCTTAGTTGTTCTTAGGTGCTGTGAGAAACATTTGTTATATATTACCTAGGTATTATCGTATAAATTGTTACAAGAATGAGTGGTCAGTGTATTAGAGATAAATAGGGCCCCTTGGCAAGAAAGCTCGCCCCCTTGAGTGATGCAGCAACTTATATCTACGTGTACCTCCTACATGCAGTTAGAATTCTAAAGCAGCATGTCGAGTGTTGTGGCAATGCTCTTAGAGCATTCTCAACTGTTTTATCCTGAAGATATTTACCGGACAGTGTACATTAGAAAGGTTTTGGACCTGAAATTGGTTTGTGGGCCTGAAAAGGGCCTCAGTTCTTTAATTACTGTGTATTTGCTTCACTCCCAGAGAGATAACAAAGCGTTTCCGTTAGCCGACTGTCGGCAAAGCGTATTCAACGTATATGGCCAGAGCAAATGTTGAAAACATTCTCAAGATGGGTGCTGGTCCCTCCTTTGTTTGGACACGAATGAGGTTCGTGAACTGTACGTTTTGCTGTTTTAATGCATCTCTGATGTTATCTATGTTGGTTGTGGTTGGAACACCTTCTTCAGGAAAGCAATGCATCTCAGCAATTCTTCTCTGCAAAGCTTATTCTTCTCCGTTGTGCACTCTCCCAAATGTCACCAGCAACTGTATGTCAGACCTCCTCAGGTTCTGTTAAAACCCCGAACGAATTGCGGATATAATAAACCAATAATAGAACAAGCCAATGAGGAACGAGAATCACAACGAGCCAATCAGGATCGAGAATTAATCGCAAGTTTTAGTGAGGAGGGTAATATAAACAGGAAGCAATAAACTGGAGAAACATAAGTGAAACTTTCAGAATGGAGTTTACATTGACGAAAACAGAAAAAGGTGTACCTTGTGTATTAATGGGAGGCTTTAAGTATCGTTTCTTTCGCCAAGGAAAAAAAGGCTCAAATTGGAGGTAAGTTAATGTAGTACATAATTTTTATGGTCTATTATATTATGGTCTATTATTCTTTATTATTAATTTAATAATACCATGTGGACTTTGTTTTGTTATATATTAATACAGAATACAGTTGAAAATAGAATCTTATTCTGTTTGACTGAAGAATCTTAATTCAGTCACCATTCTTAAAAGCAAATAAACTGCTGTTCTAATAATGTACGAAATGAAGAAATTATAAAGCCAACAGTAAGATCCATCAATTTCACTACTTTCCCAATGCTTGCTTATTCTAACAAATTATTATTATTATTATTATTATTATTATTATTATTATTATTATTATTATTATTATTATTATTATTATTATTGCTTTTCTTACAGGTTCATGGATAAAGGCATTTTTTGGGTTGCCATATTTACATCCAACAGAAGTATCAGATGCCTTTACTCAACTAATATCAATGACGCCGGATGATACAGGGCATAAATTTTCCGATTACGTCCTAGAAAACTACATAGAAGACGGTTGCAAGTAAGTAGCTTCCTTTTGAATTTCATCTATAGTAGCACATGCTTCAATAACTCTTAATACTGCAAAAACTGTTGTCCTAGTTTGAACACAACATTAATGGTTGTGCTGATATGGTATTTTCTCTCAATGCAACTTAATTATAGTGAAATTTTCTTCTGTCTTCATGTAAGACGTAGATTAAAATGCAGGTTTTGATAGTTGTAAACAAATTACGGACCAAGACTATAAATATTTCTTGAATCTAGTGTTATAAATGTTTTAGTGTTTTATATAAATTGTCAATAATTGTGTGCATGAACTAAGGATCTTTTTATTTTATTAATTTTAGGTATCCACCTGTCATGTGGGCGTCTATACCATCCACGATGCGTCGGACGACAAATGGACCAGAAGCTTTTCACAGACATTATAATAGTCAATTTTACTTCCCTGCTCCTGATATTCATACGGTGATTTCTGCTTTGTTAGAGATCCAAACGGAAACTGCCATGAAAATAACGTCCATATTAAAAGGAATTTCAAAGGCCCAAAGACCAGCAGAAGTCAAAAGGAGCGAGTTTGTCATGAGGAAGTATGCTGAGTTCAGGAATTCGCAGAGAAACTATGAGAAGGCACGTATGACATTTTTAAAAGCTGTAGGATTTAAATTTCAAGCATTCAAACTGTAAAATGAAATTTTCTGTAAATAAGTATGTTGCTTTGTAAATATTAGAATGCAATAAAATATATCTCATAAAGGAATAGCTTTATACATTTCATTTCGATGCAAAATTTCACACAATTCCTTAAATCCTGTTGTTGGCAACGTCGCGGCGGAAATTTGCGCAATTTCAGCACTTTCTGCTCCTCGTTAATAAGACATAAATTACTTAGATTATCAACGATCTAATCTTTAGAAAAATTTGCGCAATGTCGTTGCACCGATTTTCTTGCCTTTTTTGTTTTTCTTCTTTTCGGATTAACGCCATCATTCATGGCTCACAGCACATACTAGATATTCGATTTGTCTCGTGTTCAATAACATGAGTGTAAAGGTTTTGTATATAAATAGTGTATAAAGGTACATTGATAGTGGTTGTTTGAAAAAAAGGAAATAGATTATATATTAAATCAATATTAGAGAAATAATTTAATCAATAATATACAAATAGAGCTTAAAAGACTTTCCACTTCATATTTCCTGAATATTTTTTGGATAAGACTCAAGAATGCTGGGGGAGGGGAACACTTGCGCGTACCTACATACCTTTGATATTGCAATATTGCAACCGGTGCTTGTACTGACTACGAGCCGCTACTGCATCACATCTATGGATGTGCATATAACACAGTATATCTTTGAAATATGGCTGTTGTCTCCATTCGCAGAACAAGTGGAAGCCGAATGGCAAGTCAAATTTATGTAGTCACTTATAGCGGTAATAATACTTTTAAGTCAGATTATATAACATTTGTGTTAAGTACTTGTAACCCTAACTACAGTCGACAAAAGACAAGAAACAAAAAACAAGTACATTGCCAGATTTGCCCGCACTGAAATAATAAAATAATAAACAAAAAGTTTCGAAATACTTTAAATAATGTAATTAGTTTTGCAGTAGATCAACGATGAAAGTGAAAAATATATGTTGGAATAGCAGTAAGAAAATAGCAAGTTCATTCTTTGTTCGTAAAATTTCTTGCGATCGGGTAAGTTTGTTGACATTAACTCAGATCAGTTGTTCCACCATCGTTCGGCGGGATTACAGTAGTTACTGATTGACCTGAACTGTATGGGCTAATTCAGTGAATTTTGTGCTGGAATTTTGTTAATTGACAGCAAAAGAGAAAAACAATCCTAAAAACAACATAATAGCAGAAAATGGAGCAGTTGCTTTGATATTATTATTGAGTCGGTTACCACTATTACGTAGTCTGTTTTTAAGCTTTCCCTTTCTTTCTTGAACCGAACTATTCGACAGGTGTAATCAAAGGTGCAAGAACTCATGAGTTTGGAACTCACGCTCACTCGACCTCAGTCTCGCGAAGTGAGGTAAAGTTGAGTGAGCACTGGTTCTAAATAATGATGTGAGCGTGATGTCAGAATGATGATGTGAGCGTGAGGTTGAGTGAGCGTGATGTCGAAGGGATGTTGTGAGCGTGCGGTCGAAAAGATGTTGTGAGCGTGAATTTGAGTAAGGTTAGTTAAAAGTGGGTGTAACAACTGTTAGTGGCAACGTCGCGCTGTACGATGTCAAGTTTGAACGCCACTGTTACTCCCTAAAAATGAGATGCAGTTTAATGGGATCCCAACGATGTATTCTAGATCACTAATGTCGACAGGCAACCAACCCAAAGCAGACTGTATGTTAAAAGATCAACAGCCACTGAATGGACGGGGAGAGAATTTCCAATTTTAAAAAAGGATGTTTTTTTTTGTTTTTTTACTTTCTCAATATTCTTATATTTAAGACTCCTCAATATCTTCTTGCATGATAATGAAGACTGAAAAAAATAAAATAAAAAGCTCTTCTTGAACTTTTGAATGCGTGTTACATAGAATCATATCTTCTTGAACGCAGTGTGAGCGATCTCTTTCTTTACTGTTTTTTCTTTCTTTCTTTCTTTCTTAACATTCTCATTTCTTCCACGTCTCTTCCCGCGCGACCACGAAAGATGCTTCTTCCCCCGCCTTTTAAAAAGATCGTGGGAACGTGTTAGAAAAGTGATGCAGAAACTAAGAAAAAAAGCAGGAAGAAAGAGAGCTAAAAAAATCAACAAAGACGAAAAGAATAAAAAAACAGAGCTAGTAGATGAAAATAAATTGCATACCAGGCAAAGAGAATTTAGAAAAAAAAAATCTTTTTGAGATGGAACCAGTATCAGACAGAAATGACTGCAACGGCGGATGTTATCAGTTTCTAGTTTCGTGCAAAGACGGTTAGCCATGTTATGACGTCACGGAGAGATGAAATTAGAGAGAAAGACAGAAGGGGTTGAATAAGTGTGTGTGTGTGTGTGTGGAAAGAGAGAGAGAGAGAGAGAGGCCCACGCCCATTCTGCAATCAAAGATGATGGAAGGGGAGAAAACGGGGGGTGGGATTCTTTGCTTGGCCAGCCTAGTCTCCATCCCCGGGGCTAATGGCTACAGTGTTGCTATCCTAGACTTCTAGAGGCTACATAACAACATATATTACATAATAATTCTAATATCATTGTATACAGCGATGGTTTCAGAAGGTTTTCCCCGGGGAGAGGAGATTTGAATAAACAAGGGTGAAAGTAGTACTGCGAATATACTCGTAACTCAGATTCAGTCCGATCGGAGAAATGTAATGGGGAAGTTTCCTAGCTCCGTGGGCGATTTCTCTCCGGGCCAGGTCACCCATTGAAATAACCAATGCCAGATCGGTACAAATTAAGGTATCATGCACTGTAATCCTACGCAAAATTCCTATGACAACATAGAAATCCCCGTTGCTGGTTTACCTTTCACCAATATCTTCTAGAGATTCCCCTCGAAATACAAATTAACAGTATTGTATCTTTTCTTCCTAATTAGTTTTTTAATTTCACCAATTCGACCTCCCCATCCTTCATTATATAGAAATTTCATGTCCGATTGTGATCCCTGTGAGTTATAGCTGGAACAGTAAATGCCATCTGATATAGCAATCATTTCCAACTGGATGCTCTGTGACGTCAGAGTTCATTGCTCCCATTCTCGACAAAGTACACAGAGAGAACAAGGAGTAGAGAGGAACATACTAATTGTTGATAAAAGACAGTAGTGTCAGGCAAACAAGCCGTAGTCGATGGTTCTACAGACATTATCCATGACCTCGTAACAACTTTGACAACTCTTGTCTTATCCCATTTCCCTCCCTTCTTTGCTCAACCCGTTCTTTCTCTCCGCTCTCTCTTTCCGATTGTTGGCGCGTTACTATATCATATATTGGCAAGTTGGAAATGACTATAACATAGGCTTGATACTGAAGATGGACATTAAATTCCAATCAATCAATATAGAAATTTCATTCCTGATATAGCGTTACATAAAAGAATAAGAAATTGATTAGAAACTCTTCTTGAAGAAATTGCGTTCTGAGAGATCTCAATAGTGGAAGTAAAAGCATGGAGAGGATAAAAATCTGCAGTTATTGGACAATATTAAAAGTGGATAATTACTATTGTGTCAAGGAATCCGCGGCCAGTGACCTGCTATTGAGACGTTAATGAAAGCTGGCGTCTGATAGATAGCTCCAAGTGCTATAAACAGAAATAACACTGGCGTCGTTTAAGGGAACCATTTTCCTATCTGAATTTGATATAAATCAATAGTGTAGTAATGTACATGATCGAACAGAGAGGCCAGACGTTTTTGGAATGGATAAAACTCTCCACTAGGTGGAGTGAAGATGTGTGCAAGGTGTTATTAGGATCGTGAAGTCTTATCATTGTATTATCTATTTTCTTTTCTATCTTTTTCTCCCCCTTTTTAAGATTAAGCCATGGAACTGTGGATGATAGAACACTATGTTTTTGCTTATAACGGTTTTGTCAAGAATAACGAGTCTATCACAGTAGTTCAGCGTGAGTTTCACCGCCATTTCAATATCCACAGATATCAAGATTTTACGGGTTAAACATTTTGTACACGAGGTACGCTGATGAACAAATAGCTGCCAGGAGCCACCCGAATCGCACGTACCCCCGAAAAAAGTTGAAAGATTCAGGCAATGCGTCCTACGTGTCCGCGTCGATTGCTCGCAGACATGGGTTTGAACTTCACCCCAGCATTCGTTCGGTTAGGCATATTTTGCATTTAGACCTTCATTTCCATCTATACAAATTGCCCGTTGCACAAGAACTGAAGCCCGGGGATTGTGCATTGCAACTGAACTACGCACACGAGATGTACTGTAAGCAATTTTTGAGCAAAATGACAACTTCCATTTGTTCACGAGTAATGAAGCTTATTTTCATCTGAGTAGCATCGTGAATCAACAAAATTGCTGTTACTGGGCTTCTGAAACTCCCAAAGAATTACAGGAAAGACCGCTGCACAGCCTTTAATACTACAGGCAAAACTGCTGTCATCGGTACTTACTTTTTCGAAGATGATAATAGAAATCATGTTACCGTGAACTCGGAGCGTTATATCGAGATGATCAACAACTTCTTCTTACTTGAATTACGACAAAAAGGTATTCCTGTTCGTCATGCGTGGGTTTCAACAGGATGGGGCAACAGCCCATCACAACTAGAGCATCAATGGCCGTTCTTCGCCCGAAGAGAGGGCCCTTGTTCCCTTATTTCCAGATTTGGGGACATTCACATGCCTCCTCGGTCCACTAACCTGTACAAGTGCGATTATTTCTTGCGGGATTACGTCAAGGTACGTGTATACAAGCATAGTCCCTGTACACTGGAAGGCCTGAAGGAAGCTGTTCTTGTGAAGGTCATTCAAATCGATAGAGCTGTGTTGAAAAGAGTGGATGCCAATTTCGAAGCATCGTCTTCAGAAATGCATCAGTGGTAAGGGACATTACTTGCCAGATGTTGTTTTTCACACTTGATTTCGTAAACTCCTATTTCAATATGAACTTTAATATGTCAACAGATTTTGTTTAAAAAAAAAAAGTGTTCGTCCTTTCTGCCTCATCCTTTATCTACTTATGAAAAATATGGATGTCTACATATATCGGTGAAGCAGTCTTCCCTGCCAAAGCAAAACTTGAAATGAAGGTACTAAGGGTAGAGACGTTCGCCAATCACTGAAGTATTCTTTCACTTAGTTTTTTGGCAACCAAGGTTGCATCTGCATTGTTGCCGGTATTGAAATGCAGAATCTTTTGTCAAATATTCCAATTATGATTACTTTTGCTATTTGGAAATCATAAATTACAAATGATTCTGTGATATAATTACAATTATAGAATTATGAGATTTATGACTTATTAAACGTTCTAAGTTTGTCACCAGAACTGCTGTTTTTTAGTACAGTGATGACTTCAGAAGATTTTCTCCGGGGGTGAATTTCAATACACCAGAGGTGAAAAATAGTATTAATAAAATACTGGGAATCCACATTGAGCACAATACGATATATGGTTTCGGGAGAATCCCCCCCCCCCCGACTACTCCTTAAAATCATTACTGCTCTAGTATATTATTGAAGAATAACCACCAGCGCCACCCACGCAATATGTGTTCTTTCCAACTGTCAGACACCAGCGTTCCTTAACCGTACTGTAGTAACGTCAGAATCCAGTTCTTATTTTATGCAATGGATACGTTTTCTTCGTGTGGTTGGTTTCACTGACTACTCAAAGGGATGAAGTTACGATGAGATAGAGTCCATTCCAGCCAAAGATTTCTGTGAAAGAGCGAAGAGATTTTGAATGACACTTTGCTTCAGCGTAGCGGAGATCTTGAAACACAAAGAATCGGAGCATCACGCATCCTTTTGTGGATTGGCAGCACAATGCTCCGCTGATCACGAGGCTGTAATTTATGACGGAGTTTTTGGGATCTAGAGTCACGAACTCGTCACGGCACGGTCCTGGGAAACATTATACTCATTTATTGGTTGGTTATCGTGTTCAAGGAATAGAACCGATTCCTTCCAGAAGGAGTGTGTTGTGAGTTAATGTTCAAGCTCATGTCTGTCTGTGAATTATGCTGCTTTGATGTGAACAAAAAGGGCATTCACCTGCTGCCACTTTTTCTATCCTTTTGAAGTTCTTTTATGTTCTTTGGTATTTTTTTTTTCAGTTAGTTTTTTCAGCGAAAAATGTTGAAACTGTTGGGAAGGCAGAACATGAATGAGAAATAATGTATGTACATGTATGCACTAGGCAGGACTTCTACCAGACTTTGGAAACTGAAGAGATGGATGTCTATTTATACTCGGAGAGTACGTTACAATTTGGATGCAGCGCAATTATGTAAGTGGGGCAGTTGCCCCAGGTCCCGCGCCATAGAAGGAGAGAAAGAGAAGCAGCTAGGCTCTTCAGGAAAAGTAAAAGAGTTTAATATTTCTAATGAATTTTTGGGAATCTGAAATGGTTATGGATGATGAACCATCATTTCGTAAGACACCTTTACGATTGTATACTATTATATTTTCCGAAGTGCATTTATGTTAGGATATCACTAGCATTGATATACAAAAGTCAAAGTTGACACAAAATAATTTATTTAATCTGGATTTGAAATTCTCACCTAATAAGTTATTTACATTGGATATGGAATTTTCACCTACTTCATTGCCCTACTTCATTGGCCTGGCCCCCTTAAACTTTCCGTGGCCCCTCCAGACCTGAATACGAAATGCACAATGTAGATATTGGACTTTGTGGTGGACAAACACCGTGTGCGTGGATTTCCTCGGGGTTCTTCCGTTTCCTCCCACTTTCTTCATTCCACCATTTCATTCATTACTCATCATCACCGTCTCCTTTAGCCTAACCGGCATAACCGTGGGACGTAAAACTCAAATATTTCATTTCATTTCATTTCACGGTGTCCGTTAACATATATGAAATACGTTTAGGGGCTAAACGTCATTTCGCAGATTTTATAGGAGGACTCACTATCAATGACGATTATCGGGTACCCATTTGTGGTTCTTCAAACATTCAAATCTCAAAGAAGCTATCAAGGTTGTTTCCTTCTGTCATTCGCTGTTTTTACCTTAAAGTTCAACATATTTAAAAACAACCACTACTATTACTACCAATAATAATAATAATAATACTAATAATAATAATACTAATAATAATAATAATAATAATAATAATAATAATAATAATAATAATAATAATAATAATAATAATACTTTCTTCGTTACTTAAATCACTCATCTGTAATTTGGCAGAGACTATCTGAAAAAAGAAAATTAGGAAAAATTGTCCGAATTTAAAAAAATGAAACTTTTCCTGATATCACCATATTGACTATTATTTAATGGTTTACAGAAGTATTATATACTGTACATCAACCAATCCAATAGGCCTAAGATTTAAACAACTTTCTACTGGAAAATGCCTTAAGGGAAAATAACACTTAGAATTTTATATATTTAGTACTAAAATAAAAATGCCTGAAGGGAAAATAGTACCTCGATATTTAAAATTTTCAGTACTAAAATAAACATGCCTTGAATACTAAATTACTAGCTAAATGAAAACGAAGACTCACATAGCTTAAATGAATTAAAAAGTGGATTTTAAACTGACTTGGAAAAAAGGAGGTTCTCAATTCGAACCATATTATATATGTAGACCTGGGTGGTCCAAAAGTATAGAACCTCCCTAATAAGTGGTAAAGATACAAAATAACCGAAGTAACAATGTAGAAGGGGAGTACGGATGGCGGAAATGTTTAAGAACACATTTCAATTACATCCACCAGCTTGAATTTTACTCCATCTTGTCTTATATAGAAACTGTGACGCGTGATCCATCATTTTAATAGCATTTTTTTTTTTTTTTTTTTTTGTAGAAATTGAATGAGATTTATTTTTGCTCTAGCGGGGTCAGATCAGCGAAACAAGGGTGCATCCCACAGCAATTCACCGACCAATCCACACGTTAGGAAACTGTTGATCGAGGTACTCATAGACACAGATACCATAATGGAGTGGGGCGTCATCGTGATGGAAAAACTCAGAGAGTGACTCATTCTACAACACCAATGATGGCAAGATATCATCTAACACGTACCGATAACTCATCGCTGCACGAGATGGCATTAGTGTCACAAATTGCAAAGTATTTGAGTAGCAGTGGATCAGGTCTAACATCATTCGATAGCTGACAATTGGAGCTAGTGGATGTGCAAAAAAATGTTGGAATTCTTACAGCCAGACGTAAGATATTGCTCCGTGAAGAGAAGTGAACTTTCCGCAAAACTAAGCTACATTTTACAAATTTATTTCCACAAAGGTTCAACCTGTTGCTGTTTATGAACAAGGTAAGTTATCAAAAGTGACAGTCGAAAAAGGATGCAGTGGTTCTGGCTCTGGAAATTTCGATGCTCAAGATGCGACCTATCACAATAAAAGTGGATGATATTTTGGCAAAAGTCGAGCAAGACGACATTAAGAAGTTATGACATCGCAAATGATCTAAACATTCGTCACCAAATAATGTTTTAATCATTTGGAGAAAACTAGCTACAAAAAGAAGCTCGACGTTTGGATGCCACATGATCTGACTCAAAAATATTTACTTGATTGAATTTCCATTTGCGTATCTCTAGTGAAACGTAACGAATTCGAACCATTTTTGAAGTAGTTGATGTTGCGTGATGAAAAGTGAATAACTTTCGGTAAGTACAATGTACGAAACACATCATAACAGTGTACAAAAGGCATCATAGTTGAACGGAGGAGAAAATCTATAGCCTATGGCACAACCACTCTGACACTCATGAGGATTGAGCATTGCGTTTGGTAGTATTGGAAAGGCACTCTGCATCACGAGCTGCTGCCACATAGCAGAACAATAGACTCGAACCCGTACTATAGACAGTTATCACGAGTGTACCTAGAAATTCAAAATAAATGACCGTAACTTGTCAGCAGAAAGGGTGTCGTGTACCACGCTGACAACACCACACTATTACATACGTACTTCTGTAACGGGCGATCAGAAATTGAGAGAACTTAGCTGGGAGATTTTAATGCATCCATCGCATAGGATGGACACGACATCAGACTATCATTTGTTTCGGTCTCTGCTATGAAGATGTCACAATTTTTTGACTAGAAGTCCTATAGTAACATGATGCTGGAAAAATGACAGGTCATCGAACAAAATAGTGCTTATGTGATTTCGTGATGTTATTCTCAAATCATAATAAATATATTTTCAATTTTGACTTCCAAAAGCTCAATACTTTTTAGACAACCTGTTATTACGACACAACAGGTGCCTGTTATTACGACAGTTTTTTTTCTTCTTATTTTTAATGTCGCTCGGAATGTAGAGCTTCTAACTTCATAACTTATTTTCCGCAATAAGGACCAAGAAAGTGTTATAACATATTTTTAAAGGGAGAAAATCAATGACACATGTTGAAGGTATATGTGAAAACTTTTCTATTAACTAATCATTATTATTCCCGCAAGCTATAGCTATAGCAGGATATGAAATAAACAAACAAAAAAAAAAAAAAAAAAAAAAAAAGAGAAACATTGCAATGGGAATTGAAAACCAGTATTATTACGAAGGAAATGCTTTTATCATGAGGTTTCGTCTTTGTTTTTTTTTTTTTTTTTAATATAATCTATGTTTGCGCTGTTAATGTTATGATTTTTAATGTTTTTTTTTTTTAATAAATGATTTCCTGTTATTAGTCTTTTAACATTAGTGATATACGCCTTCATGTATGTACAGGGAACAGTATAAAAGGGAGCTTAACTTGAGAACGAAATGTCGGACCAAGGCGAGTAAAAGAAAATTGTAGTTATTTTGAGGAAGTGAAAAATGAAAAAAAAAGCTCAGAATTATGTTTAACAATACGTGCACTCCAATTTATGTCCTTACTTGATTGATTGATATGTATTTATATTATCCGTCAGCAGCAAAGTTATATAGGATGAGATCTGCAATTAAAAGTGGGATCTGAACCACTGTTTTCGTTTTCTAATCAGGAATCGAACCCAGGACCCCGTGCACTAAAGACACACGCACAAACCACTGGTTCAGAGAGGAAAGTGTAGTATGTTTGAGTTAGATTTTGAAGCCCTTTAAACGTGTTGTCAAAAATGTGTATTCACAGAAACCATGTAAAGCCTACGAACTCTAGGTATGCTATATGGACAACAAATGAAGGGTGATGTCAAAATAATCACATCACGAAACAGGGTCATACTGGCCAGACGGAAAACCGGGAAATTTCCTGGTGGGCCCTGGACGGTGAATTTTTTAGTGGGCCCTCGACCTCGTATCGTAAGTAGCGGTATTTGTACAAAAAGGCACACTTCACGCACTCCTCAAATACAAGAGTAACGGAATGGAGGACGATAACACGTCGAGTACCGGCAACACAGTCAGCTAATCCCAGACCAGAGTTACCAGCCTATGATATTGCGAAAACAACCTTCCACATTTTCCGTAATTCAACCCTTGAAAAGTCCCTGATTTCCCACACTGCTTTATAATTTTGCTAATATTAGTGTATTTAGCGAAATTAAAATTTTAAATGATGCCATAATCTGAAACTAAATAATAACTTACATATTAGAGCACCGTTGTTTTCCGTATAGAAAATATACAGGGCCGGATTAAGACCATTTGGGGCCCTGGAGCGGGAAAATACAAGGGGGGATCAAAAATTTGTATGGTGGACCGTCTCTCAACATGTTCAAAAGGGTCAATGAATTATATAGTAGTGACTCATGACATGTCTTATGATGAGAAAGTTTTCAGTAATTTTTTAAAATATTAGGCCCTCTTGTTTACGGATTCCTGAAGCAAAAAATGAAAACCCAATCCCTCGGACACTCGGACTCCCTTTTATTGTCTGGGGAGGGGACAGTTCGTACATGTGAATAGAGCCCCTGGGTTGCAGTATGGTCCTGTCACGAAATACTCATGTCCTTCACGTAACTAGAATCAATTATGTACTATGACAAATGACTTCATAACAGGAGCAATGCTGCAACTACAATTCGCATTTTCATCATGGCAATGCCTTACTCATATGTTCAAAATAATTATCGCTTTTGAACAGAAAACGTAAACTAATCTCTCAAGCTGATTGAAATTGATTGACTATGCGTCTACGATCTTGTTTTTCACAACGAAAGAACACCAGTTATACTAATGAAACCTAAATACAATCGCTAATATTGAACGTTCTAACGGAAATAACTTCTTAGTGCCTGAGGATGGGACAGGGAACAGGAACCTATGTACATACCTAAGGAAACTATTCCAAACCACGTGGCAGCCATTTTTTTTAATTACCCTTGTACTTTAACGCCTAGTTCTAATCTGCTTCGATGTTATCTCGTACAGTACTTACGTTAGTCACTATTTGCAATAGTACACTTCTACTGTCATTTTCACAAATAAATGTAATGTGCACGCACATTAGATATTATGCATGTCTTTATCATATCCACGTAATACGTACAATTTCTTTACGATTGCTTTTCCACAATTTACAAGAATGATGAACACTGCATTCGCGATACGAAAGTCCTTAACTTGTCCAGAAGAACATATTCACACCAACACCTACCAACGCTAATAAATTGATTTGGAAATCTTTTCTTTTTTCGTTTTTTTTTTTTTTTTTTTTTTGTACAGATAAATGATGTATTTTACAGGTTATTTGTCTTCAAAGTGTTTCTTCGACTTGAAGAAAACGATATCGTTGAGTCAGCAAAGGAGAAGAAAAACTAAAACACGGACAAAAGGGAAGGGAATAGAACCAACCAAGTTTCGAGTTCTGCAGCGCAAAGCCAGCGAAGCAAACAAGCATCAGCAGGGAAGCATACGTAGCAAGGAAGGAAAGTCGCTATACCAGGAGGAACAGTGGAACGAACGAAAAGGAAAGGAACTGGAAGGCCAACGAGAGGCAGGCAAGATGAAGTGGTCCAAAGGGCTAGACCACGTGATTAATTATTGGTTCCACCATTTATTTGTCCGAAGGTGTATGTGCGGCGGTTTAATTTATCAAGTTAGCTAAGAAAATTCCCTTCATTGATCACCAAAAAGAGGCAACGCACCAGAGAGAGGTTTGTTGGGTAGTAGGGTGACTCTCGTAACCTCCCGTCTCTTTTGTTGGGTTGGGGTGGCAGCCAGAGACGGAGCTAGAGAGAAGAAGGAGTTGGGGCAGGACTAAAAGGAGAAGAGAAAACTGCTCGGCAAAGCTCCAGAGGGAAACGGGAAGAAGAGGGAAAATAGTTCGATGTGGTTAGGAAGAAGAATAGTCTGCTTCGAAAAGAGATTGAATAAAGAAAAAAGAAAAGGAAAGGAAAAGTGAATAGGGAGGGAAGGAAGCTAGTCTTCCAGCAGATATACGTACATTCCCTACTTCCTTCTCTTCTGTAAGGTGCCTGTCTCTAGATAGATACCCTATTTTCCTAGTTCCCTCAACGACAGATTTCTCATCGCTTTGAGCAACCAACCTGTATCTGATAGTATAAGCATAGTTTTTCTTTAATTTTGTTCATGTTTGTTTTTATTGTTCTACAGTCCATTCTTATTTAGTACGCGATTATTTACTAAATTTATGTGTAAATTTTACAACAGCTAGAATTCTGCTGAAGCCAACCAAAATTTTCTGTAAATTAATCCTAACGTGGCGTATTTCTGCAGTGCTTTTCAGATAAGAAACTACTTAACAGTGGCAATGACACTCGTCTTAAGCGCAGTATTACTACACCGTACATGCCTTTTCCTACTTGCGCTCTCTCCATACTTGCATTATTTCTATTCTTTCTTCCACTTGTTAGCAATTAGAAAGCTAGTATAATATTTCTAGGTAGCGCATCTGGTACTGACAACATTCGTGCGGGAAGACAGTATATACTATCGTCTGTTGTAAATTTGACAACACTGTACTAATCTGGTTGGTCAGAGTAATAAAGTCTGCTCAAGAACATGTAACTTATCATTTGGAAAGAGCTGTAGTTTCGTCTAAATTCAATTAAAAAAAAATGAATATACATTAAGACGAAGGCAGCTTATTCCAACCTGTGCTCCGCAAGGCAATCTGAGAAAGGCAAAGACAGTGGTGAGAAATGATCGAATTAATAATGACAAGTCAATTTGGATGAGAAGTGATATTCGACTATAAAAAGTTGCCTATACTTCAACGGACCATCCGATTTGGAGTAGGCATCATATATCACTCTAACATGATTATACAACTGCAAAGAAAAATAAAAACACTCATACCCACACCCATATATATAGAGTGTTAATAGACTATACCGACAAACTGTAAGAGGTAATTCCTAACATCAAAATAAGAGAAAAAGTTTATATGGACCTATGGCGAAATGTGCATAGTTTCAGAGTTAGGGCGTCCAAAATCGAAAAAAAAAAGCCAAATTTCAAGAGGCCCTATTTCGAATTCGAGAGACTGTGGGTGGTGGTCCTTATCTGTGGTCTTTATTAACATCATATTATATATATATATATATATATATATATATATATATATATATATATATATATATATATATATATATATATATATCGGGTGTTGCAAAATAAGTGTTACAACTCTTGGGAGGTGACTCCTGTCACTGAGACAAGAAAAAAAGTTCTCTTCAATTTTCTGCTATCGGACATAGTTTCAGATCTACAAGGTGCCGAAAGCGTGGGAAAATGACTTTCGGATGCCAATAGTTCGGAAACTATCCAACATAAAGAGGGCGGGTAAAAAATTCACTGAAGAAGTCATACCTGCTCTATTAAATTTTGCATGTTTCACAATCCTACCGTGCACGCGCAAGGGATTCCCCAAAGGAACGTAGGGAGTCCCGGATAATCTGCCAAATGAAACTTGGTTAAATGGATATGAATTGATATGCTTTCTACCAGGTAATAATAATTCGTTTGTCTTAAGTCGTTATCTGGAACGAATACAAAATGGCGGACACCTTTATGCCCGTTGTGTGTGGTTGCATAATCGCCAGGAACGGATGCTGGCCAACAGTGACGTTCTGAGTATTAAGTGTAGCGAATTTGTACTCAAATGCTCTAGAAAGACAACTGGAGTGGCGGTAGAGCATAAGAGATGAAGCAGGGTGATTCACATGTGCACTCATACTCAATAAACGTGAGTTCAAAGCGTCGGAAATGTAAGGATTAGCGTCAAGAACATGAAAGCCATTGCCAATTCACCAATAATATTCCCTCAAACCGATGCAATATGATGTGCATGGTTGCATACCAATAAGGATGATGCCAAGTTCAAATTGTGCAATGGACTCACAAAGAAACTGGGTAAACTAAAGAAATGTCACTAGTGGGATCGCATGATCGATATTGAAATGTGGCCAATGTGTGTGTTGATATCAACATGTAGCTAATGGACAAATGTCAACATGTCGCACTACTGCTGGGACACCATCTCACGTGCGAAAACTAGGAAAATAACGTTGTACATTCTGCTATTATATCTGGTGCACATTTTGGTAGAACGTAACTAGAACACGATTGTATCAATGTCCCTCTTTGTTTGGTGGGACTCACAGTCATATCTCACAGTCGACACATATGGAAAGAAATCTCATAATGCATGGTTCAAATTCTGATAGAGCGTGAAAATAACAAACTTGTATCATGTCCCACGTCTTCTGAGACATATGACGTACTCGAAATATAGGAAAATACCTCCAGAAATTCGTATCTTACACACAGTGCACATGCCAAGACAAAGACGAAAATGAACCGATTTGGCACATTTAACACTACAGCTGGAACACCATACATATGGAAAGTAAAACGACATGAGAAATAGGAAGAAACGTCTTAAAGCTCTGATTGTTTACAACTGTGCAGTAGAAGTAACAAAATGGAACACACAAGTATGTCGGGAAGCTGTACAAGAGGGCTTGCCAAACAAAGTGGGTACTCTTCAAAGAAATGAATACAGAGAAAGTGAGGCTCCTTCGAACCTCAGGGCTAGAGCGCTCGCTTTTGCTCGCGTGGTCGCAGTTTCCAATCCTACTGGGAGCCCACGGCCTCAGATTCAAGGCCCGAGTAGTTATTTTCCTATTTTTCGCACGTGGGACGATGTCCCGGCAGTAGTGCGACATGTTGACATTTGTCCATTAGCTACATGTTGATATCAACACACACATTGGTCACATTTCAATATCGATCATGCGATCCCACTAGTGACATTTCTTTAGTTTACCCAGTTTCTTTGTGAGTCCATTGCACAATTTGAACTTGGCCTCATCCTTATTGGTATGCAACCATGCACATCATATTGCATCGGTTTGAGGGAATATTATTGGTGAATTGGCAATGGCTTTCATGTTCTTGACGCTAATCCTTACATTTCCGACGCTTTGAACTCACGTTTATTGAGTATGAGTGCATTTCTGGGCATTTTTCGTTAAGTGTTTCCACACATGTGAATCACCCTGCTTCATCTCTTATGCTCTACCGCCACTCCAGTTGTCTTTCTAGAGCATTTGAGTACAAATTCGCTACACTTAATACTCAGAACGTCACTGTTGGCCAGCATCCGTTCCTGGCGATTATGCAACCTCACACAACGGGCATAAAGGTGTCCGCCATTTTGTATTCGTTCCAGATAACGACTTAAGACAAACGAATTATTATTACCTGGTAGAAAGCATATCAATTCATATCCATTTAACCAAGTTCCATTTGGCAGATTATCCGGGACTCCCTACGTTCCTTTGGGGAATCCCTTGCGCGTGCACGGTAGGATTGTGAAACATGCAAAATTTAATAGAGCAGGTATGACTTCTTCAGTGAATTTTTTACCCGCCCTCTTTATGTTGGATAGTTTCCGAACTATTGGCATCCGAAAGTCATTTTCCCACGCTTTCGGCACCTTGTAGATCTGAAACTATGTCCGATAGCAGAAAATTGAAGAGAACTTTTTTTCTTGTCTCAGTGACAGGAGTCACCTCCCAAGAGTTGTAACACTTATTTTGCAACACCCGATATATATATATATATATATATATATAAACATGGGAAAGAAATATAAATACTAACTTTATATATTACAAGGGGTCCTTCACATGCATTATAAACTCTATAAGGAGCCGCAGTATGGAAAAGGTTGAGAAAGGCTAGACTAAGGTATCTTGTACTTGGTTCAAAATTAGACTACAGAATCTAAATTTACAAAATATGCATGATTATGTATATGTAAATTTACGAAATATGCAAATTTAGCAAATAAGCCTAACTTGGAACAAAAAGATTAGGTAGTCTAAAACGCGTTGAGCCTTTTACGCACGAGATAACGTCAGGATCCGAAATCTCAAGGTATATGAGTAGCAGTGGCAAGGCCTAACGTTGACAACTGACAGCTGAAGCTAGTAGGTGTACAGAAACGTGTTGTAATCCTTAGAATCAGACGTAAATTATTGTGCCATGAAGTTGATGGTTATGTCACTTTCATTCTGGAAATGTCGGTGTCCGAAATGGATCTCGTAGTGGGTGAACAATTACAGCAAAAGTGTAAGATATTCTGGCAAAAGTCGACCAAGACCAGCATGAAAGAAATCATGACGACACCAATGGTCTTAAATATTCAATACCAAACAATGTTAAAAAATTTGGAGAAAATTGACGAAGGGGGCAGGGGGGCGGAAAGCTCGACATTTGGCTACCACACGATCTGACTAAAAAAGAAAAAAGAACCGATCGAAATTTCTCTGTGAATCTCTACTGAAATATAACGAACTTGAGCTATTTCTGAAGCGGACGTTCATGAGTGCTAATTACGACAAGAATGTGCGAAAGAGATCGTGAACCGTCAGACTATTATTTGTTTTGGTATATGCAGATTTCCCTGAATGATGTTAAAAACAGTCCTATGAAAACCACGTGTTACAATTTTTGACCAGAAACCACAATAGTTCTGCAGCAACGGAAATGTGATGTTGACGGGAAAATAGCAGAAGGTCCTTGAAGAAAATGGTGTATATGTTTTTCATAATGTTATTTTCAAGTCACAATAAATATGCATTCTCACTTTTGATCTCAAAATGTTGAATACTTTTTAGACAACCTAGTATCTGAGTATGTGTACATGGAGAACTTCAACAATTGAAGTAACACTTTATTTGAATAAATTTCTTGGATGGATATCAGGTACTCTTTAGCAATAACCCGTTATTTATTTAACAAACATCCACGTACAATCTGCTAGACAATTTATCCTGAACTACGAGGGCAGATTAACAATAATGCACAACTTTTCAACGGATAACCTGGGACATGATAACTGAAAGTACTCTGAAGTTCGCCTTATAGTTGGCAGTTGTTTGATCAGGGGTACTCGAAGCTTAAACTAATGAGTAAAGGTGGTGTGTGCGTTACAGTCGTTTACTTGTGAAGAGGAATAAGAAACAGACTATGTTATAATTCGGGATAGGTATTAGAGTAGCTTGAAAAACGCGAAGACTCTTCCTGGGGCCCATCTTTACTCTGGTCATAATCTTGTGCTGACCGAAGTAGATGTTCAACTGAAAAATGTAGTCAGAAAAAAAAGTAGACAACGAAGTTGAATACTGAAAAGTTGAAAAACGAGGAAATAAGAAATCTTTTCGTAGAAAACTTCGAAAAAAATACTCAAACGAGTGAAGAATAGGAGAAGGTAGTAACGGACGGTGGAAGCATATTACACTTTGCATACAACAGGCTGCAGAAGAAGTAGTAGGTTACCGAGAATACAAAATGGCTAAGAAAAAAAATGAAATGAAATGAAATCTTTGAGTTTTACGTCCCACGGTTATGCCGGTTAGGCTAAAGGAGACGGTGATGATGAGTAATGAATGAAATGGTGGAATGAAGAAAGTGGGAGGAAACGGGAGAACCGAGAAAACCCACGCACACGGTGTTTGTCCACCACAAAGTTCACTTGGCGGGGCTGGGATCGAAGCCGGGACCCCAAGCACCAGAGGTGAACGCTCTACCACTGAGCCACCGCGGCCCCGGCTAAGAAACCATGGATTACAGAACAGATATTATACAAAATGAGGGAAAGGAGGGCGTGGAAACAGATTCATACGAAATAGAGCAGAAACATGTATAGGAATAACGAAGGGAAGGGAAACAAAGAGTTTTACAAAAGAAAATATAAGAACATAGAAGAATTATAGTATGGAAGGTATAACGTCGTTGGCTTCCTGCGAAAAGTTGTAGTGACTTTATGCGGAGTTGCCAGCTTGATTACTCGTGGCTCGCTGAGTGCAGTAGACGGTTGAGGTTGAGTGACTTTGCGATGAGTAAGTTAGGCAAATCTGAAGGGTGGTGATTGGCTATCCTCTTGCCACACCTCCCAGTGACGAGGAGGTCCAAGCGCGGGAAGAGAACGACGTTATACCTTCTGGAGTAAAGAAAGAGTTGAAGAAAATATGAGAAAATGTACAATGAGATAAAATTTTTGGAATTCCGGAGGGGAAAAAGATTATTACGATGGCAATAGACAATAAGAATGGGAAGATAGTCAGTGAAAGGTATGAAGTTTTAGGGATATGGAAAGAATACACTGAGGACTTGTATAAGAGTACACTGAGGAAAAAAATGTATGTGGCGTACGTAAAATCGTATCTTACATTTGTAAATCCTGTAGTTTTTGGACTTGAAAGCAGCAAATGTATAACTGAAAACACCATGTTTTATATTACTTTCTATATAAGTGTTCCATATGTACGTACTTTTCGTATAAAACAATATAAGCGGTCAGGATCTCACATACAAATGGACGTATATAGCATGTAGCTGACGAAGGTAACATACATATATGTATGTAATATAAGGAAGATTGTTAGATATCAGACATCCTGCAACGGCATGATGTAACATCTAAGGGCAGTGCCTATGTAGCACACGGATTACGATGCTCCGTACTGATTTCTATATTAAGCAAGAGGATTCCGTATATTTGTACAATATACCGCTTCCCGAAGAACGGATTATTCTCAGTGTACGGATAAAGCGCGTGGACTAGATGTTGAAGTAGAAAATACAGTACACAAGGATGATAAAGGGTTTAATATTTTTCGGGATGAGTTTGAAAGAGCTATATCCGAGATTAGGAATTGTAAGGCAACTGAGATACACAACATACCAATTAAATTCATTAAGAATGTGGGGGACAAGGACAAGAAAGAATTGTCCTGACTGTGTAATGAAATATATGAAACCGGAGAGTGGCTAAAGATTTCCTGAGGACGATCATGATATCGTTGGTTAAGAAATCGAACCTAGAGAGATGTGAGGTCTACGGAACTTTTAGTCTCATATCGCATACAGCAAAAATTATGCTTCGAATAAGGAGCAGAAGGTTGTATGGAAGAACAAATAAAGGAGTTGAGGAAGAATAGCTTGGTTTTAAGATAGGTAAGGGCATAAGAGATACAATTGGCTTATTAAGAGTAATCAGGGAAAAGTTTATAGAAAAGGAAAAGAGGTGTATGTTGTATTTATTGATCTACGAGTAGAAAAGGCTTTTGACTGCATAAACCGGGAATTATTCTAAAGAAGGTTGGATTGGAAAGGAAAGATCTAACAAGAAGGAAGCAGACTTTGGTAAATGAACTTCGGTGCCATTGTTTGCAAGGTGATAGTGCAAATTTAAAGTGTTCATATTACAAACTGGGACAGCGCAATGGTCTAATATAGTAGAGAAAAAGCGTCTTAAAGTTTACGACTCGCCGCATATGTCGTACGTTGCACAGTTTTTTCAAGTGACGGCATCGCTGAATCTGTAGTATTTGTGCTTCACGTGCCAAGCGTCACGGGTCAACTTTTCCACTGGAGTCAACTTTTTTTTTTTTTGGTTTTTTGCTTCAACCATTAAAGTAGCCACTTGTAGCTACAAATAAAAGGGAATGAGAAGAAAATTCCCTTTGATAATACTGCATGTTACTATAACCAAAGGAAATTTCATCCTTATTCTCCTTGTAACAAGCAGCGAAAATCTGTCTCTAACATTGCGGGAGGGAGTGGACGGGTAAGACCGTTCCCATAGATTTCTAAAGCGATGTTGAAAATATTTATGAAGTTAAAAAACAACACTGTGGAGTATCAGGGGAGTATAGTTGTCTGCAACACAGGAAGGCGGGCAAATTTGAGGCTTATTCTGGGGGATATTAATTTCATCTCATTTTCCTTTGTGGCAATCGGATACAAATCATCACATTTCTCCCCAAAAAACATTTCAAATCGGATTATTGGGTGGGACAGTCTCTCAGTTTCAAGATTGGATGAGACATGTCCCCCTCATCCCCCGTGCAAGTGCTTGTAATATATACACTATCAGATATAGACACGAAGCATCAAGTACATTTTTTACACAACGACTGTGGTAACCATAATATAACTTGTGATATCAATATATTCACGAAATAGATTATGTTTCGTTGCTAGTTTACATGGAACATTGAAAGATTTTATAACTGATTTGAATATTTATATTGTTTTAATTCATTATAAACATATGGTGAACTAACATTTTACTTGTAGCTACAAGTGGCTACTTTATTGTTTGAAGCAAATGACAAAAAAGTTGACTCGAATGGGAATCGAACCCGCGACACTTGGCACGTGAAGCACAGATGCTACTGATTCTGCCACGCCGGCACTTGATAAAGTTGAGCAATGTACGACATATGCGGCGAGTCGTAAACTTTAAGGCGCTTTTTCTCTCCTATATTAGGCCATTGCACTCTCCCAGTTTGTAATATGAATACTTTAAATGTGCACTATCATCTTGCAAAAAATGGCTCCGAAGTTCGTTTACCAAAGTCTGCTTTCTCCTTGTAAGACACACGAAACTTATATATGACTTAACAAGTAAGTGTTAAAATTTTAGAAGAAATGACAGAGAGAGTGAAATTGGAATGAGAGTTCGACAGGGGTGTCTCTCACCAACATTATATAATGTATATCTAGAAGAGATAGTGAATTAGAATCTACATGATGAAGACCGTATTCGCTAGGAGGTAGAATGATTACGTGTATACAACCTGCATATGATACGACGCTTGTTGCGAAATCTGAAAAGACAATCAATAAGGGGTTAAAAAAAAAACTCGAGGAATGACTGTTAAGAATACGGGATGAAAATAAATGTCAGAAAGAAAAGCCATGGTGATTGGAATGAAGCGATGAACTTAAAAGCAATGATAGGAATGGCGCAAGAAGTATTTAGGAGAAAGAAGAGTCTATTTTGTGGGTCCTTGAATAAAGAATTTAGAAAAAGACTCATAAAATACTCCTTGTGGAATATTTTACTGTATGAGGCAGAAACATAGAAATTAAGCAAAAACGATTAAAATGACTAGAAGCTTTCTAAATGTGAGTGTGGTGAAGAATGGAGATAATGAGCAGGGTCCAGTGGAAAAGAATGAGAGGGTGTTACGAAGCGGTGGAGGAGAAAAGCACAATTTCAGATATAATTGAACAAAGAAAGAGAAACTGATTGTAAACTGGCTAAGAAGGAACTGTGCCATAACTGAAGGATGTGTTAGAGGGTATGGTGGCTGGAAAGAGATGGTGGAAGCGAAGAAAGCTACAAGTGATGGAAGATATCAAAACAGAAGAATCGTTCGTAAAGACGAAGAGGTTAGCTGAAGACCGTGGAGCACGGAAACTTCTCAGTTGCAGCAACTCACCTGCCAGTAATGGCAGAATACCTATGATGATGTATGAATCATCCAGGTGATGCAAATTTTCTGAGGAGGGACGTATGAACCTTGTGAATTTCTCATGGGTCGGGAGTCCAGTAATAGAATCAAGTAAAGAAAATGTAATGGTCATTGAAGAGGCAATTAGCAATGATCATTGAATTATCTTCAAACATGTTTAATTTTTCGTATGGTATAATGTATTATGTGGTTCATGACAAACTGAAATTTCGACAATTGATGCTTAGTAGGTGCCAAAGACCTCTCAGGCGCATGTAAGGAGCAGCGAACGACATTCCTGGTTTACCTGGCACAGTACGCTGAAGGGCGTAATTTTCAACAAAGTATCATTACAAGTGACGAGTCTGAATATATCACTACACGCTTGAAACAAAGCGGGTATCCATGAAATAGAAATATACCGGTTCTTCATCATAGAAGATATTCAAGGTGATTCATTCTACGAAATATGTACTGGTGACCATATTCTGAGATATCCAAGGTGTTTTACTGGTGGTATTTCTAACACATAGGGCACTGTGAATGCTATATCGTATGAAACAACATTGGCAAAATTGCGTCGTGTGCTTCGTGACAAACGCCCTAATAATAATGCTGAAATGTGAAACTCCTTGACAAATGACAATACACATTCCCAGTTTACTGATTGCGTTCGTGAGAAACTCTAGAAGTTTGGGTGGGAGGTGTTGGAGCACGCGCCGTACAGTCCTGATCTAGCACCTTGAGATTATAATCTTTTTGATCCAGTGAAGAAATTCTTGGCCGCCCAATATTTCAATCCCGATGACGAAGTCAAATCGGTTATGCACAGACGGCGATAGTTTTAAACTAGTGATGAGTACAAGTGTCTTGGTCTTGTATCTAAAACCAAGAATCCCGATGGAAGATCAAAACCACCTTAAGACCATACCTGCAACACTCTCGCAAGACCAAGACCTACCTGTAAGAGTCTTATGCACATACTACTTGAATATATTTTTAGAAAGTGGAAAGGAAGGGAAAAAAATTATATTCACTTGAATTTCTTGAATTTAGCATGTAAAGAAATTGTTTTGCTGAAAAAATATATGTAATTTATTCCTAATAGTGGTTGTCATTTAAAACATACATAATTCTTTGCTTTGCTTCAGAAAGTCTATAAGAAGCATGAATTTAAAGACTATATACTGTATCAACCAAAGCTAAATATAAAACATACAAATTTTAAGGAATTTTAAGGACTTCGTTTTATACAATATACATAACTACTTTCCAAACTTTCACGTTTCGCTTAATACAAATCTGGAAAATACCTGCAATGCTTCCTCTTTACTGCTCTTTTTTGGATACTTATATTAAACTCACAATAAAAACAAACGTTTCTTGTAAGCGGTTAAGATATAGCAGATAGGTGTATTGACCACGGAAAGAATTCAAATTAAGGTTTACATTGATACCTTCATTCCACAGCGAAGTATTCCTCCATAACTTCAAAAGTAATTTTACTTTTATTTATTATTGCTGCCTATTACAGGATTTTATCCCAGTTACAACAGGCTTACAAAATTAATATTACATCTACGAATGAACAAAAGAAAAAAAAAATAAAAAAGAAGAAAAAATAAATAAAAATATCCACAAGAAAACATCAGAACATATAATGGCAAAATGCTAAATGCATAGAGAGAGAGAGAGAAAGATGTGAATAAAATACCAGAAAGAGAAGATACACAAACTATCAAATCACATACGACCAAAAACAATAGAAAATACATCAGAAGTCTGATAAAATAATTTTTATGAGCACAGGATCAGTGAGATACTTCTAAAGGAGATTTATAAAGCCATCTTTAAGTGAAGGAGCGTAACAAAATCCATAAACCAACTTATCATAGCAATTTTTAATATATACAAAGTTGTTACTAAGCAAATTCAAAATAGTAACAATAGAAGAATTATTCAAATATTGAAGACTTACATTATAATCGTGTTACAATTAAATTGGCTTACATAATAAGTAGATATAGAAATATCAATACTATAGATAATCTAAACGTGGTGAAATTTTTATAAGCGATGTTATGTAGGCAACACATGGCATAGCAAAATCAATTTCAATATTATTTTGTATTAAACTGTTAAATAATCTACACATACTTATCAAAGGTGTATTCAAATGTGCAATGGTTTTGGATCTTTTACAAATAAATGGTAATCTTGTCCTCAAACAGTTACGTGTAATATTAAAATTTAATAAATGCAAACACTCAGGACTATCAACAATTCCATTTACTAACTTAAAAAGAAATATAAGTTGAAAATACCTTCGTCTAGCAGATAATGTTCCAACATCAA
This sequence comes from Thermobia domestica, assembly GCF_964235325.1. Taxonomy (NCBI): domain Eukaryota; kingdom Metazoa; phylum Arthropoda; class Insecta; order Zygentoma; family Lepismatidae; genus Thermobia; species Thermobia domestica. The sequence goes on from NC_137468.1 coordinate 97,167,416, forward strand.
ATAAACTTAGAAGAGTTGCATACGATATTTTATTTTCATAAGAGTTTACTCTATAGGTTTTGTAATATAAGTATCTCAGAAACTTATTCTGAATCCGTTCAATTTTTGCAATGTACTGCTTATAATACGGAGTCCAAACTATACTTGCATACTCAAGTTTGCTTCGTACTAGAAAATTGAATAGCATAATAATGACATATGGATTATTAAAATCTCTAGTACTTCTTATCACAAAACCTAGATATTTGAAAGCTTCATTGACAACCTTTTCTATATGAGCGATAAAACATAATTTAGTATTTACAATGACACCCAAATCATTTACTTCCTGAACTCTATTAAGAATAGTGTTTGTTAGGGTATAATTGTAATGTACAGTTTTTCTATTTTTAGAAAATGTGATTACATTACATTTATTTATATTAAAATGTAACTTATTTTCAACACTCCATAAATAGCAGTTATTCAAATCACACTGAAGTTTTAGAACATCGTCAAGTTCTCTTATTTCTTTGTACAATTTCATGTCATCCGCATATAATAAACAGTGTGAATGTTCAAGTACAGATGGTAAATCATTAACAAATAGTAAAAAGAAGAGAGGTCCAAGATTAGAGCCTTGTGGTATACCCGAATTAACATCAAACAATGGAGAACTGTGATTATTGTACACAACATATTGTTTTCGACCATTTAAGTAGGAAGAAATTAATGATAGTAGTTGCTTTGAAAAGCCATAATTAGATAATTTTGCAAGTAATACAGCATGATCTAGCTTATCAAAGGCCTTCGCAAAATCTGTATAAATTACATCCACAGAAAAACCCTTATTAAGGGAATCCGCAACAGACTGTATAAATAGAAATAAATTGGTAACGGTCGATCTCCGTGGATAAAATCCATGTTGAAAATTAGATATGTAAGGTTTAACATGATGAAATATTCTATTATAAAGAATGTACTCAAATATTTTAGCTACTGTGGAAATTAGAGATATTGGTCTATAATTTTCAATACTCTTGGCATCTCCTTTCTTAAGTATTGGACGAATTTTACTAATCTTCCAGATTTCTGGAAATATTGAAGTTGTTAATATCAGGTTATAAATGTAATTTAAAGGTTTTATTAAAAGTTCTCCACATCCTTTTGATAAATAAGTTGGCAATAGATCGGGCCCACTTGATTTAGAAGATTTTAACTTTTTAATAGCCTCTTTAAGTTCACATTCAGAAATGGAATTCACCGTCAGACAATACGGTATGATTGACTTGGTATGGGGGATAATATCGTAATCAGAAGGATGAGGAGAATAAACACTTTTGAAATATTGAGCAAAGTTGTAAGCTATATCCGCATCTGTTGTAATTACTTTACCTTTGAAAGTCATATGATTTATTTCTAAATTTTGATTCTTCTTATTTTTGATATAATTCCAAAAATTTTTAGGATTATCCTTCAATGCCATTTCTGACTGATTTATATATAAAGCATACGCCCTCTTAATCAACGTTTTTGATTTTCTACGCAATTCCTTAAATCTATTTAAATTATAGTCGGAGGTTTTTATGTGTTTCCTATAATAATACTTTTCTTTCAATGTGTTAATAATTTCTGATGTAAACCAACATGGATATTGATATTTCTTAGATACTTTCTTTTTAGGCACATTTCTTTCAATACTACTATTCAAAACATCGTAAAAATAATTGACAGCTTTATCAACATCATTTATATTATATAGATGCATCCAATCTTGTAGGTCAAGTTGTTTATAAAGGTTATAAAAATTGGCCTTACTAAAATTAAACAAAGTACTTGAGTCATGTTTTATGCTTGTTGTGAAATTTCCAAGATTAATATTAAAATTAAGAGATGGATGATGATTATCTTCTGTTAATAATGGAAATACATTTCTAGTTAGATTAATATCATCTCCAAAATTAGACAAAACCAAGTCCAAAGTTTTCCCGTACATATTTCTTATTAAATTATGCGATGTTAAATTATGTAAAGAAATGAAGTTCGCCAACATATTACAAACAGACCCACCCTGCAATAAATCAAAATCAGCGTCCGTAATTGATGATATATTAAAATCACCAACAACAAGCAAACTTTGATCATATATGTCATCAAATTCCTCTATTTTTTGAAAGAAATCATTATAGGTTCTTACTTGACTCTTCGGTGGAAAGTATACCAATACTATATAAAAATTTCTTCTAGATATTGTAACTTTTAGACAAAGAACTTCAATACCATTCACTGTTATGGATACCTCAGATACACAATAATCTCTTAAAATTGCTATGAGAACACCACCGCTATTTTTGTGAGTCCTATCACACCGATAAACATTATACCTTTGGTCAATAAATTCACCATTGTATATACCCTCACACAGCCAAGTTTCAGTTAGTAATATTATGTCAAAGCTTGAAGCTGCAATATTTGTATATAGTTCTGTAAGTTTACTACGTATACCTCTAACATTCTGATAATTTAAATGTATCAAACTATGGCTTTCACTCATGTATCTATGTCAGATGTCTTACTTCCTCAACTGTGTTAAGTGTATATACAAAAGTATCATCAGCTTTCTTCTTTAGTCGGATATTACCAGCATAGTCTATCCACAAGTAGTCGTAATTTTTTTCTCTCTTAACTTTTCTTGCTTCACTAAAGACTATTCGCCTATGCAATGTAAGACTATGGTTAATATAGACAGGACCTCCAATAGATAAACCGAGATCTTTACAGGATAAATTTCTTTTGACCTTCCTTTGTTTAATAAACCTATCTTTGTCAGAACGCTTAACAAATTTTAGGATGATACCTGGATTTGGCTGATTAGGTGACTTTTTTAATCTATGACATACATCGATCATATTCTCGGTTACATCAATATTAAGTGCACCACCAACCTTTTTGACTATGTCATTAACATCTTCGTTAGGTAGGAGGGGAACCCCATGAATTTCAACTGTGTTTCTCCTATTGTATTGGTCTATTTCGTCTACTTCAACTCTTAATTTATCTATTTGTTTCTTTAACAGTAAATTTTCGTTTTTCAGAACATCAATGTCGTCCTTGCATTTATTCAGTTCTTCAGTTTGACTTCTTATGAGGTTGAAGTTTTCGTCTAACTTTTCGTGTACTGAATTTAAAGATTTGCCTAACTCTTCTTCAAGTTTTTTATTGGTACCCTTAATATCGTCTATTTCATTTTTAATGCTTAGTAATAACTGATACATTTGAGTTAAAGTAGGGATTTGTTCACTCACTTCAGGTGGATTATCACTAACCAATGATTTTCGTCGCACTCTACTACAATCTTCACAACGCCAAATTTGGTCACTGACTTTCACAAATTTAACATCATCCTCCTTCATATTAACACAAATCCCATGTAAGAGATTCTTGCATTCCCCGCATTGTATCTTTAAATTAGTATCTTGCCTAGATATAGACTTGGAACACTTACCACAAAGCCCCATTAAGTATTTCTGAAGACGGAAAGACAGATATTTCCAACGCTGGCACCGGCAGAAGTAGATTTCACAGTAAAATTACACCTATTTCCAATAAGGAGTAAACTAATTCAGTCTCCTTTTGATCACTACAATGTTTATAATAAAAAATTAACTAATCGAAATATCCACGTGAGATTCACGCTGATACTTCTTTTACTATCAATAATTATGTTTTATATCATTGCTCAATAATTTTTGAATTAAAAATACAGTTGCTCAGTTCCGCTCACTTAAAATACCAAAAGTTGAACTAACGTCACTGTACATAAATGTAGAGTTTCCAACACTGATTCATGCTTCGTACATCCGGGAGAGTAGATTGTAAACAAAATCTTTCTCGATAGAGCAAAGTTCTTAGGAAATCACGTAAATAACTATCATTATTCTACACAAAATGAGGAAATTCTAAACTCATACTGTGCACGATATATTCACGCAACTGTAACACTACATTTTACAACTTATCAGAGACTTTTAACTTCTTTTTCCAGCGCTTTAAACGGAGCCACTACTACACCACAACTACACCAAACGCCATCTTCTAATATATGTCTTTTGATCAGTCGCTTCTGCCTGTCAGAATTCTCTCGAGCCATGATTGGTTTCATTATCGTCAGTTGTCTAGGGTTGAGGTCACGAGTCTACCTTAGTAAAAAGCAAGCAACAAAAGTAGTCAAATATAATTTCCGTGAATTTTTTGATCTTCCTTTGGAACTTACCAGACCAGAGAAGAATGGCAATGAATAGAAATGGTGTGTAGGAAAGACAGAGAGCACATTTCTATGAATTATTCCAAGGCAAGAACTTCAGTGATTGATTTACTTTGATTTATTTACGATACTCCATGATTGGAGTCTGTGGAATCCTACGAAAAACAGTTATGTGCCTAAGAATGAATAAACTAAAAATAAATTAACAAAACATGTTAGTGAAATTCTTCTAAACCTAAAGAGAAATGTAGTATCGAACTTCAGTAATTCTGCACACTATAATACTTATATCATACTCATATAAAGGTGGAGAATACTACATTAATAATAATAATAATAATAATAATAATAATAATAATAATAATAATAATAATAAACATCTTTTCGTTACCACTGTCGCATTAAGACAGGTAATGGTAAGCGTAGTTTTTATTATCTCTTATATCAAGAGTAAAATTTACTATAAAAAGCATAAAATTTCTTACAAACAAGACTTGCAGGACGCTTGCAAGCGAGACCAAGATTAAGACTGGATGTGCAAAACAAAGACCAGATCTTGGTCCTGGTTTTGCATTTGCTCATCACTATTCCAAAAAAACAGATTTCTTTGAACACAATATTTTGAAATTTGTGCCTCGATGGGAGAAATATATTGAGGGACTTGGCGGTTGTGTTGAAGAATATTTAATACAAGCCTTCACTTTTTAATATTCTTGATGTGGCGACTATTACACTTTCTTTACATGAACTGTTGTGAGTTACTCATTGGTTTCTCTTCATATTGACAATATACAAGACAGGGAAAGCAAGTGGAAAAAAGTGAGCGCAATATTTGAAGAGATTATTTCGGCACTCGCCCGGTGGAACAAAGCAAATCCTGGAAAAACCTGTCCGGATGGCCGCCCAATTAATTCGAATTCGGGACCTTGCAATTCCAAACAAGGAAGCTAAACTACTGGACTACGCTCGTCTAGTCAATTTCGTTCTGAAGCAACAGCGTTTTAAAACTTTATACCAACCAATTTTTCAATACCTTTAGTCTATGTATCCGGTCTTTCCAAAGGAACTTTAGGGACGGAAAAATGACAGAGGAATGTGTAAATTGTCATGTCAGGGGTCAGAACTCGAATTTGTTCCCATCAATGCTGTATTGTTGGTGTGATGAGGACTCAAGGAAACATGAAGTACAATTTTGATACTGACAAACTACAGTTTCTCTACCTAGAAGCGGGAAGCTTGTACCATCTTCTTTTATTAGCCTGCTGAACTGGCAACGCTGCTTTTACATTTAACATATGGAACCTTACCAGTGCGGCGCCCAAACAGCTGGTCTAATTGAAGAAAAAGAAACTCCAATATGCACTGAAAACCACCTATTTCAAATAACTTTTCTCTATTTCCATTTTCTTGAATCTTCACTGAAGAATGGAGTTGGTCTATGGTCCCAGACCTTTGATACACCCTGTATATATTGCACAGCCTCAGCTACAATGTGAATCTACGAATTCGATTGACAATTGCATTATATTTCCCTCTACACATAACATAATCAATTGTAGTAAGATGCGTGCTTATGAGCTTGTTTTGGGGCATATTTTACATTTAATGTACTGGGAAGTTTTATTAGCCTTGAGTCGAACAATAAAATAAGTGATTTATTACAGTCAACTAGTACGGTATATATATAAAAGGGAAAAGAAAGAAGCTACACTAGCTAGACTCCTGTCTCTTCTTTGTGGAAAGAATATTTCTAATTGGATAAAGATTAGAGAAGAAGAGAAACATGAATAGGACCATCAAAAGTTTTCCTGAAGGCTAATGGTGTTTTGAATATATTCTTTCTGTCCTTTTTTATTCTTTAAGAAAGTTATGGACTTTTTAATGGCACAATTAAAAGTATGATTAAAATGTTGCATTTGAAAAGGGGAAACGTTGAAAACTGAGATATTGTGTCAGGAGAATTCTGTTTTAACAGACCTATAAAGACTTTCTTATAGGTTAAGATTCATATTAACCCTTCAATGACATGCGGGGAAAATGAGATTTTGCTAGAAATCACGAGATACAAACATATCGGGAGATGCATTAAAATTTAGAGTTTCTGTTAGCGGACTGTTCCCCTTCCCTCTCTTACACACACACACACACACACACTTACTTTTTTAAAATTACGCCTAGGTTCCCCAACCTGGGGGTCAGGACTCGAAGGAATCGCGAGAAGAATACAAGGGGTTAGCGAAATGAGGTGAAGAAAATAATTGTAATTAGGATATAGTACTGGAATAAAATATTTTTACATTGTTTTGATAGACACATTTTATTTTCAAATACAGCAAAGAATATTAAACAAAGAAAGAATTGTTTAAAACAACTCGAATGAAAGAGCGAAGTGATAAGCAGGAATAATTAAAAAGCTTATTAAAAATCTAAACATTACTTAAATGGGTCGTGACAACACGATGTGATGAAAAGGGATCGTGATATGGATTGAGATTTTTGAGTACTACGTCTTACGGTTATGCCGGCTAGGCTAAAGGAGACGGTGATGACGAGAGATGAATGAAATGGTAGAATGAAGAAAAGTGGGAGGAAACGGGGGAACCCCGAGAACACTCACGCACACGGTGTTTGTCCACCACAAAGTTCACTTTGCAGGAGCTGGATTTGAACCCTGGACCCCATGCACTAGAGGTGAACGCTCTACCACTGAGCCACCGCGGCCCCCATCGTGATATGAATAGCCTGAGAAAGCTTACTCTACGCAATTACAAACTCAAAAACAATGAAGTGTATCGAGGAAATTATTTTAGAATGTCCTCCCAGCTAGTCTATTTGTTTAACGAGAATTCTATTGGTGCACGTGGTCCTGTCTTCGAATTCCAGTGTACACACGTATTAAAGAATTACGATGGTCCGGCCTTCATTTAAACCGTAGGTGCACGTTTCATATAGTGAACAAGAGGTGGATGCTACTGATAGAAAATAACTACGTTCGTAATTACAAATATTACGGATGTTGAAACAAGATGTTAAATACGGTATCGTACAAAAACAAAATAACCATTTAAGAACTATGTTTTCATTAAGAACAGAGCTAGAAAAATATAATACTACAGTACAATGGTATGCAGAAGTCTTAGTGGAAATAAATACAAATTGGTAAGAATATGCTATTATTATTATTATTATTAAGATTTGAGAATTTAATGCTGTATCTGGAATCTCAGGAGGAGTCAAACAGAAAGCACGTGCGACCAACGAACAGAAAGGACAAGGAGCGTGATATACGTATGTGCCAGGGGCGGATCCAGGGAGGGATGATCGGGGCGATCGCCCTCCCACAGAAGAGGAAACTTTCTTATTTTATATATATAAATAAAACCCACCCCAAAGTTTGGAGCCCTAAAAAGTAGCAGTATGGCAACCCACCGCACCCCGCAGAAGTCGGTCCTAAATGCGCCCCTGGTATGTACACCAATAAATCAGACGCGAAATACACTAGTCTATCGGGTTACAAACATAATTCATTCCATAACGCTGATCGTAAATCGAAATTATTTTCCCATGCGTTCTAGCCACAGAAACACGGTTTTTAAACAATTTTAAACAAATTTTCTGTGATGAAGAATTATAGAATCGAATATAACATTATAATTTTTAAAGATAAAATAAATTCTGCTAAAACTGCAAAGAAGATCATGTAAATCGTACATTTATTTCTACTTCTAGAAGTTGAAATTTCGTCCGGTAGATGTCAACCGCTGGAGGATGTATGCTGCCATCTAACGGAGGAATGTGTAACTTCTACTACATTTATTTTAATATTACAAACTATAGCCCAGTCAATGAAGGTCAAAAAACATCAAAGTTCGGAAAAAATTTGGGTAAAGTTGATTTTCTCTCAAGTGATAGAACACTATGAGAGGAACATTTTCCCAAAAGTCCCCGCCCCTCCCCCTGGAGCTTCTCCCCCCACGCCCCCTCAAAGTTAAAAAATGGGCGTTTTAGAAAAAAGGCCATATCTTCAAAACTAATGGACGTATTGACATGCTTCTTTTTTTCTCGTAATCTGTGAAATGTGCTCTACAATTTCGTATTTCTTAAAGTTTTTCATAAACCTAATGGTTTCTTGGCAATGTTAACCTAAAGAGTAAAAAATGAAAAAAATCGCCCGCGCCATTTTGTTTTTCCTCTTCTATTTCCTTAGTGAGTTGTGATATGGAAAAATATTTCAAATAAATCTTAAAGAGCACAAAATTATCTTTCCAACGATGTATATATTGTGGGGGTTACTCTTAAAACTAGCCATATAGCGAGGTAAGTTTGAAGACGAGCGGGCTGAAATTTTCGCCTCAAATATCATGGAGGGATAAAATGCCTAACACTAAGTAAATGTGTTAAAACAGAAGTGGAGGTGAAGCGAACTCCGTTGGGAACATTTAATCCTGAAACTATTTATTCTTTCGTATGCCAAAAAAAAAAAAAAGTCACCATAGTGGGCTCTCCAATATTTTTGTGGAAGATTTTAATGACTTGAAAGTTACCAGAGGAATTGAATGTCGAACGGTACACCCCATATTTCCAATGAATGTTTTGTGGATTGCAGGCGCAGATATGTAGCCTGGGTGGAATGGATTCATGACCTCCGTAATGAGTAGAAGAGAAGATTGTGAGGATACATATATATTAGGAATTCCCTTTATAAACATGGATCCTAGCAATCCATCAAAAATTTTCTCTGCTCTCACTTATGCTGCAGAACAATGTCAGAAGCAACGCCGTGCCTGTATTGTTACGTTCGATCAACCATTGTTTTTAAAGGCGGCTGAAATTGTAGCGTCAGCAAATCCCAACAGTGAAGTGTCAAAAATTATTCTGAGGCTAGGAGGATTCCATCTATTAATGTCTTTTATGGGTGCTATTGGAAAGATAATGGAGGGGAGTGGTTTGGAAGACCTATGGGCTACAGTTTACGGTAAACTGACTGTGAACCACATGTTGAATGGTCACACATACGCAAGAGCTGTCCGAGCATATAGCCTTACTGCTTGTGCGATTGTTAAAGTGATGAAGAGCAGTTTTCCTGAAATAAATGGCTCTCTTGCATATTTGGAAAATATTTCTAAAGATCTTCTTGAAAAGAGTTTTAATGAACAAGATGTTCTAGAAGAACCAGCTGTTAAAGAAGCTTTGAGCAAATTTAACGATTTCTTGCAGGAAATTAGAACTTTAAGCAGGACAATTAAGCTGTGGGTTAATCTCCTTAGGTGCATTGACCTTATAATGTTGTTTATCTTTGCAGAAAGATCAGGAAACTGGGATTTACATATGAATACAACAATTCAAATTTTCCCATATTTTCATGCTGCCGGACATCTCCCCTATGCTAAATCCGCCCACTTGTATGCACAAGAGATGTGCAAACTTGAATCAAAACTCACAAATCAAGAACTAGTTCTTTTTAAGGAGAAAGGATTCTTCACTATTAGGCGGAAAGGCAAGTACTGGTCAGGAACGTGGTCTGATATGTGCATAGAACAAGATTTGATGCGACCTATGAAATCTGTTGGAGGACTGACAATACTCTTTGTCAGTCCGTGGCATTACTGGCATTACTGGCATTACTGGCCGTGGCATTACTGACAATACTCTTTCAAAATGGGTATTTCACCATTCTTTCTCAAAGTCTATGAGGCTGTAGAAGATTTTTTCGGAACAGCAATGCAGTTTAGCGAACAGCACGTGTAACTACGAGAATCCAGAAAGAAGAAAGACTTGTCAGACTTACAGAAGTTTACAGCTTGGTTATAAGAACACAATCCTTTTACAAAGTTGTCTGGTGAACTGGTCTCTTTGGCCACTGGGTTTGTTTGTGATGATTCAATAAACTGTGATCAAGCATACGATGTTGGTTTGTCTACCATGAACAAAATTAAAGGTAAAAATTTCCAAGAACTCAAACTGCATAGAAAAGATATGGTGAAGACACAGGCAGCACAGAAGTCAGCATGAGTAAGATCAAAAGAGGTCAATGTCAATTCTCAACAGCTTTTTAATCGGATATTGTGTGCCTGTGATAGCGCCAGCAAATTAAAGACATATTTCGAATATGAATTGGCAGTACGCCCACCAGCTCTGTTTGACGAAGTTTCTCTTCGAAAAGGTACAAAATCATCCTTGATGAAAGTTTTTGAAGAAGGAATCATCGAAGAACTAGATGTAAAGGATGCAACATATTTTGTAGACGGAGGGTTTCTTCTTCACCATCTGCCATGGCCAAAAAATTGTACCTTTGGAGCTGTCTTAGAGAACTATTGTACACATGTTCTTAATAAATATGGTCAAAAATCTATCGTTGTTTTTTATGGTTACCCTAGTGAGCCTACCACGAAAAATTAAGAACAAAACAGGAGAGCAGCGAAAAAAATCTCCACATGACATTTTTTTTTTTTTTTTGTCAAAACAGTCTGTGCCACGGGAAAAGACGAGTTCTTAGGTAATAGAAACAATAAGAAGAGATTATCGTTGGCTCTGGAGTCTGAACTTGTGAAACGGGGATTGACTGTAATTACAACAGAGGAAGACGCAGATGTTGACATTGTAATGACGGCCATTCAACAGTTGAAAACTGCTTTAAAAGTTATTGTTGTAGGATCTGATACTGACCTGGTAGTCTTACTTACTGCTTTGTCTCCTGAGAAAGAAAGTGCTTCTGTTTACTTCTGTAAAGATAAAGGTGGTGTGACTCCGAACACGGTACTTCAGGATCGAAACATTGCTTGAAAAGTTTGGAGATTGCCGGCAACTACTTTTGTTCTGTCATGCGTTTACAGGATGTGACACGACATCGTGTTTTTATGGTATGGGCAAATTAAAAGTAATAGATATGCTCAAATCACCGGAACTTCAAAACTGGGCCAGAGTGTTTTTGGGTATTTCAAAATCTAAAGGAGAAATATTATCTACAGGTGAAAAATTAGTTTTGGCTTTGTATGATTTGGGAAAATACTCAAATTTGAATGAAGCCCGATACCACAGATTTTTGTCTTTCACAAAGAAAAGTTCACTAAGATCTAACTTTGACCTGGCCAAACTACCTCCAACTTCTGAAGCGTGTAATGAACATTCGCTCAGAGTATTTTTGCAAGTACAGAAATGGTTAGGAAATAAACTTCCTGACACAGAATGGGGTTGGAGGATAGAATTACAGAAAACGGACGCTCCAAAAAGACATTGAAACCTATTCCCACATCCAAGCCATTTGCACCAGACGAGCTTCTGTACATAATATCATATTCGTGTAAGCAAGGATGTAGGCAATACTGTAAGTGTAAAATAACTAAAATAGATTGCTCTGCAATGTGTGAGCACTGTATGGGCTGTCTTGCCTAAATTCACCTTTCTATTCCGAGGAAGAACTTGTAGAATCATCATCCGAAAATTAAATAGTATACTGTATAGCTACGGAAGATTAAGTTGAAAATACTGCAGTAAGCATAGCGGACATGTTCAAAATTAAGATGTAAACATAATAAAAAATGTTATAGATATAATTTCATACGCAAATTGACTGAGGAGATCCAAGGCAAAAAATAGGGAAAGGAAGAGCAAACAAAATATTTTAAATTTTTATAGTTTATTTGTTTATCTAGAAATTATTAGATTTATAAAAAAAAATAGAAAATAAAATAAAATAATTTTATCACTTTTTAAGAATAAAACAGAATGTGAAAATTATCAGTGTGTTGAATAGTTTTGGAGATAATACCTTTTGTCAGAAACGCTTATTTTTAAATTTGGAATGGTAATGGGGATAGAGTAAGGGTTAAAGCTTCACAGGGGAGGCAGGACTAAACAAAAATGCTTTTCTAACAATGCAGTGGTTTATTATTTGAAAAAAAAGCTTTGTTATTTTTTTTCTTTCGAAATGAAACATAGTGACTGATATTTGAGGCGAAAATGTGAGCCCGCTCGTCTTCAAACTTACCTCGCTACATGGCTAATTTTAAGAGTAACCCCCACAATATATACACCGTTGGAAAGATAATTTTATGCTCTTTAAGATTTATTTGAAACATTTTTCCATATCACAACTCACTAAGGAAATAGAAGAGGAAAAACAAAATGGCGCGGGCGATTTTTTTCACTTTTTACTCTTTAGGTTAAAATTGCCAAGAAACCATTAGGTTTATGAAAAACTTTAAGGAATACGAAATTGTAGAGCACATTTCACAGATTACGAGAAAAAAGAAGCATGTCAATATGTCCATTAGTTTTGAAGATATGGCCTTTTTTCTAAAACGCCCATTTTTTAACTTTGAGGGGGCGTGGGGGGAGAAGCTCCAGGGGGAGGGGCGGGGACTTTTGGGAAAATGTTCCCCTCATAGTGTTCTATCACTTTGGAGAAAATCAGCTTTACCCAAATTTTTTCCTTGCAAAAACCTTTATTGACTGGGCTACTAGGAATGGTAATAGCCAGCCATAAAGATGCTAATGAATTGACTTCATGAATGAACTCGACCGAAATATAATCGGTCTAGCTATCTATTGTAAACACAGAATTCAAACATTTGTTTTTGTTCAAAAGCTATGGTTAAACAAACGACGTACTACAATTACAATCTTGTAAGTCTCATTTACGTGATTCAAATAAGTAACATTAAAACAAAACAGTAATAGGCCTGCAATCAGGGGAAGCGCTACAGGGGGGGGAGAAAAATTTATACAAATTTATTGGTAATTCTTCAATGACAATTACAGTAGAGTCCCTAAAACTCGGTACTCGGTAACCCGGCAGTCCGGATACCTCGGCCACACGCTGGGGGGCGAAAAATTACTGTATAGGTAAATTACTATACAGTGTGTACTCATTTACTTTCATTTTCATGTATAAAGGCTCTATGCCTTCGTAAACTACGTACTTTTTCTTAGCTGAAGGCAGTGGCGGCGGAAGATGACCCGGACTGAATTTTATAAGAAATTGTTTTTTCATCGGATAGGAAGCAAAGTCCATCATACGTTGTAATCCCTCCCCGTCTTTAATACACACTGTGTGAGATTTAACTTATAGACTCTAGTGAAAGAGAATCTTATTTTTTTTTTTAAAGTGGTATTATCAAATAAGAATTGACCACTATTACAATATATTCCAGATGAAAAATATTCATTCACCAGTCGTCGTATTTAGTTATCTGCACTGAAATTCCCATAATATGGTTTCTTCTTTACTAATATCAGCTCCTCGGCAATGGTACTGGGTTATTTCATAACTTGCTCGAGAAGATATTTGTGGGAATCATCAAGTAGTTTAGTCTATGTTGGGTCATGGTACTCCGAAGATAAGATTCTTCATATAGCGGAAAATTATCTTTCTGCTGTCACTGATGTCATAGGAACAGTAAGATAAAGCATTGTTAGCTTATTAACTTCTGAAAACAAATCATGAGTTCTCTCTTTTGGTTCAGATTTCAATAAGACAACCAGATCTTGAACACCTTCAATGATGTTTAAAGAATCATTTTTTGCTTAGGTGAAGCGAGAAAAGTGTCTTTAACTTGATTTTAAGTTATCAAAATGTATGTCCGTTGAATACATTTTGATTAAAACTAGGGATATATGAACAGATTTTCCAGTAGTGTTACTAATCAGCAACTGTTAAATATCCTACAGTACAGAGAAAATATAGTTTTCAAATCTTCTGATCATGCTATTTAAAACCAAGTCGTAGGCTTCAAAGCATTTTTCATGGTAATATTCTTTCAGTGCTGAAATTTACCAGTATCGTAAATTGCAGTATCAAATTCTTTTTAAGGATTTTTTTCTGCCGTGGTAATGAAGGTTTTAAAGTCAAATTTTCTGTGTTCTTCAAAATTTTATCATAAACTTCAACGAAGTCGTTAAGTTTCGACTGAAAGGAATGCTTCATTACTTCTGCTCGTCTATTCATCACTTCAGCTTCAGCACTGATATTACTTTTCTGTAATTGTTGGAACAATCTTCTGTCAAGGAAAATGTGAAAATACATACTATTACATATGTACTTGTTATTGCCTTGGTTCACTCCCTTTGTCTAGTACTCGTTCGGTCGTGTGATATGTACAGTCACAAAGAAAGTATTCTTTAATTGACAAAATGTCTTTTCTAATAACTCAACAATAAATTATCCTATTAAAGTACAGATTTTGACAAGTTATCAAATTATAAGTATTCGAAGGATAACAACAGAATGATCGAAATTAATTCATTTGTTCCCGAGTTATTGGCAAAAGAAAATTTGTCAACTGTCAAATACTTTCTTTTCCGTGTGTACCATGAGTAACGTTAGAAATAATAACAAGGTATTTCTCCAGCAAAGGGGATCTATAATTTTTTATAGTGTTCTCCATTTTGATTTCTATGTAGGAGGTTCTCTAATCAACCTAAACAAAGTGCAGCAGAGAAGAGCAGAAGCTTGTGGAACAAGCAAGAGGTCTGTTTGACAATGTTTGATTCTAGGATGTCGAAAAATCAAGTTTCTTTTGCTTTTTTGTTCAGTTATGTATTCGTTCGTTGCCACTCTCTCGATGGACACGGAGTTGAACAGGGTTGGGCAAGGGGTAGAGAAGCGACAAAGCGAAAATGAAACAATTCTGTCCATGTTCTTGTTATTTTACTCTAGTATATTTGACAGAGCATAACCTTTACAGTATTTGCATGGTAGTTGAAAGAAGGAAAAATAAAACTATTGGAAGGTAGGGATGATGGATGAAAACCAAAAGAAGCACACACAGTCTTTGGAAGCAGAACGTTATTTTTATTATTACATCGTTACCAATAATTTATTCCACGGAAAACTGAGAGTGGTTATTCATTACTTGATTTTTATTATCATTTTTAATACGTCGTGAAGTTTTTAATTAATATTTCCCTAAATATTGACTGGGTTATAGCCCGGGCAGCCCAGGCGGTTCCGCCGCCTCTGGTTTAAGGATAATTGGGCAGTTTATTCTTTGTTGTATTTTCAAGCAACCAATACAAACAAGTATAGTACTATATTTTCTGAGGAAACACTCATACTTATTCTTTTTTTAACCCCATTCCCGATAACCCGGCATTTTTTACAAACTCGGCCATCTTTTGGTCCACATTAAGCCGAGTTTTTGGGACTCTACTGTACTCAATGTAACGAATGGAATGGTCGAAACTGTGAAATACTCTACGGTACGGCGCGAAACAAACATGGATTTAGAAAAGGCTACAGTGAGGAAGGATACAAAATAAGTTTGAAAACTCGCGAACTCCGATTGAAGTTGGGATGTTCCTTATACGTCTGAGCAGATAACTAGGAGCTGGCATGAGAAAACGAAATTGACAACTCAATGAGAAGCAACATGGAAGATATATATATATATATATATATATATTCAACAAAGGGTGTATTTTTGTATTGCTAGAGGCTAGGAAAATGGTATTCACATTAAATCGGTGCTATTGTCGAACCTTAGCCACAAATTTGACAAATTTTGGAAGAGATTTGTTATCTTCCAAGAAATAGTGCTACTGTACAAAAATTGTGTAAACTGATATGGCTAAGAATCAGGGACGTACGCAGGAATTTATTTCGGGAGGGGTCTAAAGCATTTCGTGGGGGTCCAAATACAATTTGAGGCTAAATTATATGAACATTTTGAAAATTGCTCCTAAGTCGGGATTTCGGGGGGAGGGGGGTCCGGACCCTCAGAACCCACCCCCTGCGTACCCCTACTAAGAATGCATAAATCCAGGCAGGTTATATAATACTGTGCTCCCTATACCTTTTAAATAATCAATATCAGTGGAGATCCCATATACGCTTTGTACGTGTGATCCTATTCTTTTATTATTATTATTATTATTATTATTATTATTTAGTATATTTCTGTGCGTAATTTATTTCTGTGTATTCTTACCTTCCAACGTTTGTAGGAGAGAGGAAAGTATGGAATTCATGAAAATAATATGAGTTCGAGATATCAACCAATTTCAAAGTTTCATGGTTCATATGTCGAAAAAGTGATTTTCGGGATGTTTGTCTTTTTTTTTTTTTTTTTTTTTTTTGGATGTTTGTCTATTCGTTTTCTCTTTGTTCCTGATGTATATACATTCGCCTGGAGGCCATACTGCTTAACATATTCAAACCGAATTTTAAGCTTCGGTTTATATTACATATTCTCTTCAAGCGTTTTTTCGAATTTTCTTCCTACCCCTAAAAATAGAGATAGTCTACTGGAAAATAGAAAATCAAAATTTACTATTTTCCCTACAACAGCTCTAGAATTTTGTCTAGATTTCACAAATAAATACACGATAAACAAACTTTAAAATGTTATAAGTCATTTTTCTAGAAAATATCCAAACGAGGCTAGTTTTTTTTTGACAATTATCTACAATGACTCAGACAAGTTTCTTTACATTTTTTAAACAAATGTTTCATTAGCATCATATACAGTATAAGTAATCCACAACTGTTATTTTACTCTTAGAGTGTTGTTTTCGGATGAGTTTGCCATAAACAACTAAGAGGATTTTGTTCGTATTTCATAAATAAATATTCAATTAGTTATCCTGTAATGTGACATAAGCCATTTTCTCTGAAAAATTACAAAAGGATTATTTTTATTCTTGGGGGTGAGATTTTTTTCGCAGAATTTTCTCAGAAGCTTCTCTGATAATTGAGAAAAAGTTGACCTGGAAACGCTACTCGATGAAGATTCACGCCAAACAATCAAAACACTGGGGAAGAAGCTTGGAGCCGACCATACGACAATCGTTAGATATCTGCACGCACTTTGCAAGATAAAAAAAAAAAAAAAAAAAAAGAAAGAAAGAAAAAGGCAAGTGGATACCACAAGAGCTCTCAGAACTCAATATAGAAAGTCGTCTGATCTACTGTATCTCATTCCTTGCTCGCGATAAAAGAAAGTCATTTCTGTGGAAAAACAGATGAAAAGTGGGTTTGCAACGATAACCCTAAATGTCGAAAATCGTATGCAAATCCTGGTGAGCCGTCGACTTCCCTCCGTAAAACGAATATCTGTAGCAAAAAGTTCTGTAGTGCATACGGTGGGGCATGAAAGGCATGCTCTATTATGAATTGCTGAAGTATGAAGAAATTATCAATGCCGAGCGTAGTAATCAATTGCTTCGTTTGAGCGAAAAATCGAGAAGAAACGAAAGACCTTTTACTGGCCACGGGATTCAACAAATTATACTGTTGCATGGCAATGCTCATCCACATGTAGCTTTGTCAACAAAACAATCAATTTTTTAACCTGGGTTGGGAAGTTTTTCCACAGACAGCATATTCACCTGATCTCGCTCTTTCAAATTATTGTCTGTTTAGGTCCTTACAACACACACTTTCTGGCCAGCGCTTTGCAAACATGAACAATATCATACTACACATCGACAACTTCATCGGCTCTAAGCCAGAGTGTTTCTTTGAGCAGAGAATATGTAAGTAACCTGATAAATGGGCTATAGTGAGAGACTGGTCTTCGAGAAACTCAGACTCTCAAATAGTAAAAATACTGGAGTGACTCAAACACTAAAAATAAAAACATTCGGGACTATATAAGGGGATCAACGAATTTAAGAAAGGCTATCAACCTCGTGCTTATATTTAAAGAAAGGTGACGGAACAGTTCTCACTGAACAGATAGCATCTTAAATAGATGGAAATATTTCTTTGACGATTTGCTTAACACACAGCCGAAAACTAATGTGCGTGGAGAAAGGGAAATACACACCGTAGAACCGTATATTCCAGACCCTAACCGGATACAAGTACAAATCGCTATAAAGAAACTAAAGAAACATAAACCTCCGGGCGTAATCGAAATTCCGGCTGAGTTAATTTTAGCTGGAGACGAAAAATTGTGGAACAAGATACATAAATTAATTCTCCTTATTTAGAACAAGGACGAATTGCCACAAGAGTGGAAAGAATCAATCATTGTTCCAATTCACAAGAAAGGCGACAAAACTGACTGTAATAATTATGGAGACATTTCTTTTCTTCAACATCCTATAAAATTCTTTCAAACATTCTATTAGCAAGATTGAACCCATACGCAAAATTATGGATGCAAATTATAGATGGCAAATTATGGACGCGTTAAAATATCAAATAAATACTGTTGATAACGTGGATACTTTCAAATATCTAGGATCAATATTAACAGACGAAAACCATATTCACGAAGAAATTAAATGTCGACTAAAAACAGGGAATTCGTGTTATTATTCAGTTCAAAATCTCTTGTCGTCGTGAATTCTGTCAAAGAATTTGAAACTTAAAATATATAAAACGAAAATCATGCCTGTTGTTCTAAATGGTTGCGAAACATGGTCGCTTACTCAGAGGGAAGAACGCAGACTGAAAGTTTTCGAGAACAAGATCCTGAGACGAATATTCGGATCCAAGAGGAACGGAAATGAAGGAAACTTCGTAACGAGTAACTACATAATTAATACGGTTTACCAAACATTGTATTAGGGTCATCAAGTCTAGGAGATTGAGGTAGACAGGTCATGTAGCCAGGATGGAAGAAAATAAGAATGCTTTCAAAGTCTTAACTGGAAGACAAATAGGAAAACGAACATTAGGAAGACCTAGGCACAGATGGGAGGACAATATTAAGATGGATCTCGGAGAAATAGGAATACAAAGTAGAAAGTGGATCCAGTTAGCTAAGGATAGATGTGAGTAGATAGCTTTTATGAAGGCGGCATTGAAAACCACCGGGTTCTATAGGCCATAGAGTGAGTTCGTTCGTTAGTAAGAGACTGAAAGAAAATACTTTGAAGATTAAGTTTGTATTTCGTTGCTTAAAAATATAATTTTTATTCTCAATAAAAAACACTAAAAACTTATGTACACTTCTAATAAATAGAAACGAGAAAGTTTAATATGGTAGTGCGTATCTTTTATTTCATTTGTCCTTTAAACATACATTTTAAATAGATTTCTCCGAGATATTGTTATTAAAATAGTGAAAAGTATTATGTGTACGTAATCTACCCTAACCTATCTCCGTTTTACAATCACTAAATTAGGAAGCTTTACCTCACATTTACCTTGTCCAGGTTAAGAATAAATCAATTTAACGATACTTGGGATGAAAGAAAAAAATGAACAGTTGATAAAGAAAATTAATAATTATATTACGCTACTAAAATGCTAAATTATTTACAACATATTTCGATAACTAGAATTTCATTATAGCAGGCACGTAGCCAGGATTTCGTAAAGGGGGGGGGGGTCCGTGATATGAAATACTGTGGTCATCATACCAGGGGCTCGATCATTCTAAACTATTTTACTGGAACGATATTGGTTCGTTTAGCCAGAATTTCGTAACGCGGGGGTGGAGGAGGGCGTGACATCAACTTCTGAAGGTTTAGGAGCGTGATTAATCTAAATTAATTTACTATCAACATATATTGGTTTGTTAGGACAATAAAATGAGAATATGTTGGTAAGTATTTCAATAACAAACTATGAAGAAATCTCGAGTAAAATAATAAAAAATAAAAAAAATATTGAAAAAGATTATACAATATTTACGTCCTTGCTCTGTTTATTCAAATATAACAATTTGCCTTTCATTATGACCTCAACTATTATAAAAAGTACATATTTGCTATTATAAAAAGTACATACTCAATAATGTCTTATTGACGAAAAATTATGATAAGAAATGTCCACGCTGTTGCAGAACGGCACTATGCTTTACGAAACTTGAAATCTCCCTGACTAGAAATTCTGAAAAATCGCTAACTTTTTTAGAAATTTCAAATTCCTTGACTCTTCCAGGATATCTCGCTCACTTCGCCACCATGTATTGCAAGTAATACAAATCTCCTCATAAGAAGAGTAACCAAAAGCTTCCTGTACTTTATTTTTAACTGATTCTTCTTTTTCTCATTTCATTTTCTTTCATCCTTCCTTAATTTTTCATTTCTGGTCTCGAAGGGGGGTCTGGACCCCCCCTTGGCTACGTGCCTGATTACAGGAAAACTCATAAGAATCTACGCATAACAGGAGTAGACCTGTTATGTACGAAATAATAAACGTTTTTAAAATATCAATTATTATTATTATTATTATTAAATTATAGATATCATGTGTATAAAATCTCGACAATTATTGATATTGAGCGATTTGAAATTTCTGATGACTTGTATCCCTCGAACATATTTATCACCCCTCAAACTTCTGTGCCTAGTTGCAGGCCTGAAACAGAATGAGGGCTAAAAATACAACACACACACAAAGTAGAGTTTAAACACAGACTTCTGACACATAATATTTTCGAAAAACGTGTGAAAGTATTCCTTGGAGTGTCGAAGCGTCGGTATAGGCTTGTGCGCACGTTCATATTCCAAATTATTGTTTGTACGTCGAGAGAAAAATTGTTCACAAAACTCGTTCGTAAACCAAATTAATCGTAAACTGAGGGGTTTTGTAAACCTGTACCGTCCACTGTACAGGGAACGCCACTCCATGTAGGAACAGAAAAGAAACTTAATACAAAGTACGATCAGGGGTGCACCCACGGAAGGGGGGGTTCACTAGGTCCAAATCCCCTCAAAAACTTCCTAACTCAACATACATTTCTACAGTTTCTCAATAAAACTATACTTAACAGGGAAATGATTGATGTAGCATGAAAATTTCATCCTACCTTCATATGTACTATAATAAAAACAATCTAGTTCTATCATTTTGTTCTCAAAATATAGGTGGAAGTATTTTACAATTACTTGTCGACTTTTTGGATGTAGAATAATACCCGTTCAATACTACATAGATGTAGTGGTTTGTAGTATTAGACTCTGCCTCCCCCCAAACAAAATTTGGACCCCTCCCAACAAAGATTTCTAGAGGTGCAAGATTTGTTGGGGGGGGGGGAGTCTACGCGCGTGTCTTGTGCACGCGTAAATATCCCTGGTAGTGAATATACCCAACTACATTGTTAAAAAAGGCATACGGATGCTAGTGTGTCACATGGAAGTAATAATACCAATGTTTTCTGTATTGTTTAAAAGACTTTTCTCGTAGTGAAACCAATACACTGAAAAAGAGAGAGAGAGAGAGAAAAAAAGAAAAGAACAGAACGAAATTAATCATGAAATGAAAACATGTGTTGTATCAATTACAGACGAAGAAAACATATAGCGAGGAAAAACATTTAATTGGAATTAAACAACCGGATAAAAGCAGGAAATAATGGAAGATTCAATGATATAGAAAGAGAACAGGCAAGCGACAAAAATAAAAATAAAGAACAATAATAATAATAAAAAAGAGACACTGATTATATATATATATATATATATATATATATATATATATATATATATATATATATATATATGAACAAAGCCAAATAACAATGAAGTTAATTAGTTTCCTTTTTTTATTTTTGCTATTGAATTTTCCATTAATTTTGCTGATGAAAATAATAATAGTAGTCAAAATTATGTACTGCAGTGCTTATGTGATATTATGAATACGTATACTTATTATAATGGAAAATTAAGTATTTTGAAAGAATGGATGTAAGTATTAAAAACAAAATCTGGTAGAGAGTAAAGAGACAGAAAATTATTACATACAGATACAGGAATAAATAGGAGAAAAAATGGAAATACAAGAAAAGGAAATAAACAAATGAAAAAGTTCACATTTTAACATGCTCTCTCTCTCTCGCTTTCTCACTTATATATATATATATATATATATATATATATATATATATATATATATATATATATACTTAAAATCAGTGTGCAATGGATTTGATTAAAAATGCACTAGAGCAGGATAAATATGTTTTTCACTAGTATGACTCTGATTGATTGTCAATTAGGGTAGAGAGTTTTCGCGCATAACATACGTACATATACCCTCCTCACGCTCATCCGCCTGCCTACTACACAGACAAATAACTATATACCCTCTCCTTTCCCCAATATACACACATATATATATATATATATATATATATATATATATATATATATATATATATATATATATATATATATATATATATATATATATACAAAGAGAGAGAGAGTACGAGAATCGCTAAGGTAACTTTGCTCCCACCGGTTAAACGTAATTTTATCAGCCGCGTTTGTCCCGATTATCAATCATTTATTGAATCTCTCTTCCCTTTTGTGGATCTCCCCCCTCCCCAATCCTCTTTATTGATTAGTCTACTATATGTTCATATGGGCTACGTATGTACTGTGTTTCTCATGTACTACAACTACCTTCACTCGCACACAAAATAGAGGATAGGTAATCAAATGTATAGTATATATTTCTAGTGTTCACAACCAAAAAATATTTTTAATATTACTTGTATATGCTACAAATGGGCAAATTAAAACTATTATTTGTCGCTATTCGACTTTTCGTACATATCCTTGTTTGTCCTAATTTTTAATTTTCTTCAATGAGTTGAGAAAATTTTAATTTTTTACAAGTATATACCTATCAAATTAAAATTTAAAATATACGAGAACGATATGAAAACTTTCCATCGTAATATGGAAAGGAAAGAGATGAACCAATACCCTTGTTGGAATAAGTTAACATTCAAGTCAGGTTAGAAACGAGCATGGAGCTAAGGAGCTCTATGTCAGGTAAAATATTTATGAGACTCTCTTCGTATATACTGCTCGGGGTGTACGCGCTCCACACTGCTAAGGCGCCTTATGTCGAATGAACAAGAAGGTGATCAGTAGAAATAAACGCGACAAGTCCGTCTCGTCTCACATTTTTGCGAGCCGAGAAGGCGATACGAGAAGTGGCATATTTTTTGCGAACGAGAGCGAGACGATAAGACATTTTTGCGAGACGAGACTTAAACTTCTTACGCGAGAAATTCTTGCGTTCTCGCAAAATTGTACTCCCATGAATAGATACGACACAGAAACACAAACTCTCATGGTCGACTGGGCTGCAAAGAAGTCTCTCCCTTTTTTCGTTTTTTGATGAATCGAAGTTTTCTTCATAATTTGAATCCATCAATAAAGATACCAGGACTAAAACCTTTGCTCGCTTTAGCAATATGCAGAAAGAAATGATGAAAATATTGCAAGGCAAAATAAATTGTATTATATTGAACATTATGTGATAAAAAAAGGACAGACAGAAATAAATAAATTGCAGAAATGTGAATACTGATAAGAGTGGAGCAAATTAATTGGGTGGAACAAGAAACCAGTAAGGAAGTGTTGCGAGCATAATTTGAAAAGGGAAAAGCAATACGGAAAACATCAAAAAGAGACGAAAAATAATTGGTTGTGACTCCGTTTTAGAAGAAACAATTTTATAGAGGACTTTAGAATGTTGTGTGATTTCCCCTATCGTGTTGATGGACCGTCGTTGAGTTTTTTCTGTAATCATGGTTTTCTACTTGAGTCTAAAGTTGAAGATCTTGATTTTTATCTAAATTTCGAACAAAAACAACGGGACAAAATGAACAAAGAGACAAAAATTGAAATTGTTTTTCCTTCATCTTCAACTGGAACAAAGCGACGCACCATAATAATAATAAAAAAATAATGTGTATATACATATATTTTAGACAAAGAGCTATACATTTTGGATATATTTGAGATTAAAAGAAAACACGTTTTGTAGATGCTGCTGTTTATAGCTATGTATTTTATTTCCTATTGGTTGGATTGTGTTACATCCGTACCTGTTTTGTTCATTTCTTTGAAAGGTGAATAGTTTTCAAAAGTAACTTTTAATTTTCAAATATCTAATATTAAAGATCGACACGTTAAAGTAAATATAAAGAAAACATGAACAGCAATATCATTTGATTACTAACTTTCTGTTCGTGCTGTGTTCTTCTACAGGTGCAGACGCTCATTTATTGTAGTTTTGGTAATCTTTCACAGTTCCATTCCAGTTTCGATGTTTTTGTTGCATTGTTTATGTGCACAGTAAACACTTCTATTGATATTCTAAATAATTTTGATTCATATAAAATTTGTGTACACTCCGAGCCAGATCTGACAAAAATATTTCTAAAATTCCTCATAACAATGCTTAACTGTGATGTGTGATTTTGTGTCAAATTCTGATGGGGGAAAATTTCTCGAGTGTTAATTCCGCAATTCTTAATTACAAGTATCTTAATTTCATACTAGCAAAGAAGGGAGAATATTATATTCCAACTTTGAGTAACTATTGAAAATGTTATTGGAAAGCTGTTATGGGAATCACATTAAAAAGTTTCTAGAAGTTTCTTTTATACACCATTAATAGTGTTCGCTCAATCAGAGATAAGAGTTTGTCCAAATTTTCCAGTTCTGGTCAATCACATCCAAGCATTGGTTACATTTCCCGTGTGTGTTCTTTACCATATATCTAGTAATTGTCCTTTCATTTTTCTATAATTTATCCTGATATTTGCGTATCAATCATAGTTACTGTTCATAGGTGCTCCGAGGAAGATTAGTGGAATTATAGTGCGTAATTTTGCTAGTTCAAAGTATTAGTGTGTAATTAATTTCATTGTGTGTAATTATTGTTTCACTGCATTATTTAACTTCAAACCGTAACTCAGGGTCTCTATTAATAGTACAAGATTTAAATGTAGTAAAGATTAATATTATGTATTACAAAATGTAACTACTTCAATCTACTGTGATTGATTTTGTGCCCTTGAGTAAGGCTAGCCATTTTCGGGCAAAAGCCACGACAACGTTTTTCTTTCGGGAAAAGACACGAAATTCTCGAGCGGAATAAAATCACGGAGTTCTTGACAAAATGGTGGAAGATACAAGAGTGAGGGGGAAAATTACTACCGATGGATGAACGAAGATTCACATAAACTTTTACCAGATCTTACACAATTAAATGTTATGCACACACATGACAAAGAAGCGATAGATGATAGGCAAAGTTTTTTTTTTTTTTTTTTTGGTGTGCGTGTGTATGTGTGTTCGGACAATAATGACTATGCGTAGTTCCAAATGCTTGCGAAATTTCAGACAATTATTCATTTGTCTTGCTTAATTTGGTTCACAAAACATACCTTAACGAAAACCGAAATTCCAATTCATAATTATTCACTATTAGCGGTTGAAGAACCCAGCCACGACTGGGAAAAATTTTAAAAGGCTACTGTCTCTCGAAATTGACCAGAACACGCTGTATTTGTAGCCATAATAATTATGCCCACCTAAAGTACACAAGCACCAAGGAATGCAACTTCGCTCACAAAATACAATTTTTGAAGGTACTAAGAGTCCATTTTATTGTATGTAATGATTTTGTTAGTTTGATTTGACTTTGGTCCCTTTCAACAACGAGGCATTTTGCGAGGTAAATCTATAGCTTAAAACATTAGCCCTTGGCGGATCACGGGTCTCTCGCACCGATGGCGCATACGCTATTCACATAGCCACGAGGGAGCTCTATAGTGATTTTGTACTAGTACACTTATTCTTAATCTATACCAAATGCCCAGTGTGCGGGAAAAGTTCTAAATAGCCTACACTTTCTTTCCTACAGTTACCTAAAAGTATCAAGTCTAAGGTTGAATTTGTGTACAGAACAAAGAAAATACATATATTCAGGCTTATGTTATATTACTCTCAGAATGCACGTTCTTCGAGTGGGAAACCCAAATGAAATTCATATCTTTGAAAGTGACTAGAAATAATCTACATAGCCTACGGTTTCTTTCTTACAAATATGCTTACATAGCAGTTGAGGAATGGGTCACGAAGTTCATGGTCCCCGAAAGACCCAGAGTGCTCAGATGTATGACTCACCAGACCCGGTGCGCGGTCAGACCCATGATCCGGTATGATCCGGGACTTAGAGTGACCCAAACAGACCCATGACCCGGTGACCTGGTAACTCCGGTGTAATCCGGAAAGTTCAATCGAGAAACCTGTAAAACTTGTCGTTTAGAGCATTAGTTCTCAATCTTTTTGATTCGAGCGCCCCCTTGAGTGAACAGAATTGTCCTGAGCATGCTCCGCCATCTTAGAACTAGAAAAAAAAATTTCGAATCTTAAAATCAGCCTTGATGACGGAAAGTGAAAGAACATTTTCCTCCTATGATCTGTCTTACGTTAGCCATCTTTTTCCTTATACCCCCTCAATCCGAAAAATGAATTTTTTTCCATTAAAAAAAATCTCACTTTCCAAACGAAATGGACCAACGAGCGTTTTTTTGGCCGACTTTTTTTTTTAAAGTTAAACCAATTTTTGTTGTCGATCGAATCTTTCATCATTACAAAATTGATATAAAACTCAGGATATAAAAGTTCAAACAGTGTAGGTTTTATGACGTAGCTGATCAAAAGAAATACTGAGAAATTATTGAAAAGTGCTAAATTAACCGTTTTTCTTCCTATTCCTCAGAATCATTAAATCTTTATCTACTGACTGGAAAATAATAACATTTATTAAAACGTGTAAACTTTTGATAATTTTTAGAATGGATAATGGCTTTCGTCCAATAATAAGAAAAAAACAGGTCATGAGATCTTAGACGCTCCTTAAATAGTCTATTGCCCTTTTTGTTGCAGCGGCCCTTTTAAAAGCGAGAACGCTTCCTGGCTGTGTGTTTATGTAAGTCTACGTGGAAAACTATTGCTTTACAATATAAAAGATAGCGCTGATTCCAAGCAATGTTTTTTTTATTTTTTTATTTATTTTATTTTATTTTATTTATTTTTTTTTTTTTTTTTGCATAGCCTTAGGTTTGTATCATTTTCCAGTATGAGAAGGCGAGTGAACATGAAACTATACCTGAAATACTCAAGACAGGGTATACTACTTAAGAAATGCCACAGTGGAAATGAAACAAATGAATGTTCGAGCTCAAGTAGTGAATGTCATTAAACATAGGGTTGTGTTAGTTTTAAGTGGAACAGTTAAGGTAGAATCCCGGTAGGCTAAGAAAATCTCCAAAGAGAAATGGTTTTAGTAAAGAGTTCAACAGTTTACTACCCTGCTCCAGAAATGTTTCCTACATATCACCATATCTTCTTTCTTTTTTTCGTAAAAGTATTCGAAAATGTTTTGCGCTCTCAATTTATTTACAAACCACGTAACTTCCATTTTTCCTCCCAAACTATATCGCTCCATGCATTCATTAGTGTCACCTCGACCCACGTGCTTTATACGTTACCATAAATTTGTATAAAGCTTTCGCAGTATTATCTCTGCAGGGGATCGCTTCGTTTCTCCTTGCGTTATTTAAGTCATCTGTACTTGACATTATGTAGAAATCGTTGACATGCTCAAATTACTAGACGATTCACAGCTATTTTAAGTAGTCTGACGAGATTACAGTGTTTTTGCACTGCCAAGCAGCTCGTAAACTAATTTCAGCATATTAATAAAAGTTTCATCATAAAACTTACTCCGCACAAGAGAAAATTGCTATCTAAAATGGAAAATGAAATACGTACATGTATTTACTTGAAATGTTCCGCTGTTATGTTCTGTAAGCCACAAGTGACGGTTGGTAGGTTAAATAAGAGTTTAGTTTTCCTTTCAGTACCGACAGCATATTAGGTGTGCATCTATAGGAAAATTAACGTGAGATCCGAACAACGACATGAGATCTAGCCGGGATTCGAACCCGAGTCAAAAATTATGGGTTTCAAGTGAATCTTGAAGGAAGAATTGGTAGAAAAAAACGAACTAGCATAATGATCTCTAAAAAAAAAAGAACACGTACACAATGTCGTGCATATGGACCTGGATCGAACTATGGACATTTCGCACCACGAGCCATGGATGTTTCGCACCAATCATATGAAAATACAAACTTGTGGACTTGTCTTTCTATAAGAAACTAAGTATTTTTAAGGCATATGGATCAGGCTGTTACACATGAACTTAAATGTTTACATTATTGCAGATTTTAGGTAAATTTTAATATCATAACTATTAGACTTTAAAATAATTTTGTTGCATTATGTACTTTAGTTCTAAAATATCATTACATTAACTGTCATCCGTGAATGAGTACCCTTAAGACGGAGCAGGAGTGAATGAAACTGCTGTGAATTAAGGATTTTAGATTTAACACGAACCATAGGCACTTTCCGCCTTATGCAGAGTCGTTTTGACGCATGATTAGCTCTCATACTAAACGCCTGACTACTGCAGGAAACATATGTTAGTCGAACTCTTTAGTATGGTACTAATCACGTTACAAAACGACTCTGCACAAGGCCCTTTATTTTTATTATTATACTAGCTGAACCGGCGAAGGTTACGTGGGTCTCCTTGCCACTTTTTCACTATACTTGTATATGTCCCATTACAGACATAAATGATGGACAGAAGGACTCACAAAGAGAGTGAACTGCTATAGACAAATATACAAAGGTAACATTTTAATACATAAATGTTGGGTTAAGGTCATGATTCCGTACTTGGAGAACTAACAGATGTTGTCAAATAGAAGTACCTTTTCTCTATAAATGCATATTCGACTACGTATAATTGCTGCTCTACAGACCTTTGAAGCTGCTAGCAGATATTAGGTTTAGCCATTCAGATGAAACTAAAGCGCCTGCAATGTCCGTCAACCTGGTATACGTAACTTTCCTACTGGTTGCCTAGCACAAGGATAATCGTAATAAAGGTATTAGCAATAATGTTATCATTTTAAATGGACTCTGAAACGTTAAATAGACAACTACGGGAAAGTCTTATTATTATTTCAATAAGAACTGGGAAATCTACATAGAATTTGGAATCGACTAGCGAAAACGACACGTTTCTGCAGCTTGTAATCTCCGAAATTACAAATATACTTGATACACATTTACCATCCGAAACATCGTGACCACCTATATAATATTGGGTATATTCACCTTTGGCCCACAAGACAGCAGAAACGCGGTTGGCATGGAAGCAATGACATCTTGGTAGGTGGCTGGAGGCATGGATCATTACATCTACATACACAAGCCACTTAACTCTAGTAAATTCCTCGATTAGCTTGAATCTGACGTTCAATGACATCCTAAAAGTGTTAAAAATTGGGTTGAGATCGGGTGAGTTTGGGGGCCATTGCAGCAATTGAAATTCACTACTGCAGCACAACGTTGGCCAACTCCTAAGGAGCGATGTTCTACTGAAAAAATCCATTTCCAGAAATATGTCAGTCATAAATGGGTACGTGATTAGATATAATCTGCCCATAGCTAGGAGCCATCATGGTGCCCTTGACGTTCATTACCAGCCCCATGCATGATCATATCTAAGTTCTCCAAATCATAATTACGCCACCACTGGCCTGTTGTTGTCCTACTGTGCGCATCTCGAGCATCTGTTCCCCTGAAAGACAGCGGATGTCATCAGCGATGTGATGAAAGCAGTATCGGATCATGCAACGCTGTGCCATTGCTCGGCGATCCAATCACGATGGACACGTGTCCATTTCAGTCGTAACCACTGATGCCGCGGGCTTAAGATTGATACGCGTGTGGGATGTCCGCCCCGGAGGTCCACATCTAACGGTGACCTGTATAGTCAGACACACTTAGTTTTGTCCAATGTTAAAGTCTGTTAAAGCCTGCTGTTAATTTCGCCACAGCTTGAGTATTATTGTACCTACTTCGACAGTATAATTTTTTCGATTGGAAGCATTTGAAAAGTGCAGGTGTGTGCCGCCATCACCACCAACTTCGTGTGAGCTCGAAGATTACATTGCAGCTGCACTTACAACCATTAGAAGGAATATGCTAGGGTGGATGTGAAGGAAAGAGACTACTGCAAAGATGTGTGTCATGTGACGAAATGAAGCCAAATCGAATATTTGTAACAGCAGTTTTCGTAATTTTAATGTATCATTCGTTATTCTATGTGTTATAAGTTTTTCTAAATATAGCCCTTTTTAAACCCACTCAAGAACCCCATCAGAAAATCTGGAGTATATATAATTCTGAATTCTGTATACTGCATAGCGTTTCAGCAAGAGCTCCCTTCAACAATGGATTTCGTTCGTATTTGTCACTAATATGCCTAAGTGCTTTTCTTTATGTCCACTATATTATTAGTGTTACTGATTAATATATTTCCAATTCCCTTATTATTATTATTATTATTATTATTATTATTATTATTATTATTATTATTATTATTATTATTATTATTATTATTATTATTATTATTATTGTGATTACCATCTTGGCTGTTCGTTAGATGTTTTCTTTACGTTTACTTCCATATTGGTCTCTACTGTACCTTATATACATAACATTTACCCTCCAAACAACCACGTTAAACTGACCAAGCTTAAATAGTCGCAACAAATAAACATGTACTTTTTTCCCCCGCTATTTTGACAAATGATTTGCTATTCAGAATTACATTTGTTTGCTTAATCTAGCCATACTTTTATTTTATGTATGTGTATCCGAGAATGACTTTAAAATAAGGATATCACGAGTTTTGAGTTGACAATTGTCACACACAGATAATTGGCCAACTAAAGTTTATCACCAAAAGAAAATGCTCATATTAATGGTTATGAGTGGTTGATTTTGACATACCAATAGATGATCCCGCTTAGTATGCAGACATACAAATACGTAACACCTGCTCACACACTCTAATACTCTTTTGCCGAGACTTGCAAATTGTAATTTCAACACATATCATATATCTCATTTATCATGTCACTCAACCTGTGCCATATCCAGCTAGCGCACATGTGAAACCCTATTTATACTTATTGGTTCTGTCTAAGCAGATACAGACCAGACGATGACATGTGTGTTAGGGGAAGATTAACTCATTCCTCGTGTATTTGTGTGTGATGTGATGTTGCATCCAATTGACCTCACGTCTAGTTATTCTTTCAGCACACTTTTTGACACAAATTCAACATCTTTCTTTTTTCTTTCCTTCTTTTTTTTTTCGTAAGAAGTATGTGCGTCAATGAGCATTGTGTCACCGTTAGGAAAACGAAAACTGCAATAATAGATACAATTTGCTAATTAATAGTATATTTTGCAACTTGTAAATACACAGTACAAAAATAAATAACCATATCTTCCAGCGAAATAAAATTTATCAATTAATATTGGCAATGAACGACATATCTTGGCGTCAGAGCTGCTTTTTAATGTGACGTTTGGTCAGTGCATGGACTGCTGTAGCCGCTATTTCCGAATTTATAGACTTGAGTTGGCTGGTTGCCTCTTAATTCACATAGGTCCCCTCATTGCTCAAGATACCGAGTTAGCAGTAGAAAATTCTGGTAATTTATCAGCGATTTATTGTAATTGAACTGTAAACCCTTACAGTAATTATGTGGAGAAAAATAAGTTTTGTCCTCGGTGGATTGCGAAAACTACGTAGCAACATTTTTGAGCTCCAAAGAATAATAGATATAGTAAACTTACCTAGGCTGTTGTTGATAGTTATCGAAATATCCTTATACAAGTGGACTTACTGATTCTAGTTAAGTGTGGGGTCCAGTGAGTAGGATAATATAATGTGTAATTTTTATATTTCTAGGAACAAGAAATTTGAAGTTATGGCGTCTGAAATGAGTGAAATTGTCGAACTTACCTCATCCTTAACAAACTGATTGGGTCTCCGAAGTGTTAATCCTATGTGTGCCCAATAAGAATATTTTTACGATCGTCTTCTGACCACGAACGAGTGTTGGGTGCATCATCATGACCCAGAAACTAAAGTTACAAGAAAAGACTGGGAGTATTCCTACAATCCCATATCCAAAAAAGCTGTACGCAACGCACTACCAAGAAATTCATGTCTTCGGTTTCTTTGACTGTTACATGTATAAAATTTCTTCTATGTACTTGCAGTAGATAGTTAAACAGAAACTTTTCATATCGTGTTAGGCTTATTAGATAGGCCTAACTACACATAAACATTCTCATATGTAAGTTATATATTCATACTGCAAACAAGTCATTATGAAAATATACCACTAGACATGTACTTTAATACCAAATAAGATTTTCACTTAAAATGACATCAATATAAACACATACATAAAATTGAGGCAATACAAACGAATACTTAATATAATCTTGTAAAAGACATATAAACGAACATAATAAAGAACAGTGAATACAATTCTTTCTTCTTTTCATCTAAATTTTTATATTGTCATGAGTCAGTACCTACTAACGCACTTAACACATCATCTTAATCTCCCAACAGTGACATAGACTTATTCCTCATTAATTACTTGGTCACTTGTATGGTCAAAGAGTGACGGGGAAATAGCTAGTTATTATAGGATGCTGCTCCAAGAAGTTCGTACGCTCTGAAGCCAAAGTGCCGCAGCATATTCAGCAGAGGCGTCTGCCTGTTAGTCGACATTGCTTCCGCTTACAAAGACCAGGAAACCTTGAATGTTGTACAAAGACTCAGTTATCAGCTCCTTCATCATCCGCCGTATTCTCCTGACTTCGTGCCGTCAGATTTCTCCTTGTTTTCAAAAATATGAAGTAGTCACTGAAAAGGATATTTTTTCTTTGGACACTGAGATCACCGTCCCACTGTTGAACACAGTTTTTATTAATGCATTATTGTTTAGCCAATGTGGTACGTTAACAAACAAAGGCTGTGGAAATTAAAAGACCATTTGGAGAAGTATGTTACTTTGCAATTCCATGTTTTCCTGAAAATAAAACCAACTCATTTTCCTCCCTAAAGATACCTCAGGGTTTATCTATCTACACAACGACACCGTATTATATAGTATATGTAAAGACCCATTTCGACCCTTTTTTGGTTACAGGGCTTATTCTTGGAGTAAGGCTAATGCTACGAGTAAGGCTAATAAACAAGGAATAAGGCTAATAATTATATATACAAGGAAACGGTGTTTGGAAAAGGACAAACTTCAGTATCAAACTTCTAGCTCCACTCTCTTTACGCGAAATGAAATATTTCAGTTTAGGCTAAAGAAGAGTGTGATCATGAGAAATGAATGAAATGGTGGAATGAAAACAGTGGGAGGAAACTGGAGAACCCAGAGAAAAATCACGAACACAGTGTTTGTCCGTCACAACTGTAGAGAAAGGGGGCGCGAGCTGGGATCGAACCAGGAATCAATCCTAAGCACCGGAGGTGAACGCTCTTTCACTGAGCCACCGCGCCCCCTCTCTACGCGAGAGCAAAAGCTTATTGATCTCTTCACGTATTTACACAAACAACAGAAATATCTATAACGATAATGATAATAAATCAAACTTCTAAATTAAACATTCGACATATGTACTAACTTACCTGTTTACGTTGCGTGAGGTGAGCAGAATTATATCCCGTGACCCTGTATCACTGGGATAAGTTACGATGTTGTATCGAACTTCTATTTTAGAACCCACTAACGTTTGGTCAACACCCTGCAGAGAAAAGAAAAACAACTTTTTAAAAAAGTGTATTCTTTATTGTACAAAACACGTAATCAACACCTACACTAAGATAATCATAAAATAGATTCTCAATTTACTAGCTCACGAATTTGATGCGTGAACTGCTAAACTTGGTTAAGGTTTAATACATCAAGTCATGAAAGAAGTTTATTTTTCTTTTTAACAGATTTACGATAGAGAAAGGTGTTAATCTTACAGGTGGGTTAATTTCATCCACATAAAACATTTCTTCTTTTCGGTAGTGTTTTTCTTTTTCTTTCTCACGTGTTATTCTTTGTAGATTCACAAGATTTAAATCCAATTGAATTGATAATTTTCAAATCGCTACATCATTCAGTTCAATACATTTTTACGTAGTGATCACGACTTCTTGGTTGTTCTGCAATTAATTTCGTATTCACTCGTAAATTTGCAATGTTAAGAATATCATAAAGTATGCTTTTTTTTTTTTTTTTAAGGATACCAATATCATGCATATCCCAACACAAATTTAAAATGTGTTCATGGTCGTTCCATAACTCTCCAACAAGCATCATTATACACTGACCAGCCAAAACATTATGATCACCTGATATATTTTGAACGAAGTGGTTGGGCTGACGCAATTGCTTGCCAGAGGGTGACACGAGTCTCACTCAATCAGTTAGTGTGATGCGTAGGAGTGTGTTTGTGCGTAGGAGGCTGGGGATATATATATAAGGGTTTGAAAGGGGTCAGATTGTGATGGCCAGAGAGATGGGGACGAGGAACATGGAAGCAGCGCGACTTGTCGAGTGTTCGTGAGCTGCCAGGTAGGGAAAGGACAGTGAAACCAGCACTAAACCACACACACAAAAAAAGAATTCCACACCTCATTAGAGATGTCAGACGTCGTAGTCCATCAAGGTCGGTAGAACAGGTTGGGGTGCAAACTATGTGTGTCTGAGCAAACAGAAACAGAAAATTTAGATCTACGAGCGCACTTCGAGAAACCCTGTGCTCAGACAGAGTGAAGCATCAATTACGCTGTGCAACAAATTTTCAACTTCTTTCTCTTTCCTGAAAAGCAACGACTGATTCCTATAGAACTTTTTACACTGATTACAGTGATGTAACTGGAATTTCTGTATCAGCCTCCAATTCTAAGAAATACCCGATTGAAGTTTCATATATAATGTGATTAATATGCTAGGTTAAACATTACAGAGATCGTAAAGACCGTCAAAATTGTGAACGACCCGTATGATTTAGAGGACACCTTGCCGATACAAAGTCCTACTAATGACTGACCATGAGTGCCTCAAGGGAGCATTTGACCCTTGGATTGTCATTTAGAAAAACTGGTTTTATGCAATTGTTTCTACAGTTTGAACGATTTTGTGACAAAATTGCCTACTTTTCAGAGGTTTTATTCTTGGGAAAGATCTTATGGGCGTCTATTTGCGTGAGAATGTTTTTTGTTTGTTTGATGGACAATTGGGGAAGTAGGTTCATCCACGCACCTCATAGTTACATTATAATGAGTCAAAGACCTAAATGCAAATATAAACATTAACTTAAAATGCAAATAAATTTGTATTGAAAAAAAATAGTGAAACACAACATACAGAAGGAAAATAAAATAACAATACTGTACTGTTCCACAAAATGTTGTTATCGGCGTTACCTTTTGTATCATGCTTCACGAACTTATAAACGTTCTTATCGGTGTGTTCTTTTGTACACACCCTCATGTTCTCTTTGCACGGTCCAACAATAGTCAGCTAGCATAGAGACCCTCTCGCATTTCTCCGAGTACACGAATTGTTTGATGAAATCTTTCACCGTGTTCATCTGATACTGCACGTAAGTTTTCGGGAAAGAAGTCCGAGTGACTGTGGAGGAAACGAAGTTTCAAATATATGTAACTACTCATATCTTGAAAACTCAGTATAAGTTGTTCAACAATCTGGGCATATTGTTGAGATTTTGTTTTCCAGAGAATAATTTACGACATTCTTCAGCGTAACCCAAGCTCTTCTCTCGTTTCCGGTCTGTATTTTGTCAAATTTTGGATTTTTCATAACTTTTCTCATTTCTGGTTCAACGAATGTCCCTTCCTTGAGTTTTGCATCTGTGATACGGTGAAATAGTGCCTTCAGATAACGAAAGCAACCACCCTCTTTATCTGGAGCCTTGGCGAAAACCTTCATTTAATCCTAACTTTATGTTTAATGGCGGTAAGTACACACCTGCAGTTCGACTGAGGTTTGTAACTAACAGTTTTCTGTCTGGAAGTCAAAACCTTATTTGGAGGCCATTATTTTGCGTTGTAGGGTAGATCTTTTGCCCTACTCTCCCATTCGCACATAAAACAACAATATTTTGTGTACCTCGATTACATCACGAAACGCAGGGCAAGAACTTTAAAATCACTACAAACGTGCCATGGATGTTGCGCGTACTCAAGGTTTTCAAGTAAAAGCTTCATATTTTATCATGTTTCTTTCATACTTACAGCATAAGCAACCGAAATGGCAGGGTGGCTATTTCGATTGTGTAATAACACGGCTTTTAGACTGAATTTGGAAGAACAATGAATAACCGCCAATCATTCACATCGTAATCAACGCTCAATACAAACATGAGTCCGCAAACATACAAACCTTCGTGAGAGTGGAAAAACTTAACTAGATCACATACCCGAAAGCGATACGTAGTTACTTTTGTATTCTTCTCTATAAGGTTCCATTCTTGTAGTCTCGATGCTAATAGTTCAGCCTGAGACTTGGACAATTGCAAATCCCTAACAAGATCATTTAACTTAATTAGAGATGTTAATTGTGGCTCCGACGATTTTTCAGTATAGATAGGATCTTCTTCTTCAATTTGGGATCACGATCTACGGAAGTAACACATTCGTCAGAATCATCCACCAACCAATTCCTCGATGGAACAGGCACAGTTAGCTCTTTGCTGTGGAAGAGGTCGAACACCGGAATGTAAATTTGGGTATATGATAGAATAACAGTCTGACATGTGTTCTTTCGGCTCATGCCACACCATTGGCACACTGAACAAGCACATGTGGAGCCCATTTCTTTTTATCCTGATCCCCGACTTTGCACTCGAAGTACAATTCATAAGCTTTATTCACAAGCGATGTTACCTGTGTAACACTGGATTTAAATCACTCTCCCACATATGTAACAGAATCTGTTAGAGTTATTCAAGCAATTTCTCGACAGGACTCACTGCACACAACTCGCCCAAATACCTTTTAGAGAAAATCTAAGAGTGATATCCAGCAACACACTTTTATTCTTATCCCTCAGGTTAAGCTGTCAAAAGCTGTATATTTCCAGTGCACAACCTCCCAGTCCTTCCACTTGCAGCAAAATCACAAATAAGGAAGTCTCAACAATGAGCCACAATTCCACAAATACAGATTTTACATAGTGTTGCAACTACACAGCAAGAAGTGTTGCCAACTTGAGAAGGGAAAATTTATTATTAAAAATCCCATTTTCCCCAATTTTGGGAAAATGGAGGCTGATACAAACGAACGACTTATGGCTTTAAGATCAGGGCATAGATTACAACTACAATCAGTGAATAACTTTCAGGAAAGAAAACCACTGTAACACAGTGTTATCAATAGAGTGAAGTTAGTATCTGTCGTGGAGAGTGTATGTACCGCGGTGTCTATCATACGTATACATTTACACGTGAATCTATGGTTATGTAGATAAAAAAAGGAAGAAGGATAAATTAGGATATAAGATAACGCGAAAAGACTTTAATTATGGTAGCTTCGATAGAGGGACAAAAACAATAAAAGAAAACTTAATCGGTCATGCTGCATGCGTAAACAATTTATCTACCAAAACCACACTGTGAAGACGAGGGCAAATCCTATATAAACATGTGTTGCTATGTAATAAATAAATAATATATTGTTAGTGTGTAAGTATCTGTAAGTGGGGAGTGTATTATTGGTAGGGAGTCTTGTTTTCTACGAACACAAATCTGGCTGTCCTCTTGATTCATTGTGTTCGCCTTGTCGCCATCGGTTTGCATCTGAAGCTTAGTCGTCCCTAAGTGATTAGTTGGTAGCTTCTTCTGCTTGATTCTTGGAGTGCCTAATTATTGTGGGTTTGGTGTGTAGAGTTGTCCTATAGTTGTTGAAATTACATTTATTCCTGTGTTGAAGAACTGTCGGTATGTGTTTTTACTATCTGTTGTTTGTTGGAGGTTTCTGCCAAGACTATGAGAATATTTGTTACCTATTTTAGAATCCTGTTTATTGATTATTGTACTCTTTCTTGCATCTACTTCTGTATGGTGTCTGGTCTGAGTCGTTCGTTCTTTCCATAGTGGTTTGTGGATTGTACTAGGACAGTGGTTGTCCAATGGTCTTGATAGGGGGCCAGAATCTGATACTTTGGTATGATCGTTACTTATTATTGATATAGGTGGTTTCTGTTGTTGTGTTGGATAGGGTCTGCCTGGGAAGTTGCTGCTACCAGCTCGGTGCTCTTCCTGAGCACAAGCTGAGCAGAAGTTTCTATTTTGTGGTTTATTGCATGTGCATTCCTGCAGCGATTGCACACTCTTTTGTTTGGGCATCTGTATTTGAAATATCCATATTGGTAACATGATCAGGATCGCATTCTATTGGTACTCTATATTGTATCATTTCTGTTCTGTTTGTATTCCATGCGTTAATTTCTTTAAAATCTTCAGAAGAAAGTCTAATTAACGGCATTGGTTTCTATGGGATATGTACTATACTATTTGTGAATTTCATCTCCTAGTTTCGAATATTCTTTTTTTAATGTTATTTCCATCTACGTTGATGGATATTCCTGTAATTACACACGTGAATGTCAGCCTTTTTATTTTAAGCTTGTTTCCCGTTACATCATTTAATTCTCCGTTTTTTTTTTTGTGCTGTTGCTAGTTTTCACCTATGTGTGTATTGTCTATTTTCGGGAGTTCGTTCATTGGCGAGATTTTCCGCTACATATTCTGTTTGCATTGTCACCTTCTCTGGTGTTGCTGTTTCGTAGACACAGCTTTTCTTCTGTTAGTTTTCCTTTATTTTTCAATTTTTTGCCTGTATTAATTAGACATTTTTATGGTGTTCTTGTTCATAAGTTGTTGTAGGTGTTCCTTGTCTCTGAAAGGTCTTGTTGTGCTATGATTACAATCATTTATATTGTAGCCCTGAACACGGCCTTTGAGTCGAATTTTTTCCCGTATGACATCAGTAATTTTATTGGTGCACTCTTGCTGGTCCTGAAAATGACACGAGTTTATATATATATATATATATATATATATATATATATATATATATATATATATATGAGTTTTCTTTCGGCTAATGGCACTGTTTCTGACACTTGTCTTGTTTCCTGCCACCTGTGTGAGTTCAGTGTTTTCTTGGTGTCTTTCCAGTACTAAAGTCCAAGAGCTTAAGTCTGGGTCTTGATAAATCGTAGAAAAGACTTCTTTGTTAAGTTGGATTTGAAGTTCACTCGGTACTTGTCTCTACCTTTGTACATAACTAGGATCTTCTCCGGTCCGCCCTCTTGGTGATGAGATTCGTTACGTCTTCGTGTGTGGTGAATCTCCTGTTTGTTTTAATGATCTACACGGTTGCAGCCTTCATGTATGTCTGATTGAGATTCACTTGGTACTGTTTCTCCTATTGGGAGTCCATCTTCTTGTGCTAAAATGTCTGGTCTTATGTGTGAGGTTTCTTCTATTATTCTTCCTAGCTGTGGTCTACTGTTGGTGTAGCTACATTAGGGATGCATTCGAGTCGAGTCGAGTCGAGATTTAAGCCTGTCTCGACTCGTCTCGAGAAAATGTTGTCTCGACTCGTGTCTCGACTCGAAAATATGTTTCTGTCTCGACTCGTGTCTCGACTCGACAGTCTCTGTCTCGACTCGACTCGAATTCGAGTCGAGACGTCTCGAAATTCGAGTCGAGACAAAATGTACGAGTTAAAATATACGCACACATCAGCCAGACCATCATGACCACCTACCTAATTATCAGTATGTCGACTTTTGGCATGGATAAAAACGGCGACACGTCTTGACATACACGCAATGATCCTTGATAGGTCGCTGGAGAGAGCTGGCACCACATGTGCTCCACGTAAATTCCGGGAAGGGGGCGATGTGTTCTGACGTCACGTTCAATCACATCCCACAAGGGACACCACTCAAATGTCCGGCTCCAATTTCAATGAAACTTTTTTTGCTGATAGAAGGCATGTATGCATCATTACTTGTGATGACAAACTTTTGCCATGGTGCATGTTTTCTATTTTTTTTTAAATAACTTTTAAGAATTGTGATGTGGTTATTAGAGATTACTACAGAAGTCCCTTACTACCCTTTGTAAACGGAGCGTTAATGAAGAAAAGTGAAGAAAAACCATGTGGACACATATAAGTCCTGGGGGGAAGTCGTATGGTAGATATGATCTTGATGGCAGCCATCTTGAAATCCGACATTTTGAATTAAAGTCAAGTTTTCAAAATGGGAATAGGGTAATATGATACATAATTTCGAGCTAGAATTTAATTAGAAAAATAATGGTGAGGTTAGTTTTAAGATACACCCATTTGGGGGAAAGTTACAGGCATATTAATTGTTTTTACTTACTGTGTGCGTAAGTCCCTTCTTACTTTCGTCTCAAGACCTGTAAATCGATCGCAACGGCAGAGCTCGGTTTCGCACTAGTGTTTAGAAATCTTTAAACTCACTTGAGGCAATATTTGTGGATTATTGTATTGTATTTTGCCTTTAATTAAATTTGAACCCACTTCATGATCTTGTGTAAAGTATCACTAAAAGAGAATTTCTGTTTTTATGGAGAACGTAAGCATAGCAATTATAAAAGGTGAGTAAGGTGCGTATGTATTTATAAGAAAGTTTATTTTACGAGTCTTTTGTGGTTCCGCCAACCTATTCTTTAGTTTTTTTTTTTCAAAATACTCATATCTCATAAATAAAAGAGCTATTATAAAATCTCTTACCACTATTCTTTAATACTTATAAAATTTTATTTATTGTAAAAGCACTGGCGAGATATTTCTTATCGCCCACTAAAATTATGGTGGAGCTCCTTCGTGGCTAACGGTTAGCATACTTGCCTTTGGCGTGGGAAACCTGGGCTTGATTCCCGGTGGGAGTTCATGTGGTTCGGATTCCACGTTAATCAGTAGGTCCACGTCTCACATAGCCTCGCTGCTGAACGGGACGTTAAACTCAG
Source organism: Thermobia domestica (assembly GCF_964235325.1). Classification (NCBI taxonomy): domain Eukaryota; kingdom Metazoa; phylum Arthropoda; class Insecta; order Zygentoma; family Lepismatidae; genus Thermobia; species Thermobia domestica. The sequence goes on from NC_137468.1 coordinate 97,208,361, forward strand.
AATCAATTCAACTCAAAATTATGGTTTTGACTTTATTATGATGTCATTAGTTTAAACGCCCAACTGCCCAGTAATTATAAACATTGACTACATTATAAAATTGTAATTTGTGACGACTAAAATATCAGAAATTAAAGATTATTCTTTGGGTTTTGGAACATTTTGAACAACGTGAAAAACTGGTACTGCACCGATACAACACACCTTTTGGATTTGTCATAACATGTCTTACATAGCTTTGGTTCGATTCTCAGCACGGACTGCAACTACCCGTTAAATTGTGCATCCGAAAGGCACTCTTTGTTAAACCTCGCTTATCACCTCTCATCTTAATAATATATATAACTTCACCGCGAAGCAAATGTTGCATTTCTCTCTTTCATCCTAACACAAAACAAAACTAACCACAGCTGTGACACGAAGGAGCTATTTCGAAAAGAAACAAGCTGTGCTTCATAGAGATGTGTACCAAATAATAGAAGTATAAAACATTGTTTTCTTTCCTGTTTATTGATATCAGTTGGTGTTCTTAATGAGTTTACTCATTAGTTTAGAAAGAGTATATATGGAATTTGGACATATGTTGTACGTATTCTCCTCAGAAATTGATGAGACCAGAAAAGTTATAAGGACAGATGGAATAGGTTTAAGCGCATCTACGTGACTTTATCAAATATTTATTCTCCATAATGGTACCACGCGGAAAACTTGGTATAGGCCTACTTTTATCTTTGCCTCCCTCTGTTAGCTGTTTCGTATCATATATATCGGATGGTTTTGATATTTCTTCTGATCATTAAAACAACAATGGTACCTGTGTGCATGCAGAAATGCAAAAGCACAAGGTAATTTCCTATTTGTTTTGGAAACAACAAACCCATTTCACGTGTGCGAGAGAAATTGAGCACAGCGAGATCGGGTGTTTACTCACGGTCAGTTCGCAGCAGGAGTCCATGGTAAAAGATTTGGCTATCTCGAAAACACTCGCAAAACCTTATAAATACAAAAGACTGCGCTTCAAAGAAAGTTTAGACACAGATGTTTCAATTTTCTTTTAGCATCTTTCTTCAGCAAAATAGTCGGTTCATTGTATTCGAAAAAGGGAAGGGAGAAAGGGTGAATTTATATTTTATGTGGGGGGGTAACGTTGTAAGTAGTATAAACAATACATACCGCTTCCGACTCTGTACTGAAGCACTTCCTTTAGCGGTATATCACTAGATCTATCCTGACCCTCATCCCACCTCAAGTTGTAAAGTAGAAAGGGACAGAAGTATTCAACATGACTGCGCACTTGAGTTTCAGTTCACAATACGAAAACCAGTGAGCAAGTAAACAGTCTTTTGTAGGATCGTGTTTTACTTCTTGAATTTATTTTTGAACATTTCTGTGAATTCAACAACAGAACGCAGTAGAAATACGGACTAGTTTTTACTCCAACCATTACTTTCGCTCCAACCCAGGGATGCCACATTTATGACTTCGTACTAGATTTAGTGATTTTACTATTGAACTAGTGATCTAGTACGTACTTTGGGTAAATAGGCACATTCTAGTGATTTTTTTGCATTTTTTTCTGATGCAGACAAATGAGAAGGAAATGGTTCTTAAAATAAAAGGAAAAAGTATAAAAGGAAAAGGAAAAACAAATGTAGAAACCTTAAATTATTTTTCTTTTCCCTCTGACTGAATGAAACCCCTGCTGTGTAACGACCTTAGGTAAACAACGGCTATCTTTGGTCCGCTACCTCCTTTTGTTAGCCGACATGAGATGGGTTACTTTTTTTTCTGGAAGAAAGTGAAGAAATAATTATCCAGTACATTTACGTTTTGTCAGGCACACAGGCGCAGTCTGTATTTGTTTCCTAACAAATTTTAGCAACATAACATAAATGAAACATATGTACCAGAAAATAAAGGCAGTACAAACGGAAATTTTCATCTGTGACACATTTGATGAGAAATATAGTTAGATGTCACGTGCAAGCACTCTAAACATGTCCTATCCTGTAACTCTATTCGTATGTTTATGTAGGTGAGACTGAGAAATCAAGAAACAATAATAACTGGTTTTCTTCCAGGGGAAAAATCTAAATGTGAAGGGGTGTTACACTGGGACTTTAATTGCGTCCTTTGTACAAGATTAACAAGTAATAGCAATTTTTTTAATTTATTTTAGTTCTTGGGGAGAGGAAGATGGAAGCGAACCCTCGTAAGGACCTCTGCAAGGAAACATGAATACTATCCGCCACTGTTTGTTACATTACACAAAATAGTTTTATATATATATATATATTGAGTTTTAGTCAGGGTTTTCATTCTGCAGGAGAGGGGGGGGGATAGTAATACCTGACGAACATTTTCTATTCTCAGAGTGTTGCAATGATAGCATTTCCTCCATTATAACTTGGCCAAGCTAGTTGCATTATATGTAAGGATTAAGTTAGCCTAAAAAGCTTAAATTTCTATGGCTGTTTTACTCTGTGCCCATGTTTCTCATTTTCGGTCTACGGGACTCTGTGTCCGGAAATTTTCGATGGCTTCCAAGTCGGAAAATAAGTGTATCAAAGGCATATACACCGTATATTATATCTATGGTTATATGAGTCATGGATCTACAGTTTAAAGTGGGATACCGGTAACAACTTCATGAGCTTCCACCGTAAATCGAACCAGAGTCTCCCGCGATCAAGGCGTATGTGTTAACCATACAGCCACGAGGAAATTCACATAAGCACACACACATATATATTGTTGAGTTGATTTTGACTTTACCGTCTCTTTCAGCAGCGAGGATATATGAAATGTAGACCTACTGATTAACGTGGAATCCGAACTACATGAGCTCGCACCGGGAATTGAACCCGAGTCTTCCACGGCAAAGACGCGTACACTAGCCGGGGAGTTCACACACACTCACAGAATCAGAGTCCTCACACACCAAGGGTGAGAGCTGTGCCACTGAGTCACAGCGGCCACGGGGCTAGGTCGAGTCCACTTTACGTTCATAGTTTCTTAGTACATAAATGTTACGATTATGAAATAGATTTTCCTTAACGAGCTGCATAAAAACAAAAGCTTTCGAAATGCATTAAACAATTAGCTCGATTTGAGTGTGAACTTAAAGTTATATCAGAGTGTAAATACGGATACGCACCAAAGCACGAAAACTTAATACACTATTTCTCCTATATAGTCAGCATGTATCAAGCAATCGTTCAGCTTTCATTTGAGAGGATGGAAATCGAAGGCCCCTGAACAACTATGTTACTAATGTGCGGAATGTATTTATCTTACAGTGAACTGCTTTGATGCCAAGTGGCCTAACTCCAAAATTGAAATTTTCCAGGAGTGAAAGTTGAAGTTCAATATCTCATGAACAATCCATATTTCTTTTATGTTGGGAACCAAAACTATAACTACTGTATGTAGTTCATTGTTTTATAACTTAGTGTTTACAAAAATCCTTTTAAAAAATACCTATTCATAGAAGTGAATGGTACTTATCTGTACTAGTTCTTGGCATCCAAGCAGTCCATTTATTGTAATACTAGCTTAATATACCCATTCTTCGCATGGGGGATGTATTTGGAAGTCAACACCTGTGGAAGTATCACCATTCATTTCAGTGACCGCGAAAACTATGGATTTGACACTAGTATCAATTAATATGGGCTATTTATACATGTCTCGGTATTCCTCACCCGCTGACACCCGGCCCGCATACAGTAGTAGCTGAATTTGCAAGTCATCGCTGATGGAAGTGTCACCATTGATCTCAGCGACCGTGGAAACTATGGATTTGACACTAATGTCGATCAATTTGGATTACTTTTATTACATGTCTCGCTAAACGCCACCCTGAGGCCCCCTGGTTCCAATTTTGACACAAACGTTTCGCCTTAGACTGGGACCTGGGCCAAGGTATCCGTGACCAAAATTTGGTAACTCTTGGTCAACTTGTCTGGTCCCCAGGTCGGTCCCAGTAAACGTCCCCCCCGAGACCCCCCTGGTTCGAAATTAAAAAAAACGCTTCGTCTTGATCTGGGGCCTGGACTAAGGTACCCGTGACCAAATTTTGGGAACTCGCGGTCCACTCGTCTGGTCCCCAGGTCGCACACAGACAGACAGACAAACACACAAATAAACTCTTTATTTTATTTATATTAGATAAGATATACTATGTAAAATAGTTTCGTATCATAATATGTGATTTACAGCAAATGTTACATTATATATTATCCGTAGCTCGTGATATGCTGCAACATATTAAAGCCTCAGAATAGTTGGGCAAGCGAATAATCCAGAAGTTACGTAACCCTATTGCGATCATGGGAACGAAAACACAATAACTATAACTATGCTAAATTACTATAGACTACCAACTGCTCATTCAGAGAATTTATGAAGTTCACTTTATCGCAATAGTTTTATACAAACTAGATTTAGACTACGGATAATAGTTTTATACAAACTAGATAATCAATTATTATTATTATTATCATTATATTTGCAGTACAACCAAATACAACGACATTAACTATTAGTTCTAATTAACTGAATTGAGCTGAAAATTAAATTTATGCGTTCTATATTAATTTTAATGCGTTCTATACCTTTCTGAAGGAATAAAAGCTGGAATTGGTTTCAAGGCTGTTTCTGAGTGAATACTTTCTTCAAAATAATATTAAAAATTATAGAAAGATTTTCGAGACATTCGAGTCGAGTCGAGATTTTTAAGAGCCGTCTCGACTCGACTCGTGTCTCGACTCGAAAATTCGAGTCGAGAAATACGTTTGTCTCGACTCGTCTCGAATTTTACAAAGTGTGTCTCGACTCGAATCTCGACTCGAATTCGAGTCGAGTCGAGTCGAGATTCGAGACATGTCTCGACTCGAGCGCATCCCTAAGCTACATCTTCCTGCGTTATCTCTGGTGGCAATTTCTTGCATGGTTTCGGCATGTTTTAGGCTACAATTGGTCCTATAAAGGTTCGCAGTTTCGTGTGTACTAGAATACTAATTACGTAAAGATACAACTAATGTGTTTGGTGTCTCTCTACACTATCCTAATGTGATACTAGTGGTTCCGTTCGTTGACTGTTGTCAAAGGCTGTACAACCTATATGATCAAAGCAAATCTTGGCCCACCTACAATAGGGAGCCGGACTGACTGAAAACAGTGTCTATATTTCTAAGGGAGTAGCTCTGTAGCATGTGCGTAATGCACGTTTAACTTTATTTTTAACTATCTCCCCCCCCCCCAAAAAAAAAAGAGGATTGTCTGATTATCTAACAAAGATTATCTTGTTGGGACGCTTCTGCGTCGAATCTTCTTCCTGTGTCAAATCTGTTTAACTCAGTTTGAAATACAAAGGTATCTTCCTTCTCAGTAGATGAGCTCTAAGATTTTGGGCCTTTGTTAGCTCATCCTTTCTGTGTTGGCTCTTGTGACAACTGCTTTGTTTGCACCGTTTAATCGTCTGAGCATACAGTTCACCGTGAAGAGTTAAATATGGGTCTCAGCATCCCATGTCTTATATGTGTACTAATGTTAACCGTACGCATCACCGATAATGACTGCAATGCGCACGTGCCCATCGTGATTGGACCGCAGAGCAATGGAACAACGTTGCATGCTCCAATGAATCACAATACTGCCTTCATCGTATCAATGGTTCAGAGTATGTTGTCCTCCAGGGAAGAGTTGCTCGAAACGTGCATAGTAGGATGACGACAGGCCGGTGATGGTTGCAATTTTATTTGGGAAACCTTCACATGGTTATCTATGGGCCCAGTAGTGTGCATGGAGGAAAAATCATGACAACTTCTAAATATCGGCAAGTCATAGTTGAACACGTACACCCATTCATATGCCCGCCCAAATTCCCAGCCGGGAATGGCTTTTTTCAGCAAGACAACACTCCTTGTCACAAGGCCACCGTTGTACTGCAGTGATTTGAGGAGCACAGTGGTGAATTTCAGTTGTTGCAATGGCTCCCAAATTGTATCTTAGCCGAATTAAACACCTTTTGGATGTCATTGAAAGTCAGATACGAACTCATTGACCCCCTCCATAGAATGTACATGAATTAAGCGAGTTGTGTACGCAGATGTGGTGCTGCATGTAACCAGCCATCTATCAAGATTTCGTTGCTTCCATGCCAAATTGCATTGCTGCAGTCTTGCGAGACAAAAGTGGGCATACCAGATACTAGGTAGATGGTTATAATGTTCTGGCTGCTCAATATAAAATAAACTCTTCAACAACATTACATTGTAGTCTGAGGGAGCGGTGGATTAGTGGTAAAGCTCTCACCTATGGTGTAGGGTTCCTGGTTTGTTCCCAACTTCTAACTAGCACGGTTTGCGTTAGATAAAAACCATAGGCCTATGTGATTTTTTTTGGGGGGGGGGGGTTCTTGCATTTCCTCCTACTTTCTTCATTTCGTCATTTCATTCATTTTAATCATCATCATACTCTTCCTTAGCCTCGGAGCACAGTAGTGGGATGTTAAACTAGACAAAACAACACTGTTTTCTTTCTGACGTTTTCTTTATTTTTATTTTCCCCAAACTCTACATGCTTCAGTTTCAGATAAGCCGGTCTTATAGTTGACCTAAAATTAAAATTTATGTGTTAACACTGTGTTAACTATAGAACAGATGAACATTCCACTATACAGTAAAAGGTTAAGAAGATGGGTTGGAAAACAATCCAGATTCAACTATATTCACAGTAAATAGAATCTGGTGGTGCTTTGCTTCCTCAGTGAATTTGAAGCTGTGTTTATTTTTTGCTCAGTGACGCAGTGATACGTTCTGATACGAAGAGTCCCTAGTTCAATCTTGCGTATGTGAATTTGTGGTGAATAATGTAGTGTAGGTGGATTTTGATGAAGCTTCGCCGTTTTGTATCAATTTCCTTCACTCCTTTCCTTTGACCTGAAGGAAATGAGAGTTGAGGATTGAACAAAAAGATATAGTGGATGCACGTTGGATCAGTGATAGAGCGCTCATATATATTATAAAGGGTTTCTGACCGATTCTAGGTCATATGTGTTTGTATAAATATCATGTTCGTGTGTTTTCTCGGGGGGTTGCTGTTTTCTTCCCCATCCAACTTACAGAACATAATCGTAGGACATAAAACAAAGAGTTTTACAAAAGATTTAATACCAAGTGTTTTATCAAAGGAATGTCACAAGTATGACGTAGGTAACATAATTCTCACTTCATTTGTCTTCTGTTACGTGTACACATACATCATGGTAAACTAAAATAAAAATCGATATCATTTTTAGCTTTAATTAACTTAATGGTAAGAAAGATATCAATACGTACTTTTTTTCTGGAGGGGGGGTCTTTCTTCTCGGTATCAATTTATCTGTTCTCTTCCTAAGAAACAAATTCTCTAAGGACTGAAACTAATTCGCCAAATCTTGGCAACATTGATCGGATGAGAACAAAAGACAATCGTGAATGTAAGAGGGGGTTGGAAGGCAGGAGGGAAAGCGATATCTTGCCGGTGGGTGGTCGGTGTCGAGATTACTATTGCAGGGAGCTTCATCTTCTGTGAAATGATTGCTTCTGTCATTAAAAGACTTTAGAGAGCAGAGAAAGAAGAAAAAGACGACGACGACGTGGTGAATGAGTAAAAAGAGAGGGTCGTGAAGGGGGTGAGAGGGAGTTGGATAACGAAACGCATAAAATACTCCCTTCTGTGAGTATTGCTGTCACTGCCAGGGAGCTAACTCTTTCCTCTTGCACGCAATATTACGTAGAACTAAATCAACATTTTCTTTTGAAATATTTCCGTATAATCTATCATAAATGCTCTTTCCACTTATTATGTAGATACATACTCTTTCTTTCTCTCTCTTTAATGTTAAAATATATTAGAGCGCTCTAAAATTAACAAAGGAAAATGGAAAACTATATAAATTAATAGTTATTCAGCCCGCTATTGTTCCGAAAAATGAAATGATATGAAATGTCTACTTTTATATACTACAGTTATACCCTGTAGGCTAACGAAGAGGAATGATAAATTAAAATAAATGATTGTGAATGAATTGGTAGAATATTGGTGTGGATGGAAACGGGACAGCCTCGAGAAAAACACGATAAATTCGCATAGTCTGAGATCGAACCAGGGTCCTCTCGATCTATTGATCCGAGTTATCCAAAGTTGAATTAAATGAAATACAAGTTGTGATAAAAATATGCTGAATGAATTCTTTTCAGCAGCAAGTGCTGACACTATAACCATTTGATGTAATTTGTCCGATAGCCTGATCCATTGAGACAGGCAACGTCAAGTTGGAACACGTTCTGACTTGTCAGTCAGAGTCCAAAGCCGCTAGAGTGAGGTTGTGTTTACCGTGTCTGTCGCGCATCAACAACACATGTTAAAAATGTGTGTATGGCCATAATGCTGTAACTGAGACCTTACAAGTGATATGCACGATTTAAAAGCGGAAATGAGTTAGTAGAGGACAAGCAATGTTCGGGACGTCCATTAACCTGAAAAACAGAAGAAAACGTGCCAAAAATGTCAAAAATTGTTCGTTCAAACAGATAAATAACTATTCAAGAGCTTTCTAAAGAACTAAACATCTCGTACGGGTCCGCACAAAACATTTTAACCACCGATTTGGAAAACTGAGAGCGAAATTCGTTCCCCGACTTTTGACTGACGAACAGGAATTTTGGGCCAATAGAATTATCCTATCTGTCCACGTCCACCGCATTGTCCAGATATAACATGATGCGGCTTTTGGTTCTTCCCAAAAATTAAAATCAGGCTTAAAGGGAAATGTTTAAACATCATTTCTGACATTGAGAGGGCCACGACAGAGCAGCTGAAGCCTTCCAAAGGTGCTTCCATTCATAGATTCAACGTTGGGATAAGGACAGTACTTTGAAAAAGATTAAATCAAATTCCATGCAAGCTTATTACTTTGCTTCTAATAAAATTATTCACCATATTTTTTGATCACATGTCGAACAACGAAATCTTCAGTTTACGTCCCATCCATGGCACACTGTCCCGCGTTCCGACTACTCGTTGGGGTTTGTTTTTTTATTTGTTGAAATTGGCGTCGTGTTTCATTACCGACGCTCTAAATTTTCAGATGGAATCCGGACCATGGTAATGACTTCAATGTTCTCCTACCAGGAATTGAACAAAGGATAATGTGCACCAAAAGTGTGTGTAGCCACTAGACCAGCAGGAAGGACAATTACCGGTTGAGAGCACAGAATTTTCAGAGGTCAGAGGAAACATGAGTAACTATTCGTACTCAGCAAATGCTGCTGGCATTGCGGCGTCATCCACTGTCGTGAGGCTGGGAGCTACCGGTACTTCAAAGAAAGAAGTCCCGAAAGACCAGAAGTAGATCATGGTCTCCTAAGGGTTGTTTCATCTTGAGTTTAGGTTAGTATAGTAACGGTGAACCATGTTCTTCCGACGGCGTTTACATTTGTTACAAGAGCGGTATTGTTATCGGCAACACAATTTTTAAAATAGCTTTAAAAAAATCTGTTAATATAAAATTCTCTCTTAAAAAACAAAATGAACGTTCTAATTTCTCGACTAGAGCAGAAATTATAAATAACGCGAGGTAATGAAATTTTTAACAATAATATTTGGAACCTGTGCTCAATATGTAATCAAATAGATGGCACACTTATCTTAAGTGTGCATTGATTTGTTCCAGACGCTGGTGGTTCAAATTTGTCGGTATTGAAAAAGCATTGTTAAGTAATTGCGGTCTACTTAGGTCTACAATGCCAGAAATAAGAACGACGTTTGGTGCCGCAACGCATATCACTCAGCAGTAGAAGAAGAAGAAGCAGTATACGCCCTCTTTGGATTGTAGTGTGATAGTTCTCTGTGGGCAATAGTGCAGGGAGTTTAATTTTGGCATAGAACTGCGGTCGAAAAACGTGACAAATCTCATTGTACATACTGTGTTTGCCTGATATTCTTTTCTTGAAAACTTCATTAATTGGAATAATCATTGACAATTTAAGTATTGAAAGTTTTGAGTAAAGAGCAATTAAGGAGAGAGCTACGAGCAGGTTGTTAAAAGATCTGATCTTGGATATTATTTTATAACACAAACTCCTTTATCCAGTCCTTTGGTTGTTGTGGATCTCACTCTCAAGCTGTTGTGGAACTTCTTCGATCACACCCTTAAACATCAAAAGTATCATTTTCCAGGATATAGGACTGAATTGTAATTGTGTTTTCGCTTTATATATGAAATGCTATTAACTTACAATAATGTTTTTTTTTTTTATTCTTTCGTATCGTAAACAATTAAAAATATTTTGTCAACAAACACTATCTGGTCACCCATAGTTAGTCCGTTGTAGACAATATTACTAGGGAATTTGTTGTAGACCAGCCATGTGCAACAGCCGGCCCCCGGTCCAGTACCGGCCCACTGAACCCTTTCATCCTGCCCGCCTAATTCCTTATTGAAAATATACTTCATACATGATCTTAAACTAAATTGAAAATATTTCCTGGATAACTGATGTCCACTTTGGAAAATATCATCCTTGTTAGAACATCCACGGAAATTGGGAGACTAGTTCAGAATCAAATTCCCCATTAAAATGGTCAATAAATAGATTTTTTCTGCGTTTCTTTAGTAAATAAATAATTTGATTACCGTTATAACAGTTTTTATGATCCTGTGATATTAGTGTACGACGAATGAGTTTCTCTATGAGATATGGTCATTCGATTGTTATAACAATGTTTCTATATTAATTCATACGGCCCTCGACGCCAGTAACTCCTGTATTTGGCCCATCCCTTGCTCCAACTTGCCCATACCTGCTGTAGACTGTAGTGTTACAAAAAATAAGTAGCAAAAAGTATTGTTTTTGAGGATGATAATATGATTGAGCTATAATAGTATTGTCATTTTATATAGTAAATGCCATTAAAATCTAAGTCTTACTTTCCGTGTTCTAACTAATTAAAAAAAAAAAAAAAAAAAAAAAAAACAAACTGAAAAAGCTAGGCAGACACTCTTAAGTTGAGACATGTTTAACATCACGCTAAAGTTATTGGACATTGATAGATCGGACTATTAGCAACCATTCTTTTCAACGTCTGCTTGTAATGAATTTTCCCCTAAAAAGATAAATAAGAGTCTGTGAGTGAGAAGGGAGAAAATGAAAAAAGGGGGAGGGGAATGGCGAGAATACTGGAGCAACGGGAGAGAAACAGAAAGAAGAAATAGTGCATCTCCGAGAAACCCAGATAAAGCACCTAAATTCGTCGGTTAGTTAGTAAAAACAACAAAAATTACAAAAACGAAAAAAAGAGAAAAAACAAAACAAAATGAAGGAAGTTGACGGGGAGTGTTGTAGTAGCAATAGAAAAAAATGAACTTCCAAATGCTAAAAAGGCGTCAATTTACTTCCCAACTTAAAACATCCCCTCCCCTCAAATACAGAGCAATTAGGAAAAATTAAAAGCGGTTTTAAAGGGAAGAAATACGACAGTTTGGAGTTTGTTTTATTTCCCGTTTTCGTTTATTTACAGACGTGAACCTTAAAAAAAAAGAAAAAAAATGCACGTTCCTTGACAAATTTCTTTCGTAAGTAGCAGACAATTTATTTTGAATGACGTATAGAATACTATTATATTTGGCTATAAACTTTGTTCTTTTTTCCATATTTTTTTCACGTAGTTAAATATCCTCGATGGCTTTTATAAATAATGCCTCTGCATAAATTTTTACTTGTAATAATGAAAGATCGAGAGAATAACTACCCGGAATACAAGATGTTGGTTCATTTAAACTCATCTAATTTACTATTTGCTGATTGGGAGGAAACAAAAGATTGAGTTGCTTTCTGTTTTTCGGAATCAGTTAATAGTTACGTGTGTTGATCTGGGAAAGTCGAGGGGTCCTGTGCATCCCCCCCCCCCCCTTAAAGTTTGCTTGGACTTCCAAATTAGCCATACGTTTGTTCGGATATCTTAAAGCGAGATATACATACCTGAGCAGGTTCTCCCTCTAAAAAAAAGTTATACAGAAGTCAGATACAGTCAAACTTTGATAAATTTGACTAGTAACTAAGAAACCTCTTATTACTGGAAAAATTATCTCGTCTAATTTCGTGGACAATCCTATTTAGAAACTTTCTCAATGGGCCTGACCACCAATAAAGCCCTTCCTGGAAACAGTATCCTTAACGAAAACATGTTCCTTGAAATTATTTTTCTTTTTAATACAAAATTTTTAAGATACCAGGTGGTTGGAAAGCATCTTAATTTTGAGGAAGAGATAAGTTCAATGCACTTTGTGCCTAATATTTGTACTTTCTAATTTTTACCCTTTAGATACGGGTTTGGCAAATAAACACACACAGAATTGTTCCGTTTCAAAACTATGTGGTATATAAACACACAATAACGTAGACTACAGGGATGATGTACAGCCTAATTTGCATTAATCTATCTAGTAACCCATTCAGTACCCAATTACAGTTTTAAATAGCGTCTTCTCTTTCTTGTCTTTTGTCTCTAAAGGATTATTCTTTCTAGTTTTAAAATATTCTGCACCACCTCTCTTTATTTTTGTATTTTGAGCCTTTACACTGATTTCAACGATTCTTATATTAATACAATTACTTTGATAATATAAGCAAATATACTCACCTACCAATTTGCTTATATTCAGCAATGTTGATACACTCTTTTAAAAATCATGTATTGCAACAACTCTAAACAACTACTGTCAATACTAACAAACTCAGAATATTACATAACAACTTCTAAAAGTAAAATATATGCCAATTTCTTAAGCCATTTCCTACTAACACTGTCATGGCTCTATTTGTGGATACTCTTTACTAAATTTTACATTAAATAAAAGATGAATGCGAAGTTTGTGAACTACCAATTTTTGCACACAACAGTATCTGTCTAATATTCACTACAAACTAGCAAATTAAATTTTAATAATGACAATTTGTTTACACTATTGTTTTACTTTAGAGCGGATAGAATATGTAGGTTGTGTTAACAGCAAAAGTAAGAAATAATAATTACTCATTGAATGCGTGGATGCACAAATTATGTTAGGTAGTCTTGGATAAAGGAATTTAGTAATGCTGTTTCTTTTTAAGTTTTGTTCCGTCCTGCTGATAAGAGTTTTCCAGTTTCTGATAGAAAATTCCTACGCAAATAGTTTCATATTTTTTAAAAAAAATCTAGAAAAGACAACTTTTTGGATGCTGTATATAGTGTACAAAGCGCTCAAGTATTCAGATTTATGGGACTTTTTCTTACGTCATGTGTGCTATCATGTACACATTCACCATGTTGTGTACAGCCCATAAAACAAAATAACCCTTTCGTTTTTCTGCGGAAGCTCATGAGGTTACTAGTTTTGATTCTACGTTTCTCAGTAGGTCCCTGTGTCATATAACCGCTTTGTTGAAAACTAATATTACCCTGCAACAACCAAGCTTTTCACCTCCATAATATGGTATGTATTGTTGGATTACACGTCCATAAAATTTATAGCAAAGAATAAGTACGGAATATAAAATTTAATTATGTATTGGGGGGCCGCGGTGGCTCAGTGGTCGAGCGTTCACCTCTGGTGCTTGGGGTCCCGGGTTCGATCCCAGCCCACCGCCAAGTGAACTTTGTGGTGGACAAACACCGTGTGCGTTGGTTTTCTCGGGGTTCTCCCATTTCCTCCCACTTTCTTCATTCCACCATTTCATTCATTATTCATCATCACCGTCTCCTTTAGCCTAACCGGCATAACCGTGGGACGTAAAACTCAAAGATTTCATTTTTTAAATTATGTATTCAAAAGCCAATTTAACACTCTTTTTTGGTAACTTCTAACTGAGCGAATCAAACAAAGTTCCATTATCTCCGAGAAATATATCACATTTACTGCTGTTGCTTCTCTTGAATCATTTGACAGATCTTGACCATATTTTCTTAGACAATCAAGACTATTGGTGGGAACATTTATAAAGAAATAAAATCTTAAACTGGTTAACCATGAGAAACATAATTTCCTGAAACCATTTCTCCCGAAGAAGTCAATGGAGCAAACCTATGCTTAAACATATGCAACCATAGTTACATATAGACCTGTCAGTGTTGCATAACTTGTAGGGGTATAATAGCTAACAGGAAAGAAGAATCCTTTAAAACCACTTCTCCCAAACGCAACCATTCAGGTACATACGTTTATCAAGTAGCTTTTAAGATGATGAGTTTCTTCATGCTTAAGCGGTTAGCGTACGCACCTTTGGTGTGGGAGACCACGGCTCAATTTCCGGCGGCAGCTCATCTGATTCGGATTTCACGTTAAGCTGTAGGTCTACGTCTCATATAGCCTCGCTGCTGAAAGGGACACTAAACTAAAAAAAAATCACATCACTTTTAAGATGATATTTAACAGGGAAAATATCACAAAACCATATCTCCCATAGAAGTTAATCAAGCAAAGCTTTGTTTCATATGCAACCATTGATGCATGTACAGTTATCAGTATGGTATAGCTTTTAGGAGTAATGTGTTCAACAGGGAGAACAATCACTCAAAACAGGGAGCTCAATAAAAGCTAATGGAGCTGTTATGTTTAAACATATACAACCATTCATACATATACGTTTATCAGTGTCGCATAACTTATAGGAGTAATATGTTTAACAGGGAAGAACAGTACTCCAAAAATCACTTCTCCATTAGAAGTCGCTGAAACTAAGCTATATTTCACAAGCTACCAGGGACGTAATGGGGCGTATGGCCCCTAAAATTTTTATAGCCCAGCGTATACTCACCTTTAATTTATGAAAGAATGAGAGTATATTCGGGTGCGTATACGCCAAGTAGGCTTGCGTATACGCTAGGAATATCGAGCATATTTCTACCAAAAATTCTAACATTACACTACTGCAAACAACCATTGATATACATACATACACACATATATATATATTACGTTTATCATCCTAGATAGCATCTCGGAATAAGATATTTAACAGGACATTTTTATTGTGATTAATCGGGGAATCTCTGGTCTGGAGGTCTCGAAAACTCGATTTTGAGAAATCTAATTTAAAATGACCCTGCAGATGAAGGGATCGAAAAATACATATCTCGAAAATGAGCAACAGGCTTTTTCTTTCTTTCGGGAGCAAGAAACGTTTTTCCTAAGTCTCAGCTTTAACCCTCTTGAGATTCTGCGATAAATTTTAGATTTTCTATCAAGCAGCTATTGCGTCAAGATTATTTATCGTAGGATTATGATTCATACGTAATTTTGTTGAAAATTAAGCAGTATTTCCAACTGTGCCAGTATGTACCTAAATCATGAAATTCCACCCAAAATGGGAAAAACGAAAATGAAAAAAAAAAAGCATCCTCATTTATCGCGAATATCTCCCCTCAGATGCACGGCACGAACATGCGAATGGTACCAAAAAAATGCTTCATTGTGAAGTGAATGAGATCCAAAGAATGGTCCGAAGAAAAATAGTCATGATGCTCTAACCGATTTACCAATTTTCAACGGATAATAGATTTTCAGAAATTTTTTCAATCAACTTCAGCATAAAGACTATTCACTGTAGGAACATGAATCGTACCTCATCTTCTTTGAAATTAATCCGCCTTTCGAACGGTACCACTTGCATGCCGGTACCATGTACCTGAGAAGAGGAAATTTTCTAAAAAGGGAAATTTCTGAAAAATTATTTTGTTTCACAGTTTGGGCCTCTCTGGGCGCCCTCTGTGTTAACGCTCGTTTCTTAAAATCATCTACAAATACTACATAGTGCATGTAATATCTAAGGAAAATAAAATCTCATATATTGAAAAATGAGGGCGGGAAAAATGATTAACCCATGTGGAAAGAATATATTCTACCCTACATCACAAAATATAACATGATGTTATATAAAAATATCCTGACACATCGCTTTTTATCCGATGATCATGAATCGTACCTTGTTCTCTTTGGAATAAATGACCCTTTTCAACCGTACCATTCCCATATCGATATCATATATCTAAGGAGAGAAAATTCCCTCTAAAGATGAATTTTGTAAGAAAATATCTTTATTTTCCAAGTTTAGGCCCCTCGATAAATATTAGATAAGTAGTGTACCTCATGGGTGAAACAAAGAGTTTGTGTTTGGGATAATATAGATATTGACGCCTTAATCTTACAAACACCAAAGATCAAGAAATCTATACCTAAACGGAATGTGTCAAATCTGAAAATTATTGAAAACAAACTAGCCGATGGTGATATCCGAGGAGCAGCCCGTTTACTAACGTCAGATGATACAATAGCAGCCCCTGACACTTCAGTATTTGAGACGTTGTTGGAGAAACATCCAGCCCACCCTGGAACATTTACTTCACCGAATCTTTCAGAAGATCAAAACAGGTTTCAAGGAGTTTCAATAAACGAAGTTAAAAATGCTATACATTCTTTTCCATCTGGCAGCTCGGGAGGTCTAGATGGTCTTCGACCTTCGATTCTCAAAGATCTTTTATCTTGCCAAATACTCGAATCGAAGGAAAAGGTATTAAAATCACTTTGTGATCTGTTCAATCTAATTATTTCGGGAAAAATACCCTTAGAAGTTCGACCTTTGTTTTTCGGAGCCAGACTTATCGCTCTTAAAAAGAAATGTGGTGGAATCAAACCTATCGCCATAGGGAATATTTGGCGCAGAATATCAGCCAAAATTATATGCTTCAGAATACGAGAGCCTGTTAAGAACTTTTTGTCTCCCCATCAACTTGGAGTTTGTATTCCCAACGGAGTCGAAGCAGCCGTTCATGCAACCAGGGTATATTTCTCCTCCACACACAGCGCTCCAAAGGCTATCGTAAAGCTGAATTTTCGCAACGCTTTTAATGAACTTCGCCGGGACTTCATGCTTACTGAGGTATTGAAATACTTTCCCGCAATATACTCATATGTTCACCAGTGTTACGCTCAACCCAGTAACCTATTCTTAGGCCAAGACACTATTTCATCCCAGAGAGGAGTACAACAAGGTGATCCCTTGGGCCCAGCACTTTTCGCCATAACAATACATTCTTTAGTTTATTCGATTAATACTGAACTAAACATCTGGTATTTGGATGATGGGACTATTGCTGACAAACCTGAGGCAGTCATATCAACGTTAACACATATAAATGAGAAAGCATCAGCTTTTGGCTTACATTTGAATTTCTCAAAATGCGAAGTTGGTTTTCTTGGATCAAATGAAGTCACATCCGACCAATTATTCAGAAGATTTGGAGAAGTTGCCCCAGGAATACGTCTCCTAAGCAAATATGATGCTTGTCTTCTGGGTTCTGCTCTCACAAAGGAAGCATTTACAACTGTGCTATCAAACAAAATATCCAAATTAGAATATTTTGTCTCGTCTTGACTCGATTTCAGCACACGGAGCTTTTTTTCTTCTACGTGCTTCTTTGTCAATCCCTCGCCTAAACTACTTTCTACGGTGCTTTCCATCTTGGAATGAGACTCCGCTGCTGAAGAAATATGATCATATCCTCAAAATGGGTCTGGAGTCAATTTTGAACTGCTCCTTGAGTGACGAATCTTGGATGCAAGCAAGCATCCTTACCTGATGGATTAGGAGGCCTTGGTATTCGACGAACCGTTGATATGGCGATTCCTACCTTTTTAGCGTCCTACCACGGATCCCTTCGTTTAATCGAGGCTCTCCTTCCTCAAGGCTACCACCTGGACCCAGATGGGATAGTTGAAGAAGGCTCTACCAAATGGATAAATATAGCAGATACGGACCTTCCAGAAATCAGCAAAAGAGGTTCTCAGGCATCTTGGTACACACCAATAGCAGTACATTTCCATAAACTTCTTTTACAATCCGCTGCTGTTCCAGAGGATAAAGCTAGACTTCTTGCTGCGTCATCTCTCCATGCTGGTGCATGGTTAAATGCGTTACCTTCTCCCCAATTAGGTCTTCACATGTCTAATGTAACCTTTCGAATCGCAGTAGCCCTAAAACTAGGTTCAACTGTTTGTGAGCCACACCGCTGTCCAGCTTGCGGGGATCAAGTTACCCAACGCAGCCTGCATGGCCTCTCATACATGAAAAGCATAGGCAGAAACACCAGACATTCATCTGTTAATGACATCATTTTGTGACCTCTCACGACGGCAGGAATTCCTTCGATTCGTGAACCGTCAGGCTGTTGTTCCGATGGTAAACGACCTGATGGCATGACATTAATACCTTGGATGAGAGGCAAATCTCTAGTATGGGATTTTACATGTTCGGACACATTCGCCAATTCAAGCCTCCCATTGACCGCTGTGAATGCTGGAGAAGTTGCTAGACGTAGAGAGGCAGAAAAGGAAAGGAAATACAATAATCTCCTCGATAAATTTATATTTGCTCCAATAGCTATCGAGACCAGTGGAGCATGGGGCTCTAGAAGCCTTGATTTTATTAGAGAGGTAGGCAGACGCATATATATCGTTTCTGGAGATGTTCGTTCAGCATCCTTCTTATTCCAACGTATATCTATTGCGGTCCAACGTGGCAACGTTTCGTCAGTTCTTGGTACGTTGCCGCCTGGAAGGGAACTGGAGGAGGTGTTTCTTATCTAGTACAACAGATACAAGCGAACAATAGAATAATAAAAATAATAGAATATATATATATATATATTGATTAACTAAATTGATTTCCTTTTTCTTATAATAATAACAATATTTGATTATCTAGTTTGTATAAAACTATTATCCGTAGCCTACATCTAATTTGTATAACACTATTGCTATAAAATGAACTTCATAAAAAGTAGTGATAATATTGTAGATACTTTACTAAACTAATTGTCTAAAATTTGTAAATAAGGAAAACATTTACAAATTCGAATTTCTTTTACACATCCCTATTTATTCTAGAATCATGAATCGTACCTCGTTCTCTTCGGAATGACTCAGGCTTTCAAGTGGTACAATTCACATGTCTCTATCATGTACCTGAGGGGAGTAATTCCCAAAAAAGGGAAATATTTCCTTTAGAATCCCATTTTCCAATTTGGACGTGATTTTCCCTCTTCTAGTACACAATAGGGAAATTTGAATAGTACAGTTTGAAACCTTGCTTCATTACAAACCGTGATCCTAGGATAAATAGAGAAGTGTCAGGAATTTTTTTTAAAAAGGCTCTAAAATTTACAATTTTTCTTCTTCAATATTTATGACGTCACTACCCCTAGGCATCGAACGCGTGACTGAAAAATGCTCATGAAACATGTTCTTTGATGCTTTCAAGCTTGAATGACTTCAAAAAGGCCGGTATGAAAAGCTTTACTAGAGATTTATAAAGCAAATTCCGAAGGTCGACGCCATGGTACAGACCTGTACCAAAAATCCCCAAAGGGTTAAGAAAACTTTTCTAAGTACTTTTAAATAATATTCCAATTGCCAAATTTCCTTATGATTTTTGAGATCCATTAAATAATAAAAAAAAGGTAAAAAGAAACGAAAAAATTGACCTCTTTACTTGGTAACCGATTGCTCTAACTAATATGAACGCCGCTTTGTAATATTTCAAAGCAGTAGATATAATGTTGGACGAATGGTGGAAGTGAGAAGTCTGTAACGGAGATCATATAAACAGAAACCAGCGACAGAGGTTTCGTTATTTCAACATACAAGGCTTATTTTATATAGTTATCAAACGCTTTAAGTAAGAGCATAGATGTATATATATACACACACACACACACTCACACTTGACCACCTGCGGCTATTTAGAGTTGAATCTACTGGCTGGCTAAGAGCCTGAGAGAGACGGATACGGAAAGATAATCACATGTTCAGATAAATTAAGCAGAAAAAGAAAAAAAACAAGTATCTGTGCACTAATTTTTTTAAATGTTTGTTTTGTTCTTGCAAAAACAGTGAAACATTTAATTTTCCAAGGCAGAAGGAAGTTAATTTCTCTGGAGTTTCGTATCAAATAACCGGAACGAATTTAAGCACATATGAACGTAGTTTCTTTCTCTCTCAATTTATCGAGTATTGTGTGTACACGTACCTACGTACGCACGCACACACACACGCACACACCGTCAAAAATTTCTTGGAGGTCATAGATACTAAGTAGGTTATCTATCTGTGTGTTCCAGTAAATTGTGTCCTGGGGAGAAGCCAGAAGACATTTTCACGTACTACTACTGCCCACGTTCAAAAGTTCTAAAATATAGATCCCCTAAAAATATGAATGCAAGTCCTAAATTATAGTGTAGAAGTCCTAAACACATTAAAATAAGTCCTTTTGCAGTTTACGACTTCTGCACTTTAGGACTTGTGCCTCTGGATGAGTCTGAGGACTTTTCTACTTTAGAAGTTGTGCATCTAGATGAGTTTTAGGACTTCTATACTTTAGGACTTGTGCGCCTCGATGAGTTTTAGGACTTGTGCATCTAGATGAGTTTCAAGACTTCTGTACTTTAAGACTTGTGTATCTAGATGAGTTTTAAGTCTTGATTATTTTAGGACTTGTGCATCTAGATGAGTTTTAGGACTTCTGTACTTCAGGACTTGTGTGTCTAGATGAGTTTTAGGACTTGCGTACTTTAGAACTAGTACATCTAGACGAGTTTTAGAGCTTCTAAACTTAAGACTTGCTTTACTTCTGAAAGTCTGCAACACATGTGAAAATGGAACATTCAAACATTAATTTTCCTAAATAGTCTCAACTAACCGTTTAAATGAATGTGAAAAACTATTTTTTTTTTAATTGACGAGTTAGAATCACTTATACCGTTTATGGTAAATTCCAAAATTTGAGGTATAAACTATAAGAATACAGGGGTGCACCGGCGCGAGAAGTTCGCCAGGTACGAACAACGCATTCCCCCAAAACACGTCATAACTCGACATACATTAGTACACTTTCATAATTAAAGTATACCGGTCTCACAGAGAAATGATTGATGGAAACCAAAGATTTGATCTTTCCCTTCATTTCTATATTTTTTCTTATAAAAACAATCTAGTTCCATCATTTTTCTTCTTTTTTTCTTTTTCTTTCTTTCTTTCTTTTCTTTTTTTTTTTTTTTTTTTTTTTTTTTTTTTTGAGAATACAGGTAGTAGTATTTTACATAAAGCCTTGCAATATTGGACCCTCCAAATCCCAATGAAAATTTCTCGGTGTGCGGCTAAATAAAAGTGCAATAAAGACACAGCAGGAAACATAACTTGTAACTAATTGGAAATAACTACGTAGTATGTTCTCTAAATGTTAGAACTACTACTGTGTTATTCAATTACACACAAAATAGTAAGACTACCACAGTACTTGCCCATTGTGAACCTACTATTCCAAAACAGGCTCTAGCCTATTTGCCCTAACATAACTAGGTGGGGTTGCCAAACGAGTTAGGCTTGAGTGTCGTATAGTCAAAATAAATTTTATGTTACACGTAATTATGAAAAATACAATTACAATAATCCCGTTGTAATTATGTCCTACAAATGTTGTTAATTAAACTGTTCGGGCAGCTCCTTTCCTCCTTGGTTCATTCATTTTTTTTTTATCTTTTACAATTAACCTTTTCATGGATTACGTCATGTCGTATCAGACAATTGATTGGTATGTATTTACTTTATGTATTTCCTTGAAAAAAAAAAGTCACATTCTTGCATAAAAACAGCATAAATTGTCAAGAGTAATTCTGATTTCCGGAAACTGGCAGTATTTATGTTCTTTTTTTGTTTTATCGTGAGTGTATACTTTATGTTGGATTATGAAGTCCACTTAAAAAGGAACCCTGAAAAAAGAGGTTACATATTTTCATGACGAAACTGAGCTTACAATGTTAGGGTAAAAAAAATCATTCAAATCGTAGTGGATATGATAGAGCAGACAGAAATGCAGTAACATTTTTATATTTGTGAACAAAGTTTCATGTGATAAATTTCCAATTGTATTATTATTATTATTTTAATACGTGTATTGATAATACGTAATACATCACTGTGAATGAAATCGCTGCAAAACTTGGTGTTGGACATACTGCGGTGCAAGAAATGATTCACAACTTAGGTTATCGAAAGGTTTGTGCCCGTTCAGTCCCACGTTTATTAACCGAGGACCACAAACGTTAGAGAGTAACCGTTTCCTAAACCTTTCTTCAGAGATTTTGACATGCAGGTGATGACTTTTTGACAAGTATTTTGACTGAAGATGAAAGCTGGTTCCATCATTATAAACCTGAAACAAAAAGAGTATGGAATGTTACCACTTGAATTCGCCACCAAAGTAGAAAGTGAAGACAGTGCAATCGGTAGGGAAAGTTATGGGAAGCGTCTTCTTGGATGCACAGGGTTGCATTCTCGTTGGTTTTCTTGAGCTTGGACAAACCATACATTCTGCCCGCTACATTCAGACACTTTTGAAGTTCCGTCATGCCCTGCGTGATAAACGTCCTGGAAAGAAGATCCCTCTTCAACAGGATAATGCGCGTTCGCTTGGGTGGGAAACACTTTCACATCGTCCCTACAGCCCTGACATGGCACTCTCCAACTATAATCTTTTCGTTTTGTGAAGAAAGAGATGCGAGGTCATCGTTACGAGACACTGGAGGATATTCGAAAAGCAATGCGTCAGTGTCTACGGACAGCTGGAACGAAATTCTATCGCAAGGGTATTTTCAAACTTGCAGAACGATGGGAAAAATGTGTGCAAAAACACGGAGACTACGTGGAAAAGTGAAAGAAAGATCTGTAGATTAAGATGATATTTCATTTCACCTACAAATAAAGATTACGGTTGTGAAAAAATGTTGCTCACGACTTTCAGTATGCTCCTCGTATTCAAATATTCAAGCAATTTCCACAATATTCAAATTTCAAGTTTTATATTTGCTAACTAGCTGAATATACCCATGCGAAGAATGGGTATATATATGGCTGTATATATATGGATATATATATATATATTCTTCGCATGGGGGCTGTATTTGGAAGTGAACGTGTGTGGGAGTATCACCATTCATTTCAACGACCGCGAAAACTATGGATTTAACACTAATATAGGTCACTTTGGGCTATTTTCACATGTCTCGGTACCCCCCCCCCATCCCGGTAATCCTCGGCTCGCAGCCGAATAGAGTGAATTTGGATGTTAATGCGATCGTAGTCTCACCATTGATCTCAGTGACCGCGAAAACTATGAATTCGGCACTAATTTTGGTCATTTTCTAATACTTCTGCATGTCCCGGTAAACGCCCCCATGACATACCCTGGTTCGAATTTTGAGTTGAGTTGATTGAGTTGATTTTAGTTTAGCGTCCCTTTCAGCAGCGAGGCTATATGAGACGTGGACCTACTGATTAACGTGGAATCCGAACCACATGAGCTCCCGCTGGGAATCGAACCCGGGTCTCCCACGCCAAAGGCGCGTACGCTAACCGCTTAGCCACGGAGGAGCTGGTTCGAATTTTGACTAAAACATTTCGCCTTTGTCTGGGGCCTGAACCAAGGTATCCTTGACTAACATTTGGTAACTCCTGGTCAACTTGTCTGGTCCCAGTAAACGCCCCGCTCCCTGAGACCCCCCTGGTTCAAAATTAAAAAAAAAACCGCTTCGTCTTGGTTTGGGGTCTGTACCAGTGTACCCGTGACCAAATTTTGGTAACTCTCGGTCCACTCGTCTGGTCCCTAGGCCGCACACAGACAGACAAACACACAAACTAACTCTTTATTTTATTTATATTAGTCTAGATTCTTAGAAGAACGAGCACCTTTGCTAGAAATTTGTATAAAATGCGTGTAACTTATTCAAGAACAACACGCTTTAATCAAAAGAAGTGCTCAAAGTATTAGAGGCGAGAGAACCCTTGAGTTAGTTCAAATATATAGGCATTGCTTTTGGCTTTTTTGACGGATATGTAAAAAAAAAAAAAAAAAAAATGGTACATTATGGCATATAGCGGATAGATTGGGTAACTGTGATAATAAAATAATAAAATTCCAGATTTCATCTCTTGACATATAGAGCTTATATCTCAGACAGATATATATATTTAACATTTTAAAAACACACTGAAGTGTTTTAATCTGTCTATGCTACATACTCTTCTAAAAAGCACAAATAACATAGGTGGCTTTCCAACCGTGAATAGCTCAGTTGATATATCGGATTTTGTAGTTATTATTTTCGTATTTGGAAACAAAGTACTGAAGCACCATTTTATGATGGACCCTTAAGAACTGTAAATGCAACAATAAGATATTTTATTTACGAAAAAAAGGAAAGAAATAAGTCCAAAGATTCTTTTACAATTTTACTGGAATTGCAGCTTGTTCGGATTTATGTTCTCGGCTTAACGAGCTTACATCCACAGCAATTTGTTCTGGCAACATTTACAAAAGTAGAGAATAACAGAAAAGAAAGAAAAAAAAAGAGTATTCGCCATTTTGTGTCCATAAACAGGAAATCTTCCACCATTACGTTTTTCCCCTTTAGATAAAAGAATAATAACGACAAACAAGTAAATTCGATGACAAAATTTAAACCTCTTATCACTCCTAATGTGTTCTTCAGCTCTTTTTCAAGGACATATATCAGTAATAGGGACGTAAATAGTTTTATTCTCTTTAACTTCAAAACATTAAATGATTTTTCAAACGAAAGAGAAACAATATTATTCTTCCCAGATTTTGTTTCTATTCTACTCGAAATATAACAGTATAGCCATGCCGTTTTGAACTCTCGTCCTTGATATTTATATTACATATAACATATATACAGTAGAAGTCGATAATGTGAACTTCAAAAATCCTAACGCGGTCCCTAGGAGGTTTTTACATTTTGTCTTAGTGCTAGCGATAAACAAACAATAGCGTTGTGTGTTAGTGAGTCGGCGTAAAGTCAGTGTTTTTACAAAAGCTCATTCATATGTAATTGTTTGTCATACATGTTTTTATTTTCATTTTCCATTAGGCCTATACAAGTTAAGTTTTAAGTGTGAGTTACAAGAACAGTGTAATTTAGTGTACGAGCAGGTTCTTCAGAAACATTAAATGTAAGTAGCCTTACGTACGGTATTGTAATTACTGTATGTACTGTATAACCACTGTATCGATAAAAGAGAATACCCTACAGTATATTTAAGCCTGAATGGCATTTTCTTATTCATTTTCGGAAATCCGAACAATTTGAAAATCCGAACTACCTGTGGCCCCAATTCGTTCGGATTTTCAACTTCCTACTATATACAGACTGTTCCATAATTCGTGTTATTTTCTACAGCGCTGGGAGAAGATGAAGTTTATACACTATTAATGTAAAATTTGGCACTCTTATTGAGAAATATCTGAATTTTTCGAAATTCTAAAGAAAATAAGAGAAAATTGCTGTTTAGCCCCCCTTTTAGGGGTGTAAACACGAAAGTTCATTTTCCTTATGGGAGATTCAATGTTAAATTTTAGAAGCAGTTTTCTCCAATAATTATTCGTGAAGATTTTGGAGCAAATGAGTTGTATTTGTAACAAAATGCAAAAACACTCATTCACAAAGCTAGTAAAGCCGTCTCAAACATTATTTTGCGAAGGTCCCCCTTTTGGAGGGCAAGGGGCGTAAAAAGGTGGTGGGTGATATGTTACCAAAATCCCAAAATTTATTTTCAGAATGCCAGTAAGCGTGAGATTAATCACAAATGTCACAGAATTAATGCTCCAATGTCCTTACATGTAAGAATGACTGATAATGGGGCTACAGCCCCCTTTCAAAAATAAAAAAAATACCATAAATATCCTTAGTAAGGACATACAAGAAGAAGGTATTTTTCTTAAATTAATGTGAAATTTGGCGTCATTGTATCAAATGAGTATTCGTTTTTCAAATCTGGAATGTTATTTTGATAACGCACCGCCTTAGGGGGGCACAGGGGGAGAAGCACTTAATGATGGATCTTTATAAAAATTCAAAATTTTGTTCCGGAAATGCCAGTGAACGTCAGATTTTTCACCACTGTCATAGAAATAATATTCTAATGCTCCTTGCATGTGCCAGTGACTTATATGGGGCTATAGCCCCCTTTCAAAAATAAAAAAATCACCATAAACATCCTTAGTAGGGACATACGAGAAGAAAGTATTTTTTTTTTTAAATTAATGTAAAATTAGGCGTCATTATATCAGAAGAGTATGCGTTTTTCAAATCTGGAATGCTATTTTGATAACTCACCGCCTTAGGGGGGCACAGGGGGCGAAGCACTCGATGATGGATCTTTATAAAAATTCAAAATTTTGTTCCGGAAATGCCAGTGAGCGTCAGAGTTTTCACCACTGTCACAGAATTAATATTCCGATGCTCCTTGCATGTGTCAGTGACTGATATGGGGCTACAGCCTCCCTTCCAAAAATCATATTAAAAATTCACCATAAATATCCTTAGCAGGAACATACTGGAAGAAACTATTTTTTAAAAAATCAATTAAGTTAAATTTGGTGTTATTGTGTTAAAAAGGTATGTGTCTTTTAATATGGGATGTTACTTTGGTACCGCACCGCCTTAGGGGGCACAGGGGGCGAAACATAAAATGATAGATGTTTATGAAAATTCCAAATTTTATTTTGAAAATGCTAATGAGCGTGAGATTAGTCACAAATGTCACAGAATTAATATTCCGATGCTCTTTGCATGTCCCAGTGACTTATATGGGCTAACAGCCCCCTTCCAAAAATCACAAAAATTCACAATAAATATGTCATAATTAATATGTAAGTTGTCATTATTGCAAAACAAAAAAAAAATACAATAAACCTGGAAATTACTGTAAATGAATAACTTCTGTCAGTGTAACTGATTATGCATATAGCTTTGTTGTTATGGTGTCACTGGAATATAATCAAAGAATTTTATATTTTTAAAAATCAATTAGGGCTCTTTTTATAACAGAAAATCTCACACACAAATCACCTACGAATTTTCTACACACTTAAGCAGAACCATCTCGAGATAGAACACAAAATGACAATGGAAAACGTAGCAGGAACAAAAAAATAAAAATCTTAATGAAAAGTAAGATCTTAAGAATTAAAAGTGAGCTTTATGTTTCAATATTGTTTGCTTTATTCGTAAAAAGAACAAGCATGTCTTTTCATTACTTCTTACACAATAACCGTATTATCCAACTTTCCATATAACAACTTACTCGTATGTACTGCAGACGTAATACACACGGACACACGGTTGTAATAGAAACAAATGCTTCCCGAGGAATAAGAATCAGTTGCTGGAAATTATTCTTTGTTAAAAACAACTCTTTTTGGCTCTACTATCACTAATTGTTTAAAAAGATCATTAACCTAAGTGTAAAAACCCATAAAATCAACTTACTTTTATTCGGCATGCCCTCCTGAACGAGCAAGACATAAATTAATGCGATTTACTAAAGAAACTGTGAACACCTACTCCAACATATCTGGAGTGATCATCTCTATACTGTGGACAATCCTCTGTTTCAAGTCCTCTACACTGTTACATGATTTTTGGTAGACAATTTGTTTTAGGAATCCCCACAAGAAAAAAATCACATGGTGTAAGATCCGGACTTCTTGGTGGCCATTCGACACTTGACCCCATAGAAATAATCCGTTCCCCAAATTTCTCTCTCAAAAGATTTATAGTCGTATTTGAGCGATGCGCTGGCGCTCCATCTTGCATAAACCATAATTCATCACTTTGACCTAAATTTAATCGATCAAGTTCAGCAAATACTTTTTCTCTTAGTAGCTTTTGGTATGATGACGTTGTTACATTTTCATCAAAAAAGAAAGGTCCTATCACCTCAGTCGCAGTTATACCACACCAAACCATTATTCCTCGTTTGTCCATTGACACTTCTGATCTCACGTTCGGCTGTATCGATGACCAATATCTTGCATGTGATAAGGACACAGAACCATTTAAGAAGAATTTTGCTTCATCGGAAAATATCACTTGAAATAAGAACATAGGGTTTTCATTTAACTTCTCGATAAACCAGTTACATAAATAAACACGATCACCATAATCACTTGCATACAATTCAGAAACCATTCGGACCTTGTATGGTTTTACCTTCAAGTTTCTTAAAATTCTTTGTAGCGTAGTTTTCTTGATATTTAAGCCTAAGCTTCGACGAGCAAGGGATTTCTGTGGTGAACTAGTAACAGATAACAACACCTGTCTTTTTGTTTCTTCTGTAGAAACACTTGGAGATCTTGCTGCACTTTTTCTAGATGCAAGATAGGCAATGTGAAAACAATTGCTGCGGAACTGTTTGTATATACAAACGGTGAATTTGCATATCGTGTACTTTTAATCCGAGTTCTTTAACTATACGGGATCTTGTTGCTCTTGCAGATTTTTCTGATAAAATGTACCATTCAGTTACATTAGCACGCTGATCCTGAGTTAAAGGCTGCATGATCGAAGGACACTACAGTATGAATGCACTCTTAAAGTATACTGGAAACGACAAGTAATTATCAAATGATTAAGCCAGTCTATCCCCGAGATTCACCTACTATGTAATGTCCATTTCCGAAGAAGTCAATCTAACCCAGGTGTTGATTACAGACACGAAATCCTATTGAACTGTCAACACGTTAACTCGTAAATCGTTGGTGTATTGCGATAAGAAAAGGTCTGAAACTGTTGTCAGCATACATGAACAAGAAGTTGAGTCAGAAATTAGAGGGTGTTTTATAAACAAAAGTTTGTTGACATTGCTTAAAATCAGCTTACAGTGGGACGCCAACAAATGATTCGGACGTGTTCCAGTGCTTCTTAAACATACATCTCTTAGCATGCATTCTGAATAGGCCAGAGAGAAGCATGGAAGATAATAAAACAAAATGGTGTGGTTCTTTAAATGATTTTGGGACCGGGAAGGGGGAATTGAATCACTAAAGTGGTCGCTGGCACATGGAGGTAGCTTCTAAGCATTAATTTTGGTATATTTCCAAATATTTTGACGCTCACGGGAAATAACGAAAAGTTTGAATTTTTCTTCTTTCTTACTATCTTCCCCAATTTGGAGGTTTGGCGTAATAAAACTAGAAACGTATGTACCATCATAGATGAAAGGGGAGGAAGAAGAGGAATGGTATCGTATTTTCTACCTAAAACTGCTAATTTACAGCAAAATTCGTATAAATATAGAGCAAACTGCTTTCCGCATTTTACATTGAAACTCCAGTTAGGCTAATCAAATTTTGAGTTGATGCCACTAAAAGAGATCAACACATGACCATTATCATATTGTCGCTTTAGCTCTTTTTCTAAACAAACATTTTTTCGACAATAATGCCAAATTTCACTTTAATAATGAAAAATATTTACCATCTGCCAGTAGTTCCTTGCGTATAAGGACATTCATCATGAATTTCTATTGTTTTATGAAAGGGGATTGTAGCCTAATATCAGTCACTGGTACAGTCCGGAGCAAAAAACTTGCAACATGAGCATATATGTTTATTGTGAAATGACGAAGTCTTTTGCTCAAAAATAAGTGTGCAGGGGAGGACGCCGAAATTTCTCCTGGCGTGATTCATGCCACTTAGACGTTATGTTGATTCCCTGTGCTGTTAGTCGTAGTTTCACAATAAACTTACATGCTCATGTTGCAGGTTCTTTGCTGCGGATTGTACATGGAAATAGCATAGGAGCATTAATTCTGTGCGCCTTGCAATTAATTTCATGCTCATTGGCACTACCAAAATAAAATTCGGAATTTTTATACTTCGGCCCCTTTGCCCTCCAAAGCCAAAAATTACCAACAGCGCCCTTTGTCCCCTGTTACCAAAATAACATTTCAGATTTGGAAAATACATAACTTTTTTATGACAATAACGCCAAATTTCACATTAATCGACCAATAGAAAAAAAAAGTTTCTTCTGGTATGTCCCTGTTAAGGATATTTATCGCGATTTCTGGTGATTTGTGGAAGGTGGCTGTAGCACCACATCAATCACTGGCACATGCAAGGAGCATCGGAATATTAATTCGGTGTCATTTGTGATTAATCTAATACTCATTCACACATCCAGAATAATATATGGAATTTTTATAAACATCCATCATTTTATATTTCGCCCCCTGTGCCCTCCTAAGGCGGTGCGTTATCAAAATAACATTCCAGATTTGAAAAACGCATACTCTTTTGATATAATGACGCCTAATTTTACATTAATTAAAAAATACCTTCTTCTCGTATGTCCATACTAAGGATATTTATGGTGATTTTTTTTATTTTTGAAAGGGGCTAAAGCCCCATGTAAGTCACTGTCACATGCAAGGAGCATTAGAATATTAATTCTGTGACAGTGGTGAAAAATCTGATGCTCACTGTTTAACGAAGACTTATCACTGGATAGTCGTCAACCTGGTTCGGCTTAGTAAGATATATAAATCTTGAGTGGTAGTATTTGTTTTGCATGTAAAAATTATCTTTAATAATTATATACCATTATTCTCACCTTTTCTATTAGAATCATAAAGTCGGCGAACTGTGTTAAAAATGGTTTATTAGTTGATATACTTTATAATATCTTTTCCTTAAAACTGTCAAGCACACAAACTTGCTGACTAGGTATCCATAAAACATTTACATAGCAACAACTATCCCATAATAATACTTTACATATCTTAAAAACATTCTTCTTTTGTTAATATGAAATTAACATTCTACTAAGTATAGTGCACATGTATGAGCACTTTCTGCCCAAGGTACAGGTAATTATTACTCAATCCAAAGTATTTTGTTATATAATTGTCGCCCGACAATTGGACTGAATATAAAAGTCATGAGTAAGCTTGGCTTTTATCTTCAAGAACCACTGGTCCGTTTACAATAGTGTTCTTACATTGCATATGTCCATCACATTTTGATCGCACCTCGTATATCTCTTCATTACATTTCACATATATATATTTTTAACAAATCTTACACTTCATCAATACTTATCTTTTATTACAATAATTATATTTATTTCATTATTATTCACTATATTATTATTATATTTTCTTATTAAAATATCGTCGCTCATTTAATTAATCGTTGAAGGGTGCGAATTCAAAAATCGTAAAGGACAAACATGAGTTACAAATAGTCAGGGCGCATTATATAATAAATAAGTTAGATGTTTCAAAATAAACAGTGGATTCCTAAGGTATCAAAACATAGAAGAATCTCATTCAAGATAGTCGTTGAATAATTAGTTTTATAGAATGGATCTTATTCTTAACATAATCTTTGACAATTAAGTTTTCAACGCAAGTCAATCAAATATAAATAATCTTTGCTTTTAATCATTTATGAATTAAATTATAATTCTTACATATATTAAAAACATTTGAGAATTATCATTGATTAATGAGAATTAAAGAGAATTAAATTGAATAAAAATAAAATAAATGTTCATGAAAATCTATAGCTGATATGGATTTAACCAAATTTCATTAACGGTAATCAGGTTACATTCGTACTGGCATACGATTCTAATAAAGTACATTGTACTGCGCAATCATGATTAGGTTCTACAATATGTTGTACATGTATTTCTTCGCGATTCTGATTTCGATATGAAATGCCATCTCTTGTTCTCCAATTACGTCTATCCACGTAGTTCGTTGTATTCCTATAATTTCGCTCAGTACTTCGATTGTTTTTATATCTACTGCTGTTGGGTGATCTGACATCATGATTACCATGATTAGTTAGGTTAGGCGGATTCCCTACATAACTTTGTTTATTTTGCGCGTTTTGATTGCTAGAATATACTCGGCTTAGGTTAGGTTTCGTATTATTCACACTTCGGATATCTAAATTCCGAACTGGCACAAAATGATCTGAATTATTCTTATTTTTACCCATTCCGGCTTGTTGATTCATAGCATGGTATTGAGTTTCATAGCATTGGACAAGCATTAATAAATGGTTGAAACTCATACACTGTGTGGAAAATAAGATCTGTTGTAACTTAAATGGAAGCAAATTTCGAATCGATGCTATTATTCTTGATTCCGATTGCAATGGATTAACGACCTTTAATTCGTTGTATGTATTTACAACAAACTCTACAACAGATTTATGCAATCGAGGATTGAAGTGTTGATTTCGAATGGTGGCATCTCTATTTGCCAGCAAAAAGTCATTTTCATAATTTGCGATTAGTGCCGCTTTGAATTCTTCATAAGTACTGATGTGATCACGTACTGCTTTAAACCATAATGAACAAGGTGGGAGTAATACATGAGGGATTAATTTCATATATTGTGATCTATCTATACACATAATATTGCACTCGTCCTGGAATTTTTCTAAGAAAGAAGTAGCATTCTCGTTACACTTACCACTGAATTTGCTCATAGCTCGTATTTCACTCATCTTAACACTTAATTTTACCTTCCTTTTATCATTCCGTGTACTTGTTGAGTGATAGTTCCAATCCATTACGTGATGTGTTGTTACACCATCTATGTTTCGCCCATCTGTACTCTTCGGATGTATTTCGTCCAATATAATATCCTCATCAGACCCCGGCGAAGGTAAGTTCATCACTGGTGAGTGGGGAAACTCCAAGCGATCACTACCCAAGTTATTACGGTATGTGTTGTCCTTAACCTGTAGCGTTCGAATCTCTTCCTGTATAGTAGCTAACAATTGCGTATTTACACGTATGTTGTTAGAATTGTTGATGACCTGGATCTTTTGTTGTTGAACGGAAGATTCTATTACTTCTAAATCTTTTTTTACAGCACTGATTTCTTGGTTTTGGTGATTGTGCTTTTCCTGACAATCATCGGATATTCTTTTTAACTTTTCCTCGAACTGTGAGGATATGTCATTCACCACCTGGACAATTGTCTCTTTCGTTTCATCTGACTTCTGTTCTATCCGTCTACTTAATTCTTCATATTGCTTGTTAGATTCGTCGAACTTCTGTTCCATTCGTCTGCTTAATTCTTCATATTGCTTGTTAGATTCATCAGACTTCTGTTCTATTCGTCTACTTAATTCTTCAGAGTTATGTTCTATCGTCTGCTTTAATTCTTCGTATTGCTTATTGGATTTTTCGGAGTTCTGTTCTATGGTCTGCTTTATCTCGGTAGACATCTGAATCAATTGTCGCTGTAAAGCTAACAAGATTCGGTCTTCCGATGTCAATCCTGGTGTTACACTAGTTTCACCGTTGTCACTATTATTTGATTCATGCTCCGTTGTTTCGTTGACCATTTTTCTTACAATTATTTTACCACTTCTCAATACGGTCAAATTTGTATTCATTAACTAAAAAAGTAAATTCACTCCTACTATGCTTCGGGATGAGAATTTACAGTATATCCTGGGTGAGGTAAACCAAAATTTTTAACGAAGACTTATCACTGGATAGTCGTCAACCTGGTTCGGCTTAGTAAGATATATAAATCTTGAGTGGTAGTATTTGTTTTGCATGTAAAAATTATCTTTAATAATTATATACCATTATTCTCACCTTTTCTATTAGAATCATAAAGTCGGCGAACTGTGTTAAAAATGGTTTATTAGTTGATATACTTTATAATATCTTTTCCTTAAAACTGTCAAGCACACAAACTTGCTGACTACGTATCCATAAAACATTTTACATAGCAACAACTATCCCATAATAATACTTTACATATCTTAAAAACATTCCTCTTTTGTTAATATGAAATTAACATTCTACTAAGTATAGTGCACATGTATGAGCACTTTCTGCCCAAGGTACAGGTAATTATTACTCAATCCAAAGTATTTTGTTATAACTGGTATTTTCGGAACAAACTTTTGAATTTTTATAAAGATCCATCATTAAGTGCTTCTCCCCCTGTGCCCCCCTAAGGCGGTGCGTTATCAAAATAACATTCCAGATTTGAAAAACGCATACTCTTTTGATAGGCCTAGTTTTACATTAATTAAAAAAAAATACCTTCTTCTCCTATGTCCCTACTAAAGATATTTATGGTGATTTTTTTATTTTTGAAAGGGGGCTATAGCCCCATATAAGTCACTGACACATGCAAGGAGCATTAGAATATTAATTCAGTGACAGTGGTGAAAAATCTGATGCTCACTGGTATTTTCGGAACAAGCTTTTGAATTTTTATAAAGATCCATCATTAAGTGCTTCTCCCCCTGTGCCCCCCTAAGGCGGTGCATTATCAAAATAACATTCCAGATTTGAAAAACGAATACTCATTTGATACAATGACGCCAAATTTCACTTTAATTAACAAAAAAACCTTCTCGTATGTCCCTACTAAGGATATTTATGGTGATTTTTTAATTTTTGAAAGGGGGCTGTAGCCCCATTATCAGTCACTCTTACATGTAAGGACATTGGAGCATTAATTCTGTGACATTTGTGATTAATCTCACGCTTACTGGCATTCTGAAAATAAATTTTGGGATTTTGGTAACATATCACCCACCACCTTTTTACGCCCCTTGCCCCCCAAAATGGGGAGGGACCTTCGCAAAATAATGTTTGAGACGGCTTTACTAGCTTTGTGAATGAGTGTTTTTGCATTTTGTAACAAATACAACTCATTTGCTCCAAAATCTTCACGAATAATTATTGGAGAAAACTGCTTCTAAAATTTAACATTGAATCTCCCATAAGGAAAATGAACTTTCGTGTTTACACCCCTAAAAGGGGGGCTAAACAGCAATTTTCTCTTATTTTCTTTAGAATTTCGAAAAATTCAGATATTTCTCAATAAGAGTGCCAAATTTTACATTAATAGTGTATAAACTTCATCTTCTCCCAGCGCTGTAGAAAATAACACGAATTATGGAACAGTCTGTATATATATATATATATATATATATATATATATATATATATATATATATATATATATATTTGGAGACAGAGAGAGAGAGAGAGTAGATAGTTAGACTGATAGATGTAACTCTCTTAGGAAGTAAACCATACAAGGTAGACAAAAACATTTTTTACTAGATACCAAGTAACAAGTAGAGACCTACACAGCATCATAATACGAGGTGTTGTGATGAAATTAGATGGCACTGCGAATATCTTGGAAACGAATTATCCAAGATAGATGATTGTCAAAAAGTATTGGAAAGATCTTAATCCAGCAATGGATCGACAATTGTTGATAATGGTATGTATGCATAATGAAATGAAACGAAATCTTTAAGTTTTACGTCCCACGGTATGCCGGCTAGGTTAAAGGAGATGGTGATGATGAGAAATGAATGGAATGGTGAAACGGAGAAAGTGGGAGGAAACAGGAGAACCCCGAGAAAACCCATGCACACGGTATTTGTCCATCACGAAGCTAACTTGGCGTGAACTAGTACGTATGCGTTTCAAATATAAACAACCCAATTCTCATTCTTGATATCTGAACACTTGAGATTAAGAAATAAATGCTTATACGGTTTCCTGAGATATCGTATGTTTACCCTGTAGCTGTAAATATGTCTAAAACAAAGATAATTAAACTAAAATTGACTGTTCCTGGGTATAACTGGGTAAAATTTATTGTTATGTCTAGGTTTAACAAATGGTTCCACGAACTCGAAATGTTTTAACAACCGGTTCTAGCGAACCGGGAGAAGAGCAGCACTGTATATATTATTAAAGATTCATAGGACCTTATGCAGAGTCGTTTTGACGTATGTTCAGCGTCATACTAAAGGCCTGACTACTGCGGGAAACATTAAGTTAGTGGAACTATTTTTAGTATGGCACGCGTCAGAACGACTCTGCATAAGGCCTATAATTTTTATTTTTTTTTTAATTTGAGGCTTTTGGTGTAGTAAAGGCGTAAGCGAGTTTACGCCCTTTTCGTATCAAACGCATTTCTGGCTTTTGTCATGCTTGTTCAGCCTCCTGGTAACATTTAAATTCAATACCGGAATAAAATGCTGAATGTTACATTGTTTCATGTAAGGAAAATAACACTTCTGTAAATTTTCAACATCGTTTTTTTCCAACTGCATGTTTCACAGTTACGCCCTTATTGCGTTAAACTCCTCAATTATGTTATATTTGTTATTTTTCCTATCTTTCCTTTTTTAATTTTACTTATCCTAAATTTTTTTTTTTTTTTTAAATATTCATATAATTTGGAATTGTACTAGGAAAATATTATTTTATTTCGTTTGCTATTATTTTCCTTTTTTATTCGTTACATATACAAAACGTGATGCTTGAAAACAACTACGCTTAAGCAAGGATTTTACTTTCCCTGTCTTGAGAAAGGAAAAAAAATATATATTAAACATACTAGTACGTCATATCATGTATTATTTACCTAAAAAGAAGTAGAATGAATGTTTTAAATAATTTTTGCTTTCTTCGCAACAAAATAAAATTGTTTTTGGAACATGTTGTACAGTATCCTTCTTTCTTTTTTAAGTCCCACTATTCAGAAATGTACTTTGTAAGCTTTTTCTTCGTTAAATCGTATTCTGTCTCTGTTTCACATAGAGAATACGTTCAAAAATGAAATTTTTAAAGAATGTTTTTCACTCTTTTTCTTTCGTTTAGTGACACACCCGTGTCACTTTTGCTTTAAAGTATAAATATAAGAGGGGAGTTTAATGGAATACTGTATATACACTTCTTTGTTCTCAAAAGCAGGTCGCTTATGAAAACGCATATTTTAGTTTCAGAGAAATGTAAATCTGCCAAAGGTTGCCATTAAAAAAAATAATCCGTGATTTTTTGTTTTCTTAGGCAAAGGTAAAAATAGGGGTGGTACATGAGATAGTAGTCAAGTATGTTCGTCTCAGGAGATTAATAAGTGCTTATGAACGAGCACCCGAGCATCATGAATTAATATTTTAGATTGTATTCCTCCTGCATAGATTTTTTGTATTTTCTTTCATTATTTTTTTAAGGGCTTTGTAGTATTAACGATTGTTCTTATATTAGTAATATATAGTATTTGTATATGAAAAATATATGTTTTAAAATCCCTTACTCCTGAAATCATTTATATTCTTTACGTATTTTTAAAACAGCGTATGCACATGGTTAAGTGCTTGGAGAAGGTTTCAGGTATAGCCTTAACTTCATCAAGAAAAAAAAATCAATAAATAAGATATTTAGGTTTCAATTCACTTTCAACTGTAGTAAAACACTGGGCTTACAGAAGTGTGAAAGTGAAATGAAAGCAAGAATAGGAATGGGGAGAGAAGCACTTAGGAGGAAGGAAAGTATTTTTGTAAGCCTTCGATAAAAAGTAAACGAAAGGACTAATAAAATGTTTAGAATGGTATTATATTTTGATCCTAAAACTTGGACACTACTTAAAAGCCACAGGAAAAGACTGGAAATTTTCAAAATATGGAGAACGAGCGAATAAAAAAACGAATGAGAAAGTGTTAGGAGTAGCTGAGGAGAAAATTACTAGAATGGAGTGAAATAGTTTGGTTATTG
The DNA here is from genome assembly GCF_964235325.1 of Thermobia domestica. Taxonomy (NCBI): domain Eukaryota; kingdom Metazoa; phylum Arthropoda; class Insecta; order Zygentoma; family Lepismatidae; genus Thermobia; species Thermobia domestica. Next base: position 97,245,876 of record NC_137468.1, read on the forward strand.
GCTGATGATGATGTAAAAATTCCAAATTATTGGGTAAAATCACAGAAGAGGGTACATGTATCAGAAGGGTCGTTAAGTAATAGAAACTTAACAAATTAGTTATTGAACTTCCATGCTTTCCTTGCATTAACCTTGGTAGGAAATCCGAGTATGTAGAAAGCCAAACTGAATGCTGACCAGCTGCCCACAAATCACTAATATAAGATCAGTCTGGCTAGTCATAGATTTTCTTGCTGCAACAACCAACTATTATTGAATCTCTAACGGAAAAAATCGTTCAAAAGAACACTTTTCTTCATGTTCCTAACACTCCTTTTCCTTTAGTCTCTTCTTTTCATTTTCTTTCTTTCTTTCCTTTTAGAAAGCTTTGGAAAAACAATGTTTCGGTTTCCTTTATATAAAAATCTCTAATACACGTAACAATACACCCACTGTTATCTGTTCTGTGTCAAGGATACGAACGTTGAACGTGGGCGTACGTATTTAAGTGAAAGAATGATGAAAAATACCTCCTTGCTCAACACACGGTTTGCACTCACATTAATTAATTGAGCTCATTATGAAGTGTATTGCTCTGGGACCGCTTCTGGGAGGATGTTAAACGCAGGAGAAATAACATGAACGTGGAAGAAAAGTTGCTCCTTTCTCCTTCAGTGTTATGAACAACAAACTCCAGTCGGTTCGAATGAAATATGGATGCTTACGTTTGAAGAACGCCGTGGAGATTCTAGTGTGAAGGTGTTGCCAAATCAGATAACATGTTATTGATGTACGCTGAGAATGGGTGATAATGAGTTTTTCCTCTTTTGTATGGTAAAATAAACTTTTTCATCCACAATACTTACGCAAAAGATACACAGCTAGAATTTCTCGTGTACACTAAAAATATCCAGTATCCGGACATCGGTATATTGTACAAATATACGGAATCCTTATGTTTACTACGGAAATCTGTACGGAACTCCAAACAGAGCATCCAGAGCTTCCTCATCACTATATTGTTAGCGCATACGCGTTTCGGTGCGAGAAATTCGGGTTTGATTTTCGGTGGGAGTTCATGTTGTTTGAATCTCCTGTAGGTCCACGTCTCATATTACCTCGGTGCTGAAAGGGATGTTGAACTTCAGTCGATTTATTTATTGATTGAAATTTAATTTAACTTTTTAGACCCGAGGCTACATAACACGGCTACTCTTAAATTTTTGCTCAGCTCTTTTATTCGAAGCAAGCACTGCTAACTGAGTGCTGAGCGTGAAGTCACGAACACAGAAAGCACACACGTTGCTAGCTACCTAGTTACAAACAAGACTCGATGAAATCAACCCTAAACTTGAAATACGGTAATGTACGAGACAAAATGTTCATGACAAGATTCCTCATGAGACATCGCTTTCATGACACATTTACGAGACGAGAGAACTTCAACTCTTGTCTTGTGCTCATCACTGGTTGGAAGATTGGTACATGAGACAAGCATGTTGAAAGGCTACTGAACGTCTAAAAGAAACATCTTTCGTTAGCTTGTACTGTCCATGGTGAAACTAGTCTAATAATTTTTGGGATGGTTTTAAATAGTGTTACTCATGAGAGATGAGACGAAAAATAAGGTTTTCTTGTCTTTTTTAATAAATTATTGTTGAACCCTCGTCTCGTTTTGCAAATTTACGTACAAAATTTATTATATCAAGAAGTTAAAGCATCCTTCCGCGTTACGAGAGGTTCACGTAGGGTGGAATATAACAATATTTAAACATAATTTATTATTTGAATATATTGTGTAACGACTTGCGTATCTTTAAACTCTGACAAATTTTCTTCATTATGTTCGTACGACCACTTTATAAATAAATTGTTTTTATACTATGAATCATGTTACAGTAAAATAGTGTTTGAGATCTAAGACTTGAGTGAACTATGGTTACCAAAGAGACGAGAAAGTTTAATCCAGCCTCGAAACGAGACGAGAAATGTAATGTTTCCCCTCGTCTCATTACAAAGTGTACTTCTCGACTCTCATCCCATTTAAAAGTGTACTTCTCATCTCAACTCTCGACTTATTTGAAAGTATACTTCTCATTTCGACTCTCATCTCATTTGGAAGTGTACTTCTCATTTCGACTCTCATCTCATTTGAAAGTGTACTTATCATTTCGACTCTCCTCTCATTTGAAAGTGTACTTATCATTTCGACTCTCCTCTCATTTGAAAATGTACTTCTCATTTCGACTCTCGTCTCATTTGAAAGTATACTTCTCATTTCGACTCTCGTCTCATTTGAAAGTGTACTTCTCATCTCGACTCTCGTCTCATTTGAAAGTGTACTTATCATCTCGACTCTCGTCTCATTTGAAAGTGTACTTCTCATCTCGACTCTCGTCTCATTTGAAAGTGTACTTCTCATCTTGACTCTCGTCTCATTTGAAAGTATACTTCTCATCTTGACTCTCGTCTCATTTGAAAGTGTACTTCTCATCTTGACTCTCGTCTCATTTGAAAGTATACTTCTCATATTGACTCTCGTCTCATTTGAAAGTGTACTTCTCATTTCGACTCTCGTCTCATTTAAAAGTGTACTTCTCATTTCGACTCTCGTCTCATATAAAAGTGTACTTCTCATTTCGACTCTCGTCTCATTTAAAAGTGTACTTCTCATTTCGACTCTCGTCTCATATAAAAGTGTACTTCTCATTTCGACTCTCGTCTCATATAAAAGTGTACTTCTCATTTCGATTCTCGTCTCATATAAAAGTGTACTTCTCATTTCGACTCTCATCCCATTTAAAAGTGTACTTATCATCTCGACTGTCGTCACCTTTTGGAGACGAAACAGAGAAATTTCTTGTCTCGTGTCAAACTCTAGTTTGAAACACATTATCTTAAAGATAGAAGAGAATAAACTTCTAAAATGGATCGATCGATCGGAAAACCAATAGCAGAGAATTTTCTCTGAAGGCACTACAGTCTTCTTGCACATTGTACTTCTTTGTAAGGGCCTACGTCCTCAATATAAAACACCTTGTTTATCCATTTTATCATTTTTATTTTATTATTATTATTAAAGTAGAAAGCAAAACGAAGCATAATGGTAACGGGGTTTTCTTTTTTGTTATTGATGACTGTAAAAGGAGTAGTGCTATTGTCAACAAAGTTCTGATCGATTTTTTGGAAAGTTTTGCTCCGCTTTCTTTTGTTCAGGACATAAAGAACAATATTTTTCCAAAGAAGTAACAAAGCTGCTAGACTCTGCACGTAAGGAGAAAAAACTATGTGTCATAAAAATTTTAAAACTCCAAACGCTCTTTTACTTCGCCGCCGACAAACTAGGCAATAATTCATAAAAGTTATATGCAAATGGAAGTAGTAGTAGTGTGTACATTCAATATAGTAAGGAATGAATTGTATTCATTCTATCGGTATCTGTTTTTCTTTTTGCTTCGGTCTTTAAAGATCAATATAAACTACCTACGTTGCGTGGTTTTTGCCCGTTGTGGAGTTTCTCTGTCGTAGCTTTTGCCCTAAATAGTTTAATACTTGTGGCTATTCCCAGAAAGTCACGAGTCAGAGTCTAAAAGTGAAAAAATCTTTGATTTTATCTGACTCAGGAGGGGAAAGCAACAAAACCAAACAAAATGAGAAGTTAATTGAATTTACATTTCTTAATCTACAAATCGATATTCCATAATATAAAACATAGCGTATATAACATCTTTCTGATTACGAGTTATACACTGCATTTTAGATATTATATTTGAAATGAGAGAAAAAATATTTTTATGGCCTGTTGGTAATATGTAGTTTATTCTCTGTTGGTCGTATAGCATTCTTATCTACTTAGGTAATTAATTTTAAATATGAGCGTAATTTGCGATTTTTTTCAGATGTTCGAGTATTGTCAAATAATAATGTTTGTCAGTATGCTAAAGAAAATATAGTTTATGTGGAGTATGGACGAAAATGTCATTTGGTTTTCTCCTTTCTGCTTATATTTCTTCCGTGGTTGAGTAAGTTTTTTTATGATGGTTTTAGCCTTTCAATATTTCAGTTTCATTATCTTTTGTACTGTTTTATGAATAGAGTGGTTCTATAAAGGTAATCAAGAAAGTTCTATCGCTTTTTGTGGAGGAATGTGCTCACAGTGACTAGAATTTGACTAATTCCAGTAAATAAGTTGCTAGCAATGGAAGAAGAATATTGCATTTCAACTTGGAGTATCTTTGGGAATTAATTTTTCAACGAATCAGAGGTAAATATTTATTGACATTACCAATACGAATCTAAAGGCAAGAGTCAAATAATCGAGTGAGTGAGTCCAGAGTCGCTGAAAAGTGAGAAAATGAGAAATGAGAGATTCCTATTACGACAACGTTCGTGGTGTTCTACTCTGAGGATCTCATAAATTAAGAATTCCTCTCTGAGAGCACCACATTAAATGCCGCTGCGTACGTGAATATATTGAAACGTCTGCTGTAACGGATCAAACAAACAATGTGACTGAACTCTGCTCCATGACAATGTCCGGCCACATATTGCCTTTCTAGTGCAGCAGTTCCTGGCCAACATAAGAGCTGTGTCAATCAGTCATCCACCTTACTCCCCAGCTTTGTTTTCCCCTGACTTTTTTTTTTTTTTGTTTTTGTTTCCCGAATTGAAATCAGCCCTGAAGGGTCAGAGGTTCTCGGACATTTCCAACATCTCACGTAATGTTACGATAAAGCTGAAGGCCATCCCTAAAGACGAGTACGTCATGAGTTTCCAGGACTTGTACAGGTATGCCCAGAAGAGAATTAACATCAATGGTTATTACTTCGGATGATAGTAACTACCGTTTCAGGTAAGACAACAATTCATTTGAAATATAGATACTTTCACCAAACTTTGTGAACAGAGGTTGTAGACGACTTTTGAGTACCTTCCTTAGTCTTCTTCGCGCGCTTCTGCTTTTTATTTGTACTAGCAATATTCTTAGTAGCCAACTTAATACCTGAATTGTGTGATGACTTCACAAAAAATCTTCACTCTTATTTGTAATTAAAGTTTGAGATATTTCATCTTCTCCAGACAATGGAATCTTAACTTAGTTCTTGATATTTTTAGTGTTTTTATTGTTCTTTCCCACATTGTGCGAAAACGAAAAGTACGTCAGTACTCCAAAGATGATGACAAATTATAATTTTATAATCGTAGTAATATGACAGGTTTATTTGTAACGTATGATTTCCCAATAACAAAAGTAATAGTACTTGGAATATTGGACAAAAGATTCAATATTCAATTACCTTCAATGGTGCGCGGTCAGTGACCTCGTTTTCTTTAAAACAGTGTAAAAAAATATTGTAGTGGTTCGTGATCACTGATACATTTACCTACTTCTCTGTGCAGTGGCTATCACGCACACCTTTGTTACACCTGGTCCAGGGCTTGATTTCCAATAGGAGAGAACTCATTACGGTAATTTGGATTCCACCTTTAAATTGTGGGTCCATATCTTATTGAAAAAAAAAGTTGAACTTCAACAAACAAAGAAACTAACATTCCTCCCCTTCGTTTTGTTTACAGTACATGTTTTCCCATCGGATTCCACCTTTCTTAAAATCACAATAAATGCTACACATATTTGCATTACTTCCACGCGAGAAGCGTTTTCACGGTGACTGTTTCTCTGTGGCAACTCTTACTCCGATTTTTAACAAACCTGGCCACCTACGGTCCTGAGACCAAATTCTGAAACTAAGGAACGGAAGAAAAGAGATCTAATGTCGATATTTTTTTTAAATGTCTGATTTTCTGAAATAGATCTAATTTCAAAGACCACATCCAAATCGGCTAAATTCAACAGAGTCGTTCGCTTTAATAATAAATAAATAAATAAATAACGAATACCGGAACAATTAACTTGAGTTCTTTCAGCGTGTAACCAGATTATATTATATATAACAGCGAGTCTTTTGCTGGCTATACGATTTCATTAGATTATAATTTAGAGGTATCCTCTTATTATCCATCAAGGGTCAGTCCCCTCTGCTCTGAGGTAAGAATAATCAATATAATATAATAAAGGTAGATAAGAAAGAAGATACATTAGAACCTATAACATTACATTATATTGGATTTAAGCTTACCTAATAGCGGAAAAGTGGAAGCTGAACTATTGAATCGGGGAAATTTGATCAGCATGTTCTTTTGTTATTAATATTATTATTATTGTTATTTAATAAGATAGCTAGCAGAATTTGGACAACTCTGTCCCCTTACACAAGTATAGATGAACGTTCGTAATAATTGCATCTGTAATCAGTACGTCTTCTTGGAAGGCGGACATTGAATTTTGATTTGATTAAGCCTCCTAATGATTAAGGACTATTCTATCTGTTTCTTTTTTTTTTCAGATGTATCAATTTAAATGAAAAGAACCACGAAAGGCGAAGGGGAAAAAGGTATATCGTTGTTTCTGTTAACAATTCCGTTCAATATTTCCATCCCTTATACAAACCATCATCCCTTGTGTTCCGTAGACCTCTTGCAGTTCAATAAATCGATATTGGAGTCAAGTTACCGAGTCTCCAGAAATTCTCTTCCCCACACCAGGTTTTCTGTCGCACTCTTGTTTTCTTTTTTTTTTACTTTAATTTTTTTTTAGTTTTCCCTTCTGTATGTCCCTTTTCTTATTAAGAGAACCGGGCAACATTTTCTTTCTTCTGTCCAAAAATAAAAAGCACAGATAGATTATGGGTTTTCTCAATGGTTTAAGTTTAAATTGGATTTTTAGAGGAACGCAATACAAAACTAAATTAGTAAAATGTTTCTATTAAGAGAATTTTTCCTTTAAAAAAAGCTAAAATAAAAGGCTAACATTTCTCCTAATCTACAGAATAAAAAAGAAAATATTTTTAAAAAGTTTCAGATTTAAAAAAAAAGAAAAAAAAACATCTTTTGATGATACTAGAGGTAAAGCCTATCAAACACGGTTCAATTACGTTTTATAAGGAAAATAATGATAAAGTGGATTTTTGTAAAAATAAAAAAAAATATAGAAAATAAAATGCTTTCAACTCGAGTAAAATAAATAATATAATGTATAGTACAGTATAACTTCACGTGCTAAAGAAAACTATTTGATATTTTTTCACACAAAAATTAAGTGAAATTTTTCAGTTTAATGTCCCACGATTATGTCCTCTAGGCTAAGGAAGAAGAATGATTAAGGCAAGCGAAAGATGATGGAAGAATTGGTGGAACGAGAAAGTGGGAGAAAAGGGGACTATCCCGGGAAAACCCACGGTCATGGATGTTGTACACCACAAACTTACTTGGCCGGAGATCGAACAGGGATCCCTACGCACCAGAGGTAAGCGCTCTACCACTGAACCACGGTCCCCTTTTGTTTTACATATAAAGTTTTCGACGCAATTTTATCAAAAATAAATAATAAAATGAAAATAAACAAATAAAATAAAAAAACTCCAATTTAACGTTCTATTGCTATGCCCTGTAGGGTAAACAAGATGGTAATAAGTGAAAGTGAACTATTATGAAAGAATTGATGGAATTAAAATTTTTGGACGAAATCGGAAAAATCGGAGAAAATCCATGGACTAGATCTTGTTTACCACAAATTCACATGACTCGGGATTGAATAGGGGCCCTTCGCATCTGAGGTGTGCACTCAAACATTGAGGCACGGTGTCCCTGCTAGTGTTCAAGAAATCGGTTATTGTTTCTCAAAATCATATCCCCCCGTAGGAAATTCGCGGTTTTTGAAACAAGTCAAGTAGAACACGGAATGCACAAAACTCACTTATTTCTTATTGCAGCTTGGATACTCTGAAAAATCGCTTAACAGCCGAAGTTTCAATTATATCGATGTGGCTTAAGTTGTGTTAAAATTTGGGTAATTGGCTATCTGAACATTACATTATTACGGAAATAGTTTTCCAAAACCGTAATTGTCCTTTCTAATCTGAAATGACGAAACGAATTCCAGACAAACAGACATGATGATTGAATGTCATTCCAAAATTATAAAAATACAAGACATAGAAAATACAATTAAAAGAACTATTTTCCATCTGGCACTGGGCGATCTCGAAGGAACGAACATAGATTCATCACGGGAACGTTTTCTACTTCTAAAGAGTTTTATTATAAAAATCTTATTATAAATAGTGTAATACAAAAATCATTCTGGTATAAATAATTCACTAATACTGGGTAAAGAGAGGTATCCCAAGGCCTGAGCAAGCTAAGTGGAGTGAACCCAAGATCCTCAATGTTCCATGCAAGCAGAGGGGGGTTGAAAGCCACAAAACTCCACGCAAGATAAGTGACCTAAGTTAAGGAGTTCCACCGAGCTCCAAGTAAGCTAAGTGCGCAGGAAACGAGGTCTAGAGTTCCGAGCAAGCTAAATAATTTGGGTTAGGTAGCTCCTAGAACTCCAAGCAAGCTAAAGTAGAGGAGGTGACCAACCCAAGACTGATAGTGATTGCTGAGGTCCTCCTGGTTTTTATGGCTGCTCCTGTGTGGCTCTGGCGCTGCTGATTCTTGTCACATAATCAATGGTATCACTAGTGTCCCTACGTCTGGTACTGTGATAACTCGTAGTAAGACGCACATGGTTAATGTTTATAAACATGAGCACGTGTTGATTGTTAGTAAACAGAGCCATATGCGGGATTATTATTATTATTATTATTACCTAGATTTTTTGAGCTTAACATCCCATGATTATGCTCCTAGATTAAGGAAGACGATAATGATGATGAACAAAATTATAGAATGAGGAAAGTGGGACGAAATGGAAGCAGCCCGGAAAAACCCACGCACATTGTGTTTGACCACCACAAAGCTCGCTTGGCGTGAATTAGATCGAGCCAAAGATCCCACGTACAAGAGGTGAATCACTGATTTGCACGATCCCCAGAATACCTACAAGTTGAAACTTACATTGCATTTTTTAAAAATTAAATTTAAAAAACTGGAAATAAACAAAGAAACGTAATACAAAAAAATCACGTTGATTGGATTGTCAGTTTGTAAATTAAAAGCAAACAGAGTGCATGCAATAACAATAAGAGACTAGTAATATTGTATTCATGAAGTACATACGCAATCGTTCTTACGCATTAATTACGACTCGCACTATTGTTTCTTTTATCAATTAATTTTTTTTAAATCTTCATTAACAAAAGCAAATACAACTATTTGGGAGAGAGAGAGAGGGGGGGGGAGAGAAAGAGAGAGAGAGAGAGAGAGAGAGAAGAAGTTTTGTTTATTATCGTGTTTACAAATAGAATATTAGGGCGTATGTATAATATTGCAAAACAATACGCGTTAAGTTTATGATAAAGTAAGTTTATCTTTTTGTTTTCGTCTATCAGTAATTTAACGATCGTTACGATGCGGAAGTTTTTTAACCTGAACAACAATACTATGTATATAAAATAATAATAATAATAGTAATAAATAATGCTTTTGTAACTGTAGAAACAGACCTTTTCGTGCAGTAAAATGAAGAAATCGGACTATGACTAAAAGCATTATGCGTTCGCACCCAATGTGTTTGGCCTTAGTCGCATTTCTTCATTTTATCTCAACAAAAACATTTCCTCCTTTTTACTGTATTTTCTAAACTTTCGTTAATAAGACAAAAACATTGAATTGTCGCAGTGAATATTTTTTAAGTTCATTTTAAAAAAGTATTGTTTTCAAAATCTCTCTAATACACATAGTCCTCATTATTTAAGAAAAATGCTCCAACTTATAATGTTGATATGTTGCTGTTCATTAGAACGCCTAGTCAACTGCAACCAGCCCAACTTTTTAGACGGGTTGGGTTGTATAAGTAGCAGGCACTATTTTTAAATATTAATTTTATTACTTTCGCAGTAAGACAATCTATAGAGTGAAAATTGTATATCATCGGATTTAAGTATCTATACAAAAAAAGGAAAAGGAAAGAAAAAAATAAAAAGGAAAGAAAGAAAGTGTGCGAAATTTAAGTTGAAAGATTTTACGCTGACGAACAGAAAAGTAACTTGATAAAACATTGTAATAAAACACGCTATGGATATTAGATGATGGATGATATTACAGAGCAACACACTTGTTCATCAGTGGATGTAAGCTTGTTTGTTTTACGTATAATATCTAGAAAAAAGTGCCTCACTAATTAAAGAACTTTCTTGCACCTGGAAATGATAGATTTACCCAATTTCATGAATATCGCTTAGTTTTCGCTTTAAATGAACTTTCCAAAATTAGAAATGTAAGTAGTTACAACTTTCTCGCTATGTATATACAAGTAGAGTTTGACTGAAATCAGTGTACAAAAAAAAAAAAAAAAAAAAAGTAAAACCGCTTCGTAAATAGAGTATCTTTGTGATTAAATGGTTAAAATATGAGCCTTCGGTGCGGAAAAATCAGTTTAGTATTGCAATATCGCCTCATATTTATAAAAACAACAACATATATCTATGAAACTTTAAAACACGAAGTACTGCATCAGAAATATTCGGAAGCTACAAAAAGTAAAATTTAGAGCAGCTAAGATTATATCTGCTGACTTATACAAAGGAACAGAGCAGCATAGAGAACAGCAGCACAGTAAAACATAGTTGTGTAATTTCAACACAACAATAGCCTTGTGTTTCTCGTTTTATAGTTGTCACTTGCAATCGGATTCTCATACTCTTCAGTTTGTTGTCTGAGAGTAATCTGGATGACGTATTATACTAACTATGTGTAACAGGGCCGTAACTTGTGGGAGGCAGGAGACAACTGCCCCCAGGGAACCTCCAAACCGTTCGAGGGGGTTCATTTTAAGACAAAATTTTTTTACTCAATATATAATACGAACATGAAATTATAAATGAAGCATCAAACAGGTTCACTACATTACATAAACAAAACAGCACGCAAAACGTCAATAAAGCAAAAATGAGTCTTGAGCCCATTTCAGTAAAAAAATATCTACTATTAGGGACCCTAGAAATAATATTTATTTCTATGGCTTTAAGATTTGTCAATATTCTCCCCTGATTAATTTGTCATGTATGAAACGCGCCCAGGAACGTAACTAACAGTCCCGCAGACCTTGCTGTGCGGGAGGGACCAAGGCTCCAAGGGGACCATAAAGAATAAGAGAAAGATGGAAAGACGGGGCCCAAAAATTAGAAAAATAATTTTTCTATGGGGCCCAAATACACGTATTAATGCTTGTCCCACAGAAGAAGATCTAAGTTACGACGCTGATGTGTAACGAAATTATGTATAGATTTGCAAATGTCTTATATTGCACATATACAATGTAAGATTTTCAACCATATATTCAAACTCATTCGGAAAGATTAGTTGTAGATGTCTCAGGCAATATATAATTATAGTGGCGTATGCAGAATTTCATAAAAAGGGTTGTAGCACTGTATTTCATATCCTCTCAGGACAAGCGTGACTATATATATATATATATATATATATATATATATATATATATATATATATATATATATATATATATTCTCTTCCACTAATAATAAAGAGAGGTTAACAAGTTACACAGGAATTTAAAGATCGCACTGGGAAGGTAAGCCCAAGATCCAGGTTCAAATCAGAATTATTATTCCAAAACGTTGAAAATTAATGCCTAAAGTATGCACTGTGAAACATTATGTTGAAATTATAAAGTTACTAATTCATTAGGCGCACGCAGCAATAAAATTTAATAATCAAATCGTAATTATTGTACAGTATAATGAACGTAATTATTGTTTGAGCGACATACTTCAATACTTCATAACACTGTGTTTCAACATTTAATGTTTCGTTACCAGAATTATTTCATATTTTACTATATATCTAATAAATATTTTCTTTGCCATATCTTACTCAAGGGGGAGTTAAACCACCACAAAGCCTCCTTTTGGGTATGCCACCACACAGTTAATTTTGTTATTTTTTGCAAAGTTTACTGATTTAATAAATTTCTTGTTTATTCCTGTTGTCAGCCAGATAATCATATTTGTATATGTGTTAGAATGAGCTGTCGTCGTCTCATTTTGAATAACTACACCTTCAGACCTCTGTGTTCTATTGGACTTCATTTTATCTCTGCAATATGAATGACCTAGTTCCACATTGTACAAAAGGGCCATATAAAGGTGCACAACACGGGCTGGATTAAATAAGATAGTCCAATGACAGGTATTCTTTTCTGTGGCGTTAAACCTGCGTTCCTTCTAAGGTCATAGAGTTAATGTAGCCATAGTAACATCAATTCATTCTACTCTCGACAATAAAAGGATATTCATATTCACAGCACATGAAAGGTAACTATCTAAAAGAGTATTAGTTATCTTATTTTTCGGCTTCTCTTCTACGAAAAGGTGATTTCCGGTAACCCTTTCACTGCTGTTACATCAATAGACAAGACACATACATACATACAAGCAGCAGCGGCAAAGGTCCGTGTCATCGACTTGTGACACAAAAGCCATGATAAAACCAGAATAGGCAGGTAGAGCGAACAAAACGAGGGGTTGAGCGAGGTGAGGGACGAAATCTGTTTTAAATGTCAGCGACCACACGAGAACAAGAGCGCCTCTAATTAATAATGCTATTGCTGGTTGACATTTTGAAAAACAGAAGAACGGGACATGAAGAAGAGAAGAGAATTAGAAAAAAAGAACAAAAAAGGAATTATAAAAAGAATATACTAAAGAAAGAACATTCAAAAAAATAGGAAGAGATTTCAAATCTTTTTCTTAACTTCCTTTTTTCTTTTGTTGTAATTATTACTATTATTATTATTATTATTATTCCATTTTTTACTTCACCCTTCTTTGTTGTAAAGATATGGAAAATGGCTTGCTAGCTGGTCAACTTTGTAAAGAAGTAATTTACAGCTAGATTTTATTACGTATACAGAATATTCCAATAGAAATAGTGAATGTTTTGCTATGACAAACACAAAATTTCAAGGAAATATGTTCCAACAATAATCGCTTAAAAATGAATGTAATCATGTATGTCCAAGGCTCCCAGATTTTCAGACTAGAACATCCGGACGCCCTTACACTAAAAACCGAGATACCCTATGAAAGTTGACAGTATAATCATAGTTATGCAAAGAACGCAAACTAAGCATTAAAAAAATCTGAAGAAATTTTGTGAAAACTGAAAATTTCAATGTTTGGTGAAATTTCACGGGTGATTGCACTACCTGATGCTCATGTGGTTGCGGGGAAATATTTGAACGTTGTTCATATATATATATATATATATATATATATATATATATATATATATATGTGTGTGTGTGTGTGTGTGTGTGTGTGTATGTAATACTAGCTGTTCAAGTAACGTTGTGTGTATTGTTGCTTGTATTCGATTAATGATGACATACATATTCATAACAGTGACCCACACAGTTCTAACAGTGACGTACAGTCTTTTTGTAAGGTAATTTCTGTACTTGTATGCCTCCCAGCGAAGGTATAAACGTTGACAAACGTAATTTAAAGCAAAGCGCGAGCTACATTTTGTTCTAATGAAATAAAACGTTGGTTTGATCTATACCATGATATAAAAAAGTGGAAATAGCCAAAATGTGCGAAATGTATTCTGTTTGACAGTTTGTTATGTGAGAACAAGCGAAACTGTCAGTATGCAAGTTTTTTCCCCAAAATACATACAAGAAAAAATCCAAAATACATTTTTGTTGCGCTAAAATGTATATCATTTGTTGACAATAATAGTTCGCAGCTTTTATTTTGGTGGAAGAAATTTCTATTCATGTGCTATATATGTATGTAAGAAAATACAGTGATAACTAGCAGATTGTGCCTTTTGTTGTGTCTCTCTTCCTACATATACTATACTACTTGGTTACACACATACTACTTGAAAAGATAATTACTGGTCTGAATTAAAGAAATATTCTTTTGAAGCACCATGTAAAAAAAAAAAAAGCCCTGAATTCGAAACTTTTATCATTAATTTCTGTACTTAGTCCATGGGGGAAAATTAAAACAAAATTATACCATTGAAAATTAAACTGTCGGGTTGGACTAAATATTTATAGGCTTTCTATCAATCCAAATGAGTTTTGCCTCGTGAAACAGTCAATTTGTTCAAATCAAATTGTTTATTCTAAACTCCTCTGTCATTCTGCTTTCTCTCTAGATTTCCAATTTGTATGACATGAAAAGCCAATCATTTTTCAGCTTGGGCAATTTCCAGTGCGTTAAATTTCATCAAGCTTACGAGGTAAGCGATTCAGTTTCAAAATCTATAATTACTACCTTTCTCTCTCTCTCTCTTCACATGCTCCTGCTAATTCTCCATTAGGATGACATGATGCACTATCAATTTTGCCATTATTTACGCAGTAGATTGTTTGCTGTGTCATTCTACACTTACAAATGACACTGTAATCTTTTTTAAAATCCGTTTCAGTCTCTCTCTCTCTCTCATGTGATTAGAAGCAGCTTTAGGTCAATTCGTCAATTCATTGAGTAGGTAATATCCACGTAAATGTACAGGAGGGAAAGCAACCACAAAATAGATAATAGGGGACCAAACAGCTGTAAGGAACCGTCAAGGAAGCTGTAGTTTTTTTAAAACGAATTGTTGGACTTCTAAACTATACCATGCATAAGTATGGAAAATCTTAAGGAACGGCAAAATCTGTCCGTCCATACTATCAACAGATATCACAAATGGTAAGAGATTGCGATTGGTCTTTTGATATTGATCCAGTGTCTTGAAAATAGATTCTACCACCCCTTTTAACCTTCTATTAAAACTGAAAGTTGTACAACTCAACCGTTTTTGGTTTCTCTATTTTGATCAAGAACAGAAACGGTAATAAAGAGTGAGAAGCGGTTTCTTGAGATGGATTCAACATCCTAAGAAAGAGTTTTGATTGCCACTTATCTAATCTACTGCCATTTTCGGTTGCAATATTAGTCTCCATAGATTAGAAATATTATGAGATAGCCAGAAGTAGTACTTTAATCGGGGTGTCATTTGGTTAGGGGAGGAAGGGAATTTTTCCATTGAGTTTGAAAAGACATGCTTTTTAACAAATTGTACATATTAATTAAAAGTGTGAAACTTTTATGCCGGTGAACAATCTTGCTCTCCGCCACCCCCGGCAAAATCTGAAATGACGCTACTAATTTTGATATGAATTCAGAGCCCCAATAATAGATTTGTGTTCACTTCTATTCCTCCCTCTATGCAAACTGGAAGTAAGTGATAGAAGCCTGGGATCTCCGATTTCAACACTGATCACGATTTTTTTAAAAAAAAAGAGTGGCAATAGATAGCAAAAAGCGTTTCTTTTTAACCGACTTTAAAAAAGAGGTTCTCAGTTTATTTCTATGTAGGTATGTGTGTATGTATGTTGAAAATTATATCGAGAACTGTTAATCATGTTCCAATGTGTTTCTCACTAATCTAATGAACTATCCCCAAGGAAGCTCCTCATCTATAAAAATATATAAATGATTATGGAACTATTACTTAAATAATTAATACTTTTCTGACCAGAGTGTACATGGTATACTTATTTTTAAAATAAGTCATAACAGTTTCAATACCTTAACGTTATCTTCATCAGACGTTAACTGGCAGAAATATCTTCATAACATTAAGTTAATAATGTTGTATAATTTTAATTGTTTCATTTTATAATTTTAAATTTTTAATATACTATACCAATTAGGTATTTTGCTATAATTTACTGTTTCGTTTTAAATTTTTACTAGAAGTTTTTTTTAATAATCATTATTATTTTTAATTTTCTCTTTTATTATTATTATTTTAATAAATTATTCCAAATATCAGTTAATTTTAAAGTTTCCTTTCAATTCATTGTTCTATCATATAACCTTATTTTTATTGCTTCTCTTAAGAATTTTACATATCCGTGATTTTTATCCTTCCATTCGTTCTAACAATCTATCCCATAATGCATGTATTTGAAGTCCATTTGTCCAGTTCATTAATCTTTCACTTCTTTCTCTCTTAATCCTTCGCTCTTCTTTCCACTTTCTTATTATTGTTCTACTTTCCTTTTTAGACCTTGGACCCCTTCCCAATCTATATCATGTCCTTTTGCTTTAACATGTTTGTATATAGCCTCTCGTCTCACATCGTCTCTACGTTGCTTTACTCTTTCTTTAAGCTTTTCCCCTGTTTCTCCAAAGTATATCATATTATAATTTTTACACTTCACTTCATACACTACTCCTTCGCCTTCATCATTTATATCTTTCTTTCTATTTCTTATTTTTTAATCGCTCCCAGAATTTTACGTCCTCCTTTTCACACCATCTTTCCTTAATAAGGTCTTCAGTATCTTTGTCTTTTCACCAATGTCTCTACCCCGTGCCATTTTCTCTCCTCGTCTTCATTTTTCTTTTCTCCTTCCTTCTTTCTTCTTCTATCCTGCTTTTCTTTATCTTCTTTCTGTTGTACCCATTTTCTTCTAGTAGATTGTGAAATCTCTCTGTCTCCTTTCTTTCTCTCTTCTTCACTACCTATTTCTTCTATTCTTCACTCTATATTTCTTATGAAGTTCCTTTTTGTGCTATTATCTACATAACTTCTTTAATGAGAATACATCCCAGGCGCACATTCTTTGTATACCATCTTGTAGTGAATTTTTTCTTCTTTTCTTTCTATTGTTATGTCCAGATAATTCATCATATTGTACTTTTCTACTTCCGTTTCTAAGCTTATTCCTTTCTCTTCTTCTTCTTCAATGCTCTTTACAAACTTTTCTAAGTGTCTCCTTGTTCCTTTCCATATTCCTAAACAATCATCCACTTATCTACAATACATTATTAGCTTTTCCCACTTTCTTTTATCACCTTCTTTTCCCATTTATTCATATAATACTAATGGATATCTAGTAATAAATAGTGGATGATTGTTTAGGAATATGGAAAGGAACAAGAAGACAGTTAGAAAAGTCTGTAAAGAACATTGATGATGGACAAACCTCGATGTTCTTTGGCCAATAGAGACATTTAGATAGAGCCAATAGATATTTATTTGAATTTCCTACTTACGGTTGAACAGAATATGCCCTTCTGAAACAAAGTAGGGCCAAGGTTTCTTGATCAAGAATGTATTTGAAAAGGAGAGCATAAAGAGACAAAAAGAATATGTATTAAAAAAAAGAAAGTGTAAGCAAATTACTAGCACCCATCTAACACGAAAAACGGTGAACCTGAACATACTCCACGTTCACTTTGATTTTATGTGTATCTTTAACAGGAAAAAATTTAGTTAAGAAGCATGTAAGCTTCTTTGAAAATTGTATTATGAACACAAATCTTTCCGTAATAAGAAAGTTATACTTTTGATGTATCACAAAAGAGGACAACATGAAGGAACGAGAAAAGGGTTAAACAAGGACTTTACTTCTTTTTTTCTTTCCTTCTTCTTCTGTCTCTTTTATTGACTTTCCTAATTATTTACAGTAAATTGCTATTTTGTCTATGAGAGCTCATCAAACTCGAGATTGCCAGAATATCCAGCGATACCGTGAAAGATAAAAAGCATATACAATATACACGCTTGTCTTGCTCTTCTGTAGACACTTTATAAGGCAATCTTGTAGATCCTTTCAGAGCTTGATATGATGTTCTTCCCTTTTCTTTTTTTTATCCACATAATTTTAATAAAAACCCACTGCTTTTCCAACGAACCATAGAGCATGCAAATCATCTCCGATAAAAAGATGACGATAGTTCACTTGAAAGTTATGTTGCACCACGTGCTACCGTAAGGTATATATATACATAAGGATTCAAATAGAAAATGGATCCAGGAACACATCAAAATTTAGAAGAACTTAGAGACGAGAACTGATCGCTAAAAGAACTAGAAGATTACGCTATCTTCTATATGTACTCATACTTGTCTAGAGATGGAGCACGAAAAACGGAAGAGCTTTACTCCAAAAACCACAGTTTCAAGAAGGAGCATTCCTCAATTTCTTTCTTCTTCTAATACATTTTTTTATCATGTACGTCGTCCACCGACCTTCTATATACCAGGTAGTAGGAAGCGAGTATATTGACCAATTTCTCGGAAAAAGAACACTTTTTTATGTATTTCTTTCTCTATCTTTTTATTCTTTTTAAAAAGAAAATCTTAGTGTTCGTTCCTCATCTTCAATATCGGATCCTTCGAAGAGGAAAGACTTGTGGGGATTTACTTCATATTCCTGTTCGCGTCTTCTTTCTCTCTCTTTATGTAGTTAGGGAATAAAACGTAGTTCTCGAGAAAACTCAGGGAGAACGAAAATCCTGAGAAAGCGCTGTTTTCATGTTTCATACTTTCTATTCTCCTTCATTTCTTTTTCTCTTCATATTTCTGATTTTCATCCTTCTCATTCTTTTAAAAATAACTTTTTTGTATAGAATGAGTTACGTAGTTTCCATTTCAGCTATCGCACTTCCTCACAGAAGCACAAAATTTGCAGACAGAAAAAAACTGTTCCAAATTTTTTTTCTTGTAATGACTATCCTCACTTTTATCTTAAAATTTGAAAACAAAATTCCAATTACGTATGTTAATATGGCTCGAATTCTTATTACTAAGGAGAAACGTATCAGTGTGCCAGTAACACTAATGTGCGAACTTCAAAACATTTAAGAGTTACGGATTGCACAAGAAATAAACCATGCATAATACACCAAGGAGAAGGAAAGATAGAATAAGTCGACAAATTCAAATACTTTGGGGTTGTCATTAACAGAAACGGAAAGATAGAAGGAGAAATAAACTGCAGAATAACAAATACAAGCAGACTTTATGGCACCATTAACAGAGGATTCATAGGGAAGAAAAAATATCCAGGAAACAAAAATAGCAATCTACCGATCAGTATACGTTCCGTATGAGTGTGAGTCATGGGTATTAAGTGAGAGACAAAAACACAAACTACAGGCAGTAGAAATGAAATTTTTGAGAAGAGTTGCAGGAAAAACAAAGAATAATAAATTAGAAATCAAACCATCAGGCAAATATTGAAAGTTAAACCAACGAAGTTGGATATTGAACAAGTTCAACTACGATAGCTAGGGCATATCATCAGGATGAAAGAGGAAAGATTTCCAAAACAAATGTGTGAAGCAAGATCAGGAGGGTTAGGGAAGAAAAGAGCAAGGGATCAGCCAGGGTTAGGAAAAAAAGGACCAAACAAACTTGGAAAAAGGCTATAGAAGAGATTCCAAGAGATATGGCATTTCATGGGAAGGAGTGAAGGATCTGGCAAAGGACAGAAGCAAGTGGCGAACTCTCTGGAAAACCTCGACACTCAAGTGGCAGAAGAGGTCCGGATTAAGTAAAAGTAAGGATTGCAAAATGTCTAGGTAAAAATATTTAGATATTCTTAATCCAAACTATAAACGAAAGATGCTTCACTGTCAGCCAGCTAATTTCTAGTAGTCCATTCAAGCTAATAGTTGTCGTTAGCTGAGCTTGTTTCCACCTGGCGCTAAGACATATCACTAGCATTCAGGCAATTTGCATAAGAGGCGGAAACGACCAGTATTAATTGAAATAAATAACGGTTTCGAAATCCGAATACTAACTGTACTCTATAAATTAATACTCGAATGGATCCTCGAATATGAATAGATATTTGAATAATTAATATTAGAATGCAGTCTCGAATAACTAATACTTGAATGGATTAACACTAGATGCAAAAACTAACATTCGATCGAAAAGTTAATACTCGGATGGATACTCTACTTGAATACCTGGATTTATATTTTTAAAAAACACAACTATTCAAATAATTTTTATAATGGAAAGAAAATTAATGGAAGCAGTTATGTGAATGGTACAAATTCAAATAATTATCTGAATAATATAAACAAAGTTAATAAAATCTATATATTCTGAACCCATTATACAGAGGTACAATTTGTATCAATCTAATCTAAGATAGTTTTGATTATTTCTTTGAAGTTCCAAGAGCCAATGGAATGATTTTCTATTCAACCACATCAAATATATAAATTTTTATATGTAAAAAGAAGTATACTTAACGAACTCTATACTATACGAACGATTGTGTATATGAATATCAATACAATCTATAAGGAGCTCTGAAAAAGAAAGTAAAGCTAAACCTAATATGCTCAACCACGGACTATGGAATCCGAAGATTCCATGCTGTATTTACAAAACCTCTTCTTCTATTTCTGTCTTTAGTTCGTTGGATCCAGTTTCTACTTTGTATTCTTATTTCTGGGAGATTTATCTTAATATTATCCTTTCATTTGTAACTAGTATTGCATCCTCACACACTTCTCTCGCATCCCTGATCAGAAGTGATCTTGTTAAGGTCATCACGCTTGTGGTAGCGTTGGGTTAAAACAGAGTTATCAAATTTAGGACCTCTATCAGATTGCTGGGCAGATAGGACTACGCTGATGTCCAGTATTAACGAGGGGACGATGTTGGAGGTGTCAGTACATTAATATAGATCAGTAGTTCTCAATGGAGGCATTAATGTCCCCAGCGGGCGTTCTCGTTTCCACAAGAGACACCGGAACAAAAAGATGGGTTTGGGAGGCGATATACAGGTTAGAGGTCGTTGGAGATTTCATGATCTGTTAGGCTTTTTTCTTGTTATCGAACTGAAGCATTATGCAATTTACAAGTTGTCAAAAGTTATTATTTGAAAACAAAATTAAATGTCGATTCTTCAAGGTTGATTTTAATAACTGAAACCTTATGTTGGTTTCTAGACGGCTTCGTCCAAGTCTTACAATGTTCTTGAGAATGGATGGTTTGGACTAAGATGATGGGGACGCTTGGGACAATCGTGTTCATTCAAAGGGGCGATAGGTTAGAAAAGGCTGAGGACCATTGCTATAGATGAATAAAAAATGACACAGAATGATTCATAAGTTTATCATACTTTCAGTGCAATGAAGTAGAATCCAACATACATAATGTTTAACCTGATTTATCACTTTTAATGGCAAGTAGACGACACAGCGATTCAATTACGACCTGCAGTAATACTCTAATGAATTACACAACATTATGTATTAATAATTAGACAACAATCATGTCCGCTTCAATCGATGCAATAGCCACATAACAGCGGCAAAGCAGCCTATTCAATTACATATTACGAAAAAATATAAATTTACATCTTATTCAAATTCATAGACAATTAACTTCCGACAACATTGACGAGTAGAGGTTATATAGGAAGATGTTATTTAGAATGCTACTGAATATCTGTACTGGTTAACATCGACGGGTCTCATGATAAACACGAACCCCACTAAAGTGACCACGAGCGTCGGCCCTAGCTTCAATGGACAGCTACATCTGAGTACACGACAAAAATGACGATCTGCTGACATATTGCTTCAGTACAAAGTGAGATGTAATCACTGGATTTAAGACAGATTTGACAAAAAGAGATAATAAAAATCCAAAGAAAGGGACCTGATTTAATCTATAATTCACCTTCAGTAGGAATGCACAATAACAAATATTGGTGCAGTCCTAGTTTAAGGACACATAGTTTTAGAAAATTTACGGAAGGAATGTATTGTTTCATTTCAGAAGACCAATCAGTAAGTAATCAAAATATACGGAGATCTTACCTGTGATATCCATGATGATGTCCATCCATAATTTACTATTTTGCTTAGCACATTGCTATCGGTAACTGTCCGTAAGATACAACAATTCAACAGTGACAACGATTTATTGCGAAGTAAATTTTATTGTTGAAAATAATGTCAAATATGACAAAATGTGCCGCAATAAATGTGACAACTAAGAACTGCAAACATCTGTTACAGTCTGGAAGGCCCGATAGAGCAAAAATATCTGAACTACAGTGTATTTCTGAAGCACCCGATCCAGTTCTTCATCTTGACATTAAACAGGTATGAATTTTTGTAATCTCGACAACAAGAAGCTGGTGCTCGAAATCCGTCCTGGCCATTTCGTACAACCATCTCTAAACATGCGGTAAAGCTTCAGGACGAGAAACTCTTGGGAAAACTAGCTTCGATTGATACAGTGACGTTAGAAACTGAACACCATGTGTTATATATAATTTGTCAATCATGTTAGGCCATCTAGCAAGATGTCCGAACAAGAACAACAGAAGCCAGATTCCCAACAAATTGTGTACAGTTTCGTGAACACAGAGGTCATTCAAAACATATACTTGTGAAGCAAAAAGTCACTTGTATTTAAGCTTTCTGACTTGATAAAGATTGTAGCTCAACGCATGTCTAACATGGAAGTATCCACTACTAAACCTTAAGTAAACTAAACTCGTTTAAAGGAATGCCTTTTTCCTTGGTTCCAAGACTGAGAACTGATAAAAGTGTTCAAGAAGTGATCTTAAGCTTTGATAATAATGTTGGTGATGTCATTAAAGATGAATGTGCTTCAAAGATTGCAGCGATAACATGTGTTTAGCTCCTCAGGAGGAACTTTCTGTAGAGAATTATTTAGCGATTTTCTCAAATTTCAAGGAAATTTTCATACAAAGTTCACTCCAGCAAACTTCACTCAGTTACATGCGTAAGATTCTTTATGGGCAAAACATTGCTGCTACCTTATCCAACGAAGATGAGATACGTTCAGTAGCTCGGTCAATAGACCAGCTATTACGATTTTATAGCTTGAAGAAAGGAAGAAACCCGAGTGTGTAGCGGAATTGTATTCCTTCAAGAGTGAAACTCCGCTCTTCTTCTACATGTGAGACTCATGCTTCATAGTATCACCAGGGAAAGGAAGATCATAGATAAACTAAACCAGTTAGGAATCTGTGTATCATACGATCGAGGCCAACAATAACATGAACTGTTAGCAATGTCTTGTGTCAAAAATTCCAGGATAATGACATTGTCTATCTAACACTCATGATATCAAATGCTTTCGTCAGTAACAGGGTTAGATAATTACACGTAAAAAAAGGTTTTCTACATGACGCTTAAAATATACATAAAAGATATAAAGTACGTACAATACATAAAAAACTACACGCAAGTCTACAAATTAAAATGAAATGTTTTTCGCGGTGGTTGCCGTTTGGTTTGGCGCAAAGAAAAAAGCTTTAAAAGTTTTCTTCCAAATTTGTATGGGTTCTCATTGGATTTTGCAATTTTATAAACTGTCATATTGACTTCGTAACGTTGCCTTGCCTGTATAAATAAGTATTACGATTTGTACGCATGATTATGGTTAAAAATCATTTCATGATGTTTTACGTTATAAATCCTCTATAATCGATAAAGTTTTAAGCCCGAGAAGCCATGGTGAAATGAGGAACGGTTGTAGAACGCAACAACAGTGTTTGCTTTTAATATCCATGTGCCTTCACTGTCGTCGCGTCTGACGGTTTTCTGCACTCACAAAAATCCACTCCACTTCACACTTGCTGTCGGCCTTTTGTCGGTTTCAGTTTCAAATACTTGATCCGCTCCACAGTCTACAACGAGGGTAAAACAGTAAGAAATATTAACTATACGTTACACATGTTCTTTTCTCCTGTCTCTGTTATTAATATAAACTGTGAAAACTTAGCCTTTGTTTTAGTTGGTGCAACTTGCAAATTTGAAGAAATTGTATTTTGCGTTATATCTTAGACTGTGCTCTGCTTTTGAATGGTTTTAGTTTTTCTTTAAAAAAGATTTTTTTATATCTACGTAAAAAACTGTTTTGCTACGTGACGTAAATTACTAGTAAACTAGTGTAATTTACATGAAAAACCGTTATGAGTAAATTACCTTGACAACCCTGGTCATTAATCGTCATCATCCATGTCCAGCGGATCTTTCCATGTTTCTAGCACAACCACTCTACAAGGCCTAATGCCGAAAATTTCGCTATTATGCAGTGAAATAAAAAGTTACCTGAAGCTACCTGAAAGTTACTGCACCATACCTTCATATAACCAAGTGAACCATGATAAGATATTTCCGTGTATTAATCCTTGGGAAAATGCCAACTGTCATGCTCAACCCTAAAAACATTCTAAAAATGCATTTCAAGTAAAGAAAATGAAAATGCAGATCCATATATATATATATATATATTTTTTTTTTACTAAGATTCCATATTCTTGTCAAAAGAAAACATGGTATGCTACTTCCTCTTTTGCCTGAAGAAATATCTTCATCTGCAATGGTAAAGCATGTGATGGCTATTATTGCTGCAACATCAAAACCGAACAGTGTACAAATAGCAGCAATCACTGCAGACCAACGGGCTATATAATATTGGAAAACAGCTCCAATAGAGACATCCCGATCAGTACGGAGACTATAGTTATCTTGGGTTTCCTTTACATAGAAATATTGTTACTAAACTTGCTGGGAAAGCTGCTGGAAATAGGGTTAAAGTTAAATTAATCTTGGGAAATAAGAATTGTGAAAATTATATCTTACCACTTTAGTAAGTATTCTAATCAACTCAGTGACCTCGAGAAACTATCAATAGACATCAATATCAGTATTGTAGCCACTATCTATGTGATTTACATTCACTTGAAGCGTTACGAAGCAGTAATCTTGGAAAATGGCGGTTTTGGGCACAGTTCAGATGATGTCCATCTTCATATTCTGCAACTGACAGGTTAAAAATAGTTTTAATCAGTAATCAGCAAAAACCTAAAAATTGACACGAATATTGCTCCTATAGCACTATTTGTACCGAGTTACACCCCACAAATAGCATTTCACAGCATCCATTTTGGAAAATGGCTGCCACATCAACCAGCGCCAGGGAAAACTCGATTTCTGATGACCTTTACTTACTTTCCTGAAAAGGACCTACTGGTACCTGAAATTGATTTTTTTTACTACGCTATTTCACTATTTAACATTTATAATATTTGTGACAAGTATTGTTTTCTAGCATCTGTTTAGAAAAAAAAACTTTTCAACGTATCCGAACGGGATGAGGAAAAAATGTTACATGAACTAAATTTTGAGGAAAAGAAAAAAACTCTAACAGAAGCTTCTCTTTAAACAAAACAGGAAAGATAAAAAATGAAAATTTGGTTCCGTTATGGAGAAGCTATTATTTTTTGTGCTCTGTAACATGTCGATTTATACACAATCTCTCTCTCTCCTCTCCCTCACACAAAAAAATGAAACTTTTTAACCACTATCTACACAGAGAGAAAAAGAGAAAGAGAAAGAAATGTTTGTGTTATCTCGATAAACTTGTAACAAACACAATACGCCATGATGTGGTTTGTGGAGATATTCTTCTGAGGTTCTCCACTGTCAAGATAAAAGCCAAACTAAGGCATACCTTCTGGACAACAACAAAACAACAATCGATTCCCGGAGTCCCTGCGACTCCCGACTCGACCTGTCTATTTTTCGTTCTCCTGCAACCCCCAACCCACCGACCCTGAGGCCAAAACTCCCTAAACCCTCTCTCTCTTTCTCTCTCTTAGTCTCTGCTTCTAGACCTATGTCACTTGTTCCTGTCTCCAAATTGACTTCACTTCCTCTGTGTTGTGTTGCTATAGTTACTCTCTCTGCCTCTTTGAATGGGGTGGACCTGCTTATGGTCCAGCAGCGGTCAGGGATGCTGTTGATTCCACGACCAGCGTTTCTTATCTTGCGAGCAGAGTTTGGTCGTGACAGTTCTATTAGCAGAGCATGGAAACAAGAGAAAGACACAACAAGAGTTCTAGAGGGAGGATAGAAAAAAAAGAGAAAGAATAGCGAAAAAAACAAACTATAAAGGTCTTTCTTATATTCCGACAATTTCCCTTTACTCTTGCGCATTTTGATACAATTCTTTTTTATTTTGGTTCTTGATATTTTTTTCTTTTACTTTGATCATCCTATTATGAACTTGTAGTTTAGAAAATTGAAAACGATTCATCGGCTAGTCTTTTCTTGATGGATACAAAGAGAGGTCTGCATTTTCTTATTCGTCCGTTTGATTTTTCTTTGAATAGAACATTCGCGATCATAGAGATTTTTACAAAGCAGAAAACAACATATATTCAATCGTCCATCCCTTTTGTTGTTAAAAAGTCAAGAAACTACGATATAGAAATAGGTTCTTTGCCTACGTCATCCGTATTGAAGAACAGGGGGAAGGGGGAGCACTGATTTCTTTGACATATCACAAGAATCGTCGTGTATATGCATAGAAAGGGCGGGGATGGGCAAGATTTGGTTTTCTAAAGCCACAGAATATGAAGATGGACATCATCTAAACTGTTTGCAACTTTGACATATTTTGAATTACTCTGTGTCATACAAAAAGATGTATTTTTTTTGATTGATTTGAAGTTAAGAATCCCATTCAGCACTAACTGGGGATGATTCAATACCGGGACCAAGTACCTGGATAAAACATATATATCGTCTGAAAACTCTTCCCATGCGAAGTACGAAACCGTTTTCAAATCACGGGCAAACCAGTAACCTAACCCTATAAGAGGCCAGTTTGTTGGTGTTTGTGACCCTATGTGTGGCATATTTGACAGAATTAAAAATGAATGTTACGACGCATCACGTGTAAGCGCCTGAGCCCATCATGCTCCTTTTTTGGTTCATTGTTAGAACGTGACTCGGGAAAGAGTTTGATAATATCACTTTACATCCAGACGTACCAATTTGGGCAGGGTTGCCAACGAGTTGTAAATACAATGTGGCAGATGGTTTCTCTACCACTGGATGTATATTTATGTAACGTGGCATAAAGCTCTTTCGTCACTAGAGAAAATATACTATTTACCTATTTACCTATTCTGCTCTCAAGGATCCCAGTTTGTCAGTGTTGAACACCAATTGTAAAAATGAGAAGTGTAAAACAGCTTCGTACGATGAGACGTTT
Organism: Thermobia domestica; assembly: GCF_964235325.1. Lineage (NCBI taxonomy): Eukaryota > Metazoa > Arthropoda > Insecta > Zygentoma > Lepismatidae > Thermobia > Thermobia domestica. The sequence continues at coordinate 97,272,750 of NC_137468.1, forward strand.
ATACACCAAGCTTCGCAGAAACATCACACAACACTAAAACAAAAAGACGTTGAATGTGATCACATCACAAACATTCTAGATTGTCAGTATTGCCAACCAAGTGTAAATATCATAATGTTGCAATTGAACGAATATATAATAAATATGACATAAGCAACATTGGACAATGGAAAACCTGGCATTTGTCACAGTCTAATTATGTCCACCAATGCTGTAGACTTCATGCAAAAATCTTGAATTTTTGCATTGGTTTTCAACACTGCTAAACTGGGGGCCTTGTGAGACGGGGACACTTATATTATGTTTTCCATTGTTCAATAACGCTTATGTCACATTTGTTATATATACGTTCAGTAGCACGCACGCCATTTGCAACATTGGGATGTTTACACTTGGTTGGCAACGCTGACAACCTAGAATTTTTGGTAGACGGTCACGCTCAACGTCTTTTTGTTATAGTGTCGTGTGATGGTTCTGCCAAGCTTGGTGTATAAACGTCTTATCGTATGGAAACTATTTTACACCTTTTCATTTTTATAATTAGTTGGCAACACTGACAAACTTTGGTTCTTGAGAGAAGAATAGGTAAACAGTATATTTTCTCTAGTGACGAAAGAATTTTTATGCCACGTTACATGCATATACGTCCAGTGGTAAAGAGACCATCTGCCACATTGTATTTAAAATTCGTTGGCAACACTGACCAAATCGGTACGTCTGGGTGCAAAGTGATATTATCACACCCTTGCCCGAGTCACGTTCTAACAACGAACCAAAAAAGGAGCATGATAGGTTTAGGCGCTTATGTGTGATACGTTTTAACATTCATTTTTAATTCTGTCGAATATGCCACACATAGGGTCACAAACACCAACAAACTGGCCCCTTATAGGGTTAGGTTACGGGTTTGCCCCTGATTTGAAAACGGTTTCGTACTTTGCATGGCAAGAGTTTTCAGACGATATACAGGTTTTGTCCAGGTACTTGATCCCGGTATGGAATCATCCCTAGTGAGGCTAAATGAGACAATCTACATCTTAACGTGCGTTATGAAGCACATAAGCTTCCTCAGGGAATAACCCGGGTCCCCCGCCCCCAAAGGCGCGTCCACTGATCATACAACCATGAAGGAATTCGAAAGTAATTTGGTAATTAGAGCACTCAACTTAAAATTCGGGTAGGCACTGGAACTTGAATTAAAATATTATATATATATATATATATATATATATATATATATATATATATATATATATATATATATATATATATATATATATATATATATATATATATATATATATAATGTTCTAAAATGGCACCAACAGAGAAGAGGGCGCCATTCTTCAGGTTAAAATTTCACTATATGGCAACAACGAAAATTGATTTGGAACCATTAGCATTACACCAGAATAATCCATCAGGCAGTTAAACTGATCGTTACACTAATAGGTGGTGCTAGTGTCGTCTATGGACTTTAACTGCCATCAGGAAATAATCGATGTAATTGTTTGATGAATTTGTAGATTTTCTCCGTGGTTTTCTATCTACGACTTTGCCACATAGTGCAGTTCGTGTCTCCAGACAAGGACCTTAAAGTTGTATAATTATATATATTTTTCGCTTTGTTCTGACTTGTAGAATAGTAGCCTACTTTGGAGCCCTGCTTTGATTGGCCATTCAGATAATTCCGTCCATGCAGAAAGACGTGGACAACTCTTGAACGGGCACCTGATGGTAAAACATACTTGACATTCTATTTACATGACGCCTATTCTTTCTTCCATTTTCAAGCCTCGGGAACTGACGAGACCTTTGTTAAATTGTTTCTGGCTCTAGCCGTGAATCTAAGTTTCCTCGTCTGTAATAATATTTTCAGGAAACACGAGTAGCTGACTGTTGCTGGTCAAATATGGAAGTTCTGCCGCACTTATACTCATAACATCTCTTGCTCATAAGTCAGGATCAGTGAAGTAAACTTTGCGTCATTCCTTTCCATTACTAATTTTTCAGACATTCTCTCAGAAGCAACCTCAAGCTTACAAAGAGTCAAGCCACAATTTCCGTGCACAACACAGGTTTCCAGTGATGCTGTTAAAATTTATTCGAATATTTTTCTAATGTTGTTCGTATATATCCGAATATTCGTTTTCAATATAGTAAGTTTAGGTGATTCCGGACAGTCGCTGAATCCGGACATCGTAAGCTTATGATAATACTGTTCTTCGCATGTGTAAAGCGGAGATATTGTGATGCCTATTTGAAGCACCGTACCTTCCTATAGTTCAGTGCTGAGTAGGAAGTGGAAAGTGTTATACATAGTTTCGATAGTGGGGGAAAGAAGAAGAAACAGGAAAGGTCATGCACGTTTTTTGACGTAGAACTTTTTAGTGGAACATGTTAAAGTTTTACAAAGAAGTGGTTATCAGCAAATACTTAAGACATATAACGAAGCGAAGACCCTACTTTACTCGTTGCATATTGGAAGAATTCTATTACTTTGCGCGTGCCTGTTCAACGTGTGCACAAGTTTACAGTGCTCAAAACGGGCGAATCCGGACGTTTAGGGAAGGGTGAATTCGGACACGTTTATTACGTTAAGCTGAATCCGGACAATGTGATTAATGAACTAAGAGAATTCAGAACACTCTCTCCTTTCTCGCTTCTCACGTTTATGAGTGTGAAATAGTACGTGAGGTCTATTGCTAATATCTAGCGTCTATTCATTTTTGTCATAAATGGACTCCGAGGAATCACCAGAAAAAGCTATAAAATTATCTTAGGATCTAAAAGCACAACTGAACTACAAAATGCTAATCATAAGGTGCTCAAAAATTCTTCACTACTGAATGGCTACATCATCTGGTATATTCCCATTTGATCCGCAACAAGTTCGGGAACACAAATTTCTTTTGTCGAATGAACATGATCCGCCAGTAGCTGGAAACAATTCCTCTTCTGTGTCATCAGACTCATCCTCAAACACGTCTCAATCGCCTTCAGAGTCCTCAGTTAAACAGTTCATAACTTTTTCTGCTGTTGCTTCTTCCAAATCCACATCCCAAAGGCCAGGTGTTGCCAAAAGATTAAGTGTCACGAATTGCAGTTTGTTTCAAACTGTCTCCTCAAACACAATCGAAGGTATGGATGAAAACAATTGTGGATTTTGTGGGAAGAATTATTATGCACCATCATCAAGCAAATGTGGTTCCTGGGTGTTCTGTACTATAAGACCAGGTTTCATGAAAGATGTGTGGGAGGTGATAAGGAACTGTATTTTATCTGTGGACGACGTGTCTAATTAGGACTAGTGCTTACGAAACTGGCAGACGCCATTAATGCAAAAAAAAAAAAAAAAAAAAAAAAAAGAAGTTAGTCTCAGTGCACACATATTATACATTTTACTAATAATCTAGTTGCTATTAGCAAAAAATAATAGTACATTGTACTTCTAATGGAAACAAATGTGATTACAATGTTTAATAATTAAACACTATAGTGGTAATTACACTACTATGCATTTAGCTTACAGTTTCAATAGTAATTAGTATAGAAATTGCTATGTTAGTAATTTAAATGTATTTATCATGTATTTGTATTTATATTCTGTACTTATCATGTTAGAATGTTAGTGTAGCAAGATAATAAGCTAAAATATACCTATCATGTATAAATCTTCCTTCAAAGTTCAGTGTCCGGAATCGCCAACTTACTGTCCGGATTTGCAGATTTGCAAATCAAAGATATTGTCAACTTTCAGAAAATTATTTTTTATTTCTAACATGCCATTCCAGGAAAACTATTTCAGTTTTACATGCATATCAACATATCATTAAATAATATGACGAAGTATTGGATATTTTCGTTTAGCGAGGTAAGCAGTAAAAGAAAGAAACATCAGAACTGTCCGGATTCAACCAAATTACCCTATTCGAACAATCATTCGAATATTTTCCTACTGTTATTTGAATATTTAAATATCCAAATATTCCTTTTCAATATTCAAACAACTATTCGAATAATTTTCCTCGGGTTATTCGAATATTTGTTTTTAATATTCGAACAATTATTCGAATATGTTTTCTCAAGTTATTCGAATATTTTTCTGTTATTCCCATATTTAAACATTCCTTTTCAATATTCGAACAATTATTCTAATATTTTTCTCCGGTTATTCGAATATTCGTTTTCAATATTCGAACAATTATTTGAATATGTTTTTCACGTTATTCGAATATTCGAACAATTATTCGAATATTTTTCTACTGTTTTTCAAATATCCAAATATTCCTTTTCAAAATTCGAACAATTATTCGAACATTTTTCTCAGGTTATTCGAATATTCGTTTTCAATATTAGAACAATTATTCGAATATGTTTTCTCCCGTTATTCGAATATTCGGTTTCGATATTCGAACAATTTTTCGAATAATGAAAATTCAGTGATACGAATAACTAATTTCGCCTTTTAACAGCACTAATTCAAGTGCCTTGGAGACCACAAGTACACTCTCAAACGTTTTATGGTTACTTTTGAAGCTCTTTCACCAGACATTAATTTAAGTTTCACCCATTGCAATGTCACTCAAAGACTACATTACCATTCATTATAACTGGTTCGGGGAACGATTGAATTGGGAACACATACGTTGCTTATCGTACTCGGCTATTCTATCAAAGACAGAAAAGAAATACGAATTGAAACTACCTGACACACACTCACCTCAGTCCCAATTGAGCGATCAAGTATGATTCGTAGAATAATTATCGAACGCATCTCGTATTCATTCGTTGCTTTCCTTACTTATTGAAACTCGATTTTACATTTGCAATGGACACTATAGTAGGGTGTAACAAAAGTCTTGCGTCATAAGCTTTCTTTGTTATGAGTAAAGATGCAAAAGAAAAAAATAAAAAGAGAGGAAAACGGTTCGAAAGAGAAAATTTTTAAATCTAAAATGGTAGAATTTTTCCAACTGCATCTGCCTCTTGGGCTCCATATTGGTAATTCGCCCAATGTTAAATGAAAAGGCAACGTTACCAGTTTACCAGGCGGTCGAACGGAATGTAATGCCACACAAATATGACATAGGTACGTGCACATTGTTGTGTGAGTGGAAACTAGAATACCTTGAATCCATTCCTCAACAATGCTGTATTGTGTGTAGTATGAGGACCCAACGGGACAGCCTGTTGAAGTGGCAACGTTGCTTTTAAACATTAGGGGAATTACCAGTGTGGAGCCCAAGCGGCAGGTACAATTAAAAAAAATCCGCCATTTTAGATTGAAAACTACTTATTTCCATCAAATTTCCTTTCTTTCCATTTTTTCGTATCTTTATTCACAACGGAGATAGCCTCTGGCGCTGAGTTTTTGTTACACCCAGTACATTTATTTATAATGAGTAAATAAAAATCGACCGATACATGTGTAATTTCTTTATTTATTTATTGAAGTTTTGTATTTCTTTCAAGTGACAAAGCTATATGAAACTTGGACCTACAGTTACGGTGGAATCCGGCTCACCGTAATGCGTTCAAATTTTAAGGCTGTCTCATCGGAAATCGAACCGAGAACCATTGTACTGAAGGGCACGAGCTAGCCACTAGGCCAGCGGAGAGGGTTGATACATGTGTAATGGTCGCTACAAGTGGCAGTACAGTACGGAAAATCATTAAAATGTTCATGCATTCATTCTGAAACTAACACCATATTTTAGGATTTATTTTTAAAAATTACTGAAACGAACATTCGCGAAACTTCTACTATTCGACTCTATTAGAATTTGTGCCCGTCCGTCTATTCGTTTCGTTAATTTATCCGAATTTTGATGAAACTTGGTAAGTGCTTTTCTCCTACTTTCAGAAATAAGCTTATTATTTGAAGTTCCAATCCATCAGATATTAGGAGTAAACGGTGGTAAAATTTACCCAATTGTGAAAACTTACACATATACATGCAAGACAATTTTCCAATATAATCCACGTTAAAAAAATCGGTTATGACAAAACATAATGTATATTTTCTCTATGGCATTGGGAATATTCTTACATCTTAGGACTGAAATATACCAAGAACAGAAATATGAATTCAGCCTTCTTCTGAAATATCTTCCTCGATAAAGATTCGTTTAAAAAAAATGATGTTCGATTTTGGCGTAATATGTCACACATTTCCTTTGAGACTTTCCAATCATTCCCTATACAGGGAGTTCAATCAGTAAAGTATAAATTAGTAAATTTACCCTTCTAATTCCCCTCTAGATTTCGTTTTTGATACTATTATGTATTTGAATATTTTGTTAGACTCTTTTCCGTAATTGTGCTTGGGATTAAAATCACTATAATTTTAAAAATATAGGTATATGTTTTATAATAGCTGTCGTAAAGTAAAATCATTCAATTTTGGAGGAATAAGATGTATACTAATGTAGTATGGATTACTCTCCCCACTCCGATTTTTTTTTTTTTTTTTTTTTTTTAATGATCCAAGGTATCTTTTGTTAAAATATTGGATTTTCATGAAATATGGTTTCACAATCATTCTTACTACTTGGATTTAACATCAATAAGAAGGAGCAAGTATGTCTCCTCCCCCCAGATTTATATATATATATATATATATATATATATATATATATATATATATATTTCTGTGAATACTTTCGTAAATATACGCATTATTCGATTTAAATACAATGTGATGTATATGATTATTCACATAATCCCCACTCTTCCAGTTGAATTAAATTAATTATTAGAATTTACTTTCATCCACTTTCCCCACCAATATTCAAATAAAAATTATATGACAACTTTTGAAAAAGATACAATTTTGTCGAATATAGTCTAATATTTTTTCTGAGAATTTTCAATCGTCTGAATTATTGCAGTTGAAATAGGCAAATAATGAGGGACCATGTAGTTGTCTATTCGTACAGTTTTCTTGAATGATATAGTTATTATTATTATTATTATTATTATTATTATTATTATTATTATTATTATTATTATTATTATTATTTAGACTTTAGAACTATTCAGTGCAAAAGTAGGTATGAGAAATCTCATAAAACGGCTATAGTTCGTCGTCAGGCATCAGAGCAAAAAGCGGGAACAGATATCAAGAAACAATTTTCTGACATAGATTTTAGCCTTCCATGAATAAGTTTCATCTCTAATGTTATCCCTCTATACCGATCGGCAGTGGTCGATATGTGTCATTTCCTGGTTCAGTATTAATCACTATATACCAAAAAGGATTTTAAGAAATCTAAAAACTTCTTTTTTGCTATAATTTTACGAGTTTCAATATTGAATTTGCATAATTTGGAAGTCTACGTGGTTTCACAATGTCAAACAGAACTAATTTTATTTGATGGCTGTTATATGGAAAGGACAATATATTAATTACCAATAATGTGTTTATTATTAAATAACTTACTAGGATATTTATAGAAATATCTATGAATTGTCTAGGCAGTGTTTGCTTATTGCCAGTTTTAGCTGTATATGTCGACGAACGTAGCGAATGGTTACCCATATTTTGATAGTTAAAGTGGCGTTCTGGGAGCCATCTGGATCAGATGTATATTGTAATAAAAGGTCTAGTATGGGAGTGTGTTGACCTTTTGTAATTGGTGTATCATTGTGGTTTTGGCGTGTTCAGAATAAATGAGCAAGCTAATCTATGTGTTAGGCTTAATTAGTTGATCTGCGTAAACTTTGCAGTATTTGACAAGAGATTCTATATTTGTGAACCGAAATATAAAATCTTTTTACGCGATTGACATACATCATGTATATACCTATATAACATATGCTCAATAGTTATATAGGGTATAACATCAAAGACACTGTAAAGAAATTCTATATCGTTATTTTCTTGAATACATATAATCATAAGTGAAAATTCTTGCACTTTATTCTGTTCTGACATTTTGGAAACACCATGCCACAAACTTCTTGTCTATTGAATGGAATGAAATCTTTCAGTTTAACGTCCCACAATTATGCCATTTAAGCTAAGGGAAACGATGGTTAAATAAAGGAATGATGATGGAAGAATTGGGGGAATGAGAAAGTGGGGGAAACGAGAGTAGTCGAGAGAAAACCCACGATCACGATGTTGTCCACCACAAACTGACTTGGCCGGGGATCCAATCAGGGACCCCTTTACTGATGTGAGGTGGAAAATTTTCCGCTATATTTTTTTCGGAAAATTTTCCGTTCCTAACAAATATCAGTGATCAAGTAACAATTCTTCATTATTTTATGATTGATTGAATTCATGTATAGAAATTTTAAAAAAGTGAAAGATTGTTCAAAGAATCTGAAAATTTTCATGGTTCAGATAATTTCCAGTACTATGTAGGAACAAGTAAAACAATTTTTCATGAATCGGAAAATTTTCTGTTCTGTATGAAAAAATTGAAAGATTTTTTATGAGTCGGAAAATTTTCATAATTTTGAAGCAGAAAGTACAACTTATTGTTAATTGGACAGTTTTATTGCTCTGTAGAAACAAGTGAAAGAAATTTTCATGGGTCGGAAAATTTTCATTACGATGCAGAAATACGTGGAAAAACTATTCATAATCAGAACAATTTTGAATATTATGTATAGTGATGTTAGATGGAAAATTTTCCACCATATTTAACTGCACATTGAGCTATAAAATTTAATCCGTGTAGAGAAAAGTAAGAAGCAACAAATTATAATTTTCCAATTAGCTTTCGGGAACCGAAAAATTTTCTATTTCAAGTTATTAAGTAAAAACTTACATAGTGTTTCTCTCCCTCTCTCTGCGAGCTCTTTCGTGGCTAAGCGGAATAAGTGGAGAAAGTTTTTATGAATCGGAAAATATTAATCACTGGACCCGCAGAGGTAAGCGCTTTACCACTGAGCTACCGTGCCCACTTCTGCTCTTTAATTGAAGACTAGTTGAAATACCGTTCTTCGCACGGGTACACTATGTTTGTGGACTCACCCTTAGAAAACAAAAGTGTAGTGTAGTGAGTTTCAATGAAAGTGTATTGTTAAAAAGATATAAGATATTCATTTTTAACATAAATTTGAAACCCTCTATCTCCCTTAGGATAAGTCATTTGAACAAACTAACGTGACTAAAACCCACCTTAAAATAGGTACTTATTACATTCCAAAATTCGTTTTAAAATATTAACTCGTTTTCCAATGGTGCAATCACAAACGACAAACAACGTCGCTTTTAATGTGACAATAAATAAATAAATAAATAAATAAATAAATGAAAATAAAATAAATAGAAAATGTTCCCTCGTCCCTTAAAACTGTAATTTTAAAAGAAGTTGGGATACGTATCTGCTTGTCTTTAACGAGGAATATATAATCTGAATATATATATATATATATATATATATATATATATATATATATATAGTGTTCTAAAAATGGCGCCCACGGATCAAAAAGTACTATTCTACAAGTCACAATAAAGCAATATATATATATCTATATATTTGTACACTTTTCGGGTCCTTGTCTGGAAACACGAATTACACTATGTGGCAACGTCGCAAATAAAGATCCATAGAGTAGATCTACTAATCTATCAAATACTTGAATCAATTCTTTCTAGATACAGATAAAGTCGATATAGATCGATACTAGCATCACTTATTAGCATGGCAATCAATTTAACTGCTTGATGTATTTGTAGAGTGATGCTAATGGTCCCAAGTTAATCTGCGACATTGCCACATTGTGAAATTTTGATTCCCCGTAGCGGCTGAACGAGGCCCCGGAGGGCATACCATCATATAACATTTTCGTTTTATTTTGGCCTGTAGAATAGCGCTCTGTGGTCCGTGGGCGCCATTTTTAGAACACCCGATATATATATATATATATATATATATATATATATATATATATATATATATATACTGAATTTCCATTCATCTAACTCGTGAGATAATTTTTTGCATAAATTTTGATCCCCTATAACCTTCCCTTAGTATACGAATTTTATTGAAAGCGACATAATAAAAAACCTAGTTTGAGGTACATAAGTGCTATACCGTCTTAACAGCATTGCACTTACATTACTTGGACAAACCAGTGTGCTGGGTTATGCAATTCTGCTCGTGGAACAATTGTGCTTGTTGAGTTTCTAGGCAAGTGACGGCCATGCAAACTGTTAAAAAGGAAAAAAATCATATGAAATGTCCAGCCATTATCCCTTGATGCGATTCCAGAGTAGATTACTTTCATTTTGATCCTTAGCGGGGTCGAATTAACGCGTAGATCCAATGATTACTTGCCTGATAAATTTAAATGTATTACAGGAAAAAAAAAATAATCTATGGTTCCTGGGGACTGATTTAAAAATTAATCGTCGGGGACTGGTTTACTCAGGGGTTATTAATGCACTTATGGTTGCATTGATTTTTACCTAGATACAAAGAACGAGCCGTCAAACTGGAAAGAGGAGTATAAAGTTTATATTAAAGAAAATATCAATTCTTTAATTGTCACTAGGACGGGAGTTCATGAGCTAAAAAATATAGATATGACCTATAAAATGCTCAAAAAGTATGAAAAAGTCACCTAAAATTGTGAACAATGATGATTAAGCTTGTAACTGAAATTTCAAAAGAATGCAATGAACATACCAAATGATGGGCATCGTAATAGGGGTTGACAATCGGAGCATAGTCTCGTGTTCTATTGGGTGGTGAAATTGGTAGCTCTATGTCAAGCTTCATGACTCCCTGCAATCACTTTAGTTCCAATATCTTATCTAATCTTATATCCGAATTTGGGTCAGAGACGTTTGGTACTTTCTGCTTGACAACGCGAGAATAAAGACTAATATATGTAGTTCAGATCCTTTTTCTTTTACTTGTAAACTGTTATTCTATGAGAAAATGTGTTTACCTTGGTGCAAAGTCTTGATCATATTACCAACATTAAAAGAACGATAAAAAAATAATGAACAATTACTTAAGTTTACGAAAAATGACGAAAAAAAATACTGAAACAAGAAAATTGACAAAAATGACCAAAAATAAGGAAACAATGACTTAAAAGCCGAAAACTGACAAAATATGCATAAAAATGCACTTTACCATTTTTTGTTTGTTTCAGAATGAAGTATAATGTGTGTATTTGAGGGGCATTATGTCTGCGATGACCAGAAAAAAAGATGACATTTCATTAACTTCCATCCCATACTTACCACCGTCTCGAGTTTGAATAGGTTGTACATATCAGCGTGTTTTGTTTATTTCAGAACAGGATTTTGGGTAGCAATAAGAAAACACGGGGAGATTTAGCTTCCCAAAACGTGACTCCTAAGAAAATAATAAACAAATAAACTTTTATTTACACGAAGTTTACACATTATTTAAAAGAGCCACTCTTTCAAATGCCTGACATGATATTATGTAAGCTAATCTATAATGGATTAAGAAATGTTCATTGTTCAACGTAAGCCCTGTACTAAATGTAGTATGTTGAATATGCCATAGTAATTTTTACTTCTTGGTTAGTAGGAGTTTAGAGCCCTTTTCTACCACCGGGGCTATGGGATGTGAATCGTAAAGAGTTCGAATCTTAAGATTCTTTCACCGGATCCACTCTGGAACCCCGTGCAGCAAAGGTGTGCGCGCTAGCAATTAGATAAACGGGGAGGACAAATATAGCATTTGTGAGGGAATTGGGGAGATATTGGTACTAAGATACATCGAACACTTTTCTAGAAAGCCAGAAATAAAGACAATAGAATCTGCTATGTCTACGATACAGCAACCAAAATAAAAGTAGTCTGACTGGTCGCAAGCATTTGTGACCTATAAGACACAATTTTTTAGATTTAAACTTGTGTACGGTAGATGGAATTTTGTTTAATATCCTATGCTCGAAAGAGCCGAAACGCTAATTTTGATTCGATTCATGCTACTTTTCGTCTTGAATTCCCAAACGACTTGCTCAACTGTCAACTACTACGGAAATCCCTCACGGTTCTCCCTCTCTTTCACCCATCAACAGTGCTACCAACTATCAACTTACACAAAACTTTCTCGCAGCCAGTCTGTAACCGACACAAACGCAAACACTGCACGACAGGAACTGTTGGGAGGAGTGGGGGGTTTTTGGAAACACCAAAAGGAGAGAGTTTTGGTTGATGGTTGTCTCAAAATTTGAACCACCAATCCTTCCACAACCCCCAACTCTTGCGTTTGAGTTTTAACTATCATCCTCTCCCACTAAACTCATCCTGACCAGTTGCGCTCGAAATTAATATCTGGGAATTAGAGAGCCAAGGACGAAAGTACATGGATTCAATTCATAATGAACTACCCATCCCGCTTTCTATGAAGGTCCCTTGTCATCAAAGGTTTTCAAGGTAATATCCTAAACACACATGCTCTCAAAACATTATTACTATTTTGTTGATAAATGACATGAAATTATATATATTGTGTGTCTTTCATAATGAATGTACCTATTTATAACACATTTATTCCTAATGCATAGAGGAAAAAAAAACAATAAATAAATAAATAAATAAATAAAACATAGTTGCTCATCATCTGACCTCTTCACTACAGAGAGAGTATCGTCTTTGATGTAACACATTGAATTTCCTGCTTTCCCCATCTTTTAAATTACAAAATTTGTGTATTGTTACTTTTGTTTAATATTACACTAATGTTTAATTGTCCAGTTAGTTACAGCCAAATGGCTAGTGCGCTTGCTTCCGGTCTGGATACTCCCAGGATCGATTCTCGAAAACAGCATATAATAATTAGTGTTAAACCAGCATCATGCGATTCAAACATAGCGAACTACGATCTGAAATTGAAAATAAATGCGATCAGAGACAATACATTGAACATAATATCGCCGAACTCTCTGGCTAGGCGCCAAAGACTTAAATTTCATTGTAAATGTCTAAAGTGAAATGTCATTACTGTTGAAGTTGGATAAGTAAATTCAATAAATCGCCCCCCCCCCTTCCCCAAGAAAGCAGAAAGGTACTAAGCGCCATTCTCTTTGATTTCCAACTAAGTGCATATCCTGACTACCCACTTCATGGTTAATGTTACGCAGAAAGGGGACAAGTGGCAGGAGACAATATGAAAGGTCTGCAGTGAAAACTGAATTCTAGAAGAAAGAAAGAATTGGAATTAATTAGTGCTTTATTCGCTTTTATTCATCTCCTGAGAAATTTGCATTTGTACGCTTCGTACCTTTCTGCTTTCTGGGGGCGAAATAAATAATCATCACCTCTTCACAAGTACACAGCATGTAACTCAACTCCTGGTATGTTAAAAAAAATGAAATGAAATGTCTAGGCTTACGTCCCACGATTATTCCTTGTAGGATAAATGATACGGATGATTAATGAATGTCAAGGATTGGAAAATAATTATTGGAATAAGAATTTGGGAGGAAACTGGAGTACTCCGAGAAAACCCCAAAACACGACTTTGTTCGCCACAAACTCTCAGCCTGAATTCAAGCGAAGAACCTCTCGCACCAGAGGTGAGCGCTCTATTACTGATCTACCATGCGCCTTCTCTATGATTGTTTAAAATGTTATTAACAGATCTAAACAAATTATCATTATTATTATTATTATTATTATTATTATTATTATTATTATTTACCAACATTTAGTTAATTTTCTCGAGCATTAAGAATTTGGCTTAGACATAACATGCTTCATGATATAACTGCACTCGTTTTAGTTGGAAAGAATCTCGCAATCATTTTACACCAAACGTTTGACGCCGCCTTCACTAAATCTGACGAAAATTAGAATGTTTCAAATTGTCCCTTTTATCCCTATTAATAGACACCTTCAACCGGTCTCTTCTCCTTTGGCCTTCTTTTTTTTACCTATATCAGTGCTTTACAACATGTATAACACACATATATGCAATTAAATATTGCGGTCTCCGTTCGTAAAAAATTACTTTAGTATCCACCAAAACTTACCACGATAATTATTTCAATAAATTAAACTATTTTCATTCCTTTTAAACTTTGTCTTTCCTTAATACTTGTCGTTTATTTTTCAGAAATTAGAAAGACACTTTCATTAACTATGGCTTCCTCACTTGTTATATTTTAAAGCAAGTTTAAGCAATCAGCATAAAGAAAACAAGTTTAAACAAGTGTGGCCACGACATTTGTTATCATAAGGTACCGGACTATTATTCTTGCTGCTACATAAAACGTTATTGTTGCACATGTGAGTCCTGAGAAGCAAGCAAGGAGGGCACAAGCTACTGACAGAAATGAACTTTAAAATAGTGAATAAAATATATCTGCAATGACTGCTTACAATTTAGCTTTAGTAAACTTCACAGAAGCTACATGTTTGACATTTTGTCTTTGAGAAGGAAAGTAAAGGAATAAGGGAAAGTGAAGTATACAGGGTTTACAAACGGCGCCAGATAAACAAGGTTAGGAACCAATGGCCTATATTGACCTATCAATAACTTACCTTAACCGTTTGACTACCACTACATACGGCCCGTAAGTAATCGAACCTGCATTCTTCCCTGCCACGTACGGTCTGTACCTAGCTGCTTAGAATGGCTGAAGAGGAAAATATTCTTGCGTGGTAATGCCCACGAAAACGTACGAATAATTCTGGTCGAGCAGGAACGAAGTCTATGTGTTGTTGCCATTGTTATTATCTATGATCGTTATACCATCTGTTGCTGAAAGTACGAACCCTTGCTATTTATAAGACGTGTGTTTTGTTATTGTGTACTTTGTATCACAAAAGCAGCAGGATATGGAAGAAGAGGAGGTTTATAGTTCGTCAAATTATGTCCGAATGTGTCCAACGCTCCAATCACTGAACTACAGAAGACTCAAATGTTAATTGCAATAATTTTAAAACAATTATGGTAATAACAGCCAATCTGGTTGATTTGTTTGCACTATTTATTGCCTAATGCTCTCCGCCTAGCATGGTCATGAGGTTTTGCACTCTTTCTACAAAGCTGGGATTCAAGGGGTTAACTTAGTTTTATCTTAGAGGGTTGTAGAACGGGAAAACAATTTAAAAGAAATCAAACTAAATTCTGCAATAATATTACCATTTAGTGAAAAAAAATGTCCAATATTATATGTATATACTATAGGTCTGCATGGGCCGGAATTTTTAGCTCGAGCCGGGTCCGACCCGGCCCTTGAATTTATAATGTAAGGCCCAATTCAAGGCTTTAGCATTTAGGCCCGTGCCCGGCCCGATCTCATGTGATAATTAAATGAGTCCGAATTACAGAAACTTAATAATTAACGCAAAATTGTATTTTTAATTACAGGTTAGAGGTTTAATTTCCCAGTTGCGCTTTAAAAGTTCTCCAGAAAGAACGGTCCAATATATTTCGTTGTATAGTATATTTACAAAGTTAGGCCCGAAAAGGCGCGAGAAATATGACTGTATATTTACTGGCCGAGACCGGCTCGGGCCCGAAGTGATATATGCTTTGTAGGTCCGAGTCCAGCCCGTTTGGGCTTAGGCCCGTAGGCTCGGCCAGAGCCCGTGCAGACCTCTAGTAGGCCTATATTCATGTATACAAACGAGAGTCCTCGGTGAGTTGAACAAAATTATATGTGTACATATTAATCACCATGCTTAATTCTTGAGATACACATGGTGTCTGTTTATGGTTTTCTTATGATAAATCATTTTTGTGTACAAATCAATCAACATTTCCGACAATACTTGTCTTTCATTTATCCGTGCCGTTTTGTTCAGTGATTACCACAAGTAATGAACAGCTTACTGTATTGTTATGTTAATTATTTAAACTCATTCAATTACATACGTAAAGGTTTTCCAAAATTTCAAAACCAACAATAACTCAACAATTGTTTTACTGATTCTACATTTAACTTCCTTAAATATTGCCAGGATGATTAAAAAAGTCATTTTTTAAAAATCTATACAAATGAGGTAGGGAAGCAAGGACGGCTTGTTACCTCACTTTGGATAGCTAGAAGGTTGTAATATAGTTCTCTCTCGTTCATACTCAATGCGGGACAAGTTTTCAATGCAAAAGCGGCATCTATTCATTGTGATGTGGTTCTCTTGACTTTCTGGAAATGCGAAGGAGAGAGGTAACAACATTGTCAGCTGGACCCCATTGCAAAACCAAAAAAATACAGCCAAACTTCTGGTAGTCTCTCCCTCGTGGGTTGCTGGCTAGACAACCTTTGTTATACTGGAATCCAGCTTCCGTACTTGTGAAATGCTGCAGATATGAACACACACACACACACACACACACACACTAGTAAAGCTAGAGGGAATGGAAACAGGGAATGTATGAGGAGAGAAGAGAGAGAAAGTGTGATGGGACGAAGTTGGAAAAGTAAGGAAATGCGGTTTAATCTATCGCTGATCCTACTCCCGAAGCTTTGAAAAAAATATCCAATGAGAGAAATAACAGAAGTTTCATATAAACACTCCAGCTTCTTTCTATGATGAACTAATGAACAAAAGTCCAACAGAAATTAAAAAAAAAAAAAAAAACTTTTATAATATATACATACAATACAGAAATATTACAGTTTTCTTCTCTATGTAAAACTCTTTTTTACAATGTTTTTTAAAGGGTGCTTTTCTCATTGTTTTTTGCAAGTGTAAAATCTTGCAACTTAAATATCACCACATCCATATTAACTAGAGATCTGAAATTTTGTACAGACACGTAAACCTAATAATAATACAATATATTCACAAATTTCGCTCTAGTTTATCGTTTCACTATACAATTAATCAAGTTGTTACACATGTATGATAATAAACGACTGGAAGCTTTCGAAATGTTAGTGTGAAGAAGAATGGAGAGAAAATTAGTTGGACCGAACGGAAAAGAATGAGGAGGTGTTAGAGGTGGTGGGGCAAAAAAATCACATATTAATGAAAAGAGGACGAGAAACTGGTTGGCGGAAGACCATGAAGTATAGAAGCTTCTAAGTTGCGGCAAGTGACCAGTCAATAATGGCAGAATACCGATGATGATGATGATCAATACATGATAGAGTGGTTCAAGTTCGAGACTTCTATGTGGCGCCCCTAACGGAAAAAAATAGAAATTATTTACCTTACGCAAGTGTTGAGTAAGATAGCACGGTTGGTCAAATTGGGAGTAAAGTTGTTTGCTCAAGGGCAACCATACTTGGTCCTTAGTTGAGTATGTATGTATGTTTGTATGACCAGTGGATGGGTTACAGATAGAGGAACTCGAATACACAACGCTGATAGGAAGGAAACTATGTAATTCAGAAACTCTATAACAGCCATTTCCAACTCGCGATTAAAGGAGCGCTGGTTTACAATCTGAGAAATACCATGAATAAAGGAAGGGCTCGGGATGACATAGTATAAAGCAAGTCGTTGCCAGTAAACACGAAATCATGGGACCACGAACAGTATAGACTACCTGCAAAACCATCGAGTATGCTATCAATGTTTTTGTTTGTTTGTCATCACTGTGTTTTATCAACATATTAGGTTATCTGCCAGTTCCTTTCCTTCTCACTCAGAAGCTGAGAAGCAAACTGAAGATGAATAATAACAAAATACATTAAAATCTCATATGAACAGCAAATTTGAGCTGAGCTGAGCTGATTTTGAGTTTAACGTCCGTTTTAGCAGCGAGGCTATATGAGACAGGACCTACTGATTAACGTGGAATCTGAACAATATGAGCTCCCGCCGGAAATCGAACCCGGGTCTCTCACGTCACAGGCACGTGCGTTAAAACAACAAATTTTACAAGTAGTATGCGAGCAACAGTTGGGGGGTATCTCTGTCATTGTCAGAAATAGGAGTATCTCTGTTATTGTTAGGAATAGGAATATCTCTGTCATTGTTAGGAATAGGAATATCTCTGTCATTGTTATTAATAGGAATACCTCTGTCATTGTTAGGAATAGGAATATCTCTGTCGTTCTTAGAACAGATGCAACCTACTAGTGAATATCGTTTCCTTTTTCTTTCTTTTTTATTCTCTATTATTATTATTATTATTATTATTATTATTATTATTATTATTATTATTATTATTATTATTATTATTATTATTTACTCAACAAATATTTACATAAAGAAAACATGCAATATGTATTAATGGAATATTCCCATTTACCTCCACTAAAAATATGTTGAAGTGCAATTCATATTTTCTTCTGTGTGGGATTTGCAGGGCAAATAAGGAGAATTTCCTCCTCACTTGCTGTTTTCGTTTCCTGTATATTTGAAAATGGAGGGAGAGAAAAAGAAAGTACATTCTTACAGTTAACTCTCAAATTTTTGGAGAAGCATTTGTTACTTGCATTTCCCACTTTAAAGTAAATACAATACCGCACTTAATTAATGGCTCACGTGATAATGACTTCACTAGAAATGCTCAGAAGGAACTTCACTTGAATCAACGCAAATCATTTAATATTGTATTCTATACAATGGCATACAGTACATTAAAGGGATGGCTTCCGGGCTTAAGCACTCATCGAAATTTTATCGCAACTTTTTAATGTTTTATACATATTGCAGAATTTACACATTTCCAGGAATAAAGTTAGCAATGTCCTTCCCGGAACAAGAAAAGTCCCCCAAAACAAATTCCTAAATGTCCCACTGATTCTATGAAATGGAAACTCAACTAAAATTACACACAAATATTAAAAAATAAATAATAAAGAAGTAAATAGTAATAATATTATTACTTTATCCGGTACGGCATCGTTTGGTAAATTTGTACATATATTTAATGCATCAGACGTATATTCTACAAGCTATTATGGACCAGGCATCACGTAGGAAAAGAAAACAGCTACTCTGGATAACTACTGAGAGTATATACCTAAATTAAACAAGTTATCATTAGTACAAATACATAATTCTACAGAGAAATTTCATACTCTGTGTTAAGGAAATCATTTTATAACATATTAGCATTAAAAGATGCCTTCAACGTTAAAACTAAACTCTCAGAGGCGAGCCTTCGTACCTTCCCAACAATGCGTGCAATCACCAGCAATGCAGCTTCGCTCCCTGAGTAGCATGGCCCGTAAGCCTGCCTGGGGTGAGGCTCAGACAAAAGGGCCTCCAAGTGTTTCCAACCTAGTATTTTGTAACCAGAAAAAAAAATAAGTATTGAATTTATTTTATAAAGAACCAAAGATAAAGAAAATTTACGATAGAAAACAGGGTTGGCCCGGCCTCAGAGTCTCATAGTGCGCTTCGCCACTGTAAAAATTCATGAAAAAATTAGATTTTTTGGAGATGGTCGATCGGCACATGCTTGACCACTTAGAATGGATTGACTCATAAATGCGTTTGGTAAAGCAAACCCTTTTTCCTTTTAAAAAAGAAAAAAAAGCAAAGAAAAAATCTGCTACCTTCCTTATGACAGCAAATTGCTGGCGACATTTATGCCGTAGTAGGTTTACAGTAATCAATGTGATCGGAACATAATGGAAATTTCTTTATAAGCAGTGATGAACCTGCTAAGCCAGCGTTTCTCAAACTGCGATTCATGGATGGTCCTCTTACACTGAACATTAGTCCAGAAAAGATAGAAAAGAGTAATCAGTTGAAGTCCATAGTTGAGAATGTCAAAGAGGTGATAGATTATACAATTTAATAGTCTTTTGAAGGATAAAACAAATCGTTTCATAAAACACACTGATATGAACAAAATTACTTACTTTAGGGTAAATTCTAATGCGTAGTATATGAGAAAATCGAAAAAGTTAGTTTTATGACGCTAAAATATGTACCGTTCGTTGCCAATAATAATAAGTTTTATTATGCTAAAATAGATTATTTCTTTATTTATGTAGATACATGAAAATAAACTCTGTTAACTAGTAGAATATATCTACTGGTATTTCATTTCTCCTTACTGTGATACAATTCTAACAGTAACGCGCATGTTACATGTAAAGAATAGTATTTCAAAAGATGGTTAACGAAGAAGTACTAATTTTCGTAAAGTATCACTTTAACATACGTCTATTACAATGGCGGGACATCTTAGGATGCCTGAAACGTTATTTGGAAAATAGAACCCGGATTCTCATAATTAAAGATGAGTACGTCATAACATCTCTCTCGTCTTTCGGTTATTACAAAAGTGTAACCTACAAAGGCCATGATAATACTCAAAATCTCTTTAAGACTGTTGAAGGTAAATTAGTATGACTGCCTATACAGTTTTTCCAAGTTGTTTTAAGTAATTCAACAACTTTGCAGCCAATTCATATTAAGTAAGTTCCACTCTCAGAAATTGTTTTTTATTTCACACCTTCAGTTTTTCTCCAAAAAAATTGTACTTATATCACTTGACACACATTCTTCTTTTTAATGAGGTGTATATAAAAGGTTCTTCTAATTCTTCTTCTTCTTCTTTTTGTTTCTACGTGACAACTGATAGAATTAACTTTTTAAAGATTACTACACAGTCACAGGCTGTGTTCTTAAAGAAGTTCCGTTACTCATTTCTTTTTAGAAGAAACTTTCACAAGTCATTTTCCGAGCTTTGGTGTCAAACAAAGATACATAAACAACAGTTGTTGAAGGACAAATATGGCGAAATGACTTTACCGATACAATGAACAGTGAAAAAGAATAAAGCGTTCCCGAAAGCCGTTTTCGACATCAGCAGTTTCACACATATCCGTAATCGTGCTAAAGAAGAGAAACTAAAAGAGAAATAGTGTACAAAGAAACAGAAAAATAAAGAAATCTTTAATGTAATGCTACAGCAGCAAATGCGAGAGAGTGTGTCGCATGTTCAAAAGGAAACTGCCTTCAGAAGATTTCTACGTAATCATCTAACTGGAAAATGTAACAAAAAGCGCTAATAACGAATACACTTTTGTCGCTGTTGTTAAAGAAATATGGATTTTAGTTCTTGCCGTTAATTTGTCACGTATTTGGCATACAAATTTCCTATGAACAAAAATATGAATCACACTAATTACGGAATTGATGTATATTAAATCAGTGATAAGCCAGTTGCGACATTAAGATTTTTGCTTACATGGGATAAAGAAAAGAACACAGAAATCAGTGAAGTAGCATTGTACGAAAATACATAGGTAACACTTAAGTGTTTATTTATTATTTAAGTTACAGATAGGGATTTTTTTAAAATTTAACGTCCCACGGATGTAGCCTAAAGGAGACATATTATTAACAAAAGTGAATTATTGTGAATAAATTGGTGAAATAGGAATGTGGAAAGGAACGGGAGGACCTCAAGGAAACCCACGGATGTGCAAGAAAGATCAAACCAGAGACTCCTAGCACCAGAGATGAACGCTCTATCACTGAGCCACCTTGATCTAAGTTGCAGATATCTCTGTGAGTATTATACACCGGAAACACAACGAAATATGGGAAAGAATTTAGGAAGTCGACCATGGGCACCTTGCCAGGATTCACTTTGTAGAAAGGAAGAAAAATCCTTCTAAAACCTTAGACAGGATGGATATCTGCGGGATTCGAACTTGGGAATCAGTTCTTGTGACTATACGGTTAGCCAGGGGCGGATCCAGGGAAGGGCAATCGCCCTCCCCCCAAGAAGAGGAACTTTCTTATTTTATATATAAATAAAAACCATCCCAGAGTTTGGAGCTTTTGAAAGTAGCTCTAAGTAGCAGTATTACAACCTTCCCCCAGAAGTCTGTCCTGGATCCGCCCCTGTGATTAGCATATGTGCCTTTCGCGCAAGAGATCCAGATCAGATTCTAGGTAGAAATTCATAGATTCGAAAATAGCTTCACATCTTATCAGCGTCATTGCTGAAAAGTGTATTAAAGTTAAAATCAATCAGCCAGCACGTTTAAAATCGCCCTGATTGTGAACCAAGGAGGCTAAATCGTTCACCTACCTTCACTGGGCATATAAAACAACCACTTTCGTCTCATCTGTCCATACTCCATGTAACCACCTTCAGAGTGAGTTAACGTAGTAATAGTTTTTCACTGCACTAGAAAACAATTTTTTTAACAAACATTCAATAACCCGACTGTATATTTCATCTCTTCTCCCTTAGCCACCAGTCAAACTGGAAGCGGTAAAATCTACTATTTCAAGTTTCAACATTGATTATTATAGAGAGAGAAAAAAGAGATAACAAGTAGCGAAAAGCGGTTTATCGATGCGGATTCAACATTGCACACATACACAGGTTCCACCTCCTATACTCTTGTCACTCAACTGCAACCGGAAGCGGAAGAAATCTACTAGTACTTCCGGTTTCAATATTGATGCCATAGAGTGAAAAACAGTAATATGTCGCGAGAAATGGATTTTTGATGTGGATTCAGAGCAGGGACGCACTCATAAGGAAAGTATGCGCGAGGATTGCCCCGGTCATTTTCTACTTACAGTTTCGTAATAGGTATAATTAGTACTTTCGATTGGTGTATAAACCATCCTCTACCTTGATATATAATCTCTCTCTCTTCCCTTGTTAGGACCTCCCTCAGCCTCAACAAACTCTTGTGGGTGCGCATGGTTTAGTGTCCCAAGAAGATATTGTTCCATCTTCAACTTGATTCCTGTATTGAAAGTGAAGGTAATCTATTTGCCAATTTCAGTTTAAGTAAGAAAGACCTTAATTTGGAAGTCTTACTATGTAAAATGAAACACATTTGTGTTTATGTCAAAGTGATAGTTTGGATAATATCCCAAGAACTTTAATACTGAGCAGAATAAGGATAACAACTTGTAAGGCTCAGTAAAAGGCAAGGTAGTGGTCGTTTGTATGGACAGCCTATTTTAATAAAGATTTCACCGTTGATGACATTGATGTTTCATTGAAATATAAAGCTGAAAATTAAAACTTGCTCATTGGAAGAGATTTGGTTTATAGTTGAAAAACTTGTTGGTGTGCCTAGCTATATTATTTCGAGCATATAAACAGAGCTCCTTCGTAGTTGTGGGAGTCCCGGGTTCGATTCCTGGTGGGAGCTCGTGTGGTTCGGATCCCATGTTAAATTGTAAGACCACGTCTCACATAGCCTCGCTGCTGAAGGAGACGTTAAACTGAAAATCAAATCAAATCAAACACAGAGATACCTGGTTGTTCTGCAACGGTCTACGTGAGTCTG
This sequence comes from Thermobia domestica, assembly GCF_964235325.1. NCBI lineage: Eukaryota > Metazoa > Arthropoda > Insecta > Zygentoma > Lepismatidae > Thermobia > Thermobia domestica. The sequence continues at coordinate 97,295,895 of NC_137468.1, forward strand.
ATCATATCTGCATTTGAGAACTCGAAACTCATGCTCAACTGTCTTCAACTCCATTGATTACATTGGGGCCAGCGAATATGAATTGCAATGAGTGTGAATTCCACAAAGATTGACAAATCCGAGTTCAACTGAGCGCTGAGTAAGTTTATTGAGATACAGGAGTTCCATTTCTAATCGAAAATTGGTACTGCTAATTATGGATCGTCATAGACAGCAAACCTAACTCGAACTGAGTAAATTAAAAATAATAATCAACATAAACTCAAAGATGAGCGCGTATTTATGTGCTCGTCGTAAACTGTAATACTTTCTGAATATCCATTACATAAAAATGAAAAGGATCTTGTTCGTGATCATATCACGGGAAAATGGCTGAACCGTTTGAATTCAACTTCTGGAAATAGTTAACACCTACCTCGAACTGAGTTTTTATCATATTACTTTAAAATGCCTATTCTGAAGAGAGGGGGGGGAGGCACAAGTCAAAATTTATAAGAAAAAATAGGTTTCTCACGATCCTGTCAGGATAGAAGGTGAAACTTTATATACGAGCTCTTTATGAAAATAATAATAATAATAATAATAATAGTAATAATAATAATCATAATAATAATGAACGTACCCATGTCCCAGCGTTTTTGAGAATTCTCGTTTTAAGAGCCGGAAGGAGATATTTTGCATAATTTCTTTCTTTACATTTTCTGATGTTCGTGACCACATCACAGGAGACGGTTCAATAGTTTGAAATGAACTTGGAACATATAATGTGTACCTTGATTTGGGATTTTATCATGTTACACTGATTGAAAGGCACATCCTAAAAGAGGTAGAGGGGATTCAGAATTTACGTTAAAAAGTACAGTATCTCAAGTATCCGTCAAGTTAGGAAGATGAAATTTACCCCATGAAAAATCCCCATTAAAAATAAGGAGTGATGTTTCCTGTCGTTCTTGAAAATTTCAGTTTTATGGGGGAAAAGAGACATTTTCTATAATTTCTTTCTTTATATTGAAAGTGTCTGTTGTTTCTGATCCCATCACGACGAAACGGTTGAACAGTTTAAAACGAATTTTGAAACAGAGTTAATACCTTCTACCTTGTGTCTAGTTTTTATCTTATTACTTAAGATGAGTCCTAAAGGAGGTAGAAGTGACTATTAGGTAAAAATTACAGTATCTCACCAGTCTGTCAGGGTAGGAAGATGATAACGATATACAAATGTCTCACTAAAAATAAAGGGACATATGCTTCACAGCTTCTTAAATTTTCCGTTTTAACCCTTAACGGTTCACTACCTGCTTCCGGCATTGTTTGCAAAACAACATATCCACAAGCTACTTCTCGCGTAGAATTCAGAGTTGTCACCAGGGGGCAATAACTGCTCTACCATCGCGGAAAATATGTAAGCAAATAACCACAACGAACAATACCTGAAAATAATACTATTCAAACGCAATAGGCAAGATCAAAAATGTGTAGCCAAATGGTAACGAAAAGTCGTTAAGGGTTCTAAGGGGGGCAGACGTTGTCTGCTTCTTGTGGTCGCATCACGAGAAAACGGTTGACCCGTTTGAAATGAATTTTGGAATATAGTACCTACTACAAGTTGGAATTTTATCATGTCACTTTGATTAAAGGGCGTATCCTAAGGGGACCACGGCTTCAAAATTTCTGCCAAAATTAGGGGCTTTATGCGGAATCGTTTTGAAGAATGATTAGCGCCATACTAAGGGTTTGACTAACGAATGGTTATGAGAAGTATATTCAGAATCTCTGATTAGCTCCTAGTAGTTGACTAAGTTGGTCACATATGACTAATTAATTAAAAGCAGAAGGTACGCTGGTTTAGCAACAATAAACTTATATTATGAGAATACAAAGGCGATTAATTACCTGTCTTTCTTTTCTTTCACCTCAACGGACGATTTAACTATGAAGCACCTATTAAGCTGAATCCATAGCCTACACAGTCAAAAATGTTTGTGTTAATTCAACTCAATTTTAACATAAGGCAGTGGTTCTAGCGTGACTACCACTATGCGGTGTTAGTTCAACACATACCCCGCGGTGTTGGCGTTTAACACAGGGGGGGGGGGTGCTACGTCTTTAACACACAATCGGTGGTAAGCGTTAATGAACCACAAAATTACTCCCCCAAAATATGTTAAATCGCTTATATGCGTAATTTGTTTACATTATGCTGAGTCTAAGAGAAAACACTTTAAACAAGTAAAAAGAAAATGTATTATAGTGGCGGGGGGCAGGCTCGAACCACCAACCTTTCAATTACTAGCCGCGTGCTCTTTCGACTTGGCCACGGAGGCGATGAAGAAAACGTCGCTTGTAGAGGGATAAATTGTTGAGGTCTTTTGAATTTGGCTAATCAGAGTGCTCCTTTAAGCCGCGTATATTCGACGATAACCGTTCGGGATTGCTCGCCAGGTAGATCTAATTTTATAACAAAATGACGACTGTCTATTTACTTTATTTTATAGTTCTTCCATATTCACTTTCAAATGATCGGCAACAGTTGCCATCTAATAAAGTTGATGCTTTTGTTGCTTCTAGTACACACTCGCTTAAAAAAAGAAGCAATAAATGCATCGAATGTGGGAAATGAATTTAGAACACCTAAATGACGCGTGCTGTTAGGGTTTCTTCAGCAACATTATGTAAAACAATTGAAAACACATCGCGCGGTTTGCATTTTGAAATTTTGCGTATACCTGGATTTGTTAAAGTATTTCTTTCTACTGTGTTTGTCTGTAGCTTCAATTCATAAGCCTTTATAATTAGATGCCCAACATATTTGGCAATCACGCAGAAAAAATCACCGAAGATTCTACGGTCCTATACTTGTGTTAATTTAACACACAGACTGTGTGTCATTTCAACTAGCGGCATTTGACACACAACTCCAAATGGAGAGTGAGTTGTTCTAACCACTTGCTTGTGTTATATTTTAACACAATCGTGTTAACACATAGGCATGTCGTTGAAATAACAAAGCATTTTTTTTACAGTGTACACAACTGTTTCTAAACGTAAACAGTGAGAGATGAGTAGAAAATTTCTGATCGATAAATTACCTTTCCTTATAATTACAACATAATCCTTCTATTTTCGCTAATATTAACTAACTTCTACTTATTCCCCCCGAAAATACATCCCTCATAAATGACTACGTTAATTACAATTCGATTTCGTAACTATTTATAGGTTGTTGTGATGTCAAATCACAAAGAAAATATTTCGATTTCGAATTTCCGTACTTGCGACATTTATTTCTCTCACTCGTGGTATTGGGCTTATATGAGTTAATCATACCTCAATCAACTTATCAGCTAAACTCCAAGCAGAATACCAAAAAGTATATCCTTCTCAGTACAGAGCTAATACGACAATAATTAATCGCGTGACTAACGCTTCATTAACGAATTCTCTCTGAATACCACCCAGAGTGTCTAATGTATTTTTTTTATCATTATATCTTCACTCAAATGCGTAAAATAAGGGAGTTCAAATATTTTCCATAAACTTCATCTCCCCGTGTGAAAAACAGACATCTTTTCTGGTCTGAAGTCAGAGCGCTGAAATAAGTTATTTTTATTACGATTTTCAGTGTCGACATCAATCTGTACTCCCACTGCAAGAAACCAAACGTATTTAAAAAGTTAATAGTAAGATTTACCACTAGCGCAAATCCCGGGGGGAGAGGGAAACATGTCCCTTCCAATCTTGGAGCTAGGGGGAACTGTCCCCTTAATAATCCGATTTGAAATGTGTTTCTTGCGGAGAAATGTAATGATTTGTGTCCGATTGCCACAAAGGAAAGTAAGATGAAATTGATGTCACCCAGAATAAGCCTCAAATATGCCCGCCTCCCAATGTTTAAGACAACTCTGCTCCCCTGATCCTCCACAGCATTGTTTTCAACTTCATAAATATTTTGAACATTGCTTAAAAAATTAATTATGGGAACCGTCTTACCCGTCACTCACCCCCTAATGTTGAAAACAGATTTGCACCGCTGAAGTTTACCACGAACGCCTAATTAACTCAAATTAACTCTCCTTTGAGTTTCTGTAGATTCAAGTATTTTAATCACTTTACTCAATTCAAGTTCGATTTGTTGTGAGAAGTTTTAACGACAATTCATCATAACTTCCCTATTTCTTTTTCTTATAGATGAAAGAAAAACAAACAATTGTTTGATCTTAATAATAGTTCACATTAGACTAAGAATAAACGTGCGTTTGCAAGGTGTAAAATGAATTTTCCATCTACTAGGAACCTCATTCCCAAAATAGTGTTTTAGATGATACACAAAAATGAAACCCCCAAATACATACATACACACATATACATACATAAATAGTTATATGTGTATTTTTTTCCTGTTTCTGCCTTGGGGAGCATGACCATGTAATAACGTAATAACCAACAATGAAATTTGCATATAACCACGGCAAGAAATGTTTCCATCGGACCTTGGCAAACGCATATGAGTAGGAATGTCAATCAATGTGCGTGTGTGCGTAGGTTGTTCACACGCATATGTGTTTAAGTATATATATATATATATATATATATATATATATATATATATATATATATATATATTCTGCTGATACTTTATTTCCCCCTTCTCTCTCACACATACACACACACACACATGATGGAAGGGATGTTTACTGAGAACAGAGAATGTTTTAGATGGGTTTTGGGTGGTTGAAACATGCATAATTCTTGAACCACCAACACCCCTACACGAATGCTAGGCATGCTTCATCAATATTCATTACGTGAGACAAATATGCTAAGCGAATAGTCCAGACTTTATGAGGAAAATAATTTATTCTCTTATATTTTTTGCTTTTACACTAACTGTATGATGTACTATGAGAGACTATTTCTATGAAAGTTAACAAGAATAGTTATGTAATTTAATTTTTCATTGTTTCATTTTTGTTGAAAATGTCTAATTTTGAGAATACGAATATGATTCCATGTGCTTATCAAACGGAACTATCAAAACACTGTGAATGTTTTATATATAAAGGTGACCAAGAAAATTGTGTTGCTTTTTCACCCACCATCTTCGAATATCGATATGTCACCTAAGACGTACCTGGAAGATCAAAAATAGTCCTCACACGCATCAACGATTTGGAAGGCATGGATTCCATCGCGGTAGAACATGGTGGGCCGTGAAGCGAAGAAAGTATCAAATGCACATTGCACCTCTACTAGGGATTTGAACTGACGTCCTTTAAGACCATTGTCCAAGGAATGAAACAGGTGATAATCGGACGTTGCAATGTCCGGAGAGTATGGCGGATGCAATAGTGTTTCCCATCCAGGGCATCGAATTGTGTCCCGAGCCATCCTAGCCACCGAGTCATGAGGCTTAGCGTTGTCCTATAACAGGAAGGCACCTTTGCGATTCATACGTGCTTGCTCCAGAGTTTTGAATTTTTCTTGAACAGGGCTCAATTGCTAACAGTAGACAGCTCTGACAACCTGGTAGCAGTTCCTAATGAATGATGCCGCGAGCAGTCCACTAAACACACAGGAGGACCTTCTTCTGGTGCGGTGGTGATTTTGGCTGTTTCGGAACCGGTTCATGGGATGCTAACCAATGATGATGGCGCCGTAGAGCTTCGTACAGGATCCATTTCTCATCACATGTCAACACTCTGGCATGGCTTCTTCCTCAGACGAAACAGCAAAGAAACACAGGTGTCTGCTCACGTAGCCTTCTGGCTTGGAGTCAAATCATATGGGACTCATCAACCCAACTTGTAGTGCTTCCCAAGTTGATGTAGGTGCTGCCGAATAGTTTCTCCACTCACACTGAATTGTAGACCCAGTTCCTTACATGTCTCGTCACTGTTCGCCTCAATTGCTGCCAGATCATCTTCATTTTGTACATGCGTTAGTCTTCCGGCACGTGATGCGTCTTTAAGTGTTTCATCACCGTCCTTAAACTTGTTAAACCACCGCTGCATTGCCCGCGTAGTCGTGATATCCTCACCAAAGGCCTGGCATATCTTCCGCTCCGCTGCAGCGGCGTTTGACCCCAGTTTGAACTCGTACACCATACACGCTCTTATGACGCTCTCTAAAGATCCCTTGTTCACTCTGTCCTTGCGCAAGTTCACGGTATAACTGAACAGCCACAACCAGGTAGTATGTTGGATATACCCACAGCAGCAACTGACCTTCGCCTTATTCCCATTCGCATTCAACTCACGGTGTGGAACCAATTGAACACAGACCTCCACAAAAGTGACAGAACTTTTTTGGTTATCTTTATAGTTGCATACTTTCAATATATACTGTTATCAAATTGAAGGTTATCCCGAAAGTAACGCATTCTCTGCGTATTTTAATTAGGGTGTCCGGTGAGGAAAGTCAAAGATTTTCGGAAGTGATAGGGGAGGTCATTCTAAGCAAAAATGCTTATGTAAATATAGGGTCTATTCCCCCTCGTTCCGGAGATAGGGGTGGGGGTAGCTTTTGGCCTCTTGCACTTGCCAATTTTCGTTTGGAACATTCTAGTACGCCCTGTAGTTGGGGCTATGTTACATATTATACCTCGTTTCAAAGCTAATAAAACACGCTGGCAGGTGGTATAAAGATTGTCCCAGTACTCCATACAAGAGGGAAGTAATGAAGGGAAATTTTTCGAATTTCCCTATAAAATTCCATTTTTTTTTTTTACATAATTTTGCACTGTTCTTGAGTGGAAACACTGTCGCTAGAGGAACAGTATTTGATTAGCCAAAAATAATACTGTATACCAAAGATCCAGGTGAGATGTCAAATTTTTAGCTTCATTAGAAGCCGTAAAAAAAAAAAAAAAGTTTTTCCTAACTGCTTACTCTAATAATATAACAATGTTCCAAATTTCCATAGATGACAATGGTTACGAATATTAATAAACGAATGTTTCTATGCAAAACTGGAAATACAATACTATTCCCTAACATACGAGAGCTCGAGATTCCTATGCGAGCACATTAATTACAGTTCTGAACAACAAATGGCAGTAAATTTTCGTAGAACATACTACACCAGAATGTCCATTGCAATAGGGTTGTCGAAATCATAAATAATTACTTCTAATACATAAACAATAATGCATACAGATAGATAATAACCCTATTAATCTTCAATTTAATTATTTTGCGCGTACAGAAAATTTTCAAAGATATCACCTCGTCAATGCATTTTGCAGTGCGCGTCAGTACATGCACTGCTGCCCGATGGATGTCTTCTCGGGACTCTTTGATAGTGTTGAATGCCTCTAGAATGATTTGAGTTAACTCTTCTCGTGAGTTGACCTTTCGTCTGTATACAACGTCCTTCAACCACCCCCATAAGCAAAAATCCAAAGGTGTAAGATCCGGGGAGCGGGCTGGGCAGTGAACAATCGACCTTCGTTCCCCGCGACTCATCCACCGATGAGGAAACTAGGAGTCAAGATATTGACATACAGCTTGTGTTGCATGAGAGGGAGCTCCGTCGTGCTGGAAGTACATGGACGCCCGAGTTTGAAGAGTCACATGTTCCAGTAGTACTATTTGGTCTAGGAATTAATTCGTGCGGGTGGACAAGAGATGGCGCAACGAACGGAGCGTCCCACAGTTCCGTGTATCCACACATGTGTTGCAAACCCCTGTCATCGCGTATCGTTCGTAGTATAGGGCAGTGGATTAAAGCGTCAACAACACCAGTTTGTAGTTAAGTGAACATAGCGCAATTTGTGCCTGATAAAGTGTTTTTGCGGGGTGTCCTGCTGTATTACTTTAACATGCAGAAAAGTGCGACTGAAAGTCATCGTATTTTGGTGGAAGTGTATGGTGACCATGCTCTAGCTGAGCGAACGTGTCAGAAGTGGTTTGCACGGTTTAGAAGTGGTGATTTCGGCTTGGCAGACCAAGAGCGAGCTGGACAGCCAAAAAAATTTCAAGACGAAGAATTGACAGCATTGCTCGAGCAGGATTCGTGTCAAACGCATGAACAACTTGCAGCAGCATTAGGCGTCGATCAAACAACAGTCTCCAAACGCTTGAAGGCCATGGGAATGATTCAAAAGATGTCACATTGGGTTCCACATGAATTGAAAGACAGAGACGTTGAAAGACGAAAAACCATTTGCGAATTGCTGCTTCAACGACAGCGCAGAAAGGGGTTTCTGCATCGAATTATTACGGGTGATGAGAAGTGGATCCATTACGAGAACCCTAAACGAAAAAAGGCCTGGGTGAAACCAGGTGAACCAGGTCCATCACAACCAAAACGAGATATTCACTGTGCAAAGGTTATGCTGTGCATATGGTGGGATATGAAAGGTGTGGTGTACTATGAGCTGCTGCAACCGGGTGAAACTATGAATGGAGAACGTTATCGACGACAATTAATGCGTTTGAAGCAAGCTCTGGCCAGAACACGACCAGAATGGGAGAACAAACATGATAAACTTATTGTTCAACATGATAACGCTCGCCCACATGTCGCAAAACCGGTCAAAACCTATTTAGAAAATGTCGGATGGGAAGTTTTACCCCACCCGCCGTATTCACCAGACGTTGCTCCTTCGGACTACTACTTGTTCGATTGCATGAACAACGATTTGATTGGACAGCGGTTTACTTCTTCAGAAGATATCGAAACATGGGTCTCTGACTGGATCGCTTCCAAGGATGAGGACTTCTTTCGCCACGGAATCCGTACATTGCCTGACAGATGGGCGAAAGTGGTGGCTAGCGATGGACAATATTTTTCTTAAGGTATTTATGTATTTTGTGTTTGTACTACAGCTTCAATGTGTGCGTACCAACCGCACGAATTAATTCCTAGACCAAATAGTAATTCGTGGCGCAGGAAATGTAAATAATATTCACCAGTCAAACGCTGTGGCAGAAAGAAAAGGACCAATGACCTGATCACAGATAATGCCCACCCAAACATTTACAGAAAATCGTTCCTGATATTGTCTTACTGTGGTTGCTCTAGAATTTTCGTCACTCCAACGATGCCAGTTGCGGGTGTTGTTAATCCCACTCCTGGTGAAAGTGGCGTCATCGGTGAACAAGATGAATGGCAAAACATTAGGATGCTCCTGTACCCATTGGGACACACATCTCACCTGGATCTTTGGTATACAGTATCATTTTTGGCTAATCAGATACTGTTCCTCTAGCGACAGTGTTTCCACTCAAGAACAGTACAAAATTGTTTAAACAATGGAATTTTATAGGGAAATTCGAAAAAATTCCCTCCATTACTTCCCTCTTGTATGTAGTACTGGGACAATCTTTATACCACCTGCCAGCGTGTTTTATTAGCTTTGAAACGAGGTATAATATGTAACATAACTCCAACTACAGGGTGTTCTAGAATGTTTCAAACGAAAATCGGCACGTGCAAAGGCCAAAAGCTACCCCCACCCCTATCTCCGGAACGAGGGGAATAGACTCTATCTTCACATAAGCATTTTTGCTTAGAATGACTTCCCCTATCACCTCCCAAAATCTTTGACTTTCCTCATCGGAAGTATATATATATATATTAATGGTTTTTATCATATCATTTCGCCGGTGTAACTTAAGGGAGGAGGAAGAGAAAGATATTTTAAAATGATCTAAAATGACTGATATTAATGTCGAATCCATAGTTTTCGGAGTCGCTGAGACGAACAGTGACACTTCCGATGCTGTTTAAATCAAAATTCAGCTCTTTATGTCCACAATGAAAAGTATTTTTCCCCCCTGCGAAGAACGAGTGTTCTGCTAATACATAATACATAGAATAAGTTATGCATTGACTCTTTCAGAGTTAAATCTAGTACAGTGAAACAGGACAAGTTTATTTGACGATATTCAAAGTTGCTGTATACGAGATAAACTGATAAAATGCATGATTACACCAATAATAGAAAAAATAAGGAGATATAAAACCTTCATTAGGTTTATAACACAAAATTAAGCTAACTCTAGAAGCATGAAGTTTATCAAGCTTTCAATTAACTTCGTTAAACGTTAGTAGCTTCATTAAAACTTTGAACAACTTAAGACCTACCCGTACGTAGTAGCTTTAAAGCGAAAGGAATAATTCTTGCAATAGATAATTTACTGGAAATTGAATTATTAAGTTAGCAGCTCTTCTTGTGATTTTTTTATTATTAAATCTTGGTTGCTATTAATAGACTGACTGAAACTTTAAACCATTGCTTTGCTTTCATATGACAGGAAACTAGCAATCACGAATCATTTTCCTGTAAAAGCGTAAAATTAACTATAAATTTAATCTCTAATGGTACAAAAGTGGAAACCTTACTGAAAACAGCTACCATAAGAAAGAAAACTGTTATGTAGTTTAGAAGTACAGAATGTGCCATAAGTAGACGATAGCAATAGCAGGGGAGAATAAGGGAATAGCCCCTTTCAAATTACAATTGATATGGATATGTCAGAATGTCTTCTTTCTTTTCCTTTTTAATCTTATGTGACCAAAATTTTATTTAGGTAACTCTGCTTATGAGGTAGTTCGATACTGATTTCAGTAGTTAAGGTTACAAGTTCAAACAAATTCTGACCTGAACACAAATTAACCGTAATTTGGGTAAATAATAAAATCGGGATTGAGTCAGAAGTTCTGAAGTACAGAAGTCTTAAAGTGTATTGAAAACCACATACTCACGTTGTAAAATGTGAAAGTCCTAAAAAAAAAAAAAAAAAAAAGCGAGCGAGCGAGCGAGAGAGAGAGAGAGACCAACGCACAGAAGTCTTAAAAAATGGTCAACATGATGCGGAAGTCCCAAAGATCATATACTGTAGTTCCATAAGTTCTAAAATATTGCAGTCCAAAAGGGAAGAAGTCCTAAAACGCACACGTTCTGATGAGCAGAAGTCCAAAAATATGCTAGTTCTAAAGTGTAGAAATCCTAGAAAAATACACAAGCCCTAAAGTGCAGAAATCCTAAAATACACAAGTTCTGAAGTGCAAAAGTCTAAAATGAACAAATTCTAAAATGGCCTAGTCCTAAAGTGCACAATTTCTAAAATGTGTTAGTTCTAAAATGCACAAGTCCTAAAATACTCGAGTGTTATAAGATACAGAAGTTCTATTATGATATAAAAGCAAGTACATTAAGTCCTAAAATTCACAAATACTAAAGTACAGAAGCCTTTTAAAATGCAGAAGTCCTAAAGTTCAATGGTCCTAAAACGAACAAATTCTAAAATGTGCTAGTCCTCAACTGCACACTTTCTAAAAAGTGCTAGTCCTAAAGTGTTTAAGTCCTAAAATGCTCAAGTCTTAAGGTGCAGAAGTCCTATTATGATACAAAAGCGTAAGTCTTAAAGTGCACAAGTCGTAAACCGAAGATGACGTAAAAAATGACTTTGTATTCATATTTTCTGATTAATTTAAATTAATCAATATATTGTTAGATATCATGTCAATGGGTATTCGATATTTTTAACACACGTGCAGATGATGCTTGACGATAAAAATCAGCCATTGAATATTACGGTAAATCACGATTAAGTAGGCACTACATTAACTCCTCTTTGAAAACGTCAAATTTCTATATTTATTTATTGAAGAAGAAATGAAGGAAATAATAAAAAAAAACACTAAGATACAATTACAACTGCACATCCGATTTCTGAATGTATAAATATGCAGATACAAGCAATAAAATCCAGGTAATTCAGAAATATGTATGTGCTGGCTGGCATGAACAATTGCAAGATCTGTCTATCGTGAGTTCGAATTCCGCTCGGGATATGGATATTAGATAATGTCCTTTCATCATTCATTTCAATGTAATAATTTATTTCTCATAGTCTCATTTAGCCTACCATGAAATTTATAATTCAAAATAATAATAAAAAACCTTTTAATAACATGTAAGACACCTCGTGTGTGACGCATCGTCCCGATTCATTTTCTTTTCATAGACATTTTACAATAGTGTTTAAATATATATATATTATATATATATATATACGTAGGAGAGATTTCAATGATGGAATCTTTGAGTTTAAAATGTTTTATCCTCCAGTTCGGGCACCATAAATCGTCATATATTAAAAGAATATTTGCTTTTGTGGAACGCGGTGGATCACTGGTAGAGCGCATCCCTGATGCATGAATTCCTGGATTTGGTCCTAGTCCTCATCAAGTTAACTTTGTGACGGAGCTCTCTCGTATCCTTTCATTTTCTTCATTCCAGCATTCTCGTCATCATTATCTCCCTTAGCGTCGGCGAATAATCAATGTACAACAATAACAAAAATGCTTTCTCAATGCCGTATAATAATTGATGAACGATGTGATATCTATACCATAAATGATGTTTACAAACAAAGCATTTTTGTAGGGCGGGGCGTTGTAAATATATATTTTTTTCATATAGACAGAAGTAGTATAAGATCGTAAGTTAGGTTTCGAGCAATGTTTTGGTATGTTACAGATATAGTATAATTTAAAAGTTACCCTCCTACATTCATGTATACCTAGAAATATACACGTACTTTTATAACTTCAGTAATATTGTTGCTATTGAAATTAAGTTTCTCTTTTCATCAGCCAAGTTATAATGAAGTTTACTACGGTAATTAAAATTTGTCTTTATTCTTGCAGAAACCTGAGCTGGATTGCGTTTATTTCAAGAATTTATGTAATTTGTGACATTCTTGTTTAAGAAATATGTCAGAGTCCAAGAAACGCAAGTGTAAATTTAAAGAAGACTATGTAAAAGTTAAGTATTCTTGTTTATCGTGTTCTTCCGCAGGAAGAAACTAAGTACGACATAAAATGCGTAACATATAACTGCTACGTGAAAGCATTCTTCAATTGAACCGTTATATCACTACTGGAAAACATAAAAAAGCTCTTAAGAATTCGGCTGGTCATGCAGAAAGTACTCGTAGTACAAAAGAAAGAAGAAAAACTGGATGAGAATAAGTATGGCGGAGAGGTCCATGCTTATCATACAGTTTAACAAAGTGTAAACTGCATGTCAAATGCAATGCTGTAACTTATGGGGAGCAAGAAGGCAACTCCCTCTACATTTAAACTTCTTGTCATTCAAGGAGAACTCACTTCAAAATTAAACTTTCTTGTTCCATATGATAGGATAGAAACATCAATACATAAATAAAGCGTGAAATGAGTTGTAACGGCCTAAAATGTTCGTTCGTTGCAGAATTTTACAGTTTGTTAATTGGGTTATTGTTGATCATATTTTATTTTGTTTAGTTTAATCCGAATGTTGAATTTTGTCTGTGTTAAACTAATCTATTCAGTGTATATTGTGCATGCACTATAGCCATAACCAACCGAAGCATTATATTGAGAAAGTTGATCCAAGGTTCCAATTTTTTCTTAATTTTATATAATGAACACAGAAAATTTGAAATAATTTTCAAACTTCGCCGAAGAATAATACAAATATCTGTTTCGTTAGAATGGTAAAGATGGTTAAGTCTATTCTCTCTCTCTCTCTTCGATCGATAAAATTATCAAGTTATTTCCTAATATCAAGTCACTTTTCCAGATTCACGAACAAGTGTTCATAAATTGTTACATTACAGCACCGTTCAAATGATTACTAATTCTTTTCATATCAACAAACTTTTGATTGATTTGACGCAACTTTCCATTCTTCCCTATCCTCAGTCAAACTTCTCGTTTTCATGTATACATACCTTTTCTTCTCTATATCTTGTATTACTTGGTCCGTAAATTTCAGTTGAAGTCTTCCGCTACGTATTTATCTTTTTATCGTTCTCTCCATAGCTAATAGGGCGATTCCTCTATGTCTCATAAAATGTCCAGTCATCCTGCCTCTTCTTTTCAATATAATCGGTATACTTCTTTCTTTCTCCTAACATTTCTAATATTCTTTCATTTGATACCTTATCCACCCATCCAACTTTCAACATACTCGCCATACAATGCCACTATGAACAGCAGATTAAAAAACTGCTTTTCTGCGTGCCGATCGTCAATTGGATCAGTTACAGAAGCGACCACCGGACGGCAGCACGAATGACCAGTACAGTCTTTTTGCAAGCTAGCAAGAATTCATCGCTTTTTGGTTCCAGTTCTTCACACTAAACAGACCTCCAACAACCACCGTCAGGACCATGTCATAGCAATTCGAATAACAAAGGAAGGCGGTCTACTAGCAGAAAGTTTGGACAAGTATTATGTAACCTTTCACTTAACTCTCTCTCAGCTCATAGTATTTTGTAATCTAAATTTCAAAAGTTGTCATAAACTTTCTCTTAGCCAAATATTTGTTTCTTTTGCCCTAATGAGTATTGCGATTGTGTGTGGCAATACCTACTGGTCCATATACCTGGGCTTACTGCTGGGGCAAGTGTATCCTCATATTCATTAGAATACGACGGTCACACCACACACTATAGGTACGTATGCTTTCATCGGCCTTTTCTTGAGTTTTATTCCGATGTTCCCGGTTAGGAGTTTTTGTTTTACTTCGAACGCCTTCTTCGTCTGAGATATCATAGATTTTACATCTTCTTTGGATCTATTATTTTTGAATCTATTTTACTTCCTAAGTAACATAACTCCTGCACCTCTTCCATCAGGTAATCTAATTTGATTTTAATGTTGCATTTCTTGCGTATTAAGTTATGAAAATACTAATACATTTAACAAACTTCATCTGCCATATAGATACATTTTTACTTCTTAACTCCGGTTATTAAGGTATAGTTACTTCTCAATTCACAATAACGAAATCGATGATGAAGATAAATCTACATATTACATATTTCACACATAAAAGGAACTTCATGTAGAAATACACAAAAGAGAAATAGAGATTTTGGACCAGCCCCATTGAGAGTTAGCTTGTCACCAGTTCCCTAAACAGTGTCCGTCCATTTTCCTTAAGACTAAAACCAAGAGTGGATCATCATCAAGTACCCACCCGAAGGCAGTTGTTGAAGTGAGAAAGGAAGAGTGACACACACACATACTCAAGAAAAGCAAAAGACTATCCTTCTCATCCTCCCTCTTCTCAGGACTTCTCTGGGAGAAAAGAGATGAAAAGAGAGGGAGAAATGGGAAGAGAAATGTTTTAGCAAAGTCACAGAATTGTGTCCCTTGGGGATATGAACTCACAACCTTCTGCTTGCCTGTTATGCTCTTCTGTTTCAGAACTGCCGTGCGTCTGTTGAATTTTCGGGATATGAAAGACAGAAATAAAGAGAGAGAGAGTGAAATAGGGAACTAAAAAAAAGGAAGATAAAGAAGAAAAGCAGGAATGGAAATCGAGATAGAGAGAAAGAGAGGTTTTGACTTTAGACAAACACATTCTGTTTGTAGGGAAAACTCTCTCTCTGTGTAGCTCCTGTTGGTTCTATGTCCCCCAGCGGTAATTTCGACGTGGGGTCGAATGTGAGGCTTTTCCCGCACTATCAGTCCTCTGGAACCACCGTGGGGTCAGATTTTTATTCTGTCTCCATTCTAGATATGTGTGAGTGTATGTGTGTCTCCCCATACTCTATCCACTAACTTCAGCCCAGTACGATTGGACTGACCTCCTAGCTTATATCGACCTCTCTCACTCGCCCTTCCTTTGGAAACATTTTCATCCTCTCGTTGCCGCTTGGAGAAACTCCAGAGAAGTGCAAGCAATTTCTAGAAACAACGCTGGACATTTCCTCTTGGAATTTTCCCTCCTGTCACCATTATTGGAATTGATGCTGGAAAGCAGAGATGGAATCTGCACGACGTAAAAATCTTTGTTTGCGTTTATGTATGTGTGTAGATATTTTTATCTGCGGTACTGCTATGTGTAGGTTTCTGTACGTCTCTCTCTCTCTCTTGCTCCCTTTACGTTAATATATTTACGTATATATGCATTTATGTATATCTGCGTAAACCCATCAAAACTTCATAAAAGAAAACATCCACAATCGTTTCTCTTCACCACACACACACACACAAACACACAGAGTCATATATTTCTTATGTTTATCTACACGGAGGACCCGAGTTGAAAACTCGTCGATAAAGGACGAAAAGGAGATGCAGAAAGTAGTTTTTGATCTGCAAATCCACCTCCACCTTTGCCGAGTCCTTAATAGAAACCAGGGAGAAACTGACTCTTGAAGAATAGTAGCAACAGATTTTATTGCATGCAAAAAAAGGGAAAGTAGTTAAAATATATTATCAAAAACGTACAGTTGCTTCATATTGCAGGTTAACGTTTAGTTTACTGTTTAACTATTCAATTGATCCTTGATTTACTGATATAACTTGAAAGATAAATTCCTTCAGGTTCGTTTTCATTTATCTGCATATTTATATAAATAATAGCAATTAGAAACAGTATGATATACCTTTTAAGGGTATATTGGATTGATCCACATGTTATACTACTGTCCAAAAGTATAACATAATTAAGAAAACTGGGGACAATTATGCTATAATTTTGGACATTACTGTGTTTTACGTATGTAGTAATCTCGCTCTCTTTTTTTTTTTATTAAGTCGCTTGATAATTTGACTTTTCAAGGTCTTAATTATTATTAGGTTATTACAGGGTATATCTTTAAGTGGATTCCTTTTCTTTTGTCTGTGTGCGAATACTTGTTTCACTGACTTACCTATTACGTTGAATTCGTGAATGCATGACTGTGACTTTTAGAAGAAGATCATTATGACGTTTTGTTACCAATATACTTGTTTGACTGATATACTCACTTGGATTTATAAGTGTCTGACTTGCATTGGTGTGTTAGTCCTCAAGCTGGTCTAGTGGTTTACGCGTGCGGCTTTGATGCACAGGGTCTCTCGTTCTTGAAATGTAAACGCATTACGGACGTCTCATATAATCTCGGTGCTGAAAGGAACGCTAAAATCCAATCCAACCAATCAAACAGTAATTTTTCAATTGTAATCACTTTCAAAGAGATCAATATGCATTTACCAGTACGTCATTACGAGAAATCAACATGTAAACATGAATTAGGAGTATCGGGAACTCCTAAGAGAGGCTGCAGAATAGAACAATCTTCACCAGGCTGGTATTATGTACAGAACTTATTATTAAAACTATTACTAAGTAAAGAAATTTTATTAAAATAGCTGAAATACTTTTAAAAAGCTCAAGATACACTGCTTGATAAATCATAGGGCACAAACATATACATTAACCCACAACTTTTGTTTACAATGCTTCGTGTCTGCGTACTGTTATAAATATACAAGTAGAGGGCACTAGTAGGCCGTTGCGCCCATCAGTAGAGGCAAGAATTCTGTGCATGTTATCAGCAACTGACTGCAGTACTGCATGACAAGGTGGCACTCATGAGATACAGCAATGAGGTACAATAGAGACTATCGCTAGTGCAATACTGTCGTGCAAAATGAATGGTCTGTTGGAAGATAGCAGAAGGATAGATCTTAGTGATATGATAGTAGTTGTCGTCTTGAAGCAGCTCTAAGTCTCACAAAGGTTACATATACGATGTACGTATCAAAGAGTGTCTCAGCGGAACAGTTATGCGTATGCATGATGGAAGTCATGAAAAGTGTACAGGATCGGTAAACCTTTCCACAAAATGGAGTCAGTCTGCTACTCCAGCCCAAATTGCTCATGCTTTTGCTGTCCATGTGCCCCCAGAACGATTTCATAGTTGGGTTGTGTATGCCTGTAAGCCAAGGAAGTGTATTCCATTAACACTGACCTTTGTTGTGCCAGATTAAAGTGATGTAGGAAACATCGTGACTGTAGTACAGTGATGTAGGAAACATCCTGGACATCACAAGGTATGAAGAGAATGGAGAGCACGATATCCATAGCACATCTATAAATGTGACACGTATGATTGTCCTGCAGTTATGGTACAAAACAAGACAGATCTCTTACAATAGAAAAATATACATTTTTGCGAAGTATTACTTTCACTATACCTGTCCCAGATGCGATAGCCTCAAGTCCTATCCAGTAGGCAACCTTATTTTCAGCCATGTAAAAACGCTCTACTTTTTCAGTATGTTGCAGCTTCCTTTAAAATGAATATTGAGATGAGCAGATTTTAGGTAAAATCCAAAGGTTAGCAACCAAAAAACAGGCAACACAGTGACTCAACAGTAAAGCACTGCGACTCACTTCTGGTGTGGCGAGTCCAGGGTGCGAAATACCTGAGTAACGGGAAGGGGGAATTTCTCCCACTTAATAATTTTGGAAGAAAATTTCCTCTCACTAAAATCGTACTGGGGGATGAATAAAGTTACACTGTCAAAAGTTGCAAACTAATTACTGTAATTCAGATATAATTAACAACTATTTCATATATAATTAATGGGTGAACTAGTGGCTAAGTTAACCCTAATCTCACATAGTTTAATAATTATGGATGTTTAAATATGTGAACTCTATGTCGAAACACTCCAACGCAAACAGTTTTTTCTTCCACTCCTGTCTTCCCCCTTCTTTAACTGTTACGATTTTGCACCCTAGGCGAGTTCCTGACAGGTCATGTAACTTTGTGGTGAATATTATTGTATTCGTGAGTTTTTTTCGGGATTTTGTCCTGTTTCTTCTCACATTGACATTACTTTTATTCTTTCATAAATAATTAATTGCATTTATCATACACTTCCTTTATCCTAACGTTAAGCTAAAAATGGAACATTAAACTAACGTTTCATATCTTGTGTTTAACGGTTCAATTAATACATTATACATACATGAGTACATGTTCTTTTTCACTTCAGGAATTCTTAAATCAGTTACTTACGGTAGATATCGTTAAGCTCTATCACTGTTTCTGAAATTCTCCGCCCTTTCCTTCCCACTAAAGTGTCTTGTACTTTGGAGATGCGTTTGAATTTCTACTGCAACCAATACTTGTAATGGTTTCGAAGAAATTTTGAAAACCAAATATTCTTGGAAGAGCTAATGGAGAGTGAGATTGTGCTTCTCTCATCTCAAAAGCATTGCATCACTTTTTTCTGTGAAAATATATTCTGTTGAAGGTTATCCTAAGTGAAGTTCGCATTATATATACATACAGGGTAGACCATTTATTTGATTTATTGACATATAACACAACAGGCACAGGCCTACTTACAGTGTTACATTGTATATACGTTATACAGATTACATAGGTTAATAAAGCTATTGGTAATCATTACATTTGTCTTACAGAATTAATAGACTTCTTAAAACTACTTACATCCATTGCCAGTACATCCAGGTTGAAATTTTCTTTAACTAACCTGTTGTAGGTTGCACTAACTCTCCATATAGGAGATCTGCTTAAGACGTTTGTTTTCGCTGTCATACAAAAAAAAAAAAAAAAAAGTATTTTTCGAAATAGTGCGCAATTTAGTGGATGGTACTTGGATACATATTTGTTCGTTAAGATCAGGACAGTCTATTTTGCCATGAAAGAGTTTGTGTAAAAATAATAAAGCAATATTTCTTCTCCTGAGTTCTAATGTTTTAAATTTAAAATTTTCAACAAGGTGAATGTAGCTTTCAAATTTTGGATAGAACTTTGTTTTCTTAAGTGTAAGAAGTCTTTAAAAGTTATTTTGAGTACGCTCAATCAAGAATGAGTATTTCTGTATATTAGGGTTCCATATATTACTACAATATTCTAATTTCAACCTGACGTATGCATAATACAGCACAATTAAAGTTTGGTAATTTTGGAAATCTTTACTGACTCGATAAATATATCCAAGATTTTTGTAGGCTTCTTAGGAAATAGTTTCAATATGTTGAATAAAGGATAATTTTGAATCAAAAATAACTCCCAAATTCCTTATAAAATCAAGATTTTTCAGTTTTTCCCCTAATATTGAATAATTATATTGAATATATTTTTCTTTTCTAGTGAATGTTAAATAACCGCATTTACGAACATTTAACTTAAATTTATTGTTTTTACACCAAATTTCACGATTTTGTAAGTCACTCTGAAGTTCTAAACAGTCCTGAATTGTTTTAATTCTGTTAAATATTTTAAGGTCATCAGCAAAGAGTAGATTTCTAGAAAATTGAAAGCACTCAGGAAGATTATTTACCGCCAAAATGAAAAGTAGAGGTCCCAGATTCGAGCCTTGAGGGACTCCAGATGTTGCATGAAAGATTTGAGATTTATGATTACGATACAGTATAGTTTGTTTACGATTTTGAAGGTAGGAAGCAAAATATTGCAGAGTTGATTTCGAGAAGTTAAAGGATGCCTGTTTGTTTAAGAGAATGTCATGGTCAATGACGTCAAATGCTTTAGAAAAATCAGTATATATGACATCTACTTGTCCGTGCTTGTCAAGTTCCTTCGAAATGTAGTCTGTTATTAGTGCTAGATTTGATACAGTAGATCTGCCCTTCAGAAATCCATGTTGACTGACAGATAATGCAGGATTAACATGATCCATTATTCGCTTATGCAGTATATATTCATACACCTTGGCAAACGCAGATAAGATAGAAATTGGTCGGAACTGTTCTTTGTTACTAGCTGAGTTCGTTTTGGGTATTGGACACACAATTGATTCCTTCCATTTTTCAGGAAAGGTACATGTTTTTATAGATAAATTAAATATAATATTCAAAGGTTGTAAGAATATATCTGAACAGCCTTTCACAATGTACGTTGCGATCATATCTGGGCCACTTGCTGTTTTCGATTTCAACTTCCTTACTGCTTCTTTTATTTCTTTTCGGATATGAGAGGTAGTGAAAATATATCAAGAAGAGCACTGGAACGATCATTTAGAGACATGCTCGATACGTCATAGTCCGCTCTTAAGGAGCCATAGACTGAACTAAAATGCTGCCCGAATGCTTTAGCTATGTCCCTATCATCAGTAAGGTCGTGACCATTGTGCTGTATGCGATCAGAAGACAAGTGACGCGATTTATTTTTAATGAAGGACCATAATAATTTCGGATCATTCTTTAATTTATCTTCTGTGCTGCTTTAAAATCTCTTTATAAGCAGCAGTTATTTCTGCTTTAATTTCCCTACGCAGTTGACGGAATTGCTCTTCACGGTACCTATCCTGTTGCCTACACTGAGACGACTTTTTTTTTTTTTTAACGATGATACGTTTTACGTTTAATTTTATTAATAATATTCGGGGTAAACCATGTAGAGTAGATTTTATTAGTTACTCTTTTACGGGGAATGCAATCATCAAATATTTGATACAATACTTCATAAAATAGATCCACAGCTTGATTGACATTCTTAATATTCTGCAGCATCTCCCAATCCACAGCTAATAGATTTCCGTAAAGTTTTTCAAAATCTGCTTTTCTAAAATTATAACCTATTGTGTTAGGCACTGTTTTAAGTTTGGTTGAATACAATGCTGTAAACTGAATAAGAAGGGGAGGATGATGTTTATCTTCTATTACCAGTGGATCGCATTCTCTTTGAACTGTTACTTTTGAGAGATTTGTGAGAACAAGATCAAAGATTCGGCCATTGCTATTAGGAATATTATTAATTGAAATCAAATTAAAGAAGGACATAAAATTGTCAAGACTTTTTTATTTAGCTGATGACGTCATTAAATCGAAATTTGAACTAGTTATTTGTCGTAGATTCAGATCCCCTATACAAAAAATTGTGTAACCCACAAGACAATTTGATTCTACAAATTCAAAAAACTGTTCATATATATGAAGTGGTGAATCAGGCTCTATGTAAACAGTACAAATAGGGGTCTATACACGGTAATTAAGTTCAAAACCAGTTTGACAATTATACTTTCAAAGTTAGTTTCCCAGCTATTTACTTTTTGAATATTATATTTTTTAAGCGCAGCAAAAAATACTCCCCCACCCTTAGCCTTTTTTGTAGTTCAATATTTCTATCTTGCCTCCAGACCACATACCTATCATCAAAGAATTCTGAGTCAGAATAATTTGTCGTTAAAGAAGTTTCTGCCAAGCTAATAAAGTCGTAAAAGTTAGATAAAACAGCATTATGAAAACAACTGGCTTTAGTACGCAGGCCATTTTGAAAGCACAAAGAAAATGTTTGGTTTTGATGTTTTGATTTTGATGGGTCACTGATTCTACGAAAACAATAGTTACTTACTGGAAATGTTGGCTTCTGTTGTCTCTTATGGCAGTTTTCCCGGCCATTTATTTTGGCGCTTGAGCTGCACCCCTAGTGCGAAGGTCCTGTTGTTTCCCTGCCCCGCCTTAGTGCGTTTGTACACGGCAACGATAATATCGGTGGAAGCACCTATAATGTCGGCGGTGAAATCGACGTCAATCTATTCAAATCGTAGCTTGTACACGCCACCGATATTATCGGCCGATCCTCCGACACGCAGATGCTGTCGGCCAAGCCCCCGATATTGTCGGCGATATCGCCGACACCAATTTTGTCGGGGGCAATGTTTTCTTATGATTGGATGCACATGCGGCCGATAATGTCGGCCGGCCAGTGGGTTGGATGAAGAGAGTGACAAGGCGCTCTGTATTTTTGTTTCGTTTCTTGTCTTTGGAATTTTGTTGTTTCCATTTTTTCTAATACAATTGTATAATAATATCATTATTATCTTGTCCTATAAACAACTTCGGAACAGTTTATTATTTTTTTTACAGTCTCTGTTCTGGAGTAGCTAATTCCCTTTATTAAATAAGTACAAAATGTGGGAATTCTGAAGAGTACTTGTTTCCCTCTAAATAGCTATTACCAAATAGAATAGGATATAGGAAATTTAGATACGCAATTTCTTGATTATTTTCCACTCCTTTTTTATTTTTGTTCGTTCTCTCTCTCTCTCTCTCACGCACACACACACACTCTTTGATGGTATGTTTTTAATCTATTAATGCATTTAAATTTTAATACATTCTGGAAATTAATTTAAGTGTAATTTTCAAAGTTTGATACACTGTGAACATCCTGTGTGCATATGGAAAAAATCCTGATTATTATTATTTTCTTTTATTTTCATCAGAATTGTGTGCAGATCACTTTTTCCGGTCCCACTCAATACGCAATGATTAAAAAGAATATTTGTTGACAGGTCAAAGTAGAATTATTATTTTTTTGAAACGAAACCAGCACAATCAAACACTCTTTTCAAAGCTCCAAGGACAAGTTACTCATTCGGCATTTTCTTGATTGTGTTCTCAACAATAGGGATGTGACTTCATGCTTCACTTCTTGCAGACTTTTTCTCTCACTTCCGAAACTATCCCAAATCCCCCATTTTTAAAAATAATTTGTGGAATGGCAATTGAAAACAAACGACCAAAACTATGTATCCAAGTTTTCCCTCTCCCCTTTGTACTGGGATCGACCCCCCTGATAGAATTCTGCAGTTTAGCTACAGTGACTGGATGAAAAGGTTGTGTATTATTGCATTCGTATCTTTCAGTTTTTCTTAGATTTTTAGAGATGGCAGGAATTTTTCCATTCGATATTTTAACCTTTATTGAACTTGTGGAATGTAGACCTTGCATATGGGATAAGATGACAGACTCTTTCAAGGACAGAACTGAAAAGCAATAAGCATGGCGAGAAGTTTATGTAAGCCTTGCCCAGGATTTTGATTTCATGGACAAAAAGAAACGAGAAACGACAGGTATGTATGCAACAGCGCAAATCTGTCTTCAACATTGTGGGGGATGGGTAAGATCGTTCCCATAAATATTTCTGGCATTTTTAGCAGCGCACGGGCAAGGGTGGTGGTGAACGTAATGGTTCCACTCGATGCTTATGTTGATCGATTACAGCACCGTTCGCTAGCAAATTATCGATGGTTGCTTGGTGTGAGGTCAACACCCGAACCATGAAGGTGGGGCCTCTATCATTCTTGATCCTAATTACCTTTGCGATGGTGTGCCCTTCGTATTTTAGTTTTTTTAGCACTTCTTCATCGGTATATGAGGGATCTAATCCTCTAATAACAACAGAAAGTAATGGTGTGCGTCTAGGAGGAGGCATCTGCTTACGGCGAGTGTCTTGAAGTGAGGTTAGTTGAGCGCTTTTATCGAAAATGTCAATAGGCACTTTGTTTCTGATGGTTTGAAACAGTGCTTGGTGTGTAGTCTTTAGTATAATAGCATTGCGGATATGGACGATCTCGGAGATGGCTGCGCGTGGTAAGTACTTTCCATGTTGAAGTGCAACAAATTTGGAATTTGAAAACTTGCTGTCAAAATTGGTCAGAAGCATAGAATGAAGAGTTCTCGTCTGGAGTACTTTTGAAGTTCTCGTCTGGAGTATCGGCAATGACCATTTCATCTGTGTCTGAATCATAATGTAGATGTTGCTTTTTCGATGGAGGCGAAGTGCTGAGACGGACGGCATAGATTTCTCTATCTGGATGTGGCCGAGAGCGAATAGAGCCAGTAGAGATAATTGAAGCTACAGATGTCTTGGAAGTTTTCCGCTGGCGTCTATGTGTAATACAAGAGTCCTTCCGTGGTTCTGCCTTGCCGGCACGAACGGATGGCCCGGCTGCGACGCGCGAGAGACTAAAATGACGACCTCTGTTCTTTCAGCCAGATGTCTTGCCTGAGTCCGCCATCGTAATAGCCAAATCGGTGTGCAAAAGCCCAGGATGAATGCAGCAGAGAGTTCCAGATGTACAAGATGATAATGAAGTAATGTGTGATAAAGGTCTGACTGACCGTTTGGATAGTAGTCAAGGTGGAGTAGAATCCCCTATCAAATCTGTAACACTGCACACCCTTGGCTTGATCAGTCTGGACTACAGTGCTCGAAGAACCCAGGATGAGGAACAGGAAGGAAATAAAAAAAAGCAGCTGTTCTAACGTCTGGTACGTCACAGCTGGTAATGATCGATTGATTGAACAATCGATCGGAAGCGGATACCTTAGCTTAGCTTAGCTTGAAAGTGTGGTTTTATGTTGAGTATCGGACAAAAGTCCCTGACTCGATGACAGCTATAGAAAAGAAAATGATTAGACCTGTGGGGAGTGAGTTAGAATATGAGATACGACGACGTCATGTGACCTTCAGCTACAACTGTCGCAGTGAGGATGAGAGTGTGGGTAAAGGGTTATCCTACAACCGTGGCGTCCTGTAAGTTCGTCGGTGTGTATGCGCTGTGCCAATGGCTGCTATAGCGGGGTTGACGTGGCGGGGGAGGTTGGCCCAAAAACAAGTATGGTGTTGATGTAACACGTCCCGGATAGGATATATGTTTAAGTCCTCTAGAAGTTGACGATTACGCGTATATCGGTCATGGCCTGTTATGATACGAGCTGCCCTGGTTTGCACACTCTCGACCATTAGCAAGTGACTGAGTGCCGCATGTTGCCATGCTGGACATGCGTAGGTGATTGTGGACAAAATTACCATTTTAAAGACGTGGAGTCTTGTTTCATGACTTAAGGCACTGCAACGCAGAATAGTATAGGGGGCAGACAATTTTCGAAGGGCTCGGTGTTTAATGTCCCTGATATGAAGACCAAAAGTAAGGCCTCGATCTAATATATCTCCCATGTATTTTGCATGCAGACGGTGCGGAACTTCAATGTTGTCATAGTATAAACGATGGATGGCTCTGCTGCGTCTTTTGCTATAACAGACTGCAACGCTCTTATCCGCGTTTATTTTTAGGCGCCAGATGGTAGCCCAACGTTGAAAGACATTGAGTTGGCGCTGCATGTAGTGGTAGGAAAGACGAAGATTGCTGCTGTTCGTGAAGAAAGCAGTGTCGTCGGCGTATGTTGCAGGAAAACAGTGTGGCACAATGGGTAAGTCTGCGGTGTATAAGGTGTAAAGCAGAGGCGAAAGAACCGCGCCTTGAGGCACACCAGTTTGAATTGGTTTGGGAGCAGGCTTGGCCTGTCCCGCAGAGACATGGAAAAAGCGATGAAAGAGGTATGAAGTGGGGAGTTTGAGATAAGGTAAAGAGAAGCCTTGTAAGCGAAGTTTATAAATGAGGCCTGGTAACCACACTTTATCAAACGCCTTCGAGATATCAAGGTATACACCCACAACATATTGTCGTTGATTAAAAGAGGTAGTCAGGTGGTCGACTACCCTCACTAATTGGCTTGTTGTGCTGTGCTTAGCACGAAAACCAAATTGATGATGGGGGAGTACATCTAAAGTGGTGACGTGCCCGTGAAGTCGGGCGAGAAGCACTCGTTCGAAGAGTTTGCTCACATGAGATAACAGGCTAATTGGTCTATAGTTTTCTGGGAGAGTCGGATTTTTACCTGGTTTAGGGAGAAGAATGACTTTCGCTTCTTTCCAAGCACGGGGAAAGTAGCAAACCTGAAGGATGCCTGTAAATAAAGCAGCAAGATAGAGGAGCAGCTTCCGTGTCCCATGTTTCAGTAGTTCCGGGCGGATCTGATCAACTCCAGGCGCTTTGTTGTTGGGCAAGTGACAAATTTGACGCTCAACTTCCCTTGGTGTTACGACCTCAGGCAGGGGAAGTATTGGTTGAAAATGGAGCATGCGCATAGTGGCCCGAACGTCCTGCCGAATGTGAGGAACGACAGGAGTCGCATTAGGTGTAAACTGGCGCTCTAGAGATGTAACAAATAGGTCTGCTTGCCCTTGGTCGTCATGCATGACCCCATGCGGACCTTGCAGTATTTGAGTTTGACGAGAAGTCTCTCGGCGCTGGAAAAGGCGGGAATACTGCCAAATTTTAGTGTCATTAAGTGTGACCCCACGAAAAAGTGTCTCCCAGTACTGCTCGGTTTGTCGTCTAGTGATGGTCTTGGCTTAAGGTGTTCCATAGCGTTTTGTAGAGTGGATGTCTGGTGCGCTGCTAAGTACTTCGAGCCCAGCGTTTGAGATGGATATAAATACGAAGTAATGGAGAGTCACAGTGTGGATCGGACTGCGAGTCAGGAATTATTGATGTGCTGAGGGAGTCAGCCGTACGTAGAGCAAGTGTGAGATGGGAGACCGCCTGATCAATTTCCGCAGAAGAATTTGGACGAGCGGCTATGTCGAGCAAAGAGTTTAATTCCTGCTTATAGACATCCCAGTTTGTAGTTCGGGAGATATGAGCGGGTGCAGGACGGGAGATATGACGATGCGAGATTTTGAAAAGAACCGGATCATGATCTGAGTCCAGTGCTGAGATCACGTAAGGACGTGTAGCTAAAATGGTATTTTTGCTTAGAACTATGTCCAGCACATCCGGTTCTCCGCCTGCTTTAGGATGGTGAGTTGGATCAGGTGTTCCATAGGCGATGAATGGAGATGTGTGCAGATACCGGTGTAATATTCGTCCGTTTTCGTTGGAACGTCTGGAGTGCCATTCCCCATGTTTTGCATTGAAGTCAACTGCCAATATGATTTTGGGGCCCAAAGTCGAGATGGTGTCGAAATCATTGGGATCTAAGTCATGTGCTGGTGAACGGTAGCCCGTGACTAATATGAGAGGAATCCCGGGGAGGATGACTTCTATAGCAAGAGCTTCTAGTGTGTGTAACGGGGCTAAAAGGAGTTGTCTAGCCTTGAAACTTCGTTTCAGGGCAATCAGTAATCCTCCTTTCCGTCGTTGAACTCGATCGAGGCGAAATAATTGGTAGTTGGGCAGTCTCCAGTGTGTAACTTGGGCAGTGAAGTGAGTTTCCTGTATAAGCATGATATCTACCTGATGTTCTGCTAGAAAACGAATTAGGAGACGCTTCTGGTCGGTAAGACCATCTGCATTCCAGGTTACAACAGTTATAGTGTGATGAATGAGTGGTTGGTTAGAAGCAGCCATCAGCAATCATGTCACCAAATGTCTCTATGACGGCAGCAGCCTTGGACGCAAGATCCGTGGCTTCCCGAAGTCTAGTAAATCCTTTCTTGAGATGAGAGATAATGCGGCCAAAGTTGAAGGTTTTGATGTAAGTGAGGAGTGAATGGAGATTATAATCATTAACGGATGGTGTAGACGCACTATCTGGTGTGCTGGACGTAGAGGGAGCATCCTGATTTGGTGGTGGATGACGGTCGCTGCGAGGTGCCTTATTGTCAAGTGAAGTTGATACAGTAGGACCGGAGCTGCGGCCAGAAGGAGTTGATTTCTTGAGAGCATCTGAGTAGGAGCGAAAGACGGGACAACCGCGATAATTGGCTGTATGGTCCCCTCCGCAATTTGCACAGGTTGCTGGCGTGGATGCATGGTTTGGCGCAGGCTTTCGTAAAATGACTTTGCCCACACTTGACACACTTAGGTTGAGCTTTGCAAGTGTCTTGTGAATGACCAAGACGTTGGCAGCGGTAACACTGCAGAACACTCGGCGGCCGATACGGCTCAAATGTAACTTTATAATGAAGCAATCCTGATATGTTGTAGACATTTGATGAATCGTGAGCGGCTTAAAGCCTAAAGTGAATAGTGCAGACTGAAGATCAGCGATGTCGGTATCGATGGGTAATTTGCGAACGACAACCTTTACGGGTCGGTCACTTTTGGTGATGCCAGTAGCGTATTCAGTTTTTGTCTGTTCGCAGTAGTTTTTTATAGTTGTGAAATCGTCCCTAGAAGATACTTGAATCACGATACGTTCTTTGTTATGCCGAACCTGAGGCGATTCTCTGAGGGTCTTGCAAAGGCTTTTGGTAAAGTTGTAAGTATTTTGGATGCCGTAAATGTAAATAGGTGGTGGTTTAACCTCTTTGGTGGGCTTGGGTCTTGGCTCTAGGAGACCCGTCAGCTGTGAGAGTAGAGAGAGGCTCAAATCTGTTGCTCATTGGTAAAGCAGGGAAGTCTGATGAATGTTGTTGGCTCAGTGTGGACTCCAAGGACGAGCGACGTCGCTTGGGTGTAGTAACCTGGGTAAAGTCCATAGCATTGTCGTCCTGCGGTGGAGCAAGGGATGGAACGTCAGGCGCTGACAGGTTAGTTGAAGATGGTCGTGGCTCGGCAGCAGCGCCGGAAGTGGTGGGCCGCCCCAGCGGGACAAGAAAGTCCTCAGGCCGGTATTGAGATCTGCTGACTTTCTTCGTGGGTATCTTAGTCTTCTTTTTCGAGATAACTGGGTTGGACGTAGCCATCATAGGAGCAGAGATGATGAGTCAAAATGATATGTCACAAATATAAGCTACCCTCCGAAAAGGAGAGTAACTTAAAAAATCGTTTAGCCAAGAGAAATAGCAAGGTCGTCAACAGATAATATCAATTTGCTGTACCAACCTCCGTGGAGGGTTAAAAATAATTCGACGGTTGTTTCCTTCACCTCTAGGAGGTAATACAACCGTATATACGAAGATCGCGACTAAATTCAACTAATGGGGATGGAATGCCTAAATGACTCGCTTATTTTTCTCCGCCAGCTACGGATACCCTATTTTTTTTTAACCTGGTTAGAGCTCCAGGTGGCCAGTCGGATACCACGGCACGGTCACGGTAATGTTGAAGTTGTATGCAGAGTATCGGGCCAAAGCCCCTGACTCTATGAGTAGAATGAAAGAGATCAAAATACAGAGGTACAGGTGAAACACTGGGTATGAATATTGAGTTGGTAGGTATGGTAGGCTACATCTGCAACTGTCGCAGAGTGGCTGATGGTGACTTTAGGCGAGCTTTAGAGAGTTATTGTATGCGTGGCATGCGATGGACGTTCCGGAGAGCGCATTCGGTGCCGATATTAGCAATAGCTGGGTTAATATGCCTGGGTAAGGTACGCCAGAACTTACAGTGGAGATGGCGTAAAACTTCTCTAACAGGGGAAAGCTCTAAATCTTCCAGAATTTGGCAGTTGCGAGTGTATCTGTCGTGACCAGTGATGATACGACCGGTTCTAGTTTGCACAATTTCGAGTGTCTGAAGGTGACTGGATGAGGCATGTTGGCAGGCAGGGCATGCGTAAGTAAGTGTAGACAGGACTATCATCTTGAATATGTGCACTCGGGCCTCATGAGAAATTGAACTGCAGCGAAAAATTGGATATAATGCAGTGATTTTGCGTAATGCTCTTTGCTTTATGTCCTTGATGTGGGCAGCGAATGTTAACCCACGGTCTAATATCACTCCCAAATATTTTGCATGTGTGGCGTGAGGAATGTATGCGTTCTCATATATTAGATTACGACGGGTGCGTATACGTCTTCTACTGTGTATAACAGTACAACTTTTGTCGGTATTTACTTTAATCCTCCAACGTCTGGCCCATTCCTGAAAACTGTTCAGTTGACGTTGCATATAGATGTAACACTGTATAAGTGAACTGCTTGTTGTGAAAAAGGCGGTATCATCGGCGTACGTTGCTAAGAAGCAATGTGGTAGGGTTGGAAGATCGGCTGTATACAGATTATATAAAAGTGGTGAAAGTACAGCGCCCTGTGGAACACCTGCTTTAATTGGTCTGGATGAGGAGTTGACACCATCAATAGACACATGAAATTTCCTGCCAAAGAGGTAAGAACGGAGTAAATGCAGAATACTATCCGGAAGACCTTGATCGTGTAGCTTATATAATAGTCCTGCTAACCAGACTTTATCAAAAGCTTTTGAGACATCCAAGTACACACCAAGAGTATGTTGTTTTCTGTTGAAAGCCACAGTTAAGTGATCTACTACTCTTACGAGTTGCGTAGTAGTGCTATGTTGAGCACGAAACCCAAATTGATGGAAGGGTAGAATATCACTATTGTCGACATGCTGTTTCAGTCTCCAGAGGAACACACGCTCAAATAATTTACTCAAATGGGACAGAAGACTTATCGGCCTATGATTTTCTGGAAGCAGCGGATTCTTTCCAGGTTTGAGGATGGTGATGATACGTGCTTCCTTCCAGGTCTTTGGGAAGTAGCATAGTTGAAAGATGGCATTAAATAAATATGTCAAAAAGACCAATAATTTTCGAGTTGGATGTTTTAGTATCTCACTTCGAATCCCATCAGGCCCAGGTGCTCTTTTTGCAGGCAGACACTTGATATGGCGTTCTATTTCGCGTGGTGTTACTAAGGTGATGTCATGTGTAGGTTTCTGATTACTCATGCGATATAATGTGGTTCGGACATGCTGTCGGAAATAGGGCTCAAGACGTGCTCTATTGGGCTGGAACTGTGCTTGCAGTGAGTCAGCGAATATGTCCGCTTGCGACTGAGGGTCTTGAGTCAGTCCTTGTGGTCCCTGTAGGACTCTTGCTCTGGAAGCATATGAGGAACGTTGAAAGGATTTGGAGTACGTCCAAATTTTACGATCATTTACGGTGACATTTCTACAAGTGTCTTCCCAGTACTGTTGATTTTGTCGCTGAGTCAGCATCTTGAGCTTCCCACATAGTTTATTCCACAGAGTCTTGTATGCAGGATGAAGTGTGTGCTGCCATCTGCGTCTAGCCCAACGTTTTAAATGAAGATAAAGTTGCAGATGTAGACTGTCGCCTTGACCTGTGTGTGTTGGAGAGATTCTAGTAGTGGAGCTAGCTGCCTCCGCTGTACGAAGTGCTAATGTAATGTGAGAAACTGCTTGGTCGATATCCTGAATGGTGGTGGGCCGATCTCGTAGGTCGATCATAGTGTTTAGTTCTTGTTTAAATACATCCCAATCAGTTTCTATTTTCCTGAATATAGGGGCAGAATGGGCGATGCTTCTATGTGAGACGTGAAAAATGACTGGGTCGTGATCAGAGTCTAAATCCGAAATAACATAAGGATGGACAGTAAAAGACACATCTTTGCAAAGAGCGACATCAAGCACATCGGGCTGTCCGCCAAATTTTGGATGATGAGTAGGATCTGGTGGAGCACTGATGATGAAGTTGGACGTGAGTAGATATTCGTGTAAAGCATCTCCAGCAGTGTTTGGAGTAATGGAGTTCCATTCTCCATGCTTAGCATTAAGATCTCAAGCTAAGATGACTTTTGGCCCTAAGTTAGCGATGACATCAAAGTCTGTGGGTTCTAGTTGTGTGGCCGGGGACCTGTACCCAGTGACCAATATTAATGAAACTCCTGGAGTTATTAACTCAACAGCAAGTGCCTCCAAAGTAAGTAAGGGTGGTATTGTAATCAACCTGACTGGGAATGCCTTTTTAACTATAAGTAACAATCCTCCTTTCTGTCTGCCCACTCTATCCTGTCGGTACACAATGTAATTTGGTAGGCGCCAAATAGTGATTCGAGCAGTAAAATGTGTTTCCTGGATGAACATGACCAACTCTATGTTGGGTTAGAAATCTGATAAGCATATGTTTTTGTCCCTCTAGGCCATCTGCATTCCAGGTAGCAAGGATAAGTGTGTGATGCAATACGCTGGATTTAGAAACAGCCATCGTCAACCATTTCCGCTATTGTTTCTATTACTACTACAGCCTTGGAAGCTGAGTCTGCAGCTTGTCGGAAACGAGTGATACCACGTTTGATATGGGTTAATATTTTGCGGAAAGGTAAGCCCTTGAGTAAGGAAAGAACGGACTTTAAGTCGAGGTCTTCTTTAGAACTATCTTGAGGAAGGGCAGTAAGTGGCAGGGTGTGGGAAGAAGTGGAAGCTTCAGTATCTTCGGTATTTGTAATCATGGGTTGGATAGTGTCAGCAGCGGGAATCGAAGGTTCCTTTGCTGATGGTGTATAGAAATCTCGTTTGGTTATATTCGGTTGTTTCTTTGGCTGCTGTGCCGGCAATTTGAGAGCTTCAGAGTAAGATTTAAAGACTGGACAGCCACGGTAGTTGGATACCAGGACATCCCCTTTACAGCATATCAAAAATACCTTGTTACTGGCTGTGAGTATTTGCATCGTTTTT
The DNA here is from genome assembly GCF_964235325.1 of Thermobia domestica. Taxonomy (NCBI): domain Eukaryota; kingdom Metazoa; phylum Arthropoda; class Insecta; order Zygentoma; family Lepismatidae; genus Thermobia; species Thermobia domestica. The sequence goes on from NC_137468.1 coordinate 97,328,625, forward strand.
TACTGTTTGGTGTGAGTAAAGCTTTGCGAAATACATTTCGCATTTATGGTAAGTGACTAATAACATTCTATGTTTTCTGTAATCGGTCACAATAATTTTGTTGTAAACCTGTGAATCATCTAACAACAGTTACACAGATAGCAGTGCTTCCATCTATTTTCTTTATTTACTATTCTTGTGTCTTAGCACGTATGAACAGAAGATGGCAGAACTCTTGCTTATGCAAGTGTTGTCAGGCGATTCACAGGTGTACAACAATTTTGTGATCGATAACAGGAAACATAGAACATTATTCGTTACTTGGCACAAGTGCCAAATATATTTCGCAACGCTTTGCTCATATTAAACGATAAATCCCAATGCAAATTCTCTCAGGCAGTAACGAGTTATTTCTGATATGCTCAGAAGGCGATGTGCTTGGTGTTGAATTAACACACAAGTAACACGCTAAAGTAGTAGTCATTTTGTGTTGTTTCAACACCTCATTTTTTACAGTGTAGTTTTCGGGGTCGCTGACATGAACAGTAGCCCTTTCGATGCAGGTAAATTTAAATTCAGCCCACAATAGTAATATTAATTTTTTTATATAGATTACTTATTATTTTCTGATTTTTCATTATATTTTCTTCATTTCTATCGATTTGAGAGCGCTTTAGTAATAGTAAAAATTGACTGACTAATGGAACATATTATTAAGTTTTTTACTATTTCAATTCAGCGAAGCGGGTAATTGACGCATTGACACTAGTATTGTATATATATATATATATATATATATCCTATAGTAGGTACTCAACGTAAGCAAAGAACATCTTTTTGCTTTCCCACTTTAGATTCTTAACACATCTCTTAAAACATACGTACTCGTTCATATTATAGAGCATGTATGAGCATAGAGAAACATACTATAATAATGTTGGATTGGAAAGGAGAAGTTACACGGTAGACAAACAGGAGAGATGTAATAACCACGAGGCTACCCAACTCGTGTCAGTCGCTGCCTTTGATCATGTTAAGGGTCCCTGGATTCATCTTCAGAATCACACTTCAAAGTGTGGACATTCGTCGTGTGAATTACCCTCGGGACGCGATTCCCAAACAGAAGACAAGAGCCAAAAAGGCTTTCTTGTATCGCAACGGAACACATGTTGCAGAAATATTGCTATATATATATATATATATATATATATATATATATATATATATATATATATATATATATATATATATATATATATATATACGCATAATAAGGAGTGGCTGAATACTCCTGTTTTGATACTTGTAAAAAAAGGGCTTGTTTTCAAGATATGCATCATACAAATAAAACACGTGCTAGTACTACGACTATGATGAATAAAAGGGACACATACTTTCCATTTATGATACATACGAGTTTATAATATATACATGGAAAGTATAAATGGGAAGTATGTGTCCCTTTTCTTCGTATATACACTGAGAAAAAATGTATGTGGCGTACGTAAAACCGTATGTAACATTTGTTATATTTTTGGATTTTACGCCCAGCAGACGTAAAACTGAAGACGCATGTTTTATAATACTTTCCGTATAAGTGTTTCATCTATACGCACTTTTCGTATGAAGTAATATAGGCGGTCAGAATCTCACATACAAAGGGATGTATATAACATATGACTGAGGAATGTAACATAAGTATATGCATGTGATATACGGAAAACTGTTGGATGTTAGACATCCTGCAACGGCATGATATAACATCTAAAGACAATGCCTATGTAGCATACGGATAACGTATGCTCCGTACTAATTTGCGTAGTAAGCAAGAGGATACCGTATATTTGTACAATATATATATATATATATATATATATATATATATATATATATATATATATATATATATATATATATATATATATATGTGTGTGTGTGTGTGTGTGTGTGTGTGTGTGTTTGTGTTTCTATGTTCACGTACAACTGAGACATGGGTGCAATGCTTTTGCGCACACTTTCTTCCAGCTTATCATTCCATGCAGATAAGAAGCAAAACAAATAATCATTTTAATGCTTTTGCGCACAAAATGGTATGCAACGCTGCCAATTCATTCTTTGATCTTAATATACAATATATTTTGTAGTTTTTTTTTTTTTTTTTTTTTTTTTGCAAAACAAGACAGGACTCATTTGATTAAATAAAATAAACTAATTTATTAAATTACCTAAGTAACTGCAACTACCTTACTTTCTTGGCTTCTTCAAACACACTAACTCACTTATCTAACAGAATACATAGCGAGACAGCAAGTGGTTCCTGATTGGTTACCGCCAACATTAAATTATGTCTTCTAAATATGAATTTGTGGCTACTACTCTAGGCAATACTACTCTAGGAAATTTAATTTGTGAACTATCTATAAAAAAGTCAACAATGTTGAACTCAATTTAATTTCTATGCTTTTTAGGTTCTTGGCTAAAGACATTTTTTGGACTCCCGTATTTATCTTCAGAGCAAGTACCAGATGCCTTTGTTGATCTTATTTCGGTGGCACCTGAAACCAAAGGATTTAGATTTTCAGATTATGTGCTGAACAACTACATCGAAGATAATTGCAGGTAATATTCTGGTTTGATGAATGTAAAAGATATAATGAATTTTGGGGGCAATAACAACCCTGTAGCTTACACCCGTCCCGATCTGGGAAAAAAACACTTAACTTAGTTTTAACTATTAAAGAATGATAAATATCAAAATTAAAGAGTTAGAGAGTCTCCAGTCAAAGTAATTAAAAACTGTCTAGTATATAGGCTAGAAGCATTCTCGTTTGAGAAATTAAAGGCAGGAATATAGAAATAGCGCACAGAAATAGTAAAGTATTATATGAAATGAGATCCGAAAATTAGTTTCTACTTTATAGCAGTTCTGGAAATCAAAATATTATTTCAAAATAAAAAAATAAACGGTGATAGGATATGGTGTTCATGATTACCTTTTTTTTTTCAGGTACCCTCCAGTGATGTGGGCTTGTGAACCATCTCCAGCACCTAGGACAACAAATGGACCAGAATCTTTCCACCGTCACTACAACAGCCAGTTCTACTCTAGTGCACCTGATGTCCATAAGGTAGTAAATGACCCTCCAGTGATGTGGGCTTGTGAACCATCTCCAGCACCTAGGACAACAAATGGACCAGAATCTTTCCACCGTCACTACAACAGCCAGTTCTACTCTAGTGCACCTGATGTCCATAAGGTAGTAAATGAAATGAAATCTTTGAGTTTTACGTCCCACGGTTATGCCGGTTAGGCTAAATGAGACGGTGATTATGAGAAATGAATGAAATGGTGGAATGAAGAAAGTGGGAGGAAACGGGAGAACCCCGAGAAAACCCACGCACACGGTGTTTGTCCACCACAAAGTATCCATAAGGTAGTATCAGTGTTACTTGAAATACAGCATGAAACACGTTTGAAGATCGCTTCGGTACGGAAAGGTAATTCGAAACCACAAAGGAAAGAAGAAATTCAAAGGAGGGAACAAATCATGAAATTATACAGGTACTTTCAAAACTCCACACACAGCGAAGTTTCGAGAATGAAATATCTTAAAGTTGTAGGACACAAATTTCAAGGACTAAAGTTGTAAAAAATGTACCATCAGCAAAATTGAATATTTCTTTCGTATCTTTCATATTTACCCTTATTCTCTAAAGTATTGAAACTGTGCGCAACTGCATGATTTGCTTAAGCATGATTATATTGAGATTTGGCAACGTCGCATTTAAAAACTGTGCGCAAAACCACGATTTTATACTTTTCGATCAGCTGTCAATCAACTACAGATTATCGTAGATCTTTGGGAGAAAACTGTGCGCAAACGAGGTGCCCCTGAGACATAGGCCACCGATTTGGATTTTTTTCTTTGAAAGAGTATTCTTTCCTTGTAGCTCCGCGTAAACTTCATAAGTTTAACAATAGTTTTCGGAGCTAGTCCACGAAGCTCCTCGAGATCTCTTGTGACTATGTGGATAGCGTAAGTGCGTTTGACGGCGGAGACCTGGTTCGATTTCCAGCAGTAGCCCATGTGGTTTAGATTACACGTAAACTTGTGGGTTAACGTCTCACATAGCCTCACTGCTAAACGCGACGCTAAAACTAAAAATGATAATATTCGGAGCTAGATCATGAAACGGCTGACAATGTTCATCATTAATTTTTTGTGTATGATTACTCATAACTTCAACAAAAGTGTACAGATTTGATAATTCTTTTATTGTTTGAAAGAGTACTCTCTCTCTCTCTCTCTCTCTCTCTCTCTCTCTCTCTCTCTCTTTTGGTTCTATATAAACTTCATAAGAATTTAACAATAGTCTTAGGAACTAAACCATGAAACTTCTCAATGACTGACAGTGGTCATACCATAATTGTGTTTATAATCACGCATTACTTTGACACAGAGGCACTCATTTCGATGATTTGTTTTTTGTTCGAAAGGTTATTCTTTTCTTCTTGTCCCATGTAAACTTCATAGGGATCTATGTAATCTTCAGAGCTCGACTACAAAACTCTTCAGCGGCTGACAGTGTTGATATTGAAATTAACTAACACCATTGTGTGCATATTCAACCAATTTTGATTATTAGTTTTTAGTTTCAAAGAGTATACTTTTGGCAGATTGCAACAAAGTTTATCAGGATCTGATTACAGTCTTTGAAGTTACATTATTATACTCCTCAACATATGATAGATAGTGTTAATATAGTATATGTGCTCACGTATAACTCCGTAACGTGTAAACTTTTTAATAATTTTATCCGTATTTTCACTCATAGCGGATGACCTTGCCTATGACCTTGAACTTTTGATACACCAGATATCTGCTTGATAAAATTATTTTTTAAAAAGGTTCGTTTCAAAATATAGGACTATTACGTAGCATTAACTAACTAATTAACTAACTCTATGGCGTATGGAACCCGTAGGCTCAATGCCGCGATCACAAAAGCTCTCCACTGACTTCTGTCCTTATCCAACTGGATCTAGTTCTACTTTGTATTTCTATTTCTGCCAGATCCATCTTAATATTAACCACCCATCTGCGCCTAAGTCTTCCTTATGGTTGTTCTCCAATTGGACTTCCAGTTAAAACTTTGAAATTATTCCTACTTCCTTTCATTATGGCTAGATTATCTGCCCACCTGAGTTTGATAACCATAACAATGTTTGGTAAAGGGTACAAACTAAGCAGTTTCTCGTTATGAAGTTTCCGCCATTCCCCATTCCGATTCCTCTTGGGTCCGAATTACGTAACATTAATAAATGGAAAACATGACTGAATAAGAGTATTTTAAAAGTTTGAGGCAAAATTACACAATTCTATTGAACATTTTAAAGTATTACATTCACACTACAATAGAATTATGGTGCAGGGTTATTACCAAGACACATGATATTTACATCGAGGGTAATCGAAGGTGATTCCGTGGTTTTTTCTAAGGAAGGCGAGACGTCAAAATCGGAGACATATAGACGGATCAACTTTCTCTAGATACAATTTCAGAGTTTAATTTTACCATATGCAGTACATAAATAAGTAAATAATGTGTTGTAGTAGAATCATAATAATAATAATAATAATAATAATAATAATAATAATAATAATAATAATAATAATAATAATAATAATAATAATAATAATAATAATAATAAAAACTATCAGTTATTATTGACAACTTACGACATACTTTTTAGAACCATATAATTCAGTTTTCTCAAGTTTCTAAAAAAGATACTACGTATGAAAATTTACTCTCAAGCATTTTTTTTCGCTCAGCTGTCTACCAAGTGCCATATGACTCATTTTTTTGACTAATGTTAAACGAAAAAATAATGTTTAAGAGCCTATCATAATTTTTAACTGTAAGTCATAGACCATATTGTCCACTATCATCTTGCTAGTGTCATACTGGGAAGCTTGAAGAGGATATCCTTCAGTATTAATTTCATCTTAATGAAGTGGCATGGTTATCGTACACGATCAATTTCTAGGTTTAAAAAATGTTTTTCTCGAAAACTACGCATGAAGGTTAAGAGTAACACATGTAAATTTGTTCAACTCAATGACATTTATTCATTGGTATAGTCTCATTTTTTGGACATTTTTCTTTTCCTTAAATTCTAATAATATTCTAAAATTTACATATGTAAGAAATATTTTCACTAGATTGTGCAATCTCAACGTCCACTTTCTTTCATGTTTGCTTTTGTGCCTGCAAAAAGTCTTAAGATTTGGCAATATTTCCGAAAAAAATGTAGGTTTTCTAATGAACATACTAGAGATGGCTAAAAATTTCTGGAATAAGGATTCCGCAAAATTTATTTTCCAGAATCGGAAATGTCACTTTTCGGATTACCCAAAAATTACATAATGCGGACAAATTCCAAAATTTGCAAAAATTCTGGATTTTTTCGGAATCCGGAAATTTTCCCAAATCCAGAACATTTCCGATTTTACTTTCTGGTTTTCTAAAAGTAAAAATTCCAGAATTCACCATCCCTAGAACACATGCCTACAGCCAAGTTCGTATTCTGTGTCACTATGGAAATGAACTCTTTTGCACCTTTCTATTACAAACAACATTAATCACCTTCAGCAGCCCTTTGCTGGAATTCATTTTCACTCTCTGTCCCGGTTCAACCCTGCTCTGTGGGTTCCAATGTTAGATATTTACTCGAAGTTGAAAGCCTTTGAAAACAAAAAATGTCCTGAACAGCTTTCGAAGGAATGCGCCAAAGTAATGAAACAATTGAAACACAATTAAGTTTACTTACCAAGAATGGTTTCACATACAACTGAGGAACATTTCAGAGGAATACAATTAACGATGAAAAAAGGAAGACATTTTCAAAGGAAATTGGACAGGAGTTTCACTTAAAAGTATTATCCTAAAATCATTCTATTAGGTCTGAGTGAAAACTGAAGAAACAGACAGAATAACCGGGCGCAGAATTTGAACTTGGAATCAAACGACTGACGGTCGTTGAGATATATAATAATATTTTAAAAATGTGGGAATAGTGATTATTTTGAAATAACTGGTAACGCCATAGCAATTATGAGGAACATAATGTGTGTTGAACATTGGATTAAGTCCAATACATTATGAAATATGTTACTAGAGTCCAGTAGTTTGTCCCAGATTTCCCATTGTTTCAAGAGGAAAGATACATTTTTACAGAGTTGTCAACTGTGATGGAGTAGATACAGATAAGTGAGTTCTAGTGGGTTTCGGTTCCGGAACGTGTAACGATATTCCTCCATCCAAAAACATAATAACTATTTCAGGTGATTATTGTAGAAACTGTTTCAGATAGGTAGGAACCAGCTCTAGAACCGAATAGATTTTCTGAGCAAATCGATTCTGATTCTAGAACCGATTGAAGTAGAAGCTAAGTTACAGAGAAAAGAGAAATAGGTTTTGAGATAAAAAAAAAAACATTGTTGGTGGTTTCTTCGAGTTACCATTTCACACAGTTCCTCAAACATCGTTTAAAGCTTATATCATCCTTCACCTAACGATGTTTGCAATGTAACGACTATGTCAAAATGTAAATTCAGATCTCCTCCTGAATCATACGGAACTATGATTTTCGGTTTTGTGAACGGGACTAATAGTCGAAATGAATTTCGGTTCCCTTTCCAAAGCACGCAAAATTAAAACGTTTATTTTAGGGATGGAACAAAGGTGTTTTTTCCACAGAAAAAAAAGATATTTCGGTTTTCTTCAAAAACCGCTTCAATTTGTCACTAAAAAGTGTTTTCTGTTTTCTCCAAAAGAGTTTTCTGATTTGCTGAAACCTATGTGATTTTAGCCGAAGCTGATATCCGTTATTGTTCTTTCACCAATAATTCCCAAACAAGTTAACCTAAAAGCAAAACATTTTTGACAGAAAACTGAAAACCAGTTTGATACAAAGCCGAAACCTGGTTTTGATTGAAAACTGAACCGGTTTTAAAACTGAAACAGCTTTTCATAGTAAAACAAAACATATTTGACAGAGAACTGAACCTTGTTTTAATCGATTCCGGTTTTCCTAAATATCAAAAATGAGAAACTGGTTCTTGTGTCCATCACTAATTTATTTAGATTACAGGATCGGAACTTAAAACGATTTTTGGTTCTGTTACCATTGTCAACCCTAATTTTTAAAAGACCATATGTACTATACTAGTGTCCTTTTTTTAAAAAAGTAAAAATATACCTTTGCAAGACTTTAAAAAAAGAAACGCCGAAGGAAAATGTAAGTGAGAAAGAATGGCATCACATAAGCTTCTCTTATCTGTCTTTTTCATTTTTGTTCTTGTCTCTTGGCATTTTTTCTTTTTTTTCTTCTTTTTATTGGCTTGTATGCAGGCATCTCTTTCCCGATATATGATATGCACACAAGTACAGATCAATGACATTATTGAGTAGCTTTACCACCGAAGAGACAGGTATTGGCTTTGACGTTGCTTCTTCGTGGTTTCTTCTGACGACACTCTAAATCAAAGAGAAAGATCAAAGAATACCAGAAGAAATCTGTTAGCAGCACTTTCATTTGATTCTTTAGAGAGTGTTTCAGTTTTAGTTTAATTATTATTGCTACTTCCATTATTATTTATTATTGCAAGTATTATTATTGCAAACTTATGGTAAAATTTGTCTAATACCATGCATAGTTATTAAATAATTTGAGAAATAACGCATAGGCAAAATGACAAGTTCTATAAAAGTACAATTAAACCTAATAGATAGCTATAACAGAAATCGAACCCACTACCTCCTCATTAGTAACTTTGCCTCTGTGTCATATTGATGATAGAGCTATTCCTAAAGGATGTAACGCATGCTGAAAAAAAAAAAGACAGACATATTTATCCACTACCTTTGAAGCAAATGAACCACAATTACTCTTGTAGTTGATTGGATTTGAGTTTAGGGTCCCGTTCAGCAGCAAGGATATATGAGACGTAGACCTAAAGCTTAACGTGGGATGCAAACCACACGAGCTCTTACCGGAAATCGAACCCGGATCACCCACGCCAAAGGCGCGTATGCTACCCACATAGCCACGGGAGATCTCTCTTGTAGTTGAGGTACAATTGAGATACTAAGAATATTGGAGCAAGAAATATAACACAAAATTTCAACTCGTAAATGGCACAGAAACATATAAGAAAGTATGATAAAGTATAGTGTTAGGCAGGAGGTAAATAGGTTAGCAGGGAAAACACCTGCTACTTGATACATATCGAACTCGTAGCAGTGACGCATCTCCCGCTGCTTGGCAACTTTTAATATAGTGAGGTTACTAAGTTGAGGGTTTGTAGTGCTGAGGTGATTCCCAAATAAGATCCCGAGCCAGAGGTCTTCCAATAGAAGCAAATACATTTTTTGAGACGAGACATCACTTCCAGAAGAACTTTTAGAATTGAGACAGCTTCAATTCTTTACTCATAGGCAAACCTTACCTTGCACTAGTTTATAAAACGTCTCTATTCTTAAATACATTGAGCTGAAGTTTCCAAATCACTGAAAACTTGTTTTTGATTGTAGTAATACGATATTATCCACAATCTCACGTACAATGTAACGTTTTATGTAAACTTGATTTAAAATACTCCCATTACGTTAAATCGCGCTTTGGGCACAGAAAAGATATAGTTATTTAAATTGAAAAACATTAACTACATATTTTTTATTACAAAAGTTTACTCAATATTTATTCAAGATGACGTAGAATACATAGTATAATACATACTTAGATACAATATACGCTAACTAAAATTTCAGATAATGTAAACCTAGATGTGTTATATATACATCCATATATACGGTCACAAACGAAAGCGAGCAATTATCGGCTACATGCTATTTCGTCAATTACTTTGAAAGATGTAGAGAGAAGGTTTTCTTTTACGTAGAGATAACTTATTTATCTATACAGTACCGAAAAATGTAATCCTGCTCTTTAGTTTATTTACATGTTGTTGATAAAGGACATACTGAGTTGAATGTATCCTATATCCACTTTTGTTGGTGACAATATGACATTTCACATTTAACTTCCCTAATCCTAAAGTATGAAATCTACGTAAACTACCAACAAGGATCCTGTGGATGCCACATAAAAATAATCATAATCTTGTGTACGATTTACTGAACCTTTAATCTGTAGTTGACGAAAGAGCTTTTAAAATTATTTTCAGGCAAGACAGAGTTGAAGAAGTAACTATATAATTACCCTGACTGATGTATTTAAGACACCATTTTCTTGTTTTCTGCGCAATAATTGCGCATCAGTGTAACTTTAAATAGTTATTTCGTCAACTAAAGGTTAATCTTTAAAATGCTTATTAAACAATTGTTTCGATAAAATAAGCATCTTCTGTCACTAAGATAAATATTTAATAATAATAATAATAATAATAATAATAATAATAATAATAATAATAATAATAATAATAATAATAATAATAATAATAATAATAATAATAATAATAAACTTTACACTATAAACATAAACTGAAACTTCTTACTTATTTTAAAGTGAGTTATCCAATTTAGTTTATGAAAGCTTTTGCACATCTGTCTCCCTATCTGAGCTGAGTAAGCCACAATGAAAATATTACTACTAAAATGGATTGCACTTTAAAAATATTATTTGTACGTTATGTAGTAGAATCATTGATAACACATTAATAAATTAGTAATTTTTAAGTATATCATTTCCTCAATTGTTTTAATTAAATAATAGAGCTGGGGTCTAGCTGGGTCTTGCTTAATATTATAAATGTTAATATGTTATATAAAAGGTGTGTATATATTGAATTCTCACGAAATATATAATACCAGTGATTTGTAGAAATCGCAATTATATCTGCTCGTCAGACGCTAGTTATTACGTAAGTGTAGAGGAAAACGGTAATTACAATTTAACGAGGTATATTGGGCATGTCTGAAGATACTCAGAAAAAGCTCACATAGAGAATTAAAAATAAAAGTTTTATATGTTATAAATCCCCCTGAAGAACAGAATGGGGTGCTCTCAACACTTACGCAGCATCTCCTTCCCCCCAAGCAAGAAATAAGTCTTTACAACTTGTCATTTTCTTGTGTTATTGTGTTACGAAGCGACGACAAGCAGGGAAGGGATTTAATCCGTACAGTCATTGGCTCTTTGGAAAGTACTTAAGCCATCGTTCCGCTCACAATAACTTTGTTGATATTACAACTTAACATATCAACAAAGACTATGTGTATATCCGTGCATTGTCTGTGTCTTCTTTATCATCATCTGCTTTTCTTTGTAAGTGTTATTTCTCTCTCCTATAGCTCCCCTCTCTGTCTTGTTTAAGTTTTTAGGAGGACATCTTGAAGCAAAATTCCTCCATGGAATGTTCTCGTACGATAACTCCCTGTGACCAATTGGAAAAGACGTTACACGAAACGTGTAATAGCTTCTTTTATAATATGGTACCATAAAAGAAAAGGATGGTCATAAAACGATTGGTGTACCAAAGAAGAAAGAATAGAGAAACGAATTTAAAAAAGAAATAGAAAGATAGAAATAAGAGAGGGGGGAAGGCAGCACTATATCTGCGATGTTAGCATAATCGGAAAAACCCTTTTAGAGTACATAAAATATATATGCTGTGTGAGACTTACACATATGTTAAGTTCTTTTACGATACTCCTTTGGATTGGTTGATTCGATTCTTTTTGCATATGTATAGCCAGTATAAATATCTATGAGGATGTTGGTTTGACTGATCTGATTTTGAGTTCAGTTTGTCTTTCAACAGCGAAGCTACATGAGATGTGGACCTACAGCAAAACGTGGGATAAAAATCTCATGAGCTCCACCGGGAATTGAACCCAGAGCTCCCACGACAACTGCTTAGCCACAATGGAACTCGGGTGTTAATCAGGCCCGTAGGGAGCCCAAAAATGTAGGGGGGGCGATAGAAGTTAGGGGGGCCCGACCCAGCCATATTATAGTTCATCACCATATTATAGTTCATTTGCAAGCCTACCACGAAAATTTTAGGGGGGCAGTGAAACTTTAGGGGGGCTGGCCCACCCTAGCCCTCCGTGGATACGGATCTGGTGTTGATTCGAGCATACACGTAAATATATATTTTTTTTGTAATATTCTGATTATTTGTGTCTTTTACCCAGGCCCATAGCACGAACTTTCTAAGGCAGAAATTGATGGTATGATAGCGTAGAGCGAACTTGGGGATCCGAGACTTTTCAGGAGACAAGATACTACGAGGCTACTAAAGAAATAACAGTTCATAAATTTACTATCGTATTCTCGTGGACTGAAACTGGAAGTGGTAGCAATCTGTTACTTCCGGTTTCAATACTGAGATAATTATCGTGTCATTAATAAATCTTAAATATAATAAAAATTGGTTGTCATGGCAAAACTAAACTTTTTGAATGGGAAATGGAAGGTGAGGCAGGAGCCCCAGTTCCTCTCAAGTACTTCACAATTTTTTTGCGTGGTGAGTAATACACTGGGGAAAATGCGGAGAATTGTTGACTGGCAGACAGTTTCAGGGGTATATATAAACTAAAATTTTCATGTTTTGTGCACTCTGACAAACCAAAGTCTTCCACATGAAGTACACAATGGCCTTCTAGTTTAGGTAATAGTAAATAATTCAATGATCAGTTTTGCTCCAACGACAATGATCTGCAATATCCTCTTTGTAGCCATTTTGCATTTCGTTATGTTTACAATCTGGTAGTAAGTATTAAATCCATATGAGAAACGTCCTTGGAAGACCTAGGCGCAGATGGGAAGTCAATATTAAGATGGATCTCTCAGAAATAGGAGTACAAAGTAGAAACTGGATCCAGGTCGCTAAGGACAGCACTCAATGGAGATCTTCACTGCTTTGAACCTCCGGGTTTTATAGGGTATAGAGCTAGTTAGTTAAGGGTGTTGAATACCTGCGCCACCTTTGTTTTAGGTCACTGTAATATCCTTCTATTTTTCTTGAAGGAGCTAGAAGTGCTTGTCCTTGAAAGAGCTAGGGGAGCTAGAAGTAACAACTTTGGCTTTGCCATCATCGAATCTCGGGCCAGTTAAAATAGCCGTTTCCGCACGGAAATAATAAGGTTAAAACAACAGAATTCAAAAATCTGAAAAGTGTGCAACCTGGTACACCGGGAAAATGGTTGGGTTGTCTACCTCACAGGTACTCTAGTTCGCTGTATAAAATTTTGCATATATTTTTATCCCCAATCCCCGCTCAAGTCGAAGAAAAACGAAAGGCTTCGTACGCGATTAAATCTGGTGGAAATTTGTTTTCCAATAATTGATGACTTGAAGTGACTCTTTTCTATGTGAAAATCTGACGACACACATACACACAATTATTCTATATATAAATATAGATAAAGAACTGAAATTTTAATGGTTTTGATTTTAGCAATTTCTTCCTCAAATCTGTTTCAATATCCCTCATTTCGTGAAAATTAAATTTCATTATATAAACTAAATACATTTAAAAAAATATTTAAAAAATGTTTAGGACATTTAACTAGATTTAACTAGAGTAAGTAATATCAAATAAGTAACATTCTAGTTCATTTGAAAACAAACAATATTAAATTACCATATATATCAATGGGCTATATCAAAACATAGTGAAGGAACTCGATAGCGTTACGTAATTTATTCGAACTGTTCGATAGCTGGATCTATACAGGGTGAGTCAAAATGATGTTCCCGATTTCAATGATTACTTTTTTGCTTTTAATAACACGTATGTAAACAGAGATTACACATACTGATTGATAAACTCAAAAAGTTTTTTATCTAACGTATTACAAATGTTCAATATGCGATCTACCAGTTACACGACATACATCTAGTCTATAACCAAATTCTTGCAAACTCCTCCTAGCATGTCAGAGTCGATATCGGCTACAGCTGACATGATGCACTCACGCAATTCAATCACAGTTGTAGCAAGTAACAGCACAAATATCCTAAGTTTTCCACAAAAATGCCGATGAAATTGCAAAACGGACCTACTCACATGAAAATTAAACACACAGAACGCTCTATGGTCTGTAAAAGCCATATTGCTCACTTTGACTAAACTGCCTCCTGGTGAACGTCTACGTAACTACGCCTTTACAATAGAAAGAAAGAAAATCTTTTTGAGATTATATTCAAGAAGTAAATTATATTGGCAAGAAAAGCTCATTATTGTTCCAATGATAAATTAACGAAATCGGCAAGAAAATTTGGAAGCACTCGGTATATGATTCCAGATTATGCGCACTTTGCATGACAGCCTTCGGAAGTCCATGTTTCAATTACTGTATGCAATGTATTATATTATATTATATTATATTATATTATATTATATTATATTATATTATATTATATTATATTATATTATATTATATTATATATGCAGGTAACAACGATAGTACTTTTCAAAACAAAGAATTAATGTTTTAACAAATTACAACGCTTCTGTTATTTTCTCAAACACAATGTTCATATCATATGAAAGACATCTTCTAGGCTTATATGAATGTCCTTTTCCATATGGTACTATCATATATGAAGACGAGAAAATGGTTCGAACGAAAGAAAGAATCGGGAGCTCATCTTTTTTCGTGACCACAAAGCGGAAGATGAAAAGAGAGAGAAAAAAGAAAGAGAGCATGAAAAGCAAGAGAAATATTCTTCTGAACACAAACTGCAAAGGATCCTCTTCTACCTTTTTTTTTTTTAAAAAAAAACTTTTTTTTTCTCTCGTAGTTTCTTCGTTTCTGGAGAATTTCAATTTCTGTCCATTGTATATATTGGCTTTCCAGATTTCTTTCTGAGAAACACGTGAAGAAATATTGACATTCCGCTTTCTTGACCACTGACTGAGTTTTATCCAGGTTCTTGTTTTTTTTATTTTTTTTTTCATCTGTATATATGTATATCTTCCCTTATGAAACTTTTTCAATTTAATAGCAAAAGAATAAATTAATAAAATTATTTTATTTCCCTACGAGTACTTACTTCCCGCCCCGCCTATGTTAGAATAGCTTTATGTAGCATGGGACGTAGATCGTTACGCACCAAACTTCTCAATTTGTAGAGGAAAAACAAAATTAATGGAAAGAGTTACTTCTCTACAACTATTTCCTGCCAGTTTATCGATTGTTATGTGTAGGAAGTATCGTTACAACTCTAGTATGTGCATCTATGTTAGGAGCACATGTGTCACTGACAGGAGAACCCAAAAAACAAAATATACTACTAGTTAAAAATATTCATTTTGGACATAAATAACTTAAATTTGGATTTAAACGGCATCAGAAGTGTCACTGTTCGTCTCGGCTACCCCGAAAACTATTGATTCGGTACTAATATCGGTCATTTTTGATCATTGGCACATATTTCCCACTCTCTCCCTCCCTTCCTAAGCTGCACTGTCAGAGTGAAATAATAAAAAGCCATTCCAGGCCCGAACCTCATCTATTGAAAATTTGATCGAAATCGGTAGAGTAGTTCAAGAGTTATTAAGAGTTATATATATATATATATATATTTATATATATTCCCTCCTCTTTTCCTACATTGTATCGTCAAAGTGAAAAGAGAAAAACATCCCGGCCCAAATCTCATCTATGTTGAAAATTTGATCGAGATCGGTCGAGTGGTTCAAGAGTTACTAAGAAACAAACGTAGTCACTTTCATTTTTATATGCAGTATACAGATAAATAAATCAGTGAATAAATAAATACAGATATGTTTCAGCATAATAATAATAATAATAATAAAACTATAAATTTATTATGGTGACGAATGCCATAGTATTATAGCGCCTTAAAAATAAAATTTTCTCGGTTTTCTCGAAAAACTACGCATGAAGATTTATTGTCAGCCATATCAAATTTGTTCAGCTCAAGCACATGTTATGTATCAACTCATACGTATCTTATGATCGGACAATGTTATAATTAAACAAAAGATTAAAACTCTAAGAGTTAATCATAAATTTGGACTATATATCATTTAACCACACTGTATGTTGTGATACTGCTAGTGTCGTTTGAATTGATTTGATTTTGAGTTTAGCATTCTTTTCAGCAGCGAGGCTATATGAGACGTGGGGACCTACAGCTTAACATGGAATCCGAGCCACATGAGCTCCTACCAGGAATCGAACCCAGGTCCCCCACGTCATGTGGTAATGGGAAACCTGATGAGGGTATGCTATCTCTATTTGTGTGTCATATATAACCATTTCCTCCGTTTGGAAACGCCAAGAAACTTAAGAGAAGCTATATCATCAGATACAAAAAATCATCAAATGTTTGTAAGATAATACACACAATATGTCCTCTATCGCAGAAGTGAGCAACACGAATCCTATAATTTACGTCATCCATATATTTTGTAATATTTGTTGGGCAATGATAGCAACTCTAGCCACTTTCTTTTATATAAGCTTTAGTGCATCATCTGGCACAGGAGGTTTGTACAACAGTTCTTTGATGTGTAACTGGAGGGATAGGAAAAACTCATAGGGGATAAGATCAGGCGAGCTTAGTGGCTAGAACAGCTCGTATGTTCACTTTTACACGCACTGCTAATTTTAAAGGAGAAAAGGAATAATCCTCCTACAATACAATGCGCTCTCATTCTCGACGAAAAGCTTCGTGTTATTTTGTACCTCATGATTTCCTCCTTTTTGGACAGGTTGCTTACGAGACGAGACGAGACAGTTCTTTCAACAGAAACAGAAATATTTTCCAAGACGAGACATTTTCAACTCTTGCCTCCTCGAGAATCCTACATGGTTGTATTTATTGAGATCTCAAACCCAGAGTGAATTATATATCTGCTAAAATGTATTCTTTAATTCTAATTGGACGATATTGCATTTTTTTAAATAATGAAAGGTAATTGGGAAAGTTCAAAATTCCCGTGTACCATTTTTTTAAGTTCTACCCTAAAAGCAAACTTTACAATATAACATAATTTAGTGGCAATTTTTGAAGAATTTGTCCGCAGTTGTAGGGCATTAGGCCTATCATTCTCTAAATTGGCACCTTGTGTATATAGGGGAGACCGGGGCTGGTTGGCAGCAGGGACTGGTTGACGAACCGCATATAACTCCTTCATTAATGAACATGATAAGCTGTTGCTGCTGTCATAAAAGAACGACCTATGGATGCAGCTGCCATCTTCATATGGAATTTCTAACTTGCGGATTATGGCGTTTATTAAATAAAGAGTGTTTTTCCAGTCTGAAGTATTTTTTTCTGTTCTCCGTTACATCAAAGAATCGTCACTACTTGGAGTACAGAGGTAAGTAATATAGTATTAGTTAGATCTGAACTTTGCTTTTATGCATATTCAAACAATAAAACGTAAATGCCAAACAATTGCTGAGTAATTACGACTTTGTTGCACAACATGGGCTTAGGGTTAGTTGGCGTATAGCATTTGGGGTAGGTTTGGAAGTGCGCCAAACAACCTCGTGTGAAATTTTATTTCATTTTACTTTTATTGTTACATTGTTTTATTGCTATATAGTTTACAGTTCTACCAATCTTTTACTTCAATGTTATAGAATAGCATGCAGGTATTGGATTACTGTCAAAATTTAGAAATCGAGATAAGACTGTATGCCGGACTTTGAAATTTCTGAATAGCCCTACTTCTCAGGATCAAGAATATTTTGTATGTGCTCTTTTGTCACAAAAATAGAGGACTAGCTACTGCTTTTTCTTTCTTTGTGGAAAGTAGGAAATAAACTGCATTTCTCGATAATTCAGCTAAAACATATCTTACAATAGTTTCTCTCGGCTACTTTGTGAACAGCGAGAAATAAACTACCTTTTTTGATAGTTCAGTTATTTTAATTACATTTTGAAATAATATGAAGAATTAACCAACACCAAATCATATTAAAACTGATGTGGTTTGATAATCTTGTAGTTGTCAATGTCATTACAACCAAGCTAGAATAAAAGAAAGAAGTTTTCATATTTCATAATACTGATTCTTTTAAATGTTGTGAATAAAAGTAATTTCAAACTTCAAATAGCCTACTTCATTTCAATATATATAATAGAATTAAAAAATAACGTTTATTTCTAATAAATCCAATTTTTGTTTGTGTTTTGCTATATTTAAAAAGTATGCCAACTAGCCCCACAATATCAGCCAACCAGCCCCTTACTACAGGACGGTTGGCATACTCCATTTCAAAAGAAAGAAAAATTTATTTCTCGAAAACTGTAAGCAAAAAAAAAAAAAAAAAAAAAATTGAATTTATTAGAGGAAACGTTGATCTGTCCGTACACATGCATTACATTGCAATACAGTGCACCATCTGCTCATAAAAAAAATAAAGAATGAAAAGTTCGCCAACCAGCCCCGGTCTCCCTATATATATATATATATATATTGTATCTAACCGATAGTATTAGGTAGGTGTTAATTTTATAAATACGTATATTGGCCGACAACATAATTTTATAGGTTTCCTTGGAAAGAATAAATCAGTATAGCAACAGAGTAAACTTTTCTTTCTGAAATAAATAATACAATGAACAAAAAAAGGAAGATTCATTTCGAGATTTCTATTCTTCCTCTATTCCATTAATCGGTAACCGGAAGCAAAGTCCATCAGCACAATCCGATGAAAAACACTCACATACACATGAAACACATACACACACAGACACATACATACAAACAGACGTGGTGGCAACATGACAATGAAAACTAGCTTCACAGATGGGTTGCTCTATTTGCATAACACTAGGGGAGTGTTTCTCTCGCATTTTTTTTTTTTTTTTTTTGGCTCCATTTTCTCCAATTCGCCTATATCTTCTCTGTCAGATATTTTCTCTCTTTGAACACATTTATGTCAATGTATGTGCTTGTGTGTGTGTGTGTATGTGTGGGCAGAACATTTCCGGTTAGGCAGGAAGGAAGCCAGAAAGATTTTCAATGCCTAATATTTGATTGACATTAAATTCACTTTCCGAATGCACAAGGTGGTAGATTATTCATTACGTCCCTTATACATGATGCAAATCCTACATTTTAGCTTCTCATTCGTTTCCTCTCTCTCGTTTTCACTTTCTCTCACTCTTCCACTCACACACATACACACACATACAATATCCTGTAGTCTCTCATTTCAATCGTAGCTTCTTCTTGTTCCTGTTCGTATTTGTTTAAAGCGGATAGAGAGGATGTGATACGAATCAACGCGCAGTATGCAAAAATCAATTTATTTTAGAGAATTTAACAAAACTGTCTCTCTCTCTCTCTCTCTCTCTCTCTCTCTCCCTCTAGGTGACGTAACTTGTATTTTAGTTCTAGAGTACTGGAAAATTTACGTACCATATAGTTTAGTTTTGAACTTAGCCTTTTCTTCTTTTAAAAAGTGCATATTCAGACAATTTATGGTTTAGTTTTTGTACAGTAAATTCTGATTCTGAATAAGCTGTATTGTCAGAACCGAAACATCCAACACCTAGATAAGAATGGAAATTAAAAGCAGAATGCAGAGGAGGATGTAGCCCGGGGCCGGAGGCCTAGGTCTCCCAGATTTTTGAGTGATTAAAATAATTGAAACTGTAACATATATATTTTTGAAGGTTTACAGTAATCTCATGATATAACTATGATAATCTGGGTTCTGGTTAGCCCCCAAGTTTTTACCTTCTAGATCCGCCTCTGGAAGAATGTGTGTCACGGTTAGGAAAGTACATTTCACCCTCAGACAAACAAAGAAAGAAAGAAAGAAAGAAAAGGAAAAAATAGACAACTACTAGTCATCACTGTTTGTCTAGTACGCAAATAAATAAACCATGTGTTCCAGCAGAGAAAAAGGTTTAAATTATTATTGATAATGAAAGCTATAATTTTTTAGCGGAACAAAAATTCGTTCTTTCTATTACTCAAAAATTACGCATCAGAATTTGTTTACTAGCACGTCTTTTTTCGATTAATGTCCTCTGCTATTTTTTGGCCTTATCCTTGTACAATATCGTAGTTAAACTAAAATTACAGTTTCATAGTTAGTAATAATGATAATTTTGAGCTATACATCAGTAATCATACTATGCACTGTCTTTTTATTAGTGTCATAATGAAAGCTTAATGACAGTATCCTTCAGTATCAGTTTAACCTTATTAGGGGACATAATTATGGCACATTAATTGTTAAATTTACATAAAACAAATCGTTTTGCTTAATTTTCCCGAAAACTAGGAATGAGGATTTAAACTCATTTATAACAGTTTATTGACCTTAATGAAATCTATCGATTAATATACTGTATATTTGAATTTTTTTCTGAAACGCAAATAATATGGTAGATTTTAAAGAATACATAATATTATTTACCATTTCGTTGTGTGAATTAGTACAAGGGTTGTAGAGATGTGCACGAGACAAGATTTGTGGCTGTCTCGTCTCGAAAGTGTGCTATAAAAGTGATGTCTCGACTCGAAAAATGTATATTTTTCAATTGGAAGAGCCCTGTCTCGACTCGAATTTTGTCAGGAAAATCCTGTATCGACTCGTCTTGTGCGCATCCTTAAAGGGTTGTCTATTTACAAGTGACACAATACAGAATTCGTTGTAAAATAGATATATTTGGTATATTCGTAGGGAATTTATAGAATCTCCAAAATAAGTGCAATTTTGGTATTGGTTACTTAATGTTCTCATTTCAGTCTTTTGAATCAGCATCTGCCCACATTCATTTGGGGAAGGATACAAGTAAATTAGTGTTCCTCAGAGGGAAGTTAAAGCGATAAGGTTACTGTAGTCATAACGAAGGTTAAAAGAACTTTTAAAAATAACGGTTTTATAAAATTCACTAGAAATTCGGACTTTTGAAACACCCAGTACTTTTTCCATGGGAAAAATGAAGAAGTATGAATACAACTAAAAACATTGCGCACATTACAACTAAAAACGTGATACTACTCAACTCCAATTTTACCCTAATCCTCAATTTATACTCCTATACTCATAGTTATAATTGTACTATATATTACTAAGATGAAACAGAGTAAGTTTTAAGTTAACCTTGACACGCAGGGTTGAATTCATGTTAATTTTGATGCTAATGAGTGAACCATAAGCAGAATGAGCAGCTGGTTACACCACAAAACAACCGTGTCCCTTGTCTTGTTTCCGAGACAAGAACCGAGACGAGGAATTTCTCAAGTCTCGTAGGAAATATTAGTTCACCCAAACCTTAAAGATCTCAAACACTGTTTGAGTGTTACATGATTCATAGTACAAGAAATACAAATTGATAAAAATCATTCTACGAACAGAAGAAGAGCAATTATCAACATGTAAAGATACACAAGTCATTACACAATATCTCGATTGTCGAAAAAGGTACCAGACATTCTTTGTTTTGGGGAATATTACATCGCGTAGGTTGGCCAAATTTTGAGTCATGGGAGAGCGGTTCATGATATCTTTAGCCTGCAGATAGCGTTATTTTCATTTGCATCTTCTGCTGTAGAGGACTAGTTACGTTAGGTGCTCTTCTGTGGTCACGGTGCAGCAAAAAAAGATAAAGATATGGGTGTACGGATAGGACGCGAGAACGAAGTCACACTCGGCTCCATGGATACATCCGACCTCGCCAAGGCCTGACAAAGCTCACGAAGACCTAGAGAAGATTGCCAGGCTCGCAGCAAAATCAAACCAATGTTGATAGTGTTCTTCGATTCCCGAGGCAATGGGCAACGTGAATACGCACAGCAAGAACATACAGAAACAAAAGTACTTCTCTTCAGACATTTCCCATTTCCGACGTGATGCTCTTTGTCCAAAATGACCAAATCTGTAGACTTCAAAGCTCTGAAGACTGCACCAGTGTGATGATTTCATTCATATAGCTCATGTAGTTGTTCTTTTCACCACAGCAAAATATTTCTACGTTTCGTCAAGTTCCCTACTCTTCGAGTAGAGCCTCGTGAGACTTTTCCTCTTCTCCAAAATCAAGAGGTGCCAGAAAGAAATTCATTCTCACACCCGAGAGAAGATCTAGAGCAAAAGATTTCTACGTTTCGTCAAGTTCCCTACTCTTCGGGTAGAGCCTCGTGAGATTTTTCCTCTTCCCAAAATCGAAAAATACCAGAAAGAAATTCACTCTCACGCCCGAGAGAAGATCTAGAGCAAAAGATTTCTACGTTTCGTCAAGTTCCCTACTCTTCGGGTAGAGCCTCGTGAGATTTTTTCCTCTTCCCAAAAATCAAGAGGTGCCAGAAAGAAATCCACTCTCACAACTGAGAGGAGATCTAGACCAACGCGACGGCTGCTCTCGTAGCACTTCCCGATGACGTGTTGCAAGCCTGTTTCCAGCAGTAGAAAGGCTACTAAACTCGATGCGTGAAAGCATTAGGACGAAGAAAACATCGGGTGAGTGTACTGGTTTACCAGGACTATGGTCGGATACATTTCCGACGGGCCTTGTATTCCATTAATAAAACATGGTTTAAGTGTTGTTGTTATACCACATTATTCGTGAATCTGTTGTTACGCAGGAGGATTCTGAATACTTCTAGGCGAGGTTAAGAAAAAAATAAGGGCTCAAATTTTAATATATAAATTTAGAAAATAAGACAAGAATATTTCTTTTTTAAAAAAATAGAGACGAGATAATGCTTTCCTACAAAAATTACGAAATGAGAGAATCGTATTTCTAATCTCGTCTCGTGGGCAACGCCTTCGGCGTGTCTCGATATATAATCTTTTGAGTAGCTTACATGTTAATACTATAATATGATCAAAATTAGAGAAACTAACTAGCACTCAAAACCACATGGAAATTTATGTTGAAAAGGGAAGCTATATCACGGGGCTATTAAGTACACCGAGAAAAGCGTCAATGATAAACGTCGTAGTGGTAGTCACAAGTGGAGTGTTTCTGCACAAAGAGACCGAATCCCTACAATGTTGCCAGTTTGTAACACACATTTAGAAATGTTTGTCAACTGGAGTGAAGGGAGAACAGTGGAATACTCATAATGTGGCAGTAGGGCAACTCGTGCAACTCCGGTCGACAAAAATTTGTTTCTTATTTTGATCAGAGTATAATATATTTATATTTTTAAATTGGTATTAACTAAAATTCCCTTAATTTTATATTCCTATCAATAGAATAATATACATGCTAGTTTATAATTAAAGGCTGTCAAGAATATTTTATGAAGTAAACACGGTAATAAATATCATGAAATGTATCTTCAAACAGTTAGGGAAACATACTTGTTTATACAGGGTGTTTCAAAACAACATCGACAACGTTTGGGAGGTGATTCCTGACACCAAGATAACACAAAAAGTATAGACCAACTTGGGTGCACAAATGCTTTCTTTCGGAGTTATAGGCTGCCGAAAACATGAAAAAATGAAGTTTAAAGGTCCATAGCTAAAAAACTACGGGACCCACCGTAGTCGTGTCATGACCACTTAGGAACTAAAAATGCCCTATTCAAAAATACATATTCAGAATTCTATGGTACTCACGCAACAATTTTTATACGGGGAGTTTGACTATGGGCATATAATTTGAAGTACTCACCAACTTCCTCTATAAAAATTGTTGCGGAAGTACAGCAGGATTCTGAAACATGTATTTTTGGATAGGGTACACATTAGTTCCTAAGTGAAGTCTTGACCCGACTACGGTATTTCCTATAGTTTTGGAACTATGGACCTGTAAAGTTTATTTTTTCATGTTTTCGGCAGCCTATAACTCCAAAAGGAAGCATTTGTGCACTCAGGTTGGTTTGGTCTTTTTGCCTTATCTTGCTGTCAGGAATTACCTGCCAAACGTTGTCGGTGTTGTTTTGAAACACCCTATGTGGTGTGCAATTCGCTTGAATTTGTATTATTATTTTTATATTATTATTATTATTATTATTATTATTATTATTATTATTATTATTATTATTATTATTATTATTATTATTATTACTATGTTCAATTCAAGAGGACTACAACGGATGATCTCGATTACGACTCGCGGTCCGCGGACCACAATTCGAGAAACGCTGCCTTATACTATAATTCAACACTCTAATCCTATATTTTTGAGGAAAAAAAAAAACATCTGTAGTATATTCGTTGTTCATCATTATTTGAACAAAAAAATTATCAACAAATTTCCTTCCTCAAATAAAACTAAAATGAAAAATGAAATCTCTAAATTTTACATCCCACGTTTATACCGTCCGTTTATGCCAAAAGTACACTTGGCTCGAGCTGGGATCGAACCAAGGACTCCATGCACTAGAGTTGAACGTTATACCACTGAGCCACTGCGGCCTCTTCCTCAAATAAAGTTTGAAATATTATGTGAATAATAATAATAATGATGTTGATAATATAATAAAATATGTGTTGAAGATTAGCACCCTTTTTTAGCACCAAAGCAATAGGATGTGTGAGATATTGACCTACGGTTCAAGGTGGTATCCGAACTACCGTAACCTAAGTACTTCCCATGTATTCAAACCGGGAATCAAACTGGGATACTGTGTAGCAAAGACGCGCATTCCTAGCCACTAGACTAGTGGGAATGACATTTATAATGATGATGATAATAATAATAATACTAATAATAATACTAATACTACTATTACTACTACTACTACTACTACTACTACTACTACTACTACTACTACTACTACTAATAATAATAATAATAATAATAATAATAATAATAATAATGTTAAAATATTTGTGGTATTGAGTGGCAAAATTTATACAGAATTCCATGTTAACAAGCGTTGGAACAAAATTAACTGACAAAATTCCTTTACTAAATTACCTCATATTTTTTCCTGCAGCTGTTACGTAAGAAACTCCTTTTCTGCTTTCTTTCTTTCAACAACATTTAAAAAATAATTTAAAAAACTATTTCCTTTTTCTTAAGAAAAAAAAGGAAGGCAAAACCGAATTTTTCAGCACCGCCTTTCGGTTGCCAACTGGCAGGATCTGGTGCATTTTTGTTAACCCTTCCTTCCTTCTTTTAAATCGTATATACACAGACTCTGTACTTTTGAGGCCTGAATCAATGCCAACTTTGTGCAACGGCAGCTTCCGGGAATTTTTGCTTATACAACATGCCATTATGCGTATATATATATATATATATATATATATATATATATATATATATATATATATATATATATATATATATATATATATATATATATATATATACTGCACCTTCTTAACGTTTGGGCAACAGTAAACAAAAAAGAAAACGAACTTGAAAAATTTTAAAAAAAGAGAAAAAAGATTCTGGCGCCCTCATATATTAAATTTCATAAGTGGTGCACTTCAACCTTTAGATGGTGTTGACAATTTCACTACTTCCTCGTTCCTATCTTCAAGAGTTTTTCTTTCAGGAAAAAGTAAGAACTTAAACTCCGTGAAATTGTAAAATAGAAACACTATAGCTATTCAAAGTAATAACCAACCAATAAATAAAAATCTGGGTTTTAAGTAATTGAAAAAAAAATAATTGATTGACTTGAAGATTAACTACTCTCTGTCAATTATGCAAAGGTTTATTCGGGACTTTTGAATAATTGACAGAGAGTAGTAAAGCGTTCACTTCTGATGTGTGAAGTCTCTGATTCGATGTGTGAAGTCTCTTGCTAAGTTCGTTTTGTGATGGACAACCACAGTTTGCTTGTGTTCTCTGAATATTCTTGTTTTCGTCACACTTTGCTCATTCCAGCATTCTACCATTCAGTTTATAATCATTATTATCGTCTCCCTTAACTGCAATGTATTTGTGATATTTGTAGGACGTTATTTTTCTTTAAAAATTTGTTCTTGTGAAGGATAATAAATTTTTATGAGCTCCTATTAAAACAGGTTTAGGTCCTTCCCGCTGGTATAGTAGCTACCTCATGTGCATTGTGTGTGCACGTGCACCGATGCACCCCTAAGTCCGGCCTTTTATATAGCAAAACAGAGTATAAATTCTCATGCCTAATTTTTTGATAAAATGAAAGCTTAATCATTTTAAGTTTATTGTTCCTTCATTATGCACCGAGGCTATGGAACGTAGTACTGATAAGATGGATGATAAGGGCGAAATGATGAAAGTGGGTGGAAACCGAAGAGCACCGAGAGACACACACATAAGGTGCTTATCCATCACAAAGCCTGCTTGTCGGTAGCCAGGATCGAAACAGAAATCCCACGCGCCATGGATGAGCTGTAAACCTTAATATTGATGCTGTATGACATCCACTTTAACTATTAGGGTGAAACTGATCCTAGAGGATACTTTTTTCAAGTTTTTTTCATTATGACACTAGCAACATGGCAACATACAGTATGGTTAAAGCCAAAAATTTTCATTAATTCTTAAACTTTATTTTAACTAAGGAGTGTCCCATAAAGAACGCACCTTCTACTAGCCATTTCTGAGTAATTTGGCAACACTGAACGTTACACGATTTTCATCTGTTAAGACAACTTTTGAAAAGCCCGCTTTTCTGTTCTAGTAAGTTGGCAGCACTGAATGTTACACGATTCTCATCTGTTGTCTTTGTGATTAGGAGCGCCGAATAGCGCATTGATTGTCATCTGCCTTCTTTACGGGTAGGAATGGAGCGCTCACTACATTTGCAATAAGTTTTTCACTTCGACACCATGCTCTTCCGTCATGAAGGGTTCCATTCCCACCCGTACAGAAAACAGATAATGATCATGCGCTATTCGGCACTCCGTGACCTCTAACCACAAAGACAACAGATGAGAATCGTGTAACATTCAGTGCTGCCAACTTACTAGAACAGAAAAGCGGGCTTTTCAAAATTTGCGTTCTTTATGGGACACCCTTTATAATATTATGCGAAGACGAGACATAAATGAATCAATAGAATACATTGACCTGAACAAAATGACATAATTCATAATAAATTCTCATGGGTACTTTTCGAGAAAAAGGAACATTTATGATGCTAAAAAATATGTCTTTTGTTGGCAATAATAAATCATTGACGGATTTAATCAAGGATCTTATAAAATAGAGGATCTGCCCCATATATATCTTCATCCTATTAGATAATGAAGCCAAAAAACAACAGAGCATCGGCACGTCTGATTAGCTACTCTCGTTTCCGACATCGTCTGATTGGCTACTTTCGTTTCCGCCATGTTTGTTGGCTCAAAACATTGCGATCCTATTGGGCGGAGTGGGTAGAGTAGGAGTGGCGAAACTGTGACGTATGGCTTCAAGATTTTGTTGTAAGGGGCAGATCCTCTATTTTATAAGATCCTTGGATTTACTTCTGCTGGGGCATTTGTTTATCTAATTATGTACTATATATTTATATACAGTATAACACACTGTAAAACAGCATATTGTGTCTATTGTTGTTTGTCTTATAATAGTGACATCATAGTGACACAAACACACACACAACATACATACGGGTTCGATTCCCAGCGGGAGCTCATGTGGTTTGGATTCCACGTTAATCAGTAGGTCCACGTCTCCTATAGCCTCGCTGCTGAACGGGACGTAAAACTCAAAATCAATCAATCAACAACATATATCTAATACTTTTAATAATGTTATACCAAGATTTTTACATAGAGTTTTTCACGTTTTTTTTTTACTCGTAATTTATTGATTCTTGTTGATTTGAAAACAAATATACTATCATTGAATCATTACAAACAATTTGATGATAAAAATAAGAAGGAAGTGCTCAGGCACCCTGCTTTCATTTGATGAAAGGAAATTACTATTTATACTAAATTTCATATTTATATTACTCACTGTTTCATGCACTAAATATTTGTTATTTCATTGTAAATTAGAACGACAGTATTTAACGACCTGCCTACCATTACAAACATATTTATTTTGTCTCTCTTTTTTTCCCCACACACATACTGTACTGATATATATCTATATATCCTTGTTATCCAGAGAGGGAATTGAAATTACGCTTTTATCGTTTGGAAACGGAAAGGCTGAATTGTCAGGAACCAATGTCCAACATGATCTGATCTATTCGGTCTGTGAGACTGATTTACTAGGCTGAACACATGCCCACACATGAACACGAGTAGATTAACTGACCTATCAGCTTCTATAGAGGAAGTGAATGTTTGTCTTACAGATAAACCCAGTCGCTTGTCTATTTCGAATGTGCATTGAACCGAGCTAATGAAATCGGAACACCGCATACCGATTGTTCCTGCTTTAACAGAGAGAGGAGCCTTCGGGCACAAAACTCGGGGAGTCTGCTTGATGACTACATAGGGACAATGAAAAGCAAGCCCAGCCTTGCATCCATTGTCAGTTACAATTGAAGGTATTTGGTTTACATAAACACACATACACACGCACGTGTACACACATATAAATATTACAAAGACGCTACCATTAAATTAAACATACACAGAGAAGTGGTTCGTATGTTGAAATTTTGAGTTTAAAATGAATTGGAATCTGGAAACATGAAGAAATGCGTACTGCGTTTACGATACGATTTGTTTATTTTAAATAGCGTCGTTTGTGTGTGTGGGAAAAAACAAAGTAATTATAGATTAACTTTTAAAAAATGCCTATAAAGGACTCTAGTTTGCATTCCAACGTGTGAAGAAATATCGATGTTTTGTTGTATTTATCGAGATTATCTGACACTTCATTAATACAGTATTTAACAACGAGTGTTCAAACACAATACCAAGTTAGATTCTACAATGTTATTAGAGTTTAATGAAACAAAAATACTTCAAAAAATCAGATATATACCGATTGCTAGATCCAGCTGAGTAGAACAAAATCATATGCATCAGTTTAAAAGCCCATGTGTTGTTTTCGAGGAAAAAAGAGAAACGCAAAATATTTTGTTTTTATTTTGATTTGAATTGAGTCTTTTTCAGCAGCCAGGCTTTACGAGATGTGACCTACAGTTTATCGTGGAACCCGAGCTTTTGCCAGGAAATCTAAGCAGGGTCTCCCATGCCAATAGCACTGTTGGGAAAAACTCGTGGATGAGTGACTGTTGATGGCAATCTGAAAATTACGTCGGAAAAGAAGAAAGGATATTATGTACACTGTCTTATTTATGCTTAAGGCTGGAATTGTTTTTAATATGTACACGTGCTAGTTTCATTAAAGTTAATATTTGTTTCGTATATATGTTACTATTTTGTTAATTTTAGTTTCTCACCATTACCTTTTGAACCTGTGGATATAAGGAATCGTTTTAGACGTTATTTTTAATGAAGTGTTTATATTTCTTGTATATACGTTTAGGATTTAGTTACTACAGGCCTTATGCAGAGTCGTTCTGACGTATGATTAGCGTCATACTAAAGGCCTGAATACTGCAGGCAACATATGTTAGTCGAATGCATAAGTATTGCACTAATTACGCGCCAGAACGACTCTGCATAAGGCCTTACATGTTCAAGGCAACCCTTACTTATGCTGATAGTGATTAAGAGTGAATGTTTCCTTATAGGAGATTGTCTTTTCGGTTACAAGAGGCACTTACGCTATTTACACAGCCACGACGGTGCTCACAAATTATTTTGTAAATTAAAAATAGATGAAAACCACACCATCTATTAAGGTGAGACCGATATTGAAGTATAGGGTAGGTGGGGGGAAATCGGATCATGAGGGAAATCGGATCAGTCAAAATCAACTCTTGTGATTGGACGTTAAAAGAATACTCTTTACGTCGACGTGGGGCGCATTGTAGTCCCACCTTTCAGTAGAAATGGGTACTAACGGAAGACGCTGTTGATTTGCTGCTAGAAGACTTCCAGACAGCATTGTTTAAGAACGAGTATTTTTTGAGTGGCAAAAAAAAAAGCAAATGTAACATTTCACTGTTGCCAAATAAGCTTTATCTAACTGTGTGTGAATTATACTTGGTTTTTAATGCTATTATTTCATTGACTGATGCATGCATCATTAGGCTGTACAACAAGTTGTGCAAAAATTACTGAACGTACTGTGTAAAAAAGGAAAAAGAAGAAAGTGCAGTTTGGGGTAAATCGGATCACTGAATTTGTAATTTGCATTAGATGTTTGTAAGAAGATTGGGGAAGTATTGAAACTACCTATCTCTATATCAGGGATGCAAATAAGCACTCGCCCGGGGTGAGTGGTTCATTGGTGCGGGCGAGTATTAAATATCATACCAAAGGTAAGTAAATAATTTCTATTGTGGGATGTGCGCTACTAGCTTTCTTTCTTGGGCTAGTAAAATTTTGTTGCTTATTTGCATCCCTGCTCTCTCTCTCTTTATATATCGTTTTATTTGTTAAAAAAACTCTTATATGATGTTGCTATGATCATAGAGAACACTGTGGCTCACTAGTAGAGCATTCACCTCTGGTTCCAGGCGTCCCTGGTTCGATCCCAGGACTAGCGATGACAAATGTGGAAAATGGAGAGAACGTGACGGTACTAACTTGTGGGTCAACAATAGGAGTTTACATTCCACAGGGAGTTTACATTCCACAGTTTGTTATTTTCAAGGGCAAGAGACTGAAAGTTGAATATCGCGGTGGTATGCCACCAGGATCCGATGTGTGTATGACGGAATCAGGATGGGTGAACGAGGAGGCTTTCATGAAATGGGTGGAACATCTCCACAAACATCGAAGTCCTGGTAAAGATATTTTAATTATGGATGGGCATTGTTCGCACACATCTGTAGTAGACGTGTGTGAAAAATATGATATAGAAGTGTTGTGGTTGCCACCTCACACAACATATGTTCTGCAGCCGCTTGACGCTCGTGTTTTTAAACCATTAACGCATATTTCAATCAGCAGGCAACAAAAGAGTTTATTTGCGGCATTTGCATATCACAATCATTGTGATCCGATTTCCCACAACACTGATCCGATTTACCCCACAACGTTGGGATAAATCGGATCGATCTATCATCTGTTACAAAGTGAAACTTTTGGGGTAAGAACTACAAAATTTAATAATTTTTCATTACAGTCTATTAGATGAAGGTTCACTTATTATTATACATATACTTTTCGTTTAAATAGAAGCATATTAAACTTCCAATTTGACGTTTTCTGCAAAGGTGATCCGATTTCCCCCTGCCTACCCTAATCTCATGAAGTTCTTCATTATGACACTAGGAAGGCAAGAGTCCATAACGTGGTGAACGAGATATAACCGAAAATGATGATTAACTCCTAAACTTTATTTTCTATTTAACTGAAATATTTTCCAAAAATAAGAGATACAATATATTAGTTGATAGATCACATTAAACTTAATAAAATGACATGCGCAAAGTAAATTCTGATGTGTAGTTTCCGAGAAAATTTGACAAAAACGAACTTTGATGGTACTAAAAAGTAAGTTCTTTGCTGCCAAAAATTGATACTTGAACTGGAACAGATATTTTGTACTTACATATGTTTTCGTTTTTTGGGAGTTTTCAAGGGGTAATTAACATCTTCGGATTGAAGTAACCAGAAACCAACAAAGGGAATAAAGTTTTCTAGGGCTAAAATTTCCAGGAGTTATTAATATCTGACTTAGACTTTAAAGTAACCAAAGACCGACAAGGGGGCAAAGTTTTCCAGGGATCACTGACTTTGAAGTAACCAGAAATCGATAACAGAATAAAGTTTTCTAGGGTGTCATTAACATCTGACGTTGAAATAACCAGAAACCGATAACGGGAATAAAGTACCCCAGGGATCATTTATCATCTGACTTAAACTTTGAAGTAACCTGAAACCGAGAACAGAATCAAGATACTCAGGAATAAAATTTTCCTTGGATAAGGGTTTCAAGATGTAAAAAGGCAGTGACCGAGACTCATATGGTATCTGTGAGACGTCGAAAAGACACGTGTCCAATGTGAGATAGATCTGATAAATAAATAAACAGAAACCTTTTCTCGCACCAAATTAAGTTATCTTGCAAAAGTGAATTGTACAAATTGATACCAATTGATCATTCTAAGTTGCAAATTGATCAACATAAATGTTTTGAAAAATTAGTTTTCCACTCATTAATAATATTGTGCTCCGTTTGCCAGTATTTAAATTAAATCGTAGCTTATACCAGTATTCCGGGCTATAATAACTAATCCACTGTAGATCAATAACAATTTGTTTCTCCTTTTCCATCTCTTGTTACACAACATTCCAACCATCGTAGTGTATATGTGTGCGTTTTCGTTTTTCATTATTGAATTGCAAGATATGAAAAATAAAGTAAGCTTGTCCAATATATTTTGTGTTTCAACTGAAGATCATAAGATTGAAGTTTTAAAAAATCCATATTCAGGGATTTGTATATATAACATATAACAAATTATATATATATATATATATATATATATATATATATATATATATATATATATATATATATATATATATATGGGGAGAGAGAGAGAGAGAGAGAGAGAGAACAAATAAGCAAAATATATCAACTACAAAAATTCAAAGCAGAATATCGTATAGCTATATAGGTAATAGAAAAAAATAATATGTTCAATTGGCGATTTTTCTTAAAATATACTTAAAGCTGTTTTTTCTTACGTATGTGTAAAACAGAGCTAATCACATTTTCCATATCTTGCCAATTTACTACTTTTATTTTTTTTTAAAGTAACAAAACGATATCATTGAGAATAATTCGGTCAATGTCAAGAACTGTAGAACTTTGTTTCAAAGACAAATCAGAGGATAACCCCTGCATTTTCAAATTATTATTGTGTTGATTTTGTTGATCGCCCTGCATTACTTGTTGTTGAATACGTTTTGTTATTATTGAATTATTAAGAATAAGCGATAACTTTAGGTCATACCTCATTAACTATACTGTGTACTATCGTATTGCAGGTACCATAATAAAAAAACTTGATGGAGACATATTTTATTGTCAGTTTCACATTAATAAGTGGAGATTCCTTTATAACTTTAATTTAACTACTAACAAAACTGTTTATGTCGAATTTCTCGAAATCTACACAATCCCTCAAGTATGCCATTTTATTCGGCCCGATAAGACTTATCGATTGTTATATATACTCGTATGAGATTTATCAACTGATATATGTCTCAGATGAAATATAACAATTGATGTGTCTCAAACGAAATCTATCAATTGATGTATATCTCAGGTAAGATCTATCAATTGATATATGTCTCAGATGCGGTCTATTAATCGATAGATATTTTAGATGAGATATATCGATTGATAAATGTCTCAGATGATATCTATCAATTGATATATTTCAGATGTGGTCTATTAGTCGATATATATTTTAGATGATATATATCGATTGATAAATGTCTCAGATGATATCTATCAATTGATATATGTCTCAGATGCGGTCTATTAATCGATATATATTTTAGATAAGATATATCGATTGATAAATGTCTCAGATGATATCTATCAATTGATATATGTCTCAGATGCGGTCTATTAATCGATATATATTTTAGATGAGATATATCGATTGATAAATGTCTCAGATGATATCTATCAATTGATATATGTCTCAGATGCGGTCTATTAATCGATATATATTTTAGATGAGATATATCGATTGATAAATGTCTCAGATGATATCTATCAATTGACATATGTCTCAGATGCGGTCTATTAATCGATATATATTTTAGATGAGATACATCGATTGATAAATGTCTCAGATGATATCTATCAATTGATTTATCTCAGATGTGTTCTATTAATCGATATATATTTTAGATGATATATATCGATTGATAAATGTCTCAGATGATATCTATCAATTGATATATGTCTCAGATGCGGTCTATTAATCGATAGATATTTTAGATGAGATATATCGATTGATAAATGTCTCAGATGATATCTATCAATTGATATATGTCTCAGATGCGGTCTATTAATCGATATATATTTTAGATGAGATATATCGATTGATAAATGTCTCAGATGATATCTATCAATTGATATATGTCTCAGATGCGGTCTAATAATCGATATATATTAACAACCTTCCACCGTCGTGCCTAGATTGCATGGGGATGAAACGATGATTGACGGTCGAAGATCGCTACTACTCACCATCTGTAATGAGTAGGCCGAGGAGGACAGAAGGAAACCACATTAAATTAACTTTCAATTAAATCTTTGTATTTTCATAAATATCGTGTATTACTGTTGTAAATCGTAGACTGTGTATAAACGCCAGATCACATATCTTAAGCATCTAAGAAGTTAACCACGAATAACTCGAACATAGCTGAGATACACGTACCTTTGAGTAAATGATGCCTGGAACTGATGATGACGTTCTGGATGATGAATATCTCGCTGTCAATAGTCTGTAGTAGCTGACTATTGTTAAACCACAATCCACTTTAATGGTTTACTGGAAACTAGTAGATCTCCTGATCTAATCGTAGACTAGAATCACAGCTCAATGACAACTGTGAAACACAACTTATGATGTTCTACTTCTGATCGTAGTCTGATCCATCTGCTGCGTCTGATCTCATCTGATCTGCTCTCATCACAATCCTTTAGGACCATGAGTTTTTATACTCGGATTCCAGACATCCTGGAATTCTCGTTGTTGATTTTCTGTATATCTCAGCTATTGGTAAAACATTGGTTTCACCCGAATTACATCGTGATCAAATTCTCAGACCAACAAATTTCTGCAAACTTGACGATTATGCCACAGTCAAAGTGTGTCAATGTTATAGTATTACAACTTGATGACAATTCATTCCTTAACCAAAACATTACAAATTACAAATCACAATAGCATACAAACTGACGACTTAGCGTCTAGCCGTAGCAAAACATAACATTCATCACATATACACAACATTGATGTAAACACATAAACACACACACGTGTTTACATTATATAACAACATTTAGTTTCTTTATTCTGACATAACATTCAATAATGAAGATGATTCCTTTCCCAAAATAATATATTCCTAAATAATATCAATCGTATGTATCTACAATATTTTAGATGAGATATATCGATTGATAAATGTCTCAGATGATATCTATCAATTGATATATGTCTCAGATGCGGTCTATTAATCGATATATATTTTAGATGAGATATATCGATTGATAAATATCTCAGATGATATCTATCAATTGATATATGTCTCAGATGCGGCCTATTAAACGATAGATATTTTAGAGGAGATACATCGATTGATAAATGTCTAAAATGATATCTATAAATTGATATATCTCAGATGTGTTCTATTAATCGATATATATTTTAGATGATATATATTGATTGATAAATGTCTCAGATGATATCTATCAATTGATATATTTCAGATGTGGTCTATTCGTCGATATATATTTTAGATGAGATATATCGATTGATAAATGTCTCAGATGATATCTATCAATTGATATATCTCAGATGAGAAGTAATTTATCGATTGATATCATTCTCATCATTGGATACTCCCCCCCATTATACACTAATATGATTACACAGTTTTCTTACACACATTATTATATTTCTCTTTAGTTTTCTGCACATGGTTGCGTTGTGCCTTGAATAATGATTTTTGTCACGTTGTGTACTTATACATTTTGAATGTTCTATGGTATTATTTTAAAACTATACATTTATCCAAATAAAAAAATCAAGATAGCAAAAACATTAGAAAAAAGATTATGGGATGGGTTAGTGCTAAAAGTGATGCATAAAAAACACTACATGTGACTAATTATCAACAGCAAAGGTTCTCGACCTTGATACATGCCAGACCGTCAGGAGGTTGTTTACCGTGTAAATCTTATGTTATTTTTTTTTACAATGTAAAGAATGGATAATCATTAGAATTACGCTAAGCATTTTATCGACATACTGTATGAGAGAAATTGGTACAATCCCAATTGAAACAGCTCACAACTACCATTATTCCCAATCTCACCAATCATCATACAGTTCCATACACCATATCTTAAAACACTTTCAGCTAGGACTTCTGAAAAGGATGAAATTCCATACAATATTAATTTGTTTTTCAAAAAAGTTTATTTAAATACCTGTATAATGTGTGATAAAGGATTAACAAATGGAGAAACAAGATTGAAAAGGTTAAGAACCGTCGAGCAAAGTTTTTTTTTTTTGTTTTCAGCACCAAGGCTATATGCGACGATGATATACAGATAAAATACAATCCAAACCACTGTAATTATTGCGTTCAATACTCTCACAAAGGGAATGGAACTGGGGCAACATGCACCTTATTACATGATAGAATTCACCTGCCTCTAAATTTACACTGTTGGTCAGTGGTAAAGCGCTCAACTCTGGTGACGTGAGTCCTTGACTCGATTCCAGGCCGAGTAAGTTTGTGGTGGACAATATAGTGTCCATAAATTTAATCAAGATCTCCCATTCCCTTCCACATTCTCATTCTAGTAGTTCTTTCCTAATCGTCAATCATACGTCTCCTTTAGCCTAAAGGGCATAAAATCGTAGGACGTAAAACAAAGTTTTCATTTAGTTTTTTTCTGAGTTAACTTTACAACAAAGATGATATTAATCTATATTAATTACACAGGTCTGCAATGAGAAAGCTGTTTGCATAAGTTTAGCTGATTTTTACGCTTCTGGGTGCACCGAATTCGTAAATGACCCCGTTT
This sequence comes from Thermobia domestica, assembly GCF_964235325.1. NCBI lineage: Eukaryota > Metazoa > Arthropoda > Insecta > Zygentoma > Lepismatidae > Thermobia > Thermobia domestica. The sequence continues at coordinate 97,365,367 of NC_137468.1, forward strand.
CTTCCTGGCACGTCAAATTTTTGCACAATCGAAATGTAACGTGGTCAAACAGGTAGCTGGAAATTACTAAATTGCAAATGCATCACACGAAAATAAAAATGAACATGGAAGACTAAATGTATTTGTTCTTCCCGAAACATGAAAATACATGTATTGGTCCGGAAGGGGATCACTGACACATATCGTAATGTGTCATGAATGATAGTATGAGATTATAAAGAAAAACCGAAAACAATAAATCTGTTCATAAAACAAATTTAGTAAGATTACATCTTAGATTTGCAAAACGTTGTAGTAGTAGTAAGTAGTTCCGGCTACACTGTTTGTTGCTCAAATACAACAAGTACGCTTGTTTTTGTTGGCTCTGATATTAGAAAACTCATATCCGACAAAGATTTCATCAGTTCAATGACTCCAACTCAAAAAGAGGCTTGGATTGCCTTTACTGTGGTCATCAAAACATTTTTGGGAAACCGAAAGGACCCACAGTACAAGGAAATGGTGGAAAAAATGTTGCACGCGTTCCGAAAGCTTGATTGCTCCATGAGCTTAAAAATCCATTTTCTCAACTCCCACCTTGACTACTTTCTTGACAATGTGGAAGCAGGGAGTAAAGAGCATGGGGATCGTTTCCATCAAGATATCAAAGAAATGGAACGGCGGTATCTGGGGAACTGGACTGTTAGGATGGTGGCAGACTACTGCTGGATGTTGTTTAGTGATCTTCCGGCAGTCATCTACAAAAGGACAAGCTCCAAACGAAGTTCGACCTTTAAAAAAAGACGGTTTCACAATCAATTTGATTGAGGGTGGTATTACTTTTTTTTGCCATCACGTGTGTGCGTGTTTCTGTACATTAATTTGTGTTACACTGTTAATGGTTTCTATAAATCTCATACTTGTGTTCATATTTTTGTCCAACAACGAACATCCGTTTGTTCGAAACCCAGACGTCCCAGGACAAAACGGTTGTCACTTCTGGATTCAACGCACCCCTACACATACAAATCAGTTAACTAAACCGAAATAGCTTAGCGCTGTTTTATTTTTGGAGGCCTGTGTTAAAAGAACAGAAGTAAGTGACTTGTCATGTCCCAGGCCATACTATTATAAGTACAAACGTGAAATTTGATCAGAATATTCCTTTTATTACAAAAGTGAGGGGTAAGGAAGAATTACTGGAATGGAGGGTCATAAACAGGGTTTACATTTTTTGCAAGAACAGTATCTCACAAATCCTTGAGGTTAGGAAAATGAAACTCACCATACAAACTTAAAAAAAGCACGTGTTTTAGCATTTTCGAAAAGTTCACTCCTAAGGGAAAAATAGGGATATTTATTTGTAAAATACACAAATTTCCCTTTGTAGTGCCGAATGTGAGAATTCACTTTAGTTGAAGTTCTGAAATTCTTTACATAAACTTTTAATAAAAATAAAAGAGTATTTGTTCCAGTGTTTAAGAAAATTCCACTGCTAAGGAGGAAAATGAGCATTTTCTATGATATTAAAATAATCCTTTATTAATTCAATCATTCACAAACTGCCGAATGTAGGTATACGCTTCGGCTGGAGATGTGAAATTCAATATATAAACTCTTAAGGAAAAACAATGGAAGACGAAAATTCTGTTCCTAAGGAGGAAAGGGGATTACTTTTAAAATACCAAAATTTCCCTCCTTACGGGGTAAGAGGAGGCAGTCTGTACTATTACGAAGTAATGAAAAGTAGAAGTGACTCTCCCAGAGACACCCAGGTCATATTAATATACCAATAAACGTGATATTCGGACAGAAAATTCCTTTTCTTATGAAAGCAATACATTTATTGAAACATGTATGCCTAGGGAAGTAATGGGGATTCAAATGTTTCAACCAGAATAGAGTGCTACATGAATCTATGAAGTTAGGGAGAAAAAATTGCACGTAAGCTCCTAGTTAAGAACAAGCGGACACATGTCCAGGCGTTTTTGAAAATTTCCTTTGCAAATTGAAAGGGACATTTTTTTATGTTTTTTCGACATGAAACCAACGTTGACTTTTTTGAGATTACATCACGGGAAAATGGCTGAAAACTTTGAAATGAATTTTAGAATATGCATAATATTGATCTCAAGTTAGTATTTAATCATCACTTTGTTAAGAGGAGTGTTTTAAGAGAGGGGTAAGAGGTTAAAAGTAATGGCAAAAATAGAGCTAGGAAGACGAAACTTTGTATGTGAACTCCTCATTACAAATAAACAGCCACGTAACCCTACATTTTTCAAAATTCTGGTTTTAAAAGGGCACGGGAGGAACAATTTCTATGCTTTTGAAAGTGCAAGGAAGGGACAATTTCTATGGTTTTATAAGAGCGAGGAAGGGACAATTTCTATGGTTTTAAAAGGACGAGGAAGCAATAATTTCTATGGTTTTAAAAGGGTGAGGGAAGGGACAATTTCTATGGTTTTAAAAGGACGAGGAAGCAATAATTTCTATGGTTTTAAAAGAGCGAGGAAAGAATAATTTCCTTGGTTTTAAAGGGGCGAGGAAGGGACAATTTCTATGATTTTAAAGGGGCGAGGGAGGGGGAAATCTTTATGGTTTTAAAAGGGCAAGGAAGGAACAATTTCTATGGTTTTAAAAGGGCGAGGAAGGAACGATTTCTATGGTTTTAAAAGAGCGAGGAAGGAACAATTTTTATGATTTCAAAGGGGCGAGGAAGGAACAATTTCTATGGTTCTAAAAGGGCGAAGAAGAGACAATTTCTATATCTCTTCGCCACATTGGAACCGATGTTTTGTATCTGCATAACAGAAAACGACTTACCAGTTTTTAAATGAATTTTCAAATATAGTAACTACTTCAAGGGCTTTTATCTTGTCACACTGATTAACGAGCTAAGACGATAGGGAAGCTAAAAATTTATTCAAAAAATAGAGTATCTTTATAATTATAGGTTCATTGAAATGTTATCCTAAGAGAGAAGTAGCATTAAATATTTTCATACACCTATTTTCCCAGTCAAGAACGGGCACTTTACCTAGTATGGTATGAAGTCAACGGAAAGTTTGTGGTTTCATTTCAGATGACGAAGTATATGTGTATCTTTCATTCAACAAACAGATTATTTACACATACCGAGAATAAATTTAAGTATTTTTTGTTAATATATAAAAATCCATACAACTGTTAGGATCTTCACGATTTCTTTCCTTCTTATATGATATTTCTTCTCAAAGTTAAAAACTAGAATCAAATCTGAGTTTCAGCAGGCCCTTCAGGTGGTTCCGCGAAATCATCTAACCATTTCATATTTAATATCTTTCTTTCGTGTCGAGAGAAAGAAAGAAAGAGAGCGATCTGGAAAGAGAATCCTATTTAAGAATTTATATGGAAACACTGTAGAATGATACAGGTTGGGGATGGGGAGGATGTAAGGAGAAAAATCCAGAAGTCTTCGTTTCGTATGCGTTTCACGATTTTCTCAACACGATACAATTTGGAACAAATAGGAAAATCTTCACATTCACAAGTTTATCTCTCTCTCTTTCGCTTGTCTTTGTTTCTTTCTTTTCCTCTCTTACAATCTCTTCTTTTTCTCTCTTTCTTTTGTCTACATTAAGTCAATGTTACGCGTGATCGAGAAACAAAGAGAAGAAAAGAGCAAGAAAGAAAATAAAAATGATAAGAAGTACATTTGGAGAAAACATCAATCGTAGTAGAAAGTATAGAAAACTCCGAACCACGTTACACTCAATAACTGCATCTACCCCATTACCATTGCATTATTTTGCGATGTTGCCCAGAATCTACAACAAATACTTTTATTTGGAAATGAAAAATACCATTAATCAATAGTCATATTAGAAAGATCACAAGCTAGGAGAGGGTTTCTCAAACATTTTTCAAGTTAGGACCACTTTTATTAGTTAGAATATACTACGGACCAAAGTACTCTAATCCCATTCGAAAGCTTTGAACATACCGTTATACCAGTATGTAACTTTAGAGCAGTACTAATTAAAATTCCCTTCATACATTTGTACTAATAGAAGAAACTATAATAAACGCTACACGGAGAAAAATGCATAATCCAGTCGGCATGTAAATGCTGTTTTTACCAGCTTACGCGCGTCACCACATTAAGTAATGTTGTTTCATCAGTAGTACGATCTATACCACCGTCCATGGAAAGTTTTGTATTGTGGGACCACCATTTCAAATCTAGAATTAACGTCATACCCATTCCGATGGTGGTAACTTAGGTGTATAATGTTGTTACTACCTTCCTACAAGTGTCCCCTCTTGGTTCTTTCTAAATCTGTGACGTTCTACCTTACGAGAGTAATAGTTTTTAACACGAAATCAATCATGTGAATAAAATTATCCAATCACAGCGAGTCTAGTTCGACGCCGAACTCCAGACTTGGCATGGTGTTCCCACCTGCTGTACTCTTATACATGAAATTAAATTACTTAAGGAGCGCACCCGCGTGAATATGATGTATCCACACGGAAAGCCTAGTCCTTTTTTTTCTCAGTGTAGTTTATTTTAATAACTGAAGGCTATCAGACCGTTTTGTAGACTAGATACAGTAATAAATTTCATAAAATTACAGTCTCAGGAGAGAGTGAAAGACACTTATATCATTTTCAAACTCTATTTGAAAATCTCACTTATTGAAGATAATATGAAATTCGCTTTTCAAAACTTAAGGGTTCATTGCGAGACAGACTTTTCAGTTCAGAAGTGCCTTCAGAAGTGGCATTTTCCATAAAAAAGATTTTTCAGATGTTTATGATAGTGAGATACAAACATTGCTACGGTGGGTAGAAGTGAACAGAAATCATGATGAAAGGTGAGAGAAATATATAAGTCGAAAATTGAACATGATCGGAGTTATATGGAAACGTCACATACTTTTGGTGCGCACCTCGTGTAATGAAAATTTATTTTTAAAAAGTAAGCGGCATGCAAATATAAAATGCAAATGTATTTTGGTTCAGTAAGAAACATTTAACCAAAATTGAAAAAAAAAAATCAGTAAAATCATGTCATAGCGGCTAAAACAATCACGTACCACCGCAGTTAACTTTCTCACTCACTTCTTAAATTGTATCATATTGTGCTACAGTTGTTACGAACACATTTATTTGCGAAATATAAACAGAACTTTAGTAGACGCCTTCGGAAAACTGTATCAAAGAAAACATCTTCAAGAGCAAACTAACCCTTGGGGATTTCTTTTATGAGAAATTACTCATGCCATACTGTGGGATTGTTAGAGAAATGTTTATTATTGAAATATGATCACAATTGTCTGAGTCGTCCTGGTAAAACATCCCAAGCGTAAAACTAACCTTGTGATTTTTTTTTTAATCGAAAATGAATATTATATTATAGGTTTCTTAATGGATTACTCATTTATGAAATATAAACAAAATTACCTGAGTCGTATTTGAGAAAATCGTTCCGGAAAAGCTCACTCCCAAGAATAAACTAAACTCTCTCTTGTGATTTGTCAAAATTCAAAATTATTTATATCATACTGTATGCTTCTGAATGGAGCATTTATTTATGAAATATGAACAAAACTGCCTGAGTCGTTTTCGAGAGAGTCATCTGGGAAGTACTCACACCTTCCCCCGCCCCTTCCGGGTAAGCTACACTTTTAAATGATTTTCTATTGAAAAATGACGCAGGTAATAGGGTACGTTGATTTGTTGGGTTTACAGTTCTTTTTCTGCACCGAGACCATAATGAGACGAGAACCTATTAATTAAAGAAGTATCAATCATTACTTGGATTTTTATGTGATGCAAGTCCAACGCCGATGACTGAATCTGGGTAATAACACACGGGAAGTTACAATCGACAAGCTTTTGAGAAAGAAACTACTGGATAGGCTAATTACGTAGGAGGCTGTGTAAATCAAAATCTTAAGAGAATGAATAACTATAATCCTTATTGATTGAATTGGTACAGGATAGCATCCATTGGTAAGCTACTGTTCCTATGTTTTAATTTTTTAGCTTATAATAAAGATTTCACAGAGGCAAAGAAGATACATCTTTGTTTGACTTAATTCTAAGCTTAAGAACAGAACTTTCCATAGATATTGGCTAAACTTGAAAAAAAAAATCTCTGTTCAGTTGCTATGCGACGTATGCACATTCTGATCCTCTTTTTTCCTTTTTATACCATACATCGTATAGTAGACACACAAAGGAAAATCACGCACAAGTCTGCTCCGAAATGATAACACGAAAAGCTTGTTTGCAAAGCTGTTAAGCACGGCATCACGGAACTCTAGTTACATTATTTTTCTTTTCTTTTCGTTTTTTTTAAATTTTAGTAAAGGAAATAAAGGGAGGGAGCGGAGAAAGAAAAAAATCATTGAAAAATATGTTTGTTACATGCTATATTCAATCCTTTTCAGATTTATAAAAATCTTAGCAAAAGAACTTATGGAGAAAGAATGGGAACAAATGGAGGTGGGCGGTTAAAATCGCTATACCTACTACATACGAAAAGCAAGCAAGTTATATATGTAGAAATTTCTGAAGGAATGGAGAAGAATAAGTCTAGACTGAATTCAGAACGAGAAAAGGGAAGGAAAAAAATATTCAATATCGTTCTGTAAATATTATCAATTCTTTTCTTTTCTTTCTTTCTTGTTAACAGTGGAAATTGTATTCAACTGGTATGCAAGTATATAGGGAATGTCTTTTAAAAAATGTATATTCTACTTATGGATTTTTTCCTTCATATTTGTACTGAAAAGGTTAATATCGTAAAATATGTGGGGGTAAATACATTTATCTTTAAGAATAGAGAATTTATTTATTAACAAATTTTTAGTCGAAGTTGCTATTGAGGTCATTTTTAACTGATTGATTGATTGATTTATTAAAGTTTAACGTTCTTTCTCAGAACCAAGGCCATGTTGGACGATACTATTTGCTTGTGTGATGCGACAGTGAGACCCGAACCACTGCAGACTGACATTCAAATATCCAGCAATCGAACAGTGTCGGATTTTGGATAGTCGCTCAATATATTTAACAGAAATTTCCTACATATACAGCAGCAAATAAATGATAAAATGAGAATGAATGAGCAGGAATGTACGTTAGCGGGTGCAAGATAGACTCAACAACTTATTATCGACTACAGCGCCATCAAAACATAAACGACGCATCTAGAAAACAGTGGCACGCCAACGTGGTAAATTTCAAAATACGCTCCGAAATCCATGCCGCGGAAGTCTGAAGGAAACGTATTATCAACGGCCCAAGTTTTGAATGTTGACCTATACTTCATTTTTTAAATTCTTTCAATTAACTAATTCATAGGTCGCGAATATTTGAACCTGTTATTGCTGCTCTGAAACAAGTGGCATGCCACCCTCCTCGGGCCTAAGCCAATCTTAGCGACTAGTGAAGACTGGCAACGTAGCGATGTACACGTGGTCAAATCTCCTTGCCTCTAACAGACGTAGGGCTATTAGGGTTACTGATGGTCATGATTGACAATTTTATCCCACAAAAAAATCGTTTTTCTCGATTTTCTGGAGAACTATACGTCATCTTGAGGAGTAACATTTTTTTTTAGATCGACAAGATTTATTGACTGATGTAAGTCGGATATGTCTGGATATAAATCTATATCTATATAATGAATATAAATCGAAATATAAACCGCTAACACTTGCTGATTATTTTGAGAATTTAATTAAGAAGTTTCTCCATCCTATGTGCATCCAGGGAACACAAAGTATCAATAATGCTTATTGGATCACCATCATGCTCACACACTTACAAATTGAATAAATAAAACATGCATAAAACATATAAATTTAATCCACAGCTTAGTTTCACATTAACTGGCAAAATTAATATAGTAAGACTTATTCTGTTACTCAACCATGACACTACAATGATTTTAAGCTTTTTTATTTATGTACTTAACAACTAAGTAGCAAAAATATGAAATTATATGCAGAGGTTTTGGCCAGGAAGTTGGGAAAATGTACCACTGTGCATCGTTAAGTTAAGTTCATCGTGGCTAACCAAATCCTTGACGGGCTGTACTCTACGACGCTGTTCGTTTTTACATTTTTTTACAAGCTCTTTCAATGGTATAAATACCAATTCTACCCATATCTTGGACAGCGAATAAGTTTAAGATTAGTAGTTAAATTCTGTACCAAAGCACGTAGAAACACTGTATAAAGTTATATAATCCAAAAGCAATGTTTCTCTTCTTTTCCCTATTTTTGCGTTCCACCTCAGTCTATTGGAAGACTTATACCTCAATAAAGCTACGCAACACATTTTTGTGTTGATTTCGGAGCAGCTAAGACAGATAACCTCAGAGCTGGTGCTGACAGCTCTCCTGAAACATGCATTAGCTCCCTTTAAGGAAGAAATACCTTTAAGATGAACTATGGAAGGGTGATGTACACGTTCAATATCTAACGAATTATGCCATAAATAAAACTAGTTTCATATCTCATAAATATGATATTAGTTACCAGATAAATAAATAAAAATGGAGCATTGGAATAAAAAAACAGAAGAAAAACTTAACCAAACAAAAAATTAAAAAAGAAAGTACGTCATTAGTGATTTTGTTCTTCAGTTTAGAGCATTATTAGTGATTGATTACACTACAAACAAAGGAATATTAACACTACTACTAAGTACAGCTGACTGACTGAAAGAATACAGGAGCATGTTACTTTCTCGAGATATTTATTTATTTATTTATTCAAGTTTAACATCTCAGGATGATATTGTGAGATTAAAAGAGACGGTATTGGTAATAATGAATGGAAGTGGTGGGAGAAAATGGAGAACTCCGAGAGAACCCACACACGGAGTGTTTGTTCACCACAAAACCGACTTGTCACGTACTAGGATCCCAAGGACTAGAGGTGAACGCTCTACCACTGAACCATTACAGCCTTCTTGATGAATTTACTACATAAATGGATTGTAAAGAGAAGTCTTTATTATATTTTCAATTGGGTTTCCAGTAAAAACTTTGAAAGCGTTCCTACCTTCTTCCATTCTGGCTACATGATCTTCTTAGACTTGATGACCCTAAAAATAATTGGTAAACGATATAAATTATGCAGTTCCTCGTTTGAAGTTTCCGACATTCATCATTCCAGTTCATCTTGACTCTGAATATTCGCCTTTGGATTTTAATTTCAAATACTTTTAGTCTGCGTTCTTCCCTTAAAGAAATCATTTATGTTTCGCACAAGAATCATGTATGGACGCTTACAAGAGGTATACAATATAACAGGCAGTATCATCATTTTATATATATATATATATATATATATATATATATATATATATATATATATATATATATATATATATATATATATATATATATATATATATATATATATATATATTGAAACACCAAATTCTTCGACAGAATTTGATAAGACAAAATACTGAATAATAACACGAATTCCCTGCTTTCAGCCAACATTTAATTTCATCGTAGATATGGTTTTGGTTTGTTAATGCTGATCCTAGATATTTGAAAGTATCTATCCTAGGTATACGAGAAACGGTCCAAATCTATGATTAAATGAAATGAAATGAAATCTTTGAGTTTTACGTCCCACGGTTATGCCGGTTAGGCTAAAGGAGACGGTGATGATGAGTGATGAAGGAAAATGGTGGAATGAAGAAAGTGGGAGGAAACGGGAGAACCCCGAGAAAACCCACGCACACGGTGTTTGTCCACCACAAAGTTCACTTGGCGGGGGCTGGGATCGAACCCGGGACCCCAAGCACCAGAGGTGAACGCTCTACCACTGAGCCACCGCGGCCCAAATCTATGATTAACTATTACAGTTTAATTTTTGTTTAACTATAAATTTGTACAAATATAACACACATATCAATTGACAGATCACAGTGAGTTGAAAAGGGACTAACATGCTTGGGGGATAAATTCTCATGCGTAGTTTATGAGAAAATCAAGATATATACATACAGTAGATTACTTAGGAGACATTGTAATATGCTTGAGGCAGCTTCATCTTAGCTTGAAACCTGCACTATGGAAAATTGATATCATGTTGCAGTATCTACGTAACACAAATTGCGTTCTTTTCCACACCTATTCAAACAAACAATAAAGAAAAAAACACTTGGCATTTTGTGGCCCTAAGCCTACTCCAACGCCATCTGCTAGCGACCGGCTGAACTACGTCCAGCCTAGCGGCGAACACGTGGTCCTGTCCCTAATAAGCGAATCAGGAGCTTTCTAGACATAAAAGCCGTCACGTCTTGTTTTCCCATGACTCCCCAGTTTGCTTCACGACGCTGAGTGGATGCCAAAAATTGGAAAGTACCGGCCGGGATTCGAAACCAGGACAATGCAGACGTGAGTCAAACGCTCTAACCACTAGACCAAGGTGTTCTCCCTATTCAAACCAAAGTAGTAAATCTTGCTTTATAACTATCTGTGTAACAAACGTTCATTGAAAAATTACTACATTCCCCTGTGCCATCCTTTACATGGAGCTAAAAGATAGGTCGTTCTTTGTCAATGATAATTCATAGATTTTATTGTACCAGAACACAATATTTATTTGTTCTTTATTAAAAAAAAACACTGTTAAGCAGCAGATTGTATCTATTGTTACTTATCTTCTAGTGCTAACACACCTAACCGACTCCTAACAGTAACACACATACTACATGAGATGTATATTATATGTAGAAATTAAATAGAATTGAAGAATAAGAAAAAAAATAAGAATTATCTAGTAAACTAAGATAAATATATAATGTCTGAAAAAATGAGAATGTGTCATGTATCAAACGAAATAATAGAAAAGAAAAAAAAACTGAGATGAAGAACCCCATAAAACCGAAATAGGAAGCAAGAATCTCAAAAGATCAAATCCTGGGCTGAATCTTCCTTATTTTCCTTTTTCAGGGTGTGATATTTTCTGTTTCTTTTACCCTGCTCCTTTTATTCTTTCAAGAGCGTTTTTCATCAAATCGAAGGAAAAGAAAGCAAGCAAGCAAGCAAGAAAAAAAAATACTACCAACCTTCCGAACTCCCTTGCTGGTTGGGATTCTCACTGAAAAATCTTTGCCTTCACTCCACCAGAGCTCCTGCTGCAAAATCTCGAGAGAAAGAGAGAGAAAGAAAGAGAGAAGGATTACAACGCGAGGAGTAGTAGTGGCTGTCGGCACCTTTTGTACAAAAGGTAAGAAGTAAACCAAACGATGCCTCAACGGAAGGGGATAAGCGAAAGACGAAGAGTCAAGATACAGGATGTTGAAAACCTAAAGAGGAATAGTGGTAAATGAGTGTCTGACGAACGAAGCTATACGAGGAAAAGAGGATAAAATACAGTGAGGAAAAAGGAGTGATTTGTTTCTAGAAGAAACAACAAAGACAAGGAGGGAGAAAGAAAGATACTGTGCAGAAGAAGTTGAAGAGAAGAAAATATCGTTAGTTTAAAGATATCGTAGGAAGGTTTTCAGATTATCAATGAAAAATATCTTCTAATGATGGAATCAAGTATGCAAAAGCACAGGGTGTATATTAAAACTTAAAACAGAGAACTGAATAGAAATAATGCGAGAATTAGAATAAAGACAGGATTCTAAAAGGAGTGTTTACAAATAACAAAATATGTTTGAAAACAAGGCATTCCCTTTGACAATTTGTCTCTCCCCCTGTGTCTTTGATAATCATAAAGGAAAATCTTGTTTCTCTGAATAATATGTATTAAAGCTATATTTTAATACTACAGAACCCGTGGGAAAAAGAAATGTGTACGCACGTTTTAATAGATGATTTATGTGTAAATTGGATCGAAAAATGGTAACAACTTCTCTACATTTGTTGTTATTTGAATGACTAAAATGAACACATACAGTGAAAGGAAATGGTTAGCACACGGTTGTAGTATAGAAAACGTTAAGAGTATTTTAAAGTGGTGTTAAAAGTTTGATAGCCTATAATCTGAAGGTGCGCTACGTAACTCTGATAGCTTCCAAACTAAGCAGCAGACCATAGAAAATGCCATGCAGCTAACGTAGGGAGCCATCTGTAGGACACGCATGTAACAACGATTGTAGGGAATATATTGCCATCTGGAGAGTGTGAATACTGCTCAGATTATAAACTGCATTACAGCAGGACGCTAGGTATAAGGAAAATGTTGATAATGGGAGCTGGGATCAGACCAGTCTCTCCACGCGCCAGAGGTGCGCTCTCTACCACTGAGCCACCCGGATTACAAAAACAGTGACTATTGGCTAACATTTTATTTGTCGAGAGGTAGAATAAGAAACACTTCCTAAGAGAGCTCAGTGCTGTAAAGAGTATGTAATCCATGTCTCAAAAGCCAGTAATAAATACGGGAAAGGGTCAATAGGCAATAGGCAAACAATAAATGGTTATATGCGTCCCAAGGTCAGTCTTACGTACAATCACAGCTAGGACTGAGACGTGTTGCGTGCTGGTAACAGCGGGAAGAAGTGAATGCAGAGGCAATTGTAGAGCTATTCCTCACATGCAACTGTAGTCGGCTGACTTCAAACACACTGTATTTACCAGAATAGGATAATTACATCAAGACTGGTGTTTCTAACATTTTTTTTTTTTTGTCCAATCATGTTTTCTAGTTCTCTGTCAATCTGTCAATATGTTTCAATTTTTATAAGCTACCGTGGCACGTACTAAGAATTCTCCGTACGTATGTCCTGTTCATACGTACACCGTGTGTAACAATAAAATACTAGTAAAAGCTCATATATACTGCAGTGACATGTTGGAAGGTTCTTCCCATTAGTGCTGTGGGCCTACAACATATAATTCAAAGTGATTTAAGCAGAAATCCTACGTTATTCATATATAACTTTTCTCCAGCCAGTCAGAAGACACGATTTGTCTCTGTGTACCGTCCTATAAGTAACGATATCTGTTAAGAGGAAACCATACTACACATTGCTATTATCATTCGAACTACCTTCGGAAAGTTCGGCCAATTTTCGGTGAGCTGTAACTCCAGAAAGGCATATTTGTGTACACATGGTGGGTGCATTTTCTTATGTTTTCGTATGGGAATTAATTTCTCGAAGTTTTTGGTGTTCTTTCCTAACACCCTGTATACAAAGACGCATTGTACGTGACCTACTGCGTGGTATACGTTCCAGATTGTCTTAAAGCATCTTACAAAGAGCAACGTATTATACATATACGTGCATACACACATCTATCTTTTTCTTTTATGACAATCATATAGTGCGTACGTATTTCACGTAGAAGGAAAACAGAGCGAATTGTGAATGTGGCATACATTTCTTCTTGGCTTATGTATGATTCACTCTTTTGGAGTGATTCAATTTGATGAATGATTGAGTAGAAAATCCGCCCTACCTCTATCAGCAAGGAAAAAAGTACTTCCCGGAGGGAAATGACTGAAAATAGCAGGGTAAAAAAGAAGAAAAGAAGAACAGGGACGGACCTCTATGCGTGAGCAAGCAAGTAACGTTTTGCGAATTTGTCTTTCCCCATTTCTTTACTTTCTGTATGTATATACACACACACACATTTTCTTCTATCTAGAGTTTCTATATATATGTTTATATATTTATGTGGGTTTCCTTTTCTTCCTTATTCCTCAATTCAGTTTCTCTATTTTTCTTTAAAACAACCGGTTTTCTCTCCCCTCTCAGTTTTTCTTTATATGAACTGTGGAGATACGAGGGCAAATTTTATCACATGCGACGGGTGCAAAGAAGGTCTTCTCTGGACGATTATCCATATTTTATCTAGAAAACAGCTCAGACACGTCTTCTCTGCATTTTCCTTCCTATGTGTTAAAAGTACTATATTTTCTCTTTCGTTGCCTATGCTTTCTTCTCTTTTTTTCTCCTGTCTCATTTCCTAGCTTTCCTTGCTGCTTGGTAAAAACGATCTGGGTGTTGTGCAATCCATTGCAAAATAATAAAAAGATTAAATCTTTAAATTCAAAATCCTTTAGAAGCCTTTCTTTCAAACAGCTTTTAAAGTTACTAGACAGTTATATAATACGCACCAAAACTCATGTAATATTGCATTACAAAAATTTAACCAGTGTTTGGAAAATTCTCTTGGCCATTGTTTAACATATCCAAAAAATGTCCTGAAGTATTCTATTACTGAACAATAGGGAGTCTAGAATGCTTTCTAAGAGCAGTTAATAGGAACTTACCTAAGATTGTGCAAAATGTACCTGAACTTTTGATGTGTGCAATGAGTAGCTATACGGAAAGAAACGATTTGTAAATGAAATAAAATGAAATCTTTAAGTTTTACGTTCCACGATTATGCCGGCCAGGCTAAAGGAAACGGTGATGATGTGAAATGAAGAAAGTGGGAGGAAACGGGAGAACCCCGAGGAAACCCACGCACATGCTGTTGGTCCACCACAAAGTTCATTTGGCGCCAGCTGGGATCAAGCCAAGGACCCCATGCACCAGTCGTGAACGTTCTACCACTGAGTCACGTATAAATATTAATGTGTGAACTGTTTTAACACTGTTTTAAAGTAGTTTCTATGCTTGTGGACTCATTGGACATATCAGAAATTAAGAAATATTTTGAATACTATTAACCACTACTGGAAGACATGCTATACTCAGCGTCACCCGAATTGGTGTATGGCATCAGCCAATAAGTTCGCGATGCGCTGATATCAAACCTTCAGTGACGAATCTAATCATTCATAATTGTCCACAAATACGAACAAAATCAATTGTGAATGATTAGATACCTCCCTGAAGGTTTAGTAACAGCGCACTGCGAGCTTATTGGCTGATGCCATACGCCGATTCGGGTGACGCGGACTATAGACGTTTCTTATTTATCAGGGGATTTTTGAACATGTTAAACAATGACCAGAAGTCATGTCCTGCAAAATGTTAGAAAGGAAAGGTCATGTTCAAATATGGATTTACTTCTTGCAATGTTAATATTCTGGGTACTATTTCATAAAGTCCGACTTGTAATTAAAAAAAAAAAAAAAAAAAAAAACAATATTTAACAAACTAACGTCATTGTTTTATGACAAATATCAATGACAATGATAATCAATATATCGTACAAGTTCAACCGAATTCATCTGATATGGATCGGATCAAACTTGGCATGGTAGTAAACTTTGATATGCTATTCGTGTACAAGCTTGTCAAATATTATTATGTATAGAAATTTGGTTTGCAAGTTACACGTAAAACAAACACATGAAGGGTGACATTTTACGACTGTACACAAATTTACTTAATAGTTGAAATTTGTAATTTAAAGGAAAAACTACAGCTTGGGAAACACTGGTATGTAACAGATTACGTAAAATACAGATGTTTTCAATCTCTATATAGGACACAGGACGTCAGCTGCTCATGAAACAGCTTATTTTGCAATGTCGGTTTGCAATTTCAAATAAACTGATAAAACAAAGAAAATCCTTTGAACTCATATATTACAGCATACTTCTTACTGAAACAGTTTTTTTAAAAAAAATACTTTCTATTACAGCTGTAACTGATAACGAACACGTGCTTATATGGAGCGTGAAAACAATTTTATTGTCAGTTCTTACCTTATCGATTTCTTCTGTTGTAAATTGGACAGATTCCCCTGCCGTTCTAATTTAATGATTTTAAACTGGCACATAGATAGAGAGAATAATCCAGGCACGTACTTCCCCTTTTATGATAATAAATAAATGAATTAAACAACAAACTCTGAGACTTGCGTTTTTTTCTTTTAA
Organism: Thermobia domestica; assembly: GCF_964235325.1. NCBI lineage: Eukaryota > Metazoa > Arthropoda > Insecta > Zygentoma > Lepismatidae > Thermobia > Thermobia domestica. The sequence goes on from NC_137468.1 coordinate 97,381,161, forward strand.
TGTAACAAGAAATATATTTCTGAAGGTTAATTGAAAAATGAAATAAAACGAATACAAAATATGTCTTATGCTCCTTAGGCTAAAGAAGACGGATGTTTAATGAAACTGAATGGTTGTGAAAAAATGGTGGAACAAAAATGTAAGAGGAAATGGGGGGGGGGGAATCTACTCGAGAAAATACATAGGCACGATATTGTCGACCTCAAATGACTATTCATGGAGTTCCATTTTGTATTTTTACGTTGTTTTTATACTTTTAGTTATTTACAACCTGTAGTAGTAAATATAGAGACCAATAATAATCCCCCTGGCGCTACGGATTTTAGCTTGGGGTGATGTGTGGTCTGCAGATCGAGTGGTATTGCTTTTATTTTTCTTCTAGTTTTAGACTAGAGTTCGATACTTCTTAAATCAAGTAGGTTTCTTGTTCATTCAAAATACTGAGTTAATCTAGAAAATGCAATGGATCGAGTACCGAACGTCCCTATTCCTCTTCATTGATGTACTATGTCATAGAAAATACCTTGGATGCTTTAGGGAGTTAAAACACATTATTATTAACTTTCTGAGAACGAACTTTTTTCCCTAGCAAATGGAGGATTTTTGGTGCTTTCCAAAAATCGTGTCAAAGACTCACATTAGCTGTTCCTCCGAAAGCCCTCGGCTCGTTTCCAAATTGACTGTATTAGCGACATTTATTGAAGTCAGTCAACTGTTAGTCCGACTTTGAGCTATTAGGTACGTGACTGTTAGATTGAGAAGTCTTGCTTTTATAATAAGGATGTCTGAATATTACAATGCTTATTATAAAATTGTAAAAGCAAAGAAAAGGCTGTGCCCCTTGTCCGTCTTATTGGACGTTAGTTCCACGAAAGGCTGAGCTCGTCGCTTTTCGGAATGTGTTAATGGTGGGCTCGAACCCAGGGTGAATACTTTATCTGAACACCAGCGTAATATCTTAGATCACAGAATTTTATACCAACTGGTAATATTTGCTAATATGGGTAATAATAATAATAATAATAATAATAATAATAATAATAATAATAATAATAATAATAATAATAATACATAGAAGAAGAAGACGGTCTTAGACGGCGTTTCGTGTAGTAGCCTGGCTCTGTATCTAGTTGTCAAAAAGTATAGAATCTATTGCGTATGAAATGGCGTTAGTGTCCCAAATCTCACAGCACGAGTCGCAGCGGATCAGGAGTAACGTCATTTAACAGCTTATAGTTGCGGGTAGTAGATGTACAAAAAGTATTGGAACTCTTATAACCAAATATATGGTATTGCGCCGTAAATATCAGTCATCATTCTGCAGAACTGCACTACATTTTACAATTTTATTTTGATAGGCGAGAAAATTTTGCACAGATTCATGACAAAGTTGTGCTGATTATGAACAAAACAGCCGAAAGTTGGTTCAGTCGCTTTCGTTTTGGAAGTATCGATATTTAAGATGCTTCTCGCAGTGGGCGACAAATCACAACAAAGGTGAAATTTATTCTTGCAATACCGAAATGTAAACAGTCATGACATCGCAAATGATCTAAATGTCCATTACCAAATGTTAAACCATTTGCGCAAAATGAAGCTCAACGTTTGGGTACTACATGATCTGACTCAAAAATGTTTACTCAGTCGAACTTCTACCTGTGAACCTCTACTGAAACGTAGTGAACTCGAGTGGTTGATTACGAGTGACAAAAAGTAGACAACCTACAACAAAAGATCGTGATCGAAAGAAGGACAATTTGTGAAAGAGTCCACACTGACACCCATTAAGGTTATACTGTGCGTTTGGTGGGATTGAAAGGGAATCATATTCAGGAGCTGTTACTGCTAAAACTGTAGACTAGAACCTGGACCTAGCAATAGAAAAGAAACGCCCCGAACTGATCAACAAAAAGAGTGTCATGTGCTACGCTGACAACGCCAGACCGCATATATATTTTTAACGATCTGTAGGAAATTAAAAGAAATTGGCTCGGAGGTTTTATTGCATCCACCGTATAGCCCGGACTTGGATTGTCAGACTATGACTTGTTTCGGTCTCTACAAAACTCCATATATGTTGAGCTAGTTTCAAAAGATGCCTTTCAAAATCACGTGTCTTTTGTTTTTTTTTTTAACCACAAACCACATAATGCTTTAGCGACAAGATTGTAGTGTTGCCGGAGATCATCGAACTAAATTATGCATATTTAGCTTCATAGTGTTATTTTCAGATCTCAATAAAAGTAGTCTCAATTTTGACTTCGAAAAGCTCAATATTTTTTAGACAACCTGATTTACATCTTTTGAATCACAATAAAATACTTCTGAAGTCGATCATAAGTCATATGTTCTTGTAGTTAAAAAAAAATCTTTGAATGTTACTAGAGGTGAGTCAGCTAATGATAAATGTTACTAACAACAGCATGTAGACGACTGAGATCATAACATAAAATGAGTAAGTAGTATGTCATAATATCTGACGGATGCTAAGTCAAAAATATACATATGCATACACATGCATGTACTCAAACACGCAATTACATTTAGTGGCATAAACAAACGTTAACGCTTATGAATAAGCACTGACTCATAGCGTTTACTGCATGTGATGATGTGCATATGGATCTTGATGTAATGTGGGAATTTGTCTATTTCATTAAATTGGCATATCATGCTTATTTCAAATAATGATATTTTCTTTTATAGGTAGTGGAATTAAGAAAGAATATATGAGGCGTTCCGGGTAGTAAGGATAAATTCAACAACGACTTCTTTCCTGATGAACTCTGATCGGTCAAAATAATCATTTATTATTTTGAAACTGTACTTTCTAAGGGAGAGGGGAACGACTTTCATAAATCACACATATAGGCATGAGACTTGGCTGCCACAAAGGAGTTCAATATTATTGCTCGAAAATTTCAGATGAAATTTCTGAGCGTTCATATTGCACGAAAGAGACTGAAGCATCACATTGAACGTAATTTTTGTTGAGTTCACCCTTACTACCCGGAACGCCTTATTTACTCTTATACACTTTAAAACGTGAAGAAGATGATCACTTGCAGATTTAAACGCTAAATGTCACCGTAGAACTAATCCCATAAATATTTCTCCCCCTCCAAAAAATAAATGAATAAACGAATAAATAAATAAATAAATAAATAAATAAATAAATAAATAAATAAATAAGTAATAGAGTTGACTTATACCAATATTCCATTTTAGTATCCCCCGACTAGCAAACCTGAGTTTTTTATTACTTATACTATTGGTCCACAAGTCATGAGTAAGATTACAAATAGAACATTCTTGAAAACTCGTTCTGGGACGGCTAGAATCACAAAATTCATAAATTTTAAAAAAGTGAAACGAAAATTGTAACATTACACCTTTGATGTTTCAAAAATCATTTTCAGTTTTAAGAAGATGATGAAAATATGAAATTTATTTTAAACCAAAAAGTGCCCATTACATATTCCTTAGAATAACGATTCCAAACCTTGTTTATCTCGCATATATAATTGTAAACTTCTAATCAAGAATGTGGCAACAACGAAGAATCCGAGTTTTCCTCTCTGCATTTTCACTGGAGTTCTGCATCATTCCATGTGTTCATCGTTGACGTCACAGACATCAGAAATAGGAAAAATATTTATGTTTACAATTCATGACCTGTCTTCCTTGTCAAATGGTTTACTGTATGTTGATGTAAGACCATATAAGGGCTCCTAAAATCTTATTCTTTTCCCTTCGTTTATTACGCAGAGACTACCATAATTTTGAAATCGCTGTATACCTTTGTAAACAGCATTCAATGCGCGGAACTAAGTGATGCTGATGAGAAAAAGTTTCCACAATCACTAAAGTTAGAGGTAATCTCATTCATCTCGTACACAATAGAACTAAATTTACCTCAAAACGAAAACGTATCGAAAATTACGGTATAATGTGTATTTACCCATAACAAGATTTTTAAGGAACAAACAAACAGATAAAATGTTATAATATTCCCATGGCTGTAATTTCCATGAAGTAATAGAGGAATTGTGATAGATAAGCTGTAACTCAACTTGTACAGTATATTTGAGGTAGACATGTGGAAATTATGGGATGTTTAAGCTTAGTTAATTTTTTCTTAACCTTGTATATATTACAAAAAGAAAATGATAGATCTATTACTGAATAATGTGTGAATCTGACATAGTGACATAATAATATTGTTATTATTATTTAAAAGGTAGTTAATATGATATTGGTGCTCTAAACCGCTTATGGTGAAATCCTGTGTATGCCATTAAAGAGAATCAACTTGCAAATTCAATGGTGCAATTCTCAATAAAAGAATAAGCATGTTCTTTACAGAGTGGCCCAAAAGTAGGTATATACCCCTGCATTGATCAAGTTTAACATTCTAGTTTATGGGTTTATGGGTTTGCTTCGGCTGTTCCAAGCTTAAATAAAAGCACATTAAGAACAAATAATAAAGAAACTAAGTCTACCTGATGGATAACAATAAGAAATTATATAAAATGGAATTAGCTGATCATTACGGTACTGTATACCGTACCTACTTTTGGGAAACCCTGGACTTTAAAAAAAACTTAGGGAATAGTAGGCGGATGTGACAAGGGAAGAGAGGAAGATTATATATCGAAGTGGAAGATGGTTTATGCACTAATCGAAAGCGCTAATGACGCCTATTACGAAACTGTAATAAAATTTTTCCGAATGCATATACTGTGCGAGTTATATGAATATACAGGGTATTCAGAAAGTTCGTTGCCAACCATAGAAATCGCAAATGGTGAGACAGATATCAAAACAAGGAAACGCGTATTTGATCTTTTTAAAAGTACAACGTATCAAAGCAAAATCTGTTGTCCCACGGTCACCAGCAGGATCCCAGGCGGGGTCCAACTCAAAAATTGCAAATGGTAAGTGGACCAAGTGGCATATCGTTGGAAAGCTGTTGGGATATGAAAAAAGAAGGAAGAAGTCTCAACTCTCTAAAATTACCCTGTGCAAAATGGCGGTCGGTCAAAATATCAACAAAAACGTCATTGGCAGGTCCCGTAAATCTGGAACAGTGAGACAGAAGTCAAAACAGGGTAACATGTGTGTCATCATTTCGAATGTACAATGGCTGAAAGTAAAAATATTTGTGTCGGGGTCCTCCGCAGGTGTCCTAGACGGGGTCCTACTCAAAATTTTCAAACGGCAAGTTAGATCAAGTAGCATATCGTTTGAAAGCTGTTGTTAAATGAAAGCAGATGGAATAAGTCTGGACACTGTACGATAACACTGTGCAAACATCTTGCGTTTTAGTTCTTTCTGTAATTTGGCTTTAGGTTGTTTTCACTTTCCTTTTTCTCTGTTGAGTACAAGAATTAAATTCCCCTACTGTGAGATCCTGGTCTTCTGGCCTAGTAATGTCTAAATAAATAAACAAATATAATAAAATAAAAGAAAATTAAGAAATAAAGAAAAGAAATAACATTTGACATATTTGAGTATAGAATTGACTAGTTAACATGTAATGTACAACAGTGGTACTCATGCTGGTTGTCTGGATAATCAAGTATAAAACGACTCAAAAAAATCTTTCACCAGGAATAGCGAATATGAGAAATTGTCTCACAATAGCAACAAGTGCCGATTGCAAAATGGAAAGCGAATGCGCCCGGAGGTTGGAAATGATGTAGACCAGTTTTTAATCCAGCTTTTATGAAAGCATATTAGTACATGCCAATGTACCTTGGTGAGCTCGTTTGTTTATGGAAAATAGAAGTGAACACTAGACGGTAAAATCTCCGAAAAACTTAGAACACTTTGTGAAACTCGAACACGGTGATTACAAAGTTTTTTAGGTAGGTTTTCCAAGTTCCAAAGCTGTAAATATCAAGTGGTTGACAAAACCTTGTGCAATTCTTCGGAATGTTTTCTACACACAGTGAAATATCTTTAGGTAGACTGTCTGCAATTCTCACATGATTAGTGAATGGTTCTGAATGGCCGAGCAAAACAAGATTCTCTTCTGTCGGTAAAACGGCTTTCGCGAGTAGATCTGTGACAAATTTCTCGCAACCAGCTTATGTCAAAATACCGCTAGGTGAAGCGTCAAGGACTAGATTTTCTGGTTTCGTCATTGATGGCAAGACGAGTGGAGCAAAAGTTCGACTAGGTTCCTTCAAGGTGATCATAATTTTTTTCATGCATTGTTCCATTCATTGCAATAATAGGCAGAATGGTAAATGAATGAGTCGCGTTTTCGGACTGCACTGATTTTTCAACTTTATCCTCAGCAACGTAAGCAAGCGATCTTGTCTTTATCATCTCGTAGTTGAATCCAGGCTGATCAGCATTGAATACAAATGTGGAGAAATTTGTCTGCTATTGATCAGATCACGAATTTTCATTGGCCATTGTTTGGCTTCATTCTGCAGCCGTTCTTGATCTTCAAAGCATGGCTTGGTAACAAATGCAGTAATTCTTCTGCTGGTAATTTCGTGATTGTTTTTGAATTTTTGTATCCACCAATGCGAAGCATCAAATGAATGAGACACATTATATTTTGCAGCATGTCGAGCAGACTTAATTCGCAGGTGTTCGTCGTGGATATAAAGTCCTCTTGCTCGACTTTGTTTGAAATCTGCAAGTGTGTCTTCAGTAATTCTCTTCAGCAAAGTTTCCCTGTCACCACCGCATTCAACCTGTTTTTTTTTTTTTTTTTTCATCGGCGTATTTCAGGCCAGTCTGGCGTACATGAATATTTCTTACGAATTGATGTGATTTTCCTGCATGTGCCTGCAGGTGTCCAAGGATAGTCAATCACCAATTTCTTCTCGTCATCATTATATTTCTTCGAGCCTCCTGGGCGACCGGTGGATGAAGATGGCTTGTAATCAGCATCAACAGTTAATTCTATCGAGCTCTTTCTTGATGATGGAAGATAACCACTCGGTATTTCTACATCAATCATGGAAAAGTCGGTGAGAACAAGTGAGTCAGATATTGCATCACCCTTCTCACAGCCTTCAATCATGTCACTGATGGTTGCCGCAAATTCAATTTCACATTCACTTGTTGGAGATGGCTTGATTCTATTATTCCGGATGTAACTTTGGACTTGGTCGATGACAAGTGGTAGCACGTTGGTAATATTCATTTGAGGCATTTTTGAAACCTTAAACAAACAAATGTTACAAAACCTAAATAAACTATCAATGTCAATTTACCGCTGCAAGAACCACAACCGCACTGACGGCTGGATTCGCGTTCTTGTCTTTCAAGCATCTAGGCAATGCAAGCATGCCTAGCTTGTCCAGTGTTCGTGCGATGTTTTGCCAGAAGCCTCACGTTGCTTGAATCAATAGCAGGAAATGTGATAGCGAAGAATGTTTCAAAATGAGTTTGTTACGTGATACACTTCATACAGATTATGTCACTAGCAGATAACACGCCATATTTGGAGTCATGTAATTGCTGATTTTCAACGCTTCGCTTTCGAACTTCTCCCCGTTTGCTCGCACCGACGGCACTTGAATATTGCTTCGAGCAACTTGCCCCCAGCCAAAAACAAACCACATGTACCTAGTATATGGAAGTAGTCATTTACTGCGCATGTAAAATGAACAACGATTTAGTACTTTTGTCAAACGCAAATCTCTAGGAGATCGGTTTCAGACTATTTCAAATCATTTCCGATGCTATTTGATTCGATATTCGGTGAAAATGGGAAAGCGTACAAATAAACATACATATGACTCACACCGTACATGCATTCGAACCAATAATATTACAGTTTCTTAATAACTACAATTAGTGTTTTCCATTGGTGTATAAATCATTCTCCAGTTCGATATATAATCTCCGTCTCTTTTCGTTTTTCTATTATTATCGTTTCTTTTCTTTTCTTTCTTTCTTTCATTCTTTCTTTCTTTACACATTAACACATTCGAGTCGGAGGCCCTCTTTGCGTGGTTTCTCCCTCAGGACGGCGGTTTTACCATGTTTTTGGAATTTTGTAAAAAATCTGCTACAAAAAATACAATTACAAAATCTTTTATTTCTGAACATATAAACTTAGGACTAGTTAATCTCAAATCATTTGTTCATTTCTATATTTTTTTTATTTATTTGTTATAAATGAGCCTTTTTGCAATTATAAAAAAGTCCGACGAGCAATACAATTGAATACTGAGGTACATATAATAACTTTTACAAGCAGTTACATCATTGATAATGAAATACAAGAACCTTACAACGATTGCACATCATGAAATTGCAAAATATTGGTTTACACTAAGAATTTAGTGCAAGGCTGATTTGTGCTGCAAATGAATCAAACCGACACAACCAAGGTATAGAAGTTATGTATGTTGATGACGTCGAATCTCTATACACCCTATTGTATGTTGATAAGGTCTATTCTGAATATAACACTTACAAGGTTGTCCTTATAACAAACAAGTAATTCGCCTTGCACTAAAATATTACATTCATTGCATTTACAAATACAAGTACAATTATTTATTTGCAGTATACTTATTTTTATTCTATTAGTAATCAATCAAAACCGATACAACCTACATAAATCTGGAGGTTGAAAAGATTTCATGTACAAGGCATTTATTTTCAAAGTTTTAGCAATTAGCCTTGCAGTTGATTGCTACATGCATTACATGCACAAAATTGGCTGCTTATAAACTGATGTCATTTTACTTTTCATATCAGGTTCTCTTATGGTATTTGTTGAAACATTCTGGCATACATAGAGCTACCCAACGTTGAGCACACTCCCAGCTTCTTTTCGTACCCATTTACCTGTGGACACTTCGCCTTTATCTGCACCGACTTTACATTCGCGGTAAATATATTTCTCCCCAAAGCTTCCCAAAATATTTTTCTAGATACATCCTAACTATCTAGAGAAAATGCTATACAGCCAGATGCACGAAACTCTCCTATTAATGCCTTTAAACTCGAAACTTTGGTACGACAAACTATCCGCGACGTCTACCCGAAACCGTCTCTCAAGGTCAACGACTCTCCCTCATTCTGGACTGGTCGCACTGCAATCTCGATTTTTTTTACAAGTACTAGAGGCATCACAAAGTATAACAGAAAAGTCAAAACCCAGCTACGGACATGCGTTTGTCATTTAAAGTAACGAAACCTTAGGCCCGCCGGGTAGGCGGGCTCCGTCTCGAATGTGTTAATAGGCCTTAAAGATCAGAAACTCATAGTATGACATTTCCTTTCTTTCTGTTGAGTACAAGAATTAAGTGAAAACAAAAAATAAAACCCAATTATAGAAAGAATAACTAAAACGCAATATGTTCGCACAGTGTTATCGTACAGCGTCCAGACTTGTTCCGTCCCCTTTTACTTACTAACAGCTTTCAAACAATATGCTACTTGACCTAACTTGCCATTTGAAAATTTTGAGTAGGACCGAGTCTAGGACCCTGCGGAGGACCCTGGGACAAATATTATTACTTTCAATCATTGTACATTTGAAATGATGACACACGTGTTTTCCTGTTTTCAATTTTGTCTCACTATTTTAGATTTATAGGGGTGGCCATAAACTCTACTATGACGTTTTTGCTGATATTTTGACCGGGCGCCATTTTGCACAGGGCAATTTGAGAGAGTCGAGAGTTGTTCCGTCTTCTTTCATATCCCATCAGCTTTCCAACGATATGCTACTTGGTCCACTTACCATTTGCAATTTTTGAGTTGGACCCCGCCTGTGACCCTGCGGGTGAGCCTTGGATAACAGGTTTTGCTTTGATAAGTTGTACTTTTAAAATGATCAAACACGTGTGTCCCTGTTTTGACATCTGTCTCACGATTTACGATTTCTAGGGGTGGCAATGGACTTTCTGGACACTCTATATATTCATATAACTCGCACAGTATATGCATTCGGAAAAAAAATTACAGTTTCGTAATAGGCGTCATTAGTGCTTTCGATTGGTGTATAAACCATCTTTCACTTCGATATATAATCTTCCTCTCTTCCCTTGTGAGTGTTCTTTCCTTTTATATTGAAAGAACGTAATTATCAGAATGTTTCCAGAACATGCACTCAAATTATCCCATTGTTCTATATAATATGGATGAAAGAGTATGTATTTTTAAATTGATGGTAACTGCAGAAAAAAGATACACTTCTTGTATGCTATTTGTGAGGACAATTCCATGTTGACTTGAAAGTAAATAAACACATAAATAGCAATGGAAGAAGGTAAAATTCGTACTTACCTTGAGGCGAAAAGTAATAGGTTGATAAACCATGGCTGTCGTATTGTGATGTAAACGAGGACCTTTCTTCTCTGGATAAACAGTAAACAACAATTTGCGAGAAGTTCCTGGAAGAAGAAAAAAAATTAATAATGAAATTAGTTTTGCAAGAACTCTTTCCAGCATGTTATCAAAAGTATTTTTTTTTAAAGAATAACTATTATCATCAAAGACATACACACATAAGTGATCATCAGTGCCATATATATATATATATATATATATATATATATATATATATATATATATATATATATATATATATGTGTGTGTGTGTGTGTGTGTGTGTGTGTCAGTAGGGGTCCTTGCTTCGTAGATCTGAGAACTTAACATGTCAGTACAGAGCTACTTCAGTTGATTTCCTTGTGTTTAAAAGAGCTTATCAACAACTGAATTACGATCAAATTGCTTCTTGGTATGCTGTATTAGTGTCGAGGTACTTGTAAAATTAGTTAGAGCTGCAATAGTCTTAGATACAAGAAGGTTGACTCAAATATTGTTCAAGCAATATTACCAACTCTCTTGAGTAGAGTGCATTAACATCATTGCTATGAAGACAAAATAATATAAAGAAGAGTTTAATTTTTAGAGTTACTTTTTGACTTTCCAGAAATTAATCGAACAACCTGCAGGGAAGAAGAGCTCAAAATTCGAGTGAATTTGAACATGTGCTAAGAAGTTTTCTAAGAATGTAGGTTGGTATAAAACAATACTGTGCTAGAATGATATACTATTCACATCTTATTGTTTGATTGATTTGTCAGTGGAAGGGGTATAGTTGACAAGACCTACAGTTTAAAGTAAGATCTTTGCCATTGCAGTACGCTCGATGCTCTTTTATCGGGAATTGAACCTGGGAGTTCGTGCACCAAAACATGCACCAGCCACTAAACTGGCGAAGATGGTATCAAATTTGATTGTAATTTGCCTTGTTTAATGCTCTTCTCAAAAGCGGGTTCCAGCCTTCTAAACTAGCATAGCTAAATAGGACAGTTAATTTTTGAAGTAGCCTAAGATGGTGAGTTCCTATTTCCTAAGATATGAAAAAGGTATATATACCTGTAGGTTTGAGTATCACAGAGAGCAATACCAGTCTTAGTTTATTTATTTAGTACATACTATAGATGAATACTTAAAGATCCGAACTACGTATGTATTCAGTGCATCTGTTTTTACATGTTTCCTAAGATATTCTTACGCCTACTATCCAATCTGTCTTTGATACATCCTGAAACAAACGCATCCTATTAAGCAGAATTGCTTTACGAGATGGATCCATGTTAATGCGATCTTTAAACACAGTCATTACCTATAACATTGTTTGCTCTATGTGTAGTCATTCGTGTACTCACACATGGGGGCACGGTGGCTCAGTGGCAGAGCGTTCACCTCCGGCGTTTGGGGTTCCTAGTTCGATCCCAGCTCGCGCCATGGTGGTGGACAAACCCCGTGCTCGTGGGTTTTCTCGGGGTTCTCCCGTTTCCTCCCACTTTCTTCATTCCGCCATTTCTCTCATCATCACCGTCTCGTTTAGCTTAATCGGCATAACCCCTGGGACGTAGAACTTAAAGATTTCATTTCATTTTCGTGTACTCATACATATGCCACTTACCGTTCTTCAATTATGTAATTGTAGCCGCTCACATCAGTCACGTGCTTGCATTTCGCAAGTGAAATGAGCCAAGTGATTATTTTAATGCAGGGATATGAGACAGTGCTGTCTGTGACCATGGAAACAGTTTTACCAATACCATATCTAAAACTACACTGATAATATTCTCTATTATATTCGGCCTGGGAGTACCAGGACTTCTCAGATACCCTGTAGAAATTGGAAAGAGTCATGAAGTTCATGTAAGCTTCTCAATTTGGACAAGTGATTTACCGGTAATAGCTATGATAATGATAATATCCTATAACATTGAATATGACAGGATTTGGTAACTATGTAGAGACATAAATGAAATTGTTTTTCACTATATTAATGTAAGGTCTTATGCAGAGTCGTTCCGACACGTGATTAGTGCCATACTAAAGAGTTCGATTAACATGTTTCGTGGAATAGCCACGGTTTTAGTATGACGCTAATCATACGTTAAAATGACTCTGCATAAGGTCCGTAATGTTTAGTTTCTTCAGTGTGCGGTAATAATGTGACACTTTGAGTAGGTGAGGGAGAGGGAGGTGAAATGTACTTTATTTATAAGTTATGCATAACGATAGAAACAAAAGATGCTATTATTAGCAACTGTTGCCAATCCAATAACGGGTTAAGAACGTAGGTGGAACGGGTATTTCCACATCATGTCAAGTGAACTGGTATTGGTATAATAACATTAAGGACATTAATATCTCCCAACACAATGAGGTTCCATTTAATAGATAGGCAAGAAAACAAGAAGTAAGAAGAGGCATTTCAGCTTTTCTACACCAATTTTCTTTAACAGTACTTTTCTAAATAACTGCTGCTGCTTTTCAACAGGAATTTTTGCGACTCTTAAGAGTCTTCATCCCGGCGAAATTAAAATACCGCTAATTTTACAGTAATTATGTGATATCTTCAAATAGATAAAAGATAATTGAAATATGGAACAAGAGCGACCTAGACAATACTATTTTGCGTGAAGTACCGTTATCACAAGTCACCTAGCGGCTTTCCGTTTTCAGCTGTTTACAAACGCGAAAATAAATGCCGATTTTCAAAATGGCTCGAAATCGAAAGCAGATAAGTGAGTCGTGATAACGGTTTCTCATGTAAAATAATATTGTTTGGCGCGCTCTTGTTCCACATTTCGATTATCTTTTATCTATTTGAAGATATACCATAATTACTGTAAAATTAGCAGTATTTTAATTTCGCCGGGATGAAGACTCTTAACATAACAATAGCTTATGCGGTTGCTACAGGTGCTGTGAACGTAGCTGAATTTTAGCCTTTATTTTGTAAACACATAAAAGAAAAAAAACTATAGTTGAACATCTTGTTTCTATAACTTCTTCCTGACAAAAAGCTACAAATTGTTCCATTTGTTATTGTCTCGCACAGTTTCGCCTAACAGATTACCTCATACAGTTATGACACGTAAATGACAATTGTGTCCACTATGTTATGCCTAATCCTCGTTACGTCTGAAATGACGGACAATAAAAACAATTGCGAAAATAGAATTGGAGGGTGAAAATGAAATGAAATCTCAGTTTAACATCCAACGATTATGCTCGGGTAGGCTAACGGAGACGGATGATTTAGGCAAAGGAATGATGGGAGCACTGGTTGAATGAGAATGTGGGAGGAAACGGGAGTATCCCGAGAAAACTCACGAACACGATGGTGTCCATTACAAACTTACTTGGACGGGGATCGAATCAGGAACACCACGGATCCGAGGTAATCACTCTACCACTGAACCACCGTCACCTCCAGAATTGGAAAGTGATTATTATTTGAGTAGATATTATATCGATTTCTCCTCCTGTTAGTATTTAGTTTTGCGAAAAATTTAATTTTTACTAGCTAAACTAAAGTAAAATGAGAAAACTGTTAAGTTGCTTTTATTTTTCACGAAGTTACATTTTATCTTCCATAACAATCATCTATAATCGCTTGCACAATTAACAGTACAAAATGCTTAGTACCAACATTGTGAACTGGTCTAATATAGGATAAAATACATGGTTTCTGATTGATTGAAAAGCCAATTAAAAGTAACATTTTCCATAGGGTCGTGGGAGGGGGGAGGGAGAATCACTGAGAACTGCTCACTTCTGATTATCGGAAAGGTCAATCAAAAGCTAAGCTTCGAGAAAATAAAGAAAAACGCAATTTTGTGAAAAAAATGTAATTTCTCCCCATTTCCACAATTCTTTCTTATTGTCCGTCATTTTAGGCGACATGAAGCTTAGGGAAAAGAAGAATAGTTATTTCGCTTAAAATGGCGACACAAATCGTATCATTTCTCTATGATACACTGAGAAAAATCCGTTCTCCGAACAGCAGTATATTGTACAAATATAAGGAATCATCTTGCTTACTACAGAAATCAGTACGAGGAATGTGCGTCTGGTAGCTAACAGTCTTCCTTAAATTACACACATATATGTATGTTACCTTCGTCAGCTATAAATTATATACATCCATTTGTATGTGAGATCCTGACCGCCTATATTGGTTCATACGGAAAGTACTTGCATATGGAACACTTATACAGAAAGTATTATAAAGCATGCGTTTTCAGTTATACATTCGCTGTACGGCAAGTCCAAAAACTACAGAGTTTTTACGTACGCCACATACATTTTTTCTCAGTGTATGTGAATGAGATAGCTGGTTAAACAGGTGCAAGAGCATGGTCTTTCAAATGAGGCATTTTGATTCTGACCACAAAATATTTATGCAGCCATAAATAAATGCCTAGCTTCGGTGTAAAATATAAAAAAATACGATTTTTAAGAAAATTAATTTCGCCCTAAACCCCAAAACCTACAAAAAAGAACTTACGTTAGCCTGAGCTTGATATGAATTGTGTTGCTAGTATCCTATAAAATATCATAGATTTGACTGATGATTTCAGCCATTAAAAAGTGATTATGGCTCTTTCCAGTTTTCTATACAAGCTGCTTTAAATATCACAGAGGAAACGAGACTAGACAAGATTAGACAATCTCCGTGACGAATTATGAGACGAGACAATCCTATTCGAATACGAGAGACATACATTTCTGGGATCCTAAAAACAAAGATGTGATACGGGCTGCAAACAAAATTTGCACATGTTCAATTTTGGAATTTTCAATTTTATTTTTCAAAATTTGTGAAAATAGTTTGAAAGAACTAAGCCTCATAACACTGGTAAAAAGTGTCAATGTGTGGATAAATTACCAAGGGAACATTTTATTCTAATTTGAGAATTCTGAATCCAATGAAACCATTTTGAAATATATCCGTCCATAAGATCACGAGCAAAGTGACCTCAAGAGTTGAGATATTTATAAGCCAACTTTACAATACCAACTTTTGAGAAAGGGGACAATCGGGAATGCAAAAATCACCGAGGCATATCTCTACTCGGTGTACCAGGGAAAATCTACTCAAGAATCCTGGAGAATCGACTCAGGAAAATAGTTAATCTGCAAATCTATAGAATACAACAAAACCGCACACCTGTGCTTTGTAGATCTACAAAAAGCATTCGATAGACTTCAATGGAAAGAGATGCGGAAAGTACTAGAAGAGAAAAACCTAAATAAAAATCTCCTAAATCCTATAGAAAGTGGGTATAAATGTTGGTGAAGCTACGTGAGGACTTGCAATCATTAATCAGAAGAATTTGAAATCAAGGCTGGAGTGAAGCAAGGAGATATCTCATCCCCGTATCTGTTCATAATTGTAATAGATGAAGTACTTAAAGAATGCCACAAAAAATGAAACCATACTGGAATATGAAAATGATAAAACCAACAGAACTTCTATACACCGACGACATCGTACTAATAGCAAAATCAGAAACAGATCTACAGCAAAACCTAAATATGCTAAACACAGAATTAAAGGAAAAAATGGTAATAAGCAAGGAGAAAAACAAAATCATGGTAATCGGCAAGAAAAACACGAAGCTGGGTAACGAAACATTAGAACAAGTGGAAAACTCTAAATATATAGGAGTGAACGTAAACAACCAAGGCAAAGAAGAAGAGGAATAAAGGATAGAACCATGAAGACAGGAAAATTATACCAAATGATAAACAGGGGTTTCATTAGCAAGAAAGAAATATCCACAAAGACAAAGTTAACGGTATACAGGACTACCTACATACCAACACTCACATACAGTAGCGAAAACTGGGCCGTGACCGGAAGACACCGACGAACAATACAAACGATGGAAATGCGTTACCTAAGGAGAATAACGGGAAAAACCAGAAATGATAGAATAAGAAATCAAACTATTAGACAATTCTTGAACACTCAACCATTACAAGAAACAGTGGAACGTAACCAAATTAGATGTTTTGGATATATAAATAGAATGGATAAAACGAGATTGTCGAAACAAGTACTGGAAGCACGCCCCCAAGGCCGAAGACCAAAAGGAAGACCAAGGAAAACCTGGAACATGAGTGTTAAGGAGATATTGGGAGCACGGGACTTGGAGTGGAACCAAGCCAAGAAAATGATGGCAGATTGGAAAGCCTGGAAGACCTCTCTCTAACGCCTCGACACTAAAGGGTAGAAGAGGACGCGACTAAGTAAGTTAAGTATAACCCAAGTTTTTGAGACCATTTTTTTTTTTTTTACATCGCGATTCTATAGACGGTATGTTTAAAAGTAGTTCCATCGAATTCAGGATTTTCAAATCAGTACATACTAAAAAGCTCAACTGGAACTTTATCCAGCATGGGCACATTTTAACAGTGGCATGACCGTTGCTTCTTTTGAGTCGAATATAACAACAATTTAATTAACATTACACTGTAGATTTGTCTTGTTTTCTTTAGGGATGGCCACAAAGTTCCGGTTCCGGCGGAACCGCTTCCGCGAGGAACCGGTTCTCGGAGATCCGGTTTTCAGAACCGGTTCCGGACCTGGATCCGAAAACCCGGTTCCAGAACCGGATCTTAAGAACCGGTTCCAGACCTGGATCCGAAAACCCGGTTCCAGAACCGGATCTTAAGAACCGGTTCCAGATCTGGATCTGAAAACCCGGTTCCAGAACCGGATCTTAGGAACCGGTTCCAGATCTGAATCTGAAAACCCGGTTCCAGAACCGGATCTTCGGAACCGGTTCCAGACCTGGATCTTCGGAACCGGTTCCAGACCTGGATCTGAAAGCCCCCAAAGACCCGTAAAGGAAGCACAAAGTTCATCTTCAAAAATAATGCAAAGAGGACCATGCACTTGTGCCTTCCCCGCCCAGACCCGCTTGTGCCCCCAGAAAAAAAATTTTGGTCCACCAGTGGGTGTTTAGCCAAATGAGTTGGTCAGTTTGCCTGTTTAGCCAATGAGTTTGCCAGTTACCCACTTTATTTAGCCAAATGAGACAAGCTGCCGCCGCCTGGCGCCTGCCTGGCGCTTCCACCATTTCATCTAGCATACTGTACACAGCTTGCCAGCAGCTCGCGTTTAGCGTAGGGATGGTAACAAAGTTTCGGTTCCAGCGGAACCGGTTCCGCGAGGAACCGGTTCTGTTTTTAGAACCGGTTCTAGACCTGGATCCGAAGAACCGGTTCTAGATGTGGATCCGAAGAACCGGTTTCAGGCCTGTATCCGAAAACCGGTTCCGGAACCGGATTTTCAAGAACCGGATCCGTTCAGACCCGAAAACCGGTTCCACCAGGAACCGGTTCTGGCCATCTCTAGTTTTCTTGAGTTAAATTTTTATACATATGATAGATAAATACTATAGTACAGCGTTTCTCAACCACTGTGTCTCGACACATTGGTGTGTCGCGAATACATGTCAAGTATGTCGCGAGATTTTCTGATATTTCTGATGGTAATATTTCTTTCTGATGTTCCTGCTTAAGAGGCATAACATTCTTTTATGTTAATATATTTCTATTCAAGAGTATTACGTAATTTGCTTGTGAGATGCAAGGGTGTTGCGGAAGTTTGAAACGTACTTTGGTATGCCCCAAAGGGAAAAAGGTGGAGAAACGCTGGTCTAGTATTTTTTTCATGTGGAGAAACGATGGTCTAGTATTTGTTCTTAAGTTATAGTTGCAATTTTATTTTTTTTTTTCTTTTTGTTGTTCTAATTCACTGAAGACTAATTTTATACGTCAAAGGCTTACATCGATCTCCCGAATCGAAGAACAACCTTTCCTGGTCCTCTCCTGGTCTTCTCTTATAGTTGATTTCTGGTTATTTCGTCCATCTTCGGATTCCACCGCGCCGGGCTTCGTGTCTTCCTGTTTTCATCCTTTCAATATACTATTGGAAGATCCTTATCCCTATAGGTAGGAAACTCTGTCACACCAATTTCTGTCTATTAGCCCCAACACTGAAACCGAAAGCTGCAGTAATTTCAACTCACTTTCAGTTTCAGTAGTGATAAGGAAAGTGATGCGGTATGTTTTGGAGTCACAAAGCTTCTTTGGGAAAAACAGTTCTCGCTATCCCTGACTGTTTCTGATCTATAGTGATGAATAGTGGGACCAGAAATGGTATATATATTACTATTTCTAATTGGAATAAAGGGTTCACGAAAAAGATGGTGGAAACTATTCTTGGTACGCAGATTCCGTACCAGAAGACTTTTTTTTTTTTTTTGCTATCTCTGACCATTCCTTTGCTCTGAGACCTTCCAACAGACTGACGAGCAGATAAATGTAAACCTTTCTATTAGACTTCCTATACTTATGAATACTATAGTTTGGCTTATTTTACACATGATTTTACGTTTCAAAAATAATTACAAGTGATTAACTTTCTTTTGTCTACCACCATCTCTGTTCACAGTGATTGTTCCTTAAAGTTCAGGAAATATTTCAATAATAATAATAATAATAATACGACAATATTGATAATAACAATAATATCACATTATTCATAATAAATGAATAACTTCGGTTTCCTTATTGGGTGTTAATTCAGCAAGCCGGCAGTAAAATTGATGCCCAAATACTGTTAACGAACTATCTACCTAATAAATCATAGAATCGAAAAGAAAAGGAGGATAGAAATATATATATATATATATATATATCGGTTGCCCGCAGTGATAGAAACACACATTTATTCTCCAATAAAGCTAGTTTTGGCATAAATTTGGTTTTCTATCACCGCAGTTCGAACATATATATTTCTGCTCTCAAAGCTTTATGCGAGCTTGCTCTCTCTCTCTCACTCTTTATATATATACGTTTTTCCTCAATAATGCTTTGAATACAGAAAGTGTTATTGGACAACTGCACTAGCCAGGGCAAGCGTACTGAAAGAATGAAATTGGTAATTCTCTTCGACATTCCCATTCTCCAAATCTGATCTCTTTTTTATTCTCTCTCTCTCTCTTTCGCTCACTCACTCTAAATTCTTCCCCTTCCCAAGCCACCCTCTGGACAACACCCCGTAATAAACAAAAAAAAGAAGAAAAAGAAAAAAATATCGTAGATCTGCAGATGGCGTCCGTTGAAGTGACACATGTCGAGGAGAGAGTACGAACATAAAAAGAGACACACACACACACACACACATGAATTACATACATATATACATAGAAAGAGGGTAAAAGAGAAATCGTGCAAAATAAAAAAATCTCCATTATCTAAAGCTGATTAGATTTTGACTGTGGGCTATTGGAGAACCACTCTCTTGCCCACCGCACTAGCCTACTTCTCTCACACTCTTCGTTCTATGTGCTCCCACAACTTTTTCTCTCCCTCTCATTCCATTGGAATTTCGCCCCATCTCACTCCTCAACCTCATCCCATTCCAGACCTGGAGTATAACACTCCTCTTCTGTCCCCTCCCCCGCACACAGTAGTCAACGAACTTTAAAAACCATTCGTTGCAGCTCTATCACACACAAAATTCTTTTGTTTTTCTCCCTCCCCACAAACTTTCGTTGCAATAGAAGGTATGCATCCGGACATGAAGGTATGCATCCGTGCTTTACGTATCATTGCAAAAATTGCATAAACGAGAGGATAAACCAGAATCAAAATGATTTAAGTAACTTCTTGTATGTTTCCCAACATCTAGTTTTTGTTCATGACTTCATATGGATATACAGCTATATATTTCTTTTAACAGCTCTAAAAGTGTAAAAGATCTGCAAGTAGCGCCGCGTATGGATGTTACATCAGGACAATAGATCCACTCAGAATACCTTTCTATTAAGAAGTTTCCAGCTAATAAATAAATCCTAGTGCTAATACTGCTTCTAAAAAAGAGAAATTCTTAAAAAGAGTTAATGAAGAGGCTGGTTCCTTAAGAATAGCGTTTTATTTTATTATTATTTGTCAATGGTTAGAATTCTGAAAAATTTCGTGAACAGTTAGAGGCATCTCAAATGCAATATTACCTTTAAAAATTATCGTAAGCTATATGTAACTGCACGCAATAACAATTTAATCGGGAACGAAGAGAAGATTGATCCAGTGGCTTTTCACTGAAAAGGGATTACAATCGTCGTATACTTTGCAAAGTACCAGATCTCTTGGCTTCTGGAAACATTTTGAAATTGTTTGACAGTAACGTAATTACAGCAAGTGGGGACAGAAGTCACGTATTCAGGAAGTTGTAAGTTGGTTCTATCAACCATTAGTGTCAGGTTCGAGATTTTAGGGTAAATAGTGCATTAAGAAGATTATTATGTTATGCATAGCTACTGTTTTATGGTATTTTCCAACTCCGTATTTCGAATGCATATAGTTCTTCATCGCAATGTACAGTGTTTCTCTTACTGCACTACAATGCTAAAATACCGTCAAGCATGGAAGACATTATGAGGCTATATTCAGTATTACAGTATTCTATCTGTCTCTCTATGTATAAAAATGAAGTTGTATGTCGCATTTTCACCACAAAACGGCTAAACTTTTTGAAATGAGCTTTCGAACACACTTAGCACTTTAGTCGAAAAAGGATCTAATTTTACTTTGTTTGAAATATGTATCAGATAAGACATATAGGGCAAGTCAAAATGATGGACCCGATTTCAGAAATTTATTCTGTGAAATCTCATATACATATGTTATTGTGAGACATGTACTAACAAATTCTTTGTGAGCACCTCGCGTAACACGGCACACATCAAACCGAGAGTCTACCTTCTGCCAAACTTTTTGTAACATGTTGCGGCCAATACCAGCAAATGGCTACTGTGATGCGAGCACTAGGGTCATCCAATGTTGTTGAGAGTGGTGGTACGTAAATATGATCCTTTACAAAATCCCACATGAAGAAATAAATCACATGGTGACAAGTCGGGGGAACGAGGTGGCTAACGAAAGGGAAGACGATCTGCTGGTCAAGACCATTTACCTTAAGAGTCTTCATCCCGGCGAAATTAAAATACCGCTAATTTTACATTAATTATGTGATATCTTCAAATAGATAAAGATAATCGAAATGTGGAACAAGAGCGCCCTAGACAATATCATTTTATACGAACGGTACATGAGATACCGTTATCACGACTCACTTATCTGCTTTCGATTTCGAGCCATTTTGAAAATCGGCATTTATTTTCGCGTTTCTAAACAGCTGAAAACATAAAGCCAATAGGTGACTTGTGATAACGGTAACTCTAGCAAAATAATATTGTCTAGGGCGCTCTTGTTCCATATTTCAATTATCTTTTATCTATTTGAAGGTATCACATAATTTCTGTAAAATTAGCGGTATTTTAATTTCGCCAGGATGAAGACTCTTAACTGCTCGCTGCTATTTTTTTTAAATTGGTACAAAGTAGAAACACTGTATGGAAACTAAATTTTGAAACGTAACCTTTCGAATCGCATGTCTCAGAATAACGTACGTTTATTAGAATTCACAGACTACAGTCAATTGACATACAGAGCCATCATTTTAACTTGCCCTGTATATCAATCGACAGACCACACAAAGATGAACAGCAAAGGTGAATTATCATGCGCAGTTTCGAAGAAAATCGAGAAAAAACTATTTTTATGGTGTTGAAAATCAGAACTATTTTATAGCATTTGTTGTTCGCTGCAAATCTGATAAGGGGTATATTTTTTTAATACTCTGCTAAAATAGATTTTTATGAACCTATAAGAAAACATAAACCAAGCAGATTGTATCTATTGTTGTTTGATTTCACGTAATCAAATGATAGGCGTGATCAACAATGATGTACAGTCAGCGACAAAATTTCTTTCCGTTTGGTGAAATTAGCTTTGAAAATAACTTCAGAATGGAAGAAAAATTTGAGAAAAATTTGAAAAATTTGAAAGTTTTCAGTAAATTAAAAAGAACGTAATTTTCTGTACGTTCTAGCAATACCAGCGTTGTACATTTCAGCCATAACACTGTTATTCTCAAAATAAATTTTACCAAACGGAAAGAACTTCTGTCACTGACTGTACATACTATTTGTAATTAATTCGATAAGAAAGAAAATGGGCAAATTCACGGACGCAGCGCGTTTTCCTGTTTCAACGATTTCTTTTAAGCTATCAGAGATAATAGATATAGTTATGGATAAGGCTTAGTCCCAGTCTTTGCCAAGTAGGGTATGTAGTGTGTGTGTTGACTTTCTCGGCATTCTTCCGTTTCCTCCCGTTTTCTTTAGTCCATCATTTTCTTAATTACGATCATCACCGTCTCCCTTACCCTTGGTGCATAACGTGGGCATATTAATAAAACAATCTTATTAAGAACTATTCTATAAATGTAAAACATTTCGTGGAACAAAATTATCATTCAAAGTTTATTCATAAGCCAAAACTTCACTAAGATTTACGGTGGCCGTTAAAATTAGGGAACAAGAAAGTTATTTATTTCAAGCACTTTGATACAATATAGCTGTGAAGAGAATAGGAATTATGTAAATAATAAAGTTTTAATGCCTAATGAAGTAACGCCCAAAATAGCCCCTTATGACTCTGATTTTGTAAACTGAACTGATTCTAACACAATATTCAAAGCACTTAATAAAGTGCTTCCCGAACGAAGAACGAGGGGTAAGTGAAATTTAATACCAAAACATAAATTGTTTTGTATCTGCTTTTTCGTTTATGGTGCTTTCTTTCTTGCCTGTCAGTTTAAATATCATCATCATCATCACAGGTATTCTGTCATTATTGGCAGGTCACTTAGCGCAACTGAGAAGCTTCCATGCTCCACGGTCTTCCGCTAACCTCTTCGTCTTCAGGTACGATTTCTCTGTTTTGATATCGTCCATTAATTGAAGTCTCCTTTGACCCCTCCCTCTCTTTCCTGCCACCATACCCTCTAACATCTATCACGATACATTTCTTCCTTATCCAATGTCCAAACAGATTCTTCTTCCTCTTCTTAATAATAGATACTTAAAATTGTTCTTTTTCTCCACCATTTCTGACACATTTTCACTCGCTTTCCGCTCGACCCAGCTAATTCTCTCCATTCTTCTCCATATCTACATTTCGAAATCTTCCAGTCGTTTTCCATCATTTTTGCCTAATGTCTATGTTTCTGACCGATACAGTACAATACTCCACACGAAGCATTTTATGAGCTTTTTTTTTCTCAACTCTTTATTCAAGATCCCACAAAATAGTATTTTCTTCCTCCTAAAGGCTTCTTTCGCAATTACTATCCTTGCTTTTATTTCACGTTCACACTTCATTTAATCACTAGTAATACTTAGTTAACCGTTAAAAAAAGGACCATATGTATAACTTTCAGGCACCTGCTAAAATGGTAAGGCAACCAACACGATGCTTGTGATATGATAGGTTACATAACTTACGCTTGCTAACAACTGATGCATGCCAGTTTGAAAACCAATCAAGATAAACAACCATGGACTGGACTAAATGTAGGACTTACTAATATATAGTGCTGCAAATGTTACTACTTTCTTACACGCAGAATCCACTACAGGGAAAAAGGCACTTCAATAAGAAAATCACAAGAAATCCAAAAAAAGTGAAAATTTCTGCATATTTTTTAAAAATTACATTTTCTTGTGGGGGAAAATCTGCACTCCCCCCGAAAAAAGGGCTTTTGCATCTCTATTTATAAGTTCCTGAAGTTAGAAAGATGAAACGACGTATCAACTGAATTAAAAATATGAATATGCGTTTCAGAGTTTAGAAAGAATCCGTTTTTAAGAAAGGGAAAGAGAGAAGACGGTTGTGTGAGGGTTTAACATAATCCCAGTGTAATTAAATTTGCGTGAAGAAATACGTATCTTGAAAACAAGAAAAAGTTCGTATGTAACTACGAAATATTTTACATAAACCTTATTCTTCCCATGCAAAGAATGGACAATTATGCTAGTTAATAAAAATGGCAGTATGGAATGTTAGTTTAATTATTGGATAAATAATAATAATCGGCCACTTTCCCAACGTCGTAGTACATCTCCCTACTTCCACCCTCTTCCAGCAACATTTATCGTTGTTTGCCTTTTATTTCCATCAGGTCACAATTGAATTTGTCATGGTGTTGAGACAAAAGACATTGTAATTCCGAGCCTCGGTTGCTGTTTATATCCTATTCTCAATTGCGATGTAGATTCCTGGTTGCATACCATTTTCAACACCAGGACGGCTGCACTCACGCGAAGAGTGTTTCGCTCATTTTACACCAACCTCATTCCCCCTACCACCTAAAGAAAGCAAAGACACAACTATATATAGCGGGAGATAGAAGGAGAAGGAGAGACGAAGAGAGAAAGAGAGAGAGAGAGAACTCTAGCAAATGGCAGCAAAACGCACTGGTTAGAAGATGACACAATTCGAGGCTATTAATGTCTTGTATATATCTGTACTCAACATAACCTCCATGCCTGCTTAAATTGTTAAGTTTTCTCTATCCAGTTCCTGCATTTGATATTACGACTCGGAATATTTATCTTAACAATGAAACTCTACAGTCCACAGAGCAGAGAAAAGCCGAGGACCAAAATACTGCACATAGCAGCATCTGTAACCAGATAGTTTTATTTAAAACTAGCAGGATACCCGTTTTTCGCACGGGGAGAATACATTTTATTTTGGACATAACGGGCTGAATTTGGATTTAAACGGCATCGGAAGTGATACTATTCATCTCAGCGACCCCGAAAATTATTAATTCGACACTAATATCGGTCATTTTTGATATATTTTTTTAAAAATACTTCCCCCCCCTCCCCTAAGTTGCACTGTCAAAGTGAAATGATAAAAAAAAAAAAACATCTCTGGTCTGGACCTTATCTATGTTGAAAATTTGATTGAGATCGATCTGCTGGTTCAAGGGTAATTAAGTTACAAACGTAGTCACTTTAATTATTATTTATTTTTATATACTATATATCTCCCCCTAAGTTACACCGTCAAAGTGAAATGATAAAAACATCCTAGGCCTGAGTATCATATATGTGGCAAATTTGACGGGGACCGGTCGAATGGTTCAAGAGGTATGAATTCACAAACATATTCACTTTTATTTCTTTATATATAGATAGTACTCACGTCAGTATTTTGAGACATCAACTATAAGTGAAGTTAGCGATGATATTAGAAGTAGATTGATAGCAATAATACTTATTATTACTCGGTACAATACAATTACGTTTCCCGTTGTGAAATTACGGTATACTTCCAAACTACAGGGATGTAATA
Source organism: Thermobia domestica (assembly GCF_964235325.1). Lineage (NCBI taxonomy): Eukaryota > Metazoa > Arthropoda > Insecta > Zygentoma > Lepismatidae > Thermobia > Thermobia domestica. The sequence continues at coordinate 97,406,751 of NC_137468.1, forward strand.
TACTAACCAGGAATGACAAGTTTATCAGTTCCGGTTTCTTTCTCCAGGAGTAATTCAGCATATTTTTTCTAACGAAGAAATAGGATATTAAAACGTGACATCATAACATCGTATTTCCACATGGAATTTGTCGTTCTGCCAGGTTGGTAAGCGCGTCGGGACGTTTGTGGTACTGGACATTTGCGGTGCACCAAGACCAGTTTTTTCTGGGTCATTTGCAATACTGTTTAAAAAGCTTTCACTTATACAGATTAGTACTGAACATTTGCGATACACAGCGTGCAGTGTATGCCGAAAGCATGAAGATGTTTTCTGTGTATATACTGGATAATTTATTCAAATATTGAAAGACATTGATAATAAATCAGGTTTATTAATCAATATCTGATTAATAAATCAGATATTGCAACTAGAAATATTAAATAATAATTATAATGGGGGATGAAGTGAAATGTTTGAAGTGAATTACAACCAAAGTATCTGTTTTTTGTACGTTACACACAAACTACGTATTCCTAACGAAAAATAGGTGTCAATTGTCAACACACGTCAGATTCACAGTGCTTGAATTGTGATAGGTACTTTTGAAAGTCAGACATATATTACCGGTAGAAAGAAGAAAACTTTTTTTTTTTTTTTCAGATAAGTACACAAGTAGTACATAGAATATAGCCTATTACCTGATGTGAAAATGAGAAGGTAATAATATTGATCTAAATTCCATACATTGCATTTTGTTTGAAAACATTATTTACCTGTAATGTACTGATTGAAATCTATTAAAGGGGTCGCGGTGGCTCAGTGGTAGAGCTTTCACCTCTGGTGCTAGGGGTCCCGGGTTCGATCCCAGCCCCCACCAGGTGAACTTTGTGATGGACAAACACCATGTGCGTGGATTTTCTCGGGGTTCTCTCGTTTCCTCTCACTTTCTTCATTCCACAATTTCATTCATTTCTCATCACCGTCTCCTTTAGCCTAGCCTGCATACTCGTGAGACGTAAAACTCAAAAATTCCCCCCCCCAAAAAAAATGAAATCTATTAAAAACATAAAAGTAAATTACAAATTCATTAAAGGCTAATTAAGGCTTAGTTTCTTACACTTGACAAAACTTGATGTTTTTATATAACAGGTGAGACTGTGTACCTCTCCTCCAACCGAACGCCCGAAAATGTCTATTCTCAGCTTGGAAGAAGTAATTACGAACAGCACGGCAAATGTTGCGCTTACCCGGATAAACAGTGAATCGACAACGAATATACGTAACTGTGTAACTGTTGATATTACACTTCTTCTCAGAGAAATCGTTGCGCAAACGCAGTATGTTGTATTTGTTTAGCTTCACGAGAAATCTCATGTAGGCTGCTGTACAACTTACCTTTAAACAATTTTTTCTACACAGTTAATTTTTCTTTATCATACTGTACAATATGAAATTATATACCACATCTACTTAAAACAAAGAATTAAATGTCTAAATAAGTATCATCCACTTTAAACAGAAACGCAAAAAAGAGCAACTATCCTCCAGCGACAATGAATAGAGGTATAACAAAACAAGGGAACATTTTTTTTTTTAAGTAGAAGAGTTAGAAGAAAAAAAAAAGTGCTCTAAAACGTTCCGAGATCCATTTTGGGGACACGCCTCCACGCTCACCATTTTTAAGTGGTGACTCCCCGGAGCAATGAAAACGCAATCGTTGTGGTAACAATTACATTAGCAACTCTTGCTTGTAGTGCGAAGTATGCTACAGGGCTTGTAGTGTTGTGCAGACACAAAGGTGGGCGGGGAAGGGTTTATATACTCAGAGAATTCCAACTGATCCGCTCAAATTCCTCCTAGATACTTGCTTCGTGTATGTGAATGTGTGAGAGACACAAAATAGACATACATATACCATATGTCCTTACTCACATGATTGTCACTGTAGTAATAATCATAGTATATTGATTGTAAGGATGGGGATTCGATTGCGCTGATTACGCTCACACAACAAAGCAAATACATACAATCACACATGTACTGCATAAGAATGCATAATCACAGTTCATTGTATTTACCAGTTTCAAGTGCTATTACGGTTTCATGAGTAGGTATACACTTCAGCTTCAGTGTTATTATTAAGGATTCCATTTTGGCACAGTAATCTTGGAATTGTATCTAATTGATTTCAACAGAAAACAAGTTATCACATTTCTAAAACAATCTAGAAAACACACTCTGAGCAATATTAATAATAATGATTAGAGCAAACCTAAAAAACAAAAAGCGTAACAACACTTAACATAAACGGTTACTATCCTGGACATGATTTTGGTTATCTAAGATCTAGATAAAACTAATATTCTAAAAGCAAAATTTTGAAAAAATCAAGTATAAAAGTATAATACCTCGGTATATAAAAATCAATATTTGTATGTTTGTCCGGAATAGAAATCCACACCGCTTTTTATTTACAACAGTATGTACTTGGATAAATTTATACTATTTTACAACTTCAAGAGTCAAAAAAAGTCTTTAATCATAATAAAATAATGTGTGTGTGTCTATCTGTCTATCTCTATGTGTGTCTGTGTCACATCAGATTTTCGTATAGAAAGAAGTGTCCTAGAGCCAGCAAATTTGGTACATGCATGGATCTACACCAGGTCTAATCCTATACGAAGCCCCTTTTCGATTTTTCGTCTCGTGGTGTCAGATTTAGGAGGTAAAAATGTATGTGGAAAACATGCACTTTTCTCGCGGTTTCTAATAAAGCCTTGCACGTATGCAACTTCCATTACATCATGGTTGTGAAGGCTTATATAACAGCAGAGGATAAATATCGGGAAATGGAGTAACGACTTTCTCCTCTCTTTTAAGCGATGTTATGAATTAACAATTAGCAACGACGGGTGGTTACTTCTTTTATCCAGGTTCTGAATTAAGTCAGGACAACAACAAATGTTTACAGCTAGTTTATAATATTTATAAACACCAGAAGTTTTCAGTCTATAAATATGGAAGAAACTGTTACAAATGAAATATTTAAATAGACAGAAGGTAACGTATTTAAAATATTTGCATTCCATTATTTATGTTGAATATAAATTTAAAGTAAAGTATAATTTGCATAAAAAAGAATAAAAGGTATAATGCTACTTTTTTAAAAAAAAAATCTTTACGAGGATGGTTTATATAGGTAAGCAAATCTCAACATTATTAACCTAATCAATACGAATAATACAGAACACGATTTGACACTTTTTTCCGGACCATTTTCTACTTTCCTCTCTTGTGATTGGTAACACTGAAATCTATGTGCTGGAAAAAGTTGATAAATGGCTTGATTAAACATTTTCTATTTAACAGTATATCTCGTTTTCACCAGTGAAGTGAAAGTATTTTAAATTTAATTCATATGATTAAAATTTGCTCTTCTGGAAAGATGTACATATGTTTTGTCATTCTTGTATAGGAATACAGTACAATACAGTATGGGATACTTAATAATAGTACTGTTAGAGTTCGCTAAAACAAAGAACGAAAGAAACCAACTTTAAAACAGAAGAAGGTGAGTATAAAAGATTTTATGAATTTAGCAACATAGTGTCCATTAAGAAGCACGGAATGACCTCTGTAGAAAAGCTCTCATTTCTAGTGAGACAAATTTTTAATTCACTCCCGTTCTCAATCTGGTGAGATCTGGTAGTGATCAGTCTGGTGTTCATGGGGTTTCTTCTTTCCATTTCTTATTTTGCAAGTTCTTTCTTCAACCGTCTTCATTATCTCGGAGGACGTAATCAAGAGAAGTTAAATTCAATTTCTTTTTCATAGCTAACCAAATGACTTAACTAAACTACTTGGGTAAGTTAGAAGAAACCACATGTTCACCGTATAGGGGCACTGTAGCTCAGTGGAAGAGCGTTTGCCTCTGTTGCGTGAGTTCCCTGTTTCGATACCCGGTCACGTAATTTGTGGTGAACAACATCGTGTCCGTAAGTTTTCTTGAGGTACTCCCGTTTCCTCCCACTTTCTCATTCTACCAATTCTTCCATTATCACTTATGCGCCTTAATCATTGTCTCTCTTAGGCATAAACGTCGGACGTTAAATTGGAAGTTTTTTTTTTCATTTTCACATAGTGATATAATTTTAGTTCTCGAGAAGCGAATACATGATTTTAAGCTCATCTTTGGAATGGGAAACGGGGTTTGATTCTCATCGGTATCTTTCATCGTCCGGATCTCACGTTAAGCTGTAAGTTCATGTTCTATATAGACTCGGTCCTGAGCAGGATGCTAAACTCTAAATCAACCAACCAACCACACGATTATTTAGGGCCTCTCAGCTGGTCTAGTGGCTAGCGCCTTTATGTTTTGGAGAGGTTTGACTGCAGATAGGAGAGTATTGAATGTGAAGGCATTACAGTGATTCGAATTCTGCGTTAAACTGTAGGTTTATATCTTATACAGCCTTGGTGCTTAAAAGGGACGCTAAATTATAACTAACAACTATGATTCTGTAAGACAGTACATTTTATCTTCTTATCCAGAATTGATTTTGTTTAACTACTTTGCTCATTGTAAACAAAAGGAACCTCTTACTATACAGCAATGGTCAATCAGATGGTGGTGTTGCAGCTTGTAAAGTATGTTTTTTTTTCTAGATCACATTTCGTCATCCTTTAATTCACGTGGACTCGTAGTGCAAAGTTACTTAACACTAAAAGCGTACACTCGCTGGGAATATAATTTAGTACGACATGTAACAAAGACATGGACGATAATCAGAAAAAAAATACTAAAAATGATTCCAAACTACCAATAAGCTATAAGCTTTAATATATATCGAGTGTTCCACAAATGACGTCCACGAACAACAAAGCGCCTTTCTTCCGGTAAAAATAAAGCGAAAATTCCTATGTAATGGCATACGGTACCTTCCAAGGCTCCTTCAGCCACTATAAGGAATCAAAGTTTCACTATGTGATAACATCGCAGATTAACTTGGAACCATTAACTTTGCTCTACGAATCCATTAATTAGTCACATCGATTGTTGTGCTAATAAGTGGTGCTACAGTTAAGTATATCGACTTTAACTTCCATCTGGAACGAATAGATGTAACTATTTGATAGATTAGTAGATCTTCTCTGAGGTTCGTTATCTACGACGTTGACATATACTGCAATTCGCGTCTCCAGACAAGGATCCAAAAAGTATACAATTATATATAACTTTAACTTTTAAAATAGTGCTGTGTAGTAAATGAGCGCCATTTTCGGAACACCCGATATATATATATATATATATATATATGTGTGTGTGTGTGTGTGTGTGTGTGTGTGTGTGTGTGTGTGTGCAATGTTTATTAATGTGCTATAGTATCCTTGTTATTACGCTAAGGACTACCAAATGAGAAACGATCTTGTGTAAACCATCCTGACAACAATTCAATCTCCATAATGTATTTATTCAGAACCAAAAGGTAACATTCGCAAACTAATCGTTCTTGTGTAGGCACCATTAAAACTAGCGAATGAATCTCTGCATTGAAATAGACAATATATGTAGAATCCCAGACGGAAGTCAAATTTACACACGGATGCGATGAAAATGAATTATGCTTTTGAGCACGTTTGAAACACTACATCATCATGCAATATGCATTTATTGCCAACTGCGAAACTTTCCCCGTTCGCACTCATACTCATGACCCAAAAGTTCATTTACTTCACTCTTGTCTTTACATAAATTCAACAAGTGTTTTGATCACGTTTATGTTTTCCCTAATGACGTACATACATACATACATAAATGCTATTTATTCTACTTGCGTTTCTTTAGATAAGCACATGCAAAATGAAAAGATTTTTTTGTTGTTGTTGTTTAACGTGTCAGAGTTATCTCTTGTAGACGAAAGAGTCAAATGATGAATGATAGTAAACGATGTTTTTATTTTTAATGCTTAGAAATTATATTTCTGGACATTCGGCATTTATGGGCTTTTAAAGCCGTCACGTATGAGGGATGTTGGCACACTAATCTGGAAACTGGGGAGAAAGAAAGAAATTGGGGAAGAAATGAAGTGGTATGAGGCCGTTAATGCTTGGTGTTAATGACGAAGATCCAATAAAACCTGTCTAACTAATTAAGGATGTTTGACCTGAAAGGAAAAAATGAAATGAAATTTTGAGTTTTACGTCCCACGGTTATGCCGGTTAGGCTAAAGGAGACGGTGATAATGAGTAATGAATGAAATGGTGGAATGTAGAAAGTGGGAGGAAACGGGAAAACCCCGAGAAAACCCACGCACACGGTGTTTGTCCACCACAAAGTTCACTTGGCGGGAGCAGGGTTTGAACCCGAGACCCCTAGCACCAGAGGTGAACGCTCTACAACTGAGCCACCGCGGCCCCCTTGACCTGAAAGGATTTTTATATATTTTCACCACTTAAAATCGAACCCGGGACCGCTCATACCAAAGGTAAAAGCATTACCAACTACGCTACACAGGACCACGATCATGAAAACGTAGATGTAATAAAGATAATGAGAGAAAAACGGGAAAATCTAGTGAAAACCCACGGATACGATATTGACCATTACCAATTTTCAGGGTCTGAAATTAAACTATAGGAATGTTTTATCATCAGCAACAGTTCTACTACGTTTTGCATTTCTTATTTATGAGCAAAGGTAAACCGTATATTGGAATAATATCTTTAGCTGGAGCTAGTGGCGTAGCTTTGTAACTATACTCTCTTGAAGGTGAAATAACATGATGCCAAACTGTGAGAGTCTTGCATGATAACCTGTACACGCACCAAATGCATCATATTCAGATCTCGATTGTAGTTCGAAAAGTATTCTCCCTTGATTTTTCTGAAGCGATTTCAAGGCGAATATTTGATACGTATACGTTCAACGTTTTCAAAAATATAGCGTATACGCTCGTTGTTTCATAAATTGCAGGTGAGTACACGTTAGGCTATAAAAAAAAGTATTCGGTAGATATATGCTTATACACGCATTCTATACCTGATTATTGTCTTTTGTTACTCAGTGGTCCTTATTTTTGAACTTTCAAGATTTTTTGAGTCTCGCCTCGTGAAATGATTCCATATCATTATACCAAAGTAGCTCATGAGAAAAATTAGCTCAGTTAAACAATATTAAATGTGCTCCCCGCGATCTCAAGTCTTCAATGCCTTTACAATATACAATGAGGCAAAGGTACCTTGTAAGTTTAGAACGGCTACAGCGAGTGATACCATAACTAAATCGAGGTAGACCAGTACCTATTTCTTTATAGTACCAAAATGACGGCCTTCTTGAAATCCACCATCTTGGAATCATGTCTAAAATTTTTAATAGGAAGGATTCATGTAACCATCACAAACACATGTCTGACGTTATTGCCAATTTATCTTTAATCATTTCACAGTTAGGATCTATTACCTGCTGTATATGTTTAACTTACAGTTGTCCTTCCAAACTTACAAAGTAGCTTTGCCGCGTATTGTATATTGTGAATGAATTCAAAACTTGTCACTTCATTTAATAAAAGTATTATTCAATTGAGCTAATTTTTCTCACGGGTTACTATAGCCCGATTTAAAACTATTTTAGGAGGATGAGATTGAAGCAAACTGGTAAGTTGGAAAATAAACCATTCTTAATATTAGACAACACATAGGATCACACATTAAACACGCTTACTGGACTCTACAATTCACTATAAAAACAAATTAATAGCTATCAACAACAAAATTATTTAAATATATCAATTATCAATTTCCCAATGGAAAAAAAATCTGACTATGTAAAAGAATGACAATTGTAGTCAAAAGAGAAATAATTTTCAGTGATCTATTTAGGGGGCTGGCTATCCGGTTCATGGTCTCCGAAATAAATTTGTTTTATGTAAAACTTCATTAACATTTGTCGGCACCCAAAAGGAAAAATATAAGTGCTTATTCGAAACAAAATCCTAAATACGCCACTAATAATTCCGATATTAATACACTATGTCATATGAGTTAAATTTAGTTAACGCTAGTTTTAGGTCCAGCCGGATCTCGTGAGTTAATTTTAACTTGCGAACCAAGATCGCGTGGAGATGATTGACGCAACCATGCGGTAACATTTACATACCCTGATGGATGCTTCCTATGCAAAACCTTGCGGTTATGGACATTCAATGAGATTTTTTTTTTAATTGAAGTATAAAGATTCTTTTCTTCTCGTAATTCTTACTCTATTTTCTTAATAAAACATCGTGACCCCAAGGGAAACTTTTTTTTTCTAGTGAGGTAGTCAATATATTAATTATAATTATATACATGTTAATACATGTTCTCACTCATATCATGAATATACTGTACACCTATTCGCTATTGTGTACCTTAAATGGTCATTTTGCACTGGGCTTGCTCGGGCTCGAGCTCACTACTTTCGACTGGGCTCGTACTCATTCGGATTCGAGCTCACTTCTCTCAACTGGGCTTGCGCTCGCGTTCACCCCCACTTGCGCTTACTTCTCTCAATTGAGTTCGCTATCACCTCTATCAATTGGGCTCACTTTCCACAATTGAGTTCGCACTCACTTAGACTCGTGCTCAATTATTTCATTGGGGCTCGGGTTCACTCGGGCTCGCGCTCAATTATCCGAGTCCGGTTGAGCGCGAGTGTTGAGCTCGCAGGCTTAGACATCTACGTTGAGTACTATATTCGAACACAAGAACAGGGCTACTAAACCCCTACATGGCCTGCAACCCGCATTTAACTCTTGTATTACAGTGAAGTATAATGTCTGTATTGTAAGGTGTCAATGGTTTCTGACTGCTGTAAGTAACTATACTAAACAGTGAACCATATACAAATGGTCCCCAAGCTTGTTTACCCTAGCGCACACCTTAGTAAGCACTGGATGTTTCACGCCCTCCCCCTTCCCATGACAAAGACAAAACGTCAAACATGTATCGTTTGTAAAGTCTCCTAAAACTTCACAATCGTAAAAGGTCATTATAAGTACTGCTTTATTCCTAATTTCACAGTTTATTTCTATCAATAACTGTCACTCCTTTCCTCACTCATCATGCCCCTCGAAGGGCGACCAACCCTCCCTGAGGAGTTGGAAACCACTACTGTATATCACAATTTAGCTTGTAATACCGCAATGTTATGATACTCTTCGGACTGCTAGCAGTAAAATCAAGCCTTAGTGTATAAAATGTTCTATTAAAAATATCAGATCTGTGAAATGCAAATACATGAGGGCAAGTCAAAAATTACCTACACTTTTCATTCTACAGTTTATTTACATGAAGCTAGGGTTATGCTATGCACATCACTTTTCTAAGTAATCTCCCTCCTTATCAATGCACTTGGCCCAACGGTCAACGAGCTTACGTATTCCTTCCAAATAAAAGGTTTTCGGTTGGTCGTGAAGTCAATTTTGCACCGCATTTTGCACGTCTAAATCTGAGGCAAATCGGCGACCACGCAAAGCATCCTTGAGTCTCCCAAACAAGTGAAAGACTGATGGAGCTAGGTCTGGGTTGTAGGGAGGGTGTTCCAATAACTCAAATTTCAGCTTGTTGATGGTTTTAATAGTTTGATGAACTGTGTGTGGCCGTGCGTTGTCACCGATTTGATGGGCAGAGCCATGACTGATGTTCAAAGCAGCTGCTACCGCATCGATAGTGATTCGCCTATTCGCCAGAACCATCTCTCGAGCTTACTGAATGTTGTCATCTGTAGTGGAAGTTGATAGCCATCCTGCTCCCTCTTCAGGCGCTACACTTGTTCGACCATTTTTAAACTTCTCGAGCTACGAAAACACAGTTTTACGTGATAGTGCACTTCTCCCATATTGCGATGATAGTCTGCGATGAATGTCTATGACCCTTTGACACCCTCCGACCAGAGGAATCGGATCACTGCTCGTTGTTCCTCTTTGGTGCAAACTTCTAATGGATCAGCAATGATATATCTGCAACAGAAGGAAGAAAAATGGAGGAATTAAGATCACACTTTCACAACATTACCACAACAGTATAACAATAAAATATGCGAGGACAGAAGACAAAGTGTGGGATGTAAGAAAAGTTATGACATAAGTGGTAGATAATTTTTGACTCGCCCTTGTAATACGAAGAATGTACTATGATTGTGCTTATAAATACCAGGTATTTCGTATTTTGCGATTAAATTTCGCGGAAATAGTTGTTATAATTAAATAAATTAAACTTCTGGGGAATCATTCATGTTTTTACTTAATATAAATGAGGTTTCAAACGCACTGACTGCGTTTACCATAATAGTTGTATTGATTTGGGGAATCCAAATGAGTACAACTCTGCTGATATAATCAGTGCATTTCAAACGTCGGCTAAAATAAATGAAACATAAAGGCTACACCAAAAGTTTAATTTATTTAATATGTAATGAAAGCAATACTAAAGGATCAGAGTCTGCAACATTTATCCTATTAATTTTATATAATCCTGATATACTATTCTGATTTTGACATATACAGTAGAATAATCTTTTTATAAACATCCAATCATTCATTTCTCGTTGAAGAGAATGTAAATTAGAACCAATATAAATGCATTATTTACAGATAGTATGTGTTTCACTGTAAGAAGCACATGTGTCACTGTTGGAAGCACTATGTTACCGTTAAGAGCACTGTGTCATTATTAGGAGCACGTGTGTCACCGTTAAGAGCACTGCCACTATTAGGAGCACGTACGTATGTCACTGTTAGGAGTACGCGTGCCTCTGTTAGGAGCACATGTCACTGTTAGCAGCATATAGATCACCGTTAAGAGCATTGTGTCATTATTCGGAGTGCGTGTGTCAATATTAGGAGAACATGTGTCACAATTGAGAGCATAGTGGCACTATTAGGACCACGTATGTCACTGTTAGGAATAACGTGTGCCACTGTTAAAAGCACGTATGCCACTATTAGATCATTGTGTCATTATTAGGAGCACTATATCACTGTTAGAAGCATGTGTGTCACTGTTAGGAGCACATACGTTAGCGTTATGAGCACTGTGTCATTACTTAGGAGCACATCTGTCATTGTTAGGAGTACGTGTCACTATTAGGAACACATATGCCATTGTTAGAGCACGTGAATCACTGTTAAGTAAGTATGTTCCTGTTAAAAGAAATCAAACAACAATAGATATAAAACGTTAGTTAAGAATATATTTTTCTTATGTAGCACATAACTAAATAAATAATCTACTCCAGCAGAATAAAAACTACAGTATCAACTGCATTAGACTAACAATAAACAGAAAAAATAGTTTTTTGGATTTTCTCAAAAACTACGCATGAGAATTTACTTTGAGTACGTCAGTTTGTACACCTTAATGAGATATATCAATTTTGCACAATAATATAATTGAACAAAAATTTAAGTTTAAGAGTTAATAATAATTTTGGACTATATCTCACTATCCACACTATACATCATACTACAGGGTGGCCCACAAGTAGATATACAGTCCCGTACTGAGCGGCTTATGGCATTTTATATAATTTACTTATTGTTATCCATACATGCAGTGACTTATAGTTTCTTTTATTATTTGTTTTTCATTTCTTTTCATTCATACCTTAAGCTTTGAACAAACAGAAGCAAATAAACTAATTATCTTAATAAACTAAAATGTCATACTTTGTAGGACTGCACACCTACTTTTGAGCCACCCTGTATATTGCTAGTGCCACAATAAAAAAGCCTGGTTAATATCAGTTTCACGTTAACAGCTGGCGTTGTTGTCTTACAGCATCAATATTTAGGTTTACAAATTGTTTTAGTTGTTGTTGTTGTTGTTGATTTTGTCTAAAACTGTGCAAAGAGACTTTACCCTGAACCATATCATTTAATTAAGTTCGATTAAGTCTATCGATTTGTTACGTCTCATCTTTGGACAATTTGTTTTCCGTTAAACGCTAATATTGTACAATTTTACTTATTCGGCCTATTTTAGATCTTTATTGGATACCAAAATATGAAATGAAAATATCGTATATACGGTTGTGTATAACAAGTTTTAAAGTACCTGTTCATAACGTTTCCTGAGCTTAATTCCACATAATGGTATGTATATGTGCTTATGTGTATTTTCCTCTTTTTATTACATCAGTTGGTTCGTTCATTACAACGAAGCTCCACTTAATATTATAGACGTCGAAATGACAAGCAAGGAAGACAAACATTGTGCGTTTGTGTGTGTGCGCTAATGTATGAGTGTGTGTGTATGTATATATGTGCGCTTGGCAGAAAATCAATGTTTAGGGGAGCCTCGCATTGTTTTCACAAGTTTGACAATAATATCAGATTCCCCGTCAAGTAAGCGAAGGCAGGTAGGTGAAAGGAAACAGCAAGGGAAGTTGTGCGGGTGGAGGGAAATCTAGGGGTGAGGACCAAGACGAAGAAGAATGAGGACAATGGAAGTAGTGGAGAGAAATTGTACCGGAAGTAGGGGAAAGGAACGTACTTCCGGTTCGAACATACTGAAAAGAAGGAGGAAAAAAGTTGACTGAGAATTTTGTTTTACAGAAGGAAAAAGAATTTAAAAAGGTTCTGAGAAACATTTTTTACAAAATATCTTTGTCAAACTCTGTTAAGAAGCTCCTTTATATTTTAGTATTATTATTATTATTATTACTTTAAAGGGAAAGAGTAGTGAAATTTCTTCCAATTTATCATGTGATCTGTTTTACACTTTTTCATAACTCTTACTAGAGTTTCAAAAAGAAAACCTCGTTCATAATTTTTCATCATACTCATTTCTGTAGAAAAAAGGTATATAGGGTGGCCAGAAAGTACATAAATTTAGGGAAATCATGATTTTATTTCGTTGCAGATAACAATGAGTTTAAGTAAGGAGGACCGCGTCCATGTCATTTTCTTCTATGATGAAGGCAGAGAGTGAGCAGTGGCTTTTAAATTCAACAGTGTATATCCGCAGTGTGCACCCATCACATTCTCACGTGCTGAAAATTTAGTAGAAAAAGTTAATGAAACTGTTTCGTCGACAAAAAGCCACGCAGTGATTCTACACGGAGTACAACGGACGATAAAACATGGGAAACTATACAATTGTTGGCACTCCGATAATTATTGGCACTTCCCTTTTTTTTTTTTATACACTAAGGAAAAATGAATATGTGTTAGTGAAAACTTCCTGCAGCAGTCAACTGTAATTCTCTCTGTCCGAGTTCCCTTTGTTTGTTTTGCCGAGAACCTTACAGTTGGAGATAAACTCTAGTCGACATTGGAAGTTATTTGGACTTTTTAATTTTGCACTTTTTATTCTTACACTTTTTAAAAAAGGATATTAACAGCTTAAAAGGAATATAATTAATTAATGTAATTACATAATTTATCAATCAGTTATAATTCTTTATTGGAACTACATACAGACTTATATGTCATTATAGTGCAAAACACTTCAACTTTGACTCACGTAATGAGTAATTGCGGAGTTGACCACACGCGGCGCCACCGGTCAGCCGTTGAAAATGGAGACTTTCACTGGTGCGGAAAGAGCTAAATGCGTGTTTCGGTTTGAAGAAACGAAGTCAGCAACGAGTGTGCAGCGTAAGTTTCGCACACAATAAGGCAAGGAACCGCCCAGCAGACCAACAGTGTACAAATAGCACCATACATTTGTTGAAACAGGTTGTTCTGTGCGACACACAGAGGTTCTAGGGCGCTTATCCGTGACTAACGATGTGGTGGAAGCAGTTAGGGAGAGTTTTGTCCGCAGTCCTCGAAACTCTACACGACGTGCGTCACAAGAAACTGGTGTCCCTTGGACCACTGTTTGGCGTGTATTGTGTAGACGATTGTCATAAAGTCATCACAGACTGTTCTTGGTTCAAGCACTGAGTGAAGGTGATAAACATACCCGACATGAATTCTGTGTTACCATGTTGGATCGCATTAATGGTGATGAGCCATTCTTGAACAATGTGGTATTCAGTGACGAATCAACTTTTCACCTTTCCGGCCGAGTCTACATACACAATTGTCGTATTTGGGGCACGCAAAATCCACATGCGCATGTGGAGCTGGTTCGTGACAGCTCCAAAGTGAACGTATTTTGCGCTGTTTTCAGAGCAAAGTTGTATGAACCATTCTTCTTTGCTGAGAGCACCATCACTGGCATCGCCTATCTTGATATGCTCCAGAACTTCCTTGTTCCACAGTTAGACGAAGATGACCACGATGGCCTCTTATGATGGCAATAAGAAGGTGCCCCGCCGCACTACCTGATAGACGTAAGGGAATTTCTTGATCTGCGTTTCCCAGACAAGTGGATAGTTCATGGTGAACCAATTGCCTGACCGCCACGATCTACAGATTACACGCCACTTGACTTGTTTCTGTGGGGGTTTGTGAAAGATAAGGTGTACACCCCTTCCCTACCTGATCATGTTAATGAACTGAAACATCGCATCACAACAGCCATCGCGGACGTTACTCCCGAATTGCTGGCTACTGTTTGGCAGGAAATCGACTTTCGTTAGGATGTGTCCAGGATGACCGCAGGTGCACATACTGAGCCATAATGGATTTGTCACAAAAAAACTTGAAGTATATAATGACATATAAACTAAGTCTATATCTGGTTTCAATAAAGAATTATAAGTGATTGAAGTCGTAAGCCCTATAAACAATCACCCTGTATATAATGTCAGTTATTGGCACTAGTGAAAAAAAAAAAAAAACAATTAGTTGGGCAAGGAAAAATTAAAAAGAAAACAAGAAAGATGCCTGGGAGAAAGGAACTAGAATTAGAAAGCAGAGGAAAGCACCTCCGGAGAAATCAAAACATTAGGTCCATCCCGATTGTTCAACGGAGAAAAGTGATTCTTCAACTTCTTACCTTAAACAAGACAAAGAACCAACAACATAGAATGCTCACAAGGAGGCTGAACATTGATTCATCATCAGCTGCACGAAGCAACATGATATGTTGCAAACACCGTCTTCAACCATTCTTTTCGGGAAGGACGGAGCTTCAATGCGAATTTGCAGATACCACAGTCGCTGCATTCCGAAATACCATAAGGATCATACACCGGAAGATATAGAAGATGGATTTGTGTGTCACGTGTGCTACGTACTACAGGACGACAGTGAATGCGTCACAGATGAGGGCGAGATGAATGAAACGGATTGAAAGAAATCGTCGAAACATACAATAATGATTGTGCATTCCCGTTGTTTACTTTCAATTTTCAATACGTCTGTTCAATTTTTTTAACTTCATAATGTCAAGGATCGAAAATGCATATTTTTTTGTATATTGATGAATAGAATAATTGATATTTTCAATTGGGCCTACACATCTGTATTTCCGGCAATCTTATCCTCTAATATTGCTTTATAATAGTGCCAATAACTAGTCTCATTGGGTATCAACAACTGTTTTCTCAGTGCCAATAACTGTAAGATCATTGTAACATTATAAAATATAATTTTATTGGCAAACTTCACATTTTTATTGTAATTTCTGAACATATTATTCAATTAGACATTCCCAGAAAGTATATATATGAATCACGAGCATATGTTGCAAAATAAGTGTGTTAGAAGATATGAATGAAAGCAAATCCTTAAAGTGCCAATAACTGTATGGTTTCCCCTATCTGTCGCCATTCTTGATGATTAGGCTAAGCCACTGCAACACAAGGGCTAACATATCGAGTACATTGTATAGACGCTCATTTTCCCTATCTTTCGAAACTTACAAGACATCTTACAAGATATCTTACGTTAAATAGAATAAAATACAGTGACTTATTTTTATGAAAAGGTAATTGGTTGGTTGGTGTGTTTATTTCGAGTTTAGCGTCACGCTTAGCACAGAAGCTATATGCGGCGTGGGTTCCTGTCACCACGGCACGGTGTTCTCGGGGTTACGGATCGAGGAGAAAGCCTCTAGATACAGAGGGTAGCTGCGAATATATTGAATAAGCAGTCGCGAACAGACGAGACGACAAGTAGTGGTCCTCCAGTTTGGAGGTTTGGCGTGAGGCTAACATCATCCTGAAAAAGAGGAAAAAAGGAAAAAAGAGCTTGTTCAGAAACATTCCGAGAAGCCTCGGACAGGACTGATAACTTAGCACGACCTCAGCAAATTATCTAGTTGGCTAAGGACAGAAGTGGAGACGCCGTGGTCTAATGGTTAGCGCGTTGGACTCGGCTTTCCGGTGGTCCCGGGTTCAATTTCCGGCCAGTGCTTCCCAATTTTCGGCGTCCACCCAGCGTCATGGGGAAAATTGGGGAGTCACACGAATAAAACACGTGACGGCCACTGGGTTTAGAAAGTTCCTGATGCTCCTGTTAGGAACAGGGCGACGCAGCGCGCTAACCATGTGCTCGTCGCTAGACTGGACGTAGTCCAGCCAGTTGCTAACAGATGGCGTTGGAGCAGGTTTATGCCCACAAAATGGGCTGTTTCGCAAAGTATGTGTGTGTTTAGTACCCGGCTATTTGAGGCGATCGCAAAGCGTATTTATTGCTCATGCGTACTCTTGGAATACGTTGACCATGTATTTAAATGTAGATGGCTAATCATAAACGCGAAAGCAATAAAATCGCTGGAAAAAACGTCAGCTCGAGCGTATTTGGTGCGGGTCGGAACAATAGACCGCCTGCTGTTTAAAATATTTCAAAAGGAAGGAAAAAAAAAAAAGGAAAGACGTGTTGCCAGGCAAAGGGATTGTAGCAAGAAACAGCTGCTTGGAAGATGGTTTGTGCAGAGTATTGGAACTCTGCTATTACACATCTGGACCTGGCAAAAAGACCTGAAAACCCTGACTGGCTCACAGTATGATTTACACATCTGGTGAAAGTAAAATTACTGAATAGCCACTTTGGCCGCGTTCGCTACAGGGGGTAACGCTTACTCAAATAGCCTAAGACTTAAGGACAGAAGTCAATGAAGTGCTTTTGTGAACGTGGCATTGAACCTCCGGGTTCCATAGACCATAGAGTTAGCTATATGAAACATGGACCTACAGCATAACGAACTACATGGACTTTCACCGGGAATCGAACTAGTGTCTTCCGCGCCAGAGATGCATGCGCTAACCATATAGACACAAATGAGGTCTTATAATATTAGTTTTCTGTAATGCTATATATATATAATAAAGTTTCCTTAATATTGAATTACATAGTATATAATTAATACACTACATCGGTTTTTAGGTACTAATTTTATTATATCTATGTATCCACATATGAAACTTGAACAGCTCTGAATCAAGCTAAGAGTTGTTGGTTTCCACTGTATTATTAAAAAATATATATATTCCCAGTAGCAATGAAAGACAAAGAAGGTATAAATAGAACAAACTAATAAAACGATAAAACAAGTATCTGGAATATGATAAAAAACAGAAACTGAAAACTTCAACATCATTGCATCAGGGGAAAAATGTTTAGTTTTTTTTTTTCGTTTTTTTTCGATTATGGAAATTAAATAGAATGTTAAAGTGGCAGACAAACGAGAAAGAGAGAAGAGGAAGAGGGCGAATAGAGAGCTACAGAAACTGGATAGAAGAGCGATTCCATTTTCCACACCATTCTGGAAAATGTCTCGCATCAAAGGTCATTACGATTCAAAGATATTAAAGCCCTGCAAGTAATCTGTTTACAAAACTCTCACAGCTGCTTTTAATAGCTAAGGTTCCCAACGTGCGATAAGTTTGTTTCACAGAGGAAATGTTCCATTGAATATATTTTTCCACCCTCTTTTTTAAGGGTGCTTTTTTGTGTTTGTTTGTTTCAGATGCATAAAGAAGGGTAAAATGAAAAAAACGCAACATCGGAATGTATTTTGTGAAATTATCAGTGTAATAGAAAGAAGAGAAATGTCACAGTTAACACTTTTTTTTTTACTTCTTTCACACCATTCCCAAATTCATTTTAAAAGAAAAAATAATAGTTTTTGTGCAAGCAAAATGGATTAAAAAATAGCTGGTTTTCTGTGTTACGTATTGGTAGTGAGGTCGTTCCAATAACACACACAGTATAAACAAACGATACATTGTCTATTTTCTGTCAATTTTCTAAAAAGTAAACCATGTACTATACAGGCATACACAAGTGAACAATCTTCTTCCAAGGCAAAAACAGCATCTATTTTTGAAACTTTTATGTCTATTGTTGGTGCATTGACTTTTCAAATACGTATTTAAGTAAACGCAAAATTAACTATCTGAACGCAGGTTAAACATTTTGTTACGAAAAGAAACAGGGGAGAACTTCGAAGGGACCCATAGGCATATATAATGGTACTCCATGGAAGATAAAGAGAGGCTATAATCCCTCACCTACCTAAGTCAGACCACGATTGAAATAATATATGCACTATCGAAATCAATCACTCATTGAACCTGCCCATTCAGAGGTGGAATGGATCTCACTCTCTTGGCTACGGACATTATATTGTTTATTATTATACAAGTCATATGGGTTGGAATCGAATCACAGATCTTTTGCATCAGACGAGAGTGCTACACCATTACGCCAAATTTTTAAGTGGTGAAAGGCTTGTAATCATAGCTGGTGGGAGAGAGGGGGGTGCGAGATTTCAACAAAATGACATAATACATACCCACCCGAATGACTGGGTGTTAGATGGATATTCAATCGTACAGTCAGACAGCTAAAAGTCCCATCATTCAATGTATCGGGAGTAAATTTTAAACGTGATCCCGAATTCATCCTTGCGGTTTTCCCCATATATCTAGGAGAAAAAGTATATTTTACTGGAGACCAAACATTGAAAATTACAATTGTTTTGGAGACATCTTAAGTATGGAATGAAACCTTTTAGTGTTACGCCCCACGATTATGCCCATTCGGAAACGTTAATTAAAGCAAGTGAATGATGATGGGTGAATTGGTGTGGAACGAAACGTGGGAGGAAACGGGAGTACCCCAAGAAAGCCTACGGACACGATGTTGTCCACCACATACTTATTTGGCCGAGGATCGAACCAATGACTCCAAGCACGAGGGGTAAGCGCTCTACCACTGAGCCACGTGCTTTCCCTGGGTGAGATCGAAACAGGAGTTCCTAGCACCAGAGATAAGCACTACCACTGAAGCTACCTTGCATCCCCCCAAACATCGTCCACATTTCATTAATAACAATTTTTATTTATATTTTTACAAATGGCAGATTAGAGTCCAGAATTGGTCATTTACTGAGGAGAACCTGATAATTAAACTACTTAGATGATGATGAAAAGAGTAAAGGGAGAGCGATTACTACCTTTTATTCCAGTTGTTTAGGTACATGATTACAAACACAAACTGGTAAACTTGTACCCCCTCTTCATCATTTTCTCTTTAAGTTCTGCTATTGATCTCTTGCGAGGTAAGAATTTTAATACCAATAATGTCTTAGTACGGTACAAAAACAGAGACCTGTATACAATATTTAAAGGGAAGCCAAAGAAATAGACAAAATAAGTAGTAAAGGAAGGGGGCAAAGCCAAGAGAATGAAACGAGGGCTCACACGAAAGAATCTCATAAAGAAACACAATTCAATACGGAAAAAAGAAAGTGAAAACGAAGGGACATGATGAAAAAAGTAGAAATATGGACATAAGAAAAAAATAGGGTGTTTTTTCTCTTGGTTTGGAAGGCAAGAAAAATGGTACAGGAAACCTAAAAGGATCTTGAGTATTCCCCTACATTTTTCTTTTCTTTCTTTCTTTTTCCCCTCTTTCCCCATTTTTCTGACATAAGGGAAAGGAATATACTGAAACACGTATACAGGCAAAAATATTCTGGAAAAACATAAAGAGAATGTTATATTTTACATAGGTATGTGTGCGTTTGTGAGTTCTTACATTTATAAACACGACATCTTCCTTATATTCCACATCGTCTTTGAGTTTCAGTTCTTTTTTCCAAGTTTCTTTTCTATCGTTACGTTAATAGTAATCATAATCATTAAAGACAAAAGGGAACGCTATACTCAAATTAAAAGGAAAATTTGTACATAAAACAGAAACAATTAGACTTTTTTCCCGTTTAAATCTATTATTGTTTTGAAAATCAATGACGTTTCCAGTGAAATGACCTACAATAAAATTTGCAAATTACACATTCTTTTCCATTTTTATTATTTTATATTGTTTAATACGAGTAAGAGTACGTGCCGTCTTATCGATTGTCTAGTAGTATTAATAGGGTATTTTCCACTAAGGACAGAAGTGTCATTTAAAAAGATAGCAAGGATTTCCCCCTGATTTTAGGGTTGCCAGAAGAACCAACTTCCCCCTGGGTTTAGGGTTGCCAGAGGAACCAATTTCCCTCTGAGTTTAGGGTTGCCAGAAGGACCGTTTTCCCCCTGAGATTAAGGTTGCCAGAAGCACCAATTTTCCGCTGAGTTAAAGTCGTCAGAAACACCAATTTCTCCCTGAGTTTAAGGTTGCTAAAAGCACCGATTTTCCCCGAGTTTTGAGTTGCCAGAAGGACCAATTTCCCCTGAGTTTAGGGTTGCCAGAAGAACCAATTTCTCCCTGAGTTTAAGGTTGCTATAAGCACCAATTTCGCCCTGAGTTTAGGGTTGCCAGAAGGACCATAATAATAATAAATAAGATTCGGAAATAATACTAAAAAGTAGCAGTGTCACGTGTACACCACTTGAAAGAGTTTGATGTGATTTTATTTAATTAATATTTGAACCGGAAGTAGTAGTAGATTTCGGTTTTAGTAAAGATTTAAGGATGAAAATGAACTGTGATCTTGGTATGCGTAATCAATTGCAGGAAAACTACTTCCTCACTATCTGTTATACCGTTTTTCAGTATCGTAATCAAGGTTAAAACCAAAAATGTTTGTGGATTGATCACTTTTGTGAAGTGACCATGTGATAATTGTGTAAACTCCTAACTTAATTCGCTAAATTCAATTACTTTATTAAATTGCATTTATCAACGACAGAACTATGAACATTTAAAATCTAACGGAACTAAACTTTTTATTAAGATTGTACATTGCCAGACAGCTTGAATAAGCATGTATTTGTTAATTATCACTTTTGAAACTGTCAATAAACACGACTAGTTTCCTTCTTGCCTTTCCGCGTTTCTTTCCGCCCAGCTTGACATTCCTAGCTTACTGAACGTCAGACTCATCGTTTTTGGATTAAGCAAAACCACAGAGGACACATTAACAGGGAATATTCGCCACAAGGTTTAGGAAAGTGCAGGATCGTCATGAGAGGCACGTCGCTCCATTGAAGAACAACCAACTCCATGTCTTGGGAGTACCAATCTGTCGATTCATCGCCGCAGATTCAATAGAGTCCAATATCTGACTAGTGGAATGAAGGTGTAGGAAACATCATTGGAAATGCATCAAGACGAGAGAACTCGACGCCCCTAGCAGTCCAGCAGGATTAAGATCCAGTTGTTGGCTGACTCCAGTATATCCAGGCTCTTCCAGGGAAAACCATTCATCATCCAGATGACCAGAAGGACTCCAGTCTCATCGGAATGTTAGGCTAGTGCTCATCCTTTATCTTTTAATCACAACCTATCTCTCTCTCACACCTATTTCCCCAACTAGTCATTTTCAAAATTAAAACATGCGTACGCGCCTTTGGCGTGGGAGGCCCGGGTTCGATTCCCGGCGGGAGCTCATGTGGTTCGGATTCCACGTTAATTAGTAGGTCCACGTCTCATATAGCCTCGCTGCTGAACGGGACGTTAAACTCAAAATCAACTCAACTCAAAATTAAAACATTTGAATTTTTTTAAAAATCCAATCATAATTTCGCAGTTAAGTAGTGTGTTGTGCATAAGTTTCATCCCCAATTGTTACATTAATCTATGAGTATTTTAGAGATTATTCTGAGCTACGACTGATGGCACAGCCCCGGCACACTTTTACCAATGAACTCTACACACTGACCAAAATTGATTGTTACACATCAAATAGTACTGGAGATTTTGTGGCTCTCGAACGGACACACGAGCAGACAGACTGAATTTATAACGAATTTTGATTGGTAAACCAAACTCCTAGGTAGAATTTTCATAATAAGATTATTACAAATTCGATCTCTGGGGCCATCGAGACTTTCAAATTTCCCGTACGCTATTATTTGTCATTTAGTTCAAGTAATTTAATTCCAAAACACCGATTTTACTCAAATGTTCATCTATTTAACTAATCTATTATCATGCTGCAACTGTTGTGGTAACCAATTTTAGAAAGACTACCTTTCGAGATAAATGAATTGGTAGAAATAATATGTATCTGCACATTGAGCATAAAAAGTGCTGATGAATACGTAAAAAGAAATACGTACGTTGTACGGGTGAATTAAGATAATAAATACCCTGATCATATGCTAATCTACCACATACACTGATGATCAACTGAAAACATAAAACCACCATCACCTTTAGTGAACAATATACTAGCAATCTGGAGACAGACACACATGCTGGTACAATAAAATTTGTCATCAATCAATGCTTTTTTTTCTCGTTTTCCTGTTCGTTCGTACATTGGCCTTTGACTATGTAATTTGCAGATCATACACACATACTATCGAATCCAACGTTTTTTTTTTTTTTTTTTTTTTTTGCTATTAGTCATATTAAGACACCTTGGACTCTCTCTGACACCTAAGCAGTACTACATCATACCCAACAAACCATACCCTTTTATATTAATAGAAAAATACTTTTAAAATACCAAAATTAAAAATTCAAGAAAGTTAGAAATGAAAAATGAGAGGGCACAGCGGCTTAACAGTAGAATGCTCACCTCTGGTGCTTGAGGTCCGCAGTCCGATCCAAGCCCGCACCGAACGGGATATGTGGTGGACAAACACCTTATGTATGGGTTTTCTCGTGGTTCTCTTGTTTCCTCTCAATTTCTTCATTCCATCACTTCGTTCATTATTATAATAACTACCTGCATTAGCCAAGGTGCCTAATCGTGGGATGTTAAACAAAAAAATGAAAACGAAAAAATGAGCAAAAATAACAAAGACGAGCATTCTCTAGGTTGTACTGAGAAAGTGGATGATCATTACTATTGTTCCATATCAAGATGAAGCTCCCGAGATAAATTTCGGTATGTTTTAACTTTAAGTTAAAGTTGATGTCCCTCATTTGAGGAGAAATATTACTTCATAGTCGAATACTATTGGAGATTAATGACTCTCCAGTATTCCCAATGGATATTTTGGTAGGAAAAAATTGTCTATCGTGTTCAGCAATCCTGTCTAGTACAATGTAGCCCTAATTGTCATACAAGTATCCACAGGATTTTCCGTTTACTGTGTTTCCTGATAATGTATATTTCTTCCTGCATTGCTGAAGAGGAAGCCAGTCCAGAGTTCTCGGCATACAAAATATATAATTATAAATTTAAAATGAATCTATCGCATCTATTATGTAGATATTGAATCTTAGCATTAGCAATAATGGAAAATTGAAAGTACGGAAGCTTGAATTTTACGCCAAAGAAGGAAAAATTTTCATTCTTCTTTTCTTTTCTATTATTTTTTTTAAAAAAAGAGAGTATAAGTAGCATTTATCTTTTTCTTTATATATATATATATATATATATATATATATATATATATATATATATATATATATATATATATATATATATATATGAGCATTTCAAGTGTTATAGTTCGTTATCCGTAAATATTTCAAGATTTTCATCTTTTTCATAATTTATTATATATTAAGTTGTATTTAGGGGATACATTATTTGCCCAGATCAGAAGAGAGTATTTGACTTTTGTAGTAGTAATGCACATTATTTTAAGAGGATCGAGCTTAATTTGTGACTTCTTGTTCCTTTACTTAGTGAACGCAGATTTTCATTTGCAACTACTTCTTTGCATAGCTACTGATTGCCGTTTCAAGTAGTATAAGCTATATCGATATTTGAAGTTCGTATACATGATGATGTTTGAATGCTTGGATGATACAAGATGTCCTATAAGACTTTCGATTCTTGCGCAAAGCATGATTTGTAAGTCTTGATAATAATAATAATAATAATAATAATAATAATAATAATAATAATAATAAATGTATACGATACCTGAGTATGTCTAATATTTGAAGAATAGCAAACAGTGGCGTATTTAGGGGGTTGGCTTTCGGGCTCAAGTCCACCACCCTCGAAATAAATTTGTTATATATTAAACTTCATTAAAATTTGTCGGTACCCAAAAGCAAAAATATAAGTGCTTATCCACGTGTTGTGCATAGCCCCCGAAACAAAATCCTAAATACGCCAGTGGTAACAGCTATGACCATACTAAAGACAGCAAAAAGCAAGTAAAAAATACTGAGAATGAAACGATATTTTTCTCGTCGTATCCTTATTCGGAAGGCTGTCAAGCAGACATTTGAGAGTTAAAAATAACAAAGCGCTCGCACAAGACAAGCAAACAAATTGTTCAAGAACATCATTACAATTCTCCAAAGCTCGAAGCAATAGCTGCATGTTAATAACTGTGAAATAAGGAGAAGAAGGTGTAAAGAGATGAAAAGAAAAAGAAGAGGAAGAAGAAGAACTATAGGGAGGAGCAGCAAGCAGGCCACTATCTCTCCAAGGAACGAGAAAAAAGAAAGGAAAGGAAAAAATACAGAGAGAAAGATTACATTATAATGTGCGAACTAAAAATATCCGTAAGGGGTCAGAAAAATAATAATAAAGAAAAAAAAGAAGAAACATGAACTTCAAAATGAAAATATATCTACCACATGAAAATGAAAAATAATAATAATGAAAGAAAATATGCCAGGGGTAAAAATAAAAAGAAAGTAAAAAAAGAAAAGAAAAAAGTAAAAGGAATTAGGTTCTTACGCGAAAAAAAAAGATCCTCTCTCTCTCTTTTCGTTTGAGGTTGCTTCTCCGAGTGAAGAAAGAAGAGTCCAAAAATTCTTATATATATATATATATATATATATATATATATATATATATATATATATATATATATATATATATATATATTCTTTCCTTTCCTTTTTAATACTATACGTTTCTGACTGTAAGAAAATACACAGAAAGAAAAGCAGATAGAAAAAGAGGGGCATAGACAGAAGGTAGAATAAAAGGCAAGAGAAGAAAAAAGATACATAAGCAAATATTAGATTAAAGGTAAAAGAAGAAAAGAAAGGGAGAAACAGAACAAAATATACGGAAATAGTAGAGGTACAGGAGTAGGAAAAAGAAAATAAGAAAAGAGAAACATCCAAGAACTTCAATACCATATCCTTTGTCTCTTGGGACCTGTAATTTGATTGTAATTTGTTTCGTGGGAGGTAACTTCGGCAAGAAAGAAGACTACGGAATCTGCGAAGAAGTAACGAAAGAAAGATATAGAAAAATGATTGAGGCGAAGAAAGGGTGCTCGGAAGAATGCGTAGAAGGAAATGAATCTCTCTCATTCTCTCAGAGGTCATCTAACTCTATCATACGCACATGATGATGATGGTAATGATGATCATGTAGGAGGAAGGAAAGAGAGATAAACAAGAACAAGCCATTCTCTGGCATCAGAAGGAATTAATATAGTATCCATAAAAATTACAGATTTGAAAGTCCACAAGAACATGCATAATCTTTCTTTGTTGAGACTTCCAATTTGTGTGTTGTGATTAAGATTCATTGTAATCATTCTTAGTCTCCCCAACTTTTGTTTCCTTTTCTAAACAGGATATTAAGCTCATTTTTAATGCTTGTTTTCTACCTAATTTGTTTTTTTTTTCCTCCTGACTTCACGGAGTTATTTTTTTCGTTAACTTCCACATCGGACTACGAATGAATGATAAGCTAGATTACTAGTGCTGTACATTGTGGAAGCGAGAGAAAGCTATTGGAAATGTTCATCTCCTTGTACTTTATCAATTTCACTGTGTTTCATAGAAATCAGCCATTTTTTGCGAAATTTTTGAGTCATGTTTCTTTTCTTTTCTTTTTTTTTTTTTTTTAAAAAAAGAAGGGATTAATTATTATTCTCTTTATTGGCTGACTTCAATCTCTATTAGTAGAAATTGCTGAGAAGTTTCACAGAACATATCCTATACTATATTGCAATATTTTGCTTGGTAAAGTCTAATGAAAATCTGAGAACCCTTCACTGATTTATTGTCAAAATAGGGTCTTATAACATTTACTAAGTTCTGGTAAATAATATAAAGTTTATAAGATGTTTTCCAGTGTGAAGACAAAACTTCAGCACACAAAAAGTGGCTTCAGATTCAAAAGGTAAAATGTCCTAGCCCCAGCGTTAGAAGAATACCTCTTTTACTCATCGCAGTTTAGGGAGACTGTAGCTAAGGATTATCTCTTTGCTTATTGCAGCCTTCGGAGTAGGTAAATTATAGGAATACTCCTTGTCCAAGGCGGCTTCAGATGTTGGGATTTGAGGAAATCTCCGAAACTCAAGGTGGTCTCGGAAGAAAGTTTAGAAAGATTAGCGATCAGCACTGGAAAAAATGAAATGAAATCTAAGTTTTACTTCCCACGGTTATGCCGGCTAGGCTAAAGGAGACGGTGGTGATGAGAAATGAATGAAATGGTGGAATGAAGAAAGTAGGAAAAGGGAGAACTCCAAGAAGACCCACACATAGTGTTTATCCATCACAAAGCTCACTTGGTGCGAACTGGGATCAAACCAAGGACCCCACGCACGAGAAGTGAACGCTCTAGCACTGAGTCACCGCAGTCCCTGATCAGCACTGGAACTGATGTCTCTGTCCACCCGAAGTCATCTTTTATGGATGTTCTTTGAAGGGGAGGCCCGTGACGAGAGGGTCGGCCATCTTCAGTTCCCTACCGAACCAACTTCGTGGCTTCCTGGTATCCTCCTTATATCGTCTGCTGGTGATTATGTTTTGAACACAATAACACATGTTCATGATTTGAAGCATGTGTTTATAGTAGTTGTTTACATGTGACGGATGGAAACTTATAATATCAAAATCGAATAATTTTTGCTAAAATTATTAACGAATGTAATTCCTAAATCACGCATATATGTATTATGTAGAGAGAGAAAGTAAAATTTACTTTCTCATTCTCGACTACTTTTAAACCTAAACAAAAAATGGTGGAATCCTTAAAGAATATATATATATATATATATATATATATATATATATATATATATATATATATATATATATATATATATATACCATATTGCATCAAAATTAAATAATTTTTATGAAAGTTACCAAAGAAAAGTAGTTTTTCATTTTCATCATAGTATTTAAATAGGAAAAAATTGAAGTTTGGGAACAACTTATCCTATTTAATTCACTTATCCTTAAATTGATTTCAAAATTGCATCTACTAGGGATGGTCGGGATATACTAAAGAAAATATAAACTAGGGACTACCCCCATTGAAAACGGAACATCTAGTCTGGTTGGCCAATGTAATACCAATATACAATAATGTTTATTGTAGTCAGCAGATTTGGAACTATGCACTGAATTAGGAAACATTATGGAGCACATATTTATTGAAAATATATTTTGAAAAACGTTTATCAAGTCAAATTGTAGACATTTTAGCAGAATAACGTGTATATTTGAGTTTTGGCGACGAACTATACAAAAATTTCCATTCTCTTTAAAAATTAAAAAAGAAAAATATTGCTCGTGAAAATAAAATAAAATCGTTAAGTTTTACGTCCCACAGCTATGCCGGCTAGGCTAAAGGAGACGGTGGTGATGTGAAATGAATGCAATAGTGGAATGAATAAAGTAGGAGGAAATGGAAGACCCCACGAAACTTCGCATGCAGTGTTTGACCACCACGAAGTTCACATGGCGCGAGCTGGGATGGAACCAAAGACCCCACTCACCAGAGGCACTGAGCCACTGTGGTACAAAATGTTGCTGGTATCTGGGATAGAAAAATCCATTATTCTCATTCATATAAAAAAGCAATTCTTCACTAAAGGATGATATCTATGCTTGTTGAATGGGGTGTGTTACGATTTTTTTTTTTGTAGAACACTTGATGATAAAATTCAAATAATTCCATATTATCCGAATATTCAAATTATTCAAATACGTTTTATTTGATAGTAACATATGAGGTACAAACGTGAGTTTTGACGAGAAAAGACGAAATGAGCTTGAGAAGATTCGAGGAGAAAGTGTTAAGAATAATTTACAGATCAGTAAGGCAAAATGGAAACTGGCGTGTAAGAAACAATAAGGAACTAAAAGTATTAATGAAAAGAGAGGATATTGTTAAGATTTATCAAAGGACAATGGAAGCAGTAGCTGGGTCACCTAGAAATGATGGAAGATACATCTATACTAGAAAGAACATGTTACCACGTTTAACATTAAATTTAATTACTAAAAGTACATAAGTACTCAAGTACTTGATTATATAAATATTAGCCAATAAAAAGATAGCAACTATTAATAATACGGTATAAGTAAATTTAAACTTTTTTCATTTACTGTCGTTGACAGATTTATTGGCAATAATCAATCTTGAATGTCGGTAGTACATAGAATTAATATTTAAACATTTTAAATTAAAATAGTACGTAGAATTGGCCTGTAAGCAGAGACTTATCATGATCGAACAAGACTACACCTGAGATATGACAGATAAGGAAAGATTGTTCAACCTAGTACACATTAATGACATACATAATCTGATTTGAGTTATTTTTAACCAATTTCAAAACAGGATATTCTTAGTTTGACCTATATATATGTATGTCTATGGGTATGTTCCAAATTATATCGAGAATTACTGGTCATATTTTGATGCGGTTTTCACTAATTTGAATAAGCTATTCCCATAGAATGGTTCTATGCATGAAATATTTAAAAAAATAATTGCAATAATTAATTAATTATTTTAAAAAGTAAATTTATTTTTGCAGTGCATCATGAGAGGAAACTTATCCTAAAATATGCGGCAACCAGACAATCCACAAAGTAAGGTGGGTTGCATATAACCAAAGATCAAGAAACTTTTTTTCTAACCAGCTTCTTCCAAATTAACATTGGTGATGTGATTTTAGGTCATTGGCGATGTCATGACTGGTTATATATTGGTCTTAGTCAACTTTTGCCAGAATATCATCCACGTTCGCCTTCTGTGATTGGTCGCCCTCTGCGAAGAACATTTTGGACATCGGAATATCTAGGACAAAAACAGAATTAATGCCTCATAAATTTACCATATATAGGCATCAATTTGTTCGGTTTGGCACGACTTCAAAAATATTTTATAGATGATAGTTTAAATAATAATCTTTTTTTTTTTATCATAATCGCCGTTGAGTTATATAGACTCTCTCAATAAAGAAAATCCCAAAATAATATAAGTCAAATGATCTTTGGTCTCATTTCTTACTTGTCTTCTAAGTTAAAAATGATTTCGTGAATTAGTACTTTGTTTTTTCAACGATTTTACGGTAAAGGCACCTGCTCTGAGAAATCCAATTCCAGCATCAGTTGTAAGTTTCTTTCTGAAAGACATTGATGCCCTGTTTGTTGTATTTTCCTGTTTCTCCGCCTTGAAGAGAGAAATTTGGTTGTAACCATTTTTTGGATATCACTTTTCATTTTAAATTATAAAAGTTATTTCACTGATAGTCTTTTGGTCCGCAGCGATCATCAAGAAGCAGAGACAATCTACAGGCTATTCGCGTTTACAAAACCATTTACTTTTAAAGTTTATTTATTCTAATTCTTGTTCCAATACAATGTAAAGGAAGGAAAAAGTTTCAAGTTCATTAAAGTTTAATTGCTAGTAACAATATTATACTGTTAGAAAACAAAATGAATATTTTATAATATACTTCTTCGTGTTACACATGAAGCTGTATACATCATTTATCGTTTCTTATGTTGTCACTTTCAGTTCTCATACTAAACCTCTCTCAATCTTGGTGTCGCCAAAAGAAAAAAAAAAGGATATATAATGGTTAGCATTGTGGCTGCTACCTTCTAGTATATTGTTGTGATGTAATGGTAGACAGAACGCTCGAGAAGGGAAGAAAAGGACCATTACCTTCTCCAAGATTGGAAGACTGGTGATCGTAAGAAATTTTTACAACCTCTTGTTCTGCTCTTTCATGTTATGAAAGGTGCACGGGGCTATATAGCTTCTGGAATCAGTCTCTCGTAGCCCTTCACGTGGAGCAACACGTACACTCCTTCCAATCACAAAATGACAAAAGGAGAAAAAGTAAGAATAATAATAGAAATAAAAAGTAAAGAGGTTTCCAGCAGTTATTCGAGTTAGTGCATACTCTCTCACTGACAGACAGAAAAACATTGGTATACCTACCTAGTGATGAATACTTCCAGAATGATTCCCTCTAAAAGAACCGAATCCTTCGCTGGATCGCATTTTTGAAAAGAATCGGAATGACATGAATGGATTCAGCGTTGTTGACGGAATGAGATGGACCAATTCAGAAGGGCTCAGTTGATAGATTCGGATGGATGGAATCAGATAGATTTTATTGGACCTTTTTAACATAATGTCGGGAATAAATGTTCAAGTCTACAAACACGGCAACCCTACATCATAAGTTTCTCTAATTTTGCTTCAGCATTGTCCTCCCCTTCCACTACGGATGAAAGAAGTAGTACTTTACGTTTAAGGAAAAATTGATTATAAAATTATATGGAAACTCGGAATATCATTAAACTCAACAGAAAAAGAGGATGTGACAAAAAAAAAAAAAAAAAAAATCAACAACTAAATTTTTCATCTCTTTCTTAAATTATATACTGTTTTTGTCTTTATGTTTAACACTGAAAACACATTTTTCTTCTTCTTTTAAAAAGAACAGATAAACAACAACCAACTGCTGGTAAAAGAGAGAGAAAATAAAAATGCAATAAGCTTGTTTTTCTTTCTTTTTTCCTTTCTTTCTTTTTCTTTCTTTCTTATTTTTTTTTTTTTTTTTTTTTGTAATTCATAAAGAATATTTCTAAAATGTTTGTATGGTACGCATGTCATGTCTTGGAAGTTACAAAATAAAAGTAAAGCTTAAATATACGTACGGCTTATATAGTAAACTGAAATTCTGAATCTCCAAAAGTTAAGTACTAAATTAAAACATACGTTTTCAAAGTGCTTACAGACATATCAACAAGATTGAGGAAATGAGGAAACTGGGAAAATAAAAATACATAAAAAACTTTCTTATACTAAAGAAGTAACTTATTTTATTAGTGAATTAAGTTTATATTTTATACAGAAATTGAATAATAATAACGATAAAATAAAGTAAAAACTGTTAGAAAAATAAAGTAAAATAAATCTAGCAATGAATGGTAGACTAACAAGAGAAAACAATGAAAGATAACACGAAAACAATAACCTAACTCTTTGGCCATTGCAGCTTATAAATGGTTATGGATAGTCGAACGATTTTAGTTGACACATCGGCTCCTATCAATGTAATATCTAGGTTTCTAGACGCAGGAGTCATTCAAGGATGCCTACCACGAAGTTAGGTCACCATAAAAAAAAAAAAAAAAGTATGCACAGTGGGAATTGACAGGGGATTACTCAAGCTACTTACTACTTAATCTACTAATCACTACTTAATCTTCATTTTTATACAGAATATTTCCTAAGTATCTATTCATAATAATGAATATTATACAAATATTACTTGGGAAATCTACAGAATGTTGAACTGTGGGAAATGAAAAAATCTAGAACCTTTCTAAATCCATACGTATTGGCTCTGCTCTCTCTCGCCAAACGTTGTGCAAATTAGGCCTAGTTATTGACGGAAAAATGAAGATACGAAACAATGGTGCAATAAAATTTATTCCTGATTGGTTTCATATGCTGAAAAAATCACTTCAGTTTCTTAGATCAGCAATCTTTTTTATTAGCTTGACGCAGCTCGCCGGGTTCAGTGATGACAGTCTACAGGTAGAAAACAGAAGGTGTGTTTTAAGAAACGCCGTTGACAGCACATGCTGTACTGGAAGATAAAAATGTGAAAATCTACTAATTTATTTTCTACTACAGAGATTGACAGTAGTAGATAAGTGGAAATCAGATCATATTTATAAAAAACGTTAATTTTGAAGAGAAATATAAATTTATAATTATTGAACTTACGTATATTCATAAAAGCAAGAGAACCTTGAACTACTATAATGAATTGTACTCTCATTTCAAAATCCTAGACCAGCTATATCCCTTTTTAACAAATGATATAGTGATCCTATTTACACCCCTGCGAGGGGTTAAATCAAATCCGTTATGGGTAACTAGAATCACATAGTTTTTGACAATCGACATCCACAAATACATTTTTATAATTTTATTATTAGTTTTTGACAATCGACATCCACAAATAATTTTTATCATTTTATTATTATTATTACTTACCAAAGACGTTTACATATCACTTGTGGTAATACTCTTTGTAAGTATCAATCTTCATCCAAGGTGTTTTTTCTTACTACACTTTCAAATACATATTATACACTGAAACAGTGTCGTATTTTAAGTAGTATTATTTTTGTCTCGCCTGGAAATACGAGATGAAACGATATACGGACATATGTTTTTTCGAGACATTTTCATTAAACGAGATGAGAAATACTTAAGTCTCCTCTCGTATTCTACTGTTTCTTGCGGATCGCTACATTTATCAATAATTTTGTAATTTGTATTTAATAAATGTCTTTCGATCAATATGGTTATTTACAGTAGGATAATTTTAAATTATTTTACATCACTTCATTAAAAGAGTTTCTGGACTGAAGTGTCTAATATCGCAGCGTTACTGGTATGGAAAGGATATGTGAAGTTTCGGTTGAGAAAACCTCGAGAGGTTAAAAAAAAAAAAAAAAAAAAAAAAAAAAAAACTTTGGTTTACCGAGAAACAGGCAAAGAGTAACGTATAGATAGATGTCACGATACCACAGATTATATCATTATCAAATATGTTAGCTTTGTGTGGAATAAAATTCACTCAAGAGTTCCTGATTCTGTCGCGATAATCCTTCGATATCCTTAAATTATATCATGATCATGGCCATCATCATCATCATAGATAATCTGCCACTTGCCGCTGCCGAGAAGCTTTTATGTACTCTTCGTCCTCTTTTTGTGTTTTAATATCACCCAACAACTATAACCTCTTTCGCCACCTCCCTCTTTTCCCTCTCCCCATACCTTCTAGCACGTACCTCATGATTGAAATCACACAATTAATTCCAAATAATCACAATACATTTGCAATATATACACAAAAGCAACATTTATTGTTTTCAAATTTTATTGAATTGTATAAAAATTTGTTTCTCTTCCAGTGGGAGGATTTTACAATGCACACTAATGAAAAGACGGCATTTTTCACGGAATAAAAATGCATTTAAGAGTCTAGATTTCCTAACGTAAATTTATCTATGTTTTATCTACTGGCGAACGTTAACAGCTATTGTTTCACACGAGCAATATTTTCACATAAAGCAAGATGTTTCTTGGTGTGTATGACGTCACTGTATCACTATTTCAATGCTGTATTTTTTTCTGATTTGTCTTAAGCGTTCCGATCAGCCGTTATTATTTTTTTTTACTTACTTTCTAATTTTACTGAAGAAAAAAATACACCCTTCCCTTGCACTGATTCGAACCTCCGATCTTTGTGTAAGTTTCGTTCTTCCTATTATTTTACCACTGGTTTATCTGTGCGAGTGTTATTAGGGTTTATTTGGTGGAGTATATAGGAAGACTGTCACAGAAATTAGTTGCTTGTATATTTGAATTGAAAATTTTCCCCGTTTCTTCATGTATATGTAATTGAATGTTTAGACAAAATATCAGGATTTTGTAGCTAATATTTATAATAATTTCATGACAGAAAGAGACTAGATAAGATTTGATAAAATATTTCATATATGGGTATAAATTCACAATAGCCTTGCTCTTCGGAGTGAAGTTTCAAATTTCAGCATTCAGGAGTACGAATTCACTCTAAATTCCGAATTATAGTGATCGCACGGAGTCGTGAAGCTTGACCTAGATCTATCAATTTCACCACCCAATAAAACGCAACGGTATCTCCCGGCCGTCAATCCTTATCCATGTAATTTCGCCAGCGTCGTCTCTCGTGCTATAAGGAGAACATCTCCTGAGAGTGCAGTGTTATCGGATTGCTGCTAAGTTTCAATTTGTTTACTTTTGTTATTTTTGCTATTATTGTTGTTGCTGTTTAATTCGAATAGTTGTTAGTATCCGTGTTATTGTTCTCTAAGTGCTGTTTTCTGTCACGTGTTTGCCATATCTTCTAAATTTGGCAACACTGTTGGTGTATTTCTGTTGTTTCATGTTTTCTCAAATGTGCGTTCGCAAGGCAGCTCTACCAATCATGCTGAATGCTTCCGATGCATCACACGAGAGATAAAATAGTTATATGATTGGTGTAGAGCCCAGCCTTCATAAGTCCTCGTGGTCACTATAGATACGCCAGGATACAAGGATATGCTACACTGTTGCCAAACTTTGCCAGTTCAGTACTGCCATCTTATCAAGGTACTCATTAGGAGAATAAGCCATGTGTGTACAGATTCTTTTGGAACGGACCAGTAGGTAAATCTTACTGTTACAACTGACATTTCTGGTGTAATTGCCGGAATACATTTCTGCACTACTCGAGAATGACAGCATTCTTTATTCAGCTCACACAAGTATTGCCTTTAATAAGAAAGTAAAATGCTTTTAAGATCCCTAAAGTAAAGTAATACAACTGTTTCTATCATAAAGGATAAGAGTCTAAAAAGAATGTGTAACACTAGTACACTCAAAGACATAGCGGACGGAAGTTGAAAAGCAGAAGCTAAAGTGGAACATGGTTTATAAGTTTGTGTAAGTAATAAGCTCTAACATGTACAGTACCTCCTACGTCAAATACAGTAATTAAGCATAGCTCGTGTGGTCTTTTTATTTCACTCTTTTCTACCTTTAATGGCGTAGGCATTTTCTTTTTGTTTTTATTTTTGCTGGATGGGGGAGAAGAGCATTTCCTTTGTTGTAAGACCATATGCACAACTTTATCTGTGATCTTCCAAAG
This sequence comes from Thermobia domestica, assembly GCF_964235325.1. NCBI lineage: Eukaryota > Metazoa > Arthropoda > Insecta > Zygentoma > Lepismatidae > Thermobia > Thermobia domestica. The sequence continues at coordinate 97,441,897 of NC_137468.1, forward strand.
AAACATGTTACAGGTCAAAACCAACATAATTCCTTCAACACGCCAGAGTACTAAAAATGATAAGTCATCAACTTTTACGACATGAGTTAGTACTCCTGCCAGGAATTTATTGTTACCTTGTCTCTCTTTGAACTGTTCCCCTGCTTCTTTCTTCTTCTTCGTCTGTCCCTTTGTACGTACGTTCTTCTTCTTCCTTTAAAACCATTCTTATATACTGCATTTGTACTGAGTAAAGAGTCTTCGTAGTTCATGGTGACTCATACTTGTAGATGACAATTTCAAGATATATATACATAACAGACATCCGCTGTCCCTCTTTCCTTCTATAAGACATTAACACAGAAGACATTTTCTGTACGTTACGGTAGTTCCATTTTAAGTTTCGCATTCAAACACCAATTTGTTTCATAAGTCAAAGACGCCAGCCAGAAATGTCCGACATTTTATGTCCTAAAAATGAAATAAAAAAGAGTACTTATTATCAAGTTAATTGTCTACATTTCCCCTTTTCTAATTCATTCTTCGGTCTCGTTTATTATTATTATTTCCATATTTATCTTCTTCTCCATCTTCGTATTCTATTGCGTATTTGTTAAACAAAGACGGAAGCTTTCTTCTTCTTTTTTTACATTTTATGTGCAAATTCTTTGTTTGTACAAAGCATTCCGTCCATATTGCACACATACGTACCAGGGGCGGATCCAGGACGGACTTCCGGGGGGGGGGATTGTAATACTTCTACTTAGAGCTACTTTTAAGAGCTCCAAACTCTGGGATGGGTTTTATTTATATATAAAATAAAAAAAGTTCCTCTTCTGAGGAAGGGGGGCAATCGCCCCGATCGCCCACCCTGAATCCACCCCTGATACGCACATGGCCGAAATGATAAATGCTAACAATAACAGTCATATACAGTATTTCTAGAGAACACAGGCGCCATTTTTCGTTTGAGGACCTACTTCATTTTTTAAAATAGAACAATGAGCATAATTACTTTCAACATGGAATGACTTAGACACGAATATTTGCTAATCATTCATAATATTTAATATACGATATAAGAATTGGAGAGAATCACTACATTGGTACATGAAAATTAAATATCCATTGTTTCATAGCAGTTACCAGTGACGACGCCGGCTTTAATTTCTTGGAGGGGAAGAGACATTTTGGGAGTGCAGCTATTTTTTGTATACTGAAAATAATACGTAGTTTTAAAATACCTAACTTACATTACAATATACCATGATTGGGGAACAGTCGAGGGGGCGCCAGCACCTTTGTGCATCCTCTAGCTTCGTCACTACCAGTTACTCAAGTCAGATGTGCCACTAACGTCTCTGATTCTCACTTAGAGAGCAACTGGATATTATAAGAGCTTGGGGCGTGAGCAGAGGCTTACCCGTTAGTTTTACTATACATTTACTCATTTTAATTAAAAATATTCTCTGATTTGTCAACAAATTACAGTTTTTACTTCAATTTTCGACTTTCTTGTGACACCAAAGGCTAGAACTTATCTGAAATAAGATTGCCCACAACGCAGGTCTAGTGGCTAGCGCTCGTGCCTTTGATGTACAATCAGAAACAATATTAAGTATAGGTTGGAGGTATAAGAAATAACAGCTTCAATCTAACTTCATTTTGTTTCTGACTGCATATGGTCCTTGGTTCGATTCTCGTTGAGAAAGTATTTTTAAATTAACGCATTATGGTGATTCGGATTCCACCTTAAACGTCTTACACAGACTCGGTGCTGAAAAAAGATGCTAAACTTCAATAACCATACAATAATACCGCCTATACTTTACTTAAGAATCAATCGAACTATGCTGTTCAAATATGAAGTGATCATACGACCACTGCTCAAAAGGGGACTTTTTAAGATCTGAAATACAGGATTTTTTAAAGAGAAATTTTAGTACTGTTCAGTGCAGGTTCGTTGTATGCTTTGTTCGCAAAATTTTTGCTCAGCAGGAAAAAAACAAAATTACTCTGAAAGTAATGGGAATGATAAATCTACTTAATTAGTAGTAGCCATTTTAATGAGCCTAGCTTTTGAAAATAAATTCTAACGAAATTTCCTATTTAGTAATTTTAATCGTAGGATTTTTTCATAATATTTCCGGCATCTGGAAGTAAGGCGAAAGTGTAGGATATATGCAGAAAAAGTATCACGTATATAGCATAGGTATATAAAAGTTTGAAATCTCACGTCAAAGTTTACATCACAATTATTAGATGTGGAGCTTCTAAAAAAATAAGGTTGTCCATGAGAGGAAACAAAATGAGCTAATTGGGAAGACGAGACGAGACAGAGTTCTTCCAATAGAAACGGATACACCTTACAAAAGAAATGAAAAATAAAAATGTAGTAAATTTTCCAAATGCGGAAACAAAATTCGTCCATCATTGTTTTTCTTTTTTAAAAAAGAATCTTTATTACTGCACTTACAACGTATCTAGTGAATGGTCTCTTACACTTTATATTAATGTTTAATTACAGTTTTTTGTTTATTTTTTTCTAAGCAGCAAACAGAGAAATTCTTTTGCAAAAAATTAAGTAAGTTTGAACACCAAATTTGATGTCTCATAATTCGGGAACTACAGGCATGCACACCATGTTTCATATGAATATTGTAAACTTCTTCCCTTTGTGGAGAGAGTAGAGCTAGGTGGAATAAATTAGAGTCCGGAATCAACTTCCACTACCTGTTTATTATAAAATCCTCTAACAAAATATAACAGTATTTTCAGAAATATTACAATATAACTTTCTGTAATGTGAGGTAGAGAAAAGGTAGGACAAGACCGTGCAGCTTTCGGACTGGATCTCTACAGAGATCCGAGCAAGCTAAGCAAAGTGGAGTGGGGAACCTCAGTGCTCCGAAGCAAGCAATGAGGGGGGTTAAGAGTTACAAAGCTCCGAAGCAAGCTAAGCGACTGAGGTTGGAATTCCGACAGAGCTCCGTGCAAAGTAAGGTGAGGGGAACGGAAGCCTCGAGTTCCGCGACAAACTAGAGGCTTTTAGATTGGATTTCTCCTAGAGCTCCAGGGAAGCTAGAGAAGGAATGACCAATCGCAGACTGGTAGCTGTCCGTTGAATCCTCTTCGTCATACAGACGCTCCGGCTGCTGCTCCCTTGTGGTTATGTGACTAGGTGGTCGGCCGTGTAGTTATCCAACCCGAGGTGGTACTCCATCACAAAATACGTGTGGTTGTTGTTCACAAACAGGAGGTAGTGTAATGTTTATAAACACAAGCCCGTGGTATATTACAATATTAACTACGTCTAGTCCAAAGGCAATCCAAGTTTCAATAAAAGATGAGTTTTATGAATGAGTTTTATCAATGGCGTACGATATACGAGACTGTCTTCGCGATATTGATTTTAAACTTCCAAACTATGCTATGTAGATAAACATTGAAAAATTTACACAACAAGAATGCCCGTCCATCTGTCAGTCTGTCTGTCGACACGTATTAAAAGCAAAATCAATAAGAGATATCGAGAAGCAGTTTTCTGGCGTCAACCCTCTATTCAAACTGAAAGTGGGGGCCGTGGGGGCTCAATGGTAGAGCGTTTACCTCTGGTGCTTGGGGTCCCGGGTTCGATCCCAGTCCCCACCATGTGAACTTTGTGGTGGACAAACACCGTGTGCGTGGGTTTCCTCGGGGTTCTCCCCTTCCCTCCCACTTTCTTCATTTCACCATTACATTCATTAACCATCATCACCGTCTCCTTTAGCCTAACCGGCATAACCGTGGGACGTAAAATTCAAAGATTTCATTTCATTTCATTTTTTCAAACTGAAAGTGGTACAAATCAACCACTGCCGGATTCAACATTAATCACAAGACAAGAAACGGTAACAGATAATGAGAAGCAGTATTTCGTAATCGATTCAGAGTCTACATTTCTCTACTAAAACTGAAGTGATATAAATCTATTACCATTTCCGGTTTTAACACGTTGACTTCCATGCGCATCATCGATGATTCATAGCGGCCCTACTTTGCGGAGTTATGTACATAGAATGTGATACACAGGTTTTGTATAGTTTGAAGCCATGTGAATCACCGGTGCTACACAAGCACATAGGTTTATCTGGTGAAATGCATTTCTGCGGCCTCAGAAAGTTGCTTGGTATTCTTGGTTTCCGGCTCCTGGAAGCTTCCGAAAACGAAGTACTGGACTACTGTTTAGATTAGATTGGAGGAAAAATACTACAATTAAAAAAAAATGGTCTTACGGAGCATTTTACCTAATTTCGCAGTGGAAATTAACTTGTTAATATTGTTATAGTAAAAAATATATATATATATATATAGAGAGAGAAGCGATTTTTTGGAACCCACTCAGTCTCAGGAATATATTCCATTTACGCCCTTATTCTTATACTAAAACCGGAAGTGGCATACATCCATTACTATTTACGGTTTCACTATTGATCTATGTAGAGCGAAAATTGTAAGAGATATCGAGAAGTGGTGTTTCAAATCGAATCACTTTCCAAAGAAGAGCTTCAATTTCCTCTATTAACTCTCTATTCAAACCAGAAGAGGAAAAACAAAAAATTTCTGGTTTTAACGTTTATCGTCATACAGCAAAAACGGTAATAGATAGCTCGAAGCTGTTTTCTGCAATGGAGAAACATCCTAGAATATATTCCATTCTCACATGTTCTCTACTAAAGCAGAAAGTGGTAGAAATCGCCCAAGAATAAGTTCCTTCTCTGACTTGTCCGTACATTACAACTGGAAGCTACGTATACGGACTTGCTATTTCCGGTTTCAATATCAAATTTGAATACTCTGGAAGTTATCACAGTTTCACAATATGAAACGAAACAGTTTTTATCTTAAAAGAAGACTAAAAATTGCAAAAACGGGACTCCATGCGGTTATTTATACGAGAATAAGTCAATAAATATCTGCAATTAATTTGTATTATTTATTACCACAAAAGTACGTTTTTATTCATATAATTTTTCAACGAAGTCACCCTGATTTTTAATGTATCTGGTAACCTGTTGCACTAACTTTCCGATATTCTCTGCAAAAAATAGTTTTTGGTTGCGCAGCTATTCACGAATGCAAAGCTTCCTTCACCTGTTCATTGCAGCTGGATCGTTGGCCTCTGACAGCACCTGTAAGCGGACCAAACAGATGTAATCTAACGGGACGAGATCAGGAATATATACCGGTATACGATGCTCCAACACCTCAAAACGCAGCGTCTCAAGAGTTTGAACGGTGTGGGCAATGGTATGTCGATGCGCATTGACATACAACACAAGGAGGCCTTCCGACAAACAACCTTTACGTTGCAGGTTTTAACTTGCTTACCAACTTATTATTGTACCTTTTACTCTTTATTGTTAAGCATTTTCACATGTAATGTTCCAAGATTGGCCCTCGTAAGTTCCAAGACACTGTGAGCATCTTTTCCTGTAGAAGGTTGACTCTTGATTTCTTCTTGACGGGAGGTCCGAGGTACTTCCATTTCATGTTCTAGCGTTTGCTCTCTGGTTCAAAGTAATAAATCCACGTTTCATCTCCAGTGATGATTCGCCCGAGAAATGCTTTACCTTAATTACCATAACAGTCTAGTAGGTGCTGACAGATTCTTACACGGTTTCGATTGTGCTCGTCATCTATTTTTTTTTCGGAACCCACCTTGCACAGACTTTGTGAAAGTTGAGCCTATTATGCATGATGGTATATGCAGAACCATGACTAATCTGCATGTGGGTTGCCACTTTATCAACAGTCACTCGTCTGTTATTCAGAATCATAGCACGAAGTAATTCAATAGTGCCATCAGTTGTTGCTGTAGTTGGACGCCCTGCTCTTTCCTCATCCTTCACGCTCGTTCGATCACTTTTGAACTGTTCAATCCACTGGTAAACACTTCTGGCAACATATTGTTCTCGTATTGTGCTGAAAGTCTTCCATGAATTTCCACTCCGGGTACACCTACAGGTCACAAAAACGCTGTTCTGCTTGGTGCACAGAGACAGTAGCGCGGCCATCTTTACTTTGCAACAGCGTAAAGCGGATTAGTGTGATAACGTTGCAATACTATACAGGCGAAGCCAACGGTGACTCCTAGTGTCTGGTGAGCACAAAATGCGTAGAGTCAATCTGAAAAGAAATAGAAAAATATTGCAGTCACTTATTAAACTTACCCTCGTATATTTTATAAATTATGAGGTATAAATAATGAGACGGAACCTCTAAGTTAGTTCTCGAATATATATACGTATATATTATTATTACTGTTACTAGATACACTATTACCTAGGTACAATGTGGCGCTATTTTAGAACTGCCACAAATTCATAATTTCAACAAACTCAAAACAAGGAAAATATTGCAGAATTTCATGTTTTCTTAGTGGGACAAGAATCCTTTTGTTTAAATCCTCGTGAAAGAGCTGTTTCAAACTTTATCCATATATATATATATATATATATATATATATATATATATATATATATATATATATATATATATATATATCACGTGTGTGTGTGTGTGTGTCCTCATCTATCCACAGAACAGGTTAACGAGCTAACCATAGACCAATCTTCAAAACAAACAAACCATACTCTGTTGATACAAGTTTTGTTTGGTTCTGCTCTGTATTGACCCATCCACTCTGGAGGCAAGAAGAAACAGGGGAAACGGGAATGGGAGATTTTGCTTGTAAACTTTGCAGATATGTCTGGATAAAGGAGAGAAACATTTTCTCCCAACAAAGACAATATAGAAACAAAAACATTCAGCTGAAGATGTATGTATTAAAACTCAATTCAGAGAGAGAACGCTTGTACAGACATACCATAAACTATACTGCATTAAAAAAATAAACTTTCGAATTCCTGAACGATAACGAAAAAGAAGAGAGAAACACCATTACCAAATTAATATACATATATAGGGTTTCTCAAAAGTATGGACTCATACGGACTATTGAAGATTTAGAGTACGCATAATTGAATAAGTAGAATATAGCTACAAGGCGAGTAACGAGAAGAATGCTTATAATGGCTAGCACTCATTAAAAAAAAAGAAAAAGGTGTATTTGGTGAAATATGTACTACAACGCATTTAGTGATACAATAGACACTCTTTAATCCGGTATTCTACGGTTCGACTTATTCTTTATCCAGCACCGATGGAGGTGATCGCGTTTTTTTTCGAATAGATTTGATCTTTTATATCTTGACTATCGGGTCGCGTCACTGTGTTACCCGCGTTTTTAGTTGGCTCGGTGTTGATTTACAAACCCTTTATGAAAAAATATAACCCTCTCTTTTCTCTCTCTCTCTCTCTCTCTCTCTCTCTCTATATATATATATATATATATATATATATATATATATATATATATGAAATAACACCCTGTGTTTGACTGTCAGTTAATATTTTAGAACAGTGTTTCCGTTTTCCAGTGGGTGTGCACGTAGAGTACTGTACTGTCAAATGTTTTCGAACCCAGGTGCGAGTCCTTCAAATACTAATAAAATTAATAAACGTAAATATGTGATTCTCGCTGTACAGCAGAAACTGGAAATAATTAACCGTCTCAAAAAGAGGCGAACCAGATGCTTCACAATCCATGATTTCACTGGGTCTTCTACAATTAATGATATAAAAATGACAAATTATTTTGTACAGTACGATATTTATTTCGTCTGTATAGGTTCTGAATGTGCACAAACATAAAATACAATGTTTTAATCGGCTTCATTTTTATCTAGAGTGATTTATCTTCGGTATTTCCGTTACAGCTATATTGACGTTTGATAATCCGGCACGGCCGTGGTTCCGAACGTGCCGAATTAAAGAACGCTTACTATACAGAAGTTATTTTCCAACGTAATTACCGCTATTGTCCAAACACTTATTAAGTCGGGATACTAGCTTTTGTATCTCACTCTCACAGGATTCTAGTGCCTCCTGCTGGAACCACATTTTAACTTCGTTCTGGACCTATTTCTTACTGTGGAACTGTTGTCCAACAACATGTTTCCATAAACGAATTCTTTGTGAAAATCTGCTGAATGGTTACCCTGTGCTTGGGGAAAACATGACAGGGCGCACTTCACATTTGGCGAAATTCTGAAACGGCGCAGCCATTGTAACGCACACTAGGCTCGATATAACGATAAGAAGCAACCGTGAGAGAGAAGCAGAAGACTGACAATGAGATTAGAATAAACAAAAATATACGAACGCACGAAAATATTACTTTTTCCGTCCATAAGGAAGGTATTCTTACCTTACGGATACGCATTTTACACTATAGTATATGGAATTTGTTTCAGGTAAAAAGTTGAAAAAATCAAAAACTATTAAGGGTGGATTAATGTTTATATTTCCGTATGCTGGATCCGTTGCAGAGGACCTATGAAATGTGCTGATTATCACTGGCTTTTTTTTTCGTTTTGTAATGGAAGAATCTTTAGTCTCTTAAGTTCAACACATGTCTACATTCCGTTGCAGATCACAAAGACAACACTTGAGCTGGATGCTGCGCTATCACACCAACAATGTTACGCACTGTACAACGGACTTTCCATGCTTGTATCGATACCTGCAAAGCTCAAAAGTGCATCTTAGTGAGCGCTTTCTTCCATAATACTTTTCATACATGATACAATAGTTGTTAAAGACCTATATTCTTCTTACTTAACTATGTGTTTTGTAAATACACAACATATCAATATTCTTTATGAGACCGGACTTTTGGGGCACCCTTTACATACAGCGTGTTCATTTTTAAGTAAAGTTTTCGGTAAAAAGATGTACTGACTGTCAACAATACCACTGTAAATATTCTACCATCACTAGTACTTCACTCGAACCACTATTGAAAACCTTCCGTATTCTGCTGCATAAGAATTACCTTTCAGAACATCCTTTACAGACTGCACCCTAATTCTTTCATTTAACATAGCACAAAATTATTTTGGAGAATAGCCTGATTGACGTCGAGGAACTAATCAAAGTATATAATAGACAAGTCACATTTATTTTCCCAATGTACCTAGGTATGACATAGGAGCGCGAGTTGGCAGTGTAAGCGAGTCCATGATTAGTATGCCAACAAGGCCATACGCTATGCAATAATCGATATCCTTCTTTACCTGTCACCATATTGTTTTTTATCAACGCAAAGTTTTACTGTCTGCTCCTTCTACTCTCCATGCAATTTCATGAGAAGAGGAGCGCCCAACTACGACATCACAGAAAATTCAGTTGAAAATGATCATAAGTATACTTTTCCTTCTTTCGGTAACTGTACTTTATTTCACTAACTTAATATTCTTGATTTGTATAATTAATAATTATTAGTTATTATAATTTTATGAATTTATTAATTGCAAATGAGAATGTATACGATCAATGGTTGGATATATAAAAAAATTGCTGACAATATGTTTTGTACTTGTCAATCATCATGGATATTGTGTTCAAGCTTGTATAGACCTATTTGTAAGCAGCGGTTTTGCACATTACGTCTTTGAGCAATATTAAGAGAAATTTCAAGCGGATACATTATACGGTAGTGCTACTTCAGTATTATGTTTTAATTTCAAGCAGTATAATATTTACTCTTCCTTGAAATTCTCGAACTACTTGTATTGTAATCTGCTAGCGTAAACTGGACAGTCTATGCTTTAGTGCAGCGACTTTGTTTGGTATTCACACACATCGATTGCATCTGTTGACAATAATTTGAGATTCTGTTCTTTGTTCCGTCTTACTTCCAAACTACTATAAACAAAGTCACATATAACAAGAGTATGTTGATTTGTTGCTGAGTTAGTAGTGCACATACTCTCACGCAAAATAGTTCACCAGTAGAAGTATAATTTTACTTTGAAACAACCTTTTTGTAAAACTAAGACACTAATAAGAGAAAATAATAATATAGAAATTACGTAGTATACTTAATGTAATAATAGAGATGTTCACTAGATAAACCAGACTCGTGAGGGAGCAAGTACATAATTTGGGCCTTTTTTCGTAAGATGGGACTAGTCAACCAGGTATTAGAACAGCGGAAGGATATATATGGTGTTGATGATTATTGCTTAAAAGAAAGAGGGAACAGAGAGTAGCTACGATCAAGTATCGATAAACGCCTATTATTCGCTTCTAAAATTTAACATGCGCGTCCTCTATGATCTGCTTCGTTCAGAATAGCAATACTACTGTAATGGGATTATATCAACTGATAAGTGAGAATTCTATTGTTGTGAAGTTATCAAGAGAATACAAAAGAAAAATCTTTAATATCGAATTCTGGAATTTGCTAGATTGTTCTATCTTTCGATTTCAGCTTGTGCTTTGAAAACTTGCTTCCCGTTTACAAGTCTCAAAAGTAGGACAACAATAGCTAAGTTTAATAAAATATTTTTGTCACATTCTTACTTTTCGTTTTGTTTATATCCTTCGCCGTACTCCTCTGCATTCCGAGAACTTGGAATCGATTCTTGTGAAAGAAAGAGAGACTGACATCAGCAGAGAACATGTAAGAATTCGAGTGGGTTAAATGGTATGTATTGGCTGGGAAACCTCAAGGACATTAGACGAAGAGGTAGATTCTGCAAGCGACACATAAATACTGGATAATAAATAGCGAAGAACAGAAATAAACACATCTTATATGGTTGAACAAATGTAAAATACATATAAATTTAAAAGGAAATTTGCATATATTACATTGATCAAGTGGTTGATGTGTGAAGTTCGTAGGGTCGCTTGTAATGTGGAACAATAGTGCTGATTCTTTTATTGAAGAATTCGTTCTTGGCCAATCAGAGGCGGCTTTGGAATCACATGACCTTTGTCATTGAACTCTGGGGTCAGTCACGCTGATTTCGGGTGAGATACGTACAACTGCCTCCAAAATTTGGGAGGCATGCATTAGTCTGCCTCTTTAAATCTGAACATTTTGGGAATCTAAACATTTTGGAAGGGTCCAATGGTTCTGAGTATGTAACTCTGAAAAATTCGTCGTCCTAGCTCGTTCCCTTCGATGTGTAAGAAAATTATCAAAAATTAAACATTTCCAGATATTTGTCTCTCACTTGGCTCTGCTTGTCTGAGGAACGGCATGTTACCTGATCAAATGGTACGATGATGTAGGGATCAATGTCCTCTTGATTTTTGCAGGAGTACTTTGGCTCACTCCTAAGTTTTGGGAGAGGTACATATGAACATATCCATTAAATTTTGAAAATTTCCAAAACTAAGAATTTGGTATGGTAGAATAGGACTAGAGTATGTACCTCTGTATGTTTCGGTGGTCCATCTCGTTCCCTTTTAACAGTAAAAAAATGGCGAGAATTCAAATTTCGAAGCTTTCTGACCTATTTTATTATCTTTGATGAGAGTCTAACACGTTATATGGTTATATAAATGATTATAGGAGTCTATTACGTTTCGTAAGACATAGGTACATTGACACACTTCCATCAAAATTTGGTAGGGGTACATAGAACCACCTCTTAAATTTGGGAATTGCCAAAAATGATAAATGTTCTCTAGTACTATATTTCTGTGAATTTGGTAGATCCTACTTGTTTTCTTGTATGGATAAGAAATTGCGCAAACTATAAACGTAATCAATTCGTTGCACTACTTGATAGTTATTGACTTAATTTATCTTTTTGATAGTGCTTTATTGTAACAAATGAATGAATTTAGGGCTCACTCTCTTTGATAGGGCACAGGTAATATCGTACACTCTTTAGAAATTTTGGGAGTGGTTGTGTCACCCTTTAAATTCAGGAATTATCAAAAAGTAAAATTTGGTGAATGTTCTCTAGGACAAAAATACATACATTTGTAAACTTGGTTGGTCCAACTTATTGGGTTCTATGAGTAAAACTTTTCCAAAAATATATACGTGGCAACATATGATATTTTAGTGGGAAAATCTGAATTGGTAACGCTTTTCCTATCATACGATATGAGGCGGGAATTTTAAATTTTGTGCTCAAGGTCTATCAATTTCAAACTAAAATTTCTCAGGAGTGAAAAAAAATAAACCAAACTTTCTAAACTTAAATTTTAAAAATTAAATTTCTAAACGAACATTTTCAAATTAAAAATTTCAAAACTAAAATTTGAGAAAACTTCAAAAGCAAGTCTGTAAAAATATTCAAACAATTTGTAAACAAAAATTTTAAAGTGTTAAATATTTTTTTGTAACTACAAAGTTTTTCAATTTAAAATCTCAACTTTATTTTTAAGAAAAACATTGTTAGGCAAAAGATTGACAATAGAAAAACATTTCATGGTTAGCCGTCAAATTTTACCTAGTTTTATAACTATTTGATTAACAAAATAAACAGCTTAGAATTATTTTATTAGCTAAAACAGTTTCCTGTTATTCGACTACACATATTATATATTATATTTTATTACCTATAACAGCGTTTTCCCCCAATTATGATAGGCATACATGACGTCATTTTTAAATATAAGTTCCAAATAAGGAAGAAGAATAAAATTTCAAACCAAAAAGATGAGTGCTCATATCTGGTTTATCTTAGAATATGACCCATGACTACAAATAATAAAAATCAAAGTGTTAATTAAACAACAAATCAGATTGTACCAAAATAATGTTTACAATGACAGACCAAAAGTTTTCAAAAATTCCGTATATGCAATAAAAGTTGCTAATAAGAAGTTTGAGTGCAAAAAGTTTCAAAGAAGACTTTTGCAAACTAAAAGTTTTCAAATTTAAAACAAAAATGTTTCAAATAAAATTTTAAAAAGTTAAAACAAAATTTCACAAACTGCAATTTTCAAAATTTAATCTAATTTTTTAAACCTTTTAAATATCAATCTAAAATTTATAAAAATGATTTTCAAACAAAAAATTCAAAATAAAAATTCTGAGTGTAAAATGTTCAATTAAAATATTTTAAACTAAAAATTCAGGATATGCAAAATAATTTCAAACTTAAGATTGCAAAAAAAATAATAAATATTATTTTCAAACTAAACAGAAACCAGTGAGAGCAAAATTTTTGAAGTAGGAAAATCGAACTTTTTTAAAAAATAAAATCGATCTATATATATAAAAGAGAACGCACAAAATCCTTTGTCCGCTCATCACGCTAATACGGCTGAACCGATTTCTTTCATTTTTGGGGGGTTGTTAGGATTTGGACCCTAGATGGTTTTTATCATATCACTTTAATTTTCAATTAACAGTGTCTTGAGATAATTGACCAATCAGGTGTCCATACGTACAAAAAATCCTTTGTCCGCTCATCACGCTAATGCGGCTGAACCGATTTCTTTCATTTTTGGGGGGTTGTTAGGATGTGGACCCTAGATGGTTTTTATCATATCACTTTAATTTTCAATTACCAGTGTCTTGAGATAATTGACCATTCAGGTGTCCATACGTACAAATCCTTTGTTATTAGTTCATCATAGGTATAAAAATAAACGTATTTATATGCAACCCGCATGACCCTGTGACTCGGCGGGTTAACATAACTGACAGGCGCTATAAATCACTTGAAAGCGAAAAAGTAAAAATTATCTAAGTAACAAAGTTTATTGCGTTCCGGGATGACCGCAGCGAAGCGGGGCGGGTTGGGGTGACCGCAGCGAAGCGGGGCGGGTTAACATAAATGACAGGCGATATAATGTTAACATTAGTGCAATCTTCTATGGTTTTTATCATATCACTTGAAAGCGAAAAAGTAAAAATTATCTAAGTAACAAAGTTTATTGCGTTCCGGGGTGACCGCAGCGAAGCGGGGTGAACGCTGCTAGTATTGAATAAAAACGTTTTTAAATAGACTACACTTGAAGGAAGGTGCTAGTGTTCATCATAGATATGCAGTGCGAACATTCATTCACCATATTTGAATCTCTCTTTCTCTCTCTCTCTCTCTCTCTCTCTCTCTCTCTGTCTCTTTCTCAATATCGTCAAGTATGAACGCACATGGCTTGAGATGAAGCCTTCGACTCTTGAAAACTTAATGTAAACACTCTAGTAATGTGCTATCGTAACTCTATAGTTTTCTTGTTAAAAACAACGTCATTGTAGATTTTGTTCGGGAGGAGCAGATTCTTTGCTGACATAAAAGTTTCACTTTTATATCAGTGTTTTACTATAGATTTGATCAAACAATGTGTATTTATCAAACTTCAAGTGAAGGGGGAAATTACACTCTCCTTTTCTGCTCAAATGACGCCCCTGGAACATTTAGTTGCAACTAGTGAAAAAATATATCAATCATTGAATAACACTAATTTCTGTCGATAGTTTTTAAAGCTCTGCGCCCGCATTACAGACTTTGGGAAGCACAAGACCTACTGCCGTGATTGACAATTTCCATAGATTTCACAAGAAGCATCTTCCTAGCTTGATATGATATGCAGCCTTTGAAGAAGGGAAATAATGCAAGTAAAGGCGTTTATGAAGCTATGGGAACATTTTGTGACAATTTCTTTTTATTCAGGCTCTACAAAGGCATTTCACAAAAAACGAATGAAAACGACGGTTTTAGAGCTATAAAGCTTGTAAAAATGGTTCGTGTTTTTCCGTCTGAATGGAAAGAATATATTACATCACACAGAATGCTTCAAACAAGGAGAGGAAGAGGAGGAGGACGGGTTGGATTGAAAACAGGGGCACTAGTCGATCGAGACGTATGATTTTTTTAAATGCATAAGTTTGTTAGTAATTTGAACTTAAACTTTTGTAACATTTTCTAAGCTGAGTACCATACACATGTCTTATGAAAAAAAAATGGACCGTCATCAAAGGAGAAGAAATAGTAAAAGCCTCCGAAATTTGAAATTTTGACAATGTTTTACCCAAAAGGGGAAGGAGATAGACGACCCAAACACAGATGTGCAAGCCTTGGTCCTATGATACCATACCAAACTCTTAGTTTTGGTAATATTCAAAATCCCAAACCCTGTGTAACCTTCCCAAAATTTGGGGGTGGGCTGAGGTTATTGGAGGTTGATATCAAGATGATATCAACCTCAATCATATCATGTTACGTGACAATCCTCAGCTAATCAGAGCCGAATGAGTGTCAAAAATCTCGAAATTTTCAATTTTAGGCAATTTTTTATCCATCCGAAAGAACAAGCTAGGACTCCCAAGTTTCCCGGCTTACATGTTCAGGACCCGTAGACCCCTTCAAAATTTTTAGTTCCCAAAACTCCCGAATTTAAAAGGGATGGACCAATGCAACCTCTCTAATTTTGAGAAGTAGGGGTATATATCCTACAAAATCAAAACCACTGATCTCAGAGTTCACTGACTTAAGTCACGTCATTCCAAAGTTGCCTTTGATCAGCCGAAGGCAAATTCATCCATAAAGGGATGAGTACTACTGTGAACCTAAAAAATCCACCACTTGATCATAAAGTTAACGCGGTGTTCTGAAGCTATATGGTGAATTTGCATTGATTTAATGATAGAACATTCACTTTTGATTAGTAAAAAGTTAAAAATTCTTTTTTTTTTTTTTTAGTTTAGCATCCCACGGTTATGTTCTTTAGAATAAAGGAGACAAATGATTAATGAAAGTACATGATTGCAAACGGGAATTGAATCTGGGACGATTAACATTAAAGGCACACACGCTAGTCACCAGACCGGAGAGGAGGGCTTGTTTTGATTAGGGTTGATGAATTGAATTGAAGGCAAACCCTGAGATCAGCGCCAATTGTGTAATTCGGGGATAAAATTTTCAAACTAAAGATTTTATTTTATTTTATTCCCACTGATAATTCCAACATCTATATCCATTATTATTACTAACCATTATCATTATTTTCCATAAGTAGAAGCTTTGATTTGTATATACTTAAACACAAACAAACTATTTGCTGAGCAAAACAATATATTCACATGAAAAACTACATACGTGTTACAGTTTCACTTCACACTTTGGCTTCATCACACACTATCTATTAATACCTAATATTACCTAATATTACAAAGGATGAATTTAAACCAGTAAACGTGGTTCCTCAAATCTCCCATCCTTTCTTGATCATCTGCCACATACCGCATGAAAAATCGGACTTCTGTTAGAAATTCTAGACCCAAATGAAATCCGTGAGTTAAAAAAAAATCACCCTGTAAAATAGTGGTATAAAATAATGAATTCAGCTCTTTTTTGTTTCAATTTGGTACTATATTTCAGCCCACTCCAGATGCATCACATGCATGCATACGTTGCATGTGGGAACACTGAACGTAATGCATCGGAAGAATTCGGTACGATTCATTCTTCCGAACACACGCTTAAGAAAACGTGAAACAGCATTAAGTGTATCAACAACGTTGCCAAACTTAGGACGATGATTAACAAGCAACAGAAAACAGCTCTTAAAGAGCTATAACACGAGCACTGACAATTATTAGAATAAACAGTAACAATTATAGTAGCAAACATATAAAACAGTGAAAACAAAAACAACATAAATAAACAAAACGAAACTTAGCGGCAATCCGACAACACTATTCTCTCGGAAGATGTTTTCCGTAAAATGAAAGAGACAAAAGTGGAAAATTTCATGGATGAGGGTTTGACGACTGGGACTCATCCTCGTGTTCTATTGGGTACTAAAATTGGTAGATTTAGGTCAAGCTTCACGACTTCTTGCGATCACTAATTGCGATTTAGTATAACAACTAAATACAATCTATATTATAAAGTATAAAATAACATAGATAGTTAATTATAGTAATTTAATATTTAAGCCCGTCGATTTAGTTCCTTGACTCGTAGCACGAATTTCAGGCCGAGGCAGCTTTGGCAGCGCCTAGAGTTCTAGCAAAACCGGCTAGAAAGAATTAGTTACGTTTCGCGCGACAGAATTAGAGTTCGACTCAAGATAATGTGACCTTGTGCTAAACAATACCTAGAATTAAGATTTTTCCTTTTTCACCCAAACATATCTTCCCTTTTTGGCCCAAAAATTTCAAAATATCTCTCATTTTTGGTGGTACATACAAGTGTTTCAATGTCAACATTCGTATTTTACATAAAAATACATATATGAATTTGGTCATTGTTAAAAGATGATATGTTTCTTTCGAATATTGCATATGTATAGTTAGTGACATGTGCAATGATCGATCCATATGTACAGTCAGTGACAAAAGTTCTTTCCGTTTGAACAAATTAGTTTCGTAAATAACTTCAGAACTGAAGGACAATTTGAGTACAGTTCAATAAATTAAAAAAAGAATGAATGTCCCAGCCATAGCAAGGTTGTACGTTCCATTCATACCACCGTTATTCCCAAAATAAACTTTACCAAATGAAAATAACTTTTTTCGCCGATTGTACAACAAGGTCGCGATTATTCAAGGTAATTAGGATCGAGGTTACCTCAGATATGCAAAAACTTGGATAATACAGAGATCAGACAGGAATTCTTTATTATAGTATACTAAGTTTATATAAAAAGCAATATTTTTTGTATACGTATAGTACCATCCAAACTTTTTTCTCTGAAAAAAACAAATAATCAGTGAATGTTTTTTGGAAAAACTCTTGGCCTCTCTTTGATGCTGCGATGTTGTGTCAACGCTGTAGGTTGACAAAATCAACTGGTATTGTTTAAAAGGCTACTTCGGTTAATCGAGAGGCTCGGTTTACAGGGACTCGGATAATCGAAAGTCTATTGTATTTGTAAACAATTATTAATATTAATATTATTTCAACGTTCAACTCACGATTAAATAGAACACATTAAGATGTAAATACGACGGAAATTTAATATACTTTCGTAATCGGCATTGTAACAATTTAATTGTATAAATTGCATTTTCTTGCTATACCATCAAGATATTTGTCGCAATACTGTACAGAGATGGCATGAGTCAATGAAAACTTGACCTATGATCCACTGATCCACTACCCATCGTTAATTCTGACCCACCAAAATCAATCGTCATATATTTTGAAATCCAGTAACAATTCCCCAAAAATCATAAAATATAATCAAATTTATATATAAATACAAAGATCTTTTAAAGGTTTACTTGTGCAACTGACATTCTAGACTTAACAACAATCTATTTCTGGAGTGCGAAATGTTTTGATTTTTCTAGAGCTATCACGAAATAGATAGAGCACCTTTGAAGATTGTCAAAATTCTGTTCCAGCATGCATTCAGGAGCGGTAGACGTGTTAAGTCAGGCGAATTCGACTTGACGGCGATTATTTCAGAACGAAAACTATGTCCAAATCTTGTTTAATACAGTATGTGATATGTAGTAAGTTAGTTCTCATATTTTTTTAATTCACTAGTCCTCGTATTCATATACAGGTCTAGTAGATTGCTCCCTTTTCCCCCTGTATCTAATTAATCAAGAAACAAGCAAATGAAAGACAGATTAGCAATGAAAAGCGATATGGGAATACAGGAATAAAGATAAACTGAAACCAGAACAGATCACAAGATTGAAAGAATCGAAACATCATTTTTTTTCCTTTCGTGTGGGAAACTTCCAATAAAGACGTCTTTTAATATTTCAAAAGCGGTAAAATCACGTGAAGAAACCTTTAAAGAAGAAGGTAAAAAAGTGTAAACAACAACCATCTCTATAATACCTTATATACATTTCAATTCGCTTTCTCTCGAGCTAAAAGGAAGTAAAGAAAGTTCTTTTGGACTAGCTATATATTACACAGATATACGGAAAGAAGCTATCTTCGGTGATGGACCAATCAAAGAGAGTACCTTCACTTATCTGACCATCAAGAAAGAACAGGAGAGAAGAGATACGAAGTAAAGAGGTCATCAAAAGACACTCATAAGAGACGTAGAGGAGAAAATGGACAAAGAAACAAAAGGGGAAAATAAGCGAAAAAGAAAGAAGAGATGTAGAGAAAAATTCAAGTGGTATTTGGGGGACAGAAAACCAGAAAAGGAGGAGATATCTTGTCCAGTTCCATCTTGGTATTGGATCTCAATTGCTTCCATATAGAGAAGAGTGAAGAGGAATAAGAATTGAGATGAAACTGGTAAGGAAAGAGAGAATGAGCTTAAAGAAAAAGAGAGAGAGAAGGAAGAAACGGCATAGGACAGACGATCAAAAATATAAAAGGAAACATTCGAAACAAGAAACAAAGTTAAACATTAACGAACTTGGTATATGAACTTTAATCTCTTTACTAATCTCCTACATGCATTGTGTCTTATTTAACACAGCGAGATTCGAAACGTTATTATTATTAAACACTTTCAACATTCATTTCAAAACGTTTAATAAACTATTTTTTTAAAGTAAACTTTGCAAATATATAAGTATTTAAACTTGAAAGAAATCAAACAATAAATAAAAAAAATAATGCTAGTTTTAATTCGACGTTTCCTGAAACAGTTCCTGTATAAGTGTATGTGAATCTGTCTCTAGTACGCTTAGAGTACCATGGAAAGAGCAGCATGAAACTTCATATTTTTTTAAAAAAAAGTGTATTATTCTGTTATATATATATATATATATATATATATATATATATATATATATATATATATATGTAGGACCACGGTGGCTCAATGGTAGACAACATCGTGTCCGTGAGTTTTCTCAGGGTACTCATGTTTCCTCTCACAATCTCATTCCACTAATTCTTCCATTATTATTCATTTTCCTTAATCATCTGTTTCCCTTTGCCTAAAGGGCATAATCGTGGGATGTTAAACTTAAAAGTTTTTGTTTTGTGTACGTGACTTCACACAATGATTATCTGGCATATGAAGCATTGATACATAATTGGTATATAGTCGATTAATGGAATTTTACACAATTATCTTTGTGCTTCTTTTCATTACAGATAATCTACGATAAGTTGATTGATCAAGAATTGTAGGTCACAATATGTATTGTTCTTGTTGATTGTGCATAATGCATTTATATCGTAATGTCAATATTTCCAGCAGATTATTGCTCTAACTAACTAACTCTGTGGCCTATGGAACCCGGAGGTTCAATGCCGCGTTCACAAAACCTCTCCACTGACTTCTATCCTTAGCCAACTGGATCCAGTTTCTACTTTGTATTCCAATCTTTGCGAGATGCATCTTAATATTGTCTCCTATCTGCGCCTAGGTCTTCCTAATGCTCGTTTTCCGATTGGTCTACCAGTCAAGATTTTGAAAGCGTTTCTACTTTCTTCCGTCTTAGCTACATGACCTGCCCACCTAAGCCTCCTAGACTTGACGACCCTAATAATGTTTGGTAAGCCGTACAAATTATGTAGTTCCTCGTTATGAAGTTTCCGCCATTCCCCATTCCCGTTCCTCTTGGGTCCGAATATTCGTCTTAGGATCTTATTCTAAAATATTTTCAGTCTATGTTCTTCCCTCAGAGTAAGCGACCATGTTTCGCAACCATATAGAACAACAGGCATGATTATCGTTTTATATATTTTAAGCTACAAATTCCTCGACAGAATTCGCGACGACAAGAGATTTTGAACTGAATAATAACATGAATTCCCTGCTTTTAGTCGACATTTAATTTCTTCGTGAATATGATTTTCGTCTGTTAATATTGATCCTAGATATTTGAAAGTAACCACTTTATCAAAAGTATTACTTAATATTTTAACGCATCTATAATTTGCTGTATTACGGTCCCGATGCACTTCCATGTATTTAGTTTCCTCTGCATTTACTTCTAAACCCATGTCCCTGCAAGCGTTTAATAAGATCTCTGCATTTCTTTCTGTTGTTCTCCGGTCATCCTCTATTAAATTTAGATCATCAGTATATGCCATAAACTGGTAAATATCGTTCAACACTAGACCCTGGTTGCTATCTTTGATTTTCCTTATAGCGTATTCCAGAACAAAGTTGAATAATAATGGCGAGAAAGTATCTCCTTGTTTCAAGCCATTCTCGACGTGAAAGCTCGTGGACAAAAATTTTCCTACGCGGACTTTACTTTGGGATTCATTTAAACATATCTTAATTAATCTAATTAGCTTTCTCGGTATTCCAAGTTCTGTAAGAACGTTGTATAATGTTTC
Source organism: Thermobia domestica (assembly GCF_964235325.1). Lineage (NCBI taxonomy): Eukaryota > Metazoa > Arthropoda > Insecta > Zygentoma > Lepismatidae > Thermobia > Thermobia domestica. The sequence continues at coordinate 97,462,962 of NC_137468.1, forward strand.
TCTCCTAACCGAGTCGTAAGCCTTTCTAAAATCAATAAATAGTTGATGTACAGTGGTATTGTATTCCCACTTCTTTTCGAGTATTTGGCAAATGGTAAATATTTGGTAGATAGTTGATCGATTTCATCAGATCCGCACTGATAATCTCCAATAATTTCATCTGCGTATGGGGTAAATCTTGCTAATAGAATATTTGAAAGGATTTTATAGGATGTTGACAGAAGAGAAATGCCTCGATAATTATTACAGTCAGTTTTGTCGCCTTTCTTGTGAATTGGAACAATGATTGATTCTTTCCACTCTTGTGACAATTCTTCCTTGTTCTAGATAAGGGGAATGATATCTTGTTCCACAAGTTTTCGTCCCCAGCTAGAAGTAACTCAGCCGAAATTTCGTCTATTCCCGGAGATTTGTGTTTCTTTAGTTTCTTTATAGCGGTTTCTATTTCTATTCGGTTAGGTTCTGGAATATAGATTATTGCTCTATCATATTGAAAAGTACTTGCAGCACAGATCAGTAAACACAAGAAATCACAGTGTTAAGTGACAACTTAAATTATCAACTTAATTTAATTCCAGTTTGCAATTAACTTCATTTTTATTTTTAATAATATTTTGGTAAGAAAGTGGTGTGTTGGGATAAGGGAGTGACTATTCTTATGTATTCAGATATATTGTAAAATAAAAAAATAGTTTTTGTACTGAAGTCCAGCTGTCATATAGCTGAAGCAGCCACTTTTCAACCATCCTTTTCAAGGTCATTCAACTTCAAGAGAGCCAAGAGGTTAAAAAAATCCATACTGTTCCTGCAGTAATAGAGTAATTGGTTGCTCCATGTTACGGGGCGGGGGAGAAGGGGAGAGAAGGAGGGTACACGTTGCAGACGTTCTTTACCTTAAAAAGAAGCAACGAACTGCCACGCTTTCTCACTCACAAGTTAACAAAAATGAACGGAAACCATCAGTCACACAGGACACTGCATACACTCTGCTTGCTTCTCAACCGTTCCAAAAATCCATCTAACACATAGTACAAACTACGCTGCAGTGTTTCCAGAGGTTGAAGGTTGAAAATAAATCACCGCACTAAAACCACATTTATTTCGAACTCCGACATTTTACGTGGTATTAAACTAAACTACTTTTTAAAAAATCTGCTTTTCTTATCTCAGAAAAACTACTTATTTCAAACAGAACTCACCGTTTATTTATATACACGTTTGAAATTGACATTACATATATATATATATATATATATATATATATATATATATATATATATATATATATATATACAGGGTGACCAGACATACTCTTTTTAAGAGTATTATACTCTTTTCGAGGTTCATATACTCTATACTCTTTTTTCTTCCCAAAAATATCGAATTATACTCTTTTGTGGTATTTTCAATTTCATTTAACGTTTAATACATTTTCCCATTGAAAATCGCATTTTTTTCCTGTAAAAACTTGGACGTTGACAACACTGTTTAGTACTTCGTAGTAGCAGACCCGCTGCGCTGTGCTGCGTTTCTCGTTCTCGTTGCATTGTAGGATTTCCAGATTTTCTTTTTGCAAAAGAAAAAATAATAATAATATAACTAAACTATTTTTATTAGTTAGTACTAAAACTATAGTAAAGACGGCAAAATTAAAAGTGATAGATTTATCCAAACTTTCAACGTTGCAATTATTAAATTGTTAATTAAATTGATTGCGTACCTGGAATGATTTAATTTTCGGAATTTATATCTGGTACTCTTACAGTTCATGGCATGGGGTTTTGTTTTCCCTTCAATGTGAGTCAGCTCTTGGTAGTGGGAATCGCGCAGTGATTATTATTCTAATTAACGGGCGTACGTACACGCAATCAATTATATTATTCGAGGATTGGAAGGATTTATTTTATTAACAATGTCGCGAGGAAAATCAGTACAATCAAGCGTTTGAAATAAGCTATCATTGCATTACAAGGGCCCGCAGTAACGATGTTTACAAAGCATGGTGCACGGTATGTAAGACGGAGTTCACTATTAAAAAAATAAAGGGAAATATGGAATAGAACAACATGTAAAAGTTGCACATTGAATGCTCATCAACTTCCAAAGCAGGTAAGTTGGATAGTTTTTTCCACCACAGAATCATCAGAAGAGCTAGATTTCATTCGACTAGAACTTGTGTAGTCATACCATAATGTTAAATATAACCACTCTTTTAGAAGCATGGACTGCACTAGCAAACTTTTGAAATCAACAGTGAATAAAAAATTTGCATGTTCGAGAACGAAAACGGAGGCTTTGTTAACAAATGTGGTGGGAGTGTAGTCAGAAAATATTTTAAGTAATAGTGTTAAAAAGGCTCCTTTCGTTGTTGTTGCTTGTGATGCTTCCAATCGTAAAGCAACCAAACTCATGCCTGTTTTAGTGCGGTACTGTGAAGTAGAGACTGATATTAATGTAAAAACATGTCTTCTAAAAATTCATAGCATATCAAATGAAACCTTGGAAACTGTGTCGAACGTATTAATGGGTACATTACGTCAGTTTTGTTTGGAAAATAAGGCCATCGGTTTTGTAGCTGATAATGCACCGGTAAATTTTGGAAGCATAAAAAATTAAACAACAGGAAACATGCATAGCGAACTAGAGTGCAGGTTGAAGAAAAATGTTTTGCCTATCGGGTGTGGGGCTCATATCCTTCAGATTGGAATTTCTGTGGCGTGTTCGAGAATAATACCGATCGATGTTGAGAATTTGGTTTTTACAATATACAACCATTTCCGTATTTTTACTGTAAGGACAGAAAATTTGAAAAACTTTTGTGAGTTCATTGGCTGTCATTATGAAGGTCTTCTGTATCACTCAAAGACGAGATTCTTGTCTCTGCTTCCGTGTGTAGAAAAAATTATACGTCAGTATGAACCACTTCAGTGGTACTTTTTGAGTGATGAAAATTCTCCAATAGCTATAGTCAATTTCTTTCGGGACGAAACAAGTGAATTGTGGCTGTATTTCTTGCATGCTCAGTTAATCTTGTTCACTGAAACAATTACAAAAATTGAGAGGGAGGATATAACAGTGACTGAGGTTTCTGTTGGATATTTTGAACTTCTGAGGAAATACAAAGATAGAATTGAACAAAACTTTTTTCCGTTTTCTGTTAGAAATTGACTTACGAAACTTGTAAAAGAAGGGAATATAAAAGAGGAATATGCTTACTCAGTGTCAAGAAGGTTTTACTTTGAAGTGATAACATACTTAGAGATGTGGTCACAACGTTTTTTCGGAGAAGTAAACAAGATGAAATATTTACTACTTGACACATCAGTTACCTATGAAGAATTTCAGGAGTCGTTTGCATATTTCTATGAGCAGGTAAAACATGTAGACAGTTTGTTGGAATTCAGTGATAATGATATTTTTGACACTTACTGTGCAATATCCAGCCAGATGTGTTAAAGAACACCTTGAACAATGGGGAAAGAAAAGAGAGACAATGATGGGCAAATGGAAAATAGTGTACAAAGATTTAGTGCGGGCTGGGACAAATTTAAAAGTGATTGTGCCACTCGTGCAATTCTTGTTTACTTTACCGGACACTAATGTTGATCGTGAGAGGCTCTTCAATGCTATTAACACTTACTGGAGCGAGAAACAAAGTCAACTCACAGTGTCGACACTGGAACAAGTGATGAAAGTGAAGTTCAATGTAAGCATGACATGTGAAGAGTTCAGACTGGCAATAAAAGATGACATTAACTTACTCAAGAAAGCAAGATCGTCGCAGAAGTATGAATGATGGTGAGTAAAACTGTTTTAAGTATTTAACTCATTTGCATAGGCATTGGATAAAATACTGTAATTCATCTTGTCTTCATATTTACTTATATATATATATATATATATATATATATATATATATATATATATATATATATATATACTCTTTTGGATTTAAAAAAATCTGGTCACCCTATATATATATATATATATATATATATATATATATATAATGCAAACTACTATAATTTTCTCTCAAGTATGGGCGTCCATATGGGGGACAAGAGGGAGAAATCCCTCCCTTTTCTCTCCAAAACTTTTTTTTATGTAAACTGAAAGAAAAATACAGAGTATATGAGTCAAATAACTTGCTCTTTGCTTATTACTCCGATTTATACATACCGGTAATAGCTCCTTTAATAGGATAGTAACAAAACTCAAAAATTACCCTTATTGAGACATGACAGTTGAAAATGATCCTAAAACCTAGGTGAGTTCTGTGTAGAAACATTCCAGGTGACGGTACACAAGCTCGACCTCTCCTTATCCACAAAGAATAATTGTGTCATTTGTCTTTCTCTGTTAACTTCAGCAGTGCAAATATTCAGGTCGCTTTTCTGAAAATTCGATGATTTTGAGAATGTATCTCCTTTTTATTAAAGGAGTTAGTACAAATCTCTGCGTTAACTGGGACGGTTTCTGTTCAAATATATAAAAGAACACTAAGCTACCCTACTCCATAGATCAGTGGTTTCCAATTACTTCAAAGTTGTGGACCCTTTTTTATTTTTAAGGCAAGGTACTATACCTTTAAATTTTAGTATATGCGGAGTAATGGTAGTTGAGAGGTACGTAACAATATTAGCAACAATTAAGTTACAATTTTTTATTTATATTATAAGCATACTACACACAACAGACAGGAGTTCATGACGTTATTTATATTCTTAAAAAATTATGAAATATAAATAATGGGACGGATCCCCTAAATTTGTTCCAAGGACTCCTAGGGGTTCACGATCCATCAACTGGGAAATACTAGCATACACTATTAACAAGTTCTATGAAATACGTCACCAATAAAAATCAGCACCATTCCTCATTAGAATGAGCCACATAGACTTCTGTACTCACAAATAAGACACTTTCGATTGTTTTTGGACTTACTTTTATGGCATCCCAAAATATTGGTCGTTACGGAAGTTAAATTGATATTATTTCTATGGATACTTTATAAATATTTATTTCATTTTAATAATTATTTAATATCTGTGTGTTCTGTTTATTTTCAATTATGTCTGAATTCTTCTACTCCTTTCAAGTTGCCATAAATTTGCATTATAATCGACGAAAGAGAAGTTTTATTTGTAGTTATTGTCTGCAATGTTGCTTCTGTTTACTTGTTACTTCAATATTCTTAAGACGTACTAGCAGTGGTGTACGCAATGGAGATTCTGGGTTTTAAACCCTCCTCTTGAGGAAGATATACAACAATGAACATTTACCATATTAAGAGCATGTGTACAAACACCTAAAATTATATGCACTTGGGAGCTTGATCCATTCTTAAAATTCTGTGTGCACCAGTACGTACTAGCAAACGTGCTTATTTTTCGTACGCGATGAACGATATGCAACCCGGAAATCGCTACGGTACTTTGAGTTGCCTAACTTAAAGAGGGTGAGATAAATTTTAAACATTTTTCCCACTCTTAGGATACACTTTAAAAATACCTAAACAGCCTATGGTCTCTTTCCCATATCTACTTAGAAGTGTGCTAAGTCAACGCTGTGGAGTTGTATAATGGACAAAACGAACATTCTGCTTTATAAATAACATTAAGTCAAATTGATTGTAAACCCGTTGCTATGAGAACGGCAAATTCTCCACAGCGTAATATCCCAAGAAGTTGTTTTTGAAGGAAGTAGTGCTTCTTGAGTTTAATAATTCAGCTTAATTAACTGTTACAGCGCATTATCTAATATTAATTAACTGCAAAAATATAAAATCAACACGTAAATATTAAGATTGGAATATAAATTTCCCCTAACAGGTTTGCTTCTCACAGTAAAGTAATACAGCTAGGATCAAATTAAAATGTCATAGGTGAACTATAGTAAATTACAGAGAACAGAGAGAATAGAGTTTGTCGTAATTTGAAAGTACATTTGTAGTTTCACGTCCCACGATTATGCACCGAGGTAAAGATAGGATATGATAAAATGGATGATAATGATGAACTAACGGAAATAGGATGAAACAGGAGAACTCCCAGAGAAACCTACGCACACAATGCTTGTTCACATCAAAGCTCAATAAGCATAAGCTAGGATAGATCCAGAAACTTCACACACCAGAGGTGAGCCACTGCGGCCCAACTCTAATTTCCACAAATGTTATTTAAAAGAAATATTGTTGTGGGAACAAGATTAGTATAATGATGACATACTATATTCCAGTCATTTCAAACTAAATGCTCTATGAGGCGTCACAGTTTACTGTTCTCCTTTCCAATAAACCACAGGGGGAGGAGAAGAAGAAGACACAAAACCTGGTGTTGAGAAAGAGCAGTGGTGACTGGTAAACAAGGACATCGATAGCATTGTTCATGGTTTAACAGGCACATGTACTTCTTAGATTTATGACTACTCATACACTGCCACGCTGCTAACAACTCTTTTTCATTATCTCCTCCCCCTCCTCTGCTCTACATGTTTCTTACTTCGAAGTCCTTATTCTAAAAACGTGCTCCTACGTCATCTGTCGGTCAACTAGAGGTGACTACTATCAAGGGCACCGATTTCTCTGTAACTTTGGGGGGAGGACATTCATATGTGTGTTTGGTTGCAGGCAAGGGTCTTAAAAGGCACATATGAGGATTTTAAGACAAATTGAATTCAAATTGAATTATACCAAATATTGTATATTCATAAAAAATACATATAACAATACAAAATCCATAAAAATATGTATTATAAAAAATCATGGGGTACTCATGTGCATTGGGGGCCCGGGTTCCCCGGCCCCCCAGATCGGCACCCTTGACTACTATAGTTAATTATCATCAATGAAATTATTATTTTTTATAAATCTAACCAGTCTGTTTCTCTAGAAAGAGAAGGAAATCTGAAGAACTATTTGATAGATCATCATTAATTTTTGCCATAATGTGGAGGATCAAAAAAAAAAAAAAAAAAAAAAAAGTACGAATCGAATTCATTAATGGAGGTGATTCATGCACTAGAAGTGGTAGAAATAAACCATTTTCGGTTTTAATGTTGATGAGTATAAAGAAAAAACAAAACGGTAATGGATAACGAAAACAGGCTTATTGCAATCAATAAGTGTCCCAAGATCACATTTAATCTCCACCAATGACTTTCTACTAAACCTAGAAGTGACAGAAATTCACTGAAATTTCCGATTTCAATATTGATCTGCACAGAGCAAAAACGATAAAAGGTAGCGAGAACAGTTTTTTTGGGAATCGTTCTAAGGAAAGGTACCATCTTAATTCTTAACCATCTATTCTAACCGAAAGTGATAAAAATCACCCACTTCCAGTTTTAACATTGACTGCCAAACAGTGGAAACAGTAATTGAAGGCAAAAAGTGCTTTCTATATTAAGTTAACCATCCCACGGACATAATATTCCATCTTGATTCTAATCTTTCTACTAAAAGAGAAACTGGTAGAAGTCTACTATCACTTCCGGTTCAATAATAATTGAGAAAGTATCACGTCATGGAAACCAAAGTCCTCCACGTGATGTACACTCATATCCAAAATGATTGTCGCATATCTATAACTGCCTTCTTGTAAGAATACAATTTGATAATGATTTTTCAGGGTACTTTTAATACTGATACTATGTGTACAATCAGAAAATGTATATTTGTGGTAAATTTCATGGGAAAAGAACTATAAATACGAAAATTAGAATGAGAAAAACAAAATGTTGCTAAATGGACAAGAAAGTTTTATTTTCGTTTTATTGTTCTTATTTACTGCTCCTTTGACATGAAATTTGCCACATACAATTCTTTGTCGATTATACACGTACTAACATTGTAAGAAATGCCGGGCAAATTCGTTATCAAATTATATTCCTACATCAACATATTTATAGACATGCGAAAATAATTTTGGACATGAGTGTACAAGTGATACTGTTACTTGTATTGTAATATTTGTACCTTAATATCATTCACGCATGTTCGAAAACGTTATCTGAAAGTACTTGTCAAGTATAACCATACAGTATAACATGAGAAATTTTTTTAACAGTCAATTTGAAATAGCGAAGCACGGTAGCTTAGTGATAGAGTGCTTGCCTCTGGTCTGTGTGGTTCGTGATTCGATCACTGGCCAGGTAAGTTTATGTTGGACAACATTGTGTCCGTGGGTTTACTGAGGGTGCTCCCGTTTCTTCCCACATTCCCCTCTCACAATTCCTTCCATCATCCTAAAAGCCATAATTGTGGGACGTCAAGTTGAAATATTTCACTTCAAATTGAAATAGTAAAATATTACTGGGAGTTCATTCGTCGGCGATGATAATATGTGTCAATTAATATATTATATAAAATAATAATAATAAAGAGATTTATTCATTGCTATTTTGATATTACATTACTAGCAATCACTGCACTGGAAACATTAAAAAGCAATGGAAACGATAGCGGAAGTCGGTAAGATATGATTTCAACATTCACTTGATTGAACTGAAGCCGGATTAGAACTAGGACCTCCCGACTGCAAAACAAATTTTAACCACTAAACTACACACGCTTGGTACATTTAATGGAAATGAAATAAAATTAAATTTCTATTTTAACGTACTTTGATCATGCACCAGGTTAAGAGACGGTGGTGGTGATAATGAATGAAATGGTGGAATGAAAAAAATGAATAGAAACGGGAGAATCTCTGAGAAAATCCATGCGTACGGTGTTCATCCACCACAAATCCACTTGGAGCTAGCTAGGATCGAACCAAGGACTCCACGCACCAGAGACAGGCGTTTTACCAGTAAGCAAGCCACCGTGCCCCTATAATGAACACGTTATTAATTTACGAAATGAATATATGTATGCTATGAGATGAATACGTACATATACAGGGTTTGTATGATAAGTAATGAGACCAGGTCTGGAAACATTGTTTTATTGATCTGATCTGTACAGGGACTTAAAAGCTTTCGAAGTACTCTCCTCTTGCGTCGATGCACTTCTGCAATCGATGTTTCCACGCTGCAAACGCCCCCTGGAAGTCAGCAGCCGGCATGTCCTTTAGAAATGTGGTCACGGCTGCTTGGATGGCTGTGACGTCTGCAAAACGGGTTCCTTTCAAGCGTGGCTTCAGCTTCGGGAAGAGGAAGAAGTCGGCCGGGCTCACATCTGGGCTGTAGGGTGGTTGTGGAAGGACTTCCACCCCAATCCGGGTCAAAAAGGAGGTCACTAAGAAGGCGGTGTGGGCAGGGGCATTGTCGTGATGCAACTTCCACCGGCTAGCGATCGCCGGTCTTTTCCGCTTGACGCTCCTGTGCAGTCTCTCAAGGACTTGTTTGTAGAAGGCGGCGTTGACGGCTTGTCCTTGGGGTACAAACTCCTTGTGGACCACCCCCACATTGTCAAAAAAACAATCAACATTGTTTTCACCTTTGACTTCGACATTCTGGCCTTCTTGGGGCGCGGGGACGCAGGAGTGTGCCACTCCGCGCTTTGACGTTTCGTTTCAGGGTCGTACTGGAACACCCACGACTCGTCACCTGTTATGACGTCATCTTCAAAGTTAGGGTCACTGTTCATGAGGTTCAACAGTTCCTGACAACAATCAACACGTCGTTGCTTTTGTTCGTCAGTCAACACTCGCGGCACCAGTTTCGCACAGATTTTTCTCATTCCCAATTGTTCCGTCACAATCTTGTGCACTGTTGTGTGGTTCATATCGAGTTCATCAGCAATCAATCTCAACGATAATCGACGGTCTGAGTTCAGGAGATCCCTCACTTTTGCCACAGTTTCGTCCGTAGTCACTGTTGTCGGGCGTCCAGCCCTCTCCAGATCCTCAACGCTTTCCCGGCCGTTCCGGAACGCACTGTGCCAACGAAACACCTGGGCTTTGGATAGGGCTTCCTCTTTGTAGGCCTCCGTGATGAGAGAAAGCGTCTGAGTAGCCGTTTTCCCCAGGCGAACGCAAAATTTGATCGCATAACGCTGTTCGATGGAACCCTCCATGTTTGTTGATTTTCCGCCGTGACAAGAATGTTCACAAGGGCTTTGTCCAAGGCTTGTCCGCGCTCCACTAAGGCTCGGAGCCAACTGACGCGCGGTGCGTTGCTTTGCTCGGCCCCCCCCCCCCTACATCCTCCATCACCGACAAACCCGCTCCAGCGACACGCGCGCCGCGGCGCGGCGAGTCTCATTACTTATCATACAGACCTTGTATATCCAGGTACATACCCCGGAATTTATTTCAGGAAGAGTTTAAAGCTTTTGGGAGATGTCCAATTTCAATTTGAGGATAACTAGTGACGAAAACTCTCAATTTATGCTATTCAAACATTAATAAAGAGATGCATTATACACCTGTTTCAATCTGTGACATAAAATATACACATTCAACGCACATACTTCCAGCGTGGTGTACGCGTAGTTTTGTATTCCTAATTCTGGTTATAGATTTTATCTATAAATTAGTACATCAACATCATGTAGCTAATCCCTTCCAAACTGCCAACAGTAATTAATATCATTTGCACGCTAATTATACATGTAACATTTTATAAAGAATGAATTTGTTTCGCACTTCATTCCAATACACAGTTACCAATAGTAATAATTCCTTCACAGTGCTGTAACTGTATCTACATTAACCCAATCAATTCTATTCATATAATATGTTACTTCAATAACTTATAGTTTGAGCTTAATCTAACTATTATATAATAATAGCAACAATAGTTATAATTCTATTATTATAGCTATATAGTATGTAACTATTATATATTCCTCAGCACTGTGAATATACAGGATGTGCCGGGAATAAACCAACATATTTCGCATAGGTGCTCAGAACCTCAATACCTCAATACAATACAGAACCTCAAAGTTTATATGTGACTTTGGTCGAAAACACATAATTGCGAAGATGGGGTTAATTTTAGATGATTTGTGAAATCGATAGTTAGCAAGCTGCAATAAATAAAAAAAAAGTCGACAAACCTCCCATTCGTGTTCAAGCCAAGCAAAGTACGTAATTACTGGAATGGTTGTAGAATGTTACCCTAAATTGGCCCCAACTCTGTAATTAAGATTTTGTAACCAAAGTCGCAGATAAACCTTTTTTTCTTATATTGAGGTTCTGAACACACATGCGACGTTTTATGGGTGTTCTATTCAGTGTAGCTATCCAAGGCCAATTTCACTAGTTACCTTAAATTAGCCTCACCTCCGTAATCAGACGTTTCCGATCAAAGTTGCAGATAAGCCTTTTTTCTTGTACTGAGGTATTGAACAGGTATGCAAAGTTTGTCGGTTTATTCTCGGAAGGATTCTGACTAACAATCGTGACGTCATAAATTGCGAAATCAAATTTCTGATTTGTAAAAAAAAATGTTTGGAAACTAGTCTATTTAATAGGATTTTGAACACATTAGGTACTGTACCTGGTTCACGTTCTACATTTTTGATATTCTGGTTGTCTTTAAGTTATTCAGTAAATTAAAAAAAAAGTTGGGTAAGCTTAGCAAAGAGACCTAATTTGGAATTACGGTATTAACGTGGATTTATATTTTGCTGTATATCAAGATTCCATTGTTTTTATTAAATTTCTAGAAAATATACAAAGATATTTTGCTGAAGGCAAATACTGAAAATTGTACTATCTACCATATTACGTATTACTGAACAAATCTTTATTAAACATGATTAAATGAGATATAATAAAATTCTTTAGCGATATAGTTAGAATAGCTGCGTTATCAATATTTTTGTTCATGTCCTGTGTGTCCAACAAATACCTGAAGTAAATTATGGTAGAAAGCATAGACGAACATGCGATACATATCCTTTTATCATAGGCAACCAACATTTATTTGCTAGTATGCAAGTTGCATAGAAGCTAGGGATTAATATAGATTTTAAACGGGATGTAGATAGGTATTGCTACCTGTGAAGAAGTTAGCGGATTTACACCAGCAACGAATTTGATCAAGTTAATCTCTGCAGTTACCTATTGAAAAAGAAAATTCAAAAATTCGCTTTCGCTGAAAAGTTATTGTTATGATTAACGTACATAACTAACAGTACAGTCTCATGAATTCCACTGCGTGATCCTAATAACATAGGAGAATAAATTAGAAAGATAGTTATCCATAATCTCAGAAAACAATGCATGACTATTTGAACATTTCATCTATAATCTATCTACATATAGTGGCCTGATAGTACAATGTATGAACAAGAATTTGCATTTATTTATTTATTTATTTATTTATTTGAAAAATAATAAAAGATAAAGAATGTATTAATATTTAGCTATTCCACACTAGAAAAAATACTTTGTTTTAAAAATCTACAATTTTCATTAATTATCTTTGATTCCAAACGTGCATATACTTTTGCTAGCTTTCCTTCCTAATTCTTGTGCTTTCTGATACATCAGATCATATCTGTCGTATCAAGTTCCATTATTTCTTCCGATATCTGTTCCATGTGTTTTTCTTTAGTTTTGTCCGTTTCTCTTCTTAATTCATTATTCAGACTTCTGTACTCCTTGATATCCATGAATTTCGCTCATCTGCGTTCCTCCATCTTCTTAAGCATCGATTCAGTTACCCATGGCTATTTTGGTGCTCTTTCCATCCTGTCAATGTTATTGTGGAGTATGTCTTGTAGAATCTGTTTAACTCCCCTCCCCATATTTTCTATATTGCCTACCATATTGACAATTTCACAGAATTTTTCTTCAATCTCTTCTTTCACATCACTGTCCATACTTCTAAGTTGCTTTAAGTTCCATTTTCGATTTCTCCACCCATTTCTCTTTATAGACTTTAAGTTTGCACTTACGCTACTAGGAGACATCCGAAGAAGTGTCCGCTCTGTGTAGTGTCTTCATATCTCGTACACTATTCCTAAAACGTTAGTTGAGAAGAATGTAATCGATTTGGTGGCTTCTCTTATCTACTGAACTTCTCCACGTGTACAGTTTTTTTCTTAAACAACGTATTCGTCACCATCATATCGTGTTGCCTATAGAAGTCGATAAGTATTTGGCCCCGTGCGTTTCTTCTACCTAGTCCATATGGTCCCATTACGTTACCCGTACCTCCTTCTACTACGCTGTTGAAGTCTCTTATTACTATGGCGTTAACCTTACCTCGTTCCTCCTGATGTAATATGTCACTAATCTTATCATATATTAATACTACTTCATTGTCATCATGGTCGGTTGTTGGCATATACACTTCCATTATCACAATATTCACTGGTTTTGTACTTTTACAAACATAAGAGGTCGCTGCAGCATTCTACTTTGGTTACACATCTTGCTACTTCGTTCTTCATAGCAACACCATTCTCAGCATAATGGTAAATTTGGGGTACGAATGATAAATTTGGGAGGTTGTGCCCAAACTCTTGGAGAAGGGATAGACATCTCTACTGCGGTCCGATTAGTTTATACAACAAGCATGAAGAAGTTAACATTATAAAATTGTACCTAGTAGTAGGGTGAATAAGTTATGGAAACAGAGGAGGAGATTCTCAAGAATTCGTACTTTGAGCGTATTGAAAATAAGTAGTGTCATCAAAATTTAGATCAAAGATTAGCCACACCATTTTTTTAAAGTTATCTTCTCAATTACCTGTTACAGCTTGACTCAGGAAAGAGTAATATCACATATACAGATAATATTTAATCATATTAATTTTGAAATTATATAAATACAATTCTTGGTCTAACTCTATAAGGTTATATATATGATAGATCCTACTTACAATTAATATCTTAATAGGAGGAAAATAGAGTAGGGTAATGTTTTATTCAGTGAAAGTACTCACCTCTGCTCTAAATGTGTCTGAAAACCATTGCCTTTTTCTTACCTATAAAATAAAAGAAAAAAGATATGTATAAGAATATGACGAAATGAATATAGAATTATTGTGATGCTTATAGGAGTTGGAGTTGTTGGGGAAGTCACACGATAAAAATTTTAATTTTATCGTTACAAACAAGAGGAAAAGCATATTTAACTTAATAATTCATTCATATATCTTTCTAAAGCTGTATGAAACCTTCTTCCCCTAGCTTGTATATCTATATATCAGGTGTTCTAAAAATGGCGCCCACGAACCACAGAGCATTATTGTACAAGTTAAAATAAAGCAATATATATATTTGTATATCTTTCGAGTCCTCGTCTGGAGACACAAATTGCACTATGTGGCAAAGTCGCAAATAAACAACCATAGATTAGATCTAGTGATGAGCGCAAGAGTCTTGGTCTTGCAATTTGTGCAAGAGTCTTGCATGCAAGACCAAGATCAAGATCAAGATCAGGAATCCCGATGCAAGGCCAAGACGAAGACCAAGACCAAGACTCTTACGCAAGATTCTTGCACAAGTATTGGTACTACTTGATTTTTTTTTTTGTAGAATGTAAGGAGGAAGGGGGAAAAATTATTACATCTTTCACTTGAATTTCTTGGCTTCAGTAAAAATGCCGGTGGAGTGGATGTATTCCCACTAGTTATGCAATCCCTGTGAGTCGATCTGTCCCTGTAGCGTATAGCTACACTATGTCATTTTCTGGCGTTTTAAAACAATAAGGATTAATTATCGGGAAATCAGACACTGTGTGTGTTATCTTGAGTATACTTAAACCTGTGACCTTCGAGCCGGTAAAGTTTGTCGGCTCGTCCTGGGATAAATATAGCAAAAGAGGGATTTGTTTTTCACCTTTTAGTTGCTTTGCTTCAGGCAGTCTGCTGACGAAACGCCGCAAACTCCAGTAAGGAACCGAATGCGAAATTGAAAAAGTCTTTCTTATTGAATGCTGAACAGATCTACTCCTCTTTAGCTTCGAAACAAGTGCATTGATTTTTTTTGTAATTAACACCTTCGATTGCAAGACTGTGCTGTAAAAAAAAAAAAAAAAAAAAAAAAAAGTGAGCGACAATGACTTAACAGATGTGTCAATAAGTTATAGTAGTAATTTTGTACCACCAGACGATAGTAGTAGTGATAGTACTTTACACGAAACTTTCGTAAAGCGTAAGAAGGAAGTTCCAAAATCAAAAACTATCTCAGCTAGTATCTTTGAGTCTTTTCGTCTAGGCGATTCGACTTCCAGAAAAAAACTTGTTTATATATATATGTATAAAGAGTTTCATCCTTCTCATTAAAGTTAATAAGTCTGATAAAACATCAGTTATTACATTTGTTATTTATTACTAACTGCACTTCAATTTCTTTCTTATGAACAATTGAATTTCAATTTCTTTTTGATATATATATAGTCTAATTAAAATTGATTTCATATTTACTGGAAATACAAGTTTTTAGTCAACAAACAAATGTAAGATTTTTTTTAAAAAAATAGTTGATAGTTCTTTTGGTTGGTAGCTCATAGTAGGATTTAAAAACGGTACAGTAGCTCAAAACAAGTTAGGCGAGAAGTGATTTATTCGATTACTAGCAAACTTGAGTTGATCCCCTTCCACCATTGTTGAAAACATGACTGCTACCTTTTCAAAACGAAATGTCAGGCTTCATGCGGATTGTCACTTTTCCAAACAAAATATAAGAATACTTCATGCAGCTATTCGGAGAGGGGGATATATCAGCGTTTCTTTTTCCGTAATAATATCTTCCGGTCGGTGGATTAGTCGCTTGTTTTGAACATTTTTCTACACTCTCAATAAGATGCAAATACATTGTGATTGTCTTCACAGCTGCATCTGGCTTACCAATGGTTGAAGGAAGTCATTGTGCACTCTTTGAATAGCAAATGCAGCGCCGACGCAAATATATTTTTAAATTATACTTTCTTTAAAAATGCCACTATTTGTAAAACAGAGAACTTTTGGAATATATGAAAACAACGTAACAGCGCTAATGTGGTGCTCGAATTTCCGGCAAACTCTACATCAATAAATATGAAAGTCGGGACAGTTTAAAGCCCGGACAGAGCCACATCGAGACGCGGGATATTTCTCCAAAATCTTAACAGGTGGTAATCTTAGTCAAGAAAACCACAAGTATTTTTTTTTTAAAAAGCAAAACTATTTAAATATTAAATAAGCTTGTCCTGTGTAATACACAATGTTACAGATAGCCAGCTTAGGAGCTCCGTAATTTGAAACTTTTCTTGGAGGGGGTAAACACTAATATTTGGGTCCTCCAAAGAAAGACATGAAATTGGGCCCCCTAGAATTCAAAAATCTTAATAAACATTTTTGTAACTTGTAGGACCCCAAGTTGGTGTCTTATTAAAGTAGGGGCCAGTTACATTTATGATTCACCTTAGGGAAATATATTTTGTTCGAATGATAATGAGGCAGCAACAACGTTGCAAATTATTTTCAGTTTACTTGGAAATGGTATGATAGGTCCATTCCATGCTTCGTCAGTTAAATAGAGGGGGCAATATTTTACACAACTTAAGCCTTACGAAATGTACATTATTGCTGTGGATCCTTATAGTTTTAATGAAATAAACCAACCTATGTTTGCTTCATTCAAAACACTGTGTGGATGTTATTTTGGGAATGTGGTGAACCTATTCCTTCATTTATACAGCCAGGTTCGTATCGTATCATATGAAGTAAGAAAATTCTGTCCTAAAGCAAGCCCCCTCGAACCGCGAGAATTTAAGTGAGGAGGAAGTTGTCCCTCCTGACTCACCACGGCTATGTAGCTTAAGTTCGATCCTTGAATGAAAATAGCAAAAGAGTTACTGAAACGACGGCGAAATAGACCATCAATAGGAATATCATTACGGTTATTCGTATGTAATGTCTTTGTTGAAGCCGAAACATCTAGTAAACTGAATTCTTTTCTTTTAATGGCGTTACATGTTTATGGTTCCCAGAATGAGAGGAGGATTGCTATAGCAAGGAACCCCGCAAAACTACATGTATAAATCAATTTAAGGGGACCTGTTGTTATGACTCCTGGCAAGGGGATAAAGCTTCAAGCAACTGTTTGTTACCTTTTCAAAGTAATTCGCAAATTGGGGAGCCCCATAAATACCTCCCTGCACCGGGGCCAACTCACTGATTGGGACCAACTAAATATTCTTCTGTGCCGGACTTCGAAGAGATTTGTCACAGCACTGGTCTGAGAACCGATATCACCATTTCAAACGAAGACACAGTGGTCAAAATTGGGGCGGTATGGTATGTCGGTAGTAAATTACATTGCCAAAAACCATACCAGATGTAACATTTTAAAATACGATCTGCCACATTGAAGTAATCCTGAAGTGTACATTCGTTCATATTTGATATTGTACTAAGTGAAAGGAACAATATTTACGCAAACATTTAGTTTTATTTTGCTTGTGTTAAAAAAAAAAAACTAGCATACCGGTAGTACTTTATTTCTAATTCAACCATTGGTAGACTGTGCATCCTCTTGACTCATACGAAATTGTAGACTATTAAAAAACTGCTCCTTCTTCATAATATTGTGAATCCTAGACAAAATAAATGATAAATAAAAAAACACAGGAAGGAAAGGAGAATTCTTACAAAAAGGGATACAAACTGGAAACGAACTCGTTACTCAGGGCCTTTACCACTGAATCATTTTGATCCTAGTAAGACACAGAAACTTCAATATATCCTATAGATATTCTCTCACAGACACTAAACAATCTGGAGCTGAGTTGGCTACGAAACAATGGATAAGAAGATATATGGAGGCGGCGTAGAAAGTTTTCATGAAAGAAGGCCCTTTTATACAAGATAAACGATAAAGGAAATTTTCCAAGTCTTTTATCTTAATTTGCAGACGGTGAAAAATATGGTAACACGAGACGCGTAAGAAAAAAAAAACTCAGTTCAGGGCAATAAAGAAGAATATATTGTCCCTCCATGATAAATTCGAACGACTAGGAGCAAATCGACAGTGCAAGAGATTTGCTTCTTTCCTCCCCCCTTCTTCTCTCCCCACTGTCAGCCCAGCCACCCATGAACGGCGTCAACAAATGCCGTTAGGTGTTTACAGCTCCCAAGAACTCTAGCTCCGCAGAATCTAATATTAGTTGTAGTGGTAGTAGCTTACTCGCGCAAGAAGGGATCTTCTTTTAAGACCAATAAAGGAAGTATTACATCAATCATAGTTATGCTGGATGTTCCAATGACACTGCCAAAGGCACTTTAGATGGTTTTCTTACTTTTCTTTGTCCTATACATGAAGATAAGGCAAGTTCTTGACGTATATGTACGCACAGAGTTGGTCTCCGTTTGACCATTATTGGCTTCATCCTGTAAGTTGTTGTCGGTGCTTTTGGTATCTATCTTACCTTGCCCTTCCTAAAGGTTACAGTGGATGACTGGTCTCGCCCGACGAGCAGCGCCATTTTGCGACAGCGGGTCAAATCAATCTGTAACGCCTTTTCCATAGAGAAGAGATTGATGACTTCTGGCGTTCTGGGGGCCAAAAGCATGACTCCAAGGTTGCCAGTTGCTTTTATATATGATCATCAAAGGGTTACATTCTACACGTAAATAGGCATTCTGAGAAACATTATTATTCAGAAACTGCAGTTGATTAGTGAAGCAATTAAACGCGTCTACGTGTGTGTCCGAACTAATCAATACTACGATTTCGTGTCACGATTTTGTATGAGAAATCTGCATAGAACTACTGGCAACTTCAAGTTCAGTGGTTTCTCATCGGAATATGAATGAATTAACTAGCTATATTTTACAATGATAAACTGTATTAAATGTTCGTATATTGAAAATACATAATATTTAAAAGTATGAAAGATAACGTTCAAGAGTATTCACGATTATTAACTTCGTAATAGAAACAAGTCGGTTTTCTTTTCATATTCTAAAACTGCCTGGGCATGATAGGTTTCCAAACTATGGAGATACAATGTTTAAACCGGGAGAGATAGATCTACTACCAGGTTCACACCCAGAAGTTTTTGTTGGGAGATGTATAAGCCTTGGAACAGTACAGTACTACAAGCCACTACATCTATGTAGTATTGAACGAGGTATTATTATGCACTCGAAAAGATGATAGGTAACCGTAAAATATATATTTACAGGGGAAAAAATGATAGAACAGGATTGTTTTAATAAGAGAAAGAGTACAGATGAAGTGTAAGATAAAATTTTCATGTTACATCAATCATTTTCCTGTTAAAGAAGTATAGTTATATTGAGAAAGTGTGCAAATGTATGATGAGTTAGGGAAGTTTTTTTGGAAGGGGTCCAGATCCGGTGAAACCCCCGTGGTTGTACCTCTGTCTGCTACATCCCGCTTTTTAAAGAAAGGCATAAGGGAGGAGATTAAACGTACTCTTGGGATACTGATTCTATATTAAAACAGTTCCTCATTCCTCGTTCTGCCCTGTTGCCCTGTTTTTGTTCTGTTGGAATTAATACTGAAACCACAAGTCGTAACGTCGGTTTCAATAGAAAAATGAGGACAGAGATGAAGTCTATTCTTGGAATGCTAAATCTATTTTTTTTAACAACTTTAGTTTCTTATTACAGTTTTTGTTATAAGGGGAATCACCAGTTTCTTTCGGTCTCTTTAGTTTTCGCTCTGATACCTACCGACGGACAGAGCGACGAACATGGTTCGTTCTATTAACCGCTCAAGTTGGTTCGACGTAAACGTGTACGGATCCTAATATGCTTCTAGAAGTGGTTCGATGTACACATATACGTCCCGTGTAGTAGTAACGAAAGATGCATATTCTGCCATTTGTTGTTTTCTCACATGAATGAGAACGCATGCTACTCAAGAGTGGACTGCAATGTGCTGCCATCTGTTTTTCCTTCTTATTACATGAAATTATGTTCAGTTTTGTGATATTATGCGAAAATTGCTGTTTCAGTTATTTAAAATTACGGCCTCTCGCAGCAGCTGGTAGTATTTAATTCCCGGCTCGAGGGTTAGACATCTCACATTTATGCATAGTATACAGGTAGTTTGGAAGTCTAAAAACAAGTAATCCGGATGATTACGAAAATCAGAAACGTAATATGACGTTTTAAACGTATTAGATCAAATAGTAATATTTCCTAACACATCATCTTCATTTTATAGTAAGTACATTCAATGTATTGTTCTCACTTCTCACACTGACAAGACCTATTTTTCTCCTTGAAGGTCAACATTAAGGGGAAGAACAGGTCTACCTTGTTTTTCCTTAAGATAGTGGCAAGTGCTAATCTTTTGTAGAGGTGGTAAACTGACTTATTGATCGACCACGAGTGGCTCTTAATACCCCAACAGTTTTATTGCTGATTAAGAATATTTGGTTAGTTTTTATTTTTTTATTTTCTTTCCTTCTTTCTTTTCTTCTCATCTCAGCTACTAGTCAAAGCAAGGGCGTCAGTTGGAAGGGGGAGCAGAGGCGGAAATTATGCTCCCTGAGTTTGGGATATATTATTTTAAACATGTGAAACATTACTTATATCGGCGAAAAATCTTTCTCTTCCTCCCCTTCCCAACGAAACCTGAAATGACTCTACTGAGTTAAGGGCAAGTAGACTGCTATTCCGAGTTAATTAAATAATTGCAAGAGTCTTGCAAGACACCAACTTATTTATGGTTACATATAGATCACAACAGGTAAATTACCTAATGATAGTGACTTAGTCAGTTTGTATATAATTAGAGCATGCATGAATTCACTTACCTAATTACAAATACATATTTATAGATATGGCCATTTTAATTAATGAATCTTCAATAAGATTGTACAATAGTTCTTAGAGAACGATCGTTTATAGTAAATATGTCAAGTTCAGGATGACTTTCAGCATAGGAGTTAAAAATATAACACATTCCCCTAATAGGTGATATGTATAGCGTATTTGTTCTAGCTGTAGGTAAATGAAAAGTAATATTTCTGGGACGGGTGCGTTTACCTACAACATGTAATTCTGTCTGGGGTAGTAAATACCGTGATATTCTCTCAACTGAAGTAGTAGTAGTAGATTTCTACCGTTTCCGGTTTTATACCAGGCACGTAGCCAAGGAAGGGGTCCGGGGATTCCGGACTCCCCCCTTCGAGACCAGAAATGAAAAAAATAAGGAAGGATAAAACGAAATGAAATGAGAAAAAAAGAATCGGCGTTAATAATTAAAAAAAACTACACAAAGCTTTTGGTTACTCTTTCTTATGAGGAGATTTGTATTACTTGCAATACATGGTGGCGAGGTGAGTGAGATATCTTGGAAGAGTCAGGGAATTTGAAATTTCCGGAAGTTACGCAATTCTTAGAATTTCTGCTACTAGTCAGGGAGATTTCAAGCTTCTGAAAGCATAATGCCGGTTGTGTAACAGCGTGGACATTTTTTTATCATAATTCTTCGTCATCGCATCCTTGCAGTATCAAACATGTTATTTCAGAAACAATTTTCTAGTACTCCTTTAACCTGTCTTTTGGAAGAGTCAGTAGTTGAAGGAATAATAAAAACAAAAACTTATGTGGAAAGAAAGTTCTGTTAACATTTGATACAGCACAGAAAGGAACGCAGATATTGTAAAATATTTTACAAGACATTATTGAGTTTGTACACTCATGTTCCAAAATAATTGTCACATGTCTATAAATATGTTGTTGTAGGAGTATAATTTGATAACGAATTTGCCCGGAATTTCTTACAATGTTAGTATGTGTATAATCGGCAAAGACATGTAAGTGGCAAATTTTATCAAAAGAGCAGTAAATAAGAACAATAAAACAAAAATAAAACTTTCTTGTCCATTTAGAAATATTTCGTTTTACTCACTCTAATTTTCGTATTTATAACTCTTTTCCTATGAAATTTACAACAAATAGGGTCTATACATTTCCCGATTACACACATGGTATCAGTATTAAAAGTACCCTGCAAAATCATTATCAAATTATATTCTTACAAGAAGACAGTCATAGATATGCGACAAATGAGTGTACTTTTTATAATAAAGAATATGTACTTTTTATAATAGTTGAGGTCGTAATGAAAGGAAAATTGTTATATTTGAATGAACAGAGGAAGAACGTAAATATTGTGAAATCATTTTCAATACTTTTTTTATTATTTTACTTGAGATTTCTTCGTAGTTTGTTATTAAAATACTTACCAACATATCCTCATTTTATTGTCCTAACAAACCAATATATGTTGATAGTAAAGTAGTTTAGATTGATTGGGCCTTCAGTAGTTCATGTCACGCCCCCCCGTTACGAAATTCTGGCTAAACGAACCAGTATATGTTCCAGTAAAATAATTTAGAATGATCGAACCCCTGGTGTGATGACCACAGTATTTCATGTCACGGATCCCCCCCCCCCCCGTTTTGCGAAATCCTGCCTACGTGCCTGTTTATACAGAGCAGTGATGTAAATTTTCCGAAAAATTTTGAAACAGAAAATTTTGGGGGAAATTTTCCGATCCATAAAAACATACTTCACTTATTCCTACATCGTTGTTTAGCCGTAAAATTTATTTGTGATAAATATTATCTGAAAAAAAGTTTCATGAAGTGAAACTCTAACGATACTTCACTTCTGTAAAAATGTTTCAAAAATTTCAATGTTACTCTTCTTTCAGAATTCACCTTTGCTCTCACAAAATCATATTTCGTTAATTTAATACGCGAAATACGATGTTTTCTCATAACTTTAAACACAATAAAATAGAAGTTTTTTTAAAAATATGTTACAAAAATAATCTTCATAAGGAACTGGAAGTTTTATGTAATTATTTCATTACATAAGCAGGCGTATATGTGAAGAAATAATGGAATTTTCTGTTTTTGAAATATTTGATAAATTCACAAAGGTTTCTTTTCGCTTTTTTATTACATTTTAAACAATGCCATGCTATATTTGTAATCTAGGAACTCGATTTATGTTCCCTGCACTTTACACACACACACACACACACACAGAGAGAGAGAGAGAGAGAGAGAGAGAGAGAGAGAGAGTAAAAGAGGGAGAGAAAGAAACACTGTGTAAGTTTTTACTTGCCAACTCGAAATATTAGAAAATTTTCCGGTACCCGAAAGCTAATTGGAAAATCATAATTTGTTGCTGAGCCTAACTTTCTACTACAGAAATTATATTTTATAGTTCAATGTACAGTTAAATATAGTGGAAAATTTTCCACTTAAAATCACTATACATAGTATTCAAAATTTTCCGAATTATGAAAATTTTCCCACTTGTTTCTAGATCGTAATGAATATTTTCCGATCCATGAAAATTCCTTTCACTTGTTTCTACAGAGAAATAAATCTTTCCGATTCATAAAAAGTTGTTTTACTATTTGCTTCAAAATGATGAAAATTTTCCGACATAAAAAGTTATCCAATTTTTCTATACACGACAGAAAATTTTTCGATTCATGAAAAATTGTTTCACTTGTTCCTACATAGCACCGGAAATTTTCTGAGGCATGAAAATTTTCAGATTCTTTAAACGATTTTCTACTTTTCAACATTTCTATACATAAAGTCAATCCATTTTGTGGTTAAAGAAGAATTGTTACTTGATCACTGATATTTGTTTAGATCGGAAAATTTTCCGGCAAAACAATCGATGGTTGTATTAAAAATGTGTTATATACAACTGAAAGATTATCTACCCAAAATGGATATTTTGTTCGAATGAATCATGAAAGGAAACCCAAGCAACCCTGTGACATACAATATGTTACTGTACATGTTACAAAAGCTCGTCTCATTATGATAAATCCTCAAAATAGGTCATGGCATCCAAGTAATTTCTAACAAAATGCAAATGTGGAAGGAAAATGTAGCTGCGAAAGGATGCCGGTACTTTATCCTCCGGTCAGACGGCCGCGCGAGACTGGGAAAACAGCTGACAGTCAGTCGTGGTGTAAAATGGAAGTGACCCATGTGGAACAAGGATCGTATATCAAACTGTCTGTTCTTCAATATGCGAGTAAATTCCACCAATAATCGGTGGAAGCCAGAGGAAACAACACTCTGCCATATCAAACTGTCGCAAGATGGGTAGCAGGTTTTGAGCGAGGACGCCAAGTAACCAGCAACAAAGAACGATCAGGTCGGCCTGTGAGTATGTGGACCGATGTGTCATGTGCTGTGCTTGAACATTTGTCGGAGAACGAGAAACAATGGGCTCTGAGTTAATTAGAAACGGAGACGGGGATTGAGAAGCACACCATTCATAAAATGTTGACGCAAGATCTGAACCTATGTAAAGTTGCATCGAAATGGGTTCCACATGCCCTCGCGGAGGTCCGTAAGTAGACACAATATGCAGTTTATTCAGATCATCTACAGCAATATGAGAATAAAGGCAACTACTTTCTTTCTAGATCATCGCCAAAGATGAATCCTTGACCAAGAGGTATGAACCTGAGCTGAAATCGCAGTCCTCAAATTGGAGACATCCAAGATCACCACGTAGACAAAAGTTCCGTCAGAATCCCTCGCCAGCACGATTGGTGGTGATTGTAGCACATGACATGAGGGGAGTACTTGTTTGTCACTTTGTTTCTCATGGCACCGCACTCACATCAGCGTATTACGAAGACCTCCTGCAGTGACATCTAGGACGTGGTGTTAGGAAGAAATGTCCATATCTACTGAGTAATGCAATCATACCGCACCATAATTGAAAGCCACACAAGGCAGCTTGTGTACAACAGCTTGTGTCGATGTAGATGGAAAGAGTTGGAGCACTCAGCGTATTCACCGGGTTGGTCACCGTCTGATTTTGACCTCATCCCCAAGGTGAAGAAACCACTGCGTGATAGACAATTTGCGACCCGAATGGGCATTGAAAATGCTGTGCGCCGACAGATGAGCAACCGATTCAGGCATGGTGCAGAGAATGATGTAATCGGCTGTATTAGACATCTTCCACATTGTTGACAGCGTGTTGTAGACAATGCGGGATATTATTTTGAGTTTATTATAATGAGACAAGTTTTTCTAACATGTGCATAAATACACTTTTACCCCTAGGGCCAGATCCAGGATTTTCTGACGGCAGTGCACCAATAACTACCAGTACATTTGAATTTAATTTGATTTTTGTAAAATACCTTTAGGCATCTGTGATGTGAATGAGATGTTGCCTGGAAGTGTTCAGCGTGTTTTCGGGAATCGAATCCACGACTTTCCAAAAGCAAAGCGAACGTTTTACCAACTAAGCCACGACCACTTTGTATCGCTATAATTTTCAGTATATAATTGTTTTGCTATTTTAGATAAGGAATTTCTTTAATCATGGACAATTGGAATATGATGGATACTTGTATTGTACAGATTCCTTCATTTTAGATTGTGTATATTTACAACGAAGGGGCGTGCACGTATATCGGTGCACTCCTTTGGTTTGGCCATATATATGTCTTACTTAATCTCGTTCTTTGTTCGGGCAACATTTTATCCTGAGCTTCAGAGAATTCTGTTTACAAAATTAAATCTATAGACGGCTATTTTGATATGATGACAGTTTAGTATCACTATTCACAGAACAAATATCTTCCTTACTGTTGTATCGTGTCAAAATTTCTGAAGTATAAATTCGTGAACAGCGATTTGAATGTTTTCTTTACAAGTTATTGAAAGTTATAATCAAGTTTTAATTTATTCATAAATTCTAATGATAATTTCGTTCCACGAAATCACATTTTCAGAACAGCTAAACCTTTTAGTAAACATTTTTTTTTTCGTTGAACGTTAATCTTAATAGCTGTATAAACAATTCGTTGGAACAGGGTTGGAAAAAATACAGTATCTTTTAATAAAGAACAAATCATGTGTTTAAAACATGAAAAAGATCTTCAAAATGTTTTAAAACACACAAGAAAAAAAACATGTTTTAAACATTTTGAACAGTTTAAAATATGATTTTAAACATATTTCAAAATCGTGTAATAACTTATTTGTTAAGATCTTTTGCCCCTTACTTGCAGCCAGTGATGTTATTTGTTATCTTAATTTTTTTTAACAACCAGTCTCTCTCTCTCTCATATTATATATATATATATACAGAGAGAGAGAGAGAGAGAGAGAGAGAGAGAGATAGTAGACGGATGGGTAGATCAATAAATATAACTCTCTTGGGAAACAAAACAAACCGTACAAGGTAGACAAAAGCAAATTTTTACTGGATACCACAAGTGACAAGAAGTGACCTACACAACATCCTAATACAAGGTAGTGTGACGAAATTAGATACTACTGCGAGTATCTTGAAAACAAATTACTCAAGATAGATGGTTGTCAAAAAGTATGGGAAAGATCTTAATCGAGCAATGAATCGACAATTGCTGATAATGATATATATGCGTTCCAAATATAAGTAACTCTCATCACTACACTCATGTGATCACAGTTTTCATTCTTGATATCTGATCATTTGAGATTTAAAAATTAACCGCTTATACTCTGTTTTTGCGGAATCATATGTTTAACCCGTTAGCTGTAAGAATTTCTAAAAACAAAGGTAGTTAAACTAAAATTTACTGTTCCTAAGTATAACTGGGTAAAATTTACTGTTATGTCTAGTTATAACAAACGGTTCTGGAACTCTAAATATTTTAACAACCGGTTCTAGCGAAGCTGTGCGAACTGGCAGAATAGCACCACTGCTTGTAACCGACCTTTTCATTTATTTTATCCCTGTTAAGACTACACTGTGTTGGGTATAGAATATTTCAGTATAGATTAGTAATTCTCAACTTATTTCATATCACGATACCCTTTTATTACACCCTCTTGCCAGTGACTCTCACAAGTACTTTTTTCGTTCTAATAAGCTTTCTCGGTAGAATTTAAAATCTACCTACTGTGGAGATTTCACACAATCTATCAATATACATGATGAAACAAAAGTCCTCACGACCTTTGTGTTTTCAGAACGGGTTGAGGGAGGATGATGGAACTTGAAAGTGGTATAACACATGAAATGGTGCTATCAAGCATCATGGCGGCCACGTTTGATTGGTATTCGCAATTTTAAACGCAAAGGGAGTCGTGTTATATATTGTAAGGCTAGAAGCTTACCAGAGATATGCTTCTGTGGTTATTTAAGCCCTAAAACAAGCCATTTCGGAGTTAATGCTTCAAAATTTTTTTTATAATTATGTACTTAGGGGCTAAGCTCGAGTTTCATGGAGGCGGGTGAGATTTTAGTTGCAAAATTTGATTAGTATTTCAGAACACTGATGCTAATAAAATTATTTTAAAATAATAACTTTTACAAAGGTAATGGTTGAAACACACTTCATGTTGTCCTAACTTCAGAATATTTTCTGCAAGCCTAAGTGCAATTCCGTGATTACAGTGCAAAGACGTTTCAGGTTGAGGTAGTAAATTGATCCTCCGAATGGGCGGAACATTTGCAGATGGTATAGACAGTTTGGAGAAACAGGATGTGTATGTAAAGGAAAGAGTCCTGGCTGCCCTCGTGTTCCTGAAGAAAATGTTGCACGAATTCAAACTGCTTTCCAACGTAGTCCTTCAAAATCAACTCGTCGTGCCAGTCAGGAGTTACAAGTGCGGACAACAACAATTTGGCGTATTTTGAGACGTCGGTTGGTTATGAAGCCGTACGAGTTACAGCTGTTACAAGCTCTGCGTCCTGATGACAAACGCAAACGTGTGGCATTTTGTAACGAGATTCTGGATGCTATTGACAATGATAACACTTTTGCACAACGCATCGTGTTCAGTGATGAAGCGACTTTCCGTGTTAGTGGTCAGGTAATCATACAAAATGTTCGAATTTGGGGCCTAGAGAACCCACATGCAGTCGTTGAACATGTACGAGATTCGCCCGAAGTCAATGTGTTTTGTGTGATATCCCGATCATTTGTTTACGGCCCATTCTTCTTTAATGGAAACATGGTTAACAATCAGCAGTATCTTGCTATGTTACAAAACTGGTTGCTTCCTAGGCTGCACGAAGACAACTTCATTTTTTAACAAGACGGGGCACCCCCTCACTGGAATCGCCAAGTGCGTGAATATCTGAATGAAACTCTACCGAACTGTTGGATTGGTCGTCAAGGAGCTGGCGACTTAGCATGTCTCAGCTGGCCTCCACGGTCACCGGATTTGACACCCTGTGACTTCTTCCTGTGGGATTTCGTTAAAGACAACGTTTATGTACCACCACTCCCACAGAACCTGGAAGAGTTGAAGAACCGGATCCGTACTGCCATAACATCAGTGACGCAGGACATGCTTGCCGACGTTAACATGTCCTCCTATTTAAGAAGTCTAATATCCTTGGATGGAAGAAGCCAAAAAGACGTAAGTTCCAAAATAGCGCAGGCTAAACAAGCATTCAATAGCAAAAGAGGACTGCTAATGTCAAGGAATGTGTCGCTGGATGTTCAGAAACGATTTGTTAAGATTTTAGTATGGATCATGGCGCTTTACAGATCACAGACATGGACACTGAGAAAAGCTGAAATATCCAAACTGGAAGTATTTGAAATGTATTGTTTTCGCAGAATACTGCTCATACCATGGACCAAAAGGAAAAGGAATGAAGACGTACTAAAGGAAGTTAATGAAGGACGATAGATCATGAAGATAATTTTGTATAAAAAAGATGAATCAGCGTGCTTGGCACTGCGATTGGATCACCGTTTGACAGAGGGAAAGGCACAAGGAAAACCAGGAAGAGGAAGACCAAGGATAGAATATCTAGATGCAGTTACGAACAAGAGATCTTATCAACGTAAAAAACAACTCTCCCAAGGGTGAGAAACGTTTTAACATCTCCATATTGCCCATCAACCCATGGTTGAGGAAAGAAAGAAGAAATATTCAAAACATTTCAGAAATAGACTTGGAGTGTTAAAGGTACTATAAATTAGGGAAAGAATGTTGAATTTCATGTTAGAAGTAGACATGCGTTCGTCCTTGAGTTCTCTACAGTCAAAACTACATCAATAATCCCCAAGATTGCAGTTCTTCAATACAGTTGGAAACAATTGTTAACAATCCCAACTGGATATTTCCAGAGCTCGTTTCACAGTATTTTTCCTCCAGTCTCAATTGTGAAAAAGAAAAAAAGAAGGAAGTATAAATGAATCTAATTTCATTCACTGAAAATAAATTTTATTACTGATACTATCGATTTTAAAAAGAACTACAGATAATAATTACGCCTATAGTTTGAAACTTCTCCTTTATTATCTGAAGATGAAAAAAAAAATCCTCTGTTCTCCATCGCATTTAGGATAGGGTGTTACATTATACAGCGCCAGGGTTAAGTAACCTTTCTGCATCTTTGAGTAACCAGTCATGCACATAATAGATACACCTTGAAATCTTATTGAACCTCTTAAAACATGGTCTTTGGTGGTAGTGGCCAGGAGGACAGGTGAGTATTTTTCCCTTTTCTGGCGTTTGCTTTGTTTGTCATGCATAACGAACAGGATTCACGCCAGATTGCTAGAATGGAAGAAATAAAGAAAAGAGAGGGAAAAAAAAGGAACTAGTAAAAGGGCCAACAAGACGAGACTCGCTCTGTGGGTTGCATCCGATGGAACGAACGCCAGACGTAGGAGAAAAAAAATGGAGGCACAGTTCCAGAAATTTTGTTCGATACACATGAAGAAAAAAAACGAAAAGAATATAGAAAAGTAGAGAAAAAGAGGGAAAAGGCAAATAAAATGTCTTTATCATTCAACCAAAATACGCACATCTGCATTTCTTTTATTCTTTTGCCTTCTTGAACTTTCCGTCTGGGCTCACAACTTGAGCGATTTGTGGGAGGGGAGTATATGATCTTCGTTTTCTTTCTGTTACAAAAAAATAATCTTTCCTTTGTTTTCTGGACACAAAAAAAAGATACAAAAGAAAAGGACGATGTAAACAATCTGTTTGTCGAAGTAAGAAAAAAGTAATAAAGTTTGATGATTGTATTAAATGATAATATGTTTACCATATTGAAGTTGTACAGTGAAAAATCACAGTATTCAATGTTTCTAGCTGCTGCCAAATTATTCATTTACCAAAGAAAAGAAGATAATCCTTTTGAGCACTTCCCACACTACATGGAATAGACTATACCTGTTATTATTAAGATTTACAAGTATGGGACTTAAACGACATATGCACTCGTACGTTAATGCTGACCTTGCTTGTGTTCGGCGCGGGAGACTCGGATTTAATTCCTGTCGTGACCTCTAGCTTAACTGACAAGGAGAAGGTAGATTTTGGTAAGTGAACTTCGGGGCCATTTTTTGCGAGTTGGTGGTGCACATTAAAAGAATTAATATTGCAAACTGGGAGAGCGCAATGACCAAAAATAACGGAGAAAAACGGCCGTTTTCTACTCGCTGCATATATTGTACGACGCACACATTTGCCAAGTCTCGGCGTGGCAAAGTGAGGAAAATCCTATACTCATGAGTAAAGGGTTGCGGGTTCAATTCCTGTTGGAGTCATACATCTTTTTTTTTCTTCAACCAATAAAGTACCGTTGAGTTGATTTTAGTTTAGCGTCCCTTTCAGCAGCGAGGCTATATGAGACGTGGACCTACTGATTAACGTGGAATCCGAACCACATGAGCTCCCGCCGGGAATCGAACCCGGATCTCCCACACCAAAGGCGCGCACGCTAACCGCTTAGCCACGGAGGAGCTCCAATAAAGTACCGGTAGCCATTTGTAACTATAAGTAAAATATTAATTTACTATATGTTTATAATGAATAAAACAATAGAAATTTCAAAATCACTTGTAAAATCTTTCAATTTCCATGTTAACTACGATAGGAACAAAATTTAATCTATTCCGTAAATATTATTGTTACTGCACTCGTTGTGCAAAAAATGTTCTTGACGTTTCGTGTCTACATCTGTAGACAGTGTGCGAATTACAAGGGGAATGAGGAGGAAATCTCCTTTGGTTATAGCAACATCCAGTATTAGCAAAGGAGATTTCCCCTTCAACTCCTTTGTAATTCGCAAACTGTCAACAGATGTAGACACGAAGCGTCAAAGAACATTTATTACACAACGACTGTCGTAACCAGTGGCGTATTTAAGGGGGGAGCTTCCGGGCTTAACCCTTCCCCGAAATGTTAGTTACTATAAAAAGTAAATGAAATATCTTGGAGAATTTTCACATTTCCAGGACTAAAGTTGCAAAGACCCCCGAAATTAAATCGTAAATATGCCACTGGTCGTAACCATAATATAACTCGTGATATCAGTATATTTGCAGAATAGATTAAATTTTGTTTGCCAGTTAACATGGAACATTGAAAGATTTTACAAGTGATTTGAAAATTTCTATTGTTTTATTCATTATAAACACACGGTGAATTAATATTTTACTTATAGTTACAAATGCCTACTATATTGGTTGAAGAAGAAGAAGAAGAAGAAAAAGATGTATGACTCGAACAGGAATCGAACCCGGGACATTTTACACATAAGTTACAGATTTTACTCACTCTGCCATACCGTCACTTGGTAGATTCGTGCGTCGTACGATATATGCGTCAAGTAGAAAACTTTAAGACGGGTTTTCTTCGTTATTCTTGGCCATTGCGCTCTCCCAGTTTGTAATATTAACTCCTTAAAAGTGCACTACCACCTCGCAAAAAATGGCCCCAAAGTTCACTTACCAAACTCTGCCTTCTCCTTGTGAGATCCGAACCACATGAACTCCCACCGAGAGTCGAGCCCAGTTATCCCGCGCCAAAGACACATATACCAACCATTTAGCCACAAGAGAGCTTTGCATAACTACAAGCCTAGGCAGAGGCCAGAAATATAGAGACAATAAACTCGGCAAAAACTTGAAATGTTACATGACCTATCACATGATTAGTACAGTAGCGCCTCTTACTTCACGACTCAGAACTACCTTCCGATTTGACGTAAACTGTGTGGAAATTTTGAATTTAACCGCCGAGACAAAGATATGGCGAATAAGTCGTGGTGTGCGCAGACAAGAAAATAAATATGCAAACCTAGACACAATGGTCCAAGAATTTAAAATGAAGTAAATATTTATATTTATTTTTTTATTTAAGGTACTAATGGCTTCAACAGCAGAAATGCATAAGTAGGGATTATATGCAGTAGAGTTAATTTTCTATCTGACCTTCCTTCACTGAATTTAATACTCACAAACAAGCGAAGCAGATCAAAGCATCCTGATTACTATAATACTCCATAACGTCACTTGCGAAAACCTATGACAGGTCCAACTTCTTACAACCCAATCGAACGCTAGTCTCTCCTTTCGCCGTGCAGATTATCAGATCAGATTTTCATGGCTTATGTAGGAAGATGCTCGTTTGTATGTATTCTTTATCTGTGAGCCTAGGTATCAGTCAGTAGTGAGAGTTTGCGCGTGATGAGTAAATGCTACGACTTAATTTTTGTTGACAAATGTAAGATTGTGAGATCCTGAAGAGCTGGTTTCTCCATCGCGCGAACGACTGTGCTAATGGGATGTACGACAGCAG
Source organism: Thermobia domestica (assembly GCF_964235325.1). Classification (NCBI taxonomy): domain Eukaryota; kingdom Metazoa; phylum Arthropoda; class Insecta; order Zygentoma; family Lepismatidae; genus Thermobia; species Thermobia domestica. Next base: position 97,495,437 of record NC_137468.1, read on the forward strand.
ATATAGTGGAAATATATCGAGCCTAGTGCTACACTGTAGGACAGCACAAGGTTAATTGTCTAATTGAGTTTTGTATCCTGTGTTTGGTTTGGCCTTACTCAATGCAACTTTTGTCAACTCGAAAACAAATCCGTTTTTACTATGCAACTCCAGCGGACACCTCGAGCATCACCCACTCCTCACCAGAGTTCAGCAATGCCAACAACTTGTCTAATGTAACGAACACGCAAAGTAGACGATAAAATATGGAAGAATGCCTACTGGTCTGATGGGTTGTGATTTTCACTCCACTCCGTGGATGAGTGTGTACATATTTGGCGAAAACCCCATGATGTGCTGGAGTCCTTGTGTATATAGTCGATAGTGCAGAATGGTGGCGAAGGGTGTATAATGTTGTCGTTGCAAATACTTGATTCCTTTGGGTTGTAGATGAACATATGACTGGTATCTGAACTGAGATTTCTTGGTGTTATCCTTTTTCGTCACTGCGATAATCTTTTACAACGATAACGCACCTAGTCTTTGTGGACGTCCTAAGCTCCCTCGTACTATATGATTTAGCGTACGCGCTTTTAGTGTAGGACTACCAGATTTGATTGAAGATGAAAGCTCACGTGGTTTGAATCCCACGTAAAGCTGTAGATCACGTCTGGGTGCTGAAATGGACGTTAAACTTCAAATCAACCAACTAACCAACAAGCACGTCCTGTGCAAGAATAGTGAAGGGTCACTGTTCCAGATCGGACATCAGCTTTTCAGCTCCCCGGAACTTAATCCATTACTACTTGTTGAACTTCATGAACGAAACACACTTTCTCTCGAGATATCCACAACCAGCTCTGAAAGCCGGATCACACGCAGTTCAGTTGATCATACCAGTAGGCAACAACCAGCATTTCATTACATCTACATCGAACTAATACTATAGGATCTATATGAAATTGGGTAGATATCGCATCAAATATTGTAAGGTTCTTAATTGAGAATATGACATGATAATTTTGAGTCATAATCTCTCTCCCTTTATTTTAGTTATAAAGAATATGTGTAATGCACGTGTTTACAACTCACATTATTCTAGTTGACAGTATCTGATTTATTCTAGGGTACTATGTTCCCCCAATTTCAATGTTACCTTTTATTTGACAGTAATTTTAAATGAAAGGGAAATGGCATGAATTTTGCTTAGGATCACTTAATAATTCATATATGCGTTACTACTAATATATTACCTGGCAACACTGGAACAGAAAGAAAAATGAAAGAAGTACGAAACAGAAAAAAAAGCTGGAAAAATCTTCAGGAGGTCTTATCACACTTTGCCACTTCGTGTTTTTCGCTATCAAAGATTCCAAACGATCTAATAATTCAATTGATTAATATCTTTAATTATGGAAACTATCACCTACGAAGAACAACTTCACTCCCAAAGGTGTAGAAGATAGCACACATGCATACATATACACACATACACACATGTACCTAACTATATATATATATATATATATATATATATATATATATATATATATATATATATACTAGCTAGAAAGAAGGATTTCCAAGAGAAAAGCTGTAAAAAAATTCAAGAAAGATGATTTGAGAAAGGACTTTCTTAAGAACATTGGACGTTAGGAAGAGATGCTTCTCCATATTCAAAACATGTCTGAAACGACAACCCGGATGCTATATCATATCCATCAACAAGAGAACCCTGCGGATACAAAATACGATGTCGTGATTTCAACTAAAAAAAAAAAAAAAGTTTTTGCCGTGCATTAGTCTTAATGCTGGTTGCGTGCAAGACTCCATTACGACGAATATGGTTTGTGGCAGTACCATCCATATTACACGTCTACAAGCAAAATGTACTGATATTATGCATATACATTTATACGTACACATATTATATTACTAAGGACTAACATTTTCCGGTTTACAATAAACATAAAAAATAGTCTTTTTTTTTGTAAGAACAATTTAACCATTTTTTAAGTACTAGTTTAGATGTGCTTTAAACAACGATTAACAACTTGAAATTTTACCATTAAAATATTGTTTTTCTGCAAGCTGAACATTGCCAGACATTTCCCATTTGTAATTCTAGACACTTTTTAAATACATATAGTATATTAATAGACAACTGCCTGGTGTCTACTTACAAAGTGTGAATTTTTACATTATTTTATGTTCTTTTCACTTTTCGTGTAAGGTGTCAAGTGTTATAATGTTTATCTATATATTTTAATCGTTCTTTCACACTTGTTTCGTTTTTTGTGTACGTTACAAGAAAGAAAGGAAAAAAAAGTTTGTATGCATGGTTTCTTGGTAGGTAGTTTTATGTTTGTTAAACACATGTAGCGAATACCAATTTATTTTGAATAAGTAGTTGGTGTCGTGTAGTTCTCACCAAGGGAACTTAACATGTTTTTCTTGTTCGGGAAAACAAACCTGATAAGTTGTTCTTCAAAATCGATATAACGAATAGTCTTTTCTCGTGTCTACATGACAAAATATTATTCACAAAAGCAATTTTTGCATATTAAACCATGTCACATCATTATTTTTAATTTTTACAATATTTTAAAGATTAATGCTCTGCAAAACTTTATTACTATTGTTACCTACACTAATTGTCTCACTACTTTATTATATGCTACTTGGTACTGTATAGCAAAGATTCCAAAGCGAGCATCTTAGTTAGTTGAAAATTTTACCTTCAGAATGAACCTATTTTAATGAAATGGGACGAAGGTACCGTTTACGGGTGCAAAATTTTTGTACACGTCTTCCATAAGTTTATCTCACATATTCCTCTCACCAAATGAGGTTCAGCCTTGCAGATATAAATTTATCTCTCATATTCCTCTCACCAAGTGAGGTTCAGCCTTGTAGATATTTCATCTTACAATATTTCGTTCGATTGACTGATTGGTTCGTATTATGCCCTTTTGTCAGTAGAAGTAGGACTATATAAAATGAAACCTATAGTTTGACGTGAGATGTGAACCATTGCAATGCATGTTATGCCCGGAAATGGAACCCTGAATCTCGTAAAATAGAGACACGCTCTCTGAACATGATTAGAAGACTTCTGTATCAGTATTAAAGAAGAAGACTGTTCATCTTTAGATCACTGTCAGTCTTCTAATCATAAATTATTATTATGCGAGTTTTATTGTTATTATTAAAAAAAAAAAACAAACAGTCTTCCAAGAACCAAGCACAATTAAAAACATACGGTAGCCTAACCATGTACAAACTGAACAAATACGTAATGCAACCCAGAAACTAGTATTGGAACCTTTAGCGTGCCTTGTAATTTAAAACTCTTTAAGGTGACATATTGTGGTGAGGGAAAGGACACTTTTCTGTGCAAAGTAATCTTATTTTATGGTTTGCACACTCGCCAATTATCAAATGTTCTAATTTTGATGTGATTCGTACTTCGTACCCTACATAAACAGTAGATACTATCTATTACTGTACAAAACTTTCGTGCACTGGTTGAGTTGATTTTGAATTCAACGTTCCTTTCAGCAGCGAGGCTATATTGAGACAGAACCTACTGATTAACATGGAATGCAAACCGCTGGAGCTCCCACCGGGAATCGAACCCGCGTCTCCCACGCCAAAGGCACGTATGCTAACCGCTTAGCCACGAAGGAGCTCCTTTGCGTGCACTGGCTAAGTCGAAGTGTCACTGCCTGAAAATCGAGATCGGTATGCCTAAAACTATAATTTATTGCTAATATTACGATCTTATGATGAAAAGATTGTCCCTCTTAAGGGTTAAACGAATCAGTGGCGGTCTTTACATAGGCGAACCGCGCAACTGTCTAGGGCTCGCTTTTCGGAAGAAACCCACATTTCAGAAATCTGTACTTGATTTTCGAAAACATTTATGAAATTCGATAAAATTCTCAAGTTTCAAAATCTGAGAATAGTTACAGATCATTGCAGTTTTATAAGTAGTACAGGGAAATACTAATACATGTACCATGAATACAAACAATTTTCATCATTCCTTCCATCTCCTAAATGTCCAATCCCGTTGGAGTAGCATTATTTATGATTTTTCACTGGAGAGGAAGGGGCAAGATGGTCCACCGGCACAAGTTTCACGTTTTTTATTACTATATTAGTATAGAATAGATTTTAAAGATATGAACTTCCCAAACTCAGGGAGGCAACTGATCATTAGCAGTCAATTTGCTTGCAATAGAGTTTCTTTCTTTTTGTTACTGTATACATGTTTTGCAAATAGCAGTTAATAATGACTGAGAATGCATCGTTTTTGATGATAGCAACTAACGAGAAATTTTTATGAAATAGCAGAAAAAAAGAAAAGGACAGGAAGAGAGAGTGCGACAGAGAGAAAAATTAGAACAAAATTTCAAATAAATTCTGAAAAGCGATTTGAAACAAGAAATCAAAAACGTAATTTGAACATGCTGAAAACTTTCAGTAAAAATGGCTCAAGAGGTTTATTCAGGAAAAGTTGCTTATTAGACTGAATAACAATATTACTAATTGGATACGTAAACCAAAGAAAAATTTAACGTGTTGAATTACAAACACATTAATTTGATATACGTAGTTATACATTTCTATAGAGTGGTGTTCATTGTATTATACATTGTAGCACCCTAGAAACCAAAATTATGATTAAGTAAATAATTGAAAATAGTTTATAGGTCCTTCTTGCATTTGTTTCATCAACACTTGTAGTTTCCACAGTTTGATGGGAAGGATACGAGTATGTTTATTGTTATATCCGAATTCAACTTGCGACAAACAACTTTCTTACTATTTACAATATCATATATAACTACAGTTAAACCACTTACATAGAAGACAAATTTTAAAGAAAAGTCTTCAATGATTATTATTTTCTGTGTGTTTAACCCATATGCAATTAAAAGTTACTCCGAAAACGGTCAAATGCTTAGTAAGGTTAAAATTGCCCTTCCCTTAACCCTTTCACAGAGGAAGTCGACTTTTGTCGACAGAAACAAAATTTCCTTAACATGCGAATGTCGACTATAGTCGACGTGTTAAAATTTTTTTTGTCCGTATCTTGGCTTTGTCGAGAGTAGTCGCCAAAGTTGTACCGTTCATTTTTTTGTGTTCTATTGTTTTCGATAAACAATAGAAATCACACAGAAAACCTTTGGCGACTACAATCGACAAAACCAAGATACAGAGAAATTTTAACACGTCGACTATAATCGACATTCGCAGGTTAGGGATTTTTTTTCCGTCGCCTTCCACAGTGAAAGGGTTAAACTGGTACTTGCACAGTGAGATTATCAGTATCATAAAATAAGGCCAAATATAAAAATATGAATAACCGATATATCAACAAGCAATGTCAATATTGGATAAATGCGAATGAAGTGTCCAATTAATGTGTGTCATCTTCAAGGAAAGGAAAACATACCTGGTTTGTCAAAATAGTATCCGGTTGCACCAAAACAACTATATATATACCTTAGGTTGCAGCTACATAGTTTTGTCATTACTCAGCCAAAGATTGGATTCCAAATAAGTCTGGAATCTCTTCTTCGAAGAAGTTCTCAATCGCACGTTGCAGCGTTTATTATTCAGGTAAGTTTTTCCCTGACAAAAAGTAATCGAGATACTGGAAGAAATGGAAGATGGAGGAAGAGTCATCAGGAGAATACGGTAGGCGACGAAGGCTCATACTAACACTCATGGAGAGTTTGCATTGTGATTTGAGCACACGTGGGCGTGGATCGTGAAATAGAAAAATATATCTTATTCAGTATTGCTGAATGCGTGGGAATAAATTTGGGGTGCATTTCAATAGAGTTCAACACTGTAAAGAATTAAGGATTGACAGGATGGTTTCGTGTCGACGGAGAAAGACATGATGGTCCATCCTCGCCTACTAGCGACAACACTTGTTGTTTTGGAAACTTTCCTCGATGTAGATCAGGATCCAATCAGTATTCTCAACATTTATTATTGCCGTAGCAGTAAGTGAAAATCCCATACAGAAAACCTTCCAGACTATTCCATATACTCAGAGAACTGCACAAATCCAGACAGCGATTCTTATAAGTCGGTGTCAGTATGTCATGTGACACTCATAGGTCCAACTTTCTCCCCTAACAGATTGCACGAAACAGCAAACGATATTGGCAGAGTGTATGCTTAATTGCCTGCAATTGCACGAATGCAATTCGGACTGCCAGCTTCCAAGATGTTAGTCGGTAATCGCATTTAATATTATGTTACTGGCACAAAATTTCACAAACCAACGACGTATGGTCACCATTCTTAACTCAAATGCAGTAGTGATTATTTTCGTGGCTAGATGTACCGAATATTCCACTTTGAATTCGTGAAGGAATATCAGAACGAATTGTATCTGCTCCACGTCGCAGTTTCACACGAGCCTCTTGAGTAACGGGCTACTTTCTGATGACTGGGCACCAATGCCTGTTTTCTGAACATGTACAGAGTTTCTGACCTCGATCCACTCATTGGCTGCAACACAGAGTTGTTTCCCACCAGACATAAAATAGGACATAACAACCGCGTCAACCCAAGATATCGATCTACACTTGCTTAACGATCTTTTGACGGTCAATATTCTCTCGTCGACACTTTTACTTTCGATATTATATCAAGCCAAAGGGCCCGCGAGATCTCTTCTTCTAGCTCCCACAAACGCAAAGGATGCATATGAAACGCCTTGCCATTATTGTACACTTGTGATTAATCGTCCAATAGAAATCAGATATGAAAACAATACATATTGACATATTTTTACATGGACACGTTCAATTTATTGTACACAGTAAAGTAGGAGAATTAACAGAAAACCTGAAATTTTTAACGTAGAGTACAGTAGCTATCTTCCCGATTTATCTAGAAATTAAATTGTGGAAGCAAAGTAGGATGTGATAATAATAGTAGCAGCAAAAGCATATCCGCAGAAGAGGATGTTACCATCCTAAGTGCAAGGTCTCTTGACTTCGGAGAAATGAGGAAAGGAGAACTCTTGCCGGTAATCAGCTAGTTAGAAGCAGGGTAAAGAGAGAAAGAGAGACAGAAACATACTCGGAAGAAGATAGAGCAAAAATGGAAGTTGGGAGGCAGGCAGGACGTGAAGAGGAAATGTGAAGTATGACGTAATAGGCAAATTGAGTCTTCACAACGAATGATTGCTCGGATGCACATGTAGAAGAAGGAGGAGGAGGAGGAGGAAAGGAAGAAATCGAGAATGTAGGATTGGCAAAAAGGTAGGAGAGAGAAAAGACGAGAAAGAGAGAGCAAAGCAACCAAGGAATAACATTAAACGAACTTACTACTTCCTGCCTCGAAATCACTTTCAGCATTTGACATTTTATCGCTTAAATTAAAATTCTAGATTCTCAGGAGAAATAAAATCATAGTTTATGATTTTACAAATCAGCTTGTAGTTTTACATTAGTACAGAAATTTTTCCTACAAATATTTATACATGAAATTTACTAATTTCCATATTTATTATACTTGACAAAACTAGGAAGGATAAACACACCTTCTGATGTAATTACACACAGTTTATTAATTTCCATATGTATTATATTTTAGAAAGATTTATTTACTTTTTTCTCACCATATGCTTCTCCATCACTAACCAAAACTCGAACTTACTAAACTTAGTACCGACCTATGATTTATATTCGTATCAGAAAGAAGTAATTATAACTTTTAGCTGTAGTTTTGCAGCAGTAGTCGTAAATTATACTAACTAAGAATATGAAATACTTAGATATTCGATATTTTAATATTTGATGATATTTGGATTAATTTTTGATATCTGAAATTTCGATTTCTCGATAGTTCAATATTCGAAATTTGTCATATTTTGATATATTGAACAAGTTTCGATATTTTATAGCTTTCAATTTTCGCCGTGCAAATCCCAATGTTTCCAGCCTTAAACACTTAATCTGAATCTTTTCTTACGTTTTACAGTTGATAGTTACGTAGAAGAACCACTTTTCACAAAATATGAACTAATGTACTACGCATGTGGTGGTTATTTACATAATCACAAAAAATATTATTATTAGATGTACACGACGCCATAAAAGAATTTCCGTGGCATATGAATGTTACAGAAAATACGTTAAGTTTCTATCTCTTAAAGCGTTAATATCGTTAAAGAAAATTATATCAATTGTAGTAACAGCATGGGAGTCATTCTTGTGAAAGAATTTACGGCTGCAAGAATCTTACGATTTGAAGTTGGAGATAATTGCAGTTTTTCCCACCTTTTTTTTAGAAATATTCACTAATTTTTGTCTCTGAAAGCATAGCTAACTAGTTTGGTGGTATCCAGGAAAACAGTAAAGTATGCTCATTTCTCGATATTTAGTAAATCGAATACCGACTACGGAAGAATAAGTATGCATTCTCATGTCATTATACACATTTTATTAATTCCCATATTTATTATATTTGATAAAACCAGGAAGAATAAGCACACATTCTTATGTCATTATACGGTACTTGATAAAACCAAATCTAACAAGCTTCATGATAGTATTGTTAAATCGCACAATATTATTAAGCAAATAACAGGGGAAAATTCTTAATGATGAAGTATATACAAATCGACAACCTCATTCAGGTGTAAACAAGATCTAAGTGTGAATCCTTATACATAATTTTCGACGAAAAAAAAAACGCAAATTCAAATTGTTTCGTAAACTTTAAAAGTTGATATTGTACTATAACCACGTCTACATTAAGACAAAGCTGATACTGAAGTATATCTTTATCCAAGCTTTTTGTTGTGACACTAACACTTGCGGATTTAGTCCATGGCTGGGGGATCTAGGACTCAGAGTTTTTTTGAGTGATTACAAAAGTAATTGAAACTATTATTTTTATATATTTGAAAGTTTATAGCATACTCATGATATATCAATCATAGCCTTGATTCTGGCTGACCTTTCCCCCCAAGTTTTACCTTCTAGATCCACCACTGGACACTATCACCAAAACAACATTACATAGTATGGTAATGACATACTATGTAATACATACCCAACGTTATGATTAACTCTCAAATTTCAATTTTCAGTTTAACTGTAATAACGTAAAAACAAAATGTGAGAACATGAAAATATGAATTGATAGATTACATCAAACTGAAGAAATGAACATGCTTACAGTTAATTTCTCATGCGTAGTTTTTGAGAAAATCGAAAATATGGAAAATTTTCATGCGCTGAAACATGTCATTCATTGCCAATAATAATCGAGAGCTTTCATTCTGTTGGAACAGGTTGTTCATTTATATTTATATTGTATATAAACTTAAACATGGACTTTTTAGTAGCAGATGGTATCTATTGTTAATTGTCTTTCCTAATACTGACATAGAACTACTTGTAATCACAGAATATGGAAAGTCAGAAAATTATATAAATTCTTATCCTTTGAAAACTTTCAGAAATATACAGTACTATCTAGTACTAATATTAAAAGAACAGGACCATTTTGAAAACGTGTTGGTAAACAAGTCATCATATTGCAAAACCCTCTTATGATTGCAGATACCATCGAAGAAATTACCAATACATCTTAATTGTACTCATTATATTGCATAATTGTTCAATGTTAAGTATCTGATGAATAGAGTTGTGTGAAAAGGATTCTGTCCAAATGGTTTTAATAGTTGATTTAGGGGTGATTGAAATGTAGAATTTGAGGTAAAACTGTATTGACATTTCAGATAGGAAAAAGACTATGAAAGCATGCAAGTAATATGTACAATAAAGAGTTGTGTATACATATATATAGTGAGCAGGCCCTCACAGTATCTTTTCATAATAGAATAAAGAGATACTGTAAGTTAAGAGATATTGTATGTTACTGAGTGTAGTAATTGGATATAGTTTAACGTGTAAAGTGTTATTATCTTACTTGACAATTACTAATACACACACAGCGAGTTTCCAATCACTTGTGAAATCCAACAAATAAAATTCTTCAAGTGTACACATAACAACACAGAAATAGGAAAAAACAGTTTCATGCATAGAGAAATACGGACGTTAACCAACCGACCACATGGAAAGTGCATAATTCATTTTAAGATATTTTTTATAGTCGCTACTTTAATCACAATTATAGATAGTTTGTATAAGTTATTTACTATACAATTAGAATTATTGACTCTCAATATCTAAATGAATAAATTAATTAGAAACTATTACAACATTCTTTCCACTTTAAAATAAATCAATTCATGAATAATCAGTAAAAAAATAATTAAAATAGATTTATTTTAACAATAAGTTTAAATATAGACATAAACATCACTTTAAGGAACACAATTGCCGATAATCACAAATTCTTTAATTAGTCCCACATACAAATATGAGGATGTGGTGTGTGTCACCACTGGACATAGAATATCCACCAATTGAAGATAAAAAATCGTAATTGAAATTTCAGTGGATATATGTTGAACATGTAACTCTAAGAACGTCTCCCAAATAAAAATATGGAATACAGCTGCCCGTGTGCAGTGAGGCGTCTGTTTAATGAAAGAATATTCGAGTATCCTATAGGAAGTACGTATAGAAACTGTGAAAATGAATGGTTTCTCGTACTGTCAACAGGATGGAATTAAGTTTCCATATAGTAGGCATGTATAACTCTGGCGGAAACATGATTAGTGTAATTCAAGACATTGTTCCTTCATTACCAGCCTTGTAGCCAGGTCTGTTGTAGAATATGTGAGTGAATGTACTTGGTTATCTTATACTTACTTTATAGCTATGAATGTTATAGCTTATTTTTAGTCAAATGCAATTTATATTTTTTTTTTGAAAGACATTTGATTTTAAAAATGCAATGTTTCTTATTCTCTTTTTAAATTTACTGCTTGCATTACTGTATTGTAACTAATGAATACATAAGGAAAATAATATTTATAATATAGCAATATATAATAACAAAATATTATAATCGCAATATTAACAATACTTCCATTCTACTGTTCTACTAGCAGGACAATAACACCATCCTTCCGGAAGGAAAAATGTCTGAACGTTTAATCATTAATGGAGTTTCATGACAACTTATTTACGTAGAAAACATCTCTCATTAACACAAATTGCTATTCATTTTGAGTGTTGAACTACGAAGCACAAAAGTATATGTTGGTTAATTCATACAACTTTAACAAATAAATTTTGTTTTACAGTGGAAAACTATGATGAATTTTCAAACTATAGGGATCCGGTGTTGAAATAAATAGTAGTTAATACGAAGTAGTTAATTCTTTACCAAACATAGTTAGAGTCATCATGTCTAGAAGACCAAGCTGGGTAGGTCATGTAGCCAGAATGAAAGAAAGGAGGAACGCATACAAAGTTTTTACTGAAAATCCGATCGGAAAACGACCATACGAAGACCTAGGTGCAGATGAGAGGACAATATTAAGAAGGATCTCGCAGAAATAGAAATACAAAGTAGAAACTGGATCCAGTTGGATAAGAACTTCTATGGACGTGGCATTGAACTGCCAGGTTCCATAGGCCATAGATTTGATGAGTAGTTAATTCGATCACTTCCGGTTTTATTAGAGAGGTAGGGATGGAGACGAACTTATTACTTGGACGATAAATCCATATAAAAAAAACACTTATCACCGTTTCTAATCTCTTTTGCTTTGATATCTGTTAGCGGGAAGACGGACGGAATGGCTCTGTAAGGGTTCTCATATTTATGCATAACTTAGTTTTGAAGAGTACTATTGTTTCTCAGTGTTCGTGTTTCATGCATACTAAATGTAAATCTACCATTTTTTTTTTAATTTTGGAAAGTGTATATGCGGCACTAGCAAAATGTTGCGGAAAAATCCTAGTCACTAGAATCAAGAGAAGAGTAGGGAGGACTGATTGGTAGCTTTTAAAAACAATTTTCTTGAAGCCAAAATCAGAATTCAAGTCAGTGAAAACACTACACTTATCCGTTATATTTCGTTAAGTATTTATACAAATCTTTTCTATTGTGCATCTACCTCTCTGTAAAAGTGAATATTAGGGAAAATATAAAGAACCAGTTGAGAGTATTCAAAGAACATTGCCAGAATGAACTTAATTATTTTTTCGAAATTTATATAAAATTGTATATTAAATTTATTTGATTAACTACTGACGCAATAATTATGAATCAATGACTGATATTGTTATGGAATCAATATTAATATTGATCGATTATACGGTTCCCGAAATATGGCTCCTTAAATTTCCCGAAGTCGGAACTTCTTTTGGCCAATATCTCGGGAACGGTATGAGTGACGCGAAAAATCCCATCACTTTCTCAGATAGTTTCTGATGCTCTATCGAACAGAGAACTCAAAATTGAAACATTCGCAAATAACAGACAGATAGACAGACAGACAGACACACACACACACGCAAATATAGAAAATTTAGTAACAAACTTTTTAAGTTCGTTGAAAACTGAAGCATTGCTTTCTGAAGATAGAAAATTCTCATGTTATTTATTCATGATGGTTGGTTGCTTAAAAGTTTAAGCTACCTTTCAACTGGTGTTATATGAGACTTGAGCTTACGGCATAACGAAATTCGAACCATCTGAACTCCCGCTGGGAATAAAACCTTGATCTTCAGTGTCAAAACCACGTGTGCTGACCCTATGGTCATGAGAGAGCCCTCAAACTCAATAAGGCTTTTCGGTGAACAGGTTTCGCTTAATACTCATACAGGATGGAGTTATACACGGAATCGTATTTTGTCTATTGAACATCGCTTTTCCTGAAGACAGTTTTCTTTCCCAGTTTTAAGTTTTACTATACAAACATCTATTTTAGGTAAAGAGAGCCGTATTTATTTTCTTGTTAGGGAAAATGAAGCTGTAAGTGAGCTATAATGGACAGAGTATCCTTGACATTGGTTTCAAAAGGAGTCACAGAAAAAAAGGATATACATTTAATTTACATTGTTAGGTTCTTGCGAATGCAAGTCAACAGTGCTACGAAATTTTGCTATTAACTGCTATTAACTAACTCACAGAAAATTGATAAACATGTAGTTATTTAAAAAAAAATGTGTAAACTTCGTACTGTATGTACATCCTATGGCTTGTACTTAAGGATAGCAATACTTAACGGCTCAATAAAGATCGGGTTATAACGTACAAGCTCCACGTAGTGTTGGTGAGCACACAACAATAGTTTCCAATGGATCGATCTATACTCTTGGAATGAGAGATTATCTTTCGCTACATTTGGCGACTAAGTTATTTGGCACAATGACAAGGCTTCAGAACACCATACTCAAGCTTCAACATTTCGATGCACAGATTGACGTCAAGAAAGAAGTTATTGAAACATATATAAAATGATGTGGTCACTGTTGTTGTACGAATATCCATGATGAAAAAAATGTTTTTATCGTTTATCTGTAACAGGTAAAAGAGTTTATAAGACACTATGATAGAGATGACAGCTCCAAACAAGTTTACTGAGTCGACAATATTCTGAATTAATTGTTCTTGAACTCGAATACTCGAAGTGTTCTCGAATACTCGAACCATAAATTATATTGTTGAATGCTACTTTCTTTTCATTCCAAGAGAAATTAAATGTTAAGATGTCACTAGTACAATCATTGTGAGAAATTCTGTCGGAAGAAGTATAGTGAATAATCAGAAAGAAAACTTTGTTGGACAGAGACTGAAACTGTTGTTTAAAATAAATGCAACTAACCCCAGATTTCAACAATATCACACACAAATAAAGCAGCTCCTTCAGTTACCATGAAAACAATTTTGCATTGCAAATAGGTCATTATTTTCCAGAGTGGGAATTTCAAATAGCTGACACAAACATTAAGCAAAATCCTTGAAAAAAAAATATATATATATATGGTTAAAAGGCCATACGTACATATATACTTAAGAAACTGTGAAGGATGTTCATGGAACTTTCGCAAGGAATCCTCACAAGTTTACTTGCTAAGAATTGAAATACTGAACAGAAGATGGTAAATTCTACAGAAACCCTTATAATGAAACCATATCAACTCTAGTTGCTACAAGCTCTAAGACTTGATTTGGTTGTGTTTTATTGTGAATCTGCTTGCATTCACAAAGAAGTTAGTTTGGTGGCGGAGCAACATTCCACACTTCCGAAAAACAAATAAATATAATATGAAGTTTTGGTACTCTCTATGCACTTCCAACACACGTGATTCTCACAAACTTATGTTTGTTATAACATTTCATATCGAAAAGTTTGTGAATTTTTAAAATTAATTGTGATGGATACTATGCCTCTGACACAGTGGTACAATTGCTATTCCCCTAAGCCCAAGGTAGACAGTGCTGATATCTTTTAGCTGGATGATGTCTTACTTCATCATTATTATGAAGTGTGGGGCTACCTCAATACTAGTTCTCCTGAACGATGGACTGAAGTGCAGATTCAGTAGATAAAGGACTATTGTGTTTAGAACAAGAATCAAATTCTCCACTTATCATGCCGTGTGATTTCTTTTCATGAAGTTTCCATGGGATTTCTTTCCAAAAACACATAAAGGGTCGTGTTTTTGAACCACCAATTGCTGTGACGCTGGTTGAGCTACGACTGCACAGATTTGCAAAAGTCGTTTTACTTAGTCGTAAAATCTACTAACAAGTAAGTAGAGGCTGGCAAGAAACTGAATAGGCTAAACATGTATGTGTTGGGTTCTGAATTGAGCACAAATTAAACACTCGGGCCAAATAAAAAAAATGTTCAATTTACCTTCCGTGCTTTGACTGAATTGGGTTAACCAATGTTAAAATTCGTCTAGACCAGGTATGTGCAAGTTGAAATAGGAGCGTGTCAATCACAAAGGACTTACTGGCGTCGAGGACCACAAGAAACAATGAATAACATTTTCACAATAATTGAATAGCTATATTCAATGAAGAAACTCGTTCATCGTAAACAAACACCACAGGAAAACAAAAACTGTTATTAATGGTAATCAAAATATTTAGTTACTAAAGCAGAATAAAAATCCCTTTGGACACAAAGATCGGTAACCGCTACCAAAAGATGTTGAACAAAATCACCGTCAGAAGAAAACTTAAAAGACTTTTGCAATTTTTCAGTTACAAAGGAACTAGCCCGGACAATTTTGTTAACAACATAACTCTTTTTTAAAGGAGGCTGAATACACAAATTTTTCTTCGAATTTGTTTTTTGCCTTCGTAAAGCTGTCCTTGCAAATCATCAAAACTAGATTATTTCGAATTATAATGGCTTTTAATTCTATACTCCTTGATTACTGTTAAATTTTCCTGACAAATAAGACCAAGTTGGTTACTTTCCTCATTAACGAGAAAAAGTTATCCTGAGTACATTTTTCTTCAAACACACGACATCCAGTGCTCATTTTCCTCTTTCGGTGTGACGATAACATTATTAACAAATGCCTAGTAAGGTGACACCACACCACACAGTACATTCTTGTTAAGTTTTCCCGAAATAGTCTCCCAATACTAGTGAGTTTAAGGTCTGTTTGACACGGAAGCATTTTTCGGAAGATTTCTCGTAGCAAAAATCCTTTCATTACCCTATTGTGTAGTAAATTGTATTGAGCGATTGCAAACTAGTGTATATTATTTAGTGCATTGATGGATTATGAAAACTTAGAAAGAAGTTAGGACAGACATATTCAATTAAAGTTGACTTCATCAGGAGGTGAAAACTAAACTGAGTCGAAATGTCTAAGTTGATTCAAAGCAAATGGCTGACAGATTATGAAATGAAATTATCATGGTTTTGCTTTCCTTGCCTGTTATTTAAAGGGAATTAACTGTGACCTGAAAGGTGACCTTGGGACATCTAATTGTAAAAGTAAAGAAGCATGAGAACTGTAATGAACACTAACACTACACTGAATTTTTAAACTTGTGTGAGCGCCAGGGGTTTATTAGGGCTCACAATAATCTTGTAGAAAGAAAAGTCAAATTCACTCACTTCTGATTGATTGCATCAGATTTCAGGTGTGTTTGAACATGCTGTATATCTCTA
This sequence comes from Thermobia domestica, assembly GCF_964235325.1. Taxonomy (NCBI): domain Eukaryota; kingdom Metazoa; phylum Arthropoda; class Insecta; order Zygentoma; family Lepismatidae; genus Thermobia; species Thermobia domestica. The sequence goes on from NC_137468.1 coordinate 97,511,527, forward strand.
TTACAAGTCCAAAGATTCAGGTAACTTCGGCGTTTTCCGTTGTTTGGTTGACTGTATGAAATATCTTGCTCTCCTAATTCGTATACTGATTAGTATATGCCTTCGGTACACAAGTCCGGGTTCAATTCCATGTAAGGGTCAATCCATACGAAGTGGTCCAGAGGTGGTTGCTCGACCATCTCCGAAAACTATAAAAATATAAGTGTGATGAACCTTGTGTATGAGTGCGTCAATAACATCATTCACGTTGTCGTATGTACAAGTGTTCCTGAATGGCGTCCATCTTTATTGTCGGTGGAATCCCAATTTTAGCATTTGTAAGCGTTTACAAAAACTACAGTTGCTCAGGACGCACGAATCAAACGAACACAAAACAAAAACGAATGTTTACAGGAGAGACTGAAGTACATGGAGAATATAAACTTTTGCGTCTAAATAAATATGCAGGGTTGCAAACCAATACATGGAATCACCAGAAAAACTACAGAAAATTACACTTTAAAGGGGCTGTGTTTTGGAATGGCATATAGCGGGGGTCCTCACTTTTTTATCCACGTAATATCAGTCATGATTTTTTTTTTGCAATAGTTTATCCACATACAGAATAACTTTGTGGCATAAGCAGCAATTTTTAGCACTTTGCACTCCTGAGATGCGCTCAAATTTTTATAAATTTGGAGATGGTCGAGCAACCATTTTCACCATTTTTGGATCACTTCAGATGGATTGACCCGTAAGAGAGCATTGAACACATTACAGTAATCTCATTTTTAAACTGTGCTAGGGGTCTCGGGTTTAAACCCTGCTCCCGCCAAGTGAACTTTGTGGTGGACAAACACCGTGTGCGTGGGTTTTCTCGGGGTTCTCCCGTTTCCTCCCACTTTCTTCATTCCACCATTTCATTCATTACTCATCATCACCGTCTCCTTTAGCCTAACCGGCATAAGCGTGGGACGTAAAACTCAAAAATTTCATTTTCATTTTTTTCATTTTTAAACTGTAAATCTCGTTCTTTATGGCCTAACCTATGACAGAGAACGCAAATACAAAATAAACAGTCGTGAAATGTCACTCGGCCTACGACCTCACTCCTCGTATTTTAGCTGTTTGCTTCCATTCATCGCACGCAAGAATTCGTTTATGATATTATTCTTCACGAAAAAAATTAATCCCTTTTCCTCTTAAAATACGCATTTCAATCAAGGTTAAATGATAAAAACCCATGTCGACTTATTTGTGTATTCAAAAATTCATTTAAAATGGTTCACCCCCTCTTTACTCCACATGATGAGATTGACAACCGCAAGTCATTTTTACATATTGAGAAAAAGATAGAAATTGTCCCTTCTCTTTCGTTAAAGCGGAATTTCGAGAAACAGAATTTACGGAAACGTTTTGGCACATGCCTGCTTGTTTTGAATAAGGAGTTTATATACCAAGTTTCAAGTCTCTAATGCGTCTCTAATCTTAAGGGATATAGAGATATGACAATCTTATTATAATAACAGCAATCTCCCACACTATCTTGTCGCTCTTTTCTTTCCTTTTGAAGGGAAATATGTTTTAAAAAACAATGAAACACGTCTTTGTTTTAAATGAAAGGTCTAAATACCAAATTTCATGACTCTAATCTTAAAGGATTTTAAGATATGGTCATCTTGTTACAACAATTGTAACCTTGCTCTTCTTTTTTCTTTCCGCTTCTTTTTATTCCCTTCTATGGGAGATATCAAAATATTCTGAGACGTATGTCTAATTATTTTAAATGGAAAGACCATTACCAGATTACATTTCCAAAGATGCCGGAACCCATGAGATCGGCGCTCATGAGTTCGAAACTCACGCGCACTCGACCTCACACTCACGAAATGAGAGTGAGGTTAAGTGACCGCGAGTTTTAAATCATGATGTGAGCATGAGGTCGAGTAAGCGTGATGTCGATATGATGATGTGAGCGTGATGTCGAAATGATTATGTGAGTGTGAGGCCGAGTGAGCGTGATGTCGAAAAGATGTTGCGAGCATGAGTTTGAGCTAAGTTTGTCCAAAGTAGGCACATTTGTTCATGTCTCTATGCAGGGGCGTCATTTAGGGAGGGCTTGGAGGGGCAATTGTTCCCCCTGAGTTTGAGATTTCTATAGATTTTATCAATAAAATAGTAGTAAATCAGCGAAATACGCGAAATTTTACTTATATCAAGGGGTTTTGCCCCCCCAAGCAAAATCTGAAATGACGCTCCTGTCTCTATGCTTTAGAGATTTGGAGATATGGACATTTTACTGCAATAATTGTCACCACATTCCCCGTCGAAAAAAAAGAAAAGAAAAAACTCTTTAGTGGTACCTTACGTGCCAAATCCTATGCTCTGTCAAAATTTGGTCTGGGCGTTGATCAGTTAGTCAGTTAGTTACTCAGGACTTCTTTTATATATATATATATATATATATATATATATATAGAGAGAGAGAGAGAGAGAGAGAGAGAGAGAGTAAAAAGCGTTTTTGTCCCCTTTATAAATGGAAGCTCTTAATTTATACTAACTGTACCCATTCGACTGCAGGCGTTGAGGCATCTTCTTTAACTAGTGATTCAGTTATATTCATTGTTCTATTTACCTATTACTGCTCAAGCTAGTCTATGATTCTCCGTTCGTAACATCAAAGAAATGCCGGTACAATATCTAAAAAAAAAAAAAAAAAAAAAGCTTAAGCCTTACAGTAGGACGAAGAATATTTGATACAGAGTACCTGGATGATGAATCCAAGACAGATTATGATTAGTTGTAAATATATATATTTTCACTGATACAATACTCTTAATACTTAACTCTAACCTCTAAGTTAAATGTAACTTCGTATTTCTGCACTAAAACAAATTGAATTGTAAAACGATAAAAAAAAAACTAATTTCCTTTAATTTAAAACCCTGATCCTTTGTCAGTGAAAGGTTCTATTTATTTGAATGTTATTCTACAGGATAGTGGTAACAATTTAGAGTTGAGAGACTCACTGAAACAGAGCAACGGACCTTTCATTCGAACCTCTGTGGAGCGTCAGACTAGAAAACGGTAAATCGCATTGCCTGCCTGGGCGTTGCTAAGGCAACGGTCAAACCAGGGGCTTCGCGCGTCACCAGCTACCTCACGCCTATCTCTTTTTTTTAACTCTTTTCTCTCTTTTTTTTATCTCTTCTTGTAACCTCACACCCATCTAAACCACCCACCCACCTATCTACCCCGTTTCCATCTTCTCTCTTTCTCTTTCACCCTTCTCGTACGCCATCTCCTCTCGTGTTATCCTGCCTCATTTAACATTAATCGACCTTATCCACGCACACGGAATAAGCTGAACTGGACTCTCTCTCTCTCTATCTAGCGTGTATGTGTGTGTATATGTATGTATGTATTCATGTATGTATGTGTGGGTTTACTTGCTTTTCTGCTACTGTTGCCTTGAGGTGAGTTATGGTGTAGTTGTCCTCCCCTCTTTCTCCTCCCCTAAACTTTCCACCTTGTCTGCCAACCCCTTTCCCTTCTCTGAGTGAAACTTTTAATCAGAAAGTCACACGCAAACATCAGAACTAACTACAATAACCTTTAAAGTACTCTCCCGCGCGCGGTTAAGGGCTCGGCTTATTGTTCTTATGTCCTTTTTCCCGATGGACTGTCTAGTGGTCTCTCTCTCTCTGCACGGAGGAGACAATTCAAATTCTATCTGTACTGCAGAGTGAAATGGGTTATGGATGTGTGTGTGTCTTTCGAACTTCTTGATTTGACTTGTCACTTACATGTGAGGGAAATGTATCAGACACATACAAATTAACTTTAAAGAACTTCAAAACTGCTATTATCAATTTCAGTAACTGATAATAATAAACTCTGCTATAGAGAATTAAGAGGATCACGTGATTCCATATCTTTTTCATTATAGGCAATCATGATTTATTTGCAACGGCTCAGGTTGCATAGGAGCTAGAGGATTTTCAAAAGGATATGAATAACTGTCACCATAATGTCACTGTTACCTGTGATTATGCTAACGAATTTGACTCCATTAACAAACTCGACCGAAATAACCACTGCATATGTCTGTTGCAAAACATAATTCAAAAATTTGCTTTCGTTCAAGAGTTATTGTGTACTAACAGTAATGGACAGACTTACTAACAGTACAATCTTACAAGTCCCACTACTCGAGTTCCTGAAAATGTCTTCACGACCTTCCGATCCAAGGCTGTCTAATACGAACGAGCAAGGCCGGTATTACACCTGAAGTCTCTGTAAGGGACTACTCTCATCATTTGACCACCGAATGACTTATGGCGACACACTCCAGATAAACTGTTAACTTTATCAACGAATATCAGCACTCAGAAAGTTCCTCAGATGATATAATCAGTGGCCCAAGGAAACTCACCTAGAGGCCCTGCATCCCAGATCGCTCAAGACCAAGCAGACACATCACAGAAATAATCAGTACAACAGCGTACCGGCTTTTCTCAGGACCAACCGCAAACCACCAAGCCTGCTATCCTACAGCCGCAGCGAAACCTACATAGTTCAACGAAGCCGGAAGAGCTATTTCAACTAGTGAAGAAACCCCGACCCAACTCTGCCACATTTACCAACGCCTATTCCAACTGCAAATTCTTATGTGGCTCTTACAATGGTCAACGATAATGACTTCCACTTCAAGTACTGAACTTGTAAATGATGAGGAAATTGCCGACTTGGAGACCGCCTCAACTATCACCAATACTTGGATTTTAAGACTGCCATCCGAACAAGGGTTATGAACTGAAAACAACTCATCACAGAACAATGCAGAAAAGTGCCTACCTCTCTCTTCATGAAAGGATACACCAACAATCAACTGTGCGCTTCAGGCAGACTACAAAGTTATGCAAAGCTTCTGTTACAAGAACCAATTTCAATATGCCACCGAATCAAAGAGAAAGCTAAAACTATCAAAGCTGTTATTCGCCATCTTCCTGTCGATACAAGTATTCAAGACATTACAATGGGTTCCTGTTCCTAATGGGTTCCTGTTCCTTTCCTAGTGAACGATAATTTTAGTAGCAATCAAACGCCAAGTGCATATAAAATGGACTAAACTGTTCATCCTTCCATGGCAACTAATGCTGATTCTTTGCACTGAACACAAGACATAGAAATATGTGAAATGATGAAGAATGGAATCTCGAGTCTTCTTCCTAATAGACATAATCAGAAAATGCATACGATACTTGATACACTGAGTTTAAATATAGAAACCTAGATTGAAAAAAAAAAAAAGTAATAGTGGAGGATTCTAGGCGACAATATGGCAGCCCAAAACACAACTAACTTGAAAAGAAAATTCTCATGTTTACTTCCAAGTAGTCACATTTTAAAAAGTTAGTTACTTCAAATGTTGTACTGATATATTTAAAGGTCTCCTAAGTCCAAATGAAATACAGTAAACTCTCGATTAGTCGCGGGCAGATTATACTCTTTGCGGATTATCCGCAGTCTTTCTTTCCATTTTTTTCTTTGCTCTGCGACTATATATTACGGAATCAAAAAAAAAATGTTTAGACAAAATTGAGCCACAAATAAAGAAGAGATGTTTTAACACAAAACATAAAAATATTTGACCGATTTGTGTGTGTGAAAAATCAACATTCTCGTAGATGTAAAAAACATACTGCTTATTAAGTCATTATACGTGTAGGTCCCCTATTGTAAATAAAAATTGTTCGAAAGCATTTTTACGTTGATTTCTATCTTTTTTCGGTCATTTTGCTGATTATCCGCTATAGCTGTGCCACCCAATTCTGTGGAAGCCGGGAGTTTACTGTACATGAATCAATCCACTTGATAAGTTAATAATTGTAAGGATTACTATGTGATTAATAATATCCTTTGCAACCTATTTTATATATGTGTTAAGGATTCCCTTTGAACTTCATGACTAATGCATTCACTCTTGATGCGCGTATTTCCAGGGCCAAATCAAGCTGAAAGTGTGCGTCTCAAGAAACAAAATGTAGCACTCCTTCCGCCTTTTGTGATTTCAATGTTATAGTTACGAATTTCTGCTTACTTTCTTAAAAAAAAGAAAAGAAAAGAAAAAGAAAACATGCATCTGTTTACTTTTTTCCAAGAGAATATCGCATAGCTCTTTCTACACTGTCTACCTGTTTAGATAAACGGTACTATACATTACAAGTACGTGTATGGAATATTCGTACCCTGGCTGATGGCAACGGTAACACAAGAGACATAACCGTGGGAATAATTTTCAAATAAATATAACTGAATTGAAAAACATCGGATGATCGAGAAATCACGATATTCTGATATTTCCATGAGTCTATGTATGAACCATGATGTTCAATACACAAGTGCACAAAATGTCTATTCTAATCTATTCAGCCATGTCGACTTCATCACTAGAATTGATTCAAAAGTTAGAGTACGAACTGGCACTATAGTGCAATTCACAAAATAGGCTCTCACTGGAAATCGAACCGCGTCTCTTTCGACTAAAGCGCGTACACTAATCATATAGCGAAGATGGAGTTCAGTTCCGATATGGTAAAATCAGATGATAACCTCGATAACGGTACAATTGACGTCGAAGGATCTAGATCCACCTACCAATTTAGGAAAGTGAAAACAAAGTACAAAGTTTCGGATAATCCATCCACTATCACCCATGCTCCTTTTATGAGAATTTATCTCTTGAAGATTTGACGGTAACTAAGTGTTTCTTTCTAAGATATCACAGCAGGTTGGTCTGTTTATATCAGCCCAATTTGCTGTCCCTGTTTAGCTGCACCACAACCATGAAACCTACATAATTATTAATATGGCATCTTATCAGTCATATTGGTGGTAGTGAAATGCCATAGAAACTGAACAGTTATTAGAAAAACTATTAGGGTGGTATTCAGAGAGAATTCGTTAATCGATGGTTAGTCACAGACTAGTTAGTGAGCATACTAACTCTTTACTAAGGAAGGTGCACTTTTTGGTATTGAGTCTACTTTGAGTACAACTAAAATGATGATTTGGGTATGATTAACTTATAGAACCCCAATGCATTCGGTAAGTAGAATAAATGTGGCAACTACGGAAAAGTAGATGAGCGCATACGTAGTCTGTAAAAATGAAAATACATGAACTACGAAATACGAAATGTGTCGCACGCTAAACCGTGGGTAAAAGATTAGTCTCTGCTCTAGATTAATTAATCACATTTGATTAACTTCTTCCAATACTACGTCCTAATCAGAGTCTCTGAATACAATTTTGATAACCATCCGTTAGTCAACCCCGTAGTAAGGTGTTAATCAGACGTCAAAACGACTCTGCATAAGGCCCTTAGTTATTAATCTTAGACTAAACAGTTATTAGAAACCGAACAATTTCGGGGGAAATTGGTTTAACTGCCAAAGTGATTACAGCTAAAGATATTTCGACCAGGCAAAAACAAATGAAGCTCATCCAGAAATATTTACCAATAAAAGTACTCATTAAAAATGCTGCCTGAGGTGTTTCGTAAAATTTGTCAACTGGCAGGTCAGAAGAATCCACCACCGCAAGGTGACAGGGCCCAGACATTAAAGTCAGCAAACTATTAAAAAATAAGGATCAAAAGCACGATATTTCCCCAGCCATTATTTCACTATTATCAGGGGACTACAGTGACTTCCTCACTCATCATCTTACATTTGTTATAACGCAGCACTAAGGGAAACAAATGAACAGAGAAAAGAAATAACGAATGCCAAAAAAAGGAAATGGAAAGAAGGAAAGGTAGTAGAAAATAGCTATCTTAGCAGAAAAACTTTTCCTCCAAACATTGAATAGTTAAAAATATTTTAAGTGAAAAGAAATCATTTCGCTGTTCTTTTCACTTGTGTACAAGAATAAGGAGAGAGAAGAGGAAGGAAAAAAACAACTTTTGTCTGCAAAGCGAAAGAAAGAAAAAAATATAAAAACATCCAAATTAAAATAAGTTTTGGACGAAGAAGAAGATTTTTCGAAAAGTTACTTAAAAGAGAAGAGTAGAAGAAGAACGAGAGAGAGGAACAAATGTGGAACGGGGTTGTGAGAAGAGGATAGTACTTAATGGTGGTTTACATAGAAGGAAACTTACAGTTTTTGCACTTTCACATCAATCACCCAACTACTCAATTTCTTCCTCTGCCAATTTTTCTTTTTTCCTCCCCTGAAAAGGGAAAGAAAGAAACATTTGGAAAAAAAGAAGAGAAAGGGAATAGAAAGAATAAAACTTGGCAATATTTTTTTCTTTTTTTATTTCTTTTAGACTTCTGCGAGAAGAAACTTCAAAAACAGTCAAAAGTTTATTTTTTTTCTTATTATTGTCATTCTCTTTTCATGAAAAGAATTTTTCTCCCTTGCTTCATAGAATAAAATCCGTATAACGGTCGGTTACATGTTTGAAACTTTATTATTTTTGAATACAGGCTATTCAATTATTACTATCTGAAGATTGAGACCAGTCTCATGACAACATTCTCTTTTCTTTCTCTGTCCAACGTCATAAAATATTATGAAAGATCTCATTATTTTGTTTTAAAGGGATAAAATTGACATTCTTCTGGGGTTTTATTTTTCTGCAAGTTTTTGAAAACAGTTACGAACAGGATTCATAAAATGTTTCGTATGGAATGGTATACTCTTGAATCAGAAATAAGAATACTATGTAAAATATCCGAGAAAAGACGAAAGTGTTTCGAAATGTGGTAAAGAAGAATTAGCTGCGCTGAACGGAAGACGAATGAGGAGGAAGTGTTAGAAATAGCAGGGAGCGAAGAACAATTATATTATGTAACTACAAAGAAGAAAAGAACATGGTAGGGAAATTGGATGAGAAGGAACTATACCATAGAGATGGGAAAGAAGGTATGACAGCAGAATAATAGGGCTACAGTTGATGCTCGGTATTCTATCCGACAAGGACAGTTCTACACGGAAGCTTCTCACTAATGGCAAGTGATCTACCAATAATGACAGAATATCGACGATGATGATGGCGACGATGATAATGATCCGCCATTTCCTTCAATGATGCGGGGACAATTTGGTACTAAACTAGAGACAATGGAACTCTGCATAAGGCGAAGATAGGAGACAGGTTTGGACAAATTGTACTCTACTGTTCAGGATTTAACTTATCAGCGAACAGATCATAAATTTATTGCTTTATCCTATCCATTCCTTCTTACTGCATAAGAACTGTAGCTTCACCTTAGTTCGTTAATTAATCAACTGCATGTCCTCCTCACTCTTCCACGTTTCCTTGTTCCCATCCTCAATTTCAAACGATTGTTCTTGTGTAAATCTCAATAATTTTTAATCCGAGATATTTCATACTTCTCTCATTGTTCCGTCTCAGCAATGTGTTTCTCTTACCCTCACTTAATATACTTCTGTATTTTGTAATGCCTCCAAACTTAAATCTTTATTTATTCATAATAAACTTCTGAATCGCTACTATATCTTTGTGAATTAGCAAATTTTACTTGGAAATTTCTTGAAAACTGACCCAGTACTCTTAATATTGTCACAAACTACGTTAAACTCATTTATTCAACTTTTGTTCGTTACTTTTGGTTCATTACATTTAATATGATTTGCAAAAGATAGTAAAAATAAACTTAGATATTTCAAAACTCGTTTTATAATTAACTTAAGAATTATGTATCTGTAAAAAAAAAAAAAAAAAAAAAACTGCTTTGTAATTGTCTTTGAATTTGTTTCCACATACAACTACCTTACAAAGGTCATCATATGAGTTCGTGCATTGAGAAATATGATGATAAAAGTATACTTTTGTAGGTACATGTATCTACTATTTCACCACAAATACAGTAAATGCATAACCTCGACATTAGTTTAAAAAAAAAACGAAATAAAGAAAAAGACTTGAATTCAATGCCTAAGTCGTGGCATTTTCAACGCAAAATTCAAAAAGGAGAAACTCCGTATCCAATCTAAACATTAAAGTTACACTAAAGTATATCATCTACAGAACTTCTATTAAACTAACATCTATAAATATAGAAAATATTAACTTCATAGTTGTCAACGCCTAGTCATAATATGGTACTTGAAATAATTGAAGCCGTGACTTCCATAGCCGCACAAGTCCAGCTGAAGAGATATTGAGAAAAACTCAATAAAAACTGAAAATTTGTTGCAAATGTGAACTTGGAAATCAAACTTTTTTTTTCATACTTACACTGTTGAATAGCAAATGTCACTAAGTATGAAAGACATCTTTCCAACAAATATTCAGTTTTTATTGAGTTTCTCAATATCTCTTCAGCTGGACTTGCGAGGTTATGGAAATCACGGCTTCAATTCTACAAACACAAATAAACATAAATTGCACGGATTAAGATCATTCTCCAAAACTCAATCCTTTTCTTGTCATCATAAGCAAAATATTCATAAATATCGGTGTAAAAATTATATATAAAAAAGTTGTTATTGTATAATTGCAATTCCTCTCGCGTACGTTCTGTTCTATGTTAATCATAGATAACTCATAGCATAACCGCAATATGCATCCATTTTTATTTTAAATGTTGATCCTAAGCCGTAGGGAAACTAGCAACCCCTTTTAGAGCAAATTCCTGTCAGAAATAATTGTGTTGAGAACCAATAAGCTGATCACGCAACACTTAGACAACAAACGTGATACACCTGAATGGCCATAACACCAGGAAGTTTGGTTTAATGCTTAACAATAAAAAACTTTACGTGTATTTATTGACACAATAACTCACACACGGGAGGAAAATTATGTTCAGAAGCAGAAGAGAAGCAGATAAATCAAGTAAAATAAACTGCATGAAATTTCAATATGCTTGTCAAATATACCCTGTAAACAATGTTGTCATTCATCAAAAAGTCAAGAGAGGAGAAAAAGAACATTTGTTTACTCATTTTATGGACATCAGACAATTAATGTTCTTTTTTTTTTTTAAAAAAAATAGAAGATGACCATACTTCTCCCTCTTCTTTATATTTATTCAAGCGGATCATATTACAATCATTACTAAAATTAATGTGCCTGTTACAACATTATAATGTTCCTTATTAACTAATTAGTGGCTCAATAATAACTAAACAAAAAACGGAAAATAAAATTAGATATAATTAATTCAAACTCATTTTATGCTCCTCAGAAAAAATGCTGGGAGATTAATTAGTTGTAATTAAATGGCACTGACGATTTTTTTTCCCTTCTGTTATGATCTTTTGTTTTCGCTCCAAATAAAGCTCTCTAGATGTAAGCTATCCTGTGTTTTCCTTATTTTTCATTTTAACTACATCATTTCTGAAATTATAGCGTAGAACGAAACAGATGAAATTTGCCTTTGCGGTTTACACTTTAGTTTCATTAGGAGCGTCTTAGCGTACACAAATATGATACGAATTAATAATAATAGCACACAACTCCTGTATATTTCGCATCGTTCCATAGGCGTACTTCAAAACTAGCTGAGGTAAGAGAATTGAGGATACTTCTAGTTTAAACATAAGCTTCTTAGCTATATATATTAAAAAGGATTCTGTCAGAATCTAGCTCTCGACGTCAGTGAAATAAAATTAGTTCTGTTCAGCTATCTATTGTGTGTATTAAGAACTTCGTGAGTTCGCTCTTGTTATCTATTGTGCGATTGAACTTAATGAGTTATCTATATTTCGTATTGGACCATACTCAGAATTACAGCCTTGTCCTTTATACTAATAAGTAAATAAATAAATGGTAATTAAACAAACTCTGGTGAGGAAAGTACATAGGATTATGCGAAGACAACTTGTTTGGGTTATCAGAGAGTATAAGTACTGATCGTTTCAACTATTAGCATAAATTCATTCGTAAATGTGAAGTTTGAACCTCAGCAATATTTTTTTAAGTTTAACCAAAACTTTCATATATTTGTGGTTAAACTGGTGCCAAAAAGGAAAAGAAAAACGATGTTCTAGGCTTTATATAGCATTTCATACCTAAAGCATGTCACGTATATACCCTCAAAATCAAGTGTGAGGTTTTTCACATCGCCAGTATTTTTAGAGGTGTAACTAGGAAATCTTTTCACCTCTGGGAAACACATCTGTTTCGGATCAGTTTAAACATGAACAACACTTTTTGGCACTATGTGTCCTCTCATATCCCAAGTATGTGAGGTTTTAACCTCACCAATATTTTTCGAGGTTTAACAAAAAATCTGTTAACGTCAAAAATACATTTAACCTCAAAACGAAATACATATGTTTCACCCTTAAACCTTAAAAAAAAAATCTAATCATAGCACATATTCCGGTGCTGAGATATGGATATCCATCGTTATCCATATCTGATTAAAGGGTATTAATGGATTAACTCCATTAACAAAATCTGACGAGATAATTCCTTTAGTTTCTAATTGCAAAAGTAAATAAATAAATAAAATTTACTTTTTAAGAATTCAAGAATTAATTGTTGAGTAACGCACGGGTGGACATACTAACATTACCAACTTTTAAGACTCACTAATAGAATTCTAGTAAATATTAACTAACATTTTGCAGTAAGAAAAGCTGCAGATCCTTTTGTTATAGGAAGTGAACTTTGTGGTGGACAAACACCGTGTGCGTGGGTTTCCTCGGGGTTCTCCCGTTTCCTCCCACTTTCTTCATTCCACCATTTCATTCATTTCTCATAATCACCGTCTCCTTTAGCCTAACCGGCATAACCGTGGGCCGTACAACTCAAAGATTTAATTTCATTTTCATTTTCATTTCCTTTTGTTATAGGCAACCAACATTTCTTATCTACTCTACAAGTTGCATAGAAGCTAGGGGATAGTATAGATTTTAAACGAGATGTGAATAGCCACCGTTACCCGTGAAAATATTAACGGATTGACTCCATTAACGAACTTGGTCAAGATAATCTATCTAGCTTCTATTGCAAAAAATTAAATAAATAAATTTGCATTTCTTCAAAAGTTAACTTGTGGAGTAACGGATGGATGGACGTGTAGTATTAACAATATAATTTTACTAGCTTGATCCTAACTAAAAAAAATAAAGTTTATTTCATATCATGAAGGATTGTAACATACATCTGTATCACGCTTCCGCAACCGTGGTGCGCTGTTGTGTGGCTCATAGAGATCAGATGTATATAGGAGGTACGGAATTATAATGTATTATTGGTATTACATATCGTGGTTCAATTTGACTGATACCTATAATTTGCTATTAAATGTATTTTTACTACGCTTCAAGAGGTATTCAGATACAGCTGACTATATTTTCTGTATTCAGTATCAACCTGACCGCGTTTAATTTTTTTTTTTTTTTAAAGAACATTAAATTGGTAAATTTTTCAAGACATTTTTCAAAGTGTGTGTGTGTGTAATACCAGTCTAGAAGAACACCGAGGGAAAACATAGACTGAAAGTATTTGAGAACAAGATCCTGAGACGAATATTCGGACTCAAGAGGAACGGGAATGGTGGAAACTTCATAACGAGGAACTACAAAATTTATACGGTTTACCAAATATTGTTAGGGTCATCAAGTCTAGGAGATTCAGGTGGGCAGGTCATGTAGCCAGGACGGAAGAAAGTAGGAACGCTTTCAAAGTCTTAACTGGAAGACCAATCGGAAAACAACCATTAGGAAGACTTAGGCGCAGATGAGAGAACAACGTTAAATTAGACCTCACAGAAATAGGAATAGAAAATAGAAACTGGATCTAGCTGGCTAAGAATAGAAGTCAGTGGAGAGCTTTTGTGAATGCGGCATTGAATCTCTGGGAATAGAGTTAGTTAGTCACTTCAGTGTAATACCGGTATTTTTATGTTACGCATTTTCATTTTTCCAAAAAAAAAAGGTTGGAGTCGTATTAACAACCATTATTCATACATTTCTGGGTTAATGTGTCTCCAACTCTTCTCTACAACCGGCCAAATTTCACATCACACCACTTTGTATGACGATTTTTCAGAAGTTGTTTCCTGTTTCTTGTCATCCACTCCGAGGATTGACTTTGTCCTTCCATCATCGTTTGTTTTTGCAATATGTGCAGCCCATCTTAGTGTTTTTATTTTCCCAACATTATCTGTCACTTCTGTCATCTTTCTAACCAGTTCTAATCATCTACCCATCTAATCATCTACCATCTGTGTAATCATATTTCTATCTTTGCGTGTGATTCTTAGTATACATCTCTAAACTTTTACTATGATAGATTATATGTATGCATTCTGCAGAAAGAATAAATTTAGCAAACAACTGTAGAACCAAGAAGCTCGTAACTATTTTGAATTATATGGTTGCTATCTATATCGACATTGTATGAAGCCGAATACTGGAAAATGAATGGAAGATACGAGTAAGGGAGAAGTGTAGATAATTATGTAGTTGAAAAATTTCAAACATTGTTTTGTTAGAATCGGATATGACACCAAAAGTTATACATACCAAAAACCATAAATTCCATATAATAATGATTTACGACGTAATAATTATTGATTCGACAGGAAATCACGTACAAAGGTTGGCTGCATAGTTTATATCATACAACTATAATTTGACTTATGAATTCCGAATAGACATTCATCAGAAATTATATGGATTTACAGAGACATACATACACATATATTCACATTGAACTATTTTGTACGATGCAAATTACATGTTTGTTTGTAGTGTATATATATATATATATACTATATATGCCTCTAGGGGCGCACATGCATAACAGAAAACTTGGAATAAACGAATCATAATTACAAATTATGAGTATGCAACACTACTCACTTAGACAGTCTGCCAAATGGAGAAATCTCGGTTATAGTCCGCTTGTTAGTTGACCGGTAACTCCATGTCTATCGAATGATTGATCGACAGAGATTATGCAGCTCAGGATTTCGTTAACTTTATAATTTGGTTAAGAAAATTCCTTGGTCATCTGATCTCTGATAGAACACATCGTACTGCAAAACATATTTTAATAAAGCCAACCTCTTGTTTCCTTTTTTTTTTCAGTTTATTTTTTTTTAAAGTTCAGTACATCTCTATAGGGATGAGGTGGGATGAAAATATATTGGATGAAAATAAATGTTAGAAAGACAAAAGCCATGGTGATTGTAACGAAGGGGTCGGTGTCAAATATAGAAGTAGGAGGGAAGAAAATAGAACATATGACTAGTTTTCGATACCTGGGTAGTATTATTAGTGATGATATGAAAAAAGTGTGAACGTGAAATTAAAAAAAAAATGGATAGGAATGACGAAAGAAGCTTTTAGGAAAAAGAAAGGACTATTTTGTTGGACTTTGAATAACGAGTTGAGAAAAACTCATAAAATGCTTCGTGTGGAGCATTGTGCTGTATGGGTCAGAAACATGGACATTACTCATAAGCGATGAAAAACGACTGGAAGCTTTCGAAGTGTTAGTGTGGAGAAGAATTAGGAGAATTAGCTGGATCAAGCGGAAAATGAATGAGAGGGACATAAAAATGGTATGGGGAGAAAAGAACAATTTTAAATATTATTAAGAAAAGAAAGAGAAACTAGTTGGAACGTTGGCTAAGAAGAAACTGTATCACTAATGACATGATAGAGGGTATGGTGGCAGGAAAGAGGGACAGAGGGCAAAGAACACTACAATTATTTACGATATGAAATCGAAACAGAAAAATCATACGTGTAGCCAAAGAAGTTAGTCAAAGACCGTGGAGCATGGAAGCTTATCAGCTGTGGCAAGTGATCTGCCAATAATGGCAGAATACCTATGATGATGATGATGGTGATGATATCTCTATAGGTAATAAGTCTTGATTGATTGATCGAAACCTAGGCAAAACAGATTAAGCAGAAACTTGAAATTTTGGTAACATATAGAATCTGTGACACACGGTACCAGTACTAAGAAAAGATTTTTGGAAATTCAACGTGGAAGAGGTGAAACATAAGCTGCAATTATTATTATAATGAAGATGTCCATATCTCCAAATGCCTTAAAGTTAGGGATATTTTGGGACTTTCATTCTTGATAATAATCAACGAGTATTGTGTGTGTATGTGCTTATGTATATCCCTATCTGTCTGTCAGATTTTTGGATACAAAGGAGTTACCTAGAGTTACCAAATTATGTACCCAGATAAATTTTCACCATATTTAATCGCCTACAAAACTGCTTTCTTCGGCTCGGGAGGGATTCGCATGAGGTCAACATGTATACACATTTCGGTCTGTCTATGGTGATCAACCATACAATCAGAAATGTTCATTTCTGCTACTATAGTTTGAATAGGATGTTAAGGTTAAAGATGGTACCTATTCTTAGAACGCTAAATTGATTCCATAAAATAGTTTCTTGCTATCTCTTATCGTTTTTGCTCTATGTAAATAAATATAATGGATTAATGGATAATGGATAATGAATTCGGAATTTATAATGGATTTCTATCACTTCTGGTTTTAGCCAAGAGTTAAGAATGAAAACAGAATGTATTTTTGGAACTTCCAACTGATTGCAGAAAACCACTTGTTATCTATTACCGTTTTCGATCTAAGTTACCGCTTGTTATCTATTACCATTTTCGATCTAAGCTACCTCTTCTTATCTATTACCCCTTTTCGATCTAAATTACCTCTTGTTATCTATTACCATTTTCGATCTAAGTTACCTCTTGTTATCTATTACCATTTTCGATCTAAGTTACCTCTTGTTATCTATTACCATTTTCGATCTAAGCTACCTCTTCTTATCTATTACCCCTTTTCGATCTAAATTACCTCTTGTTATCTATTACCATTTTCGATCTAAGTTACCTCTTGTTATCTATTACCGTTTTCGATCTAAGTTACCGCTTGTTATCTATTACCATTTTCGATCTAAGCTACCTCTTCTTATCTATTACCCCTTTTCGATCTAAATTACCTCTTGTTATCTATTACCATTTTCGATCTAAATTACCTCTTGTTATCTATTACCATTTTCGATCTAAGTTACCTCTTGTTATCTATTACCATTTTCGATCTAAGTTACCTCTTGTTATCTATTACCATTTTCGATCTAAGTTACCTCTTGTTATCTAATACCATTTTCGATCTAAATTACCTCTTGTTATCTATTACCATTTTCGATCTAAGTTACCTCTTGTTATCTATTACCATTTTCGATCTAGCTGATCAATGTAAAAACTGGAAATTGTTGATTTCTACCACCTCCAGTTTCGATCCCTAACGTATGATCCTCTACATCCTGACCAGATTTGGTGACGATTCGTGGGGGCCCGGTGTCTCAGTGGTAGAGCGTTCACCTCCGGTGTTTGGGGTCCTTAGTTCGATCTCAGCTCACGCCGTGTGGACTTTGTGATGGACAAACACCGTGCTCGTGGGTTTTCTCGGGGTCTTCCCGTTTCCTCCCACTTTCTTCATTTCACCATTTCATTCATTTCTCATAATCACCGTCTCCTTTAGCCTAACCGGCATAACCGTGGGACGTAAAACTTAAAGATTTCATTTCATTTTGGTGACGATTCATTAATAAATCAGGGATTTAGGATTTAGATTTCGGGGCTTTCGGCATGTAAGGCCATTTAGCCCGCCACGTCTTGACGGATGACGTCCCTCGGCGAGCACACTATTCGGGGAAAGGGAAGGAAGGAAGCGGCCTGGGACTTATAAGTTAGGTACCACCCCGGCATTTGCCTGGTGTGAATGAGGAAAACCCAGGAAAAATCATGCAGGGTAGCTGGCCTGAAAAAGCGTTTGACACATTTTCGACCGAGTGCCCCACCGGGAATCGAACCAATGACCGCTTGCGCCGAAGCGTTATCGACTATACGCCGGGCCACCATTAATAAATTAGTTCCAGTTCAACTTAGAAACTAATAAATACTACTCTGCAGGAGGCCGGTAGCCAGTCCAAAAATGTAGGGGGGGCCCGGCTGAAGTTAGGGGGGCCGATCCATCCATATTGTAATTCATTTGCAAGCTTACCGTGAAAATTTTAGGCGGGCAGCAAAAATTTAGGGGGGGGCGGCCCCTCTAGACCCCTGGATACGGGCCTGCTCTGCATCATAATGTTACATCATGCAGGAAGAAGTTATCTCCTTCAAGTTGCAGTATTTGTCTCGTCTGTCTGTGCAACAGTAGAGTTCACTCTAAGGTATTCAATTACTTGCAAAATTTTCTTTGGCACAACAAAACAAGGGGGAGAATGTTTCGAGGTCAATGACAGTGCACAGCTCTTGATAATGTATATGCTGCTTTGTGTACAAGGGTAGACATTAACTTGTTTGCAAGGTTCAAGCAATAAAGGACATCACCTTTTGTGACATGGCTCTTGATTTTGCGAAACTACAGCTATTATCTAGTCCTCAACGGTGCTGCACTACGGAATGACAAATGGCATTTCCTCTTTTTTTTCTTTTTTTGCTTCTTGACTTCCAAAAGAAAAATTACAATTCACTTCCGTTGGACAATTGCTGTGTGAACACTAAGGTTGATGTTCCTAACAGGGCATAGCACTTCTTTTGAGGGAAAATAATAATAAAAAGGAAGTTTTTAACATTCAAACAACAGAAGCTGAAGACTATAATGTAACCAACACTAACCTGTGTTCAAGAGACTCCGATGGCTTAATTTTCCTTGTACTTGTGTTAAAACTCGCAGAACTTCAGTGTAAACTGTGTATTAGCTGCTGAAAATAAAAACGGCAATGATAGATTTCCTTTTTGCATTTTCTACTTGGAGCAACTGCTTACCAACTATGTAAATTCATAGTTTAGTACTAAATATGACGTTGTGAAAGTGATATCGGGGATAATTTCAAATGAAATCTTTAAGTTTTACGTCCCACGATTATGCCGGCTAGGTTAAGGAGACAGTGGTGATGAGAAATGAAGGAAATGATGGAATGAAGAAAGTGAGAGGAAACGGGAGAACCCCGTGAAAACCCACGCAGGCAGTTTGTCCACCACAAAGTTCGCTTGGCGCGAGCTGGGATCGAACCAAGAACTCCATGCACCACAGGTGAACGCTCTACCACTGAGCCACCGCGGCCCCTGGATAGAATTTCAGATGTGAAACTTCTCTGCTGCTCTACTGACTAGCACATATGTCTTTGGTGTACGTGGTCCCGCATTTGATTCCCGGTGATAGAGCACATAAACAAATTAGTTACACAAATATTCAGTTTCATTAATCATCTGTCTCTTGGAGCCTAAAAGGAATAAGCGTGAGACATTAAAATAACAAAGAAATCAGATAGAAATATACTGGAAAAACAAGTAGCAGCATCACGTGTACTTCACGTAAAGAAGTTTGGTTTGTACGGCGTGTTATTTTTCCAACAAAATATTGAAAACAGAAGTAGTAGTACATTTCTACCACTCTCGGTTTCAGTAGAGATTAAAGTGGAGATTTAATATATTCTTGGAATGGTTAATTTACTGCAGAAATTTGCTTCTCGCTATCTATAATCGTTTTACTACCTAGATATATACTCATCAACGTTAAAACTGGAAGTGTTTGATTTCTGCAACTTCCAGTTTGAATATAGAGTTTAAGAGAGATGGAAGTACCTATTCTTAGCGCTAAATTGATTCCATAAAAACGCATCTCCCTTTCTCTTATCGTTTCTGGTCTAAGTAAATCAATATTGAAACCGGAAGTTGTAATGAATTTGTACCACTTCCGGTTTTAGCAAGGAGTTAACAATGGAAATAAACTGTATTCTTGGGAAGCTTAATCGATTGCAAGAAACCGCTTCTCGCCATCTATTATCGTTTCTACTCTGTAGCGATCAACGTTAAAATCAGAAGTACCGAGATTATTTCAGCCACTTCAAGTCTGAATCAAAGTTACTAGAGAAGATGGTACCAATTCTTAGAACACTGAATCGATTAAAAAAAAAAAAAAAAAAAAAAAAACACTTCTCGTTATCCATTAGCGTTTCTGCACCATGTAGATGAATATTGAAACTGGAAGTTGTGGTGAATTTCTATCACTTTAGATTTCAGTAGAGAATTAAGAACAAAGGCTAATATAGTTTTGAGATGTTTAATCGATTGCAGGAAATCGATTCTTGCGATTTATAACTGTTTATGCTCCATAGTGATTAAAGTTAAAACCGGAAACGGTTGTTTTGTATCATTTCTGTTTGAATATAACCTCCGTCAAGAAACTCGATTCCTAACTTTTGACCATCTAGAACTGGTAGAATGCATCTGAAAGGGGCCCAAACACTATCAGTTTAACTGAAGGAAAACCTGATCGTGACGTCAGAACTGACGGAAAAACTGTGCGAACTGACGGAATTTGTTCGGTTCAGTCAGTTCTTCATGCGGTTATTTGGACTGAACAGACGAATCATCTTTTGCTGCGATAACTATGCTATTATAATTGAAGGAAACACACAGTTGTCTCAGTTCAGTTCTCTCAGTTCAAGTCCTGTCACCATGGCAGCTAGTAAAAGTTAGGCAACGTGTTGGCTTTTATTGAAGCCTACCGTACCCATCCCGGACATGCAACGTATGCATTATGCGAATAGTCTAAAAGAGGGGAGGCGTATGATGTGTTACTTACAAAATTGAAAGAGTTGAAACCTCAGGCGACACGCGATACTGTTATTTAAAAAATAAACAACCTAGGTCGGCATTTAGGAAGGAACTGCGGAAATGAAATAAACCAAGAAATCGGGGACTGGAGGTGAGGAAGTGTATGTTCCAAAGTTATTTCAAGGAACTTAGAAGTATACCCCACAGAACATCTGATGAAACTGAAGTAACTGAATGAAAGGATCTGAAGGGCTGAACTCGATTAACTGAAGGTACTCCACACACTATCAGTACAGCTCATCGCACGATCGGTTAAATCAGTTTCTAGCTCAGTTGGACTGATCAGTTAAAACTGACAATTTATGGGCCTTATAACAGTGGTTAATTGCAACTTCGCTAAGAGTGTTCAAAGTGTACCTGAATTTCTAGAGTGTCCAGTGACTATATAGGCATTGAACACTTCTGGAACAGTGCATTCTAAGCATTGTTTGCTTACTGATAGAGCACTTCAATGCATTTTCTTTTTTGATATGTTAGATAAACTATGACCGAAAGTGGTTTCTAAAAAAGTGTCCGAGCACTGATTTACTTTTTGGTAGTGAATGAAATATACTTTTCCTGCATCTCTAAATGTGAATTTCTAGATATTTACTATGTGAATTATTATACCCTGAAACTAATATATGGTTAATGTTTTCTGTCGTGTGTGTAGCTGCCATTCGATTACCGGTGTGTGTCAGTCGGTCCTGTAGTTGAGAATCCATATTCACATGGTCTGGACTCGATGTCAAAATGAAACGTTACAGTGAAACAAGGAAATTATTACACATAAACGTAATTTATGAAACAGTGTATATGTTCCTTCTACATGTATATACAGTAGTACAATGCTTATTGAATCAATAATTTAATATACTCAACACGATTACGAAAGAAACTGACTCATATATACTTTATTCCTTTTGAAAAGTAAAAATTTTACCTATCTTGTGTTTGTCTTCTCCAAATATTTTAATATTCTATTCTTGCTTTAACGCCGTTTTACATATACAAGTCACGTTCATATTATAGCACGTGACATTATCAACATTTTAATATTGTGTTCTTTCTTTATGTTCACTCCCCGAACTTGTATGTATTGCACACGCTTTCACATACAGATGTACTACATAAAAACTATAACAACTTAAGCGGGAAGAATGTAAAAGTAAAAACATTTACCACACTTGTATTAATGTATACTGAATTATTGTATTGTTAAGCAAACCACATGGTTAGCATTTTAAATGTTTGTCGTATTATATGTTATTATGTGATTTTTTTTTTGCTCAAGATTTTCAGCGAAACAGAATGACATGAATTATACATGAAGCGTACTAATGCGGTATCTATACCTATGTAAACGATTTTGATTATTTTATTTGCGGCCCCGCATAGCGTAGTCACTAATGTTTTCGCCTTTGGTGCCAGCGGTTCCGGTTCGATTCCCGGTGGGAACACTCGGTCGGAAAGGTGTAAGAGCTTTTCCAGGTCAGCCATCCTGAATGAGGTTTTTCAGAGTTTTGTTCATTCACACTACGCAAATGTCGGGATGGTATCTAACAATGGTTCCAGGCCGATTCCTTCCTTCCCCAATCCTTTCTTTCTCTCCAATTCCCCGGGTAGCGTGATCGCCGAAGACGTTATCCCTCGTATGCGTGATGGGCTAATATGTTCATAGATGCCGAAAGCCCAAAAATCTAAATCATAATCTTATTTATTTTAGTTACGTTTTTATGTATTTTTGAGTTAAAAGTATTACTCGGAAAACCAAAAACAATATTTCTACACATAATACTGTTAATGACCTGCATGAGTGACTATTTCAATTCCTCTCTACTCCCGGGCCTTCAATACACGGGGCGTGAAAAATAGTACTGTCAATAGATTGAAATAGTGACATCATCACTTCCTGCGTGTTAACACGGTGATCGCCATTTTTTTCTATACAACCACGTGAAACGAATGGTGTATTGCGAAGTGTACTAAAAATGAGAACAATGACTGTAAGATTATTGACAATTATAGAATATCATGAAGACGAAGCAGGTGTAGAAACGGTACATATTAAGAATATGAGGACCACTATTAAGATAATTTACGAGAAAAATTAAGTAATTTATAAAGAATAGGTAACATCTAAGAAACGTCTAAGTTTATTTCTACCACTTCTGGTTTTATTAGAGATAAGAGAACGAAGACTGAATAGCCTATATATTACTCTTAATTAATTGCAGAAAACTGCTTCCCGATATCTATTACGTTTTTTTTTCCTCTGTGCGGATCAACGTTAGAATAGGAAGTGGTTGATTTCTATCACTTTCGGTCTAAATAGATACCTAAAAGAGAAAATGGTAACTATTCTTTGCAGGTGAATCGATTGCAACGTACTGCTTCTATCTATCTCTTATCATTCTTGTTCTATGTAGATAAATGTTGTAATCGTACGATTTCCATCAACTCTAGTTTTTAATAGTTAAGAATGGAGATGTATTCTTGGGACGGGGAATCGACTGCAAAAAATCAGTTCTCACTATTATGTGGATTTCGCACGTTTTTGCACTATATAGAAGTAGTATCAACATTAAAACCGGAAATGGTTAATTTCTATTACTTCCGGTAGATATATCACCTCCATCAACAAAGTCTATTTCTAACGTTTTCCCCTCTATATCCTGGCCAAAATTAAAGTGATCTATCAAGAAGTTCTTGAAATTTCTTGTCTCTCGAACTGATGGACAGACACACGGACAGAGTAAATATTAAAAGCAATTTTGGTAAACTAAACTCATAAATAAACCAAGATTAAATTAAGGAGCGGGACTAATGGGAGGTACTCGATACGCTAGAGGAAAAAGAACGCTGTGCAGGATTGGTAACCGTAAAAGAATCCACATAAACTTTAAGAAAATGTGAGAGTACGTATAAAGTTTAATGTGTTCTAATATGCTCTCGAATTACCCTAGATACTAGATCTAAACATTTTCAATATACTATAGTACTCATTAACTTATATATGTTACATCCCTGCAGTTTCTCTTTTATTTTTCCCAGCATGATAAGTAATCATCTTTGTCTCCTTTGCTTGTGATACCAAAAGGAGCAGGGACGACAGTGCCATTTTTTCTCGACAATAGCGACTCTTTCTCATTGGAAAACATTAACAAGGTAGGCCCTAAGTGCTAAGGTCAGCTAGATGTTATGTTAAGCTTGTTGTGAAAAAGTTTATTTTCCAGTTTACACAACCTTGGCCTCATGTTATTCTTATTTTTAAATGCTTTGACTATTCTCTCACCTTCCATGTACCAAATATTCGCACTGAAAAATATTATTTTAACTGTCCATTTTGTTCCATGTTAATAAGAAAAACTTTATGCACTATTAAGTGATAATTCACTTATTGTATGATACTAGATATAGTAACACGCTTTGCTAGAGAAAGCACAGTGGCTCAATGGTAGAATGATCATATCTGGTGTGAGGAGTCTCTTGATGGATCAAGTTTATGGTAAGCAAAATTGAGTACGAGGGTTTTCTCAGGTTTTGCCATTTCCTCTCATTCTCATTCCACCAGTAATTTCATAATCATTCACTCTTGTTAATCATCCGTCTTCTTTAGCCTTCATTGCCTAAGTGTGGGACGTAAAACAAGAAATTTCATCTTCATTTCACGTTTAATTAAATAAAAACTTTGTGAAATGTTTAACTAGGTCAAACGTTTGCAATATGTTCTACTAAATACAATAAGTTTTGCAACATGTTTTACTTTGTAAAGCGTTTAACTACGTAAAATGTTTTAAAAACTTCAACAAAGTTAAAGCTTTGCAACATGTTGAATTAAGTAAGAGCTCTGCGAAACATTTATTTTCTAAGTAAAATCTTTGTAACACGTTTAAGTAAGTAAGAGTTTTGCAACAGCTTTAACTCCCAATAAGTGAAAGCTTTGCAAAACGTTTAACTAAGTGCAAGATCTGCAAAGCATCAAGCTAGATAAAATGTTTGCAAAACGTTTAACTAGATAAAAGCTTTTGCAAAACATTTATCTTGTGAAAGCTTAGCATTAAGTTTAACTAACAAAAGTTCAAGATCTGCAAAGCGTTAAGCTAGATAAAAGGTTTATAAAACTTTTAACTAGGTAAAAGCTTTGCAAAACATTTATCTCGGTAAAAAGCTTTACATAACGCTTTACTAGGTAAAACCTCTGCAAAATGCTTCACGAGATAAAACTCGTTGCGAAACTTTTACTTACGTGTAAATATTTAAAAGTTTACTGGAAACCGAAACATTCGCTGGAACATTTAGTTTCTTTGAATTTCTAAATGAAGATCTAAAACATTTAAACGTTTAGTTCATTATCTCTGGAAGTTGCCACGGTTGATCCGTACTTTTATTTAGAATTTAGATACAAATAGAAACAAACTAAAATCAAAATTCAAACAAGAGCGATATACCCTAAAAGGTCCTGTATTTATTTGATAGTACAAAATTTCGTTATTAGATTTCAGAATTATGTTACGAAGACCAATTGACACAGTTCAAATAGAATTGATACGAACATTGAAAAGAAGAAAGGACAGGGTTTTATATACTGCCAAAATTATGTTTCGTGTTGTCATTCTTCTCTTTACTGTCGGTCAGGATTTTAAGAAACGAAAAACTCTTGCTACGAAAACGATAGAAAAGACAATGACAGTATTCGAACTTTCAATGCGCTCAAGTTTAAGATAAACGTCCCTTCTTCCTCGATCATAGACGTGTTATATGCCATAAAGAAGTCGATCCGAATTTCCTCAACGATTTTCCCATGCTCTGATTTTCTCTTCTAGAACATAGGAGAAACCAAATAATGAAGAACTAGGGACGAAAAGACATCTAAAGAAACTTACCGAAAGACAAATATGACAACTGGAATGTTTGTCGTATTATTACAGACGTAGAGAAGACGACTCAATCTCGAAATTGGCGTTGTTCTTTCGTTATTCCTCCGAAGGGAGAGAGAAAGAGAGAGTAGTCCATCATACGCCGATCATTTCCACTTCATGGAGCTCCTCTATCTTTCTTATCCGGATGTATTTCCCGCTATATATATATTACTCCCCGCTTTATTCCCTTTCGTCTTCATTTGTTCATCACTTCTTTTGTCTCCTATATTTTGCTCTCCTCTTCTTCACGTGTATCATCTTTCGTTCGTCCCCAGTTTTCCATTGTCATAATCATAGCGACTCTGAGATTGGTTCGAGGATTTCGCTCTATATCTGCAAGGACGAAAGTAAGGCAGTTGGGATGGAGTAAAAACGACAACAAGACTTCCCGTTCCTCTTCTTACTTCTCCTCTCGTTGTATCAAAAAAAAAAAAAAAAAAAACTATCGCATTGCCGTTTTCCGCGTCCCTCATAGATTCAACCACTATGGTAGCCATATACACCGTTCCTGTGTTCCCTCTTTCCATCGCGCATTCCGCTTATGAGTTATGGAATTGGCATATTCGGAGTCACGGATGATGACCTGCGGAGCGAGTTTTTGCAATCAATTAGAATGGCTTTGCTTGCTTGCTTGCTCTCGCTTTCATTCTCTTTTTCTCCTACCGCTTCCCTGCTCCGCTCTGCCCTGCTCCGCCCATACTTTTCCTGTCTGTAATTCTTTCAACCCTCTACTGTTTTTTTTTTTTCATATTGATATGCTTTTATCTATATCATTCTGATAGAGTGAATTTTCATAGTTTCTGGAACCTCACTCTCCTTTTGTTTTTCCAATATGGGAAATGGAATCTCCATGCTGCTGGAACACTCTTTAAACTAAAACCGCTTTTGACCAACTTTAAAGATGTAAGCGGTTTTCACTATATTTTACCCTTTCTTTTTTCAAAATCTCCTATAACTTTGATTTACAGCGTAAGGCAAAAGCCAGGGATACCATCCCTAGGATTTAACTGCACTAGTTAACGAAATGAGGAAGTTTTCTGTTTCATGAATATTACTTTGTATATTATTATTATTAATAATAATAATAACAATCATCGTCATCTTTCTGCTCTTCAGTGCAGCCTTTTTAAAGAGATTAGAGCTGGTATCGTGACTACTCCCTGCTCTGTTGATCTTGTGCCTATAGAGCAAGCTTTTAATGAAAGGGGTTTTGGGTTCTGTTTCCGGTGGGACAAGGTTAAACTAAACGTACTCGTACATTTCATTTCCATAATTATTATTTCTAGATTTCTAATTGGAGTTCACTTGCCTCAATTACTGTTTCCAAGTAAATTATAAAATGATTTCTAAACCAACTTCTATACCTTAGGCAGAACTTGAATCCGGAAATTAGAACGTCTTGTGTGCACAAGAATAGCTGTATAGAGCAAACTGCTATGCTAATTGACTATAATTATTACTATAACAAGGCATTTCTTACTGCTTAGTCTTCAGTTGGGCATGAGTTATGTGAAGGAATGACCAAGCGAATTAAACTATTTTTGAAAGCAAATTTGGTGGTATAAATTGAAATACCATTGCTTACTTTTAAGAGCAGGAGTGGGCATAACTAAATGTATTAGAAGTTTCGATTTTACTTAGCTCATAAACATTTTTCATTATATTATATGAGAAACTATCCCGAAAGGTGGATGAACCACAAGGTGGTCAACGGCATAGAAATGTGGAAAGGAAATGAGAATACTACCACATTATTTTTTTCCGAGGAGAGACGAAGGAAGAGAATAAATAATGTACAATGATGATTTTTCCTGAGATAAAACATTCCAGAGGTAAAATTGTCCTCCATTCGATCTTCGTGTGGGCACTACTACGAAAAGAATCATCAGAAGAGAAAATAATAATAATTTTCATCTGAATATTGAAACCTGGAAAGCATGGACACGTACTCAAACACGTATGAAAGAGGTGTAGTTGGTGTGCCCAGGAGGCAGATCCAAAGTCTTATCGGGAGGATGATATAGGTACAAATTTCAAAGTGGGTTTCGTGCGTGCTTTGGATATTAGACACAAATAATAGGATATTATTAAGGTGGACTATAGGTAACTGGACATTAGTAAGATGGACTACAGACAAATAACTGAGAACTAGTAGACAAGACAACTGGATATTAGTAAGGCAGTCTGTGGGTAGGTAACAGATACTTGGTGAGGTGGACTATAGGTAGAATAACTGGGAATTAGTGAGGTGAAATATGGTAGATAAGTGAAAATTAGTGAAGTGGACTATAGATAGACAACTACAAATTAGTGATGTGGACTATGGATAGATAACTGCAAATTAATGAGGTGGAATATAGATAGATAACTTGAAATTAGTGGGGTAGACTATAGATACATAACTGGAAATGAATGAAGTGGAATAAATATAGATAACTTGTAATTAGTGGGGTAGGCTATAGATAGGTAACTGGAAATGAATGAGGTGGAATATATATAGATAACTTGCAATCAGTGGGGTAGACTATAGATGGGTAACTGGAAATTAATGAGACGGAATATATATAGATAACTTGTAATTAGTGGGGTAGATTATAGATAGATAACTGGAAATTAATGAGATGGAATATATATAGATAACTTGTAATTAGTTGGGTAGACTATAGACAGATAACTGGAAATTAATGAGGTGGAATATATACAGATAACTTGAAATTAGTGGGATAGACTATAGATAGGTAACTGGAAATGAATGAGGTGGAATATATATATATATATATATATATATATATATATATATATATATATATAGATAGATAGATAGATAGATAGATAGATAGATAGATAGATAGATAGATAGATAGATAGATAGATAACTTGTAATTAGTGGGGTAGACTAGATATATAACTGTAAATCAATGAGGTGGAATATACATAGATAACTTGAAATTAGTGGGGTAGACTATAGATAAATAACTAGAAATGAATGAGCTGGAATATATATGGATAACTTGTAATTAGTGGGGTAGACTATAGGTAGGTAACTGGAAATTAGGTGGACTACTGGTAAGTAAGTAGAACTTAATAAGGTTGATTATAAATAGGTAACTGGGTAACAAGGTCTCATTACACTTATATTTACTTGCTTCGGTCAATTAATATTCGTCACTTCAAGACACTCTGACCTTCATACTATCAAAAGCCAAAATCCTTGACAGCAGTAAACAAACACACTCGAAGGATAAAAGAAGAAAAAAATCTGACTGACTAACTGATCAACGTCCAGGACAAACTACTTAAGCTAGAAACTTGAAATTTGAACAGAACATAGGATTTATGACAAAGTTCCGCAACGGAGGGACTTTTGTAAATTCGAGACGGAACGAATGGTTCGAGTATCAGTTCCGCTCTCAACCTAAGTGCAAGGTTCTAGAAGTCACACTTTCGGTTCCAAACCATACGTCTGCTAGGTAAACAAAGAATAGACCAGCGTGTGTTTATTTCCTTGTAAATACATTTCCTTACATTATTTATCATCATTAATCTATTTGCTTTTTAAATCATCTCCTTTCAGAAATTTAAATAAAAAGTGAAATTTTTGCTTTTATGAAATGAAATGAAATCTTCCAGTTGTACGTCCCACAATTACGTAAAGGGGTCAGTAATGATGAGAATGAATGAAATGGTGTAGTGAAAAAAGGTGATGAAAACGGGAGAAGCCCGAACCCCCTGCATGATGTGTGTCTACTGCGAAGCCCATAGCGCGAGATGAGATCGAACCAGGGACCCCACGTATACGAAGTGAACGATCTAACACTGAGTCACCATGGTTGTCTTTTCTTTTTCATTATAATATTAATTGGTCGATCCAAAACATACAGTAAATATTGAAAGCTCCATATGTAGCTCATGGGTTTGGAACCCACCGAAGACAGTTTATGCAGGAAAGACTGGAGGAAATATGTCACGGTTAACTCATCCACTATGATACTAAGATGATCACATCTTAGAAACCCTTACAGGTTAGAGACAAGCGATTTGGTATTCAGAATTTTTATTTAAAATAATTAAAACACGTGTTCAGCGTTTGATATTTCTTCTAGAAGAGGAAAAATGTGGGTAGGAAAAAGGAGAGAATTCCAATTTTTATAATAAGATGTCCATTTTCGGAGTACCTTTAAGGTTAGAGATATGAAATTTGGTATTTAACCTTTCATTGAAAATGATTAAACACGTGTTTAATCGTATTTAGATGTGTGACTCAAAGTGGAAGAAAAAGGGGTGTGGCTATTTCACTCAAATACCCATGCGAGGCGTTCGAATTTCGTGCAAGACTGCGACTTTCGATGAACTGAATGTGAAAGATTCATAAGGAAGGATGCAAAATATTACCCTCAGTAACACACATAAATTGACAATTCTCATAATAGAACTAAAATACGAAGAGAGCAATAGAGACAAGTTGTTATGTAGTTCTTTATAAGGAGCTTTGGGAAATACCTCACGCGCCTTTTCACAGGCTTGCTCACTTTGCTGGTGTGCTATGCTGCAGCCAGCCGTTCACTGAAAAACACGGTCAAGAAAGAAAGAACTGAAGAAAGAGATGACGACAGGAGGAGGAGAGGAGCGAGATGCCGACGTAGATGAACTTCTCGAAATCCTGACTCTGATCCAAACTCGTCAAGAATCAGGCAGCACAAAAACTTCCCGGAATTTAATTAGAGCAACAGGAAAATTTACTTCCGGACTAACGGACGACAAGAGGCACCAGGAAGAAAAGGGACATACGTCACTCCTTGAGTTGAGTTGAGCCCTTTTCGTTTAAGGTTTTCCACCTCCATTCTTTCTTTTCATTCCAATGTTTTTCTTGTGTTTTGTAGTGGTTTGTTCTTTTCATTACCTCTTTCTACTACTTCCTCTATGTTCCTCTTTGATATTATACCTCCTACTTTCATTTTGCTTACTAGAACCTACTCTTTCTCTTTTTACTTTTCGTTCTCTGTTGATTTGTTTGCTCTCTTCACTGCCTTCTTATATTATTTATTTAAAAAACGAAACGAAGTCTGTATCACTTTTCCCTTAGTTCAATAATATATAAAAGCAATATAGCCAGTGATTTATTTGTGGATTTTGTAGAAGGGGGGAATATTTATGCAAGATTGTGTTCCGTATAACACAACAACTTTAAAGTAGGGTTGGGACAACGTTATTATTAAAGCTACCTACTTTGAAATTATGGTACTCGTTTGATAGGAGACCCCACAGTTCATCATTTTTAAAACTTTTTAAGAACAAGTTTATGATAAATACGGATAGGTACGTTAGATAAGATTTAGTTAGATAGATTAGATTGCATGCGTTAGTTATCTTACTACTTTTTGTCCTACTCCTGAGGACAAGTGTAGAGCATCCAGTAAAAGCCCTACAGTTACATCGCAATCTGCACACCTTGTCATAACAAGTGTTACACTCCTACGTAAAACGGTTTTGCTATGACAAGTAATTCTTTAGTCTGTTCTAATTTGGTCCTTCCTAAGACCCAAATTCCCCGCCCGAACAATAAATACTACAAAAGGTAAGAGTTTACTTTGGGCAGAACAGTGATAGGTGCACATATACTTGAGTCTAATTTTATTAAACAGAAGAGGAAAGACGCTACAATATGTCATTCCTCATTATCATAAATAAGTTTAGTATCATTTTGCTCCTTGTACTTAATAAAATTGGATTCAGGGGTGGGGCGCGGTGGCTCAGTGGTAGAGCGTTCACCTCCGGTGCTTGGGGTGCATGGCTCGATCCCAGCTTGCGCCGTGTGGACTTTGTGGTGGACAAACATCGTGTTCGTGGGTTCTCCCGTTTCCTCCACTTTTTTCATTCCGCCATTTCACTATTTCTCATTATCACCGTCTCCTTTAGCCTAACCGGCATAACCGTGGGACGTTAAACTTAAAGATTTCATTTTCTCATTTTTAGATTCAAGGGTGTGTGCACCTATCAATGTTCTGCTGAAAGTAAACTTATGGCCAACAAAACATACTGGCATTAAAATGAATCCAGAATTGACCAAAGACAGGTTTAAGCTGAAGCATGATTTACGACATGTTATCTAACATTGTCTTTAGAAATTAACAATACTTTCACACCGTACCTCACTTTAAAATAGTGTAGTAATACGAGGTTGTTTTACATCGGATACCGTCGTTTTTCCAGTTGGTTTGTTGATAGTAGCATGATGTCATGATGTCCATTTTTTATCCAGCTGATGGCATACTTTTCTGCATTGAACGAGGTAATATCTGGTCCATTAATGTTTATGAAAAGAATAAATTCGAGGGTTTTTACAGATAAATGGTTTCTAGTATAAGTATGCTGGAAGTTTAAGCTGGAAGAACCTCTCTCACACTCGGCAGAAGAAACTGGAAGAACACTGATTTCCAGTGTAAGATTTTGTAGATTTGGGCCAGTATTAGGTTTCATCTTATGCTCTCGAAATTCCTGCAGAATTTTGGCTGAATCATCAGAGGAAAATTTTAATTCTTTTATTTTATTTTATTTTTGAAATTAGCATTACTTCTTTGTCGCCGTCTAACTTTCTTGCAGACAATTCTTCTCGTCAATTGGATTGCAACAAAATCTCGGTCGCATTGAATGTTTCGATCGTATGTTATCTGGTAGACCCTTGCAATCTTATTTTCTGGTGCTTCTCAAGAGAATTGCCTGAGGGTTTTGCCAGTGAGACTTTCAAAACTGAGTAGATTCTTCAAACTGACGTAATTGTTCCATGGACATGCCGCCTTTTCCTTTCAACGTTTCCACAACATTTACAGTTTTTCAATTTTGCTTATTACCTGTACAAGGGATGCAGACCTTTCTTGTAGAAACAGGCTAAGGATGTGTAGAGGTTTCAGTGCAGCTCGGATCATGGACATTTCATAAACAAAATTCCACTTAGTGCGTTTTACGTACAGATCTGAAAATATTGCACGCTGTTGAAAGCTTCTCTGCAAATTTGTAGAAGCTTCTCGAAAGTGTTCCACTAGCGCAGGGTAGGACTTTCGCAATGCTTCTACTGAACGGTATGAACAGCCTAACCACCGTACATCAAAAACTTCAGTAATGTTAGAGAAGCGAATACTTATTTCTCCTGATATTAATTCGATTTCTCTCCTGTTCTTCGGGGACATTGAGTAAACTCTGCACAATCGCTCTACAAGGCTTTGAAAATGGACCATATCTATATTTAAAATGTTGTGAACAGCCAGTTCCAGCTTATGACTCATGCAGTGAAACACGAATAAATTAGTGTCTAATTCTCGCTGGAGTAAAGAAACAACACAATTTATTTCGCCTTGCATATTATTTGCGCCATCAATACAAACTGCTATAAACGGTGTTCGAAGTGGAAGAAAAGCAGAGGCGGTATGTTTTGCTATGATTTTGACTCAACATACCGGCTATTTAAATATTGTTTTGATCACCGAAAAAACAGAGACGGTATGTTCTCATTACTGAAAAACCAGAGGCGGTATGACGTACCACCGCATACCATCTCACTTCAACAACTGGCTATAAGTCTTTCCCCTAATATCATTTTGGAAAGATTCATACTTTCACATATTTTAACTATGGAATCACAAACTTCTCTGCCTGTTGTTACCTATAACTCAAATAAACCTAAAAATATATTTCTACACACCTGATTAACTACAGTACGGATATACACAATGAGAACAGATTTATGAGACAGTGGAGGTTTCGTCCATTATTAGCGCGAAGGATTCATCGAAATTTGCAAGATACTGGGTTATTTTTCGTTCATTTCTGTAGCTACAAAGTCAATAATATTAGAACACGTAACATTAGAGTAGAGAACTTGTTCGAGGTTCATTCCATTTATTTCTTACTATTTAATAAGATGCACGGTAAACGACAGACGATTTTGGGTAATAACATAGGCAGTTCTAAATATCACAGTTGTCTTTTTAACACGAATTTCATTCACAATTAACACGAAAGCCTCTTACTTTCTTACTTTGTGTACCGGAATTACTTGCCCTTTAATCGTCAGGAGCTTTTCCTTTATTAAAATATAGTCTAATATCCATTTCCTTATCTTCTTTTTAAGGTGCTTGTCAATTAAGAAACTACCAATTCACAACTGCAGTGACTGCTCATTAATAACTGAAAATGTTCTATTATTATTATTATTATTATTATTATTATTATTATTATTATTATTATTATTATTATTATTATTATTATTATTATTACTGTGCTACTCAGATGAAGTATGATAATCAGTGGTATCAGCTGCAAGATTTTTCTTCGGGAAACAATTCTATAAACAAGACCAGCATAGCTCGCGACAATAAACATTCCCAAAATGTAAAGAATTGTTACTAAAATATGGAATTGAATTATTGTACTTTGAAGCAGATTGTATAGCCTAAGAAAGGTGGAAAATATCTTCCCAGGCTGGGAAGATTGAATTAAACCTAGAGACAGGGAAACCAAAACTTAGAAAGGGGAAAATTCCCAGGCTTCCCCGGCTACAAATAAATCCCTGAATATAGCTAATCAGACAAAATATTCTATAGAAGTTTTCTAATTTTAAAATAACTTTTCAAGCACTTCTGTTTAGTGTTTAAAGTTCAAATTAAACAATCAAAACAAATAGAAAGGATTTGCTAATCTACGATATACGCACTTGAATTGTTCTGAACAACAAAATTATTAAGGGATATGTAGTGCTTCATTGAAAATTACTAACATTTTTCTATTAATTATTTTAGACCAGTGGTTCTGAAAGTGAGGTCTGCGGACCCCTGGAAGTCCGCGACGCCTAAAAATTTAAATGTGTTGTGATAAAATGGAAGTCACAGCTGTTATGCAAGAATTATTTTTAAAATTAAGAAACTGCATCTGTGGACAGTACGAGTACAAAACAATAACTATTCATCATTTCTAGTGCTCACGGATTTCATTGATTCTTCAGGTGAAAGTCTCTCTGCTGAATTGCAAAGAACACTTGTGGTAGGACACTTAAGAGCATTAGCTGCGAATTTTCGAGAATATTTCGCATTCCAACCGCAGGCAACATCAGTGGTCCTGGATGAAGTTCTAGTTCACCGTTCATCATAGATATGCATCATCGATGTCTTTAAAGGTAAAGACAATCACGAGACGTCCAAGTCTAGTTTAGATATACGATGAAAACCTAATTATTTTTACGAAAGCTATCGAAACACATATTTTCTAAGCTTCATCGAAGGAGTCAAATTCATTTTTCCATCCTCGACTGGTTCTATACCCAACCGTTGGCGGAAAACTGAAAGGTCTCAGATACACATATCCTATTCCACAGAAACTGAATATTTGTTAACGAATGTTATCGTGGAACATTTTTGATCGGCAAAGTAAATTAATTCCGTATTTTTTTTACTGACTTTAACTGTATCCAGGGGATTGTTGAAAACCTCGAAAGGCGCTATGATGCTACAAAATCAAATACATAGATATAAATTTCATTTGGATTAACCCTTACATTCTTGATAGACTTTAACCCAAGGCAGTAAAATGATTGAGAAGCCTGAAAGAAAATATACGCCATATTGCATAAAAATTGAATCATTGTTGTAAAATTATCAAAGAAAGGCTTAATTAATTTTTTAATACTATTTTGTTTCAGTAATGAAACTTGGTAGTTTTAGGAACTTACATATTTTACCAGCGTATCCTTGATCGGTTTCAATCGCAATTATTGGTGATTACTGGGATTTCTTAAGGAAAGGATGCACTACGTTTTATCGAATTCAAATCATGTTTATGTAGTTTTTACCAGAAAATGATCTTCTTTACGTGGAAACTTCCTGCATTGGGAGAATTTTATTACCTGTTATTCCCTTATTTTTTTTTTTTATATACTATTGCCACATCAAACAATAAGGTTATTTTCAATCGTTGAAAGAAGGCATACACCAAGTTTCATTAAAATGGAATGAGTTTTATGAGAGTTATGGTGAAAGAGACAGAGACACAAATACTGGTTAAGTCAATTAGTAGACACTTGCTATTTTCGTTTCAATTACGTGTATATTTAATTTCGGATATAAGCTTATCAATGAAACTTTGTTTATTTTTTGGATATAAGCTATATTTTATCAATGAAAAAGTCAACAAGACTCTTACTTTTGACCTAGAATCACACTTTAGTCTTATACTACTACCTTAGGAAACATAAGAAAAAATCTAACAGGATGAAACTATATCTAAAATTTTAATATTACATTAAACAGGAAACAACGAAAAATGAAAGTGTACTTGATGAAAATTCGAACATGGGTCAGTTGATTGGTAGGTAAGAACGTTACTCACTACACTATATACAGACGTGCTGCATTACTGCTATACACTTTAAACATGCACGTGATTTTTTAATGTTTGTGTTGTGTGGAACTTACCATCTAACAGTTTTTCAGTTCTCCTTACTATTTGAGTTATGTATGGTGTAAAATACATTTGCAAGTTTTAATAAAGTCAATTACATTATGAAGCGAATTGATTTTCTCATATCTTCCATTACTTCAAAGGGCAAAAGATCCTATCCCGCGAAAAACATACACTTTCTTTTGTGACAGATAATACAATAATTAAAAATGTTAAACTAAAGTACATCTCAATCCCTCAAAACCTTTTTTTTTAATTAGCACGTTTTCCAGAAAAACATGATTGTACTTAATTCCATGTTTCTCTTGTTAAGTTTCATGTAATACATTTTCAGCCCAAAAATAAAATTTAAAAAGTAAATCAATTAAGCAAATATAATTATAAAGTTTTACATTAAAACGTAAAATCAATACAAAACACTTCTTTCTGTATTTTGTGCAGACATGTATTGTGATTTAGCGTGTTTTTCGTTCGATAGCTAGCAAGCAACTTCTTGGCAGGTGATCGAACTACCTTGTACTGTTTCAATCTCTTGCTCGAAGCAACGGTGAAGCAACGCATAACAGCTTAAAAAGACGAAACAGTTCAAATCCGGTGATAACTGCTCTACAACTTCCGATTTCATTCTTGGTCCTCGCAGAGTATAGGCGGTAGTAATGAAGAAGAGAAATGGTTTCTTGATATGAATTTACTATGCCAAGAATAAATTCAATCTCTCATCTAGTGACTCTATAGAAACTCAAGAAGGGGTCATTAATGATACAAGATTAAGCCAATTCTAATATTTATACGTCA
Organism: Thermobia domestica; assembly: GCF_964235325.1. NCBI lineage: Eukaryota > Metazoa > Arthropoda > Insecta > Zygentoma > Lepismatidae > Thermobia > Thermobia domestica. The sequence continues at coordinate 97,548,318 of NC_137468.1, forward strand.
CATTCCAAATAATATTTCTAATCATTAGTAGACTACATTTTATTTTATTAATATACGACACATTTTATAATGTATCGTATAAACATAAATCAAGCAATAAAATGCAGCTTCTGCACTTCAATAACACTGTTTAGGCTGCCCCATCCTAAACAGCCCATGAGAATGAGCAGAGACAGGTAACTTCGTCTTCGCTTGCCGGAGAAGAAACCATTTAGAGCAATACAAAAATTCGAAACGAAGAGACAAAAGCAGACGAAGCTAAGACTAACCTTCGTGAAGTTTCGGTAGACGAGAGCGGCATTGAAACATAGCGTTTAGAGCAGAAAGTATGGGATTTTGCACTACTTCTGCGGTTCACCAGAGAGAAGCTCTACCTTCATGAGGGGAGCTTCACACCGGGAAATAACAACAATGTCTTCAAGGAGTTATTTGCCATCTTTAATAGAAACAAAGCAGATTGAGTTGAAAAGTATACTATTTGCATCGGTTTTTAAAAGATTATGGAAAAACAGAACAAACAAAGAACTTTATCATGGATATTAGTAATATACAAAGGCACTAACATTTAGGAACTTTGTACTAAACCTACTCGTCTTTGCAGGAACACATACAAAAGGGAACTTATCTGCAAAAATTTCCTGTGTCTCCTTACAGGAAAGGAACTGGTAAACACAAACGCCTCAACTACTGCTATTCTCTGCTGAAGGGAATATATCTTGCAGTCGTCACACACTCGTCTGTAACTAAGCTTCACGGCTTTGCATTATTGTGGGTATGCAACAATAATGTGAAGTATCTGTGTAGTAATAGTGATGTGACTGTGAGATGACTGTGAACTATTGATTTAATTTGTTAAATTCTATTTCTTTATTTATACGATTATCTTCGACAGTATCATGAACTCTTTAAAATCCAACGGTATAAAAAATCTTTTATTAATGTTGTACATTGCCAGACAGTTTGTATAATCATGTACTTGTTAATTTTCGCTTTTGAAATTGTTAATAAACACGACTAGTTTCCTTCTTGATTTTCCGCATTTCCTTCCGCATAGCTTGATATTTCATCGTTCTCTGAATGCCAGACTGAGGACTTCACAGCCAAACAAATCCACGAAGGATATATCGACAAGGGGTATTCGCCACGAAGTTTAGGAAGGTGCAGGATAGTCGGAGGCAAGCACATCGCACCATTGGAGGACGCCCGACTCCATGTCCCGAGAATATCATTCTGTTGGTTCATCGCCACAGACACATTTGAGTTTGACATCTGAGTAGTGGCATGAAGGTGAAGAAGTACATCGTAGAAGGCTCATCGTCGAGAGAGAACTCGACGCCAATAGCAGATCAACAGGACAGATATCCAGATGTTGATTGATTCCAGCATTTCCAGAATTCCTCCAGAGAAAGATATTCAACGTTCCTGATGACCAGGATGACATCAGTTTCATCAGGCTAGTGCTCATTCCTTTATCTCTTAGTTAAAACATTTCTTTTTCTTTTACCTTTCCCCAACTAGTCATTTTCAAAATTAAAACATTTAAGTTTTATTTAAATTCAACCATAATTTCGCAGTTAAGTTCCGTGTTGTGCATCAGTTTCATCCTCAATTGTTACATTATTCCATGAATATTTTAGAAATTATTCTGAGCTACAACTGATGGCACAGCACCGTCACAATAATTAGACCCATTCCAACCTAACTGCCGCAATACACAATCAATAGCGACCTGGTGCCGTCTGCGCCGACAACAATGAAGTTTCATTGCAAACATGCAGGTGGCCGGTTATTCGTGGGCCACCCTTTACAATATTACTCATTAAACCATGAGTATATTTCTTAAAAGATCTATGGTGTTTCATAGCTGAGGTACCCTGATTCTCTCACTTTTATTACTTTCGAGTTTTGTAAACCAAAGTTCGCTCGCTACCTTTTAGTTTAAAGAGCTCACTTGATTAACTAATGATTATCGGATATGTCTAGTGTTGCCCATTAGTCAAGTCGAGACGATAGGGAAGAAATACGAAATAAGACGATACAGAGCTTTCCAAAATGAAACATATACTTTTCCGAGACGACACAGCATTTTTACGCACTTTTCCGAGCAAAGATAGCCCCAAATCTGATCTCGTTGGCAACACTATAAGATGTACGAAGACGCAAATTCAGAGTTCACCACTCAACACTGTTCGAGCGCCGTATACGAATTTGGGCAAGCACAAGTTCCATTATGTTGTGAAAGCCCCAGGATGGATATAAAGGGTGTGCACCACATAATAAGCTGAAGTTCTCTCGTCTCGATATGTGTTATGAAGGTGACGTCTCGTTTTTTTATAATATAACTAATTGTACTGAGAGAATTCTGTCTCGTCTCGAATTTTTTCAGGAAAATTTCGTCTCGTCTCACGCGCAACACTTGGTGGGGAAAGTCTTTGCTGAGGAAAGTTCGGTCCCTTACCGGAAGTTGAACCCAAGTCTATGTTCACCGAAGGCATGCAACACTATTCATACTGATACACTGAAGCATAGTACATATCACTACATATAGCATTATTATTAATATATATATATATTGTTTGGTACTTTGAGTAATAATTGCGCTTCCCTGCTGGAAAATTGTTTGTTTTTGTCAGTAAAGTCTTAAATTATTCCGCATGCAATACTAGGGGAGGAGAGAGAAAGAGAGTTGAGAAATAGTTGTTTGTATGTGTGTGTGTGTGTGTGTGTGTGTGTGTAAAGCAGGTTACCCAATATGTTCATAAATTGCCGAAATGAATGCTTCATTAAAACTGTAACATAATTACAACTCGCTCGACTACCGCCTGATGCAAATTGAATGCTGACGTCGTTGGAGACGTCGTCTTCTCTACTCTTCTCGGAGCAAACTGTGTAGGAGGGTTTTTTAAAAAAAACGGCAAGGGTGAGTTGGAAAGGAGGGGTAAATGTAATAGAGTGGAGAATATCTACTCGTCTACTAGAGATGTGGGGAGGGGGTGGAAGAGAGGGCGGAGGTGAGTGGCAGAGAAGAGTTCCTCCCTTTCTATCAATTTTTCTTCTCTTCGCTCTCAACAACATTTCATCATCTTTTTTTCTTTTCTACATAGTTTTTTTTATTTCCTTCTACACGTTTTTATCAAATTACAATACAAATTTTCAATCAGCTAGTCACTTTTTTCCACCACTTTTCTGTTCAGATTTCTTTCCTTTAGCAAACGATTACATCAAAAGGTCAACATGCAACGTTATGTTATTTATATTCTTTCGGATACATATATTTAGCCCACAGTTCGAATCAATGAAATCAACACAATCGAGTATCTTAAATTTTACCTGCAATTGCAATATTTAATAATTGTATCCCTTGGAAATCAGACACATCAAATATACCATAGTTAACTTTTTATTCCCTTTTTAAACTATATATATATATGTTACCATAGCAACTATTGACAAACATTTTTATGATTATCTCAAGGATCTTATAAAATAGAAGATCTGCCCTTACAACAAAATCTTGAAGCCATACGTCACAGTTTCGCCACCCCTACTCTGCCCACTCCGCTCAATAGGATCGCAATGTTTTGAGCCAACAATCATGGCGGAAACGAAAGTATCCAATCAGACGATGGCAGAAACGAGAGTATCCAATCAGACGTGCCGATGCTCGATTGTTTTTTGGCTTCATCGATTTAATAGGATGAAGATACATATGGGCAGATCCTCTATTTATAAACATCCTTGATTATCTATATAGAATTAACATATATTCTACCTTCTTCTTCTTATCAACAAATTGTGGTCTTCTAAGCACCGTTGCCCAAAATCAAGATATAAAAATGGAAGTAATTCGCAAGTAATTCGAAAAACAGATATATAATATCGTTGTAAACACTCCAAAATAGTTTCGTTGGTAAATTTCCAGAAAGAAACCATGGCAATCTGTTTATCCAGCCACTACATAAATCATTTTATTTAGCTATAAATATTTAAAAGAAAAGGTTTATAGCAAAATGTTACCAGGCACATATCAAGTATACTACTCAAGATTCCCTACTACATATTAGACAATTATACACATAAAATATGTTTAAATAAATTCTACGATTTTGAAGAAAAAGTTGTTCAAGGAAAGATATTAGTCCTCATGCGTAGACTTCAAGGAAATTGAAGAAAACTACAGTAAAACCTGTCTTCAACAAATCCTTTATTAAACGAAAATTTGTGATAAATGAAAATATATCACGGTCTCATGCATTCAATGGAGAAAATCGTGTTAAGTTCCTTTCATTAAACGGAAACTGTATTACGCGGACAACGGAAATCAAAATAAGCCTCTTAACGGAAAATTTCAAGTTTCAGAATGCAGCATTTAGAAAGTTTTTTTTTTTTTAGATATCCTATGAGAGATCAGATATATTTTTAACAAAACAGGCAGTGATGTGCAAACCGAAGCAGACACGACGGACATATATGCTTTAACTGAAAATTATATGGAAAGTCTGAAAGGAGAAAAGAAGGTAGAGAAAGAAGAGAAATAAGGCATTAAGTTGGAAGGAAACATCTATCAAGTTTCTGTTAAATAAAGTCTTTTCAAGTTTTTGTTAAAGGAACTGGAGCATTTGCCGTACGTCGAAATGATACTGATATGCTTAGTATGGTTTCTCAGGCTAAATCTTTGTGGAAAGTTGACTAGACAAGCAGCAGTATATACAGAAAACTCTCCTTGACTATTGAAAAAATTTAGTTAACAGTACAGTATTTATTCTGTTCATTGTAAGTTGTGTGTGTCTTAATTCATAGTAGAAATATATGCCAGGCCTTTGGTGAAAGTGTCGTGACTACGCGAAAAGTACAGCGGTCGTTTAACAAGTTAAGGACGATGACGAAACATTCGAAGACGCACCACGTGTCGGAAGACCAACATATGCACAAAATCAAGATCTTCAGGCAGCAATTGAGGCGAACAGTAGCCACACATGTGAGAAACTGGGACTACAATTCAGTGTGAGTGGAGAAACCATTCGGCAGCACCTCCATCAACTTTGGAAGCATTGTAAGTTGGGTCGATGTGCCCCACATGATTTATTTGACTTCGAGCCACAAGGCAACGCGAGCATACACCTGTATTTATTTGCTGCCTCGTCTGAGAAAGGAGCCATTTCTGGACAGAGTGTTGACATGTGATAAGAAGTGGGTCCTGTACGAAGCTCCTTGGCGCTGTCATCATTGGTTAGCATCCGATGAACCGGTTCCAAAACAACCAAAACCAGCACTGCACCAGAAGAAGGTCCTTCTGTGTGTTTGGTGGACTGCTCGCGGCATCAGGCATCGGGAACTGCTACCAACTGGTCAGAGTATTAAGGAAATGTGTACTGTCAGCAGTTGAGCCGTGTTCAAGAAAAAATCAAAACTCTGGATGCAGCACTTCTGAATCGCAAAGGGGTCTTCAGAACCTTAGAGGACCCCAGAAAGAGGACCCCCCCTAGAGGAGGTGAAAAATGCACTTGATACCTTCTTCGCTTCACGACCCACAAAGTTCCACCACGATGGAATCCATGGCCTTCCAGAACGTTGGCAGAAGGTCGTCGATTCTGATGGGAAATATTTTTGATCTTCCAGGTACGACGTAGGTGACATATCGATGTTCGAAGATGGTATGTGAAAAAGCGACAGAACTTCCTTGGTTACCTTTATAGATGAAAGTACGGAGAAAAATCAGGGCATACATTTTGTACATAGATTTGAAAAACGAGACGAAAGTTCTACAAAAATTTACGAGGCAAGAAAACTTTATTTCTCGTCTCGTCTCATGGGGATCACTAATAGTTACACACACGTTATTTTTAATAAAGATTAATTTATTTCTAATTTATTTCTAATAAAATGTACTCTTCACATTTCAACAAATTCTTTTTCGTCAACAATCATGTTATTATACATGCCATATAAAAACAGACACTATGTTTATATTACTACCGAAAGAATTTATTTACTATAATTAATGTTCCTGTATCACTTATGTATACAGGATGCTCCGCTACGGAGGTCGTAGTAGACGCTATGCAACGCATATTCTCGTGTGTTACTTCCATACATTCCCACGATGCAAATTATTTTATTAAGCAATTTTGCACTTACTACAGTGACTAGATTAACAGTTAAAGGCAGTTAAAAAAAACTTTCACGCTACTTTTGTAAATCACTAATATGTAATGTTGTAAATTTACAACTTTGTCGTAAACAACGGAATTTCTTGTAAGTTCCTTTAGATTTGTAAGAAAACACCGAATTTCGTAACGTTAAATTACGCATATTCTTTTAGCAGAGTATAGAAAATATTATTCCTCTTGGTTCATTAACAACCTGGGCCCGTTTCCAAAAGCAACTGAGAATTTCCAATATATCATGCGCGGACATTGCTTGAGCACTTTTAAAATTTCCAGACAATGATTGAGAAGAAACAATGACAAGTTTCCTTATTGTGGAAAAATGTCCGTCTTCCATGTGTTTTAAAACGGAATCTTGATTAAATTTGTTTTGCATTTTTTTAAAAAAGTATAACATCAAATTTGATTGCACGTAACTTGTGAACCAAATGCCTGCATACCAAAACATTTGATACGGTTGTACAGTATGTCAAAATCTACCACCATGCCAAGTTTGATCCAGATAGGATAAGTATGGTTAAACTCATTTCTATGTAGTGGTCTTATTTTAAAGAAAAAAATCAAGAAAGGGCAAAACAGGGATGGGAACAAGAAAATTACATAACTTCTGGCCATATTGTGAAGCATCAATGATCCACGAACCCGCTTTGAAAAATACTGTTCTTAAAGAAATATCAATCAACATAATATCCGTTTGATCCTGCATAGCATATAGGTTTATAACATGAGTTCGCACTAACGCCCTCTGCTGCAAAGATGAGTGCTTTACAATTCATCCACCGTATACACTTTCCCTCTAATTATAATTGGATTACAACGTAAATAATAATAATAATAATAATAATAATTTCATGTTGTCATACGTTACAAATAATATCAAAGTATATGGGAGGATTTAGCAAGATTACGCGAAACAAAATACAGAGGGAAAGAATCCAGGTCAGATTAACAAACAAAACTATCACTAACGAACACGTTTTAATGAATACAAGTACTTAACGTGGGGGCAAAAAAAACAACTTAAGCATAGAATAATGTTAAGGGTTGAACGCTTTCAAAAATATGCAGAAAACAAAACAAAAGTAAAAAAAAAAGGAAGAAAATAATTAACAGGGGTTCTGCTATGTCATGAATCTAGATAATTTCCATCTTCAATACACGAAACCATTGATACTTGTCCACGTAGTATCTAATCATTATCCATTGAAAATGCTCCTAGGTAATTACCCACCTACTCTAATCGGTATTCTGTGGTAGTAATGAGGGTTGGATTATGCGTAGAGGAATAATTCACACACACACACACACACACAAATATCAGAGACACACACGCGGCGAAAGCACTTGGTCATGTCTGCATAATGTCCCTGCTGTAGTCGTGAATGACCTGCAGCTAGGCTACATTCTCAGAACAGACAGAGGAGATCCAAAGGAATGGGAGAGCGTTAGTCAAAGCACATAATCACATACACTGTAACAGACTTGACGATGAATGTCAAAAACTGCCAACTGAAATCGTAAAAGTACATTAAAAGAAGAAGCCCAAGATAGCGGAGGCTGCATAATTTTTCTAATATTTACCTAGACATATGCACAATGATAATAATAATAATAATAATAATAATAATAATAATAATAATAATAATAATAATAATAATAATAATAATAATAATAATAATAATAATAATAATAATAAATTGACGAATTATTTTACATCAAGCTTACAAAGGCTTGATTATAGTATTTTTCACAGTGGCGATATGCATTTCCCAGTGGTAATATCTTTTCAACTCGATAAAATCCTAATTAGTGTATGGCACGCTGTCTCGCTTTGACTACCGAAAGACCATACACCAAGACCTGAATCAAACTGACAAAGGTGATCAAATGAATCTACATGGTGATCAAAAAGTTATACAGCCAATGGCTTATTGAAAAGTGTCATTTACTCCTCACACATGTACACTCTTCTGACCATATTCCTGAACACGCTTTGTAGCGTTGCACGTCGAAACATTGTTCATAGTTCGTTGAACGTTCGTCTGCAGATCTTTCCAAAGTTTGCAAATGGGTTGTCTAACCTGCTGACTTCAGATATCCCCATTAGAAAAGTCTGGTAGGGTGATGTCGGGGGACCGGGACTGGCACACTAGTTTGAAAATGAGGCGCTCTGGTAAAATTGGTTCCAAATACTCCAACGTTACATGAGCAGAGTGGAAGATTACACTTTCTTTTTCCTCATTCGTCAGTCAGAGTAGCAAAATATTGTTTGAACGGCTGAAGATAATGTCCACTGATGATTATCATGCAGAAGAAAAATATGAAAATTCTCTTTCGAGGCACGATACACCAATACGTCGATCTTTTGAATATGAAGGGGAGACTTGTGCAATATATGAGGATTCTCATGTGACCACTAACGCGAATTTTGTGAATTTACATACCCATCAAGGTAAAACCAAGCCTTGTCTGACCAATATCAGTCTTCAAATTCCTCCTAATCAGGCGTTACGTATACTTTTCACGAACCATTGACGATGTTCAACACCCTTGAAAGGGAATCATTTAGCACTAACTTCTGCAGAAGCACACAAAATTCCTTTTCACTCAAACTTAGGTATTAATTAACCGCTTTTATTATATGATTTTGTACGGAAACATTTGTAACGACTTCCTTATATCGGTACGTGCTTTATCAGAAGACACAATAGACATGGACTTCTGCAGACCACCGTATTCCTAATTTCTACAATGATATCCGTCAATCTGTCCTCGGTGAGAACCGCCAGTCTGCTGCTTCAGAGAGTATCTGATACTGTCTCAGTTTTCTTGAATTTATCATATAGACATTTAATAATTGACTTATTCGGAGATTCCTTCTTGAGATGTACCTCTGCATAACGTCCCGCAATAGTTTCGCAACTCTAACTTTTTAGGTACTCTTCGAGAATAAACGTTCTTTTCTCCAGTATGTATACCATGGTGTAGTGGTATTGTACTACAAATTTGTTGCCTCAATTATCACCACCTGCAACAATTTATGATAGTGTATGTTGTATGTTCCGATATCACAATGATTTTTAACCGTAAATTCATGATAAAAAATACTATGGTATGCACTTTCTAATCAGAACATTAATTTGTTTGTAGTTGTAATTAGTAAAAGTAATACTATCATTTTCCCTGTAATTTGACTAAGTTAGAGAAGAAATATTTAGAGAGCTTGAGATGTGGTGTTGGAGGAAGTTGGAGAAAATAAAATGGACAGAGAGATTAACAAGGAAAGATGTTTGGAAATGGATAGGAGAGAAGAGGACGCTTCTAGCCAGCATCCTTCGTAGCAAGGCCAACTGGACTGGACACATCTTGCAAAGAAATTGTCGTCTTCCTATCGCCACAGAAGGAAAGATAGAAGGAAAAGGGAGAATAGGAAGAAGAACACAAATGATCGATGATTTTAAAAATAGAAGAAAATGTTGGGAGTTAAAAGAAAAAGCTAAAGATCGAGAAACGTGGAAGAAATATTTCCAGGCCCAAATCTAAAATTGAAAAAAAAAATCTGATTAGTCCAAGGACCTGCCAAAAGGCGAGAATAATAGGGAAAAACTGTAAGTGATGTTTAACATAATACTCAAAATATTTTTCTATTAGATACCAAATTATACACATCTTCAGGATATCTGATCAATTTGTAGTATATGCTTAAGAAAAACTCCTACTCAGTATCTACGAGATGTATATTTAGGTCGAGTTGCTCATTGCATTTTATACTCGTACATATCTATGTGACGTAATTTCTACCTTATAGATATCTAATAAATCAATACCTGTTCACACAACATATCAAATAGATACTATATTATGTAATTTCCTTAACTAAACACTAAGTTACTGGTTTAATCATTGGAAAACATTTTACTTTTATTACTAAAATTACTTCCACTCTCCACAGATAATAGAATTTTCATATGAAGTATAACATTCCTTAATTAGCACGATGTTCTGTTGATCCCGAGAACTGTAGGTGTAATTGAAGTTTCCGACAAATAATTCATTCTTTTTGGAGATTCCGAGAAAAAGGAAACCAATTCCTTTTTGAGATTCCGAGGAAAAGAAACCAATGCCCATTAGTAAAAGATTAAGTTGCGTTCTGAAGAACGAGATTGATTGGATGTAACAGTAAATATAATTAGCATTCGGGAAATATACAGTATTTGAGCAAATGTTGCACTCCAGCCTTTTCCCCATTAATAGCAGAAAACACGCTGGCTTAGTGGTAGAGCACTAATCTCTAGTGTGAGTAATCTCTGGTTCGACCGCAGGCCATCTGAACTTGTGGTGAACAACATAGTGTATGTGTTTCTGGATTCTGTCATAGCCTAAAATCCATAACCATGGGAGTCAAATATCTTCAATTTTCTATTCAATGAATGCAATGTAGAGCAATAATTATTAATATGTAGTTTGCAACACTAATATTGATGTGCAAGGGATGGGGGTGTTCTCAATAGCATGAATTACAATGTCTTTCCGCCCAAGGGTATCATGCAAAGCAACGTCAGATGTTAAGTTTTCAAAGATATGACATTGCATTCATTGAATGGAAAATTGCAGATCTTTGACTCCCATGGTTATGGATTTCAGGCTACGGCAGGATTCATATACTATGTTGTTCACCACAAGTTCAGATGGCCTGTAATCGAACCAGAGATTACTCACACTAGAGATTATAATCACTAAAATCAACGTTCGGGCTTTTATACATATAAAAGAGTAAGTTTTGTTTCTATGACCTTTTTCTTTTCCTCTACAAATTTAAGCTGTCCTTAGTTCAAATTATAGGTAACTATACCAAAAATAAATTGTAGGATGTATTACTCATTAACCAAATAACCCAGTTTTATTATAAACATACTAATCATGCTATAAACTTAACAGAACTATGTTACAGTTAGTATGTAATAAATATTATACGATTGTATAATGTATTATTATTTTTATAATTTTATGTAACTCCCTAAGAAGTAATTGCGTACCCTAGGTTGAATACTATTGTAACAAACTAATAATTGTCGTTAAACCTTTTTTTTTTTACAGAACAAAAAAAAAAATGGATGTACACTGTGTGACGTTTTAATTGTCGGCCACCCTTTACCGAGCTCTAGGGCAACCAGCTTACGCTATCAGCAGAAAAAAACAGTGTATAAAAATAGTTTAAGCATTTCCCCATTGCAAAAGAAAGATTTTCGGATTACCCACAAAGTTGCCGTGTGAAAAGATTTTCATAGAAGCAAAAATTTTAACACTTCCCAGCTTATATGTTTATATATCTATTCTTTTTACTGTGAAATACAGACATCTTTTTATCTTTAACAAAATGTTCACAGCCATAATACACGACAAGACAGTGACATGTTTGTGATGCATCAAAAATATGCTACTATAAGCAAAACTTTGTGCATGAATTGTGTTAAGTTGTATAATAAACTTCCTATGCATTTAAAGAATATGATTAATGTTAGTGTTTTTCGTAAGAGGTTATTTAACCTATTTGCAGCAAAGTGCTATTATACTATTAAGAAATATTTAAATGATTTATTAAATGAAGAATTGGCGTCAGATACTTACTCCTCAGTACATGCCAAGTGTGGTATAAATGGTTTCCTAATCACCATGTAAATGGTCATGTTTAAACACTTAATATTTCCTATTTTACGGTTAGATATTTTAATAAGATGCAGAAATGTAATATTATGTATATCTTCTGCTACCTGATAATGTTTTGTATGTATTTTATTGACTACTGTAATGGTTACATGAGAATTTTTCGCGTTTTGTAAGCTAAAGAAACAGGCAAATAAATGAAATGAAATATGATGGCCAAGGCCAAGTAAGCAATTGACGCGTCAATGTAAATCCATCTATATGTAAAAATCAAACGAAACAATGAAAGAAAAGAAAAAAATCTCAAGACAGATATCTGGATACAAAAAGCTAAGTTTCCTTGGTGACATAATAAGTTACCGCTACGCTGATATATTTATTTCATTGTGGTTTACTTTAAGGCATTTCTTTTATATGAAAAAATACGCACACACAAATCTTTAAAGAAAGAAAGACATGGTTTCCAAGAGGATATCGAAAAAAAAAAAAAAAAAACAGCTTAGAAACTCAAAGACAGATTCTTGCAGAATGCTCAAAGGGAAAAGTTAAATGGCTATCGTGACTTGTGATTATTCCCGCAGAACTCAGGATGGTATAAAGAAAGAGATAAAGAAAGAGGAAAAAGGGGACAACAAGAGAAAGATATAATGATGATCAATGGATAAAGTCAAATTAGAAAATGAAAGAGTTTCGAAGAAAGACGGATGAGACGCTAGAAGGCACCAAATAGCCGTTTGGATTTCTTACGACGGCCGTAACTAATCATATTTGATATTTATCTTCCAGAGAGTGGTATAACCCCTCCGCGCATCTCCTGCGCGCGCCCTTTGCTTTTCGTCCTTCGTACCGTTCTTACAAGAAAAATGAAATAATAAAAGGAAAAAAGGAGAAGAAAGAACTTGAAAAATGCCCAATGAGCATTCATGCTTGCTCATATTTTCTTTTTCTGCTACAGATGGAATAAAATTCTACGGAAAGAAATAGCTTTAGACTTAAAAATAGCTGAATCCACTTCACACATCCGGTCAGTTCATAAAAAAGGTATCTTCCTTAAACAATAAGAAATAAATTTTAAAGTATTATCTTAGCACATCACAACAAGCATGATAATAGACCACAATTTATGTTATGACACTAAAGACAGCAACTCATACTGTGTATTAAAAGAAATCTGCCATTATTGGCATTCCGCTTGCTGCAAACTGCGCTGCTCGTCTTCACGTAGGAATTATCTTGTTTGAATACCGTCCATCAACTGTAACTTCCTTGTCCCCTTCCTCTTTCTCCTGCCATAATACTTTCTAGTACGTACCTGATGACAATTCCTTTTCAGCCAATGTCCAACCAGCTTCTCCTCCTGTTTTTTCTTTCTTTTTAGTTCATATTGCTCCCATGCTACTTCCATAATTTCCTCATTCAAATTTTCGTGTAATACAACTAATGTATGGGCTTACTATTTAGATAGAATGGGATCCATGCCATTTTAGCTCACCGGGAACAGAATCCGGGTTTCCTGCACCGAAACCACGAACTTCAAATAAATTAGGGAGGGCACGTTGGCTCAGTGGTAGAGCGCCTACCTCTGATGTGTGGGGTCCCTGGTTTTACCCCCTACCAAGTAAGTTTGTGGTGGACAACCCGTGTAGGTGGTTTTTTTCGGGATACCCTCGTTTCCTCCCACTTTCTCAATTAACTAATTCTTCCATCATCATTCACTTTTGCCTTAATCATCGTCTCCATTGGCCTAAAAAAAATCCTAATAGTGGGACGTTAATCTGAAGTATTTCATTTGAAATAAATTAATGCACCTTTCCAATAAATGAGTATTCATTTTTATTATGATATGTTATAAACTTTAAAGGTTTATCAAATGGAACTTCTAAAAAATCTAATGAAATGGATCGAGAGGTGCATAATTTAAGAGAAATTATATAATATATTTCAACACAAGTGAGTTTTATTTTATAATGTGAAATTACTATAGACTTCCAAACTATGGTACTCAATACTCAAACTTGAAGAAAAAAATGAAATGAAATCTTTGAGTTTTACGTCCCACGTTATGCCGGTTAGGCTAAAGGAGACGGTGATTATGAGAAATGAATGAAATGAAGAAAGTGGGAGGAAACGGGAGAACCCCGAGAAAACCCACGCACACCGCGTTTGTCCACCACAAAGTTCACTTGGCGGGAGCAGGGTTTTGAACCCGGGACCCCATGCACTAGAGGTGAACGCTCTACCACTGAGCCACCGCGGTCCCCGCAAACTTGAAGAAGTATATGTATAACTACTGGTTGCAATGGAATCATAAGATATAACTTGTTCCTCGGACGCTGAAACCATATCAAGAAGCCACAATTCGTTATCGTTTACTGCTTTTAATCTATGGAGAATAATATTGAAACCGGAAGTGCTAATGCGTATATATCCCTTCCGCTTGGAATAGAAAAATAAAATCAGCAGTGAAACGTATTATTGCGGTACTGAATCCACGTCAAAAAACTGCCTGTCGCTATCTACTTCCGTTTCATCCATTATGAGATACAAATGTCGAAAACAAAAATTGTATATTTTCACCACTTCCGGTATGAAGAAATAGATAAAGGTCAAGACAAAACTCATTAGTAAATTTCAGTCACCTTCGGTTTTTCGTAGATAGTTGTGGATTTTGGTAGAGTGATGATAATATCCAGTAGCGAATCCAGGATATGATCAAGGGAGGGACTAAACCATAGTTTGTAGCTTTATCCAATGTAAAGTAGGATTGAAGCCCATTTTATCCAGTGTATACCTAAGCGTCAAGGGGGGTTATAGCGCCTATAGCCCTCCCTTGGACCCGTGCCTGGTAATATCTCTTGACACAATGAATCGATTACAGAAATACGATTGATGCTGTTACAGTTTTCATTCTATAACAACGAACAATGAAACCGGCCAGTTTGAACTTAGGGTTAATGAAAAAGACAGAACCTATTCTTTGGACGCTGAGTCGAATGCGGTAAACCCCTTCTCGATATCTTTTACCTGTTTCGTTCTGATACCCGTCGGCAGACAACCATTGTATAAGACATCCGAAACTTATGTATAGCATAGTTTGGAATTCTAGAAGTAGCATTTACCAAAAGTTCGTATTAAAGTAAAACACAATTCAACAACAACTTGGTTGCCTGTGGTACTCAGGAGAAAAATATATTAAACGATTAAGGTAATTAATGATAATAGAAAAATGAAATGAAATCTTTGAGTTTTATGTCCCACTACTGGCGCAAATCCCGGAGAGGATGAGGGGGATATTTCCCCTCCAATCTTGGAACTCGGGGTACTGTTCCCCCCAATAATCCGATTTGAAATGTGTTTTTTGGGGGAAATGTGATTATGTATGTCCGATTGCGACAAAATAAAGTGAGATGAAATTGAAACCCCCATCCCCCAGAATAAGCCCCAAATTTGTCCGCCTGACAATGTTGAAGACAACTCTGCTCCCCTGATCCTCCACAGGATTGTGTTTTTCAACTTCATAAATATTTTGAATATCGCTTAAAAAAAAGATTATGGGAAGGGTCTTATCCGGCCTCCCCCAATATTGAAGATAGATTTGCGTCGCTGCGTCCCACGATTATGCCAGTCAGGCTAAAAGGGACAGTGATGAGAAATGAAGAAAATGGCGGAATTAAAAAAAAGAGAGGAAACGGGAGAACCCTGAGAAAACCCACGCACACATTGTTTGTCCACCACAAATTTTACTTGGCGCGTGCCAAAAAATAGATAGCAGATTGAATAATTGAAATTTCATAATTCTAACTTCACTCCATTTAGGTCGCGCTACGAACTTTTCAGTACAGTTTCGCACACTGAAACGCAATACTCTTAATTTGAGAAAGATGCATTTAATACAAATATTATTCATTTGAGTATTTCAGTGATACGAACAAGATAACGTTATTAAGGCTTATTTATTTGTTTATACCATATATCCTATTTAATTTAACCTCCTTCTTATTTCATTTTATTAAAACAAAACACTATCTGTCGTAAAATAAAACATTTTTCCTCCTTTATTTCTTCCCGTGTGTCACTTGCCTCTGTTGCACCCTTGAATAAGGTATGAGAAAAATCCATTGAGTTTTTATGGGAGCAGCGCACGAATTAATCCTGTTAAAAGCCTACTGGCTGCCACGCCTGTCCAAAGCATATCCTTCCAATACGATGCCTTTAGCTTGATTAAATTTTGCGCCTGGTCATCAGAGAGTTTTCTCTACCTTCCTCTTTTCTCCTTTTATCATGTTTTAGCTATCTACAGGGTCTGCATGGGACAGTCAGATACAAAGTAAGGCTCTTGTAAAATAAAATCGAAAGAAATGGAAAGAAAAAAAGAGAAAGAAGTGAAACTAGAAACAATGAACTAGAACAGTTAAAATTTCATGGATAAAATAAATAATAGGTACTTACTCGCTGTAAGAACGTTTGTACCCAGGTAAGTATTCAAGAAGTGAGTACCTTGTCTATCCCAGTATGCGTAATCTTGGATTTGTTATGAAATGATATAAAGGAATTTCCAACTGAAATAGTTACATATATGCTAAACAAGAAATTAGCGAAATAAAATCTAGAAAAAGATCTTCCTGCTTTGTCTACAGCACTAGTGGCAATTGATAGGCTATCATCATTTCCATATCATCTTAAATGGGATGAATATTTCTATTCCTAAGCCTATTTCTGTTTTCCTAAGCCCTGTCGGTAATTTATACTATTGTCTCTATCTCATCTAAGATGTAGATGAAACAGGTATTGCTGTTTGTCCTATTTGTGTTTCTCCTACAGCCCTATCAGCAAAATGTACCATTATCTATCTAAACAGATGTACGAGAAACAGGTGTTTCTGTTTCGCTGTTTCTCAACCTAATTCCTATTACGACCCCCATTTTATGACATCCTCTTGTCAGCAACCACCTTATAATTTCTGGTTTGCAATAAGCTTTTGTAGAATTTTTAATATACCTATTGCGGAGATCTCACGATATCCATCTATTTCTATAATAGTAGAATCCTTTCTTGTATATAGTGGATACAGTAACTCTCCTAAAAGCGAATGAATTAAAACCGACAAGTCCTTGCAACTGGTTTTCTGAAACGCAGACTTGGGCATGTTCTGGCTGAAGAGGAGAGAAGAATATCCTGGTCTGGTATCTGTTGCTTTAAAAGTAATAATTCCACTTGCTACATCGTACCTGTGCTTACCATGGTTTTTCGTCCATGGTAAGCATTAAAACAAAGACAAGAAATCTCTAATCAGTTGAAAATGACTTGATAATGTGCGTCACGAAGATTTGATTTTGAGTTGATTTTGAGTTTAACGTCCCTTTCAGCAGCGAGGCTATATGAGACGGGACCCACTGATTAACGTGGAATCAAATGAGTTGGCGCCAGGAATCGAACCCGGGTCTCCCACGCCAAAGGTCACGAAGATTGAACCGAACATTGTCTCACTAGCGAAATCACACCATACCCAGGTATCTCATTAGCTTTCAATTTTACTTGTACTTCAATATGTAGGTTTTGTTGCATTTGTATTTTTCTGGTATTTCAATATGCAGTTCTCATCAGTTTCACATCGTACAACTTTCATTTAAATTTATTTTTAAACAACTCTTCATTGTTGAAAATGTTTAGTAGACAAATATTTTGTTGCTCTTAAAAGTATGTATAAAAATAAAAATATGCCTATCAAAACAAAAAAATATTTTCCGATATTAGATTCTAATTATAATTAACTCTTCCGCTTATCTTTGCGACTCCCATTAAACCTCGCAACCCCCTTTGAGGTGGCGATCCCTAGGTTGAGAAATCCTGGCCTATAGCAAGCTGGCATTATAAAGGTGTATATCATCTACCTAATCTTGTTAGATATAGACGAGACATGGATTGATGTTTGGCCTATTCGTGTTTCGCCTAAAGCCCTGTCAGCAATGCATATCATTATCTTATCTTAGATGGACATGAAACAGGTATTCTAGTTTGGCCTATTTCTGTTTCACCTGTAGCCTTGCTGCCAATTTATATAAGTAGATGAAACAGGATTTATATTTAGAAGTAGATGAAACAAGTATTCCTCTTTGACCTATTAGTACGTCGTCAGTAGTCCTGCTAGCAAACTATCATTACCTCTATCTCATCTTAGAAGTAAGCGAAACAGATATTTCTCTTTGACCTATTAGTACGTCGTCAGTAGTCCTGCTGGCAAACTATCATTATCTCTATCTCACCTTACAAGTAGACGAAACAGGTATTTCCTTTTGACCTATTAGTACGTCGTCAGTAGTCCTGCTGGCAAACTATCATTATCTCTATCTCACCTTACAAGTAGACGAAACAGGTATTTCCTTTTGACCTATTAGTACGTCGTCAGTAGTCCTGCTGGCAAACTATCATTATCTCTATCTCACCTTACAAGTAGACGAAACAGTTATTCCCTTTTGACCTATTAGTACGTCGTCAGTAGTCCTGCTGGCAAACTATCATTACCTCTATCTCATCTTAGAAGTAGGCGAAACAGGTATTCCTCTTTGACCTATTAGTACTTCGTGAGTAGACCTTAAAGTAGACGAAACAGGTATTTCTGTTCCACCTACATCTCTGTCGGCAATTTATATAATTACTTCTGTTTCATCTTAAATATAGAATAAGTGTAACAGGAATTCTTGTTCAGCCTATATCTGTTCCACCTAACCCTTTGGTAGAGCAATATTTAATGTTGTACATTTTACTCTTAAAGAATTTTTGTCATCTTCTACAATGAATAGTCCAAGAAGCACGAAAATGACAGGAGTTTTCCTAGTATTTTCTTCAGGAAAATCACATCTTTCGTAGTCTTATTTTACTAAGAAATTCTACCCATCAAATTTCAGCGTTTTTGATGAAAGCCAAATATACATTTATTTTTATTTCCTTGTTTTTTCTTTTAACATGTTATTTCTATCTCTAGTTTTTATGAATCACATAAAACTGTGCTGGTATATATACGTTTATGTTGATTTTTTAAAATGCGTTTTATTACTTCCCTTTATTATATTTTATTTTGAAGGCAAAGCGCACTAACATATTAACAGAAGGATACAGTTCATGAATCATACACCATAACTTTCTTCTACTAGTTGTCACACTACATATAGACTCCAATGACCCATCTTTAACAACTTTCCAACACTAAGCGGATATCTCAAAAACAAAATTCGCTTGCACATATCAATAGAATGGGCGAGAGTTGGCCGAATTTTTGTGCCCTTGAATAGTCTCTGGACCAGAATCAGTGACATAGAGATACTTATGACATCCTTCTCTAAATTTTGACAGGGTTACTTTGGCCCAACCCCTACATTTTGAGAGTGGTACATAGGACCACCTCCCTTAAGTTTTGGAAATTGTCAAAACTAAAATTTGATATGGAATAATAGAACATAAGTACGTATTTCTGTGAGTTTGGGTGGTCCATGTCGTTCCTTTATCATGGGTCAAGAGTTCCCAAAATGTAAATTTCGCTTTTTTTCTACCTATTGTACTCAGTTTGATGATGGTTTATCACGTTATACGGTTTATATTGTAGAGTACAGGTGAAATTCTCTTGTCTATGATATGGATACATTAACGCACCCATCTAAAATTTCGGGAACGATACATTTGTTCACTTCTTTAATTTTGAGAATTGTAAAAAAAATAAGAATTCATAATTGGTTTCTAGGGTTTGGATATATACTTTTTGTAAATTTGCAGGTCTAACATTTTCATTAAGTATGGCGCATATTTTTAGTCTTCACAATCATTCCTACTACATGGATTTAAGATCAATAGAGAACGAGTGAGTAAACTTACTTTCTCCCTTGTTCCTGGTTTTAAAATGTTCTATGGTATAATATTCGCAAACAAATATTCGATTTTGACGCAATATGGCGTATGTGTTTATTACGATTTTCACATAGTCCCCATTGCTTGAAGTCAGTAAAATATAAGAATTTAATTACTCCAGTATGATTCTTAAAAAGTTTTCTTATAATATTCTCGTTTTTAAAGATCTTGATTTTGGTAGAATACGGTGTATCTCTTTTGAGGATTTCCAGTGGTTTCAATTGCTTTTCTAATTTTATGTAACATGTTTTCAATGAAAGCTTATTAAAAACACTCCGATTTTTATAGAACAGTGAGAGGTTTGTTGAGGATTAGATACTCCTGAAGTTTGAGGTTGAAATTATTAAGAAGAAATGGCAAAGGATTGCTAGCTTGAACAATGCATAATTTCTCTACCTCTAGCTAGTCTTCTCTTTGTAGGAATTATAAAACTAGTTGGGTTGGGCATTTTCAATCCTCAAATAAAGCATTCGGAGTGTGTGTGTGTTAATATTTTGTAAATCTCTTATACTTTTCTCGTAAATACATAAATAAAAAATATTAAGAACTCTTTATATACTTGTCTTTGTGTGTTTTTTCAGCTTTTCAAAAAACTTTTCTAACCAACACTTTTTTGTTTTTTGTTGTTGAGACAACTTCTTTAACACCAGTTGTATGGCGGTATGTGTGCGGTTGTTATATGTTCAAAGTTGTACGAGTAAGTTTCCAAAATACATAAAATAGAAGTTTTTTCCCTTTTCTTTCCTTCTTTTTTTATTTTTGTCTATGTAGGAGAAGCAAAAAAAGGCAATATTCTTCACACAAATGTGCTAAGAACACTGTACTGCAACAACGAAAGCAAAACCAAGACAAACTCTCCCAAAGAAAAAAAAAATCCTTAACCATTTCAAACTTTTGCAGCCATAGCATGGGGCAAGATGGAGGTGAAAAACAATTTGTTTCAACTCCGCAATAGAAAAACTTTATTTAGTATCATTATATATATATATATATATATATATATATATATATATATATATATATGTGTGTGTGTGTGTGTAATCTTCGCGTGTTGTGAAAATACACAAAAAAAATCTAGACAACGAGAATATATGTAACGAACACTTTTATAAACAACACTTTTCTTTTATGAAGTCTTGACTCCTCCTCCTTGCTTTGAATTAGAATACTGAGAAAAAACTACTTCACAAAGAATGGCTACTTCATAATTTGAAACGTGTTCAAGTCTTATTACGAGATATGTATACTCACACAGCGTTATATCATAATTTCTTACGGAGTTTTCAGGTTCATTATTATTATTATTTTCGAAAGATCGTATGTATCGCGATTTTGACGTGTACAGGCTAATAAAAAGTGTTTTTCGTGTCTGAATCTACCAAATATTACACCATAGTAAGTTTCAAGAAAATGTTTGTAAAACAAAATGAAGAGTTGACAAAGAACTGTGGCTGCACTCGCTACTATTGATCAACAGATAGATACTAAACATATACGTTAATACAGGGTGGCCCATAATTATGCATATTATGTTTAACTGGCTGTAGTATTTGAAATTCTGGACAAAAAAATTTCGACATAGTAACACTGTGTAGCCTGAGAGAGAGTGGATAACGGTCACTGACTTAGAACCGTTAGTATATCCCAGACAAGATGGACTGGCAGAACGAAACATTTCCAAATCGCTGGATTGGTCTATGTGGGTCTGTGGAGGGGTCAGCTTGATCTCCGATTTGTCTCCACTTGACTTTTTCTTATGGGGTGTTTTAAAGGACAACATCACATACGCACGCAATTTGGCCGAACTACAGGAAGCTATTACAGAAGAGTTCCACAGGATACCACTATGGGTCTGTCAAGCTGCTTGTGACAACGATCGCATTGGTGGACATAGAACAAAGATTAAAAATTTTGTAAGAGAAGGCATAAGAGTAATGTGTTATGTCCAATTTTATGTTCAAGTTATGTTGCTAGTTTCTTTACCGCAATCTTTGAAACATGATATACATAATTATGGGCTACTCTGCATATGTATGACTAAACATACAGGAAGGAATAAACTACAGAACTGATGTTTACCGCGATTGCAACGAATGGTGTACTGAGAAATGAAACATTGAAATGAAATGAAATTAAAGTTCTAATTTAACGTCCTATAATTATGCACCAAGGCTATAGGAGACTTTGATAATGAGAATGCATGAAATAGTGGAATAAAGAAAGTAGGAGGGGACTGGAGAACCCGAGAAAACCCATGCAGAATGGTGTTTGTCCACCACAAAGCTCATTTAGTGTGAACTGGAATCGAACCAGGGATTCAATGTACCGAGGCAAATGTTCTACTACTAAACCACCGGGACTACACAATTATAATGTTCTACAACAAATTTGATGACATTTTGCATCTAATGATAGTTAATACCTATCTCAAGCTGGATTTTTATTAGTCACTTTAAAGAGGGTATCCTAAGTGGGTAGGGTGGTTCAAAAATTTATGCGAAAAATAAATTTCCTGACGAGATTTTATCATAAGGGGTTCAAATCTTTTCCATAAATCTATTCTCCCCGTGTGAAGAACAAGCACTTTTGCTAATCATGTTACTATACTTCTGTGCTGAACACAACAGCAGATCGAACTGTGCCTTGAATTTTATTGCTAGCTTGAAACACAGTTAGATCTTGTATGGAGAGAAGTATTTCCTCTATAATAAATGCGAATGCGAAATTCACACTTCACTTAAAATGGCGAAAGTGATTTTTGCCTGTGAATGACTACTGATCAAGTGCTACACGAAATGGGAATCAGGCAAAGTGGGAAATATGGCTTACTGAATTGTGAAAATTTAAGAAAACGTGCGAATTTCTCAAGTTCTTGAAAACGATTTATATGATGCTGATCATATTTCATAAATAAATAGTTTAGTAATAACAGCTGCATAATTTGGTTTATTTTAAGAAAAGGAAGCGAAAAAGATATGGTCTAGTATGGAACCGTTCTATTTGAAGTGTGCCCCTGCTGGCTCTAGTGTCGATGTGTGTTTTCCCGTACCTCTGTCCAAAGAGGAGGGACAAGTTGTCGTGGCCGAAACCTTTCAATAGTTGGATACAGACAGCGTTGCCACACGAATATTCTGAATTATTTCATGGGCTTCGCTGTGCACTGTCTTGTTAGCCACTCTAAGTAGCCTACGATGTTCACTTGCCCAAGCCAAACGACTGAATTACAAATTGGCAACTTTCCTTAAAACAAAGGGAAGATTTCGTCCATAAGAGAACAGTGGGGGTGAGGCCGAAGTATGTTTCACATATTTTCCGAAGGTACACTTGAAATAGGAAGACTCTAGTAGCATTTTTCTTTCTTTCTTAATCTAACCATACTTTACTTCCCGGTTCAATTCCCTGTGGAGATACTCGGTCGAAAAGCTTTAAGACCTTATTCAGGCATCATCCTTCTCACCTCCGGTGCTTGGGGTCCCTGGTTCGATCCCAGCTCGCGCCGTGTGAACTTTGTGGTGGACAAACACCGTGCTCATGGGTTTTCTCGGGGTTCTCCCGCTTCCTCCCACTTTCTTCATTCCACCATTTCATTCATTTCTCATAATCACCGTCTCCTTTAGCCTCACCTGCATAACCGCGGGACGTAAAACTCAAAGATTTCATTTCATTTCAGGCATCATCCATCCTGAGTAAAGTTTCTCCTAGGTTTTTTCTCATTTACATAGGCAAATACCGGGATGGTATTTAACTTACAAGTCTCAGATTGCTTCCTTTCTTCCTAACTTCCCCAGACAATGTGCTTACGGAGGGACGTCCTCCATCCTCCAATACCCAGATGTATATATGGATAAATAAATAAATAAACTTGCATTGAGATTACATGTCTAGATTTTTTTGATTACCTCAACGAGACAGAGGAAAAATTAAATAGAGTAAAAAAATAAAAAATAAAAATAAAAAAAGAGGCGAAGAAATAAAAGCGTGAGGTATCGTTGATGTATCTATGTGAGGTCAACATGCGCTTGCTCTCCGTGCGTGTTGCCTCTAGAAATTACAACAATGTAACATCACGTCATGCCAATCACTTCACTTATGCTTTGGCACGGTACATGTGTAATTTAGATCTCGCTTGTTCTCCGCTTCCCCCTCTACCTACTTCTTTCGTTTCATTTAACAACTCAGCAAACGGATAATATACATAACAATCTATTAGCTCACGTTTTAATAAATTCGTAACGTTGTAGAACAACAGTTCTGATGAGACTGATAAGTTGGGGGAAAAAAATCGAAATATAAAAAGATTTTCCTACTAGCGAAAAGTTAATATAGAGAGTTGGTCAAAAAGTCTATAAGCAACTTAATGAAATAAAATTTCATACTGCATTTTAGTGTTGATCTTAACAGTTTTAGTGTAATATTTTTCACACGTTTAATACTACAGTAAACTAGAGATAAACAAAATTTTCCAGAATCGGAAATTTCACTTTCCGAAATTCGGAATATTTCCAACATCGGATTTTTTTCCGAAATCCGTATTTTTTGCGTATTCGGGAATTTTTCCGATTTTACTTTCCGGATTCCAGAAAGTAAAAATTTCGGAATTGGATATCCCTACAATAAACCATAATATAGGCCTATGTTTCTTGCGCTTGCACCTGTAAACTATGTTCAAACTTTTCCAAATCCTTAGTCCAAGAACCAGAACTCGTAGCCATACGAGATCTACTGAATCTTCCTTTGTGTACATCACAAATGGTACCATGCCTTACATTTGTCACAACAACATATAATTATCGAATAAATAGAAGGATCAGTTTCAGACTCACGACCCACTCACTCAAAACTCCAGGCGCATCTTCAAACTTTAAATGCTACTTTAAAATAGAGACTTTAGTTGGTTAAGTGTAAAGTGCGCATCGGTCATTTTGTTTCTTTATCATATTTTATACGTAGGGTTGCCTAAACTAAAACACTGGAACACTCTATGAAACTTTACAGTATATTCATAGCTATGCACTGTATTTGTTCCTTGAAGAATGATAAATATTAATTTTTAATTTAAGTGAAATTTCATTTTCAGCATTTGTAAGGATATAGCTAACAGCTGCTAAATGACGGTCCAATTTCAATAAATTATTAAACATTATTATTATTATTATTATTATTATTATTATTATTATTATTATTATTATTATTATTATTATTATTATTATTATTATTACATATGTGCATTTTAAATAGTAAGTACAAGAGAAATGTTTGCGAGATGTGAAACGAAACTCATTTGTTAATACTTAAATAGAAGTTTGATTAATATAGAGAAATTTTAGCAACTGAGAAATTTCTAGAACTGGTCTCCGAAACCAGTCGGTTTTCCCACTGCCAAACATACTGGTAAACAGCGTTTGATAATGTAGAACAATCTTGAGGAACGATAATAATCGTAACAATTTAATTTCCTGTATGTTTTAGTTCAAATTCCACTGATCTCACGGAATTCTCATACACTGAAATCGCCTTTGTTTTCCAGAAGTCGAGGTACTTGTTAAATCGCTTTTTCGCTCTCAAAAAATGTAGATCAGTTGTTAACTACAACATCATTTTACAACTGTTGTTAACTAAAACGGCGCCTCTACCCATTCTCCGCTCAAGAAATGTTTTCCCACTGTCGCTTCTAAATGACTTTTTCTCGAAGTTAAAATTTAACTAAAATGCTTTACCTCACCCCAAAAATGAATTCCAAACCACAAAATGGCAATACGACAAATTCATATGTGTCAAATTAATTTGTTAATTTTGTAATCTTGCAGAATTAAAAAGATAGATTTCAGAATGACGCAGATCAGGAACCAGCGAAGCACATGAGCACTTTCTTTTTCAGTGGCTCCCCTTCAAGGAAAACTGTACGCTGTACGATTCAAAACTTACGTTCTACTGAGAAAAAAATAACAAACGGCTTAAAGCAAATGAACCTCTATTTCATGTTCGAGTAATATGAGACTCAAAAGGATGGGAGGTACAGTAACGTCCCCTAGATCACAACAAATTTCCAACATTTTATTTACCAATATACACCTATTAGTACTGTACAGTAGTAGCACAGATAACCAAGATAAACAACACCTATTTTGATAGTGAAGTACAGACTTTACATATTTTTATAGAATAGACGCACAAGTGGTACTAGTGTAGGCTACCAGCAACTGTAGAATTACGGTCATTGAAGTCCGTCATTTTTGGAGCCATGCACTGTAAAACCTACTTAATACGGAAAACTTAATTGTTGTATGTAAAATAAACATATCATAGAAAACTTAAGTTTTCCAGTATTTTTGTAAAATATACCTATTAGCCCTATAGGAAACTTAATTGTTCCACTGTTTACGTTAAATATATTTAATATGAAAAACTCAATTGTTCCCGTGTTTAGTAAAACATTGTAGTGTACCCAAATTTACACAACATTTTTCGTTCTTTTATCATTTCTTTTGGCTGCAGTTATTAAAAAAATATTCTGACTGAATAATATATTTTTCTTTTCCAGTTTTTTTGTGGTGTTTAGCCATCCTTATTATCAACATGAAAGATAGTTAATCTTGAACTTTAAAATTTCTTGGCCTTCATTCACCCTCTTGGTAATTAGTATGGCTGAACATTCCTTTTTTCTCGTTGAACATTCAAAATATAGAAGCTTATAAAGATACATGTAAATCTATGAATAAATATTGTTTCCAAGTCAATCATTGTTATTAATATTATTGTTCTTGATATTAATAGTGTTGGGTTCTACTGAAAAGGGGTGTATTTAAGCTCTAGTTGAATAATTTTCGCCTTGCCTTTCAAGTGACATAAAGAAGTGTGATTTTCCCCCCTTTTTAACTTATTTGTTTGTCGTATGTTTCTACATTAACGACATAAGTTTCTTTTCACTAATATGTTTTATTAATGTGTGTTCTTATATTAATGATGCAAGGAGTCAAATACTTAATATATTTTCGTCTTTATATCATATTTGTATTCTATTGAAATGTATAACTACTGTAATACTTGATTGTATATTACTTCCCCCGAGAGAGGTAACACACATCAGTGGCGGATCTAGAGTAGGATCGGGGGGCCTAGGCTCCACAATTTTTCAGTGACAAAATAATTTAAGCTATTATTTGTATATTTTGATTGTTTATATATACCTATCATAGTCTGGGTACTGGCTGGCCCCCCAGTTTTTACCTTCTAGATCCGCCACTGACACACCAAGAACAAAGTACCCTTCAACCCACAAACACACATTCGCAAAACTTTTTCCTTTACACCACTCTACCATTTGGTCCCTTATTTTGCTTATCTAAGACGACGTATACCAATCACACTATTTCTGAACATCGTTACGCCATCTTTGGTGCACATTAACGGGCTCTCACTGCGTACGGATGTATGAACTTTTGTCCTAGTGTCGTCTCAAAGTTCTTTCAGAGATTGTCCCACCTTTTTCGTTCCTCTCGAAGCAGTCTCAATTTTTGGCGGACGCTCAACCTCTTTTAGGTTCTGGACAGTAGATTGATGTCGTGCGTCTCTATACCCGACATATTTCGAGGTCTATAAAGCTCACACATTGAGTATCTCATTGGCTTCTTGGCCATGGGTTACTAGTGGACATAACGCCGATTGTCTATGTACGACTGACCCAGGAAGGCGTACACAACTTGCCTCCCACTCTGTTCAGATCTTTATCCTGCTTCGACCAGGTATCAAGGTACTACCCTAATCCTTTGGCTGAGTGGCTGTCTGTTTACTGAACGAATATACTGGGTGGTGCACTCGTATAAAAAGATACCTGGGTACACTACAAACAGGCGGCACTGAAACCAGTTCCGGTTGAATGAATGCTGATGAATGTAGTCTTAGTAAGTGAACACCAGATATAACTAGATCTAGTTGATTTTCAGCTGACACTTTGAACGTGAAATATCATAATCTTGATTCCCATTCGATCACATAAATAGGGTCAAGCTGAATAGACAGTACAGACTCTCTCGTCATATCTAGGTATCAAGGTAACACGTAAGCTCGTACAGCCAAGCCTTTTGGCTCACGACCTGGTATTAATGCAACGCTCCTTTCCTTTGGTTGGATTAAGTTCGTATAAATAGCACCAAGGGCTGCGAGGCAGTGTAATAAAAGTACAAAACCTGGTATTGTAACAAACCCTTATAACATTTAGGCTGTGAGCTAGTATCCAGGTAACATCCTTCCTTTCTGGCTGTATTACCAGGTATCAAAGTAATGTCCTTACCTACCGGGTCTGGATTACTGCCTCCAAGTCGCCTAGTTTATTTTGTGTAGTGATATCAAAAAGCACCTTCATCTACAGATACGTAAGTTGTGTTATTTTTATTACACACATCACAAACTCTTTCACACTGTTCATTTACCATAGTCGTGAAACATGTATTTGTTCCTAGGATTAATAAACGTAGTCATTTTTTAAGGAATTTAATCTATTTAATTTGCTCCTAAACTATCCAACTTGGGGTCGGTGAATATCAAGTCTCTAATAGGATCAAGATTTCCAGCCGTCTGAAGTTAAGTTTTAGCGAAGGCCAACACTACACTGTAGACTATAGCTAACATCTTCTAGACTGGTTAGTAGTAGCTGAATTCCCATTACTGACTGTGATTTTACCGCTCGGGTTACAATTCAGAGTTTGCAGAAGGACTATGGTTCCCTATTAAAAATTGTGCTTGGCAGCCGGTTAAAGTAAAAATCATACTGCCACTCGCCACAATATACGAGTACTTCTTATTATGGAAAACTTATGTAAAATAACTTTGGTATCCGTTTTTATGTAAAATACAATATATTTAGTATGGAAAACTAAATTATTCGAGTGTTTATGTAAAATATATTATGGAAAACTTAATTGTTTCAGTGTTCATGTAAAATATACTTATTATGGAAAACTTTATTGTTTCAGTAGTACTGATGTACACGTTAATCCTAATAATAGTTACGTTGATATATATCACTACCTGCACCATCATTTGCCTGTGTGACGCTAATAAATGTCGCTACCTGTACTACCTCTTCCCTGTATAACGAAGTTTTTGAATACTAATTGTATGAATTTTTGAGTCTGTTCGTGGGCAAACGCTAAAAGCAAACAAATAAATAAATTTGTTAAATGTAAACAGAACTTTTAATTAAACTCAATTTTAACCTATAGCGTACAGCAGACTGAAGTCTCAGGCGGAGCAATTAGTAATATTTAATATCAGAATTATTGATTTTATTTAGTGAAAGTACTTACCTCTGGTATAAATATATTTGAAACCATCGCTTTTTCTTACCTATAAAATAAAAAGAAGACAAAATAAGGAAAGTTCTGCATTCATTTCTTTGATATTCTAATAACAAACAGCAAATATCTAGATCTGTGGTCATGCTAATCCTAATAATACAGTATCACGTTAATGTATGTCGCTATTTACGCTTTCGTTTTTATATATAACGAAGTCTTTGAATAACTGCATATAAGAAATTTGGAGTGGTTAAAAGCCTGACACACTAAAAATAATTCAAAATTTACCATCTTACTTTTGGTTGTTTATCATAAGTGAAAGGAGATAATGAAATACAACTGACCATTATCATACATAATGTTATTCTACAACAGAAAATATGAACCTGATGAATTTTCAGTGTTGCCATCCCTAGAACTTGCAGTGTTGTCAGAATAACATTTCCTTCAAAATCTAAGTTAAGACAGGGACTAGAGGAACGAACTGAACTGCATTTGATTACGTATCATGTTGTTTTGGTATCCTGTGAACTAGTTTTTAAATAACGTTATTATTTAATTTTAATAACTGTATGTTGAAACTATTTTGTTTATTACAAACTAAAATACAACTATTATTTAAAAAGTACCGGTAGTTCACAGGATTCCGAGACAATATGATACGTAATCAAATGCAGTTGAGTTCGTTCCTCTAGTCACTGTCTTAACTTAGATTTTGGACGAAATGTTATTCTGACAACACTGTAATTTCTATGGATGGCAACACTGAAAATTCTTCAGGTTTATATTTTGTGTTGTAGAATAACATTATCTATAATTGTGGTAAGTTGCATTTCATTATCTCCTTTCACTTATGAAAAACAAACAAAAGAAAAATGGTAAATTTTATATTATTTTTAGTATGTCAAGTTCTTAAGGTTTTCAATTTAACACGATTTTAACCTATACTGTACAGCTGACTGAAGGCTATTACAGAGCAACTAGTAAATTATAATATTTAAAATTATAAGTTTTCTAGAATAATACTGCACTACTCAAAGAACTTAAGAAAATTTCGGTTTCATTCTCCAAAAGCATTATGAGGAGTCTGGAGCGTCCAGAAAATTCCGGTGTAAAGACATCTTGTTAAGATTATAAATAAAGAAGCAAGCAACGAAGTTCTTAAGTTCATTTACTCATCCATCGTAATTTGATACACTTAAAGTTCCTGCATCCGAAAATCTGATTTACAATACGAAAAAAATGATAACGAATTAGAAAAAGCTTAACGATTGAAATATTCGAATATAGGAGAAAGAAAAAATATTTTCCAAGCTTGCCTATTAAATTACAGAACTTAGCCCTATTACTATTGCACAGTTCTTTCACAACTAGCAGCATCTGTAAGACAATTCTATGAAATATTTGAAGTCTGCGTATAACTGTTCAAATACATGTTATTCATCTGTGATTTGTGTCCCGATACTTATTATTATTATTATTATTATTATTATTATTATTATTATTATTATTATTATTATTATTATTATTATTTACCAGCTGAATATACCCATTTTTCGCATGGAGGCTGTATTTCGAAGTCAACGCCTGTGGGATTATCACCATTCATTTCACCGACCGCGAAAACTATGGATTTGACACTAATATCGGTCATTCTGGGCTAGTTTTACATGTCTCGGTATCCTTTACCCCCCTCCCCCCGCTAACTCCCGGCCCGTATACAATGATAGCTGAATTTGCAAGTCATCGCTAATGGAAGTGTCACCACTGATCTCAGCGACCGCGACAACTATGGATTTGACAGTATTATCGGTCATTTTGGATTACTTTTACATGTCTCGGTATCCCCCCTGGTGACCCCTGACCCGCAACCGAATGGGGTGAATTTGGAACTTAATGCGATCGGAGTTTCAGCATTGATCTCAGCGACCGCGAAAACTATGAATTCGACATTAATATCGGTCATTTTCTACTACTTTTACATATCCTGGTAAACGCCCCCTGAGACCCCCTGGTTCGAGTTTTGACGAAAACGCTTTGGCTTGGTCTGGAGCCAGGACCAAGGTATCCGTGAACAAAATTTGTTAACTCTCGGTCAACTTGTCTGGTCTCTAAGCCGGTCCCGGTAAACGCCTCCTGAAACCCCCTGGTTCGAAATTAAAAAAAAAAAAAAAACGCTTCGCCTTGATCTGGGGACTGGACAAAATAGCCGTGATCAAATTTTTGTAGCTCTGAGTCCACTCGTCTGGTCCCCAGGCCGCACGCAGACAGACAAACTAACTCTTTATTTTATTTATATTAGATTATTGTAACAGTGGTGGGTCTTGAAGGAGGTCAGATCGGTAAAAATTTAAAAATTTATCATAGCTAAGAAAGCTTACATCCTTTAGCTTTTAGCAATAAAATACAAACTTTTATCGATATGAAAATATTGTAATTCCCCCCTCACGAATAGCTACTAGATTGCAATAATCTTCTTTATGGCTGGAAAACAATAAATTCTGATGAAAGTAATATAGTGGTGTTTCTTTCGAAATTCTTTAAGATCTCAACAAAATATTGTTGGGTCGACCATACTTATTAAGTATTATTACACATTCTTATTAGAGTATTTAATGCAAACCTATATCCTCTGCGGTTTCAACATTTCTTACTTATAAAGAAGTATGTTTCCTTTCACTAAAAGTAGTTTTAAACTATAGGGGTCTAATATTGGAACCAGAAATTATAAACCTACCACTTTTGGCTTCAATAAACAAATAATGAAGAAGATGAGACCTATTCTTGAGACGCTCAATCCCTATCAAAAAGTATTTCCCATTATCTCTTATCATTTTGGCTCTGTTGAAGATTCGATGTTAAAATTTCGATTTCAATAGAGAAATAACCGAGTGGATGGAACCTATTTTGAGAACGCATAATTCATATCAAAATGCATTTCCCGCTGTCTCTGATCATTTTTGCTAAATAGTGATGCAATATTTAATCCAAAAGTAGCTAAATCTAATACTTTCGGTTTCAATAGGTAGAGAGAGATAGAACTTATTCTTGGGACACTGAATCCATATCAAAGTGCATTTCCCTCTATCTCTTATCATTTTTGCTTCATGGGAATCCAATATTAAATATCTAATACTTTCGGTTTATATAGAGCTAAGGGATGCTGCAACAATTTGAAACACTTTTTTGTTGTCCTTTACCAATTTTGCTCTGATTTCAGTCAACAGAAGTCACGATACTTATGATTATTAGAGCAATAATAACAATAATAACTATACATTGAATTTTGCATGAAACCTATACTATATTTTGAACTTGATCGATTTTAAAACTATAGGTCCAATATTTTGAATTTAAGATTATGATAAGCAAATGCAAGAAATAATAACGTCCAAATTCCCCTTAAAAGCAACTGCAAAACATTCTGGCTATATCTTGATAAGAAAGAAATATAATCTAAATTCATTATAGATAATGTACAAACAAAAAGTTATAGAGAAAACAAATAAAAAGTTAGTCTTTTATTGGACAAGGCAAGAAGAGAGATCCAGAATTCCCTTTATGGACCTGGACTATGGTTCCTAAATCCATAAATCGCAATTGCGTTGCACCTAAGCATGTATCCTCGTGTGCTTCAGCTCACAACTGTATGGCCTATAAAATTACGTGGTTATAACTTAAATCGTAAATCCTATTTTGATTGGTCGGAACTCTGTTGTTGTAATCTGTTAATACCCCCCGAGCAATCGTTGAAGCGCTCTGTATATTTGTCCCAATAAGCTTAGATTTATATGTTTGACTGCTATTGGAAACAATTGCTTTTCTTATATATAGGTGACATAACGTTAAGTCCATCTATATTAGTGGGGTTTCATCATAAAATGACATAATTTGTGCAAGTACGGCTTCCGAATATTTTCTCTTTTTATTATTAACAGCACTTTTGGTTATTAAAAGTGTTCCCAACGGAGAATGGGGAAAGAGTAGGTTAGGAGTTTGAAACATAAGAGAGAAGATTTTTATGAATGTGAGACCTGACACCATGTTGACATTACAATTTTAGTATTGGATTTGTGATACAAGCATTCCCTTGGGATGACCAACTCATAAACTACGAACTGATTATTTTATGCCATCACAGCTTTGGAGTGTTTTGCTACGAATTTGCTTTCAGATATGCCTCAATGATAGAACGTTCACCATTTTAGTTCAAGGTTCCGGGCTCTACACAGAGGTTAATTCAGTTATATTGAGCCGAATTCAATGTGCAATTGTATCTCGCACTCACAACCCATCGCCGTGAGGCAAGCAACAGTATCTCCTTAGTCACTCAGTAGAGCAGTTGTGGTCGAGCGCAGTCTAATGGCGCCAAAATTGAACATATACTGGGAGGGATTCATTGTGCTCTTTTTTATGTTAAGTTCACGGCGTCACGCACCGTAGAAATGTGTAAAGTGCGTATTGTTCGTTTAGGTTGTGTTACTGGGAATTTTTATACGGAAATAAGCGACACAGACTCCTGGGCCCAACAAACCGGTGCAAGCTGCTAGAAACTGGCCTCCGCCGCTATTACGTGTGGTTCGGCGTATGGTGACCTTCGAAAATCCACACACACAGCGTGCGATGGTCAGCAAATGCCTTACATCGCAAGTGGCAATCAACTGCGCCATTCACAGGAATTTAGAGTGTCACGGTCGTTAGCAAGAGCAATGTGCACGCCCTGAAATGGTGTCATGTGGCTGATCCGAAAAGCAACTGAAGTCTGTATGAATGTAAGCTCGCGGGTGATCGATGGAAGTTTGTTGTTACCCTTGATGAGGCGTCGATTTACCTCACGGACTGTGATAAAGTTTGTACTATTTCATACAGAGTTCATGATTTTGGCTGTTTTTTTCGTACAGGGGCAAACTGCTTCTCTGAAAAGCAGACCGAAACGTGAATATCAATATTACGTACTACCAGACTCATGTCCTGATTGAAATGTACTCGCATGAAATCCCAGATTTGTACGGACAAGACATTAACCAGGTCGAACTGCATCATTATAAGGCATACAATTACACGTGGAAAACATCACTCGAATTCTATCGCCATATGTAACAAAAAACTGGAATTGCGGCAATTCCCTTCTTTGACATTCCTGTCAAGAATCCAGATGAACTATTATGTTTTCGGACTTTTCAAGCGGCACCTGTTCCATTGTTGAGTCCGCACCACCTCCGGAACGTGGAAACCCTGTAAAGAGAAGTGGGATGCAATACATGTGGTCCAGATGGAACGCCGTCTCTGCAATGGAAATTTCAGTGCCGCGCAATACTCAATAGAGGTGGCCTACTTATCGAACACAACCGGTGGTAGAAACACGACATTTACTAGGTAAGAGGCAAATTCAAGTTTTTCTCAATATAACTGAATCAACCTCTGAGTTGATTGATTGATTTAGAGTTTAGCACCTTATTCAGCACCAAAGCTATATGATACATGGACCTACAACTTAATGTGGGATCCAAATCACATGAGCTCCAACCGGCAATCCAACCCATTCTCTCGCACCGAAAACGCGTATGCTAATATAACAATGAGGGAGTTCGAGAATGTATTATAGTATAACGTTGAGAACTTCGTAGCTGTTCATCTTGGACAATCATGTTCGTAAAATCTCGTAATCCTTACATAACGCATATTTTAGCATACTCCCAGACCCTTCAATTCCAACTGGTCGATGTACAGTGTTGGAGCGTGCTTTTCTTTAATTAGAGGAAAGAAGAAACACAATGAGAAAAGGAGGAGAAGGGGATGAGATAGGAGACTAAAGTAAGCAAGTGTTGGCAGTGCACGCATAATTATGAATCCACGAGTAGTATAGCTACACAATATTGGCTACATTATCGATGTTCTTGTGTGCCTCTTATCAACACTGATTTTTTCTCAATGTCATATTACCTGCCAGCTCCTTCCTCTCTCTGTGTAGCTTATTGAGAAGGGAAGCAACGAACTGCAACGTCTCAGAGCATCGAGTTCAAAAGACCACTGGTTTTCAACAGATGAGCCGCGACACACTGGTTGTGTCACAACAGTTCCCTAAGGTGTGTCACTAAATTTTAGAACTTAAAAAGCACGAAGAAATTAAAATTATTTAGTTAAAATCGAGACAGACTGTACCAGTCAACACTTCCAGTGGTAGCAATAATGCTCATTGCTATATAGAGTCATTATAAAAACGAATTGGTTTCACTATTATTATTATTATTATTATTATTTATAATAAAATATCAAACGAGTGTATTGTGATGTCCTGGACGTCCAGTAAAATGTGTCATCAGTCAAAAAAGGTTGAGAACCACTGTCCTAGACAATAGGAATATGATTTGGAACTTAACGACGAAGATTCATACGAATCACAAAGTAATTCAGTAAATTAAATGTTGCACTCAACAAAATTCTCATATTCTTTATTTTTGCTCAGTTATTTACAATAATAATAATAATAATAATAATAATAATAATAATAATAATAATAATAATAATAATAATAATAATAATAATAATAATAATAATATGGGAGTCATGATGGGAAAAATAAAGTCCTTATGAGAATTCTGATGTTAGAAACAGTGGTTTAAGTAATTAAGAAATTTCCAAAACAAGCCATAGGATAAGCAAAAATTTAAAGTTCTGACAAACAAAATTTAAAAGTTAAAAGCCCACACCCTTACAAGAACTTATCATGTTACAGTGAAAACGCGCCATATGTTCACAGCAGCTAATTAAAGTTTGATGATAACCGTAAAATAATATTGATATTGTATGTTGAGTGGGGCTTCCACCTGTATTTACTTTGTACGTTATCAGAATTGCTGGCACAGATGTGAAACTTATCTGTAAACGATTTAAGTATAGGACTTAAAAAAAAGTATATCCCCCTACTTTATGCACGGCAGTTTGGAAGATGGATTCTAAATGTTAGATTATAATTCTAACAAAATTTAATGTATGGTATCTCTCTCTCTCTCTCTCTATATATATATATATATATATATATAAAAACAGTTTAAAGAGTAAGAGTTCTGTATTATGTTACATGGATCTTAAGAATACAAGAACTAACTTTTAGATGCTACTTTTTATAGGCCTATTCTTGAAAGTTTCCATATCATATACACTCACATAACATCTTCCGAAAAAATACAATTAAAAAACATGAAAGGTATCTTCTTACTGTGCGCTACAAACTTCAAATAAAGTTGGCTTATAGACCAGATTCGAACTCAGACATTCTAAAGTGAAGAAGTTTATTAAAAACAAAAGTAAATAAATTTGTGGAAGTCAAGTGTAGCTGCAAATTTCTGAACTTCCTGAATAAAAAACAAAACAAAAGGGATCCGTAATCTCTTGAAGCAGATAGTTGCAAGAAAGAAATACGATTGTGCACAGACGAAAGATCTGTAAAGTTTAGAAATTTGTACTTAATAGAAGTCACATACACAGGAATTTAATCATTCCTAAAATTAAATTTACAGAAAACTCGAGATTTCGAGGCGCTGGTCCGGAACCCAAGGATCCGCCCTGCGTATACGTTTCTGCTTAATCTATCTATAGATATACATATAATGAACACCTAAACAGGCATCTAATTTGGTATTTTTAGCTACCAGTAGCCAAGAAATTAAAACTGTGTAGCTGAAGAAGCGGGCTCTACTGGCGGCAATATCTACTGCGTACAGGGTTACCAAACGTTGTCTTACCCGGGTATGTCATTTAAAAAAAGAGTGAAATAAGCGTCTGGTTGACTTCTACTCCCTTTCCACAATGAAATAGTCCAGGTCTTCTCTCAATTCAAGAAAAATCAAAAGTTCAAAATCAAAATAGTTTCATCTCCATTCTTGCAAATGTTTGAAATCTAGCGTCTACTAAGGAAGTGTAATAGTCAAATGCACCTCAGAAGACGGCTGTCTGTTAACACTTATAAAACAGGGGTATTCTTTAAAAAAACAAACAGAAAACCGGCCATTTTTTATATTTTTCATTAAAGAATTACAAAATACTCTACTGCTCAGTAGGTGTGTTCATTACATCATCTTAAAGGTCATTGCCTCCTCTACATCCATAAACAAACATTGCAACCATACATGTATCCTTAGCCGAGCTATAATGGTTTATGTTTGACATTATTTTCAATATAGGAAAAAGCCCGTGCTTTGAGTTCTTAAGCGTATTTAGCCTTGGTATGAAATATTCTGGCACGCAAAGCCCACACTGCATTCAGGACACACACGTTGCTATTTTGAATTATTTTGCCTTCACTTGTCTTTTCAAACCTCATGCGAACACATCTGCAAAAAACGCCTTTCGCGTGAGGGACCCAGGTTCGATTCCCGACTGGAGCTCATGTGGTTCGTATTCCACGTTAATCAGTAGGTCCACGTCTCATATAGCCTCGCTGCTGAAAGGGACGCTAAACTAAAAATCAATCAAAAAATCCGAAAGAAAAAAAGAAAGAAGAAAAAACCTTTGTAAAATGCTATGCGCTCAAATAAAGCTACTCATGTTCTCGCTTTCTGCTTACAATGGAGTTCGTTTTTTGCCCACAAAAATGTAGCAGCATGCAGAGATATCCACATCGACGGTGTAATATAATTTTAAACTTGTCTGGATCGCAATAAGCAACGTTATATGACAAAATTAGCCTGCTCGTGCTATGCACGTGCGTGGCCGTCTTGGACAAAATAGCTCGCTCGTCCACGAGCATGGCCTTCAGTGTGTTAATATGGTGCATATGTTAATGTGTTGATTACAGAAAAGCGGGTACATATGAAGAGAGGAATAGGTTGGCTCCATATTCTATTGCAAGTACTCTGATTGTTCATCAGCATAATTTCAAAAATATCTCATGTGAACAATTTCGTTTATACATAAACAAGAATTTTAAGGATGATCCAAAAAATGGATCAAAAGATTGCGATCTTGGCCAATAATTAGATGTTGGGTCAGGAGCCACAAAATTTTTGAACGACCTCTAGATAAATCGAGTTACCGTATATTTTACGGAATAAGCACATCAAACTGAGTTAAGTGGTAGTTTTGGTTTGGATACACTATATGCAGTTCTCCAGATATAAGACGTACAAGAAAACGTTTGGTTGAATGAAATATATTGGATGTTTTGGATCAGGGGCCACAAAAATTTTAAATGACCTCTAAATCGAGATTTTGTATTTTTTTTTACGGAATAAGGACATCATACTGAGTTAAGTGGTAGTTTTGGTTTGGCTGCAGTATATGTAGTTCTCGAGATATAGGGCGTACAAGAAAATACTTGATTGAATGAAATATATTGGATTTTTTGGATCAGGGGCTACAAAATTTTTGAATGAACCCTAAATCGAGATTTCAAATTTTTTGCGGAATAAGCACACCATATTGAGTTAAGTGATAGTTTTACTTTGGCTACAGTATATGTAGTTATCGAGATATAAGGCGTAAAAGAAAATTAGTGATTGAATGAAAAACATTGGATTTTTTTGGATCAGAGGCCGCAAAAATTTTAAATGACCCCTAAATCGAGATTTCGTATTTTTTGCGGAATAAGGACACCATTGTGAATTAAGTGGTAGTTTTGGTTTGGCTGCACTGTATGTAGTTCTCGAGATATTAGGTGTACAAGAAAATATTTGATTGAATGAAATATATTGGATTTTTTGGATAAGGGACCACAAAAATTTTGAATGGACCCTAAATCAAGATTTCATATTTTTTTTTTTTTTTTTTTTTTTTTTTTTTTTTTTTTTGCGGAATAAGCACATCATACTGAGTTAAGTGGTAGGTTTGGTTTGGCTACAGTATATGTAGTTCTCCAGATATAAGGGCTACAAGAAAATTTCTGTCTGAAATATATTGGATCTTTGATCCCAAAAGAACTCCCTACACTTTTGAAGCAGATAAGTAAAACTGATCAAGAGGATTGGGTACAGAAAAAAAGAACTGAATGTAAGGGATCCAAAAATTATACCTAACAGTGTATAATATAAACTTAAGATGTTAGAAATTGTAAAAAGCAGTACAGAAAAGGTCATTTAAAACATAAAAGGGTATAGGCTACTTATTCACATTTTGGAATGAAATGTTTGTCAGATGCTTTTGTGAAATGTTCTTCCATTTCATAAAATGTGGTAACTCGGAGTGAGTATGAATGTTCAACTGGCTTCATACAATTATTCAAATACTCATTATATAATGGAAAGTGATCGAACAACATGGTTCTTCTGATTTGCTCGATTATATGTTCTTGTGTAAGCTGTGACTATCAACAATTTATTCGTCCTAAGGAACAGTTACAGGCTGGAAACCATGCCAAGAGAAAAAATAAACAAAGACTCCAGAAGACCATTATATTGTTAAGAGAAAACCAGCAGCAACAACAATAGAAAGCATTTATTGGTTAAGGGAATGTGCTTTTCAAGCGTTTCCTAGTTGGCAGCTAAAATTGGTTATCTCTAGATTGGTCTTTTGTCGTTTGTGCATCTCCCCTCTTTTTGTCTTCCGCTAGTATCGGAGAACGAGAGAGTGTGTGTGGACCGTATATGTTCCAACAGTACCTAACCCGTTTGACTACAAGAGTTTTGCGTTGTGGCAAACCCGATAACGGACAGACTTGGTCGGAAGGGAGAAAGGACTTAACAAGATAACTTGTCTAGTGTCTTAGCTAGCAAATCTAAAATTCTTCCCCACTCCATTATGTCTGTTTCTTACTTCGTCGTGTACTCTTTCTTGTTAGAACACACAGAAAAACAAGCAAACTCCATTTTATTCACAACATCGTCCCAGGACATTGTGCTCGTCTGGAAAATGCTCTTTGTTCCAATTAAAGTCCCCTGATTCGATATCTCGAGCAAATTACTCCACTTGCTTTTCTTCAGAAGCCTTTACCCAGACAATTCTTCTGCATTTTCTTGGTTCCTCCCCTTCTTCTGGTTTTTACTTCACCCTCTTCTTCTCTTTGTCCTTTTACATCACAAAATGAACGAATTCTGCGGGTAACCGATTTAACGCAAAGCTCTGGGGAGGGGAAGAAGACAGTACACTCCATCGGCGTGTCTTTCTGTACTTGACCGTAGCTTGTGCATATTTTACGAAAGGTATTGGGCCACACAAGAAATGTCCATTATATTATATTTGTGAACCAGATCACATACATACACGCATACACACATACACACACATATTATATATATATATATATATATATATATATATATATATATATATATATATATATATATATATATATTGTTTCAAAACCACACTGACAACGTTGGGAGGTGATTCCTGACACCGAGATAAGAAAAAAAGTGTAGACCAACCTGGGTGCACAAATGCTACCTTTCGGAGTTATAGGCTGCCGAAAACATCAAAAAATGAATTTTAGAGGTCCATAGTTCGAATACTATAGAACCTACCCTAGTCGGGACAAGACTTCACTTAAGAACTAGTATGTACCCTGTCCAAATATCCATGTTTCAGAATCCTGCGGTACTTCTGCTACAGTTTTTACAGAGATAATTGCTGAGTACTTCAAATTATATGCCCTTAGTCAAACTCCTCTATAAAAATTGTTGCGTGAGTACCACAGGAGTCTGAAACATGTATTTTTCGATTGGGCACATATTAGTTACTAAGTGAAGTCTTAAGCCGATTACGGTGTCGGTGTTGTTTTGAAACACCCTATCTATCTATATCTATCTATCTATCTATCTATCTATCTATCTATCTATCTATCTATCTATCTATCTATCTATCTATCTATCTATAAATCTCATGATAGCAATCGAATGTTAATGAATATATGAACAACACTTCTCTCTGTTAGTTTTTGACTTTAGACAAAATTAGACAAATATGAGATAGTGATTCTGAATATATTATAGTGAATCATCGAAGGTCGAAATGCATCATAAAAGAATATGAAAATAAATAACACGAACAACAAATGTGCTATTGTTACTCGGTATGTAAACAGCAAATTATGTTAAACTGGCAATATTCTGTGGTTGCACACCTTAATCATTGATCAGCTGAAGTCAAACATCTCTTTCTGCACAGAAGCTATACTAAAACATGGAAGTAAGTTTCACAGAGAAATCGAGTCCGACTTAATGAGAAAATTAATTGTTTAGCGACAGAGATAAAATTATCATTGAATGCTGTTGATGTGTTTGCCTGTCACCACTGACTTTTATCAACGTCAGGTTACTCTTCTTACCCTCAAATTGTGAAGGTGAGAAGCAATTTGTGATTTTACACAGCAGTCAATTGGAAATAAGTGGCTCCTTCGTTGTCAAAAAGTACTGCTTCCAAAAGTTAACTCTCTGCAGTATGCAATTTGATATTCATTACCAATATGTAACATGATGCAAATCTAGCGGCCATATACTGTTTTGTTTTAACCGGTTTAAAGCATACTGCT
Source organism: Thermobia domestica (assembly GCF_964235325.1). Taxonomy (NCBI): domain Eukaryota; kingdom Metazoa; phylum Arthropoda; class Insecta; order Zygentoma; family Lepismatidae; genus Thermobia; species Thermobia domestica. Next base: position 97,589,807 of record NC_137468.1, read on the forward strand.
ATGCAAGTTATAGCTTTTGCCGTTCTGGAATGCATTCAACCGTTTAGCTGTACTAACAACCGTAAAGTTATTACTTCGAACTAATATTTTTAAGGCCTTCAGGTCCACAAGAATTGTAAAACAGTTTTTTAAAGGTTATATCTGACATGTAGATTCCAAAAATCGTCATAGCAAGTTTAACACTTCAGCAAATACCTAGTTATGACCTGAGACAAATATGTCCTTGTAGTCAATAAATATAATTTTAAACAAGTAATCATAAGCATTTCTATCTATGACAAGATTTGTACTCTTTTTATTTCTCTGGACAGTGTTAGTTATTATGTATATATGTGCTAATATTAGTGTTTCGAATATGCTTCATAAATCCATGACTAGTGGGTAAAAATTGCACAAAACCAGAGGCTAATTTTCAATCTATTATAGAGCAATTTGTTTTCATATTCAATCTTATTTAGGAGCTCCTTCCTAGCCGGTTATCGTACGCGCCTTTGGCGTGGGAGAAACGGGTTCGATTCCCGGCGGGATCTCATATGGTTCGGATTTCACGTTAATCAGTAGGTCCCGTCTCGTATAGTCTATCTGCTGAAAGAGACGTTAAATTCAAAATCAACTCAACTCAATCTTTTTAGGTAGTCCCTGAAGGCTGAACGTTCAACATACGAAAACGGAATCATATTAAAATACCCAGTACAAATTTAAGACTATTTAAAGTAAAGGAATGGGAATGGACGTGAAGGGGTTAAACAATTTTACAAAAGGAATTTTTCCAACCATTCTTAAGGCAACATATAATTCCATAAAATCTGGCATACAAAAGAACTCACTCAATGGATAAAAATTGAAATGATACGAGAATCTGGGTTTCGACGTCTCAATGAAAAAAACTAATAAATTATATTTTGCAGTAATATTGTACATTTTCAAGCTACGAGAATCCAATTAATGTAAACAAAAAACTGAATGATTTCCATCAAGAGCACCTACTTTTCATTTTTTATTCATAGTTTTATATTTTTACTTTTTTGTTTAAACAGTCATTCACTCACTTTTCAATCTATTTACAATAAAAAGAAATATGATTAAAGCGAGAGAGGGAGAACAATATTGAAGAAGAAGAATAAAAAATAATATCCGTTTTTCATGTCCAAATTAGAGAAGTTTCCGTATGTTATGGCCATACTCGAACAAACATGATGTAAACATCAAATGATGACACATCACGTGTACTGGTTAGGGGCTGAACTATTAAGCAGACATTATTGATCACAGGATGTATGCCGTGACCTGTGGAATTGATTGTTCAATATTTAATTCTGAGCCCATGCTGCTGGATGAGCCAAACATACAAGCTAGCTGGCAGAAACATGCACGCATACAATCTCACTGATATTATACAGTGCATACATATAATTGTCCATTATATATATATATATATATATATATATATATATATATATATATATATATATATATATATATATATATATATATATCAAATGCACGCGAATTTCAGCTTATATCAGCTGAAAATGTTATAAATATTAAATAGGTGCAGGGTTTAAAGCACACAGGTGCAATTTGGCCCCGAGATACATTGATCAGTAATAGCAAATTATCATACTTTTGAGTATCGTCCAGAGGGCATGTAAGAGCTAAATTATGACACTGTAAACCTATGTATTATATATATATATATATATATATATATATATATATATATATATATATATATATATATATATATATATATATATATATATATATATATATATATATCCAGAGAGAGAGCGAGATGTATTTCCATGTAACTATTGATGAACTGATATGGGAAAATTGCAGAGGATTCTAAATCGATATACAGTGCAAAATATATCTGTACTAAGGTTGGACCTGGAATGTCAGAATATCTGTGGCTTACGCAAGAGGAGGGTTTCGGGGTTTACATCTCCTTTGAACAAAATACTATGGAAAATATAAGCATTTGTCATATTAACATATGTATACAAACACCTAAAAATGCGTAAACTTGGGAGTTTGAATCACTTGTTCACGTACTCCAGTGTAAGATGGTACATTGAAAAATATAATGCTTCTGAAATCTTAAGCAGTATATGCTTTACCTTTCAACAGACTGCTTTTGGTGTTGTTTTAGTACAACAAATGATAGCGTGATTCCATAAAGACTTTTTTTTGTACTGATCAAATAACAAACAAACGACACAGAGACATCCAGATCAGAACGAACAATACATGAAACATTGATTATCAGTTCCAACTCAATCTTATTCTTTTATAATTACACTTAGTCTTGTTTTGTGAATACAGATGTTAATACAAGTCTTTACACTAGTCATATAAAATATTTTTTCACAAATAGATTATTCAAAGTTTAAGCTATGTTATACTTATGTGAACGAACATTTAAGCTATGTAGCTAAGCATCTTGCTATAAGTTCAAGGACTTCTAACAAGATGCGAGACAAAAAATAAATTTTCACTGAAAGTTTCACTTAGATTTTTTGCAAATATGCGAAAATTCTTTTCTATCTCAATTTAGTAAGATTGCTGCTATAAAATGTGTAATAATAATAATAATAATAATAATAATAATAATAATAATAATAATAATAATAATAATAATAATAATAATAATAATAATAATAATAATACAAAATGGAATTTAGTTTTCAAAACAAATTCGAAAATCCGAACTTATATCCTGAATTTCGGGAAAATGCTGGAAATTTTAAATTTTCATTATAATTCTTGATAAAAGCAGTGGTGAAAATTAATTTAATTTCTTAGAATCATTTAAAAATAAAAGAAAAGACGTGTCATCTGATTTTGATAAAATATGCTCAAAATTTTAGCTTAAGCCCTGATTACGTACGTGAGACATTAAGTCTTTAAAAGATAATTCGATATTATCATATGATGCTAATATTAATGTACTAATATTAAAAATGTTAAAGTCTCAGTTTAAATTCCTTCAATTTCACAGGGAAATAAACGAAAACTGAAGAAATGTAGTTTAAGAACATGTAGATTTAAATAGTGCTTAGTATGCAAAGACACAAAAGTATACTTCTTTTAAACCGAGTACCTGTAGTCTGATCACACGTTTCAGCTTAAACATGCCCGTGTCGCAATATTGTACCACGACGTCTTCTGAAATGTAATTCATTATACTTTTTTCAGTTTAAATTTTATTCCTTTTCAATACCGAAACTACAAGGAAAGTTAACTTACAATTAAATTAAGATAGGATCAGAGACTAGGCATATGGAGAGCATACATGACAATAAAAATACTTCCTAAATCTTTGACGCTCTTATCATGTTACTGATCAAACTTTGATATTTGACAATTCCTTTCTTTTTAAACGGCATGTTAATCAAATTCACATTAACAACTTTCCAACAGTTTAATTCCACACGAAGTTTTGACCATCAGTTTCACGAACGTCCTTTAAATTATGTTAAATTAGTAATTGAGAACTCTTTGTAACCAGTGATCTCTTTTGATCAATATTAACAGACGATCGTGAAATAATTATCTTCACGGAAGATCCCAATAACACTTAACTAGATGTTAATTTTAGCTATCTTTGGTGAAATGAACAGTGAATATATGTTATAGATCGTGTCATAGGTATTCTGATTTCCATAAAATCTTACGTATTATCAGAGCGGTTACTGATTCTACGAATATGAAAGTTTCCGCAGAACTAAATCCTTTGTATAGAATCGGACCGAATGCTGACCTAACTACCTACCTCTATGGTGTGAGAAACCAATTAACTCATTGCTGCAGAAAATAAAGATTGTTACTGGATCCTGCCCCTACCAAACTAATTTGGATATAATTATTATTTCCTTATGTACCTAAACTTTTCTTATTTGACATACAGATCTTCTTCCAATTGTCTTCTTAACTAGAGCTCTATACCAATCATGCGTACTTTCGTTGGCAGCTACCTTTTAAGTAAGTTTACCCATTTCTTTCCTTTATTCATGCCTTTATACATCTCATCGAACCACAATTTTCGTCCCTCATCGAATCGTGACTTATGTTTTTTTTTCATTCTGATATACATATCCTATTTCTTTTTCTATTGCCTCTTCCACCGTATCACGGACCATTTCTTATGTTTCATCATCATCGATATTAACTACATTATTACCGGTTCGCTTGTCAAGAACTCCACCTTGCAAACCTTTAAATCGATTACCGACTACTAACGGTAACCGTATTCGATCTCTGTTAATATCAGGATTATAAAGTTCTTAGACGCCATTTTGCTTATTATTATTATTATTATTATTGTTGTTGTTGTTGTTGTTGTTTCCGCGCTTGTTATCAAGAACCTATGTTGTATCTTCACAATCACAATGCACAATCCTAATACTTTTTTGATCAGAATAAAACTATACTATTACTATTTAATAATCTATAGAAAATACATGAATTATACAATACTACAACGTTAAATATACCTGAGCTCAATATGCAGCATCTCTTACACTGACCTGTCATGCAACAGAATCGAATTTGAACCCATCTCTCTCTTTCTCTGCAGCCAATCGGGATGAAAGTGCCGGGCGCTAAATTTTGCGTGTTGTACCTTTGTAATAATGCATATTAGGGAGAGAACTGATTGCATACAAGAGCGGGGGAAAGAGGTGCCAGGGGGGAGGAAGAGGTGATGTTGGAATTTAAAGGCTGGATGGATTCCATAATCTGTATTTTTCATCTTGTTCGCCAGTAATGAGAATAATAGACCATTATGTTCGCTCCAATTGCTTTTCTGCATGTGCGTGTGTATATATGCCCCAGAATGAAACAGAGAAAGAGAGAGGGAGAGAGAATTCGTCTATAATGATGTAGGCAGTAAAATAATACGATAATGTGAGTGGGTATTACTCATCGTATGTACTGTTGTGATAAGAGAAGCCTGGTTTCATTACCCTGAAGGTAACGTGTCACGGAGCGCATAATGTGAACGTCAATAGAACAATTCATGTGTCATTCTGAGCGCGATGTTTGTTTAAATAAGTCGCCTAGAACTAGGAGAGGGAGAGAGAAAGAGAACATATAGAAGGAAGGGGGATGGAGAAAACAACCAGATGGAGAGAAACAAGAGTCAGAAGTGATAAAGACTCTAAAATGGAGATTAGACAAGTTCATCTCCCTTCATTTATAGTTATTTTTTTCTTTACTGGTGAGCTCTAAATGTGGATATTCAGACCTAAATTGAGATCCATGACTGTATACTAAAGACTGTTCATAGCATGTATTAAGTACACGTGTTGATTCAAACTGAACTACTACTAAAAAGAAAGAAAAAAAGGACGAAAGCATATATATATATATATATATATATATATATATATATATATATATATATATATATATATATATATATATATATATATATTATCCTTTCAGCCAGAACGTAACTAAGTTTCACTAATTTGACCTGAATCCCATATTTCCTCGACGGTGGCATACAATATCACAACGTCAAATTCTAGCTGAAGTTTAATTTTAAACCATGTATGGAAGGGATTGTTCCTATCATAATAACTCTTAATCAAAACCTGAGATATATACACCGTGTATATTGGCCTCAAACTCAAGTCAAAATTAAAGTCAGGGAACCAGTGAAGGGACAGGTTACCTCGGTCACTTTTGTCTGGGTCATGCTTCTCAGACCTGATTTGATCCGTCGACTTGAACAAATCCATTGACTCAGACAGATACGAAAACGAGGACTTACCCGGCGATCTGAAGGCAGTCACAATATCAGCTTTAGAATGTTACTGCAGAGTTTTATAATGGATTAATAATACTCACGACTTGTGCTCGAATATTCACATGTTTGATAGTTCCTCGTTTTCCTACATGAAAAAAATACAATAGTCCTGAACTCTGCCTATACAAAAATATTTAAAATAACACTGTTTGGGTTTAATGGGATCTATCATATTCTGCACAAGTTCTGTTGGCTCGCTCAATTGAACTTTGTCGATTCCTCATGAACAAATGCAGCTTTCCTTTTCTGTTATTTTCACGTGCTTAAACTCTTATAGACCTTGTAGTTATCTTTCAGTGGAACGCTTCGACACACACACACACACACACATATTGATACACACACGCACGTACACAACAAAAAAATGAAAGAAAATTATATACTTAATGAAAATCGAGGAGAGAATCATTTATGTTAGCATCATTAGTAGGCTCATGATTACACTCCATGTGTGTGGCGATGTTTCGTACTGTCCGAATAATACTGAGTTACGAGCAAGGCCGGTTTACGAGGCATAAAATTCCTGTCCGAATCGCACCGGGTTACGGGCAAGATCGGTTTACGAGGCGTGAAGTTCCTGTCCGAATCGCACCGGATAACAGGCAAGACCGGTTTACGAGGGCATGAAGTTCGTGACCCATTCCGTCACTTCAAGGGACACCCCCCGTTGTCATTTCCAGCTGGTCAATATCTGGCCAGCTGTCCGGCAGTATGACAGAATAGGCATTTGTGCTAAAAAGGGTCTAGGTCAAAACCCCCACAGCCAAAACCCCCACACTCAAGAAATGTCAAAACGCCCACACGATCGGTCATAACTCCCACACAAATGGACAAATCTCCCAAACGCACGAATGGTCAAAACCCACACAGCCAAAGCTCCCGCACTCAAGAAATGTCAAAACGCTCACACAATCGATCATAACTCCCACACAAATGGACAAAACAGCCACACATAGCAACGGTCATAATCTCCATATAAATGGCAAAACTCCCATACAAATGGTCAAAACTCCCACATGCAGAAATTGTCACAACTGCCACACAAATGGACTAAAAACCCCACACAATCGGACAAATCCCCCACACTCTGAAATGACCGTGATTGCACGTCTTTCTTGCGGCTCTTTATGACGCCCACTGTGTGTTTTTGTCATTAGAAAACAGTGCAAGAAAATAGTTGCAACATCGGTTTAAGTGGAATAAAAAATGTTGTTAAAAAGTACAAGGGCAAGACATGCAACCAGGATCATTTCAGAGTGTGGGAGATTTGTCCGATTGTGTGGGAGTTTTGTCCATTTGTGTGGCAGTTGTGACAATTTCTCCATGTGGGAGTTTTGTCCATTTGTGTGGGGTTTTTGTCCATTTATGTGGGGATTTTGACCGTTGCTATGTGTGGGAGTTTTGTCCATTTGTGTGGGAGTTATGACCGTTGGAGGCTATGACCGATTACCAGTGTGGGGGTTTTGGCTGTGGGAGTTATGACCGTTCGTGCATTTGAGAGATTTCTCCGTTTGTGCGGGAGTTATGACTGATTGTGTGGGCGTTTTGACATTTCTTGAGTATGGGAGTTTTGGCTGTGGGGGTTATGACCATTCGTGTATTTAGGAGATTTGTCCATTTGTGTGGGGGTTATGATCGTTTGTGTGGGCGTTTTGACATTTCTTGAGTGTGGGGGTTTTGGCTGTGGGAGTTTTGACCTGTTCCCGCTAAGAACAGTAACTCAGAGAAACAAACAGAGCCAAGGCCGGAAAAGAACGAGGCGAGAAAATCAACTAGGTAAGTGTGGCACTGTACGAGGATTTTGTTGAATTAAACTTTGCTTGAGCAGTCGTAAGAGTATTACAATAACAATAATTTCAATTAGATAATCTTGGAGATAACTATGGACATATACACTACAGGAATCGTTACATACAAACAGTAGAATTCAAAACCACCTATGAAAGGAATCTATTTATAACAAAACTTCCTTATGTTCATGTTTCAATAGATTTCAGTTAGTGCTGTTCAAAACGATGTTTCAAAAAACTGAAAATCAATTATTGCGAAAGCTGAAACCTAAACAAATCGATAAGTGGGTTTCGGTTTCAGTTTACACTATCGATTTTCGATTTTGGCTTTCTCGTTTTAAGGTCTAAATTTCTGTTGGAATGTTGATGTCCGCATATATCTGTGGAAAAGGAGGAAATGGAAGAAATTTTGGGTTAAATAGCCACTAGAGAAATTGTAACGTTATGAAATGGAACTTTCTTTAACGTCAAACGATAATCTGCTAGAATGGTAGAAACATAACAAAAACAGATGTCCTACACTTGTTTTGGCCAAAATGTACCTATTTAAACACACAAGAAAAGCAGTTCCAGCAAGGGTTTTCTCCACTCTATGAAACACTGTTACAGCAAAACGAAATTGTCCAAGTTCCGATTCAATATGTTTCAATACAATACTTTTGCACGAGAAATTGAAGAAAAGACAATCTATATGAGGAAGACATTTCTGATTTCTCGAATCTCTCAAAACTCAATTGAAACTTTTCATATTTAAATATCAAACAATATTATCCAAAAAGTTAGTAATTTAGGCAATTTCGTCATTGCAACTAGGGCTATGCGAGATCTGGAATTGGATATTGAAAATTGACATCGACAAAATATCGAAACGTGATAGATATATCGAAATATCGATGAACAAACAAGTTAGTCTTTTGAGAAGCCTAAATAAAAAATAATATTAAAATAAGGGCTCCAAGGCTTTTAGATTTTGAAAATGTCAGCCCAGCGGTCTGGGAAGACTTAACGAGCAAGCATCGTAACATTTATGTGTATTTATTAGGTGTTTTGAAAGCTAGCGGAATGCTAATCTTACTCCTAACTCGACACTCTTATTCGCGTGAATGTTTTTCCGCAATCAAAAGGCATTAAAATTGCCTGTTACTTTAGGTTTTGGAAACATTCTAGCATTTTAAAATAGAAATTCAATTTTGATTTTTAAAACAATGATTTCTGTTTTTAAAGCTAATCAGTTTCGATTTTCGAAACCGGAAACCGAAACTCAATTTCCAAGTATTCAATAAAAAAAATAAAAAAAAAAATGCACGAAAATCGAAAATGTCATGAAATGTAAACAACATTAATTTCAATGTCAATATTCTAATATCAACAACATTATAACAGAACTACGTAACACCAAAAATTCCTCCAAATACTAATAAATACTCGTAAATAAATAATTTCACTTTAATTAAAGCTTACAACCAATAGTTCCTTACACTATTATTATTCGTAATTCTTAGCATTCCTGGCACCACACCCAACTTAACTACAGTTATTGTGGGTTTGAGGATGGGGTGGTCAACTGTTTTTAACATGACTGTACATTCAAAATACTAATATGGTAGCATTTTCATTTATTTTTTTATTGCTTTCTTCTTTTTACTTTTTTAAGTACTCGTAATCATTTTAGGATTCAGGTACCGAACCGCACGTGAACAAATACTGTACTTACGAGGATATAAGTTTTGAATGTAATTAAAAGAATTTTAGACTAAAAGTACGCTATATACTTTTTGCTACGTATTTATATGGAAGTATATCGTACGTAATAATTTCATGTGTGTTTTCATTGTTTTAGGCTTTTGTTTTATATATGATATGATTGTCTTTACGTGTACAGCCTGAAACCTTTTTTGTACCTTAAAAAAAAAAAAAATAGTACGTGTGGAAGCATTTTGCCGAAGGAAGCTACAATCCGTTTAAGTTAACCGGATAATGTCGTCGACCACAATGCTCGAGGCATCCCTCTAAGTCACACACTCGGTTCTTTTCGAACGAAAGGAAATCGTCGTTTGTAATTGGTTGATGTGATTGTGTGGCGATTGGGTGCTAGTTGTTAGTAGCTGTGAGGGAATCACTGACACTGTGTGTTTTCCTTCAAAACATTTATCAGGTTAAAATCACATGGGCACATTAGGAGATTAACCAAAGGATTTCTGCTCCCTTTCCAAATGGATACAACACACACACACACATACATTCATTTGATGTGGTTTCAAGATTCTTTGCTGATTAAACTAACGGGGGTTGTATAAGTCTTAAATCTGTAAAACAAATAATGTTAAAAACAGAGAATACACAGTATTAACATAAATGCAAACGAAACAGCATTTAAAATGTTGTAGATCGTGGTATTGAGGTTTTAGGTGATTAAATAAAAATACTGTTTAGTAATTGTAATAATAATAGGATTGCAAGTTTAAATGCGTAAAGCAAAATGTTTTGAAGACAGACCGTTTTGATATAAATGTAGAACACAAATAAGAAACAAAGTTATATATCTGCAAAATATCCGAAATTGTTAATCTTTGGATTGTACAAATCGGTTACTAGATACGTACATAAGATCAGAAAACTTCAATAGCCACATAAAAATAAAATAAATGAAAGTATTAGCTTTCGAAGCAGTTTCTTACCGCAGGGAGTTAATCTGCGATCACCCTGCTGCAGCATTCAAATTTTATTTCTGGCAATAGTAACAGAAGTTGATTATCGAACTGATTTCTGTTCATTTTTGAGTAATCTTGATTTCCTATCTGAAAGAACCCCACGTTCTAACTAACTAATCTAACTCTATGGACTATGGAACCCAGAGGTTCAATACCGCGTTCACAAAAGCTCTCCATTGACTTCTGTCCTTAGACAACTGGATCCTGTTTCTACTTTGTATTACTATTTCTGCGAGATTTATCTAAATATTGTCCAGCCCTCTGTGCCTAGGTTTCCTAATGGTCTTCGTCCGATTGGGTTTCCAGTCAAAACTTGGAAAGTGTTCCTACTTTCTTCTATTCTGGCTACATGACCTGTCCACCTGAGCTTCCTAGACTTGATAATCCTAACAATGTTTGGCAAACTGCATAAATATGCATTTCCTCGTAATCAAGTTTCCGCCATTTCCCAACCCCGTCAGTCTTGGGTACGAATATTCCCTTCAGGATTCTATTCTCAAATACTTTCAACCTGTGTTTTTCCTTTAAAGTAAAAGACCATGTTTATCAACCATACAGAACAACATGCATAATTATCATTTTATATATTTTAAGCTTCAAATTCTTCGATAGAACTCGCTAAGAAGAAAGAAGTTGGACTGAATTATGATACGAGTTCTCTGCTTTCAGACGACATTTAATTTCTCCATGAATACGTTTAGCCTGTTCAAAATGTAACCCTATTCTGTGTTCAAAATGACCCTCTGAAAACTGCAGGTTTATTTGTTTTAACTCTTCCAGATAAATACTCGTGGGGAAAAAAAAGAAAAAAAAGAAGTACCAAGAAATCACTTCTTTTCGTATCACACACACACACACAAAATGGTGTGTGCTTGATGTCACGAATCAATTTATGAATCTCGAAACATCTTCGATACAGACATTTAATTCATAAAGCCTGTATGTTTTCTGTCAGCACCTAATATTCGTGACTATATTTTCCTTTTCCACACTAGACAAAACATCTAAAAACGTCACTATAGAAGACAATCTGACCTTTGTAAACCTGGTGGGAAGAAACAGACGAGAAAACCATGTTACATTATAAATTATTCAAAACCTTACGTATGGAGAACTATAATCTATGATAGCAGACTAAACAATATCTCAATAGAAACTAACATACAAAATATTCTCGAAAATTTATGCTTGAAACTAAGATATTTATTAACATATATAAAAAATAAATAAAATTGATTTATAACGGTGTAATGGGTAAAGTGTATACCACAATAATGGAACGGGTAGCATAGTGGGATTATAGTTATAGTGTATTGCCTGTCACATGGAGACTATTACCCAAATGATCCATGACATTTTATTCAGATGTGACAGATAGTAGAATAAAAGAAATTGAATAAAAATAACAAGAAGAATGCATAATGTAATTAATTAAATTATATTAGTTATACTTTTTTTGAGTTTATATTTAATGTCCTGACGACAGATACTCAGAGACTTCATGTCGAAGCTCTGAATGGAACGAAGTGAATCCAAAATGGTGGAAGCCGAATGAATGATTGTTAAATGATTGATTCGCTTTAGAAGTGTTATTTTTTATACACACCATCATCCTTGTTTGTTGCTAGTTGGCACTACATTTTTGAATCTTAGACCAGTTAAAAAATAGTTTTTTAATAAATATTATTGTTATGTATACAAATATAAAGTGTTGGTTATTTTTGTTTTTCTGTTCAGTTCTGGAAAATCCATGTATTTGTCCACCAGGACATTACCAAATATTTTGTTTTTAACTTTTCTTGCAAGCAATAAATCAGATCAAAGAAGCATATATTGAGGTCAGCTAGATGTTATGTTACAGTTTGTTGTGGGAAAGTTTATTCTCCAGTTCACACAAACTTGGAATCAGGTTATTCTTATATTTGGTTACTTTATATTTGTACCTTATATTTGGTTACTTTATATTTGTACCTTATATTTGGTTACTTTATATTGGTTCAGGTTGTTACTTTATATTTGTATACATAACTAATATTTATTAGAAAACTATTTTTTGACTGGTCTAAGATTCAAAAATATAGTGCCAACTAATAACAAACAAGGACGATGGTGCGTATAAAAAGTAACACTTCTAAACCAAATCAATCATTTAACAATCATTCATTCGGCTTCCACCACTTTGGGTTCACTTCGTTCTGTTCAGAGCTTCAACATGAAGTCTCTGAGTAGCTGTCGTCAGGACATTAAGTATAAACTAAAAAAAAGAGTATAACTAATATATGGTATAGTATGACAAGTAAAAATTATCCATTAGCAATTTACATGCTTTTGTAGTTATTGTATGCTTCTTTCTTTTAATAATATATTTGTATATTGAACCTATACGTAATTATTTCTTTTATTCTAAATATTAATTAATTACATTATGCATTCTTCTTCTTATTTTTATTCAATCTCTTTTATTCTACTATCTATCACATCTAAATGAAATGTCATGGATCATTTGGGTAATGGTCTCCACATAACAGGCAATTCACTATAATTATAATCCCACTATACTACCCGTTCCATTATTGTGGTATGTTAATACACTTTACCCATTACACCGTTAGGAATCAATTTTATTTATTTTTGAAATATGTTATTATAAATGTGGCATATGAACTACAGGACCAAACCGGCTCCGGGAGAGGGAAGAGACAGAAATATTGTACATTTCTCCAAGCAAACAGCTGGCATTTATAAACGAGGGGAAAATATCAACAAAGAAAAAGAAAACACACCTTTTAGTCCAAGGTTTTCCAAAACTGTGCGATTTCGTTAACTTACAGTGGCATCGCGAAATATTTGTGGTCTTTCATTCAGGTTATATTTAGGTTATTTAGTTTTCAAGCTTGGATCATACTCTCGCTGATAGTACAAAAATCGTCCTTAATATTAGTAAATTTAAAATGTGTGTTTTACTTATGTTTGTGTTCATGTTTCTGTATATGCATACCAGTATACCACTTGTTCTATACATAAACAAGTAATAGTGTCACGTGGACGTCACACAAAAAAGGTTGGTTTGCATCGAGGTTGGAAAAAATACAGCTTTTTTTTTTAAAAAAAAACTAACAAAACATGTGTTTAAAACATGAAAAAGGTGTTCAAAATGTTTTAAACATGTTTTAAGACACACAAGAAAACAAAAATGCTTTAAACATTTTGAACAGTTTAAAATATGATTTTAAACATATTCCAAAATCATGTAATAACGTATTTATTAAGACTTTTTTCTTTTGCTCTTGCAACCGATCTTTTCATTTATTTTATTCGCGTTAAGACTACACTGTGTTGGGTACAGAATATTTCAGTATAGAGTAGCAATTCTCAACTTATTTCATATCACGACCCCCTTTTATTACACCATCTTGCCAGTGACTCTCGTACCTGGTTGTAATAAGCTTTTCAATTAGATTTTAAAATCTACCTACTATAGAGATTTCACACAATCTATCAATATACATGGCAAAACAGAAGTCCTCACCTTCCTTGTGTGTTGAGAACGGGTTGAAGTATTATTATTATTATTATTATTATTATTATTATTATTATTATTATTATTATTATTATTATTATTAAAAAGCATCATGTCCTATGACTTATACATTCCAACACTACATACTTGCATATAGGAATAGTATATCTCTCAGGTGTTAGTTTCATGGCCAAATGATCATGAAAAACGAAGGATCACCATTTCTCCAGTCTAAGATGAATCTTTATTGTTTGGACTGTTTTGCCTAATGAACACGATATATCACTAACTTTATAATTAATTGTGTATGTAATTATTTGCTTTATGACATACTGCATGCACGAAGAAGGAAAAAAAATATCAAACATGACTTACAAACTCGAATCCGAAGTAGACTCAATCTTGCTAACGGTGCGAGATATTGAAAAAGTAATAGAAAAAATCTCCTCTTGATGGTACCCCTTGTCGATTTTTTTTAAAAGACGTCTTTCACTTGTGTCTGTAAAGGGACGTTGTGAGGAATGACAAGGAGATTCATGCTCATTTATGTGAATGACGGCTGTGTGGAGAGCGCAGGTTCAGCTACTAATATTAAAAATGTTATTTAAAAAAATAGTATTTGATCATCCGCTAAATGTAGTGTAAATGCATTTTTCAAGAATTCCTATTTAAAAACGGAAAGAAAGAGAGAGGTTTAGGTCTGAGAATTGAATGAACGCTGCAATTAGGCTGAATCACACTAAACCTATGAACTCGAAGGTTCTAGTTTCCCAATACTGAAACGTAAATTTCTATGTTTTTATTACTCTTATTTTCTCGTATTGTCGCCAAGTACTTTGCAATCACGCTACGGACGTTACTCTACGTTCTTATGCAATAGTTTCAGAAATTCATATTTTTAATTAATTGTGTATAGTAATATAATAATCCAAAAATGGATTAAAAGATTGCGATCTTGGCCAATAATTAATTTTTGTAACAGGGGCCACAAAATTTTTGAACGAATCCTGAATCGAGATTTCGTATTTTTTTTACGAAATAAGAACATCATACTGAGTTAAGTGATAGTTTGGGTTTGGCTACACTATATGTAGTTCTCCATATATAAGGCCTATAAGAAAATTTTTGCTGAAAATTTTTGATAAAAAAAAGTGAAGTTCTTATATGAATAGGGAATTGATTATGCCCCATTCTAGCGAAGTCTGAAATTACGCTGTTGGTAAGAACAGAGTGGAAGAAGATAGTTGCCTGCCCGTTGTTTTAAATATGTCTTGTTCGACATATATGAAGTGATTGCAGTCACTATAATATATTATTTGTGAGCAAGGTGTTCGGAAACAACACCAAAAACTAGGAAATAAATTCTCACATGGGATGAAAACATGAATAAATTATAGACTACTAACGTAAATACACAAATGCGTTATTTCGGTTATATACAGAGTGGTAAGAAACTATTTGAACAAACTTTGGGAGCTGATTCCCGACACCGAAACTAGCAAAAAAGTCCTGTGGAACTTTGGTCAGTGAGGGATAGTTTCGGCGATATAAGGCGCCGAAAGCATGGGAAAAATGAACTTCAGAGGGCTGTAATTCAAAAACAACGCAATGTAGAGAGTGGGCGTAGAACATGACACTAAAAGTCATATCTGCTCGATTGAAAAATGTTTGTTTCAAACCTCCGCAAGATGTGTGCGAGAGATTTCCCAAAGGAACATCAGGATTGCTTGCCAGGCTAAAGGAAATCCCTAGATTTATAACTACTTAACAATACTTATCGACTCAGAAAGAATTTCAATGTCGCTCCCGTAGTTTGCTATTTTTTTAATTATTTTAATTTTAGCATTTCATTGCAAGAATGAAAGTTTTCTAATACAAATTTAGTAAACTGTTCGGTTCTTCAAGCCACAGAGACTTGTTTTTGTTTATTAAAGGAAACAAATAGAATATCTAATTAGCTTGAAGATTCTCAATGCAATCATGATGATTCATGTGGGTGTACGGAGGAATAAGAAGTGTTTGTAAGGACTATGACCTGCTGAAAGAAGTACCACTGAAAATTGGGACAATGGTAGTCTACACAAACACAACCAATGCACAATTCAACGGTGGTTCATGTAGTTCCAGCGCCCCAGCTTGCTGCGACGTCATCGATGATGACTTATTTCAATTCAACTGATAATATGGCTGTTGACTTTCACAAATCAGATGAGTTGTTGATGGTTGTTGCTTGTTAGTCTTCAGCGAGTAAAATTTAACTTTTCAAATTTTACTATAATTCACTTATAATTCTACACACACACACACACAAATGGGGTTTAAAATCTACAATGTGGATAATAGGTTAGCAGTTCAAGATCCAGCCATTCTATGCGTAAAAAGACATTTCTGAAAGCCGTCTCGCCTATTTTTTTCAGAGGTTGTTGGCAACACTGGTAATTGACAAATTTCATTTATTATGGACAAGAAAGGGAGGAGTAGGAAGAAAGAAATGAGTGAATGGATGACAAAACACGAACATGCGTTGGTAAAATCCTAATAAATAGATAAGTATGGTTGTATTGCATACAATTAAATTCGAGTAATTTCACGAGTTTAAAATATTTGAACCCTGTTATTCAACTTTGTCCTGGAGTACGCTATAAGGAAAATCAAAGATAGCAACCAGAGATGTGTTCTGTAGTGCTGGATGGTATTCACCAGGTTATGGCGTACGCTGACGATGTAAACTTAATAGGAAAAAATAGGAGAACAATAGAAAGAAATGCAGAGGTCTTATTGAACGCATGCAGAGACACAGGTTTAGAAGTAAATGCAGAAAAGACTAAAGTGCGTCTGGATCGTAATATGGCGAATTATGAATAAGATAAAATATCAAATAATATTTTTGATAAAGTACATACATAGGTACTTTCAAATATCTAGGAACAGTATTAACAGACCAATACCATTTTCACGAAGAAACTAAATGTCTACTAAAAGCAGGAAATTCGTGTTATTGTCCAGTTAAAAATCTTTTGTCGTCGCGAATTCTGACGAGGAATTTGAAGCTTAAAATATATGAAACGATAATCATGCCTGTTGTTCTGTATGGTGCGAAACATGGTTTACTCTGAGGGGAGTACGTATACAAAGTATTTGAGAACAAGATATTGAGACAAATATTTGGACCCAAGAAGAACGGGAATAAGAAATAGAGGAAACGTCATAACGAGGAATTACATAATTTATACGGTTCATCAAAGATTGTTAGGGTTATCAAGTCTAGGAGGCTTAGATGGGCAAGTCATGTAGCCAGAATGGAAGAAAGTAAGAATGCTTTCAAAGTTTTCACTGGAAGTCCGATCGGAAAACGGCCATTGGGAAGACCTAGGTGCAGATTGGAGGGCAATATTAAGTTGGGTCTCGCAGAAATAGGAATACAAAGTAGAAAGTGGATCCACTTGGTTAAGGATAGAAGTCAATGGAGACCTTTTGTGAGTGTGGCATTGAACCTCCGGGTTCCATGGGCCATAGAGTTAGTTATAGCGGGCTATTTAATTATAGTTGTATGCAACGGCGCCGGCTTTCCAAATTTATATGTGTGCATATCAATGGCGGGATGTGTTATATGTTTTCAGGGAAGTCTCGGTCGATATTTTTTGATTGATATCATTTTAGTTAAATCTTTTATGAACACTGTCATAAAGGGCTATATTGTGATAAAGTAAAATATACCGGTACTATAAGAAAAGCCTGAGCCAGAGTGAGCCTCGACTACAAAATGCTCATCCCTATTGATAAGTGTACCACGAGGTATATGGTTGATAGTTATTATTAAGCGTTATTTAATATTAGTAATTGTTATATTAACATATATTGTGATCATTGTATAGCATTTAACTGTAATTTAACATGAACAAATTGGCAGCTTATTTGCTAGTATTTCACCGTAATTTCAATTAAAAATTGTGCAAAATTGATGTTATGTGGGTAGCATACTGAAATACTGGACTTCCAGCTCATCGTGGTTTCTATCAACACTATTAGTAATCAATGCATCTGCGTACATAGGAGAGGGACGGAGGGGAAAGAGATAACATAAGCAATATGTCGATGAGCTGGTTATATCCACGTGCGATGGGATTGTTTCCAGATCAGAGAGAGAGAAAGGGGAAGAGAGATGAATACACGTGATCTTGCATATCCCAGCCGCGGTTTCACGTTGTTCCAAGAAGGAAGGATTCCCAGAAGGGGGAAAGTGAAAAAAAAAGAAAAAGAAAACATCAGCAGGTGTGGTCGTCACCTGTTGTTGACAGCAATCGTGGTAATATTAACAGACGTCGCGTCGGGAACCCTCTTCCAAGGGCCAATTCATTATCTCGTGTACCGAAACCACAACGATCATTAGCGACCATAATTACCACGTCCATAATTATATAATCACAAACAGGTGTCATATTATTACTATTATTTTGCCTTTTTTATTCCTTTTTTGCACTCTTACGCAAGACAGTATTGTAAAGTCTATTTACAAGCGTATAAATATGTCAATATTTGTTGATTATTCAACTCAAAGAAAATATTTCCCATCCTCTATAAGTCTGTCTGCTCTACAAAAGGTAGATGTAGCGCTGCTGAATTAGTATTGTTAATAAAGATGTTACAAGATACTTATGTAACTATATTTACCTATTTAGTATAATGTCGCTGTAACAGAACAACAGTATATAACGAGATGCTCAGAATTGCGAAATTATTTTTGAGCAAAATTCCCTAACGTGTGTTAAAACATTTCGTTTTAACATATTTGGAAATTATAGTTGAACGATTAAACCATTAGTCTTTTTTGACCATATTTAGCTTAATTTCTTTTTCTCAAAAAGTAATTTGAAATGTCCAATTCATTATAGAAATATTTTTTGTATTATATTGTTTTATTATACAATGGCATGGTAGCTGTGTTTTCACATAAATTACTCTTGTTTACGCTATCGGTCGACGAAAATGAAATGAGATGAAATCTCTGAATTTAACGTGTTACGATTATGAATGTTAGGCTAAGAGAGATGATTAAAGCAAATGAATGATGATGAAAAATTATTGGAATGAGAAAGTGGAAGGAAAGGGAGTACCCTGAGAAAACCCACAAGCACGATGTTGTCCGCTATAAACTTGTTTGTAGGGATGGTACCAAGACCGAGACCGAGACGGACTTTTATATACCGAGACGAGACCGAGACGGACTTTTAAATATCGAAACCGAGACAGACCTCTATAAATCGAGACGAGACCGAGACGAGACTTAGGTCAGTCTCGAAAGTCTCGGTCTCGTCTCGAATATTGATATTGATAAATACTAAAATTATCTTCACTCAAAATTTGTTTCGTTGCTGTGTTAGATAATATGAGAACGGTTCACTAATGCACAGCGGCGTGTTTAGGGGTGGTTATCGGGCTCAAACCCCTCCCGAAATAAATTTGTGGTAATTTTTTGCATTGCACGTACAACGCAAATGTTTCTTACTCGTTCCTCAAGCCTCTTCCGAAACAAAATCCAACGCTGATGCAAATAGAATTCTCTCTCTCTCTCTCTCTCTCTCTCTCTCTCTCTCTCTCTATATATATATATATATATATATATATATATATATATATATATATATGGCCACGGTGCTACCCAGGTCCGCCCTGCATGGGTTCCCGGGGCCCAACTTTAATTTTAAATGGAAGCAAGGGTGAATGGTACATCATTCGATAGATCTTGAAAAACTAAAAAGGGTTGTGGCAAAACATCTTTCATATCGGGCACTGTATGCAGAATAGCCAAGACATGTTGCCTCTATCAGATATAGTAAAATATGCAGTAACACTAATATAAAAACGGTTGAACATAAATGAACCGAACAAAAACTCAAATAGAAAATGTCGTGTGGCACATCGTTTGATATTGTCGCGGAGACTTCCAGGGCCACCTTTTATGGGGGCCCAGGGCGGAACCTCAAAATTGTAAATGGAAACATGGGGTGAATGGTACCTCGTTCGACATATCTTTAAAAACTAAAGAGTGCTGTTGCAAAAGATTGTTCATTGGGTCATCGTTTTCAAAATGACCACCAAGACATGGTACCTGCATCAGGTAAAACGTCCAGCATCACTAATATGAAAACACCAGAACAAATATTCGAATAGGAAACCGCAAAGGGTATTTATCATTCTATAGCTCGGGAATGTTGCAACAGTCGAAAAGATTATTAGAGTGAAAGTGCCATAATGGAAAGAAAGAAATCTAACTCCTAGAAAATTATCGCTCCAACCTCACTCCGTGAGTGAGTGAAGCGGGAAGGATGGGTGAAATTACAAATGAGAGCCTTAGTTTTTGCAAATTGTATCTACGAAACAAAGTTATTTGAAATGTGTTTTTATAAGAGATAAATGTCTCTGTAATGGGATAAAGTATGTAAAATTCTTATTAAATCGTACCTTCCATTTTGATTGCAGGCAATGGTTTGATGCAAAAATGAATCAACTGAAATGCGAAACCAATTTGTCGAACAATGCAGTTTTAGAACAATGTTTACAAACGTTGGTTTTGTTCAACAGTCGTCTGCATGATATTGGTTCGCTTCTTTTCCTTCTATGTCTTCTTGCATGTGATAGAATACGAGTTTCACTGAGATGTCCACAGTTACATTCCGAATAACTTTCAACGGTAATTTCAGTTGTGATCCTTAGTAACGAAAAGGTACATACTGATGCAGATATGTCCCAAAAATCTTGCACGCAATGCGTTAAATTATCAGGGGCGAAGGGGCGGGTAAAATGGTGTTAAACTTGAATTTAACCTTATTTTTATTCCCTTATTTCACTTTATTTTTATTCATTACAATACCAGTCATTTGTACACACAAGTGTTTCAGACAAACCATATCTATTGCAAATAAAAAGTGAGGTTCTCATTTGAGATTTTAACATTCATTCCCGCTTCACGTACTTACGGACAGATCGGAAAGATCATTTTCTATCATTTCCTCTTTTACATCATGTCAATTATACTTTAATAATCTTCTTCTCCGTTGCATTATACTCGAGCCGTGGGATGATAAATACCCTCTGTGCTTGCCTATACGAGTTTTATTCTGTTCATTTATCTCCAACTATTTTCATATTAGGGGTCTAGTGGTACTGGATGTTTTATCTGATACAGGCACCATGTCTTGGCGGCCATTTTGAAAACGTCGACCGATGTGAAAAATATTTTGCCACAACACTTTTTACTTTTTAAAGATCTATGGAACGAGGTATTACTCGCCCCATGTTTCCATTTAAATTTTTAAAGTTTGGCCCTGGTAACCCATGAAAGGCGGCCCCGGGAGGCGCCGCGACAACACCATTCGGTGTGCCCCATGGCATTTCCTATTTGTGTTTTTGTTCAACCGTTTTCGAGATATTTCCGTGGAAAGATTGTCCCTATAGCCCTCCCCTAGAATCTGTGATATATATATATATATATATATATATATATATATATATATATATATATATATAACTCAAATGGCATGGACGGTACAATGCGCATCAACTACCTTAGCGTCAAATACTATGATCATGGAATAATCTATTTCGAATGAATGCAGGAACAAAGTTACAAGAAACGGAAAATTTAAATGTTTCTAAAGAAACTTTGAAAACGCGCTGACATTCACGTCTCATCATGTAGATGCTTCCAAAAGACTTAAATGCTTACAACTCCATTTACAACAATTGTTTCAAATCGTTTCAAAGATACCAAACACATTGGTAGTGATTGTTACACTGCTTAAAATGACGTACAAATATTTTATAATGATTATTGCTTTCCTTTGCTTCTATAACATTACAACAGTTTTTGGTGGTTTTAATTACAACAAGTCGCAGTTACATTATTTTAAGCAGTGTTGCCCACTTAAATAAATAGCTAAATATTATTCTAAATATGTGCAAATAACGTAGATAAACTGCAAAATATTTTAAAATTACTCGTAATTTGTTTTATGGTGCAAGAATGCTTTCAAGAGACGATGTTTTTCATAGTCTTTGGGCTACTTATAATGTTAATGTTTAAATCTTCATTTCAGCAATACATGTAAATGCAAATTGTAACTGAAATTAAATGTAACTGATACATTTTCAGTAACACTAGTTGCTCCCCCTAAACCTTTACACTTTGGTTTAAGATTGTGCTTAATTAAAAGTTCTAATTACACCCTAATTACATTTCACTTGCTTTAGTTTGACCACCGACAACCTAAAACTCGATCCATACCATATAGCTATATGCCATTATTCAAGAACTTACAGTTAGTAATACACAGTGTTCACTTTTGTTTTGTTTTGTTTAACGTACCACATTTATGCTAGGGCGGCTAACGGAGACGTGAAGCTAATGATTATAGTGGAATCCAAACCACTTCGGTCGTTCAACTTTACACCTACCGGAAATCGAACTCGGGACCACGCGAACCGAAATCAAGAGTTCTAGCCGCTAGACCAAATGAGGTCCTCACATTGTGTTGATTTAAATCATGCAGTCAGTGTTGTCAGATTAAAAAGTAGCGTGTCTGTACTCCGAAAGTAGCGAATTCGAACTATTTGTAGCCCAAATATATAGAAACGAATACTGATGGTGCTAATGAAATAATTTAATATGAGCTGGAAAGTGTGCTGGATGTATTGCAAGAAGAAATTATGATGGAAGGACGAAAACAATTCTAGACTGGATACCACGAGACAAAAACAGCCTAGGAAACCTCCGCATACAAGGTGTGACGAAATCAAGAGTCACTGAGGAGTAACCTGGAAAAGAATTGCCCAAGTTAGATAGTTGTGGAGAAGACTTGGAAAGACCTTCATCCAGCAATGGATTGATAATGGTTTATTATGATGATGGTGATGATTTTATTATATTTAAACCTCGGAGGTAAACTAAACCAAGTCATAATTTCGTAATTTTACAGAAGCGAAAAACCGGTTCCTCAACTAAGACTAAACATATAACTTTTACTAGGTAAGGTAGGGTAAAAATAGATCCAAAATTTAATGAAAATCATAGAGCGAAAAAAGTATTTTTTACTATTCAATTTATCATGTTGCAGCAAAATTACGAAAATTAATACAAAAGAAAACTAGAAAGTTAAGAATCACTTGTTTTGGCGAATGGGAAAAAATAGATACAGATAACTCGAATTACCTATATACTTATATAATATGTATGTCCATGTTTCGCAAGTAATTTTCAATCAATATAAAATTTCAAATTCATAAACGCAAGATTAATTTTCTCGAAGAAAGACTGCACGCACCGTTGGGAGCTCAGGAATAAGATTAATCTATGTTACGGCACTGAATATGTGCTTACGTAATGCATTACGACGTTATGAACTTGTATAAGAACAGAATGCACTTAAAATGAGACGCGAACTATGCGAAACATCGAACTTTGAATCTAACTTGTTTTGTGATCCAACTCGAGACCTCACATAGCAAAGATTAGTGTAGAAGCTCCCACCACAAGGTTCTGGACGTTCGTGTCAATTAAACACGGAGATGTGAAACAGTAATAAAGTATTTCATCAATTTCAAACAAAATACGTGTATTGTAGTAATAATTTACCCTATTTGTTAAGATAATGAACGTTATATTCTGTTTTTAAAATGACAGTCAAAGCAGAATGTATTGAATAATGAGAAATTGTAAAGTTTCAATTTCGGTATGATTAAATACATTCGTGCTGCTATGTGTTGCGTTATCCGTTAGGAGGTATTGAACAATTCTGATTCAAAGGAAGGAAATAAACTACTGTATAGTACTGGAGTTAATTTAACACAGTTTAATTGTATAGGGAGCACTGAGGCCATTTGAAACAAACTCTATTGCTGAAAGTGAAATATGAGTTCTATTAGGGTTTTAGGGTGATATACCCACTGATCATTGAACCTGGAATACGTGCACGGAAAGCATTAGCACTAGCAAATTAGATATGAAGAGGTACACCATACCATAATTCTAAGTCAAAATGAAAGGAAAAAATAAGTGGAAACGACAGACTGTACGAGAATAATACTTTCACTATTTTAATTTTACACTATTTATTTCGACACTTTCGAGACTTTCGAGACGAGACCGAGATTTGGTAGTCGAGACCGAGACCGAGATCGAGACAAGCATCTGTTGAACGAGACGAGACCGAGACCGAGACGGTGAGTTTTTACGCGAGACGAGACCGAGACCATTATTTATCAACCGAGACGAGACCGAGACTGTACAAAGTCTCGTCTCGATACCATCCCTACTTATTTGGCCGGGAATCGAAGCAGAGACCCCACGCACCAGAGGTAAGCGCTCTACCACTGAGCCACCGTGCCTCCTTGCGATCGGTCGAGTAGGATAGAGATTTGAAACTAACCAATGAGCGTTATTCCATTAAATAAAGGCTGAAGGTGACAGAGTTATTAATAACATTAGGTGATTATGAATTAATTTGTTTAATGAAAATGTAGGAGGAAAGAGGAGATTTCCAAGTAAACCCATGAACACAATACTGTCCACCACGAACTTGTATGGCCGGGGTACGAACATGGACCTTTTGCACTAAAGGTAAGAACACTTCCACTGACCCACTCTAATCCGCCATGACCCCGCAGACATGTTTTAATATGGTCATTCTCACGATCGTGACCCTTAACTTTATCAGAATCGCCTACAACTTGTGAGCGTGAGAATATTTCTAGTTAGAGATACTTTCTCACTTTACTTAAGTTCAATGAAAGAACGAAGGGAATATGGAAGAAGGAATAAGAACAGGGAGAATATGAATAAGTAATTACGTACCTTTGCTTTTCTACGAAGAGATGATGATGATTGGTTGTCATTCTCATATTACATTTATCTGAATATGCCCCTCCCCCCAGCCCATCTTTACCTTCCCTGAATGAAGAAATTAAGGGAAAGTAAGATCTTAGAATGACAGAAATGCAAATATCATTAAACGTTGAGACTTCACATTGTAAACAGACCTTTCTATTCGTTTTTAATTGAAGAAGGAAGTAAGATAGAAAAGCAAATGAAAGCGAACTTTTAAACGAGAAAAACTTCATTTTATTTTCCTTTGCTGACAGGTATAACAATGATATAGAAGAGTGGATCACAAATACCAATAATTTTCCTTATTTTCTTAAATAAAAAATGACTTTTATTATTCGATATTATTTTTTTTAAAAAAAGAGAAAATAATATCTGCTACTTAGAAAAAAAATGTTCAAAATAATGCTTTATTACTTTCGCATGACAACAAGGGTAAAGGAGGTCCTTGTAATTATGAAATAAATGAGTTTCATTTTCTATATTGTGAAACTACAGGAGATTTTCTAAGTACGAAGATTTAATGTTGAAAACTGACGTGGTACCAGGTTTCTACAGCATGACGCGCTGCCCACTCCCTAATTTCAAAGATTTATATCTACTAATAGGAGGAAAATAAGTAATATACCTACTGATAGGAGACATCTTGCTATTAATCACCTAACAGTTACAGGCTTATTTACGGAATACAACACCAGGAAAATTGCGTCCATTACAGTCAATGGTTTGATGCAACCTCTTCATATAATTTGCAAACACACGTTTTAGCAATGCACCGAATGTGGCCGCAACCTGTTCAATAATGCCGTAGTAGTATGTTAAATAAAAGTAAACAATCATGAATATTCATGAGTGTGTACTTTTCTGACATGGTAGCACTTGGTAATGCACGTTTTAAAAAATGGATACACCCTTTTTCCCCGCATACTAATGACATAATGTATGCAGGTGTATCCGGAGGTAACATGACATATAATAAATGTTTCCGGTCAAAAGAAATGTTAATGGGACAAGCAGAATACAGAAAAAACCTTTCGGAAATAAAATATGCAGATCACACACGTAGAACAAGGTAATTCATTAATATTCAGCACAAGTAACGCGACAGCTGCTGCTGGAGAATTTTCTAGAAATTTGGATCGTTGGTATGAGTGAAAGAAAGCACTGGAAAACTTCCAGATCTTTTTTTAATTTATTATTGTTGGAATAGGGGAAAGAACACACTCGAAACTTCTGGAAAGATTGAAGGGCATATAAATACTGATGCATTTGCATGATGTGTACATTTAGAAAGAAGAGGCCACCAAGTACATCAAGTGTTAACTTTGCGAAGAAGATATTTTATTACTAGGAGAGATTGGAAGATTGGTAAGTACTAACATTGTGGTTTTCTTGTATTATACTTGTTCATTTTTTATATGGGAAAGGGACATATTGTAATTGTTTGGAGTATAAGGGGGACGGAACTGTTTGGTTTTATCGGAAATTGATTGCGGATTTCCGGCATTGAAAAAATGATATGACTCGGTGTACTTTTATGGAATTATAACTTGACTAAGATATAGTATAATGTAATATGTAGGGAATCAACATTAATGATTGCACCGGGAATCGAATGAGTATTCTCCCATTTGGAGAACCGTACGATAAACCTTTTGCTTAGCAGATATTGTTACTTATATGTAGCTATGAATTGTGTAAGACGTATAACTGGTATTTAGAAAGTATATGGGCAGTTTTATTGAGTAGGGAGCCATGATACTGCCGGAAATCGAACCAGGGCTATCCCACGTGGAGAACCGTGCGCTTGCTTGCACTGTAGACTTTTTTCAGTTATAAATGGTATATTTTACAATCTTATATTGGGTAGGTAGTTAACAGAATGCGCCCCGGGAATCGAACAATGGCTCTCTTACATGCAAAGCTAATATGGTTGAGCGTTAGTGTTACGTTGAATATCATATTTTTTTTGTAATTTGAAAAGTCGTAATACGGTAACTAATTGCATTTTTTTCTTTTCTGTTTTAGGTGCTGAAGCAAATAAGTGATAGAATAGAGAAAAAGCAGAGAGCGACGTGGATTTCAATTGGATTATCACTTAAACAGAGATAAACTATTATTCGGTAAGTTTTATTATTATTATTATTATTATTATTATTATTATTATTATTATTATTATTATTATTATTATTATTATTATTATTTTCAAAATTTTGTTTGTTTTCAGGTTTTTTAGTCATTGTATACATATATTGATTGCACTTTTTTTGTCTTGTATTTTACAGAAAAAAATGGAGTTTTACTTTGAGGAATTTAACGTGATTGATGAAACCATTTTCCAGGGAAGACTGAGAGGCTTGGATAGTGCTGAACGTGTTTTACAGACTTGGCAACAAGTAGTGGACCTGCAAGCAGCAGGGTATGTTGGATCGTCTGAAATTGTAAGTGATCTACTATCGCTTTTGTACCTATATTATAAAAATAATCAATATATCGTTCTGAATAATGTTCGCTCAGCAGCGGATATTATAGAGCTTTTTGACCACGGATTTTTCCGTGAAGATCGACTGTATGATGCGGCATTTATGTCATATTTAAATTATATGGCTTCTGAGAAGGGGCAGTTAGAGCGAGTGAGTGACAAAAGTGTATCCGCGTTCTTTTCATTTACGGGAAATCGAGAAAATGTTCAATCAGAACATAATGATGATGATGATGATGACTCATTACATATTGATTGGGCACTATTAAATGAAATTAATTTGGATGAACCAGTAGAAATTCAAAATTCCGAAACTGACTTTACAGAGATGTTGTGGCAAAAATTACAAGAAATTGAGGAAGAAAATGCGCGTGTTGATCGTCTGAATAATGCACATTATTCAGAAGATATGCGACCCACAACTTCTCAGCACCCTCCATTGCGAGGGTATGGAGGAAATGAAATAGAGTGTAATATGTTTGAAATTGTGGGGAGAAATGTGAGAGAGTACCCGCGTTTCAATATGAAAGGGGTGGAAATTATTGTAAAACCAACTGTACAATATGTAATTACAAATCCCGTGGATTATATTACATCCATGATGGATTATGCGCTTTCTACCGTTCTGAGGGATACACGACCCCACGATTTTGTCGGTTTAAGAATAAATTCCGACCGAGATCTCCTGAATAAAGAAGTGTTTGTTCCATGGCGAAAACGTCAAAATTTGAATACCGATGTGGTTCTTAGAACGGTGGAAAACGTACTAAATAGCAACGAATCATTTCTTTTAGGAAATCAATTAGAATTCCGGTTTGATATCGTTGATGGATTACACGGACAGGGTATAGGTAAACGCGCAGCGGTAAGAAAATATGCAGAAATGAGTATGTTTTTCAAGGATCATGTGGTGGCCACAAAGGCTAGTGATTTTCTTTGTCTGCCAAAATCCATAGTATATTGGATTACGAAACATGAAGAGAGTAAGCAGGCTTTATACAATATGACCTTGCCTACACGCAAAACATGGGAAAATAAAGCACAAAAATTGTGTAACGATGCGAAAATGTACGTTGAACGGAAACAGGGATTTGATTTGGAAGATGTAGTTGCTTTTCAAAATTATTTAGTGAAAAAGAATTATCAAATTGTAGTATATGAATTACCGGAAAATTCCAGAACACCTGTGGTACGCTACCCAGGAATAAATGCTGAGAAAAAGATATTTATTTTGTATCAGAGAGGGGATACTGTGGGCCACTTTCAACCCATTAAGAATATTACTTCGTTTATGGGTAAGACAAGTTTTTGCTTTTCGTGCTTGGAAGGATTTCATGAAACACGTGCGGCTCACCAATGTCAGATGAGATGTTCGTACTGTGAACATTTTCATGGTAAAGAAACGAACGCGAAATTGGTACATTGTACACAATGTAATAGAAACTTTGCTGAAGGCACTTGCTTTACTAACCATTTAACACTAAATAAAGTAAAGAAATCCACATGTGATTACGTGAAATTGTGTAACGCATGTGGTGTAATTTATGATGTGAGAAAAAGAAAATCAGCTCATGTATGCGGCGACTACTATTGTAGTCTTTGTAAAGTGCACGTAACTGTTGGCCATCGATGTTTCGTTCAAAAGTGTAAACTAAAACGCACTGAACGGTTTTTGTATATTATATTTGATGTGGAAACCATGCTATTAGCACCAAATGAGAAAGGTGAACGGGAGCATGCCGTAAATTTATGTTGTTGTTTGAATGTATGTTTCCACTGCATAAATACAGGAGTAGATAGTTTGTGTTTCAAGTGCGGAGATAAAATATCCGGGAACCGTATGTTTTCTTTCACAACCATGGAGGCGTTTATTGAACATGTGCTTATGGAAAGACCAGAGTATCAGATCATTGTGGCACTTGCTCACAATAATTCGCGATATGATGGTCTATTTTGTGTTCGCACACTTATTGAGAAACAAAAAATAACTCCACATGTTCTTATGCACGGTCAAAAGATATTTCAAATTAGTATTAGTAATCGTTTTTATTTTCGGGACACTTTTCTTTATCTTGGTGTAAAATTATCCAAATTACCGAAAACCTTAGGATTGAATGTTGAATTGAAAAAAGGAGATTTTCCATATCTCTTTAATACAGAGGAACATCAAAATTATGTTGGAGAATGGCCGGCACTGCATTATTATGACCCAGACTCACGTAGTACGGCAGACCGGGCAGAACTTATGCTGTGGCATGAAGAGCGAGTACGGAATGGTGATATTTTTGATTTTCAGAAAGAATTGTTGGAGTACTGCCGGAACGATGTGCGTATATTGGCGGAGGCAGTAATTAAATTTACCTCCATGATTGAAGAGAAAACAAATGGTATTCAATGTTTTATTTCCAGCACGACGATCGCTAGTCTAGCAATGTTGACGTACCGGTGTCATCACCTGATTGAAAACACAATTCCAGTTATTCCTCCAAACGGGTTCCAACTTACTCAACAACAGAGTATTAAAGCATTAAAATGGTTGAAGTATATGGAACATGTAACAAAGAGATCTATTGTTACTTCGAATAATGCGTTGGAGGAACGGTTTGGCAGATATAAAGTCGATGGTTTTGACGCTAAAACAAACACTATATATCAGTTCATGGGATGTTACTGGCATTCCTGTAAAAGCTGTTATAAAGATAATAGAAATAGCATTTTATGCAAAGAAAATGGTGCGTACAACACTTTTGAAAAGAGATACGAACAAACAGTGCACTGCCGCAACTATTTGAAAAAATTAGGCTATAATTTAATAGAAATTTGGGAATGTGAATGGGATGCAATGGTAAAACGTGATAAACATATACAGAAGATCCTCGAACAACGGTGCAAACATATTCGTGATCCTCTCATTCCGAAATCTGCCTATCAAGGAGGTAGAACAGAAAATTTTAAGTTATATGTAGACTGTGCAGAGGACGAATACGTAGTTTACGTAGATGTCACCTCGCTTTATCCCGCAACAATGTGTAAACGAGGCATGCCTGTGAATGTACCTAAAGTACACAATGGCCCCAATTTCCCCAATGTGCGAAACATTCATGGACTTGTAAAATGCAGTGTTCTTCCACCCTCCGATTTATATTTTCCAATCCTCCCTTATGTTACGGGAGGAAGATTAATCTTTGGATTGTGTAAATCGTGCATGGATGAACAAAATGATGATGAATGTATGCACATAGATCTTGAACGTATCATTACCGGTACGTTTTGTACCCCCGAACTGCACAAAGCATTAGACAATGGGTATGAGCTAATTGAAATTCATGAAATATGGGAGTTTGATTTATTAGTTCCGGAAAAAGATGTTTGTGAAGGATTATTTGGGTCATATGTGAAATCCTTTTTACAAATGAAACAAGAAGCTTCAGGCTTTCCTGCAGAATGCACTACAAAAGAAGAGCAGGAAAAGTACATTCAAGAATATTTCAGGCATGAGGGAATACAGTTAAATTATGAGAACATAGAATATAATCCAGGCCTGCGCAGTACAGCGAAACTGTTTTTGAATTCGCTGTACGGAAAATGGGGACAAAGAACAGACCTTTCACAGTGTACAATGGTTGATACAGCAGAGGATTTTTTAAAAATTTTAACAGATCCTAAATATGAAATTCAAGCTGTAACACCAGTTGGTGAAACTCATTTAATTGTTCAATATAAAGACTGTGAGAGTGAAAATATCCCATTAGCATTTTCAAATGTTGTGCTGGCAGCATTTATAACATCATGGGCACGACTGTGGTTGTATGATCTACTAACAAGTGTTGGAGAACAGAATGTAATCTATTGCGATACGGACAGTATCATGTTTATACAAAGAAAAGATGAGCAACTCCCATTAAAATTAAGTTCGTATTTGGGTGGGTTAACAAATGAAGTTCCCGAAGGTTGGGAAATACGTAAAGTAATAGCATTAGGTGCAAAGAATTACGCCTACGCTTTACGCAATGCTAGTGGGGAAATGAAATATGTGTATAAAATACGTGGAATAACATTAAATCACAGAACAAGTGATAAAATTAATTTTGATAGTTTTTATGATTTAGTGACGGGGAATCGGGAGGCAACTGTAATCGAAATGCCATCCAAAATTGTTCGAAAACCAGATTTGCGCATCTTTTCTCGAAGAGAACTAAAGACACATCGAATGGTGACCAGTAAACGTAGACGAATAGACGCTGACAATGTGACTGACGTACCAAAAAGTGTTACTGTTCCGTATGGCTATAGATCTCATAAATGATTGGCCAGAGACTCGTTTTTTTGGGGGGGAATAAAAAGCAGAGTTTCTATCACATTGTGTCATTTGCAACAAAGATGTTACGTTTTAAACATCCGTGCACTATTCTCATAGCCGGCCCTTCCCGTGCTGGTAAAACTCACTTTGTGAATCGATTAATCAAAGAAAGAAATGATATGTTTAATGTTTCCTTTAAAGAAATTGTATGGTGTTATGGCGCAGTTATACCAAACTTGGACGTTGATGCAAAAATACGTTTTCTGGAAGGAATCCCCGATATAAATACTTTTGATATAAGTGAAAATTCATTACTCATATTAGATGATTTAATGTCAGAAACAAATGACGATGTGGCCAAATTATTTACCAAGTACGCTCACCACAAGAAATTAACCGTAATATTTATTGTTCAAAATTTATTTCCAAAAAACCGGCATGCTCGAGATATTAGTTTAAATGCACATTATATAGTGGTATTTAAGAATCCACGTGATAAGTTACAAATTGAATATTTAGCAAGACAAATTATGCCTCGTGAAAGCAAACAACTCGTGAATGTCTTTGAGGAAATTACACAAAAACCACACACGTATTTATTGTTTGACCTTACACAACAAACACATGATGCCCTACGACTGAGAACAAATATATTTCCCGGAGAAATAATGCATGTGTACAGTAGTGTTAAAAACGCTGCCACACCGTTTTATGTTTAGTTAGCATCAAGATGTTGAAGGTAAAACATCATTACAATACGCTCTGCACGCTTGCGAAATGCAAGCCATCCGATCGGAAAGTTATTCTTCAAAACGCACCGGGTGATTTGATTCGTACCATATCACAAGTAGCAAAAAATACTATAAAAGGAAATATCCCCATATCATTAATTCAGAAGCAAAGGCTCCGTAGACATAAGAAGATCTTACGTGCTCTCTCCTCAAAACTTTCTCTTAAAAAGAAAAAGAAATTATTACTACAGAAAGGTGGTGCATTACTTCCATTAATTCTCGGGCCACTCATTGGTGCCTTAGCCTCAACAATTTTTGGAAGATAACATGTCGGAATTACGTAAAATGCTATTAGTTCCAGAAAATGCACTTCATAGAATACAATCTAATTTAAAGACGCATGAAGCATATCAATCAAGACTAGATAAAGATATGAGCGAAATCTTACAACGTACAGATTTGAGTAGAGAACAAAAATGGAAATTGTATCAGCAAGTATTACATCAATATTTACATTATAAATCGAGTCCCACACCGGAAAATCCTATTGCTCTACCCATTGTTGACTCAGAAAATGCAAGTAGTCGTACAGATAGTGGTATTTTAACTCTTGTACCCGATATATTACAATCAGTACCAAAAACACTTCGAAGGAAAACGGATTTATTACTTAAACAACTCATTAATTCACAGAAAATCTCGTGGGATCAAACAGGTACAGTAACTATCGATGGAAATATCATTCCCGGTTCCAATATTATCGATTTAGTAAATGATGTCGTTCGTACACGAAAATATTCAACACAACCAGTAGGATT
This sequence comes from Thermobia domestica, assembly GCF_964235325.1. Taxonomy (NCBI): domain Eukaryota; kingdom Metazoa; phylum Arthropoda; class Insecta; order Zygentoma; family Lepismatidae; genus Thermobia; species Thermobia domestica. The sequence continues at coordinate 97,622,856 of NC_137468.1, forward strand.
ACAGCCATTTAAAACGTTATTGGATGATATTAATGTTCCTCGGGAGTTTATTAGTTCACGTACACCAGGACCGCCTTCACCTGCTTTTACAACCCCGAAAGTGACTGGCAGTAAAATTCGAAAACGGCATTCTTCTTCGACTGCAGTATCTCCCGCAATTGCAGCTAACGTATTTCGGTATTGGAAAGAATATAAAATGTAAATAAGAAATGACAAAATTATCAAAAATCTATTACAAGTATTCAGATCCTGCATCTTTATCCAGTGTTAGTACATTAGAACGTAAAACAAAATTATCCCGAGAGAAAATTAAAAAATGGTTAGCATCACAAGATGCATATACAATGCACGCTCCAATACGAAAAACATTTCCAAGGAAACAATATTATGTTAGTGGTCCTAATGAAACATTACAATGCGATTTGGCGGACATGCAAAATATTGCAAAGTATAATGACGGATATCGCTATATTTTATGTGCAATTGACATTTTTTCGCGGTACTTGTATTGCATTCCTGTGAAAACAAAGAAAGGGCCTGAAATGGCTAATGCAATAACTTCAATTTTAAACCAAGTGCCATTACTGGTTCACGTTCAAACTGATTTAGGGTCAGAATTTTATAATCGCCATGTAAAGAAAGTGTTTAAAGATTTTGGGATTAATCATTATAGTGTACATTCGGAAATGAAATGTGCGTTAGTAGAAAGAGTAATTCGTACCATTAAAAGTAAAATATATCGTTATTTTACTGCAGAAAATACGTATCGGTACATTGATGTGTTGGATCAAATTGTACACAATTATAATCATAGTTATCATTCAACTATTAAAATGGCACCCGCAGAAGTAAATGATTCAAATATCAATCAAGTGTGGAATACGCTGTACGGAAAGACTGTACACAAGAAGAAATTAACTTGTAAATTTCAAGCAGGAGATTATGTTCGTATTACTAAATATAAACATAAGCTTGAAAAAGGATATTTGCCAAATTGGTCTAGAGAAATATTTCTCGTTGATAAATGTATAAAATCAAATCCTGTAACTTATAAATTAAAAGACTGGAATGGTGATGAAATTAAAGGAATATTTTATGCTGAAGAATTACAAAAAATATTTCTAAGCTCAAACAAGACCTATTTAATTGAAAAAGTTCTTCAACGTAAGAAGGGGTGGGTTTTCGTAAAATGGTTAGGCTACCCAGAAAGTATGAATTCGTGGATTCGAGTATCTAGTATTCAGTCTGCATAATGAATTCGTCATTGAAACACGGTTTTTACGTGACGTTACCTTCCAATGCAAGTAGTACACTTTTTGATAATACAACATCCTCATTTCGAGTAAAACTTGCAAGGGCCATAGATTTAACGGACGGAGAGTGGGTTGTGGGCTTAACACAAATTAATATACCGTGGAGTTTTTATAATGTTGGTCCGAGTGAACAAATTACAATCGATACATTTATTGATGGTGAATATATTCGATATCCTGTTAAAGTAACAGAGGGATATTATGCATCCATTAAAGCCATCTTAAATCTAATTCCCGAGAAAGTACGTATAATAAAATATAATTATTTTAAGAATCAAGTGTATATTCAACATTCCTTCCGGTCACGTGATCGGTGTATTCTAGACATAACAAAAGGTTTACAACATATACTCGGTTTTATGAATGAAAATTCAAATTTTTATAATTCAGTGGTGTATATAAAAGATCAACATAGGGAACAATTTCTGGCTCCTCAGGGAAAATATCCCTGTAACCTTGATTATAATATTCCAACAGAAGTTAACGTATGTGTGGATATTGTAAAACAACAAGAAGAAATTGGACCTTTACTTCGTAAAATTAGTATATTTTACGAGCGGTATGGACGAATCAAAAATATTTTATTTCATAACCCGCAGTACGTGAAAGTTGAAAAGAAATATTTTGATACGATAGAAGTAAACTTAAAAGATGAACTCGGTATAAACTTACCATTTCGTTTTGGAACTTCGAACTTGACACTTCACTTTAAACGAAAATGATTTCTGAAAGCATCGAAGACAGTTTCTACATTACACTGGTTTCAAATGCAAGTACAGACGTTTATCCTAAAAATAGTCCAACCCATTTCATTAATAATTTGAAAAATACTGTACGTTTAACAGATACGGATTGGTGTGTCGGATTAAGTGAAATACATATTCCTTTAACGTGTCATAATGTCACCGAAGATGAAAATATCGTTTGGTACAAATTAGAAGGTCATGAAATTATGAAAAGTAAAATTACTCCTGGATATTATGCAAACATTGAACACATACTGGAAGAATTAAATAAAGTTTCAGAATTTATACGATTTAACGCTTCCAATATTATTCATGTTACTTCTGAACCAAACGTTGAATTTATAACACTTTCACCTACTTTGGCTATACAACTAGGTTTTCATGAAAAAAATGACCTCGTTATTCAAAAACAGGGATTTAAACAACCATACTTAGATATTGGATATCCTTTTCAAATTTTTGTGTATACTGATCTTATTGAATATCAATTGGTGGGAGATACGCAAGCTCCCTTACTACGTATTGCAACTGTTGGCAATATGACTTATGGAAAAGTTCAAACGTTACGATATCAAGATATTCACTATATACCACTCTCTAAATTTTGCTTTAACAGTGTTGAAATACTACTAAAGGACCACGCAGGACGAAATTTACCATTTCGTTCCGGGACATTGACAGTGACACTTCATTTTAAACGTTCTCCTGGAAAATGAAAAAGCAACATACGTATTATCAGCGGGGACGTGGCCTTCCCTTCTTTTCAGGTCCAGTTTATCAACGGGGTCATGGGATTGGTAGTTTCTTTAAAGGTTTATTTCGTTTTGCATTGCCTTTATTAAAACAAGGTGCCAAAGCTGTAGGCCGGCAAGCGTTACAAACCGGTATACAAGTTGCAGGTGATGTACTAGAAGACCGTCCATTTAAAGAATCCGTTCGTGCTCGCGTAGAAGAAGCTGGAGAAACATTAAAAACTAAAGCTGCAAATAAACTTAGTCAGTTGTTAACCGGTAGTGGTAAGAGACGTCCACGAAAACGTAAGGCTCCTGCTATTGTACAATTCGGTCCTCCGGTCAAACGTAATCGAAAATATTCCGGTGATATATTTAGTTAATCATGGCTTTACTCAGTGGAAGCAGTCCTGAATGTTGTACAAGTGAACTTGATTTGTTTACTATTCCAATGACTCAAACTGCTATTGAGTCGTCTTCCACTGTTGAATATCGTCCGGTTTCTACTTTATCGTCAGAAGGACCAATTGAATTTGTTGTACCTGGTGAAACTGGTGATTTTATTCACACTGCATACTTGTATCTCTATGTAAAATGTAAAATTACAAAAAACGATAATACAAATTTAGTTGCGGCGGATATTGTTGCACCTGTAAATAATTTTCTTCATTCGTTATTTAGTCAAGTTGATGTTTTATTAAACGATAAATTAATTAGTTCATCATCTGGTTCATATCCGTACCGTGCTTATATCGAAACATTATTAAATTATGGTAGTGATGCCGCTCGAACCCATTTAACTGGGGGATTATGGTATAAAGATACTGCAAACCAATTTAATGTATTAGGTAATGCAAATACTGGATTTACAAATCGTGCCCAGTATGTTAGAAATAGTGCATCATTCGATATGTATGGCCGTATCCATGCTGATATTGCCGGTGTGGGATGTATGCTTCCTAATAAAGTAAGCTTACGTGTAAAATTACATCGTACAAAAGATACGTTTTGTTTAATGTCTGCTGAAAATACAGCATATAAAGTCAAACTTGAAGACGTAACACTTCACGTGCGGCGTCTAGATATTGCTGCCGACTTAGCTATGCAAATCAATGCTGGCATGGAACACATTCCGGCCAGCATACCTCTTACTCGTGTTGAAACTCGTACCTATACCATTCCCGCAGAAGTAAGTTCATATAATCTCGATAATTTATTTTTGGGTAAAGTACCAAAAGGTGTTGTTATAGGTTTTGTATCAAACGCTGCATTTAATGGTCAACCACATGTAAATCCTTTTGAATTTCAACATTTTAACGTTAATAAACTGCAATTACAAGTTGGTTCAAAATCATTTCCACCGACACCCCTCACTCCTAATTTTGAAAATGGATTATATGTTCAAACATATTCCACTCTGTTTTCCGGTACTGGTATATATTATCAAGATCATTCACATACAATTTCCCGTGAAGAATTTCGACATGGATACACTTTGTACCCGTTCATTCTATCTCCAACAGGAACATTAGATGATTCTACGTGGGATGTCATACGTGATTCCCCTGTCAATTTAAAATTATCATTTTCTCAACCTCTACAAAATTCCATTACATGTATTGTGTACGCTCAATTTGACTCTCTCATTCAAATCGATAAAGACAGGAATGTATATACTGATCATACAATGTAAAATTTCGTCATTTGAGTGCCATGAGGGTTATTGTTCACTTCTCCGCGTTCAACGATAATGATGATCATATTATTATTAAGGAACTTGCAATTGTAAATCCTGATATCCCCTTTGTACAAAGCTGGATTTTTAAACCACCATATCCATTACATGAATTACGTGTGCCGCTCATACTTTCGAATAAACATCTAGTACAACATGATTATGGTATTGACTGGTACAATGGCGATGTAGATTACTCATTGTTACCTACTATATTGAAACAATATTGTGCTAATACCTGTACCTTGTATACTTATGGTAAAACACGTCAGGACTATCTGCAGCAACTATTGGAACGGACTGTTGTGAATTTAGAAGATTTACAGTGCCCAAAAGCGTCTTCCTTGGGATTTCATGTTTACTCTTGTGCTTATTTAAAACATAGATTTGGACAATTTAAGTGTTGTGTGCGTGAAGCTTTATTATATGCCGAATACTTAAAAGTCTATGGTTATGTTTTATACGTAAATCCAAATAGTGCAATGTATGTTCCATCAAAAATAAAACAAGAGGAGGAAAGTAAGGATGAAATAGACTAATAAACATGTATAGTGATCAATTATTACAAGTGTTACTAAAGGACTGTATTACCGGTGCAAATGTGACTGGAATTTATCCCATTGATCGTTTACCTATACTTGTTCAACACCCTGTAGGACTGATTACTAATTTGGACAAGTCTGATTTACCTGGTAGCCATTGGGTAGCGATCTATATCAATAACAATAAACATGGATACTATTTTGATTCTCTGGCACAGGGTGTGCCTAAACTAATTCAACAGTTCCTACAAAGGAATTGTAAACTCTATTTTGTAAATACTGTACAAGTTCAAGATAATCATTCTATCATGTGTGGATATTTTGTATTATATTTTCTGTATTATATGATACGTGGTGTTTCATTTGACAAATGTATTGCAATGTTTAATCATAAAAAATTAAAAAATAATGATAAGCTTGTCAAAAAACATAATGAAAAAGAAAAAAAGTAGATGTTTGTAGATTTTTAGAAATAAATAAATACCAATTTTTTTAAAACTTTTATATTTTTATTTCTCCATAAAATATATCTTCCTTACAATAGTTTTAAGATTACAATGAAAACATTAAACTTGCTATGCCCTTAGTAAGGGTTGTGGATCGCTCATTTTTCCACCAATAATTCAATTGTTGTGCATTTCGATATGCACATGCCGATTTTGATTCTACTTGCTTATGAAATGAACAAATTTCATTACAAACGGTACCTTGTAATTCTGCTAATGGTGGACAACCTTTTCTTTCCAGATCCACAACGTTTGCTAACGCAAAGATTTTCTTTATCCAAATGGATTTTTCCCCACCTTTACAAAGGAAAGTTGCATCTAATGCACAAAAATCATACATAATATTCCGAATATGTGATACGAGATAGCCAGTCTTACTAGACCATGACAAGCCATGCAAGTGGTTTGTAAGCCAATCGATTTGTTTTTGGCAACCTATTGGTAAATCGTTAAATTCACATGGTACTTTTACTAAACAATGAAAATTTAAAGTATCATCACACGCAGTAAGACAAAATTCACGTATCACAAATTCATTCGGGGAAATCTTAAATCCCTGTATGTCTACAATATACATTTTATGGCAAACTGAAATTTCACACGAACGTTCCATGACAACTGGAATAAGTTGTCCAATAAATTCAGTATTTTTTAAACATTCACCAGTTTTTAACATAAAGTTTGTGATTGAAATTTCACGATGCCGTTCATGAAAAATTTCAAAGAGTTCTACTAAAGTCTTATCATTCAACAAGTGCTTTTCAAGAAAAGTTCCAGGATTATGCTGCATACCACTTATTCCATTTGAGCGTAAGTATACAGTTATCGTTTCTAACACACAATTTTCACTAATGTTTTGTCCACAATTCTCACTATCACAATACATGATTACTAATAAAAGGAAATCAAACAATACACAATTTAACATATGTCCACGTATTTCCCATAATCTTTTTCTAGTAAAATTTTTAATAGAATGGGTCTGTATTCAAAGTCCCACACAAGATCTCGGAAACGTTCAATGAAATTCCATATCATCGCAAAAGGCTGTCCATGCTTTTTTCTGTAAATTGATAATAATTCTTCACGAACTTCAAATTTCGTTACAGCATCTATAGCTTTCCGTTCAAGAGATTCCGTATCCAACACCAAACAATCATGTGTCCATTGACTGCCGTCTCCGAACCCGCAAGCAAAACAAATACAAATATCGTCTGGTTTCCAGTATATTATACAGTCTTTTATACAATCCAATGATGTACGTTCCACAGTACACTCACATGGCAAATTCAAAAATTCTTCCAACTCCCAATTCTCCACCGGGGAATTACTCACTGTTGGTGAAGGTGTAGGGGGATATTCTTCTATTTCATGATCCACATCAAGTAACGGGAAAACTTCTGTTTCCAGTGGCGGAGGTTGCGGGCTCACCACCGGTTGGGATGAAAATTCTGTTCCCGGTAATACATCCAAGTTGGCCGGAATAACTTCTGTTTCCAGTGGTGGAAAGTGCGAAATCACCACCGGTTGGGATAAAAATTCTGTTCCCGGTAATACATCCAAGTTGGCCGGGGTAACTTCTGTTTCCTGTGGCGGAAGTTGCGGGTTCACCACCGGTTGGGATGAAACTTCTGTTCCCGGTAATACATCCACTTTAGACGGGGTAACTTCTGTTTCCAGTGGTGGAAAGTGCGGGCTCACCACCGGTTGGGATAAAACCTCTGTCCCCGGCAAAGATGATGATTCTGCGAGATCACTTTCACCTCTTGTACTAAAATTCAAAGAGTTCGGTGAATCCATGCTTTAAAACCAATCTATAACTCCTTTTCACTAAAAACACTGGCTATTTAATATGTTTCGTCCATCACGTGATATCCCATACCAACGATCCAAATTTCTAGAAAATTCTCCAGCAGCAGCTGTCGCGTTACTTGTGCTGAATATTAATGAATTACCTTGTTCTACGTGTGTGATCTGCATATTTTATTTCCGAAAGGTTTTTTCTGTATTCTGCTTGTCCCATTAACATTTCTTTTCACCCGAAACATTTATTATATGTCATGTTACCTCCGGATACACCTGCATACATTATGTCATTAGTATGCGGGGAAAAAGGGTGTATCCATTTTTTAAAACGTGCATTACCAAGTGCTACCATGTCAGAAAAGTACACACTCATGAATATTCATGATTGTTTACTTTTATTTAACATACTACTTGCCGTCCTTCAACTTAGGAATTTTTATTACGCCTCGGTAGTACACCTTTTCTTTAAGGTGGCTCCCTTAAAAAAAAGTCGGACTAAGGTTTACGATGTCGTTGGAACGAGGAGGCCATAGAATGTCACCAAAACGTGAGATGACAGTCCTGAATGTTTCTCCGAAAAAGTTGGGATGAGAAGTGTTATGTTTCTCGTCTCGACTTGGTTTCGGAATACGATGATAAATTTCACGTCTCTTGATCAACACTAGATAAAAGTGAATGTGAAATTATTCTTGGGTTGCTAAATCAATTTCAAGAAACAACAGTCTCGCTGTCTATTAACGTATTATTTCTATGACAATCAAGATCGAAACCGGAAAATATTAATTTTTACTACTCCAGGTTTGAATAAAGGGATAACGGAGGGAAGGAAACACTGGCAAATCTAGAAGATAAAAACTAGGGGCAGCCAGAACCCAGACTACTATAAACTTCAAAACATATATAAATAATAGCTTACATTAGTTTTGTTACTGAAAAAACTGGGGGGCGTATGCACCACGGGTCCCGCGTTAGATCCACCTCTGGAATGAAACTTATTCTCGACGTGGTGAACCCGTAACAGATGCCATTTCTTGCTATCTCTTAATATTTTGCTATATGTATATCAATATTAGAAACTGGAAAACGTACTGTATTTCTATCATTTCTGATTTTCTAAATGGATGAGATGGAGACTATCTTTGTAACGCTAAATTTATTCTTAAAAAACCTGAGTCGATTCAAATAATGATCAATTTCTTCTGGGTAAAACATATAACGAATGATGAGAAAGATCTATCCTTTTTCTATTGTTTCGATTGTCCAACCACTACCATCAAATCTGACCATCTGCCATGAGATTACTTCACATGGCATCAAAACCGACTTCCAACGTCTGTCTTCAATCATACCCATGAAATATCAAGTAGGGGTTTCACACAGAGAAAGAAACCGATTTAGCCACCCCAATATACTTTTAAAAAAATGTAGAAGTCCCATAGTACACATTATCAACTCTGATCAAACTTCAATAACGCTATAACTAGTGGTGGATCTAGGAAATAAAAACTGGAAAGGGGGGGGGCTTAGGCAGAACTGAGACTATGATAGGTATATTATGAGTTTACTATGAAATTTCAAAAATATATAAATAATATCCTAAATTATTTTTGTCAATCAAAAAACTGGGGGCCAGGGCCTCCCAGCCCCAGGCTAGATCCAAAACTGACTATAACAATGTTTTTTAAAAATCCGTTCTCTCTTTGTCATGCTATGTACACAATTTAAAAACCATTTTTTGTGCAATAGGGGATTCCAGTTCCACACACTCTTCAATTCCTTAATTTCGAGTTTATCACATTCCTTTCTTGAGCCACAGGATAAAAGAACTGGTGATTTACCCTTGTTCTATTGGCCTTGGGTACATTATAACTACATCATGAAATAGGTGTAGTAATTTGCCATCAGGCACAACACTCATGCAAGATTTATTATTTAAAAAAAATAAATGAACTATAAAATAAAAGAACTACAATTTTTTTGTTTGTTTTTTCACTATGCGATGCGATATCTTTATTCTTTAGCACAAGGTAATTTGTGACTAATATCGTGCTACCGAAGTTTTCCTTCTTGAAATATCTGTGTATAACGTCTTATAGCAGTTAACACGCAACGAAATCTACACTTTTATGATTATAACAACACTTTTACAAAAGCACATTGTGTATACAGATACGTGCTTTACCGTCATAAAACGTGTATAATCGAATTAAAATTTAAAATGGAAATAAGTGAGTGACACGGTTATTACTGCATGATAAGCATATAGATCAATTTCTTCTGTCATTTTCTTTCAATTTCTGCGACTGAACACAGGAAAAAAAGGGGGAAATAATCAGAAATTTAGAAAGTATACTTTCTATAGGATGTCCTAAAAAAATAGTCAGGAATTAAGGATCATTGTTCATTTTAATCTCTTTTTAAGTGTACGAAAGCAAATCTAAAGAAAAATTAAAGGAGAAAAATTAAACACGCATTCCCTCATTTTACGTCTACAATATCTGTGCACGGTTTCATTCACTTCGGTCCACTTTTTCTTGCCTTTCTGGCGTCAACTTTCAAAATTTTGGGTTGGGGCTTTTGCCCCCTAACACCGTTTTTCCGCAGAAAATAAAGAATCCGTATTCGTTTATTTTTTTGCAAATTGTCACTACACAAAGTTTCGTTGCAATTCGTCATGTCTTTTAGGCACTTCTGTTATATTGTATTTAATACTTTTGATATTTCGTAATCAAAGGTTTGGAGGGGTACGTGCCCAACCAAACCGTTTTTTTTTTTTTTCAGAAAAATACAAAATACGTATTCTTTCATTTTACGTCTACAAAATCTGTGCACAATTTCATTCACTTCGATCCACTTCTTCTTCTTGTCTTTCGGGCGTCAAATTTTAAAATTTTGGATGGGGACTTTTGCCCTCTAAAACCGTTTTTTCGCAGAAAGTAGAAAGAAAAAGGATTCGTTTATTTTATGTGTAGTATCTACCTGCCAAATTTTATCAAAATCGGAATGTTACGATTGGGAAGTGTTACATGTTGGTATTATATATAAGTGAATTACAAAAAAGTTTTTCTGTAGGAAGAGGGTGAAGCTTTTACTTGAAACAGTACTCTCTGCTTGTGTAGTTGCTAGCGCGTGTGACTTGCACACAGGGTCTCAAATTCCATCCTCATTGAGAGTTTATTATGCAAGTTTTTCCCTCAAATTTACGAGTTCCGTACATATTTGGCACATCTTAAAAAAAAAATTCAAGTGTTCTGCAATTTATTATTGTAGAAAAAAGGACTGTTTTATATAAACACGATTCTATATTAGAAATTTTAGTTTGGAGTTCATGATTCATTCCCGTTCTGCCTAAAGGTCCTCCAACACTTTGTAGAAATGATCTTCCGTTCTGCTTATCTTTGCAGACAGGGAATTTTATGCTGGAAGTATTTTTTAAGGGAAATGTAGCACCGAAATGCTTGACTCCTAGCGTGTTTTTATCCCTCCGTGGTCACACTTATTTTTGTGATACGGAAGTCACACTAAGGTCCAATGGACCCCAGAAACTTTTTTGGCTAATTTCATGTTTTAAATATCTTTTTTGATTTTTTTTGTACTATTCTGTGATAGACGCAAGGACCAGCTATAACAACAAGCAGTGTAGCCAATTGAGTTCGCATGGATGAGAAAGGTTTCAAAAAAGAACAGGAAAAAAATCAGAACTAAAAGTAATTTCGCTGGGGACTGTCAGACCTCAGTTGACCACGGAGGGTTAAGCACATCCGAAGTCATGTAGGTGCATATATTGGCTGTAGTAACGAGAGCGGGGACAAAACCCAAGCGATAAAAAATCCAAGAAAAATTCTGACAAGGCGAACAAAATCCTATGGACAGCATTATATGAGTATATATTTGATTTACCAGTGCTCGCCCTATATGATTATTTTTTTTCCTTCAATTGTCACATTTTCTTTTAAAATACGAAAAACCCAATAAAACTTATTCCAAAAAATGTTATAATAAAAGGGTAGATTGGCTTTAATTACTTTCACATACACCCACATGAAAAGTTCTGGGTACTCTTATTTATTTAATACATTTGAAATACGTTCAGCATGTTATTGTTAGACCATTGATTTTAATTGTGAAAACTAGATTTTAGTTGTGAAAACTTGATTTTAATTGTGAAAACTAGTCAAAAGTGGAGAATTACAAATAAAGTTTTAGGTGCATCATCACCATCATAAGTATTCTGTCATTACTGGCAGGTCAGTTGCTGCAACTGAGAAGCTTCCATGCTCCACGGTCTTCCACTAACATCTTTCTCCTCACGTACGATTTTTCTGTTTTGATATCGTCCATCAATTGTAGTCTCCGTCACCCCACCCTCTGTCAAAGGTGTGTGGCAGTTGAAGAAAAGAATAATCATCCTTTTATTAGGCTGCGCCTATGATTCTAGCCCTTGATTTTAGTTCATTTTGTTAGAATTTTCAAGGTCTTGTCCTCTTGGATTTTGTCCTGCATTCGTAATAATCTATTTAATAATTCTAACAAAGTCTGTCAGAGGAATAACCATATCTTCAAGTTTCATCATAAATTTTAGATGTTATCCTACTTGTTCTTTTTGGGAAAATGACTAGGATACAGTACTGTCATTAGCAGTGTTATTCACATCTACTTTAGTAAAAACGAATGTAACTTTTTTAACATCTGCAGCACAATGGAAAATCGATTGATTCAGTTGCAGGAAAGCCGTCTGACATTGAGACTGAAACGAACATAAAACAAACCTAATTCGGCCTAATATCAAGTCATTTCACATCAAAATTTTATTCAGTTTTCCAGAAGTTCATTTCTAACATGCTAAAATGCGTTGCTCTCAGTACGTAAAATGTGTCACAGTTCGCATCCTCAAGAGATGTTTGGCCACATATTAAGTAAACAATGCAAGAGAACGCATAAGGAGGACCTTAAGAAAGAGTCTTACTTAATCTTGTGCATCACAACTCCTTTTTTAGCATCACCTTATCAGCTGATTTGTCTTCTATACATAATTCTATATTATATGCGATAACATACTTCTATTTTCGTATTTATATTGTCAATGTACAAGCTTGTATATAGCATCAATAGAAAATATCAATATCACACATTCAAATACAGTTTCAAATGTTTTTTTATAGAGTTCCAACCAAATCAAAAGGTCAGATAATCGGGGATAAAGGCTGTCTAATGCACCCTCTTGGATTATTTGTTTAATGTATGGCCAAACATGTCTTGGGGATGTAAAATATGATACCCTTTATTTCCTGCTAACCTTAGCATGTTGGACATGAATTACTGGAAAACTGAGAAAAATTTTGTTTTGAAATGACTTTATACTAGACCGAAATAAGTTTGTTTTATGTTTCAGTTACAATGTCAAACGACTTTCTTGTAACTGAGTCAATCTATTTTCCATTTCTCTGCAGATATTTTTAAAAAATCACATTCATTTTTACTAAAATAGATGTGAATAATATTGCTAATAACAAAACTGTATCTACTCATTTTTCCGAGAAAAACAAGTAGAATAACATTTAAAATTTATGATGAAACCTGAAGAAATAGTTATTCTTCTTACATAATTTCTTACAATTAAGAAGAAAAAAATCCTAGAAGAAATCCCTCCCTGTACAGAATTCCCCACCTCCAAAGATTAGGCAGAACGGGAATTATTGAAGCTTTCGTAACCTGGAAGGAAACTTTTCGTTTGCTTCAGGCTACACCCCTAAATGACTATGTAGTGGTTTCTGCAAACGTATTGTACTGCATATTACATTAGTAATTTAGCGTTATTTGTTGACTTTTTTTTCTTTTTTCTTTTTTTGCTTATACATATCAACTCTATCAAAGCACACTGTTATAGTAACTGTATTGCATGATAAATGTTTTTTTGTTCAATTTTAAACTTACTGCGCTCTTAATGTATACAGTTGGTATTTAATGTTCACTCGTGAAAGTCTAGTGAACTTTTGTCCTAATTAAGTAAACTTTGGTGGGTTTTTGTCCTACTCTTAATAAAATACACTCCACACAGTATATACTGCAATTCTGAATGTTTGCTTGGTTTCAGAAGTCTGGTAAAATATGTTTTTAAAGATTTTCATTTAATTTATTTTTTTAGGGGGGAAATTTGTCCTGGGATTCTCGTATCTCCATTTGAAAGAAACGAATTTCTTAACCAATTATATAATTATTTCTTAGAATGAAATATGTTATATTATATAATTCGTGTATAAGTGCAGAATAGATAATGATAGTAATAATCTTAGTAGTACAAATACAGCTGTTACCATTGGAATTAGCTAGGTTCGTAACATTATCCCTACTAGTTGCTGCATCGTCGCAATTTCGTGCGATGGTGGCGAATTTCAGAACTAAATCAGGTGAATGAAAAAGGCACAAAACCTAAACGGGACGAGTCCTAAACGGTATAAGACCTAAACGGCACAAGAAATAAAATTTAGGTCTAGTGCCTATATTTTTAGGACTTATGCCGTTTAGGACTTATGAATGCCACCCCATTTTCCTGTTACTTACGTCAATATACTATTTTCACTATCGAAAATTTTCTGGCTATCTTATACAGACAATGCTTGCAAATAAATAACTAATATTGTGATTAATATGTCCTATCATTCACACTGTTCGTTTTTAATACAAAATATGAATACTAGTATACCCATGTAAAAAAAATACATGGAAATGAAAATGAAAAAGAAATGCTGGATTGAGATCAAACGGAGTTCTAATATCTGTGAAAGGTACTCGGTGTCAAATGATTGAACCTCTTTTAAGACTCTCAAATATCATCTTACCTCCTACAAGAGCGAGCTGCTGGTAGATTTGGGAGAAAACGAGTTGGGAAAAGATGAAAGGTGAACGAAGAGGAGCTCTGAACTCACGTAGCTCTCTCTGCCTGAATACGTGAAGGTGCGCTGTCATGAAAGAAGATGGCAAGGGAGTAAGTGAGTGGAGGGGCCACCTATAAAGAGTCTTTAAGCGTGAAAATCTGGTGATTACAACGTTCTAGAATGATTTCTGTGTAAGTGTGTGTGTTTGTTTGAAGCGTTGAAGTTTCTTTATTTCTTGAGGCGTATTCCATATCTTGAGTTATTGCAAGAGATGAAAACGTTATGAGATATTAAGCCGTTTCCAAATATAGCCACCTTTTCATACTTGCCTGTTTTCCTTTTAAAAAAACGTATACCAAAGTTTTCTTTAACTCTTCGATCAAAATGATAAAATATTACAGCCTACGGAAAATGTGAATATATTTTAAAAAATACATTTCAAACGGCTGTAATATTATGCAAATAAGAAAAAAAAGTTGTAGATATTTCGGGAAGGAAAAAGAGATACGTACGTGTTAGTCATGATAAAACTGTATTCCTAAGGTAATAAATGTAGAAAACTGTTCATTCTTTTCTAATACGAAATATTATACAATATTATAATTTCCTGCTGAAGCAGGTAGAAAGTACAGCAATTACACACAGGAATCGTTTTCTCCGACTACCAGTTTTATTACAAAACTTTCATATATAACACAGTATGATACAATTTTATTAAAATAATTATAAAAATTCTCTAATGATCAGGATAAGTAGGTGTCTCAAGACTAGATGACCAAGGGAAGGATTCCTCACAAAGCTACTTTGCAAGCTGAGTGAATTGGGGTAGGATTCTATATATTTCGCTGCAAGCAAAGAGACATTAGAGTCCCGAACAGTTCCACAGCAAACTAGGCAGGAAAGAAGAACCATAGAGCTCTGCTGCAAGCTAGGTGGTTCCGCTAAGGAGTCTCTCAAAGCTCCATTGCAAGATATGAGAGGGCTTAAGTTCCCAACAAAGCTCAGAACTCCACTGCAAGTTAAGAAAGAGGCTTGGGTTAGGTTAAGGTTCTCTCAAAGTTTCACTGCAAGCTAGGAGAAAGGATTTGATCAGCCAAAGACTGGCTGATGCCCATTGCGTTGATGCTCTGAATTTTATAGCAGCTCCTGTGTGGCGGTGGTACTGATGTTATTTCTTCATCACGTGACTGAGTGGTGACGCTGGTGTTCTCTCGTCTGCTTCTCATAATGGCTTTAGTAAATGGACGTGGTATCGCTTGTAAATAGGAGCACATATTAATGTTTACAAGTAGAACCATATGCGGGATACTACAACATGCACTAGTCGGCGAAAGAGGCGGTAATGTAGTGGGTCTACATCCAAACATGGTGACTCAAGTTCGCTTTTTAATCAGGGCTGGAATTTTCTTCTTCTACCCTTGTTCCTCGTTCTACGCTCTGAAATTCACCCAGTCTCTTCAAAATGGGACCTGGAGCAATCTAGAGAAGTAAAGAAGGCCGGAAGGTGGTACTGATTACATGATCTCCACGATAGCCCAAGTCAAGAAATTGTGGGGCCCTTACCTCACACCTCGTCTGGAGTTCCGTTTCTTATTGTTCCTAAAATAATAATAATAATACACTAACTTCTTCAGTTCATAAAGTATTCTAGACGGGCAGATATAGCTATACATTCTACAGAATAGTGCTGCTCACGACACGTGAAATATGGATTTCTCGTAAATTTTGTAAAAAAGTTCGTCTCATCTTGATTCTCGACAAAGTCTTTCTCGTCTCATCTATATTCTCGGTAAACTTTTCGCGTCTCGTCACGTTTTGTAAATTCAAGTACAAAATTTATGCCCTTATTATTTTTAAATTTCGCCTAGAAGTTATCAAAACCCTTCCGTGTTACAAGAGGTCTACCAAGGGTGTGATATAACAACAATTAAACCATATTTATTAGGTAGAGTGTATTATAGAATCACTTGCTTATTATTAAATGTTGATAAATACTCTTCACTGTGTTCGTACAATCTTTTTATCAATTTATAAAGTTTATTCTGTGGATTAGGGATGCGCACGAGACAAGATTTTTGGCTGTCTCGTCTCGAAAATGTTCTGTAAAAGTGATGTCTCGACTCGAAAAATGTATATTTTTCTATTTGAAGTGCCGTGTATCGTCTCGAATTTTGTCAGGAAAATCCTGTCTCGACTCGTCTCGTGCGCATCCCTACTGTGGATCATGTAACAATAAAACAGAGCTCGAGACATAAGACCTAAGTGAGCTAGTGTTTCCCACGAGATTCGAGTCATATCTCGTCTAGTCGTGAATTTAAAAATTTACTTCTCGTCTCGACTCTGTCTTTTTGAGACGAGACAAGATATTTTTCACCTCATGAGCAACAATATTACTAGGAAGTATACGATTAGCAAAGTGGTTTCTAAGTAATTACTTCCTTCTTTTTTTATTAGTCCAAAGTTCACCAGTTTTTAATTCAATAACTTTCTTACAGCCTTATGATCTGGATCAATATTAAGAAATGGTGTGCTCTCATCCGGAATCGAACACAGAATCAGTGACATTAAAAGTTACACGCACAAATATTACATGACTTTGGTTTTGCGAAGGTAAATGTGATTTAATTTCTAAAATACGTGTTTTCTCGTCGTTAGCTGTTCAATTTTATTCCTGATTAAAAATTGAATATTAACACTCATTAATTTCTTAATGTCATGGTCTCATCGGTCGTCGTGATTAAATGATCAATTACAGCGAAATTATACATCTGTTTCATATTATATATTATTTCTGTAATTGATTGTAGATACCACATATATTTCACTTCCCTCTACTCTCTTAGGAACAAAACAGTACAATAATACCTAATATCAATGTTTCGAAATTATCAATAGAACATGAAATTTATGAACGCATTTCGAGGTTTAAAATCCTCCCTATGCGCGCGTGTGTAAGTGATTTACGTAAATCGGTTATTACATTGTACATGTTTTGTCATTACAGGATTATGACTAATTTATACACACACATGTACATGTGTGTATATGTATATATATAATGTACACATACAATGGGATGAAACGTACTAACATAATCACAGGTCATAATGTCGCTGCTTATGGCAAGCTGAATACCCAACTGAAATGAAATATAACATTCGTGTGTTCAAGAAATGATTACTATTTTAAAATAGGCTTCAAACTCAAACACACACACGCACACACAAAGTGAAATAAGGGAACAATACAGTGTTCAAATAAATAAATAAATAAGATAAAGCTAAAATATATGTATTTTTAACTATCAATGAAGCGTATTTAAATATAAATGTATTTCTCAAATTGAATAAATAAAAATTAATATTGCATTCAATTTAACTGAGAAGAAACTAATTACTAGAAATGAATTGAAATGAAATCTTTAAGTTATACGTCTCACGATTTTGTCGGGCTAGGTTAAATGAAACGGTGAAGATGAGAAATGAATAAAATATGGAATGAAGGCAGTGGGAGGAAACAGGATAACCCCGAGAAATTCACACACACGGTGTTTGTCCACCACAAAGTTTACTTGGCGCGAGTGGGCCAGAACTAAGGACCCCATGCACCAGAGGTGAACGCTCTACCATGGAGCTACCGCACCTTCTTAGTAATTACTAGAGTAACTAATTTAATACAGCAAAACCTGTCAACTTGGCCACCTCTCTAAATTGGCCACCTGCTTATCTTGGCCTGGTTCGTCTTGAACCTGCATTTTCCCATAAGACATTCATTACTTATTACTCTGTAAGTTGGCCACCTATCTATCGTGGAAGTTGGCCGCCTTGAAGCAATGTTTACGTATGATGATAATGATAAATTTACCTGCGTACCTTGGCCTCGCATAATACCGTTTTGTTACTTTTCTTAACTGTTTAGTATTCTCATATGAGAGGCAGATGTTTTGTATTTGTGACTGGAGACAGAGAAGCATGGATTCGCACGATTTATTGTTGGAGGTCAACGACCAGAACACTACCCTGATAAAAGGGTGGTGAAGGAAAATGTGAATAAGAAAAAGCATGTACAGAAATTCAGGAAATGGTTGAACGTATATATTTGTTTACCCTATCTGTTTTGGTAAAACCATTAGCTATATCAGCTCCTTTCATCAGTGGAAAGCTTTAGTAATCCTTGAAATTCTCAAGGTTAAAGCTAACCATCTCAATTGCCAACTATTGGC
Organism: Thermobia domestica; assembly: GCF_964235325.1. Lineage (NCBI taxonomy): Eukaryota > Metazoa > Arthropoda > Insecta > Zygentoma > Lepismatidae > Thermobia > Thermobia domestica. Next base: position 97,641,332 of record NC_137468.1, read on the forward strand.
ATATGACGGCTTGTCGAAAGGTAGCGGAGGTTTTGAAGTATGAGTTCCCTTCAGATTTTCTCAAAATATCTTTTGCGCCGAGGTAAATACTTGCAGCTCATTAACAAGCAAAATAATACAATGCATACGTCTAGAATGAGTATGCAGATGATATGTTTCGTCTGTACAGCAGAATTGGGAGCACCCTGGATTTTATCCAAAATGAAAAGAAAGGAAACGAAAACAAGAAAGAACAGTAACAACCGAAAACAAGTCATATAAACTACATATTGCGCGTAGAATAGAGAAGGCGATGATATATCAGTTTGATAGGGGCAACGCTGTGATGACCAGATGGTTGGAAATGAGCATTTCGCGAACAGCGCGACTTGTCGGTTGTTACCGAGCTGCCATGATAAATGTCTTCCAAAGGTGGGAAAAGGATAGTGACGAGTACGAAACAATGCGTGGGGCGGCCACACCTTATTAAAGATGTCGACATTGGTACAACTGACTAGGATGTAAACTGTGGCACAATTAACAGTAGACTTTAACAGGGACGAAACACGAGTGTGTCTGAACACACAGTTCACCGTACACTATTAGATATGAGCCTGCGCAGTTGACTATCACAAACATTTTATATTAACTAATGGTACCAATGGTTATGACTGAAATAGGCACGTATCCATCACTGTTGAGCCATGGCACAACGTTGCAAGGACCGATGAATCACGATTCTGCGTTGATCACATCTATGGTCGGGTCAGAATCCGTCGTCTTCCAAGGAAATAGCTACTTGAGACATGCACAATAGGATGATGACAGGCTGGTGTTGGCTTCGTTATAAGATGGGAAACCTTCGCATGGCCATACGTGGACATAGTAGTGCGTGTGGATGAATCATGACGGCTCCTAACTGTCAGCAGGTCATTGTTGATCACGTACATTCACCATAAGTGCCATGTTTCCAGCTGACTACGGCATCTTCCAGCAAGACAATGCCCCTTGTCACAAGGCCAACATTGTACTGTAGTGGTTCAAGGAGCAGAATTGTGAAATTCAATTGCCGCAGTGGCCTCCAAACTCATCCGAATTTAACCTAATTGAACATTTTTGGGTGTCCTTGAACGTCAGCTTTGAGCTTATCGAGTCCCTCTGCGGAATTTACAGGAATTAAATGACTGTGTAAATGTGATGCATGCCTCCAGTCACTGACCAATGCCTCATTGCTTCCATACCAAACCCTATTGCTACTATTCTGAGAGTCAAAGGTGGACATACCACATATTAGTTAGGTGGTCATATTGTTTCAGTTGGTGAATAGATAAGAATTCTAATATACGAGAAAATCACAACGTAATTTACTGCAATTTAAGTTTTTTTTAGTAGTATATGTTTTACATTTTCTATTTTCGTTTGATAGTTTATAGAGATGTGAAGTTATCACCATTCTCCCGAAATATTTCATATTAGCGTTATGCGTACAACCATAGTTAAGTACATAAGTGAGGAAATATATTAATTTGAAGTGTAGTACGTAAATGCATACAATTCAAAACACTAAACTGGGTTTCACTACCATTCGCATCGGTAATAAAATGTGCTACCGTGGGATTCCATTAAGCACCAAATTAACTGTACTACATCATTATGAAGAGTGAATTTTTAAAATCTACGTAATCCTCTGTTTTTCCATTATTATCAGAACTTTTAATAAGATTGATGAATCCACAAAGCACGAGTTGATTCACTGGCTGATGATCTGTTAAAATACATAACTACATCCAGACTAAACAGGTTAAAGAAAAACTTATAGTTTTTGTATAGTCTTTTTAATTCTATTTCTTGTGGTATGTTACTACTTGAGACCTCACAATTATTATTATTATTATTATTAACCAGTAGATTTAGAACAATTTTGGTTCACAGAAGTCTTAATGTACTCGAGGTGTTCCAAAGACAAAATATTCGCCTAAACGCTCAGAATTAAACTTTTAACATTGATTGCCTTTATGTGGTGTCTCAGTAAGCTGGTTATGGCACCCGAAGGTGACGCAGCGCACAGTTTGAAAACCATAGTAGCGTACTGTAGACGAGGTATCTAGTTCTACAAAGTACTGCAAAAGACACGCTTAATCAGCGAACTCAATTCATTTTATTTATTTATTATCCTCGCAAGATAAAAACAAGACAAATAATTGGAAAATGAAATGAAATTTAAGTTTTACGTCCCATGGTTATGCCGGTTAGGCTAAAGGAGACGGTGATGATGAGAGATGAGTGAAATGGTGGAATTAGTGATGAGCGAAAGAGTCTTGGTCTTGCAGTTTTTGCAAGAGTCCTGTCTGCAAGACCAAGACCAAGACTCTTGCGCAAGAGTCTTGCACAAGTACCGGTACTACTTGAATTTTTTATAGAACGTAAAAAAGAAGGGGAAAAATCATTACATCTTTTACTTGAATCTCTTGGCTTCAGTAAAAATGCCGCTGTAGTGAATTGTATTCCCAGTAGTTTATGTAATTCGTGTGAGTCGAACTGCCCCTGTAGCATATAGCTACAGCATGTTGTTTTCTGAATTGGTTGTTCGTGTTTTCTGTATATATTGCTCGTTTTCAAGAGACACAGGTGTCATCTTTGACATGTGAGCTCTTTGGTGGACAAACACCGTGTACGTGAGTTTTCTCAGTGTTTTTCCGTTTCCTCCTACTTTCTTCATTCCACCATTTCAGTCATTTCTCATTGTCACCGTGTCCCTTCGCGTTGATGCACAAACGTGGGACGTTAAACTAGATACTTCATTCCATTTCAAAGCATATTAGTGGTGTTCTTCTTGCAAAACTAAAGAGAAATGTAGTATTGAACATTGGTAATTCCGTACACCATAGGTGCCGACTACATGGGTATGGCCTTGGCTCCGAAACTCAAGTATCTGTTGGAAATTTTTAATGTTTGCTCATAAAATTAATATCGAAATAACATTTTCATGACATTGACAAATCTTAGTGCGTGTGACCGCAAATTTGATTTAATGGGCGGGTGCTTATACGTTGAATAATTGTTTATCAATATAACTTTTAGCCTCCTTAGGTGTAGGGCACATCGATTATTGAGTGATATAACATTATACTACAATAGTGAAACTATATTGTAAAACTGAACGTGACTCTGTTTGTGACTCCTAATCTCTTGAACCACCCGCTCGATCTCGATCAAATTTTCAACATAGATGAGGTTCGAACATGGGGTATTTTTTTTATCGTATTGCTTTGACGGTAGAACTGAGGGGAGGAGGTGAAGTGTACAAAAATAAATAAAACTTAATAACTGTTGAATCACCCAACCGATCTCGATCACATTTTCAATACAGATGAGGTTCGGACCTGAGATGGTTTCTGTCATATCACCTTGATAGTGCAGCTTAGGGGACGGGAAGGGGAGAGATATTTAAAAATGATCGAAAATGACGAATATTAGTGTCGAATTCATAGTTTTCGAGGTCGGTGAGTAAACACTGACACTTCCGATACCGTTTACGACCAAATTCAGCCCCGTAACTTAGGGGTGGGGGAGGAAGGAGATATATAAAAATTATCGAAAATAACCATTATTATCAATGTCGAATCCATTATTTTCGAGGTTATTGAGATGAACAGTAACGCTTCCGATGCCGTTCCTTGCAGTATGGTGAGGAGGAGATATATTAATTTATTGAAAATGCCGAATCAATAGTTTTCGTGGTCTCTAAGATGAACAGTGACACTTCTGATGCCGTTTAAATCCAAATTTAGCCCCATAACTTGGGGAGAAGGAGGGGAGAGAAATATAAAAATCATCGAAAATGACCGCTATCAGAGAGCGCTTTAGTAATAGTAAAAAGTAACTGGCTAACGAAACATTCCGCCTTATGCAGAGCCGTTTTGACGTATGACGTTAATCATAGTAAAGACTTGACTACTGCAGGAAACATATGTTAGTCGAACTCTTTAGTACGGTACTAATCACGCGTCAGATCGACTCTGCATATTACTATTAGGCCCATTATTATTATTATTATTATTATTATTATTATTATTATTATTATTATTATTATTATTATTATCATTATTATTATTATTATTATTATTATTATTATTATTATTATTATTATTATTATTTTAAATTTAACCCAACGAAGTGGGTAATTGATGCTAGTAATCCATATTCACAAGTGAGACTGATTTTGTACAGTTATTTCAAATAACTTGGAGTTTGATGCCGTTATTTTGTATTTCTAATATAGGTCAAAAGTATTCATATAAATTGAGTTTACAGAAAAGACAGACAGTTGAGTCGTTTTCAGTTTTCACTCAAATTATTCTAAAATATTAAGAGTGTTGATTATAATAATAATTATTTTAATTTTGTTCTCTCCCTTTTTGGTTAATATTGCTAAACATATCATCATCATCATCATCATCATTATAGCTATTCTTCCATTATTGGCGGATTACTTGCTGCAACTGAGAAACTTCGATGTACGGTGGTCCTCAGCTAGTCTTTTCGTCTTAACGTAGCAATTTTCTGTTTTAATACTGTACCTTTCTTCAACTACAATATCCTTCGCTCCCTCTCTCTTTTTCCTTCCACCATACCCTCTAGCACGTCTTCCTCAGTCAATATCACAAGCAGTTCCTCTTTCTCCTCTTATCAATATCCAAAATTCTTCTTTTTTCCCCTACTGCTAATATTTCTATCACCTTTTTATTCGTTTTCCGTTCAACACAGCTAATTCTATCGTTCTTTCCCATGCCAATATTTCGAAAGTCTGCAATTTATTCATCGCTTTTACATAATGTCCATGTTTCTGCCCCATAGAGTACATATTGGAATCAGTAAAACAAAATCTCAATATTTAATTGGAAGTTTTTTTTTTAAAGACAAGAATTAGCTAATCGTGATTGAAAAGAAAAATCTGACGCCTTTGGAGTGTAAAAATAATTTTGCAGTTCATGGTATTTCAATAATCTGTGCCATCTTGATTTTCTTTCATGCGTCTCAGCGGTTGCCTCCCCAGTTTGAGAACCAGTGGACTGTTGGATCTGTTAAAAAAATGTAAAAAGATAACGAAACGTTGTGATTTTAAGTATTGAAGCGTGGGCACCCATTAAGATAATAAACGTCATCACCTATGTTGTATACTATCATCATACTTACACGAAAACTATGTTACATGTAGAAACATACATTGTGTTTCTGTTACTATTGGCGCATTGTAGAATTTATTATCCCTTATGTCCAGAGTAAAATTTACCTATGAAAAGTATAAGATCTTTTAAAAGCAAGACTTGCAAGACTCTTGCAAGCAAGACCAAGGCCAAGATCAAGACTGGGTGTGCAAGACCAAGACCAAGTGTTCTAGTGCAAGACCAAGACCAAGACTGGATGTACAAGACCAAGACCAGGTCTTGCATTTGTTCATCACTAGGTGGAATGAAGAACGTGGGAGGAATCGGGAGAACCCCGAGAAAACCCACGAGTACGGAGTTTATCCACCAGAAAGTCCACACGGCGTGAGCTGGGATCGAACCAGGGACCCCAAGCACCGGACGTGAAAGCTCTACCACTGAGCCGCCGCGCCTCCTACAGAAATAATAGAATCCAAGTAGATTCAATCGCTCGCAATATGGCAGCGAAACTACAGTATATAGCTTATCTAGTTAGTTGATTTTGAGTTTAATGTCCCTTTCAGTAGCGAGGCTATATGAGACGAGACCTACTGATTAACGTGGAATCCGAATCACATGAGCTCCCGCCGGAAATCGAACCCAGGTCTTAAACGCAAAGACGCGTACCGCTAGCTGCTTAGCCAGGAAGGAGCTATAGCTTACCTAAATTGTACTATAATTATTACTCTTTGCTTGCACGATTGAAGAAAAAGTAGTTTGAAATGCCTATTTCCTTACAGGGTAGCTTCCAAATAGATAACATGAGATAACCAAGAGAAGACTGTTGTGTTTGAGTTGCAGTATGCACCAACTTTAGCAGAAAGAGTTTGTTGACGTAGTGATTCTATTATTTTACATTGCGTGGTTGAAAACTCCGAAAAAAAAAATATTTGGGAAATGAATGTTCAAACATTAGAGGTGTACAGGGAACACCAGAATAATTTGTCAAAAAGGAGTAAAGGATGTGTGTGTGTGAGAGAGAGGGGGGAAGTGTAAGTAAAAAGAGGGAAGAGAGGAAAGGAGTATAAATATGACCACGCCTACTAGCCTCCATTAATTCTCATAAAGCGCTAAAAATTTTTAGCCTGACGTCCCAGAAAGGAGTGGCTTCAAGATATCACTTATCCAATCACAAGGTTAATTTGTCCATCCAGTCCTTATTTTAAAAAAGAATCTAACAAGGCAAAATTCATTTTTTTTTACGAAATTTTACTTTTCAATAATGATTTTATATGTATACATAGTTTGCATTATACATTAGCGCTACATGATCATCCCATAGACAAGAAAGAGTGGATAAAACAGACAACATGGAAACTAGAGTTAGTATGTGTATATATATCTGTATGTATGGGTTTAATAATACAACCAAACGCGAAGAGAAAGAGAAAAGTTAAACTTAGTTTCTTGTATGATTCATCGCTCGGCCAGGGATCATGTAGTTGTTTTCTAGGACAGGCTACACCCTTCTCTCGCGAGCTTAAATTATCAATTACAAGAGATTACATACAAAGCGAGGTTGTCCATTAAAAGCCTGCTATCACAAGAATTAAGATGAAGAGAAATACTGGCGCAAAATTAATGACCATTAGGGGGCTAATTTCCTCTAGTTTCCGCCACTCCTTTCTCTCTCACTCTCTCTCTCTCTTTATGTTACGCGTTTGTAGTTCACCTCGACAAGGATTCGGGGGCCAATGGGAAGAAAACGACTAAAAGGAACATTTAGGATAGAAGGTTTACGTTAAATTTTAGGTTAACAAAGACATTCGTTTTTGTACCAGTAATGACAAACAAACATGCTGATATTCTGACAAAGTGAATTCAAATTACAATCCTAATCTTTAACTATAGTATATAAAATTACATGAACTCACTCACTCACTGACATAAAATGACGAGTACTTCCGGTTGATGTGGAAAGTTGAAATTTGGCATGATTGTAGTTTTTGAGGACTAACTCACAAGAAAATTGCCGAAAGTGAATATTAAAAAAATATATATATGGGTAAAAAGAGGGGGATGAAGAATTTCAAATGGACGTTATTTTAGACCCATAATCTCATGTTTTAGATACTTGGAATTAGAGTAAAATCTTGAAATTCGGTGTGTTTGTACATTTTCGTTATCGCTACCTAAGTAAATCAGCCAAAATAAAGATTTCCAAATTTAGTGGGGTTCTACAGGCAATTAAAAAATCTTTCCCCTATTATTTATACGGCACACCTACACACTAAAATGTTTAGACACTTCCTTTAGGACTTCAATGATTAAATTTGGCGTGATCGTAGCCTTTCGAGAACTAACCCACAGGAAAATTGCGAAAACTAAATATTTTTAGTTTCTAGGGGTCTAAAGGGGAAAGGAAAAGAAACTTGAAATTCGGTAGAATTGTGGGTTCAAGAGGTGCGAGGCTGTAGACCGAGCTAAGCAGGGTCTGGGCTTAGCTGGCCCCTAGCTGGCCAAAGACTAGTTGAACTATTACAACGAAGTAAGCCTGACACATTGGTTCTATTGAAAAAAAGATATCACACAGAAAGCAAGTGTACTATGAAGCAAATAATCTAAAGATATGCGATACTACAGTAACTCCAAAGGTTGAGATATAGATTGTAAGTTTAAGAGAGATGTCAACACCAAGGTTATTTGTCTTCGTCACGAAAAGACCAATAGCCGACACATATTGTTCAAAAGAATTCTTGATATACAATGATAACAAATTATGACTAGTAAATCCTGCAAGAAGTGAATTTAATATAATCGTAACTTTGAAGGCTAAATTGAGGAGTTCTATGTAATAAGGGCCCATAACGGAAAACCATGTTTTGAGAAAATTGCGCGTAAACATTTCAAACATAGATGTATTTTTATTTAACGCTTGTACGTACATGTGCACCCTACAACATTTATTCGTTTTCTTCTACAAAACACAAAGAAACTAACAATTTGTTTCACTGTAACATACATATGAATGTTTTTAAAAGGGATTTTATAGGCCCTTTTTAGAGATAATGACTTTGCAGGATTATCGCGTATATGTATCGTAGCAGTCGTATGATACATCTTCTGAAATTGAATTAAGAAATGTAACTGCAAAGTAAGAAACACAATATAATGTAAATAGAACAATATATGTGTAACAATAATACAATAAAGTAGTCCACGTGTTATGTAGAAACTGGACATGTAACAGTCCTGGGCATTGGAAACAGTTTATGCGTTATGTAGGGCTGGCAAGACATGCTCATGAAGTTCATTTTCTGCATCCCCGCTATCTGGTTCTTGGTTCACGGTTTGGGTTTGACACAGCATCTAGATCCAGAAAACGAAACAAACTCCGCACGTCTCGTTGTTTGGTTGAGTACGTCTACTCTGTAGTAAGCCTGACAGCAGGGCATCTTGTTGTTCCTTTGAACCACTTCTGAAAAACTGAGCAAGCAGCTCTTCTTGTTCCTTAGCATTTAAGGTTCCTGCATCATTTATCTTTACAGCACCTGTCCACTAATGCTAATTGCATCCCTGGAATATCTTTGCCACTACTTGTAAGCTATAACCTGAGTTCCTTTTCTTTTCCTTTGTACAGTATTACGATCGCTTTTTGACTCTCTTTTGCTTCTTCAGACTACGTGCGAGCTCGTGCTAACACACTGCGACGTGTTCAACGCTGTTACCCCACCAACATAACTGCAGCGGATACTCACTTTCGTCTCACGACGACCGCTAATCCTTCGCTGCAGCAACGAGACTTATGATATCGCAATGAAATTTTGCAACTTTACGGAGTTAATACCAAAGAATTTAAAAATGCAACCTCCATTTTAAAAAAGGCCTACGCCGTTATGAGCCCCTATTACATAGAATTCCTCAATTACACCATGCAAATTGTTTAGTTAAATTGCATGCAATGAAAAGGTTTAGATCAGAACACTATTCATGACAAATCTCTACAGAGATGCTCAGTATCAAAATTTGATGCACCATCTGTTTCATCTCGAAAAATATATAAGAAGTACATTTTTATCATATTGAACTGCATGCAATTCGCTAAATCAGGATAGCCCAGGACATTGTTTCAATATACTGCAATTTACCTGCGACAGGGATTCAGGAGCCAATGAAACTGAAACCACCAAACGAAACCTTAAAATTCAGGTTAACAAAGACATCCGTTTTTGTACGAGTAAATGATGAACAAGCAGATATTTCGACAAAGTGATATGGTGTCATAAGTTACAATTAAACTCAACAGCGAAATCAATTTGCCAAGTTGGTTCCATTGATAAACAGAGTATATCTTACAGAAAGAAAGTATATTATGAACCAAAAACTCTAAAAGACACGTAATAATTCAATACTTCTAAAGACTGAATGATAAATTATATCATGCATGCAAATGTAAAGGTATATACAAAGTACAAATCATGACAAATCTCTAGAGTAGTGCTTCCATATTTCTAGATTTAGAAAAACCGGGCCACTTCATGATAATTTAGAGTGCACTTGCCTCTTAATGAAATACAAAATTAATTAAATAATAGGTGAACACTTACCAAACGTGAATGACAGAAAATAAATTATTTGTCAGTTAAGTACCGATGACTAAAAAAAGCATAAGATTTACATATATATGCTCTATCGTACCCGAAGTTTAAGGGTGTGTTCACAAAGCTCTCCACATAACAATAACAATAATAATAATAATAATAATAATAATAATAATAAAATAAATAAATAAATAAATAAATAAATAAATAAATAAATAAATAAAAAGTCTTAAAACAAAATTCAACACTAAGGACATCGCGTTCCAAACATATCAGAAATACCTCGTTACTAGCTGTGAGAATCTGCATTGGTTTTTATTGTTTGGCACAAGCAACGCTTTACGCTTAGGATTTATACAAACAACGAATAACGTTCTATGTTTTCTGTAATCGATCACAATAATAGGTAGTTTTGTAAACTTATTAATTGTCTGACAACAGTTACCTAACAGTTATGACATCTACTGCTCTTACGTGCTAAGACATAAGAATAACAGATAAGGAAAACAAATGGCAGCACTACTATTTATGTAACTGTTGTCAAACAATTTACAGGTTTATAAAACTATTATTGTGACCAATTACAGAAAACAGAACGTTATTCGTTGCGTGGCATAAATGCCAAATATACTGCGTAAAGCTTTTCTCATACCAAATAATAAAAAACAATGCAAATACTCACTGAAAGTTTCCAGACTTTCTGATGTGCTCGGAAGGCGATATCCTTGGTGTTGAAGTACTTACAGGGCTCCTATATCTTCATTGATGCCCAGCACCGTCCCTAGGCGAGAAGATAACCTGCATTTGTTCAACTAATAGTACCTATGTGTTGTAGTGAGTTTCATATTTCATCTTCTCACATCATATTATTTACAGTTATGCTTTTCCTACACTGAAGTTTATGTCTTCACCTTATCTCATGATTATGGTTAAAGGTCATAATGACCGTTACAGTTTGAACAATAAAGTTTATGTATCTACCCATATCCCAACCACTGCTTCCTGAACAGCATAATATTTTAACATCTCTTCCCCTACAGAGGGCGTAGCCCTCTTCGGGTAGTAGTAGCAAGCCTTACCTAGCTGATAAAAAAAGCAACTTGATGTTAAATTAACACAAATAATACACTGAAATGGTTGTCATTTTGTGTTGTTTCAACACCTCATATTTTGCTGTGCACTGACTTTTGTTCTTGTCCAACTGGATCCAGTTTCTACTTTATATTCCTATTGCTGGAGATTCATCTTAATATTATTCCCTCATTTGTGTCTAGGTCTTCCTATTGATCGTTTTCCGATTGAATTTCCAGTTAAAACTTTGAAATAGTTCCTACTTTCTTCCATTCTGGCTACATAATCTGCCTACCTGAGCCTCTTAGACTTAATGACCCTAAAAATGTTTGGTAAAGGATATCACACGAATGATATTAACTTATGTTTTAGAGAGAAACCGGATCATTGGAGTACCGAACAATTCCTGAGGGAACAGATAATGTAAGTCCCAGATTGTTCCGTTTGGGACATTTGAAAGCCATAATCTAGAGGCACTGACTTTCAAAATTGAGTGCAATTGTCTAATGAATAGATTTTAACTATAAATGTGAAAAAAAGAAAGAAAGTAATTTTTGACTGAATTGCTCGCAATCAAATGAATCGGAACAGCCCAAAACTCTATTGTGACACATTGCATGCAACAATTGCACATTGTAATATCTGCATTATACAGGGTGTCCGAGAAGTCCTTCCCTGATTACAGAAAATGATAACTCAGGCTAGAAATAAGATAGAAATATGAAACTGGTATTGAATTGTTTACAAACTATAAAAGTTTTTGTCTGTGTTAGGTTTGTTCTGTTTTACCAAGTCTCAATTTTTTTTTGTTTTAGGTTTGTAGTACGTAAGTAAGAAGCCCAAGAAGCCATGCCAACCAACCAGGAGAAGGCACAGTGTGTCCTGTGGTACCATGAGACACGATCACCAACCACGGTGCAGAGACAGTTCCAGACAACATTTGGGAGGACTCCACCTGATGTCAAGAGCATTAAAGCCTGGTATGAGAAGTTCAAGAACACAGGGTCGGTTGCTGACCTTTCGTTGCATCGATCCCTCCAGTGATGTTGGCTAATGTGTGGATGGAAATTGAATATCGCCTAGATGTGCTACGTGCTACCAAGGGTGCTCATGTGGAAGTGTACTGATGCGACCAAAACTTTTATAGTTTGTAAACAATTCAACACCAGTTTCATATTTCTATCTTATTTCTAGCCTGAGTTATAAATTTCTGTAATCAGGGAAGGACTTCTCGGACACCCTGTACAATGATTTCTAATTGCACTACTAGCAGTTGAAGTCCCCGGAGTACTTGCACGGGAAAGATTTTAAATAATCTACGGTTTCAGAAAATTTGCCAAGAAAACACTGTATTTACAGCTGTAATGATGCATTCCTAAAGTTGGAAGATACCCATGGGGCCAACTTGTAGAGTATTAAAAACTATAAGCCTGAAGCAAAATTGAAGTTTCCATAAAAACGATGATATATTGATTGATAAATTGGAGTGAAAGCAAAAGACCAAATTCAAGATGTCAATAAGTTCCCCTGTATCTTATATCCTACACAATATTTACACATGTTTACTTTGCCCAACTCAAATTGTAGTTTTGTGTCAGTTTTAAACAAAATACAAAAATATAATTGGGTCTCTATGTTTCATTTTAGTTTTGTATAAGTGTTTCTTTTGTTGAACGGTTTAGCAATTGGAAATCAAGGATGCCGCTTTCCTAAATTCTAAGCAGCTACTAAGGGGATTCAGCATTTCTGTGAAATAACTACTTATTACTGTCTTCCATAATAAACTTATATGAAAAATGTGTTACACTCCCTCCTTCCACATTCCTACAAAAAAAAAAAGTGCCAATTGTGCTGTACATGTAACGTGACGTAAAAAAATATCTTAGCATTTTATAAGTTTTTAAAAAAGGGTTTTATAATTTTAAAAATAGTTCATACAGCAGAGAAAGTGTCAAATTAATACAAATGAAAATTTGATATGGGCTTTTATGATTTTTTCCGGTAATCCTATACACAGAGCTGAATATTTATTTATTATCATTGTTATTCAGTTTCACACGTATAAATGAAAAAGTACATATGGTACCTATAAATAATGAGCCATTTTGCTTGTGAGGTAGACAACCTAAAAGACCTTACGGTATTTCAGGTTCCGTATAGTTCAGCCCGAGTGAGGAATGGACACCTTCGCTAGTACTTTTTATTTTTAATCTGCTATGCAGAACATTTTCTTTCTTATGAAGCTCGGAGTTGAAGTCTCCAATCTTTATTTTCTTGCAGTCACGCTATCAAAATCTACCATCTAATTTCTTTCGTTTTACTTTTTTGTTCTTTCATTTTATTTTTATGTTCTATTTTTTCTTTCGTTTTTTCCATCAACTTAGTACAAAGTACTTCTGTACTAAATTTGTACTTCTATTTTCCAAGACATACATGCCATATATCAAAATAAGATATTTTACCTAACCTACACAATCTGTTGGGTTCCGTAAGACATTATACATATTTTCTTTTCTTTCTTTATTTCAGAAAACTAGAAATAAAATGTGTTCGTGCAATTTGTCTAAGGTCACTTCGATTATGGCCGAAACAAAAATATCTTCAAGATAAATGAAATTGAAATATGTGTATTTTATACCTTGTACCCTATTATATTACATAATTTGATCAAAATCCATCTTAGTACTTACCTGAATTGCTCACTTCTAGCTTTCCCGCTAACTCTTCTTTGTATTCTACAGATACAAACGGAGTTGCTACTGTTACGTTAGTAGACACCCCGCGAATAGTCCACGAATACATAAATCCATCAGTGGCCAACAAGGCTCCTGAAAGAAGGATAAGACATTTCGTTAAGGTTGATATCATTGACGTAAAAGTACATATAATACATTAAAAAGTTAGAAAAATTTACTGTTTTTGAGAATCAGTACTTTCTTGGGAAAAAATGAAATATTTCAGTTTAACGTCCCACAATTATACCCTTGAGGGTAAGGGAGACGATGATTAAGGAAAGTGATGGATGATGGAAGAACTAATCTAATGTGAAGGTAGGAGGAAATGGAAGTACCCCGAAAATGCCCACGGACACAATGTTGTCCACCACAAACTTACTTCGCCGGGAATCAAACCAGGGACCCCATGCACCAGAGGTAAGCGCTCTACCACTGAGCTACCCTGTCTCCCTAGTACTTTCTTGGAGTTTAAACAAGTATATGATAGGCTTCCAAACAATGAAGATCCAACACTACAATTTCCGGTTTCAGTGTAGGGAGAAGTGTGAGTGGAACTCATTCTTTACATACTAAGTCCATAAAAATATCTCGTTATGCATGTAACACACATACTAATTAAATATTTTGGTCCGAGTTCGATTAAAATTACTTTAATAATCACTGAAACTTTATCACGATAGTTATATCAATAAATTAAATTACTTTTGTTACTTTTAAACTTTGTATTTCCTTAATATTTACTTATCATTCATTTTGCAGGAAAAAAATACACTTCACTCACACATGACTGTCTCACATCTTTAACAGCAAAAATAAAACAAGTTTAAACAAGTCTGGCCACAAGATTTGTTATCATAAGGTACCGACTGTCCTTGTTGCTCTATAACTAAATATACATAAACGTTATGGTTGCGCTATTATTATTTTCGTACTGATGCTCATCGGCAGATGGACAGATGGACTTAATCGCTCTATAAAATTTCCCATTACTTCTTGACATTAATAAATACTCCTTGTTTGTTTGTTGAAGTTTAGCGTCCCTTTCCAGCAGCGAAGCTATATCGTCATTAGAATAACCAATATAATAGGCGTATCTCAAAATTTGCATTTTAATGCATCTGATTCTACGAGGTCTATCGATCACTGTAAGATTCTGTAAGAACCATAGGCGAGAGAGGTTTCATTGCTAAGATATCGAGTAAATAAGAAGGCAGAGCGATCAATAGATCTCGTAAATTCATATAAGCTACTGGTGTTAAAATCACAAATTTCGAGATATGTCTATGGGTTATTCCAACGAGAATATGAGACGTCGATAGACAATTTAAGGTAGAATCCGAACCATCGTGGTGCATTAAAGTTTCAAAGCTCTTGTATGGAGAATCAAACAAGGAACCCCGTGCACCAAAAGTGCTCGCGCTAGCCACTAGAGCAGTGACGAAGGCAAAATGATATCCTTCTTATAAACTGGTGTCTGTAAGTAGTGAGGTACACAGAATAAATTCACCTGATGGATTAATCTAATAACATACTACTCGAGTTTATCCAGCAGGACTTGAACCTGTGACCACAACTAAGACTTGTAAAGCAAAAAGGCCGGATATAGAACATACAATCGATGTTCTGTTTCTATCCCATTAAAAAAATTGAGTGGAGTCTCGGATAAAACAATGTACTTTAAAAAAGTAAGAGTGTCACGTAAAGGAAAGCATAAGTAGTGACAATATCAATGATATTTATTGCACGCGATATAGTTGAAAAAACAAACAAACAAACAAATACGAATGCTAATGCTCCGTTCAGCAGTAGAAGCACGAGGCAGGCACCATAGCCAAAGAATGTTGTCCATGCTGTAGTTCGGGCTTGGGAGTGTGTTTGGTAGTAGATGGGGATAGTCTAGTCACTATAGTTATAGTCGCGAGAGTTCAGGGAAGTAGGACGTACTGAATTTACTCGAGAAGATAATATTTTTAAATACTAAAAATCCGACATACGTTAGTGTATGATAAATCTAGGAAGAATGCTGTGTTGTCACATACGGTATACACTGAGAAATGCGTCAACAGACGTAAACCAAGGAGAAAATTATTCGTGAATCTCTTTAACCAACTACGGGAAATTGGGAATGTAACACCCAGCCATTCTATAAGAAACATAATCAATGACTGGCATGGGTTGAGGTGAGTGTTCTAGTTGCTGTTGCGTTAGATCCCCATATGCTCCATCGCAAGGAGTTCTGGCTTGAGTCAGGCAAGTGTCGTTCGTATTTTCCACTGTCACAGGCTCTACCGAATCATGTGTCTCTCCACCAAACGTTACACGAAAACGATTACGTATAATACTTGTCACCATTTTTTTATGAATGAGCATTAGATCAGAGTGCATTTGATTTTAATTTTCATTTTGTTTTTTAACGAAGCAACATTTACTAATCGTGGACAACTTAACTTCCGTAATGTGCCTCATAATTGGTCGACAATCTCCATTTGCTGCGTCAACTGGTACGACAGCGTGCGTGGAGTTTAATCAATGCATGTCATGGAATAGTGGAGTAAGGCATTATGAAGACGTTTTTCATTGGAAGCGTATCAGATTACCGAAAGTTTGTCGACTTACTAAGGAACAACATTCCATCGATGTTAGAAGACAATCCATTGGAGATTAGAAGGAAAATATGTTTCCAGCACGATGGCTACCGACCCCACATTGCACAACATAGCTCAGTCCCTCTTAACGAAATGTTTCATCTTCGTTTGATTAGAAGAAATGTACCTGCCAATTGGCCAACTCTTTAAGCCAATTTGAACTCATTTAGGTTTTTTCTGTCAAAAATTGTAAAGGATGCTTTGTACAACAACATACCAACGACTTCTGACGATGTGAAACGTCGTGCTACTGCAGCTTATTCTACCATTTCGACTAAATGTAGCAACATGTGCAGAAATCTTTATACACTGGGCTGCAGATTTGTCGTACAACTAATGAACATAATTTTAAACACAACTTATGAACATGTGTGCTCTGTTGGTAACATTAGAACATCAGTTTGACCCATGGTGCTTGCTTTGTACTTGTGAATGAGACATTAGCACTTACTTTCTTTCGATGATATCTCTTGATATATTTTAGCTAGACGCGTGCAATGAACGGTACTGATATTCTCAACCCTTGTACTTTCTTTTACATGGGATTCTAATACATTGTTCTGCTTTAAAAGTTCATGGTGTTTTTCACTAAAACCCTTCGACTGTTTTATTTATTATTTGTAATGAGGCCAACTATACACTTGACGTCTATGAAAATAGTACATCGATTGTATCTTCCACTTCCAATCCATCTGCGACGCAGATTTTAAGTGAATAACATGTACACCCGAATAACATTGCAATTTCTTTCCAAGTTACATTTGAGCAATTTACAAATTTTTAGTCACGTAAAATTCAAGTTACGCAAAGGTTTACAGAATGCTTTACTCACGTAATAGAGTGGAGAGTATCAAATTCTAATAGGGCTCAAAAGTTGCCTATTCGCATGCTAATCAATGGAAAAATAATAAAAAAAATCACACTTTGGATCTTCAGTCCACGCAAACAACCTAAAATAAAAAAAAATACCAAAATACATCAAATTTACCTTTAAACGAAAGAATCAGATTTTTGAGTATCGAATTCTAATAGGGCTCAAAACTTGCGTACTTGCATGATAATCAATGGGAAAATAACAAAAAAAAACTCACTTTGGATCTTCAGTTCACGCAAACGGCCTAAAGTTTTTTTTTTAAAAAAAGATAGAAAACACCAAAATTTACTATTATGGAAAAAATAAAAATTTTGAGTACCAAATTCTAAAAGAACTCAAACGTTGCTTATTTGCTTGCTAATCAATGGGACATTAACGAAAATAATCACACTTTGGATCTTCAGTTCGCGTAAATGGCCTAAATTTTAAAAAAAATGACAAAAAACACGAAAATTTACCTTTACATAAGGAATATATAGATTACTTTCTTTTTGTTTCTATAGCGTCTAAGTACTTTATTCTAGTTGTGTGAGGGCATGGTTATTATTAATTCGTTAATGTGAGTGATTTTATACATTTTATTTTCATAATGATTTTGCAGCTCTTTGCCCATTTGTCAACGTTTTTTCTTTTTCCATGAAATGGCCCGGAACTCATCACGAGGAGGTGGCTGCAATTAGTTCCACCCACATCCTACTCAACTCTCCGACTAGTTAGGGTGTGCTAAATTATGTTGATTTAGTCAAGGGTGTTTTAAATTCAGATTTTTTAAATCAAATTTTGGCATTGTGAGTTTTGAGAGCAATTTTGCTCTAATGTACCCTTCTCTGGTTTCTTGTCCACACACTTTTCCTGCAAACTCCGTAACAAGTTTGACACATCTTCCAACTTCCTGAGTATGGCATGGAAAATTTAAGAAGTTTAGAACTCATGAGCAGATTTTTCATGCATAAGTGATAAGATAGTTTTAATTGTCAAGCTTTCCAGCTCTGGAGGGGGTGACAGCTTACATTTTCTCCAATCTATCAGCTCACTGTAGTTCGTGGCATCAACATTTATTGAAGTTGCCATAAAAGTTCTAACAGAGCAATTCAGACAGGACAGTGTGCTCCAGATGTGGCTATAAGAGATCCTAGACCTTTCAGTTACTTCCGATGGCTGACATGTGCAAACCTGGTCTTACGGTTGTACGTTTCTCAAACAAATCCTACAAACGAACTCAAAGTGCTTGTAAACTACATTATAAAGACATATGTTCCTATCTGGTTCGACACAAAGAGAGATTAGTCAGTGAAATATGAACCTAAACATATTTTGAAATTAGTTCACACAATTAGACATTTGCCAAACAACATTAAAAGAATTATCGATCCTGTGATTTAGAGAAACGCGTTCTTGTCATCCAAATAACATATTGTTAGCTATGACAGTGTATGAGAGACAACACGTACGAGAGTTAGGTTACGGGAGAGTGATAGAGGCAAGACATCAAGATCCAAAGTTGAAATTTGTTAGAACTTTTGTTGCAACTTCAATAAATTTTGATGCCACGGAATACAGTGAGCTGATCGATTGGAGAAAATGTAAGCAGTCGCCTTCTCCAGTGCTCGAAAGCTTGACAATAGAAACTAAATTATATATGAAAAATCTGCTCATGAGTTTGACTTCTTAAATTTTCCATGCCATACTCAGGAAGTTGGAAGATGTGTCAAACTTGTTGCGGAGTTTGCAGGAAAAGTGTGTGGACAAGAAACCAGAGAAGGGTACATTAGAGCAAAATTGCTCTCAAGACTCACAATGCCAAAATTTGATTTAAAAATCTGAATTCAAGACATCCTTGACTAAATCAACATAATTTAGCACACCCTAATTGGTCGAAGAGTTGAGTAGGATGTGGGTGGAACTCGAATTGCAGCCACCTCTTCGTGATGAGTTCTGGGCCATTTCATGAAAAAAAGAAGAAAACGTTGACAAATGGGCAGAGCTGCAAAATCATTATGAAAATAAAATGTATAAAATCACTCACATTAACGAATTAATAATAAACATGCTCTTACACAATTAAAATAAAGTACTTAAACGCTATAGAAATGAAAGAAAAAGTAATCTATATATTCCTAGTGTAAAGGTAAATTTTCGTGTTTTTTGTCATTTTTTTAAAAAAAATTAGGCCGTTTACGCGAACTGAAGATCCAAAGTGTGATTATTTTCGTTATTGTCCCATTGATTAGCAAGCAAATACGCAACTTTTGAGTCCTTTTAGAATTTAGTACTCAAAAATTTTATTTTTTCGCATAAAGGTAAATTTTGGCGTTTTCTGTCATTTTTTTAAAGTTTAGACCATTTGCGCGAACTGAAGATCCGAAGTGTGATTTTTTCCGTTATTTTTCACTGATTATCATGCCAATACGGAACTTTTGAGCCTTATTAGAATTTGACACTCAAAAATTTGATTCTTTCGTGTAAAGGTAAATTTGGTGTATTTTGGTATTTTTTTTTTCAAATTTTAGGTCGTTTGCGTTGACTGAAGATCCAAAGTGTGATTTTTTCATTATTTTCCCACTAATTAGCATGCCAATATACAACTTTTAAGCAATATTAGAATTCGATACTCGAAAATTTGATTTTTCGCTCACCCTATTATGTAAGTCATAGAGTTACTGTAATCGAAATATGAAATAAATTAATTGTGACATTTTTCAGTTCCAATTAGGAGACTTCTACCTTTAATCATATAAAATTCCGTATATATGATTCTCAGAAAAAAATTGTCACATAACATTATTACGGAAATAATAATAATAATAATAATAATAATAATAATAATAATAATAATAATAATAATAAATATGTTAAATGGGTTTTCGAATACTCTGTTTTGTTTTTAATTTCCAGTCCGTACTCAATTCTGCTTTAGCACTATATCTACTACAATAAAGTACTAATTTCTAGAAATTCGATACATTAGAAGAGTAATATATATATATACCATATACACGCAAATAAATTCTCATCCTGTGACATGTTTTTGGTATTACGATTTACGTTATTTTCGTTACTTTTTTAAAATGAGTTTATAAAATTACAGAGGAAGAGAACTTCAAAAAATGCAGACAAATAAAAAGCCACCCACAGAAGGTATGTATCATTCGTCAACACTCAACCGAACACCATTGATTTTTGTTTCTAAATGACGCCAAAAGAGAGACGGGGCGGAAGGGGGAGGTACTGAAAATGCGGTGACGGGTGCTCATGATTTCATTTCGAAATGCAGGTGCGATAAGAGTGAAAGGAAGAAAAAACTACATATATATGAAGAGAGAGAGAGACATACGTATATACGTATACATAAACAGATAGAGATGTGGCTGGCTATAGGTACGGTGAATGTGAGAGATGGTGGTGGGAGCTGGAAAAAATCATTGAGCCGCAAGCAACGAGCAACAAATGACTGTAGTTATGGCAGGAGAGAGAAGAAAGTTTTAAAAAAAGTACGTCAGTAATGGAAGAAGTAAAAGAAAATGCAATTTTTCTCCCATTTTTCTTTTTTTTTCAAATTTTTCTATTTGAAAAAAAAAATACCATGCAGTGAAAATTGATTGCTCATGCGTTTTTCCTCAGTTACCATTCAGACGATTTAGTTTCAACTGAACCTTGCCAAGCAACCAAATGTGAATCTGTAAAAAAAATAAATAAATAAAAGGACAAATCAATGGGTTCTCGCTGCACACACACATATTTTTTTTTACATAAAAAATCTTTAATTTTTCTCTTTCTCTCTCTCTCTCTCTCTCTCTCTAAAATAATCTTTCTTCTATGCTACACATCCCTCTCGCACACACACACTTTCCCGCTCTGTTCATCCCACTCCAGAATGGAGGTTCAGCATGGGCAAGCCTTTTGCATAGCTTCGTTTGACCGTTCAGAAGCGAAATTGAATTAATATGAACTACATTTGAATGCTGCGGATATGTTCCCTGTATGTCTCTTTTTCCTCCCACTCTGTCATCTCCCACTTTTCGTAAAATCGTTCCCATTTTTTTCTATTTATATGTATATGCTACACTCTGTGAATATATACATACTGTATATGTGTGTGTACGTACTTGGGAAGGTGTTCATGCATTTATACATTTTCTAATATTATATATGTCCCTACGTTATATATATGTACTATTAGTATAGCTGCAATCAAAAAGAAAGTTTCTTTGATGCTAAAAATTCTTTGCTAAGCCAGTTAACCAATAACTTCATTCTTTAAGTTTTAGATTCTCTGATTTTATTATTGTTATTTTAGAAAATTGCATATAGATATTAATCTGTGCATCCAAACCAATAAATATATAAAATAATAATAATATACATATTGTACTCTTATTTTAAATGTGTGAGGAAAATAATGTTAATCGATTAGTCCTTTTATTACGGCATTTTCCTTCCAGGCTAGGCCGAGTATAGGACTTTATTTTATCTGAAATTTAGTTTAACATCCCACAATCATGCTCTATAGTAGTCATTTCCCAACTGGATGTCCTGTGACGTCACAGTCTGCTGATCGCATTCTTAGTAAATTTTACCGAATCAAGAAGTATGCGTCAAATTTGGAAATGGCAACTGAAGTAGTGAGAGGCATAGTCAAGAGTTCTCCTGATACATGACCACACGTACTCTGCCAACATTTGTTCTGCTTCACTCTTCATGGTCTTTAAGAAAATCGAATAACCTTGCTCCAGCGCCATACAACGGTTACTTGGAAATGACTACTCTGAAGCAGAAGATGATAGAAGAAAGTGAATGATTTAAAATTGGTGGAATTTTATAACTAGAACCTTTTTATTTCAGGTGTGCCCCCCTTCTGGCGCTGCTGTCGATGTGAGTGATCCCGTATCTCCCTCGGAAGAGGAGGGACAAGTTACTGCGGCCGAGAGCTTTCAATTGTTTATGTGGAAGCATTGCCACAATGAATTATTTCACAGATTTCGCTGTGCTCTGTCTTGTTAGCTATTCTAAGTAGCCTACTATTTTCACTCACCAAGATCAAACGACTGAATGACAAATTGGCAACATAGCTGAGGTCATTCATTTCTTTTCCTTAAGCAAAGGGAGTGTTTCCTCCGTCAGAGGTGGTAGGGGTGGGGTCGAAGTATGTTTAACATATTTTCTGAGGACACGCCTGAAATAGACATGCTCTAGTAGGAGGAAACTGAAGGCTTCGAGAAGATCCATTCAAAATGTCAGTGAAATTGTAAAAGTTGCTCTTACTTGAATCAGTAACTCATGTCGTCATTGCCCCCTTCCATCATAAAGACATCCTCTTTAATTATATGATTGTACACTGCAACCACAAGTACAGTAGGAAGAGCATACGAAGCTCGGATATAGTTAACACTACAAGGACGGGGTGATCAATTTGACCGTTTTCTCTAACTTTTCCTGTTGCTCTTCTCTAACTAATTTACTTAGAAATCTGAAAGTCCTTGCCTTTTTATCATTTATAAGGTAGAGTAGGTGTAAGAATTTTGGAGACTGTCATGTCATTAGGCGGGCGCTATGCCGTAATACCCCCGGAAGGACGAAGCGGTCACTAGATGTCCTTGTTACTAACATTTCTGACATTATTCATTGTAAATATAAGGAATTCTATACCACAGGCATCTACAAAGACACTAGCGATCACACATTGACAGTATGTAAATGCAGGAGGAACAAGAGTGTAGCTATTTTCAGTACTATGCATAAAGCAGTTCGTGTGTCACAAGATAAGTAGAAACCTGATACTATTTTATTACAACAAAACAAAATTTGGTGTCGATGTCGTTGACCAGATGCTTCAGAAATGTTCTGTAAAATCACTCAGTAGGAGGTGGTCGGTTCATGTGTTTTATAATGTGATGGATATAGCATGTCTCAATTCCAGGATTGTTTATAAGGAAGTAACGGAAAGGTATATAAGAAGAAGACAATTCCTGAGACAGCTCCCAGAATGTTTGACTGAACCTGAGCACGTACAGAACAAGAGTGAGTTTCTCGGATGATGATGAGCAGCCACAGTGCAAGATGAGAAAACAATGCCAAATTCTGCTACGTAATGGCAATAAAATTACGGATGTGCGCAAGATAGTAAGAGGTGTGTTTGTGGGAAGTATGTCGGTAAAACCAAATAGCAAGTGTTTTGTAAGAAGTGTGTTTCTGATTGAGTGTTCAATTTGAAAGAGAGACTGCGACAGAAAAGTGACTGATATATGTGTAAACTATTTCCGTATAAAATGAAAAGTGATTTCCATCACTACACAATAGATATTCTGTGGTGAATGAAAGTATTTGAAAATTCATTCAAATATAGTTGTATGTACTCCTATAGTGAAAAAAAAATAGTTTTTTGCATATGACATAATTTTGTAGACAATACGGTAACCTAAAACATTTGCCTCCAAATTTCCTTTGCAAAGTACCAGTTTTAAATGATACTTCAAAATTTAGTCTAAAATAAATGCACACAAAATTTAGTCTAAAATAAATTATATTCCTTATCGTAGAAATATATATGTCTGTATATATTACATACACTGTGTATACTTATAACACTGTAGTAAAGGTCTACTATACCTTCAAATTGACCGCTTAGTCCTTAGTGGGGGTAGATTTTCCCAGTCCTTCTAGTGTTAAACAAATGACTTGGAATGTTTAAACTGTAACTATATGTTTTATAACATCAAATTGATCCTGCATAATCCGCTGTTTTCCATTCGTTTCCTTTTTTTAAATATATATATTATTTTGGTATAAAAATGAATACTTTGAATAAGCTCTTGATTAAGCAGCTTCTTGTCCAACGATAAGCTAAGTCATAAAATATTACTCTTTTTTTTCTTTTGGCCATATTTTTTTTTAGTCATAAGAATTTTCTTTCTTTTTTAGTCATAAGAATTTCCTTTCTCCTTGGACATATAAAATTTCCTTTTTCTTTGGTCATATACATTTCCTTTTTCTTATGGTCATAAGAATTTCCTTTTCCTTCGATTGAAAGAACTTCCTTTCCCTTTTTATTTATAAAAATTTCCTTTGTCTTCCAGTCATAAGGATTTTCTTTTTCTTACGGTCACAAGGATTTCCTTTTTTCTTTTTCAATGTTATTTAACATCGAAAGTACAATTTTTATTTTCAGTCAGTATTCT
This sequence comes from Thermobia domestica, assembly GCF_964235325.1. Taxonomy (NCBI): domain Eukaryota; kingdom Metazoa; phylum Arthropoda; class Insecta; order Zygentoma; family Lepismatidae; genus Thermobia; species Thermobia domestica. The sequence continues at coordinate 97,665,559 of NC_137468.1, forward strand.
CGAACTTTCAGTCCAGATTACGATAGAAATATAATATAATGTAACTGACGAATGAACCTAGGTAGAACTAGTAAAATGTGTTTAGAATATAAATGAGTTTAGGTAGAGGTGCCCACAAGGAGGTTATGATGCGAAATACGTCATTAAAATTTAGTTTGGGCTCGCAAAATCATCGAAAATACTTAAACCAGTTAAAAGTTAAAATTCTACATGGAAATATATAATGTATATAATGTACGTAATAACATCAAGGTTTACACAGTGAGGTTGGGGAGCCAGAATCTGTAACCAGGTAAAATCAGTCACTGCTTTTTGAAGGAATTAGTTACAGCTGACCAAAAAGAAAAAAACAATACATCCTTTCTCGTATTATCCGTACCCTTTTCCTCTCTCTTCACAACTAAAGAACAAGAATCCTTCACTTGAAAGATCCTTTACTTGTCAGCAAGTACAACTCTCAGGCTATTTGAAAGAAATGACTTCTTATTTTCTTCCTTCACTGGCCACTCTTAGGTAACGCATTTTAGCTTCTATCTATCTTATTTTTTCATTTGTTTCTCCCTCTTCGTAGAAGCTGTACCCAAGTCTAACATTCTGTATGAGAGAAAGGAGTACTGAAAGCTCCTTCTGGATCTCTCCTCCTAGATGAAATTATTTGTGTGTGCATCAGAAACATGCATTATACATTATTCTAAATATGCATTATGAAGACAGTGAAAGAATATATGATAAACTTCCGTTAATATGAAAGGTGCTGGAATTTTATGAAGTGTGTTCGCATTGAGAGACATGAATTGGACGCAAGATGAAGTGATTGTTAGGGTTCCGTGGAGAAGAATATTATATCAAGAACCCTAACTGTTTTGGAGAGTTCCTTCGTGGAAAAGTGGTTAGCGTACGCGCCTTTGGCGTGGAAGACCCGGATTCCATTCCCGGCGGGGGCTCATGTAGTTCGGATTCCACGTTAATCAGTATGTCCACGTCTCATATCCTCGCTGCTGAACGGGACGTTAAACTTAAAATCAACTCAACCTAACTGTTTTGCTCCTTGAGTGACCAGATATAGGGAATACAGAAATACCTTAGAAATAGAACAGTGAGGCAAATAATAATCAACGTTAGAAAGGTAATGATATGTTAATATTCAAAAGTTAGTGAGGGTGCCAAATAAGCAAGTAATAATACCTTTTGGTTTACAAATTTTTCGTTCTCAACATCTTCAAAGTGAAGTGTCTCGTTCAATGAAAACTGGCAATACTGCACAAATAAACATACAAAAAATGAGAGGCTGCTATCAGGTTATAAATTTCTTTAGCTAGTTATTCGGCGAAACGGAATTCGGTCAAACTAGAATTCATATTTCGCCGAAGATGGCCGACTGCCCAGGTGTGTACTAATTTGGTAGCCTAAGGCATCCAATAAAACAGTCTACAAATCATGTTATCATCGTAAGTTTAGGTAATAAAAAGAACTTGGCCATAGCAAGTTCTTGGCCATATTTGTCGTATTTTTTTATTTAAAAAAGTGAGTGGTTAGAGAGAATGAAGTTTATTTTTAGGACGTACAGTATTCGTATGCACGTTCAAATCATGGTAGTGGTTCTCTTACATGAAGACATATCAACAAAACGGCAGAAACGTGAACATAAATGCATTTTGAAGTTCACGGAGACCTAAGTACAATGCTTTTAGTGACGATACTTGCAACATCGAACAGCTTGTTCAACAAAACTAAGTCTTCGAACAAAAAAATTCTCCACAGACTCACGCTCAGAGCAGTCAACTGGGAGTTCAACTTTGTCATTCTCCTGCCTTTGTTATCTTCGGCCTTCATTAACAAGAGGTAACGACAACAAGGACAGGTACCAGAAGGGGAGGAAAATAAAAAAAGAATATGAGCAAGAGAGAGAAAGAGAGAGAGTATCACTATCTTCCTTCCACATCTGATGGAAAAGTTTTCAGTGACATAAAGGGGGTGGTTCGGAAGGAGGGCTCTGCGAAGTTGAGGGAGAGAAGATTCTAATGTACGTGTGTGTGTGTATTTTAAGAGGTGGGGTTTACTAGTAACAAAAAGGTGTGTGTATATATATAAAGTGGTGTGAGACTAGAAGGCTTCCGAGCAAGAGGTCGATGTATGAAGTTCTAATGGGGTTCCCGATTGCCAGCACCCTGGCGCGCGTATCTGGTAATGGAATCAACGATGGCAAAGTAGTGAGAAACTCTTGTGTGATTCAATATCAGCTTCTGTTTATCACGTTACCTGATGAACTATCTTCCGGCCCACTGAGCTAAGGGTGTGGCATAACAGATGGCAGAGCAGCGAAGACACCCATACAACATTTGTACACACACAGACACAGAAAAAATGTCAGTTTTTATGAGGAAAACTTTATCAAGCTATGGGTAATATAATTAATAGGAAAGTTCATTATTTTTCGTAAGAAATAATCCTGTTTCTCCATATTTTTCTACATTTATATGCAAGGCAGTTACTACCTATTGAAAAGAAGAACAAGACGTTAAACTGAGTGTGTGCTTTAGCTCAAAAAAGGCTCAGGTCGATCTGATAACTTGAAAATGAGTGATGTGCATTCAATACAATGACTTTTATCATTATTATTTTACACTTTTAGACCAGAGTTAAGTTTTTGATAAGTAGCTTATCTTGTGATTCAGATCTGGCTCGAAACTTCGAACCAAGACCAAACGTAGCAAAGACATGTATATTAATTACTCGGCTAATTGATGCCACCACAGCGTTAGTTACTTACATCATTCTAATTGTGTACATTGAAATATTATACTTTTCAATATACATTTTTGCAGTACTCTCTTTTAAAACTAGTTGAAATGCCCAATCTTCGTCGGAGGCAAATAGGTTAATGGAAATTACAAGGAAGGATCAGAAACTAAAGTTAGAAGACGATATTTCTGGAGCTTCGTCTGTTATAGAGTAATAAGAAGCGTATAGTAATTGTAATACATGGAGTTGGCAACTATGCAGAGTTTCAGCCACATCTACCTACGGCGTTAGTTGTAGGTAAATACAAATGGCAACTCGTTTGGAAAACTGGTCTCGCGAAGAAGTCTGCTCAGTTATTCGATTTTTGAGTGAGACACATGTAACCACGGCTGAAATTCTCCAGCAGCTGGTACAGGTTTACAGAGAGACTGTAATGTCTCGACAACATGTCGCAGAATAATATCGAAAATTTGCGGTTGGTAGAGAAAATGTCACCGATGAGGAGCACAGAGGCCAATCCAGCCTAGCATCAACAGATTTGAACACAGCTCGCGTAGAGAAGTTGATTCAGGACAACAGACGGTTCACGTTGCGGCATCTGATGCCAGAATTGGGAATATCGTTCGGAAGCACCTGGTAATAATCAGTGAAGCCATATCTAGCATCTTGGTGCTAGATCTAGCATAATTCACATGCATTTAGCAACTAGCATCTTGACTTTAGCATCTTGGCCAAATCTAGCATAATTTCACTCTTCCCGCTGATGAACAGAAAAAGAACGAAAATTTAGATGGTTCATGGACCGTCGGGAATTATTCTTCTTAGTTGAAGCGATGGTTGGAACAATGAGACCAGTCAGTATTTCCGCGGTTGTAATTTATTGTTGAATTCAGAGAAATGTTCAAAAATAGCAAAACGTGACTCTACAAAACATATTTACTTACCCATAGTTTTATTACTGTCAACTGAAACCTGAATGTTTGATTATCTGGGATGTTTCTGTCCCTTTCAATTTACAACTTGAAATGGGAGGGATATGAGCATCAGGGGACAGTTAGTAATACTCTAAAAGAAATGCTTCAGACCTGTGTCGGAAGTGGCATGTTGTGTATATATTTCTTAAAATGTTATCCATTCATAAAACATAAATGCGATCTTCCTCCCCTATAATGTCCCATTTACCAATTTATTTCATTACGATTCCTGACAGCGTCATATTAGCTTTGTACATAAATACAGTTGAAAAACTTCATTAAAATAACGAAGATAAGTAAGGGCGGGTCTTCAAAATTAGGAAAGATAATTTGAAAATCTGGCATAATTTACAAAACTCTAACATAATTCAGACCCGTGTTTGGCATCATCGCGAGTCCTGAGTGTGGCAACCCTGCCTGGTATGGCGTCGCTTCGCCTCAGGCTGAACACGCAAGGACAAGATTTTTACCAGGAGGTAATCTTCAGACTCTCCCACGATGTGACAAATGTGTCAACCGATATTGCGACTATGTTGGAAAATAACCTAATGTATGTACTGTTAGCTGTATTGGTTGTATGAAATAATATTACATGTTTCACTGCAGGCTTTGTAAACTTCTTCCTGATCACTCCTCGTATTTGAACTTTCATCAATAAAAGTTCAATGACAAACAATACAGTATTCTATTTTATGGATAAATTTTGTACCTTTCTATTCCCTTAGGATTCACCTTTAAACCAAAGTGGCAAGTTTTCTCATTCATAATTCCAATACATTACTAAGGTTTCTTTTTTTCTCTTTTCTACTCCATATTTCCAATACATTACTAACTGTGTTATTTGTAGTTCCAATGCATTACTTTTAGTTTTAAGTTCCCTTTTCTAGCTCGTAGTTTTAATATATTAGTATTTTTTATTTTTGAAAGTGTTTTTTTTTTCTAATTCGTAGCTTTAATACATTACTACCTTCCCCATATTATTTGCTCATTTCGAGATTAACAGGTTTAATTTCGGTATCGAAGCTATAAAATGTGTTTATCTATAGTCTGCCGTGGTATTCAAACCATATACAAGGATTGGGAAAAGTAATATTAACATTGTTATAATTCGTACCTGGCATTATTCACAGAAGAACACATATTATATTCTCTCAATGCAATCATCTTCTGCCATACGTGTAGAAGACATCATACACTGTCAGCGCGTCCATATTTGTCAATGTTCTTCAGGGACCGCTATATGACAATTCTTCTAATGTGTCATAGTACTTTCCGCGAAGTAGTTCCTTCATTTTTGCGAAGCGAAAGTAAACACTCCGTCTCATGTTATGTGAATATGGTGGATAATCCATTATCTCCCATTACCACCGATGTAGGACCTTCGTCACAGTCTTAGCCTGTGACATCGAGCATTATTATGGAAAATGATGAGACTTTGTGTCTGAACGTGACGTCATTCTCCAGATTGCAGGACGAAAGTGTTGGCGCAAGAAGTTACAATAGTAGGACGTTGACTGATTATGAGATACAGCATGTTACATGATGACCCCATCGATATCGAAAGGCACAATGAATATATATAATATTATATTTTTCCATTTTGCTTTGCGACTCAAGAACCAGTTGTTATATACTTAAGAAATCGGACTGTCACCAGAATAAAAAAAATGTTATAAAATGTCAATTATAACAAGAGTACATAATTTAACGTACGAAGTTTAAAGTTGATATGGTGTAGTCTTTCTGGTCATATTCAATCGAAAACTTTCCCAACGCTTGGATACATTTCTAATTACGACTTTCATACGAACCTGAGGGCGCTGAATTCAGTGAAACTCTTTTGAAAATTTTCCGTTTACGGTGTTACAAGAAAAGTAACTTCAAAGTTGGACTTATTGAAGTGCCTATCGTTGACTAAATTTCTCATTGCGCGTTTTTATCAATTTGAGAACATTGAATTCAACGGGACTATTTTAAAACATATTTGCCTATGATATTACGAGAAAAATGATCTCAAAGCTGGGTTCATTGACGTGTCCAGCTTGAATACATTTCTCATTGCTCTTTTTATTCCAATCTGGGAGCACTGAATTCAAAGGGACTATTTTAAAACATATTTGCCTATGGTATTGCGAGAAAAATGATCTCAAAGTTGGGTTCATTGACGTGTCCAGCTTGAATACATTTCTCATTGCTCTTTTTATTCGAATTTGGGAACACTGAATCTAATGGTATTACGAGGAAAATGACTTCAAAGTTGAGGTCATTTGATCTCTAATAGTTTGTGATTAACGATAATTTACTAAATTCTCTCTCACCTGAAACAACAATCGCTAGCGGGGTAATAAAAATTCTGAGTACAATGGAGTAAAATTCTGAGTAAAGTTCTGGAAACACAAATTGTAACTTCAATTTACAAATTTCATCGAAAAGGCATGAAAGCCCTTTATAATCTTTTGACCTGGTAGGATCCGGAAAAGTATCTGAAGACTGACTTATACATGTGCTTTTCTTTGACAAGATCGTCACTCAAATCATCAGAATAAGTTGTAACTAATTTCTTGATTGCATGACTGACAACCAAAGTGTTTATTCTGAGAATGGCTTCAAAAGTTGCACTAATATTTCTTATTTCTTTACATCGAGAACCCATCTGAGATACCATCTTGTGTATGATTAAATCAGAAACCAAAATTTTTAACTGTTTTTATTCAATTTTTTCTGAAAATATTTGAGATTTTTTTATGTTGAAAAAACTGCTTCAATCCCAATGTTAGAATTTCTTAAGTATTTAGACAACATAGTCATACCTCTTATATCCTTATCTATGGTAGCCTTAGGACCTTTAATGCTTTATCAAAGGACTTATCTGACTACAAAAGCCAACTACTTACATTTATATGGTGCAAAATTATCCTCCGAACCTTCAAGGAAATCCCTCCAAATATCAAACTTGGAAAAATAATTAATCAGCCCTTTTACTTCTGCTATTTCATCATAAGTCAAATTTGCTTTGCGTATTTTGTAGAGCTTTCATTACTTCTGGCAGGCTTTCTACTATTGGCTTGACTGCCTCAATTCGTACATACTCCATCTTGTTTCAGAAAGGCTACGAAGGGATCGCCCATCAGTGTTAAAATTACAGCGGTGTAGCCAACAGGTTTGTGTAGGGGAGCCGTCGTTTTTGAAGTGGGGCCAGCTAAATGTACAAAACTAAAAAAAAAATGTGTTCCTGCTAGTGTTTTTGAGGCCTGAAAGAAAGGAAAATTTTGGTTTCCTTTTGGAAAACTAAAAACACTATTTTATCATCTTCTTCTTCTTGTTCTTCTTCTTATTATTATTCTTATTCTTCTTATTATTATTATTATTATCATCCATAAATTATATTCAAAATAGTTATGCTTAATCAAGAACTACTGCCCGGGACCAAACGCTATACTTTTGTGCATAACTATAAAGGTAACCAAGAAAGTTCTATCCCTTCTCGTGGAGGTCTGTGTTCAATTGGACCTCACACCGTCAGTTGAATGCGAGTAGAGATAAGGCGAACGTCAGTTGTTGGTGTGGGTATATCCAACATACTACCTGGTTGCAGTGGTGCCCACCCCCCCTCATGTCCATGACGCACCCCCTCCTCAAATGTCTATCCGTAGGTGTTCTTCCATGAAAAAAAAATATTCTCGATTAATTTTTACACTCCCTCAAACATATTTATATAGATTTTTACCCCCCCCAAATATTTCAATGACGAACTTTGCGCCTTGTGGGCACTCCTGCCTGGTTGTGGCAATTCAGACACACCGTGAACTTGCGTAAAGACAGAGGGAACATGGGACATCCACAGAGTGTCATAAGAGCATGTATGTTGAACGAGTTCAAATGGAGGTCAAACGCCGCTGTAGTGGGACAGAAGATATGCCAGGCCTTTGGTGAGGATGTCGTGACGACGCGGACATTGCCGCGATGGTTTAACAAGTTTAAGGACGATTACGAAACACCCGAAAACATCACGTGCCAGAAGACCAACACATGTACAAAGAGGAACTGGGACTACAATTCAGTGTGTGGAGCAACCATTCGGCAGCACATCCATCAACTTGTGAAGCACTACAAGTTGGGTCGATGGGTCTCTCATATTTTGACTCCGGGCCAGAGGGCAACGCGGCAGTCGCCTGTGTTTATTTACTGTTTCGGAGCCATTTCTGGACAGGGCGTTGACATGTGATAAAAAAGTGTGTCCTATACGAAGCTCCACGGCGCCATCATCATTGGTTAGCATCCCATGAACCGATTTCAAAACAGCCGAAACCAGCACTGTACCTGAAGAAGGTTCTTCTGTGTGTTTGGTGCATCGTGCATCGGGAACTGCAACCAGCTGGTCAGAGTATCAATGCAACTGTGTAGTGTCAGTAATTGTTGAGCTATGCTCAACAAAAACTCAAAACTCTGGAGCCATCACTTCTGAATTGCAAAAGGGTCCTTGTTTATGGGACAACGCTAAGTTCCACGTGGCTAGGATGACTCAGGACACCATTTTTCGCCTTGGATGGGAAACAATATTGCAACCACTATATTCCCCGGGTATTGCACCGTCCGATTATCAACTGTTCCATTCTTTGGACAATCACCTTAGAGGATACCAATTCAAATCCCTAGTAAAAGTCCGAAATGCACCTGATACTTTCTTCGTTTCACGGCCCACCACGTTCTACCGCGATGGATTCCACGGCCTTCCAGAACATTTTCAGAAGGTCGTCGATGCTGATGAGACTGTTTTTGATCTTCCAGGTTAGGTGACATATCGATGTTCGAAGATGGTGGGTGAAAAAGCAAAAAAACTTTTCTTGGTTACCTTTATATTTAAATTTAAGACCTTGTATACAGAACCTATCTACACAAGATTGATTTTCTTTGAAATTTCACTTAATTTCTTTATGGTTTCCTGACAAATATATTTATTTATTATTCGTGTCTAAAAAAACATAATTGTTTTATTACACTGAGTAGAAATAAAAGAGAGAGCGAATGAAATCCAAATTGAATAAAAGCATTGTTTCTCACCAAATTTTCCATCCTCTATGTCTTTTAAAACACTTGTAAAAGCATATAAAAATATACTGTACTTACAAATCAGTTTAGTACCTTTATTTTATGGCTGTATTTGTAGTGCCTTGTTAAAACGTTTGTCTTCAAACTGTCAAATATAAATAGCAGTAAATTGTGTAATCTGCTGTCACAAAAAAGTATCCTATTTCTCGATCGGTATAAGGAAGAGATACTATACTATTTTTCGATCTGTATGGAAAAACAATATTTCTCCATACTATTTTACCATAAATTATTAATTGTCAATAAACTTTGTTACTTTTAAATGAATGAAGCGAGATAATTTTACTATGATGTTTTAAAAGCTGGTCATTTGGGGGAGGGGGCAGGAAACCATTTGGAGGGGCCTGGCCCCGATGGCCCCCTTGGCTACAGCCCTGTAAAATTATCTCTGTGGGTTTGAAGGTATCCAAAATGGACTAAACTTCGCTAAGATTTAATAAACTTACAATATCTTCATTTTTTAATATATTGTTTACTTCTTCATTGCTCGTTATTCTCCATATAACGTCTTCTTTCACTGGGCCGTATATCTTGCGTATTATTCTTCTTTCGAATCTTCGTAGAGCTTCTTCTTCCGCCTTATTCATGACAAATATTTCTGCTACGTACGTTACGATTGGCCTGATTAGTGTTTTGTATATAGTAACCTTGGTTTTCCTATTTATGAGTTTACTTTTCATTAATTGCATGTTTGCGTAGTAAGCCTTGTTTCCCATGTGTATCCTTTCTCTTATCGTTTCTCGCTTTTTGTTTTGTTCGTTAATTGAAATACCCAAGTACTTAAACGAGCTCACCCTTCCAAATTCTTTCTCATGTTACCATATATATATATAAATCTTATTTTGTTTAATTTAATCTTTAGGAAAGTTATGACCAAATAAAAGGAATGTTATCACTAGTCTCCCCAAAGGACTGGGCACGTTGCATCTACTTAGACATATGATTGGTTCTGACGATATGCCTAGATTCAACGTTGGTTACACATTCAAACACACATGAACTGCACATTCTATTAATTTGGAAATGCATTTTGTAGGCTCACAAATTATTACTCAAGTGCTTGAACTCAATTGAACGAACTTCCCGATAGCACAGTAATCCGATATCTTAATGAATTTAATTAATGTAATATATGTAGTCATCTGACAATCCTTAGCTTATGGGTCGATTTTGTCTCAATCTTCACAATTACGAGATAATATAAGTCAGCAATAACAATAACCTGGCAAACGTGAAATTCGAAATTTAAAATGAAACCTTTCAATTTAATGTCCCACGTTTATGCCCTTTAGGCTAAGGGAGACGGATGATCAAAGCAAGAGAATGGTTATGGAAAAATTGGCGGAATGATAATGTGGGAGGAAAGGGAGTACTCCGGGAAAATCCACGGACATGATGTCCACCACAAACTTGGACCAGGGACCACTACTTGGTTGGGTATTGAACCAGGGACCCACGCATCAGAAGTGAGCGCTTTACCACCACCACTGAGCTCCCACGCAACAGCAAATTTGAGTTGTGGCAAACGGCACCGTAGTAAATTGCACGTAATGATTCTTTTATATGCGGTCTCAATGCTGAAAGTCGAAACAATTCAGTTGAGCACACAGAATGTCATCAACGGAATGAAGATGGTTCAAGCACTGAAGTTCACATCGCTTCAGGACATGTGTAATTTTCAATTCTTATCTTACTACAGAAAATTTATATTTTTCTACAATACATCTTGTAAAAATGGGGATATGATCCGATAACCCTTCTCTGTGTACGCCACTGAATCACTCAACAATGGAATCGGTTCTCGAACATCTATCGACCGAAGTTTCTGAATGCTGCGGATAAGATTTCTATTTCTTGCTGTTTAATAGTCGTAAATACTCTTACTTCATCGTTAAAATGAGAACACATTATAAAATTTCGCCGACAAATTTGATCACATATTTAATTCCTACATTTTACTACTGAGCTTCAGAGGACACGATATCTATTCCTTACACGTTTTAATCTAGTATTTGTGCATGTTTCACGATGTTCGTTGTCTAGTAATATCACAGAGGGGAAAAATAATAATAAAATTGGAATAACACTGTTAATGGCATCATTTACTGAGACTAACCTTCTGTCTTGTATATCGGCGATCTTCGCCATTTTCCGACTGAGTTCGTGTCTTCGTTGGGTGTGGTCACTAGTTAATGGGGTTACATTGTGTGTTTTATGGTTTTATCCGGTGCATAACAAACAGTCATCACCCTATGTGGTAATTTGCAGAATTGAAACTGGCGTTATTTCGCTATTTGGGAAGGGGAAAGACGGCAAATAATTAAACAGAAAGACACTAAAGACAGAAATGTTACATTATAATTTCGAACGAGCGGAGCAAGGGGGTGATCTGTAGTTCCCTTTTTATTTTATTTTCTCGAACTCAGAAACACATTTTCAATTTAATTATGTGAAAACATCGTTCCAATGCATGTAAGTATTAAGTGATAGTGTTACTACCATACGTAGTTACTTAATTTTTGCTGGTTAAAAGATCTTTAAAATTACAGCTCAGAGCAGTTTAGTGTTGCCCATACAAAATATGGGTATAGGAACAATAACCTTTCTTGGAAACTGTCTCCTCCTCTGTCCCAATTTGAATAATTTTGTATGTCCCGTGCACTGTTTTGAAGTTTGGGTTCTGCGCCAATTACAATAATAAAAAGCTTCATGTGATCTACATTGAACACTGTTAAAACGTATGAAATCCTTATGGAACGCATGCTAGAAAGAAATCTGAAGCAAACTGGTGTTATGAAAGTTGCAAAGCTTATCAAACAGTGAAATAAGTGCTTCAAGGTCAACTTAAGTCGTGATAACTATAGTCTGACTTCCATTCTGTTAAATTTGCAAATTACACGTTCAACTTAGTTTTACCTTAGCATAATTTTCACAAAATTTCAACCTTCAAATTATATATTCAATTTAGTTTTTACTCAACGTAATTATCAGAAAATTTCAACCTCTAAATTATACTAGGTACATTCAACTTTGTATTTCCTCAACAAAATTTTCAGAAACTTTTAACATCACATTCGGGTTTTCTAAATTTCTTTTTACTATCTCATCTTCTCTCAACCACAACTCTTTTGACAACTCAGGACTAAATATTGAAATCGAACATGCTAAAGGTAAACTTTCTGAAAAAAAAAAAAATCTTGGGTCTGGACCAAACTGAGGAAGGATACAATGCATGTTTGTTGTGATTTAGTCTGTGGTATTAAATACTAGTTTAATATTTCTTTTATAATTTTATAGACCACATATAAAAATAATAACGCATAAAAAGGCTTTTAGTAAATTGAATATCGATTACAATATGTTTATGGTGAACGTAAATTGATGGTTAAAAAGAAAATAGTACTCCGGATACCTAGTCGCATAAATATAGGTAATAAAGTATGCAAAAAAGAGTTTAGCGTTCGAGTTTAATTTTTTCTTGGTTAAAACATAAATATACTTTTATAATAAATATGAAACACACATACATTTTATATATATATGTATGTATCTTTAAAATCCTGTTTCTAGCAGCAATTTGTCCTATTTTGTGGATGTGAAAGTTAAGCCGTTTTATCTTTCCAAGAAATATTTTCATTTATCGTTTGCCTTATACTAACAAAACTACACCAGACATCCAATAGCTCTCAGCCTACGTATTTTGAATTATTAATTCCGTTTCTCCAACTTAAAAATTCAGAACGAATACACACATATATATATATACCCATTATATATAAAACATACATTGCTTTTAAGATGCATATTTCTAAATGCAAACAAAAATACGTAGATATATAAAAACTTATAACGTTGTCGATTTTACACCTGGTGGTTCGATACAACGCTGGAAGGCAGTTTGAAAAATGGCGACAACATCGAGGTTCGATGAACTGCTGGGGGACACTTTTTTTATTCCTTTTTTCGTTCTCCCGCTTTTCTCCTTGGTAGAAACGCCTTACTAACGCAGGATAGAAGCAGGAATAAAGAAATAAAAGAAGAGAAGAAAAAACAGAAAGAAATGGCTGCAAGGCGGTAATGGTCGCCATGGAAAAACGGATAAAATGTTTGCTCGATAAAATACCACGCAACGTCTGGAGGATGAGGATTGGGAAAGGGGAAAGAAATTCAAACTACATACAATGAGATGGAAAAAGAAAGAAAAAAGTTAGTAGGACACAAAGACAGGAAGAAATAAGAGGGGTACGAAGAAGGTAATACGTATATAAGCCAAACACTAGTTTTCATACCATTACAATACCAGCGATCCAATACGCGCGCACAATAAAGAGCGCAACCCATTAAACAATTTGTCAAATGCATGAAAGGTGCTACGAAACTTGCTGTTCGTGGTATATAGAAAAAAATCCAAAATTTTATCGTAACACTTGGGAACATGCCTTTAATTTTCTTGTCGGTCGTTACTTATTTCATAGAATCATTAGTAATTTACGGAGTTTTTTTTAAATTTATTGACTTTCAAGTGCCCTCTTTCGATTACAGAATAAAAGATGGCAATGTTGATAATAGCAGTAAGTTATTATAAAATAAATAGTGAAATAATAAAACGGAAATAAATTAGTAAAATTCGATTATATCCATATTATATAGCATTGATTATTTTGCATATTTAATAAGGAGTAAAAATACTGCACCCTAGTTTTAATTAGACCGGCATTGTTCTATTCAGTTCGTCATAGAGACCAAAATAAATAACTATAGAGAAAACGAGGTACTGAAATATATCGCTACTTACCCATTACAAATATACTGCCAATTCTTGTATCTTCACCTAAAACACCCATAAGTCTATAGGTTAATATAATTTCATAAAAGAAGTCCTGATGACTAATTGATCAACGTCTAGAACAAATTATTTAAGCTAGATGGCTAAAAGTAAGTACTAGTAAGTATTTTTTTTTAAGATCAAAAGATATAATACATTTCAATCAAAAGTGTTCTTGTAGGTCTTATATCTGGAGAACTACAAATAATGTAGCCAAACCCAAACTATCAGTGAACTCAGTATGATGTGCTTATTTCGTAAAAAGTACAACAACTCGAAATAGGAGGCATTCAAAAATTTGGGGTCCTTGATCTAATTGGATCAAAAGACCCAATATATTTAAAAAAAAATTGTAGGCCTTTTCCAAATCCAAACTATCAGTTAACTTAGTATGATGTGCTTATTCCGTAAAAAGTACAACTCGAAATAGGAGGCATTCAAAAATTTGGGGTCCCTGATCTAATTGGATCAAAAGACCCAATATATTTAAAAAAATCTTATAGGCCTTTTCCAAATCCAAACTATCAGTTAACTTAGTATGATGTGCTTATTCCGTAAAAAGTACAACAAATCGAAATAGGAGGCATTCAAAAATTTGGGGTCCCTGATCTAATTGGATCAAAAGACCCAATATATTTTTAAAAAATCTTGTAGGCCTTTTCCAAATCCAAACTATCAGTTAACTTAATATGATGTGCTTATTCCGTAAAAAGTACATCAACTCGATTTTTGGGTCGTTCAAAAACTTCGTGGTCCCTGATCCAAAAATTAGTTATTGGCCAAGACCGCAATCTTTTGATTCATTTTTGCTTTTCCTAATTTTCTTGATTTTTAATTATAATGATTGCAACCTTCATTTCATCGTCTTCCAGGTAGAATTAGATTTCGTATCTTGGAATCTCTTATGATTACATACATGAAATTCGGTATCCCCTTCATGACTAAGTAGTTAGTGTATGCATCTTTGGCGTGGAAAACCCAGGTTCTCGGCGGGAACTCAAGAGGTTCGGATCTAATGTAGAGTTGTAAGTCCAAGTCTCACATAACTTCGCTGCTGAAAGGGACGCTAGACTACTAATGTGATATACAACAATACCTATGCAGTAATCAATACATGATCATTACACAGTTTCGAAGCACTTTTCATGAATAAAATAAACAAGAATATTGAACTTGGAATGAAATTCTGAAAGATTAGAAAAATACAATTTAGCATCTTCTGCATCCGTGAAAGAACGATACACGAACAGAAAGTTAAAAATCAAATGATATATTTGTTTATGTTTTACACGAACTACATATTCTTTAACTTTCGACCTTTCCCTTAATATCAGAAAGACCTATATGAAAAGAAATTGCAAATTAAAAGTTACTTTAAAAAAAAATACATTCACCTTTCAAAGAAATGAACAAATTACGCCTTACAGTTCAAAGAAAACAATGCTATAATAAGAAACTTAACACATCCAAGCAATTAAAATTAACTTCTGGAAAAGTACTCAATTTTCCTTGTCTCTTTAATGGTTACTCTGCGTATATAGGATGATGGATTTTATTCCTTTCTCTTAAAATATCAGTGGGCTTTTGTCCTAGTCGAGAAAACTTTTGGTGGCTTTTGTCCACTTTTGAAAATTTAGAGTGGGCTTTTGTCCGGTAGGATTTTATCCGCGCCCCAATCTACAGATTGGCTTCAATGCCGTCATTTCTGGTCTTGTACAACAGACTTCGCTGCTTCTTCTATTCAATGACTCAAACCAGAACTTAAAAAAAAAAAAGTTTATTTCCAATATATGTTTACCATTAAAAAGCAGTGGTATTTAAATACTCATGAAGAACATTTGAAGTACTGCTAAAGAATAAGACCTTTAGAAAGGTGCGGGAAACTCGTAATTTTAGTGTATTTACCTAAGGTAAGAAATCAAGGAAAACATTATTGTTCTATAGATGGTGGCGGTCAAATTGGATATGGCAGTCATATTGGATGAAGCCCAAGAGGGATGTTCGAGGATTTCCTTTTAGAATATTACTATACTTGATGAAAGGAAACTATCCTGGAAGTTTCATTACGCTACTAATTTTTGCTGGGTTTGTCAAAATTTTCCCCTGCATATTGGGCTATTTAATAAGAGCACAACAATAGTTTCAAAAGGAAATGTTAACTAGTAATGAAGGGCAAATCTACCAATTAATGCGAGCTAAACCAAATTTTAGAAAATCAACTTTCTCCTGATAATAATAATAATAATAATAATAATAATAATAATAATAATAATAATAATAATAATAATAATAACTTTGATTGATGTTTGCATAGCTAGGAGGTTATAGGCGAATCTTGAATAGGCTAAACTTGAAGCCCCGTTGTCTACAATATCAAACAAACTTTAGGCAAAGTATTTGTCCTTATGTTCGAAAGTATCATGTTTATATTAGCTATTTGGTACAACCTTTACTTTTGCTACACTATACAGAGCACAAAACAAAAAAGGCAGCTATTAGTTAGTGTGGTTGTGTTGTAGGAAACAACAATCTGTTTCCAGTAAGTAAAAAATACCTACACATCATAAAGGTTATAAAAAGAAGAGTTATTTTACTTTCATGGATATCATCATATGGAGATATGTTGAGTAAATATACATGGCATAGAATAACTGTAGTAAGTTCATTAAAAACCGTAAAAAAAGAGACAAATAAATTAAACAAAATGAAATAACAGTCAATTTATAAATAGTTAATTTTCCCAAAAATAATTTCGTTACCCTACTTCAAGAAATTAATCCCTATCCCAAACAACATTGCTATTAACAAGTAATCCTCTATTGTGAGCTCAGCCCTTCATTGCAGATTTTGCTTGGAAGAGGGGCTGGGGGAGAGTAAGATGGTCAAGCGATATAGTTAAAGTATTACATTTTTCATTAATATATTAAGGTTCTATTGACTAAAATATATAGAGCTCAAAATCAAGGGAGCAATTTTCCGCCCTCAACAAGTAAGTCTTTGATTGAGCTGGCAGTGTGAATAAATGAATCTACAATTTAGTGTGGGTGAGTGATGATTATTAGAACTGGAGTATTATATCACTTCTACGGAACACTTTATTTCTTACATTGCCTAATTCTTCTTGAGTATTATTAACAATGGCTATGCAAAGTATGTAATATTAAGTATTCCCCACTTTCTCTAAATATTTCAATCATTGCACACGTATTGTTAACAATGCCTGATTTCCAACTTTGTTGGTAACATATATGCTGTTTTTCTATTAATATTGCGTGTTTGACGTTTACTCGTTACCTATTCTATCTGGTGGCCTCGCGTAGCGTAGTCGCTGACACTCTTGTTTTTTGTGCGAGCGGTCCCGGTTTCGATTCCTAGTGGGGGCATTCGGTCGAAAATGTGTAAAAAGTTTTTTCAGGCCAGCAATCCTAAATGAGGTTTTCCTCATTCCACCAGGCAAATGCGAAGGTGGTACTTACCTAATAGGTCCCAGGCCGCATCCTTCCTTCTCCAATCCTTTCATTCTTCTCTTTCCCCAGATAGTGTGATTGTCGAGCGACGTCATCAGTCATATCTGACGCACTAAATGGCCATAGATACCGAAAGCCCAGAAATCTAATTCCTAACTCCAATATTGTATCTATGGCCTTTTGACCTTTGGTGGGCTTTTGTTTTACCTTTGGAAATATCTAGTGGGCTATTTGTCGGTGGGTTTTTGTCCGGTGGGCTTTTATCTTACCTTCCTGTAGACTACATTTTATCGAACTAAAAATCATGTGACCAACCAGTGAGCAGTAACGGCAGACTTAAGTAAGATCGTGATATATATATATATATATATATATATATATATATATATATATATATATATAGTGGCGTATTTACGATTTTGTTTCGGGAGTGGCTTTGCTAACTTTCGGGGGGGGGGGCTTTGCCTGAAAATGTGAAAATTCTGCAAGATATTTCATATACTTTAGTATAGTAAGCAAGATTTTGGGGGGCTTAAGCCCGGAAGCCCCCCCCTAAATACGCCACTGTATATATATATATATATATATATATATATATATATATATATATATATATATATATATATATATATATATATATAAAACCACGAATGGAAGTTCCAAGCTTTGTACTGTAGATTAATACATTTTTTACTTGTTATGTAAAAATTATCAACTTCTACTTGAACGGGACTGTTGCCAAAATACTAAAGAAAAAAGAATTATTCACTATGCGAAGGGAGTTTTGCAAAGGTCTTCCCTGTTGTTAATATAAATGGGAGAGTCTCACACACAGTCTCACTTTCTTCCGCCTTTCTGACATGTCTTTAACCCCCTTCCCCTGCCTTCTACCAAGCCTCAGTCTTGCTGATTTTTCGTTCTATATTTTCCCGTTCCCTGTAGCTTTTTGGACCTCTCGTTGATGGATTGGCAGCAAGTAAGATCCAGGCATCATCTCCGATACGTCGGCGTTTTTAACAAGCTTCGCCGAGTTTCCAGAAGGTGGCGCTGATGGTAGTAGTAGTGTAAAGATAAATGGACCTACCATAACAGCTATTATTGGAATTCTATTTATAATGGTAACGTTACTTGTTCCTGTATGAGCTAAGCAACTTTTATAGGAGGAATGAAGTATGGGGTAGCGGGTGGATGGGTGAAAATGAAGCGAATTGGTCTCCGAAACGTAGCAGAAGTGGGAGAAAGAAGCAGACTTGTAAAAAAAAAAGAAAAGAAAAAAAAGAAAAAGAAAAAGAAAAGCAAAATTCTAACTGTGTGCGTGTTGCTGTTGGTGGTGCGAAAGAATGTTACTCGGCTGATAACACTTTAACAGGGAAAGCGTTGCGTAGGCGGGAATACAGAAGCGATGACTAGCCTGTATCAAAGACTCA
Organism: Thermobia domestica; assembly: GCF_964235325.1. Taxonomy (NCBI): domain Eukaryota; kingdom Metazoa; phylum Arthropoda; class Insecta; order Zygentoma; family Lepismatidae; genus Thermobia; species Thermobia domestica. The sequence continues at coordinate 97,684,103 of NC_137468.1, forward strand.
GCACCTGACTATAAGAAACTTCTTCACTTTCTTTCTTTTTTTTTATCGTTTTCCCTTTAATTCTTAAAAAGAAAACCTCAATTTGCATAGCTTCCCGGGAAGCTTTCTTCATTAATTCAGCTTTAGCATGTCATTCTTGAATGGCTTGAATATTAATACTGTAACTTACTTAATAGAAGCGCCCGCATTTCAAAGACTGTGTGTCGATTTCATTATATATATATATATATTGAGAGAGAATATTTTATATACCTAATTTCTTCGTAAGATGGTATTTTATACTGTAAGGTATCTTTATGTACAATATACCCCTTTACAAAAAAAAAAAAAAAAAAAAAAAAACAGTATTATTGGCGTTTAATAGGAAAAATGTTCATATATATATCAATTGATAGATATATATCATCGAGCTGCACAAAATTACATATCTGAGGGTAAATTTTCGTTGACAATCGAATAAAATGAACATTTTTTATCTGCTGTGATAGATTACATGCATTTTATATGAAAAATCTACACTGTCAGCTAGCAGATTGTATCTAATGTTATTTGATTTCTCTTAACGGTGATACGCATAGTCCTAACGGTGATTCACACATCCTTAACAGTGGTACACAGTCCTAAAGTGACTAACATATCCCTAACAGTGATACACATATTCCTAAAAGTGACTCACATATCCCTAATAGTGACACACATAGTCCTAACGGTGACTAACATATCCCTAACAGTAACACACATAGTCCTAACAGTGACTCATATATCCATAACAGTGATTCACATATTACTTTTAAAAGTTTATATATGTATTGGATGGAACAACGCAGTAGCATCTGGATCCGGTTGCATACTTTTGCTGAAATTCTCTTGAGGACGAGACAGTGAGGAAATACCTATACTGTGAGGATTCATTTTGTATGACAGTCTTTGCACCCGCTAAGAACAACGGAATCATGACCCGTGTGAAGGTTTGGAGCTCACGTTAATGGTAGATACCCGTCGTTCATAACCGCAATGTTGCATAAAAATGTAAAATACAGGGAATCAAGTCAACAATGGAGTGAGATTTTTGAACGTATCTTGAAGAGGATGGGTTGTCAGAAGAAACATGCTGACCATATCGGGAAAGAAGTTTAATCTCTCAAATGGTCATGTCTGTTTCGGGAGTCAGAGTATGTCAATCATCGGGTCCGATAATGTACGGAGTACCTCAAAAGTAATTTGAGGAAAGGAGGCCTTGGACCTATCACTTCTCCGCGGAAGACATGCCTTCGGTCCGTCTAATAGTGGCGAATTACACATTCTATTAGGTCCGGGAGGAGATGCATAAAACCTCAATATATTCGTTGTTCCTTAGCACGAGGTAGCAAGAGTGTGTGTTAGCAAGCCCCCACTGGAATACTAGGGGATCAGTACCTTCTTATGTCAGCATCAAAGGGATGTGGGCACCAAAGGGTAGTGGGAAGTGGACTTAGCACTCGGAAGTACCAATATTACAGGCGCTGAAGACCTCTCCTACATGCTAGGGAAGTCCCTTTCACCATTAAGTAAGAAACTTTGCCTTCGGCCTCTCGCACAATGGGCGTATTCCATTACCCAACGGGGTTATAATCGTAGCAGCAAAGTAACCCTTGTTATACTGAGAACCTAATATCGGTTTTAATGATTAGATAACAGCGGTTGTCAATCCTACTACGAAAAAAACAATGTAGCATATACCACTTCAAATATTCGATAATATATGGTAAATAAATCGAATTAAGAAAGAAAAATAAATTATGGTACTTTATTTGCTTTCAACGTATTCGGGCTAACCTTCTGTTCTAAGATCTCTTTAAAGTGTGAAAAAAGATGACTGAAGACTCCATAAACATTGCGAAGCAATTTATTTTCGCATATAGTAAAGTTTACACATTTCAAGAAAAGAAATGATATATTACATAATCAAAACAATGTTTTTCACGGGAAAAGGGATTCTATACGGTATATTTTTCTTCTTCCTTATTTTTTTTTTTAAAAAAAGTTACACATAACACGTTTTATGTCTTCGAGTTCGCTTTGCATATAACGAGAAAAAGAAAAAAAACAAAAGATGTTGCGTTTGGTATAACTGGGTTGCACGTGTCTTCTTGTCTTTTGAGTCGCACTATTTCAACAACTGGAACTTTATTTCAACGATAACAGATAGAGCATTGTGTTTCTCTTTCTTTCTCTTTCTCTCGGGGCTTCCACAGGAAAGCAGGTGGGGGTGAGGGACGAACAGTATTGTTTCATGCGAAAGAGTGTGAGATAAAGAGAAAGAGAAGAGAGGAGAGCTGCCGCAACAGATTCTGGTTCCACGCCTATATCAACCGGATGTTCCGCCATAACTCAACCAGTCCCCGGCTTGACGACGTCCAAATAACATCTTGCGTCACTTCCGCCGTAAGAGACGAGAGGTGGTGGCCCGGCTTCTCTATCACACCGAATGAATGCAGTGTTTCAATTCGGTCGCAAATTTTACTAGAATTTATTTATGTTTCCTTCTCTTTAATATTCAGTAAAGTTCTAGAAGAAAGTTAATTTATTAACGCAGCTTCGCTCGCAATTTAAATTAGAGCATTTTGCAGTGAAAGCATTAAATGGAACTGGAAACGAATTTTCGGAAGGTGGTCGTGGTCTATATATGCAAAGGTACAGTGGAGTTCCTAAAAACCCGGCACTCCATAACCCGACAGTCCGGATAACTCGGCCTTCGTCGTCTTCGTGATGAAACAGCAAAACGCAAAGTGCAGTGTGGAAAACAACATTACACATTAAAAGAAAAAAGTAGCCAGTTTTTGCAAAGTCGACTAGTTAAGCTTTATGCTTTCAAAAGTATTTTTCTGAGGTCTATCTTATCAGGTAAATTACTGTACAGTGTGTATTCACTTATTTTCATTTTCATGTAAAAGCTCTATACCTTCATAAAATAGTACCTTTTTCCTTTGTTTAATTGCATTTGGGCAGTTTATTCTCTGTTGTATACTCAAGTAACCAATACATACAAGTACAGTACTGTATTTTCCGACGAAACTTTCTTTTTAACCTCATTCCACATAATTCAGCATTTTCACAAACTCGGCCACCGTTCGGTCTACATTAGGCCGAGTTTTCGGGACTCTACTTTATCATTCAATGTACGGTTGGTGGAGCTGCGCGAAGACACTTATTCTTCCTCTTCCAATCCAGAAAGTGTTGAAAACCTGATTTTGACATAAAATCAACCAGAGAGGGAAATATTTTACATATACATATACACCTCTTTGATTTTGAATAGTTCTTTACCTTAAAATGCCCTTAAATGTTGTTCCTTCTTTCATTTTTTATTTTAAATAAAATATTCGACATTTCGCAAGCAACTTAGAGTGTGGCTATTTGGAAAGTCAATGAATCAAGGTAGTCATCTTTGAGATGAAATTCAAACGACTCCTGACATCGCCAATTAATAAGCCAAATCGATCCACTAATACCGTATCTAAGCCTCAATTTTTTTGGAATGAAACTTTAAGTGTTGTGATTTAGGATTTACTCATGAAATAATATCACTTAAGAAATCGATCTTTTCCAGAATCAGACAGAAATCTGAATCACCGCAGAACATTAACCATGATATTTTGCAAGAATCATATAAGAAGGATTCATTATTTATACTTAAAATCGACCTTTCTTCTGATTGGCTACCAACCAAGACTTTCTAAGAACGTTTTTTTTTTTTAAAAAAAAAAGTACAGCCGAATATGTACGTATTTCAACGTTTACATTTAATTGGTCCAAGTGGAATCACATGATATGTCAAAATACAAAGGAAAAAAAAGGACAGGAACGAAGAATTCAACGGTCATATGGAACGGTCATATCCTAAATAATGAGGTTTCCTCAATGAGGCCAAGGGGCATGGTGGCTCAGTAGTAGAGCACTTACCTCTGGTGCATGAGGTCTCTAGATCGATCCCTGGCCAAATAAGTTTGTGGTGGACAACATCGTGTTCGTGGATTTTCTCGAGGTACTCCCATTTCCACCTATTTTCTTATTCCACAAATTCTTCCATCATCAATCACTTCCCTTAATCACAGTCTACCTTAGCCTTACGGACATAATCAATGGATGTTAAACTGAAAGATTTCAATTTTTTTTTTTAAATGGGATCACCTTGCATCTAAAAGAGATACGGAGAAAGGATAGTTCGCTGTTGTTGATTTTACAACAGGAAAGAGCGATTTATTAAGTGATCAAATTCAAGATGTAAATAATTATCTTCAAGATGTAATAATTATAATGGTTTTCTCCAAAATAATAATAATAATGCCAGCGGAGTTAATGCTTGGGAATGGTACCAGGGAACTCAGATGTATATGAATATGTTGTGTTCTACCGATTGGCGTGTCAAAAGTCATTTGACTCTCCAATCATTAGGTTATCTCATAAAAGCCTACGATGTTACGTATTACATTTTTATTACGCATCAATGTTCTAACAATAACTTGTAGCAAACATCCTTTTTAAAGTGACCTAGAGACAATGTCCAATACTAACATATAATTACAAAGGCTCAACCTTGCTCAACCGATTAGAAGCAGCATGTACACTTCTTTTCTGAAACGCCTAAGTAACATTCGAATTCAGGTAATCCTTGTCAATGAATCTCTATCTCTCATATATTTCCATCAACATCGACTAAAATAGCCTTACAAGAACTCTAAAAGAGACGCTTCAATGTCCCTGAGACACACACCTAGATAAACTTAAGTTGAAAATCAACCAGGAGTCTTTGGTCTATCGAATTTGTCAAGTTTCAGCCAACAAAAATATAAAATAATGACATATTGTTTGACTTTTATCTAAAAATGCACTCCTTCCAATCTTAAAGATTTTTATTTTTCAAAATATATTATTTACCTTTCTTATTGCTTCTTCTAGCTCTATCTTTTCACTTCCTTGTAAGTTGCAGCCCTTTAGGTTTCTGACAACCTACTGGGATATGCCTAGTGTTGCCATAACCAGATTTATGGAAGGACATAAGCAGATACTCTGGAACCATAGTAATCAATGATACACGCAATTCACATGTAGAAAATATCAACTATGTAGAATATATAGTTTGTTAAGCATGTATATGGAAGCAAGACTTCTTCCAGTTGCAATGTAAGAGAACAGAAGCTAACGATTAAAAGAAAGTTTTGTGACAAACATTTGTTACAGGAACAGTAAGAAATGGATCAAGTTTTAGAACGCGTAACTTCATAATTTGTACCGCTTTCCAAATATAATACAAAAATAGAATCGAAACATGTAAGATCAATATCACATTAGAAATACACTCGGAGTGTAGAGCCCTATAGAAGGGTCATAAAAACTGTGACGCTGAAGAAAGATAACCTAATATAGCAATGAAGACTTTTATACAGTTGAGATTGAGGGATGACGCAAAGAGTTGAGTTGAGTTGATTTTGGTTTAGCGTCCCTTTCAGCAATGAGGCTATATGAGACGTGGACCTACTGATTAACGTGGAATCCGAACCACATGAGCTCCCGCCGGGAATCGAACCCGGGTCTCCCACGGATGACGCAAAGAGAAGTGCAATCATGTTGTAGAGATATTTTGTTTATTGGTTTAAATTCAGCGTCTCTCTTCAGCAGCTAGGTTGTATGAGACATGGAACTACAGTTTAAGGTGGAATCCAAATCACTGTTGGACCAGTAATAAGTCAAGTAGACTCCAAAGTTCCCACACAAATTACAAAAAAGTGTTAAAACGAATCAATTTGTCTAGTGTTATTCAATAACAAGGCCATCAATTTCCTATTGTATTGGTTATATCTACGAGGAGCATGCCAAAAGCTTTTAAATACTAAAATTCAAATAGCGTGCCGTACTGAAACGTGTCACGTATAAAAGCGTATATATTTAAGTTGTGAAAGGTATAACTACAAAGCTATACGTTTTTTTGCTTGAAAATTAGAAGACTGGAAGAATGGGTTACTTTGAGCCTACCAGTCTTCAACAATGGAGTTCGAGAGATGTGATTTTCGTGAATGATGTTTTACGATGTTAAGTACGGTTTAAAGTAAGAGCAGAGATATGTTCGTTTAGAAAAAAATTCTCGGACACTCTGCCTCTTCACGCGCAAACATTTTTAATTGGTTTACGGAATTTAAACGTGACTGGCAAAGCCTGATAAATGAGCCCTGCACTGGTCGCTCTAGTATCGCAGTTGCGTATAAAAATGTTTCAACAGCAAGAAATCTTGTGAAAGAGGATCGCCATATCACATAGGACGAAATTCAGTCAACCATGAAGATTAGATCAACTGCAACCCAATCCATAACAACATATAATCTCGGCCTTTCAAAGTGTTGCAGTCACCGGATTCCATCCATATGTGCTTATGCCTGAGCAATAGATGACCGCGAGAAGTGATACCGCTATGCTTAAAAGATTTTTGCAGGAGCAAAGTAAAGACGTTTATAATATCAAAGATGACGAAACATGATTTTGCGTACAACTATGATCCCGAAACAGAACATCAGTCGATGGTGTGGTGTTTTCAAAATGAAATTCTACCTTTGAAAGTTAAACGAGCACGAAGCTTAGGTAAAGTTATGGCGGCATCTTCTTCTCTAAGACCGGCCATGTAGCAACTATACAGTTAGGTGATCGACGTACAGTGACTGCAGAGTGGTACGCTACTTGCTTTCCAAGTGTCTTTGAAACTTGGAGATCTACCCATCGAAAGTCTCTACTGTCTCACTTTCTTCTTCATCATGACAATGCACGGCCCTACCTTTGAAGATTTTACAGGAAACCGGAGTCCGTATTCTTCCGCACTCGACTTATTCTCCAGATTTAGCTCCGTTCGATTGTCTTCTACCCAAAATTCAAGAAAAAGTTTTGAGGACACCGCTTTCAAATGAATGAAGTGTTTTTTGCAGCGTATAATAATAAAATTTCTAATATTCAAAAAAAAAACTAATTCTTAAAAATATTTGACGTCTCTAAGAATTCAAAGTCGTATGATGCTTGTGGGGACTATTTTGAGAAGCCGTGACAGGTTTTACGTAAATAAATTGATTTTTCATAGAATATTTAAAAATTTTTGGCATGCCTCTCGTACTAATTGCCAGTGAGAATTTGTATTAGTTGCTAGTTTTCTGCTAGGAGCAAACTTTTACACTGTATATTTGACATTTATACCAAGTACACAAACACAATACTGACCACCGTGATATTTACTGTAATATTTCACGAAAATAGTTTAGTGGGCGAATGAATTTTTTGACAACATTTACATGAGTAGAAGTTCTGCCGTCTGTTGTTCCTATAAGTACTTGAAAAATCATTCAAATCCATTGAATGAGTGACTGGAATGTGGGTGAGATAGAGTAAATGTGCAAAAACTCTTAAATTTGCTGGAATCGATTAATATCCAAAAGTGTTCTGGATTATAATTAGATATACAGTAAGACCCCATATAATTGCAGGTTGTCAGCAGTGCAGGAATGTTGTGGGACCAATTCCATTTCTTGGTGCTTGTACTATGAGAACGTGTTTTTTATGCAATTGATTATTGCCTTTTTAGCATAAATCCTAGTAATTCTGCGACATGGTTTGGTAAATTCAGATCACGCAGTCCTTAAATAATAGACTTACCCGTAGACAGTCTTTGTGAAGAATGCATCACATCACAAACTTATCAAAGAAGAAAACGTCTTGTTTCTAATGCAACAATGTTTATAATATTCTACATTCACTTCTACAAACGAAACATTTCTAAGTCAGACATGTGGATGTAACATGACATAACATGAACATATAAAAACAGAACTTTTTTTTTCTTTTAGCAACAAATGTTCTAACAGATTGATCCTGTGAACAGTCTTTTCTACTGCTGTTTTTGCTGCATCATGTAATGGCCATGATATGACGTCTTAAAGTTGTCATTTCATATTTCTGAGCTGAACTTAACAGCGGATGGTGCTGTGGTTTATAATTTCAGTTCTGATTTGGATTACTGTCAGATCTTCTATATAGGGCGCATTTACTCCTTTAGATGATCAACACCAGTAAAACACAATCTAAATGGAAGCAGGCAATGAAATAGAAATTTCTCAAAGAATCAAATACGAAATCATGTTAATCAAATATCTGTATTGGGTTAGCTTCTTAGGTATTCTAGTCGAAGTGGAAAATCTTTGTGGTAAAGAAGCAGTGTGTCTATTGCGCGAGAGGCTATTTTTCGACAGATGCAATGTATTATTTGCGAAATGTGGGCACATAATGAATACGATACTAGAAGAATGTTTATATTTGCGACTTTTGCAAATAGACATTACATAAAAATCTAATAAAACTTTTCAAATAGTTTCTTAATGACTCTTCCAATTTATTTTTGATAACACACTGCATTCGTTTTGTAGTGCCTTTTCAGTGAATTAACTTTTTGATGGCTTTTTCATATTTTTTCCCCCCAGTTTTGTAACGAACAAAGTGTTTGTATGGATAAATTTGTTATGCATTTTTCTAAACCAGTTATTTTATATAGTTTCCTACGGGTTCATGTTATCAGCACGAAACCTTTTATTCACACATTGACTTAATTTGTTTTTTCATATTCTTAAAGTTGCTCAAAGCGGTTTATATTTTAAGAATAGTTTCATGAAATGTAGCTAAAGTTGTAAAAATTCGAACAGAAAAATTATATATATTAAATAATGAGGTTGATCAATCATTTACCTCCAATAACAATAATACATTCATTTATCAAAGTGACGGTAATACTATTCAAACAACACTTACTATTACAAGTAATTTGCATACGACAAATTTTACCTGTATGGGTGAGTCTAAAACTACAAATATTAATTCTAGTTCAAAGTCATCTCATAGTAGACTGTTAATCACAGACTAGAATATACAGACTGCAAACTCAGCGAAAAACTGGAAACTTGGCGACAGTAGCGCCTCTAACACGCGACGACGGAACTAACCAGTATATCTGACGTCACCTACGTGGAAATTTCGAAAGTAACTATTACTCTTTCGGTCCTTTAGTTGCATTTGGGGAACAGTTTTTTTCTGTTGAACTGCTGGAAGATCTCATCTTTAGATATTTTCAATGTGAACTCTTTAAAAGAAAGATAAATCTGTTAATATAAAAAGTTGGAAAGGAGCGTCCGGTCCAGAGACAGTACAAAAAAGTGAACAATAGCTTATCTGATCTTTCTGCACTACACCTAACACTGAGATACGAAGCAGATGAAAACAATACGCCGGTTACTATGACAACCCATGACGTCAGGTTCCAAAACCGATGGCAGCGCCATCAACACACGACGACACTGATCCTGCCTACTGAGAGCGTTGATTGGTTCTTTCGCTGTGCAGACCATCCAAACTGATTTCAATAGTGCATATAGAAAGTTGCTCGTCTGTATGTATTCTAGTCTGTACTGTTAATTGTATTGACATAAAATAAGATGTCTTTGCTATTGTATTGTTTTGTTTATTACGTTAAAAAAAGGTGATCTGATTTATTCAGCGTTATTAGTCAATTAAAATATATTACACAACAACAAAATACATCTAGTATATAGCGAAAACTGAATTACCTAATGTTTTCCTATGATAGTTAACTTTATAACAGATAATGAAAGAACCGTTATCGATTGTTATCGTACTGTTTCTATTCTTGTGCAAAAATTTTCGAAGTGGATATAAAGAAAATGAGTGGACACTGTTGTGATAACGAAATGAAAATGAAGTAGGCATGTGTTGTGTGATTGGTAAATGAAAATGAGGATAATCAGTACGTGTTTTGATTGTGAAATGAAAATGAAGAGAATCAGCACTGTTGTGATTACGAGATGAAAATAGCACGTATTATTATTTTGAAATGGAAATTTTGAAATTAGCGTGTATCGTAGTTGCGAAATGTAAATTAAAATTAGCATATGCGATTATGCAATGGAAATGAAGAAAATAAGGAGATGCTTTGACTTTGAACAGAAAATTAAGAAAATTAGTACGTGGTGTGGTGTGAACTGAAGATACAGTGCGTATGTGTTGGAAAAACTATTGATAATATTTAGGAAATTCTTAATTGTGAGGATGAAAAGAGTTTACTCTTTGAGAATAAATTTTATTCTGAAGAATGAGATTTAAAGTATAGACGAAGGAAAAGAGGAAGATAAAGATGATTATGTCCAATTGGGAATAGTATTAAAGAGGAGAAAATTTATGCAGAAAAGATAGAAAGATTATAATAATAGACTGAAACTTCCGCTTGCTGCAAGTGATCTGTTGGTGATTGTTTCCTAAGAAATCGTCGTTTATGTTTGCACCATTAAAACCGTGTGGCGTTACAAATTACACAGTTTACAATTACGTACTTCCAGGCATATGAATTGAAGTGAGTAACATGCGGTTCACAGATCAATTTTAATCGTTGTTTATTTCAGGATTTTCTACGACTTAATTATGTTTCAATTAAACGAACTGCCCAATTGGCTGCTGATGCCGAGTCAACACTGAAAACTTCTATGCCTCGTTAGGAACTATGTAGTGCATTGTAGGTTCAGCGGGGATCTTGAATTGAATTAAAGTCCTTGAAGGGTTATGACAGGGCAGATTAGTCTCGTCTAAATGAGTGATGTATGCTCAGCGGATTTTGACCCAGAACCATTACTTTTTACTATCTTACTATCTCTACGGACTTACTACCTCTTAATTCCCTCAATTCTCAAACGATGGTCATCCTCATTGAATCTGGACCATGCTAAAATATGAGTGTTATGCTTTCAGCTACAAGAGAGGACAATTATATTAGATGCATTCATCGGCGCAAATAGAGTTCTTGTTGTTTAAAGATATGTAATTGACACGTGTTTTAATATATAATTGAATCGTTGAGTTCGAAAACCGGCCATCTCCATCATAGCTAATTTAAGTGGAAAGACAAACAAAGGACGTCCCGGGTTCGATTCCCGTCGGGAGCTCATGTGGTTCAGATTCCACGTTAATCAGTATGTAAACGTCTCATATAGCCTCGCTGCTGAAAGAGGACGTTAAACTCAAAATCAACTCAACTCAACTCAAGACAAACAAAACTAAATTAGTCAATATGCATCTGACATATAGGACTTTTATCATTTTTGGACAATAGAAAAATGGCAGTTCTACGGTCCGAAAATGAAAATGACCCCAGACTACATGCACACACAAATTCAGACCTCTACGTAAATTGTTTCATCTTCCCAAACACGTTTTCAATGTCCAAAACAGATTTTATGAACAAAACACCTCCTAGAGTATGGCGTCATTACTTAGTACTTTGACCCTCTTCTGTTCAAAAGCACAAAACTCGCTTTGTTGTGTGTTATGGTATACTAAAGGACTAACTATTCCCAAAATTTCAATTTTTTTTATTTAGGCTTATTGATGATATTGGACAGTGAAGGACTAAATTGGACTAAATTGGCATAATTATCCAACTTTACGATTTTTTTTCAGACCTTTGGAAGCAGCTACAGATCTGTAAATTTCTGTGTATTAACTTATGTCGCCGGACTACACGCATACCCAAATTCAGACCTCTAGATCATTTGTTCCCTCTTCTCAAACATGGTTTTCAATGTCCAAAAATGATGCTACTGTAAACCCTGATTTCACCCCCTTCAAATGGTTTTAGGTAAAAATGTTAAGAGATCAAAGTTTTAGCTCTGCACGAGTTGGACACGTCTAACAATTTTCAATTTGTTAGGACAAATACATGCTGAGATATTCAGAACAACGTAAACGTCTAAAATCGAAAAAATGCAAAATGGCGGCAGCCGTTGCGTTGCCATGGGATGTTGTAAAAAATAAATAATTGTTGTTTTGAACTACCCTGATATAGTATAAACATTCATGAAAAACTTAGATTTTTTTTTTAAAAAAAAAAGGTCGAGCGGCAATTTTTATTTTTTCTCGATCACTTTGCATGGATTGACCCAGTGAACTTACGGATAGTGGTAATAAAACTATTGACATTTATTTTCTACGTATAACTTGGAAACCTAAGATCTGTACACCATAATACAGGTATTTTACGAGATTGTATAGCACGTCAAGGTCACCTTGCCAAGTTTGATGTTTGATCCAGATCAGTAACATGAAATAAAGATCGGAAAGTAATAATAATACTTGAACCACCCTACCAATCTCGATCATATTTTCAACATAGACGAGGTTTGGGCCTGGAATGGCTTTTATCATTTCACTTTGGCAGTGCACCGCAGAAGAAGGAGAGGGGAAGATATATAAAAAATACATAAAACTGAAAGTGGCTACGTTTTTTACTTAATAACTCTTGAACCACCCGATCGATCTGGATGAAATTTTCAACATTAGTGACGAAAAGTTCAGGCCTGGGATGGATTTTATCATTTCACTTTGACGGTGCAACTTAGGGGAGGGGTAAAATATTTTAAAATGATTGAAAATGACCGTTATTAGTGTCGAATCCATAGTTTTCGGGGTCGCTGAGATGAACAGTGACACTTCTAATGTCTTTTAAATTCAAATTCAGCCCTTTATGTTCAAAATGGAACTATTCCCCTGTGCGAAGAACGGGTATTCTGCTAGTATCGCCCATTATACAGGGTGGACCAAAAGTAGGTATACACACCTGCATTGATCAAGTATAACATTCTAGCTTATGGGTTTATTTGCTTCGGCTTTTCCGAGTTTAAGGTATAAGTAAAAAGGCTTTAAGAACAAATATTAAAGGAACTGATGGAATTCAATAAGAAATTATATGAATTACAGTGAGCTGATCAGTACGGGACTGTATACCTACTTTTGGGCCACCCTGTACAGTACATATATGAGAGAGAGAAAGAGAGACTGAGAGAGAAGAGAGAGAAAGAGGCACCGTTTTCTCGTCTTCGTTTTGGTGACAGTAATTCTGTCTAAGTTGGCACCACTACTAAGCCACCATTCCTTGTTCCCAGGAACAATGGGAATTCATTCCTTCTGCTCTGCGACAGGACGCGGAAATGAGAAATGTACCGCCATGTACTCGCCCACCGCAATACGACGAGAAGAGAAGAAAGTGAAAGGGAGACAGAGAGAAAATGTGAGTTAAAAAATGGGGCAGCCTTGATTGCTTCAAGAAACTACTTTGCGGCACCAAAGGCAGAGACATATTAGCCATATAAAGTTGTTTTTACTTTTAATGATTAGAATAAAAGAAACAAACGGAAAGAAAGAAAGAAAGAAAAAGAGAAGAGAGAATATCCTATTTGAGTCTTCTTGAAGATGAACCCGAAAGAAAGAGGAAAATGGAAAAGAAAAACACCCGTTCCCAGAGACAATTATCATTTTGTTCCCGAAATTACGCTGTCAGGAACATCTTTCAACTAAGGATACTAAGCTACAGGCAGAATATCCACTGAAACAGTTCTCTTAACAAATTTACTTAGTGTGAGAATTGGAATAAGAACTTCAAATTATTCTTTCTAGAAGTGCAGAATATTAATAAAAGAACGGCGATGTTTCATGAGTGAATAAAACAGGTTTAGTAAAGTCCGGCTTAAACCTCTTGACGCCTATCGATAGCCAATGGTGTGCAGGTGTGACGTTGTATGCTCTTGCTTTCTTTCGTGTACAAGCACAGCGTGAAACATTAACTCGAGAAATTAAGATAATGAAAACAAATTCGTTCTTTCAAATTTATTAACGTTACAGTGACATATATCATAAGGACTTATCTTTGAAATTGCTCTCCTAATCCAAGAACAAAGCTATTAGACAACATTACCCAATTTGCGTTAGATATTGTGAAAAGTAGGACATGTCTTAAACGTCAGGAGATTTGAGCCGGACTATAATATGTACGGGTTTAGCGTGTTTCACTAGAAAGAGCGACTATCCAAGTTTGCGATACGACAAGTGTCTGAAAGTACTGTACTTGTCATCGCGGCGCTGGATTGTTTCGCAATGCAAATGAGAACAAGTTTCTTATGTGATGCTGGTGAGCTAAGATGAGCGCAACTGTCTTGGTCTTGCAGTTTTTGCAAGAGTCTTGCATGCAAGATCAAGACCAAGACCAAGGGATGCAAGACCAAGACCAAGACCAAGACTCTTGCTCAAGAGCCTAGCACAAGTACCGGCTCGGTGATAGAGCAGTCACGTGTGGTTATACGGGTCCCTGGTTGGATTCTAGCTTGCGCCATGGGAACTTTTTGGTGGACAAACCCGTGGGCGTGGGTTTTCTCAGGGTTTTGATGTTTCCTCCTACTTTCTTCATTCCATCATTTCATTCATTTCTAATCATTACCGTCTCCCTTAGCTTCGATGCATAATCGTGGGACGTTAAACTAGATATTTCGTTTTGTTTCGAAACATATTAGTGGTGTTTTTCTTCCAAAACTAAGGAGAAATGTAGTATTGAACATTGGTAATACCGTACACCATAGGTGTTGATCACATGGGCATGGCCGGGACTCAAGCATCCGTTGGAAATTTTAAAGTGTGCTCATAAAATTATTATCGAATTAACATTTTCATGACATTGACAAAAACTTAGTACATGTGACCGCAAGTTTGATTTCATTGGCGGATGATTATACGTTGAATTAATTGTTTATCAATATAACTTTTAGTCTCCTCAGGTATATAGCACATCGAGGATTGAGTGATATAATATTATACTACAATAAATCTATATTATAAAATTGAAAGTGAGTATTTTTGTGACTCCTAATCTCTTGAATCTCTTGAACCACCCGCTCGATCTCGATCAAATTTTCAACATAGATAGGGTGTGGGCCTGGGAGTGTTTTCGTCATTTCACTTTGACGGTAAAACTTAGGGGGGGGAGAAGAGGGAGTTATAAAATAATGAATAAAACTTAATAACTCTTGAACCAAACGAGCAATCTCAATCACATTTTTAACATAGATGAGGTTCAAGCCTGGAATGTTATATGTCAGTTCACTTTGATGGAGTAACGTAGGGGAGGGGGAGATGTACAAAAATCAATATGAATAAAAATAAAAGTGACTAAGTTAGTGACTCAATAACTCTTGAACCGATGTCAATCAAATTTTTAACATGTATGAGGTTCTTTCCTGGAAAGTTTTTTAGAGTTTGTTTCACTTTGACGGTAGAACCTAGGGGAGGAGGAGGAGAAGGGGATATATATATCCCAAGAGTTATATATATATATATGTATATACAACTCTTGAACCATCCGACCGAACTCGATCTTATTTTCAACATAGATGAGGATCGGACCTGAGATGATTTCTGTCATATCACTTTGACGGTGCAGTTTAGGAGAGAGGGAGAGGAAAGATATTTAAAAATGATCGAAAATGACCGACATTAAAATGGAATCTATAGTTTTGGAGATCGCTGAGATAAATAATGATACTTCCGGTGCTGTTTAAATCAAAATTCAGCCCCGTAGCTTGGCAGAGGGGAGGGGAGGTATATAAAAATGATCGAAAATGACGAATATTAGTGTCGAATCCATAGTTTTCGGGGTCTCTGACACGAACAGTGACACTTGTGATGCCGTTTAAATCCAAATTCAGCCCGGTAACTTGGGGAGGAGGAAGAGAGGGAAACATAAAAATAATCGAAGATGACCGATATTAGAGAGCGCTTTACTAATAGTAAAAAAGTGATTGACTAACGAAATATATATATATATATATATATATATATATATATATATATATATATATATATATATATATATATATATATTATTTTAGTTGATACAACAAAGTAGATACTTGATGCTAGTAATTCATATTCACAAGTGAGACTTCAAATAACTTGGAGTTTGATGCCCTTATTTTGTATTTCTAATACAGGTCAACAGTATTTATATAAATTGAGTCTACACAAAAGACATAGACAGTTGAGTCGTTTTCAGTTTTCCCTCAAATTATTCTAAAATATTAAGAGGTTTGATTATAATAATTATTATTTTAATTTTCTTTCCCTCTTTTTTTGGTCAATATTGCTAAACATATCATCATCATAATAGCTATTCTGCTATTATTGGCAGGTTATTTGCTTCAACAGACAAGGTTCGACGTTCGGTGGTCCTCAGATAGTCTCTTCGTCCTGCCGTAGCAATTTTCTGTTTTAATACCTTCCTTTAACTAGTCTGCTTCGCTCCCTCCCTCTATTTCCTTCCACAATGCTCTCCTCATAATACAGTTCCTCCTCAGCCAATATCCTAACCAGTTCCTCTTTCTCCTCTTAACAATATCTAAAATTCTTCGTTTTTGCTCTTACTGCTAATATTTCTAACACCTTCTCATTCGTTTCCGTTCAACACAGCTAATTCTCTCCTTTTTTCTCCATGCCCATGTTTCGAAACTCTGCAATGTTTTCATCGCTTTTGCGTAATGTGAATGTTTCTGCCCCATAGAGTACATATTGGAATCAGTAAGACAAAGTTTCAATATTTAATTGGAAGTTTGTTTAATACAAGGATTAGCAAATCGTGGTTGAGAAGAAAAAATCTGACGCCTTTAGAGTGAAAAAAAAATGCAATTCATGGTATTTCAATAATTTGTGCCGTCTGATTTTCTTTCATGCGTCTCAGGGGTAGCCTCCCCAGTTTGGGAACCAGTGGAGTGTTAGGTCTGTAAAAAAATATACACAGATTACGAAACGTTGTGATTTAGGCATATCTTGTAACTAGTGAAGCATGGGCACCCATTAAAAAAATAAAGGTCATCAGTTATGTTGTACACTATCATCATATTTATACGACGTTAAATTATATTACATTTAGAAACATACGTTGTATTTCCGTTACTACTGGTACATTGTAGAGTTTATTATCCCTTATATCCATAGTAAAATTTAGCTATGAAAAACACAAGACATGCAAGACCAAGACCAAGACCAAGACCAAGACTGGGTTTGCAATACCAAGACCAAGACCAAGACCAAGTGTTCCAGTGCGAGACTAAAACCAAGACTGGGTGTGCAAGACCAAGACCAAGACCACCCCGGTCTTGGTCTTGGTCTTGCATTTGCTCATCACTAGAGCTAATGTCCACTTTTACAAGAGTATTCAAAGTACTTACCATCGCAATTCTGGATTGTTTGTAATACAGCTGGGAACTATTATTATTATTATTATTATTATTATTATTATTATTATTATTATTATTATTATTATTAGGCTATATGATCCGTATGTGTGATGAGCTTCGGTCCATTTTCACAGAAGCACAAGCATACTTATGATCACAGTGATGGGTTGTACGCAGTGGTGTATTTAGGGGTCTTCCGGGCTTGGCCCCCCCCCCTCCGAAATCTTATTTACTATAGTAAAGTATATGAAATATCTTGCACAATTTTCACGTTTTCAGGCAAAGCCCCTCAAAAGTTAGCAAAGCTCTCTTCCCGAAACAAAATCGTAAATACGCCACTGGTTGTACGTAACACGTAATAATTAAGAACGGGTGAACTATTTTGCGGAGGAATACAAGAGTCGGTAGGCCAACAAAAAATCAGAATGCTTTAGTTACAACGTGACTTTGTTTATCATGGTTTAGAGCTAAGGCGAAATAGATAATAGTTTTGCTTGCACCGTTCCTTAGGATAAAATTTCAAATACTATCCTAATCAGTTCTTTGTTTCTCCTTTTAATTAGTTCAATATTGTTTTAACCGCTGCTGTTCATATTCAGTGACGTAACTAAGGGGGCCAACGGACTTGTGGCCCGGGCGTCAGGTTGAGGTTGATCAAAACTAGGCAAAAATGTATTTACATTATAAGGCAAGGAAAGTAGTTTTAGCAAACTAAAGATCATAAAAAAAAAAAAAAACCTCAGAAAGGTATCTGGACAACAACAACTCATCAACCCTAGGATCATATTCATAGAACATAAGTTAGCTTCAAAGCTATTTTTTTAGGACATTGTAGAAACCATTCCAGCCAAAAGAGCCCACAAAGTTAAATTTTAGTTCCAGCTTTTTGTGTTTTCATTGAACATACATTGATTTAAGAGATTCGCAAAATGTCCGAGTATAATACTCGAGACAACTTGGCTGTTTGTCATATTTAAATATTCTATTCTAAAGTTTGTTATATTCTATACGGATTGTAGATACATTCTACATATATGCACATCCCAATATAATTCCAAAAACACTGTGATTTGCAGTTATTATGTTAAGACTATAAGAATATGTCAAGCATGCTACTCTAAGATTATTTGACAATCAAATATTAATTAATTTGATGTTTTATTTTGTACTAAAAATTAAATTATGTACTGCAATTTTAAAATCAAGCTTTATCACTTGAAGAAAAAATAGAATAGGAGAATTACTGTGTGATGCCAATATCAAGTGTAGTCAGAGAGCGTTTTGGTTTTATTGGTCAGGGAGGGGGGCGCTAAACCGAGTTCTTGCCCCAGGCGACAACTAGGCTAGTTGCTTCGTTTTTCATAAACACTTCTTTATTAGTTTTCGTCTTAACACTTTATATATATATATTACAGGGCCGGATCCAGGATTATCTGAGGGAGGTGCACCAATAACTACCAGTACATTCGAATTAAATTTGAGTTTTTTAAATGCCTTTAGGCATCTGTGATGTGAATGAGGAATTCCTATGGAAATGCTAAGTGTGTGTTCTCGATGAATTCTTTTCCTTCAACCTTCAGAAAATCGACTTAAGCTATTGGTTTTGCAATACTCACTGCTAGCCTCTCACTTTAGGTAGTATATATTTACAACGAAGGGGGGAGTGCACGTGCACCTTTGCACTCCCCCTAAATCGGGCCCTGTATAATATATATATATATATATATATATATTCAGAATGGCAATGCACTTTATTTTGCATGCTTACTTGTTTGCTTGAAACTACTTAGTATTGTCACATCACCATCACCTTATATTCGAAACCAATTTCATCCAATTGCTCTAACGATATGCAGGAAAAATAAAAAAATGTTTCCATACTAAAATACTGCTCGCGAAAAATTTTCTATTCCTGATGAGTTGATGGGGCATGGTAGGTGGCTTAGTGGAAGGCCAATCACCTTTGATTTTGGGGGTCCTAGTTTGATCCCAGGCTAAGTGAGTGTATGGAGAACACCATCATGCTCATGGCTTTCCTCATTGTTCTTTCATTTTCTCCCACTTTATCATTCCACAATTTCCTTCATTTTTGTTCACCCTTATTAAGGCTAAAGGGCATATTCATAGAATGTAACACTAAAAATTTCATTTAATTTCATTTGATGAGTTGGAGGTGATGTAAATTTTAACTACATTAGTAGAGAATATGTTAAAAATATCAACATAAAATCAGAAATAAATATTGATAATAGTCATTTAAAATGCACCTAAACACAATATTTCTAATCGTGATCGTGATACTTTCAAGGAGCTCTCAAGGTCGCGTATCATTAGTTAAGAATAGAATTATAGTAGTTCATGACCTTTTAATAATATCACCGTAACTATGCCTATGCAACCGAATTTACTGAGACGTAATGCAGTTTGCATAACACGAAGGAAATCTATCTACGTCAACACTGGTAATCTAGCTATTGAGATATTGAGAAAAATTTAGTGAAAAGGTTCTTAAGGTCGAATATTCAATCTCCTTTTCTCCCTTCTCTTCGGCGCTTTCAAGAGCTTTTGTGGAAAGGTCACGGAAAAGTAGACATTTGAGGAATGGATTGGCATCATCCTTCAAGTGAAAATTCTGCTATGGAGACTTGGAAAACAGCCAACCGAAATTATCATAAGACATGCTTTAGAGAGAAGAGACAACAAAATTGAGGGTTAGGAAGACGATAAAGAACGTTTACAGTAAACCAACGTAACTGAAACGAACAAGCCTCCATCTATAACATTCAATTCACAATGTAGATGCAGTTGTTTTAAACAATATTACGTTGCGGCATTTTTGATTTCGTAAGAAGGCCAATAGATGTCTGAAACGGAAACATTTAGTGCATTTAAATATAAAGGTTTTATAGATTGGTAATATCGCCAGAATAAAATCCATATCCACATCTACATGTTTATTTGTCAATAGATTTAGAATATTAGATTCGCTTTTTAAACATCTTTTCCTCACGTCGCGAGAACATAATTCTCTTTATTTATTTATTTATTTATTTATTTATTTGCATACAATTTTTCAGAGATGCAGCTGAAGATCATATTAACAGCGAGAAGAGGAAAATTTGGAACAAAATCGGCCCGAGTTTATACAGAGTGTTTTGGAGGGAAGGGATAATAATTTGAAATGCGATCACGCATTTAGAGTACAGCGAAAAAGTTCATATAAACATGTATTTTTTAAAAAAAAAAAAAATATGTGTTTTGAGATATTACTACATGAAGTTTAGTGTATGTAGATAAGGAAATGTGTACATTGCAGTTATATTGAAGTGCGTAACATGGCAATACATGACACGGAAATAGTGACAAATGTTACGAAAATTGAGTAGGACATTGTGAAATTATTACAGCAAATGTTCGAAAATGCCTCCATTAACATCCAGATACCTCCAAGACCGCATTAGCAACGCTTGGGCACACCAACACAGTGCTTCGCTATTACCGCGTACGTGGTCTGCTGCACTGACGATATGTTCCCGCAATTCATATGTTGTGTTCACTGGGACTGCGTATACGTTTTCTTTCAACCAACCCTAGACACAGGAGTTCAAAGGCATTAGGTCAGGTGATATATGTAACCACTGGACTAGCTGGAAACATTCGATCCAATCTCCATGGTACTGTACATGAAGGCACGGAGTGATGTTTCGAATCGATTGGCTGTCATTTGCTACATCATACTGCGAGTAGCAAGGAGAATATTCTCTAAATATGGAGGTTAAGTATTTTGCAACAATCAAGATATGATGCATCGTGAACACGATCATTCAAAAGCACTGGCACAATTAGTTGATCGTTCACAACAAATACATATTAAGGGAAAATCGTATTTGGTAACTATTCACATGAAGCATGCAGGATTTCCACGGACCAATCGTACCAATTGCAAGTATTGTTAATCCCATCTGTTATGAATGTTGCCTCAATCACTGAACAGTATGATAGGCAGGAGATCTGGATGATTGAACATCCATTCACAAAACGTGTGCCGTAGGAGATCGTCACGAGCATGGATTGCCTGTACGGGCTGAACGTATTATACATGAAAACTCTCTTCATTCAATGTACAGCACACCGACATATGTAAGGCCATATTCAGATGTCGTGACAACATTCTGCGCGTGCTTGTGTTTGGACTTCTGTTCACGGCATCCAATACGCGCTGTCTTCTACTAGTTTCATGTTTGTCTCGTTTTCTTGAGACACCACCACTGGGGAGGGTACCCATTGCTCACAATGAATGGAACGCCCTGGCAAACATACGCCTGCTCGGCGATGTGGAAAGAATCTTCGTTATTCCTGCACAGCTGTAATGTTGCTTCCATTGCATCCACCATGCACAAAGATTCATATCTGCGTATTCTTTATGGGTGAATACGTGGGGAAGTGTTCTCTGATCACAGCAACACTAACCACCACTGTACGAATTAGTGAGTCATACCCACAGTGCATCGCCATAATACTTCTTCCACTTCATCCTCTCACCCTGACGCTGCCAACTAACATCCTCAAGGAGTAGGAGTCATTCTACGGGAGTAGGACTAGGTATGACGTTTATAGATGGAACAAAGGTTTACAACATATGCTTTTATGAACTACTTTGTTATACAGAGGTTGTTCAGCCTACGTTTGACCGATTTCGTTCCTTCTCCCTCCCAGGCAGAACGGACTCACCACACCTTGCTCATGGCGTCCTGCAGTGTTGTGCAGTGGCTTCCTCGGAACGGAGTTGTTTTTCCGCGCGGACGAAAATAACGCACATAACAGGACCATTGTTGTGAGTGTTGTATTAAAGTTGTTTCCAAGTGTGTTGGTTTCCGCTCTGTGACCAAAATGCCGCCCAAACTAAGCCGGTTTTGGGAAGGCTATGTTGCGCATCTTTATGACGCCCAGTGCAAGAAGAATGGTTGCAACATCAGTTTAAGCACCGTACAAGGCCACACCTTGCTCATGGTTGCAACATCAGTGGAATAATAAATGTTATTAAAAAGTACAAGGGCAACGAAGCTCCATCATTTGGATCACCAACGAAGTTGCCTAGGAAGCAGGAATATACCAAGGCCACCTCCACCATGCAAAGGAAATTTTGCAAAATGGCAATGCAAGAAAATACGCCAACAGAATGGTGTATGGCTGATCGTCTTGACGTGTCTTTGGGGACTGTGAGCCGGACCTTACACCAACTCAAGCTGGAAAAAGTTATGAAAGCTCGCGGCCATCTTCTCACGAATGTCCACCAAAAGGAACGAAAGTGTAACGCCCGGAAGCTGTACGAACGGCATCTGGCAAAACAAAGGTTGATGTACGTCGTAACGCTCGATGAAGCATGAATTTACCTTTCCGACTGCGGCAAACCGAGAGCCATCATGTACCGAGAGAAAGGCGCCAAGAACTTCAGAAGGTGAGTCCGTGTCTGTAAAGAATCCTTCCCAAAAGGGTTCATGGTCGTTACTGGCTACTGTTACCGAGGTAAACTGAAGATTAGTAGGGTGGCGAAGAACTGCAAAATAAATTCGCAGTATTTTCAGGAGCAGATCATGCGGCCAATCTACGTGCATGAGATTCCAACAATGTACGGAAATGACGCCAATCTAGCGCCCATTTACATGGACAAGGCCTCATTACATAACTCACGATCGTCCCTCGCATTCTACAGGGAGATGGAGGAGGCAGGTGGTATACAGGTGATACCTTTCAACTACGTATTTGTTAAATCTCCAGATGCAAGTCCTATGGACTATTGTGGATTTGGATTGCTGAAGTTGGCTTTAGGTAAACGGCGTGTGACAACTGTGGAAGGACTTTGGAAAGCTGTGCAAAGGGAATGGGACAAGATTCCCCTCCCAGATCTTCAGAGAAGCCTATTACAGTGGAAATTACGCGGTCGGGCTATTTTTAGGAACCAAGGGAAACACATCAAGCACTTACGGACCTGGCGTTCATGGATTCTTCTAAAGTTTTAGGTAAGTCGAAATTGGCCAAATGTAGACTGAACAACCTCTATATTTGACATGTGTGATCATCTCCCAAATTATTGCCCATTCTCCCTGAAACACCCTGTAATATTAAAAGTACTAAATCGGAATTCACTTGGTAGGATTTAGAAAAACCTTGAAAAAATAAGGATGGCCGTCCTAAGTACGAAAGAGCGGGCAATAATCGATAATCACCAATATTGACTACCTTCTTCATGAACTTGAAAGAACCCTCAAACTAACATTATGTGATTAGAAAAGAACATTTTGCACCTCAAACCATCATCATTCGTGCTCCATGATCTGTTTCGCAGAGGAAGCCTAGTTTCGTGTCGTCAATCGGGATCATTTGGATGTTACTCTGTGCTCAGAATTGATGAAAAATCCACATGATGATATTTATGAAGGAAAATTGCTACAAATTATGGGAAGTGGATTTTTCTTCTTTATCTCATAAGGAAATCAATAATGACAATGAAGTTTGTACGATAGTTCAAATAGGATGTTTCCAACATGATATACAGTACTGACAATAACTATTTTGACACATCTTCATGATAATATAAACCTCATTAAACAAAAAGATTCTCAACTGTAATGGCGCTTGAGTAGCAGCACTAAATGTGTTATTATTACAAAATAAGGAACATTTTCTTCTAACTGGCAAGATCACAGGCATTTGTACAAAACTACTGTATTTTGACAAACGGCATGATATAACACTATATAACTGAAACGGTTTTTGGAACTCGACTTGGTCCAGAATAACTTACCTAAACAATGTGAATAACCGCAAGTGACAATTAATACTTGTTGTGTAACCTTTTGCCTTAATCACTGCCGTACAGAGTGATGGCGTGGAGTCAACGAGAATAGCCAAGGGACTTAAGGGCATTTCCCCTATTTTTGGATCAAACAGTGCAATAGTTGATCCCGGTTGGAAAAGTTACGTAGCCTCAGCCTTTGGAGTACCTCTTCCTACAGACGATCGATCGGATTTAGGTCTGGACTTTGGCTAGACCACGTAAGCATATTCATCTTGCTGTTTTCCAAAAAGTTTCTGACGTGAACAGAGATGTGATTCGGATCATTGTCCTGATGAAAAGTCCAGTTTCGTCCCATTTTATTTTTAGCATGGGGCAACATGTGCATTTTCAGGATGTCACAATATTGAAATGTTCCTTCAACAGTTCCTTCCATAGTTCCTTCAACAGGCACCAGCGGACAACACCCGAATCGGAGAGGCATTCGCACACCATGATGTTCCTGCTGCCATCCTTAACAGTGGGTATTTGGTCCCGAATGTCGTTTCTTGCATTGACTGGTCGTCGAACATATCTAACCCTATCAGAATAAAATACGTTGAACTTACTTTCATCGTTCCAGAGCCCACATGACCACTGTTCAGCTGTCTAGTCCTTATGCGCTTTGGCAAACTTAAGTCGGACATTGCTATTCTTTGCAGATATTAATGGCTTTTTGCTTGAGTATATCCATTAAGATACGTCTGTCTAAGGATCAGTTTCACGACACTGTTTGATATTTCCACGTTATGAAAATCACGTAATTCTCTGTTAATATCAACAGCAGTCCTCTTCGGGTCGTTTGACATCTTCCGTATGAAATTTTTGGCCCAGAGCGTGATTTTACTGGGTCTACCGGTTCTTTGTCTATTATCTGTAGTTCCTGTTGACCGTTGTTTCTTATTTACAATTTGTCTGGGTAGACCAAAATCCTTAACAACTTATGCCTGAGGCTTGCTAGTCTGTAAGACACCGATTACCGTATATTTCAACTCTTCCAAGTACTCCTTGACTTTCGACATGTTACAACCAAAGTCAAAACAAAACAGAACTTAATGTAAACAAAAACATTCAATGTAACCCATAAATGCTGACGTGAATGATATTTTCTCCGGCGATAAAGTACAGCGTCAAAATATTTTTTGCCGACGAAAGTGATGCTTTTACTTTTGTATCATTCACTATTTGCCGGTTTCTGACTGGGTTTACACAGACGTGTGCCACTGCAGACAGAGCTATGCTCGGCTGGCTGAGCAGGAAAACGCACTATACGCAACCTAGGGGTGAAAAAGTGTATGCCGAAAGACTTATTGTCGATAATGTATGCAACGGCGCTGACTTTCCGAAATTTATGTGGGTGTATATCAATGGCGGATATCTGTGTTTTCAGTTGAGTCTCGATATTTTTTGGTTGATTTCGTTTTAGTTGAAATCTTTTATGAATACTGTCATAAAGGGCTGTGCTGTGATAAAGTAAAATATGCCGGTACTGTAAGGATAAGTTAGAGCTGCCCTAACTCAATCAGTAACACGGCTGACTTAAACGCAAGAGAAATGGGTTTAAACCTGAGTCCAAGGTTAAGGATAAGTTACTATAATGGATATTTTCAACATATGTAATCATAACATTAAATGTATACTTTAAACAACTTACATGATTCACAATGAGTGTAAGAGACAATGATTCAAGCAAATTGAAATGAAAATATCTTCATAAAAGCAAATAATTTTAATTACAGAAAGAACTGTGCAAAAATTTTGTTACAAATTGACTAGTTTGAGTATGTTTCTTCGTTGCCTTTGCACAAACACATTTAAAACAAAAAATACGTTACAGAGGTTAGAAATTTTGACTTTTATCTGTGTTCAATTTTGCTTATAATTTTTTGATAATGGCAAGTGAGAAATATTTATTTTATTTTATTTCTATCAAACTAAAAGTCTTGTAGGTACAATGCAACTTCAAGATATTTGTGTGGGTGCTGGAACCCCGGAGAATCCACGTAGTCGGAGCGCATGACTGTATGTACGGGAACTGAAAAAGGTTATTTCTACTGGGATATTGTGTCATACACCCCTGATGTCGTTGAAGCTTATTTCCAACTTAATGATGTACGACCTTACAGCAAGCCTTTATACTCGGAGAAGACATCCGAAGAATCAGTAAGAGTCAAAAAGACAGACTGTGAAAGGGACAATTTGGCAGAGTATCAGTAGTCATGAATCCAAGGGTGGTACCTTAAGTCGATCGATTTCGCCATTGAATATCTCGTTAGCGTGCCACAGCTGCTTCAACGACGACATACTGTCCTGCATGCTTTGTACGCTGGTTCATTGTGCTGACAATGGAAGAAGCAGACAACAGCGTCACGAAGTATCTCGTAATAGGGAATAGCTAGACCGTGGTAACCTGTGAGCCGATGTGCTGGAGCGACTAGGTACG
Organism: Thermobia domestica; assembly: GCF_964235325.1. NCBI lineage: Eukaryota > Metazoa > Arthropoda > Insecta > Zygentoma > Lepismatidae > Thermobia > Thermobia domestica. Next base: position 97,710,504 of record NC_137468.1, read on the forward strand.
ATATATCTTTAGCGCTGTAAAGTAATTATGATAATTTTCTGCTGTTATTCGAATATTCGTTTTCAACATTGTTAATTGTTACTCAACCAATTGTTTGAATAATTCTTCAAACAATCGTTAGAATAACTTTTATTCGATTATTCGAATAAAAAATCTGAGGAATCGATTAATCGAATATTCGAAGCACTACTACTCGCACTTACCCAGCAAATGTGTTGTGTTATTTGAATTTCATGTTATAAGTATGGACCCACGAGACGAGGCAAAACAGAAGTTTCATGGTGAGTTCGACACGGGGCAGAGTTTTACCAATAGAGACAAGACACATTTTCCGAGACTTTGGTTTCACGACTCTTTTTCGAAACAATACAGTCTGAATTCTTGTCTCGAATGTAACCCTAGTCGTAAATCACACATCAAGAAATTCAGGCTTTAAATCACTTAAATATTATATTATGTCACATTTATGGCAGAGTGCAAGATCAAAACAGTTGAAGTGGAAGGGGAAGAGAAGTGTAAAAAAAAAAAATATATTCCAACCAGAATGTTTAAACATAAAGATTTCACATATTTGAATATTCAGAATTATTAAATTCTATAAGATTGATTGATTGATTTTGAGTTTTACGTCCCGTTCAGCAGAGAGGCTATATGAGACGTGGACCTACTGATTAACGTGGAATCCGAACCACATGAGCTCCCGCCGGGATTCGAACCCGGGTAAAATTCTATAAGATTAAGTATATCGATAACCATTAGTTCACCCTCTAATTACATATGAAATAAATGGTAATTACACATGAATTACTGTAATTAATTTGCAAACTTGAGACAATAGTTTCACTTTCTCGTGGTAAGCAATTAGAATACGCGCCTTTGCAGTGGGAGACCAGAGTTCGATTCCCGGCGGGAGCTCATGTGGTTCGGATCCTACGTTAAGCTGTAGGTCTACGTTTTCTATAGCTTCGCTGCTGAAAGGGACGCTAAACTGAAATCAAATCAAATCAAATAGTGTCAGTTTATTCGCCCTAGTACGTTGTTAGTGGGTTTTGAAAGATTTGTTCCAAAACGTGAAATGGGAGAATTTCCCCCAATCTCTCTAGGATTTCGCACCTGGTCTATGGGCGAAATATTGAATTATTCAATTATTACCTGTTTCCTTGTACAGCACACTTCTTGCGGGACGATAGTCAGCTGAGGGTGAACCGTAAACAATAGCATGGCAGCTTGTTATCATGAAAGATGTTGCCTAATACATCGTAGGAAGTGGACCATTCCTGGAACCTTGGGAAAGGTGCTTAAAATTCTTAGGATAGCGCTTCGTTTGTCAATATAACTTAAAAAGGTAAAGATTGAAGTGCGAAATGTTACATATTTACACTTCTCACTGGTAGAAAGGTTGTCTTCTAAAAACACAATACAAAAAGTTTGATTTTCTTTTTTTTTTTTTTTTTTTTTTTTTTGTAGATTCGACTTGATTTCTTTGACTTTAGACATAGTGTACCTGAATTAATTGGCAAGTTTTTTTTAATGTTTTAGTTTCCTTAATTAAAATTTTTGATATATAGAAAGCCTTAACATGTTATCTTTCTGATTTAGTTTTTTTTTTTTTTTTTTTGTTAGGAGAGAGAGGATACTTTTGAGTAAATGTTCACTCAAAAATAAGCTTAATTGAACGAAGTGGAAAAAGAAAAAGAAATCTTTTCGATTCGGCAGCTGTAAATGACAGCTTTATTAGCGAAACCAACTTTCAAGAGAAGGTAAAGCGTGTGAAAACAGCGTTATTTTAAGTGAAAATGAACAAGAATTTCTGACATTTTTTGACAAGAGGGAAAAAACATGTGAAGAAAAACTGAATTTGCGATGTTTAAAGGGTTACACATGGTGGAACAGGTAACTTCAGAAGTATACCAATTTCTGTTTCTTTCGCTCAGGTCTATATACAGTAGTTTACCATTATTGAAATGTAACGATTTTGACACTGACTATTGTTTATTATCTTATTACAAACATTACTCGAAAAATATTTGCTCTTCGCCCCAGAATAAATAAAATTCACGGAAAATATTTGAAATTCATGAAAAATATCTGAAACCCTTGAAAAACTTTGAAATTTATGGAAAATATTTTAATAAACTCCTAATTTCCTTCTGAGTTGGGAAACTCGTTACCACCAATTCAAATTCATTCGAGTTCGGAGATGATTAATGGGTCAAGTGAGTACAAATGTATTACAATATCTTCTTAATTACAGCACTTACATGTCTGACACGGGAAAGACGCAAAAGTTGTCGCTCAAATCTAATTGCCACATAGGACATAGCATATGTGATAGAGCATCATAAGAAATAAAAATGAGCAAAATGTAAGGTGCTATGGACCAGAATGATGCGGGGCTACGGGGCTTCAAAATTTGAATATTCAAAAAAATTGTATCATGGTATTATACTATGTACGTTTAAAGTAAATATCTTGAAAACCGTTAAAGCAATCAAACCAAAAGTTGCACAATATAATGAGAACAAAATGCCTTATCGAAAACAACAAACAGTGTTGCCATAGGTGAAGCAGTGTTGCCAACTCAGCATAAAATATTTTGTTTGAAATAGCACCATATACAAGTGCGCACAGATTTAAAATGCACTATTATCACTAATTATAACAGTGAAATCTAGTGGTACACTGTTGCACATTGTAGGAGCTAGGTGTGCTAAAAACGTACAATGGAGAAGTCTGATATGTGGCAACAGATGGTAATAAAGGAATCTGGGTCTCATACTACGAATTTAGTTTTAATGCATAACACCCATAGTATAACATAGCAAAATGTCAACAGTGTCACAAAATATTGGTGTATTTGAAAAACGAAATTGAGTGATGCCATTTTTACGTCCTGTGTCAGCTCCGAATCTGTATAGGATGGGACTTATAGTGTAAAGTACCACCCGAACCACTATGAAAGAGAAGGATAACAATGGAATGTAAGGTGAAAAGTACTACAAAAACATGTCCGAGGCGGGATTGGAACTCGCGATCCGTGATATGCCAGTTGTCTAGCCTTCTGGACGACATGGCTGTTCGCGCCGACTAAAAACGAAATGAGGTAGTAATAAAATAATTATATTTTCAATGAGAATATAGTAATATTAGAGTGTACAAACATAATCATACGGTATGTACGAGACCAAGAAAATACTCTTCCAAATATTGATAAGACAATCTGGAGAACCAGTTTACAGAATTAGAAAACATGTGTTACTTTCCTAGCGTATATCATTTTGGTTTCGCGACTTGTCTGTTTGTTCACCGGGGCTGCAGAAGTATAATGCAAACCCTCATTTTTTTTTCTAATGCATTCCATTATTACCCTTTGTTGCCACATATCAAACTTCTCCATTCTCCGTTTTGAGCACACGTAGCTGATACATTATACAACAGTGTGCAACATTGTACCACTAGACTTCAGTGTTGTGTTTAGTGATAAGAGTGCATTTTAAATCTGTGCGCACTTGTATATGGTGCTATTTCAAACAAAATATTTTATGCTGAGTTGGCAACACTGCTTCACCTATAGCAACAGTTTGTGGTTTTCGATAGGGCATTTTGTTCTCATTATATTGTGCAAGTTTTGTTTGCTTTAACGGTTTTCAAGATATTTACTTTACACATACATAATTCCATGATATAATTTTTTGGATATTCAAATTTTGAAGCCCCGTAGTTCCTATCCTTCTGGTCCATAGCACCTTACATTTCGCTCATTTTCATTTCTCATGATGCTCTATCAGATGTGTTATATGGAAATCAGATTTGAGCGACAACTTGTGGAACCTTCCCGTGTAAGCATCAACATGATCGTTTCAGGGTATCCTGATTAGATAAGGAAGAACCATCTCTGAACAATGTATTTGTCAAATTAAATTAGTTTGGTGTACAGTATAATTTGCGAGAAGTTCAGACGTATTAAAAGTATTATTTGTACCATTTCTCCTAAATAATAAACACCTGCAAATAATTAATAAAAATATATAAGGAACTTGCGGCAAATAAGGCCCAGATGGAAATAAGGCCCATTGCAAAATTTCGTACGTTAGAAACACTGTAGGAGAAATCTGGCAAAGTGGCAAGTAGCGATTACTTATACAATGCCTGCTTGAGAGAACTCGTCTTCCTGTCCCTGGTTAGACGGAACGCTGGCAGTATTGAATCATCGAGAAGTCAATTTCCATGTGTTGATATAATCTACGAAGGGAAGATAAATTCATATTTTGTGTTTAGAATAAAGCAAACTCAAAATATCTTGTATATTTGTGATGATCATAGTGTTTAGTATTTGGGATAGTAGTTACTTCGTTTTAGTCCGAAACATGTTTGTAAATAATGATTTACAAAACGACGAGTACACGGTCGGTAAATAAGTCCCACCAAAAATCCATTGGCCCCCATTACCCTACGAAACATGTATACGTTGTTAAATACTTAGAAATTGGCAACTTGAATGTGTGTTAGTTTCTTATTCTTTCTTGGCCAATGCCAGCCTCTGTAGTAGGGCGGTCTATCGTGTCAGGGCCTAGTTGTTGACTACGGGAGTTCTCAGGTTCGAGTTCTACGTTGGGGTTTTTCATAATGCAAATCTTTAATTATAACTTATGCGAATGGCTCATACCACCGTTTTTGGGTATATTCTAAGCATGTTTCCGTGCGATTCTGAGCGTTCGAAATATCGTAATATCGCTCATTATGCGCCAAAGAATGGATCGGTGACATTCGAAGCTGTGAACGGTGCGGTGTATGGGTATATGACGAATGCATTGTTTTGGTCGACGCCAATGATGAGGAATTTATTAGCTACAAGTGTTATCAGTTGTAAACATTGTTGAAAGTTAGTGTGAAATCTGTTTTCAATGGTGACTTGTTTATTGCATGTCCAAACTTATTCTTTAAAATTCAGTTAGTTGCCACGACTTAACTAATGACTGCATAACACATGGAAGATTACTTATATCCTTATTATTTCATATCCATATTGTTACTAAATGTCTTTTAATTATTAGTATTTAAAGTGCTGTAAAAATATTAGGTGTTAATTGAGTTCCAGTGGTCTCTGAGATCGTAAAATTTTACTTTTAAAATGGTGGGCCTTATTTACCTACCGTGCGGGTATTAAGGCCATTTTGTATTTTTTTCTATCAATACGTTTTTCATACAGTTAGCAGTTTTTCATACAGTTTTGTTTTCCTTCTTTTGAGCTCACGGAGGGTCCTCTGTATGTGTGGTCTTTCTTCTACGCATGTGGCTTAGGTAGCGGTATTAAGAGACAATAGAAGGGTCTTTCAAATGTCCTCGCCGCAACGACAGGTATACAGAATAAAAAAAAGAAAACATCTTACTCTCGGATAGTAAAGGAAAATAAAGAATGTCCTTTGCTTCTTTAAACACACAAAAATGAAAATGAAAATGATATTCACTAACGTTGTTCATAATTATATGCAAAATTGAATTAAAAAGATTTATTTAAAAATTAAATAAAAATGAGAAAGTCATACATGTAAACACAGGGATTAGAGCCGCCTACGAGACAATCAGTTGGACAAAACTTCTGCAAATATTTAAATAAATTCGGGGTCAACTGGAGAGATCAACGGCTCAATTGCAACTTGTACAGTGTACATAGGACAAAGAGTCAAGTTGCACTTGAATGAAGAAGCCAATAGTGCGGAGATTGGAAGAGGAGTCAGACGAGGTTGTAGCATATCGCCCCAATTATTCAACATTTACAGTGAATCTTAATGAAGGAACAATTAATGGGAATCGGAGATTTCAAGATTAGAGAGCAGATCATTAACTAGATCAGGTATGCAGATGAAACAGTTATTATAGCTAGAACCGAAGAAAAACTACAGGAGATGATTGACATAATAGTTGACACTAAGAAGCTACCGGTATATGAAATGGAAATCAGCATCAAAAAATTGAAAATCATGAGAATATTCCTTGGAAATGGGCCCTTACTGGTCTGAGTAGAACAAGTAGTAGTTGAAGAGGTCGATAATTTCAAGTATTTTGGAAGTATTTTGACTAAAGATGCATACTGTACCAAAGAGATCAGGTGGAGAATTGCCATAGCCAAGGAAGCATTCAACAAGAAAAGATCACTCTGAACTAGCAGCCTTAATATTGGACTAAGGAAGGAATTTGTCAAGTGCAAAACATGGAATACTGGACTTTATGGTTCAGAGACTTAAACATTACAGTGTATTTAAGAACTTCAAAATGTGGTATTGGAGGAAGACAGAGAAGATAAAAAAGGGTAACAAGAGTAAGTAACAAGAGTAACATAAAGAGTAAAAAACGAAGATGTTTTAAAGAGATGATGACGCTTCTAGCCACCATCCTCCGTAGAAAAGCCAATTGGATTGGACACATCTTGCAAAGAAATTGTCTTCTTCATATCGCCATAGAAGGATAGATGGGAGGAAAGCAAGGAATAGGAAGAAGAAAAGTGATCAATGGTTTGAAAAATAGAATAAAATATTAGGAGTTAAAAGAGGAAGCTGAAAATCGAGAAACATGGAATAAACATTTTCAGGCTCAAACTGAAAATTAAAAACAAAAGAAAAGACTCATTAGTCCCAGGACCTGCCAGAAGGCAGAATATTTAATAATAATATAAAAATACGAGACAAGAGGCAGCGGTGTTGTCAGATCGTTATATCTTTACCGGGTTGCACAGCCGAAACAAGGCCCCAGAGATTAAAGGTCATATTACTTTTTCCTCTAGCATCACCTTCCTCTGAGTATGGACGCGAGTTTTACGAGGGTCATCCAGAAAATAAGACCGTTTAGTTACACAAAATGAAAAACAATATGTATTGGGAAAAACAATTCTGTTACATACCTGAAGTTTCTCTAACTTCTCTACATAATCACCACTATCATTTAAACATTTGTCGTATCTGTTCACGAGCATTTGAATGATGAGGGATGGTACCACTCAAGTGATTCGCGCTTGCTCTCTGGGGTGATGTGAGACACCCAGGCTTCACCAGTCACAATCCGATAGCACAAATGACGTCTCCATCTGAATGATATCGTATCAAGAATATCTGAGCCCATTCTCTGAGTTTTGTGTTGGTTACTCAGTTCCCCAGGAACCCATGGGGTGCAAATTTTGTTGTAGCCAAGACAATTTTCTTGTTGTTATGACATAATTTCACCAATCAAAGAACGAGAAACCTCTGGAAACAATGCGCAATTCGTCCAGAGTTATGCGCCTGTCTTCTGTGATGAGTGATGGGCATCCAAGTCGAGTTTCATCGTGCACATTTGTTCGTCCACTATTGAACAAATCACACAATTTCTCATATTCCTTTCGTTCGATACATTATTACCACACAGTTGCCGATTAATTTCTGCCAGTTTCACCTTTTGAGTGTTCAGAAATCAGTGACTATCTGACTTAATGAATTGGCGATAGAAGAGTAACCTGGGAATTCCAAGGCTCGTGAACAAATACAACAAATGTTCAAATGAAGTTGGTGCTTATGCAGAGAAGTGAGGAACGCTTCAGGTATGTGACAATTATTTTTTCCAATAAATATTGTCTTTTTCATTAAATAAAAAGTTTGTATTTTGTGAATGACCCTCGTACAGGTACATCACCCGATATATTATTTTATGGGAATTTACACAGTTTGGCCTGGATCCTTAATGTACTCGAGCTTTCCATGTTTACGTGGAACTTCGGGTTCGTAGGAAGATATACTGAAAAGTGACAAAATTTATTCGATAATTTGACATCACTAATTAATCGAAGTGAAACTATCTATATCCATGTTGGAAACAAGGAAAGGAACTTTTCTTTGCGGTTTCGCATTTGGTATTTTAATGAAACATTTTATCTATTCACATCCTACAAATTTTCAGATCAGTGATCTGGAGAATATTCAACCATTCATTTAACAACACGAGATCATTCAAAATCTAAGAGAAAAAAATAATAATTCTCAGAGGTGATTAAACACCTAAACCTGAAAAAGGTAATTAACAACCCAAGTGAATTAAAATTAACAAAACAACAACGTAGAGTAACGTAGCTCTATAAAACAAAACGAGGTAAAACAAACACGTTTAATGATTTTCTAAATGTATTATGAAGTTGTACATATTTCAAAATGTACAGCTAAAGTACTCTCGTAACGAAGCAAGAAACTTTTTTTTTTTTTTTTTTAATTCAGCTGCATGAATGTATATGTATATATAAAGTACAATTTACTCTGCCCGCATGTAGGAAATCACCTGCCTTTTAATTTCCGCGTTTTGATTTCGCCTTTCCACAGAATGTATTTACACGGCTTATGGGAAAAGAGGCACGTGGATTACCTACCGCTCACCTGCTCTACATAGTCATCGAACTCAATCCGAATAAAAGTGGTAGGAGGTACAGTACAGACGGTGGGAAGAGGCAATTTATACAAATCTCAATGCTCTTTTACACGAGGCTTCTTATATATAACCTGCAGAGTTAATCAAGCATCATATTTCAAACGTATATGATGAATTTAGTTTCGTCATTAGCGTATAATACACAAATAGCGGTACTTAGAATAATAGGTTTGCCACTAAAATAAAACCATCTCATTAGAGAATATATGTATATCCCCCTTCCTCTTCTTTAGAAGTATTTCAAAGAACTGACATATTTTGCCACCTGCTGCCGTCAATAATGGTTAAAGTCAGGATCAAGACAACACGTTTATTTCGATATATTAAATAAAGTTCGGTTTACTTAGTACAGGGTGTCCCGTATTTCATCGATGTTGGTATTACTGTTCAGCGTAGTGTACGATGTTTGCCTTGAAGTCACAGTGAGGAAGCACAACTTCTACGAACGTAAAATTTATTTATTTGGATTCTTCGGAGATACACAATGAGTAAAAACATATATCTGCAGAATTTGTGTGACTTCTTTTTCGTGTTTATATTCAGTGTTTGTAAATAAGTACGCAATCTAAAAATGCGCAGCAGAAAAATTTGGTTGCTCGTGAAGATACTTCTTTCCCTTCCAGATCAAAATGGGATTTAGTTAAACAATTTGTAAAGGGAGAGAGTAGTTTGTAATTCGACAGGTAGAAAGCTTTCATATTTTGTTGGCAAATGTTCTCATTTATTAGATGCTAAAATTAAAGATGGTGTACTTATGGGTCTTCAGAGTCGACAACTTCAACAAGATCGAAGTTCTGAAACATACCCAACAGACAAAAGAAAGCGAGTATGGGTAAGTTTTAAGAAGATAACAAAACTTCTTTGGAAGTGGAAAAGACTGCAAATACAAAGGAATAACAAAACTTCCTTGGGATTGTACAAGAGACTCCAAATACAAAGAAAATAACACAGTTCCTTGGAAGTACAAGAGATTCCAAATACAAAGAAAATAAAACAAAACTTCCTTGGAAGTACAAGAGACTCCAAATACAAAGAAAATAACACAAAACTTCCTTGGGATTGTACAAGAGACTCCAAATACAAAGAAAATAACACAGTTCCTTGGAAGTACAAGAGATTCCAATACAAAGAAAATAAAACAAAACTTCCTTGGAAGTACAAGAGACTCCAAATACAAAGAAAATAACTCAAAACTTCCTTGAAAGTACAAGAGACTCCAAATACAAAGAAAATAACACAAAACTTCCTTGAAAGTACAAGAGACTTCAAATACAAAGAAAATAACACAAAACTTCCTTGAAAGCACAAGAGACTCCAAATACAAATAAAATAAAATAAAACTTCCTCGGATGTAGAAGAGACTCCAAATACAAAGAAAACAACACAAAACTTCCTTGGCAGCAGAAGAGATTCCAAATACAAAGAAAATAACACAAAACTTCCTTGGCAGTACAAGAGACTCCAAATACAAAGAAAATAACACAAAACTTCCTTGGCAGTACAAGAGATTCCAAATACAAGAAATCTGTGAATCAAATTATCAGTTTGTCAAGATTTAGGACGCAACAGTAATGTATTTAGGCAGGATTTAGTCTTCTTTTCAGAAAGCAACAGCAATATATCAGACGATAACGAGAAAAGATTTCATAAAGACATAGTTACCATGGAAAATTGTATGAATGGAAATGAATACCTACAATATTAGTCGATTATTGATGGACTATAACTAGAGACAAGAAGAACACTCAGTACGATGTCAGCACACGTAACTTTGCGGTGACAAATTTATGTCCATATATTTCTTTATTCTTGGTAAATATTTCTTTAGAATAATAACTAAAAGTGAATACTGTGTCAAATATTACAATCTGATTCTCTTTCAATGTTACAGACTTTATTTTCACTTTTGGCCAGTACGTCCATCACTATATAAACACTAAATCTAGAAGCTTCTAGGTAAAAATGACAGGGGAAAATATGGTAAGCGGAAAAAATGGCAGGGTAAAAATATAAAATTGATACGTTGTAAAATTAATGCTGTAAAAGTGTAAGTAGACGATAAATAGGAGAATATTTATGTCTGAGAAATTTGTGGAGATAATATGTAACTCTTGTGGTCATTTCATTTATGTGTGGAAATGGCCATCTTCTTTTGCAGATTCCCATTCAGGTTCCATATCAGAAAGATTGATTCTGATAGGAGAAATGACTATGACGGTTGCTTACGCATTGCTTCAGAAGCAGACACAGACGACGTACGGGAATTTGGGTAGGAACATAATGAGCTAGATTTTCAAATTTTGTAATTCGATTCATTTTTGCTCAACTGTAAAATATAATTGATCATAAAAATTCAAGGCATAATTCTGGGACGTTAAACAAACATTTCATTTTCTTTTTCACTTTCATAAAAATTTAAGACGAGAAATAGATACTTCCTTCCCTGTTTGATATTTGAAATAAACTGTGTCTTATGATGTCTTTGTGTCGTAAATGTTACTAAACCAAAGAGTTTGCAAAACGACAAAAAGTACATCTTTTGACACAGGAGACAGCAAGAGACAGGTAGACTTCTTTGAAAATTTCAAACTGCCGCCATTTAAAAAAAAAAATCTTGCTGAAGTTCACACTGAACTAAGACATTGTAAAGACCCATTTTGCACTAGAATTGGTTCCGATCTGTTCAGTATTTACTCTCTCATGAAACATTTCGTGCTTCTGAAGTTACATTCTTTCATAAATTAACGATTCACTTGTACTGAGGCCTGCGCCTGCGTTTTCTGCTGTTTTCACGTATCGTGCTTTGCCATTTTTATACGCTTCCTGAAATCCCAAACAAAGTACCGAATCTTGGAATTGTAGCATCCCTAATAAGCGAAGTTTTATGTATGTGGGGCAGTGTTGGGCAAATTTCAATTGAATTAACAATTAACAATTAATCTGTAAATTTAATTGTTAATTGCAATTAACAATTGAAATAAGTAATGGTTAATTGTTAATTGCAGTTGATCATTGAAAAAGGAGAATCAATTGCAATTGATCAATTGATTGAAAGTAATTGCAGTGGAAAGTAATTGCAATTGAATTCTGTAATTCAATTGCAATTGAAATTAATTGGCAATTGATTTCCACAGCAATTACTTTCAATTGATTGATCAATTGCAATTGATTTTCACTGATTAATTTTCAACACTGTAGTTCAGAGAGGGCGTGGGGCAGTGAAAACTTTAGCCACGACCAATTGACTCACCACCCGTCGTGACCCACGACCCACCGTGACCCACTCTGACCCACTACCCATCATAAACCACTCTTACCCACTGTGACCCACAGACCCACCAAAACCCATTGTCATCAACTCTGACCCATGATTCAAACCCTCTTCTCTACTGACTAAAGAGTTTAAACTTGTAATAAAACAAGCCTATAAAATTATCACTCATCGGAGTTTGAATTTCTACGATCAATCGCTCAAGCACCGCACTAATACAATAACGGCGGATCTGACATTTCTAATATAAATAAAATAGAGTTTGTTCGTGTGTCTGTCTGTCTATCTTTGTGCGGCCTCTGGACGAGACGAGTGGACCGAAACTTTTCAAAATTTGGTCACGGGTAGCTTGGTCTAGGCCCCAGAACAAGACGAAGAATTTTTTTTTAATTCCTTACTAGGGGGTCTCCAGGGGACGTTTACCGGGACCGGCCTGGGGACAGAAAAGTCGACCGAGAGTTACCAAATTTTGGTCAAAGATACCTTGGTCCAGGTCCCACACCAAGGCAAAGCGTTTTCGACAAAATTCGAACCAGGGGGTCTCAGGGGGGCGTTTACCGGGACATGTGAAAGTAGTAGAAAATGAACGATATCAGTGTCGATTTCATAGTTTTCGCGGTCGCTGAGATCAATGGTGAAACTCCGATCGCATTAACTTCCAAATTCACCGTATTCGGCTGCGGGCCGTGGGTCAACGGGGGGGGGGGGGAGATACCGAAACGTAAAAGTAATCCAAAATGACCGATATTAGTGTCAAATCCATAGTTTTCGCGGTTGCTGATATCAATGGCGACACTACCATTAGCGATGACTTTCAAATTCATCCACTATTGTATGCGGGCCTTGGGTCACCAGAGGGGGGAATTCCGAGACATTTAAAAATAATCAAAAATGACCTATATTAATGTCAAATCCATAGTTTTCGGGATAGCTGAGCTCAATGGTGAAACTCAAGACCGCGTTTACTTTCATATTTAGCCCCCATCAGCTAAGAAAGGGGGCATTATAAAGGTGATCATGAGACATGTAAAAATAATCCACAATGACCGATGTCAAATCCATAGTTTTCGCGGTCGCTGAGATCAATGGTGATACTTTCATTAGCGCACCGAGTGCGTGGGTTTTCTCGGGGTCCTCCCGTTTCCTCCCACTTTCTTCATTCCACCAATTCATTCATTATTCATCATCACCGTCTCCTTTAGCCTAACCGGCATAACCGTGGGACGTAAAACTCAAAGATTTCATTTTTTTCACTTTCATTAGCGATGATTTTTAAATTTAGCCACCATTGTATGCGGGCCGGGAGTCACCGGGGGTGAAGAATTGCGAGCAATAATGGAAAGTGACCAATATTAGTGTCAAATCCATAGTTTTCGTTGTCGCTGTGATGAATGGTGATACTTCCACAGGCGTTGACTTCCAAATACAGCCCCCATCAGCTGTGGGCCAGAGGCATTGTTTTTTACAAAATTGAAACCAGAGGATTATAGGGACGTTTACCGGCATATGTAAAAAGTAGTAGAAAATGGCAGATGTTAGTGTCACATTCATAGTTTTCGCGGTATTGGTTGGGGGTTGGTGGGGGCCAGAGGAGATTTTTTCACAATACGAACCAAGAGGGTCTGAGGGGTGGTTCACCGGGACACGTAAAAGTAGTAGAATTTGTGTCGAATCCATATTTATTGGGGTTGCTCAGACGTATAGTGACACCCCCGATAGTGTATACGTTCAATTTCAGCCCCCATCGGCCTTCCCAATGAAAACACATGTACGTTGTTGGATATATATTCACACAAAATATATCCAATTTTAGAAATGTTTTTTTAATTGTTCTCCCGTTGTTCAGTTCGTTTACATTGATATTTTATCTGATCCATACGAAGAACGGGCATAACAGCTAGTACGAAATGGTAAAGTGTTTGTTATGGAACAAATTACAATCAATTCAATTATATAGATAATAATTATAATTAATAATTATTTCTTTGTTGAATTATAGATACTTTTCAGTGGAAAACTGAATAAAATTTAAAAGTCCCAAATCAACGTAAAGTAGACCAACGTAAAGGAAAAATGTATAAAATTTTCCATATAATTAAGCTTACAAACTTAAAGGAAATTTAGCTTAATTACATGGAATTTTTTGTGTCGTTTTGTGCGCCTATTTCCTCGTTTTCTGCGTCACCGGAAATGGGTCAATGTTATCCTACAAATATGGCGGAACAAGTTAATGCTGTTCCGTCAGGAACGATTTCGAGGTCGTTTCCTTCACATCATCTTGTGCGTGTTTTCTACCGTTTTGTAAGCCTATTTCCACGTTTTGTGAATCAATGGTAGTGGGTCGAAATGGGCATTCAATGTGGGAAGAAAAATGATCCACTCTCCCACCAGTATCGAATTTCAAGGTCGCTTTTTCGCATTGTTTAGTGCATGTTTTTACCGTTTCTGCGCATATTTTCACGTTTTGTAGGCCAACGAAAGTGGGTCAAAGACGACCTACCAATATGGCAGAAAAAGACATATCCATTCCACTTTCAAGGTTCATTTTGACCCTCTCCCACTGATGCACAAAGCGACATAAATCATGCATAAAAAATGTGAAGAAAACGACCTCGACATTCGATGGTGACGGAACAGCATTATGTTATTCCGCTATACTTGTAGGCCCTTTTGACCCATTTTCGTTGTCGCACTAAAGTGGAAATAGGAGCACAAAACAGTACAAAGCAGGCACTATACGATGCGAAAGAAACGACCTACAAATTCGATAGTGGCGAAACAATGGCTCTATTTCCTCACACATTGATGGACCATTTTGACGCATTTCTGGTGATGTTCTGAACGTGGAAGTAGGCGAAGAGAACGGTACAAAATACACACTAAACGATGCGAAAGAACCAACCCCGAAATTCGATAGTGGCGGAACAGTGAGCCATTTAACTCCCACTTTAAAGCCCCGTTTAACTCACCTCGGGTAATGCACAAGACGAGAAATAGGCGCAGAAAACTTAAAAAAAGGGGCACTAAACGATGCGAAAGTAACGATCTAGAAATTCGAAAGTGTCGGAACAGTGGGTCATTTTCGTCACACCTTGGAGGTTCATCTTGACACACTTCTGGTGACGAGCAAAACGTGGAAATAGGGGCACAAAACGTAACAAAACAGGCACTAGTCAATGCGAAAGGAAGGACCTCGAAATTCGGTAGTGGCGGAGGAGTGAGTCATTTTCGTCACACTTTGGAGGCCCCTTTTGACATACTTCTCGTGACGCGCAAAACGTGGAAATAAGAGCACGAAACGGCACTAAACATTCACTAGTCGATGCGAAAGGAAGGACTACGAAATTCGGTATTGACGAAGAAGTGCGTCATTTTCGTCACACTTTGGAAGCCCATTTTGACACACTTCTGGTGACGCACAAAACGTACAAAACAGGCACTAAACGATGCGAAAGAACCGAGCCCGAAATTCGATAGTGGCGGAACAGTGAGCCATTTAACTCCCACTTTAAAGGCCTGTTTAACTCACTTCCGGTGACGCACAAGACGAGGAAGTAGGTACAGAAAACTTTTTTAAAAATAGGCACTAAACGATGCGAAAGAAACGACCTAGAAATTCGATAGTGTCGGAACAATGGGTCATTTTGGTCACACTTTGGAGGCCCATTTTGACACGTTTCTGGTGACGCGCAAAACGTCGAAATAAGGGCACGAAACGGCACGAAACATTCACTAGTCGATGTGAAAGGAAGGACCACGAAATTTGGTAGTGGCGGAGCAGTGGGTCATTTTCGTCCCACATTCGAGGCCCATTTTGACCGTCTTCCAGTGGCGCACAAAACGTCGAAATACGCGCACAAAAGGGTACCGATGTGAAATTAACGAACTCGAAATTCGATAGTGGCGGAACAGTGGGTCATTTTCGTTCCATCTTGGAAGCCCATTTTGACCCACTTCTGGTGACGCACAAAACGTGGAAATAAGGGCACGAAACGGCACGATACATTCACTAGTCGATGCGAAAGGAAGAACCTCAAAATTCGGTAGTGGCGGAGCAGTGGGTCAATTTCGTCCCACCTTAGAAACCCATTTTGACCGTCCTCCAGTGACGCACAAAACGTCGAAATAGACGCACAAAAGGGTACGCGATGTGAAATTAACGACCTCGAGATTTAATAGTGGCGGAACTCTTGGTCATTTTAGTCCCACCTTGGGGACTCATTTTAACCCACTTCCCATGACGCACAAAACGGCACAAAACGATGTGAAGGAAACGACTCGAAATTCATTGGTGGCGGAAGAGCAATAATTAGTTCCGCCATATTTGTAGGCCCATTTTGACCCACTTCCGGTGATGCACAAAATGTGGGAATAGGCGCACAAAGCGACAGAAAACACGCACAAAAGATGCAAAACAAAGTACCTCGAAATTCGTTGGTAGTGGAACAAGTTAATGACGCCGTGAGCACCAATATAACTATATACTGTAGTTCTTACCAGGGAGCGCGGTGGGTCAGTGGTAGAGCGTTCACCTCCGGTGCTTGAGGTCCCTGGTTCGATCCCATCTCGCGCAGTTTGGACTTTGTGGTGGACAAACACCGTGCTCGTGGATTTTCTCGGGGTTCTCCCGTTTCCTCCCACTTTCTTCATTTCATTCATTTCCCATCATAACTGTCTCCTTTAGCCTAACCGGCATAATCGTGGGACGTAAAACTAAAGATTTCATATAATTTTTTGTAGTTCTTACCATCAAGGATGAGAACTGCACGGTCCAATTTTTTAGCCAAAGTAGTAGCCCAACCGGAATAGTGATGATGTCAACCGGCCCGGCTCGGTTCAACTGAGCGTACAGCTTGAGCTGGCTTGGTTGGGATTACCCATTGACTGGGCTCAATTGAAAAAAAAAATGAAATCTTTGAGTTTTACATCCCACGGTTATGTCGGTAGGCTAAAGGAGACGGTGATTATGAGAAATGAATGAAATGGTGGAATGAAGAAAGTGGGAGGAAACGGGAGAACCCCGAGGAAACCCACGCACACCACCACAAAGTTCACTTGGCGGGGGCTGGGATCGAACCCGGGATCCCAAGCACCAGAGGTGAACGCTCTACCACTGAGCCACCGCGGTCCCTTGGGCTCAATTGAGCCAATGGCTTGAATCGGCTCGGTAAAGACAAGTTATCGACTCAGTTCGATTGAAGCCAATGGCTCGAACCAGCTCCGTTGAAACGAGTCCATAGGCTGGGTTCGAGTTAGCTTAACTAAGCCAATGGCTCGAACCGGCTCGGTTGGGGTAAGCAATCAGCTCGGTTCGGTTCGGCTCGTGTGAGCCTTCGGCTCGAGCTGGCTCGGTTGGATGAGCTGTTGGCACGGCTCACTTCTCGGTTCGGCTCGATAAGTGAATGAGCTGTGAGCGAGCCGCTTGAGTCGTTGACCACCCTAAACCCGGATCGAGCAGTTTTAAACATGTTTGGCTGGAGTCCCATAACTTCTAACAATTTTTGGCTCGAGCCCGAATACTTGCTCCTCCTGAACTCAAACCAAGAACCTCGTGACCGATGTCCTTGCCTCCTGAAGATTTCTTGACTACCGAGATCGACAGTTAACTAATTTTTAGTATTCCGATACAAACCGCCTATATTCCATGTTTATATATGTACGTACACGGTGTTATAATAATAATTAGTTATAGTAGTAGTAGTAGTATCATTGATAATTATATTGTCTATGTAGGATACTTGAAGATAGTAGTACTTGGAACTACACAAAGGATTTAGCTCGAATTGGCTCGACTCGACTGGAAACTCGATCGAAATTCGAGTCGAGTTGGGGGAAATTTTTCGAGCTCTCGAGTCGAACTCAAAGATGTCTGCTTCGAGTCGAGTCGAGTTTTCAAGAAAACTCGCTCGAACTCGCTCGTGCTCATTCCTCTTGTATGCATGACGGGCATATAGAGTTCTTTCGAGGGGGATAGAACCATAAACATAATATATTTTTAAAAAACTTAGTTTCACGGCTTTCTTCCCAGGGGGGGAAAGGGATGGTAGGTATCCAGCATTTCTTATAAGTACCTTATTTGAAATATGTAAAACAGTAACAAGTGGACAATACAATATACACACATCTTCTTATCTTCAGTTTTAATTGCTGATTTCAATTGCAATTAACAATTACAATTAACAATTACAAGTTTCAATTGTCAATTGCAATTAACAATTGAATGTTTCAATTGCACCTTTTGCAATTGACAATTAACAATTAAAAGTTTCAATTGCCTGGTGACCAATTAACAATTAACAATTGACGAAAATTTAATTGCAAATTTTATGATTGAATTCAATTGCAATTGAAATTAATTGTCAATTACAAATTGAAATCAATTGCAATTGAAATCAATTGCAATTGATTTTCAGAGCAATTACTTTCAATTGATTTCAATTGATTTTGCCCAACACTGATGTGGGGATATGGAGACATTAGTTATAATGCAATATATTTCTTGGTTTCAGGTGCTGGTTGATAAGTGCGCTAACTTGGATCACCATTTGTCGTCTAAAACGGTTGTATGTGACTTTGAAGTAGCAGTTCACAACGCAGTTTGAAATAAACTTGGACACAATGTTTCTACACACGAATGCGTCTTCCATCTAAGACAAAGTACATACCGCAAAATTCAAGAATTGGGCTTGCCAGATCCATAGATGAAGTGGGTCAATAGGTCGTGTCAAATAGGTCAATATTTGGTGGGTCAACAGAACGTGACCCACTGACCCACTCTGAGCCAGCGACCCACTACGACTGACGACCGACTCTGCTCAGTGCATTGTATACAGCATCTTCTAAACACTGGTGAATTTGCCTATGTTTTATTTTTAAGGCCTGCATTTTTCCTTTTCATTTGTTTCTAATTACTTACCTGCATTTTTAGAAGAACTGGCTACTAGAAAAATAGAATTATTATAATTTTATATAAAAAAAAAAATTGAATGAAACTGTGTGCGCGTGACCATCACGGCCAAATGGCAAAACCAAATGAAATGATTTTTGGTTATAGTTAGGCCTTAATTCCAACTAGGATGTTATCATATAGCTTTCATTATAATGCGTACCCTAAGGGGGAGTGGGGTTCGAATATTTGCGAAAAATTGAGTATATGACAAGCAGTTCAACTTAAGGAGCTGAAATTTAGTATATTTCACAGTCTTGTTTTATTACAAGTCTGCCGTGTCGTGACAAAACGCTGTAACTTTGGTGGAGAAGTTTTGCGAAAATGAGCCATAAAGTTTTCATTCGAAAATGTGATCTGTATCGTGTAGAACCAGTGTATCTTGACTTTGGAAACACGTGGTTACATGTAATGTTATGTAAATGCATGTTGTGTGATTAAATTTGGTGAAAATTGATTGGTTGACCATTATTGGCTAGTTACACTGGTTCTACACGATACAGATCACATTTTCGAATGAAAACTTTACGGCTCATTTTCGCAAAACTTCTCCGCCAAAGTTACAGCGTTTTGTCACGACACGGCAGAAGTGTAAGCAGTGGAGAGAAGGGCGTGGATCATGGGTTAAAGTTGGCCATCGTGGGTTTTAGTGGGTGGCGGGTCAGAGTGGGTCATGGTGGGTGGTGGGTAATGGGTGAAGTTTTCATTGACCCACGCCATAACTTGATAAAGAAGCTGTAGAATTTTCTATGTTCTACAACCAAATTGATTCACTGGCGTTTCTATCGTGTATTGAAGGGCATGTAATACTTAAAGAAGATAGCTCCTCCCGAAACGGAAGAGCTCATTCATTATTTTGATTCAACGTATATATCCAGGGCCGGCGCGAGGGGGAGTCGAGCCGTGCCAGCGCCCATAGCGGCAAGTCTAATGGGCGACAAAATTTGAAAAAGAAAAGAATACTATCAAAATATAATGCTTCGTAATAGGCTCCCTTGGAAAAATAAAATTATGTTAACCTGAGAATGTAATTGAACTTACTTCACTCACATTCAAGAAAATACTCTCTCAGGGAATTCAGAGCATTCTTCCTCATTTTCAATTATCAAACTACTAGCCACAGGTATCTCGTTCAATATTTCCCTTGCAGCGGCATAGATAGGAAGGGGAAGTATATGATGCCTTACTGCAAATAAGTAATGACAATAGAACAGATAGAATGGTCGCCCACGATGCTCTGTGTATAGCAAACCAGCTGAGTTACTTTCCTTTCCTTTACTCACTCGTTGTCTGATATGACTTTTTACTCCACATAAACATAGTAAGCAAAAATCTTCAAATCATTGATTCTCATGTGTTGGATGCAGTAAGATTTCTTGAAAATATATCTGGGTACTTTGAGAGGAGCAGAAATGATGCAAAGTT
The DNA here is from genome assembly GCF_964235325.1 of Thermobia domestica. Taxonomy (NCBI): domain Eukaryota; kingdom Metazoa; phylum Arthropoda; class Insecta; order Zygentoma; family Lepismatidae; genus Thermobia; species Thermobia domestica. The sequence continues at coordinate 97,730,591 of NC_137468.1, forward strand.
TCAATCTTACTTAGTTGATGCGATGGAGTTGGCATCAGCATTAGATACAGGTGATCCACTGATACGTAATACAGTGCAAGCTCTAAGTCGAAAGAAGAGAAAGTTTCAGTACGAGGCAGAGGATGAAGCTACTGAAAATCCACAAACAAGATACAAGATCGATTTTTATTACAAAGTTCTAGACATGATTGTGTTAGCTTTTAAGAGAAAAATTTGAGCAACTTAAACATCACAGCGAGTATTTCCATTTTCTTTACGATATAGGTAATCGTAAAGATATAGCCTACCACCTGAACTTTTTGTCTGGAAAGAGTACTAAACTTACCACCATTTAACACACGAAGAATTGAAAGATATTAACCCTAGAGATTTGAAAGACAAACTGAAAGTGTTATCCACTATAATTAAGCCTGTGAAAGTTCACCAAAAGAAGCATTAAAATTAATTAAAGAACATGACTTTGCTCCCAATGTTAGTGTTGCACGTAGAATTTTGTTAATCTTGCCTGTAACAGTGGCAGTGGAGAAAGAAGTTTTTGGAAACTTAAGTTTATTAGAAACTATCTACACTCTTCTACGTCTGGTCTAGCAATGATATCAATTGAACACAAATTGGCTAAAACATTGGACTACGCGAATGTGATAAAGGAATTTGCTCATATCAAAGCAAGAAAAGTTTATTTCAATTAAGGTATGTTAAATTTATGTGTCTCTAATGTGTTTTAGTACATTATAAGGCTTAGCTAATTACTTAGATTTACCGCAATATCTGATTTACTATATTATCTTCTTGCTCCATATTCTATTGAAAACGCCTTTTGATATAAAATAAGCCTAAAAATTAAAATTCTTAGTCATGACTAAAGTATATTTTTTTTTTAAATTTTATTTTCTGTATGCGCTACTCTATATTACAGATATACAGCGAAATCGAGCATACTGAATATTATGTCAGTATAGAGTCGTTTAAATATTACGTAAGCATTCCAGAAAGGTAGTTCATTTTTTGTTTACTTTTCCATTTTATACATGTTTTTAAATGACACTTGAACGTCATCTGTCAAAATAAGGTTTGCGGATTAAAGGGTCGGCATGAGCAAGCACCGCCCACGGCGGCAAAATTGCATGCGCCGGCCCTGTATATATATCTGGTTCATACAGAAGGGTGGGAGGGGAAGAAACTCTAACAGTAAGAGTAAGATGATTTCCGCCACTATTTTCTCCCCGAAATTGGAACGTGCATCAGGCTACTTTGAAGAAAATCCACGCACTAAATTTATGCGAGGGCTGGAACAATAAGTGAACGGTGGTTCACTTGGCTCATGGATCGATGAAGAACGCAGCTAGCTGCGTGAAAGAATGTGAACTGCAGGACACACATCGATGTTTCGAACGCACATTGCGACACAGGATCTCTTCTGAGTAACACCTGTCTGAGAGTCAGTATTTTTATCCTGGCGGTGGAAGTTTTTCGGACGACCTCATGGCCTCATAATATGGAAGTTGGTTGAGTGCCTGCTCGGTGGTGGAGACAGTTATCCTACAGTTTGAAAGGGAGCCAAGTGCCCAAAGAGAAGACGAAGTAAATGTATGTTAATTTACAAAACAGGGTGAGGAATTCGTGCTTTGATTATATCTTGAAAACTTCTTACAAACAGACGCTTACAATTTGATATTTTCAATGTAATAGGGTACAAGGTGATTACTATTGTTGGGTGTAATTTATATCATAGGACTAGACAAAAATCCCTTCAAAAATTCTAATAAGTCATATCAGCCATTATTATCTAATAAGTCATTATTGTTTTCTAATCATAGAGCTTCTTGGTGGTTATATTATTAGCTTACGTGCCTTAGGCGTGATGGATAGGCGTTCGATCGTCAGATAATTCATGTTATTTGGATTTCACGTTAAAGTGTAGATCCACGTGTCATATAGCCTCAGTGCTGACAAGAACAATAAACCATTACAACAAACCTTTTCTATTTATTCATTCACTTACGAAATTGATTGCTGTGAACTTTTTCTGTTCAATTCTGCAGACTTCGAATACAAATTAGTTACTTGAATAAACACTTTTGTATTTAGTATTTTGCATCTTTCTTCTATTCCCTATCTTCTGTACGTTTTGTAAAGGCTTTCTGATATGTGTGCATTGTTTACATTGTAAGTAAAGATTAAGTCATGGCTGTTTTCTCTCGTTACTAATTAACGTGAACCGAACAGTTTAGCATGTATCTCTAGGGTATCCGAGGTTGAGAAAAGCTGTTATATACTTTAAGTTATGTGTATCTTCTCTTCATGGTTTCAAAATAACAATATAAAAAATAACTCAGATTGAACAACGGATGGTTATTTATTATTATTTCGATTCGAAAGCGAGAAGTTACAAATTTTTCGAAGACTAGCATTAGAAGATATCTTAGGAAAACGGCAGTAATTAATTTACATTTCCTTTTTTCTTTTCAATGAAGTCCAAACGTGACTAATTCAAGATTAGATGTGTATTACAAATTGAAAATCTTCATTCCGTGCATCAACAACCATTAATTTCATTGGTTTCTCCACAGTGATCTTCTTGTCACTCAACTTACCAAAGCATTTTTTTTTTTTTAAACTAAAATCGCTTTCCTCATTGCAGATGAATCGTCACATGTGTTTACAATTATTTTAAACAATTGTTTACAATTACATTTCAAACATACATTACACACAAATTACATTTGAAATACAAACAATAGAAGCAAACATGCTTCGCTTTTTTACAATATATTAGGACGGAATGCAATTTTGTCCCACATGTGGTAACTCAAATTCATAAGAAAGCTTTTTTTTTTCTTCTAACAAGCCTTACTGGAGGAAGATTCAAAATTACATAGGAGAAAGCCGATGATCTGTCTTTATAGTTGATTACTTGTCTATCTCAGTTATATTGTTTCTCTTCACCATTTTGTAGTGTTTAATGTAATTCATAATTATGTATGTTTGCAATTCGAATTATGTAAAATTAGAACCGTTATTTTTCTACCAAAACATTGTCATTAACATGAGCCAAGGCACTGCATCTACAATGAAAATTTTCTTGCTTTCTTGTTTACTAAAGAGTAGATAGTGGCATATATAGGTATTTTCGATTCAGGGGTTTCAAGTTCAGTGTATCAGCTAGAGATGTCAGTTGTTGAAGTCTTCCCTGTTAACTGAGCTCTGTAGATGAAATAGAGGCTCCAAATACATAAAAGCACATTAATCCTTGGTTAGAAACAGCCATTGAAGCAGCAGAAAATATAGCTCCACCATGACTTTTTATTTTCTGAAGTGTCTGAATCTGTGTCGAAGATTATTCCGTCTAGTTCTGATTCCTTAATATCATCTAGAAAGCTACCTTCAGTTGTTACAGATCTGCTATCATCTGAGTCAAGGGTGGTGAGAGAGTTAGAAGAGTGCAGAAAATATAAGGTGTTGTTCGACGGTAATTCATCATCAACTTCGTCACCTGTTTCATCTGTAATGAATCAGCTCGAAGATTCATCGCAGTGTAATGCGAAACAGTCGTCACTGGCATCCAGTCTATGTATTTGAACAAAAGATCTCAAGTCAGATCGAATACTAACATAAGGAAGTATTCCAGTCACAGACATTTCTTGTGGACAAATCCAGAAGACGGCATACGCTCGCAGAGTGAATATGAAATATTTTGTGACTACTTCTTCGTCGAACTTGAAGCTCCATATAGTATTACCATTACTGTCTTTACTTTGGTATTCGGTGCACCTTCTATCGCAACTGATGCTATCGATAATATCGTCTATGTAAGGAAAATGTGCCTTGCAATGTAAGAATTTGAAACCAATTCTCCATATTTTTTACGAGCTATTTTTATATACGTCCTTTCGATAATACCTAAGTCGCACCACTGAATTTTCCTGGTCTTAGCAACGACAACACTAAGCACAAGAATAGAAACTACAATTTTATCAACAATGATTTAGAACATTCTGTAGTAGGCATAAAATTAGAGAATAAAAATATACATTAAAAAACGAACATTATTATAGTTTAACGACCCTTGATTGTGCACCGAGGCTAAGGTGATGATGAGATAGATGATTATAGTGGAATGACGAAAGTGAGAGAAAACAAGAGAACCTCTAGACACAGCGTGTCTATCACAAAGCTCATTTAACGGAAATTGAGATCGAACCAGGTACCCCACCAGTGGGCTAAGAGAGAATGGATTTAAATGCAAGTTTGAGGGGTTAATATGAAAAATAATATTTAGGTATAATTAAGAGGTGCCTTATTTTAAATTCATTTTAATCTTTTCATCAAAGTGAGAATTAAAGAAATGCAGAAAATAACATGTAGCATAGCTACGGAGAATACGTATCATTTCAGTGAAATTTTACACCCGTGGAACTCCTCAATGACATCATGGATACAATGTAGCAAATTGAATTGAATAAAGACAATCGTAATAAACATAATGGCGCGGAGCACATTTTTAAAAAGCGGAAGAATACATACCGGGTGCCAAAACCTGCAAATTCTAATTGACGTTGGATGTTCTTTTTCTTTAATTGGTCTGGAGTTCAGCATTTCTTTTCAGCACCAAGGCTATATAGGAGACGTGCACCTACAACTTTACGCGGAATGCAAACAATATGAGCTCTCACCAGGAATCGAAACCAAGTCTCCCGTACCAAAGGCACGTATGCTAACCATAAAGTAACGAGGGACCAATAGATGTTCTTGTGTTTATCTGCTCTCTTGGAGCAAGGAAGCGCAAATGAAATTGAGAAACCTAATCAAGAGCAACAAGGAAGATGAGTTGATTTGGAGTTTAATTTCTTTCAGCAGGGAGACTATATGAGACGGGACCTACTGATTAACGTGGAATTCGAACCACATAAGCTCCCGCCAGAATCGAACCCGGGTTTTCCATGCCAAAGGCGCGTACGCTAACCGCTTAGCTACGAAGAAGCTCAACAAGTACGATGATTTCTTTGAAGACAGCGTTAGTGTAAGTAGTTATTTTCTTGAGTTATTAGATTTATTAGTTGAGTTGTAGTTTGGCGTCCCGTTCAGCAGCGGGGCTATATGAGACGTAGATCTACAGCGTAACAGGAAATCTGAAGCGCAAGAGCTCCCGCCGAGAAATCGGTCCCGGAACTCCTGCGCCGAAGACGCGTATGTTAGCCACGAGGTAGCTCTAATTAAATAAAATATGTATTATTGGGTTTTATATGTAATTGGTGCTAGTGTTGAACACAGGTCTCAAACGGAAAATTTGAAAGAAACTGTTACTTTACCAGAAAATAGTGTTACTATGCTGTAGTTGTGCAATTTTATATAACAAAACTAGTCTTTGGCTAGCTAGGGCTCCGCCCTCACGTCCCCGCGTTTCCTCGGTCTATGGCCTCGCATCTCTTGCATATTAGCCTTTGCATCAACAGTAAATTTCGTGCATTTGCTCTTCATAATTCCTGAACTTGTCCAGCTGAGGGCTTCGCCCCTACACCACCGCCTTTGCTTGGCATACGACCTCTTAAACCCACAATTCTACCGAATTTCAAGTTTCTATTCCTATTTCAACTACCGGTATCTAAAAGATCAGATTTTCTATACCAAGAGAACGCCTATTTAAATAACATGGGACTTTCTTAATCGCTCCTTCAGACCCTTAAAAATTAAAAATATTCACTTATGGCAATTTTTCTGTTGGTTTGTCCCGGAAGGCTACAATCATGCCAAATTTCATCATTCTAATCTTGTCGGAAATGCCTAAACCTTTTGGGGTGTATAAAATGTCCCATGTAAATAACATGGGGAAGATTTTTCAGTTCTCCATAAAACCACTCTATAATTGGAAATGTTTATTTTTACTAATTTACTTAGGTAATGCCAAGAAAAACGTACAAACTTACAGAATTACAAGATTTTTATTCTAATTCTAAGTACCTAAAACATGAGATAATAGATCCAAAAAAATGCCCATTTAAATAACATGGGAAATTCTTCATCTACTCTTTAGACCTCCTAAAAATTAAAAATATTCATTTTTGACAATTTTCCTGTAGGTTAGTCCTGGAAAGCTACAGTCATGCCAAATTCCAACTTTCCACAACCGGAAGTACCCCTTAAGCCTTGACAGCAGCGAACACGGAATGTGTCGGCGAGAAATTCTTTTTTTTTTTTAAAAAAAAAAAAAATCCATAACAGCAGTGAATACGGCGGGAAATTCGACAAAAAGTAAACCTTGACAGCAATGAACACAGAAGGTGTCAGAGGGAAATCGAAAGTATCAAGAACCGCCAATTCCGCGGTTCTTTGTTGTCGTAATAATGCATATTGCGATTTCACGCTTTTGGACGGCCCTAGCTCCGAAATTACGTACTTCTCCCCACATGCTTACACATACTTTCTTCTTATTTTGATGTGAGGAATCACCTAGTACAGTTTGTCTCTATATGTAATTAACAACCTGTATAGTTCTTCTAAGACACCCTAAAATTAAAGTGCTATCATCACTTATACAGATAATATCAATCTTCATGCTCTATTTGCTTTACATTCGAGTTGTGAACATGTGCATATTCTCACTCAAGCAATTAATTGTACAGCATATAATTCAACCAGCACTTTTAATAAGTATGAATTCTATGGAGATACACAACAAGACAACACCCCTATCCTTTCATCCCTTTATATTATATCAGCTAGTCTTTTAACAAAAGGCAGCTGCTAAAAGCTTTAAGCCTCCATGTTATATGTAGGGGTTCTTGACTCTGATTATAAGGCAAAAGTTTACAGGACACTGGAACGTTGGATGATGGTAGATAATTACACACACACACAGAACTGTTCCCGTATATTTTAACAACACGACCTATCGTTCGCACCTGCTCCTTCCTGTATGATACGGGACGTCAAAGTAATTATTTTTACCAATGGATTTGAGGTCGACAGATGAATTCATACCTCAGAACTATTTATACATATCTTCAACCAAACTTCCTGTGATAATATACAGAGTAATGCTATTAACACCTGATCACATATGGCAAGTGTAGAAGCTTACATAGATAAACATTCTTATTTTAGTTGTTGATTATGCACTGTGCTTTGAAGGAAAGATTTCCCATAACCTCATGGTTAGTGGGTTTGCTTTCATAGCGGGCTGTCGCACGTACAAATTCTCCTGGAAATATAATGTCTCGGATAAAATCCCACGTAAGAGGATCGGAGAAGATAGCATACTTTTGATCTAGAAAATATAGAGCAGTCTTACAAGTAAATATAAAATAATAAAATTTCACATATATTATATGAATCTACGATCATAAATAGATATTTGTAAGACTAGTATGTCATAAAAAGTCACACGACGTCAAAATAAAAGTGCCCCTTCGTACCTGAATGGCTAACGCACATTCTTTCCTTCTGCGTAATCCTTGGTTCAATTTCCAGTGCGAATAGTTGCCACGGATACAAATATTTTACACAGAAGATTCCGTCTCGTATAGTGCTACAACTACAAAAGAACACGAAGGTTGTGAAACCTAAAAATGAAACGATAATACGTGTGATTCACGGGATTAAATTCTCTGATTGGTGAGGGAAGGGGCTCTTTTAAAATGTTACCTTGACGTGAGAGGGTAGCTTAATAATCTAATCCTATCCTAGTAATGGAGTTTAATATATATGAAAATAGCAAAACATGCCATGTATATTTGTACAGTTAAGCGAATTTCAATTTTATGAATCAAATTAACATGAGAATAGTAAAACATGATATTCAGTTTTTAGCCATTTTCTACTTTCCGCTCTGTTAGTTGGTCGCATTGAGATCTATATAATGGAGAAAGTCGATACTGGCTTAATATATAAAGTTCTGTTTAGCAGTATAATATTTCGTTTTCACCAGTGAACTGAAAGTATTTTAAATTAGTTCATAAGGTTGAAATTTGCTTGCCTGTACAAATGTACATAGCATGTTTGCCATATATATATATATATGTAGGGAGCAATGGAAAGAAATAAACAAAGTAAGTAAAAAATCAATGCCAATAAAATTACACACATTCCATGTATGGATGTTGCTTTTTAAAATATTACTACAAAAATATTGAGACTGATGGTATTTTATCGGAGCGATTTGGTCGTGATGGAGCACAATGCACCACCATCTGTAGAATTAGTGCGGAGCTCAGCCTTTCGACTCCCTGAGTTTAGCCCTTGAATGATTCAGAGTATAATCCCTGAATGATTTAGAAACGATTCTTGAAACGATTTGGGTAATTTAGAAGTTAAGAAACATTAATACTGCGCACACCAGATGCCCAGTAAACAATAAATCTATAAATTTAGAAAAATGATTATAGTGTTAGAACACATGAATGGCACTTTCTACTATAGGTGTATCTTACGTTAGCAAAAGCTAAGTATAGATCAATCTTCTTTTTCGACGTATCTACTACTTCCAGTTTCATAGTGAATCCCCATTGTTTGGAAGTCTACCTGGTTTTACAATGTAAAACGAAAATCCATCTGTTACACAGTAACTAAATAAGATTATCTTTTATTTACTGTTTATTATTTCTGATGATTAATAACTTTAAAATAAACAATAAAGTTGAGTTGTCCCTACCTTGCCACTTGTACAAAAAATAAAGAATTATACTGATTATGAGTTAAAAATTCACGATATTTGTTTCAGAAGAAATACGAAATTTCAAGAATTTGTTTCATACAAACTTTGTAAGGTAAGAAACACATTACACACATCACTGGATACAGAAAAATCGAAAGTTTGAAACCCCTGCCACCACCACCGAACGCTGTTGTCGTCTGTAATAAAATATCAACACTACCAGCACAAAGGAAGTCATTCTGTCTCCTATAGTTCGCTAAGTGTGAGTCTATCGGTCAAGTTCAACATGCTTTCTGCCGAAAATTCAACTGCCTCCTCCTCCTCATCATCATCATCATCATCATAGATATTCTGCCATTATTGGCAGGTCACTTGCCGTAATTGAGAAGCTTCCATACTTCACGGTCTTCTAGTAACCTCTAAAGAGGCTAATCACTGCGAAACTAAAATACCACTAATTCTAAAGTAATTATGTGACATATCTTGAAAGAGATTAAAGATGATCGAAATATGGAACAAAAGCGCTCTAGACAATATTATTTTGCATGAGGTACCGTTATCACGAGTCACCTAGTAGCTTTCAATTTGCAGCCATTTAGAAACACGAAAATAAATAAAGATTTTCTAAATGGGTGGAAATCAAAAGCAGATAAGTGAGTAGTGATAACGGTATCTCATGTAAAATCTTTCCCTCACGTCCCCTTCTAGCACGTCCCTCATGATACAGTTCCTTCTTAGCCTATGTCTCAACCTGGTTATAAGCGAAGTTACGAATGGTCTGGTCTGTAAGCATAACAAATTCGTAGAAGAAGCAATATTCAAGCGTGAAGGCACTGGTCGTCCACACAATTCGGAGAAAAAAAAGGCAGTGTCGAGAATATACAGTGTGCCCGTAAAGTTGCGAAAACCAAAGTTTCATTGAGTATATATCTTTTGAACCAAGAATAATAAAAACCTGAGACTTGAAACACATGTAAGCGTGTTGCATGTAGATATTTTCGAGATCATGACCGATGTTGACATGGCCGATGATCATGACAAACGTTTTGGTGTAGTAACGAAAGAAAGTATCGAAAGTGTAAAATAATAAAAAAAAAAGTGTACAAAATGAAGACAATCAATACTGAGTTGTAGAAAACTGATTTCCTGCGGGTGAATCTCTGTGTATATGCGCAGTATGCATCAACGTTTATCCATTGGTGCGGAAATGTGACAAAGTTGATGCAGTATTGCCATGTAAAATGGCTATTTAATGCAAGTCCGTAAAATGGGTGTATTTTTTTTTTTGACAGAAACGCCGTCCCTGTAAACACTGTTGTTGTAAAATTACTGCAGCAGATGTGCTTTAGGTTAATTAATGATAAGCAATTAGAATTCTGCATAATTGATAACCTGAGTTTATATGCAAAAATTCGCGATAAAAAAATTACTCACGTACAGCTGGCAACCTCGGAATTCTCGTGGAAATAGAGGGGCACTTTACAGCAAATGCTCGAAGTGGCTGCCGTGTTCTTGTAGACACAAATTTACATGCTTCACCATGTTTCTTGACACCGTTTTAAGAGTGTTCCTGGTAAGTGATTGAATTTCTGTTTCAATGTTCGTATTCAGTTCCTCAATGGACCTGCGGTTATTCTTGTACACCATTATGTTTCAGGTAACTCGATAAGAAAAAAGTCAAGTGATGTTAAGTTCAAGGAACGGGAGAGACACAAATTTTTGGAGATGATGTGGTCACTAAAAAATTCCCCTAACATTTGCTACAAAGCGCCTTTCTTTTTCTATGAGGATTCCAGAGTTGACAGCTGTAGGTGTCTAGGTGAGTAATTGTTTTATCACAAATTTTTTTCATAAAAACTCAGGTTATCAATTATGTGCAAATTCTTATTGCTTATCATTAATTAACCTAAAACACACCTGTTGCAGTAGTTTGACAACGACAGTGTTTGCAGGGGCCGCGTTTCTGTCGAAAAACATCCATTTTACAGACTTGCATTAAATAGCCATTTTACAGGGCAACACTGATACAACTTTGCCGCAGTTTTGCACCAATGGATAAATGTTGATGCATACTGCACATATACACAGAGATTCACTAACAGGAAATCAGTTTTCTGCAGCTGAATATTGATTTTCTTCATTTTGCATATTTTTATTTTACACTTTCGATACTTCCTTTCGTTACTACACAAACACATTACAAATTCCAACTTCGATCATAATCTCGAAAATACTTACATAAAACACACTTACATTTGTTTCAAGTCTCAGGTCTTTATCGTTCTTGGTTCAAAAGATATTCGCAATCAAACTTTGGGTTGGCAAGTTTATGGACACATTATACGTACAAAGCATGTATGAACAGAACTTTAGAAAATCAACTCAAGGGCAAGCACGGAACTTGGAATTTCTAAAACAGAGGTTTGGTGCGTTTTTCAACAGCGTACTGTAGGGAATGCATTCTAACGATCACGCAGAAGGCATGAATTCTGCATTTCTAGACGATGAGGAAGATGATAATGTTCCAGAATGGCTATTTTTGCTTCTCTTTGAATGAACCAATTTTCCATCTATCTGGTATGGTTCATCGCCACCAATGGCGGATCCACGGGGAGGGCGGAGGGGGCGACTGCCACCTCCAAAGGGTTTTTTGAACTTTCAGCATTTATCATTGGGAAATACTAACATGATCTTTTTCCCGACCGATCCAATATGTGTGACAAGCATAGCAAAGTCTAATCAAAATGTGTGGTACTTAATAGTACTTAATACAGACATATTTGAATTGTGAATATTTTTCTCCCTAGTTCCTTGGGGCGGTCACCATAAACCCCAAAGAAGCGAGAATATGATTCATTCGTTGGACGAACAGCTCTAAGAAGGAGGGTAAGACGGCTCACTCTTTGAACTAAAAACGTATATTTTAAAATTGTGTTCTAGAAAAAGGATATGGGAATGGAATTCGGATCCTGAAACTTAAAGTACCTTTACCTTGAATAAAGAGAAATATAGAATCTTCAGCGCTCCTTACCGGAAAGCTCTCTGAGACTGAGACTTTTGAGTTGGTTGATTGATTAATATGTATTTACGTCGTTTGCCAAAAGCGATGCTTTACAGAACGAGGACTAGAGTTTAAAGTTGGATCTGAACCACTGTAGTGCGTTCGATGCTCACTCACCGGGAATCAAACCACAGAACCCCTTCCATCAAAGATCAAAGGTACGTTCGCCAGCTACTAGATCAATAAAGAGAGCCGTGACTTTTGGGGTTCAACACGGAAACATTAGGAAGGGACCAGGGATTTATTATGACTTCAAATGGCATTTCATCTTTTCTTGAGAAATAACACAAGCTTGTTATTGTAATTAATACATAAAAGACGAAATCCTGAGTGAGCAACTTCGTACAGGCCAAACCACTTAAGCTACAAACTTGAAATTAGGACAGTAGATAAGATTTGTTACGCAGGATATTACTAAGGAAGAATTTTTTTTTTTTTTTTGAAATTCGAAGAAAGGAAGGGAGAATGGGGTGGAAATTACTTTAATAAGATGGCCATCTCTTCGAATCCGTTAAGACTAGAGACTTGAAATTTGGCATTTGGATTTCTCATTTAAAATAATTTGACACGGGTTTCAACTTTTTTTATATATATATTATAGTAAAACGGAGAAAAAAGAGATGGAAAGAAAAAGTGGTGGCCATTGCAAATATTATAAAAAGATATCAATATCTAAGAATCTTTGAAGGTTAGAAACATGGAATTTCGTATATGGACTTTCCACTTAAAATAATTCAATACGTATAGCAGCATTTTTTATATTTTATCTAGAAGGGAAGAAAAGGGGTGGGATTATTATTATTATTATTATTATTATTATTATTATTATTATGATTATTATTATTATTATTATTATAAGATGCCATATCTCGGGATCCCTTGCGGTTAGAAACATGAAAGTTGTTAGTTCGATTTTTCATTTAAAATAATTCAACATTTATTTGAACGTTTTTTTTTTCACTTAACGTAGAAGATAAGGAAAAAAGGTGGGGCTGGTTCATTAAAATGCCTTACGAGGTGTTTGAATTTCGTGACAGTCTTAGCTCAATCCAATTCTATATTGGAAGGCAGAAGGAAGAACGCGAAATATTGTGCCACAGTACCACGTAGGAACATTTGCTACGGCCGTATGTCGAGCAGATTGAGGATCTGGGGCAAGCTCCATCTAGACGAAGGCTAGTATAATGTACTAGATAATTTTATTGTTGTTGTAAGCATAACTATAATTATACCATGTTTCGTGGACCCCACAAAACTACAAAGATAGACTAATTTTGTATTAATTTTTCTAACTGATGTCCCGCAAGTTACTCAAAATATAAATGATTGGAGGAAATTGTACACTCTTTCGTTAAAATGAATGATATCGTCAATACAGTATTTTCTTTTGTGGAAGTACTGTGCCAGACAGTGCATCTCATATGTTGCGGTGACTGTGTGTGAAGTGAATCATGACACCGTCACGTCTCCGAAACGGAAGTACGTATTTAATTTAAATCTACAGAAAAAATACTCCCATTACAAAAAAAAAAGGGGGGGTCCCAAAGTGGAATCTGGGAATCTTTTTTTTTTTCAACCCCTTCCAGCCCCGGATTCATATGAGTCCCATTCTTGCAAATTAAATACTGGTCACCTTGAAGCTACGCTCATCTTCGACAAAGCGAACCGCCCCTCCCAAACGATCCTTCTGGATCCGCTAGTGATCGCCACAATATAAGAATTTGGGAGTATCAAAATGATTGAAAAGTCGTGAAACCGAGAGAAAATCGACGAAAGTAAATATGTTGAGTGCCATTTCTGCAAGCAAAGTTTATGAGCCTTTCAACTGTGACCACATTATCATACATAAACATGCTAGAAAACTGGTTGCTTTCCCAATTTCAAGAAGATTTGAGTGACCTCATTTTTATGCAAGACGGCGTGATGCGCGAAATATGTTTCTGCCTTATACAGTTTGAATGAAAAAAAATCTAGAAATTTGCTCATCTCCACTTGTAAGATCCGCCGTTATCTGGATGCCGTAATCCCAAGATGATGGGTTGAAAGAAATGGATAACAAAATTATATTCATCGTCTATGGACTTACAGGTATCCAGACCTGACCCTACGACTTTTTTTTTTTTTTTCAGGGAATACGTTAAAGAAAGACTGTATGTTCCACTTGATGCCAGTTGATCTTCAAGATTTGCAAAATCAAACTGTGAACGCTGTGAATTCAGTAACTAGGGATCACTTAACTCGTGAGTTATGAGAAATGAACCACAAATCTGATATTTACTTCGCTACAACGGGTGCTCATGTTGAGTTAATGCAACTTAACGTGCCATACACCAAACCCTGGACTTTCCTGTACCCAGTGATGTGGGAAATATTTTTCTGTATTATACAGTTTGAATGAAAAAGTTCTTGAAATTTTCTCATTTCCACTTGGGAGATCCGGCGTTGCCTATAAGCCACAATACTAAGACGATGGATTGGAAGAAATGAATAACAATATTACAATATTATGGCCTTTCAGGTCTTCTAACCTAACTATATGATTTTTTTCAGGGGATACATTAAAGAAAAAGTGTATGTTCCACTTATGCCTGCGGATCTTCAAGATTTGCAAAATCGAACTGTGAAAGCCGTAAATTCAGTAACAAAGTTTCACTTAACTCGTGAGTTGTAATAAATGAACCACCAATTTGATATTTACAGCGCTACAAGGAGTGCTCATGTTGAGTTAATGCAACCTAACGTACCTTAGACCAAACTCCGGACTTTCCTGTACCCAGTGATGTGTGGAGTATGTTTATACCTTATACTGTTTGAATGAAAAAGTTCTTTAAATTTGCTGTTTTTTTTAAACACTCGGTATCATTACATACTAGCTGTTATGCCCGTTCGTATCACGGGTCAGATAAAGTATCTATGTAAACAAACTCCCCAACGAAAGAACAATTAAAAAAACATCTCTAAAATTAGCTCTATTTTGTGTGAGCAAACACTAAAGTTATGCATAGATAATTCTGTTATCACGTCTGGCATAACTAAAGAACTAAAGTCTGGCCATTTAACCAAGTCAAATTCCGCTCGCAAGTGCAGATAAATTATACGGTTGCAGAACAAAATAATATGGATAACATCAAACAAAACCTAACAAAATAACTATTAACCAAAGAAACGAATGATAAATCCCGTTATGGGTATGCCTAAAGAAAGGAATTTTCCCCTTGGCCGATGGAGGTTGAATTTGAACGTAAACACTATCGGGAATGTGTCACTATACATCTGAAAGACCCCAACAAATATGGATTCGACACAAATATTGGTCATTTTCTACTACTTTTACATGTCCTGGTAAACGCCTCCTCAGATCCCCTTGGTTCGAATTTTGAAAAAAGCCTCTGGGCCCCAGCCGATACCGCGGAAACTATGAATGTGACATTTGTGACACTAATATATATATAATTTTCTACTACTTTTACATATCCCGGTAAACACCCTCTGAGGTCCCTAGTTCTAATTTAAAAAAACGCCTTTGGTCCCAGCCGAAGGGGGATGTATTTGGAATAAACACCTATGGGAGTATCACCATTCATCTCAGCAATCGCCAAAACTATGTATTTGACACTAATGTCGGTTCCTTAGCTGACGTAACTAAATTTGAAAGTAAACGCGATCTTGAGTTTCACCATTGAGCTCAGCGATCCCGAATACTACGGATTTCACACTAATATCGGTTATTTTCGATTATTTTTACATGTCTCGGTAACCCCCTCTGCATGCGACCCCCGGACCGTATATGGCTGAATTTGAAATCATCGCCAATAGAAGTGTCACAATTGGACTCAGTGACCGCGAAAAGTATGGATATCACACTAATATCGGTCATTTTCAATTATTTTTGTATGTCTCGTTACCCCCCTCTCACACACACAGATGACACCCAGCCCACATACAATGGTTGTTGAATTTGAAAGTCAATGCTAACTGAAGTGTCACCACTGGTCTCAGTGACCGTGAAAACTATGGATTTCACATTAATATCGGTCATTTTCGATTATATTTACATGTCTCGGCACTCCCCCCGCAGGGTGACCTTCGGCCCGCATACAATGGTGGTTAATGTTGAATGTCATCGCTATTGGAAGTGTCACCATTGATCTTAGCGACCGTGAAAACTATGGACTTGACACTAATATCGGTCATTTTGGATTACTTTTACATGTCTCGGTAACCCCCCCCCCCTTAGTGACTCCCGGCCCGCTTACAATGGTGGCTGAATTTGAAAGTATCGCTAATAGAAGTGTCACCATTGGTCTCAGCAATCGCAAAAACTATGAATTTGAAACTAATATCGGCCATTTTCGATTATTTTTTACATGTCTCGGTATCCCTCCCGGTGACTCCTTATCCGCATCCGAACGGGGTGAATTTGAAAGTTAATGCGATCGGAGTTTCACCATTAATGTTAGCGACCGCGAAAACTATGAATTTGACACTAATATCGGTCATTTTCTACTACTTTTACATGTCCCGGTGAACGCCCCCCCTGACACCACCTTGGTTCGAAATGAAAATGAAATGAAATCTTTAAGTTTTACGTCCCACGGTTATGCCGGTGAGGCTAAAGGAGACGGTGATAATGAGAGATGAATGAAAATGGTGGAATGAAGAAAGTGGGAGGAAACGGGAGAACCCCGAGAAAACCCACGAGCACGGTGTTTGTCCACCACAAGGTTCACGTGGCGGGGGCTGGGATCGAACCCGGGACCCCAAGCACCAGAGGCACCTTGGTTCGAATTTTGAAGAAAGCACTACGTGTTGGTCTGGGGCCTGGACCAAGGTATCCATGACCAACATTTGGTAACTCTCGGTCCAGTCGTCTGGTCCCCAGGCCGCACACAGACAGACAGACACACACAAACAAACTCTTTATTTTATTTACATTAGATATATTATGTATTTACGATAATAAACCCAATTGAAACAGAAATAAGACCTATATGTACAGAGAGAGGAGATTCAATCTTCTCTATTGTTTTCAATAACAATTCAAAAGCCGAGAGCTAAAACAGCGTAAATAGTTGTTGAATTATTCATCGCTCTCTGTATTTTCTCTACTTTTCGTCGACGTCTTTTCAGCGTAATAGTTCAATGACTGTTCCTTGTCTTATATGCGATGCCTTCAGCTTCCTTTCTTTCCTGAAATTTATGCAACCGTTTTAACTCCAAGTCAACGAGGTTGCCTGCTTGCATTTTGCGAACGAACGACTTAAAGGCATCCTATAACACTAAGTTACGTATCTATACTATAGAGCTTGTTCACTGTTTAGTGGAGCGAAACTCTGGCAAAATGCATTATTATTCGTTTGTGTGTGAGCACCGAGAGCGGAAAGAACAAAAGAAACAATTTTTGTTCTTGTTCTAAGAAAAACAAGGGAGAGAAATGCAAACAAACAAACAAATCAACTACGTTTGTAAATTCTGAAATTACCTAAGTCGTCGTCTTCTCATTCATCATCCCTTCTCATCCTTCTCCTCCTCTTCCTCTCTCTTTCTCTCCTTGACTTTTGATGATGGAAAGTGCTAATTCCAGTGCTAAGAGGACGGAAGATGATGTGAAGCTTCTTAATACCGTCTTGCCTCTTCCATCCTTAACCTTTCAGGAAAATTTGGAATACTACCGTTCAACAATTGAAATCTACTTAAAACAATTGAAGTGTTCCGTCAGAGATAATAATAAGCTCCCTAATGCACATACATACATCATGAGCTAAACTTTAAAAATAAAGAAAAGAAAGGAAGAAAGAAAAGTGAATTTTACAATGAAATAAGCATGGTAATTCCGCGTGAAGATGGCCATACGGGTGAGATGGTCTATCGCTTTCCCTTGCACAGTCCAGTAATAGTGCGAACTCGGTAGGTGGAAAAGTTTTGGTACAATAACCAATTTTGTATACAATCGGTGCTTAACTTATAAAAATACGAAAAAAAAAATTAAGCGTTGTACTTTATAAAACTATCAATTATAGCAGAACCCCTCTAAATCCGTCACCTTTGGGACTGCTGGTATGGTCGGAATGCGAAAAAGGTCGGATTATCAGAAAATAGAGAAAAATACGAATTTACAGTACAGTCTACAATCTCTGAACTCAAAAATGACTATTGCTCTCCACAGTAAGAACAAACGAACACTAAGCACTAAAAACTGCATAGTACAGTACACAAAACACGTACAATGAAAGAAACGGTACAAAAGATGACGGAGTACTCAGGTAGCGTTAACAGCAAGTAAACAACAATGTAGCGACGGCAGTAAAGGACTGTGGACCTCATGAGTCACCGACGAAACGGGACAAATTCGGCTCGAGCACGGTCGGATCAACCGGAGTGGCGGACCAGCCGAGGGCGGACGAGAGGGGTTGTACTGTATTTTGTGGCCTGAGAGAGAAGAAAACACAAGTGCGACGTTTTTGCGAGGTGATTAATGGAAATGTGTTGTTTGAAATAAAAAGACTCTATACTATGTTTTATATATATACTATGTACCATTTTCTCTCTCTGTTTTAGTCACATATCGTGACAATGTGACCTTTACTTTGGAAGAGATGGCCCATAATTTTCTGAGAGCGTTGACCAATATATTTTCATGGTATAATTAGACAATACTTTTTTTATATTTTAACTATCTTTTGTAGTAAATTAAATATTTCTTAATAAATGTATAGGGTGATTCAACACATAGGTCTGCAGGATGACCCAATCAAACCCACATTTTAAAGATTAATAAAACAAAAAGTATTGCAGATAGAAAGCTGCTTATTCAAAATATAAAATGGTACTAAAAACATTTTATAATTACATAAAATTCTTTTTACATTCTCCCTAGGAAGCCCAATATCTTCAGCATAATTTCTTCCAGAACGTTTTGCAACTGCGGAACAGACTATCTCGCAACGTGAAAACTCTTAGGCATATGAGCACTCTTAGTTCGGCAAGATTATTATTTTCAACGCTGAAAGTCGTTGTTCTGAAATTTTCAATTGAAAAATCTTCCAATTAGGGACATTTTCAATACGTGGAACAGAAAACTAAGTGAAAAACTCTTTGCATTGTAATCAGAGAACTGCTGCATTTGTAAGAAACGTTTCGTTTGCATGCGCGATGAACTATTAACCAAAACATAGTGGCGACTAGAAATGGAAGAAGAGTGGTGAGCAGAAAGGACGACCTCCATTTCTCTCGCCCCCTTCAGCTAACCAAAAAGTTTAAAATTTTGTTGGAAATTATTGGTTACTATTAACAACAATTTTATTGGCAATTGTTGTATCATTTCAACACAGAACAGAGTAATTCAAATCAGAACAAAATAATTATAAACTGTTTAAAAATATATATATATTTTTAGTGAACAACCTTTTATCTGCAATACTTTGTGTTACTAGTCTTTAAACTATGAGAGGTTTTTATAGGATCACCTTGTACTTCCCCAAATTAAAAGAAAATAAGTTCGCAGTTTATATATGCAGAAAGGTACTATAGCATCGTGGTCACTGCTTGTAGAAAGTTCATTTGTAAATGTTTTCGAAGGAGTTTCCTTTATATAAGGAAATGTTTTTATTTCACTAAATTGAACGAATTTTGCTGAAGTGCTAAGCTTAAATATGACCTGCAACGAAACAAAACTTAATCTCCAAAGAAAAAAACTTGTAATATCAAATTGTTAAGCTAAGACTATTAAGTTGCAGAGGGGGCTCCAATAGTGACTTCTTCAGGAAAAGGAGAAAATATAACAGTCATTGTACGCTGCAATGCAGAAGAGAGATTTCTTCTACCAGTCACCATAATGAAAGGGAAAAACAGAAAGCAAGAATTCGAGGATGGAATGCTTCCAGGAGTGATTGTCTATATGCCTGGAAAATCAGCGTGCGTACATGCAACTCTGTTCTATGGGTGCCTGAGAACGCATTTCGCTCTTCGAAAGCCAGAATTGAAGAATAGCTTTTCTATTAGATGGACATGCATTGCTGGAATCTGCAGAGATGAATAGGATCATTTTGATTTGTCTGCCGAACCACATGGCACTAGCTTTTGGATATGATAGTTTTTAAGTTATTAAAGAGTTATTTTTATGGTGCTGTAACAATGTGGATAAAGAATCATCCTGGCCTCAGAGTAACAAAGTTGCAGTTTGGAGAATTGCTAAATGAATCTTGGGGAAAGTCAGCCACACCAGAAAATGTTATTAAATCCGGATTCAGATCTACTGGTAAACACCTGCAACCGTCACATTATTCCAGAATACACTTTTCTGGCTCCAGATCCAGTTGCATGTCAACCCAACCTTCCACAGCAAAAACTGTGCTGGATAATTTTAATCGACTTAAGACAAGCACGAGGACTCTCCTGAAAATTCCGCTTTTATTGGCCCAAGAAATTCTCAACTGCAACCGAATTCATTTGTGCTTAACATGAACAGACTTCTCAAAACTTTGGGAGGTGATTTCAACGGTACCACCTTTAGCCAGACTTCCTGTAAGCAAGATACGAAAATTTCATGCCACCGTTTTAACTTCTCCAGAGGACGTAAAGAAAGTAAAGATGACGTCCGTAAATGCTAGCAGTAAACGTAGACCTAAATGGCGTTAAGCATATTTCGAACCAGTGATACTCAGAAAACTATCTGTTTAATCCAGCAGCAGCTTCAACTACAAGCAAAGCGTTGTATTCGATGATCAGTTCAGTAAAGATGAATTTGCAGATGTTACTAATGAATGTGTTGAAAATGAAATGAAATCTTTGAGTTTTACGTCCCAAGGTTATGTCGGCTAGGCTAAAGGAGACGATGATGATAAGAAATGAAAGAAATGGTGGAATGAAGGAAGTGGGAGGAAACAGGAGAACAACGAGGAAACCCACTCACACGGTGTTTTTACTGAATGTTGATTGTGGTCAACACTATGAAAACATAAAGAAGAAAGGCGATTGGATTCAGTGTGTTCCCTGTTAATGGTGGTTTCCAGAAACTTGCAGTATACCCACTGATGTTTGTTTGCCTTGTGGGAAACTGATAACAAGGAAAAATTAAATGAATGCTTAGCTGACAGAAATATTTTACTTTAAAACTTTCTTGTATATGAATCATTATTATTCAAATAGTTTTAAGCTTCCTAGTTAGACTTCCTTAATAATGCGATATATTCTTTGTAAAACTTAAATTTTGTAACTGTCCTTTTGTTTGTGGAAGCAATATATTATTGTTCCTTCTTTAGAACATTTATAATTCTAGTTTCAAAAACATGATGGCCTATCCCGGTATTCTATGGCCATCTTTCCCAACATCTGGGGAGAGGTAGTCAAGGATATATTTTTCGTATTTTGATATTTTTTTATGTGACCGAATTATTTTAATCCTTGATACTAGCTTACGTACTAATCCTATGAGCTGACCAAATTTCCTGGGTGTTGATTTGTCTGTCACTCACTGACCCATTCATTCAAGACAAGACTTCCTTCAGAGAAATGTGAAGTCTATATGACAAATTTTATGATTGTAACGTTTAGAAGTTCGGACATAATAGGCATTTTAAGATTATAATTATCATCCCTTTTTCCTCATCTTTCCATCGAATTTCCAAAAATTCTCCCTTAGTGGTACTTACACCACAAATCCTATTCTCTGTCCAAATGTGAAGTTTCTAGCTTAAGCGCTTTGGCACGGGTGTTGATCAGTCAGACTATCACTCACTCACTTGGGACTCCTTTTATATAGAGAGATTACAGTCAAACTATACCATGTTATATTATTTTCCTATTTGAATAAAAAACAGTTCTAATGTTACAGTATTTTCCGAATCGATTTCTATGAGCCATTAGACTATTGAATGACTAGTGGAGTCTGTATTTAGTCATATGTGTTATTCTTACTATCTTGCGTCTTGTATTGCGTTGTCTACACTCCATTTCGTGTTAAACTAGTATCACCTGTTAAAATCGCTCTTTCGCTTGAAACCTGAATTATGAGCTCTCATTCAATCATCTTGCCTAGTAGGTACACGCTTCACCACAATTTGATTTCGTAATGTAATGAAATTATGATTTGACACACTGTAGCTCACATCCCCAATTTCAAGCAAGACTTTCTGTGGTGTGTCACAAAAGCTTCGCTTCAAATACAGCCAGACAAAATCTCATTGGAACAATGTGTCTATTAACGTAAACAGTAACTACTCTAGTTTATATTAACATAAATGTATATTTACAATTCTTTCAGAGCGTCTACATCCTTATTGCAAAGTATAGCATGAACTTATGCAATATTAGCTGAAATACCCATTCTTCGTATAGATCAGATAAAATATCTATGTAAACAACCTGAACAAAGAAAGAAAAAATATCGGTCATTTTCTACTACTTTTACATATCCCGGTAAACGCCCTCTGAGACCCCTGGTTTGGAAGTCAACGCCTGTGGGGATATCACCATTCATCTCAGCGACCGTAAAAACTATGGATTGGACACTAATATCGGTCATTTTGGATTATTTTTAGATACCTAGGTATCCTCCCCTGGTAACTCCCGGCCCACAGCCGAACGGGGTGAATTTGGAAGTTAATGCGATCGGAGTTTCACCATTCATTTCAGTGATCGTGAAAACTATGAATTTGACACTAATATTGGCCATTTTCTGCTACTTTTACAGGTCCCGGTTGACCCCTCCGAGACCCCCTGGCTCGAATTTTGAAAAAAAAAAAAAAAGCTTCGTCTTGGTCTGGGTCTAGACCAAGGTACTTGTGACCAAAATTTGGTATCTCTACCCCAATCGTCTGGTCCCGAGGCTTGCTAGGCATCGTTTGTAGAAGATGGCCGCACACAGACAGACACACACACAAATATACTCTTTATATTTTTATTTATATTAAAAGTTACGGTATTCATGGCAATTATTATTCGAATGTGTGTGTCCGGCTGTGTACTGCCATCTTCTACAAACGATGCCTAGGAAGTCTAACGTGTGTGGTGAAGCCGGCGACGTGGTCCAGCAATCCACCTCTCTTGGAGGCGAAATAAGATGGTGGGGAAAGGCCTAGAGTGGGTGGGAAAGATGCCATAGTTTTTAATCATAAGACAAAAACAAACAAAAATACGAGTGGAAGACTGAAACTTATAGGATAAGTAGTTTAGTCCATCCGCTAGACCCTGTATGACGGTCGTGAAAGAACTAGATACTATAAGTGACAGAGGGGTGGATAAGTAAACATCTCCAAATAGGCATCTTTCCGACACTGTCGGTGTAAGATACCTATTTCTTGTGGGTAAGATGCCACACCTGTAACAAAGTAATTTTGATACAGTTATAATAGGTTAAGTAACATTAAGGCAATATCAGAAAGTACAATAAACATTTGAACAATGAATACAATGCCAGGAATGTTAAACCGTTAGGCACTAGAATTATTCAGAAAACTATAACGTACAAACAGACACTTGTAAACATAATGTGGTGTATTATTTTGGAATATAGTATGACATGGGCACTGCTCGGTATCTGCTCGTTAACCTGTGAGCAAAAACAAGTAGGGTCTAAGATTTCCTTAGCCTGTACAATTACAAACAACTAGAACACTTAGCAGGATCTTCAGCACATGTAGAATGAAACCATTTCTGACAGGCAATTCACCTTATCCAATCCACTTTAGGAGTATCTGGATCAAAATAATACAACCCACGAACTCTGCAATAGTTATCCGATTGTACAGCATAAATACTTTTCCTTTTTAGCTTGGTGTTGGTGGAAAATTGTTTCGCATACGTGTTTGGAACATCCAAATTCAATACAGATGCCTGTCATTTACGTCGGACGTCTCTTGGTACAAGAACTAATACAGGACAAATATCATTGAAAGAAACTTACGGAGACGTTTGAATTGCAGCGGTCAACTCTACATTGGTCGAAGAACTGTCAGAAGAAGCAGAGCTGGTTGGCGTATCTTCACGTGAAAGCTGGTCAAGCGATGTCTTCGTAGATCTAAGTGTGTTTGTAATTCTTTTTCCGTGCTGAGGGAGGCGAGAAAGTCCCAGTTGCGGCTCCAATTCAGCATCAGTAGAGGGGAGTTTTTTCTGAGCATATCTAGGTTTGTACAGTGGGAAGCGTGGCTGTCAAGGATAAGTAAAACCTTCCCGGTCTGCACAGGTCTTCGTGGAATGAAGTGCTGCTGTAACCAGGTCATGAAAATACCAGAATTGACGTACGCAGATTTCTGATTCTTTATTATGGTTGCACCATTGGGCATAGAGTCCACCCACTCCTGCTTTTTGTTCTTTTCTTTAAAAATGCATGTAGGAGGAAGAAGCACATCTTCTTTTCTGCAACATATGATGACAGAAATGGTTCCACCTTTTTCGCCAGACGTAACTTAATTCATTGGACAACCTTTAACACCAATAACGTGTTCTACACGTGCGTTCATCTGGAGACGATTTCATCGACATCGACGGAATTTGGAAGAATTGTGATGCCTGGAATGCATTCATTCCTCCTGTTCGTAGTTGTTCTACTACGAATTGCAAGTTTTCTTCCGCCCACTGCGCTCGTTGAGACATTCGTTGATATATCCGTGGAATTGCCTGCAAAGACAAAAAGGGCATATTTAGTCACTATGACAGCAGTACAATCATGTATATCGAATAAGAAAAGTAACTGTAATCTTAGCTTTTACATTTGTATCAATCTGCAGTTATCCACATATTTCTCTTGCATTTTTTACTGTCCTGGGCAATTTGTACTACAGCATGCAACTCAAACATTATAGGCATCTTGCACCGCACTTTTTTAGACATTTGTCCCATTCAGCGGTTCAAGATTCCTAATTCCTTATCTACACACCATGTGCCCCCAACTGCATTTGACTCATATCAGTTCATGGCATAACCTGTCTTCATGATTCCTGCCCGGTTTCAGAATAACTTTAATAGCTACTTATTAATCACGACTTACGTGCACTTCACCAACTATTTTTAGCTATAACAAAGGGTACTTACCGCACTTTTTTCTTCTCTCTGTTCTCGCATTACTTCAATCACCTTATGGTTTTGACAAAGTAACAGACATACAATCCTCTCTCTGCTGTGGGCATTCCCCTGCCATCTCGTTGCATAAGTTCCAAGCAGTGCATTTGTAGGCATCTTCGACGCATAGGCATCTCACCCTCACCCACTCTATACTGTGGGAGCTGATCTTTCATGATCGTCTATGTACTGTCAACTGCACCTAATTAAAGGCCAATCATAGTTCGAACCCTGGGAGTCACGGTAGCTCAGTGGTAGAGTTCTTACTTCTGGTGCATGAGGTTCCTGGTTTGATCCCCAGCCCAATAAGTTTGTGGTGGATAACATTGTGTTCGTGGGTTTGCGCAGTGTGCTTTCATGTCCTCCTACATTCATATTCCACCAATTTTTCCATGATTATTCTCTCGTCTTAACCATCGTCTCCCTTAGCCTAAAGGGCATAATCACGAGACGTTAAATTAAAATAACATTCCATTTCATTTAGTTTGAAGCCCACCTTAAGAATGGCCGCACATTGATTAGAAGAAACAATATCTGAGCTAAGGTACAGTATTGTGGATAATACAACAAAGACTCGTACCGCATACTCACCCGAGTACATTCTAGACAAAAACCTTCCCAACGTTATGATTGAGAAACACAGTCTGTGCACTCAAGCCTCTCCGCGTACTCTCCTGCCTCCCTCCGCCTTGGAATAGCTCTCTTGCCTGTAGTCAAATTGTGTCAGATTCCATTCTTCATAATTTTGGCGTTCCACAAGGCAAAAAAAAAAAAAACTCAAAATTCAACATCATTAGGATTAGGAATTAGATTTCTTGACTTTTAGCATCTATCACCATGTCACCATTGGAGAGGAAGAAAGGAATGGTGATAGAAGGAAGCGGCCTGGGACTATTATTTTAGGTACCATCCCGACATTTGCCTGGTGTGAATGAGAAAAACACAGGAAAAATCCCAGTCAGCATGGCTTTTCTGAAAAAGCTGTTACACCTTTTTGAGCGAGTATCCTCACAAGGAATTAAACGTGGCGCCGTTTGCACCAATGGCAATAGCAATAGCGACTGCGCTACACTGGAACACAAAACTCAACAGAGTTCATGTCGTTCGTAGCACAGAACGGAAAGTTTCTGGTGTAATAGTGACATGGTCGCTCTCATATAGTAATTGAGTTGTTTGTTGATAGAGTAGTAATCCCTGTGACAGTTCTCGAAAAGAGAATTTTTCATCGCGACAAGAACAGAACATCTTGGTGGTCTTGTAGCGGATTGATGATGTAGAAGTGTACCTAACAATTCTGCTGAAACCTCGATGCATCTCATTCAGAAAGAGCAGGCAACAAATGCGAAGTACGCTGCTTACCATAGTAGTGCACCCATACCTTCCTGACACCCCGCATAGAGCCGGCTCTACAAAAAATGTCATTTGCCCGTTCGTTCCTGCGGATATCTCGAGCTTTGCTGAGTTGAAACCTTTTGTGGAGTAATTTCTACACTTCAAATTTTACTTCAGTAGACAGACGATAGGAGAAGCGTCTTATATCGTGTAATTGGACAGCAGTTAAAATGGCATCGTGCAGCAGTGCGGTCAGCGGCACTCAGGTAATTTATTTATTTTAGTACTTAGAAAATAACAAATGTCGTGAATCCCCGTCTGTAGGTCTATTATATAACCTGAAATCTGTATAGTATATTGGTTCTGAAAAACTTTGTGTTTAGTGGCGTGCAGGGTGGTTTCTTTGATGTTGTAAAGTGCTCTCTACATTGGGATTCCATGAGTAAATTTTTGTGGAAGGATGAAATTACGCATTATTTTTTCGTTGCGCATTGTTAAAAGTTTTTAAGATTTTTTATTTATCTCGTTACATTTAACAGTGCTTCCAGTACTGTACATAGGATTTAGTTCTGGGAGTCCGCACTCTCCTTAAAATCTTTCAATTTTGCAGAAATTAGTATAATTAAGCGCAAATACACAAAGTTATGACTAAATATGTTTTCAGCTCAGAACGGTTCTAAAGATTTCCGTAAAAACGTCTGTATATAAGTGGTAATTTTTATTGTGTGGAACTAGCAAATTTGTAAGATATTATACCAATATTTCGTTTCTTTTCAATTCGCAAACAGATACCTTTCTCAGCTGATGAAGTCCTTCGTTTTGTAGAAGATTCAGACGCAGAACTTTCTGAAGATTTTGGAGATGAATTTTGTGCAACTGATCTAACACTCAGCGTTCCCTTTTCTAGTTATGCAATGAGTAAATCGATATCCTTTCGCGAAGCCCTCGACAGAATTTCGGAAATGCATATGTACGGCATCGATACTATTATGGCTGGGAGACTTCTAAACCAAGTAAAAACCAAACTTATGAACGACAAAAATTTGTTAAAAACCGGGAGTGGAAGTGCCGATGAAGTCATCAGATCCGATGGACCGGTGGTAGTAGTAGTAAAGTGGATGGACACACTGAGAAAACTCCGTTCTCCAGACAGCGGTATATTGCACAAATATACGGTATCCTCTTGCTTACTACAGAAATCAGCACGGATCATACGTTACCCGTATGCTACATAGGCTCTGCCCTTAGATGTTACATCATACCGCTGCAGGGTGTCTGACATCTAACAGTTTTCCGTATATCACATGCATATACTTATGTTACATTCCTCAGTTATATGTTATATACATCCATTTGCATGTGAGATCCTGACCGTCTATATTGTTTCATACGGAAAGTACGTATAGATGGAACACTTATACGGAAAGTATTATAAAACATGCGTATCCAGTTATACGTCTGCTGTACGTTAAATCCAAAGACTACAGGAATTACGCATGTAACCTATCTTTTTAAGTACGCCACCTACATTTTTTTCTCAGTGCAATAGGTAAGTTATTATGGCATTCACACATGCTGGAAAGGAGCCCGTTCAAGTTTGCAAGCGACGGAGCAAAGATGATAATCAGAAAGTAGACATTCATATGCAGCAGCGGTTTAGACTACAATAAATGTATGGGGGAGTAGATCTTTATGATAGAATGAATGCAAGGCCGTTTGCAAGGCCGGACTAAAAACTGGACTGTGAAAAATTTTTCACTTCTTCGATCTGGCAGCCGTAAATGAATGGTTTGAGTACAGATGAGAATGTAAACTAAAGAACCTTCCATCCAAAACATCCTCAAATTTCATGAATTCAAAATTTCTCTGGCTGAGAAGCTTACTTTTCCAGAGCAAGACCAACTTCAGGAAAGCGATCTCGAAGATGACGATCCAGCAGGACACAGGAGAAAACTAACACCACTTTCATGAACAGCATCCAGATACGCAAGTGCACGGCATGTGTCCCAAGCGCTAAAGATGCAAAACTATCCAAGGTGCAGAAATCCTCGATGTAAGCAATTCTCCAGAGTACGATATATCTAGTGCAAGATATTTCTGTGTTTTCAACCTGAACATAATTATTTGCTACGATTTCTAAAAGGTGAGTAAACAAGTCATAAAAGGTTCAGTGCGCAAATATTGTCAATTATAAAGACTAACGTATCAATTTAAAACTGAAACTCTATTCATATATATATATTTCAAAATTATGTTCGTTTATTGTGCATGATCAAAGTAATATTAGAAATGTTAATCACTATGAGTATTGTTAAATATATACACGTAGAAAACCAAATGTATGTGACTAGCTTGAAACAGTTTTCATAATACTAAAGACCCTATATAAATTTCCAGTTCTATTATTATCCCCAAAATACTCAGTGTAGAGATGAGTCTACAATCACCTCAGCGTATGCGCACAACCAGGAAATCATAAATTTCATAAATTATTGATCTTGGGACTTCAAACATTCAACCATTAAAAAATGAACCAAAAATTCTTCCTCCTTTATGTAGGCAATTTCCTCTGGGTGTCAGGAGAATACTTAAAGCTTACGTATTTCTACACTTAAAAACCGAGACTTTTTTTAAAAAATGAGAATTAACAGTATATTCATACTTAGTGCTTATTTCTTCCTGACGCCCAAAGTGAGTGACAGAGATTAAATAATTCCTATCAGTCGAGTATGTTCATTGATATGCATATACACATGGAAACATAATGAAATTGTTTCCTGCTGTGTTCCGAACAAATACAAGTAATTTCCAATATATATGAAAGTCATGTCATGTATTTCCATGGTTTACATTTCTCTTGTTTAGTTTTATAACCAAAGATAAGGAAGTATCAGTATTACGATCTGCTTACAGCGAGACAGCTCTCTCAGTAATTTATTTGACAAACAAGAGAAGGGTATTATAATTACACACAGCTTCGTTTCTTGCCTTCAGTGTTACATTGAGACGTGGATATCGAATTTCCTTTGTTTGTTTACGTGCTGCTTCTCACTTACATATATTAAAATCACAAATAAAACCAAAACTCATAAAGGTGAAACTTGTAAAGATGATTTAATGCATTACACATACATTTTACAATTCTATTAACTTTGACAGAGAATAGATGAATGAAACTAGTGATTTCATGAATTACTCAGAAGTTGTGAGAAACATGACAGGTTTTGTATCAGTAACTGATACGTCTAGATAGCAAATTTATAAGTTTTTAAAATTAATATTTTGTCATTTTAATCTTCTTTATGCTAGAGGCTATATATTAGAACTAAGTTTCTAAAACAGGGACCACAAGTTGTTTTCGAGGTCTGTTCCTGAGGAGTGATGGAATGGGACACGAACAGTGGCGTAGCAGCTGCCCCCGCAACCCCCGCAGTGCGGGGGGGGGGGGCGAGGTATAGAGGGCCCCGAAGTCTTGCGATGAATAAAGATTTAAAGAAGTAGAACTTCAACCTTACTTCTGTCGGCTTTACAACTAGGGCCCCTTCTCTATACTTTGCGGGGGGGGGGGCGCAAAAGTGTGCTACGCCACTGGTCACGAACTTCGTGACTTATGACCCACAAGGTTCCGAGGCAGTCAGACCCATGACCCGGAGTGACCCAGCAACCCGGACAGACCTATGACTTAATAAGACCCCGAAACGAAACGTCGTCATACACCTGGGGAGTATGTGTTACTAATGCAATTTTAACAAACATGAATTTCTCCTCTCTCACTGTCTTTACACTAAACATAATTTTCTTTCTCGCTTGTTGTTTACCTGTGAGTGTGTCCCTGAAAGATGGCACTCAAAGTTAACTACAAGGTATATCCGATTACAAACGCACCAGAATCACAAAAAAGATAAGCTGCAGCTATGTTTAAGAACCACGTTTCTATGGGGAAAAAGAATAATATTATATTTGTGAAATATATTCAAGACATGGTATCTTTATTAAAAAATGGCACACTGAGAATAAAACAAATGAATATTGTTAATCAATTACCAGCGAGTATTGTTAATCAACTACAAAATTCTGCATTATTTCGATTGCTTCGGGGTCGCGGGGAATTTTCGAGTCACTGTGAGTATGTCTGGTTCTCTGAGTCTGTCTGAGAAACGAGACGGAGATCTGGATGACCCGGACAAAACTCGTGACCTGCTGACCCATAATATATTTTATGATTGCCTTGAAGTCCTCTAAGATTGAACAATAGTCCAAAACTGAGTGAAAAACTTAAATTCAAGTAAATTTCATATCACACCTACAGTTGAGAAGCTCAAACAAGTTAGGAAATTGCAAAAGCAAGTGTCTTTCACTTTTCCTTCCAAGGATAACATATTATGAAATTTTTACTCTATCTACTTAAGATAAAGTAAGGATAATTTGTGCACAATCCAACAAACTTGCATAAAATAGCCAATGTTGGAGCAACAATGTTAAAACGCAGTGACGCAGCGTGTAGTTGTGTACCTTGTGCACATTACTAGACTGGTAATCATTGTTGAAAGTGACTGTGTTTTTAGCGGTGACCGTTTTTCAAATCACATATTTTGCGTGGCCTCTCTGGCAGGGTTATGGGAGAATACGCAAATGGATAGATGAGATCGCGCACAACGGTGATACTACAAATACAACTTGGTACCATACATTACTCAATATCAGTACTATTAAAGCGTAAGCACAAACTATGCTATCAAAATAACAATCAACCTTGAAATAAAAAGTTACTTCAGACCCGCAGTCAGAGCACTAAGAAAAGTGGAACCGAGATTATTTTTTAAAGGGCTGACTTGAGTTCACCCTTTATCCATGGAGGCCACATTCCAAACAACCTGAAAGTTTCAGGGGCCTGAAGGTGGTTGTAGGAAGCTCAGCCCCATTCGTCGCCCCCTAGCTACGAGACTCATATACTTATAGAAGACATCTATAGTTGTTGCATATTTTCTCATTACTCTTTCTAGTATGATTTTCACGAACAACATGCTAGTTATTCTGCATCCGCGAATTCTTCTATTACTGTGTTTAATGAATATCTGCGTAATCTCTCCTACTTCATGATTGCGCCAACTGTCCTATTTGGATAAGGGATAACGAACTCGCAGTGGCTGGGTGGAATTTTCCAGACTGGCGGTAAACTACGTCTAACGCTAATTTCAACGACGAATTACTCAGATACTCATCACGTTTTGAGTATTTGACACCACAATATTCCTACGAATTTATGCCGAACGTTTGCGAAAAGGTACGCATTTAACTTGCATTGTTAATACAAAACGTGGAATAAGAACAGCTTGTATTGAAAGATAAATTTAACTGATAACTCTATTTTCAAAGCTGCCAATTATCCGTTCGTTACAGCTTGATAATCCCTTTTCTTCCTATCTGGCTCCGACGCAAATCCCGTAGTGCGCAATCTCTCCTGAGTATACCTTATGTTCTTGACAGCCTTCACAAGGATATTGAAAGAAACTAATATTATTTTTATCTTTGATAGTAATGTAAAATAGGGGCATTTTATTTATACTGCTTTAAAACTATATGGCTATTAACATATGCTCAAAAGATTTTTTAAATGATGAATTTACTTTCGAAAGGGACCCTCGGTGGGTCTCTACAATTCTGACTAAAAGTGATCCTTTCTTGAAAAAAAATAGAAATAATGGACTACAGAATATGAGCCTACATAAAGAAACAGTGCTAACGACAAGGTAAAGTGTCTTCCAAGTTTGTCTTAGTACCTAGCACTCGCGTATTTGATTTATGGAATCCCGGCTAAAATTCTTGATGGAAGAGATTTGAAATCTCAACGCATTACTGTGAATTGGTTTCACCATACACTGTACAGTCAGCGACAAAACTTATTTTCCGTTTGGTAAAATTTATTTTGGGAATAACGGTGGTATGGCTGGAACGTACAGATTATTACATTCTTTTTCACTTACTGAAAACTGCACTCAAGTTGTCCTTCCATTCTGAAGTTACTTATGAAACTAATTTCATTAAGCGCAAATAACTTTTGTTGCTGACTGTACATCCACGTCTCATATTCCATAGCCTTAGTTCTGAACGGAACGCTAAACTTCATTGCAACCAGCCGAGCTAAGGTAAAGTATATTCCCGCCTATTGTAAACGACAACATTCTTGTTGTGGATCATTAACATAAAACATTAATTAAAAAAACTACAGAAACCAATGTAGAACCAAAATAAACATTTTAAAAAATAAAAAAAAGATTGCTTGGAAGAAAGAGAAAATTTAACTATTGGCATGAAGGTCTACGGCCGGCCAGATTGCTTCTAACTTGAGTGACCACGACACAAATAATGAAAGCTTTATGAGCTTATACTTCAGGATCAATTTTTAAGTTCGTGTGTGTCGTGGTTATCGTACAGAACATTTTTTTTTAATTTGCAGAAAAAATAATAATTTTCGTAGATTTTTTTTCGTAAACTACGCATGAGGATATATACATACTCATATTAATTTATTCGGGTCAAAGATACCTATCGATTGGTGAACGTTTCGTCTTTGGACTTTTCTTTTTTTTTTCGTTAAATGCTGATATTGTAAAACTTACTTTACGTTTCGGAAATGAGAGCCATTAACAAAAATATAGCTATTGTTTCTCTCTGTACAAGTAAAACGAAAAAAAAAAAAACTTAAAGAAATTGTGATGATATATAGATCAATTTAAGATTAGAAAAAATCCTGGTGTTTGCATTTTTTTTTTTTTTTGCTTTATCCCTCTATTTCTGTTTTGTTTCATGCCCTGCTCCCTTCGACTCTGCTTGTTTTCTAACTGAATTAATTAACACTTCGCCCCAGAAACAAATAAGCAAATTTCCATATTACTATCCAATGCGCATTGTACAAATTATTTTTAAAAATTTATGTAAATAGCAAGGGATGAAATATTCAAATGTTCTGCTTAAGGCAATCTTTGTTCAGTTATATTGTTATTAATATATATATGCTGAAACACACGTTTCATTCAACAAAAAAATCTCTGCTGGAAGCAAGATTTCACTGGAAACCTGTATCATAATACGGTAAGCTCACGAATAATAAAAGACAATAGTGTTACAACATAAATCTTGAATAGTACCAAGTTTGTTATATATATATATATATATATATATATATATATATATATATATATATATATATATATATATATATGTGTGTGTGTGTGTGTGTGTGTGTGATCAAAAGTATCCGGACACCTGGCTGAAAATGACTTACATGACTTACAAGTTCGTGGCGCCCTCCATCGGTACTGCTGGAATTCAATATGGTGTTGACCCACACTCAAACTTGATGACAGCTTCCACTCTCGCAGGCATACTTTCAATCAGGCGCTGGATGGTTTCTAGGGGAATGGCAGCCCATTGTTCACGGAGTGCTGAACTGAGGAGAGGTATCGATGTAGGTCGGTGAGGCCTGCACGAAGTCGGCGTTCCAAAACATCCCAAAGGGTGTTCTATAGAATACAAGTCAGGACTCCGTGCAGGCCAGTCCATTACAGGGATGTTATGGTCGCGTAACCACTCCGCCACAGGCCGTGCAGTATGCACAGATACTCAATCGTGCTGAAAGATGCAATGGCCACCCTCGTATTGTTCTTCAACAGTGGGAAGCAAGAAGGTGCTTAAAATATCAATGTAGGCCTGCGCTATGAGAGTGAACGCAAAACAACAAGGGGTGTCAGCCCCAACCAAGAAAAACACGAAAACACCATAACACCACCACCTCCGAATTATATTGTTGGCACTACACACGCTGACAGATGACGTTCACCGGGTATTCGCCATACCCACACCCAGCCAACGAATCGCCACATTGTGTACCGTGATTCGTCACTCCATACAACGTTTTCCCACTGTTCAATCGTCCAATGTTTACGCTTCTTACACGAAGCGAGGCGTCGTTTGGCATTTACCTGCTTGATGTGTGGCTTATGGGCAGCCCCTCGACCATGAAATCCATGTTTTCTTACCTCACGCCTAACTGTCATAGTATTTGGAGTTGATCCAGATGCAGTTTGGAATTCCTGTGTGATGGTCTGGATAGATGTCTGCCTATTACACTTTACGACCCTCTTCAACTGTCAGCGGTCTCTGTCAGTCAACAGACGAGGTCGGCCTGTACGCTTTTGTGCTGTACGTGTTCCTTCAAGTTTCCACTACGCTATCACATCAGACATAGTGGACCTAAGGATGTTCAGAAGTGTGGAGATCTCGCGTTTAGACTTCTGACACAAGTGACACCCAATCACCTGACCACGTTCGAAGTCCGTGAGTTCTGCGGAGCGCCCCATTCTGCTTTCTCACGATGTCTAATGACTACTGAGGTCGTTGATAATGAGTACCTGGCAGTAGGTGGCAGCACAATGCACCTAATATGAAAAACGTATGATTTTGGGGTGTCCAGATACTTTTGATCACACAGTATATATATATATATATATATATATATATATATATATATATATATATATATATAATGGAATCAAGTGTCTAAATAAGCAGGGATAGTGGTGACTCAGTGGTAGAGTGTCCACTTCTGGTGTAAAGGGTCCTTAGTTTGATCCCAGCTTGCGAAAAGTAAGCTTTGTGACGGACAAACACCATGTGAATGGGTTTTCTAGGGGTTATACTGTTTCCTTTCACTTTCTTCATTCCCTATTTCCTTCGTTTCTCACCATCATCGTCTCATTTAGCCTAGCTGGCGTAAATAGAACGTAAACTTAAAGATTTAATTCCATTCCGTTTCTAAATAAGCAGTGTGTACTTTTGCGCAACTTTCATCCGACAATTTGTTATCGAGTTACGACCATCCATTTTATTGTCCTGACCAATTTTCACAGGGTCTGAAATTTCGCTATGGCTCTGGAATAACGCATTTGTGCATCCATATTGGACAACCATTTTCTTTTCATATTTTCATATAATGACCTATTTTCCAATGTTTTGGAGTTGTCTGGAAACACCCCGTATACGTTTAATAACGAGAAGTCGATTTTACTTATTCTTAAAAATTTAAATAGATTACAATTTTTATCAGTGTCTCAGTCATCTCAAGCGTTCATTGTTGTGAGAGACAAGTTTCTGAACTAGGAGAGGACTCCGCAAGTTTGGGAACCACTGTTTTAGAAAGTAGTTTTCCAAATCTCAGGAAACAGTGATCAATCAACACTGATTTTTTTTTTTAACTGTCATCATGTTTTGTTGCTTAAAGATGGCAACTCTTTTGTAGAAACGATGAGACGAATAAAGTTAAGGTCACTGTCGGGTAGATGGATGCATCATCACCCTAAAAAAAGAAAACAAAAAATTCTCTCCCACTTTCTCCTCTGATACTCTGGCTTTTTACTGAAGCAAATTTGATGTGAGCCAGCGGAAGAAGCTTTCGGCGCGAGATATGACAAGAGAGAGAGCGAAAACGGACACGCCTTCCACCACACGACATTCACCTTTTCCACGTGTGGTCTCTTTTGAAACGACGCCCAGATAAAACAACACATTAAAGTGCCCCCGTTTTCTTCTTTTTCTTCTCGCTCTTTGTTTTTTCTAAAAAAAAAAACTTCCTCCCTAATATAAGTAAAATGAGGTCAGATTTAAAAACTTTAACGTATAATACATTCTATATACGAGGTATATTCAAGATACATCCAACTTTCGGCCAGAATAATCAATATGTGAAAGTGAGCAGGAGCGTGGGGATATAGTAGTATGGATTAAGAACTTCGATTTAATATGGAACATGAACTCTTTTTCATTACAGCCTATATACGTATCTCAGAGACCATTATTTTTTAAAAATAAAATGACAATACAAAAATGCAGCTATACCGGCGATAGAAGCTTCTTGTTTTTTAGTTTAACGTACCACTATTATGCCCTTTAGGGTAAGGGAGACGATAGTTAAGGCAAATGAATGATGGAAGAATTGATGGAATAAAACAGGAGTACCCCAAGACGAATGGGAGAAAACGGGAGTACCCCGAGAAAACCCATGGACACAATGTTGTCTACTACAAACTTACTTGACCGGGGTTCGAACTAGGGGCACCACGTATCAGAGGTAAGCGCTACCACTGAGAGACCGTGCCCCGAAAGTTTAATGGTGATAACTACAGATGTTACTATACTATTCCACAAGACGGTAACATATTTCATTAACAGAACGCTGTATATCCATACAAGCAACAACATATACACCAGTTAATATAATATCCTATAATTACCCAAAGCGATTGAAACTATCATAGATATAACCTTTTAATATGTTTACGTGAAATGAACTAGATAAATAATAATTAAATATGTTACAGAAACAAGTATTTCTTATCTAACACATATGTATGCTATTCTATGGTAACTTGTATACTCGACAATCAAATTAAATATTTATTTTTTTTCCTTCAATCGATAAATCGTCTACTAACAAAATACCGTGGAGCATCGATTTACGAACTCCTCGCTTTGCGAACAATTCCGTTTACGAATGAGTATTGTGAATAGTTTTTTTCTTCTTCGGCTTATGAACAATATTTTGGTATACGAACACACAGACACACCTGTACCGACAATTCAATATAATATGCTTCCGTGTACTTAGTACTGCTTTCGCGCGTTTGCCGCAATCACTATCTGTCACAGTTCTATGTTCAGAAATTACATTTTGTTTTTAGCACTCATGCTGTTTTATTTAATTTAATGTCTCTTATTTATGTTTCAAAGGGAAGATATTACTTTTATTCTATACTCTTCATCGCAGAAAATCAGTTTAAAATTTTTCCTTATGGGGTTTTCGATTATTAATTGAGAAACTACAACTTCAATACGCCCATGAAACTTTTAACGGCACAGATGTATTAATGTATCTGTTGTTTATTGTGCCATTTTATAGCATAGGGTTTATGACCCACGTTTAATCTAAGCCCTTAACCAATACTAACTGTATTCACTCCTGCTTCCTCTTAACTACTGAGTTTAAATTTAAAGTTCATTGAAAATAGACTCCACGCACGGGTGTTAATTGAAACATGGTTCGATTATTGTGCTACCAGTACGCATTTTCACATGCTATCCTTTTCTGATTTTAAATTTCTAATACTTTTGTTGATCGTCTTCAATTTACAGAACATACAAAAGTTGAATACAGATATATACTATATGTATACAGGGTGTCTTAAAAGTCCCCTGACATAAAGTAATTTTGTTATTATCAGAAAAAAATGAAATGAAATTGTTGAGTTTTACGTTCCACGGTTATGCTGGCTAGGCTAAAGGAGATGGTGATGATGAGTAATGAATGAAATGGTGGAATAAAGAAAGTGGGAGGGAACGGGAGAACCTCGAGAAAACCCACGCACACGGTGTTTGTCCACCACAAAGTTCACTTGGCGTGAGTAGGGTTTGAACCCAGGACCTCATGCACCAGAGGTGAACGCTCTACCACTGAGCCACTGCGGCTCTGTTATTATCAGAATTACAACAAAATGTAAGAGGGGAAATCGTCTCCAAATATGATATTTTCAATCTAAAGTGATTTTTTTTTTAAAATCGGATGAGCCGTTTGGGCTGTACACTCCTTATGCGCCCAATGTTAAATGACAATGCAACGTTGCCATTTACCTGGACCCACAACATAAGTGAATAAAATTACTGTCCTTTACGCTAACGTATCGATAGCTAGCCTAGAGCTGTTCCGATAATCGAGTAATCTATAACAATTCGATAAAATTTCAAAATTGTTTTGTCCATAAAGAATTTTAATTTTATCGAATTATCGAACTCTTTGAGATTCTCGATATGTTCGAGACACTCGAATCGAAGTGTTTGAGATTCTCGAAATGTTCGAGACACTTGAAGTGTTCGGAACTCTCGCCATAGAAAGTCATGCTGTCTAAAGTCTCGATATCTAATTATTACATATTACTGTAGGGCGTGATCGTATGCAATTCAAAATGGCAGCAAAGGAGAAAATGACAGGCAACAAGATTGTGGCAAAAAAAAAAAAAAAGATACAAACACTGGCGGAAGTGCGAGTCTAGCTTGTTTTTCACTCACTATGCAGCAAGTATTTGATGGGAAAAGTTCTTTAGTAAAGTAATGAAATTTAGTTTTCTCTTACCATCCCAGTATTCGCCTTTTTGATTATAGTTAAAATTTAATTGGGTTGTATAACTTAAAACTATTCTAAAAGATATCAGTAATTTGGTGTATAATCTACCTACTTCACATAGCCTACATAATACCATCAGTTCACAAACAAGGAAGAAAAAAGTACTAAAATATACTGCTGAAACGTATTAAACAGCAGATGCAAAAATGACAGCAAACGATTATAGTGGTGGTAGTAATAGAAGTAGCAGTAATAGTGAAAAAACAATAATATTAATAAAATAATAATCGTAACATCACGAATACGCTTAAAGTAGGAGGAACAAATACTCGGATTCAAAGGAGTTCCCTTGTCGTAAGACAACCAAAAACAATAGGTGTATGACGAAAGCAAAGAGAACATTTTGAAGTAAGTTCCATCAAATTTGTTCGAAAGTTATCGTCGGACGTCACATAGGTACAGACAGCGCATCTATAGAGAGCTCCAGAACCAAAATTCTGAAACTTAATTTTAATGATACTCGAAGTTTAGATATTACACGAAATTTTGACAGTCTCAAATATTCGAGAATTCGAGTGCCGGATAATAAATTTTCAAAACCGAAGTTCGATAAGTCTTCAGCCTTGTCGAATTTTCTCATCTCTACTTATATCAGCTGAGACAGAATTTTAATTCAAATCCTCAAAACCGTGCAATCGGTAAAGTGATAGTTTCTTTTCTCTCTCTCTCTTCCTTCCCTGATAGAGTACGTAAGCCGTGTACATAAACGTTGGTCTTAAAGACTTGTGGGAAGAAACTTTTCTTTCGCTTCATTTCAAGGGAGGCAACTTTTAAAATGTACACTTTCCATATATGTAATACACACTATGTACACCTATCGTAACTTCGATTGCATTGTTTCTTCCAAACACTCCGATAATCCCAAACTTTTCAAAATATTCAAACGACTAGATAAATTGCCATCACACTGAGACCTTTCAGTATTTGCTGCTTTGAAACACTCCAAGAGTCATGAACATTTCGAATATCTTGAACACTTAGTGTCTCGAACACTCGCTTTTGTTTTTGCCACCATTGTGAAATGCTATGACCACGTACCGCAGTAATCGCACCCATTACTCTCTCCGATGAGAAGGTCACAGAAGAAACCTCATTTTTGCCGTTTTCGAACATCCATTTGGCACTCACCAGAGCCCGCGTCCCGTGAAATTATAAGCCTGTAACCTGTAGGTGACTAAGGTGCAAAGCACTCGATTTTGTTTCCCAGTGTACAGATGTGGATCTAGAAGATAAAAACCGGGGGGGGATTAAACACAGACTATGATAGGTAGTATATAGGATAGTATATAGTTTACTATAAACTTTCAAAAATATAAAAATAATAGTTTCAGTTCTTTTTGTCACTGAAAACACCAGAGGGGCCTGAGCTCCCAGGCCCAGGGCTAGATCCTCCTCTGCCACTTTAGAATATTAGCGCGATTATATTTCATCAATTTCCCGTTGCCTCCATTTTCTTTTCGCCACTATCTTGAAATGAAATGGTGCGACTGACAATTTTTCTCGTGCCGGTTCTGTTATCAGTGGTACTAACTTAGAGTGTGTGCTAAAGCGCATCGCTCTATCTGGTGCCCTTTGCATGACATAGACTCACACATACACAGTACGAGCCGTTACATTATCCTTCTTTCTTAAAGGGTAGGCAATAAAGAACAGAAAAAATGAGTCAGAGTGGACGGCTCGATGGCTCTAAGGTTTGAATCTAAACCACCCGTTTGTTTTGAAAGCCATGTTAACATCTAGCATCCACCCACCCCCTCCTATGGGCGGCATTGATAAATTCTAAACCTTTCAAATTACAGATAAAATATCAAACATTAATAAACACTTTTCTCTTTATAACTGACATATTATTAATTTCCGCATTGTTACCAGCACTTAAGATTTCATGCCAACCTTGCTAGCGAAGGGGGTTAGCTTGCTGCAGTCCTAGCTAGGGGGTCTTTGATTCGAATGTCAATCAGGCATGTACACTCATGTCCAAAATGATTGTCGCATATCTATAACTGCCTTCTTGTAAGAATATAATTTGATAATGATTTTTCGTGGTACTTTTAATATTGATACTATCTGTATAATCGGGAAATGTATATTTATGGTAAATTTTATAGGAAAAGAATTATAAATACGAAAATTAGAATGAGTAAAACAAAATGTTGCTAAATGGACAAGAAAGTTTTATTTTCGTTTTATTTTTCTTATTTACTGCTCTTTTGACACGAAATTTGCCACATACATGTGTTTGCCAACTATACACATACTAACAGTATAAGAAATATCGGGCGAATTCGTTATCAAATTATATTCCTACAAAAGCATATTTATAGACATGCGACAATAATTTTGGACATGAGTGTACATTTTTTGACCCCATTAGCCTCGTGCATAAAAGACGGGCCTAAAACAACTTTAAAAATCATGGTTTACAAAATTTGGTTACATTCGAAAACTTTTGAATACTCTACCTATGAAGTTTGATAATGGTTCGACAATAACTGAAATGCCAATAATAGTGAAAGTTTGGATACTGCTCGAAATTTCGATAACCACTGAAATTTCTAGAATACCAGAAACTTTGTTAATATTCGAAGTTCCGAGTATACCTGAAATTTCTGTAATGATCAAATTTTCAGTATTACCTGAAATTTTGATAACACTAGAAGTTTCAAGTACACGAAACTTCGATAATATTCGAACTTTTGATAATACTCGAAACTTCGATAATGTTTAAGCTTTCGATAATAACCGAAACTTCGATAATATTCTAACTTTCCATAATAGCCAAAATTTCGATAACACTGTGCAACAGTGATTTTTTTTTTTTTTTTTTTTACAGAAATGTAAATGGTCATCCTTTATTGATTTTTGGGCGCTGAACATGAAACTGACAATAAAAATGTGCTCCTGGCTAAGATTTACTTGTAATTACATAATTTACATGTTATATGTATCGCTATAACAATGAAATTGTAAATGTAAAAGTCACAAAACACTGAAATGGTTACGGAAATAAAAATAGCTATTCTTTATATTTCTTGGACGCTAAACAATAAAATGACAATGACAATATGCTTCTAGCTCACATTTAGTGGTAATTGCTTAATTTATCTTTTGCATAACGCTATTATAAAGAAATTGTAAAGGTAAAAGTCACCAAGCTTTGAAATGATTACGTCCCTTATAATTTTTTGGGTGCTGAACACGGAAAACACAATAAATACGTGTTCCGAATTCAGATTTATCACTAATTACACAATTTAATTTTGCATATAACGCTATGATAATGAAACTGTAAAAGTAATAAACATTAACGTAATTACGGAAATAAAAATAGCTGTCTCTTATAAATGTTTGGACACTGAATATGAATATCAAAAATATAACGCCCTCCTGGCATACTAGCGGTGTAATAGCACTCTTTAACATTTTGCATATAGCGCTACAGGACTGGAACTGTATTGGTAAACGTTACCTAAAGTATCTGTTTTAAACACACCGTCTCTTTGCTTGTTTCTTCTGGAGAACATCTGGAGCATCTCTTGGAATCATACAGCAGAAATCCGCTAACACTGAAACTCACTCTTTCCTTTGTAATGTTGTTCCATCGCAGAAATGTCCTAGGGAAATCGTTCTCCTTGCTCGTCACTCAAAGATCCACAATTCACTGAAAAGACATCAAGGTGGGAATGGAGGAAGTGCATTTTGAGTGACATATTGCACTCAAGTTTCTCGTAGGCTGATAGCAATTCTTCTACTAATTCTTTATAATTTTGGTTCACTGGTTGTCCAAAATCTGGTACAAACTTTGCGGAAACAACGCCACGCATGGAGCTCAGTAGTAGAGACCGCAAACGTCACGAACAGTGGTGCTAATTCCCTATGATAAAAATGATCTGTTTTATTAAATTTTTATAAATTTTATCCTATTTTGTGGTACAATTTATGGTGATTTTATACAAATTATGGTGATTTTATGATAATATTATACAGTATTTGGTGATTTTATGATAATTTCATACAGTATTTGGTGTTTTTCTCATATTTCTAGTGATTTTTAGTGTTATTATCCAATAAAAATTATTGTAAAATATTTTTGGTAATATATTTTGATATCTAAGTTGGAAACACTTGATGGAAACACACAAATGGTTGAGAATACAAAGTTAACTTCCTCAGCCTCTAAAGAAACTTGTTCCTTCCCTTTTTTTGTCCTTCCCTCAAGCGATGAAGAACAGGTGAATGAACTTAAAGAAACTACCTGGAAAGGGTGGGAGGAAGGAGACCCAGGTGCATGAAAGAATGCTAGGAATTCCTTTGTTCACGGAGTAGAGGTAGGACCAAGAAGTAGTTCTTTGTTATGCAAATTAGGGTGAGTGTTGGCAATTGGCCTTTTGTTAAGAGGAATGTGGTTTATCCTTGAGGGTTTACGTACGCAGGTGGGAACAATGGATGCCGCAGATGTGTGTATATGTAATAAATTAGGGTCAATGACATGACGGCTTCCTTTATCCTTTGTGACAGAGAAGTAGTTGGAGTGCGTACGTGACTGAGTGCATGTACACAGAAGGAATTGTTTAGGGAGCGCAGCTGTATGTTAATTTTTTACTCAGGACAGGAAAGTCGTTGGAATGACTACATGATTGGATGCACGTACGCAAGGGTTGAATGTTTTGATAGACGAAATTTTTGATAATAGGATGAAAAGGTAAAATATTTAAATCATTGTAGGTTGTGTGGGATTGCCTCTTAACAGATAGTTGAAAGAACAAAGTGTCCTTGTTGTGTAGTAGTATTGGTTATTGATATTTTTATTGATAGGTAGATAAAATATTAATATTATGTCTAGAGACCATATTGATTGAATAGAGGATGAAAATCTAATCAAGTATGTTAATTTGTATTAATTTATGTTTATATTTGCATGAATTATAAGCTGTTTTTGGTTCTTAGGAGATAGGAGAATATAGCCTGGTAAGAGGTAGTTCTTTCTGTTCTAACTTGTTTGAGCTTTGAGGCAGGAGGTGGAGCTTGTTAACTTGTATAGAAAGACTCCAGCAAATGAAAAACCAGACTTGGAGAATGGATTTACAACTTTTTATTCCAACCCAAAACTTGTAGGAACCAATAATAAAAGGAAAGAGGAGGGACTAGGCAAGAACGAAGAACGAATGATAATTTGATTACCATTGCTTGAAGGAGGTCCTTTGCGGCTTAAAGATCACTTTTCAATTGGCCTGTCCCCTGTCAACCAGCTTGTTTTATGATCCTGCCACTCGAGGATAAGGAAGATCGTCCCTTCTTTACCTGAGTTTATGTTTATTGCAGGGTGCAATAAACCTACTACCTGCCTTTAGGTTTATGAGGGGTACAATAAAATCTTTACCTGACCAGAGTCTTCTTTCCTTCTTTGCAACCAAACAAGATTTCTTTAAAATATTTTTGCATAAATTAGATTAATGAATTAATTATTCATGAATATTAATTAGTTGGTAATGAAAGGGTTAGAAAGAAGAATTTTTTCGTATTTAGCGTTCATTTAGCGGTATATTATGATATGTATCGTATAGATTAGTATATATTGTACACACATAGCCAGATATTGTGGGAGGAAACG
Source organism: Thermobia domestica (assembly GCF_964235325.1). NCBI lineage: Eukaryota > Metazoa > Arthropoda > Insecta > Zygentoma > Lepismatidae > Thermobia > Thermobia domestica. The sequence goes on from NC_137468.1 coordinate 97,774,533, forward strand.
GAGACAACTCTAAGAAAAGTATCTTATGTACTTTTACGGTCTTTTTACTGAATGATAGGGGATTTTATCGATCTTTTAATGATGTTTGGGTGTACGAAACACAGCTGAATCACAAATGACGTATGTATATAAGTACTTTTTGGTAATGGACGTATGTATACGTGTTTTGTCTGATATGGACAGGTGCATGCATATTATGTTTTGTACCCATGTAAGTGTTTTATAGTCACCTTTAACGTAATGTAGGGTTGCATAACTTCTTCCTTGGTGACATGCTTGGTGAATGCAAACACCTGAAGTGTTTGTATTGTATTAATATTGGATTGCATTGTAGACATGTATATAGTGACTCTTTATGCATGTAACTTTTCTTTAACGTAATGTAGGGTTCTTTGGTGGTATGCTAGGTGAATGCAAACACCTGAAGTGTTTGTTTTGTATTAATATTGATTTGTATTGTAGACTTATATATAGTGACTCTTTATACATGTGCCTTATCTTCAACGTAATGTTTGGTTCCTATTGGTATAATGATGGACACATAGCTTTTATCTTATCGATTGTACTGTAGACATATATTGTGTCTTATTATACATCTAACCTTACCTTGATACGATTGTTAGGACCTCTTGTTATGATTCTAATGCTGCTTTTCATAACCTCATCCTTTGTTTGTTTTGTATCGTTATATATTGTGGTGATTGACTTATGTACATGATCTAACCATGTCTTAAATGTATAGTTGAGATATATATTGTGACTTTTTACGTATGTAAGTGCTTGTTAGACATATCTCGGTTGTATTTTAACCACGTATACCATTTTTAATTTGCAAATAATTTATTTGTGCGTCCTTGTAGAAGACATTACGATGTCATCAGGGTTTGCAGTACATACTGATTTATTGTATGCTGTCACATAAATAACCTTATATGAACCATATGTATTCTTTTCCTTTATCTTATATAGAATACCATATTTATTTATAAGATACCAATATTTGTATAAAGGTTTGAACGTCACATAAAGTATTATTAAACCATGTAAAAGTGATAGGTAAATACTTGATATGACACAGTATATGTATTCTTCCTTTATCTTATACAGAATACACATACTTCTTAATATGATACCTATTATTGGGTGTATAAAATAAAACATGGATTTGAAATTTGTGTTATTTGTTTATTAGCATTAATTCTTGTTCTACAGTAGCAGGCTGATATTGATTAGAGATATTTGTATATATTTGTATTTAGGTGATTGATATATTTATAAGTATTCAATATAATAAATAATTATGTATTTGCAATTGTGATATTTCAATTGTATATTTCCGTATTTACAATATTGATATTATTAATTGTATTTTTCAATATTGATGTTTCATTTATATATTAGAATATTTACATATTTACAATATTTACATTATTTACAATATGGTATATACATATTTATAATATTTACAATATTTACATATTTACGTTATTTACAATAACAATATACTATTTACGTATACACATATATACACGTAGGGAAGTGTCAATTGACGAGTGCTGTGAAAATATTTATGAAATTTGTTTCTGTCTGAGATTATTATGATTATGTCACTATGTTAGGACATATTTAACATAACAGATATACAAATATTTATTGAACGCTCATAACAATAATACCAATCATTCGACACACATATTACTTTGATACCCGTACGGTAATGTTCTAAACTCGGTCATACTGTGAGGATCAAGTCGGCGTCTTTTATTTTCAACTTTTTGATGTGTTTTAGTTTCAGGCGTGGATACGACAAACCCCGGTTTTCGAACAATCCTCCCTGGATTGTTTAACTGTTTACTGTCAACTTTATCGTGAATTAGATTATAAAAATGATCAAAATTAATTTCCTGGCGCGTACGATGATTTAAAGTTATACCCCTAATTTTAAATACATAATCTACATTGTCCGTACCAACCTCTTTTAAACGGTACGCATAATTCTTTGGCCCTATTCCTATAAATGCATTAATTTCCCACCCTTCAGGAACTTCGCTAGTTAGTTCACCCAGGTAGGAACCCAAAGAAAGCGGAGGTTTCTCATTACGTGGCTGTACAAACATAATACTATCGGTGTCGCAGTACAACACACGGTCAGGCCCTACTGTCGTTAATAATTCATAAAGTTTTAGACGCGCCCACGAGGTGATGAAGGCGGCAAGGACAACATTTGAGAACTTCCATGGTTTGTTTTTGTTCTCAATGTTTTTATACGTTACAATGAGATGCCGCTCTCCAATAGGTAATACAGTTTGCACCTCGTATTGTGGCGCCCATAGATAAGTCAAAAATTTTTCCGGAGTATCGACAATTACCGATTGCGATAAATCCGTTCGCTGTCCCCATTTTCCATATAGTGAATTGAGGAATATTTTAGAAATATACCTCAATCCGGGGTTCTTCCTTATATTATTATAATTTAATTTAATGCCTTCATGGGCATAATAGTCTGCAATATATTTTTGTTGGTCTTCTTCGGTTTTACAAGAAGCAGGAAATCCCGAAGACTCCTGTTTCATTTGAAGAAAGGAATTCACATAGTCTTCAAACAGACCATTTGAATTATCCTCCTCGCCGCCAACCAGGTTAAATTCCCAGATTTCAATTACTTGCAGAATTTTGTATCCGAGCTGTAAAGCTACATGGAGTTCAGGGGTACAGTATATGCCCGTTAAGGTTCGCTCGGAATCGCTATGCACACAATTGTCAATACTTTTTTCTATACACGTACGGCACAACCCAAATAAAAGATGCCCATTACATGCATATGGTAACACCGGAAAATACAAATCATTAGGGGGTAAAACCGTGCATTTTACTAACCCATGAATACTTTCCACATCTGGAAAGTCTGGCCCCTTGTATATTTTTGGCTTACCTACAGGCAATGGTTTACGTGCCATCACCCAAGGGTATAACGATGTTACATCATAATATGCCACGGTTTCCTCGCTGGTACACTCGTACAAAGCATTAAAGCATTCTGTACGACCACCATGAAAACTATCTTTTGGTATTAGATGATCAACAAGATCCTTACAGTGAGTTTGAATAAACTCCTGCATGGACTTATTAGTCTTCACCCAATGATCCCATTCGCATTCCCACATTTGAACAACATTAAGATTTAATTTTTTCAGGAATGCTATTTTCGTGGTGGTTCTTTCATATCGGTCTTGTAAGGATATACCTTGCTTAGAGGTGGAATCCAAAGACACGTGTCGAAGTGTAGGATAGCAGGTCAAGCATCCGTGGAAAAAACATCCATGAAATTCGAAAACTGTATTCGTTCGAGGTTCAAACCCATCGACCTTATACCTCCCAAATCGTTTTTCCAAGCCATTCCCGGAATGTTGGATTTTATTACCCCTGGTACGTTCTAAATACCGTAACCAGTACATTGCCTTCAGGCTTTGTTGGTCACGATGGTCGAACCCATAGGGTGGAATAATTGGAATAATTTCTTTAGGCAAATATAAGATACGATAGGTCAGTATGGCCAAACTAGCAATAGTAGGCGCGACGATAAAACATTGAATGCCATTTGTTTTTTCCTCAATTAAGTTTGAAAATTTAATTACAGCTTCTGCTAAAATTTTGACATCATTTTGACAATACTCCACCATTTCCTTTTGGAGATCATACTCCTCGCCGCTAACAGCACGTTCTTGGTGCCAGGCGATTAGTTGTTGTCTTTCTTCCGTGTTTTTCGAGTCAACATCAAAATATTCAATAGCGGGAACCGGACCTACATAATTTTGATTTTCTAAAGTGTTAAATAGATATGGGAAATCTCCCTTTTTCAAATTTCCAGATAGACCTAAAGTTGTAGGGAGTTTTGATAATTTAACTCCCATATACAAATACGTGTCACGGAAGTAAATCTTTTGTCCTAAACACATTTCAACAATTTTTTGCCCTGACATTATTACTTTAGGTGTATGATGATGGCTCGTTATCAAAGTTTTAGCACAGAACTGCATATCATAATTACTCCCATTATGGGAAAGTACAATGATTTTTTTAAACATTGGTCGAGTTATTAATACATGATTAATAAATCCATCAATGTCTTGGAAATCAAAAGAACGGATACCATTTTTATCTCCGCATACAAAGCAAAGATCATCCAGCTTTGTGTCCTTACACTTGTAACAGGCATGAATACAATTTACGAAATTCACGTAATGTTCTTGTTCTCCCTGTTCATTTTTAGGAAGTAACATCGTTTCTACATCAAAGATGATATATAAAAAGGCCTCTACATGTTGCAAAGTAGCAGCCTGAACAAAACAAACGTGGTCATCGTTCACAAACGTATAACACGTTTTACAATAACGTTCACCGCATTCGTGTTCAGACTTACGGCCCCGCATGTCAACCATATCACCACATTGGACACAAATTTTCTTTGTTTCGCATAAAGTTTTTCCGCGAACAAACACCGTTTTATGATTGGCAAAACATTCTTCTGAAGAAAACAGTCTGCGACAATCATCACATTCGCGTTTAATATCCTTATCATCATCATCATCAGAAACATTGTGATACTTCTCGCACATCCTACATTTAAAGTTACACTTATGGTCTTCTGTATGATAATATCCTTCCAAACAATATTTACAATACCCATGTTTGTTCAATAGAGTTCTAATGTTTGTAATTAATTCATAGTGTCCTTCAGTATACAAAATGAAAATTTTCTTTGATGCATGTATTCCAGGATATATTACAGTGTAGTCTCGAGTCGATCGGTTCTTTTCGTAGATAACAATTTGGTAATGAGGCGTTAGCTTATTTTGGAACTTTTTCACATCATCAATAGTACATCCATCACGGATTTCAATGTCAACTTTAGCACTGACACACAAATCCTTTGCTTGATTTAACAATCGATTTGGATGATTTTTCAATTCATATACGTAGTTACGACGATGATCAGCCTTACCCTTCCCAAGGACAATGCTCTTGGGAAGACAATACACATCCTTTTCCATTGGGATAGTACACTGTTCCAGGTGTGTTACAAGACTGCTATATTTTGCCGAACCCATACTTCGTCCCCTACCTTTACGTGAATCAACAATATGGATTTTGAAACTTACTTTGTCCCCAAATAAATAATTTTCGTTACTATTTAAAACATTTTCAATACTCTGAAACAAAACCTCATGACTTAATTCTGACTTTTGACGCCATGATATGTATATTGGCTTTTTGATCGTGGAAGCAGAACTTTCTATTGTCATGCCAACGTACATGTGATCGTCGATCTCGTTTAACGCATGCTCCTTTACAAATTCAAATAATGAATGAATGTATTTTTCTGGATCATAAATCCCATTAGTGCGCATACGTTCAATGGTAACTTCCTTTCCTGTTAGTCCAAAATAAGTATAATGTTTGGTTGTACTATTAACAATACGAAAATATTCATCCGTTCCAGCACCATACATTACAGGTTCTGGTGCAGAATTATTGCTACGCTCAGGAAGAATACCGAGAAACTCATTGGACTCATCTGCAATTAAACCGGATGTTTTCCCTGAAGACACAAGTTCCATAAACTTTTCACGAGCTAAATTCCTCGTATTATCTTGGCGAAAGAAGCCTACATGATATAAATCAATAATATCTTTTGCAGACTTACATTTCTCCAAAACAACATGAGGATTACAGCCAAAATGCATGAACAATGCTTGCAATAGCTTGGAATAAGCTTCATTGCTTACCCTTGCACCCGTAGCATGGCATTGCGTCAACACTTCCCATGTAAATAAAACATCGTTTGGATTATCGTATCCACGCACTTCTTGTGCTGCCAGCATGGTACAAATCACATTACGCCCATCCATTGTATCACTGTTTAAGTAAGATATACACGTTTAGTTTTCAATTACTGGTTGTTAGAACACTATATTTACTTCTTATTTATTAAAGATACACTTAAAAGTTTTGAAATGACAATGCCACCAATTCCTCTTGAAAATGATAATGTCCCGTAACTTTTACAGTATACCGGCGATCCAGCTGAAAGTTTATCGGCAATTGCATTAATACTTTCCGATAACTATATTGATAAAATTCCCGTAACTTTTTCAATTCAGCGTAGATGTTCTTCTAAGATTATTGATAAATCCTTAACTACTTTTCATTAATTGTAATTTATAATCTAGTGTAATAAACTTTTCTTCAAGTTAATTGCTCCACGCTACGTACAACCAGCGAAGGTCTTCAGCATACAACTTCTTTTATACTAATTTGCGACGCTCCTATTATATACATGCAGACTATTTGACTATATTCCAATACGTTTTTTTTCTTGAAAATGACAAACTCTTGTAACCTTTTTCAGTACACCGACGATCCACTTGAAAGTTTATTGGCAAACCCTCCACTATGTTCCGATAACTATTAATCTCAATGTTCCGTAATTTTATCTAGCTGTTGTATGTTTACAATTACAACTCGTAGTGTACAATTAGGAACGTCTTCACTGCAGCAATGCTTCTTCTAAAGTGAAGCAGCGCCGATTTTGCACGCCTTATATAGACGCGAAAGGTACTCTCGTCCCCAGACGCATTCAGTTTGTAATCTCGTACCCAGGCTCATTTATTTTATAGTTTCGTACATAGATACTTTGAAATGTACGTGATTTTCTAAATTAGTATTAGTAATATTACAGACAGTGTTAATTATATTACATTATAACAAACAAAATAATTTTATGATCATTACGTAACTTATACAATATCTTGCAACACTGAATGAATCAACTTGTATTTTGACGGATCATTTGTATAGTATACATCCTAGAACAGCTAAGCTGTGAACTTGTAAATAATTCGCTTCATATTGAAACTCTGAACAATCTTTGATTGTGATCTTATAAGTGCTATTTTGACGGTTCGCTTGTATATTATACATCCTAGAACAGTTCAGAGGAATTATATTCCGAAAATACCAAAAAAATTGCGAACTTGTAAATAAATCCTTTTCAAACTTTTTTAAATTCGATTGTTCAAGCTCTGCTTTTGTATTTTCTCATACTTTTTAATGAATCGTTTTCTACAAAAACTCCGTTTATATATTCTTTCGTGTTATTTATCATAACACTCGTTGTTAAATGATTCGAACACCGTGTGAACGTACTAAAAGTGCTTCGAAAATACTAATATGCGTGCTCCTACTAAAAAGTTGGTTGTTAAAAATAGTTCTGACCTGGTAACTTATTTCACTACATAGTACATAATATTCGAATGTAAGTTTATAAAACTAAAAATACAAAAAGTAAAATGTAAAAATGCAAGTTAAGAAAACAATAATGTAAAACTGAAAATGAAATTGCATGAAGAAAATTTTAAACACAATGTTGCAAACTAAAATACAGAAAGCAAAATGTAAAAGAACAAGTTAAGAAACAATAATGTAAAACGGAAAATGAAATTGCAGAAAGAAAAATTTAAAAACAATGTTAAAAACTAAAATACAAAAAAGGAAAACTGTACAACTTAAAAAGTGTAAAACAGAAAATGAAAATGCAGAAAGTATAATTTTAAAACAATGTTACAAACTAAAATACAAAAAAGTAAAACTTAAAACTACAAGTTAAGAAACAATAATGTAAAACTGAAAATGAAAATGCAGAAAGTCAAAATTTAATCATAGTGTTGCAACTAAAATACAGAAAGTAAAATGTAAAAGTACAAGTTAAGAAACAATAATGTAAAACGGAAAATGAAAATGCAGAAAGAAAAATTAAAAAAAAACAATGTTGCAAACTAAAATACAAAAAGTAAAATGAAGAAGTACAAGTTAAGAAACAATTATGTAAAATGGAAAATGAAAATGAAGAAAGTAAAATTCTAAAAACAATGTTACAAACTAAAATACAAAAAAGGAAAACTGTACAGCTTAAAAAGTGTAAAACAGAAAATGAAAATGCAAAAGTAAAATTTTAAAACAATGTTACGAACTAAAATATAAAAAGGAAAAATGTACAACTTAAAAAATGTAAAATGGAAAATGAAAACAGAAAGTAAAATTCTAAAAAAAACAATGTTACAAACTAAAATACAAAAAAGAAAAACTGTACAACTTAAAAAGTGTAAAACAAAAAATGAAAATACAAAAAATAAAATTTAAAATACAAGTTAACAAACGAACATGTAAACTAAAAAATTAAAAATGCATATGCAAAATTTTCAAAACAATGTTACAAACTAAAAATACAAAAGTAAAATGAAAAAATGTAAGTTAAGAAAACAATAATGTAAAACTGAAAATGAAATTGCAGAAAGAAAATTTTAAACACAATGTTGCAAACTAAAGTACAAAAAAAGTAAAATATAAAAATACAAATTAAAAAACAAAAATGTGAAGCGGAAAATGAAAATGGTGAAAGAAAAAATTAAAACATATTTGCAAACTAAAATACAAAAAATTAAAATATAAAAGTACAAGTTAAGAAACAATAATGCATAGCTAAAATTAAAAGTGCGAAAGTAAAATTTCAAACAGTGTTGCATTGAAAATCTAGAAATTAAAAAATGCAAACACATCTCGGAGTAGTTGAGAACGCATATGTCACGAAAAGTGTTGTCAACCCCTATAAAAATTTGGAAAAGATATGCGTTCTCAACTACTCCGAGATGTGTTTGCATTTTTTAATTTCTAGATTTTCAATGCAACACTGTTTGAAATTTTACTTTCGCACTTTTAATTTTAGCTATGCATTATTGTTTCTTAACTTGTACTTTTATATTTTAATTTTTTGTATTTTAGTTTGCAAATATGTTTTAATTTTTTCTTTCACCATTTTCATTTTCCGCTTCACATTTTTGTTTTTTAATTTGTATTTTTATATTTTACTTTTTTTGTACTTTAGTTTGCAACATTGTGTTTAAAATTTTCTTTCTGCAATTTCATTTTCAGTTTTACATTATTGTTTTCTTAACTTACATTTTTTCATTTTACTTTTGTATTTTTAGTTTGTAACATTGTTTTGAAAATTTTGCATATGCATTTTTAATTTTTTAGTTTACATGTTCGTTTGTTAACTTGTATTTTAAATTTTATTTTTTGTATTTTCATTTTTTGTTTTACACTTTTTAAGTTGTACAGTTTTTCTATTTTGTATTTTAGTTTGTAACATTGTTTTTTTTAGAATTTTACTTTCTGTTTTCATTTTCCATTTTACATTTTTTAAGTTGTACATTTTTCCTTTTTATATTTTAGTTCGTAACATTGTTTTAAAATTTTACTTTTGCATTTTCATTTTCTGTTTTACACTTTTTAAGCTGTACAGTTTTCCTTTTTTGTATTTTAGTTTGTAACATTGTTTTTAGAATTTTACTTTCTTCATTTTCATTTTCCATTTTACATAATTGTTTCTTAACTTGTACTTTTTCATTTTACTTTTTGTATTTTAGTTTGCAACATTGTTTTTTTTTAATTTTTCTTTCTGCATTTTCATTTTCCGTTTTACATTATTGTTTCTTAACTTGTACTTTTACATTTTACTTTCTGTATTTTAGTTGCAACACTATGATTAAATTTTGACTTTCTGCATTTTCATTTTCAGTTTTACATTATTGTTTCTTAACTTGTAGTTTTAAGTTTTACTTTTTTGTATTTTAGTTTGTAACATTGTTTTAAAATTATACTTTCTGCATTTTCATTTTCTGTTTTACACTTTTTAAGTTGTACAGTTTTCCTTTTTTGTATTTTAGTTTTTAACATTGTTTTTAAATTTTTCTTTCTGCAATTTCATTTTCCGTTTTACATTATTGTTTCTTAACTTGTTCTTTTACATTTTGCTTTCTGTATTTTAGTTTGCAACATTGTGTTTAAAATTTTCTTCATGCAATTTCATTTTCAGTTTTACATTATTGTTTTCTTAACTTGCATTTTTACATTTTACTTTTTGTATTTTTAGTTTTATAAACTTACATTCGAATATTATGTACTATGTAGTGAAATAAGTTACCAGGTCAGAACTATTTTTAACAACCAACTTTTTAGTAGGAGCACGCATATTAGTATTTTCGAAGCACTTTTAGTACGTTCACACGGTGTTCGAATCATTTAACAACGAGTGTTATGATAAATAACACGAAAGAATATATAAACGGAGTTTTTGTAGAAAACGATTCATTAAAAAGTATGAGAAAATACAAAAGCAGAGCTTGAACAATCGAATTTAAAAAAGTTTGAAAAGGATTTATTTACAAGTTCGCAATGTTTTTGGTATTTTCGGAATATAATTCCTCTGAACTGTTCTAGGATGTATAATATACAAGCGAACCGTCAAAATAGCACTTATAAGATCACAATCAAAGATTGTTCAGAGTTTCAATATGAAGCGAATTATTTACAAGTTCACAGCTTAGCTGTTCTAGGATGTATACTATACAAATGATCCGTCAAAATACAAGTTGATTCATTCAGTGTTGCAAGATATTGTATAAGTTACGTAATGATCATAAAATTATTTTGTTTGTTATAATGTAATATAATTAACACTGTCTGTAATATTACTAATACTAATTTAGAAAATCACGTACATTTCAAAGTATCTATGTACGAAACTATAAAATAAATGAGCCTGGGTACGAGATTACAAACTGAATGCGTCTGGGGACGAGAGTACCTTTCGCGTCTATATAAGGCGTGCAAAATCGGCGCTGCTTCACTTTAGAAGAAGCATTGCTGCAGTGAAGACGTTCCTAATTGTACACTACGAGTTGTAATTGTAAACATACAACAGCTAGATAAAATTACGGAACATTGAGATTAATAGTTATCGGAACATAGTGGAGGGTTTGCCAATAAACTTTCAAGTGGATCGTCGGTGTACTGAAAAAGGTTACAAGAGTTTGTCATTTTCAAGAAAAAAAAAACGTATTGGAATATAGTCAAATAGTCTGCATGTATATAATAGGAGCGTCGCAAATTAGTATAAAAGAAGTTGTATGCTGAAGACCTTCGCTGGTTGTACGTAGCGTGGAGCAATTAACTTGAAGAAAAGTTTATTACACTAGATTATAAATTACAATTAATGAAAAGTAGTTAAGGATTTATCAATAATCTTAGAAGAACATCTACGCTGAATTGAAAAAGTTACGGGAATTTTATCAATATAGTTATCGGAAAGTATTAATGCAATTGCCGATAAACTTTCAGCTGGATCGCCGGTATACTGTAAAAGTTACGGGACATTATCATTTTCAAGAGGAATTGGTGGCATTGTCATTTCAAAACTTTTAAGTGTATCTTTAATAAATAAGAAGTAAATATAGTGTTCTAACAACCAGTAATTGAAAACTAAACGTGTATATCTTACTTAAACAGTGATACAATGGATGGGCGTAATGTGATTTGTACCATGCTGGCAGCACAAGAAGTGCGTGGATACGATAATCCAAACGATGTTTTATTTACATGGGAAGTGTTGACGCAATGCCATGCTACGGGTGCAAGGGTAAGCAATGAAGCTTATTCCAAGCTATTGCAAGCATTGTTCATGCATTTTGGCTGTAATCCTCATGTTGTTTTGGAGAAATGTAAGTCTGCAAAAGATATTATTGATTTATATCATGTAGGCTTCTTTCGCCAAGATAATACGAGGAATTTAGCTCGTGAAAAGTTTATGGAACTTGTGTCTTCAGGGAAAACATCCGGTTTAATTGCAGATGAGTCCAATGAGTTTCTCGGTATTCTTCCTGAGCGTAGCAATAATTCTGCACCAGAACCTGTAATGTATGGTGCTGGAACGGATGAATATTTTCGTATTGTTAATAGTACAACCAAACATTATACTTATTTTGGACTAACAGGAAAGGAAGTTACCATTGAACGTATGCGCACTAATGGGATTTATGATCCAGAAAAATACATTCATTCATTATTTGAATTTGTAAAGGAGCATGCGTTAAACGAGATCGACGATCACATGTACGTTGGCATGACAATAGAAAGTTCTGCTTCCACGATCAAAAAGCCAATATACATATCATGGCGTCAAAAGTCAGAATTAAGTCATGAGGTTTTGTTTCAGAGTATTGAAAATGTTTTAAATAGTAACGAAAATTATTTATTTGGGGACAAAGTAAGTTTCAAAATCCATATTGTTGATTCACGTAAAGGTAGGGGACGAAGTATGGGTTCAGCAAAATATAGCAGTCTTGTAACACACCTGGAACAGTGTACTATCCCAATGGAAAAGGATGTGTATTGTCTTCCCAAGAGCATTGTCCTTGGGAAGGGTAAGGCTGATCATCGTCGTAACTACGTATATGAATTGAAAAATCATCCAAATCGATTGTTAAATCAAGCAAAGGATTTGTGTGTCAGTGCTAAAGTTGACATTGAAATCCGTGATGGATGTACTATTGATGATGTGAAAAAGTTCCAAAATAAGCTAACGCCTCATTACCAAATTGTTATCTACGAAAAGAACCGATCGACTCGAGACTACACTGTAATATATCCTGGAATACATGCATCAAAGAAAATTTTCATTTTGTATACTGAAGGACACTATGAATTAATTACAAACATTAGAACTCTATTGAACAAACATGGGTATTGTAAATATTGTTTGGAAGGATATTATCATACAGAAGACCATAAGTGTAACTTTAAATGTAGGATGTGCGAGAAGTATCACAATGTTTCTGATGATGATGATGATAAGGATATTAAACGCGAATGTGATGATTGTCGCAGACTGTTTTCTTCAGAAGAATGTTTTGCCAATCATAAAACGGTGTTTGTTCGCGGAAAAACTTTATGCGAAACAAAGAAAATTTGTGTCCAATGTGGTGATATGGTTGACATGCGGGGCCGTAAGTCTGAACACGAATGCGGTGAACGTTATTGTAAAACGTGTTATACGTTTGTGAACGATGACCACGTTTGTTTTGTTCAGGCTGCTACTTTGCAACATGTAGAGGCCTTTTTATATATCATCTTTGATGTAGAAACGATGTTACTTCCTAAAAATGAACAGGGAGAACAAGAACATTACGTGAATTTCGTAAATTGTATTCATGCCTGTTACAAGTGTAAGGACACAAAGCTGGATGATCTTTGCTTTGTATGCGGAGATAAAAATGGTATCCGTTCTTTTGATTTCCAAGACATTGATGGATTTATTAATCATGTATTAATAACTCGACCAATGTTTAAAAAAATCATTGTACTTTCCCATAATGGGAGTAATTATGATATGCAGTTCTGTGCTAAAACTTTGATAACGAGCCATCATCATACACCTAAAGTAATAATGTCAGGGCAAAAAATTGTTGAAATGTGTTTAGGACAAAAGATTTACTTCCGTGACACGTATTTGTATATGGGAGTTAAATTATCAAAACTCCCTACAACTTTAGGTCTATCTGGAAATTTGAAAAAGGGAGATTTCCCATATCTATTTAACACTTTAGAAAATCAAAATTATGTAGGTCCGGTTCCCGCTATTGAATATTTTGATGTTGACTCGAAAAACACGGAAGAAAGACAACAACTAATCGCCTGGCACCAAGAACGTGCTGTTAGCGGCGAGGAGTATGATCTCCAAAAGGAAATGGTGGAGTATTGTCAAAATGATGTCAAAATTTTAGCAGAAGCTGTAATTAAATTTTCAAACTTAATTGAGGAAAAAACAAATGGCATTCAATGTTTTATCGTCGCGCCTACTATTGCTAGTTTGGCCATACTGACCTATCGTATCTTATATTTGCCTAAAGAAATTATTCCAATTATTCCACCCTATGGGTTCGACCATCGTGACCAACAAAGCCTGAAGGCAATGTACTGGTTACGGTATTTAGAACGTACCAGGGGTAATAAAATCCAACATTCCGGGAATGGCTTGGAAAAACGATTTGGGAGGTATAAGGTCGATGGGTTTGAACCTCGAACGAATACAGTTTTCGAATTTCATGGATGTTTTTTCCACGGATGCTTGACCTGCTATCCTACACTTCGACACGTGTCTTTGGATTCCACCTCTAAGCAAGGTATATCCTTACAAGACCGATATGAAAGAACCACCACGAAAATAGCATTCCTGAAAAAATTAAATCTTAATGTTGTTCAAATGTGGGAATGCGAATGGGATCATTGGGTGAAGACTAATAAGTCCATGCAGGAGTTTATTCAAACTCACTGTAAGGATCTTGTTGATCATCTAATACCAAAAGATAGTTTTCATGGTGGTCGTACAGAATGCTTTAATGCTTTGTACGAGTGTACCAGCGAGGAAACCGTGGCATATTATGATGTAACATCGTTATACCCTTGGGTGATGGCACGTAAACCATTGCCTATAGGTAAGCCAAAAATATACAAGGGGCCAGACTTTCCAGATGTGGAAAGTATTCATGGGTTAGTAAAATGCACGGTTTTACCCCCTAATGATTTGTATTTTCCGGTGTTACCATATGCATGTAATGGGCATCTTTTATTTGGGTTGTGCCGTACGTGTATAGAAAAAAGTATTGACAATTGTGTGCATAGCGATTCCGAGCGAACCTTAACGGGCATATACTGTACCCCTGAACTCCATGTAGCTTTACAGCTCGGATACAAAATTCTGCAAGTAATTGAAATCTGGGAATTTAACCTGGTTGGCGGCGAGGAGGATAATTCAAATGGTCTGTTTGAAGACTATGTGAATTCCTTTCTTCAAATGAAACGGGAGTCTTCGGGATTTCCTGCTTCTTGTAAAACCGAAGAAGACCAACAAAAATATATTGCAGACTATTATGCCCATGAAGGCATTAAATTAAATTATAATAATATAAGGAAGAACCCCGGATTGAGGTATATTTCTAAAATATTCCTCAATTCACTATATGGAAAATGGGGACAGCGAACGGATTTATCGCAATCGGTAATTGTCGATACTCCGGAAAAATTTTTGACTTATCTATGGGCGCCACAATACGAGGTGCAAACTGTATTACCTATTGGAGAGCGGCATCTCATTGTAACGTATAAAAACATTGAGAACAAAAACAAACCATGGAAGTTCTCAAATGTTGTCCTTGCCGCCTTCATCACCTCGTGGGCGCGTCTAAAACTTTATGAATTATTAACGACAGTAGGGCCTGACCGTGTGTTGTACTGCGACACCGATAGTATTATGTTTGTACAGCCACGTAATGAGAAACCTCCGCTTTCTTTGGGTTCCTACCTGGGTGAACTAACTAGCGAAGTTCCTGAAGGGTGGGAAATTAATGCATTTATAGGAATAGGGCCAAAGAATTATGCGTACCGTTTAAAAGAGGTTGGTACGGACAATGTAGATTATGTATTTAAAATTAGGGGTATAACTTTAAATCATCGTACGCGCCAGGAAATTAATTTTGATCATTTTTATAATCTAATTCACGATAAAGTTGACAGTAAACAGTTAAACAATCCAGGGAGGATTGTTCGAAAACCGGGGTTTGTCATTGTATCCACGCCTGAAACTAAAACACATCAAAAAGTTGAAAATAAAAGACGCCGACTTGATCCTCACAGTATGACCGAGTTTAGAACATTACCGTACGGGTATCAAAGTAATATGTGTGTCGAATGATTGGTATTATTGTTATGAGCGTTCAATAAATATTTGTATATCTGTTATGTTAAATATGTCCTAACATAGTGACATAATCATAATAATCTCAGACAGAAACAAATTTCATAAATATTTTCACAGCACTCGTCAATTGACACTTCCCTACGTGTATATATGTGTATACGTAAATAGTATATTGTTATTGTAAATAACGTAAATATGTAAATATTGTAAATATTATAAATATGTATATACCATATTGTAAATAATGTAAATATTGTAAATATGTAAATATTCTAATATATAAATGAAACATCAATATTGAAAAATACAATTAATAATATCAATATTGTAAATACGGAAATATACAATTGAAATATCACAATTGCAAATACATAATTATTTATTATATTGAATACTTATAAATATATCAATCACCTAAATACAAATATATACAAATATCTCTAATCAATATCAGCCTGCTACTGTAGAACAAGAATTAATGCTAATAAACAAATAACACAAATTTCAAATCCATGTTTTATTTTATACACCCAATAATAGGTATCATATTAAGAAGTATGTGTATTCTGTATAAGATAAAGGAAGAATACATATACTGTGTCATATCAAGTATTTACCTATCACTTTTACATGGTTTAATAATACTTTATGTGACGTTCAAACCTTTATACAAATATTGGTATCTTATAAATAAATATGGTATTCTATATAAGATAAAGGAAAAGAATACATATGGTTCATATAAGGTTATTTATGTGACAGCATACAATAAATCAGTATGTACTGCAAACCCTGATGACATCGTAATGTCTTCTACAAGGACGCACAAATAAATTATTTGCAAATTAAAAATGGTATACGTGGTTAAAATACAACCGAGATATGTCTAACAAGCACTTACATACGTAAAAAGTCACAATATATATCTCAACTATACATTTAAGACATGGTTAGATCATGTACATAAGTCAATCACCACAATATATAACGATACAAAACAAACAAAGGATGAGGTTATGAAAAGCAGCATTAGAATCATAACAAGAGGTCCTAACAATCGTATCAAGGTAAGGTTAGATGTATAATAAGACACAATATATGTCTACAGTACAATCGATAAGATAAAAGCTATGTGTCCATCATTATACCAATAGGAACCAAACATTACGTTGAAGATAAGGCACATGTATAAAGAGTCACTATATATAAGTCTACAATACAAATCAATATTAATACAAAACAAACACTTCAGGTGTTTGCATTCACCTAGCATACCACCAAAGAACCCTACATTACGTTAAAGAAAAGTTACATGCATAAAGAGTCACTATATACATGTCTACAATGCAATCCAATATTAATACAATACAAACACTTCAGGTGTTTGCATTCACCAAGCATGTCACCAAGGAAGAAGTTATGCAACCCTACATTACGTTAAAGGTGACTATAAAACACTTACATGGGTACAAAACATAATATGCATGCACCTGTCCATATCAGACAAAACACGTATACATACGTCCATTACCAAAAAGTACTTATATACATACGTCATTTGTGATTCAGCTGTGTTTCGTACACCCAAACATCATTAAAAGATCGATAAAATCCCCTATCATTCAGTAAAAAGACCGTAAAAGTACATAAGATACTTTTCTTAGAGTTGTCTCCGTTTCCTCCCACAATATCTGGCTATGTGTGTACAATATATACTAATCTATACGATACATATCATAATATACCGCTAAATGAACGCTAAATACGAAAAAATTCTTCTTTCTAACCCTTTCATTACCAACTAATTAATATTCATGAATAATTAATTCATTAATCTAATTTATGCAAAAATATTTTAAAGAAATCTTGTTTGGTTGCAAAGAAGGAAAGAAGACTCTGGTCAGGTAAAGATTTTATTGTACCCCTCATAAACCTAAAGGCAGGTAGTAGGTTTATTGCACCCTGCAATAAACATAAACTCAGGTAAAGAAGGGACGATCTTCCTTATCCTCGAGTGGCAGGATCATAAAACAAGCTGGTTGACAGGGGACAGGCCAATTGAAAAGTGATCTTTAAGCCGCAAAGGACCTCCTTCAAGCAATGGTAATCAAATTATCATTCGTTCTTCGTTCTTGCCTAGTCCCTCCTCTTTCCTTTTATTATTGGTTCCTACAAGTTTTGGGTTGGAATAAAAAGTTGTAAATCCATTCTCCAAGTCTGGTTTTTCATTTGCTGGAGTCTTTCTATACAAGTTAACAAGCTCCACCTCCTGCCTCAAAGCTCAAACAAGTTAGAACAGAAAGAACTACCTCTTACCAGGCTATATTCTCCTATCTCCTAAGAACCAAAAACAGCTTATAATTCATGCAAATATAAACATAAATTAATACAAATTAACATACTTGATTAGATTTTCATCCTCTATTCAATCAATATGGTCTCTAGACATAATATTAATATTTTATCTACCTATCAATAAAAATATCAATAACCAATACTACTACACAACAAGGACACTTTGTTCTTTCAACTATCTGTTAAGAGGCAATCCCACACAACCTACAATGATTTAAATATTTTACCTTTTCATCCTATTATCAAAAATTTCGTCTATCAAAACATTCAACCCTTGCGTACGTGCATCCAATCATGTAGTCATTCCAACGACTTTCCTGTCCTGAGTAAAAAATTAACATACAGCTGCGCTCCCTAAACAATTCCTTCTGTGTACATGCACTCAGTCACGTACGCACTCCAACTACTTCTCTGTCACAAAGGATAAAGGAAGCCGTCATGTCATTGACCCTAATTTATTACATATACACACATCTGCGGCATCCATTGTTCCCACCTGCGTACGTAAACCCTCAAGGATAAACCACATTCCTCTTAACAAAAGGCCTATTGCCAACACTCACCCTAATTTGCATAACAAAGAACTACTTCTTGGTCCTACCTCTACTCCGTGAACAAAGGAATTCCTAGCATTCTTTCATGCACCTGGGTCTCCTTCCTCCCACCCTTTCCAGGTAGTTTCTTTAAGTTCATTCACCTGTTCTTCATCGCTTGAGGGAAGGACAAAAAAAGGGAAGGAACAAGTTTCTTTAGAGGCTGAGGAAGTTAACTTTGTATTCTCAACCATTTGTGTGTTTCCATCAAGTGTTTCCAACTTAGATATCAAAATATATTACCAAAAATATTTTACAATAATTTTTATTGGATAATAACACTAAAAATCACTAGAAATATGAGAAAAACACCAAATACTGTATGAAATTATCATAAAATCACCAAATACTGTATAATATTATCATAAAATCACCATAATTTGTATAAAATCACCATAAATTGTACCACAAAATAGGATAAAATTTATAAAAATTTAATAAAACAGATCATTTTTATCATAGGGAATTAGCACCACTGTTCGTGACGTTTGCGGTCTCTACTACTGAGCTCATCAGCACTGAGAATAGATTCAAACACCTCGTCTTGCAACAGCTTGCGCATTTGCGGATTAATAAAGACTCCCTGCTTAATCTTTTTTGTACTTAGACGCGGAAACTTTTGGCACAAATATACCAACGCACGTTCATTCCTGTTCATGGCCTTCACAAATGGCTTCATGAGTCCAAGTTTGATGTGCAATGGTGGTAGCACAATCCTTTGTGGGTTCACGAGAGGTTCATTTGAAATGTTTTTTCGCCTGGCTACAAAGTTGTTCGTCGCAGCCATTCCTTTTGAGTGTAATGGACATTCTTTGCATGACTAAATCAATAAAAACGGCTTCGTTCGTATCTGTAAAAGATAAAAAGTGAAAAAATGTTGAACAGTGTAATACTTGAAATTTCGATAATACTGAAAACTTCGATAATTTCAAATACTCGAACAGTTTCGAAGGCCGATGACAACTCGATAAATGTTCACTCTCGAAGTTCGATAGGTCTTCAGCCTTATCGAACACCCCTAGGCCGAACTTCATTCCAAACAGTAACTTCATTCACTTACGTTGTGTGTCCAAGTAAATGGCAACGTTGCATTTCCATTTAACATTGAGTGCATAAGGAGTGTACAGGCCAAACGGCTCATCCGATTTAAAATATAATTTTACTTTAGATTGAAAATATCATATTTGGAGACGGTTTCCCCTCTTACATTTTGTTGTAACTCTGATAAGAACACAGGAGACTTTTGAGACATCCTGGATTTCTAAAACAAAGGATCTTTTTAAACCGTAGGAAGTTTGCTACAATACCACTAAACAAATGCAAAGAATGGGCTCAAGGGACAGAGAGAGAAAGAAAGGAAGGAAGGAAGGAAGACCAAGAAAAGGACAGTCTATAAAAACTAGGGACCTTTGCTAGTTATCATCGTCATCACCATCGACATTTGTCTTAAATATTCCGTAGTTTAGTAGCAAATTGGCTACTGAGCCGTTTGCGTTATAGCTATTCCGATAGATAAATAAATAAATTGAAGCTAAATCACTGCCTGAAATCCTGTCATCCCCCACCCGCAACACGCATTATTTACTAATCATCTTCACAATTATTCTTTAGCACGGCTAAGGGAAACTCGGTACTTTATAAATGAATACAGAATTTCGAAATACCTACAATCACATTTGGATGTCTGCCTGTATTTATACGTGTGCATATAATATACTGGAATACTTTCAAGCTTACTAACAACATTCAGTGCTTTTCTTTTTCTCGGTATTTGTAGTGGTCTCTAGTTTGACTGCTTAAACATCGTTTTTCATGGTTTTGAATTTTACTTTCATTAATTTAGTCTGAAATGATCCCAGCTACATGTCTAGAAAGAAAATGAACAGATAATAATCTACAGTTTTAAAACTGCTTAATCAAAATCAAATTACTTTATATTCGTCGTATATACCGTTTCAGAGAGTAAGTTCTCATTGCTTGTCAAAGTTGATATTTAAAGCTCTTTTATGCTACAATATTGGTTCCACGAATTTCCTTTCT
This sequence comes from Thermobia domestica, assembly GCF_964235325.1. Classification (NCBI taxonomy): domain Eukaryota; kingdom Metazoa; phylum Arthropoda; class Insecta; order Zygentoma; family Lepismatidae; genus Thermobia; species Thermobia domestica. The sequence goes on from NC_137468.1 coordinate 97,795,173, forward strand.
AGGAGCCTACTTCTGGAAAAGCTGTGCCCGAAAATTCAACGGAGAATCTTATGGTGTGTATTTATGTTAGAAGATTAAATAACAACCCTTAACTAGGTTTCCAATAATATCGGAAACACAATGGAAAATACAAGATGGCCCAAAAGTAGGTATACAGCCCCGTACTGATGGCATTTTATATCATTTACTTATTAACCACACAGGTATTGACTAAGTTTCTTTATTATTTGTTCTCAATTTCTTTTCACTTCTACCTTAAGCTCGGAATAGACCGAAGCAAACAAATTCATTATCTTAATAAGTGAAAATGTCATACTTGGTCAATGCTGGTCTGTATATCTACTTTTGAGCCACTCTGTATTAAAAAAAAAAATAGAAAACTAAGAGGTAGAAATTTTAATTCTTTACGTTGTTACATACTGAGCAATGATCACATGTTTCACCTCGAATGTTTTCGTAATTTCAGTAGCTCAGTCCTCAGTAGTCAGTAGGTGTGGAATGTCCTGTGACTGGAGATATGTGATTTTAATCGCAATTTCACCAAAAAGATGGAGTCGTTTTAATGACAATTAAAGGGTAATTTCTTGCGCAAAAAAATAGTAAATAAAGAAAATTAAATTAAATTTTAAACAAGAATTTTAGCTTCGTGGACTTATTGACAGAATTAGATAGCTAAATTGAATATTTTATACCTGGAGAACCCGTCATTACTGCATACATTGCAAAAAGAAGCTGACATTAGGGAAGTAACATTACACTAGCAAAGTGACAAGTTTTGTGAAAGATGCAGTAATGAACTATTAACTATTTTGAAAAAATGAGTCTCAAAAAATTCTATTAAAGATCTTGCATCATTATTTACCTCTAAAGACATTGCATGGGGAAGGTCTGCAGCTGAATCATTGTTAGCGGTTGTTTTAAACTATTAGGTCACTCATATAGATGACATTTAGTACTTTGAGCAAAATAAACTCATCGAAAAGGTAATAGAATTCAAGAGGTCGATATGGGCTTGCAGTTCAAATGATTTACCTATGGAAGATAAATGGGTAAAAAATTTTAAAAGATATTTAATGACGAAGAAATGGATATTTCAGTATATTCACCTGTGGCAGAATTCGTCCTTGCTCTTCCCGGCACCAACGCCTCTGCAGCGTATATTTTCAATTATAAATTCATTATGAACAGAGAAAGGAATAAACTGGACATCAAAACACTGAAGCATGCCTGACAATAAAGATACATTTTATCGACTTGACATGTGTACAGTTTTGCCAGAAAATTCCTAAAGACAAAAAATTACTTCAATAACTGCATGATTCAAGCAAGTACTCATACACGAGCACCCAGAGCGATTAAAAATGAAGCAGAAACATGTCTATAATGTGGTTTTTTTTATTTATCTATATCAATATATCAAGTTTCTTTGGTCAATACTTTGTTTCAGTGTTTTATATTTTACTACACCAATGCAAGGAAATGAATGCAAGTTTTTCCCTTTTATTTTGCTCATTTTAGAGATGAAGAGTAGTGTACTTTCACTTTTGAAATTTATCATCTTTAATAATGACAGAGTTCGTGCACTATTACATTCATAATAAGGCAAAACAATTGTAATTAACCAGAGTCCAATAAGGTGTGATGTCTGTACGTTTCTAAAGATCTCCCGAACTATTTATTTTATTTCTAGAAATTCCTATTAACATTTCAAAGATATGCAAAATTTCAAGCAAGCTTATGCTCAAAGCCTCACAGTCATCACAAAATGTACCGAGTTCGAATCTTGACTATACGTAATCTTTATATGAAGTTTGAAACACACGGTATTCACCTTTCTGAATAAATCACAATAATTATATTTATTAAATTAGCAAGTAATTATTAGTTAAACGTACTTATTAGTGTTTTCAAATGATTAAATATAATGTTTCCTTGTTAATTATTCAATCATTATTTTTGTATATATGTGTAATTATGTACACTCATGTCCAAAATTATTGTCACATGTTTATAAATATGTTGTTGTAGGAATATAATTTGATAACGAATTCGCCCGGTATTTCTTATAATGTAATCTCGTAGTATGTGTATAATCGGCTAAGACATGTATGTGCCAAATTTCATGTCAAAAGACCAGTAAATAAGAACAATAAAACCAAAAAAGAACTTGCTTGTTCATTTAGTAACATTTTGTCTTACTTTCTTAATTTTACACATAGTATCAGTATTAAAGGTACCCTGCAAAATCATTATCAAATTATATTCTTACAAGAAAACAGTTATAGATATGTGACAATCAATTTGGACATGAGTGTACACACAAAATTAGTAACATTAAATTATGAGTTAGGTTTATTAAATAAATTACGAACTTTAATGTAACAACAAAATCTAAAGAAAAATAAAAGGCAGTGAGTGATATAACACGCAAGAACACGGAAGATGAACAAAATATTACTTAGTAATTTAGGAAAATAAGTAAGGAAAAAAAGACATCAAGACAATTTCTAATTAGTTAGAAACACTAGCAAATAAATACGTATATATATATTTTCTTGTTGGTTTTAGATTGCTTTAACAAATCATTCAAAATGTTGTTAATTAAACATGGTTTCCGCGAAAGAAAACTTTTTTTTATTAGATATATATTTTTTTTACTTTTTTTTATTTTGGGACCAAAAGCATAAAGTTACATTATCAAATCACTGAGTTGCAGTTTAATTAAAAGTGTTTCCCCTCTCCTCCCTTCTCCTTATTCACCTTCCCCTTTCCCCGCTTCTTTCTTTCTCTATTTCCTTCTTTTGCTCTTTCTTTTAGCTTCATCTTTCATTGATGTTTCTTTCTCAACACTTACACACACACACACACACACATATATATATATATATATATATTTAATTATATCTCAGAAATAAAAAGAAAAAATAAACAAAAAATCATGCTAACAGCGTAACTACTTGTAAATCTGAAAAAGTAAAGGAGGAAATGAAGATAAGAAATTCTAGTCTTTTTTCATGCACTTTTTTATTTTTCAAAACCGTATTTACAGAGAAAATTTTGCTCAAAGAAATAATAATAAATTGTGAAAGAAAACTGATATCTAGTAATTTTACTTTAGAAAAAATACTGTTGGAGTCAAAACGTAAGCAATGTATATCGCTTAAAGATAAGAGCAAAGCTTTAACAAACCTAGTATAATATAGACTGGATAAAGAAACCCCAAGAGGAGGCTAGAATTGGTACAGCTAGTATGGATTAAGATCTTCTATTAACACATAGGTCATCAACACTGTACGTTACATATCATGGAACATCCTCCCACAAACTATTGTTTGCTGATGATTTAAAACAATCTATTGCAATATCTCCACGAAATTAGATGCTATTTCTCTGCAAAGTGATTAAATGTTATTTTCCAATGTGTGAATCAAATTGTTGCTGAATATTCTTCTTCTTCTTGTTCACCTCAGCCATAAGTTAGTGGGCAACATGGAAATTTTAAACTTTTCTTCTCCCTTGGGAGAACTGTTTTATATTTTGATAAGGTCATTTCTTCGTAACTGCATCTAGATATTCTATCCTTGGTCTTCCTCTTAATGGTTTTCTTTCCCTCTATCAATACGGCAATCCAATCGGAGTGCCAAATAAGATAGAGCAAGTATGTTGTTTATTCTTTTTCCTATTATCTTCATGATCTGTCGTCCTTCATTAGCTTACTTTAATATGTCTTCATTCCTTTTCCTTTTAGTCCATGATATGCTCAGCATTCTGCACCAATACCACATTTCAAATGCTTCCATCTTGGATATCTCAGCTTTTCTCAATGTCCACGTCTCTGATCCGTCAAGTGCCACACTCCATACCAAGGTCTGAATGATCGTTTTCAAACTTCGACGACCCATTTCTTGACGTTAGCAGTCCTCTTTTCCTATCGAATGCTTGCTTAGCCTGCGCTATTCTGGAACTTACATCTTTTTCACTTCTTCCGTCCAAGAATATTAGGCGTCCTAAATAGGGGAACGACTTAACGTGTTCGATTTTCTCTCCTTCTAGCCATACGTTTGCCTCTTCCTGGCCTGCTCTTGTGCACTTTATCACTTCGGCTTTCTTCTTATTTATCTTCATTTTGCATGTTTTTTTTCCAGTTGGTCTTTCAAGTTTGAAAGTGCTTCCTGTAGGTCCTTTTCGCTCTCAGCTATTAGTGCTGTCGTGCCGAAAACCTGGCCATTTACTTTTACGCTTTTCTCGTTTTTATCAAAGAATTCCTTCATAGCCTCTTTTATATAGATATTAAACAGGAGAGATGAATATTTAAAAAAAATGCAAAATAGCATCACACAGCAGAAAAATGAACTATGTACACAATGTACGCCAATTGAGAGAGTGAATTATGTAACTGATCTTGGAGTCACTCTACAATCAAACCTTTTCTCCAATATTCATATCAACAAAGTAGTTAGTGAGGCATTTAGGACCCTTGGCTTTGTGATTAGATTAGAAAGTGATTTTTTAAACATGAAACTCCTCAAAACACTATACACTGCCTGTGTTAGGTCTAAGGTGGAATATGCAGCAATAATATAGGGTTCTGATAGTAAGAAATATGTAATAAAAATCGAAATATTCAAAACAAATTTGTGCCCTTTTTGACATATAAACAAGGGTATATCCAAAATTTGAGCAATACGAAGATCTTCGAAGCAAATATCCATTACAATCACTTGAAAGCAGGAGATTTCATTTCATTTTATCTTACATAAAATAATTCATAGTGCACAATAATTCATAGTGCATTCATAGTGCAGTAATTCATAGATTCAAAATATTTGTGATTAGAAATCAAACTTTACGTCTCACAAAGAGCAACGAGACCGCATAATGGCATATTCCATCTCTCAGCGCAAAAGACTAATGCATTGGATGTATTGCATGTCAGAAAAATGTGTTTATTGTATAATAAGTTGTCAAAAGAGCACCCAGAGAGAGACATTTTTAGTTATAAACAAAATTTTCCTTTTAAATAAATGAGCTGTATGTATTTTATAGTATAAAACATGTATTTCGTTATCGTATTACTATATTATTATATGTCTATTTTAAAATGTATTATCATACAATGGTGGAAAACTGTAATTAGTCATTTGCCTATTGTTTTCCGATATAAATAAATAAACTACGAATTTTCCAAATCAGGCGAACGATATTGCCACGAAATCGTCCTGCCACGACTAATGTATGTCAGTATTTCGCGATTGAGATTTGTATTTGTTTATATTTGTATCTTGTATTATAGCTTAGCGACCTGTTCAGCAACGAGGCTATATGAGACGTGCACTTACAGCTTAATGTGGGATCCAGATCACATGAACTCCTAACAGGAACAAACCAGGGTCTCCTGTATCAAAGGTGGGTACGCTAACCATAAAGCCATGAGGGAACTCTGCTACTGAGATAAGCAGTAACTCCATGATGACAGTATCGTAAAACAGATCTAATTTGTAATTTCTAAAAGGAAAACAAAATAAATCAGAAAAGAGTAAAAAGGAAATAATCAAGAAACGCGATTATTCTAAATTTAATTTTACATTGCATAGAAACGATTACTTTTCGTGTCTCATGCAATTAGCTTTCAATCGTTCAACATTAGCCGGAAGCAAACATGTAGATAGAGCAGGAAATAGAAAAAAAACATACAATGAAACTGCAGACATAAGATGGAGACACATTGAAGAGAACGTTCTCATCACAAGCATTTGATTTGCTGAGATAGGGACGCCAGATCCTTCGAACAACGCCAAGCGAAGTTACAAATAGAAGCAACAACTTGTAACACTAAGCTTTTTACCTCGATATTTCAACCGCGCAACATCTCTGTGTGCGAGATACTTCGATTTGTCTTATTTTGTTATTAAAGCATATACGAATCTGAAGAAGAAAATACCTAAAATGAGAAAAGGACTGTCATAGACTTTTAGGGTATTTCAGAACCTTAGGAGACACCCTCGTGGTCCTCCCAAAAGAGGGAAAGTCGCCGAAAACTTCGCCCATACAGAAAAGAAGGAAGAGATGGTTGCCTTGCAGTCAACGATGCTGGAGTCCAGATTCCTAATTGGTCGTCGCCCAGAGTTGATCTCCAAACAATTTAGATGCTTAATGGACTAAAGACCTTCCCACCTCATTTTTCGGACTAAGACAAGTGTCACTTAACAACCTTCAGGAACTATGTATTAGTGAAGTGCTAGTGTGAGTGTTAATACAGACTACAACAAACTGGAATGGATGGAACCAAATCCGTAAGTAGTACTCATTTATTGGCAAATCCGAGTCAGTTGCAGTTTCTATTACATATACTCTCCGTTCTGCTCTCATATCTGAATGTTTCCAATCCAACACCAACCCAAAATTTTATCGGGAATTAAATTTCAAATTAGACTCGTTTTAGGAAACAAAGGCACTCGCATTAAAGCCTCACACATTGCCTTTGCTGTGAATGAATGTTTCCTTCATACTCGCACATTTCCTCCTCGAAAACTGTGTACCTTTCATTCACCCAAAATGCTCTCCCTAATAATATAAGAATGAAGATACGTTCTAGGTTGCAGGTACGGAAACCTCATCTAGACAAGAACGTTCAATGTGCGCTGTGCCCTGAGACCAGGTAAAACTCAGGAGCATATGCACACAACGGTATGATGATATCCCATCTTACTTTAAAAAAATGAAACCTGCACCCAAATCTTGACAGAACTGTGGTCTTAGATAATTCTTCAGCACGTTTAGCTTTGATATGCCAATGCTAGTTGGCTCAGCAAAAACAAAGAGTTGTAAGTTTTATTAACTTTTGAGGCACAAAACGCATTTACCTTCGGTGCGTCCCGTACATTTTCGATCACCTGATGTGAATTATGCTTACCCTATACCCGAACATTATGATATTGCAATGACAATTACTGCTAGGAATGTAATATCAACCACTCAAGCAATAATTTCATACTAAAGATTTCTGAGCTGTGCCACATCTAGTTGATTTCTGTGGACTACGTAGAAATGTCTGCCGCATTTGTTCAACCATCTCTTCAGAAACTGCAGATATACCTTGACTCATGTGCTACACAGCTGGTGTAAATAAAACGATTCTAGAATGCAGTGACAATCTATCTTTAAGATGAATCTTTGTGATAACGCACCCTATAGTTTGTCTGAACTACTGAAGCTGGTTCAGATTCATGATACTACAAACACTCTCTGTACGCTCTGTACCCAGTGAAACGCCACGATAACTGATGCAGTACTCAGCAGATTCACAGATACACACGCCATCCAGTAATGGCATCTAAAACTCACAAACTACGAGTGATATAGAACTTAACGGTATGCTGGGTTCAGTTCTGTATGAAGCATTTATATAATAGACTTTCTTCACAATTAACGGTTACTTTTATAAACCTAACATATAGACATGTTGTATAACCCTGCCACCGACCAACTCGGTCATCTTCAGTAAGGGCCAGATCCAAATTGGCTCACGCAACTCTATCGTGAAGACATTCAAATGAGAATGAAGTTAAAACAGCTTGAATATGATCGGGAAATGTCACATTTCAGTATACATTCACAAAAACTTGCAGAAAGAAGATTACAACACAAAACTGCATTCTATTCACTACTTTGCAACCATGCACTTCCTCTATTTTTGCACCAGGCTGCAAATTAGCATACCGGAATTCACACTCTCTTATAAGCTACACTAGTGTTCCCTCACTTAATACAGCTTTACATACTTTCATTGACTGCAAGTCATACGAAGTAGAACACTAAGAACTACTATGGTTACGAAAGATAAACCAGAATACCAAGCTCCATGAGAAAGCCGATGTTCTCCTCCTTACCATTCCAGCAAATTTCAACGTAGCTTCTGGAATCACGATCAGGACTACGAATATCTTACAGTTAATGAAATCGGACAGCAAAGTCGTAAGTGCTGCAGCAGTTATAAGAATATCACGCCCGTAACGTAGGAACATCACTATATATAAAATGGTCCATTTAACGGCCATTAATGCCTCGTACCCTCAACATAACCAACCAGTCTGCAAACTCATAGAGTTCCAACATAGAAACAAGTACTTTTAATGCTCTGCACTTCATGGTGCAAATCAACTAACGCTAAGATGTAAAATACTGTATACTTACTATATTTTGCAAAACTTCATCTCTAATACGTTCGTGGCGGGGAAGAGATTTACGGAACGGACATCGTAATCACTTGACCTCAACCTTATTAGCTCTGCTGGACGGGAATTTTAAAATTTGAAGTAAATAATTAAAAATCCGGAATTTAGACTATCCCTGGAAAAGGATAACTATTACTTTGGGTTCTCAGATGCTGAACGCAATATGATGAAACGCTTGAGGAGGTTTGTAGAACAGTTATTTCTAGGTGACGACTGTTCTGTGACGTCACAATCTGTTATTCTTCTTCTCAGTAAACTAAACGGAGAGGAAAAGGAGCTGACAAGTAACTGAAGTTGATAATAAAACAGTGGCCGCAGGCGGACAAGAACATCGACGTTATAGTTGATGGTTACGCAGGCTTACTATTTGTTGATCCATAACTGTACGTGAACTACCAAAACTTACTTATTCTCCCGCCATATCCCCTTCCTTTCTTTGTTCATTGTGTTTCTCTCTGCTTTTCGCAAATTGCAAAATCGAGCTTTTACGTCATACAGCGGCTAATTGTAAATGACTGATGTAGAGAACGGTGAAAGACTAAGGTTCGAAATATAGTATAAGTGATATGCAAACGTTTTGGGGGAAGGGACCAAAGAAAAAGAAAGAAAAATTTAGGCGGGACAATATAATGTATTAAAAACAACAATGCTGCATTTCACAAAATTCTTGTAACCCTTATGATTGAAATGTGATCATTAATCTAAACATAAAAAGGGTGAAAAGAAAAACATAATCCATAACTATTATTAATTTTTCAATTCAGATTAGAAATTACCGTGAGCCGCATAGAGCCTTTCAGGGGGTTGCTTCAGACCTGCGAGCTATAGTTTATCCGTCACTACTGTAAACTGATATATTTTAATTTTTGATACCTTTTCGTGGCCAAGTGTTTATTAGGATTATGCTATAAACCTTATAAGACTGTTATGTTAGTATATACGTACGTGCATCGCGTGTTACCCTTGAAGAAAGTGATATATATATATATATATATATATATATATATATATATATATATATTGCAAAGATTGCTAGGGTGATCGTCTCGATCGAGTTCGTTAATGGGGACAATCCGTTAACATCTTCATGGGGAACGGGAGACCCGGGTTCGATTCCCGGCGGGAGCTCATGTGGTTCGTATTCCACGTTAATCAGTAGGTCCACGTCTCATATAGCCTCGCTGCTGAACGGGACGTTAAACTCAAAAATCAACTCAACTCTTCATGGGTAACGGTGTTTATATCTCGTTTAAAATCCATAACATCCTTAGCGTATATGCAACCTGTAGAGTAGCAAAGAAAGGCTGGTTGCCTATAATAAAGGGTATGTATTAGTTTTTCTTACTGCAGTGTACATTAAACATTTATTAGAAATCTGCTACTGAGCCTTAAAAGTTGGTAATGTTAGTACATCCGCCCGTCCGTTACTCCACAAGACAATTCTTGAACAAAAGCAAATTTATTTATTTTTACAATATGGAATAACTCCATTAAAATCTTCACGGGCAACAGTGACTATCTAAATTCTATTCATTCTTTTAAAAAATGTTATTTTCGCGCAACACTTATACACAAACTTCAAAATATTTAAGAGTTACGTGTCACATAAAGACTTAAGAAATATATTTAGTTATTTTCAAGCCTTATCATAAAGGAAAGCATATTCATTCATAAATATACGTTTCGGGTGATAGTCTTTACTGTCTTTAGCTGAGTTTGTTTTGTATGTATCTGTTTCTGGGTTCGAGTCCAGATGGGGGATTCCTGCAAATGAAATGTAAGGTTTAGTCTCATGGTTATGCCGGTTAAGCTAAAGGAGATGATGATGAGAAATGTATGAAATGGTGGAATGAAGAACGTGGAAGGAAACGGGAGATTCCAAGAAAACTCACGCACATGGTGTTTGTCCACCACAAAGCTCACTTGGTGTGAGGTGGGATCGAACCAAGGACCCCATGCACTAGAGGTGAACGCTCTACCACTGAGCCACCGTGACCCTGGGAGATTCTTGCGTATGATACAAACCCAAGTAGTAATTCGGATCTCAGTTTAAAAAGCAAGTCCCTGTTCGTGTAATCTCAGTGCTGAAAAGGGCTATTATAACTCAAATCAACCAGTGTTTAATTATGGGGCAAAATCATTTCAAGAAAATTTTATAGTGTTATAGTATAGCTTCTGCTATTAGTATTTAATGAGACTGAATTGAGTGCTGCTTAAGATGATGGAGAAGGAAATAAAGTAGATTGCAAGAACGATTTGAAGCAATACGTGTATTCAAAAAGCTTAGAAGACAAAGAAGGGAATTAAGAAGTGCAGTAGATGGTATCTAAAAACGTATGTTTATTTGCTTCTATCACGTTTTATGAAGCATTTAAAAGAAAATCTATGATTCATCTTTATCAAATGTTCTCATGTTCGAACACTAGGAACATGCACAGAAGATGCTGAGGGGTTTGGGAAAAGGGGGAAAGACAGATACGTAGTAGAGAAGCTTTTAGTTTTCACCCAGGTTTATCGATTAGTCTTCAACGTTTTACGATTTTAACACCGAAATTTCTCTGTCTCTTTTCTCTCTTAAATCTTTCCCGTAACCATACAAAACTTACTCCCACCCTACTCTCAAAATTCTCTTCCACCGCCTCCCACTCGCTATTCCTCTCAAAGAACACAGAAGGGAAGGGGAAGAGGAATATACACATACACAAACGCTACGATATAACTTTCCGTGTACCATTGCAATCAAGAGAAATGAATAGATCCCTTCCGTGATATCAATCAATTTTGACAACCATATACACGATAACCCATTACGTAAAATTTGCCTTTTCTGTTTGACCGACAAATGAGTCTAAAAGAAGACGAGAAAAGGAAGAAGAAGAAAAAGAAGAAAGTAGATACAAATGAAGCAAGTACTCAGCAAAAAGTCGAAAAAGAAGAACTGGGGGAAAGGGATCACATGCAGTGACGAAAAAATCAAGGAAAATGGGAAAACGAGATCATCACTCTTAAAATACTTTGACATTATGAACTTTTATAGATACAAATTAACTAATCTATCTAACATACTTGGCATTTCATTTATACGTAAAGTTATAACGTAAGAAATTTTAATATACTTTTTTTTCTTCGTACTGTTTCATGTATTTAACACTATTAATAAACCTGTAGTTTATTTAATATTCGATAAATAATGCTCATTATAAAAGAGAAGTTCTCAGTCCATGAGTAATGTTAATTCTTAATATTTAACAGTCTCCGCTCCACTCAGGTCGCTGCCTGTCTGCCTTTATTTAAAAATGAATAGCGATAATGCGCAATATAAACGTACTTTGCTCTTTATCATTAAAACGAAGGCCATATTAAATGTAAATAAGGTTGTAATTACTTATGTAATATCCACAAATATTTACTGTATGTCAACAACAACATAAGTAACATGAACACAGTATATAAAACTACAGACAGTTGTTATCGTTTACTATTAGAACAGTGCAATATTTAACAACCTTTATCACCAACCCACATGAAGCATTACTATTATTTAGTACTACATGTAAATAATTAGACTTTTTAATTATGCACAATGCTAAAATATAGCATACAGCAAAGACTTTGGGAAACAACTAGTTTTATTTAATAGCTGTTTTTTTTTTTAAAAAAAAAACAAAATTGAATTAACACTAGGACGAAAACAGATTACTAAGCAAGATAAACCCAGACTATATTCAACTTCACAAATCTGAATGTAATGTGAAGCCTGTTACACATGTAAACATGAGTAATTGATTGATTAGCCTCCATAACGAACTAGTAAAATTTACTTTTAAAAATCTTAACTTACTTTACATGTAACCTACTTATTTAAAATGTTACTGTGTTCCGAAACTTTGCAGAACAACCTCTGTGCAGTCATAGAACCATAATCATGCTAAAGGGTGTATGGTTGCCTATAAGTATGCTACTTTACCGTATGTTTACCAACAGATCCTAAAGAAATTTATATGAAACCACAAGGAAAGTATACTCTTTCAAACAAAGACAGAAACATCAAATCGGTGCACCTAATATCGAAAGTGTGCATGAACATGTCCAGAACACACATAAAAATGGGTTGAATTGACATTATCTTTTTGCTTTCTGAAGTCGGTTGCAATATTCAAATCTCGAATCAATCTATATGAACTCAATATACCATACATTACTACACACATATGTTATACAACATACCAATAATATACCGAACGTCTACATTACCCGTTCCAACTGGATCCTTATGCAGACACGAACAATGGCAATATTTTCAACCATGACAATAGTCATATTAGCAAATGTTGAAACAAATTAATCTCTATGTATACACCAACCTTCGCTAACGCATTTACTCCGTATGGACGCATGCCTGCGCTACTGACGCACTCCGACATGGATTAGATACAACACTAGCTTGTAATGACCATCTAACACAAGTTCGAGGGTATGTTTCGCACAATTTCATCGAGTATGCTTTATCTGTAAAGGTGTAACAACGATATCTATGGCAAAACACTTCTATTTTCGATGCGCATGAAGATGTAATGTAGCGTGTAAGCAAAGTTAATCCAAAAATATTGTTGAACTAACATTCCTATCAAATTGTTGGCGTATTAGGGTCAAGCGGCAGTTTCATTTAGGCTAATGGAAACATTCAGACATTGGTTGTTAAACGTGATTTAACTGTGGTTCTAGTTTCGTTATAATTACGATTTAAAAAAAAAATCAAAACAATTCTAGACTACAACACTAATTTAAAAAATTAATTCTTCTGAAGAATTTCAGCTTTGATTGATTGAATCAAATACCATGGACAGTGTAACTAACTATTCTACTGAAATACTGTCATTGGTAAGAAGTAATGTTAAAAATTTAAGAGTTATCTGATACCACTTAATATAAATGAAGTTAATTTAAATTTTTAGAAGCATTTTCAGCCAATGGTTAGGCGAAAGATTACCGGAAAGATCCTACCAATATAAATAGGGACTGTGTGTCAACAAATGAACGTTTTCAACAATATTTATGTTTCTCCATGTCAGTTTTATTTCAGATTGTATTCATACATAAATGCCTTTTTTGTTTCCTCTCTTGTATATTATTTTCAGTTTTTGGTTTCAAAATATTTAATTTTATTTTTTACTTAAGTAGCGTATTCTTTTTTATGTTGTTGAAATACCTTTCTTTTGTAATTGTTAATATTTTCTACGTATTGCTGTTGTTTAAAAAAAAACAATGTATGCACGTGGTAAAGTGATCAGAGAAGGCTACAGATCCTTAATTTCGCCACGTAAAAGAAGTCATAAATGAATAAAATATGCGGGAAAGACACTAGCGTCAAAGTTGTCGGTGAACGCACCGTACAATTGCCCGTTACTTTAAGTGCCTATTTTAAACGTTCTACAGTTTCCTTTCCTTTTGATTTCGTCAAGCTAAATGACTCATTCCTTCCATGAGAAAAAAGGGTAACAATAAACCTGAACGAAATATTCATAGTTAAACACCCTTCGGCTATGACCTGCAAGATAAAAAGAGAAATGATAAGTGTTAAAATAATGGTAAAATAATTAGTCTAATCAGAAACGATAAAAAAAGCATAATTTCCTTGAAAACTAAAGTAACAAAATGTTCGTATAACGTAATTATGTATGACCTACATATACAGCGATTCGGCAAATCACAGATAGATGTATTGAGTCATTTTTGCTGCTACAGTCAAATCTCAGAAGAAATAACGCATTTTATAGTAAAAACCGTTTTATCGATCATCATCAAAAGCGCTTACATATAACCAAACATGTCACACATCCTTTAAGTATGGATGATTGAGAAAGTACGGTATAGTTTAAATAACTTCTTGGGTTATAAAGGCTGAATGCACCGTGTTACCCACTGGAAACTAAATACACTGTGAATTCAGCCCGTATGACCCGAGAAGTTATTTAAACTATACCGTACTTTCTCAATCATCCATACTTAAAGGATGTGTGACATGTTTGGTTATATGTAAGCGCTTTTGATGATGATCGATAAAACGGTTTTTACTATAAAATGCGTTATTTCTTCTGAGATTTGACTGTAGCAGCAAAAATGACTCAATACATCTATCTGTGATTTGCCGAATCGCTGTACTCTCTACCTATTTAAAGATTCACACTTAAAGGATGTGTAACATGTTTAGTTATATGTAAAGCACACTGGAAACTGGTAATTAATACCAATCCATTATATAGCTTTCATTTTTATAGTAATTATAGTTTCCGTTTCGAGGTCATTTTTGAGACATTTTGTCGGTTTCCAGCTTTTAGACTTGAGCAACATCAATTAAAATTTAGCAATAAACTAAACAAGTTATTCATTATCTTCGTACCAACTTGGTACATATTTGTCAAGTTGTTCTGAGATATAAAAGTTTACAGACCAAGACAAGCTGTAAGATTGTTGTGGTTGGCCGCGGAATCCACCAAACATAAAAGGCCCAAAAAGTTATCCCGAAATCTCAACAAGGTGAAGTTGAAGTATTCCACCTGCAAATGAGTTTCTCAGTTCACACGAAGATAAATCAACTGACTATAATTTCAAGAAGAAGAAAAAGTCGCAACAAGACAAGCAAAAATATTACTTCTGGATAAGTCCTACTTTTAACAACTCTTCCTGAAACACATTCACTGGAAATCAAACTGTGAAAGACCTCAGGAGATTATTGACTTTTGGAAATTTGCATTTATTATGTGCGCTAAAATAAAAACATGCGTAAAACATAGCAATTGAAAAAAAATCTATTATAGAACTCACTTACCTTGATAGACGACAGCCAGAAGATTTCCCTTGCTTTCCGGATCAGCCCAAGCGCCAACAATAGAAACTTCGAGGTTTTTCGGTATAGAACGCGTGACAGGCACGTATGAATAAGTCTTTATACTAGTGACATTATTATAAACGACTGTCTCAAGACGCGTTAAACCAACACGAAACCATCGATTCCAGTTCACTTGATAAAAATAACTTCTTTCACTAGATACAAGCGGAAAGTGTGATGCATTTAGATCTGCTGCTGAAACTTTGTGAGGTATGGTTACTCTCCCGTTCGGAAATCTAACTCGAACTTGCTGTGAAACAGCTCCCACGACCACGACAAACATTGGTGAAGTGATTCGACCTCGGGTCTTTATAATGATTGGTTGAATCCAAAACATATCCACAAATTCCACCTTTTCTTCAACATAAACTTTCTGCTTCAGCGCTTCAACTGTGCGACTAACTTCATTCCACACTGTCACCCTAACCGAGAACTGACCACACTCTGAGAAGGTATTCGTAGCACAAGAAACTTTTGTTGCAGACGTAGTGACATTTGTGGTTGGTACACTCGACAGGGACATCTTCAAACAGGCAAAGCAAGAGGAACCGAATTCCCACTTGTATTGGAGATGGGAACCCGAATGAGATAAAGCCATGACAGGTAAAGAATCACCAACACCAAGGAAGATGGAAGTAGATGTCACCTTAATAGTATTTGAAATAATAGATGTGTTGTGAGAGTGTTGCAAACTACATGTTCCTTCGTTGTTCAAGATTATAGACACGTTTTGCACGGGATCTTGTACCATGATATTTTTCACATGGGTAACAGAACTAAGTGAATTTTTTACACTCACAGAAATAGTATATTTTTTAGCAGTTGTAAACATCATTTGTGCTTGACAGATATTACTACCCTTTTGTGACAATAGAAACAGGCCACCTTGCCTAGAATTACAGCTAGGAGCAACAACTTCATAATATAACCTGTCACCTCTTTTGATACGCCAAGTAATTTCCGTTTGTTCAAAGCACCACTTACTACAATTCGACAGAAAGGTTATCGCAGCTGCAAATTTATTTGACTTTTTCACTTCTACAAACATTGGTCCATTGATTATAACAGATTTTAACGTAGGATAAACTCGTATAATGTTACTGGCAACCACTGATGAATTTTCTTTGGTTGTTTGAAACTTTGAAGTTATTTTATAAAGTCCAGGTTGGTCATATACGTGATCAGTCTCGACAACTGCTAGACAATTAAATTCACTAAAATTGGACAGAGATGTCACTTGTTTCTCAGTATTGTCTCCAAAATCAAAGTAGTGGGTAATAGTTGCATCTGGATTTAATGTAGTAACTGATGATACAATTGAAATATTGCTTCCAGCAGAGACGATAAAATTTGTGTGGTTCTTCACCAATAACTTTGGATTGGCAAGCAAATCATCAGAGGCTACCTGTAATAGAAAAAAATAAGGAATTAAGTCTACAGTGACACATTACAACTATTACAGGCATACTAAAAAGTGATCCAATAGCACCACTACCTAATCATGACACAATAAATTACAATTTCACAAATAGTTTTCAGAATTTCTATCGCTTAAAGATCTCACTGCCGCTAAGGTTATTCACGACAGGGATGGCGTGGGTCAATGGAAATTTGACTTACTGATCTACCACCAACCGTGACTCACTCTGACCCATCACCCACCAAAACCTATCGTCATCAACTCTGACCCATGATACAAGCTCTCCTCTGCACTGACTAAAGAGTTTACACTTGTAGTAGAACTAGGCTTTGAAATTATCACAAATAGCAGTTTAAATTTCTACAGTCAATCGCTCAAGCACTGCTCTGTTACAATATCGGTGGATCTTACCTTTACGATATAAAATGGTAAAATGTTTGTAATGGGCCATATTACGATGAATTTCAATTTAAATATCATATAAAAGTATCTCCTTGCTGAATTACAAATACTTTTCAGTGCAAAATAGGATGAAATTTGGAAGTCTTAAATCAAGGTGAAGTAGACCAACGTAAAGGGGAAAAAAGTGTAAAATTCGACTGTGTCTCGAAAGCCAAGTAGTAAGTTATATTGCTGTTATTACAATTACAAATATCAATATCGAAAAGTGTCTGAATTTTTTTTCCAATTAGATATACTCAGCTCAGGTAAGCGAATAGATCCAGATGGAAAAGGAAGAAAAATGAAGATCTTCAAAGTAAAACGTAGACAAATCCACCAGTGTTCGGAGGATGCCGCCTACAATGCACTGAGCAGAGAGGGTTGGTGAATCTGAGTGGGTGGGTTATGGGTCGCAGTGTGTCACGTCCTGTTGACCCAATGACCTACTCCATCTCTGGTTCACGAGACAAGACTTGAGGCTGTCTCGCCTCAAAATGGTGTCGTGAAAGTGATATCATATCTCGGAAGAGTTACTGGAAGTGTTACTATTGGAAGAGCTGTCTAGTGTTGTACCTCATCACGAAAATTCTGTCTTGCAACTCTAATTGCTGTCGATTTGGGATGATATCGAGAAAAGACACTTCATACAGTCTCAATGTCGTCTCCTTCGACAGACAGCGGTCTCGATCTTGATCTTGTCTCGAGTGAAAAATCGAGTCTCGATCTAAGTCTCGTCTGAATCAATAGATGATGATCTAGATCTCGGTGGACAAATCTCGATATCGTCTCGGTCTCGTCTCGATAGTCTCGAAATAAATTGTGTAAAATAAAAAAGAATGTATAAGTAGTATTTTATAACCTGCCGTTTGTCGGTTTTAATTTCTCACTTCGTTCTTAACTAGGAAATTACTGAAGGCCGCGTACCCTATCATAGCAAAGAAGCTAACACTCGTGCTTCTTGTGTGTGTGTTCACGGATACAAGTCTCAGTGGGAGTATCAAGTTTTGGATAAAACCCAAATAATGATCCGCATTCCACTCGAACAGGAAGTTCTTCGAAGGTATCATATTTTGTTAAGATTAAAAGTATTTTTAAAAAGGAAATCAGTGTCTTTGTGCATCAATTGCTAAAATTCTCTTCTTGATATCTATGAAAATTTTTGCTCTATGAAAATTAGTATTGAAACCGAAAGTAGTAGTAAATTTCAACCACTTCCGGTTTTGACAGATTGTTGCGGAAGGTGACGACACACAGAGACCATTTCTTAACTGTGCACCTACAAGATCTTTTCTTAGAAACAAGCGTATGAAACTCTCATTAATGAGAAATGAAGAAACGTAGATGAGGTTGTATAAAGCCGAAACGAGAAAATATACTATTACTTTCCTTATGAATAAGAATCTCCAAATCTCATTCCTAAGAGAATATTGTCTAGGTGCACAGATAAGAAACGGTTTCTCAAATTTAAGAAATTATTTTTAACAGTGTGTGTTTCCTCGAGACCCTAAATCGATGGCAGAGAACAGTTTGTCGTTATCTATGACCGTTTTTGTTCTAAGGCGGGAAACGTTGTAACTGAAAATGTTTAATTTCAATCGTTCTACCGTTTTTGCTCTTATGCCTGTCAACAAAGAGACAAATGGACCGACGGACAGACGTTCTATAAGAATACAGATTGTTACGTATAACATAGTTGGAAGTCTAAATAATATGTTTTATCTTATACAGGGTGCGGCACGTAAAACCGGCCCGTAAAGTGAACACATAAAATGAAATGTAATGTATTGAATATGATTAACTACAACACATAAATGAAATGTAATGTATTGAACCTGTTGACTCAATCTCCTGGTTGACTTTCGAGGACTTCTTGTCATTATCTCCTCCACCTGCATCTTTAATTCAGGTGTGCAGACAGATGGTCGTCTGTTCCTGGGAGCATTTTGAACCGATCCTGTACGCCGCCATTTTTCAATCAATTCCTGAATGGTGCTTTTTGCTGGCACAGAACGTCCTGGAAATTTCTCCCGAAACAAATTCTTTGTTTTCACAAAAGATCCAGTGAGAATGAACCCTTCAACAATGGCAACACGCTCGGGTATCGAATACGGCATTATCACACACTGACACTCACCCGGCTTAACACAACGAGGCCTGCCTTTTTCTCAACTGGTTTCGACAAGTTTCACTGGCTGCGGCTGCACGTGGCTGCTGCAGGTCACGTAAGTCGACCCGACCTCGACACGCCATCTGTTGGTAGGAAGGTAGATTATTTAAGTGTTGCGAAAAACACAATATACCAGAATATTACGACGGGCCGGTTTTACGTGCCGCACCCTGTATTAAAGAAGGATAAAACACAAACTTTAAAAAAATAGACTACAAAACGTCAAATAGAAAATAGTCATTCTCTTATGTGAAATTAACCTAGTGATTGAGCCTCGTTCTTTAACACATAACACATACACATATTACATATATTGGTAAAAGATATAATCATATTTTTACACTAAAAATGCCATACGTTGTATAACAGATGAGAAGAGGGAAATCTAAAAAAAATACATAAAAAACATTCTTTCCTCTTATCCTCTATATAAAATATATGTATGTTTTGCTTTGGCTTGCAGTAACGTACACATTTTGACGATAAATTTGCAAATAATCCTTTGATCTTTTGTTGTCTATGCATTTCTGAGTGTATGTGTGTGTGTGAATTTTTTTACAAATCCGTTTAGACGGTTTTTACGATGCTGACATTCAAACATTAACGATGATACAGTGATTTATATATATATATATATATATATATATATATATATATATATATATATATATATATATATATATATATATGTGTGTGTGTGTGTGTGTGTGTGTGTGTGTGTCTGTGGAGGAGTTGGGGGAGTGCGTGTGTGTGTGTAAAGAGTAACTCTGGATGAAGTAAATAGGCACAAAAGCACGTATTTTTTCTTCTTTTCAAAATCCTTCATAACCGTTATTTTGTTTTGAGAGTTATCACATAATAACAAACAGAGAAAGCCTTAGAAACTTTTCTGCCCTTGTCCCTTCCCTCCCTTCACCTTGTGTCTCGTTTGTTTATGAATGTTTGTATGTATTTAAATGTGTATATATGTGAGTGAGATTAATGTATGTATTGTCTTCGTAGCTATCCAGCCCCACTGCGCAACTTTTTCGTTATTTTTACTCCATAATGCATGTACGTACGCGCAATGAATCAATACATAAAAAGCATGAAAAATTTGCCCCCTGGGAAATACTTTGTACTGCGACTGTCTCTGCACTGGTTTTTAGCGAATGATGTTGCAGCACTTTTTTTTTAGATTTGATTTTTTTAAAGTTATGTATAACTACCACTAATAATAGTAACACAAGAGCTTCGAGGGATTTTTAAGTCAAATGTCGCTTAGGTGGTGCAGATTATATTCTAGACATAAAATCAGGCGTGGAAGAAAATTAAAAAAAAATAGGGAAGTATCTGGCAAGGGAGTGATAATGAGTTCATCATCTCAATAGAACATAATTTTGTTATCACAATTTAAAAGCTTAAAGGCTGAGTTTGTATAATTTAAGTTGGATTTTTTTTTATTGTTGGTAAATTACAAATAGTATGTGACTATTTGAGTCATTGCTTGGTTAACAGAGGATTTGTTTTTTCATTTTCCCGCAAAATAAAAATTCCCAATTAATCCTGGCAGCAAAATGACAAATATTTTAGGGCAATAAAAAGGAGCACTTTTTATTTTCTCGTAAACTATGCATATGAATTAAACGTCAAACATATTTTGTTCAGTTTTGTATTTATCGACTATATATATATATATATATATATATATATATATATATATATATATATATATATATATATATATATATATAGGGTTGCGCGCAGCCGACTGACATATTTCAAAGTTGAATATTACGCAGACGTGATAGCTTGGACTAGATTGCGGCTTGAGGATGAAAAGTGGATAGGATGCCATTTTAAAATAATAATGCAAGAGTTACACTGGACCTTTAGCGTAATGTCAAGCAGTGTTTGTTTCTTCCACACTTTTTTTGGGGGGGGGAAGGAGAGGACACTTTCCTACCGAAGCTCTGAGAGTGTCCCCGGAGGAGATCAAAATAATACGTCTATAAAATAATAACAATAATAATAAATAGAATAGTATCGTGTGAAAATAATATGTACCACTCCGGATACTAAATATGCCCTGCTAAAACATTTTTTTCTGAAAGAAACACTGATGTTAGATAACAATGAAATGTCTGAAAAATCGCTTCAATGACTGACTTCGTTTCGTAATATAAATACTGTAACATGGTGAGAGAAAATTAGAACTAGAAAATTAGATTTATTCTACAATAACTGTTGTCAATGAGAAAAGTTGTTCTAATTCATCACTCAATGTCTACAGTTGGGTGGTACCTTATAAGTAGATACTAAGAACTCTATTTGTACTATTCAAATATCATTGGTTAATCAAGTTGGAAGAATTATATATTATATTGAACTTTTCCTCCACAAATGATTATTAAATAACTATCTCAAATTTTAGAATGGAATTTTATTTGTTTGATCCATTAGAACTTATCGGAGAATTTACCTTTCGATATTTTGGCATTACACTTTTATTTTTGTTCACTCAAAAGTAGAAAAACTTTAATTTGTGTGGATAATTATTACTCGGCCCTACGCGTGTTTGCTTTAAACCTTACACGTTAGCGCAGTACGGACACAGAAAACACATTGTTCAACGCTTCAATGATATTCATAGTAACTGTTATGGTATTCCTATAAAATTGCATCCTATTCTCTTCCAATCTCCTACCTGTAACCCGCTCCAAGCTATCGCGCCAGCGCACAATATTCAACTTTGACAGGTGTCAGTCGGCTCCGCGCCACCCTGTATTAACTTTGGACAAAATAGTTTAGTAAAACAGAAATTAGAGTTGAAAAGTTAATTAAAATTTTGGGCCATATTTCATTAACCATACTGTCATCTTGTTTGTGTTACAATCAAGAGTTTTGATGATGGTATACTTCGGGATCCACTGCTGAAAGAGACGTTAAACTCAAGTAAAGCAGTTCTCATATAGCATTTTTTAAAGGTTTACAAACATTTGGTTTGTATTGATTTTATTGATTTTCTCGAAAACTACTCATGATTTTTTACACTGACTCATATAATTGTTTTAGCTTAATGGGATAAATTGGTTGGTATAAAATGTGGGCAATCTTTTTCTCGTTAAACACTAATGATACCGTCATAATATATTGTACAATTTATCAATAATCAAGGAAAGTAAATATTTAAATAGTAATCAAATTGAGACGGTATGAGTCAGTAAGGTTGTATTTGTAAATGAAGATTCAAAAAAAAAAATCCTATAATAACTACTATATTGAAGGACACCTAAGACGGGATTTTATTTATTTCCAATTCCACTCCCTAAGTTTAACTGGTGCTAATTTACTGACTGGAAGCCAAATAATGGAATTTGCATGCAGATTAAGAATCTTGATGACACCACATTATTGTTCTTTTCTTTTCTTTTCTTTCTTTCTTTTTTTTTAAACAAAACTGTTTTAAAGAGCACCATTACAGATCAATCTACGTCAACACAATACAAAATCTGTATTTCAGTTTGCGATACAGTTGAATTTGTGACTTTACGATATTACGTCAACCGTTTTACGATACCCAACAAACTTTCTTCAGAGCAACGTATCTATCAATATCTCTCTCTTTTATATATATATATATATATATATATATATATATATATATATATATATATATATATATATATATATATATATATATATATATATATGTGTGTGTGTGTGTGTGTGTGTGTGTGTATGTATTGCATCATTCTGGAAGCAAGCAAAAATATTTTATTATTTGTATTCCTTCTTTTAGTTTAATGTCCCATAATTACAATGAGGAAAAACAAACATATGTGGCGTACGTAAAAACGTAGGTTACATGCGTAATTCCTGTACTTTTTGGACTTAGCATACAACCGTATGTAAAATCCTACAGCTAACGTGTGTTTTATACATACTTCCTATATAAGCATTCCGAATAAACGTACTTTCGGTACTAAAGAAAGAACTGAATACAGCCGGTTAGGATCTCACATACAGATGGACGTATATAACACATAGCCAACATATTTAACTTACGTATACGTATGTAATATACGGAAGACTGTTAAATGTCAGATATCCTGCAGCTCATGATGTAACATCTAAACGGGAAAAAGGCTGTACGTATGTAGCGTATGGATAACGTATGCTCCGTAAATATTTCCGTAGTAAACATAAGGATTCCGTATATTTGTACAACATACCGCTGTCCGGATAACTGATTTTTCTCAGTGTATGCTCCAAGCTGACGATGATGAATGATAATGAACGAAATGGTGGAATGAAGAAAGAGGGACGAAACGGAAGAATCACGAGAGAACCTCGGTGTTTGTCCACTGCGAAACCCAATTTATGAGAGCTGAGATCGAACTAGGGACCTCACGAATCAGTGATGAGATCACAAATTTTGGGCAGACAGATACTTAATGAAAAGAAATCTACAACATTATTAGCGCAAAGATAAAACATACTGTATATTAATTGATATACCTCATTGAGCTGAACAATATGATGAAAGTAAATGTAAATCTTCACGCGTAGTTTGAAGAAAATTGAAAAAAAAGGAATTAATATGGAAACCTAAAAATAAATGCTGTATGATAAGCGCGCCATCTATTAAAATGGAACTCATACTGAAGCATACCTTAATCCAGTTTTTCACTAAAAAGACGACAGCACAGATATGGTTAATGAGATCATGGGCGCCGCCGGGGCTGGGCCCCTTGGCTCCCGGAAAATTCCTTGCACATCCCCAAAATCTGGATAAATTTGCTTGGATCATTTTTTAGGTGTCTAAGAACGAAATGCATATACTTGAATGTCCCATCCGAAAGTTATACAAAAATCGGCCCCACTGAATACATATCATATTATAAATAATACAGAGTCTGGCAAAAAGACTTCTCGTATTTGGAGAGGGAGCTATGTAAGTTGTGGTGTGGACACGGCGGCGGTGTATATATCGATCGATAGCGGTACACATGTAATTTTCAGCAATTGAAATGGCGTGGTGCGGTGAGCATCGTGGGTTTGTTGTGGAGGAGTATATTAGTAATGGTGTTTCTGTGATTACTACTCAGCGAGCATTTCGGATTCAGTACGGACATGCCCGACATGATTCTGTTCCGGATAGGAAAACTATTCAAGTTTGGGTATCAAACTTCAGAGAAACAGGTTCTGCACCGAGAAAAACAATAGCCTATCCGACCTTTTTACGTGCTGAACGCTTTGGAGATTGCTGGATGGACGCTCTCACACGCGCCACATATTCCGACGTTGTTACAGTCCGAGATTGACCAGGCGATTTTTTCTTGGTGCAGAACCTGTTGCTCTCAGATTGATACCCAAACTTAAATATTTTTTTCTAACCTTAACAGAATAATTTCGACCAAGTCCGAACCGAATCCGAAATGCCCGCTGAATAGTAATCACAGGATCACCATTACGAAAATTTCTTCCACAACAAACGCACGATGCTCACCGCGCCACGTTATTGCAATTACTGAAAATGGCACGTATACAGCTATTGATCAATACCCGTCCACCGCCGTATCTCTACCACAACTCACACAGTGACCTCTCCAAATACAAGAGGTCTTTTTGCCGGACTCTATACTTTAATCTTTGTTTAATTATATGTATTGTGTAAAGTAGGCATAAGTGATATATTATATCGAGAAGAATAGAATGATATGATTGACAGTAAGTTTCATTACGAGTTCATAGAAAATCTCATTTTTATGGCGCTAAAAAGAAAGTATGTCTTATATTGCCAATAACGACTGAGAGTTTTAATTTTGGTGGAACAGATTGTTTATTTATGTACTGTATACGTAAAAAAGTAAAATAAAATAAATACTTAAAGACAACATCCTTTCTTTTGAAAAAGTAAAAAGAATCTGTTTTCAATGAAATTGCTTAGAGAATGTTTACCTATGTAATAAAAGAATTATGACGAGAGCTTTCTTATACCGCACAATCACTTGATTTACAAGAGAATTAAAGAATTTATAAATTGATTCTATTACATATAAAAGAGCTCTTGCGCTTATTTTAGTCATGAATAAATAGGATTTTTTAAACAGTAATTACCTTGAATTATCTTTTGCTTTTCAGTACGATTTAATTTACTATTTTTTTTAAAAAAATAAAGAAAGCATGTTTTTTCAAAAGATTTTTATTTATTTTTTAAATGTGTTAGGAAAAGTCGTTAAAATCTGAAATGTTGTATTTGTGGATATTAATCCCTGTGTACTAGATAATCCCGCTTTACTTTTTTTTAAATTTGATTTCAGCATGTCTTTCAGTAGCAAGACAATATTAGACGTGGATCTAAAGCGTAACGCGGGTTTCGAACCACATGAGCTCCCACCGGGAATCGAATCCTGGCCTTCCACACCAACTTGTTTTACTAAAGAATAAAGCTAGTTTCATACGAAAAGGATAATATCGATCTTTAAAATGAAACAAGAGATCTAATTTTAAAATATATATCGAATATTATATTGTCACGGGACTTATGTCGTCGTGAAAAATTCATCATGTATGACCTAGGGAAATGAGTTAAATTAAGGTTGAAAAATTTGAGGATTCGTTTGAACTATTCTAAGTTAAAGAAAAAAATGTAAAAAATGCACTATTAAGTAGCACATTGTATGCATTCTTGTCTATCTTCTTCTAATAGAGAGACTTATATTCCTAACAGTAATGCGCTGAATTGCAACACTTAGAAGTCGCACAATGATGTATGTCTGATAATAACAGTTTTTTTTCTTTTTTTTTTAGTATAGTAACTAATACTAAGAAACGAATTTCAATTATAAAAATCACTACGCAATATTTTTCATGTGAATGCTCCCCACTGGTGTTCATATAGGGAGTCTGGCAAAAATTGATGCGGTCAAAAGTGAGAGATGGAAGTTGAGAAATATGAAGCGTGGACGGCAAATTTATCAAATGTTTAATGAGATAATACTCTTTTATTTTAAA
Organism: Thermobia domestica; assembly: GCF_964235325.1. Classification (NCBI taxonomy): domain Eukaryota; kingdom Metazoa; phylum Arthropoda; class Insecta; order Zygentoma; family Lepismatidae; genus Thermobia; species Thermobia domestica. Next base: position 97,821,323 of record NC_137468.1, read on the forward strand.
ACAAATACCAGTATGTTCACTCTGACCACTGTAAAATAATGATTACGTACATGCAATGCAAGGAAAGGCAAGAATGCAGGCCAAAGTTTCATGCTTACCTCCTTTCTCTAGAAACATTATCTGGATGTGAGATTAAAAAAAAAAAGACAAATAAATTATATGAACCACCCCACCAAGTTTCCTCTTCCCATATCCTAGATTAAGTCCCGAAATATTACAGTTGTTACTGAAACACTTTATTTACGGAATTTGAATAGAATTATAATAGGTCTTACCGGATTTTTTTTTTAAAAACTATTCCTCCTCAACAAGAAATCCACAAGAATGAATTACCTCTTACAAATTTTTCGTTTTTTTTTTTTTTAATGTATGCTGTATTGCAGGACTGATATAAACTATTTGTATATGAAATATGTACGAACGAAATGGCCTGATATGTTTTTCAGCAAATCGCCCGAGAAAAAAAATCTCACCCTACGGTTGTGCTGTTAGCGTACACATGTTCAGCGTAAGAGACCCGAGTTCGATTTTTAGCACTAGTTCATGTGGTTCATATCTCACGTTAAGCTATAGGTACACGTCTCACATAGCCTCGCTGCTGAAAAGGATGGTAAGCTGAAAATTAAATAAAATCAAAAGATCTCACCCCTTAAGACTAAGCTAAAGCTACCCCTTCCGTCAGAATAATGACATATCACATTACAGAATTGTTAATTATATATTGATTTATTTGGCGAGCAAGCCAATAATATTAGCGAAAAAAGAAAAATGTCGTATAGAACATGAGCGACACCGCTGAGCACAAAGTGTTTAGTTATATTACCTAGAAAAACATGTTCTACCAAGAAACTGTTGTTTTATTATTCAGAATGGAAATACGAATAAGCATTAAATTATACTTGACGATATTGTAACTTGATTTAGTAATGTGAGATCGGGAATCGGTTATGTGAATATTAGAACCCAAGTATCATTAATTTAAATATATAAAAATGTATGTATGTATTTGTATGTATATATGTATTTGTACGTATATATGTGCGAATACGCGACAAAACGTACTAGCGACAAAACGTACCACCGACAAAACGTACCACTCACCCTGAGGCTGCTTGTGAAGGGTTTTCTAAAAACACTTTAAATAATGACAAGCGACAAAACGTACCACTTGCCTGGAGGGCTACTTGCGAAGAGTCTTCCAATCAGCCATCAAATAATGTCAGGCGACAAAACATACCACTTGATAGGACGGTATATAAGTATATATATATCGGCCAAAATAAGGTTAAAAGTTGAACAGATTGGTGCTGAAAAAAGTACCGATGCAAGACCAAGAATAGGACTAGGCTAAGACTAAGACCATGCCTGCAAGATTCTCGCAACACCAAGACCATACCTGCAAGATTCTCGCCAGACCAAGACCAGCAAGAATCATGCATATGCAATATTTGAATATTTGCTGATTTCCATCGCACTTTATCCAGGCTTTGGACCAGAGATGGATGGGCATTATTAGAGGGGCGCGGGCCCTTTCTCCCACAAGGACCACTAGCATCTCAATGTCACAAATCAATGTTTTCTTTCTACAGGAAGTCAATAGTATTAACAATTGACAATTAAAACCTGATATTCTTTCATCAGTATATTATTCTGAATTGTTCAAAATATTATATGAAGTTCAAGGAGAACGTATACTATATTACAAAATTAGCAGATGTTTTAGTGTACTAGTTTTTGATGCTACTGTATCTATCACTTTTGCATTCGAAATATTTTTTTAAATAAATCTTTTTCAATAGACATCAACAAGATGTTTTCAAATGTTCCTGAGACATGGTACTCGTTAGCCTATTTTTAATGTATTTCACTTTATTTCAATTTTGAAAAATTTCTTTTACCTGTTACCTGAGTTACGGGCAAAGTCAATAAAAATTTGTATGCTGGAAACCTGGATAAGTATTACTGCACAAATTACAATTCTGCAAAATTAAAAAGCAGCACACTGGACAATTTTGCAACACGTTTTGCATTCGCTTTCCTTGTAAACAAATGTATTTTCTCCTAATTCTGAATCACTTGCACTATCAGCACAACCATTTTCCTCGGTTGTGCTCGTCGTCAAGACTGACTTTCAAGGATATCCACGTCCTTCAAAAGTCCAAGTGAATACATTTATAGTATCCTTGGAAACTTCTTAACTGAAGTTTTTCAGAAAATATGTAAGTTTATCGAAAGGCACGTCTGGAAGTTCTGTTACTTGGTTGAAGTGGCTAGAGTACAAATAATCCATAAAGTACATTGCTTCTTGAATCTTGAAGAAATACTCAAAACTACCATGTCCAATATTGTGTTGAATGCTTCGATGCAGTACCTGGTCATTGGATACAAGCAGCTTCATCTTCATATTCACAGGAAAAATCTCTGAAGGCGAATTGTCCATAGGTCAATAGAAAAAAAAGAAATCATGTTCTAAGTCTTCAAATTTGTTATTGGTCCATTCTGCAAAGCTGAATGCTGCATTCTTAACGGATTCAAAATCATCTCTCTACTCTTTCACTTGGAACAGAGTAGTCTGCACCATCCGATAGGACTACACTAGCAGCCCCCTCTATTTGGAGATAGTTTGACAGTGAGGTCGTCACTTGAAATATCTTAAGGAACTTTTCTGCTTGTTTTGAACTTGAGAAGATCTCTTATATATCCTTTCGCTTTACACCTAGCTTTTGGTTTAATATTTTCTGTAGAAGCAATTTTCTTAATTGTTATGTTCAACTCTAGGCCTATATACAAAGCACTTTTTGGGTTCGAAAAATGACCAAACTTTTTCTGAACAACAGTGTTTTCTACCATCTTGTTTCCGCAATAACTGTAAGACACCTTTGTTAACATTTGATCTTCCAAATGTACATTCGCTGATAAGACTTACGCATAAATATCGCACAGTCATTCAGCAGAACAATGACACAGAATCAATGCAATTTTTTGTCAGATCACATATGACATGATTGAGTATATGAGCGTAACACCACACGTGTAACTGGGTTTCTTAGTAGTTAAGCGGTTAGCGTATGCGCCTTTTTCGTGGGAGACCTGCGTTCATTCCCGGCGGGAGCTCACGTGCTTGGGATTTCTCGTAAATCAGTATGTCCCGTCTCATATAGCCTCGCTGTTAAAAGGGCCGTTAAACTCAAAATCATCTGAATCACACGTGTAACTGATCATAGGTGAATTGAAAAAAAATCCGAATATTGCCCTTGCATGTTACTTGAGCCATCGGTTGAATTTCAAATACACTTCTTAATATCAAGATTCAACTTATGCAGAATTTCCAGCAGTAAACTGCAAAGACACTGGCCTGTGGTAGATATGCATTTTACAATGACAACAATACTTCGTAAAAGAACAGAGCACTGGCCTGAAACTACTATATCTTGAGTAGTGTCTAATAGAATAGAAAATATTGAAGCTTGAGAGACTTCTTTCGAAATATCTTTGATAAGTGTGCTGATAGCATTCAAAACATAATTCACCGTGTTTAGTAAAAGTTATGCGACCACTATCCTGCTTACTTCCTCGTATATGACTCTTCTCGGCGACCTTATCTAAATTACTTTTAAGGGGAAGATCAAATTTGCTTAAGAAAGGAATAATATCCAAAAAGTTTCCGTGATCTATAGCTGTGTCTTTCAGTTTATAGGCTGCTACATTTCCTCTGTAAATGAGCCCTCTTTTACCAATGAGTTTCTGCACTTCGACAACTCGATACATTACCTGTCTGTTCTTTTCAACCTTATACTGCCGTTGTTTTACCTGTTCATGAGGAAGTTGTTTCTTAACATGAAGTAGTATGTTTTGTCGCGGATTAAATATCCGAAATGTTTTAATTAGTCCATGACAGGTTGTAATTTATATAAGTGGTACGTTTTGTCGTGGAATAAATATCAGAAATGCTTTAATTAATCCATGATAGGTTGTCATTTATGACAGGTCGTCAAAAGTGGTACGTTTTGTCGCAAAAATTCAAGTGGTACGTTTTGTCGCTGGTACGTTTTGTCGGGACACCTATATGTGCGTATGTGCTAGCATGATTTTGGAATGCCTGTGGCTAAACTTCGTACACGTATGACTTACAATCTGCAAAATAATGATGTGGAGATAAGTGACTCTTAATACCCTTGGGGAAAACGAAAACCATTTCCGTGCCAAATGTAGTTGGTGTCCCGACAAAACGTACCAGCGACAAAACGTACCACTTGAATTTTCGCGACAAAACGTACCACTTTTGACGACCTGTCATAAATGACAACCTATCATGGATTAATTAAAGCATTTCTGATATTTATTCCACGACAAAACGTACCACTTATATAAATTACAACCTGTCATGGACTAATTAAAACATTTCGGATATTTAATCCGCGACAAAACGTACTACTTCGTGTTAAGAAACTACTTCCTCATGAGCAGGTAAAGCAATGGCAGTATAAGGTTGAGAAGAACAGACAGGTAATGTATCGAGTTGTCAAAGTGTAGAAACTCATTGGTAAAAGAGGGCTCATTTACAGAGGAAATGTAGCAGCCTATAAACTGAAAGACAGCTATAGATCATGGAAACTTTTTGGATATTATTCCTTTCTTAAGCAAATTTGATCTTCCGCTTTAAAGTAATTTAGATAAGGTCACCGAGAAGAGTCATATACGAGGAAGTAAGCAGGATAGTGGTCGCATAACTTTTATTAAACACGGTGAATTATGTTTTGAATGCTATCAGAACACTTATCAGAGAAGATATTTCGAAAGAAGTCTCTCAAACTTCAATATTTTCTGTTCTATTAGACACTACTCAAGATATAGTAGTTTCAGACCAGTGCTCTGTTGTTTTACGGTATGTTGTTAAAATGGTTGTTAAACAAAGTATTGCTGTCATTGTAAAATACATATCTACCACAGGCCAGTGTCCTTGCGGTTTACTGCTGGAAATTCTGCAGGAAGTTGAACCTTGATATTAAGAAGTGTATTTGAAATTCAACCGATGGCTCAAGTAACATGCAAGGACAATATTCGGATTTTTTTCAATTCACCTATGATCAGTTACACGTGTAATTCAGTTGATTTTAAGTTTAACGGTCCTTTTAGCAGCGAGGCTATATGAGACAGGACATACTGATTTACGGGAAATCCGAAGCACATGAGCTCCCGCCGGGAATCGAACCCAAGTCTCCCACGACAAAGTCGCATACGCTAACCGCTTAACTATTAAGAAACTCAGTTACACGTGTGGTGTTACGCACATATACTCAATTATGTCATATGTGATCTGACAAAAAATTGCATTGATTCTGTGTCATTGTTCTGCTGAATGACTGTGCGATATTTATGCGTGAGTCTTATCAGTGAATGTACATTTGGAAGATCAAATGTTAACAAAGGCGTCTTACAGTTATTGCGGAAACAAGATGGTAGAAAACACACTATTTTTCAAAAAAAGCTTGGTCATTTCTTGAACCCAAAAAGTGCTTTGTATATAGAGTTGACCATAACAATTAAGAAAATTGCTTCTACAGAAAATATCAAACCAAAAGCAAGGTGTAAATCGAAAGGATATATAAAAGATCTCAAGTTCAAAACAATTCGGACAGCAGAAATGTTCCTTAAGATATTTCAAGTGACGACCTCTCTGTCAAACTATCTCCAAATAGAGGGTGCTGCTAGTGTAGTCCTATCGGATGGTGCAGACTACTCTGTTCCAAATGAAAGATTAGAGAGATGATTCTGATGATTTCTATTGACCTGTCGACAATTCGCTTTCAGAGATGGACAAAGATTTTTCCTATAAATATGAAGATGAAGCTGCTTCTATCCAATGACCAGGTACTGCATCGAAGCATTCAACACAATATTGGACATGGTAGTTTTGAGTATTTCTTCAAGATTCAAGAAGCAATGTACTTTATGGATTATTTGGACCCTAGCCACTTCAACCAAGTAACAGAACTTCCAGACGTGCCTTTCGATAAACTTACATATTTTCTGAAAAACTTCAGTAAAGAAGTTTCCAAGGATACTATAAATGTATTCTCTTGGACTTTTGAAGGACGTGGATATCCTTGAAAGTCAGTCTTGATGACGAGCACAATCGAGGAAAAATGACTGTGCTGATGGTGCAAATGATTCAGAATTAGGAGAAAATACATTTGTTTACAAAGAAAGCGAATGCAAAACGTGTTGCAAAATTGTCCAATGTGCTGCTTTTTAATTTTGCAGAATTGTAATTTGTGCAGTAACACTTATCCAGGTTTCCAGCATACAATTTTTTATTGACTTTGCCCGTAACTCAGGTAACATGTGAAAGAAATTTTTCAAAATTGAAATAAACTGAAATACATTAAAAATAGGTTAACGAGCACCATGTCTCAGGAACATTTGAAAACATTTTGTTGATGTCTATTGAAAAAGATTTATTAAAGAATATTTCGAATGCAAAGGGATAGATACAGTAGTATCAAAAACTAGTACACTAAAACATCTGCTAATTTTGTAATATAGTATAGGTTCTCCTTGAACTTCATATAATATTTTGAACAATTCAGAATAATGTACTGATGAAAGAATATCAGGTGTTAATTGTTAATTGTTAATACTATTGACTTACTGTAGAAAGAAAACTGTGAAATTGATTTGTGACATTGAGATGATGGTGGCCCTTGTGGGAGAAAGCCCTCGCGCCCCTCTAATAATGCCTATCCGTCTCTGGTCCAAAGCCTGGATAAAGTGTGATGGAATTCAGCAAATATTCAAATATTGCATATGCAAGATTCTTGCTGGTCTTGGTCTGGCGAGAATCTTGCAGGTATGGTCTTGGTGCTGCGAGAATCTTGCAGGCATGGTCTTACAGCGTTTGCACACGTCCCCGGCAATGCCGGATCCGGTTCCGACAATGCCGGCGATGGAGTCGGCGGCAATGTAATCAAATGGTAGCTGGCACATGCTTTCCGACCCGGCAAAAAAGCCGGTGGAACTCCCGGCTCCGGCAAATGCAGCCGGACTAGCCGCCGACATGTCGGTGCCGGCTCCGGCTCCGGTTTTGTCGGCGGCAATGTTTTATTATGCGTAGATGCACACGCAGCCGGTAAAGACGGAGCCGGCTTGTTGATAGGTTTCTTCAATCTAGCTACAGTGAGTGAGTGGCAAGGCGTTGTGTATTTTTGTTTCTTTTCCTGTATTTGGATTTTTTGTTTACTTCAGTTTTTTGTTATTTTCTTTTTTTCACATCATATGAATATATAATGAAGAATGAAATAATCAAAATGACTATGAGGTACCACAAATATAGCGGCTTGTTATTTACATAAATTCTCAGCAAGGGAAATTCGGATCTTGTTTGAATTATCCAACTACGGCAACGCGAAAAGTGAGTTTCACACATGTATGTATGTATATTAATTTGTTATCTTCTACAGCTGAAACTTACTTAAACGATTTAAACAAAGGGGTCGTTGGATTCGTTTTGATAGAGAATATGTCTTAGCATATATGAAGTCATAATTTTTAAAAAATCAACATGGCGGAAATGAACAAAATGGAGATACTAAGAAATTATGAATCTAGGATAGTTGTCCAGTGCTTATCCTGTTAATTATGCAACCCAGTATGTACGGTATAAATATCCATCATAATCGTAGAAGTAGGCATTCCCAAGCATAACAAAGGTTGTAAATAAAATTAAAGTAAATAAAAACTACAACACAACTACAGAAAGAAATGAAAATGCACAAACAGAACAAGAAAATTTCTATTCTTGTGGTTGCATACTATTTTCCTTATAGATCAGAATAAAAATATGTACTCTGTCTTGTCTGGTATTTGTTCCATAGAACGATTGTATACTGAGTGAACAGGCAGCCGCAATGTTGCCTTTCCAGAACTTATTATTATTATTATTATTATTATTATTATTATTATTATTATTATTATTATTATTATTATTATTATTATTATTATTTTAAATAGCTTGATCTCAGCCTGTTTCAATTTTGAGAAATTTAAATAGATGTTAAAATTATGGCAACAAAAGTGAAAAAAAGAGAAAGAAACCAAAAGAAGGCCATATACCTCGTGCGCACACATCCACACACACAAAGAGCAAATAACCTTGTTTTTTCGATCTTCTGTTAAGTCTCCCCCGAGGGGAAAATATAGAAAAATAATAGTTTGCAAGACTCCTTCCATCAATCATTGATAGCGATTAGGTTTCTCCTAAGCATTTTCCTTTTGTGTGGATTGTCTTTCTTGGCTCCTGCAAGATCATAGTACGTAATTTGGAAAGGAAGGGGGGTGTTTGTTGAAAGAGGGAAAGGAATGCATAAAGAAGAATATCTTGTATAACAGTATGATTTGATTTAATCAACACAACAGGCTACAGCCGAAATTGCCTATGTTTTTGTTTTACAAGATGCAAGATGCATTGCAAAACGTTATCTATGAATGTTATGTCGGACATACTACATATGTAGGCCTATCTAGAACAAAATCTCCCCTGGAAAAAATCCTCCTATGCTGAAGAAAATTATAATTTAGTTCCGTTTCCTCCGTTCGATTCCAGGAAAGTGCTCGATTCGTCTATCTGTATGCAACTATGCAAGCCCACAGGGGATCAAGGACAGAAGTAGGTCAATTTGACAGGGGGTGGATTAAACTGACGTTTATCATTTATATGAAACTATTCTAGAGTGCCATACTTTCTGCGTGAGTGTCGCTATATATTACTTATTTCCGCTTGAAGTAGCTTTTTGATTTAGTGGATTGTTTTCTGCAGTGCACTGAAGTCTTGCTTCAGTGACAATTCATTTCATCGTTCATCGAGTGACAATGACTAAATTTTTTAGTATGATGTTTTGAATTTGATTGAATTAGTGGAAATGAGAGCTTGTCTATGGGACAAGACTACAGACTGATATAAAGATAAGGTGGAAAAGTTTTATTTTTCTTAAATGGACAAGAAAGTTTTATTTTCATTGTATTGTTCTTATTTACTGCTCTTTTGACATGAAATTTACCACATACATGTCTTTGCCGATTATACACATACTAACATTATAAGAAATACCGGGCGAAATCGTTATCAAATTATATTCCTAGAACAACATATTTATAGACATGCGGCAATAATTTTGGACATGAGTGTACAATCGAAGACATAAAAATGGGCCACTTCGATGTTCGGGGTACGGACAATTTACCAGCTGTCAATTTGCCACCAAAATTCGACAAAGCGGACAATTTGCCACCAGTTTTCGCAAATTCTTGACAATTTGACACTATTGGATTGTGGGTTTAAGTATAGGGTTACTACCTATTGTAACTTGTCAAAATTATTAATTTAGCCATGTTTTTCTGCGAATGCTTTTGATTAGGACTATATACGGACCAATTTACAATATACCTTTGTGTACTAAAGAAAAGATATTTGGGAATTTAGACGTCCTACGTCACTTGATTGACGTAATACAATTAACCTTGTTCTTTGCATTGAGCTATTTCTCAGATATTTAACGACCCTTCCATTTATTCAAGTCAGTCTGTAATATTACACGGCTCTTGCCAAAAAAAAAAAAAAAAAAAAAAAAATCTGAACAGCGCTGAATATGATTACTAATTCGTTGTACTGAGAAATCGAACGTTTGTTTAGACATGTGAAAGTAATTAATTAAAAAATTTCGAATCATATGTACGCAGCTTTTCATTTAATGTATAAAACGGACTCATGTTCTCCAGTTCACGTTCAAACTCAGACTACCTTTCGGCACGGGCATTACCGAGATGTGTGTGCAAAACAGCGCCGGCACCGACATTGCCGGAGCCGGCTCCGGTTTTGCCGGCTGCGTGTGCAAAGCAGCCCCGGCTCCGGTTCCGGCATTGTCGGTGCCGGATCCGGCATTGCCGGGGACGTGTGCAAATGCTCTTAGTCTTAGTCTTGGTTTTGCATCAGTACTTTTCTCACCACCAACGTGTTCAACGTTTAACCTTATTTTGGCCGATATATATATATACTTATATACCGTCCTATCAAGTGGTACGTTTTGTCGCCTGACATTATTTGATGGCTGACTGGAAGACTCTTCGCAAGTAGCCCTCCAGGCAAGTGGTACGTTTTGTCGCTTGTCATTATTTAAAGTGTTTTTAGAAAACCCTTCACAAGCAGCCCTCAGGGTAAGTGGTACGTTTTGTCGGTGGTACGTTTTGTCGCTAGTACGTTTTGTCGCGTATTCATGTAGTTTAGGCATATGCAACCAAACTTACACTGAGGAGATTGTGGTTGCATACTTATAAGAAGGTAAGCTACGTTGTGTGTTGTTCGTGATTGCATTACGGAAAAACTGTGAACAGTTTAAAATGAATTTTGGCACATAGTACCTCCCTCCAGCTGGGGTTTTATCATGTCATCTTGATTAAGGGAAGTAAGAGATTTAAAGTTTATACGGAATATCTCATACCAAAAATAGAGTATCTCATGGGTTTCTATCACTACATTTTTATTGAAATTCGCATACAAAAGGAGAAAGAGAGTCTAATTATACGCTCCTTCTTCTTGGGCGAAGAACGGGTATTTCAGATTATCTACTATAAAATGCTGCAAAAATGTTGTGCAATAGATAAGATTTTGGCTGCTTCCGGGTCAAAGGATGTATTTAGGTCATAAAATCTATCAAGGTCACTAAGTCTGAGAAGGGAGTCACTGAACCAGGTGACTCAAAATTCGTGAGACAAGTGACTCATATGACCCGGTGACCTATACCACTACCTCTCATGTAACGTCTTCAGTCTGAAAAAAGCCTTATCATATGTTCCATGTAGAGTACTTTACTATAACATACACGATCATTAAGAACGAAGAAAAAATGATTGGATGAACTCGAAATATGGGTATCGAGAAGAATCAGGAATTTGCATTGGGTAGAATAAAATACCAATGAAGAAGTACTGAGAAAATAAGAACAATATTGAAGATAATAACTGGGGAAAATAAAGTGATATTTCGGACAGGCAAATTCTTATTAGGGATACGATAAAGATATGATAGAAGATACCTAAAAGAAAAGATTCCAACTGATTGGTGATATCAAAGGACAGCAATTCTTATGTCAAATAACGGGCTTATAGCAGAAAACAGTTTTGCTTTGAAGTGGTATTTCTTCTAGGTAAATTTTCCTAGGAAGCTAAAATAAATTAATGGATATAATGGAGAGCATACGGAATATACCCACCTAATAATTTTATAGCTCAGTATACTGTCACTTTAAATCACGAATGTAATGGAGGGTATAAGGATAAATACACACTACATTTTTTAAAACGGTCGACCGTATACCTATCAAACATTCTATCAATACATTACAGCATATTACATCATTATGTATTTTTATCGGAAGAGTTCTCTCTCGTCTCGACAATTCTATCTTGTCGTCGTCTCGTTTCGTGCGCGACTCTGAATTTAAATTAGAGAATTTTTAATATTCATTTACCCCCCTACACACAAACACCCATTCAACTCGTACGTTATATATTATATACGGTATAAATATATACCAAAATAATGTCCCAGTGCAGCCTCTCTTATTTTCAATTTGCCCTGGATAACATTTTCTGGAAGAAACAGTGTTTGGAAGCTGCTAACTATGCGGCAAATTTCCTGTTAGTTATGTAGAACATTTATATAATGCTCCATATCCTTTACATTTATTCTAACGTCGGTTGTTCTAAGAGCTCAACAGTTCAAGCGTGGGTATATTATAGCTATAATGATACACTGAGGTTGAGAATATTCTAGGATAACGCTTTAAACGATATACTCAACGTTACGAGAAGGCTTACTATATTCTACACTATCATTAGATAGCAAAATCTGTAATGTAGTTCATTTTAGAGGAAAATAAATAAAATAAAATAATAATGAAAACAGAGTAGATCGTTCTTACAAATATCTCCTTTCGTCTCATGAAATGTACAGTAAGAACAATATCCTTACAATATTTTATGTATATATTCTTTTTAACATCCTTTGCTCTCATTATTGGCTTATTTTACATGATCCTTCTACACCTTGCAAAGCAATACTTCTTTAAAAAAAAATCTCAACGCTCCACGTTCTGCAAATTTCTCTTCTTTCATTTTATTTTTCCCCTCCCTCTCATTCTAACGCTTTTTAGATCCCCTGGTGTGTTATCATCGTTCTATCGCTCTTCGCGTAGTTAAAGGTAACAGGCATGGAATATTCCAGACCTTCACGGGGGTCGCATATCACGAACACTTCTAGCACACTGTACACAAATTAATGCACCATTCCAAGTGATTTACAGCTCATCCATATAACGTCGGATACACCTGGCTCTATAACCTGATGATTGCCTCAGTGGCACGTTTTTTTCTTCTTTTTTTCCATCTTTTATTTTTTTTATTATTTTGTTGGTGTGATGAGTTTGCGCAAAACGCTAGTGCAAGAAGGGGGAGGAGGATGGAGATATATATTTTCTGTCCTCTTCCCCTCCCTGTACCCCTCCCTCTTATTTGCTGCTCTCAGTTCTGAAATCTTCCGTTTATCAGTTTCTCGTATGAATTTATAACGAGAAAGTTCTAAAACAGGATAAAACGTTTACAGGGAAACGGATTATGGTAATTGAAAATCTCTTTTTCCAGTTCAAATAGTTCTGACATATATTCCCATACAGATGAAGAATGATGGTCGTGGAGCTGATCAGTGTTTCACGTTGTTTCTTTGTTTGCTTTGTTGTAAACAATATGTAGCCAGATCCATAAAACTATATTTATCAAATATTTTGAGCGCACTCACTCATTATTAAGACGAGCACGATCTGCTGAGACAAATTACAGGAATTTTTTGCATAACGTGGTTAATTGATTCCAGGAAATGCCCGTGTTATGCGAAACCGCGTTGTTCAATTTATTATAAAGGATTTTAATTGAATTTCTTAAGCACAAACACTTAAAATATCAAACAACAACAAAAAATGAAATGAAATCTTCCAGTTTAACGTCCCCAAATTATGTCTTTTTAAGCTAAGGGAGACGGTTGATTAAAGCAAGTGAATGATGATGGAAGAATTGGTGGAATGATAAACTGGGAGGAAACGAGAGTATCTCGAGAGAACCCACGGACACGATGTTGTCCACCACAAACTTACTTGGCCGGGGATCAAACCAGGAACCCTCGCACCAGAGATAAGCGCTCTACCTCTGAGCCACCGTGTCCCGAATACCAAACAAATTTAAAAACGAAAAAATGCTTAATTTTGTAAAATAATATAGCAAATCGTTTTAAATACAAAAACGTATTTTAAAAATTATACCTTTTCTTTTTACAATTGTATTCAAAATTGAAATTTATCCGTATTACGTTCCACATTATTATGCTCTGTGGACAAATGATAGTGAAACGAATATAATGGAATGCAAATGTGGGAGGAGAGGTAAGAACTCCGAGAAAACACATGGACTATATATTGTTCACTGCGAACTCATATGAACCAGACTCGAACTAGGGACTCTTTTGATCAGAAGTGAACTTCTATTACTGAGCTGGCGTGGGAAACTCGGGTTCAATTCCTGCCGGATGTGGTTCGGATTCCACAAGCTGTAGGTCTACATCTCATAAAGCCTCGCTGCTGAAAGAGACGCTAAAATCAAATCCAAATTTTATTACTGAGCTACCGTATCCCGAAACCATTGTTCAATTGTAGCTAATATCGTCGTATTACAAGCCAGTTCCTCGACTCATCTCACACAGTATTTCCATCTATATGCATACGTACTATTTACTTCTCTTATTTGGTTATAGTTAGAAATTTGGATTGGCCAATCTATTGCGAATACGTAAGTACGTGTAATAATAAAAATCGCTTTACAGCGAAACCTGTGTTGTTCAAAACCGCGTTATGTGTGATATTACTGCATTCAGTAAGCGAGAAGTTCATGTAAGCTCACAAATGAAATACATACCTACGTATATTTAATAAATAAATAACAGCAGCAAACGCACACAACTCACTGAAGGAGCAAACCCACATAGAAAAGAAACGTCTCTTCCAGGACGTCTGCGGGAGTCCTATTTTTGCTAGTGGATATCTTTGGATACTCGTTGGAAAACTAAATGTCGACTTATGTTTCAGAAATTGAACTTCTTGTGGGATTCCTGTGGAACATTTTTGGACTCTTTACAGAATAATCACAGAAGGGCTTTTGAACATGCAAACACTATACCGTAACAGGCTCATCAGACTGAAATTCAAGGGAAATGCCGTAGATATTTCCATTACCGTTAAAGTTTCTACTACAAGCCTGAATGTTCCGGGACAGGCACATTCCAAAGAACACATGTTGTATATGTTGTGCTGTGTGTGAACTGATACACTCAAAGTGTTCGAGGAGGTACGATATCGCAGTGACAAAGCAATCACCTGTGAGGTGGAAGATGTCTTTCCGATTTCAAACCATATGAGCCTATAGTGAGCAGCATGGTATCCGATTTTTTTCTCTCGGAGTCTCGCTTTTTCTCTGTGTGCTTATGCTATTAATATTCTCCCATTATCGTTTACTTGCATTTATCATACGTTTCCCTTTATCCTACAGAGCATAACTATGGGAGGAGATTTGCGTGAATATACAAGATTGCATCCGCTTTCGTACTGTATCCACATCCCATTTACAATTACTCTATATGTATCCGCAGATAATGCGATAACAAATTAGGGATGGGCAAAACCGGTTTTTTTATAAAAACCGAAAACCGACATTTCGGTTTTTCACCGAAACCGGTTTCGGTTTTCTCCAAAACCGGTTCGGTTTTCACCGAAACTGCTTTCGGTGAAAACTTTTCGAAAACACAAAACTATTTCTGTGAAAATGGATTCGGTTTCCGAGAACAACGAAACACCATTCTGGTCAGAAATAGAACAAATTTTGAAAAAAAAAATCCGGAATCGGTTTTGAAGAAAACCGAAACCGGATCAAGTGAAAAACCGAACCGGTTTTGGAGAAAACTGAACCGGTTTTGAAGAAAACCGATAACCGGTTTCTTGAAAATTTCCAAAACCGGTTTCGGTTTTTCTAAAAACCGAAAACCGAAAAACTGGTTTTTGTGCCCACCACTATAACAAATACATACAACTTATTTGTTCTGTGATAATTATGACATAAAAATAGTTTCTAATATAATAATTGTAAATGTTTCCTTTATAATTTAGTGAATTATGTATGAATAAAATTCTAGTTACGCTACATAACATAGAATAATATTCCAGCAGAAACAAATGACGATAATATATATATATATATATATATATATATATATATATATATATTATATTAGGTCGCAACAAAGTATATATAAATTAATTTCAGAGTCAATTGGTATGTTTTAAAAAATCTAATTATTCATAAGACACAAGCGTCTTTATTCAAAACTCAAAAGGTGAAACAGAGATAAAATTCCTTGAGATAGAAGTATAAGTCACCTCGAACAAAGTTGCGTAAAACCACGTTAGCACTTCATATATATTACAGGTTTAGGAAGCATATTTTTCGAAACACAATTTTGCTTCACTAATTATTTGGCCTGAAAAGGTAATAGCACATCAATACGATCCATCAATAACTACTTGAAAGTGTATTCTCCTCCATTGCATATGCCGTATATTTCAAAAACTTTCTGACATGCGTGCTCTTGTTGCTCTGTAAAATGTGGTTTCTTCTTCGGAGTTTTCTCCTTTAGTTTCCTTTCTGTACAGCTTCTTCTTGCTGATCGTTACGGCACCTCTTTTCAAATTTGACTGCTCCAAATGTTAGTTAACCTGATAGTAGATAGTCGACGCGAATGTTTGTCATGTTTTGATATTTGCTTCAATTTTCGATCATCCCTAAGTGTTGTAAACCATTTGTCACCCCTTCTCTGCTAGAGTCGGTACAGGACTAATTTTACGATTACCAAATAGTCAATTTTTTTTAGACTTTTGAACTAGGGGACGATTCTTGCTTGCCGCGGAATGTATTTTGTTCAAGTTATTCACAAGATTTTCATCATAGTTTGTTAAGTAGATAGCAGTGCACTGCATCATATATACTGCTTAACTAGATTAATTTTTGAGAAGAGAAGTTATTCAGAGAAATCTTCTAGCGAAAGAAGAGATCTAGTCACAATACATACTTAAAATGAAATGAAATCTTTCAGTTTAACTTTCCACGATTATGCTTATTAGGATAAGGGAGACAATGATTAAGGCAAGTGAACGATGATGAAAGTTAGTGGAGAATGTGGGAGGAAATTGGAATACCCCGAGAAAACCCACAACTTCTCTCTCTCTCTCTCTCTCACACACACACACACACACACACACATATATATATATATATATATATATATATATATATATATATATATATATATATATATTCAAGTTGGGACTCATCAGATGTCCGGGTTATTTTAACCCCAATCTTAACGTTCCGACTTCTGAGGATTAAAGTGACTGTAAATGAGCGCCAATTGCAATAGATGGCAACATTTCCTTGTGTGTGCGTGTGTATGTGTATGGCTATCAGTAAAATCCAAAAATTACATCTTGAAAAAGTGCCAGGCTACAAATTGATTCAGTAATTTGAGTTGAAAAATTTTGCACAGCGACAATGACTCATTGATAAGATTTTGGAAATTTTACCCAGAGACAAATTTATTCACGAATCAGAATGATAAACTTTGCCCACAAACTGACTTATTGTTCAGAATTAGAAAAATTGATTTTGCTCAGACAAAATGACTTATTAATTAGAATTGGAAACTTTATCCATAGACAAGTTGATCTATTACTTCGAGTTGGAACTTTGTCCACAGACTCATTACTCAGAGTATCATAATCTTTACTGTGTCCAATTATTCTGTTTCATTCATTGTTCATAGCAGGGACGTACGCAAGGGGGGGACCTGGGGGTCCGGACCCCCCCCCCCGAAATTTCGCCTTTTTTAAAAATTTAGCCTAATTTTAGGGGCAATTTTAAGAATTTTAATATAAAATACCTTCATATTTAGTTTGGACCCCCCCCCGAAATAAATTCCTGGGTACGCTACTGGTTCATAGCACTTTATTTTACACCTCAGCAACATATCTTCTGTAACTATCTACATAAACAGTTTCAGTAATGGATAATGAAAGAAACAATATATGTGCACGGACCATGCTCTGAGTATTGATTCAATTTGTCTGCGTTTCAGTACCCATCTCTTGAATATGTCTGAAAAGATTGTAGATCCATAAATAAAACGTGCTGGGATCTGATCCTTCCTACACTCACTACAACACATTTCATTCTCACCAGAGACGTACAAAGGAGCTGGAGCCTCGGTGTCCGGACCCCTACCGGCATCCCGGTCTTTCTATAAATTTTAGTCTAATTTTAGGGGTGATTTTAAAAATTTTATAAATTTTAATACAATTTATCATCATATTGAATTTGAACAACCCGTCCGAAATAAATTCCTCAGTACATACCTAATTATTAGAAAAATTATGGGTTAATACAGTAATGACTTGAAATGTATTTTATTTGTACCCTACTCTTGCTTGGTGACAAATTTATATTTCGCAAGAACCTTCTCTCTGAACACCGATTTGCTATTTTAATGATTAAAAAGAGTAGGAATTGGAAAAAGGTACATTTTACAACTCCTCCACATTCCTTGGGCGTGCCCTTCGCTTCTTCAGTAGCGCAGAACCATTGAGTTATTGCCCGTTGCTTTTTCGAAACACGACGCGATGACTCAGCAAAGACTAACTTCCCATCCCATTCCTTTTTCCAGTTCCACCATCGCGCCACCCAACTTTTCTGTTGTATTCCTCCCTGCCTTTCTTTCCTCCTGCATGCATACGGAAAGAACGAGAGAAGTAAAGACGGAGGGGAAGAAGGGAGTTCTACCCACCTCCCCACCACTAACTTCCTCGTCCTCTCATTCCCTTTTGCCAACAAGGCAACAACGATCTTGGAAGAAAACAAAACTGCAATTGTTACTCTTGAAATGCTGGAACAAAAGGTTTTTCCTTTGCATACTCGTGAGCCGTATAATTCACAATACAGAACCATTGTTTTCTTCCAATGCACATCTGCCTACAGTCTATAAAAGTCACGGTGTGTAAAGGAACATTTTATTCCATCTTACCTCTCCCAGTACACATACAGATATTTTATGCTCTATACACACGTGCTGTACGAATACTTACATAAGAAAGAAAGAAAGAAAAAGTTTACCGGGTTTTATTCTGAAAGCAATCTGGAATATTCAATCTTTTAAGCGGACGTCTCATGTTATGCATGGGAAGGTTCAAATCGACCCAACCTGCTATCAAATTAAGAGTGATTATCGATAAAAACAACAGACTAAAAGAAATAAGAATGGGCGGCGGTTTGATAGATGATCATCAACATGGGCGGTGGATAAATATATCAAACATATTTAGATTTGGGCAGAGTAGACGGAAACCGCAGTCATGATAGAAAATCATTAGCTATCACAAGTTCTCCTTGATTGTTTCACGAGCAAGGAAAGCAAAATCTCTTCCGAGCTAATCGTTCTCTCGTACAGTCATGTCTTCAGAGCCTTACAAGACAGAAGTTGGTTCCTCAGCAGAAGATAACGAAAAGAAGAGATCTTCCAAGGCTTCAACGTCTAGCAAATCCAGTTCCATGACTAAGATCAATCAAGAGATGCATCATCCAGTTTGGGATATCCAGCTAAAGCACACAGATGGAACCGGTTCTGAATCGAATTCTGATTCAGAACTATCAGAATCGGAGCAATTTCTCACCAAAGGAGCCTTCCTTCTAACACCGAGCCAAGATTTAACATTGGAAAGAGCCAGCAATATTTGTGAAAAGATGAACTTTAAGGGTCCTTTCTCCCTTACCAAAACTGCTACCGGTATTCTGTTCAAGTTTGGAGAAGTGGAGGATTATCAGCTAGTGTACAAGAAGGGTTTTCGAAAGGTTACAGGTGCCAACAACTACAGGAAAGTGCCAATTCCTTGTAGACCTCTGAAAACATATACAGTGTTTGTTCTTGAAGTGCCTGAAGAAGTTCCTGAAGAAGACATCAAGCATGCTTTATATAAGCTCCAATCCATACTAGAAGTTGTGCGTCTACCTCAGTTGGTTCCCCTAGATAAACTTTGTCCACTGATACGAATCACTCTCGCTTCTCAAGAAGAATATAATTATCTTCTTCAGAATGGTGTTGATTTCTATGGTGCTACGTACTTCCCAACAGAACCTGCTCGACCGAAGAAAGTGAAAACAGTAGGATCCACAGTATCAACCACATCGCGCGTTAAGGAGCTTGTGCCTGTCTTTGATGTTGCTGCAAAAACACTACAGCCTACAGAGAAGACAGTGAAAGCTAAATCGCATTAGTTTTGTGAATGAAATTTTCGTTATATCCGCAAACAGCAGAAGCTTATAACTGAAGTTGTTAGAAAACTTGTGACTAGTGCAACTGTGAAATTTGCTTCATAAGGGCAATAAAGTTTGAAATTATAAGTGTAAACTAAATTTATTGTGACGGCACCAAGAGTTGCTTTCTATATTTGAATTAGCCAATGAGTGAAACTTTTGAGTTTCTTCATTTTGATACATCGAAAAGAAAAAACTCATTAGAATACCAAGCTTATATTTACACTGTGCTTAATTTTGGTTATCATATGACTGATGCCGACTTAATATATTTAGTTTGCTATAACTATTATGATCGTTAGTTATATTTAGAAAATTACATTTGCACTTTCTGTAGCTGTAGTTGTCAAGTTTTGAATTTTATTTCAATCTCATGACACAGTTACAGCTCTTAAAATTAAGAAATCGTAAAAATATAATAAACATACCTATGATTCCAAATATACAAATAGTATACTAAGCTTCTTTAAACATTACTTTTTCTTCGAATAAATGTTCAAATATTACTTTAATTGTTCTTTTTTGTTATCATTTTTTTAAAAAAATGAACAAGCTTTTTACGTCATAAGGTATTACAAAGAGACGACACCATTGTTACACACACATAAACGAGTTTAACGCCCACCCTGCTGGTTTAGTGGCTAGTTCGTAAGTCTGTCGTGCAGGTAGTCCTGGGTTTGATTCCCACTGAGAGAGCGAGAGAGATTTAAAATTTGAACACATTGCAGTCGTGTACACCTTAAACTGTAGGTCCATATCCCATATAGCCTTAGTGTTGACAAACTACGCTAAATTTGAACAAACAAACAAACGCCGCATGGAGAACACGGGGCTCAGTGGTAGAGCGCTTTCCTGTAGTACGTGAAGTCCGTGGTTCGATCCCCGACCAAGTACGTTTGTGGTGGGCAACATCGTGCTCGTGGATTTTCTCGGGATATTTCTGTTTCCTCGCACTTCCTCATTCCGCCAATTCTTCAATCATTCACTTGGTTTAATCATCGTCTCTCATAGCCTAACAGATATAATCGTGGAACGTTAAACTCAAAGATTTCATTTCATTTTCAAACAAACGCGATTAATAACTCATTGCGTGTATACTCCCTTTCTTCTAACACTTTTAATATAGAGGTGTGCGATATTTCGGTATACAAATCGATATTTTTCAATAATTTTCAATATTTCTCGATATTTTGATGTTAACGATATATATATATATATATATATATATATATATATATATATATATATATATATATATTTGGTCTAGGAATTAATTCGTGCGGGTGGACAAGAGATGGCGCAACGAACGGAGCGTTCCACAGTTCCGTGTATCCACACATGTGTTGCAAACCCCTGTCATCGCGTATCGTTCGTAGTATAGGGAAGTGGATTAAAGCGTCAACAACACCAGTTTGTAGTTAAGTGAACATGGCGCAATTTGTGCCTGATAAAGTGTTTTTGCGGGGTGTCCTGCTGCATTACTTTAACATGCAGAAAAGTGCGACTGAAAGTCATCGTATTTTGGTGGAAGTGTATGGTGACCATGCTCTAGCTGAGCGAACGTGTCAGAAGTGGTTTGCACGGTTAGAAGTGGTGATTTCGGCTTGGCAGACCAAGAGCGAGCTGGACAGCCAAAAAAATTTCAAGACGAAGAATTGACAGCATTGCTCGAGCAGGATTCGTGTCAAACGCAGGAACAACTTGCAGCAGCATTAGGCGTTGATCAAACAACAGTCTCCAAACGCTTGAAAGCCATGGGAATGATTCAAAAGATGTCACATTGGGTTCCACATGAATTGAAAGACAGAGACGTTGAAAGACGAAAAACCATTTGCGAATTGCTGCTTCAACGACAGAGCAGAAAGGGGTTTCTGCATCGAATTATTACGGGTGATGAGTAGTGAATCCATTACGAGAACCCTAAACGAAAAAAGGCCTGGGTGAAACCAGGTGAACCAGGTCCATCACAACCAAAACGAGATATTCACTGTGCAAAGGTTATGCTGTGCATATGGTGGGATATGAAAGGTGTGGTGTACTATGAGCTGCTGCAACCGGGTGAAACTATGAATGGAGAACGTTATCGACGACAATTAATGCGTTTGAAGCAAGCTCTGGCCAGAACACGACCAGAATGGGAGAACAGACATGATAAACTTATTGTTCAACATGATAACGCTCGCCCACATGTCGCAAAACCGGTCAAAACCTATTTAGAAAATGTCGGATGGGAAGTTTTACCCCACCCGCCGTATTCACCAGACGTTGCTCCTTCGGACTACTACTTGTTCGATTGCATGAACAACGATTTGATTGGACAGCGGTTTACTTCTTCAGAAGATATCGAAACATGGGTCTCTGACTGGATCGCTTCCAAGGATGAGGACTTCTTTCGACCACGGAATCCGTACATTGCCTGACAGATGGGCGAAAGTGGTGGCTAGCGATGGACAATATTTTTCTTAAGGTATTTATGTATTTTGTGTTTGTACTACAGCTTCAATGTGTGCGTACCAGCCGCACGAATTAATTCCTAGACCAAATATATATATATATATATATATATATATATATATATATATATATATATATATATATATAGTTTTATACTTTTTGGTATTGCAGTATTTTTCAAGATTTTTTTTTTTTGATATTTTGACACGTGTGATATTTTAGTACTTTCCGATCATTGATATTTCAATATTCTGGCTATATCAATATCCTTGATATTTTGATGTTTAATATTTTTGGAGATATAGATCAAGTTTCGATGTTTTGTATGCTGTGGGTGCTGGGAATCTCACAGCTATATTATAATATTGTATTTTTTTCTAAACTCAATACACACTTTTCAGATTTTTAAAACAACATATTCCACGGTTACTTTCGTATATTAAAATAATAATAATAATAATAATAATAATAATAATAATAATAATAATAATAATAATAATAATAATAATAATAATAATAATAATAGGTTTTCTCCAGCATATGAAATATAGTGCGATTTTCGATGAGTACTAATACTGTTGAACATCTGTGCTTTCTTTGTGGGATTTTAAAGCCCATTAGTAAATATGGGGAATTATTTTTCTGTGTTCCTTGGAAGCAAATGGAATTTTAAATGTCTTACCGATTTCTTTTTGAAATCTATTTAAATGTTCCTCACTACTTTGTGAAAATTACATTTTGATTAACAGAATTTTAATATTCGGTAATCAAATTTAATTTATATATAATAGCAAATTCATTTTCAAAAGGCACTTAAGGCATTAGCTTAACTCGAAGAAGAAATCAATCTATATATATAAAAGAGAACGTACAAATCCTTTGTTCCCTCATCACGCTAATACGGCTGAACCAATTTCTTTCATTTTTGGGGGGTTATTAGGATTTGGACCCTAGATGGTTTTTATCATATCACTTTAATTTTTAATTACCAGTGTCTTGAGATAATTGACCATTCAAGTGTCCATAACGTACAAATCCTTTGTTAGTTCATCATAGGTAAAAATAAACGTATTTATATGCAACCCGCATGACCGTGTCACTCGGCGGGTTAACATAAATGACAGGCGATATAATGTTAACATTTACTGCAATCTACTATGGTTTTTTTTATCTAAGTAACAAAGTTTATTGCGTTCCGGGGTGACCGCAGCGAAGCGGGGCGGGTTAACATAAATGAGAGGCGATATAATGTTAACATTTACTGCAATCTACTATGTTTTTTATCATATCACTTGAAAGCGAAAAAGTAAAAATTATCTAAGTAACAAAGTTTATTGCGTTCCGGGGTGACCGCAGCGAAGCGGGGTGAACGCTGCTAGTAAGATTATATAATTGAAATTCAAGTTTCTTTTTTCAAAGGAAGTATAAAAATATAAGTCTCTATAGAAATCAATGAGCTAAAAGAAAAAAGTGGCGTAGATGTAACAATGTTAATACTTATCTCTATTGTTTGGGATTAGATTCTGTCTCGTACAATGAGTGACTTCATCCCTCAATTTTAAAACACATCCTTCTATATTACGTCTTGAATTGATACAAAGAATTGCTCACGCTGATAAGATAATAACATCATTGGTTATATTGTCTTTTGAACACAATGAATGAACATTTACTGAATACTTGGAACTATTTTTGATGAAATGTTACACGGCGATGTAAGTCGGGTAAATGAAATCTTTCAGTTTAACGTCCCACGATTATGTCCTTCAGGGTAAAAGAAACATAGTATTAAGGCAAGTGAATGATGGAAGAATTTGTGGAATGAGAACGTGGAAGGAAGCGAGATTATCCTGAAAACCCACGGACACGATGTTGTCGACCACAAAATTACTTGGATTGAACTAGGGACCCGAAGCACCAGAGGTAAGCACTTTACCACTGAGTTACCGTTTCCCTAAAAGTTAGGTAAAAATAAAATATTTCATTAATACTTTTACAAATGTATATATATTTTAAAGTTAGATCTCTTGTTTGGTTATAAAAGGCAGATATAATCCCTTTTTGTCTGCAAACAGCTTTTACTGTTGAGTAACGCAGGGTTATTAGTTCACAAGTTCGAACAACATTTTAGATTTTCACAATTTTCATAACATATTTGAAAGCGAAATCAGATAAAACGCAATTTTTTAAAAGCATGATTTCTTTTCTTTTTAAAATAATGAAGCAAATCGTATTAGGCTCCAAAAAATAAAAAAAAAAAAAATTAAAAAAATTAAAAACATGCTTTTTTGAAGAAAGAAAAAGTGAAACAAAATTAAATGTCGTACCAAAAAGTAAAAGAAAAATTAATTTGTAAACATGATTTCTTGATTTAAAAAAAAAAGTATCACACAAAATAAAACAAATCTACTAAAAAGTAAAAAATACAGTAGAAACTCGATTAACCGTCACTCTTTTAACCGTCACTCTCTGTTATCCGTCACTGCTCCGGACAGTACTGTACTTTAAATGTGCCGTAATTGACGCCGTGTGCCATGCAGAGCACGGAATAAAGTGTAAGCGAAATGGACTGAAATAGTCATGCGTCACTTCCAGTCATGCTAGTTTCCACACAAAAACTTGGCACAGTACTGAAACCCTTACGGTAATTTAAATACAGTATAAGCATGTATTATTCACTTGTATAAGGTTATTTTTTCTTCCAGAACCTTTTAAATCTACTTAGTGTAGAGGTTTATAACGATATTTCTGTTATCCGTCTATTCGCTTAACCGTCATGGTCCCGGTCCCGAGGGTGACGGTTAATCGAATTTCTACTGTACATATAAAGACATGTTTTCTTTGGAAAAATAATAAAAAATAAGACGTATTAAAAAGTAAAAAAATCCTGTTTTCAAGAACATTACTTTTCCATTTATACATTGCTTAAAAAGAGCATGGGGATCGCTCTCATATACAATCATACGATCACTTGATTTACATGAGAATTGATCAATTTATAAATTGTTTCTCTATCAGAGCTCCTAATACTTCTTTTCTTTTCAGTCATGCATACATATATATTAAAATAATTTTCTTAAAAGAATTTCTTTTTACTTTATATTCTGTTTGTTATATTTTTTTAAAAAAAAGAAAGCATGTTTTTTTTAAATTCTTTTAAAATGTTATTTTTTTGACAGCAATGTTGTTTGCTAAAGCAGAACTGGAGTGTTCACCCATATATCATTTACTACGTAAGTAAATGCCTTTACTTATTCACATTAACGAATGTTGAAAACTAGGAATAATTTTGTAAGAGTTCATCTGGTGATGAGAGAGAAGTCATCCAACCAGTGGCGGATCCAGGGGGCGAACGGGGCAATTGCCCCCTCCCCAGAACAGGAAAGTTTTTTTTATTTTATATATAAATAAAACCCATTCCAGAGTTTGAAGCTATTAAAAGTAGTCTAAATAGTAGTATTACAACCCACCGCCCCCCAAGAAGTCCGTCCTGGATCCGCCCCTGCATCCAACACTAGGAAAAATCAAAGATTGAACTGAAACATCATCCATCATGAATGGTTAGAGTTAATTGCTTTGGTATGAGTAGCTAAGATTTGGTTCCCGGTTGGAGTTCATGTCGTTTTGATTCACTTTAAACTATATCCACGTCTCACTGTGCCCTTGATACTAAGAAGGAATGTTAAATTTTCAAGACGATCTTGAAGAAGTATTACCTTCGAACTTCGGTTGATGGGTTGATTTGAGGTGATAATAGGAAATTCCGCACCGAAGTTTTTTTTATTCCCCTCATGACGATAAGGTCAATGTATTGAATTTTTCACACATTAAAATGTCGTGAAATCTAGAATAACTTAGAAACCATATAATAAACTATTGGCTTCAAAGTTTGACTTACCTCAAAACTTTTTTTTTATATATATATATACTTTCGAGCGACGGTAGAAGAGAAGACAATACGGTAATCATGAAAAAAAAAATGAATTCGAGGTTTCAACGGAATTTAAACGCACCGTACAATTTATATTTGTTCAACTATATTCCAGAAGCAGCTTGCGAAATCAATTGTCATAGAAAGCATTAGCAATCAACAACTATAGGGCTCCCATTAACAAGGGAAAGAAAGAAAAAGGAAAGTCGGTCAGCCCTCGCAAAAGTACTCGCCTGGTGAAACTGAAGAATAACGCTGGAAAACTGTCAGAATGGCGAGTACCAAATTCGAATCCAGGGTCTCCCGATTGTTAAAGAAAAACGTAGATGTCCTATCCGTAAAATGATAATAATATACAATATAAAACTCCTTCAATTCATCAGATGATGGGTTTAAGAACTTAATATAATCGGTGAGTTCATATTAGAAAAAATATGTCTTGCTATCTATTACAGCTCTTAATCTGGAGGAATCAGTTTTGAAACCGGAAGTGGTAGTATATTTCTACCTCTTCCGGTTTTAGTAGAGAAAAGAGCAGAGATGGAACCTATTCTTGGTGGACTTAATCTATATTATGCCTAGGTGTATACGAGGAGGATCCAAAAGTAATGATAATCTGACATTTGTAATACACACAAAAAACTAAATAAAAGCGAAGAAAACGGAGAACATAATTTCGTTTCTCTATATTCTTAAAGTTCTACATAAATACATATATATAGACCATATATTCTGGGAGAAACATCATTTGAATATGAGTAATCGATGTGATAACAAGATAATGGAGAAAAAACGAAGTTGCCATCACTATCATTCGAGAAGCAGGCTTAGAACTGCTCGAACACCACCCATATTATCCAAATACAGCCCCCAGTGAGTTTTACCTCTTTCTCAGACTCAAAGAAAAAGCTGAGGAGCAAGAAATTTAAAGATGACAGTGAAGTGACGACTGTTGTGGAAGAATTTTGGGAGGATCAAGACAATTATTTTTTATAACGGTATTTAGGGCTTAGAAGAAAAAGATGGAATAAATGTATTGACTTGTTGGGAGTCTATGAAGATAAATGTAATTATTTTAAACCATAACCGTTGTTCATACTTCATTACTTTTGGATGATTACTCGTATATATATACGTGTGTATGAAATATTTCCTTCTATCTCTTAATTTCTTTTTTTCTCTGATACGTGTTCACAGGCAAATGGATGGACGGATAACCGTTCTATAGCATATTTACACTTAGGTACAACAATTCGAAAGTTACGAAGTCAGATTAGAATCTTCCCACATGAAATAGTTAAATAAATCCTTCCGCTTTAAAATTTCCGCCCAAACATAACATCCTAGTGATTGAAACCTCGTTAGCAACGCAATTGACATTAAAATCAACAATAATTCATTGGTATTTTAATACCATTATTATCGCTTTAAAACTACATTCTCATGTTATGCTTTGAAAACTATTATACATATTATGATAACATGTTTACCAGTATCTCTTTATTACTACTAATTAAAATAAATGCAGAATTATGTCAGAACCCCCCCCTCTGTAAATCTTGCTAGTGGGGTTGTTTGACATATTTCCAATTGTGACATCTATTAACATTTCATATTTTTTTTCTCCGAGAATTAAATAATCGTTTGATTAATTATTCAAATCAGGAATATCTGAATAATGAGATAATATTTGAATAACAAATATTTTGAGTGATTTTTAACACAATTAATCTGTTTTCCCAACCCTTAAAAGCGATTGTTTTGGCTTCTAGGTATGCAATAGAGGCTTCGAAATTATAACCCTGCAAATTTGTCTCGAGATACAGGAACAGGATATTGCTAGAAAATTAAGGAGGTCTCACTTTGAAGGTATGTTTATTGCTTCTTTATCGTTAAGCCCAAAATTACACACAAACATCATACATGAACATATCACCATTAAAAAAAAAAAAAAAGAATCAATAAGCCCTTCGATTGGTCGATACGTTTTTCGTCAGCAACTCGGCTCTATAGTATAAGACCAACAAGCAATTAAAAAAAAAAAGTAAATCAAATATTTAGTTTTTCGTCGGTAAATCAAATATTTAGTTTTTCGTCGCACGGTTGCTATGTACACAGAAAATAGCTATATCAATGACACATAAGGGCCGTGTGTAAGTCGATCTATGTTCGATTTTGAGACAGGCCTGGAACTACGCCAATTCCATCGCAATTTGGAGTAAATTGTTAAAAATGGTTGTCGTTAAATCAAATACCTGACATGATACAATATCGGTGATGATTTACATATAGTTGCCAAACAGTTACTTTTGCAAAAACATTTTCTTTCTTATGAAACAGACATGACTCTTATGAGGGATAATAAAATGTGACATAAATTATTTATAGTGGTTATGAGAAAAGCAGCGACGTAGGGAAACATAGTGAATAAAGGAACAACAGATGGCAGCATTTCTACTAATGTAAATGTTGTCAGCATAAATAGGCTTGTAATGGCATAATTACAAGGCTATTTATGCTAATAAGTGCAAAACCACAGTGGTTGGAACGAAATAAATGCATGGTAATTAGAACGAAGAGGTTGTGGTATCAAATATAGAAGTATGACTGGAGAAAATAGAAAAGGTGGCTAATTTTCGATACCCAGATAGCATTATTAATAATGATGGAAGTGCGAACGCGAAATTAAAGCAAAGATAGGAATAATGCAAGAAGCATTTTAGGAAAAGAAAAGTCTATGTTTTGAGTCCTTGGATAATAAAGAGTAAGAAAAATGCTTTATGTATTGTACGTGTGGGATAAAAACCTGGGCATTACACAAAGACGACGAAAAAAGACTGGAAGCTTTCGAAATGTGGGTGGAAAAGAATGTAGAGAATCAGTTGTATCAAGCGGAAAACGAACGAGAGGGTGTTGGAAATGGTTGGGGAGAAAATAAAAATTTTGAATGTAATTGAAAAGAGGAAGAAAAATTGATTGGAACGTTGCCTGAGAAGAAATTGTATAATGAAGAACGTGTTAAAGGTATGATGGCAGGAAAGAGAGGGAGAGGGCGAAGGAGGCTACATTTAATGGACAGTATGAAAACAGAAATTCGTCTGTGAAGACGAAGAGGTTCGCTGGAGGCCGTGGAACATGGAAGCATTCTAGCTGCGGCGAGGGACCTAGAATAAGGACGACGACAATGATGATAATGATGAGAGTAAAAATGGTTGAACGGGTTGTATATGGATGTTTGTTAATAATTAAATAATTATAATAAACTCTGATCCAAATAAAAGTGCAGTTATAGATATCTGGCATACACCATTAATCAAAAACATTAAACTAGTTCAACTCCTTCGTTGTACCTTGTCTTTATAACTGTTACTCGCTGTTAGCATCTCATTCGTAATAACAGAACGAAACTCATCCGTAGTAGATGTAGCTATATTTCTACTCTTCTTTTCCAAACCATAGTTCATGGGATGAAAATATGGGAGCAATCACAAATAGGTTCAAACATTTAAAACCGATTTAAAGCTTTTAAAAAAGTGTAAAGCACAATTATTTATATAAGAAGACATTTTAATTATCAAGGCATGGTTTCTAACTAACAAATGAGCTAGGGATCAATGTGCAGTGAATTTACTAGGACTTTTCACGGTGTGATTTTTCTGCAAAATTGTAGTTGCTAATACTGTACCAATAAACAAAGATATGGCGTAATAAAAATTTGAAGTTAGTGATTCAAGATTTTAAAAAGAGGAAACTGTAAGCATCTTCAAATGGGCGAAATCAAATAATAAGAAATTCTGGCAAGTTATTTCAACTGTCTTTTGTAAGGCGCTGTTTTCAACTCGGTAATAAATTTCTGTTTTCAAAGTGTGATTTTGTCAAGTTATCACATGTCCAGAATTCTTATATAATAGTGGACAAAACATAAATATAACAAGAAAACGGCACCACAAACTTCCAATGAATCAAAACGAAACAAATTTGCTCAAGCCTTAATCCATAAATAAGGGAAAATCTGATTTATTTTATTTGATTATTTCTTGACAAAGTAGTTCTGAGGAGAAGTGTCTAGTATGAGCAGATGAAACATCACTGAATAATATGAATTTATCTTCCAGTAATTTTACAAATTATTATTCCAAACTAGATCTTAATCATCATAATAAAATACTACTAGTACACGAACAATATGCCGTAAGATTAGAGAAACAAATAGACAAAGAATCAGGCCGGGAAAAGAGTGAGATCTGATATATTGTCTGATTATTGAAAAGTGAAAATATTTAAGATCTGTACCATAAGTATATTGCAAGTTGAAAACATTGCATTGGTAATAAATCTCTCGGATAGTATTCGTAGTATATACTTTCACCTTGGTTTCTACTCATAATTGATATTTAGACATTTAAATACCTAGGTACTTAATGTTTTTACCGTTGTTAGGATTTATAATAATCAAATCTTTATTGTAGTATAAAATAGTTATTTACATGGTAGCTACAACTTAGGATAGTATCTACATACATACACTTGCAAGATGTCTAAGAAATACAATCTTGATATTTTTAAACACTCATTTAGAGCCTTTCTATTTCAGGTATGTCCGTTCTGGCGCTGCTGTCGATGTAAGTCCATATTCAAAAGGTTATTGGAAGTCAGAACCATTAAATTGCTTTTTTGGAAGAAATACCAGATTTTTCAGTGGAGAAAGGTAGAAAAGATATGGGATAGGGGAAGATGTAAAAAGATATAATAATAATAATAATAATAATAATAATAATAATAATAATAATAATAATAATAATAATAATAATAATAATAAATGGAAGATGGTGGCTCAGAGGTAAAGTGCTCACCTCTGGTGCTAGTTGTCCCTTGGTTGGATCGCAAGCTGTGTGGGTTAGTGCTGGAGATCGTAGTGTCTGCAGCCGAGACTGGTAGCTTGGTACTGTAATTAAGCTTCCTCACGTTAGAAGCATTGGAAAGTGTGGTGAAGCACTCAACATTATAACTACAGGTTCTCTCGTTTTCTCCAATATTCTCATTCCAACAATAGTTTCATATAATAATGCACTTTCATTAAATCATCTGTTCTCTTTAGCCTAAAAAAGTATAACTGCGGGACGTTAGATGAAAAATGACATTTCATTTTCGACTCAACCAGCCACACGAAAAAGAATATAAGGTCTGTACATCAGACCCCAGGGTATGGATTCGATTTATTTTGTTCGATTTATTTTTTTCGATTTTATCTGTACCATAAAAAAAAAAAAAAAAAAAAAAGTTCTGTGCAGCAGATCCCAGAGTATGGATTCGATATATTTTGTTACAAAAAATCCAAATTTCAAAACCCAGAAAGATTGACCGTGTCAATTTTCTTTTAATGGCGAAAACCTTGAGCGATTTTGGATAGGAAGGATGCACTTTTTCGCCATACAACAAAACTGAGACGGTCAATCGTCCTAAGGATTCAAAATTTGGATTCTATGTAACAAAGTACATCGAATTCATATTCCGGGATCCGCTACACAGAACTTTTGTTTCTTGCATAGCTGTATTACGTGTATCCTCCTTCCTATCCAAAATCGCTCAAGTTGATGCGGTCGATCTTTCTGGGGTTTCGAAATTTGTATTCGATGTAACAAACACATCGAATCCATCCCCTGGGGTCCGGTGCACAGAACAATTAATTTTTTGTGTGTGGCTGTGTAATCTTTTCGTGAATTCCAGATAAAGTCGTGAATTCAATTTAACGTGCAACAGTGGAACAGAAAATAGAAGTAAGTCGGCCAGTGTCTACATGTAAAGCTATCATTAGCATCCCACCATTCGTCTCGTGGAACTAAGAAAAACATCCAGTCAGAATGGTTGTCTATTGGATTTGATCTCAGAACTTCCTGATTGCGAAACAAGAATGATAACCCCAACCTTACACTCTTTCAACTATATTATTATTATTATTATTATTATTATTATTATTATTATTATTATTATTATTATTATTATTGAGTATGGTAACATCTTTACTATTTCAATAACAAGAACATCTGTATTTTGTTCATAATTTGTCACGTCTGCAAACAGATTTATAGACTTCATTTCAACAATATCTTATTGTCAAGGAGACAGACTGTCTTGACATTTCTTTTTTCTTTCTTTCTTTTTCTTTTTTTTTAATATTCTTTTTTCCCTTCAAGAAAAGTTTTAAGAGAAACATATTGCTTTAATGAGAAAGGATGAGTGAAATAGTACGAGAGAAACATGCATTTCTCAATTCTTTTTTAGTACATTTCTTAAAAAGAGAGCTATTAACAACTTGAAAACAGATTGTTAAGTACATCAGCAACAACTGGCAAAGTATTGCAACCAATTAGGGAATGTCAACGAATTGTATAATCAATTGAATATATATATATATATATATATATATATATATATATATATATATATATATATATATATATATATATATATATATATATATATATATATCCAACATAGTTGATGACAGGAAAAGCCATTAAGCTATAAATGACTTTGAATGATAGTTGACAAATTAACAACACACAGTTACTAAGATGCATTCATTTATTTTCGTGAGTATATAAGCGGCTCGCAAGAAAATAATGGAATGACACATTTCCTAACTTTTGACTAAAGTGGGGAAGAAGGTAAACCAATCCCATGCAAGTCAATTCAATGCCACAAATGATGCCAAACAAGCTGTCTTTAATATCTATAGGTACATTTCCGAAATCAAATTACCTACATACTCTTGTGCGCTTATCTGAATTTCACCTGAAGTGGTGCTTGCCATTATGTTCTTCTGAGCGGCTGATATTATATATGGATATAGATAAATATACAGTGGCGAATCAAGAATATGTTCAAGGGAGGATTAAACCATAGTTTCCTGCTTTATCCCGTGTAAAACAGGATTGAAGCCCATTTTATCCAGTGTATACCTGAGCGTCAAGGGGATCAGCACCTGTACATATATATATATGAATTAGAATTAATCCTATATTTTATCCTAGATATACAGAATAATGAAAAAATCACAGATTTAGAATACACATAGTTGAATAAGTAGCAGTGACGTAACTAGGGGGGGCCAACGGGGCTTGTTGCCCGTGCGCTGGACTGGGAGAGCGTAAAACTGAGGAAATATTTATTTTCACTATAAGGCCAGGAAAGAAGTTTTAGCAAACTAAAGATCATAAAAAATATCTCAGAAACTTAGCAGGATAGCAACGATTCACCAACCTTAGGATCATATCGATAGAGCATAACTTAACTTCAAAGCTATTTTTTGAGAACATTGTAAGAAATCTTTGCAGCCATAAAGAGTCAGGAAAATTAAATTTTAGTTCCAACTTTTTGTGTTTTCATTTAACCCACATCGATTTAAGAGATTTGTAAAATGTTCGAATATAATACTTGAGACAATAGCTTGACTATTTATCATAATTAAATATTCTATTCTAAAGCAGCAGACTGTTGATTCATTCTACATATATGCACATCCCGATATAATTCTAAAAACATTCTGATTTGCAGTTATTATGACAAGACTATAAGAATATGTCAATCATGCAACTCTCAGATTATTTGGGAATCAAATACTAATTAGTTTGGTATTTTATCTTGTACTAAAAATTAGATTATGTACTGCAATTTTGTAATCAAGCTTTATCACTTGAAGAAAAAAATGAAATAGGAGAATTACTTTGTGATACCAATATCAGGCGTACTCAGTGAGCGTTTTGGTTTGGTTGGTCGAGGGGTGGGCAACGCTAAGGCTAGTTCTTATTCCGAGCGACAACTAGCTTAAATGCGTCGCTGATAAGTGGAATCAGAGCATTTGTTACCGAAATACTTTTCACAACTGATTTTCATAATGTATTTGTTTCACATTTGATTTTTTGTTACCCCTTTCTAAAGAAACTGATTAAAACAGTGGGACTTTTGATGAAAGTTACATCAGAAACAAGTTAATTTTTATAAGTACAAACTACGGAAAGAAAGTTTATCTAATGTACTAATTCTAGTATATCGCTTTGTGAAGCTGTATGACGTTTTTTTTTCTTGTTTTAGCTTGTAGTGACAACATTAAAATTTTGACTTTCTTCAAGAGCCTCCACTGGATGAAAGTAAGTTATTTCTAGGTTTAATTTTTTTTTTTTTGCCTCTTTCCCTCATGGTCTCTACTCAGTAGTGAGGGTAAAACATTGCATTGATATAATTAGGAAAGCTACCATTCATCTCAATCCAAATCAAATTCCCGTAATAGCTTGCGATCAGCCACTACTGAATCGCTAAAGGAAATTTAATGGACATAGCCAGATAGTCAAGGAAAGAAAATCTTTTGTTGCAATGCTAGGTGGCTTGCACATAATGATGGGATTCTTACATGTCTTGAAGACATTACCAAAGGAAGTGATTGGGGCATCTGAAGCGAAAGCAGCTAAAATTTCAACTGTTGAAACTGCTGATGCTTTGCTAGAAGTAGTACAAAAAAAAGAAAAAGAAAAAAGAAAAAGAAAAAAGAAAGAAAGAAAGAAAAAGCTTTTGTCAATCAGGTAACTGGATGCTCACTTTTGAAACTGAAGACCGCAGCATACAAGTAATATGTTAAATCAAGCTAAGACAGTAATAACATTTTCTCATTTAGTGAGTTGTGGGAAATGAGATCTAAGAAAAGTTCCAAATTCTTCTTCTGAAACTTTGTAATGAAAGTCCTGCTTGATATTCTTAGATGGGATTGTTCTATACATGAATGGGAATTTTCCATTCTATATGAGTCCTTACCAAATCTTATATGGTTATCCTTTTCTCTGGATCATACTAACTATGCTATTGCTGTCTCAATTCACCTTGAGGCATCATAAGTATAAAAGTAAGAAAGGAAGTTATGTAGCTTTTTGAGGAGATCTGAGTTCAATTGACCCTCACACCGAAAGTTGAATGCGAATGGAGATAAGGCGAAGGACAGTTGTTGTGTGGGCATATCCAACATACTACCTGGTTGTAGCAGTTCAGTTATACCGCGAACTTACGTAAGGACAGAGTGAACATAGGACCTCCACAAAGCATCATAAAGGCGTGTATGCTGTACGAGTTCAAACTGTTTCAAACGCCGCTACAGCGAGACGGAACACATGTCAGGCCTTTGGTGAGGGTGCCGTGACTACGCGGACAGAGCAGCGGTGGTTTAACAAGTTTAAGGACGGTGACAAAACACTCAAACATGCACCACGGTAAGGGAAGACATGTACAAAATTAAGATCTTCAGGCAGAAATTGAGGCAAATAGTGGCCAGACATGTGAGGAACTGGGACTGCAATTCAGTGTGAGTGGAGAAACCATTCGGCAGCACCTCCATCTACTTGGAAAGCACTACAAGTAGGGTCAATGGGTCTCACATGATTTGACTTCGGATCAGAAGGCAACGCGAGCAGACACCTGTGTTTCTTTGCTATCTCGTCTGAGGAAGGAGTCATTTCTGGACAGGGTGTTACATGTGATGAGAAGTGGGTCTTGTACGAAGCTCCACGGCGCTGTCATTATTGGTTAGCATCCCATGAACCGGTTCCTAAACAGTCGAAACCAGCTCTGCACCAGAAGAAGGTCTTCCTATGTGTTTGGTGATCTGCTCGCGGCATCGTGCATCGGGAACTGCTACCAGCTGGTCAGAGCATAAATGTAACTGTATACTGTCAGCAGTTGAAACGTGTTCAAGAAAAACTCAAAACTCTGGAGCCAGCACTTGTGAATGGCAAAGGGGTCCTTCTGCTACAGGACAACGCTAA
Organism: Thermobia domestica; assembly: GCF_964235325.1. NCBI lineage: Eukaryota > Metazoa > Arthropoda > Insecta > Zygentoma > Lepismatidae > Thermobia > Thermobia domestica. The sequence goes on from NC_137468.1 coordinate 97,857,023, forward strand.
GCCTCACGTGGCTAAGATGACCCAGGACACCATTCTACGCATTGGGTGGGAAACACTATTGGATCCGCCATACTCCACGGACATTGCATCGTCTGATTATCTTCTATTGCATTCCTTGCACAATCACCTTCAAGGACGCCCGTTCAAAACCCTAGTAGAGGTGCAAAATGCACTTGATGCCTTCTTCGCTTCACGGCCCACCAAGTTCTACCGCGATGGAATCCATGTCCTTCCAGAACGTTGCCAGATGGTCGTCGATGCTGATGGGGACTATTTTTAATCTTCCAAATACATCTTAGGTGACATATCGATGTTCGAAGTTGATGGGTGAAAAACTGACAGAACTTTTTTTTAGTTACCTTTATATTAAAGAGAACCACTCTACTGTTTTCCAGAAGTTGTTCAGATGAAAATTTATTGTCAATAAAACTGGAAGACCACTTTTTTTACATTTCCTGATAAAGTTCATGAACATAATAATCCGCTTTCAATTGTGGTCGAGAATCTGTGGCACTAACTGAAAACAAACTGGAAAGCGCTTCGCAAGTGCATTATTTCTGTATCAGAAGTGTAATTAGTAGTTTAGGAGTTCTTGAATGAGATTCATCTTTCTACTACCGTAAAGCTCTCCATCAAGAATAAGTGTCTTAAAATGAAATCAAATTTGTAAATAATGTTCCAAGTCCTTCAGAAACCATAAAATAAGTTAGAGACCTTTTGTGGACATTACAAGAAATTTAGTTTCTCTAGATTCTCAAGTGGTTACTGATGAAGTTGTTATGAAGTCATACAAGAAATGGATGTGCTTGGTAGAGAACAAAGCAGTAAGCTTTTCGTTGATTGATTAGTATGGACCAAACACTGACGAAGAATGATTTTCCGCTTTTCAGTTCGCCAATGAAGTCAAAATGTAAAACCAGTCAAGAGATTTCAACAATAAGACAAGACCATCATCTTTTCGTGGGAATGTATATAGGATGCCAAGTACAAGATAGTGATCTTTACCAATTCTTTAGTCACGGATCTTAAATATTTCCTCCATCATTAGCAGAATGCAATTGAAGGATTAGGTACCGAGGGAAATAAAATATATTGCCCTGACTAGATTGACTGATTTCCCATAATGAATATGATTGTAATTATTTACGTCAAGGTGAATCTGATGTCGAAATGATTATTCTAGACGGTGCAGTCATTATACTTTTCCTAAAGCCTGAATGTACTGACACATTTGCTGATTATGCCGGAAAAATTATAAAATGAAATGAAATGAAATGAAATCGTTGAGTTTTACGTCCCATGGTTATGCCGGTTAGGCTAAAGGATACGGTGATGATGAGTAATGAATGAAATGGTGGAATGAATAAAGTGGGAGGAAACGGGAGAACCCCGAGAAAACCCACGCACACGGTGTTTGTCCACCACAAAGTTCACTTGGCGGGGGCTGGGATCGATCCCGGGACCCCTAGCACCAGAGGTGAACGCTCTACCACTGGGCCACCGCGGCCCCAAATTATAAAATGAGTAGAGGCCGATTTAAGAAACAAGTAAAATGTATTTGATATTTATAAAGCAGATTATTTGAAGAGTCGTGTTTGTGAGAAGAGAGGGATAGGCATTCCAAGAAGAGTTGAAGCAGGTAAAAGAGTACTCAAAATTGGCATGGTTTCCATAAAATTGAAGAGAACAAAACAGAACTATTTCTTCTCTTGGCAAAAATTTGTGTGTATGGCAGAATATCCAGGATGAATCGTTATCACCTGGGCAATAGCGCAGATTTCTCACAACTTGCTGACTTAAATCGAATATCATCATGTACTCAATAGGCAGCAGATACGAGAATGTTTTTACATGCAGCAGATGATGTAGGAGAAGGCTGTAGAAATATACAAATGTGTATTATAATCTTACTCTATAAAAAGTTTCATAGGTAAATTTACAAAAAACGGTGTCAATCTGTTTGCCAAACCTCTATGTAAATAAATTTACACCTATAAAATAAAATTACTAATACGAAATGTAAAATTACATTTTATCAGAGTGGACAAAATCATGATTTTTTAAGAAAAAAATCATTTTTGTTGATCGTTTTGATTTAAATCTTTTTTATTTAAATCGATTTTTTTGATTTAAATCAAATCTTTCTCCTCATATAATACAAGTCGCGAACTGACGAAAACACTAGGAATTAGTATTAAATGTTAATTATGCCATTTAAGTGAAAGTATTGAGGTTTAAGTTTGAATTAATCCCCAATCGTTAACCTATTTCAATCCCAAACAATGTTTCTTAAGAGTCAAGGAAAAAACGTAGAGCGTTTATCAGCATGACACTTTTCTTTTTACGGAAGTTACTGACATTTGGAACCGGTATATTTTTAAAAAATCCGAACTAGCTAGCGGCACGAAATACATATAAAGTACATAAATTTCGCCTAAAATTAACTAACTCTATGGCCTATGGAACCCGGAGGTACAATGCCGCGATTACAAGAGCTCTCCATTGACTTCCATCCTTTATTCAACTGAATCCAGTTTCTACTTTGTATTTTTATTTTTGCGAGATGCATCTTAATATTGCCCTCTCATCTTCCTAATAGTCGTTTTCCGATTGGTCTTCCAGTTAAGACTTTGAAAGCGTTTCTACTTTCTTCCATCCTGGCTACATGACCTGCCCACTTGAGCCTCCTAGACTTGACGACCCTAACAATATTTCGTAAAATGTATAAATTATGTAGTTCGTCGTTATGAAGTTTCCGCCATTCCCCATTCCCGTTCCTCTTGGGTCCGAATATTCGTCTCAGAATCTTGTTCTCAGATACTTTCAGTCTATATTCTTCTCTCAGAGTAAGCGACCATGTTTTGCAACCATACAGAACAACAGGTATGATTATCGTTTTATATATATTTTAAGCTTCAAATTCCTCAACAGAATACGTGACGATAAGAGATTTTGAACTGAATAATAACACGAATTCCCTGCTTTAAGTCGACATTTAATTTCTTTGTGAATATGGTTTTCGTCTGTTAATATTGATCCTAGATATTTGAAAGTATCCACTTTATCAAAAGTATTATTCGATATTTTAACGCATCCAAATTTGCCGTATTACGATAAATTCATAAATTTCGCCTAATGTTTTAAAATTATTATTATTATTGTTATTTTGTTTTGTTTTGTTTCGGAGAGGGGTTCGCGCTCCTCTAAATACGCCCCTATTATCTGGAAACAAACAAATAGACGTGGACACAAAAGAATTTTCGTCTTAAATGTCCATGGTGATTTCTCCGTTGGAATAGTTAACGATTTAAAAATGCTATGTTACGAAGAGAGAGAGAAAAAAAAAGCAGGATTCACCCGTTACCCGTTCAAAACGGTAGTTTCCCTAATCATCCTCTGCATGATACTTGTTTTCATAGTGTGCTTACATACATTTGAGTCTCATTGTATTATGATTACTTTCCATAATCGAAATTACAGAACAGAAACGGGATTTTACTTATTTTCCCTTTCAATTAATTTATTTCGGAATTTGATTCAAATCAACGATTTTTATTTTGAAAACTCAAGTGATTTAAATTTTGATTAAAATCGTGATTTAAATCAGACTGGTTTAAATTAACATAACCTGCATTTTATCAACAAGAATATCATATTTTCTTATAAATTTACTATGAATTTGTATAAAAGACAGTAAATTTTGTAATTTAATCTAAGGAAATGTATATCAACTTTCAAAATGAAGGGTAAATGATTTTACATTAATATTCAGCAATTTAATTACATATTTTTTTTTTCAGTGTAGATGTAGTTGTGTTGGTTGTAAGTTAGAATGTGATTGATTGTGGGCCATGTTCAACTGTGGAAAACATAGGTTACATAAATGCTGCTGCGATATCACATTCACCTGGACGTCAAAAATACTGTGCAACACCTCCTTTTTTGGAGTTTACTTACGTGACACATCTGAAGTTTCGGCTAAATGTAAAGTAACCGTGTAGACAGCTTGGACAGTTTATGACGAAGTCCATCGGATCCGGACCATCCAAAACTTCCTAACTCAACATACATTTGAACAACTTCTCAATCAAACTATATTTGTTTAACAGCAAAATAATGGATGTAGCATGAAAATTTGATCTTAAATTTCATATGTACTCTTTCTCATAAAAACAATCTAGTTCCGTCATTTTCCACCCTGAAAACATAGATAGAAGCATTTTACAATTACTTATCGTCTTTTCGGGTGCAGAATAATACCCGTTGAATACTACACAGACGTACTGACTTGTAGTGTTGGACCACACCCAACAAACATTTCTGGCTACGCGCCTGGCTTCATGTAATCAATTGGTTGATACATAGATCTTATCTTTGGTTGATATTATAGTTAAATAAAGAAAATAAAATTTAAGGGTGAATCATAAATTTTGGTATATATCACATTAAACCCTGTTATGCGCTGTCGTCTTGCTCTTGTATCAGTTTCATTTTAATAGGCGAGTGCTCAGTGATGCCAACCCAAGGAAAAGAATCCCATTTTCTGGGACTTTTTGAAATTAATTATTTGGAATGGGATAAAGGGAAATTTTCGTCAAAATTGGAAACATATATGAGATTTTTCACTATATGTATAATCCACACCAACAAAATTCTCTATGAGCATGAAGCAGACATAATGAGTCGTCAATAACGTGTCAATATTCCCAACTTTTAGTCTTTATTATTATTATTATTATTATTATTATTATTATTATTATTATTATTATTATTATTATTATTATTATTATTATGGGCGAAGTCTATGCTGGTGAGGAATGATTTACTCTTAAAAATCAAGTACCAAAAAATGAAAGTTGTGCTCTGGTATTTGAGGAAAGAAAAAAACAAAATAATGAGCAAATGAAAGAAAAAAGTAAACTATCAAACGAGGAACAATCAATTTCCAAACAATCCACATGAAGTATGTGGAGAATATTATACAACTTTTCTGCGAGTTTATCAGTCGGATCAGTATAAGGTGACAGTACAAAGTTGTGGACTGTATTTCAGACAACATAAATATACTAGTTCTCGATTAAGCAAAATAGTTATTCATAAAGCATTTTATAAATGTGGAAGATGAAAATTTATTGATAATCACCCAGAAATTGAAAAAAGTAACATACGACATACATAAGTGACTATGTTTGTGACTTAACTCTTGATCCAACCGACCTATCTCCATCAATTTTCAACATATATAAAGTTTGGGCATAGAGTAATTTCTATGCCCTTTTATATATCCCTTTTCCTATATATATATATATCCCTTTCATATTCATATATATCCCTTTTCCTGTATATACTAATATATATCCCTTTCCCTTAGTTGTACTGTCAAAATAAAATGATAGAATGATATATATGTAAGTGACTACGTTTGTGACTTAATAACTCTTGAACTAACTGGCCGATCGATCAAAATTTCAACGTAGATGAGGTTTGGGCCTGGGATGGTTTTTGCAATTTCACTTTGACGGTGCAACTTAGGGGACTGGGAGATTTTTAAAAAATATATCGAAAATGACTGATATTGGTGTCAAATCCGTAGTTTTCGGGGTCACTAATATGAACAGTGACATTCTAATACTGGTTAAATCCAAATCCAGCCCGCAACTTGAGGGAGAGGATGGAGGAGATGTATGAAAATTACCGAAATGTCCGATATTAGTGTCGAATCCATAGTTTTCGGGGTCGTTGAGACGAACAGTGACAATGGCAATACCTTTTAAATCCAAATTCACCCCTTTATGTCCAAAATGGAACGTCTTTTCCCCGTGCGGAAAACGAGTATTCTGCTTATTATTATTATTATTATTATTATTATTATTATTAGTAGTAGTAGTAGTAGTAGTAGTAGTAGTAGTAGTAGTAGTAGTAGTAGTAGTAGTAGTAATAAAAGTAATAATAATAATAATAATAATAATAATAATAATAATAATAATAATAATAATAATAATAATAATAATAATAATAATAATAATAATATGTGGGAAATTAAGCTGTAAAATGGGATTTCTTGTTTCTGGGATTTTATAGCGTGTTAGGTTCCCATCACTAGATTGGTTTATCGAGCAGCAGCATTTTTTAGGTTTACTTTTTTCTTTTCTTTTTTACTGTTTCGAAAACTATTCATGAGGCTTTTCATTCACTCATTTCTTTCAGCTCGATTCCATATATTGATTGGTAATGCCCATCTTCGAATATCTTCTTATTTTGTTTAAACGCTAATAGTAAATGTAGCAAATATAAAAAGGAATGATATATAAACAATTTAATTCATACGCGTACGTATCTGTATTAATTAACGGCAGTTAATGTTACGTGGTTTGTAATGGTCTCCTGTGAGTTCCTCTTTAATTATGCAAAACTTTGCTATGTGGTTCTACGTCAGCTTCGTATATTGGGCTATTAGATATATACATATACTTCTTTTTTTGTCTCTGGACCTCCATTGTTCTGGTTCCGTTGTTTGATACATGGCTTCGACTTGAATGATTGATCAGACCTGGTGCCATTTCCGTGCACTCGTCTTTCATAATGGTTCCTGCAGTCTATTTGCAATATGGTGAATGTTATGTGTACTAATTTGTCTCTTGACGTGGCTCGGATGCATCACACATCCATATATAGACAAACACATTCACACACACACATTCACATTAACATAGCTATGTCTACAATCCAGACGCAAAATTCGGTTGGTTTAGCTGCTTGATAAATTGATGTGTAGAACCCTATATATATATTGTTTTCTGGTATTCCAAAGTGGAATCTATTAATATAGTAATTATGTTTAAATGCGTTTATATTTGTAATAATAATACCAAAGGTTACGACAAGAACAGAAATACCAAAATCTGTGGCGCTCAACCTTTATTGATTGACGACACACTTTATGTACACCTATGATGTCGCGAATATATATATATATATATATATATATATATATATATATATATATATATATATATATATATATATATATATATATATATATATATATATATATATATATCTTATGTCAATGGAATGCGCAGAGTTTCAAAAAGCAGGTGTCAAACATTTAATCTCATTTCCTTTCAGGACATATATATGGTAAATGTTTATTTTCCCATAATATCTTGCTCCCTGCGGTGTACGCCACTGATAATAGTGTAAAACTATAACTTTCTAAAAAGTAGTGACTCTATAGAGTACTGAACATTGTTACAGTCGTTGGAGGCACTGATTGTTCCAGTTTGTCTTTAAATTGATTTTGACTAATTGGCCCATTAAATTCTCAAATTTCACGACACACTTTATGGGACGTCGCGACACTAAACTCCTAGGATACGGTTCACACAACAAGTTTTCGTACCCGCAGCCTTTCAACAATTAATATTTTAATGTTCTCGCGCACAGCAATGAAGCACTGGACTCATGTCCATCTAAACTCTTGCTTATTCCTGTAACCAACTTAGCACTTGTCCGACTTGAAAGAAAATTAAAGAAACACTTTCCGGTTGAACATAAACGTCCTATCTCAAGAGTATCGTCTCGATTTTCGAAGAATCATTTTTCGTCTTGTCCCGTTTCTCTAAAAAAAACTTTTCTTGTCTTGTCCCGTTTTGTAAATTTTTGTACAAAATTTATGCTCGATATATAGGGTGGAACAAAAGTAGGTATACACCCCTGCATTGATCAAGTATAATATTGTAGCTTATAGGTTTATTTGTTTCGGCTGTTCCGAGCTTAAGATAAAGTAAAAAGACATTAACACTGCGTTGGTCGCGCCCTCCTCCGTTACGTGAGTAGTCGCGCGTTCTACTATTGTAGAACATCAGTATTTTTCTAGTGTTATGATTTTTAGGAATATTCGGTCTTGGGTATGTTCGTTAAGTAGTATACATACTTTAAAATATTTTAAAATTATTATATTTGATTAATGCAACTATATTGACAAAAATAAACATTACGTACATCTTATTCAACATACAACCACCTTAAACAGACAATCAAATATGTGGTTAGCTATAAGTGTTGAAATAACAGCATAAACCTTCTATGATAGATCATACAGGTAGAATGATTTGATGTACTCTTTGTGAATGATTATCTACTCCAAGCAATTGTCACACACGCTTTTCTGGTGGTCTGGGCACACCCATCTCTAGCATTTTCTACACATATTTTCTTGTTGACTTGTTGCGAGAACGGCTACAGATGAAACATTTTCCTACCCCGAAATCTCTGTCTTGTAGTAATGGAACACCTTCGCTGAAGCTGAGCAGAAGTCTTCCTCAACGTTGAAGATCTATTGGCAAGGATTTTATGCCTAAACGTAGGCCTATTTCTGGTTTCATCAACTCAAAAACTAGATCCTGTAGGAAATTCTTGCGTCTGACATTCTCATCGTTCTTATTTGCTCTAAATATATTACGAGCATTAGCTGTATTCATAATCAATTCATCATCAATTAGGCTTTAAAATGATGTCTTGTGGGCTAAGCCTATGAAAAGCTGGTATTATATTCAAATTGGGAATTCGTGAGTTTCTTGGCATTATGGGATCTACATACCAGCGAGGAGATTCTACTTTTTTCTCTCTACCGATATAAAACGAACATGTGTCGAGAGAAGTTGGTGTGGCTGGACCCATGACTTCAACACTGGCTTGTACTAGAATGTTTTCTTCTTCCAGTATATTGTCTCGTAAATCTTCGGTATCACCCACTCAACTGTTTCTTCAACAAAATCTTCCTCGAGCTCCTCCATGTCTTCGATCCCAAATGCTTTTTCACAGACTTTCTGCCTGTTCTCTTTGGTGTTCTGCCATTTCAAATATATACAAGCATGTATTCCACAAAAGTAACGTGAAAATGTAAAACAAAATAAATCACTAATACGAAACAAACTAGTACGCCAATAGTCGCGCGATCTATAATAGTAGAACACTAATGAAATCATGTTACAAATCGGAGCAGATGCAAGAACAAGCACTGAAAATAGATTAGGATGTACAGAATGTCGGCGGAGAAAGGTACATAATCGCTCACGGTCGAGAGTGTTGCCAATTGCTCAGGATTCCAAAACTAAATAACCTGTTCTACAATAGTAGAACGCGCGACCACTGCAGTGTTAAGTACAAATAATAAAGAAACTATGGATAGCAATCAGAAATTATATAAAATGCTGTGAGCTGGCCAGTACGGGACGGTATATCTACTTTTGGGCCACCCTGTATAACTAATTTTTTAAACATTTTTATCTAGAATACAGTAGGTCTATGAAAGGTTTAATATGGCATTAAACCATATTCATTATTGGTGATTATTGTGTAATAACTTGCGTGTCTTTATACGTTGATAAATGCTCTTCCTTGTGTTCGTAAAATCAATTTATACATTTAAAGTTTATATTATGAGTTGTGTGACACTAGAACAACAGTGTTCGTGATCTAAGGATTGGGTGAACTAGTTCTGTTATGAGACACGTTAAATTAAATTTCTATCTAGTGTCAATTCTTATCTCGAAACCGAGTCGAAAATTATCAGGTTTCTCAACTTGTCTAGAATATAAAAATGATGCTTGTCGTCTAGTTTTCTGGATGAGAACGACAAACGTCTCGTGTTATGACTAACATTACTTAAGGTGGAATTCGAACCACAGTTATACATTCAAAGTTCTCCCACCGAGAATTGAACTCAGAACCTAAATGCACCAAAGAAGCACGTGCTAGCCACTAGGCCACGCATGAGGACTCTCAGCAGATTGAGGTCGGGCTCACTATCCTCAGTGAGGCTTGCGCTGGCTCGATGTCTTCCTTATTAACCTCACTGGTCACTCGCTCACTAATGTTTTTTGCTTGCACTCACTAACTCATCGGTACTCACACGTTTTTAGAATCAAGCTGTGTCGCTATCCTTCCACAGGGATCGCACTCGAAAGTCGCAATATAGGTATTTGATATATCGGACACGAAACCACAAATGCAAAATTATGAGAAATCTGAAAGAAAACTAATGTAAGGCTATAGTTTCGAAAAAATGTGTTGTTATTACATGGAGAGGAACAGATGTCCTTAGAAATTTTAATCTTTTCTCTCACCCTATGAAGTGATGGAAAAAAAAAGAAACTATGGTTTCTGAATACGCCACAATAAGTTATTTATATCTCCCAGCTGCCCGAACGCATGAAGCTTTAGAGGTGCAATCAGTAAATCACTGAACGTAGGCTTTTGTCCGGCTTCTCTTTCTCTCACTCTCTAGCTCTTTCGATGCTAATTAATTTGGCGCCCTGCAAGGACGGACCTCTGATTAATTTCCGTCCGTCGACTAGGGTGACATCTCGTGTGCAACCAATAAAACAGACTTGCTCCTCTATGCTCTTAATTTCCTCTCTGGAGGCCACTATACGAAGCCCTGTGGCACACAAAATAAAATAAAAATAATGAAAAAAAGACCGATAAGAAAGAACGTGCTAGAATTAATCAGGTATGAAAGCTATTGTTCACTACCTTTTCCTTTTTGTCACTACAATCTAGTGATTTCCCTTCCTAAAAGCTTCAAGGAAACTCGGAACATTGCCAATAACTTGCGTGACTCTGGTGTCTCTCTATCTACCTTAATCTTTTCTTATTTTTTATTTTATTTTATTTTCTTTCACAGTTTAATTTTGGTGACGTAAGCAATTTCCTCTTTTACCCGTTTTCAAAAGAAGTTGTCCGTAAAAAAAAAGGGAAAAAGTGGGGGATAGTAAGGGTGTCTTCATTGGCTTTAGAAATCGACTCTCATAGTGAAGAAGTCTTTCGCTTTTGTGTTTTCTGTCTTTTATTAGCTGCCCCCTCCCCCGTGTGATTTTTTTATTATTATTTAGGAAAGAAATGTGACAAATTGTCTTTCTCTCTCGGTAGCGTTACTATCACTAAATTACAGGAATTTGTCATTTTGTCTCTAAATATATAAAAAGCGTTTCTTTTCAAAAATGTATATCGGCAGAAAGCATGGAGTGAGTTCATTGTATCGAGGATATTACTTTTTTATTTTAGACCCTTTTCTACGGACAATGGACAGTTGCAACGGAAATGCATTGCACACAGATCTGATATCATTTTACAATGCGTCGCTTTTGCCCGTCCGGGGCTTTTCTCGGGGTACCTCTGTTTTCTCCCACATTTCATTCCACCAATTCTTCCATCATTCACTTGTCTTAATCACCCTGAAAGGCATAATCGTGGGTCATTAAACTCAAACGTTAATGATTTGCTACTCCTGGCTACTTCCTTAAGGTCATAAGTCTGAATGTGAAGGAGGAAAAAAAATTCTTGGGTCTTCTGAATCCGGAACGAAAACTATAAAACAAAACAAGATGAAGAGCTGTTTGAACTTACTTTTTCTTAAAGTTCAACTGCAACAAAGCGATCCTCCACGATCGACAAAAAAAAAACTAGTCATTTTTGAAAAAAATGCCTGAAAAAATCTCACCCCAAGAGTAAACTAGCAATGGAAAGTGATTTGTATCATTGTAGATTTCTTAATGGAGCATTTATTTACAAAATATGATCAAAAAATGCCTGAGTCGTTATGGAGAAAATTGTCCGAGAAAAATTATCCCTAAAGTACACTACCCTTTGTAAATCTTTTAATGGAAAGTGATTTACATCATATTTGTACATTTCTTAATGGATTACTTATTTATGAAATATTAACGAGATTGCCGGAGTTGTTTTTGAGAAAATCGTCCGGGGAAAATAATCCCAAGTACACTACCTTTTGTGCAATTTTTAAAATGAAAATAAAATATTTATGTCATATTGTAGGTTTTTAGTGGGACATTAATTTATAAAATATGAATAAAATTGCTTAAGTCATTTTTCAGAAAATCATGTGCGAAAAACTTGTCCTAACTACCCTTCGTGAAATTTTAAATGAAAAATCATTTATACCATATTGTAGGTTTCTTAATGCAGCATTTATTTATGAAACATGAACAAAATGACTTCAGTCATTTTTTAGAAATTCGTCCGGAAAAATCTCACTCCCAAGGGATTGTCTCCGGGATTGGTGATTCAGCATACGGAGGTATGATCGCCCAAGCAATAGATAGAAGATATCCTTTAATTATAGTACACCGTATGTTAGCGGAACCAATGACTGACGTAGGTCGGACTGATAATGCAGTCAGTGTTATTTGATAGTCCACCGAAGCTTCATGCCCAGGCAGGCTCGTCCAATCTAAACTTCTCTTTAATATGTTGAAGCACCACGTACACGTTGAAGCAAAGTTTCTCCTCTGACTCAGTGACACATGTTGATCGCCATCTGAAAGAAGAGCCATGACCACTACTCTTTCCCGATAGTAACGATGGGGTTTCAACTCTTCCCTACCTCTAATTTCGGTAGAGGTACTCCATACATTACCGGATCCAACGACTGATGTAGTCCGGACTGCTGACACAGTCAATGCTATTAGGAGACAGATTCTCTGTCAGTAGGGACACTGGAGCGAACTCAACTGCATAGAGAGGTAGTGCTGAGGAACTACTTTTCTCCTGGACGCAATGGCTGAGTTACTCGCCCATTGGAAAGAAAGGCCAAAGACTTAACTCCCCAAGTAACGTGGTCGTACACATGGGTTCGCTAGTTGGTAAAGATTCTTGATGCAGCTACAACCGTTTGAGGGGATAGTAACTACTATTCCTCCCCTGAGATTTTCCTGGCCTTTATTACAGTAAGCCATTACAGCCCATCGCAACCAATTAGCAAGCTGATTGAGTGGTTACTAGGATACAACTGATACGTGGAAGGTTATTACCTCGCTGCCGCATGACCATTGCCATTCCTGCACAGCATTTCTGCACTTGGTTCATACTGCACTCGGGCAGATAATAATCTTTGTCATCACCCGAATTACTACAATGCATGCGATCAGTGACAGCCCTTGCACATAGACTTAGCATACCATTACCAACTAGCTTGGATTCCAGTCTTCCGGTCACCTGAACCACTGCGCGTTGGATTTCTTACATAGGTCATGTTCCCTGCCATTCTGATGATATTCAAGGAGTGTATGATCAGAAAAAACAAGATGTTCCCTCCTCCCAGTTTTGTCACTGATTGGACCAATTCTCTGCAGTCCTTTACCTAGCATTTCAGAAATCTTCAGTGCTTTATCCTTTCCACGGAGGCAATGGGTTAAGCCCATCACTCTCGATAGTCTGCAGTCTGGGTTAAGCCCATCACTCTCGATAGTTTGCAGTCTGTGTTAAAACTATCACTTTCAACAGTCTGTAGCCTATCTATTTATCAGTAGAGATGACTCCTCTAGCGCAGGAGTCTTCCAGTAACTGCAGTGCTGCTACCCAAGCGTTTTATGGTAAACTAACCTCCCCTAGGCGCCAGATTCGATCAATTCCTATTGCCAAGTACTGAATCCTATGGAATGACCACTTATTTTAACAGTAAACGGTGTCTCTTATTTCTTCACCGTGTTGAGGTACCGATTCAATGGACGCGCTGACCTATTTGGAGGAAGGGAACCGGTGAATCCCATCTCCCCGCCAGGGAGCTATTTTGAGATACTGAATCCATATATGACAACTCTCTGAGATACCTCTTACCCATTTTGATCTGACAGCTGTGGACAGAAAGACAGACTGACAAAATAGTTGTTCTGTAGGACTTCCGATATGTAGCATAGTTTGGAAGTACAATAATATTATATACAACTTATATGACGAAAAAAGTACAATCGTGTCTAACTGGTGTGATCTTCGTTGGAAAGTACTTTCCAACAACTCAGTTCAGTAACAAAATTAACACTGGACTGGAAACAGTGAAACTGGTGGTTTATCTGCAGCCATATTGGTAAAAACAACATTACCTCATCAATGAAATGCTTGAAAAGGGGAGTGAAGAACTCAATCGGTTTCGTGAAAGACTAAATTACGAGTCGAAAGGAAAGGCAAATAAAAAGAAAGAAAGAAACTGAAATGCAGAAAACGGAAGCACGAGTTGATTTCGTGGTCAATAAACACAGTTGTTATAGAGCATGTGTATATATATATAAATGTTGTGTATATTCGTATATTGTTAATCGACTTCGAATAATCACATCGTCATTCCGGTTTTATGAACAGCAACGAAATGTCAATTTTCATTCTCCTCTATGTTTCTTGGTTACTGTTATATATACTTGTTAATGTTGGTATCGTATACATTTTAGTTTTGGCACTGAAGCAACTAAAAGGAATTGAGGTTTACTGTTTAGCAAAGAAGGAGGGGAAAAAACATGAGAATAACAGTTTTATGGTTAGTTACCGAGACTACGAAATACATCACATGAGTATATTATGACTTCCGACCACGAGCAGTAAAGAAATAAAAAAAGAAAATCTGTATAAATAGACAGAAACAAAAACGGACGTTTTCGGTTTAGAGCTACATTTAGGTAATTCTGTAGATGCAATGGTGTTGGGTGTCCTAACGTTGAGTAACTTTAACAGAAATACAGTATATTTAATGTAGAATTTTCTTTGCTTTTTTAGTTCGAAATGGTTATTTTCTCTTACTTTTTTTAGACAGCATAAACCGAATATTTATCACAATAACTTGAATACAAAAATCTTTGAAATCTTTCAGTTTAACGTCCCAAAATTATGCTCTTTAGGCTAAGAGAGACGGATGATGATTAAGGCAAGTAAATGATGATGACAAGAATCGATGGAATGTGAATGTGGGAGGAAACGTGAGTACACCGAGAAAATCTACGGCCAAGGTGTTGTCCACCAGAAACTTGCTTGGTTGAGGGTCGAAACAGGGACCCCACATACCAGAGGTAAGAGCTCTACCACTCAGCCACCGGGCCCCCAAGCCCCCATACCTGCTTTTAACTTGCAGAAACAACTATTTTTTGGAGGTTGAAATCCGTTAAGAATAAGCGACTAGTAAAATGTGGTATAATCTTCTCCCCCCACATTATAAGTTTGAACATATACCTGCAATATAATTTTTCTATATAAATCATAAAAACTAGCCGATTATGGCAAAGCTTAGTGTACATTTTCTTTATCGCTGTGAATATCTTATCAGATTTTGGTTAAAATCTGCCAAGAACGAAAGGAGAAAAGAATTACACCCCAATTAAAAATTGTGTTCTACAATAATTTTTGTTTTAAAATGTTCTTTTTTGGTGCAATATATCGACCATCTTCTTTCAGACTTCCCAATCATCCACTCTATATGAAGTTAAAATAAGTAGAAAATAAAATAATGATCATACTCTCCCCAGAATACTTTTTTGAGTTTCATGATAACTTTTAAAAATCTCATTCAGTTCTGACTAATGTCCCCTATGAGACGAAAACTAAGGCTGTGTCGTCTCGAAAATTTTGTGAAGTCTCATCTAGTCACGAAGTCTCATTTAGTGAAGTCTCATCTAGTCATCTAGTCTTCTCGAAAAAATTAGTAGTTTTCATCTCAAACTTTTTCTCGTCTCGTTTTATAAATTAACACAAAAATATTAATTATTAATTAATTATTAAATATTATTAATTAATTACAAAATTTATGCTCTGATATTTTTCTTAATTTCATCTAGAAGATATGTGAATTCCTCCGTGTCACGAGAGGTCCATGGAGTGTGTGATATAACAATATGTAAACAAAATTTATTATTGGAGTATATTGTGTAATGACTTGCGTATCTTTAAACGTTGATAAATGATTTTTTTATTGTGTTCATACAATAACTTTATCAGTTTATAGTTTTTATACTATGGATTATGCAGCACTGAAACAGTATTTGAGATCTAAGACATGACTGAACTAGTGTTATCCACGAGACACATAAAATTTGTCGTCTTTTCTTGAATTAAAAAGAAACACTTCTCTGTTTTGGCGAGACGAGACATTTCTCATCTATGTTTCGTTGGCAACACTAGTTTCCATTCGATATTATGTATATTTTCCTTGATTCTTTTCCGTAATCTCTAGTACTTGGGATCAAAATTAGACAAGAATAAGTGGTGAACATAGCTTCCTAATGTGGTATGCATTTCTCCTTGCCCTCCCCACTTTTGATTAACAAGTATGATCCAAGAAATCTTTCGTAGAAATATTACATCTTCATCGAATATGGTGTATATATTATTGAGGATTAACAGTAATTTCCACTTGGATTTTAAACCAATAGATAACGATTAAGTGAACATATCTCCACATCCTCCGGCTTAAAAAAAATTCTATAATAACTTTCGTAAATATTATTCGATTTTGACACAATATGTGTACGTGTTTATTGAGTTTTTCACTTAATACCCACTGCCCGATGTGGTAGTCTCCCCGACAGAACTCTTTAGATAGCATATACACAGCCCGTCACACTACAAAATGTGCTGCTATCCAGTCTACGAGCCTACCGAACAGCTATAACCTACGAGCATCAGGAGCGACTCGTCCACTTAGAATTTGGCGCTGGACGGAGCAAGTAGTGAGCTCCCAATCAGTGGCGGCTTTAATTGGTAGGCCGGGTGGGCAAGGACCTTCCCAAAAATTTTGAAAATATATACAAACGCTAAAAGATACAATAAAGAGTAAATGTATTTTCCACTATTTATATTAATGGTAGATAATTATTTAACAAATAGCATCAACCACTACTGTAAAAGTAATTTCCTATTGCCATTAATCAATCAAATCTGTGTATGTATCCATAAGCAAGGGAGCGGGCCAACCCAAAATTAAAATCCTAAAGCCGTACCTGCTCCTAACGTGAAGAAAGAGGGAGAAACATGTGTTTCATTGCTTGATATAACAATAAGTATCTCTATTTTGAAAGAACAGTGGACGAATATTCTTAACATCTTTCTTGACATTGTATAAACAAGTATTCGGCCTCAGCCACATAAATATTGTCCTTTAATTTCAATAGTTTTGAGTCATTCTTTTATTTTATTATCGCACACCGTTAGTTGCTGACTTTCCTTGCAGGTGGCTTATCTGTGTTTCTCAGCAAGTTACGAGGAAACGCATTTCTGCTGCTTGCTACCTTGGCCGACAACGGGTGTAATTCTCACTTATTATGAGGGTTTGTTGGTCCCCGGATCACTCAGTTTAGGATGTTGTTTGACGATCCTTGTAATTAAATAAACCAACGCCTACACCGGAGTTTTTGTCAATCAAACACGAGGACTCTATAATCTCTTATAAAGATTTTCTTCAAAAATCTATGACAACTTTCGTTTTAACGAAAGTGGATTTAAATTCTGGAAGTGTAAAAATGAGGGATTCAAATATCTATTTCGATTTTTCTTTTTGTTCACTAAAACCTACGTAAAAAAAAAGAGAGCAAAAGAAAAGAACAGAAAATATAGATAAACATTTGGAAACATGTTTCGGATCCTAAATAGGTTTAGTTGTTGGTCAAGTACAAAAGAGGGAAGCGAATCAGCTGTATGCGCACGAGGAATCGTCACGCTTCACCAAGAAATGTCACGCAAAAGTAGCCACACCTTGAAAAAAGAAAACAAAATAGAAACACACAAAAAAAAGAAGAAGAAGTAATAAAGAAGAGAATAAAAGAAGATCAAAGGTAAATGAGAGGATAAACTCTATTCACTCCGGAGACACTCTTTCTGTTTCAACTTCATGTACACATAGAAATTACAGAAAGTATATTTGAAACATGTAGCAGTGTCACATGTCCACCACGTGCAAAAGTTTGGTTTTGTATTGCGTGCTATTTTTTCAATCAATATTGAAGTCGGATATGGCAGTAGATTTCTACTACTACCGGTTTTAGTAGAGATATTAGAGTTTAAACTGAATTAATTCTTGGGAAGCTTACTTATTTGAAGAAAACAGTTTTTCGCTATCTATTAGAGTTTTTTATTGTATAGTGATCAACGTTGAAACCGGAAGTGGTTGATTTCTATCACTTCCGGTTTCAATAGAGGGTAAAGACGAAACATGGTACCTATTCTTAGAACGATATATAGATCTTGAGAAAATGCTACTCGCTATCTCGTGTCATGTATGGTCTATCTAGATAAATATTAAAACCGGAAGTTTTAGTGAATGTCTATCTTTTCCAGTATTAGTAGAGTATTAAGGATGGAGATGAAATGCATTTTTGGAATACCTAGTTGGTTGCAATAAACAGCGTGTCGCTATTATTGTTTTTGCTTTATACCTTAAAACCGAAAATGGTTGATTTCTACCACAACGAGTGGATGCATCACCTCCATCAACGAACTAGTTCCAAACCTTTTCCACTGTATATCCTGGCCAAAATTCATGCCATCAAGTTCTTCTTGAGATATTTTGTTACCCTGACGGGCGGACACACAGAGTAAATATATAAAGGAGTTTTTGTAAACTGAACTACTTGAAAAGTGACAGACGTATACATTATTAATTGCAATACAGTTTGCAGCGTACAGCAGTTCGTTAGTTTTCACTGGATGACATGAATAAAATTTAATTTATTATTTATTAAAATTTAATTAAAATTAAATTAAAAATGAATTAAAATTTAATTTAAAAATTTGGAGTTGTAATTTATTATATTAAAAGTCAATTTTCTTATGAACTTTTCGATCGATATCAGTTTATTATCCAAATATTGATATCAGTTTCCGAATATCTGTTCGAAAATTGCATAGAGAAATCACCTTTAATATAATAAATTATATCTTTAATATAGACATGAATCTTCCATCAGAAAAGCTGTTTATGTACTTCAAATTCAACTATTGAGCAACAAATAAATAAATAAATAAATAAAGTATAAAAAGTGCTCATGGCCTATGTAAAATCTGAGCCCTTAATCCATACTAGAAGTATCCCTTCCTGTTTCATTTTTTTTTTTGGTTCGCGGTAACTCAGTGGTAGAGCGTTCATCTCTGGTGCATGGGGTCCTTGGTTCGATCGCAGCTCGCACCAAGTGAGCTTTTAGATGAACAAATACCGTGTGCATGAATTTTCCCGGGGTTCTCCCGTTTCCTCCCACTTTCTTCATTCCAGCATTTCCTTCATTTCTCATCATTCGTCGTCTCCATTAGCCTAATCTGCATAAACGTGGTACGTTAAACTGGAAGATTTCATTATTTTCTTTCATTTTTCACTTCCCACGATTATCCACCGAGGCTAAACAAGACAATGATAATGGGATGAATAGTAAGGGTGAACTGAAGAAAGTGGGAGAAAACGGGAGAACCGTGAAACAAAACTACGTATACGGTGTTTGTCCACCACAAAATCTGCTGGGTGAGAGATGGAATCGAACCAGAAATCCTATACATCAAAGACAAGCGCTCTTCATTTTAATAAGTGCAGAAATGAAACAATATACGAAGAACATATTAGTACTGTATTACCTAATTTTCCCCCCATTTTGACACAAACCAACCAAGCAGTTTATTATTGTTGTTGTTTATTTTTTACCTATTCGCACAACAAATCTCTGCGAAGCAACAAATCTTCCACGAGAAAGTTATTCTTTCTCTTGGGGATTGTATCTGCTTCTTTATAAGAACAAAAGTCATAAACAAAGATAGAAGAAAGTAAAAAATAAAACAAAAAAGTTAGCATTGCAGGAAAGTTGTTTTCAATCTTTGAAGAAGCTGTCTTTCTATAAACTCTCACCCCCCTTTCTTTCTTCTGTATCATATATGGATGTGTCTAGCATTGGTGTTAGTGTGTGTAAGAAACAGAGTGAGGGGGAGTTTCTGGACAGTCAATCATATACCGCAGAGCACTATATATATATATACATCTCCTCTTTTCCTTTGATTCTCTATCTTTGTTGAGCGATACTAGTGTTCCTGGTTCGAATTTCGAGATTCTGCAGTCCCATGAGACCTTTGCTGGTTTCCACCTTCATATTTTCTTCACACAATTCTATATATAGTTCCTTCACAAAAAAATATTTTTTTCTCTATCTTTTTGTTTGCTTCTGTTTTAGCGAAAGAAATCGATGAAGTAAATATATAGGAAATATTGGCTTTAAGGCAATTTATTACTCGACTTTCTTTCCTTTGTCTTGATCGTGTTTAGTGAATACCAACTAAAAGAAAATGATACCTTCCCAATCCTTAACAACTATCTATCAAGAAATATGAAAGTGTTGAAAATTTTTAACACTTCCTCGCGTTAAGATTTCGTGTAAATGTATACAAACCGTGCACTTTGTATTATGCTGGTTTGTGATTTATCGCGAATTTCTGACAATATATTTGATGCTTATTCATTGTAATTATGCTAAAATAATAATTCCTTTTTTTTTTTTTTACGAAATTTATAAATAACAAAATTAGAAGAAATATTATAGTTTTGAAACATAAAGTGTTTAATGTTTAAAATATCTTATTACTTGTTACACTTAGAATCATTATACATTTTAAGTTTTTCAGAAAGATACAAATAATGACAGCCAAACAAACTGTCATAGTATAAGTTTAAAATTAATATAATAGTAATGTATAATATGATGCATAAGAATATAATGATAAACAAAAAGAGAGAAATATGATTGTTTATTTTTAATTGCGTATGGTGTTGGAGCGCGCATCTCTGGCGCAAGAGGTTTTTCGTTCAATCTCAGATCACGTGATATTGTGGTGGACAACATTGTGTCATTGGGTTATCTCGAGGTTGTCCTGTTTCCTCCAGCATTCTTGTTCTATAAACACTTCCATAATTATTTACTGTCATTAATCATCCGTCTCATAAGCTTCAAGGGCATAAGTGTGGGGCATAAAGTTGAAAGATATCATTTAAACTTTTTGAAACACAGGAAAATAAACAGACCATTTCACTCTTGCTCTACTATATTAGTGACGTCACTGAAAAATGGATAAGTAAGATAGAGCTGTCTTAAGAGACAAACCAAAAGATTTTGTCGTAGCCTCTTGGATAACTCGTTCACTTTCTCTTTTAATTACCACTTCATCTGTCTCTGGTTTATGTCCTATCTTAAGTGCAACGCCTTAAATTTAAACCCAAATAGTGGTCTCCACCTCATTTCAATAGTAATTTTGTTGTTCATGATAAGGTATGTTATGTGACAAAGTAAAACTCAGTCAATCAATAAATTCACGGTAAATGCAAATAAACCAGTAGCAGCTTTGAGGCCCCAAAGAGCAATCTATTTTGAGTGAAAACGAAGGAATGATAATGTTATATACGAAGTTTTGTGCCTAATGTGACAGGACTCAGTATTATAAATGGTCGTGTACAAAATATATTAGTTAAATGTCCGTTGTCCAGGGCTTCCAAGTTATTATCATAAGAAGATCGAGGAGTACTGTCGTAAGATGACTTTTTGGTGACTATATTTCAGAGTATGTAAACAGTACGTGATGAACGCCACAATGTTGAGGGGGGGGGGATATGTAAACTG
The DNA here is from genome assembly GCF_964235325.1 of Thermobia domestica. NCBI lineage: Eukaryota > Metazoa > Arthropoda > Insecta > Zygentoma > Lepismatidae > Thermobia > Thermobia domestica. The sequence goes on from NC_137468.1 coordinate 97,878,445, forward strand.
TAGTAAACGGATGACAATCCTATTCGAAAAACTGATGATAATCGTCTCCTTCATCAATCACAATATATATCATATACAGTATAAGAAGTCTTATAAAGTCACGTGGTGACAGCGAAAACAAAGCTGTTGAACTGTATAACTATCCTGTGGTTAAGAAAAGAAGGCTGTTGGGAATGAGGCTACAAGTCTATGGACAAACAACGTTACGGAATATTTGTTGTTCAGTTTAACGTCCCGTTCAGCAGCGAGACTACATGAGATGTGAACCTATTAATTAACGTGGAATCCGAACCACATGAGCTCCCCTGGATATCGAACCCAGGTATTCCAGTTACGGAATACTGACACATGCCTCTATCATAATAGTGGTTACTAGGATAGATACTGTGTTAACAAATAATGGAGAATAGCAATCAGATCAAGATGGATTAAGTCTCTTGCAATCTCGTATGTTCTCTCATGTAGTGGAATTTCTTTCTCTCATTTTATTAATATGATTATATGGGCATTAGTTGGAGCATGATTAGAATCAGATGCCCATATATGGAATATGGAAGTAGAGAGCAATAAATATCTCTTGAGTAATAGTGTGTTGATGTTTAGTTTTGTACAGATGCTTAAGTCTAATTCAGAATTTAGGAACGTACTCTTATGAATGTGAAGATACTCAGTTGTGAATAATAGTTAAGAGTAATTTGTGGCACAGTTGCAGATTATACGTTCTTTATCCAAAACAAAGAGTGGCTTAGGCTTAGTCTAACTTTGGGGTGAAGTGACAGATAGATGCACGTGCTGTAAATAAAACGAAGGTGATCAATGATCGCCAATCACTGCAATATTCTTTCACCTGCTTCTAGGCAACCAAGGTCATTTATCGACCGCACTTCGCCGGTTCTGTGAAATATTCCAAGTACTACTGCTCTTGCTATATATTATTCGTTACAAATCATCCCTTTATATTATTATGACTATACAATTATGACTCGTTAAACATTCTAAATTTGTCGGCAAACTTCTTTCTCTGTTTTTGCAGAACCTTTTACAACAGTTCTTTCAATACACCATGTCACCATGTGTTATATCCAACTTTCAGACGCCAGTTTTGTTTACGCACACAGTAGGAAGAATTTGTCAGACATAAATTCCAGTGAATTTGTCGTAATCCACAATTGAAAAATTCTTCCAGACAGCTAAGTTCATAATGTATATACAACACAGGGTGCACGCGCTAACCACTACACCAGCAGAGAGAGCGTCATATATATATATATATACAGGGTGTTTCAAAACAACACCGACAACATTTGGGAGGTGATTCCTGACACCAAGATATACAAAAAGTATAGACGAACCTGGGTGCACAAATGCTTTTTTCAGAGTTATAGGTTGCCGAAAACATGAAAAGATGAACTTTAAGCTTCAAAACTATTGGAGCTGCTAGAGTCAGTTCCAGACTTAATTTAGGAACTAGTATGTGCCCTATCCAAATATCCATCTTTCAGAATCCTGGGGTACTTCTGCAATAATTTTTATAGAGGTAGTTGGTGAGTATTTCAAATTATATACCCGTAGTCAAACTCCCTCTATAAGAATTGTTGCGTGAGTACCTTAAGATTCTGAAATATGTATTTTTGGATAGCACACATATTGGCTACTAGATGTAGTCTTGACCCGACTATGGTAAGTCCCATTGTTTTGGAATTATGGACCTTTAAAGTTCATTTTTCTCATGTTTTCGGCAGTCGATAAATTCGAAAGAAAGCATTTGTGTACCTAGGTTGGTCTATACTTTTTGTCTGATCTTGGTGTCATAAATCACCTTCCAAACTTTGTTGGTATTGTTTTGAAACACCCTCTCTCTCTCTCTCTCTCTCTATGTATATATAGGTTCTACAGATCTTGGTGCAAGTTAATTGTAAACCGGGGGCCCCGCAAAATGTTCCCAATTGGGCCCCGCACCGCCTAAGGCCGGCCCTTAGTATAAGTAGCAGTAGTAATGGGTTAGAAGCCCCGCAGGGGTTGTTTGGATTCAGTTCTCGACATAAAATGGGCAAATAAAAGACTTGCCCAAACTTGTCTGTACATTTCACAATCTGTGGATCCGTCTGTACCAAACACTGATCATATGTAAGTCAGAAAATGGTTGAAATAAACTGAAAATATCAAATGTGGAGCAACTGAAAGAAATAAGCTTTTAAATCTTCGTTTCCACTTATATACCTATTAGAATTTCACTTGTTCTTGTCATTCGAGTATCTCTTTCCTTCTCCACACGAGAATATAACATTAAATATGGATCGAAGGCTTAAAATATATAAAACTATAATTATGCCGGTTGTACTGCATTGTTGCGAAACATGATCACTTACTTTGAGGAAAGAAAGCAGATTGAAATAAAATCCTGAGGCAAATATTTAGACTCAAGAGAAATAGGAATCAGAAATATCAGAAACTTCGTGACGAGAAACTACCATTTATTTCAGATTATTAGGGTCACTAAGTCTAGGGGGCTCAGGCATCCCCCCGAAACTTTTTGACAAGAAATGAAAAATATCGCCTATAAGATGGCCACTTACTAATAAAAAAAGGTGAGTTGTAGTAAATAAAACTAAATAACAGTAAGAAAATGATCAAAAATGAGTTATTCATATTAACTCCACACTCGTCTAGGAAGTATGCCACAGGTTCGACACCGACCAAAAGTTCTGCTTACCCAGCAGACAATTCCTAACTCCGCCCATGGGGTCACCGCACTCAACTTTGTCGGTTTTACTTCCTAAATTGAATCATATCAAGCAGTAGGTATTACGGAACCCTTTATTTTCGAAATATGAATTAAATTATAGTAAAAGCTGTCAGAAAACTATCGAAGAAAACACCTCCAAGAGTAAACTACCCATTGTGGATTTTCTCTGAGAAATTATTCATGTTATATGTATTGTAGGATTGTTACCGAAATGTTTATTTATGATATATGAACAAAATTGTCCAACTTGGGACATGTTTCGATTTGAATGCGAGGATCAACTTAAAACTTGGCAGATACATACAGGGATAAGCACTGACTACTATAGAGTGTATTTCCCCGGTAAAATTTGTTTTGCGCAGATAGTAGGCTCTACCACCTATAAACAAATAACATCAATTCAGTTTTGAAGTGGGAAAACAACATGAAGTATGTGTGCACACGATGACAAGTATAGTAATTGCACAAGACGAGTAATTACAGGAGTTCTTTTATGATGTTAAGAAAACAAATGGGACTCAACAAAAATGTACTGCACATGCGGGTCTACTATAAAATGAGTGAAACATAACGTAACTTTACAGTAAGAACTCAATAAAGGCAAATCTGTGCGCTACATGTGTTTTTCACTTTCATGTCCACAAACACCAAGTTCAAAGTTGAAGGCTACAACAATCACGTTTCGGCGAGCTGAAGATTCACCTCAGTTTTTGCCAGGCATAACGAAGCATCGATTGATAAACTGGAACTGACAGTTGACTATAGATTACAGAATGCATGTTCATTATGAACACCTATCACGCAACTTGACTAGGGGCTTATCGAAGCGTAAGCTAACATAGTCGGGATTCTTCTGGAGTAAAGTTTGTATTGCCGGAAAAAGCAGAAGTCGAGTGGCTGAACATATTTAGTGATCTTGGAAGGAATTATTTTCAAATTAATGTGCTTCTCGGGAATAGCCTCTGTGAACAAAGTACATCCTTATGGCCAGACCACGAATCACAAAGTAATAGAGAGTGTTCGTCTATTTTCTGCCAGAACACTGAAAAAGTGCTTCAGATGTTCTTTGGTCATTTTACCACTACTGTTAGCATCGACGAACATTTATTGGGGACATTGTTGCTGCAAATTCACTGACATCTGTGGACCAAAGTGTCCTTCTGGATCCTGAAAACAAATGTGTAACTTCTTCGCAAGTTTCCCATCCATGGATATTGCAACATCAATGATATATCTATGAATCGTGCTGGGCATTGCCCAAATAGTTCCAACAGTGTCTTTCACCCTTCTTTTCTATAAAGTAGCACAAGATGACAGTTCATAATTGAACTAACTTTGGTCATAATTCCATACACTGGCTGCAGGCAAACAATGCAAATGTATGTCATCATTTATTTCACTAGTAAACGCATCACCACTAACACGAAACCTGCATCTTCTGCAATGTCCTTTTTTGTTGAAAAGGTCCTAATCATTCGTGAAATAATTCCTGCTTGTTTGTTAAGATTTTCAATGAAAGTCAGAGACTCTTTGAAATCCAATAAGCCAACTTATTTTGCCGCTTGAAGACCCCAGTACTGTAAATGCCAGTAATGCACTGATGCTCCATGCTTCCGCGTTTCGTCAAATAATCTGATGACTTCACATTTCACTGTTCGGAGTTTCATTTGCCGATTCCCGTCGAATGGAGTGGAGTTCGTAGATGGAGCGTGTCCCTAATCCAAAATACAGTAACTTTGCAGCTACTTAACGAAATAATTTTCTTGTGTCGTCCCAGTAGATTAATATACGAGTTGTATCCTACTTCATGATAATCTTTGTAGATACTCTGGATTTCTCCGTCCCTAAACTGGAATAAAATATCTGTTCTTTTCAGTTTTCGTACTGGAGTTACGTCATATTCGCTTTGATTATTGCCTTGTTCCCGCTCTGGACTACTGTCTTGTTCCAGCACTGAACTGCTATCATAGATGTCTTCCGCTGCCGTGTCATTTACTTCTTCTCTGTCGAGTGTCGTACTCACTGAAATTAAATAGCACAAAATGTCTCAAATGACTCATCTTCCGCTCCTACTGACTATTGACCCTTAAATCTGCGACTTAGTTTGCCTTTTAACAGTTCGCCTACATGAAGGGGGTTAATGGCAATAGCCTGTCCCATTTTTTCCACACTAACTACCACATCTAACACTAATTGGAGCTTGCTACCACACACTGACGCACCTGACTGATCTTCACTCAGAACCTACAATGCTGAATCTAGTTGCTAGTATTTCGAAGGATATGTGGCGCTGTCAGCGGAAAACGAGTTTTACACGGGAATAACTCACCCTACAATGATCATTGGTCAGTACTTAGTTCTGTATATGTCTACCAAGTTTTATGTTGATCCTCGTGTTCGAACCGAAACATCCGCAAAGAACATCTCTAAGAGTAAACTACCATTTGTGCTGTACTTTTTCAAATAAAATGTTTTATGCCTATTGTAAAATAGTAAATTTAGTATTTGTTATTTAAAAAAGGTAAAATTACTGTTTTTGTGAAAATCATGCGGGAAAACCCTATCCCAAAGACTAAAATATCCTTTTATAGATTTCTAAATGACAAATGATTTATACACATTGTAGGTTACATAACGGAACAGTAATTTATGAAATATGTACAAAATTGCGTGAGTGATTTTTGGGGAAATCGTCCAGTAAGAACCCATCCCAGGGTTAAATTATCCCATGTTAATTTCTAAATGAAAAATAATTTATATCATATTGTTTTTTTCTTAATAGAACAATTATTTATGAAATATGAACAAAATTCGGGGAACCATTTCTGAGAAAATAATTCTGGAAAAGTTCTCCCCAAAGAACAAACTTTCCCTGTTGAATTTTCAAATAGAAAATGATTTATACCATCTTGCAAGTTTCTTAATGAATTACCCGCTTTCGTTGGATTAAAATAAGAAAAATGAGTAAAGTGTTCGGTTAGTCAGTCAGTTTTTACTATTACTGAAGTGCTTTCCGATAGACGATATTTTGTGACTTAAAAATTAAATATTACTAATGTGGGCTGAATTTGGATTTAAATGATATTTGAACTGTCACTGTTCATCTCAGTATCCCCAAAAACTATGGATTTGGCAATAATATCGGTCATTTTTCTATTTTTATATATCCCCCTCCTTCCCTTCCTATAAGTTGCACCGTCAAAGTAAAATGATATATTCTATTCCAGGCCGGAACCTTATCTATTAGGGATGCGCACGAGACAAGATTTGAGACTGTCTCGACTCGAAAATGCGCTGTAAAACTGATGTCTCGACTCGAAAAATATATATTTTTCTATTGGAAGAGCTGTGTCTCGACTCGAATTTTCTCACGAAAATTCTGTCTCGACTCGACTCGCACGCATCCCTATTATCTATGTTGAAAATTTGATCGAGATCGGTCGGGCATTAGATAGGATATATAGATAGATGAATAAAATTACTTGAGTCGCCTTTGAGTAAACCGTTCTGGAAAACTCATTCCCAAGAATAATCTATGCCTTCTAGATTTTTCTCAGAGAAAGAACGTACACAATAAGTAGTGTTGTTACGTGTAGATTGATGGAAAGTGAACAAAGTCCTTAAAGCCGTTTTAGAGAAAATCATATTTTTTTTTTTTATTATCACTCCCTTTGTACCCTTGTTTTTTGGGATAGGATGAGAATTCGAAAGCCTGTAAAGAATCTATAAAAAAACCTTAAGTGTAAAACTGGTCTCGACAGTTGGACGATGGGATCTAGGTGAGTGTACCGGAGTGTAGGTATCCGGACGAACAGACGGACAGGCATCGAGAAATAAATTGTTCAGTATATAGAGGCTATGAAACGTGTAAATCTATTAAAATCTCGAATTCAATCCTTTTAAAACTATCACCATACTTTCTTCTTTGATATCTTCACTCGATAGTAATTAGCATTGTAGTATTTACTGACGATTTTTCATAAATTCATATCGAAATCTTAATTTTCTAAATACTATAATATGAACAATGTATTGATCACAAAATGATTACTTGATTAAAGTATTTACGTTGATTGTTGTTATCAATTTCAACAATTACATAAATGCGTTGCCTCAGAGGGGCTTTTGATTGATCTGGTGCGGACGTGTGCAATATCTCTAAGAAAGGAAAATCGAAAGAAATAAGCGAAAGAAAACATAAAGATGTTCACATACCGAGGAGAAGTACTGCCCCGCTTCTCAGTATTCAAAGATCAATCAATTGAAAGACATGGAGGTGGTAGACATAATTTTTATTACGATCCACATAAAAGCAAAGTACCACCAAGGAGCTTCCCACCTTGCTCCAATGAATGGCATCCGCAAATGAAGTTGCCACAGGCGAATCTATACTGTCCTCCGCCGTATAGACCGTATGTTACTCCGCCTGAAACGACTGTTGTCCGAAAGCCAATTCCACAGTGTGGAGGTTTATTTATACAAAAGTATCCTCATGGTAAGAAAGGGTATCCTCCGAGAAAGAGAGGGAAGAAGAAAAAGAAACTTCAAGAGACGCAAAATCAAGGCCATCCTTCTGGCACGGTATTGGAAATAGATATTCAAATAGTAACTGAACATGCTGAAGATACATCTACAAATGTAGGCAATTGGATCGACCATGATCAAACTGCACGAAACTTCAGTACAACAACAGATAGAAGAATGAAAAGGAAACTATTCGAATCCTCTTCACGAGGTAAACTTATTACGTTCGTTTCTTCGCAACTAAAGCGCAATGAAGCAGACTGGCTGGAGTCCTATCAAGTCTTCATACGTCTACAGAGAAGCTGCTCGACCATCAGACTCGCCTCTATCTTCTATTTCTTGATGTTTAGAAAACCTTTGCTGCTGCTGCCTGAAAAACTTCCAAAGAAAATACATCACGAAACGGATAGAATGACAGGAAGACTTGATAGTCATATTACACCAGTGTCTTTGTTGCCAGTTAATTATGAAACCTCTTTGTATTTGAACATTTTGCAACGTCTGTTTGGTACTGAGCGCTTAGGTGAAGATTCCATTTCAGAGAATTATCAGGTACTGGTGGCCAGAAGGAGAAGCGAAGTTACGTCTGAAAATTCATTAGAAACTTTAAGTATGAGTGAAACGTTGATCCAATTATCAATTAATGACGATAATATAATACGTTCGATCAGCGTACTAATAACAACAAGCACAATTGGGAACACTGGAGGAAACCTTGTTACAGAAAATAAACAGCTTTCGATAACCATGAAGAAGTCCAAAATAAAACTAGGAAGCATACCAGAGTTCCTTTCTTCAGCGGAACGTGTATGGTTTATTTCAACTTGTTCTCTCCCATCCTCTAAAAGTAAGGATGTTATTATTAGAGAGATTCCAGCCATTAGCGAAGTTCCAACCCTAACCCTAACGCAATCCAACACTGAAGCACTAACCAGTATGTGTTCCAAACCATTGTGTTTGAAATCTTGTACATCTCGTTCAAAATTATTTACAAGGCATAATCCTACAAACACTGTGAAGAATTTGAATAAATGTAGAAACGATATTGAACCTTCGAAATTAATTCGTTATGGCCAGCTTATTAAAACAGAGAAAAATTTCAGATCTGTTGCCTGCCAAGTAGGTGGTTCATTAAGTGCTTATAGTTCTACAGGCTCCCAAGTAGAAATTTTAATTACAACGAAGTGTTCTGTTGCCTCGCAAGTCGAGTTTTCAAATAAAGAGAGTTGTTCTACAACATCCCGAGGTACAAATACCCAAGCAGATATTCCTTCTCCAGCTTGTACTAATGATTACGCAGCTGAGAACCCATTATCCGAACATGATACTCTCGTTGAACTTGAGCAGGCAGGTTTTGAAAATGGCTACGCAGAGCAGAATCAGTCATACGACCAAAGACAACGGATTCCTTCAAGAATCAATCAAGAAATAGAAAAACTGGAAGCTGAGTATAAAAAGTTTTTAATAAAACAGTTCAAGCGAAATCTTCGAAAACGAATCCGTAGTGCATCAGGTGGAAAGGACTTGTGGGAGGTCGCCGAAAGGGCAGAAGAGTTAGGCAATGAGCTGTATCAAGAACTGCCTTTATATGCTACCTTTGATGATAACTTCTGGATCCATATAACATCGAACTACCTTAACAATAAGCAGAAAATACAGTTGCTTCGAAAGATGTATAGAGAAACCAAATGTAAGGCTAAGCTCAAAATTCGTGACTATTTGAGATCAACTAACGTCAATCGAAAAAGTTTGAGTCTGTGGTTCCTTCACTGTCTTACCAAACTTTGTTGCTTACCTTTCTGAAACCAAATTTAGAATACGTGCTGTATGAAAAAGAAGAAGAACAACACAACTATGTTTCAAATGTTTTTTCGTTAAACGCTTGGATCAAATAATCCTTGACGAAATTAAAATGTAAAGAAAGTGCTATCGGTACGCAGTCAACTATTTTCTGCATGTCTTCTGAACCAATAAAAAAGACAAATTTATAATGGTTGTTGAAATCTAGGGAAACGAACAAAACTTCTCACCACGGTTTGTCAGCACTAAAAGCTCGAACTCGTAATTGGGTAATGAAATCAAATGAAAACTTCATGTTGTATTTGTAAAACCACAAAACATGTAAATATTTAGAAAAATACAGTTTCTGTGCTGCTCAGAACCAATGATTTCTAATTTGTGTTTTTATACATAATAAATGGATGATATCAATAAAAATAAGTAACTACTCCTGAGAAGTCCCGCTCGAGAATCGGAGTAACTACACTTGGAGTAATCTCCTCCCTCAATTTTGTATCAATAAAACAAGCCACTACTCAGGTCTAGACTGCTCCAGATTTATGAACGTTCACTCGCGTTTCCTCTGCGTGTAGCAGTGAGTCGTACCAATAAAAGAAGTGATTACTCATTTCTTCCATCCGTCGCGCGGTAATTTCGTTGTGGGTAACCTATGGCGCAGTATCCTAAACGCCATGGAAGGGGCAAGTAGCAACAACAGTTTCAATCAGAGTGCATTTCTGGATATTATAAAAGTTTCCAGTGGTACTTTCAAAGTCACAGTTACCAGAAAGTACACGAAGGCAATCCGAAGCTTTGAAGGCAATTACAGTGAAATGCAACGAAATATCAAATACATCCACGACTGAGACACACATCCAAAAGAGAATCTTTAATATTCGAGCGAGAATAAAACAAAAAAGTAATTTGAAAAAAAAGAAAGAAATCAAGAAAGTAATACTGAAACCATGGGAACGAACCTATTGGAGCTGATGGTAGACAAACACCGTGCTGGTGGGTTTTCTCGGGGTTCTCCCGTTTCCTCCCACTTTCTTCATTCCACCATTTCATTCATTTCTCATTATCACCGTCTCCTTTAGCCTAACTGGCATAACTGTGGGACGTAAAACTGAAAGATTTCATTTCATTTTCTATTGGAGCTGATGGATGTTGATTCGAATCCAGCAATATCAAGATTAACACGACAAGCGCATATCACGTGTTGTCCAAGGTCTTTGTAGATTGTTTGGCTTTAAGAACGAAATCAGACATTTGACCCCTTTGTTTCCTTATTGAAAAAAAATCCAGCCAGTCAAGTCATAAAGCACGTTCATCTGATTGCTTTTTCCACACCATACGTGTCCCCTTTCGCCTTGAAATAAACAAAATACATTCACATTACCCCCTTCCTGTCAAGGTTGACTTGAGTTGATTTTGAGTTTAACATCCCTTTCAGTAGCGAGGCTATATGAGACGGTACCTACTGATTAAAGTGGAATCCGAACCACGGGAATCGAACGCGGGTTTCCCACGCCAAAGGCACGTACGCTAACCGCTTAGCCACGAAGGGGCTCTTCCTATTAACGTATTCGTATCCAAAATACTAAGTTTCTTCATTGCCACATGTGTATAGTCAAGTGTTCCGATAGCATCCGGAAATGTATATTGTTCTTGCCACTCTGCCTTTGCTGCTTGCATATTACGCACACTTGCCGGAAACAATCCAGTTTTCAGATTTTGCAATAATCGCATCTATTACACTTGTAGTAGTCATAGGCACAGTACTTTGGGCCACACCAGAATCATCTGACGCTCCGACCTGCAATCCCGGATCACTCATTTAACGCGAAAAAACATGCATCATTACGACTTTCGGTTGATTCTCCTAAAAAAAGAAAAAAAAAGTTGTACTAACCACTCTACATTTTCTTTCAAGAACCTATAATGTTTTATGTAATCACCATTTGCAACATTTCTATGCAGCAAAACAATCATATACTCTGCCATATTTCGCACGGAGTAACCTACTGAGTTTGCTCCACAAATTTGGAGAAGTTACTTGCATCACAGAGGAGTCTCTGATTTTTATTGATATCAAACGCGGAGCAGTTACTCGGCTCGAGAACAGAGGTGTTGTTGCTCCAAAGGGGCAGGGCTTTTCCGAGGTCAGCCAAGACGAGTGGTGCTCAGTTCTCTTTTTAGTGATACCAATTCGAGTAACTACTCCAAAATTGGGAATAATGAGTAACTTCTCCGTTTTATTGATATCACCCAAAAGTTACTCTTTTAGTTTGTGTTTCTGTTTTTAAAATTTATTTGTTTAGATAATCAGTTCTGCTACAATGCAAAAATGTTAAGGAAATTACAGTCACTAAAATAAAGTCGAATAGTCACAGTTCATACAACACAGGTAACCAAGAAAGTTCTGTCGTTTTTTTGTGGAGGTCTGTGTTCCATTGGCCCTCACACCGTAAGTTGAATGCGAATGAAGATAAGGCGAAGGTCAGTTGTTGGTGTGGGTATATCCAAGATAATACCTGGTTGTGGCAGTTCAGTTACACCATGAACGTGCGTAAGGACAGAGTGAACATGGAACCTCCACAGAGTGTCATATGAACGTGTATGCTGTACGAGTTTAAACTGGAGCCAAACGCCGCATCAGCGAGGCGGAAGATATGCCAGGACTTTGGTGAGTGTGTCGTGACTACGCGGACAGTGTAGCGGTGGTTTAATAAGTTTACGAACGGTGACGAAACAGTCAAAGACCAACACATGTACAAAATGAAGATCTTCAGGCAGCAATTGAGGCGAACAGTGGCCAGACATGTGAGGAGCTGGGACTATAATTCAGTGTGAGTGGAGAAACCATTCGACACCACCACTATCAACTTGGGAAGCAATACAAGTTGGGTCGATGCGTACCACATGATTTGACTGCGGGCCAGAGGGCAACGCGAGCAGACACATGTGTTTCTTTGCTGTCTCGTCTGAGGAAGGAGTCATTTCTGGACAGGATGTTGACATTTGATGAGAAGTGGGTCCTGTACGAAGCTCCACGGCGCATTCATAATTGGTTAGCATTCCATGAACCGGTTCCAAAACATCCGAAACCAGCACTGCACCAGAAGAAGGTCCTCCTGTCTGCTTGGTGGACTGCTCGCGGCATCGTGCGTCGGGAATTGCTACCAGCTGATCAGAGCATCAATGCAACTGTGTACTATCAGCAGTTGAGCCGTGTTGAAGAAAAACTCAAAATTCTGGAGCCAGCGCTTCTGAATTGCAAAGGGTTCCTCCTGTTGCAGGACAACGCTAAGCCCCACGTGCCTAGGATGACCCGGGACACTATTCTATGCCTTAGATGAGAAACACTATTGCATCCGCCATACTTCCAGGGTATTGTACCGTCTAATTATTACCTGTTCAATTCCTTGGACAATCACCTTAGTGGACTCCAGTTCAAATCCTAGTAGTGGTGCAAAATGCACTTGAAGATACCGTGATATGGAATCCATGGCCTTCCAAAACGTTGTTAGAAGATCGTCGATGATGATGGGGCTGTTTTTGATCCTCCAGGTATGTCTTAGGTGACATAACGATGTTCAGAGGTGGTGGGTGAAAATGCGACACAAGTTTCTTGGTTACCTTTATAGATCCCATTGTAGGGTTGTATCCAACAAACAGCGTAGTTTCAAATGGGCGACACAAGGAAAAGGCTTTTGCTGCTACCAATAATAATAATAATAATAATAATAATAATAATAATAATAATACAAATCTGATATTGAATCAGAAAGGATCAAACACCAGAAGTTTCAATTTCGTCTTGTAGATGTCCACCACTGCAGGAAGTCTGATGCCTGGTAACGACCACGTATGTAACTTCTACCATTGCAATAAACAAAACTCAAGAACTAACTTTCCTTAAAGACTTATCGTGTGAAGTAACGGACAAACGTGTCAGCGTTACCCGTTAACATAGCAACGGATTGATGCTGCTAAGGAATTTGGATGAGATAATTGATCTGTCTACTAATTGCAAGAAACAGAAATAAAAAAAAATCGCTTTTACTCAAGAGTTATTGTGTACAATATCGGACGTCAATAAGTCACCCTCCGGCATATTCATCAAAGGCGCTACCCACAACAACTAAAAAGATGTTTACTTTAAAAGTACATACGTAACTGAGCTGTGGACCCCCTATATATATGAAGTGTGATGAGTTGAGGATTTTTTTTTAAGTCAACCTTCTCACAACGCTGTTAAGACTAACAACACCAAGTGTGACGATAATACGAACTAGATTATGAACTGTATCGAGAGGGAAATGGCCAGTTTTACTTTCAAACTGGTCATCAAACATATATATTCAAAATTCTGAATTATACTAAGGGAACAAATTGTATACTATGGAAAAGAGAAGTTTCTCTTATTGTGTATTATATATAAATAATATTATAGAGTTTCGTGAGATACCGCTGTATTCTGTTTTTATGGTCACTGAGCATAGAATATTTGGAAGTCTGTCATAAGTTGAATGTGGTAAGTTGGAAGTCTCCCGTTATTTGATAAGCTAGCTTTGTATTTACTATTCAATATTAATATTCATGCATTTTGTTGAGTATTGAGAATAATATTCTGTAGTTTGTTTGTGAATTGGGGAACGTTATCATTTTCCTCATTCGAAACTTACAAGTAGTAACCAAATTGCGCTTCATTGCTGTAAGATTAAAAGTATCAGAAGTTCTTTGCAAGTATTTGTATTATTGAGATTATTTTTAACAAATATATATATACGGTGTTTCGAAACAACACCGACAACGTTTGGGAGGTGATTCCTGACACTTAGATAAAACAAAAAGCATAGACCAACCTGGTTCCACTTAATAGGCTGCCGAAAACGTGAAAAAATGAACTTTAAAGATCCATACCTCCAAAACTGTGGGGCCCATCGTAGTCGGGTCAAGACCACTCAATAACGCGGATGTGCCCTACCCAAAAATCCATGTTTCAGAATCCTAAGGTACTCACGCAACTAATTTTATAGAAGGAGTTTGGTTAAGGGCATATAATTTAAAGCACTTACCAACTTCCTCTATAAAAATGGTTACCGAAATACCACAGTATTCTGAAACATTGATATTTGGTTAGGGCACATCCACGTTCCTAAGTGAAGTCTTGAGCCAACTATGATAAGTACCTTAGTTTTGGAGCTATGGACCTTTAAAGTTAATTCTTTTCATGTTTTCTGCAGTCTTATAACTCCGAAAGGAAGCATTTGTGTACCCTATACTTTTTGTCTTATCTTAGTGTCAGGAATCAAATCCCACACGTTGTCGGTGTTATTTTGAAACACCCTGTATAATATTTGTACAGTATCGAATCAGTTTTCAAATTCATTATTACTTCTTAAAAGAAGACGATCTTCTTAAACAGAATTAAATATGGGTCTGTGTTATATAGTTATGCCTTGCGGGAAAACGATGGGTTAGGTATTCTAAATTTTATTTAGATAGCTTAACATGCGTTACAGAAGGAAAGAGAAAATCCATGATTTTCTTTCTTTATAACATCTGTGTTGGACTCGTATCTATGACAGCGAACAATGACAATAGCTGTAGTAAGCATTTGTCTTTTCTTGCTTACTCTCACACTTGACTTGGAAAATTATGTTCTGTTATAAGAAATTAAGAGGTAGCGAACTTTAATATGAAAGTCATTATCTTCCGTTCTATCAAAGCAGTGCTCCCTATACGTTGTTTAAAAAAATCCTGAATCATAGTTTTAAAAAAATTAATTCTCATTCACCATTTTTGAAAATGATAAATTTTGTAAATTAAACAAAAATGACTCTGTACAGTTATGTTACCGTAACTTTCAACAAATTCTTATAAGTAATTTTCTAGAACGAAACAAGGTCTTCTTCATGGATATTTTTCGAAAAAAAAAAAAAACTGAATTGTATAAATCTAAAATTGACGATGTACAAAAGTCACGTTATTGAAATTTAACAAATTATCAGGTAAAGTTTTCGAGAACTAAACAATTTAATTGTGAATCGCAGTTTTCGAAAAGATGTAAATGTTATAAATATTTAAAAAAAAATCTGCAGAAGAACCAAGTTACCGGAACTTTTAACAATTTTTATGCATTTTTTTTTTAAAACAAAACAATATACTTCTCATGTGAAGTCTTCAAATTTGTGATATTTGTTTAATTCTTCTAAGACACAACCATTTTCCTAACAATGACACGTATTCCGTTTTAAAATAAGTCTCCTGAAAAATAAAAGTGAACTTACGTCGAAACAATTAAATCTTGAAAAGTCACTCGGTTAGTTTTCACAGAAAATATGTAAAAAAATAAATAAATAAATAAATAAATAAATAAATAAATAAATAAAGATAAAAAACGCATATATAGTAAGACCAACGGTTGTCACTGATGTAGAATTTCAAATGAAAATCTGGGGGGCGCGGTGGCTCAGTGGTAGAGCGTTCACCTCTGGTGCTTGGGGTCCCGGGTTGGATCCCAGCCCCCGCCAAGTGAACTTTGTGGTGGACAAACATCGTGCTCGTGGGTTTTCTCGGGGTTCTCCCGTTTCCTCCCACTTTCTTCATTCCACCATTCACTCATCTCTCATCATCACCGTCTCCTTTAGCCTAACCGGCATAAGCGTGGGACGTAAAACTTAAAGATTTCATTTCATTTCATTTCAAATGAAAATCTAAATACTTATATCAATCATCAACCTATGGAAAAGAGTAAACTCAGGAATAATGTCACGGAGAGCCAATAAAAACAAAGCTTACAGGTATTCCACAATACTACGAAACGTTCAATGTGGAAAACGATCACGAACCTAAAGGTATACAGTATATGAGGCACATGTCCAAAAAAGGGCTGATTTTTTTTTTTACATGCTTTAGTAACTCTGATAAAGTTGAGAGGGACGCGATGACTCAAGAACATTCACCTCTGATGCATGGAGTCCTTGGTTCCATCCCAGCTTGCACCAGTTGAGATTTGTGGTGAACACTGTGTGCGTGGGTTTTCTCGGGTTTCTCTCGTTTCCTCCCACTTTCTTCATTCCGCCGTTTCATTCATTTCTCCTCATCACTTTCTCCTTTAGGTTAGCCGGAAAAACGTGGAACGTGAAACTGAAAAGGTTTTTTTTTTTTTTTTAAATGAAGTTGAGAATGCACAGGAGCATGCCCTACTATTCTGTGCTTGCAACAAAAATAGAATCACCCTACTGGAGTTGTGTATTTGCGAGTATCTGTAATGTGAAATGGGTGCCGTATTAAAAATCCCACCGAGGCACGGTGGCTCAGTGGTAGAGTGTTCACCTCTGGTGCATGTGGTCCCTGGTTTGATTCCAGCTCGCTCAAAGTGGATTTTGTGTTGGATAAACATCGTGCTTGTGGGTTTTCTCAGGATTCTCCCGTTTCTTCCTACTAAGGTCCCACAGTATAAAGTAAACTTCTTTTAAATTCTTTTTTCTGTTCTTTTCTTAAACCAAAATCTTTTGTTCCAAAAACTGTTTCTTAATACTATTCACTACATTCTAGTTGATTTTAATATTTGCAAGTAATATTGAATTATGTGTTTTATAATGTTAAAATTATCAAGAATCTTATAAAGAGAGGAAACTTCATTTTAAAGCATTGTCATAACAGTAAAGGGAAACTTTGAAACATGTGACACTTTAATTAACATGTTATCATAGTCTTTGCAAGTAATATGTTCAAAATTAACAGAAATAATGAGCGTAAAGCTTTTAGTTGTTGATGAAAAGTATAGTAGAGTAAAAATATAAAAGTTGATTAAAAGTAGAGATAGTTCTCATCCCAAGTAGAAAACTTACTCTTTCCATCATAAAAATAATAAATATTTTACAAAAATAATTGCAGAAAAATAACTTGATTACGTTTACTGAAACGAACATAGGTTACTGGTTAGCGTTGGCGCTTCGTAATTTACCTGGTGTAAAGAAGGTTGTATGTAAGCCTTGATAAGCACCGATTGAAAATGAAATGAAATCTTTTAAGTTTTACGTCCCACACTTATTCCGGTTAGGCTAAAGAAACCGGTGATGATGAAAAGTGAATGAAATGGCGGAATGAATAAAGTGGTAGGAAACGAAAGAACCCGAGAAAACCCACGCACAAGGCGTTTGTCCATCATAAAACTCACTTAGCGCGAGCTAGAATCGAATCAAGGATCCCACGCACCGTAGGTGAACAGTATCGTTACCGTTTCGAAGTGCAAAGTGATCTCAAGTGGTGTTTGTCGAACATACCACTGAATATCAAGAAACGTTTGAAGGAAAACCATCACACCTAATTTTTCCTTGGTTCTTACTTGATAAGTTTTTGAAATTGCATTTTTACTCATTTTTGATAATTTTGTAAAAAAACAAATAATTGCAAATAATAAACATATAATAAACAAATTATTATTTACTTTTTAATATAATAAAAATTTTGAATAGTTATGGGACGAACAAAATGTCAAACATGTAGGATTTTGAAGTTTGCTAAAGCTAAAGCAAAGTAAATGCTTATTACAAGTTTTGCTTTATTTATAATTTCACATTTTCGTCATAGCTTGCACCCTCTTTCATAGCAAATAACTCTTCATAACTCCTGTGACAGCGTTTCCCAGGTTGGAAACTACTGATCTGCATTTTTATGTATACACGACTCCAAAAGTGCATTACCACCTGCGATTCTCCTTTTCCTGCAATAGCAGGCAACCCAAAAAGCTCGGCGATTGGGTTGGTTGCGAATTCGAAAGGCGTTGGACCAAACCTCAATTTTGTAACAAATATATCAGTGTGGCAAACTGCAAATAACAGAATAAAATGAATTATTAAAAATGACAATTTTATTATCGTGGCGGAGTTGGATGACATCAAAAGTTACAACATGATCTTACTTAAGCAGTTCAAATAAGATGAATGGCAAGAAACACATATCACAGGAAAGCATTTATCTCCTCCCCTCGCAACAAAAAATAACCTCATAAAAAAGAAAATAGTTACATAATGTGAAGGTTTAATGTAAAAGCCTCACCAAATATTTTGAAAGTTGACGACGGAAAGGCATCAACAACTGAACCGAAGTGCATGTGAATGAATTGTGCACAGATATTGCAGACGTAAAATGAGGATACGAGTTTCGTATTTTTCTAAAAAAAAAAAAGTTGGGTGGGGCACGTGCCCCTCCAAACCTTTGATCACGAAATATGAAAAGTGCTAGTAATACTATGTCAAATCTGTGTAAAGGACATGAAGAATTGCAACGAAACTTTTGGTATAGACAATACGCAAAAAAACAAAGGAATACGGTTTTTGATTTTCTGCGGAAAAACGGTTTCAGGGGGCTAAAGAACCCACCCCAAACTTTTGAAAGTTAACGCCCGAAAGATAAGAAGTGAACCGAAGTGAATGAAATTTTGAACACATATTGTAGACATAAAGCGTGGATATACGGGTTTCGTATTTACCTGGAAGAGACGGTTATGTGGGACACGGCCCCACCAATCATTTGATCATGAAATATCAAAAGTGATAGTAACTGTATGTCAAATGTGTGTAAATGGCATAAAGAATTGCAACGAAACTTTGTGTATGGACAATACGCAAGAAATAAACGAATACAGGTTTATATGTTCTGTGGAAAAACGATTTTAGGGGGCAAAAGTCCCCACGAAAAATTTTTAAAGCTGACGCTCGAAAAGAGTGAATGAAATTGTGAACAGAGATTGCAGACGTAAAATGAGGATTGGGTTTCGTATTTCCTTGAAACAAATGTTGGGTGGGGCATGGACCCCTCCAAACAGTTGATCACGGAATATGAAAAGTGCTGGTAACACTATGTCAAATGTGTGTAAAAGACATTAAGAATTCCAACGAAACTTCAGTACGCAAAAGCAAAGAATACGGTTTTTAATTTTCTGCGGAAAAACGGTTTCAGGGGCAAAAAAACCCACCCCAAACTTTTGAAAGCTTAGGCTCGAAAGGTAAGAAGAAGTGAATCAAAATGAATGAAATTTTGCACAGATATTGTAGGCATAAAATGTGAGTATACGGGCTTCGTATTTACCTGGAAAAGACGGTTAGGTGGGGCACGGACCCCCCCAAACATTTGATCACGAAATATCAAAAGTTCTAGTAACAGTATGTCAGATGTGTGTAACGACATCAAGAATTGCAACATAACTTCGTGTATGGATTATACGCAAAAAACAAAGAAATATTGTTTTTTTACTTTCTACGGAAAAGCGGTTTCAGGAGGCAAAAGTACCCACCCCAAACTTTTGAAAGTTGACGACTGAAAGATAAAAAGAAGTGAACCGAAGTGAAAGAAATTTTGCACACATATTGTAGACATAAAATGTGCTTATGCGGGTTTCGTATTTACCTGGAAAAGACGGTTAGGTGGTGCACGGACACCTCCAAACCTTTGACCAGGAAGTATCAAAAGTGATAGTAACAGTTGTGTGTAAAGGACATGAAGAATTACAACGAAACTTTGTGTATGGACAACACGCAAAAATAAATGAATACGGGTTTTTATATTCAGTGGAAAAAAACGATTTTAGGGGGCAAAAGCTCCCCCCAAATGTTGAGATTTTACGCCCGAAAGGCAAGAAGAAGTAGCCCGAAGTGAATGAAATTGCGAAAAGATATTGCAGACATCTAATTAAAAAATACGGGTTTCGTATTTTCCTGGAAGAAACGGTTGGGTGGGGCATGGAACTCTCCAAACATTTGAACAAGAAATATCAAAAGTGCTAGTATCAGTATGTCAGATGTGTGTAAAGGACATGACGAATTGCAGCGAAAGTTTGTGTCTGGACAATACGCGAAAAATAGACGAATACGAGTTTTTAATTTTCTGCGGAAAAACGGTTTTAGGGGGCAAAAGCTCGCACCGAAAATTTTGAAAGTTGACGCCCGAAAGGCAAATAGAAGTTAACCGAACTGAATGGAATTGTGAACAGATATCGCAGACGTAAAATGAGGGTACGGGTTTCGTATTTTCATGCAAAAAACGATTGGGAGGTGCACGGACCTCTCCAAACCTTTGATCGCGAAATATGAAAAGTGTTAGTAACACTAGGTCAAATGTGTGTAAAGGACATGGAGAATTGCTGCGAAACTTTACGTGCTGACAATACGCAAAAAATAAATGAAAGCGGGTTATTATTTTCTGTGTAAAACGGTTTTAGAGGGCAAAAGCTATCACCCAAAATTTTGAAAGATACGCCCGAAAGACAAGAAGTGAACCGAAGAGAATAAAATTGTGCACAGATATTTTGCACACAAAATAAGGGAATATGGATTTCGTATTTTCCTGGAAAAATACGGTTGGGTGGGGCACGGAGCCCTCCAAACATTTGATCACGAAAACATTGTAAGCATTAAAGCTGCCTCCTGAAATATTATAAAATAGTACATATACTGTTTGTGCTTACTTTTGATCTTCCAAATTTGAAAAATCGGATGGATACACTTGTGAAACACGGAAGGTCTTATTTTACATATCCAATATCTACACTCAATTTCTTTCGCTTCTGTCCACTTCTTCCGCCACCAGACGCCTCGGTCCACCCAAAAGTTTTTTCTTTGCAGGAAAATACGAAATACGTATTCATTCATCTTACCTCTACAATATTTGTGCACAATTCCATTCACTTCGGTTCACTTGTTTTTGCCTTTTGGGCGTTAATTTTTAAAATTTTTGGTGGGGGCTTTTTTCCCTTTACCGTTTTTCCACAGAAAATAGAAAACGCATTAGATTTTTTTGCGTATTTTCACTACGCAAAATTTCGTTGCAATTCTTCATGTTCTTTAGGCACTTCTGGTATACTGTTATTAGCACTTTTGATATTTCGTGATCAAAGATTTGGAGGGGTCCGTGGCCCAACTAACCGTTTTTTCCAGGAAAATACGAAACCCCTATTCCCTCATTTTATGTCTACAATATCTGTGCACAATTTCACTTCGGCCCACTTGTTATTACCTTTCGGGCGTCTACTTTCAAAATTTTGGGCCATGGTTTTCGCTCCCTAAGACAGCTTTACCGCAGAAAATAAAAATACACGTATTCGTTTATTTTATGTGTAGTATAGACCTACCAAATTTTATCAAAATCGGAGTGTTACACTTGGGAAGTGTTCCTTGTCAGTCATTGTAGAACTATTTTCCTTGTTTCTCCATCAATAAAAAATGTCTGACAAGTAAAGGGTCCAAATGGATGAATCGAGTTGCGGGATGAGACGTAGTGCGACTGATAGAGGATTCGGAAATATGTATATTTGCAAAATTATTAGGGCTGAACGTCATAAGAAACGGAGGCGGTCAAAATTGGTGGGTAGGAAAGCTATGCTATGTTATTGAAATACATCAAATAAACTGTTGAATCATGAAAATAGTGAGAGATAGACAATGCAAACGGTGATAGTTTCACATATTGACAGAAGAAGAATGGGCAGAGTAGATCACGAACCTCTGGCGGCACCTTGAAATCCGTCATTTTGAAATCTGTGATAATTTTGGAAATGGAAAGGTAGTGTCGTGATATATCAATTAGGGCTAGCATGCTCTCAAAAGTCAATTATGAACTTTAGTGATCGTTATCTGTACTTATTTGTTAGGTTTAGGATAATCTTCATAGGAGACTACGAAAATCTAGGAGACTGATACTCGTATGTTGAAAGTTTGGACTATCACGAAAACACTTGTAAGTTGAACATGTCCAAAGCCAAGAAAACTAACCTCGAAATTTGATATCCAAGTTGTATATTATTATATTTCACTGTCGAATATCAAATTTCACTGTTAGTTTTCTTGGTTTGTAGATTTGTGAGTTATTTCTTGTCCATAATACGACTAATAATGCTAAAAGACTCACAAATCAAATTTAGTTCGTACCTTTAGCATTTTCTACAATCAATGTACAATTGTAGTTCTTAGCCTTTCGAAAATTATGAGCCTTATATACTCCTTCTTTCTTACAAATATTAGTATCAATAATACAACCTATTAACGGTAACCCACCGACAAACTGTAAGCAACCCCTGTAAAATGAAATGAAGTATTTCATTTTAACGAACCACGATTATGCTGTTTAGGCTAAGGGAGACAATGATTAAGGCAAGTGAATGTTGATGGAAGATATGATGGAATGAGAATGTGGAAGGAAATTGAAGTGTCCCAAGAAAACCCACACACGATACGATGGTGTCCATCACAAAATTTCTTGGCTGAGGATCGAACCAGAGGCCCCACGTACCAAGGGCAAGTGTTTACCACTGAGCCACCTTGTCTTCCCCCAATCCCTAAGAGACGCGGGCATCCAGTTAAGAATAACTGACATAGAAACCCGTACTTACCGTTTTCGCACAAAGGAAACTCCACGAATCCCACATTCTGACCGTTTGTACTTCTTGTATGTTGGTTTATCACACACATTATTTAGTATATCGATACATCTGTCAGAATCATAGTGTTTCCTCCAAAGTAGGGGCAGGGTGACTTAGTGATAGAGCGCTTACTTCTGGTGTGGGATGGACCTCGTTCGATCCCAGACTATAAAATTTGTAGTGGTTACCATCGTACCCGTGAGATTTCTCGGAATTATCCTGTTTTCTAATACATTCTCATTTCACGAATTATTTCCCAAAAATTAGCTTCCATCTATTACCTCTCTTTATTATTGGATCGGTTTTCAGTTTAGCATCCCTTCGGTCGCAAAATCATATGAGATATGGAGCTACGGATTAACGTGAGATACGAACTGCTTGCGCTCCCGCCGCGAATCGGAGCCGGGTCTCCTATGCGAAAGTCGCAGACACTACCCCATAGCCATGCGTGATCTCGCTGTCTTCATTAGCCTATAAGGCATAACATTTAAACTTTATGGACTTCAAATAATTTCAGTTCTTCCTCGATAGCCAATTCTATACTGAGACAAAGTAGATCAATCAAATGTGTCCATCTTAGCTTTTTTATAATCTTAATGATGTTCTTGTAACTTTGACCGTGTTCTAAGATTCCTGTTAGTTGAAATATCGTATTTAATTGTAGTTAACTTGCCTTGGTCAACGTTTCATAAAATATCCCCATAATTCTTCAATTTATTTGAGGTGACCTTTGTGCTGCCTCTGTACCATATCGCGTTGTCCATTAATGGAAGCCATGGCTAAAAATAATATACATTTCCTTTCCCCCGACTTCGATCCGACATTTTGTTCTCGAGTTACGGCTGTTTTGGGCATTTTTCCGACTGGTTTTTGGCTGGTCATAGCGCCAAAAGGAAGCATTGCGCACCCAGGTTGTCTTATCATGGTGTCAGCAATGAGCTCTCAAACGTTGTAAGTGTTGTTTTGAAACACATTTTATATTTCTATCCTGTTTCTGATTAGCTTCTCTTTGCCAATCAATTTCCAGTATTCCCAAAACAAACCAAAAGTGAACTAAATTCACTAAATCGCCTTCCCCCTATGCTTTCTTCTTGTATAGTACTTATTATATATTTATATTGTAATTGACAGAGATTGCCAATATTGATTGAAATATCTGGTTAAAATTATATTTGAGGAATTACCTCTTCAGTACAGAAATTCCCTCCTTGCATCCTATCGCCATTTTTAGGCGAGATGGGATTAAGTAAGATGGGAATTCCCATCTCGTCTAAAATGGTAGACATTCTTATTTTGGAGATATAAGTGGCTGATAAATCGTTAGGCGAGGTGGGATTAGGCTAGATGGGATGGAATCATCTGAAAAGGTAGGGGTACGGTAGGTAGCGGCATGACGTCACGCCGTCCCCCATGCCTATCTTTGCCCATTGTAATTGCTTAGGAAATGGGAGGACGCCGTACACAGTTTTTTGGAGGTGGGGATAGGGTCCCCCGCGTTCCTACGCACTTTAACCCCTGCTGCTAAGTATTAATTGCTGTGAGGACTAACGAAAAATATTATGTGATAATAATAAAGTATCTGAATGATACAGATATTTTTTCAACTTTTATTACAATTGCTGTGGGTTCCCATGAATCTGGTTATGTTGTTTTTGTAAGGAATAAAGAGGCTAAAACAACAATATGATTTGTATAAAAGAAAAAAAGCCTTATCAAAGCACTGACAAGTGACCTTGTGACTGCTTTTTTAAACATAATGTTACGAGGCACAGAAGCCACCACGCCTGCGATGTGCTTGCTTTTTTGCCTCAGGCAGCTTCAGTACTGAAATTAAGACTTTGCCTCAGGCAGACAGTACTAAAATTCTGTCAATTTATGTGTAGCTATCAGTCAACCACACAGGTTCTTTGAAACGCTGAATTTTACAAGAAAGGTTTTGTCCATCGGATAGGAAGCGAACGAAGCCTATCGTACGTTGTAATCCCTTCCCCTCTTTTGCACACTGTGTGAAATTTAACTTGTATACTGTAGTAAGTTACAGAAAAGAGAATGCTATTTTTTAAAAAATGACATTTTCGAATAAGATTGACCATTATTACAATATATTCAAGATGAAAAATATTCTTTTAACAGTCGTCGTACTTAGTTGTCTGCACTGAAATTCCCATAATGTGCTTTCTTCTTTTCTAATATGAGCTCCAAGCTTCTTCGTGGCATAGTGGTTAGCGTACGTGCCTTTGGCGTGAGAGACCCGGGTTCGATTCCGGTGAGAGCTCATGTAGTTCGGATTTCTCAATTAATCAGTAGGTCCTGTCTTATATAGCCTCGCTGCTGAAAGGGACGACAAAATCAACTCAACTCATATTGAGCACCATAGGAGATATAACTCCGAGGTGAATTTTGTCCCTGGAAAACCTCCCAAAATCATCAACGGTACGAAATATGTCTGCAATGCAACATGCCCATCATTTCCAACTCTATGCTCTGTTACCTCGTTTGCTTTTCATGTTTTCAGTAAACTAGACAGGCAAAAGGAAGAATAGAGGCTTTCTTCCAGAAAATTGTGTTCGAGGGTGGGGGGTCACACAGGCTCGTATCCACGAGGAGTCTAGGGGGCCGGGCTCACCTAAAATTTTTACATTAGAATGATTTATGAGCATTAAAGTAGTCAGCCATTAGGATTTTTTTTTGTTTTAGGATGATACCAGATTCTACTCTTGGTGTAAGCTCAACTTTCAGTTGTGTCATTTGCAGGTCTAGCTTTAGATTCTGCCCTGTAATCCAGTTTTTCTGGAGGCGAGATAATATGGTTGGGAACGACCTATGAGATTCAAGTTCCGAACCCACATTAAAAAGAAATTCCATTATAACCTTGGTATTGTATAATAACGAAAAACAAAAATATACTGATAGCTCCAGTAATAGATATTATAGCAAAGAGATTTAAAAAATAGGTGGTTTTGAAATAGAGAAAGGACAGTACCTGAGCTTTATTAGTATTACTAGCATATATTACCCGCTTTGCTAAATTAAAATGAAAATTTAGAAGCACAACTCCGTATTTCATGTGTTTAGTACCCGTGAAATATGCTGTTTTCGTTTTTAATGGCATCAATTTAAACAGCATCGGAAAGATCATTGATCATCTCGGCGACCCCAAAAATCATGGATTCGACACCAATAATGGTCATTTTCGGTCATTTATATATATATTTCCTTCTCCTCTATGTTGCAGGCCATGGCAACGAAAGTGTCACTGTTCATCTCAGCGACCCCCCACAAATGTGGATTCAGCACTAATTAACGGTCATTTTCCATTATCTTTAAATATCTCTTCCTCCCTTTCCCCCAAGTTGTGGGGTTGAATTTGAATTTAAACATGATCGAAAGTACCACTGTTCATCTAAGCGACCCAGAAAACTATAAATTTGACACTGATAGTGACCATTATCGATCATTTTATATATCACTTTCTCCCCTTCCCGCAAGTGGCGGAGCTGATTTTGCATTTAAACCGGATCGAAAATGTCACAGTTCATCAGAATGATCCCGAAAACTATGGATTAGGCACTAATATTGGTCATTTTCGATTATTATTATATATAGCTCCCCCTCCCCCGTGCTGCGGCACACGAAATCAGAATTGTCACTGTTAATCTCAGCTACTCCTAAAACTATTGATTCGACACTAATATTACTCAGTTTCGATCATTTTTAAACGTTTATCCCCCTCTCCTCCATTGTACCCTCCCCCTTCCCAACTATTAGGGCTGAACTTGGATTGAAACAGCATCAAAAGTGTCACTGTTTGTCTCATCGGGCCCGAAAACTATGGATTCAACATTAATATCGGTCATTTTTGATCATTTTAAAATTTCTCTCCCTCTCGCCTTCCCCTACGTTGCTTCGTCAAAGTGAATAGCCTAAAGTAATCCCTGCCCCTAAACTCATGTATATTGAAAATTTGATTTAGATCGGTCGGGTGGTTCAAGAGTGATGAAGTCACAGAGCCAGACATTTTTATTTTTTTTTACATATATCTGCTCCCTCTCCCTCCCCTACGTTGGCTCGTCAAAGTGAAACGATAAAAAAACATCCAAGGCCCGACCCTCATATTTGTTGAAAATTAGATCGAGATTGGTTGGGTGGTTCAAAAGTTATTAGGTTTTATCAGTTTCTATTTATACGTCCCCCTCCCCTCCCCCCTAGGATGTACCGTTAAAGTGAAATTATAAAAATGTTTCCAGATCCAAACCTCATATATCTTGAAAATTTGATTGCGATCGGTCGGATATTCAAGATATAGTTCAAGAGTTATTAAGTTACAAAAATAGTGGCCTTCAGTCTTATATAAATTGATTTTTATATATCTCTCTCCTCCTTCTCCGCCCCAACGTTGCTTCGTCAAATTTAAATAACATGATCCCAGGCCTGAGCCTCATCTATGTTGAAAATTTGATCAAGATCGGTCGAGTGGTTCAGGAATTATTAAATTTTATTTATTTTTACCCCCTCCCCCCTAAGTTCTGCCATCAAAGTGAATAGCCTAAAACCAGCCCAGCCGTAAAACTCATCCATGTTTCAAATTTGATTAAGATCTGTGGGGCGGTTCGGGAGATTTAGAGTCACAAACATAGTGTTTCTCAATCATATATATATATATATTAGTAGTGTCGAATCTAGATTTTTTTCCTATGGGGGCAACGTAAAATTTTACGGTACATTCCACCAGCCCCCCTTCCAACAGAACGGCGAATGCATCGTTTTTACAACTAGCAATCCTCTACATTGAGTCTTTTCCCAAATAGGCAGTACTGGCTTCGATAGAAGGAAAAAAAAGTTTGAAGAGCCGGATCGGGACAGTGAAGAGAAGAGTGGCAATGTTGGGCAAATTTCAATTGAATTGACAATTAACAATTAATCTGTAAATTTAATTGTTAATTGCAATTGACAACGGAAGTAACTAATGGTTAATTGTTAATTGCAGTTAGCCATTAATAAAGGAGTATCAATTGCAATTAATAAATCGATTGAAAGTAATTGCAGTGGAAAGTAATTGCAATTGAATTCAGTCATTCAATTGCAATTGAAATTAATTAGCAATTAATTCAATTGCAATTTTTGATTGCCACAGCAATTACTTTCAATTGATTGATCAATTCCAATTGATTTTCACTGATTAATTTTCAACACTGTAGTTCAGAGAGAGTGTGGGGCAATGAAAACTTTAGCCACGACCAATTGACTCACCACTCATCGTGATCCATGACCCACCGTAACCCACTCTGTCCCACCACCCACCATGAACCACTGTCACACACTGTGACCCAAGACCCACCGAAACCCATTGTCATCAACTCTGACCCATGAATCATGCCCTCTTCTCTACTGACTAGAGTTTAAACTTGTAATAAAACAAGGCTATGAAATTATCACTCATTGGATTTTGAATTTCTACGATCAATCACTCAAGCACCGCTCTATTACAATAACGGTGGATCTGACCTTTCTAATATAAATGAAATAGTTTGCTTGAGTGTCTATCTCTCTATCTGTGTGCGGCCCGTGAACCAGACGAGTGGACGAAAGTTTTCAAAATTTGGTCGCGGGTAGCTTGCTCTAGGCCACAGATCAAGACGAAGTTTTTTTTTTCAACCGGGACCGGACTGGGAACCAGACAAGTTGGCCGAGAGTTACCAAATTTTGGACACGGATACCTTGGTTCAGGTCAAAGACCAAGGCGAAGCGTTTTTGACTAAATTCGAACCAGGGGGGTCTCAGGAGGGCGTTAACCGAGACATGTAAAAGTAGTAGAAAATGACCGATATTAGTGTCGATTTCATAGTTTTCGCGGTCGCTGAGATCAATGGTGATACTTTCATTAGCGATGATTTTCTAATTCAGCCACCATTGTATGCGGGCCGGGAGTCACCGGGGTGGAGAATTGCGAGACATGTAAAAATAATGGAAAATGACCGACATTAGTCTCAAATCAATAGTTTTCACTGTCGCTGAGATTAATGGTGATACTCACACAGGCGTTGACTTCCAAATACTGCCCCCATCGGCTGCTGGCCAGAGGCGTGGTTTTTTTTCAAAATTGGAACCAGAGGATCATAGGGGCTTTTATCGGAATATGTAAAAGTAGTAGAAAATGGCAGATTTTAGTGTCACATTCATAGTTTTCGCGGTATCGGCTGGAGGCGATTTTTTCACAATTCGAATCAAGGGGGTCTCAGGGGGCGTTTACCAGGACATGTAAAAGTAGTAGAAAATGACCAATATTTGTGTCGAATCCATATTTATCGGGATTGCTCACACGTATAGTGACAACCCCGATAGTGTTTACGTTCAAATTTAGCCCCCATCGGCCTTCCCAATGAAAACACATGTATATATATTATTTTGTTTTCCATGTAGTTAAAATTAATGTCATAGTAGATTAAATGATAAAATTCGAATTAGTAATTCTGTTTTACATTGCTCCATACATACACTGGAGCTAATCCCGGGGGGATGAAGGGACATGTCCCCTCCAATCTTGGAACTGGGGAGATTGTCCCCCCCCAATAATCCGATTTGAAATGTGTTTTTTGGGAGAGAAATTTGATTATTTGTGTCCGATCGCTAGAAAGGAAAGTGAGATGAAATTAATGTCCACACAGAATAAGCCTCAAATCTGCCCGCCTCTCAATGTTGAAGACAAGTCTGCTCCCCTGATCCCCTACAGCATTGTTTCTCGGCTACAGAAATATTTTGAACATCGCTATATATGTATATATATAATATGGGAACGATCTTACCCCCCCCCCCCCAATGTTGAAGACAGATTTGCGCTGTTGCATACATACCTGTCGTTTCTCGTTTCTTTTTGTCCATGAACTCAAAAACCTGGACAAGGCTTGCATAAATTTCTCGCCATGCTTTTTGCTTTTCAATTCTGTCCTTGAAAGAGTCTGTTATCTTATCCCATATGCAAAGTCTACATTCCACAAGTTCAATAACGGTTAAAATATCGAATGGAAAAATTCCTGCCATCTCTAAAAATCTAAGGAAAACTAGAAAGATACGAATGCAATAATACACAACCTTTCATCCAGTCACTGTAGCTAAACTGCAGAACTCTATCAGGGGGTCGATCCCGGTACAAAGGGGAGAGGGAAAACTTGGATACATAGCTTTGGTCTTTGTTTTCAATTGCCATTCTACACATTTTTTAAAATGGGAGATTTGGGATAGTTTTGGAAGTGAGAGAACAAATCTGTAACAAGTGAAGCATCAAGTCACATCCATATTGTTGAGATCACAATCAAGAAAATGCCAAGTGAGTAACTTGTCCTTGGAGCTTGGGAAAGAGTGTTTGATTGTGTTGGTTTCGTTTCAAAATAATAATTCTACTTTGACTTGTCAAAAAATATTGTATTCAATCATTGCTTATTGAGTGGAACTGGGAAAAGTGATCTGCACACAATTCTAATGAAAATAAAAGGAAGTAATAATAATCAGAATTTTTTCCATATGCTTATGTTCACAGTGTATCAAAATTTGAAAATTACGCTTAAATTAATTTCCAGAATGTATTGAAATTTAAATGCATTAATAGATTAAAAAATATACCATCAAAGAGTGTGTGTGTGTGTGTGTGGGAGAGAGACAGAGAGAGAAAAAACAAAAATTAAAAAATAGTGGAAAATAATCAAGAAATTGCTTATCTAAATTTCCTATATTATATTTGGTAATAGCTATTTAGAGGGAAACCAGTACTCTTCAAACTTCCCACAACGGTTTCAGGGGGCAAAAGCCATCAACCAAAATTTTGAAATTTGAGGCCCAAAATGGAAGAAGAAGTGCACCGAATTGAATGAAATTGTGCGCAGATATTCTGGACAAAAAATGAGATAATTGGGTTTCGTATTTCCCTGGAAAAAGCGGTTGGGTGAGACATGGACCTTCTAAACTGTTCATTACGGAATATCAAAAGTGCAAATAAGCATACGCTTTAGAGTTCCTAAAGAATATGGAGAATTGCAACGAAACTTCGTAAAGGGACTATTTGCAAAACAATATATGAAACATGTTTTAATTTTTGCGGAAAAACAGTGTTGGGACCTAGGTCCCATCCGAAAAAAAAGGAAATATAGCTCAGGAAGAAATGGACACAAACAAATCAAATTGTGTGTAGATATTATATGTAAAATAAGGGCTCTCGTGTTTCTCAAGTGTTCCTATCGGTTTTCCTTCAAATTTGGCATATCAATAGCAAACTGGATATAAATCGACACGTGTTTTTCTTTATGCGGAAAAAACATTCCAAGGGTTAAAGGTGCCTCCTGAAATACTATAGAATAAGCTACACTGTTTGTATTCGTTGTTACTTGGTCTGCCAAATTTGAAGAAATCGGATGGAGGCACGACATTTGTCAAACACGAAAGGCCATATTTTACATATCCGATATCTTTCTTTCGCTTCGGTCCACTCCTCCCGCTACTCAACGCCTCAGTTCACTCAAAAGTTTTTTTTTTCTTTCAGGAAAATACGAAGCACGTATTCCGTCACCTTACCACTTCAATATTAGCGCACATTTCAAGCACTTCGTTCAACTTCTTTTTGTCTTTTGTGGTCAAATTCCGAAATTTTTTGACGGGGCTTTCCCCCCCAAAACCGTTATTAACCAAAATTAAAAAATGTATTCGTTTATTTTTGCGTATTGTCCATACACGCAGTTTCATGCAATTCTTCATGTCCGTTACACACATCTGATATACTGTTACTAGATATTTTGATATTTCGTGATGAAAGGTTTGGAGAAGACCGTGCCCCACCTAACCGTTTTTTCCAGGAAAATACGCAAACCGTATTCCCTAATTTTTTGTATACAATATCTGTCCAAATTTCAGTCACTTCAGTTCACGTTTTACCTTTCAAGCGTCAACTTTCGAAATTTTGGTTTTGGGTTTTTGCCCCTAAAACCGTCTTTCCGCAAAAAAGAAAACAACATATTCCTTTATTTTTTTGTCTACACGAAAAGTTTTGTTGCAATTCTTCATCTCCTTTACACACATCTCAAATACTGTTACTAGCAATTTTCAGTTTTTGTGATCAAAGGTTTGGAGGGGTCAGTGCCCCACCCAACCGATTTCTCCAGGAAAATACGAAACCCGTATTCACTCACTTTATGTCTATAATATCTGTGCACAATTTCACTCACTTCGGGTAACTTCTTTTTGGCTTTCGGGAGTCAACATTCAAAATTTTATTTGGGAGATTTTGTCCCCAAAAACCGTTTTCCCGCCGAACATGAAAAAACCTGTATTCATTAACTTTCTGCGTATTGTCCATACAAAAAGTTATGTTCTTCATGTCCTTTACACACATCTGACATACTGTTAGTAGCACTTCTGATTTTTCGGGATCAAAGATTTGGAGGGGTTAGTGCACCATCCTACCGTTTTTTCCAGGAAAATACGAAACTCGTATCCTCATTTCACGTCTGCAATATCTGTGCACAATTTAATTCACTTCGGCTCACTTCTTCTTGCCTCTCGGACGTCAATTTTCAAAATTTTGGGTGGGAGCTTTTGCCTTCTAATACCATTTTTCAGCAGAACATAAAAGAACCCATATTGCTTTATTTCTGGCGTATTATCCATACAAAACGTTTTGTTGCAATTTTTCATGTCCTTTATACACTTCTGATATACTATAATTAGCATTTTAATTTTTTGTGATAAAAGGTTGGGAGGGTCCGTGCCCCACAGGACATTTTCTTCAGGAAAATATGAATACGTATCCTCATTTTATGTGTAGAATATCTATGCACATTTGCACTCACTTCGGTTCACTTCGTTTTGCCTTTTGGGCTCAACTTGCAAAATTTAATGTGGTAGCTTTTGTCCCTAAAATAGCTTTCCCGCAGAACTTAGAAAAACCCATATTCGTTAACTTTTTGCGTATTGTCCATGCACTAAGTTGTGTTGCAATTCTTAATGCCCTTGACACACATTTGACATACTGTTACTAGCACTTTTGATATTTTGTGATCAAAGGATAGTGGGGGGTCCGTGCCGCACCCACCTCTTTTTTTCAGGAAAATAGCAAACAAATATTCCCTCATTTTATGTCTACAATGTCCGTGCACTATTTCATTCACTTCGGTTCACTTCTTTTTGCGTTTTCGGCGGCAAGTTTCATAATTTTGGGTGAGAGCTTTTGCCCCTAAAACCGTTTTTCCGCGGAAAATAAAAAATATTTATTTATTTCTTGCGTAATGTCCATACATAAAGTTTAGTTGCAATTCTTCATGTCCTTTGCACACATCTCAGATACGATTACTAGCACCTTTGATATTTCATCATCAAAGGTTTGGAGGGGTTGGTGCCCCACAAAACAGTTTTCTCCAGAATAATACTAAACCCGTATTCCCCCATTTTATATCTACAATATCTGTGCAAACTTTCTTGCTCTTAGGTTCACTTCTTCTTACCTTTCGGTCGTCAAATTTCAAAATTTGGTGGTAAGTTGTTTTGCCCCCTAAAACCGTCTTTGCGAAGAACATAGATAATCCTGTGTTCCTTTATTTTTTGTGTATTATCCATACAAGAAGTTTCGTTTCAATATTTCGTCCTTTACACACATCTGAGTGACATACTGTTACTAGCACTTTTCATTTTACGTGATCAAAGGTTTAGAGGGATCGGTGCCACACTCAGCCGTTTTTTCCAGGAAAATACGAAACGCATATTCCCCGATTTGGTCTACAATATCTGTGCACAATTTCATTCACTTTGGTTCAGTTCCCTTTCCCTTTCGGGCAATAACTTTCAAAATTTTGGGTTTGAGCTTTTGCCCCTGAAAACCGTTTTTCCACAGAAAGTTTTAAAAAATCTTTTCCTTTATTTTTGCGTATTGTCCACACACGCAACTTGATTCAATTCTTCATATCCTTTCACACATCTGACATGCTGTTACCAGCACAATTTATTTTTCGTGATCAAAGGTTTGGAGGGATTCGTGCCCCATCCAACCGTTTTTTCCATGAAAATACGAAACTCGTATCCTCATTTTACGTCTGCAATATCTGTGCTCAATTTCATTCAGTTCCGTTCACTTCTTCTTGCCTTTCGGACGCCAAGTTTCAAAATTTTGGGTGCTAGCTTTTGCCCCTAAATCCCTTTTTCCGCAGAAAATTAAAAAAGCTCGTATTCCTTTATTTTTTGCGTATTTTCCATTCAAAAAGTTTCGTTGCAATTCTTCATGTCTTTTACACACATCTGACATACTGTTAGTAGCACTTCTGATATTTCGTGATCTAGGGTTTGGAGGGGTCCATGAACCACCCAACCCTTTTTTTCAGGAAAATAGGAAACCGTATTCCTTCATTTTACGTTTACAATATCTGTGGAGAGATTCATTCACTTTGGTTCATTTCTTTTTGCCTTTCGTGTGTCAATTTTCAAAACTTTGTGTGTGAGCTTTTGCCCCCTAATACCATTTTTCAGCAGAACATAAAAGAACCCATATTGCTTTATTTCTGGCGTATTATCCATACAAAAAGTTTTGTTGCAATTCTTCATGTCCTTTATACACTTCTGACATATTGTTATTAGCATTTTAATTTTCTCTGATCAAAGGTTTGGAAGGGGCCCGTGCCCCAAACGACCATTTTCTCCAGGAAAATATGAAACCCGTTTCCATATTTTATGTCTACAATATCTGTGCACATTTGCACTAATTTCGGTTCACTTCTTTTTGCCTTTCGGGCTCAACTTTCGAAATTTAGTGTAGGAGCTTTTGCCCCTTAAAACCGTTTTCCCGCAGAACTTTGAAAAACCCGTATTCGTTAACTTTTTGCGTATTGTCCATACACTGAGTTATGTTACAATTCTTAATGTTCTTGACACACATTTGACATACTGTTATTAGCACTTTTGATATTTTGTGATCAAAGGATAGTGGGGGTCCGTGCCGCACCGACCCCTTTTTTCCAGGAAAATACCAAACACATATTCCCTCATTTTATATCTACATTGTCCTTGCACAATGTCATTCACTTCGGTTCACTTCTTTTTGCCTTTTCGGCGGCAAGTTTCATAATTTTGGGTGAGAGCTTTTGCCCCTAATATCGTTTTTCCGCAGAAAATACCCTTCTCCATTTTCTGCGTATTGCCCGTACGTGAAGTTTCGTTGGAATTCTTCATGTCCTTTACACAAATACGATATACTGTTACTAGTACTTTTGATATT
The DNA here is from genome assembly GCF_964235325.1 of Thermobia domestica. NCBI lineage: Eukaryota > Metazoa > Arthropoda > Insecta > Zygentoma > Lepismatidae > Thermobia > Thermobia domestica. Next base: position 97,913,167 of record NC_137468.1, read on the forward strand.
TCTGATCAAATGTTTGGAGGGGTCCGTGCCCACCTAACAGTCTTTTTTTTAAGGAAATATGGAGCCAGTATTCCCACATTTTATTTTCGCAACATCTGTGCAAAATTTCTGGCTCTTAGGTTCACTTCTTCTTACCTTTCGGTCGTCAAATTTCAAAATTTTGGGGTAAGTTGTTTTGCCTCTTAAAACCGTCTTTGCGAAGAACATAGAAAATCCTGTATTCCTTCATTTTTTCTGTATTATCCATACAAGAAGTTTCGTTTCAATATTTCATGTCCTTTACACACATGTGACTGACATACTGTTACTAGCTCTTTTGATTTTTCGTGATCAAAGGTTTGGAGGGTTAGGTGCCCCACTCAATCAGGAAAATACGAAACGCGGATTCCCCGATTTGGTATACAATATCTGTGTACAATTTCATTCACTTCGGTTCAATTCCTTTTGTCTTTCGGGCAATAACTTTCAAAATTTTGGGTTTGAGTTTTGCCCCTTAAAACCGTTTTTCCACAGAAATTTTTTTAAAAAATATTTTCCTTTATTTTTTGCGTATTGTCCATACTCGCAGTTTGATTCAATTCTTGATGTTCTTTTACACACATCTGACATGCTGTTACCAACACATTTAATTTTTCGTGATCAAAGGTCTGGAGGGGTCCGTGCCCCACCCAACCGTTTTCTCGAGGAAAATACGAAACCCGTATCCTCATTTTACGTGTGCAATATCTGTGCTTAATTTCATTCAGTTCGGTTCACTTCTTCTTGCCTTTGGGACGTCAAGTTTCAAAATTTTGGGTGCTAGTTTTTGCCCCTAAATCCGCTTTTTCCGCAGAAAATTAGAAAAGCCCGTATTCCTTTATTTTTTTTTGCGTATTTTCCATGCAAAAAGTTTTGTTGCAATACTTCATGTCTTTTACACACTTCTGACATACTGTTACTAGCAGTTTTCATATTTCGTGATGAAAGGTTTGGAGGGGTCCGTGCCTCACCCAACCCTTTTTCCAGGAAAATACGTAACTCGTATTCCTTCGTTTTACGTCTGCAATATCTGTGCACAATTTCATTGACTTTGGTTCAGTTGTTCTTGCCTTTCGGGTGTCAACTTTCACAAATTAGAGTGGGACTTTTATATTAAAACTTACGTAACTTTATGTCCCTTTTTCTTTTTTATGATTTTTCTTTTTTTTTTTTTTTTTGGTGGTGGTGAGGAGAGAAAGGCTTCCTCTGATATCTGTTTCTTGCCATTGACCTTGTTTGAACTGCTGAAGTAAGATCATTTTGTAACTTTTAATGTCATCCAACTCCTTCACGATAATAAAATTGTCATTTTTAACAATTTGTTTTATTCTCTTATTTGCAGTTTGCCACACTGATATATTTATTACAAAATTGAGGTTTGGTCCAGCGCCTTTCGAATTCGCAACCAACCGAAGCGCCGAGCTTATTGGGTTGCCTGCTATTGCAGGAAAAGGAGAATTGCAGGTGGTAATGCACTTTTGGAGTCGTGTATACATAGAAGTTTTGAAGTAGTAGGTAACTTAATCACTGTTATCAACAAGAATCACTCTTTGAAGAGCATTGAATTGCTTGTACGTTATGGACTGGTGAACTTACTGTGGTGGAAGCCATATTTTCTATCTTTCCCAGAAATTAACGCAAAGTGTATTGTAATAAATCCGGGAACAGAACTACTATTTCCTTCATCACTGGAAATTACAGTGCTATTTGTTGGAAGTTAAATGAAGCTCTGACTTACATTTGTTAACAGATTGACTTATTTAGATCTAGTTTCTCTCACTAAGTCTTTCTTCTTGAAGATTGCTTACACCACTATAATTTTAACTCGTCCATATTGTACGGTATTCGGAACCATTTACAAGAACATCCGATACATTGTTCATTGAAAATATATTAATGCACAATGATCTACGTAAATTCATTTCCAGTTTGCTCCGTACAATGTTGCATCATATTAATTACACAGTTATATCTATAGAAATAGTACTTACTACTTCTGCCATTGTGGATCTAGCACCAGAGCTCAGGTCAGCCACCACTACAACATCATATATGCCACTTGTATTGAACACATAAGTCTGCAATGAAAAGAACAAACAGTGTTTGAGAATAAACAGGAAAATCTAAAAAAATAAATAATTGTGAGCAAATAGGCCTATCAGATACTTCTACAACCATTTCCAATTTAAAAATAAGAACACGAAAGACAAAGTCCTACTTTAAAATTTTGTCTGTAAATCTGCACAGTATTTAGAAAGTACTGTGAAACGAAGTACTAGCAGCAATTTAAAACTATACGGTATTCCTGAAAATCTCAGAAATCACGCTGCTTGCCTGTACCGTTATAACTAACCACAAGATAATTTAACCAAATGTTTACTACATTATTATTATTATTATTATTATTATTATTATTATTATTATTATTATTATTTAGAAACTAACAGTTTTGGTTTAAAAGAGTTACTTTTAATTTCATTTTGCACTTTGAGTAGTAAGTAGAACATTCTCCGAATATTTTTAGACAAAATATCTCAATTTTATCCCTACAAAACACAAGAGTTAATTATATTGCAATCTTAAGTAGTCATCAATACACAGATTTCCCCTATACATGTAAATGATAGTAAATTTTTATTTTTCCATATCTTGCTCAAGAATGGTTTAAACAACAAAATCTCCCTTTACATATGCCACTATAGTCAATCAGAGCTTTTATTATTATTATTATTATTATTATTATTATTATTATTATTATTTTCTAAAGTTTTGTTCAAAAATAAGTCGTACCTGTGACCAGGACATTACATACACTTCAAAAGAAATTGTCTATTCTTTCGCGTTGACTAAAAGATCTTTCTTCTTCTACTAGTTTGGGAGTAGTTCTTTTACTCTGTACAAAGACATGGACGCCATCTGCCGGTAATGCGTACCAGACGACAGAACATCGACACTAAACCGCACCTGCAGAAGTTCAATATCTCCATCGGCCACGGACCAACAAAGAAGAACTTAAAAAAAATCATTTTCTTCAGAAAAGTCCCACTCAAAGTGAAGAGTTTTTGTCTGTACTATTCCGCACCATTGTCTTTCCAATTCCTCCGGCGAACAAAATTAAGAGCGAAGACCACAAGAGCGTTACGTAAGAATAAAAACAAAGAAAGATTTCCAGATGAAGTTGAAGAACAGGTCATTTCGCTAACGACAATGATATATATATATATATATATATATATATATATATATATATATATATATATATATATATATATATATATATATATATATATATATATATATATATGCTGCTACTGGAAATTTGACGTCCTGGTGCGCGGTCCGTAAGTAAGAGTCTCGGTATACAATTGACTAGGCACAATTATACTAGTTTGTTAAATAATGAAAAGGTTTAACTGCAATTGTACTTAAGTTACAGGAACAGTGTCCAATAAAAGTGCTTGATCAAAATTACATTTACTTTTGCTAACAGCTTCGAAATATACTAACGAATTTCAGTACAGTTATCAAAATCGTAGACAATTTATAGTAATGTCGGACAGAATGCGTCCGGACAGAATGCGTCCTTTAATAAATGAAAGACTTGGGTAAAATAATTCATTAGTAGAAAATTATGTTCTACTTGGGTAATTCCAGTAGTAAAGATGGCCAACCTGACGTATAGATAGCGGTTATTGTTTAAAAAAATGACTATGGTCAAAAGTACCAACATTATAAAGCTTAGGTTTAAAGTTTGAAGATGCTTCGCTGTTTAGTATGTGTTTGGCAGCCATCAATACTAAACGATCTCACTGAATTTGTGAACACACACACCAAAAGATCATTGTTATGTAATACAATACTTTCATTTGAAAGTTCTCAGTCCAACCAACACCAAACCCGAGCTAGTTTCTACTCTGGGGTAGTCTTCTCCCTCGTTTACATCAGTAAAACATTGGGTGGCAGAGTGTAAACAAAGCCGTACGAGCTGCAAAGACAAACATCGCAGTAGTCGACCAAGTGAGGTGACCATGTTAAATATGGTTAAGTCAGTCTACAAAATAGTATTGAATGACTGTCGACTGAAAGTACGCGAGCTAGCAGACATGATAGGTATTTTAAAAAGTACGGTACATCGCATATTGACTGAAAATTTGGACATGAGAAAGTTGTGCGCGAGATGGGTGCCCTGTTTCTCACAACAGAATAAACAATGTCGTGAGGATGTTTTAATCGAGTCTTTGGCGATGTTTCACAGCAATAAAGCCTAGTTTTTCCTTCGTTTCATAACCACGAATAAAACATGAGTCCATCACTTTACACCTGAGACGAAGGAACAATCGAAACAATGGACTGAGAGGGGAGAATCGGCTCCGAAGAAGACAAAGACAATTCCATCTGCTGACAAGGTCATATCATCAGCTTTTTGGGATATGAGTACGATAATTTTTCATTTATTATCCTCAGAAAGCGAAAAAAATCAACGACAAGTAATATGCAAACTTATTACAGCATTTGAGTGACGAAATCAAGAAAAAATGGCCGCATTTGGTGAAAAAAAATGCATTGTTTCATGAAGACAATGCACCAGTTCATACATTCGTTATCGCGATGACCAGTATCAACGAACCCTATTTACCAGATTTAGGCTCCTCGGATTATTTTCTGTTTCCTAACCTGAAAAAAATAGCTCGGTGGTAAAATATTTGCGAACAATGAAGAGGTCGTGTCTGCTGTTAATGACAATTTCGAGGAGCTCGACGGTTCACACTTCAACAGCGAGACAAGTGTATCGGGCTAAAAGGAGACTATGTTGAGGAATAAATTTAGTTTTTCCCAATTGTTTTGTGTTTTCTTTGTTAGGTACGGGTACTTTTAAAACTATAATCGTACATTGAAGTCAGAAAAAAAAACTTTCAAATTAACAATTTCTTTCAGTTCTAAAGATGCTTCCAAATGAAGAAGTAGAGAGAAAAGAGGGTGCGGATTTACATAGTAAATGCGAATTCAAATCCATTTGTTTTGTACAGTACCTGGATACGATACGTAAGAAAACTACTCATGCCTATTTTAGCTGTAGATTTTCCATGCAAAGTCGATCTTGGTGTGCCCGACCCCAACGGAGAGGATCATAATTCTCAGTGTTTATAGAGTAACTTACTAAAAGTGTAGAGTACAGATTCATATGTGCCCTATGTGCACCAGGTACACTAGAAAAACGGAAGAAATGTAAAAAAAAAAAATCCTAAAATTAATTTACTATAGCAAAGAGCTATAATAAAAACTTCATTCTTAATGTTATTGAAGTAGTTAGTTGTCGTCCTTCATCTCATTTCTCTCTCTTAAAAAATAATAATTAGAAAGTAAGTGTATATCTATCATACGTTATAGGGCCGCCCATAAGTTAGACAACTGAGCGGTTAGGGGGCCTGTTAAAAAGTAACTTTTTATAACTTTCCTCTAGTCAGGGGTCTTTCACAGAAAATTTGTATGTAGACCCAGGAAATTTATGGGCAGCGCTGTCGTACGCGCAGTAATGGGGCTAGACGGGATAAGGGGCAGGGATTCTTCTGGTGTTAACGACTGTTCCCGGTGTCCCCCAACCCTAGTATCAGAGAAAACTTGCAAACCGCTTGCTGAAAGCTTGGATTACAAGTCGGGCAAGCTTGCATCTAGCTTGATTGGAAAGCGTGCAAGCATGTTGCAAGCTGGATTCCAGTAACGAAGTTACATGGGACAACCTTGCATTCAGTGTTCCAATTTAGCTTGACGCAAGCGTTTTACAAGTCAAGTCAATAGCCAATGAACGGCCAATGATGCTATGAAGCTCTGCGAAGGGTCGAAAGCATTGCTTGCAAGTACAACTAGAGGCAGATTGTATGAAAGCATGCGTTTCAAGTGCAAGCGTAGAAAGTCAAAAGCCAAGCACGCGAAAATTGGCCGAAAGCTTTGTATTCTATTGTAGGTTGAGTAAAATAAAAAGTATCGTTTTCGGTATATGAAAATATAGCTGTTCCGGAAACTTGTCTTTGCCTATCTATTAGCTCCCTCCCCCCAAGAAAGCTGGCGTCGTCAATGCATACGCGATATACATAACTCGTGCGATATTAACCGAATTTGATATGACGGTAGACATTGACTTTGTTAGTACACATATGGAACATTTATTTCCCTGTGCAGACTTTTGGTTCTCAAATTACGGACCACCAAAGGTTTGTTAAGTTTGTACAGTCAGCAACAAAAGTTCTTTCCATTTCGTAAAATTTATTTGAGGAATAACAGTGATATGGCTGAAACGTACAGAAAATAACATTTTTTTTTTAATTTAGTGAAAACTGTACTCAAATTGTCCTTTCATTCTGAAGTTATTTACGAAATTAATCTCATGAAATGGAAAGAACTTTTGTCACTGACTGTACATATTTGGTCGAATTACTATTTAGGACAAGAATAAAGGGGAGAAATGCATAAAAGAAATCTGTTGAAAATTTTATTTGCAGTTAAACATTAAGTGAATACAGTGACTATGATTAGTTATATCAAAGTTTTGCTCAAATAAATGAAAGAGAAAGACTTTTCGAAACTGCAAAACTTATTAAAAGTTTGACTATATAGTCCATAAAAATATATGTTTGATTTGTGTATAAAAACACCTTTTGAGCAAAGAAATAAATGAATGTGATACCAATAATACTCTATCTGCACAACAAAACTAATTACAATTGCATCACACTTCCTATTACGAAACTTTTTTTTTTTAAATATTTACTTTGATGTTTTTGAAACTCAATTTGACATACAATGAAAAATATATTTGTTTTCCCTCCGTGTTACTTGTAAAGTGTCCACTGTAATAGAGGACAAATACAAATATACGTATATATTTTTCTAAAGCTTTTTTTAAAGAGAAAAGTATGAAAAATGTTATTCGCTCGTTAGTGCACATTGAGTTTTTTTTACAAACTCGACACATATATCTAAAAATACACAATATTTTAAAAATGTTTTACACAGTTTCCTTCCTTGACATGTTATATATATATATAGGTAAAGTACATATTTTTACATTTTTCCTTAAAAATTAAAGTAAATACGACAATAAGATTAACATAACGCTGATTAATGTAGGTACCGTAATATAATGCACGCTAATGATGTATATTCTCTATATGTTTGGTTTGCTCTCTTTCTTTGACATCACACACATATATACATACATTATATGGCGTGCGTGTTTTACACGTATATGGGTGTCATCAGTCGACTTGATCATTAAAAGCATGTGAAACAGAGTTGTTCAGCTAGTGGTTTTGATTTCAGTGCGAATTTAAACGCTAACCACTTGATAAAATATCTACTAGCAATTTACACTCAGTTTTAATTAGAGTATTTGTGTGAACGTTCTGTGTGTGTCTGTTTTTTTTTTCTATACGTTTTATTTTTTCTGTATTGTCAGGCAAAAGGTTTGACGTTTCGAGGGTAGTTAACAACTGATTGGATACATACCCCTTTAAGCATAATTTTACAGTTCAAATACTTCATATAACGTTAATTAGTTAAATTTACCTTTGCTTTGTTTTCAGTTCAGTTTTTAGACAAAAGTTTTTTTGTTATAATTATTGTTCTGGCGTTGAAAAGCCTAAAAGAATGTTTTTTCTTCTTTTTTAAAAAAATACAAAAGCATACTTTAGAAAAAAAAGTAGATAAACAAAAACTTACACAATAAGCTAATTTCATTATAAAAACCAAAGCAGGATGTATTAAAATTTAAAAGTATTGTATTTATATTGGTAATGTTCATGATATGTTAGTCACTTTAACACTGTTGAATTTAAAATAGCATATCTTTGTTCAGGGCGAGGTTTAGTATTATTTGAGAATCAGCATAACTATGCATCATGTAACATAACAGCAAGTATTCAGGGAGGTCGACTATCGCTCTAGGCCAGTGGTTCTCAACCAAATTCCTATCACGACCCCCAATTTATCACATCCTCTTGCCAGCTACCCCCTTATACTTTCAGCGTACGCGCCTTTGGCGTGGGGAGGACCCGGGTTCGATTCCCGGCGGTAGCTCATGTGGTTCGGATTCCACGTTAATCAGTAGGTCCACGTCTCCTATAGCCTCGCTGCTGAACGGGACGCTAAACCCAAAATCAACTCAACTCAACCCCTTATAATTTCTAATTTGTAATAAGCTTGTGTGGAATTTTTAATATACCTATTGCGGAGATATCACGATATCCATCTATTTCTATAATAATAGAATCTATTTCTTGTATATGGTGGATACAGTAAAGCGAATGGATTAAAACCAAATTTGGTCAGTTCATTTATATTACAAATATTGAATCCGATCTGTCATACTGTTTCAAAATGGAGGCCGTTTCAAGATTTTAAAACTACATAACTCCCTTAATTTTGGATCATATGATGAAAAAATAAAGTGGTTTCTAATTTTGGTTTAAAAATTTGGACAGCTGTTAAAATAGTTATTGAGTATTTTAATTTTCGAAAGACCGCCACTTTGATTTACCTCATATTGTCGTGAATTTGATACATTGTTGTGCATGTGTTCAGTATCACCAAAAACTGTTCAAAGCAACTTGTTATTCTTCCATGGTAAGCATTATGACAAGGAAAGAAATCGCTTATCGGTTGAAAATGACTTGATAATGTGCGTCCGTCACGAAGATTGAACCAGACATTACCGTACTAGTAAAAATTACACAATGCTTAAGTATGTCATTAGCTTTCAATTTTAATTGTATTTCAATATGCAGGTTTTGTTGCATTTGTATTTTTCTGGTATTTCAATATGCAGTTCTCATTAATTTCATATCGTACCTCTTTCATTTAAACTGATTTTTAAACAACTCTGCATCTGTTGAAAATGTTTAGTAGACCTATTTTTTCGTTGTTCTTAACAGTATGTATAAAAATAAAAATATGCCTATCAGAACAAAATTCAAAATAATATTTAAACATATTTTCTGGAATTAGATTCTAATTATATTTATCTTTTCCGCCTATCTTCGCGACCCTCAGGTTGAGAAACCTTGCTCTAGGCACACAGGGATATAGTTCAAACTCAGTTTGGTCGCAGAAAGATCTATGACTACACCTATTGACAAAGAGTCGGATGTCTCTTGTACCTTAAGCATTTAGCAAATTACTCTTCCTTCATCCATTCTGTAAATAATCATGTGAATTTGGTTCAATTACACAGAGGAAGAAAAATGTATCACGAGTTAAGCTTATACATTTTCTAAGGGGGTTGCAAAATTAGGTTTATGTTCATTTAGCACATTTCTACAGAAAGTGCTATGACAGGAAATTTCCTTTAATTGCGCAATTTAGGAATGTTTTAGTATATGGTTATTTATATTGTCGTTCATGTACTAACTTTACAAGTAGTTACTTAGTTGTTATGAAGTTTAGTTTACTAACATTATGACTATTTACCCTATCCACGTACATCCGTCCCACCAGGAGACAAAAATATCTCAAGAACTACCTGGGGAACCACCACCAAATTTGGGAAGTTTGTAGAAGGTCAAAAATTAGGAATCGAGCTCGTTGAGGAAAGTGATATTCGGACCGAAAGGGTTAAAAAGCCCATAATTTCCGATTTTCGCGTTGATCACTACGCAGGGGAAAACGGTAATAGATAGCGAGAAGCTGTTTTCTGCAATCGATTAAGCATGTCAATAACACAGGACAAGTCAAAATGATGGACCCGATTTCAGGTTTTTTTTTTTTTTTTTTTTTTGTGAAACCTAATAAACATATTTAATTGTGAGACATGCGCTTAAAAAGACTAACTTTCAAAGTTCAGTTTCCCTGCACTGTTTCCATTTTCTACCTCTAAGAGTCAGCAGCGAACAGTCATGGAAAATGGCGCTAACTGGAGAATAGAGATCTTTCTGTATATTTAATTATCATGTAAACAAGTCTGATTAGTGTACAACGGCATTTCTGTCCCAAATATCGGAGACATCCACCTATGGGGAAGGTCATTTGTAAATGGTATGAACATTTCAAAAGATTCAGGTTATATCTGTAACCGAAAATCGACTAGTCGTCCGTCAACTGGGGGAAGAGACAATGGAACGAGTTTGTATAGACTATCGGCTTGATGTGTGCCATATAACGCGAGGTGCTTACATACGAGGGTCATTCGGAAAGTAAAGAACGTTTTTGTATAAACACTTTAATAACTGATATACAAAGGCGAAATTTGTGTTACATACTATGTGATACTTACATTACTTTTCGACATAGTCGCCGTGTAAATTTAAACACTTGTCATACCGTGGTACAAGTTTTTCTATGCCTTCGGCATACACAGTTGCCGCCAAACTTTTGAACCAATCACTAACAGCTTCCTTAAGTTCACCATCACTGCCGTAGTGGCTTCCACCCAAAAAGTATTTCAACTTTGGGAATAGGTGGAAGTCACTGGGGGCTAAGTCTGGACGATAGGGTGGATGCTCCCAAACTTCCTACTTAAACTGCTGAAGCAAGTCCCTCGTCAATGCCGCGGTGTGAGGACGGGCATTGTCGTGGAGGAGGATGACGCCGCTGGTCAGCAATCCGCGTCTTTTGTTTTGAATCGCGCGGCGAAGTCGACGTAACGTCTGACAGTAGGCAGCTGCATTTATGGTCTCACCTCTCTGCATGTAGTCAACGAGCAAAATACCCTTACGATCCCAAAAGACCGTAGCCATAACCTTTCTGGTGCTCAAAATTTGTTTGGCTTTTTTCGGCTTTTTCGGAGAATTTGAATGGTGCCATTCCATGGATTGGCGCTTTGTTTCTGGAGTGATGTGCGAAATCCACGTCTCATCTCCAGTAACAATACGATTTAAAAGTTCATCGCCATCCTTATGGTAACGGCTGAGAAAAGTCAATGCGGCTCCCATTCGCTTGGTTTTGTGTTCCTCCGATAACAGTCGAGGCAACCACCTTGCACTAATTTTTTTGTAACCAAGTTCACCACTGACAATTTCGTACAACACAGTTCTTGAAATTTCAGGAAAGAATTCGTGCAGCCCATCAATAGTGAATCACCTATCCTCTTGAATTTTCCGCTCAATTCTTCCTTTGAGTTCGTCAGTCACAACAGAAGGCCGGCCCGAGCGTTCCTCATCGTGCACATTCGTCCGTCCATCATTAAACATAATGCACCACTTACGTACTGATGCTTCATTCATTACATTTCCATACACATCAGTGATTTGTCTATAAATTTCTATCGGACGCACTTTTCTTGCATTCAAAAATCTTATCACACCACGAACCTCACACTTGGCGGGATCAGTAATTGTATCGCACATTTTACAGTCGCACAGCGAAGCAATAACGGACCGTAGCGGATCGCAGCTGGTGCCAGACTGAGGCTAAAGCATGCCCAGGACAATAACCCAGCGGCAGCGGGGGTGGGGGAACACGCGCACGCGCTAGCGCAAAACGTTCTTTACTTTCCGAATGACCCTCGTAGAACACCTCTTTGAAGAAAATTTTGACAGTATGCCTTTCTTAGAGCATGTCTCACAATAACTTATATTCATTAAATTTCACAGAATAAGTTCCTGAAATCGGATGCATCATTTTGAATTGCTCTGTATTCTTGGGACGACAGTTAATCAATTGCAGAAAACAGTTTCTCGCTATTAATTACCACTTTTCCTCTATAGTGGTCAACGTGGAAATCGGAAATGATTAGTTTTTAGTCCGAATATCGCTTTCCTCAACGAGATCGAACTCGATTATCCTAATTTTTGACCCGCTACACACTTACCAAATTTTGTGGTGGATTCATCAGGTAGTCCTTGAGATTTTCTGTCTCCTGGAGGGACGGATATACACGGATAGGGTAAATAATTGTATTAAGTTAGTAGACCAAACTTCTTAAGAACTAAGTGAAAGTTAGTAGATGAACGACAATATAAATAATTACACATACCAAAACATTCCTAGAGTATACATCTAAAGCAAATTTCATGTCATAGCACTTTTTGTAGAAGTGTACTAAATTAATATGAATTTCAGTTTGCAACATCATCAGAAAATTTATAAGTTTAACTCGAAATTATTAAACTTAACTTTGAGTTCTTAAGAATAGGACGAAACAGATATGAGTTTAAATTACTATACTCTGATCAAAATAAGAAACGAATTGATATTTGGAGGAGCAAACATTGTTATGTTGCCATGCTGTGAGTATTCTGCTGACGCGTCCTCTATGTTCCCTTCACTTCGGTTGACAAACACTTCTAAACATGTGTTGCAAGGGGACATCGTTCTAATGTTACTTTCTACTGAAACACTCCACATATGACTATTACCATGGCCCCTTTCGGTGACCTTAATAAACCCTAACGTAGCTTCCCTGCTCGACACAAATTTCCTTGTGGTTTTGAACTGTTAATTCGTTTCCAATTTTGATTAGAGTATAGTTTTGAAGCAATCTAGAAAGCGAGATTGTGTGGTGAGAGGCTACTTGCTGGTTTGTGTACCCGCCAAATGCACCTGAGCCCACGTTAATATAGGTATTCCTCTTCATCTTAGCCTTGGTGTTGCACAAAGACGGTCAAATACAAAAATAATCAACTCAACCAGTAAGATATAGGCTATATTAAAATGAAGAACAACTGAAAACAAATTTGTTGTCATATACAAGATATTCTTCATCTCCTTTGGTAATGTATAAGAGCAATTCTTGGAATTGATATTATTGACTTATTTAGTTGAGAAGAACCGTGCAACCATATTTTTCAGTTTTGTTTCTTTAAAAAAAATATGGAAACAAAAAATGAGAAGAATAGCCTAACACTATACGAAAAACAATAGAAAATATTTTTTTATATATATATATATATATATATATATATATATATATATAGGAAAAAGTTTAAAAAAAGAACTCTGTTACATTCCCAATGTTGCCAAAGTCATTGTTATTCCTGTCCATATTCCCACAGCTCGTAAATCAACAGTTCTGTAGAGAGAAAGAGAGAGAGAGAAAAAGAAAGTATAAAATAAAGGAAAGAAGAAATAAAAAAAAAAGGATTTCTTCCGAAAGGCGCGACTTTTCCAAAAGTTGCCTTTTGCTTCTCGATCCGATTTATGACAACCATATCTGTCGCTAGTGTTCTTTTACTTTGTTTCTGAGGGGTATCCAGTAAGCGTGGAAGCAGCCTGCAAACCGCCCTTCCATACCATGTTGGCAATTCCATCTGTAACATTGTTCCAAGAAGTCTCATTCAGATCTTCAAGTGCAGCCTCTGTTGGTTTCCTTTTTTTCCCCGTTAGTTCTACTGTGACTACTACCAACAGCCAAGTCTACATATACATATGTACTATTTTCGTTGCTTCTCCTTATCTGTTACACACTATAGAGGGAGATGAAATTCACAGAGTTGTGTGTTCTCTATCTCGACAACTAACGTTGCCTTGTAGATCATCAACCAGAAGTATGAACAGCCCCAACGGCTTCTGGAAGCACTAGAGACGCAGCTGCAATGAATATTGTTACTATGTTCTGTACCCTCTAAGTCTGTGTCACGGAAAACAATGGAAGAAGGAGTACCACAAGATCATCATCATCATCATTATCTTTCTACTTGTCTTTTCTTTCTATCTCTCCTGGTTTGTTGCCAACATATACCTTAAGTATGATAACAATCTTTTAAGACGAAACGTACAAAAGGAGAAAAAGACACAAACATACGTATAGTCAAAGAAAAGAAGTGTACAGGGTCTTTGATGCATTAAACATGAGTGCAAGTGATATTTATCTGTTACTGCTCTCTGGTTTGCTCTATTAAACAGCTAAGAACTTTTTTTTAGAAATATTCTTTTTAAAGGTCAGACAAAACGAAAACAAAAATAAAAGTATATTATCTCGTGAAAAAAATACTGGATGCTTTCATGTTCAGCTGATGGTATCATCAATATATTGTAACAAAATAAGGTTGGATTGCCGAAAACCATGATTAAAGATGAAACATAGCTATTAACTGAATATGGTGAGAATAAGTTAAAATTCACATGCGTAATTTTCGAGAAAATTGAAAGAAAATTTTTATATTTGTAAGTTGCTGTACGATAACCTTACACCTATTATGATAAAGTCTTTCAACTTTACGTCCCACAGTTATGCTGTCTAGGCTAAAGAAGACTGTGATGATGAGAAATGAATGAAATGGTGGAATGAATAAAGTGAGAGGAAAGGGAGAACCCCGATAAAACCCTAGTATCTCTACCACCCTACTGTTATAAAATTGAAACTGAAGCACCTAGTGTTTCATTATGTCATTAGCAAGATGACTGTATACTGTGTGGTTAATAGATATAGCCCAAAATTTTCATTAACTCCAAAACTTTATTTTTTGTTTAACTATAAGACTATTTAAAGAAAATGTATATATCAATCGATAGCTAATACTGAGCTGAACAAAATGAAGATAAATATTCGTGCATAATTTTTAGTAAAATTGACGGGGAAAACTTAACCTACTAACTAAAAAGTGTGCCTTTAATGTGGCAATAGTAATTGTTAGTCTTTAACTAACAACTTACTTTAACTAACTAGTTAGTCTTTAACTAATAACGACGAACAACGCGAAAGGCAGGCAAATGTCGGGATAGTATGTAAAACACAAGACTCAGGCCGCTTCCTTCCTTCCATTTCCTCGGATAGTGTGATCGCCAAGAAACGTCTTCCCTCAACATGGTCATAGGTGCCGAAAGCCCAGAAATCTACTTCCTAATCTCTATTTCCATTTTTTTTTTGTGTGTGTGTGATTTTCTACTATATCTACTCGATAGTTCTTTATTTGAATTTAGATGCTAAAGTGAGTCAGTTATATTTTCACATTTCTATCACAATCGTATCTGCATTTTGAATCAATGTACCTACTGAATATAACTGAACTATTTTTTGAAAGCAATTTTGAATAAGAATTTTGTAATGCTACCGAACGTCATAGGTCTACATGAATGAACGAGGAAATACGAACTGCACAATTTTCTTGATTACACATTCTGGTTGGTTCATTATCGCTATGAAATTATACGGAATCTAGTCGCTTTTTTTCTCATTCTTCAGTCAAAGTAGATAAGTTATTGAATATCTTAATTGATTCGAGGTTAATGGGGTTTTATAGGTTAATAGGTTTAACAGGGATCGAGTTTAATAAACTAATTCAAGAGGTAGTGCGGCGAGCGGACTATTTAACAAGGAATTTACCACTCCGTCAGTATCTTTGGTCAACTTTTAATGGTAACAATATATGATGTATGAAGTGTATAAATTATATTGTATAAGTTATAAGTGATACTGTATAAGTTCGAACTAGGATATAACAATGCAACAACAACCCAAAATATTTGTCATGTGAACAGGGAAGGTCCAATGAACCATGGTACAGCAACCCGTTGGCTCCAGAAAATTTCGTGCAGGTTGTAAAAACGTTGTAAGCTAGATCAGCCAAGTTCCGATTGCCCCAGGGTAAAAAATTCTGACGTTATACGACATTGAGAAAAATCCATTCACCAGCACACAACGATTGTCTAACTCAGCATGTCCCAGTCTACTGTAGTGGGTCATTTTCAAGAACTCGGGATAACCACCGGGAGATGCCGCATTGTGCCACTCCCAGCTCAGGTGAGAGTGGATGTGTGCCGATAATGCTGTAAAATCTATGTGATGTACGTTTCTTGAAACGAGTTGTCACATGCGACGAAAAGTGGGTGTTTCCGAAATCCCAAGTGCTAAAATATTAGTTGGGTAAGTGCTAACTTCCAGAACTGGTAGTCAAACAGGGTCCCTTCGAACGTAAAGTAATGTTCTATGTATGGTAGGACTCGGAGGGAGTAATTCACTTCGAGTTCGTTCCTTACCATTGACCTTCATTCCGAACAGTTGGAGCGGATTGTGCTGGACTACGCAATAATATCCTACAGTGGTAAATCGATAGCGCACCCTGCTGCAACAGGATAATGAAAAAACACACTCGGCCGAAAGACGTAACAGCAAATGAAGGAACTTGATGGGATCTAACTGACGCTTCATCCAGCATATAGTCCTGACCATGCTCCTTCGAATTACCACCTGTTCGGTTCACGGTGCGTTTCTTGAAATCACTATGTTTCATCAACCACCAGCAGATGGAAATAGCAGTGACTGACTTCTTTGCCTCTTAGAAGAAGACGTGTTATCGACGTGCAATCGAGGAACTCGCAGATATGTAACTGCAGGCAGTTCAACACGAGGAGCTATACTTTGAACGTCAATCTATTTTGATTGTATTGTAATAAATACAGATGCAGTATGTTGAATACCAGTATATTGTAAAACTTATGATTCACCTTGTAAATCACTTTGTGTATACATAAATGTTAATTTTCTTCAATTATTTTGATTTATACAAGTACACATCTCATGTAATTTATCTGTCCATCAACTTTAAATTCCGGCCTGGATAAATTAGCAATTGGATTCATTTCAAAAATGCATCTTGTCTCTCTCTGAAGTGGAAAAGGAATGACGTGAGAAAGAGCAAAAAAGAAAAAAGAAAGAAAAAGAAAAAAGAATTTTACAAAAAAAATGACAGCTATGTTTATTTGGGAAAGATCCGTTACAAACTAAACCGTAGCATGCACTAATTCTGGCGAATATCACAGAGATATACATACATGATTATATATATACATACATGATTATATATATATATATATATATATATATATATATATATATATATATATATGCGTATGTCATGAAATCATCCAACCAGGAACATCTGGAAAAAAGATGAGAGAAGAGAGATAAAGGGTACTGCCTTCATCTCGGAAAGGAAACACCAGGAGATAGACCGCAATGAAGGATATGTATAAAAGATGGGAAAACAGATCAAAAAATGAAGAAAGAGAAAGGTGGAAATAACGATAAAATAAACAACATAGGAATAAAAGAATACTTAAAACAGAGAGGAGGTTTGCCTGAAAGGCAATAGAAACATATCTATATAGTATTTACATATCTACAGTCTGAGAAAGAATTAAGTACACACAGTTAGATGGAATTGCTGTATCTTTGTTCACTGCTACATTTTGTTTGCGTGCTTCTAGAGCATCATATATAACATAAAACGGAGCACGTAAGTTCTATATTATCATCATCATTTAACGAAAAAAAAAATGTCAAAAAATGAGACACATACAAAATGGCACATCTCCTTGAGCTAAATAAAATGATATGGCTGAAGTGTAAATCCTCATACGCAAAGGTGTCCGAACTCATGAGGTTGGCGATCATAAGTTCGGAATTTACGCTTACCTCACCAAGCGAGCGTGAAATTGAGTGAGTGTAAGTTCCAAATCATGTTGTAAGAGTGATGTTGAAATAACGTGAGTATGATGTCGAAATGATGTGAGCGTGAGGTCGAGTGATTTGACGATGTGAGCATGAAGTCGAATAAGTGTGATGTCAAAATAATGTTGTGAGTGTGAGGTCGAGTAAGCGTATTGGTTTGACAATGTGAGCATAAGGTCGAGCGGGGGTTATGTCAAAATGATGTGGTGAGCGTGACATCGAGTGAGCGGAATGTTGGTTTGACGATGTGAACATGAGGTCGACTGAGCGTGATGTCGAAATAATGATGTAAGCGTGAGGTTGAGTGAGCAGCATGATGCAATATCTAAGCGGGAAAAGAGCAGTACGTAGTTACGTAGCATATGGATAGCGTATGCTCCGTACAGATTTCCGCAGTAAACATATGAATTCTATATATTCGTAGAATATACCACTGTCCGGGTAACGAATTCCTCTCAGCAAGTTCCAACACAGCAATTAAGTACTTTTCGCAACCAAGTCATACTTTTTAGCGCCATCAAAGTTCATTTTTGTCCATTTTCTAAGAAACTAAGCATCAGAGTGTATCTTTAAGCATGCCATTTTGTTAAGCTCGACATAATCTGTCAACTAATATATGCCTTATTTTTGGATAATATTTTAGTTAAAGAGAAAATAAAGTTTAAGAGACAATCATAATTTTGGGTTATATCTTTTTAACCATACTACTGGAGGAGTATGCAGGGGTGGGTTCTGGGGATCCGGACCCCCCAAATTACCGACTTTTCTATATTAGGAGCAATTTTACAAATTTTAATATAATTTGTTCTGATATTGAACTCGGACTCCCTGAAAAGCTTTGGACCACCTCCGAAATAAATTCCTACTTATGCTCGTGCATACTACGTACTGTCGTCTTGCTGGAGTTCAGTATCAGTCTCACCTTAATAGTGGTATGCTTTTAGTTTAACATTAATTTTTAAGTTTTCAAAATATTTTTTTAAAATTTCTCAAAAACTACACATGAGATTTACACTGACGCATATCATTTTGTTCTACTCGATGAGATCTATCGATTGGTATATGTCTGATGTTTGAACAATCTTTCTTCCGTTAAACGCTAACAATATTGTATAATTTATTTATTTATTTTTAGAGCAGGAAAGTTGGTAAATGAAGGCTTCATACTGCAGAATATACAAACATGTGATTCTCTTGCATGAATACTAATTACATGGAAAGTACAAAGGGAAGGGATGCAAAAAGAAATCATTGTCCGCAGTAACAACAAAGGCATTTGTTAATGTATCATATAAAAGCTGGTTACGTTCAGGACACACATGTTATTATACACGATTTCTGGTGCAACAGATTTCACCACTAACATGACACAACCAGAACTAATACAAGACTGCAGCAAAAGGGGGAAAAATCAAGAAAACAATACATATGTTTGTTAGAAAAGAAAATGTCACCATTTTAATTATTCTTATACTAGCAGCGTTCACCCCGCTTCGCTGCGGTCACCCCGGAACGCAATAAACTTTGTTACTTAGATAATTTTTACTTTTTCGCTTTCAAGTGATATGATAAAAACCATAGTAGATTGCAGTAAATGTTAACATTATATCGCCTCTCATTTATGTTAACCCGCCCCGCTTCGCTGCGGTCACCCCGGAACGCAATAAACTTTGTTACTTAGATAAAAAAACCATAGTAGATTGCAGTAAATGTTAACATTATATCGCCTGTCATTTATGTTAACCCGCCGAGTGACACGGTCATGCGGGTTGCATATAAATACGTTTATTTTTACCTATGATGAACTAACAAAGGATTTGTACGTTATGGACACTTGAATGGTCAATTATCTCAAGACACTGGTAATTAAAAATTAAAGTGATATGATAAAAACCATCTAGGGTCCAAATCCTAATAACCCCCCAAAAATGAAAGAAATTGGTTCAGCCGTATTAGCGTGATGAGGGAACAAAGGATTTGTGCGTTCTCTTTTATATATATAGATATTATTCACTATAGGACTGGAAATGTTTAACATGTATTAATAAAATAAATTGACCAAAACATCATATAAATTGTAAAATTATCTTGATAAGTTAATATATAGAGTAACTTAGTACTTGGGAGTTCGATTTTCTCGCACAACCTTTCATTATAAAAGTGTTTGTTGTATACAAATATAACACACAAAATTACTCTAATTGTGGCCCGGAGACCAATACAATGTTCTCTATGTAGTTTGTCTGGTTAAAATAGACCCTGGTAGTCGAGGGGAGGACACCACAGAGCTCTAAGCAAGTTAAATGGTTATGGTTAGGGATTCTCAATGCTTCAGCCAAGCAAAGAGAGGTTGAGGTCCTACAGAGCTCCAGTTAAGCTAAGCAGACAATAACACCACAGAGCTCCAGGAAAGCTAGGTGGTTAGGGTTAGGATCTCCCAGACAGGCAAAGAGCCGAATTGAGTTCCCACAGAGCTCTAGGCAAGCTAAGTGGACAGGAGACCTCAGAGCTCCAGGCAAGCTAAGATGCTGGTTAGGTTAGTTCTCTCAGAGTCCCAAGCTAGCTAGGAGAGGAGATGACCAGGGGCGTCATTTAGGGGGGCAGGGAGGGGCATTTCCTCCTGAGTTTGAGGTGTATATAGATTTTATCAATAGAATAGTAGTAAATCAGTGAAAAACGCGAAATTTTACTTATATCAAGGGGTCTTGCCCCCCCAAGCAAATTCTGAGATGACGCTCCTGGAGATGACCAGCTGAAATTGATTCCTATGAGGATTTTACAGTATGTTTTATAACCTCTTCTGGACAGCGATGGTGCTATAGTTACTCTTCTGTTATATGACTTGATGATGGTGATGGTGCCTGTCGTCTACTTGCTTGTAGTAATTGAAGTGTTTTTGTTTGTTTTGTAACCAACATGTGATTTTGTTTGTAAATAAGAAGCATGTGTTGTTATTTACAAATATAGACCACGTGTAGGATATTACAATATATTAATAACACTTGCATATCATATCAAAAGGTCTAAAAAAAAGTGTGTGTTTCATGAGGATGATGTTGCATTGCCGACTGTTACACAGTGTTCTTAATACACTTGTTACCTTAGTCAGTTTCAGTGGCGAAGCTAAGGGAGGGCCAAGGGGGGCCAGGCTCCCTTGCTCAAATTCTTGGCCCCCCTAGTGGCCCCCCACACAATGATATTGCTATAGGTCGACAAACGGTGAGTGGGTCGTTGCTACAAGTGAAACTACTACCAAAACGTCTCTCCACAACAGAATTACCAACTACAGAATACCGCTGCAATAGTCTGCGTTCCGAATAAAATATCTTTCCTCGTTTTTGCTTGTAGTTCAGCAAGATCTAATTCATCGAAATCTGTGGGGTGCATATGCATTGATGCACATGCATTGACCTCACCACCTGAACATTCCTTTTAACCTCTGTCCCTTATCTAGTTATCTCCTTTGTTTTGGACAAAGAACCAGAAAGAAAAATCAATTCTCATTCTCATTCGCTTCAATGTTGAAAGTCATACTAAAATATGAGATGCTTACTTACAAATAACACACACCACAGAAAGACATTACACTTGAGTTGGACGAAAGAAGTTTTAGTACATTACTTATTATAATTTGTACACCAAGTAATTAATTCCCATTGATTATAGCGACATAGAACAAATGCATAGCATCCATTAAATAATTTGGCATTATTATTATTTTCAAAGCATCTTAATATCGAGCCGTCTTGTTTAATTAACAATAAAAGAGAGCAGAAGTTTTTTTTATTACTTGTGAAATAATCATTCCCTCTGTTGTTCGCATCCCAAACGTTTGAGAAAAAATAGATGCTGAATACTACGAGCAAGTACTATTGCTACCGATACTGGTTCTCCCGCTCGATTACCTTCTGGTCTTGTCTTTAGTACGTCTAGTTTCCTAACGCTCTTGGTCATTAGCAATTCTATAGAATCCTTCTGGTACAATGTTAACAAGCGATGCTAGCGGCCTTCAGGAAAACGGAGTCAGCGCTTGATGGACCGATACTACTAACTAAAGCCTGGGGAAATGTAATAAAATTCAGTGATTCTTTGTAAATAAATCGTTCAGAAGTATTTTCCTTTAAAAATTTCAACTGTAGTTTAATCCCTAAATTGCTACTTCATAGAGAAATTCCAAAGTTTATTACAGAGCCAGTTACAATCCCCTGATTACTAATCATCAGGTAAGATACCGAGATGATACAAGTTGGTCGCGGCAGTAATGTTATTTTGTGTAAAAGCTATAGTTACTCCCGTGAACAGATTGTGTCATCCCGTTATCTTATCTGATATTTAGTAATCAGAGAGATATCAGGAGTTTATGGAACTGGTCTATAAAAACTCCATTCAGTGAGTTCAGTCATTGAATACCAAATTTTATCGCAGATTTATATTTATTCTTTGTCAAAATATGCTTAACCATTTCCGAGAAAATTACATTGTAGGAATTATGCAGAACAGTAAATCAGTGGTGACGTGAATTTTGAACAGGATATAAGCCTACTAGTTAATGCTGTGCCTTCATATCCAATCTCAAAACTAACAATATTAATTTAGCACCGACTACGGGATAGTAGCGTTAAGTTACTTCAACTAAATTTGAATTTATTTTAAGGCTTTGAAACATCCGAGGCTCAAAGAATAGAAATGAGGGAAATGAGTCAATTGAGCCATAAACATTTCGCTAGTGAACTAAGGAAGAATCTTGGTAAACTCCTAAGTCGAAATATTTGCTAAGGGATCGATCACATCATCTTCCGAATCTGAAGTCATTGTAATACCGCTGAGCTCAAATGCACATGGTTGATCATACTTTTGTTTATGCATTCATATGCAGTTTTATTAACTACCTAAGTAAACTACATACTTTACATACTTTTTTTTTTTTTTGTAATGTAAACTGTTACAAACTGGTATTGATCAATGCTTCTATATGTTACAGCTGTCAAGCACACAAGTGAAATTAGCTATTTTAACAAGACAATATAGACGAAGCGCTGTTTTTGAAATTTATAATCTTCCACCTTTTCTGAAATAATACTGTCCGTTCTACCGTTTAACACAACATAAAATAATTTGCCTTGTCATGTAATAATACTTGTTTATTAAAAGTTTTAGAAAGGTAACGAAAGTGTATAGTTTATGCAAGTGTTTGAAGTGTTATATTTAATATTTTTCTTTGTTGTGAAAGTAAGGAAAATCATTACAATAAATAGAATAAGTTCAGTTTACATTTAATGGAGTTTCCAGTAGTCTGTTTGTGAACTTAACACAGCAGTATGCATATCAGCTTGATTCGAAAGTACAGCTAAAGTTCTGGTAGCTCTGCCTTTGTATATAATAAGCAAATTCCTAAAAAAAAAAAAAAAAAAAAAAAAAAAAAAAACGCATCATAAGTACAAATTTCAACGAGACACTTTGTTCCCTTTTGATTTTGAGTGTATGTGTGTATATATTTCTTTGCTTCTACGTTCCACCTAAATCAATCAGCCACATATTTTAAACGCCGTAACTACTTATATTAGAATGAAAATCAATTGTAGAAATGTGCCCTAGTTGTTTGAGGTAGTAAATTCTTATATTTTCGCTGTTTCGAAAACAGTAAACTCATGAACAACAAAGATGAAAACACTCATCTTGAACACACACACAAACATATATATATATATATATATATATATATATATATATATATATATATATATAATTTATGTGAATCAAGTTTTTCATTCATTGAAGATGGCCCCCTCAAAATTTTCTTGGGCCCTTCGTTGGCCCCCCCTGAAAAATATTCTAGCTACGCTACTGGTCAGTTTCGTTGTTTTAATGCATCCTAGATAAACATGTGTACTGTGGGTGATTCAGATGAAACATCCAGTGCTTCATAAATGAGAAGGAGATAAAAGGGTGAAAGAATAGGAAAATATCAGAGGATGCATCTAATGAAGTGCTGTGCTTACCTTACAGCCCTAAAGGGTTTCTATAAGGTGGCCCAAAAAATTAAAATGGCGAGGTATGTCATCAGATTATACCGTGCATTATTGAGAAGATTAAGGATTACATACAACTTTTGTAAGAAATGATTTTTGTGTAGAGTACCTCTTACGAAATTACCACCATTTAATACTGAGCTTTACTGTCTAAGAATTCACACTGGAAACAATGATCATAGCATAAATGGTGTCGCACATGAAAAAAGAAAAAAAAAAAACTTCTTCCTACAGAACTTGTTTGTTTTCTACAATTGTTTCAATGATATGTCAGATGCCTTAATACCTTGTAATTTAAAATTTTCTAGTTAAACCTCGGAGTCCTCATGATAGTGGGGCACTATGGGGCAAGCAGAGACCTTCATTCAATCCACTCTCCGGCATTTTCCTATATCACATTTTGGTTCCATCCTTTTAACTCTAACCGTTGGTGATTTATAAACACAGAACGTTTTATCTGACTGTACAAGAACTAACAGTTAAATGATCGTCATTTTGTGAACAATGGCCCACACGAAAAACTTCTTCCTACAGAACTTGTTTGTTTTTCCATGATCATTTCAATGATATATCAGATGCCTTTATACCTTGCCATTTAACATTTTTGGGTTAATTCTCGGGGTCCTCATGGAAGAGGGGTTCTATGGGGGCAAGCAGAGAGCTCCATTCAATGTACCCTCTGGCATTTATTTTTTTATCTCCAACCATTGAGGATTTATAAGTATACAACGTTTTATCTGACATACAAGAACTCATACTGAACAATGATCCACACGAAAAAAAATCCTACAGAATTTGTTTCTTTTTCTATTATGCTTCCAATGATATATCATATGTTATATTACCTTGCCATTTAAAACTTTCGGGTTGCCATTTGGAGCTTTCATGCTACAGGACCCTGTATGATAAGTAGAGCATTCCATTCGGTGTTCTTTGTAACATTTTAACTTTGTTTTATCCTTTTATCTCAAATCCTTTGCAAGCATTGGACGTGCTTCTATAAGCACTGTACGTTTTACTTAAAACACCTGTATAGACTTACGTTTCTATATATATAAAAGTCACCATGTTTGTGACTTAATAACTCTCGAACCACGAGACCGATCTCTTATCAAATTTGCCACATAGATGAGGTTCAGGCTTGGAATGTTCTTATAACATCACTTCGACGGTGTGACTTATCAGAGGGGGAAGGGAAGATGTATAAAAAATATTTAAAAAAATGACCGATATTAATGTCGAATCCATGTATTTCGGGGTCGCAAAATAAACAGTGATACTTCCCACTACATTTAAATCCAAATTCAGTCCCACAACTTGAAAAAATATGAAATCTAAGTTTCACGTCCCACGATTATGTCGGATAGACTAAAGGGGGCGGTAATGATGAGAAATTAATAAAATAATGGAATGAAGGAAGTGGGAGGAAACGGAAGAACCCCAATAAAACCCACGCACACGGTGTTTGTCCACCACAAAATTCACTTGACGCGAGCTAGGATCGAATCAAGGACTCTATGCATCAGAGGTGAACGCTATACCAGCGCGGCCCCCAGCCCTGCAACTTGGGAGAGGGGTCTATATATATATACATATATATATATATATATATGGTCGCTTTTAAATACTATACCTTTTAAATCCAAAATTAGCCTCTATTAGTACTGTATGTTTAAAATGAAACGTATTTTTCCCGTGCGAAGAACAGGTATTCTGCTAGTTAATAGCAATAAAGGAAACTGTTGCAACTATTTATAATACTTGCTCTCAACTTTTTTTTTATTGTTTCTGTCTTCCTTGTTTTTTTTTAACAAAAAAATATCCAAGTTAATAAAAATATGACAAGGGAGCATTGACACTGCTCGTTCCCGCGACAGAGAGAGCTGGCATCAGCAGATTTTGTTAACGAGTTAACGCAACCTACATTAAAATCAACGTTCGTGTTCGGTTATAGTCTGCCTATGAATTGTGCCGGTTATCAATACATGTTATCCTTTCGCAATTCCTCCCTTTCCTCTTTCTCTCTCTCTCTCTCTCTGTGTCAATGCCTGTGGCAATCATGTATAACGGGAACGAATTGACAAGATTAATTTTTCCCTCCCACATTAGTATTACCATTCTTTCTATTATTTTTGAACATCGAAAAATAATTTTTAGAAAAAAAAAAAACTTTTTAGATTTAAAAATTATAGACAGTTAATTTGGGAATTGAGGCGTGATAGAAATTTAAGACAAAAAAGGACATAATTGAGATTCTGTTAAAAAATAAATAAAAAATTGTAGTTTACATAGCATGAGAAAAATCGAAAAATGTATTCCCCAAGGGATATTTTTCTTCCATATCTTCTTCTCTATTACATTGGCAAGCTTCTATTTTTTTCATTTTTTCAAAGTTACTCTATTGTTTAAGTAATGTTAATACTTCAACGTATTATAGATAGATGGCAGCAGACTAGGTGGTCAACTGCTTCTCCGTCTTTTTTTTTTTAAACTGTTGTAGTCAATATTGCTCTCAAACATCACTCATTTTTCATTACCAACTTTCAAAAAAGCTAATGTATTGCATGGCATTAATTCTCAGGTTTTTATGTATATTTTTTAAATGTTAAAAAAAGAGCACAGCAGCATCTGCAGTGTAACTTTCTCTCTCTCTCTCTCTCTCTCTCTCTATATATATATATATATATGGAATTGTGTGTGTGTGTATGATTTGAAAAGCTAAGGGATATGTAAGCTAAGCTGAAGGTTTAATTTATAGGTGATATTTTAAAAAACAAACATGCGTCAAACAGAGAAAATTTCCTACAAATATCATTAATAGCGACAATATATTTTGGAGCAGTATCGATTTAAAAAAAAAAAACACAGATAAAGCGACTTCCATATAATAATCTACGGTACATACATGAAGCAAAAAAAAAAAAAAAAAATCCCTTCTCTGTCTCTCTCTCTCTTATTTTCGATAATTTAATACAAACAATATGCAGTAATTTGCCAGCGAAAGAGTGTTTCAGTTATACAGTACTATCAGATTTCAGTGTTTTGAAACTTCTCTTTATTATATATATATATATATATATATATATATATATATATATATATATATATATATATATATACTGGTGTATTTAATGCAAACAGAAAAACTAGTATGAAGAGTGTGTGATGAAAGTGAATGTTTTTCAAAAATAGACGAAAACGCTGGTAACTGGAAGGAAAGAAAATGAAATGAAATCTTTGAGTTTTACGTCCCACGCTTATGTCGGTTAGGTTAAAGGAGACGGTGATGATGAGTAATGAATGAAAATGGTGGAATGAAGAAAATGGGAGGAAACGGGAGAACCCCGAGGAAACCCACGCACACGGTGTTTGCCCACCACAAAGTTCACTTGGCGAGGGCTGGGATTGAACCCGGGACCCCGAGCACCAGAGGTGAACGCTCTACCATTGAGCCGGAAAGAAAAATGAATCAGCTATAGACAGTGGACGGGAGTAAAGGGAAGGGCCATTTTTTTTTAAATAAAAATATCTATATAGCAATACGGGATATAGATACAAGATTTCTAGCAGAACAAATTTAAGGTACCGGCTTTTGCAATAAATTTTCTCGCTCGAATTTCTTAAATTATATCATGTAAGGCTGGACTTGTTACTGAAACATTCTTTATGAAGTATGAATATAATGACCTGAGACGTCTCGGAGAAAAATCGTCAGAAAAGATCTCATCCCCTTGAGTAAACTACTACGAAATCATTTAAACAGTTTCGCGAAAATGGATTTAAAAAAAAAAAAAAAAAGATCACTTAGGTATACAACTTTAACTTTAGGGGTAGGAAGAAAATTCGCAACCTCCTGCAGACCAAAAGAATCTTATAAAAACGCAAGTTTAAAATTTGGTGTCAACCTATTGAACAGTATGGCGTCTAGGCGATTGTACACACCTGCAAGAAACGGAGAAATACAAGAATATATTCAAAATGCATTCTTTCGGCATATAATAGCCATGAAACGTCTAGATCTATCAAAATCACAAAATACATTTTTTTCAGCATGTAATAGCTGCGAAACGTACAAATCCATTGAAATCTCGAATTATTATTATTTTATTTTTTTTACGAACACCATACTTT
Organism: Thermobia domestica; assembly: GCF_964235325.1. NCBI lineage: Eukaryota > Metazoa > Arthropoda > Insecta > Zygentoma > Lepismatidae > Thermobia > Thermobia domestica. Next base: position 97,940,725 of record NC_137468.1, read on the forward strand.
CTTCTCTCCTGCCGTCACTCCAAAATAAAACAATTTAGGATCTCAATAGTGTGCAATTCCATATTTATTTAGCACATTAGTTCTCTGAGGGACTCTAATATCCGTTGTCACTGACAATTTCACCGCTCCCATTGCTAGGTTATGTTATTCAAGTCTCTTCCCCGCTCTTACTCCAGACCTGGTCTCACTCACTTCTTTACCCGCGTTGATTTTGAAGCACGCGGAATTAATGTTGTGTTGCAATATAGCCCACACCTCTGAACTGCCCCTATCAGTTAACATCTGCGAAAATATTGTGTATATGGCCTCGTTGACTATATGTGGCAACAGCGGAGAGCCTTCAAGGACATGAAGTCATCAGCAGCCAATGAAAGATGCACTGTCTTCTGCTTTAAAGGTGGTACGTAAATGGAGGATGATTCATACAACGATATAACCGTAGTAAGGTAAAAGTAGAAGTTGTCACCTGCTTCTCATGAGTCCACATCTCCGTGAATTTGGCACACACTGGAGATGGCAACCTCTGTCAATAAAGTTCGGTGAATGAAGTCGCTGTGCTCGACCTGGCAACACTGACGCAACGAAACACTGCACAGGAGTAGCGACAGGTGCTGCCATTGTGGGCCCACCGTTGTTCAGTTGTGAGTCAACTGTGGTCTGTGTGAGACACGTTATACGAAGTGAGTGTTAGTATGTCCGGTTCCAAACTGATAACAGTAAAATGAAAGAACAAAGGATCAATTTGAAGTTTTGTTTTAAGCTTAGCAAGACACCGAAAGAAACCCATGATATGCTGGTATAGGTTTATGAAGATCAAACAGTGTCCTTGAAGTGTGTTTACGAGTGGTTCGGCCGTTTTCGAGAAGGGCGGGATAGTGTTTCTGATAATCCCCGTAGCGGAAGACCATCAAGCTCTCGCACAGACGAAAACATTGAAAAGGGAGGACATTAATCACGAACGATCGCCGATTATAACTGTGCGAGTATTTGCTGAGGAATTGAAAGGAATTGAATATTAGCCGTGAATCTGCAACTTATCCTCACGAAGTACTTAGGGAAAATGAAAACGTGTTGTCGACTCGTGCTACATTACATGGCTGATGACCAGAAGTACGCACGTGTTCTTGCCTCACAGGATTTTATCGCTATGGCGGATAAAAATCCGATTTCTTGAACTGTATTGTTGCTAAGGATGAATCCTGGTGCATGAGATACGATCCGGAAACAAAGCGCCTAAGCATGGAATGGCGTTCTCCTGCATTACCTCGACGGAAAATGGTTAAAGCAGAAAAATCACGCATCAAAACGAAGCCAATCACCTTTCATCTTTTCTTTTCTTTCTTTTTCTTTTTCTTTTCTTTTTTTTTTACAGTAATGGCATAATCCACAAGGAATTTCTACCTGAGGGCACAACATTGAATGCTGCTACGTAGTTAAAATTTTGAGACGTTTCATGAAACGTTACAAAAGGTACGACCCTAGTACTCAGAACAAGGTTCATGGTTTCTGGTTTACTACAATGCTCGCGCTCACACAGACAATACCATCAGACAATTCCTAGCCCAAAAGGAAGTGGTGTAAATTGGCCATCCACCATACCCGCCAGATCTGAATCCACCCGACTTCTTCCTGTTCCCACGCATCAAACTCGCGTTGAAAGGAAAGATATTTTACGATATTTTAGATACCCAACGAAACGTGACGAGGCTCCTGAGCACCATCCCGAAAGAAGACTTCTCGAAAAGTTTCCAGGAAATGTACAGCTGTGCTCAGCGTTGAATAGCTGCGGGAAGGGACTACTTCGAAGGACAGTAAGGTAAGTTTCATTCATATTGTATCCACTTTCTATTTACGGGATCATTCACCGAACTTTATTGTCAGAGGTTGTACATACTTAAGAACACAGATTTGCGATGATCGGAAGAACGACTTTGAGCAATAGGCGGAGCAAAGGAGGAAATATATTTAGATAGGGATATTGAATTTAAAAAAAATGTTGGCTATATACTACTTAATCATGGATCAGCAAGTAGTGTATATTCAAAGCTATCGACTATGCCATCGATTTTCTTGTTCGCATGTCAATACTTGTCACGCTTTTATGTCTAACAGAGAGTTCGCGAAACTTGTGGTATAGTTAATAATCAGCAAATACGAATGTAGTAATAGTGTAAATGTTTCGTTGGTTTTTTGTGATGTCATTTTGATATGGTTCAGACCTTGAGTTGCATGAAGACGACACGAGCAGACCTTTGTCTTGGCAAAGAAATTGATCTTGAGCACGACAGACAAGCCAAGCACAGTCTCCTAAGCAAGAGGATACGTAACCTAATGCATGCAGGCAAAACAGGAATAGGTCAAAATCGAATTCCTGTTTCTACTACATATAGATAGAACTTATCGCTTAGTATTCGGCCTTCTGGCAGGTCCTGGGATTAAAAAGGATTATTTATTTATTCAGGTTTAGGCCTGGAAATGTTTCTTCCACGTTTCTCGATCTTTGGTTTATTCTTTTAACTTCCAATATTTTCTTCGATTCTTCGAATCATCGATCAATTGTGTTCTTCTTTTCCTTATTCCTAACTTTCCTTCTATCTTCTCTTCTAAGACAGTACGAGTATACTATGAACAAGGCAATTTCTTCGTAAGACGTGTCCAACCCAATTGGTTTTCCTACAAAGGATGCTAACTAAAAGCGTCCTCTTCTCTCCTATACGTTTTAAAACATCTTCGTTTCTTGTATTCTCTGTCCATTTTATCTTCTCCATCTTCCTCCAAACACTACACTTCGAAGCTCTCTAAATATTTCCTCTCTAACTTCCATAATGTCCAAGTCTCTGAACCATCCAGTCCAATGCTTCATATATAGCACTTGACCAACTTCTTCTTAAGTCCAATATTAAGCCTGCTAGTTAACAGTGATCTTTTGTTGTTGAATCTTTCTTTGGCTATTACAATTCTTGACCTGGTCTCTTTGGTGCAGTAAGTGTTTTTCGTCAAAATACTTCCCTAATACTTGAAATTGTCGACCTCTTCAAGTTCTCTTTGTTCTACCCTGACCTGTAAGGGAGCGTTTTCATGGAATATTCTGATAACTTTCGTTTTTTCAATGTTAATTTCCATTTCCTATAGTTTTCCAGTGTAAACTATTTTGTCAATCATCTTCTTTAGTTGTTCTTCGGTTCTAAATCTATCATCTGCATACATAATCTAGTGAGACAGAACTAGCGATATAAATTGCCAGCAGAGCTCTCGGCCAAACAGAAAAGATGATTATTATTATTATTATTATTATTATTATTATTATTATTATTATTATTGTTGTTGTTGTTGTTGTTGTTGTTGTTGTTGTTGTTGTTGTTGTTGTTGTTGTTGTTGTTGTTGTTGTTGTTGTTGTTGTTGTTGTTGTTGTTGTTGTTATTATTATTATTATTATTATTATTATTATTATTAGGCCTATTATTATTATTATTATTATTATTATTATTATTTAGCTTAGATATCGATGAATTAATCTATGGATGGATCTTCTATGTACCAGCTACTTCTTTTGAAAGTATTTTTATTTTCTTCTACATTGTACCACTTTAGCGTAAACATAACACCAACTAATTCTACGTAATTGAAATTCTGTTCATGGGAAAACAATCCAAGTTTTGACTGATAGAAAAAGAAAATTAAAATGCATATCCTGGTTGAACATACTATTCTACGTATACAGATGTACTGTAGGTGTCAAAATTGAACGGTTGGAAACTTCGGTAACTGAATTGTTATTCAAAATACAATGCTGTCATAACAGCTTTAATAATCAACCGTTACGTAAGAAGCGTCTTAAGGTTTCGTAAGATCATTAATAACAAGTTAAGTCAACTCTTTAATAGAGTTTACTTCAGTCGTTATTTAGAAACGTAACATGCACCTTTACCTTACTTGGAAGCAGTTCCTTGTGCGTTTGACGTTATGCACAATACTTCATTCAGAATTATAGTTTGTTTCTATGCGGAATAATTAATTGTTACTGGTTCAGATTCACGAGTGATATATATATATATATATATATATATATATATATATATATACCTCATTACTCTTGAATTATAAAACTAATTAGAAGTTACTTTGGCAGAAAGCTTTATTACATCTTCTTTTAAATACTAATTTAATAATCGAACTTCTCAGACATCAAAGCCTGGCATGGGAATTTTATTATATGCAAACAATTTTAATTTCTCACAAAAAAAAAAAAAAAAAAAAAAAAACAGCAAGGGTCATAGGAAGAGCCTATAGTGCAAGGGATCTCTGGTTCGATCCCAAGGCATCTGAGTCTTTGGTGGACAACATAGTAATTGTAAGTTTTGGCTCTTATTCTTCAGTTTCCTTTCACATTCTCATTCAGTGGCGGATCCAGGGGGGCGATCGCCCCCCCATAAGAGGAAACTTTCTTATTTTATACATATAAATAAAACCCATCCCAGAGTTTGAAGCTGTTAAAAGTATCTCTAAGTAGCAGTATGACAACCTACTGCCCCCCCCAGAAGTCGGTCCTGGATCCGCCCCTATTCTCATTGCACCAATTATTTCATAATCATTCAGGTTTATTAGTCCTATCCATTAGCTTAAAAGGCATAACCATGAGAAATTAAATTAAGAATTTCATTTTAAAAAATAGTAGTAGGAAAATAATGGTAATACAGTGAAACATCCCTTAACAAAAATCTCTCCCTAATGGACTTTATCATACGAACGGATTTTTTTCGTTTCGACAACAATATATTGTAAAATTCTGTGTTTTGGGTAGAGTTAACAGATGGTACACGGGAATTCGGACTTTTCTCAATCACGTTTTATTTATGAAAGTCTCTTCTTATATGCATTAGCAATAAATAATACAGATAAAACATAAATTCCTCTGAGATATTTTGGTGGTTTGTTGGTAAATTAGTAGAGTCCAATGACCGAGCGTCTTACGGCAACAGGAACCAAGGCTCTTGCAGCTAAAGCGTAGATAAGTACCTCTCTGAGACCAGGCGTTCTAGAGAAGAGGAGATAAAACCCAGAGACCAAGCGTCCTAGGAAAATGAATTCTCAGAGACCAGGCATCAAGAAACTAGTAAGGATAAGAGAACTCTCAGAGACTAGGCGTCCTAAGGAGTGGAAGTGATGATCAATCCCAGAAATATCCAGAAATATTGCTACTTGAATCTTCGTCACTTGCCGATCATTGGCGATGGTTGACGATGTATTTTTCGTGGTTGTCATTTGAAGCGTGTTTGCAGCCAGCACGTGGAGTTGGGAGCACGTGTAGAACCTTGCAGTTTGTGTGTGATCGCGTCACGCAATAACTACTCAACCTACTAAAATGATACTTGTCACGATTATCAACTTTAGGTATCATAAGGATCCTATGACAATTTTAAGCATGGGGGTTGGGGATGGAAAATGGTGATGTGAAAATAATCGAAAACGACCAATATTAGTGTTCAATCCATAATTTTCAGCCGCTGAGATAAAAAGTCGCACTCTGATACTTTTCAACTGTACGTTCAGTCGCAATCGGCATAATGGTAAGAAGGGGTGGGGATGGGGGTTGGAAAACGGTGACATTACGAATTGTTGTCATTACATTTTCATGGAAATGCGTATCCTAAGGGAGGAAGGTGTAAATACTTTTCATAAACGTAATGCCCCCGTGCGAGATGGAACATTTCGGCTATTATTAAACTGAAAGGAAGATGTATCATTTTTCGAATAGTGCCAAAGTCCAATATATTTTTTGTACGTTTTCCTTAGTTAAAGTAACTACATATCGTCAGCATTAAACATTGACTATTAGGAATAACAAAGAGTCACCAGAATTATTGCTTGATGTTTTCTAATTTTTTTCTCCATATTGTTAGTGATAATTCATCTTGAATTTATACTGATTGCAGTACCGAATGAGGGAATTCATGTTAATTTTTAGTTGGTGGAAGTTTGGCATCCATTTTCACCACGGAGACTATGTAATACGTGAACCTAAAGTATAAGGCAGTAGTGAAACGAAATGAAATCCATAAATTTTACGTACCATGCTTATGCAAGGTAGGCTAAAGGAGATTGTGATGATGAGAAATGAATGAAATAGTGGAATGAAGAAAGTGAAAGGAAACGGGAGAACTTCGTGGAAACCCACGCACACGGTATTTGTCCACCACAAAGTTCACTTGGCGCGAGCTGGGATCGAATCAAGGATCCCATGCACCAGAGGTGAACGCTCCACCCCTGAGCCACCGCGGGCCTTTAAGGCAGAAGTGTCATTTTAGATTTTACCAGGGAGGAGAGGCAAGATTGTCCACCAATGTAAGAGTTTAGTGTTTCTTACTAGTATATTAGTATACAATTTATTAAACTCTACGTGTTTCTCAAACTTGGGTGGAGGCAATTGCCTCTGTCCTCCGCAAATAACGCCACAACGTTAACGTGGAATCCCAACTACCGTAATGCATGTAAATTTTAAAGATTTTCCCACCGGGACTCAGTGCACCTGGAATCCACGTCGAGTTGAAGGATTATTTTAATCATCAATATTGAAAGCTTCTGACAACATTTTATTTATAGCCATCTACGAAAAAAAGCAAGGAAGTTGAAGATGAAATAGTATGTAAAATATATAGCAAACAGAAAAGGTTCTAGAACGAACCCTTGAGGAACGCTCAATTTACAAAAATAATGAAGAAGACAGAGCAACTTCCTGTATCACGATCAATAAAATAAATTCGAAAAAGCTAATGAGAAATGGGATAATAAGGAAGTTCCTTTTCAAACGAAAGAAAATTTTGTATGAAGTATAAATTTCGTTGATACAGTATATTAACTTCTTAATGTTTAGAAAACATAACCAATTGAGTAACTGTCTTGTGCCCTGATTACACTTACAAGTATAGTAAGGAATCTTTGGATAATACATGTGAAAGTAGATAGCCATATAAAATATGTTCTGAACTTAGTAAATTAAAATAGCAACACTGGATGGCTATAAGAATACTTATGATTGGGATATTTCACATATTTTATATATATTGATAACACTTCTTATACTATTAAAGAAGAAAGAAAAGAAAGAAACATGCTATTGTACGACATGCACTTCGAAAGGTTAACTTTAAAAGTTTACTTTCCACGCAGTGTTTCCGCTTTCTACTGAAACTTTCCACGCAGTGTTTCCGCTTTCTACTGATACTTTCCACGCAGTGTTTCCGCTTTCTACTGATACTTTCCACGCAGTGTTTCCGCTTTCTACTGATACTTTCCACGCAGTGTTTCCGCTTTCTACTGATACTTTCCATGCAATGTTTCCGCTTTCTACTGATAAGAGTCAGCAGTGAGCATGAAATAAATTGTTGATGTTGACCGCAACATGCTAGAAAAGGTTTGGCAGGAGATAGTTTATTGGCTTGACGAGTGCTGTGTTATCCCTATCAGGAAGTGGTGGTCGGAAGGAGAGATTGCCGCCGGAGGCAGCCGGCACCAGTCCGCGGTGGCACAACGATCTACTTGTTCAAAATTGTCGACCTTTTGCCAAGGCGGCAAGTGGTCGAAAATCATAAAATAAAATGCCCTTTGTCGACTCTTTGCCGACTGTTTTCGACCGTCAGAGTCGGCAAAACAGTCGGAAAGGCCTCTTTCCGACCCTCTGCCGACTCCTTATACCGGCCTCTTTTCGACGGCGGGGCCGGCGCATTTAATGCTCGTTTCCAGCTGTTTGCCGACTGCTCGGTAAGGCAACTATTCGTCGCAGTCGAAAATCGCGCGGAAAGACGCCGGTTTCCGGCGCCGGCAATCCGACCGCGGCATCTGGTCGGTATGGACAAATTGTCGGACTGTAGGCGGCAGGATCCTGATGGGGATGTAATGTTCTCACATAGAATATTTGTGATATGTTTGAAGAAAACTGACAGTTTACCTTTCTTAAAACATATCTCATAATAACATATGTTAATTAGATTTCACAGTATAAATTTCTGAAATCGGGTCCATCATTTTGATTTGCCTTGTATTATGCATGAGCAAAACCAGTCGTCAAAAGGGTAGTAATGATTTTTTATAGCACAAATTTTCTATAAGCAAACCATTTTTAACTTCGAAATCATATTTTCAGAACGTGAAATCAGGACATTTTTCTGAAGCTTTCCAACTGAATGATAGGAAGTTAAGAACGTGGCCATTGTTGGCAATTTGTCCATTAAGTTATACGTGTTAGCAATGAATCGTGTAAGTTTTGTGAGAAAAAAAATAACAATGACAGTAAACTAAAATAACTGACTGACTAAGGAAAAATAGGCATTATTACGCGTCCCGACTACAGTTCAAAGTAAGCTGGGACTAGAACCAAAAACAAAGAATTGTCGCTGATTAGCTCGGGACGTCTAGTAACTTTACGAATGAGCTCCTAAAGCAAATGGCAGAAAAAAAAGTATGTATATCTTTAGTATGTAAAGCGTCGATGAAAATAATATGTACATACAATTTAATAGAAAATATCTACATAAGTTTACTGCTTTCAATGTTGAATTGAATTCTTACAATATGCGGTGTGACCCTTCGTCAACAGATGTCGGTATTCTCATGACTGTGATATGTAATGTATGAGAGCAAAACAAAATGTCCATTGCACGATTGACACGTGAGGAATGGAAGTAGTATTTCAAGTTTGATAATGTTACTGAAGTTCAACGTCAATGGAAGCCTGAGTTGAGTTGAGTTGATTTTGAATTTATAGTCCCTTTTAGCAGCGAGGCTACATGAGACGGGATTTACTAATTAACGTGGAATCCGAACCACATTAGCTCCCACCGGAAATCTATCCCGGGCCTCCCATGCCAAAGGCGCGTACGCTAACCGCTTAGCCACGAAGGAGCTCCCAATGGAAGCTTGAGTTTGAAGCAGAACCTTCTACACGCTTGACAGTTAAATACACGGCTTTGCGACATGTTTGAGACGTATGACACTATTTGTAATGTGCATAAAGGAATACCCGAAAGATCTTCGTAGAGCTATGAGTCATGTTTATTCTTTGGCTATGGTTTTAGAAAAAGTCTGCAACGTCACCACTTTGAACATTTTGCACTGTACAAGTGCAGGAAACTTGTGCTTTATTACAGTGGTTACCAGTGACGTATTTAGGGGGGTGGCTTCCGGGCTTAATCCCCCCCGAAATCTTACTTAGTATAGTAAACTAAATGAAATATCTTGCAGAATTTTGCCATTTCCAGGCAAAGCCCCTCCCCGAAAGTTAGCAAAGCCCCTCCCGAAACAAAATCGTAAATACGCCACTGGTGGTTACCAATCTTTTCTGACTGATGACTACTGTACGTCTGTCCACAACATCACAACACACGTAACTTGATTTCTTATTAGTCTAAAAAGAATTTTAGGAATGATAAAAAAAAATGGATCAAAAGATTGCGATCTTGGCCAATAATTAGTTTTTGAATCAGGTGCCACAAGATTTTTGAACGGCTCATAAATCGAATTTTCATATTTTCTACGGAATAAGCACATCAACTGAGTTAATTGATAGTTTGGGTTTGGCTACACTATGTGTAGTTCTCTACATATAAGACAAACAAAAAAAAAATTGATTGAAATATGTTGTATCTTTAGATCCAATAATGTAAAGTATATAGTAGTATTGTAAGACTGCAATTTTCAATGAAACAATGATTCTTAGTAGTTCTGACAAGTAAACCTTACGTTTGGGTGAATCGAGTTGCTGACTGAGACACATATGAGAAAGTAGTACTAAATGTAGTCAGTATTTCAGTGAAGTTGTAGGTGCGAAGCGCCAGGGGTTTAGGAGATACAGCTACCAGAACGTCACATGGAAGTACAGAATAGTCTTCATACACTTGGAGGTAAAAGCTCTGTAAGACCTCTTGTAACGACAAAAGGCGAATAACAAATATATGGGTACATATTAGGACTAGGGGAAAGTCATATAGTAAGGGTATACCTGACGGCGGCCATCTTGAAATCCGCCATTTTGAATTACGGTTAAGTTTTTAAAATAGGAATAGGGTCGTGTGATACATGATTTAAGGCGCAAATTTAATCAGAAGAACAATGGTGACGTTAATTTTGATTTACGCGCAATTGGTAAAAAGTTACAGGGAAATTAACTATTGTTGCAGCATATGTATTAGTCCTTTACCCCATTTTGTAAATTTTGTGTTAATGATAATAATTAAATAAAAAGCAGGTGGATAAATATTAGGTCTATGGTAAGAGTTGCCTTGGTGGCGGGCATGTTCAAATCCGCCATTTTGAATCAGACAAAAGTTTTAAACAAAACGCATAACAGTGACACCTTATTAATAGCAAATTTTACCATAAATCCAACGGTATAACCATTTTTGCTTTATCATTAACCAGCATTTGTTATCGCATAAAGAAGTTGCTAATTTAAGGAAAAATGACCAAAGTGGAATGGAGTCATAATTGAACTTCGGTCTTTCTTCCAGAAAAGTCCTCAATTGGTACAATCAATATGTAGTTCAGAAAAGAGTGCATGACTTGCACAAATGCTCTGCTCATAGTGAGCACACCTGACAAAGCAGTGACCTGACGTTAAAAATTCCGTCAAAGCAGTAGTCGTAACGAGCGTTCCAACGCCCAGGTTCTTCATTCAAATATCCAGCCTGATTGAAAGCGAATCGAATCATATTGCGAAAACGAGGAGCACTGAACTGGTAAATTGTAAACTACTGAAGTTGTATGAACCAATCACGATGCCATATGTTCACGGCAACTCTTCCCATAGACCTAATATTTAACCACCTGCTTTTTATTTAATTATTATCATTAACACAAAATTTACAAGGTGGGGTAAAGGACTAATACATATGCTGCAACAATATTTAATTTCCCTGTAACTTTTTACCAATTGTGCTTAAATCAAAATTAACGTCACCATTGTTCTTCTGATTAAATTTGCGCCTTAAATCATGTATCACACGACCCTATTCCTATTTTAAAAACTTAACCTTAATTCAAAATGGCGGATTTCAAGATGGCCGCCGTCAGGTATACCCTTACTATATGACTTTCCCCTAGTCCTAATATGTACCCATATATTTGTTATTCACCTTTTGTCGTTACAAGAGGTCTTACAGAGTTTTTACCTCCAACTGTATGAAGACTATTCTGTACTTCCATGTGATGTTCTGGTAGCTGTATCTCCTAAACCCCTGGAGCTTCACACCTACAACTTCACTGAAATACTGACCACATTTAGTACTAATTTCTCATATGTGTCTCAGTCAGCAACTCGATTCACCCAAACGTAAGATTTACTTGTGAGTATTGTTGCTGCCGCAGGAACCGTGAACTGGTACAGTCTGTCTCGAAAGTGATTTCTAACTAATTATTAAATGTTTCATGATTTTTAAGTTATATGAAACTTCACGATACATCAATGTGTCGCGATGCATCGGTTGGGAACCACTGCTTTATTGTAATCTGTATTAAACTTGTTATGTATTAAGGTTAGAAATAAGTTTTCTTTCGTTGAAGTATGTTAAGTACGTAAGTTATTAAGTAAGTAAGTGTGTGTACATGTTTTGGCAGACTGTAGCTCGTACAAGTAAATTAAATCACATAAATAAATTATTTTAATGTCCTTCATAACCATTCAAGATCCTATTATAATGGATGCATATTCTCTATCGAAAAGGCATAAACAGAGAGGGAGTTATATAACCCACATTGACTAACGTAAGAGACGTTAACATAGCATATTGTATTCAAAAGTAAAATAGTTTTGGTGGTCTCGCGAAATATTCTATGGTCAAATCTGAGGAACTGAACTATGTGACTATAGAAGTAGGTAATAACTTCAAGTAATTGTTTGCGACTGTTTGTAACTTTCCTACTTGCTTTTTCGTCTACTATAATCGCCACTGGAGAAAACATAACAATAGAGAACTGATGGTAACTCACGTACTCTCTCTCTCTCTCTACTTCTCTTACACCACTACATACATCCACCGCTCTTTAGAAGAGAAATGGCTGAGAGATAGGGGCAAGAGGGACATTGTGGAGTATTTAACAGCAGCACTAAAACTAGGAGAACCAACAGTTAACGCTTCAACCCAAGAAAATCCTCGCCAACACCAAAAGATCGTAATTGCTAAGCCACCGACAGAAGGACTTACTTTATTTTATTATCTGTTATAAAGCTGCAGAAGAAAGAAAGAAAGAAAGAAAGAAAGAAAATAGAAGAAAAGTCTCTTTCAAATGCAATGGAGAAGAGAGATGTAATGTGTACAAAGTTGCAATGTTGCCAAATATATTTCACAAATATCCCCACCTGCGTGTACATAGCAACTAAAATGTCCCTTTGAGGGCAAGTGGCAAACGCGCCCGGATTGAATAGAAGAGGTAACAAAAGACCATCACTAGTGCTAAATTTCATAACGGGCGCAGTAACTGAGTAATAGGGTGCTTATCTGTGATGCATAGAGTCCTTAGTTCGACACCAGCTCCCGCTACGTGGGCTTTGTGATGCACGAACACCGTATGTGTGGGTTCTTCCGTTTCCTCACACTTTTTCATTCCACCTTTATCATCCTTCTCATTATCACCGCATTAATTAGTCTCGGTGCAAAATGATGGACTTTATTATATTATATCTAATAGTGGCCAGGTTGCAAATTTGTTTTTTGAAGTTTAGCATCCTTTCTTAGCCCCAAGGCTATATGAGACACCAATCTGAAGTTTAAGCTTGAATCCTAAGAATCGTAATGCGATCCATGCTCTCCCACCGGGAATAGAACCCGGCTTATGAGAATCAAAGAGGCGCGCGCGGTAAATACTAGACTAATGACTAAGTAGGAAATAAGTAATACTAATATAAAAATCTACAATAATGTTAGCCTGTATATTTCATACACACATCAATCGATGAACAAAAGGACGACCTTGAGAGTTAATTATCATTTGTAGTTTTACAGAAAACACAAAACTAATGTTTTTGGTACTAAAAATGCGTCGTTCGAGACTGGCATATTAAGCTAAAATTAATACCTACTACAATAAACTCCTCCAAGCCTTTCATTGTGACGATAGCAAAACAACAATATACACTATGATTAACCATGTCGGTCACGGCGTCCCGCACAGGGTACATAAAATATGATGATATTATTCTTTCTTTACAACTTTATGCCCTGTAAACAGTTTTCAAAGTTGCCAGTCTGATTTTAATCTAATTATGTGGAACCGCTGGGACCGACATGGTTATTGAAAAAATAATAATCTAAAGTTATCATTAACGTTTCAATTTTAAATATCTTTCAATAAATGTTTATACAAATCTATATTTCTCGTAGTTATTAATTCACCAAGATACGAAATCTTACTCTAGACTAGAGATGTCCAAACTTTTGTTCATAGCGGGCCATATTTAAGATTTCTAAAGGGTTTTTGTATGCTACATGTCTTGCTTTTGGTCTGCTTTAAAAGATGAATTAACGGTTTGTTCATCATGTTTAACAGAACTTTTTAACTCAGCTCAGAGATGCTTTGTTGTCACATATTACAGCTCAATGTCTTTTGTGCAATTCGAAATATTAAAATTCAGAACCAGGCGAGGCGTACAATATCACCCATCTACCCCTGATCAATGGCAGATCTAGTCTGGGGCTGGAGGTCCCCGGGTTAGATCCCAGTTTTTTGAGGGACAAAAATAATTTAAACCATTATTTATATAGGCTATTTTTTAAAGTTTATAGTAAACTCACAATATACTTATCATAGTCTGGGTTCTTGCTGTGCCCTCAGTTTTTATATTCTAAATCCGCCACTGTCCGTGATTTCGACATCCTTTACCTTAGTCAAACTATAAATATATAAGTCTACACAATGAAATTCATTTCCAAGGTCCTGTTAACATGTAGCAATTTCTGGAGACCCAGTTTATTAAAATTTCTCGAAAATTTCATTTCTGGTTTACAAGTACGCACATTATATTGTATCACTGGCAGAAGAACGTGTATTACCGTAAGAGTATGTGCAGTGTCGGATTTACGTATAAGCTAAACAAGCTATAGCTTAGGGCCCCATTCGCTTGGGGGCCCAAATAAATTTAAAGAAAAAAACTGATTGTAATGTAATTTCCAAATAACAAGAAAAAGTAAATAAGATAAAACGCACATACAACAATGGTGTTTTATATTGTTATGTACTAAGCTTTCATGAAGCAAGCAATAGGGTTCTATTTCTCAGCCCCACTTGTAATGAGGCCCCTGTTATCCAGCTCCGCTTATAATGGGACCCCCATTTCCCAGTCCTGCTTGTAATGGGCCCTTGTTTCCATTTAGGTATTCATTAGATCTATAAATTAGCATATAGAATATATTCAAACCTGAAAAACGGCGACACTTTGTAGCTGAAAAATAAAACTTGACGTCTTGACGTATAAAGGCCCCTTTCAATAGCTTAGAGCCCCATCAAACCTAAATCCGGGACTGAGTGTTAATGTCAGAAGAGCATAACGAACAACAATCTCCTAATTAAACAGCGTATGTTTTACATATACAGTACAAACATAAATAAATAGTCCGTTCTATCAAAATAAAAGCTACCAATTACTGACGGCAAATATTATCATTTGCACATACGTTTAGCGCCATGAAAATTAGTTTTTCTCGAAAACTGTGCATCAGAATTTACCCTTAGGCATGTCCAGGAGCGCACCCAACAAAGTGAGTTCACCGGGTTCGGACACCAAATAAAATTGTACTTGTTTAGCAGGGAAATGATTGATGTTGCATTAAGGCTTGATCTTGCACTTCATTTATACTCTTTCTCCCCTTATATAAACAACCTTCTAAAAAAAAATTAAGATTGTAAGCGGCAATTACTTGACAATTACTTATTTTTTGTCCGAATGTCGAATAACACCGATTCAATGCTACGTACACGCAGTGTCTTGTAGTACTGGGCCCAGCACAAAATTTTGGACCCCTCCCGACAAAAATTTCTGGGTGCTCGACTGAGCATGTCACTTCTCTATTGGCGTATGTGTCTCATATTTGCACAATAATGAACAATTAAATTGAAAAAATAAAATGAAATGAAATATTTCAGTTTAATGACACACGATTATGTCATTTAGGCTAAGGGAAACTATGAACAAGGCAAATGAATGATGGAAGAAATTGGCGGAATGAGAATGTGGGAGGAAACGGGAGTACCCCGAGAAAACCCACGGACACAATGTTGTTCACTACAGAAGCACTCTATTACTAAGCCACCATGTACCCAATTAAATTGCAATAATAGGGGAGCTTGCCCCTGTACCGGACAGTTCCCAGTGCCGGATAGTAGTAGTTTTAGGTTTCTGGTGCTAGAAAGCAGTAGTTATTCTACATGCATCTGTAGCATTTATCAACAGGGGTAAGTGTTTGGCGCCACTTGTCTGTCGTGCGAGCCAGTCTTAAGTAAATCGCTGAAAATTGATAATCGCTGATGTCTTGCATTACGCATATAACTTTTACAGAAGATTTTCACCTTTTTTAGATAAGTGAAGTAAATTTATTTTACTCTCGTAATATTTCTTAATTAAGGAAGCGTACAGTGTGAAACCATTAACTAAAATTTCCATAGTCTTTAATTGACAATATTTTTTCCTAATAGATCGTGAGGTCCCAGTACCGGACACTCCGTATTTTCCCAGTACCGGAGAAGATATCGAGGGTGGAATTTAGTTTCAGGAACTTGGTACAAGGATGTCTACATACAAGAAAGAGAAATGGGATGAAGAAAGTATGAAGAAAGCTGTGGATAGTGTGTTAGCGGGAAACTGTAGTGTTCGGAAACCTGCTGGACAATTTGAACTGAAAGTACAAATAAAGTTCATCCTGTCAGCTAATATTGTAAGAACTGGATATTGTAATACCTATTAACATATTAAATAAAGTGTATTTGACATTTACAACATAACATTTGCTTGCATATTCACAACCACTCCTCGGTTTGATATTTATAGTAATGTTCGATACTGGGAACAGTTTTTTGACCAACGCCATTTTGAGCATTTTGGAAAATCGAAAAATTTCATGTTCAAATCTTATAATAAAAATGTTCTTGTTATACTATATTATTATCAATGCTGTGATTATTGTCAGCGTGTTTTCTTGTATCGATTTGTTGATTGATTTTTAAGCAAATAGAAAAATTGCTTAGGTGTCCGGTACTGAGGCAAGCTCTCCTACAGTTTAAGTTGTAGGACTTACATCTTCACAATGTATTACTGCAGAAATAGGAAAATATTAATGCTCAAATCTAAATATAATTACGCTCCTTGTCCTATATAAAATTGAGAAAATGTAGTATTTAATTCGCAATTAAATCGTGCAATAGCTTCAAATTGACAAATTGCCTATACTCTAGGGTAGGCAGGTAAGTGATGGTGCAGAGAGTGACATCTATTAGCTCAACTGTCTACTATAGGAATTACCGAAACACTGAGAAATTTGTTTGTTTTTTTATAAAAGGATATTCAAATTATGTTTACTCTTCTTTGGACATTTTGTATGTATTAATATTAAAAACAAGAACTCTTCATAATTTTCAATACCACTGAAACAATAATTTCAGAAGAACTGAATAGCAAGATAAGTTTTATATATTTAATGAACCCAGAACTTGGTTATTTTAATAACGAAGAAGAGTTTCTGCAATAAATAACAAATAAGTTAGTTTACCAATTTCTGCTTAGCATTTACAGAAGTAATCTCATGGCTTTCTTTACTTGGGCATGTGCATGTGTGTTTGTGTGTATAATAAAACGCTTACACATGTACGCATTTCTGCAATCAATGAATAGAAAATTACATTAACCTTGGACGTCCGTCGAGCATATCGTCGGTAGAGAAAACAGGGGAGGGAGAAGGAGGAGAGGGAGAGAAAGCAATTTTTTCTGCGTGGATTGGGAAGAAGAAGAAGAAGAGGATAAAGCCACGTGGGTGCGGTGCCGTGGGGTGGAGGGAGGGAGAAAATTTCTGAAAGAAGATCAATACATTTTCTACCGGATTGTTTGCCAAATTAAAACTTCAGAAGGCGTTGTCGCTATTGACATAACAAACTTACAACACTTTTAACTGCCAACATTAGTCAAACACGATTATGTCGTGTACTACGCCCTCTGGAGGGAAGGGCGTCCAATTGCTGCCAACACGAATGATGATGAGCGACTCGAAGTGAGTTGTTTGTGAAAACATATGATAATATCAACACTCATTAAAGGCAAATTGAAAATGGTAGAATGAAGGAAAACAGTAATAGAATACTAGTATGTTAAAAAATACATATATGATGTACCCGACATAGTCGTAAGAATATTCAACGCTGAAAAGTTTACAATATTAAATTCAGATTAAATTAAATTGCATATATAGGGCGTTCTAAAATTTCAAGCACAACATCGTTGTGCGATAATGATTATATAGAAGTCGTATTGTCTTTGCTCTTAATTAAATTGGGGATGATGGTTAGAATGACCATTAGTTTGATTTCAGGTAAATTTAAAGTTTATTATGGGCAAGATCGTGTGTATATGCAGCGGGAAAGGTGAGTTTCAAGTTTACCACACATCTTTTATCCCTTATTTAAGGTCTGTTCAGAAAATTATAAGACTAAGTCCTAGGCTAGTCCAGAAAGCGTTACCCCCTGTAGCGAACGCGGCCAAAGTGGCTATTCAGTAATTTTACTTTCACCAGATGTGTAAATCATATTGTGAGCCGGTCAGGGTTTCCAGGTCTTTTTGCCAGGTCCAGGTGTGTAATAGCAGAGTTCCAATACTCAGCACAAACCATCTTCTAAACAGCTGTTTCTTGCTACAATCTCTTTGCCTGGCAACACGTCTTTCCTTTTTTTTACTTCCTTTTGATATCTTTTAAACATCTATTGTCCCGACCCGCACCAAATACACTCGAGCTGACGTTTTCTCAGCGATTTTATTGCTTTCGCGTTTATGATTAGCCATCTATATTTAAATACATGGTCAGCGTATTCCAAGAGTACGCATGAGCAATAAATGCGCTTTGCGATCGCCTCAAATAGCCAGGAACTAATTCTATAAAATTTGTTTCTGTCAAGATATGCTTTCACAAACACGTCCGCTGCGGCAATGTAAAACTGAGTTTGGATCTCAGTGCTATACGAGTCATGCGTCACCGGTGACTCGTGTAGCACATGGATGCTAGTAATGTTCAAAATTTGTACAAACGAAAATACCACAAACGAACAGAGGTAATAGAACGCATAAAACGGCACAGCACAGGAATGAAATATTGCACAAGCCACCGGTAATTTGTAACGCAGCGAACGTGTTCAAGTTTCTCAAAATATGATAACTTTCTTGAGAATCAATATACCAATGACAGCGGTCCTAGGATGCATTGTAACTCACCTAAACGTCCTTTAAAATACTTGTCACGGCACGCTATAAATTTTTGTTGTAAAATTACTACCTCAGCGTCCGAAAATTGCTTCTGGTGTTCATTAAGCGTCCAACATACACGGAACGCAGCTTTTGCAGGTTTTTGATGCTCACTCAGAGCGATTTAGTAAGACCATGCTTTCTTTGTAAGAAGCTAGATACATCTAGGGGTTTTCTTGATTATCTCCACTGCCCACAGGAAATTTTTTATGGAACTGCTGGTGAATTGTTTCGTAGTGTCGCTTTAAATTTACACTTTTAACAAGAGCGACAGTTTTGTTGCATATGAGGCAAACTGGGACAGCTCCAGACCTATCAGGCAGCTTAAAACAATATTCTTTAGTTCACTCAGTCTAAAACTTCCTATTTTCGCTATTAACATTACTAATCTTTTTAGAATACATATCGATGCAAAAAAAAAAAAAAAAAAAAGTTCGACATTAACAGCTCCGTACGATATCGCACAACTACTAACGAAATGACGATAAAATTTGTCTATTTTATTAAGATTCATTGTTTATAAAAATACCGCCGTCCGGCACAAAACGCGTGCCGATGCAACGCAAAGAAGCCGTTTCCACGTCAGTGGTCGCCACCGCCGAGTACAACCGCTCGAAAGATAAAATTGTCGCTTCACACCAAAGTTTCACAAAGTGGCGTTAAGCTTTTGTTGACTTACGAGCACAAAAATTGTGTTAAAATGAGTATCCTCCTCGAATTAAAAGAGATTTCAAAGGTTGCCAGTCTTGTGTTACCTAAGAGTGTACAGCAGTGGTCGAAGTGAGACGGTATTCGGTGGTATGCCATACCGCCTCTGGTTTTTGAGTGATGGCGACATACCGCCTCTGGTTTTTCAGTGATCAAGACATACCGTCACTGGAGAGTAGACGCTAAATACCTTTAATACCTTCAAACTTTCAACGTAGATGATGTTAAGGTGTTTTTATCATGTTAAATGGGTGTTAGATGATTTTTATCATTTCACTTTGATAGTGCAACTTAGGGGAGGAGGAGATGTATAAAAATGATCGAAAATGATCGATATTAGTATCAAATTCATAGTTTTCGGGGTTGCTGAGATGAACAATGAAACTTCTGATGCCGTTTAAATCCAAATGCAACCTTCATTAGTACTCCTAAGGGAGGATGGTGACATGTAAAACTAATTGAAAATGACCAATATTAGTGTCGATTTCATAGTTTTTGGAATCCCTAAGGTAATTGGTGACAGTTTTGGTGCCCTTTATGTCCTAAATGAAACGTGTTCTCCTCGTGTGCAACACGGGCATTCTGCTAGTTTGTAAGAATTAAAAGAATAACTCTTCAGAGATTTGATCGAGAGGGAAGTATACATACTTATGTGCCATTTTACCCATTTAAAGTACAATCAGGTGTTATAAAAGACAATTCATCCCGTGTAAATTTAGATCTCAAGGAGAACTATACTCATTATGTATTTTCAATTCTTAGAGTTGGAATTGACATAAAATCATCCAGATACTTATAGAAGTATTATCAAGGATATGAAATGCTTCAAAATTGCAGCCTTTAAACAACAGCAAATATGAGAAACTTCCAAAAAAAGTAAAATCGAGCATTCGAAATAAATAAATAAAGTCCTATTACGATTCTGTTCATTATTCGTTGGTGTCTGTTTTGTTGCTGGAGAAAACAGATTTGGCAACAATGTCCAATTCTCTTCAACTTTCCTTTCAAGGAGAAGAAAAACAAGAGAATTCTCTCCCCCAACAATGGATCGGGAAATCCCATAGGTTATCAGAAACGGTGGATCTCAGCGTGTTCATCTGATATATATATAGTGTGTGTGTGTTGAACTAACTCTGTGCCCCGGTTATAGGGAGGCGTGCAATGGTGTTTGTTAGTAATTCAAGCACATATGCGAAACACAATATACGTGACGTCATTTGGGTCAGATGAGGTCGACTTAGGAGAATAGACGAAAACGAAAAAGATAAAAAGATGAAGAAGGCAAGTGAAAGATCACGGAGATGATGAGAATGAAGGAAGACACATACATATATACATATACAGCTCATTGTGTTCTTCCATACATATATGATCAGACACACTTGACCTTTGTTGTTTTTATTGTTGTTATTATTATTGCTTCTTTAAAAGTTAACAATGGAACTGTATTTTTTAACAGTACAAAACTATTTTTTAACAGAGATATTCAACACCATAACTGACTTAACCAAAATTGATTATACTCTATTGATTATTAAGACAGTCTCCTTTGGATGTTAGGCCCTATCCAGGGGGTCTAGGAGGGGCGGGTCCCCTAAAATTTTCACGGTAGGCTTGGAAATGAACTATAATATATATCAGGCCCCCCTCCCCCTATATTTTTGGCCTAGCTACCTGAGGACGTCGATAATCCGAGCGTCAAACATCCGAACGCGATCCCTAGAAACATTTTACATTGTGTCTTAGCGCTAGCGAAAATTAGTGATTTTTTCAAAATGAGCTTTTCAATGTTTTCGTACAGAAATATTACAGAACAATAATTCAATTTTCTTTGTGTGAAGTCAGTGTTTTTACAAAAGCTCATTCGTATGTAATTGGTTGTCATACATGTTTTTATTTTCCCTTAGGTCTATACAAGTTAAGTTTTAAGTGTGAGTTACAAGAACGGTGTAATTTAGTGTACGAGCAGGTTCTTCAGAAACATTAAATGTAAGTAGCCTTACGTACGGTATTGCAGTTACGGTATGTACTGTATAACTACTGTATCGATAAAAGAGCATACCCTACAGTATATTTAAGCCTAAATGGCATTTTCTTATTCATTTTCGATAATCCGAACAATTTGAAAATCCGAACTACCTGTGGTCCCAATTAGTTCGGATTTTCAACTTCCTACTATATATATATATATATATATATATATATATATATATATATATATATATATATGTGTGTGTGTGTGTGTGTGTGTGTGTATGTACTTTCCAAGTAGTATACGTAGTATCACTGTTAGAAGTATGTGGGTTACTATACGAGAAATCAAGTAACAATACATTGAATATGTTACTTGATAGTATGTATATTTCTCATTTACAGTACAGCCAATGAAGGCACTCAGTCGAGAAGGTGTAACAGCTTTTTCAGCCCAGTAAGATTTTCGTTATTCGTATTAGGGAAATGTCGAGATAATACCTAACATACAGGCCCAAGGCCGCTTCTTTCCTTACCCGGTTGATGTATTCGACGAGGGACGTTATTTCTCATACATGAGGGGAGGGGGTTTAAGGTTTAAGAAGGCGTTAGAAGCTGGTAATGCCCACAAATATGTATAAATAAATAAATAATTTTACAGTACATAAGTAAGTCATCACACACTATCCAGGCAATAAAAACTATCAATTATTATCGGCAACGAATGATGTACCTTTTAATGCCATAAAAATGTTTCTCAAAAACTACGCCAAGCGTGTCATTTTGTTCAGTTGATGTCTATCGATTGATATATGTGTGTCTTTGAACAATATTAAAGTTATACGAAAATTAAAGTTTAAGATTTAATTTTGAGCTATATATCGTTAACCATGCTGTGTAATGCCTGGCTGGTGTCACAATGAATATGTTTGATGAGGGTATACTGCAGTGTTTTTTCTTTTCTTTTTAGTTAATGTCCCATGGTTATACACCGAGGCTAAGGGAGACGGTATGAGATGAATGAGAATGGTGAAATGAAGAAAATGGGAGAACCCCGTGAAAACTCACCCACAAGATGTTTGTTCCACAACAAGGTACTGCTGGCTGGGATCGAACCAAGGATCCCACACACCAGAAGTGAGCGCTCTACCACTAAGCCATCACGTTTCCTACTTCAGTATTAGCTTTATCTTAATAGGTATTTGGTTACTGCACAGAATCAAGTTTTAACTTCGTAAAAAAAATCGATTTTCTCGAAAACTACGTATGAGTCTTTACACTCACTAACAACATTTTATTTTCCATAATGAGATTTAACAATTAGAATGTAACTCATCTTTGTACATTTTTGCCGTTGTGCTTATTTGGGTATCAAATATATACCTTTTTTGCAAGCTAACAACAAATTAAGTTGATCTCTCTTGTGGCTATGTTGTTAACATACGCACTTGTGATGCGTGAGACGCGGAGTTCGTTTACCGATCGAAACTCATGTGGTTTGGATCCAACTTTAAGCTGTAGGTTTATGTCTCCTATAGTCTCGCTTCTGAAAGGAACCTAAACCGAAAATCAAACGCAATTAATAAATGATTGTAGTAAGTAGATTAGGAAGTAGATGCCATAGCGTTTAGTTAGTTGGTTTGTGATTCGAAGTTCCTTTTCAGCAACTAGGCTATAAGAGACATGGGGACTACAACTTAACGTGGGATCCGAATAACATCAGCTCTCACCCAGAACAGAACCCAGATCTCCCACATAGAATGAGAGAAGGCTAAGGCTATAGTAATGATGAAGTTCTCTCATACTTTTTAGTTGAAAAAAATGCGGCAAATACGTAAATAATGAAATAAACATATGAAACTATGTATTTATACTTCTATAGTCACAAGTACAAATCTACAAGTGCAAAAAAAAAAAAAAAATATATATATATATATATATATATATATATATATATATATATATATATATATATATATATATATATATATATATATATATATATCATTATGCTGGCATCAAATTAATCATTCTAGACACTGAATATTTGTTAAATATGCCTAATTTAGAAAACGATTTATGATTGTATCATGTAAAGATTATAACTTCAAAGGAAGATGAACTTCCTGCAAATCAATATCAGAAGCATGTCCGTAGCCGGTATTTGCGACCTCTTCCTGGCCACTTCGTTACCCATATTGAACACATGCAAATAAATGACAGTCATTTCTTTTTATACTAATAATGCCAAATTTCGTGTCATTATTCGACAGTTCAAAATCTTACATTTCAGAGATGAGAAGAAATTATATTCTTTCTCCTTTTGTATTCTATACAGAACTCATGCAAATAAATAACATACATGTACATTTAAAAAATCAAAATCTAAATTTCGTGCCTTCTCACCTGGCATATCAGAAGAATCTTGTCTTGGTATACATAGAGGTATCTCTCATTCGTAGAAGAAAAATCGTAATAAAACTTTATCACAAATATTCATAGATGCAAATCAATACCTGTTATCCATGCAAAAGATTATAGGAATCGCTGGATTAGTTTTTGTGTGAAGATTCAATAGCATATCGAGAGGGGGGGGGGATTTGGTGGGGATTGTGATCCTTCGTATGATAACTCTTTCATATACTATTGAAATGAAAAGGATTTCGGTTTCCTTAAATACTTGATTACGATTAGGAATTATATTGCTGAATTGTTGGTTTGTATGGTTATTTTAGCCCGTTGCGTGTGAGCCATGACGTCCCTCGGTGATCACACTAGCGGAAGAATCGGGTAAGAAAGAAGAGAAGAGGAAGGAAGAATGCCTGGGTCCTTCATGTTAGGTACAATTTGGTATTTGTCAGGTGTGGATGAGGAAAACCTCAATCAGGATGACTTGTCTGAAAATATTTTTACACATTTCGATTGAGTGTCCCCACCGAGAATCGAAACCGCGCACTCTTAAATATTCGAACTGCATCAATCCCTGTATGTAAGGCCGTGGCTCAGAGGTTAGGCAATCACCTCTGGCACGTAGTCCCTGATTCGATCCCATCTCGCTCCAAGTAGGCTTTGTGGTGAAGAAAAACCATTGTGAGGTTTTCTCAGGGTTCTCCCATTTCCTCTTTCTTCCTTAAATTCACAATTTCAACCATTATCATTACCGTTTCCGTTAGCCTCAGAACATAATCGCGGGTCAGTAAGTAATAATTTTTAAAAATTCAACTTACGTTATTGATATGGCGTTGGACCATCTGTAACCTATTGCACAGCTTGTGTTTGTTGCGGGACTGAGGTATATAACTGGTAGACCATTTGTAAAGGAATAGTGGACTATACTTGATGCAGTGATAATAATTATTCCAAAAATTTTGACACGATATAACAGTAAAGAAGGAATCCTATTAAAAAAAAATAATGATGTTTAACATCACACCTAAAATGGCCGTTAATGGATTTACTTTTGTAAATTGAACTCTCTTAAGCTCAGGATAGAATGTTTCCAGAAGGGAGAACAAAATGTAAGCAAAATTTTATGCAAAAACAGAAATGGTGGTTGTATCTGTTTCTTCGTTTATGGTGCGTTTAGCTTCACTGCCAGATTGAACTTAGGCAGATAACTTCCAAGTACTTAATTACATTTTTAGTTAACCAAAACGACAATTGGAATATGTGGGTTGCATAACTTACAGGTGAGAACTGTAATGCTAGTTTGAAAACTAATCAACGCAGCCAACTCTGGACTGAAAATAGTACTGACAAATACTGGATGTTGTAAACGTGCTTTCGCAATTGTAGAATCACGGAACCAAAAGTGGTACTTAACAAGGAAGTCATGGAAGTAAA
The DNA here is from genome assembly GCF_964235325.1 of Thermobia domestica. NCBI lineage: Eukaryota > Metazoa > Arthropoda > Insecta > Zygentoma > Lepismatidae > Thermobia > Thermobia domestica. The sequence goes on from NC_137468.1 coordinate 97,965,731, forward strand.
GAAGAACAATAACAACAACAAGAAATTTCTATTTTTCCAAAAATCCAGCTTTTTATGAGGAAAATCTTCATCAAAGAAAAGCAGTCTTTTTTTTATCTACTTTAGATACTGTTGTTCTCGATAGGACACAGGTAAACTTAGTAACTGACGAATTGGCTTCTTCCAAGAATTCAATCTTTTACTAAAGGGAACAGGCTAGTATTTAGCGTTCTTGATCCACAGTTAGGTAGATTTTGGATTAAATCTCCGCTGCCGATCATTCTAACAGGCTAATAGTAGAATTTTGAACTTAACCAACTTTTCTTATCAGCCATAGAACCGTTAAAGGGGCGTTAGGGTCACGCGTGAACTGTCAATGAGACAACGTTGCCATCGTTACATCGCTGCCGTTGCCTCCAGGAAAAACAAGTTCGGCCAGCTCTTTCCTTGAATAATGGCATACCATAGCTCTTGACTTTCAAGGGAAAAATAAGTTGAGTTTTTGTGTGTGAACCATATCAAGAATTTTCCTGTTTCATTAAGAGTTAACGAGATGGTATCTTTACATATAGTATGTAGCTAACTTGCTGTTCACTCATGTATTGTTGCTGATTGTCATTGTTTCCAATGTAAATTGTCTCTGCAGACAATGTCTGGATGTTTGTTATCCAGAGTTGCTGACGTGGTCCTGTAATCCAGCTCTCGACGAGGCGAAATAGTTGGGTGGGGAACGACCTATACTTGCATAATGGTTTATGTATTCAGTAACTGCACTGGATTCAAGCCCTACTGGTAGTTCGGAACCAACGTTAATAGTAAGTTTAGTCTTTCATAACTACGGTGTTGTAAAAGGACGCAAAATCCAAAACTCAACTGGATGTTTGTTTAAATAAGCAAACAAATGAAATTTACTTACCTTCGTTTCAAAATCGAAGACGTTAAGACGTTCCCCTATTTAGGAAGTCTAATATCCTCGGAGGAAGAGGTGAAAAAGATGTAAGTTCCAATATAGCTCAGGCTAAACGAGCATTCAATAGGGAAAGAGGACTACTAACATTTTGAAGATAAAAAGAATGTTGTTGGCGCAATCCAAGGTATTCATGCCATTGTCGGCAAAAAGCAATACAAGAAGAAGCGAAATTTTGGCTGCTGACAATAAAAATAGTTTGCTCGAACTTTTCTAGAAGGCGCCTTGCTACGCCATAGAACTTGATGAATCATGTGACACTGTTGATAAAGAAAAAATGTCTACTTTCGTGTGATTTTTGGATATTGAAGGTAAAGGGAAGAATTGCTAGCAATATTGCCGTTTAAAGGCAAGACCCATGGGGTAGTTTTATTTAAGACTTTTTGATAACTTATGATAAAATGGTGTCTCAACTGACGGGCCCCAGCGATGATCGGCAAAGAAAAGGGACTAGTAAAGAGAACCAAGGATAAGAATGGTGGGGTGCTATCTTATCAGTGCATAATTCACCAGCCAGGCCTTTGCGGAAAACTTAATGCCACTCTGAAAGAAATAATGGACAACTTCATCAAGTCGATTAATTTTATAAGGTCTCGTTGTACTCTTCAGCACAGACAGATCAGAGAGTTTCTATCTGAGTGTGATTCAGCGCTAGGGATGCGCACGAGACAAGATTTGTGGCTATCTCGTCTCGAAAATGTGCTGTAAAAGTGATGTCTCGACTCGAAAAATGTATATTTCTCTATTGGAAGAGCCGTGTCTCGACTCGAATTCTGTCAGGAAAATCCTGTCTCGACTCGTCTCGTGCGCATCCCTATTCAGTGCATTCTAACTTACTGCAATACAACAATGTTCATTGGCTAAGTGAAGATCACGTGATTGAACGTTTCTGGCAAATAAAATAACTAACCTCTACCTTAGATAACTTGGGTCACAAGAAACAAGGAAGCATCTGGAGTTCCTAGCAAACGAACACAGTATGATAGCTGTGACTTTCTCGGAAGACATTCTGAAACATTTAAATACACTCAATATCGCCCTACAAGGAAATGGGAAATTACTATGTGATTTTATACAAAGTGTACCTTCTTTACGTCGCAAGCTTGATATGTTTGAAAAAGACATTGCAAATCAAGAATTTATTTACTTTCCAACAATTCTTTAATATCAAAATATTTATAAAATAGATATTGCATTATTTTCAAATTTTGTCAGATCTTGTAGCAAGATTTCAAGTAATTTGTAGCAAGATTTCAAGACTTTGCAGAGATAGAGAAGTTGTCGCAATTATAATAATCTTGCAAGAAGACATTTCCTTGCAAACGTATAAAACTGCATCCGCCAAAGAATTTTGGAGTAAAATTGCAAAAAAAAAAAAAAAAAAAAAAAAAGCCACTTATCTGGCCAATATGTTTGTCTACACAGATGTTTCTGAAACTTTATTTTCAAAAACGATCTTTTTTGTTTTGAACTAATACCATTCAAGATTAACGGCCGCCACCTTGAAGACACTCTTGTCATAAGCTGCTCTCCGCGTGAACGTAACTTTATAAAATACTGGCTCAAGATCACAAATATAATTTCTTCCTTGATTTTCGAATACAATTATGCCAAAATATTGTATTTCATATTGTTTTGTAAGTTAAAATTATATTAAAAAAAACAGTAAAGAATATAAGTTTTTTGCACCTCGATAAAAATTTTCAGTGTCAGGATCCCATTTAAAATTACTTGCCGACCCCTGGTATACATTATACTATATATATCATGGGTAGCACTATATTTGTGTTTTGAGTGTGTGTGAGCGAGTGAGAGAGAGAGAGGGAAAGAAGAGTAAGCAAGCATCTGTTTCTTTAAAACACACAATACGTAATTTTGTATTTTTCACTTCCTAATTTTTCTTATTGTACAATATTGCCTAATTCTGTATCATGTTTAGGTGTTAGATAGGTTTCTTATAGTCTCAAGCTCGACGTGTAAAACAAGTCGAAATAAACAAAAACATATTAGATTCACTTATTCATCCATTACAATATTTAATATATTTATTATAGTTAGTAAAGTTGTGCAAAAATAATAATATTGTTTTACGTTAAATATTAATTAATGTGTATTAAGGTGTGTATATTCGCGACTTCGCATGTGTTTCGATTTTTTGTCCCAGTCTCCTCTCCTTGGAAAAAAAATCTGCGTGCGTTGTTTCTATATATAAGAAATTGTATGTATGATTATCAAAATTTTAAAAAGTATAATTTTCCTTAAATAAATCGCAAAGGTAGCTGCCATAGCAACAGATTTCTTTCAGGAAAAACTATATAATAGAACTCACAATATCTTATCTGAAAGAGCGAACAATAATGTAAACGTTACAGAGATAATATGAACAAAAGCTTAGTATTGTTCTTAATGGCACTGCAGTTTTACTCTAGATTACGTAAGCATAAAATATTATATAACAATATTTCTCTCTGTTTTCTGGAATATTAATTATTATTTTTGAGTATACTACCAAGAAAAAGAAGCAAACATACACGAGTTCAAAACTACACAATACAATGAATACAAAAGAACTCATCTACTGTATGTACGCATTTTCGTAGGAAACAACTATAAAACATTTCACATACAAATATACTGCATTTTTCTATTGAAAGCATTTGTCCACGTTTTCCTACATTTATTCATACAGTTACTTTTTAAAAAGCTATTATTACATGCACATCTATTGTATTTCTTCTTTACAATAAGACGTCGTTTTGTTCATTACTATAATTCGAAACCATTTTCACTGAAAACAAATCCTTCCATTACATGTTTCAGTTTATTTGTACAGTATGTTCTGTAATGTATCCAAGTTCCCTTCCATGTTAGATCAGCGTTGCCAACATATAAGAGGAATATTTCCCTTCAGAAGTTGTAAAAAAAAGAAGTCCCCTTCATGATTTTAATGATTACTGATCGTTTCAGTTATAGTCATGTTTTAGATAAAAGGTGCAGGTCATCACACTAAACTCTCTCTTCCTCTCCCTCATCCTCCGCCACTACCTATATCGAAATCATGTCATTATGTAGTTATTACCATTAATTTCCATGACACGAACAAAAATTACAATACGTGTTTACTGAATATATCTTCCGAAGAAAAACATCCACCAGAGTAAACTACTATCCCTTCTGCATTCTTCGTAATTAATGATTGTGCCTTATCATCAGGTTGTTAATGAAACATTTACAAATAGTTTGTTCGTAATTGCAAAGAGTATCTGTTTCACTATTGGGAGTATGAGTGTCACCGTTCCATCGTACACAGAGAAAAATCCGTTCTCCGGACAGCGGTATATTGTACAAATATACGGTATCCTCTTGCTTACTAAAGAAATTAGTGCGGAGCATACGCTATCCGTATGCTACATAGGCACTGCCCTTAGATGTTACTTCATGTCGTTGCAGGATGTATGACATCTAACAGTTTTCCGTATATCACATGCATATACTTATGTTACCTTCGTCAGCTATATGTTATATACGTCCATTTGTATGTGAGATCCTGACCGCCTACATTGTTTCATACGGAAAGTACGTATAGATGGAACAGTTATACAGAAAGTATTATAAAACATGCGTTTTCAGTTATACGTCTGCTGTACGTTAAGTCCAAAAACTACAGGAATTACGCATGTAACCTATCTTTTTAAGTACGTCACCTACATTTTTTTCTCAGTGTATATACAATCTGCTAGACTGTACTCTTTTTCCACATATACAGTACAAACAACCTAGACAGGGATGACTTACGTATAAAGCGGCCTTTTCTGTGTGTGTTACTAAAGGGTTAAATTGTATAGTCTACTAGCAGAATGGCCATCTTTGCATAGGGAGAACGTGTTTCATTTTGGACATAAAAGACACCAAAACTGTCATCAATCAATTTAGGGATCCCCAAAACAAAGAATTCGACACTAATATCGATCATTTTTAATCATTTTATATATATATATACCCCTCTTCAAGTTGCGTACCAGAATATGGATTAAACGGCATCAGAATTATCACTGTTCATCTCAGCGAACCCGAAAACTATGAACTCAACATTGATATCGATCATTTTCTGTTATTTTTATATATAAACCTCATGCCCCCTCCCCTACGTTTCACCATTAAAGTGAAATGATACAACCTATTCAAGGTCAGAATCTCATCTATGTTGAAAATTTGATCGAGATCGATAGGGTGATTCAAGAGTTATTAAGTCACAAACATAGTGACTTTCATTTTCATATATACGGATTATCTACATGAGCTATATTATCTCTTTCATTTTCTCAGCTACAATGTGTGATACATAATTCAATTGAATTTTAATTTTTTCGCTATTTTTTCAGACTAATTTACGAAAACAACAAGAAAAGCAACCGATTTCTGAACAATTTAGGTGTTTGCATTTGTCATATAACGAAGCAAAATTATCGAGAAGGCATGGACATCTTAGGTTCTCCCAAAATAAGTGTCCATGGCTCGAGAACAATTTGTATTCCACGAATTATAGTTTTAGAAAATTTGTTCTAGGCGTTTCCTTTGGTTACTTTCTTTCAACATTACTCTCGAAAAATTTTTACCTTCAAGATTACAAATTTTACACTGGCTCCTCTAGCTGCCATTTTCTCATGGTAACATTTTCCTTCAATTGGGCACACTGTATAATATATTTTCTTCATCATACAGTGTATCATGGAATAAAAAGAAAGAAAAGAAGAGAACAGAAAATTATGCATAACTGTTATATGAGATAAACTTTCAAAAACAAGACAACTTCAATTGCAAATTGCTGTTGTTTATAAACGGGACGAGGAGTGAGAGAAGCATATACCTTCCTATTATTGTTTAGACAGTATTCAAAACCAGAACAATACGTTATCTAAAAAGAATGAAAGAAAAACTGATTTAGTGCAACCGGCTGGGTGGTGGTGTTAGAGCCAATCCCTCCTCCTTTTCACTAACTCCCGAGTTTTATTCTTTATTTTTTTTGGTCTGTCTAAAGGCAAAAAGGAAATGACGTAAGAATAGAGAAAATGAGGCTTCATTTCCGGCACGATTTGTCTTCCGTCGTTTTGTATAATCCCATCGTTTTGCCAGGTTATTTATTTCTTACTCGCGTTGTTTTTTTCTTGTTTCACGTAAGATTTGAAAACCCACAGACTCACTAACTCATTAAACATTGCTTTTTTCAAACAGCAATGGCTTCTGGTAAAATCGCACCATTCAGACAAAATATTTTGTTCATCTTTCTGTCATGTAGGAGGTCGAGGGAGGGGGTAAGTAATGGTCTTGGAATACAAGGAGTATGATCGTCACTATAAGGAATATGCATCTTACTTTTAGTTGTGTGTGTGTGTCGGTGTTAAGAGTTTGTGTGTCAAGGTTAGATGTGGACAATCAGCAATAGATAAATCATTATAATAATTTACAGTGTATTTTTATGTATACAGTACGTAAATATATAAACCCTGCTAAAGAGGAGGGGTAAAGTTTTGGGCGAATGCTGAAGATGCCGTTCCCCCACTTCCAAAAATATCAATGGCGTCCCTTCACTTCGTAAAAATACAATGAGCAAAGATAGGCATGGCGGTCGGCGTAACGTCATGCGTCCCTTTATCTTTTCAGATCCACTTTTAGCTCTACTAAAGACAGTAAACGGGATCCACAAACTTTCAGTTTCGTCCGGTATATGTCAGAGGTTGAAGGATGTTTACTGCCATCTAACGGTGTAATATGTAACTACTAGCGTTCTGCAATTATACACCTTTCTTTCAATGGGATATGCATATCCACCGTAAAAGTCACCGTTATTCGTAAAGATTTTAACGGATTGGATCCATTAATGAATTCGACTGAGATAATCGCTCTATATATCTATTTTAAAAGTCGCTTCCGCTCAAAAGTTATATATGGAGTGACGGATGGAAGTTACAGTCGCTATTACCGATTAAGATATTAACGGATAATGACGCTGGAAGGTCATTAACCCAAGGGAAAGGGGGAGGGTAGAACTTTTGCACTGACAATAATATATCCGAAAATATAGGGGGCAATGGAACTATTTGTTCTTTTTTGCCTGTTGTTGACGAATGTATGAAAGGATCGATGATATAAGCTTTTCCGTTCATATTTATTGCAACACACTTAGCAGTTTAGTCCAGACGGATTATACAGCTACGGATATCCTTCGGTATGAGCGATGCCAGATTCGATTCCCGGTAGAAGCACAAACTTTCGGCAGAGTTCCTGAATTGTGAGTTGAGTTGAATTGAATTTGAGTTTAACGTCCCGTTCAGCAGCGAGACGTGGACCTAGTGATTAACGTGGAATCCGAACCACATGAGCTTACTCCGGGAATCGAACCCGGGCATCCCACGCCAAAAGTGCGTACTCTAACCGCTTAGCCACGGAGGAGCTCATTCCTGAATTGTGAAGAAACTAGGGATCTGCATGAACTAAGAGAAAGCAAACTCCAATCTACGACGCCAGAAATAATGACGATGGAAGCGTAAGTTTTGATTACGTACCGACTCAGTGAGTCTATGGCCTCAGTTGAAGAATCTAGAGTTCACAGGAATCAGAGGTAAAACAACGGCAACGAATTTTAACAGTGCTCAACCAATCAAGTCGTAAATGGCACACTACTCCTCAAGGTCATGCTTTACATTAACTTCCATCACCCAACGAAAAACCATCAATAGTGCTGCCAAAATGTCTTGAGCCGTGGCAAAAATGTGAACTAAAGCTCACACCCACGCATTGAGCCAATAAGGGTTCAGCTGCTGCTAAACGAGAAAGGCTTGCAGCCGTCTGCGCCAAAGGCAGTGGAATTCCTTCAGCCGAAAGCAGCGCTTGGAACCGAAGACTAGGTGTCAAGTCAATGTGGCATATTTATAGTCGGCAATAAGTTCTCTAATGCCAGTTAGCAAATGCAATTCATTCAGAAGACAAAAGACTTATTAAAATATACTTCTTAATTAGTTAATTCATTTTAGTTTCTAATAGCTGAAGTATCCCTTCTTCGCACGGGAAGAAAAGTGTATGGAAAAAAAAATGAAAGATATATTTAAACTTCCTTTCCTCTCGTACGGTACGTATTTGAATATAAATGAAATTACAGAAACCCAGGACGAACGAAGTGCGAACAATGTTCGAAAATTTATTTCGAGCGATGTAGTAATTTATTGTGTGTGAAAAATTTAAACATTTTTTCTCTCCAAGATATGCATTGCAATAGGAGTACAAATAATGATAAGAACCCAGACTAACTCAAGTGTTAACTATTTTCAAAATTTGATTTTAAAAAGTTCAATCATATTCTTATTTTTTTCCCCATTTTATGAACGAGAAATTATCTTACAGGAATTGCTCTTTAGAAGCGGAATATTCGAAAACGCTTGGACTCGTGTCAATGTCATTTTAATAATGAGTTTATCTATGAAGTTCTCGTGTCAACTTCCTTTTAATAAAGAGTTCATGTAGGAAGTTCTTGTGTCAAGTTCCTTTTAATAAGGAGTTAATGTACGAAGCTCTCGTGTCAACTTGCTTTTAATAAGGAGTTCATGTAGGAAGTTCTCGTGTCAAGTTCCTTTTAATAAGGAGTATATGTACGAAGTTCTCGTGTCAACTTGCTTTTAATAAGGAGTATATGTACGAAGTTCTCGTGTCAACTTGCTTTTGATAAGGAGTTCATGTACGAAGCTCTCGTGTCAACTTCCTTTTAATAAGGAGTATATGTACGAAGTTCTCGTGTCAACTTGCTTTTAATAAGGAGTTCATGTACGAAGCTCTCGTGTCAACTTGCTTTTAATAAGGAGTTCATGTACGAAGTTCTATCTGACTAACCTGAAAGGCTCGTGAGATAGCTGATACTTTATTTATGGCATAAATTTTGAACTTCTTCTCCCCTTAGGATACGCTTTTTTAATGGAAATGATATGACAAAAATTTGGCTCACGGCAAGTGCTAGCTATAACAAAATACTTACTTCAAAAGAAAACACGATGCGGATTTCTATATAGAACAAATATACATATGAGTACAAACAAACATTTAGGTTTATATATAGGTTTCAGCACTCCTCGATAACCAATTGCACATGTAATATAATTTTGATAATTGTAGATAAATTTGTTTCTAAGAAACAACTATCTGTTTCTTTTTGTTTCCATGTTTAAAATACAAAATTTTGTAAATAAAAAACATATTAATTAATAATTAAAGCATAAATAAAAATAATAAAGATTTTAATTATATGTATAAACAAGGATTTTTTGTGTGTTACTTATTCTTTGTTTTCTCTAATAACAACAACACAAAAAATGAGAAGATAAATCAATTGAGAAGAGAGTCGATTGAATGAGTGTTGGAATATCAATTGCTTATAACGAACAATATTCCCCCCACCTCTCTCATGTTTGTATAACTTCATTCCCTGTTTTTCAATTTTATCCCACCTACTGTATCCTGCTTATAACCTTTTCCCCCCACATTCACTGCTCTTCAGCGAGTAAATTAGGTATTCTGCTTATCTACCTAATAATAGAAGTCATATAGCCATGAGAATTTGCCTATGCGAGTTCACATTCTCAGTACAAGGTGTGTGGAGGGGAGGGGAGAAGTGCGTATGAGTTCGTATCTGTATTTTTTGTTCCTATGTGTGTGTGTGTTTGTATTTATAGAGAAAATGGGCAGGAGAGAGAGGGCTTACCAGATATCAACAGGAGAAAAAGGCGAAATAGAATTGGGATGCAGCTACGATGAGGAGAGGAGGAACGAACAAACCAACACAAAATTATCTGTTGGATGTTGAAAGCTAATCACAGCATGTATTTTCCAACTGGTCATCAAGCATTGTAAAATGAATTAAGGTACGTATATATATATATATATATATATATATATATATATATATATATATAATGTTTTCCAATCATTGGACTGAGATTGTATAATAACTAACATGAAAGCAAACCAAAGTGCTTGAGGGAAGAAAAGAGAAACAACATAGTCTGTGTGAATTTGTGTTTTTGTCCGTATCAGGGTGTAGTTGGATGGTTTTCTCTTCCAATAAACAAACTTCCAACGTGTGAGAAAACAAGATTTAATAAAGTATCATGTGATGCCGATATTATTATTTTCTTTTCAAAGATAGCGATTATCCGCGTTTGAGCTTTAATTATATTAAAGTGCACCGGTGTAGCCTAATAGTAAGAGTGCTTGGATCTAGATTCAATTCTCAGCATATGCACAATAATTTCGGCGTTGATTTAGGTTTAGGCAATGGGAAACCCACTTAAATTAAATAGAGATTGTAAAGCTAAAAATAGCTTCTATTTTAGTACGTAAGTAAAGTAAGATAGAGCTAATTTCTTAATCTCCTTAATCTATAAAGTATTGCACTCGAGTTGTGCAAAGCTAAAAGTAATATACGAGGATAAAGTCAAAAATTATGTGCAGTATAGCTATAACTTTCCTTACATTGTTAACACCGACTTTCTGTCCTCGTTTATTTTATTGTTATGCTGGTGTGGTCATGCTATGAAAGTTTGATCCTAATTCCCCCATTTGTCTTCCTTTTGTTGCAGATAGATCATGGCCGCTCCATTAGAAGTTTGTTGGATTGAAAAATTCAAAAATGAAAGCACAAGTGTTACGCACGAGGAAGGAGCTGTAGATGGTCGTCCGGCTCCTTCCTTGTGTGTAACACTTGTGGGATAATTTTTGGATTTTTTTCATGGATTTCATGAATGGATTGCGGCTCCTGATACGAATACATCTTCTGACCATAAAACCCAGATTACTGCTCGTTGTTCCTCTTTGGTGCAAACTTCTAATGGAGCGGTCATGATCTATCTGCAACAAAAGGAAGACAAATGGAGGAATTAGGATCAAACTTTCATAACATGGCCAGAACAGCATAACAATAAAGTAAACGAGGCAGAGGTCAGCATGAACAACTTAAGAAAATTTATACCTACATTGCAGATAATTTTTGACCTACCCTCGTATTTACACAGGGCACAGGAACCTGAGACCAGAGTGGAAACTTTGCACGGACGGCATATTTAAATATTCGAGATTGAAGTAAAGTAAGTTGAAAAAGAAGCTATCTACGAAAAAGAGATTTAAAGTAGATCTATACCGAAAACAATGTTGATGCCACAGTGAGACTGAGTTTTTTATACTTACGACACTACTGGTGCTAAGAAAGAGCTCAGGTTATTGCTTATTCGCTACAAGCGTAATCAGTGTATTTAGTTATGTACGCCCTGTCTCGTTGCTGATAGCTCAATGTGACAATGGCTATATTGTTTAGGTCTACACTGAAAACGACTGAAGGGCCGCATTTTTTTCTTGGTTCCAGGGGCGTAACAAAATATAAAAATGGACCAGTGTATGAATATACAAAAGTTTTATTTTTTATATACCTTCGTAAAAATGTTAATGAAGTATATATAGAATAGTGATAGTTTCAGGAGTGACACTGAAAATATGACCTTACATTGAATTCAATATCGCTGACGATAGAAGCCAAATGATAACTAATGTGGTATATATATATATATATATATATATATATATATATATATATATATATATATATGTGTGTGTGTGTGTGTGTGTGAAAACCTTTCTACTATCACATTTCATCTAAATTGCATGTGTGTATACGTATCGATTGCAGTATTACCTATACTCTTAATTTTCTGATCATGCTTTAAAAAATATTTACGCGTATAAACTCAACTAGTCTAAGATACGTATTTTTGAAGTCTTTATCAGTGAGAGAAGAGCTAAAATGAGAACGCTACTTCAACACTTCCACAAAATTTTATTCTAAGCACAAACAGGATATCCTTAATATGAATAACAAAATGGGTTCGAAAAGTAAGGTTACATTGGTTAGTAATTATTCAAAAGAGGCATATCTGACAAAATGTCCACAACAACATATTTAATGATATAAGGATTATTTTCGACGTACTTGTCGCTATTTTCCAAACATCTCTTAAGTCAGGGTAGTAGCTTCTATAGTCTACAGTTATAGAATTTTAACACCTGCTGCTGGAATCACATTTCTAGTTTGTTGTTGATCTCTTTGTTGTGTAGACGGCAGACTAAAATCTGCATCTTCGCGTGCCGATCGTCAAATGGGTCAGTTACAGAAGCAGCAACCAGACGGCAGCACAAATGACCAGTACAACCCAGCAACAAGAACTCTCTCTCATTCTTGTGGCTTCAGTTCTACAAGGCAGGCAATCTCCAGCAACCGGCGTCAGGGCAAGACGAAACGAGTCAAAGGATAACCAAGGCAGGTGGAAACCAAGAAGACGGTCTACTACCAGTAATTTTCGACACAAGTATTATGTAATCTTTTCTTCTAATTAACCTGTAATCGGAGCCCTCAGAAGGTAGTATTTTATAATCTTAATTTCTAAAGTTGTTCATATAAATTTCTCTTATTCAAATATATTTCTTTAGCCTTAATGATTCTTGCGATTGTATCTGACAATACGTACTAGTGCAAATACCTGTACTTACTGCTGGGGCAAGTGTACCCTCGTATTCATTAGAATACGACGGTCACGAATGTTTCTATAAACGTAGGAAATGCTTCGTGAATATCCATTGATCATTTACCTTCTACTTGAAGAAAACTTATGACAGAATGCACTTCACATTTGGTGGGATTATGATTCTACACAGCCATTGTAAATACGTGTTACTCGCATTAGACTGCGTAACAAATAAGGAACAGCAGCAAGAGGGAAGCGGAAGGTTGACATTGACAGACAGTATAGCCAACTTACACAAGAAAATATTATTTGTCCGCCTCCAGGGGTTGTAATCTTACTTTACGGATACGCCTTGTTCTTTCATTTAATAGAATGAATGATTAACTCAACAACAATGATAATTCATACTTCAGCGATGATGCCGGATGCAAATATTTCTTGATATTCGTGTGTACCATCAACAACACTATCTATATTCTCATTGGCCTATTGCCACTAACTTTTTATCAACATCGAATTCCTGCTTCCTCCTTTCCCTGTCCACGCGATTTACTTAGAAGGGAAGCAGCAAACACAGAGCACTGGGTTAAAAAAGGCTGTCTTAGACAATAAGAATAATGTTGTGCACGAGAGGAAATTTCTCGTCCTGAAAGAATATGAAATTATTCATTATAGTGTTCAAAATAGAGGTCTCAAAATTGAAAAATTCGCAAAATATCATATCTGACTTATAGTTTCCGAGATATGACTCCTTAAATCTTTCGTAATCCGGACTTTTTTCGCCAATATCTGGGGAACAGTCACCAGTTGGCGAGTAGCCACCGGTTCCTGAGATATGGCTGCTTAAATCTCCCGAAACGGAACCTTTTTGGCCAATATCTCGGGAATGGTTCTCGGGGACGGAAGGCGTAAATTTTATACATAAATTTTTCAAAACGAGACGAAACAATTTCTTGTCTCATCTCGTGGACAACACTAAATAAGAATAAAGTTTGCATGAAGCTGACATTACCTACATTACTAGGAACTACTAATATATAAAGACATAAAAGGGTCAGTACAAAGAACACATACATACTACCCTGGCTACTTTACATAAAATGTACATCTCATCTTCTCATTTACTTTTCAGGTATAAAATACAAAGTTGCTTTAAAAAAAAGAAATAGAAAAGTTGAGCATCATGAAGAAAACGTAGTTGAAAAGTAAAGTAAAATAGAGTACAGAAAGTGAATTGGATGGAGAAGGAAAGTAGCATGTAAAATCAGCCTTTCGTAGCATATGGTTGTTTTCGCTAAAGGAAGTGTCTCACCAGGACATTATTCACATTATTTATTCATCAAATCGCTGAATATTTCATCAAGCGAGAACTTGCAAAAACCACACCATTCGACGTTTCTTTCTCCTGTCCGTTTCAGGTTCACTGAGCTCTTGCTACCCTTCATGCTGAATAGTAGTAGTAGTAGTAGTAGTAATAATAGTAAAAGTAGTACTTAGAGATGGAAAGTGCAGTTTCTCTAGGTAGGGTAACTCTCTCGCATGTGTCTGCTGGTGGTTGCTCCATTTTCGGGTATTGTGGCAAAACGAGGTGAAAGCAACGAAAAGGGGTTTTTGATTGGTGGGTAGAGACTGTGGCGAATGTGGGAAAAGGTTAAACAAAGTAGCGTAGAGAAAATTGCAAGTAGGTTTAATACGAAAATACAACAAAATCTGCATTTCAACATTTTTAAGATCTAGAGCAAAATTGTAACAAGTACTACTAGGAAGTTTCTTCATTGCTAAAAAATTAAATAATCTTTTTTTGATTTTTTTTGAAAGCGAATATGGATTTTAAGTGCACTGCATTTTCAACATAACTAATCAGTATTTTCATTATTTACTTTGTTATGTATCAAATTAACGTTTCAAAGGTTTATTCCACACATTTTGGTCCTAAATAATAATTACAGATTTTTTGGACGGCTTTTTTTTTTTTTAATTTGAGTCAGTTCAAACCCAAATTTCGATGGCTTATAACTCGGGAACTAAAAGTTGAATAAAATTGCTAAAACCTGAAGAAAAGGAACGAAACAAAGCTTGCTACAAAGGTTTATGTGAGGCTTATAAAGTACAACGGGTATTTGTGTAAAACGTTTGAAACTATCTTTATAAGGCCAACAGGAAATCAATGTTACACCTGTGATACACTGGGGATTTGTCGGTTAAATTGACAATCACTATAGTAAACCTAATAACAATCGTCCTATATCTTAGTGCCAATTATATCCAAAGTTTTTGAGCAGTGTATTAAAAATCAATTATTAAACTATCTAGAAACGAATAAACTGATCCACACTTCGTAATTTGGATTCAATCCGGGGTTTTTCCACGACTAAGGCTGTGGAAAATATAAGTAACACATATATTAGACAATTTTGAAAGTAATTTATATACGTGTGCAACGTTGCTAGATCTGAGTAAAGTTTTCGATACAATGTCATTGGTGAAAAAATATATTATCATGCTATCAGGGAAATCGAGTTGTCAGTATCCGATGAAGTCCTATCTTAGTAATAGACGACAGGCAGTCCGTATTGCAAATGAGGTCAAGTTTTTTGAATGTAATATAAGGGGTTACTCAGGGGAGTGTCTTAGGACCTTTACTTTTTCTTACCTAAGTAAATGACTTCCCAAGTTTTCTACCTTGTAAATCTGTTTTGTCTGCTGACGATACAACACTTTTAAGTACAGATAAGACCTTAATGGGAGCTAAAATTAAAACTAACAAAACGTTAGAAATGCAATCAATATAGTTAAAGTATAACAAACTTTATCTCAATGAATCTAATACAGAAACAAAAAACAAAAAAATACTGTATCATGATCATTCTTTAAGGAAATGCAGATCATGACAGTTCCTTCTTTGTACATTTATAGATGCCTTATGCACATCAGAGAAAATCAGGATGGTATTGGTTATCATAGTCATGTTCACTCATACTATACAAGACGTAAAGATGATTTAAATACCCCACATGTTAGGCTAAATACAACCCAAGGGAGATACAAGTATACTAGCATTAAACTGGATAATGTGTTACCAATATTCTTTTTAATGAAGGATGTGTAATGTCGATTTCGAAAACAAATGTGAAGTATTTCTTGTAAATAATGTTATTTATAGTATTAATGAATTTGAAATGTAAAATGTAAATTATAACAAATGATTTTGTATATTATTGACACTGTCTATTACAACATTTGTTGTTTAATGACAATAAGAAAAATATTCTATTCTATTCTATGGCACACACGAAGTTCAACACAAGACTAACACACACGTTATATTTCCTGTGGTTCCTTAAAAGTTTCGATTCAAAGGCAGACATATTCTGAGATTCTGATTTGTTTTTTCCCCCAATGAAACGCCAATCAGAGAGCAGTATTTGTTCCGACTAGTTAGAGTGATTTTAGGTAAAAGTGAAAGTACGTAACATCTGCTTTCCCCCTTTCTTGTTCGTTAGTTGTTTAAATCACAACTATTCATGCATTTTCCTTAATATTAAATTATTTTACAAAATAACTGAATTCACCTTAAAAATAAAAAAAATTCCCAAGAAAATACAAAGCACAAAAATATCCCTTCATCTTAACAGTAGACAAAACAGGAATTCCTGTTTCGCCTATAGTCTTGATAACGTAGGAATCTTGATAAATATTGCTGGGAGACTAGTAGGCGGAACAGGAATAGACGAAACAGGAAGGCACCCTCTTATAAAAACAATCTAGTTATAACATTTTCCCCTGAAAACATACCCTATCTGGCCAAAAGAACCCGGACACTCCTCCTAAGAATTGGATCAGGCCGGTGACGTCAAGTGGCGCGTGACATGACTGAAAGCGAGACCAGTATCGGGAGTAGTGTGGGAGGTCAGCGTGATGTGATCGTGCTACAATGAGTAAGTCTACGGAGCTCAGTGACTTTGATCGTGGCGTGATAGTGGGCCTCCGCGTGGGAAATCTGTTCGTTAAATTGCAGATATGTTACAGAGGCCGTAATCCACTGTGGGAATGTAATTATGAAATGGAAACATCGAGGCAATAAAACGCCTGACAAACGAAATGGCAGGCTGAAAATACTTACTGAGCGCAGCCAAAGAACGCTCAAATGTGTAGTAAAACAAAATCGCAAATCCTTGTTAGTAGAAATCAAACAGGAGTTTCAAAGTGCATCGGGCGTTAGTGCTAGCAGCAGGACTGTTCGTTGCGAGTTAAAAAACCTGGGATTCCATGGTTGTGCAGTTGCGCACAAGCCGAACTTCAGTCCCCAAAATGCGAAGCGTCGATTACAATGGTGCAAAGCTCATTGACATTGGACGTTGGACATGTGGAAAAGTGTTCTTTGGAGTGACAAATCCCGGTATACAATCTGGCAGTCCGATGGACGGGTGTGGCAGATGCCCGACGAGCGCTTCTGCAATGACTGCATTGTACCGACTATAAAGTTTGGTGGTGGCAGCGTCATGTTGTGGGGATGATTTTTATGGTTTGGATTGGGTCCCTTAGTTCGTGTTGTGAGGAACATGGACTCTAAGAAATATCTGGACATGCTGGACAATGCTACTCTCCCAACTATATGACAAATTTCGGAGAGGGCCCATTTCTCTTCCAGCAGGATAACTGCCTTAGTCACACATCGTTACTTATACAGCCATGGTATGACGAAATGAGCATTCAAAAACTGCACTGTCTTTCTCAGAACCCCAATCCCAATCCCATTGAGGCCATTTGAGACGAGTTGAAATGCAAATTACGTAGCCATCTTCCCTGCAAGAACTCACTTCAGCTCTGATGGACGCCCGGACGTCCATTCCTATTGCCACACATCAAAAACTGGTGGAAATTCTTCCTAGACGTGTGGAGGCTGTCATAGATTCGAAAGGGGAACCAACATCCTATTAATATCTGCCTCAGAACTCTCCGACTTCGTATCACTGGTTGTCCGGATACCCCTCCCAACAATATTTCAGTGCCCGCTTGGTCATCATGCTTAGACTTCCAAAAGTTTAATGGGAGCGGATCTACTGCCTGCCTTGAAAATTCCCGTTTGCAGGAGACAGGTAAAGCGTAAAAGCTTAAGAGACATTGATGCATATGTTTACTAAACAAATATTAGAACGAACTAAACGAAGGAACAGTACAGTTCGAAACAAGGAAAAAGTATCTGATACAGCAAAAATAAATTAATATTTAAAAAAAATATAATTGAAAAAATTACTGGATTGAGAATTTCTCGGCAACCTTCAACTCATTCTATGTATATCTCCAATTGATAAATAAAACAATAAATTATCCAGTAAGTTAATACGTAATTATTTCTCTTTTTATCTTCTCCCCACTAATGTTTCTGCAATTAAAACACTGCACAACACACGTAAAAGATTAATTAAAACAAGGGGGAAATATATATGAAAAACTGATGACACATATTACTTTTTTTTAAAAAAAAAAATATATATATATATGTATGCAACCGTAAACATACATGCTTTTTAATATTAATACTGGTTCCGCAGTGTACCACGGGGAAAATTATCTTGTAAATATTTCAAATACAGTACAACATATTATAATGTATATGCTAATTGATATATTCCTAGAATTTATATTCTAATAAAAAGATACAGAACAAAATAGCATTAATTAAAATATTTAAGATAAATTTCCCATTTTCAAACATTTCAGATGTCAGATAAATATGTTCTAGTTGTCAAATCCATTGAAGTAGATTTTCTTTTCTTTTCTTCCTTATTGGATTCCTATAATATGTTTTAGTTGGTCTTCTGAGTTTAGAAATCGTATGGAAGACTGTTTCTAAAATTTCAATGAGAGAGAGAGAGAGAGAAATTGTCAAGGAGTTCACGTACCGATTGGGTTATTTTGTTCAGTGTAGTCAAATTAGATACCAACATAGCGCAACTAGAGTTACCAGACCACTCATCCCGATTTTGGAGAGAATGTCCTGCGTCCCGACGCGACGTAGCTGTGTCAGTGCTTTAAAATGTCCCGACTTCAATGTTTATTCATAAAGCCAGGGATAAAAGTGGATCCGAAAAGATAAGGGCACGGTAAGTAGCAGCATGACGTCACACCATCCTCCTGCCTATCTTTGTCCATTGTAATTTTTTAGGAACTGGGGACGCCGTACATATTTTTGGAGGAGAGGGGACGGTGTCCCCCCGCATACCTCCGCACTTTTACCCCCTAGATAAAGGTTTTATTATTATTATTATTATTATTATTATTATTATTATTATTATTATTATTATTATTATTATTATTATTATTATTACTGTAATTTAGATTTCACAACATTACTCAGAAACTTCGAAATAAGAACTTTACAACAGCAGCAAGCAGTATGTAACCTATATGCCTATACATAGTCTACATGCTAATTAGATTGGTCATATTTATTATATAATATGAAAGTTATGTGATTTCAAGTCTCAGTTTTTTTTTAAACTAATTAGATCAATGGTTCTGAATCTTTTCGAAGCTGGCTTCGAATACGTTTGTCCTGAGCGCCCCTCGTCATCTTAATCTAATCCACAAGCCTGAATATGCGACTTGGACGAAACAGTCTAAGAATAAGAAAAAAGATTTAAGCCTTAAAATCAGTTTTTTGAAGAATCTATATTATTTGTAATAATAATAAGTATAAACTTTTGTTAATTTGTAAAATGCATAATGGATTTCTTCCAATAATAACAATAATAAAAAAGTTTAACATTTCATGAAAATCAAACGCCCTCTCAATAGTCTAGTATCTCCCCTCCCAATTGACCCTTTTTGTTCCAGTGCATTTTTTGGAAATGGGAACGCCCTCTGAGGTATTAATGTCCACTTGAGAACCACTGAGTTAGAAAAATATGATACACTCTTCATAGAAGAACATATTACGTTGTTATGGAAAAAGGATTGCTGATACATCCCTCCCCTTCCATTAACTGTATGAGTGTGTCCTACTTTTAGATTTAGAAAGGTAGCAATCCTAAGCCCAATATACCCACGGGATGTCTCTCACAGGACTCATACACATCTGAAGGCATTCAGGCTCGGAGTTGAAACCTGTGTTTCACGGAACAATATTCGAATGCCCAAGTTGTCCTTTCATTATCCGGCAAAGAGCTCAGACAGAAATGCCCACAGGAAATCCGGTTTCCGCGACATAAGCAGACATCTAGATTTCTACATGGTGTCCATGGAATATTTACTCCAAATGTGAGACGTCCTGTGAACATCCGAGACATGTATACTGGGAGTTTCAAAACAACACTGACAATGTTTGGGAGGTGATTTTTGACACCAAGATAAGACAAAAAGTATAGACCAACCTGGGTGTACAAATGCTTCCTTTCGGAGTTATAGGCTGCCGAAAACATGAAAAAATGAACTTTAAAGGTTCATAGCTCCAAAACTACGAGAGCTGCTGTGGTCGGGTTAAGACTTCACTTAGGAACTAATATGTACACTATCCAAAAATACATGTTTCAGAATCCTAAGGTACTTCTCTAACAATTTTTATAGGCAGTTTGGTTACGGGCATATAATTTGAATTACTCACCAACTACCCCTATAAAAATTGTGGAAGTACCACAGGATTCTGAAACTTTTGAAGGAAGCATTTGTACACTTAGGTTGGTCTATACTTTTTGTCTTATCTAGTTGTCAGGAATCACCTCCCAAACGTTGTCCGTGTTGGTTTGAAACATCCTGTATATTCAGGATAAGACATCCATATATTCTGGGTGAGACATCCACATATTCCGGAAGTCTCTTGGACGTCCAAGGGATATCTATGTGCCGTATGAGTTAGGTTATTTGGAGTTCAGGGTACTGTTCAGCGCCGAGCCTGCATGAGACGCAAACCTACAGTTTAGCGTACAAATCAACCCATATATACTCTCCTCGGGATTCTAATCCAAGTAGTCACGAGAGTGCCTTCTCTGAGTAAGAGCATCAGTGGCATGCATTCAACACAAGCAAGTGAAGCAGTGCTTCAGTAAGCATGTTGTTTTCTCAAACGCACTCTAGTTGCGTGTTCGTGTTCTAATTTCTTTTCTCTCGAAAACTTTCAAATGAAACACGATTCTATGTCTTTTTCCACGCAAGAAATCTTTGTTGTATAAATGAGCAATAAGAGGATGGAGTACAAGGAATACGGCAGAATGGATTAAGCAGTGAATCGCGTTTTACTTCAGTATTTTTGAAATTTTCTGAGGGTGAGACACTGCACGAGAGTTTAATGGTAGGATGATTAGATATCTAGGATGAAATATATTTTTAAATGTTCAAAAGAAGCAAATGAATCGTGGTTTATCTCATCAGATTGCAACCTAAGTTGACTGAGTCCAGTGTTGCTAAGTCTACATTTATCTGTAGATCGACAGATTGTTCATAGTGATTGGGAAAACAGGGATTTGTGGTACGATATACAGATCTTCCGTTGACAATTACTTACGATTACATTCATATGTTAAATTTCCGAACGACTCTTGAGAGCAATATTATAATTTAGTAATCTGTACATTTAACGGAAAATTTTGCAACCTAATTTGGAACTTACAAATCCATGTATTATTATTATTATTATTATTATTATTATTATTATTATTATTATTATGACAAGTTTAGCCTTAGTGCTATTATGCTGATTACGTGTACAAAAAATTCAACTAATGCAGTTAATGGAAATGCGATTCTACAATTAAGGGGTAGTTGTTAGTAGATACTCTGAGCAGGCTACACGAGAACGAATGGAACAAGCGTTCCAATACACATTTCCAAACAAACTATTACCCAAGCTATTCAGATCTTTTTAAAGAAATGTGTCTTACTAACGAGTTATTATGGAAATTCGTACAATTACCTCACTTTTAGTCAAAAATCATCTTGACTTAGATTCAGACTGTTTTGTAGGGATTTAGGATTTAGATTTCTGCGCTTTCGGCACCTAAGACCATTTAGCCCGTCACGATTTGAGGGTTGACGTGCCTCGGCGAGCGTACAATCCGGGGAAAGGGAAAGAAGGAATGATTGGGGAAGGAAGAAAGCTGCCTGGGACCTATAAGTTAGGTACCACCCCGGCATTTGACTGGTGTGAATAAGGAAAACCCAGGAAAACCTCATTCAGGGTAGCGGCCTGAAAAAGCGTGTTACACTTTTTCGATCGATTGATCCCACCATCAGGCTGGCTGTTTTATAATCTTAACCACTTTGTTGAGAACCAGTGTCTTTTTGTTCTACGAGGGAAAGAAACAGAAAAAAAAAGAAACCGAGAAGTTATTCCTATATACTCATCCTTGTGTGATTCTATTTATTCTTCATTTCTTCTCTCTCTCTCTCTCTCTCTCTCTCTCTCTCTTTCTTACTAAGGGGACGCTGTCCCCCTCTTTTCCCTTCATTAACATACCTAATTTGGAAACCACTTCATGCCAGTAATAGAATTACTTTACTCCCAAATTAGCTACGTATTATCTCATTAACTTCTTTGAATTCTTTGTATATTTTTCGTCTGTAATAATAATAATCATCATCATAGGTATTCTGCCAGTATTGGCAGGTCATTCCCGCAATTGAGAAGACTCAATGTTCCACGGTCTTCCGCTAACATCTTCGTTTTCCCTTACGATTTTTCTGTTTTGATATCGTCCATTAATTACAGTCTCCTTTGCCCCTTGCCTCTATTTCCTGCTACCATATCCTCTAGCACGTCCCTCATAATACAGTTCCTTCTTAGACAATGTCCCAACCAGTTTCTCTTCCTCCTGTTAATAATGCCTAAAATCGTTCTTTTCTTCTCTACTATTTCTAACACCCTCTCATTCGTTTTCTGTTTGACCCAGCTAATTCTCTTCATTCTTCTTCACACCCACATTTCGAAAGCTTCCAGTCGTTTTTGATCATTTTTGCATAATATCCATGTTTCTGATTCATACAATACAATACTCCATACGAAGCATTTTATGATATTGGTCTGTAGTAGTATATTTTATAAACATCTACTTATAATAAAAATATAAGTCAAAAAGGAAAAAGAAAAAAAGAAAAAAACAAGTGAATTGTGTATAAACCCTTATTGGAAAGTTCAAAGAAGGGCAACATAGAATTTTGTTGAGAGAGTGTTGTTCTCCTTTTCGTTTGGTCGGCGATATTGTGAAATATGTGGCACATCGCTAGTTCACTTGAAATTTTGATGACGGCATGAAGTTTATCTTTCTATCCTCCATTCTTTCTTTCTCTCTCTCTCTCTCTCTCTCTCTCTCTCTTACACACACTGGCGAGGTCAACTTCAAAACTAACAAAAAAGAATGTAGAGCTTCATTTACCACACAGGAGATAGTAACCTGCAATCTTCTCGTCTTTGGAAATTTTCTCTGTCTAACATATGGAATATGAAAATAACATAAAAATAAAACGATAGTGACACATACACTATGAGCTAAAGTTTTAAACTAAGCCAGGACAAAGTTTAGAAACTCTATTCCCCTCTTGGAATAAAGATTATCCTCTCGGATGAGATATTAAGAGAATGTTTAAGTAGTCAGCAAATTAACATTCATGTTAAAACCGTTATCAGTCATACATGAATTTATAATTATCTGAATACTGTAGTAGCTCCAAAGAGTGTGACTCGAAATACCACGGATTCGGATGTAACGCGAAAGGAAAGTATCTTCCAATAACAGAAATTGCGTATTTTTTAAATGAAATTTTTAATTTTCGAAGTTGAGGTAAATCAGTAAAAATTCTGCAAAGAGCAGTTCTGCAGTACACTTTTACAGTTAGAATGTATTTTGTATTACTTTATAGTCAGTGGCGTATCTAGAAGGTGAAAACTGGCAGGGGAGGGGGAAGCTAGAACCCAGGCTATAACAGGTTTATCATGAGTTTACGCAAATGATTTTAATTTCAAATTCGTTTACGCACGTCTTAAACAAGAACAATAAATAATAAAAAAAATTAAAAAAATGAATAACTCCTTTCACCAGTTACAGCTAGATATGACGTATGAATTAACAGTTAATAAATTGTAGGCATTTACAGGTACCGAAGCTAATCACATTAGTCATAAAACGTTTTACTTTATGTGGCGAAAAATTGTAATTAACATATTAATGTTAATTACAATGCTTTCATATTAATGCAATGCTATCCTATTACTACAATGTTATCCACTATTAATGTTATCCTAGAAATGTCCTGTGAACCTCTATTGGTATGCAGAAAAATCCGTTATCCGCATAGCGGTATATTGTATAAATAGGGATGTCTACTACGAAAATCTGTACGGAGCTCATGTTATCAATGTGCTACGTACGTACTGCCTTTTCCCGATTAGATGTTACATCAGGAAGCTGCAGAATGTCTGACATCTAACAGTTTTCCGTATATTACATATGTATATGTATGTTACACACGTCAGCTATATGTTGTATACGTTCATCTATGTGAGAGATCCTTACCGCCTATCTTTCTTTCACACGGATAATACGTATAGCCTGAACATTTATCCGAAAAGCATTATAAAACGTACGTTTTCAGCTATACGTTTGCTACAGTATGTTACATATGGTCATACGTTAAGTCCAAAAATTACAGGATTTACGAATGTAACGTACGTTTTTACGTACGTCTCATACGTTTCTTCTCTCTGTGTAGAAGACTACTTTTGTCACTTAAAAAACTGCGGATGTCTAGGCGCCGTGTCTTTGGGCTAGATCCGTCATTATGTAAAGTATTGTAAATTGATTACCACATGAATGTCTCCCCTTCTCCACCTCCGCAGAATTGATTTTTGCTATTTCTAAGGTCACATTTAAATATAACGCGGTAAGTTTATAACGTGGGCGTAAAACATGTCTTGCTTGAATCACGTTATATCGAACTTCAAACATTTCTTCATATGAGCACTTATCAAAGTGTTCTCACTAGACATCAAAGTGAACATTTCATTCACATCAAACCTAATAGATACTGACACTTAATCGTCTTCTAAAGATAAAAATTTAATTACATACTAAAGATGTTATGTTAAAGAAGTAATTAAACAAAATCATTCATATGACCTTTTGAAAAACTAAGGGTAATAAGAAAAAAAATTGAAAAAAGGACAACTTTTCAAAATTGTTTAAATAATAAAATACAGAAATAAGATACATTAGTTTATTATTTGTTAAGATATCTGTGAATAAAAACTTTATGTTTAGTGGACTGAAAATTAATTAAATCAGAAAAGTTCTGAAAAGCAGAAGGTCAAAGGAGTTTTCATTATGATTTTCTGATTTTGATCACGTAGTGTGACTGTCAGCTCTAAAAGAAAATTTAATCTTTGCTCAGCCATTTTCTGTAACCTAATTTGATGTAGTCTCAGTCTATTGAATACCAAATTTTCATCTATACGAATCTTAAACAAAAGGCTAGTATAGTTAAGATTGAAAGTATGCGTGTCAGGGTTAGAGCATTGTGTCACCTTTAATAGGATATGTGACACTTTCGTGAGAACACAAACAATAGATACAATCTGGTATTTAACAGTATTTTTTACCTATATAGTACATAAATTAAATAAACAAATGATCTGTTTCAGATGAAAAAAAAAACTAACAATATTATTACTGACAATGAACGATATACTTTGAATGTCATAAAAATTAAAGTTTCTCTGCTGCTTTTTCTCGAAAACTACGCATAACACTTTAGAGTAAAGTATTTCATTTTGTTCAACTTGATGCTATCTATCAATTCACACACATCTTTCAACAATATTAAAATTAAGTAAAAATTGAATATTACGAGTTAATCATATATACATATTTTAGCTATATTTTATTAATTAACCATACTGTGTAATGTCGTTTTACTAGTGTCATAATGAAAAGCTTGGTAAGAGTATACTTATCATTTTGATCCTAAGTTTGGTAAGAGTATACATGATCATCATTTTGATCTTAAGCTTGGTAACAGTATACTTAATTGTCACTTTCATTTTAAGCTTGGTAAGAGTATACGTGATTATCATTTTGATCTAAAGCTTGGTAAGAGTATACGTGATTATCACTTTGATCTAAAGCTTGGTAAGAGTATACATGATTACCATTTTGAATTATCTTAGTAAGAGTATACTTATCATTTTGAACCATTTTAATCTTAAGCTTGGTAAGAGCATACTTAATTATCACTTTGATCTAAAGCTTGGTAAGAGTATACGTGATTATCACTTTGATCTAAAGCTTGGTAAGAGTATACATGATTATCATTTTGATCTTAAGCTTAGTAAGAGTATACTTATCATTTTGAACCATTTTAATCTTAAGCTTGGTAAGAGTATACTTAATTATCACTTTCATTTTAAGCTTGGTAAGAGTATACTTTATTATCATTTTGATCTTAAGCTTGGTAAGAGTATATTTATCATTTTGATCTTGAGCTTGGTAAGAATATACTTGATTATCACTTTAATCTTAAACTTGGTAAGATAATATTTTGTTATCCCTTCAATCTTAAGCTTGGTAAGAATATACTTTATTATCACTTTGGTCTTAAGCATGATAAAGGTATACTTTATTATCACTTTGATCTTAAGCTGGTTAAACTATACCTGATTACTAGTTTGATCGTAAACTTGGTGAGAGTATACTTGACTATCACTTCGAATAGACGATCGTGCAGGTTATTTATTGTATATAATCAAGTTTCAGATTGTAGACTTTTTCGAAAACTACGCATGAGGATATTTTGTTCTGCTGAATGAGATCTATTGATTAGTATACATGATCTTTGGATAAATTAATTCGTCAGATGCTGGTAATATTGTTGCATTCAATTTAATCAATTTACAATTTTATGTATGAATAAGCTACATAACGTAAACACATCTCATGCTTCCTTGAACATGTATACAAACTTGGTGGTAAAAGATATATTTCTTTTTATTAGCTACAAAGTGTGATGCTGGAAGATGAACATTAAAAAAAGAAAAAAAATCGTTACGATACTGGAATATTCTATCTCAAGTTTCTTTCTGTTCAGTGCCATGATATAAAGTAGCGGCACATAGGGAGCTTCAAATTACTAGCGGAGATGATTAGCCAATCTTGTTTTACACTTCCCCATAGGACTAGTAAATTTTTCGGTTGAGTTGACGTTCAGAGTGGTTACAAGTAACAAGATGCACATTGGGAATTTCCCCAACAACCAGTGAATCCATTTTCAACTTTGGAACAACATTCTCGAATTCTAACTTCTTCTCTCTTTTCTTTATCTTTCAATTTACTTCGGTTGTCGAACACCCGCATTGAAAAAATACTCCACCAAGATCAAAAGTTAACAACTTACATAAAATATGGTAAAATACATCTTTCATGAAATCCTGTTGTGTTATGCTAATACATTACAGGAACATGTTACACACATCGCAGCTAACTAGTTTCAGGATTGTCTGTGTAAATTGCGTTGTTTCAAGCAGGGCGGGCTTGTTGATATGGGCGAACTACGCACAAATTTTAGAGGCGGCGCGGCGGGTGATTTTTTTTTTTTGCTTTGCAGCAGTTTGTAACATTAGCAGGGCGAACAACTATTACAACAAGCTATGTAAAAACATTACATATAGTAGTAAGCTTCACCGAGTACTTAATCGAAATTGTAATGACATTAATAGGGATGCAAACGAGTCGAGACACACTTCGTAAAATTCGAGACAAGTCGAGACAAACGTATTTCTCGACTCGAATGTCTCGTAAATCTTTCTATAATCTTTAATATTATTTTGAAGAAGGTATTCACTCAGAAATAGCCTTGAAATCAATTCCAGCATTTATTACTTTAGAAAGGTACAGAACGCATAAACTTAATAATTAATCTTTCGAGATAAAGATTTAATTTTCAGCTAAATTCAGTTAATTAAAATCAATAATTAATGTCATGATATTTGATTGTACTTCAAATATAATAATAATAATAATAATAATAATAATAATAATAATAATAATAATAATAACAATTCATTATCTACTTTGTATAAAACTATTATCCGTAGCCTATATCTATTTGTATAAAATTATTGCAATAAAGTGAACTTCATAAATTCTCTGAATGAGCAATTGGCAGTCTATAGTAATTTAGCATAGTTATAATTATTGTGTTTTTATTCCATGAACGCAATAGAGCTACAAAACTTTTGGATTATTCGCTTCCCCAACTATTTTGAGGCTTTAATGTGTTGCAGCGTATCACGAGTTATGGATAATATGTAATGTAACATTTGTTGTACATCAGACTATTTTACATGGTATATTACAATAAATGGACTGTTTGGATGCCAAGATCTAGTACCTTTCATTTCTATAGATAGGTATTTTTTAAAAGAATTTTTGTAAACACTAAATTATAAAACAATAAACTACATACAGTAGTTACAGTTTTGGTTCCCAACATACAAGAAATATGGATTGTTCATGGGATATTGATCTTTAACTTTCACTCATGGAAAATTTCAATTTTGGAGTTGGGCCACTTGGCATCAAAGCAGTTCACTGTAAGATAAATACAGTCCTCGCTTTACTCTAGTAATATAGTTGTTCAGGAGCCAGGGATTTCCATCCTCTAAAATGAAATCTGATCGATTGCTTGATACATGTTAACTATATAGGAGTAATAACGTATTAAGTTTTCGAGCTTTTTCGCGTATCCATATTTACACACTGATGTAACTTTTAATATGAATTTATTTAGGTTCCTATTCTTATTGACTTAACACCAATTCTTCTTTGTTATCATGGAGGTGTTCATTCACTAGACATCGATTCTGGGCACTGCTGAAGGAAGAATGGGTTTAGCAATTTTTATTTTCCGAAATTCACGTCTGAAATGTATTTCACTTACTTACTAATCTGTTGCAACGCTATTTTGTTTTTTTTTCCTTTCTCTTCATAACAATTCCAGATAGTTTTGTTTTGTGCTGGGAGTATATTTTATATTCACCTAATAAAATTATGGGTTCATTTTGTAATAAGTTTTAAATTTACAGAAACTATTACTTCATAATCAAATCGCGCTAATTGTTTAATGCGTTTCGAAAGCTTTCGTTTTAATGCAGCTCATTAAGGAAAATCTATTTCATAATGGAAACATTTATGTACCAAGAAACTATGAACGTAAAGTGGACTCGACCTAGCCCCGGGGCCGCTGTGACTCAGTGGTACAGCTTTCACCCTTGGGTGTGAAGACTCTGATTCGATCCCAGTCGGTGCTTTGTGGCACAGAAACACCGTATGTGTGGACTTTCTCGTGATTCTCTGTTTTCCTTCCACTTACTTCTTTCCACCATTTCATTCATTCCCAACGTCATCGTTTTCTTTAGCTTACTGAAGACTGTTTACTTGTCCACTGGTTTTATTATTGTGAATTGAAACTCAAGTGTGCAGTTATCTTGAATACTTCTGTCCCTTTTCACTTTACAACTTGAGGTGGGATGAGGGTCAGGATAGATCTAGTGATGTACCGCTAAAAGAAATACTTCAGTACAGTGTCGGAAGCGGTATGTATTGGTCATATTACTTACAATGTTACCTCCCCATAGAATATAAATGCATCCTTCCTCCCCTTCCCTTTTTCGAATACAGTGAACCGACTCTTGCTGAAGAAAGTTGCTGAGAGAAAATTGAAACATCTGTATCTTAAACTTTCTTTGAAGCGCAGTCTTTTGTATTTGTACGGTTTTGCTATATGTTTTCACATTAATATGAAGAGATAGCGAGACAAATGTTTTACCATGGACTCCTGCTGCAAACTGACCGTGACTAAACACCTGATCTCGCTTTTCCCATTTTCTTTTGCACCACGTCAAATGGGTTTGTTGTTTCCAAAACAAATGGAAAAATCTGGTGCTTTTAGTTTTTTTCTCGCACACGGGTATCATTGCTGTTTTAATGATCAGAAGAAATATCAAAATCATACATTACACATGATACAAAACAGCGAACAGAGGGAGGCAAAGATTATAGTAGACCAAGTTTTTCGATTGGTACCGCGTGGTAAAATACTTCAAATTATTTGGTGCACATCTCTATGAAGTTGTTTTCCACAGAAGCATCGCTAACTTCTTTTCAAAATAGCTCCTTCGTGTCACAGCTGTATTTAGTTTTGTTTCGTGGTAGGATGAAAGGGAGAAGTGCAACATTTGCTTCGCGGTGAAGTTATATATATTATTAAGGTGAGCAATGATAAGCGAGGTTTAACAAAGAGTGACTTTTGGATCTACAATTTAGCGTATAGTTGCACTCCGTGTTGAGAATCGAACCAAAGCTATGTAAGAAATATTAACATTGAGCTCTTTTGTGGTAAAAGAGAACTTCAGAAACACACATCAAGCTAATGTAAAGCAATTGCAAAATAGCCTGCCTATCGCTGCACCTTTTGCAATATATATATACAATGCTGAACATAACATCCCCTTCCACACCATAAAAGACAATGTAATGTTTGTTAAAAGAAAGTGCACATAACATTTTAAAATTTTGTTTGAGATTTTATTATGCATAATTATAAATAATGCCTTTCATACTACGAGAATGAATTCAACTGTATGTCATAGCCCCTCTAAAGCGGTATTTTTCAAAATTATTTATTGCTAGATATTGTAAATTTACGGTATCTATATTAGTGGGCGGGAAAATCGTAAAATTTCATAGCTTCGGACAGGAATTCGTAGTTACGAAATTTGCTTCACTGTATTCTGAAAGGATGCCTAGAAAAAATACTAGTGGAAAATAACTGAAAACACAAAATGGATTTGATAGCCAAATTCGCGTCATCTTGGCGCGTCATCATTTTTCTTTAAGTACTTGTATTTAGTATTAGATTAGAATTTAGTGTCCCTTTCAGCATCGAGGTTATATGAGACGTGAACTTACAAATTAACGTGGGATCAGAACTACAGGAGTTTCCACCGGAAATCAAACCTGGGTCTCCCGCACTAAAGACGCGTACGCTAATCATATGGATACAAGGGAGTTCAATATTTGGTAATGTGTACATAAAGTTGTGGAACTGCGCTTGTATAATGGAATGCAATTCCTTCTATTAACATAAATCTTCACAATACTCAGCTAGATAAAGTATCTTTAAAAAGAAAATGTCACTCTTTAAGTTTCAGTTCCTGGTTCGACTGAAGGATGGTATAAATTCCAATGAGCTTCCTTGGGATCCTAATTTATGCAGTAGATCCATCATAAACTGGGTGTTTGATACAGATATAAACTAAACACGTACAAATATAAATTTAAGTCACATTCAAATATTTTTAAACTAAAATTGAATGTATGCATATAATGTGCCATTTAACGATTCATTTTTATTGTTCGTGTAAGAGTCATGTTACTTCTTTAATACCAGTCCATGAATACAGTTAGCTCCTCTTAATGAAAATAAGTGGTGGCTGGTCTTTAAAACTAGTGTGGAAAGATAAGTAAAGAATCTGGCATAATTTAGAAAAATCTATCTTAATTCAGGCCCGTGTTTGGCATCATCGATTGTCTCAAGTGTGGCAACCCTGTCTTAAAGGTTTCCCTTCGAGAATGATGGATTTTCTGTTATATATAAGATATAGTTGGAGCTATATAGTCTCTAGTTGGAGCAGTATTCTCTATATGACAAGCTTTGAAGCAGGCAGCGTATCTGCTGAAATAAGTTATTTCTGAGTGTATGACTGGAATTAAGAACTATCTTGAGTCAGTTCGACTTGTTTCTAGTTAAGGCTAGGTAAATCAATCCCCGAGTAGAGAAATAGATTACTCTTATGTTATTTCTTAGTAGAGAATATCTAACATTTACGCGCGAGTAAGATTGCTAGCAATTCCTGGTTTCCATAGTAATGGAACAAGTCGTAGAGATTTTAGAGTGAGAGCCTTATTTGAAATGTGAGCAAGGAAGATTCTTGTTTACGAGGTTCAAAAACTTTTTAAACCGCAGTCTGACTGTATTCAACTGAGTGCGAACTTAAAGAATACTGGACTGTTCTCGGTGCGAGAACTTGACGGCTGACTTTGTTAAAACCTAACCTCAAACGAAGGTTCTGCTGAAGACGCTTCACTTCTCTGGTGAGAGGAATTTTCTTATATTCAACCAACTCAATCCTATAAGTAACTAAATTAGCCTTTTTGATGGAGAGTCTGTTCATAGACCATTCCATGGTTAGGACTTTAGGCAAGACAGTTTTCTGATTAATGAAATTGTCTTTAAGGTATTGAGAGAGTATGATGTAAGAAAACACATATTCTACTCTCTCATGATTAAAGCACAACTTAGCTGCGTTAAAGAAAATCGATTTGAAGTTATAGTTTTATGAAGGCTTAAGTAGGCGACTTCTTCTCCGGACTGAGAATTTGGTCTGTTATTTCATGACAGTTAAAGGAAATTCTTCTTAAATCAGAGTACCAGTCTTAAGCACCAAAATATCATGTATGGACTGTAGAAATGCTTTATTTATCAAAGTTTCTCTAAACGTGTGGTGTATACTGCTCTGTGCTTGTTAATTACTCTAGACAAACTTACTGGGAAGTTCAAATTTTTACAGGTAAAGAAGTACTATCAAATATCATTGGGCGCTCCCCCGCCCACACCTCATTATAGATGTCGGATGTCGTAGGCTGGGCAAACTGGTAAAACAAGCAGCGAACTGTGGCGGAACTAACATCAGACTTTAATGCTGGGCAAAGTACAAGTGTGTCTGAACACACAGTGCACCGAAAACTCATAACGATGGGACTCCTCAACTGACGACTTATCTATTTGCGAATGTTAACACCACGATATCGGCAACTACGACTGAAATGAACACGTGACCATCGCCAATGGACCTTGGCGCAGTGGTAGAGCATTGCATTGTGTGATGAACCCAATACCTTCTTCATCATGACGATGGGAGAGTGCAAATCCGTCGTGTTCCAAGGAAAGAACTCCTTGACACCTGTACTGCGGGACGTAGACAAGCTAGCGGCGGCTTAATTAAGCTCTGGGGAACATTTACATGAACATCCAAGTGTCTAGTGAAGCTTGAGCAAGACATCATGACGCCGAGGCGTATCACATACTGCTTGCAGACTACGTACACCCCTTCATGACCATGTTTTCCAACGGTAGTGGCATTTTTCGACAAGATAATGCAGCATGTCACAACTCCAGGAGTGTGACGGAGTGGTTCGAGGAACACAGGGGCGAGTTCCAAGTGATTTGTTGGTCGCCCAACTCGTCGGATCTGAACCCAAACGAACACAGCTGGGATGTAATTGAACGTGACGCCAAAGCGCATTGCCCCCCTCCTTGGAATTTACGAGAATTAGGTGACCTGTGTGTGCACATGTGGTCCAACTCTCTCCAGCGACCTACAGAGGATCATTGTGCTCATGGCAAGATGCGTCGCCGTTGTTATCCGTGCCAAAGGTGGGCATACTAACAATTAGGTAGATAGTCATAATGTTCTGGCTGATGTGTGCGTATATTTTAACTCGTATATAATTGTCTCGACTCGAATTTCGAGACGAGTCGAGACAAACATATTTTCGAGTCGAGACACGAGTCGAGTCAACATTTTCTCGAGACGAGTCGAGACAAGCTTAAATCTCGACTCGTGCACATCCCTAGATATTAACTTATGTTCAGATCGGATTTTTTATAGGTCCTTTATCTAAAAAAGGTGGAAATAAATAACAGTAAATCAGCGGCGCTGAAATAGTTCTCGCCTAGGGTGTCAAAATATCTACCTCTGGTTTCAGGTTTATATGTAATATATTTTAATCATCTAGAAGCTCTTCGGAATACTTCCGCGTCACGAGACGTCCACAATGGTATAATATAATAACACTTAAGGTATATTTATAATTGAAGTATATTGTGTAATGACTTGCGTAGATTTAAACGTTGATAAATATTCTCCGTTGCGTTTGTATAATCATTTCACCAATTTATAGTTTTTGAACTATGAATCATGTAATATTAGAACAGTGATTTAGATCTAAGACTTGGCTAAACTAGTGTTGCATATGAAACTCATGAAATTATCGTCTCGTCTCGAATTTCGGAGACGAGAAGAGAAATTTCTCGTCTAATGTGGAACACTAATACCCCTAGATACTCCCAAACACTAAATGTCACATGTTTGCTATTCTGTGACATCTTTGCTTTGAGTTGTTTCGACCAGATGTTTTCATAGAATTGATCGGGACATACCCTCTACTAAACTGCTTTAATCATACATCAAGGGTTATGGGTAATTTAGTCAGTGAAACGCTATATGTAACGATAGAGACGGATTAATGTTACTTCTGGGGATATGATTATTTTTGTGTGTGGTATGCTTATAATAATTAAAGTCGTAGAGTTCCTTTTTCTTTTCTCTTTTTTTCAGAAAATATTAACTGGTTTTAAGGACAAAAACTATTTACATTAACCAATCCAATATCAGTAAGAACCTGAGAAATTTGTATTTGTAGTCCAGTCATGATGCTGATGTTGATATATATTTTTCTCCCTCTCATCCTTCGTATCCACAATGCACCTCGTGTGTATATCAAATATTCAGAATATACATATTGACAAGCTATTTGAAAATTTCCATTAGGCGACTTGGTTTCGTATGCAGAGTCCGACACACACTTCTCAGTATATTTTTGTCGAAAAACCATCCAGCCACGTAGCCAATATTGTCTTGTTTCTTATATGTATGGATGTGACATGCTCTGCGGGATATGGCCTCGGCAAGAAATCCTACAGTTCCCTTGGCGCTGTAAACGACTTTCCTCTACCCACGAATACACGTTCTGCTGTCCACATGGAGTTTTATGCTATTAAAATGCCCATATATGAGGAAATGCGAAGACATAGGTCCTGGATAAATGTTCATTTAAGAACAACAGCCCTGTTATGTACCCAGATACGGATATAGGATCCCGATATACTTAAACTTCCCAAGTGTAACACTCCGAATTTGATAAAATTTGGTAGGTAGATACTACACATGAAATAAACGAATACGTGTTTTTTTTATTTTCTGCGGAAAAACTGTTTTAGAGGGCAAAAGCCCCCCACCCAAAATTTTGAAAGTTGACGCCCGAAAGGCAAAAACAAGTGGACGGAAGTGAACGAAATTGTGCACAATATTGTAGAAGTAAAA
Source organism: Thermobia domestica (assembly GCF_964235325.1). Classification (NCBI taxonomy): domain Eukaryota; kingdom Metazoa; phylum Arthropoda; class Insecta; order Zygentoma; family Lepismatidae; genus Thermobia; species Thermobia domestica. The sequence continues at coordinate 98,000,442 of NC_137468.1, forward strand.
TGAGGAAATATGTATTTCGTATTTTACTGGAAAAAGCGGTTAGGAGGGGCACGGACCCTTCCAAAACTTTGATCATGAAATATCAAAAGTGCTAATAACAGTATGTCAGATGTGTGTAAAGGACATGAAGAATTGCAACATCAGAAGTTCCTAAAGAATATGAAGAACTGCAACGAAGCTTCGTATAGGGACAATTTGCAAAACAATAAACAAAACGTGTTTCAATTTGTGCAGAAAAATAGTGTTAGGGTCTATGCCCCTTCCGAAAAAAAAGTAAAGATTACCGTAATAGCGCAGGAAAGAGTAGACCGAAGCAAATGAAGTAGTGTGTAGATATTGTATATGTAAAATACGGCCTTTCGTGTTTCTCAAGTGTACCTATCCGATTTGCTTCAAATTTGGTACATCAACAGTAGACAGGAAATAAATCGACACGTGTCTTTGTTTATGCGAAAAAACATTGTAAAGGTTAAAGGCGCCAAAATACGCTATACTGTTTGTGCTTACTGTTGATCAGCCAAATTTCAAGAAATCGGATGGGGACACTTGTGAATCACGAAAGGCCTTATTTTACATATCCAATATCTACACACAATTTCATTCGTTTCGGTCCACTCCTTCCAACGCCTCGGGCACCCAACAGTTTTTTTTTTTCAGGAAAATACGAAACACGTATTCCCTCATCTTACCTCTACAATATTTGTGCACAATTTCATTCACCTCTGTGTGGGGGCTTTTGCCCCTAAAACAGTTTTTCCGCAGAAAATAGAAAAAAACTTTTTTTTTTTTAACGTATCTTCCCTATACAAAGTTTCGGTGCAACTCTCCATGTCCTTTACACACATCTGATATACTGTTATTTGCACTTTTGATATTTCGTGATCAAAGTTTTGGAAGGGTTCGTGCCCCACCTAACTGTTTTTCTTTTTCACGAAAATACGAAACCCGTATTCCTTCATTTTACGTCTACAATATCTGTGCACAATGTCGTTCACTTCCGTCCACTAGTTTTGTCCTTTCGGGCGTCAAATTCCAAAATTTTGGATGGGGGCTTTGGCCCCTAAAGCCGTTTTTCCGCAGGAAATTAAAAAAAAACACGTATTTCTTTATTTCATGTGTATTATCTACCTACCAAATTTTATCAAAATCGGAGTGTTACATTTGGAAAGTGTTGCTTGTTAGTTGAAGAATGTGGAAGTAAAGGTAGACCGTCGAATAAGTGTAAGAATAAACTTATTGTGCCCATACGATATGCTTCTGTTTCGAATTTTTGCTGTTGTGGAAATAATTATTACATAAGTGACCTCACAAAACACGTCTATGATAGTCTCCAGTGTCACGACTCGTAGAGAAGAAGGTGGTAATATAGGAAGTCTTTTTCCTTCAGTCATAAATCAAGCCATAACATTAATTGTTACTGTAAATAAAAGTATTGTAAGTAAAAACAAAAAGGTTGTAGTACGGAAACCATAATTTTGCTAATTCCCATATTGCCTACCGCGCCACCGATTTCGAAAAACCTTTCTACAATGAATGTTATTGTGTATTAAATAAAAGCACAATTTCCTATACCAGATCGTACTTTATAACATGCAGTATTATATCACATGCAGTTTATCTTCTCTGTTTCACAACAGAGAAAAATAATCCAATATCTCACGTTGTGAAAATTTTGATAGTATTGAAAACATGTTGAGTTGAGTTGAGTTGATTTTGAGTTTAACGTCTCGTTCAGCAGCGAGGTTATATGAGACGTGGACCTACTGATTAATGTGGAATCCGAACCACATGAGCTCCCGCCGGGAATCGAACCCGGGTCTTCCACGCCAAAGGCGCGTACGCTAACCGCTTAGCCACGGAGGAGCTCAGTATTGAAAACAATATGCATCAAGCTCACGTTCACTTTTTATGATAGATCGCACCATCGCCTCTAGCATAGAATGCAGGATTTCTTGGTATTACTCTCCCTCCAATAGCAACGCTTCGCTAAGGTTTAGCAATGACAGCTATAGCGATTCCTGTATTACAACCATGTGCTGTAATATCACCTTCTTCTCTATATCTTAAATAAACAAAATCCAAAAGTACAGAATATTATTGACGTACAAAGAAAAAAGTGTCAAAAAAAGTAGACACATAAATTGACAGATTTTATGGAGCTAAACAAAATGAAACGGTGAGTCCTTATGCGTAGTTTTTGAGAAAACCGATTTTTTTTTGTAAATCTAAAAAAATGTTGCTGTATAATAAGCACACCATCTATTAATTTGCTGTAGAATAACCACACTGAAGTATATATCCACATTAAGCTTTCCATTATGACACTAGCAAAATACAACAGTACATAGTATGATTAATGAGACACAGCCAAAAATTATTATTAACTCTTAAAGTTTTTGTTTAACTATAATAGTATTCAAAAGAAGAGAAATATCAATTGATAGATCACAAGGAATTCAACAAATGAGATACTTAAAGGCAAATTCTTATGCTTAGTTTTCGAGAAAATCGAGAACTAATTTTATGTCCTTAAAGATTGGGTTATTTGTTGCCATCAACAATTGAAATTTTAAAAATTATTTTACTGGAACAGATTACTTGTGTATTGTATGCGTAAAAGTATAATGTTAAGTAGCAGATTGTATCTATTGCTGCTTGTTTTCTTCCAACAGTAACTAATCTTAATAATAATGAACGTACCACATGTAAATTTTCAATAACAGATAAGTGTTAACTGTGAGATACGAAGAGTCCATCGTCAGCTCGGTTATGTGCATTCTCAGTCTTTCTGTACATTCGCGGCATTGTGCATCGCGAATTCATCCCCAGGGCCCAGATCATCAATAGCGAGTTCTACTGCCAGGTTTTAAGTCATCTGAGGAGAATCATTCGGCAAAAACGACCGCATCTGTGGCGCTCAAAAAATGGCTGCTGCACGACAACAATGCACTGTTACACGTGAGCTTCTCACCAGAAACAGGATTATCGCATTTCCACATCCATCCTGTTCGCCAGATTTGACTCCTGTGGACTTCGCTATCTTATAGAGCCTGAAGATACAGCTCAAAGATCGCCGTTTGGACACCATTGCAGAGTTCCAGCGCGTGGTTAACACGCTTCGAAAAGAATACTTTCAGGATGCATTCGAGCAGTGGCAGAAACACTGGGAGCACTGTATTGTTGGACTGGTTACTCTTTTAAAGATGATACTATGTAAATGTAGATAAATAAAGTACTTTCTTGTAAACAGAGCTAATCTCTAAACTTTCTGATACAACTTCGTATGTGAATATTGTCTAACAGCAATCAAGTAATTGAAGAATTCTTTTACAATACATGTTTCCAAACTGCAAAACGTACATCGAAAACCTAACGAAAAGTGGTTGGGTTTAGCATAAGACTTAAAGATGTCACACTTTTACAAAGTTCTAGTTACTAAAGGCCAATAACTATGTTACGGTGAAGCAGCATTTTCGGATAGTGAACAGAGACAATGAATGGTCTTGAAAAGTAAAACTAATATTCTGAAAAGAATGTTAGCAATTAAGAGAAACTTTATCGTGGGTCTAGTACATACTATCGAGGTTATCTATAAACGTTTCCACTAATGTCTTAAGAAATTTGCAACAACATATTAATTGTTGTATAGTGCAAAATCTAACTATAATATACTGAGAATTACTGTGTAGGTCTTTTACTATAGCAAGAGTTCCTTAAACCAGACGTCTAGAACTGATTTAGCTGTAGGATAAATTCATAATTACACAGTTCTTGTATATGTAGAATATAATTTATTAATATGTGTATGTTTACAAAACAGTTACTACGATTTAAAAAAAATGTTGAGGAAGAAACCGAAACTAATGAAAACAACCAGAGAGAAAATGAGACTCACAGCATGGACCGTTATAGAGTAACAATTGAATGAAAGTGAAATAGAACCACTGTGCTAGTATGAACACTAAATGAAATAAGTAGTTACGAAAGAAGGAGAAACAAGAAGTTTATACAGGGTGTTTCGAAACAACACCGACAATGTTTGGGAGGTGATTCCTGACACCAAGATGAGACGAAAAGTATAGACCAACATGGATGCACAAATGTTTCCTTTCGGAGTTATAGGCTGCCGAAAATATGAAAAAATTAAGTTAAGAAACCCATAGCTCCAAAAACTATGGAATCTACCGTAGTCGGGTCAAGACTTCACTTAGGAACTAATGTGTGCGCTATCCAAAAATACATGTTTCAGAATCCTAAGGTACTCACACAATAACTTTTATGGAGGTAGTTTGGCTACGGGCATTAATTTTGAGTACTCACCAACTACCTCTATAAAAATTGTTGTGGAAGTACACGGGATCGTGGAACTTGGATATTAGTATAATGCACATACTAGCTCCTACGTGAAGTCTTGACCCGACTACGGTAGGTCCCATAGCATAGTATTGGAGCTATGGATCTTTCAAGTTCATTTTTTCATGTTTTCGTCAGCTCTGAAAGAAAGCATTTGTGCACCCAGATTGGTCTATACTTGTCGCCTTATCTTGGTATCAGGAATAACCTTCCAAATCTTGTCGGTGTTGTTTTGAAACACCCTGTATAATATGCAATTTGTCTTGATTTAGGGAGCCATGTTTCTTAATTAAAATACTGTTGTGTGCTGTGATTATTATATTATGGCTATTGTTATTTTCTTTACTGACGTGACTTTAAAATTTATAGCTCTCAGTTGTTAAACGAATATATTAATACATTTAACTCATGGTGCAAATAATAGAAAATACATTTTATAAATCTTTAATTGAAGAATTACAGATTAGATCGGTAGTATAGGGAAAAACTTGTAGTATTGATACACCTTGAAATTAACATTGGAAGGAACCAAATAATTGCACATTTTAAATGGTCACAAATACGATATAAAGAATAGTACAAACAAATCTTAATTAAAGAAGTGAAGTTGTCTACAGGAGACTTCTATATTTATGAAATTTTTGCCTTGGATTTTTACATAAGTATCAGCGGCGCAAATCTGTCTTGAACATGAGGGGGGTGGGGAGGGTAAGACTGTTCTCATATTTTTTTTTAAAAAAGCGATGTTCAAAATATTTATGAAGTTGAAAAACAATTCTATGCAGGATCAGGGACGCGGAGTTGTCTTGAACATTGTGAGTCGGGCAGATTTGAGGCCTATTCTGGGGGTGGAGGAGATGAGACTCAGATTACAGTAGATAAATCTGATTTCTGATGTGAACCTGATGTATATTTTATATCAGGCGATGTAGATGAAGTAGTGATACATAACAGCATTAGAAATAAGTGCCGTGAACACATTCTGAAAACTGAATACATGCATATTTATAATTGATATGTTTCTACTTAGGCAAAAAAAAAAAAAAAAAATCAAATCAGATTATTCGGGGGTACAGTCCCTCCCCAGTTGCAAGATTGGGGAACATGTCCCCCTCATTCCCCCAGGATTTGCTCCAGTGATAAATATAAAGGTTCACACTTTGAGGAAATAGGTAGTAATGCCTTAACATCCAATAACCACCTTTTCGCTTCTAATCCGTCGGTCTTTACGACGTATAAAGAAGACTGATTTGGCGATAAGTACAAGACAGAAAAATCCAAAATGAATGTTGTTCATTTGCAGACAGTTTATACACTTGTTTTTCCATTTCAGACATGTCTCGTCCTGCTTTCAATTTCTATATTTATCACTTTCACTTTTGTTTGTCTTTTACTAAAAAGTGAGTTGGTTAGTTTCTCTTAAAAACTAATTGATACGAAAAAAAATTACAAAATTTCATATACATAATTTAAATATACGACACAATAAATTTTTAATAAATCTGTAATGGCAATAATAACAACATTGCAACACGGTAGTGTCTCAGTTTTCAAATAGTTTTTTAAACTTTTTTTTTAATTTGCGAAAACTATGTAGTTCCCTGATACTTAATGGTAGAGCATTCCAGTCTTTTAATACATTAGTACCTGATACTTTAAAGATTATAATTTAATAGTAGCTTTCCGTATACATGGAACCTCTAACACTAATTCTCATTCTATTCTTGTACTATAGTTCCTAATTTCCATTTTGCGATTCCATTTTCTTTTAACTATAAGGTGAGAGAACTGGTCATCTCCCCTTAGTCTACTTGCTTAACATTAGAGAAAGTAACTAAACGTCAGAAAAAGAAAAGAGAAACACTCTAACATCACTAAGCTTGACAGTACGTAGTGTGATAATATAAAACCTTTAACGTATTGGGCTTTTATGAAAGAGGCAAATTTCGAACTTTGTTCATTACACTCATACTTTACATTTTTTTATATCGGAATAATAAGTTAGTGAAAACATAATGGAACATCATACAGACGTAGAGAGATATTCGTGTAAGAAATACATATACTGTTTGTGAAAATTATACATCAAGAAAGACACACGTGACTAAAATGAAATTTATACCACATATTATTACAGGACTATACAGAGATAATTACAATTTTATAACTATAGATAAAATAGTTATATATCTAGACTAGATATATAAACTATATATAGATAAAATAGTTTATAACTATAGATAAAATAGACCTTCATAAATAAGAGTGGCGTAAACCCCCGAAGTACTGCAGAGTTTATATACGTTGTGGCATTATGTCGGACATGTATGACATAGGAATCGTCTGGTTCCCTATTGCATGTGAGGTTACTGCATATCGATATGCTGGAGAACCCTGACGAGCAAGGGTCCGACTAATCATATGGTTTGGATACAAAACCTCGTGCGAAACACCGCTGCCGGAACTCGTGAACCACAATCTTGCCCGGCCAAAACCTCACCGCCCAAATTTTGAGGGTCAAAATTTCGGCTACCGAAATCTCGACTATCCAGAACTTGCAGGACGATATCTCACATAAGGCAAAACTTCGCTGTCCAAAATTTTGCGGGATGAAATCTCACCACACCGTGTATTTGTGGTGAAAATATGAAAAATGTTGCAAAATGTTGAAAATATCGCTGTATAGCTATGTATTGAAAAGAACATACACCTCCATGAACGGACACCTCTTGAAAACGGGCATATTTGCATTGTTCTGGCAAAAATATTATTATGCATTCTTACAGGACAGATCCCTGGATGTCACGGACACGCTTAGATACCGATATGGATATTTCTTTCCCCACCCTTAACACTTTAGTAATCTCTTCACAATGGACAGGAACTTCCTTAATTCAAACGTATTTAGTACAGACAAAAAATCTGTTCCCCAAGAAAATGTCACAAGTCTTGATGAACCACCAACCACGAAAGTAGCAAGCTAAACTAGCAATTCTTCCTTCTGTAAGCAATAAATTTTAAACGTTTTAATAATAATGTTGCATATTTTAATGCGTTAGATTTAATACAGTCAGGATGTGAATTAAAAGACTTTTACAGGGGGATAACGTGAGCTGGAGAGCAAGCTCTCTTACAGAAAATTTTATCCGGGGAACTAAATCAAATTGAGAGGGGATGCACAGACTTGTAGCCAGTCCAAAGATGTAGGGGGGGGGGGATCCAACCATATTATAGTTCATCACCATATTATAGTTCATTTGCCAGCCTACCGTGAAATTTTTATGGAGGGCAGCCAAAATTTAGGGGAGGCGGTCTCCCTAGACCCCCTGGATACGGGCCTGGGGCTGCATTGGGATGTTATTTTGGTATGTGTTGATAAACCTTGACATCGCAGATTCTAATAAAATAAGATTTGCTGTAAATGTTTTTTTTATTATTACATGTAGGCTATTACGAATTGTCACTACGTTTGCCAATTTAAATTTTTAAGAATAACCAAATTTTTATTATTGACTATAATTACTCCTAATTTTTTGTGGTAAACTAATTCAATATCCTTCGTAAATATATCTCGAACAACGTATTTTGCATAGCACGGAACCAAGTAATTACATTATGCAAAATATTTGTGTATATTCACTCTAGCCATTACAGCTCCCAGGATTTGATATGCATGGGCTACTGTTTTGTACGCCACCCTGTACTTACTGTGTGCTGCATACAATTACTGCATGAGTAATCTGTAACCTCTCTGCAACTGGTACCTCTTACTTATGGATATCTTATCACGTCTCATTGATTTCCCTTATTCACTGTAATTATATTGAAATAAGGTGGAAAATATTGCCCAACGGACGTACGCTCCGAAAATAATTAGTATATTATAAATAAAGGACATGATATAGAACATTAAAAAAAATTATTATTTTTTTAAAAAGAAGAAAGATAACTTAGCAGTTACATCCCTGCGTATATTACGCTAAAATAAAACTTCCTTCGCAAAAAAAAGTAACTAAAATGGATTCAATGGATAAGATTTCTCAGCATTTGGATTTGATTTACAATTATGTATTCAATCATTTTCAAACCATTCAATTACTCTAAGTTTCTAATATCTGAAATAAGCTTTTCTGGTGCCATATTCCTTAAGTTCTTCTTCTCCTTCTCCTTCTTCTTCTTCTTCTTCTTCTTATTATTATTATTATTATTATTATTGCTGAAGAAACTTCTCATTATGGCTAGGTTTTGTTCTGGCTAGATTTCGGGTTGTGAGTTTTGGTCCACAAGGTTTTGGACGCCGAGGTTTCGAAAAGGTTTTTTTTTTTGTGCCCGCGAAGATCTAGGCGATGAGGTTTCGATCAGGCGAGATTTTGGCTCGCGAGGTTTTAATGGCAGAGTTTCAACTTCTCGCTATCTATTACCGTTTTTACTTTATAGTAATGAACGTTAAAACCGAAAATGGTTGGTTCACCTCTATCAACAAATTGGATTTCTATCTTTTCACCCTCTATATTCTGGCCAAAATTGATGGTGATCCATCATGAGACTTTTTGTATCCCGGATGGACGTACGCACGGACAAACCTGTAACCCGCACTCACAGACACACGGGCGAACAGACCATAGTATATAAAGGTGGTTTGGGAAACCAAAATCCTTAAAAATTAAAGGTAGTAATATCACATGAAGCGAATAGAAGCTATGAAATCAACTTACTTATAAACATTTTCCCACGCGTCCATACCGTAGCTCTTTTATTAACAGGCCATTTAACTATCCAGCAGTAAGAAAACGTCTACACTGGTCACAATCAAAATTACAGATAAATACCTTAGTTGTCTAACACCCAGGATATTCATTTTCAGATACAACAAAATTCGCGAAAAAATACATACGCATATAGAACTTAGAGGTCATTACGTACTCAGTACATCGGATCAACCTCATAGTGGCGTGCATATTCAAGAAATAGGTCGCGGTAACATTCATAAAAAGCTTACTCGTTCATTCTTACTTAGACTCATATATACGATTCGTGGTATTACGTGTGTGTGAGCATACACAGTTTCACACGTGGAAATGAAATGCAAGCGAAGCTAGTTACAGTTAACAAGGTGCTTTACGCGAGGTTGCCTTCCATTTAGTTCACTCCTATGCTCTTGTTCTCCAGCGCCTACGTATAAAACAAGGCTTTAAGTTACCTATTAACGCCCCCATCGAGATCTGAACAAACTTCCTGTCAGTTTCTCACTGAAAATGACATGGACATAGATACACAGTGGTCCTCTTTCGACTGGAAGTACAAATAGAAATAAATTAAATTTTGTACTCTGAAAGTAATACTACAGATAAAGGAAGAAGTTAATAACAAGCTATAATTGTTACACGTCTAGTTCAAAATGGCCGAACTGCTTAAAGAGAATCTACTAATATTTCATGTTAAGAATGTTTATATATAGGTATTCTGAATCTGCAAGTAAAATAACTTTTGTTTTAAAGAAAAAATTACAAACTTACAAGGATTGCAAACGAAATGCCAAGAATAATATATCAAATATGTTATTTATTTATGTAGGCCTAATTATTATTTTATAGGGAAAAATAAGCGTGGTGGAACGTCGGTTAATATACGAGTTTGAGTCTAAAGTTATTTAAACTTTCGCCACAACACAACCTTAGGAGCACGACATACTAAAAATAATACAAAATTTTACAATTTTTCTTTTGCACGTTTCTCATAAGTGAAAGGATATAATAAAATGCAACTTACCATAATCAGAGATAATGTTTTTTCACAACAGAAAATAAGAACCTGAAGAATTTTCAGGGTTGCCAGCAGGCCCGTAGCCAGCCCAAAAATTTAGGGGGGGCCGGTAGAAGTTAGGGGGGCCCGACCCAATCATATTATACTTCATCACCATATTATAGTTCATTTGCAAGCCTACCGTGAAACTTTTAGGGGGCCAGCCAAAGTTTAGGGGGGGCCCGGCCCACCCTAGCCCCCCGTGGATACGGGCCTGGTTGCCAGCCATAGAAATTACAGCATTCCCAGAATAACATTTACCCCAAAATCTAAGTTAAGGCAGCAACTTAAGGAATAATCTCAACTGCATTTCATTACGTATCATGTTGTTTTGGTATTCTGCCAACTACGTTTTAAATAACATTATTATTTAATTTTAATAACTTATGTTAAAAGTATTTTGTTTATTACAAACTAAATAGAATTATTATTTAAAAAGTAGTTGAGCTCGTTCCTTTAGTCGCTACCTTAACTTAGATTTTAGTGAATATGTTATTCTGGCAACACTGTAATTTCTATGGATGGCAGCATTGAAAATTCTTCAGGTTCATATTTTCTGTTGTGGAATAACATTATCTATGATCGTGGTAAGTTGCATTTTATTATTTTCTTTCATTTATGAAAAGCAAGCAAAAGAAAAATGGCAAATTTTGTATTAGTTATAGTATGTCAGGCTCTTAAGATTGATATTGTCTTCAGTGCACGTGTGCTTAGAGCTAGTAAAGCTGCTGTCACATGTATGAAATGGATCACGACCACGTCATTTGCCTTCCGGCGATTACAGCGTAAACTTGTACTATTGTATCATAATGATACAATTCTTGTGTACAGTGTTACCAGATCATTTGGTTACAAGCCATAAATCTTTTCTACTAATGATCTTAAACTACAAGTTGTAGCTACAATCCTAAGGTTCAATAATTTTAAAACTAAAATGTTGAAACAGTGGTCAAACAAGTTAAAGCAAAAATTCTGAAACCTTTTTCTTATAAAAAAAAAAAAGTTAAACAAAAATTTGAAAGTGATCAGTCAATCACATTGCATCAAGGATAACTTTACCATATGACCTTAGACTTTGACCCGTAACTACAATACTAAGGTTCAAAAATTTTCAACTCAAAATTTTACACAAATTTTTCAAAAACTTTAAACAACGATTTGAAAGTGATCAACCAATCAGATTGTACCAAGACAATTAACCGAAGCCCTAGAGAACAATTACGAATTTTTTTGACTATTCCAAAATTTAAGGGTTTGTTCTATGTACTTCTACCGGTTTCTAGGTACTCATAATTAATGAAAGATAATGGGTTCTTGTAATCATCCGTATGGTTATATCTATCTTAATGAACATTAAACACAACATTCAAATTTCACGCCTCATGCTAATTCCTAATTTAATGCCTAATGCCTAATGCCTAATTTAAAAACCATTAAGTTAATTAAAATGCCTAATTTAAAGATCTTGCTAAATATAAAGCGATACTATTGACAATTTTGCACCTTTAATAAGGATAAGTTGGAGTAACTAAATTTAAAAATTTAAAAATGTATATATTCAAGTCTTAGAGACCATTAACTAATATACAGGGAGTCCATAAAAGTACTATCATACTTTAAAGTGGTATTGCATCACTTTGATTAACTGTATTTAAATGAAATTGGTCACATTTGAAAGAAAAACTCAAATTTTTTATACATGTCAACAATGAACAACAATGGATAAGAATGCCACTAAGGAAGGGATAAAACACAGAAAAAGTAAATTTACTCATGTTTACTTTGTGATTACTTGATATGAGTTTATTATTAGATATTTAGCAGGCATTTGCTGTTTCTGTTACTTGGGAAGCTTTTATATATCTGTACTGTTATGCCGTAATGTGCTAACGTAAATTTTCCTTTCATTGTCTTGTGTCTTACAAGAATGAAGTTGGTGTGTTTTGAAATATCACAGCACGCAGTCTAAGTACAGGTTCAGCGTGCTTTTAGCCGAAAGTTTTAATATGAGGATACTACGCACACGTCAATTTTGAAGTGGTACTATGATTTTATGGATCGTGGCTGCATATATCATCAAAGGAAAGGCCATTCAGGGAGACCATCTGTCAATGCGGGTATTGTGGAACAAGTGGCCGCCGAGGCCGCTTAACTTCAAGGTCTGTGACTTCTTTTTATGGGATTACGTAAAGGATTATGTATATGTACCCCAATTGCCTCACAACCTGCAAGAAGTGCAAGTTCGTATCAGTGCTGAAAACCAGTCCGTTTCATCACATGTGTTGGAGTGAATGGGAATATCGTATTGATGTCTGCATCACCATTCGTGGGTCCCACATTCAATGTCTATGAGGCACAGTAAAAGAATATTTGAGGTTTTCTTTCAAATGGGTCAAATTTAATTTAAATACAATTATCTAAAGCGAGCTAATACCAATCCGAAATTTAAGATGTAGGACCATTGTACACTCTCAAATTTTAAAAGGAGAGCATCAATGCACCAATATCGTATGAGAAAAAACTGCCAATTATATACCCACGAGTTATAGTAAATTCTCATCTAGAAAGATAAAAGAAGTCAATAACCGACTCGCGGTAATATGAAATCCAATTTGACATGTTTTTATCCATAGAAAGGGACAAATAAAACCACCCAAATTTCAAAGTATTCGAGTTCTAAAGAACATCTACGAAATTTCATTTTTGACAATTCCCATATACCTCCTTCCAAAGCTTGAAAGAAAGCATCGTTGTACCCATGTCTTATGAAAGAGAATCGACCACTATATAGGCATAAAATACACTAAGAATCATCAAAGATAATATAATAGGTCAAAAACCTTCAAATTTTGAATTGTTGACAGTTTTTACCCATAAAACTGGATAAGCAGAATCATTCAATTTATGAATATTCGAGTACTAGAGAACATTTACCAAATTTTACTTTTTGACAATTCCCAAATTTAAGCAGTGGGCCAATATATTCATCCAAAAATGTGAAAGGAGTGCATGTACCCATGTCTTATAAAGGAGAATGTACTCCCATACTTAACTGTATGTCTGAAAAACTCAAATCAAAGGGGATAAATTAGGTTAAAATCCTTCAAATTTTGAATCTTTAACATTTTTTTTAACTCAAGAAACGTAATATAATGGACCATCCACTATATTATGGTCATAGAAAACGTTTACCAATTACTGTTTTTTTTAAGATTTCCCAAATATAAAGGTGGTTTTATGAACTCTCCCAAAATCTAAGAGGGGAGCAAGCATCATTGTACGTATGTCTCATGAAAGGATGATCCCTATACTTATCATATAACAAGATATGGCAAAAAAACCGTATCAAAGAGGATAAAGTAGGTCTAAAACCTTGTTGACAATTTTTTACACATTAAAGAGAACGAAATGCACCATCCAAATTTATAAAGGTACATACATTTGTCCTTTGCTACCATACAAAGTTGTTAAATTTGGAAGTTGCCAAAAATTAAGGATGGTGGTTCTATATACCGGCACCTCTTCCGAAATTTAAGAGGTTGGTCAATTACCATATCCCTGCCAAAATCAAGAGGTATTGATCCTTTGATGTTACACCATGCAATTATGCCACGTGACGTATCTCAGCTAATCAGGATATATTAATCCATAACAGGACCACTATTAGCCCTGGGTTCGATTTCCGGTGAAAGCTCATGTTGTTCGATCCCATGTTAACTTGTGGCTCCATTTAACTTATATAACCTCATAATAATTTCATACATAATAAATAATAATTTCCTATAACCTCAGTGCTGAATAAGGACGCTAAATTCTAAACCAACAATCAGAAGATATGTACTACCACACTAAATTTTCTCAGTCCTATTTTTAAAATAAAAATCATGCCATGTTGAAGCTATTACTGAACTGTTGACATAAGCATGAGCAAAATCCCATCACTCTCTTTTGAGAAAATCGTGCAAAAATAAACTCAGCCCCAAAGTAAACTACCCCGCGTGAATTTATTACAGGAGAAATGCCTTATGTCAAAAGACTGTTAAAAATTATTTTTTATTCTTTTTTAGAAATAAACTACCTCTTCTGGATTTTTTAAAAATATGACACACCATATTACAGTGCTGTGAATGAATTATTCATTTATGATACATAAACAAAATCTATTAGAGCCGTTCCTGAGAAATCCACAATTTTCGATTTTCATTATCCAGTAAACTACCCTTATTTTTCAGAGGTGTGAAAAAATTATAATCCACCCCTAGAAAATGTAACAAAATCATTCCTTTAATCAGTAAAATAACCTTATTTCACCGACCATGTAGAAAACTACAATCAAATTTGAAGAATAACCTAAAATACTAAGGTTTTAATAATTTATAGGTATAGTATTTAGGTATATTTATATTAGGATTATCAAATTTGAAGAATAACCTAAAATACTAAGGTTTTAATAATTTATAGGTATAATATTTAGGTATATTTATATTAGGATTATCAAATTTTAAGAATAACCTAAAATACTAAGGTTTTAATAATTTATAGGTATAATATTTAGGTATATTTATATTAGGATTATAGGTATAATTTGTTTTTAATTTGTCGAACAGAATTTTCGGAACCTTACGCATGTACTTATCATCACATATTTTCAAATATGTTTATTTAGTTTTGTTCATAAATACTTTTATTTAATATTGCTTAGGTAACTACCTAAACAACACTATGGTCTATGGAACCCAAAGGTTCAATAGTGCATTTACAAAAGCTCTCCATTAACTTTTGCAGTTAGCCAATTGGATCCAGTTTCTACTTTGTATTCCTATTTCTCCGAGATTCATCTTAATACTGTCCTTCCATCTGTGTCTAAGTCTTTCTTATGGTCTTTACGGGTTTCTATTTAATACTGTAAAAACGTTCCTACTTTCCTGCATTCTGGCTACATGACCTCCGTACCTGGACCTTCCTGGATTTAATGACCCCTAATAATGTTAGCTAAATGGAACATATTATACAATTGCTCATTATGAAGTTTCGCCATCCCGTATTCCCGTTCCTGTAGGGTTCGAACACCTGCCTCAGTATTTTATTCTCATACATTTTCAGTCTGTGTTCTTCCCTAAAAGTAAGTTTTAAAGTATTATTATTATTATTATTATTATTATTATTATTATTATTATTATTACAAACAAACTTTCACCTAATAAAAACAGTAACTCTGTATTATTATTTTGATTGATGTTTTCATAGCTAGAAAGTTTAGCTGAATTTTGAACAGTGAAATTTGAAGCCTGGTGTTCAATAATACAAGCATCCAAAAATCATATTTTTGTTCTAAAACTCTTTAAGGTTTCCTGCAAGATGTCAATAAAACTTGATTCAGTTATGCCATTTAGATTGTTCCAGTATCACTTATATTAATTTAAGTCAGTTCGGCTCAGCTGTTAGTAACCCATTAGAGAGAAAAATGAAACAAAGCCATCTCGTATAATTAAAGGATTTGTCTAATTTGCCTTTTAATGGTTATCGCAGAAAGTTTTTAAGGCAACGGAAGCGATATCAAGTTAGATATTCTTGCATATTTTATTGATAGATAGACTATAAATAAAAGTACAGAGCAATGGGGTTTTAGACTATTTTCTTCCATATTTTAATTTAAAAGAGCAAGAGCAGCGTGCGAAATATATAATGCATTATTAAGAAAGTAAATGAACTTTGAAAATTCCCATTCCCCAGTTACGCCCACTGAAAATGACCCTGAGCTATGTTTAAGCGGAAATGAAGTAGTACCCAAAAGCCTATCGGAAATGTAAGCTGGATACGAAGCAAATTGAATGAGTTCGAATTGCTTTGTTTAATTTGACGACATATGTAAAACTGCAAACTAGTACCTACGTTAAAGTAGTCATTGTTGTCGTAAAAAAATAGTTTTAGTACCCATGACTGAATTGGGTAAGTTTGACAGGGTACACAATGTTCTCTTAATTTTACGATAACAGAGACAGACTTACGTGTGTTATTGTGCTACGAGTAGTTATTCAACCTCCTCACTATACGCAATATATAATTATTCCACATACGAACTGTAAAGAAGTCGAATCAAATTCATTACAAACGATTTGTTAACCAATTAGCAACAGCTAATTTTAAAACCTTCTGTTTCACGAAATATAATTTCTAGTATATATATATATATATATATATGTGTGTGTGTGTGTGTGTGTGTGTGCAGGATAAATACACAATTTTATTTCCACACTACGCATGTATTTTAATTTTGAAATATATGTAAATCTTGTATCGTAAATTCTCGTGAAATCAACTTAATTCACGAATCAAACCAGAACAAATTTGTGTTGCAATATCTATTACAACAGAGATTCGGGAAAAATTAAATTAAATATTTCAGTTTTACGTTCTACATGTATGCCGTGTAAACTAAAGGAGACGGTGATGATGAGAAATGAATGCAATGATTGATTGCATTGGTTCCACCAGCATATATAAAATATTACATGATCATTTAGCTGTGAGAAAGGTTCGTTCTCGTTCGATCCCACATAATTTGGCAAAAACTCGAAAAGAAGCTCGCGTCGATTGGTGCACATAAATGCTCAATAAATACAATGGCGGTGCTTCAAAAGATGTACGTAAGAGTGTAACAGCTGACAAATCATGGATATAATCATATCAGCCGGAACATAAACAGCAGTCGACAGTATGGGTATTTCAAGATGAACCAAATCCAACGAAAGTTGTTCGCGCTCGAAGCACATCGAAACAAATGATCACTTTTTTTTTTTTTTTGAGAAGAGTGGCCATGTGGCAACTGTGCCTTTAGAGGAACGTAGAACGGTCAACTCTGATGGTACACAACAATTTGTTTGCCGGAAATCTTCGGTCAAATATGAAAAGCAAACAAGCGCTGTCGGATCATTCTTCATCAAGACAATGCGAGCTCTTACACATCTCATCTAACAACCGACTATTTGAACACTAAACAAATGGAATTGATGGGTCATCCGCCGTACAGTCCTGATTTGGCACCCAATGACTCCTTGTTCTCGAATGTCAAGAATAAATTGCGTGGACAACAATTTTAGGGGACGGAAAAAAGCCGTTACGTTCAAAAACCATATTATGGAGGTGTCTCAAGAAAAGTAGAAAAAATGTTTTGAGAAATGGTTTGAACGAATGCAAAACTGTATTGATCATAAAGGAGAATATTTCGAAAAACAATAAATCAATTTTCAATGACAAATTACTGTTTTTTCATTATTAGGTTCAAAATATAAATAGTAGCCCTCGTATTGATAACAATTTTAAGAAATATATTTAAGAGACATTTTACATCACTATTTTACGTTTATTTCTGAATTAACATATTAAATCCGTTTCTTAGTGGAAATTCCCATTCAAAATGTACTAAAAGGAAAGTTATCGCTCACTCCTGTAATGATTTTTTACTCATTCTATTTTCTCCATCATAGCAAAACACTTAAAAATATAAAAACACCACACATTTCCATTTGTGAACAGAGTTAGAGAACGGATTAAATTCATAACCTGTAGACCCAATGTATTTTGTAACTTACATAACAACCTCTTGCAAACGTTCTTATACTGAATATACAACTACTGTATTTTTCTACTCCGGCATAATAATAATAACAATAATAACCTTGTCTGTCTACTGCCTTGTTCATTCTATGGTTTTCATACTACTATCCCGTCATATACCTAATCTATCAAGACATTCAAAAAAATTACGCAAGTTGATCCAAATTCACATTGAAATACAAAATACTATGCATATGTACGCACATATATTCCAGCCAAACTACATTCATATTACATATATAATGTACCATTTTGGTTAACTCATTACTTTATACACTTTCCGTTGCCATATTTTAAGTGTAATAGCGAACGTAATTGGAGGCATTGTTCTGTCCATTTGGTCATATTCCACAATGCAGTTCCCATCAAAGTTATAGGTACAAGCACCATTCTCTATACAAGGATGCTAACAGGTGCCATTACTGCTGTCTAAAGCTGTAAATAGAGCCTATTCCAAACAATAACCGTTAATGTTACGGGCGTACGCTAATAGTGGGAAAGCACTGTTGTTTCTATAAATGTGCGTTTATGCTCCGAAGTACGCATACTTGCGTCAATAGTATTATTCGCTCTTGCGTGAGGGGGCTGGGTGGGTAGGATGGAGAGAACACAGAGCCGAGTGTTCCTATTATCAATATTCTACTGAAATCCACCACCCGTTTCACCCCATACCAACATACTAACCAATGGAATTCAATGAATTTAGCAAAATATACGAATGAATACAGACATATATACGTAACACATCACAATAAAAGATAGTATGTTATTGGCTCTGTATGAGAATTAGCATTGTGTTGAATTTAGGTACTGTGAGAAAATGTACAGTTTCAGTTATTATTATTACAGCTCTAGTAAAATAACCATTACGTAATATTAAATATATTATAATTCGTGTATATTCATGATATAATATTAATAGAAGAACAGTCTTTTCTGGGAATACACCCATGATTTTTTTCCAACAGTTGGCGAAAGATCGAAACAGAATCGCTGCTGCGAAAACAAACACATGCACACATTAATTCACGTATAGTTCATATTACAAACGTCAATTTTTTTGTAGTCGATCCATAGTCTGTTATAAGAAGAGCATATTCTCCAGTTTGGTGACTTCAAAAATACATTGGTCCTTGCTCTTTTTTTTAAATAAACAAACCAGAATTATCATCACTAGTTTTAAGTGTAGGAACATGAAAATTTAGAGTCGATATCAGATCCGTACAATAAAGTAGTTTTGTATTATTTTATGGAGAAAAATCAGATCTATTACGTTTTGCTTTCGTTAAAATGTAGGAATACAGAAGTTGTCTGTTAATGTTAGATAGTTTTCATAAAATGGATAGATTCCAGTTCTCTTGTGTGCCAAGTATTTCATAAATTTAGATTGGATTTTTTCCAGTTGGTGTCGGTATTGCTGTTGCGATGGGCCCAGATCACAGAACCTGGAGTTTAGCATATTCCAGTTTTGATGAACATAGGAATAATAGTCCGGTAAGTGTGGTAATATTGTTAAATTTCTTTCCAGTTCTAATTATGAACCCTAACATCTTGAGAGATTCATTAACTATGTTTACTATATGATTATTAAATATCAGTTTCGTATCAAATGTAACCCCAAGATCTTTGACTGAATTTAATCTATTTAGTAAGATCTGATTCATTGAATAATTAAACTCTATTTGATTTTTGTTTCTGTAAACGATAAAATGTTACATTTGTTTATCTTTACACTAAATTTATTAAGAGAACACCAGTTAGCAATATTTTCCATGTCACGTTGTAAATTAAGAAAGTCACGGATGGTGTTTATCATATTGTATATTTTGAGGTCAACCGCAAAAAGTAATTTGTCACTTAATGATATATCATCAGGGAGAAAATTAATGAATAAAAGGAACAATAAAGGACCTAGGTTGGAGCCTTGTGGAATTCCAGAATATACGATATAATAAGTTGATTTATATTATCTGTAGGTAACAGTTTGTTTGTGATTTATTTAAGCGCATTGCGCAAATTCATTAACTACAGTGAATATACTATAGTATTTAAAATAAACGTGAGAGTAAGCGTCCTAATGTATTTCCGCGTGTATTTCGAACATCTGAACCATGTTCAAAACTCCAGGGAGGACAACAACTCGCTCGTGTCCCACACGGCGGGCAGCCAAGTGGGGTTCGAAATTCTGTGTTATTACAATATCCTAAGCTTACTTTTCAGGTCGAATATGAAGATCCGAAGTTTAAAAAAAAAAAAAAAAAAACTTCTCCATTTTTTAAATGTCCGTAATTACAAAAATACAAGTTACTTCGTCGCTGAAATAACCAAAAGGCGTATCTCAAACTTCATTATTTTACTCAACTTACGCCTTTTCGTGAAGGCGCCAAATATGCTTTCGATTTGACATCCATCTTTTCATCAACTTAATATCTCAGGAATGATACTTCTGTCGCCTATAATTGTTACATATAGGTAGATCTCATAAATTCATGCAAGGCACCGGTGTTAGCTCAAAATAACAATTTTTGAGATACACCTTTTGGATACTACAGCGACGTTTTGCAATTGACCATATCTCGTAAAAATGGCTGAATTATTTGAAGTGGATTTTTGAACACACTTAGTACCTACCTCTAACTGGGATTTTATATCATGCCACTTTGATTAAAATGTATATCCTAAGAGAAAGAGAAAGGCTTAAAATTTAAGCCACAAATAGAGAATCTCAAGAAACTTCTCATGTTAGAAAGATAAAACTCGGAATATACTCAACCCGTTAAAAAAATAAGCGTTTCCGAATATTTCATTTTTATGAGACGATTAACATATGTTTTTTTTTTCGCTACATAGATATCGACTAAATCTGTTTGACCGCCACTGGAAAAATACTGAACCATTCGAAATGAACTTTCAAACATTGTTAGCATTCTTCTCGAGCCAGACTTTAATCACGTTACTTCCATTAAAATGTGTATCTTAAGGGGGCAACAATTTTACAATTGTTTCGATGCCTCCCAAAAGATTTGAGATATCAAATGGCTGCAAACGCCATTATGATCTTCCCATCTACTGAAAACCATTAGGTACTTATACTTCAGCAGTTTTATCGAAATATAGGCTCTTAAGAAAACCAAATTTTTAATCCCTTGTGACTTCCTATTCATCCGAAATCTATCATATTATGATTATACTTGATAGAAATACGTCATATGATGACCATAGTACTCGACATAAAGGTACTTTGGATGGGCATTATCACTTGCGTTATTACTGTTGTAGAACCCTCCAAAATTTGGTTGTGTTCTGGTTTTTATGATACTGCAGCATCTTTGGTTTTCAACCCTGCGTGATAAGTGTGGCATTGTATGTTTACATTTGACACATAGATTTGAAACTTGTAATAACTTGCCGTAGTAGAATTTGAAAAAAATACGACTTATGATCGATTGGCAATGGTGTTAATTTTGTGGTATCACAGAGTACGGTAAACACGATCTCCTCGTCGATATTAGCATGGCACAAAATTTCAGCACTTTTTTGTCCATTAATTTAAAAGTTACAAGGCCGTATCAAGATAAAGAGTCCACCCTGTATAGTATATACAGGTATATGTGTGTGTAAAGGTTGAAAACAGAAGCATGGCAACAAGGAGTAATTTCTCTGCGAACAAACTCGAAGCAATACCACTGACTCAGAAACACAAACAGGCATATAAAACCACCGAAGCCCTGTTTACATGTACAAACAAGAGAGAACGACGAGAAGGGGGAAGGGGGGCAGAAAGGGAGGGCAAGAAAAGTAGTATAGTAGCAGAGACCCGTACTGGAAACAACAAACAATTTTGCACGTAAATCACTTTGGTTCTGACTCACACGGGGGCTCATTCCACCCTACTCTTCCCTACTATCCCCACCTCTCTTATACTTCTACGAAAAGTACTTGTTTTGAAGCGCAAGCTGTACGATTACATTTTATATGTATACATATAAAGTAAGCATTACAAAGTAACGGTTTTGGGGATTCCAATTTATCAAGAAATATTAGAGGAGAAAGTATACGAAGTTTTTCTGCTGTTGTTTAGGTTAGACGATATTATTTCTTTTCTCGTCAATTAAGAAGAAAATCCGGGATAATTAATGTGTGTATTTTGTTCTCCTTTCTTAAAACAAGATTTTTTGGTTATAGTCTGAGCTGAAGAGCAATTTCTAGTGTAATTAAATATAATGATACTAAAAGCAATTTATTCTCTAATTATTATATGCTGACTTGCGTTTCCGTTTTCATAACGACACATAAGTGAACGTAAAGGACAATCTGAGATCGAAACATTAATGAGTTCGAGACGAGGAAAATATAGAAGTGGCTTGTTGAAAGGGGGAAATGGAAAAACAATTTAGAAATAATGATATCTCCATAACTACAGAACACACATATTATAAAAAAAAAAAACATTATTCGGCGTAAGCTCTAAACTGCGATAAACAAAGCCACGTGAAACTAAATCTCGCTGATTTGCTGTTGTCCTACCGACGCTTGTACTCCTCCGCAAAATAGTTCATGTTATTGCATTATTACTTTTACTATGAAGCATCATATAAAACTGTTATATTATTATAAATGACAAAAATATAATACGGATTATTTAATAATACTGCAATCGAGTGTGGCTAACGAAACAATAGAAATAAACACTAAGCATGCGCAGTAATTATGGCGCCAACTCAACTGTGGACGGGTGTTCTGCTTTTAAAGTCTGAAAGATGACTGGCATGAATCCAGGTTCCGCGAGTGTTGTGGTGAAACACCAACAAGGCAAACCTTTACTCACTAAGCAACAATTGTTTACGAGCGAAATTCAAATACTTTTTTTATTTTTAAAAAATCTTTCGAGTTTCTTATCTGCTGCTGCTGTAAGTATCCGGACAACACGAGACAGTATTGTCAAAATGCTCGTGCATAATTTGCTCCTCCCCGTGGGGAGTGGGAGTGATACATCACTAGCCAATCGTATTTGTGACAAGCGGAAGGATACAAATATTTTTGTTTATCGGAGTTTAGAGCTTACGCTGAACAATGTTTAGATTGATGCAAGTAAAATGTTTGATGGAGAAAACACCTCGACAATACGACACGAATGGACGGTCTAATGTCACAAATTCAGTACTCTTTCAGGAAATAGGCTGGGGTACACAGTCAGTCAGGAGACACTGCGTTGTTGAACATTGTCCAAGTTTTCCCTATGAATTCAATCTTTCAGCAAATAGGCTGGGGTACCCGGACAGTCAGAAGGCACTTCGTTGTTGAACAGGGTCCACCATGGAGAATACAAATTTGAGATTGACATTTCTCTGCGAATTCAATCTTTCTTTCAGCAAATAGGCTGGGAGTACACAGACAGTCAGAAGGCACTGCGTTGTTGAACAGGATTAACCATGGATAATACAAAACTGGGATTGACTTTTCTCTACGAATTCAATTTGAGACATTCTGCACATCATAACAAGGGCTGCATAATTTATAGTGTTTACAAAACATTGTTAGGCTCATCAAGTGTAGGAGGATCAGATTGGCACGTCATGTAACCATAATAGTAGAAAGTAAGAACACTTTCGAAGTCTTAACTGGAAGTCCAGTCGGTAAACGACCATTAGGAAGACCTAGGCGCAGATGGGAAGATTATATAATGGTGGATCTCACCTGGACCTACGTGGGTAAGGACAGAAGTCAATGCAGAGCTTTTGTGAACGCAGAATTGAACCTCCGAGTTTCATAAGCTGAGTGATTTAGATACCGTTTCAAATTAAGCCCTGTGTGGACCGACCACCATTATGCTTTGCTCAGCTTCTCAGGAACAACGTGAAACCAGACTCTTGGAAAAGTGTTCGTACAATCAGTAATACTTTGTGAAATCAGTAAAGCGAGAAAACTGAATTCATCGGCTTCACATTAATTGACGCCGGCCAATAAGAACTGTCCTCCAGAAATCTCCAGCTCTCTGAGTCACTTCTTGCCACTGTGATGAAATATGGATTTCCTACGATAACGTAAACGATTAGGATAGCAGCTAAATCGTACCCAATGTTCCAGAACATTGTCCCAAAAGACCTCTCTTCACCCAAAAGGTGCTGCTGAAGTTATGGTGGGTGTAATCCAGCGTGTCTTCCTCTGTCGAGGCAAAATCATCAATACAGATCTTTATAGTCTCTAACTCTACGAAATGAGTCTAAATTTGTCCGCAAGCCAATGGTCAACAACAAACATAGTGTCCTTATGTACTCGTAGCACAACAATTCATGTCCACATATCTTTCAAATGTCGGTGCTGATTCTCCGAGTTACATAGTGAAATCATTCCTCATCTATCGTATTTTTCTGACGTCTCTCTGCGTGACTGCTATCTGTTTCGGGATATCGATCACTTCTTGGGTTGACGACTTCTTCGCATCCCAGACTCCAGGTATGTTTCGCCTATGGAATCCAATCGTTGGATGAGCTAGGGACCTGCAGGGGCCGGGGTTGGGTGGGCCGAGACTACTTTCTCTTTAAGTCAGGCTAGGCTCGGGCAGATTAACTGCAGTTCTTTGATAATTACTGACTTTCACTAAACGATAATTGGAATAAATCCAAACGCTAAATCCTGAGTGCACGTAGGAGGAGTGAATGATATTACAAACAATGCAATATTTACAGTTCGTGTTGCTTAGCGGCGGCTCCACTTTCAAGCTGGGAAATGAATTTTCAAAATCTATTAGGCCGCGCCGGGCTCGGCCAAAAATATGTAAAAGCTTTCCAGGTTTGGACTGGGCTGGGCCTAGGTTTCAACGATAAAACTACTAACAAACGAACGAAACAAAATATCTGAAAAGCACATGAATTATTTTTTAATTATTGGTTCATATTGTTTTCGCACAAATTTTGAACATTTTGTCTCTTGAAATTAATTTAATTATTGCGAGTATTGTCACTTCCTACAAAATACATTGAGAGCAGAAGCATACTGCAATCTATTGAAGAGAAGCGTGCTCCTTTAAATTCATCTTAAGTTAAAATGGTAAGAGGCTAGGTAGTTATGTGTACGTGCGAATGACTAAAATACATTTTTTAAACATCTTTTTCCCTAGAAATTCCGTCAACTAATGATTAGCTGCATACTCATGTTCAGTGACATTTATGAAGTACCTTGATTTGACAATATGATCAATGTATGAAAAGAGGAAAATTTAACAATCGTTTTTATTAGTTTCTTTTTTAAAAAAATAAAAAATGTTCCTTTGTCGGAGAGGCACTGACTGC
This sequence comes from Thermobia domestica, assembly GCF_964235325.1. Taxonomy (NCBI): domain Eukaryota; kingdom Metazoa; phylum Arthropoda; class Insecta; order Zygentoma; family Lepismatidae; genus Thermobia; species Thermobia domestica. The sequence continues at coordinate 98,025,506 of NC_137468.1, forward strand.
CCTCACTGTATTTGCCAGAGTATACAGCCAACCACAACATGATACAGCAATAGTACTGTTAGCACAGTAGGGAGTGGGTGGATTAGAGGGAAGAGAGAAGCAATACGTTTAGTATATATATATATATATATATATATATATATATATATACACACACACACACATACATACATATATACAGAGTGAGGGAGAATTTAAAACTGCTTTACTTCAATGAAACGTCCCGCAATAGACGATGTCAGGAACATGTGTTTGTCCATTTTCGGGGCTGAACATCAATGGGTAGTTCACTCGATTACATTGAACCACCTGTCAACTAGGGATTCTTTTTTTTTCTAGAAAGAGAAACGCTGTGCTGCTACTGAAAAGGGCTCTGAGAGGAACAAGAGTGGGGTAAATGGGGGGGCTGGGTGAAGGCTCTGAAGCAGAAGTGGGGGGTTCCTGGTGACGTAGGGACACATACAGTATAGAATTGAGTGTCGATACGATAGTATTGAATTTATAGCTGCCAACAGCGAAAGCAAAACACGAACTGAAAGTTGGTTATCAACGCTTGTACGTATGTTCTCTTTTATATTTTCCAGAGCTTCGATACAAAACGAGCTTTTGTTCCTAAAGCAATTTCACAAACCTTCCATATATACACATACAGGTCCGTGAATATTCGATACATATTGTCCAAAAATTGTTTCTCATTTTTGACGTGTCTCATCCACATTATACAGATTCCTCTTTAGCTTGACCCTCTTTTTTGTATATGTCTGTCCCCAGCGGACCATTCTTTGTCACTGCACGCATGAAGAGAACATGGAGGACTCGATGTATTCGTAACTAACTTTTCAATACTATCATAATGCACGTACTAAAACTGCATTTCGAAAAAAATAAAAATGGTTTTCAACGAATCGTAATTCAGGGCAATGGTTTCAAGAATCACCAGTACCAATGTACTCTTTAACATACTTTCATCATGCATCTCTGTATCGTTACTAGCAAAAATATAATTCAAATATAAAGAAATTAATACTCTCGTAATACCCTCATCAGGCGATTTATTATGATACTAGCAAGACGACAATACACAGGATGGCTAATGAGATATAGCCCACAATTATAACTAACTCTAAAACTTTAATTTTTATTTAGTTATGATATTGTACAGTCCGCAGCAAAAAAACCTGCAACATGACCATGTAAGTTGATTGTGAAATGACGAAGTCTTTTGCTCCAAAATAAGTGTACAAGGGAGGACGCCGAGGTTTCTCCTGGCGTGATTCGTGCCACTTAGCGTTATGTTGATTCCCTGCGCTGTTAGGCGTAGTTTCACAATAACTTTACATGCTCACGTTGCAGTTTTTTTTGCTGCGGACTGTACATAACAAGATGAGACATACTGCATGTCAATCCACACATGAGATTCAGATGAACAAATTTAGATGCTTGAGGCAGTGTCGTAACAAATCTCTTCGTGGCTCCGGTGCAGGATAGTATTGAAGGGGAGTTCCCCATTAGCGAGTACGAAGTGTAATGAAACGAAACAGCAGTTAAATTGAAAATGTAAGTGGTAATATGAAATCAAATCATTGTTTGAGGTAATTTTACATGGAAAGTTTGAATATTGCTTGCATTTTAATACACGAAATGGTTAAAATAAGTTTGCTGCTAATTACAAAGGGGATTCAATAAGTTTTGCACAGATGCACTTAATATTTTTTTATTATTAATTGCAATATAATGATGACATTTTCAATGAACTTACTTTGATCTTTTGGCTTCAAAATGGTAATAATTGTTATTTCCTATTGCTCACAGGTAGACCACAATGGACGCTGAAGTAGACATCAGGACCCGACACGGCCGGTAATAGAATTCCTGTTCAAAACCAATGATGAATCAACCACATCAATTCATAGGAAGTTGCTTTCGGTTTCTGGAGATTACACCTGGACGCCAATATCCAACGTTGGTTGCAGCGGTTTAAAAACCTAAACTTTTCATATCAGGCCACAAACTTATGGCTTTCTTTTTCTGGGATCAGTGTGGTGTCATTTTCATAGACTTCTTGGAATATGGCTCCACAATTAACAAGGAGTGTTACTGTTTGTCACTGGATAAGGTATGACGTGATCTTCAGACCAAGAGACCGGAGTTGTAAGGTAAATTCATCAAACTCCTTCCTGACAATGTCAAGTCTGACACAGCACTCAATCACGAAAATGGGATGAGAAGTCATCCCTCAGCCTCTCTATAGTCCGGACTTGACTCCTTTGGATTTTTTTCTATTTGGTCATCTGAATGCCCAACTGCGTTGAAAAATATTTGACAGTGACAAGGCCCTCATTTATTATGTGAGAAAATGGTGTAAAATTCAGCCACCTGAATTTTACCAAAGTGCATTCAAGGCATGGAAAGAATGTTCAAAGAGATACGTCACAACAGATGGAGGATACATTAAGTGACATGGTCTTGTAGACAAGGGATCAAAGTATATTCACTTAAACTATCATCATCATGTTACAAGTTAATAAAAGTATTATACTCATATGGGCAATACTTACTGAACACCCTTTGCATATAATGTAGTCTCTCTCTCTATATATATATCACATCAGCGGTGCCCACTCCCCAATAAGTTTTTGTGCGCAATCCCTCAAAATTTACAATTATCTCCCTCTCCTAAAAAGTATTAGAGGGGACCAGAATTGGTTGTGACATAATCAAAGTAATTTGCTTTGTAGAATAAAACATTTCAAATTCAATTTCGAAACCTTTTGTCTTCATCACTTCTGTAGACTTTTAACTATCAATCTGAATATTACTTTTAGTGTGTTTGAAAAAACCTTTACAGTTTAATTAATGTTGAACCATGCCATTTTCAATAAAAAATTATGTCCCACTAAAAAAAAAAAAAAAAAATCATGGGCGAAACTTGTGTCCTAAAACTCGCCTATGGGTACTTCTGTCTTACATACACAAAATGAATAACACAGTAATTCAAGTGTTCCGTAATAAGTAACATGAGCTTCAAACAGCGTCCTTCGTCCTGTCTTGCACCTCCGATTGGCACAGCTCTGGATTAAGGTTAATTCTCATACGTAGATTTCAAGAAAATCGAGACCAACGAATTAATTATAGAGCTAAGAATTATATAACACAGTGTTATTATAAATGATTGACTCGATCTCATAAATTCACTGTAGCTTTACTATTGGATATATTATCACGAAACTTTGCAGAGCTATTGAAAAATTCAAAACTTTTTTGTGTGTTGCGGGTTCGTTCCCGATTTCTGCCGCGAGAGTGCAGCAGTGAGGATTTATTCAAGATAGTGACAGGCGCAGAGAAAGCTTATGTTATGCTAGAGTTTCTTTCACATCAATCTGTCCTAGCAATGCAACGACATTTCCAAACGAAGTTCAACAAAGATCTACCAACTGCTAAGTTCATTCGGCGATGGTATGCTCAGTTGACAGCTTCAAGATGCCTCTGTAAGGGGAAATCAAAGGGAATCGTACGCACTCAGCCGTTTCATCAATCACTGTAGGCCGACCACTTGATTTCCTCTTACAGAGGCATCCTGAAGCTGTAAACTGTGCATACCATCGTTGAATGAACTTAGCAGTTGGTAGATCTTTGTTGAACTTCTTCGAAGTGTCATTGCACTATTAGAACAGACTGATGTGAATGAAACTCAAGCACAACATAAGCTTTCTCTGTATCTGTCGCCATCTTGAATAAATGCTCACAGCTGCGCTCTCGTGGCAGAAATCAGAAGCGAACCTACACACACACACACATACACACACAAACGACTTTTCGAGTTTTTCATTACGTCTGGAAAGTTTTGTGACAAATATCTAATGATAAAGCTATAGTGAATTCATGAAATCGGGTCAATCATTTGTAATAATCCTGTAAAATGTGAGCTAACAGAATGCCTTTATTGATGCTTCTCTTCTAATAGTGATATACATATTTGTAATCCTTGACTGATGTAAAGGATAGAATAACTAAGGGATAAACTCTCCTGGTGAACTGTTCTACAGTGGAAAACATTCGGTTTCTTTAAGACATCTAGTTAAGTTATCCATGTAAATAAGTCTGAGGTTTCAGTCCACTGCCGTTTATGTCGGCTTGGTCTTAACTTCCTCTAGTTAGTAATTTATTTGCGCTAAGTTTTATTGCCTTTTCAGTTAAACAAGAAATCAACTTGTGCGTAGAAAGTAATTAACTCTGTCAGTAAATAAGACAAAAACAATAGAATCAGTTAATCATATCATATAAAATGCTCATTATAAACGATATCGTTTTAATACGAACAAATGAGCAAAGCGTTTTAAAATGCTTAGCACATTTAAGGTTTTTTACTAACACTTTCCGTGATAAAAAGATTACAAGTGATCTAATTAAAGATGAATATAACTGAAAAGAAAATAATTAAAAGCAATTTGTTTTGTGTTCTTTATTTCTACAATGGCTTTTTCTTTTAATTGAGTGAACACGTGTAAGCTTTAAAACTTGGAACGAATTACACATGGTAATTTATGTTAGTTTTCATTTTTTTTTTCTGTTAAAGTATAACATTTTATGGTGTCATAGACAGACCATAAAATTCACTCAAGTGTAAAAGGTATCACTTCACTCGAAATTATCATAGTTTATTAGAATTGATTTAATTAACTTAAATATTTAAAAGCAAAAAAAAAAAAAAAAAAAAAAAAAAAAAAAAAAAAAAAAAAAGAGACAAAATCTGAATCTGTTTTGTAAAAGAAAGAAAGAAAAATGAAAACAAGGAAACCTTTGGACTGGTTTGCTTGCTGATTTTGCAGAGAAAACTTCACACCTCGATTCGCTTAGCTACTCTGCACTGCACTGCAATGTAACCTCATAAATGGTCGTGACTGCTCACAATGACAGTGTGTGTTTACTCATTTTAAAAAAAAATCGTTTCAAAAAAGTTTACCCGTAGGATTACGTTTAAACTATACTTCCATACCAAAAAAGAGCACCCGACTGTTCTAACCATACAAACTTACAAAAAAAAAAAAAAAAAAAAACTATTTCAATCGTAGTATAAAAGCATTTCTGGATTCTAACGTACAGGAGCGTACACAGGGGAGGGTCCTGAGGATTCGGACGCCAAGAAATTCCAACTTTTCTGTAAATTTAGCCTAATTTTAGAGGTAAGTTTTCAAATTTTAATATAATTTATCCTCTTATAACTTACACATTGTAGCTTTGGAAAATTCAAGATTACTAATAAAACTCCAACTGACCAAAGCAGTATATATATTTTAAAATTATATGTTTGTGTTACAGTTTCGGCTATGTAACATATAGCCTTCCTAATGTGTCTGATAATGTGTCTGAGGAAGGCTATGTTGCATAACCGAAATTTTAACACAAATATATAATTTTAAAATATATATACTGCTTTGGTCAGTTGGAGTTTTATTAGTAATTTATCCTCATATTGAGTCTAGATCGCCCTGAAAATCTTTGGACCCCTGAAATAAATTTCTACGTACGTCCCTTCTAACGTAGATTGCATAATTAAACAGAATGTAAGTGTTTATAACAGTCTTATTACGTAAACTAACATACAGGCTTAAACAAGTAATGCGTACCTTAAACCATTTATTAGGTCCACGTTAGTGGGCCTTATAAGATTGTAATCTTAGCACCAGAACCGGCCCTAAGCAATTTGCAGCCTCGTGCAATGGCACTATTTGCTGCCCTCCATTTTGTCTAGAAAGAACAAATTTTAAAAGCCACGATTTTAAGCATGCTACCCGATCATAAACAACGAAGGGGAGGGAAAGTGCACTCGCACTCAGAAAGGCCTCAAGAATACAAATAGCATCTCGTTGTGTCTGTTTTTTCTTTAAACAATAATCTATTATGTTAGTGAAAGATAAAGATACCAGCTGAAGAAAGATAGTAATATTTTCTATAGAATTCAATATCGAGCTTCAATCTCAATATATCAGTTTGCAATTCCAGTGCAACTAGCTCTTTTATCTTTATTTCTTGATTTTCCTTCTACATCTGTTAATTTTTTTTAAAAAAATGTTTCCAGCTTGAATGCTAAGGAACTTGTTTATGACAAAGACAAGACAAGTTTCGATATCAAAACTGTGATAGAGGTGTTCGCTCCTGTCCAAGAATTGAGTTCTTGTATTTGACAACAATCAAGCCATTCCTTCTGGGATTTGTTTGACCATGTGTTTTAGTACTATGCATATGATCATAAACTAATTTGAGCTAAACATGATTTACGGAATGTAGTATTCAAATAGAAGGTCAGCTTAGTAAATTTAACTAGCATCATCATGAAGTATGTTTCCAAAAAGAAATATTTATTCTAAATAATATATTTAAAACAGATTTTGCCGCGCCGTGCAAATGCACGTGTTGCATATATGGTAGAGCCGACCCTGGTTAGCACATCTGTTACTCAACACGACAACTTGAGTAATGCAATCTTGGGAATTACAAACGCCTCTCGGGAGGGGGGAAGGGTCATGATCCTCTAACGACTATATACTCATTAATTACACTTGAAATACATGTTAGCTACATATGAATTACTGTAACTAACTTACACATTTTTGGCAACAGTGTCACTTTATTCACTCGCAAGTTAAGTTATTGGTGGGAGAGATTTTCTTCCAAAATTATTAAGCGGAGGAACTCTATTCAACTCCCCACAGGATTTCGCACTCTGTTGAATATTCCCCAAGACAGTTTCTAAACTCAATAACTTTAAAACTGATAGTTATTTAAATATGTATGTACGCCAAGAATGCATCCATTTCGAAAATTGTTTTTAAAATAAAATTTTATAGGGAGATACCGACTTTCATCTGTACAATAAATTTACGACAAGGTTAAGTAAGCACAGGTTTCAAAGGAATTTTGCTCAATTCATACTCAAAGTGAAAAAAAAAGATAAGCTGAAGTTTACGCTCAAATTTAAAATTTGAAAAGAGTTAATTTGAAATCATATTCACATCTTACGTATATACGTAAGCCTACCAGGCAAAATATAACGAAATAGGTCATCTTAACATGTTTATAGCGATCTGAAATGGCAGAATGCGTCTATATAATGCAATGTAAAGTATTGTGTGATACTTATTATTGTTTTAGACTTTTGAGGCTATATATGGATAACCAGTTTTACGACCTCTTATTTTTGTTCACAAATGATATTAATATGTTGGAAATGTGAAAAGAATGGCAAAAGCTATTGTATTTGGTCATGAACACAGTCATTCCCTGAAGGAGGGGGAGGGGGATCGTATTTTAGTTAGCGTTTCCAAGTACAGTCAGTACTTGAGGACTAATCCCGTCAAAGCAGCTATGGCAGAAAATATATGGGAAACTGTAGTCGTTGGCTCTGAGGTTTCCAATCACAAAACCTTTCCAAATCTTGAAAATAGAAAAACTGAAAATGAAATTCCGGACCAATCAACTAGGCTCCGAGCGAACGTTTCGACGAAATGTGCATATTTTTTTTGCATTTTCAGTCGTGTAAGCAAGGTACTTCCCAAACTGTCTGCCATACAAATGAAAGCCCGTGTGCCATGAGTTAAATAACGTCAACACTGAACTACAGAACAGTGGCGATTCACTATAGGGTATGGTTGGACAAATTCAGGTTCTGCGTGTATTTCAATGATGCTCCCCTGAAGTCATGAGGAAGACTGGAGATAGGAGGGATCGAAAAAATCGAAAGTTTGAGGACCCCTTTGCGGCAGTGCAGAAAAGTTGTGCCTGTATGTAAATATTACCCCTGCAAAAGTTCAGAAATTTAGGATAATATCTTCTGTTCTGATAGGGCCTATGAAGTTTCGAAAATTTGGTAAAAAGTAGGAAAAATCTAAAATTTTGTAAATTTTCAATAGAATCGTAGGCTCTTTCGCGGTAGTGGGGAAAAATTATACGTACATGTAGGTATTACCTGTGCGAAATTTCAAAACCCTAGAATGATATCTTATGTTCTGGCAGGGGGTGCATAATTTTGAAAATTCGTTGAAAAATTCAAAGCATTTATCTTTTCTTATTTTTTTAATTCTATACATTTATCACAGCATCTTTCATGATAGTAACGAAAAGTTGCGTTTACAAATATTTACTTACTATAAAAAGTTTCAGAACCCTGGGATAATATTTTCTCTTCTAACAGTTGGCCTGAAGTTACATATTTTTTCTTACTAGTACATGAGCCATATTCTTTCAATCACAATAACTAACTTGTTTCAAGTAAAGCAGCAACATTTTATAACTACACAGTTGTTAGGCTTCAAATGTTTCATTCATACAAATGTCTGATCGATTAGCATATTCATGTTTATGTTTTTAACAAACAGAAAAGTAAACAAATACATTATATAAAACTTACGGACTTTCAATTTCGAGTTCGTGAATTTTTTTCGCAAAGGTTTCACAATTTACATTTTATACTGACCCTTGAACCTGAATGATGGCATACTGTTTCTGGATTTCAAGGTAGTCCGAATGAAATGAGGCTTTCATGACCGAACTGGAGGCTTCCTTAACTAGTTGTACAGTTCTTTTAACATCTTGGGTGTGGTATGGGAAGTCAGTGAATGACCATTCAGTTCGAAACCTCTTCTTGCAGCGTTGTTTGCGGATCCTCGGATGTTATGTTATTCAAGACTGTAGTGGGGTCACTTGGGTCGTCTGCCAGTCGATTATGTCAATGTGGTCCTTAACTTCAGAATTTCTTTTAGGAATGTTGAATTTGCGAACACCATCAGCTTCACCTGTTGCTTCAACTTCTCTGGCTCTGGCTTTTATAATTCTTCGAGCTGCAAGTGTTCGAATATGTGTTCTTTCATCGGTTAGCATCGCAATCAGAATGTTTTCTAGAGATGCGAAGAAAACATTTCACGAAATCACATTGTCGAGGTGTGTTTTATCGAAATATCTAGAGGTCACAATGAATTGGTGAACGTGTCGAGCTCCATCCTTAATTTAATGATGGACTTTGATACGGAACCAAAATGGAACATTCACTCTCACAATGAACCCCACTATGGTGTTTAGGCTGTGCGACGGTTTCGTTGTGGAAACATACAGTCGTAAGATCCACATTCTAAATATTGGTTTTAAAAAATATTAATACAGTATGTTAAACTTGCAGTTAACCAGAAATTTCCAAGAATTGTGCTATATATTTTAAATTATGCTTTATGCTTTATTTTCTAAAATTATGCTTTTAAAATTAGTTTCTTCTGGACCCTTAGACAACCACAACTATGTTCAAGGTACCAACCATATGTGTAAATTGCTATTATGCTTTTTATGCTTTTGGGTTGCCCTACTTATTAGGAATGGATGGATCAATCGAAGGCATTTAATTGGCTCATATGTTACTAATGAAAGCTGCTCGCAGCCGTCCAAAGATTTTCTAATGCTGCCAGAATGAGACGAAGGGCCAGAAGTGGAACCATCAAGGAACTGGAACAAGTGATGAATTGTAATTCATTAAAATGAAGGGGCAAACAGACCATTGAACCAAGTTTGCCTAACTTCAATTCAAAGCGGTGCGGTACTCCATTATGTACTCCTGTGTTCAATGGGCGGTGTCCGGTGTTCCATAAAAAAAAAAAAAAACAATAACCTGTTGAGACCTCCGAGCATCTCTGTTGTGACATAATTGATAATATTTCCATAAATGTCCAGACTGGATCTAGAGGTAGGTGTAACGTGTCCAACGTAGACAGAAAGGGGTTCTTCACAAGAGAATAATATTCTTCCATTAATGCTCTCTGATAGTACTTCTCGCCAAGCTTTTCTCTTGACAATGTGTTATCAAGTCGACCATCAAAGACCTAAAATAAAACCATATGCATTTTCCAAACTCTCACAAGTTTTTTTTTTTTTTTTTTTTAATGCAGTACGAGATCTTTCTCTTGATATTTTGCTCTTGTCAACCACTAACGTTGTATCCGATGTACTGATTAGGCCTACAAGCACAAAACACCTGTGGCTATGGCAGCAGTGGCTTGAAGGGGTACCCCGAACCTTTGACTTAATATGGCGGTACTTGTAGGCTTAGTTCGCATTTGGGACATGCAGTTTGAGGTCTTCCGACATTCTCCTCCATTTCGTTTGCGTCTTCCTTCTCTGAGGATATTGAATTTGTTGTTCTGAACTGCATATCCGGCTGCGATAACGATGAGCCATGAAACGAGTTGATTCAGACATTACTTTCAGAACTACTACGAAGATGTTTGACTTTCTATTGAGACACTTGAATTATAATCGTTTCTTGCACATAGACCGGGCGGATACACATAAGTCGCTTTGTTCTTTAATCGGTCAGAAATGCCTGGTACTTTATTATCCTAGGGTTCTGAAACTTTTTATATAAGTTAAATATATGTAAACGCAACTTTTCGTTACTACTAAGAAAGATCCCGTGATAAATGTATAGTATTAAAAAAAAGTTAAATGTGAATTTTTCAACAATTTTCAAAATTTTGCACTCCCTTCCAGAACATATCATTCTAGGGTTTTGAAATTTGGCACAGCTAATACGTATAAGTAGGTACAACTTTTCCGCACTACCCCGAAAGGGCCTACGATACTATTGAAAATTTACAAAATTTTAGATTTTTTCTTTCTTTCTTTCTTTCTTTTTTCTTTTTCTTTTTTTTTTACCAAATTTTCGAAACTTTATAGGCCTTGCCAGAACAGAAGATATTATCTTAAGTTTCTGAAATTACGCAGGGTAATACTTACATGCGGGCACAACTTTTACGCCCTACCGCGAAGGGGTCCTCAAACTTTCGATTTTTCCGACCCCTCTTCTACTGGAGAAGTCTTCAACGTAAAGTATTTTCCAAGAACTATACAGAACGGGATGGATCTGTAGTGGTGTCTGATCACATGAACGCAGCAGACTGCGTTCTACTTTTGGTGACGGAGGTGTTAAAACTTGTCAAGTTTCTCCACTTTCGTCTCGTAAGGAGGCCTTCAGTTGTCAGAGCATGTGTACAACTAGGATAGTCGTATGTGCTCTTCCAGTAATTTGCATCGAATACACGAAATACTATTACAACTTTAGGTGATTGCTTTATAGTGTACAATAGCTCGAAGACACTAACTAATTGGTACATATTTTTTGAGGGCATCATACACGGCGCAATATTCTTTTTCCATACATCAGACACTTAATTGAGGGATGAAAATAATGGAAAAATACAGGAAGACATCTCTATATCTCGTTAGGCTAGTGATTCCAAGGTTGTTAAGAAAGATTCTATCAAAAAGCTGAAGAGGTGAGATTGGGTGAACGTGATATTCCTTCTATCTGTAGAATTCATTAAGTAACAAAAAGCACTCCAGTCTTTAGGGAGCTGTCATCACATTGATCAACAATATTTCTCAGTTGAATCTGCCATACGTTTCCCATGACATATTTGGACATGTGGATATAATGTCTACTACACATGAGGACAAATTTCCAGCATTAACTATAGCAATATGTTTGTAATTGTACATGTATAGCTTTGCAAGCTGTATATTAAATGTTGTCTCATGCAGTAGTATTCTTCAAAAGAAGAAAATAATTTTCCTTTTATGATTCAGAGATGTTACAATCCATGACTATTAGCGGATTTTCTTATTTCGATAAGAAAACCTGGAAACTCCAGGAGGAAGTGGCTATGTTTCAAACCTCGATAACCTTTCAACTACTAAACAATGTATCTCGAATCACAAAGAAACTATTTTAACCAGTGGCGCATGTAAAGGACGGTTTCCGGGATCTAACTTCCCTTTCTACAAAATACTATGGAGGAATATATGATTACTATAGGATATGTAAATGGAAAAAAATCACAATTATCTTGAAACCATATGGTCTTAGTACTTGAATCCCCTTTTTGATGACGTTCTCCATACGCCACTACTCTCAGTTCATCTTGATACAAAAAGATAATTTTAATACAAAAACCAAACATTTGTACCACCAAGAACCAATTCAATACATAATTTTTATTCCTAATATACCCGTTAGTTGATTTCGGATCTCAAGTATTTGATGGATACACATTTTAAAATTGTATCATTCTTGGACTTTTTTCTTTGCATAAATATAATGTTCTGAAGCGGAAAACTATGAATATTTTCTTCCCTAGCATTAGCTGGCAACACTGAAAAAATTTCACAAACAACTTACCATTTGTGTGTGCGAACAGTTTCCTTGTAAGCACGCCACGCTGGTCTCGAATGCAACTGCCCCTATTGAAGCTTTGTTCCCCTCCTCTGGGTCATTCAGCCCTCGATAGTGTAAGCTCCAGTGAAACTCGCGGGCATTTCCCTGATTCAGACAAACTCTCATCGTCACTTCCACTCCAGTGGGTAACATCCATTGGCTTGGATGCGCTGATGAACAGCAACCGTTGCAGTGAAATGCCAGCTGAATATCTGGCCATTTTGGAGGATAAACGCGAACTTGAATAATACGAGATATTTGTCCACGTTTCACCTCTGAAAATAGAAGAAAAGAAAACGAAAATAAATAATCAAGTATCGACTACTTAGTGTACATTATGCTTGCGTTTAAAAATAAACAAATAGTACTATTAAATATTAGTTTGACAAAAGAATGAATAAACAATATTAGAAGAGTAAAATGAAGTAATGATCTACTGTAATAGTACTGATCTCATAAATACCATAAACATAAGACAACATAGAGTCGACAATAAAAGAAAAGAAGAATATTCCTGCATATTGTTCATATTTTCTGAATCAACTAACCAACTGGATTATGATTTTCGGGAAATTACAGCGAATGTACACGGTATTCCAAAAGTCACTGTGCTGTCATATTTCACTGTAAAGAGAGGGCCATGGAGTATGGAATTAAACAAGTTTCGACTTATTGTGTATTGTGTTGTGTTGACTGGAAACCAATAGAAAATTACGTATGTTAGACGATCTTTGAAGTCTTGGGTTTTTGTCACTGCTACTTATATATATATATATATATATATATATATATATATATATATATATAAGGTAGGTGTGCGCAATTTTGCCATGACTGCAATTCTGCCAGGTGCCTGTATTTCCGAACACGTTGGCATAAGTCGGTAGATGGGGCAAGTGTATAGATAGATAGCGCATGATGAACATGTTTTGTTCCATTTCGATGGGTAGAAGCTAGGCGCGAAAAACAGGCAGTCAGAGAATGTGATAGACGTAGTGCTGTTATAAAATCGAGAACAACAAAATGCGGTCCATTGTTCCAGAAGGAAGGTTTGAAGCTGAGTGGTATGTATTGTATTGTGAAGACGAATGCTTTATGTCAACAATGATAAGGGTGATGTGACGTTGTGTATTGTACATTGGGAGTCATATTGTCACCCCATTTGTGTAGTCTTTCGAAGTGCTTGCAATTTCGCCAAGCAGAACAAAGGGTGCTGAAATTGGAACCTGGGCGAAGGAATATACAAATATACACCAGCAGCCTACAAGTACGGCCACACAGCATGTTTCTACCAATCAGACGTCCGATTATGATAGTGATTCAGGTACACAGAGCAATCGTAACTAGAGGAGAGACGCGTTTGCCAACATTATGTCTACCCCAAGGAGAAAAGTCACTACAAAGAATACGCGCAGAGCCATAAACAGTCGGGCTACCGTTACTAACAGATCATTATTTCCAGAAACAGATTCCAGGTCAAAAACATCAACGGGAACATCCAGAAGAACAAGGTCGACACAGCATGGGCTTGAGATTACAACCAAACATTCTAATAGTTGTACAAGTTGGTTTTGTTTTCTGTGTGCACAGAATTTTGTAAAAGACATGAGACTTTGTGAAAGTTTTGCATGTACTGTTCATGAAGAGTGTGTTGGGTTGGCGAAAGCAGATAAGGATTTTTTCTGTCTTCAATACTCTCTGTAACATTAACAAAAGTTCACTGTTATGTAACATGTGTTACTTAGTTTACTGTCAATACTAATCATAATAATAATAAATATTTACTAATGATTATATATTATGTTTATTAAGATATTCATGGGATGAAAAGTATTGTACCCAGTATTTGTTTTGTCGAGCGGTTTGACTTGTCACCTTTGTTTACAGTAGGGGTGGCAATAGGGTGTATGCAATTTCGCCAGTTGCATACTTTTTCTTTTGTATATGGAAGTACCATACAATTAGCGTACAGATTTTATTTTTGTCCCACAGATAACTTAAACCGTATACTATCCATTTCCAGTACGGGCGTACTCGCCATACCTATCAGGAATTTGCAACAGTCGTTCAAAGCTTAACGTGGCGAAATTGCACACACCTACTTTCTATATATATTACTAGCAGAATATCCGTTCTTCGCATGGGGAGAATATGTTTCATCTTGGACATAAAGGGCTAAATTTGGCTTTAAACGGCACAGGAAGTATCACTGTTCATCTCAGCAACCACCAAAAACTATTGATTCGACACTAATGTTGGTAATTTTCGATCATGTTGAAATATTTTCCTTCTCCCCAAATCGCAAAGTGAAATGATAGAAACCATCCCAGGCCCGAACCTCATCTATGTTGAAAATTTGATCGAGATCGGTCGGGTGATTCGAGAGTTATAAAGTCACAAACATAGAACATAGTCACTTTCATTCTTTCATTATATATATATATATATATATATATATATATATATATATATATATATATATTGTAAAACTTTGTCTCATATAAGATTTTTGGGTAGAGCATTTAATAAAAAGAGCGTCCGGAATCGACTTCCACTACCCGTTTTATTATAAAACTTTTCTTTATAAAAGTATTTTTACAAAATACTATCAAATTGATCTTTCTAGAATCAAGGTGAGTTATAGGTGGTCTTTGACCGTAAGGTCGCAGACAGGATCTCCAACAGAGCCCCGAAGCAGGCAAAGAGGAGTGGATTTTAGCTGCCCAAAGGTCCGAAACAAGCAGTGGGTAGATTAGATGGCCAACAGAACCCCGAAGCAGACAACGCGGCTGAGGTTGGGATTCCCAGTCAGAGCCCCGAAGCAGGCAAAGCCAGGAAAATGATAGGCGTAGTCCCGAAGCAAACTAGAGGCCCTGGGGTTAGGTTACTCCTAAAGTCCCGAAGCAGACAATAGGAGGGTCACCAGAAAACTGGTGTCGAGTTGCCTTCGTCCATCCAATTTATAGGGTCCTTTTGGGTGGCGGTGACGCTGCTCCTCCGATGTTGTCTTCTGCTCCATGGGAGGGGCCAGAAGCCGTCGTCTGTATGTGATTATAGGTCCCTCTGGTGGGAGATCCTCTTGCTGAACCATGTGGTGGTGTTTGTAAACATTGATGCGTGTAATTGCTTGTTTACGACATCACATAGGATATTACAATATATATATATATATATATATATATATATATATATATATATATATATATATATATATATATATATATATATATAGAGAGAGAGAGAGAGAGAGAGAGAGAGAGAGAGAGAGAGAGAGAGAATGCCCGAGCAATAAGGACGAATTTGAATTTCGCACCATTTTGTCATATGACAGTTGGCAGCCGTGGTTTTACCATGTTTTTTTTATCCTCTATCCTTCCGATTAATAGCCTGTGTGGTGAGCATTGTTGGTTGGTGTTTATTTCGGTATGGAGCATTTTATAACAAAGCAACGCATCCAAGTGATTAAAAGTTATTACAAAAACAAGGAAAGTCCCACAGCAACCGTTCGAGATTTGCGTGTGACACTTGGATGCAATGTTGCTCCTACTGAATCATCAGTTCGGAAGTTGGTCCTGAAGTTTGAGACAACGGGTTCAGTGTTAAACGTTAAGCAAACTAGAAGACCGCGTTCTGTTCGAACAGAAGAAAACATTGCTGTCGTGCGTGACAGTGTGGCCGTAAGCCCCATGAAATCAGTTGGCCGACGAGCTCAGACGAGCTCAACAATTGAATTTATCACCAAGTTCACTGCATGAAATCCTGTCGAAAGATCTGAGAATGCATGCAAACAAGATTCAACTTACACAAGAGTTGAAGCCTACAGTACAGATCATGGAAAGATACATCGATTTGCTCAATGGGTATTGGCTCGACAAGCGGAGAACGAGAACTTCACGACAAGAATAATTTTCTTAGATGAGGTACACTTCCATCTCAGTGGGTACGTCAATAAGCAGAACTGCAGAATTTGGGGTACAGAAAATCCACAAGTGACTGTGGAAAAATAGATGCATCCTCAACGCACGACTGTGTGGTGTGGGTTCTGGGCAGGAGGAGTGATTGGCCCGTACTTTTTAGAAGACGATGAGGGAGGTGGCGTCACTGTGAACGGCGACTGTTACAGACACATGCTTTCAGATTGTTTTTTTCCCAGTTTTGGATGAAATGGAAATTGAAAATGACGATTTTTGGTTTCAGCAAGATGGTGCGACCTGTCACACATCCCGTGAAACAATTGGTCTGCTGAATGAAAAGTTTCCTAAAAAAATATCTCTTTGCTAGGAAATCAGGAATGGCCTGCCATATCATGCGATCTTACCCCTTGTGACTTTTTTTGTGGGGATTGGTGAAATCTAAAGTATATGTGAACAAACCACAAACAATACAACAACTGAAGGATGAAATTAAGAGGGTTATTAACGGTATCACACCAGATGTTTGTGAACGCGTCATCGCAAATTTCAATGAACACATTGTTCATTGCCGTGCAGCATTGGGTGGTCATATGCCGGATACAATTTTTCATACATAAATGTGAGAAGCTACTCAATGTGTTTATAAATTTTTTCCAATATATTTTATATTAGTTTTATAGCACTTTAATATTCGTCCCTATTTCTTGGACTCTCTCTCTCTCTCTCTCTCTCTCTCTCTCTCTCTATATATATATATATATATATATATATATATATATATATATATATATATATATATAACCTAGTACTAACCATCTGATCTATATGACGGTTTCAACTGCACAAAGACTTTTGGAACACACACACGTATCTTCCGTACGTCGAGGAAAACAGCAATCCAGTTGGTTACGTTACTCCATTAATATACAAACAAAAACCATGTGTTTATTAAATGACTAATAAATGCATTAGCTGATTACTGTGCGTCAAAGGTAATGACAGAAATATGTACTATACTCTCTCTGTGTAAAATACAGGCAATGATTTCCTTTTGTTTTCATTCCAGTAAAACATTAATTTAACACAAAAATATAAATCAACATACTCGTGGTCTACCAAGCGATGATTTTCAAATATAACGTTGCTCTAGGAAACATAATAGTAATTTCGTAGGCATTATTGTGGTCTAGGGAACACATGGTTATATTCTATAAACCATGAGGATATAATCATGACATATTAAACATAACTATAGTTCAAAGGGCAATCATAATCTAGAGGACATTATCATGGTTTAATAAATATAATTGGTCTAGAGAATATAATCATAATCTAGAGAATATTATCACGATATGTAAACACAAACATGGTCCAGATAACAATCATAATCTAGGGAAAATTACCCAGATATCATGGTTTAATAAACATAATCGTCGACTAGAAAACGTAATCATAATCTAGAGAATATTATAATTGTATAATGAATATAATTGTAGTCTGAAAGATACAATCATAATTTAGAAAATACTATCACGTATTTATGATCATAATTATATTGTAAAGAATGTACCATAATTTAGAGAGTATAATCATGTTTTAATGGACGTACGTGTATCTAGGGAAAGTAATCACAATCTAGAAGGTACACTTATGATTTAAAGGACGTAATCATGGTTTAGAGAACATAATACTAATGTAGAGAACATCATGGTATAATAAAATTAATTGTTGTTTACAGAATGATCATAATTTAAATATTATTTTATGGGTTAATGAATATAATCGTATTGTAAAGGACCTACCACAATTTAGAGAACACAGTAATAGTTTAACAGACGTACGTATCTGTAGTCTGAGGACACACATATGTGGTCTAGATTAGTGAACATTAATCTAGAATATATGGTGTAATGGACATACTTATGGTTTTGAGGACGTAACCATAATGTAGTGAATATTATAATAAATATAATCACAGTCTAAAGGACATTATCATGTTTAATGAATATAATCGTGACATAGAGAACAATCATAATATAGAGGATATTATCATTCTTAATGAACATAATTGCGATCAAGAAAACATAAAATTTAGACGATATTATTATGGGTTAGTGAACATAATTTTTGACTAGAGGAAGTGTCACAATTTAGAGAGAATATGGTGAAATGGAAGTATCTGTGAGCTAGAAGATATAACTATAATCTATAAGTTATATTTGTACGTGTGGTCTAATGAACATAATCGTGGTTTAGGGAACGTAAATATAATTTACAGTACAAATCATAATCTAATGAACAACTGTATAGTGTGAAACTAAAGAAATTATCTGCTCAATATTTTGAAAATAGTTCCTAATTTTTGGAAATGAGACTATTTTTGATAATATTAAACTTAATAAAACAAAATAATGATTATACTAACTGGAAGATCTCAGCTTAGCAGTAACGACTGTTTCACTATAGACATTTATATCGTCCTGAACATATAATTTTAAACAGTTCTATAAATGTGACATGCTTTAAGGTGAACGAACGCAAGGTAAGAATTTTCATCCGGGAGAGAAACTTATTTCCATCTTCACATTAAATATCGATTCCAATCCTTGTAATACACCACTCGTTGTCAAGATTTCTTTTCTCTCCTCCGACCGTTGTATCTACTTCTTCCTTCTCCCCTTCCTACTCTTCACTTTCCACTCATACCATTTTTGCTCCTCTGCCACATTATATATACTAAAAATTTCTCCATTTCTGGGAGAATTTAACCCCACCTCAACCTGCTGCCTTCCTACTCCCCCATAAAGTCATCTCGTTCGCTAAGCTTTAAGTTAATTCCTCGTTAGATCTCACAAGGCAAAAGCAAGGACGATTCACGCGAAGTCCCATTTATCGTGATTTATTAGCCTTGTAATTTCCCGTACGGAAGGTTAACACCACGTACGATATTTCGACCTCACATAAATGTATTATATATATATATATATACATTTTCTGTTACTGTGTGGAATGGGGGAGACAGAGGGGTTAGGAGGTGAGGGAATACACTTGCAAACAAATATAGCTATTATGTAGCTCAGAAGAGAAAATACGGGACAGAGAGAAAAGTGTGGGTTGTTATTTATTGCAAATTGGACTCAAATGTTTTTCCACATTTTATTTACTGTTTTCGTTTAATTTTGTGTAGTAAGAGAGAGGGGGACCCAGAAGAAAATTACGGACACTAGAATGTATTTTGAGTATTCTTTACATGAATAGAACTAATTCGAGCACGGACAAGTAGCTAAAGTTGGTACTTCGTAATCCGGAGATCTCGGATTCGAATCTCACGGCATCCATAACTTTTTTTAAAGATATTCGCCAGTTCCACCAAAGTGGTCGTCTTTTCTATTAATTTTCCATATTCTTGTTAATTTTCCTGTATGAAATGACCTTAAGGTTCAATCTAAAGTTTTGTTAATAAAATAAATAATAATATTCAAATCAGAAAGTTTGATACTAACGTTTTACAGAGATGGCTCAAGAAAGTTTTTGTGAACACGATGTTTTCTTCTGTTGTTTAACAATAAAAATGGGTATTCTTGGCTGGCAAGAGCACTAACAATAGAAACTAACACAATACTAAAAGAGGAAAGTAAACAGGATTTAATATTATAAGAACACTCTCTTGCTGATTTCTGCGACAGCGTAATTTCTAAAGAAATCACAAACGTAAGGCACTTCGAGCAAAATATATCAGAAAGGTCTGGTTCTTTAAAATCAAGAGTTCATAAGGGAAAAAAGGATCCGAAAATTTTCTATTAGATTTTGATCATTGCGGGATTTATTCTAGGTCTTTCATTTGGTCGTTTCTTGCCTTTTTCTCATTGAACTTTGGATAGAACCCATTTGAAACGTAGGACCTAGTATAAGGAAGCATACAGTACTTTGCAAATAGACAGAGAATAATCGTAAATATTGTAAAATTTCGTCTTTGAGTGTAGAGCTAAAAGATGGTACACGGACATTTTGGACTTTTCCCAATCACCTTTTTATTATAAAAAGTTTCCTTTCATACAGTAGTAGTAAATATTACAGATTAAACATACTAAGGTCCTCTTGCGTCCTACAGAAGGGGATAAAATTCAGAGACCAGGCGCCCTATGGAGTGGTGAGGTGTTTGCAGAACCCCAGCAAAAGAAACTCTCACTGATAAGGCGTCCTACAGAGAGGAAGTGATGATCAATTGGTGGAGATTGATGCCTTCTGCGATGACGTGGCTCCTTTTATCCAGAAATATTGCTGACTTGATTAATCTTCGTCACTTGGCGATCATTGACGATGGTTGACGACATTATCTTCATGGTTGTCGTCTCAAGTGTGATTACAGCCAGCACGTGGTGTTGGAATCACGTGTAGAACCTTGAAACGTCATTGTTAAATACAGGGTTGTACCTCAAAACATTGCCAGGAGTAATTATTCCATAAAACTGATTCTTTCATATCAACTTCTGATCCTTATTTTATAAGATCTCACTATCCCTTTAATCAATATCTTATATCGCCAAGAATTCGCCGTGGTCAACTCTAAAGTATTATTGGCATTTAACAACAAATACGGTCGAAAGACAGGATATACCAGTATACCAATTTGACAGATATCACTTAGTTGAACAAAATGGTATATGCCAGTAGAAAAGCTCATGTGTAATGTACAAAAAAATCTAGAAAAAAATATTTTTGAACACTTACAAACTGATACTATACAAGAACCATACTACATATTCTGGCGAAACCGATACTAAAATATACACTCATGAACCATTCATTATGACACTCAATAGATGACAGTACATACAAGTATAGTTAACGAGACAACGCCCAAAATTATCATTAATTCTTAAAATTTAATTTTCATTGAAAGAAAATATTGTCCAGAAACGAAATACATATCACAAAAAACTCAACAAAATGTGTTGCTTTATGATAAACTCACATGCGTAGGTTTCAATACAGAAGAGGAAAAACGAATTTTTGTAGTGCTAAAAGGTATGTCATTCATTACTAAACCTTTCTATTTCATGTGTGCTCTCGGAAAATATGTGAAACATACTTCGGCCTCACTCCTGCCGCTCTCCTACGAACGAAACCTCCCCTTTGCTTTGGAGGAAAGAAGTGAATGACCTCGTCTGTGTTGCCAATTTGTTATTCAGTCGTTAAGTCTTGGCGAGTAAAGATCGTAGGCTACTTAGAATGTCTAACAAGACAGTGCACAGCGGAGCTCGTGAAATAGTTCAACGTGGTAACCCTGTCCGCATCCAGCTATTAAAGGATATCGGCCACAAGAACTTGTAACTCCTCTTTCTAGGAACACACGGGCAAACACACATCGACAGCAGCACCAGAAGGGGCACACCTGAAACAGAAAGGCTCTAATATGATGCAGTGGATAATTCTTATTCTGTTGGAATAATTTATTTATTTGAAACTGGGAAACAGGGTTTGATTTCAGGTAGTAGTTTATGTAACAGCTGTAGCCTACTAGATCTCATGTGCTCTAGAAGATCAAAAGAACTGCTAAAATTCCAAAATAATACTTTCGTTAGTTCCATTAATTTACTTTTGTTAGTTCCGTTAGTTCTATAACGTAAATTCCACTAAATTTCAATAATCAGATGATTCCTTTTCGTATGTATAGAAACATTCACACTATAGTATATTAACTATTTTGTTCGGACGTTTCTTATGAACATTCCACTTGGTCAAAGAGATTGAGAGACTTTTTGAGTAATTTACAGTTTTATTCCCATATTTGGAATGGAATTCTGTTCGAAGACCTGATGTGTTATATTTTATTACATTAAAATTATTAAGAAAGTTTAACCTGGTTTCATCCAACTTTGAGTAACTCAATTTACGTTTGTATGACAAAGCGCAAAGCTCTTTATGGAATTACGATAATTTAGAAATTGCAATACTATTTACTTATGAACGGTGTCTCATTAGGTCAAACAACTTTTTATAGATTAATTGAATGATATATGCCTTCCATGTAAGAAAAGTGTTTCAATCACAAATAGAGTATGCAGGCTACAAGTTTTACTAGGTCA
Organism: Thermobia domestica; assembly: GCF_964235325.1. Classification (NCBI taxonomy): domain Eukaryota; kingdom Metazoa; phylum Arthropoda; class Insecta; order Zygentoma; family Lepismatidae; genus Thermobia; species Thermobia domestica. The sequence continues at coordinate 98,047,762 of NC_137468.1, forward strand.
TTTGTTAATTCAACTAAATACCGTATGTGCTGTATACTGTCTCAGAAATCCAAGTCAGTTGCTAGGGAAATATGATGCTTTGTTCAAATGGTAAGCCAGCCAGAGATTTGTTCAAATATTAGGTTATATAGTAATTGCAGACACCTATTAAATTTAAAATGTTACTTAGTTATATCTAACATTACGCGTAAAATTCACATCAACCAGTTAGTTATATCTGGTTGATGAGAATTTTACGCGTAATGTTCCTTTGCAACACAAATTTTCTATAAGCCGTGAATCAGAACAGCTTAACATTGGATTCAACAACATGGGCTTCTGCTATGTTGAAGTCTTGTATACTAACCATATAGTCAGGAGGAATCCTTCAAGAAATGTATGTTATATTTTCAGAACAGAAAATACACTGAAGAAGAAGATACAATGATACAAGGATACAAGAATTTGGTATATCGTAGGAAAATATATCGTAGGTATATCGTAGGTATATCGTAGGAAGATCTTGTACGGATTCATTCCATTGACTATCTTTTACTCTCAGGATCGAAATGTAATAGCCAGGTTACATCACACGTTACGACTCTACGAAAGAATTCTGGACAATCCTCAGAGAAACACTGCAAATAATAGTCACGTTCGTCCATATTTGAATAATCTCTCTGACCAAGAACTGTTTAGTCCAGCGAGCACAAATTTATCCGTACCAGATCGCTGGATTATTTCTGCTATACCTGTGTGCTCCATGATTTGTTTCGTGGTAATGTATTTGTCTCTTTGGACGAGTTCTTCAATAAAGGGTGCCTTTTTTATCGGTTGTAATGGTTGACAACGTACCTGATAGTGGCTGGTTCTGGATGTTGTAATCACCACGCCGAAACCTCTGAAGTCATCGACACACATTACTTTGATTATTCTTTGTCCCATACATTAGCATGAGCTTACTATGGATCGATGTTGCTGACTTATCCTCGAATTTGTAGAGAAATTTGATAACTGAAACTAGTCGTAGTAGAGTGCCACGTTGCTCATTTATAGTGACTTAACTGCAACAAGAGCAAATAAAATTAGTTATGGGTTGGGTAATAAAGGACCAATGCTTCTACCTACAAAATTCCATTTCTCTAGTGCTTAGTATTGCAGCGCTACAATGGAATATGTGTTACTTTCTAATCAATCTTTGTACAGACATGTAAACAAAGGGACAAACTTACCAAAGTTAAGGCAGATCACTAAAAAAATATATGTACTTTTAATTACCAAGGGCCGCGTTGGCTCAGTGGTTGGGCGTTCACCTCTGGTGCATGGGGTCCTTGATTGGATCCCAGCTCGTGCCAAGTGAGATTTGTAGTAGACAAACACCGTGTGAATGGGTTTTCTCGGGGTTCTTCCTTTTTCTCCCACATTCTTCATTCAACTATTTTCATTCATTTCTCATCATCACCGTCTCGTTTACTCTAGCCAGCATAAACGTGGGATGTAAAATTTAAAGATTTCATTTCATTAAAAAAAAAAAAAATACCAATAAAGTTAAGCAACTTCAATAAGTGTTGTAATGTGTTCAAGAAAAAATGCATTGAGTTTAGCAGGAAGAAAACTAATACTTTTGTTTGTTCGAAATGTTTAGTTTGAAGAGACTTCGGTTTCGTTATTGGTTCTAGTATTTGTAATCTATTACATTGGATAGTTTGACTTTAGTTTCATTTCCTTTTTATCACGTGTGCTTTTAAACACTAAAGAAGAAAGTTTTGTTCAGAAGCAAATTTAATATTAGAAAAAATATGAAAGTGATAGAAAACGAACTAACTGTTTCAACTAAATGATAAAAAATTAAAAAATGGAAATGACTACAAAAAAAATCAATCGGATTTTCCTGCGTTAAGATTTAATCCCTGAGCGTTTAGATTATATATCGAATACGCTTCCTCGTTCATTTTGAACTGAATACCTGAATGTGAAATAGGCAGCTCTCTCAGCATGACCGGGATTTGAGCTGATTTCATAATATTTGTGTTACTTGAAATTTTATTTTGTTTTCGTTTCATGTTTGTATTGGTATATCGTTTTTAAGGAATTTGGTTTTATCAAAAACCTTTTTTTAAATCTGTCTGTGTGTCCATCCAGGAGAGAAAATATCACGAATTACTTAGCAATCATTATCATCATCATAAATATTCTGCCATTATTCACTTGCTGCAACTAAGAATCTTCCATGCTCCATGTTAACCTTTTCGTCTTCATCTACGATTTTTCTCTTTTGAAATCGTCCATCAATTGCAGCCTCCTTCTCCCCTCCCTTTCTTTCCTGCCACCATACCCATTCGCACGTCCCTAATGATGTATTTCCGTTTTAGCTAATGTTGCAACCACTTTCTCTTCCTTTTCTCAATAATATTTAAAATTGTTCTTTTTTCCTTCACCATTTCTAACACCCTTTCACTCATTTGCCACTCTACATAGCTAATTCTCTCCATTCTTCTCTACACTCACATTTCGAAAGCTTCCAGTTATTTTTAATCACCACTAATTTTGTCTAGGATATGAAGGATCAAAATGTGGGGTTGAAGCTTATTGAATGATGCGATCAACCCTGTTTTTCGGTTCCCCATGTATTCCTATGGGAGTAGTTATATCATCTTCTTTATTTGATAGACCACCCGCAGTGCTGTTAAGATTAGTGGGTTAGCTAATATTCAGGATGAAAAATATTAATATTTTCGTGAAACATAACGCTATAACGAAACTAAAAGACTTTACGCCTGATAAATTTGAAGATCTACTTTTTTATTTTTAAATATTCATTCATCTTACTGAAGTTGCTGAGTGGAAAATGAAGTACAAGAAAATGCAAAAATTCAAATTTCAATTTTTAGGTTCTGTACACTGTGACAAACCAAACTCTTTGACGTAGTCTACACTACAACACTGCTACTCCCTATTCAGCGTAAGCTCTAAACTCCGATAAACAAAATATTTGTATCCTTCCGCTTGTCACAAATACAATTGGCTAGATGTATCACCCCCCACTTTCCACGGGGAAGAGCAAATTATACACGTGCATTTTCACAATACTGTCTCGTGTTGTCCAGATACTTAGGGCAGCAGCAGGAAAGAAATAAAAAGCTTGAAAAATTTAGAAAAATGATATAAATTTAGCTGGTAAGCAATTGTTGCTTACTGAGTAAAGGTTTCCCTTGTTGGTGTTCCACCACAACACTCGCGGAACCGGAATTCATGTGATCCATCTTTCAGACTTACAAGCAGAACACGCCTCCATAGTTGAATTGGCGCCATAATTACTACGCATGCTTAGTGTTTATTGTTATTATTTCATTAACGATACTCGATTGCAGTATTATTAGATAATCCGTATTATATTTTAGTCATTTATAATAATGTAGCAGTTTCATATGGAGCTTCATAGTGAAAGTAATAATCAAATCATATCAACTATTTTGCGGAGAAGTACAAGCGTCGGTAGGCCAATACCAAATAAGCGAGATTTAGTTTCACGTGGCTTTGTTTATGTCAGTTAGAGCTTAGGCCGAACAGGGTTTAGTCTTGTTCAATCTTTATGTGTAAATTGTATTATGCACTACGGCAGTAAAGAAAAACATACTATTAAATCTGTGAAATAATGCAATCTTATCTGATCTGTAGCTCCTTGATTGTCTGAAAGATTTCTTCTTTCTTATGTGATTGATTTAGCGTATCCTTTCAGCATCTACGTAACATACATGAGACAGAACCTACTGTTTAAAGGGACCACTACTCAGGCATTTATTTGAGGCTGATTTTACTGCCAGAAATCGAACCCATCTCATTGGTTAGAACCATGAACTGAGTGCCTTTTCCATATGGTATGCAGATGTCTATTTTCAGTCTGCTGGAGGAGTATCACACGCCAACGTTTTATCTATTCTGCGGCATATAAGTAATTTCTTATAAACGGGTCTAGGTCAAAACCCCCACACTCAAGAAATGTCAAAACGCCCACACGATCGGTCATAACTCCCACACAAATGGACAAATCTCCCAAACGCACGAACGGTCAAAACCCCCACAGCCAAAAGTCCCACACTCAAGAAATGTCAAAACGCCCACACGATCGGTCATAACTCCCATACAAATGGACAAAACAGCCACATATAGCAACGGTCATAATCCCCACATAAATTGACAAAACTCCCACACAAATGGTAAAAACTCCCACATGCAGAAATTGTCACAACTGCCACACAAATGGACAAAACCTCCACACAATCGGACAAATCCCCCGCACTCTGAAATGATCGTGATTGCACGTCTTCGTTGCGGCTATTTATGACGCCCACTTTAGTGTTTCTGTCATTAGAAAATAATGCAAGAAGAATAGTTGCAACATCAGTTTAAGTGGAATAAAAAATGTTATTAAAAAGTACAAGAGCAAGACATGCAACTAGGATCATTTCAGAGTGTGGGAGACTTGTCCGATTGTGTGAGGGTTTTGTCCATTTGCGTGGAGGTTTTGTCCATTAATGTGGGGATTGTGACCGTTGCTATGTGTGGGAGTTTTGTTCATTTGTGTGGGAGTTATGACCGTTGGAGGTTATGACCGATTACCAGTGTGGGGGTTTTGGCTGTGGGAGTTATGACCGTTCGTGCATTTGGGAGATTTGTCCGTTTGTGTGGCGTTATGACCGATTGTGTGGGCGTTTTGACATTTCTTGAGTGTGGGGGTTTAAGCAGTGGGAGTTTTGACCTGTTCCCAAACTGTAAGCAAGTGCTATGCTTGAGAAGATACCAAATCAGCACCCCATTAGTAGCATTGGCCTTACTCTGATCTAAAGTTCATTTTACCACATTTTCGACATCTTCCATCTTTTCGACTCATAGTAATACGAGTATTTTTTCTTGTTCTGTTCAGAGAACTGTATCAACAAATTTTCTATACAATTTAATTAAGTTCTCACGGCACAAGACACTAAATATAACGTATAACGTTTAATATGTAATTGTCCTGTATACAAGTGTCGTATATTTTATGTCAATCACAAGATTCGCCATTCCTGCAATTCATTTTTCTTTTCAAACTCATCATCAAAAACAAAATGAGATCGAAATTTTATAACAGTGAAGAGTAACCATTTGGCAGTTAATTGGTGAGAGCTTAACTATTATTATTATTATTATTATTATTGTATTTAGTTTAATGATTCATGATAATACGCCAAGACTTAAGGGATACGGTGATGATGAGACGGGCCATAATGGTGGAATGACGTAAATGGAAGGACTCCAGAAAACCTCCACACACGGTGTTTGTTCACCACATAACGCTCTTGGTGGGAGCTGAAATCGAATCAAGGACTCCATGAGTCAGATGTGAGTGTTCTAGCACAATCGCCCTATTATTATTATTATTATTATTATTATTATTATTATTATTATTATTATTATTATTATTATTATTATTATTATTATTATTATTAATAATCCAGATTGACAAAATGCCACTGTAAAAATACTAATTAAGATTTAGAAAAATATGAAGTTCTTGGCTGTTACTTTAGACTTACTTTATATTTCGCACACACTGTGCAAAAATTAATGAAACATATGATCGCAATTTTTCCTCGAACTAAATCCAAAATCAAAATGTATTATGAATCTTGGAGTCAATTATCATAAACAAATTCTGAACATGCCATTAAAGAAAACAAAGTCGTCATTTCCATGTGTTAAACAAAGTGATTAAAAGAAACACACACAGAAAACTCATATTTTCAAAAGACCGAACTATAACATTAATACATGAGAACAGATAAACGGAAGTGATAGAAATATCTACTTACGTGTCAATCTTAATCGCAATAGACAGTATAAAAGGTAAAATATACCAAGAAACGTTTATTACATGAAGAGAGGCTTCGGCTCTGTTAATAGCCATTAATACTTTGAAGACAGCCTTTGACTCTATCAACAGCCATTAATACTTCGAGGGGAGCCAACGTTTATGTTCTTTAGCTAAGGGAGATGATAGTTAAGGAAAGTGAATGATGATGAAAGAATCGGTGGAATGGGAATGTGGGACTCCACGGACCAGAGGTAAGCGCTCTACCAGTGAGCCATCTTGTCCTCTGTTAAGAGATAGAGAGAAGTACTTTCTTGAAATTGATTCAGTGTCCTGAGAATAAATTACATCTCTCCAATTTATTAATCTTTTAATAGAACTGGAAGCGGTCTGTACTACTTTCAATTTCAACACTAATCTCCTCGGAGTGAAAACAGTAAGAGTCAGCAGGAAATAGCTTATTGATATAAATTCAGAGTCCGAAAAACAAGTTCCGTCTCGACATTTGCAACCATAAGTGGTATAAATCTATCATTTAAGTTCAAATATTGATACCATAGAGAGACGACAGAAATAGAAGCGAAGAATATTTTTTTACTAATGTGAATTCAGAATCCAAATAATATATTTTTTTAGCTCAACTCTTTACTGAAACCAGTAAAACTTCTGGTTTCAATATTAACTTCTTATAGCAATAATTGTATGATATAACAATAAACTACTATTTTTTAAAGATGGATTCTGCATTTCGAAGAACAGGATCCCTCTACTCCAATCAGAAGTTATAAATCTATTATTTTCAATTTCTTTCCATAATGAAAGCAGATTGATTTGATTTACCCTTGAATTTAGCTTCACTTTCAGCAGTAAGGCTATGTGAGATAGCTTACATGGGATCTAAACCATATGAGCTCTCGCCGGGAATCCAAGCCGGGTCTTCCACACCAAAGACAGGTACCCATAATTTGGAAATTTACCGTAGTTTCACACTGTGGAACGAAAGAAACATATTTGTATTTTAAGCTATCTAAAGCGGAGGATAATTCAGGTCACTTCTAAGCCCTACTTGTCTACATAACTTAGGTTATATGTATATACACTTAGTTCTGTACTTAAGATTTGCCTTTTTATTACATAATATGAAAGAAATGAAGAACAGTACGGCATAGTTTTCAAGTGTTTTCTTTCCATGTTATACGTAACTTGAAACATATAAGTCGTATAAGACTCCACTGATGTTGGAAGCGTAGAAAAAGGGAATAAAAAACGTCTCTCTCCCCTTTTTTCATAAAATAAGAGGGAAAACAGGGAGGAAAAAAGATGACAAGAAGCAAGTTAGAGGCAGAGTGTGAGGCCTGAAAATCCCTTCCCGTCACACTCTGGAAGCTTTCCAGACTTCATCTGCCGTGAAAATCTTACCTGAGGAGGCTATCGTGTAAGTGATGGAATTAGAGGCAGAGAGGGAAGAGCTTGCCAGGGTTGCCAGCACTTGATTGCCAAAGGGTTTCATAAAACGAACCTACGCTTACGTAATATGCCTTGGAAATCTAATTAGTGTATTTACTGGAAGAAGCAGATCATGTCAGGAGAGAGGTTATCGCTACTGGAAAAAGAAAGAAAAGAAGACTCAATCACTCTATATGAGAAAATATTACCTACGTGCATATTCTTATGAGAAAACCGAACTTCATATTAGACGTTAATTCTTTATCATCTAGTTTCTGTATTTAGTCCCACAATTAAAAGAAAAAAACAACCCATTTTCTTAGAATATGCTTTAAATTAAAGTGTTTCAATCTTTAACCTGAAAATTCATATCCTTATCTACAAAAGCCCAGCCGATTTCATAAATCTTATGTTGTTTTCTGATAATGCTTGTATCGTACATTCGCGAACGGTTTAAAGCATTACGTTGGTGATGGACGTGTCACAAGATCAAATTTCTCTCAGGACATGGATGTAATGTATTATTGTATACGGGGTGTTTCAAAACAACACCGACAACGTTTGGGAGGTGATTGCTGACACCAAGATAAGACGAAAAGTATTGACACACCTGGTTGCACAAAATTTTCCTTTTGGAGGTACAGGCTGCCGAAGACTTTAAAAAATGAAATTTAGAAGTTCAGAGCTCCAAAATTGTGGGACATACCGTAGTCGGGTAAAGACTTCACTTAGAAACTAATATGTGAACTATCCAAAAACACATGTTTCAGACTCCTAAGGTACTCATGCAACAATTTTTAAAGAGGCAGCTTGGTTACAGTCATTTAATTTGAAGTACTCCCCAACTACCTCTATAAAAATTGTTGTGGAAGTATCGCAGTATTCTGAAACATGGATATTTGAATAGGACCCATACTGGTTTCTAAATAAAGTCTTAACCCGACTACGGTAGGTTCCATGGTATTGGAGCAATGGACCTATAAAGTTCAGTTTTTTCATGTTTTCGGCAGCCTATAACTCCGAAAGGAAGCATTTCTACTCTCAGGTTGGTCTATACTTTTTGTCTAATCTTGGTATCAGGAATCATCTCCCACACGTTGTCGGTGTTGTTTTGAGACACCCTATATATTTACAATCCATTTCATTATCACTATTTTTCATTGTCTCCCTTATATTAAAGTATAGAAAACTGGCATATAAAACTCAAAACATACAAGTAATTTTCAAGTGTGAACTTGCCACACAAATAACATACAGAGAAATTTACAAGTATATTTTCAGTTACAACAAGTATCTTCACTAATCGAAGTGAAGTAGATTTCTCTGAAGCCTCTAAGAAAGCAATTCATTCTCTTAACACGAAGAAACACTTCGAAGACGAAAAAAGTTAATTTTGTTTATGTCCGAACAATTATAAGGTGTGTAGAGTAGTAATACTTAACGAGCAGTGCTGAGTTAAGGATTTTGTGTATCAAATCTAGAAAAAAAAAAAAAAAAAAACGTGAACAACCTGCCAGTTAACAGTATCTTTTGCTATATATTTGTACATAAGTAAATAAATAATAATTTCTTGCAGCAAAATAGAAACTGTCAATTACTATTGATAAGGTCTGACATACTTTGTTTAGTGCAACACAAGTCATTTTCTTAGTTTTTCTCAAAAACTATATACAGAGAGAGAAAAAAGTATGTGGCGTACGTAAAAACGTAGGTTATATGCATAAATCCTGTAGTTTTTGAACTTAACGAACTTAACGTGTACAGAGTATGTAGCATTCTACATCAAATGTATAACTGAAAACGTATGTTTCGTAACACTTTCCGTATAAGCGTTCCATCTATACGTAATTTCTGTATGAAAGAGACAACTATATATTCGCGGTCAGGATCTCACATATACATGGACGTGTATAATACATAGCTGAAGTATGTGACATACGTATACGTAAGTAATATACGGAAGACCGTTAGATGTCAAACATCCTACAGTGACATGATGTAATATGAAAGCTAGAAAAAGGCAGTATAGTATGTGCTTCGCACATATTTCCGTAGTAAACATATGGATTCCGTATATTTGTACAACACACCGCTATCCGCATAACGGATTTTCTCAGTGCACTTAAGAATTTCCTTTCAAGCATATTTTTTTGGTCATCTCACTACTCCGTACCGATTCTCTTTCAACAATAATTTAATTGAACGTAGAATATAAGTGTTGTGACCCTACATAGCGTAGTTGCTAATGCTCCCGCCTTTTGGTGCGAGTAGTTCCGGGTTTGATTTCCGGTGCAGGGTGTCGGAAAAGTGTAGCCGCAAGATGGCATAAATGGTCAGAATCGTTTAGCAGTTTTCTCATGCCAGCCATCCTGAGTAAGGTTTCCCCCCATGATTTTCTTGATTCACAGCAGGCAAATGCCGGGATGGTACCTAACATAAAAAGGTCTCAGGTCGCTTTCTTCTTTCCTATTCCGTTCTTCCTTTGGTACCTCCACTTGTAGTATGATAGCCGAATGACGTGCTAAAATGACTTAAACGGGCTAAAATGGCCATAAATGCCGAAAGTACAGAAATATGATTGCTAATTCCCTAAAACTTAAGGAATAATAATAATTTTAGGCCATATATAATCATTCTCGATAATGTGATAATTAAAAACTTAATGAATATGTATGAGTAACGCAGTGTTTGTGTCATCTTAAATAAACGTAGAGAATCAATTTTTAGGTTTATAAAAATATTAGTTTTGTTTAGCTTAACTAGATCCATCGACTAGTATTTGAGTTATCTTAGAACAATGTATTTCCGTTAACCACTAACAATATTGTAGAGTACGTGAAGGAAGGTGAGCTATGATATCTTTACCAGCACACGAAGCTGAAAAATTATATGAAATGTAATTTATCTAATTAAGGAGCTAGAAAGTAATTATATACTCGAATACTTACACGTTTTCTTTAAAATGCATTTCATATCCATCAACAGATGGGCGAGCTACAGAAGGTAACGACTTTTCTTGTGCCAGTGATATTAATTTAAGTGTGGTAAGGTATCAGGATTTGCTTTGACATTTATTGATTTATTGTCATCAAATACATAAGAATACGATGAGGGATAAAGTAATGGTATCAATGAAATACCGGTGAAATACAGGTCACTTTATATATATATATATATATATATATATTAGTTTCTTCACTATTAGCAGGCAATGATGAATGTAGGTTGTAACTCGTTAACTAACCATTTGTTTCATACATGTTACTCAAAATGTTTCGATTTTTTTTATTGATGGAATTTTATTGGTGATATATGATACTATCCACATGATCTTCGACTACAAAAAGGAACATCGAACTACGAATTTAAAGAACGAGAATTTGTGCCAACTTGCGCTATAACCGTTAATATTTGCATCATATGACCAAAAATGTATAATCTCAGGATTTGAGCAAAATTTATTCCATAAAAGCAAGGAAAGGAATGGCGAAAGAAGCCTTTAGGAGGAGGAAAAGTCTGTTTTGTGGGACCTCGAATTAAGAGTTGAAAAAAAGACTCACAAAATGCTTCGTGTGGAGTGTTGTACTGTATGGGCGGAAACGTGGACATTACGCAAAATTGATGAAAAACGACTGGAAGCCTTCGAAATGTGGGTGTGGAGGAGAATGGAAAGAATTAGTTGGGTCCAGCGGAAAACGAATGAGAGGGTGTTATAAATATTTGGGAAGAAGAGAACACTTTTTGATATTGTTCATAAGAGGAAGAGAAATTTGTTGGGACATTGCCTAAGAAGAAGCTGTATCATAAGGGACGTCCTAGAGGGTATGGTGGCGGGAGAGAGACAGGGAGAGGGCGAAGGAGACTGCAATTAACGGATGATATAAAAACAGAAAATCACACGTGAAGACGAAGAGGTTAGTGGAAGACTATGGAGCATGGAAGCTTCTCTGCTGCTTCAAGTGACCTGCCAGTAAGGGCAGAATATCTATGATGATAATATAGTTTATTTTTGCGTACTTGTATATTCTCGGCATATTTAAGTTTACTAATAAAAAGTTTTTAAAAATCAAGATATTTCGGGACTATAAGTAAGTTAAGAAGTTCGAAAAGATTGTGTTAAAAGGAAAAAATCTTGCTGTAGGTAATATTCAATTTTCAAATTAATAGTTCTACAATGGTATTTTAAAGATCTATTTCAATTAAAATGATATTTTAAGTGGAAATTACTATGAACTAGTGGACAACATCGTGTTCGTGGGTTTTCTCGGGGTACTCGCGTTTCTTTCCACATTCTCATTCCATCAATTCTTCCATCATCATTCACTTGCCTTAGTCATCGTCTCCCTTAGCCTAAAGGGCATAATCATGCGACGTTAAACTCAAAGATGTAATAAGGCAGATTGAGACAGTACAACGTGTCTGTCAGAATTCTTCAACATTACTGATTTAGCATTTAACGAGAAAAACGATTGCCCAAGGATGAGACATACTAACAGATATCTCGCTAAGTTGAACAGAATGATGTGGGTTAGTGTAAAACCCAGCAATGTCATTTAAGCCTTTGGCATGGTAAGGGAAAAGCATCGGATTATCTATCGGCATCACATTTTTTTGTTAGTATATTAGTAGACATTTTATTAGGTTTAGTATTACTAAAACAGAATATTTACATTGTCCTTTCAGGAAAACTGTAATTGAGAATACAAGAATAATACTGCACGAAGAGGACGTGGTAATGACGAGGAAATTCAAGTACTTGGGATCAATACTGCAGAAAAATGTAGGAACAGAAGAAGATGTAAGCAGCAGAATTAGTACGGGTTGGGCAAATTAAAGAGAAGCAGCAGGGGTATTGTATGAATCTAGAGTACCAATACTACTTAACAGAAAAGTTTAGAAAAAGACAATACTACGACCTGCCATATTATACGGAGCGAATGTTACACGACGAAGAGAGAGGAACAGAAGTTGTATATTATAATATTAATCAACAAATTATATCTGTGTTGTTTCTATTTTTTAACGGCGATACTCGGACTTATAACAACGATATTATTTGTAATGCAGTAAAAGGTAACAACTTCATTATTTGTGAAAATATTTCTTTATAATTAACTAAGTTTATGGCCTATGGAATACTGAGGTTCAATGTCGCGCTTCCGAAAACTCTCTATTGACTGCTGTTCTTAGACCTCTCCATTGACTGGCTCTAGTTTCTACTTTGTAATCCAATTTCTGCGAGATCTATTTTAATATTATCCTCCCATCATCTGCGTCTAGGTCTTACTAATGGTTATTTTCCAACTGGACTTCTAGTTAAAACTTTGAAAGCGTTCCTACTTTCATCAATTCTGGCTACATGACCTGCGTACCTGGAGGCTGTTAGATGTTTGATAAATGTCATAAATTATGCAGTTTCTCGTTATGAAGTTTCCGCCAATCCCCATTCTTCTCCCTCTTAGATCTGAGTATTTGTCTCAGGATTTTCTTCTCAAATACTGTAAGTCTACGTTCTTCCCTCAAAGTAACTGACCTTGTTTCGCAACGATACAGCACAACAGGGATGATTATCCTTTTATATATTTTAAGCTTCAAATTCCTCCATAGAAGTCGCGGCGACAAAAGATTTTGAACTGAATAATAACACGAATTCACTGCTTTCAGTCGACATTTAATTTATTTGTGAATATAGTTTTGGTCTGTTAATATTGATCTTAGATATTTGAAATTATCCACTTTGTTGAAAGTGTTACTTGATATTTTAAAGCGTTCATAATTTTCAGTATTACGATCCCGACAAAATACCATGTATTTTTTTTTCTCTGCATTTACTTCTAAACCCATGTCTAAGCGTTTAATAAGACCTCTGCATTTGTTTCTGTTTTTATACTATTATCCCCTATTATATTTACATCATCAGTATACGCCATAACCTGGTGAATACCATTCAGCTCTAGGTTCTGGTCGCTGTTTATCATTTTTTATAGCGTATTCCAGAACAAACTTGAATAATAATCGCAACATGCATCTACTTGTTTCAGTCCATTCTCGACATGAAAGCTCGTGGGCAAGCATTTTCCTACTCGGACTTAACTTTGGAATTAATTTAAAGACATTTTAATTGATCTAACTAGCATTTTCAGTATTCCAAATTCTGTAAGAATATTGTACAATGTTTTCCTTTTCTTTATAGTAGCTTTTTGTCTTCTGACCTAAATTACTTGAAGCTTATTTAACTAACCTAACACATCATATGTGCGACAAATAATGTTCGATCTTCACACATACATTTAATGCGTTGAATACTCATATAAGTTGGTTTTCTTAGCCAATTGATTTATGCGGGAAATTATTATTATGTTTCAAATTAACTGACATTTTAATTGTTTGATTTTACGGCTTACTTTTAAGGCTCTACTTATATATTCCATACTTCCTAAAAATTAAATTTCGTTTTACATATAAACATTGATGGTTTTGTATTATATTATATTATATTATATTATATTATATTATATTATATTATATTATATTATATATATAGTGTTCGCAAGGAGTCGTGAAGCTTGACCTAGATCTACCAATTTCAGCGCCGAATAGAACACAAGGATGTGTCCCGGTCGTCAATCTCCCATCCGTGAAATTTACCCGTGTCGTCTCTCGCACTATACGGAGAATATCTCCTGAGGGTACAGTGTTGTTGAATTGTCCCTAAGTTTCTTTCTGATTATTTTTGTCGTTGTTACTTTATACTTTTATATTATTATTATTTATATTATTTTATACTTTTATATTATTTAATTCCAATAATGGCTAGTGTTCGTATTAAAGGTCTTTAAGTGCCAATTCTCTTTGTCGCTCGTTCTCCATATTTTCTAAGTTTGGCAACATTGTTGTGCACTTACGCTATTTCACATTTTCTCAAGTGTGCGTTCGGAGAACAGTTCCACGAATCGTATCGAATTGTTCCGAAGCATCACAGGTAAGGCAAAGAAGTTTTATGATTGGTGTAGAATCCAGGCTTTACGAGTCGTAGCGATTACTGATAGCAAGTTTAATAGTAATATTTGTATACAGAGTGTTTCAAAACAATACCGACAACGTTTGGGAGGTAATATCTGGCACAAAGATAAGACAATATATATATATATATATACCAATCTGGGAGCATAAATGCTTCCTTTCGGAGTTATAGGCTGCCAAAAACATTAAAAGGAATGAACGTTAAAGGTTTATAGCTCCAAACTGTGGGACCTTCCGTAGTTGGGTCAAGACTTCACTTAGAAACTTCTTTGTGGTGGACAAACACCGTGCTCGTGAGTTTTCTCGGGGTTCTCCCGTTTCCTTCCACTTTCTTCATTCCACCATTTCACTCATCTCTCATCATCACCGTCTCCTTTAGCCTAACCGGCATAAGTGTGGGACGTAAAACTCAAAGATTTCATTTCATTTTTTCACTTAGAAACCAACATATGCTCTATCCAAATATCAAAGTTTCACAATCCTGGGGTACTTTCGCAACATTTTATGAGTACTTCAAATTATATGACCGTAGCCAAACTCCAAATTATATGACAGTAGTGGTTAAATCAACTAACTACTTGTGTTAAATTTTGGTGCTTCTACTTCAACTCCATCAGATTTTGGACTAAATTGTTAGAATGGTATTCATTAAATCAACTATCTGACATGATTGTTAAAAGCGAGAAAATCGGAAACAGACGGGATTGCTTGTAGTGATGTTAATTTTGTCTCACAATTCATATGCTCACAAAAGTATCTACGTGAAATATCACAAGAAACATAATACGTTGTTTGTTACTTGTTATAAAAGTCAAATAAACCGCTTATAGCTTCAATCATTGCTAAAAACAAAAAAAACTAATACAAACTCTCAATGTCGGTTACTTAGATGCTTATGACTTTCCTCCAAGACGTGTATGCTAAAGAATATAGTATACGAATATACAGAATATTGGGGGCAGCAATGTTACCTTTGGTAAACCATTGTTCTGAGCAAAAGAAAAGTTTATTTATTTATTTATTTTTAACACAACAGGCTGTAGCCCAATTACAGTGGTGAGAATTACAGAATTACATATTCATAACGGCATTTCTAAAGTTCTTACGTGACATATCACATATATCAAATTCATTGTTATTTGTACACATTTTTTTGTTATACAAAACTTTTGTTCTCCAGATTGGTGATTTCATCAATATATTAGTTTTTTGATTTTTTTACAGTAATAGAGGTTAGTATTTTACGTGTTTTAATGAAGGAACATGAAAATTCAACGAAGAAACTAAATCAGGGACTGAATAATAAATCAATCATACGACGGCTTTGTTCTAGTGTTGGAAGACCAAAGTTCTCAAGGATGATTTTATAGCTATCGCAAGTAGGATAAATGTGAGTTCTTTAGTCGGTTAGAGATTTAAAAAAAATGTATATTTTTTTTAATTGCTTATGATTTCTTTTTAAATTGAGACGAATTCTAAATAGTAGAAGCATATTCTAACTTTGAACGAACAAATACAGTGTACAAGTTCTGTAATGTTGAAGAGTTCTTAAATTCTTTTCCTGTTCTAATTGCGAGTCCTAAAAGCTTCGATGCTTCACTTGTTATATTTGTAATGTGACTGTCAAATGGGTAAATCCATTTGAAGTGGTCCAGAAAAGGAATAAATCGTTGCTCGACAATTTTTTAAAAATCTGATTTTTTATGTACAGGTAGCTTATCATGTCGCTAGTTCAAAATAAGCATTATTTTAATTTTATTGGCTTTTGGTTTCGAGTGGCAGCCATATTTCTTTTCAAATATGTGCCATTTTGTGGTGTTGTAAGGGGTTACATAATCTAAAATATCTCAGCCCCTAATTACCCTATCGGTGTGAAACCAAAACCAAAATGTTCAGTAAGTTCTACACTTTAAGAGTGTATATTAGTTATTGTCATTCATAAATTATGAATGGGTAAAATTAAAATTTGAAAAAGTTGGTGATTGACGTTAAAAATCCCAACTTTGGCACCTATTATTTTTAAGAAGGAAAGGAGTCAGGAAGTTGAGCTTTACTGAATAAAGAGGTCTAATACGGTTCTTATCACTCACCAAGTTTCAATCCTTAGACGTGTCCCCCTTTGTTTCTAGAAATTATCAAAAATTCAGAAAAATGGAAAAAGTGCATATTTCACAGGTATATATCTCTGATGGGGGACCTGATAAAAATATACAATTCCTCCCCATAACAGGTCTATATGATATTATTCTATACCCAAAATTAGGAGTTTCAGATTAGACTGTAAGTACCTTTATTATGAACACAAATTTATACCTATAAATAAACATAGGCAAAAGTACGTATAAACGAGAGTTTACTGTATATCCATCATAAATCGGTTGGCAATGGATGAATAATTCTTAGAGTGGTTAAGCACAGCATACAAGAACAATACTGGCTCTTACGTACCACTTAAACAGTCTGTTCCACAAAAAGTTTGGATATTTGATCACACAACTGCGGAGTGATAGTATGACACCGATCCGTTGCTGTTGTGACCTTATTGGGTGTAAGCTTTCGTAAAATGTTCTTGAAAGGTACCCATGTTTTGTCGTCTCTTGAAATTTTGAATGAAGTTCATGGTCCTGGGGGTTCGTAAAAATGCACTTTCACGTCATCATGTTCGATATTCACATTTTTAACAATTCCAATGTACCACTTTTCTTTAAAGATACATGCAACTGTGTCACCTGTTTGGAGGCAGTGCAAGGACGCTTTTTTCACATTTACTTCCTGAAAGTCAGTAGAAACTGAAGGCCTGATTCAACATTATTGTTTTCGATTTTGCTTTTTTCTTGTACAGTAAAGATTTTTGTGTAACATGTAGCACATAATGATTTTCCAGGAATCAAATCTACTGCATAATTCTTGTCCTTTAGTAAATGTGCACTCGAAATTTCTGAAAGTCCTTTTGTTATAGTTTTTTTTATGGATTTTTAGAGGGTCGCAACACGAATTACCAAAAAGATTATGATACTTTCGAGAAAACTTCACTTCATGGTAGTTGCATATGTTTGCAATGCTACTGCTTGTTCGCATTAGCAGAAGATTCCTCTTCTCTTCACTCAAGTCACTGAGGGACGTAATGCATCTTGCTACCGGCCCATACACACATTTATGACATTCTTCACCAATACATTTGTCTACATCACATTCCATTTTCTTCACTTATTTGATGCAGTATTGATACACAGATCTGCAGAAACACAACCGTCTTCTTGCGCTGTAAGCATCTGAGTGAAGCACTATTAGTGAATTCCTATCTGATGATGTCTGAACACGATTGTGCATGTTGGAACTAGGGCTGTTCCGATAATCGAGTAATCGAAAACAATTTGATAAAATTTCAAAACCCTTTCATCGATAAAGAATTTTAATTTTATCAAATTATCGAACTTTTGAGACTCCCGAAATGTTTGAGACTCTCCAAATTTTCGAGACTCTCGAAATGATTGAGACTCCCGAAATGTTCGAGACTCTCGAAAGGATCGAGACTCCTGAAATGTTCGGGACTCTCGAAGTGTTCGAGGCACTCGAAATGTAAGAAACATTAGACAACTTTGAGACACTCGAACTGTTCGAGAATCTATAATTGTTTGAAAGCAGCAAATACAGAAATATATTAATATGATTGCATTTGTCGAGTCGCTTGAATATTCAGAAAAGTTCGGGATTATCGGAGTTTTCCAAAGAAACGATGTATTCGTGGTTATCATAGTTGTATATGATATGTATTACATACTGTATATGCAGAGTGTTCATTTTAAAACTTCTTTCCTTAGCAATGTAGTGAAGGAATTGTTTTTTCCCCACAGATCTGTACAAGATTTAAGCAGTCTGTCAGAAGAGAGAAAGAGAAAACATGCATCACCCGAAAGGAATTGGAATCCAAGACAACATTAGTCTACTAATAGTCACTTTGCCGATTGCACCAATAACGGGGCAGGCAGAAAAATAATTTTACATATGATTT
Source organism: Thermobia domestica (assembly GCF_964235325.1). Taxonomy (NCBI): domain Eukaryota; kingdom Metazoa; phylum Arthropoda; class Insecta; order Zygentoma; family Lepismatidae; genus Thermobia; species Thermobia domestica. The sequence continues at coordinate 98,066,073 of NC_137468.1, forward strand.
CGACAAATACAACTTTGCAATAACTTATCAGATGAAAAAAAGTTGTTTGACTAGTTTGGCTGCAAGAAGAAATCATTGGAGAGGTGAAGGAACCGAATTGTTCATCACTACTTTTGATAATACCCGAAACTTCGATAATACTCGAAATGTCGATAATACCCGAAACTTCGATAATACGCGAAATGTTGATAATACCCGAAACTTCGATAATACTCGAAAGGTCGATAATACCCGAAACTTCGATAATACTCGAAATTTCGATAATACCCGAAACATCGATAATTTCAAATACTCGAACGGTTTCGAGTAACCGATGACAACTCGATAAATTTTCACTCCCGAAGTTCGATAGGTCTTCAGCCTTATCGAACACCCCTAGTTGGAACAAGAACTCAGCTGAATTGTGTTTTCAGTACATTTGTTCTGTTTGCTTATTAACACGATAACACTTGTTCTTGTATTGTGCTTAACCAGTCTATGCATTATTCATCCATTGCCAACCGATTTATGATGGATATACAGTAAACGCTCGTTTATCCGTACTTTTGCCTATGCTTATTTATAGGTATAACTTTGTGTTCATAATAAAGGTACTTACAGTCTAATCTGAAACTCCTAATTTTGGGTATAGAATAATATCATGTAGACCTGTTATGGGCAGAAATTGTATATTTTTATCAGGTCCCCCACCAGAGATATATACCTATAAAATATGCACTTTTTCCATTTTTCTGAATTTTTGATAATTTCTAGAAACAAAGGGGGACACGTCTAAGGATTGAAACTTGGTGAGTGATAAGAACCGTATTAGACCTCTTTATTCAGTAAAGCTCAACTTCCTGACTCCTTTCCTTCTTAAAAATAATAGGTGCCAAAGTTGGGATTTTTAACGTCAATCACCAACTTTTTCAAATTTTAATTTTACCCATTCATAATTTATGAATGACAATAACTAATATACACTCTTAAAGTGTAGAACTTACTGAACATTTTGGTTTTGGTTTCACACCGATAGGGTAATTAGGGGCTGAGATATTTCAGATTCTGTAATCACTTACAACATCACAAAATGGCACATCTTCGAAAAGAAATATGGCTACCACTCGAAACCAAAAGCCAATAAAATTAAAATCATGCTAATTTTGAACTAATGACATGTTAAGGTAACAGCACACAAAAAATCAGAATTTTTAAAAATTGTCGAGCAACATGCATTGGACCACTTGATATGGATTTACCCAAATGTTAACCTAGCGTCAAACGTATTAACATGATCCTTAACTAAATCATGTCTATTTACTACATAATTATATTAATTACATAATCAAAGTGAAGAGGTGACTCCAAGTTGATTACAACCGATCTAGACTTTGCTGCGGTTTTATGTTACTGTTCACAGAATTGATTTTTGCATATAGTTTTTTAGATCATCCAGATATAGCAATTTTCCATGGCCAGGGATGCAGTCAGGTAAGTCATTAATAAACAAGAAAAGTAACAATGGTCCTAAGTTTGAACCCTGAGGATGCAATATATTCTTTAGATTTGTATGCATTAAAAAGAACAATGACGCATAATACAACTTTATCACTACTAGTGTTTTAATGGGTGCATTCATTATGCGAGTTAGGTTCGAAAGAACACTGTGGCGTTATTCCGATCTCAGTGTTCCTTCACCTAGTTCTGAAGATGTTTCCCCAGGTATACTTCAATATCAGTTACAACACCCATTATTAGGTTTACGTAAAATCATTGTTTTCGATTTTCCGTAATACTGATATACTCGTAAATATCACTTTTGTTCAGCTTAATGATCTAATGATTGGTATATGTCTCATCTTTGAACAATATTGTGTTTCGTTGTATGCTAAGAATAGTGCAGAATTTACTAATAATCGTCATTCAGATTGAACGTAACTTCACAGGAAAAACAGTATGTGACGTGCATAAAAACGCAGGCTACATGCGTAAATCATGTAGTTTTTGGAATTAACGTACGACTATATATATGACATCCTGCAGAAAACATATAACTAAAAACATACGTTTTATAATACTTTCTGTATAAGTGCTCTGAATAAACGTACTTTCTGTATGAAAGAGAGAACAGTATATGGGAGGTCTGGATCTCACATACAGATGGATGTATGTAATATACTGAAGACTGTTAAATGTCAAGACATCCTGCAGCGTCATATGTACTTCTACGCTGGAAGAAGAAAGTACGTATGTAGCATATGGATAACGTATGCTCTGTAAAGATTTTCGTAGTAAACATATGGATTCCGTATATTTGTACAATATACAGCTGTCCGGATAATGGATTTTTCCCAGCAAGGGCCCCCACACTTGAGCTCTTTAGTAGATTCATTGTTTTGATACCCTGAATACAGTTTCAATCTCATAAACCTCTGGTTACAAATTCCTGCACATGCTTGACATTTTTTCAACAGACAAAGGCAAAAATAGCTACTCACACATTTCATGATATGTACTCTCGCAATAATTATTGCTTATAACACAACCATACTCTTTTCCCTTAACTTTTTAAGATTATTTTTTCTTTTTCTTTTTAAAGTTGTTTAGTGCATGTTTGAATAATTATTACTTAATTAGATTATAACTTCCATGTTGTATTGGAATATGTAAATTAATTTTTTAGGTGTTCCCCTATTCACTATTTCTCAACAGGGACATCATTTGGGGATAGCAGAGGAAGGCAATTGTCCACTGAGTTTGAGAAACAAATGCTTTTTAAAAATAAATTGTATACTAAGAAAAAATGAAATTCTTATGTCTCTTGAAAATCTACCCTCTCATTCCTAGTTAAATCTGAAACAACACTACTGCTTCTCAATTTAATGAAAAACAGTAATTTTGAATTTAATATTTTTTTTAAAAAAAAGAAAAATGGCCAGTCTTAGACTGTTACGCTTTCTGTATAGCCAGCGATGTGTTAGTACTAGAAGTTTTGGTAAGGTCATAGACGAGGCAGACAGACTGGACCAAACCTCCGTTAGGTCGAAGACGAAATAAGTCTAGTTTTTTTCCAAAAATAAAGTAATAAATCATGATCACGGCCAAGTATTAACACAATTATAGATCATATCTGTGTATAATCTCTTACAAAAAACAGTCATATTGTAACCTTTTCTAATGCCTGGCAACCATGTTCGGGGACAAAGTTGCAGAGCACAGTCCGTGTGTGGAGAGCAGGTGAAGAAGATCTTTCGGCTGTGCCCTCTGCCGGAAGAAGAGGCGAGAACTGCTTCCGGTTGGGAACAAGAAGCAGATTCCGGACAACGGATGTCGCTTAAATTTTAACACTTTGCTGAATCTTCCAGAATATGTTATTTATTCTTTAGCAGATCTCTCTCTATTTGCCTTTACGTCCGTTTTCCATTTTGAACTTTTTTTTCTAGTCCTCCTATCTCTTGTCTATATTTTGAGATGATTTGCTCAGAAGTCTCTTTAGCGATAGAGCAAGAAATGTTTAGAATATTTTTTTGCCAAGTTTGATGTCATCATCTGATTAATATGTTATCAATATACTATTTATGCTAAGAAATACACTTATTCCATACATAATGCAAAAACAATCTTCTCATTGAATTTCCAAAACTCCTTCCTTATTAAGATCTTATGTCAGTGGTTTCCAACTGATGTGTCGCGAAATTTTAGAATTTCAAAACCACGACGAATTTAATAATGAGTTAAATCTATTTTGAGACAAACTATTCCAGCCAATGTTTTCAACGACAGCAACAATGCTCAGTAGTATTTACAGTCACTACTTTATAGAATCTTATAGGCTTACACTATTGTATTTTATACTATTAATACTGAGAAAAATCAAACACGTGCATGCCGTGATATCGTGGGTATTCCAAAAAAGTCTTCAGTCAAAAAAGTTTTGAAAACCACTGCCTTATATCACAAATCCTATGAGTTACGCAAATTCAAGTTTCTAGGTTAAACGGTTTGCTTCGGTACTGACCAGTCAGTCAGTGAATTACTTAGGACTTGTTTTATATAGAGATATCAATACCTTTATTTTTGGCAAATTTTTCACCTTTTATCATTGTTTTCTGTGAACATTGCATACGTATACATATATGAATTTGAATTATTGATCTACAGCCCTTTCCACCATTTCTAAAAAAATTGAAAAATCCAATTCGAACTCAATATTTAAATATTCTATGACGTTCTTTGCGTTTTCAACTACATAAGGAAAAGCTGAACGTACTCGGAAGTTCTCGTTGAGAGTTTGTCTGATTAGAACTTTGGATCAGGCAATGAATTGTATATTTTGGTCGCTCATTGGGCAAACGGAGAAGGCTTCATTATCTATATATTGTTGCTAAACCATGTTCTGAATTCATAATCACCAATGCGTATCTACCACGATGTAATTCTATTTTATGTATTGATGATCCTAGTCAGCTCAGCGTGCAAGCAAATCTACCAAGCGAGAATGAGAGAGAAGAGGGACGGGAGAGAGAAGAAGGATTTGAAACAATGCCCAACATAATGGTAAAGTATATATACCGGTATATATATATAACGGCGAAGTACACACAGTTCATTTAAGTTTGTTTACGCTCAGCAAGGAAACTTCGTTGTTATTCTTCCTAGAAGGTGTTCATATCATGTTAATAAAAGTTGTAAGAAAAGGGAAAAGTACGTTTTTAAAAAGAAAGCTTAATCTGAAGCAGCAAGACCGATTTAAATATTTATATTTAAATCCAAATGTTCGAGGGTTGATTTCCGAAGCTAGTCACTCCTAGCTCGTCCCAAATCTTCCTTAATATTAAATTAAACTAAACTTTGGATGTTATAACCACTAACGGCTATGGGCAGCTACACAGCTTTTCTCGTTGAATTACATGTGTCCAACAAACTGTTCTCATTTAAGTCATTTCTGGATTTCTAGTTGGAAGGTAGTGATCTCTTAAAAAAAATAAATTTCTACTTGTCTCACAATGCTAAGTCGGTATTGAGAATTCGATGTATCAACAGATATAGTATTCACAACCACGCATATGCTGATAAATATCAATCAAGATTTTTACATTAAATCCATTTCTTACATCGGAAGATAATACAGGAGATCTAAAATAATTTCGCATGGATATCATACTAGTTTATGGGAACAATGTTCGACAAGAACTCAGACAAACTAATGGTCTGGCTGAAAGAAAGTTGAGCTTCATTTCTCTAACCGTCCAACTATCAGATTTTTCTGCACTTTTTTTTAAAAGATTGTTTTATAAACGTTGAAATAAGGTTGAAGCGATAAAAATTCTTAGTGAAAAAATAATACAACATAGTTTATTATCTCTACAACATTATAGACGGAAGTTGTGAAGCTAGTGACTCCTCACATTTGAAACAATTTACCGTCCAGTAGTAACGGCTCTTGTGGGAGGTCACATTAGTGAAAATTTAACTTTTATTAGACAAGCTAAAGGGAGAAAATTGTATAGAAGAATTAGTACACCAAATAAGCTTCCTTCCCTTAGCTTCTAGCTATAAAATTTAGACTTCTTCCGATTTGACTTCAGTCAAGAAACATCACAGCATGTCACTGTGGTTTACAACGATCCACAATCAAAGCAATAACATTTACGGGCTAATATGATAGTTTTCACTTAAAGTAACCTAATGCAATTTCTTCTACGCAAAGTTAATTTTAATACTTGATTATATTTATAGCAGTTTACTTTGAATGTTATAATTTTGACTATGCTCCTGGGGTAAATAACAATTATATCAAAAGACTGTGTTATCGATAATGGCAACATTGTAACAAATAGAATTTTCATATGATATTCACAAAAGAAAATAAATTTACTGTTTGACGATACCATGATTTCCCAATACGAGACGGAAAAACCGTTAACACCTGCAGCTTATGCAACCCAAATAACACAGAGGTTGTGTGGGTGGCTCACAAGTATCCGAAACAATTCTTTACGTTAACATTTAAGTTTTTGGAAGATAAAATGTCATTATTATCAACTAAAGCGTAACTACTGTAGGCAAAGATTAAGAATTTAATCTGTAAGTACTGCATAAAATAAGTCCTGAATGAGTGAGTGAGTGACTGATCAACGCCCAGACCAAACTATTTTAGTTACAATCTTGAAATTTGGCCAGTGCAGGATTTTTGAAGTAAGGTACTGATAAAGAAGCATTTTTGGAAATTTCACGAAGAAGGGGGGTAGGGTAGCGAGAAGCGGTTTCAATTGGAATCTATTTAGCGTTATAAAAATAGGAACCATCCACTCTCTTAACCCTTTATTCAAAGAGAATAGCAGAAATAAATCACTAATTTTTCCAGTTCTAATGCTATAGAATAAACACGGTAATAGATATCGACAAGCGGTTCCCAATAATCAACTAAACAACTCCGGATATACTGAATCCACTCTATTCTCTCAGGGTTCAATACATGCTATCAAAACAAACTTCTTTACGTGATATACACGTGACGTTGTTACTTGTTTCATTTCTCTTGTTTCTTCTAAAATATGAGATTTTAAGCTTGAATATAAATCTTACGTGTCTTTCTAGGAATTACTTTCAAAAAGTATAAAATGTAAATATTTTAACATATGTATAAACAAGTGAGTTTCGTTTCACATTGCAAAACTATGGTAGACTTCCAAACTACGCGACATTAATACCGAAACGAGAAGTAATAAATCGTTTATTATCAATTACAATAGACGGATAAAGTCTTAGATAAAATCTATTTTTTTCGGACGCTGACTCCATATTAGAAATAGTTTCTAGCTCTCTCTTATAATAATTATTACTATTCAGGAATCAATATTGAAACCATAAGTTTACTAGTTCCTGTACCACTTCCAATTTAGAAGGAGAATAAGAGCTGGAATGAAATCTCTTTTTGAGATATCAAACCCGTATCTAAAAATGATTTGTCACCTTTGGTGGCTCAATGCTAAAGCGCGCTTAAATAAGGTGCGTGGAGTCCCTACTTTGATACCTAACAAAGTAAGTTTGTGGTTGATAACGCTGTGTCCATAGGTTTTTTTGGAGTTCTCCGTTTCCTCCCACATGATCATTACACCAATTCTTCCATCATCGTTCACTTGCCTTAATTATCCGGCTCCCTTAGCATAAAGGGCATAACCGAGGGACGTTAAACTGAAAGATTTCATTTCATTTCCCTCATGTGGTTCGGATTCTACGTTAATCAGTAGGTCCGCGTCTCATACATCCTCGCTGCTGAACAGAAAATAAAACTCAAAATCAACTCAACGCAATTCATTTGATTTTAATTTTTAAAGTTGTACCTTTGAGTTTCTTAACACAATATCAATCCTTCAACACAAAATTATGGATCCTCAAGCTTTATTTACATAAAATTTTGTTTCTGGTAGTGATGACAATCTTCCGTTTCTTACTTTTTCCTAAATCGTTGTTGCACCGTAAATTTTATTTGTAATAGTAGTCCCATGATAAATATTGATTTTACTGAAAAATATAAGAATTCTGAAAAAATATGTACAAAGATTTTAATGTGCTTTTCTCAAAAGAAATTATTTTTGATCAGAGAAAATCATAATATTGACAACGTTTTAGCAGGTTTAGAAACATAATACAATTTTTATCTTAACTTTACTACTTTTCTGTACTTACATGGTTTCATCTCATATAAATAAGTAGAGCCAAAGTACAATATTTTATATTATTCTTTTACTAGCGTCAATTATCCGCTTTGCTAGCTTAAAATAAGAACAAAATAGTAATATGTTCCATTAATCAGTCACTTTTTACTATTACTGAAGTGCACTTAAACCGATAGAAACAAAAAATAATGAAAATCAAAAAATGATAAGTAATCTATATAAATAAAACTTAAATATTACTATTGTGGGCTGAATTTGGATTCAAACGGCATCGGAATTGTCATTGTTCATCTTAATGACGGTGAAAACTATGGATACGATACTAATACTCATCACTTTCAATCATTTTTATATATCTTTCCCCTTTCCCTCCCCTAAGTTGCACGTCAAAGTGAAATGACAAAACCCATCCCAGGCCCGAACGTAGTCTGTGTGGCAAATTTGATCGAGATCGGTCGAATGGTTCAAGAGTTATTAAGTTTTATTTATTTATATATATGTATATATCTCCCTCCCTCTCCTACGTTGCTCCGTCAAGATGAAATGTTAACCTCACTCCCAGGTCCCAATCTCATCTATGTTGACAATTTGATCGAGATCGGTCGAGTGGTTCAAGCGTTATTAAATCACATACATAGTCACTTTCATTTTTAAATATATATAAATAGATTTCTACGTATGCATTTAACCTATAATATAGCTTTATATGGAGTTAATAGTTCGTCATGAATATTTGGGTATAATAGATTTTTCCACAAAGATGTATAGAGAAAAAGTTTCCGCAGAAAATTTTCCAACTTACATAACTAGTTTCTGGTACTTAATTTTTATTGCAAAAATCTTGTCTTGAATTTACATGAGGCTACGGGCTCGAATACTTCCCCTAAATGACAATGCTTGTTAATACTTGATTTATGTGAGCTCTAAGTTCTTAATTATTTATATTTACTTATAAAGGATTTTGACTTTCAATACTTTAATCTTACGAGATCACAGTTGCTATTACTTTAGCATTACATGAAAATATTAGTTGTAATATTTTGCCTGCTAAGTTATTAATATCCGGTTATCAATATTTTATTTGCATTAAACTTACGTTGCTAATAATTTGCCACGAAGGTTCTAATTACCAAATATGCTCTACTTCCAAATATTTGTTTTCTAACACTTAATTTAGATGAGATTAAAGTTGCTACTAATGGATTCCAAAAAACATTTCTTGGCGTCTTTATCCCGTTTCTGCTCTGATACTTGTCGACAAACTGATGGACATAGCCGTTCATTATGACTTTCGTAGTTTGGAAATCTAAAAAATTAGTAGTCCATGTTAACTGAAGTGGTTGGAAATGTACAATTTCCTCTTTCAATATTGATTCTCGTAATGTGAAAACGGTGATAGGTAACCAAAAGTTATTTTCCGAAAAGGATTCTGTGCCGCAAAAATAGGCTCAATCTCAGTAGTATTGTGAGACCATGAGTCTTTTCATATTTCCGAACTACTAAAATCTTAAACAAAAAAGAGCATGTCCGTCAGTCTACCGATAGATATCAGAGCAAAACAATGGAAAAGAAAGCACAAAATAATTTTTGGAATCGAAAAATGAAATGAAATGAAATCTTTGAGTTTTACGTCCCACGGTTATGCCGGTTAGGCTAAAGGAGACAGTGATGATGAGTAATGAAGGAAATGGTGGAAGAAAGTGGGAGGAAACGGGAGAACCCCGAGAAAACCCACGCACACGGTGCTTGTCCACCACAAAGTTCACTTGGCGGGGGCTGAAATCGAGTCAACGTTCACAGAATAGATTCTATCTCTTATCTTAATTGTCTATTCTGCTATTGATATATATTTTATACATTGTTTCTATTATTACTGTCTGTTATTGTTACTATTATTACTATTTATTGTTATTATTATATATTTCTTACTTTATCTCTTCTTTTTCGTTTTTATTTCTATTTTGCAGCAGTTTTTGTTTTCTTATATTTTGATATTTTCGTTTTTAAATTTTATTTACGGTAGTCCGTGTTTGAGCAGTCGTGTTGATTGTGACGGGGACAAATAGCCTCGATGTTGACGTCCCAATTAAATCTAAATCAATCACTCAATCAATCAATCGTCCACTCAAACAGGAAGTGGCAGACTTAACTATTTCCGGTTTCAACATTGATTGCCATAAAAAAAGACGCGGATTCCTAGAACCAACTCAGCGCCCTAAAAATAGATTTAGTCTCCACCTTTATCTCTACTAAAATCTAAAGTGATACAAATTTAACACATTTCGCTTCAATATCGACCTCCGTAGAGCCAAAGTGGTAACATATAGAGAGAAAGTGATATAGATTCTGTCCTCTAAGAATAAATTTCTTCTCAACACTTATGCCATTATTTAAACCAAAAAGGTAGAACATCTATGATTTCGAGTTTCAATACTGATCGCCGTTTATAAGGAAACGTTAATAGATAAGCGAGAAGTAGTATTTTGATATAAAGCCAGTACTGCCAAAATATACTTCCTATCTGACCTTACTCCTGTATTCCAACCAGAAGTGGTAGAAATATACCATTTTCAGTTCTAACTGTGATTACCACAGAGAAAGAAACTATTTTGAAATGCAGAATCGTAAGAAAATATTCAGTTAGAAAATATTCTTCTAATGAGGGGCCAGCGGTGGCTCAGTGCTAGAGCGTTCATCTCTGGTGCATCGGATCCTTGGTTCGATCCAAGCTCGCGCCAAGTGAGCTTTGTGGTGGTCTAACACCGTATGTGGGGGTTATCTCAGGGTTCTCCCGTTTCTTCGCATTTTCATCACTCCACCAATTCATTCATTTCTCACCATCACCGTCTTCTTTAGCCTAGCCAGCATAACCGTGGGACGTAAAGCTTAAGATTTCATTTCATATTCTTCCAATGACACTAGAAGTATTTAAAAAATACCACAACTTCCGGGGATGTTTGGTTTCTATAGAGCAATAATTGCAAGAGATATTAAGAAACTCTCTTTAATATGGGTTCAGTCACCGAGGAACAGATTCAATCTCTGGTCTCGTCTCTCTGTCAAAACCGAAGTTTACTACTACTGGTATCGGCATTGATTCCGCATAGTTTGGAACTGTACCGTAGTGTCAAGAAATCAAAAATGAAATGAAATCTTTAAGTTTTATGCCGGCTAGGCTAAAGAAGACGGTGATCACAAATGAATGAAATGGTGAAATGAAGAAAGTGGGAGGAGACGGAAGAATCCCGAGAAAACCCATGAACGCGATGTTTGTTCACCACAAAACTCATTTGACGCGAGCCTGGGTCGTACTCAGGACCTCATGCACCAAAGGTGAATGCTCTACCAATGGGCGAGCGCGGCTCCCGATGTGAAACAAAACTAACTTTTTTTTTAGTGTTTTGAAGACTACTTAATGAACATTTTTGTTTTATTTTATACTGTCCAATGCTATAACACTTACTTTTTTTTTCGAAACAAAAAATTTTCATCAAATTTGATTACGTTGTGAGTACAGCTTAGTAGTTTCATAAATAAACCCACAGAAAGCATGCACTATGTTTATATGTAGATTGTACTAAATCACGCAAGTTTGTTTCATCTGTTATGTTTACGCGTACTTGTACAAACATTACAAAAATAAACGAATGTTTATAAATATCACTAAAAAAGAATAATACAAATATATACACACATGCTATAGCACACATGAACCTCTGTACTGTATAAATGCAAATTTCACAAGTATATAACTAAATTACTGTGATCAGAGTAAATTCAGAGTAGACGGTGCTGAAACATAAATTAGAAAAAAATATTTAATTTACTCGGTATTACAACAAAAGCGTTCTCAATGGAATTTTAATTTCGGCAACCTACATTTATTTGTTTTTTCCGAAGAAATTTAATTAATAATTGCACACATACATTGTAATAATATGCCTTCTTTTGATATATTATGCATTAGTATCGTTTCATTGTTCACGTATTGCTTTTGTACATAATATTAAAATTCATGAAATATCTTTCTTTAATAACTTACACAACTTCAAATGAAGTCGTATAATATTTGAGAACTCCATTAAATAAAGACAAATGATTTGAAAATATCGTACTAATACATTTATTATATTTGCTTTTCAAGCTGTCAGAAAGGAACATAGATAGATTACTGTACAATTGGAAGCATGTACAAGTTTGATAGGAGTGACAACTAATGTGAAAGTATTTTGTCTGTACATACCTAATAATGTATCAGTAATTACACGAATTTATTGATTAATTCAGGATTTCAGATATAACTTTCCTTTCTACACTGAAAATAACAAGTGGAATTAGTTGAACCAAGCTAAGGGAGAGACTGGATCAACAAAATAAAAACTTTTTTGTTGTGTCGAATACAATATGAAATTAGTAAAAAAAAATGTTCTCTTACACACACTGTATCTCTGATTAATCTGGAAATATAGTATTAATATGGAAAAATGTGAATGGATACTGTTAAGAAGTAATACAGTGTATTTGCCTGATAGGACTGAAGAAAATCATTGGCACTCCCGTTAATAAAGATGACAACGAGATGCATATCTTCCGAATATGTTGTAGAAACTAGGGATGGGCAAAACTGTTTTTTATAAAAACCGAAAACCGGTTTCTATAAAAACCGAAATCCGAAAAACCGACATTTCGGTTTTCTCCAAAACCGGTGCGTTTTTTTTACCGAAACCGGTTTCGGTTTTCTTCAAAACCGGTTCGGTTTTTCACCGAAACCGGTTTCGGTTTTCTCCAAAACCGGTTCGGTTTTCACCGAAACTGGTTTCGGTGAAAACTTTTCTAAAACACATAAGACTATTTCTGTGGAAATGGATTCGGCTTCCGGAGAACAACGAAACAGCATTCTGGTCAGAAATAGAAAAATGTTGAAAAAAACCGGAATCGGTTTTGAAGAAAATCGAAACCGGATCTGGTGAAAAACCGAACCGGTTTTGGAGAAAACCGAACCGGTTTTAAAGAAAACCGAAACCTGTTTCGGTGAAAAACCAAAACCGATTTTTTAAAATTTTCAAAAACCGGTTTCGGTTTTTATAAAAACCGAAAAACCGGTTTTTGTGGTCACCACTAGTAGAAACACATTTTTGGTAAAAATAGAGCAAACTGACGTGCGAAATTGTCTCAATTCGTGACCCATATTTTGAGTTTCTTTTATCGGAGATAGTCATACAAATACAAGAAGAATACTGTTTTAAGTTGAAATAATATTTTTGCCATGGGGTCCCTGGTTCGATCATAGCTTGTACCAAGTGAATTTTGTGGTGAACAAACACCATGTGCATAGGTTTTCTCGGATTGCTCTCGTTTCCTCCCACCTTCTTCATTCAACCATTCCATTCATTTCTCATCATCACCGTCTCCTTTAGCATAGACGGCATAATCGTGGACGTAAAACTCAAAGATTTCATTTCATTCTTTAAAAGAATTTTTGCGTGAAGCAACAAGAGACAAATGTTTGTTACATAAAATGAAAAAAGGGGCACAGTAGCTCAGTGGTGGAGCGCTTATCTCTAGTGCGTGGGGTCTCTGGTTCGATCCCTGGCAAAGTAAGTTTGTGGTGGACAACATCGTGTCCGTGGGTTTTCTCGGGGTACTCCTGTTTCTTCCCATTTTCTCATTCCACAAATTCTTCCGCCATCATTCCCTTCCTGTAATCATCGTCTCTCTTAGCCTAACTAGCATAATCGTGGGACGTTAAACTTCAAGATATAAAATGGAAAAAAATTGAAGTAATATATAAAAATCTTCTATATAAAAGAGTAAATCCACTGTTTCACTCACTAATCCACTCATCAAAAGATCTGCGAAACTATTAGGCGTAAAAACTTGAAATTTTGTACAAATGTTCCTCTAGGCCCTAGGCTACAGACAAGACGTGATTGTTCGAAATGCGTCCCCTAAGGGTGCATAAAACGGCTAGAATGATTTTTGTTTTCGCTGTTCACCAGATCTCAGAAAATATTAGGCATAGAATCTTGATATTTCTTATAAATGTTCTTTCTGTATATCAATCTGTAAATAATATGAGGTTTCGAAATGAGAGCGCTAAGAGTGGATAAGTAAGATTGGATGATTCTTTCCCTTTCACCATATCTCCGAAAGTATTAGGCGTAAAATCTTGAAATTTTGTATACGTTTTTCTTGTAGCTTAAGCTGAAGATAATACGGATCTTTTTCTTAATATGGCCATTATAAATGAATATGAGGGCACTATTGATTTCTTGCCGCTCACCAAATCCCTGAAACGATTAGGCATAAAACCTTGAAATTTTGTACACATTTTTTCTTCCATTTTAAGCTTTAAATAAGACAATATTTTGCGGAATACAGTTATTAAGTAGGAATAACGGGGCTTGAATTATTTTTTGCCGTTGGCTACATTTTAACAACTATTAAGTGTAGAACTTTGAAATTTTGTATTTTGCACCTTCAAAGACTATACGTTTGAACATACAGGCGAAAAAAAAAAAAAAAAAACAAGAAGAGTATAGTAAACTCTCAGGGTCCATTTTTCTCAAATAAAGCAGTTCACGAACAAGTTTTGTGAGCCATTTAACCCTTGATTCACGAACAACATTTCGGATGTACAAACGCATACACACGTTTGTACCCATAGTCTCACGTAATCAGTCCTTTAGCGTGTTTACCGTAAATATTATTTGTCAAAAATTCAGTGTTCAAAAACTGTACTTTTTATTATTGTAGCTCTGATTACTTATTTGTCTATAGCTAAAGAATTTAATTTTTCATTTTACATTCCTCGTCACAGAAAAAGAAACTCTCAAAATTGCAGCAACACAAATACAGTATTCTTTATGTGGCTAAAAGATTATTTGTATTGAAATAATTTCAAAGGAAAAAATAATTTCGGTTCGCGAACATATATGTTTACGAATAATATTATAAAACTGGTTAAGTTCATGGCCCGTATATAAATAATAACTGGTATCAAACTTTGATACAATGGCAAGTTTGTTGAAAATTACAGTAAAGTACGTATATTCCGTACTATAAATCACTTGAAATCTGTCTAAATCTCACAAGATTCACTGTCATTTGTGTTGGGTTGATTTTGAGTTTAACGTCCCGTTCAGCAGCGAGGCTATATGAGACGTGGACCTACTAAATAACGTGACATCCGAACCACATGAGCTCCCGTCGGGAATCGAACCCGGGTCTCCCACGTCAAAGGCACTGCCATTTATGTTTGATTTCACAACGTTCATTTGTCATTTGTATTTCATTCGCAACGTTCATTGTGATTTGTGTTTCATTTCACAAGATTCATTATGATTTGTGCTTCATTTCACAAGATTCATTGTGATATGTGTTTCATTTCACAAGATTCATTATGATTTGTGTTTCATTTCACAACGTTCATTTGTATTCCATTCGAAATGTTCATTGTTATTTCTGTTTCATTTCACAGCGTTCATTGTCACATATGTTTCATTTCACAACGTTCATTGTTGTATGTGTTTCATTTTACAACGTTCATTGTCATTTGTTTTGTTCCAAAACGTTCATTTCTTTATTCTGCATGACCCTCGTAATAGTACACAATATGCTCAGCCTTGTACGTGCATTAGAAATAAAGTTTCTTTGTAAGAGTTGAGAATATTATAGAATGTATAAATAAAGAAAAATACTATTTTGCATTGTTTAATAAAAAGAACTGAAAAATCCTTGTAATGCAACATGACGCCTGCCATGTAATTTCCATTTAAAATTGGGCACTAATTATATAAAAATACATCTGCTTCATATATATATATATATACGCATTTTTGTTCCAAACGTTAGACCAAAGCAGTCAATTAAAAATCATGATTAATCTCATTTCATAATTTGTTTCATTTTTCTACATAAAAAGGAAAAAAATATTCAATCCTAAACCTCTCTATTGACATTATAATTGACATATGCATATGCTATTAATTAGGTTTTAAACACACTTGAACTTTAAATCCTTGTTCAGCCCATAATGCCTCTCTTTTTCTCTCTTTCATTCACACGCATGTAGTACGTACTGTATTGGCAGTCTGCATAGCTTGTATTTGGAAATGAATTATATTAAATTAGTTTTTTTAGTATACGCGTAGGCTTTCATTTTGAGTAATCAATAGAATTAGATGCAAATTGCTCATTGCTCTTTCTCTGTTTTTTTTTCAATTACGTGATTGTTTTGTTTAACTGTCATCACCAAAGAAAGAAAAAGAGAGAAAGAAAAAAAAGAGATTAAACAATGAGTGTTAACTAATGGAATATGAGTAAAATGTAGTACTCCAAACACACTGGAATCTTGATTTATGAAATTAATTCCTTCTAGGAAGTTACCTCTCTAGGAAACTACCTTTTCTAGGAAATTCTGTCATGCCTTTTACGCTCATTAGTCAATGACCACTCGCAAGTTGGATCATATTTTAGGAATATTGTTCACTCAAAACTTGACTTACTCACAAGACGAGGCACTTAAAAGTTGTATATATAAAACATTACATTTAATATGAAGATTAATTTGAAAATGTGGAAAAGATGCGGTCAGGCCGCTGTTTAAGAAGGAACAAGTTCTGAAATAGTAAAAGATTACAAAAAAAGAAGGGAGGGGTACAAGTTTAACAGCTAATGGACTGACATATTGTGACGTCACCTCGTTACCATCATAATCGCCATTTTCGTTTCTAAATAACACGAACTAAAGACCTAAATACAACGCAAAAGTAATTATTTGTTAATCTTGATTACAAAACAGAGTAAAAGATGCTCGTAAGAAGTGTAAACGCGCGAATAGAATTCTATTATTCTAAAAGTGGTGAGTTTCCTTTTATTTATATAAAAAATGTATATTTGCACTATTTTCTTTGTGCTGACAGCATATCAATCTGCATGTTAAGGAGTTTGTATTGTGCATTAATTGCTGCTTCTTATGGTGGATTATGTATTATTTGCGCTTACATTAATTATGCAACTTCTACCTTATCACTTAACGCCTGTAGAAGTAACGCCTTAGATATCACTCTTTTTTTTTTATGAATTACTAGATTTTATTCTTGAATTTCCTAAATAGTAATCCCGTATTATTTAACCTGTATCTTTTCCTAACAACTTTAGTTCACCGCTAAAACATTCTGCAATTGTGAATAAATTTACAGCCATTGTTTTCGTTTATGCTACACTTCAAAATACACCTTTCATTCCACACGGATATATTATATTGCATTACTTCGGTAAATCGTGGGGTTACTGTGTATGATAAGGTAAAGTCACTATTTTGTTCATCCTAAATCGAATTGACTTTTCTCCCTAGAATTTTAAGTAATCATAATATATTGATGTAATGTATTTTTACTTTTCCTCCTTGAATTTTAAAGGTTTGGTGTTGGTGAATTATTTCAAGACAATGCAGTAACAGTTCTTGCGTTAATATTATATATATATATATATATATATATATATATATATATATATATATATATATATATATATATATATATATATATATATATATATATATATATATACAAGATGATAGATATTTTATAATTAAATTGTTATATTTTAAAATTATGGTTAATTCTTACAAACAAACAGAAATCCATTTTCAGTCTCATTTCTTGTTTATAAGATATGTGCTAATATAACATTATGTATATAAGTTATTTTAGATTCTGTGCATACTGTATTAAAAACAAAATACTTGTAATGTTATGTAACGAATTTGTTAACATACACACTTTCGCCGGACAATGCGGATATTAGGAAAGTATCATTATTTCGTGTCATCATGTTGAATCGAGGTTAGAAGAATTTGGTTGATTAATCTTTCAAGATCTAGGACACACGTGGGTGAAAATCGGCCCGAGTATTGAAACCGTATCTCTAGAATGTCAGTAGCTTTGCTTGTATAAAAACTTTAGTTTATTCATTGATAAGCAACAGAATTATACGGAGAGTTGGAGAGAGAAGGTCGTCAGAAGTAAGAGAGCGTGGACTTCGAAATTATATTACAAGAGCCAGAGGCACTAAGAAATATAACCACATACTGTTTCTGGAAGTGCCGATCTACATTGTTAGCGCTGAACATCACCCACTAAACAACCAAGGTATGTGTCACAACCAAATGCTGCGCTAACATGACTTGTATATACAGACTTACACACAGACTAATTTCATACTGAGTTCGCATTACACAACAACATTTATCACACCAACTTCAATGAATTATTTAAATACACAGGTTGAAACTTAACGTCCTATTTATCATTTCTGATTGGGCTCTGGTTGATCCTTGATCAATGCAACCGGTGGTGGATCATCCCCATTACTTACCTCTTGCAATATGCATACTTCAGGTATAGTTATTGGAAGTTAGTTTTAATGCTAACTAGAACAACCTGGGGAGCTCTGAGTGCTCTATATGGTACATTCTGTGTTCAATCTAAGACATAGCAACCCAGGTTGGCAATATTATATATATATATATATATATATATATATATATATATATATATATATATATATATATATATATACTGTATATACAGTTAGGGGGCGCGGTGGCTCAGTGGTAGAGCGTTCACCTCTGGTGATTGGGGTCCCAGGTTCGATCCCAGCCCCCGCCAAGTGAACTTTGTGGTGGACAAACACCGTGCTCGTGGGTTTTCTCGGGATTCTCCCGTTTCCTACCACTTTCTTCATTCCACCATTTCACTCATCTCTCATCATCACCGTCTCCTTTAGCCTAACCGGCATAACCGTGGGACGTAAAACTCAAAGATTTCATTTCATTTTTTGTATATACAGTATATATATAGGGTGGCCCATTGTAATCTTTCTACGGAAGTATCTCAAAAACGGTCGAACATAAATGAACTGAACAAAAACGCAAATAGGAAATATCATGGGGCAAATCGAATGGTGACTTCGCGGTGCCCCCAGGGCCGCTATTCAAGGGGGCCCGGGGCCCAACTTTAAAATTTTAAACGGAAACATGAAGCGAGTGACAGCTCGTTCGATAGATCTTTAAAAACTAAAAAGTGATGTGGCAAAAGATTTGTCATATCGGTCACTGTATTCGAAATGGCCGCCAAGATATATTACCTGTATCAGATAAACGTCCAGTACCACTAATATGAAAACGGTTGAACGTAAATGAACCAAACAAAAATTGAAATAGGGAAGCCATGGGGGCAAATCGAATGATGTTGTCGCGGTGCCCCCAGGGCCGCTTTTCATGGGGCCCAAACCCAATTTAGAAATTTTAAACGAAAATATGGGTCAACTGATACCCCGTTCGATAGATCTTCATACACTAAACAGCGTTGTGGCAAAAGATTGTTCATATGGGTCAACGTTTTCAAAATGGCCGCCAAGACGTGGTGCCTGTATCAGATAAAACGTCCAGTACCACTAATATGAAAACGGTTGAAGATAATAACACATTAACAGAATAAAACTCCTATAGAAAATCACAGAGGGTATTTATCATTCCAGGGCTCGAAAATGTTGCAACAGAGGAGATGATTAGAGTAAAAGTGCCATAATGCAAAGGAGGAAATCTAGTTCCTAGAAAATCATTTTTCCAACGTCCTCCGTAAGTGGGTGAAGCGGGACGGGAAGGAACGGTAAAATTGCAAATGAGAACCTTAGGTTTTGCAAATTGTATCTACACAACAAAATTATCTGAAATGTGTTTTTTATAACAGATAGATGTATGTAATAAAAAAAGTAAGTAAAATTCTTGTTAAATGGATACCTTCCATTTTAATTGCAGGCAATGATTTGTGCAAAAATGAATCAACTGAAATGCGAAACCAATTTGTCGAACAATGCAATTTTAGAACAACGTGTGCAAAAGTTGGTTTTGCTCAAAAGTCCTCTGCACAATATTGGTTCATTACAGAACCAGTCACTTGTACACCCAAGTGTTTCAGTCAAACCATACCTATTGCAAGTAAAAGTAGGGCTTTCATTTGAGATTTTACCATTCATTTCCGCTTCACCCACTTACGGAGCGAGATCGGAAAGAATTAGATTTCCTCTTTAGCATTATGTCACTTATACTTTAATAATCTTCTTCTCTGTTGGATTATTCTCGAGACGTGGAATGATAAATACCCTCTGTGATTTCCTATACGAGTTTTATCCTCTTCATTTATTTCCAACCGTTTTCATATTAGTGGTACTGGACGTTTTATCTGATACAGACACCATGTCTTGGCAGCCATTTTGAATACAGTGACCGTTATGAAAAATCTTTTGCCCAACACTTTTTGGTCCATCAAACGAGATATCACTTGACCTGTTTTTTCCATTGACAATTTTGACGTTGGGCCCTGATCACCACATCATTCGACGTGCTTTATGTCATTTTCCTGTTTCACTTTCTGTCTGTTCATTTATCTCGAACCGCTTTCATTAGTGGTACTAGACGCTTAATCTGATATAGGCGTCATGTTTTAGCGGCCATTTTGAATACGGCAACCGATATGAAAAATCTTTTGCCACATCGCTTTTAAGTTTTTAAAAGATCTATTGAACGAGGTGTCACTCGCCCCATGTTTCGTTTAAAATTTTAAATGGGCCCCTGGACCCCAGAAGAGCGTCCCTGGGGGGCACCTTGACATCATCATTCGATTTGCCTCATGGTATTTTCTATTTGAGTTTTTGGACAGTTCATTTATGTTCAACCGTTTTCGAGATATTTCCCTGGAAGGATTAAAATGGGCCATTATATTGCAAAAATCAATCAAAGAATGATTACTGACGAAAAATTGTTAAAATGAAGATGGTAAACGGAAAGAGAAGAAATCCAACCGAAGCTACAGACCCAAGTTATTTTTCACAAGCTCACATAACGTTGAATCTACCCATATAACTCTCGCCTGAAAGGTAATGTTTCTATCATGAGAGGTATAAGCGTATATGCCTCTATACAAGTCAAAAATTATTTAATATCTTCTTTCGATGGCATGGTGGTTCAGTGGTAGAGCGCCAATCTCTGGTGCCAGGGACCCCTGGATCAATTGCAAGCAATGTGAGTTTTCTAGTGTACGTCCTGTCTGTGGGTATTCTCAATGCGTTCTTCTGTTTCCTTCTGCATTCTTGTTCAACTAATACTTTCAGAATAGGCTAATTCACTTTCGTCTAATCATCCATCTATTTTAGCCTATAAACATAAACCTCGGATGTTAAAGTAGAAACTTCATTGAGTAATACCTTTTCTTTAAAAGGATACTAAAAGCTACGTACAGTATACTTATGTTTCATTTAATAACAGTAATGTCATATTCAGAAGGTAAACATTACATTTCATTGTGTGTATATATAACCTACACTTTTCGCTCATGAATGACGTGCTATATTTATTTGCTCCAAGTCTCGCCTACGCATACAGAATATACACACACGAACACACGTGAGACGATGAACAAGCACAAGCGGCATGGTTGAGGAGAATTCTCATGGTTGAACAGCTCCCGCGAGGAACACACCATTAGATTGAATGTCGTTGTCGACGTCATTCAAAAGGACCTACAACCGACTGTTTTATTTCGAAATTGAACGCGTATAAAGCAACGATTACTAGGACATTTTGCTGGCGGCATTCACACCTGCTTTGCTTTGGGTGACATCAATCGTAAAATAGAATTTTCCTGTGTCCCTACTATATATATAGCACGCTTTTTCTCCTCATTTTATCTCTCTATACAGTATGTGTACGCCTTTCATGTGATCCTCTTTTTGTTGCACACGCTACTATGGACAAGGTGAAAGCAAATGACGACATTCACAAGCAACTTATGTTATTCCAAAAACCTTTATAGAGGCAAAATGATACCCAATAATCGTCCGCATGTTACTACCTAGAAAAAAAAAAAAGCTATAGAGAGAGGTTTGACCAACGTGCCATGAATCTTGAAAGAAACATGAAAACGTTCCCTTGCGAGCAACCTACCTATCTCCAATTCAGAGTCTACCATGCGAGTGTCAATCAACATGTGGTACACACACTGTGTTTGTTTAACTTATATAATGAATACCTGAAAGTAGACACTGTACGGTTCTCTTTCTAAATAGAATACAATTAGAAAGCTACCTACAGTTTCGGGACCCAGGATATATCTGACTAAAAAACTTTCAAAACTGGCTACTTATACAGGGTGTTACAAAAATAGTGGTCGGAAGTGCATAGTTTCATAGTTATAGGCAGTGGCGTATTTAAGGGGGGCTTCCGGGCTTAAGCCCCCCACGAAATCTTACTTACTATAATTAAAGTATATGAAATATCTTGCAGAATTTTCACATTTTCAGGCAAAGCCCCGCCTGAAAGTTAGCAAAGCCCTCCCCGAAACAAAATCGTAAATACGCCACTGGTTATAGGGTACCGAAAACGTGAAAAAATGAACTTACTTCCACTACTATAGGACCGATCGTAGTCGGGTCAAGACATCACTGAGGAACTAGTATGTGAACTATCCAAATATCCATCTTTCAGAACCTCCGGTACTTGCACCATCATTTTTAGAGAGGCTGTTCCGGAGTACTTGATCACTCTCCACCTATTTCTCTGAAAATTGGTGTGCAAGTACTGGAGCATTCTTAAACATGGATATCAGGATAGTTCACATACCAGTTCTTCAGTGATATCTTGACCTGACTACGATAGGTCTTATAGTAGTGGAGCTATGGACTCTGAAAGCTCACTTATTTCACGTTTTCGGTACCCTATAACTCCGAAAATATCCATTTTTGAGCACAGGGCCATATGAACTTTATTTTCTTATTTTGATGTGAGGAATCTATTCCCAAAATATTGTGGCACATTTTTGTAACACCCTGTAAATACAGACTTTCCATTTCCAACTGAATGGTCTGTGACGTCACTAGTTGTTGCTCCTCTTCTCATTAAATTACACTAAGAGGGAAAGGAGGAAGCGGAAAACTTGACGTTGATAAAAAAAAAAAACAGTATTGACAGACAAGCAAGAACATCGATAGTGTAGTAGATGGCTTTCGAAGGTATATTACTCGGGAAACCAATGCTACACATACACTGCCAATACTTATTTATACCATTCCACATGTTTTCTCATCCCCTTCCCTCTTTTGATTTAGTGTTTCTATCTGCTATTTCTTACATTTATTTGTCATACATCAACTAACTGGAAATATTTGATGTAAAAAAAAATGAAATCTTTAAGTTTTACGTCCCACGGTTATGCCGGTTAGGCTAAAGGAGACGGTGATAATGAGAGATGAGTGAAATGGTGGAATGAAGAAAGTGGGAGGAAACGGGAGAACCCCGAGAAAACTTACGACCACGGTATAACTGATGTAGGCAAACGGTACTACCATGTATTACCGGAAAAAGTACAGTAAATAAGTTTTCAGCTCTAGGTTTTATTTGATAAGAGTTTTAAGAATTTTAAATATTCGAACCTTTAAGGTTAAGAACAACTTGCATTTTAAGAGATGTGATAGAAGGTACGACGGAAGGAAACAAGGAAGAGAAGTGAAATTACAATTGATGAACGATACTAAAATGGATATCTACTACCGTATGTTCAGATCTCCCAATTTGCATTACGCAACTTCCCAATGACACAAGCGATGATCAAAATGGTATTTTATATCGTACTGTATAGCAGGCTACGACCTGACCGACTTGCAATCGCGTAATCGGAACTGACGTCAGTCGTAAGTCGATGAATATCTGTACCTCAAAATAATAGCACTTATTCCAATTTTCCGTTTCCTTTCATTCCTTTCATGATATTCAGTATTTTAATTTCGTACCGGTGTACCCTGCTGGCTCACACCAACCCAATTCGATCAGTGAATGCATGTTTTTATGTCTAATTGATCCTGTTAAATTCCTAGTGGATCTACTTGCTTCCAATAAAAATCTAAATAATAATTCAGCTCACAAGACAACATTTAAGTTGTACTTAGTAGAAATCAATGCGCTGTACAATTTCTATTGCTAAGAGTATACGCGTTATCCAGGACGCGTAATATTATTATTTCAGCAGAGATTGAAATAGTTAGTATAAGTGTTAGCATAAAAATTGCCGATCTGTTGCTAGCCGCGTAAGTCTTACAGAGGAAAAAAATAGTTTTGATGGGAACTCTCCAGAAAGGTACATTTAAATGAAAGAAAACATGCAGTAACTTTACTGGTAATCATACTTTTATTATTCATTTCCTGAATATATTCTAATTATAAACGGACCATAAAACAGAATAATAGCAATTCATAATTATACTACAGAACTAGCTGACAACTGGTAAGATATAGCATTACTAGAACATTAGGTTACATTCAATTTACTCAACATTACGTTTCAACGGTTGGCATTACCACATACCCATCATAGAAATGTAATAGATGCGAATACATAGTTTTCAAGCAAATTTGCGTAAGTAGAACTACCCAAATCAAGCCCGTCCCTAGACGAGCTCAGCCACCAAAAAAACAAGCTTCATTTATTCAACAATGGACTATTCCTCCATCACATTTCGTTCAGATCTGGCCGGCAATTATCGAGAAATAAAGTACAAAAATGCGAACCAAGTCAAACCTGTTCCTGGTCGAGCTCAATCACCAAATGCAGCTATCTTTACGTATTCCTTAGACGATGGGCTATTTGTCCATCAAAATTTGTTCTGATCCGGCCAGTAGTTACCCCGAGATAGAGTACCTATCTACCTCCCATACACACTTTAAGCTTCCGTATAGTCACACCAGGAGGTAATAAACTGTCATCAGTAAAGAAATGATCTAATTTTAATTGAGAATTAACACCTTGATAAAAAGAAATATTGTAATATTTCCCTCGTATATACGTAGGGCTATTTTTCATGCCAATCTATCAGCGAAATAATGTGATCACATCATATTATTATTGTAGTTCATATCCTGTTATTTAGCAATTTATCTTTCAAACAAGACTATAAATTATAAAGAAAGTCAAGATTCATACATAAAAAAAAATTAAGCCGTCGAAAACAAAATTATATTCCTTACATTAGTGCACCAGATTCATTAAACTTTAGTTCAGCATCTGAGGTTTTCTCGTTCGAAAGATACATAAATATGGTTACCTATTTTCAGTTCAGAATAGATAATTCTTTAGAACACAATATATTTATTATGGATGTTTTTACAAAGACAAATGAAATGAAATCTTTCAGTATTACGTCCCACGGATATGCCGGTTAGACTAAAGGAGACGGTGATGATGACAAATGAATGAAGTGGTGGAATGAGGAAAATGAGAAGACCCCGAGAAAACCCACGCACACGGTGTTTGTCCACCACAAAGCCTACTTGGCGCGAGCTGGGATCGAACCAAGGGTCCCATCCACCAGAGGCGAACGTTCTACCTCTACCACTGAGCCACCGTGGCCTTACGTTTTTACAAATTTTTATGCGTTTGTTCTATTTATCAACAAATATAATGTATTCTGTCTTAGAATCGGAATAGTACAAGAGGAAATGAAAGTAAAAATGATATCTTGTGTACATGCTGACAGAATAGATTCGAATATCACAAAAGGACAATATGTATTATAAGCTTCAGAAAACATGAAATACATACATAGTAATTTAGAGCAACATAAATAATAATGAAATTACAAGTATGAAAATACAAGAGAGCAAGTACAATATAAACACAACAGTACTACAATGATTCTGATCTTTATGCATCGGTAGTCTGAAAATTACCTTGTCAATGAAAATTAATCAACAGAATTGAACGTGAAATAAGGAATCTAAAATAAGAGAAATATAAGAATAAAATAAATTATAGAACAAGGAAAATAAACTTTGGTAGATAGTAAAGAGGATCAAGCACTAGAAGTTTCAATTTCATCCGGTAGATGTTAAACACTGGAGAACATTTATTGCCATCTAACGGCAAGATGCGTTTGGAGAAAAAACAGAATTCAAAAAATTCTCTTTCGTTCAAAAGTTATCGTGTGCACTTACGGACAAACATAAGTCATTATTAAACACTAAAATCTTAACGAATTCACTACACTAACAAACTCGGCCGAGAAAATGATGTTAATTATCTTTTGCAAAAACCAGAATTCAAAAATTTCCTTTCGTTCAAGACTTATCGTGTAAACTAACAGACAAACAAAATCGCCATTATCCGTAAAGATGTTAACGGATGGACTCTATTAACGAACTCGACAGAGATAGTAATTCTAGATAGACTGTGTCTGTGTACAATAACACGTGTTTACAATTGAGACATGTGTTTGTAGAAGTAGTATACACTAGAAGGTGTTGATCCTTACAATATATATACTGTATACTATACCATGCTGTATACTATATTCAGCATGTATTCTAAGCTTATGATAACTTTCGTTAAAAGTACACTTTTGTCAAAAATGGTATATTTTTTGAAACTTTCTAATAATCTGACTTGCATCAACTTGAAATGGGTCAATATTGAGGAAGTGTTGTTTCCAATTTTATGTAACATCTTTTCTTGAATATTTATTAAACACACTTAGATTTATATAAAACATTGGTGTCTTTTTTCCAAGATTAGAGAGGGATTGAAATTAGTGAGATCGAGGATTCTCGGTTCAACAATGATCAGCATCAGTAGTAAGTAATAAAAGAAGGGAAACGTAAAAGGTGCCTCAGAATGTAATGTAACAGGTTCCTCAGAAGGTCCAGTCTTCTGGTAGTCTTGGTGCAAAAAAACAGGACGTTAACCTTTCACCAGTCTATCAGAAATAAACAAAAGCTAGACAAGGAGACAGTTTTCCTTGCTTCAATACTAACCATCGCTCCTTAAGTTACCAGTCTTAATAATACAATAATAAACATAATACATTATTGTAAGTTGGAAAACATATTCTATCCGTCAAGCATCTTCTCTGTGTCTACTATATACCATCTTAGATCTACTCAAGCAACTTAACGCGCCAAGTGGACATTGTGGTGGACAAACACCGTGTGCGTGGGTTTTTTCGGGGTTCTTCCGTTTCCTCCCACTTTCTTTATTCCACCATTTCATTCATTTCTCATTATCACCGTCTCCTTTAGCCTAGCCGGCATAATCATGGGACGTAAAACTTAAAGATTCAAGCAATTTAATTTCAAAACCAACGTTCTTTCAAATATGCATCATCCTTCCATGGGTACTAGAAGAATTCGAATTATGAATGTGTATCTGCATGTTTAAATTATAAATTTCCTTTTACAACATGCAAATCTACTTCGAAACATTTTAGACCAGGAAGTTACTAATTTATTTGTGGCAAACTAAAAAAGAAATTTAATAAGTTATCCATGATAGATTACTAAATATATACATAACAGACTTTCTATTCTACAACTCAATTAGTTTTGACGTTATTTTTCTGTAGGGTTGAGGAGAGCAAAAACAATCTTTTAATTCAAAATACAACGATAAGAGTATTTTTACTGATAATTAGAAAGTACCGAAAAGTATCTCTCCCGTGTCTGTCTTCAAGGAAAATGAAACTAATTGTAGAACTTAAAATAAATGTAATGTGGAAAATGTTTTTAATTGAGGAACTTAAAGTAAATTTAATGTGAAAATGTTGCTAGTTGTTTTAAATGTAAATTGCTCACAAATATGTAAACATTGATTAGTTTTACACATCGTTGGCTTGATTCATTCACTTATTTTTAGAAATTCTGACCCCTCAAGGAATTGAAACAAGGGACAACGTGAATCAAAGACAAACGGATTGAGCACAATATTAATGCGAAAATAAAACATGTTCGGAAGATAAAACTTCATAAGACCATTATTACAAATAAATGGTCATGTGCTTTAGCGTTTTAGAAAAATCCGCTTCTAAATAGAGAGGAATTCTATACTATTCTCACTATATAAATATACCTTCCGGTTGACTGGTTTATCATCACGGGAAAACGGGTGAACCATTTGGAACGAATTTTCGAGTTAAGGTTACCACATGGCAACGATCATGGTTTTATATCCTAAGGGGGAGAGGTTCAACATTTGTGGCAAAAGTATGCATTTCTGGAGACCTGGAAATTACAGAGATGAAACTCAGTATATAAAGTTCTTATTGAAAATAAATCGAGTCGTATCTCAGGCGTTTTTTGAAAATTCTGGGCCTTATGCAGAGTCTTTCTGACGCGTGATTAGTACCATACTAAAGAGTTCGACTAACATTTGTTTCCTGCAGTAGTCAGACATTTAGTATGATGCTAGTCATACGTCAAAACGACTCTGCATAAGGCGGTCTGTCTCTAAAAGAGGAACATTTCTGTAACATTTTAATTTTTTATTTTGTATTCATAAAATGGCAAAAGTGAGGATATGGTTAAACTGTTTAAAATGAATTTTTAAACATAATTTTGGCTGACCTGGGTGTTTAACGTTAGTTCTACACTTGGATTGAAACAAATGCTCTAAAAGAAGGGAGCTAAATTTTTCACAAATAATAACGACAGCATTATTTGAAAGGATCCTTTGACGATAGTTAAAACAATGGGGTCGAGTTGGGTTTCTATTTTTTCAATGCAAATACGCATCGTACGGGAGCGGAAAAGAGGGTTGAAATTACCTTTCATATATTTGCAATAACCCTAATTTTTCGTGTAAACAACGGACATTTTGAGCTAGTTATTAATACTCTAAATCAAAAGAAAAATATATATTTAAAAACAACATTATTTTTTAAAAAACTTGTTACTACTGAAAATCTTACATAATAGTATTATGCATATTATATTATTTTTGTCATACTGAGTGCAGATAACTTGAAATCAAATATTTCTATTCGTACTCAATTCATGCTGATATGCAAGTCTACCAATTTCGAAACAAAATATATTGATATTCATTATGAGAAAATTATGATGAAAGGAGTATAAAAAGATGTATTTAATAAAAAAAATTGAAAGCAATATATAATTCCTGGGTAACGCAATGCAACATTTTTGCGGTTATAAAATAACATTCTACATGTGCATCTTTTCCTTTTTTATTTTACTGATTAAAACAGGTTGACTGCCAAGGGAATAAAGTGGTTTCCTTAGCTTGAGGCCACGCCGCGAAATTTTAAAATTACCATTATTTCTCTAATTTTTGTTTATTTCTATATTGTAAACACATACTATAAAAAAAATCACGGGCTACGATCACTGATAAAAACCTGAAGCAGTTGTTGTAGTGAAACCTGAAAACAGGTCTCGTGGTGTACACAAGATATGTATGTGAGACCAGATTTAGTGTCTCATGGCAGTCAACCTGTTTAACATGCTTAAAATTAATATGAACTTTTAACACCGTAATTATCTTTCTTTCGTCCAATTTTTATGAAGTGACCTCTGACGACGACCTTGATCGCCCACTCTTATATGTTAGGAAAACAGAAATGTACTTCCACTGAGTAGGTGTCACGTATGAAAAAACTCATTGGAAAACACAACATACTCGTAAATATCAAGAAATCCCGACTACAATTAATTCTAACATCATACAATAAAATAAACGTGAGACTACCGTAGTTAAGCAGTTAAAAAGGACTGCCATTTAAATTTATTCCGTTTTTAAAAGAGAACAAATATTAAATACAAGTGATTTAAATTTTTAAAAATATAGATTTAAACTTTTTAAAATGAACAAAAATGTTTTTAAAACAAAATCAATCTTTTTCAACTTGAAGCCATTAAATTTAATTGGGTAATCTATATTTAAAATTTTTAACTTACGAAGAGGATATTTTACAAGAAAGGAATATGGAAAGGATGCGTTTATTTTTCTTTTAATGCTAATTAGTTCTTCCAGTTTTGAGGGAATGCAATGAACAACTTGGTAAAACTTGAACATATTTTTGAATCGAGAATATAATGCCTGTATATTTATATCTCAAATACCACAAAGAGTGCACAAACTAAAACGGAAGTGATTTTAACTTGTCTGCATATTTTTTGTGCACTGGGTTTCATATTAATGATGCAAAACTTAGCTTGGGACGTACTTATTGAGTGATTCGATAGGTAAAGTTTAGTGGGGACTTCAGGAACTGACGTACTTATGTAGCATATAGAATTTTAAAGACATTACTAGTACCACGTTTCATCGTGAATCCAATAATTATGAAAGTCAAATTTACGATTTGATTCAGGTGAAAATCAAACTAGAGATTCGATCTTACTGACATATAAACATCAGTTATGAGGGCGGTTTGATAAGTAACTTGTTTCGTACATTAATAACTTAGATGGCGCTATCGTCGTCTGTATATGTAGTGATGAAGTTTCCTTTCTGTGAATAAACAATCTGTAGTCTCAAGTAATTCTGATAGTAGTCCGTCATTTGACAATTGCTGAAAGAAAAGTGATTCGAATTAACAATGAAAACCGGATATAATTTGAATTTGTGGTGTGATTCAATTCTTTCTTTTCTTTTTTTTAATAAAAGGGAAACCAGTGAAGGAAATTTATGAGATCATTTTATCTTTATCGGCTGTCTCATGTCCTTCGTATAAAACTGTTCGCCTTTGATTAATTAAGTGTAAGCGTGTCAGAACAAATATTGAAGATAAACATCTCCTGGAACTTCGAAATAATTTGTAACTCCCGAAATCATCGATGAAGTTCATGATTTGGTTTCAGCTGACAGACGAGTAAAAATGCGTTAGTTAGCAAAAGCCACAAGCATCTCAACTGAGCGGGTTCACTTTTTTTTTTAATGAATTGCACATGACGAAAACGTTGTACAAGATGGTTGCTGAGTGTACTCACTCCAGAGTTGAGAAAAGGTTGTGTTGTAGAGCAGAAGTTGGCCGAGCAGCGATTTGATCTGCTTCTGTATCCTACATATCCTAGCTATCTACCCATCATCTATTCCGAAACTCAAAACTTTCCTACTGACGAAAATTTGGGACAGTAATGAACGGGTCATATACGAATTTAACCAGTACAGTGGAGTCCCGCTAATCCGAACTAATTGGGACCAAACCCTGTTCGGATTAGCCGGAATAACAGTAAAATCGTGGTTTGAAGCAGGTGAACGGATCTATTGTGTTGTAATACATCGCGTATAGTATTTCAAAACAAATTTTCTGACTACAGTATAAAAATGGAAAAATGTTTAAAATGTTGGTAAAACTTGATACCTTTATTTTTCCACGTACAGTACTTACAAACCTTTCCGTCAGGAGTATTATTATCTTTATATAGTTCACTCTGCAGCTTTACTTTGTTTTCTACGAAAACATGTACCCACTTTCATCCTTTTAGTTATTAATTTCCGAAAACTGCGCATTTTCGACACAAAAATTCCTCTCGGACCTGTTCGGATTAACCGGATGTTCGAATTACCGGGACTCCACTGTTTTTTCAAAGCCTCGAAGAAACTCATTTCTAGGAAGGAATAGTGACGCTGGTGAAACATTGGTGCAAGTGCCTTGAACTTGGAGGGCAACATCTCAAAAAATAAGTACGTTAAAAACTCAAATTATTTTCTTTAACATTGAGCCAAGTTTCTTATCAAACTACCTTCGTATGTTGTCAACTCTAGTTAATTTCGGAATAGAGAAATACCACAGTATTTTTTAGTTTTTAAATCGTCCGTATATAACTACTTTTCTAAGTTTATTATGTCTGGTAAATCATTTGTATTATAACAGGAACCGCAAAGATACTATGAGATGTTCTGAGAGAGAATTCTAATCTGCTCTAGTTATACTTTAAAAAAGAAGCTTATCAACTAGAATTTTGTACTAAATAACTTATATGTAAGACTTCCAGATTTTAAGTTAAGTCATTGAAATTAAGTTCTGGATAACTAAAATTAAACATTAAATTGCTAAAGTTGAGTACTGTAAAGCTAAAGTTAAACATTAGATAATTCATGTTGGCTGGTTGAAGAGTTAGTTGTGAGTAATCCAAGTTAAATACTGAATTACCAAAGTTGATAATTAAAAGAATGAAATTTATCCTAGTTCACAGAAGTTAAGTGCTGTTACAGGTGAAAGACTCAAGTACAAAACTCATTAAGCACTGAATTAAAGTGACTAGTGTTTACTTTACTGTTATCTTAATGAAAATGTAATTATTATAATTAAGATCTATATGAGGGCTCTGCAAAGATTGAGTCATTCGCAGTTTAGCAGCAATATCGATTCCCATTCTTTTTTCCTACTTCTCTGTAACATATAGCTTACTGCATAACCTCTTTCAGTTTCATACAGTCTGGTTAACCTATGGTAAATATACATCAAAAGAGTTCATAAGCTAAAAGGAGGTTCATGTAGCAAACCATTAGATTCGTGATCGATTAAGTGATAAAACTAACGCGCAGTGTTTCTATAGTATTAATAATTGCTAGAACTGCCCGTTCTTCGCACGAGAAGAATAAGGTTTGCACAAAATATTTCAAAAATAAATATATAAACATTTTTCTTTCAGGATGCTTGTTGTGAGATTAATTTCACTTCAGTTATATTGTTTGCTTACTTTTAATGAAGGAAACTATACCAATCTTACAATTTCACCGAGTCAGTTTATATACCGAATCTCCACTATGGATATAAAATTAGGAATTTGAATATTACAAATTTTTCCCCTTTTCATCCTTTAGAACCGAAATTTTCCGAAAACTCTGAAACATGTTCTTTAGTTCTATTTTAATAGAGAGTTTATATCCTAACTTAGAGATTCGTACTCTATTCTTAAAACAAAAAGTAGCCCCCTTTTATTTTTCTTAGAATATGTGTCTCAACAATATCTTTTTTGTTGCTTGCTTGCGTGAGAAAATGACTAGTTGGCTTAAGCATTGATGACTGATTCATTTTTACTGTTTACACAATAATATAGATTAATCTGTAGCTACATAACTTTGGACTGGTACCTAAACCAAAATATTCAATTTTACACACTTGTTTCCTTTTTCGATTGGTGAGATTGTTAAATTTAATAAAGCTTAAATCCACTCAAATTCTCGTCGCCCTACTGAAAAAGACTGAAAGACTGAAGTGTAAGTACTCAGTCGTGAAAGTAATACAACTGAAGTTCAGAAGTTTAGAACTGATCTTAAGGATGTTGACAGCGCAGGCTTCATATGAGGAAGTATTCTTATCTTTTCTTTAAAATAAACAGGAAAAATAATAGCTTGACTTGATTGGTTTCTTCTCGCTTCGTGGAAATGAGATATTATGCTATATAACTGTAATATCCATAAATCAAATTTCATTTCTGTAATACTGAATTTATACAGGGTGATCATTTATCTTGAAACGACCTTGTAACATTTAAATTAATACATAAAAATCGATGAAATTTTGTAATGTCCAAATATCAACAGGGATAATTTGTTTGGGATCTTCTGCAACTTCATCCGATGACATTACGCTAGCGTATTATACATTTCGAATTTACATATTAAACGCAAACTTTACAAACTAAGGATGATACAGTATCACAAATACTTGTAAAAGTTCAAATTTTAGAGGTCTCTAAAAATGTAATAATACAAGTAAGACGAACATGCCAATACACATTGGAAGTAGCTTATTGTCGAATATTATAACCATGATATGACGTATTTCTAACACGTAGAAACTAAGTTACTAGGGATTGAAAAAAAAATGTTATTCTTCAAAAAGTCTAGTTTCCAAAAATTATTTCGATGAATACCACACCCAATCACATATATGCTTTCCCATTTATAGCAGTTTCGTACACTGGAAAAAATCCGTTATCCCGACAGCAGTATATTGTACAAATATACGGTATCCTTATGTTTTCTTCAGAAATCAGTACGGAGCATACGTTATCCATATCCTATGTTTTGCCCTTAGATGTTACATTATGTCGTTGCAGGATGTCTGACATTTAAGAGTCTTCCGGATATTACATACGTATGTTATATATGTCAGCTACATGTTACATATGTTCACCTGTATGTGAGATTCTGACCACCTATATACAGTTTTTTTTCGTCCGTACGGAAAGTACGCTTATTTGGAACACTTAGACTATACGAAAAGTACTATAAAATATACTTTTTCAGTTATATGTTTGCTGTACTTTAAGTCCAAAAATTGCAGGATTTATACATGCAACTTACGTTTCTAAGTACGCCCCATAGGATTTTTTTTTCTCAGTGTATATCAACATGTTTCGGAGATGTAACGATCACGAGAAGGTACCTCAGATGTCCACTGATACATTTGTCTTCATTGTGTTATTTCCGTTGTATAGCCCTTCAAAATTAGGATGTTTATGAATGTTTATGATACTGCAGCGTGCTTAGTTTGTAACATTGAATAATAAATGTCATATTTAAAGTTTTCATTTAATTGAATTGTGTAATAACCGGATGTAGTGCCATTTAAAAAAAATAAAACTTTGTGCTGTATTGACAATCTTGTTAATCGAGTGATATTACAAAGTATGTTATACAATGTTCTACTGTCGATATTTGGACGTTACGTAATTTCATCGAATTTTACCTATTAGTTTACCTAAGTTACATGGTCGCTTCAATATAAATGGTTCACCCGGTATGTAACTTTGACAGCGCCTGGAGGGAGCTTCTGTAGTTCGGATCCCACGTTAAGCTGCAGGCCCATGTCTCATATAGTTTCGATGCTGAACCGGACGCTAAACTCTAATTCAACCAGCAATCAATTTTGACAAAGCAAGGAACATTCAACTGAACTTGAAATTATAGGTAGTGAAATCAAACCAGTACAATAATTACAGTTCATTTTAAAGGAAAAATAATTATTATTTTCCATATACATCAATGGGCTAAAACCAAAGATGACGCAAATATTAACATTCATAAGTGTTGAATCATTGATTCTGCACACTGAAAAACTAGAAGTTAACTCTTTATTTAATGCGGAAAAAGTTAACAATTTTTAAGTTATTAAACAGCATCTTCGGTTTCATTCTTCATGTCGTAAAGAATTTTCTTCTTTATTTATAGCTACAGAAAATGCTTTTATCCAAATGAAAGTCTGTCCAAATGGGCACGAAGTGCTACACTGTAACCCAAAATAAGGATACCACTTCTAATACAATCTAAAATATTAAGGACCATATGACAACATTAAAAAATTAAGTAGCTGCTGACTGATAAAAGTTTATACTCGGACTGCTGAAGTTAAATAGGTAAGATTGAACTTAAGCAATAGTGGTCTCGTCTGCTAATAAATCTATAGCAGAAGTTCAAAAATTGATTATTATTATTATGAAGTGTTGAATTATTAGCTGAAGTTAATTATTGAGGGGGCGCGGTGGCTCAGTGGTAGAGCGTTCACCTCTGGTGCTTGGAGTCCCGGGTTCGATCCCAGCCCCCGCCAAGTGAAATTTGTGGTGGACAAACACCGTGCTCGTGGATTTTCTCGGGGTTCTCCCGTTTCCTCCCACTTTCTTCATTCCACCATTTCACTCATCTCTCATCATCACCGTCTCCTTTAGCCTAACCGGCATAACCGTGGGACGTAAAACTTAAAGATTTCATTTCATCTTTTTTAATTATTGAACTTGAGTAACAGTGATCTACTAGTAGCATTCAATAAATTCGAAGTTTAAAAATTGATGAACATGGAGTATTGTATCATTAGCTGAAGCTAATCACTTAATTATTGAAGTTCAATGCTGAATGAATGAAGTTTAGTACTGGAACTCCGAAGTTACGTGCAGGAAGGGAAAAAAATCTTTTATCAAATAAATACTGAAGTATTTATTAGAACTTGACTGTTATTTTAATTGCTCGACTTCCAAACTATGCTGTACGGAAGCGTGGAAAAATCTTGCTGAACGGCTATGCCCGTTCTCTCTGACGATAAGTATCAGAGCAGAAAACAATAGGAGACAGCAAGAAGTAGTTTTCTAATACGGAATCAGTACAGCCAAGAATAGGTTCCTTCTTTCTTAACCGTATATTCAAACTATAAGTGATAACAATCTACCTTTTTCAAATTTATCATTGATCAACATCGAACATAAATGGTAATAGATAGGCCTACCGAAAAGCGATATTACTTATGAGGATTCTAACGTAAGTCATAATAATGCATTCTATCTGCGCTCTTGTCTCTCTGATGCAAACTGGAAATGATGCAAATTTACTACCCTTTTGATGCAGTTGACTATTACTTCCTGTTTTGATACTAATTCCTGTATAAAATGTTAAGGGATAGCAAGAAATGATTCACTGATATCGATTAAGAGTCTTAAGGATAAGCTCAATCTTCACTCTTACCTCTCTATTCAATCCCGAAATGGCAGAAATCTATTGTTTCTGGTTTCACCGTTGATCAATATTGTACAAAACCAGTAAGTGAGAGCGAGAGATCGTTTTCTCATATGGATTCAGCGTCTTAAGGGTAAATTTGGTCTTCACTCTTACCTCTCCATTCAATTCAAAAGTGACGAAAACCTATTGTTTGTAGTTTCAACCGTAATCAACGTTGAGTAAAATCGGTAAGAGAAAACGAAAAATGGTTTTGTCATATGGATTCAACGTCTTCAAAGTAGGCTTAATCTTTACTCTTATCTCTCTATGCAATCCACAAGTGACAGAAAGCTATAGCTTCTGGTTTCAACGTTGATCAGTATTGAGCAAAATCGATAAGAGATAGCGAGATTTTTTAAATATGAATTCAGCACATTAAGGGTAAATTTAATCTTCACTCCAATCCCTCCATTCAATTCAAAAGTGGCAAAAACCTATCATTTGTGGTTTCAACATAAACGGTAAAAGATAGCGAGAAATTGTTTTCTGATATGGGCTCAACGTCTTAAGAGTAAGTTTAGTTCTCAATCTTATCTCTCTATTCAATCCACAAATGGCAGTAACCAATCATTTGTGGTTTCAACTGTGATCAATTGAGAAAATCGGTAAGAGATAACGAGAAATGGTTTTCTCTATGGATTCAGCGTCTTAAGGGTAAGTTTAAACTTCACTCTTATCTCCCCAATCAATCCAGAAGTAGCAGAAAAATATCGTTTCTGCTTTCAACGTTGGTCAACATTGAGAAGAAACGGTAAGAGATAGCGAGAAATGGTTTTCTCATATGGATTCAGCGTCTTAAGGGTAAGTTTAATCTTTACTCTTATCTCCCCAATCAATCCAGAAATGGCAGAAACCTATCGTTTCTGCTTTCAACGTTGGTCAACATTGAGAAGAAACGGTAAGAGATTGCGAGAAATGGTTTTCTTATATGGATTCAGCGTCTTAAGGGTAAGTTTAATCTTCACTCTTATATCTCCAATCAATCCAGAAGTGGCAGAAACCTATCGTTTCTGCTTTCAACGTTGGTCGACATTGAGAAGAAACGGTAAGAGATAGCGAGAAATGGTTTTCTCATATGGATTCAGCGTCTTAACGGCAAGCTTAACCTTTACTCTTATCTCTCCAATCAACCCAGAAGTGGCAACAACTTATCGTTTCTGCGGTTCTGCGTTTTGGTAAACATTGAGCAAAAAATGTAAGAAATGAGGAGAACCAAATATTTCGTATGGATTCAGTATTCTAAGGATAGACCTGATCTGCTCTCTTGTCTCCCTACTAAAACCAGAGTTAGTAGAAATCTACTACCACTTCCAGTACTAATATTGAATCCCAATAATTTGGAACTTTACAATAGCTTCACAATATAGAATGAAACAGTTGTTTTGTCATATGATGCAACAGTACGTTCCTTCTTTTATTTTTCACGATGCTCTGCCATTTGTTGCGCATTCTATTATCCCCACTCCAAATGTTCCTACAGAGTATATCTGGTTCTGGCAGCAACAGAGTCGGAGCGCTTCATGAGCTACAAGTAATTGCATCATCGCAAGCGACAGATTCGTGAAGGCTGAGATGAGAATGTTAACACGAAGCGTTTCTATAGCAACCATTAATCTGTAACAGGACAGCCCTTGCCTTTGCCTCCAAGCACAGATTGTTTACTTCTGGCTGTAATGAAACAGTCGAGTAGATAACCAGTTAACACGGTTAGCAGATTATCTTCCAGAAAGAGAAAAAAAGGCAGATAAAAAATAGAAAAAACTCGCTGTTTTTTGTTCTTTAGTTTCTTTTTCGCAATTCTACTTCAGTCTCTTTTTACTCGTTTTGCTATTTTATCCTCTACCGAACTTGGAAAAACTAATCTAAGAGGATTGCTGGAATGAAAAATGCGAGATTTTTCCACTGCTTCAATGTTTGGAGTAATTGACAACTTTTTTTGAAAATTAAAAAAAGAACTTTGTAGAGCTGACTTTTTTAAAAAAAAAAAGTTAAATGAGAAATGTCCAGATTTAAAAGGAAACATCTACAATGAGCTTCATAGACAGAAGAGAAGAAGCACAGAAATATAATATTCATGTATCTATTCTCTAGTAAGCATACGATCCATGAAAATATTAGTGAAGTATTAGTGTGTTTGTAACTTTCTATTCTTAAAATATCAGTTACAGGATATTGAAAAATTTTCAGTTTTACATCCCACAATTACGTCCTTCAAACTAAAGGAAATGGATTATTAATAAAAGTAAATGATTGGTGGAATCACCACGAAATGCGAGAAGAAACGGCAAAAACTTGAGAAAACTCACGGATTCGACATTGTCCACCACGAGCTCACATGGCCCAGGATCAAACCAGGAATTCTCTCGCATCAGAGATGAGCGCTCTGCCACTGTGATCCCAGTTATAATCTGACTTCTATCATGACAATTGTGATCAAATTTCTAGTATATTTTTATAAATCTGTTGGGAATTTTGAACCTCCTATTCGATTAGACAAGGGCTATTTTTCTTCAACCTCAGGAAAATCATGTGAGAGTACGAAACTGAGATAAGACAAAGCTGTTTATTGGAAGTAGACTGTCCCCCACACCGACTGATAGATTCTGTCATTCAATCACTGTAGCGTAGCGATCGTCACCTAACATACCAAGTACAATCGAAGTGCCCGCCAAGTATGAACTGCATGTGATTCGATTTCTCCAAGCGAAAAGCCATAATATAGCCGCAATTCATAGTAGAATTAATAAGTATTACCGTAGGATTTTATAACGACTGTTACAGAGAACGTAAAAGAAGGATTTAAGAACACACACACACACGATTGATTCTTCCCGTACAAATAATGAGCATTCTGCTAGTAGTTTTATAAAATTGCATCCCCCTCTAAACTCCACAAATTAATGCAAATTTGAAACCTTTCCAGAATTTCTCCCTTATCTAAAAAAAATCCCAAAATAATAATACTCTGCCATAAATCTATTACAGTTTCTCACCCTAAGACATTTCAAAATTGATGTTTAAATCTTGTTACTATAGTGGTAATATTGTGTTTCAAAGTAGGTAACACTGCAGTAAAAAAAAAGAAAAAAAAAGAATGCTTGAAGTATCTTCTACTCCCTTTCTTCTGTATGTACTGAAGACGGAAAGCGGAGGTTGTAGCCAATCCAATTATACACATCTATAGTTCTGTGGGTCATAACCGGTATGTGATGGGAGAACTCAAGTGGGTCTCTTTTACAGACAAGAACCAGATCAAGATCAGCTGCAGAAAATATTTTGGCCATCATCTTTTCTTTCGTTCTTCTTTCTTTGACGTCTATCATCTTCTTTCTTTTTTTATCACATCCTCTTCAATTTCCTTGTTCCTCAAGCTAACCACCTCCTCCCTCCGCCATCGCAACAAACTAACTCTATCTTCTTCATCTTCTACTACCACCACTCTTCTTGATACAACCAAACTGGACGTTTCTCCCTTTCACTCTTCACTTCTCTCATTCACACCGTCCACAATTGAATCCAACAGGAAATCTCGATTTTACTACCAGTAATCGGAATTGGGGACGTATTGATTCCGGAATTTGATTTGTAACATAAGGAAGCTCGTCCTACGAGGTAGGAATTTCCTATCGTCTCCTCTTCCTCTTCTCTCTCTCTTTCTATTTCGTTCTTACATAGCACACCAAACAACTTTCCTTATTTCTTTTTCTCCTGCATTTTCTTTCCTCTCTTCTTGTTGTTCTTCTTATAGAAGCACTTCTTGATGTATCTACTTCGTCTAACGAAAAGATTGTTGTGTCAAATCATTAAAAAAAGAAAGAAAAAAGGGAGAAAGAAGGAAGGGAGTAACATCCGAACGGTAAAATTGTAGAAGATTATCACCATAGTTTACAAGTTGTACATGCGTTAATGTTAGAAGAGTATGTACAGTCACGTCCAAAATGATTGTCGCATAGTCGTCTTGTAAGAATATAATTTGATAATGATTTTGCAGGGTACTTTTAATACTGATACTCTGTGTATGATCAGGAAATGTATATTTGTGGTAAATTTCATAGGAAAAGAATTATAAATACGAAAATTAGAATGAGTAAAACAAAATGTTGCTAAATAGACAAGAAAGTTTTATTTTCGTTTTATTGTTCTTATTTACTGCTCTTTTGACATGAAATTTACCACATGCATGTCTTTGCCGATTATACACATACTAACATTATAAGAGGTACTGGGCGAATTCGTAATCAAATTATATTCCTATAACAACGTATTTATAGACATGCGACAATAATTTTGGACATGACTATACATCACTATTAGGACCTTGTGTGTCACTCCTAGAAGTGTGGCGTGTGTCCCTATTAAAAGAAGATAAGCAGGGCTGGATTAAGAGGGAGGCTTAGGGAGCTGTAGCCCCGCACCTCCAGGTGAACGGGAGCCTCCACTCTGATCAAAATCTCAAGTGGCTGTCAAAAAAGAATATACAATAATCATTCTTTAATCATTACGTTTATATAATAGGGTAACTTTGTGTATTTTTTATGCATGGGAAAAAATCTATTAGGTATAATATGATCTAATGTATGGCATGGTTAATGTTGTAGAACTATTTCTATTCTCTTCAGTTTTCTACTGTACTTCAACAGAAATGTAGTAGGCAAAGTCAACAGCGACCACATATTTTTTTCTAGCCCCGAGCCTCCAGATGGATCAATCCGGCCCTGAAGATAAGCAACTATATTTATTATTAGCTACCTAATAGTGTATCTGTTTCTTACGTATACAGTACACGTACAAATAAAACAAGTTGTTGCAGCAGAAAGGAAAAAAACCTATCGTATTTTATTGGCAATAAACTAGTTCTTTTTAACCTAATAAAATTTAGTTTTTCTCGATTTTTCGAAAACTACTCATGAAGATATTCCCTTATGCACCTCATTGTGTTCAGGTCAATGAAAACTATCGACTAATGTATGATTCATCTTTGGGCAGTGCTGTAGTTAAACAAAAAAAAATAAAGTTTAAGTATTTATCATAATTTTGGTTTTTATCTCCTTAAGTATACTATGTACTGTCGTCTTTTTGCTAGTGTCAAATGAAAAACACGGTTAGAGTACACTTAAACATCAATTTCATCTTAATCGATGGCGTAGTTGTCGTACAGCATCATATTTTAAGTTAACAAAAAAATTCCGTTCTCAAAAAACTACCCATGAGCATGCACCTTCACGTATATTATCTTATTCTGCTCCACGAGACCTATTAACCGATAGTAAGTCATATTTGGACAATACAGTAATTAAACAAAAATTAAAATTTGAGATTTAATGGCAAATAATGGAACTTTAAGAATTAATTTTGGTTATATATCATTAACCACAGTAAACACTTATCTTGCTAGTATCATATGAAGAGCATAACGACGGTATATTTCAATATGATTTTCATTTCAATAAGTGGCATGGTTCTCATACAGATTCAATTTTTATGTCTGGAAATTAATTGGTTTTCCCTTTCCATATTTTGAAAACCACGAATAAGCTTTCACCCTCATAGTACAGTAAAATTAGCTCCGAACCCGGGCATCCAAAAAGACAAAGGTTTGAGTGTTCCACATTGTTCATTATACTTTACTTTAAATGTGGTAAAAAGTCTCCGCCAAAAGACTGTCGGGTTTTGGAGGGAAGAGGGGGGCGGGGGGTTGGTATGAGTTGTTGAAATTAGTTTAGAAAAATGATAATATTGTTGATCAAAAGCATATTCATAATATAAGTAATACTTTAATATACAATCCTTGACATCTAATCTATATGCTTGACACCTATAAAACAAATACAGTAAACTCTCGATAATCCGCGATCTTCTTTACTGAAGAAAATCTACGTAGGAAAATAAAATCACAAAAAGGAAAAGGTAATTTAACACTTAAAAACAAAGCCAGTGGAGTTTATTATGAGAAAGCAAATCAACAAACTTGTCTGTTTAGGTAGTAATAATGTTATTTGTAGAGATTCGCCTGTAAATTTCAATTCAATTTGACATTAAGAAGAGGTATGCATTGTAGCTCCACATAACATGTGTCTGTTTTCAAGTGTTTACATTTTTTTAAACATTAATCTTAAAATAATAATTATGCATGTTGATTTAAAAATAACAATACGCAGAGGAAATGTCGAGATTTTGTAATTTAGAGACATCTGCGGAGCAAAAATATAGCTGTACCTTAAACAAAGAGAAAAAATAATTTTCTAATCTCTTTCCTTCTACCCCTTCCCTCTCCCAAACCCGACACTATTATTGCGGAGACTTTTTACCACACTTAGAGTAAAGGGTAATAAATAATTTGGAACAGCCAAACCTTTGTTTTTTTGGATGCCCGAGTTTAGGTGTTTTTCTGCCGAATTTTACTGTACTATCATGATTAGCTGATTATTGTTCAGTTCAATAAGATCTCACTTTCTCATTCCACCAATTCTTCAACCGTTATTCACTCACCATAATCATCGTCTCCTTTAGCTCAAAGTAACGAACACAAATTGCTGAAATTTTGTATCATGCATGCATCGGTATTGAGATGGGACATTGTTTAGCATATCCTGTGATACCACAAGGTTACCAGTATTGAAAAAAAT
Organism: Thermobia domestica; assembly: GCF_964235325.1. Lineage (NCBI taxonomy): Eukaryota > Metazoa > Arthropoda > Insecta > Zygentoma > Lepismatidae > Thermobia > Thermobia domestica. Next base: position 98,108,700 of record NC_137468.1, read on the forward strand.
GAAACCAAATCTTTGAGTTTTGCGTCCCACGGATATGCCGGCTTGCCTAAAGAAGACAGCGATGATGAGAAATGAATGAAAATGATGGATTGAATAAAGTGGATGGAAACGGGAGAACCCTGAGAAAACCCACGCACACGGTGTTCGTCCACCACAAACTTCATTTGGCCCGAGCTGGGATCGAATCAGGGACTCCATGCACCAGAGGTGAATGCTCTACCACTGAGCCAGCGCTTCCCCATTAACACTACTGGAAACTCAACGTAAGGTTGTATTTTTTTAATACAACACTACGTCAAGTTACAACATATTTCACATCTACATGTAAAACGCAAACAAAATACTACATTTGTCATACAGTATTGCAAACTAAGGAAGCTGTAGTATGAAAAACATAAATACAAATTTTGGAGGGTTCTATAGCAGTAATAACGCAAGTGAGATAGACATGGAAATTTAAATCTAAAATAACTTGATGTCGAATACTGTGATCATCATATAACGTATTTCGAATAAATAGAAACAAAGCTAGAAGAAATTTAAAATTTGACTTTTTTCAACGAACTTTATTTCGAAAAACTATCTAGGTATCATATTGAATTAGATACGTGGTTTCTAATAGACATAAAAGCATAATGCCGTTTATCTCAATTTGATGTCAAACTATTCCGGAGATAAAAAAAGTGATAAAATTTGATATAGTGCTTAAAATTGTGTATTTCTGGAAACTTTCTAAAATAATTTTTGATTTACTTTTGTTCGTAACGTTACAACAATACTTTTTGGTAGGTATAATGGCAATCAGTTCTTCGAATTATGTACTTTAAGCAGTGTTGCAAACTTTAACAGTTTCTATCATATCTACAGAAAATTTTGAGATTTCAAATTACTGTAAACTGCATTGTGGTTTTGACTTTTATTGGAACCATTGATGTAATTGGATGAGTTACTTATCGAAGTAGTTTTTCGAAATAAAGGCTTTTGAAAAGAAGTCAAATTTTCAATCCTTTGTAACTTTGTCCGTATTCATTCGAGATCCATCATATCACGAACATATTATTAGGCAGTAAAATACTTTTGAGGTGTTACCACGTATGTCTCATTCGAGTTATAACCACTGGATGTTTGTGATGCTACAACACTGAATAGTAAGTGTAACATTGTACGTTGTTATTTAACATGAAGATTTAAAATACGTAATAATCAAACGTACCTACTATTTTGATAAAATAAAACTTTACGTTGGGTTGGCAACACTGTTAATCTTGTGACATCAAGATTAACCTAAACAATGTCTCCCTGCTGAATTATATATATTACTACTTGATATGTACAAATTATATCTTTTTTTTATACCCACAAAACAACTCCTGCCTTATTGTCATTATTAAACTTTTAAGTATCATTTTCAACGTCCAACGTTTACATTAATAAGTCAGAGAATATCACATTTTGATTCAACTGTTAGTGGTTTAATGTCCTGATTTAGCACCATCACTAGATAAGATGTGAACTCAAATCTTCTGAACTTAAGGTAAACATATTATCCACTTATTTGTGGGGAAGTCAAGTTCTGCATGTACTTCAAAAGTCTCCCAAGTTACCTGGTACTCACTCGGAATTTATGTTCACGTTGTTCCTGACAGATGTCCTTCAATTCCTTGTAGAAAAACATAACAGTTCTGATACTATGTCCCAACATAGCTCGACATTAACAAACGAGAAAACTTTGACCAAAGTCGAAAAATTTTTATCGTGATCTTTTTTCGTAGATTTCGGAGGATAGCAATTAAAACAAAGTTAAGTATTCTGTTGATCAGCTTAGTTTCCTTAGTCTGTATCAATATCTCCGTCCTCTGTGTTCTTTTTCTATTTCTTGTTTTCATCTGTGAGCATATTTTCATGGTTATAGGAAACGTATAGCGTGAGAAGAATCAAGGGTGGTTGAGGAATCCCCAGCTTCTCATATTCCTTATAGTCCACCCAATCTTCCACTACCGATTGGCTTCGAAAATTGGAGGGAGAAAAATAAACCTTGCTATCTGGCACGATTACCTCCCTCCACCAAGTAACACACACACACACACGTCTACCAATCCATACCCACAGAAGCGCAACATAGACTGATAACTCAGGCGGTGATCTTCTACAAATAGATTAGAAGGGGAAGAACAGAAATGTAATGTCGACTCATTCACCCCGCACTGTAACCAACTATTTCCGGTCTTCCTGCTCTTTCCGCACGTTAGGTAATCAAGTCCTGTGTGTACCAATCCTAGTGTCCCCCTCTCTATCTCTCGTTCTTGTGCAGGGACTAGGAAGGTTAGTCAGTGATGTAGGAGAGACAATCAAGAGAAGAAGATGGTCCTCTCTTGGCGGAGTAGTAATAGTAGTATCACCGAAGGACCTATTATGTTGATCCCACTTTATGTTAGGATTGTGTAGAAGTTGTAGCAAGGAAACTCAATGTCTCTTCAATTCAACTGGATTTTATTTTGTTATTCAGCTGCCATACACTCACACCAACACACCATAACAACAGTACACTGTTTATTTTTGTTAAGAGTTTGGTTTGCAGCCATCAGCTTGTGATAGTCTGTCCTGGTGTTATTTTAAAGAATATTGGAAATCTTTTATGGGAAAATATATTTAATTATATTTAACGTATTACTTTCAGCATTAGAATTTCAATGTTAAGTTAATACAACCAATAGTTGATACCACCGACGAAATAAGGTATATATACCAAGGCTGGCATTAAGTGCACTCACATTTACTCAGCGAGGCCTGAGTTTCACTTTAACAATTTGAGTTTATATTTATTTTCAGACTATTTTGGGGGACAAGTATCTTGAAATGAAATTTTAATCAGTCCAGTTGGAGGATTGATTGCATTCATATATTCTGATTGAATAAATAGATATCCATTGAGCAGCATAATGTAAGCATGAAATCACAATTTCTACTATTTTAGTGAAAAACTTGTGATTTAGTATACACATAGATGGTGTTGAATTCTCTACCTACCAAAGAAAAAATATATAATTTGAGAACTATTTAAAGAATAGAAAAATCTGCGAAATTTATTTCTTAAATCGTTTCTTCTTACTTGTTGTGTGTGTTTTTAACCTTGCCCCATTCTACCCTATATATATGTGTTTTTAATGAACTGTACAGACAAACTTTAAGAGGCGATTCCTCAAAATGTCGAAGAAACTAAATTTCAAGATGCCCTATTTTGAATTCGAGAGACCGTGGATGGTGGTTCTTATCAGCATACAGGAAGTCATTCATACGCCATCCACAAGTGCATATTTCATTAATGTTCAATGGGTGTACAGAGTATTCCGTGCAGGGTGAAATTTCCAGACATGCTACCAACCGAATTTTGAGATATGCTCGGACTTTATGATCGGTCTAAAGTAGGCAAACGATAAGCCTTGATAGCAGTGAACACGAAATCCTTTGGCACGATGTCGGAAGTGTTAACGAGCGTCAGCAGCACGGTTTCTCGTAGTCGGGAAAATGCATGCTAGGATGTTTTCTTTCACGCTTATAAGTGAAGAAATCGTGAAATATACCTTGACGAAATACATATCATCACACGTTATTCTGACACAAAGAAACATAGAGCTGCCGGTTCCTAACACTTCCGACTTCCCTCCGAAGCATTCCATGTCCATTGTTGTCAAGGTTTACCTCCTGCCTCCTTTGGACCTTTCTTGAAATCAGGGTTTATCTGAAAACTCTATTGAAAACACATCTGAGAATTACACCCTGTAGGGAATACCATCTACACCTATTGACAATTGATGAAATATGCGCTGTTGGATTATGTATGCGTGGCTTCCTTTACGCTGATAAGAACCACAATCCACAGTCTCTCGAATTCAAAATAGGGCCTCTTGAAATTTGGCTTTTTCGCGACTTTGGACAGCCTTAGCTCTGAAACTACTTGTATGCACTTTTCGCCATAGGTCTATATGAACTTTTTCTCTTATTTTGATGTGAGGAATCACCTCTTACAGCAGTTTGTTTGTATAGTTCATTAACACCCTGTATATATATATATATATATATATATATATATATATATATATATATATATATATATATATATATATATATATACAGGGTGATTCAATAAGAACGTACCAGGCCTATATCGCAGCTAATACCGAAGGTTATATAGAGCCTTCAAACAAATAAATTGCATTACCAAATCGTATGTGTAGAATGCAATAAAAATAGTATGAGACCAGTGGCGTCTTGTGAATGCCTCCAACGGGGGGCAACTTCAAAATTGAAATGGAAAGTGGTATAACTGTTGGAATCGTTCGAAAGGACATTAAATGTCATGCAACTTTTAGAGGACAAACTTTGTCATATCCTTTCCCATTTAGCCGCTAGAGGCGTTGTTACAGGCTTGTATCTGACTACCCGTAGCGGGCCTTTATCTCAGCTAATAATGCACATAGAGCCGTCAAACAAACAATTAAACTACCAAATCGCACGCGTAGAATGTATAACGACTCTATAGAAAAGCGTCGTCAACCTGGTACGTTTGGTAAAATATAAGTTACGAAGCGATAATAACTTTTCTTTATGCAAGAATCAACTCAGATATTCAAAGATCATTAGCCTCACCTTTATTGCTTGATATGTCTTAAATATTCATTTTTAAAACCGTGAAATACATAAATTCACTTGACTAGGTCAACACATAACATGTACATAGCCACAACTATCCCATAATAATCTCTTACATATATCAAAAACATTCTTCTTTTTTGTTAATTTAAAATGAGCATTCCACTAAGTATATTACATATTTATGAGCACTTTTTGCCCACGGTACAGGTAAGTATTATACAAACTAAAGTATTTCGTTATAGAAAATGTCGCTCGACAAAGGGACTGAATATAAAAGTCATGAGTAGGCTTGGCTTTTATATTCAAGAACCACTGGTCTGATTAGATTAATGTTCGTACATTACATATGTTCTTTATATTTTGATCACACCTCGTATATATATAAAATATTAGTTATTATCATTCACATAAATACATTTACAATAAATCTTTGATTTCATTAATATTTCTCTTTTATTACATTATTATTTATTCTTTTCGGGCGCATTGTATAACAAATAAGTTAGATGATGTTGCAATTGTAATGTATAAATAGTAGCACTAAGATGTCATAAATAAAGAAGAATTTCATTCAAGGTAGTTATTGAATAATGGATTTTATAGAACAGATCTTAGTCTTAACATAATCTTTGACAATTAAATACAAATCAATCTGATATAAAATAATTTTTTTGCCTTTAACTAATTATAAATTGAATTATGATTCTTCACCTTAATAAGAAAGAATAAAAATTAAACATAACCTACGTTTGAATAATCAAATGGAAGTAAATAAATTTATTTTACAGAAACAAAAGACACCTTTTTGTTATTAAATAAATTTTTAGATAAATGCTCATGAGAACCTACAGCTGACATGGGTTTAACCCCTACCATATCAGCCGCAATTAGTTTAAATTCATACTCGAGTAGGGTTCCAATAGGGTACACTGTACAGCACAATCATGATTATGTCCTGTATTATTGTTTTGTACAGAAATTACTTCAATACTTGGATCTTGATGTGAAGTGCCATCTCTTATCCTTCCATTACTTCTATCCACGTAGTTCGCTGCGTTGGTGGAATTTCTCCATACATTTCGTCTATTTTTAAACCTATTTTGACTATATGGTCTAACATAGGAATTATTACGATTAATTAGGTTAGGCGGATTCCCTACATAACCTTGTCTATTTTGTTCATTTTGATTGCTAGAGTATACTCGTCTTAGGTTCGGTTCATTATTATTCACACTTCGGATATTCAAATTCCGAACAGGGACCAAATGATCTGAATTATTCTTATTTTTACCCATTCCTGATTGTGTTAGATTCATAGCATGGTATTGAGTTTCGTAGCATTGTACAAGCATTAATAAATGACTGAAACTCATACACTGTGTGGAAAATAAGATCTGCTGTAATTTAAATGGAAGCAAATTGCGAATCGATGCAATTATTCTTGATTCCGATTGCAAGGGATTAACAACCTTTAATTCATTATAAACATTTATAACAAACTCTACAATAGATTTGTGCAATCGAGGATTGAAATGTTGATTTCTAAGAGTGGCATCTCTGTTTGCCAGCAAAAAGTCATTTTCGTAATTCGCGATCAATGCCGCTTTAAATTCCTCATATGAACTAATGTGATCACGTATTGCCTTAAACCATAAGGAACAAGGTGGGAGTAATACATGGGGTATTAATTTCATGTATTGTGATCGGTCGATAGACATTATATTACATTCGTCTTGGAATTTCTCTAAGAAAGAACTAGCATTTTCATTGCACTTACCACTAAATTTACTCATGGCTTTGATTTCGCTCATTTTGACACTTAGCTTTACCTTTCTTTTCTCACTCCTTGTTCTTGTGGTGTGATTGTTCCGGTCCGTAGCGTGCTGTGTCATGATACCATTTATATTTCGTTCATCAGTGATCTTCGGACAATTTTCCTCTAATATAATATCCTCCTCAGATTCCGGCGAAGGCGTATTTATATCCGGTGATTGGGGAAACTCAAAGCGATCACTGCCCAGATTATTGCGATAAATGGTGTCTCTAGCCTGTAACGTTTTAATTTCTTCCTGCATAGTAGCCAACTGGATCTTTTGATGTTTAACGGAAGATTCTATTAACGTTAAATCCTTTTTTACAGCAAAGATTTCATGATTTTGATGATCGTGCTTTTCTTGACACTCATCGGCTAACCTTTTTAACTTCTCTTCAAACTGCGAGGATATGTCGTTCATCACCTGGACGATTGTTTGTTTCGTATCGTCTGATTTCAGTTCTATCCGTTCTATTCGTTTACTTAATTCTTCATACCGCTTGCTAGCTTCATGAAATTTCAGTTCTATCTTCTGTTCCATGGTCTGGTTAGCTTCATAGAACTTCTGTTCCATGGTCTTGTTAGCTTCATAGAACTTCTGCTCCATGTTTGTGTTAGATTCATTGAGCTTCTGTTCCATGGTTTTGTTAGCTTCATAGAACTTCTGCTCCATGTTTGTGTTAGATTCATTGAGCTTCTGTTCCATGGTTTGTTTTATCTCAGTCGTCATTTGCATAATTTGTCGCTGCACAGCTAACAAAAGTCGATCCTCAGATGACAAACTTGGTGTTGCACTAATTTCACCTGGATTACGGGTATTAGATTCCTGTTGCACTATTTCACTATCCATTTTTCTTTTGATGACCTTACCGCTTCGTAATACGGTTAAGTTCGTATTCATAAATGGTAATATCCAAGTAAATTCAGCCCTACTTTCCTTCTTCGGGAACTGAATTTTCAAAAGATCCCGGGTTTGGTAAACCAAATTTTTATAACGACTCTATAGAAAAGCGTCGTCAACCTGGTACGTTTGGTAAAATATAAGTTACGAAGCGATAATAACTTTTCTTTATGCAAGAATCAACTCAGATATTCAAAGATCATTAGCCTCACCTTTATTGCTTGATATGTCTTAAATATTCATTTTTAAAACCGTGAAATACATAAATTCACTTGACTAGGTCAACACATAACATGTACATAGCCACAACTATCCCATAATAATCTCTTACATATATCAAAAACATTCTTCTTTTTTGTTAATTTAAAATGAGCATTCCACTAAGTATATTACATATTTATGAGCACTTTTTGCCCACGGTACAGGTAAGTATTATACAAACTAAAGTATTTCGTTATAAATGCAATAAAAATAGTAGCGACACCAGTGGCGTATCGTGAATATCTCCAACGAGGTTCATCTGCAATTTTTTTTTTAATGGAAACAGGGGTTGGTTGTACCTCCATTGAAATAAGCGCACAATGAGAGAAACGTCGAGAGGAAACACGTTGGCATATTTCTTCCTCTGTGGCAGCAACACGATCGCATTACGAGGTCAAAGTCAGATGATGCGAGGGTTTCTGCATGCGGAACCAAAGGGAAGAGTAAATACTGGTCTGAAACGAACGGGACGTACAATTGTACATATGCGGAATCACACCGTGTAAGTGGCGACAACAATGGCATCAGCAAGAGACCACGACGGAAGGGGGGGGGTACATACAGTAACAGTAAGCAGAGGTACATTTGCTGCTGTTGAATGAATCTCTAAATAGGGAACCAATGACATACACAATATTTAAAGAGAGTGGTTTCCGTATGGCTGCGACAGAAGCGCAGTGGATGGAGAGAACTATGATGAGGGACAATGTACGATGCTATAACAAAACGGAAGAAGAAACTATTGGTTGCAACGAAGAAAGACGAACCAAATGTGCTGTTGCCAAAGCATGGAACAAAACATGGGGACAGAAAGCTAAGGCGTTGCAATTAAGCCATTGAAGAAAGATGAGTAAAGAGCTAAAGAATTAGCTTACATTCTGCGGAGTGTAGTCGACGCCCCCTGGCTTTCACAAATGTTCAAAGTGATGTCCCCGAACAGCAATGCAGCGATTTATTCGCTGTACGTAAATGTGAGCAACAGCTTCCAACTCGGCCACGTTGATGGTCCGGAATGCGGTTGTAATGCGGTCTTGCATGTTGCGAATTGTAGTTGGTCGGTTGACATACACAAGATCCTTAATTCGACCCCAGAAAGAATAGTCCATGCAAGTAAGGTCGGGCGACCGCGGAGGAAACTGTGGATTGGAACCTCTTCCGATTCAGCGTTGCGGAAATAAAACATTTAGCTCTTCCCTACATATGGCAGCATTGTGGGCTGGACAGCCATCTAATTGAAACCACAGCGCCTGACGTATATGGAGCGGTACGTTATCCAATAGCGGTTGTAGATGGTGTCGCAAGAAATCATGAAACATTGCACATATTAAATGACCAGAAAAAAACCATGGTCCAAGGACCTGAGTCCCAACAATGCCAACCCACACGTTAATGTGACATCGGTGTTGCCGATCGACTTCTCTCATCCAGTGAGGGTCCTCCGCTGCCCAGTAATGTGCATTGTGGAGATTCTCGTTGCCATCACTGCAGAATGTCGCTTCATCAGTCCATAAAATGAAGTGAATGAAATTCTGACATTCTCTCACGCGATTGACCACCCAGTTGCAAAACAAAAGCCGTAAATTACAGTCCGCATCACTTAGTTCTTGATGCAGAGAGAAGTTGTACGGGTGAAAATGTGATTTTTACAGAATACGCAGGACACTACCTTGACTGATACGACGATCTCGTGTGATCTGCCGCGAAGATACATAAGGATTTACTGCAATAGCGGCAAGTACATCAATGGCAACGTCTTCATTTTGTACGACTCTTCTCCATAGCGTCCACGCATGTTGCCTGTCTGCCGCAATCGTGCTGCTAATCTCCGCTGCAGTTTGAGGGAAATAGCTTGTCACTGTGGGTAGCGTTCAGCGTATAATCAAGCTGCAGCCCTATAATTTTCCCGGCATTTCCCTAAAATCATGAGCATTTGGAATGCCTCCAAATTCGTATACCGCATGAAAGTTATTTACTACCGACACTTCCTACTACAATCACTCAAACATCAACCCAATCAAAGAGGTTTCACTGCTTGTGGAAGTTTCGTATTCGTCCCGTCACGAGCTTGTAATGCACAGGGGTAGTAGAGCTCAATGCATGACACCTTGTCTAGTACACGGACCACTTTAACTCACTGCAGAGATTAACCACTCTCGGACTCTACACGCTTGTGTTACCTGTTTTGGCTACAGCATCGCTCCTTCTGCTCTCTGTCTGACATAGCAGCAGTCGTCTGTTTGAGGCCGCATAGACTGTCTTGAGCAAGGTCATGTACGTGTTAGCTACTGGATCTACAAGAGTACCGCCACTCAATCACTGACAACGATAAATGAGTGTGCTGTTCGAAACAACGACAAACAAGCCCACAACACATGCTCCCGATTTGGGAGATATTTCAAATGGTACGTACGCATACAAGATACATCGCGCGCCCACGTCATTGTGGGTCTGGGCTACCCTTGGCTTAGGCCTCGAGTCAATCCTGCAAAGGCGTCGGAGGTTGTGTGCCAGGGCATGGTTTGCACGTACCCTCCCGGCATTCGCCTGGTGTGACTGAGAATACCCTCGCACCATCTGACTTTTACCTAGTAATGGGAACGTGTTACTGCCAACGAGGAAGAAATATGCCAACGTATTTCCTCTCGACGTTTCTCCCATTGTGCGCTTGTTTCAATGGAGGCACAGCCAATCCCTGTTTCCATGTCAAATTTTGCAGATGACCCTGTTGGAGATATTCACGATACGCCACTGATGTCGCTACTGTTTTTATTGCATTCTACACATACGATTTGGTAATGCAATTTTTTGTTTGAAGGCTCTACGTGCAGTATTAGCTGCGATATAGGCCTGGTACGTTCTTATTGAATCACTCTGTATATATATATATATATATACTATATAATGCAAAAAATTCGTTTATCCATTACACTAACTCCTGCAACGTTATACAACCTTGAAACATTTAAAGAGTTACAGCTTGCATACACGTTTGTGAAATTTTAGGTACCCTTAATAGACTAGCAAGAGTCTAGGAGGAAACAGCAAAAGTCTATAATTGTGAAATCTTGTACAGTATCAATAGATATCATATTACAATGGTTCGGATTCTATCTTAAATAAGAGGTCCATAGAATTGGGGCTGAAAAGGACGCTTATTTGAACATGCAAAGGAACAAACAAGGTTCTAAATATACAGGTAACTCTAAGGAACAAGTGTCTTGAATTTTATTTATTTATTTACTGTACACATTCGGAAGTAACCTACTGAGATTATCTTTAATTTGTAATTCCACGTTAAGTGACAGGGAAAGCGCACTCTAGGAAAAAGGTGGTGAGTTAGTTATTTTTTTAAATTACGAGATTAAGAGAGAAGTTAATGCATTTATTTCTTTTCGAGCGTGAGCTGAACTGAGCTTCTTTCAAAGGCAAGTCGACTGATTTTAATCTAGTTTTCCTTCATGTAATATTCTAACAACACATACATGATGCTGTATTTTAATTGGCGAAATTGTTCCAGAAGTTATTGAGAAAAGACTTATATAGTGTGCATATCCATGTTTGCTGATACTATGACTGCACATATAGGCGTGAGGATTATGGTAAATAAAAACATCTTTAGCTTAGTGAAACGTGGTTATATCCACTAGAATACAGAGGGAAATGTGAGTGAAGGAAGTTGATAGATTTATTGTGTACTTCGAGTTTAACGTGTTTATTTTGGGCATTTTATGAACGTAGCTCACTGTTTAACGCGGGGTCTCAAACATATGGATTTCCTACAAATAGGTTTTGGTTGTGAAAGCTTTTGTCCCGTGAAGTTGGGTGCAAGATTTTTGTCTCATGAGATTTTGAAACGTCGATGTTTTTGGCCGTGAGCTCTGTTCGTATATCAAGTGAAAAGAAACGATAGAACCCGAAAAAATCTCAGACACGACGTTGGTGAACACTAGTTCATACGTTCAGGTCTCTAACCAGTAGCCCATCGAACAGAAGGTGAGATATCCACCAATAAACCACCGTGTCCTCCTTCCACTGTACTATAGTACTCGTAATTAGTAGATGTTATAAATTAAATTAAACGCTATGCGCAACAGTCCGTAGGGGCCAGAGATTATGAACCACCTAGGGCACTCATACTTTTGGGGTGATATGTGATCAGAATGCCGGTTCCCCTCACCGTTAATGCTGGCTTTCTAGACTGGGGTTTGCTACGTTTTTCTTTCAAGTAGCCCCCAATCGGTCTAACAAGGCTGGGCAGACACTGCAATGCAAACATCATCTAGTTGCCTCCCGTAGCATAGTCGCTAATGCTCTGGTCTTTGGCGCAAGCGGTCCCGGGTTCGGTTCCCGGTGAGGACACTCGGTCGAAGAAGCGTAAAAGTTTTTTTCATACTAGCCATCCTGAATGAGGTTTCCCTTATTCGCACCAGGCAAATGTCGGGATGGTACTTAACATACAGGTTCCATACCGCTTCCTTACTTCTCTTTACTCAGAGAGTGTGATCACTGAGGGACGTCATCCCTCACACATGACGGGTAGCATGGCCATAGGTGCTGAAAGGCTAGAAATCTAATTAATAGTTCCAGCCAACATCATCTAGTGAGTACGAGCCGTCACCCTTCTTTTCCCTGACAACACCCAGCACTGTTTGATTCACTGATCTCAGGGAAACAGTATTCCAGTGCGACGTTGGTTAAGAATAGGGAATAACACTGTTCTACTGCTGTACTATTTGTAAACAATGCAGAATATCTTGTTACTTCCATTCGACCGTCTGTCTTTACAGCTTCTTGATTTTAAAGAAAGAAAATTTACTTATTTATGAAAGTTCACCTCTTCATTTATGAGAGTAGAAATAATAATAACAGAAACGGTATATAATTCAAAAAGTGATGAGTATGACATGTATGACCTTAGTCCATGACAATCCTCTTAGGTACCATAATGCAGACATATACGTATATTCAAATACTACCAGAGATCGATACCAATAAAGCAGATACTAAAATCCCTTCTTTCGTATCGTATCATTCATATCTGTAACAGAAAAGAAGAAATACAGTATTTCCTTTCTTGTTTCTTTTCAACTTGGTTACCTAGCAACGTAAATAAATGACACTCGATATATTTGGTTTGATATGAAGGCTTATAATTATATGAATACATAGAAAAAGTAATAAACCTCTTAGGTTCCTTATCATATAGGCATGTTTCCGATATCACTATTATGTTACAGTAATTACTATAAATAATGATACCCAGTAAAAATATAACAGTAACAACATGAAGAGTAATGATGTAGAAAGTTGACCACTACGATACTGTTACAAATAATATGAACACAAGTGTCATATTACTCCCATGCATTTCTATTAGTTCTTGTTATATCACTAACTATTAGATATATAATTGGGAAATCTTAAACGACTTGGCAACGACTAGTGCTGGAAATTCAGAACTACGCTCATACTCTCAATAACAATACAGATATTTTAATCTTCCATATGCGATAGTAACTATCACAAGTTATACCTGCTATTCGATATTATGGTTTGTCAAACAAATCTAATGAGATTCCTCGTAATTATCTATCAATCTTTTAGACTTCCAAACTTGGAAAGATTTATAGGATGGCTATGACCGTCAATGGGACATCGAAGGAAGGAATAGTCCACCGGGTCCGGCGACCCCCTTAAAACTCCCTAACGCAACATACATTTGCATATTTTCGCAATGAAACTATACATGTTTAACAGGGAAATGATTAATGTAGCACGAAAATTTGATCTTACGCTTCATCTATACCTTTCTCTCATAAAAGCAATCTAGTTCTATCATATTTTTTTCTGAAAATATAGCTGAAAGTATTTTACAATTACTTATCGTCTTTACAATCTTATCGTCTTTACTATCTTATCGCAGAATAATACCCGTTCAATACTATATAGACGTAGTGACTTGTAGTCTTGGACTCTTGGCTCCGGCAAAGCTTGAATCCCTTCTAACAAAAGTTTCTCGGTGCACGCTTAATTATATCTGTCTGTCTGTCGAAAATGTATAAAAGTAAACACAATAAGAGGTAGAGAGAGATAGTTATTTCATATGAATTCAATTTTCCAAGAATATATTCACCTCTACGCTTATACATTTGCCAGAACAGGAAATTCTACAAATCTTCCATTTTTTGGGGTTTACACCTCGTAGGTCTTATAGTTTTTCTTTAGAAACAAGAAAGAATGTTTACAACACTTTAAAGCTTGTACATTTATATATTTCTCTACATAATCGTCAATTCGACCGATACATTTTTGTAAAGTTCATTCAACGAACCTTCTGATCCTGATGTAAACATTGCAGAATTGTATTACTCCGCCAGTCATCGGATGATTGGCTATCGGTCACCGCTTCTTTCGAGAAGCACGTGCTTGTACCCGTTGGCGTTTTGCATATTCCCCGCACGCAGCCATATTGTAAACTGAGATTCGCGCATAAGGTGGGCCAAACCCAGTTTCTACGCATGCGTAAGATAGAGTGTTTTTTTTTTATTTTACTGTAAGTAAATTGTATTTCTGGTAATGAGCCTTATAAGCAACAAAAACATTGAAAAACAGCTTACTTGACAATGGACTATTTTCTTCTGCCGCATGAATGCGGCTAGGCTCTTTAACCAATAAAATGAAACAATCACCACGTGTGTTTGTTTACATGAGGTACTGAACGTTTCTTGAATGTACTATAGGTGCTGTGGAAGGTTTTGTTCGACTATAGTGTACCATCTTGCAGCTATAGGTTTGAGGGAGCGCTCAAACTTATCTTTGATCTCATCGTCATTACTGAAGCGCGTTTCGGACAAATGTTCTTTCAACTTAGGGATAAGTTACACTTAGGGAAAACAAATACCCTAATTACCGCTGTGTTGTCACCAAATATTATAAGTATATATTTTCAAGTACTCACAATATTAAAAACTAACTGTTACATCCGTTCTTTGCACGGGTCAGATAAAATATCTATGTAAACAAACTGAACAACGAAAGAATAATTAAGAAACATTTCTAAAATTGGATTTATTTTGTGTAGCAAATACTAAAGTTATGTATAGATAATTTGGTGATCACGTCTGGCATAACTAAAGAATTAAAGACTGACCATTTGACCAAGTCAATTTCTTCTTGGAAGTGTAGATAAATTATATGGCTGCACAACAAAATAAAATGAATAACATCAAACAAAACCTAACAAAATAACTATTAACCAAAGAAACAAATGATAAATCCCGTTACGGGTATGCTTAAAGAAAAGAATTTTTCCCTTGGCCGATGGAGGCTGAATTTTAACGTAAACACTATCGGATGTGTCACTATACATCTGAGCGACCCCGATAAATATGGATTCGACACAAATATTGGTCATTTTCTAGTACTTTTACATGTCCCGGTAAACGTCCCCTGGTTCGAATTTTAAAAAAATCGCCTCTGGGCCCCAGCTGATACCGCAAAAACTATGAACGTAACATTAATATCTGTAATTTTCTACTACTTTTACATATACCGGTAAGCGCTCTCTAAGGCCCCCTAGTTCCAATTTTGTAAAATAATAATAATAATAATAATAATAATAATAATAATAATAATAATAATAATAATAAAAGCTTCTGGCCCCCAGTCGACGGAGGCTGTACTTGGAAATCAACGCCTGTGAGAGTATCACCATTTATCTCAGCGACCGTGAAAACTATGGATTTCAAACTAATATCGGTCATTTTCGACTATTTTCGACTATTGCATGTTTCGGTAACCCCCCGCAGCTGACTCCCGGACCGTATACGGCTGAATTTGAAATCATGGTTAATGGAAGTGTCACCATTGGTCTCAGCGACCGCGAAAAGTATGGATTTCACACTAATATCGGTCATTTTCCATTATTTTTACATGTCTCGTTAACCCCCTCCCTCAACAAGTGACTTCCGGCTTGCATACAATGGTTGCTGAATTTGAAAGTCATTGCTAATAGAAGTGTCACCATTGACCTCAGTGATCGCGAAAACTATAGATTTCACACTAATATCAATCATTGTGGATTATTTTTACATGTATCCGTATGCAAAGTTTCAATCTGATATCTTGAAAACTAAAGGCGTTAAAAGTTTTTGAATTTTGCCTTAAGAGAGAAAGTCACGCGATATCCCGGTAAACACCTCCTGACACTCGCTTGTTCCAATTTTGAAAAAAAAAAAAAAAAACTCATCTGTCCTCCAGCCGATAAGGGCCCCCTTTGAAAGTCAACGCCTGTAGGAGTATCACAATTTATCTCAGTGATCGAGAAACTGTGGATTTGACACCAATATCAGTTATTTTGGATTATTTTTTACATGTCTCGAGAACGTCTCTATTATGCCCCCCGTTCCTTAACTGACGGGGCTAAATTTGAAAGTAAGCGCGATCTAGAGTTTCATCATTAAGCTTAGCGACCCCGGAAACTATGGATTTCACACTAATATCGGTCATATTCCATTATTTTTACATGACTCGTCACCCCCCCCCCCCCCCGCAGGTAACCTCCGGCCCTCATATAATGGTGGCTGAATTTTAGTCATCGCTAATGGAAGTGCCACCATTGATTTCAGCGACTGCGAAAAGTAAGGATTTGACACTAATATCGATCATTTTAGATTATTTTTACATGTCTCGGTATCCCCCCCCCTTCAAGTGACTACTGGCTCGCAGCCGAATGGAGTGATGTTGGAAGTCAATGCGATCGGAGTTTCACCATTGATCTCAGCAACCGCGAAAACTATGAATTTGACACTAATATCGGCCATTTTCTACTACTTTTACATGTCCCGGTAAACGTTCTCCCCCCTGGTTGGAAATTAAAAAAAAAATCCTCTTCGTCTTGATCTGGGGCCTGGACTAAGGTACCCGTGACCAAAATTTGTTAACTCTCGGCTCACTCGTCTGGTCCCCAGGCTGCACACAGACAGACATATACACAAACACATAGACTCACAGACAAACAAACTCTTTATTTTATTTACATATATTAGGTTTTAATTAATACTAGTTCTGATAGTCAAATCTTACTTCAATACTAGTTCTATTTCAACTTATTCTCAAGAACAAAATATTAAAAGAAAAACCTTCCAAACTATTGAGGAGAACGATGAAAACCAGAAAGAAAGAAAGAAAGAAAGTCTTACAAAAGGAACAAAAGAAAGAAATGAGAGGGAGGAATATTGTTCGATGAAATAAAAGAGTTAGGTGATGATGTGAGCAAGGAATCACCACGGAAAAGAAAAGAAAATAAAAAAATATAATCATTGAGCCATCATAAGGAACAATGAGGGGAAAAAGATTTTTTTTTTATTTTTTTAAGGGAGCTCTTCGGTCTTATCGACTTTGGGCTTCCTACATAGTAGCTTCTATGCAAGGATAGCTTCGAGGCTTTGTAGCCTTTCTCTTTCTAGTGGATTTCTTCCGTGTAAAATGAGAGAGAGAGAGAGAGAAACAGCCCGTCTATATATGTGTGTTGCTGGCAGATTGCCTACAGATAAGACTTCGAAGAAAAGAGTGAGTGTAGGCAGCTAACTCTGTATTCGAAAGATTTTTTTCTTGAAGGCTGCGGAAAAGAAAGTTCTAAGATGACCTAGGGATGCTGATGTGATCCTATCTGGACCAGGACTTCCAAGAATATGGGATGGGATGGGAAGCAGAAGGAAAGAAAAAGAAAAGGAATCAGGGTGGAATAAGAACGAGGAAATGGGTAAGTCAAAAGAGACTCCAAAAGGGGGCTAGGTTGAAGTAGTAAGGTGGATGGGTGTTGCTATGAGAACTACCCGTAGCCAAGGAGACGCCTATTTTCTCAAAGGAAAAGAAAAAAATATCCTCTCGCTAATTGAAAGAGCGTGCATGGATGCGGAAGTAGATTCTCTCTCTTTGTCATCGTCGATTTCTTTTCTTCCGTTCGTTTTTGCTCTCTCTTTTTTTTCGTCATTTTTCTTTCTTTCGAATTGTCGAAAATCTTAAGTGACGCCTAAAGTTACAAAAGACTTGCAATAGTGGTTTTCTGACTTACAAAAAGTGGAAAACGTGGAAGAAAAAGACACTATATACAAGCAACTGCAATTAACTGTTGTTTTTATTTCCCTTTTCTTTCGTTTTAATTCATTCTTTTCTTGAAACGGAATCGGAACGAATCGCAATCAAAAATCAATGATTTCCCATTATTTTTTTAAAATTCACAGTTTATATGTTTTTTTTAAAAAAACTATCTGTGTAATAAGATCAGGATACAAATATTTTAACCTAATAATAAAAGTACCAAAAATATATTTTATTTACACAATTAACTTCTGTATAATCAAACGTTCTGTATTAATTCAACTAACTACTCATACATTTTATAATGAATAGCTTTTCTCAAAACAACATGCGAAATAGGGCCTATTTATATGCACATAGGATGATTAACATAATTCTTAAATATTAAGGTAATTTATTGCTTAATTGATTGACTATATGGATATGCTGAGTCCCTTTTCTAAAAACAATATACCTTAACCCTTTGACTACCAACTGGATACATGTAGGCCTATCTCATGAGAATAACTGAAACACTCTTGGAATTTTTGTATAAATTCTAAAAAAAAAATGTTGTCCCACCGGTTCAAATGTGACCAGGAAACTATTTAGTTTCCAAAACTGTGTGCAGATGTCAGGAATTTCGCACATCAAAGCAGGCAGCGCATATATATATATATATATATATATATATATATATATATATATATATATATATATATATATATATATATATATATATTTGGTCTAGGAATTAATTCGTGCGGTTGGTACGCACACATTGAAGCTGTAGTACAAACACAAAATACATAAATATCTTAAGAAAAATATTGTCCATCGCTAGCCACCACTTTCGCCCATCTGTCAGACAATGTACGAATTCCGTGGCGAAAGAAGTCCTCATCCTTGGAAGCGATCCAGTCAGAGACCCATGTTTCGATATCTTCTGAAGAAGTAAACCGCTGTCCAATCAAATCGTTGTTCATGCAATCGAACAAGTAGTAGTCCGAAGGAGCAACGTCTGGTGAATACGGCGGGTGGGGTAAAACTTCCCATCCGACATTTTCTAAATAGGTTTTGACCGGTTTTGCGACATGTGGGCGAGCGTTATCATGTTGAACAATAAGTTTATCATGTCTGTTCTCCCATTCTGGTCGTGTTCTGGCCAGAGCTTGCTTCAAACGCATTAATTGTCGTCGATAACGTTCTCCATTCATAGTTTCACCCGGTTGCAGCAGCTCATAGTACACCACACCTTTCATATCCCACCATATGCACAGCATAACCTTTGCACAATGAATATCTCGTTTTGGTTGTGATGGACCTGGTTCACCTGGTTTCACCCAGGCCTTTTTTCGTTTAGGGTTCTCGTAATGGATCCACTTCTCATCACCCGTAATAATTCGATGCAGAAACCCCTTTCTGCTCTGTCGTTGAAGCAGCAATTCGCAAATGGTTTTTCGTCTTTCAACGTCTCTGTCTTTCAATTCATGTGGAACCCAATGTGACATCTTTTGAATCATTCCCATGGCTTTCAAGCGTTTGGAGATTGTTGTTTGATCAACGCCTAATGCTGCTGCAAGTTATTCCTGCGTTTGACACGAATCCTGCTCGAGCAATGCTGTCAATTCTTCGTCTTGAAATTTTTTTGGCTGTCCAGCTCGCTCTTGGTCTGCCAAGCCGAAATCACCACTTCTAAACCGTGCAAACCACTTCTGACACGTTCGCTCAGCTAGAGCATGGTCACCATACACTTCCACCAAAATACGATGACTTTCAGTCGCACTTTTCTGCATGTTAAAGTAATGCAGCAGGACACCCCGCAAAAACACTTTATCAGGCACAAATTGCGCCATGTTCACTTAACTACAAACTGGTGTTGTTGACGCTTTAATCCACTGCCCTATACTACGAACGATACGCGGTGACAGGGGTTTGCAACACATGTGTGGATACACGGAACTGTGGGACGCTCCGTTCGTTGCGCCATCTCTTGTCCACCCGCACGAATTAATTCCTAGACCAAATATATATATATATATATATATATATATATATATATATATATATATATATATATATATATATATATATATATATATATATATATATAGGGTGACTGCATTCCTTGAAAGGGGATATTCTACAAATACTTTGAAACATTTTCACTTATATAAACGGGGGTTGCAAATCAACGGTTTCTCAGTAATTTGAACATGTGTGATTTCTTCGAAATTTGCCGGCTAACGAGAGGTGCGTGAAAAAGTTTTACCCTAACCAAATTCCACATACCGTAGAGCGATGTAATTTTACATTTGTAATTCTACGCTCCTATGTAGGTCATACGGTAATGAACTGCTCGTAATTCTGCACCGTTACTGTGTTATAGGTCCGAACGTGAAAGTAGTGTGTAGTGGTCCAAAATCCATTACTGCACCTCAGAAAGCAGCGTGGCCACATCGCAGAAGTACTTGCTCCTAGAAAATGACTGCGTGCAAAATAACTGTTTTGAACAGGTGGAATGAAAATGGTGTGCGATCAAGAGAAAACGCGAACTATGACGAATTCCATACCCAGGGTCGTGCATCTGCCTGGCCAGTGAATGGATGCGTTGTTTTCCAGGAGTCGGACACCTTTTGTCAACATGCCACACTCTAGGATTTCACAGAATCCCGCAACACACGCAGCAGTGAGGCATAGTATATCCTGGTAATTATGGTACCAGTTGTCTGGAAAGCAAATAGTAATACCCCATGTTAATTCCAAATAAACGTGATTAACATGGGGTTAATTTACTCTTTCCTCTTCTTGAAAAACTTGAACAGATCCAAGTAATTTTAGTAAAAGCAGTAACTTTAACATGCCTGACGTCATACTGTATTAAACAATGAAACTAGTTCACAATCTAGCATCTGCACAAATTTAGCAAACGCTCAATACACTAATTACGTAACATAAAGAATTATTATCTTTGGAACAGCATACATATATTTCATACACAGCAAAAAAACAACAACACAAAATGACTATCACTTGGAATGTTACTTGTGTGATAATTCAACACCAAGGACATCGCCCTCCGAGGATATCAGAAATAATTTCTGGCTGTGGTATAAGCAAAGTTTTACGCAGTGTATTTGGTATTTATGCTAGATAACAAATAACGTTCTATGTTCTCTGTAATTGATCACAATAACAATTTTGTAAGCTTGTGAACATGTAAACTTCTCTGTACGTAAGTAGCAGTGCTGCCATCTGTTTTCCTTATCTGTTATTCTTATGCCTTAGCACATAAGAAGAGAATATAGCATGTTGGTGTTGAAACAAAAAAAATGAGTACTACAATAGCTTGTTATTTGTGTATTGTTTCAACACCTTATGTTTTGCTATGTACGTAAATTAAAATGCCTTTTAATTTGATATTAGTTTAAAGGGAACTACCGGAATATTGGAGGAAAGCTTTCAATATTCTTTTCTTTCTATCGTAATAAATTCTTAAGTATTCGAATAATAGCTTTTCTTTTTAAAAGAAATATCGCACTATGGGGGCTTTAGACTTGCTATGTCAGTTCTTTTGATTAAAATATTATTTCAAAACTGAATAAAAATCAAATGATAAAGAGGGAGTAAATTAAGTAAAAAAAGAGACGAGATAAAAGAGGAAATAGGCAATGTCGCGGTGAAAGGAAAGAAAGAATAAAAAAAGGAGTTTTTTTGCCGTCAATTCAGAAGGCAATTGGTAAAGCTATTACTTTTATGTTTGAGCCAATGTTCCTTTAAATTACTCCTCTCTTCATATACCACCACGCCCTTTTTATACTCTGCCCTTCGAAAGAAAGAAAGACCCTTCTAGAAAGAAAAGAAATATGATTTTTTTTACTCTAGAAAGGAGAAAGAAGGAAAGTGAGTAAGTGAGAGAGAGAGAGAGAGAGAGAGAGAGAGAGAGAGAAAGAGAAAGAGAGAGAGACCATTGGAAGAAACTAGGATAAAGAAAAATGATTCAGGAGCCTTCAAAAAAAGCTTTCCACTTCTGTATTCCATTATTCGATTTTTCACTTCCTCCACCCTATTCCGCAGATCTAGTGCAAAATGTAGGGAGGAAGTGCTTTGAGAGAGACGCCCCAATTAAAAGTATGTTTACCTTCTACAGGGAGCTCCGCCTGGGTTTTACTCAAGATAGTGAGACGTCTAAAGATTTCCCAGCGACAAAGAAACATAAGAAAAAGAAAAAAGCTAAAAGAAGATGAAGTTGAAAGTAAGTTCAGTTTCAAAGCACCCAGCTAAGCTATTTAGAGAAAGAAATCTTTTTTAAAAAAATGCGAAGGGAACAAAAATTAAGAAATAAAAAATGTAGTTGGAAAATTTTGGAGAAACATTAAACTGAATGTTTGAGTTTCACTTTGTTTGGTAACAATGACCCTTCCTCCTCTTATTTAAACAGGTTTTATAAGCAAGGCAATATAACTTCGTACAAAAGCAAATGTTTCACTTTTTCTTTAACAAGGAACCGTTTATTCGATAGTTTTTTTTTCACTTACTGCTGGTTTCCTACTGAAATGTTACGTAATTGTTTTCTATAAACTTAACAGGGGCGGATCAAGGACGGACTTCTGGGAGGGCGATCGCCCCCCTGGATCGGCCCCTGAACTTAACTGTGATAAATGAGGTAAAGTCTTTATTCGTCGGTAGGCAAAATGATTCATTTAACCGAATCGATTCTTTCACTCTGATTCACACACACAAAGAATATATGAATCGTTTAAGTTTCTGTGATTTCCTGTTCAACAGATATATATATATATATATATATATATATATATATATATATATATATATATATATATATATATATATATATATATATATATATATATATATATATATACAGAGCCGGATACAGGATTTTCTGACGGGGGGTGCACCAATAACTACCAGTACATTTGAATCAAATTTAAATTTCTTAAATGCCTTTAGGTACCTGTGGTGTGTATGAGGGACTGACTTAAACTATTGCTTTTGCAAAATTCTGCTTTATTTTAAGCGAAACGGAAACATGACATGAAATTTTCGGAAAGTATTGCTATTTTCAATGCTATCTCCTCACTTTAGATAATGTATATTCACAACGGAGGGGGCGCACCCTCAAAATAGGGCCATATATACAGCTCGAACCACCGAATGGCTCCATGTAGTGTAGCCGCTAATGCTCTCGCACTTGGTGCGAGAGGTCCAGGGTTCGATTACTGGTGGAGAGAGGGATTGGTTACACTCCGTAGCTCATGGCAGCCCCGGTAGTAAGTATTAAAAGATATATCCGTCGCTCATAGCAGCCTTGGTGGATGGCTTTATAGGATTACACTTCTGAGCTCATAGCAACCTCAGGAGTAGCTATTAAAAGAAGTCTCCGTAACCCATGGCGGTTTCGGAAAATATCTTAATAGGTGAACGATCAACACTACTACTGATAACTGCTTGGTTCCATCATCTTCTTTTATAGCCATCCTTTTGGAAGGAGGATATGTGGAGGGGCTATCGGCTTTCTTTGTTGTTCTCCGAATCCTTTTCGTTTCTTCTTGGAGTGTAGCCTCATTCTGTCGTCTGCTATTGTTTTTTTATGTAGTTGTAAAAACACGTGTTTGTATTGAAAATATATGGTTTTCAGTACGTGTGGGTATATGGATCCTTAAAATATAAAACGGCAATGATATACAATAGGAATAACTCCTGGCACCTGTAAAAGAAGATGGAAATAGCAGATATGAGAACGTTAAGATGAATGCATGGTGTGATGAGCAAGGATAGAATAAGGAACAATTGTAGAATTAGGAGACACTGTAAGGTTGGTAACTTGAGTAAAAGGTTTCAAGAATGAAAACTAAGACGGCTGGGACTGTAAAAAGAACAACGACTCTGTGGGAAAGATAATTGGAGAGATGAAAGTAACAGGAAGGAGGAAGAGAGAAAACTCGTGGAAGAAAATGATTTGACGGAGAGAGGGTGGAATATAAAAGAAGCCCAGGATAGAAGGAAGTAGAAAGAAGAAACGAGGGAAAAGGAGACAAATTAGAAGAAGAAGAATACTAGTAAGGGATGTGAAGTTACTCAGGGCGTCTTCTTAAATAGTATCACCTTGATGTACTGAAACTAAAGAAAGAACTTTGAAAATCTGAGTGAGGATGGCCGTCTACTGAATTCAAGCTCGGAAACTCTTGATCCCGAAGAAAGAACATTAACCACTAATCCAACACTAATCCAACACTAATCCAACACACCGAACAGCACAAATCTAAATTCAACATAGGAGGGGGGCGGAAGGAAGGGTAAGACTGATTTTTAAAAATATTTATGAAGTTGACAAGCAATGCTCTGGAGGATCAGAGAAGCAGAGTTGTTTTCAACACTGGGAGGCGGGCAGATTTGAGACTTATTCTGGTGGGACATCAATTTCATCTCACCTTCCTTTGTGGCTATCAGACACAAATCATCACACTTCTCCCCCAAAAAACACATTTCGAATTGGATTATTGGGGAACAGTTCTCTAGTTCCAAGACATGTCCCTCTCATCGTCCCCGGAATTTTCGCCAGTGTTTACACTAGCCGGATTTGTATCACCGTGTAAACAATAACAAGTATAAAACATGTCAATAATTGGCCTCATGAATGCATTTAAAATTGTGATGAATTTTATTTCCCTCAATCAAATAACTCACGCTTGAATACTATGAATGCCAATATAACAGTAAATCATAGCTTTTCAAATTCTAAAAGAAGTGCTTATACAGATAAGTTGAGTGTAAATATAACAGTAAATCATAGCTTCCCAAATTCTGAAAGAAATGTTCATACAGGTAAGTTGAATGTAAAATACCTGAAAGTGATATGGTTATAGTAGTAGTAGTAGTAGTAGAAGCACGTGTGCATGTATGCATAACAGAAATACTACAGAATAAGTACACCCAGCAACAAAAGTATCTTCCTCCCTAAGCGCTCTAATTCCATTACTTGGGATCCAAGTAATTTGCAGTTGTGAGAACGCCTAGACAGATGCAACCCAACTTACACTTAACTTTTCGCGGCACTGACGGCAGTTGGTAGACCTGATCCAGGTGTTTATTCAGGTAAAATTGTAAAGTAGATAACTAACGAAACAGTTCTCCATTCTAAGATGAATCTGTATCGTTCGGATCGTGTTTTCCAAAGAACACCATATATTAATCTCAATATTGCTCTGTATGTAATGTATTATTTCTTTATATACTGTATGTTTAGAGAAATATAAATACTGACCATGCATTTGTCAGGAAATGCTTGAAAGTAGCTGAAAATATCAAATCTAGAACAACTACTGGAAATAAGTTTGTAAATGATTGCCTCCATTGAGAGACCTCCTCCAATTCTCCTCATTCCAACATCATTTTCTTTCTGGAGAAGAAATCTTTCTTGCCATACTGAGTATGTATTGAAACTGAAACATTTGAAAAAGTTTCAGCCTGGCCGGGATTCGAACCCGGGTCACCGAACAGAAGTTCAATACTCTAACCACTCACCTACCGCGTCACTTCAGCTTTTATCTAAACTTTTAGCTAGTTAAAGTCGTTGCATGTAAGACTATACAAATACTATAATAAGAAGACGTTCCTTATGAGTGTCACGAGACTTACTCGAGATTTCTTTCCTTCTTTAACTCAAAAACAAGTTATAAAGACCTTCGTCAATGAGCAAAATATCACGAAACGTTCTTCAAGTTGAGACTACCTCATCGTTTTTAACTGCTCCCGATTTACATTACTACTATTTTTTCCTCATCGTAACTTCTAATTTCCAAAGAGGAAAAGTCGGCAGCATTTACCACTCACCACGAACCACTGACCCACCAAAACACATCGTCATCAACTTCGACACATGATCCAAGTCCTCTTTCCTACCGACTAAAGAGTTTATAATTGTAATAAAACCAGGTTGTCAAATTCTAACTAATCGGAGTTTGAATTTCTACGGTCAATCCGTTAAGCAACGCTCTGTTGCAATAATGATGGATCTGACCTTTACGATATAAAATACATGGGCGTGTTTGCCATGGGCGGAGTTACGATGAATTTCAATTAACTTATCATGGTCTAATTATTTCCTTGTTGAATTATCAATACTTTTCAGTGGAAAAACGGATGAAATTTGAAACTCCCAAATCAAGGTACGTAGACCAACATACAGAAGTTTATATTACAAATTTTATGTCTATTTTTCTCACAACTTTATGGGTTGATTGCCCTTTTAAGCGCTCCCTATAATAAACAAGCTTCAGCAATTATTATAAAGCGCATGGTGAGCATATATGGATGTATGATGCGAAGCACTGTATTTTTTGTTGAGTTGAGTTGATTTTGAGCTTAATGTCCCTTTCAGCAGCGAGGCTATATGAATCATGGACTTACCCCATGCCGTAAATGTCGCCAACACGTAGTGATCCACTTGCGGGTAAACGTCGATAGCTAATACAGACACGAGTCGAAAGATTGCCGCTAGTGTCCCACTGACGGAAAAGTATCATCGAGTCGAAACAGATATCTCGGGGTGTTGAAGTTACCACCGGGTAGCAGCGAGGACTTCGTTTTGGTCCGCGCTTCTTCGATTCGTCAATGAGAATCATAAAGGGACCAACACGAACTATCGCCAGTCATGTGCATGCGGTTATTATTATATATTATTTTTTCCTGAGGAATTGTTCCTAAAGTGGGTTTCGGGGATCAAGAATAACCTCTGCCTCAACATCATAAAGTGAAAAATCTTAAGTGCGATAATTGTATGAATTTAGATGGCAACTGTCGTCGATCATTAGAAAGTGAGTATTGGAGACCTATGAAATAAAGTAAATAGACACACGTCATTTTGTTATAAAATTACATGGCGAACGCATTTTATCTTATCCAAAAGAGTTATAATCTCATATATACGGTAAAAAGAGCATTCTGATTGACCAAATTAAAAAGATCTCAACGATTTATCCCTTTACAAGCGACGTCTCCTTTATTGCCTCCGTGGCGAATTCGGAAGTACACCCCCCCAGTAATCATAAGGTTTGTTGTTCGAGCCCCCTCCGGGGTACTTTTTTGGTATATTTTTAGTGTTTTTTAGACTCACCTTAATGTAAACAAATCACACAGATATATATTTAACATATTTTAGGGGAGTAATTTTGTGGTTCAGTGGCGTTTTGTCGCGTCAGAACATGCTGTCTACGCTACAGTTAGCAGAGAGGGTCGGTGGGTCAGTGTGTGTCATAGGTGGGTTACGGTGGGTGGTGCGTCGCAGTGGGTCACGGTGAATGATGGGGTGGAGTGGTCCACACACTGTTGACTCAATGACCCACTCAGAGAACTCGATCAATTTGACCCACTGACTCACTCCAACTCTGGATTTCACACCACAAGGAAAATGGAAGACCAAAAATTGCATGTTCACCATATTTTATTGTTTTACTTCAGGCAAGGGAAGAACGCGCGAATAGTGTTCGTGTTTTTTACTGTCCTTCATGTTTCTGTGTTTTTGTCTCTGTTTTTAAGAGTTAGTGCAAAACCTGTAAAAGTGAGTAAAACGCAACAAAATAGGAAACTAAGTACTGAGGAAGGTTCGTTAAATTAATTATCTTTAAAAAATAATCCAGTGCCCTGAAACACCAGATTCCAATTAATATAAGTATATGTCCAATGCCGTGCCGTGAAAAATCAGGGCCCGAGCCGAGAGCATACGGCAGCGCCTCCGTACATATGAGTTGACAATTTAAAGTTGACTTCTCTGGACTATTCTTTCTGGATAATACTTTACTATTTTATCATGACTGAAATAAGAAAGTTTCAGCATTATTACACTGGAATCGTAATCGTAATTTACTGAATTCACTGCAGCTCCATTTTTTCCTTCTCCCAGAACAGTGATGTCTTAGAGTAGTGGCTTGAGCGTTAGTTTCATAATGTTGGGGACGAGAGTTCGATTCTGGCTGTGACAATTCAGGAAATTTTTATAATCTACAAAACTAATACTTATGAAAAGTATTCAATTTCTCTGGGTCTGAGAGCTGAGGCAACTTCCTTTACAGGTGAAATGCCAACAACACAAAATTACGTCATCCGTTGATACAATTCAAAGAATGTTAAAATAATTTCTGTCGTCTTTTCTTCTTAGGAAATTAGAAGTTATGGTAAAGGCGAAATGTAATGTAAATTGGGACCATCGCTGCAACCGATGACCAGCACCGTAACTTAGATTCTCTTTTGGGGAGGCAAGCATTAATAAGCTTATTTGGATCCCCTAGAAACAGTTGATTTTCTAATTATTGGCCCCCCTCTCTGCAACTTTCTCTTAATCTTTATGGGTCCCCGGAGCCTGTGGGCCCTCCCGCACGGGAAGGTCTGTGATTCCGTTAGTTACCCCTGGGCCCATTCCATACATGACAAAATTATTAAGGGGAAATATTGATAAATCTCAAAGTCATACGAATAAATATTACTGAAATGGGTCCACGACACATTTTTGTTCTATTTACCTTTTGTGTGCTGTTTTGTTTATGTAATGTAGCGAAACTATTTGATGCTTCATTTCTAATTTCATGTTCGTATCTTATATGAAGAAAATTTTGTCTCAAAATGGGCCCTCTCGAACGGCGGGGAGCTTCTCTGGGGACCAGTTGCCCCCAACAAGTTCCGGCTCTGGCGATGACGTAGGCTCAACTAGGTGATACTTTCTTCATTGAGGAACGTCTATGTAACTTGTTTTTGAGTTAAATAAGGAAATCTCGAGTAAGTCATTAAGAATCACACAAGTTGCTTATATTTTCTTAATTATATTTTTATTTATATTTTTTATTTTATTTATATTTTTATTTATATTTATTTATATTTTGTTTATATTTGTTTGTTTTTGTTATATTTGAGTATCTTGCTTATATCTTTCCACGAAACAACTTTAACTAGGTATTAGTTTGAGTGGAAGTTTAAATGACGCGGTAGGTGTCTGGTTAGCGCATTGAACATTTGGTGGACCCGGGTTCTAATCCCGGCTAGGCTGAAACTTTTTCAAGTGTTTCTGTTTCAATTTCAATGCATACTCAGTGTGACAAGCAAGATCTTATCTCCTCCAGAAAGAAAAAGATGTTGGAATGAGGAGAATTGGAGAAGGTCTCTCAATGGAGGCAATCATTTACAAAGTTATTTTCAGCCGCTATTCTAAATTTGATATTTTCAGCTACTTTCAAGTATTTTCTGATTCATATGTGATCAGTGTTTTTATTTCTTTGAATATACAGCATATAATGAAAAATAGAGTACATACACAGCAATATTGAAATTAACATATGATATTCATTAGACAACACGCTCTGAAACAGAGAGATTGATCTCAGAATGGAGAAATGTTTCGTGCGTCATCTACTCACAATTTTATTTCCATACAGACTGGACTCACTGCTACCAACTGCTGTCCGTGCCGAGAAAAGCTATGTGTAAGTTGGGTTGCATCTGTCTAGGCGTTTTCACAAGTGCAAAAGACCTGGACCCCAAGAAATGGAATTGGAGCACTTAGGGGGGAGATACTTTTGTGGCTGGGTGTACAAGAGCAGATGGTCACTTCTGATATTCATTGCATCAGGACTGTAAAACATGCATACAAAAAGCTTTTCCCCTTCATCATAAGATTGAAAGTAAAATGTTCACATATCATTACATTACATACTATAGCATTACATATACTTTTGGTCCGTGCTCAATCGAAACGTAGTACGCATTTTCTTTTTTTGAAAGAGTTATTAACAACAGAGAGAGAGAGAGAAAGAAAGAAAGAAAATGATCAAAGTACAATAAGAATAAATTTTAAAAAAACGCTTAGAAATGAATGATATCAGGAAAACGAGTATATGTAGTATATATATATATATATATATATATATATATATATATATATATATGTGTGTGTGTGTGTGTGTGTGTGTGTGTGTGTGTTTATAGGAACTAGAACGGACGTGTTCGTTGATAAATGTGGCTCCAGAGGGCAATGCGATAAAATTAGGTTCTTGGAGAGCGTCTGAGAGCCTTGGAAGAGGAAGAAGTTTAAATATATATAATGTGTGGGTGTGTGAGAAACAAGAAAGAAACAATACAATAGCAATCTTACAGAAAAAGAAACTGACCATTTTATAGAAATAACTATAATAAAAATAATAAAATCTGGTGAAGACAGTAAAAGGTATCACGCGATTCTAGATATGGGATATGGATAGCCACTTTTCTACATATCCTTTATTATAGGCAACCAACAATTCTTTGCTGCTCTGCAGGTTGCATACAAGCTAAGGAATGCTATAGATTTTAAACGGGAAAAGGACTGCCACCGTTAACCATGAAAATAACGGCGTGACTTCATTAACGAACAACGCCGAGATAATCGCTCTATATGTCTATTGCTAAAACAATTTTAGAAAAATCGCTTTCGTTCAACAGTTATCGTGTGGGATAACGGATGGACGGACGTACTAACATTACAAACTTATATAGTCCACTAGTCCAACGTTTCTCAACTGCTGTGATGGGACACATTGGTGTGTCTCAATATTTTTAATGTTATCTAAGATCTTCCGCAAAGAAATTATCTTTTTAAAAAAATAAAAACTTATCGTTAATCGACTTGATTTCACACCATTGTCTTCCGAGTTTAAAATTGGACAGTTTTCTTTTAACGCTGTGAGATTTCTATCTTATTGTAGTTTCATAAGATTTTTAAAAAATGTATGTTTTTTGTGTGCCGGCTTTTTTGCATCAAGGAAAAATCATATACATTGGTGTCGCGAAAGTTTGAAACGTACTTATGTACCCCATAGGAGAAAAGGTTGAGAAACGCTGCACTAGCGTGATCCCAATAAAATAGTTTAAGTTCTCAATAGTTAATTTGTTCATGATTTAAACTTAAAGATAACCATTAAATATAGAATTAAATTACTATTATAGTACGTAGATTGTAAATAATAAAACACTGGTAACGTAATTAGTACAAACAAGTAATTTAACTCATATTAACAAGCACGTAACAGGCGTTCCATATGATCTTCTGTCGTACTCTGTACTGTTTCCCAAATCTATGTATAGTACTTAACGTCTATCGTTGGCGGGATTGTTTGATAGTATAGACGTATAACTATCAAGGCACGTAAGGTTAGCTAACGCGAAGTTATATTTTCCTTGGCTATCTTCTGTAATCAAGCTTTAAATTAAGAACAGCATTTTTGTTTGACGTATCTTATTTCAAATTATCTTAAAATATATTTAATATATGATTATAAAACAATATACCAGTAATACTTTTATGGGAACATACATATACACAGGGCATAATATTCTATGTTACGACCAACTGATATAACACCTTTTTAATGTTTTACCACCGCACTTCGCATACATCCAGCCCAACTTTACTATTTTCATATTTTTCATATACTTATTCGTTTACTTACATCATGTTGTATTTTACATGTAATTTCAGCAGAAGAATACAGTGTCTCTTTTATTTACATTATTGTTGTTCTTACACTAAATAAAGAGAACATTTAATTAGCTTTACACAAAAGTCCCTTCTAAAGGTTTTCAATTCTGTCCTTAAGAGCCTGACACTAAAAATAATACAAAATTTAGCATTTTTCTTTTGCTTGTTTTTCATAAGTGAAATGAGATAATGAAATGCAACTTAACATAATCATAGATAACGTTATTCTACAACATAAAATATGAACCTGAAGAATTTTCAGAGCTGCCATCCATTTAATTTTAATAACTGTATGTTAAAACTATTTTGTTTATTACAAACTAAATACAACTATTATATAAAAAAAAGTAGTTCGCAGGATTCCAAGACAACATGATACATAATCAAATGCAGTTGAATTCGTTCCTCTAGTCGCTGCCTTAACTTAGATTTTCGGGAAAATGTTATTCTAGCGACACTGCAGAATAACATTCTATAGGTGGGAACACTGAAAATCCTTCAGTTTCAAATTTTTTTGTTGTAGAATGACATTATCTATGGTTGCGATAAGTTGCATTTCATTATCTCCTTTCACTTATGAATAAACAAGCAAAAGAAAAACGGTAAATTTTGTATTATTTTTTAGTATGTCAGGCTCTTAACTGACTAACAGTATGAAAGCAGTTGAAGAACGATTTTTCGACAAATCGGCTGTCGTGTCGAATGGTAGATAGTACAGTATATGCTCCTCCTTTCCATTCGCATCGACAAACTATGAAAAAGTTAGAATTAACTTTGGCTTCATAACAACAACTGAATTAAAAGAAAACTAATCAAGGTTTAAACAACAAGAAGGCAGCTCTGTTATTAATGTAAATAACATTTCAAATAGTACAGAAAAATTAATTTATTCTACTTTAGTTGTGGACGATGCATAGGATAGAATTACAGCCACGAAGGAAATGAACGAATGATGTTTATTATTGAATTTGCATATATTCGAAGCTATTCGGGAAATGTCGGTTGTTTTCGGCGTGTCTAACTTAATTCTTCTGTAACCAGTCAGCATAGCGTTTCTCTCTCTCTTCCTCCCTTACTGCCTTGCAGACATCACAAAGCAATTCTCTGCAATCGAGGCGAAAAACCACGGCTGGCAATTAATTACAGCTTCTTAATTGACTTCAAAATTGTTGCTACCAGAAATAAGATTCATTTGGTCTCTCGCCGCGTCACCAGGGTGGCCAAAGAAAAGTGTTCGTTTTATCCACGGATCGTGTACTCAACTTTTTTCTAATGTCCTGTTGTCTAGTGTTTTAGTCAGTAGTTCTTAACTTACGTGCACGTAATATTATGTGCAATTACACATACATTGTTAAAGGAAAACATATTCCACTAGGTTATTATTTCCTCATCGAATATTGTGCAAAAACGAAATTTTAAAATCTGACTTCATTTGGTATAATAATATAATTCCTCATACGTAGCTTTTCAAGTTTATTTATTTATTTATTTTCATTTTGTAAACTTAGAAATTGATTATGTACGATAACTCCTACAGCTATTAAAATGAAGCTGGTACTTAAGAATACACTAATGAAACTTTTCAATATGACACTAGCTAAACGAATCGTTAATGAGATGTAGTCTGAAACCAAGTAGCTGTAGTGTGCTATGCGGATACCTATAGTATTTTTTTTTTAAAGAAAAGCTATTTATACATTGATTAGTGAGAAAGCTTGCCAATAATTTATATTTGACTAGCCTTAGGCTAGCTGAGGACTCCTCCCGAGGCGCGTATCCAAGAGGGTCTAGGGGGGTCGTCCCCCCACAAAAATTTTTATTGGTCCCTCTATTGCAATTTCACGGTAGGCTTGCAAATGAACTATAATATGGTAGATATAATATGGTTGGGTCGGGCACCCCCTAACTTCTACCGGGCCCCACTACATTTTTGGGCTAGCTACCGGCCTGCTCCCCCAACAGACTCTTGCATTCGCTAAGTCTACTGCATTGCTCTACTCATTTCTCTAACACCTCTCTATTCTTCAGCGATTTCGAGACATGGCTATCTTATTATAACAACTGCAGCTCCTACCCTTTTTTCTTCCTTTTTAACGGATTTTTTTTTAAATTGTTGATACACGTCTTTAACTAGTACATTTGTATTCTTAAGGGATATCGAGATATGACTATCATCTTTTAAGAACTGAAACCTCATTCTTTTTTTTCTTCCAGCCTTTATTCATCCCTTCTAAGGGAAACATCTAGAAACGCTGAAACACGTTTTTAATTATTTTAAATGAAAAGTCCAAATACCGAACTTCATGTGTCTAACCTCATATGTCCGAAAATTTGAATTGCAAGGGATGTCATTTAGAACATCACTGAAAAGATCATCTAAAAAAATGTTTATGGGAAACGGTTCTTCATGTAGAATACCACTTACGAAATGGCCACAATTTAACTGTGAGTTTGGTCTGATTGTGCAAGTATTCACACTGAAATGGTAACTACTTCGTAATCACCGTTGCACATCATACAAAAGTTGTTTGTTTTCCATATTTGTTCCAATAGTGTGTTGAAAATTGAAATTGCTATTTAAAATTCTTGGGTGGCCCTCTAGGACCCTGATGAGCCAAGCAGCGTGCTCCATTCGATACATCCTTTGATACATTCCCATCTAACATTTTGTTTCATCTGTTTACCTCCAACCATTTTGTGATATATAAGCACCGGACCCATTATCCGAAACAAAAAGTATATGGACTTGCTATAGTTTATGCATAGCGTAGTTTGAAAGTTTAGAAACATTACAGGTATAAAAAGAAGAAACACTTGGCATTTTACTACGATTGAGAAAGATGAAACTGGATGATGTCCTTTTACTCTTCATTTAAGAGGCCTAATCACTGCGAAATTAAAATACCGCTAATCTTACAGTAATTATGTGATATCTTCAAATAGATAAAATATAATCGAAATGTGGAACAAGAGCGCGCTAGGCAATATTATTTTACATGAGATACCGTTATCACGACTCACTTGTCTGCTTTCGATTTCCAGCCATTTAGAAAATCGGCATTTATCAGAAAGCTACTAGGTGACTCGTGATAGGACTTCCTAAGTGGCAGATTAAATACACAAAGAACCGAGTATCTGAATCAGATCAAGACAGCATAATGGTATCAAAAAGCTCAGACAACTAGCACTAAATAAAAAAAAACTTCTATTTTGCTTATAAACCTTTGGGGACAGAAGAAAAATAAGTGAAAATAATTCAAGTATATCATTCTTCTAGTTTCCCATGAGTAGAAACATGGAACAAGTTGATTATTATATTAAAGCACAACTTCAGTTATGTACTACTAGCAAAAGCTCAATTAATAACGATAATGGCGTATAAAGAATAATTACAATACAGTCTCAAAGTTTATGCGAGCACTTTCGCTGAAATATTTTGCATAACTTGTTAGTTTCAGTTCTCTTCGCTCTTTTCCCCAGAAAATTAAAAGGAAAGGCTGTCATCTTTGTTCCTCTGTATGAACGTGCTTCCCTGCCATTAACTACAACAACAGCAGCAGTAGTAGTAGTAGTACCAGAACTAGAAGAAGCATCCGCACACTCCGACGACAGAGAGAGAAAGAGAAAGAGAGTTATCAGTTCGACGTTACAAGGACAAGAATAGAGGAGAGACTGGAGATAGGTACAGGAAGTAAGTGGGAGGACACGAAAAGGGCAGAAGTGTGGTGGGTGGGAGGGGAAAATTTTCAGTAAGACATAATGGAAATAGTTCCACTTAACTTTTCGTTGCTTGCACATTCGAATGCAAGACACTTCCTAGAATGGTTGGCACAGAAAACGGGGACAGGAAGAAGCGGCAAAACTAGACATGCCGCGATATGAAAAAGAGAAGGCCAAGATCTCTTGGAAGGAAACTAGAGAGAGAAATGGGCGAGTATATCTTACCACGCAACATGCTTTTAGTACAAGGAGACAGGGGGACAAAGAGAGAGAGAGAGAGAGAGTCGTTTTTTCCTAAACTCCAGTGTCCTCATCGCTACCACCACTAGTGCTACCACACTACACCCTTCTATCCGCACACACACCCCAACCCAACCAAACCCTCCCTCTCCTTCTTACGTTAAAAGTTTTCGGTTCTCCAAGCAGCAAACCGCGACAATCTTGTAGATTATCACTTGCCCGGAATATGAAACTTTGTCCAATAATACCAGCCTGGAACAAGAACCTAATTATCCAGCTCAGTGTTGGTAATCCGTTTGTAAAATGAGTTAAATTTAGAAAGCGGCAAGGGAAAGTTGAAAGTTATCCCCTCCCGCTTCTCTTGTAATGTAGCCACCAACTAGCCATTTCTCAATTTCCTTCTTGAAAAACACACACAGAAAAATAAAATTAAAGATATGAGGAAAAACCCACAAGAGAGAAATTGATAAAAATCTCTTAAGTGCAATATTTCTGAAGAACTTGGGCGTATTTTTTTTTCTGTAAGACGACAATATAACGTTGTAGTAACACATAACGTTAAATTGTAACAAGTTCTTCTCTAGTTACTACAAAAGTCTAGGATACTAGCAATTGTAGAATGCAAGGTTTAATGTGACTGAGACAGCAGTAAGAAAAAGATAGCTCCAGTGGTACCTCTTAGTATGGTACATTTTACACGAGAAAACTCTTTATTTCTATGTAAAACAGCATAGTTGCTTTAGGTGAAGAACTTATTTAAGTAAGACATACAGCAAGATGCAGTCCAAATGACATTTCGGTTAGAAGAGATTACCACACTGTAAAAGTAACACTCCAAGTTCTTTTCATTTGCTATAGGTAGAGATTCACACTGCAGTGTTAGTATAGTTGGGTAAATATCGTGACTCTCAGACGTTATAGAGGCGCGGTGGCTTAGTGTGGTAGAACGCTAATCTCTGGTGCCTGATTCTATCCCAGATCATGTGACCTTCTGGTGGACAATTTTGTATCCTTGGCTTTTTTCCAGTGTTCTCCCATTTCATCCTCCATTATCACTCTACCATATTTTATTAATCATTCATTTTCATAAATCATTCGTCTTCTTTACTCTAAGGGAGGGAGATCTGTTGGATTAAACATTTCAGTTTAGTTCTTTTGTTCCAGTACGTTGTCTTTCATGTGTCAATGGAAGAATGAAACAAGTTTGTTTCTTTAACAAGTTCGTAATTCGAAGGATTTCATAGAGGTAAAAAAAAATAATATTTTTTAACGGTACTCGAAATGTGAGGATGAATGTTATTTAGGCCGAGCCGTTGGGTTTCGGAAGTTTGATCTTTGAGGTACTTGGATAGGGCTGTGATAAACAATGCATACGAGAAATGAAAAGAGATTTCTAGAAAGTGAAAGAGACACAGAGAAAGGGCTATTGGGTAGGCTAAGTGGCTAAGAATGTAGGGTAAGGGTTGAAACTGATGTATCTTGGCAATATTACTTTGAAGTTCGTAGCTGTGACGATACATATTTGCAGGTTATCTCGGACTACCTGCTAGAAAGACAACATTATCATTCTCCTTCAGACTAAACGACGATTACTGTTTTAGAAGACAAGATAATTTTGCCTCCTTATTTTTGTCGTTTATCATGTTAGTGCCAGTCCCAGGTGGATCTAGTGATAAAGCATTTTTTCATCGCGTAAGGTATTTCTTGTCCAGTCTTGGGCCATGTGAGAGTTTTCCCGAGCATAATATCCGTGGACTCGCTTACGGTTCTTCCACGATTTCCTTCCATTAATTATATTCCACTATCATTCTCTTCCAATTATAACGAGCTTCTTTTAAATTCATAGGCTATAATCACGATACGTTAATCAAAAATAAACAAGTAAATGAAAATCATTTTTACATCAGGTTAACACAGAATTCAAAGTCAATCTTTTCCTGCAAATATGTGGTTCCAAGGTGCTTTCCTATCCTAGCTCTTTCTGCAGCTGAGATCAGTAGTTTCGTGTACGTAAATCATAATTGTACAAAAGTATTTGACAGGTATTCCTGCACAAACCATGATATATAGTACTATGTACTATACGTTCACGTATCTCCAAAAGAGGTTTACAAACAAAATATTTGATTGGTTGTACTAGAGTTTAGAGTCCATTCTCTGCACCAAGTCTATGTGAGACAGGACCTACAGTCTAAGGTGGAATCCGAACCAGCGTAATGTGTTCAAATTTAAAAGGCTTTCCCACCGGAAATCGAACTTATGATTCTATGCAGCAAAGGCGCATGTTAGCCACTAGACCATTGGGGTGGTGAGCTCCTCCGTGGCTAAGCGGTTAGCGTACGCGCCTTTGGCGTGGGAGACCCGGGTTCGATTCCCGGCGGGAGCTCATGTGGTTCGGATTCCACGTTAATCAGTAGGTCCACGTCTCATATAGCCTCGCTGCTGAACGGGACGTTAAACTCAAAATCAACTCAACTCAACCATTGGGGTGGTTAAGCCAAACCCATTAACGTCTTTTCTAGCGTGGCCAACTATTTAATTTGGCGTGTGTCTGTGAAATTAAGTTGATATCACGTAATTTAAAGAGTACTGAGCCTTTTGTGCACAAGATGGCGTTACTGTCTCAAATTTTAGGGTATATAAATCCAAGCGAGCCAAGTCTAAGTCATTTGAGAGCTTATAGCTTTATTTCGATAAAAGCGTAAATGTGAAGGGCCGTGAATAAATTTGTATGAGCAAGATACATTACCAGAAGCAAGAGCCAAAATATGGTTCAGTCGCTCTCGTTCTAGAAATTTCGATATACAAGATGCATCTCGCAGTGGAAAACCAATCACAAAACTGGTGGATGATGTTCTGTCAAAAGTCAAGCAAGATTGGTATGTAAGCAGTCATGACATCGCCAATGGAGTAAACATTCATAACTAAGTAGTGTTAAGGTGGATCACCACCCAGAAGTCAATACATATTTTAGCTCATTCCCTTAACTACTGTGCAATGAAACATTACATATTATAAATATTGTAGTATAAGATAGAGTTATGTTTCAGCTACAAAGTAAGACACTGATTCATTTTGTTGTGTCTTCTGATATCGAAAAAGGTAAATAAAAGAAAATATTTTATTCGTTTTACAACGAGCACACAAGATGTCACTTGCTGTTTGGTCTTACTAGAAGTACCCAGTTTTATGAAATGCTTATTTTTATGTAACGATCTTATTACGAAATGGATATACTGTTTGACCGTTTTTCGTGTTATGTTTCACATTTTATTTAAATATTAATTTACATTTAAGGAAATAGATTTTGAGAAGAAACTTGCGCAGAACGCCATAATGTGTTGTTGCCAAATTTGTACGTTTACTGTGGCAGTAACAATAAGAAAAGTTTTGGATTCTAGAGTTGCAGTTCAAGAAGCGGAACTTAGCTGTGAACCTGCTGTGAAACTTTTAGTTACATGCACCCGACAACTTTGCTATTCATCACGAACTGAATTGTCAGTTCTGCGGCAGATTTTGGAAGTGCCCCCGTTTTGATTCAATCAATAGCAGTGTTGCCGGGTGCATGTAACTAAAAGTTTTATCATGATAATTTCAAAGTTTCTTTTTCATTGTTTTCAGGAATTGTATAATGTAGACAGATCCTTAACACCTTTTGATGCACTGAAACATCAGCACAGTTGCCAATTCAGAATGTCAATTTATGAAAACCACGTTTTCCCTAGTAACCCCTTACAGAGGCCTTATCCGATTAGATATCGGTGGAAATGAAAAATTGTTTTTTCCATTCCATAGTTTCTAAGCTACTCCAACTATACAAACTGAAAATTAACGACAGAACATCTATAAGTATGAGTTATGAGTCAATTTACGTGACTTGTAAAAGCAATTGATTTACACCTTCGGTTACATCTGGCAACACTGTGTGGTTCTCAGTGTACTTCAATCGTTGCTTCCTAGTTTAAAAATATATGCATGAACAAGGTTTCATTTTGATATAACCATGATTTGTGTATCGCTTCCGGTTCAAAAGTTCTACTATCCCAAACTCCGGGTTGTATTGTATATTGGACACCCTGTATCCATTTATAATTTCCTTGGGTACTAAATTTTTGCCACGTGTTTTATGAGTTCTGTTAAAACGTTCTACGATATATTGTTTTACGAAGACATGCCCAAAATGAAAAGCTCAAAATTGAAAAAAAAATCGCCTTTTTTGGCCTATATCTGGGGAACGGTGACCAATGGCCACTGACTACTATTTGGTACCAAAATATTCACCATTCTCCTAGGTATTGATCAACACCAATATCATCTCTCTATAAGTTACGGTTATCGAGATACGATTCCTTAAATCTCCCCAATTCGGAAATTTTTTGGCCAGTATCTCGAGAACGGTGAGAGTGACGCGAAAAATTCCATCACTTCTTTCAAATAGTTTTTTGATACTCTATTGAATGGAGACCTCAATAACAGGCACACGCAAGTACTTGTAGCAGCAAAAGGTTTATAAATAAAATAAAATATTTTTTGAATTTCGTTAGTAAGCAGAGGTTATTAAATACCTATAGATTTAGCAGCTTTTCACCGCTACGGATTCTTGTGTTTTACTAGAGCACTCACGGAACGAGGACTCATGCCAATTGGCTTTCTAACTTAAAAGCAAAATAAACATTGGCGCCATAATCCTTGCGACATGCATAAATGTCATACTCCTATTATTTCACTGAGCATACTCGATTGCTTTATTATTAGATAATCTGTATTATATTCTTCTCACTTATAATTATGTCGCCGTTTTAATGTTTGTTTCATAAATATCTTTGTAGAGGAGTACAAACATGGGCAGGTCAACTGGAAATCAGCGTAATTTAGTTGCACATCACTTTGTTTATCGCAGTTTATAGGTGGGGCTAAACATATAATAGAAAAATTGTACTGGGATGACTAATTGGTTTTGTCCAGTGTGCTTAGGTTTGTGTTTTCACTATAATGACCAAGATTTTCCGGAACCTGGATTCG
This sequence comes from Thermobia domestica, assembly GCF_964235325.1. Lineage (NCBI taxonomy): Eukaryota > Metazoa > Arthropoda > Insecta > Zygentoma > Lepismatidae > Thermobia > Thermobia domestica. The sequence goes on from NC_137468.1 coordinate 98,148,915, forward strand.
GAATCTGGAATCAGAAATTTCACTTTTAGGATTTCGGAAAATTTCCCGAATTCGGAAAATTCTTGTATTCAGAAATCTAGAATTCCAAAAACTCCGAAATTTTTCCGAAATCCGGAACTTTTCAGAAATTGGATTTTTCCGAAATCCCGGATTTGTCCGAAATTGAATTTTTCCGAATTCTGGAATTTTTCCGAAATCCTGAACTTTTCTGATTTTACTTTCCGGATTCCGGAATTGGCCATCCCTAAATTTTACTATTCTGTAAGTCAGCCAGGCTAAACCCTTGTATTAAACTATATAAGTTGTAGTGGCCAAGTAAGACAATCTTAACTGTATAGAGAGAGATGTGAATTTCGTTATTTTCTTTAAGTGGATGCTGTTTTATTTTCCGCGTATTAATATATTTTTATAGTTTCAGTTGTTGTTTGGTTTATGTTCAAATTATCATAAGAAAAAGGAGAAGAACATATAAGACATGCAGCTCAAAACTATCAAATTAAAACAGTACTTACGCCCAAATTTCTCTTTAATTTCTGACATTGAACTACCACTTGAATTTATTCATGTAAGAAATTTATTCAGACAGCCTACGTACGCCTTTTATCCAGTATAAACTCACCTGTAACAAAAAGAGGAAATGAAGTATATTAATGACTTTATTCAGATTAAGTAATAGGAGCAACATTGCAAACAATATTGTTCGTAATAATAATCCATACAGTTACAATATTATTTTATTAATCAATTAATGAAATAACTAGTTGTTGCACCTGTGTCTTCGGTCCGTGTACACTGTTAAAATCATGCTTAATTAAAAGTTCAAATTGTTTATATTTAACATTTTTTAAATTTGCTAAATTATTATAAACAAATGGTAATATTGGCTATGATATTCGTAGAATTAGGCTTACAAGGAGCTTATTAGCGCCAACCCCTATTGGCTCTGGTATTCATAGAATAAGGTTTGCAAACAGCTTATTAGCGCTAATCCCTATTGGCTTTGGTATTCATTAAATAAGGCTTACAAGGAGCTTATTACCGCCCACCCCTATTGGCTCTGGTATTCATAGAATAAGGTTTGCAAGCAGCTTATTACCGTCACACCCATATTGGCTCTGGTATTCATAGAATAAAGCTTACAAGCAGCTTATTAGCGCCAATTTCTGTTGGCTCTGGTATTCATAGAATAAAGCTTACAAACAGCTTATTAGCGCCAATCCGTATGTATCTAAATTTTGCTCAAATTTGGCTTAGTGCCATCACACACTTTGGGACAACTAATTAGTAAGTGTTTATCACATCGAGTTATCAAAAAATATGCCCGCACTTACACTTTAGGTATTAAATTTAGATTTTAGATACTCGCTATTATCAACAATATGCAGTACACTGAAAAACATAAAACATCATTTAAACACTTTTACGACATATGTTGAAAGCAAAATTAATGAAGCAGTGTTTATAAAGCGTGCTTCGCGGGTTCAAAACCGTTAATTCTTCTTCTTCTTCTTCTTCTTCTTCTTTTTTTAAGTATGAGATATTTAAAACACTTCTTCTCGGCAAACAGCTCGAAAACTAAGTGATGACACATTTTGCAAATACATCTGGGACATATTTAGAAAATACAATATCTAAAAGGGGTGAATATGTATAATCTGGAGGTGTTCGAAGAATGACGGTAATGTGTAAAGTGTCCTACCGTGTCTAAAAGTAGTTTCTTTATTTTTTGCAGTCTAGATAACAGATTCGGGTCTGGTCTTGATTCGTGCAGTCACAAAAATGGAATCATATTACAATATAAAAATATGTATGCGAAAATCCTAAAATATATGAATTTCTGAGCTTGAAATCCACTCTCCATTGAAGAAATTCTGCTTACGCAACTGATCTTCCGTATCTAAAAAGAAAAAATGAACATTTGCAGTTGTACGTCGCATGGATATGTCGACTAGGCTAAAGGAGACGCTGATAATGAGAAATAAATTGAATGATTAAATGAATAAAGTAGGAGGAAACGAGAGAACCCCACAACAGTGATTTATCTACACCCCCTAACACCCTCCCAGCAACCCCCTAAAATTTTCTGACACCAACAGGAAATAAATTCCTTACACACCCCAACTAGGGGGTGCAATATTAAAAAGATTAATTCTCGTTCTGCCTAAAGCCCTCCAGGACTTTGTAGAAAATATTTTAAATGATTTTATATTTATGCAGAATGGGAATCCGCAAAATCCAGGGAACAAAATGACAGGAGTATATATTGGATGTACCAGTGCACACCCTATATAATTATGCATTTCCTTCAATTGTCACATATTCTAAAATGTTGTTTGTATTTTTTCAACTGAAATAACTTTTTCTTTCTTTTAAAATGCTGAAAACTCAATAAAACGTAAAAATGTTATAATAAAAAGGCAGTTTAACTTTAATTACTTTCACACATACTCATATGAAAAGTTCTTGGTATTCCTATTTATTATACTTTTAATACATTAGAAATACGTTTAGCATGTTACAGTAAGACCGTCCATTTTAATTACAAAAAGTAACTGTGATGCTATTTGATTTTTAAAAAGTCGTTCTTCTGTGGTAGCATATAACAGTCTTTTATTTTGAGTAATGTATAAATATTTATTTTAATTCTGAATTTTTTTCCAAGATTTTTCTTAGCAAAGATCAAAGTGTGAAATATATACTTACTATGACAGTCTTACGTCTTTTATTGGGTTTTCAGAATTTTTTAAAAATGTTATTTCCGTAAAGTGAAGAATTTCAGATAAAACTTTAGATGCATGACAGTTGAAGAAAAAACAATAATCATTATTTTATTAATCTGTGTCTATGATTCTGTGGCTTGAATTTAGTCCGTTTTGTCTGAATTTTCCTTGCGGTTTGTTCTCTTGAATTTTGTCCTGCATTCGTAATTATCTGTTTGGTAATTCTAACAGAGGTTGTAACAAGAATAACTATTTCTTCAAGTTTTATCATAAATTTTAGAATATTATTCTTCTTGTTCTTCTCGGAAAAATGACGAGGATACAGTTCTTTATCACCAATGTTGTACGCATTTACTTTGGTAAAGATGAATGTGATTTAAAAAAAAAAAAAACTGCTAGCAAATGGAAAATTGTTTGATTCAGTTGCAAGAAAGCCGTTTGACATTGTAACTGAAACGAACATAAAATAAACTTAATTCGATATAATAAATTATTTCACATCAAGATTTTATTAACTTTTTCAGTAGTTCATCTCTAACATGCTAAGAGTCGCTCTACACACTAAAAAAATGAGGTGTTGAAACAACACAAAATGACTACCACTTTAGCTTGTTACTTGTGTGTTAATTCAGCACCTAACACATCGAATTCTGAGCATATCAGAAATAACTTGATACTACCTGGGAAAATTTGCATTTGTATTTATCTTTTAATATGAGCAAAGCTTTGCGAAATATATTTGGCACTTATGCAAAGTGGCGAATAATGTTCTATATTTTCTGTAATCGGTCACAATAATATTGTTGTAAACCTGCGAATCGTGTGACAACAGTTACACAGGCAACAGTTCTGCCATCTTCTGTTCATACGTGCTAAGACACAAGAATAACAAATAAAGAAAACAGCTGGAAGCACTGCTATCTGTGTAACTGTTGTCAGATGATTCACAGGTTTACAGCAATATTATTGTGACCGATTACAGAAAAGCATAGAGTGTTATTAGTTACTTGCCATAAATGCGAAATATATTTCGCAAAGCTTTGCTCATACCAAACAATAAAAAAACAATGCAAATACTCACAGGAAGTACCGAGGTATTTCTGATATGCTCTGAAGGTGATGTGCTTGGTGTTGAATTGACACACAAGTAACACGCTAAAGTGGTAGTCGTTTTGTGTTGTTTCAACACCTCATTTTTTAATGTGTACGTAAAAGGTTCACATTCTCAGGACATTTTTGGCCATACATTAAGTAAATAATGCAAGAGGATGCATAAAGCGACTCTTAAGAAAGAATGCTAGTATTCTACATCACAACTCCTTTTTTGACATCACCTTATCAGCTAATTTGTCTTATATACATAGTTCTATACTATATGCAATAGTATCCTATATACACTTATATTTTCATATTTATATTGTCAATGTAAATAACAGCAATACAAAATATCAATATTGAAATACTTATGTTTATTGTAGTTTCAATCAAATCAAAAGTAAGAAAATCGGGGATAGTATTTCTGATTAAGCATTTCTGATTAGTCTTAAACATCCTTTTGCATTGTTTGCTTAATATATGACCAAACATGTTTTGAGGATGTGAACCTTTTACGTACACATTAAAAAATGAGGTGTTGAAACAACACAAAACGACTACCACTTTAGCGTGTTACTTGTGTGTCAATTCAACACCAAGCACATCACCTTCAGAGCATATCAGAAATACCTCGGTACTTCCTGTGAGTATTTGCATTGTTTTTTTATTGTTTGGTATGAGCAAAGCTTTGCGAAATATATTTCGCATTTATGGCAAGTAACTAATAACATTCTATGCTTTTCTGTAATCGGTCACAATAATATTGCTGTAAACCTGTGAATCATCTGACAACAGTTACACAGATAGCAGTGCTTCCAGCTGTTTTCTTTATTTGTTATTCTTGTGTCTTAGCACGTATGAACAGAATATGCCAGAACTGTTGCCTGTGTAACTGTTGTCACACGATTCGCAGGTTTACAACAATATTATTGTGACCGATTACAGAAAATATAGAACATTATTCGCCACTTTGCATAAGTGCCAAATATATTTCGCAAAGCTTTGCTCATATTAAAAGATAAATACAAATGCAAATTTTCCCAGGTAGTATCAAGTTATTTCTGATATGCTCAGAATTCGATGTGTTAGGTGCTGAATTAACACACAAGTAACAAGCTAAAGTGGTAGTCATTTTGTGTTGTTTCAACACCTCATTTTTTTTAGTGTGTAGAGCGACTCTTAGCATGTTAGAGATGAACTACTGAAAAAGTTAATAAAATCTTGATGTGAAATAATTTATTATATCGAATTAAGTTTATTTTATGTTCGTTTCAGTTACAATGTCAAGCGGCTTTCTTGCTACTGAATCAAACAATTTTCCATTTGCTCGCAGTTTTTGAACTATGGCACCTTTTACGCACTGCGAGCATTGGCGGTTTTAGCGGGTAGGCCGGGTAGGCAGGGTCTACCCAAAAATTTTGAAAAATATATAAACACTAAAAGATACAATAAAGAGTAAATATATATTTTCCACTTTTTATAATAACGGTAAATAATTATTTAATAAACAGCATCAACCACTACTGTAAAAGTAATTTCCTATTGTCATTAATAAATCAAATATGCATATGTATCCATACGCGAGGGAGCGGGCGTACCCAAAAGTAAAATCCTAAAGCCGCCCCTGACTGGGAGCCTTAGCATGTTGGAGGTGAACTACTGGAAAACTGAATAAAATTTTGTTGGGAAATGACTTGATACTAGACCGAAGTAAGTTTGTTTTATCTTCGTTTCAGCTACAATGTCAAACGACTTTCTTGCAACTGAGTCAATTTTCCATTTCTCTGGAGGTAGCTTTTTTAAAAAATCACATAGTTGTAAATAACACTGTTAATAACACAACTGTATCTAGCCATTTTTCCGAGAAGAACAAGTAGAATAACATCTAAAATTTATGTTAAAACTTAAATAGTTATTCTTCTTGCAGAATCTGTTACAATAGCTAAAGAAAAATTCTCTTGAAGAAATCCCTCCCTGGACAGAATTCCTCGTCTTGAAAGGTTATGCAGAACGGGAATTCCCGTTCTGCCTAAATATAAGATCATTTAAAATATTTTCTACAAAGTGCTGGAGAGCCTTCAGGCAGAACGGGAAGACACCATTGAAAATCTTGCTATTTTGATTCTTGAAACATTTTGAATTCTTGTTTTTAAATGTCAATAGAATAAAACAACTTACTTTCCACAAGATAAATTTTCAAGCAGAGCACGCAACGCAAGATTGAATGGAAATCAACCTTTACAAGTCTGTGATCGTCACAACAACGTTTGATCAATCGATCGAAAACGATTTCATCTCGACACCAGGCATTTCAGTTACACCAAGCATGAGGAAGGCGACGTTAATTGGCTCTGGCTGAGGAAGGAAATCCAATGCAATCGTTTGTTGCATCAACGAATTTTAAAGTTTGTAAAAAAAATGGAAAAGAGAAAAGTAAAGAAAAAAGAAACGAAGAAAGCTAATTAAAAAGACGATAATAGTATACGACCTTAATGCAAGTTTGCAGCTACCAGATTTTTTCAAAATTCTGGATCAATCACTGCCCCAGAAGACCCACGCACACGGTGTTGCCTATCTAAAAAGAAAAGGCTCCTTCGTACCAACTTCGTAGCAAACATCTCGAGGCAAAAGTAGTTCGTATATTTCTATGAAACAATCCGTCATGTTATGTAGGGACAAAGCCAGACCGATGCAAAATCTCCATTTTGTTTCTATTATTTTTTTAAAAATTATTTTGGAAATCGTTTGACACAGTATGGTCAACCCACAGTTAAAAGAAACAAGAAGAAAAAGAAAACGGGATAATTCGGTCTATGAATTTTTCTCCCGTTTTAACTGAAAAAAAAAAAAACTTCGACCACAACCTTTTACACCATGAGGCATTCGCAAAGGGTCACAAAGGTCATTTATGGTCAATTTTTCTCACTTTTTGTGTGTATGTGTGGGAGTAGGTCCTTATTTCCTTTTGATGTGAGAGGGTGGTGAATAACGTTCTTCTGCCAGCATATCCAATCTCACTTTCTAGTTACCGTCTAGTTACCAGCATTAATTCTGGAACAGCTTCTACCTCCCTTTCCCCTCGTTTTCCTGAAAGAGCAGAGGGGAAGTTGAAAAAAAAAAGACCTTTGCTTTCAACCCAATTCTCCCGCCCACTTAATAGTGTAGCACTTTCCCTGTGGACGTCCACCAGGATATGTGACACGGTAACTGCATTAGCAAAGCTTGGCTGAGCAACGGCTTCAAGTGATTATGTCACGCTTGGCAGAAGAGAATGAGAAACAGTTAGTGCAAAGGAACAACTTCTACAATTACACAACAAATCAAGGCTTCTGTACAGCATGTGTTGTTTTCTTGCTGTTTCTTGGTTAAACACACACATACACACATACATATATGCTATATATGAGAGAAATAGAGCATGAAATATTTGTTCGTTATTTTTTTAGGATATAAATAGAAAAATAGAATATCATCTGCAAAGGTAAGTACATTGTGATTATTGTATTCTAATTACGCAACTAATACACGACAACGTCTGCCCATTGGTATAAAAACTTCATAATTTTAGTCAGGATTGCCACTTTTAGTGATTTCTCACTAGATTTAGTAAGTCTTTATTTAATTACTAGAAGGAAGTAGCCATTCCTCCCACGGGAAGGAACAAAATGTAATAAATATAAAACAAGAAATTGGAATATTGTAGAAATTTTTCCCTTTCAAAAACGCTAAAGCACCATAACAGTAATTTTTAATAAAAAGACTGTGTACTAAATTCTACACACCTAACTTAAGCGTACCCTTACATTGGACATTTTCTTAATAAAGAAAGGGCAGTGTGACTATTAAAGAAATTTCCCTCCTTCCTGTATGAGCGGAATTTTTATTTTTAATGAAGAGTGTATGTGCCGAGTTTTATCACTGTAATCAGAAAGGTTCTTGAGATACTAAATCAAGTTCTAAATACAGTATCCATTATGAAAGTAATGTGCATGATTTTACTGTGACGCGACTATCCATGGCAGCCCTGTAAAACCGGTACGGCAATGTGGTGCGGGGTCTGCACTTCGAACGCAGCCGGTCGCCAGTTTGCTTCGAGCAGTGTGAGCGGAAACACGTGCCTCCGCGTGAAGTGTTTTTTTTTCTTTCTAACACTGCGCGATGGAGCGTTCGCTTGAACAGCGATACGCCAACAAGTTTTGCGTGAAGCTTGAAAAGAACGCAAATGTAACATTCCAGATGCTTCAAGAGTCCTTTAAGAACGACTGCACTTCAAGGTCAGTCCGGGAGGTGGCACAAGGTGTTTAAGGAGGGCCGGGAGGAGGTCGCCGACAAACACCGTTCTGGACGTCCAACAACAGCACCATTTTAAGTTTGTACCGCAGAGAGAAACTGTCACCGGATCGCGCGCGTGAGGGCTGACATCAAAGACCCAGTCAACTCTCCACCATGACAATACCTCCAGCCATACGTCCTTCATCGCTATCAACTTCCTGGCCCGGAGCAACTGTAAGGGTCCTCCATCTCGCTTACAGTCCCGATTTGGCTTCGTGCGGCTTGTTTGTTTGTTTCCCCGACTGAAGAGAAAATTGAAAGGAAAGCACTGGGATACCGTGGAAAACCTCCATAAGCATGTTACAACGTTCCTGAGAGACATTCCCGTCGAGGACTTTCAAAGTGCCTTCCAGGCGTGGCAGACACATCTCCGCAAGTGTATTGATGCAGGAGTAAAGTATTTTGAAGAATTTTAAGCATTTGTACAGGCCCGAACGAACAAAATCTACTTTTTCGAGAAAATACGCATTACTTTTATAATGGACCCTGTATGGCATTCTGCTATTACAGTGAGATTTTGGGTCGATCCCGATACTACACGTAGGTTCGTCTAGCTCCAATCGATAGATCATGATAGTGAAGGATTGTTTGAAGCAACATATTTCATCATCACTACAGAGAAAACATTACTTTAACCACTCAGGAATAGGCAACTAAACAACAAACATTATTATTGTAATTCAACTTATGCTAAACAAGCGACAACATATTTAAATATATTCTGGAAATTTACTTCAAACAGAAAGTTGAATTATCTCTCCAAAATATGGTTCATGCATGTGTAAAAGGTGTAAAATGGCAATATATATATATATATATATATATATATATATATATATATATATATATATATATATATATATATTGTACAAAGTGTCAGGCACTACAACATATAGTTACATCTTACCTTTATTTATCACAAACTCCTCGCATGATTAAATTGAAAGATATTGTAAAATCATTGTATAACAATTTGGTTTATATATTTTTATTTGTAACAGCCTCAACAACACGAACGCGGTCGCGATTTTCCGGAAGCAAAAGTACTTGACTTTCTTCTGATGATTAAGACGACCTCAGTGTTGTTTTACATATATTTATCCAGTTCTCGCACCACTGAAGAATTGAAGAACCATAATACATTTACAAGCAGCATGGAAATAGCTAAAGACTTTTTCTACGTTTCACATTATAAGATAGTGCGTCACTTGTCACTGTTGTAGGCATTAGTACTCTTTAAATTTATATTAATTAATGGGAGTCATCATGCACTTCACGAAATTACTTTTAATTAGTTCTGGTATCAACTGATCGTAATTTTGTTTTCGTGCTATTCAAGATATTAATATACGGTTCCCTGCATTTTTATCACTCAAACTAGCGACTGCAACTGTTCTTACTGTCGTTTCCACCGAAGCACAATAACCGCTATCCCTCACACTCTCAGCGTTGTTTCCACTAACCCTGCGAAGAGGGTAAAAGAAAACGTTCTCTGTTTCCTCAAAACTAAGAATAGTGACAGTCCTTGTAAAGAATCTCTATCCATTAACTAAGAACTCTATGTCCTCTGGAACCCGGAGGTTCAATGTCACGTTCACAAAAGCTCTCTCCACTGACTTCCATCCTTAGCCAACTGGATGGAGTTTCTACTTTGAATTCCTATTTCTGCGAGATCCGTCTTAATATTGTCCTCCCATCTGCGCCTATGTCTTTTTAATGGTAATTTTCCGATAGGGCTTTCTGTTAAAACTTTGAAAGCATTCCTACTTTTTTTTTCATTCTCGCTGCATGACCTACCCACCACTACTACAACAAAACTATATACCTAAGTAATTATTTTAAATTATTGTTTTTAGTAATTGAGAAAAATCACTTTGCGTTCAATAACTGACAAGGGACGTATGCGAATCGTGAAAGCTAGACATTTATGAAAATTGGTACCCTAACTAATTGTGAGTCGTTAATCATCGTGGTGATAGCACTCGGTGCATAAATGTTTTGTTTACCCGCTACGTATAATATATATATACCACGCAGTGAACGGGTGAAGCTGTGCCGAGTTATAACCTAGAAACGCTGGAAAAAGACAGAAAATGAAAAATGTGTGCAAGTAACACGATACCTATAGAAGGAGAACATGATCAAGAACACGACAGTAGAGTCACACTAGCAGTGTTGCCATCCCAACACAAACATACACTTTTTCAAATAGAATTCCCAACGGGAGGTCAAGTGGTTCGGATTCCACGTTAATCAGTAGGTCCACGTCTCATATAGCCTCGCTGCTGAAAGGGACGTTACACTGAAAATCAACTCAACTCAACTTGTTCAAGTAGAACAATTGGCATAAAACGTGAAATAGAATAAGCAAATGGTGGGTTAGGGAGATACGAGGCTCTAAAGTTGAGAAATTATGAGATTCGTACAGAGAAACAAACAAATGTACAACAACAATATTGCGGAAGGAACACATGTACAATAGGGAACCACAGCATGCACATCATCCAGTGACTAACAGGCTTGATACAGGATTCACCTAAAAAGAGCACACGTTAGAGTAGCCATAGACAGAAGATGCCCCACGTGACATAATGCGGAAATGTGAACAGGAAGTCTTACATTAGCACAGTAATAATTCCAATAGCGTTTGTGAGGAATCGATATCTCGAGCCGTTCCCGAGAGCTATATAATGAACTATTTTTTGGTTGCAACACTGCATAAAATCCTACACGCCTTTCAAACCACAGAAACGAGGGTGCAGCGCCTTAAAAATTACAAAAAAGCTGTGGCACGAAAGGTAACAAATTTATGACAAAAAAGCTATGTATAATCAATTCGCAAAGATTAATTACCTATGATAGGTGTCAGTCAAGAGTATAAGAAACGTTAACATGTGAGACAACGATGAAGACAAAACACACTGCATTCATGTTAACATTAATATACAGACGCAAGATATTTTAACATAATGCACCAATACACACAACAGATAATCTATAGATAGGATTGCAAAGTACGTGCGTTTCTCGCACTAGCCGCACACTCAATATGGCGCATGAAGCCCATTGGTCACAGGATGCTGTGCATGCTGTGGTTTACTCCCTGTTGTACATTTGTTCCTTCTGTAGTCTTCTTGTTGTTGTACTTTTGTTCGTTTCTCTGTACGGACCCCATAATTTTTCAACTTTAGAGCCTCGTATCTCCCTTATTTGACAACACTGAAAACCCGCCGTTTGCTTATTTTCTTCCACGTTTTATGCCAATTTGTTTAATGACATAAAATGGTATACGTTCTATTTGAAAAAGTATAAGTTTGTGTTGGAATGGCAACACTGCTTGTGTGACACTACTGCTGTGTTCTTGGCCACGTGTCCCCCTCCCATAGGTATCAGGTTACTCGGACACATTTTTCATTTTCTGCTTTTTCTGGGGTTTTTAGGGTATAATTCGGCACAGCCTACCCGATCACTGCGTAGAATAAGTTATACGTAGCGGGTAAACAGAACATTTTTGCACCAACTGACTATCACCAGGATGATAAGCGATCTACATCTAGTCAGGGTACCAATTTTTATAAATATCTAGCTGTCACGGTTCGCATACGTCCCTCGTAAATTACAGTGTAACGAGAACTATCTTTAGTGTGCAGTATACGTTTCTATTGAGATGAAAGTTAAAGTCTGGCTTTGTTCCTGCCTGTCTCGAACATCTTTATAATATATTCCAGTCCATGTCCCATACATGTTTGAATTCTTTTCCTTTCTTACAACAAATATCTACATCCTCTGTGGAGATACTTTTTGAACGCACTGTAGAAAAAAAAAAAAAAAGAATCCCTGTCTGACTGATCAACACCTATGTCAAACTGCTTAAGCTACGAATTTGGAATTTAGGCATTATATAGAGTTGATGACTAAGATAGTACTAAGGAAGGATTTTTGAAAATTTGATGTGGAAAGGACGGGAGATAATGAAGTTACAATTATTATAAAATGATGATCTTATCTCAGATCCCTTAAGGTTAGAAAGACGAAATTCGATATTTGGAGTTTGAATTTAAAATAAATTAACATGTATTTCAACGATTTTTTGATACTTGATTTAGAATGGAAGAAAAAGGAGTGAGAGTGGTTCGCTAAGATGTCCATACGAGGCGTTCGAATTTCGTGTGAGACTTCGAATTCCTCCCCACCATTTATGAAACACACTTTTTTCTTTCTTTTTTTTTTTAAGTAAAATGATGTTGGCATATAATGAGCGACACAGTTTTCTCTATACTCCGAGTTTAAGATAATTTCAGTTGTGCTCTACACAGATGAATCTCCGTACAGCATTGCATAAAGTAACTACTAAACATAAGTACTATCATATAATAGCGGAAAATACTGTACTACAATACAAAATATTTAGTTAACTGTATGTTGTATACCCCATTCTTAATTTACATAGTAGCACTACCAATACTGCAACTTCATATTGCCAATAATTAGGGGTTTATTTCGGGAGAAATCCGAATTCAATATGAAATTAAATTATACCGGTTCTAAAATTTGTAAAATTACCGCTAAATTGGACTAAATTTGCAGAGAAATTGGAATTTCGGGAGGAGGTATGACCTTCAGAACCTACCCCCTGCGTACGTCCCTGTCAATAATATTTAATGGTTATCATCAATCACTGTCTCCCACACACCACATTTTTAGTTTTTTTAAATATGGTACAAAATCGAAGAATTATATCTCACTAATATTTGTTTCTGTAATTATTAAGTATTGGATTAGTGTGATTGAAATGTCACACTAACGTGTGTCAGTTTGAAAGGAACAACTTTAGTATCTGGTTAGTCATAGTAGTTCACGGCTGCAACCATATACTTTCGCCATAGCTCAATAAACTATTGGATTCCATGACGAAATAAGTCTGAAGTCTGTGACGCACGGAAGTCTTCAATCACACGTTGCATTGCCCAGTCATGATGAAGTCCTTCCCTCAAAAGAAGTGATCGAGATTGGGAAAAGGTGGTAGTTGCTGGTACAAGGTAAACAGCGCAAGGAAATATGCGCCCAAAATCCCACAGGCCAACATTTCTCTTCCGAAAACCTTGCGAGTCGAAGTATCATTTTGTCGAAATCGCGCTCGGGCAAAACTAGCCGGAATAAACATACCATAAGAAATTTTGGGGTCAAAATAATTATATACAGCGCCTCACAATTTGGTTTAGCGTCCCTCTGGACAAAAAAATTCTGGAAGAAAATCTGCTGTCAATCAAGTTCACGTTATTACCCCTGTGAAAATCCTTTAATTCACATACTGATTGCACTAAATGTAACGCACTAAGAATATACAACATAGTTATTAGATACTAAAAGTTTGTTGTGGACAGAGAAGATGAATTTCAAATTCAGATTTCTACTGTTCTGGGTGATGGTTCATCAGGTAATTGACTCATGACAAAGTCATTTTGTGAGGAAAGGATCTTCTGTCTACTGAACTGTGCTCTATTTTGAAATTGAAGAAAGTGTTTTCTGTGCTAAATACTGTTTAAATGGAAGAAGTTTTTGTCCGCGGGGTTTTGACTAGGTAAGATTTTGATTAAGCGAGGTTTTGACTAGGTGAGATTTTGATTAAGCCGGGTTTTGACTAGGTAAGATTTTGATTAAGCGAGGTTTTGACTAGGTGAGATTTTGATTAAGCAAGATTTTGACTAGGCAAGGTTTTAATTAAGCGAGGTTTCCACTAGGCGGGGTTTTGATTAAGCGAGGTTTTGACTGGGGGAGATATTAATTAAGCAAGGTTTCGACTAGGCAAGATTTTGATTAAGCGAGGTTTTGATTAGGCGAGATTTAGATTAAGCGAGGTTTCGACTAGGCGAGATTTTGACTAAGCGAGGTTTTGACTGAGGGAGATATTAATTAAGCGATATTTTGACTATGCGAGATTATAATTAAGTGAGGTCTAGACTAGGTGAGATCTAAACCAGACGTGATTGTGACCTGCAAGGTTTTGAATGCGAGGTTCCTGCAGAGAGGTTTTCAACATAAATCTGGGAGAAATGTCAGAAGAATACGGTAGGCGAGGACTGCAACTCACAGAGTCTGCACCATCCTTTCAGCACATTGTCGGGTGCAACATGAAGGCACCCTATGTTTACCATGCTGAATCCTTACGCCAAGTTTCTCGTTAAGTTAGTTGGCATGTCTGTAACAGTAGTTGAATTCTCCTGGAGTATATCAAACTAGTATATCAAACATTTTGCAATATGCTGTGTAAATGGGATAACCTCTTCCGCGAAGTGTTCGCAGAACTCAACTGCTACCTAAAGAGCCCCAATTTTCCATTAAAACAGAGCGGTCATGATTATTCCTTCACTAATGAATAATCATGGCAGGACGCTGTTGCTAATCATCTTATGATAATGTTAATTCTACTAAGGGAGTACAGTGATGAAACGAACAACAGAACTGGACTATTGAAGCAATGGAAACATGTCAAGGGGTCAGATTAATCCATCTTTATTTTATTATCAACCAAAGAACTGGTGTACGTACATTTGGCAAAGACGCCAGAATCCAGAGTGTCTACTTCCATTAAATCCGGTTCGGTTTTCTCCAAAACCGATTTCAGTTTTTCCAAAAACTGGTTCTATTTCTGACCAGAATAGTGATTTGTTGTTCTCCGGAATTCGATTCCGTTTCCACAGAAATAGTTTTGTGTGTTTTCCAAAACAGTTTTCACCTCAACGAACTTCGGTGAAAACCGAACCGGTATTGGAGAAAACTGAAACCGGTTTCGGTGAAAAACCGAACCAGTTTTTGGAGAAAACCTACATCGGTTTCGGTGAAAAACCGAACCGGTTTTTGAAAAAACAAAATGTCGGTTTTCAAAAAAACCGGTTTTGCCCATCCCTAATATATATATATAGTATGTTTGTATGTGTGTGTGTGTTACAATATTTACACAAATTGTGACATCTTTTTTAAAGTCGATACTAAAAAAAAGGAAGCAAAAATTGTATGAGTAGCGGAAGAAAAACATGAGAACAAATTAGAAAAATGTAACTGTCAACAAAACTTACATATATTTACATATAAACAACACAGACCTACCTAAAAACATGCAAACACCCTTACTTCATACATAGATACATACATACACGTATGAATTTATTTCTGTTGGGAGGAGAGAGAGAGAGAGAAACGAAAATCGTATCTCTTTAGCTTGTAGCACAGAACCTCATACTCAATTCCCTTCGAACGAATAGCTTATTTCCACCAGTGGAAATTCAATAAAAACGCAAATGGCATGTCCCCGAGGAAGACATTTACTTTGCGTTACGTTTCCGTTTCCCAAAAAGTAGAAGAAAAGGGAGAGACCTGACGATCCTTCTTTTTTCCTCCAGAAAAAAATAGTGCAATACATGGATAGGAAATGTTATATATGTAGGTACATGAACGGATGCTGAAAAAAATGTTCTGTCCTAGGTTTTTACCTCCTCTCTGCCTGTCTCTGTCTCTTGGTGCACCCCTGCTCCTGCATGCAAAATTCTCGTCGGATTTGTAGGTCAATTAATTCATCCCGACAGCATGTATGGTGGCACGTGACAAAGCGACGAATCAATAATGCAACAGAATTAGTTCCCTCTGGTCCTGCAGAGCTTTGCTCTCTCTCTCTCTCTCTCCAACAAAGAATCGTATTGACATAGCCATGTGAGCGGCACCTGTGTCCGTTCAAGCTTCAAAACCTATGTTTCCAGAGCATCCTTCTCCACAGTGTTTGTGACCTATTTATTTACTGACAAAATCAGTACTTTCATTTTTTCTCTTCAAGTGTACGCATTGTGGCCAAACCAGATAGTTTTCTTTTCGTTGCCACATTGTCTATATTCTTTACTAGAGTTCTCAATCTCAAAACTCTGAATTACTAGAAACTTCATCAGCTTAAGGTAATTTATCCATTCAGTATTTTCTCACTTCCCATTCAAAGTAGCAATTCACCATAATAGATTTAAAACAATTTCTGTTCAGTGTATAAAGGGACTTTAATTCGGAACTTCGAAATCGACACAAAGCTAGGGACTTATAAAATTATGCTTCTAGTACGACTAGTTTAAGCCGTGTTCTTTAACAGTAACACACAAAACTTGTAAATGCAATGACTATTTTAAAATTGGACAATTCAGAAAAGTTTACTATTCCTCATAGGGTATCATCCACCGATTTAAAAATTCATGCATAGCATTTGATGTTAATCTTGACATAAACAGATCGACAACGGAAGCAATATTTGCACTTAGGATACTAATGGAAAAATCCAGAGAATACCAGAAGGATCTTCATATGGTTTTCATCGACCTAGAGAAAGCGTATGATAAACTGCAACGAGATCGTATTTGCTGACACTGAAGAAATGTGTGCCGAACTCACACATTTGTATAATTGAAGATATGTATGATGGATATAGGAGAGGAGTGAAGAAGATGTGCGGAATAACAGATGAGTTCACAGTTAAAGTGGGACTTCATTAAGGATCTAGTCTTAGCCCATAACATTTTGCAGTTGTGATGGGTGAACTTATAAAGGATACCTAAGAGTTAGCACTTTGGAATATGCTATTTGCAGATGATTTCTGCTCGTGAGTGAGACCAAAGCAGCACTGCAAGAGAAATTAGACGCCTAAAGAGGAGCATTGGAGAGTAAAGGACTGAGGATTAGTAAAACAAATACTGTATATTTACATTGTATTTTCGTGAAAAATGTAATCGAGAATGCAAGAATATGACTGGACGAAGAAGAGGCGGTAATAACGAGGAAATTCAAGTACTTGGGAGCAATACTGCTGGAAAATGCAGGAATAGAAGATGTAAACAGCAGAATTAGGAGCGGTTGGACAAAATTGAGAGTAGCAGCAGAAGTACGAGGGCGGGGTGAAAAGTTCTCGTCCTGACAATGAAAGACTACGAATTTCAGTTCAAAACTGATTTTATTTTTCGACATAATCTCCTTTAACTTTAATACGCTTGGTCCAGCGTTTCTTCAACATCAGTATTCCTTCCCGGAAGTGAGAGTCTGGAAGGTTATGAAAATAGTCACCCACAACCCTCTCAACTTCTTCATTCGATGTGAAGCCCTTCCCAGAAAGAAATTTCTTCACGTTTGAGAACAGATAGAATTCCAATGTGCCAAATCAGGAGAATATGAGGATGGCCGAGCAAATCCTACCCCAAATCCCGCAGGTTTCCCATCGCCAACGCACCCTTGTGCACAGGTACATTGTCCTGGTGAAAGATGATTTTCTTCTTCAAGCCAGGGATTTTCTTCTTTAAGCCAGACCCCTTCTCGCGAATTTTGGCATCCAGCTGGTCAAGAAGGTTGGAGTAATATTCGCCTGTAATTGTTCTCCCTTTTGCAAGGTAATCAATTAACTTAATTCCTTTCGCATCCCAAAACACATCGACCATGACCTCTCCGGCCGATACGATCGTCTTCGCTTTCTTCGGCGCTGCACCACTGATTTCCACCCACTACTTGGACTGCTGTTCATTTCTGGCGTGTAGTGGTGAACCTATGTCATCCATTGTCACAAATCGCCGCACAAAATCGGTCGAATTCCTTTTGAATCGGTCGAAAGATTGCTGCGAAAACCGTTTCCGCATTTCCTTTAGGTTGGCAGTCAGGAAATGCGGCACCCATATTGCGCAGAGATTTCGCATCCCTAGTTCTTTGTGCAAGATGTTTTGCACCCGTTCTTCTGATATCCTCAAACTCTCAGCTATCTCACTCACCTTCATTCGCCTGTCGTCCAACACGACAGCATGCACTTTTTCAATTGTTTCCGGTGTAGTTGCGGTTTTCGGCCTTCCTTCACGTGGGTCATCTTCGAGGGATGTGCGATCACGTTTAAATTCAGTGTCCACTTTTTAACGGTTGACATGGAAGAAGCAGAGTCCCCGTAAACTTTTGTCAACTTTGGATGAATTTCCGTAGGGGTTAATCCATCCAAAACGAAAAATTTGATTACCGCATGATATTCAAGTTTATCCAGTTTCACAACTAACACGCAAGACGCCTCACTGAAACAATGTCTGCAGACAAACTACTTGAGATGACAAGTTGACGCTTGTTATACGAATAACTGAAAAGAGTCCGCAGACAAGAACAATAAAATTTTGCTCATTGGAGTGCCATCTCTGGGTTAGGCCGAGAACTTTTCACCCTACCCTCTATTGTGTGACTGTTGAGTACCAATACAGTTTAAAGGAACAGTTCACAAAGCAATAGTAGTGAGACCTGACAAGGTATACGGGGCGGAATGTTGAACGAGAAATAAGAGACGAGAACAGAAGTTGAATATTGCGGAGATGAAGATGCTGTGGTGGATGTGTGGAGTGACGGAGAAGGAGAAAATTAACTAAGAAGTGATGCGGTGAACAGTAAAGGCGAGGCAAGTAGTAGAAAAATTGCAAGAAAGTAGACTGAGATGGTTTGAGCATGTAAGAAGACGAGCTTTGAAATACGTAGCTCACCGAGTGAGTGCTATAGAACTGAATGAAAAACAACCCCGAGGCCGGCCAAAGGAGAAGTGGGGAAATTTTGTAAGAACGATATGGTGCACTGTGGTGTCACAGGGAGATGACACAAGATATAAACAAGTGGAAGACAGTGATCCGAAAAACTGACTTCAGCTAACTGGACACAAAGGCTTACAAGAAGAAGAAATAGTTTGACTGTAGTTAATGACCAAATTCCTAACATATTTGCTTTCCTTAATACAATTCCGAGTTTGACTCCAGATGGGGATATTGATTCTTGGATAAAAACAGCTCGTATTCTTTTCTTTTAACAGTCGCGCATCATACAGACTCAGTGCTAATTCATAACTTTAAGTAATCAATTCTGCACTTCAGCTTTGACGTATTGTAATTAAGGCAAAGAGCAAATGGATCAATCTCATTCAGTTTTATATATATATATATGGATAAAAATGTGATAGATTAGGTACTAACAATATTATTTTGACTCGAATCTTTACGTGGAAATTTTACTCGAATTTTGTGTTTATCATTCATTCTCTATCATAGACTCATACGTTCTCCGCAGAAAATAGCACATATCTTACAATTATCTGTAGCAGTAGTACTACTACTATCATGAGAACGTTCGTTTTGAACTCACACGTAAATGGAATGCCAACCATCCTACTAGTTCAGAGTTGCTCTATCTATCCTTAATTGTATTAACCCAACCACATTTTCAAGTGTGTGTGAACAGTCAGCTTCTCATCAAGTAAAGCTGGATTTCGTTTCGCCTTTTCGCTTTACATTTGCCATCCACGCTAAAACCTTTATTTCATACGACAAGAATATGTTGTATAAAAACTTATGCACTAACGCAACGAGAGTTTGAATAGTTTTCTTTTTCAAAGTAAAATTACATTGGATATGTGACAAATAGTTGTATAATAATTAAATTAACCTATACGAGTAACATGGTTGTTATTACATATAAGGTAGGTGCAGGTAAATTCGCCATGTTAAGGATGTTGTATTTTCTATGGCCTTAATTTCCATGAAACGAAAAGAACAAGACATTTGCGTTGCAGAGTAGCGTTTTCCGCTTGTAGAAAAAAAAAAGTGACAATAATGTACCTTGTTTCTCTTTTGTATCCAAGGTAAAAGGAATAAAGTGTTACAAAGTGGCGTATTTACCAAAACGTGCAGGTAATCATGCCAAGTCTAGGATACCACTAGAAACCTGTAATAAATCTTGCAACTGCTTACATAGTCTGTATTATACGAACTCAAATATTACTAAACAACATGCCTGAAACAAAAAATAGAGTAATCAAAGCGTAAGATGTAGATAAAAAGATAAAATGTAAAAACGATAATCTCCAAAGTTGAAATGAAGTTCCAAACTGAAAACTTTTAGTCCATTAGAACAGAAACAAACACTGTACTGTGACTTAAAAACAATTACACCGATATTATATGGAACATGTGGGACAAATGAAAACATCTTTGTTTTGTGCAGTTAGTCCTGCACAAGCCCTGGCGTATTTCGTTGCACCATGCTTGGTATTGATTTAGTAGCCATGGAATCACAAATACTGAAATTACACTTACATATAATGTTTTCCTAGACGGACACGAAATAAGGCTTATATTGCTGTAAACAATTGGCAATGTTATGAGTTAGCACGGTACTAATAACGGATTCTTATCTCTATTGAAATAATAACGTCCTTTCACGGAACCTTTGGAACCTTTCCGAAGTAAACAACACTGCACGGCGTGGCGGGATCAGCGCTGTTTCCAGGAGTATTCGTCAAATTGGACTTGTCCACGATCGTGGCGCATATTAGAGGCGCCTTTTAGCGTATTTCTTCGGAAACGTCTCAGCATTGAAAGCTGACGTATTTAGCTGCACTGGTATATATACCTGCAGTTCCATAATAACAAATGATCGATCCTTATTATTGCAAATACTATGTACGTCACTGTTAATGAGTATGTGTCTTACTGTTAGAGGATGTGTGATCATTGGAAGAAGAAAAACAAAACTTGTGAGTCACACTACCACTATTCTCACTATTAGAAGTATGTGTGTGACCGATAACAGAAGACAAACAATGAGTGTATTCACTGTTAGAAATGTATGTGTCACTGTTGGGACTTCTCCCAACGATGAGACACATGTAGGGTATTTTTGCATTGAGATGACTACAATTAACGTTTACGTTTTCCATATAGTATGTCCATATAGTTAAGAGGCAGACTGTATCTAATTGCTGGTGTGTCTTCATTTAACATTGACACATATATATATACTCGTAATATATACTATTTGTAATGAACGAAACAAAATAGCAAATAAATGCATGAATATTATTTTCACTAATCATTCGATTTGCCTTTGTGTGATATTTTATTATAAGTCTTTAGAATTTAATTCTTTTTTATGACAATTGTAGCAACTTGAAAAAAAAGCAAGTAGCACCATTACATGTACACTACGTGAAGGAGTTTGGTTTCAAAGGGGCAATATTTTCTCAAATAATATTCAAAAACAGGACGTGGTAGTAGATTTCTACTACTTACGGTTTTAGCAGTGAGTTTAAAGTAGATACGGAACATATTGATGGAAAGCATAAGTCATAGCAGAATCTCCGTTTCCCGGTATTTTATTTACCATTTTTATTCTAGGTGATCAACGTTAAAACTGGAAGTGGTTGATTTCAGTCTTTTCTTGATATGGCTTGAATGTTTAGGAAATTATTCTTAGAATGTTAAATCGATTCCAAAGACCGTTCCTTGATATCTCTTATTGTTTATGCTCTTGTAGATCAATATTGAAACCGGAAGTTGTAGCGGACTTCTGGTTTTAGTAAAAAGAAAAAAAGAAAAAAAGAGAGAGAGAGATGAGGATGAAGTTCAAACGTGTTCTTTGGATCCTTAAGGAAACTATTTTTAGATAATATGTAGATTTTGCTCTAGAATTACAGGTTTTACTCTAGAGTGACAGGTTTTGATCTAGAGTTAGGTTTTGCTCTACAGTTACAGGTTTTACTCTAAAGTGACAGATTTTACGCTGGATTTACTGGTTTTGTTCTAGAGTGACAGATTTTGATCTAGAGTTACATGTTTTGCTCTGGAGTGACAGGTTTTGATCTAGAGTTACAGGTTTTGCTCTAGGGTGACAGGTTTTGATCTAGAGTTAGGTTTTGCTCTAAAGTGACAGATTTTGCTCTAAAGTGACAGGTTTTGCTCAAGATTTACAGATTTTCTTCTAGAGTGACAGGTTTATATCTAGAGTGACAGGTTTAGATCTAGAGTGACAGGTTTTGCTCTAGAATGAAAGGTTTTGATACAGAGTTAAGTTTCGCTCTAAAGTTACAAATTTTGCTCTAGAGTGACAGGTTTTGATATAGAGTTAGGTTTTGCTCTAAAGTTACAAGTTTTACTCTAGAGTGACAGGATTTGCTCTAGAGCAGTTGTTAACCTAATTCCTATCATGACCTCTATTTTACCACATTCTCTTGCCAGCGACTCCCTTATAATTTCTGGTTTGTAATAATCTTGTGTATGATTTTTTAATATACCTATTGTGGAGAACTCATGATATCCATCTATTTCTATAATAGTAGAAGCCATTTCTTTTATATAATAGACACAGTAACTTACCTAACCACTGGATTAAAACCAAATTTGGTCAGTTCATTCATATTACAAATATCGAATCCGATACGTCATACTGCTTCAATATGGAGGCCGTTTGAAAATTTTAGTACTTCATAACTCCCTTAATTTTTGGTCATATAACAAAAAAATAAAGTGATTTTTAATTTTGGTTAAAAAATCTTGTAATGTTGTTAAAAAAGTTATTAAGTATTTCAAATGACTTGATAATGTACGTCACGAAGGTTGAACTAGACATTGCCGCACTAGTGAAATCACACCATGCTCAGGTATTTCATTAGCTTTCAATTTTAATTGTATTTCAATATGCACGTTTTCTTGCATTTCTATTTTTCTGATATTTCAATATTCTGGTTGTGTTGCATTTCTATTTTTCTTGTATTTCAATATGCAGTTCTCATTAGTTTCATATCGTATTTCTTTCATTTAAATTGATTTTTAAACAACTTTGCATCTGTTGAAAATGATTAGTAAGTCTATTTTTTAAAAAATTGTTCTTAACAGTATTTATAAAAAATATGCCTATCAGAACTAAATGCAAAGTAATATTTAAATATATTTTCCGGTATTAGATTCTAATTATATGTATCTCTTCCGCTTATCTTTAACCCCCCCTGAGGGTCACAACCCCCAGATTGAGAAATCCTGCTCTAGAGTGACAGGTTTTGTTCTGGAGTTACATGTGTTGCTCTAAAGTGACAGTTTTTGATCTAGAGTTAGGTTTTGCTCTATAGTTCCATGTTTTGCTCAATGTATTAACCAGAAATAACTACGGTAACTTCTACCAATTCCGGTTCGAGATTCGACTCCATCAAAGAGTTCGATTTCTAAGTTTTACCCTCTGCATCCTGAGCAAAATTAATGATGATCCATGAAGTAGTTCTTGAAATTGCTTGTCTGGCGGACGGACGGACGAAGAGACAGCGTAATTATAAGGGAGATTTAGTAAAGCAATCTCCTTTACGTTAAACATGCTGCCATTTATTCAAAATATGCCGCTTCCTACTCCCATTTTAACAAATAATTGTTAGATAATGTAACGGGACATCACTTCATCAATTAATTAGCACCATAAATTCTAAGTTTTTTAAAATACTTTTTCTATCTCGTTGTTTCAGAGAAGAAAATAGTTCTCTTTACCTCATACAAAAAAAGGAAAGGAAATAAAGAAAAACAAGAAGCACAACAACAAAAGCATGCTTTCTTTTGTGACCGTGTCTCATTGGTTGTTTATCGCACTTTAACTACCAACAACAAAGGCTGAATCTGGAATGTGTCCAAAGTACTCCCCTTTTGGTTGTGGTTTTAACACAACACACTTTGTGGAAAAGGAAGTCCGTGAAAGATCTACGCAACAAGAGAATCCCACAATAGAAAAATGTAACAACTTGTTATTGTTTTTAAATGCTAGAACGACATTTTAGAATTAAAAAAAAAGACACACACACATACCCACAAAGTCCATTTTTTTGGATTTGTGTATGAAGGGGAAGAGGGATGTAAAGGGCCTCTAGGACAGAAAGAAATAGGTTGTTTTACTAACACAAAGTTTTTACAAGTGAATTTTTTTCTTACAATATTTTTTTACTTCTTGAGAAAGGTAGAACTATGTCACAGCAATATTTTGTGAATGGATATGTGACGTATTAACATTGCTCCATTTGACTCATGAATTAATATAGAATTTTGTATAGATATAGGCATCTATACAGCTGCCCCTGCACTCGTCGCAACCAATGACGTGAGCTCTAAGAGTCGTATTTTATCTGATCGTCAGGTATCTGCCGATGTGGTTTTTAACTATTCTTTTAATCAGAAATAATTACTTGTATAATTTGAATATATTATACGTTAGAATTTAGAGGTGCTTAAGCTTACTAGGGAAGGTCGCCCGGCGTCATTCTGACTTCATATCGATACATATTATGCTCATTCGACTCTTTTTTACAACCGGAGAAATCCTCGGTCGCAAGCATGTTCGAACTACGAGCGTTAAAAGTTCAAAATTGAATAGATTTTGCGAAAAGTCTGAAGTAATTAAGTTTTGAGATGGACGCTTCGTTTTTAATATCAGGTGGTTTTCTTGGGTGCCTAACACAGTGGTGAGGTCAAAACGTACGCATTTTGCAAGATAAGGGCACTTGTTGTGGAGGTGGTAAAGGGTAATGGCGTCCTACAACTTGCAAATTGTCTCTCGTTTGGTACAGCAGGTCGTTAGGCTGATAAAATGTACTTGCCACCCCTATTTGACTGTATTGTCATTCAAATATCACTTTTTCTGTGTGACCAAAATCAGATTGAAGAATGACATTTTGTCTTCGAAACGCTTTACCAGGCGTGCTAAATTCAATGAACAACGCCTTGGTATTCATAATAAGTCTTGTCATAATACATATTGTCGACCAATAACTAACAAACCTAGTAATATAGGAAGTAATTACGGAAAAACTCATTGAACAATGACATATTGTATACAAGGGCGCCGATTTTTCTGTAAATTTGGTGTAGGGGAGGGCATTCGGATGCGGGAGGTGTATATATGAGGATTTTAAGACAAATTGCATTCAAATTATGTCAAATATTGTATATTCATAAATACAATAGGGGGACCCACATGAGCTTTGACGGTTCTGGGCCCACCCAGTCCCCCAGGATCGGCGCCTTTGATTGTATAGTATATTACTGTATACAAATTGTATACTGTGAACAGTTTCCTGTTATTGCAAGCAATTTTATAAAATATACAATGTAAATAAAGTTGTATTCAAGAATTACTACTACATTAGTTTTGATTAAATAAAAATTGCATACTGTAAACAGCTAATGTTTCGATTAGAAGAAAAAAATATTTCTTTAAAATACAAAAATACAAAAATACAAAACGTCAGAAATATTAAACAATTAGTTCACCAGTCATGACTCCAAAGAAACGTTATATTTTAAACCGTTCCGTAGTTCTGAGAAACAATGTATAAATATATAAAACGAAAATAATAATAAAAGCATTACCTTAGAAGAACTGTTGCATTATTTGTAACTACAGTTACAGTATGATATCATGCTTAAAAAAGGAAAATTTATGGGAAAACGTGATATTTGTGTAACATTTGATAAATACAGTCGAATAGGGGTGGCTAATACATGTCATCAAATTAACGGCCAGCTGTGCCAACCGGGAGGCAATTTGAAAGTTGTAAGACGCAATTGCCCTGTACCCCCTCCACAATAAATGTCCTTATCTTGCAAAATGAGTATATTTTGACCTCACTACTGTGTTGGGCACCCAAGAAAATTCCCCGATACCAAAAATGAAGCTTTTATCTTTAAAAAAAAAAAACAAAAAAAAAGGGGTTACTTCAACTTTTTGCAAAATCCATTCAATTTTGAACTTTTAACGCTTCTAATTCAAACAAACTTGCGATCGAAGATTCCTTGGGTTGCCTAATTGTTTCGTATGTAAAAAGGAGTCGAATGAGCACAGTCTCGATATGAAGTCAGAGTGACAATCCTCGACGTTCCCTTGTTAGTGTTAAAGCGCTCGCTTCTGGCGTAAGGTGTCCTTGGTTCTACCCCAGGCCTTGTACATATATGGTAAATAATATCGTGTTCATGGCGTGTTCTCAGGTCTGTTCTCACAATGTCATTCACCAGTTCTTTCATGATCATTCACTTTCATTAATCACACGTCCCCTTTAAGAAAAAGAACATACCTGTCGGACGTTCACTTCAAGATTTAATTTCTTTTTATAAGTTACAGTCAGTGGCGGATCTAGGCCAGGGCCGAAGGGGCCTAAATCCCCAGTTTTTTCAGTGACAAAATAATTTGAGCTATTATTTATATACTTTTGAAAGTTTATATATACCTATCACAGTCTGAATACTGGCTGATCCCCAGTTTTTAACTTCTAGATCCGCCACTGGCTACATTTGGAAACTTAAAGTTTCATAATCGAAATATAAGAAGTAAGTGATCCATAACTTGATTTAACTGTTACAGGCGTGGTGAATGAATCGTTGGGGTGATTGAACATGTTAAAATGAGTGTATGAGCACCCATATAGTTAATTCCGAAAGTGATTGTTCCTATATTTGCTAATCATATATAAAGTCATATTTTTGTAGTTATATATAAATGAAAGTGACCTTATGTGGGTTCGAAAGACAGGAAAACGGCTGAACTGTTTGAAATGATTTTTTTAAAACATAGTTTTCATTTAATTCGAAATGGATTTTTTAAAATCATGTCAGTTTGATTAAACTGACCCTAAAAAAACCCTAAAAAAACATGGCGGGTCAAAAGTTATGCAAAAAATAGATTAATTAACAAGCTTCTCAAGTTAGAAAGATGAAACTCCTTAAACTCATTACAAATAAGCTACCATGTACTCTAGCGTTTTTCAAACTTGCGGTTTTAAGGTGGGAATTGACGCATTATATATAGAAAAATCACATCATAGAAAAATGTCTGATCAGTTTGAAATAAATTTTGGTACATAGTTAATTCTTACATCAGGTTGGATTTTTGAATGCCACTTTGATTAAGGCGTCCTATCCTGGGATAGTTGAAATTTATGCTGAAAGGATTAAAAGTATTTTAAGGGATTTTATATAAGTTTACTGAAATGCGTACCTCAAAGGAGGTATGGAAAATCAAACATTTCTCATAAACTAATATGAAGGCTGCTGGAAAAGTTTCTGCAAACTACTATTTACAGTAGTGCTACCGATACTATAACATTTCCCATCAGAGAACGGCATTCCTTGCTTTAATATGACTTTTTTCTTTCGATTCCGGGAAAGCAGTCTGTTTATTTCGCTTTTGTATATGCTCTAAAGACAGCAGAGATTGTTGTAGAAATTAGTTATGTCTGTTAACTCGAGATTTTTCTTGTCGGTTCTTCTAAGCAGTTTCGTGCTTCCTTCGTCCTCTTACGTCCAATTGGGTTGTCTGACTTAAAACAGAAACAAAAAGGTGATTTTTGGTACTGCCCCGCAAACCTCGCAGCATCTAGTCCTGGGCAAAACCTCTAATTCCCAACTTCCACACGCACTTAGTCAATTGGGAACATATAGTGGTCAGATATATTATTACCTAGCACTCACGAGATTAAAATGTGAAAAATATCTCTAAAATTAGAATAAAATTTGCAGAAAGTTCGAGACCTGCGTATATCTTTGGCTAAAGGATTGTAGCCCTCCTGGTTCCGACGTCTATGTAGGGAAGAAAAATTAGAAGTAAATGAAAATTCTAGCTCAGGACAGGGAAGAATGGAAATCTGTGCCAAACCAATCAGGTGATTGCTGACCCAGAAGAAAAGAAGGAAGTTAGAAAGAATGAAAGTCCACTTTTCTCTCTGTAAAAACGATCATAAAAGTTTAAAGTACTGATAAGAATTATACGTACAACATGTACAGAGCAAACCAGGCATTAAATTGGAATTCAAAACATACTTAATCCGGATAGAGAAGAAATAATGTAATAAAATATTAAAATATAACTTTAATACGTAAACTTATTATTGAGTTAATTTAGTGAAACACTTCTAAGACATTAAACAACGTGTTGTAATTAAACAACATGAAATATTTACTGAAGGCTAAACTAAACAAAAAATAAATACAAATTATTGATATAAGAATTAGTGAAACGAAACGACAGAATATACTCGGAACACGAAATTGTGAATGGGAATCTGATTATGCTTTGTGTTCACGGATAAAATCAAGAGTAAGAAGCATGTAACAAGGGTTAACTTACCTAAAATGAAAAAAAAAAATCCTACAGAATTGGCTTGACATAAATTACCTACCATCTGATATTGTGTATAGGTGAATACGTAGTAGTTTCCGTACGTTTTTCCTTTTGTACGATATCGGGGTTTCACAGCACAACTGAAGTAACTGCAGGTATATACGCCAGTGCAGCTAAATACGCCAAGTGTTCAGTGCTGAGTCGTTTCCGAAGAAATACGCTAGAATACGCCTCCAATATGTGCCACGGTCTTGAACAAGTCCGATTTGACGAATTCTCCGGGAGATAGGACTGAGAACGCCACGCCGTGCAGTGTTGTTTGCTTCGAGAAGGTTCAGTGGGAAGACGTTAGTATTTCAATAGAAGTAAGAATCCGTTATTAGTATCGTGCTAACTCATAACATTGCCGATTGTTTACAGCAATATACGCCTTATTTCGTGTCCGTCTAGGAAAACATTTTATGTAAGTGTAATTTCAGTATTTGTGATTCCATGGCTACTAAATCAATACCAAACATGGTGCAACGAAATAAGCCAGGGCTTGTGCACAGGCTGACAGTAGAAGACTTAGATGTTTTCATTCATCCCACATCTTCCATATAATATCGGTGTAGGATTTTAAAGGCACAGTACAGTGACACTGATTATCTTCTTATGAACTAAAAAATTTAAGTCTGGAACTTCATTTTAACTTTGTAGATTATCGTTTTTACATTTTATCTTTTCATCTTCATCTTGCACGTTTTTCCATTTTTTTTGGTTTCTGCCATGTTGTGTAGTAATATTTGAGTTCGTATAACACAGACGATCTAAGCAGTTGCAACATTTATTACATGTTTCTAGTAGTATCCTAGACTTGGCATAATTATCTGCACGTGTTGGTAAATACGCCACTTTGTAACACTTCATTCTCTTACTTTGGGTGCAAAATAGAAGTGAGTCGCATGATTGTCACATTGTTTTGTACACGCGGAAAAGGCCATTTTGAAACACACATGTCTTGTTCTTTGTGTTTCATGAAAATTATGGCTATAAATAATCCAACAACCTTAACATGGCATATTTACCTGCATTAACCTTAGTACGTGCATTGTCGGTGCAAATTTACTTGATGTTAATCGAACTGCATAGAAGTATTGATAGTGAAATTTGCCGTTATCTTCTGGAGAAATTAGAACAACTTCTAATTGACACTGTTACATTCTTGAAGCAAGTACACTCATGTCCAAAATGACTGTCGCATATCTATAAGTGTCTTCTTGTAAGAATATAATTTGATAATGATTTTGCAGGCTACTTTTAATACTGATATTATGTGTATAATCGGGAAATGTATATTTGTGGTTAAGTCGTAGGAAAAGAATTATAAGTACGAAAATTAGAATGAGTAAAATAAAATGTTGCTAAATGGACAAGAAAGTTTTATTTTCGTTTTAGTGTTCTTATTTACTGCTCCTTTGACATGAAATTTGCCATATACATGTCTTTGCCGATTATACACATACTAACATTGTAAGAAATACTGGATGAATTCGTTATCAAATTATATTTCTACAACAACATATTTATAGACATGCGACAATAATTTGGGACATGAGTGTACATATCATCATTATTACACTGCAAGTCTTTCCTTATCACATATTGGATGAAATCGAACCAGGATTCTTTCGCATCAAAGACAGTGTATCTCTAATACATTAAGCAAATACTACATAAAATTATCATTTCACACATTTTTCGACTTTCACTGACATTTTAAAACATTGTACCTGTAAAGGGTGTCTCAGAAAGAACGTATTTTTTTTTTGAAATGGCCACCATTTCTGAGCTAGTACGTTGGCAGCATTGAACGTTACACGATTCTTATCTGTTGTTTTTGTGGTTTGTTTTCACAAAGCGCAGAATAGCGCAAGATTGTTACATGTTTTCTGTTCTGTGCGGGCTTGTTACAAGAGAAGTTCCCGGGCTGGGTAATTTCTCACACTGATGACGTGAATTGGCCATTCAGATCATGTAATTTGACACCGTGTGATTTCTTTCTGTTGGGGGTATTTGAAATCTCGTGTGTACGCCAACAAACCACGATGACTTCCAGAAACTAGAAGTGCAAGTATGTCAAAAAGTTATGGAAAATTTCACCGAAAGGACGACAGTGTGTCTGCTGAGCCGTAGATAGCATTTGTGTAATACATTTCATATACGAATATAATCACAGGTAGCATAAACTGCAAAAATATGTAAATATTTAATATGCAAACTACTTGATTGCATCAATAAATTTTGTTATTATGTACTTAAAAGTTGCTTTCTTTATGAGACACCCTTTATTTGCCTATACGATTTCTTTGATATTACATAACGGTGGCATTCAGGTATAAAATGTGATCTAAAACAATACAAACCACTTTCTGACTCGTTTTTCAGTTATTCCATTATTTTCCTTTCCTCACTCCCTAGCCTATTATACTCTTGGTATTTCTGTTTTACTGTATATTATTTTATAATTTGTTCCGTCCCTCTTCCACAATTCGTCTATATGATACTTTTTTTTGTTATTTACTAGGTGTATCATTGACAGAAACAGCTAATAACGTGCGACCGTAATCCTCTTGAAAAGGTAATTATGGTGGAGTGGTTGGTTCACCGCTGTGGTAATCCGATTGAATTATTTTCACAACTCAACATGGCAGCTGACCACGTTTTCATTTTAAGAGATTTTCTATTTCTCTCTTTTGTGCGTCTTTTGTTTCAAATAACGGAATTCTGTCAATCTTTAGTATTTCCCCTTTATCAACGTGCTTTCGATATTTATTTTTAAAGATGTTCAAATAGTAAATATTTTTTAATGGTATAGAAGTAAGATCTACAAACCTAGCGTACTTAGCAATATATACTCATGGACATTCATATAGAAGTATATTGTTAATCCCATCAATAACATAAATGCAAACAATGAAACCAAATTCTAGTTTCGTTTATTTCCAGTTTGGCCAGGGAAAAAGAATAGAAACAAAAAAGGAAGTTAATATCTACTGCAATTACAAACTAGAAAAATATAACTAACTCAGTCACTCTATGACCTATGGAACCCGAAGGTTCAATGCCACGTTCACCAAAGCTCTCCATTTACTTCTATCTTTAGCCAACTGGATCCAGTTTCTACTTTATATTCCTATTTCTGCGAGATCTGTCTTGATATTGTCCTTTTATCTGTACCTAAGTCTTTCTAATGGTCGTTTTCGATTGGCTGTCCAATTTAAACTTTAAAAGCATTCCTATTTTTTTCCATCCTGGCTACGTGGCCTACCCCCGTGAGCCCCCTAGACTTGATGATCCTAACAATGTTTGGTAAACAGTATAAATTATATAGTTCGTCGTTATGAAGTTTCCGCCCCTCCAAATTTCCGTTCCTCTTGAGTCCGAATATTCGTCTCAATATCTTGTTCTCAAATACTTTCAGTCTACGTTCTTCCCTCAACAGTAAGTGGCAATGTTTCGCAACTATACTGAACAACAAAATATAAGTAATGCTGAAAATAAATTCAACACAGTATCGCCTTATCAGACATTTAAAGAGCATTTAATTGGAATTTTTAAAAATTAAAAGTACTATACTATCCTTCATATAGTTGAAAAACTTGGCAAGTTTCTCTTCAACTTAAAGTTATTTAACTATCTTTAATCTATATTTAAAATCTATATAATCTATATAATCTTTATAATCTATATTTAAAATTTAGCATGTTTTATTTTCAATTTTAAAATAACTACGTATAACATTTTCTTAAATATTACCAAGTTATTTTTATTCTGAAGTTTCTTAATTATCTTTTACATATTTAAAATAACTTTGACAACTTAATTTTTCAAATTTTAAGAAACTTCCGCTGTTATTTCCTTGTTTATGAGAGTATTTAAAATAGAGTTATACTATAAAGGAAAGCAACTTAATTGCAATTCAAGTGAGAAATTAGTTTTTACTTTAATTCAGTTGAGTTATATGCATTTTAGTGAAAGATTTCATAATTTTGATAGAAGCGGAAAACCTTATAAAGGACGGATGTGTCAAATACATTTTTCTGCCAAAGGAATGGTGATCGAATTCCAAAAATTTGACACTGCTAAATATAGTCAAAGGAGAAAAAAGAATAAGTTCTTTTCCTGCTCCAATGAACATTTGCTTGTGAGTTTGTTCATATAAAAATACACAAGGTGTGATTCTGCTTTTTGTTTTCTCTCCAAAATGAGTCTGCAAAAACTTTGCCTGGTATACCCTGCAAATTATACACATACACACGTTCATTGCACATTATACCCACACATTATGAAACATATGCACAGCGCTAAATATTTTAACTTGGTTGTTGTTGGAGGAATATTCTTATGTATATAGAAGTATACATACATACTTTCTTCTTATACTGTATATATAGGAGTATTCTTATATAAACTAATTTAAGTTTGGACACACACTTCTAAGTTGGAAATCACTGCAGGGATTGGCATGAAATCTTCGGTTTTGCTATTGAAGATGATACGCTCCCTAAGAAGGTCATCCCTGAAGATCTAGTTGCTAATGTGCGCGCGCTCGCCTCTGGTAATAAGAGATCCTGGGTTCGATCCCTGGTACGTATTACGGTTGTTCAAGTTCCATCTTAAAATGTAGATCCACGTCTCATTTAGCCTTGGTGCTGAAAATGGACCTTATGCTTCACAACCAACTTAAGAAGGCACATGACCATCTTGAAGTCCGCTGTCTTGAATCCAAGTGACTTTTAGATTGGAAATGGGTTGTGTGAAATGCCCTTTGAGGATTGGAAGTCACCAAAGTCACAAATACGACATCGCTTTTAACGTATTTATTCACGCAAATGATAAAACATGCGATACTTGAAACAAAAGGAATTTTCTGTTACTGAGTTAGTATTGCCTACCATCCAACTAAATCTAAATAGTTACAACGGTTGTTAGTCCTGTTAAAGGACGATGTTAGCAACAACATTCGTTTTCAACTGTTTCATTATCATTTTCAGTTTTTTTACGCAACTAAAATCATAAAAATAAGGCTATTTACGGCTTATGCAGGCGAATATTTTTTTCTGAAATTGTAGGCGAAATTCTAAACGCGGCAAGATGACATAAGACGGTTCTAACCAACACTTGTTTTAGCTTCAATGCTTCTTTTGTCTTACGTTCTCGAATGTACCTATATACGTAGAAATGTGTAGCTTAACCAATATATAGCATAACTCCAATGATACAAACTCCAGCAATCCGAATTGCCAAATATGATCAATATCAGGAAATTAAAAGAAATACAGTAAAAAAAAATACATATTAACATGGGAACTGTAAGAAATATTCATTCGTAAAAAAAAATCTGCAATATCATTAGCGTTTAACGAAACACAAACTGTCCAAAAATTAGACATATATTAGTCGATAGACTACACTGAGTAGAACATGATATGCTTCAGTGTGGAAGCTCATGTGTAGTTTGAAGAAATTTGAGAAAAGCAAATTATTTTGTAAATCTAAAAAATGATACTGGACAAGAACTACGCAACACATTAATGTGAGACTGATACTGAAGTATACTCTCATGAAGCTCTTTATTATGACGCTAACAAGACGACAGTCTGTAATATGGTTAATGAGATATAGCTCAAAATTATGATTCTATGTAACTAAAAATACTGATCAAAGACATAAATCAATTGATCAAAGACTTAGTAATTTATCAAATATAAGACATAGATCAATTGATGAATGATAAGGCATATCAATCTATCAAAGGTTAGACGTAGATCAATTAACAAATGATAAGACATATAAATTAATCAAAGATAAGACATAGATCAATTGATCAATCATAAGACATATGAATTTATCAAAGATGAGACATAGATCAATTGATCAATGATAAGACATATCAATTTATCAAAGATAAGACATAGATCAATTGATCAATCATAAGACATATGAATTTATCAAAGAT
The DNA here is from genome assembly GCF_964235325.1 of Thermobia domestica. Lineage (NCBI taxonomy): Eukaryota > Metazoa > Arthropoda > Insecta > Zygentoma > Lepismatidae > Thermobia > Thermobia domestica. Next base: position 98,183,010 of record NC_137468.1, read on the forward strand.
AAGACATAGATCAATTTATCAAAGATGAGATATAGATCAACTGATCAATGATAAGACATATGAATTTATCAAAGATAAGACATAGATCAATTGATCATTGATAAGACATCAATTTATCAAAGATAAGACATAGATCAATTTATCAAAGATGAGATATAGATCAACTGATCAATAATAAGACATATCAATTTATCAACGATAAGACAGATCAATTGATCAATAATCAGACATATCAATTTATCAAAAATAAGACATACAGTAGATCAATTGATCAATGATAAGACATATCAATTTATCAAAGATAAGACTAGATCAATTGATTAAAGATAAGACATACCAATTTATCAAAGATAAGACATAGATCAATTGAACAATAATAAGACATATCAATTTATCAAAGATAAAACTAGATCAATTGATTAAACATAAGACATACATCAACTGATCAAAGATAAGACATAGGTCAATTGATCAGAGATAAGACACATATCAATTTATCAAAAATAAGTCAGATCACATCGAGCATAACAAAATACCATGTTAAGGGCACATTCTGATGCATTGTTTTAGACAAAACCGATAAATACGAACTTTTATGGTGCTACAAAGTTTATCATTCATGTCAAATAGTAATTAAGAGTTCTGCTAGAACAGATTGTTAATATAGTCATATTTATGTACTGTATATATTTAAAAAATACGCCATTAACTATCAGATCATGCTGCCTTCTAGCAGTGGTGACACACACACACATGCTCTTAAAATTACGAAGATATTACTTTAATATCTTCTATCATTTGGTTATATAAATTCGATTTCCACCAAAGTTCGTGTATCTTTTCCAAGACTAGAACCTGACTAATCAGAATTTCGTAATGTAGCTAGTTAGAATTCCGTATTATCCACCATTTTGATTTGTTCAAAAATACATAGTTTAAATTCCAATAAACATATGTTAAAAATATGACAACATAAATACCTTAGCAGTGTACTTAAAGCAATATATCATTAAAATTATCTTCAGAATAACTCAATTGATAACAAATAATATACAGCATGGAATATAAAAATTTTAAATGGTATTAAGAGAAAAACATATCAGCTACGAGGTAACAACTTAGGAAGAAAGCTTCTGTAGCAGAATGGACTTTACTGTCATGGACTTGCTGACCAAACATGGTATCACACATCTTTCCCATCCACCCTACAGCCCAGATGTCGCTCCTGCCGAATTATTCAACTTCCCACGACCAAAAAGGGTCATGAAAGGACGGCACCACGCCTCGGTCCAGGGAATTCAAGAAGCCGTAACGAGGGAGCTGAAGAGCATTCCATTTGCGTTCCAGGGAGCCTTCAGTGATTGGCAGAGTCGGTGGAAACGCTGTGTTGATTCAGAAGGGGCATATTTTAAAAACTATTGAGTCGATGTGTCAAACTTGTGAATATATATATTTTTTTTTTTAAAAAAACTCCTACTACTACTTTCCAGACAAATACCGTAAAGCAACATTAAAACTTCCATTTAATTGAATTATTTTTTGGAATCTAAGTATATTTGAATAATTCTTTGTCGATAGTTTACCAATTTCAAAGATGCAGCTGTATTTCCCTATTCCCATATTCTACAAAAATCATTCAAAGAATTTGTTCTACATACATTAGACCTACCTACGTTATTAAATAAAAGAGATTTTAGAGAAATTTTATTTTGTTTTCTAAATTCAAAACACAACCTCAATTATCCGGATTTCCGCATGTTTGGATTACGTCCAAAATTCATTAGTCCGGATAGTTGAAGTTTCACTGTAAAGTTTTGAGGTATTTTTGATCATATAAACTTCTTTAGGGTTTTTTCGTTGAATTTACTGAAGAAAATTTGAAGTTAATGTCTGAAGTTCTGGTGAAAACTATTCCTCATTTCTGAAAATGTGTTTTTCTACAAGTAAAGAAAAGAAACTTTTTATTTTTTTAGCTTTTTCTTCTTCTTTTGGTGCAAAATTCACGTGCCAGGCGATTTTCTCCTGTCATCAAAAAACTTCCCCTACTTCACCTAGCAAGAGTTTGATGGTCGTCATGGAGATAGAAGTAACACCTGCTTGAATACAAGAGTGCATAAAGGGCGGGGGTGAGGGAGTGAGGTTGGAAGTAACTCTGATGGAAGGAGAGGGGTTAAGAGTACGGATGTGGATCTGCGTGACACGTCAATTTGGCCAGGTGTGCGATAATCAAGATTAGAAGCAAGTCACGTCGGCTATCAAAAGTAGCTTGCAAAATGAAATAAAAACTTATATATGGATCTACGAAAGAAATTATTCCAGATATATATACGTTAGCAATGTTCAATTTGTTATTAAACCTCTAACATTTTTCTCACTTTATTGATTTTTTTTGTAAAAGGTAATATTTTACACACACACATACATATTTTATATATATATATTTACATTCATTCATATATATACATTCAAAACCGTTTATAACAACATCGCTTTTAACGACATATTGGGTATAACGACAAAATCTAACGGTCCCGTCTAAACCTTATATAAAAACTGTAACTAAGAAATCGCTTAGTACGACATTGCTTATAACGAAATATTGTATAAAACGACTTATTTTTATCACATTATCGGAGAAATGTATCGGTTATAACATTCAATGTTGATTTTTGTTTGTTTCGTGTTTGGAGATTGCTGACAACTGTTTTCAGTATACAGTATTATAGATATCCAACCAGTCTGTCTGTTGAGAGTCAAGGCAAGCATCGCTCTGAAGATGTAGCAACAGAAAAGGAAAGTGCTTAATATCGAAGAAAAATCATACATAATATGGCAATTAGAAAACGGAAAAATAAACGTCAGCATCGCGAGGGAATTGGATCTATCACACTCGACGATTTCTACAATTTGGAAGGACAGAGAGAAAATACAGTCTCTTTTCGGAAAAAAAAAATCTAAAAATTAAGCGGGCCAGATCATCCGACCACAAAGAGATTGAAGAAGCTTTACTTAAATGGTTTAAGCAGCAAAGAACAAATAATGTGCCGATCAATGGAGCTATTCTTCAAGCGAAAACCAATGAATTTGCTCGTCGGTTGGGCAATCCGAACTTTAATTGCTCTTCCTCTTGGATACAACGTTTCCGAGCTCATCATGATATTGTTCCTGGGAAAATTTGTGGCGAAGCTGCGAGTGTACCAGATGGCGTAACGGACGAGTGGCTATCTAAGAAGTGTCCTAGTTATTCCCCAGGAAGTTTTCTGCTATTTGACAGAGGGCATCCCAAAATTACATTTCTTTATCTTGAAGAATTGTTTATAATTTGAGGTCTCTGAAGAGTTGTTTCATCTGAAGCTCAACAAAAATGCCCTCTAATTTTTGCTTCACCGAGTCGAGGGAATTTTTCATACAGGTATTTAAGTGCTGATCCATTCTTAATCACAGCTTTTATCAAGTTTTTGACGAAGTCAATTTTTATGTGTAAAGTAGGAATGATTATCTTATGCGGTTTTACCAGTGGTGGTGTTGTTCATTCGTTCCCCAGGTAACGAATCTTTGTATCTAGTGCAAATCGCTTACTCTGCTGTGGCAAAGAAAATACTACTTTGTATATCCCTGATGCATACCTATCAAATACCTGCCAACAAAGACATCTTCAGGTCAGCGTAGATATGCCACCATACTTGCTGCAGGTAATCCCTTCTCATAGCTGCTTTAGATTGTCTTAAGCCTCCTTCATGTAGACAGCATGTTCGATAGATATGGATGGAACCTAGCTTCCGTTGTTGAAGAAAACTGCCTCAAGATTGTTTTGAAACATTTATAAACAGGTACTATTATAAACGGCTCAAGTAAAAGCCGCCGAGTCTTGTACTAGACCATCAATATCGCAGAAGACAATACATCCTTCTTTTCTAAAGAAAGATTCGACTTGCTGATTATGCTTTCGAAATGATATCCCTTGGACATTCTCTTCGATAAGATTCCATCGAAGTCGTGAGGTCAAGGTTTCCGCTTTGCTTTTGGACAGATCCAAATTGAGAACAAGATCGCTCAGTTCATCTGTGGTTACTTTATGTGACTTAGATATTCTATAAGAACACGAGAAATCATCACCTTTAATGCCAACACACGCTGATGTAAACGTCTGAGAAGAATTTGTGGACCCATATCCATCCTCTTCGTCTGAACTGATAGAAAACTCTATCAGAGGCTATGAAATACGAAAACTTCGCCATGTAAGACTGGTCACAGAGTAGATGGCATGTTAGGGTGAGAGCATTTCTTGATGATGTCTACAGGAACTGGCGATACTATACAAAAATAAGTAATTTACATGATTCGTAGGTTTCCTCCAAACCATGGGCACAGTAAAATGACACTGCCTTTCGTTTCCCATTTAGCCACTGGGAAAGGTTTACTGGACTCGAAGTCACACAGCATTTATTCTGGTTTCCTATCTTGCAACTGAAATGCAACGAAACTTTCCTAAGGCAGACCACATATTGAACGCAATGTGAGACAGCCAATCCGAGACAGAGAAGATACGGAGAAAGTCAAGCACGTATGAAGGAAATCATTTTAAGAGAGAGTGTCCAAAGCTTTACGATTAGTTATTGCGATTTTGGGGGGGCGGGGGTGAGAAGTTGATATAAGTGTGCTCCAAAAAATTCAGAATGAAAAAAAACTCACTTTAAGCTTTCGTGGGATTGAGCTTTTCAAAAGGTAGGTGATATACGAGGGCAATTCAAAGAAAACTCTGTTAGAGTGTGTGCGAGAAATGGCCGCGAAGAGTGACGTCCCGTGGTGCTCTGTGCATTAGGCCAGTAGACAGTGACCAGTGGTAGAATCTAGTTGCGCTGGAGTTCACTTGTTCGCTATAACAATTAAAAACGAATGCTCAAATACAAAGATCTGCCCAATGTGAACTGCGTGGGGTAATACGATTTCTGAATGCGAAAAAGAAACTTTCGGCAGCTGCGATTCATCGCGAACTGTGTATTGTTTATGGACCCAAAGTGATGAGTGAAGGTGTCGTACGTGAATCATATCGCATGTTTAAAGATGACGAACTGACGTGCACAGTGTGGCAGGAGAGTGAGTGCCCATCTGTGGTCAGCAATGACCCGTGCAGGAAATTAACAAAACTGTCCGTAAAACCCGTCAGTTCACGATATCTGAACTTTATGTTCTATCTTCAACCACACGAAACAGTGAATTGCGCCGCATCGCTTCGGCAATGCTGTTAGCAAGTGGCTTCATTTCCAGGCAGGAGATTTTTTTCAGAAGGAATTTCAAACCTTGTAAAACATTATGACAGTTTCCTCGATTTGAATGGTGAATATCTTGAAAAGTAATGTAATATTGTAGTTTTCTAACGCGTATAACAAAAGTTCTGTATTGAATGTATGTTGTTGATAACTATACGGCGTTTTTTTTTGAATTGCTCGCGTATATATATACATATTTCGGAAGAAACAGTTTCCGAATATCAAATAAATAGTCTACTTGTTTTTGTTTTCTTTTTTCTCACCTCCAGGCGTAACAGGAAGTGTGTAGCTTGCCATCATAATATGACTGAATCGAAACTCGATTTTTAACTGTGAAAATATTTTTATAATCATTTGATCACCAACTTCATTTTGCAAGGAAGTTCCCTCGTGGCTATTTGGGTAGCGTACTCTGGAAAAACAAGATATGTTGTTCTTACAGCAAAAATATAATTGAAATTCGGATTGGAGCGAGAACAAGATTAAAGCTGTATAAAGTATATTTTATTGCTGTAAGTACTATACTGAATTTTGTATTGCAGCTGTAACAAAAAATAAATTTTGTGAGAAACATAAAACAATGTTAAACTTTTATAGTTATAAAAACAATAATTATTACTTTTGTAACAATACACTATTGTATGCATATTGAATCTTATGCACTATTGAATCATATGTATAATAGTGGGGACTACACAACATCGTCCTTACGTACAATTAGTGAAATGTCAAGAAATCCATGCCAATCGCGCTATCTTATTGGATAACACTGCGCAACAGTGATTTTTTTTATTTACACATATGTAAATGGTCATCCTTTATTGATTTTTGGGCGCTGAACACGAAACTGACAATAAAAATGTGCTCCTGGCTAAGATTTACTTATAATTACACAATTTACATATTACATATAACGCTATATTAATGAAACTGTAAAGGTAAAAGTAACAAACATTAACATAATTACGGAAATAAAAATAGCTGTCTATTATAAATGTTTGGACACTGAATGTGAATATCAAAAATATAACGTCCTCCTGGCACAACATTGGTGTAATAGCACTCTTAACATTTTGCATATAGCGCTACAGGACAGGAACTGTATTGGTAAAAGTTACCTAAAGTGTCTGGTTTAAACACACTGTCTCCTTGCTTGTTTCTTGCGAGGAACATCTCGAGCATCTCTTGAAATCATCCAGCAGAAATCCGCTAACATTGAAACTGACCACTTTCCTTTGTAATGTTGTTCCATCGCACAAATGTCTTGGGGAAATCGTTCTCCTTGCTCGTCACTGAAAGATCCACAATTCAGTGGAAAGACATCAAGGTGGGGATGGAGGAAGTGCATTTTGAGTGACATTTGCACCCAAATTTCTCGTAGGCAGATAGCAATTCTTCTACTAATTCTTTATAATTTTCAGCTCGGTGGTTGCCCAATAATCTGGTACAAACATTGCGTAAACAATGCCACGCGTGGAGCTCATCAGCACTGAGAATAGATTCAAACACCTCGTCTTACAATAGCTTGCGTATTTGCGGACCAATAAAGACTCCCTGCTTAATCTTTTCTCTACTTAGACGCGGAAACTTTTGGCACAAGCATGCCAATGCACGTTCATTCCTGTTCATGACCTTCACAAATGCCTTCATGAGTCCAAGTTTGATGTGCAATGACGGTAGTACAATGCTTTGTGGGTTCACGAGAGGTACATTTGAAATGTTTTTTCGCCTGGCAACAAAGCTGTTCGTCGCGACTATTCCTTTTGACTGTAATGGACAGTCTTTGCACGACTATCCTACTAACATATGTAACAACTGTACTTTGTATAGCCATCCTGTAGACCAAGCAAAATTGCGCTCAGCTTAAAATCACCATAAACTAACCACTTGTGTTCACGATATTTTATACGATCCAGAACGCGTTCCAATATGGGATAGCTTTCTTTATTTAGAGGTGCATAAGCAATAGGGATTGATGCTATCTCCTTACTGTTGTACAGGAGCACAGCCTGAAGGCTTGTTTTGGAGGCTTCTACAAACAGTCTCTATCTTCTACTTTGCACGGAATCTTCAGTTTCAGCATCAAAACTGGAACATCATTGCAAAATACTAACTCATCGGTGCAGCAGAAATATTTTGCAAGATCTTTTTGAAGATTGCGTAGAGTTGACACCCTAACTGTATCCTCCAGAAGGTTCCACTGCTGTAACGTAGATGCTAAGAACGCAGCTTTATTCTTTGGCAATTCCAAATCTCTAATCAGGTCATGAAGCGCCGCTTGTGTGAGTCGGTGTGGTTCAGGATAGTTGGTTTTCGGCTCAAGTGAAGGATCAGTGTCACTGGTATGTGGAGCAAGTTCACCTTCACTTTCAATCTCTGTATCACTTTCCGTCGAAATGGTAGCCGGAGGATCGGGAACAGGCAATCCTTCTCCATGGGCCACTGGACGAATGACAGATGGTATCACTGGGTATTCGATCTTCCTCTTCTTCTCCGTATTTATACCTTTCTTCAAGTAGGGTAGCATGCAAAAGTAGCAGTCTGTACTATGGTTTGTTGGTTCACGCCAAATGGCGGGCAAAGCAGAGCGCATGGAAATATTCTTCCCATGCATCCAAGCATTGAGAGTATATGAACAACTCGTACAACAAACGTGGGGAGCCCATGATTTAACCTGGTCTCCAACACGACACCCAAAGTATAGTAAATATGCTCTTCGCACTGCAGCAGTCAATGGCGCTTCCTCGAACCACAAATCACGTCCGCATGTATGTAACACACACTGTCTACCGAATGTTTACAAACGCGGGGCATTGCTGCACTTTCCTTGAATCACTGACACTTCGCAATGAAAACAATATGTACAACAGCGAGAATGTCCTCACTCACTACTTTCAAACTGCTAGTCCACCAGTAACATAAACAGTCTGCCAAACTACTGATTGAAGCACGCCACGAATACGTTTAGAGACGTTGACTGGAGCTAGTTGCAACTTGCAATCATTGCCTCACGTGACTCATGAGACGCTCGCACTAGCTGTTGATAACGTACAACGTTGCCAAGTCAATTTTGCAGCAAATACTTGTCAAGAACGACACTTTGTATCGTGTAAAACAATAATTTCAAGTACTTATAATGTTCCATAGCGTTATATGCAAAATATAAAACGCTAAATTATTCAAAAACCTGAGTCAGGAGAGAAGTTTAAGTGCGATTTTCGCGTTTTGTGGCCAAAAATCAATAAAGAACGCCTACTTTTGTTTCTGTAAAAAAACAAAAAGTGAAAAAATATTGAAAAGTGTAATTAATATATGTTAGGTTAACTGCTTATGCTTACTGGAAATATTGGGAGCTAAAATCTTAATGACAGATTTAACGGTATGTATTATGTTCAAATAGTATATCTCAAATACGGTATTACCTAGGTATTAAGACTTGACTCTGTGATGGTGCTTTGATCTTGCTATAACCGCACAGAATTTATTCTAAATATCAACCAATTTCTTTCTTGTAGGGTTAGCAGTACCACACTGCAAAATTAACTATAATAGACAAGGACAGTTGTAAATAGCTTAAAGGATGATAATATATAATCTCCCTAGGCCATACTCTTCCTTCAGAGTATCATGGACGACAAATTTCAGGAGAACAATGCCCAGCTACATCTATCTTGGGATGTGTGACCCCTTCTACGAGCAACGAGGAAAATCTCTGTCTTTCAATTTCTCACGAATACACCATCTTGCACCTCACGGTCAATCAACAGACAGTGTCATTCAATATCGGTGTATTATGAACTCGCACACAAGTAGTGTACACATCACCTTTGTCACGGTCATGCAACATACAGTGCTACTCATTACCAATGTGTTATGAACTCATATACAATTAGGATGGAAGGTTAATTACCATACTAATTCAACAAGGTGTAGGTATTATAGGGTACAGACATTCAAATTCATTTCTGTATAATCACATAACGAAACACTGGTATCAAAGACCCCACTCAGAGCTTATGGAAATTCGTTTTCCGTTAAATTGGCTGAAATCCGTTTTCCGGTTGTGTATTTCGGTCCCATGATGAAAAGTCTCAATGGGCACGAATCCAGAAAACTCCACGTTTTAGATATCCGCTGATAATTATAGTCACTTAAAGGCATATGTACCATCGTAAACTGCAAGTAATAATTAAGTCGACATTTTATCTGTAAAGTATGAACTAGTTTCACTAGGGTATACTAGAGCTTTTAGGGTCGCTGATTCCGAATCCGTGGTCAGTTAACCTCCATCACGTCGGGTTCACGTTATTTGAAGTTCAAATCGAGAGCGAATCTTGCAAAAATCTGAACGGAAAGTACGTAAATGTTTCTGAGACGTTGGATCTGATTATGTCATTTTCTTAACCCGAAAAGGACATTTCATATCATTTCAAGGCCAAACGTGAGAAACTGTCGAAAAAATCTTTAAAAAAATCATAGGTCGGATTCTAGGGTGAGCCAGAATCAATGTTCGAATTAACGGGGGATGGAAGGGAAATCCCCTTCTCGTAAAATATTATCCCCAGATCGTATCACAGAAATAACGTAACATCCTTGCCTGGGATAAATATTTACCTCTTGTATATACCTAGGTATACCGACATTTTACAAGCATCCCTCTCTCGTAGGAAAGTTTAATTCGCACACTGGCCAATTTTGTTGCGGTTTAGAATCTTTTCAAAATTTACAAAGGCTACACCATCATTTCAGCTTTGGATTCGCTTTGCAGTGAATGATGACGAATTGCCGGGCATGGAAGTAAAAGATGGTACGACATTATGGTATTTTTTCAGTTGTAAGTCCGGTGCTAGGACATTAAGTCGTGCACACGTAACCGTGTCCTATGATTTTTATGATGGGCTCGACATCAACAACACATCAAATATCCTAGTCGAGGTTTACTGGAATACATATAAGATCCTAGTAATCGTAAAATGAACAACGATGGAAATGAAAGTGAAATATTGTAAGTTGAAGTTCAAGAATGATGAGATGTGAGATGCAGAACAAATCTTTATTGAAGAAGAAGACACTGTAAATGACTGACTGGAAAACTAAATGTACAATATTTATGGTAAATTCGATTAGCACCGACCTAGGAATCGTAATCAACTACCGTAAACCAGTGGCGGATCTAGCTCGGAGCCGGGAGGTCTAGGCTTCTCAGTTTTTTAGTTACAAAAATTGTTAAAACTACTATTTATATAATTTTGAAAGTTTATAGTAAACTCATGATATCCCTGCTGGCCCCTCAGTTTTTACTTTCTAGATCCCCCACTGTCCCATACGCCAATCTACGACTTTTTCAGACTTTTTGGATGGATTTTCAAGTTTGACCTTGAAATGACCCTTAAACGACCTTCTCGGGTCAAGAAAATGACATAATAGGATCCAGCGTCTCAAAAACATTTACGTACTTCTTGTTCAGATTTTTATAACGTTCCCTCTCGATTTGACCTTCAAATGAACTTGAACCCGACGTGATGGAGGTTAATTGATCTCGGATTCGGAATGAACGACCCCCAAAACTCTAGCATATCCTAGTGAAACTCGTTCATACTTTATAGATAAAGTGCCGACCTAATTATTATTTCCAGTTTATGATGGAATGTATGCTTTTAAGTGACGATAATAATCAGCGGATATCTCATAAACGTGGAGTTTTCTGGATTCGTGCCCATTGACACTTTTCATCAGGGGACCAAAACACACAACATACGGCAACACCAGCCAATTTGACGGAAACTGGATTTCCATGAGCTCTGAGCGGGGATCTTTCATCGACCTTGCAGCTGTTGTTATTGGTGTGATAATTCGCACGAACAACAGTATGTTTAGAGGCATTAACGAAGAACAACAAAATATATTTCATGTACTACCATGAGCAAAATAAATGACGCGTCTCTTTATTTTGAAATTTTTTGAAAATATCTCTGTTTTCTTTATATGTTCGAAATTTCGGAAGGTTTCCCCAGCAGGACAGGTTAATAACAAACCCGTTTTTAATAATTGTGTTAGATATTAGCTTAAAATAAATAAATTAGAAGCAAAAAATATTAAAGCGACAGAAATCTCGAGAATTACCAACTCTGCTAAAGTGGGAAACTTTCAAGAACGCGAAGGAATTCTGCAGTTCAACACGAAGCAGCGACATCTATGTCACTGAGAGAAATGTGGATAAAATCTACAAACGAAACTTTTAACGAAATATTTCTAATATGTCTTATTTCGTGCATTATCTGCAAACTCCAAATATATAAATATATGCCAAGTATTAACGTAAAGATAGAGCAAAAAGTGAAAATTGTCTATGGAAAAGGACGAATTGGTAGCGCGACCGTAATGAAAAATCGTCTTTACCGTAGAACAGGTTCAGTTCACGTAAGGAAACGAATAGCTCAGTTAGTTAAAGCAACTAGTTTGTATGCCAAAGGTAGCGGGTTCGAATCCAGATGGAAGTGACGTTGTCATTTTTATTATTATGGTTATTTTATTTATTTTTTTATGTGGGAAAAAATCAAATTGTAACATATGTGTAAAATTCATGGCGATACCAAAAATAGAAAAAAATGTCGTTGTCGCACTTGCATTAGCATCCCTAATTTTGTTTGCAAAAAGTTTAGTAATTATTTCCCCTGTGCACACTGCTCACTATACGTAATGCTCGCTGGCGCGTTGTTTCCCAGTAAATGTTAATCCTAATTTGGAGAATTTTATAAAGTTTCACAATATTTCTCACTAGATAGTTTTCTATCTACTTGTTTGGATATTTTGATAACAGATTTCCCTACTAAATGTTTAATTTTCCCTACAAGCTGTCACAAATTGCCACTTAACTAAACTAAACATAATAGTGGGGTGAACTGGAACCCAGTCAGTTTAAATTGATGCAAAAGTTTATTTTTTGGCTTCATATTAAAGTTTTGGTTTCAAATGAGAATTTCAGTCCCAGTGGTCAAGGATCAAATCTCGTGGGACTCTTCAGTGTAGGTTAATACGGGCCCCTTATAAGAAAGGCAAAAATATTAAAATGTTTATAACGTTCGAATTTTTCGTCTATTTTAAAGAAATGTTGGGCTTTGTATTAAAGTGTTGGTTCCAAATGGCAATTTCAGTCCGATGAAGAATGATCAAATCCTGGAGTCGAGGGTGGGGGTGGGGGCTCATCAGTATAGTGTGCTACGGCTCCATTATGGGAAAATGCAAAAATATGAAAATGCTTATAACTTTCGAATTTTTCGTCTATTTTAAAGAAATTATTGGCTTCATATTAAAGTCCTGGCTTCAAATGACAATTTCAGTCCTTGTGGACAATTATCAAATCTCGGAGGGCTCTTTGGTGTTGGGGTTTCGGCTTCTTTATGGGACAAGATTCACGTAATTGATATTGCAAAATTGTTTTGTATACATTAGTGTAAACTTGCACCATTTGGTTAATTTTACCTCTTATATTTTGCAGATTTCAAATTCCAAGCATAGTTACTTCTCAAAGCTAAAAGGCACTTACTAGTTTCATTAAAAGGAAATGTCTTTTATGAAAAGTTGTCATGGAGTAGACGAACGAACAGGCACCCAAACATTGGTTGAGTCGGACGGTTAAAACTCATTAAGCTCACTTCAATTATTATTATTATTATTATTATTATTATTATTATTATTATTATTATTATTAATAATAATAATAATAATAATAATAGAGCATTCATGGGGTCCGTGGCTCGACTCCACTTCGCGCCAAGTGAAATTTGAGGTAGACAAATACCGTGTGCATGTGTATGGGTTTTCTTGGAATTTTCCATTTTCCTCCCACTTCCTTCATTTCATTTCATTCATCCTCATTCTCCCTTAGCGTAGGTGCATAATCGTGCAACGTTAAACTGGATATTCCATTTAATTTTAATTTCAATAGTAATAATAAGCAATTAATTCAACTGAAAGAACTGTAATTTATGTTGACGGCAATTATCATAAATATGCAACCATTATAAAAACAATGCTTTGAGTAGAAAGATAATCCTTCCCAAGTGTTAACGAATGCGCACGAGATAAGACATATCTCGAAAAAGAGACGAGACGCGCTTTGTGACATCCAAAAGAAGACGTAACAAATGTTTTGGACACGAGATAGCTTTTAAAATGTCTCGTCTTGTCTGGAATGTCTCGAAAACAAAAGTCTAAGTTTTAAAATTATTTTTAAAGATCTATTCTCTCAAAAGTAGCTCTCTGCCTTAAAATTAATAACGGCATTTGTGATTTTTTTTAAAAATAAACAATGTCTAAAGTTAATACTTAACTTTTCGAAAAGAAGCTTCATTAAGGGTGAACCTGAAAGATGTTCACAAACTTCGGGAGATGATTCGTGACATCAAAAGGAGACAAATAGCCCTCTTGCAGTTTTCGAGTTCAGTTTCGTTGTCGAGAGACAGGGTTGCCAACTGGTCGTGTTTGAGAAACTCACTGGAAATAAATTCAACTCCAAGAATAAGCTACTACAGGTCAATTGACTTATACCATGCTGCAAGGTTAAATATTTGTTTATGAAGTGTGTACAAAATTTTCCAGTGTCCTTTCTGAGAACATCGTCGAGAAAAAGTCACCTCAAAGAATAAACTATCCCTCGTAAATTTTTCTAAGAGAAATATTTGATACTGCAATATAGGGTTGTTAATTAAATATTGATTAATGAAAAATAAACAAAATTGTTAAAACCATTTTGGAGAAAATAGCGTTTTTCGATTTTCGGCTGTTTGTAAACCACACTTATTTTAGGTGGTAGGAAAAAATGGGAAAATCTCCTGTAGGAATACTATGTAAACCCTAAGTTTAAAATTTGGTGTAGATACGTTGAACGTATGGCCTCTAGGCGAGTGCACAGAAAAGTGTACCGAACGGACGGACCGGAAGGACGGGTATCAAAAAATCACATTTTCGGTATGTAGACGCCATGAAGAATGTAAATCCGTTGAAATCTGAATTTGATATACTATTTTCACAATCACCATATTTTCTTCTCTCTTTTGTCGCTCGAAAAAGAAAAGCCTGAGTTTACCACAAAAAGCTAGGGTGTTTACCAAAAAATATTTAATTACAGGGCCACCGCACTAAACTTTTTCAATTCAATTTCTTAACTGTGTTAGACCGCAGTTGTTACTGAAGTTTGTATTTGGATAATACGAAAAAAAATATATCGTATTATTCAAATACATCGAATGTCAGATTATCGAATAAAAAACTTCGATTGAAGAAAATCCACACTACAAAACTAACTCACACTTTGAGCACATTTTCATTAGACATATAAAAGAGCAATTAATGCAATAATTGTTTATGAAATATGAAAAAATCAAATGAGTCATTTTCGAGAAAGTCGTTCAAAAAGAACACGTCAGAAGTAACCTACCTCTTGTGAATTGTTTCGAACAATGAGTTAAGATATACTTTTGCTTATTAATGAAATATTTATTTGCGAAATTTGAACAAAATCGCCTGTCGTTCGAGAAAATTGTTGGGAAAAACCTTGACCCCCAAAATAATCTATCCGTCGTAATTGTTTTTCATAGAAATGACTTATACTAAAATATAGGGTTATTAATGAAATATTTATTTATGAATTATCAATAAAATTGTTCACGTAAGTTTTGAGAAAATCGTGAGGGAAAAATAACTCCCCGAATAAACTATCTCTTGAGGATTCTTTCAGGGCAAGCGAGTTATTCCATATTATTAGGGTTTTAATGAAATATTTATTTCTGAGTACGAACAAAATTGCTTGATTCATTTTAGAGAAAACCGTGGAGGAAAAACACCCCCAAGAGTAAACTACCCCTCGTATATTTTTTTCAAGACAAACGAGTTTTGCCATATTGTTCGGTTATTAACGAAATATGTATTTTTGAAATACGAATAAACTCTTTTGAGTCATTTTTGAGAAAATCGCCCAGAAAACGCACTCCACCAAGAATAAACTACCCCTCGCATTGTTTTTAGGACAAACGAGTTATTTATGCCATATTGTTAAGTTATTAATGAAATATTTATTTATGAAATATGAACGAAAACACTTGAGTCCATTTTGAGAAAATCACTGAGAAAAAACTCACCCCTAAGTATAAACTACCCCTTGTAGATTATTCTCAGATAAATGCCTTATACCACAAAATAGGGTTGCTAATTAAATATTGATTTATAAAAAAAGAAAGAAAACAAGATCGTTAGAGCCAGTTATGAGAAAATATCTTTTTTCTATTTTCATCGTACAGGAAACTACCCTTGTTTTGGGAGTAGGAGGGAAATAAAAGAAACTATAGGAAATACTATGAAAATCTTAAACTAAAATTTGGTGCAGATAGTTGAACGGTTGGCCTCTAGGCGAGTGCACAGAAAAGTGTAGCGAACGGACGGACGAACAGATGGACATTTATCAGAAAATAACTTTTTCGGTATTACGGGCTATAATACGTGTAAATTCGTTGAAATCTCAAATTTGATTTTTTTTCGATCGCCATACTTTCTTCTCTCATTTGTCACTTCAAAGTAAAAGGAACTCAGAACTACAGATAAGAGACACCTACTTTTACACATAGACATTTATTGATTTAAAACTGTTTTAGTTTGTCATTTCACTTCCAATTGAAAGGTTTTACCATGACTAACGGCATACCAATGACGAGACGGAAGTTTTGAGGAAGTAAATGCATTCAGAAGTCTAGACTACATTACGCCTATCAGCCTGTTTTTACTTCTGCAATCGTTGACAGTTGTAATTTCGTCCAAACGCTACATGAAATAATTCTTGGTTGACGTCATTGTGTTACTATTTTAGTATTGTTCTCTTCAGACTTGGTTGAAGTTTTGTCTTAACGGTTATACATTTTTTCTTTCTTATTTCATCGTTACACATAAGAATAAAATGTTCTGGTGAGTGGATAGATTCGAACCTACGAACATTGAGTTTTCATTCTTCCAACACTTTACCAATGGACCACGTTAACGCACGGTTACAGGGTTTATTACGATTTAAATAAAATGGCTGGCTGTTAGAGTTTCCTGCCCAAATATTTCGATAAAAAATTTTCATTGCTTCGTAGATACGTAGAGCAATGTTTAGATACACATTTTAGGATAGTGCATTTTGGTGTATATAATAATTTCATGCCAGATAAAAGCTAGATAAGTTTTGATAAAATGTTTCATATGTAGTTCTCAATAATAGGCTTGCTGTTCGGGGTGAAGTTTCAAGGTTCAGCATTGACTAGCAGTTTTTGCTATTAATATCCCTTCTAACAATATTGGCAGTGGACAAAAGTTAGCCCGTGTTGAAGCTTTTTGCTCCTAATTTAATTATTTTACTTTCTTATTTAACGAATATACTGAAAATTGTCAGCAGGCACGTATACAGTAATTTATTTCGGAAGGGGCCCGACTTCAATATTAGGATAAATTATAATAAAATTTTAAAAGATAATCCCAAAAATTAGGCTAAATTTACAGAAAAGTTGGGATTTCAGAGGGGGTCCGGACCCCCTGTACCCACCCCTAAATGCGTCCTTGTTTGTCAGTAACGTTTCCTCATTTTGAAACCCTCAAAAACTTCGGATATATAAAGGGAAAAGAGTTATTTTCGATAAAATATCACTTCAAGGAGACGTGACAGTTTTATTGCACATGGTGGTATCCAACGTTCACAAGGGCAAGAATTCCTTCCCTTTTATTCTTTTGCTATTGTGCTCTATCGAAAGGTTAGGTTTGTAAAATATTACTCTTACAAACAAGCGTGATTGGCAGGTAGGAATACTGAACAGAACTCCACAGAAATGCATGCAGAACTTACGTTTATAGCTACCCTTTGGTGATTTGGTCTCAAGGTCAATCGAGTGGTAATTCAGTTCCGTCTCTGTTCTTGAGCCATGTTCCTATTACTTCGAACAGTTTTGCTAATGAAAAGCATGCCTCGTAATATAACAGACTTCTTTCGCGTAAGAAATCGAAACTCAGTTGGTCAGAGCAACTAGTCTGTACGAATTAGGTTGTTAGTTAGAGCCCAGTATGATTAAGGGTTTTTATTACTATTGATTGTTTTTATCTTTTTTAGATGGGGAAAAGTCAAATTGTGACATCGCGATATCAAATGTATTTGGTTAGGTAACTTTGTCTCAGCTAAACTTTAAACATCAGTATCCGTCGAAATTATTTCACTAACCGATCAGTCACTGAACATTTCAAACACGTCAAACCAGTGGCATAATATGAAGGTTAACCTCTCCTCCGAAGTCCTTAGTTATGCGTCCGTACTTTCAGGTGCGTGCCAAGGGCCGGGCGACTGCCCAGGGCGCCAGAGAAAAAGGGGCGCCAAAACGAGCCTCAAAAAGTAAATTTTAGAACGTGTTTTCTACTGACGTTTTTGGTTTATATTCTTGTAAAGTAGTGGCAATTACATAACCATGGAAGAAGAGAGTTTTATAGTAATAAGGGGGCTGTATCGAAAAATGGAGAGATGGCATGCAGAATAAAGAGTGGCGGGGGTGTAAGTATTGTTTGTTTGCTTGAGTTTAGCGTTCCACGGTTATGCCTTAATGGCCAAAGGAGATGTGGATACTAATTATAGTGGAATCTGAACCACTTTTATCGTTCAGCAGTAATCCACCGGGAATTGGATCCGGTATCACAGAAGGCAGGCGTGCTAGCCACAAGACCAAGCGGGGGGCGGGGGGTTCGTATTGTTTATAGCGGGCCATATTCTTTGTGAAGTTTTCCTAGGTAATGAATGTCTTTTTGAAAAATGGGTTTAAAATATTAAAAACACTACGATAAAATGTAAAATATAGGCTAGTACTAGGGGGAGGGCGCCAAAAAGTCACTTTGCCCGGGTGAAAATTTGGCCTGGTCCGCCCCTGCGTACTTTCTGTATATTTTTGGCCTTGCAGCTTGTGCGGTCCCCACGCCACAGGGTTGCGGGGGCGCTATTTACGCGTATGCTTCGAACGTAATTCAATAACTGCTTAAGAAATTCTACCATCAGCGTGGAAACGGGAATATATATTTTTCTAATAGTCCCATAGAACTTTCATTCAGAACGCCAGATGCAATTAAGTAGAAGGAGGATCTGATGTTTCCTAAGTAAGTTCCTATCAGAAAGTTTGCTATTTCTTTAACGGTGATGTAAATAATTATACTCATCATTATTAGCCCGACACAAAACCATCCTGGACAAATCCCTCTAGAAAACTTTATTCTTCCTAATTTTATAAGCAACTCAACGGTGAAACACTTGTTAACGAAAGCAATGCTGTGTATACATTGCCTTGTTTCTGACAAAATATAAAGTGCTTTGTAATCTTTAGACACTTTTCCTATTCTTTTTGTCACCCTTGGTTATGTAGGGTGGCCTCGAACAAATAAAGAAGAGGTAATATTACAGTCAAGGGGCGCAATAAATATATTAGGTATTTCTTTTGTTACCTAACCATAACGGCCTAGGGTCGTCTTCAGTAGAATAAAAAATGTTACGTGATATTCCATCCACGAAGGAGGAAAGGTTACTTTAAATATATTTCTTATTCATTTTGTCTACTCTGCTTGTCAGAAATTATATACTTTCTGTTGGGACGGTGCTGAAAAGAGAGGGGGGGGGAAATAAAACTTCGTGTCCCCTCATACATTTTAAATTTTGTTACATGGTTGCTCAAATTATTACTAAAGAAAGCACTTTAAACCAAAATATCTAAAGTTACATTATGTAAGGGTTGCATATTCAATAATAATAATAATAATAATAATAATAAATGTCTTTGGAGAGCCGAAATTATGTGACACGAATCATTACATGTAGAGCTTTAAGATGAGTGGTCATAGGAGAGGAAAAAACTGGGTTTTTCTCTGTCTGACCAACGTAAAGATTATGTGCTGAAGTTAAGAAGCATAATCATTCTACAATAGGTTGCTTTTACGTAGAATATCAGTTACTTCAGTTCTCCTCCTTCGGGCTACTTACCTCATGTGGTAAATTCAAAACAATTTCAATTTAAGACAAATACATGTAAAACTTTTTTGTAATTAAATATATATAGGGGAAATTAAACATTTAATAGGGAAATCTGTTATCAAAGTGTCCAAAAAAGTAGATAGAAGGCTATCAAGCGAGAAACATTGTGAAACTTTATAAAATTCTCCAAATTAGAATTAACATTTACTGGAAAACATTCGTTATGCACCAGTGAGCATGTAGTTAGTGAGCAGTGAGCACAGGGGAAATTATTACGAAACTGTTTGCAAACAAAAATTAGAGACACTAATGCAAGTGCGAGAACGGCATTTTTTTTTTGTATCGTCATGAGTTTTACACATATGTTACAATTTGATTTTTTCCCACATAAAAAAAATAAATAAAATAACCACAGTAATAAAAATTACAACGGCACTTCCATGGGGTTCGAACCCAATACCTTCGGCATAAAGACTAGTTGCTTTAACTAACTGAGCTACTTGTTTTCTTACGTGAACTGAACCTGTTCTACGGTAAAGACGATTTTTCATTACGATTGTGCTAAGAATTCGCCTTTTTCCATAGGTAATTTCCACTATTTGCTCTATCTATACGTTAATACTTAGCATAGATTCATATATTTGGAGTTCGCTGATAATGCATGTAATAAGACACAATAGAAATGCTTCGTTAAAAAATTCGTTTGTAGATCTAATCCACGTCTCTCTCAATGACATAGATGTCGCTGCTTCGTGTTGAACTGCAGAATTCCCTCGCGTTCTTGAAAATTTCCCACTTTCGCAGAGTTGGTAATTCTCGAGATTTCTGTCGCTTTAATGTTTTTTGCTTCTAATTTATTTATTTTAAGCTAATATCTAACACAAATATTAAAAACGGGTTTGTTATTAACCTGTCCTGCTGGGGAAACCTTCCGAAATTTCGAACATATAAAGAAAATGGAGATATTTTCAAAAAACTTCAGAATAAAGAGACGCGTCATTTATTTTGCTCATGGTAGTACAAACTGAATCTATAATATTGTACTTCGTTTTATCGAAGATTGTACAAAATTATTACACCTAAGCGACGGAAGTCTTGTTACCTTATTTACTGAACTACCCTTTTATTAAATTCTAACCAATGATATTTTTAGTACTAGTTTATAATTTTTGCAATTAAAGCTTATACTTATTACGCTAAAGTAAAAGGTTTTGTACATTTTTTTCCTAATAAAAATGGTTTCACTTCCAGGGTTGGGTTTCAGAGAGAGAGATTTTCTTTCGTAAAGAGAAGCAAAATTAAAATCAGTTTTTCCATTCACTGAAGATTTCATTACAGTAATGTTTTAAACGTAATTATTCTATACATTTGGATAAGCAAGAAATGCTACTATATACAAAGCTGCTTGACCATAATTGCAAATCGCATTCAAATATCTACTTAAAAAAAAAAAGAACTCGACCATATTTGCAACTTTCTACTTTCACCTCTGCACAAAATCATCCGCACGAACTATTTGTGTGCGATAGAAAGCGAGAAAGAGAGAGAGAGAGAGAAAAGTGAAGGTTGTAAGCTACGAAGCAGAAATTCACCCCCACTCCCCATCCACCTCCGCAATATCGAAAAACGGCATAACATATTTAATAAATTCACAATGACTAACGTTTCCCATTAAACCAGGATGTTATTATCGAAGTTATTATCTGTAGTTGCTTCCTTGCTCCAATCTGATCTCCTGTGCTTTTTTCCAGGACTCCAAAAGGTTTTTAAAAACTGAATATATATAGTTTTGAACTCATTTCTATCTAACATACATAAACAAAAGCTTTAAAGCTCTTTAAAGTTTTTTTTTTTTTTTTTTTTTTTTTTTTTTTTTGTTAAGTAACAGCTCAGCATTAAATGTTGAATTTTTGCTGATACAGACACACATCTTGCTGTAGTGGTAGTTCTCTTGGTTTTGTTTTGAGTTAAATCTATCTCGATACCTACCTTCCTTCTTTGCTATTAAAAGCGAGGGAGAACCAAATGCATAGTAATGTGAGAAGCGGATGCAAATATAAAAGAAGGAACGAGAGAGAGACAGAGAGAGAGAGATAATAAAATATCTGAAGGAATGGAGTTGAGATTTTAGCGTGTGGTAGTAATTCTAGGGATAGAAGAGGTTACTCTGGAAGACAGTGGTCAGGCCCTGTGCTAGGAGGGGCCTGCTCCCCTAAGCTTTTCGTTGCCCCTCCAGACCTCAATATAAAATGCTATTATTAATACAGAAAACAGAATTCAAATACTTGTAAGATAATTTTTTAATGACTTGGCCCCCCTAACATATTCAGGGCCATCCCAAACCTCTGTGGCTAGTTTCGGGCCTGACAGTGGTCCCACTTTCATGTCTAATTGATTTTAACATGTTTACCGATCGCTGACAATAGTTATATGGGCATTAGAATGTAATCAGAATTTCGATCTCCACACTATCATCACAGGGTAACAATAAAAACACAGTAAACAATGCATTGCATTGGCAAAGATAAGCTATCCACACAATGAACCATACACTTCAATGTATGCTCACATTTCATGACGGGGACAAACACCCCCGATGCTGACGTCCCCATTCAACAACAATTAATCAAGAATGTTCATATAATAAATCATGCTGCATTGACATACAGTAATGAACCAAAGATTCCTTTTAATACGAGGTGCTACTTAAAATTTCTCCATAAAAAATGAAATGAAATGGAATTTTTCAGTTTAAGGTCCCACGATTATGCCCTTTAGACTAAAAGAAACGATGATTAAGGCAAGTGAATGATGATGGAATAATTGGTGGAATGAGAATGTGTGAGTAAACCGGAGTACCTTCAGAAAACCCATGGACACGATGTTCTCTATATCTCAAACTTCTTTGTCCGGGGATCGAATCAGGGACCCCACGCAAAAGTGATAAATGCTCTACCACTGAGTCACTGTGCCCCCTTCTCCGTAGAAGACAGAAAACTTATCTTAAATCCTCATCTTCACCGAAACCTTCAAAGTAGTCACATCGGGCCTATATGCAAAGATTTCAGCAATTTTCTCACTGTTAGAAACAATGCTAAAAGTCCGCTTCTCTAGCGTGCTCAAGAACTATTACGGTATGATTCCGCCTGGGTATCTTTGATGGAGTTAAAACGCTTCCTTATCATCTGAAATTTCATTTTAGAGAAAAAAGAGAAACTGTAAGGGTCTAAGTAGCTGACGGACAGTGGTCATAATTCTCGACCTGAATCCAGTGATCACATTGGTAGTCGTTCAAGAGACGAGGAACAAAAATTTCCCTGGAAAACGCCTCAGGTTCAGTTCATCAGATAGAATGTTTTGGTATCCTTCGTATGACAATCCAACTCTATTACAAACATCATGGTTTGTCGTCTGTTCGCAAGGATTACTTTTATGTACTTGCACGATCTCTTCTTGAGTCTTACATGATAACAGTCGACCCGGATATGTCTTATCCTTCACAGATTACTGGTCATCTCTTAAACGCTTAAACGACTCAAATGTTCTTCCTTGTTTTAATGCTTACTCACCAATAACCTCCTTCACGTTTTGGCGGGTTTCAGTTTCAGTTTCCTTCAGATTTAAACCAAATATAATGCATGTCCTTTGTGCCATCATGTGAGCTATTTCGAAATTGGCAGACACAACAGAACACGGTGTAACGAAACCGCCAAAAACTAAGAAACCAGTTGGCTGGCTGCCAGGTGAAATACATAGAAAGAACTAGCGAAGAATTTCGTAGTGGAGAAATTTTCTGTGGCACTTTGTTTATACATAGTAGACCATACGTTCTATTTATCACGTAATACAAGAATCATTCAATTTATGCAATAAAAATAAGGTTTATAAACTCATGTATCAAATCATGGGTACTACTGCAAATACACTCCAACCAGTATTTATAACACAATAGCACAATTAGTTTATTAGAAGATTATTAGATAATAAAGTCTAGAATAATCTTCTACAGACTTGGTTTAGGCACCGGAATCATAGTTGTGAAACTTAAAATTGGTGTACTGACAATCATTTTAAAACTGAAATTTAAATTTTTTCCATATGAACAAAATTTCAATTTTCACAAATTTCACTACAAGTTATTTTGTTTAAGAGATAGAAGGATTTTTACAACATAGTGATACTGAAGTAGTCATAGATTGAAGTGTTTCTGATCAAAGAACGCCGTGTGAAATCAATTCCAAAATAAGAGAATAAATATTAGTGAAAGTACCTTTTATGACTAGAATGTAGGGTGTTTTCAAAGAATGGCAGAATATATGTAAAAAATCTTTGTACAATATGTTGATTGATGAATGAACAGTTATTGTGTGTTCTCTTTACTTACCAATTACGTTTACGGTTTAATGTGGTTATATTTGCTGTGTAGTGAAATGTGTAAGTTTACTAGCAGAAATGTCCGGCTTCGTTTATGCACAATATTTCAAAGTAAAGAACTGAGTAGAATAAATAACGTGAAGCAGCGTCTTCGGCGTTGCCCCTATTAATTCTCGGCAGAGATTGAGTGGGTCAGTGGGTCGGTGGGTCAAGTGGCTCTTTTTCTAGTGGGTCGTGGGTCTACAGCATGTGCTACACTGCGACCTACCACCACCAGTGAAAAACAAAAGTGGATCAGAGTGGGTAACAGTGGGTCGTGGGTCACAATGGGTGGTGGATTAGAGGGTCGTGGGTCAAGTTTTCATTGACCCACGCCAACTCTGATTCTAGGGTCAGCTAACATTCACGTTCTTGACTAAACTTAAGTTTAAGTGTCATCATGACTTATCAATCATCTTAACGACCCCAAAAACTATGAACTCGACACTAATCTAGGTTAATTTGGACAATTTATAGTTCAGGCCTTGTTATCTCTTATATAGCCATGGGGACTGAAATTAGTCTTAAACAGCATCGGAAGTATCACTGTTCATCTAAGTAATCTCGAAAACCAGGCCCGTATCCAGGGGGGTCTAGGGGGGCCCCACCCCCCTTAAATTTTTGCTGGCCCCCCTAAAATTTTCACGGTAGGCTTGCAAATGAACTATATTATGGTGATAAACTATAGTAACGTTGGATTGGGCCCCCCTGACTTCAGCCGGGCCCCCTACCTTTTTGGGCTGGCTACCGGCCTGTCGAAAACTATGGGTTCGACACTATTGTTATATTTACGGTTACGACGGAAACGAACAGTGACACTTCCAATGCCTTTAAATCCAAACTCAACCCCCATTAGTACTGCTAAGGGGGATGCTGACATAAATATAATTGAAAATGACCGATATTAGTGTCGAAATCATAGTTTTTTAGGATCCCTAACTTAATTGGTGACAGTTTTGGTGCACTTTATGTCCAAAATGAAACGTATTCTCCCCATGTGAAGAACGAGCATTCTACTAGTAAAATATATAGTTTATTATGAAAACATGGAGTATGTGGTTAATTAAATGGATATTTATTTCTCTGGCAATGAAATGCATGATTCATGTATGTTTTCTTACTCTAAAATTGAAAGTTTATTTTATTATATGCCAATGGAATATATGCTATTTATGTTCGAATTAAATATATTCTTATATAACTATCTTTATATGTTTATCCTAGCAATCTAATGTATGGTTATGAAATGCCTAACTTTATTGTAACTTACAAGTAGTATATACTTTGTTATGTGCCGACGGAACACAATTTTGTGTGTGTCAATATAATATATAATATACTGTAATATAAAGCTGCGTTCTGTGGCGTAATCCTGCAATCCTGCCTTCTTAGCGACTATATAGTACAATGGAAAACGGCCGTGAGAAATGATGGTCTGTATACTCGCTAACTGCACCGAATTGAAATACCTTCCATGGTTCAGAGCTCTTGTTAATAGGAGATTTCATTAAATCTGCTTTTCGTCCCGCCCCTTATAACTTTGGTGTTACATAAGAACTCAAAAAACTTAATCTCAGTGAGTTTATACGGCAAAATTCACAGGAAAAGATGTTTAGTCACCTTGTCAATGTTTAGTCTTCCATTAGTGTAATTCTCCGCTATTACAATACTAGTAATACTAATAACTGAATATGGTAGCAATATGATTCAATACAATGAAATACGATATAAAGCATTTCAAACCATTTAAGAGTCGCTGTTACACTTGTTATGTTATATTTTCTGTTTTTCTTTAACTTTTCCCCTTCCTCTTCACTGTGCATTTCGAATGAAACCGACCGAGAAATATTCCAAGCACCGGTCTTGTGTCACATTTCTCTTATCCCCCTTATACTCCTTTTTGGACCCACCATTTCTCTTTCTTTGCAAAAATTCACTTTTCTCTCTCTCTTTTTTTTTCATTCTATCCAATTCGGAAAGGGATCCTTCAACCAAAGACGGGAAGAAATGAAAGGATGGCATAGATATGGAAGGAAAAAAGGAAAAAAGCTCGGAAAATGGTAGGAAAGGTTGTGAATAAGGAATATGTAATATGATCTTCCATAATGGAGAAAGGCGATCGCAGCACTACCTCTCTCTGCTCTGACTTTTGATTGATAGAGGCTTTCATGTACCAAAAGGAAAGGTAATTGGATTTTTAGTTTTGCATATTGAAACGTAATGCAGGTTACGGGTCTTGCATA
This sequence comes from Thermobia domestica, assembly GCF_964235325.1. NCBI lineage: Eukaryota > Metazoa > Arthropoda > Insecta > Zygentoma > Lepismatidae > Thermobia > Thermobia domestica. Next base: position 98,208,956 of record NC_137468.1, read on the forward strand.
AAACGGAAACATGCATAATTCCTAAAGAATAATCTGAAATATAGCTCAGACAAGTGTGGGCTTAGGGACAAAAAGTGTATTATTATTAAAGAGCATTTAACTTTCCTTTTGTTGATTAATTTTCCGTTTTCTATTCTCTTAGCAAAAGATTGATGGACAAAATGTGAAAGAATTGTATTTTCTGTCTATTTATTATTAATTGTCGGTTGTTTTGGGGATTTAATGTTAATTTTCTAGCACTGATGCTTTACAAACCCTAAAATAAGATGTTAATTTTACAAGTACACGCTAGGGTCTATTGGATCCCACAGTGTAAAAAATTAATCAGTGAACTTGGTTCGGACAGGGCTAAGCGGTTAGCATGCACACCTTTGGCGAAGGAGACCCAAGTTCGATTCCCGGCGGGAGCTCATGTGGTTCGGATTCCACGTTAATCAGTATGTCCTGTCTCATATAGAATCGCTGCTGAAAGGGACGTTAAACTCAAAATCAACTCAACTCATGATTTGGACAGTTTTTTTTAGAAGCTACTTTTGGATCATTGTTTAACATATCCAAAAATGAAAAAAAAAATTTAAAAAGTAATCTTTAAGTTTTACGTCCCACTATTATGCCGGCTAGGCTAAAGGAGGTGGTTATGAGAAGAAATGAATGGAATGGAGAAAATGGGAGAAAACGGGAGAACCCTGAGAATACCCCACACACAGTGTTTGTCCACCATAAAGCTTACCTGGTGCGAGCTGGCATCGAACCAAGAACCCCATGCACCAGAAGTGAACGCTCTATCACTGAGCCACCACGGCCTCAACGTGTCCAAAAATGACCTAAAGTGTTTTACCAGTGAAAAAAAATGCCCAGAATGTATCCTAACACTGGTTGATACGAACTTCCCTAAAAGTGTTCAAAATATACCTAAACGTCTGATGTGTCCAATGAGTATAGGGCGAAAAACACTAATAAATGTGTAAATGGTACCGTGTAACAATGTTTAGGAGTGACTTATGTACCCATATACTCATTGGACAAATTAGAAGTTCAGATAGCTACATTCTTCACACACTTAGAGAAGTTTATATTAACCATTGTTAAAAATTTTTGTTCACAGATAGAATATTTTAAGGTACTTTTGGACATGTTAAACAATGATCAAAAGTTGGCTCTAAAAATCTCCAAACACTGGTCTTTTTTTTTGCACTGCGCCCCACATTTTAAATTTATACCATAGATTAATTTTACCAAACTGATGATGAAGATCTTATGTAAATTCCGTTCCCAGTCCCAGTTTCAGAAAACATTCATAATTTTTGCATGTGTTAACGTGTTCATTTGTGTACGTTGCAACGTCTGCTTACGCTGTCTTCTGCAGTACAATTTCGTTTATCTGGGGTCGAGTATCAGTAAATACTTTCCGATTCTCTACGCTAGAAATTCACGTAACTATTCTAGAAAAAAGAACTTCCTATTTGTGACCTTCCTACACAAACACATATTCCGGTTACAAAGTCTTATTAATAACCTTCATAATCTTATGTAAAATAATCCAAGTACTCTGGGATGCAGACCCCAGTGTGTACTTAGTGTACTTAAAAATAAACATGTAGTTGAAAGGTAGATGTAGTAACCGAACTGCATGAGCTCTCGATAGGAATTGAAAGAGGCTATACCAAACATTCCAATACTAACCATTTATTTCCAAGAGACTTCATTTAGTACAATGAATATTTTTTGATTGATTGATTGATTGAGGATTTTAGGGACGTCAGCATCGAGGTTATTTGTCCACAACGACTGCCTGAATATTAAAGTATAAGAAAAAACTGATACAAAATAGAAATAAAAACATAAAAGAGGATATATAATAATAAATATATGAGAAGAACCAATACAGGGTTATTACAAATGATTCATTAGGTTTTAAAGTCTTATAACTTCAAATATTTAGTGCCCACGTATTTGTACTAATAACCAATCGAAAGAGCATACTTTAAAGTTTTTTTTGTGTCATTGCAGATTTCGTTGTGGCTCACCAGGTGGCAGGGTGACAACAGTTTGCAAAAAGGCGAATAATCAACAGAAAGCATTTTGTGTGACAAAATATGTGAAGACAGAATCCGTCACTACCGCGCAGCGTGCGTTCCGAAGACAGTAAAAAACATACAACCACCAACCCACCAACGCATTTTGAGGTGGTATCGACAGTTTAAGAACACAGGCTGCCTTTGTAAAAGGAAAAGCTCTGGGTGACCACCTGTCTCAGAAGAAACAGTGGAGAACTCGAACGTGTATGGGCTGAGCTTGACTTCCGCATAGATGTATGCCGTGTAACACAAGGAGTGCACATAGAACATTTGTAATGATATGTAAGAAACTTGGAAATGTTCTTTTTCAAATGATGTATCAGTCATTATTTTGTATGTAATACTTTGTGAAACACATTCATACAAAACCCGATTAATCATTTGTAATAACCCTGTATATAACAATAACAAGTAATAATAGTAACAATAAAGGAAATATATAATAGCAATAAATAGTAATAATAGAAACAATACAGAAAATAGTAAAAACAATAAAAAGTGAGAATAAAAGATAAAAGTGCAGCAATATATAAGAGCAAAGAACTAAAAAGGGTCATAGAACGTAAGTAATGTTAAAAGCGTGCATAAAAGTAAGTGCACGTTCAACAATATCAATATAATTGCTCAACCATGGTCAAATGTAAGCGGCAGTCCATGACGCTCTCTGAGATCTCTTAACAAATACCTTTCAGTAGTGGACACCATAATATAGACAAACTATTTTTGCTCCGGCGAGAAAGTGTGTATTATTATTGGTGGAAATACTATCTTTTACACACGCTCGCAGACACGGACACAAACAGTGCTCTGGTACCTTCAACATTTTAATAACCTCTTCATGATGGACAGGAATTATTCTCAGCTCGTAGGTTGCAATACTTTGTGTAATTAGAAAATTAATCTTCAGCTGATCCCTTCAACTGATCCAGCACATACACTCAAATTTTAATCAGAAACTAGTGTCCACAATATTACACGGCAGGGAACTATTGCAGACTTTTCCACCAAAGAAATTAAAAATGTGTCATGATTGATTAGTTCTGTCTACAATATCAGTATTTAATAATAATGTTATATGATCTAATTGAAATATAAGGGGCGATCAACTGAAACCCGTTCGTTCCATGTATTATTGTTATAGTGTGTAGGAGGATATTGTTTGTTTAATAGTGTGTAATGGCTAATGTCCCTGTGTGTTGGGTGTAGGAATGTTGTTGATACGTGTTTCCGTTTTGCAGGTATAACGAGTGAAAGATGGCGTTCAAGATCTCCAATCCGTCCAAACAGGACCAGCGTGCCGTCATCCAGTTTCTGAGTGCCGAAGGTTGTGAACCAGCTGAAGTATTCCGGCGTATAAAAGACGTGTATGGTGATGCATGCGTCTCAAAAACAACAGTGGCGGACTGGGCCAGAATGTTTCGGAAGGGGCGTGAAAAAACCGCTGATTACACTAGTTAACAAATTTAAACTTTTTGTTTGTTAAATGAGAAAAATCACCTGATCTTAACCCTCGGATGCATGTGTGGGGTCATTTTGACCCCAACATGCTTTTATTTCCTAGTATTACAAGGAAATCTCACTGAAAAATCCTGATGTTCTGTGACATCTAAGCAGGATGCTTCAACTACAAAAGAATGTAAACACATTTGTTTTGCAAGTTATTATTATTTATTTTTTTTACCATTTTTTATCATTACCCATCTATTACATATGTGGGGTCAATTTGACCCCAGTTTCAAAATAGTTTAGAAACGTTCAAAATAAAAAGTTTGGCCTGGATATAATGTTCAGCTATACCCAAAGTAGAGAAAATCTTTTAAAATCAGTATTCCCCGGTGGATAAGTGGTTACTCTCACCGCCTTGTAATCAAGGGGTCCCGGGTTCGATTCCCGGTGGGGACACATGTGATTCGGATCCCACGTTAAACTGTAGGTCCCGTCCTTAGGACGTCATCATCATCCCATGGAAGGCAATGAAAAACCACCATGGGCTCATCTTGCCCAGGGACCTTCGGGTCAAAGACCTGCCTTAGGGCAGAACAACAATCATCATCATTCGAATTATCGAGGGATGATGATGAATCTTTTTGTAAAACTGGATATTTTTTATAAGTTTTGATTTCGAGATCTTATTTTCTCTGGGAATAAACTTATGCTCTTCTAAAATTTCCATAAATTCGCATATTGCTGCAAGTATAGTAAAAATTTGTCGCGAATAAAAGGTTGTTTTATCTTATTTGAAAATATTTTTTTCCACTGTAACCTGACAACACTGCAATCAGTTGTTGTTGACAGACCGCGTGTATAGTCGGACGACATTTCTACAGTGCTCCGCTCTCATGTTTGTTTGTGTTGCAGAAACAATTGCACACCGTGTGTGAAAGAACGCCGCATTTTAGGTTTGAACAAGTGCATGCTTATTGCTTTTACGTGATTTTATAAAATCCTGTTTATTAGACTGAAAGTGCCATAGACAGTAATGACAAAAAGAGGATTGTCTCTAAATGAAATAAACGAACTGCTTACGGAGGAGGATGATAATGGTGTTGCCAGCAACTTGGACAGTTTTGACGAAGATGATGGAGTTTCAGAGGAGGAAAACATTCCGAGGGAAGACAGTGATTTTGAAATGGATAATGGTGGTGATGATGATGAAGAAGAAGAAGAAGATGCAAGGGATGAGCAAGCGTCTTTCGGTATGATTTCGAAGAATGGAATTGAGTGGAAAAGCAAACCACCCGGTGTTCACCAGACTGCTAGGCACAACATCGTAAGGAATGTACAAGGTCTCCCGCGGGGCTTTGTCTTGACGTCACCCAAAGATGCCTTTGATTTGTTCATTTCCCGTAACATTTTGGAGGAAATTGTGCAGTGCACGAATTTAGAAGGAAGAAGAGTGGCAGTGAAATCAGTGAAAAAGTGGACTGACCTAACATTAGAAGAGCTTCAGGCTTTTATTGGCATCCTTCTTATCGCAGATACTGAGAGAAGTTGGGATGTTCCTATTCGCGAACTTTTTCTCAGCAAATTCGCTAATCCGAAATACAAAGCAACTTTTGGCGTGAATCGTTTTGAAGATATCAGAAGACTGCTCCGGTTCGATGACAAGCGAACCCGCGCTTTGCGTCTGGAAACTGATCACATGGCTGCATTTCGATATATCTGGACACTTTTCATAGAAAATTGTCGAAAAGTTATGGTTCCCGGAGTTTTCCTCACGATTGATGAACAGTTAGTGCCTTTCCGTGGGAGATGCAAGTTTGTGCAGTATATGCCAAGTAAACCAGGTAAATACGGCATTAAGATCTTCTGGTTGTGTGATGCTGAGAACTTTTACGCAAAAGACGGTTTAGTGTACTTGGGACGACAGCCAGGGGAACCAGTTCAAACTAACCTCGCCAGCAACGTCGTGAAGACATTGTGCTACACGCTGCGGAACTCCGGCAGTAATATCACAACTGATCAGTTTTTCACAAGTTATGATTTAGCTAAGGAACTGTTGGTACAAAATGTAACTATTGTTGGTACAATAAAGAAAAACAGACGTGAAATTCCACCTGCGCTGGTCAATGTTAAGTCAAGACAGCCTAGCACATCACAATTCGTCTTCAATAAAGATGTTACCCTAGTAAGCTACGTACCGAAAAAGAATAAGAACGTCATTCTACTCAGCACCATGCATCATGACACAGGCGTGGATGAGGAAGATTCCAAGAAGAAGCCAGAAATCATAAAATTTTACAACCAAACAAAGAGTGGAGTTGACGCCATGGACAAATTGGTTCAAACATACACCTGTAGGAGACAGACGCGTCGCTGGCCAATGGCCCTCTTTTATAATGTAATCAACGTAGGCGCTCTCAATGCATACACATGCTACTTATCACAACATCCGGATTATCATTCAGGGATCAGTCACAAGCACCGTGTCTTTCTAACTGAGTTGGCGAACGAACTGATTCTTCCTCACATCAGGCTGAGGGCCCACAGTTTGAACCTAAAGAAACCAGTGATTGATGCGATGAAACTCTGCGGTGTAGAGAGGGAAACAAAGGCATTGGCTCCTACATCTTCGAACAAGAGAGTAAGATGTCAGATCTGTACAAGGGAAGAGGACAGGAAGACATCACAGCGTTGCAGCAGATGTGAGAAGTATGTGTGCAAATTTCACAGTAGTGTGTTAGTAGTGTGTTCTGAATGTCAGTGATGTGTATTGATGTGACAAAGCCAAAACATGGGTACTTTCTTCATATTTAGTGTTGTTTTCCTTGCTCAAGAAATCTTTTGTTTCAAGTAAGATTATGGTGCTGAATTGCAGCTCGGATAAGTGTAAGTGAACTGTTACTCATATTAATATGAAGAAGAGTGAACTATTTTTAACTATTCGGAAAGCGAGGAAGAGGAAAACAGTTAAAATATCTGAACAATATTTGTAATTGGTTTATTCCTTATATTAATGAATAAAACGCGATAACCTGAACTATATACCTTGCCTAATGTAACCTAATCTAAACAAACTTAACATACCTCCGCATTACCTAACTTAACCAAACCTAACGTAATCTAATTAACCTAACATGCATACTATGTTATATTATTATCAACCAAATATTGCGTGGGGTCAAATTGACCCCACATATGTAAAAGTGTAGAAAAAAAGCGACATGCATCCGAGGGTTAAAGGAACTTTTTGCGCTGAATTCGAATATGCACTCGGTTTCTCTCCATCACGTACAGTTTTCCCGTAACAGAGGGATTTTCGGGAAATTCCCTCAAAAATTTCCCTTTTTCAGATATTTTATTCCCTTAGCTCCTGTCCCCTTACATATAGTAACACAGAAATTATATCTAAGTATACCTTGATTTATATTTAATAAACCCTAAAAGTTTCGTAAAAATCGCTTTGTTCTTTCTAGAGAAATAAATATATTTGTATGTATACTGTGTGCACTGTTTATTGCACCTGATAGTAATGCTTTCAGATCTCCTGAGTTGGGGTAAAAACGATTTGCTTTATTACTACAAACACAGACATAAAAATGAATATTTACAATAGTCAACAACACACTTGTATTGCTCTCTATAAATTAGAAACGTGTATAAAAATAGAATGTACTTCCAACGTATATTTTTTTTAAACGTACAGTATATGTATATCTTAATACATATATATACAATTCTCCAAGTTTTTTCGTTTTGTTCATGAAATGGTTATCAATATTTGTTATCAAATGTAACAGAATGCAAAAGAAAGAAAGAATGGAATACAGACTCATTGTTGACAACAATGAACTAATGCAGTCTGAATTTTCCACTACGGTATCGTTTCCCCCCTCCCCCCGCGCATTTCTTTCTTTCTTGTGTTCTTGACACCTGGTGAGGGAGTTTTGTATATACATTTTTATATTGACGTGTGGTTTAACACTACTTCACTTTCAAAGTTGTCTTTGCTGCTAAGAGTGCTTTCATGTTTGATCTTAACGGCATTATACCCAACTAAGACCAGAAGTTTAGTTTGTGATCAGTACAATGGCGTCAAGAGGACGGCGTTCGTGTGTTAACTCACCAAATAGTTTTTGTTATGTGTGTGGCCAGTTTGTAGTTAAAGGACAGTGTAGATCCATTACGCCATCGGTGAAACTAGCATATTATATATATTTCGGATGTCGTGTGGGAGATCAGGACAAAACTTGGGCACCCAACATAATTTGTGCGTCGTGCTACGTCACTTTACTTGCATGGGCCAAAGGGAAACGGAGGTTCATGAAATTTGCTGTACCAATGGTGTGGAGAGAACCCACCAACGATCTGGATGATTGTTATTTTTGTCTCACAGTAGTTAAGGGACATTCTAAAAAAAAGCAAATACACAATAAGTTATCCCAACGTTAAATCCGCAATTAGACCTATTCCGCACGGGGATGAATTTCCACTTCCCGAGCCCCCTACCAACTGGGAAGAGATATGGCCAAAAGACTCTGATGATGATCATGACCTTGATGAACCATCGATATCAACATGTACATCCAAGGATCCAACGTTCATCCCTGACTGTGTTCGCGAGCCACATTTCATCCGGCAATGTGAACTTAATGACCTAGTCCGTGATTTGCACCTGACAAAACAAGAGGCGGAACTTCTGGGATCAAGGCTCCAGCAGTGGAACTTATTGGATGCAGAAACGAACATATCAGTGTACAGGAAAAGGCATGTTCAATATTCAAGCTATTTCTCAATGCAAGATAATGTGTGCGTATGTACGGATATAAATGGGTTGATGGCGGAGCTAGGAATTCCTTACGTTCCAGAAGAATGGAGGTTATTTATCGACGCATCAAAGGTCAGCCTTAAAGCTGTCCTTTTACATAATGGAAATAAAAAACCTTCTATACCACTTGCGCACTCAGTGAAGATTAAGGAATCCTATGACACCATGTCAACTTTGCTAAATCTTATAAATTACAAGGACCATTGTTGGCAAATATGTTGTGATCTCAAGGTAGTTGGTATTTTATTAGGACTGCAGTGCGGTTACACGAAGTACCAATGTTTTTTATGTTTATGGGATAGCCGAGCTGATGACAAACATTATGAAGTGAAGGAATTGGAACCTAGAGTGAATTACGTACCTGGAGAATGCAACGTCAAATACGCTCCTTTGGTAGATCCTAATAAGATATTACTACCGCCACTTCATATCAAGTTAGGACTTATGAAAAACTTTGTCAAAGCCATGGACACATCTGGTGAAGGTTTCAAGTATTTGCGACATAAGTTCCCTAACCTGAGTGATGCTAAGATTTCAGCGGGAGTGTTTATTGGTCCCCAAATTAGGAAATTAATGCTTGATGATAGCTTTGACAGCAAGTTAAACAGTGCTGAGCTAGCTGCCTGGACAGCATTTAAGTGTGTTGTGCGCAACTTTCTGGGCAATAACAAAGCTGAGAGTTACACAGAAATCGTACAGGACATGATACAGAAATACAAAGTGTTGGGTTGTAGGATGTCTTTAAAAATCCACTTTTTGCACTCCCACCTCAGCTTCTTTCCTGCTAACCTAGGTGCTCTCAGCGACGAACAGGGGGAAAGATTCCACCAAAATATAATGGCAATGGAGAAAAGGTACCAGGGACGATGGGATCCTTCAATGATGGGGGACTATTGTTGGGGTCTTGTTAGAGAATGCAACACTTCTTACAAAAGAAGGAAGTAGTGTACGGTTTTGTAACCCAATGGAAGTTTCATATATTGTGATAGTTTTGATTGTCTTTTCATGACTTTTTGGTACATTTGTATTATTGTTTATTGTAAATTGTCACACTTGTAAATTATATTGTATTATATTTTATATATGTGTTTGTGGTAATAAAGCAAAACGTTTTACCTCAACTTAAGAGATCTGAAAGCGTTACTATAAGGTGCAATAAACAGTACACACAGTATACATACAAACATATTTATTTCTCTAGAAAGAATAAAGCGATTATTACGAAACTTGGAGGGTTTGTTAAATATGAATCAAAGTATACTTAGGTATAATTTCTATGTTAGTATATGCAAGGGGACAAGATCTTGGGGTGTAAAATAAACGAAAAGGGAAATTTTTGAGGGATTTTCCCGAAAACCCCTCTGTTACGGGAAAATCGTACGTGATGGAGAAAAACCGAGTGCATATTCGAATTCAGCGCAAAAAGTTCCTTTAAGAACAGGTATTTCCTTTTATGTAACAAAACCTTTGTTAACTAGTGTTATCCCCGTCCTGGTTAAGCCCATCTTATTGCCACAGAAGATATGCGTGAAAAGGTGAATGTAGCTATAGCTGCGGATAGACGCATTAGTATTCAATCCATAGCTTGTGACTTTCACATCATTGGGCCTCTAAAGAAGGCATTGAAAAATCAGAGATTTCAGTCTCACGCTGAGGTTCAGGACGCTGTGCGTGATTGGTTTAATAGTCAGCCGTCCAAATTTTAAATGGACGGCATTTATAAGTTAATGACACAGTGGAACAAGTGTCTCGATGCTCATAGTGATTTCTTTTGAACAATATTTTTACTGCACGCAAATCATAGACGCCTCTAGATAGTGTACAAGTTTCCGCTCGAAATAAAATTTATTTCGTGAATTATGGCCATTGAACGGGTTTCAGTTGATCGCCCCTTTTACTTTCACTTTTAGTCCAGTCGGTAATTGAATTAAGAGACTATAAAAGTATGATTTATACTTGAAAAGAAACTAATTACACAAGCATTGGGTTGACCAGAAATAAAGTTCCCATCAATTGTACAAACAGACAACGTTGTTTATTCTCGTAGTAATGTACAGCGTAGGAAAGAAGACACTTTGCTCTATTTTTCAACATAATCGCCATTTTTCTACGCATTTTTGCAGACAGTGCTCCAACTTCTGTATCCCAATGTCGTAGAACTCTGCCGCCAACCAGTTGAGGAAGCGTTTCACCTCGTCTTTGACTTCATCGTCGCAACGGAAGCGTTGGCCACTCAAATGTTCCTTTAACTTCGGGAACAAGTGATAATCGCTAGTCGCGAGGTCCGGACTCTACGATGGGTGGGGCATGACACTCCACCCAAAGTTTGTCAGAAAGTAATGGTTTGACGGGAGACGTGAGGCCGGATGTTGTCGTGAAGCACCGTTACACAGGCTGTCAGTCGTCCTCGACGACGGTTCTGGATAGCTTGTCTGAGTTTTCTTAGTGTTGCACAATAACTGTTTCAGTTGATTGTTGTCACAGGTTCCATGAAATCGATCAGCAATAACAACTTACGATCCCAAAACACAGTGGCCATGACTTTGCCAGCAGAAGGAGTTTGCTTGAACTTCTTTGCGACTGCTGACTCTGACTGACGCCATTGTTTTGGATTTTTGTTTCGTTTCGGGAGTGAAATGAAACACCCACGTTTCGTCTCCCGTTACAATGGAGTCCAAAAATCCTTCCTTATCTTCGTGACACTTTTGAAGAAACTGGCGAACCCAGGCAAGGATTTTCTCCTTGTGTTCTGGTGTCAACATACGCAGTACCCATCGAGCACAACACTTGTGGTACCCCAGTTTTTTAGTCAAAGCTCTTTCCACTGTAGCATAAGAACTCCCAGGAATCCGAGCAACAAGTTCAAGGACGGGGATCCTCCTGTTTTGAAGTACTTTACGTTGGACCATCTCGACAATCGCCTCCGAAACTGATGGCATTTCACTCCGTTCTTCATTGTGGACATCCTTCCGACCGACACTAACAAGCAATGTACAGAACAAGGCACGATCAGATCCGACTCAAACTTCGCCCAGAGAACACACAATACAAAAGAAAAATGCCAAATTGGAGCTCCGGAGAAACACCGGAGATATGCTCCGCAATATAACGCACCACGCGACAATATGATATAAGGTAAACGTCGCAAGATACCCGTTTATGTCGAAAACGGAAAGGATGGGCAGCACCAGGATATCAAGATATTTCATATGCTATAACACTGACTTGGCGGCCATCTTGGATATAGCGTAAGGTATTGAAATGAGAAGCGGGGTGTATATCAACGTACGATAAAATGCAAAAGGAAAACCAATGATGTAACCGCAAAAAACATATGTGTAATGGTATGGACGGGACGAAGTGTAGAAGACTCAGGCAAAACAAACGTGTACTCGAAGGACAGAATAATAGGACAAGACCCCACGATAAATGGTACGCGACAAGTAACTGCAACAGTGTCTGTGCATAGAAGTGCATCCACCTTGACAGATTATGCCTCTCGAGGATATTGGGATTCCGTTTGGAACAGTGAAAACCACAATTACAACCCGCGATACGAGCACTCGTTTGGAAACTACATAAACTACATAGGACTATCTCTTATGGAACAGCAATTCGGCACCTCACTCCGGAGTGTAGGAAATATCATCTTGGATTGTTGATCAAAAGCACAACCTATCTGTGATTGAAGCCCACTCCTGGACACCGTTTCGTACGTTTCTTGTTCAATTTTCTTGCCGTTTCGTGTGAACAAGAGACATTTCAGCCCACGTTTGTTTAAACAACACTATCTGAAACAAAGTGTGTACACATGAGAAAGACCAGCCGTGTTCTAGCTTACATTTCTTTACGAATGTTTCTTTTCCTTTGCGCGGTTTGCTGCACTGTTTCGCGACGGTCTCAAATAATCATAACATCAGGAAAAGGCAGCGTTCTGCATTGACTCCATGAATTTCATGAGTTGTTGCAGTCTCCCATTAGAAGGCTAGTTTACCACACAATGAGACGACTCAAATTGTGTCTACCGGTTTCACTGGTACATGTGGAACGAAGTGAACGTGACAGCTGGGGCCGGCCAGTGAGAAGTGATAGTGTGTTGGTGGCATTCGCAAGTCAAGACGCGCAATATTTTGTGTAGTGAATGTGTCCGCAGTATCGTTCATCTACAAACACCAATGTAGAGCTGTAATGGTGAACGCTCTGAATGTGGTGTTACTGATGCAAAGTGTACTTCCAAAGCAAGTATAAGTCCAATCGGCAGAACCTACATTGGACTAACAACAAGCAACTGAACACATGGTGGAGATTTTGAACAACCACGATGTAACAGAAGTGTATGTGGATGAGACTCTCGGAACCAGTAGACATAATTCGAGTCGTTTCATTGTTTGGTAAAGTAGCCTTCTCGCGGGAGACTACAACAACTCATGGAACTCATCGAGTCAATGCAGAATACTGCGTTTCCCTGATATTGTGACTGTTTGGGACCGTCATGAAACAGTGTAGCAAACCGTGCAAAGGAAAAGATACATTCGTAAAGAAATGTAAGTAGAACATGGCTGGCCTTTCTCATCCGTACACACTTTGTTTCAGATAGTGTAGTTTAAACAAACGTGGGCCGGAATGTCTCTTGTTCACACGAAACGGTAAGAAAATTGAACAAGAAACGTACAAAACGGTGTCCAGGAGTGGGCTTCAATCACAGATAGGTTGTGCTTTTGATCACCAATCCAAGATTATATTTCCTACACTCCGGAGTGAGGTGCCGAATTGCTGTTCCATAAGAGATAGTCCTTTGTAGTTTATGTAGTCTCCAAAAGAGTGCTCGTATCGCGGCTTGCAATTGTAGTTTCCACTGTTCCAAACGGAATCCCAATATCTTGGAGAGGCATAATCTGTCAAGGTGGATGCACTTCTATGCACAGGTACTGTTGCAGTTACTTGTCGCGTACCATTTATCGTGAGGTCTTGTCCTAATATTGTGTCCTTCGAATACACGTTTGTTTTGCCCGAGTTTCTACACTTCGTCCCGTCCATACCATTACACTTATGTTTTTCGCGGTTACATCATAGGTTTTCCTTTTGCATTTTACCTTACGTTGATATATCATACACCCCGCTTCTCATTTCAATACCTTACGCTATATCCAAGATTGCGGCTTTCAAGATGGCCGCCAAGTCAGTGTTATGGCATATCAAATATCTTGATATCCTGGTGCTGCCCATTCTTTCCGTTTTCGACATAAACGGGTATCTTGCGACGTTTACCTTATATCATATTGTCGCGTGGTGCCTTATGTTGCGGAGCATATCTCCGGTGTTTCTGGATGGGGACTGCTCCAATTTGGCATTTTTTCTTTTCTATTATGTGTTCTCTGGGCGAAGTTTGAGTCGAATCTGATCGTGCCTTGTTCTGTACGTTGCTTGTAAGCTCCCTGCACTACTTTCGGACGTATTGAACGGACATACACTTGTCGCCATTCATCTCTGTCAACTGACGATGAATAGTCACGGGTGGAGTCACTTTGGTGTGCAAAAAGCGAATTACGGAACGAATATCATACTTGGCGGGAGCAACAATGCACACCTCTATCTCGGACGGATACTGAGCCAAAACTGAACAGCGGAGCCGGGCGGAATCGAGAGTGGGGGAACAGCCACGCACAGCAGTGTTGACGGATTTCGCCTCGCACTTTCCCATGCGGCTGGAGCTCTTTGGGAACCTTATTTCTGGATCAACCCTCGTATTTTGCAGAACACAACCCTACAAACACATGCCCCAGGGATCCTTTTGTTTATTTACAAAGCAGGATTTCCTCCTTATTTTTGCTGAAATTCGAACACTAAATAAGTTCGATATTATCCTATTTATTTTCATAACCAATGTATTTGCTATGGTGTACTGCATTCAATTACCATACGAAGTGTGACTAATAATTTGTGTAATGTCTCTGTAACGGATACCTGACATTTATAGACAGATGTCCATCGTTGTCCGTTATTCAGAGATTTTGTTATACTGGTTTATTGATCTGTTGATATAATCAATATTTTTTGTACTTGAAAATACACTTTCTTCTTCGTCTTTGAGGCTAACGCTAAAGAGAATTCTAAGCGAAATGAGAGTATAAAGAAGAGATTGATTTATTTGATTAAATGTATCTTTTGTACAGTTTAATAGAAAATCAAGAATCTATATGTACAGATTGGCGCAGAGCAGACTGACACATTTCGAACTTGAATATTGCGCAGGCGTAATAACATATATTGGTTCGTGGGGTGGGAACCGAAAGAGGAAAGAACGCTACGTTATATGATCAGTCGCATTGGGGCATTGGAGTACACAACATTGTGTTACCTCAGTTCGTAGTTATTACGAAACGAAGTCTGTGCCAGAATTGCGAAACTTAATTGTTGGTCGATATTCTAAGGTTCCGTCTCGGAATACCATATTGGCTTGGGTGAAGAAGTTTGAAGAGACTAGTGGTGTGTTGAATGTGAAACATGGAGCTCCAAGAACAGTGCGAACTCCTAAGAACGTGGAGAGATCAATATTAAAGTTTCGTCTAGAAAAACGTAGCACTTTGGCATTCTGGGATAAACTTAGTTCCGCAATAACTACTTACTGAGATAACACGATGTTCTGTGCTCCAATGCTCCATTACTATTACGTGGCGTTCTCTCCTCTTTCGGTTCCCACACCGCCAACCAATATCAGTTATTACGTCTGTGTAATATTCAAGTTTGAAATATGTCAGTCAGCTCGGCACCATCGTCTTTTCCCTGACAGGACAAAACATCACTTCGGATTTTATAGTTCTGAGCTCCGTAAAATGCACCCTCAACTTGTCCGCATGCGTCCATGAACATGCAAAACAATTCATGGCTACATATCACTCAAAGGATTACGCAAACCCTCAATCTGTTGCAATATGAAACCTTTCCTCACTCACCGTATTCTCACCTCTTTACTACAAACTACCATGATTTCTGGCATCTTAACCGTTTCTTTGGAGTGAATACCTTCCTTTATAATTGGGTGGTGCAATTTGCAGTTGCGGACTTTCTCGCAGATTCCACACTTCTTCCGCTACGGAATCCATCCATTGGGTGAGCAATGTCAATTGCGTGTGATTGCAGATGAAGATTATTTCGATTAACCAATTATTAAGTTTTCGTTTTTATCTTTCTTTGGAAATTATACATCAGGGCTGGATATTTCATTCGCACCAGGATAATAGATTTTTCATATTTTCTTTATGACGGAGATACCACAAACAGTTCAGTACTAGTAAATGAGATATTCATATTCTATTTATGATAAAAAATTCCCATATAAATACAGCTTTGTTTGAATTTTTTAAAATTCTGTTTATGAAAAAGATTCCATATACACAGTTAGGTACGAGTAAATGAGATTTCATATCCTGTTTATGAGAAAGATCTCATGATGGTTCCTGCTCTACAGTGCTAGTTAGAGCAACGATTACAGTCCCATTTTTTGGGAGCCTATTTACGAGTAGTTATATCATAATAGAGTGTAGTACCCATACAAAGTTAGTGAAATACTTGTGAACGGATCTTCTCCCAGGTTAGCGATTATCAACAAGTTCTGCCTTTCCTGCATAAGGTTTGGCTTGGATTTCCTGTGGGAGCTCGTTTTTTGGATCCTACTGTATTAATATCTGAGTTTATTTATCATGTAGGCTTGACGGTGAAAACGGACAATAAATTTTAAAACAAAATTAACCAAACAAACAAATTAATTTTTACTAAGGTGTTTGGTTTGTCAAAAACTCATTTATATATTTATTCTGTTTGTGTGTGTGTCCGTACAGGAGACACAGAATATCAAGAGGTACTTAGTGAAGCTACCATCAATTTTATCCAGGATGTACAGGGAAAAAATAGGAATCGACTTCGTCGATGCAGGTGAACCATCCAACTGATCTCAAAATAGGAACAATCAAAAATCGGTAACCATGTTTCCTTGTGAGATATTCACCATTAAGCGACGCGAAATTCCCATTGTGTGTTATGCAACACACACATCTTAATTGTTAATGTGGTTGCCTATAAAACAAACAATAGTTCTCAATTTCTAAGGAGCTTGGTTTACCAAAAACTCCTTTATATATTTTTCAATTTTCTCATTGTTTACATTGCACTAAGCCAAATTCCTTCATGTTGCGGACACTGCTATTTTTCAGATTTTTGTTGATTGTTTAGAGTTTAAGCACCGAGGCTATATGTGAGGTACACCTACTAATTAACATGAAGTCTGAACCACACGTACTCTCAGGAGAGATCAATCCCAGATCTGCCATAACAAATGCCTATTTCGAGAATGAATACTGCACCAAAGCTAAGTGTGTGTCCTCTTTCTTGGTTGCATTGTAGCTATATTTTAACCACGACTTAGCTATCACTAAGAATTCAGGAAAAATCACGACAAGCGCATCACAGCGTTACGTTTTTTTTTTTATTTTTTTGTCTCGCACAGAGTGATGTCTGTCATTCTACACGTTGAGATGTTTTTGACTAGCAGCTCCATCTGTTGTTAGAAAGAAAGAAAAACATCATATGTTCGATCGCTTTCACATACACGGAGTCAGAGAACACGCACACAAACAGACACAGACACACACACATCCACAAACACTAACGCACATATAATCTCGACAGCTCAAACCACAGGTATGTTTGTCGGTGAAATGACAAGAGGCTGAGAGGATGGAAAAGGGCAAGGTGGGATAGAAACGGGAATGGATAGGCATTTGTCAGCATGTTTCTAGTTTGATGGGGAGGTAGATAACGTCTGGTAGCCTAACCATCTATCTAACCGTCAAGTTCCGAGATAGGTGAGATGTGTGAAGAGTTGGATGCGGATGGGTAGACATGTGGGCAAAAGACGGGTAGAAAAGCGAGGGGTAGGAGGGAGAGAGAGAGAGAGAGAGAGGACAGTCAACCAGGATTATCCAAAAACAACGGTGACAACCACTGAACTCACTTCCGTTTCTATTTGCAGAGAAATTCCGAAAACCATGGCAGAAAATGAAGCTCGTTCCGAGTGTGATTTTGCTATTATCAGCATCATTTAGCTCAATTAAAACACTTTTTCCTCTTTACTCTTCTTCTACAGTTTTTTTTTATTCCAACAAAAAAGTGCTTTCCTTTTGGAAACAAAGCAATTTCCGTCTGATATGCGAAATGATTAATCTCAAATGCTATTATTTTCGAGTCAAAACTAAAATAGAAAAAAAATATTCGTATACTTTCTAATTAAAATTAATAACTTGAGTTATTTACTAAAATGTAATAATACTCATAACGGTAAACTTAATTCCTGTTAGTATAATACAATGTTGACGATTTTTCAGTGTCTTTTAAATGTGACTATAAACAATATGGTAATTTCTGGAAGAACTTAATTTCTTTCTTTATCTTTACTTCTTCTTTTTCTTCTTGGATCTCAAATTTCTTGATGGTTAGGCGTATTTTCTTTTCTTTCCTATTATGGACCAGAAATTTATATATCTCTCTGAGTTTTTCTTTCCTACATAAGGTAGTCCTAATAGTATTGAGCATTTTGCGCATGATATGCCGTTTGCGCTTCAAATCCCAGGCTATATGAGTTGTAGCGACTCAGTTTTAACGGCATTTGACAGTTGACGATTGAAGCTTATAGGAGTGTAAAATATGATGAAATTATTCTAGTCAGACGTAAGGTATTGCACTGTGAAGATAACTGAGATTTCCGCAAAACTGCGCTATATTTAACAGTTTTATTTCGAAAAAGGCGCAAATACTGAGAAGGCCTGTGAAGAAATTTGTGCTTTTTATGAGTAAGATATGTTATTAAAAGCAACAGCCGAAAGATGGTGCAGTAGCTTTCGTTCTGAAAATTTCAATGTCAAAGATGATCCTCGCAGTGAGTGACCAAAGATAGCAAACGTCGATGATATGCTGGCAAACATCGCGCAAGACCGGCATGCAAGCAGTCATGACATCGCCAAAAAACAAGCATTTATTACCAAACAATGTTAAACTATTTAGAGAAAGCTGAGTTACAAAAAGAATACCGACGACGTTCGGATGCCACGTGATCTGACTTAAAAAATAAAAACATTTACTCGATAGAATTTCTATCTGGGAATTTCTACTGAAACCTAACAAACTCGAGCCATTTCTGAACCAATTGATCACGAGCGATGAAATATGGATAACTACGGCAACAATGTGTGTGATATGTTTCAAAACCCACACTAACGCTCAGAAAAGTTATGGTGTGGTTTTGTTTTAGATTGGAAGGCATCATGTATCACGTAGTTGCAGTCGCCTGGCAGAACGTTAGACTCGGACCTGTATTGTCAACAATTAGCTTGGGTTTCCTTATACATACGTACTTTGAGCCTGGGTGCACTTACGATTTAAAGGAAACGGCTAGTCAACAGAAAATTAGGTCTGGTCTCGTGGCCAACCCTTGACTAGAAGTACAATGCACTTCCTAAAGCCACAAACCTTTAAAATTTTGAAAATATTTGCTGAATAAGGTAAATCATAATCAATAATAACGGACCATTTCTCTAAATGTTCATTCAAAAGATAGGATAGAACAATCTATACCTAGGTATGTGTTTGTTCGAATTTCCCCCTCATATTTCACATCCTGCTACGACACTTTTTCAAAGAACGAGGAATATGAAATATCAGGAATAATCTTGTAAAAACAAAATTGGAGATTTTTTTTTTATCGAAAAGAAGGAATCAGCACGACTTCTTTCTTCGTGGTTTTAAAAATCTTTTCGACTAATTTATTTACTTCCAAGTCATGATCCTAGTTGTAGTATTAACTTAATTTCTATTACATTTGCCGCAAATTACATCAAAATAAAACTAACTATTAACACAACATCTAGACATCTTTTTTAAAAAAAAGAAGCCATACAGAATACTTACAATTTTAAACAATCCTAGTATCCATTCCCTTAAAATATGTCTTTCTTCATTATAATCCATTTGGCACTATTTACTTCGGAGTATTAACGGATTTACAAGAAGTGTTACTTACCTAGAAATAAGGGGAAAAATAGAATATTAAACCCATTTTACTGCAAATTACAAGCGGAATGATTATAGAATGAAATATATATGTACAGAACCTCATTGAAAAATAATGCAACCATAATGTACGCAATGTTTACAATTTCATATCAACATCGTCTATGCATATATTCTCAAGCTTATTAATTAAATTTCATTTGTCTCCCAAATATCAAACACTTTACAAGAAATCTGTAATATTTTACAGTGGCAATTCAAGACAATTTTATCACAGGCCAATGGTCAAAGCGTGAATATCAATTTGCGTGTTTTACAGCATCAAAGGTCTGGTGCTACATTAACACAAGTTGTGTAACAATTTGATAGAGAGATGATGTTGCAGAGGTTTTACAGAACTAAATGAATGAACGGAGGGACGTGGAAATAGGAAGAGTGCAACGATGATCTTTATAGGGTCATTGTATCTCAGATTCTCTTCGAAATTCTTTCATACATAAATACCACTAAAATTATGCTAAATTAATTTTTTCCGATTCTTTGAATGAGAAATGGGTCGGTGAGAGTTTTTTTTTTAAATGTGAATTTTGCACCAATTTTACTTTCCGGCACTCAGCATCATGGAACTAAAATTCACAACTTCCTTATTTTTAAAGTTATTGGGCTCACCCAAGTATCAAATGAAAGCTTAATTTTTACTCTTTCAGCAGATCCTAAGAAACCTTGCAAAAGATTACACTGTCAAACATTAATGGGCATACAAAGCAAATTTTTAGCGTTTATTTACAAATTGTGTCATTGCTCAAAAGTTACAACTATGAAACTTTTGAAACTTTTTGTACATTTATCTTAACACGTACATATTATGATTAAAAAATAAAGAGGGTGTTTTTTGTATTGTTCTAAATATTATTTTTTTAAAAATATTTTACATGTACGGAAATATACAGTTTTAAGTTTTGTTACATATTGTGTTATTGCTCGTAAGATACAACTATGAAACTTTTGAAACTTTTTTAATAGAATCATCTTAGCACAATCATCTTATCTTCAGTCGTTGTCATTTGAAGCATTTCTAAGAAACTAGACAAAATAAAAAAACAGTGTGTAATTTTTCTCACGTGTTAGGACCTGAAATGCACTTTTGCATTTCACCAGGTATATGTAGTGTTATTTTAGCATATATTAAATCATTTATATGTAAAGAAGAAATGGCGAAGATTGTAATGTTTTAGTCAGAGGCACACCCACGGAGGTCCGCCCGGGTACGGAAGCCGTCCACAACTTCCTAACATACATTTGTACACTTTCTCAATAAAATTATACTTGTTTTACAGGAAAATGATTGATGTAGCACGAAAATTTGATGTTACATTTCATATCTACTCTTTCCCTTATAAAAACAATCTAATTCTATGATTTTTTTCTGAAAATATAGGTGGAAGTTTTTACAATCACTTATTGTTTTTTCGGGTGCAGAATAATATCCGTTAAATACTACAAAGAGCAGTGGCTTATAGTATTGGACCTCCTAAAGCATGGACCATTCCCAATAAACAATTCTGAGTGGGCACCTGATATGTGTACTCACGATTTCTGTAGCCATACTTGGAAGCCCGTGAGAGTCTTAATTTAGGTAAGTTTTTATATTTTCCTTTTCAGTTCCGGTACGAGTAAAAGCGGGCACAGAGTTCTGATGACGGAAAACTCTTTTGCAAGTAACATTGTCAAATATAGCACATACCATTCTTTTTATAGAAATATGAACATTATAAACGCATTCAAACCTTTATAATTAATAATATTAGGATATTCTACAGCTTTGCTACGTGAAGGAGAAGATGTCGTCTGGGGAAGCCAGGTGATTACCATTGACCGATCACATTGTAAGACTTAAGCAATTCTTGGATTTACAGTACAGTGTAAACCTTCATGTTGTCCTGTCTATAGTCTATTCATAACTGTGACATTTTTGAGTTCAATGAGATGAAGGTGATAGAGATACTGTGGGAAAGACATACATTTATATGAGATAATTTGTTCATTTCTCACTTAAAATATTAAAATTAATATCGAAAGTGAGTGACAGAGGTAAGATTATTGCTATTAGCTGAGTATCGATTAACAATAACAATTTACAGTTTTTAAATAAAATATGAATGATTAACTTATGTATTGTAGAAAAATCGAGACATTTGTAGTTTTCAATAATTTTTTGGGGGGAACAGGTTATTTAAATCCGGACTGTTCTGGCCAGGGACCTGCGCAGGGGTAGGTCCTGGGAATTCGGACCCACCCACCCCGAAACCCAGATTTTTCTGTAAATTTAATCTAATTTTAGGAGTGATTTTACAAATTTTAGTATAGTTTATCCTCACGTTAAATTTGGACATCACGGAAAAAATTCCTGCATGAGTGCCTGCTTCCGGCTAAACTGGGACGTTTGTGAACCCTGTGTATGTAATAAATTGTATTAGATATATAAATCATAATATATATCGTAAAATCAGCCTTAACGAAAGAATAATGTTGCGAAATTAGCCAAGTCTATTGCGAAATAAGAAAAGACTGCTGCGAATCTTAACTTTAAGGCAAAATTACTGAATTTCTAAAAGCCAAAAAATAATAATAAAAAAATAGAAAAGTAAACAAATAAAATAAAAAAATTCATAAAATAACAACTCACACAACACATATCCATCTGTTCATATTAGAAAGAAGCTATCAAAAAATCTGGTCTCTTATTATTTTCTGATTGATAATATACTCGTATATAAAGAACATAAATATACTGAAAATTTGGTGTAGCTGAGATATATGTCTGTCTGAAGCCTCACAGCCATATCAATGTCTGTACCAACTCTATACTACTAATCTAGTATCAGTAAAACAATCTGAGCTTACGAAAGAAATGTAGCCTTGGTGGTGGAGGAGGCAGTCGTTCTCACTGGCCTTCCCGTAGATCCACAACTGGAGATATATAATAAAAAGTGGTTATGGCTCAAGTTGAATGGAAGCTCTTCGGGCACGTTACGAAACAGTTTGCATTTAACATTCAGTATGCAATAATCAGAATAACAGTTAATATAACTTTTTTTCACTTTCTGCTGAATTGAACGCAGAATTTTGCGAAGATTGGTATGGAATTGGGACTCTTAATCCATACTAGCTATTTCCACTTCTTCTCCTCCTTAAAATAATCAGCAGGGTTGATATTCGTCATTCTTACAGCTCTTTATAGTGTCAGAAAGTCAAAGTATAAAGACATACAATATACAGTAGGTATCAGTCACTGAACATGGACAGAATAATTATGTCTTTTTTGTTAAGGGAACATCAACACGCATTCTAGAAACCTGTCCGACATTTGTTCCTTCATTAATGAGAATATCTTGAGGCAAATCAAAAGAATTTCTATTGTTACAAGCAGTTTCTTTTTGTCTTTAAACACAGAATGTAAGTTGCACGTTAGATCTTCCTTGAGGACCTAAACAGGCTTTGTAATACATTTTTGTGTGTTTTCATGAACATTATGCAGAATTCTCCACATTATACAGACTTTTAATATCAACTTTATTGACTAATCTCTCTCTTTTATAATGGTTCTTATTGTTCTTGCTCACTACTCTATATTTGTTTGTGTTGCTTTTCTCTTTGGCTGAAAGTAAAAACGTTCTGGAAAGGTTTATTTTACTGCATGTACTCATGAGACTATTTGTGTATCTCTCTCTGTGTAAAATTAAAAACGAAAGAAAGAAAAATGATAGTGGTACCCTTTGAAACAATTCTGAGCCCTCAGAGAAACAATATGAAGATAAGTCATGAAAGAAAGCAAAAAAAGAAGAAAGCAGTCCAATCATTTTGAAGAGGACGGCTTTCTGTTGTAGTAAGTATACCTAGACATTGTGCAACTGTGTTATTCTTAGGTCTCCAAGGAGAGAAGCTGGTAGAAAGTACCTCCATAGCGCGGTGGCTTTGACAAGACAGTGAGAAGAAAATCCTCTCATATGATTTCCTTTTGTCTCATAAATACCAGAGGCTTAATTTTCGCTGAAACTTCCCAAGAAAATGGTGGGAGGGAGAAGAGAGAAGGAGATGCTACTGTTTACCCCGTGTGTGGTGGAAAAACAAGAGCACAAATGAAAAGAAAGATGGTGGAGGGGAAAGTGTGTAGTGTAATGGTATAGTAGAAGAGGAGGAGCGAAGTAACTAAGTAAAGTAAGGAGTGTTGGGTAGATTTAAGAGAAAAGAGAACACTTGGGAAGGGAGAAGGGTGGAAGAAGAATTCACCACGCACGCACCTTAACAGAAAGCCCACAGAGGGCGCGCGTTGTTGCCATTGTTGCTTTTTGAACAAGCTCCTAAAGAGAAAGTTTTCGGTACTCTCGGAGAAAACAACTAAATGAAAAAACACTGAAAGTACGTACCCCTTCCGCCAATATCATTTATCTATCTATCTATATAAATAAAAACGAAAGTGACTATATATTGGGGGCTTCATAATTCTTGAACTATCCGACCAATCTCGATGATATTTTCAACATAGATGAGGTTTGGGCCTGGAATAGCTTTTATCATTTCAATTTGACGGTGCAACTTAGGGGAGGGGAAGCTATATAAAAATGATTGACCGATATCAGAGAGCGCTACATCAATCGTAAAACGTGACTAACGGAACACGTTACTAATTTTCTTTATTTTAACCCAGCAAACCGGGTATTTGTAGCTTCACTTTCTTTTCACGGATTTAGTTCTTGATGAAAAAAAAAAAAAGGCGTGAATTCATTGCTGAAAACAAAACTTCGGTAAACAATGCAATTATTATTATTATTATTGTAAGACATTATACAATATTATTACACGTTTAATAATAATAATAACAACAAATCCATATATGGGACATGCATGTATCAATCGATCCAGCTGAACAAAATGAGAAGCTTGAGTTCAGGCGCGCACCCAGAAATTTTTGTTGCAAGAGATTCAAACTTTGGGGGAGGGGGTCCAATATCTCACTCTGTATATACAAGCCACTATCTCTATATAGTATGAAGCGGGCATTATTCTGCACCCGAAAAGACGATACGTAATTGTGAAACACTTCCACTTACATTTCAGAAAAAAATGATAGAACTAGTAGTTGTTATAAGAGAAAGATATAGATGAAGTGTGAGATCAAATTTCCTTGCTACATCAATCATTCCCCTGTTAACCAAGTATAGTTTTATCGAGTAAATGTATGTTGTACAAATATATGCTGAGTTACGAAGTTTTGGAAGGGTCCATACATGGTGGACCCACATAGGTGCACCCCTGATTGTTATACGAAGTTTAAGAAAATCGAGAAATTTATGACCCTAAAAACTTTGTCTTTTTTGTCAATAGTAACTGAGTGCTTGTTTATTTATTTACTAAACTAACTAACTCTATGGCTTATGCAATAATGATTTTGTCATCTTTCTTGTGTATTGGAACAATGATTGATTCTTTCCAGTCTTGCGGCAATTTCTCGTTGTTCCAAATAAAGAGAGTTTCTGTATCTTGTTCCACAATTTTTCCCCTCTTGCTAAAATTAACTCAGCCGGAATTCCATCTATACCAGTTAGCTAAGGACATAAGTCAGTAGAGAGCTACGGTGAAGGCGGCGTTGAACCCTTGGGTTCCATATGCTATAGAGTGAGTTAGTTTAAGTTTTTGACTGAAAAAAAAAGGAATAAAAGTGCCGTGAAATCATTGCTGAAAGCAAAACTCTAGTAAACAGTTCAACTATTAACTGGCTTAACTAAAACAAATTGAAATATTTAAGCAAATAGAGTTGAAAACATTGAAATAAATTTAACTTTTCTAGCATGGTATGTGGAAGAAGTTTATGGCAGAAATTCAACTGTAGTTCAACTGTTTCATTAATGGATACGGTGAGGAAAGCCTGTGTTCGATTCCGGGTGGAATCTAAGATGGTTGAAATCCTCCGTTAAGTTTTAGACTACTCTTTAGATATAACTGCGAATATTTGTTGATGATAGAAATGTTATTATGCGGAGTAGTAGCTAGCAGCAAGAGTCTGCATTGTGGTTGAAACGTTGAGGTAGAACAAAAGATGCTGTAAAAATGGAAATTCATTCTCATTATGGTTTGGTCGAAGTAGCTTACAAGCAAGGGTATCCTTTGTCAACACCAAGTTTGCTGGGTGTTCCTTTCCCTCTCCGTGTTGTTTTCGAGAAGGAAATACGCAAACTGTGTGTTGCAGAGCGTTCAGTTGTAACTGTTTTCAGCGTTTTGCTGCCAGGAAGCTATGAAGATTTATCAGTTCAGATTTGCTTTACCTAACCATTTCACGTAATTAACCAGCTGGAATTACCGGAATGTATTGGATGAAAAAAAATGGCCGTAATTTTAGGCGAAAAGAAAACAATTTTTTGCCATCCCGATCTTGTATAAAGTTCTACAAGTTTCTTGTTCATTTTATTATTTATTAAAGGATCAGCTTAAAGCTTAAAGACACATTGAATTAGAACTTGTGCACTGTAAAATAAGTTGATACATTCTGCAAGACTTCACTAGCAAGGTTATTTAACATAATGTAATGGCATAATTTCATTTCAGTTACCTACCATACAAGTTGCTACTATTAACTGTGCTTCATATTCCCCTCTTACAGCTATATAGAGGATACGACACACCATGAGCACCATTAGAAGTATTTCCAGCGGATGGTAATCAACGAAGATCTATTTCATTGAATAAAGGAAAAATCAAATCATAAGATCTAATCACATTAAGTAAGGTCTATTTTATCCATTTTAAATGGGAATAAAAGGACTTACAGTCTTATTCCTTACATTAATCAATGCAATTTACTAGGGATTGTGAATGTGTATTTTGTGTGTATCGGCTAAAAGAGAATCTGAGCCTATAGTCTGAGCCATCAATATGTTGTGTAATTCTATCTAGATATCTCCATTATAGTCCTAAGTCCATATTATATAGTTTTCCTCATTGGAATATAGAAATTGCAATGTATTTCTGTGTTAGTCGTTGTGTATGTAGAAAATGAGCAGAACCTAACCAAAACCAGAAGATTTAATAGAAAGACTGATTATGTTCAATGAAAATAATAACAGTTCAAGAGGTATGAGAGATTTTTTTTTTCAAAAATTTGTTTTAGAAGTGTGCAGCGTGTAAAGTTGACGATTTAAGCTGTAAGATTATTACCACTTCTTAAAGTAAAATGAAATATTTTATTGTTGTGCCCCATGATTGTGCCCTGTAGGCCATAGGAGACGGAAAATTAATGAAAATTAATGATTATTAAAATAACTGATCGAATGAGAATATAAGAGGAAACGGCAGACCCCAAATCAAATCCACAAACAATGTTATCCACCATGAACTTACATGGCCTAGAATCGATCCAGAGATTCCTCGTACCAGACATGAGTGCTCGAATGTTGAGCCACTATGTCTCCTTAAGTCATCACTTGCAAGGGAAGCTAACCAACTTCTCGACGAGTAGCGCATTGAAACTTACACAAGTGGAAGGACATGTTGAAAAATCGAAACATGCTTACTTCGACGATTCACAGCATTGTCGAACAGGAAATATAATGATTTTTCCCCATAGCCCCTGAAAGTTATGTACTCTAGTCATACATGTCTTGGATGGAATATGAATCTGATACACTGGAACTTGTTTTCTCACGAAGACAAATGTTGCAAACTAAAGATGATAACAGTCGGTGGTGATGATTGTGATCTCTGGTACGTCATTGATACGAATCAATGTCAAATGGAACACAAGATACAGTTGTAAGTTCAAGACGAACACGTTTACTCGGTGTAAAAAAGGGATACGCAAAAATCACTTTGTATAATAATAATAATAATAATAATAATAATAATAATAATAATAATAATAATAATAATAATAATAATAATAATAATAATGATGAGGAGGAGGAGAAGAAGAAGACAACAAAGGTTTCGTTGGGCCCGTTCAGTAACGAAGGACTTCGGCTCGTCTTGGATGTCTTCTAGCACTGCTATGGAGGTTTGAAAATCCAGAAACAACCATACCACAGCCGGTATCCGGGACCTTGGAATCGCTGACTTGACACCTTAACCTACACCAACGCCAGATCGGCAAGAAGACGAAGACGTACTTACTACCACTACTACTAAATACTTATAATAACAAGCCAATGGGTGACATTGGGATTTCCAGCAAAATGCAAACGGGCCCGGAGAGCTATCTATCAACATCGTCAGATGTAACCGGAAGTGATTTCTTAGCGGCAGAAAGAAGTCGAAGGGATGGCCAACCATATATTCAGAGTTGGCAGGCTATTATAAGCATGAATATATGCAGGTTGACCTTACTTCCGGTTGAAAATCTCGGATTGGAAGTGGTCGCAGGGCGTCCGTACTCACATGTTGTGTGTCCCCAGGCCATAAAAGTAGGAATATATATAGGTTGACCCAACATCCGGGTGGTCACTTCCAACCGGAAATAGTCAGTATGTACCCTCACCCTGTTAATCTCCGGAACCGGAAGTGAGATCGTAAAACGGATTGCATATTTGGAAGACTGATCGGATGAAGACGACGACGAATATATTTTGATCCCGATTTGGCCACTTCCGGTCGCACGTGGCCTCTCGAAACCCAAACGGAAGTGGCCATCATCTTCTTGTTATCTTCTCCTTTTCATTTTATTATTTTTACTAATCATACTACTTACTAAAATTAACAATACTAATCATGCTATTACTACTACTAATAATAATACTAATATTAGAAAGTCATTTTTGCTTTGTAGTTTCAGTGTGTCCCTTTTCTCCATCGGGTAACGTATCGTGTTCCATTTGACATCGATTCATATCAATGACGTAACAGATATCACAATCATCACCGACTGTTACAGTATCATCTTGAGTTTGCAACATTTGTGTTCATGAAAAAACAAGGTCCAGTGTATCAGATTCATATTCCATCCAAGGCATGTATGACTAGAATACATAACTTTCAGGGGCTATGGGGAAAAATCCTTATATTTCCTGTTCGACAATGCTGTGAATCGTCGGAGTAAGCATGTTTCCATTTTTCAACATGTCCTTCCACTTGTGGAAGTTTCTATGCGGTACTCGTCAAGGAGTTGGATAGCTTCCTTTGTTAAATAATAATACAAGAAAAAATTAAGTTACTTTTAGTAATAAATTCAAAGGTGACAAAGTTTGTTTCTGATTGGCTGAAAGGGCAAATAAAAGATAAAGGTACTTATCTATTAAAAATGAGAACACACAAATAGAAAGAAAGTCACTCTCTGTTGATTGGCTGGAAAGAAATTTAAAACTAATCTACGTCTAACATTTTATGAA
This sequence comes from Thermobia domestica, assembly GCF_964235325.1. NCBI lineage: Eukaryota > Metazoa > Arthropoda > Insecta > Zygentoma > Lepismatidae > Thermobia > Thermobia domestica. The sequence goes on from NC_137468.1 coordinate 98,237,737, forward strand.
TATTAATTGTCAATATCAGTAATCGATACTGAAGTTTGGTAACATTTGTTTTTATACCTATAAACAAATTTATAATCTCACTTCAGTTGGGTTTGAGGTTGAATTAGTTTTCCTAACGTAAGTAGTCAGATAATCTGCTATTTTTAACTTGTATCGTGATTGTGAAAATTTATCATCAATGTGGATCAAGGCTAAAGTAATATTCTCGTTTCGCCTAAAATCACGAATGTTCTTATCATGAGCACCTGATAATGCATTAAGCGCAACTGTCGTCAGACGAAATTAGCCAACGACACGTGGTAAATTATTAAGAAAATTCAAATCAATATTATGTTACGTTATGTTTTATCAAAGTTGCTCCGCGAATATTTGCTTGCTACGAAAAAAAATGCAGAAACTCAGGCAACTCCAGTATTAGAAACCGACAGTGAAAAAAACAAGCACAAAACCCGGAAGTCGAAAAAGCTTTAATCTGTCGATCCATGATGCAATGTGACACGGTCAGACGAATGATCCACTGTGATCTGTGATCCGAAAAGACCCGGAAATCACGTAACTTATGATAACCTGTAGGCCTACATGGGAGACTTTCAAGGAACTAATAGCGAACTCAACAAAACGCTTGTTTTGGAAACATCATTTTAAACTTTCCAATAAGATGCTACTTTATCAAACAATTATTGTTACTATTATTATTCTACTTATTATTGTTGTTGAACTATCTTTTTATTATTATTATTATTATTTTGGATAAAAAATGACCAGATATTACATAGAACGCCTCATATATACATACAGTGAACGATAAATCTGTTCAAGGCAATTCTAACATGATTATCTACATCTCATTATTTCCTGAGAAAATTTTGGCTTACCTTAAAATATTATCTTATGAACAGTAATTTTACAGCGTGGTTGTGTTCTCGCCTTTGACATAAGAGGTTCAGATTCAATTCTTGATACGAATGAATACCACGTTAGCTGATGAGTCTGCATCTTATTGAGATAAGTTTGGAAGTTGACAAATGCCAAACAACAAGATTAAATGTGTCATGATGAAATATTAATGTAACATTAAAAATCGAACAGGTGAGTACCGGAGCTCGAGTGATGAACATTATTAAACCAATATACCTAGGTAAATAAAACTAGCAAACTACCCAACTTTGCACGGGGAGAATACTTTTGGTTTTGGTCATAAAGGACACCAAAATTGTTACCAAACAACCTACAGACCCCAAAAACTATGAATTCGACACTAATATTGACGATTTTCATTATTTTGACGTCACCATCCCCCTTAGAAGTACTAATGGGGGCTGAATTAGGATTTAAACGACATCGGAAGTGTCAGTGTTCGTCTCAGCGATCCCGAAAACCAGGGATTCAACATTAATATCGGTCATTTTTGATCATATTGCTCCGCCAAAGTGAAATAATAAAAGCCATCCCAGGCCGAACCTCATCTATGTTAAAAATTTGATCGAGATCGGTCGGTGATCAAGAGTTATTAAGTCACAAACATAGACACTTTGATTTTATATATATATAAATTTTCTGTTATGATTTCGGATGGTTCCGAGTCTGAGAATCAAAATGCAGACACAAAACTATGACCAAGATGACCAGTGTCATCATTGTGTACGTGATAAACTAGCACGTACTTGATATATTTAAGTTGTTCCTTATAGCTAAATAATCCTAGTGAGTATGCGTTTCTATTATGATAGAAATCACAATCTATCCAGTCTCTCTATATATAAAACAGCAATTAGGGTAGTGTAAATTTTTACCAAACGTAAAAGGGGACAAAAAAAAATCTGCAACTGAAACCCTATACATAGATAGCCCGATGTCAACCGTGAATTCGAGCTTTAATTTAATTAACATTCCAAAGCAAATCTGTTGAATGGTTCACTATATGTGGTTAGAGCGACGATGTATGCCGTATGGAATCCATTACAGTCAACGTAAATGTAGCATACATTTAGGGAGGGGGAAAGGAGGGTAGCTTGGAGAGGGTTGAAACTGATTGAACTTGGTCCATCTGTTTGAAACAATACCCTCGGAGTCAATTCTCTATGCGAAGTTCTCCTATTCACCATTAATCCACATTATATACATGTCCACTAGTGCAGACAAGATTATTGAAAAAAAAAAAACGAATGAAGAACATAGACAGTGATATAGATAATGTGTTTTAAAATTCTATTTTCAAAGAACAAATTAATCTCCATTATTTTATTTTCTGTTTTTAATGGTGACGAAGAATGTATCGGAACTAAACTCAATTAAGGAGAAGTCTATACATTGAATGAAATACGTAATTGCTAATGTGTATAAACAGTGTTACAATTCAACCTGGGCTTCGTCTACTATACTAACCCCTTACATATATATCTTGTTATTAGGTATCATTAACTAGTAGCGCATTACAAAACTTAACAGAATGAGAGATGTTTTTTAGGATGGATCCACTTCATTGTTCTTCACTGATTTTAACAATTATACAATATTATTATTATTATAATTATTATATTATTATTATTATTAATAATAATAATAATAATAATAATAATAATAATAATAATAATAGGTATTATTCCATTATTGGTTAGTCACTTGCTGGAAATGAAAAGTTTCCATGCATCACAATCTTCGCCTAACCTCATCATCTTTTTTCTGTTTTAATATCATCCATGAGTTGTATCCTCTTCTGCCCCTTTCTCTCTTTTTCCTACCACTATACCTTCTAGTACGCCTCTCATGATACAATTCCTTCTTAGCTGATATCCCAGGAGATTTCTTTTCTTTGTTTCAATTACATGTAAAATTGTTTTTTTTTTCCTCCTCCACTATTTCTATCACTTTCTCATTCGTTTTCCGTTCGACCGAGCTAATTCTCTCCATTCTTCTCCACACTCATATTTCGAAGAATTCCAGTCTTTTCTAATCGCTTTTGCGTAATATCAATAATCCTGAACCATACAATACAATACTCCACACAAATCATTTTATGAGTTTCTCGCAACTGTTTATTCAGTGATGTACAAAATATACTTTTCTTTCTCCTAATTTTTTTTCCACCAATATTATCCTTGTTCACTATTTATGTCATCACTAATAATAATAATAATAATAATAATAATAATAATTCTCTATTTGGCCTATCCCTGTTTCGCCTACAGACATAGTGGCAATTAATATAATTATCTATTTCACTTTAGATGTAGGCGAGACAGGAATTCCTGCCTATCTAACCTTCCGAAAGAGTGTACGCGTAAATTATATTGTTCGTTAAAGACGTAGATTACGATTTCTGAACTGTCTTCTCAATTCTCTGAAAGCTCAGTGATATTTCAACATCAGCACCTCGAGATATTGAATTACACTTGCTAAAAGCTTCCATTGCACTTGATCTGTTTTAAGGCTCACTCATTCATGACAGTTGAACGGTAGAGTCCATCTACCGTATAGGGAGTAGGCGACGTCCAACAGTTCTCTCTTGTCCTTGTTTTGCCATCTTACGTGGTTCTTGTAAGGTGGCTTAGCGAAAATAGAAAAAATAACCATCATAAAATTCACAAAACTGCTAGAAGAAGAATATTTTCATGACCATAAATATCGTATTTTAGTTTTTCTCAAGGATGCTGAATTCTAACCCGCGAAGATCGAATTTCTTAGTAAAATAGATTTCGAATAGAATTAACCTTCCTAAAGGAAATTCTAAGGAGAATCATATTGCTTGGGTTTTTCATTGTACCATTGCTTACGCAAGATGAGAAAAATCTACAAGAATAATCCCTTCAATATTAAACATTCCTCTCTTGGAAGAGTAGGCGGAATAGGACTAGTCCAAACAGAAATTCCTGTTTCGCCTATATCTAAAATGAGAATGTTATAACTTGCCGGGAGGTCTGCAGGCGGAGCAAGAATAGACCAAACAGGAATTCCTCATTTGCTGAATCTGAGATAATAGTATCAATTATCTGCGGGGCTGTAGGGGAAACAGAAATTTTTGTTTCGCGCCTATATCCAAGATAATCATATAAATTGCCGGCATAAGTGTAGGCAAAATAGAAATAGGCCAGACAGGAACACCCCACAGGAAGGATTTGATGAAAACATTGAGAAACAAACAGAAAGATGCACAATGCAGAATATCAAACTGTGCATTCGTAAGCGACTGTCATATGACTAATAGAATCAACACATACAACAAATGAACTGAGCACATCATTCATATGGGAAAACACACTCATATGGTCCTCTATTTGTAAATCTTTTGGGAAAAGCATCTCTAGGTAGACAGAGCAAAAGATGGGAGAATAATATCCAATAGGGTGAGCTGCGCAAGATTTTTGACAAATTTAGAAGAAAATTGAAAGCTTTTGTTTCAGGAACGATAAATTTTTGGGTTCGCTAAGCTACAGAGTTGACAGGATAAAATGTATAATTTTTAAAAAATATCGTATGATAGACGTTTCCTTATATATTGTATATCTAAGTGAGGACATAACCATATATAAGAAAAAAAACAGTGTTAAATAGTTAACTACTAATTAATAGGTATATAGCAGAGAATATCACACACTATATAGATGAGAGGGATTAAATACTGCAGCCTCGACCATCGCCACTTGTGGCTGAGTGTGAGGTAACCAGGTGTCTTTAGCGAAGAGAACGTAGCTCACGCAACGGACTCCGGAAAATCCTTGGAATTATTTGCGTCTAAAGTAGAGGGATTTACTGCAAGACCTTCTCGTCGTTCCCCCTTCTCTCTCTTTCTCTTGTTACCAGTTCTCTCGAAAGGCTCCGAACTTTGACACTGAAATGCTGACTGGAAGATTTCACGCTTGGAGTAAGTTTGCTTTGGACACTGGTAATAAGGAAAAGGATTCCGGGTTTAAGAACTGACGTGTAATACGACAACTTGAAAGGGACAAGACTTAAAAGAAGCTTTATAATAAACAAGTAGTTTTTTTTTTTTTTTTTTTTTTTACATTCTACGAGATTTCTACATTTAAAGTTCTAATTTGTGAATATAAGTGAATTAAAAATAAAACATATCGTACTATTAATTGCAGCGGGAGCAGGTGAGTTTTCACCATTTGGAGCAACATGTCTTTTTCAATCTGCCGTCTGTTTATTTCACGATAACTTTCGTAAAATATATCTAAATTTAATCCTGCTGATACAAATTTATTTTGAACGTAATTAATAAAACTGTGTAATTGGTAGATTTTACATAATAATAATAATAATAAGAAAATGAAATCTTTCAGTTTTACGTCCCTCGGTTATGCCGGTTAGGTTAAAGGAGACGGTAAATGAAGAGAAATGAATGAAATGATGTAATGAATAAAGTGGGAGGAAACGGGAGAAGTCCGAAACAATCCGCGCATACGATGTTTGTGCACCACAAAGTTGACTTGAGCGAGGATCGAACCAAGGACCCCATCCACCAGACGCGAACACTCTACCACTGAGCCATCGCGGCCCCAATAATAATAATAATAATAATAATAATAATAATAATAATAATAATAATAATAATAATAATAATAAACAGTGTAATTGGTTGATTTTACATAAGATTTTGAAAGCATCTATAGTTTCTGAAACTGTGTGATTGGAATATGTCTTGAGATAGTATGATAATAAGTAGGCAGTTTTTCTAGAACATTCAAGTGAATTTTTAGCCAGTGGTGTCATTACTGATTTTGCCAAGGGGGGATGGCCAGATTCTGCACTGACATAAGAGTTTCATGTTCTTTTTATTAGTATATTAGTATATTAGTACACAATCGAATTAACTCAGGAAGCCATTACTCCCTTGAATTCCTCAAATGGTGCTTCTAACATCGAGGTTTGCAAAGTAGACCTGTTATTAGTGCTCAACTTCAAGTAAACTCACACGGGGCCGCGGTGGATCATTGGTAGAGCATTCAGTTCTGGTTCAAGTGGTCCTTGCTTCTACGCCAGCTCGCGCCAATGAGCTTTGTGGTGGACAAACACCGGGTTCGTAGGTTTTCTCGGGGCTCTTCCATTTCCTTCCACTTTCTTCATTCCACCATTTCCTTCATTTCTCATCATCACTGTCCCTTTTACACTAGGAGGAATAACCATGGTACGTAACACTTAAAGATTTCGTTTCATTTTCGTTTTTCCAAGTAAACTCCCTGTACTGTACTGATTATTAGTAACGTTTGGCTGCGTTACATCAAGTTTTGCACAGGAAACGAAAAAATCGTTTCGAGAATTACTTTGTTACTTTTGACACAATAATTACTTTGTTAAATTCGAGACAAGACAAGAAATATGACAATTCTCGTCTCTTTTTCGAGATGAGACAAAAAGTATAAGTGTCTCTTGAACAACAGTAGTTCAACCATGTTTTAGAACTGTAACACTATTTAAATGTTACAGAATTCATACTATACAAAATATAAATTGATTGTACGAACACAGTGATGAGCATTTATCAACGTTTAAAGATACGGAAGTCATTGTACACAGTGTACACTATATTCAAATAATAAATATGATGTAGTATTATATAACACCTTTTGTGTACCTCTTTTGATGCGTAAAAAATCTGGTAACTTCTAGATGAAGTCGATAACAAATTTAAACCATAAATTTTATAAACAAATTTAGTACGATGACTCGGTGATAGATCTCTTATCTCTGTTGCGTGGGGTTCCTGGCTTGATATCCAGCCAAGTAAGTTTGTGGCGGACAACATCGTGTCCGTGGGTTTTCTCTAGGTACTCACATTTCCTCCCACTTTCTCATTCCACAAATTCTTCCATTATGATTCACTTGCCTTAATCATTCATTGTCTTTCTTGCTTTATTAGAAAGGAAAAAACGAAATGACTTGTATAACATTTGATTAAGCACTGGAATCTAAGAAAAACATTACGCAAGTAAATGCTGATTATACATACACACACACACACACACACACATATATATATATATATATATATATATATATATATATATATATATATATATATTAGCCAATGGTTAGCTGGAGACTTCGCCCCCAGACTCTCGCACATCCTTAACCTTATCATATCCCTAATCTTAATGGATTACGAAATATGGCCATCTTACTATAACAATATACTGCAAAAAGTATCCTTTTTCCTTGTCTTCTAAGGAAAACATTTAAAAAACAAAAACGCTGAAACATCCCTTTAATTATTTTAAATGAAAAATCTAAATACCAAGTTTCTTGTCTCTAACTTTAATACATTTCGAGATATGATCATCCAATTATAACGATTGTAACACTGCCCTTTTATCTCGCCTTTTTATCTTTCCTTATACGGCAAATATCAAAACAAGTGAATATCGTTTCACAATGCGAAACTAAGACTTCCAAACATATGAATTCAATAATCAAATTTGAAATGAAAATGAAATGAAATCTTTAAGTTTTACGTCCCACGGTTATGCCGGTTAGGCTAAAGGAGACGGTGATGATGAGAGATGAGTGAAATGGTGGAATGAAGAAAGTGGGAGGAAACGGGAGAACCCCGAAAAAACCCACGAGCACGGTGCTTGTCCACCACAAAGTCCACACGGCGCGAGCTGGAATCGAACCAGGGACCCCAAGCACCGGAGGTGAACGCTCTACCACTGAGCCACCGCGCCCCCAATCAAATTTGAAGTACTCCATCTATAAGTACTGGTTGAAGTAGGTTAATAAGATCAAAGATAGAACCTGTTCCTTGCACGCTCAATTCATATCAAAAAGCTATTACTCTCTATCTCTTAATTGATTTTATTCTATGTCGATAAAGGCTGAAACTAAAAATAGTTTATTTCAACCACTTCCGGTTTGAATAGAGGGCTAACGCAGATAATGAAACCTATTCTTGGGACGCTGAGTCGAATGCAAAAAAACCGAATTTTCCAAGGATTTGTCGTTTTTGGTTTAGAGAAATCAGTATTAAAACCAGAAGAATGGTAAACTTGAACCACTTTCGGTTGTGGATAGCCGTGATATGTTGTCTTGAGACACTGAGTCGATTACAAAACAGCAACTTCCTGCTATCTATTAGTGCTTTCATTTTGTAACGACAAATGTTGAAACCGGTATTGAAACCGGAAGTAACAGTAAATTTTAATCACTTTCTATTTTGGTAAAGTGTTGTGGTTAGTCATGTCTGGAGACGCTGAATCGTTTGTGAATAACAGCTTCCTGCTGTCTATTAGTGTTTTCGTTCTATGGCGATAAATTCTGAAATTGGAAGTGGATAGTTTGAACTACTTAGAGTTCGAATAGAGGATTAACGGAATAGACAGAAAGTTTCATGGGACGCTGAATTGATTACAAATAAAATCTTGATAGCATTTACCGTTTTTGCTCCAGGAAATTAGTATTAAAATCGGATGTTATTGTAAATTTGAATCACTTTCGGTTTTGGTGAAGTGTTGTGGACAGTCATGAGATGTCTTTAGCCGCTAAATCGTTTGCAATAAAATAGCTTCTTGCTGTCTGTTACACCGTTTTCGTTCTATGGTGACAAAGGTTGAAACTGGAAATTGCTTTAGGACAGCAGATGGAACCTATTCTTGAGATGATACTGCACTAAACCGCATCTTATAGCATTTACGAATTTGCTCTACTGAAATCATTATTGAAACCGGAAGTAATAGTAAATTTGAACTACGTCAAGGTTTCGTAGAGCGTTGTAGATAGTCGGATAGTTATGGTATATTGAATAGAGATGGTAAATAATTTGCAAAAAAAACCGCTTCCCGCTATCTGTTACCACTTTTGTTATGTGGCGATAAATGTTGAAACCGGTATTGAAACTCAAAGTAATAGTAAATTTCAACCACTCGTGGTTCGGGTATGTTAATATTCACGGTATTTTGTCCTGAGACATTATATGGTTCGCGAAAAAAAAAAAACGCTTCTCGCTATCGTTACTGTTTTCGTTCTGTGGCGATAAATGTTGAAACCGAAATGACTAATTTGAACCGCTTCCGGCTTGAATACAGAGTTAACAGAGGAGATGAACCTATAATTGAAACGCTAAATCGATTGCAAGAAACAGTATCTCTATATCTCTTACCTTTTTTGCTCTGATACATGTCGACAGACAGACGTAGCATAGTTTGGAAGAATAAAAACGGTGAAACACATGTCTAAATATTTTAAATGAGAAGTCCAAATACTTAACTCCATGTCTCTAACTTTCAGAAATTTCGAGACATGAATATATTATAACTGTAATTCCCACGCCTTTCTTTCTCATCCACTTTTCCTTCTTCGAGGTCAAATATCAGAAAAACCTGAAAGACGTGTCTCTCTTTTAAATGAGAAGTTTATATACCAAATTTCAAGTCTCTAACATTCAGAACTTTCGAGATATGGACATTGTAAGATAATAATTGACACTCCTCTTCCCCATCGAATTAAAAAACAAATTCTTCCTTAGTGGGATCTTATATCACGAGCTATACTCTTTCCAAATTTCAAGTTTCTGGCTTAAGCGTTTTGGCCTGGGCGTTGATGAATCAGTCAGTCAGTTAGGGCTTTTACATATAAATGGGCGAATGTCGTAAAAATTAGGATATGATATTGGTCACGAAAATTACATATTGGCTCAGATAGAACAGAACCATCGTGACTCGTTTTAGACTATGAAATTATTGTTAGGATGGTAAAAGAAAACGATATATGACGAGTGCGCCATTGTTTACTAACCGTAAAACTCACATGAAGTAAACTTCAAATGTGCTACAGAACTAATCTCTATTCCCCACCATTAAACTACTGTGACACCAGACTAGTAAATATTTCAATGAATAATTTCATAAATCAGCTATAGGTAACTACGGGAAATCTGTCATTCTCAATTTCTCTCTATGAATTCACAGTATGAATTTCACTTCTTGCCTCTCTCTTTTTCTGTATGTACTCGTCCAACAGGGTTTCATGAGATCGCTGCTTTTGCCCCTGTGGCAGTATGCCAAAACAATTTGCATTCTGGTGCATGACAGAAACTCCTATCTTCTTGTGCATGCCAACTAGAGTTTCCATAGTCAGTTTGAAGATGGAAGTTGGAAATTATTTAAAAGGTAACTTCTTCCACTACCAAAATATATTATATTGATTTTTGTGAATTATAATTTGCAAAAGATCATCTTGAAAATTTGAGGTCGTTTTCTCTACGCAAAGATATCTTAAGTCTAGTTCCAGGTTCGATTACTGATGATGAACAAATTGGTCAATATTGAGCTTACATTATGAAGTAATTGGGAACTACTTCAATGTAGCTGAGTCCAGTAACAAGCCTCTTGGTACAGGAATAGCTCTGCATAGAATAAGTGTGATTCGTTTCACATCGTGCAACTATAGTGAATTTCTAAATTATAAAGGTCCAATATTGTAACCAGAATTGAAAGATTTTATTTGTTCTGGTTTCAATAGGCGGATAAAGGGGAGATGAAACCCATCTTTGGGATACTGAATCTCTACAGAAAAAAAAAATGTGTTTCTTACCGTTCTTACCCTATGAAGATCCAATATTAAAATTGCAAGCACCTGATTTCAACAACTTCTAATTTCAATTACTATATTAAAGCTGAGATTGAATCTATTTTTAGGACTCAAAAGACATCAAAGAAGCCATTAATAAATTTCTACTATTTCCGGTCTCAATAGTGGTATTACAGCTGAAACTGAACCTATTGCTGGGATACGACGAGGTGCATTCAAGTTATAACACATTCTATTTTTTCCTCACTAACTAATTACAGGAAACTTGTGAAACTTGTGTTACTTCTTGGCGTAATGTACCTGCAGCCACACACATTTAATCACAACGTCGATGTCATGATTCTATGATCGCAGCTAACGCTTCTTTTAAGAGTCTGTTTTGACCACTGGAAAATTATTGATGCAATAGAAGCACGGATAGTGAATGTGCGATCACGGAAAATGTTTTTCGTCGTTGGAAACAGCCGAAAGTCGCGTCAACATTGCCTGACAACATGCCACGCGATCTGCCTTATGGTCGTCCGTCAGCATTCGTGGCCCTCATCTGAAGGACACTTTTCGCACTTTCAGGTCTTTATGCAGGATTTTGTGCACAGATCCCACGGATATGGAGACGATGGAGCCGATGTGTTCTACACTCATTCGGTGGTCCTCCTAAACAACTTTCTCAACACGTTCGGTCATGTCGTCAGACCGGCTTGTGAGAGGCCGAGATTGTATTGGTTTGTTCTCACACAATGATCTGCCTTCTTTGAACTGTTGTAACCACGAAAACACATTAGCGACATACCATCATCATACGTCTCACTAAACCGGCGATGAATTTCAAGCGGTGTCACACCACACAAATGGAGAAAACAAATGATTACACGCAAGGGTAAAAGTAAATCTGAAAAGGTAGGGAGACGCTTGACGTCATGCTGTCCCCCGTGACTAACTTTGCTCATTATAATTTTTGAGAAAGTGGAGAACGACGTCCGCCTGCGTTCCCTCTCACATTTACCCCTGATTACACGTCTACCTACTGTCAACCTACAGTCATCCAGGAACAACATACAGATAGATCTTTACGAGATATAGGCGCGTAAGAAGCCGATCTTGTTTCCGATTTTTGGCTTAGGAGTAAGATTTATGGAAGAGTGAATCTGTTTGTGAAAGTGTATGCACATTTCTGGTGTTTCTTTCAAGAACACTCTGCTTGTACGCAATTCTCGTTACACGTTGCGTGTGCGGGCTTAAATAACGGCAGAGGATAAATACCCGGACAATGCACTTTCTCTCTCTTTATCCAGATTCTGAATTAAGACTCGGTAACAACATGTCTTTACAGCTTGTTGGAAAATATGTTACATAAAACTTGAAGTTTTACAGCTGAACATAATTTTGGTGTACAACCTATTTCATTAACCTAACTGTATACAGATACATTGCTAGTGTCATAATAACAAATATGATTAGCGTATACTACAGTATCCGTTTCAAGTTAGTAGGTGGCGTATTGTATACTGTAATATTGTTAGTGTCATTATAAAAAGTTTGATTAGCGTATACTAACCTACAGTATCAGTTTTATGTTAGTAGGTGGCGTATTGCATACTGTTACTTTGCTAGTGTTATAATATAATGTTTGATTAGCGCATACTAACCTACAGTATCAGTTTCATGTTAGTTGGTGGCGTACTGTACTGTTGTCTTCATAATATCACAATAAGAACGTTTGATTAGTGTATACTACACTATCAGTTCCATGTTACTAGGTGGTGTATTTATCGTACATAACCAATTTTCGAGTTTACTAAAAAAAATTCCTTTTCTTAATTTCTCAATATTTACTCATAGGCATTACATTAGTATTTTGTTAGCAATCGTTTTGAAGATATTGAGAAAGATCCCTCGTGGCTAAGCGATTAGAATATACACCTTTGGCGTGGGATACACGGGTTCGATTTCCGGTGGAGCTCATGTGGTACGGATTCAACATTAAACTGTCGGACCACGTCGAATATAGCCTCGATGCTGAAAGAAACGCTAAACACAAAATCAAATCAAATCAGAGGAAATCGAAGATATTGAGAAAATTAAATCTTTGAGTTTTACATTCCACACTTATGCCGGCTAGGCTACAGGAGACGATGATGATGAGAAATGAATGAAATGGTGGAATGAACAAAGTAGGAGGAAACGGGAGAACCCTAAGGAAACCACGAACACGGTGTTTGTCCACCACAAAGTTCATTTGGCGCGAGCGGGCATCGAAGCGGGACCCCATGCAGCAGAGATGAACGCTGTACCACTGAGCCACCGCGGCCCCGATATTGAGAAAAAATAGTAAGATGAGGATATATAGGTTTGAAAGTCACTGTCAATCTACATTCTTACAAGTGGCAGTAAGGGACAAAACAACGTAGCTACGCTGCAAGAATTATAATGAATAATCTACATTTTTTGCAACGCTATACTTAAACTTCAAAGCAGAAAGGTATGTCAAGAAAAGCAGACAGATCCTTTTTCATTTATAATAATAATTAATGATCAATTTTCCAATTGTTTTAAACAACTTTTCTGCCTTTTCTTCTAATACCATCTTCCCTTTATTTTTCCTCATCGTACTCAGTTTTAGTTTGTTCTTTCTTTTTAGAAAAATGGTAAGAAGAAAAAAAAATAACCAGCAAAAAATCTAATGGGAAAGTTTTTATCTTCCCACTACTAACCAACCCCATTTTACTTTAGCCTTCATTTTCTTTTATCTTCTTCTTCCCTCTTTTTTCTTCCTTTATTTTTTCTATTTATTTTCGTTTTGCCATCCCACCTTGTTTGTATTTGGGACGTTGCAGGAAGTCATTACCCCTGAGTTGCCTGCAAAATTTCACTGTCTGCTGCGCCCAATCTCACTGAAGAATCGAACTCATTGCAGTTGACGTGGCCCAAACTAAAAGAAAAGTAGAATTTGCATGAGGGGAAAATTGAGTTTTAGATGCGCTGAATAGGTCCTCCTCCTACTTTCCTGTTTCTCCTTCGTTTTTCATTGCCTCTGCCCATTTGTGTTTGTGTTTTTCCTTCTGCACCCTTTCTACTTAATTCGAAGCCGGTAAACACAAACTAACTTCCACCCAAGTAAAAATTAAAAGAATAAGCTGCGAAAAGGACAGCACAACATAGGTTTCTTTGTGGAATTCTTATTATGCAAATAATTTTTCTTCGTTCACTGTTTGCCGATTCATTAGTCTCATAACACAAAGAGGAAATCAATATATTTACTTTATGCTTCCTTAAAACTTTTTGTATTGAGGTAGTTGGTGTCTTTATGGTTTACTTTCGTGTAATATTAAGAGTATGAAAGTCACCCTCGTACGATTCGATCTAGCATCGAACCACCGGTGCATTTGGCGGTTCACAATCACGCAAGATCAACCCGCATAATATAGACTTTTCTCCATTACACTATCTCGCCTCTAGTCTCATAGAATCCGATCTACCATTGGGCTTTCGTGTAGAACATAGTCCTGTGCGGGGGGGGGGAGAGTATGAACACTCTGCAAAAGCAACAAGACGAATGCTAGTTATTTGATTTGATTTGATTTTAGCTTAGCGTCTCTTTGAGCAGCGAGGCCATATTAGACGTGGACCTACAGCTTAATGTGAAATTCGAACCACATGAGCTCCTGTCGGGAATGGAACCCGGTTCTGCCGCAGCAGAGGTGCGTACGCTATGCACATACCCACGAGGGAGCTCGCTGGTCATTAGAAATACAGATATAGAGAAGGTTAGCGAAAATTACCTAGTCAAATGGAAAACCGAAGAGATTATAGGAATAGTAAGACTAAGAAGAACAATACTTGATGAATAAAAAGAGGAAGAGATCGTGACATCGTGTGAGAAGCAACTGTATCCTGAGGGACGTGGTGGAATGTATGGTGGAAGGAAAACAGAGAAAGAAAAGAAAGATTGAATTGGATGTTTAATGAAAACATCAGCGACGAAGCGAAGAAAGGAGACTACAACTGATGGACAGTGTAAAACAAGGTAATTGATACACAGAAAAAGAAAATAGTTGAGAATAGAATATAATATCGAACTTACTACACTGGCAAACGATTTCCAGTGATACCAGGGTACCTATGATGATTGCGTTACTTTATGTATATGTAACAGAAAGAAGGATCACATCGAACGTATTTAAATTCAGTGTTGCAGGAAAAGTTTAAGTTTACAATTACTTCTGAAAATCAACAACTTTAGAACATTTGAAATCTGGAGAATATTTAATGGATGTCACGTTCTCAATTGTGGGTCTCTCAACATAATCTGCGATTGGATTAAACTTTGTTAGTATGTAGAGAAATGCTTGCTTCAACTTCCACCGTATTATCTAGCGATTAGAAACATAACCAACACATTATATTTATTTGTCGAACTCTGATAATATATATGTTGCATCACTGTGCAAACAACCTCTCCATATATTTTCTGAGCACAAGTTTATTAACACACCTCTCCTAATAAACTGAATGAGTATAAATCATAACGGTATAAGCAACATTTCGCTTTAAATTTAGTTTAGTCCACAAATGACACCTAGGCCCCACAAAGTTCGTGTGGTAAAGATAGGCAAAATAACGTTATTTGTAACATATCATTGTTTTTACTCATACCTTATGGGTCAGACATCTTTAAATTCGTTTTTCTCGTTAACAGGCTTTGTGCACTTATAGTGTTATGAATCTCATCTATTTAATTTCCTTAACATCTTGATTAATCAGTGCATTTTAAATTCATTTTCCTTGTGAACAGGTTTTATGTATTAATATTATGGTTTTCACTGAATCAATTTCTCTAAGAAACTATATAACTCAGTTAACTTTAAACTTGTTTCCTCGTAAGCGTGTTTTGTGCATTTATACTGTTATGGTTTGTTAGAAACTATGCGGATCAGCTACCTTAAAATTCGTTTCTCTCACAAACATATTTTTTGCACTTTCACCAATATGGTTTACATCCAATCAATTTCCTTAAGAAACTATTGGAATAAACCAACTTTAATTCGTTTCCCTCGCAAACTGGCTTTATGCACTTACACTATTATAGTTGTCACCAGTAACGACACTAGAATGGGGAGGCAAGGGGGCAAAAGCCCTTCAATGACATCGTCTACCCCCAGACGACATGTATTCAAATGTAGGTAAAATAATAAAAAACTATTATTTTTGGTCTACAAAATATATTTGCCTCCCCAAAATGTCTGCTCCTCTACTTGTCCCTCTCCAAAGAAAATAAAGGTGACGTTGTCACTGGTTTTCAACCATTCAAATTTCTTAAACTATACGAACCACCCAACTTTAATTCGTTTTCCTAGCAAACAGTTTTTGGCACCGTTATATATTTACCTATTAAATTTCCTTAAGAGGTCCTATCACGGCGAAATTAAAATACCGCTAATTTTAGAGGAGGCCTAATTATGTAATATCTTCAAATAGATAAAAGATAATCGAAAACTGGAACAAGAGCTCGCTAGACAATATTATTTTACATGAGATACGGTTATCACAAATCACTTATCTGCATTCGATTTCCAACCACTTAGAAAATCGGCATTTATTTTTGCGTTCATAAATGGTTGCAAACGGAAAGTTATTATGTGACACGTGATAACGGTACCTCATGCAAGCGTTTCTGTACCACATTTAGATTATCTTTTATCACATGATTACTGTAAAATTAGCTGTATTTTAATTTCGCAGTGATAGGCCTCTTAAGACACTATACAATCAGCCAACTTTTTATGCATTTGCAGATGTGGTTTTCACTCATTCAATTAAATTTATATTGTGAACCTTGCCCAACCAGCACATGATACTTATAATATCTTTATTAGCTTAATTAAATCTTCAATCTTGTATGTCTGACCCAAGCTTTCATGACATTTAAGGTGAATGTAGAGGCTCAACTATCGCCAACAGATGGGAGTGCATATCCCCTACATTTACAATGTATTTTGTAGATTTGGATAATATTCACAATAATTGTATCTACTTCAAGAGATGAATATTCAAACTTTGTCCGAAGACAACTTGAACAGATAATGAGATGATAATTTGTGCACTTTTTGATTGTTTTGCTTTACTGATTGTTGAGAGCACTTAATTTTACTCTTCAGAAGCATGCTTTCAATAATAAAACTCTCAACAATGAAATAAACAGAGCACCGCAGAAGTCTCTGTACTAGATCCATAGCCAGAGCACTAACATAAAGGGAGGACCAGATCATTTTCTGAGGGCTAATTTGAGTAACTCTTTCATTCATAGAAATATAGTTTACCAACAAACAACTGAAAGTTAAATGAAAGCTGAAGATTGTTGCAGGGGGACTGTGATCACACGGTCACCCCTTATTTGCAAGCCTGCTTTAAACAAAGTATGAACGTTTATTTCTTGAAGTTGATTCAATCACTGTGAATATTGTCGCTCCCTGCAAAATATATTGAAAAGATAAAAGATACGTGCTGCCATCTGTTGTCCTTTAGAGCTCATCTGAGCTTACATTAAATATAAAACCTCGCAAGTGCTTCTATTTTGGTTCTCAGCTCCCTTAACTCCCATATAAATATTATCAAAAGCAACATCAACCATTCTCCCGTTAAACCCATCTTTCTATACCAACACATGTAGGAGCATATTCGGACGATTTTACGTGTGATTAGTATCGTACTAACTACTTTGATTAACGTGTGATTAAATTTTCTGTGCTGGGCAACATTGTGACTAACTTGCCCACGACTCATATCAAAAGAAGGAAGCTGCGAATTTTCCGTAAAGTTGTCCAAACACGTTAGGAAAAAGGAAAAATTGAATATGAAACAAAATGATCTTACTCTCATAATGTATTTGGACATCCCTGTAAAAAAAAAAAAAAAAAAAGTCGTGGTTTGCATCTTATAAGTCGTGGCCAATACCATAAACGTGCTTCCGAATATGGAACTTATAAACACACATAAGCAAAATCGTTAGTATGTTGCTAATCACACATCAAATCGTCTCTAAATATGCCACGTAATATTATTTCTGGAGACACCTAATGAGAAAATTAAACGTCCCCAGAAATAGGAAACACTATAAAATTTGAAAAAGTCAAGAAAAAAAATTGAACTCGAATATAAACCAAAAGTAGAAAATACCGGTAATTATTTACCGACTAATTCAAGGAAATATAATTAAGGTAAGTACACATTTTATAAATACAATACATAAAAGAAACATAATCATTATTGAAAAATTAAGGTGACAATTGTGTATTATACCTACGAGGAGTGATCAAAAAGTAAGGTTCAAAGCCTACAATGAAACGTATATACACTATTTTAAACAATCAATACATTCAATAGACAGTACATACATTAGGTTATCTTTCGACATAGTCATCATATCGGTTAAGGCACTTATCGTATTGTGGGATGAATCTGAAGATTCCCTCCTTGTAAAAATCCTGTTTTTGCATTTCCAGCCACGTTGTCGCAAAGTGTTTCACCTCTTCGTCTGAAGCGAAGCGACTGCCTCCTAAGTGCTTCTTCAAGTGCAGGAACAGGTAAAAGTCGTTTGTACTGAGGTCTGGGCTGTAGGGGGGGTGGTTGATGATGTTCAAATTTGTTGATGCCGTGCTGGATCGACCACTGCGCTCCTCGTCGGTAACGTTTTCTCTACCAGCCGCAAACGTTCGACACCATTCCGCGACATGCTGTCAAGACATTACAGTCTCTCCGTAAACCTCTACCAGCTACCGGTGAATTTCAGCCGCGGTTAAATGTTTCGTTCACAGAAATCAAATAACTGAGAGGGCTTCTTCGCGAGATCAGTTTTCCAAAAGAGTTACCCTTTGTATTTACCTACAACAGCGCCCTACGTGGCGGGTGGCTGAAACTCTTCACAGTTGCCAGTTCAATGTAGTAAAATTACTGCACACTCCTCATTCCTCTATAGTAGACGAAACTCCAGAAATATCGGCCTTGTAATCTTAGTTTTTGATCCTTCCTCGTAGCATTTTGTATACCGAAAATTAGTTACGACAATGCAAGTGTTGGATAACACTAAGTTAACTAAAATGCTAGCAGTTTCTACAATGCTATTGTTGCATATCGTTATTTCAAAATGATAAATCACAAAGTTTTTAACAGCATATAGTATGACAAATTGTCATAATTTCTGTAAGGTCGCGAATATGACGTATCCTAATTTTCCTCAATTGAAATTTGGATAAAATGTGAGGCTTATATTTGTTCCAATACAGTATTTCTTTCTTTCCATTTTTCTGTCATTTCTCTTGCTTGTCATTCTTCATTGTTCTAAACTAACCTGAACAACTTACTCTTCTAAATTAGTACAGGAAGACAAACTAGAACAGAAAGAAATTATATAAAAAAAAGGTAAGATTAATTACTAGTGTTCCTTAAGTTTTGAGGGGATTGGGCATAATACCAACGGAAAATAGAGATTTCTTTCTTCTTACTAACCATCGTTATTTAAACTTAAAATAAAAAGTTATATATATATATATATATATATATATATATATATATATATATATATATATATATATATATATATATATATATAAAGATTTTTGTCTTTTTCTGTCAGGGGAAAAGGATTATTTGTAAAGAAATCCTTTTAAGTAAAAGGAAAATAAAAAAATATAAAATGAATAGAAAAATATGAAAACTTGTGGTAGCATTTTTTATTTTCCTTCTTTAAATTAAGCAACGTATTTTAACTGAATATATTTCTTTCATTTTTTAATGTTTCGTTTCAGAAACAGGAAACTTTTTCATACTTAAAAAACAGAAGTATGAAGAAGTGTCTATTTAAGATAGGTAAGACAACAAATAATGCAATTGTATATGCTTTCTTTGTGACTTCCACCCCAACCCCATTAGAAAGACTATTCCGCAGTGCGTCATTCTTTGATGACTACAAAGTAAGCTTCGGATATGAAATATACCACTTGGAGTTACCTTAATTTTTTTGGTTCTTATTTCAAATTTCATTATTAAAACTACAGTAGTTTAACTACAAAGTTTTTTCTTTTCTTTTTTTTTTTTTGGGGGGGGGGGTACCTGTTCTTGTCAAACCAGCAAAACTCCCAATTCCTCAACCACAGATGTTCAACCTTTTTACAGGATGTCTCAGAATTAGTGACTCACTTGTCGTATCCTTCATTGTTAGATGACTGGGGAGACGTACTTAAACTTACTGGAGGAGCCTGCGATACCTCGGTTGTAGGAGAGGGATAATTTTGACACATTGTGGTGGCAGCAAGATGGTGCTTGTTTATAATAAAAATGTACTGTACACTCAAAAAGTGATGTACTGGTCACTACTTCTGGTATCCCCTGTAGATTTGACAAAAACTTTACATGTCAGAAATCGGTTGCTACTTATCTTAGTAGAGATTCTATAGTAAGTTAAGTAGTATATATTAGTCTATTGACATCCTTTCCTGGCGCTATCCGAAAGTAAAATTAACTTTGTCTTTATTCATATATCAAGGAGAAAAATTTGAGTATCTACGTTAAACGTTTTCCTAGTAATATTTTTGTATCCTTTCAAACAGCTAGATAAACAACAATGTTTCTGTACAGTAATACGATAATTATTTAAAATCCTAAATTATTTCTGAATCAAATATTGTTTTCTGTTTATGCCCAATACCTCAGTATTTCTTCCGATCATATGTCGAAAACTTGTCATCATTACGCCTTTGGAGTTTAAAAATAATGTCACATTTCATATTATTTTGACAGCCTCTGTCCTTTTGATGCTCTTTCACGCTTCTCAGGGGATCCCAGGTTTGGAAGTCACTGGTCTACTGCATCTGTTACAAACGGGATGATGTGATTTATCTTCCAAGTACCAAAAGATGAGCAACCATCGAAAGAATTAAAAGTGTGTGATTATGTCGTATATGTTCCATATTTCATTTATCTTACCTGATAACGAGAAAATAGCGGGCTCCTCTTCAACTAGAGGTTCGTATATAGTTATTTATTTTGTTTGCTAGTAGATATAGGACGGGCCCTTCAATTAGTGTACAAGAGGATGACAAAACGTTCCTGACTTTGCTCCAAATTAAAGTGTTTCTTCCATACATGTTTTTGGAGGGGTACAGCTATATTACGCCTATAGCTTTCCTAACTATTGCAAATAAAATGCATTTGATTGGGCCAGAAACCAGGTTTCCGCCGCAAATTGGTCGTAAGGATTGATGCCCTTTGAAGTGTTTATTTAAGTTTGGGATCAAATGATAATCGCCTCTTGGCTATATGGTTAGGATACGCTTTCTGGTGCAGGAGATCTGAGTTTGATTGCCAGCGGGAGCTCATGTAGTTAGGATCTCACGTTAAGCTGTAGATCTACATCTCATATAACCTTGGTGCTGAACTGGATGCTACACTCCAAGTCATGAACTACCCACCCAAATGATAACCAAAGAGAGGAAGGTCACGCGATTAGGCAGATGACGGACTAATTGAAATCACAGGGTATTAAGTTTATCAGTTACAAAGCGAGACGTGTGAGCTGGGTAATAGTCGTGCCAAATGAGAATATCTTGAATAACTTTCTGCGAGGTTTCGTCCTAATTGCTTTGTGCAGCTGGTCCAATATGTTAGCATAATACATGTCGGTGATACTAGGGTTCAAAGGTAGGTAAGTCCACTAATAGAATACTGTCATTGTCCCAGAAAATTAAAGCCATAACCTTATTTGCTGATTTCTGGGTGCAGAAATTCTTTGGCCGCGGAGACCCGGAGTGGCGTTACTATATTGACTGATCCTGGTTTCAAGACCGTACTTATGGAGTCAGGTCCTCATCCTCTGCCACATAAGGGACTACAACCTTCGGAGCACTACTCTCAAAATGGGTCAAAATTACCTTGAATACTTGAACTCATCCCTTCTTATTATTACTGTTTAGACATTTCGGTACTACTTTACTGAAAACTTACACACGTCTACTACTGTACTGTACTGAATATACTACTGATGATAATCCCAGCACTCTCCCAAGAGATGTTCAGCATCTGGACAATTTTCTGATAGAAATTCCACATTTGCAAGGATCAGTTCATGGACACATCACATGTTTCCAGTAGGTTGAATTTGGAGAACAAATACTGCGGGTGTCATATTCTACGTATTTTAATTTTGTTCATTCGTTTCATCTAGTACCGAGCAAAGAATGAGTACTTCAGTCAGATATTTGTGTGTGCTTTACAATTTTCCATTATTTTATCTGTTAGCGAGAGAAGAATGGATACTTCAGTTAGCCAGAGGTTTGTATGTGTTTTATTTTATTAATTCATTTTATCTTTTAACGGGCGAAGAATGGACACTTCAGTTAACTAGAGGTTTGTATGTGTTCTACATTTATTCATTCATTTATCTTTTAAAGGGTGAAGAGTGGGCAGTTCAGTTAGTTAGAGGTTTGTACGGGTTTAATTTTATTCATTCATTTTCTCCTTTAACGGGCAAAGAATGGGGACTTCAGTTACTCAAAGGTTTCTATGTGTTTTATTTTATTAATTCATTTTATCTTTTAACGGGCGAAGAATGGGGACTTCAGTTAGTCAAAGGTTTGTATGTGTTTTATTTTATTAATTCATTTTATCTTTTAACGGGGGAAGAATGGACACTTCAGTTAACCAGAGGTTTGTATGTGTTCTACATTTTATTCATTCATTTTATCTTTTAACGGGCGAAGAGTGGGCAGTTTAGTTCAGTTAGAGGTTTGTACATGTTTTATTTCATTCATTTATTTTCTCCTTTAACGTGCAAAGAATGGGCACTTCCGTTAGCCAAAGGTTTGTATGTGTTTTATTCATTCGTTTTATCTGTTAACGGGCGAAGAACAAACACTTCAGTTAGTGTATATCTATAAAGTTATATCTATATAATACACTGCATCCGCGTATTATCATACAAAGGAAGTCTTTTCAGATCACTCTGTAGTTTTTCTTGGTGTTTGCACAATGAAATTCTTTTTATCTTTAAAAATTATCTTTATCTTTTTCCTCCTTTTTTTAAAAAAAATATTTCATTTTGAAGAGAAGGTCAGACAAAGAAGGGGATGGGTATAAAATCTTTTATGTGATGTGCAAATTTCGTTTAGAATGAATAACATACACAAAAAATGAAAGTAAGACATCAGTAACCTCTTGTTCTTGCTTCACCTTTCTTTCCCTATCATATTCGTCATTTATTTTCTACTTCTTTCTTTCTATCTTTGGAGTTTTTCTTTCTTTCTTGAAAGCATGTTCATCTTTCGTGTTTCAGATGAAGTGACGTAGAGAACGAAGTGAGGGCGGAGAGAGCAAGCGAGAGAGAGAGAGAAAGATAGCGCGCCCTTGATCTGTCTGGTGATTAATGATGTTAGACCATCATCTTCAAACAAAATTACCATTCTCTCTAGAAAGCGATCTGTAATATAATTTGGCACATGACTATTCCGGTTAGAGCAGGAGTACGAGAAAGAGATCGAGAGGAACCCGAGAAAAAGAAAGAAACAAAAGAAAGAACTGTCATTCTCATCATCCTCCACGCCTCTGCAGTGCTGACATCTATAATTCATGTCACCACCATCGTTTTGCTTCCCTCTTTTCTTTAAGAGACGAAAGGGAAGAGAGGTCAAAGTCGGTGCTAGTTTTTAGCAGTAGAAAAGGGGGATATCACCCCCTGTTTTATGAACATATACACAGACTGCAACTACTACTTCTATAAAACCCCTTCGCTTTCTTGTCAACGTCACTTCCGCTCACCCCATCTTCCTCCACGTCTTTTGGTGCCCTGTTACCTAGAAGTTGTTTGTTTATTAGTTACCATGGTAACACCGAAAGCCTTAAAAAAAACTACTTCTCTTCTTTTGGCAAGAACTGTATTTATCTGTATGGATCGATTCTTTATAATATTCCTCTTACTCCTCCTCCAACCCTCTTTTTAACGACAACTAACTCGAATTTCTGGCTAACTCACTCCTTTTTCCTCCCTGACAAAAAAGCAGGCATTCAATGGCGCTAGCAACTGCTGAGAGAAGGCGTGGAAAAACCGAATATATATAAAACGTCAGTCAATCAGCTACCATATTTATGCTCAAGAATATAAATGTTATTTAGATATTTCCAATTTCCTACGTATTATTTTGCAATGAAACCTATTTATATACTATCCAAAAATTTTACATGTAATAGATATGAGCTAGTAAGTTTCCTAATTTTCTAAAAAAAAATGGTCGTTCATCGATTTTTTAAAAAAAATATTTAATGTAAGTACACACTGGATTTACAACGTAATTAATCTATCGTCTTATCACGTACTTTCTTATGCTTCAAATCAACACTTACTAACAGGTTGATTCCACATATTTTTTGTTCTAAATGACAGAGATTTTTACTTGCTAAAATTTGACTAAGTTCAAACATTAACTTTGAAACCTCATAGTTCGAGTATCAAAGACCCGAACATCATAATATTTTAATATTTGATAGTGCTCTACGTTCGTCAAAGTCTACCGGAATGCCAAATAGGGTTAAGATCGGATGCGTTTCATACAGAATAGAGAATATTGAATAGAGAAATACTTTGCAAAACTTTTGACCAAGTCTAAACTGCAAATCTGATGGTTAATAACTGAGACCAAAGGACTGCATATTGTAACAATTCATATGCTCACTAGACTTACCAAGGTATCCTATTAGGTCAAGTTTAGTCAAGATCGAAAGGGTTTCATAGAGCGTTTGTATAATAATGATGGGTTTTTATAAAGTAAAATCAAATGTAAAACCAAAAGTAGAGTAGGTATAAACATTGAACAATTATCTTAGAGTTTCTAACACCCTATTAGATTTAATACAACGTATTTGTAGAATCTGACCCACTTAAAGTTCCAAATTATGCTCTACATAAGTAAAGAGTCTTCCATAATGGTTTTATCCATGGAGGCCGCAGTGGATCTGTGGTAGAGTATTCATCTCCAGTGCGCGGAGTCCCTGGTTTGATCCCAGCTCGCCCTAAATGAGCTTTGTGGTGGACAAACACCGCAGGAGTGGATTCTCACATTTTCTTCTAATTTCTTCATTCCACCATTTCATTCATTTCTCATATTCACCGTCTCCTTTAGTGTACCAGGCATAATCATGGGACGTAAAACTGAAAGAAGATTTGACTTTATCCATCTATCCGTCTATTGATAGGTATCAGAGTAAAAACGGAAAAAGATATCAAAGTATCTTCCAAAATATTTTAATAAAACACTTCCAAATTCACAAATACTTCATAATATACTCAGATGTTAACTAATACCAAAACTGTATGGCAAATAGTTGAATTCTAAGACAATAAAAAATGATCAAATACATGTTCCGCTCCAGATGCTGTCAGAACCAAGGATGTTATAAATAGAGGATCTGCCCAAATGTGCCTTCATCCTATTAAATCGAGGAAGCCAAAAAACAACCGAGCATAGACACGTCTGATTGGCTACTCTCGTTTCCGCCATGATAGTTGGCTTAAAACATTGTGATCCCATTGGGCGGAGCGGGCAGATTAGGGATGGTGAAACTGTGACGTATGGCTTTTGTTCTAAGGGCATATCCTCTATTTTATAAGATCCTTGCTCAGAACCGATAGACTTTTAACAGAACCAAACCTCTTTTTCTACTTGAAATCATCCCTAAGGCCTGTTACACTTTTTAAGATACTTCCTGTTCATTTCTAAGAGTATGTAATCATAGGATACGTCTTTAACACCTTCGACCCTTGTCTTCTGTTGCTGCTTTTCTTAGTAGTTCCATCAAAACATGCCAGGTCTAATCCCTATTCTAAAAATCAATAATTACTGTATAGTCTTCCTCTATTTTCCTTTCTATAAATATTTTCCTTTCTATAAATATTTTCCTGATCACTCTAAGTAAAACAACAACAACTTCTGTTTCTTTTTCCTTTCTAGATTCAAAGTTTTCTTTATCCAACTTATTTTGTATAGACGAACTTATCGTAGTTTGTAAAAGGATCTTTGATCAGTTTTCTCCGAGTCATATTTCATAAGATATGTACGAAACATTTATTTTTTCCACATTTTCCCCAAACTAGTGCTCGGATAGATAATTTTTCAACTCAGTTAGTATCATAATTTTCGTGCTATTAATAACATATTGAAATTCACTTATCAATATCGTACACCATTTGACGACTTCACTTAGTTGTTTCTCATTCCAAACGTCTAATACGGTGGTATGTTCTTAGTTTCACTTAATTCTTCAACATTCATATTCCTTCTAATAACTAAAGCATGTATTCGCCATTTATCCACTCAACTATTATCTAGTACAACATTTGTTTTCTCTATCCTATCCATTTCCATTGACTTAGCTTTCCGATACATTTCTTTATACAACTCTGTTCTTTCTAACTGTTCTATATGTCTTTACATTTACTTCTATCAGGTGTTAGTTTATATTCGCATTTCATTATTTAACTTCCTATACACATAAAATTCCCTCTTCTATGTTACAATTTGTTTCTTCTACCTTCTTCCAACCCCCATTTTTTCAACAGTTCTTCATTACATGACTTTGTTGTTTACTTCTGGTTCCAATAGATTTCATTTTAGCCTGGCCTACGCAAGCTTTTTTCAACTTAACTATGCAAGTAATGCCTTAATCTTATTTAGAAAATACCGCTTAGCTAGAATCATGAACATTTCTGAATGTCAGTCATAATAAAGCTGAAAATATTTTATTGTTGTCTTCGGCTATTTAAGAAACAATTTCTCAAGAATACCTAGCAGGTTAAAAAGTTATAACAATTGTTAAAAAAAGAAACACAAATAAAGGCTATGGTGCTTCTAAGGCACTCCTGACATGCTAAGATTAATATAAACGACTTGTGAAACATGAACACCTAAAAGAACATATAATTATTATACTTTCAAAAGGTGTCGTCCTACTTACGACAGTACTATATGCGACAGGAACTGTTAACTGTCCTATGAGCGACCGATTCGTTCTGTTAACTGGCCCATGAGTCACAGATTTGTTCATACTAAGATAATGGAAGAAGATAAGGTTCCCTCTTCTTTAACTTGTTTCACGCTAGTGTGATTTAGAACCTAATAAAATGTACTATGAAATATTCCGTAGAGTACCTCCACTTCTGTCTATGATTCTAATATAATCAAAAATTGCATGCGAAAATGATACGAAAAGTTTAACTTGAATATTTCTCTGGCGTAAGAAATAAATCGAAAAGGGGGTACTTATCACTTGAGAATATTAAAGAAATCTAAAAACGGTCTATCCGAAGAAATTTTCATTACACAAGTTACAAAACTCTCGCAGAACTTAACAGTTCATCTAGCTATAAGGAATTATATCAAATTTGCTATACGACAAGCGTTTAAGTCAAAACAAGGGGAGAAGGCGAATTAAGCAATTAGTTTACATTTTAGTAGCTTACAATAAGGAAAGGTAATACGAAGAGTTTGTTTACCTTATGGATTTTTTAAAGAGTGCACTGCATTGTAATTGGTGGGGATTGTTGGGTATAGCCATGAGAAGACCTCAAAAGCTGTTTTTTTATTATTGAAATGTTATTTTTATTTTATTCATAGAATCTTAGGAAGTCTTGAAAGAAGATAATTAACGAAACTGTTACACGTTTAAGTTTTCCAAAATGAAATTTATCTTTTCTTAGTAAGTAATTATATTTGAATTAAGTACAGTAAAGCGAATAAACACTTTAGCCCTAATTCGCAGATATATCAAGTTATTACAATAAACCTATCAACTTCAGATTAATATGTCATAACATTATACATACCAACTAACATCGATTTATTCCTTTTATTTACACAAACATATTCCATCTATATTCGTCCATTTCGTGTATACGTCCATAATAATCTTTTTTCATGACCACATGTCATGTCAATAACAATGTTTTTTCTTTTAACTATATATAGGCTATATGCTTGATTATTGCGCCTCTGATCAGTATTGACAAAATAGGTACAGATTAATTATAATAAGAATATATCGTTGTATGAAATGTCGCCCAGAACGGGAATTCCGTAACAGTATTACAGTAAAGGAAAGAACCCTGGATATTTTCAAAACATTCACTTTTTGAATAGCCCTCGTACTAATTATTATTACATCAATCCTCGTATTAATTATTATTATTACATCAATATAAATATTTTTCTTTTCTCTTCTTTCTCCATATATATATATCAATTCATTTATAACAACATTTTTCTTTTATTACTAATTACGTATCATAAAACGTCGATTCATTACAAATATCATTTATGGGTCTATTCAAAATTATAACTAATTGATGACTTACGCAGAGTTACTAGTTAGTTGTTCCTCTTTTACATTGAACGATAACATCCATATACAAACAACATTATTTATAATTAAGATCGTCATCTTATCAAAACAACAACAAGATCAGAAGGCAATAATTACATTTAAAGGCTTCAATTTAAAATCAATGTCATAGATTTCAAGTTAACATAATCAAATCTCTTTTGAACATGTAAAGTAAAATAAAGGTAAACATAACACTCAAAGTTAATACAAAGATAAAATAAATTAATCACATCATAACATGTTGCTCAAATATAAAGTCCAAATGAAGTATTCATAACACAACTCATAACATCCAAGAGAATAAATTAAGAATTGTTATCCTCAAATAAATTACCATCGTTCTCAAATAAACTATTAGATGAACATTGAGACGAATAATCATGAGAACCTTCAGCTGATATGGGATTAACCCCAACCATATCAGCGGGTTTTAGTTTAAATTATGATTAACAAATGAGTCAATTAAAGTACATTGAACACCACAATCTTGGTTATTCTCTCTTGATCCATTTCCCGTTTCATTTATTACTTCGGTCCTATTCCGACAGTTCCTGCCATCTCGAGATCTCCAATTGCATCTGTTTTGAGTTACACCGGTATGCATGACATTGTTACTGTAATTGCGTCTTCCACGAAAGTTTCTTCCGTTCGTCCAACTGTTCCTCGGATTATTATAATTCGTTCCATTTCTACCGCTAGAATTGAATCTTCCATTAGCTCCAGTTCCAGTACGTATAACAGATCTTTCACTAATTCCAATGCCAGTATTGTCACGTGACCTCTCATCGCTGCGAAGATTTTCGGTATTCTCATTAGTTATATTCAGGTTTCTGACGGGAATCGGATTAGGCGGATTACGGTTACTTCCGCTAGGGTTCGGGAATTGATTCTCAAAGTTCTGAACTAAGATTATGAGATGATTGAAGTTTACGCATTGAGCTGACAACAGAATTTGTTGTAATTTATACGGCAATAAAATGCGTACGGAAGCGATTATTCTGGATTCGGGCTGAAACGGATTGACGAGTTTGAGTTCATTATATGCATTGATTGTAAAATCCGTAAGAGATTTATCGACCCGAGGTGAATAGTGTCGAGTTCGCACCATCGCATCACGGTTAGCTAACAAGAAATCATTTTCGTAATTAGCCAACAGGGCCCGTTTGAATTCTTCGTAGGATTTTATATGGTCGCGAATAGCTTTAAACCACAAGGAACAAGGAGGAAGTAACAGATGTGGTAACAACTTCATAAATTTAGATTGAGCTATGCCCATAATTTCACACTCTGCTTCGAATTTTTCTAAAAACGAGCTTGCGGTTTCGTCACACTTACCGCTGAATTTTGTCATGGCCTTGATTTCGCTGACCTTGACATTTATTTTGCTATCGTTGTGGTTTCGTTGATGTTGGTAATAACCTATACCCCTTTCACGCTTATTTATTTCATTCTTCCTTTTGCGATTACGATCTTGGAAACGTCTTCTGAGGTTTTCCGCAGCCAAATCATCATCAGTGGAACCTTTAGAGGAAGATGATCTGTCGGTTTCCATTAATGGAGTTCTCGGGCAATGATACGATATTTCCTGTTGATTGGGAACATCCAAAACTTCCTTATACACAGGATTATTGTGGTTACCTTCCCTTTCTTGTAATAATCTCACTTCCTCCTGTATGTTGGTTATTTGTATACTATGTGAGTCGACCTGGGCAGTGATACTCACTATTTGATTTTTTTGTTGGTTTGTAGTCGACTCTAGGACTTCGACGGCTTGCTTTATTGATTCAGTTTCCAGGGTTAGCTGATCTTGTCTGCCCTGCCAATTATTGCTGAATTGCTGGAACCTGGTATCTATTTCACGCGTTACATCATTGGTGATTTTGATAATAACCTCATCAGTCAGTACATGTAGATCCTCTTTCAAATTATGCTGTAGCCTATCGAAATTTTCATGGATACCCTGAACTCTATCTGCAAGAGATTTGTGTTGGGTCAATATTTGCTCGAACTTCTCATCATTTGATTTCTTCATATGCTCCAGCATCTCATCATTCGATTTTTTCATATGCTCCAGCTTCTCATCATTCGATTTCTGTATCTGTTCTAGCTTTTTATTTTGTTGTTCGTATTTAGCATCTAGTAGTTGACTAATCATATCAATAAGATTAGAATGGGAACGTTCGGACACAGTTACGGCATTTCCAGACATGGTTTCAACTAAAGTACTGGGCACTTCTTCAATCTCCGAATCCTGCATATTGCCAATTCTTTGGATTTTCTTTCCACTTCTCAAAGTAGTGAAACTCATAAAAGGTAAAATATGCACATAAACTCCGTTCTTACTATCCTTCGGAACTAAAGGTTTTCGGTATAGTCCCGGGTCTACGGCACCAGATAAAGCGAATAAACACTTTAGCCCTAATTCGCAGATATATCAAGTTATTACAATAAACCTATCAACTTCAGATTAATATGTCATAACATTATACATACCAACTAACATCGATTTATTCCTTTTATTTACACAAACATATTCCATCTATATTCGTCCATTTCGTGTATACGTCCATAATAATCTTTTTTCATGACCACATGTCATGTCAATAACAATGTTTTTTCTTTTAACTATATATAGGCTATATGCTTGATTATTGCGCCTCTGATCAGTATTGACAAAATAGGTACAGATTAATTATAATAAGAATATATCGTTGTAACAGGAAGCAAAGCTTTTGAATTACAATTGGATTTTCAATAATTAATTACATACGAATATAGTTTTCATGGAAATACCTCGTTGTCTCGCTAAGTTATTTGATATGTTTTATGTCAAATCTAACTCAAAATTAAGATAAGTTTTATGTATACTCACAGTAGAGGGAAAATGTATTTGACGAACAATATCACTGGCACGTATATTTTTCTTAGCAAGCTTCTTCGGATGCTAATAACGCCAGGGGCAAACATTTTATGAGAGGAAATCATATCTTCCACCACCTCAATGTAAATGAATCGGTCGCTCATAGGACTTATAACAGTTCCTGTCACTAATAGGACTGTCGCTTCTAAAGTCCGTTCCAGGCAACCTGATAGGAAACTCCCCTACCTCCCACCACTTACCACTGCAGAAGGGGAAGGCAAGTTGTTGACCTTCACAGGGATGGAAGCTTTTCAAATAAACAGAATTGTGTAAACTCTAAATTCGTACGTCAATTCACTCGCACCTGATGTTGAGAAAGCACTGCTGTTCCTTTCAGCTATCAGCCCCGAGTAACAAACAATTACTGTTTTTAATTTTTGTCTTGTAGAAAAGTATTGCATATTATGTATATACTAAAGTTTACCCTACTGTAAAACATTTTATTGTCTTAACAAATATCGAAAACATTAAAATCAATAAGAGTTTAATCTGCCCAATTTTGTGTGAATGTGAAAGTTGATGCCTAACACGAATACAAGAACGGAAACTGCGGGGTTTCGAAAAATAAAATGTTGGTAAAAAATATTTGGAGCAAAAGAGGCATACATTCAGGTGAATTTAAACGCTATATAAGCGTTCATTTCACAACAACTACAGGTCACCGAGTATTATAGAAATAATAAAGTTAATACGTATAAGATAAACAAGACACGTTGCTTTGATGGGAAATATGTACCAAGTCCTATTCAAAAAGCCTAGGAGAAGGAGTCTATTAGCTGGGCGAAAGAGAAGGTTTCCGGACAATGTAAAGCAGGATCTTTGAAGGATGGTTGATAACAAACATGGTACATTGACTTTTCACAGGTTAAAATCTAATGGAAATGTTTGTTTCTGCTACGATGAGCCTTTGAGCTTTTTAAACCAAAGCGTTCGTTATTTTGGTATAATTGAACGAACTCGTGTTTATCGTTACTCTTTCTTTCTTATACAATAATCAACTCTTGTTACATTAGACTATCCTACACGCCTGGGGCCGCGGTGGCTCAGTGGTGCCCTCCCCGCTGGTCTAGTGGCTAGCACGTGCGTCTTTAGAGTACAAGGTCCCGAGTTCGATTCCCGGTGGGAGAGCCTTTGTGATTTTAACTGTCCTCGATGTTTCTGTGTTCGTGTCCGTGTCGTTCTAGATGATGGAAAGAAATTCAGGTAAACAAGTACAGCAAGTAAAATTAAGTAATAACTAGTCCAAGTAAGTTACTGAGACATGTTTGGTGAGTCAGTTAACTTAAAAAAAGTAGAGCCTTCACCTGTAGCGCATAGGGTCCCTGGTTCGATCCCAGCTCGCGTCAAGTGAACCGCGTGCGTGGGTTTCCTCGGGGCTCTCTCGTTTCTTCCCATTTTCTTCATTCCACCATTTCTTTCATTTCTCATCATCACCATCTCCTTTAGCCTAGCGGACATAACCATGGGACGTAAAACTCAAAGATTTCATTTCATTTTATATTCTACATGCCATAACCGTCTATCTCTTGGAAGTTAATTACTCCAAATGATTATTCCTATTAATGAAGACCAATAATATTTCTAAGACAATATAAAGTCATTTTCCCCTCTTCTTTAAGAGAGGATCAGCAAACAAAACTATTATGGGAACACTATTATATATATATATATATATATATATATATATATATATATATATATATATATATATATATATATAGTTTTTTCTTCTTGTTCTTTTTAATGTAAGAACATCTATTAATAAGAGAGGGAACAAGATTTTTTTTTTTTTGTAATTCAGGATCTATTATCATTTTAACGCTCTGATAATTTACCCATATATATTGTACTTGGTTTTCGATTTTACACCGTGTGAGTGGGTTTTCTCGGAGTTCTACCGTTTCCTACCACCTTTTTCATTCCATTATTTAATTCATTTTTCATCATAACCGTCTCCTTTAGCCTAGTCGGCATAACCGTGGGGCGTAAAACTTACAAAGATTTCATTTTCGGTTTTCGATTTTATATTATGATATTCTTGTATCAATAAGTAAATACCCATTCAATTACCAACCCTGCCATCCCTTGCCATTCCAACATTATGTCACAACCCCGACTGCCATAAAGAAGGATAGATAATAAGCAATACAACTGTTCAATAAAATTTCCATTAGAATAACACGTGTTACTTACCTCACTAATACAGGTAAAGTAATTAAGTGTTTTAAAATTCGTAGTGTTATTATATGAAAGTTGTAATTTATTATTTAGACATACTTAGATACACTTTTTACTTCCGTGTGCGGGGGCTGATGATGGAAGACGGAACACTTACATTCACCTGTACATAAGCGTGGTGGGGGAAAAACTTCTTCTTTTTTCCTATCAGGTTACGTGAAACAGATTTTAGGGCTAATTATTTCAAAATCTTATCGTAATATAATCGTCCCTTTAAACAGGTATTTTCAATTCAATTATCGTAGTAGTAAAACTTAGGTATAGTTGTAAAAATATCATCTTTCATTTGATTTTTATTCTACGTATAACTTATAAAGCAAAAGTCTGCACGCCATAATATTTTACAAGCTTGTGCAGCAAGTCAAGGTCTACAATCATACAAATTTAGATCGGACGAGTTGGTTTGAACTCGTACAATATATAGGGCCTTACGCAGAGTCGTTTTGACGTATGATTAGCGTCATACTAAGGGTTTGACTAACGCATGGTTATCAGAGGTATATTCAGAATCTGTGATTAGCACGTAGTAGTTGACTCAGTTAATCACATGTGACTAATAATTAAAAGCAAAGGGTACCCTGGTTTAGCCACGGTTTAGCTACAATAAACTTACATTATGAGAATACAAAGGCAATTAATTACCTGTCTTTATTTCTTTCCTTTCACCTCATCAGGTGAGTTAACTATGAAGCAGCTATTTAGTCAAGTCCTCTACAACAGCAGAACTGTTTCTTAAAGTAAAGAGTGAAAGATCAATAAAAAATTACAGTTTTGTAAGGGATATATACAACTGATCGATCAATTATCTTCCCTTATAATTACAACATAATCCTTCTTTTGTCGCTGGTATTAAATGGCTTCTAGTTATTCCTGCCATAAATACATCCTCCGCAAATCAAAAAGTAATTATAATCCAATTTCGTTAACTATTTATAATTTGTAATATGAAACCACAAAGAAAACATTTCGAATTTTGTTTTCCATATATTTTCATTTTTACAGACTACGCATGCGCATGTCTAGACTTCCGTAGTTGCCACATTTATTTTTCTCGCCTGATTTATTGGGGTTATGTTAGTTAATCATACACAAATCAACTTATTACGACAACTCCAAGCAGACTCTGAATACCAAAAAGCACACCATCCTTAGTACGGAACTAATACGACACTACCTATTCGCGTAATTAACGCTTGATTAACGAATTATCTCAGAATACCGACCATAGTGCTTTTGTCATTGACTTTTAACAGGGAAATCAAATGTAGGTTGAAAACGAAGATATTGACGATATAATAAAAGGTGAATCGAAACCAAAATTATACATTAATTTAAATATCCGTAATCATTATGCTCCAAGGATGTTATAAAATAGAGGATTTGCCTACACAACAAAATCGTGAAGCAATACATCACACTTTCGCCACCCCTACTCTGCCCGTTGCGAACAATAAGATCGCAATGTTTTGAGTCAACATTCAAGGTGGAAACGAGAGTAGCCAATCACGGAAGAGTAGACGTGACGATGCTTGCTTGTTTTTTGCCTTCATTGAGTTAATAGGATGAAGATATATATGGGGAGATCCTCTATCTTATAATATCCTTGTTATGCTCGTTTTATTATTGTACAGCAACTAATTGCGATTTACGTTAAAAATACATAGGTTCTGTAAGCAATACTTTCTTTTTTTTTTACCTTGAGAGTATTTTATATACATACTGTAATGCATAAACTAGAAACTATCATCCAATGTTAAAAGCAATTTTCGTTTCCTCGCCTTTAAGTAATGAATTTATAGTTCATTTTGCATATGGTTTGAAAAAGAAAGAAGTTGTTTAGAACTAAAGCCTACACAATAAAAGCTGTTTGCATAAACTTGTGTCAAAGTATACAAACGTTGTTTAAACTTTCTCTTCTCAAAAGTCTCTTCCTCTTTGTCTTCTACCCGCTCTTTCCCTTTTCTGCTTTAAGAACTTCGATCTTATTTTGCCTCTTCTCTCTCTCTCTCTTCGTTTTCTTTGCTTATGTTTCCTCTTTCCTACTACTTCTTTCTAAGTTTGAAGTCTTTCACAGAAATCTCCGTTCTTATGTGAGATTATAAACAATGTGGAAAAAATTCATTTTAATAGCTTATGAAATAGTTTTATCCAAGATTCTCTTCCATGTTATTTCATGTTTATTTTGTTTAACCCTTCTCAGAACGTCGTCTTCTACTTATTCCATAATATGGTTTCCACAAAATTACTTTCCCTTTCTCTCTATATACAAAACATCCATATCTAAAGGTTCTTGGAAGGTGGTTAGGATATATATATATATATATATATATATATATATATATATATATATATATATATTATTTGTTAAAAGAAATTCTCAAATTAAGTTCGTGAACTCTGCTTGAAAAAATGTGCTACATATATCACTGCTAAACTTAAACTTAACTTCAAAATACTTCTCTCACGATGCTATGCACGAATGTCAGTACCTAGTTCATTCGTCAAAGCAAATTTTGGAACTCTTTTTCCCCAGAATGATCACTGGAATTGTTGTATTATCCTTGATGTATTGAATTTGATTTAAAACAAATATTTCATTCAATGTTTCGTTTACTTGATTCACAATGAATTCTTAAAGAAAGAAGCCGTTGAGATTCAGATCAGGTAAGTAAGAAGGATGTTCCGATACAGTTATTTGTTTACTGGCAAAAAAAAATCTTCCTCACGTATTTCCGTAGAAGATGGTGTACTAGTTCACCAGCCACATCTTCCTCTAGCCAAGATTGTCAATTAATACTTTCTTAACTATACTACTACATTCACTATAATATTTTCCTATGTGTGAAGGCTTACTTGATCTGCTATGCTTCTTGTAATTATTTGGCGATTTTGATACAAAATTCAGCAAAATTTTGCAATATACAGGGTGTTTCAAAACAAGACCAACAACGTTTGGGAGGTGATTCCTGACACCAAAGTAAGACAAAGTATAGACCAAACTGGGTGCATAAATGTTTCCTTTCGGAGTCAACTGGCTGCCGAAAACAGGAAAAAAAGTTTGAATGTCCATAGCTCCATAACTGTGGGACCTACCGTAGTCGGGTCAAGACTTCACTTAGGAACTAATATGTGCTCTATCCAAATATCCATATTTCAGAATCCTGCGGTATTTCCGAAACAATTTTTATAGAGGGAGTTTGGCTACGGGCAAATAATTTGAAGTACTCACTAACTACCTCTATAAAAATTGTTGCGAAAGTACGATAGGACTCTGAAACATGGATATTTGGGTAGGGCAGATACTAGTTCCTAAGTGAAGTCTTTATCCGACCACGATAGGTCGCATAGTTTTGGAGGTATGGACCTTTAAAGTTCATTTTTTCATGTTTTTGGCAGCCTATAACACCGAAAAGAAGCATTTGTGCACCCACGTTGGTCTATACTTTTCGTCTTATCTTGGTGTCAGGAATCACCTTCCAAATGTTGTCGGTGTTGTTTTGAAACACCCTGTATTCGTTAGTTCTGCTTGCTACTGGCCGCCTAGTTGTCTTCCCTTCCGACGATTTCTCTCACTCCAGAAAAAACGTTTAATCCATTTGTACACTACTGATTTCAAGATATTATCTCTCTAACTCTAGGCTAGCATGCCGCTATTTTTACTTCCACTCTTGTCAAGTTTAACAAGAAACGTTATGATTGTCGATTGCTCCAATTTTAGCTTAGTCATTTTAAAGACAACACATACACGGAAACACAAACACGAATGCACAACACTTGGCACCAATCTGCCATGTGTCAACGCAAGCACTACTGTAAGGCACTGAAGTACCAAGAAACTGAAACTTTACAGAAACTGTTTGTATAATGCTACCCTTAGCGTCATACAGAGGCGAGTTTGCGAACCTAATTGTCAGACCTCATACGGTTATTATTGATATAAAAAATGTTACTGGGTTATCTGCGAAATATTTTTTTCAACTTTTCATATGGGATTGGTACTTTTAATGAGCTTCCTCGGGTTGGTCTTCTTTCGCCTATTCCACTCAGAGATATTTCTCTCTGAAGCCATCGTTAGTCACCTTCCTCCATCTCGTCTTAATTCTGAATTTTTATCTTTATTACTTTCCTTCTTATTTAGTTCTCTTCTTATCTGATAACATGGCCAAGGTATTCAATCATTTCTCTGATGTTTATTCCTCAGGTTGAAAACTAGTAAAAAGTTCGTACATTCATACATCAAAATACTGAAGTGACTATATTATTCTGCAGGGCAGAGGAGAGATTCGTCTTATTTCCGAATGCCTACTGGGTCCGGTAATGCAAATTGTATCTCAGCCGTAATCGGAGATAAAGAGGGCTGAGATTACAGCTTTCAGAGGTTCCCAGAAATGATTTGGTCTCTTCTGGGTTATGATCATACCGTAGGATTCGGTATCTTGCAGGACCAAAACGCCTTCTAGTATCAGAACGGGGATCTGAACTTCTCTTTAAACGCTCTGGGCCCGAAACTGGAGGGGCCGGTAGACTTATATTCGCATGAGAAGTTTCATCTGTCAATAGGTATAACAGGAAGATGGGTCTCGATCCATCTGCTAACGGAGGTATCTCATTATCTTCTCTTGAAAGGGTTTTTGAGTACTACAAAGGCAACGTGAACGAAGCAAATCACCCCCACGCTTTGCAATTATAGGTCGGTTTTAAAGTAAAAGGTATTAACCTATAATAAAAGCGACTGCTTATTCCGTCATGGGTCAAGCAAGTGGAATTACTTCAATTCTATCTGTATGTTAACATATTATTTCAGTTAGAAATCCACGAAAATAGCATTATAATATAAGTAACTATATATGTTATATCTAAATTGAAGTTTCTTAATCATATCTGCGGTTTGCATCTAAATTTTATTTAATAGTCACTTTCGTTAGTCGCATAACATTAAATTCTCCACCAAGATATACCTGTATTCTGAGATATGAACTAACTCTAAGTATATGGAATTATTATGGACCACACAAAATCAATATCTTTTGCTTTAACTCAAATACCAAACCAATCTTCAAAACGTATCCATTCTGAACCTCAAACCTTTAATTAAAAAAAAACTAATATGTTGCAACCGATGTTTGTTCCATACTAACAAAGCGCTTTCCGCAATGCTGAGTAAGCTTAATTTTTCCGATAAAATTTTATACTCCTAACTAGCTGTTGGATAGCTGGGGGATCCGTCCCCAGACCCAGGCGTTTGCTCGGCCTACGGCCTCGCATCTTTTACATATCAGCCTTTGCATCAACAGTAAATTCCGTGAATTTGCTCTTCATATTTCCTGAATTTCTCTAGCTGAGAGCTTCGCCCCCACACCCCCGCCTTTGTTCAGCCTACGACCTCGAACCTCTTAAACCAAGGATGCAAATAACCACTCGCACACTCGCCCGGAGTGAGTGGTTTATCCGTGCGGGCGAGTATTTAATATTATACCGAAGTTAAGTAAATGATTCTTATTGTGTGATTTGGGCTAGTAGCTTTTTTCTTGGGCTAATAAAATTTTGTTGCTTTTTGCATCCCTGTCTTAAACCCACAATTTTACCTAATTTCAAGTTTCTATCCGTATTTCAACTATCTAAAAGATAAGGTTTTGTACCCCAAGAAAACGCCTATTTAAATAACATGGGGATTTCTCCATCCCCTTTAGACCTCTTAAAAATTAAAAATATTTACTTTTGTCAATTTTCTTGTAGGTTAGTCCCGAAAGGCTACAATCATGCCGAATTTCATCACTCTAATCCTGCCGGAAGTACCTAAACATTATGAGGTGTAGAAGACGTCCCATATAAATAACATGGGAAAGATTTTTCAGTTCCCCATAAAACCCACTCTAAAGTTGATTTTTTAATTCCTACTGATTTACTTAAGTAATGAGAACAAAACCGTACACGTGCACCGAATTTCAGGTTTGTATTCCAATTCCAAGTACCTAAAATACGAGATTATAGGTCCAAAAAAGGCTCATTTAAATAACATGGGGAAATTCGTCATCCCCCTTTAGACCCCCTAAAAAATTAAAAATATTCACTTTTGGAAATTTTTCTGTCGTTTAGTTCCAAAAAGCTACAATCATATCAAATTTAACTATTGTAGCCTTATAAGAAGTGTCCAATAATTTTGGGGTGTAAAAGGTGTTTCATATAAATAACGGGAAAGATTTTTCAGTTCCTCATAAAACTACTCTAAAGTTGACAATTTTTATTTTTACTGATCTACTCAGACAATGCTAACGAAAATGTACAAGCATACCGAATTTCAAGTTTTTATTCTAATTCCAAGTACCTAAAACATGAGATGATAGGTCCAAAAAAGACCCATTTAAATAACATGGGAAATTCTTCTTTTCCCCCTTTAAACCCTCTAAAAATTAAAAATATTCACTTTTGACAACTTTCCAGAAAGCTATCATGCAAAATTTCAACTTTCCACGTCAAACGGAAGTACCCCTTTCATTTATGTCAGTTCATGTAGTTTTATAAGCTTATGACTGATTGAGTCCTTTTCGGATACTTTCCAGATCCATCTTGGCATTCTAATCTTTGTCTCTCCTATTCTATACATGCTTCTTTATTTAGAGGTACTATTTCTATGTAAAATTTACCATTATTTGTTTGACTACATCTTTATACTTTCTTCCTTTCAACTTGACTGGGATCATGTTATCACCAAAGATTTCCAACCATTTGCGTTATTGTTTTTTCATCAGCCTACACAAAATAATATCAAATTTTACTAGCTAATTTCTTATAGAGAAAATATATATTTAATATGAGTAGAAGCACGTTTACTTTTAGAGATAGTGGGGCACACAATGTCTAGGCTATTTGTATATACTGAAAAAAGTTACAAAAATTGCTCCTCCCCTCCCCCTTGAAAGTAGAATTTTCGAAAACGCTGAGGTACGCATCCATTTGTTCAGATGGGGAATTTAAATGATACGTTTAATCTTTCTGTCATGAAGGGCTCAAGAGATAGTTTCTCTGATGCACGTCTTGAATCTCTCTTTTTCTTAGGATACGTGTTTCAATGAATGACATAATAAAAATCTGAATAATGTTGATTTCATTTATATATCTTATATATATATATATATATATATATATATATATATATATATATATATATATATATAAGGAATTTTTCAAACAGACATTAGACATACTTTTACAAGATTCAACACGATTCATTTTTGAATTAAAAATAAGGTTACGCACTCCAAACCTTGAGATAAAATTGACACTACGAAAATCATTACCCATCATAATTTTCGAGATGTGCACTTTTCCTTAGCCATTCGGACAATGAATTCTGTCTCAAGAAGACTTAAAAGATCTCAATACTGAATTACGGAAGACCTGGCATGTAATTTAATATTGAATATACAAATAACGACTACGAGAAATCGGTGACCTGGTAGTTGCTGTTAAGTTATATTTATATCAGATGTTATAAACCATTTATTTCTGATCACAGTTGACTGAGTAAAGCACGGGTCTCCAAACCTTTTACTCTAATGGCCACACTGACTTCTTCATTAAAACACAAGGGCCAAGATCTAGCTAGCTCATAATACCAACATACTGTATTGCCAGCGCCGTCATGTGGAGAACAGCGAAATAACGCAAAACTTCAATTATGCTTGGTTAGTGGAAGTATATAGCAACATCTTGCAGCAAGTAGCAGATCTAGAGCATGTTCTGAATAAGTTCTTCTGTGTGATATCTTGTCTGGAAGATTCGAATACTTTCAAGTGCTTTCGAATATGTTCTACACATATAATACGGATGGTATAAATATGGGAGACAATCGAGTGTTGGACAGTTCCAAATTCTGAATTTGGAGTGACAAGTACGATCTGAAGAGCGAAATATAGTGAGACTAATGTGTTTTGTGGCTGTAGTTTCTTAGTGAATATGTTTAACTGTGCGTAGATAAAATCAATACATTCTATTAATTCAGAACTCCGGCTTGTAATGATAACAATCACCATTATTTTGTTTGGAAGTTACGTGCCTTTTGTGTGGGCTTGTACAAATAAGGGAAAGAAAGAAAGATAGGTAGTGAATACAGAACACACGTAAAGAGCAATGGGAATATCAATATTTCGTGATGAGTCAAGTAATAATAATAAGGCACTGTGTGTAACTGGCAATAATACGATATCAGTCCTCAAACAATACAATGTAAAATGTCATTACCAGACTAAACATTCTCAGAATTACTCAAATTGACAGGAAACTTATGGTTAGAAAAATATGAATCTTTGAAAAGTGGATTGAAATCTCAGCAATTGTTATTTAAGAAAATAAATGCTGAACAAGAAGCAGCAACTCATGCTGGTTTCTGCGTAGTTCATTCCATAGCGAAATATGGGAAACCATTTACTGACGGCGAATTAGTCAAGGATTGCACGATGGTAACAGCAGAGGTATGCAAAAAAAAAAAAAAAACCCTAATTTATTTAAAAATATCAGTTTGTCAGCAAAGACTGGCTTGAAAAGTAGATGGTATTGCAAAAAATTTATTAACTCTATTGTCTGACAAAACCTGAATTTAAGGTGGTTCTTTTTGGCCCTCGATGAGTCAACAGATGTTTCTGATACTGCTATACTGCTCAGTTGTTAATTTATATTCGAGGGATAGACAAAAATTATGAAGTGTATGAAGAGCTTCTTAACATTCATAGCATTCACGGGATGAGCACTGGAAAAGACATTTTTAAAAGAACTAAAAATGCTGGTTAGCGAAACAATCTTCAATGAAAAAATAAATAAACTGTATCACTACTGATGGTGACAAAACCATTACTCGTACATTACATCATTCATCAATATTCTTCATGCGAAAAATGCTTGGACTATGTCAAAAGTTTCAAAGTCAGTCAAGTCAGCTGTTAATTATATCAGATCACATGTGCTCAATCATCGCCAATTCCGCGACTTTATTGAAGAGAATGGAGAAAATGATTTACTATTTAATATATTACGTCGTATACTGCAGTACGCTGGCTTAGCTGTGGAAAAGTTGTAACGCGATTTTTTGAGCTCAGAACAAGAATCGAAATTTTATTGAAAGAAAAGAGTCTTTCTCTGGCTGAGTTACGCAACAATGACTGGTTATGGAAATCAGCATTTTATACAGATTTAACTAATATATGAATGACCTTAATTTAAACTTACAACGAGCAAATCAGTCTGATTTATATGCTTACATTATATTCTTTCGACAAAAAGTTTGGTTTCAATTCCATTTTTTTTAAAGTTTCACTCATTTTTAATACATGCAAAATATTCAATCAGCAAACTGAGACTCTATTTCCAGTAGATTTTGCAATTCAAGCTTTCAGTGCTTTAAAAGTAAATTTTGAGTATCGTTTTGCTGATTTTGATGAAATTGCAAACATCAAGATATTTCAAAATCCCATTAACGCTCACATAGAAGCCCTTGCTTCAGAAGTTCAAGCGGAAATAATTTATTTGCAGCGTAGCGATATTTTTAAAGAAAAATACTTAACTTTTTCATTGCCGGAATTTTATAAGAATCTTCCACTCATAGAGTTTGAAATGAAATGAAATGAAATGAAATCTTTCAGTTTTACGTACCACGGTTATGCCAGTCAGGCTAAAGGTGACGGTAATGTTGAGAAATGAATGAAGTTGTGGAATGAATAAAGTGGGAGAGCCCCAAGAAAACCCACGAGCACGGTGTTTGTCCACCACTATGTCCACACGGCGCGAGCTGGAATCGAACCAGGACCTCAAACACCGGAGGTGAACGTTCTACCACTGAGCCACCGCGCCACCTTCACACAGTTTGAACACATGCATACATTTGCTCGTGGCATTCTTTCCACTATACGAACTACTATCTGTGTGAAACAACATTCTCCAAAATCAAATATACAAAAAGGAAAGAAAAAAAGATTCAAGTGAACTGTTGAGCATTTGAAATCGCTGTTGATAATTTCCACTAGTAAACTTGGTCTACATAGACAGTTCTGAGTAGAAAATCGCAGCTACATAAAACTCATTAATCATAATTATAATGTTTGATTTCATTTATATAAAATACCTACGTGTGTCACACATTCTAAGTTTTTAGGATGAATCTCATATCTTTAATTACAAAAAATGTTTAATTTGATTATGTAAAAGAATTATTGAGTTTCTTAGTTGATCATACAAGACATGATTATTATTTAGTATAATTTACTTAGTAAATTTTATATTTAATCAAAACAATCCGTAGTTTGGAGACCCCTGGAGTCAAAGATAGTATTTCGCTCTTGATTCCCTTAATGGTATACAACCCACTTAACTAATTTATAAAGGTGGTTGCATATAAGCAAGGGTTTGTCGGTAATTTCTAACGTCACATCGATAACTTCGTACTTACACAATAACATTTTACTGTGCAATATTGTCAGAAAACATACAGTATATCTCATTTGATTTGTCTGTGCATGCAGCAAAATTGCGAACTAATTTCCTTATTTACGAGTGATATCATGCAGTTATTCTCAAGAGAAAACTTGCTTTGAAATTGATTAGTTACGTATTTTATATCTTAAATAAAAAATAGTAATTTTATAATAATACATAGAAAGCAAACCTTAATAGCAATAGTCTAATACACCCTTCTCAAGTTCATATGTAGTTTTAGAGGAAGGGCGCAAATAAATACATAATTGTGTCAAATGGTTTTGAGCACGACTTCAAGACCAACAGCTGCCATTTCTTTAGCATTTATTGATATCTTTATCGTGTATATTCAATTAATCGTTCAGTTGTGGTGTAGGGGGTTTCTGATTTGGTTTCAGTCCATATGAGTTTGTGGTGATGGATAACATGATTTCTGAGTTTTCTCGGGGTTCATCTGTTTCTTCCCATTTTCTCAAGCTTCAAATTTTTTCACAACCACTTACTTCCATTAATCTTGTTGCGAGAAAATTTTAAAAATCTTTAAACGCATTGGTAGTTCTGATAATAATCTAACTGTAGTTCCATATTTCATAGTATCGGTGCTAAAAACAAAGGACTCTAAATTTCAAACAAACAAACAAGCTTACATTCACCCACTTACTTTAATCTATAGGGGATAACCGAAGAGCACTGAAGTTTCCATCCTTTTTCATATCATGAAAAGTAATATTTAATGATGTCTCTTAAGCTAAAGGCAAAATGGAATTACAATTACAAATAAGGGATAGCGAAAAAAATGAGGGAATGATAAAGAAAACGAGTGAATGGAAATAAAATCACCAACCAATTAAAAATCAGGAGATAACCAACGGAACTAATGTTGCTTTTATCAAGCTTATCACGTCCTGAATGAATACTACAAACTTCTATACAGAGGTAGTTACTCTACTTTTAACATTTATTAGTGCCCATTTGTATAAGTGCATATTTAAGACATTAAATTGATGCTTAATCAGTATATGTGTAAAGGGATGCAATGTTTCAAAATATTAATCATATGTCTTTCTTCTTAAATCTTTTTGTAAGTAGTATTTTCTGATAACATAAGCTCAGAGCAAAAGCTTTATAGCAAATTATACGATTTTATTTTCCCTACTCCTACCTAAGAATATTAATACTCCCTCCGAGTATTGAGAGATGGATGTTGATTTATTTACGTGATTTGTGTCT
Organism: Thermobia domestica; assembly: GCF_964235325.1. Lineage (NCBI taxonomy): Eukaryota > Metazoa > Arthropoda > Insecta > Zygentoma > Lepismatidae > Thermobia > Thermobia domestica. The sequence continues at coordinate 98,282,534 of NC_137468.1, forward strand.
GTATCATGAATATATTTTTGTAATGTGCACCGACACATAAGAGTATAATTTACTTTCCTAGGCGATATAATCATGAACGTAATGTCGGAACAAGCAGTATATTTCTACAATCCAGCTCTTTTGAACTGGTTGGTCAGATGGAGTTCAACACTCCTTTTAGGACATAGGCTGTATAAGACGTGGACAGTGGTGACGTCAGTTTTATTTTTTCGAGGGCAAACGGAAGCGTAGAGGAATTTTGGGAGGCAGTTATTTTTTGAGTACTAGAATGGGTAGCAAGACTATCCATGGCTTTGGATTGATTATTTTAACGAAAGAAACACTGACCAAAGCTTAAAACCCACTGTATTTTAAATTATAATAAGTAACGATTTCGGATATCTAACATATCCTTCTTCAGAATAAAATGGCGGAACGTAATTAGTTGGAAAATGAACAAGGAGACTTACGGGATTGGCTTAAGGCTTCAGCAAATAGAATAAAAATTTATAACAATGACTATATATATGTCTGTTAAAAGAATTTAAACTTTTTCATAACAATGACTATATATATATCCGTTACAAATTTAAAATTTGTCGTAACAATACTACATATATGTCTGTATTTCATTTATGTTTGATATTGTCTGAAGGAGGATATGTTACATATCCGAAACCGTTACTTATTATAATTTAAAATACAATGGGTTTTAAGCTTTGGTCAGTATTTCTTTTGTTAGAATGGATAGTTTTATATTACATGATTTACATTCAAATACATCGTATGTCTGGGGGAAAAGAATCAGGGAAGAGGGTTAGCCTCTGAGGGGCTCCCATCCCCCTTGCCTCCCTCTGGCGTCGTCACTGGACGTAGATCTACAGTTTGTGAGACTTGAACCACCGAAATGGTTCAAGATGTTATCAATGTTCTACCGGGAATCGAACCCAGAACCTGGTACACCAGACGTAACGTCATAGCAGGATAGGAGAGGATAATATAAAATTGGCTCTTACAAAAAAAAAATGAATTGTTTTTCCGAGGATAGTATTTCCTGACAAGTTTATGTTACTGTGGTAATGTGTAGCTGCTACTTGTCAGCTCAAAATCTCAGATAACTTGCCAATAAATCGAAACATTGGGGAGGTCAAAACTGACAAGTTGCGCCCAGGATTTTGTAAAATTTATACGTGATAGACCGTACCTGGCTTGCATTTAAATGCAAAGAAAATGAAACATATTGTATGTCAAAAGGGTAAAAATTGGTAAGAAGGGAAAAAGCTATTAGGATAGGTTAATCTACTCGGAACTACTCGTAGGTTTAGGCGTTGCTTCCCTCATCGTTCCATTGGTGGATCGACGCTCGTCCATTCGTAGGTCTCCTTGATCTCTTCTTTCAGGTAGACGATAAAGTTTATGGAAGTTACGGTCCAGTGAGACTCAAACAACGAAGCCGATGTGCCTACGATGATTAACTCAAACCGAGATTAAAATAACTTTGTAAACGATGAAACGTTATCATTAATGACTAACCAATATTAAAGATAGTTAATGCTCTTAACGCTAGAGCAAGGTATGACTTCTAATAACTCCAAATCGTAGTTTGCGCTGTTATGTGTCGCATATCAAACTTCTACTACTTGTTCCAAAACTCTTCCAATGGTTTTATCTTAACATCCCTCTAGTTATTTCCTGGTTCATCTACCATTTCTTCCGTAACGTTGAAACGTGGTAACTATATATATTAACCATAGGTGAGGTGATGATAGGAATGCGGACAGGGAAGCAATCTGTTGTTTTATTCATCAAGAAATTACATGTGTAAGAATAAGACGACAGACAACAGGAAATCTTCCTTGTCTGTAAACTAAATGAATTTTTGAAAAGGATTGAAATGTGACTTTAACATTAATCAAACGATGATGCATTTCATTGAGTTTAATTTAAAATAAAATGTCCCAACATTCAAAATAAAATAGCTCATAATGTATGAAGGTAAATAACAATTTCAGATATCTTCACAGTAACGAACCTTCCTAAGCACTGAGCTAATTAATTCGTTGGTTGAAGGACTATAATTGGTACAGTGTAACAATTTATGCCTCTCCACCTTTAACATTATGCACTAATAGTTGTACAGTCTGACTGCTGCAATCTACTGCAGATATTTACATTACTACACACTCCTTAGATAACTGAACGTTGAGAATCCAACCAAACAATATATTTTAATATTCTTTATGAACACCGTATCTGTATTTTATTTTGGTTAAAGAAAAAAGAAAACACGAAACATCTCAGTACTTTTAAAAAATGTGCATATATTAAATGATAAGGCCTGTAAATGTTCAGTTTTTTTTATGAATCTTCTGATGCAAGTAAGAGCAAGGGGTCGTAATATATATAGTTCTGCAATATTTCGTTTTTATCATACCAGACACACACTTATTTGAAATGTGCTTACAGTAAATCATTGTGGGTATACGTGATTCGCCTTTCGAAGTAATTTTTCTAATACTGTCTTTTTTATGTCTCTCATTTTACAATGAAAAGAAAAAAGAAATACACGAATAAACGGAAAAGGGGAATGTAAAAAGAACAAATATAATGGGAAAGAACAAAATGAAAGAGAAATTATAAAGTCTTAGATAAATTGTGCCTAGTATTGCATTGTCTCTTAATGTATATAAATATATATATCCATAAAAAACAAACTGTTTTATATCGTAAATCTTCTTTTTAGCTTCTTAGGAGAAGGAAAAAGGTTATGGACATTAAAAGAAGAACTCAAAAGAAATGGATAAGGTTTTCCGAGAAAGAATGGATATGGAGACAGGAAGTACGTAAAAGCCGTAGAGAAATGAAGGAGAAAAAGGAAGTCAGATTACGAAACATGAGACAAAATCACCATGCCTATGATAACAAAAGAAACGAAAACCTCCATTAAAAGATAGTCCAAGGTTCTCATAATGTTCTTAGTAATTACGCGTATGCAGTCCTCTTTTATAGAATACCAACGAAAAGAGTAGTTTTACAGCAGTTTCTGTATTTTCTGTAGATCATATATGCAAAATTATACATTTATCTATATCTATCTATCTATCTATCTATCTATCTATCAATCAATATATATATATATATATATATATATATACAGTAGTTTCTCGCTAATCTGAACTAATTGGGACCGAACCTTATTTGGATTACTTGATTGTTCGGATTAGTCGGAATAAGAGTAAAATTGCGGTTTGAAGCGGGTGTGAACGGGTCTACTGTGTTGTAATATATAGCGTATAGTATTTCAAAACACGTTTTCTGACTACAGTATATGTACTGTGCTGGAAAAACGTTTCAAATGTTGGAAAAACTTGATGCCTTTATTTTTCCACGTACAGTAGTTACAGATCTTTCCGTTAGGGGTATTATTATCTTATTACAGTACTTATTCTACTACATTACTGTATTTCCCTCATACTAAACCTATAAATTTCAATATTGTATAGTACGTACTGCATTCTATTTCGAACCCTGTGTAATTGTCGTAATATGACTTAAGGCCTAAATACAGGTATTAAAGAAAAAAACTATGTTTAACGAAAGTTCACTTCGTTTTCTACGAAAACATGCACCCATTATCATCTTTTTAGTTCTTGATTTCCTGAAACTACATATTTTCGTCACAAAATAAATGAATAAAATAAAATAAAATTTTCCTACCTTACCTATTTGGATTACCGGGACTCCACAGATTTCCGTAGTAAACAAATGGTTCAAGAGTTACGAAGTCACAAACATAGCCACTTTCATTATATGTATGAACCACAAGGTCGAAACCGATAAAAATTTCAAAACAGATGAGTTTTGGACCTGGTCTGTTTTTTGTCATATCATTTTACCATTGCAACTTAGGAGAGGGGAAAGGGGGAGATATTTAAGAATGATCGAAAATGGCCGACATTATAGGTATCGAATACATAGTTTTCTGGGTTGCTAAGATGAACAGTGACCCTTCCGATGCCGTTTAAATCCAAATTCAGCCATGCAATTTGGGGTCGGAGGAGGAGGAAGATATATATTTAAAAATGATCGAAAATTACCAATATCAGTGTCGAATTTATAGTTTTCGGGGTCGATGAGATAACCAGTGAAACTTCCGATGCTGTTTTAGTCCAAATTCAGCCCTATTTGCCCAAAGTGAAACGTATTCTCCCTGTGCGAAGTACGGGTATTCTGTTAGTAATATATAAAGAAAATTTGAACAACCTGAATAATATCTGAAATGGAATACATTTCGTTATACTTTGCCTTCAAGATTATGTTTATCATCTGCTTACTAACAACATTTCTAAGAGTAATGGATACTCGATTTACTAAACTAAATTATTATAAATCAAGATTATGCTAGATAATAATAAAATCTGACGAAAGAAAGCATTATATAACGTGTGTGATGAAGGCAATGATATGCTGCCGAAACTGCACTCAAAAACATATGTGGTATATGTAAAAACGTAGGTTATATGCGTAAATCATGTAGTTTTTAGAATTAACGTAAAACCCTATGTAACATCCTGTAGAAAACGTATAACTGAAATTTTATGTTTTATACGTACTGTACTATATGTATAAGTGTTCCGAATAAACGTACTTTCCGTACAAAACAAAGAACTATATTTGGCTGTCAGGATCTCACATACAAATAAACATATAAAACATATAGCTGACATATGTAACATACGTATACAAAAGACTTAGACGTCAGACATCTTGGAACGGCATGATGTGACATCTAAGCGGGAAAAGGCAGTACGTATGTAGCGTATGCCAATAACGTATGCTCCGTATAGATTTCCGTAGTAAACATATGTTCTCCGTATATTTGAAGAATATACCGCTGTCCGAATAACAGATTTTTCTCAATGTTTAGCATGAATTAATACTAAAAAATTGTTGTTTCCTTCAAATTATATTTCCATTTATATACGCAATACCAAAGCTGGAATGTGCAGCATTTATCAAGTTTATACTTACGAATTTATACTCAATGGAAACTTGTTAATATAAAATTCACATCTTTTTTTTTTTTAAAAAAAAAAACAAGCTTTAGGATTGCAGAAGGAATGAAAGAGTAATGTGTTCTAAGTATATAAAGAGAGGTTAAAAACTTTTATAAAATATAAAATGACAGCTTTTAGAGAGACATTGATACATATTTGTTATTGGAGTTATTAGGGATGCGCACGAGACAAGATTTGAGACTGTCTCGTCTCGAAAATGTGCTGCAAAAGTGATGTCTCGACTCGAAAAATATATATTTTTCTATTGGAAGAGCTGTGTCTCGACTCGAATTTTGTCAGGAAAATTCTGTCTCGACTCGACTCGAACGCATCCCTAGAGTTATTGTAGTAATCTACTGTTTTGAGACATGAACGTAGGATTAATGAACGTCCAAAATTGAGGTATAAATATGTATTGCTTTGATACGTAGGTGTATGGTTAGTAAACGTCCGAAATTCAGGTATAAATATATACCACCTTATGCAGAGTCGTTTTGAGGTAAGATTAGCGTCATACTAAAAATCTGACTACTGCAGGAAACTTATGTTAGTCGAACTCTTTAGTATGAGTAGTAATGGCCCCACTTGGCCTCACTTTTTGGCCCCTGGGTCCCTGCCTCAGGACCCATGGTCCCTGGCCGGGGTCAATGACCTAGGGGTACATAGGACCACCCCCTCTAAATTTTGGCAGGGGTACCTTGGCCCACCCCCTAAATTTTGGCAGGGGTACATAGGACCACCCCCCTTAAATTTTGGAAATTGCCAAATCTAAAAATTTGGTATAGTAGCCTAGGACCATAGTATGTACCTCTATTAGTATTGGGTGTCTATGTCGTTCCCTTTCATGAGTAAAAAATTGCCAAAAATTCAAATTTCGGAGGTTTTTGACCTAATTTATCCCCTTTGATGAGGTGTTATTACCCTATATGGTTATATGGGCGTATACAGGGGTCCATTACCTTTCATAAGACATGGGTATATTAATGCACCCCTTGAAAAATTTGGGAGGGGTACCTTGGCCCACCCCTTCAATTTTGGAAATTGCCCAATTTCAACATTGGGTATTATAGTATAGAACCCTAATATGTACTATGATAAATTTGGGTGGTCCACCTCATTCCCTTTTAGGGGTACATAGGACCACCCCCCTTAAATTTTGGAAATTGCCAAATCTAAAAATTTGGTGTGGTAGCCTAGGACCATAGTATGTACCTCTATCAGTATTGGGTGTCTATGTCGTTCCCTTTCATGGGTAAAAAATTGCCAAAAATTTAAATTTCGGGTTTTTTTGACCTAATTTATCCCCTTTGATGAGGTATTATTACCCTATATAGTTATATGGACGTATACAGGGGTCCATTACTTTTCATAACATATGGGTATATTAATGCACCCCTTGAAAATTTTGGGAGGGGTACCTTGGCCCACCCCTTAAATTTTGGAAATTGACCAATTTAAACATTGGGTATTATAGTACAGGACCCTAATATGTATCATGATAAATTTGGGCGGTCCACCTCGTTTCCTTCCAGGGGCACAAAATTGCCAAAATATAAACGTAAGCAATACGTTATACCACGTGTTTGATTTTTGGTCGATTTTATCCCCTTTGATGAGATGTTATTACCTTATATGGTTATATGGTCATGTATAGGGGTCCATTACCTTTCATAAGATATCGGTATATTTGTACACTCCTTTAAAAATTTGGGAGGGGTACTTTGGCCCACCCCTTAAATTTTGGAAATTGCCCAATTTAAACATTTGGTATTATAGTACCGGACCTTAACATGTATTATGATAAATTTGGGTGTTTCACCTCGTTCCCTTTTAGGGGTACAAAATTGTCAAAATATAAACGTAAGCAATACGTTGTACCACGTGTTTGGTCTTTTGGCCCAATTTATCCTCTTGGATGAGGTTCTATTACCTTATATGGTTATATGGTTATGTATAGGGGTCTATTCCTATCATAAGACATAGGTACATTTGTGCACCCCGGGAGGGGTACCTTGGCCCACCCCTTCATTTTTAGAAATTGCCCAATTTAAACATTTGGTATTATAGTACTGGACCTTAACATGTATTATTATGATAAATTTGGGTGTTCCACCTCGTTCCCTTTTAGGGGTACAAAATTGTCAAAAATATAAACGTAAGCAATACGTTGTACCACGTGTTTGGTCTTTTGGACCAATTTATCCTTTTGGATGAGGTTCTATTACCTTATATGGTTATATGGTTATGTATAGGGGTCTATTCCTATCATAAGACATAGGTACATTTGTGCACTCCTTTAAAAATTTGGGAGGGGAGCTTTGGCCCACCCCTTAAATTTTGGAAATTGACCAATTTAAACATTTGGTATTATAGTACCGGACCTTAACATGTATTATGATAAATTTGGGTGTTTCACCTCGTTCCCTTTTAGGGGTACAAAATTGTCAAAATATAAACGTAAGCAATACGTTGTACCACGTGTTTGGTCTTTTGGCCCAATTTATCCTCTTGGATGAGGTTCTATTACCTTATATGGTTATATGGTTATGTATAGGGGTCTATTCCCTATCATAAGACATAGGTACATTTGTGCACTCCGGGAGGGGTACTTTGGCCCACCCCTTAAATTTTGGAAATTGCTCATTTTATATATTTGGTATTATAGTACCGGACCTTAACATGTATTATTATGATAAATTTGGGTGTACCACCTCGTTCCCTTTTAGGGGTACGAAATTGCCAAATTTTAGTACAACCACGTGTTTGGTCTTTTGGCCCAATTTATCCTCTTGGATGAGGTCCTATTACCTTATATGGTTATATGGTCATGTATAGGGGTCCATTACCTATCATAAGACATAGGTACATTTGTGCACTCTTTAAATTTTTTTGGGAGGGGTACTTTGGCCCACCCCTTAAATTTTGGAAATTGCTCATTTTATATATTTGGTATTATAGTACTGGACCCTAACATGTATTATGATAAATTTGGGTAGTTCACCTTGTTCTCTTTCATGCGTAAAAAAAAAATTGCCAAATTTTACTACAACCACGTGTTTGGTATTTTGGTTCACCCCTTGGATGAGGTCCTATTACCTTATATGATTATATGGTTATGTATATTGGTCCATTCCCTATTATAACACATGGGTATATTGATGCACCCTTTAAAAAATTTGGGAGGGGTATCTTGACTCATCCACTCAGTTTTAGAAATTGATTAATATAAGCATTTGGTATCTTCGTACAGGTCTTCAATATGTACCACTATAAATTTGGATGGTCCACATCGTTCCCTTTCATGGGTAAAGAACTACCAAAAATCAAATTTCGGATGTTATTGACCCCTATTTAATACGTTATATGGTTTATTACCTCTATATGTTTATGTTCTCTTTTAAATTTGGGAATTATCAAATAACAAAATTCGGTAAACGTTTTCTAGGACCCATTGGTATTCCTCTTATGGCCAAATATTCAAAATTTAAAGGTTATTGACCGGCTTTATTATTGAATAAGTACAGGATTTATTACTTTTTCATAAGACACAGGTGTATTTGTGTACCAATCTTAAATTTTGGGAGGGGTACATTTCTTATTGTCATATCAATAATTGGTAATTGTTCTTTGGGTAAATCATTGTGATCACGTGATCAGTTATTGACCTATGATGGGATTAGGAGTCCAGGACATTGGTACATTTAAACTTTGTAGGATAATTTGAGAATGCGTCATTGGTATTGATTATTCCCCGCCAAATATAAACGTAAGCAATACGATGTACCACGTGATTGACCTTGATGAGGTAGTGTACAGGGATACATAGCTATCCTTATTGAATCTTATGACTCATAGTCTTAAGGGAATACATGCTACAACACTGGCAAAGTTATTGTTAATGCAATTTCATTGGTTGATCACTATCTTTCGTGCAATCTGATTGGTTGATCACTATCTTTCGTGCAATCTGATTGGTTGCTGATATTCCAATCTTTGCTGTATTCAGTTTTAAGTTTTGTTGTTTGAAATTTTTTTGTTTCGAAATTTTTTGTTTGAAACTTTGGTTTGAAATTTTTTCGTTTGAAATTTTTAGTTTGAAAATTTTGTTTCTAGTTTTGTTTTAAAAAATTTTTGTTTGAAATTTTTTGTTTCAAAATTTTGTTTGAAATTTTTTTCGTTTCAAAACTAAAAAAATATTTGTTTGAAATTTTAGTTTAAAAAATGTTCGAATTTTTTTCTGTTTAAAATTTTTTGTTTGAACATTTTTGTTTCGAAATTTTTGTTTCAAATTTTTAAGTTTATGCACTCATTAGTGAAGAACCGAAACTGCTTAGAAGAAAATTTGGTTTGAATTTTTTTCTTTGAAAATTTGTTTCGAAATTTTTCGTTTCCAAATTTTTTTGTTTAAATTTTTTGTTTCGAAAGTTTTGTTTGAAATTTTTTGTTTGAAACTTTGGTTTGACATTTTTAAAAGTTTGTGCACTCATTAGTAAAGAACCGGAACTGTTAGAACTAAAACCTCTGGCAACATTGTGGTGCAATAGTACACGTCAGAACATAGGGTTGTACTTGAAATGAAAAAACACAATTCATTGAAATGGATCATTTTATTACACTCCACATACATCCATACCAGATAGTGGTTCTGGATATTGTCGATACAATGTATTTTGAACTTCTTGCACTAGTTTGTCTTTAGCATATAATTTTAATTCCAATTGAAGTCTTTTAAGGTCTATTGCAATATCAATTGGTGGAAACTCAATGTCCATTTGATCACAAATAAACTGTTTATCAATACAGGTATGCACCCACGAACGATGTTGACAACCATCACAATATCTAGATACATGTTGTACAATATGCATAACACATTTTTCAAAATAGTACTTTTTCAGGAATATACTTGTTTTGTTACACACTTCCACTGCATGTTTCACACACTGAAATACGCTGATGAATTTGTTCCATTCTGTTTGCGTTAGATACACCATGTTGCGATGGACATGGAATGTACTCTTTTTACGTAACAGCACCATCTTCTCTTCGAGGACTGTACGCATCACCACTTCATGATTTGAGCCTAATGATTTGACTATGGTCACATTTAGCTCATCATGAAAATAATCGTTCATTTGGTCGATTCGTGCCATTCTTCACAGGTCAGTTGTACACCAAATTGTTCTGCTTTGCCCAATCGAATCACTGGTTCAAATGTTCTAGCACTGATACCAATCATCACATGTTTTGTTTGAAATATATTTATTGGATAATAGCTTGCGAAGATGAACTCTTTATCGTTAGAAGTACACATCTTTCCTCCTGAAAAGCACTTGCTCAAATGATTTCGTGGGATGACAGTGTATTGGTTGATTTATAGAACTACGGCTGACGTCATAGGAAGGAATGTGCTGACGTTTGAATTCATGGTTTCATCACAGTTGCTGACGTCATGCTGACCAACCAAATTCATACAACTATGTCTGACGTCAAAGGAATGTGCTGATTCATGATTTTATCACAATTGCTGACGAATCCGGCTATGTACTAAATTCAAATTGATGACTTCGACCCAAGAATCCTTTGTAACATAAAGATACAGATCCAGTATTTAAGAAACGCAGCAGTTCTTCTTGTTTTGATGCCTCCATGGGTAAATATCTTGCTGGTAAAATTATATTCTTATCATTTTCAAGCTTCACTACGATTCTTAATCCAAACTTTGTAGGAATCATTTGGCTAGCTAAGATTCTATGAGGTACATTCTGTTGTAAATCAGTAATCTTGGTAAATGATTTCATCACATCACGTGTGTTTAGAAACTGCAGACAAGTAGCCATGATGACGTTATTATGAATACTAACTCCAACGATACTTATATATGATGCAAAACTGATGACGTTGCATTATCGTGTTCTGACGTGTACTATTGCACCATGTTCTGACGTGTACTATTGCACCACAATGTTGCCAGAGGTTTTAGTTCTAACAGTTCCGGTTCTTTACTAATGAGTGCACAAACTTTTAAAAATGTCAAACCAAAGTTTCAAACAAAAAATTTCAAACAAAACTTTCGAAACAAAAAATTTAAACAAAAAAATTTGGAAACGAAAAATTTCGAAACAAATTTTCAAAGAAAAAAATTCAAACCAAATTTTCTTCTAAGCAGTTTCGGTTCTTCACTAATGAGTGCATAAACTTAAAAATTTGAAACAAAAATTTCGAAACAAAAATGTTCAAACAAAAAATTTTAAACAGAAAAAAATTCGAACATTTTTTAAACTAAAATTTCAAACAAATATTTTTTTAGTTTTGAAACGAAAAAATTTCAAACAAAATTTTGAAACAAAAAATTTCAAAACAAAAAATTTTTAAACAAAAAAAAATTTGAAACAAAAATTTCAAACAAAAATTTTTTAAAACAAAACTAGAAACAAAATTTTCAAACTAAAAATTTCAAACGAAAAAATTTCAAACCAAAGTTTCAAACAAAAAATTTCGAAACAAAAAAATTTCAAACAACAAAACTTAAAACTGAATACAGCAAAGATTTGAAAATCAGCAACCAATCAGATTGCACGAAAGATAGTGATCAACCAATCAGATTGCACGAAAGATAGTGATCAACCAATGAAATTGCATTAACAATAACTTTGCCAGTGTTGTAGCATGTATTCCCTTAAGACTATGAGTCATAAGATTCAATAAGGATAGCTATGTATCCCTGTACACTACCTCATCAAGGTCAATCACGTGGTACATCGTATTGCTTACGTTTATATTTGGCGGGGAATAATCAATACCAATGACGCATTCTCAAATTATCCTACAAAGTTTAAATGTACCAATGTCCTGGACTCCTAATCCCATCATAGGTCAATAACTGATCACGTGATCACAATGATTTACCCAAAGAACAATTACCAATTATTGATATGACAATAAGAAATGTACCCCTCCCAAAATTTAAGATTGGTACACAAATACACCTGTGTCTTATGAAAAAGTAATAAATCCTGTACTTATTCAATAATAAAGCCGGTCAATAACCTTTAAATTTTGAATATTTGGCCATAAGAGGAATACCAATGGGTCCTAGAAAACGTTTACCGAATTTTGTTATTTGATAATTCCCAAATTTAAAAGAGAACATAAACATATAGAGGTAATAAACCATATAACGTATTAAATAGGGGTCAATAACATCCGAAATTTGATTTTTGGTAGTTCTTTACCCATGAAAGGGAACGATGTGGACCATCCAAATTTATAGTGGTACATATTGAAGACCTGTACGAAGATACCAAATGCTTATATTAATCAATTTCTAAAACTGAGTGGATGAGTCAAGATACCCCTCCCAAATTTTTTAAAGGGTGCATCAATATACCCATGTGTTATAATAGGGAATGGACCAATATACATAACCATATAATCATATAAGGTAATAGGACCTCATCCAAGGGGTGAACCAAAATACCAAACACGTGGTTGTAGTAAAATTTGGCAATTTTTTTTTTACGCATGAAAGAGAACAAGGTGAACTACCCAAATTTATCATAATACATGTTAGGGTCCAGTACTATAATACCAAATATATAAAATGAGCAATTTCCAAAATTTAAGGGGTGGGCCAAAGTACCCCTCCCAAAAAAATTTAAAGAGTGCACAAATGTACCTATGTCTTATGATAGGTAATCGATCCCTATACATGACCATATAACCATATAAGGTAATAGGACCTCATCCAAGAGGATAAATTGGGCCAAAAGACCAAACACGTGGTTGTACTAAAATTTGGCAATTTCGTACCCCTAAAAGGGAACGAGGTGGTACACCCAAATTTATCATAATAATACATGTTAAGGTCCGGTACTATAATACCAAATATATAAAATGAGCAATTTCCAAAATTTAAGGGGTGGGCCAAAGTACCCCTCCCGGAGTGCACAAATGTACCTATGTCTTATGATAGGGAATAGACCCCTATACATAACCATATAACCATATAAGGTAATAGAACCTCATCCAAGAGGATAAATTGGGCCAAAAGACCAAACACGTGGTACAACGTATTGCTTACGTTTATATTTTGACAATTTTGTACCCCTAAAAGGGAACGAGGTGGAACACCCAAATTTATCATAATAATACATGTTAAGGTCCAGTACTATAATACCAAATGTTTAAATTGGTCAATTTCCAAAATTTAAGGGGTGGGCCAAAGTACCCCTCCCAAATTTTTAAAGGAGTGCACAAATGTACCTATGTCTTATGATAGGAATAGACCCCTATACATAACCATATAACCATATAAGGTAATAGAACCTCATCCAAGAGGATAAATTGGGCCAAAAGACCAAACACGTGGTACAACGTATTGCTTACGTTTATATTTTGACAATTTTGTACCCCTAAAAGGGAACGAGGTGAAACACCCAAATTTATCATAATACATGTTAAGGTCCGGTACTATAATACCAAATGTTTAAATTGGGCAATTTCCAAAATTTAAGGGGTGGGCCAAAGTACCCCTCCCAAATTTTTAAAGGAGTGTACAAATATACCGATATCTTATGAAAGGTAATGGACCCCTATACATGACCATATAACCATATAAGGTAATAACATCTCATCAAAGGGGATAAAATCGACCAAAAATCAAACACGTGGTATAACGTATTGCTTACGTTTATATTTTGGCAATTTTGTGCCCCTGGAAGGAAACGAGGTGGACCGCCCAAATTTATCATGATACATATTAGGGTCCTGTACTATAATACCCAATGTTTAAATTGGTCAATTTCCAAAATTTAAGGGGTGGGCCAAGGTACCCCTCCCAAATTTTCAAGGGGTGCATTAATATACCCATATGTTATGAAAAGTAATGGACCCCTGTATACGTCCATATAACTATATAGGGTAATAATACCTCATCAAAGGGGATAAATTAGGTCAAAAAACCCCGAAATTTAAATTTTTGGCAATTTTTTACCCATGAAAGGGAACGACATAGACACCCAATACTGATAGAGGTACATACTATGGTCCTAGGCTACCACACCAAATTTTTAGATTTGGCAATTTCCAAAATTTAAGGGGGGTGGTCCTATGTACCCCTAAAAGGGAATGAGGTGGACCACCCAAATTTATCATAGTACATATTAGGGTCCTATACTATAATACCCAATGTTGAAATTGGGCAATTTCCAAAATTGAAGGGGTGGGCCAAGGTACCCCTCCCAAATTTTTCAAGGGGTGCATTAATATACCCATGTCTTATGAAAGGTAATGGACCCCTGTATACGCCCATATAACCATATAGGGTAATAACACCTCATCAAAGGGGATAAATTAGGTCAAAAACCTCCGAAATTTGAATTTTTGGCAATTTTTTACTCATGAAAGGGAACGACATAGACACCCAATACTAATAGAGGTACATACTATGGTCCTAGGCTACTATACCAAATTTTTAGATTTGGCAATTTCCAAAATTTAAGGGGGGTGGTCCTATGTACCCCTGCCAAAATTTAGGGGGTGGGCCAAGGTACCCCTGCCAAAATTTAGAGGGGGTGGTCCTATGTACCCCTAGGTCATTGACCCCGGCCAGGGACCATGGGTCCTGAGGCAGGGACCCAGGGGCCAAAAAGTGAGGCCAAGTGGGGCCATTACTACTGTATGGCACTAATCATGCGTCAAAACGACTCTGCATAAGGCCCATAATGTTTTGAGACATAAACGTAGGATTGACGAATGTTCGAAATTGATTTTTAGATACGTAGAGCCTTATGCAGAGTTGTTTCGACGTATGATTAACGTCATACTAAAGGTCTGACTACTGCAGGAAACATATGTTCGTCGAACTCTTTAGTATGGCACTAATCACGCGTCAGAACGACTCTGCATAAGGGCCATAATGTTTCGAGATATGAACTAGGGTTAAAGAACATCTAAAATTGAGGTAAAAAATAATAAACTTATATAAGTATTACATCTTGCTATAATTATATGAAGTGTCCCGGAGATTCAAGAAAAAATTAAATGAATTCTTTAAGTTTTACGTCCCACGTTATGCCGCCTACGCTAACGGAGACGATGATGATGAGAAATGAATCAAATGCTGGAATGAAGAAATTGGGAGGAAACGGGAGAACCAAGAAAAAACCAACGCACTTGATGTTTGTCCATCACAAAGCTCACTTGGTACGAACTGGGATCGAACCAACGATCCATTGCACCAGAGGTAAACGTTCTACCGCTGAGCCACGGTGGCTTGCAGACTCAAGAATCAAAACACCGCTTGTGATTAAAAAAATTGTGTAATATTTAACAGTTCGCGACATTACTTATTTTTCTCGTGAAACTGAAAATATAATATTTTTTCTATTAAAAAGCAAGACAATTGGGTCGTTCTTCCGACAGAATTTCTTAGATGTTTTTCAGCGAGATGAGGTACAGAACGAGAATTCTGATTTCTATATAAAAGTAACAGGCACTACGGTAAAGATTTGTTAGATCAGGGTATGATTCACTTCCATTACAAATGTCCGTTGCGGTGATAAAGACAAATTGATTACATACGACATTTAACGAAGACTAAGATAGACAGGCATATACACGAAGAAAAAGAGAAAAAATAAAGAAAGAAAGAAAGAAAGAAAGAAAGAAAGGATAAGAGAGAGAGAGAGAGCTTTATGACAAGTCAAGTACTTAGTGACAGTAGTATTAATGGCGCGACAAATCTTCCGAACAACCATTACACTTTATACAACAGAAATGGGTATTCAAACCACAAAACACTCTCCCTTGAAGCGCACATTTAATATAGAATGACAAGCCGCCAGATCTTTGATGCGTAAACAGAATTCTACCATGGACAACAATTTTTATCATATTCCCAACATCATATGTCGCGATAGTTAAAAAAGAAGTCACTGGCAAAGCTAGATTTTATGTTATATTATTAAATTTTGAATCAATTGTTTATTTGGAATGATCAATAGAATTACTTCATTAGATTAACAAATTGGCAATGAATCGAACAGCGCACAATGTCAAAATTGTTAGGAAAAAAGTTGAAAAATTATTTAGAAAGTTACTATCTTGAAGGTTAATTTTTAAAAATTCTTCTTTGTATAAGTTTAGCGTCCCTTTTCTGCACTGAGGCTATATGAGAGAAATTCGCCTACAGTTTAAGGTGAAGTCCAAACTGCAGCAAAGCGTTCAATACTTTCCCGTTTGAAATTGAACCCGAGACCACATGAGTGAAAAGTATGCGCGCTATCCACTAGACCACTCTATGTTAAAGTTGTTTTTTTTGAAAGTTCAATTTCTATACTTAATGGTTTAATGATCAGGCTTGAAGTACATAATGATACTATGCATGATAGGAATTGATCTCTTCTCAATTACACTTTAACCTTTAAGTTCTCAGAGATCGCATTGTATAAGCTCAGTTTAAGGTCGGGTGCATATTTACCAGACAATAAGACAACCAATCTGAAGAATAGTACTGTGAGTAATGCAACAAACGGTTTGTACTGCATATTCGTTTGTGTACTTGCTAAACAAAGACCTCTCCAAACTAGAGATTGGAACACGGTCAATCACTCACGGGTTACTCCCTGAATCTTCTTCAGCCTCTCTTTTCCTCAATTTGGTTGTCCTGGCTCTGGTCCATATGTGGCCGGCCTAACTCCGTAGTGTTTAGAGATTGCATGATATAATCCCACTTTACCACCTTGATCTTCAGAGATTGCGTTATACAGTGGTTCAGGTGGTGGGCGTACTCCCCTTTAGCTTCAACAATATAGTGTTAGTTATGTAGAATGTCTATACACAGTTATCTTGAAGTCTTGAAAGTTTTAACAGTCATAAACATCAGTATGATCACAATATATGTCGTAACACAGCTGAATTCTGCGCCAAGTTCTCGCAGATATTTTGAGAAGATACTCCGAAGTCACGAGAGTAAAGGTGTGATATCGAGTGTTTATTACTTGTTGCTTTATGAAACCCAAGAGAGCACTGTCTGGTGTCGTCAGATCGGGACTTCTTGGAGGCCAGGCAAAGGGAGCTGGTGAAGATGCACAACCTCTTCCAATCCAGCGGCCAGAAAACGTATGATTCAGGTAATTGCGCACGTGAATCGCGAAGTGCGCTGGTGCTCCTTCCTGCTGTATCACAACAGTGACAATGCGAAGCAATGTTACCAGACAATGCCAAACAATTTTACCAAGCAATGTGGGTAAGACCTAAAACCGTCAGAAAACACCAATTAGGGATACACCCACTTCTGGACCACGCTGTAGAATTTCATTTTGACTCCTTAGTCTTCAGAGACTGCAGTATATGATCCCTTTCTAACTCCATACTCTTCAGAGGTTATATTATAAATTCCACTCTAACTCTTCAGTCTTCAGAAATTGTATCGCACAACTTCGTAAGTTCCTTAAGAGGTTCATATATTTTATCACTTTAGGCTAACTATGCTTCCACTCAAATCATGCAGGGTTATGTTTATGGACAATAAAGAAAATACTATCCAGTACTTTTCTAATACTTTTCTAACACACTACTAAACTCTATCTATTCCCACACAAAATACAAAATCTATCTTAATTGAAGTAACTTCCAATGAAACTGGAGTATTCAAGATATCTGTGTATTTCTAACAGGTAGAACTGCAGTTACACAAACAGAATCAATACATAAACCGAAATGTCAATATCGAATATACTACTAATATATTGCTTTTTTGTGTAGTTCAATGTTCAGCACGTGTACATTGGTATATGTGGTTTTGAGTTCGATCTCAGCTAGGTAAAAGAACTTTTGCTACTAACCTATCATTGCGAGGCCAAAATCTGACTTATAAGGCCAGAAATAACAACAATGAATGCCGATATCCTAACAACACATTATGTTTCTAAATTCTATCAGATTTCTTATATAGGGCCGCGGTGGCTCAGTGGTAGAGTTTTCACCTCTGGTGCTTGGTGTCCCGGGTTCGTTTCCACCCCCGCCAAGTGAACTTTGTGGTGGACAAACACCGTGTACGTGGGATTCCTCGGAGTTCTTCCGTTTCCTCCCACTTTCTTCATTCCACCATTTCATTCATTCCTTATCACCACCGTCTCCTTTAGCCTAACCGGCATAACCGTGGGATGTAAAACTCAAAGATTTGTTATATACAGTACGTCCTGGAAGTCCGCATATCCCTATACTTTACTAGTTTTTTTTATTAGAATAATTTATCAGCAACTCGTTTATGAGTGGATTTTGAGGAGGAACGTTCAGCTGACACATCAATTTCGGGACATGTCTCCAGACACACCCTCTTTCTTACCCTTGTCGGTCGATCTTTCACACTTTCTGCCATAAAAGCCGCTTTTGCTAAGAAATCCCTGTCCCTTTTTGTGTCGATGGAGACTTATTAAACTCTAAAGTGTTCTCGTATAACTGTAATTGTCTCTCCTGTGTGAGGACGTTCATGAGCCCTCAAACTCGTGACTAACCTCTCTTCATGTCAAAACGAACTTGTATCAGCCATTTCAACTCACAGAAGGATTGAGTGAGGCGAACTCAAACCACCAACAATGGAAAAATAATAACAACAATAACAAATCAATATCATCTACATCAACAAACATTAATATCTAATAAAATTTATGTTTCTAATATTACTAATAAATACGATATAATACGTCAAAAAGAAACTATTAAGGTACAGGGGTATTCGAACTTCCCAGACATTGTATTTTCGTGAGATGTAACATCGGAAAGTTTTGTTTATAAGTAATAGCTTAAGTACTTACCATCAACGTATGTAAAATAACAGAAGATCACAAACATACCTGTAAAGTAGAAATATAACAGTTAAGATGCAGAAAAAAATTCTACAATAGAAATTGTATAATAGAAAAACATGTCCCAACATGAGTCATATCAATTAACAGGTTTCGTTGAGCTGAGAAAACGGATACACTTAAAGGTAAGTTGTTATTTGTAGTTTTGGAGAAAATCGGCAAAAACGACTGAAGTAGTACATATTATCTTTTCTTGAGACGATGAATCAAGTCGAAAAAAACAATTATCGCTTCTGTTACTATTTTAGTTCTATGGTGATCAACGATGAAACAGAAAACGATTTATTCCTACCACCTTCCAATTTGAATAGGGATTAACGGAAGAAGTGTAACCTATCAGGACACTACATTCCATCATTAATGAGACTCAACATAAAATTATATTTAATTTTTAAATATTCACTTTTGTTACTTACGTAATGCATATGTAACATGTGTTAGTTAAAAGATACCATAAAGTACAAATGCTGTAATAATCGGGCACATGTAAAAAAAAAAAAAAAAAAAAAAAAACCGTATATATAAAGAAAAGAGAATTAATATTACTACACGGTCGTATGATCTGTATTCATTATACTATACAAAATTTGTTTCTATCGCGATAATGCTACAATATATACGGGGAATTAAAGCGCTGATTGTTTTATTAATATTTTTACATCTTTCACATAGTTATGGTTATTTGTTATTGTTCTGTTGACATTCAAAAGAGGATTAAACGTATCCATGGAGGATATATGCCAGGCATATTGCTCATATATTATAATCATTTAGTGCTGCTAATAGTATTCAAAAATGAATAGTGGCAGTGTCACTGTGTACAAAAAGAGAAGAAGTTTCTTTGTGACAGTGTATAACGTGAAAAATTGAAGTTTGAGTTTCTACATTTCCTCCCCTCACCCTCCATTACACACTCAAAAAGTTTAGTAAGAGGAATAAATATTTGAAAATAGAAGACATGCAAGTCTTTAAATTTGTCGAGCAGAAAGTAATTTAGCTTCATTTTAGCGTTATTTTCCACCGACAGATTAGTATTTTGCATCCTGAGCATTATACTAACCCGTTAAACTCAATGACAGTGCGGGTAGTCTATGAAAATAAAAATGATACAATAACTTCGATTGGAATATATGGGGAAACAATGTTTGATTGTCCGTTATCTTGAGATTATCTACGAACTTTGTTTCTAACTTTTGACAATCTACATTCTGGCCAAAATTGATGAAGATCCATGAAGTTGTTCTTCAGATTTTGTCTCCCAGACGGACACACAGACAGGCAGTGTAAACATATCAAAGTAGTTTTCGGTAAACTAACCGTCTTTATTAAATCATACTTGACCAATGTTGCTCAAACGTTTCAGTGAAAGACATTATTTTAAGAATTTTGTCTTAAGTTTGGATGTCTTGCGATATATTTCATACAAAAACCGACGATATGCGAAAAAAGAAAAATAAAATCTTTCAGCTGAACGTGCCACGATTATGCCCGTTAGGCTAAGCGAGATACTTGACTAAGGCAAATGAATAATGATGGAAGAATTGGTGGAATAAGACTGTGGGAGGAAACGGGAGTAACTCGAGAAAACTCATGGATACAATGTTGTCCACCACAAACTTACTTGGACAGAGATCGAACGAGGGACCTCACACACCAGAGATAATTGCTCTTATGACTGAGTCACCGTGACCTACGCTCCGACGATATGCGGAAAATTAGACTTTTTTCCTACAACGTGATCTTATCTAACTTCAATCGGGTCCATTTAAACAAATTATCTAACTTCAATCGGGTCCTAAAACAAAAATTAAAGTAAATTTTAAAGTAGTAATGAACACCGTGCGTGTGGGTTTTCTCGAGGTTCTCCCGTTTCCTTCCCAAATCCAACCCAAATCTTCTTCACAGAAGACGAAAATACTAATCTGTTATGGTTTAGTCAGATCTGTTGCTCTAGTTTCTAGCACGTGCGTCTTCAGTGAATGAGGTCCCGGGTTTTATTCCCAGTAGGAGAATATTGGGCGCATCACGATGGTTCAGTTACCAACTGAAACTGCAAGTCCATGTCTCATATACGCGAGAGTGGCTGAAAAGAAACACTAAACTTCAATAAACGAATCCACACGGGAACTCTTCTGTGAGTTAGACCTTCACATTGAAATCATCAAAATGAAATAAAGGAAACGTTTATATTTATTACACGAAGTTCAAAACGATCCAACGACAGTAAAGCAAAAAAGAAAAGAAATCTTTCGAGAAGAGATTTATATATCGATGTCTGGCTGAAAAAAAAATCTGGTAACTCTAAATAACAGTCCCAAGAATATATTTCGTCTTTACTCTCATCTCTCTAGTAAAACCGGAAGTTGCAGAAATCTACTACTACGTCCGGTTTCAATATTGAAAAAATATCACACTACAAGGTGGCTCAAAAGTAGGTATACACCCTTGCATTCAATTAAGTATAACATTCTAGCTTATAGGTTTATTTGCTTCGTCTGTTTAAGGAGTCTACCTGAAGGATAACAATGCGAAATGATACAGAAAGCAATGAGTTGATCAGTACAGGACTATGTACCTACTTTTGGGCCACTCTGTATACTACTCAAACTCCTTCACGTGGTGTATACCTAACACTGTTTTTTTTTTTTTTTTAATATTACATGTTTGAATAGAAAAATTGTTGGTCAATTTTTTTCTTTTAGTTTGAACTCTTTACTTTCAGTTAAGCACATTAGATAGTCAAGAAGAGTGACTGATTACTAAATTTCTCATGAGACCAAAACAAAACGAGTTACGACACAAGCGACAATGAAACTACGACGTTTCCTTAAACATTTTGCTCTACTGTACATATTTGCAACATTGGTCTCCCAATAGCATACATGGGTCATGCAAATTATGTAGGGAAACACGTCTGGTAGACGGGGACCTTTTGGCATTTTAATGTCTGCATTAAATAAAACAGGGCCATAACTTGATACGAACACAGCAGCTGCTCGTAATATATTCGAAGGTATTAAATTATTTCTATCAGTTTTTATTTTCTACTAATTTATGTTACTGCCTGGTACTATTACTACTAATAGATGTGTCTATTCTTCACACGGGAAGAGGACACGGTGGATCAATAGTAGAGCGCTTACCTCTAGTGCATTAGGTCTCTGGTTCGATCCCCGTCCAAGTAAGTTTGTGGTGGAACCATCGAGCTCGTGGGTTTTCTCCCGTTTCCTACCATTTTCTCATTCCACCAGTTCTTCCATCATCATTCATTTCCTTCAATCATCCCCTTACCGGTAACTCTTTACTTCCCGATATCTGTCACTTTTAGTTTATTCACAGGTTGTTACTGATTTCTTGCTGTTGCTTATTCACATAGATATTTTTCTTACCAATGTCGTTGCTGTTCCTGATTTACATAGTATTGCCGAGCGAGCGTTAGCGAGTGAAGGCGGATTAGAGCCCCGCAGAGCACGTTGGTTTTTGTCTTTCGTTCTTGGGAACTGTAACTGTAACTGCGGAAACCGGTTAAGATGAATCGGTTATTCTCACTGCCTTGCCTAAAGAAAGACTTTCCATTACCTAACAGGCATGCATAGTCGTGGGACGTTAAACTCAAAGATTTCAGTTTCTTCACAAGTTAATAACATTTATGTAAAATCTCTAAAATAAAGAAATGCGTTAAATATATAATGAGAACCAATGTCTTCGAGATTCTCCTATCAATTCTCGGACCAGGCGACGTACCCGTTCTTCGCACAAGAAGAATAAGATTTTGCAAAGGAATGAACTATCCCAAAAGTGTGCAACCCGCAACACAAACATGTTAGGGTTTCATAACTCTCAGGAAATAATAATCATTGTAAATATATAACTTTAAATTTTGATTTGCCAATCTTTACTCGAGTCAACAACTGAAAAAAATAACTGCTTCGTACTCAGTTACATCTGGCCAACATCTGTGTACAAAATTTGGTGATTCTAGATGCCTTCTTTCAATGTTAAAATCTTTTGACAGATACTTAAAGCCGTCTGGTAGACCAAGAAAACACCGGTAATAAGTCAGGGTTAGAAATCAGGCTTGGTAGGCTTAGAAATGGGATTAGAACATAGGCTTGGTAGGCTTAGAACATAGCTATAGCAGCTAGCCTTAATAGCCAGTTGAGACAGTTGTTTAAGTAGGGTTCTACCTGCAACAGAACTTCCTGTAAGCTACACACAGAAATCGCAAGCAATGAATGCAACGGATGCTTACATGAAAATCCACCCGCTTTGTTTAGTCACTACCGTATCCTGCCGCCACATTCCTTAGTTAATTGTTTACGGTCTGCAGCCTACTTTCTATTCCCTGATGGACAGGCCCGTCTCCAGGGGCGGCAGTCCCTAATTTTTTTCTGGCCCCTTAAAATTTTCACGGTAGGCTTGCAAATGAACTACAATATGGTACTGAACTATAATATAGTTGGATCGGGCCCCCCTTAACTTCAGCCGGGCCCCTCCTACATTTTTGGGCTGGCTACCGGAATACTGATGGGGTATTACCATGATCACAGATATGATGAAAATTAGTAAATAATAATGTCATCGAGTGATTTGAAATTAAAGTATAAAAGGAAAGCTGAGAAATATTGACACCTAGCGAACGAAAACAAAATAGCAAAATGTAGTAAACGGACGCCTACTGCCCTCCACTGCATATTTATCACGATTGAAACGTAAAGAACTTGCGGATGTATATTCGTCATTTGCTCAGAAAGGGTCATCGAAAGTGAGCGATTATGGAATAAAATGGTTCGAATGATAATGAGAGATGAAACGAGGAAAAACTAGTGAAAACACAGGAACACGATGCTGTCCACCAACCCACGATGGCTGAGATCAATCTAGGTATTTTTTCTCCAAAGATGAGAGCTCTATACTAAGCCATCGTGAACAGATAGTAATGAAATACACAGTACGTCTGCGATTTACTTCATAACGCTTGGTAAACAAAGTTCTCGTCACAATTAGATAATCACACTTCCTATAATATCAATGTGGATTGAAACAGTATTTCACTTCATTAAAACATAGATGTATCTCATGCATTCCTTTGGATAAGAAATTTTCTATGTTTCCCAGTGTTTTTTTATGTTTTTTTTTAAAAAGAAATAGGCAATCGTTTTGTGTAACACCTTAACTCAGGCAACCAGCTGTAGTTCGAAGACGAAACTCGTAAAATAACCCTCTACTCCCTTTATTGTGTTTAGAAGCATATAGACATTTGAAGAGAATCACCTTAACGTAAATTCTTTAATTGAGTTTTTTTCACTAGCACTACAGTACAGAGCAAATTTTTCTCATTTTTAGAACATTATTAAATCCAAGATTACAAGGAAATTAACTACAGATTTGTGAGTGCTAATAAACGTTTGCAGAATTTAAGAATCAAAGAAGAAATTAGATTACTATTACTCAAACGATCCAAATTAAGTTATGTATGAACTCTAAGAACAAAAGGGATTTATTTTCTTTTCGCTGAGGGAATAGTTCAAGATGCTAATTTCCTTACCAGAGCATTGCTCAATATCTGTTAACTATTAGGGATTTACGTTAATAAAATTCTCCCTGGATACCTCTTGAATTAATTGCCAATAGAAGATAATGGCCACAAGTTAAAGGGCAAAATGGGTTTCTGAACAATGCAGTGGTTGTGATGCCAGCCGTGTGGGGTGAGGTGTGTGTGGGGGTATTCATTCTCTAACACGCTACGTGTGAAGGTAGCTAGCTGCATCGGAAGTTTCAAGCCCGTTGGGAAGCATTTGTTTCAAATCTCCGCCCCCACATGAGTACCGCAGATATAGTCCAGTTTAAAGAGGCAGATGCAAGGGTAAACGGGTTTATAACAGAGGAAAAGCGTTTTATCTGCGTCTTCCCTTTTTTAACGTCCCTTTACGATCTCCTTATAATTACGAAGAATTACCATTTGTTAAGTTGCCTTAACTTTCCTCTTCTCATGTAAGGATACAAACAAAAAGATTTTCTTATAAAACACTAACATGTTTGATTAAGCAAAATTAATTAAGTTTCATGAAGAGAACATTAGTTATTTTGAGCTTTATTTGAACACATCAGGTTATAAGGTAACCACAAGCTTGCCAGTTAATCTAGTCAACGAAAGAAAAAAAAAACGATTAAAACAATAAATTGTATAGTTTTGGAATTTGACACAGTTGGAAGGAGTGTTCCAAACAACATACTAGAAGTTTTCGAGGGTGTGTGGCCGGCGTGCGTTGGAGGGGTTTTTAGAGCAGTTTCTAAAAAGTTATTCTTCAATATCTCAAAAAACTGTGGGGGTCTAGCAAAAACATTATAAGTAAAAAATTAAATTACATTAAATTTCTTACGAAAATAGTTCTATACATTTTCTCCCGAAGAATCAATAGTTTAGGAAATAGAGGGAGATAAAAGGTACATACAGTGTGTCCGGATGGAAAAATACCAGTAAGAAATTTGGATAATTCAAGAACTAATAGTGAATGAGTTGTCCACTTTTGTTTTTCAGAAAAACGAAGGAATATAATTTTATGCCCAACAGACAATTGAACGCAACAGGACGTCATACATATGCATTAATAATTCAAGTCCCCTGTAGCCATTCTTGAGAAGATTTTGATAACACTCATCCCTACCAAGATAAAGATTATTCTAATTTCATATATAATTTAGGATTCAGGAGTCATCTCAACAGAAACAATCAAAATTAATCTACGAAACTCATAAAAAGGAAAGCAAAAATTTAAGAGTTGTTAAAAACAATGTACGGTGCTACTCCATTATTCTTGATACTTCTTATGCTATACAATTCTGTAATATTGCGATTTGTAAACTAAAACATTGCTGAAGAATCTTTTACTTTAAAGTCCTACGTTTATGCCATTTAGGCTAAGGGAGACGTATTATAACGGCAAATGAATGATAATGGAAGAATGAAAATGTGGGAGGAAACTGGAGTACTCCGAGGAAGCCCTCGGACACGATGTCGTTCACCATAAATTTACTTGGCCGGTGGCCTAACCAAGGACTCCATGTGCCAGAAGTAAAGACTCTACCACTGAGCCACGTATTTTCTTGGCGGTATTTTGACGGGTGATATTCTGTTGTCGACACTTTTCTTTTAGATATTGCGCCATGCAACTCACGAAGAGCCCTGCGGAGATTCCTCGCCCTAGGTCCGACAGATGTTAAGGCCATCTGTAGATGGCGAAACTACATTGAAATGGTACTAAGAGAATATTTTGTCTAAATAATTTCACGGTATATCGCACGCTCTGAATTTATCAAGAACTTGTTTACTATCAGCGTAAGCGGTTTCTTGTTCTTTTCTCTTTGAAAATACTTCCGTGTAGTAAGCATTACATAAACCATTTCCTCATTCACTGTCAATCTCAATCACGATAATTAGGAAAGGAGACTTTTCCGGGTTTTGTAAATTCCTTTTTCAAATTCAAGCAGACGTAGATTTCCTTCATGCCAAGTTAGTAAAGTGTTTCTCCAAAACATGAGAACAGAAGGCAAACATAGTCATTGAGGTCGCTTGGCGATCCACTGTGGTCAGTTGGTTGCTCAGTGGTAGAGCGCTTACTACTGATTCGACTGATTTCTGGTTTCATCTCAGGCTAGTGATGAAGAACAACATCGATTTTCTAGAGGTTTTCCCGTTACTTCCCGTATTCTCATACCAACAATTCTAATATAATAATTCCTTTTCATTAATTATGTCAGTAGCTGTACGTGGTGTGTAAAAGCAGTGGCTGGAATATGAAAACTATTCTGGAAGGAAAATAACTTCTCTATTTCCATTTAAGTTTGTATTTATTATTATTATTATTATTATTATTATTATTATTATTATTATTATTATTATTATTATTACTATATTCGAATAAAATGAAAAATAAAATATTTCATTTTTAAGTCCCACGATATGCCATGTACGCTAAAGAACACAATGAGAATAAATGAAATGGTGGAATAAAGAAAGTTGGAAGAAACGGGATAATCCGGAAAAATCAACTCACATCGTGTTTGGCCACCACAAACCCCACTTGGCACGAGCTGGGATCGAAACAGGTATCCCATGCAGCAGAAGTGAATGCTCCACCACCGAGCCATCGCAGCTCTTTACTATAATATTCAGTTACAATCAACTTTCAAACGTACTAATGAACAATTTGTCAACGTAAGTTTAAAATTTATTTCTGTAGAAAATGTCTACATTAAACTACGTATTAAACTCATGGTAAACGAAATAAAGCATACTGTATGGAATAAAGCATATTTAACCCTTAACTACTCCGGTAAAAGAACAACAACAACAACAACAAAAAAAAAAAAAAACACTCTGGTGGCGTCTGACAGACTCGAATTTTTTCTTTCGCGATTATTGACTTTGTAGTGTTTTGTGTCTGATTCCACGACTAAATTGCTGTTCTTCTGTTTCTTTCTCATATTAGAAAGTTACCAATAAATACAGAGTGTTTCTGAACAACATCGACAACGTTTGGGAGATTATTCCTGCTACCAAGATAAGACAAAAAGTATAGACCAACCTGGGTGTACAAACGCTTTCTTTCGGAGTTATGGGCTGCCAAAAACATGGAAAAATGAACATTTAAGGTTCATAGCACCAAAACTATGAGACCTACCGTAGTCAGGTCAAGACTTCACTTATATGCCCTATCCAAGTATCCAAGCTTTACAATCCTGCGGTATTTCCACAACAACTTTTATAAAGATAGTTGGTGAGTACTTGAAATTAAAAGACCGTAGCCAAACTCCCTGTATAAAAATTGTTGCGTGAGTACCTTAGGATTCTGAAACATGGATTTTTGGATAGTGCACATACTAGTTCCTAACTGAAGTCCTGACCCGACTACGGTAAGTCTCATAGTTTTGGAGCTATAGACATTCCAACTTCATTTTTTTCATGTTTTCGGCAGCCTATAACTCCAAAAGGAAGAATTTATGCACCCAGGCTGGTCTATACATTTTGTCTTATCTTGGTGTTAGGAATCACCTTCCAAACGTTTTGGGTGTTGTTTTGAAACACTCTGTATAAACTCGTTGAACGATTAAATGCAAATCTCGTGAGAATTCACTAGTGTCATGTTGAGAAATATGAGACTGGGTAAGATATTTTTTCACGTAGACAATGCATGTATTTTCTTTTTTTTTATTTATATTTATTTATTTTCATTTCCGTATATACAGTGTATAAATGCACTCAAAAGAAGTGTCACCTCTTGCTTCCACATCGTCACTTTCATGTATTTCCTCAAAACAATATTCGTCGCTAGAGATTGAGTGACCACTCTTCCAACTGATTTTGACTTAAATCGCTTTCAGTTTCTTCGTTTGTTTCCCCGTTGAACTGACTTTAAACATTCTCCTTGATATTTGGTCCTTGTCTTGGCGATGTCAAGTAAATTATAGTCTCAAATACACACTTTAACAATCAAAGTATCTTGCATTCTTTAAAAAGATGCAATGTTATTCCCATTTGAAAAGGGGGGTAATCGCAAAGGTAATGCCTTCTCTAGGGCCAGTGGGATAAAAAATACCAATGTTTATACTTTAGTGGAGTATCTGAGATCTGAAGCAAGTTACATTGCAGAAACCCACAATACTTGTTTTAGTTTATTTACACAATGATAGTTTACCCCAAACTATGAGGATAGACATGAAACCAGCGTCATCTATTGGGCAGTATTAAATTTAGAGGCAAATATATGACGGATGGGGTCTGTGAGACCCCATCAGAAAGGTTAAATAACTACGTACATTTGATTACATTTATAAGGAAAAAGGATTACCACATTCTCCACATGCGATAATCTTAACGTTTCATATTTTAAGGATCAATAAGGGTTAAGAACACAAAGTGTTTTCATGTTGTCTTATGAGAATAATTCGAATTCAATGGTACTTGTATACTCGTCCTTCGATCCTAGGGAGGTCCCTTTAACTAGATCGGAAGCAATTGACGGAACCTGATCCAGTTTAAAAGTCCTATGAACGGAGTTATGGAAACATGTACGCAAGCCACTGTTTCGGAAGCTGACTACTAGTTCGTGGACCAGAACTTTGCTCACGAATGGAACCATACGTGTTTCTTACTGACTCATAG
Organism: Thermobia domestica; assembly: GCF_964235325.1. Classification (NCBI taxonomy): domain Eukaryota; kingdom Metazoa; phylum Arthropoda; class Insecta; order Zygentoma; family Lepismatidae; genus Thermobia; species Thermobia domestica. The sequence continues at coordinate 98,311,606 of NC_137468.1, forward strand.
TTTTGCCTCTTTTTTATGTTCTAGGGATTTTTTTCCCTTTATTTTGCCATAATTTTCTCCACCACTTCGTCAAGAAGAAGTAGGGTTATATATTCCTCTTTCTTTTGCAATGTAATTGAGGACCTACCACAGACAATGTCAGAACTCATGGACAATTGGCAACATCAGACCAATGCTTCCATTTGTTTTATTCGTTAAAACGAGAAATGAAAGTATGCATCGTCACCTCACTCACATTTGCTTCTTTTCTCGAAGCGAGTTTGTTTTTATCAAATATTTATTCTCCTTTTTCTTCCAACCCCTCCGTCACTTGCACACAATGGATAAAAAAAAAGTTGAGCCAAGCGCTCCAAATGTAGAAATTCGTAACTATGATGGAAGTAGACTGCTGGTTCTTGTGAATTGAATGCAACCACTAGTCAACAATACGAGAAGATAAACGCAATGCAGATATAAGTGTACTTTTCCATATTAAGAACAAGGAGCTCCCTGCCATATACTTAATGTGACTGGATGGAGTTGCAGTATGCAAGTAAGCATAAACTTAAAATTGCTCTCTTTCTTTCAGTTGTTTCTATTCGATATTTTCAGAAATGCATGAATTTGTCTTATACTGGAGAGGAATGTTTTATTTGTTTTCAAACACTACTTTAAGACTTTAAAACTATTTTGTAAGTTAAAGAAAACAGGGGTTTGCGCAACCATTGAACTTAGAACAACAGCTGACACTGAATCATTCATCTTATTTAGCCTATAGGGAAGGGGTGACCAACACGTCGACCTGCAAGTAGTGAGAGATTGCCCGCGGTGGACTGTATCATATTGTCGGTATTGAGCATTCTTATAATTTTATTATTTCATCTAGCGGGTTAGTGAAAAGATTGGTGGACAGAGGAAATGATTTCTCAAACGAAATACACTTCTAAATTCAAAACGGTTTGGCCAACCCTGTTAAACGGTAAAAAAAAAAATCATTTCAAAAGACAATTTTACGCGCGATTGTGTCTAACACAACTTTCACTAATTGTTATGTTAGAGTGCCTATCTATGAAGAGTCACTACTGGTCTGTATAATGAGAACTTGGAAGATCAAACAGAGGATTTTAGTGAAGTACAAAGGCCAGTAATCGCATTTCAGCAAGGTAATTCGTGCAGTGGAATCTTACTCTTCGTTTATTAGAGACATATACGCTAAAATGAACGCAAATACGCAATAAACACGAATTCACTGTTGGAATTCAACAATTATTGTGAGTTTTCAGTTAGACAACTGCATTCCAAGTATACAACGCATGCAATCTTTCTAAAGAAAGAAAATGCAATAACGATATACAGCTACTGTTAAGGGACTTATTTCAAAAAGAATTCAGATACGAGGAAAAAGAGGTAGAAAGAACTGTAGAAAGAGGTTATTAGCAAAGAACATTTAAAAGATAAGGAGATTCTTCTTGGCAATTACCGAAATTTAGCCTAATAATAAGAAAGAATACAAGAACTTTTTAAAAAGGGAATACAATATCCGAAATACTTGCTTCGAAAATGGGACACGAAAAACATGGATAATGGAAACGCTAAAAAAACTATAAAGAAAGAAGGACAAAAAGAATAAATGGTACAAAGAAATAGAGATAGAAATTCTAGAGAAAGATACAAGCAGTTGAACAAGGACATTTATGGCTAAGGGATGACAGCTTGAAAATACCAGGAAAATACTTGAACAATTAAAGGCGCCATTCAAAGTTCGTTGCTGAAAATTTTGAAGGAAAAACAGAGGCTCTTAGAAATAATAATACACACTGAAATTCAGAATTAAATTAGAAAATTCACATTTAAAAAAGGAAATTTTCAGCAATTACTTTCCGCAATTCACAATAATATCTACAAATGGAAGGAATAGTTGGCTGCTTATAGTTTAATGACCCTTTTAGTGTCAAGAGTAAGCAAGACAGATTTACAGCTACCGTGGAATCTAAACTATAGGGTATTCCAAATGTATTGTCGCTTTCTACTGGAAATGTACGTTGAATACATTGTAATTTTTGTAATAGCAGTGTTTTTACATGGAATTCTGTCTTTTCATTTGAGATAGCGGATACGAGCTTCGGAAAAAAGATTGGTTGGAAGTGTATGGACATATGAATAGATACACTCTGGAAAGAGCATGGAAGGTGCACAGTGTGTCTTCGCTGCACGATTCACCAGACCAGGCCCTTTGATGAAGACAATACTGTTAACCATTTCCAGCTTCAATATTATTTCCTCTTGACCAAAAATGATATGAGATAGCTAGATTTTTTAATGTGAATCCAGGGTCCCAAGCTTATATTCCAAATCTGTCCTTATCACTCTACTAGAAAAAATACTTATGGATTTAACCAATTCCAGTTTTAATATTGGATCCTATTGTGTACCAACGATAAGAGATACTAGAAATGTTATTTTTAAAAATGTATTTAGCATCTTAATGATAGGTAGTAGAAGTAGTAGATTTAACTACTTCTGGTTTTCATATTGGATCCCTTATTGACTAAAAACGATAAAAGATAGCGGAAAACTTCTTTTATAATTTGTATTCAGTGTCTTAGGAATAGGTTCTATTTCTGCCCCAACCACTCTACTGAAACCATAAATAGTAGAAGTAATTACTTCTGGTTTCAACGTTGATTCTCCTAGAGTAAAAACGGTCAGAGAACAATTTTTTTGAAAGCTATTTAACGTTTCAAGAGTGTTGTTCAGCAGACTAGAAACAAGATTTCTTCGTCTCATGTTGTCTCGATTCTAGATGTATTATGTATTGTCTCCTCTCAATTCTCGAAGTACTCTTTATAGTCTCGTCTCTTTTTTTCATAAATTATTTCTCGTCTTGTTTCGTTTTGTGAATTTGTGTGCTTGAGTTTTGCAAGTAGTTTTGTTAAAATTCTGCACTTAGTAATAGGAAATTCAAATGCTAGATACAATCAATATTTTTCCCAAAGAAACATAAAAGTCGTTCACAGCTCAGCAAATTTTCAGAGTTATGTATGAAATGAACGATACTGACTAAACTTCTAATCTTTCACGGGCATAATAATTCAACTGAAATATCAGTATACAATTATTTAAAAGTCTTCACATAGGAAGTAGTTTACCTTACTTTTTAATATGGAAACAGTTTCCTTTATAAAAGAAAACTGAATATCACAAAAATAGTTTCTACAGTTTATTAGATAAATAGTATTGCAGAAACAGCTTAATTCTAAACTATTAAATTGTGTAGTACTACTGACATATGACGAGAAGACTATGCTATATAAACTTTAACAATAATAGATCATTAGAAGGCAGCACCTGCTAATTGCGTCCATTTATCCAAATTTTGACGCTTACCTTTGCAGCCAATTAGAATGCGTAGGTGAATGTTGAAGTTTAGCACCCCCTTTCGCCATCGAGATTAAATGAGACGTGGACCTACAGTTTAAGGCGGAATCTGAACTACCGTAATGGTGCGTTCACATTTCAATGTTCTGCAACTAATAATCGAATCCAGAACCCCATGAACTAAAGGCGCGCGCGCTAGCCAATAGATCGACCAGCGGTGAGGGCTCAGAATGTGTAGAATAGCGTATTCATGATGGATATAATACAATTTACCCTTAAACGAAAGCAATCCTTATACATATTACATACATACGTTTTATTTCAAAGAAAAAAGTAGTTACTTGCAGTGTAAGCTTATCAGACATTAAAGAGAATGATGCGCACACATACCAGCAGCTACGGTATATACATAATGTTAGATGTCAGTGCTTGAAACATTTGGAAGAGAATAGCAAGGAACTCCAAAGAAAGTATGTTAGATAGGCTGTAAGCTTTGAAATTTCTTATTTATGACGAAAAAGAAAAGAAAAGATTAGATGACAAGTAGATTTATACAAATTTAATCAGCTAAAAAAAAAAAAAAACTATCTCCGGAAATATTCCTTTTTTATGCTCTTCAAAACCTTCTTTCTCCCTTTCTTTCTTTCTTTTTCACTTGCCATATATATTTCTTTTGTTATTCAGCAGTTGTCTCAACCCTTCGTCCTTCCAGTCGACCTTAACAACCTCTTTTTCTTACAGGCTATAATATAAAAACGAAGATAAGTTAAGTACGAGGATTTCCTACGGTTTCTTCATCCATCAACGAAGCGTCAAAAGCAATCTCGTGAAATAAACACGTTGTGAAAATCGATATTATATATATATATATATATATATATATATATATATATATATATATATATATATATATATATATATATATATATCTTCCTCCTGGAATCTCACTCCAAAGCGCTGATGCACTATTTTCACTTATGTGCTGTTAGGAGAAAGAGGAGTGATTTGGAAATTCAGGGGACAAATTGCAACTCCTTAATTTTGTATATTATATATATATCAGTATTAGAATAAAATTGTAAAGCAAAATGTGAAATTCTAGCTATATTCGAGAGTCTTGTTCCCCGAAGCCCTCAAGCAAAATCTAAAACAACATTGGTGTTATAGCATGTAAAGTGTGAAACAAACTTGATGGCATTGGGAAATGGTGCTCCGAGTTCCCTTTAGACGCTGTTAGCAAGTGAATACTGTGGTGACATTTAGCATACCATGTAACCCACGCCTCTAGTCCCGCAAGCGATAATCTAGCGGATAAAGTTATGGACTCCCAGACGACCAATCCACACGACTGGTGAACTCGGAAGAATTGTTTGCGAGTCATTCTTGTCTTATTTTGGTCTTGTGTCCAGGTGCAGTGTCCTGTTGAAAATGCTTACTTCTAAAGGAAAAATATGAAGTGGTTTCACTATGTAGTTGCTGGTACACCTGTGATAATGTTTTTATCCCTAGTGCCTTTATATTTGAAGTGTGCTCCTGCTGGCGCACCTGTCGGTGTGTGTTTTCCCGAAACCCTCTCGAAAGAAGGACAAGTTGCTGTAGTTGGTATCCTTCAATAGTTGGATGTGGACAGGATTGCCACATTGAATTATTTCACTGACTTCGCTGTGTACTGTCTTGCTAGCTATTTTAAGTAGCCTACGATCTTCACTCGCGAAGATCACACGACTGAATGACAAACTCGCAGCATAACTCGAGAACTTCACTTCTTTCCTCAAAGCAAAGAAAAGGTTCCCTCCATAAAATGGAGGCGTAGGTGCGGCCGAAGCATTTTCACGTGTTTCACGTTTCTTCTGAGGGCACAGTTGAAACAGAAAGGCTCTAGTTTACAGAAAATGAGACCTGTCCTATTATCATCAGTTGTACACAACCACACTATCATTGAAGTGTCATGATAAGATCTCATGGCGTCTTTGATTTCCGGGACAAAATTTACACATTTTGTTCAGAGTTTTGCGCATTCATCCTATTATTTTAGCGGTTGTAAGATTCCTGTATCGTGCATTTTGTCTGTGTACATGGTTTGACGATGGCAATTCGCAGCATATAGGAGCAACAAAGCTTTGATTATTTATTTACTGCTATGAGCCTTTATAATAGAAGCTATTGTCTATTAACGTGACAGACACCCATTCCACGATGATCGTGAATTATACGTGACATTGTTTTGCAAGATATTTCGTCTTTCTGTACGTTAGGTTTTGGTTTAGCACATTATTTGCAGAGATTCCGGTGTTCATGACTTTCATGGCTTATGCAATAAGCACAATTCGTGATCTGTCAGAGCTTGCCTTATACCTTTTGTGTATTAACCTAAAAACAATCTGGCAATTGTCCTGAAAATATTTTTGTTTTTGGGAAGTCCAAGCTTTCGTCAGGACTGAATATTGTTGGTAAATCATAGCGAACTTTACACAAGCCGATAGTTGTTATTGTTCTCTTCTGGTCTACATATCATTTTATTTACTCATGCTATTGAATCTTATTCACATGCATGTATTCCGCAGAAAGTTGAGCAAAATTAAGGAAGTAACCATAAAACGATAAATATGACGAATGATTACCAAAATGGTAAATGGTATTTATTCAATATTTCTCCTAAAAATGGCAAAATATGGCACGTTGTCACAACTGCCGATCTTTAGTTACTGTATGTATTAATTTGTAGCAGCAGCTTACTTAAAGAAATGACTCACAGACATTCACTCTTACGAGTATTTCACCAACAGTTGAGAAGCCCAATGGAATGTATACGAACACACACATCTGTTGGGTAGATAAATTTCCACGAGGAGAAAAAAGAATAAATAAAAAGTGTATGTATGCGTTTGAGCATTTGTATTCTTATGCCCTGTGTACTTTTGAGGAGATTCCATACGGAAAGGCGGAAAGCTTTTTCATCAGGCATAAACCAAGCAAAGAGTAGAATTAAACTTGGAAAAAGAAAATATACTTCCACCAAAGGAAGAGCAATAATACGAGAATCTGGAGAAGTGTAAAGAAAGCTTGGAATTCTGTAAAGAAGATTAGCTGTGTTGAGTGTCAATATACCGTACAGGCTTTCCCTTTTCTGCGTGTGCATTAGCGACGGCGCACGCGTCTTCAATGTATTTCCGTCCAACCATAAGCTTTGCTATTCTTTACTTATGTTATACGTATCTGCTCTTTCAAAGTCTTAACATAGCACTTGAAACATCTTTCTCTAAGCACAACTGTAGAAAGAGAGAGAGAGAGAGGTTTCTGGATGATGAAAAGGAATCCCGGAGGAAGATGGACGATTTAAGAAGTGTTGCCAACACCTCCACTCAAAATTATCGTGCCAAATAATGGAATCATAAACTATTATTGAATCATACTCAATGATGAATTCAGGGATTCGCTATGGAGGAAATTTTCCCCTCGGAGCTACGAAATTTCCCCCGGGATATATCTTCAATCACGTTCAATGTTTGTTGCCAGTATTTTCGCAGTAGTACTTCCATCCCTTTGGGGAATCATCGCTGAACAGGCAAGAATATAATAGTACATTTAGATCCTATTATACTGTATGAAATGTCCGCTAGTAACGTTTAAATACAGCTTCAAAATAGATGTTAGGTTATGTAGAACATCTTATTCAATGTACACTCGAGAACAATATAACTGAAAATAATTACAAAATTACAGTGGCGTAGGCTGGGGAAAACTCTCTCTCTCTCTCTCTCTCTCTCTCTCTCTCTATATATATATATATATATATATATATATATATATATATATATATATATAGGGTGTCCAATACATACGGGGGTGCGGGGAGTTTGGGATAGTAGAACTTTTGAACCTGAAGAGACACAAATAATGATTATACTAAAATGAAGCCTTGTTCATGCGAAACACACAGTGTTGCCAGATGTAATCAAAGGTGTTATATATATATATATTTGCAAAACATATAAATTGACTCATAACTTATACGTATGAATGTTCTGTCCTTAATTTTCAGCTTGTTTAATAGGAATAGCTTGGAAAATATGAAGCAGAAAAAAGAATTTTTCATTTCCTTCGATAACTAAACGAATGAGGCCTCTGTAAGGGGGAACTAGGAAAATCATAGTTTTCATGAATTAACACTCTAAATTGGCAACTTTACTGATGTTTCACTGCATCAAAAAATGTGTTAAGGATCTGTCTACATTATGCAATTGCTGAAAACAATGAAAAAGAAACCTTGAAATTGTCATGGAAAAACTTTTACTTACATGCATCCGGCAATGCTGCTATTCATTTCTAAGGGGCTACTTAAAACAAGAAATTTAGAAGAACAATCCTCTAACTATACAAGACCTGGAAATGAACATTCGTAAAGATGCTGACGACATTGTGAAAAGTGTGAACCTGTATTTGAATCAAAACAGGGGGTACTTCCAGCATTTGTTGTAGAGCTGATAACTCATTGCGTGGTAGTAGCAGTGTTGCCGGATGCATGTAAGTAACAGTTTTATTATGATAATTTCAAAGTTTCTTTTCCGTTCTTTTCATTAATTGCATAATGTAGACAGACCTTTAACACACCTTTTGATGCACTGAAACATCAGGAGAGTTGCCAAGTTAGAGTGTTAGTTCATGAAAACAATGATTTTCCTAGTTGCCCCTTACAGAGGCCTCATCCAATTAGTTATCGGCGGAAATGAAAAATTCTTTTTTCTGCTGCATATTTTCCAAGCCAGTCTAACTAAACAAACTAAAAATTAATGACAGAACATCCATACATATGAGCTATAAGTCACTGAGTATGAGTTACATTTGGCAACACTGTGTGGTTCCTAGTGCACTTCAATCGTTGCTTCCTAGTCTAAAAATATATATGCATGAACAAGGTTTCATTTTGGTATAACCATTATTTGTGTATCGCTTCAGATTCAAAAGTTCTATTATCCTAAACTCCGGGTTGCATTGTATATTCGACACCCTGCACACACACACACACACACACATATATATATATATATATATATATATATATATATATATATATATATATATATATATATATATATATATATATATATATTAGATAGATAGATAGATATGGGAGTGAATCCCAAGCAAAAAAAAATGAAATAATATACCCAGTATTGTTTCGAATCACTTTTAGTTCCAAACACTGTCTAGAATTACCTGTAAATAGATGCATAACGCTCTTAGGTCCTATTTACTGGGAAGTTTTACCTACCTTATGCAAAACCTGCTCTAGTTCTTTGAAAGATGATGTGAAAGGAAACGGAAAAAGGGACCTTACCCTCTTTGTACAAAATGGTCCACCATGGATCAATTATATTTAATCCGATTCTTGTGAAACCCAGCGGAAGAGTGCTAGTTTATGTTGATGCTACTTAAATCACGCCATATCCCTTCAGCTGTCATTAGATGTGCATTCTTTCTCTAAAAATGAATAAAAAGCTTTGCCATATACGGGAACAATGGAATTTGCAGAATACCAGGACTGCTCACACCATCACACATCCGCCCCCATACTTGAGAGTTGGATGTAGATAGTCTGGCTTGTAAGCTCCTGACAATGGTTGCCGAACATAAACGCCCGATCTTCGGTGGGAAATAAAGTAAAGATGAATTTATCTGACCATTTGACACCTCAGTAGTCCACTTTCTGTGTTCAGTGCACAGTCCCTTTACAAAATTCATGTTGCCAAGAGAGGCTTAGCGACAGCAGTCCTACTATGTTCGTTCGTTTTGTAAAGTTTCCTTGGCACTGCTTTCGTGGAAATGGGGTTCTTTAGTTAGCAGTTGTTTCTGAGATTCTGTGATTATAATCAGTTAATTCATTTATTACCACGTTAAACCCCAAATCAATCGATCAGTCAATGCATTAATTATCACGTAAATCTCCAAACTTATCAGTCAGTCAACTCATTAATTACCATGTAAAACTCCCAATCAATGAATCAGTCAATTCTTTAACTACCAGCTTAAACTCAGAGTCAATCAATCAGACAATTTATTAATGGCCACGTTAAATTCCAAATCAATCAATCAGTCAATACATTAATTACCACGTTAAACTCGAAATAAATCAGCTCGCCTCGTGTGGACTTTGTGGTGGACAAATGCCATGATCGTGGGTTTTCTCGGGGTTCTCCCGTTTCCTCCCACTTTCTTCATTCCACCATTTCATTCATCTCTCATCATCACCGTAACCGGCATAATCGTGCGACGTAAAACTTAAAGATTTCATTTCATTCTTTCGAAATCAATCAGTCAAATCATTAATTTGCACGTTAAACTCGAAGTCAGTTTCTCAATTCATTAATTACAACGTTAAGCTCCAAATCAATCCGTTCAATTCATTAATTACCATACACTAGAAATACAAATACGCATAAATATTTATCCAATACAGCTATCGGATACTTCGTTACCTGTTTTACTTGTTAACAGCTCCGAAAACGCTAGATGAAAGTAAAAGCATCGGAAGAGCTTTCGCAATATGGCACAAAAAGAAGTGTACAGAGTGTGTACGTGTGTGTGAGAAAGACAGAAAGAGCAAAGAGACAAAACGACAAACGAAGGAAAGGAGACAGAACAAAAAAGAAACGAGACGGAGGGAAGAGGAAAAATAATCTATAAAGCTTCTGCCGCTTGTCCGCCACTGCTGCTGGAACCAACCGATTGTGAAATTGGACTCCTGGAGAAGGAATTCAGACTCTGTAAAGAGAAATCTTGTCTGCCTGCCTAACCGAATACGAAAAAACTGTACTACCAGTATTTTTTCCTCTTTAATTTGCTCGTGTTCCTGCCTCTTGTAAACGAAGACCTACATACAGTGTCTATACAGCTATTCTTTGAATAGTAAGATACATAAGGTGATATACATTTCTTTTAGAAGTAGAATATTTAAGTACTGCTATTTCTTGTATATTTTGTGAGTTTAATTTGTAAGAAACCTACTCAGATTTGTTTGAATTTGGATTCGTGTGCTTTGCGTTCTTATGCAATGCCAAGTTTATGAAAGAGAGACCTATTATTAATGTGGTGTCCGAACCATTACTGAGGTGTGTGTCTGGTGTAATAGGCGAGTGCACAGGCTACCATGAAAGATCAATTCTTACATTATAGGTTGTTATTCACTACACTATGTTGTTTTAAAGGAAATTGGGTTAGAGCAGTGGTTTTCAACCTAATTCCTATCATGGCCTCCATTTTATCACATCCTCTTGCGAGTGACCTTATAATTTCTAGTTTGTAATAGTCTTGTGTGAAATTTTTAATATACCTATTGCGGAGATCTCACGATATCGATCTGTTTCTATAATAGTAGAATATATTTCTTGTATATAGTGGATATGGTAGCTTGTCTAAAATCGAATGTATTAAAACCAAATTTGGTCAGTTCATTCATATTACAAATATCGAATGCGATCCGTCATACTGTTTCAAAATGGAGGCCGTTTGCAAATTTTAAAACTTACTATCAGAATAAGATTCAAAATAATATTTAAAAATATTTTCTGGTATTAAATTCTAATTATGTTTATTTCTTCCGCTTATCTTCGCAACCCCATAAAACCCTCTCGCCACACCCTTAAGATTCGCGACCCAAAGGTTGAGAAACCATGGATTAGACGACCATGTCAACACATTCCGGCTATAAATGTTTGCTGTCTCTTATAGCACAAGTATGAAAGAAGCCCTGAAATTTGAGGAAGACCAAAACTTTCTTTCTATACTGTATTATTAAAAGCAGCCTTCCCGAATTGGTGGTCCGCAGTCCTCTAGAGGTCCGTGAAACTAATTTAGGGGGTCCGTGGTATTACTTACATCTCATGATTTATAGAAGATGTAAATAATGCCATTAATGTATTTATGTTGTATGCTTATAACATAAATAAGGTTTGTAACTTAATTGGTGTTGATATTGCTATCTATCTCTCAACTTCTACTACTCGTAACTTACTACATCAATATCAAAATTTCAAGTAGGGCCCATACCTGGCCTTAAAAATAAAGAGAGGGCAGCAATTATGGAGCCACTGGGAACCACTGATTTAGAGAAATACTATTTTCCTCGTAGCAGCTCTTAGTTTCATCCATTATACGAGCTGGCGATCTCTATTAAACGTTTAACCGCAATGCATTCCGTGAAATGTCCTCAAAATCCTCAATAACGAAACTTAGATAACATTGCACTTATTATACAGGTTATCACCAATGTCATAAAATGTTGTTTTGCCAACTTGGTAAAGATTTGGAGGATACATTTAATGGTACTGCGTCAAGTTACAATATATTTAGGATGCTTATACAGTAAAAAATGTTTGTGTTAATTCAACTCAATTTTAACACGGCATAGTGGTTCCAGCGTGACTACTACTATGCCGTGTTAATACAACACAGACCCCGCGGTGTTGGCGTTTAACACAGGCGGTGTGTCACGTTTCTAACACACAACTGGTGTTGAGTAGTGTTAAATTAGCATCTGTGTTATTATTTTCGGTGTTGATTCGACACCATGTCAGGGTCGGTAGTGTGGAGAAAAGTGTTGAGTATTACTCATGGCAGTTTTGCACCAACAAGAAAAAAGTAACACAGTGTGTGGTGTGTTAGATATTTTGTGTTAATATTACGCCATGTCAAGTATCATGTATTGTTATTTCAACATCATTTTCTTATTTCAACACACAATCTGTGTCATAATTCAAGGCCAAAGCCGTATAATAACACCATTTTGGTGTTAATTCAACACTCCCTGTGTTAAAATTCAAAGTCAGACTACCAGATTAACACCGTTTTTGGTGTTAGTTCGACTCAACTTTTGCGTTACTACGACATGTGTTTCGATGTTGAAATAACTCCGTGTGCGGTGTTGATGGAACCATGTGTTGGAGAAGCTTGTGGTGTGCATGCTTACGATTATCGAAGATTCTAATTTTAAAATAAGAGTAGTAAACTACAGTACACTTCGTTTAGAAAATCTTCATAAAAATTTTTGTCGTCCTCCCCAGCATTTACTGTGAAGTATTTCTTGATGGTGCGAAACACAACCTTCACCAATATCTTGTTCAAGAATGATAAGAAACTCCTACTTATATCCTTATAATATGATTGTTTATTAATTGTGTGTCTACTGATTTTCCGCCATGTTTAAAACACAGTCCCCAGTATTGACTAATGAGTTCTAGTGCAGTATAGAAGTGACACAGTAATATGGTGTTGTTTCTCACTGTTCATATATTTCCTCAGAAACATTATGTAAAACAATTGAGAACACATCGCGTGGTTTGCATGTTGAAATTTTGTGAATACCAGGATTTGTTTAAGTATTTCTTTCTGCTGTGTTTGTTTGTAGCTTCAGTAAATAAGCCTTTCTTAATTAGCCCAAAATATTTGACAATCACGCACAAAACAACACCGAAGATTCTACATTTGTGTTAATTTAATACACAGGCTTTGTCATTTGAATTACCGGCATTTCACACACAACTTCAAATGGAGAGTGAGTTGTTCTAACCACCTATTTGTGTTATATTTTTAACACAACCATGTTAACACATAGGCATGTCGTTGAACTAACACTATTTCTTACAGTGTACGATCAAGCTTAACTAATCAGCTCAGCAGTAAGATTAAGCAGATCTCTTCGGAACTAAATTTGTTGGCAACAAATAATTCAATGCCACTACGTCAAATTCCTACATGTTTAGGATGCTACTGATTAAGTTGATTGATCAAACTCAGCAGTCAGATTAAAACTACTCTCTTTCATATCAAGCAGTTCCATGCATCTACGTACACAGTAAAAATGGTTGTGTTAATTCAACTCAAATTTAACACAGGGCAGTGGTTCCAGCGTGACTACCACTATGCGGTGTTAATTCAACACAGACCCTGCGGTGTCAGCTTTTAACACAGGCGGTGTGTTACGGTTTTAACACACTACCGGTGTTGAGCGGTGTTAAATTCGGATCTGTGTTAGTATTTTCGGTGTTGACTCGACACCATGTCAGGGTCGCTAGTATGGGGAAAACTGTTAAGTGTTACTTTTGGAGGTGTTACACCAACACGAAGAAAGTAACACAGTGTGGAGTGTGTTAATTATTTTCTGTTAATATTACACCATGTCAAGTATTAATATAACATAGTCCCTGTGTTATTTCAACATGATTTTCTTATTATTTTAACACACAATATGTATCATAATTTAAGGTCAAAGCCGTATAAGTAACAACCTTTTGACGTTAATTCAACACTCCCTGTGTTATAATTCAAGGTCAGACCACCAAATTAACACCGTTTTTGGTGTTAGTTCTGTATTACTACGACACCTATTTCGGTGTTGAAATAACTCCGTGTGCGGTGTTGATGGAACCATTTTTCTGTGTTGGAAAAGCTTGTGGTGTTCATGCTTATGATTACCGAAGATTCTACTTTTAAAATAAGAATAGTAAACTACAGAACACTTCGTTTAGAAAATCTTCATAAAAAGTTTTATCGTCCTCCCCAACACTTGTTGTAAAGTATTTCTTGATGGTTTGAAACACAACCTTCACCAACAACTTATTCAAGAATGAAAGGAAACTCTTACCTATATCCTTATAGTATGTTTGCCTCTTAATCGTGTTTCTACTGGTTTTCCGCCAGTTTTGAAACATAGTTCCCGGTGTTAACTGGTGAGGTCTAGTGCAGTGTAGAAATGACAGTAATACGGTGTTGTTTCTCGCTGTTGACACATTTCTTCAGAAACATTATGTAAAACAATTAAGAACACATCGCGCGGTTTGCATGTTGAAATTTTGCGAATACCTGGATTTGTTTAAGTATTTCTTTCTACCGTATTTGACTGTAGCTTCAATACATAAGCCTTTATAATTAGATGGCCAACATACTTGGCAATCACGCAGAAAACAACACCGAAGATTCTACACTTGTGTTAACTTTACACACAGGCTGTGTGTCATTTTAACTACCGGCATTTGACACACAACTCCAAATGGAGAGTGAGTTGCTCTAACCACCTGTTTGTGTTATATTTTAACACAATTGTGTTAACACATAGGCATGTCGTTGAAATAACACAACGATTTCTTACAGTGTAGAGTTCTCCCATGTTTAGGACACGTACTATTCAGTTGATTATACAAGCGTAGTACTGAGATTAAATTGATTTTCTTTGGAATTATTCTTGTTGACATAAAATAGTTCAACGTCACTATGTCGAGTTATGCATGTTCAGGATGCTTATGATTGCGCTGATTACCAATCTCTGGAGTAATATCCGAGGAACTGACCCTCTTCGGAACTGTTTTTATCTACGTATATCAAACATAATTTCTTATGTGTGAGTTGCGCGATGAGTCTGACAATTTTCTTAGTTGTCAGCCTTTTGGAAACATTACTGCGATTTCTGCTCTATGCGTGTGTGCGTTTGTGTGTGTAGCTCGTGAATTTTTACTCAGTTTTCTTTTAATCTGCCAAGTTAATTCCAACACTAAAGAGAAGGAAGAAAAAGTGTGTGCTTAACTTTTCAATCGAGAAAACTTAATAAGACCAAATAGGACCATATTCGTATCCAAATGTGGTCAAAATCTTCTCTGAAAACTGTGTAACTTGATTTCCTAACTTATATTTTTAAAAGAAAATTCCAATGCTTGGGAAATTTAAGATATGCGGCAATATCTAAGAATATATTGACAAATTGTTGCACCTGTAGAAGGGTTGGTTAGTGGCGTCAATTTAGAAGCTGTTTTGTGGGTACGAGAGGAAGATAGTGAACCTTTGAGCTTGTAAAACCGTACACGAGGAAAGAGTCTCTATTGTTGTTTGTATTTTTATAGTGTACGGAGCAGCACTTGGGCAATCGTAACCTCATATTTCTCTCAAAGTGTAAAACGCCGTAGGATATATTTTGTTCATCATTATACCGATACAAATATCTTAAAAATGTGATAACTTGAATAAGAGTAAGATTATACCGAATGGGCAGACTACATTTCTTATGACATTGGTAATAGCCTCATAGTACCTAGGTATATACTATGTTGCCAAAGTGCCTCATTAATAACTCACAAACATAAAAATATATTTGGAATAATATAGAACTTCTATCATTGTCTGGATTGGCGATCCTTAAGTCTTTATTATGCCAGAATTTTGTTATTTATGGCTATTACCAGATTTTTGGAAATTGCCAAACTTTTACGGAATTTGCTAAATAATCTTTACATATTTTCTCAACCTGTTTTACAGCTGGCAAGTATTTCTTGTTAAATATCTTCATATTATGTTATGCACAACTGTATGTTATTCAATGAATTGCAGCTATTGTCAAGTTCCTGCTTATCACAAACACAAACGCAAGACTATTAACTCTAAGTTCTCACGTATTATCACAGACAATAACCCAATACTATTCATTTTGAAGTTCCTGTTATTATCACAGAGACAGACACAAGACTACCACGAAATTCCCGTTTATGATCACAGACTGAAAAGTTGGTTATCAAGCTCCTGTTTATTATCACAGACACAAACACAACACTGTTAATTATCTCAAATACGAACACAAGATTTGCTGTCAACATGATTAATATAACGTATTGTATATTTTAAAACAGGTAATATTTAGGTTAACATATTTGTCTTGGTATCTTCCGCAATGTGCTTGAAAATGCATAAATAAATAAAAGTGTATGTTATGTATAAATGTATCCGTGAAATATAAATAAATTTAGTTACAATTTAGAAGATTGCGACATTTTAACGTAGGACCATTTCTTGGTTATTCAAGGTCACTCACTATTGTTCTGTGTTATAGTCGAAACTTCGGATTCTACTCGAAAAAGACTAAGAGCGTATAACGTGGCTGTTCAATTAAGAAGAAGAGATGACAAGAGAGAAAGAGAGATGAACAGATAAAGTGTAAGAAAGAAGGAGGACGAAAAATTCTCGAGACGCGGGAAGCCTCGTTTGCCTTGCTAACGACAACTCTGTGTTCATTTTTGGGTACTGTGTGTAGGTTTTAGTTTTGCATGTTTAATTAATTCTATTCTGTACAAAGCACCTTGTTTCCTACAAAGCACACACCCACACACACACACATACATTCGGCTATCCTTTCCACCTACAGCTGACAGGCACACTACAACTACACCTGTGTGTACTAAGTACATTGGGCGATGTTTCAACCCGAAACTTCTCCGTCGCTTTATATAGCCCCTTGAAGCTACAGTCAACTTCCATCAGCAGTTTCTTTCTCATTTTTCCTCCCGACTAAGTCTTACCACCGACGTCAATATTGACATGCAGATGGGCAAACAATACGCTACAGCACTTCACGAACATTGTTGCCACCTGGGCCAAACTTTCAACACTACTTTTTCTTCTTTTTTATCCTCTCCCTCTCTTTCGCTCTTCTTTTCTAGAATTTACTTAAGTTTCCATAGTGTTTTATTGAAATAAAGTTTCACAGAAACTAAAGCGTTTCTAATGAATAGAAACTTTTAATTGCTTCAACTTTAAAGTTGGTTCTTTTCTACGTTATTTAAGACATTAAAAGTGTGCTAATGAAAGTTTTCCTTTTACACTTTTTACCTTGCCTTTATTTGTTTTAACGGGGAATTAACTTTCTAATTGTTAAGCTTTTTACTGAAAGACAAACAGTAGGTTTACTTTTATTCTTTTCTTGAAAATTTACATTTTGAATTATCACTTGCAATTAATCATCATATTAAATCAAAGGTAAGATTTATTCATTGCACTTTAATATTATCATCGTGTGCGTAGATACCCGATTTGAGCTTAGTAAGTTGTTCTCATCCAATTACCACTAGTACTATAGGCTAATCATAACGTGGAAGAAAGAAAATTTTATAATTAAATAAGTATTATTTAAATATAAGTACAGTACTAGTAATGTAAGTATAGTGATTAGTCTCAATCAGTAATCGTATCTTCCTGTCTCCGTGATTTTTTTTTTTAAAAAAAGCGCATAGACCTGCTTTAACACTGCAGGTACTTACTGAGATTTCAAGGGCCCTTACCATATTTTAAATTTATACTATGAATTAATTTTACCCAGCTTGATGAACGAATCCTAATATAAATTCAGTTCCGTCTCAGTTTTAGAAAACATTATTCATAAATTGTGTATGTACTAATTATTTTCGAATCTAGCTTACAATGTTGCAAGCGGGGGCCTGTTTACATTTATATTTCTTCTATAATAGAGTTGGGTTTACTTGAAATTCAACACCAATGATGGGCCTACTTTGTAATTTTCTACGCTAGATATCGTCCTGGGTTAAGACATGTTTCAGCCACACAGTTTTATCAATCCATAATCTTATGTAAAATCTATCAATCACACATTTTGTTAAACAAATTTAAAATCTCATGTAAAATCATCCAAGTACTCTGAGGTCTGACAAACCCCAGTATGTACTTTGCGCACCAATAAATAAATAAATAAATAAATGTGTACATGCATTCTTAACCCAATCCAATACCTTTCCTGGACCATACTGTAACCATTTGATATGTATGGCTATTTATTCAGGATTTTCATGTATGCCTTCTTCTCTTATACTGGTTGAACTAAGGTACTGAGCCATACATACTTTGAACAGTTCTGTTTTCATTTAAATGATTTTAAAATCTTCAAAATTTGGACTATATATTTCCACCGCGAATATACTTTATTTATATACTCAGATCGCATAGTTAGAAAGCAAATTTTAGTTTTAACCTAGCAGATACAAACTCAAATCTTCTCGTTTTTAAAATATATTTCAAGTCTTCCAGTAACCCAATATAATTTTCAAAAATAATTTACTATGCACTAGGTATGTAATAGATAAAACAAAATTACATGATTACTGAAACTAGTATAGAGATGTTCCAACTTTTTCTTCTATGATTAATGGAAGTCTCTCTTACAAATACAAGTGATTATTACTATTTCTACATTACGTAAAGAAAATATTTGCAGAGCCACGCGTTTGTTTACCTGCAAGCTTGGTGTCTTGGTTGAATCCCTGACAGTGACGAGAAATTTTTCTCATCCTAGCATCGTTTCAGTACGGCTCTGAGGTAATCTCAGCTTTTTTTGAAATGGATACCTGGGATAACCTAGGGAAGTAAAGAAGGCCAGAACTTGGTATTAACTACAACACCCCTAAGATGAGTTGAAGTTGAATTTCAGTTTAGCAGCCTCGCTGCTGAAAGAGACATGTGAGACGTGGACCTACTGATTAACGTAGAATCCGAACCACATGAGCTCCCGCAGGGAATCGAACCCGGGTCTCCCACGCCAAGAGCGCGTACGCTAACCGCTTAGCCACGGATGAGCTCTACAACACCCCTAAGAATCCGGAAGTCAGGAAAATGTGAAGCCATTACATCCACATACAGCCCTTGGGCCTTCATGGTCTGCCCCGAAAGTGGGTGATTTTATTTTACGATTTTCTCTACACCAATTCAATGAATCTTTCTGTAGATTCTCACAATCATTAACTGAGACGGTCTACATAAATGGGCCACATAAGCTTATGTGTCATTTTTACGCAGATTAAATATTCTTGTTCTCCTGTATCTAAAAGTTCAGTAATGCCTGTTTCAAGTCAATACTTAAAAAAAAAAAAAAGGTAGCCTACATCTATTTGAAGTCGACGATGTCATATGCTTTCAGATGTCACAGATGCAGAAAATAGAAATTTTCTGATGACTACGTTTACTCTTTGGTTTGCAGAAGTTTATAAAAAGGATGTGCCACAACTTTTTCTGGTCAAAGAAATTTTACAAATGGAGGTGATTGATAATTCAAAGCATTATCTAATTACAATGGTGTTGTGAAGGAAAATCCCACTACCTTGTGAATTTGCTATGAAAGCAGAGCTTTTATCTGACTGGAAATCTTTTCTGAACAGTTTCTTTTTTTAAAACAAGGGTCTCGAAAATGAAGGTTCTCTTTACTTTAATGAAATATATTATCATCAAATCATTACACAGTGGTACGTTGCTGTGTTCTAAAACTTATCTTGGACAGAATGATGTGTTTACTTATTGGCGACCTATTCAGGAGATTGGAGATTTTCGCAACGTAAGAACTACAAGGTGTCCTTAACCCGAAGTGAATCAATTAAAAGTCGGTGATGTTAAAAGTTTGTATCGTTTTCCACAGCAGGACGATATTGACTTACAATCGAACATATGATTTCACAATTACTGTACGTTTCAGTTTCAATACATTTTGAAAAATAAAGGTAGTTTCTGAAGATTTAATATGGTTTTCAATTATCCGTTATGTACTACAAAAGTGTTCTGCTGCTGAAAGAGACGGAAACTCAAAAACAACTCAACTCAAAAATGTTCTGCGTAAAAAGGGCACATAAACATACTGCACATCATGTATTACTCATTAACATACAAGTGCAATACAGTATTATCGGGAAATTACGTTTTGAAAAGGGTGTATCTTCAATGTGGTTTGTTACGAACTCAGTAACTGTTATTTTATTAACAGTACTACTTCTTTCTTTTCGCATTTACACGAAACAGTTTTTTTTCTTTGTACCCTTTTTACGTAGACCGCCTCAACTGATGTAATATTGGCACGTATTTTTTAGATAGTCAGCAAAAGAGAACTGTTTAGATATTCTGATAGAACTGAATAAAATCAGTAACGAATAAAAATGTTACCTTTTTACATTTGTCACACAACAAAGTTAAAGCATGATAAATTAATTGATACAAAAAAAAATATAAATTCTCAATTTACCTAGCTGAACAAACATTTAACTCGTTACGATTGTGCAGCATTGTGTGGTATAAATCTATCTGAGTAGCGGGAACACACACATCTATCTATTTATCAAAATGCTTTATTTGTGGGACTATTCAACGTATATTATAGAGTGTAGCGTATTTCACATATTACTTACCTATTTGATGCATGCCTGCTGCTGTGAAGTTCGTTATCCATGTTGAAACGGGAATTTCAGCACCGTCGCTTGACAACGAAATTCCTGTGTGGACACAACTTTGCGATACGTTATTGTTGGACATCCAATTAACACGTGTATCACCTGGAACACAAAGGAAAATTTGTTAAACACGTGTGGAAAATGGTCTATTATTAATCAACTTACTATTCATGTCATGTCTTACTTAACAATGAACAAATGTGATCATAATCATTTGTAACAGATATATTAAACGGAACAAGTGAGTTTCGTTTCACTTCGGTAGACTTCAGTAGACTTACAAACTATAACGGTCGAATATGCTAACCAGAAGTACGATTTATCAATTTTCCGGTTGCAGAAGGCAGGCAATGGGAAAATGGAACCATATAAACAATTTCTTACTATCTATTACAGTTTTGTTCTTCGAAAATTCAATATAAAAACCGGAAGCGAGAGATTTTTTTACAACTTCCGGTTCCTATAAAGAAAATAATTTCTTGCTATCTATGACAGCTCTTGCACTATGCTGATCAATGTTGGGAGCGAAGGTGAAGTAAATTTTTACAATTTACGTTTTTGATAGGGGCAGTTAGACCCGAAATGAATCCATTCTTCGAACAGTAAATTATTTTTTTTAAAAAAAAAGTTTCTTGCTAGTACCGTTTTTCCTCTATGATGGTAAATACCAAAATCAGAAATTGCAGGAGATTTTAACCACTTCCGGTTTTAGTATAATAATAATAATAAAGCACAAATGGTTCTATTCTTAAGATACTGAATCCACACCAGAAAATCATTTCTCGCTACCTTTTATCGATTTTATTCTATTACGATAAACATTTAGACCGGAAATAACATAATTGTACTACTTCAAGTTGAAATAAAGAGATAAAGACAGAGATAGAACGTATCCCTGTGACACTGAATCCATATTATATATCCAAAACCGGGTGTCACAAATTTCCACCCTTTAGGTTTCAATAGAAGGATAAAGATGGAGCTGGAACTTATTATTGGGACGCTAAACATAAACGGTGATCCATAAAGAATGCAAGTTTCGTAATGCCCGCCATTTCTGTGCAGTAAGTTTGCAGCACTGAAAGTTACACGATTTTCATCTGTTGTCTTTTGTGGTTAGTAGTCATGCGCTACCAGCGCTCCGTGACTTATTAGCCACAAAGACAACAGATGAAAACCGTGTAACATTCAGTGCTGCCAACTTCTAGAACAGAAACGGCAAGTTTTCCGAAAGGTGCGTCCTTTATGGGACATCCTTTACAAAAGAAAGCAATTTCTTACCACTTTTGCTCTATGGAGATAAGTACTGAAACTGGAAGTGTAATTTCCAGTTACAATAGTAAAATAAAGTCTGAGGTTGAACCTATTCATGCGGTACTGAATACATACATAAAATACTGCTTCTCTCAATCTATTACCGTTATTACAATCTCTTCTATTTCCATTTTGAATGCGAGATCAAAGATCGATATGCAACTTATTTTTGGAACCCGGATTAATTACGAAAAAGCATTTCTGTCTATCACCCTTTTCCGCCATTAATATTCTCTCAAAACATTATATTCCCCCATCTTAAGATATAGTTTATTAAGTTTATTTTTATTTAAATCTTTGCTTTAACATTCAGAATGATTGCAATTACAGTTTACGGGCTCGGGTTTATTAACTCTAATAGAGCTCACCCTTAATCGAGTTCTGACTCTAATCCTCCACTGAGACAAGCATTCACTAGTCTCCTGGGGACTCGCTCTCAGTAAGTTAGTTTGTTTATGTGGTTATTTGGGGTTGGGCTCACTATTCTCAGTGAGATTCTGACTTATTATACTCAATTGGACACGTGTTCACTTCCCTCATATAGGCTCGGTCTCACTTCCATCAATGGGACTCGAGCTCACTGATGTCAGTGGGGCTTGCACTCATTTAGGCTCGGATTTATAACCTTCAATGGAAGTCGCGCTCACTATTTTCATTAAGGCAAGCGCTTACTCGGGTTCGGGCAAATATCCTTTAATGAGGTTCGCACTTACTAGCCTATTTGGAGCTCGAGGTCATTAATTTCGTATTGGCAGATATTCACTTGGGATCGGGCTCACTATACTCAGTACAGTTTGCCTTCACTCGGACAAACTAATCTTAATTGCATTCGCGTTCGGGCTCAATATCCTCAATGAGGCTCAATGTCACTTGAAACTGCGCTCACTAGTTTCATTTGTTCTCTCCCTTATCGGGGTTCAAGCTCACTGACATTAGTGGGTCCTTCATTCATTTTGGGTCGAGTTCATGATCTTTAGTGGAACTCGCGCTTACTATTCTAATTTAGGCTCGCTCTTACTCGAGCTCGGGCTCACATCCATCAATGAGGCTAGTACTTACTAGCCTTCTCTGAGCTTGAGCTCAAATTTCGTTGTCACACGCTTGCTTGGGGTCGGGTCCACTACAGGGCTGAGGCTCACTAATTTCAATTGAAATCGTCCTAAATTCCTTTGACTGGGATTGAGCTTACTGACTCAAGTAGAGCTTGCATTCATTTACGCTCACGTTCATGATCTTCAGTGGAATTGGCTCTCACTATTCTCGTTGAGACATTGCATTTACTTAAGCTCAGGATCACATCTTTCAATGAGGATAGCACTCAGTAGCCTTCTCGGAGCTCGCGGTTACTAATTCTGTTCGAACGCGTATTCACTACACTTAATGAAGCTTGGGATCAGTCCGAATCATGTTTACTAATTTAATTTGTTTTCGGGCTTGATAACTTCCAATTAGACTCACACTTTGACATTTTCCTCAAGTGAGTTGAGTTGATTTTGAGTTTAACGTCTCTTTCAGCAGCAAGGCTATATGAGATGTAGACTTACAGATTAACGTGGAATCCGAACCACATGAGCTCCTGCCGGGAACTTTCCTCAACTGACTTGTGATTCACTAGCTTCAACAGGTCCCGAGCTCACTGCTCTCATTAGGGTTTCCACTCATATATACTTTTGTTCATACTTTCGTTCGAGTTTGGGATTATTGTCTTCAACGGAGCTGTACTTTCAGTGGAACTCGCACACACAGTAACCTCAACTGGTTTCGCTATTGGGCTCTTCCGATTGTTTGCTTAATTTTCGAGAAATTGCACCTAAGATATTGCAATTTTCAACTTAAACTTATGGGATATTGATTATAAGCTGAACCAACACAAACGACGGAGTGGGCATACCGAAGTTGTGACGTATGGTTTCATAATTTTGCAGTAAGAACAAATCGTCTATACTATAACGTCTTTGCTACTGCCATATCGAAATGATTGGTAAGCGTATTCTCCAATTTCGGTTTTATCTTAATGGGTGTCATGGTTTTTGTACATCAACTTTTGAGTTTGAAAAAAAAAAAGTTTTCTCGATTTTCTGGAAAACTGCGGATAACCATTAATACTGACATAAATAAATAAATGCCTTATCTTTGGAAATTTAATTATTTGTTACACGCTAATAATATTGTTCAAATTTAGAACAAACAGGCTCTCCTTTAACCCAAGACTACTACTGTGTTTTCTTATACCACTATTACTACCGATACGTAAATTTTATGAGCACACTAGCATACACAACATTTCACTATGTTGCTACAGTGCAAACTGACCAGTGGAAGCACTGCTCGCAGAGGAAGCGATGGAGGTGTGGGGAAAAGAGGTGAGCAAAAACATGGTTGCGCGTAAATTTTATGCACGGTAATACTCTAGGGTTAAAAGAACTAACAACCATACTCACTGCTCTTAATTGAATTCCAGGCAATATTAACCCAAATTTACCCAATAACAATCATTTTTATTTCTGTAGTTTAAGGTATGACGTTATGTACCGAGGCTAAGGGAAACGTACAACTATGATGACTCATGTTTCAAGAGCACATGTGCCAAAAAAGAAAAAAAAAAGAAAAAGAAAAAGAATTGCTGGATACTCATACAGTACCAGTTCACAATAATCGGCATAGCAGTAGTTTGCACTCTTTGCGTTGCAATGCGAAGAATTTACGAAGACCGTTAGATAATTAAGGTAAATAAGTGTTTTCAAAAAATGGCTAAATGACTCTCTAAATCAACTTAAAAATGTTAAACCCTTTACAAATTATTGTCAAATGTATAAATAATAGAATTTAATAATAAAACAAGAAATATTTCCTAGTTTTACTGTATACATAAAATATACTGTAGTATTCTTCCTGGTATTTTCAAATAAAATTCTTTCATATTTAAAATATTTACAGTTCACATTGCTTGAATCATTGGTGAGAAGCTACTCATTCCTTGAGGGTTTTTTTTTTGTCCTCAATTTTTGCGCTTGTTTGATTCACATGTACTGCATTATCGATCAAGATAACACTAGATCGTATACCATCCATGTCGCACATACACTCAAAATTTATGTTCGTATATTGAAAGTTGAAATTAGCTGTGTGAAAGTGGGATTTTCATATATTCCTATATTTGCCGTGAGACCATGCTAATAAGGGAGAATGATAAAGACACAAGACAAACTGTGGTGGGGCATTATAAGTACTAAAGATTTTGTTTTATTATGTTTTTTATTCATAACTTTAGAGAAGTTTTGATTGAAAAAGTTATTCAACTACCAATAAGCACACATCTCTAGAAATTGGTAACTTTTAAAAGAATTGGCCGAAATTATACAGGGTGGCCCAAAAGTAAGTATACACCCCTGCATTGATGAAGTATAACATTCTAGTTTATGAGTTCTTCACTTTTTCCAAGCTTAAGGTATGCGTAAAAATACAGGATGATCAAAAGTCCTTGGACACCTGCATAAGTTTGAAAATCGACGGGAAAAGTAAAAAGTGATGATGGGAACAGAGGTTTGATGAGGGACCGCAACTTTTGGAGTGTATGTCATTCATGGACGCCATCTTGAAATCCGCCATTTTCTTCGGTAGCTGTGTTCCCCTGATATAAGGATGATTTCGATCTTCTGTTCACGTGTCAGACCCATTTTAGATCACCTGGAACAAAGAGAGAACTGGGTCAGTATCAAGGTAATTTCCCACCTTTGAACATTAATAACTTCTAAACTGTACAAGATAGAAAAAACAAATTACACCACTAAATTCCTGAGCTCAAGCTAGTGTTATTTAATGTGTCATACACCCCCCTTCCTATTTAAAAAAAATGACTTGAATCCAAAATGGCGAATTTCAAGATGGCGGTCATGAATGACATACACTCCGAAAGTTTCGGCCCCTCATCAAACCTATGTTCCCATCATCATTTTTTACTTCTCCCGTCGATTTTCAAACTTATGCAGGTGTCCAAGGACTTTTGACTTACCCTGTACATTAAGAACAAATAATAAAGAAATTAAGTCTACCTGATGGATAACAATAAGAAATGATATAAAATGCAATGAGGTGATCAGTGCGGTACTGTATACCTACTTGGCGTGGGAGGCCCGGGTTCGATTCCCGGCGGGAGCTCATGTGGTTCGGATTCCACGTTAATCAGTAGGTCCACGTCTCATATAGCCTATAATAACATATATAATCGAAAAACATATGTAATTATGCTTCGAACGGTTAATTCAGCAGGAAGTTTCTGCTGAGGTCAACTTTCAAAGTTTAGTTTCCACAGCGCTTCCATTTTCTATCGCTAGGAGTCAGCATCGAGCATGGAATGAATTGGAGACATTGACTGCAACGTGCTATACAAAATTTGACAGGAAAAAGACTATCGGCTTGATATGTGTCATGTCACGCAAGGTACTCAAATAGAACACTTATCATATGTTTCAAGAAAACTTTGACAGTGTACCTTTCGTAGCATCTATCTCACAATAACATACGTTTATTAGATTTCATAGAACAAACTTCTGAAATCGGGTCCGTCACTTTGACTTGCTCTGTATGTACTGTATAAGTAGCATCAGTAATAATTGATGACAGTTTGAAAAAACGGCAGATTACCAATATATCTGAAAATACAGTAAGTAAGGATATTTTATTTGAATGGTCAGTCACTCAGGTATAATACTAACAGCTAAGGCTGTTTTTCAGTCATTTTTTCAAATTCTTCAGTAGGATGTTTTGTAAGAATTCTGACTTTACGGTATAGCAATGTAATGTTGCTTCTATTCAAAGTTTGATGAAAGCAACTCTCGTTTGTTACCGAAGATTCTGTTCAAACTTTCTGCTGAGTGAACCACTTAAAAGATAAATAATTAAAGAAGAGTGTCAGAAGAATAGAAGAGAACGAGCTAATGTCAACCAATGTAACAAGCTCGACTCAACCTTATTAATAGCTAACGGTTGCATGAATGAAGAAATTAATTCCTTATTCATCAACAATTCAAAGGGTTTCCTGCACTTGATAATAACGGAAAGGCTTGCTTTGTTCTTTTAATTTCTTGAAAAATGCATAAAAGAAGCAGGTATTACATTCTTTCCTATAATAATATTTTCAACCGAAGAAAGAAAGTGAAATAGTTTTCGGAGGATCTGAAAGATCTTTTAGGGAAAAAAAAAGTAGCTTATTCTCTCTTCATATTATTTCAATCAGTGAAAGAAAGGTTTTGCAGTCTTTCCAGTGACGACGCCAGAGGGGGGGACAAGGGGGGCGAGCGCCCCAGTAGTAGCTACTTCTGCCCCCCTGACTGCCACCTAGACTCCCCCCCCCCCAGACTCCTACAATCTTTAAACATTCTACATGTAGTATTTTATATCAGTATTATAACCAATCTCATCGTCAAATTGTAGTCTACTTTCCATGCATTTACTATGTGGCAGATTAGTCCTCAAGCTTTCTTCTTTGAGCGTCTGGGTATGCACGTACATTTCTGTTTTCTAATTTAGCACCTTTTGAGGTAAATTTTAGTTATACTTCTTTCTTATGATTTTTAATTATTGTGCCTAGCGAACAATAGTAGATTTGGTCGACTTGTTTTCTTCTCATTGGATCAACTTTGATTGGAAACAAAATAAAGGTAAAACCAGTTACGTAACTTGTTTGTATTTATCCAGGTTTGAAGTTTTCAGTTTCATATTTTATTTAAAACTTCTTTTTTGTGAAACATTATTCTCGGCTTTCAATATTCAGAGGATGTGCTTATAACAGCTTAGTTTGCAACTACCAGGGCTTAATTTTTTGAAGGGGATAAAAAGAGTTGTGTTTTCCCTTCCTGCAAATGATAATAAATTTATGGAATTAAATTGATTCCCAATAAAACGTATTGTCAGAATGGTGATCTTTAGTTAGTAATTGATTTATACTAATGCTCCCTTACTTATTTTGTTTCAAAGTAGAAAGTACTGACGTAACGTCTACCATATTGACTAGGAACTGCTGAAAAATTCGTAGCCCAACCCAGGAGTGCACGTGGAATGGTGAAGTTTTACTTCTTCTACACTTCCCCCGGAGTTAATATACTACCTTGTACAGTACTCCAGTTTTTGCAGAAAAGTTAAAAAATCTGAAGATTTCCTCGCACCACTGTTCGTAGCACTACCCCTATCAGGTCTAAAATGACGTCCTTTCGAGTGTTATTTAAGTTTGGAAAATAAGTACACGTGATACTTAGACGGAGCTAAATCTGCGGAATAAGAATGATGATCTAGACGTTGAAATCCTAGATTATGCAATGTCAGTTTTGTTCCCAGAGGCTTGATGGACAAGTGCATTCTCCTGAAGGAACAGAATTCCATTCTTTTCATTTTCCGCGGCGTTGTAGTTCGAATTTTTCTTTCAGTTTTGTAAGTAATGCAGAGATTCTGGATTAAATATCTGACTGTAGCGGAGGTAGTCTACGAGTACGACTCCATACTTATCCCAGAAGAATGTTGCAAACAGTTTCTCAACCTACTTCTGTGTCTTGAACTTCTCGGGGCGAGGGAGAAATGAGTGCTACTACTCCATTGACTGTTGTTTCGTTTCAGGATCATAGTGGTAGAACCATATTTCGTCCATGGTTACTATTCGTGAGCGAGATTGATCAGCATTACGGTCAAATTGGAAGAAGACTTCTCTTAATGCCGTCACTCTTTTATTCTCCTGATAGATTTTTTGAGAACCCATTATGCCGAGATCTTGCGCATACCCAAGCCATTCTGAATTATGCTACCGACGAGTTCCAAAGAAATGCCCACAACTCTGACACAAGTTTTGCTGAGAAGGTAAAAACGAGGTGAGAGGTTTTTCTGAGAAAGTTCGTAAAATTATGTTTGGGCACACATAATCACTTCAGAGCCTAAGAAACAATAAGAATGTCATTATTAATATGAAAATTTGAATTTGTATAAACATACGGAGATATGTTTTTCTTAACTACGTTTCTTTTTCCTACCTAGTACCTACACTCCTTCTGGATTGGACTACGACATTTTCAGCAGCTCCTCGTAAATTATCTCTCTCTCTCTCTCTCTCTCTCTCTCTATATATATATATATATATATATATATATATATATATATATAGAGAGAGAGAGAGAGAGAGAGAGAGACGTAGCATATAGTACTAGACGCATGTGTTACTTGTAGCATACGCGAAAGTAATTGAATTTACATTCAGGCTTCAAAAGTTTCAGTGAAAAATATTTCTTGTGCAGACGTTACTTATTTGTCAGTTATAAATTTTACTTGAAATAAGTTTAGGTATAATTTATAATCATATAGGTTTAATATGAAAAGAGCAACAAAATGCACAATGTAATGTAAAATAAGTCAAACGTAATAAATATGTCATTTTTGGTATAGCAAATAGCCGCCCCCCCGAAAATGTATCTGCCTCTCCTTTGCCCCCCTAAGAACTTAAAGCTGGCGTCGTCACTGAGTCTTTCCTTTATACTAAATAACTCGTTCTAAGGCTTGAAGGCCTTGAAGCTTCATAGTTACAGGAAATAAAAGGGTATAGCAAAGGAATCCCTTGTATAATATGAAACCAACCGAGATTATCACCATATGCGTAATTACAGAGAGCCAGACCCCTTGAAAAATTAGTGAAACCCCAAGAATATTGTTGAATTACAAGCAGAAACTGTGGTCATTCAAAGGTTCTTTCAATTCTCAGAAATACGAAGTTCGTTCGGAAAGTAAGTTCCGTTTGGTAATAATAATAATAATAATAAATAGAGTGCAGATAAAGAAAGCAATGTATTGCACAAAAATCATTAACACTTACACTACTTTTCAACATAGCTACAACAAGTTTCCATGTATTTTTTATAGCGTGGTACAAGTTTATGTATTCTTGCATCATAGAATGTTGCCGCCTGTGTTGTCAACCATGTGGTAACATGTTCTTTTTACTTTTCATTGTTATTGAAGCTCTTACACACCAAGGAAAGATTTCAGACTCAGATAGAGATTGAAGTCGCTAAGAGCGAGGTAGGGCTGAACGGAGGATGGCCAAAACCGTCCCAACCAAAGCTTTCAAGGAGTTGAGTTGATTTTGAGTTTAACGTCCCGTTCAACAGCGAGGCTATACGAGACGGGACCTACTGACTAACGTGGAATTCGAACCATATGAGCTCCCGCTGGAAATCGAACCCGGCTCTCCCACGCCAAAGGCGCGTATCCAAACCGCTTAGCCATGAGGGAATTCAGTTTCAAGGAGCTGTTCGGTCACATTCGCAGTGTGTGGTCGAGCGCTTTTGTGAATGAAAACCACCCCTTTTGAGAGCATTCGAGCGCATTCCTCTGCGCTTGTCTTATATTGCACGGCGAGTTTCTTAAGCGTCTCGCAATAAACATCTTTATCGATTGTAGCACCTCGTGGTAAAACTTCAATCAGTAAAATGCCTTTCTGTCCTAAAACACTGTGCACATGACTTTTCGGGGTGTCAAGAATTGCTTTGGTTTAACCTTTGTTGGGGACGAAGTGTGCTTCCATTCCATGGATTGCCGTTTCGTTTCAAAGGTGTCATAAGCAACCCAAGTTTCATCCCCCGTGACTGTCTGCGATAAAAAGTTCTCGCCATCATCTGATAACGTGTCAGAAAATCAAGTGCGCTGCCCATCTGTTGTTTTTTGGTTCTTCAGTAAGAAGTTTAGGCACCCAACGTGCGCAAAGTTTACGAAAACCCAGTTTTTCAGTAGCAATCGCATAAAGTACTGTTCGTGAAATTTGATGAAATTCGAGACTAAGAGCATTAATCGTAAAGCTATGGTTGTTCTTAATCCTTTCTTTGACTGCACTCACCAGTTCATCAGAAACCACAGATGGATGCCCATTACGTTCTTCGTCATGCGCTTGATCACGGCCTTCCTTAAATTGTCGGACCCATTTCTTCATCATTGAATTACTCGTTGCATTTTCTCCGTAAACCTCGCAGATTTGTCGACGAATGTCACTTGGTTTACGTTCTTCGCATTCAGAAAACGAATCACAGTTCTAATTTCCCAAACGGTGGGATTTTTTAAATCAACGCTGCCATTATAAACAATCACTACGAACAACACACACCACAGAGCGATCTCAAAATGGCGTCATTTCGTTCTGCTTAGACCGCAGCAACTAGCGCGCATGAGCGGAACTGCGATAGTAGCGCTGCAGCGGAGAAAAATCCTAGTGACCATAGCCCCCC
The DNA here is from genome assembly GCF_964235325.1 of Thermobia domestica. Lineage (NCBI taxonomy): Eukaryota > Metazoa > Arthropoda > Insecta > Zygentoma > Lepismatidae > Thermobia > Thermobia domestica. The sequence goes on from NC_137468.1 coordinate 98,342,564, forward strand.
TCCCTAACAAAATATCTTAGTTACCCCAATGATTATCAACGTTCACTTCTTAAAGAACAGCTTTATAATATGTTCCCATAATCTTATCAACCTACACAAAGATTTTTTCCTAAAGACTTTCTAACACCGTACACGAGGAAGACGTAAACTGCAGGAAAACGCGAATTTGGGGAGCATGACAGCGAAATTATATTGTCTTATTTAGTTAGCAGAAAGAAACGATTACAAACCTTTGCCTGGTCGATTAACTTGTCCACATTGCTGACGAGTACATAACCTCGGCTTTCGTGTTGTATAAATGTTCTTTCTTCAATGGCTTGTTTGTTTCTGCACCATACACTTCTCTCAAGACTTTCATCAGTCCATATACTTCTCTCAAGGCATTGTCTTCGAAATCCATCAGCCTCTAAATTAATTCCTGACAGATACAGTAAATATGAACAGGAAGTACATTAGATTAATGTCACCTTGTAGAGGGTCTACAGGAAATGTGAGTACATCTAGAATACAGGAGTGTTCATCGTCCTTCATTCAGGACATACTCACTGTTTTAGGGTTTCCCCACGAGACGAAACAGCGATCTTCCGGTAGAAAGAAATACCTTTTTCCGATAGAAGACAATCTCGAATTTTATCTCGTTGGCAACTATGCCCTATTTCATGTATGTTATCTCAAGAATAAAAAAGCATTACCTAGTCTTAAACTTCCAGACCTCTAATTCTCTCTTCTCACGAGCTCCTTCGTGGCTAAGCGGTTAGCGTACGCGTCTTTGGCATGGGAGACCCGGGTTCGATTCCCGGCGGGAGCTCTTGTGGTTCGGATTCCACGTTAATTAGCAGGTCCATGTCTCATATAGCCTCGCTGCTGAACGGGACGTTAAACTCAAAATCAACTCAACTCTCCCTTCTCGCTTTGGATATAACCAAGTCTTCACATTCCCTATAGTTGTACGAGTTAGACATTTTATCCATTTCAACTTTCAAAAAGAGCGCTTTTCTATACAATTAGTTACAAACATAAATTCTCAAAGCCACATGAACATTCGGGAAAACTTTTACAAGTTGTTCTTGTAAAGTCACTGCGAGTCTTTTCCAGATCATCTTCCCTGCGATCTGCAAACCCAGTCAAAATGCCAAACTTCTCATATAGTTTTGTGTACATACTTATCGTTTCTCATTCGTACCTCACAAGCTAATTTGTCTATTACGTAGTTGAACGTTTCGACGCAGAATGTTTCACAATATGGAAAACTATTTGCCTGCAGAACATACATCCGCCGCATGTTTATTGTCGTTTCCATTGATTACAAGTATTGATTCATTTTTTTGTTTTCGAGCCGTCAGATGAAATAATATTTGAGAGGCTGCTCTGGTTATTTAATTCTGTCTCCAGTTTAGTTGCTTATTTGCCCACTTTGATAAATACATTTCATCTCTAATGGATTTCCAAACGATCTTAGTTTGCTTCTTAATTAAAAATTAAGTAGTTCATAAAGCTCTGCTCCGAATCCCTCTTCGGCATCACCCATCACAGGTAAAGAAAGCAGAACCTGCTATAATAGCAGATAAATCTATTTTAAGTATGGAAATGTAAACACGCTTTTGTTAACTCTCAATATTTCTGCTCTTCTCTTCCCTCCAGAGATCAACACAATCTTCTTTCTTCTCTTACTCAACCAGGATACATACGTCCACTTGCTTCAGTAAGAATTGTAGGCTCATAGTACAGGCACAACAGAGTAGTTTTTTTTTTGTATGGAAGTACCTTTGAAATAAATTTATAGTACTTGAATTCTTTATAATTATGAATAATTTAGGGAGTTTATCATGAAAAAAATGTTACGTTACCTTTATGATGGGTAGGGATGCGCACGAGACAAGATTTGAGGCTGTCTCGTCTCGAAAATGTGTTGTAAAAGTGATGTCTTGACTCGAAAAACGTATTATTTTCTATTGGAAGAGCTGTGCCTCGACTCGAATTTTGCCGGGACAATTGTGTGTCGACTCGTCTCGTGCGTATTCCTAATGATGGGGCATTCTCTCAACATTTTCAAAAAGATTTATAATTTATATAGGAGTGAGTCATATCATTTTTTAAACTTTTATGGTGAAAGGTTTTTTAAAGTAATTTTTAAAAAGTCTTTGGGGCTCTGGAGCGATTGGTACAACAGCTCCGCCTCAATACGGAGTTGTGTGCCTGGTATTACAATATGCAGTTTTTGTTTAACATTCTTTGAGGTATTTGAAAATAAATATAGAAAAAAATATGACATAAAAATAAAAATAAAAATAACAATTTAAAAATATTTCTCCGCCAGCTACTAGATTCTAATTACAATTACCAATTTCACCTCTTTTTCGCGATTTCAATATTCCTCTCGTGATCCACTACCTAGATTGAGAAACGCTCCACTAGAGCATCAGAAGGGTAAACTAAAGTGTGCAGGAATCCTCTGAAAATACTCTGAAAATCCATAGTGCCCTCACAATGCGAAAGTTAGAACTGCACGTAAGGGCTGTATATCAACAGGCTCTTTCTAGCAACAGGCCAGATTTGTCTAGAGACTAGGAAAGTACTGATTTTTCCCCCTCGTTTTTTGTTTTAACATCAATTACACTGAACTCCACTTCGCGAAATATATTGAAGGGTTTGACTGCTTAAAGTGACCATTTCACTCCCTTTTTATGTCGAGGCCTCCAAGGGTGAAAGCTTTTAGTACGCTGGATATCTTTAAGTACAAGAATCTGTAGAAAATAGGTTCACTGTATTCTAATATGATTTTATATATCGAATTCAATGTGGTTTATTTGGAAAGTAAAATTGAAACAGTAAATTACATTTGTATTATGACACATCTAATAACAGTAAAGAAATTACGAACTTCGGGGCGCTTGGAGTAAATTGCGTGCAACTGCCAACCTTGAAAAAGAGAGTCCATTCTTCTTTAAAGGAACAATTTTTGTGGAAAGAAATCTTCTCTGAATCACCTTGTACCGTCTCTTAGGATACTCAACACTTCTGCCTTTGACCAGGGCCCTTAAATTCATAAAATACCGCTCAATAGCCCCGCCTCGTGCAATGAACCATACGTAAATCTTTTCTCCTTTTTCTTGGAAGACTGAGATTTCCTTTTCCATCCACTTCGAACCCTTTTCAACCCGACATATTTTTTTCTCTAACACTCTACAGAAAGGTAGAAGATGAAGAAAGTAAGAAGGAAGGGGAAAAGAAGGAAAAAAACAAATATATGGCTGTGACCCTCAGTAGCAATAGCAAGAGAATAAGATTATATATTCGTATCTACATGCATGTAGAGAAAAGTGAGCAAATGTGCAATACAGTTTCAGTAGTTTCTAGAAAATTACAGTATGCATGATTTTGCCATCAGAGAACTTCCTTACACAGTGTTTCCATATTCATTCTTAAATTTTACGCGACAAGGAAAACAAAGATAATATTAATTGACTAATGTGAAAGTCTCAATCACTGTTATACCTTCCACCTCTCTTTGTAAGCTCTACAATCTATTCGCCTTGTTGGACTAGCGTCGCAAATGACTTTGATGTATGTGAACCCAGATTTATTATCACAAGGAGACTTACAGAATAACTGTCTCTCACACTATCTATTAGCCTCTACGATACAGTCATTTATGAGTCCAGATTTAACTTCACATGGAGACTCACCGGACAATTGTGTTTCATCATTCCCTTTAGCCTATACAATACAGCCATATAATCCTGGGTTTCATTTCCTATGGAGACTCGATCAATAATTCTCTCTCACCGCCTTCTTTAGACGCTACGACACACTTTTATCCGGGCTTGATTTCACTCATTAAATTAATGCCTCTCACTGTCTCTTTTAGCCTGTACGATACAGTTATGTGACCCGGGGTTATCACTTAAGAACATTATCACGTAATGCTAAGAACACACTAATCATTAACGGTCAATTGAACGTTGCGTTCACCGGTAGAACTGACGTCTGTGTCTTCCCAGTACATGTTAGTAACACCCTATCTTTCAAAAAAAGGAAAATCACTACTTACAAAGTACGGACTCACCATTAAAAAAACAAGTTCGTCATTGTGATTCGGGAACGCAACGTAAAAAGCAACTGTTAATTCCATACAGTAATAAAATAGTTTCCAAGTGCTACCAAGAATTTCCAGCGATCAGTCTATTTTTTTTCTGGAAAGCATTTCTCGAAACCACCTTTCTCTACTTCAATACTTTAGAAAATAATACAACTCCTACCTTTTCTGCTACTTTCCCAAAGCACTCGAATATGTCTGTAATCATGCTTCTTGAAGTGAAGTACAAAATTTAGTAGTTGCATCAGAACCAGAACAATTACTCAAGCAACTTCTGCAACCATATAAAACAAAGTACCCCAACTCGGTGCCTGAAAACTTGATTTTTGAGTTTCTCCATGTAGGGATTTTGTATAATGACGTCGGTCGGTATGTTTGCCGAAAGGCATCAGAGGAAGGACAGTACGAGGTAGTCTTAAAATTTGTGTTTGATATGTACTAAGAATGGATAGTGATATTTATCATAGAGTGCCCACACGATCACCATTGTTAGATTGGTGAGTGATAGACAGTTGTGTTATCGGGAAAGTCCTAATTCAACCTATACAACAGCGATGTCCGCATACGTATTAAGATACTACGTCTTGAACACAATCTATCAAGGTGCATTGTCGAGTTTTACTGAGCGCGAGTGGCAGATGTGATTTGGGATTCCATTGGGTACGACAGACATTCTTGCCGAATACGAGTTGATGATAAACTCATCAGTGACCAATATGTCAGAAAAGTTCTAAAAAGCCGACGTTATATTTTTTATTGAGGAAGCTCTGGACACAGACATTAAACCTCAACAACGAAACCAAATAACCTACGGCTCTAAATTGATTCCTGACGACAGCATTGATACAATGTTGTAAAATTGTTAAATTGTGGATGATAATTTCAAATTTGAAATTCATTTGTCGATAGCTCTCGTCTTTCTAGAAATGTAGAGCAATACACGCACCACTATGGTAAGACAAAAAAGCAACTATAAATCCAGGTTCGCACTGAGGCATGTTCAAGATTGTACTGTACTAGATTGATAGTGCACTATTATGGGTGTTCCCACACAGCACTCCTGTAAACGCTTTAGCCATGTTACAACGCTAATTAACGAGGCAGTATCAGTTGTTTGTGATTTGCTAATTTATGAAGTTAAAGAAAATATTAACTAAGAAATAAGGGAGTTAAGTATGAGTTCCAAAGCAGATAAAAGGTTAGTAGTATTGGGATCTTCAAGCGCATTGTGTCTTGAATTGAGAATTGAGGATAGAATTAGAGGTAACCCAATTGCTTGCTTTGTTCAAGAGCGCAGACTATATCAACTATAAACCATTCTACTTCATGCAGTCGTGAGCTGTCAGCCCAGCCGAAAACAACTTGACCAGTAGTGAGTGAACGCTGCCTAGTATGACCAACAATTACTAACCTCTAAGTCCTCCTCAATTCAAGCAGTTGCCTTGTATTGTCTGGAAAGACTCCCACTTCAAACAAAAAAGTTTATTTTCCTATGGAACAAATAAAAAGAATCAACCATAACACATTGGTTATGCGCTAAATAGTAGGAAGCTCGTACAAGTATTGCTTAATTTCTTTACATACATTCAAATGAGAAAAGATGTGAAATGGACACCCCTCATACTACGGAAGAAGTTTTAACCAACAAGGATAGGAAGAATTGGAACAATGGAAGGAAGAGTTCTAGGAAACATTCAATATCTCCTCTCTTTATGGCCTATTTGGAACTACTTTGAATTTCAACACATTTAATTCTATTCCAAATTTGAGGTCAGTCAAATAAGGAAACATGTGTGATTCTGTAATTCTTTCCTGCACTTCAGCATTATATTAGACGCCATTGACGTAAGCTGTGTTTTCGAAATATTTTGATAATGAAATTTGAAGAAATGAGAGTACCAAAGCTGAACATGAAGAAAGTTTTTGATCTGGTCGACGAGCCTGTAGAAGCTTACATGGACTACAAAAGAATGGAAGCGGGACCCACAAATGATCGGGCGCGAACGATCGCAGAGACATCGCCAATATGTTGGTTGAAGGTTACAGAACAAGCAATGTTGTACCTAACCTTACACATTTGGCGTGTCAAACTTTATCATGGCGGACAACAATGAGCTAAACGTAGTAAGCTTACTGTCGGCAAGCAAATGTTCTGTTTTTAGTTCTGCAGGCCGAGATTTTACAATCCGTTAGAAGATGTACTCACTCCTGGAAGGTCAAAAAGTTCGCCAAAAGTTTTCCGAAGAGAGAAGTCAATAGTAAAAATAGTAACTAGTTTTTGCTATTAATTCACATGAATAAAGTTGTAAAGTGTACTAATTAGTGTAGTTTTACTGATTTGATATTAAGTGTAAAAAAACAATTAACTTCAAACTAATTTTGGTTTGTTTTTTTACACCAAATAATCGCTTACATTCTTTGCGACATATTGTTCATCAAATCGGAATTGCTCAAGATCGAAATATGGGAAAAAAAAGTTAGACAATAAAGCAACTAGAAAATTTGATATGTCTTGGAAATCGAATTGAATAAGATGTAGTGGAATTACAAGTACCGTACTTCAGAGTAAACAATAAAAGGCTCTAACGAAGGACAGAACGTTTCACTCCATTGTCCAAATTCTTCCTATCCTTCCGGGTAACTTATTAAATGCAGTTTTATACACAACTGTCGCTTAAAAGTATCGTTTTGAATTTTTCCTTTATAAGATACCATTCTTACTTGCAATGTGTTTATTCGAAACTTATTTCTTTCCAATGAAGTGAAAAGCTACATCATCTTCAATATACCATTGGAAGTAAATACGGAAACGTGTAAGATTTCGTGATTTTACTTGTCCAGTAAAAGACAATTGTAGCAGCTTGCAACAGTGGTAAGCACAATACACATATATTTTTCCCTCTTTCTTTATATTGGACGAAATGTCCTCACCCTATAACGTTTTCGGAACAGCACAATTTTATTTCATCTACTTTGGTCATTCTTTCGCCCTCTGTACCAAAAACCTTTCGTGAAACGAAAAGGAAGAGAAAAAAGAAGAAATGATGATACTAGAGTATGTCCTTGGGAAAAATAATACATCCGGAGAAAAGCCCGGATTGATGGAAATAGAAGACTGAGGTATGTTGGTCTAGAAAGAATCGAACAAGCAACGAAAGAGTGATTTAGGATCAGAGAGAAGACATCATTTCTCTCCCTCCATCTTCTCTCCTTCAGATTTTCCTCAACTTCCTGTTTTTTGCCTTGTAGGTCCACAAGCAGTCGGAGAAGAACAATGCTATACACTCTCTATGCTTTTCTTTATCTAGTCTCCCCTTTCCAAGGATTTATTCCAAAACTACATCGATTAGAAACTTTTCTTCTTTCTTCCTTTTTTTCTACTTTCTTTCAATTTATATGATCTCTCTCTCTATTTTCTGCAGTTTAACTTCCGATCCGTCGTTCCCCTTCCGTCATGGTTACTGACCGAGAAGCCTGTGACCACACTGAGATGGTTATACAGTGAGCTGAGTATTAAAGTCAACAATGACCACAAACTTTCCCCATGAAATTAATTGCGTTCCCTTTACCTCCATGTTTCCCTCTTCCCTTTTACATGTGGGTTATCATTAGTTTTACGTTTAGCACATTCATCTATCTACTCCTCTCTTGACAGTGAGACTAAATGATGGAAATATATGTATTATGTCTTTAGGAAAACAACATTACAGCACAGAAAACAAAACGACTATTGAAGTTGTTTCTTTGTTCCGTGGCAATATAGAGGCACCGCAAAACACGATGACGATTTACGAGTATTAGTTGTATCAAATGCTCTGACTGCGTATACATTTTATTAAGTTCTTGATTATTTCCAATGGAATTATTTATTTACAGGTAATATATTGTCATCGTTAAGAGTTTGCGTGTCACCATTAAAAGAGGACACATAATAACAGAAACAATTTGCTAGTTGACTGCGTATATTATTACCTGAAACGGCCATAAATAAATAAATAAACAATCCGTTTTCGCAAGATAAAAGCTATAAATTATTCTTCGCAATGACATAATCCGAACACCTTACAAATTATTTTCTCTCCACTTTGTCGGAAACTACGCATGAGAACTTACCTTCAAGCATGTCATTTTAAGCTAAGCATGTTACATACAAGTGAATGAGGAAATGAAAATGAAATGAAATCCCTTAGTTTTACGTTCCACGATTATGCCGGCTAGTCTAAAGGAGACTGTGATGATGAGAGATGAATGTAATAGTGGAATTGATAAAGTAGGAAGAAACGGGAGAATCCTGAGAGAATCCACGAACACAATGTTTGTCCACCACAAAGTCCATTTGGCGCGAGCTAGGATCGAACCATGGACCCCATGCTTTACCACTGAGCCATCGTTCTCCTACAAGTGAATGGAGATTTGTGAATGGTTGCATCATGCAATAACTACTTAATCAATTAAAATCTTACTTGGTACGATTATCAACCTTAGACAACCCAAGAATCTTATATTACATTCATAACTTTCGGAATATATTGTAAAGGGTGGGTGGCAAGTTGTGACATGTAAAAATAATTGAAACTAACTTATCTTAGTGTTCAATCCATAGTTTTCAAGGTCGCTGAGATGAATAGCAACACTTCCGATGATGTTTAAGTGCAAAGTTCAGCCTCCATCAGCATAGGGGTGGGAAGAGATGAGGCGCTGGAATAGGATAGTAGTGACATTACGGAATTTTGCTGTTACATTTTTAGGGAGATGCATATGCAAAAGGGCGGGGTTCGGATGCTTTCCAAAAACGTATTCTCCCAAAGAAGAGACATTTAAGGGAATGTAATATATTTTCTCCATCTTTCTTATCATACTTTCTGATTCGATACCCCAACAAAGATATTCCTAACATTTGCTTTATCTGCCTTAACAATATGGATTTAGCATCCGCCATATTGAATTTTACATGGAATTACGTATTACGGAAACTTTATCGACCCCTCATTACGCAAAATTTCTCAAGATGTTTAGATTCTACGTGGGTATTTGTATCTAACAATATGAGTTTAACATTTGATATGTCGAATATTTCGTAACGTGATATAACCAGTGTCACTCCTGTGATTACAAAAAAGTTTATGGTCATTTCGTTTATCAAATTCTATGAAATATAAAAGACAGTTTTTACAAAGAAGTGAAACGAATATTTGACCAACTCCAGCGATACCATATGAAAATTCTACTAGGAAATTTCAATGCAAGAGGATATTTTCAAACCGATTATAGGAAACGAAAGTCTGCATAAGGAAAGTAATGATAATGGTGTTAGACTCGTGAATTTTACATCCAAAGACCTTATCGTGAAGAGTACAAGTTCCTACCTCACAACATTCCTAACAAGATACAAAACCACGTTTTAGTAGATAAAAGAAGACAATCTAGCATAACTGATTTTCTGTCGTTTAGAGTGGATGATTGTGACACTAATCACTACCTGGTAGCAGCGATAATAAGAGAGAGATTATCGTTGAATAAAGGAAATATTCAATGTCTGAAAACGAAAAGATTTAATTTAAAGAAATTAGAAGAGAGACAGGTAAGAGGGGAATACCAGATTGAGGCTTTGAATACATTCTCGGTTTTAGGAGATTCAAAGTGCACTAGTGTTGAGGATACTTGGACTGAAATTAAAGATAGCATTAAAATGTCAGCAAAAGAAAAACTGTGACACCCAGGAAATATGTAGGAACAAACAATGGTTCGACCAGGAAGGCATTTAACTAGCAGAGGAGAGAAAACATGCAAAATTACGTTCGCTACAAAATCCAAATGAAATAATGGCACAAAATTTCGTAGATATCAGGCGGGAAGCTCCCAAAACTCTTAGAACAAAAAACGCGATTTTTTGAAAGCTAAAATTAAGGGACTTGAGGATAATAGTAAAATTAAAAACATTCGGAACATGTATAACCGGATCAACGAATTTAAGAAAGACTATCAACCTCGTGCTTATATATTATAGAAAGTTGACGGAAGAGTTCTCACTGATACAAATATCATCTTAAAAAATGAAAAGATTTCTTTGACGATTTGCTTAACACGCAACCAAAGCTAATGTGCATGGAGGGAAGGAAATATACACCGCAGAACCGTATATTCCAGAACCTAACCGAATAGAAGTAGAAATCGCTATAAAGAAATTAAAGAAATACAAATCTCCGCGTGTAGATGAAATACCGGGTGCGTTAATCTTAGCTGGAGGCGAAAAATTGTGGAACAAAATACACAAACCCATTCTCCTTATCTGGAACAAGGAAGAATTCCCACAAGAGTGTAAAGAATCAGTCATTGTTCCAAATTACAAGAAAGGCGACAAAATTGACTGTAATAATTATCGAGACATTTTTCTTCTGTCAACACCCTATAAAATCCTTTCAAACATTTCGTTCGCAAGATTGACTCCATACGCAGATGAAATTATTGCAGACTATCAGTGTGGATTTAGACTACATTGATCAACTATCGACCAAATATTTACCATTTGACAAATACTCGAAAGGAAGTGGTAATACAATACTCCGGTACATCAACTATTTATTGATTTTAGAAAGGCTTACGACTCGATTAGGAGAGAAACATTGGACAACATTTTTACAGAATTTGGAATACCGAAAAAGTTAATTAGATTAACTAAGATATGTTTAAATGAATCCCAAAGTAAAGTCCAGGTAGGAAAATTTTTGTCTACGAGTTTTCACGTCGAGAATGGCCTGAAACAAGAAGATGCGTTGTCGCCATTATTATTCAACTTTGTCCTGGAATACGCTATAAGAAAAATCAAAGATAGCAAGCAAGCAGGGCCTAGGGTTGAATTGTATTCACCATTGTATGGCGTTTGCCAATGAAGTAAATTTAATAGAGGACGATAGGAGAACAATAAAAAGAAATGCACAGGTCGTATTAAACGCTTTCAGGAACGTAGGTTTAGAAGTAAATACAGAGAAAACTAAAAACATCGAAGTTCATCGGGATCATAATACGGCAAATTATGGATGCGTTAAAATATCAAATAAAACTTTTGGTAAAATGGATATTTTCTAATATCTAGGATCAATATTAACAGACAGAAACCATATTCACGAAGAAATAAAATGTCGACTAAAAGCACGGAATTCGTGTTATTATTCAGTTCAAAATCTCTTGTCGCGAATTCTGTCGAGGAATCTGAAGCTTAAAATATACAAAACGATAATCATTTCTGTTGTTCTGTATGTTTGCGAAACATGGTCGCTTACTCTGAGGGAAAAACATAGACTGAAAGTATTTGAGAACAAGATCCTGAGACGAATATTCGGACCCAAGAGGAACGGAAATGGCGGAAACTTCATAATGACGAACTAAATAAAATTTATACGATTTAACAAACATTGTTAGGGTCATCAAGTCTAGGAGGCTCAGGTGGGCAGGTCATGTAGAAAGGGTGGAAGAAAGTAGGAACGCTTTTCAAGTCTTAACTGGAAAACCTATCGGAAAACGACCATTAGAAAGACCTAGGTGCAGATGGTAGGACAATATTAAGATGGCTAAAAGACCAATAATTAGTTAGTTAATTATGAAATGTTTGATCGTTTTAGGGAATAAAGAAATACCGAAAACTTGCGTACTATTTTTAGTTTTGTTAAAGTGAAATACGAAGAACATGGAGGTTCCTTCATTTCCACAGATCTTATCATTATTATTATTAAAACAATACCTGTTCCAATTTCATATCTTATTACATAACTCTTTAGTAAGTTATTTCTAATCCACACGGATGTTGCAAAAAATTAATTTTGTTTCCTGTTCTATTAAACTGTTTATAGAGTTTTTATCCATAGTTAAATACTGTTAAATATGATCTAAATGGCAGTATAATAATAATAAAAGCAATTTTATTGGTATCTTGAGATGCATCTATACAATACGTGAATTTGAAAAAAAACATAATTATTCAATAATTTACTTATATTTGTTTGCAGCATATTTAAAATTCACATTTGATTTTATAAGAAAAACATTAAGGCAAATTGTTCGAGTGTCACAAAATGAGTAAAACACCTATTGTACAGTTCGAAGCTAAAAAAACCTGCAACCTGAGCATATAATTTTATTGTGAAACTACGTCTAACAGCGTTGGGAATCCACATAACGTCTAAGTGGCACGAATCACGCCAGGTGAAAATTTGGCGTTCTCCCCTGCACACTTATTTGGAGCAAAAGACTTCGTCGTTTCACAATAAACTTACATGCTCATGTTGCAGTTTTTTTTTTTTTTTTTTTTTTTTTTGCTGCGAACTGTACAAGTTGTTAGGTGACTGGTGACTCGAATCATGAGTTATCTGTTATGCTTCTTATACGTACATAGAAGTGTAGTTATAATTATGTTTATCTATATATCCAAAGTCCTCGGAATATCTCTGTTGCCTAAACTTGGAGCTATAGTCAGATATGCATTTCAGGAGTACCCTTCACAATATCTGCACAACGTATTCGTAATAACATAGCAGTCCTGTACTCCGGACTGCACCAAGAACAACGTTAGGTATGCCATAAATAATATAACTTAAAACGAACTTATGAATGAAATTACAAATTGAGAATGTTTCATTAATATAGTTCTTTGGAGGTATAGCGAAGATTGTTCTCTCGGATCAGGACCTTAATAAGAGCTGAGGTATCTATAACAGAACTATTATAGCAGATTGGTAAGGTCTCCGAACTCGATCTCGCCAAGCAAAATATTAAGTACTTTTACCACTTAAAAGAGAAAATGCACTATGTTCGAAAGTTAAATATTGTTCATCTATTCAGCTCTTCGTAGCAACGGATGCGTCTCGGATGTTTGCGTGCGTATCCCAATTTCCAAGAGAGCTATGATACCTATGTAAAACAGTATCGAAAAGGGGAAGATCCATGCGCCTGGAGAAGCCCCCCAAACACATGTTAAGTATATTAAATGTATTACTTGAAATGAAAATGTACATACAATCTAGTTGCGCACGAAATGAGACGAGATAGAATTTTTGTGATGAGATTCAAGACACGATGGAATTCTACCAATAAAAACTTATAACATTTATCGAGACGAGACAACCTAAAATCTTGTTTCGTGCGTATCCTGATCAAATTTAAATATTATTGGAAATATTTGTTCGAAATTTCTCTAGAGGTTTTGATCAATGCTGGGAGGTACAGCGAACAATTCGCTTGGGGTCAATCATTTGTTGCCTCTTCATGCCACTATCACAGCTATTTGAAATTAAAGCATCATGGATACGCGTAACTCTCTACTCTTTACTTATATAATTATTCGAATGCATACCTTAAAGTGTTCAAACACATGCTACTTCATAAATTATGTAGAATTTTAGAGCAAAATAAGATCAATCTTGAGTACAAAATAACACCTATGAAATTAGCTGTAAGTACTTGTACGTCAAGCGACATGTCAAAATATAAAATAATGAGAAAAATATAAATGAATTTATAAGAATATATGTTTGCTGGTTAAAGTATTTAATATAGAAATAGCTTAACTTATTTCTATACTAAATATATATTCTGTATACTAATGTTTCTGTTAAGGATCTAATAGTATGTAAAACAATATTATATTATTAATAGTTCGGAAAATAACACAACTAAATGCGGAGACATCATGGACATCACCAAATTCATTTTGTTTAATTTATTGGTTTTCATATTCATTTTCCAGATAAGCTTTGTATTTTTAGAATAGAAACTAGGCTTTGGCTATCTGGGAGCACCGCCCCCAGACCCTCGCATTTGAGAGGCCTAGGCCCTCGCATCAACCTTTACATCAACAGTGAATTGCTTTTCATATTTCCTGATTTGCTCTTCATATTTCATTTGCTGTTCATATTCCTGAACTTGTTCAGCTTGGGGCTTCGCCCCCACACCTCTCTTTGCTCGGCCTACGCCCTTGCATCTCTTAAACCCACAATATTACCGAATTTCAAGTTTCTTTTTTCTATTTCAATTATCTAAAAAATAAGATTCTATATCCCAAGAAAACGCCCATCTAAATAACATGGGGATTTCTTCATCGCCTCTTGGACCCCTTAAAATTAAAAGTATTTACTTTCAGAAATTTTCCTATAGATTAGTCCTGAAAGGATACAGCCATGCCAAGTTTCATCATACTAATCCTGCCAGAAGTGCCTAAACATTTTGGGGTGTAGATGTCCCATATAAATAACATGGGAAAGATTTTTCAGTTCCCCATAAAACCACTATAAAGTGGGAAATTTTTATCTTTACTCATTTACTTAGGTAACGATAACAAAAACGTACAAGCATTCCGAATTTCAAGTTTGTATTCCAAGTACCTAAAACATGAGATTATATGTCAAAAGAGGCTCATTTAAATAACATGGGGAATTTTTCCATCTCTTAGGTCCCCTAAAATGTAAAAAACATTCACTTTTGGCATTTTTTCTGTCAGTTAGTCCCAAAAACCTACAATCATGTCAAATTTGACCCTACACGAAGTGCCCAATAATTTTGGGGTGTAAAAGGGGTCCCATATAAATAACATGAAAAAATTTTTCAGTTCCCCATAAAACTACTCTATATTTGGAAATTTTTATTTTTACTGATTTACTTCGGTAATACTAACGAAAACTTACAATCATTCCGAATTTCAAGTTTTTATTCTAATTCCTAATAGTACCTTCTATCACCTAAAACATGAGATTATAGGTCCAAAAAAGACCCATTTAAATAACATGGGAAATTTTTCATTCCCCATTTCAACCCCTAAAAATTAAAAATATTAACTTGTGGCAATTTTCCTGTTGGTTAGTTTTAGAAAGCTACAATCATGCCAAATTTCAACTTTCCACGTCAATCGGAAGTACCCTTTTAATTTATGTCAGTTCATGTAGTTTTATATATAGTTGGGATAGGATACCTAAAACACTTAGGTTTATAAAGCCACAAAAACTGCCAGGCTGTTACTTCTTGTTACAGTAAAGTTCTTGAATGTACCTTGCCTTATAAACTATATTTCTTCTTTTATATATATATATATATATATATATATATATATATATATATATATATATATATATATATATATATATATATATATATATATATATATATCGATAGATAGATAGATAGATATAGATAGATTTTCAACAACCCACTTTTAGCATTAACGGGCAATCGGTACTGTTATTAAATCATATAACTAACCATTATATTTTACCACAATCGCTCTAAGAAACCAATTTCTAATAAGTGTGAAAACTCTAGTTCTTGAACTGCAAAATCTAGATTCATTAATAACATCTTTACTAGACATATTTCTTCTGTTAATATCAGCATACTTAAATATTTTCTCGATTTTCAAATTCTGGACTACCACAAGGTTCTGTTTTGTTTCCTTTGTTATGTATTCTGTGTGTCGCCGGCTTTCCATCACTTCCCTGATCCAATAAATTTTAACTATACTAGATGATACTGAACTTTCCACAGGTCAAATCAACGTTCGCATTTAAATTACCATCAATAGCCGTCGATTGGAGCAGAGTGTGTGTGTAAAGATCAATCATTCAAAACTAAGGCCACAGTGCATTTACCACTGAACAGCATAAGATACAGAAATCCATTCAATTGTTCAAGGCACGAATTTACACTTTGTATATCATCATGTATCATTTTAACAATCACCTAACTTGGAAACTCTACCTGAGCATAATTACCATCAAAGCTTTAGCAATGTGAAATATACCTTCTTAGATCTCTTTGTAAACATAAAGGGTATCTCATAAAGATCTCAACTAATATTTACATTTTTGACATTTTCGTTCTATTCTAATAAGTTGGCAACACTGAACGTTACACGATTTTCAACTGTTGTCTTTGTGTTTAGTAGTCACGGAGCGCCGAATAGCGCATGAATGTTTTCTGTTTTCTGTGCGAGTAGGAATGGAGCGCTTCATGACATTTGCAAGAAGTTTTCACTATGACAACGCGCAGTTCCGTCGTGAAGCGGTCCATTTCTATTGAGGTCATCCGAATACAATATTGGTTCTGTGCCTACGGGTCTCATTTTGGAATTCTATGTTACTAAATTTGCAAACAATAACCAACGAAATTTAACAAACCAACAGTAAATAATGCATCCATTCGCCATTTCTGTTCCGAAAGCACTATTGATGTTTTTCGTGACTAGCCGTGCAGAATGTCGAAGGATGAACTTGTAAAGGAAAATCAGTCGTAACTGTGCGTTATCTGTGATGCACTTTCATACGACCTTATTCAACAACGCACTGCTTCCTGGCTGTCTTGGTGTCCCAGTCAGATTGTTAGAGTGTATAAAGCTTGTGACGTTAGACACGTGACCTTAGTTCATCCCTGTGGTGTGTTACTGAGATGAGTTTCCCATCACATGTCAACCTGGCATCTCATTCTCACCAACTTAATATTTACATTTTTTTTTTACCTTGCTTTAATCACTACGGGGCCGCGGTGGCTCAGTGGGCCGGTAGGTGTAGCCGAGCGGTCTGAATCGGTAGGCTGATGATCGCGAGGTGAAGCCCATTGGGGGTGCGAGTCCCTCTGTAGTAGCAAGGGTGGAATTTTAACTGTCCTTGATATTTCTGTGTTCGTATCTCTGTCGTGTCTAGTAGTCCTGAAAAGTGGTTGCAATAGAAAATAAGTCAGGAAGTTTTTTAAAAAAAATCGTAGAGCGTTCACCTCTGGTGCTAGGGGTCTCGGGTTCAAACCCTGCTCCCGCCAAGTGAACTTTGTGGAGGACAAACACCGTGTGCGTGGGTTTTCTTGGGGTTCTCCCGTTCCCTCCCACTTTCTTCATTCCACCATTTTATTCATTACTCATCATCACCGTCTCCCTTAGCCTAACCGGCATAACCGTGGGATGTAAAACTCAAAAATGTCATTTTTTTAATTACTACTTACTATTTTAAATTTTTGGTTTGCAATTTTCAGTTAGTATTAAACTTCCTTTAGTTGATCCCAGCAAATGCCACTGGACACTGCAAGTAGTTGAAAAAAATTTCTACCTAATATCTTATGGATTGCAATACATACTGCTTTGTTATACTATTTTAAGTTTAGTTTCAGATACTAATCACGAAGAAGTCATTGCGGTTAACCTAAATATATGTGCGTGAAAATTACAGCCTCTTAAGCTATGTGGCAGCATATATTCCTTTAGAATTGAAAGTGTTTAAAAATGATGATAATTCATACCATTATTTGGATTGGTTCAAGATTTCGAATTCTTAGCATATTTTGAACCTGTAACCAAGTAAATCTAATCTTAACCAGAAATGAAAACATTATACAATTTTCTCCATATGTTGTTCAAACACTACATGCTTAATAGAGATTATTCCTTTATTTAACATGAAGATTTATTTTTAGCTATGATATTATTATATATATATGTTACAAAGAAGCTATTGTAATTCATTCTAGATGTGCGATATCTCTAAGATAGAATTTTCGTTCCTTCATGATTGAATCGGGTTTCTGTCTTCTATCGCATTTACAGTTGGGTGCTCTCGAGTTCAGAATAACAAGTAGGTGATGAAAACGATTGCTCCAGTTCAAGATTTCAACCCCGTTTCTTTTTTCTACCTTTTTTCTCTTCAGTCCGTATTTTCTTTCTTTCTCTCTGTCTCTCTTCGATCCTGTAACCTTCTTTCTGCTTTCCCTCCCTTTTCGTAAGTTACCCTTAAACGCTTCCTCTTCTTCCTTTTTGCCTTCAGGAAGTGGATAACAATTTGTATTGCAGCAGCTGGTTGATTCTGAGAAATGAGGTTTTTCTCTCATGCAGAAACCTATACACGAGATGACAAGTGATTGATTTCACTCCCCTCTCCGTCTATTATCCTTTCCTGCTTCACCGTTCTCAATGTAGTATTTGGGATTAGTTTTTTTTTCTGCCTCTTTACTCGATATTTTTCTCACTTAACATACATTGGGCCGTACTAAAGAAACTTATAAGTTATTATTCCCTAACGTAACCTCTTATTTTCCCTCTCTCTCTCCCCCTCTCTCTCTCTTTTTTAAATCAAATGCAAGACTAACAACGCAATAACTGACACTACCATGGTAAATAACTGTTCTACCTCCTGGAATCTTCAATTCTCTTTAAACATAACGTCAGTTTGTATGTAACCTAGTTGCGCGTGATCCCAGATTCGTTTTCCGGTAAAAACTGAAGATTTTTCAGCGCTGGTTAAATGTTGAAATTTGCAATTTAACATTCTCTGTCAGCACCGAAATTATGTAAGTCGCATCTTACATCTTTACGTAGTACTGAAGGCATGAATCACGAGTCACCGTGTTACTAATTTTGTCCGGGTCACCTGGGTCTAAGTTTTGCTTTTCAGACCCAATCTGATCCGGTGACCCAGATTAGGATCCAGATCCATACAACCCTGTTGATCAGGATAGGCTCGTTGATGCAGAAACAGCCAAAATATCGATTCTACAGTATTTTCTGGAACAATTGTATAGTTGATTAATGACGTCCACTACTAGATAATGCTTTGAGACAAACACACACACACATACACACGGGCGCGCGCGCACACAAATAATTTAGATACAAAGAATCATATTCGTTGGAACTATGAACTCGTTAGTGCCTTTATAATACTCTCCATGTGTATGACTACGTTTCATCGTCTCTGGGTTTGTCCGGTCATCGAGCTGATTAGTTTCGTGTCACGAGTTCCGAACTTTGTGACCCTTTCCGTCACTGTTACGTAGAATCCCAACCCGAGATTACCCTGCCTAGAATTTAACCAGGGTTTTTTGTATAGAAAGCAAGAATGCTTACTATTCACACACATGAGGAGGCTCTAATGGCATTACTTGAATAGATAAGTAGCAATTTGTGAGTCAAGAAGGTAAAAACCAATGTGTTACAAACTGATGGCTGACACATCACCTACTCGTTCAGTTAAACTAGCACACGAACTAATAAAGTAGGTATGAATTACACATCAGTACACATCACATTACACATCAGTATGTGATGTGTTTGTCTACTACCAACTTATTGATGTTTAGATCCTCTACTCATTGTCTCTGAGTTCAAGTAGCTTCTATTTGTTTCTTAAATGTTGAGTCAACACCAACAATGCTGTCTCCCCTAAGTAACTGTAATAGTAAACACCAAGATAGCTGATGCGCTTGGTCATGTTTGGTTTCCAATGCGAACACTTGCTTCAGATGCAAAGTTCTTATAGTTCATATCCCACTTTGAGGTGTAGATCTAATTTCCATATAGCTTCGTGCCGAAAAGGAAGGTGAGACTACAAATAACCAACTCATTAATGTACACCAAGGTAGAGTCGCTAACCCTTTAGCCACAAGGAATTAATATACAGAAATATAAATTCTCTTAAATTTTTATTCAATTTCTTTTTTTACGTAAATGATGAACTGCACTTGCATAGCGGCTTTGAAGCCTAAAACGAAATGGAACTAAAGAACCCTAAACGAATTAGAAAACGTGATGTTCTCCACAAAATCACATTGTTTGGAATCACACTAGCACAAGAGGTGATTATAATGGCTTAGCATCAATTACCCGCGTCGCTGGGTTATAGTAATATGTTCCGTTAGTCAGTCATTTTCTACTGTTAGTAAAGTGCTCTCAAATCGACAGAAACAAATAAAATATAATGAAAAATCAAAAAAATAATCTGTAGAAATGAAAATTTAATATTACTATTGTAGGCTGAATTTGAATTTAAACGGCACCGAAAATGTCACTATTAAACGGCGACTCCGAAAATTATGAATTAGCCACTAATATCGGTCACTTTAGGTCATTCTTATATATATATATATATATATATATATATATATATATATATATATATATATATATATATATATATATATATATATTCCCCAAGTTGCACCGTAAAAGTGAAATGGTAAAGAATATTCCGGGTTCGAACTTCATCTATGTTGAAAACTTGATCGACATCGATCGGATGGCTCAAGAGTTATTAGTCACAAACAGAAACTTTCATATATATATATATATATATATATATATATATATATATAGAGAGAGAGAGAGAGAGAGAGAGAGAGAGAGAGATGGTTAGGTGCAGTTCATATATTAACAATTCATTGGCAATCGAACGTCTTATGAGGATTAACTTCTTTGAAGCCCTTGAGCTTCATTACGCTTGTGAACATTGCATCCTTGCTTAGACATGGTGTTGTTCTTATTGTAACTTGTTACATTGCTTTATCTATTGCTGTTACTTTTACAAGAAAAGTCCTACCAAATCAAACCGCTCGCCAAAATCTCGAAAATCAAGGGCGAGGAAAGGGGTAGAAGATGATGTAAAGTGTCTAGTCGATGGAAAAATTGAAGCAATATTCCACATTTCCATAAATAACCTCGGCAGAAACACGCTGTTTCTATGAGCACTATTAGTATCAATAACTGATTCAGAGAGAGAGAGAGAATACAAACCTCATAAATAATAAGAACTGCTTTAGTTTAAAGTATGTATGGCTTAAAATATAATTTTAAAAAATTGAAACTTACGATGCTAGAGAACTGTTATTTTGTAGAAACTGCCTTATGCCGGATTTCTTTTAGTTTGTTTTTAGTCTAAATAAAATTTACTGACTTCAAAAGGGGAATCCATTTATTTCTAAGCTACGATGAAATTTCCACCTGTGTTATTTTCACATTTGAGTTTGTGTGTGTGTTTCTGTAGGTTTGCTTATGTGTGAGGAGAATTCTACCACCTTCTATTTACTCGATGCTCAGATCCTGCACCAGGCGAGGAAACGTGAAAATCGGGTGACAACTCATGTGTGAATTCTGTCAGCAACAGAGTAAAGAAATCTCGGTTGGTCTTTTTTCCTCCCTCTCTTTATTTCTTGTTTACATCTCTCTCTTTGCTCTTTAAATATAACTCAAATGATTCTACGAATGGTATGCTTTATTTTTCTTTCTCGCTGAAAAGAGGGTTTCTGTTAACTATGTTAGAACCATAAATACTTGACTATATTTCCACTGTTATATAAGTCATCAATAGGAGCTCTGCATACACTAATACCAGAGGCAAATCTCATAGGAGCTGGAGGGTTCGACTCCCCGCCCCACAAGGATAACTTTTCCTTCGTTTTTAGTTTTAACATCCCACTATTTTGCTACGAGGGGAGAAAGACAGTGATGATGATGATGAATGAATAGTGGAATGGAGAATGTGAGAGGAAACGGGAGAACCCCGATAAAATCCAAGCACACTGTGATTACTCATCACCAAACCTACTTAGCGAGACTTAGAATATAACCAGGAACCCGGTGCACTAGAGATAAGAGTTCTACCCAAGGGTGTAGCCAAGAGGAGCCATCAGTGCCAGGCTTCGCAAATGATTTCCTGAACCCCCAAATGATCAGCTTTTAAAACATCATCGTAAAAGTACTTCGCTTCAGTCATTTAAGAATAACGAAGTTTACATATAATTAATAATTTACGGTAAATTATTTACCGATGGAAAAATAATATGATATCTCTTCCGTGTAAGGAATGATCAAATGCACAGCTTGCTACCACTTCTGCTACAATCGATTAATCTAGTGCTCCTGTGCGGATCATATCCAAATTGGATGGAAAAGATTTAGATCATGGAACTATATTATTTCACACCATTTATAATATTTTGGGTGTGTAATCTGTCTTTAGATTTGTGACAATGTAAACTGCATAATAAAAAAATGGACTTGGAAAAATACATTTTTGTGACAACAGATTGCACAATTTACTGTGATTTATATTTGACAGTTTGAAGACAAACGTTTTAACAAGGTCCTATAAATACTGCCATAAAACATTAGTACTAAACTGATTTGTAAGCACGTTATATATTTTATATGCTGTAATAAGTGTTTTAAAAATATTGTTCTCAGGTGAAAAACAATGTTTTCATTCAGTTTTCAGTTGAGATTTCATTCGCTTTTTCTTGTTTGTTTTGCTACTCGGTGTAGAACAAGAATTGAGTTATAGCTATTAAAATAATTATGGCGTTTTAGTCACGAATAATAAATAAATACTTTTGTCACGAAATCTTAAATAAACTAAGTGAAATTTTAAAGAAAAACAGTCTTATGTACATAGGTTCTGTGTACAAGAACGTCTGGTCCGGGGCAGTAGTTCTTGGTTAAGCATAATAAAAACTACCTAGTACATAATATTTATGAAAAAAACAGCTAGAAAACAGTGTTTTTAGTTTACCAGAAGGGAAACCAAAACTTTCTTGTTCTTTCTTTCCTCAAAATCACTATCTGTAACGCATTTGTTTGACTTTGTACATAGTGGCTGGCTCTCCTTGAAACGATGGACTTCTCCAGGATAAACCTGTTGGCTACACCGCTCAACCACTGAGTCGCTGTAGCCCGTACCTCTTTTCTTTTAAGCGCAGTTAATATGTCAAAATTCATAGCCAGGTGCCGCCTATCATGGTGACCCCATACTATTTTTATATGGTATTTAAAGTTTGCGCACTACTTTCCTTTTCAAATGTGCGGAATTACACCCTGGTGGAGTTGTCCATCAGATGAGACATCATTATCACTATACCTTTCCGAGACGGGACAGTCTCCACCATTCGTGTCTTGTAGGCGACTAACTAAAGTAATACGTTGCTGTTTTGATGTAAAACTTGTATTCTGTGTCTTATGCCTACGTTTATGATCTAAGAGGAGATCTGCCCTCCCAAACGACTTTTCTGGATCTGCCTAAATATCGGTATCCTTTTAATATATTTCGTTTTATGTTTATGTTGTAATATTTAAAATTAAAAAAACTGAACTGGAAATACGGCGATTGTATGTCCCGTAGCTAAAAGTATGTGCCGGTACGTACGAAACAAGACAATGTACCAACAATACAAACTGAGAAGCCCTTACAACAATAACATTCCGATTTTTACATGTCTTCTTCAGGGTTCCCGGAAAGTCTCACTTGAAACTGCAAAAATAGCAGTTTCTGTGTTCTATTATTTGGACACCTTATATTAGAGAACGTTTATTTTTCTATTATTTTATTTTCCAATTTTTGTGTTTGCCTTGTATTCTAGTACATTTACATTCGAAAATATACGGTACATTAGGAATTTATTAAATGAAACTTGTATTTTCGTGTCAGACAATTAAACCCTGTAAGCAAAGGGAGTCGGGTTATTAACGAAAGCGAATGATTATGAAATTATTGATGGAATGATAATGTAGGAGAAAACAAAAGAGTTACAACAAAAAGCATGGACACGATGTTGTACACTACAAACTAACATGGGGAAGGATCGAACCAGGGAGACTCTTCACACCAGAGATGGGCCACTGAGCCACCGGGGCGCCATGGTATACAAGGTTTAACCCCATCTTTCCGACCTTGTTTTAATATACTAAAACTAACAAAGAGCTACTGTTTTAACATTTGGACTTAATTGAAATTTAATAACACGTATCAACTTCCTTTTCCTCCGTCCACGCGTATCGTTCGTTATTACTGGTCTGTCGTAATAATTTTGACTAACCTTGTATAGAGATCCAAAAATATATTCTTTCAACACAAATAAATCAGGTACTGACCACAGAATATTTTACATTTATTACTTTTAAGCATTTTTATATTTTTCAGACTTTCATGGTATATCTCAGGCTTTCTTGGCGTGGGGCCCTTTTTACCCTGATTCTTTTTATCGCGGAGCCCTTTTGACTGGGTCCCTTTTGTCACGGGGCTCTTTTGACTCGAGTCTTTCTGTTCTTCCTCTTTTGTCCGGGCCCTTCTGACGTGACATCCATCGATACATAAGCAGTTTTCTCCGAAATTGTGCTTTGCCCACAAAACAGAATATTCGTAACAGGATACAGTACGAGACAGTACTATTTTTCGGGACGTCACAACCCCAAATAGTGTCTAGTGGGCCAACATTACTCTGGAAACTTTTCGGATTAGATGAGAACTAAGAAACAATATGTGAAATTCAACTACGTCTAGACATCTAGGTTGAAGGAACATTTTAAAATGATTTGTTAATTAAACTGTAATTCTTCATTTCGCTACAACGTACTATAAATGATAGTTCCTAGTTAACATCAGAATATCGTCCACGACTTACTTTTTGTACCAAAATAAAAAACACTAGAGTGGCCAACAAATGTTTTCAATGTGTCTATCGTGGTAATAAAACAGGTAAGAAAACAAGCATGTTATACCTCCCGTATCCCTGCTCCTTTTAAAATAAGTAACCACAAAGGCGCTCACTTACACAAACACACACACACATTTACAACGAAGCGCAAAAACAGTAAAGGAGGCGGTAGTAAGGTTTGGCTGTTTCTTAGTGTGTGATGTCTTTTTTCTTTTTCTTTTATGGTTGTCGTAAAAGGAAAAGTCTTTGCTACTGCACGCAGCAGCCATTTTCTCATGAAACAAAACAGTTTTAACCTGACACGTCTTACAAAATGTTTTCAGTTTTTCTTGTGTATGTCGTCTCACTACTCCCCTAGCAGACTTAAGAAGGATTTCGTTTCAGTCAGTAAACAAAGAAGCTGACATAAAATTTTCAATGTAAACACGAGGAACTCAAGAAACAGTAGCACACAAGGTAAATATATTTGCATAGCACCCATGCATCATCCAACTTTCCTTATGAGTAAAACATTCCAGTCAATATTCTGTGACGCTCATATACTTACTACATTTATTAATAATACATACTATGCTTCTACTGCACCCGAAATGAAATCTTTTAAGTTTTACTTGCCACGGTTATGCCGGCTAGGCAAAAGGAGACGGTGATGAGAAATGAATGAAATAGTGAAATGAAGAAAATGAGAGGAAACCGTAGAACTCCAAGAAAACCCACGGACATGATGTTTGTCTACCACAACGCTGATATGGCGCGAGCTGGGATCGAGCCAAGAACCCCATACACCGTAGATGAACGCTCTACCACTGAGCCACCGCGCCCCCTCTACTAAACCAGATATTAATGGAACTTAATGTGTTATTTTTAAAGCTTTTGAAATAAGCTTGCTAGAATCGGACATGAATAAGGAATTAAAGTGGAAGTAAATCCAATCCCATATTTGCTTCAAATTGATCAAGAACATGAAGGTAAAATGGTAATAGATACTGACCAGTGGCGGATCTAGAAGGTAAAAATTTGGTGGTCAGCGAAAACCCAGATTATGACAGATATATCATGAGTTCACGTAAATATATATATAGTGATATAAATAATAACTTCAATTATATGTAACTCAAAAAGCTGGAGGATCTAGGACCCCTCGGCCCCGGCTAGATCTGCCACGGTAACTGACTAAAGTTTTAAGGGATACTTGTTTATATTCTGGAGAATAAATTTCCAACTGGCTGATGTATGACATAGAAACAGGCTATTACAATCAGAGAGGTACAACAAAGCCAAGAAGAGGAAGAAATGAAGGAGGACAACAGAATAAGTCAGTGTTGGCAGTGTATGCGTAATTATTGCTCTACAAATAGTGTACCGGTAAAACCGTCGACAACACGATTGGTATTCTTGTTTGCCAGGCATCAACTATTGTTTGACAGTGCCATGTTTCCTCCTTTCTCTTTTTCCTTCCCGTGTGGTTTGCTGAAGGAAACAGAAAACTGTGACCACACGGAGCATTTAGTTGGATATGACTGCTGGGGAGGATGTTTTAGCTGATACGTAACTAGAACGTAACTAGATATCAGATTTCTTCGCGTTCGTTTTATTTCTCGATCATAAATTCCGTAACACTTTTTAAAGGCTGTAATCTACATTTAGACAGTAGCGGCTAATGATAGTGTTGCAGCGTTGCGCAACGACCAAAGTATTTCAAGAAAAAAAATATTATCAATAGTAATAAAGAACAGAAAAAATACTTTTTAATACTTGCATATATACACTTTAAATAACATTTTTTGCTTCTGTAACTGTTCGCTCCGTTAATCCGTTTTAAAAAGCGAAAAATAAGCCGTCACAGAGTCTCTAATTTATATTGTGTTGCAGCGAGCATACAACGGCCAAATTCCTTCCGCGCGGCAATTGGAGCAAATGTTAAGTCTCCTTTCCCCTATCTCAGAAGTTAAAGGGACTGGTCGTTGCAGTGCTTCTGCAACACAGCACGGTTTCTAGTGAACGAAAAGGTTTTTCATTCTAAATAAGATTTCTGAATTTTATTTCAGTAGCAATTAACAAATGGAATTTGTTTTTATGCTTTCATATTTTTAAATTACGGGACCATACTGAAGCAAATCAATATAATGACAATTAAAAAAAAGTGATTGCAAAATTACAAAATAAGAAAGAAAATATCTAGTAGAGGAGAAAACAAATGAAAGTAGACTTGCATTTACAAGTTAATTCTTAGCTTATATTGATAATGAAGGCTTCTTCTACAGTAATTTGTGAATCAAATATTAATAAGTCAGTATGTAGAATCGCCCCCCCCCCTGTGGATAGTATTTTAGTATAAACATATTTCCTTTATAAAATAAGTATATTTTATATTCTTGATAATTTCCACATAAAACTGTATGATGGGGAACGCCATATTGAATTTGGGACTAGTTAGCAATGCTCAGGAGCGTAGCCACGAGAGGGGTCCACCGGGTTCGGACCTCCGAAAAATTTCGAAACTTGACTAACATTTGTAGACTTTCTTAACGAACTATGCTTGTTTAACAGAGAAACGATTGATGTAGGTTAAATATTTTATTTTACGCCTCATCATGTACTCTTCTTTTCTTATAAAAATAATCGTTCTATCATTTTTTCTAAAAAATATATATATGACAGTAAGTAAGAATTACTTATCGTCTTTTCGGGTGCAGTATAAGACAGGTTCCATATTATGTAGACGTATTGGACCACCCTCAAATACTTTGGACCCTTCCCAGTTAACATTTCTGGGTGTAGAACTAGCAGTGCTGTTTGTTTTGATGTTCTTTGATTTTTTGGCTTCTATTACATGCTGATCCTTCATCTGGCGGGTTTCGAGGTTTCCTTTCCAGAACATATCACATTGGTAAGCATTGTTTCGCCTCATGTGGAAGTATATTGTGTTCATTGTGTATTGCGTAACAAGCAAAACGGATGATTTGGAATGTAGTTTTTTCTTTTACGCACATGTGTGTGTGTTGATGTATGAATATGTGACATTCGGAATCCATATACCAGTACCTATTTTGTATCAGCTGTTTTGGTTTTTAATTATTAGGTTTAATTTTATTGTGTGTGCTTTAATTCTGTAAATACCCTACAAATTCTGAATGAATTGTATACCATGACTTCTGTAAGTAACTTACAGAAAACATTGACCAGATTTCAACTGAAGAAAAATTTGCAATTAAGGCTTAGACAAAACAAGCAAAGCGCAATTCAGGAGAGTGTTAAAAAAAATCCAGTTTAAATTTACAGGATATCTTATGGCAGTAGTGTTGTTTGCACCAGATACATTTCCTCAATTTATTTTAAATTTTCCTGGATAAACTGTGAATAAAGTGTGTTCAATGTACATTTTTTTTTATAACACTAATCTCTGCTACGAACTCTCTTCAGTCAACGCTGAAGAGGAATTCCGATCACTGTCAGGGACTGAGTTTGCTAGAATGAATCGTTCGCAATAATCTAGAAAAAAATATTTAGTGAATCTACAAAGCTTTGAAATTAATATTAACTGTACCTATGGCGTCAGCAAAAGACTAACAGTTTTTTTTTTCACATGAGAAAGAATTGAAACGTTCAAGGAATTGAATGTTCCAAGAAAGGTTATCACCATTGGTTATGTTTTCCATCGAAAAAGACCTGACAATAAGAATACCAGAGTTCAACCAGCATGAATTAGACAGATTTGCTCCAATCTAAGAGATGAGAATGAACTTACTAATTAATTAATGTGATTAATCGGATAAAATATTCTGCATTTTTTATTTTTTTAAAACAGAATTTTATTTAACATGTCATATAGCATTTGCATCTAAAGTTATGCTAATTAGTCAATGAGTCAACTTTATATCTTCTGTCTCTTATCGTTCGTACTGCAACACCCGAAACCACAATCCACCAGCCGCCACTGCATTTAGAGAGGGAAAACTGGTAGCGAGATATGGACTTCAAATATAAAATCAACATCTTCGATTTATTGACTAATTTTCAATGTTTTAACCCCGTCTGTTACTGTCGTCGCCTAACATAAATTTTGAAGGACTTTAAATATATATATTTCGATAAAAGGAAAGCTGTTCAAAAAGGAAATTTGGGGTCAGTATTCCTGATGATTTGAATTTTCATTTTCAAAACCCTGTCGTTCAACAGAATCAGTCGGAATGTATTCGAGGTAAAAATGAGCCTTTCAAGAAAAATCTGTATTACTTAGAAGATTTAACCATTTTTGTCATTTGCAACGATAGCATAGGAGTAAGAAGACGCTAAGAAAAACTGAGCACTAGCAGCTAAGATCCAATCCAAGTGCTACTTAGTGATCCAAGACACAACTACGGAACTAGCTCTTTCCTTGAAGAGATATCGTACTTGAAAGCTAGCAACCCTAACTCAAAAGCTAGCAAAAGTGAATACACCAGCACTTTAAATGTAAAGGGACATTACTTAGCAATGGAAAGCCTCACGTGCCGTAGCAAACACTCTAAGGTGCCATGGCAAACTTTTGTCCCTCTTGGTGCACGGACTTGTTTCAAAAGTCCTTAGTACAAGAGAAGGCTTTCCCAAGCAAAACTAATGCATTTCACACAACTATAATCTGCCCTTTCTAGGATCACAATACACTATTCATTCAACACGCACACAGTTACATCTTCTTCAGCTAACAAACATTATACATAAAAAGAAAAATAAGAAAATCTCTTAATTACTACCAAAAGCCTCAAGTGACGAAGAAGAAACAGCATTCTAACAAGAAGAAATCGTGTTCTTTATTATTCGCAATGTGGAAGATGATGATGTGGAAAAGACAGTTTGCAGATGTTCTAGCAGAGCGAGCTAATATGAACTCACCTTTTCGCCTCAGCAGGTTGCAATACAATAATAGCGTTAAGTTTTCTTTTTGCAAGCTTCCGAAGAGTTGAACTTCCAGATGTGTTTCAAGAGAAAAGGCTTCGAGTTAATTGATTTGTTGTGCAGAAACGAAATGAGCTATGAAAATAATCTAAAAACAGAATACCTCCCTAGTGCATAAAAGAGCAGATGCTCTCAACCAGATAGCCCAGCATGAAAGAAGAAACCCAACAAGAGCCAGTAACCCAACTTCCAGGTGTATAGAAAGTATCCACTCAAGAAGATGGATGACAGCCGCACACAGAAGCAAGAAGACTTCAAACCACAAAGTGTTTCCCTAATCTACACATGTATTATGAAGGAAATATCTATTAACACCGACATTCAAGAAATACACAGTGAACTCAATCAGTTACAAGTCGACTTCATGAACATCACTCGTATTTTCTCCAAGGATAGACCTCTTCCGTTGGTAAAACTTCTCTCCGTGGATCTGGAAATAGTGAGCTGGCTCATTACCAACGGAGTCACAATCAAAGGAAGGAGACACGTGGTGGGTGCGGCTAGGAACACCCGGAACCCATCCTGCTGGAACCACTACAAATATGGGCATTTCAAAAACCAGAATGGCAAAGAACGTGTCTGCTACAAATGCGATGAGACGTACTACAACAAGTGCATCAAACTAATAAATAAAATTCTTTGCAACCTGCAAGAGCACGGACGGAACCGGAACGCAAGCAGTTCTTGCTCTCGTCGGCCTTACACCTTCAAGTATAAGAAAGTTGCAAATAACAACCGTATCACTAGAAGAAAGATTAAGACCTTCAAATTCAAGTCCAGACCCCACCTCTCCTATAGGAAGAAACATCCAACAACCTAAACAAAGAAGAATACAACTCAACAGACATCAAAATACATAAAACAATCACCAAAGCAACCTAAGACATTATGAAATAGGTTGCATCATTGTTCACATAAACTACAGAACCAAACGAGAACAATTGCCTCACATAAGAGATGGAGAAAACATCCATATCTATTTTCAGGTCTTACCTCCACACTCTTACTGCTACTGCTATCACAGGTATTCATCCACTAAAAGCAATATACAAAGAAGAATAAAATCTCCCAGAGAAAACCAACAAAAAAAGAACACAACTATACGATGAACACAAATAACGCAGAAACAAATAATACGAGAACGTAAACATCCATAGCCAAGCAAAACTCACATATCCCTTTCAACACGGGGAAACACAATTGTGCGGGTCAATTAAAATCGATATAGATGTGCCCCCTATTACTTTTATGCTTCGAAACGGCGTACAGTGATTGTGTGAGTTCCGTTCAACGATTTGCAGTTGTTTTGGTTTGTGATAGGTCATTTTTGGCGCGTGCAAGAAGAAATAGAAGTAGTATTCTCAACGAAGCCATGACTGTCGTCGTGTTGAAAGGGAGAATATACGAAGGAGTATCAAAGTTTCTTGCAATCGCATAGAAGGTGACGAATTACAAACTTCCTCGGACACGCAGTTTATAGCTAAGTCCTTGTGTGTGAACCATGCAAATTATGGACTCGTTAGAACAACTCTTTCTTTCTCTTTTTGTAGGCAAATCACTGCAGGTGCGATGATTGACAAGCTTGAGGCACGGATTGTCATTAAGTTCCTCCAACTTCAGGGCAAATCAATAGTAGATCTAAGAAGACATAGAAGGAGTCTATGGGATTGAAAGCACAACCAATGACAAAGTATTCAAGTGGAAACTACAATTTCAAACTAGAAGCATGACCACCGCAGACGCCTCTAAATCTGGAAGACCATCTTTTACTGATGATGCAGTCTTCACGAAGTAAGTTGAGATCATAATGGAAGACAGCAGGGTAATCATTGAAAGTGTTATTGTGAAATAAGTATGAGTTATGGGTCTGCCTGGAATATCGTTCATAACCAGCTGCGTATTCAGAAAGTGTCAGCACGGTGGATGCCACGACTGATCGCACCTCTGCAGAAGAGAAATCGCAATGACGTTGCAAGAGAAATGTTGCGTCGCTATGAGGCGGATGAAGAGAACTTTTCCGGGAAACTAGTGAGAACAGATGAAAGTTGGGGTTATCTTTATGACCCAGAAACAAAGGAAATGGGCAAACAATGGAAACACTCCTCCTGCCTCATCCCTAGAAAGGTACAAGTGCAGAAGTCTGCCGCCAAGGTGATGCTTTCCGTTTACTGGGTCTATGAAGAAGTCATTATGACATTACCTAGGGAGAGCAGACTATTACTAGTATATATTATTTCCATCTCCTCACTAAGTTACGAGAGGAACAGAAGAAACGCCCTGGATTTGTCACAAAAGGGATGCTGCTGTGGGTAGACAATGTATCACCTCATTCTGTCCATGCATCCATCATGAAGGCAATAAAATTAGATTATGAAATATTGCCTCACCTCATATTCACCGGAGCGACTTCTTTCTCTTTTCAGAAATGAAGCGGCCACTAAGAGGACGCAATTTTAACGGTAGGGATGACACCATTTCTGAGGTTAAACTGTGGTTTCAAAGCCAAACTGCAGACTTACACAACACGGGCTTTCGGGAGGTGAAGAATCACTAGCAAAAATGCGTTGCTGGGCACAATGACTACGTAGAGAAGGACTCATATCATCATAGTATCAGATTTCTTCAGAATGGATTTCTTCTAGGTGACTGCATGAACTTTTTATTACCTTCTCGTACTTCGCAAGCTCACCACTTGGTCCTATGCACCCCTGATGAGCAAATAGAAAAGACACCGAAAAGTACGAAAAAGAGAAATTGCTCACTGCGGACCACCAAGAGATACTACAACCAACTGTCACACGGAAGCTGCAGTGGACGACGGGACCCAGCGCCAAGCCTTCCCTCAACTTGAAGAGAAGTTCTGCCCTTAACCAGTTCTTCATTTTACAAAATAAATAAATTGAAATCAATGGACAAAATAGCAGAATTGCTAAACATCCTTCGCTTACGATGGAATTTCGATTGGGATATTCATTGAGCATAACATCCTCTTTCAGCACCAGGGGTATTTAAGAAGGAAACTCTTATCTAAAATGGAATCCAAATCATTACTCGGTTTGTATAAGAGGCAAGTACCGATAGTCGTCAGGTTGATTTGAGAGTGATAGATTTATGGGACTAATGAAGTAGCTGAGAATTCTATATCTGACACGAATTAATTATTGTACTTCAACTTTCACGTTTTCATATCAATGATAGTACATTTTACAATCAATGTACTTTACGACATTAATAGTATACATTCACAGAAAGGTCTTTAAAAATAATTGTTCATCATCTTTAAACATGATGAGTATTGAGATAAATAGAAATAGTAAATTTCTGAATTTTTGTAAAGGGAACTATTTCCTTCTACGACGCTTTGTCTAGTGTATCTGTCCCGCTTGTTTCATACACAAGACGGCCCTGCAAGTACCCCCACCGGAAATCGAACTTGGGACAACGTACTAAGAAAACACATGTATTAACGAACAGGTACACCACATTGTATATGATGGGGGGTTTATATCAAGCGTTCCAAGTAGTACGGGCGAACTCAACAAGTTACGTGAAATCTGAACGTGCTCAGAAGATACATTTGAGACGTTAGAGTAGTAATACCAAAGTGCTCTGTAGCAGCCAGTTCTCTTGCCTATATGTATAGTTTGAGGAAATCGTTTTTCCTTACTTTAGAAAATACATCTTTAAAATATACAGATGATTATTTTGACTGTTCAGAGTGTATTTTCAAGCTTTTGTTGAGTTTGCTCTTACTACCCGGAAAGTGTCTCATATGTATGTAACATGTATTTCACTGAAGCAACATCCTCTATCGTCGAGTCGCGAACGAAGTAGCAGCGATGTATATCAACAAGTTTGCCTTCTTGTAATTTGATGATAATGTAATATTTTTTTTAAAAAAAATATATGATTTATACAGATTGAAAACCATTTGTAATGAAAACGTCATATTAATTTTTTAGTCATAAAATAATAAAAAAATATTTCTTTACATTTTATTTTAATTTTTCAGTACGAAGGGAAGTCAAAAAGTAAACGGACTTGCAATTTCTCGCACTAGGGTTTGGTAACCTCCTAGAATCCAACGCTGAATTAGCGTCGTCTGCAACACTTCTATGCAACATGTCACTCTTATTCCCACGTTAGTCGTTGGAATGTAGCAGATCGTTGAACATGGAAGCTCCATTGTCGATCTGCACCAAGAACGAAATGAGGGCAGTGATGCACTTTATGTTCGCGGAAGGTGTTAAACCTGCGGAGATTATTCATCGCATGCAAGCGTAGTATGGTGACAGCTGTTTATCGCGAAGCAAGATCTACGAATTGATCTAGCGTTTCAAACAGGGAAGAACTTCTTTTTGTGACAAGGAAGTCTTCGGGCAGGCGATCGACGTCAACGACTAAGGGCAATTTGAAAGTAATTGAGGGCATGATGATGGAAAACAGACGAATCACAGTGAACGAATTCGCCAATACCTTACATCATTCATGGTTCAGCCATCTTACACGACAGGCTCTATTTTCGGAAAGTGTGTGCAAGGAGGGTCCTGAAAGAGTTGTCACTGCAGCATAACGCGCAACAGTTGGACATACCTCGTAAACATTTGGCCCGTTATCGTCTCGAGGGAGATGGATTTTTACAGCAAATCGTTACTGTAGACAAAACTTGGGTACATAATCACGAACCGGAAAGTAAGGCTGCGAGCATGGTTTGGAAACACCTATCATCACCAGAAGATTTGCAACCGGTGCAGAAGTCATTGATGCGATACAAAATTGGTTATAGATGCAACCATAAAACTCTTAATCTGACGGAATCAAAAAAACTTATGAAACGTTGGGAAAAGTTCGTTGAAGTGCAGGGAGATTATGTAGAATAGTAATGTATGGTTTAGTTTTCTATCATTAGAATAAATGTACCTTTTCTCAAAAGTCCCTTTACTTTTTGACTTCTTCTCGTAATTTATAAGCAATAATTTTACTTCATCGAATATTAATTAATAAAAACTAATATTTATATGCACGAAAAAATTAGGTTTACACAGTCTTTGCACTTTAAAGGTGCTAAATCAGTTTCTAAGTGTGAAGCACCTTGGAATAAAATAACTGTCTTTATGTTCTCAACCAGCATAATATAGTGATGTAGGATGAACATAGGGCCTGGGACAAATAAATAGTTCAAAATATTAAACTTCCTTACAAAATGTTAAAACTCCGATAAATAGCTTTCTGCCGAACACATCGTATGCAAACAGAGAGGCTTTGTTTTCGTTAGTTAATGTACATTTCCTTGTTCTGCTTTCCTTAGTTAAAATGCTCATTGCACATTTCCTCGTTCTGCTTAGCGTGCATTTCTCGCTTTCCTTAGTTAAAATGCTCACTGCATTGGGTACTTAATATGTATTTCCTTGTTTTGTTTAGTGTGCATTCCTTGGTTTGTTAAGTACATTTCTTTGTTTTGTTTAGTAAATGTACATTTCCTTATTTTGTTTAGTAAATGTACATTTTCTAATTTTTTAAATAAATGTACATTTCCTTGTTTTATTTAGGTACTGTGCATTTCCTGATTTTACTTGGTTTATGTGCATTTCCTGTTTCAATTAGTTAATAAGAATTTCCTTTTTCTCTGTAGTTAATGTTAATTTCCTTGTTTTTCTTAGTTAATATGCATATTTTCTTTTTTCTTACTTGATGGGCATTTCCTTGTTTTTCTTAGTTAATGCACATTTTCCTTGCTTTGCTTACATAATGTATTTTCTTTGTTTTGTTTACTTAAGCACTTTTGTTGTTTTCTTTAGTTAAGTATCTTTTTTGTTTTGTTTAGTTAATGTGCATTTGTTTGTTACTTTAAATAAATGTCCATTGCCTTGTTTAGCTTAGTTTATGCATATTTCCTTTTTTTCCTTAGTTAATTTGCATTTCCTTGTTTCCCTCAGTACGCATTTCCTTGTTTCCCTCAGTACGCATTTCCTTCTTTTTCTTTACTAGTATGTACTTAAGTGTTTCACTTAGTTAATGCTCATTTCCGCGTAAGTGTCAATGAATATTCTCTAGTTTTGAAATATATAAATATTAATTGTATTTTGGTCATTTTCAAGTCCTCAATTTTTCATCATCCATCTATTGTTTCTTCTTAAACAGTACAGTGGAAGAAATTCTGTGAAAGTGAATATATACGAGAGAGAGAGAGTGGACAATTTAAAGGATACTGATACTGATGATGATGATGATGTGTATGTGTGTGTGGTGAGAGAGAGGGAGAGAGAGAGAGAGAGAAAGGCAAAAGAAAAAGCAATCAGGCTGTGAAGGGTGACAGGAGGCAACCAACCAACCACTGAAACACGTACATGTAGAGAAAGAAGGCGTTTTTGAACGCCAAGGGGGAATTTTCGAGGCTACGGGAGTGTTAAATGCTGATAAGCCACACTGAAACCCTGAACCGTTCCCAGAAGGGCACTTTCCACTACAAGAACTTGAGAGACAGAAAAAAAAGATAGAAAAAAGAAGTTGCTGATTGGGCGATGAATTCTGAAAGGATCTTGAAAGAAGAAGAAGAAGATGATGATGAATAAAATAAAAGGTAGTGACGAAGAAAAGAAGTGCAAAAATATAGAAGAAAAAACGAAGAAAGGAAAAAAAAGATGATGTACTTGTCAGCAACCATCGTTGGAAGTTTCTCAAGAGATGCAGAAGGAAGATTAGAACGGTTTCAAACAAAATCTAACTCTGAAGCCTATACAGAAACAAGAGTGTCTTTTACTCGCAAAATATCATTTGAAAAAGATTTGTGAAGCGTTACAAATTGAATCAAGTATATTATTTAACGCATAGAAAGAAATGATTCAACTTCAGTTGTAGATTTCTCTCTCCATCCCCTTTGTTTCTCCGCAAAAAATCTGTGCGTTATATTCAAAAATATTCCTATTTGCTTTTACTTATTTGTTTCTTCCTTTATTTTTAACTTTGAATAGGTCAATTGTCCATCCCATGTTTCGTTACAGCAAGAAACACGGAGAGAATTAAAAGTAAGTGAAAATACAAACAAATTACTACTAGCAAAGAGTTCCCTCGTTACTAGGCGGTTAGCGTACTGCACCTTTGGCGTTAGGAACTCAGGTTTGATTCTCGGCGGGAACTCATATGGTTTGGATCCCACGTTAAGCTGTACGTCCACGTCTCATATAGCCTCGCTGTTGAAAGGAACGCTAAACTAAAATCAAATCAAAGTCACTATTAGCAAACCGCCCGTTCTTTACACGAGGTACATGGTATACAACCTGAAACTCTGCAAAGTCATTTGAGTTTCTAACTTGAGCTGTTTCTAAGATATTCTAGTCTAGGCTTTCTCAACCTATTTTATATCACGGACCCCTTTGATCTCATGAACTTGACAGCGAACTCCTTGAGTAATTTCCGGCTTGCGATTAGCTTTTTGATTATTGCTGTTTATAGTATGTGAAGCTTAGTAAAATCACACCAGGCTTGGGTTACACACCCAACTTTAATTTCAATTGTCTTTTTGCAGTGGCTCAGTGGTAGAGAGTTCACTTCTGAGGCGTGGGGTCGCTGGTTCGATCCCAGTTCGCGCAAAGTGAACTTTCTTCCCATTTTATTCATTCCATGATTCTATTCATTTCTAATCAATACAGTCTCCTTTACCCTAGCCGGCATAACAGTGGGACGTAAAACTGAAAGATTTCATTTCATTTCAATTCAATTGTATTTTAATGTGCAGATTTTGTTGTGTTTGTATTTTACTTGTATTTCAATATATAGTTTTCACCAGCTTCATCCCTCTTTTCTTGTTCTTTAAAATATATTTTATTTGTGTTTCACAATCGGTGTAAAAAATACTGTATATCCATAAAAAGAGAAAGAAAAAGCAAGAGAAATTAAAAATAATCTTTAAAACATTTTTTCTTCTATTATACTATACTCTAATTATCTTCACCTCCCTTTCTGAACTCCACATATTCCCCTCACCATCCCCTAGGAGTCCAATCTCTAGATTGAAAACTACCCTCCCTTGTCTAAATTACGAACACCCTCCCCACTTAGGACATGCATTGAAGAATAATCCCTATAGTTACAAAAAGTAGATTACATAAAACTATATCAATTAAACAGTGTGGATTTGTATATAGGACAAACAAACCAACATTTCTCTTTATGTAAAAGAAGATGTAATGTCCACTAATTTAAGGGGATGTAGAAATGGATACAAGCTCATAGGGATAAAGAGCTTCAATTTAACGTGGATCGCAAATTTTTTTCATCATATTTCTTGGGCCTATGAGATATTCTTTCTTTATTTCTGTTCTTTTTCCTTTTTTTTTTTGACAAAATGGGACAATACTCCAATGTAAACAATACATATGTTATGGAGCAGTACGGATACAACATTCACGAGACATGTTAAAATCGTAATTTATTATCAGATGCTCTTAAAAAGGAATTGAGCCCTTTACAAACAAGTTAGCGTTAAGCACCCTAAATCTCAGATTATAAGATTTGTAGCGGGTCAGTCCTATAGTTATTTGACAACTAACAGATGAATTTAGTAGATGAGTAAAAAACGTTGTCATTCTCAAGACTAGACATAAGTTATTGCACCCTGAAGATGAGTAAACTTTCCACAAAATTGAACTACATTTTACAATTTTATTTCGATAAAGGCGCAAATGCTTTACAAGGCTGTGAAGAAATTTGTGGTGTCAAGATATGTTACCAACAGCAACAGTCAAAAGATTATTCAGTCTCTTTCGATGTCCAAGTTGGTTCTCGCGGTGGGCAGCCAATCACAACAAAAGTGAATGATATTCTGGCAAAAGTCGAGCACGACTGGCGTATAAGTAGTTGTGACATCGTTGATATGCTTAACATTCATCACTAGATAGTGTTAAATCATTTGGGAAAGCTGGTTACAAAAATAAGCTCGAAGTTTGGGTGCCACATGATCTGACTCTATAAAACATATACTCCATAGAATTTCTACAAAAGCATTTAGTCAAACCAATTTCTATAAGTGAATTTATCCGAAACATAACTAACTCGAGTCATTCCTGAAGCGGTTGATTATGAAAGCGAAATTAAATGCTCATCTGTCAGCCTGTTTTTAATACAAGTCTTTCAAAATAACCGTATTATCCGTTTTTATTATCAAGTTAGGAACCATGTTGCGGGTCAAAATGAACCTTTCAGGGAACCGCATTTGGCCAGTAGTATGTAGTTTGCCCATCACTACCATAGAACAAATAGGCAAACAATATTCCACTACAAGAAAAATCAAGGCGTTATAATAAGTAGCTAGCGCCATCAAAAATTTGCAATTTTGAAAACTGTTCAACATTCTTAACTTGCGCATATATTAAAAAATACAAGGTGGCCCGTAATTAGGTATATCATGTTTCAAAGACTGTGGTAAAGAAACTAGCAAAATAACTTGAACATAAAATTGAACATAAACACATTACACTCATACCCTTCCTTACAAGAGTTTTAATCTTTGTCTTCCATGGCGTGGTCTACCAATGCATCATCCAAATCGATACATGCAGTTTGGCAGAACCACACTGTTATCCTGTGGAACTCTTCTGTGATAGCTGGTTCCCGTAGTTCGGTCAAATTACGTATGTGATATTGATGCACTTTGTCCTCTACAACACCCTATAAAAAATCAGGTGGATCAAATTGGGAGATCGAATTGGCCACTCCACAGAACCACGTCAACGGACCCAGCGGTTCGGGAATGTTTCGTTCAGCCCCACCATCCTCTTTGGCAGATACTAACGGTTCTAAGTTCAGGGACCATTATCCCGACTCTCAGACTACTCAGTGTTGGTATATCGAAACTTTTTGTAGAGAATTACAGATACTACAGTCAGGCAAACATTGTATACATAATTATGGGCCACTCTGTATAATAGTAGCAATGTATTCTGTTGTTCTTTAGTTATAACTTGATTTCTAGTTTTGGAATCATAACATTATGGATCATTGCACTTAGAAGGGACATCACCCAGATGTTCGGCTCCGATTTCAATGATTTTTTTTCTGATAGAGGGTATGTATGCATTATTTGTGGTGACAAAAAATTTTGCCATGGTGCGTTTTCTACTTTTTTAAAAATAATTTTTAAGTGTTGTGATATGGTTATTAGAGATTACTGCAGAAGTCCTTACTACCCTTTGTAATGTTAATGAAACAAGTGAAGAACAATCATGTGGATACATATAAGGCCTAGGGGGAAGTCGTGTTGTAGATATGACCTTGACGGCAGCCATCTTTAAATACGCCATGTTGAATTAAAGTCAAGTATTTAAAGTGGAAATAGAGTAATATGATACATAATTTCGGGATAGAATTTATTCAGAAAAACAATGGTGAAGTTAGTTTTAAGATACACACATTTGAGGAAAAGTTACAGACAAATTAATTGTTTACACTTACTATGTGCGTAAGTCCCTTACCTCCCCTTTTAACCCCATATTCATGATAATAAGTGGATAAAAGCTTCGGTAATACATATTAGGCCTAGAGAGAAGTGGCACGGTAAGGGTAACCTTAACGACAGCCATGTTGACATCCGCTATTTTGAATTAAAGTGAGTTTTGAAAAATGAAAGATCGAATAATGGACGTTTGGTGCACATTAGAAGCAGTCTTAAATTCATATTGATTAACTATAGAAAAATATTAAGCATATAATTGGCTTTTTGCGAAAATTTGCTATGAAAGTGAGGTGTCACGTATTATGCCTGTAACTTTTCCCCAAATGTGCGTATCTTAAAACTAACTTTAGCATTGTGTTTCTTGATTAAATTTTAACCCGAAATTATATATCATATTACCCTATTCCCATTTAAGAAACTTGACCTTAATTCAAAATGGCGCATTTGAAGATGGCTGCCGTCAAGGTCATACCTACCACACGACTTCCCCCTAGGTATTATATGTATCCACATGGGTGTTCTTCCCTTTTTTTTCCATTAACACTCCGTTTACAAAGGGTAGTAAGGGACTTCTGCAGTAATCTCTAATAACCACATCACAACTCTTAAAAATTAAAAAAAGAAAACATGCACCATGGCAAAAATTTCTGTCATCAAAACTAATGCATACATACCCTCTATCAGGAAAGAAAAATCATTGAAATCGGAGCCGGATACTTGGGTGATGTCTCTTGTTAGATACTGGTAGAAAATTATACTATTTTCTGTTTTTCTGGGTCTCCTTTGTTAGGTATCATATTTATTAATTGAAGTTGTCTTAGTAAAGAAAATTTAAGCTCAATTTTGAAATTTTATGGCTCTGAAATGAAGATTCTTTTGAGATCATTTAAGAGATATTTATACTGCATTTGGTGTTCTACACGTTTCTGCATTATCAATTTAGTATTTGCCATCTATGAATATAATATTAAAAGCAAAAAGAAGGAAGCAAGTATTAATATTAAACACACTTGATTGGATTTCAAAATGAGATTTTAAGAACAATACTAGAATGCTTTGGATAACGCAGTTATTTGGTTCCAAAAAATATCCATGCTATGCAAAACTGCATTGTTTTAGGTTGTTTCCAATGCTTTTAAGTTGAATTCATTTACCATAAACAAGTAGTGGTAGCGCGTGCGTGTGCTTTACGGTATGGCGTGATGTTTTCTCATTTAATACTGAAATCGCAAGTGGTAGTATATTTCTACTACGGCCTCCGGTTTTAGATTAAAGTGATTAGAAAGTGCATATAGATAGATTGAGCGATGAAATATACTTTAGGATGCCACATTGATAAAAAAAAATCTCGCTATCTATTATCAATTCGACTTAGTATAGTGATCAACGTTAAAACCGGAAGTGGTCGCTGGTTTCTACTACTCTCGGTTTGAGTAGAGAGTTAAGAGAGAATATGGCATCTATTCTCAGAAAACTAAATCGATTCCAAAAGAGAAGCGCTTCCCACTATCTATTATAGTTATTTTTGTATTTAGATCAAGGGGCTGCGGTGGCTCAGTGGTAGAGCGTTTACCTCTGGTGGATGGGGCCCTTGATTAATCCCAGCTTGAGCCAAGTAAGCTTTGTGGTGGACAAACACCGTGTGTGGGGGTTTCCTCGGGGTTGTTCTGTTTCCTCCCACTTTCTTCATTCCACCATTTCATTCATTTCTCTTCATTACCGTCGCCTTTAGCCTAGCCGGCATAACTGTGGTATGTAAAACTTTAAGTTTTCATTTTATTTCATTTCTATGTAGATCAATACTGAAATCGGAAGTTTTAGTGGATTTTTATGACTTCCAGTTTTAGAAGAACGTTAAGTGTGGAAATGATGTGAACTCTCGGAATGTTTAATCGACTGCAGCAAGCGGCTTCTTGTTATATATCATTATTTTTATTCTATACTGATCAATGTAAAAACCGGAAAAGGTTGATTTTTACCACTTTGGCTTTGAGTAATAACCTCCATCAGGGAACTCGATTCCAAGCTTCTGATGCTCAACATCCTGGCTATAACGGATGGCAACCCATCACATAATTCTTGATATATAAACTAAATAATACAGAAAATCTGTTTAAACATATAAATGCTGTAAATAAAAAAAAGTATTACTTCCTATTGTAAATGAAAAGTGAAATATTTTATTTTTCAGTGTTTTGTTCCACAATTATGATCTGTAGGCTAAACCAGACGGGTGATTAAATAAAGTAAATGATTATTAAATGAACTAATGAAGTGACAATGTAGAAGGGAACGGGAGTACCCCGAGAAAATCCACGGACACATTGTAATCCGCCACGAACTCACAGGACCTGACATTAACTAGTCTACCTGAATAATCTACTACTGACACAACGTTTTCGATTTTTTTTTTTTTTTTTTTTAGTTGTAGTTAAAATCGTCATATCAGAAGTCAATACTTGACTTGGTTTATACATTATTTTCATCTACACACGCACAAGTGCGGTTTGCTGCCTTCATTTATTATAATTATTTTTTAATGAAGTGGCCATTGCCAATTTATAACTCTTACTTCTAAAAAATTAATCTGTAGGAACGCTAATATGCAACCATCAAAACAATAAAGAGATGCGGGTTGCATAACGATCTAGGCGAAGATATTTCGATATTCTTATTCCTTACTATAAGCGCAACACGCTCCAACCTGTTAATCATATTAATTCCTAATAGTTCACAGTCAAGCTACTATTTGTCACTAGTTTCGCTACCTCCTATCTGACGCCAAGAGATGTCGCTAGCATTCAGGGACTTTTCAGACGAACCGAAGGCTCGGATGAAGGGAAGGTTGAGTTGATTTTGAGTTTAACGTCCCTTTCAGTAGCGAGGCTGTATGAGACGTGGACCCCCTGATTAACATGAAATTCGAACCACATGATCTCCTTCCGGGAATCGAACCCTAGTTTCCCACGTAAAGGGCACGTACGCTAACCGCTTAGCCACAAAGCGGAGTGGAACAACTATTATTCTTAATAATAAAAATCACGTAAGATCAGAACTCACATTCTTCAAA
Organism: Thermobia domestica; assembly: GCF_964235325.1. Classification (NCBI taxonomy): domain Eukaryota; kingdom Metazoa; phylum Arthropoda; class Insecta; order Zygentoma; family Lepismatidae; genus Thermobia; species Thermobia domestica. The sequence continues at coordinate 98,385,338 of NC_137468.1, forward strand.
ACTGTGCTAAAGGTATTCCTGCACAAACCTTAACAGAATTCATTGAAGAGATATCAAAACTTGATCGAACATTCAGATCTTCTTGGTTAAAACCTAATAGGTGATAATGTTGAAAGAAAGAAATCTTTACGACAATGACTCCCTTTACTTGTAGTACGTGCACGCTGCGCTGTCGCCATCTAAATGATTCTAAGGAGATCTTCAAAGGCCTGAACGCTAATTTAGTTAATGGAAGCAACTCGCCATAGTGGCTGCGGGCTCGAACTGTGAACCTCAGTGACCAGTCTGAGGGTAGAATTAGGTTTAACGAGAGAGCAGCAGTACCACGTAGTAGAAATGGAAAATCAAGAGCCAAGAAGGGAACACTTTTCCTGTTATCCCAATGGGACGACAACTTTTCTTTTTTTCGCTGCTGTAGTGTGTTCGTCCTCTCCAAGTGGTCAGACGCGCATTAGCCAAGTGGTCGGACACGACCTCACTTCCGGTGAGGACCATTAAAAGAGCCTCTTTCTCCCCCTCTTTTTCTTCCTCACAAGAGAGCAAGTTGCCAATTTTCGTGCCTACTTTCTCTCTCTCCCTCCCTCCCTCTCTCTCTGCCTCTTCTGAACCCTCACACCCTCGTACGACATCACAGTACCCTGTAGAGACGTAGAGATGTCACGGTTCGGGCCAGCCAGCCGTAACAGAAAAAAGAGAGACCCGTCACACTTATGGAAATGCAAAGGAAGTAGAAGCATTCTTTTTTGGTTGTCTTTCCACCAACAAGCGTGACAAAAGAGAAAATAAGAGGGGAAATCGTGCTGTGTGTATATATATACACTCACAAAAGTGGTTGAGAAACCGACAATCATTGTAGAGTCAAAGATTCGCACAACCGTCACAAATAACCGTAAAAGTAATTATCAATAAAGCAATTTACCTTTTAGCCACATATTAACCCTTTCAGACCTGGTGGTCACATTTGTGTACATTAAGTTTTAAGCTTAATATAATTACTCTGGAGGATTCTAAACGGCTGGGTTTTTATGTCAGAATTCTTTGAACTTTTCTAAATCACTTTCCACTATTTCTGTGGTGTTTTAATCTGTTGTCAGGAAGCAATGCACATTTCTTGTAGACTACTTGCAGGAGCTATCACAATGGACAAAGCTCACCCACGTAGGCTGTTTTATTCTTGGCGAAACAAGCTATTTGCAATAAATTCTCCTTTTGTTTTAGTGATATATTTTGAGTTTCTAAACTATATAGATCACAATGATGTGTTCGATTAATCCCATTTTTATTTTACATACGTATTTCAACCCTAATGCACGCAAAATGTTTCGTCCATAATTCTCTAAATATGACATCCGCAAACGAATTGACGGTTGTATTTCATTTGTTAAGTCATAAAGAATAATAATTCAAAATAACAATAACACCGGAGAGTAAACAAAAAATCAGGTCTGAAAGGGTTAACGAAAACATAAAATATGACTGATGATAATTGATGTCACGAGGAACTATTAATCTACAATATTATTGGTGTTTAACGAAAAGAAAAATTGCCAAAGATGAGACAGACATACGGTATACAAAACCTTAAATCTAATTGAGCTGAACAAAATTATACAGTTAGTGTTAAACCACAAGCATCGTTTGAGAGAAAATGGAGAGGGAAATGAGATTGTTTTGAAAACTTAAAAATTGATGCTTTACAATAGTTACACCATCTTTTAGGATTAAATTGATCAGTGGCATATTTAAGGGGCTATCGGGCTCAACTTTCCCCCGGAAATAAATGTTAGTTTTTCACATTCCACTTACAACAATATTCCTTCTTACCATGTCTAAGAATTTCAATGACTTTCCATTTTCTTAAGCTCTTTGTTCAGAAATAACACTGCATTTGACTTTCCAGTAAGAACTATGTAAAAACTATTTCATTATGAACGCACATGGTTTGGGATCAAACCTTCGACTCTTGTGACCAAATGTAAGCGCTCGAGTAATATGCTATCGTAACTCTATATGTTTGTTGCTAAAAGGAACGTCATTTTAAATTTTGTTCGGGGAAGGGATATTCTCCGCCGACGTGAGTTTCACTTTTTATATCAGTGTTTTACTATACATTTAATCAAATACATGTTTATCAAACTCAAGGGACTGCGGAATTACGTCCTCTTATCCTCTCCAATTGACGCTCTTGGAAAATTTGTTTGCAATTATTGGAAAGCAAAATGAAATTAATAATTGAATAACACTCATTTCGGTCAGTAGTTTTTAAAGGTTTACGCCAGCATTGGAAGCACAAAACCTAGTGCCGTGATTGACAATTTTCATAGATATCACAAGGAGCATCTTCCTAGCTTAATATGATATGCAGTCTTCGAAGAAGGGGAAGAATGCAAATAAAGGAGCTTTAAAGCTATCGGAACATTTTCTGACATTTTTTTTTAAATTCCGGAATGTTACAACAAACAAATGAAAGAGACGGTTTTAGAGTTATAAAGTTTGTAAACATGGTTCCTGTTTTTTTCATCTGAATGGAAACGTTACATAGACTGCTTTAGATGAGGAGAGGAGGAGGAATGGAGGAGTTGGATTTAATACTAGAGCATATAGTCGATCGAATCGTGTGTTTCTGCATGCATAAACACACGGCAAAAGAGTTTGTCAGTAACTTGGACTTAAACTTTTTGCAACATTTTCTATGCCTCGAACTGTACAAGAAATAGTGCATATACACCCCATTTTCGCTGTTCCTTCGTGACTGTAAGGTGAGTGAATACTGGACTCTAAAATATTTTAGATGGGTACACACCGTATAGTCTCGTATACGACCTATTACAACCCTGCTTATATGAAAGAAGAACTTGACACATTAAACAATACTTTAATAAGCATTACTAATTATGTGTCTACAATGAAGGGTTATTCTGCTCTATAGGATTTTTCTCCTCTACAGAATTTCAATACTTTATATATACTGCAGTAACATTTAACCGAATTTGAAGGGGCTAATGGTACTTTGGTTAAACAAAGATTTAGTCAAGTCGAAATAAAGGTTCTTTAATACACAGTACTACATTGTGAAAAGACGTTATTTGCAACATATAATGCCTTCAATACTAACGTGTGTTACAAATTTCTAACTGGAATGACTTAGTATCTTAGAAACTTTTTATACTTGGGGGCAGAGCGTAGCTCATCTGAAATTTGTAACACCGTGTATTTAGACAACTCAAGGATGGATTTAACTAATCTTCTTAGAATAAGAAATGAAATAATCAATCTCTTTTGGAAATTTTCGACATCACACCACAAACTATCAGGACTCGAAATGGTTTTAACTATAAATCGTAATGGGACAGAAACTTAACCTTTATGACTATCCAACATCATAAATAGATGTAATACTCATAGGTAGTTCAGCTTTGATAATCTCCAATCGATGTCTTTTCATTATGCGATCAAAATTACAACTTCTCAGTCTACTCTCCGTCCTCAACCAGCACAACCCCTTTCCGGGATTCAGGTGCTTCCTGGTTGTAGCGTAGAGCTTAGCTCAGGTCTCCTTATGAAATGCCTTACTTTGTTATTTCCGTATAAGAAAACTTCCTATAATTGTGGTGTGATGCCTCGTTATCTGTTTTTATTTTCCTAAACAGTTTGAATATCGCTCCCTTGTTTTACAATAAACAAAATAAATTTACAAAATACATGTAAGGATTTTGGCTACTTTACAATACTATACATTAAAACTGAACATTACTAAACTTAGCCGTACGACTAAAACATTGAGTTTTAACGAGAAAACTGAAAAAACTGGTATTTTTCTTTGGTGTTTTTTTCGGTAAAAAATTTAGCTATTTGGTTAACCTGGAAATTCTGTTAATCGGGACTGTAGTGTATACTTTTTTCCAGTATCGGACTGCAATCGTTTGTGGGGGAACTTTTCTGTATTTTTCCATCTTCCTCTTCACTAAAAGAGTCGCATACAATTACAAAACGAAACGAAAACTTGACTATGTATACTGACTTTTACTGCTTTTGTGTTCTGGCAACCCTGTAAAATAACGCAGAAATCACTCATACCTTTCCTCTCTTAACACATCCTTCGCTTAATAACACCCTGTAAACATATAACAGTATCGGCTGTACAAACCAAATGCACTAACTGATCACATACGTAGATGCTCTAGATCAACTTAACACTTTTAAATAAACCTATAACAGCAAATCGGTTGCGTCGTACAAGATTGTATTTCAAAATAATATTATATACATGTATATATGCGGAGAGAAATGGGTGCTTTCAACACACTGACAAGAAATTGTCGGAAGCTAGAAATGTGGTCGAGAAGAAATATGTAGTCTGGAATTTTCTCTACCTGAGTTTCACATGCCACACATATTTCCTTGACAACAAAAAACTTACTGCACCAGTTTCTCTTCTACCGTAGGAAAACAGAGCAGTGTGGGATAAGAAAGAGAAGGAACGGGCGTTATCTTGTAAGGACTTAAAAAAAAAGACTTCCCACTGGCTGTAACAAAACACTTCAACACAGACACATCCATCTTAACTTTCGTACTTAGCCTTAGTTGTGAAATAAAGTTTACTTATCCTGTTCTTCACTCTAAACATAAGTAGGTGTTAGAAATTGTGTATGTGCGGTTTGTGTAGATGCACATACATATGTGAGTGTAAAGTTCTCATGCTTGCAGGCATTTAGGGCAATATACTTGTTTGGTTGAAGCGAGTGAAGTTAAAATGTTTTAGAAGTTTAACTTAAATCTTACTTTTAACCCTCTTCTTAAGCCATGAGTGAAAGCGGCAAAGAGAAAGAAGATCGTGCAATGAACAAAGTGGGAGGGAATGGGAGAGTTCCGAGAAAATCCACGGACATGGTTAAACCACCATAAAGTCTATTTGTATGTTTTCGTGCCATACCGTCCACCATATTTTCGTCTTCTGCCAATTGCATGCAGTTAAAACCGGTTAAGAATGCTCGAAGAGCATTGCCCGAACGAACTTAGAAATAATATTTTTATTTTTTTTAATTTATGTGAAATTGTATATTAAATTTAATTGAATACATATTTGGAATCTGGTATTAGGGGATTTATTGAATTAGCTATATTGAGTTGTCACTTTTTATAACCGTACATATATTGAAAATACAGACATAACCAGTGGCCACCGGTTACTATTTAGTAGCAAAATGTTCACAATCCCCTTAGGTATTGATCAACACCAATATAATATCATCTCTCTATGACTAACAGTTCCTGAGATATGACTCCTTAAACCCACCGAAATCGGAACTTTTTTTGCCAGTATTTCGGGAACGGTAAGAGTGACGCGAAAAATTCTATCACTTCTTTCAGATAGTTTTTGGTGCTCTGTCAAATGGAGAGACCAAAATTGGAAAATTCGCAAATAACAGATACACACACAGACAACATATAGAGAATTAAATAACGAATTTTTTAAGTTTGTTGAAAATAATATTTGAGAGTTATTGATAATTTTATATTGGTCATACATCTCGTTAACAATAAAGTCTATAGTTCTGTTGTTAATGTCAGAGTGAAAGATTGATGTATATTTTAGTATCAGCTTTACCTTAATATAGAGATGTCATGTTACTGAGTATGTTGACGTTGGCCATGAATAACATCATTTTTAGCGACATAATCTTCAATCAATATTCTCGAAAGCTATGCGTGAAAATTTACCTTCAAGCATATAATTTCCTTCAGTTCGATATCGTCTTTTGATTTATACGAATAGAAGGAAGGATCAGAAAATAAAGTTACTAGGCCAATATTTCTGGAGTTTCGTCTGTTACAGAGAAGTGTGCAGTAATTTTACTACTTGGAGTTGGTAACTGTGCAGTCTTTCAGCTACCCTCTACCTGTGGCGCTAGCTGTAGGTAAACACAAATGGTGACTAATTTGGAAAACTGGTCTCGCGAAGAAGTCCGCTCAGTTATTCGATTTCTGTGGATGGAACATGTAACCGTTGCTAAAATTCACAGGCAGTTTGTTGAGGTTTACGAAGAGAGCGTAATATCTCATCAGTATGTCGTAGAATTGTGTCGAATGTGTGTGGCTGATAAAGAAAACGTCACCGACGAGGAGCGCAGTAGCCGACCCAGCATGGCATCAACAGATTTAAACACACCTCACGTGGAGGAGTTGATTGAGGACAACAGGAGAATTATGTTACGATTACACCTGTTCCCGCACTTAAAGGAGCACCTAGGAGGCCTTCGCTTCAGACGAGGAGGTGAAACACCTCGTGACAACATGGCTGAACACGCCTAAACAGGATTTTTACCATGACGGACTCTACAGATTTATCCCACGATGCGACAAGTGTCTTAACCAATATAGTGATTATGTTGAAAAATAACTTAATGCATATACTATCTACTGGCTGTATTGATTGTGTGAAATAATACATATATATACATTTCGCTGCATGCTTTGTAACCTTACTTTCTGATTACTCCTCGTATCATTGTTTGACTTCTTTTACATTGTATGATAATAATATTCTAGAAATTAGAAGTAGTATGTGTGCCATTGTTAGAAGAAGACCGATAATAATATATATAGAATCTTTTACTTAACAGCGCATTTCTTTACGTATAGAGTAAATAAATAAAAAATTTATTCCAGCAGAAGAACGACTCTTTAACTATTGTTGGCAACCAACGACATAGGTTTTAGAGCTATAAATATTCATTTTTATTTTTTTTTTAATTTTCTCCAAAATGATGCATGCAAATCTATTCTGAAACATAGGCTGATATTATCTGTGGATTTACATTTTCGTCTCATCTTTCGGGAGGGAGGGTACGGTGGCTCAATGCTTGAGTGCTTACCTTTAGTGCGTGAAGCCTCTGGTTCAATGCCAGCCCAGGTAAGTTTGTTGTGGACAACATCGTGTTCGTGGGTTTTGTCGGGTACTTTCATTTCCTCCCACATTCTCATTCCACGAATTCTTCCATTATTCCCTTACCTTAATCATCTGTCACCCTTAGCCTAAAGGATAACATAATCGTCGTGGGACATTAACTGAAAAATTTTGAATTTTAGAGATTAACTGAAAGACAATGAAGAACATCACAAATATAAAAAGTGAATCAGATTGTATGTCAATCATGTCCAAAATGATTGTCGCATGTGTATAAATATTTTGTTGTAGAAATATAATTTGATAACGAATTTGCCCGGCATTGCTTATAATGTTATTATCTGCATAATCGGCAAAAACATGTATGTGGTAAATGTTCATGTCAAAAGACCAGTAAATAAAAACAATACAAAGGAAAAACCTTTCTTGTCCATTTAGCAACATTTTGTTTTACTCATTCTAATTTTCGTATTTATATATTTTTCCTATAAAATTTACCATAAATATACTCTTTTCATTTTATATATAAAGTAACAGTATTAAAATACCCTGGAAAATCATTATTAAATTATATTTCCACAAGACCGTTTCAGGTAATCGACTTTTATTTTGCACATGACTGTGCAAAACGATATTACGAGAGATAATCAAACAAAAAGTTTACAAAACTTAAAACTTTATGTAATTGCTGTAACTTAAGGAAGATATGTTTGTAGATTAGTAGCATGTCTATCCTGTTGCAGGTTTGAAAACTTTGGATTCTGATCATGTATACCCAAGAAGCGGACATTAAAAATGATAACTCATCTGGATGATTGGTCAAGAGTAAAGGTGACGTCGGCAGTGCGGTTCCTGTTGGCCAAAAACACTATACCTGCAGGCATTCATAGAGAGATTATAGAGGTGCATAGTAGGTCTAAATGTTAAAGCAACATGTAGGGAAATGAATTGTGCCTTCAAAGAAAGACACCAATATTGTTAATGACAACCCGGGGTACAGCGATAGACCTAGTACTTCAGCCACTGACATTACACTTACTAGGGATGATTCCATATCGGGACCAAATACCTGGGGAAAACCTATATATCGTCTGAAAGCTCTTGCTACGAGAGGTACGAAACCGTTTTCAGATCACGGGCAAACCCGCTACTTGACCCTATAAGGGGCCGGTTTATTGGTGTTTGTGACCCTATGCATGGCATATTCGATGGAATAAAAATGAATGTTATGCGTAAGCGACTGAAGCCATCATGTTTCTTTTTAACTCATTTGCTAGAACGTGACTCGAGCAAGGGTTTGATAATATCACTTTGCACGCAGACATACCCATTTGGTCAGTGTTGCCAACGAACTATAAATACAATGTGGTAGATGGTTTCTGTAACACTGAATGCATATAACACCGACAACCTAGAATGGTTGGGAGACGGTAACACTCAACGCCTTTTTGCTATAGTGTCGTGTGATGTTTCTGCCAAGCTTGGTGTATAAACGTCTCATCGTACGGAACCTGCTTCACAATTTCTCACTTTACGGTTGTTGGCAACACTGACAAACTGTGATACTTGAGAAAGGAATATGTCCACAGTATATTTTCTCTAATGACGGATGATGTTTATCCCACGTTTCATGGATATGCATCCAGTGGTACAGAAACCATCTTCTACATTGTATTTGTAGTTCGTTGGCAACACTGGCCAAATGGGTATGTCTGGGTGCAAAGTGATATCATCATACCCTTTCTCGAGTCACTTTCTAGCAATGATCCAAAAAGGAATATGATGGCCTCAGGCACTTATGTGTAACATTCATTTTCATTCTGTCGAATATGCCACACATAGGGTCACAAACACCAACAGACCGGCCCCTTATAGGGTCAAGTTGTGGGTTTGCCCATAATTTGAAAACGGTTTCGTACTTCTCACAGCAAGAGCTTTCAGACAATATATTTTTCCACGGGTACTTGGTCCCAATATGGAATCATCCCTAGTTAGAACGACTAGAGTGCTCCTTCTACAGCCCTGATGTAGCCCCAGGACTTTCACCTTTTCCCTGTTCTAAAGCAAAATACGACTGGCCACCATTATTTGGCATGTGATTATGTCAAAACCGATGCCTCACGGTGGCTACGAGAACTCGACGTGGATATCTATGCAAATAGCATAGAAAACTTTATCTGCCGTTGGGAAAAGCGGTTGAATAAAAACCGTGGTTACATCGGGGACTACTGTCGAGTGCCCTCTTTCACCAGGTGTGTTGATCTTCTAGCCATTTCTCACACATAAGCAATAATTCGCTTTGTAATCTTTTTCGATCACACCTTGTATATGAAATAATAATCGCTTTCAATACCGTCTGTGAAGTAAATACATTTGGATGCCCAACAATTATGATGTTACAAAATGCGCTCCCAAATTTCTGGTTCATAAAAAAAGGTTTGGGCACAGTTATTAGTTTCTTTAATAGCGTTTTGTAGATAGTTATTAGTTTATTTAATAGCGTTTTGTAGATAGTTATTAATTTATTTAATAGCCTTTTGTAGATAGTTATTAATTTACTTAATAGCGTTTTGTAGATAGTTATTAGTTTATTTGATAGCATTCTGTAGATAGTTATTAGTTTATTTAATAGTGTTTTGTAGATAGTTATTAATTTATTTAATAGCCTTTTTTAGATAGTTATTAATTTACTTAATAGCGTTTTGTAGATAGTTATTAGTTTATTTCATAGCATTCTGTAGATAGTTATTGGTTTATTTAATAGCGTTTTGTAGATAGTTATTAATTTATTTAATAGCCTTTTGTAGATAGTTATTAGTTTATTTAATAGTGTTTTGTAGATAGTTATTAATTTACTTAATAGCGTTTTGTAGATAGTTATTAGTTTATTTGATAGCATTCTGTAGGTAGTTATTAGTTTATTTAATAGTGTTTTGTAGATAGTTATTAATTTATTTAATAGCCTTTTGTAGATAGTTATTAATTTACTTAATAGCGTTTTGTAGACAGTTATTAGTTTATTTCATAGCATTCTGTAGATAGTTATTGGTTTATTTAATAGCGTTTTGTAGATAGTTATTAATTTATTTAATAGCGTTTTGTAGATAGTTATTAGTTTATTTGATAGCATTCTGTAGATAGTTATTAGTTTATTTAATAGCGTTTTGTAGATAGTTATTAGTTTATTTCATAGCATTCTGTAGATAGTTATTAGTTTTTTAATAGCGTTTTGTAGATAGTTATTAATTTATTTAATAGCGTTTTGTAGATAGTTATTAATTTATTTAATAGCGTTTTGTAGATAGTTATTAGTTTATTTAATAGCATTCTGTATGTAGTTATTAGTTTATTTAATAGTGTTTTGTAGATAGTTATTAATTTATTTAATAGCGTTTTGTAGATAGTTATTAGTTTATTTAATAGCATTCTGTAGATAGTTATTGGTTTATTTAATGGTGTTTTGTAGATATTACCTCGCTCACTTCCTGTATTTTTAAAATATTTTTCATTGTCTTAAAGTTATTAACTAAAATTCAAAAAGCGGGGATGAGCTTTGCGAACTGGGGATTGTATGTATTTTTTTTATTGTGCCCTCAGTAGTGTCACATTGAAATTGTTGATAAGGGTGTGGTTATCGTACAGTCAGCGACAAAACTTCTTTCCGTTTGGTAAAATTTGCAGAAAATTACATTCTTTCTAATTTACTGAAAACTGTTCTCAAACTGTGTTTGGATTCTGAAGTTATTTACGAAACTAATTTCATCATAGAGAAATAACTTTTGTCGCTGACTGTACAACACCATTTTTAGCTTTACAAATAACAATAACAATAATAATAATAATAATAATAATAATAATAATAATAATAATAATAATAATAATAATAATAGCTTTTCTCGAAGACTATACATAAAGATTTATATACAGCGGCATCATTTTGTTTTTATAGCCTCGCAGCTGACAGAGATGCTAGACTCAAATCCAAAAATGTAGTGTGTGTATGTGTGTGTAATGTATATCACCTTAACTGATTACATTGAAAGTTGATCCTTGATCCTGTAACTTCTAAATCGTCAAATAACTAATGGTAATTTCTTCTGACATAGAAGATTATGGATACTACATACATGGATACGTAAAATGAATATTCGAATATTCTCTTCACTAAGGAGCATTTATTTTCTTTGTAGATCGCGTGAGAGCATAGGATGACACTCAAAGTAACTCAGGTCATGCAAACCTCAAGCGAACCAGCTGCAATATGTAATGATACATACGAAGGTACCTCTTTCATGATAGAATATAAGGAGAACAGACAAGTTTTCATTTTTAAGAATGTAGTATTATAAGTAGTGTATCAGTTAGATAAGAAAAATATGTTTCCAGTAAAAAAAAAAGTAGGAATATATAAATATATGTTCTATTTAAACAGTGCTTTTTATCTTACCTTAAGTCACGCAAACAAAGATAGATTCAAATACTTAGAAAAATATTATTTACCTTGACCTTCCACTATTATGCGAAAGAACTAAAAAAGGAAATTGACAATGAATTCAAAGACAAATAGTAAAATGTTGTAGCAGTGGGAGGAAATTTAGATGCTGTTTCAGAAGACAAACTAACACAAACTCCGTTGGCATAGAATTACACCATCGACCCGACCCTTTCTATCTGAGGTAAACGTTCACTACTGAACTACCATAGTTTTATCGAAAGGTAAAATTGTTTTAAGGGATAAAGTTATGTGAATTTTGAACATTTCATGAATCCTGAGGTGTAACTTATACTATTTTCGTCCTTTTATGGTTCTTCTAGATGAAATCACAAGGATAGTATAAACATTGCGCAGAATATACAGCGTTTATCAGATCAAACATTGACAAAGTTTAGCGTGGAGGTATTAACCTTTGTTCTGTATCTGAGGTCTTTTTCACCCCATCTGCTCTTACTTGTTTATAATTTTATTCTTAATTGATGCACGAAAGTCATTAAGTGCATTTTTCGTTCTTCCTGCATATTATCGAGTAAAAATAAATTATAAATTATGATATCAATTTTTTTAGTTATACAATTCCTGGTTGGGATAAAAAATGAGCCCAGGTATCACGTAGTACCTACATGATATTATTTCCTTATTTAATCATTTCATTTAGTGCCTTCTTGTATGAACGTAACCTGTATTCATTCACTAAATGCCTTTCTAACATAGAACTATTTTTGCACTCACTAAAGGCCTCGTAATCGGTAATGACTGCGAATTCGACAATCTTCTGCAATAATTGTTCTAGAAAGTCAGTGTTACGAAGTTTTCGGAAAAAATGGATGAGGTTAGGTGGAACGTAAAGTCTGCGCGATTTAGAAAACATTGAAGACGGTGACGATAATAGTTTAACTGGGAGTGGTGGAAGTGTTACTATTAGTGACTTCATGATATTGAAAAAAATTAACGGATGAAATACGCCTGGAAAGTAGACCTATAGGTTATAGTGGTGACGAATAGGATTCAAATTATCTTACAAGTAGAAATAGGTTTCACAAATATGATACGCGCCCTCCAAAATTAATCAAGTATGCTGCCAGAAATATATTATTTTAACGTGGGATCATAGAAGACCCCAGGTAGGAAGAATGTCGCTTTTCAGCCAATAAGGAGAAGGGTTAAGCAAGTTAAGCTGCTTAATGAGCATGTGAATATTTTCTTGTACTAATCTTAGGTTCTCGTGTTATTGGCCATCGAAATTGGTGTTTGGATTAAGTCAAATCTTTGGCCTCTTCTGTAAAATCACTCATTGCTATTTAAGACAAGAATTAAAGAAAAATGCAAGCAACCTAACATATTAAACATTAATTTGAGATTAAATTGTAATCTCTTAAATGTTAAATAACTGGAGTGTATACTTATAATATTGGGTTGAAGCAAATTAAATGTCCGCTCCAAAATATGTGATTTTCAAAAGCAATTAAAACGGAAAAAAGAAAGAAAGAAAACGACAATATATGGGTAATCAAAATAGCCACCGTCTGCAACCAAACACTTTTACTATTGCTCAACCAATAATTGGATTCCCTGGCGAAAGAAGTCTAGATTCTGCGGCTCTCAACCGCACCTTCCACCGCCTGATCATCAAGGAAGCTCTTTCTTTCCACGAAGTGAGTGGGAAGGGGTTTTATACTTCAACTTATGAAGAACCTGCATCATGCTTTGCGTAACATATGGATGATCAGTGTCGTGCAACATGGCAACATGTCTGTTGACTATCGCTGGACGCTTGTAGACAAGTTTGCGATGTACTTCATGGGTTCAGCACTACAGAAATTTACATTGATGGTTTCATCTGATCTGAGAAAGCCTTGATAGATCTATTCCACAAAACCACCATACAAGCAACTACAGCTTCTGTGGGTAATAAAGTGATTTAGGAAAGCGTCCTGAACGTTCATCACAATCCAGCCATCATCCTGATCGTTGACGATTAAACATACGATTTCCATCTGACGTGACAATTTGATGCAGAAAACTTTCCCCGTTATACTTAACACTCAGAGAACTACACAATTCCCGATGTGATGCTTGTTGGCCAATGTCAACTCATGTGGCACCTGTAAGTCCAACGTTTTCACCTTACAAATTGCACGGAACTGCCAAACGATAGTGATAAATGTGTGCTAACTCTTTCTCAATGGCATGAACACTTTTCCGAGGTGTCACTGAGGAACTCATCTAGGTATGATAATGATCTTGAGTGGTGCCTAAGTGGCTCATTTTAAAATGTATGTAAACGGAACGCAATTTGACAAACCAACGCTGAATGATGCATTCATTCGCCTATTTCTGGTCCAAATGCACTGTTAATGTTTCTAGCTGCTTGCTATGCAGAATGTTCCAATTTGAATTAGTAAAGAAAACTAATTTGGAATTGTGTATTCTCCATGGTGAACTTTCATACAACTCTGCTTAACAACACACTGCCTCCTAATTGCCTGGGTACCTCAATCTATTTGCTGGGGATGTGCTGAGTTGGTGACGCTAGAAGCGTGACCTTAGCCTATATTGGTGTTGTGTCGCAAAGGCGAGTTCGCCAGCATACGTCAAAGTGGACATTCGATTCGCACCAACAGAGTGTCGAAGAGAGTTTTAGGGGGCAGATTGCGTATATGAGATTTTTCAGGGAACATGATTTTTTGCTGAAAATCGCATAATCAAACTAAATACATCATGATGATACTTTTGAGAATGCTAACTTTTAATGAGAACTTACGTTGCGGACAGTTCGGAGCTGCTTTTCCGCTAGGGACACTCGGTCGAAAAAGAGTAAAAACTTTTTCAGGCCAGCCATCCTGAACGTTTTCCTGGGTTTCCCTCATCCACACCAGACAAATGCTGGGATGGTACCTAACATATAGGTCCCAGGCCGTTTCCTTCCTTCTCCAATCCTATCTTCTTTCCCGTTTTTCGGATAGTGTGATTGCCAAGGGACATCATCCCTCATACGTGACGGAATGACATGGTCATAGATATAGAAAGCCCAGAAATCTAATTCCCAATCCTAATGAGAACTTTCCACAAATAACATTTTAAAATAATTGTCATAACAAACAGTGTAGTTTCTCTGAGTTTCAAGGAGAAATTAATTTAGACTTGATATAGGAGAACGTGCTTTGTGCTATATTGTAACAGTATCTTACATAAACCAAGATCGAATATTTAAAATTTTGTTGAGCAGTTACGAATAACTAGGTCTAAATGATCGCTTTGGTGGTGGTATGCAGGTAAATTAAATCAACTTTCAGAGATAGCTTCCTTGTCTCTATGGTTAACATACTTGTCTACAGCACGAGTGACAATGGCGGATGATCGGTAAGAGATCCCTCGTTACATTTTAGATCAACGTCTCATGTAGACTCATTGAGTTATCTCATTTCTAAATGGTTAGGGCAACCACCTACAACATGGAAAAGCTCATGTGGTTCGGACTTGAAGTTAAGCTAAAATCCACGTCTCATATTGTTTCGTGCAAGAACGCAAAACCCTAATCCAACTATCCAATTATATAGCTTCAATGTGGAAAAAATATGTTAAACTTGAAATCAAAAAACCAGCTGCAAGACCACACACATAACTGAATAATACATTACATATAAACTAAATCCCACTATTGCGTGGTGGACGAAGGCTGGCCCATATTCGTTCGCCTAGCCGTTATGTAGAAAGTTAGAAAGATTCTTCCATTTGTGACATAGGAACTCCAATAGCCAGGTGAAGGTAATACTTCCCACTTTCTAGACTAGACTTCGGCCCATACAGTTGATATAGTCATAACTGCGCTTCGATCGGCTTTACGCCAGGTTTCCCTATATTTTACTGGGGCTGTGTGAAACGCTGAACCGCATTGGGATAATAATAGGAAAAAAATCCTACACCGATCAGGATCGAATCCGGACCACTTAGTTAATACATAAACGTCTTATAACCGTTCTCATGTAAAAAATTACGTGCGTACAATTAAGTTAGTAATAATACTAATATTTATATTAAAGGAAAAATATTCTGTTAATAACTACAAGAAAATCAATACACTAGTATCAATATCATTATTCTGTTCCAGAAGAAGTCATCATATTAATAATTTTTGATTAATACTGCATTAACTATTTAACTACCATTTTTTTTAAAGTACCATACTTCTATTAAGTTTTTAGCGTAGCACAAAAGTATACGCTTAAGTTTACAAAGTAGGTGATGAACTAGAGTGAGAGGAGACAGTCCTTGCTTTAAGCAAGAAGAAGTAGATAAGTCTATTAGAAGTTTTGCGTATTGTTGTACCTGCTCGCATAGATTACAAGATTGAAAACAAGATAAAGTTAGCTGCAGATAGATGTACCAGAGGAGAAGGAGAAGGAGAAGAAGAAGAGGAAGAGAGGGATAAGGAAGAGAAGGGATTTGATAAAGATGCCTGAGTTGTGGATGGTTGAGTTGGGCTGGGTTCCTAAGATACAAGAGTGTATACACACGCAAGTTAAATTCAACGTTCTCTTCCCAATTTTCATTGCTTCTCTGTGTGTTAAACACACGAAAAACTAAGTTTTCGAATAAGCAAACTAAAACGGGATTATTTTTCTCTTTTTCTGAAAAGAAAGAAATTAGAGAAAAAAAGGAAAGAAAAAAAGGAACATCTCTAGAGGAGGAGTTAGTAGGGGAAAGCACATTATCAGATACGGCTGGCAGCAACATTTTGTAAACTTTGATAGCACAAAACGACGTCGTCGTCGTCGTCGTCGAAAGAGAAGACAATTTTGCACGCGGTTAAAATTCTGAGTAAGCGCTCGAAATGAAATCTGGGAAAGTTTTGCATTTATCTATTCCTTGTGTGGCAGATAGATAACTTTTGCAACTTAATAATTTCTTCCCAAACTCTCTTGCTCTCTTCTTCTTCTTCTTTGTTTCCTTTTTCTTTGAGAAAGTCCGTAACTTCTTTCTTTTTTAAAAAATTAACCTGACAAAATTATTTTACTGTCCCACGTTCATATATATATATATATATATATATATATATATATATATATATATATATATATATATATATATATATATATATATATATATATATAAGAAGTTCTATATTATATAATATTAAGTTTACAAAACCTGCCCAAAGAACACTTCTGGGTCTATTTTGAATTTATATTCATATATAACTTAAAACTAGTTGTTTTCTAATTGAAATGTATTATGTCAAAATTTGTTTATCTCAAAAAAAAGGCTTAATTTGCTTGAAGATCATGTCTGTTCATAACTTGAATGGCCCTTACAACAAACATTTAGTACTTTCTTATTACAATGCAGATAGGTTCGTTGACTGATGGGTTTAACGGAGACGTCAGGGCCGAAACTTCGTAGCCGTCATGAAAAGCCCAAAGTCCGACAGAGTCTTCTAAAAATACTTCTACTAATAAACAAATATTCAGTTTTGGTGTAACATACTATACTTACAGCTTTCAGTCATTCCCAATACTTTGGTATAGAATTAGTGCAGGATGAAGGAGTGAATTTAATTTTTTACTTGCAATTTAGAAAATGAGTCACGATAGCTTTCGCAAAAATTATTCGATGTTTATAGTATATCTGGACTGTACGTGAACGTCTCATGAGTTGATGTGAGCAATGGAGCCCAACTGCAATAAGACGTTGCACAATAAGCACTATTGTATATTTGGTAAAGATGACAGGGTATAATCGATTATGATTTTCTTAAGCCTGAAGAAACGGTAATATTTGAATTCTACTATTCTCAAGCCAAGAGAAAAAGACTAATACTGATAAATGAAAACACCATTCCGCATTCCTGAAGCACACAGAAAAAAATTATGAAAAATTCGTTTGGAGGTCCTTCGTCACTAACATTATAGCCCAGACATATCACCGTATCATTATCTTTTTCTTCAGTCTCTGCAATTCAGCTGTTAAACACTTCCAAAGATATAACGCTGTTAAACAAGATACCGAACAATATTTGGGCACCCCCTGGCGTTTTTTTCAGAGTATCGACAGCCTGGTTTCCAAATCGGAAAAGGTTATAAGACAATAGCGTCTACCACATTAATGACTAACTGTCAATGCTTTATCTGTTACGTGACATGAAACTCCGCCTCTAAAAACGACAGAACTTCTGAAATACTTCCTGTCATCATGACACCAGCAATATCAATCAGCTGTGTACTGTATTATTAGTACGAAAAAAAAGTTTCTTGGTTAAGATGTAACCACTGGCCATGTCTGTATAAAACTTACACGGGAAGGTCCCACAAGTTGTCGCTCAAATCTGATTGCCACATAGCACATCTGATAGACCATCATGAGAAATGAAAATGAGCAAAATTTAAGAGCTATGGACCAGAAAGATAGGAACTACGGGGTTTCAAAATTTGAATATCCAAAAAAATTATGTTACGGAATTATGTACGTTTAAAGTAAACATCCTGAAAACCGTTAAAGCAATCAAAATAAGAGTTGGACAATATAATGTGAACAGAATGCCCTATTGAAAACCACAAAAGTGTTCAGGTTCAGGTTCAAGGTATTTTCCTTCCTTCTCTTCGGAAGTTTTTTTTTTTTTTTTTTTTTTTGAAAAGTGACGCTTCACTGTTGCCATAGGTGAAGCAGTGTTGCCAACTCAGCATAAAATATTTTGTTTGAAATAGCACCATATACAAGTATGCACAGATTTAAAATGCACTATTATCACTAAATATAACAGTGAGGTGTAGTGGTACAGTGTTGCACGTTGTTGGAGCTACGTGTGCTGATAATGTTCAATGGAGAAGTCTGATGTGTAGCGACAAATTGTAATAAAGGAATGCATTAGAAACAAGTGAGGGTTTTGCATTAAACTTTTTGTAGCTCCAGTGAATAAGCAGACAAATCGCGAAAACAAAATGATACATGCGAGGAAAGAAACACGTGTTTTCTAATTCTGTAAACTGGTTCTCCAGATT
Organism: Thermobia domestica; assembly: GCF_964235325.1. Taxonomy (NCBI): domain Eukaryota; kingdom Metazoa; phylum Arthropoda; class Insecta; order Zygentoma; family Lepismatidae; genus Thermobia; species Thermobia domestica. The sequence goes on from NC_137468.1 coordinate 98,403,738, forward strand.
ATCTTATCAATATCTAGAAGAGTACTTTCTTGGTTTGTGTTTTTCGTCTTAAGTGACATATTATTTTGCTTCCTCTCCTACATACCATATGATTATGTTTGTACACTGTAATAATACCATATTCACATTGGAATTATAATTATTTTATTTACTACCTCATTTCGTTTTTAGTCAGTCTGGATTGCCATTGATTTGGGAAGAGAGTTTGGCAAGAGAGTTTGGGAGTGGTTTAAAAGGCTAGGCAACCGGCTAGCTAATAATGGATCGAGGGTTTGAATCCCGCCTCGGACATTTTTTTGTTATACTTTTCACCTTACATTTCATTGATATCTTCCTCTTTTATAGTGGTTCGGATCGCACTTTACAGTATAGGTCCCGTCCTATATACAGTGTGTTTGAAGAAGAACTCCCTAGTTTTAATGTGTCCTAGAATCTGTACAAAGTGACATATACATTCTAGTTTGTGATATTTGATTCATCAACCCTCCAAGTTTGGCTCCCCTGCAGTTGGCCTGTCTGCTTGACCTTGAGACGGCACCGGTGCTGTTTTTTCCCCTCTGTTTCCTCAGTTCAGTCCAGGCAGGCATGCAGTGCAGAGCAAGTCAGCAACAATGTGTACTCCGCAACAGAAAGCGCAGTGTGTTATTTGGGTTGGGAAAACTGAGTCAGTTATAACAGTGCAACGTAATTTTAGACATCAGTATCGTGGTGAACCACCTACAGCAAAAACTAACGGCGGTTGGGACAGTTACACCTGAAATGGTGAATACGTGGCGAGAAGTGAAATATCATCTCGACGTGTGTAGGGCCACAAATGGATCCCACGTTGAAGTATACCAACATTAAATAAAACTTGAAGGAATTCTCTTTCATGATATGTACTCATTGATGTAAGTTCTCATTCATTTCCCAATTAAATTTATACTTAAAACTAGGGAGTTCTTTTTCAAACACCCTGTAGATTCTGAATTGAAACAGGACGTAAAAATCGTATCACTTTTTGTTTCTCAAATGCATCAATATTTTGTGACACTGTTGACATTCTGCTATGTTATACTATCGATTATGCATTTGACCTAAATTCATAATATGAGACCCAGATTCCTTTATTACCATTTGTTGCCACATATCTGACTTTTCCATTGTACATTTTCATCACGGTAGTTCCAACAGTGTACAACATTGTACCACTACACTCCACTGTTATATTTAATAATAATAGTGCATTTTAAATCTGTGCACACTTGCATATGGTGGTATTTCAAACAAAATATTTTTTGCTGAGTTGACAACACTGCTTCACCTACAGCAACAGTGTATGTGGTTTTCAAAAGAACATTTTGTTCTCACTATATTGTGCAACTTTTACTTTCATTGCTTTAACGATGTTCAAGATATTTACTTTAAACGTACATAATTCCGTGATATAATTTTTTGGATATTCAAATTTTGAAGCCCCGTAGTTCCTATCCTCCTTGTTTATAGCACCTTAAATTTTTGCTTATTTTCATTTCTCATGATGCTCTATCAGATGTGCTATGTAGCAGTCAGGTTTGAACTACAACTTGAGGGAAAATATTATAAAGTAATGTGTGTATGTGTATATTACAGTGGTATATGAAGATGCAATATAAATTAGTATCCTATTTTTCTGTGTAGTTTCCTTTCGTCGTTGATGGAAGTAGTTTAAACGTAGCTTGAAATTTTTCGTAGTACGCTCCACTCGGTCGCAAATCGTACTTCAATCTGACAGGGTTGAAAAGAGATAATATGTTATCGTGATGTGCTATCTCTATGCAAAATATTAGACCGAATGTAACACTGATAAGACCAGTCATTTGTAACTCGCAATTGTGTATTATGTATGAGTGCAATTTACAATCTAAGAAAAGCAAAGAGAGAAATACAGACGAAAGGGGAAGTAGAAATGACGCAGGAGAGCAAGTGTTGGCAGTAAACGGGAAGTAATGGATCCAAAAGTAGTTTGTCTACAAACATAATGACTACGCTATCAATGTTCTTGTTTGCCTCTCCTTACTATCTTCTATCAACGCCACGTTACTTGCAGGCTTCTTCCCCTCAAATGGAACGCGGGCAAAAAGGAAACTGTGACGTCACAGAACATTCAGTTGGAAATGACTGATACACAAACGGTCGGAAATCGCACGGTTGCAAGTTGGAAGGCACCATACATAATAATTCTGCAGGTAGCGACATATATTAGCGTCAAGCAGGTAAGTGATGAGTACGTGCCAACATCTATTAGCGTCAACCGGGCAATCGATGGACATATGAAGCGACATCTATTAGCGTCAACCGGGCAATCGATGGACATATGAAGCGACATCTATTAGCGTCAACCAGAAAAAAGTTATGGGCACGTAGCGACATCTATTAGCGTCAACCAGAAAAGTGATGGGCACGTAGCAACATCTATTAGCGTCAACCAGGCAACAGTGACGAGCACGTAGTGACATCTATTAGCATGACTGTTTATTATTAGGAATTATCGTGACGCACTAAGACCTTTGTTGGTTATTATTAAAGACCGGATATTAGGCAAAATGCTTATTCTTTAATATAAAAGATACGACCAGAAATAATATTTTACGTTTATATGGGGTTTATAGTTTCAATTTAAGCCAATTTTATTTTGCCTATTTTGTCTATTTCGCCCATTACTGCCTAAATAATTGCTTTAGTCCCTAACGTTGTCTATTCTATGCATTTTCTTCAAAATTAGTCTTCATTGGGAATATATATGATTTATATAATACAAATAACACATATTAGGCACACACACATTATATATATATATATATATATATATATATATATATATATATATATATATATATATATATAGAGAGAGAGAGAGAGAGAGAGAGAGAGAGAGAGAGAGAGAGAATGGACCTGTGGGGAAAGTGCATAGTTTTAGAGCTAGAGCTGTCCAAAATCGCGAAAAAGCAAAATTTCAAGAGACCCTATTTAGAATTCGGGAAACTCTGGACGGTGGCTCTTATCAGTGTAAAGGAAGTTCAAAAATACACAATTCAAAAGTGTATATTTCATTAATGTTCAATGGGTGTACAGAGTATTCCCTGCAGAGTGAATTTCCAGACATGCCATCAACCGAATTTTGAGATACGCTCTGACTTTATGATTGATCCAAAAGTAGGCAAACGATCAGAATTGATAGCAGTGAATATAGAATCCTCTGGGGCGATATCAGAAATCGTCGGCAGCACAGTCTCTCGTACACGGGAGAACGCATGCTGCAATGCCTTCTTTCACGCTTATAAGTGAAGAAAACGTGAAAAATACCGCCACGAAATACATTGTATCACACGTTATTCCGAACACACACACACAAAAAATATGAAGCTGCCGGTTCTTAACATTTCCGACTTCCCTCCGGAGCACTAGATGTCCATCGTTGTCAAGGCTTACATCTTGCCTACTTTGGACCCTCCTTGAAATCAGGGTATATCTGAAAACTCTGCTGAGAGCATATGTGAGAATCACACCCTGTATGGAATGCCATGTACACCTATTGAAATTTGACGAAATATGCACTTTTGGAGTGTGTCGAGCGGCTTCCTTTATGCTCATGATGACCACTATCCACAGTTCCTGGAATTCGAAACAGGACCTGTTGATTTTTTTTTTTTTTTACGATTTTGGTCAGCCCTAGCTCTGAAAATAAGCACTTTTCGCCATACGTCTACATGAACTTTTTCTCTTATTTTGATGTGAAGAATCACCTCTTACAGTTCGCCTGTATAGTTCAATAACACCCTGTATATACAGAATGCATATCAAGCTTCGTTTTTTGTATATACAGTAAAACAAGATATTAACAAATACGTATCTTTGTTTCTATATTCTTTGAACATTATCTATGACTCAATCTTTTTTTAATTGTATTAAGTATTATTTATCTTCATTATTTCGAGTTGCATTTTAGTGCTTACTTTACTTTTTAAAAAAAAAAATTATGTGCCTATTTTCCAGGTTTTTAATAACCAAACATCTGGTCTCTAGTTATTATAGTGTTTCCTTGTGCCCCTCGTATTTCTACAACCAATATTTTAAATCTCTTTAGCAAGGTTGTATAACCTTCTATGATATAGGGACAAACAGACTAACATACTTGCTTTGCGATTATTCTCTGTACATTCAAAGAAACTGATGATGGAAGAGTCGGTGAAATAAAGGGTAGAAGGAATCCGTAGGGATGTCATATTCTATATTACAACCGCATTTTCAACTCAAGATAGAGGGCCATGTTAGCTTAATGGTAGAGCGCTCACCTCTGACGCATTGGGTCTCTGGTTCGATTTCAGTTTCCCCCAAGTGCAGTTTGTGATAAACAAGTACCATGTTCCAAGAGTTATTCCGTTTCATCCCACTTTCACCATTCCGCCATTACCATCTAACTCGTCACTACTGTCTCTTTTAGATTCGGTGTAAAATCGTGGGAAGTCAACATAAATAAATATAAAAAAAAACTTCGAACGAAGGACCGATTGCAATAGGGTTGTCTACAAAGCAATAGTTGAGGCTGTCTCACCTCGGAACAGTGTTCTGCAACTTATGTCTCGCTTGGCATCTCGGTACGAAAATTCTGTCCCGTCTGTCAACTCGGTATGAAAATTCTGTCTTGCCTAGCATCTCAGCACGAAAATTCTGTCTCATCTAGCATCTCGTTATGAAAATTCTGTCTCGTTTGGCATCTCGGTACGAAAATTCTGTCTCGTCTAGCACTTGGTACGAAAATTCTGTCTCGTCTAGCATCTCGGTACGAAAATTCTGTCTCGTCTAGCATCTCGCTACGAAAATTCTGCCTTGCCTAGCATCTCGGTACGAAAATTCTGTCTCGCCTAGCGTCTGGGTACAACAATTCTGTCTCGTTTGGCATCTAGCTGCTAAACTTTTGTTTCGTCTGGCATTTCGGTACGAAAATTCTGTCTCGTCTAGCATCTCGACACGAAAATCCTGTCTTGCCTAGCATCTCAGCACGAAAATCCTGTCTTATCTAGCATCTCGTTATGAAAATTCTGTCTCGTTTGGCATCTCGGTACAAAAGTTCTGTCTCGTCTAGCACTTGGTACGAAAATCCTGTCTCATCTAGCATCTCGTTATGAAAATTCTATCTCGTTTGGCACCTCGGTACGAAAATTCTGTCTCGTCTAGCACTTGGTACGAAAATTCTATCTCGTCTAGCATCTCGGTATGAAAATTCTGTCTCGTCTAGCATCTCGCTACGAAAATTCTGTCTTGCCTAGCATCTCGGCACGAAAATTCTGTCTAGCCTAGCGTCTGGGTACGAAAATTCTGTCTCGTTTGGCATCTAGCTGCGAAACGTTGGTCTCGTCTGACATCTCGGTACGAAAATTCTGTCTCGTCTAGCATCTCGGCACGAAAATCCTGTCTCATCTAGTATCTCGTTATGTAAAATTCTGTCTCGTTTGGCATCTCTGTACGACAACTCTGTCTCGCCTAGGTCTGGGTACAAAAAATTTTTCTCGTCTCGTAGATAACTCTCGTCTCATAGATAATTTTTGGTAGCCAAATTGAAATTTATCGCTTTAATGGACATTTTTTTTAGTGTTTTCCTTCTCTCCTCACTCTATCTATGAAGTTACACTGCTAACGAACGCAGATAAATAATTACAGTTTTACTGAAACAATTCCAACGATTATGCTAACATTACAAAAATAAACACGGTATTAAAATTCCGATGCTGTAACTTTCGACCTGGCTCTACCTACGTCTTTACCCGCGCTGACTTGGAAGCAGCTAATTTGTGCTATGTTGCAATTTGGTTCACACTGCTGAACTTCCCAATCAGTTATGGCTATGCGGCCTATGATTATTGGTGTGTGTGTGTTTAATCTTGTAATATCATGTTATTATTGTTTAGGCTCAATTACTCGTGCTGCCTTTTATATCTTTTAAAAAATAATACTTTTTCAAATTATTGGTATAGAGTTAAACAACTGTCAAAATATTGTGTGTATGGCTTTGTTTACCATGTGTGGCAACAGCCAAGTGATTTCAAGAATATGAAGTTATCAGTAGCCAACTACAGGCGCGCTGTTTTTGCTTTAGATGGTAGTGCTAAAAGATTAGAAGACGGTTCATACAACGATACGACTATAATGAATCTATAGATTTAACTTCAAAACAAATATATAAAAGGATACATATTTACAAGCAAGAGTTAATCTTAATTCCTACACTTACATCGAACTGCACTGTAACAGATATATACGTACCTGCAAAGAAGGAAAGAAAGAATTAAATTTATTGTTAATTTTTTTGTGAAAAAAAATCATTAAGAAAGACATATATAAGAACAAAGCCACGTCTAAAAAGATACCTTTGTCAGTTCTCTGGCATGTTTACACTGGATAATTATATGACATTTTAAGTTAGTTTGAAGTTTCCCTGGTAAAATGGGCTTGCCTCTTTATTTTAGAAAAATCTCTTTTTCTTCTATTTTTTAAGGCTCAGTCTCGAAAACAACTACATATAAACCTACTCATTTAGTAGTTACGAAATCACAATATTCAGACAAAAAGCTACTATTTATGGAGTACGGAGTTTTGAGAAAATTGATCGAACGAAAATAGTTTTCCGAATGTCCTCCATTTTGAATCGTATCCCTCTTCTCTGGTCTAATGTTAGTGCATTAATCATCCGTGCCCCTGCCTAACAGGCATAATCATGAGATGTTAAACTGAAAAATTTAATTTTATTTCATATTTCGTAATGGTAACGTGATATTTAACGAAACCAGATTGAGATTTTATGAAATCAATTATTAATGACTACTAATTAATTAGCTAAATATCAATACCTAAACGAACATATCAAGGAAAAGATGGGAAATGTTGTAATATGTTACCTTGTTCATGTTTGGAATACCTGACTGTATTATAAGTATGCTTTCACGTGGTAATTTGTTAAAAAGCCTAGGCATATGGTAAGCAGGACAATTAAAGATTATATGTATATGAATGTAATAATTTGGAGGATAATGTGTGTAGAGATAGGCCATAATTTTGCTAACACTGAAATATGGAGATAAAAGAAGAAACTTGTACTAGTAGTTTCCGCAAATATGATTTTTTTTTTCAGTTTATGTAGCGTTGGGTATTAATAATAATGGACATGATTCATAATTTCAATTGAAAACCTATATTTTGATGGTAAGAGTTGGGATCTTTTCTTCTTTGTATGTGTGTGAGTGTTTATGTAAAAGTTCCTTGTATTCATTTTTTAATCAAGTAATGAAATTGATTTTTTATTGCTTTTTTTATCAGTGAGTGAATACATTCTCAACTAGTATTAACATGAATTGTTGAAAGTTCCTCTTGGGTCCAATATTCGTCTCAGCATTTTATTCTCAAATACTTTGTCTATGTTCTTCCCTCAGAATAAGTGATCATGTTTCGCAACCATACAGAACAGCATGCATAATAATCGTTTATTTTAACCTCCAAATTCCTCGACAGAATTCGCGACGACAAAAGATTTTGAACTGAATAGTTCAACTTCGTTAATTAAGCATTATTTCAATAGATGGAGATTGGTTCAACGCTGGTTCGAGGTATATGGCATCTTTAAAACAGTAATACACAAACCTCCTCCCCCGGATATGCTTGACAATTATATAGTTCTACAGAAATCATGAGTGAACTGTTGTATGCCTTGTAAAATGTTGTTGAAAAATAAAATATGGTATGGAATTAAGACTAAAAATTAAATAACTACAAAAACTTTCAAAAATAATGCTTTTATACAATGAACTAAAAAGGAGAAATATCGTTTAGGTGATGTAATATGAAGAACTAGGACATGTAAGACAAATCGTTTAGCACGATTTGATATCCACATACACCGTTTAATTTGTAGCATCATATACTTCAAGTGACGTTTCTACAACTATGAATTACTTCTAGAATCCAACCAGCAGGCGCATGTGTATACCGTGATAGACTGTTAAGTACAAGGTCAAACAAGGAAAGTGAACTATTTAACATGGAGGCCGTAACTCCTGCACTATCTTCAATTAGCTTTTAGTGTTAGTGATGATAGATAAATAATCAACAACATTTGACACGTGAACTGGTATTGTATGAATACGAATTCGGGCATAGCGGTGCGGCAGCAACACACAACCTGTCATCCGAAAAGGGAGGTGCAATAACCCACATCACAGCAACTTCTTGGTTTCAGAAGTTTCATGTAAGTTGAAAAAATACAAATGATCAGCCAAGGTCCGGCCGTCCTGGAATAACAGGTTTCCAGGTTATACGAAACACCATGGTGGAAACTTCATTCACCAGTATACAATTGTCAAACCAACCCAGTATGTCTCAGTACATTGTATTATATCTTCACGAATTCCGGAAAACCATTAGAAACCGCATATTGTATACATAAGTTGATCCCAGTTCAGACACAGATGAGAATGGATGTGAGTTGACAACTACTACAATCTCTGAGTGATTTCTTTCCTGAAACAGATTGTTTCATGCAACAAGAAGTGTGCTTTCCAAAATCCGAAAGTGCAAAAAAACAATGGTGGAGAAATCACCAACTTCCAGAACCAGTCGTCAAACAAATCGAGCATCTGCTAAGCACAGAGCTAAGATCTGCTCTGTGTGTGTGGTGGAACTACGAGTGGAATATTCACTGTGAGTTCGTTCCTGACAGTTGTACCATCAACGCAGACTTTCATTTTGACCAGTTGACGCGAATGTCCATGGCATTATGCCAAAAATATCCTGTACTGCTGAACTAAAACCGCGCTCTTTTGCAACAGGATAACACAAAACACATTTAACTTGAAAAACGCAACCAAAAAGAGCAGGAACGTGGTGGTATCGAACTGATATCACACTCGGCATATAGGTCCGACCCTGTCTCTTTGGATTACTACCTATTTCGTTTCATGTTATACTACCTGAAATCACGATGCTTCTTCAACCTGCAGAAGATGGAAACATCAATGACTGACCTTGGTTCTAAGGACAAGATGTGGTGTACCAATGTAGAATCAAAAACTGGCAGGAAAGTGGCTGTACACACTTTAACACAAGGAACTATACTCTGAATGATAACCTGCTTACACTGTACTGTAATAAATACAGGTATGTTGATTGTATCATGTGGATTATAGTGAACGAGTTCCCTAAGGTCTATGAAACCTTTAGACTTCTACCTTAGGACAATCTCTTACAGCATAATTTCTTCATTTTACTTCACTAAGAAACAAAGGCATTTCTCCTCTCTAGTGCATTTTATGGAAGCATTTTTTTAAACTACAATTTTAAGATTATTATTTATTTTCTTTTTGTTTTTCAAATGCCTTCCTTTCGTTATAAATGGTTCAATAACTTAAAGGAATATTTTATTTAAAAGCTCTTTTACTGCTCTCTATTTTTGTAGAAAGTGGAACCTTTCAAATTATTTCACAATTCTCAGTTACCGTCTTTCGTAGAGTAAATTGGATTCGTGAATATAAATGCATTTGAGATGTGCCTCCAATATTCTGTCTGTATAATTCCCTCCTTCCTTTTCCACTTTATCCTGTAGATTTTACGCACTTGAGCGAATCCTAAATCTATGTAAAACCGTTCATAAGAAACTGAGGAGAAGGGTTGGTAGAGAGAATTGGCACAATTTGCAGTATAATGATAGCTGAAGTATACTGCGTATTTCCGTTTTCTTCCTCCCTCTTCCTTCTTGAAACTTCAATTGATGAATGTTATCATCTAATGGCTTAAGAATACACTAAATCAGTGTAAAGAGATCTTAAACATGGTACTCAAATCTTCCATCTCGCTCTTTCGAAGTTCTGAAGGATGGGATAATATAGGTCTCGATTAGGGATATTGTATAATCCTGTAAGTAGTTTTTTTTTTTTTTTTTTTTTTTTTTTTTTTGTTCTATAAGAACTGATTCCATCACACGAAAACTTAAACAGAACAATTTAATGAATGGTCTATTATCATATCATGCAATATTAATTAACTAAGAACTGGCTAGACATTTTAAGGGAGTTTCAGAAACAGAAAGGACTGATTAAAATTTAAATAGAGTTTTGCAAATCGTTAACACTATATTATAATTTTTACCAGTATTCTTTCATCGATGATGTGTCATTTGCTAAGTGCACTGTAATATCCTGCTGAAATTTTGATGGACGAAGGATGATTGATTATAAAATCGTCCATTAATTGCAACCTTTTTTTTTTTACACCTTTTCCTTCCTTCCGTAACAGCATAATACAATTTATTTCAAAACTCTACACTCTGATTATCTCAAACTATTGAAACAATAGTTCTTTTCTCCTTGAATTTCCCGAAAACTTTTTCAAGGTGTTCGAGATACTCGATTTTTTTCATTCTTTTTCACATACCCATATTTGAAACGTTTCTTCCCTTCAATTTGCCAGTTAAATTGAAGCCCAGGCATGAACCAATAAGCTTTCAAGGCGCTATTGCCAAACTTCCGATGAAAATATTGATTTCACCGAATGGGTAGTGCGACTAGTTGAAAGGTTCTTTTCTCACTGAGGACATAGAACATGTCGCCAAATCAGATCTCCCCATCACAGCGCTGGCAACATTGTTTTAAGCGGATTAGTTGACGTATGAGCAGTGTTGTTAATATTTATGTAAGCGGGTTGGTCGACGTATGAGCAATGCTCAAGGTCAAACCAGAAATCAATTGTCTTGCACAGTACTTGTTTTAATTCTGCTTTCGTATAGTAAAAATTAAATTTTTGAGCTTTACGTCCCATGGTTATGCCGGTTAGGCTAAAGGAGACGGTGATTGTGAGAAATGAATGAAATGGTTGAATGAAGAAAATGGGAGGAAACGGAAGAACCCCTGCGGAAACCCTCGCACATGGTGTTTGTCCACTACAAAGTTCACTTGGCTGGAGCAGGGTTTGAACCAGTACACCAGAGGTGAACACTCTACCATTGAGCCACCGCGGCCTCTTGCTTTTGCACAGCATTTGTGCTTCTATTCTATAATGCAGAGTGTCCTACAGATCCCAACTGATACATGGTGTTTTCTGATGTATTTGTTTAATAACCAACCAAATGTGTATATTCGTATCCTTCACTTGCCTCTCGTACCTTAGATTTCATCGAACCCTCATCCTTTAATTAATTAGTACCACTAACTGAAATCAAATCAGGGACCACGCGTTAGTCAAGCTAGGTGCACTGCTTCGACGCTATTTCCCACTCTTCAATGTTCTCAAAAAGTTCGCCCATGAGGTGTTCCAGTTAGTAATCACTAACTCAACAAACGCTTGTTTTCTGAAAATCTCTCTTACTAGCACATACTGACTAATCGAAATAATAATAAATTTATTTTAAAACTATATTTATTTTTAAGAGAAAGGCAAAGAACAATCTATAGACACAAGAACTGATACCACATGTTAATTACATATTACCACTCAGAATACTTCAAGTGGATATGGAAATATTCTTTTTGCAGCGTTCACATTCCAGGCAGTAGTCTTTTGCTGAGTTTGCTTTTACTACCCGGAATGCCGTACTTGTTCCGTTTCTTTCTTTCTCTCTTTCATTGCATATATATATATATGTGTGTGTGTGTGTGTGTGTATAGGTTCAGTTCCTAATGCAAACTAAAAGACGACTCATCATATCCCACAATTAGGAAAATTAGAGATCCACATTTCACGTAAATTTAGTATTAAATGGATACATCAAATTTAAAGAAAAGAATCCACTTAAGTAAAGAAGACTCCTAAGCTGCCAATTCACTAGTAAGCGTCCTTTCTACGGTTATCATTGCAGTAAACATAGTTTGGAACCCACGAAGGTCCACGTCCAGCTAGTGACGGCGATATGTACATAACTAATATTGTAGCGAGATGTTTAGATGTGTCTTTTTTGTAGTCAAATATTCAAGCAAAGATGGAAGGGAATGTGTTCAGATCCCACTATGAGAAACAAATATTGAGAGGCTGGGTTTCCTTCGCTCCGCAGGATCGGCAAGTGTTAATCCAGCTAAAAGGAACTAATCAATTACAAAGAACGAAGAAAGGGGTTCTCCTAACTAAAAGAAAAATGAAATGAAATCTTGTTTTACATCCCACGGTTATGCCGGCTAGGCTAAAGGAGACGGTGATGATGAGAAATGAATGAAATGGTGAAATGAAGAAAGTGGGAGGAAAAGGTAAATGAAGCCACATTAGAATGGTGGCCCCGTGTAGCGTAGTTGCTAACGCTCTCGCCTTCGGTGTGAGCGGTCCCGGGTGGGGGTACTCGGTCGAAAAAGTGTAAAACGCTTCTTCAAGCCAGCCACCCTGAATGAGGTTTCCCTGGGTTTTCCTCATTCATACCAGGCAAATGCCGTGGTGGCACCTAACTTATAGGTCCCAGGCCGCTTCCTTCCTTCCTTTTCCCCGGATTGTGTGCTTGCCGAGGGACGTCATCCCTCAAAGCGTGACAGGCTAAATAGCCTTAGATGCCAAAAACCCAGAAATGTAAATCCTAAATCCGCATTAGAATGGATCAATATAGTTGATTTCTAACACCAATGCACAAAATAGGAGCGCGTGTCTGCAATTTGAGAAAAGCCGAGATAGAAACAATGAGGAAAGAAGAGGATAAACGTAAGGTAGGAGAATGGATGGCAATGTATGCATAATTATAGATCGACAAGGAATATATACATACTCATCGACTATATTACCTATGATCTTCTGTGTCTGTCAACACTTCCTTTTTATCAGCGTCAACCTGCCAAGTGAAAAGAGAAACATTGACCTGTGACGTCACAAAATATTTAGTTAAAAATTAATAATTTAGAGGCATAATTTCCAATATTCTCTTGATTTTTACGTTAAAAAATCTGGCAACATTAAGATCGTGGAAACATTAAGAACGGCTGTAGAAAGAAATAGGGAAAATACAAAACCAAAAGAAAACGAAACATTGAAAAATAAACATGACAAAGAAGCATATTTATTGTATTAAGAAGCAGTAGAAAACAAGCAAGAGAGAGGATATTAAGGGAGACAAAGAAACATTATAGGGAAGAACGTTTTCTCTGCCAAATCTGTATATGCAGAGTTCACTATAGTCATTACTGGTCCATATTCCCTTTTTCTGTCCCTGGTGAATGAGAAATGGGAGCCGAAATGTTTCATATTTTGCGAGGCACAAGTTCTGAGTGTGACATTAACGCCATCTACATTTTCGCTTTCTCGCTTCAGTTTTCTCCACTGCTTCAACCCTATCACCTCATTTCGTTTCTATTACTCTAAGGGAGGAAGCATGTATTAATTTCATACACAGTTTTATGTGTTATGAAATCGCAACCCCTTCTTCTGTAAGTTTCCTCAACTGTTTTTCTTTGTTTTCTTGCTCTGAACCTTTAGTTTCAACGAGAATATTAAAAGAAAACTTAAAGGTCTTTATAAGATCATTTTCTTTTGAAATTAAGAAAGCCGAGCTAGGTTATATTCAGTCAGTTGGAAATATGAGCGAAATAGACATTTGCAAATATTTACTTATATTTATCAATATAATGGACCTTTACGCATAAAATGTTTCTTTAGAACAAAAAAAAAAAGCTCTTTTCACCTAAAGTAAACAACACTAAGTTTGCTTTAAAAGGTTCGATCATTAAACATCGAATAATCTTTTATAACTTTTTGTGTCTGTGCACTATAGCCATGAAAGTTTGTGTGAGCTTTAGCGTTTTTGATCGGAAGCATTGGCGGCGAAACGAAAGATAGATCAAGGGCTCATTGCTCCCACTCGACAGCCTCTAGAAGGGGCATGCAAAAGCAAAAATAACAAGACCAGCGAAGACCCACAATTCAAACTGTAAGAAAAAAAAATGTCTGCGTAAGGCAGTAAAGAATATCACGCAATCCTTGTATGGGATAAGGATAGCCACTTTTCTATATATCCTTTTCTTATAGGCAACCAACAATTCTTTGCTGCTCTGCAGATTGCATAGAAGCTATGGAGTGTTATAGATTTTAAACGGGATATGAATAGCCTCCGTTACTCAAGATGATGTTAACGAATTGACTCAATTAACTAACTCGGTCGAGATAATTGCTCTAGCTATTTACTGAAAAAAAATCCCCTTCGTTCAAGAGTTGTTGTGTGGAGTAACAGGTAGCCGGAAGGACGTACCAATAGTATAATCTTATAAATCCCACTGGGTGATTTCAACAAGCTTAGAAGCTATAGTTTCTGATTTATCAAGTATTATACTGTACAAGTTATGTTTATTAGGTATTTCCGTGACGAGATAGGATACACAGTTCTTCCAATAGAAGAAAAATACAACATACCCGTGTCGTTACTTCCACGAAACCGTTTCAAAACGAAACTGTCTCAATTCTAGTTTCGTAGGCAACCTTAAGAGGCCTCATCACTGCGAAATTAAAATATCGCTAATTTTACAGTAACTATGTGATATCTTCAAATAGATAAAAGATAATCGAAAAGTGGAACAAGACCTCCTTCCTTCCTAATTTTACTGTAAAATTAGCGGTATTTTAATTTTGCAGAGATAGGGACTCTTAACATTCTATACTCTTATTAAGTCTATTGTACATATAGATTTCTGCATGAACCCTGACGACATGTAGATGATAGTAATATTGTAATGTAGGCACACCACCAATTTCGAACATCGATTTTATTGTAAACTGAAAAATAATCCAGCTCTCACCCTTTAAAGTAGCTGGGGTTTTCTAAGGCGGGGAAGAGAAGGGGTCATTTGTAGCGCTAATATATTATAGGTCTATATATGAAGGTCCCGGTTTCGAAACCGTTTTTAGGTAAAGTGATAGAGTTTCTATATATAGTGCATACTTTTTTCTTCTTTCTTGAAACGCAAAATTTGTAACTATCGTTCCGTTTACTTCATTGTTACAAATGAAAATACTTGATAAGATATATATATAAACAAAATACCAATGTAAATATAGGGGAAACATAACACTCCAGACTCATCGTAGTTAATAATTCTTTTTCTACTGGTCAATTCAAAAGGTAGTGCTTTATGGATTATTCATAGTTGTTATCACATTAGTAAAATAAGTCTCACGTGTACACCACGTGAAGAAGTTTGATTAGAATACTGAAAGTAACTGCATGGTATGCAATCATCCTGACCATCGACACAGTTGGGTTGCATACTACGAAGGGAAATTCATCTATATAACTCACTAAGGACATACAAAGGGGCAACATCTTCGGACCAACTGGATGGATCATAGACCATCAACGAACGTGATTCTCGACTTTTGAACCTCTACACCTTGGTCAAAATTGATGGCGAAAAACCAAATTGTTCTCTAAACTTTCTTGTCCTCGAATAGGCAGACACAGGAACAAACAAGCTAACTATATAAAGAGATTTGATCGGTAAATTGAACTCCTTAAGAAGTAGTTTTTGAATGTTTGGTAATACAAGGTAGTATTTATTGATCCGAACTACGTTTTCCAATATCTTGATTACTCGTAGTAGTAATATGACCACTACTGAAAAGGAGAAAGAAACGACTGTGAATGAAGTTCTGGTAAATAAAGTTTTGTGTAATAAAGTATGGAGACTGAACCCCTTTAACTAGATCACTATTCTTAACTCGTTAAACAATTTGCAACACTTTCACAGCCACATTGAAAGGGCTGTATTATAGTGAGTAGTTTGCAACACTGAGAAAGAGTTCCAGTATTCTGTGCAAACGAAAACCTTAAGAGAGAAAGCAGACTTTTGGCTTTTTCTGTAGGTGCTGCTTCTTTTTACGTCTAAAATGGAGCTCCTAGAAGCAGTCGACAAAACAACAAAAGAAAACGTGAAAAATGAGAGGTTTGCGAACCAAAGACCCAAAGTAACGTGAAGTTTATGTCTTCAATGTTCCCATTGGACAGTGCTTACTGAGAGGAAGAAAAACTACAAAGACTGAGGAGGAGAGAGAAAAACGAAACACAACCCAAAAAGGAAACAACAACAAACGGTGAAACGGGACAGAAAGAGAAAAAAAAGAAGTATCAGGAAAGGTTAATCGTGTCTATGGTGACAACTTAGTAAGGATGGAAGCAAAACATAACAGCAGAAGAAGAGGAAGAAGAAAAATGGAAAAGGAAAGCAAGCCGAGTCTGTATGAGGAAGGTACGAAGAAAAGGAAGATATAATGGGCGTAAGGAGCTGGCATTATACCAAGTTTTCACAAGACTCGAGCACGAAAGGATGAGAAAATCTGGTTCTCCAACGACAACAGGTCCTTTCTTAAAAAATCGGCAGGAAATATAGGAGTGGTTTCTTTTCGTATGTGAAGAATGCATCATTACTTGTAATAAATAAGTTTTTAAACGGCAAAATAAGGAAAATAATATTATTTGCGTTTACAGAAAATAGAAAAATGTTAGATGAATCGATAACTCTCATTAAGGTGAACAAAAATTATACAGGGTGTTTCAAAACAACACCGACAACGTTTGGGAGGTGATTCCTTACACCAAGATAAGACAAGAAGTATACACCAACCTGAGTGCACAAATGCTTCCTTTCGGAGTTATAGGCTGTCGAAAACATGAAAAAATGAAATTTGAAGATTCATAGTTCCAAAATTATGTAACCTATCGTAGTCGGGTCAAACTTCACATAGGAACTAATATGTGCTCTATCCAAAAATCCATGTTTCAAAATCCTAAGGTACTCACGTAACAACTTTTATATAGGAATTTTGGCTTCGACCGATAATTTGAAGTACTCACCGACTACTTCTATGAAAATTGTTGCGAAAATACCGTAGGATTCTGAAAAATGGCTATTTGGAGAGGGCACGTACTAGTTCCTACGTGAAGTCTTGACCTGACCACGTTAGGTCACACAGTTCTCGAGTTATGGGCCTTTAAATTTCATTCTTCATGTTTTCGGCAGCCTATAACTCCGAAAGGAAGCATTTGTGCACCTAGGTTGGTCTATACTTTTTGTCTTATCTTGTTGTCAGGAATCATCTCCCAAACGTTGTCGGTGTTGTTTTGAAACACGTTCTCTTCTATCGGTGACACACAGAAACCTAATAACGACACACATAACACTTGTAAATAAAACATTAACCTCTTAACATAAAAATTCGAGAATACTAAGGTGTTTAATTTTATCGCAAATATAAATTTACAATCCTGAGTATACTCGTGTTAACTTCTGTTTACCCAATCCTACATGTTTTATCCAATCCTACAGAACAATTAGTATCGTTTTCATTCCTGTATGTTCGCGTCGTATAGTGCTGTTAAAGTTATTGTTTACGTGTCTTTCCGATCGATGTCACTGTAATCTCCTCCATCCAACATTCCAGTTTGTTTTCGTCTGCACTTAGGACTAATCACACAGTCCATAAAATATAAACAGTTATCTAAAAACACTAATTGATATTTCAGTACTGCCTTGTATTTATTTTGATTATTCTAATGTATTTTCTTGCTTATTTTCACAAGTTCCATAGATCACACTGCCCCCATTGCGAGCACGAGTATACTCGACATTTTATTTTAATGATTGTTCAAATGCATGTATCACATTGTTGAGTGTTCAACAATCAGTTTTATCATCAGCATTAATAATGGTCTTTAAACAGTAATAAAAAGATACATTGAAATCTAAACAGCTTTCTGTTCAAAATCTGTATGTTAGGAAGTCAAGACAGATATAAATATCTATGGTTTCCTCTATAATTCGATGAATATATCAAAACAAAATTAGTTTTTGAACTTAGATTTCAGGTTTGTCTTCTGAGAAGATTATCATATGACAGCTAAGACTTAAGGTGAATGTTGATGAAATTATTATATGACAGCTAAAACTTATGGTGAATGTCGAGGAAACTCTTGTATGACAGTTATGAGTTAAGGTGAATATCGATGAAAGTAATAGAACACTGTACTAGAATCTGCTTCCGACAGCTAACCAAAACCAAATCATTTCTAGCTATTGCTTTTCGCGTGTTACTATGTGATGGATTGTTACGGTATATTTAGCTATAATTCTAACTCAGCTACTGATCAAGTCATTACGATGGGACTGCACATTTGGAGTCGTAAAACATGTTTATACATGTTGATCCAATAGACTTTTGGCTATTGTTGATACGTTGGTGACGTTAGTTGACAGTAATCTAATCAAAATCGTAAATCATTATCGTTTGATGCGATCGTCAATACTTCATTGCCATACATGTATAGGTGAACTTACAATAAAAATAAAATCTAACTAAAGCAAGCATTTATTTAAAATAATGTGTGTTATAGTTTTCACAATATATATCCTTGTCTTAGTCAGACACATTAACATCCGGGGGCCGCGGTGGCTCAGTGGTAGGGCGTTCACCTCTGGTCCCAGGTTCAATCCCAGCATCCCCAAATGAACTTTGTGGTGGACAAACACCGTGTGCGTGGGTTTTCTCGGGGTTCTCCCGATTCCTCTCACTTTCTTCATTCCACCATTTTATTCATTACTCATCATCACCGTCTCCTTTAGCCTAACCGGCATTACTGTGGGACGTAAAACTCAAAGATTTCAATTTCATGATATATCATATGATCATATATTTCATTAATATCAGATACAATAAAGTGTCTGATAAACACAATGTTATATTCCGAAACTGTAACGCAAATTATTAATTTAAAGTGATCACTTTGGTCAGAGTTTTAGTTATACCTAATCCCGAAGCTAAAAAGAGAAGTTTTCAAATGTGTAGGTGATTTAAAGTATTCTGATTAATATGGGTTGTTACAATTTGTGTGTATCATCAAAAGTTAGAATGTTGCCAACAACGTGGCAAAAGTATACGGACTAAGTTAATTCTCATGAGCAATAGGCAAATATAGTGCAAAAGTTTCAACATTTGAGAAAAGTACTTCATTCAGTTTTGTTAGATGTTGTGTGTAGCATCAACCTAATATCCTCCACTGAATTTGCAGATATTCTGCAAATAGAGAAATAAAGGTTACATTTCAGCCCTTTCTTGTTATGTGGTAAAAAGTTTCTACTTTTACATACAAAAGAGTTCTACCCATTCTTACCTTCTATATCTATGAATAAGAACTTCAACTTGAATGAATTATCCAGCTTAACAGAGTTCTTAACGGATTAAATGTTTCCCCGTTACTAGAACAAAAGGCACCAATAGGAATTATAATTTGTGTGTTTGTGTTTTGTGTAAAGTGGATAAGAACCAAGATAAAAGATTCACAGACAGACCCCTGTGTATAACTTCCAAATCTCTCTCTCTTTCTCCTCACTGGAATAGTATCTGTAGGAAGTTTTCAGTTCATGGTTAAAACAGACGCAAGAAGGAGAGAATGGTGTCAAATATTTCTAGTGTGTTTGAAGCTCATTCGTCCCTCATTAGCATTTGAAAGGGGATGGCGTATGAGAGAGGGCTGTACCTCATTCATTCTCTTCCTTCCTCACTTGAAAGTCTGTCGACGGGATAAAGTTCGCTCTTCCTCTATCTCCAGTACCTTTATATATACGGCTACATACACTCATTGCATATGGCTCTTGTCTACAACACGATAGAGAAAGTCAGGTTCATGGGGGAGGGGAGTAGAGGGAGGGGGAAGGAAGAGACACGGGTAGGACGTCATTAGAATAAAAGTATCCTCCTACATTGAGTAGAAGGG
This sequence comes from Thermobia domestica, assembly GCF_964235325.1. NCBI lineage: Eukaryota > Metazoa > Arthropoda > Insecta > Zygentoma > Lepismatidae > Thermobia > Thermobia domestica. The sequence goes on from NC_137468.1 coordinate 98,423,464, forward strand.
ACTTTGAAGCTGAAAGCGAATATAAACTTGTAGCTTAGTCGTCTGTTCGTCAGAAAGCTAAGAAACTTGAATCTTTTTCCTCTCTATCTGGTGGTAATCTTGACAGTCAAGACTTTTTGGAATAAAAGAGACTATTAATCCTATCTCTTCATATTTGCTTCATTTCCCCCATTGTGAAATAACAGAACGGAAGAGAGATAGAGACACAATTATTATTATTTCAACAAAATTGACATATTTAGTTTCAACGTATGATCATATATCATATAGGGTCCAAATTATGTAATTTGATTACTGACTACACTGTGAAGTTTTCACAGTTTTCACTGGAACGCGATTCTCTTTCATACAATTTATTAAGTTTTCAGACTGTGTCAAAACTTGAAAACTTGTTTGTCAAGAAATTGTGTGTGTGTGCAAAGTTTTTTTGTAATAATTTGAAATTTCAAGATTTGTATACTAAATCTTCAATTTCTATGATGCAAGATTTCCTAGTGTTATTCTGTCTCATCGAGTCAGGCAATTTGTTTTACTGAATATTTATTGTGAGGTATCAAATTCTAGCTTTCAGTTCACTAAAGTTTCTTCGAGTTCAATTTCTTATTTTTCACTGTTTTGCTTTTGTTCGTATTAATCCTTTTCCAAGCCCAATTGGTCAATTTAAAAGATATGAAATTAATATTTTAATGTTTTGAAGTTCCTTAAGGTCTTATTCCGAGTTATATCAATTACAAAACTCCAGGCTTATAGTATTATCCCAAATTAGCTCGGATATTAAAATATTTTCCGTTACTCTTTCACCAGCCTGGAAGAAGCCGTTCCTCAATAATTAGGTACACATACTCATTATACACCGTAGATCTCAATCAGCGTCGTACATAAGTGGCATCTGTGTATGCTTATGGAGAGGCGTATTCTTACTGCTTTTTAAAAGAATCTGTACTAAAAGTATGCGCATTTTGTGACCCCAAGATAGAAAATAATTCGATTTTTAAAGAGTTAAAGAAAGTAGTATTGCTTGTTATGTGATCAAGAATCTACTTTAAGAGAAAAATCGAACAGTTGGAATCGAACTCGGTTCTCCTACGCCAAAGGAGTGTACGCTAACCGGTAATACTCGTATCGATAGTGTGGCAACAATGGAAATTGTCTCATATTAGCTAGATTGGGAAGAAGAAATCAGTTACATCTAATGGGCCTTATGCAGAGTTGTTTTGACGTATGATTAGCGTCATACTAAAGGCCTGACTACTGCAGGAAACATATGCTACTCGAACTCTTTAGTATGGCACTAACCACGCATCAGAACGACTCTGCATATGGCCTATAATGTCTAACTAGCGATTAATAGCGTGGATCAAATCCTTCTGATATCCTAAGAATTTTTCACACTGTATTATAAATCTGCCATTTTCGTATATGAGAGATTTTTCTTAGCTATGTATCGACTTGAGAGAAACTCATTTAGGTGAGATTTAGGATAGAAGATGATTCCGGAAGTTTGGTGAGTTTGAATTAACGTCAATATTTTGTGTAAACCATTAGTTGGAAGGTTCTTTATTGATTAAATTATTGACTAACGCCTCTTTTCAGTACCAAGGGTTTCCGAGACGAAACCTGCTAACACCTAGGGGGGCACGATGGCTCAGTAGTAGAGTGCATACCTCTGGTGCCTGAGGTCCCTAGTTTGATCCCCGGCCAAGTAAGTTTGTGGTGGACAACATCGAGTCAGTGTTTTTTTCGGGGTATTCCCGTTTCCTCTCACTTTCTTATTCCCACTTCCATCATCATTCACTGATTTTAAAAGTCATCTCCCTTAATCTAACGGGTATAATCATTGGACGTTAAACTGAAATGTTTATTATTATTATTATTATTATTATTTTACTTAAAACTGGATCCAAACCAATAACTATGGTTTCTATTCGAGGCAAATGATGACCAAAACCATGCATTCAGAAATTAACTTAGCCACAAAGTTGTACAGTTTTGTTTGTTTGTTTGTTTGTTGTACATTAAGAGTGTTCTGCGCTCTTACCATCTTTATTGTTTACTTTTCCGTATAAATCAATGACCTAATCTTCATTTTTCTTTGAAATGAATAGACATTTTAAAAGTTCAAATTTAATTCAAATCCCTTGCTTTGTCGATATGAATTTGCATTATTTACGAGGCGCATCCAGAAAGTAAGTTTCCCACGCGTCCTATAGCTAGGAAACCGTATGTTGCGCGAAGCGACTGCGTGAACGTGAGAGAGTAAGGTTCTAGCATGGCGCATGCGCCAGTAGAACTTCCCTAATTCTCTCAGTAGCGTCGTTGCAGTGATTGAAGATTAGCATTCCTATTCCAGCTTCCGCCAGCAGTGATAATGTTTTTGAATACACAGGGCATAGCACCGATTGAATTCCATCATCAGCTGTATCGTTGCAAAAATGTCAATGCTGACCCTGTGCGCCTTGCTTTGTGCTCTAGGATCAGTTGCTTCAACGCAAAACTTCTTGATCAATAGGCACTCCGTGACAGTGGTGTGCAATAAGGAGCGGAAAATCTGCAGGAACTGCTTGCTCATGCCGTTAGACCCATGGACCTGGCACAGCTAACGATGGATTTCGATTGGTGCTATGCCCTGTGCATTCAAAAACTTTATTACTGCTCGCACTTCACACGCAGCTGGAGCTGGAATAGAAACGTCCATCTTCAACCACTGTCACGACGCTACTGAGAGCACTAGGGAAGTTCCGCTAGTGCATGTGCCATGCTAGGACTTTATTCTCTCACGTACATGTAGTCGCTTCGCACAACATACCGTTTCCTAGTTATGGAACGCGTGGGAAACTTACTTTCTGGGTGCGCCTCGTAAATAAACTAAGTGAAATGTATATCCTTCGAAGCATGGAAAAAAATAGGTTTATGGAATGTAGTTGAACGTCTTCCCCCGTTAGGATACACATTTCAATGAAAATGCAATCTATGTTTGGTATAAATGTTTGAAAGCTCCTGCCACTTAATGAGTCAGCCATTTTCCCGTGATGCACTAACAAATATAAGAAGTCTCTTTCAATGCGGCAAAAAAAAGTAAAATGCCATCTTAAAACGGGAATTTTCAAAACGTTGCACATGTACCCGTTTATTTGTAACGAGAAGTTTATGTATCTAGTTTTATCTTTCCAACTAGACAAGTTCGTGATATACTGAATTTTTCGCTTAAACTATTCTAAGCGTTCGCTTAGAATGGAGTCCACGGTAGAAAAGTGAGAATATCTTAAGCAGGATGCAAAATTTCAAAGTCAGACGCACTCGCCAATCCAAAAATGATGGTCGCCAGTATTTCTCACCTACAAAGTGAGAGGTGTCTCCCTCTCCCCCCCCCCCCCCACACACACACATTCACACGACCTTTGGTTTGACAAAGAAGGAGATTACATCAGGGCATAAAAATTAAAAACCAGGCTATTAGATTCAGGATAAACGATTTTGAATTTGACAATTCATATGCATGTTAAAAAAAATATCTTACCTTAAGACTTCACATTCGTTTAACGCTCTTTCTCTCTCTCTCTTTCTTTCTCTCTCTCTCTCTCTCTCTCTCTGCACTGAAGTATCAGTTGTCGATTGGAGTTTTTTGATCAAAGTCCTTAAGTGAAAGACGATTGATGGAAATTGTCAGTAAATCATCCAGTATACGTCAGTCTTCAGTGAATTCCTGTAGGCAGTCTTAACTCTGTTGAGACTGTTGAAGCCTCTCTCTCATGAATTAGCACTCACACGTAAAACTGCACAAAGTGTGATAATTGGAAGCAAATATGAGAATCTTGTAATGAAGTATTTACTGTAAATCTTTTTCAGTGTCTTATTTAACGTCAATGAAGAAAACAAAAGTTTATATTCTGCCCACTCTAATAAGACAAGGTCCACTTTTTCACTGTATAAATGTGGTTGCAAGTATTTTTTTTCGTGCGAAACAGAAATTGCGAGCCGTGTGAGTTTAGGTTGAAACCATTCCTACTGAACACTGGGCGCCAGCTCTAAATTTCTAGTCGCTAATGGCGACCTGGCGACTGAAAATTTTGCGCCCTGTCTTAAGTATATTATTTTAGCAGTAGTCCTCTACTGAAGGTTTTCTTTTAAAAAATATATAGATGTTATGTCTATTTTGCTATTAATTATCACAAGTGAACTAGTGCAACTATGTACAAGTATTAAAAGGCATCATCACTGCGAAATTAAAATACCGCTAATTTTACAGTAATTATGTAATATCTTCAAATAGATAAAAGATAATCGAAAAGTGGAACAAGACCTCCCTAGATAATATTTTTTGCGTGAGATACTATTATCACGACTCATTTATCTGCTTTCGATTTCCAGCCATTTAGAAAATCGGCATTTATTTTCGCGTTTCTAAATAACAGCAAACAAAAAACTACTAGGTGACTCGTGATAACGGTACCTCACGCAAAATAACATCGTCTAGGGAGGTCTTGATCCACTTTTCGATTATCTTTTATCTGTTTGAAGATATCACATAATTACTGTAAAATTAGCGGTATTTTAATTTCGCAGTGATACAGACTCTTAAGGCATTAAATGTAGTACATAATATAAAGGGGATGTGCGAATTACCAACTTCGCTCAAACAAAAGAGCAGTAGCGGGTAGACCTATGAGGTAAAGTGGATTCAGTATGATAACATTAAACTAACGGAGTTTACTACTACTATACATATTACCTAGGCGTAAAGTAAAGAGTGTGTGGGATCCCTGGTTTGATCTTCATCCAAGTGAGTTTGTGGTGGACAACGTAGCGTGTGTGGATTTTCTCGGGTACTCCCGTTTCCTTCCACATTATCATTGCACCAATTATTCCATTATCATTAATCCGTCTCCCTTAGTCTAACAGGCAATAATCGTGGGGCATCCAACTGAAAGCTTTCATTTCATTTGAAAACTAAATTGGCTAAATTAAATTTGATTTATACGCAGTATGTTAAAATTATACGCAGTAAAATTCAACGTTTACAAAGCAAAGGGCATTTAATTAGATAGAAAGAACATAATAAAATCAAACAATTAAAACTCGAGTTCATTTCAAAGAAAAGAGAAAATATTTTCCTTCAAAAACAAAACAAAAGAACTCAGTACACTTAATCTTGTATCCTCGGAAATGAAACGATTAAAATTTCTAGTTTAACAGGCTAAGGAAGACTAAGAAATGGAAATGAAATGAAATCTTTGAGTTTTACGTCCTACGCCTATGCCGGCTAGACTAAAGGAGACGGTGATGATGAGAAATGAATGAAATAGCAGAATGAAGAAAATGTGAGGAAACGGGAGAACTCCAAGAAAACCCATACATACGGTGTTTGTCCACTATAAAGTTCACTTGGCGCGAGCTGGGATCGAACCAGGGACTCCAAGCACCAGTGAACGCTCTACCACTGAGCCATAGCGGCCCCCAGGAAGACTAAGCTGATGATATTTATGACAATGAATGTAATGGTGGAATCAGAGAAGTTGGAGGAAACAGGAGAAAACCTACGCACACGGTCTTCGTCAACTACAAAGTTAACGTGGGACAAGCTGGGATCAAACCAGGGATTCCACGCTCCAGAGTAAAACGTTCCACCACTGAGCCACTGTAGTCCCTTTCTCTCCTCAGGGAGGAACAATAACTTCATCAAGCTTATTTATATTACATTGATGCACTCACATTTTATTCCTGCGTCTATGTACGAGATGCCTGTTACAATCCATTTTCGTGCAATAAAATGTAATTATTGTAAAACAGAAATTGACTCACACGTAGAAAGAAAAGAATGATACTGTGTAGTTACGTTGTTGATTAAATTGAGATTCTATTCAACACATTCGCTTTAAACTTAAAGTGTACTTAGTCAGCAAATTTGACGAGAATCGCACTATGGTACGTTTAAGTGTCCTTTTACGACCAGATCGATAGCTATGATGGAATACACAATTAGTACGAAGGTGATGACCGCAGAAGGGTCTTTAGCAAACGCATCGTGCTCTCATTGGCTCTCAAAAACATTAATGCCATTAACAGAGAATTATTGACCAGGCTGAGCTCAAGATCTTTTCAACTAAGTTATTCTGAAATTTATATTCATTTTCGAATAAAGTTTTACATTTTTTTAAAAAAAAGTACGTATTCTTGATTGACGATATAATTTGTTATTTTACGTAAATACAGTAGAGTTTCGTTAATTCAAGAACTAGATGGAAACAATTCTGCCTCAGATTATATGGAAACATTTTTTTTATTTATAAATGTAGTATATAGACTCAAGTCTAAACTGTACATAGTCACTAGCGTTGAACGAAAACAAAATATCCAAATATAAGGCTTTAATAAATCAACAGATCTTGTCGTGCTAGTATATATAGGGTGTATCAAAAGTTCTGGGTCATAGGCCAACTCTGTTATGAGTGAAAATACAAAAAAAGAATGAAAAAGAGGAAAACTGTTGGAAATGATATAGTTTCAAGCTAAAAATATGGACTTTTCCAATCGCACTATTCCTTTCGGCTCGACACTACTAATACGACCTATGTTAAAAGAAGCATCGTTTCCGGTTTATAAGACTATTCAAATTGAACGTGAATTCACGATAAAAGAATCTAACACGGGGAACGTGCACATTATTGTGTGAGGGAACTTAGTTAGGAAAAGGATGCAGAGTATTCTATGTTGTATTGATGGTATGGTGAGGGCTCAAGGAAACAGTCTGCTGAGATGGCACAGTTGTTTTTGTCATCTAACCAGGGAAGAGTCCGAATGGGGCACTCGAGTTGCCGAACGGTACATGTGCAAATTTATAGCGGCTGAGGATAACATGAAAAAGCAGGAGAGCCAGAAGAAATATGGCCGACTATAGGGCCCAGCAACAGAGAAAGCTAAGGAATCACTAGTTCTACGCATGAATGGTCTCAGTAAGTAAGGTCAAATGTTTAGTAGTAGATGCATGATAAGATCTGCTATATGTAATGAACACCCTGGCCGCCATATTGAGTGGCCATCTTGAATTTGGATTCACACTGTTAAAAAGAAAGTGGGTAATGTGGCATATGAAATAGCACTGAAATTTTACCAGGAATTCATTGCTATTAACCATTTTGTAGTAACTTTACTGCGAGTGGAGAAGTAACATGCAAGAAAGTCGGGAGGGGAGATTTGAACAAACTTCGGAATAACCGGTCGGAATAATGTTGGCACATGATGCAGATCTAGAAAAAAAGATTACAAAGAGCATTCGCACATGCAAAGAGCTGGTAATATTGCAGTGTTAAAGATGGATAGTTGTTGTCACTTTATAATACCCGACACAAAGGAGGAGTGGGGATTACAGTTACAATTATGACGCGGTTCTTCTCAAAGAAAATAACATGTATCATCACATAAGCAATTATATTGATAGAGGTACATAGCAATCTATGAAGGACAGTTGATGTGAAGAGTATCTATAAGAGTATGATGAAAACATACGAGCTGTTCTCACGTGACACGCTATCATCTAATTTCTAACGTTTGATATTCTTCGACCACTGTACCAATATTCACCAAAAACTACATTTTTGATCTTCTAAACAGGGATTATTGTCGCACGTCCCAAACTCATGCACTAATTAACCTTCCTACCAACCACTCTATCTTACTTTACTTCACTGCTAACGCATATATTAGCTAATAAGCTTTCTCGCGTATTTTATGTCTGCAAACAGGACACAGAGTAGGTAGCACGGACTCATCTTTAGTCTCTTCTTTCTCTCTCTTACTCGCAACTATTCTGTATATAAACATACTTTTCCTTTGTTCTGTATACAAACTAGAGTTTTCCAAGCTCCAGTTTTTGCATCATACTAGTGAGACTATTACAGAGTTTATATGCGTCCTTCTTGCATGTTACTTCTCAACTCGCAATAGTTAGTACCAATGTATTCCTGATAAAATTCCAGTGCTATTTCATATGCCACATGACTCGCTTTCTCTTTTAAACTGTGAATCCGAATTCAAGATGGCCACTTTCAATATGGCGGCCATGATATTCATTATATATAGCAGATCTTATGATGTATCTTACTACTAAACATTTGACCTTACTTACTGAGACCATTCACGCGTAGAACTAGTGATTCCTTAGTTTTCTCTGTTGCTGGACGCTACGGCCGGCCATATTTCTTCCGGCTCTCCTGCTTCTCCATGTTGCCCTCAACAGCTATAAATTTTCATATGCACATAGTTTCACACCCTCTTTCATATCTGATATATGTCGTCCGGCAACTCGAGTACCCCATTTGGACCGTTTCCTGGGAAGATATTAATATTGTTATTATTTGATTATTAAGTGAATTGCTTAAAAAGTCGAAGTTGCAGACAGAAAAGCTTATCATACTAACACATTAAGTATAATCATAGGGAAACAACGTAACAAAATATTTTCTGTCCTTACCTAATTATCTGTACATATACTCTGTTCTTCTATGCTTAAGACTGGAGAATTGTTAATATGAACAAAGCTACACTCGTGTTTCTTTTTTTTTCTGATAGGTGTTTCAAATCAAAAAATCCATTTTTTGTCCACACCGTTTCAGCACCGAACAATACATAATAAAAACAAAATAGTCTCTAATGTTCTTCACAAGCAGTCAACCAATGCAATTTTCATACCAATTGCACGAAAAGTTTCCAACTTTTGTTCCATCTTGCTGTGTAATTGAAAGTTTAGGTTGATGTGGACCTAGTTCTTTCAGCTGGACTTTATCCTTTAAACAAAACGTTAAAAATCGCTTTTCTACCAACACGCTTACTTTATTTATTTTCGCACAACCACAGAAAACACAAGGGGGGATACCACAAAAGACACTAAGAAAATGCACACTGAGGGATGGACACGCGGTTGATTTTTATCCTTAAGAGAGCAAGGTCAAGGAACAAAACAAGTAAAAGTGCGGGATCAACAACCTCCACAGACAAGCGAATCTTGGCAACAAGCAAGCTTCAAACCTTTCCGTTCGGAAGGGGTTGAGCGCAATTATGTGATGACGGTCTACGATTCTTGGCCCTTGCCACCTACATTCAAGCTGGGTTTTCACATTGTTCGCCACACGAGTCAATGCGAGACGATACTAAGTCCACACTGAAACATCTCAGGCACTTTTCCCGAACTCCGAAAGGAAGCATTTGTGCACCCAGGTTGGACTATACTTTTTGTCTTATTTGGGTGTTAGGAATCACCTCCCAAACGTTGTCTGTGTTGTTTTGAAACACCCTATATAGAAAATAGATAGATTAGACCCTTTAATCAACCACGATTTTAATCTATGGTGTACAGCGTGTTTATCCGCCTGTCTATTCTAATTGTAAGTCTGTCTTTTGCATCTAACTGCAGTAAAACCTAACTGATTTTAATGTATCTAGGCAGTATGTTCATTTCTCCAACCTTTGAGAAAAAGTATACTGTTTAGGTTTGCAAATTCATCACGAATAAGCAGGTAAATGGTTTAGATTCTCAGATTTTTTTTAGTTATCTTCATTGAAAACATTCTGAAACAGTAGGTGACATTTAACAGTACTTAAGTAAGAAATAAATGCAATTTAAATATTAAAATGGTACATTGGCCAATCTATTTCGACAATGAAATTTCGGAAAACCACAAGTTCTAGAAACGTTCCATTTTCGCTTGTTGGTTCCGAATTGTGTATAATATATATATATATATATATATATATATATATATATATATATATATATATATATATATATATATATATATATATATATATTGAAAAAGTTATGTTATTTTTATATTCAACGATTTATGGATTTTTCTGAGTTCATTAGATTAACATTGTCACTAGGGATTGCTAAAGTTGATATCCTTGTGATAGCCAACCAGCGGAATAGCTATGTATAGCAGATCGACGGACATTGCAGGTGCTTTTCTTTAACAAACGCGTGTGATTTAATGGAGGCAGCACCAGCAATACTACAAGGTGGTATCAAAAAGTTTCGAGACTAGTTTCTGTTTACAAGAAAGTGCTTCATTTATCTACGTTTACACCGCTTCTAAATAGTTACCCTGTACAGTAATACAGCTCTTCCAGCGTTTCTGCCACTACTGGAATGTGTCCTCGGAAGTTTTGTTTTCGAAGCATGTCAAGAACCTTCTGCGATTTGTGCCGAGTCTCTGCAATGGTCTCCAAACGATGTTTGATTTTCGTCTTCAGCTCTGGGAAGAAGGCGAGGTCCGCAGGAGCCAAATCTGGCGAATGGATGCGGGAATGGAATCATTTTGTTTCTGTTGAGAAACTCACGGGTGAGGAAAGTACGCTGACAGAGTGCATTATCGTCTTGAAGTAGCTAGTCTTTTGCCGAATGTTCTCCCTCAGTCGCCTTAAAACCTGGCAATAGAATATGCTATTCACGGTTTGGCCTAAGGAAGAATTCATGATACACAAAACCGCGAATGTCGAAAAGACGATAGGTATGCACTTGGTCGAGCTGCAAACTTGCCTCACCTTTTCTGGGTATGGAGATAATAGGCTTTTCCACTGCAAAGATTGTTGCTTTGTCTCAGGGTCGTGCCCGTACACCGAGTTTCGTCACTGATGATGATTCTCGAAGTGAAGGGCGGGTCATTCACGGCACGCTACGGATTTCGACGCAAGGTTCCTTCTGATTCTGGGTCAGGAACGCGGCGCGCATGTTCAAATCACACGTAAGGATTGCTACCACTGTTCCGTATCGCGCATCGACAGTGGCAGCAATGTTCTTGTCCGACGATCGTCATCAAAATTTACCGAATGGTTTCAACATTTTCAGGTGTTGTGCTCGTTGGATATCGTCCTGATCTCTCGTCATCTTCCAGTGATGTTCTTCTGCTTTTGAGCCGCGTGTGCTGTTCACAACACCTCGAACGACTCATTGTAGCGTTGCCGTACACTTCACGAACCATGTCAAATGTCTCTGTGGTGGATTTGTCCAGTTTCGCACATAAGTTCAAGTTCGTTAGTTGTTCTGTAGCTTGCTGTCCATAATGAAACCAAAGACGAGGTAACGCATGTGGCCAGAAATAGCATTAGTTCGCAGCTCCCAATGTAAAGAGGACGATATCGTTGACACACTGACTTATGAAAATCTGTGCTCCCTGTGCCTGTGCGTGCATCCTTGCGCTACCATCTGTTGGCGTACTACAGAACTAGTCTGGAACTTTTTAATACCACCTCGTATTTGTGCCCAATCCGAACTTCGTTTTATTCTGAGTGATATAACCTATTGAATGATGCCAACTTCAAAGGCATGTAAAGTAGCAATGAGATGTACTCGGATGTGGATTTACATATTAAAAAAAAGATCCATTTGACATCATGTATGTCTCTTCCAAGTTTGCCAAGAACTTATCCCAACGTTTAAATGTTTCCCATAGCAATTCATTAGCTTTGTGATGCCTTTCGTCCTTTACTTGTGTTTGTAAACGGGACATGTGGAAGTATGGTGAGAAAATGGGAAGAAGATTCATGTCATTAGAATGATATGCTGTGTACACGGTGCAGACTCAGCTAGTCAAAAAAAAAAAAAAAAAATGAAATAAAATCTTTGAGATTTACGTCCCACAGTTATGCCGGTTCGGTTAAAAGAGATGGTGATGATGAGTAATGAATGAAATGGTGGAATGAAGAAAGTGGGAGGAAACGGGAGAACCCCGAGGAAACCCACGCACAAGGTGTTTGTCCACAGCTAGTCAAAGAGTTACAATTCTAGTTCACTATATATATATATATATATATTCTCATATAGAATAATAAGTTAAAAAATAATAATGACACAGGCACTCTACAGCGTTAAGCAATATTAGGAAATCCTCATATTCATTTTTCGGAAAGTAAATAAGTTCTAGTTTCATAAAGTTGAATTTACGTGGATACGAAAAAAAAATCTAATTAGAATAATAATAACTCAAATCTGTCTCTGATTGGTTAAAAATAAGTTTCACAGAGTGAAGTCGGGCAAGATAACGTTATTACTTACAATGCTAAAGTACTAAAAAGTGATAGGGTCCGAACTCCAAACCACTAACACAAAGCAACAAAAGAGAGCAAAAGAAAGCGCATTTTATTGCTTTGAAACACCTCCACAAACACCTGTTGGAATGGAACCCAAAGGACCGCTCAATTCTAAGAACTTCCCATTACAATTGTCATAAAGGTGAATCGGAATATTCAATGAAGGAGAATTCTTGTGTAGAAAAAAGAGATGCAAAAAAGAACGCAAGTAGAAGATAAAACTATTACTTAAATAAAAAAAACAATATTACGAATCAATAGAATAATCCCAGAACAGTGGAAAATTAATTCACTGACAGAGTAGGCAGGTCTGATTCCTGATTTCAGTTTAGCGTCCCTTTCAGCAGCAATTCTATATGAGACATGGACCTAAAGTGTAACGTGGAATCCGAACCATATAAGCTCCCGCCAGGCATCCAACCACGGTCTCCCACACCAAAGGAGCATACGCTAACCGCTTAGTCACGAGGGAACTCGAGAAAGCAGTTGTCTATGTCAGTATATTTTTTTCTCTCGGAAAGGCGCCAATTTTTTCTAGACTTATTTGATGGTTCTGCCTCATTTAGCTTAACCAAGTATCCAAAAAGTAGGGAAAGAAGTGACAGTTTTTTTCTTTTCTGCTGGTTCTAAAGCGGTGGTTTCCCAACGTTCCCAACGCACAAGCTACTAATAGAAATAAACCATAAAATTATGAGTAGAGTACCTCTTATAATGACTATTTAAAAATTTTGCTTAAGCAAACTTCCCAGACGCTACCAGTGTTTCTTCCAGACATGTTTATGGGGAACACTGCCCCCCTAGAACTCTGAGAGTGCCGCCCCTCGGAGGAGACCAAAATAATACGTCTATAATATAATATAATAATAAATCATACCAAAATCGAGACCATGTAAAAATAATATGCGCACTTTCGAATATTAAGTGTGCCACAAAGAACATTTTCTGTGAAAGAAACATTGGACACTACGTGTTTGATATTTTGTCTTTTTTGTTCCTATTCAAGATTTATACGTGACTGAAAACTAAACAATTATGCAAATTAAAATTCTATACCAAATTACCAAAATGAGTGCAAAACGCTATTTAGTGTATAATATAAAAGACCTTTCTTACGAAGTTTGAGCAATTATTATTATTATCGTTCTTATTATTACTATTATTATTATTATTGATATTGGGGATTTGAGAGTTGAATCCTGCATCTGAGATCGCAGATAGTATTAGTCAAAAAGCACGTATGAGCGGGAAGAAAGGGACGTGAAGTATGCAGGGTTTAAGATCAGGGGGCACCGGATGAACAAAGTTGGGAATCTCTGTTCTAAAGGGAATGTGAAAATTAAGGCATTGTGTTTCTTTGCTGAATGAAGCTTATCACCCTCTTTTTAGTACAAAGGATACATAGACTTGGACCTATAGCTTGAGAAAATCTAAATCATAGTACTGTAATGTATTCAAAGTTTGTAATGCTCTCCAACTGGGAACTGAACCCGGGATTACGTACACCAAAGACGCATGTTCTAGCCTTTAGGACAGCGTCAAGGGCATTGGCGTTAAGAATGGTTACTTTCTCTGTAGCAATGGAGTAACGACGAATGACACATTTCTGTAATGCAAAACAGAATGAAATTTGGCAAGCAGTGCAGTATTGGTGCCTCAACTTAAAGTACTACTCTATTCAAAATAACTAGTGCAACGGTTTGCATAGTAGTTGGTGTTTCGCTGTAATGACCCGCAATTTCTGCCATTCTATTATGAGCTCCGAGAAAATACTGTCAAAATTACCTCAATTAGGCAGTAGGTAGAGTAATTTGCTACACGGGATTCGGTTTTCTCCCGCAATCTATTATTATAAAAGACTTGTTATATACAAATATAACACACAAAATCACTCTAATCAATACGAAGTTTTCTATATAGTTTGTCTGGGTAAATAAGCGTCCCTAGGCCTAGGTAGCCAAGGAAAGATACCACAGAGCTTCAGGCAACCTAAGTGGTAGTGGTTTAGGACGTCTCAGTGCTCCAGGCAAGTAAAGAGACGTTGAGGTTCTGCATAGCTCCAGATAAACTAGGCGATTGCAGTTAGGATCTCACAGAGCTCCAGGCAAGCTAAGAGGGCAGGAATGATGCCGATGAAGGTCTTACAGCGTGCTTTTTTTATATCCTCTTCTGGACAGCGGTGGCGCTAATGCTGATCTTCTGTCACATAATCTGATGATGATGATGATGATTCCTGTCGTCTGCTTGCTTGTAGTACTTGTAGTAAAGTAGAACGTACTTTTATTTATAAATAAGAAGTAAACAAGAAGTACGTGTTCCTTTTTTTTTTTCAAATATAAATCACGTATAGGATATTGCAACACATAACCTATTGATGGGGTCTGGAAAGTCCTCCTTCTCTTAAGGGATGCCTGTAGAGAAAATATTTTATCATTTTATAGATAACATTTTATCGCTACAAGCTAAGGGAACTAGTACATATTTAATCGCTATATATAGGATTAGTACATATATTAAATTTTCTTCTCTTGGCTTGTAGCGATAAAGTGTTAATTTTTAATATTATATTACTTCCCTCAAAAGCTGCCGCTGACACAGTACAAATGAGTTCTGTGTTCGTACTTCTCGTTACTTTTCGTGAAAACATACATAGTTCCAATACTCACGATTTAAAATGGGAAATATGCTGTCGGGACTAACGTTGTTAGAAGTTCAACTAAATTAACATTTACGAGGGCATTTTCAATAGTTTCCGGACTGACTTTGAAAAATCTCGCCACTGTTAAGAAACTACCGTCTGACTATGTCAGTTCGTTGGAGGCAGTCATTTGAATCAGTAACTGTGCTTTGAGTTTGCATAATGCATATGGCAATGCTTCAATCCACACGACCGTTGTACTAAGACTGCAGTAAGAAGACTGCTGCTTCGAGGAAATTAAGCACTCACCCTACACTCCAGATTTAGCAGGAAATCATAGTTAATCCTTTTTCTTCAAAGCTTTCCCATTACCCTAACATCTGAATGAGTGCGCTGATTTCCCGGTCCCCATTATTAATGATGAATACATTTTCACCGGAGAAGCTATATTCTATTTAGGTAATGTATTCTGAAATTACTGAACTTTTTCAATATAGAAGGGGGCGATCTACCTTTAAACCTTATTGTACATGACAAAATTTAATCTGAAGATAAACGGACAAATATAAAATGAGAATACTAACTAGTTAGACTTATAAATAATTTGCCTTTTCCTTAGTAATTGTTGCACGGTTTGGGCTTTTCAATACTAATTTTGTATTCAGTCCAAAGTGTTTAATATATATTTTTTTCTTCACAGTTTATTCACCTTCTTGAAAATTGCTTTTCTTCTTCTTCTTCTTCTTCTTCTTCTTCTGTTTTAACTTTAAACAAAAAAAATCCGCTTCTTTTCGTAGTGCTCAATTTTTACCTCATCCCACATTACAACTCTTGGTCTGAAAATTCTTCTTCTTAAGTAAAGATCAGGGTAATTTAAACTGTGAAAAAGTTAAAATTACTTCATTTACTCTTTTAAATCCACATCGTAGTGGGATGCCGCTTGTCAGATCTTCTAGTGTTTTTTTTTTCGTTAGTTCGTTTTGCCGAGAAGAGATGGCACCACACGCAAATAAAAAGGGAATCTTTAACGTTACGAGAAGTTTAGAGAAATAAGCCTTTTCTTATTCTTTTTTTGGGGGGGGTATAAGGAGGGTGAGGTAGCTTATAAAGTATGCGATAGGAAAGAATCTAGCTGGGTAACTAAACAGTATATTATATATATATATATATATATATGTATATATTGTACTTTTTGGCGTTAATTTTTTGACCTTCAGTAAAAAAATCTTTGGTAACTGTTTAAAAAGCTAAAGCTAGAAAAACCTCAACCGAAGCTTTAAATTATCCATGTTAGGGTTAAAACTTTTACAGTGGACTTCCTGACTTTTTCGAACGAAGAAAGTTAAAAAAAAAAAAAAAGCTTAAAACTTACGGAATGAACAGTAAAAGGGTGGGTAAAGATAATGGTATTCCAAAAAGAAAAAAAAAAGTTACGAAAAAAAGGTTACTAGAAAGAAAAAGAGATGAAAGAAGAATAAGAAACACACACACACACACAAAATTAACTTGGTTATCATCTTCTTCTTCATCTCGTGAGTTTATTAATTATTTTGATGTAAAGAAAGGCCCCGCAAGAAGAAGAAAATGAATATAGTGGAAGGAGAGGTTTTGGAACATTCTTTTTTTTTTTTTTTTTTTGAATCAAAACTTTTAAGCTTCAGATTGTTTAGAACGAAGAATTAAGTTATTCCCACCCCTCCACCTTAGTTCCTTCAGATTTTCTTTCTTATCCTTTTTTTTCCTTTCTTGGGATGGGGTGGAGTAAGGGTAAAAATTATATATGTGAAGTACGGAAAGATCTATGCTTATTTGTTTAAAACTGACAAAACCGAGAACATTATGAGTACTTAGTGTCCTGGATCTTTAATATTAATGTCTCTGTTTTAGGGTTTATTTCTGTTGTTTTTCTTCGTTTTTGCTTCTTTCTTTCGTTTATGACAAGCTTTCTTTTAGAGGATTAGTATAGTCTTTATACGTTTCGCGTTTGTTCTTAATCGGGAAATGAAACAAAAGAACGGGAGAGAAACAAAAATATGAAATCTTTAAATTTTACGTCCCACGTTTATGCCGGTTAGGCTAAAGGAGACGGTGATGGTGAAAATTCAAGGAATTGGTGGAATGAAGACAGTGGGAGGAAACGGGAGAATCCCGAAAAAACCCACGCATACGGTGGCGCGAACTGGGATTGAATCAAGGAACCTACGCACCAGAGGTGAACGCTCTAGTACTGAGCCACCGCGGCCCCAAGCGTGAAAAAGAGATACCTTGAAAATGTGTTTAGGTTGAGAATTTCCTTATTAACATTATATAGGGAATACATACTGTGTGTTTATAGGTGTGTGGATGCATACTCATGATTTGAATACATTCTATATGCCACTACGAAACACTGATATCTTTAATTTATCATCCCACGTTTATGTCTCCTTTATGCCTTTTTTTAGGGTAAAGAAGACAGATGATTAATAGAAGTGAACAACTACATAATAATTGTGGGAGGAAATGGTAGAACCCCCACACGGACACGTTGATTGTCCACCACAAATTAATATGTCCTGGGATCAAACTAGGACCTTCGTACCAGAAGTGAATACTCTACCACTGAGCCACGTGCTTCTCTTTATATGTCATTTTGTTCATTGTAAAGACAACCAAGTGTCACAAGTGCTTTTTCTATCCACTTTAAATTTGGAATCCAAGACAAGTCACCTTCAATTCGTCTGTATTTAATAATAATAATAATAATAATAATAATAATAATAATAATAATAATAATAATAATATTGTGTGTATGTGTCATCAGTTTTCCACATAGAAAGGAATAGCCTAGAACCATCAAATTTTGTACACAGAAAGATCTTCACTAGATCTACTCGTGTACGAAGCCGTTTCTCGATTTTCAGCTCTGGGAAGATTGCTTGAGGGTCATAATCGGTGTGTTCCTGGCTGTTTCTAAGGAACACCTACCCTGTATGCAACCAACAGAACCTATATTTAATGGAGGTTTGCATAATATGACAGGATTAATACACTGACAATGGAAGGGTTATTCCGTTAAGAACGATTTTCATCTCTTTTTATTCAGATTCTGAGTTAAGACTTGCCAATGGTGAATACTTGCAGTTAGTTACATATACGTACTGTACGTAAGCACTTCTAGATGCAATTACGAAGAAGAGACCTGATCAAAGTATAAAACAGCTCTCCCAAGGGAGAGAAAAGTTTTAAATTTCCATGTTGCAAACCAACCTATGGTTGAGGTAAGAAAGAAAAAGAAGACATATGCATTGCTCCAACACACGAGCTAAATAAGACATCCGCGAAATGAACCTGTGGCCATTATTTTGTACTAGCATACGAAAGGATCAAAAGTGCTTGGTGCTGGAAATATTACTTCGTGAACTCCCATTTGGCAGCACGTACATTTTCAACCCTATGTGAGGTGAGCCTTCCCTACTGGCAGATCCGGATTAAGAAAGGGGCTTGGGGTGGCTATAACCCTGGGCCTCCAAAGTAGACAGGGGCTTCCACTCTGATCAAAATATGAACTGGCTATCTAAAAAGAATCATGAAGATACAATCGTGATCATAAAATAACATATGACTAAGAATATGAAACATATACCTTAACTTTCCTACTGTACTTTCACAGAAATGTATTAGGTGAAGTCAACAGGGGACACATATTTTTTCTAGCCCCGGGCCTACAGATAGGTTAATGCACACCTGCCTGCTGGTCTAGCAGCTAGCACGTGCGCCTTCAGGGTGCATGGGATCCTGGGTTCTCGTACAGCCTCGGTACTGAAAGAGACGCTAAAACCCATTCCAATCAATCATCGTTTGTGTCATGGTATTCAGTAAGTCATGAATAACACCCTACAACATGTGGTACCATTGGCCATAGAGTAGATAATTAAGGGTTCCTTGTTTGCAAGTCTGTGTAGCCATTTGCAGATGTACGAGATGTTAATCATTTTCTGCAGAATTCATGTCCAGGGAACGTTTTAACTTTTTTTTTTGCGTCTTTCAGCAAATAGTCAGCTTTGCCCTACCACATAAGGTCATATTGTGCATTAATTGTGTGGTGTTCCGCAACAATTCTCCTCCTTCAAAAACGAATAGCTATCCATTTTCCAATAATTGCCTTCACGTATTTCTCACAATTGATATGCTCATCTCAAGATAGGGAAAAAAAAAACTATGGTCGCTTTTAAAACTGCATCTCACATCATTATGCTTATGTCGCAATATTTCACAGCAGAATTTGAAAATTCGATTTTCACTCAATAATGTAATACAGTTCCAAAAATGTTGAGGCTTGTTGCATATGGTGGTGGACAGTGGTGGTCTCCGCATTATTTGTTGTTTTGTATAGAGTGTGTTATTTTTGACGACACGTCGCTGTTCACATCAATTCAGGGTTTTCACGAAATCGTGTCATCCTGAGGGCATCTATTTACTTTTGTCACACTACTATATATATATATATATATATATATATATATATATATATATATATATATATATATATATATATATATATTGATAGATACATAGAGTAGTTATATTACTTGAAAATTTAACTGACCAGATGGGGTTTATTTAGCAGAGTGATGCATGAACATCGCATCGATTTTCAATTCCATTAATGTTGCTTTTCTTGACTGATATGTTCACCCTACATTTTGACTGACATAGCTTCCCAATGTCTCACGGTAGTAACGCCTATTCTATCCTCTCATCTAAAATCAAACATGAGACCAAAAGTAACAATTACTAATACATTATGAATCAGAGAATGGGAATATACTTATTTGATGAGCTTCGTGATACGCTGGAACAGTTAACAATCAACAGCAATTCGAAACAAAGTAGAAATCAGTCCCGAATTCGACTGAAGAAGCGGAGAAAACACCCTTACTCAAGATGATCAGCCACCGGGATTGAACCCATGATCTCTCGATTACAAAGCAATAAAGCTAACCACTAGCTTTCAGTATGACCGCTAACTAACAATCACAAAAAAATTACTCGGAAAATTTAAATTATTTTTCTGTTATATGGCTGTACTTCAATATGTTACCGTTTCTAAAGGTCGTTTGTAAGTAGTTCAGTATTAGGCATATTATCTGGTGAGGGAAGACACGAATTCCCTGCACATTAATATCTAAGGATTTATTCAATCATGTTCAATATTGCTTCTTACAATTAGTTTAATTCTGAACATCTTACAACTTTTGAAATTTCAATAATTATATATCCAACCACAAGACTATTTCTATCTGTCAAAGAAATTTGGATAAGAAAACGTCTTAACAAAGTATTATATCTTGACTGGTAAGAATTTGGCAATGGCTTCTGTCCTTCTAGGTGTATGATTTCATAAGTGGTATGTGTGTCCCAGGTAGAACTAGAAGGCAGAAGCGGATTCAGGACGGACTTCTGGGGAGCGGTAGGTTATAATACTGCTACTTAGAGCTACTTTAAAGAGCTCCAAACTCTGGAATGAGTTTCATTTATATAGAAAATAAGAAAGTTTCCCCTTCTGCGGGGACGATCGCCCCGATCACCTACCCATGGATCCGCTCCTGCTAGAGAGTCACTGTTAGAAGTACGTGCATCAGCGTTAGTAAGAAAACAAACAACAAACAGTTACAATCTGCTAGTTAAAAGTATATTTTCTCACATATATTATCAGGGACGATCGCAGGAAGTTTTCCAGGAAGGCAGAGCAAAAGACCGATTCCAAGGAGGGCAAATACACAGACATACTTTGATACATGCTTGCTCATAACAAATTATATAAAATAACAGTTCTTTACGCACATAACTAACTAACTCTACGGCCTATGGAAAAAGGAGGTTCATTGCCACGTTCACGGAAGCTCTCCACTGACTTGTGTCCATAGTCAACTTGATCCAGTTTCTACTTCGTTATCCTATTTCGGCGAGATCCATTTTAATATTATCTTCCCACTGCACCTAGGTCTTCCTAATGGATGTTTTACAATTAGATTTCCAGTAAAAACTTTAAACGTGTTCCTACTTTCTTTCGTTCCAGTTACATGACCTGCCCACCTGACCACGGAATGGCAGCCTGAGTGCGACAACATACAGTTTCTTTTCGTCAAGTGTTTGCAGGATTTGAAAGGCATGTAATGTCCACAACAAAATTGTTGGATATATTTTACTAACACATGAAAAAGGTATGTAAGTACATAATACCGTACTGTATTTTGTTTACATAGTTAAACCGATCTCAATTTCAATGTACATTAGCTCTATCTTTTTATTGAACAAAAGCAATTTTATAGGGTTTTTTTACCTCATGGCATAGCCTCTTGTTGATGATTGCTTTAATTATCCGGATTTCTGAATGTCCGGATTGCGTTCAACAGTAACTAGTCCGGATAATTGGGATTTCACTGTATGTCTAATATTTGGAACAATATTATAGTTCAACGGAAATTAAAATTTAAGAGTCAATTATAATCTTGGTCATACTTTATCAATCATACAATGTACTATTATATTATTAGCGTATGTAGGAAATGAATTTTTTCAGTTTAACGTCCCACACTTATGGCCATTAGGCTAAGGGAGACGAATGATTAAGGCAAGTGAATGACGATGGAAGAATTAAAAGGAATGAAAATGTGAGAGGAAACGGAAGTACCTTGAGAAAAACCACATACACGATGTTATCCACCACAAACTTACTTTGCCAGGAATCGAACCAGACCCCACGCACCAGGGGCAAGAGCTGTACCACTGAATCACCGCCCCCCCCTTAGTGTATGCAGAGCTCAATGAATGTACACAGAAGGTTGTTCGCTGTATGTCCCCACCATTTTCGATTTGGTGTTGTCACCTGGTGTATCATGATGGGACTATGAGTTTGCTGGCGGGAGCAGGGTTGTGTCTGATCTTGTAGGTGCGTGGGTGTTGGTGTTGATTCATCAAATGACGCCGGAAATGAATTGGTATTTGAAATGTTACGTAAGACCCTTTCCCATGCTAAGTTTTTGCACATATGCACTCTGAAACAGTGTCGGAATAATGGGTTAACATTCGAGGTGAAGACTGCGAAAGTTATTGTGACCCATTACACACAACAGGCTCTCCTTTAGCAACACTCGTAGTGCTAAAGGGGAAGGCCCGTGTACATCGTCTGCTGCCGCGTCAGATTGCCGAATGTAAGACGAACTGCAGGAAACTTGTCAAAACTACCTGGCGGATTCCAAATGAAAGAATGTTGTCACAGTGGATGAATCATATATGTTTTACTGCTGGTGGCCACATTGGGGCGATCGCACACCGTGACATTGATGACAAGGGACGCAGCAACTTTGTTCGCCAGTGCAGCAAAAACTTCCCTTGTGGCTTTATGGTTGTTACGGCATTCGAATATAAGGTAAGTGCTGATATGCAAGGTAGGCAAAAACGTGAAGGTGAATACAAGATACTTCCAAGATTTCATTTTGACACACATCTATCGGAGGGACATACTACAATTGTATGGGATGGATGCAAACCAGGTTATGATCCACATGGACAAGGGTTCGAGCCATATCACCAGAACATCACTATATTTTTATCAGGAAATGGCAGAGGAAGTAGAAATTCGTGTCATTCAACCTGAAGACATTCCTCTGAATACCCCAGATGCCAGTCTAATGGGTTTTTGCACATTTAGACTGTTGAGACGTCGTCTTCAACATCGCTGCCCGCCCATCTTGGATGGTATATGGAAACCTTGCAGTGACGAGTGGAACATAATTCCCATGCCTGTTCTGCGTAGAAGGTTGCTGCAATGGAAACTGCGATGCTGTGTGAAAGTCCACAATGCTGGGTCTACAATAGAAGATGATCGGTGGCAGCGGAGCGGTATCTCTTAAGGTGAGTACCCGTTAAAAAATGGTCGGATACAAAGCGAACAACCTTCTGTATTTTAGTATCACTTTTATCATAATAAATGACACGATTGTATGATATTATTGTGCACCAATTTTTACAATAATAATTTTTACACTTCCCTTATGCGTAGGTTTACATAATAAATCCAAATTTTTACAATAATAATTTTTACACTTCCCTTATGCGTAGGTTTACATAATAAATCCCAATTTTTACAATAATAATTTTTACAGTTCCATTATGTGTAGGTTTACATAATAAATCCCAATTTTTACAGTTCACTTATGCGTAGGTTTACATAATAAATCCCAATTTTTACAATAATAATTTTTACAGTTCCCTTATGCGTAGGTTTACATAATAAATCCAAATTTTTACAATAATAATTTTTACAGTTCCCTTATGCGTACCGTAGTTTACATAATAAATCCCAATTTTTACAATAATAATTTTTACAGTTCCCTTATGCATAGGTTTACATAATAAATTTCAATTTTTACAATAATAATTTTTACAGTTCCCTTATGCGTAGGTTTACATAATAAATCCCAATTTTTACAATAATAATTTTTACAGTTCCCATATGCGTAGGTTTACATAATTACTCAACCACAACAGTTCGTTCAGTTCAATGAGATGAATTGATTATTATATGTTTCTCTCCTTGGGCATTTTTTTTTTTTTTTTTTTTGCTAAATGTAATAAGATTGCAAAGCTTTAAAGGACGTATGTACAGTGTATCAGATACAGAGAAATACTTTTCTATTTCTTAAATAAAATATATATTTTGTTAAAAAAAATATTAGGGTTTAAAATAATGAGTCTACCATTTCGCTTGTCTCCTAAGATTTTTCCTTCTTCTCCTTCGCACAAATTGGGAAAAAGGAATGAGTAAAAGAGAAGCACAAGATCGAATAGCGCGTAGGAGGAAGATGACTTTACAGAAGAAAGGGAGGACAGAACAGAACGAAAAGAAAGGAAGAAACAGATATGGCGCTGACGCAGGGCAGACAGGCAGAAACCGATTTCATTTTTCTTTCTCCTTTCATCCGTCCGTCCTCGCTCTGACGTAATCAATCCTCTTTCTACGCTCGGGAGGTTCGTCATGTTCCACTTTCTGACAGAAATCCAAACGTAATTGTTTGCCCCCGTTCCTTCTTTTCTTCTTCTTCATCATCATCATCTTCGTCTGCGAATTGTATTACTTACTTCTTTTTCGGTTTTTCACTTCTTTTGAAAAAAAAAGATTGAAAAAAGAGAAGAGAAGAAAGATTTCTTACGATGCCAAATGCGAGAAGTAGCAGCATATGTCGTTGTCTGCTTATTGAATGAAAAGAAATAACAGAAGATATTTTATAGAATTAGAGTGAATGTGGAAAAAATCCGAAGACCCAATATTATCTAGAGGAGTCATTCCCAACTGGTTGAGATATGACATAGAAGCATGCATTTGCAATGGAAGAAACGGCAGATGAACCAAATTGAATTAAAAAAAAAAAAACAGATGAAGGTGAGAAGCTAGGGGATTGGAATAAACAAGTGTTAGCAGTGTGCGTGTAGTCACAGATCCAGGAGTAATACATAGCCCATTCAATAAATAACCGGAAAAGTTGTATAAAAGATACAGCACTTTGACAAAGTTTGTGCTTCTTTGTTGTTTTTTGGTCTTGTCCAAGAACTGCTATCAGATGGGCCTGGCACTCCTACCTCGTAAATAGAATGCTGGGAATCAGTGAAACAAAATGGCGGCACTCTTGCAGGTTTGCACCAACGTAGAGCAGCAGAGTGTCACTAGATTTATATTACGCTGAAAGGTTGAAACCCATGGAAATTCACCATCAGGTGGCAGTGCAATAGTTGTTTGAGTTGAACACAAGTGTACGAGTGGACAGATAAGTTCAAACGGAGTGCAATAAGTGTTGAAGATTCGCCACGCCCAGGACG
Organism: Thermobia domestica; assembly: GCF_964235325.1. NCBI lineage: Eukaryota > Metazoa > Arthropoda > Insecta > Zygentoma > Lepismatidae > Thermobia > Thermobia domestica. The sequence goes on from NC_137468.1 coordinate 98,448,041, forward strand.
CTCTGTCTGTAAAGTCACGGAGACAACATAGAGAGAGTTGATAAGTTGATACGAAGAAACAGGCGTATTACGGTGAGTGATATTCCAGTGCACTTGTGTTCGACTCAAACAACTTTCACCATATTGCACTGCCACCCGACTGTGAATTTCGATTGGTTTCAACCCTTCAGTTAACAGAAATCTAACGACTTCCGCTGCTCCACGTTTGTGCAAACCTGCAAGGGTGCCGCCATCTTCTTTAACTGGTTGCTAACACCCTGTTCGTGAAGCAGGAATGCCAGTCCCATCTGATAATAGTTCTAGGACACCACCGGAAAATAACAAACAGTCACAAACTGTCAAAGTTCTGTACTTTTTGTACAACTTCTCCGGTTATTTATGAATTGACCTTGTATATTTGCAAAACTACCGCAATCCAATATTTGTTTTTTGTTTGCTAACATTGTGTTTATCAACGCCAGGTCCTCTGTGTGCTTATTGCTCTATCCGTGTAGTTTTCTGGTAATAGGAGCTGCACTATGTGACGTCATAGAGCATTCAGCTAGAGCTAATCAAAAGCATGCAAAGTAAAATGTAAAGATATTTTGTCAATAACGTTGGAACAAATTAAAGAATTCGGTTTTTTACCTGAAAAAAACGCAATAACCTGTAATTTACGGAAAATTTACCTGTGAACAAATTGGTCCACTGGTTATGATTTTGCCTACATGAGAGCATGTCGCATCACGAGTTAAGCATTTTGCTGACGACTCTATATTTGCAGTGAAATGTGCCTGCTTAAACTTAGGTAATAACGTAGTAACATTTCTATTAGTTGGCCACATTTTGAAATGAAATGAAAAAATGAACTTTTTTTTCTATGATTATGCCTGTTAGGCTAAGGAAGACGGTGATAAAGCAAGTGAATGATAATGTAAGAATTAGTGAAATGAGAATATGGGAGGAAACGAGAGTAACTTACAAAACCCATGGACTCGAAGTTCACTATCACAAACTTACTTGGTCGGGGATCAAATCAGAAACCCCACGCACCAGGGGTAAGCCCTCTACCACTAAGCACCGTGTCCTCGTATAGACACATTTTGTTTCACAAAGAAAAAAATGAAATATTTGAGTATTACGTCCCACGGTTATGCCGGTTAGGCTAAAGGAGACGGTGATTATGAGAAATGAATGAAATGGTGGAATGAAGAAAGTGGGAGGAAACGGGAGAACCCCGAGAAAACCTACGCACACGGTGTTTGTCCACCGCAAAGTTCACTTGGCGGGAGCGGGGTTTGAACCCGGGACCCCATGCACCAGAGGTGAACGCTCTACCACTGAGACACCGCGGCCCCATTGCTTTACAAATATATCCAACTCTCCCAAATTCCACTTTCAGAAGCGACTAATGTTAGCTCGTATTTGAGCACTTAGCGGTCTTCATTAGAAACTTTAGATCACGTCCATTCAGGTAGAACAAGTTTTATTCCTTGTCAGTGCGTTGTTGAACAGATGTAATGTTTTATAATCGAGTCACTGTTTTTTTTTTAAAATATGCTAGAAAATGACGTAACCAAGGCTAATAAAAGGTTTAGTATTCTTTGAGATGAGTTTGAAAAAGCTATAACTGAGATTAGGAATATAAAGGCAACCGAGATATAGATATAACAATCTTATTCATTAAGAAAAAGAAAATAAGACAAGAAGGGATTGTTATGACTCTTCAATAAAATATACACTGAGAAAAAAAATTGTATGTGGCGTACATAAAATCGTATGTTACATTTGTCAATCCTGTAGTTTTTGGACTTAACGTACAGCAAATGTATAACTGAAAATGCATGTTTTATAATACTTTCTGTATAAGTGTTCCATCTGTACGTACTTTATGTATGAAACAATATAGACGGTAAGGATCTCACATACTAAAGGACGTATATAACCTACATCAGACAAAGGTAACATACATTATATGTATGTAATACAAGGAAGATTGTTAAGTATCAGACATACTGCAACAGCATGATGTAACATTTAAGGTCAGTACCTATGTAGCATACGGATAACGTATGCTCCGTACTGTTTTATGCAGTAAGCAATAGGATTCCGTATATTTGTACAATATATATCTCTGGCCGGAGAATGGATTTTTCTCACGGTATGAAACAAGAGAATGGCCAAAAGATTTCCTGATGACGATCATAATACCAATGGCTAATAAATCGAGCCCAGAGAGATGTGGGGATTATAGAGCTATTAGTCTTATAACGCATGCACCGAAATGTTTGCTTCGAATACTGAACAGAAGGTTGTATGGAAAAGCAAATGAAAAGGTTGAGAAGGAACAGTTCGGGTTTAGGAGAGGTAAGAGCACAAGAGATGCAACTGGATTATTAAGAGTAATTGGTGAAATGTTTGTAGAATAACGGAAAGAGGTGTTCGTTGTATTTATTGATCTTGAAAAGGCGTGAATTGGAAACTGTTGTTGAAAGTTCTAAAGAAGGTTGAGTTGAAATGAAAAGATCGAAGAGTCATAAGAAATTTATAAATGTACTAACAAGTAAGTACTAGAACATGAGGAGAAGTAACAGAGGAGAGTACAATTGGAAGGGGAGGTCGCCCGGGATGCTGTATCTCGCATTATTTATTATCTATCTAGAAAAGATGGTGGAAAGAGCTTACATAATGAAGACGGCATTTCGGTACAAGGTAGAATGATTCTGTGTATACAGTTTGCAGATAATGTGACGCTTGTTGCGGAATCTGAAAAGAAAAAACAATAATGTGTTAGAAAACTTGAGGAAGGGCTGTGAAGAATACAGGATACAAATAAATGTGAGAAAGACAAAAGCCATGATGATTGGAACGAAGCGATCGGCGTCAAATAATGAAGTAGGAACAGAGAAATAGAACAAGTGATTAATTTTCGATATTTGGGTAGTATTACTAGTGAAGATATGAAGTGCGAACGTGAAATAAAAGTAAAGATAGGAATGGCGAAAGAAGTCTTTAGGAGGAAAAAAAGACTGTTTTGTGATATCTTGAATAAAGAGTTCAGAAAAAGACTCATAAAATTCTTCACGTGGAGTATTCGACTGTGTGGGGCAGGAACATGGACAATAACCAATGACTGGAAGCTTTCGAAATATGGGCGTGGAAAAGGATGGAGTGAATTAGCTGAGTGGAACGAAAATGAATGAGAGAGTATTAAAAATTGTGGGGTAGAAAAGAACAGTCTTAGATATTATTGAGAAGAAGAAGACAAACTAATTGGGACATTGGCTAAGAAAGAACTATATTATGAGGAACGTGTTGGGGGATATGGTACTACGAAGAAGAGGGAGAGGGTGAAGGAGACTACAATTAATGGACGATAAAAGAACAGAAAAATCGTACGTGACGAAGCAGTTAGCTGAAGACCATGGAGCATGGAAGCTTCTCAGTTACGTCAGCAGGTGATCTGCCAATAATGGCAGAATACTTATGATGATATTTTGTTCAACTTGACAAAATCTTTTGATTGGCATGTCTGATCTTTGGAATTCTTTCTCGTTAAACGATAATAATGTTGTATAATACGAATATGTGATTAATTTAGTCTATTAAGCATAGAAAATGGAATAGTAGTTTTACTAATTTCTTTAGTGCAATTGCGTCAGAATAGAACATAGAGAAAACCAACGTCATAAAGCATCTAATTATGAAAAGATCTCTTCTGTTGAGGAAACTGAAGTGGGATAATTATTAAATGAAGCAAATAATTACGCTGAGTAATTTTAGAACCAGAAATAATATTCTCGGCTGACAGGATTCTCGCACACCCTTTTCGTTGCGTTGTTTCTCGATTGGAAAATGGCCACATTCAATACACTCACACACTTATACAGAGGGATCGAACGAAAGATTTGTTCACTGAGGTAAAACATTCTCGAAATTAATCCTCACTTTATCGTTTCCGCTTACGGTGGGTGCATTGAAACCGAAAGCAAATAAGCAAAAGGGCTCTCTCTCTCTACCTGGCCTTCTGCCAATCATCTTCCACGGTTAACCCTTCACTGCATTTTCTTCTTCGCCTGCTCTTGTCTCGGAGAAAACTCTCGCTTCTACACAGAAAGTGACGAAGTTGTTCTGGCCTTCGCTTCAACTCAGAATCATCGTCTGATGCAAGCAAGATGCTTAGAAAATATTCTTTGATCTAACTCGTCTGAAAACGCATATATAGACACACGTGACCGTTAGAGTGAATAATGATAATTTCATAAGTGCTCTTGTAAGTGTGAGTTTATAACTCAAGCACAAAGAAACATGAATTTCTGATTTAAAAATGTCAATCCAGCGTTTGACAGGGTGACGAAACTGTTAGTGAAAATGAAGTGAAGCGTGACAAACATTCACAACACATTTGCCAATACGTCTCTTTTATGTCCTTGATAGTTTTGAATATGCACTTCCATTGCTCTACAAATCTTCATATGCTCCTTTTGATTTGATTTAATTTTCTTTTGCGTTAATGAAAAAAAAACACTTTGGTTAAGTTTAACTCTTATTTCTGTTGCTTTACACAGAACAACACCAGTAAACTGTAATATAGCTGACGAATTACTAGTAAAAAGTTGTGTTCACTTATTAGAAATACATTAAAGACCATCTATTATAGGTCATACATCTGGGTGCGCTGTGGGGTTTACGATATAATAGTTGTTGGACACTCAAGTTTATTGTGCCATACGAAAGATAGTGAAAACAACTACTCAAAAAAGTTTGGGTTAGTTTCTAAAATTTTGATGTTCCTCATTATGCTATTCACTTTTGAAAGAAGTGAGGACAGCGTAGCGAAACCCATAACTATTTGCTCATTCCTGGCCCGCAAATTTATTTTAAAACTAATCAACCACGAATTTTTAATTAACCACAGTACAACAGTATGTTGTATATTTTACTTGTTGTTTCACTTGTAAATTATTATTTACTTGTAATTTTGGGCCTTGTATTTTAAGTATATACTAGGCTGATTCTGTTATTAGAAGAAGAGAAAGAAAAAGAAATAATATGGTTATAATGTTAATTTATAAAAATATTAAAATGTTGTTATGTAATCTAATCTCGAGGTCGTCGTCATGACAACATATAATAAATAGATAGAATTATTCAGTTAGTTAAACAGACATCTTGAAAAAGTGTGTTGTAAGTAATCTGTACGCATCTCTTATATAATTATTAAACCAAGTGTATAAAAGGTAATTGGTGTGTTTTAATGGCTCAATAATTGCTAAAAAAACCATTATAACAGTTCTTAATAAGATATTGGTGTAAAAAATGTCAACAAAATCGTTAAAGCCGGTTTCGAGAATACTGTTTTTTCTGTTTTCACCCCTGGTCCTTTTCACCTTACTTTTGGAAGTAAGAAGGGAATTTTAAAAATTTATCTACAAAACCTTAAGTTTAATGTTTAGTCCGAAAAAGTTGACAATATGACCTCCACTCTATTATACATATATTGGGACTAATGGGCGGACGGTCAGATATCCAAAAGCCTTTATTTATTATTATTATTATTATTATTATTATTATTATTATTATTATTATTATTATTATTATTATTTTAATGTAGAAGCCATAAAAAGTGTAAAGCTGTTGAAACATCAAATTCATATTTATTTTCGTGATTACAATAGACTTACCTGTTTTCCTTTTATCATTGCTGAGAAGAAAAAAGAATAGTAGTTTATCTTTTCTTCAATATACAAAATAAAATTCGATTTGACTGTTATTCTTTAACCAAGAAGAAACGCTATTTTTTTCTTTATATATAAACATTAAACCAAATTGTACGTTGCATTCTCGCGACAAAAATGACGGAAACGTCGTACTTCAGTTAACATTCCTTAAATTATGTTTTTCAGATTTAGATAATACGCCTCCCACTCAAACTATGCTACATGCAGAAAAAAAAATTATTTAAGAAAATGCAGAAATATCGAAACATAGCCAAACTTGAGCGTTTTGAAATGAAAATAATAACGAGGTGTGAGATGATTATAAAAAGGGCTATCTTAGTACATTTTAACTCTTTTTGGTATGTACCTTTTCCTTCTTAGCTGTTTATGATCATAGCACTTGCATCAAAATGTGTGTTTTGTAAATTAGTTCCACTTTGATCACAACTAGAGCCAATTTCTTACCTTCAATTTCTTACCGCCAATTTCTTCAACTTTTACCAGTATTGTAAGATATAACTACTAGGCCATCCACTTCACTCGAATTTCTCATCGTTGAGATATTGCCCTGTAATTTACGATTTATTGTCCCATAATTTACGATTATTTGAATTATCGCCCCCAGAAAGCAGAAAGGTGCTAAGCGCCAAAATGCAAATTTTTCAGATGAATGAAAACGAATGAAACACTAATTAATTGCAATTCTTTTTTTCTTCTAGAATTAAGTTTTCACTGCAGACCTTTCCTATTGTCTCCTGCCACTTATGTCCTTTTTAGCATTAAACATGAAATAGATAATCAGGATATGAACTTAGTTGGAAATCAAGGAAAATGGCGCTTGGCACCTTTCTGCTTTCTGGGAGCGATATGTTTCTTTAGCTTTCTTATCATTTTAAAGCTTTTTCATTAATTTATAATTGAGATTTGTTCTATTTATGCTTATTTTAGTTATTTCTTGCAATTTTCAGTTAGAATTTCAGTTATTTGTTGCAATTTTCAGTTAGAATTTCATCTTCTTTGGCTGAACTCATCGAAACTAGTTTTTCATAAGAATGGATATCGAATATATGCGTTTAAGTGTCTTTTGTCGTGACTTAAAGCAAACTAGAATAATGGTGAACATTAAGAGTGTTGTATATGTGTAAAAGAAATTGCGTTTCGAGAGTGAAACATGTATGTTCCTTTAGCTCCAACAAAAGGAGTTAGTGATAAAAGTGACAAGCTATATATTAATCGTTGAAACCAAGTGAATAGGCTTAGTTCCAGAAAATGGTTTAAGGGAAGTAGCTTCTTGTAAGACTCCCAAAATACAGAAGCAGGATCAGCTCATTTATCAGGAGACTTCATAAAGGAAAGTCAAATGAAATTATGGGTAGAAACATCAGAGCATTATTTTTTTTAAAAAAAATACAGTTTTATATCATAAGATACAATATATTATGTATTTACTAGAAAAAATGAACTTACATTTCAGATGTAAGGGTGTTACATTGGATACATACACACATATTTATTTTATAATCTGAAATGCATAGAGGAGTAGAACAAAGATATTGTCCTTTTTAAAACTAGTGTTTAGCAAAATATTAAGGTTAGTTAGTTTGTATTTATATATGAGTAAGAAATAATCAGTTTATATACAGGGTTAAGGCTGCACTGGGGAATCCAGAATGAGGCAAAAGAAAAAAACGAAATCTTTTGAGTTTAATGTTGACGATTATGCCCTTTAAACCAAGGGAGACGATGAATAAGGTAAGTAATGATGGTGGAATAATTAGTGGAATGATAATGCTGGAAGACTGACACGGACACGATGTTGCCCACCACAAACTTACTTGTCCGAGGATAGCATTAGGGACCCCTTGCACAAGAGATAAGCGCTATACCACTGATCCACATATTCAATAGGAATCAGAAGAACGCAATCCACACCAAAGAACTCGAAAATAAGAATATGAAAGACATGAAAACAGAAAATACTGACACATCAACAAAGAATAACATTAAAACAAACAAGCCAAAGAATACAGAGCAACCCAGAACGAAAAACTCGAGAACAACTCCAAACACAAGAAATAACACTCAAGCTACGAAACAACAACTAGCATACACCTGTGCCATCAAAGAGTGGATCCTGCAATCCAACTGCAGCAAATCAAAAATGTACTAACTAATCTTAATATTGACTTCCAAAACATAACTAGAATCCTGGGGGAAAGTGGCCTTCTTCCACTTGACAGATTATTTTCCAAGAATCTAGAACAGATTAATACATTCATCCACACTGGCATCCAATTGTTCCATCACCACCACAAAACAGAAGCATCTAGAAAAATAGTAAGACCAAGGCCATGCTGGACACGTTACCAGTATGGCCACCTCACCCACCTCTGTACCAAGACATGTTACAGATGTGGAGAGAGTTATGATGTGCAATGCAATGTGCTTATCAACCCGATGTATTGCGCCACCTGCAAAACCATAGAGCACCGCTCAAGTCATTGCAGCTACCCTTACCATCCAACACAGATCAACTCCTATAAAAGGCTACCGAATATAATAATCAACGACCAAACAAGCTCAAACCACGACCTCCGGATCTTATGAGGACCACCAAAAGATATCCACCTGTGAATCCTCAGTACGACTAGAAGTCAACGAACAGCCGACCAGAGAAGAGCACGAAGAGAAACACTGCCATTAGAAAACAATCAGAAAAGTCATACACAATGCAACCCAGGAGATCATGAAGTGGGTAGCCTCAATACTCACTATGACTACGGAACCCACAAAATAACCACTACTATACAAAGTCATATACAAAGCCTCAAATCAGATTCTCCAAGAAAACTTCAACATCATCAATTCTACGCATGATGATATTTACCTATCACACACAAACTAAAATTGTACACACAGCCACATAAGATAAGAAAAAGATAACATACGCAAGAAAATATAAAATTAACCAAAGCCTCAGTATGCTCCACCTTGTACTCTCAAAAAAGAAAAAAAAATCAAAAGACAGCAGACCCTAAGAACAAAGTGCTATCACTCGAGCAAAGAAACATTGTCAATTGAATCTCACACAGAGGAAACACGGTTATTTAGATTTCTCTGACCCTCCTCAACCAGAGTCAAATATAAAACATGGAAACGAGAAAACATCACCATTTACTCCAAAAACAAATACCAAAAATAAAGGAAAATCTTCACTGCGTAAAGCAACCGACTTCCTGGACGCCCTTCCAGTTCCTGCGAGGCTGGTATATCGACACCTAACGACGTTGACGACCAGTCAGTATCAGTCTGCTGTTGGGGCTATTCATCCTCACCTCACCTTCTTCGGCTGCTGTGGGCTAGAGAGACTACTTTATCCTCGGCTGCTGTGAGGGTGAGCTGCTGTGTGTAATTATATACGAATATGGAAGTATAGTATGATCATAATCTATCAATTTCCGATATACTTCTCAGTCTTTACCCAACCAATTTGTACCGAATTTTGAGGGTAGGCCTTCGTGACTATCTAATCGTGCCCCTGAAAATTTGAAACAGATCGTTTGAATTTGGGTTGAGAAAGAGAGCGGAAACTCTTTCATTACCGAGATCATACTGTATATTAAAGATAAAGTCCGGTAAATTTTAACTTTGTAAAGCAATTTTTAACAACAATAGAAGTAAACACACAAATAAACAATACTTTGTAGGAGAGATGAATTCATTATCTATCGAAAGAAAGTTTGCAGAATGCAAATCAGATAACAATTATAGGAACTATCGTCGACTGTTTGAAATTTGTCGTTTTAAACTTGACGACTATTATGATGACTCAAGAATGACGTCACTGCTCGAATTTCCCAAGGGTGCCGAGGTGGCATCACTCAATTTTCAGAAGCTTTCATACCCATTATTCAAAAAATTCAAAGAAAAAAAAATACGCTAAGTTTGGGTTCAGCTGATTTTAGGCTTTTGGCTGCCGAACTAAAACACTTTGCCTAATGAATCAAGTGCACTTCTTTCTATTAGCAAGAAACCTTTAAAAGTTGCGAAAGTAATGTTTTTATGTTACTTACTATTTCACAATATCATTAACACTGTAAAATTATTGATAATAAGTTTCGCATATAATGTGGCATTGTGGTTAAAATTCAGTTCATTATGTTAATTAACTACCGTAGTTGAATTAAAATTACATTCGTGCAACTGAGTTGTCTTATGAAAAAGGAGAATCCTGGTAAAGGAACAGGATCCTGCATTTTTACTATCTAATTGTAATATTGTGTAGTAAATTGTAATATTTAAGTTTTGCGCGTTATATGATATTGTCACTAATAGTGGATTTCATCGTTTTAATTTGCCTAGATAAAACTGTATTTCCACAAGTGAGCTAGCTGGCTTCTAAAAAGCAAACTCCTGACAAAATTGCGAAGGTATATATAAATTTTCTATTACTTTCTACCTAACAATATTACTAAGATTGTAAAAATATAGCTAGTAAGTTTTACATGTAATGAGATATTATCGCTAATAGTTCATTTCATCCTTTCAATTAGTTTGGTTAAAATTGTCTTTATACAAATGAAACTAACTGGATTGTAAAAAGGAAGCAAAATCCCGGTAGAACTATGAAATGTATTTACTATTTTTACTATTTCACAATTTTATTTACATTGTAAAATAATAGCTACGAGGAGAAGTAAAAAAGTAAAAGCAGTTTAGCAATTTCTGGCACTAGGGTTTACGTAACACTGCTAGTATCAAGCGCTGAATTAATTTCGTCATCAACACTTCTATGCAACGTGTCACTCGTATTCCCGCGTTAGTCGTTGGAGTGTAGCAAACCGTTAAACATGGCAGCTCCAAAGCCGATCTGCACCAATAAGAAAATGAAGGTAGTTATTCGCTTTTTGTCTGCGGAAGGTATTAAACATGCGGAAATTATTCGTCGAATACAAGTGCAGTATGCTGACAGCTGTTTATCGCGAAGCAAGATCTACGAATGGATAGAGCGTTTCAAACAGGGAGGAATTTCTTTATGTGACAAGGAAAGATCGCGTAGGTCATTGACGTCAACAAGTGAGGACAATTTGAAAGCCATTGAGGATATGGTGATAGAAAACAGATGAATCACAGTGGTCGAAATCGTCAATAATTTACATATCAGTCACAGTTTAGCGTATTCCATCTTATACAACAGGCTAAACTTTCGAAAAGTGTGTGCAAAGTTCCCGAAAGAACTGTCAGCACAGCATATGGCACTGTGCCGGTGCTGTGCCATCAGTTGTAGCTCAGAATACGTAATAAATAAATGCAACCAAATGGGGATGGAACTGATGCACAACACGGTACTTAACTGTAAAATTGTGGTTGAATTTAAATAAAATTCAAATGTTTCTAATTTAGAAAATGACTAGTTGGAGGAAAGGGTGAGAGAAAGAGAAAGGTTGTAATTAAGGATTAGGAATGAGCACTAGCCTGATAGATCCAACGAGGCTGGCGTCGTCCTGGTCATCTGGAATGATGAATATCTTTCTCTGGAGAAGTCTGGATTAGCTGAAGACAGTCAGCATCTGGATCTTAATCCTGTTTATCTGCAAGGGGCGTCGATAAAGCGTCTTTACGATAATGTCCTTCTACATCTTTATTCTAATAAACTGTTGGAGCCTGTTGAGTCTGCGGTGATAAACCAACAGAATGGTACTCTTTGACTTGTGGAGTCGGTGGTCCTCCAATGGTGGGATCCGCTTCTCTCCGATGATTCTGCACCTGTCCCAATCGTGTGTTGAATACCCCCTGTTGTTCTATTCCTCGTGGTTTTGATCAATTCAAGAATGATGACCTAATCGGGAAGTATCAGGCTGTGCTTGAAGGTATGCGAAAAGGAAAGAAGGAAGCTAGTCGAGTTTATTTAACAAATATGCATTTACAAAAGCCGTCTGAGAATGTACACTTCTAATCAAAGTTTTCTTTCAAAGTTTTCAAAAGTTCATGTTTCTTTATATCCAATACATAGTTACTTCAGTTACTTCACAGCACAAAGCTTGGACATCTCTCGTACAGTGAAAACAACAAAGAAGTTGCGATTCGAATTGCTGGAACAACTGCCGTACAGTCCAGCAATTTTCATGTGTTTGGTCTATTGAAGGAAGCGCTCAGATGATGATGATTTGTAACCGATGCAGAAGTCATTGATGCGGTGCAAAATTGGTTATAGGTGCAACCGAAAACCTTTTTCTTTTTCGACGGAATGAAAAAACTTGTGAAACGTTGGGAAAAGTGCGAAGATATTATCGCTAATAGTTCATTTCCTTCTTTCAAATCATTTGGCTAAAATTGTCTTTCTACAAGTGAGCCTGTTGTGAAAAAGCAAAATCTTTGCAAAACTACCTATTACTCATTATTTCACAGTACTAACTTTGTAAATTTATCACTGATAAGTTTTGTACATCATATTATATTATCTCTAATATTGTATTTTTTAATTTTTTAATTAGTTTTGCTAAAACACTGTTTCTACAAGTAAGCTTACTGGATGGTAAAAAAGCAAAATCCTGGTAAACCTATGGAGGTATTATATATCCTACTACATGTACTTACTATTTCACAATATTACTAACATTGTAAATTTATTGATAATAAATTTCACACGTAATAAGATATCGATAATAGTTAATTTTAGCTTTTCAGTTAGCTTGGCTAAAATTGTTTTTACAAGTAGGCTAGTTTGCAAAAAAAAAGCGAAATTCTAATAAAACTTCAGAGACTTTATATTTTCTATTCCTTGTTCTATCACAATATTATTAACCTTGTAGTTGTTGCAGTTATTAGTAATAAGTTTTGCACATAATATGATATTGTCACTAATAGCTCATTTCATCCTTTCAATTAGCTTGGCTAAAATGGTATTAAATCTCTTGTTATTTAAAAAAAAAAAGTAAAAAAGAATCTCGTAGATCGACGAAGCGAGAAGACAAAAAAAGAACCTTTAATATCCAGTATTTCTCCCACAAGACATATTTACAACGCTGTCCATTAGATTAAAGGGGTCATGACATCAGCGCGAAGCTTCGCAGTCATTTTGCAGCTTCAGAATCCAGTTGAATATCCGTCAGGATGTAATCGTTTCCGTAGGGCATACAAGAAGAACGGAGAGAGACAGAAAAAAAAACTTTTCATATTATTTTTTCAGGGGAAAAATAGGGTAAAAAGGAGGACGGAAAGCACTGTCACGTTTGCCTTCTTACGTTTTTTTTTCAGCGAAAAGGGCACCACCACTGTAACTGTAATTCTCCGCGTGAGGGCAGCACTAGCTACAACACCGAAGATAGAAGGAAAATTTGCGCTTAGCTCGTTCTTGTTTATCGCATGAATAAAATTCAATTTCTTGTCTTTTCCCGCGCCTCTTCTTATTAACTTTTCGCGTGAAATATTGACGTAGGAGAGACACTTTCCCCTCTCTCCCTCTTTTCTGTTCCCAATTCGCAAGGGAGAAGCAGAATCGAGGAAAAGAACGCTTAAGAGAGAGAGAGAAAGAGAGAGAATTTTAAATAATGATCATAGAAGGAAGAACAGAATAGAGCACAGACAAAAAAAAAATAATGGAAAAAAGAAAGAAAAAGCAGTAGTGAGACAGACAGAAGCACAAATTCTTCCTAGTTAATCGTCAACGCTTTTATATCATTACATTTTGAATAGTCTACTGAGTTTTAAGCGGGGCTGTATCTACGTTTTCTTTTTCCTTTCTTTCTTTCGTTCATTATTCGCACTGTAAACATTTCATACAATGTAAAAGGGATGCATCAAACATTTAGTTAGAATCTGAAAAGTAAGAACATATACAATCTACGACAGCACTGTTGAATTAATTAAAACAACTGCGAGGAGAATCTAGTCTCTCCAATGATTTATCTTTCTCTGGTCCTATTTTTTTTTTTTTTTTTTTTTTTTTTAGAAAAAACAAACAAACAAAAAGGTATCACGTCACATAGCAACTGGTACGAGGTATCGTCAATATGTTCTACACACAACCGAGTGACTAACGTGATTGCCTTCTGTGTGAGTTATTCAAATCTCGGTTGAGGTATTTTGATTAGAGTTTAACGTACCGCGATTACGGTACGAGACTAAAGGAGACGTGATGATGGATCATGAATGAATTGATGGAATGAAGTAGATAGAAAGAAATGGATAACCCTTATAGAAAACACACGCACATGGTATTTGTTCACTACCAAGACCACTTGGCGCGAGCGGGAACTCCATGCACCGAGGTGAGCGCTCTATCATTCTGAAGATGCCAGATCAGGACTGTATGGCGCGTACTCAAGAACCTCTTATGTCTGCAGGCCCACATATTGCCGTTACTATTCAAAAAATGATCGAGCAGTTTGGACAAAAGAGTAATACTTCCATCATTAAGTTAGGGTGTTTGTCACGATGCATCATTTACAATGGCCCCACAAGTTAGAAAATTCACCCGTACAATCCCATGCATATACAATCACTAGCACTTTTTTTTTTTTTTTTTTACTGCAGATTGTCACCTTTAATTTCTTCTTTGGTGAGGAATCGGTATGTTTCCCTTCCATGGATGCCTCCTTTGTTTCAAGTATGTAGTGGTACGTCGAGGACAGTAACGCTACTTTCTAGAAGAAAATGTTCTCTCCGTGCTAAGTCGTTCAACCATACTGCGTTTTATGGACGACTGCGAGCTTGTTTGGACACCACCAAGCACTTAGTTTATGAAATTTCACTTTGTGATGCACCTCATCGTACATAGTAACCGCACAAAGTATTAAATATATTTGACAATGTTCGAAGATAGATTTGCTGGACAAGATTAATGATGAAAATGTCACTCTTTCATAACACCGCACACCCTCGTGACGCTGTTTCTATCTGTAACAAACTCGAAAATTTGGCTGGAAGACGCTTCAACATGCGCCGTACAGTTTTGATCTTACACCTTCATACCGTAAATTTTTTTGGCTTGAACAAGAAATTCTTGGCCAGCCAATCTTTCAATTCTGTTGATGAAGTCAAATAAGCTATGAGTATATATCTATACTTCCTACAGACTGGCTTCTCTAAACAAGATACTTTGAAACTTTTCCCAAGATGGATGAAATATATTGAGATTTGGCAGTTACTTTTTTTTTTAAAACGAAAAAAGCTTTAATGTGAGTCTTCGATTTTATATATATTCTTGCTTTGTCACCTATTACACTTTTTTCTTCAAAGAATTATTTTGTGTTACTTCTTGATCCGGCCTCCTATTAATTTATTTTGGTTTCTTTGTATTTCGAACAGCGGTACATTCTTTACGACATATTGTCCAATAGTTGAAAAATGCCTTAATTTGGAAGAAATATGGAAAATAAAGCAAACCGCAAGATTCAATATAACTCTAGAACGGAATCGAACGGGGTGAAATAGTAGTTCTGTGTAGGCAATAAATATCTTGACTGACACTTTGAACATTTCATTCCGTTATTCCAATTCTCCCTACCCTTTCTGATAAAGGAAACTTCTCTAGCAAATGGAATATGAGTTCCTTAATCGGCAGCAAAAACAAACGACACAGTATAGCAGTAAGACAGAGAATGGAAACTACTACTTTCTGAACTGAAAAGGATTCATATCCTTGTCGCTCTCTCAAAGAGCTTCATAAACGATGTTTTAGGCATAAACATCACATTGAATCCTTAAAAGAGATGCGTTGGTGTAATTCGCATTTGCAGCTTTGGAAGAAGTGAAAGAACTTGAGTTTACATTCGCCTTCGGTTTCATTGGAGGTGCAGTTTTAGTGGTTCACATTCTACTTTAACAGTCAATTGCATCTTGTACAGCTTCCGTGTTGAAAATGTACTCCAATCAATCAAGCATTTATTTATTTAACACTCAGCACGAAGGCGATTTTATGCTGGATATCTAACTACAATAACAATGGAAAAGATTTGGGAAAGTATCGGCCGGGATCTGTTTGGTAGGTACCATCCCGGCATTTTCCTGGTAGGATTGAGAAACACTTTGGAAAATCTCAGTCAGAATGGTTGGCAGCGGCTCGAACCCACGACCTCCCGAATGCAAAGCCAACGCTCTACCACTTGAGCTGTTTCTCTCGGTAAGCTTCGAATTAAGATTAAACTTGAAAGCTACTCTCTTTAAGTGACGTGTGGTCGATTAATCGACTCTCTTCCTATTTATTTATGACGTTTTAGACCAAATTTAACTACCTCACTAATCAGGTAATTTTATAATCATCTCATAACTTTGAAATACTACTGATAATTCTGTGCTTCCACAAAGAGTGATTCCTGGCTCAAGTTTTCATTGACCTACGCCATCTTTGCATCAGACTACGGTATTTTCATTACTTGAGTACTGTAAATTTCCGCTTTATTTAAGATCCTTAAGGTATTATTTTTCTTCAGTATGAGATAGCGTAGTATGCTTTCAGAAATGTAAATACCTTCATTTAAAACCGTTTGGTTGTGCGTCAAGAGAACTTTTGTACCGAAGACGAGAGCTCAGCCATTGAACTTCCGTGCCCTGTGTGCTTTTTACACTTAATTTATACTGGTTTACTAGATAGCCTGCTTGCATTTGGCGCGTGTATTTCACGTCTCATAAAAGTGAAACTAAATCTTTTGATTTTACGTCCGATGGTCGCACCAGATAGGCTAAAGATAGAGAATTAAAGGAAGTGAATGATCATGAAAGAATTAGTCGACTGAAATGTGACAGAAAAAGGGGAAAACCTTAAGAAAACCCACGGACACAATGCTGTCCTCCACAAATCACGAGAGTAGTCGCAAAAGTACTCGACGTAAGGAAAATACAAAGAAATTCTTCTTTTAGCTCTCCCTCAACATAGTCTCCTTTTAGCTCGATACACTTTTCTCAGCGATGTTTATAGCTTCGATACCCTGTTTTGCTCCTCAAATTAGTCATTACCCGCAGACTCCATCTTTTTATTGCTGGGAAATATTTTATCATCGAACCACTTTTCATGTCTGGAAAGAGAAAATCATCCGAGGAAGTGATAACCATAGGCGCCGACTTCGGGGGGGGGGAGGGCACTTTTGCCCCCCCCCCAATATTTAAAAGTAAGGGCCTCGCCCCACCCTATATAATCCAGTCGAAGGAAAAATTAAGAAAGAGAATGTCTGTCGTAAACTTCATTGTGCCTTTAATTCAATATTAGGAACAGATTTCTTATTCGATAGAAAACGCCATTTTCGAAACGGTGTTTAATAGAGCACTTAAGCTTCAACCAACACTCTAGCAGCATTGATATGACAAGTGAAGATCAATGTGGTGCGCCCAAATTTTCAACCTGAATTTGTTTGAATCTCTTTAGGCAAAGGGTCTTTCCTAGTAAGATAGTGAAATCGGCCCTTGATCCAAATTAGGTCCCTATTGACCCAAAAGGTTACCCTTGACCTATAACTACCTCAAAACAAATTTTGACACCCAACCCCCTCCCCTTACCGAATTATCGTATCATACATGCTCAAAATTGAATATTTTTTAAAATTTTGGTGGGAGTGATCGAAAAATTTTGAAAGTTTCAGAGATTGTAGATACTATTTAGATGTAAATGTGTAATTCTTTTCAAAACCATCGATGCGTATTTTCTTTAATTTTTTGCGTGTTGAAAATTTTAAAAAATTCTAGAAAAAATTTGGGGGGGGGACACGTTGATGATTTTTTATTAAAAATTTGTTATACCCTTGGGTACAACATATATTCTTTTCGGGGCCTGAAAGTGATGTCAACATTGTCAAAAATAAATATAACTGAAAACAAACGTACTTTTCGCACAGTTTTTCCACCATTTTGTTGGTCTCAAGGTGAGGGGCCCATCAAACAATCCTTTGCCAAAGTTAACAATTTTTCTTTCTTTTGCATCGCTTCCACTTCTGTCGCTCTTCGGCTGCTTCGATTGTGTCCATTTCGGAATAGAAACACCAAATATATCTCCGTAACAGTGCTTCCACTTCAACGACTCTTGCAACAAAGTTACATACACTTCGCGTCGCACAGTGGTCGGAAACTGAGAAAAAGCGGTCAAAAATCGATTTTGTTAACTTCGCCTCCTATGAAATCGGTATTGATATTTGATTATAAGAATATCTCCTGCTTCCAAATCCGGAGTTTCAGGACATAGGTATATTTTCGCTGTCTATAAAATGCATGTAAACATGAACAAATAAAAGTGCCGAAAAATCAGTAAAATATTAACCAAACAATATGATATGTTTTAATCATTTATGTCGTTTCTGAGGTCGATGAAAGGAGTTGGATAGTGCATTGGACTCAAGTACTTGTGTTTAGTGAAGAGTTTTATTTGTTATCTATTGTCATATCATTAATATGATAGATTTGTTAGTGTTACTTACAAGTTACATATACGCTGATGTTACTAGCTTTGCAGTCTAAGCTTATCCTTGCTTATCTGTAAAATAGGGTTTATTTAGTTGTCCATGAGTAGTACAAAGGTTGAGCATTGGAAATAGCTGCACCCAAGTGCTCCTGGAGGACTCAGCCCTATCTAACTGGAAATGCGTGATTAGCAATGATGTTGTGGTCGCAATCGAGATCTGCAATCTGAGCCTTACAAAGCGAAAAGGCATATTGTCTGGTACTTAATTTGGGTTGCCCTTCATCCCTGAATCAAAGTTGTAGTGAAAGCCATGCCATGAAAGCCACTGCAATCATACATATTGCAGTGATAAACAACGTAATCCTGAACTAAATTACATTCCAGTAAGTATTAGTGTTTTTTCGAAGATGGTGCGAGTGCAAAATAGCGAACTTTAATTTTGTATCCTAAGGCCAAACACAACTTTGTTTTACACCGTCTATTTATTAGCTGCACATACAATCAGAGGGAGAGCACATTGAACCTGTATCCGCTTCTTGGATGCATATTAACACCTGCCATAACTTCACACTTGCTAGCGACACACAAGGCGTCAACATGTTACGTTCTCAATTTATAAACTATATGTATAATACACGATGCGGATTTCATTGTTCTTTGTCCTCCCCAATTTCTCCTTACTTTTATTACTCCTCTGCATTGTTCCTTTGGTTATATTTTGCAGTATTTGACATTTATGCGAGGTTTCCATACTTTTGGACCACCCTGTATATATAACTGCATGCATTGCAGCAGGGGTTCTTCGAATCACTTTCACAGTAGTTGCAATCGATTTAGAAAGGACAATTACGTATAGAACGATAGAGAGACGTCCATCAACTTCCATAGTTCCGGAATAAACTATTTTTGTCCGCTTTTTTCAAGTTTCCGACCTCTGTGCGTCGGTTCAACATATCTATTAGTGCTTGCTTCACTGCTTGCTTCACACAGTGGCCCTCTCTACCGCGAGCTGCGTATAACTTTGTTGTGCAAGAGTCGTTGAAGTGGAAGCACTGTTACGGAGATATATTTGGTGTTTCTATTCCGAAATGGACACAATCGAAGAAGCCGAAGAACGACAGAAGCGAAAGGGATGCAAAAGAAAGAAAAAAAAATTGTCAACTTTGGCGAAGGATTGTTTGAAGGGGTCCTCACGTTGAGGGCAACAAAATGGTGGAAAAACTGTGCGAAAAACACGTTTGTTTTCAGTTTTATTTATTTTTGACAATGTTGACATCACTTTCAGGCCCCGAAAAATAATATATGTTGTACCTAACAGTATAAGAAATTTTTAATAAAAAAATCAGCAACGTGTCCCCCCAAAAAAATTCTTCTACGATTTTTTGTAATTTTCAACACGCAAAAAATTAAAGAAAATACGCATCGATGGTTTTGAAAAAAAAAAATACACATTTACATCTAAATAGTATCTACAATCTGTGAAACTTTCAAAATTTTTCGATCACCCCCACCAAAATTTTAAAAAATATTCAATTTTGAGCATGTATGATACGATAATTCGGTAAGGGGAGGGGGTTGGGTGTCAAAATTTTTTGAGGTAGTTTTTGGTCAAGGGTAACCTTTTGAGTTAATAGCGACCCAATTTGGATTAAGAGCCGATTTCACTATCTTACTGAAAGACTCCTTTGACTTATGTCGTGAATTTCGCAGAGGACCCAAATCTATGGGGAGGCTTTTTGAAGCAGTTGATAGAAAACGGATGAATATGATGATATACTTATTCATTGCTTGCCCCCCCAATATTTTCTTCAAGTCGGCGCCTATGGTGGTAACTTGATAGAATAAGGTGTGTGATGAAGCAATTCGAGTTTTAACTTATTGGTTTTGGCCATTGTGCTAACACTGCATTGTCTTTAGGACACATCACTTTCTTTTCGACAAATGCGGTCGCTATTTCTTGATTTCATCACTCAAATGCTGCAATAAGTTTGCATAATATTTGACACTGATTTGTTTTCCTTTTGGAAGATTATCAATAAAACTTATCCCACGTGCACCCCAGAAAACCTGTCGCATTAATCTTACCAGTAGATGCAACGGTCTTCGCCTTCTATGGAGTTGATTCTCCCCTTTCAGTCCACTGTTTTGATTATTCCCCCATCTTACGTGCAAAGTGATGCACCATTGTTATGAATCGACTAAAAATCTAGGCTCTATTGCTGAGAAACGTCACCAAACAACTCGACTGCAACATCCTCATGACGCTGTTATTGTTACATTGTGAACAAAGGCAGCACCTATCTCGCGCACAGCTTTCTCATATCCAAATTTTAAGTTAATATACTATATACTTCTTGAAATGCCTACCATGTCTACTAGGTGGCACACTTTTAGTCGACCGTCATCCAATACTATCTTGTGGATTTTCTTTACCATATTTGAAGTGGTCACTGCTATGTTCTTTGGGTTAAACTCTGCCACTCAATATTTTACTGTTGTAAACGAAGAAGCAGACTTCCCCAGAGTAAAATCTAGCTCGGCTTTGATATTGGTTGGAGTGAGAACTTTTCAAATAAAAGTGTTGTATCACATAAAGATGGTCTTTTTTTCATATTTACAAATTCACTGAAAGTGTTAATTATTGATGGCTGCCAAACAAATACTAAACAGCGGTTACTCTTCATGAGGTTGGTACTTTAGACCGTAGTAATGATTTCCAAACCACCACCAGCTATATGTCAGGTAGAGGACTGCACTTGGTCGGACTCGGGCCTACAAACCATATAGGACTTCGGTAGGGATGCGCACGAGACAAGATTTGAGACTGTCTCGACTCGAAAATGTGCTGTAAAACTGATGTCTTGACTCGAAAAATATATATTTTTCTATTGGAAGAGCTGTGTCTCGACTCGAATTTTGTCAGGAAAATTCTGTCTCGACTCGACTCGAATGCATCCCTAGACTTCGGGTCCGCGCCAGCCTCAGGCTGTAAACTTTTAAATATACAACCATATTTCTCGGGCCTTTTCGGGCCTAACTTCGTAAATATACTGTACAACGATATTTATTGCACTGTTATTTCTGGAGAACGTTTAAAGCACAACTGCAAAATTAAATCTCTAATTGGTGCAAATAAAAATACAATTTTGCGTTAGGCCTAATTATTAAGTTTCTATAATTCGGGCTTATTTAGGATTCATTTGATTATCACACGACCTCGGGTCGGGCCAGGGCCTAAATGTTAAGACATATTACGGACTCGGGTCGGGTCTCACATTATAAATTCACGGGCCGGCCCGTGCAGACCTCTAATGTCAGATCGGATACTTCTAGGGCTACTTACGTAACTTGGCCTGGAACACATGGCACCACATATTGTCCTCCTTTCACGCCTTATCGGTGCTAAAAAGGAACGTAAGCTTCAACTAACTAATTAACAAACCAACTTCATAAGTTTTCTAATGCATCAAGAAATGGAAGGCATAATAGTTTCGTTCGTTAAACAATCAGCACATCGGATACTGAATCATATGTAGAACAATCCTTTATCACTTAACCCAGTAGATGTATTACGGCTCTCTACAAATGAAGTTGATGACAGCCTAGAAGGTTCTTCTTTTTTGCTATCAAGATAAGACAGAGGGAGACAAGAAAGAAAAAAGTCTAATTCCAAATTTTTAGCCAAAGTCGTGTAATAATCTCCTGTCATGGTTATCTTTCGCTTGTGCTTGGATCGTTTTCGACAATGGAGACAAAACTAGATAAACGTCTACAAAGAGACGAGAAGAGAGTTTCTTCTCCTTGAAGACACTCTTCATGGTTAACATGATGATTAATTGCTTCAGGAACTTGAATACAGACTCATCTTCACACAGTAGGAAGGACAGGAAATGCAAAAGCTGAAAGAAATACACTAGTAGGAACAGAAAAGGAAACGGATATGCCTCTTTCTTCTTGCTACACTATTTTTCCATGTCCAAATTCCAGGAAGTGTTGCATCGCTATGTTGTGTTTAACCTTCTCTGTGCTTCTTTAAAAAAACTAAATGATACAAATCAGTTTCATGTATTACTTAAGGCGCAAAACTATTTTTTTTTTTCGTTTTGCTATCTCACAATGTTTCCCAAGAAAGACAAAAACTATCCAACAGGCTATTTCATGGCATCGTATATTATTGTCGACGATGCCTAAAGTTCTATTTACACTTCTTTTCTTATTACTTTTAGTATTATATAAAGTAACGTAATCTTCCTTTTCGCCTGACTCTTCTTGGACCCTTTCCATCCTTTTTTTTAAAGTACTGGGCTTTCCTGCCTGTTTCTTAGTTTTTGTGAATCTGCAAAAGTTCAAGTGGCGGATCCACGGGGCCATCAGGGCAATCGCCCCCCCCCCAGAAGAGAACACTTTCTTATTTTATATATAAATAAAACCCACCCCAGAGTTTGGAGCTCTTAAAAGTAGCTCTAAGTAGCAGTGTTACAACCCACCGCCCCCAGAAGTCCGACCTGAATCCGCCCCTGAAAAGTTCAGGAATGAGTAACAAATCTATTTCTTTCTTCTGCTCAGTATCTCAGTGGCGTGAAGCATGAACTCAAATCAAAGAGTTAAATCTGCAATGTTTCTAACACAGGCCTTGCGAACAGGATACAGTCAATCCATGAAGTTTTAGATTTGGACTGTCATATGGGGCGTCAACACATTCTAGTGGATAAACTTGATTGATTTGATTGTAGCGTCTCGTTTAGCAGAGAGGCTATATGAGACGTGCACCTACAACTTAACGTTCGATCCGAATCACATGACCTCCGCTGGGAATCGAAGTCGAGTCTCTCACGCCAAAGCCGCGTACGCTAACTGCTTAGCAAAGAGTGGGATGAACTGGACGTAAGACGAACTGCAACGTATTTTCCTCAGACTCTCTATCAGAAAGTAACATGGCTATCATACCTCGCCCCACCCTCGACCTAGATTTTTGCGATATCTATTCGTTCCTATTCTCTAAAATGAAATTTCGATTCGAGTGGTGGCATTTTAACTCCACAGAAAAGATCTAAATGGAATTTGTAACAGATTTTGAACACACTTTAGCAAGAGGAATTTCAGCGCTTCCTTTAATGAGAAAATCGCACGAATTATTTCACAAACAAAAAGGAAGTGATTACGTTCATGTTGACGGTAGAAAGTAGGGATTTAAGGTAAATTTTCTGATTTTTTTTTTTTTTTTTTTTTTTTTTTTACGGAAAAAATCTCGGAACTTTTGGATGACACCTTGTATGATACAAATACTTCACACTCATAAATTACTTTATAGGATGTAGCTTTTCTTATTAACCTATTTTTCAGGCTGTTACAAAACGTAGTTTTCTTTCTAAATGCTTTTTACTTTCAAGTACATTGTTTTAATTTGCTTTTAAACTGAAAATTCTTAACACATTAATTGATAGGTTTGGAACAAATTACATTATTATCTGGACTCATGCCTCAAGCCGACATATAAAGAAGAAAGAATATGCGTTTCCTTGACTAAGGTCTATTTAAAGTTATTTAACTGGAAACATTTATTTCCGTTTCTAGTTAGGAAGGGTGCATGTATTACACAGAAAGAGAGAGAGAGAGAGGAAGATACTGTACATAATGGAAATATGTAAATATTAGATGTATCTGAAAGACTGAAAGTGCTAGAAAAAAAAAAAGAAAGAAAAAGCCGTATTTCACCGTTTCCAAGGAGAAGTGATGGTAACGCACACAACTCCCACCCAACACAAAACAAATAACACCATTAAATTTCTTGCGGGAAACGAGGTTTCGTTAAATATACATGAATCAAAATTAGCAATGTTTTGTTTTCATTTTCTGTTTCTAAGCAACAATGCATTTAAGATGAAGAGTTAACGATTTGAATGATTTAGTCGTTTAAACAGCAAAACCAACCACTACAGTCTATTCTCTCAACACAAGCTCTGTTATTTTAGCTGTTAGCTTATCATTTTCTGAATTGTGTGTATTCGTTAAGTTAAGTCTCTTATAAATTAAACTGTTTTGTTTCTCCGCACCACTATAGCTCTCAAGCCAGGTTAATGTTATTGTTTCTCACTGCTATTTGTCATAAGCCATAGTAATACTGTAGACGTAACAAACAACTTTTTAAACATGAACATGCGACTTGAGGCGCGTTTACAGTTTAGCATTCATAACATGTCTGCTTGGTTCTGGAGGCAACACGTGATAATTAATTAGTAGTAATAGTTTAATAGAACAAAACTACAATTTTTTTTGTTTAACGTCCCCATGCATGATTGTGCACCGAGGATAGGGAAGATGATGATGATGTTGAATAGAACAATGGAGTGAAGAAACTGAGAAGCAACGAGAGAATCTCCAAAAGACCCACACACAGTTCACCACAAAGCCCACTTGGAGCGAAATGGGATCGAATCACGGACCCTACACATCAGAGATAAGCATTTTACCACTGAACAAAACTAATGATAACTTTATTTTATTTTATTTTATTTTATTTTATTTTATTTTATTTATTTATTTATTTATTTTCGTAAGTACAAAAAATTAGAATTATTCGCAGAACTCTGGTTTATGTAGGTACAACTTTAGCACTGCTACTAAATACAGGGTGATTCTTTTAAAACTCACGAATTTAACTTGGGTCTAGAATTTCTAACTGAAGTCCAATTTTCATGCGGTTTGTGGCAAATGATCAAGGAAGGATGGAAGTTTTATGGGACTATGTTTACTGGTTTAAATTCATCCGGGGTAATATCGCTTACGTCTCAAGAAAAACAGCAAATTTTCGCTAGTGTACCTTACAATTTTAATGAAGTGCGGTATGGTGTGGAGATTTGAGTTTTCTTCGTTAGATGCCAACCTTGCCAAGGTTAATAAGGAACAGGAAACTGGGCCGGCTGTATTGGGAATTATATTGTACAATTTTGTGTTACTGTGTGAGTATGATCAGTGTACAGTGAGAATAGTGTACTCTTTGAAACAACATAAATTTATCGTTAAAACTTTGGAGAACGCAATCTGTTGTTGCTATGCAAATGGCATTTTGAAACAAATTTGCCTCACATTCTTCCCCATACAGGAACATAATCTGGTCGCTAGTGAATAAATTGGAAGAAACATGATCGCTTCTGAGTGAGACAGGGAAGCATCGGATCCCGCAGGCGGGTGATGTGAAATATGTCAGTTATCGACTCCTTAGGTCACCTAAGAAACCTCTCCGTCGTTTGTGCCAAGAAATCGGCTACAGCTACTCAACATGTGATTTTGGGCGTTACCAACAACACTTAATTTGTATTCTCACCAACACTTAATTTGTTTTCTGCAGTTTCGCTTCAAAAGACCAAAACCTCATTCTAATTGTAAGGTACACTGGCGAAAATTTGCTGTTTTTCTTGAGGCGTGATCGATATTATCCCGGATGAATTTAAACAAGTAAACATCGTCCCATAAATCTCCCATCCTTTCTTGATCATTTGCCACAAACCACATGAAAATTGGACTTCAGGTGTAAATTCTAGACCCAAATGAAATCCGTGAGTTTTTTGTAAAAAAACATCCTGTATTAGCACCGCTACTAACTATAGCAAATCTAAGTTTATGTTTCTTGTTCATGCAAACCCTTAGAGCATCAAGAAAGAATATGTTCTTTATGTTTGAACATTATTTTATTTCATACAGGGTGTTGCAAGAGGAAATGTCGATAGTTCTGATAAGAACAAGAGTTTATGTAACCAAATGACCAAGATGTAATCCAAATTCACTCCCAATATCTTGTTCATGTTTACTTGAATATAATTACGATCTGTGTTTTAAAATGCTACATATGCCAAATATTATGTCTGTAGATACATACAGAGATTAAGTAAAGTCCCTCATCTTCCGGTCTATTACGTCAATTCTATCCTGTTATCCAAATCATTCCCTTCATATATCATATTTCACTCTTTTATGGCCAAAGGAAAAAGAAGAAAATAATAGTGATATTTGACATCTTTTCTTCATTTATATGTATGCCTACAACACGCTGCAGAGTTGTACCAGCCATCAAATCAACTATAATCTCGATATCAAATTGGTATGATACAGAACTGGTCGTCCAAATCATTTTGCCCTCATGAAGGTCATTCTTGCCCTCAATCTCCCAATCTTACAAAATGGGAAGGAAGGCGAATGAGGGGTGAGAATATATTTTTAGGATGAGTGAGGGCGAGAATACAGTTTGGAAGCTAGGGTGAGTGACGACGAGAAAACAGTGCGAGGGCTAGAATACGTTTTGAGGACAAGGATGCATTTGAAAGCGAGGATGAGAATATATTTTGAGGGCTAGAGTAGATGGAGGAGAGGGCGAAAATGTATTTTGAGAACTAGGGTGAGTGAGCACAAGGGTAAGAGAGAGAATATACTTGAGAGCTGTGCTACCGAGGGTAAGAAAGCATTTTCAGAGGGCCATGACGAGCGTTAGTTAGGAAAATGCTCACTTCTGTTATGATGATAGTACCTATAAACTGATATGTTGTTTTATATAACATTGTAACAGGAAAATTCAGATAAAGTACTTTTTATGACAGCTAGTTTTGTTTAAGGATTGATTTGATTCCAATATTCAACCACTCTCCAGCGAGAAAGTTATGCCTTCAAGGTATACGTATTTCTTAAAGAAA
The DNA here is from genome assembly GCF_964235325.1 of Thermobia domestica. NCBI lineage: Eukaryota > Metazoa > Arthropoda > Insecta > Zygentoma > Lepismatidae > Thermobia > Thermobia domestica. The sequence continues at coordinate 98,474,812 of NC_137468.1, forward strand.
GAACAAATTCTAATTGTAACATTTCGAAAATCCTTTATTACAAGACATGTTATTTTGATCCTATGAGATATTCCGTACTGAAATATTTGTACACGTAGTGCGAAGTTTTGTCCAGCGCAGCAGTATAATGCGAAACATTTTACAACGAAATTACTTCCAAAGTGAGATTTTTGGCGATCTAAACATAAATGTGTAAAATGGTTGCTCTGAAATCAATTTCAAAGTGAAATTTTCGTCCATTTAAGCAGTAGTGCAAATTACTTCATTCTTATATTATTTCTAATGTGAAATTTTACCTATTGAAGCATATTTACGAGATTGAAAGTGCTCTAGGATTACTTCCAAAGGAGAATTTTGTGCAATTAAACATAGTTGTGCAAAATATGTTACTCCACCATTACTTTCTAAATGAGACTTTTTCGTCAAAATATAATTGTGCGAGATATTTTGCTCCTATGGATTATTTCTAAAGTAATCTTTTTGATTATCGAAGTCGGACGATACGAGAAATGTTTGCTCGGAGGAGTACTTCCAAAATGACAGTTTGCTTATTCGAAACAGTTGTGCGAAAACTTTCATTCCGAGGTTACTTCCTAAGTGAGAACTATTGTGTATCAAGATAGTTGTGCGAGATATTTTGCTTCGAGATTATTTCTAACGTTAGATTTATCAATTGGAACGTATAGTATAATACAGTAATTATATGGAACGTATAGTATGGAACGATACAGTAATTATATGAATAACTTCCTTTGAAATTATTTTCTACTTAAATTTTATCTATCGGAATAGTTTCTGCAAAGCCGTTTCAATATCTTTTATTTATTTTTTCTATAGTCGAGAATCAGGATCATTATAATAGGGGTCAGAGTGCAATTGTCCCCTGAGTTCGATATAATCAGTAGTATAGCAATGTATTAATGAGAGACATATTTACATCGGTATAAAATTTCTTTCCCTCCGCTTCCGACGTTCCCAAAGCAAAACCTGAAACTATGCCCCTCTCAGAGGTGGATCTAGAAGGTAATAATTGGGCGAGGGGGGGGGAACAGTCAGAAACCAGATTATGATAGATATATCATGAATTTACTATAAATTTTCAAAATATATAAACAATAGCCTTAATTATCTTTGTCACTAGGGGGCTTAGGTCCCTTGGCCTCGGGTTAGATCCGCCACTGGCCTCTGTTGAGAATAAATCGTTATTGTATATTTTATAAGAAGGTTTATACTTAAAAAAGAACCATACTGATTAACTAAAAATATCGAGATTTATTTTTTTAAAAAGAAACAAACTTCTTTTTATCTTTGTGCGAATATACTTTTGTTTTCCTCATATATTGTGTGTATACGCTTTATGTACTTTAGATTGGAAAAGTTCAGAAATAAACAAAAGTATAATGCAATGAAATTGAACGGAAAAATTGTATGAACACAGATACAGATAAAAGGTGGCTTTAAATATTTGTTTCTGTATTCAAAAGAATAAATGCATTTAGAAAAAGAACTTCATTTGTATGGATTAGAGAAGTATACGAGAGGAAGAGAGAAGCAGTTAGATAGAAATACTCAATAAAACATCAAATGGGAAGCTTAACAGAAGCAAAAGTGGTATAGAGGGTTTTTGGGACTGGGGAGGAGGAGGAGTATTTGGGTGAAAAACATAGGACAATCAATTTTAGTCAATGACTCTCCCCTCCCCAGATCGTCAGCAACAGCAATACTACAGAAACAAGGGAGTGGGAGACTGAAACGCAAGGATGTGGATGGGGAGTTCGGATGCGAAATAGGGTTCGAACACGAAGAGAGAGAGAGAGAGAGAGAGAGATTGAGAAAGGGGCCAAAGGGACGGGGCGAGGAGAAGCCTTACACAGCAGGAGATGACAGATGAGTCTCGGGAATCCGACAGAAGAGTGGGAGAGGATCATGGCGACAATTTGGGAGGAAATGTGAAGCCGCATTGTTATCCGGAACGCTGCTAATTGGTCCCATTGTTGCGGACCTGCCATCGTTTGTCAGACTAAAAAGAAAAAAAAGAAAAACGCTTCATCGGTTGTTGACATTAAAACGTCCCCGAATATGCCTAGTCTACGTCTAAAGGCAATGGAAGATGCGTACGATTACATATATATGGGCACGATCGGTGTCTATCTGTATATTTGTCTATTGACCTGACTTTTTCTAATTTATTTGTATTTGCCTTTGAAATAATGTGCTCCCGTGTGGCTAATGATCAGTTTCTATGTTTGTGGTGCGAGTGGACTCGGATTTTATTCCTGGAACCGTGAGACTACTTGAATTTATTGTGGAACTGGAGAACTCGTATCTGGATATCCGGAAAGCCAGAACGGCGAATCACATATCGCCCAATCAGAAATATTTTCCTCATAGATTGTAAAGATAACGAACTGTGTTTGCAACATACTATATATATATATATATATATATATATATATATTCGAGTTGATCTGGAAGTTAGCGTTCCTCTCAGCACCAAGGGGCTATGAAATGTAGGCCTACAGACTAATAAATGCGATCCCTCTGCCAGTTAAATCGAGTCTTCCGCACCGACATCAGTAACATTCATCTATTATGCATAATGAAGCCCTATAGATGTGTATGTTTTTAGTTTGACGTACCACGGTTATGCACTGTGGCTAAGGGAAAAGGTGATTATCATGAATGAAATGGTGGAATGAACAAAGTAAGAGGAATCGGGAGAACCCTGAGGAGACCCTTGCCTACCACAAAACCCACTTGACGCGAGCTGGGATTGAACTAGGGGATGCATACAACAGAGATGAACGCTCGTATATATCATGGCCGTTTTGCAATCAAGGCCCACTCAGGCCCGACTCGGCTCAGACTTATTATCCCTAATGGGACCTGTGCTCACTAATTTTATTGAGCTTCATGCTATCACAAGCCTACACTCATATTAGGTTCTCAGTCTTGAAAGAGCCTCGCGCTCAATAACTTCATATTCGTTCGCTAAGAGCTTGGGCTCACTACCCCGAAAGGGGTTCGCATGCATTCTTATTCAGGCTCGAGCTCTGGTTCGCTGTCAATTGTAGGGCCCTTGCAAATACCAATTATTGAGCTCGAGGCCGATTTAATCCGAGTCAAGTTTGCGAGTTTGGAAATCTTTAGCTATGTGCATATCAAGAGTGTCAAGACAGTACCAAACCCATCGAAATTGATAGTCAAAAACACTTCAATTTCTCAACTTTACATTGAATAAAATTACACTGACTAAAATGGTATTTCAATTAAATATGAAATATCCTTAATGCTAGTACACTTTTCTTCTTTAAAACGTCATGATGAGAAATTTTAAGAACAATCGTGAACGACAATATCCAAAGTTTAGTTCAAATGTTGTTCACCAGATAGCATTGACGAAAGCTGATGAACCAGATGTGAACATGGATATTGCTCTTGAGGAAATTATTTTAAATAACTCTAAGATTCCTACAACTCTTTGTGTGCCATTTCGGGTGACCAAGTGGGCTAACTTATGTAGTTTATGTGAGCATAGACTAGCGTTCGATACCCGACATGATGCTAAGTCTCGGATAAAAATTTTAGTAGTCGGATTTCATTTTGAATTCGCAGGTTTCACTTCACATAGCATCAATGCTGGAAAGTGGGATTATAGCTTATTTATTTTTGGTCAATTTAGTATTCTACTAGTGTTGCGATACTTTGATTATTGTGTGAGAAAAAAGCCCTTACGAGTATCATCTCTCGTAGTAACAAACAGCACACAACAGCATATTTTCATAGCTATGCGAATCCAAGTCAGATGAATAATCTCAAATGTTTCAGTTTTTAAAGTATTATAAGAAATTGTACTTACAAATCTCCGGCTGGTATGCAAATTGCCTGCCCCTAGCGACATCTCTTGGCATCAGATAGAAGGCAACGCAGTTAGCGACAACTATTAGCCTGACTGTGAACTATTAGGAGCGTGACTGACAGACCGAGTTGTTTTTGTTTTATAATAAAGATAGTTCATCGAATATTAGGTTTCATAGAATATTATTTATGGCCCATGAAACTAAGTAAACAGACTAACGAATTAAATAAGAATTTAGGCCAATAAATTCTTCGATTTTGCAAGTGGAATGGTGTATACTATCATAACATGTAATACGTTTTACAAATTAGAGCACTGTTAAAGAGAATTTATTAAAGAAATAAGAAATTTCAATCTTGAACTGTTCCGCTCAAATGTAGGTTTTAATGCATTTATTTATTATAGTCTATAGTGACCGTGATGACTTGTGAAGTCTGGGCTGGGCTATACACCAATCATAGAACAGCTCTGTCTGACGTGTAGTTGCCTTCCGAATGCAAACTTGAGAAAATGTGGAGCAACGGAAATATATCAACAATATTCCCTGACTTGAAAGACATGACGAATAATTTTCCTAGAAAACAGTACTTAAAGAGCTATAACACCAACACTAATAATTAATCGAATTAAACAGTAACAATAAAAATAGCAAAATATAAAACAATGACAACAATAACAACAAAACGAAACTTAGCGGTAATCCGACAACAATGTACCCTAAGATATTCTATGTAGAGCGCGAGAGACGACACTGGCAGAATTTCATGGATGGGGCTTGACGGCCCGAACACATCTTTGCGTTCTATTAGATGCTGAAATCGGTAGATCTAGGTCAAGCTTCACGACTCCTTGAGAACACTTCAGTATAGGAAACATTTTATACATCTGACCATTATTAAAGATAATTTCGGTCTTGTATTACTACGCCCAAATGTAGGTTTTAATGCATTTACTCACTGTAGCCTATGAACTGAATCCGGTCCAAACAAGAGGCAGGACTGGTGACATTCCTTTAATACAAGTTTCTCATAGGTGTGATAGTGTGGTAGATGATGACCCATATTGTGAAAATTGTACAGACATAATTGTCTGGTGTACCGATCAACTGCACAAAGTTCCAAATTTTGTTCTGATTCTAATCTCATGTTAATAATAGGTTGGATAAGGATGCAGACCACACAAAAATCAACTCGTGCGCCTGGAACAATCATACAAACAGATTGAGAAACAAAAATAACGTGTCTTTCTTTAAAAAATATTATGTTAAAATTATTTAGAAGTTCCAAAATCCAAGGTACTAAGTTAGCATTGCCGGAAAGAAACCGTATTTGATATAAATAAAATGTCACAAGCTACAAGTACAAATGATATTTTCTTGACTAATGATACTGTAAGAATTGAACTAAAATGCAAGGTTTGTGTGGAAAGAGAAGCCGAGACTCATTTGCGTGACGAGAACAACAAAGGAATCATGATTAATGAAGTGCAGCAAAATGAAGAGCGAATGAAAATTTGTTAGGACCGCATGACGCACTGTATCATCCTTCAGGTTTTGTTGATATATCCGATAACAAATTGTATTATATATATATATATATATATATATATATATATATATATATATATATATATATATAGGCTAAGATGCATGTTTTTTGTGGGTAATAGACGTAACGGATCCTAAACATATTTGAGTAATTACCAGGTTGTATTGAGTTGATTTGCTTTAGAGTTTAACGTCCCGTTCAGCAGCGAGGCTATATGAGACGTGGATCTACTGATTAACGTGGAATCCGAACCACATGAGCTCCCACCGGGAATCGAACCCGGGCCTCCCACGCCAAAGGCGCGTACGCTAACCGCTTAGTCACGGAGGAGCTCCAGGTTGTATTGAATATCAACATCCACATAATAGTTTAAAATCTTAAAACTTAGAAGAGCAGTAGTACGAACGATGTAACTATTAATAATTATTATGCAATTTCCAATGTATTTGTACCGTGTGTGGATATACAAGGGTAGAATCAAAACTACCTTGAAATGGCAATATTTATAGTTCATCTTTTGTGGTCAAAAATGAAATGATATAAAATTGAATAAAATCTTTCAGTTTAACGTCCTATGATTATGCCTTTAAGGCTAAGGGAGACGCATGATTAAGGCAAGTGAATGCTGATGGAATAATTAGTGAAATGAGAAAGTGGGAGAAAACGGGAATACTCCGAGAAAACTCACGAATACTATATTGTCCACCACAAACTAACTTGTTGAGGGATCGAACCAGGGACTCGACGCACCAGAGGTAATCAATACCACTGAGCCACCGTACCTCCCTTATATGCTCAAATCCTGAATGAAAATCAGTTTGCCAGGAAGTCTAATGTGGTAATGACCTTCAAGAATCACTCGGGAACCACGAGTAAAAAGAATAAACATCCAGTGAACCATTAACATTTAATTATATCAGAAACAAGTTTTAAAATAATCCTATGCGACAAATTAACATGTTCCAAAAATCTATTATTGAGGGTATACACTTGTCTTCCAAACTTTATTGTCCTAATAACCGAAAATTCAAGTGTCTTTTACTCTCCATTACTGGGTTACCATGGCTAACTTGCAAATATGACTGTGATCTATGGCCAATAACAAACAAACAATAAAAAGGGTCACTTCAACGTACGAAAAAGATCCGAAAATCATCAGGACATATAACATCTGTATATTGCCCTAAGTTCGTTACATTATAATTTCTGGAACTAATTAAAACGTAGTTTATTCACTAAATGTTTCAATGATAACACACAAAACAAAATATATTTAACTGATGTGTTTTACGAAGATTTTCTTCATTTACCTTTCTATTTTTACAAAATTCCTTCATTATAATTGAGAATATATCCACTATTAATGGCTTCTTTACGCATTATATCCGAACTATGTAGAGAAACATGTTTATACATGTCTGTCCACAAAACTTAACAACGCAAATGTTCAGGTCTGGCCATAAAGAAAAATGATATCATATGATACGGACTGCTGTCCGTATCAACACATACATATTTAATGTTATCGTTATATAGACAATAAACAAAAGTTATGAAGAATGAATTTATGCTTGGATATGTTTAATTGTTCTTCAAACTGTCGTGCATAGAAGTAGTTGGTTACAGTCTGTTTTGTGTACCTGTCAACTGCATCGGACTTATATCCCTACGTGTTCGAACCGCACGTAAGACTAAATAGTAGGTTAAATTCTTCATTACATCTGTTATATTATCAAATGAAATTTAGAAACGGATGCACTGACTTCAGTCAGCTTACAATGATTGTTCACTTAAATTATCCCTAATAAACAAGCTGACATTTTATCGTTATTTTGCATAGTCTTATAGTAGTTATTATAAACTTCCAAAATAAATAAGGAAGATTAGGAATTCTCGAATTTCGTGCCAAAAACACGACCCTTCCGGGAGAGTAATACTTCCGGAAGTAATTCTTTTTCGCGCGCTACCCTAGGCAGCTGTTTTAAATTGGTCACAAAGAAGCAACCGAGGTTAAATTTATATAATGGAGATCAAGATGGAACAAAGCGACCCCTGTGCGGCTTCTAACCCATTCCTACTACTACTACTTATATTATAGATCCATATAGGAAAACTTAAGTAAATAACGTTTTTGAGTATTAATTTCATCTTATTTAATGAAAAAAAGTGTTATGAAAATTCAAAAAATAAAAAAATCTTTCCTTGGACCGGGTTTGAACCCGCGAAAGAAGCGATTGCCATTACTAGCAATCTGTTATATGTACGCTACGTGGCGGGAAACGGATAACGCCAACCAATCAGAACTGTGTATTTAGTTCCTACTTCCGGGAGCATTACTTCTCTAAAGAAGTCTTCCGAAAACACCTGAGGCCTGCATGAGCTCTTAGTGACAGTGAATTTAATTCTTCATCGTTTATCATTTTATTATTATTTTATTATCATTTTATTATCATTATTATTTACCTTTGTTTTAATATTCATACATCGGAAGTTATAATAAATACTTAATTCCATTCAGAAAATATTCGTGTTTTCTTATGTTTATTTCAATTAATATAATCATATGATGTGTAAAGGAATGGAAATTTGGGAAAGAGTTGTAACACAAGAATCACTATTCTTTCCATGAATACGTATAATTACAGTAATTCTTCTTCGTCGTCGTTTTCTTTCTCTTTTTACTTCATCGAGATTATATATAAAGTCGCAGAACTGCAGTTCTCTTAACTATATTACTAAGTTTGTTATGAATTTGCAACTAGAAATCATTACCAGGAACGTACACAGAGGGTGAATCCTAGGGGTTCTGAACTCCCCAGAAATCACGACGTTTTGGCAAATTTAGTATAATTCTAGGGGTAAGTTTACAAATTTTATTATATTTACCTTCATATTGAATTCAAACCCCTCCCGAAATAAATTTATCCTTCTCCTTATTAACGAAACATCGCTCTTTATTACCGAAACCTGTCTCAGTCTATAAAAGAGGGGTTGTTACAATTTGACTAAAACTTAGAAATGAAAAACATATTGGAATCAGATATCTCTACACTGAGTCACAAAATATCTTATTTTTTCTTTATTTATACACAAGATATGATACTTAATATTACTCCTTTCTATGGTGTGATGAAGATATAGAAAATTAAGACTCGTTATTTATGACGAAGTTACACATGGAACCCAAATTTATTAAACTAACCATAAGGTGATAATTTGAAAATTTGTAAAATGATGTTCCATGTTAGAAATCTGCATCCTTCGGCAATATGAGGAACAAAACCCTTCCATCTAAAAAATTTCAAATTTAGAGTAATAAAGTCTCTAAATCACTTCTATTTTTCTTTAATGATGGCTCGATTTTCTTGAATATAAACCACTTCCACATTTTGTGAGTACATCTTCCTACTTCTATCATTAAATTCTTAGTTACTTCAAATAACCAGGAAGAAACACAAATCGTCTCACAGAATCGTTTAAGCAAGCATCATTTTCATTAAATTATAACTTGCAGACCAGGCTTCAGTTCTAAAAAATTAGAAATCTAAGTAATGTAAATCTACTTCATGCCTAACCGATTAACGTACATTCCATTGCCTTCAAACATCTCGAGTCCCATTCCCAGCGGAAAGTCATGTAATTCAAATTCCAATTTAACAGTATGACTTAATTCACGTATCCTCGTGCCTCAACAGAATGATAAACTCAACTGAACAACAAAGGATATTTTCACAATCAAATTATTTCTTTACGAAAAGACAATATCGATTTTCTATGTGACAAAGGTTATTTTCAACTGTTTTATCATAGTTCAGGTTATTCAGATAATAAACTAAAAACATTTTATTTAATTTTTTCAAAGGCATTAACCTAATTTTTACTGTATTCAGATAATTTCTATCTAGTTGATGTTATCCTTCAGATTAAATAATCCAACAGTACACTGAAGCATATTGGCTTGCCTACCATGTAGGGAGTATACAAAATTCTTCCTTTCCTAAAATTCTGTGCTCTCCGAGGGACGTCATCCCTCAAACTGTAAAGGGGATAAATAAGTTTAGATGTCAAAAACTCTATATCCTAAATCCTAAGTATAATTTTTTCATCTAATTTCTCAATTCTTTTTCATACTCACATTTATCGATATATTCACTTTCTACGTTACATGCTGTCTTCTGCTGTGAAATCATTCGGTCGAAAAAAATGTAAATGTTTCTTTTCAGGTCAAGCAACATGTGTGAAGATTCCCTCATTCACACCAGATAAATTTTAATAGGTTCCTTTCTTTTCATTGAATTGTGTGTTTTCCAACAGATGTAACGGTTAACATAACCTTAATAAAATGTTTTTAGTTTATTATCTGAATAACCTGATCTATGATAAAACAGTTGAAAATAACCTTTGTCACATGGAAAATGGATATTGTCTTTTCGTAAAGAAATAATTTGATTGTGAAAAAAAAATCGATTGTTGTTCAGTTGAGTTTATCATTCTGTTGAGGTACGAGGATACGTGAATTAAGTCATACTGTTAAATTGGAATTTGAATTACATGACTTTCCGCTGGGAATGGGACTCGAGGTGTTTGAAGGCAATGGCATGTACGTTAATCGGTTAGGCATGAAGTAGATTTATATTACTTAGATTTCTAATTTTGTAGAACTGAAGCCGGGTCTTCAAGTAATAATTTATTGAAAATGATGCTTGCTTAGAAGAAAAATTATCAGTACTAGATCTATACCATTGGCAAAATGTTGAGTTTTGATTTTATGGGTAATTAACATAGGATTAAACTGTCGGGAACCGGATTTAGTTCATTTATGATAATTGGTTAGCCATAACGATACTTAAGTTAGATTGTACAGGATTGTAAATTCATATTATTGATAATTTCTTATCATTGTTTCTTTGCAGGATGGATCATAATGATATTTTGGATTACATTGAAGAATTGCAAGAAAGAAAACTTTGGCACATACTGGAAAAGGTTTTCAGCGACGAGTGTAAATATACAATTATTGACATTATCTCGAACTGCATATATGCCAATATTGTGTACATTTTGGTTTGCTTCTTTTATATGCAGAAAGTGCATTTTATTCACCGAAAAATGATGATTTGGCCTTCCATAGAAAATGAAAAATTTGAACAAAGAAATGTAAATATTGTAAAAGAGTTCAAAATCAAAAGAAGAAAAATTAATCTAATTATAGTTGTAATGAAAATTTGATGTTTGATTTCAAGAATTTGAATGGTATATATAAAAAGAAATGAAAGATAAATTTGTTACTTGTTGGTGTTGAAAAAAGGAATCAATTCTTGAAGGAAAAAAAGCTGTTTTTAAAAACTTCAAAGCTATATGAGATATGTACCTACAGATTAACATGGGATTTCAATCAGTTAAATTATACGTTGTTTTTTGTTTTTCAGTAATAAGGCTATTTGAGACATGCACCTACAGATTAACGGGAGATCCAAACCACTTAAATTTTACCCTGTTTTTTGTTTTTTTTTCAGCAATAAAGCTACATGAGACATGCACGTACACTCATGTCCGAAATTATTGTCGCATGTCTATAACTATGTTGTAAGAATATAATTTGATAACGAATTCGCCCAGTATTTCTTATAATGTTAGTACGTGTATAATCGGCAAAGACATGTATGTGGCAAATTTCACGTCAAAAGAGCAATAAATAAGAACAATAAAACGAAAATAAAACTTTATTGTCCATTTAGCAACATTTTGTTTTACTCATTCTAATTTTCGTATTTATAATTCTTTTCCTATGAAATTTACCACAAATACACATTTCCCGATTATACACGTAATATCAGTATTAAAAGTACTCTGCGAAATCATTATCAAATTATTTTCTTACACCAAGACAGTTATAGATATGCGACAATCATTTTGGACATGAGTGTACATCATAACATAGGCTTCGAATCTCAGAAGCAACCGACGGCAAGTTAAAGTCGGATATATCATTGCCAAATGTGGATATAAAGAAATTCTATTATTATTGTTATTATTATTATTATTATTATTATTATTATTATTATTATTATTATTATTATTATTATTATTATTATATTGATTTGTATGCATATGAGATCTGATTTATAGGAGAATTTTGTTCACAACGTATGCTAAATGCTTGGTTAATGAAATGAGGGTCGGAAAAGGTGATTTTCATTATTCACTTAGAATTTTTAGCTTAGAATTATCAGCTAAGATGTATAGTCTTTTAAAGGAAGAGAAAAAAACAATTGCAGACACCGGTGATGACCGTCCATATTATGTAAGACTGTAAACATTTGACTAAACTAAATGAAAATACTTGTTTGCTAAATGCATGCTAAATGCTATACCTAAGTATAAGAAGTTACCTACAGTTTGAAGTAGAATTCGAACCACCATAATGTATTAGACATTCAAGGCTGTCGAAAACCTGCAAACACATGTATCAATCAGGGCCGCAGTGTCTCAGTGGTACAGCGTTTACCTCTGGTGCATGGGGTCCTTGGTTCGATCCCAGCTTGCGCCAAGTGAGCTTTGTAGTGGACAAATACTGTGTGCGTGAGTTTTCTCGGTGTTCTCCTGTTTGCCCCACTTTCTTCATTCCTCCATTTTTATTTATTTATCATCATCGTCGTCGTCGTCTCCTTTAGCCTAGCCGACATAAGCGTGGGACGTAAAACAAAGATTTCATTTCATCCCCCATGTTCCAAAGGTGCGCACGCGCTAGCCATTAGACCCCTAGGAGGGCAATTATATATATGGTGATCTAACATTGTAACAACTATACATAGAAGTACAACCTCATTTACAACAATATTACTAGTACTGAAATTGTATTAAAGAGAATTATACTATTAAGAAAGAAACTATGTATGTTACTTTTCTTCATACTTGTAAGGGTGTTGCATAGAGATTTAACTATACCACTTACGAGATGTAATGCACAAAATGTTTTTCACATTACGACTAGATTAACTTAAGGACATATTTTTCTACTTGGAGACACTCGTAGCAAACATAGATAAAAAAAATAAAAGAAAAAGAGAACAGGACTGTAATTCAGCTAAGCACTTTCCCCATCTTGGTTCTTTTCACTCATTTCTTTTGTATGCGAGCGTTTCGCTCTGCTTTTAGCCTCGCATCAATCTCACTTCACAACAGGTAGGAAGATTCAACGATAAGAACATCGCATTTATCATTGCACTAGAGACGACGTGATTTACTGGCTCGCCGTGCTATACTTCCCAGACCTAGCCCACCCCCTCTCCCAACACGCCTGCCATCTTTCTATTTTTCACGCTTTCCTTATTTTTCCTCTCTCTCGTTCTTGAAATAAGATAAAAAATATATATATACATACATACATACACATATAGAATCTTAAAAGAAACCATCATGAAATTTGTAGTATCGTATACTGAATAGAAAACGCTCATATATGCATAAAGATGAAACGCTGTAGATACGAGAAAACAGCACACCTTTTAAATATTTAAAGTTAGAATTTTTGATTCATGGAATACAGTAGCTTGGAAAGCCTTTTCTTTAAAAAAAAAAAATACGTTCAAAAAATAAATATGATGAAAAACCATGCATTCTTCTCTTTAAAATATTTCGATTTTAACAAGAAGCTATTTTTCTAATGAAAAACAAACAGTATTAGTTAGCTGAATTTATTGTTGAAACTTGAAAAAAATAAGAAGAAAACTGTTTAGCAATTACTATATACATATTATAAGCTAAAATTTCTTCTTTTACCTTACATGATGTAATCTAGTTTCACATAAAAAAATGTGTATGATTTAAAATTTGACGTAAATAAATGAGGACGATTTGAAGTTTGACGTAAATAAAAGAGTATTATTCAAAGTTTGATGTAAATAAATAAATATCATTTCAAGCTTTGTGTAAATATTAGTATGAATAAAAGTTTGATGCAAATAAATGAAAATGATTTCAAGCTAGATATAAATAATGGAGTATTATTCAAAATTTGATGGAAATAAATGAATATTATTTCAAGCTTCGTGTAAATATTAGTATGAATAAAAGATGATGTAAATAAATGAGTATGATTTCAAGATTGATGTAAATAAATGAGTGTGATTTCAAGATTGATACGTAAACAAATGAGTATGGTTTCAAGACTCATGTAAATGAACAAGTATGATTTCAAGCTTGATGTAAATAAATGAGTATTATTCAAAGTTTGATGTAAATAAATAAATATGATTTCAAGATTGAGATAAATGAATGAATGAATGAATATGATTGAAGTTTGATGCAAATAAATAAGTATGATTTCAAGATTGATGTAAATGAATGAGTATGATTAAAAGTTCAATGTAAATAAATGGGTATGATTTCAAGATTGAAGTAAACTAATGAGTATGATTTCAAGGTGGATGTAAATGAATGACTATAATTTGAAAATTAATGTAAATGAATGAACGAATGAGTATGATTGAAAGTTTGATGTAAATAAATGAGTATGATTTCAATCTTGATGAAAAGAAATCAATATTATTTCAAGCTTCATGCAAAATGAGTACAATTTAAAGCTTGATGTTGAAAATAAATACGATTTTAAACTTGATGTAAAGAAATGAAAGACAGTAGATTATCGCTTATGCGTGGGCGGATTATACGTTTTGCGGGTTATTCGCGGTATTCTTTTCTTCTTCTTTCTTTCATAAAATGTTATTGAAAACACTTTAATTACGAACAGAAGTGTTTTAACACAGAGAAAAATAGCTGAATGATTTGTGTGTGAAAAACTAACAAAGCACAGACAATTGCTGTAGAGTTAATTGTGAGTACAGAAAACTGCTTTAATTGTAATATGTGAGGGGCCCCAACTATAAATAAATATTATTCGAAAATGAGTGTTATGTTTGTTTTTGTCTTTCTCTTGGCTATTTGCTCACTATCCACGAAATTTGCTTATCTGCAGTTGCCGCGTCACCCAATTCCACAACTAATCAGTTTCTTTACTGTATATAACAGACCACAAATGAAAGACTTAAATTATACATGTGTTAATTAGGTAGCAAAATTTATATATACATGGATTAATTGCAAATCGGGGACATATTTCTTGAAATGGAAACCGTACAATTAGTCAGGTTTCCATCGGAGGTAACTAATCCGACTTGGGATTGAATCCATGATCCTATGCACAGAATGGATGCACGTTAGCCATTTGGTCACAAAGAGAAACATACTACATAGTGAGGCATTAAGTTGGAGTATTTGCTGATAAAGAGTGTCCCATAAAGAAGGCGACTTTTGAAGTGCCTGCCATTTCTGTTCTAGTAAATTGGCAGCACTGAACGTTACACGATTTTTATCTGTTGTCTTTGTGGTTAGTAGTCACGGAGCGCCGAATAGCGTATGATCATTATCTGTTTTCTGTACGGGTGGGAATGGTGCCCTTCAACGACGGAACAGCGTTTTGTCATAGCGAAAACTTATTACCAATGTAATGAATATTGTGCAGAGACTGTTCGCGAATTCCACGGAATGCTTGGTCAACTTAAACACCGAATAAGTCGATTGTGATGACGCTGACCAAACATTCCACGAAGTTTGCAAACAGTCTCTGCACAGCATCCATTACATTTGTAGTAAGTTTACACTATGATAACTTGCTGTTAGCTCATAAAGCGCTCCATTCCTATCCGTACAGAAAACAGATGATGTCATGCGCTATTCGGAGCTCTGTGACCACTAACCACAAAGACAACAGATGAAAATCGTGTAACATTCACTGCTGCCAACTTACTAGAAAAATATGGTGGACATTTTAAAGTTGTGTGTTTTACGGGGCATTCTTTATAATACAATTTTTTTATACAGAAACTAAACGCCATTTCAAGGAATTCTTGTTCTCATTGTTTGTTAGCTAGACTCAACTGACTTGGAACATTGAAGTCAATTCAGCACCAATACAGTAAATCTACTCGGGAATTAAAACTTATTTTGCTACGACTGTTTTCATTAATTGATGTCAGCACTATTACTATTTTAAGTTGTAAAGTAAGCTAAACTTGAGACTGTAATTGGCCAGCAAACGGCACTGCTTTGCGTACGACACGATTCTCAACGATTGAAGTATTGTTTCTGTTCTATAGAATATAATTGTGATTAACATATGAATTTCGAAAATAATTTCAGTGTGCAGCAGTGATCACGTATAGGTCTATTGATTAACTGCTAAAAGAATGGAGATTTAAAAAAATATACAGTAACCTTCCAATATGAATTTGCTCCGTTTCGTCCGTTATAGTTCAAAATAGGTCGAGTCTCAAGGCACTTGTTCCCTTTAAAATAATAGAAACTGGATATTTCCATTCCTGGGTCACATGATCTCGAATGATTTTAATAGTAAATACACTGGATTTTAAGGTAAAATATTAAAAAATAATAACAATACTTGAACAAAAATGAACCGTTTTAGGGCCATGGTGAATACAGTATGCAAGAAAATAAGACAAGACAGATACAAAGGCATAAAATTATAAACGAAAATTACATGAGATGCTTTTACTACAGTTTTAAACAACGAACTGACGGATAAAGTACAGCGCAGGAAAAACGTACACAAATACATGCTGGCCATTCGGATTCCAAAATAAAGTTCGTCTAAGTTGCTCGAATTGTAAGACCATTCGGATTTTGGGGACAACATTGTGTTTACTAATTCATTAATTTAAATTTTTCGTTAAGACTTGTTTGTGTACCAATTCCATTAATATCTTCTGGCTACCATAACCGGGTTGCTCCGACAGTCAACTTTACAGTAGTGGTCGACAATGCCCTGCCCTCTTGAAGTCGATGGCAAACTAAACACATAGACGATTTCCAGACATTTATTTTTTTCCACTTGCGATATTTCTCTTGTTGGCACAGTAATAGTCTACCAGCATATCGCGACTCCACTTGTCTTAGTACGTTTTCCATTGTAGAAACCTGCCAACAGAAACCTGCATCATCAAGATCATTGTTGACAGCTCCTGAATTTCCTAGCAAGTAGTAGTCTAAGCAAGATTCTAGAAAGTAAATTGTTCAAGTCATATTATATCTCATAGCTTTGTATAAATTTCATAAACAGTCTCTATATCACGATGATTTCCTACTTTATAACTTTCTAATAAACCATAACATATAGGGTTGAACGCCTATCAGGCTGCTATTTTCCAACCCCCTAAACTCTCCCCTATCAGTTGATTTCACTTTTCTTTTTTAAAAAAATAATTCCAATTTAGAATGCAATGGCGATAAATATACTTTCTTAGTAGTCACTAAAAAGATATTTGACAGATACTTCTCCTATGGATAAGATATTTACGTTTAGTTTACATTCTTCTCACGTAAAGAGATACTGCATTTAGGTTGTTCCATAAAAAAATCATGTACTCAAATTGCAAACCAAGAAGTAAAACAATTACCTTCAAATACACAGTATATTCTAGAAATAGTTATCACATTGGATTTTCTCTGACACAAGTTTTAGGTAGGAATGAACTCTGAATAGCAATTTCCAAACGTATCAATCAGCAAAATGTATGTCTTATGGACCCATGTTACTTATCCTCTAGAATGATAATCAGAATATTCAACTACACTAATCTTACTATTTACCGGGGATGGATCTAGTTTTATGCACAGGAGAACACCTGTTACATTCCTTCAACGTAATCGCATTCAATCTCTTATCACCTTCTGCTACACGTGTGAAAGGCGTCGTACACCGTCAGCGCGTCCACCTTTGTCAATGTCCTGCGGGGACTGTCATACGGTACGGATGGGCTTCTCTTGTGTAGTAGTGCTTCCAGCGAAGTGGTTCCATCATTTTGGCAAAGAGGTTGTCATGAAGTAACTGAAAACATTTTTGTGCACTGCACCCATGCGTCATTTCCAGGCACGTTGTTCATCTTTCTGAAACACATTTCTACGGCGCTTCCACGTCCCACGTGGCTTTTTCATCGTCTCATATTACCTTAACAGATACAGAATTCTTGTGATGCTTAGATACACACTCTCCTTTGACGTAAGAGTAGTGTTGGCACTACTTTTGGTTCAACCTGTGTACTTTCCTTTTTGAACAAAAATCATGTTGTCCATTGTGATAATTAAACAACATTATTAGCATTTAACGAGAAAAAATGTCCATAGATGAGGCATAGTGCAATTAATAGATACTATTGGGCTAATTAAAAATTACAGGGGTAAATAAATTCTCGTGCATAGTGAAAGTCCTCAAAACAGATTATGCTTTTGTAAACCTACAAATTGATTCTGTACGAAATCCATACCACCTATTAAAATGAAAATAATACTTAAGTATACACTTATCAAACATTTCATTATGGCTTAAGTAAAATGATAGTACAAAGTATG
Source organism: Thermobia domestica (assembly GCF_964235325.1). Lineage (NCBI taxonomy): Eukaryota > Metazoa > Arthropoda > Insecta > Zygentoma > Lepismatidae > Thermobia > Thermobia domestica. The sequence continues at coordinate 98,492,644 of NC_137468.1, forward strand.
ATTAATGACATAATATTAATTCTAAAGACTGAATTTTTGTTTAAGCATAATTAGAATTGGGAATTCGATTTCTGGGCTTTCGGCATCTGTGGTCAATGAATGACACCCCCCTCGGCGATTACACTACCCAATAAAAAAAGGAAGAAATGATTGGGAAAGTGAGGAAGCGGCCTGGGACCTGTATGTTAGGTGCTATCCAAGCATTTCTTGGTGTGAATGAGAAATCCCAAGAAAACCTCACTCAGGATGGCTGGTTTAAGATTTTTTTTTTTTTACACTTTTCAACTGAGAGTCCCCACAGGAAATCTAACCCGGAACCGCTCACACCAAAGTTGATTGATTGATTGATTGATTTTGGAATTTTACGTCCCGTTCAGCAGCGAGGCTATATGAGACGTGGACCTACTGATTAAAGTGGAATCCGAACCACATGAGCTCCCGCCGGGAATCGAACCCGGGTCTCCCGTGCCAAAGGCGCGCATACTAACCACTTAGCCACGAATGAGCTTCAGACCAAAGTTGAGAGCGTTAGCTACTACGCTACGCGGCGCTGTTTAACCATAATATTGTGAGTAGATGAGACACATATCATCGTTATAATAACCACCAAAAATTGCTATTTTGAGTTAACACCATTGTCTTATACGGTTTCATGAGATTTGTCGATTACTGTGAAAGTCAAAGGAAACGGAGGCTTCATTCCTGATATATCGAGTTGATGAGAAGGCGAAAGCAGATTTCACGTATCACCAAAAGGTGTTGAGGTAATGAACGCAATGAAATCTGAATAAACCTATTTGGTTATTGCAGTGGTTATCTATATATAAATAAATAAAAGTTACTACATTTGTGACTTTGTATTTCTTGAATCACCCAATCAATCCCGATCAAATTTTCAACATAGATAAGGTTCTAAACTGGGATGGTTCTCATCATTTCACTTTGACGGTGCAACTTAGGGGAGGGTTAGATATATCTTTACAAATGATCGATATTAGTATCGAATCTATAGTTTTGTGGGTCGTGAAGATGAACAGTGGCACTTCTGATGCCGTGTAAATACGAATTCAGTCCCACAACTTGGAGTGGAGGAGGAGAGAGATTTAAAAATGATCGAAAATGACCGATATTAGTGTTGAATTCATAGTTTTTTGGATCACTGAGATGAACAGTGACACTTCCGATGCCGCTTGAATCCAAATTCAGCCTTTTATGTCCAAAATTGAACGTATTCTCCCTGTGGAAAGAACGGGTACTCTGCTAGTATAAATATATAGAAGAGATTGAGTTTAACAAAAATAACACGCCTGAACGTAAATTTTCATGCGTGCTTTTCGAGAAAGTCGACAACAATGAATTTCTGTGACATTAAAAAAGCATGTCATTGATTACAAATAATGCTACTTTCTATACTTGTGGAATTACTTCTTTTTATTTTAGTTTATGCACTGTGTATGTAAAAGTAAGTACATTGTTAAGTAGCAATTTGTATTTAATATAAAATGTTTCCCAATTCTCACACACACATACATTCATAACAGTGACACAGACACTATTAATAAATGTGCATTAAGTTAAAGTGATGGTTGCTAATCTATGAACAATCTTGCAACGAAACGAGAAGTGGTTTTAAAAAGGTGCTACAACAAAGTCTTCATTCACTGTCTGTAGATCAGTCCCACGAGAAACTAAAGAGATGCGGGGAAAAACGGAAAAGTCTTTGCTAAGCAAGAGACGAGACGAAGAAGAGAGAACACATTCCGGCAGTTAACACCAAATCTTCTTCTCTCTCCCAGCAAACAGGTTCTCTCGAATTATCCAACAGGGAATTTCCTATCCCAATAGCTTGAACAAGAGTACATCAGCTTTACTGACCCTTAGAGACTTTTTAAAACCTGATCGAAGTTAGATGAACTCTAGTGCAATTTGTACAGTCACAGCTAGTGTTTGCCTGTGTGATTTGGGATTTCCACACACGTCACTAAACTTCACTTACACAGTACTCACACGCCTGTTCCTCCCGCGATTGACTGTATGCATATATTTGGATAGAAGGCGGCATTGCCATTTCTACTTTCGAATTTGCATTGCTCTTCGGCTATGTAATTAATTCACTGGGACCTTTGACTCTTCGATCTTGTTTAAGATATACACATATTCTCTTTATGCAAATGAAACGGAAAACGAAGCTAATAGCTCATTGAGGAAAATAATCCAAATGTAATGATTTTTTAATGTTAGGCGTTAAAAATGTATGTACGTACAAACCTAATCGAGCAAAACAGAATTTGAACTGGTTTACCACAATTTCATTTTAATAATTGGTATGCTATGGTTGTTAAAGCAGAAAAAAACAATCAATAGAGAATCGTGCAAAAAACTGGTAATATTCTCGAAACGCAATAATAGAAATCATATCCGAAGATGAATCGTATCTAGTTTGAATGTCGTGCATTTGTCATAAATCTATCAACACGTAAACGCTGTAGAACGAGGACCAACGGGAATAGACTTCAGTAACGATAAACCAGGACAGGATTCTTCTCACTACCATAATTGAGATTTATAGAATGAGGTTCGGGTCTGGAATGGTTTCCATCATTTCACTTTGACGATACAGGGGAGGGGAAGGAGAAATATATAAAATAAATAAAACTTAACAACTCTTGATTTACTAGACCGATCTCGATCAAATTTGCCATAGATGAGATTCCGCCTGGAATGGTATTTATCATTTCACTTTGACGGTGGAACTTAGGGGAGGGGGAGGAGAGAGATTTAAAAAGGATCGAAAATGACCGATATTAGTGTCGAATCCATAGTTTTGGGGATCGCTGAGACGAACAGTGACACTTCCGATGCAGTTTCAGTTCAAATTCAGCTTTGTATGTCCAAAATAAAACACACTTTCCCCGTACGAAGAACGGGCATTCTGCTAGTTATTAATAGTAATGTTCATTAACATAAATCATAGTCTTATTTGAATTGTTATAAAAGTCCCATTTGTCGTAACTATCACTTTGTATTAATTGTTCTTCGTTCCTTGCTCCTATAGCGCAGATAAGAGACCTAATAATATTCTTTCGTGTTTAACTGTTGTTTCTAACATTATATTATACTAACTGAAATGCCTGTTCTCCGCATAAAACTAAAATGTTTATGGAAGATACTTGAATCCCCTACCAACTACACCAAAGGATATGCATTTCAATTAAAGTGTAATGATAAAAAGCCACTAGAGATGCTAGTTTTGGTATAAATTTTGAATTTCCTTATCCCCTTAGGATATATCCTTGAATTAATGTAAGACGATAAAAAAAAAAAACTAGCTCTAAGTAGGTGCTCTGTCCAAAATTAATTTCAAACAGCAGACAACGTGTCTTTCAATGTGGTGAACAATTATTTTTTAAAAAAATATTAATAGACTTTAGCAAAAGCGCTAAAAAAAAGTAGAGAATAATAAAGAGCTAGAAAGCAGAAAATAGTAAGAATAAAGTGCTTAAAAGCTGAAAATAATTCATTACTATTATCTATAAAAATTCTGAAGTTTGTGCCAAGCCAAACAAATTATTGTCTCATACAATTATCATCAAAACTAATTGCATATTATGTATTAATTTGTTTAGCTTAACAAGACTTCAATCATGTTTGTAGATAGTCTTAATTATTTTCTGCTTTTAAATGCTTTCTTCTTATTATTATTTTCTACTCCTTAGCGCTTTAATTATTTTCTACTTTTAGATGAGGTAGGTTAATATTATTTTTTTTAAAAAAATATTTTATTTTCCGGTTTGTAGTGCATTTTTGAAGTCAGCTATTTCTATTTTAAGTTTATTTAATTTTCCCACCTTTTTGTCATTCCAGTAGTTTAGTTAAGTACCGAAACTGCATGTAGGATACTAAGTTTCTTTAAAGTGGGTCAGCTTACGAAACATGCGCGACCATATATCTATCTATCTATATCAGGGTGTCCCAGGAGGAAGGGACAATATTTTGGGAAATGGTAGTATTATGATTCTAAGCAAAAAGGTTCATGTGGACATTGGTCCTGATCTCAACGGTTTGAGAGATACAGGTTGTGAACCACTTTTGACTTTGTTGCGTATTGTTCACCCTGTAATTTTTCTGCAGAGATGGGGCATAGCGGATTTGAAAAGTGATGGAATAACCTTTCCACCGGTATGCAACTTGTGGCCATGGTGTCTTTGAAAAGGGGTTATTGAAGGAAAACTAAGATTATGTAAGGGAATTGGATTCCAACACTGGTTTCTAAATTTACCTCCATAACTTCCCTTCCAAAGACACCAGTGTCACATGTTGCATACCGTTGGAAAGGTCATTCCATCACCTTTCAAATGTGCTGTGTCCCACCTTTGTAGAATTATTACAGGATGAAAATAGTTACAATAGATACAACTTAAAGTTAAAAATGGTTCACAACCTATAGCTCTCAAACTGTTGAGATTTCGACCAATGTTCATATGAACCTTTTTGCTTAGAATCGCCGATACTTCATTACCTCTTTCTCCTGGGACACCCGATATATATAAAGAGAGAGAGAGAGAGAGAGAGAGAGAGAGAGATTAATCGGTCTATGCATTACAGAAATATGCGTAAACATGCACACGATATTAACACTATCATCTGTTGAGGAATTTCATGGTCTAGGAACCTGCGAAAAAGTACACGCTTTGAAACTGAAAAATCGGTATAGCTATGTTGAACTTAGTATGTGTGAACATCCAAAAAATGAAGTCGGTTAATTATGATATTAACATTGTCAGCCGTTAATCAGTTTCATAGTCTAGCTCTGAAGATTTTATGGGTGAACATAGACACAACTAGACACATTTATATATCTATCTATCTATATTAGTACTATTTTGTTTAGTAGAGTGTAATAAAAGTCTGGAATATAAAACCCTTCATCTATTTTATTTACAAAATGGTCTTGCAGTCTTCTTTTATAGACGTCCTCTTGCAGGAGAGGTCCGTGAGGGAAGGTCGGCCATTTTCGGTTTTCTTCCGATCCTTCTTCGTATTAGTCTTCCATCGTCTGCTGATGTTTATGTTTTAAACACAATAACACATGTCCGTGATTGATGCATGTGTTTCTATGGTAGTTGCTTACACGTGATGGTATGGAACCTTACTATATAGAAGTTTATATACCGAGTTTCATCTTTCCAATTTTAGAGGCTCCTGAGATACTAAATTTTTGCATAAAGTTTGATGCACATGCCCCTCTTAAGACACTACTTCGAATTGAAGTGACATAATAAAAACTTAGCTCGCAGAAAGTATTATGTTCCAAAATGTATTTCCAGCTCTTAAATTATGCCATCCTGCTGCCCTTTAGGGTATGCGTTTTAATCAAAGCAATATGATAACAACAGAGTTTGAAGTAGGTAATATATTCTAAAGTTCATGTCAATTGATTCAACGGTGTGGATTAGTATGATGGGTAACTATTCAAACAAACAAACATACAGTATGTTTAGCTTTATATGGATCGCTTGGATGCCAAATAGCCTAACTACAAAATATATTATAATAATAATAATAATAATAATAATAATAATAATAATAATAATAATAATAATAATAATAATAATAATAATAATAATAATAATTTAATCCTTTCATTCACTTCTACAGATTGACACCGTTTTAAAAAATATTTTCGTAAGCAGTAAATTACAGAAACATAAACTACATAATTGTGATTTTGGTTGCCAACGTAACGGAAATCTTAATTGGTCATGAGATGATGAAATTCAAATTTCACTCCTGGAATATTTGAATTTAGGACTTAGGCCACTTTGCATTCAGGCAATCCATACATAAAATTAATTTAAGAAATTAACTAAATTTGTCCTTGTAAATCGTCAAACCTCTAACATGATGTGCTTGAAGTATAATCTACTCTTCAGGATAAATATAAGAATATTGAAGTTTATTTTAAATTAAATTAAATTAAATTAAACCGCAGTTCTATCCTCATTAGTTCCTTTCACTAATTAGTTTTACCTTTTGCTGTCTTTCTTATTCTTTTCTTTTATTAAAATATACTTAGTTTTGTTGTTCTCGAACATTCTATTACACTTTCTGACTCGTGAGTGGAATCAGAAGAAGAAAATATGGATCTTTCTCTCTCTCTTATCCCTATATCGGGGAACGCATTTGGAACTTCTACGAGAGCAGGTAAAATAATCTGGAGCGGATATGGAAACGAGGATAGTTCCAGGAAACGTCTCTTGGAGAGAGAAGGAGATGAAATTCCGGTAAGTAACAAGGTAGCGAACGGAGGAAGGCAGAAAATGAAGAACATAGATTGGTTGGGCAAATATGCAATGAAGATTGCTTATATAGAAATGGATTGGATTTTTTTTCTTTCCCCTCTTTTTTTAAATAAAAAGATCACGTGAATTTTTTCGTAAAAAAGAATTATATATATATATATATATATATATATATATATATATATATATATATATATATATATATATATATATATATATATATAAGAAACAGTATTTCCAAATAACACATCTGTCACATAAGTATTAAAATTATACGGCATGGAATGATTAAGTTATACATTTTAAAAAACACGAAAACTAAAACATATCGTGCAGATCTGTCTCCACTGAAGAAGTAAGGATTATTAAAGAGGCAGGCAAAAATCAAATGAATTTAAGCACGCACATTAAATTGAAATATCAATGTTAATATTTTAATGAAAAACAGTTACTCGTCGTTTCACTTTTAGAAAGGTTGAGATTATGGATACAATCTTGAATCGTTTTGCGTCCGACAATTATGTCCATTTAGGCTAACAGGAAAGCTTTTAAGAGACAGATAATTAAAGAAATTAATGAACATGAAAGAAAGGATAGAATGAGAATGTAGGAGAAACGACTAAAGAACTCATGCACACAATGTTATCCAACACAAATTCACAGATCTGGGGTCGAATCGTTCGTTCACCGCACCAAAGCTGAATGCTTTACCAATGACCCGCTGTGCCTACAACAAACACTTTCGGTATTAAATAAAATATTGCTTTTACATTAACAATCATCCTGTACTAGAGGTCTCAGAAACTCTTGCGCCTATATACTACTTTCATTGGGAAAACGATTTTGATGCATTGCTATAAGGCTTTGCAATATAATGTGACAGACACAGGCTAAAAACAAAATCAGTCCTACAAACTTCCAGTTACTATAGATGGCTTAAACAAACGGCCGAAAGTGCGCAGAGACTATTTTTAAAGTAACTTAAACCGATATTCGCAAGAACTAATGAAGACTTCAATAAAATAGATATGAATTCGTACAGGTGTGTAAACCATGAAGAAGGGAGGGAATCTTGGACCCAAAGTATATCACTGAAATTTTAGGAAGACAAAAACGCAACACTGAAATCAGTCAACAACAAAATATTTATATAATTGGCAATACGTTTCCCGATTGCAGAAAGAAATCGCCTTTCAAATTGATATTAGCAGATCTTCATTTTCAAAGTACACACTGTATTCACTTATTGTTTAATCGCCAAGTATAATCATTTAACGTATTTATTTCATGTATTTTCGGCTAATTGTTCTTCCAAATAGAACAAGAATTACCGCTAGAATTAATTTTAAAAAAAAATTAGTGATATTTCTATTGTGAAAATTTGACGAAGTCCAAACCCCAGTTTTATGGTCAACAAGTCAGGAACCAAAGGTCTACCAGAAAAATATCTCGCACGCACTGTAAGCAAATCAAGGTCTTTTTCCATGCTAAATTTATTCAAGATTAAATGAATTCCTCAATAAGGGACGATTATGTGCGAAATTTACACAAGAACAACGATTTTAATCAACAGCGCACCATAAGCCGGATTATTGTAAATCAGAATAATTGTGAAAGAAGATATTTATTTTATCATATGTTTATTGTGTGGGATACGTGTCACGGCAATTAAGGTGGAATCATCATAGACATTAGGTTGGGGGCTGGACTTGCAGAACATCTATTTAAATAACTATGTTGGAATCTTGCGCCATCTACACAAAGAATTATACGGCGATTTTTTGTCGCTGAAAATATTGCTACACTGACTGCATAACATCCAAGGTTTAGGAACAACTTACAAGCCTGCTGTGATAAAAGTGTGACCATACAAGCTCCAAGTTCAAACTGAGAAAGAATTATTAAAATTTCAGTATATTAAAACTTATGCTAACGCTTAGAAACTTCTAAGAAGAGAAAACTCTAACAAATCCATTACTTGGTTTTTCATTTGCTGTAGGTCATTGGTTGTACAGAACATGGGTGTAAAATCTAAAATTTCAAGATTTTGCCTTCCTCAAGATTTTGAAAAATTTGATCATGTCAAACAAGAATTCCTATTTTATCTTCATCGAAGTTGGGTTGATGATATATATTGCCATCAAGACTAGGCAAAACACGAATCGGACAGATACGAAAGAATCGTTTTAAACTACACATGAACCTGTCACTCTCTCGTACTCTGTTACTACAGTGGTCCTATAAGTAACGTTTGTTAAGTGAACTACAACACGCCTTTTGGCAGAACACTTAGATAAGACATGACAAGATAAGTTATACATTTCGTTTTTCAATACAAGAAGACATCAAAACAAAAGTGTTGATTGCAATACAACATCCAGGAATGAGAGTTCTGTTTTGAATCTGGTGGTCGGATTTGAGAAACTGATAATTGCTGTTGTTGTTTGCTAAATGTGAACTATTTATTTGCTTGATTCAGATGTTCCACAGTCGTAGAAATCAAAATCGTAATATATAAATTTATTATACTAGTAGGCAACCCGTAAAAAGTTATAGGAAGAATTACTCTAAGATACTGACTGTAATAGACATATTTCGAACCGGTAGTAAATACAAGAATAGACAGGAACTTGTGCTATACAGAATGATCAAAGAATCAGACAAATTATGGTGGTACACCAACTACAACAAAGCATACTGAAAATGACAATCATTCACTGAGTCACATTTTTGCATCTGTCTGATCGTGTTAAGGTGCTCTGAAGATATAATGATCAATACGTTTCATTGAGTTTAGCAAAATGATTGGATGGATGTAGATCCTCATGCATTTTGGAGGAGGAACGGGCTGGGAAAGAATCGACAAAAAACGAGTTTTCAGGAAACCCAAAAGTTTAAGCTGTATATACTCATTACACTACCTATTAAGATGAAATCCATATTGAAGTATAGCCTCATAAGCTTTTCATAATCACACTAGCACGGTGACAGCACACCAGTGGTCGCGAAACTTATGAAGCTTCTGAGCTATCGTACAGTTTATATAAATACTGTGAGCTACCAACCAAAAGAACTACAAACTTCTTTTTTAAACAATCTTACATTTATTTATTGCCTATAAACTTACATTTCTGGTTAATATGAAATCAAACTATCCAAGTTAGCAAATGTCTAATGTACACACGAAAAACATAACGTGCACAACTCCCACGCGTATACAATCAACTGTGAGATGAGGCTGACAATGCCAGTTGCGCGGGAGAAAAAAAGCAGTTGTTATCGTCAGCACCCCCTGTCGTTGGCGTTAGCTCAGTGGAGGAATCAAGGTTAGTCAATCGGAACGTTAAGAGGCCTCATCCCGGCGAAATTAAAATACCGCTAATTTTACAGTAATTATGTGATATCTTCAAATAGATAAAAGATAATCGAAGTGTGGAACAAGAGCGCCCTAGGCAATACTATTTTGCGTGAGGTACCGTTATCACAAGTCACCTAGTGGCTTTCCGTTTTCAGCCGTTTAGAAACGCGAAAATAAATACCGATTCTGAAAATGGCTCGAAATCGAAAGCAGATAAGTGAGTTGTGATAACGGTATCCCATGTAAAATAATATTGGCTAGGGCGCTCTTGTTTCACATTTCGATTATCTTTTGAGGATATCACTTAATTACTCTAAAATTAGCGGTATTTTAATTTCGCCGGGATGAGGCCTCTTAACGGGATCTACCAAAAATGTTCCTGCGAGCTACTAGTAGCTCGCGATCGACGGTTTGGCGATCACTGCAGTACACAGTATAGTTCATGTCATCTAGCCCAATTATTCTTAACTTGTAAACATTAATTTTTGTTTAACTATAATATTGTATAAAGATAACACATACCAATCGATAGGTGATATCGAGCTGAACAAAGTTTTAAGCTTAAGAATCAATTATCATGCGTAGTTTTTTGTTCATGGCGCTGAAAAGTATATCATTCACTGCCAATGATAATTGATAGTTTTTATTTTGCTGGGATAGATTATTACCTTATATATGTACGTATGAGTAAAATGATACAGTGTTAAGTATATATTATTATCTATCTTCTTCTAACGGTGACACACAAATACGTAACAGTGACACACAAATTTCTAACAGTGGTACGCATACTACACTTAAATCTATATTTATAAAAATAGAAGTGACTATTTTTGTGACTTCATAACTCTTGAACCACTTTACCGATCTCGATCAAGTTTTCAACATAGATGAGGTTCCCGCCTGGAATCATTTTGCTTTGACGGTACAACGTAGGGGAAGAGGGGGATATTATATATATATATATATATATATAAAAGTTAAACTTAATAACTCTTGAACCACGAGACCAATCTCGATAAAATTTGCCACATAGATAAGGTTCGGGTCTGGGATGTTTGTTATTTCACTTTGACGGTGCAACTGAGGGGAATGGGAAGGGAGTTATTTAAAACTGATCAAAAATTACCAATATTAGTGCCGAATACCTATTTTTCAGGGTCGCTGAGATGAACAGTTACACTTCCGATGCTGTTTAAATCCAAATCCAGACCCGCAACTTGGGAGATATATAAACATGATCAAAAGTGACCGATATTAGTGTAAAATCCATAATTTTTGGGGTCACTGAGACGAACATTGACACTTCCGATGCCGTTTAAATCCAAATTCTCCCCTTCATATCCAAAAGGAAACGTATTCTCCACGTGCAGAAAACTGATATTATGCTAGTAAATGATAATAGAAAACTCTAATAACCCAAAGGGATATTCAAAATTGTATGCCTTTGGTATCCTGCTTTAGTTATTCAAGGAAACGATTGCTGGTTCTTTCTTTAATTAAAAAGATGGCAACACCGTATATATCTTCGTATCTAAAATTCGATCTAAGAACTTGAATAGTAGCGCTTCACCAATCGTAACGTCCCCCACCTTCTCTTTCCCTTCCTCACATCCTCCTTATTTCCAATTTCCTTTCTTACTCCCATCCCAAGAAGAAATCAGTCAGGAAATATTCGTTAATTTTTTTCCTTGTAAAAACTGTCACCATCTTGTTTTTGTCTTGTACAGGCAGAAACATTATTGTTATTTTTTATATATATATATGTATTTGTTCTACGTATACGAATAGCTGTACTCTCTCTAAAAATTTATAGCTATATCTCTTCCGGGAACAATGGTCTAGAATATGTAAAGAATCTAAATTTGATTACTGAATTCTTGTTCCTTCTTATATACATAGGTAGAAATTGAGAAAGAAACTTAGTTAACGGAGATATAAAGCTGTTCTTGGAAACAAGGAAAACATAAATCATAACACAATAAATCATTTCAGTGACGAGGAACCAGAAATGTAATTTAAATTGGAATCTCGTATTGTGTATAATAATATTTTTTGAACATTAAACAAACAAAAAAAGTACATTTGAAGCGGGAAGACAATCACATGAAACTCATAAAAACGTATTCTATTTTATATGTATATCTTTCGTAGGTATACAATGTTTCCTCTTTATAATATTTTATTGGTTTATGTTTGAGGGTCTGTTATTCTTTCGTGAATAAAGTTGAATTATTCTAAATGTTACGAGCAGTGAACAAATTTAAATGTAAATATTTATCTACACATGAAACTGAAATTATTTGTTTTTGTTTGCAACTTTTGGTGTATATCTTGGGTTGCTTGGTGTACAGATTTACCATTATTACCACATGTATTATTACCCTGGTAGGCCATATTCCTCAAATTGATAGGCTTGTAAAAAATAATGATTGTCCTATGATATCTTTAATTTAATGGAATAATTGCGTTCTTTAATATTCTAAGTGTTAGAAACGTTATGCATTGAACTTTTAATACAAATATTTTTGAAGAATTATTGTAGAAGGTAGTTTCAAAATATAACTGAAACAACTATATGTTCTTACCAACTCTCAATAATTGTAAAAAAGAATGTATATCCTTAATTAATACATAGAAACTTAGACATACACTTAATTTCTCACAAAATCACTAATATCAATCCTATCTTAAGCTCCCAATAATCATCCAATAAGCGATCCCATAAGAATCACAAAGAGACGCCAAGCAATTCCTGAAACTCACCTATAAACATTTGAGATAAGAATTAATCGGTGTTAGAACATCCGACCATCGGAAGATTAAACACGAATATGCTTCAGACCAAGCCGTTCGACCATCACAGAACACAGACCGATCAGAGGAATGAGTTGATTCACTTGTGTTGTCTTTCAAAAACTTTGCTGCTTTGCAGGAGATTTCTTTGGAACTCAGGACCCTGTTGGGGGCGAGAAGGTCTAGGATATGTAAGTACTACATTTAGCATAAAACTGTATCGCTTGGCTGCTGACAGACCTGACCCGTAAGGAGAAACATTCATTCATATTCACACAATTCATTTTTTCCAGCTAATACACTACTCAAAATGTATTAACTTTTCCCTCTAATTTCTTCATCTAGCTCTATTGTTACTATTCAGGTTTTTGTCAATCTATAAGACCTTGCCTGTTACAGCACATTTACGCCTTAACTCTTTTGGAATTTTTGGTACGAATCTATACCATGGCGTAGTGTTGTCTTTGACCTCTTATTTAAGTCCTATAACAGGCATTTAAGAAGGGTAATCAGTTCGGGAAGAAGAGTGTGCAACATCTCATTATTGTCTTTCAATTTACAATTATTTTTATCAGATTACTTTTAATTTTAAAATAAATTACCTCGAAATTACTTCTGCCTCCCCAACAGTTTTGTAGTACTTTCTGATTGGACCAATCTTCTTCAATTCTCGCCATATATAATTTTGAACGCTTCCAGTTGTTCGAATGTCTGCTCCGTGCAGTATAATGGGGAATAATTTGTCTTTTTCATTTTTTTTTGTTTAGTGAACAAAATATACTTTCTTCTTCTCAATCCTAATTCTCAACTTATTCCTCCGCTCAATCTCTTATTTCAGTTTGCCATAACTCCTTATTTAACTGCAGGGAAAGGAACTATTCACACTACTTCTGTTTTACTGGTTTAGTGGCCCCAGTTTGAGTAAGTAAGTAAGCACTGGCACCTGAAGTTGGGCAGAACACACTCAGATATAGATAATAACCTCATTTCTTTCGCTGTTATTATTTATGATTTAATTCCTGTTTACGTAAGTTCTTTCACTATTTCTATCCATGCCTTTTATTTCCCATATTAGTAAGTTCTTAAACTATTTATACTTTTATTTTCTATTCACATCTTCCAGATCTGTTACTAGATAGAAATGACTTCAACACTGTGTGTGCCGATATCTTCGGAAAAAAAAAAAAGAATTAACACAGTAAATAGTATAAAATCTGCCTTGTTTTCTTAATTCTTTACCAATATATATTCTTTACCAATATACAAACTGTGCCATTAAAATTAGTTCTGCTTGTTAATACTTTTAAATATATTTTCTTAACAATAACACTTTTGATACAAAACTACATAAACGATACAGTAATTTAATAATTATAAACGTTCCTCGTTGAAGAAGATAATTATTGTCGTAATTAAAAGGAAAATTGAAAACACTATATTGGCTAAATTTGATTGTCTAATTTGTATCGTACACTAAAAGCAACCTTTATATAAAATTATATCATACCAAAATGTTATGATATGTCATATATAGGTAACTTAATTACTTTTTTATGTGTTTGTCTCTCTCTCTCTTCTATATATATATATATATATATATATATATATATATATATATATATATATATATACAATTTGTATGAGTGTATAGGGTGTGTGTGTATGTGTGCATGCGGTATATACACTCTTTCACACAAATATTTCTTGTTGCTCCCGCCGGGCTTATTGCTAACGACGAAACTCCAAGCCGTGTTTCCTTCTTTCACTAGAACATCTTTTGTTTCGTAAACTGCACATTTAGGTCTCCCATTTTCTACAGCATCTCTCTCTCACCTCCCTAGAACCTTTCTCTCTCTCTCTATGGGTATGTATATATATATATATACTAAACCAAGTTCTTGCAAAGCTTCAGTTTACACATGCCCATTACACATTCTTCCCCCTTTTACCCGTTTACATACTACTAGTACTACTACTACTACTACTATTTCTACTAGCTGCTGCTGTTCGTTCTACTATTATTATTACTGCTACTACTGCTATTACTAATAGTAGTACCAGAATTACCCAACACTACAATTTCAAAATGTTGTATTAGCATGTCTTCTTTTTTGCCACCTACTAACACAGTCGTTTTCATGCCTGTTTTGCAATAGAGCAACTTGCCGCAAACTTGCTTCTTAAAAGCCATGAAAACACCGAGAGAAAGAGAAAAGAATCACACGAAAAGCGATACGACTTCTCTTATAAACATGCGAAGAGGGAAAGAGAGAATGCAAGAGTATAGCGGAAGGGAACATACACCTCCTGTTTGTGGCGAACCACGACGGGTTCGATGGTATCTCTTCTCTCATACTCTTGTTATCTACTTCTAGCTAAGAGAGAGACAGAAGGAAGCAGAGAAACAGCAAAATACTGGAGGAAGAGGATGCATAAAATGTTGTAGAAAGGAGAGCTCCAAGTAAATAGTAATAAAGGGGATGGGGAGTCTATTCTGAAGAAGCTTTCTCCTCGAGCAAGAAAACAGTACTGGATCCGTGCCAGATCCACAACGGTGTGGTATATGGGGAAAAAGGTCGGAATATTCCCATATTTCATGTTCTGAAGATGGAAAAGAAAAGAAAGCTATGATTTCTTTTACCTAAGTAAATAATACTTGAGCCATTAGGAATGAAATCTGGATCTAAAGCTAGTGATGTAAGTGACAGTAAATTGTTAATTGAGGACACCTTTAATTGGCTATTAAGTCGAGGTTTTATTAATACGTTATCCTCTTACGAAATCAAGTATTCCGCCATTTCCTCTTTTATTGTAAAGATAAAATCATATTTTTCTTGTGTAGTAAGGATTTCTAGCATGTATGACGCGAGCCAGACACCACAACTGTAACATTCAATAAATTCCATTAAACGCATTGAAGCCCCTGAGGAACACACACCATTTGCAATTGCGTTTAATATCTATATATAAAGTTACATGAACTGATACACTGACAAAATTACGGGTACTTCCGATTGAGATAGAAAGTTGAAATTTGGCAATGTTAAATAGCGTTAGAAGAGAAACCAACATGAAAATTATTTTTAAAAAATATTCCAGGAGTTAAGAAGGGAGGATGAAAAATTTAAATGAACGGTTTTTGAACATTAAATCTCATGTTTTAAGTGATTGGAATTGGAATTTAAAAAAAAATGAAATTCAATATACTTGTAGGTTTATGATAGCTTATCTAAGTAAACAACCAAACATAGAAAATCCAACTTTAGTGTGGTTTTATGGGAAAGTGAAAAATCACCACCATGTTATTTAAATGGGACACCCACGGTATGTACGACAAAGTCGTAGAGCATGGTACTCAGGGCAAAAAAAAAAAAAAAAAAAAAGTGATAGAACTAAAGTAATGCATACACTGGAAAAAAATCTGTAGTTTAAATTACCAAATGTCAATTTAAAATAATTTACCCTTCGTTTTGTAAAATGATATACATTTTCTTAGATTAAATTACAAAATGTGCAGTTTCTTTTAGAAATTTACATTAAATTTATAAGAAAATATAATATTTTATTGATAAAAATGTAATTTTACACCACTTCATATTAGTAATTTATTTTATAGGTATGAATTGATTTACATAGAGGCGTGGCAAACATATTGCCACCGTTTTTTGTAAATGTACCTATGAATTTTTTTACAGTGTAGTACAACAAAACAAATTTAAACGATTAAGGTCTTTAAGTAAAGGACGAATTAACAAGAAGGCAATCGCATTCACGACTTTTCTCTTAGACGAACCTTCGTAAATACACGCCAATTCGATTGATATTCTGGTCTTTCTTAAGTACAAGCTAATTAAGTTTCATTACTCCTAAGAAAGGCTACTGAAAATTGAAACGAATTCTTTAATTTAAACGTCCAATGGTTATGCCCTCAGGCTGAAGGAAACAAATGATAAATGAATGATTTTGAAAGAATTAGTGCAATTAAATTACGGATGAAAACGATAAAAATCTATGGACAAAATGTTGTCTAACACAAGCTCATAATTGCTTGAGATCGCATAAGGGCCTCCTCTAACCAAAAGTAACTACTACTACTACTACTACTGAGACAACAAGCCACCTCTCCTATAAGAAAGACTATTTTTATACTCTACCTGGCCATAGACCATGGCCTGGATTTACTGAAGAATAACAGATATGTAAACTGTAGGAATAACGCTAATGCAATAATTCAAAACATCACAGTATGCTTTCTCTGCTTAGAAAATAGATAATACATTCATTTAGATGCTACTCCTGCAGCCGGCTGAACGTATCCAAATGAAAGAAGATTGCAAATCCGCGGTAGAATTACAAACTGTATGGTCCAATATTCTAAGCATTAGTGATAAATTTATTAGTTGCGGTTGCAACGGGGAGGAAGATGGAACCTGCTCTTGAAATGCTAAACCGATATTTAAAAAAAAAAAAAGTTTCTCGCTGTATTTTACCGTTTTTCAAGTAATGCAATTAACACTGAAACCAGAAATGGTAGATTCGGTTAGAGTAGAGAGATAAGGATGGAAGGGAGGTGGACGCTGAATTCATATCAGATAACAGTTTCTCGCTATTTCTTATCATTTTCAAATTAATGCAATTAAGATTGAAGCCGGAAATGATAGATTCGGTTAGAATAGAAGGATAAGGATGGAGGTGGAAGCTGAATCCATAGCAGATAACAGTTTCTTGCTCCCTTATTGCTTTTCAGCTAATGTATTTAACATTGAAACTAGAAATAGCTGATTTGGTTAGAACAGAGAGATAAAGGTGGAGATGGACGCTGAATCCATATTTAGATAGCAGTTTCTCACTATCTCTTAGCGTTTTTGCTCCGATACTTGTTCACCGACAGACAGACAGATCAGACGGGCGGACGGAATGTAAGGTCGTTACCTATATGTGGCATAATATGAAAGTCCTACACTGTTTCCTCTTTTTTTTTATTATCAAAATAAGTAATATTTTGTGATTCTAAGTGTCGTAGTGTTAAGTTATTAATTATAGTGTCATCTCGGGATATGAACTTAATTAGTTCCGTAACGTCACTTGTCACTGAAACCGAAACCATTTTTACCTTTGAAATTAATACAAATTCAATTAATCTGTTTAGCTCGCTGTAGAAACATCATTTTTTAAAACTTATTTGTGGTTTTATTTGAGGCAAAATATACATATATAGTAATATAAAATTTGTACAGTGTAATTTTAACTTTGTGGTTGATGGTTGCTGGCACAGGTAGATAGTAGAGAAGGAGTCATAAAGAAGTTTTTTTTTTTTTTTTTTTTTTTTTTTTTTTTTTTTTTTTTTTTTTTTTGCAATAACGTAAAGTAATAAGAACAACGCAACGATAATAATGTTCACAATGCGCAAACCTGAGTAAAATTATTGCTGTTAGCGAGCTGAAAACATGGGTCCAAATCTGTGTGTGTGTAAGTTCGTGCGGTGTGCCACTCTTTCGCGAATCGAGTCAAAGTATGTTAGGAAATTATGTTTGAGATGATTTGTTCGTGACTAGAGACATTCGTGACTTGAAACACCTCTGTAATTCAAACAGAGTAAGAATTGATCCTGTTCATAGCTATTGTATTCTTTTACATTTACTTCTTCAAAAGTATAAATTAAATTTAGGTATAACAAGAACTCAGTGTTGGTTGACAGAGTGAAATGATACATATAACAATGGTGAATGCTTGTCTGGTTTCTCACTTCGCCAACACCTAACAGCTTGTTCCTAGTCCTTGCTTTGTCTCGAATTCTCTCTCTCTTCACTTAGGTAGCAAAGTGGCCGGAAGGTTCTTCAACAAAATTGCCTTTCTGCATATTCTCTCTCTTTGTTCGTACTCTCACGCGCTTTTAACCAAAGTTGGGAAATCTGTCGGTCAGAAGTACGTTTGAGTTCCGACTTCACGTCACTTCAGTTCCGGGAATGAGCCAAAAGTAAAGGAGAGAGAGAAAGAGAGAGACACTCCTCTTAAAACTTAGTACTTACTTGATTCCCGTCTCTAACCATTGTTCTGCCCTTCCCCAAAACTCAGGCTTTTGTATCCTCTATATGGCAGTACTCACTTTCCTAAGCCCGCTCCCCATCACCGTTCTGTGCCACGACCAGCCACCCACCATCTCTTTTTCACGAACAGTGACGATGAAGGCGGGTCTTTCCTTATGCTTTCAGGTTAATTTGTCTCTCCAGACATCCATATCGTCTTTCCTCCCCTTCTTCTGAGACTTGGAAATTTCTTGCCGATAAGCCTAATGAGATTTTCAACTTGCTGTTGTGAATTAGTATGAGGGAAATCGAAACTTACTTTTTTTTTCTTTCTTAAAGATATGGAACTAGGTTTTCCTCCATTAATATTTTATCACTTGTTAAATCACAGGGTAGGAATTGTCACGGAATCGGAGCAGATAAGAGATTAGTTTCTCGTGAAACTAGCTAACTTTAACAATTATTAGCAAAATAAATATCAACTAATTTTCTAAGTCATTTGCTGATGGTCAAATACCAACATCTGTAAGTTCAAAAACCTTGTAACAACTTTGGATTGGATCTAGAGTCGGATTTATGTAGTTTTCTGCACAACGCTTTAAAACCGAAGTTCCACTTATTTATTTATTTATTTATTTATTTATTTAATTTTATTTTATTTTTATATAATCTTAAGACTCTATTCATAGATTTATTAAATAATAAAAAAGGAAAAATACTAAATTCGTTTAGTATAGTGAATCTGCTTTTTTGGAATTGGCATAAAGAAACAAAGTTTGAACTGAAAATAAAAAAAATAAAAACAATTGAAATGAAAATTGTCGAGATAGCTAGAAAATTATAAGAAAATAAAGAAAAATTAAGAAATAAGACGAAATAAAAAGAATCGTTAATAATAACACGATAGAGGAACAGTGAAAAGTTTGAGCTAAATGAGGGGTCTAATTGTTCTATTTTACAACGTTGGTGCAAGTTCTGTAGAAAAATAACATCAATGTAAAAGAACAGTAGCCAGCAGCAACAATGAGATACGAGTAGCTGCATTGCAATGTAGTGGATACTTTAATTTTATAAATTATCTCAACTCGTAAGGGAAACAAAAATCATATATTAAACTAAGTTTTATGTTCAAAAATTCATTTCAAACTGTTCATCCATTTTGTTGTATAACTGTGACATACAACATCAATACGTTCATTTGCATAGGTGGGAATACCACACGATGCTAGTACGTTATAAGGAAAATCAAAGATAGCAACCAGGGCCTAGAGTTGAATGGTATAACCAGGTTATGGCGTATGCTGATGATATAAGTTTGATAGGAAATGACAGAAAAACAACAGAAAGAAATATAGAGGTCTTATTAAAGGGGCATAGGTGTAGAAATAAATTCAAAGAAAATTAAATACATGAAATTTAGCCGGGTCCGTAATACTTCAAATTATGGATGCGTTAAAATATCAAATAATACTTTCAAAAAATTCGATACTTTCAAATATCTAGTATCGATATTAACATACCAAAATCACGAGTACGAAGAAATTAAATGCCGACTGAAAACAGGAAATTTGTGTTATTATTCAGTTCAAAATCTCTTGTCCTCGCGAATTTTGTCTAGAAATTTGAGATATAGAACGATAATCATGCCTGTTGTGATATATGGTTGTGAAATATGGTCGCTTACTCTAAGAAAAGAACGTAGACTGAAAGTATTTGAGAACAAGATCCCGAGATGAATATTCGGACCCAAGAGGAACGGGAAATGGGAAATGTTGGAAACTTCATAGCGAAGAACTGCCTAAGTTTTACAGTTTACAACACATTGTTAAGGTCATCTTGTGTCGGAAGCTCAAGTGGGCAGATCATGTAGCCAGAATGGAAGGAAGTAGAAACGCTTTCAAAGTTTTTACTGGAAATCCAATCGGAAAACAACCATTAGGAAGACCTAGGCGCAGATGGTAGGACAATATTAAGATGGATCTCGCAGAAATAGGAATACAAAGTAGAAACTAAATCCAGTTGGTTAAGAACAGATGTCAATAGATAAGTTTTGTGAATGTGGCATTGAACCTCCGGGTTCCATAGGCCGCAGAGTTAATTAGTTATTTGCTAAGTGGGAATTTCTACATAACAATATACGTATTTTGATCTATCAGAGTACAGGTGCACAGGGCTGGATTCAGGATTTTCTGACGGGGGATGCACCAGTAACTACCAGTACATTTGACTTAAATTTGAATTTTTCAAATGCCTTTAGGCATCTGTGGTGTGAACGAGGAATTGCCCTGAAAATGCTAAGTGTCTGCTCTCGGTGAATTATTTTCCTTTAATCTCCAGAGAACTGACTTAAAATATATGTATTTTGCAAAACTTCACTTTCTTTTAAGCCCAAACAGATACATGACATCGGAAATTTTAGACAAGTGTTGTTATTTACACTGCCAACTTCTCACTTTAGGTAGTGTATATTTATAACAAAGGAAGGGGGTGCACGTGCACCTTTGCACTCCTCCTAAATCCGGCCCTGCAGGTGCATAAACGTATATCGAACCTAACACATATGTTAACTTGTATACATTTGTATATCAAGTTTGTATACAATCACTACAGTTAAACTAAAATATAGGGAAGTGTAATTTAGACAGTGGTGCCCACCCCCCCCTCATGTCAATGACGCACCCCCCTCAATTGTCTATCCGTAGGTGTTCTTCCATGAAAAAAAAATCTTTTCGATTAATTTTTACCCCCCCCTCAAACATATTTATATAGATTTTTAACCCCCCCAAACATTTTCAATGACGCAGTTTGCGTCATAGCCCCCCCTTGTGGGCACCCCTGACTTAGAACAAGAAGAATAACAGTGACGCATTCTAGAATAAAAAGAATAGATTGATTATTCAAATTTGTTCTTTCAAATAAATACAGCCGAGTTTCAGGTTGGATTATAGATTCACGTCTCAGATGTCTATGGACGGACACCTAATACTTAGCTTCAAGCAAAGCTAAGTAATTATTTAAAACGAAGTTCTGTTTCTTAAACTAGCTCCAATAATGAAAAATAAATGGTGTTTGAAAAGACACGAATAGAAGAATATAATGGAATACCAATATTAAACAACATAAGCATAATATTACTACTATTGAAAGGAGATTGGAAGAAACTTCGTCCATTTTCACTCTGGAATTATTACTTAAATAATTAATACTTTTCTGACCAGAATATATAAATATTTATTAAAATTAAAATAAGTCGTAACAGTTTCAATAATTTAACGTTACTTTCATCAGATATTAACTAGCAGAAATATCTTCATAACATTCTGGTATTATGTTGATATTTCTGCTAGTTAATGTCTGATGAAGATCACGTTAAGTTATTGAAACTGTTACGACGTATTTTATTTGTTTATTTTTTTTCTTTTATCAAAAGATCCAATATACAGTATTTCAACCAAAAGTTTTCTTGTAGGCTTTAGAACTACGTACAGGGTAGTTAAACCCGAGCTATAATTTAATTCAGTATGATGTCCTTATTCCGCAAAAATAAGAAAACCCGATTTAGAGGCCGTTCAAAAATGTTGTGGGTCCTGATCCAAAAACCAATTATCGGCCAAGATTGCAATATTTTGATGCATTTTTCGGATCATTCTTAAAATTCTTGTTAATAAATAAATATATACTCTGGTCAGAAAAGTGTTAATTAGAACAATATTAATTATTGGAAGAAAATGTAAGGGTTCATTCTTGTTTACTAAATTTGTATTAGATTTAGAAAGGTCAGTATTAAGGAAGCATAAAATAAAGTTGAGTACTCGTATTCAAGGAAATTGCCCAGGAGCTTAAGTCCCTTTTCTGAAATTCACCTAATATATTTCTTCAGAGTAAAAAAGATTATATAGACAGTAAAAGATTGCATAGAGCTGACAAGAAACTAATTTTACATTATTATTTATACAATAAGGTTATTTTTTAGTATGAGGAACGTGAGAAATGTCCTTGGCTACGCCACTTTTTATTAAGTGTATTTAGCAAAATTCAGACCTATTACTTTTAAATAAATCCTAAATATAGCAATAAAATAAGCTAGTTACTGCCACTATCACTTCACACTGAAGTGCGATGAATCAGTGGCAAGTGATAACTTATTCGAGTGTTAAGGAACATGGGGTCAATCTCTCAGGTTATGTTAAATAATGGTGAACATTACTATTTTCTCCTTGCTCACCCGTTTACTCTCACTGTTTCTCATTCCAGAAATTCTTCATCACTAGTAGCATAGTTCATTATCTTACTTAATTACATCTGGACCGGTAGTGCGGTACCGTAATCCAGCTCTCTTAAAGGCAAAATAGTGTGGTGGGGGACGCTCAACTACGAGGGTTGATCTTTCATGATTGTATAATATGTGCACTTGCCAACAAGGTCGTGATTCGGACACCATTAGTAGAACATAACCCAGAAAGCAAGCAGGTCTAAAGTACATCTAACATTGCTCATAATTTTCCTTGATAACCTCAAAAATCCTGTGTACGTGTGTGTGTGTGTGTGTGTGTGGCTTTGCGAATTGTAAATTTCAAGTCATACTTGGAGTCCAGATAGCTTTGACGTATAAATCTCTGTATGCTTAGACCAAATGTAAGAATGAAAGCTGCGCAAATGTGCTTGAATGTTAGACTTAGCCTTAGAGGTTCTCTCTGTAAATAGCTTTGCCAAGTGTAAATTTCAAGTCATGCTTGACAAGTGTATTAATTTAAAGGAATTTTAAGACTAGCCTTATATTATGTATTATTGTCAAGTCTAAAACAAACTTGCAATCGAGGAACTAGCAAGTTTGCTATAACCTTGGTTAGTTCTGCAGCCATGTAAATGCAAACTTGTGCAAGCCTACAGACGTGACTATAAGGTGTAAGTAAGGCTGTTAAAAGTCTAGAATGCTACTAGGGAAGGATGTAGAATACAAAATACTCGAACTTAACTTTAGCTAGAGTACATTACTTTAAAATGTTATAATTACAGATTTACACCAACACGTTCATACCAAGTTACTTTACAAAATATCTAATAAGAGAAAGACAAAAGTAATTTAGTTGATGCTTAAATGAGAACGAAGTGGTTCGTTATTTAACCTAAAGAAAATCACTGGAACTGGTGAATTCGATTCGGAAATGTTCAAACCACTATATACGTTGTAGTGACAAGTCTTTTAGTATTTTTTACTTTTTTCCCTTGTACTTCTTTGATTCCTGTGAGTTGTCCTAAGAACAAAAGAGGTCTAAGTATCAAACTAAGTATTAAAGTGACGTAAGTATATCGTACGTAGCCGAGAGAGAGAGAGAGAGGGAGGGAGACAACTATGCGTGGGAAGGGGTGGTAGCGAAACACAAGTTTCCAAAAGATGGAAATGTAGTGGAGACCTAAGGAGTGGGTAAATGGCAAAGCATCTCGATTAAGGAAGTACAAGAGAGACAAGAATAGCTACCAAAACTTCTATACTTTAGAGAACAAGAAACTTCGTTATATATATATTCGATGTATCTATAAGGACATCTTACTACAAGAAACAAGATGAGAAGATCTTTCCGAGATTTTCCAGCAATCAGACTGAACTTCACAAATTCATTTGCATATCAACACCACTACCACCATTTCTCAGCATTTTGTTTGTATTTCTGGTGAAAACTGTCCATTTGCCTTTGTCACGAAGATCAAATAAACAACTGAGGTTAATTTTATTAGCATAAAAACAAACACATATACACTACAACATAATTGTTTTCACTAATGGTAGTGACACTAACTAGATTTGAAACACATGACATGAAAATTACCAAATTGAGAAATTCATTAAAACATTAGGATATACAAAATTTATCTTACCAAAATAAATAAAAGTTTACCGTTACAGTTATAAAAAAAAGTATACTGACCGTACTGGCACATTTCTTCAATTTATCATAATGTTGTACGTTTTAAGTAATATATACTAGCAGAAGCGCTTGTTCTTCTCACATAGATAAAATAGTATGCAACTCACAGAATATTTTGGGCTATAGGAGCCATGAGATACTCTATACATTTTGAAACTTCAGAACGTGTAACCCCTCAATAGAGTTGAATTTTTTTTAAGAAAACGGCATCGTACACTATTAGATCTGGGAAAGATCTATCTCAGGGGTTTTCAAACTGTGCGGCGCGCAACCCTGGGGAGAAGCCGAAGGTTGTCAGGAGAAGTAGGTTTACCTTTAAAAAAAGATCCTACAAAGGAACATATTCATAATGTAACATCATACTTAAGTCTGCACCCTTCTTCTTTAGTAATTCACACTGGACTAGGCCTTTGTATCACCTCTCTTCCACATACGATCATTGATGACCCTTTCACCTTTGGCTTAAACGTGTATAATGCTTCTTAGATAGTCACTAATGATCTTCTATTTATCTCTCTAGAATAGTATGCCTTCTTAAATGTCTTTGGAATTTTGCGTGACGCCATGTTAGCTGATTTTTTCTTTCTCTTAATTTTCTGTTATCATTTTTGGGACGATGCGTGAGTTTTAATCCTTTCTCAAGTACAATCGCCATTCGAACAGCCTTATTTGAAATTGACCGGGTTTTATTATTTAAATTCCCTCTCTGCTCGTATTTTCATTTTAACATAAATATCTTACTTACCACATTTTATAATTATTTTCACCGGCTAATATCAGAAAAGTTGTAGTCAGTGTGTACAATGTAGATCATTTGTGTTAATGGGATATTTCCATTGTGATTATTAAATGAAACATAGTTTATCATAGTGATAGTCTCTTTTTTAGGGACACATGTATTTATGATGTTGGCACATTTCATTTTTGACAGGGGAGGCGCGTTCAGATTTTGGTGGTTGAGGGGAATCTCAACTGCAAAATGTTTGAAAACCCTTGGTCTATCTGTATTCAAAATATGGTGACTCTACGCGACTCTTTTGTATGTGAAAATCTTCTTACAGACACACATTATCTCTCTCTCTCTCTCTCTCTCTCTATATATATATATATATATATATATATATATATATATATATATACACTATGTGATCAAAAGTATCCGAACATCTGGCTGAAAATGACTTACGAGTTCGTGGCGCCCTCCTTCGGTACTGCTGGAATTCAATATGGTGTTGGCCCACTCTTAGACTTGTTGACAGCTTCCACTCTCGCAGGCATACTTTCAATCAGGTGCTGGGAGGTTTCTTGGGGAATGGCAGCCCATTCTTCACGGTGTGCTGAATTGAGGAGAGGTATCGATGTAGGTCGGTGAGGCCTGGCAAGAAGTCGGCGTTCCAAAACAACCCAAAGGTGTTCTATAGGATTCAAATCAGGACTCTGTGCAGGCCAGTCCATTACAGGGATGTTATGGTCGTGTTACCATTCCGCCACAGGCCGTGCAGTATGAACAGGTGCTCGATCTTGTTGAAAGATGCAATCGCCATCCCCGAATGGCTCTTCAACAGTGGGAAGCAAGAAGATGCTTAAAACATGAACGTAGGCCTGCGCTGTGAGAATGCCACGCAAAACAACAAGGGGTGCAAGCCCCCTCCAAGAAAAACACGACCACACCATAATACCACCACCTCAGAATTTTACTGTTGGCACTACACACGCTGACAGATGACGTTCACCGGGCATTCGCCATACCCACACCCTGCCATCGGATCGTCACATCGTGTACTATGATTCGTCACTCCATACAAGGTTTTTCAACTGTTCAATCGTCCAATCTTTACGCTCCTTACACCAAGCGAGGCGTCGTTTGGCATTTACCTGCGTGATATGTGGCTTATGAGCAGCCGCTCGACCATGAAATCCAAGTTTTCTCATCTCACGCGTAACTGTCATAGTGCTTGGAGTGGATCCTGATGCAGTTTGGAATTCCTGTGGAATGGTCTGGATAGATGTCTGCCTATTACACTTTACGGCCCTCTTCAACTGTCGGCGGTCTCTGTCAGTCAACAAAAGAGGTCGGCCTGTACGCTTTTGTGCTGTACGTGTCCCTTCACGTTTCCACTTCACTATCACATCAGACACAGTGGACCTAGGGATGTTTAGGAGTATGGAAATCTCGTGTTCAGATTTCTGACACAAGTGACACCCAATCACCTGACCACGTTCGAAGTCCGTGGGTTCCGCGGAGCTCCCTATTCTGCTTTCTCACGATGTCTAATGACTACTGAGGTCGCTGATAATGAGTACCTGGCAGTAGATGGCAGCACAATGCACCTAATATGAAAAACGCATGTTTTGGGGGTGTCCGGATACATTTGATCATATTAGTATAGATAATTTGTTAATTCCCATAATTTGAACTACAGACTTGGTTCTACTTTTAGAATATTTATTTCTACATTCGAAAAAAAAAATATGTTTGTTGCTCCAGTGTTACAGGAATATCCGTTATAAACGCAACATTTTGGTTTAAGAAAATGTTTGCTCAAACTTTGTGTTAAAACAGAACTAGATTACTGACTATGTATGAAAATAATAGATTTATGGAAAATATTTGAGAAGTACAGTAGAGCGTCGATTATCCGAAGTAATTGGGGGACATGGGTGTTCGGAAAACTGGTTTGTTCGGATAATCGAATTTACGTGTTTATTTGCCAAAAAGAAGTACTGTACAGTAAATTTATTCATAAAAAGAAGTGTGTTGATTGTTGAAACACAGCGACTGGCGGCTTGGCCGGTCAGCAGCGCCTTATGAAGGCCCCATTAAAAGCAATGTTCCGCCAGCGGTGGCTCAGTGCGGCGACTACTGTGGGAAACTTGGTTTGGGAGTGAGGGGGATGATGGACGGTAGGGTGGGAGAGTAACAGGTGCGAGCGAGTACACAGTTAGGTTAAGCGGTCGTTCGGTTGACCGACGTTCGGATAATCGACGCTCTACTGTATATTTCAATCCCCTTTCCATCTTAAAATACACACTCGAATCAAAATGCAACAATAAAAACCAAACTGGGCTAATTGCTAACAATATTCAAGATTTCATTTTAAACGGTTCAGTTCAGTTACTTCCTTGCTTTCGCCATTTTATGAACACAAAATGGCGAAATTAAAATGTTACCCAAATTGTTTGTACACTTCTACCCCTTTAGAAGCGAAATATTTAGTATCGCTGAGCCACGTTGTTCTTTAATAAGGAATTTATAGATCGTGAATTACTCTATTTTTAGCATAAATTTTGAGTGCCTCTTTCCCCGTTTGGGATACGCATCTTTAAGTTACATAATAAAAGCACAGTTCGAGACAGGTACTAAGCAGTTCATTTCAAAAGATTCATTAGTTTTCCCGTGATGCGACCACCAACAAGGTCATTTTCATTTTTTTATTGAAGTTATCTGAACAACCAAATTACAAGTATTAATTAATTAGTAGTAGTTTTTTTTTTCGAAATGTAAACACTAAACCAAATACTGACAACTTCTAATGTTTTTTTTTTTTTCGATACCTTTTGTGTGGTCCCATAATGTAGCTCTCGTTGAGACGAAATAATGCGGTGGGGAAGGGAATGTTCTGTACGAAATAAAATGTCCAAAATTCTAATTTGTTCTCAGCATTTTAGGTTGAAAAAGAACCTGAGAATGTAAGGAATGAGAATACAATATACGAGGTTCATCCAGTTTGTAAATGTCATTTGCGCAGTTTTCTGTACATGTCATTGGTTCTTGAACATAATTGTTTTTCCTCTTTTGCGCACAATAATACTGTAGTTTATGAATATCCTACGATAACAAGATCGTAGTGATGTAACCTAGTGATTGTGACGTATCTTTCAGGATAGTTTATTAGAGAAATATTCACAATCTCCGCCACAATATATCCTTTGGCCTATGAAACACTTACCTTTAAGCAAAAAGTGTCGAATGCTAAACTAAGATCGGCCGCATATTAACACAGCACAGCTGAGCACAGGACAGCTGAGCAGAGGCAGAAGGAGAAAGAAGCAAGGATGCGCAAGGAGAAGCTGAGTATATTGACCAAGGATCTTATAAAATAGAGGATCTGCCCTTACAACAAAATCTTGAAGCCATACGTCACAGTTTCACCACCCCTACTCTGCCCACTCCGCCCAATAGGATCGCAATGTTTTGAGCCAACAATCATGGCGGAAACTACAGTAGCGAATCAGGCGATGGCCGAAACGAGAGTAGCCTATCAGACGTGCCGATGCTCGGTTGTTTTTTTGGCTTCATCGATTTAATAGGATGAAGATACATATGGGCAGATCCTCTATTTATAACATCCTTGATATTGACCGTGTGTTTCAATCAGAACAGTGAGAGAATTTTGTCTAGCAAAGGATCAGGTGAGTATGCGCTACGAGGTTTTGTTCGATTGTCACAGTTTCCTGCTTGTGCTATGTCTCGGCTTAAAAACTTGCTGCGATAAAAACATGCTCTTCCGCTCGACTGTATATACGGCTAGCCTGCCTTCACTGCACATTTTTCACTTTCTACTTCTAAAGTTACATATTTTTTATTTAATTTTGAACTTCCAAATTATTTTATTGAGTTAATTTTGAGTTTAATGTCCCTTTTAGCAACGAGGTTATATGAGGATCTACTGATTAACGTGGAATACGAACCACATTAGCTCCCGCCGGGAATCGAACCCGGGTCTTCCACGCCAAAGGCGCATACACTAACAGCTTAGCCACGAAGAAGCTCCAAATTATTTAGTGTATGAGTATGGAAGGTTTTATAGTACGAGCATGTCTGTCCACCCATCGACACTATCAGAGTAAAAAAAAAAAAAAAGAAAGAGAGAGAGAGAGAGAGAGAGAGAGGAGTGTTTTTACTATGAAGTCTCAACATGACGAATATTTCCAACTTTCAGTGTTCTGTCTCTGTCTTGATTGTTCTATTAAATACGAAAGTAGTGCAAATAAGCCACTTTCTGTTTCAGTAGTGACCCCCATGGAACGAAAACATTAAGATACTACAAAAGAGTATTTCTTGATATGAACTTAGTACCCCAAGAATAGACTTCACCCCCTTTTACACTGAGAAAAATCCTTTATTAGAATATCGATATATTGTACAAATTTACGGTACCCATATGTTTACTACGGAAAATTGTACGGAGCATATACTATCCATATGTTGCTACATACATACTGCCTTTTTTCTTCTTAGATGTTACATAATGTCACTGTATGATGGCCGACACCTAACAGTCTTCTGGACAGTACATACGTATATGTATGTTACATACGTCAGCTATATGTTGTATACGTTCATCTGTGTGAGAGATCCTTACAACCTATATACAGTTCTTTCTTTCATACGGGAAGTACGCATAGATGGAACACTTAATACAGAAAATACGTATAGATGGAAAACTTATACGGAAAGTGTTCTAAAACACACCTTTTCAGTTATACGCTTGCTGCGGGATGTTACGTATACCAAAAACTACAGGATTTACGCATGTAACCTACGTCTGACATACGCCACAAACGTTTTTTTTTCTATGTAGTCTCTAGTGAAACTGGAAAGGGGAACTACTTTCCGTTTGAACATTTTGTTTGCATCAAGTATTATCCGTCGCACGAGTCTGTGCACTTGTTTTATAGTCACGCTGCTGTTGTGTTTATGTTTTGGCACTGGGTGAAGGAGGTGGTAGGAGGGAAGACAGGAATGTTTTTTCTGTATTCCTTTACAGAGTTGCCAGGACGCCTTCAGGTCAGGCAGCCATCTAGATATTTTAATGTTTGGATTCCATATCAAAATAGTTTTACATATTCCTCGCAAAACGACTTGAAATATGTACACACTACTCTCACGCAAGTTTGATTCTGTTCATGTCCTTTTGATTTTCTCGAAAACCTGACCATAAAAGAAATCTCAAGAAACTAGTACCTCTGGCAACTCTGCCATGTTGCTCCTTCCACTTGTAAACAAGAAAGTTAGTTTCCAACTTCGCCACATGAAAAATATCAGACTAGTAATAAAAATGATTAGAGATAAGGAGGAATGGATTTCTGATAAGGATTCAGCTGCCCCAAAATAGGTTTCATATTTTTTTCGTATCTCCCTATTGAAATTACAAAATTGTAGATTACTTCCGGTTTCAAAATTGGATCCCTGTAACAGTTGGGAAGTTATGCACAGTGTGAAATGAGCCTTCCGTTATGGTCACACTGAAAAATAAATTCACCTGACTAATTTAGTATCCTTTTAATTGCAGCAACATAAAGTAATTTGGCGCATACGTATAAACAAAATAATGAAATAAAATATGTTTATATATACACACACTGTATACATTTTCCCATGAAATACATTACAGAGCCTGAAGAAAAAAAAGATGATCTTTTTCTCTATTGTTTTATTTGTATTTCACTACGTCAAATATTGAAACAACATGCCATCATACAAACATAACTATTCAAAATGAAGATATGTGTACACAGATATATCTACACATAACAACAACAATAATAACACACGAAAGAATGAACCTTTTTTTACTCATTTGGTGTATCCTTTTGCCAAAAAATGAACACAAAAAGTAGAAAATATATATATACACTAGCTAACAAAAGCAACAGAATACCGTGATATAAATCAACTTTATGATGCAAAAACAAACGATATGGTCAAATGTTGGTAGTTGTCAGATGTACAGTGCAATATGGCAATTTCAAACCTTTAATATTCTTGTAAATATTTACACTGATATATAAATCCTATCTACATTGTGGACAGAAACAAACACAGAAAAATCTGACCATGCTTTTTTCTGAACATGCTATGAAATTTGTTTGCTTATTCGCAGCATATTAGGTATATCCCTCCCTCCCCAAAAAAAAAAAAAAACTGCAGCCTGGGTTATGAGAATGTATGGAATGAGAATACAATATACGAGGTTCATCTAGTTTGTAAATACTACTAACTTGCGCAGGTCTCAGTACAAGTGAAAGGTTTCCGGACCACGTAAATATTATTTTTGCTTGGTTCATAAAATAGGAACTCAATGATTATGCTACGATAACAATATCATAAAAACATAGTCTAGTGACTGTTGATCTCTATATCTAAATAGGTAACTTCAGCTGCTGTCATCTTCTAAGGTATAGGTCACAACTAACAAAGATTCCAATTGAACAATCCCCTGTAAGACATAAACCCATAAATGCCATGCTATGGTGTTTCAAATGCATAACCAATTTAAATTCCTTTGACTGCTCTTATTCGAGTCATCTCAAAAGTCATGTTTACTATTTTTTTTTTTCGGAAACGGGAACAAAGTAAAAACATTCTGAAGTACGCAAATGAACATAGTTCATATGTAAATTTCACATGTAGAGAGAAGTGAACATACATGTCCTCATCAGAAAATAGCAAGAGAAGCAATGAGTACTACGAATCATTCATTCCATAAGTATTTTACCTCGAATTACAGCATTACAAATCATCACAAGAGCAATTACAATTATGCGTAAAGTCCAGAAACACACACGAGTAGCACCTACAGTCATCGAAGTATGTATGTCCACAAGATGGCAGGATCATGACACCACAGTAACGCTATAGCACCAAGTTCTATGAGCCAAAACTGAAATACCAGTTAACGGGATGATGTCATTTAGGCTCGCAAAACAGGGCGAAATGTCGTTGCAATCCCTCTCCTGTCAAGTTAATAGTCCTCCTAATGTAGGATATTAAGGAGCGACTTTGTACCACAAGGCCTAAATGTGAAAACACTGTACTACTTCCGCACTTTCCTGCAACTACAAATACGTTAGTCAATTTGGAAGAAACGTCGCAATCCCTTTCCTGTTAAGTTAATAGTCATCCTAATGTAGGATATTAAGGAGTGACTTTGTGCCACAAGGCCTAAATGTGAAAGCACTGTACTACTTCCGAACTTTCCTGCAACTACAAATACGTTAGTCAATTTGGAAGAAACGTCGCAATCCCTTTCCTGTTAAGTTAATAGTCATCCTAATGTAGGATATTAAGGAGTGACTTTGTGCCACAAGGCCTAAATGTGAAAACACTGTACTACTTCCGCACTTTCCTGCAACTACAAATACGTTAGTCAATTTGGAAGAAACGTCGCAATCCCTTTCCTGTTAAGTTAATAGTCATCCTAATGTAGGATATTAAGGAGTGACTTTGTACCACAAGGCCTAAATGTGAAAGCATTGTACTACTTCCGCACTTTCCTGCAACTACAAATACGTTAGTCAATTTGGAAGAAACGTCGCAATCCCTTTCCTGTTAAGTTAATAGTCATCCTAATGTAGGATATTAAGGAGTGACTTTGTACCACAAGGCCTAAATGTGAAAGCATTGTACTACTTCCGAACTTTCCTGCAACTACAAATACGTTAGTCAATTTGGAAGAAACGTCGCAATCCCTTTCCTGTTAAGTTAATAGTCATCCTAATGTAGGATATTAAGGAGTGACTTTGTGCCACAAGGCCTAAATGTGAAAACACTGTACTACTTCCGCACTTTCCTGCAACTACAAATACGTTAGTCAATTTGGAAGAAACGTCGCAATCCCTTTCCTGTTAAGTTAATAGTCATCCTAATGTAGGATATTAAGGAGTGACTTTGTACCACAAGGCCTAAATGTGAAAGCATTGTACTACTTCCGCACTTTCCTGCAACTACAAATACGTTAGTCAATTTGGAAGAAACGTCGCAATCCCTTTCCTGTTAAGTTAATAGTCATCCTAATGTAGGATATTAAGGAGTGACTTTGTACCACAAGGCCTAAATGTGAAAGCATTGTACTACTTCCGCACTTTCCTGCAACTACAAATACGTTAGTCAATTTGGAAGAAACGTCGCAATCCCTTTCCTGTTAAGTTAATAGTCATCCTAATGTAGGATATTAAGGAGTGACTTTGTGCCACAAGGCCTAAATGTGAAAGCACTGTACTACTTCCGAACTTTCCTGCAACTACAAATACGTTAGTCAATTTGGAAGAAACGTCGCAATCCCTTTCCTGTTAAGTTAATAGTCATCCTAATGTAGGATATTAAGGAGTGACTTTGTGCCACAAGGCCTAAATGTGAAAACACTGTACTACTTCCGCACTTTCCTGCAACTACAAATACGTTAGTCAATTTGGAAGAAACGTCGCAATCCCTTTCCTGTTAAGTTAATAGTCATCCTAATGTAGGATATTAAGGAATGACTTTGTACCACAAGGCCTAAATGTGAAAGCATTGTACTACTTCCGCACTTTCCTGCAACTACAAATACGTTAGTCAATTTGGAAGAAACGTCGCAATCCCTTTCCTGTTAAGTTAATAGTCATCCTAATGTAGGATATTAAGGAGTGACTTTGTGCCACAAGGCCTAAATGTGAAAGCACTGTACTACTTCCGCACTTTCCTGCAACTACAAATACGTTAGTCAATCTGGAAGAAACGGTCTGAACGTCTACACGATGCCCTCATTCTTCATGACAACACAACAACCCAAATGGCAGCGTGTATGCAGAATTTTCTTGCGCGATGGAAATGGGAAGTACTTGAGCACCAACAATATTTACCAGAAATATTACCTTGTGATTTCGACTTCATGCTAAATCACATTGTGCGGAACATACCGACATTGGCATAACATTGAGTCGTGAAATCAGGGGACTTGTTTATAGTGAGACAACGGGTATTCACCTCCTTCCATATCATTGGTAGTAAATGGTGGATTCTTTGGACGACTACTTCGAAGGACACTAGATGCCACTCGTGTGTTTCTGGACTTTATACGTAATTGCGATTGTTTTGTAATGGTGTGTAATGTTGTAATTCAAGGTAAGACACAAGAAATGAACAATTCGTTGCATTCATTTTCTTCGTGCTATATCCTGCTGAGGGAATGTATGTTCATCCGACTTCCTACATGCAACGCTTCCATTTGAATATTCCAGAATTTCTTGCCTCGTTCTCATCTTCGTATATTAAAAAAATGCGGTGACGTTTCTATAAGATTTATATACGAAAAATTTAATAGTCAATATTTGCATTATCTGAATGTTCTGACAAATATAGGTTTCAGCTCCTTCACATGGTATGCCTAACTGAGACTACTCGCCAGCGTCAAGCAAATACGCGATTAAGTGATAACGCTCCCCTGTGATTCAAACAAGTGCTTAGAAAAGTGGAAGACAGAATAGTTGAAAGGGGGTAGGAATAGAGAATATGATTAGGGATATACTACAAATACAAGAATTATTTACTTATGGAGTTATTACATATATTAACTGGTATCTGCCTAGTAATATTTCTCTGAAAAAAGGCACTATGATTTCCTATGAAGTCAAGAAGTCAGATTGTTGTGGCCGATAGCGTTGTCAATACTCTGTAAACCAAAGGAGGCAAATGACTATGGAAAAAATGTAGAAATGAGAATGTGGAAGGAAACAGAAGAACCTCGAGAAAAGTCACGAACACGGTTTCGTTCACCACAAACTCACATGGCTTGGGATCAAACCACGGAACCGTCATACAAGAGGTGAGAATTTCCTAACCTTATTTCATGAATATACACTAGAATAAGATGATCTCTAGCATAAAACCCCGAAATACTTTAGCTGATCAATTGGCGATTTTGGTTTGGGTATATATAATCAGAACATTGCGAATCAAAACACAGTTTTTTTATTTTCTTAACTGAGGATTGCTACCTCCTCTTTTAAATATTTCCTCACAATCCTCACGACAACGGATAAATAGAAAACTGTACACCTCTACCTTGCGTCATATCCCGAAATCTCTTACACCGAAAGCACGCGCGCTGAACATTTAGATATATTATCAGAGTATCGTGAATATACGCATCAGAAATGTAGAATTAAAAGTCCTAAACACAGTGCTACCATCGGAAGGTTGCCTCACCATAGAACTGTGAGGAAGTGCGATTGAAGTCACAGCTACGAACTCGTGGGCAAGAAGAAAGCATTGGGCAATCCGAGCATTTTTATGTATCGCTTGAAAAAGACTCAATAAAGAGAACGTAATGACGTTGAAGGACGATTTACACTTTTGCAACAAACGGAGAAATCTTTTTTCTCTTCTAAATACAAGAAAACATCTACAATATACGTCATATGCTGCAAAATATGTCGATATGTATCATAATTCCATTTTATGCTTGTTCTCTTCTTTTTTTCGGGGAAGTAAGGCTAAATAGAAACGAGGAAAAGAGGTTTTAACTTCAACTATGTGAGATATTTAAATGAGTATGTGTTTCCTACCTTTTTCACCTCTAAATACAAGAAAACATCTACAATATACATGATATGCTGCAAAATATGTCGATATGTATCATAATACCATTTTATGCTTGTTCTCTTTTTTTTTTTTTTTTTATTCGGGGAAGTAAGGCTAAATAGAAACGAGGAAAATAAGTTTTAACTTCAACTATGTGAGATATTTAAATGAGTATTTTTTATTGTTTCCTATATTCTACTTGAAAATGATATTTGTCTGATTAGTAATTGCACTGTAGTCTTTTCAAAAACTAAAAAGGTCACGTTGTAAATTCTCATTTATTCCGTCATGGAGAAATTAGGAATGGTTATTCTGACTCTTCAAAGGAATGTTTTTTTATTTGGAAGTAAAGAGAGATAAACAGCAGAATTTTCTCTTTCCAACCGCTTTTATTTCATAAAAATTGAATAACTGGATTAAATTTTATGCATAGAAAACTATCTGTTATGAAAAAAAATAGCATAAAACCGGAAACCAAAGATAAATATTTTAGATGTTTATTTGGAAATTAAATTTAGAGCACAGTAATGAATGACATATCAATTTAAATATAAAGTTTAGTTTTATCACAAAGCAAGCCTTATATAATGTATATATGTATATATACTGCATTCCTAGTTTGGAGATTAAGAACGAAATAAATTAGAAATGGTTTTTCATCTCTAACTGCCAACAAGTAAGTTAATTCTAGATAGTAAATAAATAAATATACTTCCTTGTTTAAAGAATTAAAAATATAAATTATTAATGTTTTTTTTAAATTCTTAAATGTGTTTTTTTCTATTTTAAGCGGAATAGGTGTTGTTATGATCTCTCTCGTGACTTCAGCAAAAGTGCCTTTAGCGTAAGAGACCCGGGTTCGATTCCCGGAGGGAGCTAATGCTGTTCGGGTTCCATGTTAAGCTGTATGTCCACTCTCACATGGCCTCGCTACTGAATAGGACGCTAAGCTCACAATCAAATCAAATCAGTTACTCCATAGGTTGGTACAGGCCCCACAAACAAACAATATTCATTTCGACACAATCTAAATGAGTACAAATGTAGACTGAATATAAAATTCGTGCTAAGTGCTAAAAATGGAGAAGTTCGGTTTAAGGTAAAAATGTGTCCTATGTGCCTAACACTACTCAGTGAAAAACTGGCTATCTAGTATTCGCTGTGGAGGTAGTTCAAATAATCCCCATTAGAATGCACTTGCCAGTATGTTCCATCAGTTTTGAACATCTCGGATGTTAGCTCAATATTTTTGTTTTGACACTTAGCACGGATTTTATATTCAGTCTACAAATATTCAAATAGATAGCACTTTACTTCTGTTACTGAAAGTTGTTGACTGACATATTTCAGACAAGATCTTCAGCAAAGGAACAGAGATTATAGAATCCTACAATGGGTTAGGAGTAAGACACGTACGATATACACTGTATACTGTCAGGGAAATTCCTTTTTACTTTTTGGTTATCCATAATATCTCATTTTGCTGTTCCGTTATGTATCGCATTCTTTTTTTAGCCCATTAATACCCCTATTTAATCCTTCACTATGTTCCTTTTTTGTCCCAACGTTTTTTCTTAAAAAAAATTCAATTCAAAACTAAAAAATCTACCTTCTAAATTGTAATCGTTAGCAGATACTGCTTTCATATGATGTTCCCAACTTTATACTAATTAAATATAATAATTGTTCCATTCTGTTTCTTATGTTTTTCAGTACAACAGTCTTCAGATTATCCAATTAGAAACGTTCTATCCGTTTTTGCATATATATATATATTTGTAAAGTTGAAGACTTCTAACTTTTAGAGATATAGGATTTACTATATATTAAAAGAAAAGGAAATATGAAATAAAATTTTTAAGTTTTACGTCCAACGATTATGCTGCATAGGCTAAAAGAGACAGTGATGATGAGAAATGATGGAATAGTGGAATGAAAAAGTGAGAGGGAACAGAAGAATCCCGATAAAAAAAAACACATACGGTGTTTGTCCGCCACAAAGCTCACTTGGCACGAGCTGGGATCGAACCAAGGACCCTATGCACCATAGGTGATCGCTCTATTACTGAGCCATCACGACGTCTGAAAGAAAAAGGGTTAATTCTTTATGGATTCTGATCGTTTTTTTAAGTTTAGCGTATTAGGAAGGTAGTTATTTTTGCACTTTCTATTTTCCTCCTATCTCTAATTACCACTACTTCCCCTAAGTAATTTCTTATATTCATTATAGTTTTGAATTAATACCGATTAAAATAAAATACGATTGTATATATAGGTAAGACATTCGTCAAATTTATGATATTTGCATTTGTTCTCACCCAACTTGGTAGTTTTCCGTAGAAAGTCACACAATATCATGAGTGTAACTAGGATATGCACTTAATTTACATTATGTCTATTTTGTTGTGGAAATCTTCTCTTACGGGTCAGAGTAGAACAAAGATAACTTTAAAAGAGGTCGATCACTTCAAATATCTGGGAAGTATTTTGACGAGATACGCTTACTGTACCAAAGAGATCAGGTCAAGAATTACCATAGCCAAAGAAGCATTCATCAACAAAAGATCACTTAACTAGCAGGCTTAATATTGGACTTAAGAAGTTGGTCAAGTGCTATACATGGAGGATTGAACTATATTGTTCAGAGATTTGGACATTACAGAAGTTAGAGAAGAAATATTTAGAGAGGTTCGAAACGTGGTGTTGAAGGAAGATGGAGAAGATAAAATGGACAGAGAGAGTAACAAATGAAGATGTTTTAAAACGTATAAAAGAGAAAAAGACACTTTTAGCCAGCATCCTTCGTAAAAAGACCAACTGTATTAGACATATGTTGCGGAGAAATTGTCTCTTTCATACTACTATAGAAGGAAATATGGAAGAAAAGCTAGGAATAGAAAGAAGAAAAAAAATGATCGATGACTTGAAAAATTGAAGAAAATATTGAGACTTAAGAGAGGAAGCTGAAGATCGAGGAACGTGGAAGAAACACTTTCAGGACCAGAACTAAAAATTTAAAAAAAGTCAATCACAGGACCTTCCAAAAGGCAGAATACTTAATAATTAATAATTAATAATTAATTAATTAATTAATAAATAATAATAATAATAATAATAATAATAATAATAATAATAATAATAATAATAATAATAATAATAATAATAATAATAATAATAATAATAATAATAATTTGTTATTTTCTTCATCTCACAGGACCAGAAATAGTCATTTTGTAAATGGGACTCACCCTGCAAGCGTGGGTTTCGGTTCACTATCCTCAATTTCCTCACTAATATCAATGAAGCTCACGCTATTTTAGACTTGGTCTCGCTTGAGATGCGGTTCGATATCTTGCGCTAACTAAAAGCTGAGGCTCGCTATCCTGACAGTGGCTCGCTCTCGCTTGAATTCGAATTTGCTATCTTCAATGAGATACAGTAATGAATGACATATTGTTTAAAGTCTTTAGTTTTATTGTACACAAAGTCTTCAATAAATTTTAGAACAAGATAAATTGGGGACAATGAGAAATTTCTTTCCTCTCTAACTGCAAATAATAAATTCTAGATATTAAATATACAAATATGATTCCTTGTTAAGAATTTAAAAGAGAAACTAGTAATGTTTTTTTTTTTTTTTAATTCTTAGAAGTGTTTTTCTACTGCGAAATAGATGTTGTTGTAAGCTCAGTCACTCCATATGAGCTCTTTCGTGGCTAAATGGTTAGGGTACGTGCCTTTGGCGTGAAAGACTCGGGTTCCTACACAGCACTGAAATCACATTCACTAAGAGATGGGGCCCACTCTCCTCAATGGGGCTCTTGTCGCCAGTGCCCTAGTTTACTCAACTCATTCGGGCTTTCATTCGCTGGGACTCAGGGTATGGTTCGCTATCCACCTATAGTGCTCGTATTTACATGTGATTGCGTTCAATTATTGAGTTCGACAGTCGGGATTGATAGTATGGACATCTCTAAGACAGACAACTCTGCTGTGGCATAAAACCTCGGAAATAACTCGAGATAGCAGTAGCAGGATTCAAATCCAAGAATGCATAATTGCTATTGCATAATTGAGATAACGTTAATACGAGGAGTGATCAGAAAGTAATGTTACAAAGCCTGCAGTGAAATATGGATATATTATTTCACACAATCAATACAACCAATAAATAGTATATACATTAGGTTATTTTTCGAAACTCTCCATATCGGTTGCGGCATTTGTCGCATCATCGGATGAGTTTGAAGATACCCTCCTGGTAAAAATCTTGTCCTTGCGTGTTCAACCACATTATTATGACGTGTTTCACCTCGTCAATACTGCAGAATATCGTGCACAATGTGACTAACGCTACTACACAGTATTCCCAATTCTGCCATCAGATACCGCAACATGATTCTCCTGCTATCCTGAATCTGCTCCTCCAAGCGAGCTGTGTTCAAATCTGTTGATGCCGTGGTGGGTCGGTAACTGTGCTCCTCGTCGGTGACGTTTTCTCTAGCAGCTGCAAACTTTCGACATCATTCTGCGACACTCTGACAAGACACTGCAGTCTCTTTCAGGTGCCGGTGAATTTCAGCCGCAGTTACGTTTCGCCCACAGAAATCGAATAACTGAACGAACTTCTTCGCTAGACTAGCTTTTGAAACTAGTCGCCATTTGTGTTTACCTATAACTACCGTCTAGCACAGTTGCCAACTCAATGTATTACAATTACCACACACTGTTCACTCCTCTATAACAAACGAAATCCCAGAAATATCGGCCTTGTAACCTTAGTTTTTGATCCTTCCTCATACAAGCCATATCCGTGAATACACAGGTGTTTTAAGGGCTATGCTTTTTTCTATTTTAACGTATAAAGTACGAATACTAAATGATAAAATTTTGGGAGTCCTTAATAAAATTCTAATTCAGCAAACGCATAAACTTTTCTCTTATATAACAGATGTTCTACAGAAAATACACAATCAGCGTAGGATCGTAGAAAATGCAAATACCATTTCATTTGCAGCATTAAATTCATGTGTAGTATAATGGAATTGTGGCCACTGAGAAGAGGAAAATAGGGCGAAGATATAGAGAAGGGAGATCACATGCTTCATTTAGAGGGTAAAGCATGAATCTTTTTTTTTTCTTTCTTTTTTCTTGGAAACCAGACACTGTGTTAGACTGTGGCAGAAAAATGGAGAATGAGGAAATATTTTCTTCATGCTTTTTCCTACTTTATGTCTATTTTTTTCTTTCTTTAAATTTAGCCCCGAACTGCATTTTCCTAGTTGGCATGATTAGTGGTTAGGGTGTGGTGCGAAATGGTTTCAGTGCTGCTGTTGTATTTCATAAAATGAGAAAAAAGTTTTGGTTTTTCTTCAACATTTTTTTAAAATTCTTGTTGGAGAAATATATAAACGAAAAGAAGAACCAAGGGAAGGTGTTCAGAAAGCATATTTCGACAGAAACTCAATTATT
This sequence comes from Thermobia domestica, assembly GCF_964235325.1. Lineage (NCBI taxonomy): Eukaryota > Metazoa > Arthropoda > Insecta > Zygentoma > Lepismatidae > Thermobia > Thermobia domestica. The sequence continues at coordinate 98,533,869 of NC_137468.1, forward strand.
TGCAATCATAACACACAGGTTTTGACTACACGGTGCTCCGAGCCTAAGTACCCATTGGTTGTAATTAATAATTTCCTTTCGAAATTACACTTTCATGCCGTAAAGAAAATTAGATAATCTAATGTGGACCTTACCAATAAATACAATATATTTACAGTACAATCTCATTTATCCTTCCCTCGTTGACCCGGATCTCCGGATAATGCGGTTGCTTATCAGATTTGTAGACATTTCAGAAAACAGCTGTCGACACATGAAGATGCTGCACACCAGCTGGCATACATCATGACGTGCTTGGAGCGTCAGTCCGACACCACCCCATCTGAACTATTAATGATATAGTGTTTGCGTGCCCGTGCTTCATTCAAACGCCACACGTGTTTGAAACAGAAGACAGTGGACCAATTCTTTCTTAAGAAATTATGAGAAAAGTAATCGTAATAAACAGAAGTCTGCTTATTTAAGGACTTGTTTTGTTTATTATCCATATTACCCGAATTATCCGGATTTTCAATCTACTTCTTTGGTCCCAGTTAGTCCGGATACACGGGGTTCTACTGTACTTATATGGTGCAATGATAAAACTGTGATAACAATCAGTCGAACAAGTGTTTTACAAGATCCATGTTGTAAAACTGTTGCTGTTATAATTTTTTTAATTTTGAAATTTACGTACATAGTTTGCATGCTGGTTATTTAATATTTTTCTGTCTCTTTTCTTTGACCAACATTGCAAAACATATTTGAAATAGAAACATAAAATGTAAATTATTAAGTTCAGTTTTGTTCAACACAAAGTTGAGATAAATCGTTGTTATATAAAGCCTTTACAGTTTAAAAATAATTTCACAGTTCATATTACTGTATTTCAATAGGTGTGCTTTTTGATATTCTTTCACACATTACAGGGGAAGTCTCTCAATTTGGGAACAACTGATTTATTGTATTTCAGGGGCATCATATAGGGAAGGCAGGGGGGAGGCAATTGCTTCCTTCCAAGTTTGAAAATTCCATACTATTTAACTGATTGTACAGTAATAAAAAATGAAACTCTTATATTGGTGGAAGATCTTGTCTCCCCCTTCCCCGGTAAACTCTGAAATGGCGTTAATATTGAATTTGTTAAGAACTAGTATGCGATACTTCTGATTATAATGACAGAAGCGTGAGCATTCATAGAAAAAAATCAAAAGTGGCGCCTATAAATCACAATATAATAATTTTGTGCTGCATATATCCACGGAAAATTAGACAAAATAAAAAAAGAAATGCAAAACTTTGAAAAAATTCCAAGCCAACTGGATTTTTATGGAGATCTTTATTTTGATGTCCTCGGCATACTTTGAAAGTTACCCTTGATTTGAGACGTGGATTTTAGTTTTTACGGGAAAGTTCTAGTTTTTCTTTTTTGAAAATTACCAATTTTTCGAAAAAAATACATGGTTATGAGGAAAACTGTAGTTTATAAAATTCTATTTAAAGAAAAGGGGTCCTTACATGTTTTTACATAGAATCAACCATTTGAAAGATATAGGCTAGATGTCTAAAGAGAAATAGGATGAAGTTTTTAACTGGATACTGCTAACTAACTAACTAACTAACTAACTAACTCTATGGCCTATGGAACCCGGAGGTTCAATGCCGCGTTCAGAAAAGCTCTCCACTGACTTCTATCCTTAGCTAACTGCATCCAGTTTCTACTTTCTATTCCAATCTCTGCGAGATCCATCTTAATATTGTCCTCCCATCTGCGCCTAGGTCTTTCTAATGGTCGTTTTCCAATTGGTCTTCCAGTCAAGACTTTCAAAGCGTTTCTACTTTCTTCCATTCTAGCTACATGACCCGCCCACCTAAGCCTCCTAGACTTGACGACCCTAACAATGTTGGGTAAACCATATAAATTATGTAGTTCCTCGTTATGAAGTTTCAGCCATTCCTCATTCCCGTTCCTCTTGGGACCGAATATTCGTCTCAGGATCTTGTTTTCAAATACTTTCAGTCTATGTTCTTCCCTCAGAGTAAGTGACCATGTTTCGCAGCCATACAGAACAACAGGCATGATTATCGTTTTGGATACTGCTAAATATGTGAAAAAATAAACATAAGATTGAAAACAGTTTCGAAATATAAAGTTAATATGTTGGAGAAGAAATTCATCTAGGATAAAATTAGAACGCTCCCGCCCAGTAAAAGTGAGAAGGAATCAACTTAGTAAATTCAAATAGGGACCCCTCATTTTCTATTGCAGATTTCGATTCTACGAGCACAAATAAATACATTTCATTTGAAACACTTTTCCTCGATTCGGGATAAATGACGCGAGGAAAATTCGTTTTATGTGATAGATCAGTGAAAACTAGTTTCACTAAGGTTTGTTCAATTGGGAGCCTTCTAGGCCAGGGGATCCCATAAACTATGGATTCGCCAATAATTTCGGTCACTTTGGACATTTTGTTTTTCTTTCCTTCTCATACACGATGGAAATTCGGGCTGTACTATGACTTCGTAAATTTAAGAGATCAATTTAACTGGTTCAAATCCCACTGTGTTCTACTTTTCTATTTTTGTCTAATTATGGAATTAATGTATTGATAAGTAGAGATGTCTTTTATAGTGTTAAAATCCATTTATAGTTGATATTCAGTTGATTCAGATTTTCAACTTTATTTCCAGTATTTCCACCGGTCGTTGAAAATAATTCCTTATTTCTTTAACAAAATTGTTTATCATACCATAATGAAAAGCAGAAAATATAAATAAGGTAAGAACTTATGTAAAGATATCTGAAGTGAGGGCAAACATCATTTACAGGTGATATATAGGGAGATTGATAACATCGTTGTACACCTGAAGGGTATTTTTAGAATCAAGAAAGGTCTGTATTTTCTCAATGGTCACTTTAAAGAAATATGGAATTTTGCGCAGATTTGATATGATAATGTAGAATATTATTCTAGTTTTGCTTGTTTCCAGGTGGAATAATTGAGGTTTCTGCATAAACATTTTGTAGTCTTTTGAATCCTCATCAGATGAATCATTTTCTCTACATAAGTGTTTATAAGTAAGTTATAACACTTGTTACCATTACAGCTACAGGTTTTCATGCACTCCACTGAAGCCCACACACACTTGTAATTGTTTGTGTCCCACGTATATTTACCTGTACAAGACCTTAACTATGGGCAACTTTTAGCCATAGACACCTGAGTAGTTCATTTGGGCACCAATTTTCCATTCGTAGTTTGCCAACCAAAATGTTCGAGTTGAAGGAAGTCAATATTCGAGTCTCTAGCGTGCCGTAAAATGTATGTTTCAAGGAGTGCTCGCTTGATGTGGAGCATAAGAGCACACTTCATTGGTGGAAGATGGTCTGCTTTTTTGTGACCGATCAAATCAGCGCAAACAGCACTAATCGAAGGTTTTTGTGAATAGGTGTAGTGATTCACCACAAAATCTTCTGTGCATGCTATTGTCTCATCATCCACATTACCAGATCCTTCATTCCATGCTTTCTGTTTCCCAATGTCTGCGAACAGACTGGTGGTGATTTTTCAGATATTTTCGTAAAATGTGTGCTGAACTTTCTTAACAGGGCGTGCTAACAAATTGATGATTTATTCGACCATTACAGCACATGTTCTATTAGAGGAGATACAAGATTTATTCGAACAGCAAGTATTTACTGACGGATCCGGATAAATATTGAAGGGCGAGATTGTCCGCTTCCTCAGCATTGAAAAACTTTTTTTTTTTTTAAATTTTCCTGAAAACAAATCTGACCTTGCAGCATTTCTTTCTTTAGAGCTGATTAGGTTCTGTAGGCAAACACTGAAAGACGAACAGTTAGTTATCGCATCGGGTGGATTTACAGACTTACTTCAAGTGGAGTTATTACAGGGAGAGGACCTACCATTTCTGAAATATAGGCTCATACCAGGATAATACTTCGCACATACCACGCTTTCAGCTGCACATATACCAGCCTTCAGCTGCGGATATAAGCAGTTACTCATTGACTCTAAAGACACCGATGTTCTTGTTCTCCTTATATATATTTAAAAAAAGAAAACAATTAAGGCAGAAGAATATGGATGTCTACTAGAACAGCAATAAAATTACAATTTATTCCAATCCACACAATTGTGAATGAGCTCAACGATGAAATATGCCATTCCTTGCCAGCGTTCCATGTACTTACTGGAAGCGACACCACCAGTCAGTTCGCAAGAATTGGAAAAAAATAAAGCATGGAATGTATATTGTAAAAAAACATACTTGCTAAGTCACATAAGATCTGGTGATGTGGATGATGAAACAATAGCACGCACAGAAGAATTTGTGATGAATCTCTATACCGACTCACAAAAAATTCTCGACCAATTCTGTCTCTGGTAATTTGGCCAGTCACAAAAACTCAGACCAACTTCCACCAACGAAGGATGCTCTAATGTCCAACATCAAGTGAACACACCTACAAACATACATTTTACGGCACGCTAGAGACTCGAATATTGACTTCCTTCAACTCGAACATTTTGGTTGGCAAACTACGAATGGAAAATTGGTGCCCAAATGAACTACTCAGGTGTCTATGGCTAAAAGTTGCCCATAGTTAAGGTCTTGTACAGGTAAATATACGTGGGACACAAACAATTACAAGTGTGTGTGGGCTTCAGTGGAGTGCATGAAAACCTGTAGCTGTAATGGTAACAAGTGTTATAACTTACTTATAAACACTTATGTAGAGAAAATGATTCATCTGATGAGGATTCAAAAGACTAAAGAAATATGTAATTTTGCGTAGATTTGATATGATAATGTAGAATATTATTATAGTTTTGCTTGTTTCCAGTAATTAGTAAGTATTTAATGAAATTCGATGTAATATTCTCATAAATTCCATACAAATAGAGTAATTGAGGTTTCTGCACAAACATTTTTTAAAGTGACCATTGAGAAAATACAGACCTTTCATGATTTTAAAAATACCCTTCAGATGTACAACGATATTATCAATCTCACTATATATCACCTGTAAATGGCTTTTACCCTCATTTAAGACATCTTTACATAAGTTCCAACCTTATTTATATTTTCTGCTTTTCATTATGTATGATAAACATTTTTGTTCAAGAAATAAGGAATTCTTTTTAACGACCGGTAGAAATACTGGGAATCGAGTTGAAAATCTGAATCAAGTGAATATCAACTATAAATGGATTTTATACTATAAAAGGCATCTCTACTTATCTCAAAATTTTGTGATCTTTAACGCACGGTCGTATGAAGTGACCGGAGATCTAGAAAGATCATACAGTGCAGGAGAGCTCAAGGGAGAAGGATAACTACTGTTTTTCAAATATTGAGGAAAAATCAGCTTTTATCTCGGAAACAAAACCTTTATTGACTGACGTGAGCTGAAACTCAGTGGTGCCATTCGGAGCATCAGCATTCGAATCAAATTGCACTTTCCTTCAAACTTAACTCGCTGTACGGCTATTTTTGGAAGTAAACCTAACAATATTGGTACCGTTGAAAAGATAATTAATGCTCTACAAATTTAATCAGGGATGTTCTTTCCATATCTCAACTCATTGGGAAGATACAGAGCAAAAACGAAAATATTAAGAACAAAATATGTCAGTTTTTAATGTTTAATTTAAATTTTCCGAAAACCCGTTGGGTCTATCCAAGGCGTGAATAGACAAAATCGATAAACACACGGGATAAAGAAATTCATTAATATCTTGATTAGTTTGGGAGATATGGCCTTTTATTTGAAACGCTCAATTTTAGCTTCAGTAGAGAGGGGAGGGGTATGTACGGGGGACCTTCCACTCGCATCAAGCGACCGGCGATCTAGAAATGATCAGGATAGCAGATTTGATTATTTAGGACCATCGATTGCTTTTTCTCTCTCGAGTTGAACGAAACTTAATAACGACGTGTTCTGCCTCCCGACTATTATAAAAACATCTAAGCAATGAAGTAGAATTTATTTGAATTTAGCAAGTCTTTTCATCTTTTTCATTCTCTTTTATTAAACATTCATATTTGAGACTCATAAGAAATAAAATTACACTGATTGAGCTAGAATATAGATATTTTTGTAGAAACTATTTGGTTTAACTTGGTAAATATTTGGTCTTTTATTAGCAAGTGAATTGTACTTATTTTTGTACCGACGCTAATAGATGGTGCAAGTATCAATATTTATCGACTTATCTGCCATCTGAAAATAATCGATGTAACTATTTGATAGATTGGTAGATTAACTGTATGGTCCTTCATCTGCAATGCGATGTTGCCACATAGTGGAAGTCGCGTCTTCAGACGACCATTCGAAAGGTATACAATTATATCCCCAGATAGCACAGAAATTTTTTTAAAAATGTTTAAAAATTTGCAAAGGCAAACTAAAAAGTTTGCAAAACACTTGCCTTTTCAAATGAGAAAATTTGCCGAAAGTTCAAGGCAAATAACGAAGTTGACGCTGGCTGAGTTTGCAGCAAAGTTGCCTCAGAAAATGAAAACATCTGCCAATACAAACGAAATGTGTGCGACTGCACAGCAAGAAAGTTTGCCAGGACTTTGCTGCAAATATTTTGTGCAAATTTTCTTTGACAAAATTTCCGAAAATGAGCTGATAAATTTTGTGAAAATATTAAAAGGTTTGCAGCAACATTGCAGAAAGAGTTTTCACGATCGCAAGATCATGTTTGCTGCAAATGTATCAGGTAATGGTTGCTGCAAGTTTATGAAGTGAAACCTAACTTTATGAAACATCAACATTTTTATAATGTGGGTCCGTCTTTTCTTAGTGGCAAGCATTAAATGTCTTTAGCTACTTGCCAAAGGTAAGAAATTTACGAACGATAAACGCACAGACAAAGGATATCGCAATTTATCTACTTACTCAACGATCATATCCCTGTACTTACTCTCACACACATTCACAAAATAACGTCAGGCTGCCTGGGTCAATAAAAACATCTGGTAAGAGACCAGTGAGTTTATTCTGGAGTCCTCTGGTGTATTGGTTTTTCTCGATTCTCACTTCCCGCTTGTTTTGTCACAGTTGATGTAGAGCAGTGAATTCTGGGTACGATGCGCGCGCACTCGGTAATATCATCACATATTTGCTTTCAGCAAGTTTTTCGAAACAAGTTTTATACAGAGTTGCAAACTGTTTGCGACGGCAAACTTTCAACGCTATATTTTCAAAAAAGATGCAAGTTAATTGCAGTGGTGAATTTATTTTTACAAATCAGCGAAAATTTGCAGATCATATTGAATGCTTTTAATAAATATTAAGAAATTTTGCCTTCGCAAACTTTCAGATTGTTTGCTCCACTAAACGAAGCAAAAATTTGCCGCAAGTATTCGTGCTATCTGGGTCGTCGCATGAGAAAAAGAGGAACGTAACTCGAAAAATGCAGTTTTCGTTTTCTCCATGTTTGTACATAATTTTGAAAACCTCACTTGGTGTAAATGGGACATAACGCCATCTGTTCTCCTTGTTAATCATCTGTTGTAATGCAGCTTAATTACTATCTTATTAGAAACACATCTTTTGAAGAAAATATTATTTTTGTACTCTCGCCTGTAAACCCATGAAAATGGAGTTACGTTCTTCTGGTTCTCATGCGACGATATATATATTGCTTTATTTTGACCTGTAGAGTAGTGCTCTGTGATCCGTGGGCGCCATTCTTCCAACACCCGATATATTATAAACATATATGTATGTATGTATGTATGTATGTATGTATGTATGTATATAGAGAGAACAATTAGGAGCCTACGTGTGAAGATCAAAGTATACTATAAAACACAAAATCTTTCTCTAATTTGCAAATTGTCTGCATCGTCAGCGATATCTCTTGGTACTGACTGAACTATTAAAAGCGTGACTGACAGACTGAAGCGTTAAAATAAGGATTTAACATGTTACAGTATTCACATGCTCTATGGAAAAGGAAAAGGATGCGCAGTAACGAGGATAGCATTCTTATTTAATCATCGCAAGATTTCTCAAATCAAAGGGTTGGTGATTAAATGGGGGAACGGGATTTCTAAGATTTTTCCACGGTGAGTAACAGGGTAATTGCCGTTTTAACAAAACCTAGTGCAATAACCACTAGTGATATTGTATTGTAGAAATACACAAAAAAAAAAAAAAACTAAAATTTTCATCGCCTTACACCTTACAAATTTCACTGTGCTTACTAGAAATCGAAGAATGTGTAGAATTTGTCACTGACATGTTTTGTTCATTAGGGAAGAGTGAATTCAGTTGATTGATTTCAACTCCAAGCAGTAGGAACTTGAGGAAGTCGCATAGAACATATAAACATATTCTATAAAAATCGAATTATTTTTACGAGAGCTCTCTTGGAACAGTTCTTAAATGGAATGACTGAAGTAGCCCAAGTGGTAGAGAGTTGGCTTCGCGTTCAAGAGGTCGTGGGTTCTATTCTCGCTGCCGACCATCCTGACTGGAGTTTTCCAGGTTTTCTTCAGTCCTACTAGACAAATGCCGGGATGGTGCCAACTAAACTGGCCCTGGCCGATACTTTCCCAAAATCCTTTCCAGTGTTATTGTTGTTGTTAGATATCCAGTATAAAATGATCTCTGAGCTGTATCTGGTGATTATTAAAATAAATAAATAAATCGCAGGGGGAGTTCACTCTTTCACTGTCGACTAATTTTAAACTCAAGCGGTAAGGATTATAGGGAAGTGGCAGAAACAAATATACAATATTCAAGCATGATTTTTTTCATTTTGTTCTTCAAAGAAAACTGTCGTGGAACATACTTTCTAAATGGGGGAAGGAAACGACTTAATCCTTACTCTTAACACAATTTAACTTCACACACCGTTGGACCACAGACTGAAACTGAGGTCGTTGAAAGATTCTTTCAATGGTAGAAGTATGAGGCAATGACTTCCTCTAGGAAAATATCCCAGTTCGGCTAATCCTTAATTCAAAGCTATCGTTCCTTTGAAAGAAAGAAAAAGGGAATAACTTTTTCGCATTAAAAAAATAAGCTGGGAATCAAAATGAAGAAGGCATATATAACCTGAAGCCATTTTTAACGATTTAAAACTTGAGAATTCTTGTTCATGTGTGTCACGGCGTACTAGTTTCTACTTTAAAGTCAGCAAAAAAAAAAAAGGAAAACATACTAATACACGTTTCCCGAATTCACTTTCAATTTTGTTTGCTGAAACTCACAAAAGGGCAGTTAAAGATAACGCTCACACGATTAAATATCAACGCACGATAATAACAGAAAACAAGTTTATCCCAGTGGAAACATATTCACATTTTCCTGCTGAATGCAAACTACTACAACAACAGAAGAAAAAAAAGCACCCAAAAAACCTGCTGGACAAATGAGAAGATTTTAGAAGAAGTTGTTTGCAGACTATGTGAGCAGTACAGTATTAGGAATAAATACCATTAGCTTCATTTTCCTCTCGTGCTACTCAAAGGCCTTTTTGGTCTTGGATTTCGCAGAGAATTAGCCTGCACGCTAATCCCTAGATACATTTACAAACACAAAAGCTAATGCTACTGGTATAATCTCCTGCTTCCAACGGGATGTCATTGTGTAGCAACTTCTTTCGAGATCTGCTATAGCACATGCGAGTTCATAGTTGTAACAACTTACTTTTTTTGTCTTTTCCTTTCCAGAAGACCATTTCCAGAAGGAGACATTTCTAGAGACGGTCTCCCCTCCTATTTTCCTCAAACCCTATTTGAACCCTCCTTAACCTCTATCTTCACGCACACATTCAACAGCGTTAGAACTCTTCCTTCCTTTGTGCTGCCCTTATGTTCAGCCTTCATTTATAGCTCAGTACACATCTGTACGCTCTTGTAGAAACGTATCATGCAATATAATAGCAATTCATTAAGGTCATACAGGTAGATATACTGAATTCTAACTCCAGCCTCGTTCTTCCTTTCTAAGGTTCTACCCGTCTATTCTGCAGAGGAGGAAGGGATTTTGTATACCGCATCATCTACAGTATAAACTTACATGGATAATCCCGAAGCTTTTGTTCATTCTAATGAATCACACCTTAAGAGCACTACCTATTCAAATCCCACGGCTACTGAAACGACTATTTAGAGTAAGCTCTTTGGGATGACAACGTCTAAAACTGATCTTCTGGCATCTTTTTTCTTTTGTTTTGTCGAAGTAAACAAAACTCTAAATTCGCAATTTCGAATTTCAGAATATAACTACCAACGTCAACTAAATGACCTTTGTCCCTAGTAGTGTTGCCAGTATTAAAATGAACTCCCTTTTATTATGGCAATTATATTGATAATAGCTTGTTCGTAATTGAGCTTCATGATTATCTGACGATAACACGAAATGTCCATTCTGTTATTTCCCGAACTACCTAGCAGATCATGGTTATGATAAAGACACACTTGCTACAATGAGCCACACCCTATTGTGGATAAAGAGAACAAAAGGTTAAATGGGATAACTGCCTACGTTAAAGTTAACAGAATTCGGTAACTACGTGAACTACTGGAAAGTGTAATGTTGATGAAGTAGATACAAAATCAGTTTATATACACATAGTGCACACATTATAAAAAATAAAAATGATGTTGCTAGAGTTTCAGGAGTCATTATCAGACATTTCTGACATTTAAGGAAAACTAAATTCCATGAAGTACTAAGTAGCTCCCATGAAATGCTATCTAGAGTTATTTTCTTCGATCTTACCAAGGCATATTCTTCTCTAATATCTCCTTCAGCTACAAACCCTTTCTTTTCAGTCGCCTTTGTGTCCCAGTGTTAGAGGTCTGCACCAGGCACGTAGCCAAGGGGGGAGAGTCCGGACCCCCCCCCTTCGAGACAAGAAATGAAAAAAATTAAGGAAGGATGGAACAAAATGAAATAAGAAAAAGAAGGATCTGAGTTAAAAATAAAAACTACAGGAATCTTTTGGTTACTCTTTCTTATGAGGAGATTTGTATTACTTGCAATACATGGTGGCGAGGTGAGCGAGATACCCTGGAAGAGTCAAGGAATTTGAAATTTCTAGAAAAGTTACGGAATAATCAGAATTTCTGCTACTAGTCATTGAGATTTCAAGCTTCCAAAAGCATTGTGCCGTTATGTAACACCGTGGATATTTTTTAGCATAATTTTCGTCATCGTATCCTTCCCGTATTAAATATGTTATTTCAAAAACAACTCTCTACTGCCCCTTTAACCTATCATCTGGAACAGACACTAGTTGATGGAATAATAAAAACAAAAATTTGTCTGGAAAGAAAGTTCTGTTAACATTTGATTCAACAGAGAGAGGAACGCAAATATTGTAACATATTTTTCATGACATTATTGAGTACGTACTTTTTATAATAGTGAATATGTATTTTTAAATAATAGTTGAGATCATAATGAAAGGAAAATTGTTATATTTGAATGAACAGAGGAAGGACGTAAATATTGTAAAATCTTTTTCAATACATTTTTTAATTATTTTCCTCGAGATTTCTTCATAGTTTATTAAAATCCTTACCAAAATATCCTCATTTTATTTTCCTAGCAAACCAATATATGTTGATAGAAAAGTAGTTTAGATTGATAGAGCTCCTGGTCCTCCAGAATTTCATGTCACGCCCCCCCCCCCCCGTTACGAAATTCTGGTTAAACGAACCAATATATGTTCTAGTAAAATAGTTTAGAATGATCGAGCCCCTTGTGTGATGACCACAGTATTTCATGTCTCGGAAGCCCCCCCCCTTCACGAAATCCTGGCTACGTACCTGTCTGCACGGGCCTGAATTTTTATCCCGGGCTCGGCCCGTGAATTTACAATGTGAAGCCCGACCCGAGTCCGAAATATGTTTCAGCCTTCAGGCCCGAGCCCGGCCCGAGCTCGTATGAGAATCAAATGAGCCCAAAATAAGCTCGAATTACAGGAACTTAATAATTAACAGGAAATTGTATTTTTATTTACAGCAATTACAGGTTTAATTCCGCAGTTGTACTTTAAAGGCTCTCCAGAAAGAACGGTGCAACATATTTAAAGCATGTAATACTTCGGGCCGGGCCGTGAATTTTTAAATATACAACCATATTTCTAGGGCCTTTTCGGGCCTAACTTTGTAAATATACTGTACAAGGATATATATACTGTACAAGCAAGGCCGAAAAGGCCCTAGAAATATGGTTGTATATTTAAAAATTCACGGCCCGAGATCGGCCCGGGCCCGAAGTGATACATGCTTTGTAGGCCCGAACCCCACCCGCGGGCTCGGCCCGAGCTCGTGCAGACCTCTACTTAATGTCTTCTACATACGTCATTTTTAAGTAGCTCATTTATGAAGTAGGAAAGTGTTTTTACAGCCTGAGGAAAGCAGAGCGAAGCATAACGAAAGGAGAGAAGGGGACGAAGTAGTAAAATAGAATAGGCAAGTGTTGTCAGTGTCATACATCCACATGCAGTAACCCTACAAAACCATCGATGATGATTTCATTTGCTGACCACCAGTCTTTTAAGAATATCAGGTTATCTGTCTGATTCTTTTTTGTTTCTGAATGGTTTACTGAGAAGGTGATTTTCAAGCTATGATGTCACAGAGCATCCACTAGAAAATTGACTTCTTAACATCACTCCCCTTAGAATACACTTTCTTCATGAACTCTGATCTAATCAATTTATTTTCTCTTTTTGTTATTTCTCATATTCTTTTAATTTTCCAATTTATTCTAAGAATTGTTGCTCTTGGGATTTTTCTTCATCCGATAATTTTTCTTCATTTTTCTGGGTAACTTCATTTCATTTTCAGGATTATAAAATTCCCCATCACTTTTCTGTAATATTTATACTTCTTGTTTGTTTAACGTTCTATGTATATTTTCAGAGCAGAAATTATCTTATATATAAAAGAGAACGCACAAATCCTTTGTTCCCTCATCACGCTAATACGGCTGAACCAATTTCTTTGATTTTTGGGGGGTTATTAGGATTTGGACCCTAGATGGTTTTTATCATATCACTTTAATTTTTAATTACCAGTGTCTTGAGATAATTGACCATTCAAGTGTCCATAACGTACAAATCCTTTGTTAGTTCATCATAGGTAAAAATAAACGTATTTATATGCAACCCGCATGACCGTGTCACTCGGCGGGTTAACATAAATGACAGGCGATATAATGTTAACATTTACTGCAATCTACTATGGTTTTTATCATATCACTTGAAAGCGAAAAAGTAAAAATTATCTAAGTAACAAAGTTTATTGCGTTCCGGGGTGACCGCAGCGAAGCGGGGCGGGTTAACATAAATGACAGGCGATATAATGTTAACATTTACTGCAATCTTCTATGGTTTTTATCATATCACTTGAAAGCGAAAAAGTAAAAATTATCTAAGTAACAAAGTTTATTGCGTTCCGGGGTGACCGCAGCGAAGCGGGGTGAACGCTGCTAGTATAAAATATTGAACTGAAGGTTGTTGTCTAGGAACTTTACACATTTGCTTTGTCAAAAAACAAATACGATTCTTATAAACAATTTAGCTGCGAGGAGCTATCTCTTTATGATTCTGTTCCAAGTTCGATACACACGCCATATACTAAACAATCGAAAAGTCTCTTTCTTAAGTTGCTATTCGTCATCTTAAGCATTCTATCATTATCGACCGTAAAATTCCCGTAAATTTAGAGTACTGTGTGCACTGTCTTCCGCTAATTTCTTCGATTTGATAAAAGAATTTATTCTCTTTAATGGTTAATGTAACTGAAGTTTTTTTTGTTTCACCCCTAATTTGATCTTTTTCACATATTCAATTACATATCTAATAAATTTTCTTCTCATAGTGTCCTTTTAGAACCATAGATATTATGCTTTGTCAGAAAGAGGTGATATTTGTGTAAATATTGATTGGATAAGATATTTTACAATGTGATGATACAGATACGTACATTGATGAAGGTGTTATCTGGTTTTAGAGCTTTGTTTACAGAAAAATGTCAATAGACGTAAAGGTTTAAATTATGATCAAAGATTTTTTGGCGGTGGTGACAAGGAAGCTTAAAGGTTCAGTTTTATACGTGCACCTTCTGTAGTTTGTTGCTCTGAGTGAAGAGTAATATGGTGTAAATTGTGGTGATTAATGTGTGTTTACATCTCGTAGTCAAGTTAGGCTTAAGGTTTGTCTAACGAAAAAGAGTCTTAAATATTATACCTTTCAGTATCATCAAATCTCATGTACACCCATGTCCAAAATTATTGTCGCATGTCTATAAATATGTTGTTGTAGGAATATAATTTGATAACGAATTCGCCCGGTATTTCTTATAATGTTAGTATGTGTATAATCGATAAAGACATGTATGTAGCAAATGTCATGTCAAAATACCATTAAATAAGAACAATAAAACGAAAATAAAACTTTCTTGCCCATTTAGCAACATTTTGTTTTACTAATTCTAATTTTCGTATTTATAATTCTTTTCCTATGAAATTTACCATAAATATACACTTCCCGATTATACACATAGTATCAGTGTTAAAAGTACCCTGCAAAATCATTATCAAATTATATTCTAACAAGAAGACAGTTATAGATATGCAACAATCATTTTGGACATGAGTGTACATTTAAAAGTTACCACTGACAGGAATTTCATTCATAGAGGTCAGTTATATATCACTGGATTCATAGACCTTAGCTATGTTGAAAATTTTCATATACGAGGGAGAGTTAGAAACTAAGGTTACAAAGGAGTTTCGTCTATTTTAGAGGAATGATGAGTATGTAGTAATTTTAATACATGGAGTTGATGACTGTGCAGAGTTTCAGCTACCCGCCACCTACAGCGCTAGTTGAATGTAAAGACAAATGGCGATTCGTTTGGAAAACTGGTCTTGAAGAAGTGCGGTCAGTTATTCGATTTCTGTGGGCGAAACATGTAACCGTGGCTGAAATTCACCGGCAGCTGGTAGAGATACAGGGAGAGACTGTAATGTCTCTTCAGTATGTCCAAGAATGGTGTCGGAAGTTTGCGGCTGTAGAGAAAACGTCAACGGCGAGGAGCGCAGGAGACTACCACGCTGCTGAAGCAGTTTTGTTAGATCATCGACCACTCTTCCTACAGCCCAGACCTCGCTCCAAGTGTCTTTTACTTGTTCCCGCACATGAGGGAGCTCCTAGGAGGCCTTTGCTTCAGACGAGGACGTGAAACACTTTATGACAACGTGGCTGAACACGCAAAGACAGGATTTTTACCAGGAGAGAATCTTCAAATTCATCCCACGATGCGATAAATGCCTCAGTGATATAGAGACTATGTCGAAAGTAACGTAATGTATGTACTATCTGTTGGCTTTATTGGTTGTATGAAATAATATATACACATTTCACTGTAGGCTTTCTAACTTTACTTTCTGATCTCCCCTCGTAACAGTCCTAACCGGTGACTTGTCATTTCCGTATATTCTTATTTCCATTTTAGCTCAAATTTCATTAAATTCTAGTTCTACCAAGCATATTTTGGTTGTTATTCCCCGCAATCACATTTCAATTATTTTTCATCCCATTTCATACTTTTGTGATTTTTAAATAATTTATTCGACAGGTTGGTCAAAATTTACTCAACGAATCACTAATTACACTTAAAGGACTTACAAAATATTCTTAAAAACTGTTTCGCCATTCCTATATATGTTTGTCATTCTTCGTTTACATTTCACACCTCCGACAAGCATAATGAGAACTAATAATTTTCAATTTTTTTAAGTTCAATACTTACATTTCTCTCAATCATCAAAGATTTTTCATGTGTGTATATATACACATCTATTTCATTCTATGATTCTTTTATGGGTTTTCTCATGTTTTATTATACTAATATGATCTGTAACAGAAACAGTTATTCAAAACAAAATCAAATCTTATATACTATAACCAGTGGCGTATTTACGATTTTGTTTCGGGAGGGGCTTTGCTAACTTTCGGGGGGGCTTTGCCTGAAAATGTGAAAATTCTGCAAGATATTTCATATACTTTACTATAGTAAGTAAGATTTCGGGGGGGGGGGCTTAAGCCCGGAAGCCACCCCCCTAAATACGCCACTGACTATAACATATTCGAACTTATAATCTAATTTTTTATAAATATTCGGTCACAACGTTGCCCACCATAAACTGATTGACCTGTCATACCCTATGCATTATTATTATTATTAATATTTATTGTGTTATTACTACTGGTTGTAGTTTAGGCAAGTTTAACGTAATAGGAGTTTGAAACTTTAAGTTGTACTTACCATTCGCAAGCACTGATGAAAATACTGCGTGAAATATACTGATACGATGTACTTCAAGCACAAAAGGGCTGTATTGGATGACAAGATCGTTACTCGTTGGCGTGGGTACAATAATAAATATGATACCACCACCACCGAACCTGCAAAGTGAAACAAAAGGACATTAATTAATACCTTTTGTGAACTTCAGATTAAGTATGTTTAGTCCTTGAAACAATTCCCTTAGTATGAGGTTTGATTTTTTTTTTTTTGTATAATTGTTAAACGATATACGTAGATTTAACATAGCAATATCTACAGGGGAGAGCACTAAGTTACTACACATACGTTATGGTAATACACTATGTAGCTGTATGCAAATTTCACTCTGTGGGACCCAGGGGCGGATCCAGAAGAGGAAACTTTTTCTTATTTTATATACAAACAAAACCCATCCCAGAGTTTGGAGCTCTTAAAAGTGGCTCTAAGTAGAAGTATTACAACCCACAGCCCCCCAGAAGTCCGTCCTGGATCCGTCCCTGGTGGACCAAATATCCAAGTGTGGGATCGTACGAAATATGCTTTCCTAAGGCAAATTGAAAAAGCACTATACGTGAATCAGATGCTGCCCCCTCCTTGTTGGTTTGGAGTGTAACGAGCAAGTCTTTCGTGCACGGAGTCCCTAATGGAGAAACTTTGAAATTTGAGCTCATTACGGTATTTTAAACTATAGGTCCACATCTTATATACTCTTGGTGCCGAAAAGAAAAGGTAAACTGTAATTCAACCAACCAATCGGCTATAAGTTTACCTGACCAGAAGTTTGTAGCACACCCCAAAATTATCGTGAATATCATTGATTCGAAATAATAGTAATAATAATAAAATGTTACGTTTTTGCCATGCATTGCCATACATGGCGCTCTTTCATACTTACTATATACGAAAAAGATTGAAACAGATTCTAATATATTTTGTTTATACCATGAGACTAAATCCACGTGTTTATCACCCACATAGTTAATATTCTCTAACATGCGCTGCTCATTTATCTCAAAAGCTACTGCTTACTACTTAATTAGTTTTAAATCATCCTCATCCAATAATCCCTAAATTTCTTATCCTAGAAGAATCTACGCAAGAAACGGATTTCGTACCGACATGGCATTGAGTTGTCTTTAGAACGTTTTAATCTTCCTCTTTTGATGGATAAAATTTGATTAAGCTGGAAGTATGTACAAGAAATCTTAATAAAGATTAGAATTCTTTAACAGTAAATTAGTACAAAATAATACATGTTTAATAACTCTTATCCTTAAGAGAGCTTATTTTTCTTCTTTGAACTTCCCAAGTACAGAAAACTTTGAGAGAGTTTAACCAGCTCCAGATTATAACATCAATCTTTTCATCCATGGATGAAACTTTGGTTATCATGTCCTTTGAAGACGATGATAATTTAGTTCTTGCTTCACACATTTCCTTTGAATTAGCGAAGGACAAAGAGCGAAGGAAATTTGAATTAATACGATAATCCCATAGAAGGATGAGAGAAATTAAGGAGAACTGTCAGTTACAAAATCAAAACCTTCGTATGTGAATATAATACTGCAAACATTACCTCAAAGAAAAGAAAAAAAATGAAATGAAATCTTTGAGTTTTACGTCCCACGGTTATGCCGGTTAGGCTAAAGGAGACGGTGATGATGAGAGATGAGTGAAATGGTGGAATGAAGAAAGTGGGAGGAAACGGGAGAACCCCGAGAAAACCCACGAGCACGATGTTTGTCCACCACAAAGTTCACTTGGCGGGGTCTGGGATCGAACCCGGGACCACAAGCACCAGAGGTGAACGCTCTACCACTGAGCCACCGCGCCCCCTCTCAAAGAAAAGAATATCAGAAATTAAAAAAAAGAAAACTACTCCTAAATTGGCAATTTCACATTTTGTACAGGGTGCGGCAGGTATTTGAGAACACACATCATGGAAGAGACAAAATTCTGTATGTTATATTTACAAATTCTTTATTTTGCAGACAAACATAGCAGAACCTAGGCTGACCCAGGAAATTATCGAAGAGGCATGATGTTATCGTCTCCTTGCCTGTAGATCATTTTGATTAAGAGATCCCTGCATTCCTGAAAGTTGCCTGGTCACTTATCTTCAAAGCTTGAAGAGAACTGAGGGCTGCCAGAGTGGTGTGGCCACCGTTTTCCGATGGAGACAAAATTGTGAACACTCAGAGGTTGTCAGGACGCCGGAATTCGTCTGTTCTGTTAAGCTGCCACCGACAAGGTTCCTCGGAAGTCCATTTAAACACATGCCAGAGGGTTGCCGATTGACGAGGCTACTATTCAACATGTGATTTTTGAAAACTTTCGTTTCAAGTCATTCATATTGCGGAGGGAACAGTTCTTGTTCAACAGAACCGGAGAGAAAAGACTGACGAGAGCCAAGTACTTCTTGCACAAGCTGAAATATCGGGAAGAGCCAGGAATTAGGAATGCTTTGTTTTTACTTTGATAAGAAAAAATAAATGGACTTGAAAATGAACTGCAAAAATGATCGGAGCCTATTTAAAAGCCACGAGGAGATTCCGATCGTCATGCACACTGAATTTCCAGCGTCAGTGATTGTTCTTGCGGTCGTGAACAGTTAAGGCGACATTGTACCTTTACGTTTGGTTCGTAAAAGAGACAGAATCAACGCCGTTGCTTTCACCGAGGTGTTGAGCACGATTGTAAAAATTTGGACTACTGTCGTAGCATGTGGGAGGCCGTAGCAGAACTTCTGTCCATCCCATACGGTGAACGCAACCCAACTTTCATGACCATGCCACTCCCAATATGTAGTCTCCCCGGGTTACATGTGTAGCACCGAAACGACATACAAATCTTATAACCACGCAATAACAATCATTTTCTTAAAAATGTATCGGGGAAAACCGTCATACGATTGAAACGGCACAGGAACGAAATCTGTAGGGTCGATACTATTCGGAATATATTCACGTCCTGCACCTTGAATTTGCGGATATAAACAAATGCGAAGATAAATAATTCTAATAGTTGAATTTCAACGGAATAATATTTGTATGATACTTTGCAATGTAAATTTTTATGTATGCTAAGTTGGAGCACAGGAAGTACATAAAATTACAATTTGAAGACGGTCAGCATTGAATTTGCATTTCGAAATTTTGAATTTTTGAAAGAAGTATTACTCTTCTGCTTTGCGACCTAGTGTGAATTATAAACAGTGCTTTATTCTCAATCTTAACAGAAAGTTCTTTAAAAGATGGAGCATCCAAACTTACATCCTCCGGTTCTGCACTATTACACCACATTTTTTTAAATGGCAATTTCCAAAATTTAAGAAGAAATTTTATATACCCTTCCAAAACTTAACGCGTGGGCCAAGGTAACTCTTCTAAAATCAAGAGCCCATTAACCTCTATGTCATCATACCATGTGATTGTCACGTCACATATCTGAGACTCATGGATCCGTGATTATTTATATGATACATTACCAAAACTTATTTTAATCCATTCCTTTACCTCTTTATCTCCCTTCCATTGCTCTTCATGTCATCTCTGTTCTTTTCTCCATTGTAAGAGTATCTTAGTTTCGGAAAGGGAACGTACAATCTGCTACTGTGCCACAATTTACTCTTAACTTATATTAACAACTGAGTACCTCCACATTCATAAGGATATGTTCCTCTTAGTTAGGCTTAAGCATCTATACAAAACTAAACAAAGATATATTTATTACTCTCTAAATTCACATTCCGTATATGATTATCTGATTCTAATCGTGTTCCAACTAATTCTTATATAATCATATTAACATAATGAGAGAAAGATATTTCGCTATATGAGAGTACATACAAGGTTCCATCAGTCCTAACCCATTTTGAACTGATTGCAATCCAACATAATTTATTTTTACAGTATCTATCCTGACAACCAATATTCTATATAGAGGCATGTGCCAGTATTCCGTAACGTTTTGTGTCCCTAGACTTGTAACCTCGTTCCCAACAAAATAGACCCGACTTCAACATCAAACTTGGCCAGAACTTATCATATGCAAAATACCTATGTTTGACCAACATTGTTATTCTTAAAACACACGAGGTAAATATTTTTCATTTTCCATTTTAGAATCATATATTTATCGGTAGAGCCAATATGTTCTGGAAATAATTCCTTTAATTGACTGATTAAAGATTAGTAAACCTTTTCAGCGTCAAGGTTATGAGTGGCAATATACGTACTGGTGGATGTAGGGTGCCAACTACTGCTTGGGATTTTATAAAACAATAATATCCAGAATGATGCTCTGTGATTTAACAGTTTGCTGTTCGGATTCTCACTGTCAGTAAACTCTTCACATAGAGCAAAGAGAAGGCAGTAAACTCCTCACGCTGAGCAAAGAGAAGGCAGTAAACTCCTCACGCTGAGCAAAGAGAAGGCAGTACACTTCTTACACAGAGCAAAGAAAAGACAGTAAACTCCTCACACAGAACAAAGAGAAGGCAGTAAACTCCTCACACAGAGCAAAGAGAAGGCAGTAAACTCCTTACGCTGAGCAAAGAGAAGGCAGTACACTTCTTACACAGAGCAAAGAAAAGACAGTAAACTCTTCACACAGAACAAAGAGAAGGCAGTAAACTCCTCACACAGAGCAAAGAGAAGGCAGTAAACTCCTCACGCTGAGCAAAGAGAAGGCAGTACACTTCTTACACAGAGCAAAGAAAAGACAGTAAACTCCTCACACAGAACAAAGAGAAGGCAGTAAACTCCTCACACAGAGCAAAGAGAAGGCAGTAAACTCCTTACGCTGAGCAAAGAGAAGGCAGTACACTTCTTACACAGAGCAAAGAAAAGACAGTAAACTCTTCACACAGAACAAAGAGAAGGCAGTAAACTCCTCACACAGAGCAAAGAGAAGGCAGTAAACTCCTCACGCTGAGCAAAGAGAAGGCAGTACACTTCTTACACAGAGCAAAGAAAAGACAGTAAACTCCTCACACAGAACAAAGAGAAGGCAGTAAACTCCTCACACAGAGCAAAGGGAAGGCAGTAAACTCCTCACACAGAGCAAAGAGAAGGCAGTAAACTCCTTACGCTGAGCAAAGAGAAGGCAGTACACTTCTTACACAGAGCAAAGAAAAGACAGTAAACTCCTCACACAGAACAAAGAGAAGGCAGTAAACTCCTCACACAGAACAAAGAGAAGGCAGTAAACTCCTCACACAGAGCAAAGAGAAGGCAGTAAACTCCTCACGCTGAGCAAAGAGAAGGCAGTACACTTCTTACACAGAGCAAAGAAAAGACAGTAAACTCCTCACACAGAACAAAGAGAAGGCAGTAAACTCCTCACACAGAGCAAAGAGAAGGCAGTAAACTCCTTACGCTGAGCAAAGAGAAGGCAGTACACTTCTTACACAGAGCAAAGAAAAGACAGTAAACTCTTCACACAGAACAAAGAGAAGGCAGTAAACTCCTCACACAGAGCAAAGAGAAGGCAGTAAACTCCTCACGCTGAGCAAAGAGAAGGCAGTACACTTCTTACACAGAGCAAAGAAAAGACAGTAAACTCCTCACACAGAACAAAGAGAAGGCAGTAAACTCCTCACACAGAGCAAAGAGAAGGCAGTAAACTCCTTACGCTGAGCAAAGAGAAGGCAGTACACTTCTTACACAGAGCAAAGAAAAGACAGTAAACTCCTCATACAAAACAAAGAGAAGGCAGTAAACTCTTCACACAGAGCAAAGGGAAGGCAGTAAACTCTTCACACAGAGCAAAAAGAAGGCAGTAAACTCCTCGCACAGAGCAAAGAGAAATCAGCAAACCTAGCGTTGATAGTAACCAGTTGCAACAGATAAACAAATAGTCATGCCTAATGCCAATCTTTTTTTTTTTCATTCTATCTACCTTGTTACCTCCTCGTTACTATTCTCTTTCTCCTGGCTCTGATCGTAAAAGGCCGCTCCTACGTCATATACTGGCGAATTTGAAATGACTGTTTTAAAACACATCTCACTCAACTTAAATTCATTGTTTTAAAAAGTGTAAGGTAACAGCTGTTTCAAATCGCTTTGAGTAAAGACATGAATTCACAATGCTTTTATTTTCTAGTAAATTTTGTCAAATCGTTTAGGAAAAATCTTTCGTTTCACGTATATAGTTTACAAGCTCATGGAACAATATCCCTCAAAACAATACAATAAGGAAAGAAAGATAGAAGGAAAGAAAACATGGGCTATGGCAAGAATGTTACGTTTTCTTTTCATGTGTGTAAAACTGAAGAAACGACTTTTCTTAAATGTTAGAATTATACTTCACGGTCTCCACATTTGTCCTGGAAAAGATGGTGGTATTCATGAGGAATTCCTAGCCAAACTCTGGAAACAGCTTTTGCACCTAACAAGAGAACTAAAAGACAGCGAACAAGATATATTGGAAATGGAAGAACTCCTGGTGATAACGGTTGCTTTTTTATATATACCATTGGTATTAGGGACTATAAAAGTCAAATTGGTTTAGCCCAAGTAACATGGAATCTTTTTTAGCATTACAGAAATGCAATTCTATTCTGCCACACCACTATTTTACGGTTTGTACAAAAGTCCTAAAACGATAAGGCAGAAATCAAGAAACAATGCCTAAGTCTTTTCCGGATAACAAAAAAATATTTTATGTATGAGTAGATTGTAAGTAGTATAAATATCTATGCGGTTTGTAGACCTTAAGAAAGCAAAGTGTTGCCCTTAAATACTATCTTACTTAACTTTTGATTTTATGCATAGTGCGTTTTCGGAAGAAAGATAAATAATTTGGTGGTAGTAATTACTTGAAGTAAAACAAGTCTAGTAACTATAATAGCTTTACTTCAGTAACTTAAAGTAGAATGAAAACAACCTCTGAGGAAAGCACAATGTTTTACTAAAATAATTCATGTGTAACAGTTTGACCAGCTAGCTATATGATGAAGCCAAGAGGCATAGATATTTGACCAAACAGTTATTCTTTAATTATTTTAGTAAAACGTTGTTTTGCTCAGAGAATATTTTAATACAAGTTCTTATAAAGTATATAAGAACTTGTCTTAAAATATTCTCTGAGCAAAACATGACGTTTTACTGGAATAATTAAAGAATAACAGTTTAGTCAAATATCTATACCTCTTGGCTTCATCATATAGCTAGCTGGTGAAACTGTTACACATGAATTATTTTAGTAAAACATTGTGCTTTCCTCAGAATTTTCACAGGAACACTGTTCGTCGCAAAGACCACAAATATAAATTGTTACATTCTAAAATCATAACAAAAAAACTGCAAAAAACATATAGGTATGCAACGAGAAAATAGTCTAATCCATTTGCTCCCATTAATTCACTGGCACACCGTAATTCGAGATTCGAGACTATCCATTCCGAGATTCCTTATTAGGAAGTACATTCTAGAAAAAAAAATATATGTACCGAATTTGCAGACGTTTGTTTCTTCCACAATCAAAATATGTTAATATTAATTCCAAACATAGTATTTCGTTATTTGTTCAACCAATAACTATTTACGACATTTCAAAATTGCAATCATTCGTAAATGGTCATTTCTCCGCCGCAAGATTCAGAAATGTGATATGGTTTACATTTTTAAAAATATGTTCTCGAAAGAAATTTCTAATGAATAGGTAGCTCACACATTCTCTATAATATCATTCGAGTTGGCATATTATGTTCAAATGTATGGGTCAAATTTAAATTTTCTTCCAGAAAAAAAGGATTTATTAAGCATATACAGACGTATTGAAATTATCAGACTCAACATTCAGTTTTTGAATAATTTACTGTTCTTACAACATTACGTCAGAAAATGCGTTTAAACTTAGTCCAAATTACTGTTCTGTGACTCTGTTCTAATTTCTTGTGGTCATGGCACATGCTTTTCAATATCAATTAAACAAATGCGTACGTGACATTTAAATATAAATACCATACAGTGAGTGTATCTAAATTGGAAACAAAAATGAAATGGAATACTTACAAGAAAGAATGATCTCTCATACAAAGATTACTATTTCATATGAAATTCGTTATTCTTTATTAAGTCTTTCATCCTTTGTGGTATGCTACGATATACGAGATTAGCACATTTTGGCTTCAATTCAGCATCATGATACCACAAATTGTTGATGTCCTCGATTAATTGATGTTTGGTTGTAATATGCTTCTTCAATAGTTTTTCTCTCATGAATCTCCAAGAGTTTTCAATCGGGTTCATATCTGGACTATTGCTTGGCTACGGAAGAACACTAATTTCGTTGTTCTCGAAGAATTTTGTCACTGTTTTGCCCCGGTGGCATGAGGCTCCATTATGTATAAAGATGAAGTATGCGTCATCAAACCAGACTGCAGTCTGGAGAAGCAGTTCTTCTTAAGGAACTTGTAGGTATTGGTCATGCTTCATTGTTCCCTCTTTTATATACAATTTCCCCAGGCCCGAAGACAGACATCACACCCCAGACCATAACTGAAGTAGGATGCTTCACTGTTCGTTGGAGGCATTTCAACTTGAATTCCTCGCCAGGTCGATATCGCAAATATTGTGAACATTCATCGAACACGAAGACACATGATTCATCACTGAAACATCTATTCTCCAATCATCAGCAATCCAATGTTTTAGGCCTCGTGTCCATTCGAGGCACTTATTTGCCATGATAGGAGTAATTTTTGCTTTCTTTCTTGGCCTGAGTGCTTTTATTCCCTCAGCACAAACAATTCTTCGAACATTTTCAGGCGAAATGTCTACACCATACTCAGCCATTTTTATGCTTAAGTCTCTAGAAATTGCATTTCTGTTCCCAAGAGCCAATCTGTTTAGTTTTCTAATACCTCTTAGCGATAGCTTTGGTTTTCGCCTACAAACTTCCCAACCCTATTTTGCTGTTACATTTGCTTCTTGCTCATCGCAACGGAGATTTTACTCACAGATTTTTGCCCTATCTCAACTCTACTAGCAATTTGTCGTTGTGTATATCTTCCTTCCGCCAGAAGTGTTTTGACAAGTTCGACATTACGCTGAGAAAGATCTCTGGCTTTTCCCATTATGTTGTGATTACAGGACTTCACAGAATAAAAGATTAATACACAAAACACGTTACGATAACTTTAAACTGGCCTATTCTAACTGTTGAACGCTTTGATTGTCGTAATTGCTTACGACTGCAACCAATACTTCGGATTATAACTTGTTAATAGAAACCACAATAATAGTCTACAACTGAAATACCACTTTTAGAACTTCCTCCCTTTTACTAATGCCATCTGATGTTCAACGGTGATATCACCACTTCAACTATACAGTAAACAAATGAAGGATCCTATGTAGGTGATTAACCATTAAATTACATGTTGTAGAACTCCGAAATTAGGACTGAAACATTAACTTTGCAGTTTTCAAGCGTACGTTTGTACTTTTCCTTGATTACAAGGTACCGTATTACCGAGTGATATAAACTGTAATTTCTGATTGTTGTCTGTAATATGTTCTATGTCTATCAGGTGCTTGAGAAAGGTTTCACATATTCATACTATACAGATTAGCTACGGAAAATTTATTATCTTTTAAAAATGTAAATTTATCCTAGATGAAACAGAGACTGACAGAGAGTTGTTACTCGTAGGTGAATCAAGTTAATTAAATAGCGGTTGTGGTTGGTTTACAAAGAACGATTTGTCGTGCAATGCTGTTCATATGATACTCACTCAGATGGTGATTGAAAGATTACTGTGTGTATTTACAGTGGTGGAACTTAGTTGGGTACAAGTTAAGACATTGAGATTAGATTATCGTATATTTAAATGTGGAAGAATATTGAATATTTAATTGAGTGGTGAACTGAACTTACTATTACGAAAATATGTGGTCCGTTAATGTTACATATGAGTAATAAATGGAATCTGAGTTTGATATTTAGTATTTCAGATGTGTTCACTTGATTGTAAGTGAATTTCTTTTAATAGTTTTCATTTATGAAATGTGAAATTACCATTTAATTAACCACATTTATTGCTGTTCTTTTCATTATTCGTTAACTGATATATACCTGTATTTTTAAAGAACCAATAATGCTAACCTGATATAGTGTTCCCATATGCCCGTATTTTATACGGACTGTTTGTATTTTTGGGTCCGTGTTCGTATCGTACAAAGCATGAAATAGGAAAATTGTCCGTATTTGACAGTTTTTGGAGCTGCCCAAAAATTTGAGTCGGGAATTGCTAAATTCACGGGCAGAAAGAACTGTATCTATCATATAACATATTTAGTTACTGTTAATCAAGTGGGTTATGTTTTTAAAAAGTCTCTCATTTTTCCATTTGAGGGTTATTTTAGTGAGATTTAATATACGCGATTTAATTGCATGATTTATTATATTTGTGTTAAGAAAAAACACATAAAACATGTTAGTTTCCAATAGTGTTTTAAGTATTATGGTAAACCATTTTGTGATAACCTAAAAAGTTATTTTTAGAGTCAGAAATTTCAAAATATTTATTCTGTGTTAGGCACCATATCTTTGATGGGTCGTCATTTTAAGGCTTATTCGTATTTTGGATCAAAACATTATGGCAACCCTAACCTGATAGAACTTACGCATAACACTGTCCACTTATTAACTGTCACATTGTGCGATGAACATCCAGATCCCTTAAAACATTGATGGGTAAACTTGATTTTAGGAGGGACACATGGATAAAAGAAGAAAAATTTACACGGGTCAACATAATTTATTGAAAACTAATTCATCACTTGTGTTTCAAGTGTTATTTTCCTGTGTGCGTGCTCTAATAGCAGAGTTTCATTTACTGTTAAGTGACCGTCTAGACGGTTATATAGAGCATAGTTATTGTACATGTGCGAGGAAAGCAT
Source organism: Thermobia domestica (assembly GCF_964235325.1). Lineage (NCBI taxonomy): Eukaryota > Metazoa > Arthropoda > Insecta > Zygentoma > Lepismatidae > Thermobia > Thermobia domestica. The sequence goes on from NC_137468.1 coordinate 98,561,120, forward strand.
TCATATTACTGATAAAAAATTATTTGCATTGTGGAACATTTGGACTGAGAAAGGGAAATTTTGATGTTCTGAAGGGATTTTATGCTGCATCAGGTTGGCAGCACTGACCGAAGATTAAATACAAAGTTCTCTGTTTCTTCTTTTTTTCCGATCTTGAAGTTGTCAATTGTTTATCATCAAAGCAAATACATATTTATCACAATTGAATGCTCCCTTAGGGCTGCCATCTACTGAGACAAAGCCGTTTTTTGTTCTTTTTTGTCAGTAAGGTTCTATCACCTAAGGAGAAATAGTAGAAGTAACTCGTAACTTGCATCCACTAAAAAATTTCATCATCACCAGGATTAATACAACCCTTAATAAAGGACATGTTTTCATGACATCCCCATGGATGTCACTGGCATGTTGCAACGGAGTATTTTATGACGCCCATAAGGATGTCGCTGGTTCGCAAGAGATTAAACTGAGATGCGTTGATTATCAGTAGTAAAGATAAATTTAACAGTTAAATTCATATTGCATGCCACGTAGAACCTATCAGGAGCTGCATCTGAACCGCGGGCCATATTTTGCCCACCATTGTCTTAACCCATAGGATTTTGTAATCATCTGCGTTTATAAAATTTAAGTTGGAAATATAAACACAATTTATCCTTTCTTTGTTTAGAGCTTCAATGCAAAGTTCACAGTATAAAAACCTTGTTTCCTTTTTCATTAAAATCTTTCTGTAGGTAGAGAAAAAGAAAGGATAAAGGGAAATCTCATTAAAGATGTCTTATAGAACAATAACAAATATGTCATATAGAAGCAAAAGTCTATCCTTTCTGTCTGCAAAAGTGGTGGCACAGCTTCAGGTAGGTGAAGAAAGAAACGGAAAAAAAATAAACGAATGAAGGTTTCCGTGTTATTTTACCTGTCACATAACTCGTTGTAGAACGAGAATATCTAGTTCAAGTTATCTTTCCCTTCCAGCTGCCACGGGAAACAAAAGGTGAGACGAACTGATACGGCGTCGTCGTCTGTACGAACTGTTCCTGGTGCAAGACGGAACAATAACTTTTAGTTTTCGTCTCCGTCTACAACAGATTTCTCACCCAGACACTACCTAATTCAGCTCGAAGAAGAGATGAACAGAGAGACTGAATACATATACCATGCTTCTTGTCTCTGTCGAGAAAGTAGTATCATTGGCTGAATGAAAGTCTGTTTTCTCTATTATGAAACTGTGGTAGTGGATAACTTACCATAGCTGTTCTAATATAAAAACTAGATTAACTTTTTTTTCGAACTTCCAAACTATGTTATGCATAAAAGATAGGATATTTTATTAACTGACTATATCCGTCTGTTTACCCACAGATGTCGGAAAGATATATCGCTGCAAGACTTCTAAACAGAATTCAGCATTCAAGCATGCGCTATCTTCACCGTTATCCCTTCTACTTACATATAAAATGGAAGTAACGCACTGCTATCAGTTTCAATACTTATCCCAATAGGTGGGGCTACAGTTGCTCATTGGAAGAGAGCTCATATCTGGTGTGTGAGGTCCCTGGTTCGATTCCAGCTTCCGTCAAGCTTTTTTACGGGAGATAAACATAGTGTTTACGTGGATTTTTCTCGAGGTTATCCTATTTTCTCCTGCGTCTTCATTTAACCAATTCATTTATCACCATCATCACCGTCTTCCTTAGCCTCGGAGAATAATCGTGCAACATTAAATTTAAACTAAGATCTCAGTAGAACAAAAACAGCAAAAGTAATAGAAAAATAAATTTTCTTAAAATATAAATTTAACTTCTTTAGAAGACATTACGTCTCCGCGTTTATCTCCCTATTAAAATCAAAAGTACTAAACTTAATCACAGCTAGTTTCATCATTGAATTCTTATAGACCAGAAACAGTAAAAGATATAGAGAAATTGTTATTTGTCATAGATTTGGAATTCCAAAAATATGTCCCATATTCGTCCTTATTCCTCTACCAAAATTGGAAATGGTAAATGTATCTCATCAGGTTTCAATGTGGATTTCTAGAACTTGAAAAGTGAATTGTAGATTCACAATATGAAACGAAAATAATTTGTATTATACGAGGGACAGACAAAAAGTTTACGGAATTTTGTTGTTGTACAATATAAGTACTTATTTCCCTAATCACCTTCAAAGTACGTACTTTCGGCACACCCACACTGGTTCCACCTACCGTGCTATTGATGGCAACAACGAAGAAAGTCGTCTTTTGGTATCTTGCGAAGTCATCGCGTTGGTTTTGGTTTCTTCTAAAGTGACGAAACGGGTAACTTTGAGGTACATTTTTAGCTTAAGGAAGAACCAAAAATTCGATGATGCTCAACTGTTTTTGAAGTTATCAAACTAGGTCTCTGAAGCAAATTCCCCAATTTGCACACGAACTTGATGTTTCTATGTTGGTTGAACTGCAACATGGCGCCAATAGATCAGCACACACTCTTCCGTTCTGGTACACTACTTGTACACTGGCTGATACAATCTTTTCACACTTATCAAATTCATAACTAGGCAACCTAAGGACTGTACAACATTCACTGTGATTGTGTCACAAATGTCTAAACTATAATGAAACTCCAGAAACTTTTTGACTGCTCCTCGTATTTATCAAGTAGTAGTGTCACTCGTATACTATGTGACGAAGTTTTCTTTGTGTGGCGTTATATTTTCTCAATTTTAAAACCGAAAGTTGTAGTAGATTTCTACCACTTCCGCTTTTAATAGAGAGAGAGAGATTAGATTGGAGATTGAATATATTTTGGGGATCCTTAATTGATTGCAAAAAACGATTCTCACTATCTTTTATAGTTTTTATTCTATAGTGATCAAAGTTTAAAAAAACGTGGCTCAATTCCTTTACTTTCGGTTTGAATAGAGGTTTAAGAGAGAAAATTGCATGTATTCTTAGAACGACAAATCGATTTCGGAAATCGATCCTTCCTATTTCTTATCGTTTATGCTCTATGTAGCTAACATTAAAACTTCCGGTTAGAATATCACCTCCAACAATGATTTTAATTGTATTTTTGGACCCTCTACATCAGAGGCGGATCTAGAAGGTAAAAACTGGGGGGTGGGGCAGTCAGACCCCAGATTATGATAAGTATCATGTTTACTATAAATTTTCCAAAATATATAAATAGGGCTAATAGCTTAAATTATTTTTGTTACTCAAAAAACTGGGGGCCTAGGCCCCTCCGGCCCAGCTAGATCCGTCACTGCTCTACGTCCTAGCCAAACTTGGTGGTAATCCATCAGATAGTTCTTGAAATTTGACTTGACTCCTCTACGGACAGATCCACACAAGAACAAACAAGGTAAATATGTAACAGAGTTTTAATACAGCAAACGCCTTAAAAATTTCGTCATACTGTTGTGAACAAAACGAATAAATCTTGCACCTTATGTGACAAACTGATTACGATAAAATCGAATAAATATCCTTGTTTTGTTGTCGGCAACATACAAAATTTCGGCGCCACAAATGATAGCACATTCCCGTCATCTACAGATCTATATATTAACTATTTCCGAAGCAGCAGTAAGGTCGTTTAGATCCACATTCCGCGGCTATTGTCAACTGATAACAAGCGAAATATTATTTATCAGATTTTTGTATTCATTATTATTATTTCAAATTTGCGTTCGCATTTAAATGACATGATGTATTGAAAAAAAAAAAAGAATAAACTAACTTAACTCTATGGTACGGAATCCGGAGGTTCAATGTCGCGTTCACAAAAGTTCTCAATCGATTCCTGTCCTTAGCCAACAGGATGCAGTTTCTATTTCTGCGAGATACATTTTAATACTTACCTCCAATCTGCGCCTACGTCTTCCTAATGGTCATTTTTCAATTGGATTTCCAGTTAGAATTTTGAATGCGTCCTGGCTACATGGCCTACCTTCGTGAGCCTCCTAGATTTGATTACTAACAATGTTTGGTAAAAGATATAAGTTATGCAGTTCCTCTTTATAAACTTTCCGCCATTTCTCATTCCCGTTCCTCTTCGATTCGAATATTCGCCTCAGGAGTCTATTCTCAAATACTTTGTGTGCGTTCTTCCGTCGGAGTGACTATGTTTCGCAACTATACTGCACAATTATCGTTTATAATATATATATATATATATATATATATATATATATATATTAAGCTTCTAATTCCTCGACAGAACTCGAAAAATCAAAAAAGAGAGAAAAAAATTGAACTGGATAACAACACGAATTTCCTGATTTCAATCGACATTTTTTCCTGGATGTTGTTTGGTCTGTTAATATTGATAATAAATATTTGGAAGTATCGAGTTTGTCGAAAAAATTACTTGAAATTTTGACGTATCCATAATTTGCAGTATTACGATCCTGTCGAACTTGACGTGTTTGCTTTTCTCTGCACTTCTAAAACCATGTCCTGCAAGTTCTTAATAAATCCTCTGCATTTCTTTCAATTATTCTCCTATAATCTTCTACTAGATCTACATCATCAGCACATAATTTAACCTGGTGAATACTGTTCAGTTCTAGGCCGTTGTTGCTATCGTCGATTTTCCTTATAGCGTACTACAAATTTGAATAATAGTCGCGACAACGCATCTTCTTGTTTCAGGCCATTCTCGACGTGAAAACTCATGGGCAAATATTTTCCTACTCGAACTTTACTTTGGGATTCACTTAAACGTATGTTAATTAACCTAACTAGTTTCTCCGATAGTTACTTTGAATATCGGCAGTTACAAATGCAGTCTCAGGCGCCAGCGACTCGCCCAATGTGCGCAGTTTCTAGTGCAAGCTGTCGAAATCTGCATTTTTTTTTAGGTCGAGTGCCGTAAAACATCAGAAGCTTGCTCCTGGTTGCCAAGCAATGAACAATTTTTACTAAATTTTTCTGTATTTGAAAATAATGAATCGTTAAGTGTTATTGGCAACTGGAAAATGAAGGTTCATTAGTGTGCCTACGAGATGAGAAATATATAATCAAGTCTCAAAAAACGACACAAAACACACATTTTTAATTTCTAGACGAGACAAAAAAATTTCTCGATGTCGGTGGGCAATACCAGTTCTATCAAGTGTTGGATATCAAACACTGTTTTAGTGTTACACTATTCATAGGATAAAAATATAAATTAATAAAAAGATTGTTTAAAAATGAAGAGCACTTATCAATGTTTATAGACACGGAACTCATTATACAATATACTCCAATAATAAATGTGGTATAAATACTGTTACATTACACCCTTTGTCGATCTCTTGTAACGCGGATAAAATTAAGAAAACAAATCTGGGCATAAATTCTGTAAATAAATTTACAAAACGAGACGAGAAAAAAAATCTTTGAGAATCAAAATGAGACTTCTGCAAAATTTACGAGATCGACACGAGAAGTCCTTATTTCTCATCTCTTATCGTAAGATTAGGTTTGATTTGAAAGTTATATTAAACACAATAATACCAATGGAACTAGAAATAATAATAAAAAACTGGGAGAAAACAGGATCAGTCACAGTTAATTCAGAGGCATACCCTCTAAATATCATTGATATACAGTAAAGTTGATCAAAATATTTTACTGAGAGCAAACTATGTATAAGTAAAATGTTACTAATGTTTTCAATAGTACATTTTTCATGTATTATGTTTCTATTTATCTTATTTTCATCGTGGGCTCATACATATACTTTCTTTTGGTCTATAACGTAGCGTCTTCAGTACAGAAAAGAAGGTAATAGTATTTTGTTTGGCATCAAATATTGCATTTTTAAATATATATATATATACTCTAACAAACAAATCTAACAGTACATTTTTGAAAGAAGATGATTGCCTAATCTTTTGAATGAGCTCTTTTGATTATTTTACATCATGTTTGCGTGGTTTACTTTTATTAACCATTCAGTTCCTTTAGGTTATACAGTATAATAGTGGGAGGTAGAACTACAGATTTAATTTCATTACATTTCAAAGTATATTCTGTTAGTCAATATTCTTTCAGTCATGTTACACAATTGAGGTTCCCATAGGATTTACGTTACTTTTTATTCTCGTTCTGGTAACTTCACAAAGAAAAAAGATCTTTTCATACATATTTTAATTTTAGATATCCAAATTATGCCATACATAACGATAAAATGTCTTTTTTACCGATCCATCTATTTATCTACCAGAATAAAAGCGCTAAGAGAGGGAAATGTTTTTCTATAAGTATATGGACTTATTGTCCCAAAAATAGGTTTTATCTTCTTTTTAATTATTCTACTCTCTATCAAAAGAGGAAGTATTAGATTTCAATACTTCCGGTTTTATTATTGATCTTAGGAATCAAAAGCGGAAGAAAGAGATAAAGAAATGTTATTTTGACATGCACTGACCGTCCCTGGAAACCGCTAGTGATGAGAAGCTGTCATCTACAGTTTCATTCTTGATTTTAATAGGAAAAAAATGGTACGAAATAGCGAGTAATGCTTCTTTCCTAAGTATAGGAATTATTCAAAATGCCACGATTTAGTTTCATACTCATATTCTTTTCTCTATTAACATTTTCATTGTTGAAATGGCAGCAAAACCAGGAAAAAGTCAGTACATTGTGCTTCTTTGCCACCCTGAAAGATGGCAGAACATGATGAAGATTCAAAACCGCTTTCAAAACTTATATTCCATGCTAAAGAAGTCAGCTTTCTAAGCGTATAGACGCATGCTGTCAACTCAACGGCGGCCACAATAATGACCTAAATTCTGTGGCCGTCACTGTGACGGCCGCGACAATAAAAACGTTAAAACAGAAAGTAAGAAATATGCTATTTTCAGTTTCAACACGTGCTCCTAATTTTGAAACACTATTGTAGTTTCAAAATGAAACTAATCTTTGGAGCTTGGTTAAGGTTTAATCATAATGAACCTGTATCCTCCAATAAATATTAAGTAGTTGATAGATATTACAAACATCAGTAATAAGTTCTGCAACATTTTTACAACCTAAACAGAAAGCGCGTGTACACGCTGTGATTGACTGTATCAATGTAGGTTGAAACAGAGATGGGCATTTTTGCTACCCTCACCCTCAGCCACCCTCACCCTCAATCGACTCCCTCTCTCTCACCCTCAGTCGATCCCCTCAACCTCAGTCGACTCCTTCACCCTCACCTTCAATCAACTCCCTCACACTCACCCTCAGACTCCCTCACCCTCATTTACCAAAATGAGGGTGAGTGAGGGTGAGGGCGGCAATCTTGAGGGCAAAAATGAGTGTGGGTGCCCATCTCTGGGTTGAAGTGGCTCAAGAGGTAGTCTAACCAGCGGACTATTTAAGATGGAGGCTGCCACTCCGGCAGTATCTTCAGTCAGTTTTTAGTAGCAGTGACAATGAATGCTCAACATCATGTGACACATGAACTGTTCCTCTAGGAGTTCGAACTCGGACATAAAACTGAGGGAGTAGCTCATAACTTTTGTCATGCAAAAGGGAAAACTTCAATAAACCACAGTACATCAACTCGATTGTTTAAGAAAGTTCGTGCAGATTGTAAACATGTAGAAGATTCGCAAAGATCCGGCCGCCCTATAGTAAAAGATTCTGAGGTTATACGACACACTATTCAGGAAAATTCATCCATCACTACATGAGAATTTTCAAACCCAACTCGACATGTCCTAGTCCATTATAGTACGGGTCACCTTCATAAATTTTGAAAACCATGAGTAGGTGCCCCATTATACCACAGCTCAGGTTCAGAGGAAAGTGAATGTATGCCAACAACTGCTGCAAAATCCTCGTAATGTGCGTTTCCAGAAACGGATTGCCAGATGCGGAGAAAAGTGGGTGTTTTCCGAAATTCGAACGTGGAAAAAAATCGTTGAGCAAGGGTTCACTTCCAGAACTGGTCGTCAAGCAGAGCCATTTCGAACAAAGTCGTAATCTGTGCGTGGTGGAACTACTAAGGGTAATTCATTTCAAGTTCGTTACTAACAGTCGTACCACCAATGCCAACTTGTATTCCAAACAGTTGGATAGGATATACACTGCACGTCAAAAATATCTTGCGCTGGTGAACCAAAAGCGCGTCTTACTGCAACAAGTTAACGCAAACTCAGACTCGGTTCGAAAAACATAATAACAACAGAAACTTGAAGACATAGTACTGATGCCACACCCAGTAACCCTTCAGATTACTATCTGTTTTGGTCCATAACTCACTTCCTGAAATCACGATGCTTCACCAACCAAAAGAAGGTGGAAACAGTAGTGACAGACTTTTTGCCTTATGGGCAAGACGTGAGAACGACGTGGAATCGAGGAACTAGCAGAAAGGTGGCTGCAGATGGTCCAATACGAGGGGCTACAGTTTGAATGTTAACTTGTTTTCAATGTACCTTATTAGATACAAGTATATTGTGTACCATAATATTGAAAGACTTATGACTCCTTGTATTAAATAAGGTTGTTTGAAACTTCTGATCGAGGATTGTTAATAAATCAGTTTATCCAAGTAATGATGTAATTAGGATATGAAGTAGGCCTACCTGCTGTTCTTAGGTTTATATCAAAATAGTGCACAAATACAATTACTTTAACAATAATTATTATATAAATATTACGAATTTATATTGCGCTTCTTTTTTCATGTAAATAATCTGTATCAATTTCAGTATAAAATAAGTTCACAATTAATTCAATTTGTGGACAACTAGAACTTTAAAACTTTCTAAAGTATCCCCATTACTAAATCTCAACAAAACCATTTCTTACTCTACATTTTTATTTTATTTAGCTCCCTTCAATTTCCGAATCACTCCAGGCCAAACACATATAAACATTATTTTCCTTTTCAGCTGAAACGAAACTTGTTTTCTTTCCCTGTATTAAAACGGAATAAAAAAATCAAACGTCAACAAGAAAATGTAGAAAAAGTGTGAAAATAATGATCTCTTTTCTAGTTACACTGGTTGGAAAGCAAGTTTTTCAGAAATTTTATTTGAAGAGGAGCATCTGTACAATGAGCTTCACAGGATTTGCTTAGATTGCGGGAAATTTATAAATAATGCTTTGTAAATGTATATACGTCGTACGGTGTGAAATTAAGGAACTAAATCATCTCTAGCAGAGAGGAACGTTACTCCGTACCCTCACCCTCACATGCTGAAAAGGATTCAAACATGGTGAAACGTTTGAGAAAATGTGTAAGAAAATTGGCGGATGCGTCATGCATGTTTTGCATTAAGTGAATGTATGTTATTCACTGAATTTTTCACTGACGGATTTCATAGTTTATATCCATTCTTTAGGTAATCTATGTTCCTGGCTTTAATATAGTATTCTCTTTATATAAAGAAATACAAGCAAATTAATTAGCAGCGGTTTAGAAAATAAAGATGAGCAAATTGATATAGTACAAGTTACTCTGTATTTCTTTATTACTGAATTACATTCTGTAAACTAAAATAACCTCACAATATGAGCTTTCGAAAATTTCAACATGACGGTGGAGGACATTTACTATTATCAGAAACATTTTTCGGACCTTTAGATATAAGGTCGCAAAATTGACACAGAACTTTTTACGTAAGGTAATACGGATATTGTTATCTTAATATACTGTAGGTAGAGAAGTTGTTGAAGGAACGTAGTAACGAAACATCATTTGGTTTCATTGTACATACAAGATGTGAAAATGCTGTCGAAATGTAATGGAATAATATGAGGCATTAATTAATCGCAAAAATGTCTTGTTAAAATGTACCAAAAATAAAATAATTCTAGTCTCTGCACGCATAATATTGTATTGCAATACAAGACAGAGCTTTAACGTGGGAGGCACACTTGTTTGTTCTGCAGAAATTCTATGATAATGGCATAATTCTTATAATAGGGAGCACGATTAGCAAGACTGGCCGTATTCAATCCATGCTCACAACATTATCCCCACATGAGATTATCTTGCCCTCACACTCTCAGCATCAATTCAACATTACGCCCATTCGAAGTCACGTTCACATCATCGTTTCAATAACATGCTCATTCAGTATCACAATCACATCGCTGCGAATTCGCGCTCACTCAGCCTCAATCTGATTATGAGCTTGAGGTTGGGAGAGTGTGACTTCCAAACTCGTAAGCATCAACCTCTTGAGTTCAGGCACCTTCGATATTGAGAGTTCGAAAATAGTCATAGAATGGAAGAGGTTCTCACAAAATTGCTCATGTCCTAGCATGCATGAGCAGATATTTCGAACAATGAATCATTGATTTAAGGTGTCATAGAAGTTATACTATCAGTGGTGTGAAAAGGGTTTGTGAACTCACCCTTGTGATTCCTTCCTTACAGAAAATATACTGTTTACAGGGGTACATTCAAAATAATAGATAACTTGCAGAAATCTATATCTAGACAAAAGTTTCCCAAACCTAGCGTCTTGGTTGAAATATTTGAAATACTTTACTGAAAAGATAATTACCCTCTGTTGTTTTCAAGACTGACTATACTTTTGCTGATAAAAATTAAGCATCGTTATAAATGTTCGTGGATTTAAAATATGTTTAGTTCTTTATGTATATGTATACCATTTATATTCCTAACAGTTAAATGCCCCTATGTTCTAAGTTGAAGTGATGTTTAAAAATCGTGGAACACTAACGTCACGTAAATAAATAAAAAAAAGTACTGAAACACTGATCAAGACTCAATCGTTTCACTTAAAGTATGCATTATCTGTGTCATTGGTGAGTGCGCTTTCAAGGGTTGCATTGACAGCATAGCATGGACTGATGGCGTAAGAAATTCTAAAACCTTCTCTATTACTTTAAATTATCGTGTATCTTACTGTCATCGTCATCACTGCTCTGCAACCACGGTGGTTTGTTACACATTGAGAAGACTCCACTTACTAATCTCTTTGTCTTGAGTAAGGTATATTCTTTGTTAATATGTGCATAAATCGAAATCATCTTTCTCAAATCATACTTCAAGCTCTGGAATAGAGTTCGCGTATACACCCTTTTGCAGGAGTTTCGAAGGAAAAGTTGTAAGCTTTGTCAAATATTCTTAATGTAAGATAACATTGTAATCATGTAACGTTTTTATGTTGAGGAAGTTAAGAATAAAGAATTGATTGCAATATATTAAATACAGATTAAAAAAGCAACGTAAAAAAACTTTCAGAAAGAACTAGCGTCAATTACCCGTTTCTCTGTGTTAAAATAAGAAAAAATAGTAATATATTCCGTTAGTCAGTCACTTTTTTACTATTACTGAAGCGCTCTTTGATATTGGTCATTATATATATATATATATATATATATATATATATATCCGTCTCCGAAGTTGCGGGGCTGAATTTGGATTTAAACGGCATTGGAAGTTCCACTGTTTATCTCAGTGACCCCGAAAACTATGGATTTGAAAGTAATATCAGTCGTTTTCTATTATATATATAATCTTACCCTCTCCTAAGTTGCATCGCCAAAGTGAAATAATAAAAACCATTTCAGGCTTGAACCTCATTTATGTTGAAAATTTGATCGAGATCGGACGGGTAGTTCGAGAGCTATTAAGTCACAAACATATTCACTTTCATATATTGGTTTATATACATGTTCTTATAAAATGCACTAAAAGTAAGTTGCTAGAGTAAATCTGAAGTATTTGAACTAAGTCTAAAGGCAATAGGTGCGATATATGCTTAATGACGTCTCTACAATCGACTATCATAGGTCGCTATTTGTAGATGTGTGATAAGTACATCACATCTAACATGCTACCCATTGATTATAATGGACTATTGTGAACTATTTCCATAATATCCATAAAAAAAACTTTAATAATGCTTTTAGTATTATTTTACCTCACCAATTATTTTCTCCTTTCTAGTGGGGTTCATAAAAGCATTTAAAAAGTTTTTCATGATCCTTTCCTATTTCAAATAACTATTTTGCTCCAGACTGTATAATATGCTGAGTGACCAAATATGAAGATTTGTCTCTGTAGTGTGTTTCTCCTATCCCAGTAGGATGATTTGGTTAGTTATTCTGAATGAGTGGGAGGGTGGTAGTGTTATGTTGGGTAGGGAATAAGAGAAAAAAATACCCTCAAAAGCTTGAGCCAACCCGGGATGTATACCGGTACCTAGGTCTAGTTATGTGTGGGTGTGTGTATATACCTAACTCTCCGCGTGAGAGAGGATTTAATTAGATTTCTCAGCAAATCTCTAAACAGAAGGGCTGAGGTCCCACGGATAATCTGGTTCCGCATATGAAGAGGCTGTGGTCGCTTGTGAAAGAGAGAAGTGAACTGTGAAACCACGTCCTTGTGGAAGCGGGAGAGGAGAGTGAGTGGGTGTCTGGATGTGGTGAGAACGATACTACATCAGGAGGGTGAGAAAATCGAAACTAAGTGATAAATATAAAAGGGACAGCGAGAAAAAAGGAATAAATGACCTATATTTCTGTATTAAATGAATAGAAACCGTAGAAGATAAAAGTAGCTTTTGAAATATTAGAAGTAGTATTGCTAACAATGTGTGATTAATTAGGTTAACGAATAGTCATTACTTGGAAACAAAACAGATCTACAGAATAGGAATTAAGTAACTTGAGAGCAATTAATTTGAAATCACTTATTTATTAATAACAAAGCTCTGAAATTGTTTTGAGTTGTCTCATAATAAATCTCTGAAATTACTATAAGTTGTCTAGTAGATATTTCTTTTTTACATTTTCACTTCACTAACATTTTTGATCATATTTATTTTGATCTTTCTAATACAGTATTTATAAGTAGCTAAGTACTGTTCTTTCATCAAGTCTTCTGAAAGCATAACTCAGAATTAAACAAGTGGCTTTAATTTCGCATTCTAAATTTATGATATGCTTGAAAAGAAGAAGCAGATCAACCGCTTTGAACTGAATGGCAATAAGGTATAGATGGAACGGATTCTTGGAAAGCTAAATCCCTAACAAAAACACATTTCTCTATATCTCTCACTGATTTAACTCTGATGCCTGTTGACAGATAAATGTACGGATAAAGTTCGTTATACAAGACCTCCTTATGCGTAACATTGTTTTGGAAGTTTGAATATACAATACGTAGATTCAAAATGGTTTGACAAACACTGCAAAAACCTTTAAAATTTCGAGAAGTTTAATTAGTATATTGATTTATGAAGCAATTCATTGTACTTACTTCTAATAAAGTATTAACTATATTGCTTGATGAGACAACTTATTATGTCAATTCCTAATAAAGCATCAACGGTATTGACTTATGAAATAACTTATTATAATTATTTCTAATAAAGTATTAACACTACTGATTTTTGAAACAACTTTATATACTAATACCTAATGAATCATTAACTACCTAGGTATATTGATATATATAACACCTTATTATAGCTATTCTTAATAACTGTATTGATTTATGAAACAACTTACACGTATTTCTAATATAACATTATGGAGCTTAAACATATTTTTTCAAAGAAACGTTCGACTGTCTTTTGTTAATATATTGTTTCTTTAGTCACTTTCTGAAAACGAAATCCTGTGTATTGGAATATAGAAATTTGGATAAATTCGTAAATTTCTATTGGTCGTTCTTTTGTATTTAGCTTAATGTCCTACGATTATGCACCAAAGCGTAGAAAAACGGTGGTGACAAAACGGATGATAATAGTGGAATAACGGGAGTATTCCAATATTGGAGAACTTCGAGAAAATCCACGCACAAAGCTTTTTTCCACCACAAAGCTTGCTTGACAGGAAATTGAATCGAACCATGGACCCTACGCGCCAGAGATAACTCGGCTTTTGTAAATGAGTTTCCAAAAAATATATAAAAATAGTTCAAGTTTGATACTCACGAAGAAGTAGGTAGTAATGTACAAGAGATCAAGCTTGAATAGAAAAAAATAGCAACTTATAAATAAATGTTACAAAACGTACGATAAGAATTTTAGACAAAAGATAACAATATCCCAGTATACGAGGTGTGATCAAAAAATACGGTGAATAACTTTATTAGAAACAAAGTAATAAGCTTACATGAATTTGATTTAATATCCCTCAAAATACTGTCCTTGTCTAGCAATGCACTCATCCCAACCTTGAATCCATGACTGGAAGGATTTCTGGAAGGCTTCTTTTGGAAGTTCGTTCAACTACTCTGTCGTACCCTCTCAATGTCAGGAATGGTGTCAAAACGTCTTCTTTTCAGCACAATTTTCATTTTCGAGAAGAGCCAGACGTCATAGTGCTATATCCAGAGATTACCGTGGATATAAACAAACAGGAATAAAAGTGTTGGCCATAAGCTTGCGCTACCAAAAGCGATGTGGAGGAACGAATTTCGCACTTACTCTTCTCATTTGCCAATCCACTGTTAAAATGCTTTAGCGGACTAGTAGGGATCTTTAGTTCTTCGGAAAGCTCTCGAATAATTATTCGCGTGTTCGAACGAACAATGTTTGCCACTTTTCTTCTGTTTTTGAGATTAATGAACGTCCCGAACGTTGCTCGTCTTCTACCGACTCATTTCCGCTTTTAAATCTCTCATATCACTTGTAAATAATCTTCAGAGTTACAGCATTATCGTGATGCATCAACTTCAGCACTTCATGAGTTTCTTTAGCACCTTTTAAGCAACTTGAAACAGAACTTGTTGTTCGAAATCCATGATGCGCGACAGTAACACAACCTCACTCTAGCGGCTCTGGACTCTGACTGACAAGTCACAACATGTACCACTTGACACTGCCTGTCTCAATGGATCAGGACAAATTACAACAAATGGTTGAAGCGTCTGCAGTTTCTGCTAAAAAATATCATTCACAGTACTTTTTGATTCACAATTTGTGAAAGACTTTGGTTTGTCAGATTGTACAAAACATGAAAATAATAGTTTAATATATTTTAATGGCTCATCAATGGAATTTCTCCTCAAACTGACTGCTAATCTACAATTCTTAGCACTTTTCCCGCCCATCACTTCCCACGCAAAAAAAGAACTATGACGTGCTTGAGAGAAGACTGAAGGCAGCAGTACAAATTTAAGATACACATTGCTTCCACTCCCCTCTCAAGAACACATTTCCCCCTCACCATCCGTTCCCAATTTAACAACTTCAGTGTTGTCATGGCAACCGATTTTTATTATACTTAATATTTACTAATGGTGTGATATTTTATCAGTTAATACTGAGACCGGCCATGGTAGTAGATTTATATCATTTACGTTTTTAGTAGAGACATTATAGTGGATCAGGTAACACTTAATTAATTGCAGGCAACAGTATTTCGCCATCTACTATCGTGTTTACTCTATAGTGATCAACGTTAATACGTAAGTGCCTGATTTCTACAACCCCGGGTGGATGGGTTATTTGTATCAACGAATGCGATTAATAAGTTTTGACTGTCTACATTTTAGCCAAATCAATGGTAATGTATCAAGTAGTCCTTAGAATTTATGTCTCCCAGACGGACATAAGGACAAACAGAGTCAATACATAAAGCTGTTTCGGGGTAAACAAAACTCTTTAATAACAATAACTGACTAACAACCCATGGTATTATTGTGGTATCTAACAAACTACACCTTTAGGTACATTTTAAACAGTGTGGCATCCCTTTCGAACTTGCTTCGAAATGAAGAATATTTATATTTAGATGCTATAACGCACAACCGCGATAGGTCTTTCAGATTTTAATTTTTATTGTCAATATAACACAGTATGGCAACTGTAATGTATACAGTAACATAATATAGGAATCAATGGTTAAAATGCAACTGCTGTCTAACTAACTCGATGGCCTATGGAACACGAAGGATCAATGCCACGTTCACAAAAGCTTTACATTGATTTCTATACTTAGCCAACTATATCCAGTTTCAACTCTTATTACTATTTTTGCAAGATTCATCTTGATATTTTCCTACCGTCTGCGCCTAGGATTTCCTAATTTTCGTTTTCCGATTGGACTTTCAGTTAAAACTTTGAAAGCGTTTCTAGTTTCTTCCATTCCGGCCACATGACTGCCTACCTCAGCCTCCTAGATTTGACGATCCTAATACTGTTTGGTAAACGGTATAAATTATGTAGTTCGTCGTTATGAAGTTTCTGACATTCCCGTTCCTCTTAAGTCCGGATATTCATCTCAATATTTTCAGCCTACGATCTTCCCTAAAAATAATCGACCATGTTTCGCATCCATACAGCATAACAGGCACGATTAACGTTTCATATATTCTAACTTTAAATTCTTCGACAGAATTCGCGACGACCACGAAATAAATATCCAGTGTATATAATATTACACTTTCCATCTTCTTTAGAAAAAAAAATGAAATGAAATCTTTAAATTTTACGTCCCACGATTATGCCGGTTAGGCTAAAGGAGACGGTGATGATGAGAGATGAGTGAAATAGTGGAATGAAGAAAGTGGGAGGAAACGGGAGAACCCCGAGAAAACCCACGCACGGTGTTTGTCCACCATAAAGTTCACTTGGCGGGGGCTGGGATCGAACTCGGGACCCCAAGCATCAGAGGTGAACGCTCTACCACTGAGCCACCGCCCCCCATCTTCTTTAGAGTTCTGTTTTCTTCTTTCTGGAGAAGATGCCGTTACCCATTGTGTATCAATTATTACGAACTTTATGCATTCTCATGTCTTCCGATATACATTTATTTCTTATTTCATTTACGATAGACACTATGTTAGTTAAAGCATTTGTAAAATATTTATGTAATTTTAAAACACGGCTAGAGAAATCGCAATTAAGAGGAGGAACTTTAAGGAATGTTCCGGTGCTAGGTACCGTTGCATATCTTTAGAAATGGATGCTGCGTATACTCTGGGTAATATTAAATGGTACTACTACTTCTTACATTACTCGAGGTTTGTCAACAGAAATTCAACCTGTGAATATATGTTTCGTTGGTGTATCTCTAGTACTCTCTCGGTGCTATATCACTAGCGTACGCACCTTCAGTGCGGAAGACTTGGTTCCATTCCTAGTTGGAGTTCATGCAATTCGAATCCCATGTTAAGCTGTAGGTCCTCGTCTCATATAGCCTCTGTGGTGAACGAGACGGTGAACTCCAAATCAATCCACCAACCAACCAGCAAGTACCTCTCGTCTTGAGATCATGTGGGAGTTATCCTCGACTTCCAAGTTCTTCAGGATATTCCTATTGCGACGTTGTTTCTGTCTCCATACGTTCTGCATACAACTCCTTAATTACTTTAAGCGTGACAGTACAAACGATAGACTAATAGAAAATCATGTGACCTCATTCTCTTTCTCTCGCTCCAAGTAATGCTTGAAAAGAAGAGAGAGTGAGATTGAGATTTGAGATTAAAAAATCCTGTTAGCGGAATAAATAAGGACATGTTAGATGTCCTTTCTTTGGTGTAGTAGTTTAGTATCTTATCCACCCCATCCCACAACTAACATCCACTCAATTTTCTTTTCTCTATCACGCACTCTCTTTGTATAAAGAAAGAGAAGTGTGAGAAAAGAGAAGAGAAAAATATCTTGTTGTTCTTAGCTTGCTTTTGCTTCCTTCCGCCTGAAGATCTTTTCCCTTTTGAGAAAAGCTGATCCTGGGATTGAAGACGTGACGAAGCATATAAATCACTATTTCTTTCCCTAATAACCCAGCATCCATCCTCAACTCTATTCTATTCATTGCTTTCTCTCTCTTTCACGCTATTATATGTATAGTATGTATTTTTCTTTTTCTGTTTCGAGATATACATTTTTTCTCACTTTATCATCCTTATTTAAAGTAGAGAGAGCTAGTCAAGTTGACGCCAAGACTTCTCATGGATTCATTTTTCTTATTTTATACTTCCTTTTGCATTCTTAGTATGTTAGGTTTTTGTGTGTGTTTTGTCATTCTTCTGTGTATTCTGCCGTTTTCTCTTCACTGCGATACTTTGTTTCGCGTCGGCTATAATGGAGAAACCATCATTCCGTTCTTTCTTTTATTATAATATTACATACAAATCAACAATTTATCTACATTCAAATACAAATTTTGTTACATTCTGAGATGCAGATACTTCTGTGCTAATATTCATCTAGGGGCTGCGGTTACTCAGTGACAAAGCAATCACATCAGGTCCATGGCTTCATGATTCGATCTCCACTTGCGTAAAGTTGGCTTTATAGTGGATAAATATTGCTGTACGGATTTTCTCTTGATTCCCCCGTTACCTCCCACTTTTATTGTTCTACTATTTCATTAATCATCATCATCGTTTCCTTTAGCCTTAGAGCAGAAATGTGCGACGTTAAACAAAAAGAAATCATCAAACAGGTGTCTAAAATAGTAGCGGCACATAAAAAGAATTGAGACGTGAAAGCTGACGAGACGTTTAGTTTCTTTTTGTGAACATGAACACACTACTGGGCAAACAATGTTGTTCAAATTATCGCTGTCTGAGATTGCTCAGAAAACACGAAATCTTTATAAAATGTTGCAGGGATTTGCCAACTTCAAGATAAGGTTTCTAGTTTTGAGTAATGTAGTAGATGACGTTATTGGTTATTATTCCTCATCTTAGGAAGATGTCCAATATTCTCTGTATTAAGCATTTCAGTCAATAACACACACTACCTGTAATTATTGTATGAAAAGTATCTTTGTTGTATTCGTTTGAAAAATGTATAGAAATGTGGAAACATGTAAACAAAATTATACTTTTAATAAAATTGTCAGAAACGAATCTTATCTCCCATGAGTGCAGTACATTTGGATTATTTCAGATATGTAAATGAAACATACCAGTAGCATCATTACAGGTTTTGCTTGTAAGGCAGTGGACGAAACTGCGATATAAGTAGATTTTCACTTTTTTCATTTGTATATCATTGATTAAATAATATGCATATACCTGTATACAACACAGGAAGATCAGTTACCTAAAGGTCCAAATGACACCACTAAAATATACAGATTGGTCAGCAATAGTTATCCTGCGCGGTATTTGAGACCAATATTTATCTCACGTGTAATAACCACATTCAATCACTTACGTACCGTGACACTTCTAGCAAGAGAAAAAACAAATTTTATAGCCAACGCAGAGAAAGTATCAGGCTGAAAATTGTGATTGACCTCAGATACGGTTACAAGAAGTTGGAATTATGCACGGTATACAAAAATGTAAAGGTGAATGCTGAATACTTAGGTTAGGTTATGCTAGGAAAGTATACAAGATGTGAATATACATAAACAAAGCACCGTTTTTATCATAACACGATGCAGGAAACAAGGATCCTCGATATTCTCTATCATGGTACTC
This sequence comes from Thermobia domestica, assembly GCF_964235325.1. Lineage (NCBI taxonomy): Eukaryota > Metazoa > Arthropoda > Insecta > Zygentoma > Lepismatidae > Thermobia > Thermobia domestica. Next base: position 98,580,460 of record NC_137468.1, read on the forward strand.
CTGCGAAAAGCACTTACGCCAGTCCAGTGGGTTTCTGTTAATTTGGACTGTTAAAATGATTTGTACAACATACCATTACTGGCTTATGGAAAACCCGCATGGAGTAATTTGGATGAGAATTCCTATACCTACACTCCTACATAATTTGTAGCAGTAAAAATTGCTATGTCGAGTGACAGTCCATAATGTTGGTGATCCAATATAGCACTACTAATAGTACCGCACGGCTTTTTTTGTAGGGTGATTATACTTTGAAAATCTTTCGGATATAATCCAATCAACCTTCTGTATTGCTGACCCAACTGTTGAAGCAAATCTTATGTTTCAAATAATATTTACGAAATAATCTATAATAGTAAGATATTATACATTGGTGGTACAGTGCCAGCGCCTAGTATACAAGATCTAGTAATAAACTAAATCTACTCATATTCTACAGAAAAATTACACTATAAACACAATACATAAAACTACTTATACAGCAGATGGGTAACTATATGTAAACAGAACCTGCGACGTCAAACTAATTCAAACAGTTTTTGTTCTTTGTGACATAGTCACTTATTTTCTGCGAAGTGTTTTGGCCACTTTTCTCTACGTACTTTAATGATATTTTTGATGTATGGATTATTGAAGAAAAGTTTTAAGTAAAACAGATATGAAATTAAAACTTTTGGTCAGAAAAGAATATATTCTTTGAAATATTCATAAAATATTTTAAAAAAATGTATGTAAATAATTATTATTTACTAGTACTAGTTTTGCTATTTTTAAGTTGCTATTTTTTATCAATTTTTTAAACTGTAACACAAACTTAACTAAATAAACAAGAAAAGACTCACGATAGTAATAATACTGAGTTTAAGTTAAAACACACAGAAACCCTTGTATGTCTTTGAACGCCAATTGCTTGAGGTATTCCAATAATTGCCAAACTGAGAACATTTCTCTTTAGGATGTGGGGAATTTACCTTTTTTGTCTTGAATTTCCCTTCGTCAAAGAAAACTGTTCATTTTAGTATTTTAGAAGTTAAAGTTGGAAGTTAATTTATTAGCTAAAGTAGGAGTTTCATGATTTTTAATGATCAAAATATACCAACCATACTACAAAAATATATATTACTTGCTTTTGGTATTCTTGTTTCTGCTACTGAAATGAAATTTCTAATTTAGTGTCTCATATTATCAACTGAGGTTAAGGGAGACGGTGATGATGATAATAAATGAAGTGATCGGCGCACACGGTGTTTGTCCAACAAAAACCTACTTGGCACGAGCTGGGATGGAACCAGAGACCCCACTTATCATAGGTGATCGCTATACGACTGATCCACCGCACACCCTGTTTTGATGTTGAGTTTGGGTGTGCGAGACGTGTAATAAAATATCCTAGATAGTATATAAGAAAGGAAAGGAATGTAGAAAAACTTTTCACAATGCAAGTCATATAATGCACATTATCAACTGTGATGATTGCTAGAACGACTTTTTAAAATCGCCTAAAGTGTTTGTGCTTATTTTGGGTAGTCGACTTGGAACGAAGTTATGCAACCAACATTCCATTCTTGTACTGTGGGTTGCCTCTCTATTAGTTAATAACCCTAAAAGGATGATGAATCTGCGAAGTGCATTGTGTATCAAGGAGGACGGGACTTGCACTGCACTGCAAATATCCACTGCAATCTTCTACTCAAACGAGAACGAGCATTACTTATTTACTACAAGGGATTCTCAGGAAATAATACATCGTATATAACGACTTCTGTACATTTTTAGATGCAAGAAATGCCAATGGTTTCATTGCTCTCATTTCAAATTGTCTGTTTAGTAATATATTCCCATGCTAATTTTGTTATAATTAAGCTTGTATTAACGGTAGCTAGGATTAAACTTTTAGATATGAACTTCATGGATGTTTTTGTGATCAAATATCTCAGGTTATGATCATTTGATTTAATTTGATTGTCTGATTTCCATATACAGTAAGACTATAAAGTGGGATCTGAACCACGCTAGTACGTCCGATGACAGGGAAGCGAACTTGAAACGCTGTGCATCAAAGGCACACGAAGTATTCAATAAACCATAGATGAGAGGGATAGTAATAAATCAGTTGTCTGAAGCCAAAGTGACTAATGTTTTTAAGCTGTTAGAAACTGGTCCTTACGGAAACAGTAACAACTTGTCACGAACTGCTGTCAGTGGAAAATGGACTTCATTTGACTGTTGAGTCAATTTCTATATCTATTTTGTTGTGGCTTGGTGTGAAACAAATGAAACTCAAATGATTTCACGCATAAACATCAACGAAAATGTAGTCAGTGTACTCTGGTTTCAGAAAGCTCAAATCATAATAGGATCAATGAGTGCTATTATTATTATTATTATTATTATTATTATTATTATTATTATTATTATTATTATTATTGTCTTGCTGTTTCACGTGGATATGAAATATTAAACTTAAACCATATATTTTTCGCAGCAGTTCTTATCAAGTTATTATTGTTTAAATATGGGTTCATTTTGCTCAGCACGAAAATGAAGTTACTTCGGTCTGGCTTTAGATAACTCAATTGCTTTATAAAGATATTGTTACGAAATTATCTCTGCCCGAGGATTGTCTTTGTATAAAATTCCATCAAATCAATGTCTTCGGCCATTTAGGCTTGATGATATAGCACATAGGAAGTTACTTTTAATTCTACAAGTTGCATGTGTGTCACTGTTAGGAACACAGCCCCACTGTTAGAAACACATTTGTCACCATTAGAAGAAAAAAAATAAAAGTTACTCTTGACAGTGTGCAATCTCTTTTTTAGATATTGTCATCGTTTTGCCAGAAGTAACTAAATCAAAAATCTTAATTTTGAAATATAGCTGTTTCAAAGTTTGAAATTATTGCTAAAATCGGTTTGACAATATTGAAAGACACACACTGCAAGACTTATGTTTTCACTAACACGTGTTTTTACAATTATAAACAAATCATGGCAGACGACAGAAGAAGATTACACCTCCAGAAAGAAATGATGAGGATTCGGAAAACAACGAAGAAAGCCGACAACCTGTCCACAGGTTCACCTTCCTAAAGGATGACTACGAAAGAAGATAACGGAACCAAGAAGTTATCAGTACCAGCGCTGATCGCTCACCTACCAAAACCTTCTTCCGAGACCGCCATGGGCTACGGTCATTTCCTTTAACACCTACTCCTAGGGCTGCTACGATCTACGGAGTGTAATGGTCTAAAATTATTCCCTGAGGGTGCTGTAAGCAACGGAGATATCCTTTAAAATACCAACTACCGGGACTGCTATGAGCTACGGAGTATCACCGAACCTGTCTGAGGCCACGACAAATATTCTTTATTCCATGGCCATATCGTGTGCCGAAGAACTTCGCACTTATTTTGCAATGGAAACATTTACAGAATTAGAGAAAAGACTTACAAAAACTTTGTAAAAAAAAACAATTATAAAACATTCTTTTTATAATAAAAATGTGAAGGGTTAAAATTAGCATACTTTATTGAGACTGTACCTACAGATCATTTCAATATTAATTCATACCAATATATGTTTTATGTTCTTACCAATTTTTTGTTATGTTATTACTCATACATATAATTTCACTGGTCTTGCAATGTTCCGTTTGCTATATTAACTAAGAAAAACTTAGATTCAGGGACTAATGACTTCTGCCAGAACGTTGATGATATAAAGTACTTCAAAAATTTTCAGTTATTGTTTAAGATGATTAATTTGGAGTAGAGGGTTCCGTTTAGCAGCAAGGTTGCATGAGACATAGACTTACGGGCTAATGTAGAATCAGAACCACATTAGCTCCCATTGTGGATTGAACCCATGTCTTCCGCTTCGCTAACCATATAGCCACGAGGGAACAACCGTTAATCATTATTGAAAATGTATAACGTACATTTTAAGGCTGAAAATTTATATATATCGGGTGTTCTAAAAACGGCGTCCACGGTCCACGGAGCACTATTCTACATATTCTACAGCGAATCTCTCTCTCTCTCTCATATATATATATATATATATATATATATATATATATATATATATATAGTGTGTGTGTGTGTCTGTGTATGAGTGTGTGTCTTTTCGGTCCTCGTCTGGAGATGCAAATTGCAGTATGTGGCAACGTCGCACGTACAGAACCACAGACAAGACCTACCGATCTGTCAAATGATTACATTCTATAATTTCCAGATGGAACTTAAAATCGATAGTCGCTGACATTAGCACCACCTATTAGCGTAACGTTTGCAGTAAGTGCTTGACGGATTCATAGAGCAATGCTAATAGTTCTAAGTTAATCTGCGACGTTGCCACATAGTGAAATTTTGATTCCCCATGGCAGCTGAAGGAGGGCCTGAAGGGTATGCCATTATATAGGATTTTCGCTTTATTTTGATCTGAAGAATAGCGCCCTGTTGTTCGTGGGCGCCATTTTTAGAACACCCGATATTGCTTTCTATTATGTTATACGACACTAATATAGTTGATTTTATATAATTTTCTGTTTCATTCATATTTTAGGGTCTACAGTATGCAATTGCACCTGAAAATAGGACTATAATATTCTCAATATCTTTCACACATTTGTACAGAGTATATTAATGGCCTAACTGTTTCACGTCGTAGCATCTTCACCTAACTATATGAGAATATTCTTGTTCTTCTCATAACACAACTTCCCATCTAGCAAAAGAGAAGCAAAACCTCAACAAAATCTGAGAGTTTGAAATATAAATTCAACCTTATTTTCTTTCTGTGAAATGTCAATCCATCAAATTCTCAGACACAACAAGAAAATTTATTGCGTTCTGAAAGATAATCTGCTTCGACTGTCGACATGTTAGTTTTTCGGAGGGCGATTTTCTCCTCCTCGCTGTCTTCCATCTTGTTTCTTACGTTTGACAGAAGACAAGCAAAGCAGTAAATCTCTACACAGACAATAAAATGAAATAAAAATCTAATATACAACGAGTCGCTGTAGACAAGAAGGTTGGTGAGGACATGGGGAAGGAGGTAGAAATACCGACAAGTAGACAGCTAGATATAAGAAGAAATAACAGAGAAGAGAGATGAGAAAGTAAACAGAGAAAGAGAAAAAATATGTAAGAAAATCTTCAAGATTTTTAACCTTTCAAGATATATATAGAATTATATTCCTTTTTACTTATTTTGCTCTTAAAAATTGCTAGACACATTTTTTTGCGATTTATAATTTTATAAATGTAGAGGTGAACATAATATTTGATTTTAATACAATAAACAATTCAACATTTTATGTATGAATAATATATATCTACAATTGTATATATACAATTTATACAAAACTCAATTTATTTGTATATGCAGGGTCGCCCACAAGTAAGTATACAGTCAACTTATTGCTTTTTATATCATTTCTTATTGATATCGATCAGGTAGACTTAGTTCCTTTATTATTTGTTTTTAATGTCTTTTTACTTACATATTAAGCTCGGAACAGCCGAAGCAAATACACCTATAAGCTAGAATGTTATACTTGCTCAATGCAATGGTGTATACCTATTTTTAGGCCACCATGTATACAATGTTGCACTTCAACATTAAGGAAATTAAACGTACCAATGCTTTGGTCAGGATTTTGTAGTCTTCTTTGCTGATTTTTTTTATCATTCAGCGTGCAATGTACATTTGAGCTTATTGGAACCTGTGTTCAATGCTCTTTTTGCTGATGTATCAGTCAAGGCTCTCTGCTTGTAAGTAGGGAAATAGTGGCGTCAAGAATGTATCATATGAACTTTTTTTTACTTGTCTAGCCATAAAGAACCCACCCCGAAATTTTGCAGTGTCTTTTTGTTGCACCCTGCACAAATAATCTGCATATTTATTTCGAATGTACAACTCAATAAATATCAATTTGAAAATACATATTTAAAGTTTAGAAGTTAATGTTAACTTTAGGTTAATGTTAACTTTAAGTATATTGCATTAACCATAGCACATACTCTTATCTTGCTAGTGTCAATGAAATTATTGATGAAGGTATATTTTAATACGGGTTTCTTCTTAATAGATGACGTATTATTAGTGAGTCTCTTGTAACGAACGACACAATTTAAAGCCATGAAAATTACTTTTTTAAATCAATTTCTCGAAAATTATGCATGAGGATTTAGCGTCAAGCACAGGGACGAACCTGTAGGGTGGTGTAACATCCATCAGTCAAAATTCATTCAATAAACTCTGATTTCTGTGGAATTTCAGATTGAAACTTTGGAAATCTTTCTTTCAATTTAACATCCTGCGACTATGCCGTTTAGGCTATGATTAAGGCAAATGAATGATGATGGAAGAATTTGTGGAATGAGAAAGTGAAAAAAAAACGGGAGTATCCCGAGAAAACCCAAGGACACGCTGTTATTCATTATAAACTTACTTGGTCGGGGATGGAATCGGAGACCCCACGCACCAGAGGTAAGCACTCTATCACTACGCCACTGGGTACTGAATCAAGTTTCATCATGCACGAGGGTAGTTCGGAAATTAATGTGTCCTATTTTTTGTGTTGACTTTGTATATCCGTGCCAGATGTCGTTGGTGTAGTGCTAATTTTTGAACCTTCCTCTTTTATTTGCAGCTGGTTCCGCTGTTCTGCGGTAGTTGGCACCAGCAAGAAGTGTTCCAAAATAGAGCCTGATATGAACGTGCGTATAAAACAACGATATGTAATTGAATTCCTCACTGCTGAAGGAATTGCGCCAATTGAAATCCACCGACGCTTGGTAAAGGTTTATGGAGACAATACAATAGACGTGAGCAATGTGAAGCGATGGGTACGACAGTTCAAAGGTGGTGAAAAGAGTGTTCATGACAAGCCACGGCCCGGTCGACCTTTCACAGCTGTCATTCCTCGCAATGAAGAGCGTCTTGATCAACTTGCATGCTGATCGCCGGATAACGACCAGAGAATTGTGTAGAAAGCTGAAAGTGGCGAATATTTTCAAGACTCGGAAGCTGTTGTCAAAGCTGTAAGGAAGTGGTTAGCCTCAGCTGGTTCCCATTTTTACAAGCGCGGCATGCAGACTCTGATTCATCTTTGGCAAAAGTGCATAACGAATGGTGGAAACTATGTGGAAAAATGACAGTCTGTGGCTGAAATATTGCTCTGTTTAGCTGTGCTGTTGCTATTTATGTATCTCCATTAGTTTTCATGAAAAACACGAGGCATTACTTTCGGAACGACCCTCGTAATTATAAATTAGGCACAACAAGATCACATTAACAGTATTACTGAATGCTGTACAGAGAGATATTTAATTTAACCAAACTAAATGGAACTTCGAACAGGAGGCTTTCACGAACGATTAAAGGAAAGTGAGTTCTGATGGGGAAAATGGTGGATGTTTAGCACAAGTTAACATGACCTAAGACAATTCGTGCCAGAGTGGAGCGCAATATCACTGCACTACAGTAGTTTAAAAATACTATTCGAACAGAAATAATGACACTTTTTACTATCAGTAAACAATAAGCACTATTAAACTCAAACGTTTTCAACTGATTAATGTATAACGTAAAAATGCATTTTAACATTCTGAGAAAAACAAAGAGGAATATAATAAGGAAAGGAGAGGAGAAAATGTGTGAAAAGTCAATAAGCAGGTGTTGGTGGTATAGGCGTAATCATGGATCCACCTGTAGTATTGCCTGCAAAACGATCGACTACACAGCTGATGTTCTGTCTTGCCTGATACCTATTGCCAGCTCCTTCCCCTTTCCATGTTGTTTATTCAAAAGAGACGTAGGGTACTGTAACGTCACGGAGCATTCAGTTCAAAATGACTTATTAAACTGAACAGTGAAAATATTGTGAGTCTTTAATGAGAAGTAAGTAAGTAGATATCTGATAATAATGCATAACGGTGCAATGTTTTTCCTTCTCGCTTGAATTTGAATTAGGCGGGTAGGCGTCACGTTCAAACAAAACGCCATCTCCCGTTAGCAAAACTAACTAATTCCTTAACATGTTCTCGTAACATTTCACTGAACGCCATAAGTTCTACTCCACCAGAGAACGAAAGAAAACGTTCCGTGTTTCTGTTGTTGACCGCGGATAGTAAATTGAAAGACAACACTTGTTGTTTTGATCTAATACCTAATTAAAGTGTTTGCGAATCTCAAAACAATTGTTTTAATACTGTAACAGTTTCCTTCACCATAACAAAGTGTCTATTTCTTCTAGCAGATGATTCAAAGTACATACTTACTTGTACTTCTCAAGTTTGAAAGGTTAACTCTTCCATCTACTAGGTGAACTCTTGTGTATTTAAGACAATTCATACATGAGGCTTGTTGCTATGGGAAACGTTCCTGTATCTCGTGTGGTTTCTTGTTCTGTGGAGAAGAACACTTTAATTCAATTAGAGAAACTTCGTCCATCTTTTCTTTTGTTGAAAAAGGGAAAACAAGAAAGACTAAAGCACAACTAGTTTTGTGTCTAAACACACTTCAGATAAAGATTGTTTTCAAGAACAGTCTTGCATCTATACTGGAATATTTTTTTTTCCTTTCGAAGACGATTATATAATCTTATTTCTAGTGTTCCTAGTATTAACGTTGATACTATGGATAAATAATATTATGCTTTTTACAGTTGTTCAGTTGGTTATTCTCTGATACCAAAAAATAAGGAACATCCTCGCAGTTAAACAGTAACAGAGCGCAATAGCAATCAACGTCAAAACCGATGAGAAACAGTTTAATTGAATTATCTGGGCGATATAATCTATGAAGAATTATGGTCAGTCAGGTGGCTGTTGTTGTGTTGTGCATGTCTACTTTCATTATCGCAATTTTTTGTTCTCTAGATTGGGTTTCTCTACCCCATAATTCAATTGGCTCCGAAATTCCTTTATAATAAGCGTTGCCCACGAGACGAGAGATGCCAAGAAGTTTTCTTGTCTCGTCTCGTAAATTTTATAGAACTCTCGTCTCATTTCAATTCTCAAGGAAATCTTTCTCCCCTTATCTCGATTCTCAAAGGATTCTTTCTCCTCTCTTCGCGATTCTCAAAGAAATCTTTCCCCAATCTTCTCGATTCTCAAAGAAATCTTTCCCCTCTTATCTCGATTCTCAAAGAAATCGTTCTCCCTCTACTCTCGATTCTCAAATAAATCCTCTCCCTCTTGTTCCGATTTTCTTCTTCTCTCCTGTCGATTTTTAAAAATCTTTCTCTACTTATTTTGATCCTCAAAGAATCCTTTCCCCCCCTTTGCGATTCTCAAAGAATTCTTTCTCCTCTTATCTCGATTCTCAAAGAATTCTTTCCCCTCTTATTTCGATTCTCAAAGAGCCCTTTCTCCTCTCGGTTCTCAAGGAATTCTTTCACCTCTTCTCTCGATCCTCAAAGAAATATTTCTCCCTCTACTCTCGATTCTCAAATAAATCCTTCCCATCTTATCTCGATTCTCTTCTCTCCTCTCGATTTTCAAAAAATCTTTCTCCACTTATTTTGATTCTCAAAGAATTCTTTCTCCTCTGCTCTCGATTCTTGAAAAGTATTTCTGGTGTCGCTTCGAAATTTTTCTCGTCTCAGTTTGTAATCTAGAAAAGTCTTCTCGATTCTAGTCTCAAACCAGAGACAAGAATTGGCATATTTCTCGTCTTGTCTCGAATTTAGGAATATACGTAGGCAATAGTAATCGGAGGAAATAATAATAATCTCGTGTGCAATAATAGTCGCAATACTAAGTGAACATTGAAAAGCATATATGTCCGGATCAGAGTAGGAATTCGAAAACATTCGGGGACAGTTAGAAAGTGTCATATCCTCGATTGAAAAGAGGCACACGTATATACTCCGTATTTTTGTTTCTTTGTTTGCAATTTCAAAATAAAATATTACCGTGCATAAGGCGTAACTAGTTTTAAAAGAACCCCCTTTCAAACTCTGTGCACCAGCACAATGGTGTGCCGTATCGGATCTACTAGTAGGCCGGGAGATAGTTAACACAAAAGAAAGTTTATTATTTATAGTTTTCAAGACAGTAATACTAACAACCTCGCAGTATCTGCTAAAAATATTTTTTACAGCTGTGTCATAGGATTTCAAATTACACAGTAAGTGTGCCGAAAGCTAAAAAAGATTAAAAACGCTACTTTAAAGTATTTTAAGGCCTTAATGATGTGAACATACTTGTGAAACACAAATACGTGTAGAAAACTTCATTTTGAGCACAAACAGGCTTTCTTTAAAAGGATTAGGGCTCACAAGTGGCAATGTGGATAGCGTACACACTTTCTGCGTGGAAAATTCTGGTTCGTTTCTTGGCTGGAGTTAGCGAGTTCGGATCCTACGTTTAGCTGTAAGTCCATTTCTCATATAGTGTTGCTGCTGAATGTGACGCTAAACTTAAAATTAAATCCTTAAAAGCATTAACAGTTTTACTACCCCCGCTTTTACCGGTAATTGAACGGCAGGAAAGTTAACCTCCATAATAATGAAGGCTCATGCTTTCAGTACATTGTACTAACGAAGTGGTGCTTTGTTGTTGGATGTATGTATTTCTTATCATTCACTTAAACCTATATAATCTGCATCCTTGAATTTTACGACCTCTGGAACAAAGCATACGGATTATGCACGAGAATACATTATATGTATTTGAACTATATATGATTTCCTATATGTCGATAGCTTGATTTCTAATCTTGTTTCGTACACTCCAAGTGTCAACTATTTACCAGTATATTGCGGGATTGCATATAGTATCTCATATTCAGTCATTTTATGCCATTTTAAGATAACCCTAAATTACTGCAGTAAAATTAATAACATCAAATAGATTTGTTAAGTCCCAACAGACTATGTAGAAAGAGATTACAAAATGTGTTATATCCACAATTTTACAAAAGGAATTGTTAAAACTGTCTCCTTTAAGACAAATTTCGAAGTAATTTTCTAATATTGATTTTTAAATGTTTTCTCTCTTGAATACATGCAACTATTCGTTAATTTTTGTTACATATCTCTTTTGTAATTTTAGTAGTGAGTGTCATTTGCGATTTTGATAATGATTGCTACAATGAGAAAAAGTGTATGTGGTGTACCGTAAAACGTAGGTTACATGCGTAAATTCTGTAGTTTTTGGACTTAACATACAACCTTGTATAACTGAAAACTTACGTTTTATACATACTTTCCGTATAAATGTTCCAAATAAACGTATTATCCGTACGAAAGAATTTATATAGACGGTCAAGATCTCCCATACAGATTGACATATATAACATATAACTGACGTATATAACATACGTATACATATCTAATACACAAAAGATTGTTACATATAAGATATTCTGCAGCAGCATGATGTAACATCTAAACGGGAAAAGGGCAGAATGTATGTACCATATGGATAATGTATGTTTCGTATAGATTTCAGTAGTAAATAGAAGGATTCCGTATATTTGTACAACATATCGCTTAATGGATTTTTCTCAGTGTAATGTTAGTGACGTGATACTATAATTCAGCTCTCTTCGAGGCCCACTGCACCAGATTCAAGTCACAATCGTGTTTCAGAGTCCACGTCCTTCATAACCTCTGTGCTGCATAAAAACTCGCAATTTTGACACAAAAAACTGTCTTGCTTATATTGTATAGATTGATTACACGAAACGTGCACATAAATTTAATATTGAAACATAAATCTTCTAAACTAATTATAATATGCTTCTACGTATTTTCCCCTCAGATATTTTATACATTAGCAACTTATAAACCATGTTTGGTAGTAATGTAGCTTCAAATTTAAGCCAGCAAAACCCACTAGCATGATAAAGCGGAAGAAGCAAAGAAAAAAGAAAAAAGAATAAGGAAGACATGATCACTAAAATAGAACAGTATAAGACCAAAAGCGGTTGTCACAAAAATTGAGAAAAAGAACAAAAGAAAAGATGGTTAGGGCGAGAGGGGGACGGAGGGGGAGTTTGAGAGTGACTACACTGTTGCACAGCGCCCATCATGATCCAAGTTTACGATCGTTGCTGAACCGTTTCAGTGGCGGCAAGCGATTTTGGGATCGAAATCCGTCATAAAAATCCATCACAATGTTAGAAGCAACACAGCGGGGCAAAGTGGAGTCCCCGGTAAGTAGAAAGGGGAGTCGTAAGAGGGAAGGCGAGGGGAAAGAAAGACAGATATAATAGTCTTTCTCTCGCTCTACGGCTGCTTCAATTCCACACGGAGCTATGGTTCGACGACCCTGACATCTGTGGGCTTTCAAAAGAAAAAAAGAGACATATCTACAGGCAGAAAATGAAAAGGAAAAAGGAGCCTTCTCAATGCAGTTGCTCGTTGTGCGATGTGATGTATGTTTTATGTGAGGAGAAAATAAAACCTGTCGCGGAAATATAGCAACGGGGGGTTTTCATTCTCAAAAGCTTTCTATATGACCTTACTTTTAAATGAAAGTAAGCTTACAAAAAGTGAAGTTCTGCCACTGCAAAGAAATAAAAGCAATTATATTTTCTTTTTTTTATAAAAAAAATGTTTGAAACTGTACCATTCATAACAGTGGCGTAGCATACTTTTGCGGCCCCCCCCCCGCAAAGTATAGAGAAGGGGCCCTAGTTGTAAAGCCGATAGAAGAAAGATTGAAGTTCTACTTCTTTAAATCTTTAATCATCGCAAGACTTCGGGGCCCCCTATACGTCGGGGCACCCCCGCACCGCGGGGGTTGCGGGGGCAGCTGCTACGCCACTGATTCATAATCATTAATTGTAGAAAAATACACGAATCAATCTTCAATCATTATCTATGTCATGTATAAAAGGCGAGAATATCACTGCGTCACGCTGAAATAAATCGGTACTTCCGCTACTGCTTCCCTGTCTGATGCTAATAGATGTCGCTAACATGCAGACATTTTACTGATTTAGAACTATAATGTAATAAACATTTTAAATAGTTGGCGAAACTGTTACCTGTGGCGGATCCAGCACGGAGCAAGAGGTTCTAGGCCCCTAGTTTTTCAGTAAAAAAAATAATTTAAGCTATTATTTATATATTTTTGAAAGTTTATAGTAAACCTGTGATAGACATAATTGTCTGGGTTCTGGCTGCCCCCCAGTTTTAACCTTCTAGATTCGCTTCTGACTGTTTCACAGTAATATCTTTTATAAAACCATTGTATTTTTCTCAGAGGCTGTGCACTATTTCTATTTTAAATAAATTTGTGTAACCAAATCCAAATGTAATCAGTTTTAATTAAGCACAATTTTAACAGATTTTAATAGGTTAATATAGTGTAGAGCGGGACGAAAGCTCCGGCGCAACAATTAGTAATATTTAATATCTCAAACTGCCTAATACTTACCTTTTATAATTTACGAATAGTATTTATTATTATTATTATTATTATATCCCTCTCTCAATATTTCCACCTTGCCGCAGTGCGAGGGCTTGCGTACACTAATGATCCCAAGAGCTATGCCGGAGATAGCTTCCCATGCCGGACAGGTCTTTAGGGGTAGGAGTCAGGCGAAGAGAAATATTATGGTAGTGGGCAGCAGCTCTACCATTACCACACTGAGGCTGAAGATGATTGACATTGGCAAGGCTCAGATGTGGACAAAAACAGGCAGGAACAGGATGTCCTCTATGGCTGTTTCACTGCGAGGTGGAAGTACCTGATACATCACCACTTTACTCAGTCCCTAGAAAACAACACGGAAAGAGAAATAAGAGAATGTAATATTAGGGAATACGACACTACTGTTTCAGAGAGGGTCGTCCCCGGCAGTGGAGGGAAACATAGCAGGGCCTCCTCGGTCTTCATCAAACGAAACCCCTGCAGAATAGGTGCCTGGAATGTGCGATCGCTGTTACAGTGTGGAAAATTGGAAAACCTGAAGAAAGAAATGGAACGCATAAAGATAGAAATCTTGGGAATCAGCGAAGTTAGGTGGCCGGATGGAGCAGACATCTGAAGCGGAGACTTCAGGATGATTTACTCAGGAGCTGTAAACGATACAGCAGGAGTCGGTTTTGTCTTGAATATGAAGATAGGACAGAAAGTTATAGGCAGTTGGAAATACAATGAAAGGATAATAATGTTGAAGATAGCAACCGAACCGAGAAATATGACGATAATCCAAGTGTATATGCTTACATCAAGCTACACAGATGAGGAAGTAGAAGAAATCTATGAGCAAATAGAAGAAGTATTGATGAAAGTTGAAGACCAGGACAATTTAATCATCATGTGTGATTGGAACACAGTAGTCGGAGAAGGCAAAGAAGAGAATATAACTGGGAATTTTGGCCTAGGAGAAAGGAATGCCAGGGGTACACGATTAATTGAGTTCTGCAAAAGCCATAATCTGATTGTAACGAACACTCTCTTCGAACAACCACTAAGAAGAAGATACACATGGACAAGACCAGTAGACAAAGAAAGATATCAAATAGACTATATACTGGTCCGACAAGCATTTAGAAATCAAGTGAAGAACAGCAAGAATTACCCAGGAGCAGACGTTGACACAGACCATAATTTAGTTTTGATGAAGAGCGAACTCTGACTAAAGAGGAAACGAGTGGTAGCATCAAACAAAAGATGGAACACAATCAAGCTAAGAAGAGATGAAAACATGAAAAGGGAATTTGCAAACGCGACAGACAAAGAGACGTAGCAGGTGATGACATCGACTCGAAATAGGAAGCTATGAAAGCAGGGATTATAAAAGCTGCCGATGAGCATAGGAAGAGAAACAAAAACCAAATATAAACCCTGGATAACAGCAGAAATATTGAAAATGATGGAGCAAAGAAGATAACAAACAAAGAAGAAGAATACTGAAGGTGCAGAAATCACATCAACTGAGAAGTAACGAAAGCCAGAGAAAAATGAATAAACCATTTATGCAAAGAAATTCAGAAAAATATAGTCAAAGGCAATACAGAAACGTCATATAGAAAGGTTGGAAAACAGTTCGGTGAGAAAAGGAAATGCATATACATTGTTATAGACAAGGACGGAACAACGCTAATAGAAGAGGAGCAGATAACAAGATGATGGAAGGAATACATTGAAGAACTCTACAAAGGAGACAGAGTGAACGAAGAAGAGATAGAGAAGGAAGAAGACGTCGATGAAAATGAATCAGGATCATCAATTTTACAGTGCGAACTTGGCAATGCTCTGGGGAAAGTGCAACATCGTAAAGCCTCAGGAATAGATCAAATACCAACGGAAATGCTTAAGAATCTCGGAATAGTAACAAAGAAGAAACTATTTAATCTTATTAATGAAATGTACATCTCGGGAAAAATACCAAGGGACTTCGTGAAATGCATATTGGTACCTGTCCCGAAGAGGAAAGGCGCACGGAAATGCGAAGAACACAGAACGTTAAGTTTGCTTTCCCACACATCAAAAATACTGGGCAAAATTATCGCACAGCGAATAGAGGGGAAGATCAAAGAACGGTTATCGGAGGACCAGTTTGAATTCAGGAGGAAAAGAAGAATAAGGGAAGCAATATTGAGTCTACGGTTGATTATGGAACAGCACATCAGAATAAACAAACCAATTGTGATAGCATTTGTAGATACAGAGAAACCTTTCGACAACGTAGATTGGAATATAATGTTTAGAGTGTTGAAGAAGCTGAGAGAAGATTACAGAGACAGAAGAATAATATAAAATCTTTATAGAAACCAGACAGCTGTTATAGAAAGAGATCAGAAGGAAGCAAGAATAACTAAAGGAGTAAGGCAAGGATGTGGACTTTCACCTCTCATGTTCAACGTCTGTATAGAAGAGGCTATGAAAGAATTCTTGGATAAAAACGAGAAAGGCGTAAAAGGAAATGGTCAGGTTTTCAGCACAATAAGGTTTGCTGATGACATAGCGTTGATAGCGGAGAACAATGAGGACATGCAGGAAGCACTTCCAAACTTGAACGACCAACAGGAAAAACATGATAAATGAATGTAAATAAGAAGAAAACGAAAGTGATAAAGTGCTCAAGAGCAGGACAGGAAGGAGCAATTACCCTAATTAAGAATCGAGGATATGGAGTAATTTTATGAGATTTTCACATTGTTTTATTGTATGAAAAAACAAATACAGCGCAACAAATTAACTTTCATGAAGAGAATAATATTGAAAAGTATAATCACGGGTCCAATGGACCTGCTTGGTAGTTCTCGGGTTAATAAACCGTTTACGAACGTCCAGCGTCTTATTTCTTGATTTTAGTAGTCCTCTTTTCCTACTGAATGCTTGTTTAGTCTGCGCTATTCTGGAA
This sequence comes from Thermobia domestica, assembly GCF_964235325.1. NCBI lineage: Eukaryota > Metazoa > Arthropoda > Insecta > Zygentoma > Lepismatidae > Thermobia > Thermobia domestica. Next base: position 98,596,797 of record NC_137468.1, read on the forward strand.
CATGCCTTTTTCACTTATTCCGTCCGAGGATATTAAATAGGGAAACGTCTTAACGTATTCGATTTTCTCTTCATTTAGCCATACGTTTGCCTCTTCCTGTCCTACTCTTGTGCACTTTATCATTTTGGTTTTCTTCTTATTTATCTTCAAGAAACTATACATGAGAAATCATGCTCAAGCATGCTATATAGTTCTATTGGACGTCATGTATCAACTGACATATATACCTTATATTAGAACAATATTTTAATTAAACAAAAAATTAAAATTTAAGAATTAATAACAATTTTCCGCTATATCTCATTAGTGTTCGTTCACATACTACCTAATGCGTAAAGGAAGAGGGAGGGGTTCGGCGTTGCGTTACGAAGTGTGCAAGGGGGGAGAAAACGTTTAGGCCATTGTTACGTAACACTTTTTAGCTCAGGTTTATGTACAATCTTTTAAACAAATAATTTAATTCAGTACTATTCTATTTTTATAAATAAATAATATTTCTATTTTCGAAAATTGCCAACATATAGCCTATATAAAATTAATGAGGCAGAAGGATTCGAAGACGCTGCTAGACACCACCATGACTGGTGACGAACCCTGCGTGGCTATCCTTTACTGTATAGTACCATCATGGTGGCAATCTGAAGTTCAGCCATCATGAATTCAGGTTCGGAATCTAATACGAAGGGGTGTCATGTGGCATATCATTTTGGTATTGCTTTGCACCACAAACACACATTTGACGTTATTTCCAACTCATCTGTAACCATTTATTAGTTATTAACTTCATATCTGTTTCTTAACTTACAATTGTCTTTCGAAACTTACAAGGTATCTTTGCCTAATAGTACATATTGTAAATGCATTCAAAACGTGAGGCCGCTTGAAACATCATTTAGTTCAGTTGACCTGATTTTTCTTATGGGTTATTTTGATCTAACAAAAAATTATTTTAAGGAAGGGGCTGAGACTCAAGAAAACTCAAAAGTCGAAAAGTAAGGATAACATTAATAGTATATATATATATATATATATATATATATATATATATATATATATATATATATATATATACCGTAAGTAAGTAGTGGATAATTAAGGAGCGAATCACACGTAACATGGTGTTTTTGTTTCACTTACATATTAAGTTTTGGAAAGATACAATTAAGCGACAAATTTCAAATCTTCACGCGTTTTTCTTTCTGACGTCTGTTTTCCATTTCTTATACAGCCCTTTAAACAAGTTTGTTTCGTAGTGAAATATAGCTCCACGGCGATAAAATACATCATACATCATTTGAATGTGAGGCTTATAAAGGTTGTATTTAATCATCTAGTTTCCAATACAGCAGAAGAGTACTAACAATAATCGTTTTCGGCTCTTAAAAATTAAAAATGAACTATCTATTATAAAATTAGAAGGCAAATATTTTTCAAACTTATATATATATATATATATATATATATATATATATATATATATATATATATATATATATCGGGTGTTAATTAACTATACCGACAAACTGTAAGAGGTGATTCCTTACTTCAAAGAGAAAAAGTTCATGTGGACCTGTGGAGAAAAGTATAGTTTCAGAGCTAGTGACAAATGTTACCTGTTTATTTGAGACTAGTAGGAGTTTCAAAATAATACAAAAGAAACAAAGTGGGATTTTACTACAGAAGTTTCTAGTTCTTATAACATAACGGCAAATTATGATTATACATGATAAATGTTTAATAGGAGGAATTAGCCAATGTAAGTCAATTTGGTATTCAACAAATACACTGAGAACTTAAGAATATCTGTACTAAAGTTATGAATTTCCAAGTACCGTAAGAAGCAAGCATAGAATCGAAAGTCCGTTTATTGACCATATCTTATACTAAACCAAACCAATCAGAGCAACTAATGCCCATTATCTAATGAGAAGATACGCGAAATATGACAATGTGATAGAACTGAATATTTAATAGAAGAATTTAACTATTATGGCATATTTAAAGGACTCTTTTATATACTCTTGCTATAAGATCAATTTGAAAATAATACTAAAATTACTCTTTCATGACACAATCTTACTTTGATTTAATATAGAGGGAAATATCAGAAAAGTTTTATGCTACATAGTTTAAAGCTATACAGTAATGAATTTTGAAAATATTTGCAAGCGAATCAACAAGGAAATACTTCAATTCAGTAGCATCACTTTAATTAAATATTTCTGCAGCACTCAACTCTTACTATTTTAACTTCATATTTTTATTTTATTTTCTAATACTCTTTAGAATCATTAGCTGTATATGTAAGTTTCATGTGTTAAGCTACACTCTTATATCACGACTTCCGAAATAAAAGCAACGTTTATCTCGAATGAGAATCTCGCTGCAGATGGATAAAATTCCAGCTGGAAACAGAAGCGACATTTCAAAGTTTCACTTCGGATGGAAGGAGGGGGAGAAGAACAAACTTCTCTAATTATATATATATATATCCAGAGAGAGAGAGAGAGAGAGAGAGAGAGAGAGAGAGAGAGAGAGAGAGAGAGAGTTCATGTTTTTCAGTAGTATAATACTAAACTAATGATTAACATATTATATAATCAAACTCAGGTATACAATTACCCTCTGCTCCCACTCTAAATGAAACCAGTGATTCGAAAGATTTCGGATAAGAGAGCTTTGGCGCTAGAGCTTAAAGAACATGGGAAGACAATAAAAACCTTAAGCTTTAAAAATGTACAGTGACCAATCTAAACTCATTTAGTTTCGAGGTACAACATGAACTATTCTGTATCTGCAACAAACACCGCGTTCCTTAAGCCACATAAATAGTTAGGCTATACTCGAAGGAGTAGCATTACTTATGTATTCTCATTAACGCTCTTCCATAGCATTCCTTGATATTCTTTATTAATTAATTAATTAACTATTATTCCAATTTTCTTCCCAAAAGACTCTTTAGAAGCTTTTCATCTAAAATTGCATATTTTTCTTCTTTTGATATTACTGTTCATACTATATTTACTAAAAAAATACTTTGTTAAGTTCCGAGTTCTTGAACTACGAACGTTCACACACCTATTAGTGATTCATATATCTATGCAACATTGTCTAAACAATATACCAATATCGTTAAGTACATACTTTTTCTTAATAGCCATTTCCTGGCCAATAAATGTCCTTGTCTGGAAACTCATCAATAGACGAAGATTGTTTAAGAACGATAAAATCCGTATTTTGTTGGCTTCGATTCATTAAATACACAACTGGATTGATAAATGGTCATAGTGCACATTGTATATAAAAATCTAACATAAAACAATGAACATTAAATCGATGTTGAAACCAGTGATGGATCTAGACAACTCAACGCTCATTACAAATTAATATAATGTTATAACGTTAATATTTATACAATATTATATGTAAAACAAGGTAGCAATGGCACGTGTACACCACGTGAAGGAATTTTGTTTGTATGGGTGACTTTTTTTATTAATATTGAAACTGGAAGTTTTAGTAGTTTTTACCACTTCCGGTTTCAGTAGAGAGATTAGAGTGGAAATAAATAATTTAATTTCTGGGACGCTTAATTGAAAAGCACTTCATGCCATCTATTACCGTTTTTATTTTCTAGTGACCAACGTTGAAACTACAAACTGTTGATTTCTGTCACTTCCAGTTTAAATAGCATACTTATTCATAGAACGCTAAATAGAGCAAAAACTATTGAGATAGCAACAAGTGCTTTCTAGAGTCAATATAGATTAATAGCGAAAATGGAAAACTGTAATGATTTCTACCACTTTCGGTTTTAGTAGAGTCAAGGATGGAGATGAAATGTACTCTGGAACAGTTAATCGAATATTAAAAGAAAATAAGCGCTTCTTGGTATCTATTACCTTATTTCTCTCTATAGTGATTAATGTTCAAATCAGAAATGGTTGATTTATACCACTTTCGGTGAATGGATGTCCTCAAGAAATGAAACCGGATCCTAACTCTTAATTTTCAATCTCTTAGAAAAAAATTGATTGTCAGTCATTCATCATGTGGTTCTTGAGATACTTTGTCTCAATAACGGACACACACACACACACACACACACACACACACACACACATGAATAGAAAGGTAAATATTTAGAAAGGATTTTTGGTAAACAAATTCCTTACAAAATATGCGTTAGGTATGGATATGTAGCTGTAGAATTCATTCAGGTTAGTGGGTTGCAACACTGCTTTCAACTGAATAATATTAGATCTGCACATTGGTTCATGTCTTAGTTTAGTTTTCGCTTTCCAGATCGGAATTTGCTACGTTTATTCAAACTCTTATTCAATTGTATACTATATATTATAAAATTTGAAAAGAAAAATAAAACATTTTAGTTTTACGTCCCACCATTATGCCGTGGAGGCTAATGAAGATGTTGGTGATGTTGACAAAGAATGAAATGATGGAATGAAGAAAGTAGGAGGAAACGGGAGAAACCGCAGGAAACTCAAGCACATAGTATCTGTATATCACAAAGTCCATTTGGCGCGATCTGGGATCGAACTAGGAACCCCAGGCACCAGAGGTGAATGGTGTATCAATGAGCCACCGCGGCTCCCAAGATATTATTAGAGATTGTAAGAAATGTATTTAATCTATCGTGTGTTTTTTTCCTAAAATATAAGCACATTAGGAATAAATTCATGTGTGATTCTCATGAAATTATTTGTACATATGAAAGTTAAAAGTGATTCAACACCATATTACGTATCTTATAAGTAGTATGCGCATTATTGTTAGGACTATGTGCATTACTGTTACGAGCACATGTGCTATCGTTAGGAGGAAAATAAATATAAACTCTACGAAATACGTATATCTTTCATCTATACAGTAGATAGGGTTAAAAGCAAATAATTAATCTGCTCCAGTACAATAAAAACTACTAATTATTAACAATGAATTGCAGATTTTTCAGCGTCACAAAAATTATTTGTCTTTATTTTCTCAAAAACTACACATGAGAGTTTACTCTCAAGGATCTCAGTTTGTTCTACTGAATCTATTTATATAAAAATGAAAGTCCTTACGCTTGTGAATTCGTACCTTCTGAACCACCTGACTGATCTCGATCAAATTTTCACTATAAATGAGGTTCGAGTTTGGAATGATTTTTATCATTTCACTTTGGCGGTGCAACTCTGGGGAGAGAAAGGGGGAGATATTAAAAATGATTAAAAACAAACGATATTAGTGACGAATCCATAGTTTTCGGGGTAGCCAAGGCGAACAGTGACCCTCCTTATACCGTTTAGATCCAAATTCAGCCCCGCAACTTGGGGAGGAAGAGGAGGGGAATATATATATATACATACATATAGATAGATAGATAGATAGATAGATAGATAGATAGAGGGAGAGAGAGAGACACTTGTTCAGCTCAGTGAGTCATATTGATTGGTTTGTGGCTCATCTTTGAACAAATTTTCTTCCATAAACGCTAGTAATATTGTGTATTGTTTGAGGAGCCGCGGTAGCTCAGTGGTAGAGGGTTAATCTCTGGTGCGTGGGGGTCCCTGGTTCAATCCCAGTTTGCACCAAGTGAGCTTTGTTGTGAAAAAACACTATGTGTGTGGATTTTAAAGGTGTTTCCCGTTTCCTCCCACTTTCTTTATTCCACCATTTCATTCATTTCTCACCATCACCGTCTCACTTAGCCTCGGTGCGTAATCATGGGACGCTGAACTAAATATTTCATTCATTTTTTTTCTTTTTGTTGTTGATTGCTAGAATAACGCTTATGTGTTTTGAATTCCCCTTTTACTTTGTATCGTCCAAATATTTACAGGAAAGAAAATACTAATGAAGATAGTTTGTTTGAACAGTATTTAAATCGTTTTTCCTTATTATTATTTTCTCGTAGAATGAAAAATAGATTTTTAAAAACAAAGGAAGAGAGGAAGTACAGGAAACGAGAGGGAGAGAGAGAGAGAAAGATCTGTTGTCTCAAGTGCCCCAAAGACGTGAATTCCTACCCCCTCCCTCATCATCCTTCTCTCTTTTCAACTCTTAAAGAAAATTTCGTCAGTATAATTAGTCTTATTAATTAAAGGACACAGCCCGCAGGGGCGGCGGCAGAGTAAGAGAAAGACAGTGTATACTCTTTCTGCACCAACACCTGCATCCACAACGCCACACATCTCTCGCTCTCTCTTTGCTCAACGCTATGCGGTGGTATCTCCTCCGTCCTTACACCGAGTTTCTCGTGCCTCCAGTGAACGAGGAAACTTAATTTAATGTATCCTACTCGGAAGAACTCTCCTCTCCCTCTTTAACCATCTCTATCCTCACACTCCACTTCGTTTGTCACTTCATGCGAGAAAATGTAATCCAGGTTACAGGATCGTATCTTTCCCCACCTTTAATCTTCTAGTGTTTGAAGTACTGTAGAAGTGAGGGGAAAACCAAAGGATAGTTTGCAGTAATAAAACTATTTATATACGAATATATATTATCAACTACTTCATTAATGTTGGAGGTTCATCTATGTATAACGTGTCACAGCATTACACAGCTATAAAATGTATGCAGCAATATCATCATGTGATGAAAATTAGTATTAATTTTCAGTTAAAGTATCCTAATGCTACTTATAGTAGTTACGAAACTACTAAAACTAACAAACTGTGAGGCTTATGGAACTCGAAAGTTCAATGTTGTATTCACAAAAGCTCTATAGTGATTTCTGTCCTTAGCCACTTGGATCCAGTTTTTACTTTGTATTTCTATTTCTGCGAGATCCTTCTTAATACTGTCCTCCCATCTGCGCTTTGGTCTTCCTAATGGTCTTTTTTAAAATATTGTTCTAATTAAAATTTTGAAAAGCTTTCCTACTTTCGTTCATTCTGGCTACTTCAGTCTCCTAGACTTAATGATACTAACAATGATAGATAAACGGTATAAATTATGCGATCACTTGTTATGAAATTTCCGCTAAGAATGTTATAGAGGGACTTTTTTAATTGTAGAATGCTTAGATAAATCATAAAAAATCAAACCGCGAAAATTTACGTTTTTCCCAGGAAATCCAACATTTTAAAGAAAAATACAACCCTCATGCCACAAAGGCGAACAGTAAAAAAAAATCCAAAAAACGCGGGATTTTTTTCATCCCCCGTCACTACACTAATATTTTTCGCTCCCGTTTCTTAATTTAAGTCATACCTTGCTAATGATATTACTGAACTACTCGAGTTTATGAAGCATGAACCAACTCATTAAAAACTGAATCAATTTAGAGATCTTCCGAAAACTATTTCTCACTTCTAACAAGGGAACCTTCCGAAAATGATAGTTGCAGTGAAAGATGTGACCTATGCCAATTAAAAGAGCTGTAACAGAGATAAGCATTCCCAAAAAATTAGCTGCCCATAGCAATAGGTTCAAGAAATATAAGGGGTGGAAGTTCGGGAAACAGCAAGGTTGGACAAGGGGAAAAGTGCAAATTCCGCTAAAAAAAAGGGGGCACGGCAAAATGCAATGCTGACAAGTGATGTATAGAAAGAGACTTGCCACAATAGGGAACAAATAAAGGACACCAGTTAGGTTAACAGTGTTGCCAACTGCAATGAAAAGTACATGTTTTGCAAAGAACACTATATGTAGTGAGTGCAATATTCAGTGTCAACCTGTCATGTAGAACATAAGATATGGCGTGTATAATCAGTGGTACAATCTAACAAAAGAAAATAAAAAAAAACAAAAGTACGAAAAAAACGGAAAAGACTAAGTTGGCCATAATGCGCCACATTTGATCACGAGCTGTGCATATTAGAATGCACAAAACAAGAAAGCACCAACTATGCAGGAAACCGACGTATCTAGAGTCGAAAAGAAAAACGAGTTCCAAAGTTGGCAACACCAGCCATGAACATGCAGGCAAGTCTAATATAGTTTGGCCATTCGCTTCACAAAAAGAAAATTCCGGCAACAGGCATCACTCGGAATGCATCAATGCTAGAGTGATTGAGGCAATGTTAAGTCGGGGAACATGAAATTGTTGGGTTGAGCCAAAAACCCGTAATAAAAGTAGTGAACATTATGTCATGGTTGGGTCGTATGTGGGAATATACAAGGTGTCCCACCAAACTTTGTGACCTGAAAGATTTGCGAAACGAACAAACATGTGACGGATCCAGTTGTGCAGGAATGTACCAATGTCAGGGGGTGATAAAAGTCTGTGAGAAGCAAGTGCCCCCAGGATCCCCATCATAGGGCCCCAGGAGCCAACTTCGAACTTTCAAATGGCAACAGGAACCGAGTGATACCTCTCTCGATAGATCATGGAATGTGCAACAACACCTATAGGAAACATTTGCTATATGAAGCATGTTTTTCAAAATGGCCGCCACAAATATATGTTGTGTCTTAACATGGCATCGAACATTGTGATCTCAAATTGTTGCGAAGCGAAAAGAGATGTTGCAAACCCAATTGCACAGGAATGTACTCATGTCGAGAGCCAAGAAAACTTTGTAAGGAGCAAGTCCCCTAGGGCCCCCATCATAAGGCTCGAGGGGTCAACTGCAACATTTCGAATGGGAACAGGGAGCGGATGATATTTCTCTGGATAGATACAACACCACCTATAAGAAACATTTGCTATATGAAGCACGGGTTTTAAAATGGCCGCCAAAAATGCACGTTGTTCTTGTCACCAAGCAGATATTTTTGGCGGCCATTTTGAAATCCAATATAGTAAATATTTCTGATATGTGTTGTTGCATATTCCAAGATTTATCGAAAGAAATATAACTCGACCGATGGTGCTATTTGAAATTTTGAAGTTAGCCCCTGGGACCCTATGATGGGGGACTTGGGGGCACTTGCGTCTCACAGAAGTTTGTCGCCCGCTGACATGGATCAATTCCTGCACAACTGGATGTGTCACATTTTTTTCGCTTTGAAATTCTTTCAGTCGCAGAATTAAGTGGGACACTCTGTATATATCATATAGGCGGTGATAATACTGCAGACAGCAACACACAGCAGATCAAGTCTTTGATTATGTTTGTTTTCTACATGTGTGGGTATGTGATAGAAAGACCACCAAAGGTTCCGACACCTCTAGAGTACTGTTTTGAGACATTCACAAGCGATCATTGTACCATGTGTGACGGATTGGCAGTATTCCGCTGTGCTTACTGCAAATGTATCTTCTGTTTGGACCATTGTCTCATTGAACAATTGCACGTACAATGTGGACGAGCATGTACAAATGATGAGAAGGCTAATGCCTGTTGCCGAAATTTTCTTTTTGTGAAGCGAGTGGCCTAACTATATTAGACTTGCCTGCATGTCCATGGCTGGTGTTGCCAACTTTGGAACTCGTTTTTCTTTTCGACTCTAGGTACGTCGGTTGCCTGCATAGTTGGTACTTTCTTGTTTTGTGCATTCTAATATGCACAGCTCGTGATCAAATGTGGCGCATTATGGCCAACTTAGTCTTTTCCGTATTTTTCGTACTTTTGTTTTTTTTTATTTTCTTTTGTTAGATTGTACCACTGATTATACACGCCATATCTTATGTTCTACATGACAGGTTGACACTGAATATTGCACTCACTTCATACAGTGCTCTTTGCAAAACATGTACTTTTCATTGCAGTTGGCAACACTGTTAACCCCACTGGTGTCCTTCATTTGTTCCCTATTATGGCAAGTATCTTTCTATACATCACTTGTCAGCATTGTATTTTGCAGTGCCCCCCATGTTTTGCGGAATTTGCACTTTCCCTCCTTGTCCAACCTTGCTGTTTCCCGAACTTCCACCCCTTATATTTCTTGTACCTATTGCTATGGGCAGCTAATTTTTTGGGAATGCTTATCTCTGTTACACCTCTTTCAATTGGCATAGGCCACATCTTTCACTGCAACTATCATTTTCGGAAGGTTCCCTTGTAAGCGTAATTTACCCCATGGATCTTTCAACAGAAACGAGTTACATCACAATGTGGTGTCCATAACATTCATGTATGCCATGTAAACAGAATCACTTGAGCTGTTTTGGAGAAAATTGTACGGGAAGAACTTACCCACAGTAGTAAATACACTTTTAGTATTTCCAAAAAATAATTTGTAACATATTATAAAGTTGTTAATGAAATATTGGTTTATGAAATGTAAAAAAAAAAAAATAATAATAATAATAATAAAAAAAAATAAATAAAAAAAATGAGAGGACCATTTTTGAGAAATTCACAACTTACTTTCACTATCGAATAAGCCACTCTTATTTTTGGAAAGTAAGAATCTCATAAATGCTTCAGTATAAACATGGTCCGTATCAGTGGCGAACGGAGAAGTTTTCCGGATTTAACTCCTCCCCCTTTCAAGGAGATAAAATGAAAAACATACTTTAAAATGTTATATATATATATATATATATATATATATATATATATATATATATATATATATAAACACAAAAGTCCTGAAAATACATGAACTTGAGAGCATGAGCCATAAGTGAAATTATTTGTACACCATAGGTTCGGATATGTTCAACGGTATGGAGCCTAGGTGAAATTTTGCAGTTTTACGTCCCACGATATACCGTGCAGGCTAAAGAAGACGATGATGATGAGAAATGGGTGAAGTGGTAGAATGAAAAAATTGGAAGGAAACGGGAGAACCACGAGAAAACTCATCCAGATGGTGTTTGCCCACCACAAAGTCCACTTCGCGCGAGCGGGGATCGAACCAGGGATCCCACGCACCACAGATGAACACTGTACCACTGAGCCCTGCGGCCCCTGGACCCTAGACGAGTATACATACATTGATACAGATGGGCAGACATCCAAAAATCACTGTTTTGGCATGTTGGTACTATGAAAAATTTAATTCAACTAAATTTCGAATTCGATTATTTTCGCGATTAATACTTTTTGGCCCTGTCGTCGCTCAAAAATAAAAAAATTTCTCAATTCATGTAATAAATGGTAGTTTAACATCTTTCAGAGACTGGTCAGAATTCCCAGCATTCGATGTTGAAGATACAAATTAGTTTAATCGTAAAAATAACTGTAGTTTGTGTTCCACGTTAAACTGTAGATAATTTAAGTAACCAAACTGTTAAAAGGGATAGTAAACATCGAAACGACCAACACAACAATTTCATACATATGCATTTTATATGAACCATGACGATATTACGGTGGTTGTAGATGCCATCCAACGCTGGAGCAGCCAGCTACCTGTCTTAGCGGGGAGGGGGAGGGCATAACTCTTTCATGGGACTGAATCTTTTACATACTACTAAAAGCAACAAACGTAAAGTCACAATATACATGCATCATATTACTTCCTGTGTGATAACTTTACGAAACATTCATGGGCCTTGACGATATGTTGGTTGAGTTGAGGTTTAGAGTTCTTTTCAGCAGCGAGGCTATATGGGATGTTAACTTACAGCTTAACATGGGATCAGAACCACATGAGCTTCATAAGGAAATTCAACCCAAATCTCCAGCACCGAAGATTCGTACGGTAACCATATGGTCACGAAGAAACTCTGCATGCAGTCAGAATCACATATTGTAGGAAATGCATGAGTGAGCTATTCATAAGGAAACCAAAACTTTTTTTATGGAAAGGCTTGTGATTGATTGTGTTTATATAGATATATATGGTTGACAAAACGAAGACACTGTTATACAATATAGTAATAAATTCGAAACTCTGTGCATCCAGTTAGGGAAGTGAGAGTACAAATATATGATTAATTTGTTTTAATTACTTTAACATGTTGACATGGTTTAAAATGAATTATATATAACAATATAATATATATAATATATAATATATATAAACATTCTTCATTTGGTGAAAGTATTAAAGAAATAAACAAACGTGAACAAAGAAACCACATTTGAGGAATCATTTTCCTGTCACCCAATCCCAGTGGCTACATCACCGACGCCATCCTATTGTAGGAAGATTCATTTCTTTCTGATTCACTAAAAATCACACATGATTAAAGAAGTTAAGAACGTTTAGATACAAGTGGCACATTACGCATGAATCTAACTACAACATAAATTCCCTAGAATCGACAGTGAGAAGAGCTGAGACCAGGATAGAACCTTAAACAAACCAACAAGAAAAACATTGTGTTATTTATTAGTTGCTGATTGGCATTTGCGAAGCGTACGTGTGTTTGCATGTGTATGTTTACGTAACAGATACGTGGGTTGGGTATTTAGAACCCGTAACATTGTTGTAAATGGAACTGTATTTATACTTGTTTATAAATGTAGAAGGAAAATACACACAATCTATACAATCAGAAACAAATAATAAACACTATTAACAGGCCTCCTTGTGTATGCATGGTGATTAGTTATCTAATATAGTAATGTGATTCAATTCGTATACACGCTTGTTATGCACACCATTAATTACAAGGAAACAGAAAATGGGTGAGAAACAAAACCCAACAATGACCCTCTCTCTATCTCCAGTTGTTTTTATTTAGTTCTCTTATTAGTACCTCTACTTTCCGGCCCCCACTCAAATCGTTGACGCTACTTTCCCTCCTATGTATTCCCGCCCTCCTCCCGCCCCAATTATGTCATCACCACCACGTTACTTTTTCATTATGAGAATCGAGGTGCAATACAACTCTATTTGATGGCTACAAGCGACGAGAAGAGGGGGAGTTGGAAAATCATTGTCGGAGAGGAGGGAGGGAAGTTAGTAACTAACGGTAGATATATCTGTTCAATTAACCAGGTCCGATACTGTAAAGTTTAGCTCTTTCCCCGATTGATTAGGACAACAGTTTCAAATTGACCTGCAGAGGTCGATAGGTAGAATCTGTAATAGGATTTGACTATGCTTGTGATGCAAATTAAATTTCAAACACCATAAACCAGTGAGAGCGGGAGATTTAAGCAAATTTTCTGTGAGATTGAGTATTACTAGTCAATCAATCATTGATTTGCTACCTGGTGCATTTTTTACAATCTATTTTTGCTCTAATTTTCACCACATTTCCTTTCAATGTATGGTAAGTGTGCGTGTAAATGAAAAACTATGCGTCAAAAGTGGTATTTTATAAATCACATTGCTATGGATAGTTATTTTTGGATTTTTTTGATTTACATCAATTAGAAGTACTCTATTTTTTAACAAAACAAAATGTATTGCTCCTCTTTTTTTATCTTTTCACAAAAAATATAAATTTTCTTTTTCATTTAATTATCCAGAAAACAAACCACAGAAATTAGGTTGAAACAATAATCTCTGATCATCGTTGGATAATCAAATTACTAAAACAATTCAAAATGCTTCTTTTAAATTAGATTTTTATTCTACATTCACTAATAACTCACAAACCAAATGTAATTTTTTAAAAATACACTTTTAGTTTAATATTATTGTTATATTTACCATAGTAACATTTATTATTTGATACAATATAACACAAAATTCTGCTATATAAAATTGAAGAATGTAATTTATATTTTTAGTGCAATAAATATACAGGGAACGTCCAAATATTTTAACTTAACGAAGCGTTTATTTTTAAACAATCGTCTTTCAACTCAATAAACACTTAATCTGAAACGGCTTTATCAGTGTCGTATGATTAAGTTAATTAAATAACTGTTCGTAAATCCAAAAAGTATATCTCAGGAAGATTTTTCCACTTAAATTCTTGCTGAGTCCCCTGAGAAATATAAGAGTTTATAGCTTATAGCAAGAGATCCGTAGCTTAGTTCCACTGCGATCACCTTCAGTTCCTTAGAAAATTTTTAATAGCTTATTTAGATAAATATATAAATTTATAAAAGTAAATAGTCAAGAGTTAATATAACATTAAGTCTTCCCTCCAAAGTATATATCGACTCCCCTGTTTTAGTGTTCTGGTTGCTGGCCTGTGTATCAGGTGTTTTTCCATAGTGACTAATACGAGATATAATACCAATATTGGCCACTAGATTTTTAAAACCTTTTTTCGGCCAAGCCTCAAGATTCATACAAACTTTCGGAGTTAAACGCTTTTCGAGAACTTCAGCTATTAATTCCAAAAACGTAAGTCGGACGACAACAAGCCTGACTATTCAAGTAAAAACCCTAAATTGGACCGTGTTATGCATCAATTGACCAAGCAGCAAAACATGGTTATGAGATATTAAAGAAAACACTACATGCTAGTATTACAATCTAGTTCTTGGCGCTTGATAGAATAGCTTTTTCTGAACGTTTAAGCAAATAGTGGGGTTTCAAACATTTTTTTACATTATTTACATTGTCCCCTACCCACTGATGTAAAAATCTCGAAAATCGAAAAATGGCGCTTGGTCAATTGATGCATAACACCGTTCAATTGCGGTATTACATCTAAAATTAACAGCTCTAAAATTAATTAGTGAATTTGAGTCATAGACAATGGGAATAATCGAGGAAAAAATGTAGGACGTTTATGAAGAATGGGGAAGATAGAGAGCATCTAGGCTGTATTAAGAGATGAAACTTTAGGAAGTGAATGAAAAATGGGAATGATAGAGGTAATCAAGCCTATATTAAGATATGAAAATGCATAAATTCAATGAAGAATAGGGGAGATAAAGGAAAACAAGGCTGTATTAAAAGGTGAAAATACATAAAGTCAATTGAGAATGGGAACGATAGAAGAAATTAAGCCGATAGAAGAATTGAGGTGAAAATGAATAGTCAATGGAGAATGGGGACGATAAAGGGAATCAAGGCTATACTAAAAGACAAAACTGTAAGAAATGCATGGAGTATGGGGACGAAAGAATGAGTAAAGGCTGTACTGAAGCAAAATTGTAGGAGATACATGAAGAATGGGAATGATAGAGGGAAGCACGGCTGCACTGAGAGATAAAACTGTACGAAATACATGGATAAATGGGGACGATAGAGGGCAACAAAGTTGTACTAAGAGATAAAACTGTAGGAAGTACATACATAATGAGATTGATAGACAGAATTAAAACTGTACTAAGAGGTCAAATTGGACGAGATTCACTGGGGATAAGAAATATAGATGAAATCAAGGCTTCTTTAGAAAGTGTAATTTGTAAATCATAACATCACTCAAACTGATGTCTTCATGCTTACACTGAATTAAATAGAAACTGTAATCCTGTCTAATAAGGATTATTGTTTTCGTCAATAATAATTCATCCCGTCTTCCGAATTTTCTAGAATGATTTTCGTCGAAATCTAACCGTAGGATATCAATTTTGAAAATACAAATATTCCTATCAATTCTCTGTATATTCTAGCATTAGATCAACATTTCAATTTCAACCCTATTCCAAGCCAATCCGTTTTATGACTCCTAAGAAACACACACACACACACACACACACACACATATATATATATATATATATATATATATATATATATATATATATATATATATATATATATATAACACTGTTGCCGTCTGTTAAATATATAAATTCAAAGAATTTAACATAAAACTTAAACGTTCAAAATGAAATCTACGTAGCTCTTTTACTTTTTTTATTCGTTTTGTGCACTTGGCAACCCTGTATGGATGAAGAGAACTAGGCGAAAACAACGCAACGCAACAAGGATTTATGGTTCTCGGGCAAAGTAAGAGAGGAATAAAAGCCAGGGAAATTGGATGGAAAAGACGACACCAAGTTCGGTAATCGCGTTTTATCACCCGATTGTTATCAGTGAAAAGCTGACACATCGTTCTCACTTGTGATTTTTATTGCTTTTTCTCGTTTCATCTTCAGTTTTTTTCTTCATCTTCTCTTGTGTTTTTGGCCTTGGATTGTTTGTGTGTTTTTATTTTATTATTGTATCCTTTCATCTTTATTTGTTTTTGTCCAACCTGAAATGAGTTTTAACATTTTCAAATAAAGTGTGTCCTTGATCAACACACGCTCACGTATGTTTGTTGTTTCAAATATACATTGTTCATTCATTACAGCCAATGGAATAAAAATTAAAACTGTTCAATTTTAAGTCCTACGCGTGTGCTTTTAGGAGATGGATCGTTAATTAAATGAATGATCCTGACAAAACTTGTGAAATAAGAACGCAAGAGTAAATACGAGAATCCCTGAGAATATCCATGAATATTACGAGGGATGGTCAGAAAGTAAGGTTACAAGGCCGATATTTCAGGAGTTTCGCCTGTAGTAGAGGAATGAGAACTGTGCTGTAATTTTGATACATGGAGTTAGCAACTCTGAAGAGTTTCAGCCACACGCCACATACGGTGTTAGTTGTATGTACAGAGTCGAAATGTTTTCCAAAAGGAGGAGTTCTGTTATTGCTTTAAGTGCTTTTGACTTTAAGTTTGCTGTTTCACGTAGTGAAAATGTTCCTGATCGCATAATTATCTTGAGCTGGATTGTGAACTTTTGAACAACAAGTTCAACGTTACAATATGGAGGCTGTGAGACAGTCTATTTTGCAGTTCCCAGATCGTTCTACAAGGAAGTATACTACAGCTGTTGGGCTTCTTGGGGAAAGTATAACAACAGAACAAATCAGAACAAAGAACAAACTTGTTTTCAATACTACATTTTAATAAACAACTTTCTATATACAGTACATTTTATTTTATTTGCCTTTCAAATGTGGGTTGCTGTTTTGAGTCAGCCTCTATTAGTAAACCTCCCCGCTGGTCTAGTCGCTAACGAGTATGTCTTTGATGCACATAGTCCTGGGTTTGATTCCCGATGGGGAGCACAAAAGTAATTTCACAATCTCTCATTTTCATTAATCACTCGTCTCCTTTAGAATAAAATGCATACCCGTTGAACGTTAAGCTAAAAAAAAATCTAGAGCACTAGTAAGACGACAGTACACAGTACGGCTTATAAGACATAGCTAAAATTTATAATTAACTCTTAAAATTTAATTTTGTTTTACTATAATAGTGTACAGTACAAATATGAGACATGTCAACCGATATATCACATAGAGCTGAACAAAATTGGATACCTGAGAGCAAATTCTCATGCGCAGCTTTTGAGAAAATACAGAAAAAAATTGTATACTCCTACTAATTATGTCATTTGTTGCCAATAGTAACTGTTAGTTTGTATTTTGCTGGAATAAATTATTTATTTACTTACGTACTGAGTATAGAATACACTTAACTAGCAGACTGTTGATATTGTTTTCTAACGGCGACACAACACCTCTAACAGTGTAAAGACAAACCAAAGTAAATGTAAAATATCACTACTATTGAATATACAGGATGTTTCAAAACAACACCGACAACGTTTGGGAGGTGATTCCTGACACCAAGATAAGGCAGAAAGTATAGATCAACCTAGGTGCACAAATGATTCCTTTCTGAGTTATAGACTCACTAAAATATTAAGAAATGAACTTTGAAGGTCCATAGCTCCAAAACTATGGGATTTACCGTAATCGGGCCAAGACTTCACTGAGTAACTAGTATGCGCCCTATCCAAATTTCCATGTTTCAAAATCCTACGGTACTTCCGCAACATTTTTTATAGAAATAGTTGATGAGTACTTCAAATTATATGACCGTAGCGAAACACCTCCTATCAAAATTGTTGCGTGAGTACCTTAGGATTCTGAGACATGGATATTGGGTACCGCACATTTATTAGTTCCTAAGTGAAGTCTTGGCCCGACTACGGTAAGTCTCAGTTTTTGAGCTCTGGGTCTTTAAAGTTCATTTTTTTTACGTTTCCGGCAGCCTATAACTCCGAAAGGAAGCATTTGTACACCCAGGTTGGTCTATACTTTTTGTCTTACCTTGGTGTCAGGAATCATCTCCCAAACGTTGTTGTTGTTGTTTTGAAACAACCTGTACATTAGGGTAGTCTTATCTTTCGACTTTCGAATTTGTTTGAGTCTCACTCTCTAACATAGTTCCATACCAGAACAAAGTAATTAATGAAAGAAATTTTAACTCAATTAAATAATATTAAAGGGATCCCCATGCGAGCTCAAGTTTTGGATATATTTAACGGTATACATCATGAGATGAAGGACTCGGTATATTTAACGGTATACACCATGAGATGAAGGAACCTTGTAAGTTGAACAGCAAGCGGGAGTGACACTGTATCTTGGATAAGAGTAATGGAGATAGAACGGCATATACGTATATATAAATGAAAGTGACTATGTTTTGACTTAATAATTCTTGAATAGTCCGATCGATCTCGATCAAATTTTCAACATAGATGAAGTTTGGGCCTGGGATGTTTTTTGTCATATCACTTTGGTGGTGCAACTTAGGAGAGGGGAAAAGCGGAAATATATAAAAATGATCGGAAATGACTGATATTAGTCTTGAATTTATAGTTTTCGTGGTCGCTGAGATGACCAGTGACACTTCCGATGCCGTTTAAATCCAAAGTCAGCCTTGCAACTTCGGGGAGGGAAGATATATATAAAAGTGATCGAAAATGACTGATATTAGTGTCGAATCTATAGTTTCGGGGTCGATGAGATGAATAGTGATACTTCCGATTACGTTTAAACCCAAATTCAACTCACATTACTACTCTTAATGAGGGATGTTGACATGTAAAAATAATTGAAAGTGACCGATCTTAGTGTCGAATTCGTAGTCTTTGGGTTCCCTAAATTGACTGATGACAATTTTGGTGCCCTTTATGTGCAAAATGAAACGTATTCTCCCCGTGCTAAGAACGAGCATTCTGCTAGTCTTTAATATGAAGGGGATCATGAGCCATGGAACTGAGGTAGCTTTTCACCACAAACACATATCTGACATTATTTCCAACTTATCTGTAATTACTTAATTACTTTAAAACTTATGTTTATAATTACAATTGCATTTTCAAACTTATACAACACTTTTGACTCATATTGTATATTGTACATACTATCAAAACTTGTTAGTCCTTTAGGCCACCATTTAATACTGTTCACTTGAGTTACTCTTTTTCATGGATAAGTTTAGTACTTTGATCTAGTATGGAGATATATATATCCACAGAAACAAAGAAAAACTCTTTTAGTAATTCAGTTTGTTAGATTCAAATTATTCCTAACACACTTTAATTACAGTTTACACACGGATTTCAAGCGGTATATGCAAATGCCAGTATAAATACATACATTACAGCAGACAGGAAGAAAACATATTACGTAAGTTGGTGGCAATAAAGTTTTCTAATTACCGAAACCAGAGTCTGAAAAGTAACTACATTATGTAACAAACAAATATATGAGGCCTGGTTTTATAGAAACAAATAAGTGCTGGTATAATGTATTCCAGATACATGGTTACCTGTCCAGTGGGAAATCTAATATATTACGTTTAATGAGAACAACATCATTTGACGAGTACTTTTTCTAGCAAATTATCTTCTGATATAGTGTTTCAAAACATGGACATTATGGGCCAATTATTCGCAAATAAAAGAACTTAGCAAACGCAAAATATAAATAACATACTGTATTCAGTTTACTTAACCTGGCGCCATGGTAATATCCATAACATCTTCAGAATTTCTAGTATCTGCAGATGATAAACTTAACTATTATTAAGATTTTTAAACAAAAAACATATATTTATAGACTTGATAGTTGAATTACATCATACAAAACGAGCTTCAGTCAGTACAATGCCGAAATTGATTTAAGAATTTTTATCCCTATAGGGAACATCTATGTTTTTATGTATAAAGGGTTTCAATTTCATTGGTCTAACATTTTCTAAAAAGACGTAAACTTTGATTATTGAGTTGAGTGAGCTTGAATCAGTGACTGAAACTCTTTCTGCATGGAGAATTATATTTGTTGTTTAACTTATTGGCAACTCAATTAATCTAATTTTTATCTACATGGAAAACCTACCCGGACGCAACTTACAGAGTCCGAAAACAAGTCATGACATGGAAAACCAGGACGTATGGTAGCCCTAACTATTATAATGTTCTTAGATTCCTACCCTAACTGTATCTCAACTAACTTACTTAACCTAAAATTAACAGCAGTTGTCTTGTTTTAAAAGAACTTTGGCAAAATCTTTGTAAGTCTAAGCATTGACAGTTTAGTGACACAATCATTTAAAACGTGCAAAGACGAACAACAAAAATCAACATTTGCCACCACCTGCAGCTTATGCCGCCGGTAAAGTTCCCATCAACAATGCCAAAATCAGTGACGTCAGGAAACTTCTGCCCTATATTTCCGATAAGCACAAACACTTCTATGAATTAATCATGAATTGGCCTAAAGTTGAGCAGATCGAGCCAAAAGTCCAAGACGGTTGATAGTGTTTCTTTTCGTTTTATTTATTTGAGAACAAACCTTAACACAATATGCAATACACTGCGTTTAGTAAATCAATGTAGTCAATAAACATATCTTTGTTTCCATTTGGAATTACGTTTTTTATACCTACTATAGATTTTTAACTTGGGCAAGAAACGTCTAAATACAGTTTTGTGTTAACAAAAAGCAACAAAATGATTTTAAAAAAATAAAATTACATGGATACAGGGCTTCAGTCTATAATTTACGTGCAAGAGAGGTTCAGTCCACAAGGAAAAAAATTGTTACCATAGCAATGAACAAAAAAGGTGGGGGATTCTATACGGCATTCGATTAATGTAATTTTTATCCATACGGAAAAAAACGGTTAATCTTGATTTTATAATTTCAAAACTGCAAAGTTTTTTCTTATTTTTTCTCAAACCGAACTTTGTTTGACTGATACCCTTTATGCATTATGTGATTCAGTTTTAAGAAATATTCAAATAACAAATCTTTGTAAAAATAGTAATTCAAAATGTATACAAGATGGTGCAGAAATAATGGGTCGTAAATCAATGTGCTTATACAATATTATTAATGTTTAACAAAAAACAATCAAAAGATGAAATACGTACCAGTCCATAGATCATATCGTGCTGAACAAAATGGCATGAGTAGGTTTCAATATTCATGCCTACTTTTCGATAAAATCAAAAAAAAAAAAAATCTTGAAACCTAGAAAATTGATGGAGTTCACATGATTCCCAGTACAAGAACACCTATTATGGTGAAAATTATACTTCCATCAAGCTATTTATTACGGCACTAGGAGGATCATAGTACATAGGCCTAGCATGGTTAATGAGATATAGACCAAAATTATAATTATTACTTATACTTTAATTTCTGTTTAACTAAATAATACCCAAAGTTGATACATATATCATTCAATGTATGACTTCAAGCTGAACCAAATGACGTGTTTGACGTTAAATTTTGACGCATAGTCTTCGAGGAAATAATAAAAAAAAAATCTATATTCCTTGAGAACTTTTATTCCCATAGAAAATATTGGTTATTTATTTTTGTAATCATTGTATACATGGTGTCAATGACCTATACTAACAAACGGTGAATGGTGATTCTTTACATC
The DNA here is from genome assembly GCF_964235325.1 of Thermobia domestica. NCBI lineage: Eukaryota > Metazoa > Arthropoda > Insecta > Zygentoma > Lepismatidae > Thermobia > Thermobia domestica. Next base: position 98,618,251 of record NC_137468.1, read on the forward strand.
AAAATAAGAGAAAAAGTATTCATCTGAATTTGTGCGGAAAAGTGAATAATTTCAGAGCTAGAGCTGTCCAAAATAGAGGAAAAGCTAAATTTCAATACCTATTTCGAGTTCGAGGAAATGTGGAGTGGTAGTCCATACATCATAAAGAAGGTCATACATACACAATTTAAAAAGGTACATTTCATAAATGCGTAATGGATATGCAAGGGATTCCCTACATGGTATAATTCTTAGACACAATTCCAATAGAATTCTGAGATATACTCTGATTTCAAGGTAGGACCATCATGTATCTCTATGCTGTGATTTAATAATCCAATCCTTGCTGTCCCTTACTATATCTCAAGTAGATAAATCAGAACAGATCTAACAAAGTACTACAAAAATAACGACAATATTGTCTTCTATTACATTTTTTAATTGTTTTAGATTCTATGTGTTATACAGGGTGTTTCAGAACAACACTGACAACGTTTGTGAGGTGACTCCTGACACCAAGATGAAACGAAAACTGTAGACCAACCTGGGTGCACAAATGCTTCTTTTTGGAGTTATAGGCCGCCGAAAACACGAAAAAATGAACTGGAATGGTCCATACCTCCAATACTATGGAACTTACCGTAGTCATATCAAGCCTTCAGTTAGGAACTAATATGTACGGTGTCCAAAAATATATACTTCAGAGTCCTAAGGTACTCACGCAACAATTTTTATAGACGTAGTTGGTGAGTACTTCAAATTATATGCGGGTAGCCTAACTGTCTCTATAAAAACTGTTTCGTGAGTATTTTAGGTTATTGAAACATGCATTTTTTGATAGTACACTTACTGGTTCCTAAGTGAATTCTTGACCCGAATACGGTAGGTGCCATAGTATTGGAGCTATGGACCTTTAAAGTTCATTTTTTCATGTTTTCGGCAGCCTATAACTCCAAAAGGAAGCATTTGTGCACCCTGGTTGGTCTATACTTTTCTTTCTTATCCTGGTATCAAGAATCACCTCCCAAGTTGTCGTTGTTGTTTTGAAACACCCTTTATAGCTGAATTTATGTAGATTGATGTTCGTTTTGTTCTCCTATCAGGGATAGTTCTTCACTTCGAACTATCAAGGGACACGAAGAAGTCCGAAGCGCCGTAAGTGTGTCAGTCTTATCAGATAGTGATGAAGGCCTTGATAGCCCTCGACAGTTGAAACCAGAATCAGATGATTCAGCTTCTATGTTTTGCAACCAAAGTTTTCTGAAGACTCCAAATGTCAATTGTGAATACAGTGTCTGATGTACAATTTGTGTGCCATTCCAACTGTGCAAGTCCAGAAAATGCAATACATATTTATGACTACTCTAAAACAAAATTTTTACTGGATTTCTATTCCCATCATACACCCAGAATCATAAATGGTATCCAATATTGCTACTCCTTCTTCTAATGTCCATTTTTCCTAAACGATCAAACCAATCGTAAAACATTAATAATTAACCTGTATATACACATAAACGCACTCAACTCAATAGTTGAAACCAAGACAAGAGAAACGGAAGGAAAGTTAAACCTTTTAGTTTAATCTAATTCATCGTATCTACTTTGTCGAAGGATTAATAATTGCTATTCAGAGAGATATCACACAAATTCACGAGGTAGTGATACATATGTAACAAAATTAGTCTAATTTGAATCGAATTTTGACGCGAATGGAAACAAAATTTCACTTGACATATAACACCAAAGGGTTAAAATGAATAGAAATATTCATGATGCATGTTAATTACTCAGTTATATCCTATATAATCTTCTGATAATACGGAGAAGAAAAATATTCAGACTAATATTATATGATCTCTGTCTTAAAATAAAACTTCTAGAACATAAAAAATATGCAGATAGCAACACATTTTAAACAAATTTAAGTCCAATTTAAGTCCCCGAAAATAAAATAGCAAAAGAGACAAACAAATAAAAAAAATATTCAACAAAACCATCATGGTTTTGGAAACACTGCATCTTGTCCTCTACTAACACACTAAAGCTGAGAATCCCTGAAATTCAATTTTCTCCTAGTTCACTCCTCCTACTACAATTTCTTTCTCAACCCCTCCTTCTCTACTTGCATGTTCTCTCTCTTCTCTCCTTCTATACCATCATCATTTTCGTTTTCTTATTCTCTTTGAAGCTTTAGCATCTTCGCTTTAACGCTCAAATTCTTCTCTTTCTTTCTCTTTCTCCTTGCTCATTTTCGTGGTCTAAAAATGTGGTGCAAGTGAAACTCAACAACATTGTGCACAGTCAGCAAGATTTTGCTATGGGCTTCATGCATATTCATGCACAAGTAGAGTGAGACCGGATAGAGAGTACAACATACACACACACACAAACATAGGGTGAATATATATATATATATATATATATATATATATATATATATATATATATATATATATATATATCTTGTGTGAAGTTTAGTGATGCAACCACCTACACAAAAACACTATAGTCTTATTTGGAAATATCATGGATTAAGCACTCATTGGATGTGCATTTCATTCATCTTCTTTCTCCATAGTCTCTTCCGCGTTTTCTCTCGGTTTTCTCTATTATCCCACTTGCTTTTACTCTTTACCTTCCCTGTCTCTTTTCTAACTACTGTGGAGAAGAAATCAAAATCAGAAGGGGGAAATTCAATTAGACTTTATTTCCGAAGCTATATCTTAAAACCTTTTCACTGTAAAAAAAGTTTCTTCGTTTTGCATTTGCTACCAAGGTAAGTCGTTAGAATATACACCCTATAATGAACCACGGAACGTTCACAAAAAAATATTATTTTCCAGTTAGAACCACCTTAAAGTTGGAACGCATTACGGTGGTTCAGATTTCACATGAAACTGTAGATCCACATCTCATGTAGCCTTGGCGTTGGAAAGGGACGTTAAATCCAAACTAAACAATTAACAATGAAGTAATTCGAAATTGCAAAGTAAATAGTATAGAATGTGCGAAAAATAACCATATTCCTAGTAATACTGAGTGGAGTGACATTGTGATTAATATTATTGTCATTAGTTTACAGTTGTATGAAATATGTTTTATGAATACAGCTTTATGAAAGGGGTATATTACTTAGAAACATTGGGACATATGGTTAATACCTCAGCACCAAAAATATGTCATAAGCAGGGCCCGGATCTTGTTGACCTATAATTTTCTAAAAAGTGACTTATAAAAAGACACTAAAATTCCTGTAAAATGACTTTAAAATTCACAAAAAAATGACCTTAAAACTTGCGTTTTTTAAAAACGTTTATTTTGTTAAACATTGACTATTTTAAAAATATCTATTAGATTTTAATTAACGTTTCTCACTCATATTCACAAAGTTTTGTTTCAGTTAGTTGCAGTCCATTGATCATTTATGTCCATTGATCAGTCCATTGTACGGCATTGTACGTACTGAATGCGTCAATTCACTCCCGAGTTGAAACTAGGAAGCACTCTTAAACAATAAAAGTTTACAAGTGTAGACTACTTGAGAATAATAGATAAAGACTCTGTTTAAAATCCTTGAACGCCTTCTAATCCATTTTTAGTTATTCACGTGATCACATCCTTTGTGGTCAACAACCCAAAACTATCTGTTTAGCCACCTACCAACCCCCACCTTTCGTCATCCCGCTACAGCTTGGTTTTCATTAGCTTGTTAAGAATGCAGTTTTTCCACCCCAATAATCAGGAAGCATAAAAAAAGATGATTTAACTTCGTCTTTTTCACATCCGTAAACAGTGTTCATTTTAAGATTTACTTATGTAGAAGAAAAAGAATAAAAGGCCATAAGTGACCTAAAAGTGACCTTCAAATAGTGTAAATTACCTGAAACTTCAAAACGGCAAAAAGTGACCAAAAGTTGACCCTAACAAATTATAATTTTAAAACCTAGAGTTGATGGATAACGTTTTTATTTGAACTTGCCTTGTCCTATGCGTAACCGAAAAAAGTTGACTTGTCAACAAAATCCGGGCCCTGGTCATAAGTAATGCATGAAACAGTCTCTTAAATGAATAACTCATGTACAAAGAAATTATATGACGTTATTTGCACGAGCAACACATTCTCACTCCGGTCCCGTTTAGAATCAGAAGATCAAGAGTGCAGAAATAATGGACCACGGAGCAAACTAGAAATGTGTTTTCTATTATAGGAAATATTTGCCCCTCATTCGTTTATTTAAAAGGCAAATCTTTATTACAAGTACATTTCATCCGTCTTTTCACCTACTTCCTTAAGGCTGAAATTAATGTCTAACAGATTTGTTCAATGTATTTTGGTGTTCTAAAGAGCAATAAGATTTTTGGGCGAAAATCTGATAAAGTGCAAACCCATAACTTAGAAACTAAAGATCTGCATACCATAATACTTCATATGCCTACTAAGTTCGTCAAGGTCTACTTACCTATCTACCTACTTGTTGGTGAGTATTGAAGTTTCATCTGCTACGTACAAGGTATACTGCACTGAGAAAAACCTTATGTGGTGTACGTAAAAACGTAGGTTACATGTGTAAATCCTGTAGTTTTTGGACTTAATGTACAGCAAACGTATAACTGAAAAATTATATTTTATACATACTTTCCGCATAAGTGTTCCGAATAAACGTACTTTCCGTACGAACGAAAGAACTGTATATAGGCGGTCAGGATCTCACGTACAGATGGACGTATGTAACATATAGCTGACGTATGTAATATACGGAATGTCATATATCCTGCAACGTCATGAGGTAACATCCAGGCGGCAAAAGTATGTATCATATGGTTAACGTATGCTCCGTACTGATTTTCGTAGTAAACGTATGGATTCCGTATAAGTATTTGTACAATCTACTGCTGTCCGGATAATGGATAGTTTCAGAGTTAGAACTGTCCAAAATCGCGAAAAAGCTAAATTTTAATAGGCCCTAGTTTGAATTGCAGAAACTGCGGATGGTTGTTCTTATCAGCGTAAAGGAAGTTAGGCATACACAATCCAAAACTGCATATTTTATCAATTGTCAATAGGTGTAGAGGGTATTCCCTACAGTTTGTAATTCTCAGATATGTTTTCAATAGAGTTTTCAGATATAGCAAAGAGTTTACAGATATTTCAAGAAGGGTCCAAAGTAGGCAGGAAGTAAATCTTGAGAACAATGGACATCCAATGCTTCGGAGGGAAGACGGAAGTGTTAGGAACCGGCAGCTCCATGTTTCTTTGTGTTCACAATAACGTTTGATGTATTTCGTCACGGTATATTTCACGGTTTCTTCACTTATAAAGGTGAAAAAAAAACATCGCACTATGCGTTTTCACGGCTACGAGAGACCGTGCTGCTGATGATCCTTAACACTTCTGATATCGCGCCAAAGGATTCCGTGTTCACTGCTATCCAGGCTTATCGTTTGCCTACTTTGGACCAATCAAAAAATCAGAGCATATCTCAAAATTCGGTTGATAATATGTCTGTGAATTTCACCATGCAGGAATAATCTGTATACCCATTGAACATTAATGAAATATGAATTTTTGTATTGCCTATGAGTGACTTCCTTTACGTTGATAAGGACCACCATCCACAGTCTCTCGAATTCGAAGTAGAGCCTCTTGAAATTTGGCTTTTTCGCGATTTTGGACAGCCCTAACTCTGAAACTCTGAACTTTTCGCCATAGGTCCATATGAACTTTTTCTCTGATTTTGGTGTGAGGAATTACCTCTTAAAGTAGTCGGTATAGTTCATTCACACCCTGTATATATATATATATATATATATATATATATATATATATATATATATATATATATGTATGTATGTATGTATGTATGTATGTATGCCCGGATCCAAGGGAATTGCTATAGCCCCCGTTGACGCTCAGATATACACTGGATAAAGCGGCAAGCTATGGTTTAGCCCATCCTTTGATCATATCCTGGATCCGCGGCTGCTATATATATGTAGAGTGTTTATTTATTATATAGTCAAATTTTACTGGTGAAATCCTCACACCTAAACAATAAAAGATGTCCAAACGAGCGAGAAACACGTTGTTTCAAAGTTACGAGATCCCGAAATCGAGAAAATTCTAACTTTGAGGCTGCCTAGCTCGAAAACTATGAGAGATATCAAATGCGGTTAAAGAACTATTGCAGGAGCTAGTACACTCTCTATATTTTTCAGATTTAGGTTGCACCGGCGCACATGATTTTAGAGAGAGAGGTGGAAGAGCAGATCCTATACCGCTGCTCCCTCTATAAAATCCATTGCGTCGATGCGTCCCAACTCTGAAACTTGGTTATTTAGATAGGCAGTGTACCAGTTCCTCCAATAGTTCTTTAACCGCCGTTGATATCTCTCATAGTTTTCTAGCTAGGCAGCCTCAAAGTTACAATTTTCAAGATTTTGGCATCTCGTAATTTTGAAACAACGCGTTTTTCGTCGTATGTTCATACGGACTTCTTTATTGTTTAGGTGTGAGGAATCACCAGTAGATTTTGGCTACATAATAAATAACCACCCTGTATATATATATATATATATATATATATATATATATATATATATATATAGATAGATAGATAGATAGATAGATAGATAGATAGATAGATAGATAGATAGATAGATAGTATATGGGTTTAAATCTACTTGAATACGTGATCTGTGTGAACTGATACTTCGTTCTCAGGATCCCTAACTTAAGTGAACATGAGCGAAACTTCCCTTGGGAATATCCCACCTTCATCACTAAGACAGTTATTTTACTGGGAAAAAAAGAAAACTCGATACAACACATATACACAAAAAAAAGTATCTAACTAGAAGGAAAAGACTTTTTCTCTCGCATTTTTTCCCCTCGCTCCCTTAAGCTCGTCAAGATAAAACTGCTAGACCACATGACCAAAAGTATAACTGAAGAGCTCTCGAGAGGGTTGTAAAAAAAGACTCCCTCATACTCTTCACGGTACTCTGCTTCACCTGAACACATATCTAAACGCACTCACTCACACACACACACACACACAGACCTATACACATTCTCTCTTTATACGAGTCCTTTTCAACCACGTTTGATCACTGACCTCAAGTGGATGCCATAAAGCAACAGCCTGATGCTGTACTAAAATGCACTTTTCTCACACTACTTTTTTTTTTTTTTTTTTTTTTTAGTATGATGTTGAAGAGGGTTCGAGGGAAGAAGAAAGGGACTCACAACACCAAATGAAAGTACTTTCAAAAAAATGTCCACTGCTATACAAAGTTCTTTAAAGTGAAAATATGTTAAATAATTTTTCTCAAGAGTCGCCCTTTTACTTTATGTGAAACAAAGTGTGATATTATGCACCTATGGAATTTTTGTCTGAATATTAATATAAATGAACAAAGATTACATCCATGTAGCTGCATTATCCGAATTTATTGATTTTTATCTTATAAACAAAAAAAAATCGATAGATGCTTGCACATTAAGATAAATATTTATGTTACCTGATCGAGACAAATGTTAACTGTCCACAGAAAATAAAGTCCGAAACATGAATATGAAATTAACTCTAGGGATTTATTGAGCTCTTGTTAGGTTTCTCACCATTATTAATATTCATAGTCTCTATTGCGTTGGGTCGCGGTGGCTCAGTGATAGAGCGTTTACCTCCGCTATATGGGGTGTCTGGTTCGATCTCAGCTCACGCCAAGTCGAGTTTTCGGTGGATAAACACTACGTGCGAGGGTTTTCTCGGTGTTCTTCCGTTTTATCGATACCATACTAAGTTCAAACTAGCGTGTTTGTACATAGATATAATCAATACGAAAGTTAGGTGCTGATCTTGGTTTTAATCTAATATTCCATGTGAAGGCTATATGTTAATCTCTGGTGACCTCCATCCAGCGAGATTTTATTTACCTTAACTCATTTTCCCATTACATTTATGTTCTTTATATATATATTAATGTCTTCAACTATTATGTGTAACTTTGTGTTGTTGTAACAACCACGACAAAATGGCTAAACTGACTTGGATCGAATACCATACGAAGACAAATCTTGGCTCTGAAAGAAATATTTTAATTGCATGAAGCGATTAGTTATTAGCTGAGATTTTCTTTTGATCACGAAGTGATCATTTAGTTCTTATGCGCAATAAGTTTGAATATTACTAGCTGACAACCAAACAACCCACTGCAGAAACCTGAATTGTTGGTTTCATAAAATTCTAAGTTACCATTCGAACAAGGTATCATTCAACTTGCAGCAAGCTTCTACCTAAGCAAAAGACATTAGGCCAAGCACTCTCTCCATGTTTTGAGTTGAGTTGAGGTTGAGGTTAGCGTCCCTTTCAGCAGCGAGGCTGTATGAGACCTATATATGAGGCTATATATGGAATCTGAACCACATGAGCTCTCGCCGGGAATCAAACCCGAGTCTCCCACGCCAAAAACGCGTACACTAACCGCTTAGCCATGAAGAGCTCTCCCCAGTGTTTTAGAAATTCCATAGTTCATATCATCATTGTTGATATTTGAGTTGACTTTTTAAAAAAATATTTTACATGCTCTTTTCAGTCTATTTTCAATTTTTATATACTTTTCCAGTTTATTTTATTGCACTTTTTATTACTATATTGTTAAGTATACTTCTTCATTCTTTTACTTAAAATAATAACTTACAAATATATATATATATATATATATATATATATATATATATAGTTTTGTTTATCTCTTCTCCTAATTTTGTTTCCTAGTAATCATCAGATTTTTTATCATATTAAGTTACGTTTTAAGAATGTCCGGGAAGAAGTTTAATGAGAACAGTAACACGACTATTTGTTCCTGTCAGATTATAGACCGCTTAGCATGGACTCATCAAGAAAAGAACATATTTTAGTTATAACTTACATAATACAAAATATTATCCGTGTTTTTGTAGAGTGACAGCATTGTACAGTGATTGCAATGATAGAAACTACGAATGGGAAATTATATATAATAATAAAATGCAACTGAACAATAAAAGAGTACTTATTAGCAATAATAAAGTAAATACTGTCATTATCATTTACAATTTAACAGGGTGGCAAAAAAAAACCTAGCATGAAGTGCACAAAATTGAAATAGACATGAAAAATAAATAACTAAAACAGTTCTTGGTGGATTCTGACAACGATGATGATAGCTAAATTTTACTAATCTGATCCGTCTATTTGCATATTACATCTATAAATATTATGCAGTTATTTATGATACGGTGGACAGTGCTAATAACATAAAACACAACGCGACAAATAGGTCAGTTAGAGAAGTAACTGCATTCAAAATCTCACTGTTGACATGACCTTCACTTTTCAATTAAGTTAAAAGTGTCTATTATTGGCGAAGGCGATAAATATACCTCCTTGCTAGTCTAGTGACTAGTGTGTGTTCCTTTAGTGTATTTAATCCCAGGTTCAATTCTCGAGAGCACAAAATAATTTCATAATCATTCATATACATTGATTATTCGTCTCATTTATCCTCAAGAGCATAATAGTAAGACGTTAAACTAAAGAAATCATTTCATGTTAGTGACATTTCTTGCTGAGTTTATTTTAATTGGTAAGTTTTGATGTGATACTTGTATATACTTCTGTGTATAACATGAGATTGCTAAAAATTATGATCTTGTTCAGAAAGTGGAAAAAATTAGCCACATGTTAAAAGGAGAAAGAAAACCACATCGCTCATGCTCTCTGTTTTTATCACTATTTATATTTCGTCAATCTTGAAAACCTTTAACTCTTAAACAAAAGATTCATATGTAATATTCTGCACTCCTTTCAACATTATCAAGTTACTCTAACACTGCTTTCCATGTCAATCAAACTAACACATTTGCCTCTTGCTCTTTCACTAGTAACATTAGGTGTAATTCTACACATTGAAAATGGAAACTCAAGTTAACTATCAAAGTTTGGGATGAGAACTGTTTCTTCTTTTCTAGTCTCGAATTTGATAATAATAGATCTGAAAAGTTTAGGACTATTCTTACTACCCCTTGAACAGTTTATGCTCTTTTGTCCTTTTTTCCTTTTGTTTTGTTTTGTTGCATTGTGTTGTATTGTAGTTTCACTTTTCTCTAGTCCATCTCCTGTCTTTTTGTCTTTTCTGATGCCTTTCAAATATGAAAGTAATGGTAAAAAAAGAATAAAGACAAGAATTGCAATTACGATGACCCATTTCGGTGTAAAATCTTCAGGTGCCGAAACTTGAAGTGGCGAGTCTGAGCAATAAAAAAAAATCCTTAAACAACCACCTTTAAACATTTTTAAAAAAATTCTCAGTGTATTTTCAACAAGCGTATGCACATACAGATACCTACAATCCTATCGAGCGCCACGTCACCAACTGTCACGTCACTTTACCATTGTATAGAGCAGTGGTCCCGAGCCCTGGCGGCGTGGTTGAGCAAGGGAGGCGTAAGCTACTGTCAGAAATAAACTACATTCATATACATGTGTTGAAACAAAGAGGCATTATATTAAATGTTGTACGTACAAATGTTGAATAAATAGTGAGCAAGAACTGCAGTTCTATTAAGAACAAAGCTGGTAAATAATAAGTTAAAATTCACTACAATGAAACTCGAATGCTCTTTTCGGGGGGGAATGAATGGCTGAGAATTAATATTATGAATAAAAGGCCTAATAATAATAATAATATCTGAAATGTCTGTTCTTTTAATGTGAAGGATAGATTTACGGAAAGCATTTTAATCCTTCCCTTTTCCTTAGAATACACATTCCAACGAAAAGTAATAACAAATATACTTATGATAATTAATTTCTGGCATAAATGTTTGAACACCCGTATCTATGATACTTAGGATACCAACTTTTATCAAATGACATGATAAGAACCCAGTTTAAGGTAGGTACTATCTTGTAAAATTCATTTGAAACGAGTCATCGTTTTTTCCGTGGTGCTATCACAAACAATAAATAAAACAGATTTTTGATATGTCACTTTTCAGCGTTTTTCACTCTTCCATGCCGATGAGGCTGAACTTAGACTTCAACGGCATCACTAATGTTCCTATTCCTCTCAGCGAACTCAAAATTAAGGACATAATACTATTATGAGTCGTTTTCTATTATTTTTACATGTTACCTCCTCTCTACAAACTTCTAGAGGTGCTAGGATATTCTGCCCCACTGTATTTTTGCCACATTGTAAGTCATAAGTACGCTAAGTTTGGGTGAAATTGCTCCAGATTTTTCCAGAGTTTTGCTTGAGTCTATCCATCCTTTTATTATTTATTATCACAGAAGATCTGCGACTAATGCACCGAAAGTCGCAAAAGTGGTCAGACTAACAACATCGAAGTTCACTCAATTAATTACACAGCAATGTCGAAATTTTAACAACCGATATGCCTTAGTGAAGACATCCCATAAAACGTTGCTTAGTTTAGTTGAGTTGGAGTTCAGAGTCCCTTTCAGGTTTCATAAGACCAAGACTTCATGATACTTGGACCTACCGCTTAATGAGATCTGAACCACAAAAGCTCCCACAGGAACAGAACTTCGGTCTCCCGCAAGCATGCCTACCATATAACCATGAGAGAATTCTACTAAGAGGCGCAATCACCGGGAGGGTTCACTGAGTTCAGAGCCCCCTGAAACTTCCTAACTCAAAATACATTTAGGTATATACTTTCTCAATAAAACTATACTTGTTTAATAGGTAAATGGAAGCACACGAAAATTTGGCCTTGTACTTTATATGTACTCTCTCTGTTACAAAACAACCTAGTTCTATCATTTCTTTTCTGAAAATATTGATGGAAGTATTTTACAACTACTTATCGGTTTTTCGGGTGAAGAATAGTACCCGTTCAATACTACATAGACGTACTGTCTTGTAGTAATGGATCCCTCCCAAGAAAAAAATTCTGGGTGCGCGTCTCAACTCTAAAACCAAATATACACACTTCCAATTGTAATAGAGGGACAGCGACGGAGTTTATACTTGGCACGCTGAAGTTATATCAAATAGCCATTTTTTGCTCTCTCTTACTGCTTCTGCAGTATGAAACTTAATATTGAAAAAAGAACTAGTAGCTTATCACTTTCAGTTTTAGTACAAAGGTTAGAGTGGAGATAGAATATATTTCTGGAACGTTTAGTCGATTACAGAAAACCGCTTGTTGCTAGGGACACTTGCTCGATTGCAGAAAACCGTTTGTTGCTAGAGGCACTTAGTCAATTGCAGAAAACCGCTTGTTGTTAGGGACGCTTAGTCGATTGCAGAAAATCGCTTGTTAGGGACGCTTAGTCGATTGGAGAAAATCGTTTTAGGGACGCTTAGTAGATTGCAGAAAATCGCTTGTTAAGGACGCTTAGTCGATTGCAGAAAACAGCTTGTTGCTAGGAACGCTTAGTCGATTGCAGGAAACCGCTTATTGCATTTTATTACCATTTCTGATCAAAGTTAAACCCGGAAATGGTTGATTTCTACAACGCCTGGTTGGAAGAGAGGTTTAAGAAAGGAGATTAAATCTATGCTTGTGAAACTGAATAGATTACAGAAAACCGTTTCTCAATCTCTTTACCGTTTTCGCTTTGATACCTGTCCATAGACAGGCAGACGGACGGACACAGCTGTTTTATGAAACTTCCGACACATATACATAACATAATTGGGAAGTTTAATACACTTTGCTAAACTCAAATTGAATATGGGGGGCCACGGTGGCTCAATGGTAGAGCGTTTACCTCTGGTGCTTGGGGTCCCGGGTTCGATCCCAGCCCCCGCCAAGTGAACCTTGTGGTGGACAAACACCGTGTGCGTGGGTTTTCTCGGGGTTCTCCCATTTCCTCCCACTTTCTTCATTCCACCATTTCATTCATCAATCATCACCGTCTCCTTTAGCCTAACCGGCATAAATGTGGGACGTAGAACTTAAAGATTTCATTTCATTTTTCAAATTGAATATGTTCAAAAATGCCGAAAGATTCATCTACAGCTCTGTGTACAAAGATAAAAATACAAAGAGTAATACAAATCCAACCCTTATTATTCTCTCTTAAATTCGCCACTACTTTGTCTGTCTTCTCTGATCATAACAATACAGATAAACAACAAAACTAGAGATCAAATGAAAATAAAAGGAATGACTCTTTACAGTTGTGCTAATGGTTTAGAGAATCGATATATTTATGTTGTGTATGTTTTATATGGACAATCTAAATATAACGAAAAAAAGACGCAAACGTACTGTACCTTGGATGATAATAGATTTACTATTTACGCCAGAGGCATTGGAAATCCATTACGCAGAAGCTCAACTGTGAATAATTGAGTTTCTATTGATTGAAATGTAATAGTGCATCCATACATTCTATTGAAAATCAATATTGACTACAAACAAATTCACAAGTAATTTAATTTTGAATCTGGTGTGCTCTGGCCATCTGAGAACCTTGTGGATTAATCAATATTCTAAACCAGATTGCTACATCTAGTAAATAATTACAGTTGAAGTATGCCAGAGCATTTTGGTAACGTAAAAAGAAAACTAAACATTTATTCTCAGTGGGTGACCAAACTAGTTCCTCGCAAATAAATATTCTCCTACCATTACTACACAGGGTGTCCGGAAATCGCCTTTATTTCTGTGATTACAGAAAAATAAGTAAAACTTTGAATAAGTAGGCTAAGGAAAAAGAAAAAGGTATGTCAGTAGATTTTCAGATGTCAGAAATGTTTTCAAACAGGAAAAATTGATCGGTAATATAGCAAAGTTTAGTGCTGAACATAATTTATTCACTAACTCAACAGTTAATACTGAATAAAGATAACTTCATATTGTTGTTCGGTATGATCAGTGAAACATATTGATTTAATAAACCTATATAACTAACTAACTAACCAACTCTATAGCCTATGGAACTCGAAGGTTCAATGCCGCGTTTACAAAAGCTCTCCATTGATTTCTATCCTTAGCCAACTGGATCCAGTTTCTACTTTGTATTACTATTTCTGTGAGATTCATCTCAATATTATCCTCCCACCTGCACCTAGGTCTTCTAATGGTCGTTTTCTGATTAGTCTTCCAGTTAAGACTTTCAAAGAGTTCTTACTTTATTTCATCCTGGCTACATGACCTGCCCACCTGAGCCTCCTAGATTTGATGACCCTAACCATGTTTGGAAAACCTTCAAATTATTAAGTTCCTCGTTATGAAGTTTCCGACATTTCCTATTCCCGTTCCTCTTGAGTCCGAATATTTGTCTCTGGATCTTGTCCTCAAATACTTTCAAACCACGCTCTTCCCTCAGAGTAAGCGACCAAATTTTGCAACCATACAAGGCAACAGGCATGATTATCGTTTTATATATTTCAGGTTTCAAATTCCTCGACACAGAATCCACGACGGCAAGAGATTTTGAACCGAATAACAAGATCTCCTGCTTTTCGTCGGCATTTTATTTCTTCGTGAATATGGTTTTGGTCTCTAATAAATCTATACACATTATAATATCTCTTGTGGTCCAAATTACTGGGATGAACACATGAGAATTATAAATAGTATATTGGTTAAAAAAAAAACATTTTACTTCACAATACAAAGTATCACAACTTAAAATAATGCTGATTTTAGGCTAGAAATGAATCGTTCGACCTACGATATGAAGTTCGTTATTTTGTTAAGCAATTAGAATATAAGTGGTAAAATCTTGGTCTCTCTTTCCCTTTCGACTCCTATATAACTTTCCTTCTCAATTGGAGGCTCTGGACTATATTTCCATAAGCTTAAGACAGTGCTAAGTGCTGACGATATGAATTGCTATCAGACACAGTTTATCAAGGCTTTAGATTCTGCTGAAGTATTCTTTTTTTTTTTCAAAACCTGACCATCCCAAATTATGAGCACGCATTTAACTTTGTATACTTTTACTCATATATAAACAAAAAAAAATCAATCGCGTTATTTGTTAGTTTCCGATTTCTTTCGTTGTTTTGTTATGCCTAGAATTTCATGGAAAATCCTAGTGATTCAGTAATAAAAACTCATTTCTGAAGTGAACGGCCTTTACTTCTACCCTCAGTTATGTAAGACTATGGATAACAATATAGTGATTGTGATTTTTCCGAGTTTCTTCATTTTCTTCCTACTTTCTTTCATTTCTCCAATTCTTTCATAATCATTTACTTGGTTTCACTGGCGGCTCTTGAGGGCCACACTGTTAAAATATTTAATGTTATCCCTAGCTGGGAAAAGGTTTCATATTTCTTTAGAACCTTGCATAACCGAATTAATAACTTGCGTAAGTTCACTTTCCTTAGCTTGTAATGAAAAAAAAAATGTTTTTAATGATACCTGACTTTTCTCAGAAACCGCCAGTGCATGAATTATTGCCTCGTATCAGTCTCCTCTAAAGTATAGGGCACAGCAGCAGCGTGCAAAACTACAAATTTCACTGCATTTCATAACAAAAGATAGCGAGCGATTTGTATATTTCTCAGAGAGACCTGTAGCACATTTGTTCCGAAAATACATGAACTCTCATTACAATTTGGCATAATGTACGGCTATTCTTGTGAAACTAAATTGGGAAATGAAAAATACACTTTGGTATCAAGTATAAGTGCTACCCTACCCAGATTTTATGTTTGATCACCTTTAACGACATCTTTAAAAGATTCCATCATTTTTCTACATTCAAAACGTATTAAAATAATTGTTTTTACACTTATGAAATTTTAATTAACCTGTATTAATTATGACAACGAAATCAACCACGCCTTCCTGTTTATCGTTAAAGTTATTATGTGGTAATGCTTGTGATCTGTGCGCTACCTACCGGATTGTACTACAGGCAACGCGCAAAAAAAAAAAAAAAAAAAAAAAACTTCCAATTCCATGTTTGTATAGGCCTATCCTCTGGTCAATATACTTACAAATGACGTAATCGTAATAATGGCAACATACTAGGTATTATTCTGAACTACTGTGCGGAGAGGAGGTAAGTTTATGACAGTGCTAACCACCGATTACATTATTTAGCCAATACAGCGCATCATCCCATTCATTTTTTGCATGCACAAGTTATGGAACATACGCAGGATAAAAGTATAGCAGTATAACAGTGGCCTCGCATACCATGATCGCTAGCAATCTCAGCTTTGGTGCGAGGGATCCTATGTTCGATTCCCGGTGGGGACACTCGGTCGAAAAATTGTAAAAGCTTTTTTAGGCAAGTTTTCCTGGGATTTCCTCATTCCCATCAGGCAAATGCCAGATGGTACCGAACATACAGGTTCAAGGCCGCTTCCTTACTTTTCCAATTCTTTCTTCTTTCCCTTTCCTCGGATAATGTGCCGAGGGACGTCAACCCTCATGTGTGACGCCCTTACACGGTCATAGATACTGAAAGTCCAGTAATTCCTAATCCTAACGATGGTACAACATTTTTAACTGCTTTATATTTATCGTAATTTACACTTTCTCCTGGTTTAAGGATTTTAAGCGATTTTTATGGTGATCCCTTCAAATGTATAAAAGTCAGGTAATAGTACAATAAATGCAAAAATAGTTTAACCTTGTCCTCTTACAATGTCAAATGTTACAATCGAAAGACTTTTGCTTCAAATTTACAAATACTACACGTACAATATCATTAATGTGTAAAGGTCTCTGGTGTAGTTTTTGAGAAAAATGACTTTAAAAAAACAGTGAAAAATGATAGTATACGACAACCACACCACTTGTTAAAATGAAACTTGTACTGAAGCAAACAATCATCACGATTTACATTATGACACTACGATGACAGTAGTTAGACGACGACAGACTGTGTATAGTAAAAGAAATACAGACAAAAATTGATTATTTATACATATTTCATCAAGCTAAAATAAATGAGATGGAAATTTTTATGCGTAACTTTCAAGAAAGTGGAAGAAAACTAAACTTTATGGCACTACAATCCATGGAAATTGTTGCCAATAGTAATTGGCTGCTTTTATTTATTCTGCTGTAACATAGAATTTCAGTAGCGGCTTCATATCCACGAAGAAATGAAATGTCGACTGAAATCAGGGAATTCATGTTATAATATCAATTCAAACTCTTTTGTCGTCGGGAATTCTGTCGAGAAATTTCAAACTTAAAATATATAAAACGATGATCATGCCCGTTGTGCTGCGGAACACGGTCACTTATCCAGAGGGAAGAACGCGAACTGGAAATATTTGAGAACAAGATACTGATACAAATATTCGGATCCAAGAGGAACGGGAATGATGAATGGCAGAAACTTCATAATGAGGAACTGTGTAATTTATACCGTTTACGAGAAATTGTTAAGGTCATCAAGTTTAGGAGGCTCAGCTGGACAGGTCCATATTGCCAGAATGGGAGAAAGTAATAATGGTTTCGGAGGTTTTACTGGAAATTCAATCGGAATACGTCCATTAGGAAGACCTAGGTGCAGATGGGAGGATAATATTGAGATGGATCTAACAGAAATAAGAGTACAAAATAAAAACTGGATCCAGCTGGCTAAGGACAGAAATCAATGGAGAACGTTTTCCGAATGTGTCATTCAATCTCCGGGTTCTACAGGCCATGGTATTAGTTATTAACACAGTATCTACAATACACTGTTAAGTAGTAGACTGTGTCTATTGTTGTCGGATTTCTTCTAACAATAACGCACATACTCTTAACATTGACACACATATTCCCAAAGGTGACATTCATACTACTTGTGTAAATACAATAAATTTTAGAGTTAGGTTTCAGTATCAGAGCAAATTAAATGTTAATAGAGCATTACATGACAAGATTCATGTTAAAGATCCCCTTTCGGTTTGTCCTGAAAGCAAGTGGTATATCTTTGATAAATGTATAAACACAGAAATTGTAGTTGTTGCATCATTTAGGAAAAGGACAAAAGAAAGATCTTCTCCCGTGACTTTAATACTTCACATTCTTTCAGTGTTCGGCCCGCCTTACTGATTGCTTTATTGAGTTTGGTTTACTTCGAAGTTCCCACAATCATTGTGTTATTGATCTCTTTGGATCAATTTACTTCCCCCTTTCCCCTTCTCTTCTTCCCTCTTTTACGCTCCTTTCGCCATTGCCCCAAACCATTTTCATTCTTCTCTTTCATCCGCTACACCAATACCACCATCATCAAAGCTATACTCGATTCTTTCTTGCTTTCTTTCACGCTATGTTTTTTTCTTTCTTTCTTTTTAGATTCAACAACAGAAACTTTTCCAAGTACGTAAGTGCGTTGTCAACAGGAAAGCACAAATTTTACATTATTGTGCAGAGAATTTCCTTTTAAAAGGAAAATAACTTTTGAAAGACGAGAAAGATGTATTGCTTCAATGGCTGTCTAAATAATCTGAAAACATTCAATAATGTACTTAGTTACTTCAAGGATACACAAGCATTCCCATTTAGTCTTGATAAACTTTCCTTTTAAATTCATGCCAGACTTTCGTTTTAGTAACCCACGTTACACAATACCTTTCCTCTTTAACCTTTATGTACTATCGTGGAGTCCTTTTCGGATCCCAAGATATTTAAAGCAGTACGTCTCGTAAACGAAATCGAGTATCTGTAAGTCTGTCCTTGTAATTTTTTTCTCTGTGTATGATTAATATATTCAACGTAAACTATAGTTTCCCGTTGTTTTGTTTGTATGTAATATATATTGTTTACCACCACCAAAAAATATATTGTTTCTAAAAGGATCCGAAAGTAAAACCCATGTAAGTAATCAATTATTTCTCTTTTTTGTTTCTGCTTACTAAACGAGAATAATTAGTAGTTTAGATAATACTCAATATATGCCACAAAATACTAATATTTTTCTCTCCGAAAATTACTTCATCATTGACATAATAAAGTAAGCTGAATGTAGCAAAACGAAAGTTTTCTTACATTACGCTACATTCTGGCCTTGTTTCTTTCTTTCCTTAAGGTTACTATTTGAAGCAATAGATAATTGGAAACTTGCTAACATTTTTGAACAGTTTGTGAATAACGATATATTTCGTTTCAAAGGGCTAAAGCTTGTTACTTCAAGCAACAATAACAAGAAGACATGACTATTCGCTTGTTACCTGGTGACGAAGGCATCAAGTATTTTTATTTTCTATTTTGGATGACGATGATCTCAGTGATGTCGATGATAACAGGCTGAGTTGGAATGCAATGCAATGAAGTATTGTTAAGATGTATCTGTATAGAAGCTCTGTACGAAATACCAATAAGGTAAACACTCCAGTAATGGACACGGATAAATTAGCCGCCAGCAATGGACACTTCGGCGGAAATGCGTGAAAAATAAGACAGTGTCTAACGCAGGAAAGTTTGCATTGTGTTTTAAATTATCTACGTGATATGCTGGTTCCACTCAAGATTGTTACTCTGTCGTCTGCTAAATCTACGGACTCTGCAGTTGTGGTCAAGTCATGGTGTCGATTGTACGCGCTTGTTTTCACATTGTGTTAAGAAGTTGAATAAGCTAAGAAATCACTTGGCAGCTCTCCTATAGTAAAGCTATGAACAAAATGAAAGGTGTGTGTTTTTCTACGCACTAATATTGGTATAAGAAAGGCATAAGTGTGGCAAAAATGTATATTAAAAAAATTGAACCTTCAATATTTGGGTTGTCCATGACTAGTAAGCTAAAGGTGCTATTTGCCACTGTTGGACACCCCCTGTCCATTACTGCCCATTACTGGTAGAATTTGAAAATATGTCAATAATACAAATGTCCACTGCAAAAGTACCATGAAAGCTACATGAACAAACTGGCTCAAAGAAACTGATAGTTTTGTGAAGTTTACCAGTAATGGACAGTGGGTGTGTATTACTGGTGTAGCTTAGCAACTTTCGTCCAAATATGGATACTTTGCACATGTTCCAGTTCGTATATACGGGATGATTCAAAATAATTATTACAATGCTTGCGAGGTAATTTTAGAGGTCAAAAGAGGACAAAAATGTATTTGGCGTTGTTTCCTATGGGACGTCATTCCGTTGGTAGGCCTCCTTAAGGAGTCCAAAATATGAATGATATGTTTGGCTTTTTGGCAACTTTGGCTGAACATAAGGCAATGGAATTGTGTGGGATATTGGCAAGAAATTGTATAGGATCTATTCGTAAGATAACATCCCGGCATTTGACCGTTGGAAGTCAGAAACAGACATAAACAAACGGCTCAATTAGATATCACACTTTCGAATTGAGCCATTTATTTCCATGTCTGAGTCCCAACGGAAAAATGCCGGGATTTATTTTACAAATAGGTCCTATACAACTTCTTATACGTCCTATACGAATAGGGCCAATATCCCACACCATTTTTGTTCCTTATGTTCAGCCCCATTTGCCGAAAAACCGAGAACAATTAAAATCTAAACTCCTGCAAGGGCCCTACCAACGGCACGAGGCCTCCAGAGGAAAACATGTCGAATAAATGTTTGTCTCATGTCGAATAAATGGTATTTGAACGCGCGACTTCAGAACAGTTGTAACACTTATTGAGTCTCAAATTTCGCAAGAAAAACTATTACTATTTGAACGTTGTTTAGAGGGCTTGCAACCATGGAATGAGCACAACAAGGATACTATATTTGGAAAAAAATAGTCACAAATTTTCAACGAGTTAGTGCAAACCGAAAATGTATCTCATATGAATAATGTTGCTCAACTTGTCCAAGAAATTTCTGCACCTTTGCAAAATCCAACACAAGCAGATTTGGATGAATCTTTTAAAGAGTTTGACTTTAGTCAGACCGTAAACCCCGCAGCAGATGACGCGTGGAATAGCTTGTTCCTGTTCTCTGAAACAATGTCAATGTCTGCTCAACATTTTTCTGCATTTATAAAAAAAAAAACAGAAATCCAGAGGTCTGTATAACAGCTTCCTTGATGACAGAATTTCACACAGGGGACATCTCTTCAGAAACCACAGAAGTCAACAATTCAGAACCACCAGTAATTGCTTCCTCATCATCTACATCCAACAACTCAGATCCAACAGCAGCTGCTTCATCAACTACATCCCACAATTAAGTATGGTGTTATCCTGATGTTCCAGCTCCTTTCAAAAGCGCTCTGTTTTGGCCCGAGGACAAATCGAGGTTGTCCAAAAGAAAGAAGAAGAAACGGATTCCTGAAGTTGCCACATCTGAACAGGCCCGCAACTAGAGGGGGACTAGGGGTCATGCCCCCCAAATTTTTTCGTGGCCCCACTGGACCTCAATACAAAATGCTATTTTTAGTACAAAAAAACACAATTTAGATATTTGTAAGAGAATTTTTAATTACTTGGCCCCCTTCACATTCAGGGCTCCCTCAAACCTCTGTGGTTGGTTTCGAGCCTGCATCTGAACAATAGCGACTCTATAGTGAATTGAAACTTAAAACCAGAATTGAGCAGGAGAAGTTACAGATAAAACGCATGATGGAGTTGAGGAGAGAAGAAAAGCGACGCGCAGAACAAATAAAAATGGAACGTACAAAGCAGAACTTCAAATAGAGGCAGAAAAAAATGCAATCCTTAAAGAACCTTTCTTTTACGTTTGTATCAGAAAATGGTACCGGTACTTTTCAAAATAGCCGTTTGCTTTATTGTTTTTTCAATAATAAAAGTGGTATTTATTTTCACCAGTTGTTCCCAAACATATGCAGTTTCTAATGAACATTGGGCTCTTTTCATCCATTTTCACACAAGTACTGGATTTGGTTAACGTTTTTCAAGTGTAAAATAAATAAAAATCCTACGCACAAATACCGGTTACATATTAAATTACACCTCAATAGGTTAGACGAAAAAAATTTGCTGATTTCTCTTGTATGTCCATCACTGGGTGTCCATAACTGAGGCATGCACTTTTTTAAATGCCCATTACTAGTAAGAAAAATAGGTTTAAAAGAACAACTGAATAGTACATTCTACTCGTTTTCTATAGCAGTAATGACTACAATTTACTAGGCGCAAGTGTAAACTATGCCTACCACTACTGATTCTCTTCCATCTAGAATATATTTTGTCAAAAGTGCTCTTAATAGTGTCCATGACTGGGGTGTTTACCTTAATTACTCATTTTTAATTGGGGTCTCTATGGGACCCCACGGTATTTCCTATGCTACATTTCTCACGGTAATACACAAGGGTTAAAACTTACGATGGCATGGCTTGGTTGCTGCGCAAAACAATGACCCACGAAAAAAAAATATACTAACTGTCCCGTCTTCTTTAGCCTAACCGGAATAACTGTGGGACGTAAAACTCAAAGATTTCATTTTTTTAATACTAACTGTATATTCATGGGCAATTTTTCAGATCTATGATTAAGATATTCTAATTTCGACAGCAAGAACGCGTGAGTATTGTAAAATAGTACTTGTGCTATTTGGTTATCTAGGGATTCACGCTTCCACAGAATACAACATATGAGGCACTTTGGATAGTAAGAGCAAACGCAGGAAAACTCTATAGGACTACCTGCAATCAAAACACCAGAAAAATAATTTACCACATCCATTGGGGGTATTCTGAGTGATACCAAACAGCAGTTCTCATGCATATATGTATAGATGGTCAGTCGTCTTTTTTCTTTAAAAAATGCAATTTCCAAATACATTTACGACCATTTCGATCGTTGAAGTAAGAATTCTAAGAAACGTACCTTTATTGAGTTCGTCCTCATTACATCAAAACGCACCGTAAAGTAAAACACTGTTATATATCGAAACCTGAAACGTTCCAATTCCAAGGTCAGGAGTGTATGTATAAAGCTAAATAGGATTGTATTAAGGGCGTTTCGCCCCCTAAGAAAAGAACGCATCTGCATGGCAAAACGCCGTTATCTAATGATACTTTACTACGGCCACGTGGCCTCTAACCGCATGAAATTTGTCATTAAAGGATAACCAATAGCTGCTCTAGATACTCACACGTTCAAAAGAATTATTGTAATAACAAGCCTTATTGAAATTTTGCTGAGAATAGTGGCAGACAGGTGAATCATGTTTTGCATTGTTCGTCTGTTTCCCATTATTTAATCCTTCGTGCTATAAATAAAGGCAGTCTTACCTTTCTTCTGCTAAGAATCAAGATAATCTAAGATTTTCGGTTATGAAACAACGTAATCTAAGTCTTCCTACGTCAACAACAAGCGTAATCTAAACTTCGAATGCTAAGAATCAACGTGGCCTCCTGAGCATTTCTGTGCTATGTACCAACGTAATCTAAGTCTTCCTGTGCTAAAGACTAATTTAACCATTTCTAAGCTAAGAAAAAACACAGCTTTTCTGAGTTATGAATCAACATAATCTAAGCTTTCCTGTGCTAATAATGGTCGTAATCTTGCCTTATCTGTGCTATGAATCAACGTAATTAAATTTTCTATCTAAACGTAGCTTTTAATGGAGTAACTTATACAGCCACTGTAAAACAAAACGTAATACAGTATAAGATAGTGTCTGATGAAGGATGTTAGATATCCGAAACCGTAACACAGTATAGTTTAAAATACAGTGAGTGTATGGTGAAGGTTTGGTCTGCGTTTCCTTTGCTATAATATTGTATGTATAATTCAAATAAAATATACTCTTCTCCTTTGACGCAAACTACTTCTGTATACTTGGTCTATGATGTCATGAGAGACAGTTGGCATCACTGTCTTCAGCCTATTCCTACACAAATCAATTCTTGCCATTATTTTTTGTAGTATTTCTTCTTCTTTCTTTCCTTTCTCTTTTTTAGTCAAACTTATTATTATTCTATGTATTCACTGAACATAACCAACGTGCTTGAGCTCCTTTTCATTCCTTTTGGTGGTGGACTAAAATCTCAAAAGTCTCCGCGTTGGGTTATTTTATGCAATCTTTAAAACATTATAGTTTAAAAAAATCTATGTAAAAGAGTTCAAAACCAACAGTTAGTCTCCTCGTGTCTGAACTAGATGATGTCGAGTTTCAATCATTTATATGTACTGACGTTTCAACGATAATCATCAGCCTTACTAGCCAAATGGTGGGATAAAATCTTTAATATACAGGACCTGGGCAAATCTCTATGAAATACCCAGTTAAAAATGTAAAAGCCCGTAAAATAAACTTTTAGTTATATTATTAATATAATTCATGATCATTTAGAATCTCGGACAGAGGTACATGACCAGTTTGACTAAGATTATTTTTGAAAGTGAAAATTCCGAATTGGCTAATATATTGATTGTATAATACATAGCACTTGTTTAGGTAACTTTTAATTCATAACATAAAACGCATAATAATTCCAATATTCAATTTCTCTAACAAATATTTTGAATTCGGAATTAGAAAAATAAAACATACAATTTAAATTACTGTATTCTCGAAACAAGTCTTGAAAGGTATCCTAGTGTTGTGCTGTGGAGTTACACGTCTCGTAGCTCTACCCTTTAAGCTAAAGGGGATATCAGAAATGGCTAACAACAATGAATAGTGAAATGACTAATATTGTCTACGAGACGATACGATACGATACATTGTAACAAGATACGAAAAATCTTTTAAGTTTTACATCTCACTAAAATGGTGGAATGAATACAGTGAGAGGAAACAGAAGAACCTCGAGAAAACCCACGCACACGGTGCTTGTCCAACACAAAGGGCACTTGGCGCGAATTGAGATCGAACCAAGGACCCCATTTATCAGAAGTGGTAACAAGATAAAAAGCAGATATATTTTGCGAGATAAGGCAATACTTTCAAAACATCTTTTCAGAAGAGACGGTAACTCTGAAAGGAAAGATAATACATAGTATAACTTGCTTACTGATGGGATTTGAATTTGCAAGAGACTAAGACATCCCAGAATTAAACTCCGCATTGGTCCCTATTTACGTTCTGGGTCTGTCTTTTATCTAGGTTTACGCTCCCCGTATTTTAGCGTATAACTCTCTACCTATCCTTTAATCCATTCTTCATCAACTTCAAGATTGAAGCTCATTGTTCAAGGAAGAACGAAATATATAGATTATCTTGAATCCGGAACAAAAATCGAAAAATTTTGCATTATCCAGCTAAATCCTGATATTTAAAAACGAAAATTCTTTTCTTTTTTTAAAAGTATTTCTTTTATTACTCTGACTTACTCATTCGATCTCTTTCTTAGTCATCTTCTTGTCAGTAGCTTTTGAAAGTCGCTCCTTCGACATTTCATCACATACAACTACAGAAAAAAAGTAGGATTGACTCCTCCCTGCACTTATAACCTCCACTTCCGATTCTTTCTTTTTTCTTTGCCCTTCTCTCTTTTCATACCACTTTTTCTATACCCTTCCTTCTTCGTTCCACAATACTTACTACTACTACTTCTTCCACTTCTTCTCCACAGCAGCACTGGAGGAAGAAAAAGTACCCAGTCGTCGTCTACCTTACTGCATGCAGTGCTTGTGAAGATCTTCAAGCAGCTCGATGTTCGGGGGATAAGAGGATTGAAATTTTCAAAAGGAATTTAAGACGAGAAAAGGAAAAAAAAAGAAGAATGAGGGAAGTATAAGTGGGAGGATGATGCAGGCATTGCTGACTGGCTATCCATCCCTAACATCGGAAGATTTTTGCTTTAAGAAGTAGCAAGCAGCACACCACACCACACCACCCTCTCGCACACGCAATGGAACGCAGCACACACAACGATAAGAGGACGAGAGAGAAAAGCAAAGAGGAAAGAATAATAAAAAAGACAATGAAAGCACAAAGGTAGAGTAAGGGAAAGAAAAAAAAAAGGGATCAAGAATAGAAATGAGAAAGAAGTATGGTACGAAAAATCATGGAAGACAGAAAAAGGGATAAAAATATCCCCCAAACTCCCCTTTTTTTAAAAAGGAAAAAAGAATAAAGCAGAGATATCAAACCTTTTCTTGGCTTTTTATCTTTAGTGTTTCTGAGAGATTGTCTATTGGATTTTGTTAGCTGATACTAAATCCTCTTTTACATTTCTTCTCCCATCTTCTCTTATTGCTTTCTCTTTTAACCCTCCTCCCTCTCGCTCGCTTTTGTCAAGAATTATACATGGAAATCTTCAACGATAACATCATATGTTTTTCTCCTATATTAAAACAAGTATGTTTCGTTCCGCATTGTGGAACTACGGGAGACTTCCAAAACTATGCGAGTTCAATATTGAAAAGGAAGCAGTACATTTGCAACTTCCAACTCCAATACTGGAATAAGGTCAGAGATGGATCCTACTCTTAATTGCAAACCTCTTTTTTCTTCTCTTTTAGGTCAACTATAAAAAAAAATATTTATGTTTAAATATTTTAAATAAAAATCCAAATACCGAATTGCATACTTCTAACCCTAAGGAATTCCGAGATATGGACATCTTATTATAACAATTTCAATTCTCATTTTACACCCTTCCACGTTGAATTTCCAAAAATCCTTCCTTAGCGGTACCTTACGTCAAAACTTCTTGTTCTCTCCGAATTTAAAGTTAAGTAGTTTGGCCTATGCACTGATCAGTCAGCCAGTCAAGATCCTTTTATATACAAGGTGGCTCATAATTGTGTATATCATGTTTCAAAGATTGCGGTAAAGAAACTAACAACGTAACTCTTTACATAAAATTAAACACAAACACATTATTCTCATACCTTTCCTTACAAAAATTTTAATCTCTGTTCCTCATGACATGAAGAGGAACGTTGTCACAAGCAGCGTATCCGTACTGGTGTCCTGTGGAACTCTTCTGTGATAGCTTCCCGTACTGCGGGCAAATTACATATGTGATGTTAATACACTTTGTCCTTTAAAATAAGGTTGATCAAATCGGGAGATCTACCTGGCCATTCCACAGACCCATGTCGACTAATTCAGCAGTTCGGAAATGTTTTGTTCAGCCATTCTCGCACAGGTATGGCACACTAACTGTTCTAAGTTCAGTTACCGTTATCCCTACTCTCAGGCTACATTGTGTTGCCATGTTGAAATTTTTGTCCAGAATTACAAACACTACAGTCAGTCAAACATCATATACATAATTATGGGTCACCCTGTACAAAGATATTCCCAGACTCATAACCACATAATTGAAAATATCACAATTAAAATAATATACAGTTAAAACTAATCAAAGTACAGATGATTCTGACAAACTTTAATATAATACATACTTTGCATCTAGATTCGTTCGTGAAGAGTATAGAGATCGTTATCTGGTGCCTATACATCTTTTTTTTTCTGAAGTAGGTTAAGTATCTAACGCTGGTACTTCCGTTTCGATGGTTGAAGTATCTTGAAGGCTAAATATGACTGTGAGTACAGGGGTTTTCTCCATAAACTCTTTGCTTCGACGATCTAGTAAATAGTCTTTGGAGTTGTGCTTGACATAGCACGGATTCCCGAATTAAATTTTTGCCTCCGTTATTTCCCCACAGGGACTTTAACAGATAAAGATTTGATTCTCAACTGTCTCCAGTGTTATCAATTCCTCTGGTTTAGTTGTGTGACTGCAGTGTCTGGAGTAACTTTCTATTGATTCTTTCTGAGTAATTTTCTAAGTTTAGATCCTTCTTCACGTACATAAGTAGTCCACATAGCTTGTACTTGATGGAAAGTTCAGCAATGCCTAAACATTTGACATTATAAGCAGGGCTGGAACTGATCTTTGTCATCAGGGACGCTAGCAGAGTGAATCTTCGAATCTTTCATCCCCGTCTTTAAATTTGTTAAACAACCGCTGCACTATCCGCGTAGTCACGACACCCTCACCAAAGGCCTGGCATATCTTCCGTTCCGCTGCAGCGGCGTTTGACCCCAGTTTGAACTCGTACAGCATACACGCCCTTATGACGCTCTGTGAAGGTCTCATGTTCATTCTGTCCTTACGCAAGTTCACGGTGTAAGTGAACTGCTACAACCTGGTAATATATTGGATATACCCATACAGCAACTGACCGTTGCCTTATCTCCATTCGCGCTCAACTCACGGTATGAGGCCAACTGAACACAGACCTCCATAAAAAGCTTTAGAACTTTCTTGATTACCTTTATATTTAGACACATTTCCTAACTTTAGTAATTGCAGTAAATATACCACACAATAAGGTAAGCAAATCCTAATACGTTTTGATTTGTATTGCGAAGAACTGAACTGCTTCAAAAATCCAGAGATGAGTAATTGTTCCCTCTACCACCCTACAAGCGGGCATGTTTGTCGCCCATAATAATTTCAGATTACGCTACCCTTACCCCATCTCATATAGTTTACGTTTTTTCAATAATCAATTCACAAATAACTTTATTTTCTTAATTTAGATTTCAAAATATAGTTTAAGACTCATTTTACTTGCAACGTCTTTTTTTAATAATAGTCTTAGTTTTGCAGTAATATAGAAAATTACAGTGGTATACCACACCATAAGACAAATGAGGATCTTGTAGGCAAGAGAGGTGGAGAAAATAGTAGTGGAAGGCACAAGAGAAAACGGGGAACGAAAACGTATAGATTGTGTGAATACGGGCTTGCAAGAAAAGAGGTTAACAGAGGTTGGTGTGAAGGACCACGCAGGATGAAAATGAACTTTCAGAAATGTCGATTCTACATAAGCGAAGACACACAACAACAAGAAACATAATGATTAATTTATATATATTTTAGTTAACATTGAAATATTTTCGTTAAGTCTACAAATTCTACAATATTAATCGCGTCTAAGGAAAAACAGAATAACCAGAGATGAGACTTATACCAGTTGATACATTTTTACTGAGCTAGACAAAAGAATATTGTGAGTGTAAAACTTCATGTGTGGCTTCCGAGAAGATCGAGAACACTTGTTTGTAAACCTAAATAATAATAATAATAATAATAATAATAATAATAATAATAATAATAATAATAATAATAATAATAATAATGCTGTACGACAACTAGACCATCTATTCAGATGAAAGTGATACTAAGATACATTCTCTTCAAGCCCTCTATTATTGCACTAGCAAGGGGAAAGTACATAATATGGTTAGTAATATATAGTCCAAATAATCATAATACACTCTTAAACATTTATTTCTGTTTAACTAAAGTAATGTTCCAAATTTATATATGTCAGGTGTTCTAAAAATGGTGCCTATGGAACACAAAGCCTTATTCTACAGGTCAAAACAAAGCGAAAATGCTATATAATGGTACATCCTCCAGGTCACACAACGGCTGTTGGCAGAACTAGTTAAAACTTGGCACACAAAAACATTTGTGTATTATACTAGATTATGGAAAAGACGATTATCCACGTAACTAATCGTGTGATCTCTAGATGTTACCAAAGGGCATGAGACAGGTTGCACTTGAAGACAAGGTACAACGTGACGTGCAATATACGTTTGAGGTTCAATTTTGCGCGCATGAATGTTCTCAGATTCTGTCAAACATCAACTTTGAATTGCATTTAAGGAATCCAGATACATGCACCATGAAGACGACATCGAGGAATTATTCGAATATCCAATATTAAGTTGGCATTGTACGTGAACAACCCGAGCCAGAACTATTGGTTGCTGAGAACACGCTGCTTGCGTGCTGTGCTACATGGTATACGATAGACATGTATCAAATATTTGCTATCCCAGCAATAGACTTCAGTCTGCGTTCCTTAACGTTGCAGAACGTGACTTGTCTGTTATTTCTGAAGGAGGCGAGGTTGAAAGTTCCAGTTTGAGCCTGACGACTAGTTGCACGGCATCATCAATGCATGAAATTATGTAGCAAGGCGGGGCAACCGACTGCCCTAGTTAATAAATGCGCTGAGGGAAAAGCGTCATCTTTCCATGTTTTCTACACACATATCGGAAGGAGAAAGTCATCTGCTGGCTCGGAGACTAGGGGTTTGGAAAGTACTGGAGCAACGTAGGGAGAAAGGTCCAAGTTCCCTGCTCCGGGAACGGTACGACTGATCTGCCGGCTGACGTCTCCCGTAACACGTTTCGATTTGTGACCTTCCATTACATCACTACTGCATTTTGTATGCCAAATTTGCGACAGTTCCGACAAAATCCATTGTATGACTTTTGGTGACCTCTGGAGGTCACAGGGTTGGTCATAGAGAATTGGCACCATATAAACAACTGACCAGGGAGTCCTCAGGAAAGGCACACCGTACAAAAAGCATTGCATTTCCTCGTCTGTCCAATTGGCGTGATTTTTGGATATGTTTTAGCTAAGTAAATGTAAGGTAACACGAAAATAAGACTCTAATTGAATGCTTTTAGGTTGTCTTTAGGAGGAAGAAGAAACTATTTTGTGGGAACTTGAATAAAGAATTGAGAAAAAGACTCATAAAATGCTTCGTATGGAGTATTCTATTGTATAGGTCAGAAACATGGACAATACGCAGAAATGTTGACTAGAAGCTTTCGAAATTTGTGTATGTTGAGATGAATGGAGAGAATTAACTTGGTCGAGAGGGAAATGAATGCGAGGGTGTTACAACTGGTAGAGGAGGAAAGAACAATTTTAGATATTATTAAGAAGAGGAAGAGAAACTGGTTAGGACATTGGCTAAGAAGGAACTATATCATGAGGGACGTGCTAGAGGGGGTATGATGGTGGGAGAAAGAGAAATGGGTGAATGAAGAGTACAATTAATGGACGATATCAAAACAGACAAATTGTACAATCAAGACGAAACGGTTGGCGGAAGACCGTGGAGCGGGGAAGCTTCTCGGTTGCGGCAAGTGTTCTGACAATAATACAGAATACCTATAATAATGAACCGAATGCTGTGGGTTCTTTCCGTTAGGGTTAAATATAGAGTTTATTATTGTCAATTCTGTGATCAGATATAAACTGGCCCTTATGGAAAAGAAGGTTCAACCCGGTTTATTTTCTTAAAACATTTCAAATATGACAAGCTTCATGTGAATTGGGAATCTAGGGAAAGCAACCGGAGGAATTTTCCCTTTTCCTGATATATCAGTGTATGAAACCAATAAGATTTTTAAAATTAATCATTTCCTTACTACGCTAATCAAAATTACTCAAACGCAGAAAGAAGAGCGCACACATACATACAGACACACACACACATTATATATATATATATATATATATATATATATATGTGTGTGTGTGTGTGTGTGTGTGTGTGTGTGTGTAACGAAAAGCATATTCGCATAGCCACATATGCAAAGTGGAAACACGTAACATGCAACCCTAGCGTATTGACCATTATTCAAAATACACCGGACAGCCAGGGGGATAGGGTCACGTACGGACGAAACGACACGTGATGTGCGCCGGGGAAGAACGAACATAAAACCGTAATTATCATTCCGTGCTTTTCATCCCCTCCACAACTACTCTCTATTAAAAAAAAAGAAGTAATAATAAAAAATGGGCAAGTCAGAAACAGAAAAAAATTCTATGTAGCTAGTCAACTCTACTTTCATTACTCAACCGTCAGAGATTTCTCTTCTAATTACCAGTAAAATAGGGAAAAAATATATCTTCAGGCCTTTAATAAATGTCTATTGCTGGAGGTATTTACTTCCTAAACATAAAAGATTTTCATATTATAATTTTAACTTTAGTAATCACAATCTGAACAGAAATATAATAAAGGATGTGCAAATAAATATAGTCAGTGAACAAGTTAAACAAAAAGGAAGGAATTTATAAGCCTTTCTGAACTTTGTATTTGTTTCAGAGACAAATTTACTCATGGACAGAGTAGTTTCTAATAGTTATGGTGAAATCTTTTTACGGAAAGATTAGATAGAATTTACCAACATCTTGGGGTGCAAGAAGTCTTGAATTCATTAGGGAGGTAGGAAGACGCATTTCTTGCGTTTTCGGCGAAGTTCGCTCCACATCTTATCTAATACAGCGCATATCTGTTTCTATCCAACGTGGTAACGTCTCGTCAGTCCTTGGCACTTTACCACCTGAAAAGGAACTGGATGAGGTGTTTGTACTTTAATAAGAATAGTTTTATATATACTAGTTCCTGGACAGTAGTTTATCTTTTGACGTTATAAATATATAATTAAATTGTAATTTATATGAATGCAAACTCAGTGTAATTATGTCATTTCGGTTTTGTTTAATAATTCATTGTTATAATTGTGTATGAAATTTAATTGTTTTGTAACATTCAGAAGCTAGTATGTGATCTAATGTAATTATCGATGGTTTTTGATTGTCTATTGTGTATTTAGTTACTATAAACAGTGACATTTCATTGTTTCAATTGCAAATCAATTTACCAACACTTCCAAATCTCATTTGCTGTAGATCAAAATATTCAAATCTCTTTTTCAGTAAATCTCTAATTAATATGTGTCTCTATTTCAAGAGTGTGTGCCACAATTAGATAATAATAATAATAATAATAATAATAATAATAATAATAATAATAATAATAATAATAATAATAATATAATCTGCTACTTAATAGTGCAATTTTTATTATTGGCAACGAAGTACATGCTTATAAGGTAAATGAAAGTTTGTTTTACTCAAAAATTATCCAAGAGGATTTAGTATCAAATGTTCTTTTCTCAGCTCGTTATTATCTAATAACTGGCACGAGAGTCATTCTCTTATCTATGAAAAAATGAAATCTTTTAAGTTTTACGTCCCAGGGTTATACCGGGTAGACTAAATTAGACGGTGATGATGAGAAATGAATGAAGTGGTGGAAGGAAGAAAGCGGGAGGAAACAGAAGAACCCCGAGAAAACCCACGCACACCATGCTTGTCCACTATAAAGCTCACGTGGCGCGAGCTGGAATCGAACCAAGGACCCCCCATACACCAGAGGTGTACTCCCTCTCATTTTCGGATAAACTTGTAATTAAATAAATATTACAGTTGAAGAGTTAATAATAATTTTGGACTCCAGTATGTGTCATTAATTATATTGTGAATCGACAGATTTAACTGTCATTTAACTATCATAATAAAAAGCGTGATGAAAATATACTTCTTCATCGATTATATCGTAATAGGTAGTTTAGTTATCTTATATAATCAGATTTCTGCTTTACAAGAAAATAAGTTCTTCTCCATTTTATCAAAAACTATTCATAATCACCTATAATCCACGGTTTAGCTGAAACGTTATAATTTCACTATTGTGCGTGGCCGCTGAATAGATGTTTGGGCTTGAACGCCACTTCTAGGTCAAACAATTTGCTTCCAGGACATTGCTAACGTTGTGATATTGAAGTCAGATTTGACTTACGTACTATTTGGGTAGTTGGATAAAAATTTTGCTAACATAAGCAGATATCTCAGGTTCCATTTAGGCCCTGTGAGCTTTTCAGTGGACACTCTTATACACATGGATTTTCTCGAGATTCTCCCATTTCCTCCCGCACTGTCATTCACAACCAAATATTTCATAACCTTTCATTTCCATTAATCCATTAGTCTACTTTAATCTACAAAGAATAACTATGGTATGTACGACTTGAAATTACATTTCATTTTTATTTCCATTAGGCTATGTATGAATCAGGGATAAAGTAGGGTACTTCAGCCAATATTTCCGGCATAACTTGTATCTACATATGGAACACAAAATTGTTATTTTTTGAGTTAATTGTTACAATTATAATGAAAAATGATACAATTTTTTTAAAATTTAACTTATCAAGATTTGCTTTCCAGGTTAAAATATACTAATAAATAATGAATGTGACTGGTTTATAACAAAGTTGATGGAATGATAGTGTGGGAAGAAATGAGAGAACCTTTACAAAACCCACGGGTACGAAATTGCCCACTACAAATTCATAAAGCTTGGGAATCGCTCGCACAAGAGGTGAATACTAACTTTACTGAGTTACTGTAACCGCTTATAACTATTATAATAGGAAAAGGAAATTCTAATACGTATTTGTGTACACAGAGAAAAATCCGTTATCTGGATAGCGGAATATTGTACAATTCATATGGTACATACGGTTTCCGTATGGTAACTACGGAAATCTGTACTGAACAATTGTTATTCATATGCTGTATACGCGCTGCATTTCTGCCGTTTACATGTTACATAAATCTGCTGCAGGATGTCTTGACATCTAACAATCTTCCGTATGTTACATACGATAGCTATATGTTATATACGTTCATCTGTATATGAGATCCTTATCGCCTATATACAGTCACACGGAAAGTACGTATAGATGGAACACTTGTACGGACAATATTATAAAACATACGTTTTTAGTTACACGTTTGCTGAAGTATATTATATATAGTCGTACTTTAAGTGCAAAAACTACAGGATTTTATGTACGCCACATAGTTTTTTCTTTGTATATAATTCCGAAACAAGAAAAGATCTTTAAGAGAATAAACAGATTAAAGGTAAGGGACATATTGTGTGAAAAATAAATTATATAATAAAATTTAATGAAAATGTTTTTAAAAATGCTTCTTCAAATGAGTGTTTCTGGGTTAGTTCGTACATACACGTAGAAATAAACGAATATTAATAATATTGTTAATAACTTAGCGCATATGCTTGAACCATTTTTCTTGCTTTCCCTGAAATTTGCATAATACTATTTATCGCACTAGTTTCGACTGTAAGATAATTTATGTTTTCGAATAAAGAAAATATGGCCATAAGGATAAAGAAATCAAAAAATCCGATTTACCTTTATCTCATTATGAATACAGGGATTTTGTTTTCAAAACATTAAATTATTATATAAACATGCAAAAGAAAGATAATAAAGGTCATACATTTGTTATTTTTTTTCAAAAAAAATCTGCACTAAGCAAGTGACGCTCGAAAATAGGAAATAAAAGAATGAAGATAGATAAACGTATAATATCAAGAAAGATTAAAAGCAATATAACAGAATGGGAGGAGAACAAAAGAACACGAAAAGATAAAGAGCTGGGTAATACGAAAGAAATGAGACTAAAACGAAATAAATAGATTAATGTAGCTCGCTCTCTCTTAAGACGAAATTCCCTGCCTACATTTCCCAGTTATAATAAGACAAAAATTTTATTCTTTTTTATCTTTCCTTTATGAATCATTAGTCATGTCATCTTAGAAAACCTTAACACAGGAGATCGAATGTGATCTTTTTCTTCCCTCTTATATATAATTTTAGAAAAAAAAAAAACACTTTTGAGACTTTGCAGTTAAGTTATTGAATCACGTGCACATACTCGAATGAGAGGTCTTCAGTGCATGTATAAATTAATTTGTTTATAATTTGTCTTTTTTAAGAATGCAAAGTATATGAAGAACTGGGAGCTATAGGGGTTATCTCTGAAGGTAACAACAATCTAAACGAAATGAATTCTGTGTTTTGATATGTTTGTAGCATTTGTAAACAATGGCGCCGACTTTCCAAAATTTATGTGGGTGCGCATCAATAGCAGGAAGTGTTGTAAGTTTTCAAGGGAGTTGCAATATTTTTGATTGATTTCCTTTTAGTTAAAATCTTTTATGAACACTATCATAAAGAGTTGTGTTGTGACGCAAGCCGAAAATATGCGATTCTATTCACAATACAGTTCATTTTTTATGGTGAGGACTGCCTTTGACTAGGCCAGAGACAGGCAACGAAGGGGGAGTGTATTGCTATGTTGCCTTCGCAGAAACACATTTGAAACAAACAATTATGTTTTAGAGATTAGAAATTTTAACTTGCACCTCAATGTTTTAATTGCTTATTACTTTTTTGATAGTGGCAAATTAGAAATATTTATTTCAGTTTGTTACTATCAAACTAAAAATCTTGTGGGTGATTATTTGTGTGGGTGCTGGAGCCCCGGAACACCCACGTAGTCGGCGCGCATGTTTGTAAAACCTGCTACTACCAGAAAGATTTCTGTGGACATACTCATTACGATAAAAACATTTCAAATAAAATAAATTAGCTATATTTCTGACACCAAGAATAAAACATGTCTAAAGGCTAAATACTTATGGTATAATTAAACAACGGCTTAAAACATTGGGGTTCTGTTCAATTTACAGCAACTATATTTATTCATCATCATATACATCTATTTTCTTTTCATTTATTAAATATTTATAAGATGTATTTCTCCAAGGTTATCTAAAAAATTTTGAGCCTTCACAGGTCAAAATTAAGAACAAGTTTCTTGAGATTTGAAAATAACTTATGAAACCACGTAAATGCGCCATTTTGTTCAATTATTTTATGTAATTTTATCGGCAAAACCATAATCCCATTGGTACAGAATTTCTGTGGTTTCTGTTTTTTTTATTTTTTTTTATTTTTATGTGACACGTAGTTTTCACAGGCCTCTTTTGAAACAAAGTTAACACGATTAGAGAGTGCTGCACAGACCGAAACAAATGATAATCTGACAGAGCCAGATCTCGGATCTACGGTGGATGCACTAAAACCTTCCAGCCACGTTATTTTGATTTTTGACAGGTCGTTAAAGATGTATGCAGTCTAGCGTTGTCAGCGTGGTATAGGACACCCTTTCTACTGACCAGTTCTGGTCGTTTCTTTTGAATTGGTAGGTACTTGCGCTAATTGTCGACAGTAAGGATTAGAATCTATTGTTCTGCTCGCCGGCGGTAGCTTATGATGCACAATGTTCTTCCATTTTCACCAAACGAACAGTATAACTTTCCTAGGTAGCGTATGGGCTTTGCCATAAGGTGAGTAGTTTCTCCTTACTTCGAATACGATCTTTTTCGCACATCCTTGTCGTAGGTTATTAACTTTTTGTTACTTGTAATAAACCGCACCCGAAACGGCTCGAGTTCGTTACGTTTCAGTAGAGATTCGCAGGCTGAAATTCGATCAAGCAAATATTTTGAGTCAGATTATGTGGCAGTCAAACGTCGAGTTAAAAGTAATTGAAATGATACAATTAATACCCAGTAAAATTTCATACGTAATATACTGGACAGTCGAATTCTTACAATGTTAGATGTACGAAAGCTAACCAAAAATTGTGGAAGAATAAATTTATCAATAAATAGATATCAGTTAGTGCTTGTGTATACAGCTTCAATCTAATCCGGTAACTGTGAACAAATCCATATATCGCCGACATCCTAAAATACGAATAAAATGTCATAAGTTCGTTAATCATAATCTGTTCCTTCCGAAGATGAATATTTCTCTCTTCAAATTAACCTAATTTATTACACTGAATTATAATAGTCTCCAGGATGATGTAAATTATAGCTATATCTATACATACATGTAAATTCATGTATGTATAATCGTGTCTTGTGTTTCTTCAATTTCTTCAGTTTTATGTATAGTGTTTAATATTCAGATATTTTATAAACAGGTTATGTTAAAATATCGTATTACTAATTATTGATTTAGTCTTGAAAGGACTAATCAATAATATATTTTAAATATCATTGAAATTTCAAAGTTTACTTCGGCGAATCTTCATACATTCTTATAGTGAGTCACGGTTTTTCATCTTGTACTGTGCGATGTGATCAAGTATATCTTCATGGTCCCCTTTACTTCTACTAACACGAATCTGGATCTAAACGGAAATATTTCCACGTTTTATCAGAAATGTAGTAGCGATTCGGTGAAATAACTAGGGCCATTCGGCTCAGTGGTCTTATGTCGCCTTCGGTCAACAATGAAGATGTCTGCGCCGTAATAATAAATTAAAGGTCAGATTGCTGTGATGTTATACTCGGAAACAAAGTAGTACGTTACAAAATGCCGACTGCATCGCAGGATGATATTGGAGCTGAAGCATTGGTGTCGTATAACAAGGGATTGCATAAATTCCTATTTCAGGTGCCATCCGCTCTATGTACGTCTTCACTGACTTTTTCGATCATGGCGTTAAAATGTTCGATGATAATGAGCTACATTATAGTATTTTATATCATTTTGTGTAGGGTAAGTTTGTCAGTAACACTACCAACAATCATCCTCTGCACAATTCAACACAATACTTCCGAAGTATCCACAAAAACTTCTCAGAAGTGTTCACGCGTGTTCTTACCTAGTTATCTAATTCGTTACCATAAACCTGAAATAACTCTAATTACGTATAAATATCGTTAACTCCCTATGTAAAACACAATAAAACTAAAAGGAGGTTCTGTCGGCTCTGTTTTACAAGGAAGTTACTTCAACAGGCTTTCTAACACATGAGAAGAAGATAACGTCTGCTTGATCCTCGCGAGCTGGAAATCTTGTAATATTTCTTCTAGAAAGGAAACACATTTGAAACTACTTAAGTAGTTTGATATAGCTGTAATATTAAATTAGTTGATTCCAATGGAGTACATATGTTTAATAGGATTAAATTTGAAATAATATTTCAGAAATATTACTTGGTAGACTCAATTATTAATGGAAATGATTGAACAGTCGTTAGTGGTATTTAGAAATCGAGGTAGATACATGAAAAATTATTCCCACACATTTTTGAAGTATTGTTTTTAGCTACATTAGCGAAAAAGTTTCGATATTTACAAGAAGTGCATTAAAAGTAGAACCTATGTTAAAAGCAAGCGTCACGAAGATAGTTTTCCTAAATTCTTATCTTGTGGTATAAAAGAGTTTATTTCTTTTCCCAGTATACAAATCCATACTGTTTGCTTGACACACTTCTAATTATATTGAAAAGACCATGGTTTGGAAGAGACCATAGGCTATTTAGAATTAGTGCTCATCGTAAGTGGGGAGCAAGGGTGCTCAAAGTGAAAGTTGTAGTTTAAAATGTATGAAAAAATTGAGGTTTTTATGAGCTTCTCATGTTAGGATGATAAAATTCGGTACATAAACTCATTAAAAACAAATGGAGACGTGTTCCAGCGTTTTTTCAAAACACAACTTTTAAGGGGTAAAAAGTGGGCATATTTCATTTGTATAAAGTGAGAAAAATTCATTATCGGAACAGCAGTATATTGTACAGTCCGCAGCAAAAAAACTTGCAACATGAGAATGTAAGTTTATTGTGAAACTACGCCTAACAGCCGAGGGAATAAACATAACGTCTAAGTGGCATGAATCACGCCAGGAGAAAGCTCAGCGTCCTCCCTTGCACACTTATTTTGGAGCAAAAGACTTCGTCGTTTCACAATAAACTTACATGGTCATGTTGCAGATTTTTTTTTGCTGCGGACTGTACAAATATATGGAATCCATATGTTTACTAGAAAATCTGTAAGGAGCATAAATCATCCATATGCTACATACATCGCCCATACGCTACATACATACTGCCTTTTTGCCATTTAGATGTTACACCATGCAGATGCAGGATGTCTGACATTTAACAGTCTTCTGTATATTACATATGTATACGTATGTTACATATGTTCATCTGTATGTAAGATTCTTACTGTCTATAAACAGTTCCTTCTTTCACAAAGAAAGTACGTATAGATGGAACATTTATACGGACAGTATTATAAAACATATGTTTTAGTTACTCGTTTGCTGCAGGATGTGACACATGGGCGTACTTTAGTCCAAAAACTACAGGATTTACGCATGTAACCTACGTTTTTGCGTACGCCACATACGTTTCTTTATATCTCCTTGTACACATTCATTCATATCGACGCTGTCCGTCTCATCATCACAGGGAAACGGCAAAACTGTTT
Organism: Thermobia domestica; assembly: GCF_964235325.1. Lineage (NCBI taxonomy): Eukaryota > Metazoa > Arthropoda > Insecta > Zygentoma > Lepismatidae > Thermobia > Thermobia domestica. Next base: position 98,657,888 of record NC_137468.1, read on the forward strand.
GAAATGAATGGTTCAACCAATTTTCCTGAAATCTATACCCATCCATATCATTTCCTTAAGCTAAAGGAGATTCATCAATTGGATTGCACAATACTTTTCTCCATTAAACGCTAACAAAATTAATTAGCGTGGGAGGCCCGGGTTCGATTCTCGGCGGGAGCTCATGTGGTTCGGATTCCACGTTAATCAGTAGGTCCACGTCTCATATAGCCTCGCTGCTGAACGGGACGTTAAACTCAAAATCAACTCAACTCAACTAACAAAATTGCACAGTTTTTTGAAAACATTAAGTTTCAATATTTTCCTTCATTTATTTTTAGTTGTTTATTTTTGCCTCTTTGTTTCATGGAACATAAAATAAATCTCTAACATTCTACAGCTACCTAGATTAAAGAGAATAAATGATAAATATAAACAAATCGCTGCGAAAATTTTTTTGGAACGAAGTTTGTAGAAAGAAACGGAAAATTAAGTCGTGTATTAACGGTTGAGTGTTTTGCTATCAAATCGTAAATTTTCAGTTTAATTTTTGCGAGTGTCCAAAATATAGATTCTTTTCTTATAACTATAATTAGTTTCTGATTACAGCAGTAAGCTCGAAATTTGCTCATTTAAGTAAGTGATCAGAGTTACTTAATAGCCTCTCTCTCTCTCTCTCTCCGTTGCAGTTCTAAGAACTATTTTTGAGTCATTTTGAACTAATCGTACAAATTTTATAGCATACTAACAGAATATCCCTTCTTCACACAAGGGAGAATATGTTTCATTTCGGACATATGAGGCTGAATTTGGATTTAAACAGCATCAAAAGTGTCACTGTACATGTCAATGACACCGAAAAGAATGGATTCGACACTAATATCGATCATATTTACATATTTTTCCCTCTCCCTGTCTTCTAAGTTGAGTCAAAGAAAAATGATAATAAACATCCCAAGCCCGAACCTAATCTATATTGGAAATTTGGTCGAGATCGGTCGGGTGGTTTAAAAGTTATTAAGTCACAATTGTAGCCACTTTCATTTTTATTTTTTTATATGTCTTCCCCTCCCCTACGTCTTATCTTCAAAGTGAAATGATAAAAACCATTCCAGGCTCGAATCTCATCTATGTTGAAAATTTGATTGAGATCGGTCGGATGGTTTAAGAGGTATAAAGTTACTTTCATTTTTATACATAGAATATAGATATATTATTTTATATATAATGATAAAATAAGAGATACATCTCACGTTCAAACAGTATCTGCAAAGTATAATTGTCCATATTTATTTCCAGAGGTCTTTTTTAAATAGCGTTGTATTTACTTCTTTCTATAGACATGATGCAAACCTAATATTAAGCAAAAGAGATTGTCGATGTTATTGAAGCTCACTCTGAACATATATGAAAACGCTATAAATCAGATGGTTGTGGTTACGTAATATTTCAAGAACTACCCTATCCTATGAAACTAGTATCATTTATGTTTTCTCGAATTCTCAAATATCTCAACTCCCATGCATCACGAACCGGTAAATCTGTAAAATCTGACTTGTTGAGTTTCGTGTCGCTCGTTGTAATGGAATAGCTTGTACTCTGTTCTAACAAGTGAAGCTCCTATTAGTTTGTCTCAATCAGTAAGTCTCAAGTAACACAAAATTTACAACTTTAGTGTCGTTTTTCTCGAAATCAATTTGCGATTCGTGATGTACGGAAAATGGAATATTCGCCAGTTCGTGAAAACATCAACGATATATAGCTTAAATCACATTAATCATACGCATTATTGATTAAATAATTCTTTTATGATATGAATTTTTAGAAAGGAGACATTTCCTTATAGTAAGTATTCGTGTGTTGTACGACTACAGAGTAACAGTATTATTATTTAAGAATAACTATTGCATAAATGGATAGGGTCAAACTAGAAAACTTTCCATGATTTAAAACTGTTAACACTTTTTGTTTAGCATTCAAGAATCCCAAAGTAAAGTCCCAGTAGGACAATTCTTGTCCATGAGCTTTCACATCGAGAATGGCCTGAAACAGGGAAATGTTTTATCGCCAATATTATTCAACTTTGTTCTAACTGTGCTATAAGGAAAATCAAAGACAGCAATCAGGGTCTAAAGCTGAATGGCTTATGCTGAAAATAGAAAAAAATGCAGAGGTCTTATTAACCCTAGAATGGCAAGCATGTTAAGAGAAACACTATTGGCAAGCATTAGTAAATATTACGACTATATTATAAAGTCGAATTTGGGTAAGGTTATGAAAAAAAAAACTAAATATTTTATACATATTCTGAAAGTTTATTTAGTACTCAATAAGATATTGTTGCTATATGACCTAAGTAAAAGAATATATTGTACAAATATTTCAATATAAAAAGTATTACATAATGATGAAGAAAAATGTAAATGAAAATATATGTAAACTAAATATATGTTTAACTTGACAAATTATGCGTAATTTGCTCAAAATTACTAACTAGAGTAATAATACTAAGTCTTAGACATAAATTAGTGATATAACTTGGAAACAGAGTACGCAAAGTCTACATTTGAAATTTAACTTTCTTTCGTGCATACGACACACACTATACCTCGATGCTCGGCGCAAAACGGCTGTCGGCATTGATCACAATAGTTTGCAGTGATGCGTCTTTTTTGATAAGGACAAATCTTGCATATTGTTCTTTTGTTTTCTTGCCGGGGAATAGCAGGGACCTCTTCTGGAAGGCTCAGAACGTTGGTTATCATTGCCCTAATAGACCGTTGGATTGTTGGCAAGTTTCGCCTCCGCTCCAGCCAGGGAGTTAGTAGCTGGGTGTGGAGCTCACAGATATATCTCTTTCTTGATACTGTTTTTTCCTTCTTTGTTCTCAAAATCTCATTTCGAATGACCCAAAAATTTATGCCAGCAATGATTAGCATGCCAAAGAACACACAAAGTGGTCATCGCTTTGTCTTTCTTGAACATGATGTTGTGCTGCACATCTGGTAGAGTGCATCGACACCCTCTTTTCTTTTCCTTTTTGGCCAAGTGTCTTCAAACTCATCGTCAGATATCAGTTCATCTGACGACGGTTCATAATCATCTGACCCAGAATAAGTCAAAATGTTATCATGATGTAATTCACTGCCACTTTCTTCGGATTCATCACTAGATGTTATTGGAGATTCATCGTCTAACAACTTGGCTATTTCAGATGAACTTAACGCCATCTCCTGCCTAAAAATATGGGATATTTAAAACGTTTTCACTGCACAATCACCAAAACAAAATAAATAAGTTATTTAAGAAAAAGTAACAGTACTGGCAAGCATTCGTAATTTTCACGACTACGTCCCCAGATCAAGGGTAAGGAACGGACTCTAGCGGAAGCCGCCACCACACCGACCTTGAGACAGCACGGGGCGGGAATAGCCGAACTGTCAGAGTTGTCAACGCAACAATTAATTAGTATCCGCCAAAAGTTTAACGCGATTCGTAAAATTTACGAATGCTTGCCATTCTAGGGTTAAAAGCTTGCATGGACATGGGTTTAGAAGTAAGAGAAAACTAAATATATCGAAGTTCATCGAGATCGTAATACTGAAACTTATGGATGTGTTAAAATATCGAATAATACTTTCGACAAAGTGGATACTTTCAAATATCTAGGATCAATATTGACAGCCAAAATCATATTCACGAATAAATTAAATATCGACTAAAAGCATGGATTTCTTATTATTATTCAGTTCAACATCTGTGTCATCGCGAATTCTGTAGAGGAATTTGAAGTGTAAAACATATAAAACGATAATCATGCCTGTTGTGCTGTATGGCTAAGAAACATGGTTGCTTACTTTGAGGGAAGAACGTAGACTGAAAGTATTTGAGAACAATATACTGAGACGAACATTCAGACCCAAGAGCAATGCAAATGGGGGACAGGGGAAACTTCATAACGAGAAACTGATCAATTTATACCGTTTACCAAACACTATTAAGATCATCAAGTCTAAGAGGCTCAAATGAGCAGGTCATGTAGCCAGAATGGACAAAAGAAGGAACTCTTTCAAAGTTTAAATTGGAAATCTAATTGGAAAACTATCAGGAAGACCTGGACGCAAATGGGAAGGTCATATAAAGATGGCTCTCGTAGAAATAGGAATACAAAGTAGAAACTGGATCTAGTTAACTCAGGGCAGAAATCAATAGAGAGCTTTTGTAAACGTTTCATTGAACCTGCGGGTTCCATAGGCCAAAGTTAGTTAGTTAGATGACCATGAAATGGGAAATTTTTCGTCTTGGCCTGAAAACAAAACAAGAAATACATATTTAAATTCGAAACAAGAAATTCTATAAATCTCGTTTAGTTTTCGATACAAGATATTTCGTGAGTGTTATGGAATTCGCTCAAGACTTAGGTATCAAACACTAATTTAATGTTACATGGCTCACGGTACAAAAAATATTAATTAATAACGTGGTTGTACGAACATATGAAGAGTATTTATCAGCGTTTAAAAATACGCACGTCAGTACAGCATATATTCCAACGGTAAATATGATTTAAATGTTGTTATATCACACTCTTTGTGGAGTTCTCATAACGCGGAAAAAGTCTGATAAGTTTTAGATGAAATTAAAAAAGAAAAAAGCAGGGTATAAATTTTGTACATAAATTTACAAAAAGAGAAGATATACGGTGTATATTTGAGATGATACAAGAAAAGTTTTTTGAGAATTGATTCGAGAAAATCTCATTTCTCGTCTCTTCTTTTCGTGAGGAATGCTATTCAGTATACACTACATGAGACGAATCAGTACTTTTTTCTCCTCACAACCTGATATTCTCAGAACATTTTTGTTGTTAGCAAATTTCATCCGATTGATTCTGTAAGCTGTCATCCTATCCTATTGTATATCTTTACTATAGAGTAAAAATTTGTTTCCAAAACTCAATTTGGAATGATACAGCGACAGAGGATCTAAAGTCATATGATTCTTTGATCACCAGACCTCATACCGTATTTTTTCTAAGACGTTTTCTGAGATAATACTAGACAGTAAAAAATGGTTGTGTTAATTCAACTCAATTTTAACACAGAACAGTGATTCCAGCGTGACTACCACTATGCGGTGTTAGTTCAACACATACCTTGTGGTGTTAGAGTTTAACACAAGGGGTGTGTTACATCTTTAACACACAACTGGTGTTGAGCGGTGTTAAATTCGGATCTGTGTTAGTATTTTCGGTGTTTATTCGACACCATGTCAGGGTCGGTAATGTGGAGAAAAGTGTTGAGTGTTACTTGTGGCGGTGTAGCACCAACACGAAGAAAATAACACCGTATGTAGTGTGTTAATTATTTTGTGTTAATATTACACCATGTCAAGTATTAATATAACACAGTCCTTGTGTTACTTCAACATAATTTTCTTATTTCAACACTCAATCTATGTCATAATTCAAGGTCAAAGCCGTATAAGTAACACCGTTTTCGTGTTAATTCAATACTTTCTGTGTTAAAATACAGGGTCATACCACTAGATTAACGCCGTTTTTGGTGCTAGTTCGACTCCACTTCTGTGTTACTACAACACCTACTTCGGTGTTGATATAACTCCGTGTGTGGTGCAGATGTAACCGTTTTTCTGTGATGGAAAACCATGTGGTGTACATACTTACGCTTACCGAAGATTCTAATTTTAAAATAAGAATAGTAACCTAGAGAACACTTCATATAGAAAATCTTCATAAAAATTTTTGTCGTCCTCCCCAACGTTTATTGTGAAGTATTTCTTGGTGGTACGAAACACAACTTTCACCAACATCTTGTTCAAGAATAATAGGAAACTCTTTCCTATATCTTTATAATATGTTTGCCTCTTAATTGTGATTCTACTTGTTTTCCGCCATTTTTGAAGCACAGTCCCCAGGAACAATATGTAAAACAATTGAAAAAATATCGCGTGGTTTGCATGTTGAAATTTTGCGAATGCCTGGATGTGTTTAAGTATTTCTTTCTACTGTGTTTGTCTGTAGCTTCAATTCATAAGCCTTTATAATTAGATGCCCAACATATTTAGCAAACACGCAGAAAACAACACCGAAGATTCTACACTTGTGTTACTTTAACACACAGGTTGTGTGTCATTTCAACTACCGACATCTGACACCAGTGACACCAGCTTTAAGTTCTTAGGGGGCAAAGGAGGGGCAGATACATTTTCGAGGGGGCTATTTGCCATACCAAAAATGATATATTTATTACGTATGACTTATTTTACATTACATTGTGTAATTTCGTTGCTGTTTTCATATTAGACCTATATGATTATAAATTAAACTTATTTCAAGTAAAATTTATAACTAACAAATAAGTAACGTTTGCACATAAAATATTTTTTAATGAAACTTTTGAAGCATAAACATAAATTGAATTACTTTCGCGTATGCTACAAGTAACACATGTTCTAGTCCAATCCAGAAGGAGTGTTGGTACTAGGTAGAAAAATGAAACAGTAGTTTAGAAAAAAACACATCTCTGTATGTATAAATACAAATTTTCATATTGATAATGAAATTCTTATTGTTTCTCAGGCCTCTGAAGTGATTATATGTGCCCAAACAGATAATTTCACGAACATCCAGATCCTAACTGTTATGACATTTTTGTTCCATCAAGGAAAGTCACCGAGGTAAATTAATTAGGAAATCAGTGAAACACCACGATACTCTCCTCCGTTATATACAATAGTGAAGAAGTGGTGAGTGGCTTGTATAAACGTGGCGATTTCTCAACAAATTATGCCTTACATCCAGGATGATTAAAAACAATGATTCTTCCCGAAATCATGGATCCAATTTGTGACATTATTCTTGAAAATTGCAACATTTCAGCCAGTGGTGGATATAGCCCGGGGCCGGAGGGCCTAGGCCACCCCAGTTTTTGAGTGACAATAATAATTTAAGCTATTATTTATATAGTTTTTAAAGTGTATAGTAAACTCACGATTTACTTATTATACTCTGAGGTCTGGCTGCAACCCGCTTTCTCGGTTTTTTCCTTCTCAGGAAAACTTGTGTCAGAGATTCTGGGCATTTCTTTCGAACGCGTCGGTAGCATAATTCAGAATGGCTTGGGTATGCGCAAGTTCTCGACATAATGGGTCCCCAAAATATCTGTCAGGAGAATAAAAGAGTGACTGCATTAAGAGAAGTCTTCTTCCAATTTGAAAGTAATGCTGATCAATTTCGCTCACGAATAGTAGCCATGGATGAAATGTGGTTGTACCACTATGATCCTGAAACGAAACAATAGTCAATGGAGTAGTGGCACTCATTTCTCCATCGCCCCAAAAAGTTCAAGACACAGAAGTAGGTTGAGAAACTGATTGCAACATTCTTCTGGGATAAGTATGGAGTGGTACTCATAGACTACCTCCGCAACGGTCAGATATTTAATCCAGAATCTCTACATTACTTACAAAACTGAAAGAAAAATTCAAAGTTCAACGCCGCGGAAAATGAAAAGAAAGGAATTCTGTTCCTTTAGGAGACTACACCTGTCCATCAAGCCCCTGCGAACACAACTGACATTGCGTAATATAGGATTTCAATGTCTAGATCATCATTCTTATTCCGCAGATTTAGCTCCGTCTAACTATTACGTGTACTTATTTCCCAAACTTAAATAACACTTGAAAGGACGCCATTTTAGATCTGATAGGAGTAGTGCTACGAACAGTGGTGCGAGGAAATCTTCAGATTTTTTAACTTTTCTGCAAAAACTGGAGCACTGTACAAGATAGTATATTGACTATCGGGGGAAGTGTAGAAGAAGTAAAACTTCACCATTCCAAGTGCACTCCTTCTGGGTTGGGCTACGAAATGTTTTAGCAGTTCCTAGTCAATATGGTAGACGTCACGCCAGTACTTTGAAACAAAATAAGTAAGGGAGCACTAGTATAAACCAATTACTAACTAGAGATCAGCACTCTGACAAAACGTTTTATTGGGAATCAATTTAATACCATAAATTTATTATTATCATTTGCAGGAAGGGAAAACAGAACTCTTTTTATCCCCTTCAAAAACTTAAGCCCTGGTAGTTGCAAACTAAGTTGTTATAAGCACATCCTCTGAATATTGAAAGCCGAGAATAATGTTTCAGGGCCTTTAAATAAAACCTTTAAATAAGTATAGAACCTTTAAATAAAACAAAATATGAAACTGAAAGCTTCAAACCTGGATAAATACAAACAAGTTACGTAACTGGTTTTACCTTTCTTTTGTTTCTAATTTAAGTTGATCCAATGAGAAGAAAACAAGTCGACCAAATCTACTATTCTTCGCTAGGCATAATAATTAAAAATCATAAGAAAGAAGTAAGTATAACTAAAATTTACCTCAAAAGTCGCTAAATTAGAAAACAGAAATATGCGTGCATACCCAGACGCTCAAAGAAGAAAGCTTGACTGCCGCATAGTAAATGCATGGAAAGTAGACTACAATTTGAAAATGAGATTGGTTATGATACTGATATAAAATACTACATATAGGATGTTTCAAGATTGTAGGAGTCTGGGGGAGGGCAGTTTAGGCGGCAGTCAGGGGGGCAGAAGTAACTACTAGGGGGACAATCGCCCCCTTGCCCCCTCTGGCGTCGTCACTGTCTGACACACAACTCTAAATGGAGAGTGAGTTGTTCTAACCATCTGTTTGTGTTATATTTTAACACAATCGTGTTACAGCCATGTCGTTGAAGTAAAACAACGATTTTTTTCGGTGTAAGAATGCTATTTATGTGTCATTATCACCAAGAACTCTATACGACATGAGAACTAAGCCCTTGAAGTCAATCACATGGAATCATCTACTAGAACAAGCAGAGGTTTTATTATCCTGCACTAGAGGAAAGCTTCCAGAAAAGCACAACAAATTTTAAATCATAATATTTTAAGCTAATGTATTATGAGTTTCTTACATTTACAAACTGGAAATGGGATGATTCACTTCTAATTACAATCACAACAGAAACCCACATATTTTTAAAATATGTCTATACATATTGTTTCAACAAATAATTAAACGAATATTTAACATTAGGAAATATAAAAAACTAATAAATGAACTATCGAAAGTTATGTTTATTTTACATCTTTTTCTATCATGCACTGTATAGGTAAACACAATATTGTAATAGGCATATTTGAAAATTTTATATACACACATTCAAAAGCGGACAAATAACATATATACATATAAACCTTTACCTGCTTTCCATTGATGGAATACAAGAGAAACAATGTAACTATACAGGTAACACAAAAACAAAAGAAAGGACAACATTACTGCAAAAGGGTCAGTAAACAAAGAATCTCTATTAGAAATATCAGCTACCGCAACAATAACAATTCAGCTAGTTCATTGAAGCGTTGAATACTTTGGTTGTGGTCTTTTTTACATAGAGGTGAAATGTAAAGTGTACAATATACACACATATATGATAATATGCTGCAAAGCTGAGCTCTACAATTATAATTCATCCGTAGAAAGTGTTGGTAATTACCTTTGAACGTAAAATGTACAGTGTGTTTCAAAACAACAAGGACAACGTTTGGGAAATGATTCCTGACACCTAGATAAGACAAGAAGTATAGACCAACCTGAATGCACAAATGTTTCCTTTCGGAGTTATAGGCTGCCTAAAACATGAAAAAATGAACTTTGAAGGTCCATAGCTCCAAAGCTATGGGGTCTACGTAGCACTGCTTTCGTGCACTAAACATTGTAAAACACTTTATATATATAAAAGATACGATATATCATGTATTTATAGTATAGGTTTACTATAAGTTTGGAAATAACGGTAGCTTAGCAGTAAATCGCTCGCCTCTGCTGCAGGAAGTCCCTGGTTTGATCTCAGGTCATGTAAGTTTGTGGTGAACGATACAATGTTTGTTGTAAACAATTTAATATCTGTGAGTTTTCTCGACTTATCCCCGTTTCCTCCTGCATTCTCGTTCCACGAATTCTTTCATAATCAAGGGCCGCGGTGGCTCAGTGGTAGAGCGTTCACATTTGGTGTATGAGGTCCCTGGTTCGATCCCAGCTCACCCCATGTGGTGAACTTTGTGGGGGACAAACACCGTGTGCGTGGGTTTCCTCGGGGTGCTCCCATTTTCTCCCACTTTCTTCATCCCACCATTTTCATTTATTTCTCATCATCACTGTCTCCTTTAGCTATGCGGCATAAGCGTGGGACGTAAAACTCAAAAATTTAATTTAATTTAATTTTTTTCATAATCATTTTGTTTCATTATTCATTCGTCTCCTTTAGTCTAAAGGGAATAACTATAAAAATGTCCTAATCGACTAAACGACTACTGTTTTTCTTTTCTTTTTGTTTGTAAATGAAAAAAAAAATGTAATGGCAACTGATGAGCGCTAAAATTACTAATAAGTGAAATTCAGCAGCAAAGAGAAGTAGATGCTGTTTTAGGAGTAACTTCTAGGTTTGTCAAATCAGAAGCAAGCAATCCGTTAGATATTAAGAGCACAGGATATGCATATACATACAAATGTAGAATTAAAGCCTTCGTTTTACAAATGAAAGGACTATCCATCTTTAGGGATAAAGCGAAACTGAAGTAAACAAGAGAAACGAGAGAGTGGGAGTGTACTACTACCTTTTGACCACTAATATCAGTAGTAGTAGTCGAGCCTTCTATAACAGGGCTTAAGCTCAGTGAGCTGTCAATATCGTAGCCAGCCATCGATATTGCATTTTATATCTTCCGCCCAGTCAGGAATTCAATTTACTTTTCAATAACCCTCTGCCTCGATCAGCTCTCTTCGCTCCATTCTTCGGCTTCTCCTTTAACTCACCATTCGTTTTATTCCCTCTCTGTTCCTCATTCCATTCTTGCTTCTCTATCTCGCTTCCTCTCATGTCTATACCATTTAGAACTCTCTCTTCTCTGTTGAATTCGCTTCTCCCTTTCTCCATCTTTATTATAGTAGAACATACATAGATCGTATTAGGTGTGTAGAAGATCTAACTTTATATACTCAGTTAAGAACCTATGAGCTAGTATTTCGGGGTTAGAGTATTTCCAAGGTAACGAAATGAATTCTCTCAGATTAACATCCCACAATCATGCTCGTTAGGTTAAGGGAGACAGATGATTAAAATAAGTGAATGATGATGAGAAGAGTTGGTGGAATGAGGGTGTAAGAGGAAACTTGAGTACCCTAAGGAAACCCAAGTCCACCACAAACTTACTTGGTCGGGGATCGAACCAGGGACCCTACACACCAGAGGTAAGGACTCTACCACCGAGTCACCGTTCCCTCCGCAAAAAAAAGCAGTCCTTTATTTCATATGTAGTATCTACCTGCCAAATTTTATCGAAATCAGATCACTAAGTTGATGTTCCTTGTTAGAGAGCTATAATGAAGAGACCATATAATTACGACAACAGAGCATACCTACAACGATGCATAGAGTTAGGTTTACGTTAGCCATTATGTACTGAGGTTATGAATACATATAAGAGGAGCACTGCAAGAACTTTTAACTTTAGGTGCGGTTTAACAAAGTTACAGGTCTCATAATATATACGTAATTGTTCATTTTTTAAAAGGAATTTTAGTTTACCATATTACTTAATATATTTACACTGTGTGTGTGTGGGGGGGGGGTGTTCGCGTGTGTGTATGTATGTGCGTGCGTGTGTGTGTGTGTCTATTCTGGAGATAAAAATTTCAAGAACTACTACATGGATCACCATCACCTTTGACCAAGATACTTAAGAACTTAAGAATCCAGTTCGTTAATAAGGAGATTCATTGGAAGTGGAAGAGTATCAGCCATTTCCAAGCAATCGATTTAGCGTTCTAAGAATACATTTCAGCTTTATCCTTAACTTTCTACTAAAACCGGAAGTGGTACAAATCCTCTATAACTTTCTGCTTCAATATTGATCTACATAGAGCCAAAGCAATAAAGAGATAGGGAGAAGCGATTTTCTTAAATCGATTTAGCATTTTAAGAATAGGTTCCATTTTTTGTCTTAATTCTCTATTCAAACCGGAAGTGGCAAAAATTTACCACTTCCGATTTTAACGTTGATCGCCATAGAAGAAAAATGATACTATAGACATAGCGAGAAGCGATTTTCTGCAATACATTAAGCATTCCAACAATATACAGTGTGAGCGTTCACCTTCGGTGCTTGGGGTCCCTGGTTCGATCCCAGCTTGCGCCGTGTGAACTTTGTGGTGGACAAACACCGTGCTCGTGGGTTTTCTCGGGGTTCTCCCGTTTGCTCCCACTTTCTTCATTCCACCATTTCATTCATTTCTCATAATCACCGTCTCCTTTAGCCTAACCGGCATAAACGTGGGACGTAAAACTAAAGATTTCATTTCAATATACAGTGTGTTTCAAAACAACACTGACAACGTTTGGGAGGTGATTCCAGACACCAAGATAAGACAAAAAAGTATAGACCAACCTGGGTGCACAAATGCTTCCTTTCGGAATTATAGGCTGCCAAAAACATGAAAAAAATGAACTTTAAAGGCGTATAGCTCCAATATTATGGGGACCTACTGTAGTCGAGCCAAGACTTCACTTAAGAACTAATATGCGCCCTATCCAAATATCCATATTTCAGAATCCTACAGAATTCTGCAACAGCTTTAACAGAGGTAGTTGGTGAGTACTTCAAATTATATGCCCTTAGCCAAACTCTCACTATAAAAATTGTTGCGCGAGTACCTTAGGATTCTCAAACATGTATTTTTAAATAGGACACATATTAGTTCCTAAGTGAAGTCTTGATCCGACTACGGTAGGCCCATAGGTTTAGAGATATGGTCTTTAAAAAATCATTTTTTCATGTTTTCGGCAGCCTATAACTCCGAAAGGAAGCATTTGTACACCCAAGTTGGTCTATAATTTTTGTCTTATCTTGGTGTCAGAAATCACTTCCGAAACGTTGTCGGTGTTGTTTTCAATCACCCTGTATATTTCATCTCCACTCTAATGTCCCTACTAAAACCGGAAGTGATCGAAATCTGCTACCACAGCTGCCGGTTTTAATATTAATTGGTCAATTATCGCACTATACAAACTCCTTCTTGTGATGAATACGTAGCATTGATACTTGTTTACAATAAAAAATGAATTTATGTTGCCAGTATAGAAACTTTATTACTAGGTATACCACATCGATATTGTTTATTATATGACAATAGTTTTTAAAATTATATTATAATACTTGAGTTTGCACAAGGAATAAAATCTCAGTCTTAACACAAAAATGAGAGAATTGTGTTTTAGAAAGATTTTAGTTCTTTTTGAATAATCCTGTACATTTCTTAACGTTAACCGGTTTGTTTGTTTTATTAGAAATTAAAGTTCGTGTCTCTTCTTAAGCCACTCCTTCCATTTACCCACCATTTAATGGCGTTTTAAGTATAACGTTCAAAAATACTGTACGTTTTCTTGATACGAAAACGTTATTGCTGAACATCAGGCAAAAATAAATACATTTTAAAATCTCCCTCTACCCGTATTCTATCCTTGCCTTTCTGTAGGGAGAAAATGTTATGAATTTTATCATTTTACCCCCAAGGGAAATATCCTAAGATGGGTTTCTAGTGTTCGACATGCCGCCAGGTGGACAGCTGACGAAAACAACTTACTCAAAAGGGAGTCTCACTTTCTTCAACACAATATTTCTAGTTCGATCACTTTACCTAACGATATTTCTTATAGATAGATATACGAGATACGCATTCGTCTTCCGGAAGATTTTTACAGGCACATAAAAAATACATTTTTTAAATGTTTACAGGCTTGGTGTTGTTTGACTATGCAATACGTTGTAGAACTACATAATTACTATGGATCAAACTATGTAAATATGCTTATGTTGTAATGTTATATAAAAAATAAATAAGTAGAAAAATTATCCTAAACATGTTCCTATTATCCAAATTTCATTTAGCATATCAATATCAGCTAATAAAAAAGTAAATTAAAAAAAACTTATTAAAATGCAAATTGTAAGTATTCGTTCGTAAAAATATACGTCCTTGAATTTAAACATATATATTTAAATAAACCTCAAATTTTCTATTTCTTGTGACTGTACTAAAAACGACCTCATATCCCACATACATTAGGACTACAGTTTCATTAAAGAAAAGCAATTATAGAGATTTTTATCTCCCATAATTACTTTTTGAATTATTTCTCCAGTCATCCAGATATATTATGGATATACAGTATATCCTGATTACTTCTAGAACTCGATAATCAAGATAACTGGAGTTTTAGTGTGCCAAGTATCATATATAGGTGATAAGATTTGATTATAAAATTTTATAATTTTGTAATCACTTTGCTTAGAAATTAGGAGGGTTAAAAAGTTTGTTTTGCGGGACCGTAAATAAAGAGTTGAGAAAAAGCCATAAAATGCTTAGTCTGGAATGTTGTACTGCATTGAAGAGAAACATGGACATTACACAAAAATGATGAAAAACAACTGGAAGCTTTCGAAATGTGGATATGAAGACGAATGGAGAGAATTTGTTGGGTTGAACGGAAAACGAACAAGAGGGTGTTAGAAATGATGGAGAGAAAGGAACTGTTTTAGATATTATTTAGAAGAAGAGAAACGGTCGAGACATTGGCTAAGAAGGATTTGTATCATGAGGGACGTATTGCAGGGTATGGTGGTGGAAAATAGGGAGGGGGCGAAAAAGCCTACACTTGATGGACGATATCAAAACAGGAAAAATCGTACGTGAAGGCGAAGAGGTTAGAGGAACATGGTGGAGAGTGGAAGCTTCTCACAAGGGAACATCTTATATTAATAGTAGCGTTGCTCAATCAAACAATGTGCAATCGATAGAGGAGTGAAGAAAAGTGAGAAATCCAAAGTTTTACTGGCCGACACCCAAAAACACAGGAGATACAGAGGAAATAAGAATCTAGAATCATGTGAAGATAGACCCTAGCAATGCAAAAGTTACAGATTGACACAGAAAGAACTTCAAAATGATTAAAGTAATCAAAATGACATTTACGCAACAGTATAATAAGCAAACATTGTACCCACAGACATGCTCATTAGCTTCATATGTAATGCAGTGTTGCCAACTGAGCACAAAATGAAGTTTCGTTAAATGACACGGAACACAAATTATAACATGTAAAAAATCTAATTATGAGTAGAACCATACCTGTGATGTCATGATGTACCATGTTGCCAACGTTTGAAGATAGGCCTATATGAATTCCTATATGAATATCGGATGTCGAAGAGAACATGCAATACACGATTCAAACTACTTAAAACCAAAATAGAGACCACAAACAATAATATAATCAGTGAAGCACGAAAATAAGGGACGAAGCACAGTGTCGAAGCAGGTTTGACTAAGCGGAAAATCAGAATAGTATCAAACACAACACACAAAACTGAAATGATGCATGCTCTTCAATTGACAATTAGTTAGCATGTTCACGTTTTTGATGCATGTAATATTGTATCACCTCACACATTATTGGTAGTCAATTTTTCAGTGTTGCTGTTGAAAAAGCGCTCCGCAGTATGTTGGTAGTGTATGTACTCTTCTACATCCGAGATTAATGTAGGAATTCATATAGGCCTATCTTCAAATGTTGGCAACAATGTACATCATGACCTCACAGGTATGGTTCTAATCATAGTTATATTTTCTACATGTTATGTTTTCTACATGTCTACATGCATTATATATGATGTTATTGAGCATGTCTGTGGGTGCAATGTTTGCTTACTATACTGTTGTGTAAATACCATTTTGATTACTTTAATCATTTTGAAGTTCTTTCTTTGTCAGTGTATCTTTTGCATTGCTAGGGTCTATGTTCACATGATTCTAGATTCTTCTTTCCTCTGTATCTCCTGTGTTTTTGGGTATCGGTCCATAAAACTTTGGATTTCTCACTTTTCTTCACTCCTCTATCGATTGCACATTGTTTGATTGGGCGATACTACTATGAATATAGGATGTTCCCTTGTCAGTTGATTTTTCCTAGATTTTTCTAGATTTCTTCCTAGATTTTTATATTTAGGGACATCTCATGCCCATTGTATATTCAGTGAAAAATCGGGAAATGGACCACCTAAAGGAACGCATAACAAACCGTGTGCAAGCATATCTGAAGGCACTTGAAGCATGGTTTGGATGAATGGGAAAAAAGAATAAGTCTGACGATTTAATGGAATGGGCAACACATCCTTTAATAGGGAGAAATGTGTTGGTATGTGATTAACGTTGTGAAAACTAAAAAGGTCATAACTTTGTTATGATAAGTGATCAAGGAAAAACAAACCCATCATTAAATTCCCGAGAAAATTTCACACGATAAGAAGCTATCACAATATATGATTTCCACTTAAGACAATGAAAGTGAATTCAAAATGGCGGCTTTTAAAATGACATCCATCGAAATCACATATCCTAAAAGTTTTTCCCACCTGTGTGTTACTTTTACAATTCTTTTAAAATTCTGTCCTTTATTTAGGTATTTCCACACTTTTGGACCACCCTATAGATCAAGTAATATAAAAACTATTATTTTTGGTATACTCAAAATAGCTTCAACCCCCAAAAATGTCTCTGTTCCTCCGAAAAGAAATTAAAGCTGGCATCGTCACTGGTACACATGCAAAACTTTTTGAGGGCAGACTTTTGTTGTCAGGTTATAGACATTCGAACTTGAAGTTTCGATTTTAAACAAATTTAAACAAAATTACTAATTACTATTTGATGCAAGGATGAGGTTGTTTGTCTGTAGAAATTTAGCGTCTCTTTCCAGTACCGAGGCTATATGGGATGTGGACCTACAGTTTGAGATGGAAACCAAATCACCGTAATACGTTAAAGTCTTTCACGTTGAGAATCAAACCTGGAATCCAATACATCAAAGGAGTGAGCTCTAGTCCTTACATCAGCGGGGAGGGTCAATAAGGATTAGGGAAAATACAAGGAATAAACCGGTTAAACATTAATCTATTATAGTTTTTGAGAAAGTGGAGCTTGTTAAAATAAATATTAGTTAAGACCAGCAAAGAACGATTTGTTTGGTATTTTTTTTACTACATATTCTTAATAGAATATTATGATAATTATTGCCTAACAATGCTGAATTAGCACTGATCTTTCTGTCTCTCCACTGGGAATCGAACCCATTACCCAAAGACACGCAAAGCTAACCAGTTCAGTTACTTGAAAGCACAAAGAAAATACTGAAAAAGACAGAATTATCTAAATGTTTTTCTGTATATGCAGTACTCAATTGTTATGCGAGTCACAAAACAACTAAAGCATCTCCAACTCACAACAGCGTGTAAGTGGCACTTCGGCACTCCAAAAGATTTTTTTTAAACAAAAATAATTTGCTTTGATATTTTATACTGCGCTCATTAAAAGAAGCTAAATCTGCGAATAATTCGTACAGTCCACGTAAACAGTGGAGTAGAAAAGATATTTTTTTCCTTCGCAGGAAAAAGTCTAATCTTTTATCCTACAAGCTTTAGTATTTATTATATTGAAAGACGAGTAGAGGACTCAAATGTAATCATTTCCTTATGTAACGAAGTAAGAGAGATTCAACCTATATAACAAACATCTGTTCCTTCTCTTTCTCTTTCTCTTTCTGGAACAGCATTACTATCTTGCGTAACATTCTCTCTTTGAAACATTTAAAAAAAAAAAACTTAAAAACTTAACACTACTTTCTTGTTACTGCGCCATGTAGTAATGTTTCTCTATGATATTTGATCTCTGTTGGGTTTCATGTTTACCTGGAGTTTGGGTAGCTGTAGTTAAGGACGGAAGAACAGATAGGTAAGTTTAAGCCTCTATCAGCTTGTTCAGAAATAGAGGGTAGGAGCAAACTTAGACATGTCGAAAGTAGCTGGAAAGTAGTGTTGCCAATTTAGCAGCATTATGATTAAATCTAGCCACTATCATTTGCTAATTAGCCAGTAACCTTGACACTGTAAGACGACAGAGTGCTTTATATCGAAGGAACTGACGTGTGTAAGCGACTACCAGAGGCGGATGAAGTCCGGGCTCGGGGGTTTAGGCCCCCAGTTTTAGAGTGACAAATATAATTAAAACTATTATTTATATATTTGTAAAAGTTCTTAGAAAGCATTGACTTTTATCCTTTATTGAAAAAAATTTGGAAACATTAGATATAGTTTCAGTTGCAATTTCTCTGTTACGCAATGCGTAAAACTATACTTAAGGTCCACAATGTCAACGATCAACCTAGCCATAATATCCATCGGAAGAGATTAAAGTTAGAAGCTTCGGCAGGGCTCATAAATAATTGTAAATCCATGATATGCTTACCGTAGTCTGGGGTCTGGCTGCCTCCTTCCCCTTAGTTTTAATCTCCTTGATCCACCATTGGCGAGTACATGTGTAATGAATCCATAATTACATACTTCTTGTATATGTGGTAATCCTACTTTTCAAATTGTTCCTCTACTCCATCTCACAATTACCAGTTTTTCATCTCTCATTTTTAACCACAGGAGAAAGAAACTGGCATTTCTACTCCTCTCTAACTGACTTGTGATCTCATCTACATTAGGTAACTGGCTAGAACCTGCCTTCGGAAGATTACACACAAATTAGCTAGAAGAATTGTAATTTAACAATTGGCTATAATTTTGACCAATTCTGCATTCGTAATTATCATTTTCTAGGTAACAACACGCGTAACGTATTATCACTACATATATTGTTAGCAATAGTTGAATTTTTAAAAAAAATCCGAATTGAAACATGACGTAGCTCGCTATTTTCCCAATCCGTCTGCTTCCAGTAAGGCTTTATATTACTACACAACAGATATGAATATTGCACTATTATTTCATTACTCATGCCTACGCGTCTGTCTCACGACAAAGTAGGATTACGGAAAATCCCACCTTCCGATAGTTAAGTGCAACGCGTAGTTCAGTTCTGTACGACTTCGTATCGAACACACTTTCAGTTTGGAACCACGCGCACCGACCCTGGGTTGGACAAAGGAGTCCATGTCCCCCAAGGATCTGGTTATCTTTCCTTGGGTATCTAACAAAGTAACACATACACACATCTGAATGTACCCTCCAAAGTTACACAGAAATTAAAATTAAATTTCTAGTTTTACGTTTTATAGTTGTGAAAGTTAGCGTAAACGAGATGGATGGTTAATGAAGGCTCATCATAATGAGAGAACTGGTGAATAAGAATATGGAAGGACACAGGGGAAGTTGAAAAAGCTCAAGGACACAATGTTATCCATAACAAACTCCCTTGGGCTGGCTCATACCAGGGACTCCTAACATTAGAGATTGGCTCTCTAGTAGTGACGAACCATGCTTCCCTATACAATTGAGCCCTCTGTTCCCGATGTACAGTTTAGTGTTATAATAGAAGAATAATGCCATCACCGTATAAAATCGAAGAAAATGATTGAAGGGATTGTTAATATCTCTCATTGTATTGATGATAGGGAAAATTATATTGCAAATATTTAAATTATCATTAAGGGTAAAAATGCCTGCTATGAGTATATTGTAATATCCCACATGGTTATGTTTACAAACATCTGACATGTGCTTCTTTCAAAACTTAAACTATGTGCATCTTATTACGGAATATTATAGCTGCAGACGATGGAGACAACAGCAACACCCCTGGTCATGTGACGAGGGAGGAACCGTAGCACCACCGCTTCACCTGAGCACCTATATAACTTAAATGATTTCAACAACAGATATCAGTTTCGACTGGTCAAATCTCCTTTCTTGGCTTCCAATGGATCCGTGGAAGTCCTTCACCTAAACCCAAAGCCTCTAGCTTGCAGCAGAGTCTTGCGGTAACTTTACCCCTCTCTCAGCTTACAGTGGAGCATTGAGATATTTCTAATCACAACACCGGCCTATCTTGTAGTGAGCTTTGTCGGGACTCTAACCCCTGTCTACTTGCAGTGGAGCATGGTGTTCTACTTAGTGAAGGTTCCTTCTCGAGGCCGTCAGATCGTACTTCTCAATACCAGTAAAAATATTACAATATGTTTTAAGTGAGTATGCTTAATAAAAAAAATAGTTTTCTTAATTGTATGGGGTCTATACAACATTATGTCAGCCGGTAGGTTTAGCAACATTCTGTACTTTATTTAGTTACTTTCTAGTTGGCAACACTAGTTGGTAGCTAAAGGAAACAAAAAGTAAGCAAAAGGTTTGTGTGTTACGTGTTATGTGGTATATATGTACTACATGTAGTATAAATCTGCGTGGAAGGAAGGAAAGATGAATGCTAAAGCTTACGTTAGTTATCTAACCGTTACCGAAAGATTGAAAGAAAGAAAAACGAGAACCAAATAATGTTTGTGTTTGTATGTGAAGCTTGGATGAAGAAAATTTAGACTATGTGCATAGAAATTCAGAGACACAGGAGAATATGATGAAACTAGAAGCGAAACCAGGAATAGAAAATACCAGTAAAGATTGAATAGCACAACGTTTAGAAAACGACACATACGCACACACACTGACAGAGAAATAGGAGGAATGTGACACAAACACGCACATAGAGTAACATTTTCCCATCAAGGGGATCAGAAAACAAAGAGAGCTTTTCCAAAAGTCCTTTTATTGTGAGCTGGCCTAATCTCAGCCACCATCAACCTTAATGAGTAGACGAAGTGGAGGCATCACACAGACTTTCCCAGAAGAGATGGAGTGGGTTAGTTTTGTGATGCCTCTAAGCCGATTCATAATTATAATACGAATTTAATTAAAGACTTCTCTTGTTTGCTCCTTCTTTATCTTTTGTTTTTCTTCTTCTTTTTTTTCTTTAATTATTGTTTCTCACTTTTTCAGTTTTGTAAAAGTTTGCAAGCTACGAACGAACACAGCCAAATCATTCAGTACTACCCGTTCATTTATTGTTACTTGTTACTTGATAGTTCCTAGTTACAAATAGATTCTCATGAAAATATAAACAGATTCTGTTTTACATGAAATGTAATTAATATTAATACTCATCACTATATATGACATACAGTACCACAACGGAAATTATTGAATATAATTTATTGTCGTTGTGAGTGCAGTCTTGTATCTCGGTTATTAGTAAAACTAACTAAATCCATGTGTATGAGAAATCCATCGGTTTCACGCCGCAGAAACAATAACTTCTCACTGAATTCTATACGCTATAAATTCATTCTAATCAGATTGTTCTTGTATATCGCCAGAAATAACACAAAATCCTCTCTTAGCCTTTGGGGCCTAACCAAAGACATCTTTTTTTTTTCTACATACAATTATGAGGAATTTTTCATGTAAACAATGTATCCAACTCTTCTCATTATGAAACTCATTCGTGGCTAAGCGATTAGCGTACACGCCTTAGGCATGAGAGACCCGGGTTCGATTCCCGGCGTTAGGTCATGTGGTTCGGATTCCACGTTAATCAGTAGGTCAACGTTTCATATAGCCTCGCTGCTGAACGGGACGTTAAACTCAACTCAACTCAACTGTTCTCAATATGTTAGTCCAATTACCGCACTACACTGTAAAAAATCGCCGTGTTATTTCAACGACATGCCTATGTGTTAACACTACAACTACCAGGAAATTAATTATACAAGAACTATCAAAGGGGTCATTTTGACCCCTTGTGTTTTAGAGGTTTTTTAGATTGAAATTTAGCGTTCCTTTGGCAACCAAGATTTGATGTGACTTGATATAAAAATTAATACGCTTTAGAATCGACACTAGCTTTAACCAGGTATCTAACCATGGTCTCCCACGTCCAAAATGGTGGACAGTATGTGAATAAATTTACACTTGAAATCTTCCCAAAGATAAACTCAGGAACATTTATTGTACCAATAGGTTACGCAATTATTTAAAAATATAAGATGTGAACATATAAACGAGTACAAGTTTCAAGAGTAAATCAAAATTTGATAATTGTATTATAGTGAGGCATATAGGTATAAATTTCAATGCACTGATTCCACTAAATGTCCCGATTTGGCACTTCTTCCTTTTTCCGGTAGAAGTTGTTGATGCTGCTAGCAAATCATTCGAAACACGCTTTTGTCTCACTTTCTCAAAATGTTCCTTTGACAACTTGAAAAGATAGAACTTCTACAATTTTCTCTCTACTAATATGCCTATTTGTAATACACTTGTGTAAGATATGAGGGTTTAAGACGGCCAAACCAAGTAGGTTATAAAAGAGCTATAACGGCCATTTTCTTTTAACAGCCTTCAAAGAATATTTACTATCCATCTGGTCTACAATGTCTACACCAATTTTCTCCTGATTGTAAAACAAACCTTTTAGTTTTCTAATTTTCGTGACCACTCATTACATGTACGTTAGTGTGAAGGGTGCTCAATATCAGTACACTTTTGTTTTTCTTGCATTGATATGTGGTGAGTGTGATATCGTCCACGGTTTTGAGTAGTCTATCTTTGTACAAATCTTTATTATGGAAACGTACGGAAGCTGGAACTTTTCTCCTGTCGCTTCGGATAGTACCAAGCAAATTATTCCGTTAAGTTTTAGTTCTCTTGCAAGATGTAGAAACGTAAAAATGTTGTCTCAAGTTACATGCAATCCCGAGTTTCAAAAGATGTAAAACTACATGTTCAGCAATAGGAATGTTCATTCGCCTCGTTTTATCTTTTCCTAGATATGGAAAACTACATATTATATATTTGTTCTTCACTTCAAAGCATGCAAAATTTGTCGCCATTTTTATCCAGCTTGCTACCCGTGAACTGAATAAATGGACCGCGAGGTTTCATTAGAAAGAGCCGCTCACCAATAGTGCAATAGGTACGGGGATTGTGGAATCTTCGGAAATTTTCAATCAACTGATACCAAATATAAGGAAATAAGAAAAAACTGTCAGTTTTACGTCTTTCTCTCCTCATAGATTTGAGATAAACCTTGTAAATTTCATTATTTCTTGAAACCTGTTTCTGGGCATGACATTCCGAAACAAGCTGCAACCCAAGCTTTACAGACCAGAAACACTACACTTTCGCTATTCATCCTCATTGCTCCACGGAAATACAACAAGCCAATAATTGCATCAAACTCATCGAGAGAAACTTACCAGTTACGATCATCTAAAACTCGACGGTCCTCAACTTCTTTACACTTCTTTATATTTTGCAGTGGAGTATTGGTTGCAATCAGTCTGAATGCACTTGCACAAGCATCATCCATATTACGCGTAACGAGTGATGTGGGTTCTAGTTTGATACGAACTATACTATGTTTATGTAATCTTCCGCATGTCTTGTTGTTTACATCCACTGTCATCCACACAGTTTGATCCGGAGTTCACTTGGCCTACCAGTAATTTCAGTAAAATTCCCTTGCTCAGAATCTTCACTTGAATCATATAACGACTCTATAGAAAAGCGTCGTCAACCTGGTTCGTCTTGTAAAATATCAGTTACGAAGCGATAATTACTTTTCTTTATGCAAAAATCAACTCAGATATTCAAAGATTATTAGTCTCACCTTTATTGCTTGATATGTCTTAAATATTCTTTTTAAGACCGTAAAATACATAAATTCACTTGACTAGGTCAACACATAACATGTACATAGCCACAACTATCCCATAATAATCTCTTACATATATTAAAAACATTCTTCTTTTCTGTTAATTTAAAATGAACATTCTACTAAGTATATTACATCTTTATGAGCACTTTTTGCCCACGGTACAGGTAAATATTATACAAACTAAAGTATTTCGTTATAGAAAATGTCGCCCGACAAAGGGACTGAATATAAAAGTCATGAGTAGGCTTGGCTTTATATTCAAGAACCACTGGTCTGATTAGATTAATGTTCGTACATTACATATGTTCTTTATATTTTGATCACACCTCGTATATATCTTCATTACTTTTTGGTTAACCCTCATATATATATAAAATATTAGTTATTATCATTCACATAAATACATTTACAATAAATCTTTGATTTCATTAATATTTCTCTTTTATTACATTATTATTTATTCTTTATCATTAAAAACATCGTCGCTTGGAAATATAATTAACGAGGGTGAAACACAAATTATCAAGATTACTAGTTTCGATCATTATTACAAACGATGATGTGACAAATAATATTTATTCTTTTCGGGCGCATTGTATAACAAATAAGTTAGATGTTGCAATTGTAATGTATACATAGTAGCACTAAGATGTCATAAATAAAGAAGAATTTCATTCAAGGTAGTTATTGAATAATTGATTTTATAAAATGGATCTTATTCTTAACATAATCTTTGACAATTAAACACAAATCAATCTGATATAAAGTAATTTTTTTTTTTTTGCCTTTAACTAATTATGAATTGAATTATGATTCTTCACATTAATAAGAAAGAATAAAAATTAAACATAACCTACGTTTGAATAATCAAATGGAAGTAAATAAATTTATTTTACAGAAACAAAAGACACCTTTTTGTTATTAAATAAACACATTTTTCATTATTATTGTTATTTTTCATTCTTATTTATTTGATCAAGAATGTTGGGTGCTACTAACTCTTTAACTAGATGCATTTCAAATATTTATAACCATCGTTTTCATTATTAATATTAACACAAACTTTAAAACGAAAATTCACAAGAATCTATAACCAACATGGGTTTAACCTAATTTCGTTAACGGTAATCATGTTACATTCGCACTGGCATATGAATCTAATAAAGTGCATTGTACCGCACAATCGTGGTTAGGTTCTACATTAGGTTGTACATGTCTTTCATCGTGATTTGAATTTGGATACGAAGTACCATCTCGTGAACAATGATTATGTCTATACATAGGATTGATAGCATCTCTAGGATTTCGACATGTATTTCTATTATTTTTGTGTCTACTTCGGTTGATTAGGTTAGGCGGATTCCTTACATAGCCTTGTCTATTTTGTTCATTTTGATTGCTAGAGTATACTCGTCTTAGGTTCGGTTCATTATTATTCACACTTCGGATATTCAAATTCCGAACAGGGACCAAATGATCTGAATTATTCTTATTTTTACCCATTCCTGATTGTGTTAGATTCATAGCATGGTATTGAGTTTCGTAGCATTGTACAAGCATTAATAAATGACTGAAACTCATACACTGTGTGGAAAATAAGATCTGCTGTAATTTAAATGGAAGCAAATTGCGAATCGATGCAATTATTCTTGATTCCGATTGCAAGGGATTAACAACCTTTAATTCATTATAGACATTTATAACAAACTCTACAATAGATTTGTGCAATCGAGGATTGAAATGTTGATTTCTAAGAGTGGCATCTCTGTTGGCCAGCAAAAAGTCATTTTCGTAATTCGCGATCAATGCCGCTTTAAATTCCTCATATGTACTAATGTGATCACGTATTGCCTTAAACCATAAGGAACAAGGTGGGAGTAATACATGGGGTATTAATTTCATGTATTGTGATCGGTCGATAGACATTATACTGCATTCGTCTTGGAACTTCTCTAAGAAAGAACTAGCATTTTCATTGCACTTACCACTAAATTTACTCATGGCTTTGATTTCGCTCATCTTGACACTTAGCTTTACCTTTCTTTTCTCACTCCTTGTTCTTGTGGTGTGATTGTTCCAGTCCGTAGCGTGCTGTGTCATGATACCATTTATATTTCGTTCATCAGTGATCTTCGGACAATTTTCCTCTAATATAATATCCTCCTCAGATTCCGGCGAAGGCGTATTTATATCCGGTGATTGGGGAAACTCGAAGCGATCACTGCTCAGATTATTGCGATAAATGGTGTCTCTAGCCTGTAACGTTTTAATTTCTTCCTGCATAGTAGCCAACTGGATCTTTTGATGTTTAACGGAAGATTCTATTAACGTTAAATCCTTTTTTACAGCACAGATTTCATGATTTTGATGATCGTGCTTTTCTTGACACTCATCGGCTAACCTTTTTAACTTCTCTTCAAACTGCGAGGATATGTCGTTCATCACCTGGACGATTGTTTGTTTCGTATCGTCTGATTTCAGTTCTATCCGTTCTATTCGTTTACTTAATTCTTCATACTGCTTGCTAGCTTCATTAAATTTCAGTTCTATCTTCTTTTCCATGGTCTGGTTAGCTTCATAGAACTTCAGTTCTATCCTCTGTTCCATGGTCTGGTTAGCTTCATAGAACTTCTGTTCCATGGTCTGGTTAGCTTCATAGAACTTCTGTTCCATGGTCTGGTTAGCTTCATAGAACTTCTGTTCCATGTTTGTGTTAGATTCATTGAGCTTCTGTTCCATGGTTTGTTTTATCTCAGTCGTCATTTGCATAATTTGTCGCTGCACAGCTAACAAAAGTCGATCCTCAGATGACAAACTTGGTGTTGCACTAATTTCACCTGTATTACTGGTATTAGATTCCTGTTGCACTATTTCACTATCCATTTTTCTTTTGATGACCTTACCGCTTCGTAATACGGTTAAGTTCGTATTCATAAATGGTAATATCCAAGTAAATTCAGCCCTACTTTCTTTCTTCGGGAACTGAATTTTCAAAAGTCCCGGGTTTGGTAAACCAAATTTTTATAACGACTCTATAGAAAAGCGTCGTCAACCTGGTTCGTCTTGTAAAATATCAGTTACGAAGCGATAATTACTTTTCTTTATGCAAAAATCAACTCAGATATTCAAAGATTATTAGTCTCACCTTTATTGCTTGATATGTCTTAAATATTCTTTTTAAGACCGTAAAATACATAAATTCACTTGACTAGGTCAACACATAACATGTACATAGCCACAACTATCCCATAATAATCTCTTACATATATTAAAAACATTCTTCTTTTCTGTTAATTTAAAATGAACATTCTACTAAGTATATTACATCTTTATGAGCACTTTTTGCCCACGGTACAGGTAAATATTATACAAACTAAAGTATTTCGTTATAATCATTATTACTAGAATCAGAATATTTGACTTCTTTGTCATAAGTACTGGAAAAATCTTATTTTCTAAGGTCTGTAACATCTTCCATTTCAATCCAGCTGTTACTATCCTCACCACTACCGTCAATATCCTGTAATTTTGCTAGAAACTCTGCTGCTGTACGTCATTTACTACCTGAAGACTATTATTCGCAAACAGTGAAACACGTTCTTCAAAACAACCACATCAAATCAATGATTGTTCACAATTGTTTCGGAGGCATAAATAATACACCTTAATAAAAAGTATAAAGAAGAATCGAAAAAGGCATTTTTATCCAGGGTAAGATAAATAAGAGGTGGACTTTGTGGTGGACAAACACCGTCCGCGTGGGTTTTCTCGAGGTTCGTCCGTTTCCTCCCACTTTTTTCATTGAACAATTCCATTCACTTCTCATCATCACCGTCTCCTTTAGCCTAGCCGACATAACCGTTGGACGTAAAACTCAAAGATTTCATTTTCATTTTCGAAGTAAACACATAGGTGTCAAAATGACCCCTGTGGTAGTTCTAGGTAAATCATCATTTTTAAAGAAAACCAAAAGTAATTGAAATATGCTATTTAAGATATATTCACACTGGATAGAGAGAATAAAAGTGGTGCAATATGTTTTGCATATTGTAATTAATAATCAAATTAGAAGATGGTGAATAACGGTGAGGGGTCAAAATGACCCCTTTGGTAGTTCGTGTGTTAACACGATTGTGTCAAAATATAACACAAGCAAATGGTTAGAACAACTCACTCTCCATTTGGAGTTGTGTGTCAAATGCCGGTAGTTGAAATGACACACAACCTGTGTGTTAAATTAACACAAGTGTAGAATCTTCGGTGTTGTTTTCTGCGTGATTGATAAATATGTTGGGCATCTAATTATAAAGGCTTATGAATTGAAGCTACAGACAAACACAGTAGAAAGAAATACTTAAACAAATCCAGGTATACGCAAAATTTCATCTCCCACATTTGATGCATTTATTGTTTCTTTTTCTAAGCGATGGTGTACTAGAAGCAACAAACATAGAAGCAAGAAACACATCAACTTTATTAGATGGCAACTGTCGCCGATCATTCGAAAGTGAATATGAAAGAACTAAGTCGTCATTGTGTTATAAAATTACATGGCGAGCAGATTTTATCTTATCCCAAACGGTTATCGGAAAAGCATGCGGCTAGTAGTCGAAAGTTTGGTGGTTCGTGCCCTCCCCCGCTATTGGAGTTTTTTTTTACTTGTTTAAAGTGTTTTTCAGACAGCATAATGTAAACACATTACGCATATAGGCGATTTAACACATTATGAGGGAGTAATTTTGTGGTCGATTAACGCTTACGGCACGGCTTAACACCGGTTGCGTGTTAAAGACGTAACACACCCCCTGTTTTAAACGCCAAAACCGCGGGGTATGTGTTGAACTAACACCGTATAGTGGTAATCACGCCTGAACCACTGTCTTGTGTTGAAATTGAGTTGAATTAACACAACCATTTTTTACTGTGTATGCTTCGTGTTAAGAATATCATATATAAAGTGGATTTCTGCGTTATGTAGATCTCTCTCTTTATAACACCTAGCTAAAGGGTATGTTTATTATACCAGTGGCTTTTGGTTCGATTCTCTGTCAGGGTACTTTTCTTGGATACAAAAAAGTGGTTTGGATGCCACTTTGAAAATAGAATCTGTCTCATTTAGTCCCGCTCCTGGAAAAGAACGTTAAACGTGAATCAATCAAATAAAGATTTTGCGTAAAGTTATTTTATCCATTCATTCCTATTGAAAATCGTTACTTTCTGGAACAATACAAAAAGCCTTCAAAGTAACAAAATGGATACATAAGCGCATCCTTGGAGGTAAACGGGTTATTCGCCACCCCACCCCTCTTTCCGGTGACACAGGCACCAGTGTTATAAAAGCCCGACGAGAGAGAAAACTGAGAATTTTCACCGC
Organism: Thermobia domestica; assembly: GCF_964235325.1. Taxonomy (NCBI): domain Eukaryota; kingdom Metazoa; phylum Arthropoda; class Insecta; order Zygentoma; family Lepismatidae; genus Thermobia; species Thermobia domestica. Next base: position 98,686,915 of record NC_137468.1, read on the forward strand.
CCGCCCGCAGGAGTCCATCCTGGATTAGTCTCTCTCTATGTATAAATAGAAAATACCCCAATATGTTATTGTGGGGAAGAAAAGCTTCCTCATTCTGCACAATTGACCCCAACTCGAAGTCTAGCACGAAATTCTAGTTGTAAATTTTTCATTGTAGTTTTGGAAAATTCAAGATTACTAATAAAACTCCAACTGACCAAAGCAGTAAATATATTTTAAGATTATATATTTGTGTTACAGTTTCGGCTATGTAACATAGCCTTCCTCAGAGACATTATGAGAGAAATATCCAATTTGACAGCTAATATACAATCTGGATGCAAGACACGCCCATTTTCTCTTTACAAAACGTAAACTTTTAACTGGCTCTAAAAAGTAAATTTTTAATTACTATACACGTAAACTTTTAATTGGCTCAAGAAGTAAATTTTTAATTGCTGTAAACGTAAACTTTTAATTAGCTCAAAAAGTAAATTTTTAATTACTATAGTCACTTTCTCCTTTTGCGCACCTATTATGAAACTCTCAATTAGGTGTTTGTCACTTACACTTTCTATTTGCTACTGCCCAACTGCTGTCCTGCTCCAACAGCTCATGTTGATCCTTTCGGTTCTTTCCCTCTGCCTTGTCTATCATATTTTTCCATAATTCATGTATTACAAGTCCACTAGACCAATTCATCAACTTCTCCTTCCCGTATTTCTTAATCCACTGGACTTCTTTCCATTTTCTTATCACACAACTTTTCTCCCTTCCTAATCCTTTTATTCCTTCCCAATCTATCTCATGTCCTGTTTCTTTAATGTGTTTATATATTGCGTTGTTCTCTCTTTTTAGTCTAGCATCATCCTTATGTTGTTTTATCCTTTGTTCTAATCTCTTTCCTCTTCCCCCTATGTACTTCATATCGCACTCTTTACAATTAACTTGGTACACTACTCCTTCCTCTTCTGATCTTATCTCCTTTTTCTTCTTTCTTTTCTCTCTAAGTCTATTATCCTCTTTCCTCTTTTCGTGTATGTTTTAATCCCTTCCTTTCTCAACAGGTTCTTCAGGATCTCCGTTTTCTCGCCTAAACTTTTAATATCAAACCATCCTTTCCCTTCTTCCTCTGCTTCTTCCTCTTTTCTTTCTCTTCTTCTTTCTGCTAAATCTTCTGTTCTGTATCCCTTTCCCTTTAATATTTGGCACAGTATTTCTATATCTTCTTTCTTTCTTTCTTTCTTCGTTACTATCTATCATTTCTATTCTCTTTTCCATGTTCTGTATAAAATTCTTCTTAGTTCCCCAGTCTATGTCACTCCTCTTGCGACAGTCATATCCCAGCATCGCATTCTTTCCTGTACCATCTCGTTTCAAATTTCTCTCCTATTTTCTCTATAGAGTTTCATAACAGGTGCGCAAAAAGAGAAAATGTCTACAGTAATTAAAAATTTACTTTTTGAGCCAACTAAAAGTTTACGTTTTGTAGAGAGAAAGTGGGTGTGTCTTGCATCCAGATTGTATATAAGCTGTCAAAATTGGATACTTCTCTCATAATGTGTCTAAGGAAGGCTATGTTACATAGTCAAAACTGTAACACAAATATATAATCTTAAAATATATATACTGCTTTGGTCAGTTGGAGTTTTATTAGTAACGAAATTCTAATGTTTTGTATGAAAATCTTTGAGTACAATTTTATCTCTTGTTTTTCCTTTTTTAAAAATCAAATATCTAAAAAAAATGAAACACGTGTTTACGTATTTTAAATGAAGTCTACCATTATCAAATCTCATAAACGTAACTATAAAGTATTCCCAGATAAGAACAACTTGTTATAATAATGTGTAAGTTGTTGTAATTGTTGTAAGTTATATTTGTCAATGCTTGCATTTTTGTGCTGTATCGCCGATAGTAATAATCATATACCTTCTATACCCAAATTTGAAGGTAAAGATTTGGAGTTTTGAAATTTGGACTTTTTCCGCATAAAAAAGTACTTGAATGCAATTAAAGTTATCCTTTCGAAATTTTATTTCCTTCCTCAACTACTTCTATATAATGCGAACACCATAATAATTTGGTCTTTATTTCGATATATTGATATCACGAAAAGGAAAGCGAATCTTTTTATAATTATGAACTAATACTATCATTTCCAAAAATACCGATATTCCTTCTGGGTCAATCCATATGAACTGGTCCAGAGGTGGATGCTCGACCATCTCCGAAAATTATAAAAATTTGAGTGTGATGACCCTTGTGTGAGAAGGTCAATAACATCATTCATGTTGTTGTACGTACAAGTGTTCTTGAATGGCGGCCATCTTTGTTGTCAGTGGAGTATCAATTTTTGCATTTGCAAGCGTTTACGAAAATTACAGTTGCTCAGGACCTACGAATCAGGCCAACACCAAACAAAACGAATGTTTGCAACCCTGCATATTTATTTAGACTCAAAAGTTTATATTCTCCGTATACCCCAGTCTCTCCCGTAAACATCGTGTAGACTTTGTGGTGGACAAACACCGTGCTCGTGGGTTTTCTCGGGGTACTCCCATTTCCTCTTACTTTCTTCATTCTACCATTTCATTCATTTCTCATAATCACCGTCTCCTTTAGCATAACCGTGGGACGTAAAACTTAAAAATTTCATTTCATTTTATCCTGTAAACATTAATTTTTGTTTGTGTTCGCCTAATTCATAGGTCCTGAGCAACTGTCGTTTTCGTAAAAGCTTGCAAATTCAAAAATTGACACTCTACCGACAGCAAAGATGGCCGCCATTTAGGAACACTTGCACATACGAAAACGTGAATGACGATATTGATCTTCCGATACACATGGTTCATCACACTCCAATTTCTATAATTTTCGGAGATGGTCGAGCAACTATTGTCACCATTTTTGGACCACTTCAGATGGAATGACCCTTTTGGGATACCCTTCTGTATATAAGTGCATGTTCTTCGTACAGGTCGAAGACTAGACAACCTGAAACACACAATGTTTCGGTTGTCTATATCAAGGCAACATATTTCACAGTTGACAGTATTACACAATACTGTTTTTAATATTTACTATATCTATAAAGATGATATATAAGTTTTTAATAGCCTACGGTCTCTTCTTCACAATTACCTAGAAGTACGAGTCAACGGTGTGTGTTTGTATAGAAACATTCTGCTTCATGTATAAGAGGATGTTCTACGATATTCTAGTAGTTTATGATAACTCAGCAAATATACAAATGATGGATATTTTTCTAGCAGTAGATAGCAGTATCGGACCTATATGATAGCAGTATGATATGGTTAGTTCTACAACATAAATTTCCAGGTTGTCAACACACACAAACTAACTTCCAGATACAAGAAATATATACATATACAATTCCAGCACTTGTATAGTGGAACTTAAGGCAATTGGTAAACGTTGTTAAGATAACTGTTCATGGGGTTAGAACAAAACCTCCACATTATCAAGCAAGAGCATTAACCATCAGTGCACACTCCTTCAATTAGAGTACGTTTGTTTTATCTTGGTACGCTTACAGCCAGTGCACTTGGTTGGCCTTTAAAGTATTTTCTGCTAGTGCCCACGTGAACGTTTTAATCCAATAGAGATCTTATTGGTTTTGTCGTGTAGGTGACGTTAGTTGTCAGCCAGCCCATCAAATGAGGTAATTGTTGTTTGGCGGGTAGTTGAAGTGCTTAATTGCTACACGCAAACAAGTGTGTTTACAGTGATTTGTTGGTGGTGTGGCGTTTTGCTGTGTTTCCTAGCGTATTCTAACTCGCAACTTAACCTTGGCATGGCAACAATGTGTTGCAGACAGATCCATCCTTTAGGTGGGAAGCGTGCTAAGAAAAAACAAACGTACTCTAAAGAGAATCCAAAATAATATTGTGGAAATTTCTCAAAAAATGTTGAAAATAGTTGCGGGCGTATAAAGTATATTTTACATTAAGGTGATACGCTTGTTCATCTATTAACAATCGATTCCAGACATCATTGGCACCGTGCAAAATTACGTTATTTAACCCTAGAACGCAGAACATAGGTCAAAAATGACCCAACAGTAATTTATGTATAGATTTTTGTCTGCAATATTTGTTGCACAGTAGTTTTTCTCCGTGACATCTTCTATTGGTTTGTTTACTACATAAAAATAATGTATTTAAGTTTTTGGTTTTGTATTTATTTTTTACATTTTATTATATATATTTCTATACGTAGTATACATAACATGGGTCATTTCTGACCCGAGGTATTGTTTAGTATTAGATTTCTATTATATATTAGTATTAGCATATAATACTAACACTAATCTTTATAGTAGTATTAGATTAGTTCTTTACTATAACAAATTAGTATTTGTTTTACTAAAATGTTATTATATTTGTAGTAGTATTATTACTACTAGTCTTGTACTTTGAATTGGATTTTTTAGAAATATATACTCTGAACAGATTAATCTTATGGACCATGTTATGGACCCATGGACCCATCTTATGGAAACTAAGGTACAATTCATGTCATGCGTTTAAGGGTTAAACAATTATAGAATGAACAAATACAAGAAGCTTACCTTCAAAGACAAGAAGAACAGAACTTAAACTTCTAGTGAAAAAAGCTTGAACTCTACATACCTGAAACGAAAAAAAAAAGTATTGGAAATAATTAAAATCTTAAATAAAACCTATAACTAATCAGTCTCAAATCATGTATGAAAGACCTATAAACAATTAGGCTTAAATTGTATTGGATATAGCGCAGTCTTATATCATACCTTAGGGCCCTGTATCAGGGATGACTTAATTTCAAGTCGATCTAACAATCTATTGAATCTTAGATCAGTCTTAAACAATGTATCAAAGCTAAACCAATGTTAAACCACGTCTATAAGTAACTAGTCTTACGTTATGATAAACGCTTTAAAACATGTACAGGAGATAAATCAATCTTAAGTCATACCTATAAACAATGGGTCTTAAGCTGTAAGTCAGTCTTATTATTATGCATCGTTGATAAAGAATATTGCCAGTTTAACTTCGTAGTATCATAAGAAAGGATATTGAAAATTGGCTGATAAGTTACACATGCAATTAACCCCTTACCGCATGTCGAGCCATATATGGCACATACCCTTTTTTCACTTTAGCTTTTTTTTGTGATTTATCAAAGGCATCAAATTACTGTTTTGTCTGCTGTGTGAGATATTGACGTGTATGAATAAGAGATTTTGGTGTCATCTGGAATGTTCTTTGTGAGTTGTAAGTGTGTCATAATATGGCACTTATTTATCGTCGGATTTAAGTGAAAAATCTAAAATTCAAGTTTTAATTCATTTTTCAAGTTTCATATGAGGATTTACAATACTGATCATTATTTTCGTTAAAAGAAAAAAAAATCATGCAGAAAGGGGTTAGAAAGAGATCGTTTCCTGTGGGAAGATTTTCCTTCGTTTAAATACAATCACGTTGTTAAAGATAGCAGTTTCACCACGCACTCACGATTTTTTTTTTCTTGAAAGCGGAACTATTTAACCACCCAGTTGCAAAATTCACTTACATGCCATGGTAGATCAGCAAAGAAGACTTTTTTTTCTTTAACCCTTTCGCTACCACTGGGACATATGTCCTACGATAAATTCCCAGAGGACCCATGGTAATTTACAGCATGTTATTGCCATGAATCGATGTTCCACTGGTAAAGAGAAGCCTGCTAATGGTTTACGGAATTCTTAATGAACATTATCAAATAGATAGTAGTGGAAGTGAACGTGGGAATAATGGAACAGATGAAAGTGAAGAACAAGGTGCTAGTGATAAACCAATGGTTGCATGTATTGTCATTTGGAAAAGGATGCCGAAATGTAAAATATTTGTAGTCATAAATACGACTTAGCTATTTTTCTGACAATATATGTATAATAATTGAAAATACAAGATGATCATTCATATCACTACCACTGGGACATATAGGTCCCACTTAAAAATATCAGTGAGATACATATGTCCCACCCTTCCCACGTCGAAAAACGAAACGGCGGAAAATGTTTATTATATATATATATATATATATATATATATATATATATATATATATATATATATATATATATATATATATATATATATATATATATATATATATATATATATAAAGTTTGAAAACAACTTAAAGTAATCATTTATTGAAGTTTCTTACTCCGAAAAAATTGTAGTGAAAGAGTTAAGCGCGTTTTAAGGAACTGAATGTAAGTGTGGTAGACAAAAAGACACAGGTCTGATAATAGTAATCAAAAATCATTAAATAGTCAGTGAGAAGGGATTTACGCAGAATCTGCACTGCAACATAAATATGGAGTATGTTTTCATAGAAGACAACTATACAGGATGTTAATGAACTATATCGATAAACTGTAAGACGCAATTTCTTTCATCAAAATAAGAAAAGGCTACAGGGACCTGTGGGGAAAAAGTGCATAATTTTAGAGCTAATATCCTCCAAGATCATGGAAAACATACAATGCAACACGCGTTATTTTGAACATGAGGAATCGTGGACTATATTAGCATAAAGAAAATCACGCACATCATCCAAAAATGCATATTTTAGCAATGTGCAATTGGTGCGTAAGGGATTCCCCATAGCACATAATTTCTATATATGCTCCCAAACAGAATTACCAGATATGATTGAACTTAAATGTAAGTCCAAAGTAGGCAGAATAGGTAAGCATTCGCAGTAGCGAGCACGCAATGTGTCGTCAGACTGTCATAAATATTGGGGAATGCCAGCTCTACGGTTCCTTCTGTTCAGAATGACCAGTGCTGAGACGTATTTTTTACCCACTTTTGGACAGCCCTAGCTCCGAAGCTATGCACTTTTCCCCATGTGATTTTTTTTCTTATTTTCATATAAGAAACCACCCCATACAGTTTGCCAGTACAGTTTATTAATATTCTGTATACAGTGGAGTCGAAGTCCCGAAAAATATCTCCAGGACTGGTGGGACATACAAATTTATGGTTGGTTATAAGTCACTTGATAGAAATGCACTTGAATTATTTATCAAACATCATCATCATCATCATCATCATCATCAGTACTCTCTGATTACGGGTAGATCACTTGCAGCAGCTGAAAAGCTTTCATGCTCAAGTGTCTTCCGATAACCTCTTCGTCTTCACGTACTATTTTTTTTATCATGTGTGGAAAAATGAAATTATTACAAGTTGTATCATAACATGAAGCTATATTACCTAAATAATCCAATTTTCAAAATGTTCTCCATCATTTTCAATGTATAAATTGTGCATACATATAAATTATACATACATTACAGAAAAAGATATTCAATTACTAATGTTGCTGGATGATGATAATTTTTTATCAAATTCAGAAGTAATACACTCCTTTTAAATGCTCTAAATCCGTATTGTTTTAGAAGATAACTTATCTTCCATTATTCGCTCTACAGAAAGGTGCATTGAGCTGTTCATTTATTACTTAAAATTGTCCTTTAAGAAGTCTCTGGCGTTTCCATAGTGAAGAAGCGCACTGTCTTGTTGGTATATGATTCTCCAAGAATTTGTTGTAGTTGTTCCAATTCAGAATTGTCTTCCAGTTCAATCATCACCTCATACATCATTTGATGGTTATTTTAAAATTACTTCTTCAACTGAGAGCTGTGTAATGTTAGGCCTTATTTATACACTGCGACGTTCTCAACGTCAAGTATTCTTCGAGTCAAGTATTGACCATTTCTCTATTAAACAATGATAGTTTTATTGAGCAAGTGTACAATAGTATGTTGAGTTGGGAAATTTTGGGGACCCGTGGACCCCTGATGGGAGTACCCCTAGGACAATATCATATTTAAACAGAGTTTTATTAGTTATTAATAATTTTGGGTTAAATCTAATTAGCCAATCGGTGTAGTAACAATGTAATATAAAGTGTGATAAGGATATACTACAGTATTAGTTTTCTCGTAATACGTTCCATGATTAACGTACAGCATCAACATTTAGTTTACAAAATACGAGGGTTACCACAAGAGTAATGGCAACTTTTTTTTTTTTTTTTTACGAAAACGGGAACGAAGTAAGAAATTCTGAAATATGCAAATGTGAGGTTAGTACATGTGTAAACATTATATGTAGGGAGTTGGATGAACATATATATATCCTCATTAGGATATGCCACCAGAAACATGAGAAGAACGGTACTGTATTATCGGATAAGTTTCTTTGTATTATTATTATTTTATATTTCCGTTGTTGTTATTGTAAGTGTTATTGGTAGAGTTAAACTCGAATAATTTTACTGTTCGTGTTATGGTTATTTACTCTGCTGTTATTTTTTTGTCACTTACTCATCATGTCTTCAAAAGTTTGGCAACATTGTTGGTCAACTTTTACTGTTTAACGTTTTCAGAAGTATGCATTAGAAGACAACTTAACGAATTATTTTGAAATCTTCCGATGGGTCAGAGGAGAAGAAAAACATTTCTATCATTCGTATACAGCCCAGGGTTCACGAGTGTTGCGGTCATTTTAGTTACTTGTTCACCGCCTTGAAACGATTGAGACAATGTTTCCTGTTCGTTCAGAATGGCAATAGTTTTAAAACAGCAAATATTTCTTACTAAATAGTCTTCCGTGAACGTGGTCAGTACTAATAAACAATGTAAACCTAGTTTTCTCGATACAGTTTTAGGTTCACTGAATCATATTCAAGATAGTATAAGAGCGCTACCGTAATCGAGAAATTTACGAAGATCGAGTTGATAGAGGATTATGAGCGAAATAATAAACCATGAGTACTCCATAAATAGTGATTACAAATCATATTAGCCGCAATACAACGTAGTTCCAAATGAAGCAAATAATAATAGTGAATGACAGGTGTATACTTACTTTCCGAAAGCGCTGTAAGTTTGCATTTATGATTACCCTGCATTACTTATTTTGATGTTCTATATAACACGACAAGTCTCTTTGGATTGATCTTCAAATTTGGTATTAAAACGGAGATTCTAGAGACAATTTAGTCCATAAATGCAGATTGAAAGATTCCCTTGGTTTATGGTTATATTTTGAAAAGCATGTCCTCGAGAGATATGAGGGAAAAAGCACGCAGCGGAAAGAAGAAAGAGAAAATAGTGGAGATACAAGAGGGCAAAACGAGTGAATCTAAAAGCAGATTGATAAAGCTTTGTGTATCAGGGGACTCTGTCGTAGGGAACGATTTCGCCGAGAACTGTTTTCTGTTGACGAAGCAACCTAACGTTGGTTACAACAAGCTATTCCAATATAGCTAATTTCACTTTATCACACTTGCCATTACTCGGGAAAGTTCGTGTTGCAATTTCAAGTAAGCTTATGGTAGTCTCTTTTTAGTTGCAGGGCTTAATTAGAACGGAAGCTGGCAGAAGAAGAAGGAAAAAAGAAGTGAGACGTAAAACAAAAGTAGGAACGCGATTTGAATTGTACGGGCGGTTTAAAGAGAAGAGTTTTGAAGAGACCAGATGAAGAATATTAAGCTCAAAGCACTGTATATAAAAACCGGAGAGTGGAATTCCGGTTAACTTCATATTCTATCTCAAAACCACATGACACTATGAGTGAGGTTTTTCTGAAAGCTTTACGGGAAAGTAATTAAATACATTGCTCTTTATGGATATTTTCCTATATTAAACTTTTATTGATGTTATGTTCTCAGAGTATACGCCATTTAACAGAGTGCTGTATGTTGGATATCCAATGCATTAGGTCAATTTCGAAAATTAATCTGATCTAAAAGATAGTGTTTTCCATTCACAATAGAATACCATTCGTGGTTCTTAGGATTAGGACTTCCGGATCGCACTTTTTAAGCATAAACGAGCTCTACGAAAGTCTTGAATGTGTCAAATGTTGCGTCCAGTTAGAAACAGAGAAAGCTTTGCGGTCCCTTTCTCGCCCCTTTTGGGTACTCTGTCTTTGTATTCCCTTAATTTGTTCTCCCATTCCTCTTCTTTTACTGCTGCTTTCCAAAACTTTATTTCAAATTTTCTGATTATCGTGGACTGAATGCGTTGTTCCTGGTACGAAAATTTTGTGCTGAAACAGTTTGTGCTTTCTCCGAATTCACATGACATAGAAGAAACTTCCAAGCAGCGTTTCTTTCAGGTACTCTTTCTAAGGGAGAACCGTAAGTAATCAACCTCATACTCATCCCCCCCCCAAACTAACATAAATTGTAATTGTATTTCGCTCTTGTGCCAAGGACGTCCTTTAGTAAATAGTGTCTCACTGCAATCTTCTCATATTTTGATGTCAACTCCCCATTCAGACAAACTTTTCTGAAAGACTTCTGCTGCTTTCAATGTGCCCCAACTTTCTCAGCGAGTGTTGTAGATTTATGATTTGCAGAGGAGTTATTTCGCATCTATGCTTATAAGTATGAGAAGGTTGTCACTGAAAAATTGGAACAATAACGCTTAGAAAAAGAAGAATGGGTTATATAATTCCATGAAGCATCGTTGAAATTGCCTTTCCAAAAAACAAAAACCAAAAAAAAAAAAGTTTTAATTTAGTCTTTACACGAATCCAAATATTGTATTTGTGACATCTACAGGAGCTCTCATTTCGAAGTTTGTCCCACTGGCTTCTGTGGATGTGAAAACACAGACGCTTTATATTCAGATAGAAATACGCTTACATTTAACACCTCAGAGAATGCTATTATGTACTGTATATATTATACGGATGTACTTCGTTTATACATATTATTTTCAATTAGATAAAAGGACATTTGTCAAAATACTTGATGTAATTTGTTCCTTTTTGTCCTTTTAGCTCCTTTCCTTTTTTAAAAATGAAATTTGTTCCTAAAAATCTTTACCCTGGTGATTATGCAAATGGCAATAGTGCATCTAACCAATACAAACAAAAACCGTAAGTTTATCACAATCAAAGAAGTGGAGGGATATCTAATATTAACGATAACTTTGTACTACTTGAAACATTGGAATACTTTATGTATTTGATTTGTAAAGTCCCAGACACCAGAGGTTTTAATGTTTTGTTTTTGTAAAGAGCATTCGGGGGGATTTTGGTGGCGTGCATTTATATAGTACGGTATTTCTGCTGCAACTAGGAGGTAGCCCTTCTATGGTGTATATGTAAGAGAGAGTTTTCTGTTTTGCTCTGAATGTTCAGTTTTCTATCTTGTAATGGGAACTCTGTACAGGCATTTCTAAATGCATTTGATTGTGATCTTATGAGTATTTTGAATCTAGATCTGTGTTTGAGGTTTTGATTGACGTGTTCTCCTTGTATCACTTGGCTGTGTTAGGTACAGATGTTGATCAGAAAAATGGAAACACCTGTAGTTGGCAACACGTCAGATGAATGGGTTGGCAGTGGTGTCGTGGCGCCCGCAGCGCCGGACCGCTGGTGGTGGTGTGTTAGGTCGGTCTCCATACTACGTCAGGCGCAGTGGAACAGCAGTGTCCAGTGACTGCAGCAGACGGAGGTAGTGTAAAATGGGAGACCTCTCAGATTTTCAAAGAGGGTAAATTGTTGGTGCGCAGTTATGTGGAGTGAGTGTGACGGCAGTGGCTACTGTGTTAGGTGTGTCGCGTGGGACAGTGTCGAAGGTGATGACGTTCTACACAACACACGGGAAAACCACATCGGGGAAGCGGAACAGTGGGCGGAAGAAAATCATGAGTGACAGGTCACGCCGTGTATTAAAGCGCATTGTCACGCAGAACCGTCGAGCCACTGCGGAGCAAATGACGGAGGAACTCAATCAGCACCTCCCCCACCTTGTTTCGACAATCACAGTCCGCCGCGAATTACATGACATGAACTTACGGGGTCGTGTTGCGCGGGCCAAACCGCTCATCAGGGACCATAACGCTTTCGCACGCCGCAAATGGTGCCGCGACCATGCAACTTGGACCGTTGAGGACTGGAAACGTGTGATATGGTCCGATGAGTCATCCTTCACCCTATTCCCAACTACGGGCTGTGTTTATGTGTGGAGAACACCCAAAGAAGCTTATGATCTGCAGTGTCTCCGCCCAACTGTGAAACATGGCGGCGGCTTGGTGATGCTGTGGGCCGCCATATCATGGTTTTCATTGGGTCCTGTGGTCACACTTAGCGGACGAATCACTGCCAACGATTATGTCGCAATTTTAGGAGACCACTTGCATCCTATGGTCCAGATGTTGTTCCCGGAGAATGACGCCGTGGTTTGAGGAACATCGGGGTGAAGTTCAACACCTCCCCTGGCCCGCCCATTCCCAAGATCTCAACATAATTAAACATCTGTGGTCCGTCTTGGAAACACGACTCCGGCAACGATTTCCACCTCCATCCTCTCTCACAGAACTGGCCGATGCCCTGCTCGAGGAATGGTGTAAAATTCCACTTGCTACCAATCACAACCTCTATGCCTGCATCCCACGTCGCATCAAGGCTGTTCTGAAGGCGAAAGGTGGCCCGACACCATATTAATCTGGTAAGTTGCAATTTTGTTCAGGTGTTTCTATTTTTCTGATCACCATCTGTATGTGTTTGATGAATATATCTCTATTGGTTGTAGTAAAACTATTAAGTTTATTTTCTAGTATAACTGTGATTTTATTCTGGATAATTTTTGCTTTCTTAGTTGTATAATTATTCTAAAGACATAGGTTACCCACTTCATACCGTTCTGGGTAGCTTTGTTGTTTGAGCACTGTACTTGTATTATTGCCTCATTATTATTATTTGCTTGTGTGTGTGTGTGTGTTAACTTAGTAAGCGTGTGTGCGTATTTCTTCATTGCAGGAGTGATTAGTTAGTAGCTCCCAAGGACTTTTTTTTTTTTGTAAGATTCTGTGTAAGTGTTATTACTAAGACCAGGGAGATCTTATATAACAAGATACTGTACGTATACTCGCAGCAGCTAGAGGTAGTTTCTCTAAGATACGTATACTCACAACAACTACTGGTTGTTTCTACTACTTTTGACCCGGAACAAGATTAAGCCATAATATCTAAGCAGCTCTACACTATTTTTAACGTTTCCTGACACAGTGCTCTTTATCTTACAAGGAAATCAAATATTCTACACTACTACCTAGGGAGAATCATTATAGGCAATTTCCTAGGCAGTTGTCAGGGCCAAAACAGGACCACATTGAATTTCTTCTCAAGAAGAATCAGAACGAGACAGGAAGAAATCCATCGTAAAATATAAAGAAACATTGCAATTAAACGCCATAAATACAGTAACGAAAGAGGGAGAAGTTCATTGTAAAACGAAGAAACAGACCACTAAACGCCAGAAAAGTCAGAACGAGAGAAGAAAAATTAATTGAATTCATTGTAAAACAAAAAGAAACACATTAATTAAACGCCAGAAAAGCAGACCGAGAGAGGAAAAAAATAATTGTGAGTCATGAAGAAACATACTAACTCTGAATGCTATGAAAACAATACGAAAGGAAGAAATTCATGGTACTGTAAAACATTGAAACACACCACCTAAAATGCCATAAAAGCAAGAACGAGAGCGGAAGAGAAATTCATGGTAAAGAAAATCTAAATGGCATAAAACAATACGGAGAGAAAAGAAATTAATCGTAAAACAAAGAAACATATGAACTACACGCTACAGATAGTATACAACGACTGAAAGACAAATGCACTGTAAGATTAGAAAAAACTAAGAACAGAAGCATTCTAATTATAAAATTAACATCACAACTATCAGTGATGCTGGTCCTTTCTCTACCGCGTCTAGCGTCTTGGTCTCACGGCCTGCCTGTGTAAAACGAAGCTTTGAAGTTCCGCAAAAATTCTTTAGAAGATGCAACGTGTTATTAACTTCTTTGAATAAAATAGTAAATTGCTACAGGTTCTTCCCGTCTTCAAAATAGATACACGAATTTTCAGAGAACGATGACTACAGAAAACCCAATATTTTCCGTTTTATTTGATCCTTAAAATTATGTATTTTTTTAATAAACGAACCTTCATAATTATAATTTTATAGCATATCTTTCCTAAGAGAGGTCGTTGGTCTTTTAGATATTCATTGCTTTAGAACTTCGTTTCACGACAAAAAAATGTCAAAGTATGAGACATATCAATCAAAATTATATGCACGCATTACTGTAAAATTATATGCACACGAACACGTTGAAAGCTAGCAGGCTTCAGTCATACGATACAAGAACTGTTCCGGTCAGTCAAAATCATTTGTTGCTCTCTTGAAGACTTTAATGCAAGGTTGATGATTTTCGGCTTTTATTAAAAGTAATAATCTAGATTTACCTGACGAACAGTGTTATTTCTCTACTTGTACAGTTCCTTATAAAAAATTGTGAATTTCCTTGGGAAATTTGGACACTTCTCTCATGGTCAGTGTTTGAATCATTCTTGTCAATGATCTTAGGTTACACTGTCAATGTGCTGAAAGAATTCAGGTAGTTTTGCTGTAGAAAACTGTTTGATGAGCTTAATACTGAGTCATACCCTCTTTATCAGTTATCCTGCCATTTTCCACGTTACGGTTATACGCCAGCTGCCAAAATTATTGTACAATTCTCTCTTTTTTTTCTTTTCCTTTTTCCCTTCTTTGCCTAAATTACGTCATAGTGAAAACGCGTTGAGGGATACGTGTACTATAGAATACCCTTATCCAGCCAAGAACAAATATTTTTTGTTGTTGTTGTTGTTGGGAAGGGTCCTAATACTATAAGATACCTTTTTTATGTAGTATTGTACCGATGTAATTATACACTCTGTAAGACGTTAAGTGATTATTAGGTACTGACACCCATATTCTCAGAAAAAAAAACTAATAGAACGAGATTATTTTTATAAGAAAAGAAAGAGTATAGATGAAGAGTAAGATCAAATCTTTGTGCTACATCAATAATTTCTCTGCTAAACAAGTATAGTTCTATTAAGGAAAAGTACAAATGTATGTCGAAAATGAAAATGAAATAAAATCTTTGAGTTTTACGTCCCAAAGTTATGTCGGCTAGGTTAAAGGAGACGATGACTATGAGAAATGAATGAAAATGGTGGCATGAAGAGAGTAGCTTGAGTTGATTTTAAGTTTAAGGTTTCTTTCTGCAGCGAGCCTATATGAGAAGGGACCTACTGATTAACGTGGAATCCGGACTATATGAGCTCCCGCCGGGAATCGAAATGAAGAGAAGAATGTAGGAGAAAACGGGAGAATTCTGTGCAAACCCACCCTCACGGCTTTGTCCACCAGAAAGTTCACTTGGATCGAATCCAGGACCCCTATATACCAGAGGTTGAAAATTTGATGGAGATCTTCGCGTGGTTTAAGAGTTATTAAGTCACAAACATAGTTACTTTCATTTTAATTTATATAGATAGATAGATGAAACAAAATATTTGAAAAAAAGCTTAGAAAAAAATAATGGTTGATGTCTTCTATCTTGTTAAGTAAGTTCAAAGCTTGGTTCGATCGAGAATACTACGAACCAAACCCTCTAACGAAATAGAAACTATGGCGAAAGAGAAAGTAAGACAGGGAAAACTTGTCTGTAAGAGTAGTAAGTACTTCCGACTTCACAGCAACAAAACGGGAACAGCTGGTCCCACCTGAATTAACTGCTTCTCCAACTGAAGTTTCCGGTCCCTTTTTCTTCTTCTTTCTCTTTTGCTTCTGTCCAATGTTCAAATCCCGCTACTCTTCCATCCTGAAAAATCCTCTCTCTTTCACCTTTTCACTCTCGCTATACTCTCTTTTTCTCTGAAAAGAACTTTCATTCGTTGTTCCTGAGGAAACCTAAAGAACGCCGATGGAAGAGACGACGGACGCAACGAACAAAGTAAAAGAAAAAAAGAGAAGAATGAGAGGAACATTCGAAAAGATAAGTCGCTCCATTTTTTCCTCCCGTCTTTTGTTTTTCTTTCTGGTTTTAAGTTTTTCGTTCTTTTCGTTTCTGGGGAACGAGGAGGTACTCCTTCGAGAATTCCATAAACTCTAAGAAGGAATCACATCGGTCACGTTGAGTTGAGCGGTTCACAAACTTGCTAGAGCAAGAAAATACAGAAAAAAGAAAAAAAGACGCGAATTCGAGGATGGTGAGTGATTTAAGACAGTTTTTTCTTCTCTAAATGTCTTTTTGTTTGAAGGAGTTTTTATACTGTCATTCTTAACACCAGATGAAGTAGTCATTGTGCGCCACCTTTAACCTCTTTCTCTCCATTTCTTGTTCCTATATCTGTAAGGATCAGAAAATCAAATGGTGCATTTACATGTGGAAAACTACATCTGTAGTCTTAAGTATTTCGCCACGGGGAGGCTATTTTTGTATCATCAAACATTTATTACTCTTTACCATTCGACTTGATATTCATTTGTGGGTCCGCCTGTTTGTTCTGCGATAACTATCCTAAAAATTAATTCAATTTTAATGAAATTTGAAATTTCGAGATATTAGAAATAGGCCTATAACGTTGAGCTTAAATAAGCCATGTGTCTATTACATAATGTGGGATTTTTCCCCATCATCATCATTAACATCATATCAGGTCAGCAATCTTTTGATGAGTTTGATGCAGCATTCTGACTATCCCTACCCTGCGCCAGACTTTTAATTTAATTGTAGCTTTTTCTTCCCTCTATCTTTCATTATTTGGTTCATATATTTGAATCGTGGCCTTCCTCTAGGTATTTCTCCTTTCCCAATTCCCTTCATAGCTACTAACGCGATTCCTCAATGACTCATAATGTGTCCTGTGATTAAATATGACACAAATTTTATGTCCTGATTTTCACATCTCCAGCTTCAGCCATGTGGGATATTATTTTTTTAAAATACGATTTTAAGAACTTTACCTGAAAGTCCCTATTTATTGTTTATGTATGTCATGCTAGTATAAGTTTCCCACTTGCGGAAAGAAGTCATTTTTTTTATTGATTTTAAAGCATTTTTTTATTAAAATATCCTTCTTTTTTTAAATTTTAGTATGTCCGAGCTCCAAATTTGATGATTCATAACTCGAGAATCAAAGTTCTTCATTTCATGTTACAAATCAGAGGATAATGATAGAATAGCAAACGTATGTAATATTTCGTTTTGAGCTAAAACAGTTTAAATTGGTAGTTTGCAGATTATTATTTCTTAATAGAATCTGGAAGAAAATAGACTGCAAAGAGATATTCGAAAAAAAAAATGTTCTCACTCTTCGAGTTAAACTAAAAGAAAATAAATAAAAAAATAACCTCCTACAGAGTCTGAACAGACAAGCATCGCTTTGACAATGTATTAACCCAAATCGCATGAATATGGAACCTCTTTTCACTATTTGTACAAAGTGCTTTACTGCCTCAGTCACATACGACTGCGTTTGCGGCGAATAATTGGAAGTTATTTCACAAGCTTGTATAGCAGATCAAGGTCTATCACCATGCTAAATGATACAGATTGGTTGAGCTCAGTTGGTATTTTTTTTTTAAAAAAATCAATTTAATAGTCAAAATCTCGGGAACAAAAAACATGCACAGCATAATATTTCATATGTAAATTAAGCTTGTCGAGCTCTAATAGCACGCCAAGGGAGATTTAGATCGAATAAGTTTGGTTGAATGGGTAAGATGCCAATACCATCTAATATACTGTCATTATTTTTCAGGTAAAAATCAGTGAAGGACAAAAACAAGTATACTGTCCAAATTTCAGTGTTCTTAATACGGAGATTTCGGTTGGGCATAAATGTATTTGTCAGACATAAGTAATTTTATACTCTATTTAGCACATTGATTACTTTAGGGATTGAGATTGTATGCGTTGTATAATTAGTTGCTCATTGGTAAATTTAAGTACACAACAGGGCTTACATTTTTACCCATCATATTAGAGTGTTCAACAATTTTTGAAAAGTTAGATATGACAGAGAAACGAATACAATGCCCCTATTGAGC
Organism: Thermobia domestica; assembly: GCF_964235325.1. Classification (NCBI taxonomy): domain Eukaryota; kingdom Metazoa; phylum Arthropoda; class Insecta; order Zygentoma; family Lepismatidae; genus Thermobia; species Thermobia domestica. The sequence goes on from NC_137468.1 coordinate 98,704,864, forward strand.
TGAGCGAACAGAGTCATTGTGCTATACTACGCACATATTTTTGAGGGAGGGGACTAGATTTTCCATCATCTTTGAGCAATATAAGTTTTTCATATAGATCACCAAGGAAAATCTTATGTTGAGATTTTAATATATATATATATATATATATATATATATATATATATATATATATATATATATATATATATATATATATGAAGAAGTTCATGACCACAGAAACAATTTCTCACGATTAATCCAATATCATATGCTGTTTAAGGAACTTGATGAAACTTTGCACGTTGAAAGACGTCATTACTAGAAGGTTTGAATTGAGTTGAATTTGAGTTTAATGTGCCTTTCAGCAGCGAGGCTATATGAGACGGGACCTACTGATTTACGTGGAATCCGAACCCCATGAATTCCCGCCGGGAATTGAATCCGGGTCTCCCACGCCAAACTAGAAGATTTGTATGTTAAGATGTACATTCTAGCATTTTTATATTACATTCTATATTAGTGAACTTTTTCATCTCTTTTTGCATTTCAATTGCCATTCCTTAGCTGTATGTATGACACAATACAATAAAATGATAGATTGTAAAATACTAAAATCTTACCTAATATTGGTCAAGATTGTGCATCATATTAAACTCACTCACGAGAGCTTCAATGAAATTACAGTATATATATTGAAATCATCTTCAGTTTTAAAGAACTTCCCAATTTTATTATTGCTACTGAGGATGTAAACATTTCCACGGAGGAGAGTAGATAATACCACTGTTGTAACTGAGATACCCAAACTTTTTTCTTAATTTTATGAAGTTCTTGATCTCTAATCAGATAACAGCTCTCCTCGTGTTATAAGACAGGACGCGGTAGCTCAGTGGTAGAGCGCTTATCTCAAGTGCATGGGGTTCGTGGTTCGATTCCTATTCAAGTAAGTTCGTAGTGGATAACACCATGTACGAGGGTTTTCTCGGAGAACTCCCGTTACCTTCCACTTTTCATTCCACAAATTCTTCCATCATCATTCACTTGAATTAATTATCCATCTCTCTTAGCATAAAAGGCATTACGTGGGACGTTAGAATAAAAGATTTTCAAAGCAGGACCGGCCTTGGGCCGATTGGACTTATTGCTCCCAATTGGGCTCTGTGCCTAAAGACTTTTGCACTAGAGTGAAATATATTCTAGTCTTGTCAAGTAATTCTAGTGTCTAGTATTCTAGTCTAACAACAATACATAGCAAGTTGGCTGGAAACTTGGAGCCGATCAAATTTATTCCCAATTCGGCCCTGCATCTCCTAAGCCCGGCCCTGAAACGAGAGATTTGGGTTTTGTAACTACTAAATAGAGTTGGAAGCATGTCGGATGGGGAGGTAATCTGCTACCACTGCTCAGAGAGCCAGAGAGAACTTGACAGAAGGTTGGCATATCAATGTGGCTGGGGAATAGAATAGTTGAAGCTCATAAATTTACGAATAGAAATATCAAAGCAACAAAGAGGAAATTGTCCGTACTCTTTTTCTACATTCCTAGAAAAGAACGTTTTTTAATGTATAAACTTAAATGATTCTTGCTTTATTACAGGTATACTTTGAAATATATGCAGCAAATACAGTACACTCATGGTGGCTAAATGAGATGTTAACAATCCTCTAGTCAAAAAAAAAAAAAAAAAAAAAATGGTACAGCGTGATCCGGAAGTGAGCGTACCCCTAACTGACGGTTTTAGGTTTTACCCACAGGTGTTTCGTAACATTGCTTGGTATTGTCTGGCAACATTGCAATCCATGTGTTCATTTGTTTTCTGCTGTTTACTGCCTGGTAACATTTATTTGCAGTGAAATTGGAGTAATCAACAATATGTGATCAAAGTTTGTGCATCTTTACTAGCTCCCTTTGCCTGGCCTCCAAGAAGTCCCGATCTGACGACACCAGACAATGCTCTCTGGGGTTACATAAAGCAATAAATAAGAAACACTCGATATCACATAACGCAGGAATTACGAAGAGCTGTGGAACACGCCTTCACTCTCGTGACTCCGCACTCCGGAGTATCTCCGCGAAATATCTGCGAGAACTTGGCGCAGAATTCAGCTATGTTACGACATGGATGGTGATCATACCGATGTTTATGACTCCTAAGACTCTTAAGACTGCAAGGTAACTGTGTACAGACATTCTACCATTACTAACACTATACTGTTGAAACTAAAGGGGAGTGTACGCCCACTTCCGGACTACCCTGTACAATTTTAATTACTGATTATTTAAGAGGGCGGCACGGGAAATACTTCCTTCCCCTTACAGATTCGAAATTCTCCATGCGATATTTTCGAAACAGTTCATAGCAATATTTTTTGAAGATTCTGAAATAGAAAGTTCTTTGTCGTATGGCGCAGATCGAATCACAGAGGATATATAAGAGTATAAACATTTTGATTTTCTCTTCATAGATATTGATTTCTTAATAGAAGGTATCACACAGAGACATAAACAAACAGTAATGTTGCTGCTGGACTCTCACTAAACCATGGGTACTGCAGATGGCACACAACGCTCTTTTCCATTAATTCAGGCGTTAGTTTTTTTTTTTCAACAAAAACGTAGTGCAGTACACACGTAGGCCAACTTTTTATTAAGAAAACCCTTGATCCTCTACCCAAAACACACACATACTGTACTATACGCCATTTTTATAGATGGCGAAATTGAACATTTCCTCCAAGCAAATGTTACTCCACCGCTAATATACTGTAGTAGAGGTTATTCGAAATACTGAAACACTTCCGAAGCAATTTTCTACTTCTCCATAACACAAGAATGTCAACAAACTATCACAACCCAATTATCTGGGAAACATATCGCAACAACACTACTAGACAATTTTCGTAAATCCATTCGAACTAAAAATCCTTATCAGACGAAAGTCCTTATCACATCATGCACATATGCAGCAAACGTAGTTGAAAATATGAAGATACTGTTTTATGAAATATACAATATGCGCTTGCAGTGTTGTCTACTGATTATATGAGGAAAACCGAAAATGTAATGCAAAAACCGTCATTTCAGGCCAAGACCTACTCGAAAACCAGAGTTAATCTCCAAATTTTAATGTCTTTTTAAATTCAGTGGCCCCAAATTAGTGAAGTTTAGCTAGTCGTATTTCTGTAACATTTTGTGTGTTCAACAGTTCTATGTGAACGTTGCAAGAATAATAGAGTTGCAGCTTGCGACTCACTACAATGTAACGCAACAAATACTACATTGTCAGTCTGAAGGTCGCAGCCTTCTAATAGAGGTAGCTATGGCTAATCATGTGATTTGTCCTTTATTTAATGGCTTCCGAATAAGGAAACATTATTGAAAAGCATTATTTAAAGTAACATAAGTATTTTTAAGATGGCACAGAGACGAACACCAGTAGTATGCATTTCATGTATTTTGAATCACATACATTATATATTGTAGTAGGAAATTATAGATATTTATTGAAATGAAATAAAACCGTTCAGTTTAACTCTCACGTTTATACCTTTCAGGCTAAAGGAGACGCATGATTAAGTCAAGTAACTAATGGAAGAATTTGTGGAACAATAATGTGGGAGGAAGCGGAAATATTCTGAGAAAACCCACATACATGGTGTTGTCCACCACTTGGCTGAGGTTCGAAATAGGGGCCCAACGCACCAGAGTTAAGCGCTCAATCACTGAGCCACCGTGTCTCCTAGATATTTATTAAGATATTAGGCATTATTTTGATAGATAGTTGATTGATTGATTGATTGATTGATTGATTGATTGATTGATTGAACTTTAATTCATTTTCCTTCACCAAAGTTATAGGAAACAAAATCTAATGCTTAAATTAAGATCCGAATCAATCTTTCGAACTTTTGTCCAAGGCTTATATGCATACTGGAGATCAAATCCGAGACCGCGAGAACATAAAAATGCGCGTTTGAAACTTGTTCACGAAGAGATAAAATACTACTCTAAAGACAAGAATGAAGCGAAGATATGAAAGTAGTAAAGAAAACAAATAGTAAGATTATATTGTCTATACAGTACCTTTGTAAGAAGTTTGGTTTACTAAAAATTGTTTACTCTGACCATTCTTATATCCGGAAGACAAACATTGTCATTAACTACCTAATGGATCACTATGAATTTTGGCCAGGGTGTAAATGGTCAAACATTAGAAATCAAGTTCGTAGATGAAGATATTAAAACCGGATGTGGTAGAAATCAACGATTTCCGGTTTAAACGTTGGTCATTACAGAGCAGCGAAAATGGTAACAATAGAGAGCAAGAAGTAGTTTCCTGCAATAGAATAACCGTCCCAGGAACACATGTCATCTTCATCTTTAACTTTTTACTAAAACCGGAAGTGATATGCATTGTCTACAACTTCCGGTTTCAATATTGATCTACATAGAGCAAGAACAATAAGAGATAGTGAGAAGCGATTTTTTAAATCAATTTAGTCTTAAAAATAGGAAACATCTTTTGTCTTAACTCTCTATTTAAACCGGAAGTGTTAAAAATTACAACTTCCGGTTTTAACGTTAATCACTATAGAGTGAAAACGAAAACAGATAGCGAGAAGCGATTTTTCTGGAATCAATTAAGCGTCCAAAGAATATATAATTCATCTCCACTCTACCATTAATATTTCTACTAAAACAGGGAAATCCATTACCACTACCAGTTTCAATATTAATTGAGAAATTATCAGACCATACAAACAAATGGACTTCATGTGGTGTACACGTGACACTAATACTTACTAACATCACAAGTTATTTCGAGACGAGACTGAGACCAAGACAATCAACGAAAAATTGAGGCTAAACCGAGGCGACAACTTACAACTCGATACGGGACCGAGATATACGTACTCTCGTCTCGATACCATCTAATTTTTAAGCACCTCGCGTTCCCATAGAAAAAAAAAATAAGGAATTAAATTTTGAAAGACAGCCCATAACTTAAATAGTTTGAGAATTTAAAACGAAATGAAATCTGCGTTACGTTCCCACTAATATAAGCTAAAAGAGCCGCGTGATGAATGCAAATAAATCAATGAAAAAATTAGTAACGAGAACGAGATAATGAGATGAAATTGGAAATAGTTGAAAACACTAATAATTTTAATCAATCACAAACTCTTATACATCGACTGAGGTTGAACCACGCTTACTTTGGCCAAACATTTCACTCTAGCAACAAGTTTACTCATTTGTAATACTGCATCAGATCAGTTTAAGAGAGGACTGCTCTCAAAGGGAATTTTGTAGAAGAATAGATACTCAAAAAAGGAACTTCGAGAAATCCAGTTACAATAAGAATAAAAGAAAAAGAATCTTTGGACGCTAGTATAAGTTTTGATTTGCAATTTCTTTTCGCTGTCTCGAATTTACGAAATGGTATATGTGTATATGTATGTATGTATACTCCTCTACTGGTTGACTACACATTCAGCAACCACCAGTAGTAACATCCGTAGCCAGCTCGTCTTTTCGTTTTATTATCAGCAACTCTTAAAAAGAGGCACTTGGCTTAGGTTACAGCAGCAATTTGGGTTGGATTCCACTGATGAGGTTAGCCCTTTATACCGCCAATCCAAATCACTGAAAATCTCCCCCCTTCCCCTTCCTTTTTGCCTTTTGGGTGTGAATGCCTTCTCAGTGTCCTCTAACAGACCTACTTTGCCGTCGTTTAATCAATCGATATGGTTCTCCTCAAAGCCATGCTCCTGAATACTAAAATTCTCTGTTCTCCTTCTTTTTCTTTCTCTTTTTACCTCTCTACTGTACGTTCCCTTCTCCATTTCTTTCCACGAATAGTACAATACAAGAAAGGGAAAATAAGAAGAGGAATGCTACGGTTCACGCATTTATTCAGTAAGCCACTTCTCCCTCTCTCTCTTTCTCAGAGACATCCGCCCTTTTTCCTACACGCAAAAAAGAACTACGTCTAAAAGCTTTTGGTCTCCAGAATAGAACGCCACTTTTCTTACTGTATGCAAATTCCCTCCTTCTGGCTTAAGAACACCGTTTTACAGAAAGCCGTAAAATGCAATTGTTTTTGAACACAACGTGAAGGTAATAAAATTGTTATAATTCAGTTATATTCCTTTCAGATACTTTGTGTAAATGTGTGTTCTAAAATTATAAGTAAGTAAGTAAGTTTCGTTTCACGCTGTAAAACTACGATAAGCTTCCATTACTATGCGAATTCATTACTGAAACCGGAAGTAGAACTTCCGCTCACGACAGAGGAGTAAGACCTGATCTGCTTTTCGGACCACGAATCCATACTGCAACCGGTTACTACTTACCGGTTACTACTTACTTGTTAGTTGTTACTACTTCTGGTTTCAGTAGCAAAATAAGAACTGATTAAAAATATTTTCCTGGTATCATATATAGGGTGTTCTAAAAGTGGCGCCTGTGGATTGCAAATCAAAGCGAAAAATATATATTTATGTATTTCCCAGGTCGTTGTATGAAGACGCAAGTTGCACTACGTGGCACTGTCGCAAATAGAGAACCACAGAGTAGGCCTACCAGTCCATCAAGTAGTTACATTGCTTCTTTCCAGATGGCAGTGAAAGTCAATGGACGTTGACATAAACACGAGTTATTAACGTAACAATCGATGTAACTGCATGATTGATTCATAGAGCAATGGAAACGGTTCGAAGTTAATATGCGACATTGTCACATAGTGAAACATTTGATTCCCCATAGTAGCTGAAGAAGGCCATGGAGGATATAACATTACATAGAATTTTCGCTTTATCTTGACTTGAAGAACAGCGCTCTGTTGTTCGTGGGCGCCATTTTTAGAATACTCGATATATATATATAAATATATATATATATATATATATATATATATATATATATATATATATATATATATATATATATATATACAGATGGTGATCAGAAAAATGGAAACACCTGTAATTGGCAACACGTCAGATGTATGGGTTGGCAGTGGTGTCGTGGCGCCCGCAGCGCCGGACCGCTGGTGGTGGTGTGTTAGGCCGGTCTCCATACTACGTCAGGCACAGTGGAACAACAGTGCCCAGTGGATGCAGCAGACGGAGGTAGTGTAAAATGGGAGACCTCTCAGATTTTCAAAGAAAGCAAATTGTTGGTGCGCGGTTATGTGGAGTGAGTGTGACGGCAGTGGCTACTGTGTTAGGTGTGTCGCGTGGGACAGTGTCGAAGGTGATGACGGCCTGCACAACACACGGGAAAACCACATCGGGGAAGCGGAACAGTAGGCGGAAGAAAATCATGAGTGACAGGTCACGCCGGGTATTTAAGCGCATTGTCACGCAGAACTGTCGTTCCACTGCGGAGCAAGTGACGGAGGAACTCAATCAGCACCCCTCCACCCTGTTTCGACAATCACAGTCCGCCGCGAATTAAATTACATGAACTTACGGGGTCGTGTTGCACGGGCCAAACCGTTCATCAGGGACAAAAACGCTTTTGCACGCCGCAAATGGTGCCCCGACCATGAAACTTGGACCGTTGAGGACTGGAAACGTATGATATGGTCGGATGTGTCATCCTTCACCCTATTCCCAACCACGGGCCGTGTTTATAAGTGGAGAACGCCCAAAGAAGCTTATGATCTGCAGTATCTCCGCCAAACTGTGAAACATGGTGGCGGCTCGGTGATGCTGTGGGCCGCCATATCATGGTTTTCATTGGGTTCTGTGGTCATACTTAGCGGACGAATCACTGCCAACGATTATGTCACAACATTAGGAGACCACTTGCATCCTATGGTCCGGATGTTGTTCCCGGACAATGACGCCATCTTCCAGGATGATAATGCACCCATTCACACAGCTGGTGTTGTTGCAGCGTGGTTTGAGGAACATCGGGATGAAGTTCAACACCTCCCCTGGCCCGCCCAATCCCCAGATCTCAACATAATTGAACATCTGTGGTCCGTCTTGGAAACACGACTCCGGCGACGATTTCCACCTCCATCCTCTCTCACAGAACTGGCCGATGCCCTGCACGAGGAATAGTGTAAAATTCCACTTGCTACCATTCACGACCTCTATGCCTCCATCCCACGTCACATCAAGGCTGTTCTGAAGGCGAAAGGTGGCCCGACACCATATTAATCTGGTAAGTTGCAATCTCGTTCAGGTGTTTCCATTTTTCTGATCACCATCTGTATATATATATATATATATAGAGAGAGAGAGAGAGTTGTTTCATCCTATTCTCTTACAATAACGGTATCAACCAAGTAAGAAACGAACTTTCACAGGACAGTTTTTACAGTTATATATATATATATATATATATATATATATATATATATATATATATATATATATATATATATATAAATGTCCAAAGCCTGTTTGGTAGTTCTGGAGTAGCATTAGGGGGCTTGATTTAATGTGTTCATTTTCAGTTACAAAAAATATTTGAAATTTTTATTGGGTTAATGCAGCGTTTCTCAACCTTTCTTCCTCTGGGGCGTGGTGGACAAACACTGTGCTCGTGGGTTTTCTCGGGGTTCTCCCGTTTCCTCCCACTTTCTCATAATCACCGTTTCCTTTAGCCTAACCGGCATAATCGTGGGACGTAAAACTTAGAGATTTCATTTCATTTCATTTTAGATGCAAAAAACAAAATTATAAAAAATATATACATGTTTTTGAATTACGAAACAACTATGAGATACAAAATGTGAGAGACAAGTGTGACATCAAGTTGTTTGGCGATATATATATATATATATATATATATATATATATATATATATATATATATTAATTTTCTGCTAAAGATAATTTCTTTGCGGAAGATCTTCGAAGACATTAAAAAAATGTCACGACATGTCTGACACGTATTCGCGACACAGCGTTTGAGAAACGCTGGGTTAATAAATAAGTTGTATGAAAATATTCCTGAAATTGACCGGAAAGAAAAAGATGTAGCTTTCGTGATACAGTATTATGAATATTTTGGAAATTAAAGAACTTGTTTATTTCTTATTGGATCCATTATGTGAAATAATTTTCAGCTCATTCTCATTCTTAAGTAATTATGATACACATATCAGGATTTGTCTAGAGCATTTCGTCGGAAGATCACAACTATCAAAAACTTAAAACGGCCACGTCATCAAAAGAAGAAACAATGAATGATCATTCCCGGAAGAGAAATGAACACATTGTCAAGCACAGGGAATGGTCACATCATCAAAAACTCAGAATGTTCATATCGTCAAAAGAAACGGTCAATTCCTCAAACACCTGCACTTTCAGGTGATTGAAAGAAAAACAATATTAGGAATTATGTACTATTTCAATCAAAATTTAACGCCTACACTTTGGACACTGTTTGGTTTAACGTCCCTTTACAGCACCGGAGCTATAGAGGTGTGAGTCCACACTTTAATCCAAAACGCATGAGATCAAACTGGGAATTGAACTTAAAATCTATTGCGTTGAAAGTGAGAACTTGCAATTTTGTTACAGGAGAAATTCTCTTTGGATAATAAAAATATTAATGCTCAACGATATAAATTTAATAAACATACTTTTTCAACAGAGATCATGTTAACTAACCAAGCGGTATAGACGTACTTAGTTCTCTTGAATGAAGAGTTTTGTTGGATTGTAATTAGACCATGGTGACAGATGTCCTCTATCCCCTTTGGTTATACTGTTATTGTAACGCATGTGCCGTATCCAGATAGTGCATCCTCAACCCTCTCATCTTCCCTCTGGTCCCCTGCAAATGAAAGCATTAATCACGAAAACATGTTTACACCCGATTGATCATGTTGGCTACTTCAATGACACGTTCCACAAATGCACACATCACATTGGATTTCATTGTGCTCCATTTCTGGTAATCAGCAAAATCCTTCCTCTGTATTCTGTTGCTTACGAAATGTGGTTAAGAAATAATCCCAATACTGTTTTATTTATTTATTTACGCATATTTTTGGGCAATACCAGCATCTATGGCTTTAAACTCATCACGTTTAGGAGAGACGTCACTTGACGAGCCCACTATTCTAGGAAATTGAGAAGAACGTGAGGGAGGGGAAAGAAGGAAGCAACCTGGGACCATTATGTTAAGTACCATCCGGGCATTTGCCTGGTGTGAATTATTTAAACCTTACTCAGGATGTCTGGCCTGAAAAGGCTGCTACACATTTCCGACAGAGTGTTCCTACCAGGAATGAAAGCTGGGACCGCTTGCGCCAAAGGTGGAGGCGTTTAGCGACAACGCTACGAGGGGCCACAACCACCATTTTGCTTTTTATACGTGTATATAAAACGTATTTACATATATGATAAGTGCTAAAATGAATTTCAAATGATTTCCTAGCAAATAGGAACAAAATGAAATTTTCAGTTTGACGTCTCACAATGATCTCACTTTAGACTAATGTGACGATGACTAATACAAGTGAATGATGATGAAAGAATTGGTGGAATGAAAAATGGAAGGAAACGGGATCATACCGAGAAAACCAACGAACACGATGTTGTAAACCACATATTTGGCCGAGGTTCAAACCAGGGACCCCACGCACCAGAAGTAAGCGATCTATCACTGAGCCATCCTGCCCCCTCAAATCGAATCAAGAAATTTGGATAAATTCCAAATCGAAGTATTACATACGTAAATAGTCACCATAAGCAGATTCAATAATTTCGTAATTCTAACCAGGGATGGGTATTTTTTCTGACCCTCACACTCACTTGCCCCCACCCTCAAATACTATCGACTTCCTCACAGTTACTCAACTTCCTTGCACTCATATTACCTCATTCTCATCTTTACTTTTACTTAATACCTTATCTCTCTCATACACTCACTTGCCTTCTTCTCATTTACACTCACACTCGTTCAGTCAGCCTCGCCCTCAAATATTATTCATGCCTTAACCTCACTCTATTTCCTTGCACTTGCTCTAATCTGCCCTCACCCTAAGATAATATTGATGCTCTCATACTCACTTGCCCTCACTATCATGTACCGACATTAAAGCAAAGGCTGGTCGCAAAATGAATTAGGGTGCCCAGCTCTGATTTTGACACTCATAGTTTCAAAGTACATGAAAGTTTGACAGAAATATTCCATACATAGGTCTAGAGGAAGGGGAGACAAAGTGAATATATGAGGCAAAGCGAATAACGTAATTTACAGTCAATTGAATATAGATTACAGAAAAAAATGACCAACATTATAACGCCACTAGTGGAAGAGGAGAAGGACATTAATTCCTAATGTCTACGTGCTTTTGTTTTTCACGAAAGAGTAGAAGAAAAGAAAATATTCGCATTTTACAAAAAAAAAAAAAATAAATAAATAAATAAAATAAATAAATAAATAAAATAAAATAAAATTAAATAAAATTAAAAAATCACAGGGTAAGGTTTTTAAAACCTTTCCCTCCTATTCCGTAAAATGTTTGCGAACACAACATGTTTGAATAGTGTGAGGTCCTATATTTATTACCATATTTGAAAGTAATCGTAACTACAGTCCATATGCTGTAGATATTATTTTGTTTCGTATGGTAGTGTGGCAAAGAGAATAATTTTAGAAAGGGCAAAACGAATAGCGATTCACTGTCAAGCAATCTCTACAAAAGAAGAGTGCGAAGAAGTGTAGCAAGTCCACTAAGTCTACTGAAGCAGATACTAGTGTACTTTACGTGAAAGAACTACCAGAGAAAAGAAGGAAATATACCGATCAAGATATTTCCACAAGAAGAATTATTTTTGCTGATGCTATAGATATACCAAGTACATATGGAATCACAAAGAAAAAATCACTTCCAAAATCTTCAGAAGAAGACTATAGTTACCAGTGCTAGTTTTGTCATGAATATTATTTAGCCACCTTCTGAAGAGTGTATAAAATGCTCTATTTGTCTGTCATGGTTTCATGAAAATTGCACTGATTATGAGAGTCAAGACATTTACGTTTGTGATCTGTGCAAATCAAGCATTTGATGTGATATTCTAAACCCTAATTTGTTTTCTTCAGTTTATTTACTGTTACGCAGATTGTTGTCATTAAAGTTACTTTAAATTAAAAGAAACTAGACACATAGACCGCTGCCTATTTGATAAGAAGTAGACCTATATGGATTTGAGCTCTTTAAATATATTTAGGTATGCAAGCCTAGTACAGATCCAATTTCATATTTAATTATATGTTAAGCACTTCAATACTCTTGTATGTCAAGCAGTTCGTTCAGGTGGTAGTTCTTTATTATATATACATATACATACACACACACACACACACACACACACACACATATATATATATATATATATATATATATATATATATATATATATATAGGGTGTTTCAGAACAACACTGACAACGTTTGGGAGGTAATTCCTGACACCAAGATAAGACAATACGTATAGACAAACCTGGGTGCACAAATGCTTTCTTTCAGAGTTACAGGCTACCGAAAATATGACAAAATTAACTTCAAAGGTCCATAGCTCCAAAACTATGGGATCTATCGTAGTCGGGTCAAGACTTTACTTGAGAACTAATATGTGCCCTATACAAAAATCCATGTTTCTGAATTCTAAGGTACTCACGCAACGATTTTTGTTTGAGGATGTTTGGCTACGGGCATATAATTTGAAGTACTTACCAGCTACCTCTATAAAAATTGTTATGAAACTCCCGCCTTCGTAAATGGAACTGTAACAAATAGATATTTCTTACCGTCCCTTTCAAAATTTTCTTACAAAGTTATTTATTTGAAAACAGCATTTGACTGGAGAGTAGGAAATTTCCAATAAAGGCGAATGCTCAAAGTGATGAATATGATTTACGTAGTTCTTAGGCTTTCAGAGCGGTACGTTTTCCATTACCAATCACAATCTAAGGAGATCAAGTTATTTTCCTAATTTACACCTCTAAATACTGTGGATAAAATGTAGTTAGTTAAAAAGTAGCAGGGGATGGGGCAGAAATAATTAGATGATTTAAATATCATGCCTCGCCGACTTCTTTGTAGGTGGCGGAGTGAAATCCACATTGCTGACAAAAGCAGTTTAGAGCCATTAGTCATCAGGCAGTGTTGATCGGAAGAATATTGAACTTTTGCTTCCAACTCTAACGCAGCAAATTTTTCAACGACATTTGAGATTGAAAGGAATGGAAACGTTCCAACGCGACAAACAATATTGAATTGGATCACATAGTTGAGGTCTAATGCATCTATTATCGACAAGAAACCTCATGGCTGCCCTCGAACTGTACTAATATCGGGAAATGTACACTGAGTGGCACAAGCTTTTCGACGTACAGCTCTTCGTTCTTCATAGGACATTGTCAAGTTATGCAGGAATCGCGGCGTTTTTTCGATTACATTTTCTTGCAAAATTCAATCACTGTTTCAAATCACAGCTTGCACCATTTGATTGAAAAGGAATAAAAGTTTAAATCATCATGTAAGATGCGTCAAATGGTTGTAGGAGTTAAGTGGAAGGCGGTTGAATGGCAACGAGCAGAACGATGAGGATTACATGGTAAATTCTCATCGTTCTGCTATATTATTTATAATATATATATATATATATATATATATAGAGAGAGAGAGAGAGAGAGAGAGAGAACCAAATTCAGGGGGGCAATTGCAGCAGCATCATCTCAGATTTTGTTTAGGTGGACAAGGTTCTCCGGGAAGAGTTTCTCGTTTTTTGTTGGTATATACAATTGATTAAAACATATGAATTACTCAAACGCAGGGAGGGTGCAATTACCCCTTTTGTCTTCCTCCAGATGAAACCCCTGGGCAGTTGCGACTCTGACATATAGGCCTAAGATATTAGGAATATGCGTTCATATTATTTTCTATTTATTAGGTTGTTGGTCAGTTACAAGTGCTAACTCTCAAGAATCACTTTTTGCCGGTCTTTCCGTTCGACTTCCTTGAACGCTGGACTCCCCTACTTGAGTTTTAACTCACAGTCGCGGTGGCTCAGAGACAGAGCGTTCATCTCTGGTGTATGAGGTCCTTGGTTCGATCCCAGCTAGCACCAAGTGAACTGTGGTGGACGAACATCGTTTGCGTAGGTTTTCTCGGGGTTCTCCCGTTTCTTTCCACTTTCTTCATTCCACCATTTTCTTGATTTCTCATCATCACCGTCACCTTTAACCTATCCGGCATAACCATGGGGTGTAAAATTTAAAAGATTTCGAGTTTTAACTCCCTCCCCACCTTCCCAAGTATGGACAGCCCTACTCAGAACATCTATAATCCCACGAAATTGCACTTTTTTTGTGCTTACCAGTTTCGGTTAATACTAAGAAAATATACACACTTCTTTACATTTTGTCTCAAAACCGTTCCGCGCTTACGGTATACGATATCCATTGCTTCCTGAACCAAACAAATCAACGGTTGGCAACGGTGGATTGGGTAGTCAAAACACGTAGGTCTTCTGTAAACAGAATGGTTGGTTCTCATGTAATTAGATCGTATTTATATAACTTTTGCGATATGTGATTTCTAGAACACTGGAGCATGTTTTTAAAACGCATCTGCAAATCTGTAGCGGCAACAAGCATAAAGAAACAATGAACTCTCATTGAGTTTGAAAACGCTTTAACTCAGTAAGTACGCCAGAAATTTTTACTTGGGGGGGTGTTCAACATAAAAGGGGGGGTGCTCTCAGAATAGTGATATAATTTTTAAATAAACTCAAACAATTGTTACGCAACTATTGCAATACTACTACTACTACTACTACTACTAATAATAATAATAATAATAATAATAATAATAATAATAATATCAGCTCTTCGCAGTGGTAGGTTCAATAAAGTAAATTCACACATCTGAGAATTTATTATTATTATGAAACTAAGTAATACAGTGAAACCTCTCAAAACGGACATCGGTGGAACTCGATTATTTGTCGGTAAATGAGAGATGTCCCTAAAAGGAAGGGTTCTCTTTCGTAACACCAACCACACATATTTATGGAATGGAACAATTAGAAAGTTTGTCCTCTTATGAAGATGTTCACTATTGAGAGATGCCCGTTAAAAGAGGTTTCACTGTATTAGGAATTATCCTCCACTATATTCCCAGTAATTATACTTGAATTGATTACATACGAATTATTGTAATTATTTTGCAATATTCTGCTATTATTTCAATTTATTTACCCCCAGCCAGTTTTAGTGGGTGATTTTTTCCAAAATATTAATTGGGAAAAATTTCTCTCGTCCCATGCTGAAATCACATTCGTTTAGTAACTTATACTGTACATAGTTCCAATTTCATTATTTTAATTTCTAACCCTGTTGTCAACGTTAATTGTTTTAATATTATTTGATCTCTTTATCTCTGTTCCTGCCCCTTCCTGGCTACGTTAATCGCTCTGAATATCTTTCGTAAGAAAATTATTCATTGATTTAGTTGTTTTCCAGAAATCCAGTTTTTCAATTTACAAATATTTCGTATCTTTCTGTTTTGTCTTCTTTAATATACCCTAATTTTAATAATCCCTGGGCTCATAGTGGTCTGGTCGCTTGTAAATAGTTGAAAAGTGACCGAAAATGGCCAAAAGCACACGAAAAAGTGACCAAAATCTCATCATTCCCCTTTCTTTCCTTTGTGAATTTCTCCATCACCTCTCTCTTTGTTTGTTGTTTTGTTTCTTGTTTACTTCTTTTTGAGCTTCCTCCTTTCTTAGGTTTTCAAAGTAAGCTTTGTAGTTACGGTAAGCAGACTTAGCAGATGTAAAAAGCTTCTGAGTAAGTGGAACCAGTTCTGGCCTATTTCCGAATTTCTTCATCCTAGACATTATATTTAACTTCGCACTAAGAGTTCTCAAAAACGTGAAATATTCAAATTCATCACCTACTCTTAAGAAGAACATACAAGAAGCATAACATAAGACGAACATGATGAACCACACAGACACACACACACAGCGTTCAACGGAGCGTTAACTATTACGAAAGAAAACTAAAAGATTATTATGATAGAAGAAAGAATAGGCACAGAAGGGTTCTCAATCCCACCTTGAGAGCTTAAGCATCCACCAACCGTCCACTGTGCTATAGAAAGAATAAAAGCTGAAGTGAGAATAAAGCTGACTGTTTCACATGGGACAGCAAATACTGAAGCTTTCAGAAGAGTAAGAGTAACAAGTTTCTGCCTTTTTCCATTTATTTTTATAATATTTTTCTTAGAAAACTGCCAATGCAAAACATAAATCACACAAAAAAGTCACTTTACCTCTCAAAAAAGTAACTTTTAGTGACCAACTTGAAAAAAAAAGTAAATTTTAGTTAAAAAAGTAACTCGCCATGAGCCCTGTTCCACTCAATGAATTTACGTGAATAAAAATATAGTTTGCAAAAAATTAAGCTAGCGCCAAATGCATTTCTGCATAACACTAGACTCAGTCTAAAATATATATATAATTCTTACTTCGAGTGATCTCTTCATTTCTAAAAATGTTTTGACTACACCCTTCTAACGTCCGTCCGTTGATACAGCACTTGCAGAACAGGCTCGAAACAGCCACCGAGCTTTGGGGGGCCATGAATATGTTAGGAGAGGCCAAGTCATTAAAATTCTCTTACAAATATCTAAATTGTGCATTTTGTATTGAGGTCTGGAGGCGACATGAAAAATTAAGGGAGGGCCAGGACCTCCCTAGCCTCCCTCTGGTTGTGAGCCTGTTGCAGAGTAGCACTTACCAACTGAATCTGGTATAGACTTGTTACTATAGGAGGTAAGTGAATGACCGCTCAGACATTGCCAATTTCAGTCATCTAGATCTGTCCATCAACCTCTCTTCTCGGAAACGACCGCGGAGCCCAGGAGGGTGGGTGTGAGCGGGTCTGTTTTGTCAATTGTTTCGATCGAAACACCCCCGAAACAATGAGGTCATGTGGCTCTCGAAGCCGTACATGAGAACGAGGTCGCGTCGTATTTTGAAGTGAAATAAATACATAAATAAGAATATTGCCTTCTTTCCTAAACGATAAAACTTTTTTAACTTTATGTAATAAATATCTTATATGATACTGATTGATACAGTTGGATTTGGGGGAGTATTCCTTTTCCATCCAGGGGTGTGTGTAAAGAAATTTGGAGGGGTGTTAGGGGGGGGTTGGGGGGTGTAGATTACTCCCTGCTTTAACTTTTATCACACAACACTACGGCAAAAATTGCAATTTTAAAAAAAAATGCTATTAGACACGGAGTCGACATACCCCAAGCTTTGCTTCTTCTCCCCACAAGTTTTCTGTCTCAACTCTAACGAACAAACGAAGTAATCACGTGGATCACTTGAACATATCACGGAAGAGAACGGATAATATTTTGATACATTCTCAGATGCTTCTCAGATATACTCTGAACTCTGTTTAAAGTGGGGTTGATTGTATTTCTTGTGGTTTTTGAAATTGGATTAATACAATAGGTCTCCTTCTCCGTTCGAATAGCTTTGCGAATAATTTACATAGTAGAATGATATAAATTATGTTACACAGCACATTTACAAAATTGGCAATAACAGAGAAATTGTCCACAATACTGGAGTGGCGGAAAATAAGACAAAAGTTATAGTGAATCCAGTACAGTTAGATAACATTAATATGTACTTAATAGTTGTGAAAGGTTAAAATTCCTTACAGTTAGAAGTACGGTACACTGGCTTGCGTTTCCAGAGAAACAGCCGGAGAGGTAAAAGTCAGCAAATGTCATTGTGACTCGAGGCATGAAATGTGCTACTTCCTACATGAATAACTGTACATATAGTTAAGTTATATTAGAAACGAAGAGAAGGATGTTGGAGTCTTAAATATAGGACTAACCTCGTCACTTTATATGTGACAGAGAGACGGAAGGAGAGAGGGAGGTCGGTTGACAAAAGCTTAAGAATGCTTTGTTCGTAGGTTCACTAGACACAAGCGAAGTAGCTGTGTGTCTCAGAACCGTAGATGCGCTTTACCACAACAAAAGGAGGTTTGAGCTAACAAGCCTGGCGAGAGGAGTAACATGTCAGTTGATGGTTTTGGCTTTCTAAAGATTCAAAGGCGGAAAACAGAGTGGGTAACTGTGTTGCGTAAGTAAGCAAGCGAACAAGAAGAAAAAGATTTCTCTGCATCTGACATTTGTGTCTATTCTTCTTCTCGGTTGCTGTGCAGCTGGGGAAGGAGGTACTACTACATGTGGTTGTTTCCATTCCATCTTTTGAGTTACTCCCCTCCCCCAACTCTAAACTTGCAAATCATTTCCAGAGAAAGAATTAAAACAATGATAGATTGTTCAATTATAATAACAGTTGCAAACTAAAATTATGTTTCCGTCTAGTTTCCACGACATTAAATAGAAAGATAGCTGGAGTTTTTTTTTCTTTTTTGCACAGTGGCGAAACGAGGTCAACAGCTTGTAATGACGTGTTCTTAAATGATCATGTGTTTATGAGTGTTCATCCATAATGAATAATAATAATAATAATAATAATAATAATAATAATAATAATAATAATGGAGAAGAAGAATTCGCTAATGCTGGTGTAGTAGAATACAATAAAAGTGGTTGGCATAAATATATAGATAGGAAAGTCTAAATAAATATGTTTCACATAAATGCTCCAATTAAATACTGTAACGTTCTTCATGTATACGCTCAGGTAGATCTTTGGTAAAGCAAATTATAGTTTGGATTTTTTTTAATACCGGTTTTTAATATAAAATCTATAATAAACAGTATTTTACACATACTCGTATAGTATATTAATGTATTTTTTTAATATAAGGTTCGTATAGCATCCCTTTGACCAAATGCTCTTGGGAAGGATCCCTCAGTAGCGAACTATGTGAGGAGGTATAGGACACTCGTGTGTAAAATCATATAGTTGTACATTTTCTTTGTGTGAACATCTATTTATGGATAAATTTACAATTTTCGTAGGCTTTTACTAACTGTTCTGTTCTCAAAAATCTAATGAGTTGATAAAAACTACGGTCGCTGTACTATGATTTATCGACCATATCACTAGAAATTGTTAAGCAACTTTTGTTTTAATATGATAAATTGTTTGCATAAGTTGCAGTTTTACTGCATCACAAAATGGCGCAGCTCAAACAGAAATTCCTTATTTCTATATTGAGTATTCCATCAGTAAATAATTGTTGAAACATTAATATTCTTACATTGAATTTCATGATATAAAAACACATATAAAATAAAATCATTTCCAAAAAAATTAATCGAAATAAAACATTTTCCAAGAAGAAATGATAGATAAATTCTGCTTTTGAGGGGCCACAACTTTTTCTGTAAAAATTGATACTTTTTTTTCTTTTGACAAATACAGCCTTATTTTGGTTTGGTTGTTAGGTTAGGTGTTTTACGGGAAATTTAAATTTATACTTACCTTCACGGTTTGTATAGTTTGGCAACAACTTTTGTTTTATACTTAGTTTTGGCCCTTTCCAGCAACATTTCATGATCCTCCATTATACACATTGCATTTCTATTCTAATTACTTCACAGATTACTCACACATTTATTACGCTTCCGTAACAACAACTCTTTTCTCCTGTAAACATTCTGCTTTTTGACCTAGTTTTGCCACCACCCCCAAATACCGAATTTATTTTTAAAATGGAGTTGTTTCGATAGGTGTTGATGCAGCTCTATGTTTTTTCATTTCTTTGTACAGTTCGCGGCATAGAAATCGTTATATAAATTCTAAGTCCAAATTAATAACGAACTCTTGCCCCGTTATCTTAAGCATCCAGAAACACATGTCTCAATCGATTAGTTGCTTCTAGTACTCAATTCAACCTCTCCCCTCCTCCACCTCTCCTTGTCTAAAGAAGTGTGATTGACGTAGTACACTCCTTCCATTCAGCTGAAAAAGAAATAGGAATAAAGCTTACAACGTTATAGCTTTCAAACAGTCTTTTCCATTCGTTTGTTCTGAAATATTTATAAGAGCCTACATATAAAAAAACTCACACAATGTTCCCAGAGCTTCATAAATAACTTAGTTTCATTCTTTCTCTTCTTTAAAGACTGCAAGGTATTAAGATACTCCCTAAGAAATCTATAGAAATTGCCAATAACGGTAGTAGTTTCTTGTGCTTCCTAAAGTCTGTAATGAACGCACAGAGCTCTAAAATATCTACTGAGAGAAATGAGTGTTATTAAATGATTCATTTCATTTCTTTTCAGTAATTGCAAGCAAATGTTCCAGGGGCGTCATTTGGGCAGGATAGGAGGGTGTAATTCCCCCTCCCTTGAGCTTCATAAATATGTATTGTTTGATCAAATGTACAATGATACATTAATAAAAAGTGAAAATCTTACGTCGTCGGAGAATCTTCCCCCCCCCGAATAAAATCTAAAAAGACACTGCTTTTAGCAACAAACCTATAGAGTTACGAAAGCACATTGTTAGAGAGCTTACAAGGGAACCTTCCGAAAATGATAGTTGCAGTGAAAGATGTGGCCTATGCTAATTGAAAGAACTGTAACAGAGATGAGCATTCCCAAAAAATTAGCTGCCCATAGCAATAGGTTCAAGAAATATAAGAGGTGGAAGTTCGGGAAACAGCAAGATTGGACAAGGGGAAAAAGTGCAAATTCCGCAAAAAAAAAAAAAAAAAAAAAAAAAAAAGGCACGGCAAGATACAATGCTGACAAGTGATGTATAGAAAGAGACTTGCCACAGTAGGGAACAAATGAAGGCCACCAGTGGGGTTAACAGTGTTGCCAACTGCAATGAAAAGTACATGTTTTGAAAGAGCACTATATGAAGTGAGTGCAATATTCAGTGTCAACCTGTCATGTAGAACATAAGATATGACGTGCATAATCAGTGGTACAATCTAAGAAAAGATAATAGAAAAAACAGAAGTACGAAAAATACGGAAAAGACAAAGTTGGGCATAATGCGCTACATTTGATCACGAGCTGTGCATATTAGAATGAACAAAATAAGAAAGCACCAACTATGCAGGAAACCGACGTACTTAGAGTCGAAAAGAAAACAAGTTCCAAAGTTGGCAGCACTGGCCATGAAAATCAGACAATTCTAATATAGTTAAGCCACTCGCTTCAGAAAAAGAAAATTCCGGCAAGAGGCATTAGCCTTCGCATCATTTGTACATTCTCGTCCACATTGTACGTGCAATTGTTCGATGAGACAATGATCCAAACAGAAGATACATTTGCAGTCAGCACAACGGAATACTGCCAATTTGTCACACATGGTACAATGATCGCCTGTGAATGTCTCGAAACAGTACTCTAGAGGTGTCGGAACCTTTGGTGGTCTTTCTATCACATATCCACACCTGTAGAAAGCAAACATAATCAAAGGCTTGATCTGCTGTGTGTGCTGTCTGCAGTACTATCACCGCCTATATGATATATCCAGTGTCCCACCTAACTCTGCGACTGAAATAGTTTCAAAGCGAAAAAATGTGACACATCCAGTTGAGCAGGAATGTACTCATGTCAGCGGGCGAGAAACTTCTGTGAGACGCAATTTCCCCTAAGTCCCCCATCATAGGGTCACAGGGGCTAACTTCAAAATTACAAATAGCACCATCGATCTAGTTATTTTTCTTTCGATAAATCATGGAATATGCAACAACACATATCAGAAATATTTACTATATGGGATTTCAAAATGGCCGCCAAAAATATCTGCTCGGTGACAAGAACAACGTGCATTTTTGGCGGCCATTTTGAAACCCGTGCTTCATATGGCAAATGTTTCTTATAGGCGGTGTTGTATCTATTCAGAGAAATATCATCCGCCCCCTGTTCCCATTTGAAATCTTGCGGTTGACCCCTCGAGCCTTATGATGGGGACCCTGGGGACTTGCTTCTTACAAAGATTTCTTGGCCATCGACATGAGTGCCTGGATGTGCCTTTCGAATCGAATTCCTGTGCAATTGGATTTGCAACATCTCTTTTTGCTTCGCAGCAATTTGAGATCACAATGTTCGATGCCATGTTAAGACACAACATATATTTGTGGCGGCCATTTTGAAAAACATGCTTCATATAGCAAATGTTTCCTATATATGTTGTTGCACATTCCATGAGAGAGGTAACACTCGGTCCCTGTTGCCATTTGAAAGTTTGAAGTTGGCTCCTGGGGCTCTATGATGGGGATCCTGGGGGCACTTGCTTCCCACAGACTTTTATCACCCCCTGACATTGGTACATTCCTGTCATATTTTTGTTCGTTTCTCAAATCTTTCAGGTCACAAAGTTTGGTGGGACACCCTATATATTCCCACATACTTCCAAACCATGACATAATGTTTACTTCTATTATAAATTGTTGGCTCAACCCAACCATTTCATGTTCCCCGACTTGGCATTGCCTCAATCACTCTAGCATTGATGCATTCCGCGTGATGCCTGTTGTCGGAATTTTCTTTTTATGAAGCAAGTGGCCTAACTATATTAGAATTGTCTTGATTTTCATGGCCAGTGCTGCCAACTTTGGAACTCGTTTTTCTTTTCGACTCTAGGTACGTCGGTTTCCTGCATAGTCGGTGCTTCTTGTTTTGTTCATTCTAAAATGCACAGCTCGTGATCAAATGTGGCGCATTATGGAAAAACTCCGTCTTTTCCGTATTTTTCGTATTTCTGTTTTTTTATTTTCTTTTGTTAGATTGTATCACTGATTATACACGCGAGATCTTATGTTCTACATGACACTGAATCTTGCACTCACTTCATATAGTACTCTTTGCAAAACATGTACTTTTTATTGCAGTTGCCAACACTGTTGACCCTACTGGTAGCATCCATTTGTTCCCTATTGTGGCAAGTCTGTTTCTATTCATCACTTGTCAGCATTGTATTTTGCCGTGCCCCCTTTTTTTGCGGAATTTGCACTTTTCCCCCTTGTCCAAGCTTGCTGTTTCCCGAACTTCCACCCATTATATTTCTTGAACCTATTGCTATGGGCAGCTAATTTTTTGGGAATGCTCATCTCTGTTACAGCTCTTTCAATTGGCATAGGCCATATCTTTCACTGCAACTATCATTTTCGGAAGGTTCCCTTGTTAGATTTGGTTTCAAGAGCGACGGTTTGATCTCAAGCCATATGAATTCCACATCTGAAATATCTACATATGAGTTCCATATGGACATATCCACATCTGAAATATCACCTTTTATGTCAGTGATCCACAAAACTATCCAGTCGACACAAATATAGGATATTTTCGATTCTTTTTTCCTGTCATCCTCCCATTATCAACACCATGCCAACAAAGGCTTAATTTGGACTTATGCAGTATCCACAGTGTCACTATTCATCTTTGCACACGAATTTGACACTAATATCGTTCGTATTTGACTATTTTTACATGTCACGTTCATCTCTTGGTAGGAATGGTTTCAGTGTCTCGCCCCCACAACTATGGAGGAATTTCAACCAACTAAGTATAATTATAAATTACCTTCTGAAAAACAACAGTACCGGTGATCTTTTTCAAAGAGGAATTCATTAACTACTTTTTCAATATCAATGTATTGCCTTTTTTGCCTTCCATGCTGAAGACTGCCAAAGGGCTAAACTTCATCTGCACTATTGTGCTATGAATATAGGTTTTAGTGGTTTAATTCACTGAATAATCGCTTAGATGTTGCTCTCGTCACAGGAAAAGTGAGATACAGTTATAAAAGAAAATTGAAATGAAATATTTGTTTTACGTCCCACGATTATGCCGACTACGCTAATGGAGACAGTGATGGTGAGAAATGAATGAAATCGTGCAATGAAGAAAGTAGGAGAAAACGGGAGGAACCCGAGAAAACTCATGCACACGTTGTTTGTCCATAAGAAAGTTCATTCGGCACGAGCTGGAATCGATCCAATGACCTCATGCACCATAGATAAAGTTATAAAAGAATAGGCGCCTAAACAAATACGGAACACTACTATCAATGAGAGTTATATAAGATTAGATTTTTAGTTATTTCATTCTAAGTTAATATATCAATCAATCTTGTTCTTCATTATTGATCGAAAACTTAAAGTTGTTGCTGCAAGGACGTGATAAATCCTTTTATAGCTCCTTCAGAACTTCTTTTTCATCTAAGGCTAAAGTAGTTGCATTTTAGACATTGAGGAAAAAAGTGTGAAATTATATAAAAACTTCCAAAATGGAATTACGAAACTTCAATGGCCCCTTTTTGCTGTGGGTCTCCCTCACCGCACTCCCGTTAGTTACGCCACCGTTCGGGGTGCATGATTGCATGATGCAGTTTTCCCCTTTTAGAAATATTTTCTAAGGCAGTACGAGTTTATTTTTACTGCTGTGTGAATTGAGTTGTATTTGCTAGAACTGTCGGTTAAAGGAGACAAAAGATCCTATACTCAAACACGAATCATCTCTTTCGAAGCTCTAATGGAAAACGAAACGAATCTCGTAAACTTGTTACGTTTTTGAAGAGAAAAAGAGCAAAACATTGATTGCACAAACTATAATGGTATCATTTGCATGCAACTTTATAACTTATAAAAGGTGATGGCTTGTTAGGTGAAGGGTAGTGAACGTGATTCTTCTGCTGGTGGTCCTACGATCGAATCTCCTCCATTCTTGTTGCTTTTTCTCTTTTAGCTACACTGAGTTTGTGCATTCCAGATCTTCAAGCTTGAATCAAATCTAATACCAGTTAGTGAATTAAAAGTACCTGAGATTACTTTCAAATACGAGACGTTATTACATGCTTGTCATTAGCTCACCATACTCAACTTTGATATCAACTCTTGCAGCCATCATTTAATTCATTTCTTGACGTGTTTTGTTACAAAATTCATGAATCGTGGCGGACAAAATTGCTTTACCAGTTAATGGTGACTGATTTCGAGAAAATTTGATCGAGATTGTTCGTTTGGTTCAAGAGTTATGAAGTTTTATTTATTTTATTAATAATTCCTTCCCCTGCCATAAGTTCTACCGTCCAAGTGAATAGTTGAAACACTAACTTACAAGAGGTTTACGTCCTATCTGAACGGCGCATTCACCGAGTCAACTTTTGGAATATCCCATTAAGTTAGCTTTCAACGTAGCTAAAGGAAACGTATGTGAACTAGTACATAGATAATATCATAACTCGATAACGACAAGGTTCGTGGTTCGAAACGCGTCTCGGAAGTTGCAGATTTTTAAAAAATTCTTAATTACTCAGTTCTCAAGATCTTTCTCTGCCTTCGTAATTATCTGATGCTCTGAAAAGAGCTCTCCACCTTAATTCGAGAACTGCCTAATGTGATCCTCGCAGTTCGAAACCTTACCTTCTTCTATTTCACAAAATCACAATTTTCTTCATAATACGAATGCTGTCCTATCATTTTTTCTCAAATTCTAAATCTGTGTATATAAATAATTCCTCTCTGTCTCCAAACTTTACTCTCTCTCTCTCTCTCTCTCTCTCTCAATGTCGCCCAGGAACTCATATGGCTTGAGATCAAACCTTCGACTCTTTAAACCAAATGTAAGCTCTCTAACAATGTGCTTTCGTAACTCTATAGGTTTGTTGCTAAAAGCAGTGTCTTTTAGATTTTATTCGGGGGAGGAGAGATTCTCCGACGACATAAGATTTTCACTTTTTATTGGTGTATTACTATACATTTGAACAAGCAATACTTATTTATGAAGCTCAAGGGAGGGGGAATTACACCCTCCTGTCCTGCCCAAATGACGCCCCTGGAACATTTGCTTGCAATTACTGAAAAGAAATGAAATGAATCATTTAATAACACTCATTTCTCTCAGTAGATATTTTAGAGCTCTGTGCGTTCATTACAGACTTTAGGAAGCACAAGAAACTACTACCGTTATTGGCAATTTCTATAGATTTCTTAGGGAGTATCTTAATACCTTGCAGTCTTTAAAGAAGAGAAAGAATGAAACTAAGTTATTTATGAAGCTCTGGGAACATTGTGTGACTTTTTCTATGTAGACTCTTATAAATATTTCAGAACAAACGAATGGAAAAGACTGTTTGAAAGCTATAACGTTTTAAACTTGATTCCTGTTTCTTTTTCAGCTGAATGGAAAGAGTGTACTACGTCACACATACTGCTTTAGACAAGGAGAGGTGGAGGAGTTGAATTGAATACTAGAAGCAACTTATTGATTGAGACATGTATTTCTGGATGCATAAGAAAACGGGGCAAGAGTTCGTTATTAATTTGGACTTAATTTGTGTAACGATTTCTATGCCGTGAACTGTACTAACTGTTTACCTATGTTCTACCAATGAAGTTTGGTTACAAAAGATTTTAGTAATATTTTTATATGCTTTACGTTTTTTAGCCACGTGCAGCTTTCTGTGACACTTTCAGCAATACACATTTATTTAGGTTCCAATAGTAACATTTATGCAAAGTATTGTTAATATTCCAAAGCATAAGAGCAAACAAAATTATGAAACAAACTATAAAGTTGTAAACAATTTATGAATTATCTGCTATGCTCAAAATTGCGAAATCAGCGTTAGCGTGTCGATGGGAGTGGTACCCATAAAGTCCATATTTGTGCTTTTTGTTTTTCGTTAAACGTTAATATTGCTGTAGAATATATTTTCAAAAATGTTTGAAACAAACGCAACTTGACATAGTGTAAAGTTTCTAGTGTTCTAAGGATTTACAAAATACATATATAAGAAGTGAGATCCATTTACGGGGATTTTAATTTCTGTTTATCAGCAAAAATATTTGGAAGATAAAGATTTCCTCGATTACGTGCCGATTGCCTCAGGTGTGGTTTGCTATACCTAGATTTTGATGTAGTTTGCCAAAACATCGTTATTGCTGATTTATCTCATGCCATTATCGTGAAAATTGACATACGATTGAAGCAAGAGCTAAAGCTTGCCAGACGACTAGTGCAACAGTCACATCCTTTATATATTTATTATAAACAAAACATATACAGGCGCTGCGCACGGTTAATGCAATGACTAAATTTGTTAAAACTGAGCCAGGAACGTCCTGTCAATCCGCGGGATTTGAGTTCGAAGCAAAATGTGAGGCCAATGATGGGTGAGAATTTCAAATCCAATACGAGTAATGATGGCAAACAAACTAATAATAATAATAATAATAATGAAGAAACTGGGTTTATCATATGTAGGCTGTGCAATACAATACATACTTGGTATGTCTTGAACATCATTCATAGACTTTTTATAATCAAGTGAAATCCATTGTAACTAGAACAAAATGCATCCTTTATGGAAATTGAATTTAATTTGACTCTAGCACTAGAGGCCTAGAAAGTTTTGAGTTATATAAAGGAATTCTAAGAAACTGGTTAAATTTTTATCATTATCTCTACTATTATTATTGTTCATTGACCCAAAATGATTATTATTATTATTATTTTTATTGTTAAGAAAAAGTAAAATTCTACATCAATTCTTCTTTCTCCAATTTCTATGAGATCACTTTCAATAGAGATTATGCTTACCAATTCGAGAGTTCTTAACACGTAAGAGTGGATATTCTTCGTTATTATTATTATTATTATTATCTGGAGCTATTATTTTTTAAGTCTATTTATATGTATTAAAATACTCATTAACATCTTGCTACACGATATCTAACAACAAAGCACACACGTCTAAACATCCTTCCCCTAAAGCTATACAAATCGACGCTGCTGTTCTCCAGATACAACTATAATAGAAATAAGAAGGATGAGGTAAGCTATGACGGGTATTATATTAGGACAAGAATCATATAAGATCAGTATCCAGTGGTATTCACTAGCTGTAATCCAGAGCTACCTCTTGGTTATATGGTTAGCATACATGTTTGGTTCAATTCTCAGTGGGAGATCATGTGGTTCGGATCCTACGCTAAGATGTAGTTCCACGTTTCATATAGCCTTGCTGCTGAAAGAGATGCTAAACTTAATTCAAACCGAAATCCTACTTGTGAAATCCTTTGATGCTCAGTTTTATTTTGTTGAATGTATTTGTATGACACACTGATTAAGAGTTGAATGTACAAGCTCATATTTGTTTTACGTTAATTTTACAACAAAGGTCGGCCGTGATAAAGGTTAATTTGGATGTCCACCATAGAGTTATGTTTAATGTACCAATTGTTGATGACATTATGAGTGCATCTCAGAATATTAATACGTAGTATATAGTCGTAAAAATATCAAAACTTACAAAATCTCTCAATAAAGTGTTTTGATTCTCATAAATGACTAACTGATTCATACTAGCTTTGCTATATTCAATAGCATACACTAAAATACAAATGCTGAGCAAAGCAACATTTTATTATAAAATAATAATTGTGACAGTTTCGGATATCTAACATATCCTTCTTCAGACACTATTGAAAAAATTGAAGAAGGATATGTTAGATATCCGAAACTGTCACTATTATTTTTATAATAAAACGTTGCATTGCTCAGTGTTTGTATTTTAGTGTAACTCATGAATGAATTAGAAACAGTAAATTTATTACTCTCTTTCAAGTACTAACCTTTCCTGCTATGGTGCCCACCCACGAAACAATCTTGAGTTTTGTTCAAGCGTCAAGGCAACCATCTATGTGTTTTGTAGCAAGCAAATGAGTTTTTGTATTGTTTGAATGAACAGCCAACATTTAATCTAGGCACATTATAATGTAGTAGTTCTGTAAATGTTTGTAATTGTTCTACCAACGAGTTGCCTTATGGCTTTATATTGCTCCGGGATATCAGAAATGTAATAGAATTACCAGTAGACCTACATCAGAATAGCTTTAAATGTCATAAGTTCATCATATTAAACTAATTGGTATTTTATAACTCCTGCTTTTCTTGTGATAGCCCGAATTACTGTTGATACATTTGTTTAAAACTACATAAACGCTGGTTCTTTAATAGTGTAACGTAATGTAAGAATAGAACATTATGCAACACTAAATAATACATGACTCTGTTACGAGCAGAAGTACAATTCTGTCAATTTAAGGGCATGGGCGAAAGTTAACAAACAAACAAACAAACAAAAAAAGACGCTACTACAAGATAAATATGTTTATTCATTGCAAATACAAACGTAATGATGGAGACACTGTTAACAAATCATCTCACCACAACACTGCATTAAATCCGTGGTTTTCAGTTTGTTGTTATTTGTGGCGTACTCTCTTCAGTATATCTTGGTCGGGACTGAAATCCAAGTTCCGTAGCGTGATCTCGGTGCGACGGAATACTTGCGGTGCAGTTTTACCTTCCCACTCCCCATCATAAACGTCCGCAGCCAGCAGAGACCAGAATGCTCTATATAGTGTGCCCGTGGAACATTTGATGGGTTGGCGTTCCGTGGTATGAATGGTACTGAATGTGCTGTCAACCAATCAGTGGTTTTACTGACAATAATCTGCCTAAAATACATGGTTATCACTATGACGAGATGTGTTAATGAATTGAAACAACTTGGTAGACATCTCTTAGTGTACGTGTCGGCAGTGTTTGCTGGATCATTAATTGTATTGAGAAGTGGTTGAGTGACACTCTTTGGTGAAATAATCATCCATACAGTACCTTCTGAAAATTTTCCTTACTTTTGTAGCGTACAGTACCTGGAGTTCCCATAATATCGAACGTGCCCTTTCCTAGCATTTCATCTCCTGAAAACTATTAGCCGGATCTGAACGAAATTTGGTGGGAGAGTAGCCTATCGTCTAAAAAATGAAACTCGCTGTGTCTAGTTACAGAGTTTGGCACGAGACAGGCTTAGCTTGGCTCGACTTCTATGTAATATTTTATTTCTTGGTAACTACTGGGCGGATGTGAACGAAATCTGGTTGGCTAGAAGCCCATCGTCTGAGGGATAAAGCTCGCTATATTTAGTGGCTGAACTAGGCAACAAGGGCCAAATTCTACAGCTTTGCATGCCGATATTTTCAGTTCAATTTGGGTTTTCGGCAGCTATGCTTATGTTACGGCCTCAAAAGTGAGGGATGATGCCATTTGGTGATCACACTACCCGGCGAAGTGAGGACAAAGAAAGGAATGTGGAAGGAAAGAAGAGGCCTAGAACCATTGTTTTAGATACCACCCCGGCATACGGCTGGTGTAAAGGAGACAAACTCAGGAAACTCTGACTCTGTATGAGTGGCCTGAAGAAGCTGTTACATTTTTTCGATCAAGTGGCATGTTTAATACCAATTAAATACCAACTAAAGCCATGCTTCGAAAATTCAAAGACAGAATTAAAAAGCAGTTTTTACAGATAAAGAATTCTTTATGTTAATCATAAATGAGTTTTAAAATATCCAAAGACTTCTTTGAACTCCTTTCAAATCTTTTGCAAGACATTTTGAAAAGTAATGAACTAAAAGTACAATCACGAACAAAAGTGCAATAAATAAGTTTAACGTAGTCCGACACTTTATTACACTGACATCGTTCTTTGTGACACTCAAACCTAGGAGCACGGGAACTTTTTGGACACACTGTATAATTTTACTAGTAGTGTTCCCATTAGTGCTCTTTCAGAAAAAAAATAAATCTGAATTTCCGAAACTGCAAGATCAGTATCGCATCATTTCTCGTTATGCTCTGCTCTTCTGTCACTGTAACAACCATCCACACACTCACTACCTGTTGCTTATGAGGAAGACGGAGAATAGGAAGACGCTGGATATTACTTTACAACTTGATATACCTTAATCTCGTATCTTCTTTAACTTTTCTAGTCTTTTTGTTCCCTTTTTTGAAAAAGTATATTATATATATATCACATGGAAAGAAACTATCATGACAAGGAATAAAAGAAGTTTCATATATATATATATATACTTCCTTGCAAAAAAAATTCTCAGGCGACTTTTATTTAAGATCACGTGATGCAGACTCTACGAAGTTCAGGTGGCTTCAGAAAGTCACATCGTATTTTTTCCTCTGGATTCTTCTTCTTCCTCTTCTTTCCTCTTTCTCTCTGTTTCGATGCGTCTTCTACTTTCCATCCGACATCTTTATCCTTCTATTGATTTCCTATACTTTGCTTCGAAAGACATCCCCTCCCTCAAGCCCTGTGTTCCTAGTAGTATTTTCCATCACAATCTTTCCCTTTTCTCTCTCTCTCTCTCTCTTTCTGAGGAAACAACTCGATGACATTTATAGTTATTTCTTTAGTTGGTATTTAATCACTAGTTATAGCTATGCATTTACTTTCTTAATTTCTCCAAAAAAGTATATATTGTTATACAGGGTGATTCCTATGTAGTAGTATAAATGAAATTTCCGGTTTCATGCCCACGATTATGTCCTGTAGGCTCAAGGAAACAGATAAAAGTGAATGTGAATGATTACGAAACTATTGGTGTAATGAAAATGTGGTAGAAAACGGAAGTAATCCGAAAAATATCACGAATACAATGTTGTCTACTACAAATTCGCATGATTTGGGAGCCGAAATATGGAACCTTTGTACCAGAAATAAACGCATCCTACACAAAAATACTACATTGGGCCTAATATTAACCTATTCTGATCTCTTTTCGCAACATAATAGAAATAAATTTGTTATTCGAACGATCGATCTCATTAATCGGAACTAAATGATACGCATGAGAGTAAATTATCTTGTGAAGTTTACGAAGAAATATTTATAATTCGTGACAAACAGTAACAGATTCAGTGAACTCCCATGTGACTAAGTGATTAGCATACACGCGTTTGTCACGTGTTTTGTGGCCGGCTAAGCAAGAAATTAGAAGACTTATTACATTAGGGTGGATTGCATTCGGGAGGGACAACGCTCCAGACTGAAAAATCAAATATTATGTTCAAAGAAAAAAAAAATGAAATCAATGGATGTGTTCTGCCTGTTTTAATATATAGATCGGAGATGTGGAATCTTGATAAAATCAGACATTTACCGTCTATAGACTACACACAACGAAGTGTTTAGAGATGTATGTTACGGATGTACCTCGAAAGATAGGAAAAGACTCGCATGGATCAGAATTATGACAGGAGTGTTGTATAGTATTTCGAAATAAAGACACTGAAGTGGCAGCATTTTGGACATATTGCCAGTAGAAATAATGATCGATGGAGAAAAGCAATTCTTAGGGATTTAGGATTTAGATTTCTCGGCTTTCGGCATCTATGGCCATGTTAGCCGTCACGCATGAGAGCTGACGTCAAACGATGAACACACAATCCGGGAAAAGGGAAGGAAGGAAGAAAAAGAAAGAATTAGGTAAGAAAGGAAACGACTTCGGATCTATATGTTAGGCATCATCTCGGCAATTACCTAGTGTGAATAAGGAAAATCCAGAAAAATCTCACTCAGCATGGCTGGCTTGAGAAAACTTTCACACTTTTTCGACCAAGTGTCCCTACCGAGAATCAAACCTGGGACCGTTTGCACCAAAGACGAGAGCAAAAGCAATTCTTAACTGGACATGAAGAGACAGTAAAGGATCTACGAAACGTACGTATACAATGTGGTGTGACGAAATCAAGAAGAATTGCGGACTAACTTTGAAAAGAATTGCCCAAGATAGACAAAATGATTGTAGAGACAAGATGGATTCATCTGTCAGTGGATTTACAATGGATGACTATGATGATGATGATGATGTTCATAAGAATGGTCGTTTATAGTTGTTAATCCGAATTCAGACTGAGGTCAAATTGTTGTTTGAAAAGTTCGATATCCCATCCTTTTCGCATTACTCTTATTTTTATATACGTAAATGATATAAAAATTTTGATGCTATATTTTTGTTTCATTTTAAAAATAAGTATATATATATATATATATATATATATATATATATATACACAAAGAAAGGAATGTAACACATTTGGTACTAAAATTCATGATTTATGTTGTTGTCTTTACGTAAAATACATTTATATTAGAGCTTGTTTGTGGAACTAACACAATAATACCTAAAACAAACACACAACATGTAAAATGAAAGCATTAGAAACCATAGCAATATTGATTAAGAATGAAAGAACAAAAAGTTGTTTTTTATTATTATTATTTACGAAGTTTGTTTCGCAGTATCTATGGAGACGTAAAAGTAACTGAACGGTAAATTTATTACTGGGACAACGAGAACATTAAAATGAAAAAAAAAAATCCTGTATGGATGTATGTATTTTTTTTCTACTAAGGTATTCATTTACTCAATGACGTGGGGAATGGAAGCAAAATGACTGATTGTGTTGAATTTACAGGTACGTGAAAGCAAATATCGCAATCTATTTCCTTTATTTGCAGTATTCAATGTGTGAGCATGACAAATACTAGTTAATACCTACGGTTTCTTGTTGTAAGTGCTACAACACAAAAAATGATAAACTCTTATTAAAAAGATTAATAGCATTTAGTGTAATTACTGTAATCCTTTTCACTTTAACTATTCAGCATAGAATGTGCTGCGTTTTAATTATGAAATGTATAAATTAACCCACGACGTGAAGTTGGCTTATTAGTTTGATCCCTGATGGGGTCGCTTCCATGTAGTTCACATCTAATTTTCAACTGTAAGTGTGCCACATATAATTAACGATGAGCTCTTAATTAGTTAACTGAACAATAAAATACACTTTGCTAATGCACTAAAGAAGATTATGTCAAACTTACATTTATGAATGAATCTATACTAGTAGTTGAAGTGGTCAGTAATAATTGTTGTACTGAATTTAATAAACAACTACACTATACTGTACATTACGCAAAAATGACGAAAAACGATTGGAAGATTTCGAAATGTGGGTGTGGAGAAGAATGGAGAAAATTAGCTAAGTCTAGAGAAAACGAATGAAAGGGTGTTTGAAACAGTGGGAGGGAAACAATTTTAAATATTATTAGGAAGAGGGGGAATAGAACGGTTGAGACATTGGCTAAGATGGAACTGTATCATGACGGACGTGCAAGAGGGTATGGTGGCAGGAAAAAGAGGGAAGGGTGAAGGAGACTACAATTAATGGAAGATATCAAAAGAGAAAAATCGTACATGAAGACAAAGAGGTTAATGGAAGACCGTGGAGAATGGAAGCTTCTCAGTTGCGTCAAGCAACCTGCTAATATTGGCAGAATACCATATGATGATGATGATGATGATGATGATGATATACAGTTTATATCCTCTCTCATACCCTAAGTACGAGAGATTTTAATCTCATAATGATACAATCTTTTCTTAAAAGAAAAACATTTATCGTTATCTATTAACATTTTTGTTCTGTCGATCAATTTTAGAAGCAGAAACTATTGATTTTTAACACTTGTGGTTTGAAACGAGTTTTAATGGAGAAGACGAAACGTATTCTTAGGTAGCTGAATGATTCCAGGAAACTATTCCTACATATCTCACTATTTTTGGTCTACGGAGATCACTACTGAAACAGGAAATACTAGTAAATTTTTACCCAATGATAAATATTTCTTAAGGGTTTATGGCGTGTCAAATATTGTCCTCTCAATTTAACTAGTGAAGCACTGAATTGGCTTACTATAGTTACCATTTACAAAAGATTTGAAAATAACTTAAGACATTGTTGCTGCCTTATCAATCTGAACAAATGATACTGTATTTTCCTTCGGTAGAAGAAGCATAAATGTAATTTGTGTCCTAGTTCAGCAACACACCAACTGGGGTCTCTAGAAATAATGAAAATGTTTATTAAGGTTTTAAATTCATAGGGTTTTAACTTCATATTTTCTAGGAGGACGGTAACTTCAAATTTCTTCTAGTGTGCCAGATATTAGCGCTTTCTATCCAAGAAAATGTTCCAAGTTGCAATGCTGTCTTATTCTCGACTGATTTGTACCCAAAGCTCTCGGAATTCAGAAAAAAAAAACCCTCAAAGAGCATGGCACCATATTGTATCAAAACTAAGACCAACTATACGCTATACTTTACTACAATACTTAAAGCACCTGGATCACTTGTAATAATAAACGCTGCCAGAAAATTGCATCATACATTATGGTCCACATTTCATAATTCACACAAACACAATATGAAGGCTTTCTTGATGGACGCTATGTTTACTTTCTTTCCTATATTACACCAATAGGCTTTGATTTCATATCTTCCACACAATTTTGATTATAAGAGACGCGTCCAGAAATTAAGTATCCCTAGGGTAGTAAACACAAAGAAGATACAGTCACCTTAAAACATTTATTGTAACATATACAACACAGATGGCACTATGTTTCAACATATTCATCACCGGAATTCAAACACTTCCTATATTGTGGGATCAACTTTCGTATTCAGATACTATAAAAGTCAACTGTTTGGGATGGGAACAAATGTATGACAGCTATCTGGAATTGTTAATCACAATCAAAATGTTTACCGGATGTGGATTTCTTGAGATGTGAGAAGACACAAAAATCGCTGGAAACACGATAATGCTCGCCCGCATACGACCCATGTGACAATCGATCTTCTGCAATAGTTTCCAGTAAGCAATTCGATAGTGATGAACAATTGCAGACGGCTGTCATATATTGATTTTACTCCCAGGCGGCTGACTTTTACGACAGCGAAATGAAAAAAAGATCCCATGGTTGTGTCTAAATTAAGGAGCTGAACATGTCGAAAAGTAGTGTACCATGTACTGTATCTGTGGTAAAAGATGTATCAAGATAACCGTGTCTCCTTTGTGTTTACCGCCATAGGGAAACTTACTTTCTGGGTGCGACTCATATTTGAGTGTCTTGTGAGGAGTTTCTGGTTTGATCCCAGATCATCTGAGTTCGAGGTGCACAACACGATGTTCGTGGATTATTTCGGTCCCTCTTTTTCACATTTTACTAATTCTTTCATTGTTATTCACCCTATTATTAGCTTAAACGGCATTAACTGTGGGACATTAAATTTTTATTTCTGAGTGTCTACATACTTTTGAATTACTCTGTATATTTTACAACTTAGACTTGAGTACTTCCACTTGAGAATACAGGAACCAAATATTTATATACTTGTAATTTACCCTCCACAAATAGGGTACGTAGGTGTTTTGCATGATACAAAATATCAGCAAATAGCGCAACCAAATACAATAATACAAGTAATGTTCCAAAACAGTGATAGAGTAGATAGGTCAATAAATACGATATTTATCCTGTCTGAGAAAGAAAAAAACTGATAGTAGATGAAATAATTCGGGAAAGTCTACTTTACAGTACAGGAACAAGCGTTCCGGAAAGCTACATACAGAATGGACCTACGAAATAGGAGTAATATACAACTGCGAGTGGAAGATAGGGCAAAAATAAAGATGCGAGGTTCCTTAGACGTTCCGAATCATCGAACAAGTTGAACCACCATCATATCTGCTAAAGAAAACGAAAACAAAAGAATTTTCTCTGTATGTTTCGCATTGCGGTATGAACCAGATTTGTGTTCTTGTATTAGACAGTATGCAGTTCTCTCTTTCTCTCTTCCTAGTGTCTTTTTTATCAGTTGTACTTTCTCCCCTATAAAAACATAATCTTTTTTCCTTTTTCTTCTTCTATTCGTCGCGACATGTTGCATTTTTGGCCTTCCTCCCACTAGACTGTGTGCTACGATCAAAATTTATGAGGCATCGTATTCCTCTTTTCTGCCATTTGTAGCATATATACACGAAAGACCAGCAGGAAAGAGAGTCGCCTCCCTTAGTTTTGTAGCACGCAACTGCATAGGATACAAGCATGGAACACATTTTATTCAATTCAATGATCTTTTGTTCTTGTTATGAATGCAATAACAATATTTTGTTTACTAATTAGAATAATAGACATTAAATGATTATAACATTATTACGACGTTAGGACATTTATGATCATTGTTTACTAAATAAGCATTTATTTAAATAAACAAGCTTTCACTCCTGTAATTTATTTATCTATATTTTGACTGACTGACTAATCAACGCCCAGCCCAAACAGCTTAAGTTAGAAACTTGAAATTTTGACAGTGTATAGCAATCGTGACGTAAGGCACCACTAAAGAAGAATTTTTGAAAATTCAATGGGGAAGGAGTGGCAGTTATTATAGTAAGATGTCCATATCTCCGAATCTCTGAAAGGTAAAGACATGGAATTCTGTATATGATATTCCCATTTAAAATAATTAGGCACATGTTTCACCACTTCTTAAAATATTTTTCCCAGAAGGGAAGAAAAAAGGTGGAGCTGCAAGTGTTAAATAAGATGACCGTATCTCGAAATCCATGAAATGGCTTAGATACATTAAGTTTGGTATTTATGATTTTCATTTAAAAGTAACTGAAGACGTGTGCCAGCGCTTTTTGACGTTTCCCTTACAAGAAAACAAAAAAGACAAAATTGCTATTGTGATAATAAGATATCTCGAAATTCCTCAAATAATCAAAATAATTAATGACATGTTTAAGCGATGTTTGGTGTTTCTATTAGAAGAGATGAAACGACGGGAAAGAAACGGGTGGGAGTCGCAAATGTTATAATAACGTGGCCCTATTGCGAAATTCCTTAAGACAATAGACATGTTAGGGATATGAGAAATAAGCTCCTTACCCAAATTAAGTTGGC
This sequence comes from Thermobia domestica, assembly GCF_964235325.1. NCBI lineage: Eukaryota > Metazoa > Arthropoda > Insecta > Zygentoma > Lepismatidae > Thermobia > Thermobia domestica. Next base: position 98,742,482 of record NC_137468.1, read on the forward strand.
ATATGACACTAGGGTGGGTCGTTTTGCCACTTTTTCTTCGGAACGAAATGTAATACCTGGCAAAAGTGGCCAATCCACATGGACATTTCAGGTATAGATTTTTTTCAAATCAGATAATATCTTCTGTGAGAACTATTGCATCAAAGTTTCAAAATTTCACTGAAAATTTCAAAAAATACCAAAATTGTTCATTTTTTTTGTTATGTTAAAGTAAACATATTTTTGGGTTTATACGTGCCAGATGCTATGAAAACTGACATTCCAGTCTCAAAATGCCAGTTATATGCCCTTGTAGAGTATAGGGTGCCTCCTCTGGGGCCGGAAAAGAGGGTAAATTCAGTACAATTAAGCGTTTCTACAACAATTGTTTTCGTCCTTTCCTTTTCCTTCGGAACCTGCTGGACCAATATGAAGATGAACGTGACAATTTTTTGGAGATAATACGTGATGTTATCACTACGAGCCGGAATCCAGATTTTACAAACGCGACATGCAGGCTCTGGTTCATCATTGGCAAAAGTGCATAACAAATAGTGAGAACTATGTGGAAAAATGAGTCTGTTGCTGAAGTATTGCTCTGTTTAACGGTGCTGTTGTTAGTTATGTATCTCCATTAGTTTCCATAAAAAAAGGATGCATTACTTTGGGAACGACTTTCGTAGATTTGACTGAAACTGTTATGATTGCTCAGAGATACAATGTAAGCGAGAGGGCTGCGGTACATATAACAACTGTGCTTCAGGCAGCTTCAAAGGCTGGAATTATAACTTCTCAAAAATCTAGCGACATAAAATCTGCTTTAACTGTAGACAGGAACAAAATAAGACGTGTGAAACTTAAACTTGCTCGGAATTTAAAAGAAAGTTCTAGAAATGATGATCCCATTAAAATCCTATACTTTGATGATAGAAGGGATGACACTAAAACACACACAGGCATCGTTAGAGAAGAGCACTTATCACTTGTGGCTGAACGTAACTCTCAGTACGTTGGTCACGTGACACCATCCTCTGGCTCTGCACATGACGAGACCAGAGCTATTTTCGAATGTATCATGAACCAACTCAGAGTTGGCTTTGATAAAGTTGAGGTTCTTGGGTGTGATGGAACATACACTAACATGCTTGGAATGGAGTTGTTCTTCGAAAATTAGAGGAACTTACAGGAAAACAAATGCAATGGACTATTTGTCTCTTGCATTTTGATGAACTGCTGTTCCTAGCTCTCTTCACGCATATTCACGGCGCTTATTCAAGCCCCTATTCTTACACACGTCCCATAGTTTCAAAACTATCTAACTGTGAAAAAGCTTTCAATGTTGCTATTCAAACCAATAAAATGTGACTTACCTCATCATAGTCCAGAAGAGCACAGTAAACTCAGTACGAACCTGAGGTGCTTGTTCCAGATATCTCAAGCCATTGACTCCAGAGCATGCCCGGAAGAGCTTGTTTCTATGTTCCCTGGCAAACTAAACAAAGCTAGCTGGTTGACTAGTGCAAAAAGAATTTTAACATTGTATATTGGAACAAAAAACCTACCAAGAAATTAATAGAAATTGCGACATTCATACTTAGAGTCTGTGTGGTTATGCAATGCCGTATCAGAACATAGTCTTCCATTGCTGATGATCCTCTCACGTCTTTGAGGCCATTCAAGGTCTAGGTACTTACCAAGGGAATACCAGGCTGTAATCCGTTCATCCATTCAGACAAATGCGTTCTTTGCACTCCCAGAAAATTTCTTCTCGCCATGATGACTGATAGTCGACTTGCTGTCCGACAAGATGCATTACATAAGATTCTTAGTGCTCGAGAATACGAAGCAGGGAATCTCCATAACTCCATTAGATATAACATCATTCCCAGACTGAATTTTGAGGCAAACGATTACACTGCAATGATCTTATGGGAGAGTACTGATGTTTCAATAACTGTACTACCAGTAAGTTCTATGGACGGTACCAAACAAACAGCTCATGGTCAAACTTTCACTTCCTGACAACACTGTGCCAGAATGGTCCTTCACCGTCCATCCGTGCCACACGATGGCAGTAGAACGGATAGTGAAATTAGTCACTGAAGAAGCCTCCCGAGTATGTGCCAGTGATGCTAGAGGCGGAATAATCAGGTCAACCTTACTTTCTAGGCAAGCTGAGTCTAAATTTCAATTAAAGTCCCAATTTGTGACAATTTTTCCTGACAGTGATTAATCAGATCAGTTCATCCGGCCCAACATATGGTTGGTTGATTGGATAGGCCTAGCAGAGGAGCCCTAGGTGCAGCCACCTCTACATGGTGGGCTCTGGGTCACTTGGCCAGGCTATATTGCCAGGTGAGCGAGGAGCTGCACAACCGCTTAACTGTACTGAATTTGCCCCCTTTTCTGACCCCAGAGGAGGCACCACTATTCCCCCCAAGGGCATATAACTGGCATTTTTACACTTGAATGTCAGTTTTCATAGCAACTGACATGTATTTAACCAAAAATATGTTTACTTTAACATAACTAAAATTAATGAACAACTTTGGTATTTTTTGTAATTATCAGGTAAATTTTGAAACTTTGAGGCAATAGTTCTCACAGAAGATATTATCTGATTTGAAAAAAAAAAATCTATACCTGAAATGTCCATGTGGATTGGCCACTTTTGCCAGGTATTACATTTCATTCCGAGAAAAAAGTGGTAAAACGCTGCACCCTAATATGACACAGCGCTTCCGGCAATTCCACCACAGCATTTTTCGAAATTTCATGTTTAACAAGACAACGAAGAACGTAATCAAAGGCCGAATATGAGATGTGAGGGCATAGTTGGAGCAAATACGGGGCTTTGTGGGCGAAATCCCCATTTAGGTGCTCCTAGGTGACTATAGGGAAGAAATTCAGGCTACTTATAGTTTTCAAAATGTGTATCCTAAGGGAAGAGGATGACTATAATCTGTTTCACGTAAGCTGATAGGAAAAATAAGAAGTCCCCCCACCACCACGCTCAAGTACAGATGAATGTTGGTGTTCCGTCTTCCACCATCAGCCCCCGCACACGGAAGTATAGAGTGTATCTAAATATGTCTAAATAATAAATTACAACTTTCGTAATAACACTATGTATTTTAAAACACTTAATTACATTTGCCTGTATTGGTGAGGTAAGTAACACGTATTATTATAGTGGAGATTTTATTGAACAGTTGTATTGTTTATTTTTCTTCTTCTTGGCAGCCGGGCTTGGGACATAATGTTGGAATAGCAAGGGCTGGTAGGGTTGGTTATTGAATGGGTGTTTACGTATTAATACAATAATTTCATCGAAATCTGAAAATGAAACCTTTATAAGTTTTATGTCCCACGGTTATGCCGGTTAGGAGAAAGGAGACGACGATGATGAGAAATGAATGAAACGGTGGAATGAAGAAAGTGGGAGGAAACGGGAGAACCCGAGAATACCCACGCACACAGTGTAAAATCAAAAACCAAGTTCAATATGTATGGGTAAATTATCAGAGCGATAAAATAATAATAAAACCTGAAATGCTGAAATCAAAAAACACTTCTTTCCTGTCTTATCAACAGATGTTCTTACATTAAAAAGAACAAGGAGAAAAATATATACACTGATAATAGTGTTCCAATAATAATTTTGTTTGCAGAACCTCTCTTGCAGAAGAGGGAAAAATGACATTTTATTGTCTTAAAAATATTATCGGTCTCCATTAATAGGATTAATCATTTGCAATAATTAAGTTGCAAGAAAGAGACGGTTATGGCGTGCAGAATATAAAATGAAATGAAATCTTTGAGTTTTACGTCCCACAATTATGACGGCTAGACTAAAGGAGACGGTGATAATGAGAAATGAAAGAAAAGGTGGAATGAAGAAAGTGGGAGGAAACGAGAGATCTCCGAGGAAACCCACGCACGCGGTGTTTGTCCACTACAAAGTTCACTTGGTACGAGCTGGGATCGAACCAGGGACCCCATGCACCACAGGTAAAAAATACCACTGAGCCACAGCGGCTCCAAGCGTGCAGGATAGTCTAATGTTGTAATAAGATTTGATTATTGTATAAGAAAGAAAGAGTAACGATGAATACAAGTTTGTTCAATTATACTAAAATAACGAACGCTTTGGCTTAGGGCTCAAAGTCTCATCGTAGCAGAAACAAACCTTTCCATTAGGTTTTAACCTGCAAAAAATCAATGCTACATGTTTGTTATCAACCATCCTTCAAAGATCCGCTTTACATCGTCTGGAAGCCGAAAGCCCACTTAAAAGTCTCTTTCTCCTAGACTTTCTGGATAAAACTTGGTGACTTAGTGATTATTTCCCATACAAGCAACGCATCATGCTTATCTTATACATATTAACTTTACTATTTCTATTCAGTGACCTGTAGTTATTGTGAAATAAAAGCTTGTATAGCGTTTTAATTCGCCTGAATGTATGCCTCTTTTGCTCCAAATACTTTTATTAACATTTTATTTTCGAAACCCGGCAGTTCCCGCTTTTGTATTCGTGTTAGGGATCAATTTCCATATTCATACAAAATTGGGCAGATTGAGGTCTTATTGATTTTAATGTTTTCAACAGATATTTGTTAAGACAATAAAATGTTTTACAGTACGGTAAACTTAGTATATAAATAATATGTAATACTTTTCTACAGGACAAAAATTAAAAACAGCAGTTCATTGTTACTCGGGGTTGATACCTAAAAGAACAGCACTGCTTTCTCAACATCTGATGCGAGCGAATAGACGTACGAATTTAGAGTTTACACGATTCTGTTTATTAGAAAAGTTCTCCTCCCTGTGAAGGTCAACGACTTGGTTTCCTCTTCTGCAGTGGTAAGTGGTGGGAGGTAGGGGAGTTTCCGATCAGGTTACCTGGAACAGACTGTAATTCAGGACATCTTCGCTCAAGATAGACAACCCAAATGGCTTCACTGTATTTCAGGTTGCATAATGTTCAGTATGCGAAAAGAAAGGACAGTTCTGTTAGTATATTTATTTGACCGGATAGATTGAAGTAAACTTTAGACTCAGCATTAAGGCTATATGAGACGAAAACCTACACCTTAATGTGGGATCCACTCAATACAAACGCCACCAAAAATCGAACCTGGATCTCCCACGCCGAAAGCGTGTATGCCATCGATTGATTAATTGATTGAGGAGTTAATTTAATGGGGTTATAAAAGACTATGCATCTTACACTACATTCAAATATTTGATTTTAGTATTTAATTGATTCTAGTATTTAGGCATTGTATACGTATTATTGTCAATGGAATAATATTCAAAACTCACATTCATAAGGCTTACTGCAGTATTGAACCATATTAGTGCTACTACTCATAGTCTATATAATAAAATGTACGTACTAATATATCGTGTTCGTGGGTTTTCTTGGGTTAATCCCATTTCCTCATCCCACCAATTCTTCCATCATTATTCACTTGCCTTAATCATCCGTCTTTCTTAGCCTAAAAGGACGTTATCGTGTGACGTTAAACCGAAGTCTGATTTTATTTTCAGTCACCAGATCACATTGAACAAAAGGGTATGCTTATTAGCAAATTCACATGCATAGTTTAAAAGAAAATCGCAAAAACGAAGGAGTATGTTTAGTACAAGGGGTCCAGAAGCACGTAAAAAACAAAATTTACAGGAGAAATGAGTGATGCAAGTACTTAGACGTAACATAATGTAACCAAATCCAAGCTAACCTAACATAAACTAACGTAAGCTAACCTGAACTAACCTAAACTAACGTAGTATTAGTAGAAATAAGCGAAATTCTATCATTTTTTGGAAAATTATGCGGGACTCCTACACTAATATAACATAAACTAAACTAACCTAACGTAACCTAAACTAGCCTAACCTAACTAAAACTAACCAACTCTACCGTAAACTAACGGAATGTGAGCAGAAATTACCAAAATAGTAACATTTTTTAGAGAAAAAAGCTGGACCCCTTCTGCTAAACATAGGCCAAAACGAATTTGTGTGGCGTTAAAAAGTATGTTCTTAATTGTTAATAATAATTAACAGTAATAGTTTGCTGAAAGAAATGCATTTATTTGTATAATCTAAACATGTATCAAAATACAATGCTAACTAGCAGATTGTTGTTTGTTGTTTTCCTAATGGTAAAACGCATACCCTTTACGCATACATTATTTATAAATAAAGAATTTGTTCCAGCGAGAAATTTATAAATTATTATTATTATTGGCAACTAACAATGCACTTCATTTTTTTAAAGCGCCATAAAGGTTAGCATTTCTCGATTTTGTCGTAAAATTACACATGACACTTTACTCCCAAGGTATTTCATTTTTGGTCAGGTTAATGTGATATATCGATCGATATATAATGTCTTATCTTCGGACAATATTATAGTTATACAGAAATTAACATTTCAGAGTTAATCATAATTTTGGTCTACAAATCAGTAATCATTCAGTATACTGTTGTCTTGATAGTGTCATAATGAAAAGCTTTATGGGAGCTATACATCAGTGTCACTTTCCTCTTAATAGATAGCGTAGTTATCGTACTGCATCATTTTTTTTAGATTTGTAAACGAAAGTTGGTTTGTGTCGATTTTCTCAAAAACTATGCCTGAAAATTTACACTCACTCATATAACTTTATTTGGCTCAACGAGATGTTCTGATTGGTAGAAGTCTCATCTTCGGATATTTTTCCATTAAGCATTAGTACTATTGTAAAATTCCTGTGATATAGTCGATCACACGAAGATGCCAAGAAGACTGATGACTTTCTAAGATGCCATGAACACAGATGCCCAGTTTCCTTGCCTATGGATATTTATTTATCTCTATTTGTTTATTGAAGGCTTCTTTTACATGGCAAAATTAAGACTATACCCTTCTTCGATCATTTAACCACGTTCATACATTGTTTTTCTAAAAATAAACACCAATACACAAAATATATAAACAATTGATAAAGAAAAGTATTTCAACCACTTAAAAAAATATGCTCCTTAAATGAAAAAATAGTTAAATACTTTTAAAACAAAAATGAAAATAATATACAAGGGACGAAACAAAAAATGTCAATGTAGGAATATAGTCTGAAATAAAAAATAACATGAGGAAACAAATAAAATATTGTATATAGCAGTACTAGAAATATGAATATATATCAGCTGTACAGATTTGCAGGGTTACTAATTGAGTGTGTGTTCATACACGGGTAATTACTAATCTGGTAAAAAAAAATGTCCCACGTGCCACCTGTATCCTTATCTTTGCTTAAGAGAAGGGAAGTTATAGATTTTTTTTGAAAATCTCGCAACTATTGAAACGTTATGTATTAATTGAGGTAAACTTTCCAGTGAGGTGTAGTACTTACTGTGAAGGATCTGGAGTATGATTCAGAATTGTGACTGGGTATGGAGAGCAAGAAGTTATCTTGTGATCTTCTGCTTCTGTTATGAAAGTCCGATAAATATCAAAATCTACGTTCTAGGTACGATGGTTCTGACGTAGTATTTATTTTGTACAATAAGGTAAGATTATGTATGTTTCTACTATGTATATCGCTACTAAAGACAGCCATGACACTTTTTTAATAAAATGGTGTGACATGTTCACTGCAATTTAAATTGGAAATAAATTTAATGCAAACATTTTGCACACTTTGCAAGCGCTTTGATTGATTTTCGGGAAGATTAAAATATGCTGAGTCACAATAGCTAACTGTAAGATGTAGAACCAGGAGTACCTTGACAAGTTTGATGTTTAGAGATATCGGTAAGAAATTTCTTAGTCGATTTAATTTAATACAAGGCACCAAATGCTCTCTTACATACTCCATTTATTTGATCTGACCAGGAGCGATTTTGATTTAGTACTTCACAATTCAATTCCTCAATAACGTTCTCATGATGAAGTCTCACCACTAAGCTGCTATAACCTCAATGAAAACACGCTCCCTTGGAAGCAAGATAATGTTATGGAGCACAGCCTATATTATGAGAGTCTTGCATGATGGTTTGTGCATCTCTTAACTTCACCACGCCTAAGCTTCGGCTCACATTAATACTGGTTTCCGTTTTCCATAATCTTGGTGTTGTATTAGGACGAAAACCACCAAAACTCAAAAGAACTCCAACTCTAAAAACGATAAGAATAAAATAAAGTACGTTCCTGTTACATAGATAACTTTAACTCAAAACTACACAGTTTATTCCACAGATTAACTTTGAAAACGTATTATTTAAGCATATACATGGAAAAGTTCACATTTATCTTATTTCCTGTTTAGTTCAAACATTGGATGTTTCTATCAGTTACAGAAACCAACAAAGAAATCATTAAGGACATGCACCAGGCAACACATTTTACAAAAAAAAAAAAAAAAAAAAAAATTAAAAAAATTAAAAATTGTATATAGTAGGTACTGTACTTCAGGTGTTAATCGTAATGCGTTTTATAAACCAACCTTTAAAATGTTAAGTTGATCGAAATTTAGGATAAATATACCAGAAACGAAGAAAACTAGAAGATACTTAAAATAACAAGTAAAGATACTCCCAAAATATTTGAATAACATTTAAAAAGATAACGATAGCGTGTGATACAAGGAGGAAACTCACAAAAAATACACTGCATTCATCAATCAACGTCGTCCTTATCTTCCTGTTGGACTGAAACCCATTATTACAGAGAAGTAGTGTTGGTGGCCTAACCTTTAAGGAGTAACCAGGTTATTTCGCTGCAATGCCGAAAAGAATGGGATTTGTGCTGCTTTCTGTATAAATACAACAAGGTTCAGCTTATCTGTCATGATTAGTCATGAAATAACAAATAGATAATAACCAATAAGAATGAGGAGATAATAACTGTTGCTGCTGGTATTGATAAAAGGACGAATATGGACTTTTTGTTTTCCTGTTTAATAAGCGTGGCTGTTGACTGTTGTCCTATTCTTGTTTCTATTTTTACCGTCGAGCGACGAATGCAGAGAAGATAGTATGATGATCGTAAAAAAAAAAAAAAAAAAAAAAAAAAAAAAAAAAAAAAAAAATCTAATTCAAGATTTGAACGAATTTACATGTTTCATGTCCCATAGATGCCGAAAACATTATTTGTCATCTGTCTGTCTGTTCGTTCGTTCGTCCTGACGTGCACTCGGCTAAAGGCCATACCATTCAACATATCTTAACCAAATTTCGAACTTGAGCTTTTCATGTGATTCTCCAGAGGAAGTTTTGTAATTTCTTCCTACCCCTAAAAATAAAGAGAGTTTACTGACGGGTAAACATAAAAAAAATGCCATTTTCTCAAAAATGACAAACGATTTTATGGATGGCATTTAGTATATCCTTCAGCTCGTTTCATGGTTCCATAACCGAGTACCTTGTTTTTGTCTAAATTGTGATAAAGGTAGAAGGGTCCTGGGGTCTTCTAACTCCTTTCGCTAGCTGTCCCTAGCTCAGCTATATTTTGTAAAGTAAGTAACACACTGTAAATCTTATATGTGCAAGATTGGGGGAGATACTAAATATCAGCCCGATTTTATTTATATTACATAAATTAATTTTTCAATAACAACCACATATTCTCAATCCTCTGGTAAAAGTCAAGTAAAGGTAGTTTACTCTTCGATGTGAGTTTTCCAGACGATTTTTCTCAAAAACAACTCAGGCGATTTTGTTCATATTTCATACGTAAGTATTAGCCTGACAATATGGCATAACTCATTTGCGCTGAAAAAAACCACCAGGCATAATTTATTCTTAGGGGTGAATATTTCTTGAACTATTTTCTCAAAAACGACTCTTGATTTTGGCCCTATTTGATAGATAAATATTTCACTAATAACTTGACAATACAGCATACGTCACCTGTCCCAAAAAATCTACGATGAATAGTTTAATTCTTATAGGTGAGTTTGTTTCGGGCGATTCTCAGAAACGACTCATGCAGTTTTGTTGATATTTCATAAATAACCTGAAAATATGGTATAACTCATTTATTCTTTTAAAAAATCTACAAGGGTTGCTTATTCTTGAGTCATTTCTCTGGGAAACTTTGGATGATTTTCTCAATAATGTCTTCGGCGATTTGGTTCATATGTCATACATAAATATTTCATTATTAATCTGATAATATGGCATAACTCATTTGTCCTGAAAAATCTCAAAAAACAACTGAAGCAATTTTGATCATATTTTATAATTAAATAAATATTTAATTAATAACCTGACAATATGGCATATGTCACTTGTCCCGAAAAAAATCTGCGATGGATAGTTTACTCCTAGAGATTTGTTTGTTTTGGACGATTTTCTCAAAACCGGCTCTGTAATTTTATTCTTTTTTTTCATATTCATTAATATTTTATTAGTAAATCTATAATGTTGTGTAAACTATTTCTTTCGAAAAAATCACAAAGGGTAGTTTATTCTTAGGGGTGAGTTTCTCTTCGCACTACTTTCTCAAAAAGGGCTCAGGTCATGGACGCCCGAAGAGAAGGGCATGATGGGGCCAGGTCCCCCCTTGGTTTACGAAAATGTATTAATTTTTAAAAAAAAAATTTCTAAATACAACTAAAAAATACCAAACGTAATATAGCAACCAGGGATTTGAGCCCCCCTAGAAAATTTTCTTCGGGCACCCATGACTTAGGTCATATTCATATTTCATAAACTAAATATCTCATTATAATTCCTTTGATGTTGTGCAAACCAGTTTCCTGAGAATATCCACAAGAGTAGTTCCTGTAACTCTTAGGTTGAGGTTTCTCTTTACGATTTTGTAAAATACCACTGATGCGATTTTGTTGTTTAGTTCATAAACAAGTTACTTCATTAATTACCCTAATATATGGCATAAGTAATTTCTTATGAAAAATCTGTAAGGGAGAACTTTATTTTGGGGATGAGTTTTTTTTTGGATGAAGTAATTCTTTATAATTAATTACCTATTTTACACTAAAATATTTCAATAATGACTGCAGTACATGTTGTCAGGATTTAGTTCAAGGAATTGGATCGAGAAAGTTTAGTGCAATGGTCTGTACGTATTATTTGGTATAGATTTCAAAACACATATTTCTTCTTTGTTTATTGATACGAGAGTCGATCAAAAATAAGTGAAGTACATTTTCTTCACGCGATATCACATTGACCTGGGGCATGAAAATTGAATGAGACGTATAGTTCGCACTGTAGTCGACAGATCGTCAATCAGGTGAATCTCTAGCGGCAAGAGCGAGAACTACTGAGCAAATATGTTATATGTGTTACACCCGTCTACTTGCGAAGAACAGAGACCTATAGTTTGTATTTTGTGTCAAATGGAAAACCCGTGAGAGAAATTTACAGGGAAATCGTGTGCATGTATGGGAAAGAGTGTATAAATAGTAGCAATAATTCTCAGTGGTAGATACAATTTCTTTGAAGAAAGAAATATGAACCTTGTGGATTTGCCACAAACCGGCTGTCCAATATCCAGAGCCGTAGCTAGAGATTTCGGCGCCCGGGGCGAAGTAGAATTCGGCGCCCCTACGCTCATCTTACTAATCTTACCAATCATTATATATAAAAGAAAAGCAGCTTTTGTTGTTATGCTACGCTGAATTTTTATAAATCTTCTTGGAAAGACCATTGCAACAACTAAAAACGATCATTATGTATTCTTTTTCAAATAAGAGCTGTTTTCAAGAGTCTTATTTTGGGCTTTTTGTTAAGATTGACAAAACTACGTTTGGTTGTATACAAATTCACTAGGAGAACAGTTCAGGAAAATTACTACTATGTACAACGTTTAATACTATTGATAAGAAATTATATTTCAATACATTAAAAACTATGTGCTTCTAAATTGTTCGAAATGGGTGACAGTATTAATTTCCAATAATAATTGTAAACATTTTAATTTTATTCTCTATGTGACCACATCAATAGCATTTTAATTTTGATCTTTTTACGGTAAAAAATATTTTGTGAAATGTAATGGAAATTCAGAAGGAGCCTTTGTGAATTTCTAAATATTGATCGATGGAGGTGAAGAATATGTTCAATGTTTGTACTTAAAATCCAAAATATACTTTGGCTACTAAATATGTCTGAAATTATAGTAATTACTTAATTTCTTAATGAATGAAAGTTCCGAATTTAAGCTACTTATTATTAATTAACATATTAAAATACACTAACACGTACTTATATTAAGAGTGTGCCTACTTACGTTTTGTATGTATGTAGATAGATAAAAACATCACACAACTAGACACGTATGCACAAAATAATATGCTGACAATACAAAAAGTTGATGAAAAATGACCCCAATAAATTCCTTCAAACTGGAAGAATTTCATATGTTAACGGAATTTAAAAATAAATCATTGGTAGTGATTAGTATCTAAAAAAGTTGAACTTCTTTGGGCTAAGTTCTGATCCCTTAAGTCCCTATTCTACAACTGCTTGAAGTTCGAAAATGTTATTGTTCCCCTCGTTTACCTTTATTTTTAATATTATCGCACAAACAGCAGCTTGAATGTGTCTCTTCACTCTTCTCACTTTCATACCTTCATTCTCACCGTCGTACAGTGGGGCCGAACCAGGCAATTCTTAGCAAAAACTCGAAGAATGAAGTAAAAGATTGACTTGATATAATTTGTTATAATGAAGCCTTAATAGTGTACACGTAAGATAGTGTGCAGGAAAATAAGTGATAGCAACTTACAATGAACTCATGGGACGTGTAAATTTGGTTATCCGCTGAAGCCGGAGAGAAGATAGGAAATTGATTTTGAATGCGACTATTTCTACATTGCGTGTAGATATTCAGTGACTGGTAAACATGGTGACACGACCGACATGTATGTATCGTTTTGTATATTTAGAATATTGACGTGATGTGTAGTCAATAATCATATTAGCAATGATGCTAATATCATTATCATATCCTTATGATAATCCCCTACTTAATATCATATGTGGAAAATACTGTGGTACTGAAAGCATATAAAGTATGGTCAAACGATAGAATGGCATTTTAATAGATTTGTGATTTCTAGTAAAATGGCATTCTGTCTGTGATTTTTTAATATGTCGTAACAGAAACATTGTTCTTACTGTATGCAAAGAGAAAACCTGCACATATTTGCACGTTTGGAAAATATAGCACATGAAAATGTTTGAGGAAAACCGCATTTTGGATGCAATGCTGCTTTTGAATTGAGCTGGGATGAATGTGAGAACAAGTGTTAGGTTATTAGACATGCACGCAGTGTCAAAGTTGAATATAGGTCGATTTTGGGAATTTTTCCCCCAGATCCATCTTGTTTCCAACATCTAGTCATACTTCTCTGTCATTAACCAACAGAACTAAACTCTAGTCAAACATATCTGATTAATGGTGGCGACATTTTGAAACGCCAATGCTAAACAATCTATGAACCATATTAAAATGGTGTTGATCAATTCAGTATTATGTTTTTGTGATGCATGCACAGAAGTGACATTGGAATCAACTGTAATGAGCCTCCGCTCGCTCCAGCTCAGTGTGTTCCAATCAAGCTATGAAATGAGCTCACGTAATGCACGATGATATATATGAAACAACCTGAACAGGTTACTGATGCTTGTAAATCATAATATGTTTAATGTATCTGATAATATATTCATGTCGAGAACTTGTGATGAGATAATTTTTATGTATTGAAGGTCCTTGCATCTTCATTGTCATAACGAATCCTCCACAACTTTGAAATAATTTGGAGAAGCAAGAACTTTTCTTCAATTTTATTACTCTTCAGTTGTAAAATGAATAAGTACACTCTTTCCTTTCATACATAAGAATATAAGCCAATCGTAAATTGCCAAATCAAAGCATATTGACCACGCGTTTCTTTATGCCAATCATATAATCTGTTATATAATTTAGGCGCGAATATAAGGGATATTTCCTTTTATGATGTAAAACTCTATGTTTTTGATTAAATAATGTCGAAATAACATTATTGTAGCCACTGCATACACCGAACTAATTGATTTCAATTTTCCGCTTCATATTGCGAATTCTTATTTTTGCCAAGAATTCAGTGCTTTGGCCCCACTGTGCGTCGTGATTAATCCGATTGGGTAGAAAAACGTTTTGAAGTCAACAAATTCATCACTGTCAAAACGCCGAACACGACTTTGCTCGTTTCTGATTTTGAAAATGCTCATGCGTACACTATAAGTCATTACTCAGCACCTTGTATACCACATGTCATTAAGAAATCATGTATAATAAATCTTCAAGTAATAAGTAAAAACTTGTGACTTATTTAAACTCTTTCATTGCGAGCGAAGCGAGCAAGAAAATTTTTAAGAAATCTATGTATTTCATTGATAACCTACAGCAATATTTATCTAATAGGGCACCAATACTTTCTGGGGGCGACTCGTCTTTTACTCATGTTCAACACCACTTTTTCTTTTTCCTTGCTCGTGCGGCGCCCCCTTGCTGTCAGCGCCCGGGGCGGGCGCCCCGCTGGCCCCCCCTTAGCTACGGCTCTGCCAATATCAGATTATCAGTATCAAAGAAACAGAGTATCATGACCATTGAAGAAGTAATTCGTAATAACCAACGAAACTTTCTTCGAACATCTTCAAGGCTTCGCACTAACAGTCTTATTACATAATTCTTAGTTGGTCAACAACAACAACAACAATGAAAAAGGTTAACGTCACAGATATATATATTATATATATATATATATATATATATATATATATATATATATATATGTGTGTGTGTGTGTGTGTGTGTGTGTGTGTGTGTGTGTGTTACCTATTATATTTTGTTCTACGTAAATTGTGAGTTATTTATTGACCCGCCTTGTATCTCGTTATCAAGTTTCTCATGATATGTTTTAAGCATATGTTCTATTCTGTTTCCTCCACAGATAATTTCTTCTAATTTTTTTATTTTAATATATGTTCTTTCTCAGTCTTGTCTTTCCAGGTACTAAAGAAACGAGAGATCTTTTTTAAAGAATATAATAAAACCAGAAAACACAATTTGTAATTCGTGACAGTGTTTACGATTCTCGAAGACAAAGGAAATTGTATTCATCTCGAAATTTTTGAAGGAACTTGTTATGAAGTAGTGTGCTTATCTCTGATTTAAAGGGTTATACAGTTACCTGCAAAGATTGGCATACATTCCTTGTATCTCGTTTTGTCAATCATTTAAACCAGACCAACCAACTTTAACTCACTGTTTCTAGGTTTAAAGTGAGTTTAATTTCTTGTATAATACTAAAAGCTGTGTTCTTATTGCTTAATTATCTAGAAAAATTTTTGACAAACGAATATATTGGTTATTTATTTTCACTTCTAACAGATAGTTGCAGATTTGATTGATGTCATAAGAGCTTATAGTAAGCATCAGTTTGTCTGTGAAGTCCTCTGTTTCTCTCCACTTTTATTTCAGCAAATCATGTTATTATAAGTTTACAGTTCACTTAGCATCGAAAAGAAATGTGTAAGGTAACACTGACTCTGAATTTTTATTAACACAAAATTACCTATCCTAGAAAAATAAAATTTTATTAGTAGATAGACAACATAATGTATACCAAGTGTAAGAATGGTCAAAAACTTTTTGATCCAGAATTTATTGATAAAGAAACATGTTGGGTGATTACTTTTAGCTGATAACTGCATATTTGGTTGATGTCATTCGATCTGACGGTAAGCATCAGTTTGTATGTGAGTTCTCATATTTTTCTTTACTTCCATTTCAACAAGTCTTTTTTTATCATCATAAATTCACTTTACACTTAACATAGTAAAAAGTATAGGCTAAGAGAGTAAGGCTGATTTTGAATTTTAATTAACACAAAAGTATCTATCTTGGAGAAATAACATTTTATTAGTAAACAGATGACATAATATCTACCACGTATAGGAGTGAGGAGTGCGTAGAATGCGAGATTCCGGATTTTATCTACGATGATCTGATATTTAAATTTGATTCATCATAGCCACGTACAGGCTCGATAATGAAAAGGAAAATTAAAGTACGAAGTAATATCTTTAAACAATACGTATTCACTAATGATTAGACAGTTTTGGATTTTCCATTGTCCACGTTTTGTTTAACTTCAACTTGTTCCGATTTATTTTTTAAAAAACTTTAATTTAGTAGTTGGAGCTGTTAGGACACGCAGAAACACTAAACACTAAAAATCATACAATTTTGTCTCTATTAGAGCTTTTCAAATTTTATAATAGATACTACATCTGAATCGTCTAATAAAATAGTGTTTTTAACTTACAAATTACAATGCAGAAATTAACTGAACTACTTATGTTCAATCTGGCTTGTGTATGGATATACATGTATGAGTTTTTTCTCCTGGATTGGATAACTCAAAGTATGTATTTATGCTAGTTTCTTCGAAGTACTGTTTCTTCGAAATTTCAAAAAAAGTAAGTTAGGCTGTTGGATCACACGTTATACGTGTCCCTCATAGAAAAATACTGGAATAATCTATGCTTTAAAGAGTGGAAAAGAGTAATAAGCAAAACAAACCCTTAAATATCCAGACTTGAAGTTCATTACGATTACTTTTCACATCATTTCTTAACAAAGAATTATTCCACTTCTTCTGTTTCCAATTTTCTTATCTCGACAAGAGCATTTTATGTACAGTATTACCATACAATCTATGCAAGAACTATGTATTTAATCAAAATAAAAGAAGCGAATGTTTGGCGTACTATAGTTACATTCTTGCTTTCATAGTTTAAAATTATTATCCATGTGAACATTAAATTTTTAGAAAATAAGTCTACAAATTTGATTCGAATCATCCGGAAATCCAGAAAAATCAGGGCTAGATAAACGAGATTGTGTTGTACTACTAATACAGTTTAGTTTTCTCTTTCCCCCCCTCCCCACTATGAAATATGCGAATCACAAACAAGGAAATAGCGTGGAAATGTAGGGACCAGGAAAAAGCGACGGAAATCCAATTAAATGAAAAAAATGAAATGAAATCTTTAAATTTTACGTCCCACGGTTTTGGCGGTTAGGCTAAAGGAGACGGTGATGATGAGTAATGAATGAAATGGTAGAATGAAGAAAGAGAGAGGAAACGGGAGAACCCCGAGAAAACCCACACACCACAAAGTCCACCTCAAAGTTCACTTGGCGGGAGCTGGGATCGAACCCGGGACTCCAAGCACCAGAGATGAACGCTGGAAATTCAATCAAAGATTTTAAAATGTAAATATAGAGAACACTTTCGAGATAAAAATAGAAAGGCAATAAGGAAATGTTCATAACAAGTTGTGAGGAGGACAATAATACTGAAGATAATTTAGTACAGAAAAATAACTTCTAAAAGTCTTTTTAAAACATTGTACTGTACACTAAAGAGAAGCAAACAGTTTCAGTGGTGGTAAAATGAAGAAACTGAACTAAGACTAAAAATATTGGGTGCGCATGATGGATTATTGCGAATTATGTTCCTAATATACAAACAAATTTAGACTTCAACGTCAGGAAGAACGCCAAAAGCTTCATTTTAATTACGTTTCTTCATTTTAACCAAGCAAAGGTATCCATTTTAGTGTATTTTCTAAAAAAAAAAAAAAAAAGCATTGTTCCCGAAAGTTTTTTTAAGGTTACATTTTTTTTTTACTTTTTATTATATTTTCAGATTGTGAATTCTTGATTTGAATCTTAGGAGTTGGAGGACGTAGTAGACACTTTACTACATAATTATATTAATTAATAAATCCTAGTTATCTGTTTTACGATCTTATGATTCAGCGGAAGAGCCTCTTTTTTTCATTCAGGCGAAGGCAGAAGTTTCTAACTTTAAAAATATACATTGTTAAAGACAATAGCAACTAACTTTGCCGTTAGAGGCACTACATTCGAGTGGACGTTAAACCAGCACTAAACCATTTCAATTTACCACCCAGCGTCTCTTCACTACAGAGGCTTTTAGAGACGTGGACCTACAGTTTAATGTGGAATGCAAACTACATGTGCTCTCACTGTAAATCAAACCTAAGTCTCCTCCGCAGAAGGCACGCACGCTAACCGTATAGCCTTGAGAAAGTTTCAGCACTTGACAATCAGCCATCCATTAAATTAATGTTTAATTAAGTGACTTTGTCTATGGATTTGAGCAATCTGAATACATTTGTAATAACCTAAAAGGAACGTATGCGAACCGGAAAGCTAGATATTTATGAAAATTGGTGTCCTGACTAATTGTGAATTGCTAGTCATCGTGGTGATAGTCACTCGGTGCAGAAATGTTTCCAAGCAGTGATCGGGTGAGGCCATGCCGAGTTATACCCCAAAGGCGACGGAGAAAGGCAGCAAAATAAAAATGTATGCAGGTAACCTGATACCTACGGCAGGGAGACACGTGACCAAGAACACGGCAGTGGTGTCACACAAGTAGTGTTTCCATCCCAACATAAATATATAGTTTTTTTTTTTTTTTAATTGAACGTATGCCATTTTATGGCTTAAAAGAATGGTAGCGGGTACACAAGGCATTTCTGCACCGAGTAACTATCACGACGATGGTAAGCGACCCACAATTAATTGCAGCACCAATTTTCATGAATATTTAGCTGTCACGGTTCACAATACATCCGTTGTTAATTAATTTGACAGTAAAAGGATAAGCTAGAGCAAAAAAAAAAAAAAAAGTGAAAATATGAACATTGGTATCTCGAGTTTACTTATCTGTGCGAACTGTCAAGCTGTAGTTCGTATGGAAGTGAGTAAAATTTAAGTTGCAATATTTATTTGACTTTAACAAATAAACAGAAATGAAACCTGCAAAGAGTATAGTACTATAAAAAGAAGTTGGTAGACGGAAAATTGCGGAAGGAAGGAAAAATATTGTAAATGGTAAAATATAATCAAAGAGAGTAATTATACATGATCAGATAAAGGACGATAATTACGCATGTGGAAGTGTTTCTTCAAGAAGATTTACTTCCTTGATTCCTACTATACTCTCTAGAACCTTTCTTTTAGTTTAAATTGGTTTCTAGGGAACACAGTGCCGTCATCCTTCCTTCTGAGTACAGAGATACCATTATTTTAAGAATTTTATGATTCTTCTGTTTTTGTCTTTCCATCACACACACACACACACTCTAACACAATATTATATATATATATATATATATATATATATATATATATATATATATACTAGCAGCGTTCACCCCGCTTCGCTGCGGTCACCCCGGAACGCAATAAACTTTGTTACTTAGATAATTTTTACTTTTTCGCTTTCAAGTGATATGATAAAAACCATAGAAGATTGCACTAATGTTAACATTATATCGCCTGTCATTTATGTTAACCCGCCCCGCTTCGCTGCGGTCATCCCGGAACGCAATAAACTTTGTTACTTAGATAATTTTTACTTTTTCGCTTTCAAGTGATTTATAGCGCCTGTCAGTTATGTTAACCCGCCGAGTCACAGGGTCATGCGGGTTGCATATAAATACGTTTATTTTTATACCTATGATGAACTAATAACAAAGGATTTGTACGTATGGACACCTGAATGGTCAATTATCTCAAGACACTGGTAATTGAAAATTAAAGTGATATGATAAAAACCATCTAGGGTCCACATCCTAACAACCCCCCAAAAATGAAAGAAATCGGTTCAGCCGTATTAGCGTGATGAGCGGACAAAGGATTTTTTGTACGTATTGACACCTGATTGGTCAATTATCTCAAGACACTGGTAATTGAAAATTAAAGTGATATGATAAAAACCATCTAGGGTCCAAATCCTAACAACCCCCCAAAAATGAAAGAAATCGGTTCAGCCGTATTAGCGTGATGAGCGGACAAAGGATTTTGTGCGTTCTCTTTTATATATATAGATATATATATATATATATATATATATATATATATATATATATATATATATATATATATATATATATATATATATATAATATTTCGTTCCTTATTTTTGATTTAGTTTCTTTTTTTTATCTCGAGGATACATCACAAGATTTTCTAGTGGAAAGACATACAAACTTCTGAGGAAAAAAAAAGGACTTGTTGGAATGAGTGCGTTATAGAAGCGAAGGTCGATCCCACTTTCCGCTCCAGTGATCCGTCATTGCCGTTTATTTTCTTCGTCTCCACGGTTATGTCTCTAATCAGCGTTTCGTTTCTGACGTCATCACCTCTCTCTTTCTTTCTCCGTATTAAGAGAAGTTTCTTTTCTTTCCTTTCTTCTTTGTCTTTCTCTCTCTCTTTCTACGCTTTATCTTTTGTTTTCCTCTTTTTTTCTTTATTCTTACAAGGCTTCATGGTACACAGTTACCTCCAACCATTTTTACTAACATCTCGCTCGATTCCTCTCTCTTTCTCTCTGCCTACCAATCTAGTCTCGTCTGAAAATCACATCTCAGGACAAATTGAAACAGGGAGCATCGCTGAGAGCTATCGAATTTTTTTCTCTTCTCCTCATCACTCGCTCTTACAACTCCCTCTTCCCGCCATCCTGAAGTCCTGTTAGAGATTCCCTGGACACCCTTCTTTTTCCACCCACATAACGTGATGGTAGTGGTGAGCACCGTCACTGAGCCTTCCTTTTTTTTTTTTTTTTTAACTTTTGGCTCTCGTTTCAGAGTTGGCAGTCCAAGCTTCTTCTCGTTGCGATTTAAGTCAGAAAATCCGATTATCGTTACCAATAGATCAGAAACTAGTTCACGAACCCAAGAAAGCGTTAAAAAAAAGAGAGAAAAAGAATCAGAGAAGAAAAGCTTATGAAAGACTTCTTTGTATGTGTGTGCTACAAGAGAAAGACGTACTAAAGAACTGAGTCTGTCACGAAAGAATGAAATAATGTCTTTTAAGTATATAAGTACTGATGTAGCGGAATGCACTGATTTTTTTTTTTTAACGAACGGCTTGTACCGTTGAAACCAACTCTGTCTCAGAGATAGATCAAGTGTTTTTTTTTTTTCAAATGTGAAAAGGAAGTGGCTTCTACAACCATAATCAGAAATAGACGATCTAAACAAAAAATATAGCGTTAATAGTGTCACTGAAGTGCAGCTAAGTATAACCGAAGAATCAGATTGTTGTAAGTAGTAAGTAAATCACGGTTAGAACTATGTCAATGTTAGAAATATCTATGTCACCATTAAGAGTAAAAGTGTGTTACTGTTATCTGTCCGGAATAGGAAAATAAATAGCAATAAATACCAATGCTACTTAACAGTGTAGCTTAGAATATATATATATATATATATATATATATATATATATATATATATATATATATATATATATATATATATATATATATACATGTTAATTGAATAAGTAAGGGATATATTTCAAGCACAATAAGAACTATCATGTTTTCATTGGCAAAGAAAAATATACTTCTTTGCGCCATTTTTAGTTTTATCAACTATACACGAGGATCTATGTTCCAACATCTAATTCCGTTTAGTTCAATGACATTTATTTATTGGTATAATCTAATCTTTAAATAATATTGTGGGACACGGTTACTCAGCGATAGAGCACTCACCTCTGGTGCGTGGGGTTCCTGGTTCAATTCCCGTCCAAATAACTTTGTGGTGGGCAATATCGTGTCCGTGGGATTTCTCGGAATACTTCCTTTTCCTTCCATGTACATAAGTGTTTTCCATAGTTGCTGTTACGGCCAAGCTGCAACTTTCTTACTGATATCCGATCCTAGTAAGGTGAGTTTCTACTGTAATCTAGCACC
This sequence comes from Thermobia domestica, assembly GCF_964235325.1. NCBI lineage: Eukaryota > Metazoa > Arthropoda > Insecta > Zygentoma > Lepismatidae > Thermobia > Thermobia domestica. Next base: position 98,764,279 of record NC_137468.1, read on the forward strand.
TAAAGTTGGAATTAATGAGTGAATTAGGGGAAGAAGTAGCCTCGTGTGAACTTGGGTGTAGAATTTTCACACTTTAAAGTATAACTCAAATTTGGAAGTGTCAACCCATTGGAGAAATTTGGTTTTAAATATTAGATGAAGTCCCAAATAATTCAACCTATTAAAACAAATATCGTCGCTCTGCCTCGAAGAACCGCTGTGTGTTAAAACCACAATTTTTCAGTAGAAGCAAAAACATTCTGAACTCTTAACATTTTGCCAAATATACACGGAAACACTTGAAAAACATAATAAAATTGGTTCTGCGTATATTACATACTGGACATTGTTGTAACTTGCTTCAACAATATTATTATTTCTATTTTTGTGTTTACGTAGTACATGTCAGTTTATCTTTTGCGTCTTTATAAGCGCATTGAGGATCAGTACATACGTGATGAGAACTTGAAGCCTTTAGTTTCAATCTATTATTTTTCATTGTTGTGGTGAAACAATTGAATATTCACTTATCACATTATAAGGGACGCTGTCTTACAGCTTTCAGGTTTATTTGCACAGCATAACTCATTTTTGACAAAACGTCACATAGCGGTTCTTCGAGGCGCAGCGATGATAAACAGTTAGAGATGTATATATGCAAAAGCCTGAGTCAATTGTTGCAGAAAATTTGAAATTAAGATTAGTTTCAGATACAAATCAAGTGCTTCAAAAAATAATGGATCAAGAGCTTCTCGGCAAGCGATATTTCACCATTGAAACAACTTGTCATCATACAGAAAATATTTATTGCTTATTGCAAGTCAAAAATTCAATAACTATGAGCATGAGTTTGCAGCACAATTGTTGTTTCAACATATGTAAAGACACAGTCGTATGCTGCATTAGTTTCTTCAACATATACCCTAATACCTTGCGCTGTGACTCATTCTTATTGGACATGTTAACTTACATTAACGGATGTAAAAGCAAACCAAATAAACAAAAAAAAAAAACTTTGGCCAATAAAAGTCAAGAATTATTCAATCTTTTTACCTTTGAATTGCATATTTACCTATTTACTGCATATTTTCGGAGTTTTTAGCGTAAAGTTGCATGTATATTTTGACGTTTTTTTAAAGTTCATATCCGATATCCGAAGTCATCTATCACCTTTACTCCTTTTTGATCTGCAACCCAATATTACAGAGAGCTGTGTTGGTGGCCTAGCACCTGAAAGAATTTGCTGCAAAGCCGACGAGAATAGGAAATAGTTGTTCTGTCGTGTGCTAAAAGTAGTTATTTGTAGTCGTATATTTTCACAGTTATACAATTTATTTGGAAAAGATATAATATATCAATATCCAGGAGTGGATTCTCCTTTGTGGTTCTCCGCCTAAAATATTTAATATCGAAGACAAAGTGAATAAATTTCCCTAAAATGTTTACATTATTTTTCTGGAATAATAGACAAAATAACTCGCGTATCTTGTATCTGTGTTGGTAATAACTTCTCAAGGCATATGTTAGGTTGGCTAACCTGAAGTGATGATTATATTGCCGGGGCGCTACGACTGACCTGTAATCAAACATCAAACCAAAACAGATTTATGAGTTTTCGGCATCTATGGACATGTTAATCCGTCACATACGAGGGATGACGTCCTTTAGGGATCACACTGCACTGATAATTGAAGAGGACGAAATTAAGAGGCCTCATCATTGCAAAATTAAAATACAGCTAATTTTACAGTAATTATGTGATATCTTCAAATAGATAAAAGATAATCGAAAAGTGGAACAAGACATCCCTAGACAATATTATTTTGCGTGAGACACCGTTATCAAGACTCACTTATTTGCTTTCAATTTTCAGCCAATTAGAAAATCGGCATTTATTTTCGCGTTTCTAAATAACTGCATACGGAAAGCTACTAGGTGACTCGTGATAATGGTACCTCATGCAAAATAACATCGTCTAGGGAGGTCTTGGTCCACTTTTCGATTATCTTTTATCTATTTGAAGATATCACATAATTATTGTAAAATTAGCGGTATTTTAATTTCGCAGTGATGAGAAAGAAAGGAAGCAACTTGAGACCACTATGTTGGGTAGCATACCAGCATTTGTCTGATGTGAATGAGAGAAACCTCATTCAGAACGGACGACCTGAAAAAGTTTTTGCATTTGTTCAACCGTCCCCACTGGAAATCGAAACCGAGATCACACTTATATTGGGATACGAATATGAAACTTCATCCATATTAAATTGTAACAGCGATAACTATTGTAATATTTGGTAAAATAATATTTCGTTTACTTTCACAATCGACAGCAGCGACACCATGCGTCAGCGCTGAGGTCTAAATAAAATTGCTACTGTTTTGCAAGTAGTTATTATATAGCTGTAAAGATGGCGGCAATGTGCTAGCACTTGTGGCACCGTAACGGCAAAGTTGGAACTACATGCTTCCACCCAATTCAACGACAAGACTAAGCTTAGCAGATTAGAGATACTACCTTAGACATAAAATTAAAATCTATTGCAAAATTAGTACCTACACCTAGGTATTTATACCTTGAATTTTGTTTCACAAATAAATTATTAATTAATGTGACTTTTGGGATATGTATTTCATAATTTAGATCTATTTTATTCTTTCACATCTTCACTAATTGTCTCTTGTCTCACCCTCTAAAGTACATTGCACCTACGATTTCCGTCTTCGAATTGCTCATGAATTTTACAAGAATCGCATCGTTTTAGACGCGAAAAGTGCGACGTTGGAGGGATCGTTTCCTCCCTTTTTCTCTCAGTTTCTCTGGTCCCTCTTCCCTTTATCTCAAGTAACAAATGAAGATTCTCCAGCTTTCTCTCGCTATTACATCAGAGCTCCAATCCTTGGAAACAGATTCCTTCCATCTCAGCTATTAAACTGAGAAGCAGGTTCTTCTCTTCCAGCCTTTTAAACGTGCTCCACTCATCAGTCTGTGTCACACAGAATGACCTCAAGAACTTGTGTGCGTATGTCGTCACATCTTAAAATCCTAAACGTAATATATTTTCTCCCCTTCTATTCGCTGCGCTTTTCAGTTCTTTCTTGAGTTTTCTACTTCTATCTTCTACAAATACTTTTCTCAGATTAGGTGAAAAAGTTTAACCAAATTCGCACAAAACCATTACATATTAATTTCAGTTATTTATATACAGTATATAAATGAGAATGAAATCTCCCAGATTAATAACCCACGATTATGCCCATTAAACTAAGGGAGACGGATGATTAAGGAAAGTGAAGGATGATGGCAGAATTGATGGAATGAGAATGTGAGAGGGGAAACGAGAGTACCTCGAGAAAACCCATGTACACTATGTTGTCCACTCCAAACTTATTTGGCCGGGAATTGGACCTGAGACCTTACACACTAGAGGTAAGCCCTCTATTACTGTGTCACCGTGCCCCCTATTTATATATGTATAAAAATTATATATATATATATATATATATATATATATATATATATATATATGTATGTATGTATAATAAAGTTTCAGATAGGGAGCACGATAATTCAATGACAAAGCGCACACCTTCGATGCAAAAAGTTCTCAGATCCATCCTCGGCTATGTGATTTTGTGGTGGACAACCTCCTGTTTATGTGTTTCTCGATTTGTCGCACATTCTCATTCCACCAACTGAAGGGCCTGATGGAAGATGGATCAATTATATTTTTTTTCACAGAAATTCTTTATCATACTTTATATCAGTGAAGAGCAAACAAAATGAGAAGAGGGCCACAAAAGCTTTAGCTGAGCCAATAGAATTTATCCAATACAACAATGATACATTTTTACAAAATTACGAAGCCCTATTAATGCTTAAAGTTTCTCATGATCTGGTTGGAACTGCGATACACTAATTCTAACAAATGAAAGAAAACTCTCATCTGTCAGTCTGTATCTAAGACAACTCCTTCGGAGGAAATGCACTGTTACTTTCATTCGTCAATTAGAATCATATCGCGTGTCTGACAGAATTTTTCAGATGGTCGCATGTGGCCCTGTCGAATGCATTTATAATTAAATCGAAAATTTTATCAGGCAGGAGGAGGAATTGCTTCCCAGTGCTTTAATTAAATCAAAGATGGTCATATAAGAGAAAAATAGACTTTTATTACGTTTAACAAGGATAATTGTGATAATTGTAAATTTCGTAATTCCGCACAAAGAAAGTAATTTTTGTGGCAGTTTTTGAGTATATGCATCACCATGACATTTTAATAATGTCACTTGTAATTCAATAATTATCACCTTAATAGTGCCAAAATATTACGTTGAACTAAACACGTAGTTATCCATTTGATAATGCGCTTCAAATAATCCAACAAGTAAAGGTTCCATTTCCCATTAAAAATAAAGAAAAGTTTGTCAATGCACATAACCTCATAATTTCAGTAACAGTTAATTTACTATAATTTCCACTTCTATTTCAATACTGTTGATTTCCAATATAACTGGCACTTGATTAGTAATACGTCTACATTGTTCACTGAAACACAATTTAGGTACGTATTTAATACATATTCCAATTAGAACTAATTTTGTAAAGTGTTGACTTTTATGAAGAAACGATTCGTTTTTACTTGCGACATATTTCCTAGATGGCAGCACCTACTGACCTACATTCAGCTACCAACTAGCAGGTTGAGGGTCAAGGCGAAGGACGTCTCGCCTTGACAACCGATTATTTTGCTACATTAAGAGCACTCTTTTCCCCTGGTTCTTTTTACAACAATCAAATAAAATCTCGTAACAGCCCGCAGGCGTTTGTTTGCTCATTACTGGATTATGTAAAAGCTATTGTTATCTGTGCTTGGAAGCATATATTTAAATCTCAAGTTCAACTCTAGCTATAGTAGCTAAATACATGATTGTGATTGGTTGAAGTTATTCGTTTCTCGCCATGTAGCATACATATAGCACAAATCAGACGCGAATTGCAGTCGGTCAAAGTGGCCGTGTATGCTAGCGCACCTGCTACTATTGAAAATCGCTTTCGATGTGGGTTCAAACCGAGCTCCAGGAAAGATTCTTTATTTTTTTTTTTAAAAAAAAAAATAACACTTTATCATTAAAATAAGATAAAATATAATATTCATTTGCCCTTGTAATTAATATATAATGCATAAAAAGTAATTTACTTACGTTACGAAACAGCTGAGCGAGCATCAGAAAGTGAAAGGGGTTAGAAGCCCTGCATTGGCCCCCATAATAATACTACGTGACATTACGTCACATTCGAGTAGTGCAACTTCGATGTAAATCTACCCCCACCCGCTTTTTGGTGACCAACTAAAAACAGTTGGCTAAGGTATCGCCTGAAGAAAAAATATGCTGCTTGGAACCTTTCTCCTGTGAGATATGCCAAATATTATCTAATCTGCTTTTTAAAATTTGTTGAATCGTGCATTGTTACCTTTCTTGAAAAACTTACTTCTTTTCACAAACGTTGCAAATGTGGAATAAGCTCATCTTTACCAAACTTTTCAATTTTATTATCACTCACTTCCATACATTATCAACCGTCTCATTCAGCCTAAAGGACAAGGAAAATTACATATTTCATTTCATTTTTTGTTGTATTTCGTTTCGAATCTATAATACAGGATCAGCCGTATATTGACCACAGAACAGGCCAGCCAAGTTGAGGCAGAAGAGCATGCTGAAAGAGAAGCCTGAGTGCATTGACTGTGTGTCTCAATTGCAACGTTGCTGAAAGAGAGACCTGAGTGCATTGACTGTGTGTCTCAATTAAAACCTTACTGAAAGAGAGGCCTGGGTGCACTGACTGTGTGTCTCAATTAAAACGTTGCTGAAAGAGAGGTCTGAGTGCACTGACTGTACGTCTCAATAACAATGTTGCTGAAAGAGAGGCTTGAGTGCATTGAGTGTGTGTCTCGATTGCAACGATGTTGAAGGAGAGGCCTGTGTGCATTGGCTTCGTGTCCCTAAATTGAAACGTTGCTGAAAGAGAGGCTTGAGTGAACTGACTGTATGTCTCAATTAAAACGTTGCTGAAAGAGAGGTCTGAGTGTACTGACTGCGTGTCTCAATTGCAACGTTGCTGAAAGAGAGGCCTGAGTGTACTGACTGTGTCTCTCAATTACAACGTTGCTGAAAGAGACCTGACTGTGTGTCTTAATTACAACGTTATAGAGGTCTTTGTCTAGCATGTGCTCTGATAGGTCTAAGTATACAGTACGAGGCTTCATTTAATTGCTCACATTTTCCTGTCTATAGTACGCTTCGGTTTGGCTGTTCTGCCTTCCGGTCAACATGCGATTAGGCACATTCTGCGAAGCCAATTAACTCTAAAATGATTTTAAAAAAGAGAAACATCGGGGGAGGAAATCGGCCAAAGCTTTCATTTATAAATACTATCTTGGTGAAAAAGAAAAAAGTCCTAGGAAGACTAGTATTCAAATGTCTATTTGCCAAATTTAGAAGAGGAACTTTGCTAGTGCAGAGCAAGAACGCTAACCACTAAGTAGCGTAAGTTTTAAAATTCAATTGGCTAATAAGATTGACTGTGGTGTTGAATGAGAACGTCAGCAATGAGACTATTTGTCTCCGTCCCGAATTGAATAATTGTAGTTTGACGTCTCATTTCAACACTGAGGTCATTTATGAGACAGAATCTACTTTTTCAAGTGTGATCCGAATCACGATTTGGGAGCTCCCTTGTAGTAACATGGTAACCGTACGGGCCTTTAGCGTGGTATACCTGGGTTCAATTCCCGGTGGAAGCTTGTGATCCGGATTTCACGTGAGGATGTAGGTCCACGTCTCATAGAGCTGCACTGCTGAAAGGGGCGCTAAATTCAAATCTAACCAACGATTCAAACCGCAACTTGTGTTTATATTAGTATTAGTATTCCTACTTAATATCCAGCTAAATTAATATATATTATTTCTGTGAAATCTTTTACAATAATATTTTTCTTCTTTTTTATATGTAACTTACATACGTAACTAAATTAGTTATGGGTTTATTAATACTCAAGATGAAATTTAAGTATAAAAATGAGGGTAGCGACGTAGAACTAATACTTTTTTCAATCTGAACTTCAACGTAGATCTTTGAACTCACAAGGAACAGACACGAACATGTCATCCGGATATCCGAATCAAACCTAATTCATTCGATAAACATAGCAAAGGTATGATCATGCACAAAAAAAAAAAAAAAAAAAAAAAAAAAAAAAAAAAAAAAAAAAAAAAAAAAAAAGGTGGCATAGACGAAAGTCCTCTCTGAACAATTGAAGGTCCCCATAAATTTTGAACTTCCCCATGTTAATTTTTTCTCGGGTGTGCGCTTTATCCTGCCTGTAAAATATCCTTTAATTCGCACACTGACTCCTATCGACTCCGATGTCGCTTTAGAGGACGCTTTATGTTCTCTTTATGGGTCAGGTCATAGGTTCGATTTCGTATGTACAGAGCTACCTTTCCCTTCATACCTATTCTGTCTATCAAAAAAGAAATTTGGTACACTTATTTTTCCCTTATAGTAGTTTTCGAGATACATTTGGATTGTGTGCTTTTACCCGAGGCCACTTCAGAGGGATCAAAAATTGATGGGAGGGATTTTTGGAGGGAATTTTCCCGTCATTATTCCAATTTTCTCTGTTCAACTACGTTGTGGGTGCCAATACATAGCACCTCTGGGAAGCTTGTTTCATGCTGAAGAGAATGAACTATAAACTATGACTTCCCAATGAAAAGTATTGATACAATAGTTATTTCACTGCGAGTCTACAATTTTCTTTATATTAACAGGGTTAAAGAACCCCAGGAACTTACTCCATTGTCCATGGTACCTAATTTGTTGTGTATGAATATATTTTTGTTATGTTTATCGAATGGACTTGGTTTGATTCGGATATCCGGATGACACGTTAGTGTCCGTTGTCTGTCAGATCATATGAAACTTTTAGATAATATCATTTCCCACAATAACACATCATGTACACGAATATAGTGTTGATATTACTCAGAGGCTCGGAACAAAGCATAGAGAAGTAATCTAGGAATCACCCGTAAAGGTAAGAAATGACACACGGGCCACAAAGATGACAACAATGGCGGATATTATTATAAAAATAAAGGCATTGAAGTGATTGTTGACTGGAAATATTACCATATATTAAAAACGATCAATGGTCACAAGCAATTCTTAAATTGTAAAATTAATATTACATCTGACCAAAGCATGCCATTGTTAATCTTTGTTAGAGCTTCGGCATTAGATCATTGCCTTCACTAGACTGATGATGTTCTTCTGTGCCTATTCAACACAGAATGACATTAGTAATAGTATGTGTTTGCTTTGGCAAGATTTTACTTAAGTTATAAGAAAACACATATTATTACTAATGCCCTAATATGTGTCCTAATGAAGTTCCAAACCTATAATAAGCAGCATTCCGAGGCAATACTCGAACTATATCAAGGAACAAAAAGAAATCTAGGATAAATCTGCATACAAGGTGGCGTCATTAGGACAGCCAGGATTTTTCCGTGATAGGTGGAGCGAGAAAGGACCAAGACAGACAAAGTTCCAAATATATCCACACCTTCAAGAAAATGTGCAATTATTTACGTACACTGCATAACTTTGTTAACTACAGTAAATATAATAGTACTAATATATAGTATTTAATACAAATGTATTAAATACATGTAGTATATGTGTGTGAGAGAGAAAATATAATAAGTTCTGACGTGTATTTCGAAAAACTCAACCCCTTCAAAAACCCAGGTGTGTATAATTTCCCTTCTTGCTCCACCCTACGGGCGGTCATGGATATAAAATAGGAAACACTACGGAGTAGAGAGGAAAAGAACTGCTCAGAACATACAGTTGTGGATTAGATTAGGGATTAGATTTCTGACCTTTCGGCATCTATAGCCATGTTATCTTGTCACATATGAGAGATGGCGTCCCTTGGTGGTCACACTACCCGATGAAGTCGGAATGAAGAAAGGAATAAGAAAGGAAGGAAATGGCCTGGGACATTTCCCTGGTGAGAATGAGGAAAACATCACTGGAAAAGCTGTTGCGTCTTTGCAACCCAAATGTCCCCTCCGGAAATCGAACCCTGGACTGTTCACACCAAAGTCGAGAGGGCTAACACTGTGCTATGGGGGGCCGTGTATGGCCTTGGAGAACACACGTTACTCGTAGTATTGCCCAACAGATAAATTCTATTCTAGTCTCAAAAACGAAACGAGACTTCTACAAAATTTACGAGACGAAACGAGAATAAAATTAATTCTCGTTAATTTTTTAAGGGAATTGTACTAAGTACTTAATCGAAAAAATTAAGTACTTAATACAATTAGGTAGTTTAGATCTCTTCTTCGAAGTTCAATTGTAAGATAACCTCTCGTTACAAACAACAAAACTTTATAATGTAATTAACTATATGTTTTGTTGAAAACGTACTTAACTTTCAGTATCATATCTGTTGCACCTCAATTACATTACACCTGTAATATTAGCAAATCAATTTGTCTTCCTGCCTTTATATTTCAATATTCTTAGTTGAACAAACACATACATGCAAACTTCGCAGGTATTTCATCAAAACTCTAAAAAAAAAAAAAAAAAAAAAAAAAAAAAAAAAAAAAAAAATTACGCGTAAATTTGCCTAAATATTACGTGAAAATTTAATTAATCTAATTTCCATCGAAAATAACTTCTGTAGTTCCTTCAAACTTTAACATTATGCTAATTGGAAACTGAAAAGCCTTACCTTTTGAAGACAAATAGATGTAAAATCTAATTCTATGTGATGGATAACGTACCTGAAATAAATAGAAAAGTATTTTTTTAAATAAATTATTTTCAAAGTGTTACTGTTTATGAAATATAAAGTAAACTAACCATCAATATTAAGTCTAACGGACACTTTTTAGCTGGAAAACTTGAGAAGTTTCTTTACCCATTTTTTAAAGAAAAACAAAATTTCCTTGTTAAAGGCTTTCTAAAATCAAAATCGAATTGATACTGAAATAATTTACATTTATGTAATTTATCCGAGGGTAAACGAATTTCCGCATTGTGGGGGAAAAAAATCGTATCTCATTGATTTGAATAAATCTTTATTACAAATATACACTATATTTATTTAACATGTAACGGCTTAGGGCTGAATATATTAACGTTTAATACGTTTGCTTAATCTATTTTCTCCTAATTCTTCCTGTAAATACCAATTTATGTTCTTTTTATGTTGTTGCAAAAATAAAAAATAAAAAGGACTAAGTTCAAACCTCAACTTTGATGGCCAAGAAATCAGGAATCAAAGACCTCTAGACGAACACAGGCACATATTTCATATTTCACATATTTCACAGGCATACTAAGCAAGTTATTATCTGCCTCCATGCTGAGTAATGACCTGCCTCCATCCCGAGTTATGATTTTCCTTCAGCCGAGTTATAATCTGCCTATATGCCGATTTGGATTAGGAAGTAGATCTTGGGCTTTCGGCATCTATGGCCTTGTTAGCCCGTCATGTACGAAGGATGACATCCCTCGGCGATCAGACTGCCCAAGAAATTGTGGAGGAAGCAAGAAAGCGACTTGGGACCATTATGTTAGATACCATCCCCGCATTTACGTGGTGCGAAAAACCCCACTCAAGATGGCTGGCCTGGAAAAGTTGTTATACCTTTTCGGCCGAGTGTCAACACAGGGAATCGAGCCTAGGAGCCTCCATGCCGTGTTTTGTCAAGATTGAACAACTGGAGCGTATTATAAAGGTAACCAATAAAAGTTCTGTCGCTTTTTGTAGAGGACTGTGTTCAATTGGCCCTCACACCGTGAGTTGAATGCGAATGGAAATCAGGTGAAGGTCAGTTGTTGGTGTGGATATGTCTAACATAATATCTGGTTGTGGCAGTTCAGCTACACCATGAACTTGCGTAAGGAGAGAGTGAACACGGGACCTCCACAGAGCGTCATAAGGGAGTGCATGCTGAACGAGTTCAAGCTGGGGTCAAACGCCAATGCAGCGGGGCGGTAGATATGCCACGCCTTTGGTGAGGGTGTCGTGACTATGCGGACAATGCAGCGGTCGCTTAACAAGTTTAAGGATGGTGACGAAACATTCGAAGACGCATCACGTGCCGGAAGAATAACACATGTCCAAGTTCAAGATCTTCAGGCAGTAGTTGAGGTGAACAGTGGGCAGATATGTGAGGAACTGGGACTACAATTCAGTGTGGGTGCAGAAACCATTCGGCAGCATCTCCATCAACTTGGAAAACACTACAAGTTGGGTCGATGAGTCCCACATGATTTCACTCCGGGTCAGAAGGTAACGCGAGCAGACACCTGTGTTTTTTTGCTATCTCGTCTGAGGAAGGAGCCATATCGTAACAGGGTATTGACATGTGATGAGAAGTGGGTCCTGTACGAAGATCTTAGGCTCCGTCATCATTGGTAAGCATCCCATGAACCGGTTCCAAAACAGCCGAAACCAGCACTTCACCAGGCGAAGGTCCTACTGTGTGTTTGGTGGAATACTCGTGGCATCGTGCATCGTGAACTGCTACCAGCTGGTCAGAGCATCAATGCAACTGTGTACTGTCAAGAGTTGAGTCCTGTTCAAGAAAAACTCAAAACTCTGGAACCAGCACTCTTGAATCGCAAAGGGCTCCTGTTACAGGATAACGCTAAGCCCTACGTGGCTAGGATTACCCGGGACACCATTCTACGCCTTGAATGGGAAACTATTGCATCCGTCATACTTCCCGGACATTGCACCTGCCGATTATCACCTGTTCCATTCCTTGGACAATCACCTTAGAGGACGCCAGTTCAAATCCCTAGTAGAGGTGCAAAATGCACTTCATACCTTCTTCGCTTCACGGCCCACCAAGTTCTACCGCGATGGAATTTATGGCCTTCCAGAAAGTTGTCAGAAAATGTCGATGCTGATGGGGAATATTTTTGATCTTCCAGGTATGTCTTAGGTGATATATAGATGTTCGAAGATGATGGGTGAAAAAACGACAGAACTTTCTTGGTTATCTTCATACACACGATGTACAGAAATACGTATCTTCTGTAACGCGATTTTGAACAACGTGGTCTATTTATTATTGCAGATATCTACAACTGACAATAAATTTGCCAATTTCTTTTTTTAAATAACAAAATACAATTATAAACATTTTTTCAACAAAATCTTAACCGACTTCAATATAGTATCTCTTAAGATGTTTCATAGTCTAGCATCAAAGATTACCATCAGATCCTAAATGCATTTATACGGAATTATGGTAGAAGTATATTCTTTTAAGTAAAAAAAGAAATCAATTTCAGTGCACATATGTCAAAGGCTATGCGTGATCATACCCATAATATACAGGGTGTTTCAAAACAACATCGACAACGTTTAGAAAGTGATTCCTGACACCAAGATAAGACAAAAAGTATAGACCAACCTGGGTGTACAAATGCTTCCTTTCGAAGTTATATTCTGACGAAAACACGAAAAAAATTAACTTTAAAGGCCTATAGCTCCAAAACTATGGAACCTACCGTAATCGGATCAAGACTGTGTTTGAATCAAAACAAGGGTTACTTACAGCATCTGTATAGAGCTGATAACTTTTCCTGATAATACCAGTGTTGTCGGGTGCATGCAAGTTTTATCATGATAATTTCAACGTTTCTTTTGTAGACAGATCCTTAATGTAGACCGATCCTTAATACACCTTTTGATGCACTGGAACGTCAGCAGTGTTGCCAATTCAGAATGTTAATTTATGAAAACTACAATTTCTCTAGTTCCCCCTTACAGAGACCTCATCCGATTAGTTATCGGTGGAAATGAAAAATTGTTTTTTCTGCTTCATAGTTTCCAAGCTACTCCAACTAAACAAACTGAAAATTAACGAAAGAACATCTATACGTATGAGTTATGGGTCAATTTACATGAGTTTTGTAAAAAAAAAAACAATACACCTTGGTTTACATCTGGCAACACAGTATGATTCCTAGTGTACTTAGTCGTTGCTTTCTAGTTAAAAAATATATATACATGAATAAGGTTCCAATAATTATTTGTGTACCGCTTCAGATTCAAAAGTTCTACTATCGCAAACTCCGGGTTGCTTTCTATATTGAACACTCTGTATTTTTAATTCCTTTCAGTTTAATGTCCCTCGATTATGCCCTTTAGGCTAAGGAAGATACTCAGTTTCAATAACGGGCTACACCAGAGAGTGGACATATTTTCGCGACACTATTCATATCAAAATAATCATTTTCGTTATATATTCCAATTTCTGCTCCACGAGGATCAGTATTGAAACAGTAAGTGGCAGCAGATTTCTACTATTTCCAGTTTCAATAGAAGCTTTTGGGCCGAGATTGAATTTTGGTTGGGACAGTAATTCATATCAAGAAACTGTACCATAATATCTATAGTATTAGGGTAAGGGGGTACAATTTCGAACAGGTACAATTCTGAACACAGTAAGCTTTTGTACCATTTTTCGAAATACAACAGTTTCCAACACTGAATGAAGAATATGGAGTTGACAGTGACTCCTGTGCTTGTTTGTTTCTGATAGAGTTGTGTGTTTAATTGTTTGTTGAGGCCGTACAGAAATTATTCTTCAAGCAAAGGTGTGAATATCAACCTTAGAAAATGTCGTACTATAAAATAGCTCATTGTTTGACGTTGTATTGTTGCTTTAAATTGCGAAATGTTGGTTGTTAGTTTACTGTAGTATGTTGCACGGTCCATGATGGAAACAAGCATGGTACACCAGATGCCATCTATGAGCAGCATTTGTAATTGTTTAGTCGCAGATAAAGTATAGCGAAAGGTACAATTTCGAACACCAATAAGGGACAATTCTGAACACTAGGTTGAAGGTACATATCATCCAGTTGTGCTACCATTTTCAGTGTGCCTTTCGTGTTTTGTCATTACAGATGCCACGACGGAAAACTCAAAAGAAGAAGCGTCTTTTATGGGATCCTTCTAATATGGCAACAGCAGTGAAGAGCGTCTTATCGGGTGATTTATCGTTAAGAGGGGCATCGGCATTGTATCACATTCCACTAGGCACCCTTGTTGACCGTGTAGACAAGGAAAAGGAAAGGCAGATTGCACTTACTCCACCGATAACAGGCAAAATTGGACATTTCACAGTACTATCGGAAGACACAGAGAAGGCTTTGGTGAATAGGTTAGTGTATTTCGAGAACAGATGATTAGGACTTACACCCTTGCAAGTAAAACGTGCTGCTTTTGATGTGGATGTGGCCTGTGGAGTTCAGCACCCATGGAATCCAGATGTGAAGATAGCTGGTGATAACTGGTTCAAAGCCTTTATGATTATAAGTTTGAGGAAACCAGAAGGACTATCGAGAGCTAGAGCTGCAGGTATGAATGAAGAAGAAGTGAGAAACTACTTTAGAATTCTGAAAGGTGTAATGAATGACTTTAATTTGTTTGATAAACATCAATGCATATACAATATGGATGAGACAGGGATTCTCTTGAATAACAGACCCATGAAAATTGTAAGTCAAAAAGGATAGCGTGAGATCATGTCACTAACCAACGTTGAAAAAGGGGAAAACGTGACGGTCGTTGCTTGTTGCAATGCTTCTGGCTCTTACATTCCACCGATGATCATTTTCCAAGGTGTCAGAATGCGCCCGAAATTCAATGATGGTTTGCCACCTTGCACAGTTGTGGAGTTGATCGAGTCTGGTTACATCAACGAAAGGCTTTTCGTTAGATGGTTGGAACATTTTTGTATATACAAAACTCCTGGTAAAGTTTTGCTTACACTGGACAATCATGGAAACCACACCAATTTCAATGCTTTGAAATTCTGCCAGAAGAATGAGATCGACCTCGTGGGTTTACCACCTCATAGTAGGCACGTTCTTCAACCTTTAGATAGAACTTTGTTCAAGTCTCTGAAGGCACACTAGCAACAAACTGGCAACATCGCCATCCCAACGAGGCTCTGTCGAAGCTCAGATTTAATCCTCTCTTTTGCGAGGCTTGGATCGAGGCAGCTTCTGTTGGCTCGGCCATAAAAGGTTTCGCGTGTACTGGAATCATGCCCTTTTCGGACGACACTGTTCCAAAGTCCAAATTTGCTCCTTTCCTCCTGTTCGTATCGTCTTCGGGAGAAAAAAATCAGTCTAGGAATAGCACTGAAACTAATGACATTTGTGCCCCAGGAACATCGCAAATTGATGATTCACCTACATCACAAGATCAAGATAGACCCACTATTATCTCACCTACACCAAATACCTCAGGTTCTCCTATACCACAAGACTAAGACAAATCTATCGTTCTCTTACCTACACAAAAACCCTCCGATTCTCCGGAAAATGCTTTGGTTCGTAACATCCTCAAAACTCTTGAGAAGAAACCTTCTACACGTAAAAGAAAACTTCTAACCTCGCTCCATCTTACAACCAACGCTCACAGTGTTCAAGTACAGGCTATGAAATTCTGTGTTGTTAACCGGCCTACTCCAGGAAAGAAGCTTCAAGCTGCAAGACAGTCGCAAAGAAGCAGAGCATTAACTCGAACAAATGAGGACATATATGGCTTTTGCAAGTTGAGCTATTACAGTGAAGAGTGAAGAGTCCGTCGTGAAAGGCGACTGGATACGATGCCAATCTTGCCAAGTGTGATATCATGAAGTGTGTATAAGTGCACAAGGTACGAAACAATTTATTTGTGGAAAATGTAGGTGATCGAAATTGTACCTTCCAGTGTTCGGAATTGTACCTGATGTGGTACAAATCTGAACGTTTCTGTGCTAACAAAAAAATTATGTTTATGGACATTGTAACAGAGCTTTTTTCTTAATATTTCTGTAACGAAACACATTGATTACAAACTTTGTATTTACCAAAAATTGTCCTGATATTACGTCTAGTTTGTCCGAAAATAAAAAAAGTTTCTAAAGTGTTCGAAATTGTACCCTCTTACCCTACTAGTTTTGCTCTATAGGAATCAATATTGGAAGCAGAAGTTGCTGTGAATTTCAACCGCTTCCGGTTTCAATAGATAGAAATGAGAGGAAATTAAATATTTCAACCTAACGTCCCAAGATTATGCTCTTTAGACTAAAGGAGACAATCATTAAGACAAGTAAATGATGCTGTAAGAATTGGAGGAAATGAATATGTGAGACGAAATGCGAGTAGTCTGAGGAAACCCACCGATACGGTGTTGTCCACCATAAACGTATTTGTCCGGGAATCGAACCAGGGTCTCCATGCACCAGAGGTAAGCGCTCTACCACTGAGCCACAGTAAACCTCTTCAGTAGAATCTTGATATGCTGTTTCCATACAAAAACGTTGCTCTATTGCGATTATTATTGAAATTGGAATTCCTGTGTAATTAAATGAGATATATTCTTGAGATGCTGGATCATTCCTTATCAGAGATCTCCTTGGTGGCTAAGCAGTTAGCGTACGCGACTCTGGCGTGGGATAACCTTTCTCGATTCCCGGCGGGAGCTCATGTGGTTCGGATTCCACGTTAATCCGCAGGTCCACATTTCATATAGCCTCCCTGCTGAACGGGACGTCAAATTCAATCAAATCAAATCTTTCCTTATCAGAATACTGGTTCTCACCTTTTTAATTCGTCTTTATTCTGATACTCGTCAATAAAAAAAATCAATGGATGGATATAGATGTTGGATAAGACTTCTGTTTCTTGTTCGTAGCATACTTGTGAAATCAAGAAAACATAAAACGCATACTTTTCCTGGTGACTGTTAAAATATTTCTGGAAAATAACAAGTAAAAAAATTGTGGTAAGGAATATCAATGTACTGTAACTCTGTTCATAATTTATGGCTAGTTTTCAAGTAAATTGCCTCTCTAATATATCTTATTCAGTACACTCACTTACTCAAACATATACAGTGTGTAGTCATACAGGCTTAAGAAATTCAGCTTCTGAGAGAGAGAAGTAGTTTACGTACGATCGGTGGAATAGGGTATTTGAGTACAAGACACGTCTACCATGTAAGAGGAGAAACTAGGTTTTACAAGCGGCCACAAGTATAAAACTTTCATGAAATCACTCAGACGCTATAAGAACGAAACTTTCGACACTCTCCGCTTTTATATCTCACGAGAAAATTTTCTTTTTTTGTTTGTTTTTTTCTTTAAAAAAGAAGGAAAAAAGAATAAGAAATAAAGCTAGCTTCTCAATTTCTAAAGACCCGTACTCTTTCACTGTCTCTATCCATCTATCTATCTATATCTTGGTCGTTCTCTCATTCTACTGCAGAAGGTCTCATGGCAATGAGCGTGGAAGGAAAGGAACTGAAAGGCGAAGGATAGGAACAGTGTAAATGGGCGAATGTTTGCAGAAGATATCAACGGCTTTGTCAGTGAAATTGGTTCGAGTTCGTTCATCCATTGAAGTTTTTGAGTCAACTAATGGCGGTATTCAAATGGACGTCGAATTCTCATTAAAATTAGCTGCAGTCTCTCTCGGTTAGTTTGTGTGTGTGTTTGTGTATGATAAAAGCAAAAGAAGTGTATATATAAAAAAAAAAGTATGAGCAGTGGTATTTGTAACTGCTATACTGTCTCAATGTATTAAAAGGTATTAAGAAGGGAAGAAAAAATAATATAGTATCTGAATTTGTAAAAAAGAATGAACGAAAAGTTGTCCGGTAGAAGAAAATACAGTACGTATGAATCAACTAACAAGAGAATCTACCCATAAACCCACATCAAGTTCATTTTTATACAGTGCGTTCATAAAATCTTCCTGTAGTTGATTATAACACATCAACTGACTACAATGTGACACGCACCCAGGGCCGTAATTTGCGGGGATCAGGGGGCAACTACCCCCAGGGAAGATCCACTCCGTTCGAGGGGGACCCACTTTAGACAAAATTTTCTTACTCCATATACGATACGAACATAAAATTATAAATGAAACATCAAACAGGTTCCATACATTACATAAACGAAACAGTACACAAAAGGTAAATAAAACAAAATTGAGTCGTGGTTCCATTTCAGTAAAATATATCTACTATTAGGGACCCTAGAAATAATATTTATTCATATGACTTTGAGATTTTTCAATATTGACCCCTTAATTAATTTGTCATGTATGGAACGGGCCCAGGGGCGTTCGGGAGGGTCCAAGACAACTTTGTCAAGGGGACTCAAATATTCGTGCTTGCCCTCCAGAAAAAAAATCTAAGTTACGGCAATGCACGCACCGTCTTTATTGCGCAGTATACGTCTCTATTCAGCTGGAGATTGAAGTATAGCCTTGTTCATGTCTGTGCTACACATTATCTAATATAATATATGCATACGCAAGGCTAAAAGTGTGTGTTTTAATATTTTACTTCACATCAAGGATTTACATCTACTGCGGAGATACATTTTGAACGCACTGTCCTTTCAAAATTATGAGAAAAAAGAACAATGTGGATTTATAATGTCCAAATTTGATACAAACAAAACTATCAAAACTTGATCGATATACCGAAACATCAAAAATAGTGAAACCTTGAAAACGATCAAATGTGAAATATCGAAATATTAAATGACATCGATACATACCGAAATATCAAAATATCGAATACAGAAAAACACTGAAATATCGAATTTCGAAAAATCGATGATTGATTGAATGGATTGGAATTTTATGTCTCTTGCAGCAGCGTGTTTACACGGAACGTTTGGACATACAAATTAACGTGGAATCCAAATCACACGAGCTCCTGCTAGCAACGAACTCGGTTCTCTAGCACCGAATAGAAAATTCGAGATAACTATCAGAAATACTTTTTGATTTTGATATTTCGGTTTTTGAAAATATCGATCGGCCTATCAAAATTTCGTACAGCATAAATAATGTTCAAAAAGAATAACATGTCGTGTAAGAAAATATATACCTAACTAGATTTAATTACTGGAATTATGCAATTTTGCGGACAGAATTTTAGATGTTATATGAAATGAGATCTCTGTTTAACGTCCCATGATTATACCTATTAAGCTAAAGGAAACGATGATTTAGGCAACTGAATGATGATGGAATAATTGGCGGAATGAGAAAGTAGAAGGAAACGGGAGTACCCCGAGAAAACCCACGGACATGGTGTTGTCCACCACAAACTTACTTGGACGGGGATCGAACCAGGGACCCCACACACCAGAGGTGAGCGCTCTACCACTCAGCCACCGTGTCTCTCATATTAATGTTATAATTTCAAACTAAAACGTTAGAGATCGAACTGATTTCTTTCCACGCCCACATAGTAGAAACTTGGTGACAGAACACCTGCACAATAAAAATGTGTCTGATTTGTGGTAAAACGCCCAGTGCCGAATAAAAGATGTTATCAACCGAGAAAAAAAAATCATTTGAAGTGCGAAAACGCCCACTCTTAGGAAATGAGAAATGACAATGTAGCTATTCCCTTAAATCGGCAATACACTCCTAAGTATAAATATACTTGTTTGTATTAAGCTTTACATATAAGTATCCATATTACAGAGCTTTGGAGGTGACAAGGAACATAAATCCGAGAGTAATCCATCAATGAAAAGTGGAAACTAGTATTCTACACACGAAACAAAACTTTTTTTTTTCAAACTAAGTTATTCTAACACTTTAACATTAAATCTTCTGTAACATAGTAGCATCGTAGACGTTTTAGTTGTAATTAATCATTCTTACACATGATCAAGCAAAAATAGAATTACAAAACGAAGTACATTAGAGAAAGGGCTAAGGGGGTTATAACTCAACCCAGGGAGAATTTTCGCTACTATATTATTAATGTTCCTTAGGGTCCATACAAGGGAACTTTTTCTGGTGTCACACGAAATGTGGAACGAGACTATGGTCAATCGATTTGTGTTAGTGAACAAGAAAATACATAGGCGGAAAAAACCCTCGATCGCAACCGTACCGTACTTATGGGGGAAATAAGGCACTGCCAACACAACGCGTTGTGGATAATGAGACGAAATATGGCTCCAGTTCGATGAAAATATGCATTGAAGCGCAGTTATACATATACTACAATGTGACATTACATTCAACAATATTTTAACAAGTGAGGGCAGAGGCGTAGCACGTAACGACAGAGAAAGGGGCGGGTAAACGCAAGTAAAAATGGTCATTTAATTGAGGAAAATGGAGAAGCATAACATCAAGAAAATAGTACACTAATAATACATAGTCAAGTAATCAATCTCAAACTATAAAACAACCTGTAGGCGACACCGTGAAGCAGAAATGGAAGAAAGAGACGTATGGAAGGGGTTGTCTGTATGATCCGGACCCCTTCCTTCGTAACGTCCGATGTGTATAAACTGTTGTATACATGTAGGTATTAATTTTCATATGTTGGATTATGATGATGATGACATAAAAATAAAACAAGATACGCCTCTGTGTGAATGCATTCCAAAGTCCAATACACCACTATACATTGAAAGATTAGTTCAGGAAAGTGAGGGGCCGTTGCCCCTTGCCCATGTACTTGACCATGTCCATGATATATTTCTATGCTATTCCCTCCAAATCTGGCTCATGTGTGTTCATACCTTCTATGGAACTTTTTCCCTACGCTATACCCCAGGCTTACTCTTCTTCCTCCTCTGCCCTCACTTGTCATAGTATTGTCGAATGTAATGTCACAATGTAGTATATGTTTAACTGCGCTTCTATGTACATTTTCATCGAACTCGCTCCATATTTCGTCTCATTATCCACAACGGGTTGTGTTGGCAGTGCCCCTATTCCCCCATAAGTACGGAACGGTTGGGATCGAGGGTTTTTCTCGCCTATAAAATTTCTTGTTCACTATCACAAATCGACTGACTATAGTCTCGTTCCATATTTCGTGTGACACCAGAAAAAGTTCCCTTGTTAGAGTCAAAAAATAAGTGCAACATCTGGTTGGTGGGACGGGACACTTACCCTTTAGTACCCAATGAGATCTCTTCAAATGCACGTAGGTCAAACTGTTAGTGCAATATTGGAAAAAGTACACCTTGATCGATTTGTAATAGTGTAGCCTTTCA
The DNA here is from genome assembly GCF_964235325.1 of Thermobia domestica. Taxonomy (NCBI): domain Eukaryota; kingdom Metazoa; phylum Arthropoda; class Insecta; order Zygentoma; family Lepismatidae; genus Thermobia; species Thermobia domestica. The sequence continues at coordinate 98,785,414 of NC_137468.1, forward strand.
GTTTAACGTAACGAACGTGACATTTCTGCGTATAAAAGAAAAAAAATTACAATGATATTTAAGAAAATTTCCCTAAAAAATTCCATTATCACGGTTTCTTTCAGTTATTTCGTAGCAACTCTTCAAACTAGTGAAAAATAAAATGTATTTATGTGTCCTATTTTATGTTCAACACAAACTGAAAATTTCATCTTGATCTATCAAACAGCAGCAGAGAGAAAACGATATTTTATAGTTTTCAAATTATTTATAATTGTCGATTTTCATGGAAGTAAGAGTGCGGTTACGATTTTGCGTCACTGTTCCGAAAAGATGTGATATTAATTACTCTAATTACTATTTCTCATTCGTTATCTTAGGACAGGTTTCCAGTACTGAGAAATCCTCCAGGGAGGCTTTATGATTTGTTGGTCCATGGTCTAATAGAAAATATTTCAAAATAAAAATTTTACTGTTCTGAGGTTACATTATGTATATCCTTTCGAAAATGCTTGGTATTCTGTAATGAATACAACTTTCAAACATGTCTGCTAATATGTAAAGTTATCTAAAAAAAATCTCTCAAAGTTATTGCACAATTCATGTATTCTTATTACATATGCACACAGACTTAATATAGTTTGTAACATACATTTTTTTAATTGTCGTAATATTAAACAATCTGTTATATTCTTTGTGCTTTTGTTACTTTGTAGGTTGATAATAGTAGCACATTCATCCTGGAATACACGTCATTTCAATTATTCTGAAGAAGAATGGCAAACAAAAAGAAGACAGACACACTACCTATACAATTGGAACTAGAAAATGGATTGCTGTTGTGAAAAATAATAAAAAAAAAAAAAAAATCTGTGTAACACTACTACGCACAAAACAAGACTGACACGAGGATAAGAAATTTCACTGAAAAGAGAAAAGCTTGCATAAAATCTTTCAGGTCAAAAGAACTGTGACAAGACAGTAGTACTGCAAAACTACGCCGCCTAGCACGGTTTGCAACTCAGCGCAGTAACTTAGATTTTTTCTGGGGAGCAAGCATTAATATATGGGCCCCCTAGAAAAAAGTGTTTTGGGCCCTCGCGCAAAATTCAAAAATAGCCTCCTCCTTTCCATCTTTATCTTGCTCGGTTGGGCCCCCGGGGCCAGTGAGCCTTCCCGCATTTCCCTGGGTGCGTTCCATACATGACAAATTAAGGAGTCAATACTCATAAATCTCGAAGCCATACGAACAAATATTATTTGTATGGTTCCTAATAGTAGACATATTTTACTGAAATGGGCCCACGACTCATTTTTGTTTTATTTACCATTTGTGTGCTGTTTTGTTTCTGTAATGTAGTGAACTGTTTGATGCTTCATTTATAATTTCAGTTTCGTATCGTACATGGAGTGAGAAAAGTTTGTGTTAAAGTGGATCTCTCTCAAACTTCGGGGAGCTTCTCTGGGGGATAGGCAGTTGCCTCCCTGTCCCCCACAAGTTACGGTCCTCTTGCAACTAGATTCCTACAGAATACGATATAAACAAACATGGTTAACAAACGCTGGTACTAACAAAGTTTTACAAAATTACCACGATTGCTAAGTCTGTCTACTGAATCATGCGAGGCGAAAAATTGTATGAAGACGAAATGTATTGTTCGAACGCTTACTCCACTGCAGAAAACTACTTGTCACTACCTATTACCGTTTTTGCTCTGTAATGATCTACATTAAAACCGGAAATAATTGACAGATCACTTCTAACAACGAACTCGATTCCTTATATTTGATCCTCTACATCATGGCCAAAATTGATGGTGATCCATCATGTGGTTCTTGAGATTTTGTCTCTAGCAGATGGACACACTGACAGAAAAATTAAACCACCATGTTTATCATCAAATTATATCTGACCGATTTGGCAACGCTGATGTAACCTGTTTCTGCTCCAGAACCTTGAAACCGACGTCGTTATCAGTGTGGTGTTTCAGTATGCATGTGCAGCAATGTTGTGTTGGTGCTAGTGAACCGTTCTTTGGAATTGTGAATCATGCCTCTTTTCCAGTCCCATTTCTCGTAGTACTAAACACTATATAGAAAAAAAAATTAACATCAGACTAAGCACTACTAAAGATGCCGTGGTCAAGCTGATACAATTGAGGTCCATGCAAACAAGGGTGCAGTTTGGTCTAGACAAAGAGCAAACTGCCTCTCCTGAGATTTAGAGGTCCATACTTTTTAATGTAATAATGTAATATACTAATGTAATACTAATGTAATAATGTAATACTATACTAATGTATACTAATGTAATAAAGAAAATCATTAAACTCTAATGTCGGTGGAATTTCTTGCTCCCTACTGACAAAATTCGAAATAATGCTACTGATGCAGAAATATTCGTCAACAAATCGGGTTTGTTTATGGCTCAGAGAGAAAATGTCGCCCTAGGTATTGCGTGGAATTCATCCACTGGCAGGTTAGGAGAATACACTATCCCAAAGTGACATGATTCAAAAATTAAACCTGCTGCAGTCAGCTACAACCTCCGTAGGGTTTACATCGTCCACTGGCGCCACATTGCTCAATCCACTGAGGTTGAGGTTGACAATGGATTGCAGTACGTTTAATCTCTGAATCATGTCCCTTCGCAGTAGTGTATTTTCCTGACCTGCCAGTGAGCTAAACAAAATTGTCTCCTCGGGCCTTATCATAGAATGAAAGAGAACAATGGAATCCGTGTTATTCCATTTCATGACATTTCTGTACAAAACACTGACTCTAGTCCAACGGATTTCTGCGCATTTACACTATGAAAGCGATCTTACTGGCCTATGGAAAAGCTGTAGGGAGCAATGGCATGAAATTCTTGTACCTGTGCTGCAACGTAGTTTGTTCTAGTGGAAATTGGGATGTTAGATGATAGTACATAATTCTGATGGTCTGATAGACTACAACTGGTTATGGCAATATGACTTTTCATGGAGTACATACACTAGAAAATTTGGTCGGATATCATGGAATTAAACTTCTGTTGTTAGTTTGGATATAAACTATATATCTGTTATAGTAGGCCACAGTGGCTCAGTGATAGAGCGTTCACCTCTGATGCATGAGATCCCTGGTTTGATTCCAGCTCGCGCCAAATGAACTTCGTGGTGGACAAACACCGTGTGCGTGTGTTTCCTCGGGGTTCTCCCATTTCCTTCCACTTTGTTCATTCCACCATTTCATTCATTTTTCATCATTGCCGTCTTCTTTAGCCTACCAGGCATAACCGTGGGACGTAAAATTCGAAGTTATACATATTTGTTATATTTATAGTCCAGTGATAGATTTAGTTTTTAATCAGAACATGAAAGTAAGTTCTTGAATGAGTGAAATGTACTTAATAATTACAAAGTAAGCGAAATTTCTTGCAAAAAAAAAAAAAAAAAAAATGAAACAAAAAGAGAATTCCTAAAAGTAACTACTTCCTTAAGATAACGAAGACGAAAAGACAAAGACAATTGCCAGTTGTTTCATTTCGTTTCCTAGTTAAATGAATGTTTACTTTTAAAAAGACAAAGAATGATTCTTTATTGTTTTAACAAGACGGTTTTCATTTTGTATTCCCCTCCCCATGTTCTCTTTGACCCCTTCTTTCCCTCTATGTAAAGCATTTATAATTACAAATGTCTTTTTTTCTTCTCTTCCCATTTAATCTAATAGTTTCAATTCAAGTTCCTTTTCTTCTTGTTATTTTTTTTTGTCTTATTTCTGTTTTCCTTTTTCCTGCCCTAAATTTATACACAGTTATTGGGACAGACTACAATGAAAACCACTGACTTTTTCTTTTTAATTTCTCTACGTTGCTCAGTCCTCTCTCACTGCATCTGTTCTTTTTTTTTTTTTTTTTTTTAAGTCTCCAAGTTTTAATTTGCTTCCTCGAGTCAGTTGCCCGAGTGAGAGAGAAAAAATAAACGAGAAGCAAAATATAGCCAAGGGATAGAGGATGTAATTCGAGACTTGATGACTGAAGATACTAAGAATATAGATGTAATAGAATTTAGAGATCCCTATTGTGAGAGCTTTTTCGTAAGGGGCAAGTGCTTGCATTTCATGCAGTAGATTCGTGTTCGATCCCCGCGATTGGAGCGTATATGGTTACCTTTTTTGGTTGGCTTGTTGGTTTGAAGCTTCTCTTTACTTTTTACAGAGACTGTATGGAATGGTGGACAAACACAGTGTGCGTGGGGTTTTCTCGAGGTTCTTCACTTTCCTCCCACTTTCTTCGATTCACCGTTTCACTTATTTTTTATCATTACCGTCTTCTTTGGCCTAGCCATAGTTGGCAGAATCGTGAGACGTAAAACTCAAAAATTGTATTTCATTATGTGTGGAACTTAAACTTATAGCTTAACATGGGATCTGAACCACATGAGCCCCCATCAGAAATCGAATGTAGGACCGAATTCATGAATGCTAATCATAAAGCCACGAGAGGGAGAGAGAGAGGTCGATCGTCAACAAGCACAATCCCATACAATGTTGAACGGGTGCGACAGGTGCTTGGGGATGATCCGCGGCTGTCTTTGAGAATGATAGCAGAAGAATTGAAGATAAATAAAGACAATGTAAACACTATTGTTCACGAAAATTTGAAAAAGTGGAAGATTTGTGCCCAGTTTTTCCTTACACGCTGACAGACGAGCTGAAGCAAATCTCGAATGGAAACGTCTGTAGATTTCATCGACATGTCTGACAGGAATCCGCAATTTTTGGACACCATCATTACGGGATCAGAGATCAGATAGTACTAATACTATCCAGAGACCAAACGACAGTCAATGGCATTGTGTTTATCATCTTCCCCGCCTCCCAAAAGATGTCTGCTGATAAAATCAACAACAAGACGATGTTGATCGCATTTCGACAGTAAAGACTTGATATATCATAAATGTCTACACAAGGGTCAACTTGTCAACGCGAAAGTTTACGAGGGAACTTTAAAACGGCTGCTGTAACGTATCAGAAGGATTCGGTAAGAATTATGCCGGAGTGGACAGTGGAATTTCCTCTACGACAACGCCCGTCAGCACACTGCGATCCACGTGCTCAACTTTCTCGCTCAACGCAAGGTGACTGTTCTTCAACACTCTCCTTATTCTTCAGATTTGGAGCCGGGAGACTTCTTTTTTGTTTCCCACCTTAAATTAGCTCTGAAAGGTTTACGCTTTGCACATATGCAATAACGTGTGACCACGGTGCTTCGAGCGAATTCCACAAGAAGTGTTTGCTGACAATTTCCTACAGCTTTACAACCGACGTCAGAGGTATCATATTGCAGCTGATGGTGGTTACTTTGAAAGCTAGAAAAGGTATTTTACTTGTAGCCTTGTTTCCTTTATTTTCTGAGACAATTCACCGAACTTTTCAGAAGCTCCTTGTATATTAAAACCATTTGTAAAGTCGGGGACAAATATCGGAAAACGAGAACGTTCAAATTCCGTTCATCCAAAATATTCCATAACTATTTTCATTTGTAGTGCCTGATTATACGCTATGCAATGACTTCAGTAATTTCATATAGAGACTACTGTTAACCTGGTTGCTAAGATAGACATATGCTAAGAAACATTTATTTTCCCATGTTACTATTAGAATCACGCTAAATGAGCCTTGTCATTCCATTGTGGTTGGTTTGTTAATACGTCTGTAAGTCCGTTACTTCACACGATAACTACTGAACGACAACTATTTTTAATTCTAGAATGATTTATATCGTCCGAGTTTGTAAATGAAGTTACAAATTCGTTAATATCCTCAATGTTTACCAATGATTTTAAAAAGTTGGCTATCCATATCCCATTTTCTACTATTGAAACAAAGGTGTATAATTCAAGAATGCAAGAAGTTATACACCACGCCGTTAGATGGCAACAAACATTCTCGAACGGCTGACATCTACCGGACGAAATCCAAACTTAAAAAAAAAAGAAATGTACTTTTCGCGTGATTATTTTTAACTGTCTTTACTAGAGTTTACTTTTCTTCATTGGTAAATCATAACACTAGAGCTGCTACTTCTCAACCACACAGTGTCATAGACTTATGCCCATAAATTACATCAAATCAACCAGAAGTAATCTCAATAGCTCGATAATCATTGATATCGACTGTACTATTCAAAATCGCATCAGAAAAACAACATAAATCGCAAAGCTTCAGGTCGCCAGGTCGCCATTGGCGACTAGAAATTTAGAGCTGGCGACCAGTGTTCCATAGGAATGATTTCTGCCTAAACTCATAGGGCTGCTCAGTTTCTGTTTCGCACGAAAATTATTGTCACTGAGTGAGGCAAAACATGGAATGGGAAGTCTTCATAAGACACGCAAAGTGAAGTCCTCACAACGTTGTAATTCGCCCATCCTTTCATTACTAAATTCTCAAATTTGCTTTCAATTGTCACATTTTGTGGCGTTTTACTTATGAGTACCGCTTCATGTGAGAAAGGCTTGAACAGTCTCAACAGAGTTAAGACTGCCTACAGGAATTCACTGAAAACTAACACACTGCATGATTTGCTGAAAATTTCCATCAATGGCCCTTCACTTAAGGACTGTAATCCGATAACTGGAATCTACAACTGGTACTTCAGAGCAGAGAGAGAGAAAGCTTACACAAACGTGAAGTCTTACGGTAAGATATTTTTTAACATGTATATGAATTGAAAAAATTCAAAATTGATTATCCTGAATCTATCACTCTGATTTTGAAATTTTATGCCCTTATGTAATCTCTTTCTTTGTCAAACCAAAGGCGCCGGGGACCTCTCATAATTTGTACGTGAGAGATACTGCCGACTATCATTTTTGTGTTGGCGAGTGCGTCTGACTTTGAAATTTTGCGCCCTTATATATATAATTAGATAATGGGTTGCAAAATTTAAGCATTTCCTATCAATTCTCAATCTTTTCGACAATACTAGATCAGCGGAAAGGACATGAGAAATCTCGTGTATCAATTAGTAATATTTCTCGACGTTCGAAATGGAGGTTGCCTTACTTGCTCCAATTAACCAATGAAATCGTATTCCTTGCAAAGTACATACAATGTTGAAAAAATAAATTTGAAAATATATTTTAATTTGTGGGAAATCAAAGCACAGTGTCTCGTTTTCCAGGAAGATTTCCAACGATAAGTAATCAATACTTGATTCATTTATTAGGATCGGGAGGTACGGTGGCTCAGTGGTACAGTGTTCACCTCTGCTACAAGAAGTTTCTGGTTCGATCCAGTACATGTAAGGGTGTGGTGGACAACATCGTTTCCATAGATTTTTTCGGACTTTCATTTTCATTTCACCAGTTATTTCACAACCGTTCACTTTAATTAATCATTTGTCTCGTTTACCTTAAGGGAGCATAACCATGGGGACGTAAAACTGAAAATTTTATGTCATTTTATTATGTCAGAAATCAATTTCTTTGTAACAAAATGTTTTAAAAGAAATGGTTTAAAACTTGGAATATAGTGATCGTTTAAACGCCTTAAGAGTCTTCATCCCGGCGAAATTAAAATACCGCTAATTTTACAGTAATTATGTGATATCTTCAAATAGATAAAAAGATAATTGAAATATGGAACAAGAGCGCCCTAGACAATATTATTTTGCGTGAGGTACCGTTATTACCAATCACCTAGTGTCTTTATGTTTTCAGCTGTTTAGAAACGCGAAAATAAATGCCGATTTTCAAAATGGCTCGAAATCGAAAGCAGATAAGTGAGTCGTGATAACGGTTTCTCATGTAAAATGATATTATCTAGGGCGCTCTTGTTCCACATTTCAATTATCTTTTATCTATTTGAAGATATCACATAATTAATGTAAAATTAGCGGTATTTTAATTTCGCCGGGATGAAGACTTAAGAAAGAATTAAATTTACGATTACAGTACATTTCTGCACCGCTGTTCGCGTTATCATCAGTAGGTAACAAATAGACCTTACTCTAAGATCGAATTCTAAGACAGACCTCAATTAACCTATAATTTCCCTCGAAATAGTATTCTAATTACTCCACTGAACTGACAGCCACATAAATAAGGATAGCTAGTTCTCACTTTAAAATCTCTTTCTCGCTAATTATTTTTGTCTAGGATATGAAAGTTTTCAACACTGCATTTTGGCAACACCACTGACAGATTACTCATGACATTGAAAGCAGAAACGTAAATGAAGGGTGTTGATTCCAAATTTAAGGACCATTTGCCGATAAATCTTTAACTCCTTGTAATTTAAAGGATTATGAAGACGATACAAGAGCATCAGACATGCTAATATAAAGTAGGGTTTTCTTTCTCGCGGAACTGCTACGATTGATACTAACTTAATATATCTAAGTTGATTAGTTGATTATGTCTGTTAGTAATGAGTTTCTCATTGTAGATAAAGATGGCATGACCAAATTAGTTTGGTAGACATGTATGATAGGAATTGTTCTTTTAATTTTTTTCAAAAGTAAAAATCCAATGGAAAGATACAAACTACGTATTTGCCAAAGGCTATCTGCGTAGCTGAAATTCAATGATAGGATAGTAAATTATAATCAGGAAAATATAAATCACCAAGTAATAGAGCAAAACCATAGTAGTTACAGTAGTAGTAGTAGTAGTAGTAGCTGTAGTATATGCCAATTTTCCAAACGGCTTACAAAAGTGTAGGCCTAAATTATTGTTCCTTTACCGAATAAATATTCATCTTTAAACTTAACAATAAAGAACAATTGATTTAGATATTTGAACTAAATTTGTCTTATTTAGTAGACATTTTGCCCGAAGAAAGTTCTAGTCCACTAAGGAATGAAAACAGACAGAGAATGGAAAGACAGACAGAGAAGGGATCAGAGAATGGAAAACGTACTCTACTAATTTCTTCTATGGTTCAATAGAGAAAAAAATGGAAATTAGAAGATGGGACGACGGCTTAGAAAGACTCTTAGGATTAAGGACACTATGTTTACACGAATTGAAAATGAAATGAAATCTTTGAGTTTTACGTCTCACGTTTATGCCGGTTAGGTAAAGGAGACGGTGATTTTAAGAAATGAATGAAATGGTGGAATGAAGAAAGTGGGAGGAAACGGAAGAACCCCGAAAAAATCCACGTACACGTGTTTGTCCACCACAAAGTTTACTTGGCGGGGACTGGGATCGAATTCGGGACCCCAAGCACCAGAGGTGAACGCTCTACCACTGAGCCACCGCGGCCTTTTACACGAATAGAGTAATTATTACTTCATTGCATAATATTTACTTTGACATTTCAATTAATATTTCTCCGACATCGAACATTAGAGATTCTTATAGTATCAAGAAGGCAGATCCTTGAGAGAGTTGAAAATTAGATTCTTTTAAAAACTAAAATAATCGCTTTCCTTCAATTTGAAGTTTACAGATATAGTACAGCAAAGACAGCGCTTATCACACTTTTTCCGGTAGTAACTACTTTCATTAGTCAGATTGCTCTTGTCCACTTCAAAAGCAAAGAACTAACGATCATGCCACTAATAAAAAAGTGCCCACTCTTTCATAAATTTCTAATTGTACTTTTTACACTAATTTGAGGATGATGAATACAAATGAAACTATTTTAAAACATATTTGTCCATGGGGTCATGAGAAAAATGACCTCTCAGTTGAGAACTCCGGAGTACCGTTTAGGCAAATGATATGGATACATTCTAATTGTACTTTTTATACTAATTTAAACACTCTGAATTCAGTGACACTATTTTTAGACATACATGTCCATGAAGTTACTAGAGAAAGTGATCTCAAATGTGAGATATAAATAAATTTACATATCCCAAAATTTTCAACATTGGGAATTTAGTTCATTTTTCTCGTGACCTCGTATGTTTCAAAACAGTTTCATTGGATTTAGTATCCTCAAATTGGTATAAAAGACACAATTAGAAATTTATCTAAAAATGAGCACTTCTTATTAGTAACATGATCGTTAGTTCTTTACATTTTTGTTTGCTTGAGTATGCTTATATTATTATAAATTCACTTAATTTTATGTTGGTAAAAATGGAATAAAATATTCGTACCCATTAATTTTTCAATTATTGAAAGATACCAAGAATATATATATATATATATATATATATATATATATATATATATATATATATAAATGAAAGTGACCACGTTCGTGACTTACTGTTAGAAACCCTCGAATCACCCAACCGATCTCGATCAAATTTTCAACAGGGCCGATAGTTAGGGTTCGGTCCTGGGATGGTTTTTATCATTTCACTTTGACGGTGCAATTTGGAGGAGGGGAAGATATTTAAAAACCATTTTAAAAAATGACCAATATTAATTTTCGAATTCATTGTTTTCGAGGTCGTTGAGACAAACAGTGACACCTTCGATGCTGTTTAAACCCAAATTCACCCCTTTATGTCCAAAATGAAACATATTCTCCCCGTGCGAAGAACGAGTATTCTGCTAGTGTTTTATAATTAGAAACCTATATAAGCTATAAGAAATTGTGTAATCTTCGCCTCATTCATTGTAATATTTATTGTTATTATAATATATGTATATGTTTGGGATTCTAAACTATATTGAGTGATACATCTTTCGTACTAGCTCTAGCGTCCTAGCGCACACGTGGTCATGAGTTCGATTTCCGGTAGAATATAATTGAACATATTATGTTAACTCGGATTCAGTCAAACTGCAGGTCCGCGTCTTACGTAGCCTCGGTGTTAAAAGGGAGCGCTAAACTTCAAGCAACAGGGTGATACATAATTCATTCAAACTGTACTTTGTATTTTAGTTTTTTCTGTCTGTTTTGGACTAATTTTCAATCTAAAATGATTTCAAGAGGATCACTTGTGATCCATAGACCGCAGTTTCAGAACCATGTTGTAAGCCAGTTCTTTTAATTTTCTTTAAATTGCTATTTATTCGTTTGCAAATACTTAATATAAGAAGTTAGGGAACAACAAAATAAAAGAGAAAAATAGCATTATCTCTACGAAAGAAAATGAGAGACAGAAGACCTTAAAAAATAAATAATAAAAAAGGACTCAGAAACTTTTCATTCCAAGGACCGTAAAGGAGGAAAGCTCATTAGACGAAACCACGTCACATCCTGTCACGTACAAGTTCCTGTTTTCGCGATGCCTTTCCACAGAGGATGTCCCTGACGTGAAAAGATTACGTCACTCATTCGTCATCAAGACGTAATACTTCTCATCGTCGTGTTGTTCTTCCTCAAAACTGTGTATATATATATATGTGTGTGTGTGTGTATACATGTTTCTTTTCTTTGTGTTTTTGTTTCCTTATGTCTTTCATCTCCTCGTTTTATTTCCGTTCTCTTTTCCTTTTCCTAAGCTCTCTCTTGATCCTGTTCTTCAGAAAGACGGAAGAGACTTACTGTGGAATTTAGTCAAGTCTTAAAGAAGCGCCATCATACATACCTCTACCACAGTAGCAACGGAAACAGAATTTTATTCTTTTGCCAGAGGTAGCTTGTTGCTATGACCAGTTAGCTTCAAAGCAATTCAAAACTCAAACGACGATAACTCTCAGCTACTTCTAATTTTACGATGACATTTCACAACAAAACATGTAACAATTTACGATTGATTTAGATTTCGACTTTGTAAGAAAAAATGGAGAGTATGAATATGGAAACTTCCGCGGTAAGGATTCAAAATGTTTTTGGCGATTTATAAACTCAAAACTACTCAGTTTTGCTCCTCTAATTTTTTTAAAAAAATTGTTTAAAAATTATAGTGTGTCGAAATTTCGGTGACAACTATCAGAATTATGAAGAACAAGGTAAAATATCTCATTACTCCACAGAATTCACACCTGATTCGTTTTTACTAGAACCATTTTTCTCGTTATCTTCCTAGATGGCGCTGTAATAAAAAAATCTTGCCTCATTAAAGATTGATAAACAAAAAACTAATATTGCACATATCATATCATATTGCACAAAAAACTATATCATATTGCACAAGGCGTGCAATATGATATTGCCAGTAAGGATTCCAAACAAGAAAAATAGGAATGCATTTTCTAGAAACGTTAATGCTTATCAATGCTTAAACATTGGTTTGCGTGAACAATAATACTTAATCGAGACTTTGTTATCAGCTTAGAACTATCAGAAATATAGGAAGTAAAAAACACGAAGTAAGTTTTTAATTGCAAGAGAGCTATTCACTTTTGCTAGAACAATTAGTGTGAATGCGTGATACGCAATTTAGATCAATAAAAACTTTACTGGCATTAATACTATGTCTATTCTCGTCCTCGGTCGTGGTTTTTAGAAATTATGGCACAATTTTGAAATCAATGCAAATGACACATACATTAATGCAACTGTACCAATAGAAACTTCATGGAGTGTACTAAAGATGTATAATAATTGGTTTACTTATGGAATTTTCGGTTATTATTAATATACGAAGATAATCCCAAAAGTAAGATCTCCCACTGGGAAACTTTATATGGCAAACTGTTGTGCGTTGTTTCACCAACGCCCAAAAGAGCCTGCGCATACTTCTCTGGAATCTTCAGTCTTGACTTGGTAGTTGTTTGTAATTGAGGTCCCGCTTGGCGCTACAACCAAGTGTGAAGTTCGTAGTTATTCAGTTTTGAGCGCCAAACGCATTAAACCGTTTCAAATTCATCGCTAACTGACAGAAGTGTATGGTAGAATGACCAGACGTCCCGTTTTAAATGAGATTGTTCTTCGTTTTCAGAAAGTCATTCGGTGTCTTTAGAAAAGTGCAATCAAGTTTGATTTTTTAAAAATGCGTCCCGTTTTGAGTTCCTAATTACATGGTATGTTAGTGATATCTTGTATGGTGTTGCACAATGGTTTGAAGGAAAGCCCAACCGTTCTGCAAGAAATTAAGTAATAAAGAAAGAGGCACTCAAGAAAAAAATCGGTGCTCTTAATCCTGCTGTTAGTTGAATGTCAAAAGGTAATATAAACATTAAAATAGTATTGAAGATAAATAAATAAATAAATAAAACTCTGTTTATCTTGAAAAACTAGAGACTTCTTCCTCATTGGCATGATTATTGACTACACCTAGGAGAAGTCAAATTATGCCAATTTGCTGATTGTTCCTTTTTTAAAAAATAAAAATTCTAAACCTGGTCACTCTAATGTATAGTGTGTTGTGCATGGATGTCCAACACGTCCGCAAGTGGCCCAAGGAGTCGTACCGAACTGGTCGTACCGAAATTCACGAGAAATAAAGGAACAGGAGAATATCAATTTCCGGCAAGACAGTCGCGAAAGTTAAGCAAACCACCGCCTAGCACATGTTTCCTAAGCTGAACGAACATTTGGCCAGAATGGGCTTCAGCAGTGAGGACAAGGTGAAAGATAAGATTCAACGTTTCCTCCAACATGTGACGGCGAGCTGGTCTCACATGGGCATTCAAACACTAAAACTATATAATCACCATTTCAGTAGATGCATTTTGGTAGGTGCTGTGACAGAAAAATAGATAAATGTACAACTTTAGAATGATGTAAATATTAATGAAACTTGTTTCTTGCTCATTTTCTTGAAAACTACGCATGTTGATTTACACCAACCAATATATATATATATATATATATTAGCTCTGTGAAATCGTTACGTTTCTTTCATTTCGCGCCTTCTTTTTCGTTAAATCCTAATAACTGTTGAGAATCCAGTGCAGTGCAAACTGTGCAATGGTTTCATAAATATGGGATTTTTCTTTTGCTTTTAAACGTATCAAATAGCTAGGAGTCTTAAGATTCATTATTCAGAAGAAATAAAAACACTTCTTAGAAGCTCACATCAAAGGTCCAGATCATCATTAACTAAGTTCGTGAATCAGCATCTAAATATAAAACCGTATTTATATAGTTCCATTCTGAAATTACGAGGGGCGTCCAGTATGCTCCAATACTGACCACCTTCTCCCTCATGTAGGATCATGATTTTAACATGTGTAGAAAGTAGACATCTTATGATGACTTTATTATTCCGCAGTGCAAGTTATTTGACCATGTACTTTCTTCTTTGCAGGTGTTTGCAGTAGAGCATCTGTAAGAACTCAGTGAAAACGGAAAATAGTGAGGTTCGTGGGGTCATCAAGTACCTGCAATTCAAAAACTTACAGCGAAGGGAAATTCATGACGACTTGGTACAAACATTAGGACAGTCTGCTCCCTCATATCCTACAGTTGCAAGATGGTGCCATGAGTTCAGATGTGGCAGACAATCATGCGAAGATGCCCATGCAAGTGGGCCACCAATAACAGTGACCAAGGGTACCCATCAGAGGGGGGGCAATGTGGGGCGCTCGCCCCTAGAGGAAATTGTACTTCGGAATATCGAAAACCCAATAGAAGTTTTAGAATAGTTACAGCAAAATTTGAAATGTCGCTTTTTCTTGTCCCCCCCTTGGAAACCACAACATGGGCGCCCTTGACAGTGACCACCGAAGAAAACATTGCGAAGATCCTGGACATGGTTATGGCAGACAGACGAGTTATCATCAGTTTCACTAATATTTAGCAGAGAGTATAGGGTTGTGAACCGGCACAGTTCATAACATCTTGACCAATCATTTGTGTATGAAAAAAGTCTCGGCACGATGGGTCCCGCGAAACCTGAATGCTCATCAGAAGAGGAGCAGAATGACATTTTCAAGTCAACTTTTGGACAGGTATCGTGCAGATCCAGAGGACTTTTTAGCAGGATTTGTGACAGTGGACGAAGCATGGGTCCACCACTTTGACCCCGAATTCAAACAAAGCTCAATGCAATGGAAGCATACCAGCTCCCCAACCCCGAAGTAATTTCGTGTTCAACAGTCAGCCAAACAGGTTATGGCAACTGTTTTCTGGGATACCTAGGGAATACTGCTGGTGGATTATCTGGAACGTGGAACCACAATGACTTTCCAGTATAATGCTGACCTTATACCGAAATTGCGAGCTGCAATAAAGATCAAGAGACTAGGAATATTGGCGCGTGGAGTGTTGCTGCATCAGGACAATGCTCCCGTTCACAAGTCCGGTGTTACCATGGCTGCAATTCATACAGCTGGATTTGAATTGGTGCCTCCTCCCCCTTATTCACCCGACCTAGCCCTAAGTGACTTCCACTTATTTCCACATTTGAAGCAGCATCCCCGTGGACAGGTTTTTCGGGATGACAATGCCATCATGGTTGCTGTTAATACGTGATTGCAGGAGCGAGAGGACATTTTCTTTCAACAGGATATAGAAGCTTTGGAGCGGCGATGGACTAAGTGCATTGAAAGGGCAGGGTATTATGTTGAAAAATAAACATATTTTCATTCCTATTATTTTTTGCTTTCTTGGTGAGTATTAGAGCATACTGAACACCCCTTGTAGAATACATTAATTAGAGAAAAATGCACTGTACATCTAACTTCTTTCGAAAATTCCCATTTAAAGATGGGACAAGGACCATGTCCCTATATAAAAATATATGTATGTGTGCTATGTTCCAGTATAAGGATAAATCGCATGGAGCGGTTTTAACCAAATTTGGCAAACATAGGCCTATCACTTACAATCTGGAGAAAACACTGTGGGCGTAATGTACCTCTACTATCCGTAGGAGGGAAAGAGGGACGTGTAAAAATAATCCAAGTGTTGAATCCGTAGTTTCTGTAATATAATTAGTGACGCTCACAATGTCATCGTTCAGCCCCATCGACCTTTGAGGTGAGAAGGTGTAAAAAGATGAAATGTTCAAAATGACCAAGATTAGTGTCAGATTCATAGTGTTTGGGATAGAAAAAATGATTGACCTGTTTTAAACTACTTTTGATAGATAGTACTTACCTCAAGCTGCAATTCTATCATGTCACTTTGATTGAAGGTTATATCCTAAAGAAGCTTTAAAATGTATACCAATATATATCGGGTGTTCTAAAAATGGCGCCCACGGACCATAGAGCACTATTCTACAGGCCAAAATAAAGCGAAAATGTTATATGATAATATACTCTCAGGGGCCCCCTTTAGCCGATATGCGGAATCAAAATTTCACAATGTGGCAACGTCGCTGATTAACTTGGAGCCATTAGCATTACTCTACGAATTACTCTACGAATAGTTACTCTACGAAGCAGTTGAATTGATTGTTATACTAATAAGTGATGCTAGCATCAATCAATATCGACTTTAGCTACCATCTGGAAAGAATCGATATAACTATTTGATAGATTGGTAGATCTAATCTATGGTTCTTTATTTGCGACGTTAGCACATCCTGCACTTTGTGTCTCCAGACGAGGACAAGAAAGTTAAAGAAATATATATTTTTTTGGGCTTGTTTTGACTTGTAGAATAATGCTCTGTGGTCCACGGGCACCATTTTTAGAACACCCAGTATATATATAGACACTTCTTGATCTTGAATATATTAAATATGTCACCACAGTTTTTAACTATTTCATTTTCTATGTTCATTTCCCAATTTATCGGATTATTTTTCATGCTTATATTGAAGTGTTTCAGAAGAGAACATTTGTTAACCTAGATGGACACCAGCTGATATTGTGAACAAAATACCGTGACTTATGTTATTAGTATTCTTTCAAATACAGAAATACTTTTCGTAATTAAAAGAAAATCAAATTTGAAAGAGTTAAATCTAATAATTTTAGTATTTCAATGTATTAAATTGAAAGAATACAAAGACCATCTGGAACTTGTTTCTGGTTTTCTGAAATATTAAGTAAAAACGAGAGTTTGTGGATTACAATTTAGGTAAATAATTAATGTAAGTACCGTTTTAATTATACAGTCAGATGTCTTGAAATATTGTCTCCATTACTTTAAAAGAAGAAATCTAGAATTAGCAGAAAGTATATAAACATGTACTTATATATAACTTTGATTTAAAATACATTTTTAAGACATTGTATTATGAATATTTAATGTAGGGTTTCCATTTGTCCCGGAAAATCCGGGACCGTCACGGAATGAAAATCTGCGTCCCGAAAATATTTCTCGGGACGCTTAAATGTCCCGGATTTCAGCGAAGAAAAAAGGAAGGGAGTATTATACTTTTTTTTTTTTTTTTTTTGCAAGATTAGGTATAAGTTATAAGTATTCTCTTCAACTTCTGAGTATAGCAATTCAAAAGTTGAAGAAAAACTTGAATACATAAAACATGGATTTAATTAAGTTCACGATTTAACTACTTTGACATTGAACGAAGCATTCTTTTCAATGGGCCAGGGACAAAAGGTTTACTGCTCAATCTTGTTATTTTTAGTACTCTGTTTCAATCTGCATCTTGCTTCTGAAATATTTTGCTATCTTGCCAATAAATTAACCGTTCAAAAAAAAAAAAAAAAAAAAAAAAAAAAAAAAAAGCATACAACACGAACTGACAAAACGTGTAAAAGAAAACATGAATGAGCTTGAGGTAAACTATGAATGAGCTAAAACAAACTCTGAAAGCCACGAAACATAACAGATCCTGAGAAATTAAAAAAAAAAAAATGAACATTGGGGAGGAGGTAAATCATCTGCTTACGTTTCCTTAACTAGGGAAGAGAATGTCTATTAAAATGACTAATAATGTGATTACATAATATTTGAATAATTCTATCTAATTGAAGAGAGTAAATTAGTACATTGTATATAATACTTTTTATTTTATTTTAAGCTTTTCAAAAATTGTCGTAATTTAGTAGCGTTCTGGATTTTAATTTTTTGAAATATGACAACCCTAATATTATGCACAGTATGTATTGCCCACTGGCTTTACTGTGACGGTAACAAATACCTCCAATTATTGCTAACCCTCCAATTAAATCATAATCATTAATTCATTCATTAAATAAAAGCCGCCGTGCACGAATAGTTTTTCTTTAGCGATTCGGTTAATTCGGAAATTCGGTTAAATGGAACTCGGAACTGTACCGGTACTGTATAGCATATGTGTGACTCGGTTCTCCTCATGTGTAAGGTGCCAGGTACACCACTCAAGACCAAGATACGGGTGGGATAGGATCGATTATTATTTACTAAAGAAAGAAGACATGAGATTTCTGGAAAATTTCGGCACTTAATCACAAAAGAAATACAGGGAATCTCCAATTCTTTGGACTAGTGAGTTCCAAACTCAACCCCGATAATTTGTGAAAGCATAAGAAACTGCTTATGTTGTGAAATGAAAAAAATATCTAAAATCGCAAAAAACAATAAGAAATTGCTAGAAGTATTTTTTAAAAATCGATTTACCGTTTTAAGAATAAGTACCATAATCTTTCTTAACCCTCTATTAAAAGTGGAAGTGGCAGAAATCAATCACTTCCGGTTTTAACGTTGATTGCTATAGAGTGAAAACGGTAGTAGATAGCAAGAATCAGTTTTGAGCAATTAATTATCCGTCCCAAGAATATATTCCAACTACACTCTAATCTCTCTACTATAACTTGAATTGGTAGAAATCAGCTGCCACTTCTGGTTTCGTGAGAAAATATCACGCCATACAAACCAAACTCTTTCACGTGGTATACACGTAGCATTGACACTTGTTTGTTTCTTGAAATCAATCAGAATATATGGCGATCCAATGATTGCAGTTTGAATAATTCTAGTTACTCGTATATCATTATCATCATAGGTGTTTTGCCATTATTGGCAGGTCACTTGCCGCCACTGAGATAGAGCTGTTCCGATAATCGAGTAATCGATAACAATTCGATAAAATTTTAAAACCGTTTCGTCAAAAAAGAATTTTAATTTTATTGAATTATCGAACTTTCGAGGCTCGAAATATTTGAGATACAAGAGGTGTTCGAGACACTCGAAGTGATCGATACTCTCGAAATGTTCGACACTCTCGAAGTATTCGAGGCATTCGAAATGTTAGAAACATTGGACGAGTTTGAGACAATGGACGGGGCCGCAGTGGCTCAGTGGTAGAACGTTCACCTCTGGTGCTTGGGTTCCGAGTTCGATCCAAGCCAAGTAAACTTTGTGGTGGACAAACACCGTGTGCGTGGGTTTCCTCGGGGTCCTCCCGTTTCCTCCCACTTTCTTCATTCCACCATTTTATTCATTACTCATCATCACCGTCTCCTTTAGCCTAACCGGCATAATCGTGAGACGTAAAACTCAAAGATTTCATTTCATTTTAAGAAGGAATTTTAAATGATAAATTGTTTGGCATCTTTTAAATTTTTTATAGTTTACCAGCAACTGTGATAGCAATATCAGAATAGTTGTAGCTAAAAATGAAATTTGGTGTCCGGACGTAGGAGAACCTTCCTCTTGGAGAATTCTATATACACATAAAAAAAAAAATGTGAAAGTACGTGTCCCTTTTTGGGCCACAGAAAGTATGAAGGTATGGATTCATATTTCATAGCTTTAGTGGGGAGTGCCACGGCAGCTCAAAAGTTGAGCCCTCATCTCTGGTGTGAGAGGTTTCTGAGCTCAAACAACGCGAGCTCGTGGTGTATCACATCGTATGTGTGGGTTTTCTTGGGGTACTCCCATTTCCTCTCACTTTCTCTACCCACGAACTCTCGTATTATCAATCAAATTCATTAATCATCTTTCTCTCTTAGCCCAAAAAGCATATCCATCGGACTTTAAAGATTTCATTTCGCTTCATAGCTATGGCTCACAGACCAGGTGATGCAGTTAGCATCAAGTACCGCCCGCTTCTCCACCACAATTTCTCAAATATTCAGCACACAGTGACTGGCTGGACCTCTGAACCACATTCGAACAAGAATTGAACGCGTGAGTGAATAAATAGGAATCAAATCGGGGCGGTCGCACTGGAATATAGAATCATTACAAACTCCGTCACTGCAAGAATATGTGTATGCTATACTTTTCGCTAACGAAAGTTATTTTGAAAGTAGTTCAACGTTTCACCGGTAGATGTCTGCATAACAGCGCTAAGAAGCTTCGATGTCGATAACTTAAAAAAAAAAAAAAAAAACTACGTAACGACAGCATAAGGGTTTATAAGTACACTTAGCAAATTAGAAGACTGCTGTATTAATGATATTGCTTTAAGGCCCAAAAAGAAAAAAAGTCTTAAATTAACTCGGTAGTTGCATAATTTCAGGATAACGTATCTTTCAGCAAAATGTTTACCCGTCGTGCTATAAGACAGTATAAAATATAACCACAACACACAAAACATCTCTCAGATTGAATGCGTACACAAATGGCTTCCTCCGCAGATCAAGCAAGTTTGAGGCACTTTGGCTGGATGTCAGTGTGAGTACAAGAAAGAGAGAGAGAGAGAGAGTTGAGGGAGGGAGATAGAGAGGGAAAAGAGGTAATTTACAACTTATTTGCAAGTTAAATAAAATGCCACGCTATTTCTTTTGTGCGTGTGTAGTTCCCTGGAACTCCGAGTCTGAAGGTAATCAATCAACAAGGCAAGTCTTGACGGCGTACAAAAGAGATAGTCATTTTCTTGTAGCGAAGGTAATGATGGGTAAGAAAAGCAACGAAGCAAAGTTTTTCCTTTTTTTTTTTTTTTTTTAAGCTCTCGACATTATACTTCAGAAGTATATCCCACCTCCTCCTACCGAAACCCTTTCCTTTTTTCCACTTCGTCTTTACCAATACCATCATGACTTCAAAACTCGGGCAACATAATACACCAACATACATTTCCCAATTCGAAAAGCTTTCATAATTCCAAGAAATTGATACAATAATAAGAGTGGGAAATTTATCCATTAATGGTTTGAGATCTGAGAGTATGTGTTACATGAAAGGATGAAATTATACGTTGATTAAAAAAAAAAGTCAATGAAATGTTAACGCAATTTCTCCAATCTGTAAAGGAAAAAAATAAACTTCAGAATAATTATTTTACAATTACATGAAACGATGGCTGCTTCATTTTTCAAATTTTTATTAATTTACTACCAGAAGTGCCCGTTTTACGCAAGGAAATAATAAGGTTTACTGAATATAAACCTGATTTGAATACTGTAAGAAAATGCTCCCTTTTCCCTCCCCTTTAGGAGCAGAATTTTCGAAAACTCTGAAACACAAGTTCTTTTATTTTTGCACTAATTGTTTTAGTTTCTAATTAAACACAAACAAACTATTTGCTGAGCAAAACAATATATTCACATAAAAAAAACTACATACGTGTTATAGTTTCGCCAACTAACATTTTGGCTTCATCAGACACACAAATGCTTATTTATCTGTTGAGTCTATCTAAGATAGTGTCTGATGAAGCCAAAATGTTAGTTGGCGAAACTGTAAAACGTATGTAGTTTTTTTTTTTTTTTTATGTGAATATATTGTTTTGCTCAGCAAATAGTTTGTTTGTGTTTAAGTGTATACAAAGCAAAGTTTCTAATTAAGTGTTCACACAGCCAATTTTGTACCTTTAACGTAAGTGAATAGTCATACGTACTGGACATTTTCGAGTAAGTGGCCGGAAATTTGGATCTATCTATCTATCTATCTATCTATCTCTCTCTCTCTCTCTCTCTCTCTCTCTCTCTCTCTCTCTCTCTCTCTCTCTCTCTCTCTCTCTCTATATATATATATATATATATATATATATATATATATATATATATATATATATATATATATATATATATATATAAATTTAAGTGACTATGTTTGTGACTTAATAACTCAGGAACCACCCTACCGATCTCGATTGAATTTTCAACGTAGATGAGGTTCGGGTCTGGGACGTTTTATATCTTTTCACTTTCATGAAGCAACTTAGGGGAGAGTGAGGGGGGTATAAGTATGTGTAATGATCGAAAATAACCTATATTATTGTCGAACCCATAGTTTTCGGGTCGTTGACATAAACAGACACTTCCGATGCCATTTAAATCCAAATTCAGCCCCGCGAATTAGGGGAGGGGGAAGATACATAAAAATGATCGAAAATGACCGATATTAGTGTCGAATCCATAGTTTTCGGGTTCGCTGAGAAACAGTGATGCTCCCGATGCCGTTTAAATACAAATTCAGCCCCGTAACCTGAGGAAGGGGGAAAGAATCCCTTGCTTCTCACACGGCCAACTTTGTGTGGTAATGAGTCTAGTTGGAAATCTAGAAAATTTATATGATCCGGTTAAAGAATGCAAGACAAAATGCATCGTCTATCAGAGAACGCTTCAATAATAATAAAAAGTGACTGACTAACAGATCATATTACCAATTTTTCTTATTTTAACACAGAGAAGCGTGTAATTGGCGCTAGTATTATATAAATTTCGCCCTCTTTTTAAAAGAGAGGATTTCTTTGAAATACCGGAAAACAGGTTAAGCTATACTTAATGAGAGGTTTATGTGTCAAATTTTGCCTTTTTCACTTCAGGGATTCGTGGTATACCCGATTCTTGACAAAAGCTTTGAACGCCTCTTCCCATTACGATTTGAGATTTAAAAAAATCCTTTCCTATCCTTTGCTTTTGTGACAAAAGTCTCTCTGTATCTGAATTCCACGTTTTTAGTTATAGTACTATGCTCTGGCCACTGATTAGTAAGCCACTCTTAATCGTATATTATATCTATATAGTCATGTTAATATCGTGAGATGATGATTAAAATATAGGGGACCCTTGGGATAAAACCGTCTCGACACAAAAAGTTTTGGGTTTACGACGCTCTATCCCGTCATGTATAAGCGATGATGTCCCTCGACGATGACACTGTCCGAGGAGAGGGAAGGATGAAAGGATTAAGAAAAGAAGGAAGCGGCCTGGGACCCAATATGTTAGGTACCATCCCGGCATTTGCCTGATGTGAATGAGGAAAACCCAGGAAAACCTTACTCAGAATGACTGGCCTGGAAAAAACTTTGCACTTTTTTCGACCGAGTGTCCCTACTGAAAATTAAACCCGTGACACTTAAAAGAAATTAAGATGTGATCAGTGATGATTTCAAGGGGTGGTCCGGGAAGTAAGTTTCCTCACAGGAATTAAGAAATCCTCCCACCCGAGGCACACCTCTGATCGTGCTGAACGTAGGTTATCAGTATTCAGTTACAGTTAAAAAATGTAATGAAACGAAATCTTACCGTCATCATGAATTTGTACCGCATGCTCACAATGAATGCCCAGGTTTATTTAAGTGTTTTGGAGCATTTCATGAAGAGAATTCGTCATGTTTTTCATGAATACTCAGCCCTTATCCTGCATCCGCTCAACGCGCAATACTTGTTCAGGAATATTTGGAAGTGTGTGTGCGCTGCGACATCCCTCTATTCTCCAGATACAGTATGTTCCCCTGCGACTATTTTCTGTTCCTTAAACTGAAGTTCATTAAAATGACAAGTTTTTGACAATGTTTGAAGACATCCAAGCAGCTATGACAACGGCATTAGGGAACATACCATAAACTAAGTTGCAGAGGTCGTTCTACTTCTTGCATGATCGTGTTACTCGCTGTATTGACGCAGGAGGGATGTACTTTGAATGATAAACAGGTATTATTACATTATCTTTGTTTGGGCACAATAAAATCAGTTTCATTACTTAAGAGTCTTCATCTCGGCGAAATTAAAATACCGCTAATTTTACAGTAATTAGATATGTGATATCTTCAAATAGATAAAAGATAATCGAAATGTGGAACAAGAGCGCCCTAGACAATATTATTTTACATGAGAAACCGTTATCACGACTCACTTATCTGCTTTCGATTTCGAGCCATTTTGAAAATCGGCATTTATTTTCGCGTTTCTTAACAGCTGAAAACATAAAGCCACTAGGTGATTGGTGATAACGGTCTAGGGCGCTCTTCTTCCATATTTCAATTATCTTTTATCTATTTGAAGATATCACATAATTACTGTAAAATTAGCGGTATTTTAATTTCGCCGGGATGAAGACTCTTAATTGTCGGACGATGTAGGTCATTATTTTTATTTATCTAGATCACCGAATTTTATAGCGTTTGTCGTTCAATATTTAATTTTATCTGTTTAACTTCCCAAGAAAACCAAGTAATGCAGATTTTGTACTGACGTTAAATTCATCTTCAATGATCATGTACACGTAACATTGTGAAGAAAAAAAAAAACAGCGTTGAGCACAGGACAGTAATTATGCATAATTTACATAGCAGCAACATGAGTTCGTTATATAAGCCTCGCCACCACACATGAAGTAATTCATAACTTCCTCTTGGTTGTGGTATTGTGTTAAATATAAATGAGCTTTAACATTGCATAAAGTGGACACGCAAGCTCAGCTGAAATTCTATGGGTGGTAAAGAAGTGATGATGTGAAATTTTGAAGTTAGTATATTCTAATAATTTTTCTTTCTCCTATACAGAAATATTCTATCAGAGAGAAGTTAAGCAACTCACATTCTATAACTCACGGAAAAGAGTGTACATTCTTCTCTACTTACTTTTTCTGCTAATAACTTAGCTGCTATTTGAGTGTAGTTTTTTCAACAATTGCATAACTTGAGTTTTAGGTCTTCTTTAAAAAAAATTCTCATCTCCCTTCCAAAATAGGGTTGCACAAGAGACAAGACGAGACAGAATTTTCGCAATGCGATTCGATACGAGACAGAGATCTTCCAAAAGGATCCAAAAGGATATATTTTTCGAGACGATACAGACTAAAATCTTGTCTCGTACGCATCCCTACTCCAAAGTTCTCATATAGCACCCAGATCCTCTAGAAATCTGCTTAGCAGCTTACGGAGCAGTTACTAGTATATTCTACTTCTCATCTCTTCAACCATAGGTTGGTGGGTAACATGGAAATTTTAAAACTTTTCCTTCCCTTGGGAGAGCTGTTTTATAATGTGATAAAGATTCTTTTTCTTAACTGCATCTAGATCTTCTATTCTAGGTCTTCCTCTTCCTGGTTTTCCTTCTGTCTTTTCCTCTATCAACACGGTAATCCAATCGGTGTGCCGAATAAGATGGTCAAGCATGCTGTTTCTTCTTTTTCCTATTATCTTCATGATCTGTTGTCCTTCATTAGCTTCCTTTAGTACGTCTTTACTCCTTTTCCTTTCAGGTCATGATATGCGCTTATGTCTGTGCCAACACTACATCTCAAATCTTTCAAGCTTGGATATTTCAGCTTTTTCAGCTTTGTTACTCTTGTTATTATAGTTGTTCTTCAGGATCACTATCCATTATAATGCAGAGGACTGTTTGAAAAATATGTTAAACAATGCTCTAGTTTATCAAGCGTGGAATAAAAACTCATTCTGATGTACTGAAAATATCTTTACCTTCTGCCTTCAGTAACTCAACTAAGTGACAATATCCACAATTCCTTTTTCTACTTTCATTTATTATGTGGATGCCAGCTGCTTCCTGACTTTTAATGCGTCACTATTATATGTATTTACGGTACATTTTTGCTGCCTGGATCATTAAAAAATTGCCGCTTCAACAATATTATTAAAAAGCGATATAGAAAATTTGAGATGGCGAAGTAAATAATCAAAGTAGAAGTGAGAAATATGTAAAATAAATATAAAAATCTGATGTCATATGTAAAAGCGTGCACAAATAAATTTATAGAACTGAAGTATGAAAAAACTGATCCTAGAAAGTAGCTGATTTGCAGTTTAATATCCCGTTCAGGAGCAAGACTATATGAGACGTGGATTTACTGATAAACGTGGAATCCGAACCACATGAACTCCTGCCAAGAATCGAACCCAGGTCTCCCACGACAAAGCGCGTACGCTAACCACTTAGCCACAAAGGAGTAAAATTTTAAAAAAATCAACTGTATCACACTGCACTGAGAAAAATCAGTTCTCCAGACAGCGCTATATTGTACAAGTATACGGAATCCTCTTGCTTACTACAGAAATCACTACTGACCATACGTTATCCGTATGCTACATGAGCACTGCCCTTACAAGGGAAGAGAAGGAGATTATATATCGAAGTGGAAGATGGTTTATACACCAATCGAAAGCACTAATGACACCTATTACATAACTGTAATAAAAATTTTCCGAATGCATATACTGTGCGAGTTATATTAATATACAGGGTGTCTAGAAAATCCGTTGCGAGCCCCTAGAAATAGCAAACGGTACGACAGATGCCAAAACAGGAAAATACATGTTTGATTATTTTAAAAGTACAATGTATAAAAGCAAAAATTGTTGTCCCAGGGCCACCCGCATGGTCGCAGGTAGGGTCCAACTCAAAATTTGCAAATGGTGACGAGATCAAGTAGCGTATCGTTGGAAAGCTGTTGGGAAATGAACGAAGACGAAACAAGTCTCTACTCTCTAAAATTGCCATGTGCAAAATGGTAGCCGGTCAAAATGTCAGCAAAAACGCCATTGTAAAGTCTCATAAACCTGAAATGGTGCGACAGATGTCAAAACAGGAAAACACGCGAGTCATCATTTTGAAAGTAGAATGATTGAAAGTAAAAATATTTGATCCAGTGTCCTCAACAGGGCCCCAGACGGGGACTTTCAACTGAAAACTTTCAAATTTCAAGGGGGGTGAAGTAGTATATTGTTTGAAAAATATGTTAAATGAAAGTAGATGGAAGAAGTCTGGACGTTCTACGATAACTCTGTGCAAACAACTTGCGTTTTAGTTCGTTTTTCTGTAGCCGGGTGTTCGTTTGTTTTCACTTTAATTCGTGTATGCAATGTTAAGAAAGGAAATGCGCCTACTATGAGATTCTGTTCTTCGGGGCCCATTAATGTGTAAAGAAAGAAAGAACGAAAGAAAGAAAGAACGAAATAAAGAAAGAAAAAGGAAAAAAAACAACAAGAACAAAAAACGAAAAGGAACGGAGATAATTACATAGAAGTGGAAGATGGCTTATACACTAATCGAAAGCACAAACTATGCTCATTAGGAAACTGTAATATTATTATTGGTCCGAATGCATGTACGGTGCGAGTCATATGCATGTTTAATTGTTTTCCCATTTTCACCGAGTATTGTATCAGATAGCATCGGAAATGGTTTCAATAAAATCTGAAACTGATTTTCTAGACATTTGTGTTTGAGAAAGGTGCTAAATCGTTGTTCATTTTACATGCACAGTGAATAACTACTTCCATACACATGTGGTTGTTTCATTTAACAACAGCTTTCAAACAATATTCTATTTGACCCCCCTTGAAATTTGAAAATTTTGAGTAGGACCCCGACTGGGACCCTGTGGAGGACCCTGGGACGCATATTTTTACTTTCAATCATACTATTTTCGAAATGATGCTCACATGTTTTCCTGTTTTGACATATGTCGCACCATTTCAGATTTATATGGGTGGCCATAGACTTTACAATGGTGGCTTTGCTGACATTTTGACCGGCCACCATTTTGCACATGGTAATTTTAGATAGCAGAGCCCTGGAACAACAATTTTTGCTTTGATACGTTGTACTTTTAAAATGATCAAACACGTGTTTTCCTGTTTTGGCATCTGTCGTAACGTTTGCTACTTCTAGGGGCTCGCAACAAATTTTCTAGACACCCTGTATATTAATATAACTCGCATAGTATATGCATTCGGAAAATTTTTATTACAGTTTCGTAATAGGTGTCATTAGTGCTTTCGATTGGTGTATAAACCATCTTTCACTTCGATATATAATCTCCCTGTCTTCCCTTGTTAGATGTTACATCATGCCGTTGCAGGATGTCTGATATATAACAGTTTTCCTTATATTACATACATATATGTACGTCACCTTCGTCAGCTGTATGTTATATACGTCCATTTGTATGTGAGATCCTGACCGCCTATATTGTTTCATAGGAAAGTACGTACAGATGGAACACGTATACAGAAAGTATTATAAAACATGCGTTTTCAGTTATACGTTTGCTGTACGTTAAGTCCAAAATCTACAGGATTCACAAATGTAAGATAGGATTTTACGTAAGTCACATACATTTTCCCCTCAGTGTGGCAACGTATTTTTGTGCCTCAAAAGATAAATTTTCTCAAAAACTACTCATGAGAATTTACCCTGATTTTACAGTATTATGTAATATTTCAATTGTTATATGAGGGGCACAATGGCTCAGTGGTAAAGAGCTTACCTTTCGTGTCTGGGTATGGTGGCTCCGTAATAGAGCGCTCACCTCTGCTGTGTGTTGTCTCTGATTCGATTTCTGGCAAAGTAAGTTTGTGGAGGACAACACCGTGTCCATGGGTTTTATCGGGTACTCCCGTTGTCTCTCACATTCTCATTCCACCAATTCTTCCATGATCGTTTCCTTTAGTCTAACAAGGCATAATCATGGGATGTCACTTCAATTGTTATATCTTATCTTTAGACTATATTATAGAAAAAATAAACAGTGAATCATAATTTTGGGCTATGTGTTACTAATCATACCATGCACTGTCGTTTCGCTAGTGCCATAATGAAACCTCTGATGACAGTACCAGTTTCTTTTAATAGATAGCGTAGTTATCATACATCATCAACCTTTAGATTTAAAAAAAATAATAATAATAAAAAGAAAGAAAAAGAAAAGAAAAAAAGAAAGAAAAAAGTTTCTCTTGGAAACTACGGATAAAAATGTACACTTGTACACTCACCCACATTTTGAGGATTTTGAGGATTTAGATTTCTTAGCTTTCGGCATCTAAGTGGCGAATTAGCCCGTCACGTTTGAGGGATGATGTCCCTCGGCGAGCACACTATCCGGGGAAAGGGAAGAAATAATTGGAGAAGGAAGGAAGTGATCTGGGACCTAAAAGTTAGGTACCACCCCGGCATTTGCTTGGTGTGAATGAGGAAAACCCAGGCAAACCTCATTCAGGGTCATCATCATAGGTATTCTGCCCTTATTGGCAGGCTGCACGGTCCTCCGCTAACCTCTTCGTCTTCATTATTCAGGGTGGCTGGTCTGAAAAAGCGTTTTGGACCGAGTACGGTACCCCCAGCGGAAATCGAACCCGGAACCGCTCGCACCGAAAGCGAGAGCGTTAGTGACTACGCTACGCGAGGCCACTCACCCATATTTTGTCTAGCTCAGTAAGATATATTGACCGGCATGATTCTCAGCTTTGGACACATTTTATCTCGTTAAAATCAAATAGAATTCGTATTATAGAATATTAATAACCTATTTTCTTAAGGAGTTTTCGATTATTGATATAATAAACTATAATTTTAATATGCCCATCAAGGTTCCGTTAATACAGATACACTCGTGCTCATAAATTAAGGATAATGCGGATACATGGTGAAACAACGCTCTGGTGGGCGGTTTTCGGTTGGAAATCACCTGGGGGTAGGACCATGCGGTGCATTTGACCATTCGGTGCGGTGCATGCGGTGCGGTCGTCGCACGGTGGCGCTGGAAGCAGTCCAAATACGCAGAGGTGAGTTGGTGCATGTCAGAGTACGGTGCAGCGTGTAAGTGTGCAGATGTTGTTAGACGTGCTAATGGTGACTGTGTGTTGAAAATGGCTCAAAGAACACATATTGATGACGTTATGAGGGGTAGAATAATAGGGCGACTGGAGGCTGGTCAAACACAGCAGGTCGTAGCACGGGCCCTACGTGTACCACAAAGTGTGATCTTAAGAGTAGGGCAAAGATTCCAGCAGACAGGAAACGTGTCCAGGTGCTACAATACGGGACGTCCACAGTGTACAACGCCACAAGAAGACCGATATCTCAACATCAGTGCCCGCAGACGGCCACGGAGTACAGCAGGTAGCCTTGCTCGCGACCTTGCCACAGCCACTGGAACAGTTGTCTCCCGACACACAGTCTACAGGCGACTGAACAGACATGGTTTATTCGCCCGGAGACCTGCAAGGTGCATTCCACTGACCCCTGTTCACAGGACAGCCCGTAAAGCCTGGTGTCAAGAGCACAGTACATGGTCAATAGAACAGTGGTCCCAGATTATGTTCACCGACGAGTCCAGGTATAGTCTGAACAGTGATTCTCGCCGGGTTATCATCTGGCGTGAACCAGGAACCAGATACCAACTCCATAATGTCCTTGAAAGTTACCTGTATGAAGGTAGTGGTTTGATGGTGTGGGGTGGGATTATGATTGGTTCATGTACACTCCTGCATGTCTTTGACAGAGGAACTGTAACAGGTCAGGTGTATCGGGACTTCATTTTGCATCAGTATGTTCACCTTTTCAGGAGTGCCGTGGGTCCCACCTTCCTCCTGATGGATGATAACGCACGGACCCACCGAGCTGCCATCGTGGAGGAGTACCGTGAAACAGAAGATATCAGGAGAATGGAGTGGCCTGCCTGTTCTCCAGACCTAAACCCCATCGAGCATGTCTGGGATGCTCTCGGTCGACGTATCGCTGCACGTCTTCAAACCCCTAGGACACTTCAGCAACTCCGACAGGCACTGGTGCAACAATGGGAGGCTATACCCCAGCAGCTGCTCGACCACCTGATCCAGAGTATGCCAACCCGTTGTGCGGCCTGTGTACGTGTGCATGGTGGTCATATCCCATATTGATGTCGGGGTACATGCGCAGGAAACAGTGGCGTTGTGTAGCACATGTGTTTCTGAACTTATCACCAATACCGTGGATACCGTGGGTACCGTGGATATCACCAATACCGTGGTACCGATATGTTTCGTTTGTTCGTATGTTGTGTTACTATGTGCCTATGCTATTAGCGCCAGTTTTGTGTAGTGCCGCGTAGTGTAGTACCACAATCTGCAATTATCCTTAATTTTTTAGCATGAGTGTATTTTAACGTAGCTATATTTCATTTACATAGAAATATCTTTATTCATATCTTTTTTTGTCATTTTCTTATTCTCTTGAAAAAGAACCTTCATAGGTACGAAATACTTAATGAAAAGTATTTATGGTCCGCGTTAAACTGAAGATCTTAATTCATTCCTCTGCTTCCTCTTAAATGTCAATAATCCGTTCCCAGGAAATTAAATCATATCCACTCTGAATTCATTCAAAGTGATTTCTCATATTTTGTGCATACGCTTGTCACTATTTTAATATGAATTTCAATATGAATTTTTCATTAAGTGCGAAGCCTCTGAATAGTGTTTAACATGTATCTTTTTTCTCACGCAAAATATGAATGTAAGTTGTTTGCAAAAACAAGCGCAAAAAAAGTACAGAAAAACACACACACACACACACACACACACACACAAAAAAAAGGCTCAGATTTCTTTCCCTTTTCTAGTTTTCGGTTGGAGAAACGCAGTACTAAGGTCAAACCTACAGTCAAAGAAAAGACATTGATGGAAAGAGTGCCATCTTGCGTGGAAAAGAGCAAACTAAGCTTTTTACCTCAAGGAGGAAGACTACTTTTAAAAATGGCGACCATTTCCTCGTCTCTTTAAGTTCGAGAGAAGTGAATGAAAATCTACCCAGAAGCAAGGGTGGAGTGATGACGTCCGTCAAGAAAAGAAGGAAAAGAGATATGAGAAACGAAAAGAAAGGTAGGAAAATTCTACAGGGTATCTTATCGATGTAACGAAGAAGAAAGGTTGCCTAGAACTTGAAGGTTGGAAGGGAAGTAGAGAGGAAGAAAAAAGAAAGAAGAAAAAAAACGAAAAATGACATCTTTAGTGATGTCGGTAATAGGAAAACGACATGTAGACCCAGACTGTCATTTGTTTTCACTACACAATCAGCAGATGCTTTTTCTACAAATCTTTCCTTCCCTCTTAGTTATAAAAAGGAAGCCCCCAAAAGTGACGTTAGTATTACTAGTCGACAGAAATAGCATAAAGAACAGGAAATAGAAATGAGTGCAAAATTCATACATCATTTGACGGCTAAAGAAGTGACCACTGACGTATCACAACGTTTGTAGTATGCTTGAATGTATTAAAGCATGAGCGAACACGGAAAACATGTCTAGACGTATGAAAAAGAAAAAAGAAATGAGTGCTTGAGATTCATGTAATATTTAAAGATATACATAGAAAAGTGAGATTATAGAAAACACGGAAGACATTTCTGCTTCCCTCATTTCTTGGTGGTCACGTAAAATGAGGTGTTTAGTGCTTTCACGTAGAAATACGGATGAAACCGTTTCACATGAATTAAACAAACTATTTAGCTCATTTGAAATAAACAGGTAAATAAAAGACGTCACACTAACCGCAGACAGAAAAGAATACATTATTTCCACTGTTTTTTTTTTTTAATTTCTCCGAGTACTTCACTCTACATTTGATGTATAATTTCGACACATGGAATTAATTTACCATCATCTTTCTATTCCCCAATTGGACAGACGCCACCTTCGAAAATACATTTAATACCAAGTGAAGGAGGTTTCCTTGCTTCAGTCAATTTTGCTATGTCGGCGGTGGTTCAATGCCAGAAGGAACAAGCCAAACGTAATTGATTCAAACATTGGAGCCAAAAGAGAAGGAGGTTTTTGGAAATTGCATAGTGCTTCAAGTACACATAGTGATTGATACGGAAACTTTCACGTTAGTTTCAGGTGTGCTCAAACTGTCTCTCAAGATTCCGATTTGTGATCTAAAATGCCATTGGAACTATCATTCAAACTATCACTAGAACAGATCTAGAAATGTTCTGTTCACTAGAATCACTAGAACTAGAATTATTACCATAGGTTTGAATCCAATCTGAGTGAGGAGGCTAAATGAAGTTAGCCCCCGTATCATTGTTGTTTCTTTGTTGTTAATGGTGCACAAATTATAAATTTTACGGCACAAATTAAGCACTACTTCGTAATAGTATTCGCAAGCCTTTACCGAGAGGGGGAGGATTCACGCATCCCTCTGCCCGTCCATTGACAGGTGTAAGAACAAAATTGGTAAGAGATAACGAGAAGCGGTTTTTTGTAATCAATGATGAAAAACGCCTGGGAGCTTTCGAAATATGGGTGTGGAGAAGAATGGAAAGAATTAGTTGGGTCCGAGCGGAAAACAAGTGAGTGGATGTTAGGTATTATTCAGAAGAGGAAGAGCAACTAGTTGGGACATCGGATAAGAAGGAAATGTATCATAAGGGACGTGCTAGAGAGTATGGTGGCAGGAAAGAGAGGGAGAGGGTGAAGCAGGCTACAATTAATGGAAGATATCAAAACAGAGAAATCGAACGTGAAAACGAAGAGGTTAGCGGAAGAACGTGGAGCATAGAAGCTTCTCAGTTGCAGCAATTACGACAGAATACCCATGATGATGATGATGATGATGATGTAATCAATTCAGCGTCCCAAGCCTAGGTTACATAATCTAGGCTACCCCTATATTCAAATATGAAATGATAGAAACCAACCATTTCCGGTCTCCACATTTATCGCCATAACAAAAACAATAGTGTTATGTTTAATACAGCTGTGTTATACTTTAAAACAATTGTTTGTAATATTAAAAAATTAAATTTTTTATGAAATGTAATTTATATAGCCTGAAAGCTTGAGTATGTAAAATTAAAACAGATAAAAACAACTGAAATGGTAAACAACAGGTGACGTACAGAAGTGAAAGTGATTTGTTTTGTTATGTATAAACATTGAGCTTGGAAATTAGATGTTATTTTTTATTTTTGGGATTTTGGCTCACTTTGGTTTTAGAACGCACTTCAATATTCACCACCAAAATGGTCCATTCACCCGGGATAACGTAAGTTTTCCTGTTAATATTTTTTTAAAAAAGATATTTTGGTTTTGACAAGGCTGATTGTGATTTAGGATGGTTTTCCGATAGGTAAAATTTATTATAATCTTTTTATGTATTTTGTTTTGTTTTAAATATATTTTTACTATACTACCAATTTTTTGATGTTAACTTGTAAATACACTTTGCTTTTTAGTTCTTACCTGTTTCTATTGTTTAGCAGCAAATACAATTTGTTATTTGTATTGTGTGAATGTTTAATTCACTGAAATGGCATAAAAACAATTTAAATATGTTTTTTGCTAATATGCCTGCTTAGAAAACATTCTCACTCATTCATTGTTTTGTATATCCAATTTATGATTGTCAATTAAAATATTCTAGCTAGAATACTATCCTTATCATTTCCTAATCATTCAATCATTTAATTGTAAAGTCTCACTAGTATACAAAATGAGAGAAACATTTTTAATTTTATAAGGTACGACACAATAGTAACAGAAAGCGACTATTGATTTCTTGTAATCGGTTCAGCGTCTGAAGAAAATACTGTCACCACCTGCAACACTTTTGCAAGATGGGAAGTAGCTGAAATGTACTAGTACTTCCGTTTTCAACACTGATTTTCAAAGAAAAACGGTAAATGATTTAGAAACGTGATGTTTATCAATCGATTCAGCGTCTCAAGAACAGGTCCTATCTCCTCCGTTAACATACTATTTAAACAGGAATTGGTAAAAATCAACAATTTCCGGTTACAACGTTCACCGATGTACAACAGAAATGGTAATAAATAGCGATAAGGGTTTTATTGCAATCGATTCAGGATCTTAAGAAAACATACCATCATTACCGGCAACACACTACGGAAACCGGAAATAGTTGAACTTTACTAGTACTTCCGGTTTCAATATCGATTTGCTTCAACTTGAACAACATAAAACAAAAACAATAATAGGTAACAACAATCAGTCTTTTCAATAGGTTCTGCGTCTCAAGAGAACATATTATGATAAACTGCAACATTGTATCGAAACCGGAAGTGGTTGGAATTTGCTAGTACTTCCGGTTTCAATATTGATTTTCATAGATCAAAAAGTATAAGGGATATCGAAAAAACAATACCCATTCGGAGAAGTAATGCTCCCGGAAGTAGGAACTAAATACACACTTCTGATTGGTTGGCGTTATCCGTTTCTTGGCACGTAGCTTACATATAGCAGAAATCAAAAGCTCGCTGCTGTCGGCCCTCTTGGCCAAGCGTGCTGGCGCAGAATGCTAACTTAGCAACGAAAATCGTGGGTTCAAACCCGGCCCAAGAAAAGTTTCTCATATCACTTGTTCTATTAAAATAAGATGAAAATAATACTCAAAAAGGATTTAGTTACTTTTGTGCACATAAATAGTAGTAGTAGTAGTACGAACGGGTTAGAACACCCGCAGGGCATGTTTTGTTCCAGCTTGACCCCCATGATTTAAATTTTGTGACCAACTTAAAACAGCTGGCTAGGGCACGCGCGAAAAAAAGTTACTTCCGGGAGTATTACTCTCCCGAGCGGATCGTCGAAAAACTGTTTCTGCCAAATGCAGCGTCCTAAGAATGAGCCTTTTCTCAATTTTTACTATCTGTTGAAACTGGAAGTGCTGAAAATATAGGTTTCTTTCATTACAATGTTGATTACATAATGGATAAATGTAATAGGTAACATATCAAGGATATATATATATATATATATATATATATATATATATATATATATATATATATCGGGTGTTGCAAAATAAGTGTTACAACTCTTGAGAGGTGACTCCTGCCACTGAGACAAGAGAAAAAGTTCTCTTCAACTTTCTGCTATCCGACATAGTTTCAGATCTACAAGGTGCCGAAAGCGTGAGAAAATGACTTTCGGACGCCAATAGTTCGGAAACTATCCAACATAAAGAGGGCGGGTAAAAAATTCACTGAAGAAGTCATACCTGCTCTATTGAATTTTGCATATTTCACAATCCTACCGTGCACGCGCAAGGGATTCCCCAAAGGAACGTAGGGAGTCCCGGATAATCTGCCAAATGAAAATTGGTCTAAATGGATATGAATTGATAGGCTTTCTATCAGGTAATAATAATTCGTTTGTATTAAGTCGATATCTGGAACGAATACAAAATGACAGACATCTTCATGACGTTGTGTGTGGTTGCATAATCGCCAGGTACGGATGCTGGCCAACAGTGACGTTCTGAGTATTAAGTGTAGTGAATTTGTACTCAAGTGCTCCAGAAAAACATCTGGAGTGTCGGTAGAGCATAACAGATGAAGCAGGGTGAGTCACATGTGTGGAAACACTTAACGAAAAATGGCCAGAAATGCACTCATAGTCAGCAAACGTGAGTTCAAAGCGTCGGAAATGAAAGGATTAGCGTCAAGAACATGAAAGCCATTGCCAATTCACCAATAATATTCCCTCAAACCGATGCAATATGATGTACACAGTTGCATACCAATAAGGATGCATCAACTGAGGCCAAGTTCAAAGTGTGCAATTGGACTCACAAAGAAACTGGGTAAACTAAAGGAATGACACTAGTGGGATCGCATGATCGATATTGAAATGTGGCCAATCTATGTGTTGATATCAACATGTAGCTAATGAACAAATGTCAGCATGTCTCACTACTGCTGGGACATCGTCGCACGTGCGAAAAATAGGAAAATAACTACTAGGGTCCTGAATCTAAGGCCGTGGGCTCCCAGTAGGATTGGAAACTGCGACCACGCGAGCAAAAGCGAGCGTTCTAGCCCTGAGGTTCGAAGCAGCCTCACTTTCTCTGTATTCACTTCTTTGAGGAGTTCCCACTGTGTTTGGCAAGCCCTCTTGTACAGCCTTCCGACATGCTTGTGTGTTTCATTTTGTTACTCCTACTACACAGTTGTAAACAATCAGAGCTTTAATCCGTTTCTTCCTATTTCTCATGTCGTTTTATTTTCCATATGTATGGTGTTCCAGCTGTAGTGTTAAATGTGCCAAATCGGTCCATTTTCGTTTTTGTCTTGGCATGTGCACTGTGTGTAAGATACGAATTTCTCAGAAGACGTGGGACATGATACAAGTTTGTTATTTTCACGCTTTATCAGAATTTGAACCATGCATTAAGAGATTTCTTTTCATATGTGTCGACTGTGGGACAATGTCCCAAACAAAGAGGGACATTGATAAAATCGTGTTCTAGTTACGTTCTACTAAAAGGTGCACCAGATGTAATAGCAGAATGTACAACGTTATTTTCCTAGTTTTCGCACGTGAGACGGTGTCCCAGAAGTAGTGCGAGATGTTGACATTTGTCCATTAGCTACATGTTAATATCAAAACACACATTGGCCACATTTCAATATCGATCATGCGATCCCACTAGTGACATTCCTTTAGTTACCCAGTTTCTTTCTAAGTCCAATTGCATAATTTGAACTTGGCCTCAGTTGATGCATCCTTATTGGTATGTAACCGTGTACATCATATTGCATCGGCTTGAGGAAATATTATTGGTGAATTGGCAATGGCTTTCATGTTCTTGACGCTAATCCTTACATTTCCGACGCTTTGAACTCTGTCCGACGTTTACTGACTATGAGTGCATTTCTGGCCATTTTTCGTTAAGTGTTTCCACACATGTGAATCACCCTGCTTCATCTGCTATGCTCTACCGACACTCCAGATGTCTTTCTAGAGCACTTGAATACAAATTCACTACACTTAATACTCAGAACGTCACTGTTGGCCAGCATCCGTACCTGGCGATTATGCAACCACACACAACGGTCATGAAGATGTCTGACATTTTGTATTTGTTCCATATATCGACTTAATACAAACTAATTATTATTACCTGATAGAAAGCCTATCAATTCATATCCATTTAGACCAATTTTCATTTGGCAGATTAACCGGGATCCCTATGTTCCTTTGGGGAATCCCTTGCGCGTGCACGGTAGGATTGTGAAATATGCAAAATTCAATAGAGCAGGTATGACTTCTTCAGTGAATTTTTTACCCGCCCTCTTTATGTTGGATAGTTTCCGAACTATTGACGTCCGAAAGTAATTTTCCCACGCTTTCGGCACCTTGTAGATCTGAAACTATGTCGGATAGCAGAAAGTTGAAGAGAACTTTTTCTCTTGTCTCAGTGGCAGGAGTCACCTCTCAAGAGTTGTAACACTTATTTTGCAACACCCGATATATATATATATATATATATATATATATATATATATATATATATATATATGTGTGTGTGTGTGTGTGTATGTATGGATTCCATGATATTTTTCACTTCTAATTTTATTCTTCTATTGCAACTGAAATTAATAAACATCAATTACCACTTCTGGTTTTAATATTAATTTCCATAGAGCAAAAACAGTAGGACATAGAAAGACTTTTTGATATGAACTCAGTGTCCGAAAAATAATTTCTATCTTTGATCTTATTCCTCTATTGTAATAAAAAGTTATGGATGTAGCAGGGGCGGATCCAGGACGGACTTTCGGGGGGGGTTGTAATATTGCTACTTGGAGCTACATTTAAGAGCTCCAAACTCTAGAATTTGTTTTATTTATATATAAAATAAGAAAGTTCCCTTCTCCTGGGGTGGGGGCGCTTGCCCCGATCGCCCCCCCTTCCGGATCTGCTCTTTGTCATGGTCACGGTCACGGTCACGGTAATGGTGAAGTTTTGTGAAGAGTATCGGGCCGAAGCCCCTGACTCCATGAGTAAGATGG
Organism: Thermobia domestica; assembly: GCF_964235325.1. Taxonomy (NCBI): domain Eukaryota; kingdom Metazoa; phylum Arthropoda; class Insecta; order Zygentoma; family Lepismatidae; genus Thermobia; species Thermobia domestica. The sequence continues at coordinate 98,823,780 of NC_137468.1, forward strand.
CATAAAGAATACATATAGATGTGCTGGTGGCTAGTTGGGTATTACTATTGTTTTGTTATGTCTGGAAGTCTACATCTGCAACTGTCGCAGAGTAGCTGATATTGTTATTACGAGCTATGGAAAGATATTAAATGCGTGGCGTGCGATGAACATTCCGTAGAGCGCATTCGGTGCCGATGGTGGCTATAGCTGGATTAACATGTCTCGGTAAAGTATGCCAGAACTTATGATGGAGATGCCGTAGAACTTCTCTAACAGGAGGCAGCTCTAAATCTTACAGAATTTGTCTGTTGCGTGTATATCTGTCGTGACCAGTGATGATGCGACCGGCCCTCGTTTGCACACTTTCAAGTGTTTGAAGATGGCTATTAGAAGCATGTTGCCAGGCAGGACATGCATAAGAAAGTGTGGACAGGACTATCATCTCAAATATGTGCACGCGAACCTCATGAGAGATTGAACTGCAGCGAAAAATGGGGTACAATGCCGAGATTTTCCGTAATGCTCGTTGCTTTATATCTTTGATGTGTGGGGCGAACGTGAGCCCATGATCTAATGTCACACCCAAATATTTCGCATGCGTGGCGTGAGGAATGTGTGCGTTCTCATATATTAGATTTCGAGGGGCGCGGATGCGTCTTCTACTGTGGATGACAGCGCAACTTTTGTCGGCATTTACTTTAATTCTCCAGCGCCTGGCCCATTCCTGAAAACTGTCTAGTTGACGTTGCATATAGATGTAGCACTGTGCAAGTGAACTACTTGTTGTGAAAAAGGCGGTATCATCGGCATACGTTGCGAAAAAGCAGTTTGGTAAAGTCGGAAGATCTGCTGTATAGAGATTATATAATAGCGGTGAAAGTACAGCGCCTTGTGGGACACCTGCTTTAATTGGCCTAGACGAGGATTTGACACCATCAACCGACACATGAAATGTTCTGCCAATGAGATAAGAACGAAGTAAATGCAGAAAACGATCCGGAAAACCTTGAGTGTATAGCTTATATAATAATCCAACTAACCATACTTTATCAAATGCTTTTGACACACCCAGGTATACTCCAAGGGTGTGGTGGTTTTTATTGAAAGCCACTGTTAAGTGATCAACTACTCGTACGAGTTGGGTAGTAGTGCTATGTTGAGCACGAAACCCAAACTGATGGAAGGGTAGAAGATCACTGTTGGCGACATGTTGTTTCAACCTCCAGAGGAACACACGTTCAAATAATTTACTTAAGTGTGACAGAAGACTTATCGGCCTATAGTTTTCCGGAAGCAGCGGATTCTTTCCGGGTTTAGGGATGGTGATGATACGAGCTTCCTTCCAGGTCTTTGGGAAGTAGCATATTTGAAAGATGGCATTAAATAAATATGCCAAAAAGACCAGTAATTTTCGAGTTGGATGTTTCAGCATCTCAGGTCGTATCCCATCAGGCCCAGATGCTGTCTTTGTCGGTAGACATTTGATGTGTTTTTCTATTTCCCGAGGTGTAACTGGGTTGATGCCATGTGTAGGGTTTTGAGTTCGTATACTATATAAGGTAGTTCTAATGTGCTGGTGGAAATAAGGGTGGAGTTGACTTCTATTAGGCTGGAACTGTGCTTGCTGAGAGTCAGCGAAAGTAGCTGCTTGCAACTGAGGGTCTTGAGTCAGTCCTTGTGGTCCTTGGAGGACTCTAGCTCTGGAAGCATTAGTAGCCCGTTGGAAGGATTTAGAGTATGTCCAAATTTTACGATCATTTACTGTGAGGTTGCGAAAAGTATCTTCCCAGTACTGTTGGTTTTGTCGCTGAGTCAGCATCTTGATCTTTGCACGCAGTTTATTCCACAGTGTCTTGTAGGCTGGATGAAGTGTGTGCTGCCAGCGACGTCTAGCCCAACGTTTTAAATGAATATAGAGTTGCAGATGTAGACTGTCGCATTGACCTGTTTGCGTTGGAGAGATTGTAATAGTGGAGCTTGCTGTCTCTGCTGAACGAAGTGCTACTGTGATATGAGAAACTGCCTGATCGATGTCCTGAATGGTGGCGGGCCGATCTCTTAGGTCGATCAGTGTGTTTAATTCTTGTTTAAACAAATCCCAATCAGTTTCTATGTGTTTAAGAATAGGAGCAGTGTGGGCGATGCTACGGTGGGAGACATGAAAAATGACTGGATCGTGATCTGAGTCTAGGTCCGAGAGAACATATGGGTGAATACTAAAGGATACGTTTTTGCAAAGAGCAACGTCAAGCACGTCAGGTTGGCCGCCGAATTTTGGATAATGAGTTGGATCTGGTGGAGCACTGATGATAAAGTTGGACGTGAGGAGGTATTGATGTAAAGCGTCTCCAGCAGTGTTTGGAGTAATGGAGTTCCATTCTCCATGCTTTGCGTTAAGGTCACCAGCTAAGATAACTTTGGGCCCTAAATTTGCGATGATGTCGAAGTCAGTCGGTTCTAAGTGTGTGGCCGGAGACCTATATCCAGTGACCAGTACTAATGGAACTCCTGGAGTTATTAGCTCAACAGCAAGTGCCTCTAAAGTAAGTAGTGGTGGTATTGTAAGCGACCTTACTGGTAATGACTTTTTGATGATGAGCAGCAATCCTCCTTTCTGTCTACCCACTCTGTCCTGTCTGTATACAATGTAATTAGATAGGCGCCAAGAAGTGATGCGAGCAGTAAAATGTGTTTCTTGGATGAACATGACATCAACTCTATGCTTTATTAGAAAGCGAAGAAGCGTTTGTTTCTGCCCCTCAAGACCATCTGCATTCCACGTAGCAAGTATAAGTGTGTGGTGTAGGACGCCGGATTTAGAAACAGCCATCGTCAACCATTTCCGCTATTGTATCGATTACTGCTGCAGCCTTGGAAGCTGAGTCTGGAGCTTGTCGAAAACGTGTGATACCACGTTTAATGTGTGTAAGTATTTTACGGAAATGTAAGCCCTTGAGAAATGAAAGAACTGATTTTAAGTCAACATCTTCATTAGAGTTCTCTTGTTGGACGGCAGTAACTGGTTGGGTGTGAGAAGAAGTGGGAGCTTCAACATCATTGTTATCCCTAGTCACGGATTGTATATTATCAGCAGTGGGAATGGAAGTTTTCTCTGAGGATGGTGTGTGGAAATTTTTCTTAGGTATATCTGGGTGTTTGTTCGGTTGTTGCACCGGCAATTTGAGAACTTCTGAGTAGGATTTAAATACCGGACAGCCACGGTAATTTGCTGGGTGATCTCCCTGACAGTTTGCGCAGGTGGCGGGTGTGGATGTGTCTGGTTTGTTATATGACTGGGTGAAATGTGATTGCCCACATTTGAGACAGCGCGGGTGGGCTTGGCAGGTGTCTTGTGAATGCCCCAAGCGTTGGCATCTGTAACATTGCAGCACTGAGGAAGGCTTGTATGGTTCGATGTGGACCTTGTAATGAAGTAGGTTGGTAATTACATATATCTCCTTAACAGCTGCAGTTCGTTCCAAAGCAACCAAAAACAGTGGCATCATAACTTTCTTGTCATCTGTCTTGCTTTTGCGAGACATTTGGTGGACGTTTATTGGTTTGTAACCAAGACGCAATAGTTCTTCCTTCAGATCGTCTATGTCGGTGTCTATAGGCAGTTTTCGGACAACTACCTTAATAGGCCTTTCATTTTTCGCCACGCCTGTAGCATACTCAGTTTTTGCTTGTTCACAATAAGCCTTGATAGAATTGTAGTCATCTTTGTTTGCCGCTTGGATCCGAATGCGCTCCTTATTGGGCTGAGCTAGAGGGGGCTCCTTCAATGCTCGTGACAAGGTCTTGATAAAGGTATATGTATTTGTAATTCCGTATATGAAAATTGGAGGGGGCTTGAAACTGGAGGGCTTGTTATTCGGCGCAGTGTTGTTACTGGCACTCTTATTGTCTGTCTGTTCGGATGATAAAACAGCGAACTTATTGCTAGTGGGGAGAGGTGGATATTCTTGTGTGCTATTAAATAGTTTTTCAGCGTTGTTGAGATTTTCCAAGGAAGACCTACGCCGCTTAAGTGTTCCCACTACTGTGAAATCCATGCCTTCCGTATTATTCGACGTTGATGGCTGCGAATTACTTGTCTGTTTAACTGTATTCGTTTTCAATTTTGACTTCGCTGGAGCGGTCGTTTGCTTGTTTTTACCTAAAGGCACAAGGAAGTCTTCTGGATTATATGTTGATCTTATTATTTTGCCCCTGGTATTAGGAATCTTGGATGATTGGGCCTTTTTCTCAGATTTCACTGGTGTCTTCTGAGAGACCATCTTTATACTTAAAGTAGGAGATGGCGCCAGCTTACCACAAAAGAGGGTAACAGTGTACCTTTGAAATGGTTTGTTCTTAGAGCAATGCTCTAAGTTTGTAGGTTGTTAATCTGCTTCCTCCGAAGAGGAAGCACAAAAAGTAATCGGTAATCAGTAGAGATGCCTAAGTCGTCAACTAATTTCGCTTGTCTCTTCCTCCGAAGAGGAGAGTATCAAAATAAATCGTTAAGCCAAGAGGAATAGCTAGGTCGTCAACAGAAAAGATCAATTTGGTGCGTTAACCTCCGTGGAGGTATTAAATATAATTCGACGGTTGTTTCCTCAGCTTCAAAGAGGCAAGTAATCCAACCGTATATACGAAGATCGCGACTAAAAAAATAAATGGGGATGGAATGCCTAAGTGACTAGTTTATTTTTCTCCGCCAGCAAGGGATACCCTATATTTTTACCTGGTTAGAGATTCCAGGTGGCCAGTTCTGCTCTTTGGATGTAGTATTTCAAGTTTGAGTATTGAATTCGCATAATTAACCCTCGCAACCTAATTATTTTTTATAACGCGTACTACCAAGGGAGTATTTTGTGTCCACATCTTAAGATTAAATATATCTTGCAAAAGAAACTAATTAGAAACTCTCACAAAAATCTACAGAGACTGAAGTGAACAGTACACAGGATGAGATTAACAGATATTTATTATGCTGCCATCTAGGAGTGGCAATTCTAAATGACACTCATATCTGTTACCAACGGGGAGGTACTTTGTGCCCGCCAACTTAACATAGTAAATTTTATGAGACACGCATAGTTCAATTTGAACGACCGTAAAGTATACCCTTTAGATAAATATGTTGAACAATAACATATTTTCTTACAACTTAAAGAAACGATTAAAAGAGTAATTACAAAAGAAATATATATATTGAGGTGGGTACAAAGTACCCCCCCCCCCGGTGGTAGTCCGAGGGTTAAGAAACGTATCGTAGTTTCACACTGTGAAATGAACCTCATTTGTATCTATTTCTTTTCTAGCATTCTCAAATAAATCATTTGCAAATTATTCAAGCTTTAAATATTATAATCGAATGTCAAACATGGTATTCAATTAATATACATCTAGACAAGGATTTATCGTTATTATTAATATTATTCAATTTATATCATGATGGAGAATTATTATGTTAATATTCTAGTATTGATAGTAATGTTCGTATTACCTCTTCGCCTAAGCACTTCATAATTTAGTCACATAGCAACGCCGGCTGCCTTCTTTTGGAAAGATTCACTTTTTTACTACAATGGCTTTTTATTGATCACTATTCTGTTTGCTTTGTTAGAATCAAATTTTTCCACTTTAATTTCATACACTTGCGTATTAACCATACTAACTAGGACTCTGAAATTTTGTACAGGTACGTATACACGACGATAATGCACTATTACACATGATTTTCACTCTAACTTATCGTCATTCTATAAAATTATTAAAGTTATTAATTAATTGTTTTATATTAGCTATATATAGAATATGTAGTATTTTGCTAAGCAAAAAAAGAAAAAAAATAATATTCTGAAATTGGAATGTACAGTGTACATTTGATTTGATTTGAGTTTAACGTCCCGTTCAGCAGCGAGGCTATATGAGACGTGGACCTACTGATTAACGTGGAATCCGAACCATATGAGCTCCCACCGGGAATCGAACCCGGGTCTCCCAAGCCAAAGGCGCGTACGCTAACCGCTTAGCCACGGTGGAGCTCTGTACAGTCTACAGTATAACATACAGGAGTTCTTTTGTGATTTAACATTGTAAAACTGTAGACTGCAAGAACTGACTATTTCGTAGCAAAATATTTAAAAAATCTTAACCGTTAAAATTTTTTTTCTTTTTAAATCTTGCTTTTATAAAATGCTTGAAAAAGGAAAAAATGATGTGAAATGAAGCAATGGGGATATATAAGCGTGCGGCTATACATTTGGCACATATCATAAAAGTTTTTTTTTTCTATCACTTGCGGTTTGAATACAGGATTAACGGAAAAGATGCAAACTATCGAGAAACAAACCATTCGGCTGAATGGAATGCCAAAAACCCATTTCTTGATCTATCTTTGATATCTACCGACAGAGGGACGAACATAACCATAATATGAGATTTCCGACACTTACGCATATTATAACTTGGAAGCCTAAAAAAAAAAAAAAAAAAAAAAAAATCAGTTTTAACGATTATCACTATAGAACAAACCGGAAGTAATAAATATCAATTAGCACTTCCGATTTTAATATTAATATCCATAGGGCGAAAACAATAAGGAATAGTTAGGAATGTTTCTTTAATATGGATTTAGTGTCCGAGTAAGAGGTTCTATCTTGAATCTTATTGCTTTGTTGCAACTGCACTACTTCAAATTTAAATATTGAATTCGCAGAGTTCGGAAGTCTCCCGGCGTTTCACACTGTGAGAAACGAAACTCACTTGCCTTTCTCGGTAGAGGTGTTGTCGACCACAGCTGAGATCTTGAATTGTTACGATTCCTTATCGCAATCACAATGAAGTTAGTTATGCACAAAGTACAATTTCGTGTTATAGTTCAGTTTGAAGTAAGTAAATATTTGAATTGCGGAATTTGTAGCTTTTGCATTCACTGTAGGATTGAATTTTTAGATCAGTCATTTACAACTGAATGCTCTGTGACGTCGGAGTTTGCTGTTTCCCTTCTCCATAAACCAAGCGAAGATGGAAAGAAGCTAGCAGGTAACTTAATGTTGATAAAACATTGAAGACAGGAACAGATGAACATCGACAGCGTAGTGTAGTTGATAGTTTTGCACGCATTCTACTCATACATACAACACTACTGCACGGATGCTATTAGCATCCAACGGTACTGCACGGATACTATTCGTGCACCCAACGTTACTGCACGAATACTACTAGTGCACCTAACGTTATTGCACGGATACTACTCATGAATCCAACGTTACTCTGCAGATACTACTCGTGCATTCAACGTTACAAGTACTCTGTCAACATTTGCTTATTCCATTCTCGTACCTTCCCTCTTTTGTTCTAGTATTTTACTGTCTTTTCTCGTATTGTAAAAGGGAGATACTACATCACACACAGGCCCGTTTAAAATGACTGCTTCAAAGAATTGAACAAAATATAGCACCATACTATTATTATTATTATTATTATTATTATTATTATTATTATTATTATTATTATTATATTAAAAATCGAAGTATTTCTATTACATCTGATACACTAAATCAAACACCCACACTGATGTTCGAAACATTAATGTTTTATATGTTCTGTTACAAAGCAATAATCTTTAGACAGACGAAGACAGAGGGAAGAAATCTTTTTTTAAAACATTTTTTACTTCATTTTTTCATTATCATTTTTTCTTCGTGTTTTTTTTTTTTCTTATTCTTCACCCTTCTGTTGAGAACAAGAGGCAGGTCCAGATGTCTTCTTGGCTTGTCATACTGTCGTGATCTTTATCCACAAAGAAGAAAATGCAATGGAATGGGATACGATGGGTTGGGGTAGGCAGGCAGGCAGAGTTTCTAGCAAACCATCAGAGTGCGTTGGGGAGAGGAGTGGAGATAGGAAAGATTCTACCCCCCACTGGACAGACCCCAACACGCAGCTTTCTCCGTTTCCATAGTAACTAAGTCACCACCAATGCTACGACGACGATCCGTTTCACAAAGGGGGTGAGGATCGAAGAAAGAATATCATATATATATATATATATATATATATATATATTCGAAAGAGTTGTCTTCGATTCAACGGTGATGTCTTTGCCAGAAGAATCACTGAAGGAAGCAGACTTTTTAGGTTCAAAGAAATAAATTATTTTTCATCCCTGGTTAGTTTCTCAATTCATTGTCTGGATTTCTTTCGTATTCTCATCTGGACTTAAATATGTTATTCGTACTATGAACTATTATCACTGATTTACTTGCGAATAAAATTCACGGGTTCTGAAATTTGTATTATTCTATTTATGCATGAGGGAACGAAATGATATCAGGTAATTGGCTAGAATATATTTAGCGTTCCTAGAGTGAAGAAAAGTTTCATTCTTGCACGAAAACAGTATTAGGTGTCAAGAGTAATTCTAATACCCTACTACCTCTGACAGGTCTCTGATCTTCCACCAATTTTATCATTATTATTAGAGTCACTTTCTTGCTTTATGGTTTGTAGTATTTTTTTTTTTAATTTTTGAGCTCATCACCACCTCCGTTTTAGATTTTATTATAAATATTGTGTTCTATTAGATCATTGATCTTACATTTTATTTACACCTGTTTTGTTTTTGTTACCCTTTTTGTTTCCTCTCAATTTTATTTAGGACCTATTTTCTTTTTATGAGAAGCATGGGTTGGCTATTTACCTTGTCGTAATGGGGACAAATAGCCTCGGAACTGAAGTATCCATTAAACAATTCAGTTAATTACTCAATCAAGTTTAAATGCTATGTAGTCAAGTGTTTACTATATCTGCAGTATCATACTTCATAAACATCGGGTAGCCAAAGGTACGGTGCTTTGCGCAACTTATGGGATTAATGCCCCAAATCGCACGAAGTATGAGTTGCAGCAGGTTAAGCTCTGTTAACATCACTTGACAGTTAATGATAACTGAAGCTATTTATAATATATGTACCCGTAAACATCAAGTGGCCTAAAAAGTATTAAGTACTTTCCGCAACTTGTGGGGTTTGTGTCCCTAATGTCAGATAGTATTAGTTGCATCAGATCAAGCTTAACATCACTCGACAGTTCATAGTTGAAACTAATAGATGTGCAAAACATGTTGAGATTCTTACAATCATATGGACCGTAGAGGACCGTGAAGGTTATTGAACTTTCCGCAAAACTAGGCTACATTTTGCACTTTAATTCGAAAAAGGCCCGAATGTGACTAAGGTCCGTGGAGAAATTTGTGCTGTTTATGAGCAAAACACATTACCGAAACCAGCAGCCAACTGTGAGTTCAGTCGCTTTCTCTATGGAAATTCCGATGTTCAAGATTCTCTTTGCAGTAGGCAACCAACCACAAAAAATTGAGTGATATCCTAGCAAAAGTCTAGCAAGACCAGCATGTAAAGCACCCATCTCATCGCCAATGACCTAAGCATGAATCATCAAATATTGTTAAACCATTTGAGAAGAACTGGATATAAAGTGAAGATTGACGTTTGGGTTCTACATGATCTGACTCAAAGGCATGAATTTGATCAAATTTCTATCTGTGAATCTCTGGTGACACATAACGAACTCGAGCAATTTCTGAAGCGATTGATGACGAGATGAAAAATGGATAATCTACGACAACAATGGGCGAAAAAATATTGTGGTCGACACGAGAAACTCTAAACACTGTGCCGACGACCAGGAAGGTTATACTATGCGTTTGATGGGACTAACAGAGAATCGTGCATCATGAGATACTGCTGCCAGACAGAACGGTAGACTCGGACCCATGATGTTGGCAATTAGCATTAGTGCAACTAGTAATTCAAAAAGAACCCCTGGAACTTGTCAACAGAAAGAATGTCGCATACCACGCTGACAATGTCAGACCGTATAAATCTCACTGAGAAAAAAAAAATCTTATGTGGCGTACGTAAAATTGTATATTAAATGTGTAAATCCTGCAGTTTTTGGACTTAACGTACAGCTAACGAATAACTGAAAATGAATGTTTCATAATATTTTCCGTATAAGCGTTCCATCTATACATACTTTCCGTATGAAACAATATAGGCGGTCAGGATCTCACATACAAATGGACTATATAACATATAGCTGATGAATGTAACATACGTATGTGTATGTAATATACGGAAGGCTGTTAGATGTCAGACATCCTGAAACGACATGATGTAACATTTAAGGACAGTGCGTATGTAGAATATGAATAAAGTATGCTTCGTGCTGATTTCTGTAGTAAGCAAGAGGATTCCGTATATTTGTGCAATATCCTGCTGTCCGGATAACGGATTTTTCTCAGTGTGTACCGTCATGTTAGAAAATGAAAGGACTTGCCTGAGACGTTTTAACGTATCCACCGTAGAGCACTGATTTTGTACCGTCATATTATCGTTTTGTTTTTGTTCCTGCAAAACTTCCTGAATAGTGTTAAGTTAGTATGGAAAGAGGCCTGTGAAAAGTGCATGTTTCAATTTTTCGTTAAGAAACCAGAGAAGTTCTCTTGCGATGGGATTATGGTGGTGCCAGAAAAGTCGTAGAAAGTCGTCGAACAAACTGATGCACATTTAGTTTTATAATGTTATTTTCAAATCACAATAAACGTATTTTTCAATTTTCACTTCCAAAGTCTCAATACATTTTAGACAACCTATTGCTATTCGTACGTAAACCTTACATTTTCTAATTTTACATATCTTCATGTGAATTATTGTATGAATATATTGGAATATGCCCCATGTTTGTGTTTACAAACAACTGACATGCGCTTATATTTACAAATAACCATGTGAGTATTACTACAAATTACTATAGGTGCAGGTGACAGGAACAACAGTGACACCACTGGTCATGTGATGACGAAGGAACAACAGCGCTACGGCCTCACCTGGAGCACCTGTATAACCGAGAGGATTTCGGCGACAAGTATCAGTCTGCGACTAGTCATCCCTCCTTCAGCTTGCTTCGGAGCTCTAGGAAATACGTAACTCAAAGCCTCTAGCTTGCTCGGAACTCCAAGCTTCCTCTCTTTCCCTCTCAGCTTGCTCGGAACTGTGTTGATAACCTCAGTCATCTAGCTTGCTTCGGAGCTCTGTTGAGATCCTACTCTAGGCTGCTCGGGCATTGGGTCACCTCTTTTTCCTTAGTACAGAGAATTTACATTATATATCGATATTTGTAATATACTGTTTATAGTGGATTTTGTAATAAAAGCCGATAGTGAGAAAACGATTCCAGACTGTAAATTGCTCTACTTATACTCTACATATTCACGACAAAGCAGAACATTACAATGTGCATGGTGGCCAGCAGTTACAATGCAATGCTATTTGTAGTAAAATAACGAATTTTCTGCAAGCAAATTTGACCTAAAAATTTAATGTAGGTAGAAAGGTTGCTCATTCGTGCCCACATACTTTCCAGAACAATAATCTGTCCGTTTTACAATATAGATGCAACAATCAATGCTATTGATGTGCTTTGGAACAATGTTTTAAAGAATAAGATTAGTCAGTCACAATTCTGTAGTTGAGAACACATTGTATCAGCATCGGTTTCAGCTTTTCAGTTATTTATATTAAAAAACAAATCTAATTACTATGACGTCATTTAATTAATGATTCAGGCTGGAGTTATTTACAAAATTATCATTAGGCCATATTTATCTGTCCATTTCCGTTCAAGTATATCTATTACAAAAAGCGGCCAAATGATTTAACATATCGCATTTTTAGATGTAGGTACTATAAACAGTGTAAGTTGGTAGGATTCTATAATTTGCTTCATTTGCAATTACAACAAAATTTATTCAACTTTATAATTTTTGGTAAAGCAAAGAAATCCGCTCAGGAACATTCCTGTTCAAAGTTTTGCTCCAGTTTGTCGAAGTGTATGGTCACCAGAGCTTCGCGGATAAAAACTAATAGTATCGAGAACTGTTTTTTCCTTTTAATTGTATATCAGAATTATAAATGGTTTATATCCGTTGACCTTATATTTTTTTTATATTTTCACTACTACACTTCGCGAAACTTAACTTGATTCTCGTTCTGCGCACGTGCGCAGAAGTTCTTGTCACGGAAAGGAAGATACAAAAAGCTAGAGCTTTTACAAGTTATGTTTATTTGCTGATAACTTTAAACTTCCTGTGCGTGAGTCGCAACCAAGCGTTAATTCTACCAAACGACAAGAGACTTGTTTGATTAGTTGTTTTTCAATGAAAGTAATCTATACAACAGGAGAAATTATTAGATTAGTGTGCGACCATATGTTGTAGTATAAACCACAGCAACTCAATGAAGTGTTTTAGTGGAAAAAGAGTCAAATTTAAATATTGTGCACAATAGGCGAAGTTCAAGAATTGTATTCCTAAACTCATCTATCAGTAAAAAAAAAAAAAAAAAATAAAAAAAGACACAAAGCTTAAAAAAATATAAATTGTGTAAAAAAATAGACAATTACAGACCGGAACATCTGAAAAACAATACATATGTGATTTTTGCTAATTTACTTTATGATACAGACGGAAAGCAAAGCGACTCCATATATTGGAAGAACTGTCTGTGATTTTGTAGTCAATAGTAAGGAGATAGAACAGAGATCCTCTATCACTCATCAAAAGGTTCTAATTAGACACAAGTAACTCATCATGTATATGTCACTCACATGTTAATTGCTATTCGTATCGCTGTGAAATCACAAAAAGATTGTGGTCATATATCAATAGCATATGCATAATATGATTTTTCACTGTTAAAAAGTGACAAGGACTTATTAACTATAAGAGCAAGTGAATGAGCGGAGTGTTCATCTGTATCAGACAGATTCTTTGTCAATACGAAATTCAGCACAGAAAAGTCAGAAAGTTGGTGGAAGGGGGAATTAAGCTATTGGATGAGTCCCTTCTCTCGCAAAACAGGTACAATTCTGTTCTTTGCATTCTATCATTATCACTACCACTAGCGTTCTCATCCTTCTTGAATATGAACTCCCCCTCCCTTTTTCCCCTCATCTCAAACCACCCACATATTAAGCGTCATCAGTGTCATTCCTACACCCATTACTACATTCAGAGTTCCTGCACAGCACATAATCTCTCTGAGTTTCTGAGTTTGAGTGTGTATGTGTATATTTTGTGTGTGTGTGTATGCGTGTCTAGCTTTTGTTGAAGACAAATTACCCTTAATTATGACCCGGACTACTAGTATAATAAAAGAGGGATTTTAAGGTGGGGTGAGGTTTTGAGGGCGCTTTGGAATATGATGATGAAAAAGAGGATATTGGGGATGCTGATTTTTTCCCCCATCCTTTCAGAGAAGTTTTTACCATGTAGGATGAGGTATTACGGAAGGTAATATGAGACAAATAAGCTTTGAACCTCTTCCTCTCAGAGAGACGAAAGAGCAAAGTATTTTGCTGGGTCAAAAGAGGGGGAAAGCGAAAGCAGAAGAACACTAGATGCCCGTTGCCTAGGTTTCAGTTTGAATGTATGTAAAATCCGCTCGACCTGATTTTCCGAGCTACCGATTTTCAATACGAGGAATGTTACGGCAGAAGTGAGGAAATGAATATGATGTGATTTTTCCTCGAATGTTATATACTTGTTTTTAGTTTAGAATTAAATCATGTGCTATTCATTAAGTGCTAACTTTGTTTCAGCTCAATTATGTTCTCTAATTATTTAATACACGGTATTCTAGAATTCAAGTTTTCTTCTCAGGAATATTTTGTATGAGAATAATAAAAAGGAAAGAAAGAAGGTAACTGGAAAGGATAGCGAGAAATATTTTATATACATGAATTCAGGATCTCAAGGATAGATCTCTTTCTTCATCCTTAACTCTTTACCGAAACCGGAAGTGTCAGAAATTTTAAATTTTCGGTTTCAATATTGAATCTCATAAATCAAAAATAATAATAGATGTGAACTTTTCCTTGATATGAGTTTACTGTCCTAAGAACAGATTCAATTTTAGTTCTAACGCCTCTATTGAAACAGGAAATGGTACAAATTACTACTTCTGATTTCAATATTGATTTCCGTAGAGAGTCAAATTTAGTTCTAACACCTCTATTGAAACCGGAAATAGTATAAACGACTGCCACTTCTGATTTCAATATTGATTTCCGTAGAAGGAAAGCGGTGGCAGATAACGAAAGCGAGAAATGAATCTTTGATATTAATTTAGTGACGTAAAAAAAAAGTTCAATTTTGAAATAAGAAATAAAGCTTTCTTCGTATCGTGATGAATAGAGTTGTTCCCGGACAATCAACAAGGTGAATTCTACGAGGCCCAACCTCCCAACGTTTCGAGAATCGACTACAATGTTCTTGTGTTCAGCAAGGATCTTATAATATAGAGGATCTGGCCTTACAACAAAATCTTGAAGCCACACGTCACAGTTTTGCCACCCCTACTCTGCCCACTCCGCTCAATAAGATCGCAAGGTTTTGAGCCAACAATCATGGCGGAAACGAAAGTAGCCAATCAGACGATGGCGAAAACGAGAGTAACCAATCAGACTTGCCGATGCTCGGTTGTTTCTTGGCTTCATTAATTTAATAGGATGAAGATACATATAGGCAGATCCTCTATTTTATAATATCTTTGGTGTTCAGGGTAAAGTATTTTACTTTGCTCTGAAAACGAGAACAATCGATTCTCGAAACGTTAGACAACGTAGAATTCACCTGCCTTATTGCCCGGAGACAACTAAATTCAGGTTCAATTTTAGCTTTAATTCCTCTATGGAATCCGGAAGTTGTAGTAATCTGAGGCTTCTCGTATTAATACTAGATATTTGTAAAGCAGAAACGGTAAGAAATAGTGGGAAATTGCTTTCTCTATGTAAATTCAGCATCCAAAGAGAAAATTCCATCTCTTACCTAATCTGTCTATTAAAATCAGAACCGATCAACCCTATAGTTCGTAATTCTAGTATAGTTTTCTAAAGTGAAATGAATCTCACCTGTCTTAAATTGAAAATTACTGCAATGATCTTATTCATACTTTATAATAACATAGATATGCCTTTACAGACACGTCATGAAATAGTTCATGGTTTAATTTTATAAAGACTTATTTCCAGTGGCGGCCGGTGGATTGTGGTTTCGGGTGTTGCAGTACGAGCGATAAGAGACAGAATTTATAAAGTTGACTCATTGACTAACCAGCATAACTTTAGATGTAAATGCTATGTGACATGTTAAATTAAATTAAATTCTGTTTTTAAAAAATAAAAAATGCAGAACATTTTATCCGATTAATCACCTTAATTAATTTGTAAGTTCATTCTCCTCTGTTTGATTGGAGCAAAACTGTCTAATACATGCTGGTTGAACTCTGGTATTCTTATTAACAGGTCTTTTTCGATGGAAAGCATAACCAATGGTGATTGGGACATTCAATTCCTTGAAAGTGGCAATTCTTTCTCATGTGGAAAAAGAACTTTTCGTCTTTTGCTGACGCCATAGGTACTGTTAATATTAATTTCAAAGCTTTGTAGATTTACTAAATATTTTTTCTAGATTATTGCGAACGATTCATTCTAGCAAACTCAGTCCTTGACAGTGATCCGAATTCCTCTTCAGCGTTGACTGAAGAGAGTTCGTAGCAGGGATTAGTGTTATAAAAAGAAATGTACATTGAACACACTTTATTCACAGTTTATCCGGGAAAATTTAAAATAAATTGAGGAAATGTATCTGGTGCAAACAACACTACTGCATAAGATATCCTGTAAATTTAAACTGGATTTTTTTTTTTCGAACACTCTCCTGAATTGCCCTTTGCTTGTTTTGTCTAAGCCTTAATTGCAAATTTTTCCTCAGTTGAAAGCTGGTCAATGTTTTTTGTAAGTTATTTACGTAAGTCATGGTATACAATTCATTCAGAATTTGTATGTTATGTACAGAATTAAAGCACACACAAGAAAATTAAACCTAATAATTAAAAACCAAAACAGCTGATACAAAATAGATACTGGTATATGAATTCCGAAAATCACATATTCATACATCAACACACACACATGTGCGTAAAAGAAAAAACTACATTCCAAATCATCCGTCTTGCTTGTTACGCAATGCACGATGAACACAATATGCTTCCGCATGAGGCGAAACAATGCCTACCAATGTGATATGTTATGGAAAGGAAACCTCGAAACCCGCCAGATGAAGGATCAGCATGTAACAGAAGCAAAAAAAAAAAAAAAAAAAAAAAAAAAAAAAAAAAAAAAAAAAACCTCAAAACAAACAGCACTGCCAGTTCTACATCCAGAAATGTTAACTGGGAGGGGTCCAAAGTATTTGAGGGAGGTCCAATACGTCTACATAATATGGAACATGTCTTATACTGCACCCGAAAAGACGATAAGTAATTCTTACTTACTGTCACCTATATTTTTAGAAAAAAATGACAGAACGATTATTTTTATAAGAAAAGAGTACATGATGAGGCGTAAAATAAAATATTTAGCCTACATCAATCATTTCTGTGTTAGAAAAGTATAGTTTATTAAGAAAGTCTACAAATGTTAGTCAAGTTTCGAAATTTTTGGAAGGTCCGGACCCGGTGGACCCCCTCGTGGCTACGCCTCTGAGCATTGGTAATTAGTCCCAAATTCAATGTGGCGTTCCCCATCATACAATTTTATGTGGAAATTATCAAGAGTATAAAACATACTTATTTTATAAAAGAAATATATTTATATTAAAATACTATCCGCAGGAGGGGGGGAGCGATTCTACATACTGACTTATTAATATTAGATTCACAAATTGCTGTAGAAGAAGCCTTCATTATCAATATAAGCTAAGAATTAACTTGTAAATGTGGGTCTACTTTCATTTGTTTTCTCCTCTACTAGATATTTTCTTTCTTATTTTGTAATTTTGCAATCACTTTTTTTTTTCATTGTCATTATATTGATTTGCTTCAGTATGGTCCCGTAATTTAAAAATATGAATGCATAAAAACAAATTCCATTTGTTAATTGCTAGTGAAAGAAAATTCAGAAATCTTATTTAACGTGAAAAACCGTGGAAATCGTGCTGTGTTGCAGAAGCACTGCAACGACCAGTCCCTTTAACGCCTGAGATAAGGGAAAGGAGACTTAACATTTGCTCCAATTGCCGCGCTGAAGGAATCTGGTCGTTGCATGCTCGCTGCAACACAATGTAAATTAGAGACTCTGTGACGGATTATTTTTCGCTTTTTAAAATGGATTAACGGAACGGACAGTTACAGAAGTAAAAAATATGTTATTTAAAGTGTATATATATGCAAGTATTAAAAAGTTTTTTTCCTGGTCTTTACTACTATTGATAATAATATTTTTTTTCTTGAAATACTTTGGTCGTTGCGCAACGCTGCAACACTAACATTAGCCGCCACTGCTTATTTCTAATTTACAGACTAAATTTTAGAGTTAAATTAACTTAGGCTCCTCGGACAGTACTGTAACTAGAGTATGTGATAAATAATTTCACAGTTAAGAGATGGAGTTACAGTGAGAAAGGCAACCTTAAAATCTGTTATATTAAAATGACTCGTATTATTTGATAAATTCATTTATTAATCTGGATTTTTTTTAAAGGCAACTGCAAAAGCCATAATTTGAAGGTAGAAGTAGGAGTTGTGCTTATTAAAATTTTGTGTTAACGGAATTAACACACAAGAAGTTTGTTCCAACTAACATTTTTATGATTATTCGCATTTCCAGTTTGCAATGACTGTCAGATTCCTGAAACTTTTTACTGTGAACCTCGAGTAAGTTAGTGAATCCTTATAGGAAATCATAAACAGTGATGCCATTTTAGCATATTTTTGGCTAAATCTAGCCAATTTGGATAGGCGTTTATCCATACAATTCTACGAAATGCTCTTAGCCTTAAATATAACGTACTTCATGAAACTCTTTGCAATTTTTGGCTTTTTTATTAGCCGTTAAATTAATTCTAACAATATCTTTTCTTTGAAAATAAAGTATATATATATATATATATATATATATATATATATATATAAAATAGCCTATTTGTCATTATATGTTATCGTATTAATTGATTTCTCTAGATAGAGGGGGCCTTATGCAGAGTCCTTCTGACGTGTGATTAGCGCCATACTAAAGAGCTCGACTAACATGTTCCCTGCAGTAGTCAGGCCTCTAGTATGACGCTAATCACGTCAAAACAACTCTGCATATGGCGGAGGGTGTTTTGTTACACAACAAACACTTGTTTTCATTCTTCTCTTTCCCCCACCCACAGATTTCAATTACTTAATAGTTATCGACTCAGAATTTTATGTAGCTCCCGTAAGGGCATCATTTGCTACTTTTCAATTATTTCAATTTTCACATTGCAAGAATGAAAGTTTTCTAATACAAATTTAGTAAACTGTTCGGTTTTTCATGCCACAAAGATGGTTTTTGTTTATTAAAGGAAATAAATAGGGTATCTAATTTAATTAGCTTGAAAACTCTTAATGCAATCATGATGATTCATGGGGGTATACGGAGAAATAAGGGATTGGTGCTGATTGCGACGGGTGCTGACTGCCACAGCCAATTATTGGTGCTGATTGCCACGATTGTCGCTGATTGCAAATATCAAGATGCTGACTGCCACGATGGCGTGCTGACTGCCACGAGCCTGGGAGAAACTGTATTTGGAAAAATAGGAATTAATCTCTCATACTAAATTTACGATTATTAATTAATTTAGTAGGGATTAATTTAGTAATCATCACAGCAAACCTATGTGGCATCCTATAAGTTACAAAGTTGCTCACTAAGTGAAACGATATACACCTGGATATTTATAAAGGGATTGTCTTTTCTGTTATATGTACAATTTGCACATTTCATTGTTTATATTAATGGTTTTACTGTATTATTTAATGGATATGATGGTCTGAAGCCAGCTGACAAGGGAAGTTCGGGAGAAAGCCCTCGCATGCAGAGAAATAAGCATGTCATTTGAAGGACCAATTCATGCTGATTAGAACAGGTAATAAAACTCCTGTACGTTGAGAACTGTACGAGATATTCAGCTTGGAAGTTTATATGAGAAAATGAGTGGATGCACGTTTCAACGCGTTAAGTATTCTCTCCCATGGCGAAGCCTGACTGTTTGAACTTACTATTGCTTGATCACTGGGGTTCATTCACAGGCAAATTGTCCATTACAAGTTGCATGACGTATGGCAAAGACGTAATGGTTGAAAAGATACCAAAGAATTGCACACGATTTGTGCAACCATTTGATGTGTTTTGATTCCGATCAATCAAAGATTATGGCAGGAGATTTGTACATAGTATGGAACTTCTTCATCCGGACGTTATAATGTACCAACGAAACAATCAAATAAAGTTCGTGTCCATACGAATCACTTCCGATCACCGAGATACTTGGATTGCTTCAGTTTGCATTCTACAAGGCAGGCTACGAACAAATTATAGGCCTATAACTATTGAATCACTTGTCCAATTTGCTTTTTGCTTTGGTTCTGCGAACTGTTCCCTTGACGGATGCAACGCAATTGCACATATAAAATGTTCATGGTGCAAGGGAGTCTTTTGCCTGCGTCATTTCTTCATAAAACAGAAGAACAACAGTGATCAATTTTCATCTCTAACCTATGATTATTGTGAACAATGTAATGACTAATTGTATCTAACAAACTCGTTAGTTATTGCGAAACACTTTTTTTCTGTTACTTCCGATAGCTTTCAATTCGTATGTCAATATTCGTTACTAATTATGTTGTACTTAACGCGTATAAATGCGCATATCCTCATTTTCTCATATAAACTTCCAAGTTGAATATCTCGAACCGTTCTCAACTGTACCAAAATTTTATTAGTTTGTTGTAATCAGCATGAATTGGGGCTTCAAATGATATACTTAGTTTCTCTATAAGCGAGTGCTTTCTCCTGAACTTCCCTTGTGAGGGACAGCCAGCAGTGCTTTTTTGATGGAACTTTCAAGAGCTGCTCGAAACAATTTATGCAGCTGTACACAGATCATGCTGACATAGGGAGTTCAAGTGAGAACACATAAATCGTAGCAATTTTCTATGCACCGCTCCCTGACAAAACTGGAAGTACACTCATGTCCAAAATTATTGTCGCATATCTATAACTGTCTTCTTGTAAGAATATAATTTGATAATGATTTTGCAGAGGACTTTTAATACTGATACTATGTGTATAATCAGGAAATGTATATTTTTGGTAAATTTCATAGGAAAAGAATTATAAATACGAAAATCATAATGAGTGAAATAAAATGTAACTAAATGGACAAGAAAATTTTATTTTCCTTTCATTGTTCTTATTTACTGCTTTTTTGACATGAAATTTACCACATACTTGTCGTTGCCGATTATACACATACTAACATTATAAGAAATACCGGGCGAATTCGTTATCAAATTATATTACTAGAACAACATATTTATAGTCATGCGACAATAATTTTGGACATGAGTGTACATACAGAGACCTGTTTACCTTTGTTACGAATTGATCTGAACAACACGATCCTAAGGTTCATCAAGTTTCTTTCATGCTTCTTGACGTCCGGTAATGTTACGTCTAGCAACTTTCTCTCTGGCTCGTGGCAGTCAGCACGCCATCGTGGCAATCAGCATCAATAATTGGCTGTGGCAATCAGCACCCCACCGAAATAAGAAGTGTTTGTAAGGACCACGAACTGCCGAAAGAAGTACTACTGAAAATTAGGATAATGGCATTCTACACAAACACAACCAATCCACAATCCAACGATAGTGCATCCAGTTCCAGCATCTCGGATAGCTGCAGCATCATCGTTGATGACCTATTTCAATTCAACTGATTATTTGAGTGTTGACTTTTACCAATCAGATGAGTTGTTGATGGATTTTATTGTAATTTAAAGTCACGTATGCTGCTTCTCAGTCTTCAATAAAATTCAATAAAATTCAACATTTCTAATTTTACTATAACTAACTTACAATCCTAGACATAAATAAGGAGGTTTAAATCTACTTTGTGGGTTATAGGTTTAACAGTTCAAAACCTAGCCATTTTCTGAGTGAAAAAAGGTTATTTCTGAAGGCTAGCTAGCGTATTTTCTTCAGAGGTTGTTGGCAACACTGATCGTAAACAGTGATGGCTATTTTGACTATTTTTGGCTAAATCTAGCCTATTTGGAGAGGCATTTAGCCAAAGAATTCTACAAAATGCATATAGCTTTAAATATAGTTTATTTTCTGAAAATTTTTGCCATTTTGAATTTCTATTAGCCGTTAAATTAAATCTAAAAATACTTTTTCTTTGAAAATAAAGTGTATTTTTGTAAAAAAAAAAAAAAAAAAAAAACCTATTTGTCATTATATATTATCGTAGTAATTGATTTCTCTACACAGAGAGTATTTTACCACGCAACAAACACTTGTTTTTCATTCTTCTTCTCTCTCCCCACCCACAGATTTACAACTACTTAACAATACCTATCGACTCAGAAAGACTTTTAACATCGCATCCATAACGGCTGCGTTTGTTACATTTGAATTACTTTAATTTTCGCATTTCATTGCAAGAATGAAAGTTCTCTAATACAAATTTAATAAACTGTTCTGTTCTTCAAACCACAGAGATTGTTTTTGTTTATTAAAGGAAACAAATAGGATATCTAATTAGCTTGAAAACTCTCAATGCAATTGTAATGATTCATGTGGGTGTACGGAGAAATAAGAAGTGTTTGTAAGGACTATGACCTGCGGAAAGAAGTACCACTGAAAATTGGGGCAATGGTAGTCTACAGAAATACAACCAATTCACAATCCAACGATGGTGCATTCAGTTCCAGCGTCTCGGCTAGCTGGGACGTCATCGTTGATGACTTATTTCAACTCAACTGATAATATGGCTGTTGGCATTCACAAATCAGATGGGCTATTGGTAGATATTTCAAATTTTACTATAACTCACTTATCATACACACAAAAAGGAGGTTTAAAATCTACAATATGGGTTATAGGTTAGCAGTTCAAAATATGGCCATTTTTGGGGTAAAAAAGCTTATTACTAAAGGCCATTTAGCCAATTTTCTTCAGAGGTTGTTGGCAACACTGATCATAAAATAATATTTTGAAAATAAAAACTTGATTCCAGTTATTATAATAAACTTTTCATTGAAGAGGAAATGTATTGTCTGGTTGCATAATCCTGAAAATAATATTTGCTTCTGCGTGAAAGTGAAAAGTGATATTATTCACTTGTGTCCACTAACAGAGAAATGAAGGAATTTTATAATGCTATCTTCAGGAAAAGTATCATGTATGCCTAATCACAATATTTGAAATTATCTTACCATACCCAAATTCCCTTTACAAAACGTGTTGCGGAAATACAACAGGTTTCAAAAATATGGATATTTCGATAGATTGTATACCAATTTGTAAGTGATTGTGAGCGTACTAGTTTCTAAGAGTTTGTAAGTGTACTTACTAGTAACCGACTGTTGTACTTGAGAATATTGTAACCAATCACAATTAAGAGGAAAAGTTAGAATTGGAAATCCAACCTTACTGAAATTTTACACATCAATTTAAACCAATTCGTGTTGTGTAGTAAACAAGCTTGTTAGATATTTTTCTTGAAAAGACAATTGTGAAAGCCATAGTCTGAAGATGGAAGTAAACAGCTCGTATTTGTTACAAATGTGTGCTAATAGAATTGATACGCAGAGTGCGTAGTCCCACACAGAGAAAAATCCGTTCTCTGGACAGCGGTATATTGTACAAATATACGGTATCATCTTGCTTACTATAGAAATCAGTACGGAGTATACGTTATCCGTATGCTACTTAGGCACTGCTCTTAGATGTTACATCATGCCGTTGCAGGATGTCTGACATCTAACAGTTTTCCGTATATCACATGCATATACTTATGCTACCTTCGTCAGCTATGTGTTATATACGTCCATATCGTCGTTGTCGGCAGCTTATAACTTTGTAAGAACACATTTTCCGTTCTGTTTTATTTCTCGGTGCCCTAGATAATGACTATCTCCGTTCCCCCTGATCTGAATTCTGAACCTATGCTTGGAATTTTTTATGATGGGGTAGATAACTTTCTCCATGTATCCTTTTTCATCTTTCTCTCTGTCAGACAGGTTCCTAGACAAGACATTAGTGCAATTGGAGATAAAAGGAAACCAACTGGGACAGAATTCAGAAATGGACGACTAGCCCGCGTCATTGGATCCGGTAATGAATGCGTGCTACCACAGATAGGGTGTGCCGGGATTGCAACCCTCTCCTTCCTGGTTCCAGAGGCTTCCAGAAATGTGTTTAAACCTGCCGGTTTGTGGTCATACCGCGATATTCGGTACCTTGCGGTATCTTCGGGCCCCAAAAGGATGATATAAGCTTTCCTCTGGTAGACTCCTATCAATACACGAGTTCCCTCTATCAGTAGGTATAACTAGAGGGTTAGACTTCAGTTAGAGGGTTTATCCCAATATCTTACTTGTAATTTGACAGACAGGAACCCAGGCGGGGAGATCCGAAACTGAGGTTTGGAAGGCTTACTAGAATCTATCCAACCAGTGACTAACTGTGATAACCATTTTGGGGTCATTAACGCATCAGAAGGCCGTGATTACTCATTCTCACTATCCAGTGCTCGTCAACGTGAAGAAATTCGAGATGCAGAGGAACGGAAGAGTATTATCATAAGTGTTGGTGAGGTCATAGGTAATAAAGTACCCGATGTAGTAAGACTTGGGTCAACACAGGGAAGTGGGCTCTGAGTTGATCACGAACTCCTGAGTTCTCTCGAACCACGTACGTCCATCTGTTGTTGTCATTATTTCAGCATAAGATATATCATTAATTATACAACTAAAGATGACGCCACCTTTAATTTCTTTGGAGGAAGGCAGGTAGTGGGGATAGAGAACATTCTGAAGAAGAAGGTATTCTTTTGTATATTGAAGATGTGTATTGCAACGTGTACAAAGTAATATAAAAATAACATGTCTGAAGGGCAATCGGGTAAGGGCAGGCATTACCATTGTATACAACACGATTAGATCCCTAATCGATTCATAAATAATTAAAATCATTATCAAACCGTCTATTTCCTATATCATTTCTTTTTTTAGAAGGTATTAATTCAAAAAGAACTTTTCGCCCGAATATATTTTATTATTTTACACACTTTATGGGGCGTGGGCTTTCTGTTTAACGTGCTATACAATCTAGGAAAACTTGCGTTTTATGTACTCTTGGTAGCTCAAATCAAATAAGTACATACTTTCAGCTAGCAATTACATTAAACTTCAAAACTTAACAGATAAATTGTTCTTGAGATTAATGTAAAGAGAAATGATAAATTTATTCAAAACAACATAAAGGAGTTTATTACACATATCTAGTATAAATAAAAAAAAACATACTTCATTAAGTAAGTACAAATAGGTTATTTTGCATTCCGTTTTAAACGTATTTCAAATAAGTGTACACATAAAGAGACTTGGAATATCAAACACTGACTGAGGACTGTTATTAAATGTGCCACGATAATTAAAGCTCTGTTTGAATTGTTAACTAACTCATCTGTAATCATCCAGGTGGAATTTCAGGAACGTTTGATCACCTGAGGGTATATAATTAAGCGTATAGCAGGCAAAGACAAACTTCAGTTGCATCTCAAAAGAGGAAGGAAACCAAATCTCATATGAAGAAGATAACAGAAAGTGTCATGTTTCGTCCCAAGACATACTTTTTTTTAAAAAGTGATTAAGTCAACCTGCAGTGTTTGATTTCAGTAAAGATTTATACAGTGAAACAACAACATATAGTTATATTAAATCTATTGGTAAAAGAGTATAACTTCGTATTTTTCGACCTTATGCAAAAGCAGGATTTTGGAGGACGGGACAGACTATTGAAATGGGGTCCAAATAAGGACCGTGTACAGTTCACTTGGATTGTACACGTAACATCCTGCCAAATAAACCTTCACAGTATATACACTGAGAAAAATCCATCATCCGGAGAGCGGTATATTCTACAAATATACGGACTCCTCATGTTTAGTACGGAAATCAGTACGGAGCATAGGTTATTCATATGCCACATATTTCTCAAACTTAAGTGTTACATCATGCCTTTAAGGATATATGACATCTAAGAGTCTTCCATATATTACATACGTATATATATGTACTTATGTCCTGACCGCATATATACAGTTCTTTCGTTCGTACGGAAACTACGTTTACTCGGAACACTTATACGGAAGGTACGTATAAAATATACTTTTTAAGTTATACGTTTGCTGTACGTAAAGTCCAAAAACTACAGGATTTACACAAGTAATCTACGTTTTTCGTATGACACATACGTTCTTTTCCTCAGTGTATCATTCCCCAAAACACAATCTCGCCACCAAGATAGTTAGATTATATTTGCATGCCATTTGACATTCGTAGACATACAGTTTGAATATTAGATTAATTTTTCATGTGCTAGAATGGAGCATAAAGTACTAAAGTCCACCCTTGAGGACAATTTTGCCGCCCCCGGATTCTGGCGCCCGGCGCCCAGGTAAATGACATAGGGGTACTTACGACCACCCCCTCTAGATTTTGGCATGGGTACCTTGCCTCACCCCTAAATTTTGGCAAAGGTACATAGGATCACTCCCATCAAATCTTGGAAATTGTCAAATCTAAAAATTTGATATGGTAGCCTAGGACCAGGGCATGTACCTCTATCAGTATTGGGGGTCTATCTCGTTCCCTTTCATGGGTAAAAAATTGCCAAAAAGTCAAATTTCGGGGGGTTTTGACCTAATTTATCCCCTTTGATTAGGTCTTATTACCCTATATGGTTATATGGGCGTATACAGGGATCCATTTTAATAAGACATGGGAATGTTAATGTACCCCTTTAAAATTTTGGGAGGGGTACCTTCACCCACCCCTTAAATTTTAGAAATTGTCAAATTTAAACATTTGGTATAATAGTATAGGACCATAATATAGATCACTATAAATTTGAGTGGTCCACCTCGTTCCCTTTTAGGGGTGCAAAATTGCCAAAATATAAACGTTAACAATACGTTGTACCACGTGTTTTGTTTTTGGCCCATTTTATCCCCTTTGACGAGGTCCTATCACCTTATATGGTTATATGGTTACGCATAGGGGTCCATTCCCTATCATAGGACATACTATAGGTACATTGTGCATTCTTTAAAATTTTGGGTGGAATACATTGACCCACCTGTTCAATTTTGGAAATTTATCAATTTAAGCATTCTGTATTATAGCACAGGACCTTAATATGTATCATGATAAATTTGGGTGGTCCACCTCGTTCCCTTTTAGTGGTTGCAAAATTGCCAAAATATAAACGTAAACAATAAGTTGTACCACGTGTTTTGTTTTTGACCCAATTTATCCCCTTTGTATAGATCCTACTACCTTATATGGTTATATGGTCATGTATAGGTGTCAATTTTCTTTCATAAGACATGGGTACATTGATACACCCCTTTAAAAATTTGAAAGGGGTATATTGGCTCAACACCTCATTTTTAGAAATTGTTTAATATAAGCATTTGGTAACATAGTACAGAACATCAATATGTACAACTATAAATTTGAATGGTCCACCTCGTTCCCTTTCATGGGTAAAGAACTACCAAAAATCAGATTTCAAAGGTTATTGAGCCATTTTACTCCTTTTGAATGAGGTCTTATTACCTTATGTGATTATGTGGGCATGTACACGGGTCTATTCTATTTCTTAACATATAGGTGCATCGATGGTTTCATCTTAAAATTTTGGTAGAGGTACATTGGCCCACCCTTAAATCTTGGAAATTGTCTAATTTAAAACTTTCATATAAAAATATAGGACTCTAACATGTATCGCTAGTTATAAACTTCGGTGATCCATCTCGTTCCCTTTTACGGTT
Source organism: Thermobia domestica (assembly GCF_964235325.1). NCBI lineage: Eukaryota > Metazoa > Arthropoda > Insecta > Zygentoma > Lepismatidae > Thermobia > Thermobia domestica. Next base: position 98,850,767 of record NC_137468.1, read on the forward strand.
AAAAAAATGATAAAAATTAGTACGACCATGTGTTCGGCTATTTGCCCATTTCTTCTCTTTAATGAGGGCTTTATTATTTTATATGAACATATGAATATGTTTAGGGGTCTATTTTCTTTTATGAAGGCATGAGTACATTGATGCTTTTATCTTAAAATTTAGTAGAGGTACATTGGCTCAAACCTTAAAGTTTAGAAATTGACCAATTTGGCATAATAGTACTGGGCCTAACAAATACCATTATAAATTTCGCTCTCTTTCATGGGTAAAAAATGTGAGAAAATGTAAATGAACCCTTTAATAAGGATGAATGTGTACAGGGATTCATTTCCTTTATACTTTGATGATCACTTTTTAAAATCTGTTGGGTACATAGGACCATTCTTTAAATTTGGGAATTACCAAATAAAATTCGGTAAACGTTCTGTAGAACTCTTTGGAAAATGTTGGTGTCCCTCTTATGGCCAAATATTGAAATTTCGAAGGTAATTGACCGGCTTTATCGTTGAAGGAGTACAGGATTTATTACTTTTTCATAAGACACAGGTGTATTTGTCTACCAATCAAATTTTAGGAGGAGTACATTTCTTACTGCCTTATCAATAATTGGTAGTTGTTCTAAAATTGGGTGGTATCCCATTCTTTGGGTAAATCATTGTCAAATAGTAGTATGATCACGTGGTCAGTTATTGACCTGCGATGGGATTAGGAGCCCAGGACATTGGTACATTGAAACTTTGTAGAATAATTTGAGAATTGTCAAAATGAAATTACGTCATTAGTTTAGATTATTCCCGCCTATGGACCAAATATAAACGTAAGCAATATGATGTACCACGTGATTGACCTTGATCAGATAGTGTACAGGGATTCATTTCCTTTGTTGTGGTACTTCTTAAGTTTGAGTACACACTTCTAGAAAACAGTTGGTTCTGCTAAGGCGAAAAATTGACGGACATTATTGACCTTATTGAACATATAATGATATGGTTAATTTTAAGACTTAGGTATATCGAGAGAGATACGTAGGACCATTCTTTAAATTTGGGAATTGTGATAAACAGAATTTTAACATAAGGCGCGAAATTTGAAACAATACTTTGAACTTTAGTCACAGCTCATAGTCTAAAATCATTGGTGGTGGTTAATTTGAAGTTGAGCTTTAGAAATCTGATAGCTAACCTTATTTTGAATCTTATGACTCTTAGTCTAAAGGCAATACATGCTACAACACTGAAATTTAGTCACAAGGTGATGTAATCTGACACTGGCAAATTTATTGTTGATGCAATTTGATTGGATGATCACTATCTTACACGCAATATGATTGGTTGTTGATTCTCAAATCTTTGCTGCATTCAGTTTTAAGTTTTGTTTAACATTTATGGATTACTGTTTAAAAAATCTTGGTTTGAACATTTTCGTTCAAAATTTTACACTCACTGAAAAATATGATCAAAACAGTTTACTTGTTAATCGAATAGTTAAAAACCGGATAAAGTTTGACGGTTAAGTGTGAAACGTAAAATTGTTTCATAATTTTTGAAAATTTTGTTTGAATTTTTTAAAAATGTTTTTGGAAATTATTTTCGTTTCAAAATTTTTTGTTTGAAATTTTTGTTAAATGTTTGGTTTCGAAATTTTCTTTGATTTTTTTTTGAAAATTTTTGTTTGAAACGAAAATCACGTGGTACATCATATTGCTTACGTTTATATTTGGTCCATAGGCGGGAATAATCTAAACTAATGACGTAATTTCATTTTGACAATTCTCAAATTATCCTACAAAGTTTCAATGTACCAATGTCCTGGGCTCCTAATCCCATCACAGGTCAATAACTGACCACGTGATTATACTACTATTTGACAATGATTTACCCAAAGAATGGGATACCACCCAATTTTAGAACAACTACCAATTATTGATATGGCAGTAAGAAATGTACCACTCCTAAAATTTTAGATTGATACACACACACACCTGTGTCTTATGAAAAAAGTAATAAATCCTGTACTCCTTCAACGATAAAGCCGGTCAATTACCTTCGAAATTTCAATATTTGGCCATAAGAGAGACACCAGCATTTTCCAAAGGGTTCTAGAGAACGTTTACTGAATTTTGTTATTTGGTAATTCCCAAATTTAAAGAATGGTCCTATGTACCCAACAGATTTTAAAAAGTGATCATCAAAGTATAAAGGAAATGAATCCTTGTACGCATTCATCCTTATTAAAGGGTTCATTTACATTTTTTCACATTTTTTTACCCATGAAAGAGAACGAAATTTATAATGGTATTTGTTAGGCCCAGTACTATTATGCCAAATTGGTCAATTTCTAAACTTTAAGGTTTGAGCCAATGTACCTCTACTAAATTTTAAGATAAAAACATCAATGTACTCATGTCTTCATAAAAGAAAATAGACCCCTAAACATATTCATATGTTCATATAAAATAATAAAGCCCTCATTAAAGAGAAGAAATGGGTAAATAGTCGAACACATGGTCGTACTAATTTTTATCATTTTTTTTAACCGTAAAAGGGAACGAAATGGATCACCGAAGTTTATAACTAGCGATACATGTTAGAGTCCTATATTTTTATATGAAAGTTTTAAATTGGACAATTTCCAAGATTAAGGGTGGGCCAATGTACCTCTACCAAAATTTTAAGATGTAATCATCGATGTACCTATATCTTAAGAAATAGCATGGACCCGTGTACATGCCCACATAATCACATAAGGTAATAAGACCTCATTCAAAAGGAGTAAAATGGCTCAATAACCTTTGAAATCTGATTTTTGGTAGTTCTTTACCCATGGAAGGGAACGAGGTGGACCATTCAAATTTATAGTGGTACATATTTATGTCCTGTACTATGTTACCAAATGCTTATATTAAACAATTTCTAAAAATGAGGTGTTGAGCCAATATACCCCTTTCAAATTTTTAAAGGGATGCATCAATGTACCCATGTCTTATGATAGAAAATTGACCCCTATAGATGACCATATAAGGTGATAGGACCTCATCAAAGGGGATAAAATGGGCCAAAAACAAAACACGTGATACAACGTGTTGCTTACGTTTATATTTTGGCAATTTTGCAACCACTAAAAAAGAACGAGGTGGACCACCCAAATTTATAGTGATCTGTATTATAGTCCTATACTATTATTCCAAATGTTTAAATTGGACAATTTTCAAAATTTAAGGGGTGACCCAGGCACCCCTCCCAAAATTTTAAAGGGTGCATCAACATTCCCATGTCTTATGAAAGGGAATGGATCCCTGTATACGCCCATATAACCATATAGGGTAATAAGACCTCATCAAAGGGGATAAATTAGGTCAAGCCCCCCCCGAAATTTGACTTCTTGGCAATATTTTACTCATGAAAGGGAACGAGATAGACCCCTAATACTGATAGAGGTAAATACCCTGGTCCTAGGCTACCATACCAAATTTTTAGATTTGACAGTTTCCAAAATTTAAGGGAGTGGTTCCGTGTACCCCTTCCAAAATTTAGGGGTGGGACAAGGTACCCCTGCCAAAATCTGGAGGGGGTGGTCGTAAGTACCCCTATGTTATTGACCTGGGCGCCGGGCGCCAGAATCCGGGGGCGGCAAAATTTTCCTCAAGTGGGGCCCTTGCTACTATAGATGTTTTTCTGATGCTGAATTTTGAAAGAAGTCAGATGTATTTTGAAAGTGAAAGTTAATAGATTTTAGAATGCTACCTCAGAACAGTAGGCTATAACGTGAAAGCTGAGGTACAATGTGTTGCTCCAATTAGGGTAAAACCACATACTATATCATTTTGCACCAAACGATGACGTTTCATTTTCCCTCAATAGCATACTGCGACAAAGTAGCGCCATTCTACCAGCGCAAAAAAAGAAGACGTAAAATGATAGCTCACTGACCATAATTTAACACGTACATTTTGTTTACAATGGCTCATTAACTTTAAAATACTTTTGCTATTTCTCAGAGCAATAACAGACAAATTACATACCTACTTTAGCAGAAATCTTTCCGTCAAAACATAACTTCCTCCTGTATTAATCTACCATTACTCCTTTATCACTGTTGCCAAGTACGACATAGGGTTATGTCGCTGAGAGACACAAAATACACACCAACACAAAGAAACCCCGCTACCTCATTTCCACCAAGTCTCCCCTACAGAAGTACACTACCACTATCGGATATTATATAAATGAGAATATCCGTTTACGTCCCCATTGGGATGACTACTAGTTCGAATGATTAGACAAAGTGTTCGCTTATTATAGAGAACATAGGCCTATAAGCGTTGCTATAGTGTACAATTTTTGTTTATGGTGTGCTGATCGAATGGTAGATAGTGCCGCAGTTATTGAGGTATTGTGAGCAGCGTTTTGGATTTAGCATATGTTATACGGTATAAGACAGGGTTTCTCAACCTGGGGTTGGAAACCCTTAAGAAGGTCGCGAAGGTAACCAGAAGAAATAAATTTAATTAGAATCTAATATCAGAAAATATTTTTAATTATTATTTTGAATTTTGTTCTGATAGGCATATTTTTATAGGTTATTTTCAATTATTTTTACATGCCACCATCTTCCCTTAGGACTACTAATGGGCTTGAATTTGAATTTGAACGGCATCCGAAGTGTCACTGTTCGTCTCAGCGACCCTGAAAACTTATGGATTCGACACTAATATCAGCCAGTTTCGATAATTTTTATACATTCCCCTTCCTTCAAGTTGCAGGGCCGAATTTGGATACATCTAGCATCAGAGATGTCGCTGTTCACTTCAGCGACCCAGAAAACTATTGGATTCGACACTGATGTAGGTCATTTTCGATCATTTCTATGTCTCTTTCCCTCCCCTAAGTTACACTGTCAAACGAAATGATAAAAAAAAAGAAAAAAAATTTGCTCGAACCTCATCTATGTTGAAAATTTGTTCGCGATCGGTCAGGTGGTTTAAGAGTTATTAAATCACAAACATAGTCACTTTCATATAATTATTGACCTGCGAGATCCATCTTAATATTGTCCCCTCATCTGCTCCTAGGTCTTCCTAAAGGTCGTTTTCCGGTTGGTCTTCCAGTTAAGACTTTGAAAGTGTAATGAAAGCATAATGACATAAACATACAGGGGTGTAGCCAGCAGGTTTATGTAGGAGGCAAACAGCCACCACTAGTGTACATGGACCAAGTGTGAGCCGCTGTGAAGGAAGCATACTTTCAGACGATGTCTAGAAGCTGGAGGAATTCTCGACTCACGGTGTCGCTGCAATTCTTACGGCCAAAGAGGGCCCGACATGGTACTAGGCAGGTGTGCCTAATTCAGTAGCAGGTTAGTGTATGTAACTTTAATATCTACTTAACAACCAAATTTTTATTTCAGTAGATTAATGGTTAATTTCGTTCCGTAATTCATTTCGAAATAGAACTGAACTTAAAGAAATCTGAAAAATCAAACCATTAAAATTTCCCTTCATTTCATCAAAGAAAATAGAAAAATAACTCCCCCAATGTAAAATCAATGGACTAAAAAATAAGAATGGTGCAAGTACCTAACACCATTAAAAATGCGTGGTTTTATTATATCTGTTTAATATAATAGCAGTTGGCACATAGAAAACCAGCTTCTTCAAGCACATTAATTACTACATTACGCACATTATGCATATATTTTTACATACACATACATTCTACAGGGTGTCCAATATACAATGCAACCCGGAGTTAGGGACAGCAGAACTTTTGAACCTGAAGCAATACACAAATAATGGTTATGCCAAAATGAAGCTTTCTTCATGCGTACGTTTTTAAACTAGGAAGCACCGATTGAGGTGCACTAGGAACCACAGAGTGATGCCAGATGTAACCGAAGGGTTTTTTTTTTTTTTTTTTTTTGCAAAACATGTAAATTGACTCATAACACATACGTATGGATGTTCTGTCGTTAATTTTCTGTTTGTTTAGTTTGAGTAGTTCGAAAACTATGGAGCTGGAAAAAGAATTTTTCATTAACACTGATAACTAGAGCAATCCAAAAGCATAAAAAGCATAATAGCAATTTACACATATGGTTGGTGTCTTGAACATGGTTGTGGTTGTGTAAGGGTCCAGAAGAAACTAATTTTAAAAGCATAATAAAGAATAATTTTAGAAAATATAGCATAAAGCACAATTTAAAATATATAGCATAATTCTTGGAAATTCTATTTAACTGCAAGTTTAACATATACTATATTATTTTTAAAAAAATATTTACAATGCAAAATCATTGAGAACATAACAATGCAACAATGAAAAGCTTATTTTTATTTCTGTAAATTTTTCGGTATAATCCTTTGATGTGGAGAAAAGAAAAAAAGAAAAGAAGAAAACTTGCCGCCAACAGTGAATAGTACACAAGAACTCCACACTATATTGTTATGTGTACCTCTTGAACTTGAGCACTTTCCGTACTTTTTGTGCACCTTTCTGTATACTTTCTCTTTTTCTATATATGCACCTCTAAGGTGCACACAAATGATAAAAAAGAAAAAAACTGATTCGGGCAAAGCATATCTCCTTACAGTGCATTAAGTAGAAAGCTCATTAAATATGAAAGAAATTGCTTAATAAAATATTAATAAATAGATCAAGATATTTAGATTATTTAATGTATAATAAATATTCAACATTATACACGATTAATGTAAAACAATGATTGAAATTAACAATAAAGCATAATAAAGCATAATTTGGAAAACATAAAGCATAATTAAACTAAAAATAAAGCATAATGTGGGTTGCTCTACTGATAACTAATCGGATGAGGCCTTTGTAATGGAGAACTAGAGAAATCGTAGTTTTCATAAATTAACACTCTAAATACCAACACTGCTGATGTTTCAGTGCATAAAAAGGTGTATTAAGAAACTGTCTACATTATGCAATTCCTGAAAACAACGAAAAAGAAATTTTGAAATTATCATGACAAAACTTTTACTTACATGCATCCGGCAACACTGCTATTCATTTCTATGGGGCTACTTAAAGCAAGAGGTATACAAAAACAATTCTCGAACTGCACAAAACCTGGAAACGAACATTGGCAGTGCTATTGAAAACATTAACACTTCTTCTGTTCGTATGTGTCTGCCAACATGACGAAACGTGTGAACTAGTGTTTGAATCAAAACAGGAGGCACTTCCAGCATCGCTATAGAGCTGATAACTCGTTTCGTGATAGTAGCAGAACAGTTTCTTAAAGTGAACAGCGAGAGATGAGTAGAAAATTCCAGTTTTGTGAGGGATACATACAACTGATCGACAAATTATTTTCCCTTATAATTACAACATAATCCTTCTACTGTCGTTAATATTAATTGACTTCTATTAATTCCTGTCATAAATACATCCCTCAGAAATGAATAAGTTAGTTATAATTCGATTTTGTAACAACTTATAAGTTGTTGTGATGTTAAACCACACACACACACACACACACACACACACACACACACACACACCCACACACACACACACACACACACACAAAAAAAAAACATTTCGAATTTCTTATTTCATATAATTTCATTTTTACTGACTACGCATGCACACATTTAGATTTCCGTAGTTGCTACATTTATTTTTCTCGCCCGGTGTTTTGGGAGTATATTAGTTAATCATACCCAAATCATTTTACTAGCTGAACTCCAAGTAGACTCTGAATACCAAAAAGTAGTCTCCTTAGTACAGAACTAATACGTCATTAACTAATCGCGTGACTAACACTTGATTGACGAATTTCTCTAAATACCGCAGTACATCTCTAAGGCAGAATAGAAAGCAATCAAAATGTACGCTTAAAATGTACATACGAATTATTAGACCATAAAATGACGTAGGCTACATTTTAATATAAATAAAACTACATACATGTAACCCATTAAGTAACAAACAAAATCTGTATGTCGTCTCTGAAAAATATATAGTTACAAAAACACTTGTTCTTATGCCTGTGAAATAGTTTATTTTTTTAAAAAATATTTTATTGAGAAAGTCCGAAAATCAGAGAAAAAAATATTTTTAAAAAATAATTTAACGTATTATAGTTATGCTCTTTAGGCTAAAGGAAACAGATCGTTAATAAAAGTGAATTATTATGAGATTAAAATTTTGTGCTCTCCTACTGGGAATCGAACTCAGAATCACGACAATCAGTGATTTCATATTCCAGATACACGGTTTCTGTCTTGATTACTAGAACTCCTCAACTTTCCGTGAAATAAAATGAATCAACTGGAAGTGCGATCACTGAACTTTGTAAGACCCAATCAATCATGTTTGAACTGGACATAGAGGAAAATCACATCCATAAGATGAAAACAACCGTTTCTGAATGGTATTGCCTTGCACATTTTAACGTTACACTAGTGACCTCTTTCGATTACTTTGTGAAGGTTAGTGAAGTTGATATGAACGGCGAAACCGACTGACTGCACCCTAATTTGACATAATCAATATCGTAAGTAGAAACCACGACAGGTTAAAAATTTATATTTACTTGTAGTATTATTATTAAGTTTTATAGCACTAACAATTTTTTATTAGTTTAAGAAACAATTAAGTTTAAAAAAACACACTTGCTGTAATATCCCATTTTATGGATCTAAGCCTGTTTAAGCGCTATACGTTAGCCAGGGCTGAACTACGATCAGCCTATGAGAGAAAACATGGTCATCCAACTCCGACGTTTTGTTCTTAACAGGCGCATCAAGAACTTTCTAGATCTACTGACCGTCACGTCTTGTTTTCATGTGAATCCCCAGTTTACCTCACGACGCTGGATGGACGACGAAAATTGGGCGGGAATCGAACCCAGGACCATGTGGACGTGAAAAAATGAAATGAAATGTTTCAGTTTTATGTCCCACGGTTATGCCGGTTAGGCTAAAGGACACGGTGATGATGAGAAATGAATGAAATAGTGGAATGAAGAAAGTGGGAGAACCCCGAGAAAAACCACGAGCACGGTGTTTGTCCACCACAAAGTTCACACGGCGCGAGCTGGGATCGAACCAGGGCCCCCAAGCACTGGAGCTGAACGCTCTACCACTGAGCCACCGTGCCACCCTCATGTAGACGAGAGTACAATGATCTAATCACTAGAATGGTGTCCCGTAACTACTTCTGTCCAGTGCCGTGTTGTGTTGTGTCTGTGCAACATGGAAGTGAGTGATACCTATAAATTGCAACGTGTTATTCTAGATTTTACAAGACAAGCGGGGTCCCAATTGAGAATAATTGGTGCAAGTGGTATAAGTTCCACCCTGCATGTACACTGATGTCCAAAATGATTGTCGTATATCTATAACCGTCTTCTTGTAAGAATATAATTTGATAATGATTTTCCAGGGTTCTTTTAATACTGATAACTGAGAAATATGTGTATCTGTGTTACATTTTATAGGAAAAGAATTATAAATACGAAAATTAGAATGATTAACACAAAATGTTGCTAAATATACAAGAAAGTTTTATTTTCGCTTTACTGTTCTTATTTACTGCTCTTTTGACATGAAATTTGCCACATACATGTCTCTGCCGATTATACACATACTAACATTATGAAAAATACCGGGCGAATTCGTTATCAAATTATATTCCTACAGCAACATATTTATAGACATGGGACAATAATTTTGGACATGAGTCTACATATACATTGTATATACAGATCTGTATTTAATTTTCAAGCATTAAAAAGCGAGCACTCAAGCAGGCAGTTTTTTGATTAGCCACCCGGCATGTTTATGAAGTCGAATAGTAGTTTAAATGTGCTACTCGTGTTTTGTATGAAAAACAAAGTATTATTAAAATCAAGTATTTTGTTATTTACATGTAGTGACATTTGTCAGCATCGAATGCAACGTTAAAATATTTGAGAAGTTCTACAGAGGACTGATCACCGAGCATAAGAAATTCAGATTTTCCTTTAGCAGAAAACTACTAAGCACGTAATGATTGTTGACATTGTCATCTGGTGCTGCTTTTTTTTTTTTTTTTTAAAAAAAAACTACTTATCAGTGACTCTATTATGTTGAACAAACAATTTATACTATTGCTGTAATGAGAAAAGAAAGATCAAACTACGCAGAAACTGAAGTACATGAAAGAAAAGAGAAAGCGAAAAGAGATCGGGACAGAGGAGAGAGAGAGAAAGAGAATTGTGGAAATATACAATCTGGATTTCATGAATTTTTATCAACTTTGCATTTACTTCCTCAGGGTAATAGGGGAAAACTCCTTTCTGCAAGAAGCGCAAGCAGATATGATATATATATATATATATATATATATATATATATATATATATATATATATATATATATATATATATATATATATATATATATATATTACGTTTTTCGTTTTTTTAATGAAAAACAGCTTCTAAGCCATAAAGAAGAAGACAGAGAAATGTGAATGGTAAGAAAAGATAGAGAAAGAAAGAGTTCGGAGAAATTCGGGATGAAAATGCGCCAAAGAAATAGTAAGGAAACGGCCTGGAAAGAAAGTAGACCTAAAAACCTAAACATCTGACAAAAGAGAAGAAACTCCTCAAAACACCGCCAAGGGGAACACTAAGAGTCCTTTTTTCTTAACAGTCTTATGTTTTTTTTTTAAGAAAAAAGAAAGATGAAAAAGAAGAGAACATAGAAACTATTTCCCTCTCTCGTCCTCCCTTTTGCATTTTTTTCTTATTCTCTTTTCTCATTCTTTCTTTCTTTTTTGGTTCCCAAGTTGTTCCGCTTGAGGAACCACGGTGGAAAGAAGGACGAAGCGAGAAAACATCTTTTGATTTTTCGGGGAGAAAATAATACTAAACACACACACAAAGAAAGAAAGAACTGGAAAGGGAACAAAAGGCAGAAAATGTAGATGTGGGTGGGTGGGAAAGTACACAAGTAAGTAACACCATTAATATATAAAGCTCTCTATTTCTCCTGATTTTTCTTCCTCTTTTTTTCATCTGTTCTTATATGGTAGTTCTATGCTTATACAGCCGCCGGTTCCCGGTTGCAGTCATCAGGTAGGCAAACATACGATTAATAACACAGCTTTAAGATTTTTCTTCCCATTTATATATATATAAGAGGAAGTAAAATATATATATATATATATATATGCGTATATAAGAGGAAGTAATAGGATTGAAACGTATAGAGAGACTTAGCAAAAAGGAACTGGATACAACAAAACTTAGAATGCTTTGCATAGACTAATTCTTGCATAGTTCCTTTTAAACAAAAGTAGAGTTATGGAAAATTGAAAATATATTAACATATATAGAAGTTAAAATATGCAGCAAAAGTTTCAGAATACATTAGAATTCCGGAATAGACATTTTGGAATACTGTATCCTAGAAAAACTCTCACTCAAAAGTGAACTATCCGTTCTGGACTTCTTTATAATTAATGAATTGCACACTATTATGGAGTTGTTAATGAAACGTTTACTTATGAAAAAAAAAAGAAAAAAAGAAATTAAATCTTGAAGTTTTACATCCCATGCTTATGTCGGTTAGGATAAAAGGAGACAGGTTTATTTATGAAATGTGAACAAAGTTGCTTTAACAATATTTTGAGAAAATAGTCTCAAAAGGACACTCCCAAGCTTAAACAATCCCTTGTGAATGGTTTGATGAAAAATAGCTTATATGATACTGTATTTCGTTAATAAAACTTAGTTTTGAAGTATAAAACAATTTTATTTTTTTGAGAAAATAGTCCGCTTTCCCTTTATAGACTTTTTTCTAGGAAAAGAGATTTAAAGATTTAAGTTATATTATAGAGTTGTTAATGAAATGGAAATATTGATTAACGAAAAAGAAATATACAAAATCGTTGGAGCAAGTTTTGGAAAAATATTTATTTCATTCCGTAAGAAGCTTTAATTTTATTATTCGGGGTAGAAAAAAATCCTCGGAAGAATTTTATGAAAATTTTTTAAGTTTAATATTTGGACTTGATGCGATGAACGGTATGGCTTCTAGCCGAGTATACTTACATAAAAAAAAAAAATACTTTTTCGGTAAGTGTGGCTATGAAACGTAAATCCGTGAAAATCTCGGATTCCATTTTTTTTTTCGCGATCACCATACCTTCTTTTTTTTAATCGTCGCTCGAAAGTAATAATCGGAAGTAAATTAGGTAGCTAAACACATATATGCGAAAGAAATAAAAGTAATAGAAGATTGAATGGGAGTAAAACTGAAAATAATTTTATAAATGCAGTGAAAAGTATAACGTACATAGAGCCACAAGAAAGGAATATGAAAAGTATATTCATATGTTTCTCAAGGTCATTTACAATGATTGTGAGGAGACTCTAATCACAGAAACAAGAAGAAAAAAAAAAACGCAAGGAATATTTTTCTTCTGTACAATTGTTCCGTTTCACAGATGTAGGTTCTTGAGAGTGTGGGAAAACAAATGAACTTCGAAGCTTAATATCTGCAAAACCATTAGCCGTGGGGATTAGCCTTCATATGGTATCTTTCTCAGAACTGTAAAATGCTCTACTCGTATCTGAAAGGTCATAATGCAAAATTGAAATGAAATCTTTCAATTTTATGTCCCACGGTTATACCGGTTAGGCTAAAGGGGACGGTGATGATGAGAAATGAATGAAATGTTGGAATAAAGAAAGTGGGAGGAAACGGGAGAACCCCGAGTAAAACCCACGAGCACGGTGTTTGTCCACAAGGTCCACACAGTGCGAGCTGGGATCGAACCAGGGACCAGAAGCACCGGAGGTGAACGCTCTACCACTGAGCCACTGCGTCCTTCGCAATATAGAATTCTTTTAATAACCGTACAAGGGATTCTTGAGCAGAAGTGAGGAAAAACTGCCAGATTAATGTTGTATGAAACGGCGTTCCACTATTAACAAATAATTGTTGGCAGAACGTCGAAACATGGAACAGAAAGAAGGTAAAGATGATTTTTTTTTTGTCTACTGTACGTGACTGATCACTTCTGTAGTAAATGAGTATAACAGAGGAAATGGAAGTAAGTGAAATCTTTAGTTCACATTATGCCATATGGACTGAAAGAAACAATCAAAGTGAATTATTATAATTATGGAAAAAAAATAGTGTAATGAAAATTTAGGGGGAGACGGGAATAATGATCCACGGGCACAAGGTTGTCCATCATCAACTCAATTCGCTTTGGAGCAAACCTGAAACTCTTGCACCAAGGGTGAACGCTCTATCAGTGAGCCACCATGCCTTTCATAGCGGACGACACTCTCTATCTATGCATGCATACATACTATTTGCTGGTTTTCTTTAGCTATATTTTAGAAAAAGGAATTTGAAAACCTACTGTCTACTCGTAAATATGCGAAAAACCCACGTTCTTTAAGACGGCGGTCTATAGTGTATTCTCTCTCTCTCTGTATATATAAAGTCGAATTTTGCCTAACAATTGTTTTATTAGTTATTCTACGAACTTACTGGGTGAATGTGTTATAAGACAAATTTCTACTTTATGCATCAATATACGTAGTCTCCATCAATAATGATATATTCATTTCGATGCGTCTCTAACATTTTGAACCTTTTTTTAGGGGGGGGACAAAACGATTTATCTTTGGCCTTAAAACAGACTTTAGTTTCGATAATCACTTCTTTATTGGAGCTAAATCTCTTTTCTGAAGTATTCTTTTTAGGTCTGCAAATAGGTAGTAGTCGCTGAGAGCCAGAGCCGAAGGGTACGGTGGATGGAAAAGCAATTCAAAGTGCAATTCGTGAAAATTTGCTATTGTTCAGATCGACTTGTGACAAAGCGCATTGTCTTGGTGAAAGAGCACATTTTTCTTCTTTATCTGAGGTAGTTTCTTTCGCAAATTCTTCCTTCTAACGCACCAATAACGCCATATAATATTGGGTTTTAATGGCTCTGCCTTTCTCTAGGTAATCGATGAACACAATACCGTGCGCATCCCAAAATATGGAGACTAAATACTTACCAGCTGACATCTGCATTTCTGGTCGTTTTGGGCGGCTTTCGTCGGTTAGTATCCATTTAGCTGACTGCCCATTTAACTCTGGAGTGTAGTAATCGATCCATGTTTTATCCATTGTTACATACCGCAAGAAAGAAATCTTTTTATTGTGCTGAAAAAGCTCCGAAGAGCGTTCTGAATTATCGACGCGTTTTGTTTGTGGTTAACTGTGAGTAAACGTAGTACCCACTTCGAACAGAGTTTTTTATTGACAAATGTTCAAGCAAAATGGAGAACACTGCCTCCTAATATCTTTAAGGTGTCAGCTATCATACGCAAGTTCACTTTACGATCAGCCAAAACTATTTTGTGTGGACTTTTTTATATATTCTAGAACAACTGTACCAGGGCGTTCAGCATCATCGATGTTTGTGTGGCAGCGTTTAAATTCAGCTAACCACATCTGTATCATTTGACTCGATCAGTGTTTCTTTCAGAAAAAATGTTCCGGGAGCACATTTAGTATTCCGGGTGGTACTGCTGTTACTATTCTATTTATTATTATATTATAGACGTATTATTTTGGTTTTCTCCGTGGGCACTGTCAGAGCTCCGGTGGGGGCAATGCCCCCCTCCAAAACATATTTGGAAGAAACACTGGTCTCGATGTATCAGAGTCCGAGTAACACTTGAGTAATACTTTACTTGAATGGTATTTTTCTCCACTGGAAAATAATGCTTTTTTCAAAACATAAAACTCATATTTTACCATTGGTTTGAAAATTACAAAAGTTGTGTCACTAAAACCACTGTCACTTGTGAACTAAACATCGGATTGTTGTGAAATTGTGACACGTATCGTTTGAAGGTTAGTAATTCCTAAACATTATATGGATTTGTGAATAGCGGTGACATCTATATGTCATCCTACGAACTTACTGAATGAAGTGTTATGTTTGCAATTTTTAGTTGTGTATATAGGTCATGAATAACGAATGTATTAATGGAAAAGCCGATTTATATGCCAGTTAGAGCCAAACAATATGAGAAAGTTATGAAATTATCAATACAGAAATGTGAATTTATAACTCAAGTTAAAACCACGATATTCACAAAAAGCCATATAGAGGAATGAGAAAACAGAAGTCCATTAAAATAGAAATATGAGAGGTACATACTAATAGAGAAATACAAGGTTTTGAATGTATTCTACTCCATGATACGGTATGAATTTTTCTACAAATGTGGCAAACTAAGGGAGGGTCAATACATGTATGTGAATTAATAATGAAGGGATGACATTTCGATCCAGGTTATGGGAAAAGAATGATCTTTTTTTTCAGTTATTAATTTGTAATTCAGATTCGAGTTCACTATGTCAGTAAAGAGCAAGAAGGAATGAAAAATAAAGATTGAGTATAAATACGCATTTACTGAATTGTGTATACAGTGAAGAGTCGTTTTTAATTCCATTGAAAAGTAGGCAGACTTTCAGAATAAAATCTTGAAGCGCGAGAAAAGATTATAGAGTGTAATAATGTGCATTTCTAATGAAATGAAATGAAATTTTTGAGTTTTACTTCCCGCGGTTACGCCGGTTAGGCTAAAGGAGACGGTGATGATGAGAGTTGAATTAAATGGTGGAATGAAGTTAGTGGGAGGAAACGGGAGAACCCCGAGAAAACACACACACACACACACACGGTGTTTGTCCACCACAAAGTTCACTTGGCGGGAGCAGGGTTTGAACCCGGGATTAGAGGTGAACGCTCTACTACTGAGCCACCGCGGCCCCCCCCCATTTCTAATGAAGTAACTACGTAATTATTACCTACGTATTGATTAGTATCTAGTAAACAATATGTGATAAAGATTATTTCTTCTACATTAAACATTACATAAATTATAGTAAGCAAAGATTGTATATAGCCCAGGTACTAAGAAAAGACGTTAACAGGATTCTCTCTAAACAATTTTGACCGAGAGGAGGCAAAAACAAAACATGAGGGTTTTTCAATGGGACACTGTTTTATGAAGAGCGTTATCAACTCAAAAGTGATGTAATTCATTT
This sequence comes from Thermobia domestica, assembly GCF_964235325.1. Taxonomy (NCBI): domain Eukaryota; kingdom Metazoa; phylum Arthropoda; class Insecta; order Zygentoma; family Lepismatidae; genus Thermobia; species Thermobia domestica. The sequence goes on from NC_137468.1 coordinate 98,866,851, forward strand.
TAGCTCCAGAGCTGTACTTCAACAATTCTGTCAGGATCTGCCTTCCCGACGGAAGTATCCCTAGAAGAAACAATGGACTTTAAATTCCAACGTAACTAAACATCCAGTTTAGTTTACGTACCATGCGCACACAGGTGAATATTGAAATATTTCAACATACTAAGTATCTACAAATCACTAAGCATATTTTTTATTTTCTTCTTTCCACCTGTGACAACAGATGTAGATAAGATCCATGCTGTCATAACCAAGCTGTCTGTTCCAAGTACGAAACCTCAAAAGCAACAATTAGTTCAGTATTTACGAATAGATATGAGGAGCTTTCAATAAGTTATCTACCTAGTCAGGAAAGAAGAGGCGGAGCATGATGACGCATGACACGCACGCCAAGGTCACTGCGAGTGCGAGGAACTCCGCTGCGCAATTTGAGATCAGTCGAAGCAACAGAGCGGCCGTGACACTGCCTTCTACATCCGTCCGCTCCCTCTAGTGAGTGAATCGAGGAGGCGGTGGGCCGTGAGCAGAGTGTCTGTGTTACGCCACGTAGCTAATATTTGTGTGACGCGCGAACAATGAATTTGCAGAAGTTGGAGCACCGGTCGGTCATCAAGTTTATCACTAAAGATATACCACAATCACTTGATCTCTAGTCTTCCGTTGCAACAAGCGCTGCTATCGGCTGAAGGAATTTCACTCCCTTTCTCTCGCTTAGCAACAGCTGAACCCTTATTGGCTCAACGCGTGGGTGTTTGAGGGTGTGAGCTTTAGTTCGCATTTTTGACACGGCTCAAGACCTGTTGGAAGCACAATAGTGACTATTTCCTCTTCCGAGACTTGAAGAAACACCTGCGGACACAACGTTTTTCGTTGGACAAGGTTCAACAGGCTGTTTCCTAATGGTTTGCAGTCCATAACAAAAATTATTTTTTTCTCTGTGATTTCTTTACTGCTCACAAAATGGCGACGATGTATAGACTTCCATGGGGACTATATTGAAAAACAGCGATGGCCAGATGAGACTACCGCTATGGAAAGGAGTTCTGTCGTTTCTTTCTCCCCTTTTTTACATTTTGCAATATGAATCCGATTCTCACCTTTTTTTCCTTTACAAACTTTCGGTAGGTAGTTCTCAAAACTCTTTGAACACACAATGGAAACAAACTACTAGCTACCAACAGCTCAATAAATGTTTGGGTCCGTAGACTACCAAATATCTTGCAATCTAAAGTATGAATGGCTCCGATATAGTCAATACACATAACAAACAACCAAGAGCATCATTGTATTCTATAGTTTTCGAGACGTTATTTTTACTGAATAAGATACCACCCTTCTCTCCATTGGCTTATTGATCTTCCAGAGTATAACAACAGTACAAAATGTTCTGAAAATAAAAGTCTTTTAAAAAGATCACAGACAGTCGAGGGTGTAGCTAGTCTCTAACAAAGGTAAATTTAACATTAAAATTATCAGACTAATTTTACTTCAATGTGACCAAGTTTCAAGGTAAGAAAAAAAGGTTGAAAACGTACATAATATTAAGTAACACTACTCTCATGGAAAAATAAAGATTGTACAGAAATGAGTCCCAGTTAACCAAGTGGGTAGCTCAGAGAAAAGAATAAGCTAACAGATTCTAGTGCATATTTTGTCCTTCCGTTATTTTCTCATATTATAAAAGTATACGAAAACAGTTCGTGTTAAAATGTATTTGTTTGATAAATTACATCAGGCATCGAAAGGCTATCCTAATACATGACTGAAAACGCAAGTAAAAGAAAAGAAATATCAAATGGAAAAACTTTTAGGCCTATGATGATATACTTGCATATGTCCACCCCCACGTGTCCTGCATTGCAATGCATTTGATAATCAATTTCTTCTACAATGTGACATCCACTACTCCCGAAGAATTGAAGTGATTTGGACGCCACCTCAAACTGCGTTCTAGTTCGTTCCTCAGATGTTCGATTGGATTGAAATCTGGATTTTGAGAAGACCAGCCTAATCATTGAACAGAAATATTGCCATATCATCTCGTAACAAAGGTCGATCAGTAGTAGGGAGCATTATTCTCATTTTGATAGGAACACTGATCCATTCTGTAGAAGTGTCACATTGTGAAAAGCACTCAACTGTCCAAAATATTCAGGTACTGTGTACTGTTCATATTATCAGGGACGACAAGTATCGGAGTCAGCCCAAACAAGTAGAAAGCATTCCACATAAGAAGAACAAACCCTCAACCTAATTTCACTGTTTGCACAAAATAGATAGCTGAGAAGTGTTCGCCAAGTTGCCGTTATATGCAAACTGTCCCATCTAACAGGAAGCATGTGAACCTTGATTTATTATTCCATAGCACAGTTAGCAATTATCTGCACATGACATATGTGCACTACACATACTAGTCTAGCCGCCTGCTTGATTCAAGTGCTTATGTCCTCCCATGGAAACCGAGACCGTATAACTTTGTGCCGACACGGAGAGGGATGTACGTAATGTTGTTTGGAACTCCTGAGGATCCCACGCGCCAGGAGACTGCTGTTTGTGTGTGCTACTGTTTTTCTCACGATCAATCATTGTATGGAACACACGGTCCTCTCCTCCACACTGGTGAAATCCGATCGTACTCGTTTATATTTCTCTCTCTCTACACACACACACACACACACACACACACACACACACATATATATATATATATTATATATATATATATATAATCAGATCTTCTAAAAATGGCGTCCACGAATTACAGAGCATTATTCTACAAATCAAAATAAAGCAATATATCTTTCTATATCTTTCGAGTCCTCGTCTGGAAAAACAAATTGCACTATGTGGCAACGTCTCAAATAAATAATCACAGATTAGATCTACCAATGCATCAAATAGTTATATCTATTCTTTCCAGATGGCAGCTAAAGTCGATATTGATTGACACTAGCACCACTTATTAGTACATCAATCGATTCAATTGCTTGTACTATTCGTAGACTAATGCTAATGGCTCTAAGTTAATATGCGACGTTGCCATATTGTGAAATTTTGATTGTCCACAGCGGCTGAAGGAGGCTCCGGAGGGCATAACATTATATAATATTTTCGCTTTATTTTGGCCTAGCGCTCTGTGATTTGTGGGCGCCATTTTTAGAACACCCAATATATATATATATATATATATATATATATATATATATATATATATATATATATATAATGTCGGGTGTTCTAAAAATGTTGCACATGGACAATGGCAATCTCTAGATCAAAATAAATCGAAAATGCTAGATAATGGTATACCCTTCGATTTCTCCTTCAGCCGGTATGGGGAATCAAAATTTCACTATGTGGCAACATTGGAGGTCAACTTGGGCCCATTAGCATTGCTCTACAAATCCATCAAGCAGTTATATCGATTACTAAACTAGTAAGTGATGCTTGTGTCAACGTTTATCAACCTTAGCTGCCATCTGGAAAGAGTCGATGTAACTATTTGATGCATTGAATATCCACTCTATGGTATTTTGTTTGCGACATTGCCACATAGTGCAATTCACGTCTCCAGATGAGGACCCGGTAGGATACAATTATGTATACATATTTCGTTTTACTTTCACTTGCAGAATAGTGCTTTGTAGTCCGTGGCACCATTTTTTAGAACACTCGATATTTCTCTCTCTCTCTCTCTCTCTCTCTCTCTCTCTCTCTCTATATATATATATATATATATATATATATATATATATATATATATATATATATATATATATATATATATATATATATATATTCCAAAATTCGATGCCCGAACCACGGGAGGTAATTCCTTATATCAAACGAAAGAAAAGGGTTCTAATTAACATGGGTGAAGAAACGCATTCTTTCAGAGTTATAGGCTGACAAAAATGGAAAAATCACATTTTAAAACAACCTAGGTACAAAACTATGGGATCTATCACGAGTGGTTAAAGGAATTACATAGGAACTAATGTATACTCTGTCTAAATATAAATGTTTCAAAATCCTCCGGTACAGGTGGAACGAATTGTATAGAGGAAGTTGGGTTACGGAGATAAAATTTTAAGTATTAATTAAGTACTAATGAAAAGTTTTAAACGGACTACTTTTAAAGATAATTTCGTCTCTCTGTTAGTAATCGAATAAAACTAGTATCATCATTCCTTCTTATGCAACAGCTAATATTATGTTCAATTTATCAATTACACAAAATATCCCTTTTTCATAATAAAGCAGAATCAAATTTCGATATTAAAATATTATTTCTTAACTTTTAGAGAACATGCTCAGTAATTTGATATTATATATATATATATATATATATATATATATATATATATATATATATATATATATATATATATATATATAATTTAAGGAAATACGTCAGGTCTTGGAATTCAACAATCATTTCTATCTAGAAATACTTATGATCATAATTATTTTGTAAGAATGAATGATTTCAATATAATTGGCTCTTACGAGGTAAAAATGGATAACAAGAATCCATTTGCACCTACGCTGAAAAAGGAACATAGAAATGGAAAATCATTTAAGATAGTTCCTGACGAAATGGCCAACCATAACTCTAAAAAAAATCATATAGTTAAAAAAACAGACTTTCGTGAGGTAACTTTTTAAAAGAAGGTTTAAATTTATGTATCCTTAATGTTTCATTAATGTTCCTGATGAACGTTATTCATTCACATTAAAATCTATCATCATAATCTTTCTTATATAATTACGAATTTCATACGAATTTTCTACGCAATTGTGAAAACAATCTCACATATTAAGTGATTTATACATGATATATATTCTTAATGGTTGGAAGATTTTGAAATAAAATAAGGAAACTGTAATGAGATTGTTATTTTGGCGTGATGATTTTCACTTTAACTTTGTATATTTGACCCAATTATATCGTAGTTCATCATTGGCCAACATTACAAAGTAATAATATATCACAGAATTGGCTTTACTTTAAGACTAAACAATAATAATTGCTTACAAAACTCTTTAAACCACTAACAAATTAATAAAAATGTGCAGATATTCAGTTCATCAGTCGTAGCTTCGACTGTAATTATTTTATGAGTACGATTTCCATCTCGTTATTTTAGCACGCGTAATTAAACATTTCTTTAAGTGATACAAATGTTAATATCATAAAGCGTATAGTTATAAACAATAATGTCTTGCAAGAAATTTCGGTAGGTATACGTTCGATCGTTTTCAAAAATATAGAGTGTACTCAGCCCCCTGTACACTTCACTAGATTCCTGGTTGGGAAAATATGTAAGAGTATTAGGAGGAATGTTTGCAATAATAATAATAATAATAATACTGATAAAAATAATAATAATAATAATATCAAATTAATTTGTAACTTCTTTCCTTTCCTGTTTATTAATAAAGAACAGAATAGAAAATAAATCACAGTATTAATAATAAATAGCGGAAATTTTCTAGGTTATATTTTAAATTGTACAAGAGAAAAGAAACCAGGATAAGAAATGAAACTGTATCTGTATAATATATTACAAAATATTAAAAGTACAATATTGTATCATAAATTTTCCAGTAATTTTCTAATAACGTTGCTTGTTAGAAATAGTAATTTTATTTATTTCTGTCTGTAACGATTTGTACGAAAATTTGCGTGGTTGTAACGTAGACAACCTGTCAAATTTTATTCAGACTGATTAGCCTAAAACTCGTACAATACAAGTGTCTAAAACATAATGGCCTGATAATTACGAAAATGTATAATAGTAGAAATAACATCACAGGTTTCTAAAGAATAACTTAATCGATTTTTGATCAAAATTGATAGGCCTAGAAAAGTATATAATTTATATGGTATGTTTATCTTTTATTGAGGAAAGTATTGGTAAATTTTGACATTCTCAGCCGATGAGGTGAATGTTTGGGTGTAGAAGAGAGCAATTTGGAAGGAAAATAATCCTTTATTTTAAAACACGTAATTCGCTTAATATGCGTACATGGTATAGCTATGAATTTGTCGTCTGCTGAAGAAGCACATACTAATGATATGATATGATATCAAGTTTGGTGCAAATAAATCACATAAAATGCACGTTTATCGTAAAACATTGGTGAAAAGAAATCACAGAAAATTTGAGCGTAAAACAATCACTGAGTACATTTGTGATATGTGTAAAGTTGTCGTTTTGGGTAGCCGAACTAGTGATGAGTTTCCTGATTGTATAATGCATTCCTTTATTGATTTTAGCAAAATCTTTAATACAAGTACACACTGCATTCATAACCAGCTAATCAACATTCTTATCATTTTCTTACTTATATCTCAAAATAATAATCCGTATAGTTTTCAGGTAAATAGCAATTAGTCTTTTTGTGAAATTTAGGCAAGTCCTAACCTCAAGCTTTGTGGCTCATTACTTCACCAAATTTAGCATAGTGGTGCGCTTAATGTCCTTGCAGATTTTTTGTTTCTGAGTCATGTCCTTGTGATATTGATTCTTTTAGACTTCTAAATTATGTTTGCATAAGTATTAGAAGTCTTATAAGACAACCACGTCCGTATAACTCTGTCAATATGTTAAAGAGATATCGAGAAATAATTTATTTTAGAATCGAGTCAGCGTCCCAAGAATAGGTTCCATTTCACCCGTTAACTTTCTATCAAAACCGGAAGTGGTAGAAATTTACAATTTCCTGTTTCAACTTGTTTGCCGTCGAAAAACACGGTGTAATGTAGCGGTAAGCGATTTCTTGGAATCGATTCAGTGTATCAAGAAAAGGTTCTATCTTCACCCGCATTTCTTTACTAAAACCGGAAGTAGTAGAAATTTACTCTACTACTTCCCATTTTATTATGAATTTGCATAATGTAAGAATAATAAGAACTAGCGAAAAGCAGTTTTCAGCAATCAATTAAGCGTTCATAGAGTACTGTAATGATCTGCAAGTGCTCCCAACACTACGTGCTAGCTGTAAACAACTTCAGATGATAACCATGAAGGAGATGTCATCAACCATCGTCAATGTCAAACAGGGGCGGATCCACGATGGACTTCTGCGGGGGGGGACGGTTTGTTGTAATACTGCTACTTACAGCTACTTTTAAGAGCTCCAAACTCTGGGATGGATTTTGTTTATATATAAAATAAGAAAGTTCTCTCTTCTAAGGGGAGGGCGAGTGATCGCCCCCTGGATCCGCCCCTGATGTCAAGTAAGGATGATCAATGAAGTCAGCAACATTTCAGCACAAAAGGAGCCACAGTTTTTACCGCAGAAGGCATCTATCTCCACCGACTGATCACCACGACCACTCTATTACGCCTGGTCTTTGAAAACTTTCCTTCGCTTGGACGCTTGTTCCTAGCAATATCTTACTATTTTCTAGAACACTCCGTCTGAGATCCTTCGCTTGGACGACTGGCCCTCGCAATAACCTTATAACTCTCTAAGATGTCTGGTCCTGGACTATTCTCCTCTCTAGGACGTCCAGTCCCCACAAGAGCCCACAAGAGCCTTGAATCCTCTCACCCTAGGACGTTTGGTCTCAATGTATTCGTGACTAGAAGTAGGTTAAGTCAATATTCTAAACAGACAAATGCTTTAAGCGTAATGTTTTGATACAATCCAAACATTTTTTTTCTGATTTTGCTCAGGAAGAAGGCAAGCCTGTCTACCCATGTATTACAGTTCCATGTATTTCATTAGTACCTTACTATACCCTTGATTAAAATATATGTATCTCAGACTCAGAGGAGCAATGCCTTCTGATCCCTAAATGACACACCAAGTAATGACTTATTTAATCAAAATATAAAATTAAGAAAGAATAATTAAGATAATAAATTAATTCTAAGCTAAAGAAGGGAAATTAATATTTACCCGCGATGGCATGGCAATGATATACTGGTATGTTTTATAAACAGAATATTAATTGGAAGTTATGAATTGGGCACAAATATTTCGAATATTTTCCCACGTTACAATCTTCCGACCCACACACCTAACCAATGGGGAATGAATTTAGATTTAAATGCCATTGTTAGTGTCACTATACATCTCAATGACCCCAAAAACTATGGATTAGACAATAACATTGATCCTTGTTGAGCAGTTTTACATGTCACCAGTCCATTTTTCGAATATATATATATATATATATATATATATATATATATATATATATATATATATATATATATATATATATATATATGACACCCATCCCCCTATTGCAACAGAACAGAAATTTGCAAAAATGGTGGGACAAGTGTTCCTTATTCTGATGGGGGAGTTTATATACCGAGTTTCATCTTCCTAACTTAATGGACTTGTGAGATACTAATTTTTGTTTTCAAAAATTATGATCCCAAGCTCTCCCGTTAGAATATGCATTTAATCAATTTAAATCATATGATATCTGAGGTTCATAATTACGCCAAGTTTCATTTAATTGGTTCAGTAATTCTTGTGCGATGCGATCAAGATGGGATTAAATTGGATTTTGGTTTAGCGTCCAATAACAAGGCAATATGAGACATGGACCTACAGCTTAATGTAGGATTCGAACCACTTGAGCTTCCACTATTAATGGAACCCGGATCTCTTATGCCATGTGTAATGTGATCGCACAGAAATTAACACATGCTTTTATATAAATAAATTATGACTCCCGATTCCCCTTAGGGTATGCATTTTAATCAATTTAACCCTTTCGGATGTCGAGTGTCATATACGACACACAAACGTAGCATTATTTGTCTTGATAGAGCGACAACATGGCACATACGACACGCATATTTTGTTTGTCTTCCTTGCCGCCAGAGTAGGCACTGCATTTGATAGATGCTTGACAATTAAAGAACGCTTGCCGTTGGTCCTAGGTAGCGTTTTTGGTGGAAAGAAAATATCACAGAAACCGAAAAATGACACGATTACGTAAGTATTCTACTCGTCTTTCTTTAACGCGTTATTTTTTGTAATGCATGTTGATTTATCTTGTTAAAGCCTTGGGGATAAATACACAGTTTATTATTTTGTTCTATTGTGTGTGTGTGAGGGGGGGAATGGAAATCTTTTGTTTTATCATATGTCGTATGCGACACTATGAAATCAACCGTTACAAAAGATATTTATTTATAATCAAGAGATATCTAATGTTTTCAGTCTCTTCACTTGTGTTTTGTGAACATGTGATCGTGTTTTAGGTATTGAATATTTTGTTGTATTGCATAAATATATTAAGTGTGTAATACACATAGGCGTACGAAGTGAGGCGGCAAGAGGGACAGACCACTACCACTTTTTATTGGTAGAGTTCCAATGTGTCCTATATGACACATATAGTCCCTTTGTTTGCAAAGTGTCGTATCTCAAAAAAATCAATTTTTGAGTTAAGACTAGCCCCGAATTCCCCTTTAAGAGCTCTTAATTCTCTTTAATAGTCGTATCTAAGTTCCCAAATATAACTGTGTAATAAGCAGTTTGATGTTTGTGGTATCTTAATTGTAGAGAATTAAATTTCTCTCGAACTGCCGTAACTCAAGATACGAGAAAATGAAATAAAATCTGAGTTTTACGTCCCACGGTTATGCCGGTTAGGCTAAAGGAGACGGTGATGATGAGTAATGAATGAAATGGTGGAATCAAGAAAGTGGGAGGAAACGGGAGAACCCCGAGAAACCCACGCACACGGTGTTTGTCCACCACAAAGTTCACTTGGCGGGGGCTGGAATCTCAAGATACGAGAGTTTGCAAGAAAAATTAAGGGAAGTTCCTATTGTTCACACACAGTCGTATCTCAAACGACTTTTTAATATTTTGTTTCTTTGTGTGTGTGTGTGTGTGTGTGTGTGTTTGTGTTTGTGTGTAAGTGTGTGTGTGTGTGTGTGTGTGTGTGTGTTCACCTTAATGCGTAATTTGTTTTAATAGGCTATGTTGTTTAACCAAGCAACATATACAACATATATTTACGTGCTTTCACAACTGGTCTCTGTGATCAAGCTGGCTCGTAGAAAGCAACCTTTTGAGATTGTGGAATTACAGCATAGTGGCTTCCTAAACTTCAAACAGCTCTTCAAAGAATTTAAAATTCTACAAATTCGAGAATCAGAGGAAAGTAATGTAAAAGACGTAAACTGGACGGACATGATCGAAATAAGAGTTTTGAAGAGGTTATCAACAAACAGCGACGCAACTAGGCCAGTTTTCACCCGGGGCAAGAACTCGCTATCCCCCTCCCACGACCAACCAAACCAAAACGCTCCTCAACTACACCTGACACTGGCATCACAGAGTAATACTCCTATTCCATTTTTTCTTCAAGTAGTAAACCTTGATTTCAAAATTGCACTACATAATTTAATTTATAGTACAATATAAAACACCAAGCTAATAAGTATTTGATTGCCAAATAATCTGAGAATAGCATGCTTGACGTATTCTTATAGTCTTATCATAATAACTGCAAACCACAATGTTTTTGGAACTATGTTGGGATCTGCATATGTGTAGAATGAATCAACAGTCTGTTGTTTTAGAATAGAATATTCAAATATAACAAACAGTCAAGCTGTTGTGTTAAGTATTACACCCGGACATTTTGAACTCTCTTCAATCGATGTAAGCTAAATGTAAACCCAAAAAAGCGGGAACTAAAATTTAACTTTATGAGCTCTTTCGGCTGCAAAAGTTTTTATAATGTCCTCAAAATATAGCTTTGAAGATAAGTTATGCTCTATGGATATGATCCTAAGGTTGGTAAATCGTTGTTGTCCTGTTAAATTTCTGAGGTATTTTATATGATCTTTAGTTTGCTAAAACTTCTTCCAGTGCCTTATAGCGAAAATGAGTATTTATTTGCCCAGTTTCGTGCCCTCCCAATCCGGCGCTCATAGCACAAATCCCGTTTTCCCCAAGTTGCGTCACTGCCGACAACTATTTTCTATAAAACCAGCCATCTACAATTAAACTACAAGGAACTCCAACTTAAACGCCTCAAGAAGAACGTAAAAGATTTTAATATCGGGAAGCTTAACCTGTGAAAGCTGAAAGTCGCCTAAGACAAATACGCTGACTCAGCATTTCTGTGGAAGCACTTGGTCGAAAAAGAGTGCAAAGCTTTTTCAGACCAGCCATCCTGAATGAAGTTTTCGTGGCATTTCCTCATTCACATAAGTCAAATGCCGGGGTGGTGCCTAACATAGATTTCAGGTCGCTTCCTTCCTTTCCCACGACAACGAGATACTTTGTATCGATTGATAATTACCTGTATTTTTGGGCAGAAAGTGCTTCTACATAAGCACTATACCTGATATAATGTTAATTTAAAAATAACAAAAGAAGAATGTTTTTAATATATGTAAGAAATATACATTATTGTATAATTGGTTGCTAGGTAGTTGTTTATAGATACATAATTAACATGTTTGATTGCAAAACAGTTTGTGTGAATATACGTTAAAAGAGAATCAACGAATAAATTATTTACTACTCATCATCGACTTGTAATTTCAGTATAAAAGGTGAGAATACTAGTGGATATAATTACGGAAGATATTTTAAGGTGTGAACAATTACGGCCACTAAAGATTTACTTATGTTATTAGCCGAACCAGGGTTGGCGACCACCTTTGGTGAGTCGTTGTAAAATTTTGGTTTACCTCACCCGGGAACTTTGTAAATTCATATCCTGAAGTACAAAGTAAGGGGTGAATTTACTTCAGTAATAAGGTTCATGTCTACGAACTTAACTATATTTAGAAGTGGTAAAATAATCACAAGAAAAATTATGCTCGGTGAGGCAATGGAGAAAGAAACTGGTGACAGTGGTAACGACGAACAAAATATAGCTCCTGTTGTACCTGAAGTGTTGACATTTGAAGACAAAATCTTAATGGCTTTACAGCGACAAGAACAAAAGTTAGCCCAGATGTCGGAAGAATTAAAGCATACGGTTCAGCAGAAATCCGAGGAATCCAGTAAACAGTACGAGGAATTAAGTAGACAATTGGAGCAGAAATCCGAGGAATCCAGTAAACAGTACGAGGAATTAAGTAGACAATTGGAGCAGAAATCCGAGGAATCCAGTAAACAGTACGAGGAATTAAGTAGACGGTTGGAGCAAATAGACCAAAAATTCAGAAGATACGAAACAATCTGTGATCCAGGCGGTGAAAGACCTTACATTACAATTTGATGAAAAGTTAAAAAGAGTATCAGAAGATTGCCAGGATAATTACAACCATGTAATCCAAGAAGTCAATTGTGTAAAAAAGGATTTGGAAGTAATAGAATCTTCTGTACGGCAACAAAAGATTCAGGTTACGGATAATTCTAACCAAATACGTGCAAATACTCAGTTGATATCTACATTACAAGAAGAAATTAGGATGTTACAAATTAAGGACAACGCATACCACAACAACATGGTTAATGATCATTTGGAGTTCCCTTGTTCACAAGAGATGACCTCGCATTCACCCGTAACAGATCAACGTGGACCTCATATTATCTCATCTTCAAGTAATCCATCCGATGAGGACATTATTTTGGAAGGAATTCATCCAAGGAATAAAGATGGGCGGAAAAGAGATGGTGGATCCACATATAATGCAGTAGGTAAAAATTGTCACTCAACACGAACACGAAATGGTGAAAGGAAGGTAAAGTTAAGTGTAAAGATGAGTGAAATACGTGCTATGAGTAAGTTTAGTGGTAAATGTAATGAAAATGCTACTTCTTTCCTAGAAAAATTTCAGGATGAGTGCAGTATAATGTGTATAGATAAATCGCAATATATGAAACTAATCCCTCATTTATTACTCCCACCATGTTCTTTATGGTTTAAAGCAGTACGAGATCACGTCAATACATATGAGGAATTCAAAGCCGCACTGATTGCAAATTACGAAAATGACTTTTTACTTGCAAACAGAGATGCCACGATTAGAAACCAACCTTTTAATCCTCGTTTGCACAAATCTGTTGTCGATTTTGTCGTAAATACATATAACGAATTAAAAGTCGTAAATCCGTTGCAATCGGAATCCAGAGTAATTGCATCAATTCGAAATTTGCTACCGTTTAAACTACAACAGATCCTGTTTTCTACCCAGTGTATGAGTCTTAATCACCTATTAACGCTTGTCCAATGTTATGAAACTCAATACCACGCTCAGAATCATCAAGCAGGATTAGGGAAAATTAAAAACAATTCAGATCACCTTGTACCTGTTCGGAATCTAAATATCCGTAATGCAGACAATACGGAATATAACCTAAGTCGAGCAAATTTCAACAATCAGAACGGACAAAATAGGCGAAGATATGTTGGGAATACACCTAACCTAATTAATCGTGACAATAATTATGTCAGATCACTTAATCGAAGTAGACTCAAAAATAGTCGAAATACATGGCGAAATTCTAGAAATACCGTAAATCCTATGGATAGACGTAACCATAGTTCAAGAGATGGCACTTCATATCAAAATCAAGATAATGACGCAATCCATGTACAAAATAACAACGCGGAACATAATCACGATTGTGCAGTACAATGTACTTTATTAGAATCATATGCAGGTACGAATTTAAATTGAATGCAATTGATGAAGTAAGGGTTACACCCATATCAGCTATAGATTCTTATGAACATTTATCTTCAAATTTATATGTTAATGTTAATAATGAAAACAACCCTTATGACTTTTAGATACTTTATCATGTCTGTTTCAACAAATGATAATTTTCAAATGATTTTAATTCTTTCTTGTTAATGTGAAGAATTATAATTCGATTCGTAATTGATTAAAAGCAAAGGTTATTTATATTATATTGATTTGTGTTGAAACTTAATTGTCAAAGATTATGTTAAATATAAGGTTCATTCTATTAAGTTAATTATCCGACGACTGTCTTCATGCGCCACTTTATAAGTTACTCGAATAAGATCCTTTTGTGTCATGACGCCTTATTGATATAATGTATATTTTAAAATATCATCTAACATAATTACTATATAATGCGCCCTGGAAAGATCAAACATCTTTTTCTTAATATGATCGTTTTTAATAATGATTGAAACTATTGATCATTGTGATTTATGTTTTAAAATGTAATTGACTTTTACAATTTTTGACTTCGCACCCTTCAGTGATTAGATTAATAAGCGACGACGTTTCTATAATAAAAGATAAATATTAATGAAATAAAAGATTTATTATAAATGTATTTCTATAAAGGAAGCTTAATAAAGTTATATACGAGGGTCGATCAAAATGTAAAAGACGTAATTAATAGAATATCATTATTATAAACGGACCAGTGGTTCTTAAATATAAAAGCCAAGCTCGCTTGTAACTTTTATATTCAGTCCCGTCGTCGGGCGACATTTTATACAACGAGATACTTTGTATCGATTGATAATTACCTGTATTTTTGGGCAGAAAGTGCTTCTACATAAGCACTATACCTGATATAATGTTAATTTAAAAATAACAAAAGAAGAATGTTTTTAATATATGTAAGAAATATACATTATTGTATAATTGGTTGCTAGGTAGTTGTTTATAGATACATAATTAACATGTTTGATTGCAAAACAGTTTGTGTGAATGTACGTTAAAAGAGAATCAACGAATAAATTATTTACTACTCATCATCGACTTGTAATTTCAGTATAAAAGGTGAGAATACTAGTGGATATAATTACGGAAGATATTTTAAGGTGTGAACAATTACGGCCACTAAAGATTTACTTATGTTATTAGCCGAACCAGGGTTGGCGACCACCTTTGGTGAGTCGTTGTACCACTTCCTTCTTCCTTCCTTTCTCCGGATAGTTTGCTCACTGCAGGACGTCATCCATCAATACGTGAAGGGCTAAATGACCATAGATGCCGAAAGCCCAGAAATCTCAATCCTAAATCCTAAATCCTTAACATCTCTGTGCAACGGACCTAGCGCTATCATACAAATGTCTGAGCACCAGCAATTTTACTTGCACCTCGACCATTAGGTGGTTTCAAACAAAAACAAGTTTCTTTCTTTTTGTAGTTTTGATAACTTTAGAACTGGGTTTTGCCAATTACTTTATAGACATGGTTCAGTAATTTTCAGTATTGTATGGAGGTGCTATTAACTGAACTCTTTCAAGTTATCCTCATGTTTACTTAAACGAATACTATACTCTAGTTTGGATATGATATCTTAATTTTAATATCATTATTTAGACGCTGTCTTGAATTTTATTTTTCTTTCATATTTACTTAATAGTGTTAATTTGTGGTATTAATTTCATACCACATTGTTTTCTTTCTTGGTGAAAGGTCATAAGCCCTATTAGTTCGTTCTTTTACTATAAATTTCATAAACATGTTTAGGTACGACTTTTGGTTCTTTCGTTTGTTTACTATTTTTTATAACTTACTCTATCAAAGATGAATACAGCAACTTAGATGTACACAAATGGACAAATGTACAGTTTTCCAACTCAGTTTGCCATTATTCTTACATCCCAAGAACTATGCACAGTGACGTAACTCATTCTTAAAACAAACCTTTTTTTCTTGCAAAGTGACGTATCTAAAAAAACATATTTTTTATGCCTTAATATTACAATATTAAATAATCTGAATATGTGGTATTAAAGAATATACTTTTGGCTACATTGTGTCAAAAATTGGTAAATATTCGGTGGTAAACACGAGCGTAACAGGAAAGTAAAATCTTTGCAAAATTTTAAATCGCTCTCCTGAAAAATGAGAAAAACTGAGATACGACACTTTGCAAACAAAGGGACGATATGGTTGTCACTATTCTGTGGGAAAAAAGGGAATTTCTCTTGATCTTTGCAAGAATGGAACAAAAGCATTACGAAAATATAAAATTTACAAGACAAAACTATTTTATTCTACTAGTAACACTGACATTAGACTCTTTTAAGATCGGAAGTTAATAATCATGCCAAGTTTCGTTATAGTTGGTTCAGCAGCTGTGTGTTAATGGATTTTTCGTGTGAATTATGACCCCCCAGTCCATTCTATATTTTAAATTTATTTAATATCATATGATACCTGGAAGTCTAAGGTTAATAATCATGCAATTATTCATTTTAATTAGTTGAGTAGGCTTTGCGTGATGTAATCACACAAACTCAGATCCATTTTCAAAATAATAGATATTTGGAATCCAAGTAACGGGATATTGTAATTGAGATTAAATTAATTAAAATACTCTTGTTCAAGAATCATAGCTTTTGGATTGTCATTTATACGATAATTCTGAAATGGCTCTTAGAAGTAGTTTATGAGAAGTTGATACTTGTTTGAATCGTCATCTTCTTCTTTCAAAATATGAAATAATTTTTTAAAGGGTGACCAATAAAAAAATTGACAAGAATTGTAATGAATTCGAACCGTTATAATCGAGTTAGCTATGACAGAAAGCCAGAATGTGTATATGAAATGAAACAAAATGGAATACAATTTTTAATTTCATGGTTATACTCTTAACCACAAATTATCCTTACATGTATAATATACTAACCTTTATTTAACACAAATGTCCAAAATATTTCTCTGCAGACATGATTTTTTCTTTTTTTTTAATTTCTCAGTCCTAACGGACATGTATAAGTATTAAAAGTGAATGGAAGAAATATGTCGTCAACGTAAATTAAAATGAGTCCCAGAGCTCCTCCGTGGCTAAGCGGTTAGCGTACGCGCCCTCGGCGCGGGAGACCCGGGTTCCATTCCCGGCGGGAGCTCATGTGGTTCGGATTCCACGTTAATCAGTAGGTGCACGTCTCACATAGCCTCGCTGCTGTAAGGGACGCTAAACTGAAATTCAACTCAAAATGAGTCCCACGATTATGTCTTAAGGGCTAAGGGAGACGGATGATTAGGGCAAGTGAATGAAGATGTAAGAATTTCTGGAATGAAGAAATGGGAAGAAACAAGAGTTCCCGAGAAAACTCACGAACACGATGTTACTCACCACAAACTCACTTGGTTGGAGATTGAACGAAGGACCCCAAGCACCAGAGGTAAGCACTCTACCACCGAACCACCGTGCCACTGTCGACAACGAAAATGTGTCGAGGAAAGAGGGATATAAAAAGGAAAACAAAAAAATCGACGGAAATAATACTTATCAGAACCTGTAATGAAACGAAATTTCTAATTTAATATCACACGCCTATACTCCGAGGAGAAGGGAGACTGTGACGATAATAAGGAATCAAAATAGTGAAATGAATAAAGTAGGAGGAAATGGGAGAACCCCGAGAAAACCCAAGCATACAGTGTTTGTCCACCACAAAGTTCACTTGAAATTAGATCAGATCGAATCAAGGACTCCATACACTAAATATTAGTACTCTGCCACTAAGCCACTGCAATTATAAGAAATTAGTATATCTTATGATCGGACCTTGAATCTCTCGCATGAGGGTTGATTGTTCTATGACTGTGCCACTATACTTCTATAAGTTATATAAATTTGAAATACTTTGCGTTATTCTTATTTCTACCGGGTTATTTGGCTAGTGTTTTAATAATAAGAGACAACAAAGAAATGTAAATTTTTATCCTTACATATATAGTACACACTTTTATTTAGCAAACCAAATTACGACTTTTTTCTGTTTAAGTTTTTAGATAACACTGTAAACAACACATTGTCTGTATCCGTGTTTATACATTTTTTTTTATTATTATTATTTCTTGGTCATTTTTCCATATCATATAATTAATGTTGTTTTATCATTAAAAAATAAGTAATGCTATTTACATTCTGCCTCTTCCATAAACAACTTGTAACTATGTGTCCATTTGATATTATGACGACAAATGAAGCTAAATATATGTAGTAGAAACGTGTGGAGAAACATTCCACAGATGTGCTAATTAACTTACTTCATTTGAAATATTCCACAAACATAAAATAGGATGATTCAGGAACACAAGGTTTCTGATTACGTTACAGTTAGCATGTCTAACTAAAGATGATTTAAAACAACATTTCACTCGAATTCTTTAATGGGTAAGAGGAGAAAAACATTTATAGGTCTCTAAACGCAACTTTTTTTTTGTTTGTTTCTTGAATTTTAGTCTTGTCTTGCGCATCTAATGTTGAGGAACTATTGTGATTAGGATTAGGAATTAGATTTCTGGGCTTTCGACATTTATGGCCATGTTAACCAGTCACGCATAAGGGATGACGTCCATCGGCGATCACGCTATCTGATAAAAGAAGGAATGAAGAACAGGAAAACGAAGGGAACGGCCTGGGATCTGTATGTTTGGTATCATCCCGACATACAGATGGTGTGAATGATGAAAATCGAGGAAAACTTTACTTAGGAGCCGGTCTGAAAAAACTTTCTACAATTTTTCGACTGAGTGTCTCCACTGGGAATCGAACTCGGGACCGCTCGCACCAAGGACGAGAGCATTAGCGACGACACTTTCGTGAGTATGCAACCTTGTGATACAGGTATTTTATATTTTTAAAATAAGATACCAGTTATTCATTTCGTGTATCACGCTAATACCTAATAGTAAACAGTCACGTTAATAGGTGTTAGTATCTGCGCTCTTTCATAACGCTAATAGACGTCGTTAGTGTACAGACCGATTTAAAACCATTGTGACGATTTAATTACAACTATATTGTTTTAATTAAACTGTTTCAAATTAGAATAGAGTCCTAAATATAATTGTATTTAAGTGTTAAAATTTGCTCATTTCTACGGAAATATATTGTAACGATGGTAATTGCAACTTAAACTTTATTGTTTCAATTTAATTATTTGAAAAAAAAAATAAAATAAAAAATAAATGATGTTGAAAATTAACTTCGTTTGCTGTTTACTATTAGGACAAGAGCCGTAACCATTTTTAGATTTCAGAATTAATATTAGGGATGTCATTTAGTAAGGACAAGGAATCAATTGTTACATTTTAATCAATAGTATAATAATATATTAATGAAAAACGTAAAACTACACGTATGTTGCAGTTTCTCTTCCTCTTCCCAACACAAAACCTGCAATGTCCTTAACTAACTAAAAGCCAACTATATGATCTATGGAACCTGGAGGTTAAATGCTGCATTGTTAACAGAAGCTCTCCATTGACTTCTGTCCTCAGCCAACTGGATCCAGTTTCTACTTTGTATTCCTATCTCTGCGAGATTCATCTTAATATTATCTTTTCATTTGCCCCTAGGACTTCCTAACGGTTGTTTTCCAATCAATTTTCAGTTGAAACTTTTAAAGCATTACTACTTTTTTATTTTTGGTACATGCCCTAGACTTGATAATCCTACCAATGTTTGGTACACGGTATAAATTATGTAGTTGCTTGTTATGAAGTTTCCACTATTCCCTTTCCTGTATTTCTTGGATCCCAGGATCTTGTTCTCAAATACTTTCAAACTATATTTTTCCCTCAGAGTAAGCGATCATGTTTCGCAACCATACAGGACAACAGACATGATTATTGTTTTATATATTTTAAGCTTCAAATCCCTTGACAGAATTCGCGACGACAAAAGATTTAGAACTGAATAATAACACAAATTCTCTGCTTTTAGCCGAGATTTAATTTCTTCGTGAATATGGTTTTGGTCTGTTAATATTGATCCTCGATACATGAAAGTATCTACTTTGCCGAAGGTATTATTTGATATTTTGACACAAGCATAATGTACAGTTTTACGATTCTGATGAACTTCCATGAAGTACGATCCTACAATGATACTACTAATTAATATTTGTGTAATCCTCCATATTATTTGTAGGAAAACTGAAAAAGTTATACAAGTAGAGCTTCTAATTAAGCACAATTTTAACATATGGTGTACCTCGAACCGAAGGCTCGAGCGCAACAACCACTTGAAACAGTGGTAAAGTGTCACTGAGTACACAAAGTAGGGTCTAAGTGCAACAAAGTCTTAAATTATTCATTATCTGTGCAATGGTTGTTGACTCGAAGGTATCTGAAGGTCTATAGTATCTTCTTATCTTTCTGTTATGGTCTGTTTGGTTCATATTGGGATATGGTAAACAGCGAGGCCATATGAGAAGTGGACCTATTGAATATAACGTAAAATCCGAACTACATAAACTCCTGCCGGAAATCGAACCCAGGTCTCCCACGTCAAGATACTCAGGAGGAGGTACCATTTTAACTTTACTTATATTTAACTGTGTATTCAAGGAAGTAAATAAAACTCCTAAGATTTCGTCTATCCTAAAGTGAGATAGTAATTACTTACAGCATTTTTCAGATGGGAAGCGGCATGGCCTTGAGTTGGCTTGACGCGGCGTCCAATTGGCTTTGAGCGGTGTTGACAATTCGCGACAAGCAGTTCTGCACGCTGACTTCTCGCGCTACTGCGAATCTTGACAATAGCAGAGGCGCTTATTAGAAATATTGTATTAGCACATTAACTGCTCACTTTACGAAGTAGAGAAAAGAATTACGAACACATACGTGAAAACTACATCTTTTTATGACAACTGGTTGTCATGATACACGCTTTGAAAGGTTTCCATATAAAACAATTAGTAAAACGAGCGTTGAGTCCCGTCTAATTTCCAATGGATTTTTCTTCGATTTGGAAATGGAACTCAACTTTTATTAAAGGATAATCAGGGGTGTAACCAACAGGTTGTTCTAGGGGAACATTACTTTCAGGGGGAGGAAAGCTTTTCACGCATTAAAATCAGAACAAATGACCTCTTTCAGGATATGAAAGCATTTTAACTCACCATGTATACTATACACATATTATGTTTTCTCGATGCTACCTTAACAAAAGACGGATCTTGACAGTACTGAAGTTGAAAAGCGGATTGTAAGAGATAAATCAACAAGCTATTCATAAGAAAACAAATGCTGTTTCTAGCAGTCTGTTTATCCGACTTTGTGTTTATGTAGGTTAAAATACTAAAGGGAAAAAACTCGAAAAAATATCAACTCAGATATTATTATGCAATAATATAGTAGTGAAAGATCCTGGGGGGACTGAGGGAGCCAGGGCCCTCATTTTATTTGTAAATGTGCAATATTAGGCATAATTTGAATGCAATTTGTCACAAAATCATCATATATGCTTTCTGCATCTGAATGCACCCCCCCCCCAATTTACAGAGAAATCAGCGTCCTTGTAATTAGGTACAGAAACTGTATTGATGATGTTTTCCTTTTTCTTTTTTTAAAAATCGTATTTTATTATAAACGTTCCTAATTTGCATTAACTATTAAATAAGTTTACTAAACATATACTAGATGAACCTCATTTCGGGGCTGGAAATAGTTTGGAAAGTCAAGGCCCTCTTTTCCCCCGTTTCTACATCCTTGAGAATAGTAAGCGATCGAATTAAATAACAAGCCTCTGCAATTTGATTCATTTATATATATTCGATTCCCGGCGGGAGCTCATGTGGAAGAACAGAAGGTATGGGACATTCGTAATATTGTTTTGAAATTGCCTTCATGCAAGATTCTTCCTTATTCAACAGAAGAAACGCAGTATGATTTTTTTTCTTCGTTTCAATACCTTACGTATGTGTGGCCAATTACGTAATCCTTCTTTACTCCTCTAGCAGGGATGCAAAAGCACCAGGCGTCTGAGTGGTGTCATAAATTATTGTAACCCAAAACAAACTCGACCATATCGCGTTGCTTACGAATCAGATGGATTGTTGTTGTGAGACCTACATCAAGTATAAGAGTATGTTATTATAGGAACAGACATGGAAGCAAAGGAGCTTATTGTGTGTGTAGGAACGCAACTTCTCTTCTAGCATAAACAGAATTCATCAGTGTCTAGATTGCTTTTTTTCGTGGTAGTTCATTTGTTCTCCAAAATTATAGTTGACAGTGTCTTTAAGGAAACCGAGTACAAGTGCGGAATTTTCTTCAAAAAAAAAAAAAAAAAGTGCTACGAAGTGAAGCTCGAAGAATTATTTTTTTGTGTTTATAATTTTTGGAACTCATAATAAAAAATTTACAAGAGTCAGATTCAGACAATGGCGAAATATTAATTGACATAGACGATAGTGAAAGTAGTGTTGAAGACGAACGTTTAGCAGTTCCACTGGAATAAGTTAATAGGTAGGTTATTCAGTTGCTATATATACTTCTAGGATACACAGCCAAAATCTTTGAGTTTGCTGGAATAGTATATTTACATTGTGAATAATGTTGCCAATGTATGTGTAATAATCTCAACTAGAGGAAGAGCGAGAAGGGAAAGGGGAGTCCGAAATCCGGCAACACCGCGCGGAATATCCCACAGCATTGGCTACTGCCCGTGATGCTTTACATCTGAAAAACACAATAAAAGCAACAAGTTGTGGATGGATAGAAAGCACTTCTGAAACTGATACCGAATCCCACTGCAAGTATTCTGTTTCACTTATCGGTCATTAGGTTGGGTTGTGATGAAAACTTAATGGAGGCAACAAGTCAAGGATTTACTCTCTGTTTCACGTCATTTAAATGAGTGTGATTACCTTAAAAGGTTTAATTCTTATTGACATCAAATGTTGTACATTTACACCATATAGAGGCCGCTGTGGCTCAGTAGTAGAACGTTCATCTTGTGATGGTAGAGAAACTCCTAATGCGTAGGTTTTCTCGGAGTTCTCCCGTTTCCACCCACTTTGTTCATTCCGTCATTTCATTCATTCTCATCCTCACCGTCTCCTTCAGCCTACACGCAATAACTATGAGATGTAAATCTGAAAGATTCCTTTTATAGCGTTCATTCCACCATTTTAAGAAATTTCATATCGATATATAGTAATGTTACTATAATGTTATACATCAAATCTACTTACACATCGATAATTTTAGTAGTTACGTACAATATTTTTTACAGTAAAATAATCCAATCCTGGTAAAATTTCCACCATTTTCCTATCTCTGTTCAGCTTCTACGAATTTAGCTGCCTATCTAACCAACAAAGCAATCCACTTGTTTCCCCAAAAAATGGAAAGGTCAAGAAAGACGCGTCTCGATAAAGTGTACCAGCCAGCTATATTTCTTAGCTGAAGAGGAGAAAGCCATAACAACAGCAACAAACATGCTCATTAAAATAAAGTAAATTAATTATAATATACACATATTAGGCTTGCTCTCAAAGCTCTTTAGTACGTTTTACCACACAGTGTTGATTTGATTTGACTTTAGCGTCCCTTTAGCAGCGAGGCTATATGTGACGTGAACTTACAGCTTGACGTGAAATCTGAACTACATAAGCTCCCGCCGGGAATCGAACCCGGGACACCTACGTCAAAGGCTTACTCGCGAGGGAGTTTGCTTTATCACATATTACTAAGCTAGAGAAATATTAGCTTCTACTTGCGTTCTATGAAGTAGCTTCGAAGATAATTAACACAACGTGTGGGCTTTCACGTGGTCCAGCGTGGAAAGAATAGTACTGTGAGCATCACTGTGTCAAATATAACTGTCCTCTGTGGATTGAGTGATAAAGATTTTAGGTTAATTTATTTTCAAATTAATAATAATAATATCCTAATCATAATCTGAGTTTAGATCCAGTTTATGAAACTATAACAGACTTCCAAACTATGGGTGATTCAATATTGAAACCGGAAGTAGAATATTTATCTTTTCCGGTTTTAATAGAGGAATAAGGGTGGGATGAAACCCATTCTTATAATATTGGATAAGCAACAGAAAACCACTTCTCGCAACCTATCATTCATTTTTTATTTTATAGTGATCAATGTTGAAACAAGAAACATTATAATTTTACCACTTGCGGTGTGAATAGATGATTAAGGGAGGAGCCTGTATCTATTCGTATTCTTGAACCACTGAATTCAAATGAAAGCACTTTTTTTTCTTTTACTACTTCTGATATCATACCTGTCAACAGACGGACATGGTTTGTTCTATAATGGCTCGACACAAGTTTCATTGTCTATAGAATTCGATTATCATTTACAAAATATATTGTGTCAATAACTTCATAAAAGGCTGAAAGCAATTTGTTGAGATTTCCGTTATTTTACTAAAATTATATTGTAATTTACAAGGAAATAATATTACCAAATACATTTTTTTAATGTAATGATATTACCAAATTTTGCAAATAAATCTGGAGTACATTTAAGTATTGTTGATTAACCTTCCAAAACAAAGAAAAGAAAAAGAAAGAAAGAAAAGTACGAAAATATGTTTCCCCGAAGCCGCGGTGTAATTCATTTACTTAGTTAAAATGTAAAACAAAATATACGTTTTGCAGTAAATATTACTATGTACGTATGCAAAAATCGGATTTCCTACTAATATTTCAGTGTATAAAAGTAAATAATAACGCGAGATTTAAGTAAATTAGAAACTATTTATATTTCAACCATTCATTTTGCTCAAATATTTTGTTAATCACATCATACAAAAACAAACGTAATATTTGCACTGCAGAACAATTGAGGAGTTTGGTGTAATAAGGGCGTAAGCGAGTTTAAGTCCTTTTTGCATCAACCGCATTTGTGGCTCTTGCCATGTTTGTTTAGCCTCCTGGTAACATTTCAATTCAATATTGGAATAAAATGCTGCATATTACATTGTTTTATGTAAAATAAATAAATAAATAAAAAACTACTTAAATTTTCAACATAGTTTTTCTCCAACTGCATGTTTCAGATTTACGCCCTTATTGCATCAAACTCTCAATTAATTTATTGATCTTAATGTTGTATATGCTTGAGGTGCGACGTGATGCATGTCTCTAGATATTATGGCAACCGTGAATTTCATGATGCAATGTTAAGGTTGACCGTTTTTACACTTGTTATAGCGGGTAGTTCAACAGAAAGAGACAATGTGAAAGAATATAGCATGCATTTTCATCATAGGCATTTTGCCATTATTGGCAGGTTATTTGCCGTAACTGGGAAGCATCCATACTCCACCGTCTTCAGCTAACCTCTTCCGCTACACGTACGATTATTTTTGTTTTGATATCGTCCATCTTGTAGTCTCCTTTGCCATCTACCTCTCTTTTCTGCCACCACACCCTCTAGCACGCCACTTATGATACAGTTCCTTTTTAGCCAATGACTCAAACAGTTTTTCTTCTCAATAATATCTAAAACTATTCTTTTTTCCCCCATCATTTCTAACACCTTCTCATTCATCTTCCCTTCTACTCAACCAATTCTCTCTATTTTTCTTCCCACTCACATTTCGAAAGCTTCCTGTCGTTTTACATCATATTTGCATAATGTCCACGTTTCTGCTCCATACAGTACAATCCTTCAGGGAATGTTGAAAAATTTCTTTTTTCTCGATAAAAAAAGTACCAAATTTCCTTTCACGTTTATTGTAAATTTGTAACAAAACGTCAAATTTCGTAAAGTAACCTAAAAACTTATATCAAGTAACAAACTGAAGAGTAAAATATTTTAAGTAGGAATTTTGAATTTTCAAATGGAGAAACTATTTTCAGCGTATGGTATCGTAATCGTAAAAGAAAGCATTTCAATCTGTGCATTATGTTTTCCTGGAATGTTATACAGTCTTGCTTGCCTATTTGTAATGCAGATTATAGAAAGACAATTGGTACAATGAAAATACTTATAATAAACGGAAACTATCTCTGTGTCACAGAAATTCCTAATAGTAAACAGTCACAGCAATAGATACCGCTACCTGCGAGATAATTTAATAACGGGTGCCCCATAAAAAGAAAGGAACTTTTAAAATACCTGTCATTTCTGATCTAGTAAGTTGGCAGCACTGAACGTTACACGATTTTCATCTGTTGTCTTTGTAGTTAGTAGTTACAGAGCGCCAAATAGCGCAAGATCGTCATCTGTTTTCTGCACGGGTAGGAATGGAACACTCATCACATTCGTAATAAGTTTTCACTATGACAACACACTGTTCCGTCGTGAAGCGCTCCATTCCAACCCATACAGAAAACATATTACGATCACGAGATATTCGGCTCTCCGTGACTACTAGGGATGGCCACAAAGTTCCGGTTCTCGGAGAGCCGATTTTCAGAACCGGTTCTGGACCTGGATCCGAAAACCCGGATCTTAGGAACTGGTTCCAGACTTGGATCCGAAAACCCGGTTCCAGAACCGGATCTTAAGAACTGGTTCCAGACTTGGATCCAAAAGCCCCGTAAGGAGGCAGAAATTTCACCTTCAAAACAGTGCAAAGAGAACCATGCGCTTGTGCCCTCCCCGCCCAGACTCGCTTGTGCCCCCAGAAAAAATTTTGGGCCACCAGTGTTTTTGTTTTTTGTTTTTTGTTTTTTGTTTTTATTTTGGTCCACCAGTGGGTGTTTAGCCAAATGAGTTGGCCAGTTTGCCTGTTTAACCATTGAGTTTACCAGTTACCCAGTTTATTTAGACAAATGAGACAAGCGGCCGCCGCCTGGGCGCCTGCCTCTCGCTTCCACCATTTCATCTAGCACACTGTTCACAGCCTTCCAGCAGCTTGTGTTTAGCGTAGGGATCGTCACAAAGTTTCGGTTCCAGACCTGGATCCGAAAACCCCGTTCCAGAACCGGATCTTGAGAACCGGTTCCAGACCTCGATCCGAAGAACCGGTTCTAGACCTGGATCCGAAGAACCGGTTCCAGACCTGGATCCGAAGAACCTGTTCTAGACCTGGATCCGAAGAACCGGTTCCAGACCTAGATCTGAAAAACCGGTTCCGGAACCGGATCTTCTAGGGCCGGATCCGTTCAGACCCGAAAACCGGTTCCAACAGGAACCGGTTCTGGCCATCCCTAGTGACTACTAACCACAAGAGAACACATGAGAATCTTGTAACTTTCAGTGCTGCCAACTTACTAGAACAGAATGTTGGTGGGCATTTCAAAAGTTTCGTTCTTTATGGGACATTTTATAATTAAACTCCTGAATAATTGCATAAAAAATATAGTATAGAAATTGAAGAGGCTGGAAGCCGAACCAATAATAATAATAATAATAATAATAATATGAAATAAATTATCACTAAACTCAAATATTTAAACCGTTTGATTAAGTATGGTTTTAGTCTACAGTTTACAGCAGGCCGAAGGCTTGTAGCAACAACTAGTAGTTGTCAACACAGCTAAACGAAAATATGAATATCAAAAAGAGAAACAAAATATACAGAAGAAACTCTAAGGAAATAATTTTGTCTCAGTAATGTAGATAGTGTGTACAAGTAATGATAGAACTGACATATTGTTACAAGTAAAATGAAAAATTATATATTGATTTATTATTTTATATATTCCTATCTACTTAATTACTAAGGCTGTCAAACGAATAGAAAGCGTTAAAGTGTTATATGTGATAAAACGAAGCTGAGACACAATGAATAGCGCACAAATTTATGGTTATCTTGTAATAAATAAATTAGCTGAAGTAATTTGCATTTGGAAATTGGTTAAAAGCCATCTAATTCAATAGTATTCATATACATCAGAATAAGCACTGTGCTTTTGTAATGTCTGTTTGGAAAATTTTACATAAGACAGAAAGGTTTTTGCAGAAACTTATTTCATTAAAGCACAGTTGGGAAAGTAAATGAGGGTATACTTATGAGGAAAGGAAGTTCACTACTTTTAATAACAGTAAATTAGAAGTAAATTGATAATTGACGAGGGAGTGTAAGCAAGCTTGTATCATTCAAAATGACATGAATTTGTATCTCTTGAACGATAACTTCCGTAATATTATGACCTATGGAACTTGGAGGTTCACAAAAACTCTCCACTGACTTCTATCCTTAGCCAACTGGATCCAGTTTCTACTTTGTATTCCTATTTCTGCGAAATCCATCTGAATATTTTGTGTACCATCTGTGCCTCGGTCTTCCTAATGGTCGTTTCCCGATTGAACTTCCAATCAAAATTTTGAAAACATTCCTATTTTCTTCCAATTTGGATGCATGATCTGCCCACCTAAGCCCCTTAGATTTGATGACCTTAACGATGTTTGGTGACCAACAATTGAAAATGAAAAAAATGCAATCTTTAAGTTTTACGCCCCATGATTATGCCGGCTAGGCTAAAGAAGACGATGATTATAATAAATGAAACAAATGGTGGAATGGAGAAAGTGGGAGGAAACGGGAGAATCCAGAGAAACCCACACACATGGTGTTCCTAACTATTAAGTTCCCTCGTGGCTATATGCTTACATATGTTTTAATTTCCGACGGAAGTTTATAGGTTCAGATTCTATGTTAAGCTGTAGATCTACGACTCACACAGCCTCGATTTTCATTTAAAAATGAAATGACATCTTTGAGTTTTACGTCCCACGCTTATGCCGGTTAGGCTAAGGGAGACGGTGATTATGAGAAATGAATGAACTGGTGGAATGAAGAAAGCGGGAGGAGACGGAGGAACCCCAAGCAAACCCACGAGCAAGTTTGTTTGTCCACCACAAAATCCACATGGCGCGAGCTGGGATTGAACCAGGGACCCCAAGCACCGGAGGTGAACGCTCTACCACTGAGCCACCGCGCCCCCTTCGATTTTCATTTAGTTTAACGCCCGTTGATTATGCATCGAGGCTAGAGAAGGCTGTGTTGAAGATAGTGAATGAAATGGTTGAAACGGAAGAACACCGATAAAATCCACACAAACGGTGTTTGTTCACCACCAAGTTAACTTGGCGAGAGATGCGATCAAATCAGGGTCAGACGCACCAGAGGTTACCGGTCCACCGTTAATGTAAAGTAGAATAGTATATAACCTCAACGCTGTGTGACACGCTAAACTCCAACCAGGCCAAACTTTAAACACCAATCTAATTAGGAACTCTTTTGTCCAAAATATATTTCAAATTATAGTCCGCATTACTTTACTTCTAAGTTCATTCATATGTAAGGTTTCCTATTGTCATAATATATTGATGCGATTCACAATTTCGTTAAGTTTATTGTTGGCCGATAATTGCATGCATGGATCGTTTGAATTAGGTAGTCACAAAATTGAGAATGAAGAAGAAAGATCACGTTATGACATTCGCTTCAAGCATCTAGTAGTATTTTAAATGTTTACTTTATAT
Source organism: Thermobia domestica (assembly GCF_964235325.1). Lineage (NCBI taxonomy): Eukaryota > Metazoa > Arthropoda > Insecta > Zygentoma > Lepismatidae > Thermobia > Thermobia domestica. The sequence goes on from NC_137468.1 coordinate 98,895,953, forward strand.
AGACACTATAGTATTCGTAATTTCTTTAACATTAAGTGTGTTAAGTAACGACAAATCATACAAAAGCTTTGTTCTGATAGTGTTTGTACACTCCGCATCAAAAAAATTGCGACAGCTAACGCCGTGCAGTTAGGCCACCCAATATACACCTTCTTATCCCATAATCGTGTCAGGTGAAGAGACACCCTCTCTCTCCTCCTTTCTTCTCATCTCAAAGTGTGGAAGCAAACCAAGTGTGATTTGAATTGCCTGGTTCAGGAGAGCTAATTGTTTTATTCCATTTAATTGAGTCATTGAATTAGATTATTTACAGAATTCAATGAATACTTAGGTGTAAGGCATAGATGGATGTATTTCATTTGCCTCCAATTCATTGGAAAATTGCTTACCATGATATTTTTCATTGTGTCATACAATAATATATTGAACACGTAGAAACAAATTTATAAGGAATTGAAAATTTGGCTTTTTTTAAACGACTTCACTTCGAAAAAATCTAATTACATATACGTTATTCAATAAACAAAGATTATAGTGCCGTTTACAGCAATTTGATCTCAAATCATTCAGATGATATGAAAGGAATGGTAAAATTTGATGTATTTTTTAAAATGGTGTATTTGTGGGAACTTTTAGGAACTTTTTTGTTTACTTTATTTTTATAATATTACAACAATATTTTCGGTAAGTGTAATTCAATAGGTTCTTGAAATTACATAATTTTAAGCAGTGTTGCAAACTTTAAGTTTGTACCATATCTCCAGAACGGTTTGATATATCAAATTGCTGTATACGGCATTGTGACCTCCATATATATTGCAAACCATCTGTGTAATTTGATCAAGTACTTACCTAAGCTGTTTTTCAAAATAAAATTGTTTAAAAAAAATGAAAAGGTCAAATTTCCAATCTCTTGTAACTTTCTTCGTATTCATTCGAAAGCCATCGTAATGGCTACAGTATTGGACTCTAAAGTATTTTTGATGTACTTTGTCCCGTTTGTCTCACTTGCGTTACTACTGATGTAAAGGCCACCAAAATCTGGATGTCTGTGATACTTTGGCGTCCTTAGTTTGTAACATTAATAAATGCAACATTATAGGTTTTCGTTTAACGTGTCCATTTGAAATGTGTAATAATTTAACATAGCATCTTTGCTTTAAAAAATACAACTTTATGTCAGGTTGACAACACTGTTAACCTTGTGGTGTCACAGAGTATGTCAAACAATATCTTCCTGCCGGTATTTGCATGGTACGAAATGTCAGCGTGTTTTTTGTCAATTATTTTATAAGTTACAAGTATGTATCAAGATGGTCCACCCTACATACGTATGTATATAAACCGGTAAAACAGGTCGAATTGGAATCCTTCTTTTCTAAAGTCTGTTAAGGAAGAATGTGAAAGTAACTAGAAAAGGTGTAATTTTTCTATGAAACTTTGCTTATGTAAGTAGTAGCATCGAAAATGTTATTTGTCCTATATTAATGAATTTATATGCGCATCTTAAAACGTTTGATGCGTTAAGTTGCATTTAAATTTGATTGAAGAACCTGCCAATACTGAGAAATTCGCGATGAAATCAACACGCGTAGGGCAAAGTGTTTTAAGACTATTTCTGAGGATTTAAAGATATGTGTATATATATTTATAATCCTTGGATATCTTGTTATGCTGCAATTGTGTCACAGCATGACTTCTTATTAAACATTGCAGATATGAACTACTAATAGACAACAGTACTATCCTAACCAAACAGATTTGAATGATCTTATTCGAGATCTAAGTCTGAGTAAACATGGTGGGTTAAATAGTGGAACGTAGCTGATAAATCAGTAAACGCAACAGTTGAAAGGAGACGGCACGAACAGTTTCCTTTTTTTTTTTTTATGAAAGCTGGATTGTGCTTCTGCCAAGATAAAAGTGTTTATGCTTTACAGATACCCTGCATTCTGAAAGAGTGGCAACAGCTCGTCTAGAAGTCTCAAGGCTGTGCATCTACACAATAGGAATAGGCACCTGTCTATTCCTGTGATTCATTCCCTCTCTATGAAAGAAGACTTTAACAGCTTGAAGACCTTATTGGTCAATTTAGAGTATACAAAATATGGGTTCCAAGTAGCCTAATAGGGGACTTCAAAATTATTCCCTTACTCATGGGTTTTCAGGGCGGTTTCACCAAACTCCCGTGTTATCCTTGTTTGTGAGACAGTAGGGACACCGAGGCTCACTACCAGAGGAAGTACTTGCCACAACGGGAGGAAAAAAATGAAATTGTTGAGTTTTACGTCCCACGCTTATGCCGGCTAGACTAAAGGAGACGGTGATGAGGAGAAATCAATGAAATGGTGGAATGAAGAAAGTGGGAGGAAACGGGAGAATCCCGAGGAAACCCACGCACACTGTGTTTGTCCACCACAAAGTTCACTTGGCGGGGGCTGGGATCGAACCCGGGACCCCTAGTACCAGAGATGAACGCTCTACCACTAAGCCACCGCACACAAGGGAGGAGTACACTGTGAGGACACATAATGTAAAATACGAACCACTTGTGGACCCTAAAATAGTATTGTTACTACCTCTACGCATTAAACTTGGAATTATGAAGCAATTTGTGAAAGCCTTGGATAGAGATTCTGACATATTCAAGTTTTTACAAGACATGTTTCAGCAGCTATCTCGCGCTAAGATGGAAGCTGAAGTGTTTGTAGTGGAATCGCAAGTGATAATAATGATCCAGTCCACTGAGTTCTCCACGTTGCTAACTGAGATCGAAAAAGAAGCCTGGAGCAGCTGCGTGGCCGACGTTCACAGTTTCTTAGGAAATTACAGAGATGAAAATTATGTGGAACTTATAACATGGTGACAAACTTCGGCGAAACGTGTGTATGATGTCACTTAACTCACATGTTTTTGCCTCTCATCTGGACAGTTTTATGGAAAATGTGGGTACAGAGGAGCACGATGAGCGCTTTCACCCAGACATTATGACTTTCGAATGCATTTATCAAGGGAAATATAACGAGAACATGATTAGGAACTATATCTGGGGGCTAATTCATGAAAATGATACACATAAACGAAAATGTAGGTAAAGGACACATTTCTAAGGTATACACAGGTACACATGGATATCCATCATGATCACATGGAGGGGCAGAGAGGGGCCCGGGCCTCCCTGGCTCACGATAATGTATACGTAATATAGCAAACCACGTATATTAAATACCAGAAATATCAGACGTAAAAAGACAGCCATGGAGATGGTCTCCTAAAAAAGTTCTTCGGGCGCCCCTAATATCTATGTACCCAAGTTATGTATTTAGTAGCCTACTCTTTTGATGTTATAATATGGATGTTGAGGAACTTACTACCAAACTCCTTTAATTAATTTAAAAGCAATGTCTAATACATTTCATAGCGTTATCTGATTTTGGAAACAAATCCGCGTTAAACTTACAAATCGAAGTTTCATGAGAATTATGCACATTTTCGTAAATATTCAATGAATATGATTAAGGAATCAGCAATAGTAACCGAAGAACAAAAAATTGTTTTAAAAGTGTTGCATAATGTAATCAAAATTGGTGAACCTATGTCGAAGTTATGCTTGAACATACCCAGAACATAAAGGAGTTGAATTGAGAAAACTCTTCCTCTTTTTGAAATTGCATGATAAATAAAGTCGACATTATATATAATCTTGTCACGACAAAACTGTATGAGATGGATTTTTGAACCCACTTGGGTCAAGCTGAAATTTTGTCATTTTACTTTGATAACAATCAACTATCCACAAGTTGATATAACTGATGTTCAATGTGTGCATGAAGAGGACGCTGGAATACATAAACCCCTGAATTGCTAGACAACCCACATGACATAGCTGTGATGATGGTTGAATACTCAATGGCATTTTCTGTTACATTTGTGGTCAAAATATTTTTCAACTTCCCTCAATCAACCATTTTTATCCTCCAGCTTCAAATATATAAAATATAGAAAAAAAAATTCTCGAGTAGATTTTTACGCTGTTCCTAGCTAAACAGTTGTACGTTGTGATGATCTCCTAATAAACGTTTTTATAACGTAGTATTAAAATCGTTCAGAAACAGAGGAGCATATCATTAAAACAATTCTTTTAATTATTTTTTTCATCAAACTAATCGTGTCTATCTCTATTGCTGGAGATTGAAATTTACCAACAGTAAAGGGAGAACTTCTCCTCTGCTCTGTATGGTACTACAAAAGTAGAGAAAACAAACTTTATACATAAATGTATTCGGAGAACCTAGATTCGTCTTCCACCTCTCATCGCCATTCATATTTTTTGTATGAATCTTTCCATAGAAACAGAGCTAATTGCAAAACATTTACTTATAACAAAACTCAGTGATGATGACTAGGGCCTAGGTCTGGACCTGTTTAGAGCAGCATATTAATGACTTGTAGGTCGTCAGTTCGAATCCAAGTACTTTTCTAATATGTTTGTTGTTTTTCTCCATTTTCAGGATGCAATCGTCTTTACGATCTCTACATTAAGAAATGCTTATAAAGGTTTAAGTACATCGAGTTATTTTGCTATGTATATCAAATAAATGCATGCGTCTCTGTTTTCAGTATAGGAGTTCATTTCAAATTCTACAAGCTAACAGTTGTTGTGCAACACCAAGTGACTAATTCTGGTGGTAAGTAGTTACTGTTTTGAACTTATACTGAGGAGACTTAAATTTAGTTAGGTTTATTTACGATGGGACGACTGCTATATTTTCAGAGTGTAAAATCGATACATTCTTCTCGAGATTTCCAACTCAATGTTAGGAAGTTAAGAACGCATAGAAATTACTGACCTGTTTAAATTAAAACAAGCATGCACATGAGAAAATGCGTTTTCAGACACTAGAATCTGAGATGATTGTTGCCATGGCGTGATGTTGAGTTTTGTATTATCTTCAATTCTAAAACTAAACTAGTGCTTCCTATCCCTCAATGCATTTCTCATGCTAGTTCATCAGTACTGGAAAGAAGCTTTCTATCTCTTACGTTTTTTTTAAATTAAACTCTCAGAAGTTCGGTATATAAATATAATAAACGATGCCTTCCAGCTTCCTTTGATTTTCTTTACGACTATCAGAAAAATTATCGTATTAAAATATTAACACTTTTGGTAACAGTAATGAACCTTCTAAATTTTGTAAGGACTGTGTAAAACAAAATAAGGTACTGCATAAGAAATAAATAAATTTTGTCTTGTAACTATGAGAAGTATTGTTTCTGCTAAAGTCTTTCTTTTTCGTTTATTGTCAAATATGATTGTTTATGTGAGGAATAATATCTCCTTAAAGCATTTGCAAAATGTAATATTTGTTTGAAAGTATGCCTCAGTATCACACACTTCACAGTAACGTGAGTGAAACAATATTGAATCAGTGATATCCAATATATTCTTCATTTCTACTTATTCTTCCTTAATTTACTTACTACATTCTTTCAACACAAAGTCTTTCCAGTAACGTGAGTGAAACAATATTGAATCAGTGATATCCAATATATTCTTCATTTCTACTTATTCTTCCTTAATTTACTTACTACATTCTTTCAACACAAAGTCTTTCCATTAAGTTGCATCTACTTTTGTCTAACTCATTTTATGGAGTGCAGAAACGAAACAATTATGCAGTCTAAGTCACACAAGAGAGTACGAAGGGGCAATGGTGGTAGAGCGCTTACCTCTGGAGCAAGGGATTGTGGTTCGAATCTCAGCCACGAGCGTTGGTAGTGGACAACATCGTGTCCGTGGGTTTTCTCTCGGAGTTCTTCTATTTCGTTCTATGTTCTCATTCCGGAGCAGTCAGGCGATCTTAATTAAATTTATTTTTGTTTTGTCAAATTGCTTTGGGTTCGTTTGGGGAGATGGGTGGATATGGAGCGCTACAACCTTTTATTTGCTGAACTAGGAAGAAGCTCTATTTCAATCCGTTCAGGATTATATAGACTAAATGATAATTTATGTGCCAAAATTCATTAGTCCTATATCCATTTGCGTGATTTCAAGTTTGTAAATCAAGTTTCTTCAACACTGAATAATACAAATATCACCAAATCGTAACTTACATATACTAGATCTAATTCTTTACTTTTCTGTGGCGGACAATATCATATTTGTGAGCGTTATGTCGAATAAATGACTAATTAATTCAAGTGTAATGTTCCTTTTTAGCACAATTTTAATATAAGAAGGAACTTATTTTAAAGTGCAACACAAAACAGTATCTGAGTTTCAATCCGAGTTAAGCACCTTCTTCCTGCTGACATCGCTATCACACACAATAATTATAATACAAATAATGTAAATATTTTTCATGCAATTTCACGGAAGTTATGATTTTAACATTTTAAAATGTGTAACAAGAAACAAATGAACTAATCTATTTGTTAAGAAAACCTTCCGTACCTTTTTGTTACAAATTACAGGACAGTAGTTTATTAATTAGTGTTTAGCGTCCGTTTCATCAGCAAGTCTATGTGAGATATGGACCTACAATTCAAAGTGGCATTCGAACCACATGGATCCCCTCCCGAGAATTCAATCCTAGTCTCCCGGGCTTGAAAGGTTAATAAAATAATGATTATATTTAGTGCCTTGTTTCCCGCTATGGCACTTTACATTTACAATTCATATAATATTGTTTCCTAATTGAATTTAAAAGGAAAGAGTTGCCCAAGAGTTATTCAAAGAAATGTTTTCAGTTCCTGAATTAGATTAGGAGCGCGAAGAAAAAAGAGAAATAAACTTGAGCTAATTCAGGATTTGAACACATGAGCACATGATTAACAAAACTGTTCACCCGAACAGCTCGACTGTTTTGCACTGGTTTTCTGTTCCAAACTAGGTTTAGTTTACAGTCAGATACGGCTGAGTTTGCGGTGAATAATTGAAAGTTTCGTTTCTTGCAATATATACACGTATCTTTCGAACAAGTCACATTTTTTTCGAAGTCACAATAACTGATGTAAAATAGGCTAAAACTGCGAAAGGAAGGGGTTGGTTAAATCATTAATAATAAGAATACAATAATATAATTGCTAAAAACAATTAGCTAAATAATAAAACTCGGTAAACAATCAATTAACTTACATGAAATGTTTTTAACTAGCTAACAGTTTTTGTGAGACATGTAGTAACTGATCGGCGTAGGTAAGTGGTTACTGCATTGGATTTCTACTCTGGAGGCCCGCTGGTTGGAACTTTTTAATTCAGTTCATATTCTCTGTGATATTCAAGATCTTTTCTTATGTAGAAGAAAAAATATGTTCGAATGACGAGAAATTAAAGTTAAAAGTGTATGAAATGGAATCTTTGAATTTAATGTTCCGCGGTTATGCTTGCAGGCTAAGGGAGAAGAATTATTAAGGTAAGTGAACAATGATGGAAGAATTGGTGGAATGAAGTTGTGGGAGGAAACGGGCGTACTCCTAGAAAATCCATGGATACTATGTGTCCATCGCAATATTATTGACAGGGGACTGGACCAGTGGCCTCATGCACCATAGGTTAGCGCCGTAACACTGAGTCAATGTGCCTCCCGAAGTAAATTTTGAATCAAGACAAAGATTTACAAATGTATTTCCTTTAGTTGTTCCAGAATTTATATTTTCAATTAATTTAAACCATTTTTTAACTCATGTATCATCAGTGCTTTCTTCTTCCTTCTCACATGCAGTATGTAATGAAATAACATATTATACACACAACGAATTATAATTTCATTGATAATACTCATTGGACAACACGCTCCAAACAACAGAGATTAACCCCAAAGCGTCGAAATTTCTTCGTGTATTAACTCATCAGCAAGAGCCTGTTTCAGTGCTGTACAGGTTTGTCAATTGTTTCTGATTGCTAGAATTGTTATGTATAAGTTGGTTTGGATCCGTCCCGGCGTTTGTAAACCAGCAAAAGTACTGGACTGACATAGTAGTAGGTAAATTACTTTTATTTGTTGACTGTACCACAATCTTAAAATAAACTGCAAAAATGACATTTCTACCAGGAATAAGCTGCGAAAATACTTATACATTAATATAATATGTAAAACCTGTCTAACTGTATCAAGCATTGAATTGACTTTTCACAGTGGCAAAAATTGTGAAATTTGAGTCTTCGCTGCACTTTGACAACGCCAGTGATTAGGTATTTACTCAAGTAAATACATAAGAGTGCCAATTAGTGAGAAATCACACAGGTAAAAATTTTAACTTTATGGGTAGAAATACAAATTAAAGAGAAGAAAACTCATGTAATAGTGTCATTCATGAGCACAAGAATTTGGGCATTGCACGACTTTTCTTCTGTTAGTTTGCAGGTTTAAAACTGTAATTTTACCAGTGTGACTTCTCCTGAGAGCTATCACTGGTAAATACAATTTAACAATTTATTATGATGATGTATCAAATTGGGTTATTTTGAAGTATTACCATATTATTATTATCCGTTGCTCCACGTTAATCCAAATGTTACCCAGTTAATAATATTTTTGATAGCAAAGGTCCGATCTATCTTGAAAGTCTCCCTATAGGCTATATGATAATAAATACATTATATATAATTAGAACTAACGTTCCTACTGCGGATGTTAAGTGAATGTTAAAGTGCATTTTCAAGATTTTGGATCTTTCCGCACAAAGCAACATACGCGTTTGATAATGTAGAATGGAACAAACCATTCGAGAGACTGAATGAATCAGGTATAAACTATTGAGGGCGGAAAACAAAATAATAACCTATACAGAGCACAGAAGACACCAACTGAAGAAAGAGAGAGGAAAGAAGCAACAAGTCAGAAGGATCAGGCAAGGACGATGATTGTTACCAGTTTTGATTAATCTCTACACTGAAGAAGGAATAAAAGAAACAAAGTACACTAACAGCCGAGGAATAACTTTTCATCAACAGATTTGCGGACGATGTCGCGTTGATGGCTAACAGTGAGGAAAAATCGAGACAGCTGTGAACGGAATGCTACAGTTGCTTAGAAGTAAACTCAGTATGATAATCAAGAAGAGCGAAACAAAAACTATGAGATGCACGAGAGGAAAGAAAACAGATAAACGATGATCAAAATAAGGGATCATCAGGTGAAAGACATGCAGAAATTCTGTTAGTTAGGGAGTAAAATAACAAGCAGTATCAGGTGTAAAGAGGACGTAGAGGACAACGTAGCTCAAGCAAAGAAGTATTCGAAGAAATTAAACCCTTCTTCTAACCGGAAATATTGAGAAAGAACTGAAGAAAAAGCTGATCATGCAAATGTTTGAGTGTGGGGTTGTTAGATGTGAAGTATACAATACACGAGATTAGGGAAACCAAGCTTCGAAATATGGTACTACAGAAGAACGTTGAAAATTAGATAGATGAATAAGGTCACAAATGGGAATGTTGGAAATGACAGGAGGAAAAACAAGGTGTATAATGAAGAGTATTTTAGAGAAGAGATATTGGATGATTGGATACATAATGAGACAAGAAGAATCACGCTAGTAGCTATGGAGGGAATGGCAGACGGAAGAAATATCTAGATGAAAGGCGAAATTTAAGTTATGAGCCAAGTAATACAAAACGTACGGAAGAAAAAAATACAAGAAAATCCGGCTAAGGATAAGTAAGAATGTAAAGAAAGCTGTATCAAATATAAAAAAATGTTGGCCTAAGAAACAGAACGGAAATCTGGTTGTAAATTTTTCTGAACAGGAAAACTAACTTCTATTTTAGTTTCAAAGTAACCGAAACCGATCAATTCAAAACTCTGCACGCATATTTACTGAACATGTCCCTAGTAGGCTAAATTAGGATTTCGAACTAAAATTTGATATTTAACATGGTTTTCTATAACATATACAGTATTTTAACTTGGAGAAACAAGGTGGGTACATTTTCTGAACTTATTGATAGAATAAGATGATTTCCCCCCGTAAACATGAGCTGTAGTAAACTGAAATGTCTATTTTCATATTATATGCTATTCATGTAACATCTTTTTACAGAATTTTGTTTTGCTTGTAGTATCCTGTAACAGAAGAAATCCATTTCTTAAAACGAAAATCAGAAGATTATACAGCATCAATAATTTACAATGTGAATTATTTTAGTATTTACTAAATACTAAGCATATAATCTAACATGCATTTTCAAAAAACTCTTTTTTATTAAACAGTACGTCCCTACGTTAACTGTATATCTAATTTTGTTATGAACAAGTGCTTAGCAACTGAATGGATGTTAGAACAATGGAAACTGTACAGTGCATCATTTCTTAACTATTACAAGAACTACACTGTAGAATTTTAATATCACTCTTAAAATTTTGTAATATAGTAAAACTTGTGAATAATGTATACTGATTGGACATAATTATGTTACAGAGAGCTTACACAAAATTAATTCCTCAAAACTCATATGATGATTGAACGTCACATGTGTTTTTCGATATCACCCTATTCGATATTATAAACTAAGGTTTATAATAAATACCTAGGTACATTAGTAATAAATCTAAATACTATAGGCTAATATCCAAATACTGCACTTCGTACAGTCTTCAAGCTACTGTTAGTGTAAGAGGAAACTCCTTTTTTATAAAGAAACGAAAATATCGATGGAGGATGTGGCTATATGGGTACGTACGGTACTGTAAAGTACCTATACTATAGTTTAGTTAATTTTGTCCTTAAGTACGTGTCATTCCCTTGTAAAAATTTTTCTTAATGTGATTACTGACTGTACTGAAAGTAATGCAACTAGAATATGTAACATTATTATTAAAACAGGTATGCAAATAACCACTTGCCCGGGGCGAGTGGTTCATCGGTTCGGGCGAGTATTTAATATCATACCGAAGGTAAGTAAATGATTTCTATTGTGGGATGTGGGTTAGTAGCTTTTTTCGTGGGCCAGTAAACTTTTGTTGCTCATTTGCACCCCTGTATTAAATACTGACAACGTAGACAGAACTTACCAATCAAGACTATGAATTTCTTCGGGGAAAAGTCTCTAATGGTTGTCTGACATTTATGGCCTATGGACACTGGTTTCCTGTTAGAAATTTGGTCGCAGTATTGAATCATTTAGTATTAGCGTTTCATTAGTATAGAGTTTAATGGTGAAACTGAATTTCCTGTCCATTATAAAGAGGTTAATAAAACGCTTTGAAGCATACAATGCTCTCCGTGTCTATGTGAGGGTGTTCGAAAATGGGACGGTTCTGTCCCATTATGATACATATATTTCTGCTGATACAAAGAAAAATCTGTCTGTATTACGCAGATGTTCGCTATTGAGATGTGTCCATTAGAAGAGGTTTCTCTGTATTTCATAATATTTAAGATGTACTGTAAAATTTAATTTTAAACTTTAAACTTTTTAATATTACCATATTATTGAACAGTTTCATTATTAATAATGTTATCAATGTTTTCTTGCTATTAACGCTATTAACAATGTTCTTATTTTTGTTATTAACAAACTTTTGGGAATGGTTTGGACGTCACATTGCTATCACCACTATAAAAGACTATCTTTAAATTTTTTTAAAAAATCATTAGCATTATTGCTGTCAAAGACTAAACTTTTGCCTACTAAAAATCATCAATTCACACTGGAAGTTAGTAACAAATAGTATTAGCTTTTCATTTATATATATTATTAGTTCTTTGTTAAATTTTCCACATAATATTTTTAATCAAAATAAAATTATTAGTTACAATTCTATAAACTATTGCTGTTTACAAAAATAAGTAATTAAAGAGTATATTTAAGAATTTTGTATTTATAATATTCATTAAGCTGTCTGTTAGTTTGTGCAATATCATTAGAAGTATAAAAGTATCTAGAAGAAACTTGTTCATATATATATAAACTTCTATAATTCATTTTGAAATAATCTACTTAGATTTAAAAATAAACAACATTTAAACTTGCTGAAAAGTTCATACTCACTTTTGCATGTCAACGTTCTACCGTATTTTGACTAAATAAATCAACGTTAATTAGTCAGATTAATGTTAGTTCCGCGCAGTTTACAAAATCACTCACACATTTACACACAGTCACACAGACACACACGCACACAGAAACACACACAGACATTGAGGAGAAAAAGAGCAGGTGCATTCTGTTGCAACGTATTCGTCCGACAGAGCGATCAATACAATCGTACTCTGCTGGCGGAGAGGCGGATATTTTGAAAATTGTTAAAGAGTTCCAGAATGCACGAAATTGAAGTAGGAGCAGAAAACATAATTGAAAATAGACATAACTATTGGGAAACAAAAGAGAAACGTATATGTTGTTCCATTCTTACCTGCCAACAGCTGCTGGATGAATGCGCTCCTTGAAGAAGACAGGTCAAGTGGTCCGAAATATACCCATTTGAAGAAGCAGACGGACAGATTGGCAACAAGGGGATGAAAGAGTTAAGTAAAAGTACTTTTGTTGTCTCGATAGAGAAAGATGTTCCCGACTGGTCGGTCGCCGATACCGTCCTCTGCTTTTACTGCGCATTGGAAGTTCAACCCGTCACTCCCTCTAACGGAGGAAATCGTAACCACAGTCCGCGCCTGTCACGAAAATTTTCACACTCTTAAGAAGGACAGAACAAAAAAAGGAAAGGAGAGTAACGGAAAGTTATCTTTACAACGTGACGATAGATTGACAAATATTTCCATCTTTGTCCGTCGTTTCTTAGGAACAATTTCCACATAAATCTCCTGATGTTTTCATCTCAGTTTCGAGAACTTTCGATTGACAACCGTTGTGAAAGAAACTTGAAGTATGAATTGGGTTCAAAATACATATATATTTTTTTTAAAGTTCAAGTACACCACTACAACATGATGAAAGAACCACCTAAACTGCGAAACCATTCCCTGAGTTCAACAACGACAAAACTGAGCCCGGTTCTTTACCGTATTCTCTTCTATAGGAAATCCAATAACACGTGACTCATGACGTCAATATTTAAAAGAAAGCACTGTGTGGATAGACCGAGAGAGAGGGTTAAAGGGATGGATTTCGAAGAGCCAAACGGGGGGTCACACGGGGGCAGGGGGAACTGGAGACATGGATTGGAGGGTTAAGAGGAGTGAAAGGGGTTAACTTGAACGTCAAACGGAGTCTGCGGCGCTGGATAGAAGCAACAGTTGTGAGAAAGATCTCAGTCCTTTAACACCCCACCCGACCTCACCCCCAATAAAAAAAGAAAAACACGTCGAATGAAAAAAATTTTTCGATTTCTCTACACGAAGAATAAATTGGTATTATTGGTAGTCACTATTGATGTTATTGTGATATATATCCGGTATGAGAGCAGTACTCTCGTGTCACTATGTCCTTCGTCAACTATATAGTATTTGTTACTTAAACTAGTCTTGTGTAACAATAAGATTTTAAAGTTCTGTCTCGTTAGTATATTCTAAAGATAAAACTTTGACTTCACTAAACGAAAGAAACACAAATTAATTCTAACTGATGGTGCAGACCATTAAAGATGAAATTAAAAAAGTAATATAGATGTGTCAATATCCTTTTCGAGGTCAGAAAGAATACCTTTTTCCCCTTAAAATCTAATATGAGGTGACCCAATCCAAATATAAAAAATATGTAGGACCTGAGCCATAGTCTTGCAGTCTGTTGGGGGCAAGGTGCCTCAGTAGTAGAGCACTTACGTCTGGCACGTAGGGTCCTTGATTCAATCTTCGTGGGTTTTCTCAGGGTACTTCCGCTTCTTCCTATATTCTCATTTCACAAATTATTCCAACGTTCACTTGCCTCTTTCATCCGTCTTCCTTAGACTAACAGACATAAATCGTGGGACGTTAAACTGAAAGATTTCATTTTCATTTCTTGCAATCTGTTTCTCTTAGATACGAGATAAAGTGGTGGGAAATACGCTGTTCTCTGCGAGTACACCATCTTCCATAACGTACTTATTAACTACACTGAAATTAAAGGTTAGTTAGGATCTTATGTAAACGTAAGCCTATGCGCTGCACAAAGGACATAAAACGAATATCATCTACATAAAACATAACGAAGTTAAATTAAAACTTTCAGTTTAACGTTCCACGATTATGCCTTTTAGGATAAGGAAGACGATGATTAAGGTACGTGAATGGTGATGGAAGAATTTGTGGAATGTGAAAGTGGGAGGAAACGAGAGTACACCGAGAAAACCCACGGAAACGATGTTGTCCAACACAAACTTACCTGGTCGAGGATCGAACCAGGGATGCCATGCACAAGAGGTAACATAAAACAAGCAAAAGATGGCAAATAAGAGGAAAACCTATCACCATAACATTATACGTAGTATTTTTATGGAGATTTATGATTCGAATGACTAAAGCAGCCCTTCATGATTGAATAAGTATTTATAGGTAATTAAATAACGATAAAATAATAAGTGGAATATATTAGAAGTTTTCACAAGGACGATGTAGAGCCAAAAACAGTTAGATAAATTTACTTTGATTACTCTAATAAAAATTCCTGTTTGTCTACTTTCAGAATTCCAGCTAACAAGGGACATCACCCAATTGTCCGGCTCCGATTTCAGTGAAATTTTTCTAGCTGATAGAGGACATAATTTCACTGAAATCGGAGCCGGATAATTGGGTAATGTCCCTTGTAAGTAACGAGCGAAGGATGAAATTATAATTTTTAAAATGTTAACAAAACTACTTTATATATTTTACAGGGTATTTACACTGTCCATTCGAATGTGTGTGTTTGTGTGTGCGTGTATGTCTCTCTCTCTTTCTTTCTTTCTTTCTCTCTCTCTCTCTCTCTCTCTCTCTCTCTCTCTCTCTCTCTCTCTCTGTGTGTGTGTATGTCCGGGAGAAAACCTCAAGAACCACCTGATGGATCACCAATTTTGGCCAGAATGTAATGGGTCAAAAAAGATAAGAATCTACTTTATTGATGTTTATTGATATTTAAATCAGAAGCGACAGAAGTCAATCATTTCCGATTTAACCGTTGATCACTATGATCTCTATAGATCCAAACCAGTAACAGACAGCGATAAGTAGCCTAGTTTTCTACAATCGATTAAGCGTTCCAGGAATACATTTCTTCTCTATCCTTAAGTCTATACTAAAACCGTGTGTGACAAATCAATTACAACTTTAGAGTAAACACGATAAGAGATAGCGGGAAGAGTTTTCTTTAAATCGATTTAGCGTTCTAATAATGAGTACTATCTTCTCTTTTAACCCTTTATTCAAGCTGGAAGTGACAAATTTATCAATTTGGGTTTCAGTGTTGATCGCTATGGAGCAAAAACTGTAACAGATAAGTGAGAAACGGTTTTCTGCTATCAATTAAATGTCCCAAGAATATATATTCCATCTCCACTCTACACTAATAAGAGAAGTGGTAGAAAATGATAGTAATATAATAATTAACAGAATATTACATCGCACAAACCAAATTCTTTCATGCAATTCATACGTGATATCGGTACTTTTTTAAATCCATATTATTTGTTTTCTGCTACACATCATTTCATCTACAAACTGAATTCAATACAAACAGTCTCAGAAATTGGAACATCTCCAGTATATATATCTCGCGGGCATCAAATAACAAAAATATTAAGAGTCAATGTACAATACAGAGGGGCCTAAAAATGGGCCAGACATGAGATTCCCCCCGCACCCATTTTTGGGGGATTGGGTGTACGTGAAAATTTCAAATGGGAACATAGGTCGAGTGATACCTCGTTCGAAAGAGCTTTGAAAATTGAACAATTTTTGTAGGAAACAATTGTTGATATGGGGCACCGTTTTCAAGATGGCCCGCCAAAATTGTCTTGTATCAAATAACATTTTCAGTACTTATAAATCAGAAACGGCTGCGTAGAAAAGGATGAAACAAACAATGAAAAAGGAAAAAGCGATAGGCAACGTGGAATGGTGTTGTCACGGTGGCCCCAGGACACCCATTATGGGGTCCCGGGACCAATTTGAAAATTTCAAGTGAGAATATAGGTCGAGTGATACTTTGTCTGATAGATCGTGGAAAACCAAACAGATTAGTACAACATTTGTTTTGATTTCGGGCAAGCCTGGCCTCCACGATCTCCTGACCTAACCCAATTTGAAGTTTTTCTTCTGGGGTTATGTTAAGGATCGGGTAATATCCAACGTACCGACAACTACTGGTAATATGAAGGCGCGTATTCAATGTGTGTGCATCCATCACTCCAGAGATGCTACGTGCTGTACGAACATCCCTATGTTGCCGCTTACGAAGGTGTGTGGAGCAGAATAGAGAGCATATCGAGCATCATTTGTGACACGGTAACTATGGAAATTATTTGCTTTACAGTGATTGAAAACGCAATTTTTAACATCGCACATACCCCGTAAAATTATTCGACGTTATTCTACTATTTCACAGGATATTATCTTTTAATAATTCTGTTGAGACAGGCTTGCCTGAATTCAAAACAACTTTTGTACTAAGCTGTTTGGTGCTTCACGATCTATCAAAAAAGGTATCATTCGCCCTATGTTGCAATTTGAAAATTCCACGTACAACCCTCCCTCCAAAATGGGGACGGAGAACCTTGTGTTTCACCCATACTTTAGGCCGTCTGTATTGTACGGTACGTTGACTCTTAACATTTTTCTTCATAGTTTGCGGGATATTGGATTGTAACACTCAATTTGGACACCGCTTTGTATCTGAATATGGAACCATTTTCGGCGGCCATTTTGAAACAGGCTTGCCCGAAATCAAAACACATTTTGTACTAAACTGTTTGGCTTTCCAGGATCTATTAAACAAGGTATTACTCGACCTATATTCTCATTTGAAGATTTCAAGTTGGTCCCGGGGCCCCATGATGGGGGCCCTGGGGACACCGCGGCAACACCATTCCACGTTGCCTTTGGCTTTTTCCTTTTTCATGGTTTATTTCATCATTTTCTACTCAGCCATTTCTGATTTATAAGTACTGGAAATTTCATCTGATAGAGGATCATTTTTGGGGGCCATCTTGAAAACGGTGCCCCATATCAAAAATTGTTTCCTACAAAAATTGTTCAATTTTCAGAGGTCTTTCGAGCGAGGTATCACTCGACCTATGTTCAAATTTGAAAATTTCACGCACACCCCCTCCCCCAAAAATTGGGGCGGGGAAAACCTCATGTCTGACCCATTTTTAGGCCCCTCTGTATTGTACATTGACTCTAAACATTTTTGTTATTTGATGTATAGTTCGCCAGATATTGCTTGTAACACTTATTTTGAGTCACCCTGTATATATATATATATATATATATATATATATATATATATATATATATATATATATATGTAATTAAATCATATAGTGCTACGTGTATAAACAGAAAGTGTCTATAGTGCCTAAATAACTTCTGAAAAGATAAATCTCAATCCAATCTTTATTGCCAATTTCATACAAGGAATAGCTGCAATAAACCAATCAAATGGAGGAAATTTATCCGACAATGAATGTATAACAAAATTTGCAGATGATATTTCAGCAATATTTTACAACGTAAAGTGTTTGACATATTCTGTGCATCATCTTTCGCCAGTCTCCTACATGACACCGAATTCACCGAATAGTTGGTATGAATCTACACTAATGCCTGCTATTTCCATTGACTAGTGTTAAACTACAAACAGTTTAGTAGGCCTATATCCACTCAAAATCGTAACTAGAAAAAAATAACGAAATGAAACATTTGTCATTTTAATATAAAGCAAGAATACATATTAAAAAGTTGCGTACAAAACAAGTGCAGAGAACGTCTTGTCTTGGAAAGTTGTCGTGAAGGTGATTTGTCATCTCGTAGTCATCCTAAGAGATGACTCGAATACAATATTATTCACTGTACAATTGACGATTTCTAGCAAAAAGTATTCTGGCTCCCAACATCCAGACTTCCAGCTTCCACATATTCTTTTGAAATTTACTGCTTTCTGTTTTTACTACCGTCTACATTTTTTTCAAAAATATCTTCAGCTTCGAAATGATACATTTCTCATTAATAATTGGGGTATAAACATTTAGAAACCTTTTAGTTTTGATAGTAGTGACAACAGTAAAGACTACATATGAGGAGCCTAGTATCAAAGTCCGCTACATCCATTTCGCTTAGTTCCGAGTAATCTCGCAAAACGTACAGTGAAGCTCCACACACACGCGTATAAAGCCCCATATTTGAACCAGGTTTTTAGTATGAAATATTAAACTTTTAAACAAAATTCTGTTTCCATGGAATTCCTTTGGATCCAACATAAAACAAGCGATATATAACTCAATTTCGGTTAAAAATGGATTTGGTAGCTTTTGATACTAAACGTCTCATATATTGGTATATTGGACTGGCCTATCAAATATCTTACAGGGTTGAGTATGTAGGGCATTGATATATTCGCATATTAACCGAAAAAAGACTCAATAAATATTAATAAAGAGCGTTACGTGGCTTTTGTTGCTTGTAGCTTTTACCCATAATGATTTCCAACTTGTTGCTGTTCCCCAAAAGTAAAGAGTTAGAGTCTAAAGGTAAAGAAATCCTTGTCTCTATTTGCCTTAGAAAAAAAAAAAACAATGAAACCAAGCAAGATGAGATGTTTCTTTATATTTATACCATATAATGTGATAAAATAAATTCAGTTTACGGAATCAGTCATAAATAGTCATAAATCAGTCATAGGTTACCAACCTTCTTTTTTGGACCTCAAAAATGGTCCAGGCAAGTTCGTAGGAAAACGGAGAAGTGTCATCCTTTTTCATATGGCGTCTAAACTGAATGACGCAAATCAACTGCATGATTGACTGATTTCATTTTGTAATCATATTTGGTTGGTGGGATTTGCTTCCACAATAATATTGAACTGGGCATCTTTCCTTACAAATTTATACATAAATATAGCAGAAAATACTTCGTACTTTAATGCGATTCTAATATGACGTCGTCTACTTATGCTACAGTTTAAGAATTAATATTATGAGAATGATAATATAACACACTAAAAAATACAATGTTTAAATGAAAAGTGATGAAATACAATAGAGATCAGTAGCGACGCGTAATCTCACAAGTAGGGTAGGCCCGATAAACTAATAACACAAATAACTTTTAATGTATCATAAAACGTTTACAATTATGGTCAAAATTTTATTTTCCTAATTGAGTTAAAAAGCTGCCAAATCTATTCATTTTAAAGAACTTTCTTAGTTGTATTTCGAACACTGTTTAGAGTTAAATTTATGTGCATGTATACGTAGTATTTTTTCTGCTGTTCTCTAATTTAACAAGAAAGAATGAGTATTTTATAAGCAAAAGTAGACGAAAAATAGTCTATTATTATTATTATTATTATTATTATTATTATTATTATTATTATTATTATTATTATTATTATTATTATTATTATTATTCAACAAGTATTAACACGAAGGAAAACACGCAATGTGTATTAATCGAATATTCCCATTTAGCTCCAATACAAATATTTCAAAGTGGAGTTAATATTTTATTCTGTCTGGGATTTGCAGAGGGGATGAGAGAAATTTCCTCTTCACATGCTGTTTTCATTTCCTGCATATTTGAAAATGGAGGGAGAGAAGAAGAAAGTACATTCTTACAGTAAGCTGTCAAATTTCTTGGGTAACCGTTTGTTACTTGCATCTCCCACTTTAAAGTAAGTACAATACTGCATTTAATTAATGCAACAGTGATAATGACTTCATTAGAAATATTAATGCCCAGAAGGAACTTCATTTGAATCAACGCAAGGTATTTAATATTGTATTCTATGCAGTGGTATATTTAAGGGTTGGCTTTCGGGCTTAAGCACGCGCCGAAATTTTATCGCAAATTTTTATTGTTTTATGTTTACTGCAGAATTTTCACCTTTCCAGGAATAAAGTTAGCGAAGCCCCTCCCGAAACAAGCAAAGCCCCCGGAAACAAAATCGTAAATACGCCACAGATTCTATGAAATGGAAAACTCAACTAAAATTACTCATAAATATCATTATTTTATAATGTACGGTAGCTTTTGGTAAATTTATACATATGTTTAATATATCAGACATATTCTACAAGCTATTATAGACCAGGCCCCATGTAGGAGAAAATAAGAACTACTTTGAATAACTCCGGAGAGTATATACCGAAATTAAACAAGTTATCACTAATAGAAATACATAATCCTACACAGAAACTTCTTACTCTGTGTTACGGTAGTCATTTTATAACATATTAGCATAAAACTAAACACCCAGAGGCGAGCCTTCGCACCTCCCAACAATGCGTGCAATCTCCAGCAATAATAGCTTCGCTCTCTGAGCAGCATAACACGTAAACCTGTCTAGCGAGATGGTGAGGCTCAGACGGAAGGGTCTCCACATGTTTCCAACCTACTATTTGTTACCGAAAAAAAAACGAAATTTTGAAGTCTTGATTTTATTTTTATAAGAAACAAATATAAAGAAAATATACGGTAGAAAACAGAGTAGGCCCGGCCTCAGAGCCTCATAGATCGCTTCGCCACTGATAGAGATAAATTCCAATTGTGTAAAAGTTACGGAACACCACACTGAACTTACTTGCTCTGATCTCTTACACTAAGCCATGTTATGCTGTAGGTATTAACAAATCATTTATTTATGAAATACGAACAAAGTTACGTCTTCAGGAAACTTCATTCGAAGAGAACTCACCCGTCAGACTTTAAAGTAAACTACTACTTGTTTGGTTTTTAATTAAAAAAGACTTTCATATATTAGGGTTATGAGTTTATTTCTGAAGTAAACAAAACCACATAGTCACATTTGAGGAACTAGTAACAAAATAAATAAATAAATAAATAAATAAATAAATAAATAAAAATACACCACCTTTGCCGACGCAACAGGCGTCGCGACGAGTAATGGTGCAACATTTTTAAAATATTAATGAAATATGAACAAAATTGCCTGAGTCGTTTTAGGGAAAATCGTCCAAAAATCGACTCACATCCGACAGTAAACTAACCCTTGGTGATTTATTCATGAAAAATGACTTAACTAGTACTGTAGTGTTATTAATGAAACGCTATTTATGAAACATGAACCAAGTCGTTAGACCTGTTTTGGAGTTTTGATTTTCATCCTTCAGTAAACTACCTAGCGAATCTTACAAAAATCTTAAGTTTTAAATTTGGTCTCCATACATTAGAAAACGAACACGTCCTTCATACATTTTTTTGTTTAGAAAATATATTTTTCTTTTTTTTTACAGGCAAACAAAACACATACAGTGGTGATTTCAGGGGTGTTTCGGAGGGGAAATTGTCCCCGTAGCTAATAAATTTCCCGTGGGCATTTCTCTGATTGTGACAACTTGGATTACCAATATGTTTGCAGTACAATTTTCACCTCGTTTATTTAAATTTTCCTTCAAGAAAAGTTGTCTGAAATAATCGTTGAACACGTAAACAAATCATACAAAAATTTAATTAATAAATAAATAAATAAAAAGTAAAATAAAATAAATTTAAAAAAGTCTCCATTTATTCCACATCATTTCATTTAACAATTATTATAAATCTGCTCAAATGCTTGTAATATACTTGAGCGTGCCAAAAATTGCCAAATATTAAAATACAATAATTATATTTCTATTAACTTTGCGATGATGCCTAAGGTGATTCTTACTAGTATGCAGGTATTCAGAAATAAGCAGAATATTGAATATCATCATTACTCTGTACAATATCTTATAAGTATAAAAGTTTATAAAGTATAAAAGTTTATTGACAACGTTCACCAAGATTATAACTTCTTCCATGCTTTCTTTATGTGTAGAACGTTGAAATTTGGTTTATATAAATATTGCTCTTTCTCCCTAGTCTGTAGCATAAAATGAGGTTTCATGAAATGTCACCCTTAGAAGGGAAACAGAAGTTTGAATTTTCAGTCGTTTCGTTCTCGAGATCTTCAAACCTATTACGTACAGAACGCTAACTAAAATTTTGTAGAAATTATCATTCTGTACTTTAGGCTGCCAATAAAACTGTACTTTGCAAGATGTGACCCAAAATAGGAAAAAACTGCTGAAATTTTTTCTTTTCTTTGCTGTTTAACAGACCTCCGAAACTAGTAGGCCCTGCACCTTGAAATTTTATACACATGTATCCAAGACTTATAATAAGATGAAATTTTGAGAAGTATGACCCATAAGAGAGAAAGCGCGGGTGGAAAGTATTTTTCTTTTCTAACGCCGTTCTCCAGATCTGTGAAACTATTAGATGAGTCCATCATCTCGTGCTCAATTAACTTGAAAACCTCTTGTGTTCTTATAAGTGTCAACAATTGTACGAATGTTAACTCGTCCCCACATACTATGGCTTCATGCTGCTTACCCTGCACTGTCAGAGCAACTCTATGCGTATCATCCTTGTGATTCGCAAATAAAGTGTAAACCATTTTCATATCTTAAAATACCTTTTTAACTAGAAAACTAGCACAATGCAAATATCAACAGAGAAAATTGTTTGACATACTCTTCAATACTACTAGCTAAACAGTGTTGTAAGAAACAAAAATTCAACATAAATTTCCATTTCCTTTTTCCAAATTGCACTGTATCAGATAATACATAATTCAAATCTACACGTCAAATAAAAACCTACAATTGCACATTCATTATAGACTAAAAATGCTTCAGTACCACAGATATCCAAACTTCGGGGGACGCTAGAACAGTAATAACGTGAGAGAGAAGGATGGGGTAATACACATCCAAATCAATTACTGTCAAATGCTATAATAAGACTTATTTTGAATAGACACAAAGTTGTAAGAAATTGAAAATTTGAATTTTCTCATCGTTCATAATTTCAGTACTTTTTATGTATTAGTTCTAAAGTAACAAGTGTGTTGCACGATAAAGAACTCACCTTGTATATATGAATCGCCATATCTTAGTAATAATTCATTAATATATGGTATATTGCTTCCATCATTTATGATGATAACATGTATCAATCTTTGGCTTACCACACAGCTCTAGTACATGCTCTCAAATAATATTACTATTACTATTTATTTGTTGTGGTTAGTATATTCTACTTTTCCGAGGAGCTCCTCCGTGGCTAAACGGTTAGCCTACGCGCCTTTGGCATGGGAGACCCGGGTTCTATTCCCGGCGGGAGCTCATGTGGTTCGGATTCCACGTTAATCAGTAGGTCCACGTCTCATATAGCCTCGCTGCTGAACGGGACGTTAAATCCAAAATCAACTCAACTCAACTCTACTTTTCCGAGACCGTAACCATTTGCAGAATACAGGATAAAACTACATAGAAAGCAATTTATAATTCTTAACTTAGAAATTTTCTTCTGTGAATCAGGTGGTTTTACCCATATACTATATTAAATCATCAAATATTAAAACTGGAATTATAATCTTCCACCTCGTCTGTACAATACTTTAATAACTGTATTGCCTTGTTGACAATTAAAGAGGTGATGAGTGGGATGGATTTAAAATCTTTTACTTAGGTGTCATGTGAGAAGTTCAAAGGGACAATTCCCCCCCCCCCTCTCAGCATGATTAATACATGTAGTTTAATCAATTGCATACTAATAAAAAGCGGAAAAATCTTATATCGGTGGATAAACTTACTCTTCGCAAGCAAAATCTGAAATGACGCTGCTATTTTTAGTGCAAAAACAGAACTTTCTTTTTTAAAAGAATAATAATTTCAATTTTTTGTTGCCTAATTAATCCAGATCTGCAGTCTGATTTTAATTATATAAAATTTCCGACAACGAGTACTTATACAATGTACTATAACAAATTATTATCTGAAATTATGTAGGTGAGGCTGAAAATAGTATTTTTACGTGAACTATAACAAGAAATGATTCAATTATTAAGCATATGCATAATTTTGTTTGAAATGTAATTGTTTACAAGTATGAAGCAATATTTTTGTTTTCGTTTCTGCAGTTACATTTTAATTAACTGATTATATATTTGAAAATAGTACAAATTCTCTAGAGATTTAAAATTTTACTGAAGTAGAGGTGAAAAATAGCTTTAGTTGCTGACAAAATACAATTTGTAATTAAGATATGTAGATCTATCATTTAAAAGAAAATAATATTTGAACATTGCAGATTTTTCTATACAGATATATATTTATGTTAGAATAAACGAAAACCTAAATCTTTAACGTCCCAATTCAAAATGTGGACATCAAAATGTATAAAGAAACGGAAAGACTTCGCACGATGTTGTACACCGAACCCACACGGCCTAGGATCAATCTAGGATCAATTGAACCAAATATGAGAATTCTGCTATTTCTTTCAATTTATTTTATTTGGTCATATAAAGAGATGCAAAAAAACAGGCTTTTTGGGACGAAGATTTCTTACGATATAATCCCAGTTATTAAAAAAAAAAGTTTCACTTTCTTGCACATTTTATGACTTTCTTGCTCAAGTATAATTTTTGTTT
The DNA here is from genome assembly GCF_964235325.1 of Thermobia domestica. Classification (NCBI taxonomy): domain Eukaryota; kingdom Metazoa; phylum Arthropoda; class Insecta; order Zygentoma; family Lepismatidae; genus Thermobia; species Thermobia domestica. The sequence continues at coordinate 98,920,506 of NC_137468.1, forward strand.
CCTTGTAGTGGCTTCTACAATTAAGAAAGTGCCTTTACAACATTCAGTGCTTTTGAATCCTCTGCTCAGTCCAGGACTGGCTGGATTGATTCGTTTTCAAATTGTATTGAACTGACATTGAATTTGTTACCAACAAGTGTACTTATACAACCACCATATCCCAAATGTCGTTTCGTTTGTCTAACCTTCCTGGTGGAGTATCTAGAAGTTATACACCTTGATATACTTATGTGTTTTATTGGTTGCCTAAAAGCAGGTAAAGAGAAAGTACCATAAACAAAGAAACCAGATACAAAACATGGTTTTAAAAATCTTGTTTTCCTTGCATGTTCTCCGTTCGGGAAACATTCTATCCTTAACTTCAGAGAGTTCAGTTTACTAAATGAAAGCTATAAGTGGCTATTTTGGATGTTATGTTGATTTAACATTATTATTCATAGAATTTCTTCTTTCTTTACTATTATATAGTATCAAAATTTTTGAAACAAATAATTTGTGGAAAATGTTTTAAACGCTCTCTCGTTCGAATTTAAGCGGTTTAATAACGGTTGTATATAGTTATAATGAAGTTTTAATTTATTTATAAATTCTAAATAATTTTATTCCTTGAAATCTACTATTACATTTTTAGAACAGTTGTTGCTAACAGTATTAAACTTTTTAGTAAAACATTTTCGTTGTTAAATGTCAACTTAATAGCTCTATAAACAATTCGTTGGAACTAGAATGCGTTCACCGACTTGCGCTTTCTCTGTTTTAACGAATGACCTATTTTCTTTGATTCGTGATTTCTTTTAGGATTTTCTCTTCAGAATACAGTAATTGCATGCTTTTTCGTGTTATAATTGGAAAACGAAGGTGGATCACACTATTATCTCTCCACTAATCTTGAAATAGTGTTTAAAAAGTCCAAAATTTCCAGACAAAAAATCCACAAAAAACTGCTTTTCTAAAAAAAAAAAAAAAAAAAAAAAAAGTTTTCCCACGGCCCGTGCATCTCTAGTCATATTTTACCATATAACTTACGAAAATGCATGTTGTATATGGGTCTGAATTATTGTTATTCTGTGAAGATTGCTATATATTAGAGTGTCAGTGTCAACTATCTACTTAAATCTTAAGACTGGTTTCTCACAGAATATTGCAAGAGATAGAGACCAAGTGAAATGAAAGGAATATTAAATTGATAATAGAGCAATAAAGAAGTTTTAATTTCACTAACTGTTTACACCAGAGTGAGTATGAAAAACTCTGATTGAGATACGAAGTAAAGAATCTTAAATGGTCAGAAAGATAACATGGAAAAGGCATTTATATTGTTTCTCTGGTAGCTTAAGAGTCAGAGGGTCCTCGAAGGCTTTTGCTCCACACAACTTGCATTAAGCAGAAACGAGTAGCAAGTCACTAGGACTGGAGTGTATTTGGCTGAATACAATATTTCTTTCAATGTAATACGTGGGAATGGAATCCACATACCGTTCATATTTCCTTGTCTGAAAGTTTCATGTATCTAACTCTATGGCCTATGAAACCTGGATGTCCAAAGCCGTGTTCACAAAGTTCTCCATTGATTTCTGTTCTTGTCTACGTGGATCCAGTTTCTACCTTTTATTCTTATTTATACGAGATATCAACCTAATATTGTCATATCTGCGCCTGGGTCTTTCTAATGGACATTTTCCGATTGGATTTCCAGTAAAAACTTGAAAGCGTTCCTACTTCCTTCCATTTTGGCTGCATGACTTGCCCACCTGAGCCTCCTAGACTTGATGACCCTAATAGCGTTTGGTAAACGGTATAAATTATACAGTTCCTCATTATTAAGTTTCTGAAATTCCCCATTCTTCTTCTTCTTGGGTCCGAATATTCGTCTCAAAATTTTGTTCTCAAAAACTTTCCGTCTGTGTTCATCCCTCATAGTAAGCAACTATTTCGTAACCATGCAGCACAACAGGCATGGTTATAATTTCATATAATTTAAGCTCCAAATTCCTCGACAGAACACGCGACGACAGAAAATCTTGAGCTGAATATTAACATATATACCTTGCTTTCAGTCGACATTTAATTTCTAAGTGGATGTAATTTTGGCCGGTTTCACGTATCTATCTAATAGAACCCATTCAATTCTAACAGTTGGTGTTTTGTACCCAAGCCAGATTTAAATTATTTACATGAATTGAAGTATAAAATTTAAATATTCACAAATTACAATAATTCTGGGGGGTTTTAATTCTGATACACTATAGTTTACATTTTAAGAGAATATAATAATATTGAAGACAAAAGTATATGATTATGAATCATCATAACATACTGTTGATTTTTAATCTAAAACAATAAGAAAATTGAGTTTTTTGACTTACGTTTGGAACAAAACATGATATTAGGGATGCCCAGAACTGGTTTCTGGTGGAATCGGTTTCCGGTTCTGAACGGATCCGGTTCTAGAAGATCCGGTTCCGGAACCGGGTATTCGGATCCAGACCTGGAACCGGTTCCTAAGATTCGATTCAGGAACTGAGATTTTCAGATCCAGATATAGAACTGGTTCCGGAACCGGTTCTAAAACCCGGATCTCCAAGAACCGGTTCCGTTGGGACCGGAACTTTGTGGCCATCCCTACATGATATTTGTAAATTCACGTTGAATATTTGTTGTTTGTCAACTGTAGTTTCACACAGCTAAATTACTAAATTATTTTCTGTCCTCAAAAATATTGAAAATATGGAAATATGAGCATAAAGTTTGACGAAAGAGTTTGTATATTGCAACGACTCGGTACAAGAATCCCTAGAAATAACTAGAGAGCTATCTAGACTGCAAAATCTTAATTTATGTTTGTTATCCAATTCTGAATACGTCACACAATTTTGAAATTAAATGAGATTAATATTGTGTAGTATGGTATTTCTTGTTATCAAATCATGCATTACTTTTTTACCAAAGAGATGTGTTTTTGTTAAGAATCATGATATTCACATTTTCCCAAATCTAATTCCAATTGTGATTTAGATTAAACTTTAGGGTTCTCTGCATCACCATCACTGAAAGTTGTACAGATTGATACATATTTTTGACTCTGAATCACTGTGCCTCCAGGCATAAACGGTTACCGTTAATACACTGAATAGGAATTCTAAATCAAACTTTTATATTTATGTTACAGTATTTTTTTTTAAAAAAATAAACATTTCTATATGTATCGAGACTATTGATTTTTAAGATCAGGGTAGCTAGGACTGTTTTATGGAGGACCAATGAGGGAGCTATTGAAATTTTGAAGGGGTTATTTATATAATATTAAGTACACACGTAATTCTGTGTGTGTTTATTAAGCAGCCTTGATTAATTAGAATAGAAAGTTTAGCACTAAGGATGTCCTAAGTTTGAAACCCGTCTATTATCCCGATTGAGATTTTCCCAGTTTCCTGGTGAAGTAAGGAAATCTTATTACTTATCAACAAAGTGAATATACTTTTAATACAACCTTACAATCCACTATTTTTAATTATCAGCAATATGTCCACTACTGAGAAGAGGTTATATGACGGCAGTCCGAGTAGGGTAGCGTACATAACGTACACTTTATTTATTTACTGAAAAGATTTCACATACAGCGGAAAGCCATTTTACATAAAACATTAACAGAACACAAAGATGGATGTTTATGGCATAATGGACATTCGTCTGGTGGAACTGTAAAATCACTATCAGGAAGTCTGGTATTAAAATTCGAAACTTCTGGCTCTCAATTATGACACACCAACGCTAGCCACTAACCTAAATTCGCTCAGTAAATGTTATAAAATTATTTTCCTGCAATTATTCTTGTAAAATGTTTATTATTTTAATCATCAAAGGGTGAATTTTCTACTTGAGAACTATTTCTACTATACTTTTAATCGACAACCAATAGTTTACGTTCATCATTTGTGTCCATTTTTTTTTACATGTTATGTACTTGTAGAGTCTCCGCTATTCTGATTAAATGTTTTATTTTTAGTAATATTTCATTAAAATTTGTTAATTGAAGTTTTAAATATTTAACAGTTTACCTTTTCGGTTATGACAACGACTATAAATAAAGTTTCCTTGTTTTTTTTTAAAAAAAACATCTTTTTAATTTTAAAAATTTTAAACATATAAATCTGAATTATTTGCAAATGTTAAAAAAAATCTAGGATAAAGCTAATAAGTAACAACCTTCTCTAAAATAAAATATTGTTATTTAACGAAAGGGCAGAGACGTTTAAGAAAAATAAAAAGGTTTACTGCAAACTATGAGACTTCAACTGATGATCATGGAAAAAAGTTAAATACGTAGAAACTACACGCTAACCAACTACTTCACGGAAGTGAGATGGAGTTTTTTGGTTTCGTGTTTCATTAGCACTTCGCGTATTTTGTGACTTCTTTGTATTTAGTCCCTTGTTTACATATAAAATGTTTAGTATCTATTCATATTAGGACTTTGCCATAAGTATAATAACTAACATTATGAGATATTTACGTTGTATTTCAAATAAAGTTTAAACTTCCCTTTCTGTTTGTAAATTTTGCTGCGAATTTGCCACGTTTACAAAAAAGAAACATAATTTGGTGATGAAAATTTCGGAGAATTCTTTTTTAAGTATAACTTCCTCATTTTTTAAAAGAATTTTCTTAAAATAGCCTTTTGGAAATATGTTTTTCTTTCTTTTGCCCATTTCCAAGACGACATATGAAATTATCTTTCATAAAGAAGAGAGTAATTTATATTTATTTGATTTCTTGGTCATAAGTGTACAAAAGAAGGATACTGAGGGTTATGATTGAGAATGGGAAATGAAGTAGATGCACACGCACTCTTAGATTGTGATCTAAATATTGATACAGTTATACACACAGAAAAACCTCGAAGGTTAAATCTATTAAGACAAAATAAAAGACGAATTTAGACTTACCGTGGATATGGCTCATGCTGGATAGGATTCCATACACAAGAACAGTCTACAGATATTCATTGGATATGTTAAAATAATATATTGCAGTGGGATATGAAACTAATACTAGACTTTATTTGGCATTAAACAAGAAAAAATAATCTGATAAAATTAACGGAAATAATTTACTTCTGATTTAAGGGGGAGAACCGCATTTAGAATCCCTACTCTTCCTTACTCTAAATGAATTCACCAGCTTTCATAAAGGTTAGTTAAAGCTTGGGTTGTTAGATTATATAAACCGTTCTGCATATATGAAGGATTAAGAGTGGTCTTCATGTATAAAGGCCTTTTACAAATTTACCTCGTCTCCATGCCTGAAAGTAGTAATGCTGTATTTATGTGTAGCAATATTGAAACTTTTTTTTAGGAAAAAGAAACACTACAGCAGAATTAAAATGTTTTATCCTCGTGTTAATCTGTAGAATCTAATAATGACCTTTAGCACCCGAAAAAAAAACTGGACCGTTGTGTAAAGCTAATAAATGATTGAATCTCAACAATAGGATTCCTGCTGATTGTTGTATCCCTGTATTTTGCATCATTGTTTCTAGGCTAATCCGTTTGAACCGCTCCCTTGTGTGTCTCTCTCTCTGTTCCCCCTTTTTCCTTCGTTCCCCGCTCGTGAACTTTCCCGTCTGTCCCTGGTATTCAGTTAGCTGGCTGGCTTTGGACTTAAAACACATAGTGACCATCCTCCACCATTGTCCCTCTGCATAAATAACTTCAAAAGCACAGGCTGCCATTACAAAAGACAGACACGACACAGGGGAATATATAATTTTCTATTTTTCACTCTGTATTCATTTTTTTCTGTACCGTCGTGGTACCTTCCCACTCCACACTTCTTCAAATATATGATATTTTATTCTTTCCTCTTTTTTAAAATATAAATTTAAATATATGAAAACAAGGTTAGAGAATGTAGAAACAAAGTTTTTTTCCTTTTAAAAAGCACAATTGAAAACTAGATGATGATGATATTGTATTATCTGTTTGAAAGAGAGACTTGATGGTTGAAACAGCATAGTTCTGTTGACCCTACTTTGTACATCATCGCAGATGCTCTATAGCAGTACTTTCTAACCCTCTCCTTATGGCGATATCCTACCAGTATATACACAGTTTTACACAACACCCACTTACTGAAATTTGTCATGAAACAGGTACCATTCTAACAGGCATTCTAACAGGGTGTTAACTTTATAGGGATTTAACAAATATAATACAGTAAACAATACAAAACTTTATATTTACACATTCTAAATAATGTTGAAAAGTTGTATCTTCATGTGACAGTTAATTGACATATTGTTTTCGTGAGCGATATTATCTTATAGTTTGATGGCGAGTTAAGACTTGAAAAACTATAGACCGACAGCGCCAATACACAGCATTACTTAGAGATGTCTAGTAACATCACTGAATGTTACTCGCACAAAATTGCAGAAGTTACGTAACATCTCGATCACATAGTTGATGTGCTGAGCGGAAAGAAGGGAATTTAGTATTACGTTATCACAAGCTCTTCCTTCTATAAACCTTACAAAGCTATGCTATGCACAAGTATCGGTAGTCTTATAGAAGGCTTTGTCCATCCGCCCCTCTGTCGGCAGGTATCAGAATAAAAATGGTAAGAGATATCGATATGCGATTCTCTGCAATTGATTCAGCGTCTCAAGAATGGGTTCTACCTGTTCCGTTAACTCTCAATTCCATCCCGAAGTGGTTGAGATTAATTTAGTCATTTTCAGTTTCAACGTTTACCACCGTAGAACGGAAACGATAACATGGCAAGAAGTGGGCTTTTGCAAACGATTCAAAATCTCAAGGTAACGTACCAGGGTTCTCTAAATTTTTGGTTTTTCTGGTTTTCTGAATTTTATGTCCTACGTATCTGTCATTAACCTCACAAACTATGTAATTGAATGAGCGAGTTATGAGCGTATTGGCAAGGATCTGTCATGAAAATCTTAGCCGACGGAACATTTCCCATCCATGTGTTCCTCAAACCTAGTAGTAGTAGTAGTAGTATTAGTAGTAGTAGTAGTACTACTACTACTACTACTACTACGAATAATAATAATATCAATCTAAAACCCTATTAGAAACAGTTAAACAATAATAACAGCTTGCTGGAACAGGACAACGTTAAGCAACGAATTTTACAATATTATTTACATTTAACGCGGGAAAATGTCCAAATACAAATTGATAGATCTTAGTATACTGGACAAAATTATGGTAATAGCTCATGCGTAGTTCTCAGGTTATTTGCCAAAAAAAAAAAACTAATTTCTTTGCAAACCTAGAAATTTATCCCATACAGGATAAATGCTATTTATTGAAGTGCATGCTGATACTGAAATATCAGCTCAACAACTGTAACCATATCAAGATGACACTATTCAATACAGTTAATTACGTATAGCCTAAAATTATCATTTAAATTGAATTTTGTGTTTAATTCGAGTATTGTTCAAAGTATTGTCATATAACACTGAAGAAATGATAACTATTTACTTTATTATCTGCAAAAGAGGTGGCAACTTTATCTGCACCGTACTTTAAGTTATTTTACTTAATACTGCTGTTCCATATCCACCAGCTTCATATGTACTACCATCGAAAATTTCCAATGAAGTCTGATATTATACTTACGTGGTTGCTATAATCTAGCAACAACATGAACGAAATTCAAAGCCTATATTAATAAAAATATAGTAACATAATTGTACTAATCTATTTTTACATCTCCCAAAACTACAATATAATAAACAAGAATAGGAACTAGAAACTACTTCATTTTATAAACCAAAATAAATGTAACCACATGTTTAACTAAATTTCCTTTTCGTTTTCTTCTAACAGTTACTATCTAATACCTGCATGATTTTTGTCATGAATGCTACAAACACATCTCTACAACAGATATGATTAAGGGTAAATTATCATGGTAGTGTATAAGAAAATCAGTAAAAAACGAACTCTTTTTGCGCTAAAATGTATCTCGTTCGTTACCAACAGTAACTGACATTTTTTTTATTTTGATTCAAGAAATTAATTACTTGTGTACTGTATATGTAGCAGGGCACGCTGTTTACTCGCAGACAGTATCTATTGCTATTCGTGTTTCGCTAAGGCTGCCACATATTTCTGTACTTCACAAATGTGCTGCTTGTAAGTCAACAGGCCGGACATTACAGTCATAAGCAAAGGATTTAAAATTAGGTATTAGATTTCTGGGCTTTCGGCATCTATGGCCGTGTTAGCACGTCACACATATGGTATAAGGGATGACGTCCCTTGGCGATCACACTGCTTGGGGAACTGGGGAAGAAGAAAGGAATGGGGAAGAAGAGAAGTGTCCTGGGACTATTATATTAGGCACTATCCTGTCATTTTCCTGGTGTTACGCAAAGGAAAAGGTTCACCAAGTAGACATCACCAAAGGTTCACCAAAAAAATAAAATAGAAAAAATATCATGTCCTAAAAACAAAACACTAAACAAAACTCTCATAAACAAATAGCAAATACACCAAGCCTATTTGCTAGCCCTGCTGGTCTTGTGGCTATCATGCGCACATTTGGTGCACGAGGTCTCAGATTCGATTCCCGGTAGAATAATATTAAACGCGTTGCGATGGTTCGTATTCTACTTAAAGTAGATCCACGTCTCTTATAGCTTCGGTGATGAAATGGAGTACAAATTTCAAACAAACAACAAACTTACAGAAAAAAAGTACACAACAGTAACCCTCAAATATACGAGAACAATTTTACAAGAAAAATTATTAGCTCGAAAAGTACGAGAACAATTTTAATAATACTAATAGCATTATTGCACGGGGTGTCCACATGAAACCTCCCTGATTACAAATATTAATTGCATGGAAACTATTAGTGCCAGAGAATAACGGTTTGCGGCATCTTGAAGAGCAACTCAAACAGTGTTTTGTTGTTGGTTGTTAATTGTTATTATTTGTTGCAGGTGTTCTGTAACAAAGTTTATATGAATTTATGCTATTTGTTGCAGGTGTTCATGAACAACAGCACAATAGAGAGCGCAGCGTGTGGTGTAGCTGGCTGAGACTAAATCATCAATTATCCTGCATTTTAATCAATGCCAACGGAAAGTACCAACGGGACCCACCAGACATCAAGACCATTAAAACATGGTTTGATAAGTTTTTAGCCACGGGGAATGTCAACCGACATCCTGGCTCGGACAAAGCACGAACGTCTGAGGAAACTATAGATGAGTTCAGGGAGGCCTTCACTAGAAGCCCAACAAAGTCAGTTTGCAAGCATCACGCGAGCTGAACATAACATATTCAATGGTCCATAAGGAGCTCCACAAAAGACCGTGTTTGTATGCACGTAAGGTGCAAATCGTTCAGGCGCTACAGCTCGTTGACCTACCAAAACGAACAAGGTCTTCAATGAAGATTCTGGAATGGATCGAGGATGAACTCGATTACTTGAGGAGGGTGATTTTCAGTGATGAAGGAACCTTGCACACATCAGGCAAGGTAAATCGTTACGATGTGCACATTTGTGGTTCCTAACCCACTACGTTGTTCGTGAATATGTCAGAGAGAGCGAGAAAGTGAATGTCTTGTAGAGGTCTGCACGGGCTCGGACCTACAAAGCATATATTAATTCGGGCCCGGGCCGGGCAGGGTCGTGAATTTTTAAATGTGCAACATATAAATATTTCTCGGGCTTTTCGGGCCTAACTTTGTAAATATACTGTACAACGATATATATTCAACCGTTCCTTCTGGAGAACTTTTAAAGCACAACTGCAAAATTAAATCTCTAATTGCTGTAAATATACAATTTTGCATTAATTATTAACTTTCTGTAATCCGGGCTTATTTCGAGCTCGTTTGATTATCACTCAGACCGGGCCGGGCCCGGGCTAAAGTTTCCGGTCCGTGCAGACCTCTAATGTGTGGTGTGCTTTGGGACGCGACAGGATTATCGGACCATTTTTGTTCATGGAGCACACAATAAGTGATCCCGTTTATTTGAACATGTATAAACACTTTGCTTTTCCACAGATACTCCCTTTGCAACCAAACGTGATATTCCAACAGGATGGTGTCCCACCGCACTTGTGTTTATATGTTCGTAGGGCTTTAGACCGAACGTTTCCACAACGATGGATTGAAAACGATGGACCCAATCCTTGGCCACCGCGATGTCCCGACATAACCCCTATGGATTTCTTACCTATAGGACTATGTCAAAGATAAAATCTACGCCACACCTGTGTGTGATATTCCTGCTCTTCGTCACAAAATTGAAGAATTCATCAACTCAGTCACACCGAACAAGCTACAGAATACATGGCTGGAGACTGAATATCGACTGGACATTCTGAGAGCTACTAACGGGGCCCATATAGAAGTGCATATATAGACAGAAAACTGTTTAAGTTGTTCTTTAAGATGCCGCTAACCGTTATTCTCTGGCACTAATAGTTTCCATAGTTTCCATGCAATTAATATTTGTAAAGAGGGAGGTTTCATGCGGACATCCTGTATATTGGTTTGAAACGATCGGACTTGAAAATAATGAAATTAATATATAAGATATAGAAAAATTAATACTGGACATATACAGAATGGTGAAAAAACTTTCTGGAAAGTTAATAATAAAGGAACAAGCATGGAGATACAGTAATATATCTAGATATTTAATAGTCCGTATACTAACTCAGATGATGGTTAGTTATATAACTTTTGAAAATAAGATTCAAAGATACTAAGCCCATTATTTCCAATGTTAATTTTGTGTGACATGAGATTGCGGGAAACAAACTCACTCGTAACTATCTTCCTACGCATGTTACTCAGAATGAAAATAAATATCCAACTGAATACTTATTAAAAATATAGAAATGCTCGTTTAGATTGCTTTTCACATTAATTCTGTATTTATATTCTGTGAATAATCGACAAATTAGAGGAGTCAATGTACGAAACAAGGAAATTTCATATAATTGCTTTTTTCTTGTTTGTATGTAAGTTCTATTTTTATAGTTTTATGAATTGTTCTTATGAGTCTCTGGCTACGAAATTAAAAACTGAAAATTTGCTGTGATCATAACATTGCAATGCTTACATATATACATATCAGCGATCCCGAAAGCTATGGATTGGACACTAATATCGACCTTTTCGACTTTTTAACCTGTTATCTCCTTTTCAGTTCCACCCCACCCCTTATCCGCCATATGAGTTAATTTGGATTTTAACAGCATTAGGATGTCGCTATTCATCTCAGCGACCTCAAAATTCATAGATTAGACACTAATATAGGTCATTTTCGAGTATACGATGGTATTTTGTAGGCCATTCTCTTTCCACCCCCACCCCATTTTAATAGTAAATAAATTTGGGCATCAGAAGTATCACTATTCATCTCAACGATCTTGAAAACTATATTTGGATACTAATATCGGTCATTTTCGATTATTTTTACATGTCACTCCTTCTCCATCCCTTTCCAAAAATGTTAGAAATTTAAGTTAGCCCAGGTTACACTCGTGTTCTGAAAAATAATCAAAATTGGTGAAATGTTCTAGGAGGGCTTAGCAAACATCGTTACATTAATTTTTGTTATAATGTTCTATGATTATGCCTTTTAGCCTAAAAATGAACAACAATAATGAAATAAATGATGGAAGTACAATACATAGCACTCGTGCCTTGAGTAGAATTCGAATCTGCGACAGACAGGTCTGATCTTAGAATGCCTTAAATAGTTAGATCATGCCAGCCAAAGCAATGGCATACACTACCGGGAATTAAAAATAACGCTTTAAAAAGGCATCAACTCTATGTGTCACACAAGTGAAAGTGTGAAATAATTACACTTACCGCTTTCTGCAATGTAACTGTGCTGCGAGGGCGTAGCAGAAAGTCTATAAATAATATAGCATGGGTCTACTATGATCGTCCAGATCGGATGCGACACAAACATATAGAAAAAACTCACCAACGGTGATTGAAGAACTCCAGTGTATGAGATGTACAATAATAGACCCAAGATAACTGAGAGTGCAGGTACTCACGCCGGCCTAGGAAGCAAGGGAACATCGTATCTGTTCCTGAAATGTGGAATGCTGCGTGCTATATGAGATAGTGCGTTATTCCGTTGGAAAGTGGCCTCATCGATGTACCGTTGCCTGGTCAAAGACCCGTTATGTGTATCAAAAACAACGGGTCTTTGACCAGGCACTTACTCACGGAACAACGTGCAATAACGCAGAACTGGTGTAGCATTGCATAAAGCAGGCAATACCGCTAGACACGAAAGTGACCAAAGTTATACTCTAGATAGAAGCAAGATTCGTCCGAGATGAAAGTGATTCGTTCGGCTCAACGTGAGCAGCGTTCGCGCATCATTGCAGTTTCACACATATATGCTATGTCGTCGCGTCGAACTGTGTGCATTGTCACTGGTTGATACAAACAATTCCGAATTCGTGCGCCCATCGTAAAGATGTATAATTTGTTATAGGCAGTGCACACGAACGTTATCATCTCGGTCAATATTACGAAGTGGCCATTAGGATTCTGCGTGATGTGGATTGCACTGCTGGAACAATTGATTCCATCTTTGCATCATTGTGGCTGTGTTCAGGTTAATATGGGAACCAACGTCACAGGGAGGTAATTTGCGATATGCCACAATTCTTTCGTCACCGTAGACAAAACACCTGCTGGAATTGGTGTAGTATTAGATAACGAGAGCTGTATTGCTAAACATAAATAAAGATGAAAAGGTAAATACCGTCAATGCACGCCTAGACGCAGTGGAGAACATTTACTGTAATGTGAATATTTTAAAATGTAAAATGTTGAATTAATAGATATTCGATTGGGACTGTAGGTGCACACTGAGTGTTTACTCACTCTGTATATGTAAGTGTTTTACTAATAACGAGTGATTCTACATAAACGATCCATTTCGTTGAAAAAACTTATTGTTTGAAATTCCTATTCACAATACTATTACTTGGTACGTATAAAAGTTCACTTAGAATGAAAGTTGGAAAATGTTAGACATACAGTTCGACATGTCTACCCTTTAATGTATTCCTCCCTCCCCGAACTGTTTATAATGCACTGAAACGCTGTATAGTACGTGGTGTGATGTTTTCTGCTGTAGCCTGTATCTGTGTTTCAAGTCATTCACATTTCTCACCTTCGTCAGGTACACGATTGATTTGACGAAACCCCAATCAAAAAAGTATAAATATATGACATCTGGTTATCAAGCGACCCAATCCTCAGCCAATCAATCTGTTATTTTTTTTAAAAAAAAGAAATAATATTAAAAGTTATCATTATTGAGGACCCATTCATGCTACAATAACCTAAACATGACAACCACGATTTCAAGGAAATGGATCATTTATATGGAATCACCCTGTTTATATAATGAACTCAATTAAGCAAGCACTACTGTGAAAATGAATTAGAGATGCTTCATAGTTTTATGAGCATCATTTATAGGTCTACCAGGGTGTATCAAAAGTCAGGGAAATAGGCAAACTGCGATATGGGTACAGATGCAAAAACTGAAACAGAGGAAAGTTGATGGTTTCCCATATAAAATTGGAAATTTTTTTTCAATCACACCAGAATGGTAAGACGCCCTATTTCAAACAAACAAAACAACGTTTCCAGTTCAGAGACTGAGTGAACGTATTAGCACACCATAATGAAAATGGGAACATGCACCTTTTGTGTGAGGGAACCTAGAACAATTTGAAATCATTTTCCAATAGTGCTGTACTTTTAGAATGATAAAGGACCAAGGAAACAGTGTTCTTAACTGGCGAAGTTGAATTTTCATTTAACATGGGACAAATTACCAGCATGGTACCCGAGTAGTTGGTGCGATTGGAAAATCCCACTGTTTTAAGTGAAAACCAGATATTTCTATCAAATTTTAATCTTTCCATTTTTTCGTATTTTTACTTATAATGGTGTTGGCCTATGGATCGGAACTTTTCATATATCCTGTACATACAAATACAAAACTTAGTTTAACGTCCCACGATTAGGCTAAGGGAGACGAATGATTAAGGCGAGTGAATGACGGGAGAATTTGGTTGATTGAAAAGTGGGAGGAAACGGGAGTAACTCGATAAAAACCACGAATACAATGTTGTCCACCACAAACTTACTTGGACGGGGATTGACCCAGGAACTCACACACCAGAGATAAAGGCTCTACCACTGAGTCAGAATGCCCTCCTAAACATGCTTTCGAATAGAATCTGTGACTTAAAATAATTTTATAATTTTATTATGTTGACTGACAATAATTGTAGTCCTTTGCCATGGCAATTGCTTAAAATAAATAAAATTAATACGATTAGTTTTTTAATTAATGCATCGAACAGAGTAAACGAACTGCGACATATGTATATCAAATATTGACTTATAAAATTGTTAAAGTGTAGGAAATTAGAGGTTATACGATGGTTAAAATGTAAGAAATTAGAGGTTTCATTTAATTATGACAAATTCATTTAAAGTTTAATGAGTTCGTATCCTTATTACAAATACTTCCCTCCAGTTAGTCTCAAAGCTAATGTCAAGACCTTCCCTTCTTTCGTGGAACTTTTCGAGTGTAATGACCTATTTCATGGCGATAGAACTGGATGATAGAGAAAGTTGCAAGACTGGAGGAAGATCATCGGAACATTCATTTCTAATTAAGCGTCCGGAATTAGTTTCTTTTTTCTTTACGAAAAGTTGACAGTGAAATCAACAAGAAAACTTCCTTCTCTATACAAGCTTTTATCCTTTAGACAAACTTGAGATGCAGGAATTCGTGTCTCTCATATGTTTTTCTTTTGTATTACTATAAGTAGTGTGACGGTAAAAGAATAGGTCTCTCGCCGTTACGAAAAGATACTCCTTGTTAAGTGTATTTTGCTACACACGTATATACTAGGGTGGAGCGAAAAAAAAAAATCAGATTTTCGAGTATCAAACTCTAATAAGGCTCAAAAGTTACGTATTTGTTCCCTAATCAATAAAAATAACGAAAAAAATCACACTTTGGATCTTCAGTTCGCGCAAATGACCGAAAGTTTGAAAACTGAGAAAAAAACACTACAATTTATCTTTACACGAAAATATCTGACTTTCGAGTATCGAATTTAAATAGGGCTAAAAAGTTGCGTATTTGAGTCCTAATCAGTGAAAAATAACGAGAAAAATCACGCTTTGGATCATCAGTTCGCGCAAACGGCCTAAAGGTTTTAAAAGACGACAAAAACACCAAAATTTACTTTTATGCAAGAAATATACAATTACTTTTGTATAGCATCTTAGTACTTTATTTTAGTTGTATGAGGTCATGTTTGTTAATAATTCGTTAATGTGAGTGATTTTATACATATTATTTCCATAATGATTTTGCAGCTCTTTGTTCATTTTTTAAACACTTTTTTCTTTTTAGAATGACTCAGACCTCACAACGAGGAACTGGCTGCAATTCGAGTTCCACCCCAATTCCCGAGTTCTACCAATTAGGTTGTGCTAAATTATGTTGATTTAGTCAAGGACATTATTCTAAATTCAGATTTTTTTGTATGAACTTTTGACATTGTGAGTCTTGAGAGCAAAGTTACTCTAATGTAGGCATATCTGTTTTCGTGCCCGCACATTTTTCCTGGAGACTGTGACAAGTTTGACACATCTTTCGACTTTCTGAGTATGGCATGCAAAATTTAAGAAGCTAAACTGATGAGTAGATTTGCCATGTATAAGTGATAAGGTGTTGTGGTTTCTGTTGTCAAGCTTTCGAGCACTGGAGTGGGCTTACATTTTTCCCAATCTATTGGCTCACTGTAGTCCGTGGCATCAAAATTTATTGAAGGTGCCATAAAAGTTCCAACAGATTTTCCCTTCGGATCTTAATTTCTTGCCTCTAGCACTCTCCTGTAACCCAACTCTCAACATGTTATCTCTCATCCATTTCATAGCCAACCATGTGCTCTCTGGATAACAGAAAAACGCGTTTCTCTCAATCACAGAATCAATTATTCTTTTAATGTTGTTTGGCAAATTATCGTAGTTTCAACTACCTTCAAAATATATTTAGGTCCATAATTCGCTGACTGATATCTCTCTATGTCAAATGAGACAGGAGCACATGTCTTTATAATGTAGTTTATAAGCACTTTGAGATCGTTTGTAGGATTTGTTTGAGAAACGTACAACCGTAAGATCCAGTTTGCACATGTCAACATCGGGAGTGACTGATAAGTCCAGGATCTATTATAACCTTATCTGAAGCACAGTGCTCTGTCTAAATTGCTCTATTGGAACTTCTATGGCATCTTCAATAAATTTTGATGCCACGGACTACAGTGAGCTGACAGACTGGACAAAATGTAAGCTGTCAACCCCCAGGGCTCGAAAACTTGACAACAGAAACCTATGGATGACAAATTTACTCATGAGTTTGACAACTTAAATTTTCCATGTTATGCTCAGAAAGTCGAGAGATGTGTCAAACTTGTCACAGAGTGTGCAGGAAAAATGTGCGAACAAGAAAACATGAGACGAGCTTAGTTGATCCTAAAAATTGTTTAGCTCTTCTCAATAAACTTTCACTATTTAGTTGTTTTTCTTTATAAATTTTCTTGTATAGTTTCCATCTTGTCTAACAATTTTAGTGGTTTATGCGGTTCTATATAAATACTCGTATGTCTTTGTGTTTCGCTATCGCAAATTAGTTGTTCTTCTTTCTTTGATATAAAGGTTGTATGGTTTACTTGAAATAGTCTCTGAAGGTGTAGAAATTAAACGAAATAGGTACGAGGAGCTATTCTTTTCGTTTTCTGTTTTGATACCGTTCATCAAATGTAGCCTCTTTCGTCTCTTCCCTCTCTTTCCTGCCACCATACCATCTAGCACGTCCGTCATGATACAGTTGCTTCTTAGTCAACGTCCTAACAGTTTCTCTTCCTCTTTCCAAATACATCTAAAATTGTTCTTTCCTCCTCTGATATTTCTAACACTCTATCATTCGTTTTAAATTCGATCCAGCTAATTCTGTCCATTTTTCTCGACACCCACATTTCGAAAGCTTCCAGTCTTTTTTCATCGCTTTTGCGTAATATCTGTTTCTGCCCCATACAGTACAATAATATACACAAAGCATTTTATGATTTTTTTTCTCAGTTTTATATTCAAGGACCAACAAAATATACTTTTCATACTCCGAAATCCTTCTGCCAATTCTATCCTTCCTTTTATTTCATATTCGCACTTAATATCATACTAATAAAACTATGTACGTAAAAAATATTCACTTGTTCTCCCCTTCTACATTTTACATCAACCGCTTCGTACCAATCACCATGGTTTTGTCCTCCTACCATTTATTTTCATTCAATATTCTTCATAGCCATTCTCAATTTTTGAAAACATCTAATTTTTTTTATTTCAGATTCCGCAACAAGCACATCATCTGCAAACCATATATATTTAAACGTTCTACCGAAATACCATTTTCATTATGTAGGCTTTTTTTCAATAGAATATCTTCTATAGATATATCTTAAATAATATCGACAGAGACAACATCCCTGACGAACTCGTCTTCCAATGGCACTCTCCTCTCTCACTTTTTTTCTTATTCTAATACTTCCTTGTTGGTTCATATATCAGTTTCTGGTAAGTCTGCGGTCTTCCTTTTCCAACCAAACTTTGTTCAGAACTTCAAACAATAATTTCCAGTTCACGCTATTAAAAGCATTTTCTAGAGCAATAAATGCAACATGCAGCGCTTTTAATTTTTCTTTAAATTTCATTTATTTCCCTTAATAAGCCAATTACATCTCTTGTGCCTTTTCTCTCATAAACCCAAACTTACCTCCTTAATGTTTTCATCTGTTTTCAATACAACCTTCTGTTCAGTATTCAAAGCATTTTTGCTGCATGCGATATGAAACTAATAGTTCTATAGTCCTCAAATCTCTCTGGGTTCGATTCCTTAGCCAATATTATCATGAACGTCTACAGAAAATCTTTTGGCCGCTCTTCTGCTTGATATATTTCATTACAGAGTGGAAGCAATTTCTTCCTGGAAGCCATAATACTTGTAGATCCAATAAGAATTTTAGAGTCACCCTGTATGTTCCACAATTGATTCTGTAAAAATTATTCGATATTGATAGAATATGATCTACCAGGCTCTCTCATAATTCCTACTGCTGGATGTGGAGATCAGTTAGTAATGAGCAAGTGAATTTCCCTTCGATTAAAAAAAAAAAAAAAAAAAAAAAAAATTCTTCAGTGAAAATTTCGCAGAAGTTTGTAGACTTTAAAACCGGTTCATTGAGTTAATTTTGAGTTTAATGTCCCTTTTGGCAGCGAGGCTATATAAGACGTGTTAAAAGTGTTTGGTTTACCAAAACACCTTAGCGGTTTTCTTTTCTTTTTTTTTTCAGAATTGGTTTATTGTTCTCAGAACGTGTAAAACCACCACCTTCTCTCTTAACCCTCTATTCAACAAACGGAAAGTTGCATAAATCAACTACTTTCGGTTTTAACGCTGATTGCTATACAGCATAATGGTAATAGAGAAACAGTTTCCTGAAATCAATATGGTGTCCAAGAAATATTCCATCTACACAGTAATCTCTACTAAAATCGGAAGTGGTAGAAATATACTCTCACTTCCGATTTCAATATTAATTAAGAAAATATCACGACACACAAACGTGGTGTACGCATGACATAACCACTTGTTATAAAAGACAATGAAATTATTAAAGGGGAAGGCAATGAAAATATCCAATAATAATAATAATAATAATCGAATTTCGTTGAACAGTGTGAAACTATTGTAGCCTTCCAAACTATGTGAATTTAATGTTTAAAGTTGAAATAGTACACAATCCATATGTGAAAGCCATTGCTTGCTATCTAATACTGCTTGCATTTTATGAGAAGTGGTATTAAAACCGGAAGTACTAGTAAATTTTAAACATTTCCAGTTTTGGTAGATTTTGCGACTGGTGGTATATCCTCACGCTGAATCAGTTCCAAAAATACAATTATCTCACTCTCTATCACTATCTTTGTTCTATGTCGACCAACATTGAAACAGGAGATGGCTGATTTCTACCACTTTCAGTTTGAATAAAGGTTAATAGAAGTGATAAAATATATTTTTGGAATGCTGAATGAACTGCGAAAAAACCGCTTCTCGATATTTTTCAGTTTTTGCTGTATGTAAATCAGTATTGAAATAGGAAATCTACTGTATTAAATTTCGTACCACTTTCATTTTTGTAGAGTATTAGTAGTGGTAATTACATGTTCTGTCGAGACATTGAATCGATTGCAAAAAACCGATTCCTGTTATCTGCTACCGTTTCTCTTCTATGTCGATTGAAATAGAAAATGGTGGATTTCTACAACTGCTGGTCAGAATAGAGAGTTAACAGAGGAGATGGAGTTTCCTGTTAGGGTACTAAATTTATTGTAAAAAGCTACTTCTTAGACTCTTGTACCGTTTTTGCTCCATAGAAATCAGTAATGAAACTGGAAAAATAGTTAATTTGAACACTTCAGAATCAATAGTGCGTTGCGGGTAGTCACGATATGCTGTCTTGAGACACTGAATAATTCGCATGAAAATCGCTTCTCTCTACCTTCTACAGTTTTCGTTCTGCGGCCAATATCGTTGAAACCGGAATTGGTTACTTTCTACCACTTTCGGTCTGAAAGAGGGTTAACTCGGAAGATGAAGCCTATTGTTGGTACGCCTAATAAATTGAAAAAAAAAAAAAAACAAACAAAATAACCGATTCTCGATCTCTTACCGTTTTTGCTCACCTGTCAACGGACAGGCGGACGGACATAGCCTTCTTTAAGACTTTTGACGCACATACCATAATTTGGAAGTTTAGTAATATTGATAACATCGTAATAATAAACTTTTGCTTGCTTCTACAATGTACATAATCACTAGTGGTATAAGTTGGTAAAGTCTGCTTGTGAGGGAAAAAGAAACGAATTTTAAACCTCTTCTGTGTCTACAATTTCTTAAGACAGTATGATTCAAACAACTATACCAGTGTTTTCTTTCTTTCTTATATCTTTGTCATATGCATTTTCTTGCCCTCGCTGCTGGTCTGGTGGCTAAGGAATGGGGTACCGGGGTCCAGTTGTGCCTTTGCTATACGAGGTACCGAGTTATATTCTCGATGGATGAAATTTGAATGTCACTTTAAACTGCAGTCTAGCCTCGGTGCTGAGAAAGACCTACACCCAAATCTAAACGAATTTTCTTGTGTCCAATTTCTCATTTATGAATCTTTTTCGTTTTCGAGTCAGACATTACATATATAGTTATGATTTCTTTACCCATTCACTTTAACTAACATGCAAGACTAAATTTGACTTAAAATATAAACAATTTTACAGTTACTCAACAGGAAATAAATTTCTTTCAAATATGAAAGATCTTTCCGAAACGCGAGACGAGTTTGTATTATTAACTGTGCATTTTTAAACAAAAGTTAGTCAAAGCGAGATTGAGAAGATTAATATTTTTAAATTTTGACTTAGCTCTTTTCAATTATCTATAAACGTGATTTATTCATCACCTCAGGTCAACTATCTCTCAATTGGTTTGACGGTACTTTCCTCCCTTCCCTATCTTGAATCAGATTTTTCACTTCTTTCTAACTTTTCTTCCCTAAATCTTGTACGTATTATTTGGTTCATATATGCCAATCAGCCTTTCTCTGTTATTTTTCTTCTGCAATTCCTTCTATAGCTACACACGAGATTTATCCATGTCTTATAATGTGTCCAATCATTATTTCTCGTCTTTTCGAAATATTCTTCAATGTACTCCTTTTCTCTACCATTTCCATCCAATACTCTCTCATTTGATACCTTGTCCGTTCATCTAATTTTCATTCTTCTATAGCACCACATTTCAAAAGTTTCTATTCTCTGTTTTTCCTCTTCCCCAAACGTCCACGTCTCATATTCATACAATCCCACACTCGATACATATCCTACCATCAGCCTTTTCTTCAGTTCTATGCCAATGCTTCCGGTTAGAAGCTTATATTTCTCTTCTAATACCTTCTTCACCTAAGCTATTCTGGATCTAACATATTGTTGCACCTGCTATCGCTTGTTATTTTACGCCCTAAGTAACGGAATTCCTCCATCTCTTCCATCAGGAATTCCTCCATTCATCCATCTCTATTTTGACCTTCATTTCTTTTTGATTGTTTTGTAGCGCACCCCATAACTTTTGTTTTGTTCTTATTAATATTCACGATGAATTTGCTGCTAAGTAGCTGTTGCATACCGTTCAGATATATCTATTTTTTTCTCATTGTCTGCCTACATTACAATATTGTCCGCTAACCTAAACATATATATTTTCTGTCTATGAACAGTTATTCCTATGCTGTGAATATCCTTAATTTCTTTTATTGATTTTCGAATGCAGATATTAAACAAAATTGGTGACAATGGTTAAACATTCTTGTCTAACCCCTTTCTGAATTGATGCTTCTTCTCTGTCTCCTTCTACCATAATTGTTTTCTGTTCTTTGTGCAGGTTATATATTATTCTTTGTTGCTTATAATTTATTCCTACTTCATTCAGAATTTTGAACATTTTGTTCCATTCTACAATATCAAACGCTTTTTCCAGGCCCGCAAATGCTGCCTAACTCGATCTTGCTACTCGAATTCTTTCTTCTTGCAATTCTCTTATGTAAGTTTTCTTTTTAAATCCAAAATGGTCATCTGCTGGTACTTCTTCTATCCTGGATTCCAATCTTCCATAGAGTATTTTTGTTAAGATTTTTGACGCATGCATAACCAAACTTATCGTTCGGTGATTCTCACATTTATCAGTATCAACTGTTTTTGATATCTTGGTGGTCTAGAAGTTTGTATGTACACACACACTTGCCCTTCTTAACAAATGTTGTTAATTAATTTACGCAGTCTGTACTGAACTTCCTGTTCCGCACTTCGTAAAATTTCTACTGGTATCTCATACAGTACACCTGGGGATTTTCCGTGCTTTAGGTCCTGTAATACTTTGTCGTACTCGGGTCAAAGTATGAAGTCTTGTCTCTTCTTCTACTTCATTCGTGTTTTCTAATTCTTATAATTGCTTTAGATTCCATAAAGCCTTTCTAAATATTTCTTCCATATTTTCAGTTTATCTCCAGCTTCTGTTATAGATCTTCTTTCTATATCTTTTAGTGTACTGGTCTTTGGTATCTGTGATTTGAAGTTCATCTTAATCATCTTATAAGTCACATCTACTCTTCTCTGTTCATATCCTATTCACTTCCTTCAAATTGTTTTTTTTATACACTCCTTCTTCACAAATCTGCTTTTACGAATAATCTGATTTGCTATTCTTCTATACTGCGTCTTAGCCTCACTGTTGTTCATATCCTTCAATTTCCTTCTCTCTTCCATTAAGTGCAGAATTTCCTCGGTGATCCATTCTTTCCTTGTTATCTAGTCTTCGTGACCCAATATTCCTTTTGTGGTTTGACTATTCCTTGCTAATTTCTTTCTTCGTTGGTTCTTTCGCTATCTTATCTACTGTCTTTGTGTCATAATTTCTTTGTATTTCTCTGTTCTTTAGCTTACCTATATCAAGACTTGCATATTCTTCTTTTATCTAACTTACTAAAATTTCAACTCACTCTTCATCATGAGTAACTTATGGTTACTATCCCCATTCGTTCCTGGTTAACTTCGACAGTTCTTAATTTGGCTTCTGAGCCTCTCTTTAACGAGTATATACTCTATTTGGCACCACTGTAAATAATTTGGCATTTTCCGCGTATAAATCCTGTGTTTATATTTTTTGAACAAAGTATTCGTTACTTCTAGCCTGTTGTTCGTGCAAAATTCAACCAGACTTTCTCCTCTTCGTTGCGCTCTCGTAGTCCATATTTTTGTACTGTTTTCCCTTCTGCACCTTCTCCTAGGATCGTATTTTTGTCTTCTACCAGAATAAGATTTTCTTCTCCTTTTACGTCCTTCATGACATTTTCAATAGCTTCATTTACTTGCTCTACTTCTTCATCATTGTACGCTGTCGTTTGCATTTTATTGGTGATTTAGTATAAATTATTATTTTGTCAGTGGAGTCAATGCAAAGTTTGTATTCAGACCATGGTACGTTTAATATGAACTTGCACTATATGTAAATCTCAGCTCTTTTATCGTCTACTCAGTAAAGTGTGAAAAGCGAAGGAGACAGATATCATAGGTTTACTATAGTGCGATTATCATCCTCCCAGATGTGATAAGAAGAAGCAGAGAAAATGGTGTGAAGAAAATACGCTAGAGATAGGAGATGGAATACAAAGAAGTTACATGTACCATATGGTATTTACAGCGTGAAGTTAGAATGTATAAATATATATGTAGATACGTAAAGGTATGCAATAGAGGATGTAAGAAAGTTCGTTCAACCATTTTTTTTAACCTTCTCCCCTTTTGGCAAGTAATTTGCGCTAGGAAATTTTAATAGCGACTCTCGAAGCTATTATGGATCCCAAGAGAATCATATTACGTTCAACTTTCTTGCAATCACCTGAGACAACCTCCAACAGACGACCTTCTTCTTCCCCTCCCACCTTCCCCTCCACGTAAGCCTAGTCATTCTTCTTTCAAGTTCCCTTCTCTACTATTTGAGAAGGATTCTCCTTTTGGAGCCCCTCCCCCTTTACATTTTTTTCTTCCTACCTCCCTCCCTCACAAAAATGGATGTAAAAGGTCGATTATGAGAGAACTCAACTGTTGTTTCCCGGAGAAAATGTTATCAAAGACAGTTCAAGAGAACGACGAGAGTGGTGCGGGCGACGTAAGGGGTTTTATTCGGAGGGGAGGGGCGGACGACTTCTTGTTCTTCTTCTTCCTGACTTTGTTACAATCTAATTGAAAAGTAAATTTATGCGCTTTAACGACCAGGCATAAAGCAAGTTTAAATTAAGGAGTTTTTGCCACCTTTCTGACTTGAATATGGATTGACAAAGTCATTTTAAAAGACATCTCGACCCCATCCTCCCCCCTTTCCCCACCATCATCTCGTGCCCCGAATTTCTACCCTACTTTCTTATCTCTTTCTTTCTCTCGCAATTCTGGTTGAAGTAAGAATCCGCATAAGAAATATTGTTTCTTCACTAAAGTATTTTCTTTTCGTTCCTATGCTATTCAATTTCCTTTATTTGAATTTCATTTTCTTCTTTCCTCCTCCCCTTTTTCCTGTTCTTGATCTCTCCAATTCTCTATGGTTTTGTTTCTTCTTTTTCTCTCTCCACTAGAAGATTTCTTAATCATTGAAATGACTTTTATTATCCCGTGTTTAAATTATTATTACGTTTTCTCATTTACAGTACATTACTAATACAATTTTCAATATTTTCTACAGCCTAATAATAATATGCAACTGAAGTATTCGGTTTAGATTTAATTTCAAGCACTTTGAAACACCATTTACAACCTTATTCTTGTTCATCTTTACCTCATCACCTCCCCCCTTCACATGAGATTAAAAAGTCAATCATCATAATTATAGAGAATTATTCTCTTTAAAATTTGCAAACAGTTACGCCGTTTATACATGCCTTGAATAATTAAATAATATTTCCTCCCGATTCTCTTACACCATTAATAAATTAACAGTACTATTAAGCTGGTTTCTTATTGTTAAAGTAATAATATTTTTATCAGTTGAAATAATTAACCCTTTAGTACCGACGCGGTATGTTATTAACACACCATATATAGCTCTTCAAATTGATTAAGTTTATTTAAGTATCTGGTAAGACTTTGCACTTCAGGGGTAACTTTGCACAAAATACGAAAAGAGTTGCACATTTCTCTGTCGGTAAAATCATGAACTGTAAAGAGGAAGTTTCAACTGCCACCGAAGATTGAACATCTATATTTTGGCTATACGTAATGTTGGCGGTTAACTTCAGTTCTAATTATCCGAAGGGTCTGTTGTTGTAGAGGTATGGAAGGCAGTCACTGTAAAGACCGACAAAATTTGAAAGATATCACCTACAAGAATTTGCGTCAAAGTTAAGTTAGTTTCGTAGAATACTACTGTGTATAATGGGACTTTGAGCAATAGTTGAAATTGAAGTGTGAAACGTTTCTGTCATAAAATAAATAAATAAATGAATAAAATTGGGAGAACGAGATTTTGGCCTTTAATCGGGGTTACTTTGCACCGGTCCAAAGTAATCTCTTAGATAGGAAATTACTTTTGCTGGTACCTCCTGCGTTCTAATTTTAGGTAAATTTCCTATTTAGGTATATGCCAATTGGAAAATAAATTACGAACAGTGGCGGGTACAGAAAAAAAAGTTTGAGTGGGGCTTTACTCAGAAAAGTTTTTTTTTTTAATCGCTAGACTTACGGGAGGCTTGAAGCTTGTACACATAGGAATGAATAACATTACATATTTATTTTTTTTTTTAAAAAAAAAAGAAATCACGGAATTCGGATGGGCTTCAGCCCCATAAATATTCCACTAATTACGCTTAGGATGTTATTCTTGGATATAAAGAGCAATCAAAGCAAATCAGTTCACGAAGATCTATCTTTCTGTTCCTGAGTTAGAATTTTTGTGGGACATATGCTAAACTATCATAATGTGGTTCCTGTGTTGGTACCAGAAAATACATAATTTTCTTTACAAAAATCAATAATTCATACTAAGTACTGATACCGGTACCATCATTCTAATATCAATATTTGTAGACTGCATGCAGTTTTGCGTAGAAAGTAAAATGTATAAATACTGAAGGAAAAACACTGCACAGAAACATTATGTTCGTATGCTGAACATCCTTTTTTGTATGTTGTGCAAAGTATTCCCACCTATGGGGTAACTTTGCACCAAAGTTTATATTTCAATTATTATGGTCATACTAAATATTTTCTTTATATATCTAGCTATTATAAGTTTAAAATACAGTGTTCCAAATTATTACGTTTGTAAATTGCATGCTATTTCTTTAAAATTCCTTAAACCTAGTGCAAAGTACCTTACGGTACCTTTCTACTTGCCTCATATCTAAAGATTTTAACCTGGAAGGAATTGTATCACAATCGTAGTTTTTTTTTTTTAAAAAAATAGATAATTATAAAGTGGAGTGTTGCTATATGCCGAGCTACACATGATAGTAGATGATATGATTACAGTGTGTGATGGTTGGTTCCTCCTAGTGCTCTGATCATAACACACGCGTAACAATGACTTTCGTTTTCAAAAAATTACAATACCAATATAAGACTATATGAAATGAAAATTTTGCTGTGTATACAATTGCAGTATCTTGCTTTTCCTAGTGAACTTTTTTTTGTACTGAAATTTTATAGAAGTTACTTGAAAACTAGATTAAGTCAAAATGTTCCTATTGATCTATAAAACACAGCAAACAGTATTATTATGTTTCACATCAAATTTAAATACATATACGTACACTCATGTCCAAAATTATTGTCGCATGTCTATAAATAAGTTATTGTAGGAATATGATTTGGTAACGAATTCGCCCAGTATTTCTTATAATGTTAATATGTGTATAATCGGCAAAGACATGTATGTGGAAAATTTCATGTCAAAAGAGCAGTAAATAAGAACAATAAAACGAAAATAAAATGTTCTTTTCCATTTAGCAACATTTTGTTTTACTCATTCTAATGTTCGTATTTTTAATTCTTTTCCTATGAAATTTACCACAAATATACATTTCCCGATTATACACATAGTATCAGTATTAAAAGTACCATGCAAAACCATTACCAAATTATATTCTTACAAGAAGCCAGTTATAGATATGCGACAATCATTTTGGACATGAGTGTACATAACATCTCGTGTCAATACTAATATTATAAATCAGTGTTCACTAGGAAAGGTTAAAAACATATGTCTGAGTTGAGATTAATGAACATTGACTGAACATGAGCAATATGATAGTAGAAAATATTAGACTACGTTATAGGTACGTGACCAATTTTGAAGTAAAGTACATTGAACCGAAACAGTTCACTAGTAATTAGAACAATGAACAACAACGTAATAACTGAATTTCCTACATAACCATATACAGAGTTTAATGTTTGTACTATGGCAATATAATGACAAAAAAGCAACTTACTTGATCAACAGTAGAAGTCACGTATTCAACTCTATATTAGATAGTATAGCAATATCTAACTATATTTTTGAGGGCACAGTAGCTCAGTGATAGAGTTCTTACCTCTGGTGCGTGGGAGCCCTGGTTCTATCCCCAGTCAAGTAAGTTTGTGGTGAATGACATTGTGTCCGTGCGTTTTCACGGGGTACTTCTCTTCCATCCCACCGATTCTTCCATCATTCACTTGCTTAAGCACCTGTCTCCCTGAGCCTAACTGGCATAATCGTGGAACGGTAAACTGAAACATTTTATTTCTAACCATGTCTAACCATCTCCGAAACAGTTTGAGACACCACCTTACTAAAATTGGCATTATAATTTTTCCGACTGACTACACCGAGAAAACTCCGTTATCCGGACAGCAATATATTGTACAAATATACGGAATCCATATGTTCACTACGGAAATTTGTACGGAACATACATTATCCAATTGCAACACACGTATTGCCTTTTTCCCGCTTAGACGTTATATCATGCCGCTAGGATATCTGACATCTAACAATCTTCCGTATATACATATGTATACGTATGCTACATACATTTGCTTTATGTCACGTATGTCCATCTGTATGCGAGATACTTACAGCCTATATACAATTCATTCTTTCATACTGAAAGTACGTATAGATGGAACACTTATACAGAATACGTTACTATAAAATATACCTTTTCAGTTGTACGTTTACTGCAGTATGTTATTTACATAGTCGTATGTTGAGTCCAAAACCTAGAGGATTTACGTACGTAAACTGTGTTTCTACGTACGCCGCATTACGTTTTGTTTCTTTGTGTAGACGTGATGTGTGTCTAAGCTCCTAAAAATAAAGCCCATGAAAAGAAAAATTATTAATTTCTTGTAACTTCGTTTCCAATAATTCGAAGTACGTCTTATCATGATCATAACATTCGACACTAAAGTGCTTTTGATGTGCACTGCATTGTCCACTTCATTTGCGTTATAGAGGCCTCTAAAATTTTGATGTTCGTGATATTGTAAGATGCTTAGTTTTTAACGCCGAATAATAAATATAGTACTGTAATTTTGTTTTTAATATGTAAATTTGAAATATGTAAGAATCTAATGTAGTGTCAGTTAAGAAATATCAACTTTTTGTTGAATTGGTAATACTGTTAATCTAGTCACGCAGAGTATGCCAAACATTTTTTTCTGTCGACGTTTGCGTCGTGAAAAATCGTATGCGTGTTGTTTTTTAATCTACAAGTTTAAAGGGTCTTACACCAGTGTTTCGAGGTTATCTATATTCTAAGGTTCCCTTACATTCAAACGTAGGCAACGTTTATAAACATATGCTTCATTCACAACCACCTGCTATTGTGTACAAACATTGTCACCAGCAGACGATTGAAGGAGAACACTAGGAAGTCACGAAGTTGGTTCGTAAGGGGACCAAAGATGGACGACCCTCTCCTCATGTACCATCCCGTCAGAGAACATTCATTAAAGAGAAGCGTAAATGAACAGGAGCATTAGTCTACACAGCTGATCATTAACCTACCAATACCTCTCTCCTGAGGCCGCAATGGGCTAAGGAGATTCCCTTTAAACCTAATCTCTGGATGCTGCGGTGGGCGAAAGAGATATCCTACAACTATTTTTCTTCCGGGGCTGCAGTGAGCTACGGAGAAATCCTATAACTGTTTCCCGAGAACGCAGTTTACGAAGGAGACTCCTTACCCTGAAGGCTGCAATGAACAAAGGGGTTCCTAACATAACGTAAGACTAACAATCTATATTTCTGAAGCCATTATTGTGTGCTGAGGATACACTGGACTTTGAAACTATTTTGTATATTACAAAGGAACTTTGTAAATCATTATAGAGATGTATTTTTATAATAAATAGGTGAAGGACTTAATTCAGCTCTGTTTCATTTGATTCTATCAAAAAAATATTGCAATATACACTTAAGATGAGAGGACTTTTATAAACTGGGTGGATATAGTAAAGTCGGTCTTAGTTTTTCATAGCAATTTTGGTTAGATTAGCTTGTCACATTGTCATAAACGTGAACAAACTTTCGGAATGGAGAGGGCAACAACTCTGTAGCTGTCATTTCATGTGAACAATGGCGGTTCTTGAGGGAAGTCATAATTCGTAAAAAGAAGAGAAAAAGAACTTTTGCTACAAGCTCAGGAAAATGTTAAGTATAAGAATTGGCATATTGAATGTTTTCTTCCTTTGTCTTTTAGTGGTACAAATTTTAACATTTACTTACTATGACTTCCCTCAAGAACCGCTACTATTAACGTAAATTTGTTTACAGTGAGCGTTCTTGACCAGTATTTTGTAAGATGTCAGAACACTTAGAAATATCTACTCTTTCATTTTCCCTGGCGTACGGAAATGCATGTTATAGAATATTGTGACAGATTTTTGTTTCAAATGTGCAAAATAAATAAATAAATAATAAAAAATAACGTTTCCTTCCAACATGGAAGCAGTATGACACAGACCCATTGCTTACAGTGGATCCGAACGGTACTCAGGTTTTTACTTTAGGATGATATTTCCACAGTGGATCGAACTCGGGACCTCGATCATAAAGAACACGCGCATTTCGTCACAAACGGGGCAGTAGGGAATATAGCTAGTTACCTACATATTTATTAATGGAACATCTTGAATATCTTTTTGTAGTTTTAAAGAGGTTATGTTTAAACATGTGTGTGTTTTAGTATTGTGTGTATTTAGTGCGAAAGATAATCGGCATTTCATCAAAAGCAACCAGTTTTAATGTATTTTTTTAAGCTTGCATACATTCTGCGTATCATTAAATCTCTACCGCTCAATATAGAGTATGTAAAGTTTCAATGCGGGTCACAACCGCCAGAGGGTGTTAAATCAAATAGCTGGTTATTATCTGTGGCACTGAGATTAGCAGCTCTGCCACTAGGAGGCTCTGATGCAGATGGTGGATTTATGAGCCGAGTCTTCTGTCTTTTCTCTGAGAGCATTTCGCTTTGTATTGCTAATGATTGCATTGCGAGAGATTTTCATCAAAATGCTTCAGAGCTCCCCTTCCCTCCTGCCATCCGCGAAGTCTCTTTCTAGCCGTCTTCCGGTCTCATTCTCTTCCCCCTCCTCCCGTTTTCTCCAACAGCTCGAATTTCTGTATAAGTTAGAGTAATTAGTGGAGAAATGCAGGTTTTGATGGGGCATTCACGGAAGTGGGTCGACTTAAAAGAATCGGCGAAGAGTGGGTTATAGTGGAGGGAAATACCCTCCCTCTATACTCGGTTCATTTGGCGCCAAAACGACTGTAAAGTTTTGAGAGTGGAGAAAAGGTCCAAGTGAAAATGTGAGACGGAAAGTGTATGGATAGAAGGAGGAGGAGGAGGAGGGAGAGAAAGAGAGAATGTGAAATGTTCCCGGTGCTAATACACGATAGAATTAAGGACAAAATGGGCCGAGGAGGAAAATTTTGGATATGAAATTCAGAAAATATTGGCGGATAAGAATGCAAAAGCATAATTCCGAACGCTCAAATCAAACCAGAGACGCTAATAAATAAACATTTATTTAAAATTTATTATGTCTGCAATATTTACGAAACTATTCTAAACAACGCTTTACACCTACTTCGATATAGAAAATGCTGAATTTTAATCCTTTAACTTAGCATATGTATGCCGTAGATATTTTTATGAATATGCTATTTTCTATTCATGTAGATATTTTAATTCTGATCTTAAACACAATTTTTATCCTTTGGCAGCTAAATTAATTAAAATGACGTTGAAAAACTTGTTATGACGTTATAATTTTTAAACGGATTATCTACTTAAAACTGATTCATTGTCAACAATTTGATCATAAAATATTTTACATATATTCAAAATTATACATTATTAGCGTATGGCGAAAAAAGGTCCAAAAGTGATACCTAGGTGTAGCGACCCCAGCAGAATTTTCTCCAAAAAGAGGGAGGGGGAGACCGACATATAAGCGCATTCGCACATACAGACATTTTCATGCACACGTACACATAATATGCTTCATATAAAATAAGTTATTTATCCACTTATCTTTATTAACTACAGTAAATAAACTGTAGTAGTGTACTATTTAAATACGAGACATATTAAGTACTATAGTATGAGGATAAGCAAATTAGTATATCTTGATATGTAGTATATCTTGATATGAGCCCGTTGCTGCAGGCAGCCGTGCGTAGGTGTATAAAACCGATCGATAAACCTTACTGAACTGAACAATGTCATATCATCATCATCATCTTCATAATAATAGTAATAATAATAATAATAATAATAATCATCATCATAGGTATTCTGCCATTATTAGCAGGTCACTTGCCGCAACTGAGAAGCTTCCATGCTTCACGGTCTTCTGCTAACATCTTCGTCTTCACATACGATTTCTCTGTTTTGATATCGTCCAATAATTCTAGTCTCCTTCGCCCTCTCTCTCTCTTTTTCCTGCCACCATACTCTCTAGCACATCTCTCAAGATACATTTTTTTCTTAACCAATGTCCCAATTAGTTTCTCTTCCTCTTCTTAATAATATCTAAAATTGTTCTATTCTCTTCCACCATTTCTAACACCCTCTCATTCGTTTTCCGCTCGATCTAGCTAATTCTCTCCATTTTTCTCCACATCCACATTCAGAAAGCTTCCAGTTTCCATTATAAAGAAATAAAATGATATGGTTGAGTGTAAATCCTCATGTGTAGTTTTCGAAAAAAAATTGTACCCCTAAAGGTTGATCCTGTTCAAGAAGCACAACACCTATTAAGATGTAAATGATACCCAAAGTATACCCTAATTAAGCTTTTCAGTATGGGACTAGCAAGAAGATGACAGTACATGGTATACTTAATGAGATATAGCTCACAATAATGATCAACTTTAAAACTTTGATTTTTTTAAAGTTGCACTGTCAAAAGATCAAAACATTGAGCTTAAGAAAATAACATACTTGAGGATAAATTCCCATGCAAAGTTTGATCTCCTTCGAGGCTAAGCGATTAGCGTACGCGCCATTAGAGTGTGGAAGACCCGGGTTTGATTCCTGGTGCTCATGTGGTTCGGATTCCACTTTAATTAGTAGGTCCCATCTCATAGATCCTCGCTGCTGAAAGGGACGTTAACCTCAAAATCAATTCAATTCCATGCGAAGTTTCAGAAAAAACGAACATTTATGGCGCTGGAAGGTATATTGTTAGTTGCCAATAATAAATAATATCTTTTATCCTTTCGAGGCAGACTAATTAATTATTTATCTACTTTACACGTAAAACAAAGTACACCGTTAGGTAGCAGATTGCATACCTATTGCTGTCTGTCGTCTCATACTAGTAACATAGATACTCCTATATATAGCTAGATGCGTATATTACTTGTAATTTCCGCAAGAGAAGCGAACCAGATTGTACAAATGTGACTTCGTCCTAAAGTTGGAAGCAAATTTACTTTATAAAACATACTCAATGTGCTGATTCAGCTGAACATCGTTGAATTTTCACTGTTTGAAAACTAGTGGTATATAACTGTTTTTCTTTCCTCACATTGTGAACTATCACAGATTGATGGTTGAAAAATAAAGTGTAGTCGATCTTAGGTTCTGATAACTGTTCTAATTACATTAACCTATAACATTGTCATAAATTGAGTATACTTATAAATTTCCCCTCTTGCTCTGTCATCGGTCTGGCGCCCTGCATGGTTTAATTCACATGGAAATCGTTTATTAAGATTCTGAATCGGTACCGGTAAAGCCGAATTTGTGTGAACGTCGTCACACGTTCTTATATCTTCTGTTGAAATAGGACTTCATGAAACCGCAGATCCGGAATGTGTCAGAAGGAGTTTCTATTACTGAGCTCTTTATTAATAGGACGTGTCTTCGAATATAATTATCAGAAAAGCAATAAATTCAAATCACTACAACCTCGTCATTTGAATACATACTTTTATTTAGACAGTAAACGAGTCAGCATCAGTAATACATGTTATGTAATATCAATAACAGTTCGAGCAGATGAAAAATAATACGATGAACAACTTATATACCGAGTGATCGCCAAGCCGTCGTTCGCGAGCTACTAGTAATTCACGGGGACATTTTCGGTAGATCACGTTAACGTTCCGGTCGGCTAACGTTGATTCCTCCACTGAGGTGACGCTAACAACAGGGGGCGCTGACGACAACAACTGTTTGTTTCTCCCACGCAACTGTCATTGTCAGCCTTATCTCACAGTTGATTGTATACGCGTTGGGCTGTGCATGTTGTTTCTCGTGTGTATATTAGACATTTGCTAACTTGGATAGTTTGATTTCTTATTTACTAGAAATTTAAGTTTATAGGGAATAAATAAATGTAAGATTAAAAAAAAAAAAAGAAGTTTGTAGTTCTTTTGGTTAGCTGCTCACAGTAGGATTTAAAAGCGGTATGGTAGCTCGGAAGCTTCCTAAGTTTGGCGACCATTGCTATATACAAATAACCACATGCTTGACGACTCATTAACAAAATGGTCAGAATCATTTGTCGCATCTTTCACCTCTTTTCACTTGGATACTTCTCATAATTCTTCGACAAATTTCGTACGTTTCTTGACATTAACCCTTTATTGCACGAATTAATTTTAATCGTGTTGAAATTATTTTTCTTTTCTTTCTTTCTTTATGCATTACGTATATAAATGTAAATAATATCCAATAATATGATTTTTCATGTTTTTACTTGTGGGGTATCAGGTTATAGGATAGATGTCATGGTTGTCTTACACTAGTGAAAACAGAGTTTAATGTCAATATCAGCAGAAACCATGTGGTGTAGAAGATCGTGACACACAGATTTTTTTTTAATGTTAAGAGAACAAAAAAAAGTTTTGTGAAAAAATTTACAAGTAACAAACGTGCACGTTTTGTGCTTTCTATTATGCTTTTTGATGCTCTCTGACTCTCTGTTCGACCTATGCCACAAGACGAAAACTGTGTGGTAGAAAGCTTAAATCCGTTGGTGCCACATGGTATCGGTGTGCGCTATTCGCTAATGTACACATTTTAAGAATATCATTGTTATTGTTATTGATTCACTGTAATGCCAATCAAAATGCATTTTAGGGTTAATACGTTAACATAAAAATCATATTTTTTATCTTATGATCCATTAAACTTAATATTTATTAGTAACTTTCGATGACTCAAGCATTAATGTCGTTCCAGAAGAGAAAGCAATATGTCTTTATTGGCTCAGGTATTGTTTCCATAATCCTAAAATCATGTACATGCCATAATCATTGTGCTAAGTAAGTTATCTAGCGACGATGTTTGTGTGCAGCGGGCATGTATATTTCAGGAGCTCAGAAAATAAGAGAGTTTAAGCGTCGGGAAATTATGAACTGACGAGCCGTCCTAGGATTTTGAAAAGTAAAATTGATACAGCAAAAGATAACGGAATCGGATCTGGGTTGATTTGGAATAAGAACAGAAGAAGTGAAACAGAACACATTTAAATTTGAATCAGATTGTGATGTTAAAGGGAAGAAAATGGTAAATAGAAAAAGAAGTTTGCTGGAGAAGTCAAATCTACTTGCACTTGATTGCTGTCTTTGTTGGTGCTCCAACATTGCCTCCTCTGGTCGATCGTCGTCCTTCCAACAAGTGTCCTCTCTCATTCCAATCGATGGAAATGGAAATGGCGTGAACCTGAGTCCAGCGCAGGGCGTACGAAAATACAAATGTTTCAGTGGCGATGAACTTAGCCGAGATCAGAATACTTTTCACAGATGATACATTATCGTGAAATACATAGCGATGTAATGCTCTTTATAGACTAGAGCAAGGTTCGAACTTCTAATCTCAAATTTGTGATTCCGCGCGACTACATGTTCGTCGTTTCAATATCAAGCTTCAACTCTCTCTTCACTCACCCCTCTAGCTGATTTTGATTGGCGTCCCTCAGGCCATTTGCTTCGAGTTCGATGAAATTCAACGTGC
Source organism: Thermobia domestica (assembly GCF_964235325.1). Taxonomy (NCBI): domain Eukaryota; kingdom Metazoa; phylum Arthropoda; class Insecta; order Zygentoma; family Lepismatidae; genus Thermobia; species Thermobia domestica. Next base: position 98,955,751 of record NC_137468.1, read on the forward strand.
ATGATGAAAGTGCAAACTACATACATTTAACCTCGAATAAGGTGATGGTTGGAACGTGGACAAAGGAAACAATCTGCCGTTTTATTGATTAGGAAGTATACATAGAACCCTACAAAACAAGTTAACATAAAATAGAAATACTTTCGTGTCTGTAATGTAATTGAACTGTTACTGAACTGAAAGAAATGAAAATTAAAATGTGAGTCCAACACTGATTTAACGATGATAATTTAGAGTTCGTAATTTCGAATAAATAAAAATGATTATTTTCACAGTGTTATGTTCAATGTGTTAAATCCCAAGAATTTGTAATAATACACGATTTATCGTGAAAAAATACAATACCTGCACAGTTATATATTTATTACATACTTGAAACCAGTTTCAAATTATAATTTTTCAAAGTAAGTCATTTTAGCTGAAAAATCCACAACGGGTCGTTCACTTTTGGAGTGAGATTTTTTTCGGATGAAACTTACAGAAATATCTAGATATATGAAGTGATATTGTTCATATTTCAAAAACATTTTATTAAAGCTACAACGTGACATAAGTGGTTTCTCATTCAAAGATCTAGAAGAGATATCAATATGGACTATTTTCTCGAATATTCGTAGGCGATTTTGTTCATATTTAATTAATGAATATTCCTTTAATTACACTATAATGTGACTCAATTCATTTCTTAGATACTTCCAAAATGGGTAGTTTATTCTTGAGAGACGAGATGTTTTCGGACGATTTTCTAAAAAAAAAATATTTTGTTTCCATTTCATAAATTTATGTTTTGCTAACAACGATATAAGCCATTCTCCTGTGAAAAAGATGGCCGCGGTGGCTCAGTGATAGAGCGCTCACCTCTGAGGCATGGGGTCTGTGGTTCGATCCCAGCTCGCGCCAAGTGAACTTTCTGGTAGACAAACACCATGTACGTGGATTTCCTCGGGGTTCTCCGGTTTCCTCCCACTTTCTTCATTCCACCATTTCATTCATTTCTTATCATCACCGTAGAACGAGAATTGGTAGAACGAGATTGTCAGAAGAAATGGAACTCCGAGAAAGCCCATGGATATGATGATATCCATCACAAACTCGCAGAGCCTGAGATCGAACCACGAACTCCTCGCACAAATAGAAAACTCCAGCAGTAAGCGCTCTACCACTGAGCCATTATGCTTCCTTAATGATTTGAGTACCAATATAACTTGATTGTTTATGCCAACTTTATTTTAGAATGTATATTACTTTATTTTATGTTTTGTGTCAGACGTACCTAGTAATATAACTGTTTTGATATGAACTTTTATACCTGGGTAACATATTCATGCTTTAATAAATACGTATATTTTGTGTCATTTCTTGCCAGGACTGCCAACAATATTTCGCATTAGGTGTATCTTGATCAAGTAATTATGGTGCATTACTTAACCAATCTTTTCGGATATACTTGTACGTGCTACGTAATACACTGCCCCCTATTAAAAATACAACACCAAGAATTAAACATCGTACAATAACAGTGACGTGAATTAGCAGAAGCGCCGGGTGTGCCATGTAATTAATGTCAGGAAACGGAAAATGGCCAGAAAACCTACACTTTCGTGGTGGACGAAAGTTGATGTGATGTGAGTGTACGAATATGGTAAAAAGATGTCTCGTTGTTGGATGCGACAGTTTGTTCAACAGATTTTGGTTTTCAATCTTGAATGAATACTGTATTGCGAATGTGGTTTATCCTTGCACGGCATTAGTGCCAGTATTGTACGGAACACACAAACAAAATATAACACTTAAGGATTCAATGTCTCTGCGATGACACAACACAAGGACACGGCGGAACCCAACGACTGTGCATACCACGGCCACACAGGATAGACAACTTATGCACATGGCTCTGGAGGATAAGATAGCCATATTCCGCCCACCGACGCAAGCAAGCACATAGTATCCCCACGATAAGTTCTACATTGTCTAGCAGAGCGAGTCATGCTAGAACGACGCCCATTGCTGCAGCTTCAGTTGAATGCACTGCATAAGTATGGGAGACTATAATGATGTCGCGAATATCACGCATAGAGATATGAATGGCAGGACATCCCTTCTTCACGCAAATCCTACTTCTGTCCGGAGCATTACAATGACCGCATCCGTATCTGGCGTTTAACTTGGTGACGTCTGCAATTGCATCGCCACGTAGTCCGGCAGCGTGTATCATGGTGTGGGGTGCCATTAGATTCCGCACCCGTTCGTGCATCCTACGTATTGACGGATATTAGATCATCCAACGTTACACTCACGAGGTATTGGACACAATTGTAGTACCTTTAGTTCAGGTCCTGCCACGGATCAAATTCCAAGAGAATAACGCGCATCCTCATGTTACATGTATTGTCCTGCTCTTTTGGCTGGACACAAATGTTTCTCTGATTCCTTGGCTGACGCTTTCCTCCAGTCTCTCCCTGATTGAATACATCTGGTTAATGGTTATGAGTCCCTGTTACGCCTACGAACTCCGCGTGCTACAGTTTTGATGTGTAACATCTTGCCATATCCCAGAAGTTCAAGGGCTCACCCCTTCGGTGCACCCGTTCTGATTGCCTGGGATGAAACTACAGACTACTGACTGTCGCTAATTCGGCTCTGCTGTCGCCATATTATCACGAGGCACACAGAGCAATAAGTTTAATCATTTGCTGCTTACAGTATTAGGTACACTCATGTCCAAAATTATTGTCGCATATCTATAACTGTCTTCTTGTAAGAATATAATTTGATCATGATTTTGTAGGGTACTTTTAATACTGATGCTATGTGTATAATTGGGAAATGTAAATTTGTGGTAAGTTTTATAGGAAAAGAATTATAAATACGAAAATTATAACGATTAAAATAAAATGTAGGTAAATAGACAAGAAAATTTTATTTTCGTTTTGTTGTTTTTATTTACTGCTCTTTTGACATGAAATTTACCACATACATGTCTTTGCCGATTATACACATACTACAATTATAAGAAATGCCGGAAGAATTCGTTATTAAATTATGTTCCTAGAACAAAATATTTATAGACATGCGACAATAATTTTGGTCATGAGTGTACCTACCTACCAACTTTGGTGCTGCTAACTTGTTTGCTTCTTAATGTATTTTTAATGGCGAGGAGTGTATTTAGTCCTTTCGATAATCTGATCAAATAACTTGAAAAAGAAAAGAATAAGTGTGTACACGTGTGCAACACTTCAAAATGTTTATCAAAAGTATATCTCAATTTTTAAAAGCTTGCTCGTTTCCATTATTATGTTTTAGATATAGAACAACATAATTTTATTTAATTACATTTTTCATTTATAAGTTTCATATAATAAATTTTAACGCAAAAATGTTAGAAAGTAACTTAATTAAACAAATATCATTATAAAGTTTAACATTACAAAGTATAATTATGATTAAAAGCATTCCTTTCAGCATGTAGTACAGCTACACTTTGCGATTTACTGTATTTTTTCGTATGGAAGTTACAAACTCAACCAAAATGACCTTCTACGTGTTCCAGAACTGAAAATGAGCAAATGCTCAATTGTGGTGATTTCTGGAGTAGTACGTAAAAGAAAGTTATTTTTACGAAGCAAGGAACATTAAAAAATACATGAAGAAATCAGTATAATCTAATCAGCAAAATTTGCACTCTAAAATAAGGTAATACTTCCCCCTATAAGTCAATGGACTGAAAGGTAATGATGACAAAAGTATTTAACAACCTTAAAATACTGCCGCTATTTAGTGTTATTTAAATTCATTGAAAAACTATCACAATTATCTACGTAATTACACGTTTCATGTTTTCCAATAAATGGGAAGACTTAATTTAAAAAAAAAAGCGTATGTTCCTTCTTATAGCTTAAGTCATTTTGAATACATTTTTTATTTTTTTAAAAAACGAGGGCTTCGCTCCGCTAATGTCAACGAACGTAAACTGAATTTTATGACCCGTAAGATGATGATAAGCCCTTTTCCCTCTTAGCCCTACTCGTCACACTTACGCGGAGTGCATACCCCAGCCACATTTTTCATACCATTCCCTGCCTATAAACAGTATGAATTTTTATGCACGCTTATGCGTTGCTTTCTGTAAAGGTTTTTGTGAAGCGAGCGGAACGATGTTTTATTAGTTTTAATGTATTTGAACAATGGTCTGTGTGTGGAGAGTGCTTTTATTATAAACGCGCTAAGTTGTATATAGTTTTAAATTCTAAAATAAGGACAGTTTTATTTGGTAAATTCTACGTCTTCATTGGATTACACTTTAAATCGATAGTTGGAAACGTTTCCTAAAGTATTATCTACTTCAAGGCGAAGAGGACTGCTAACTCTTCATGAGCAATCCTGCATTAGCAAGTGAAAATATTACAAAGTATTACCAGTAAAATACAATATGAAAATACTACAAAATATTACCAGTAAAATAAAATATGAAAATATCCAAGATAATAAATTAACTTGCCAGGTTAAATCTGGAAATAATAATGCATCATTAATGAATAAAAGTACTCACAAACACGAGGTGCATTCAAGTTATAACATCTTCATTTTTTCTCAGAACTGGTAACGGATAGAAACGTTCTGTTTGTTTCAAAATTCCCGAGCCCTCGTTGTCAATGCGTGATTCAGATGGTAACACCGTATGGCACACAGAACTCTAGCAGCAGCGGTGAGAGTGATGACTGCTTTCGATACTTACGATACTCGTAAAATGACGACGTTTTTATTACAAGAATAGCGTGTAATCATTCGTTTTCTCCATTTGTATGGTGTAACACCACTTAAAATTCATCGGCAGTTGAATGAGACATGTGATGATGGTGTTATAGATGTGCCTAACGTGCGTTCGTGGGTACGACAGTTTAAAGAAGTCAGAACGTCATATAACAACAAAGCAAAACAATCTAGGCCTCACACAAACCGATCTGACGACATGATCGAACGAATGGAGAAAATTGTTTTAGAGGATTGCCGAATGAATGTGAACACATCGCCTCCCAAGTTGACATTTCCGTGCGATCTGTGCACACAGTCGTCAAATCGGCTTGTACGAGGCCGAGATTGTCTTGATTTGTTGTTATATGACGTTCTGCCTTCTTTGAACTGTCGTGCCCACTAACAAATATTAAACACATCCATGATACCATCATCATATGTATTACTCAACTGCCCATGAATTTCAAGCTGTTTCACACATCGCAAATGGCGCAAACGAATGATTATACCCAGTTCTTGTAACGAAAATGTCACCGTTTAACAAATATTCTAAGTATGAAAAACAGTCACCACTTTCACCGCTGCCGTTACGTGTGAAATACAAGCGACAAATCATATATGCAAAATATTTATCACAGCGTTTTACGATTTTTTTTTTTAAATACAGTCATTGTATTCTGTTGCTGCCAATATGTTCAATACATTTGTGTGTTCACCAGCAGGAGAAGATACTTTCCGAACAGTCTGTTAGCTTCTTGAAGACTAATCAACAAGAATTTTAGGAATGATCCAAAAAATGCATCAAAAGATTGTCATCTTGGCCAATAATTAGTTTTTGGATCAGGAGCCACAAAATTTTTGAACGGATCCTAAATCAAGTTTTCGTATTTTCTACGGAATAAGTACACCACACTGAGTTAAGTGAGAGTTTTGGTTTGGCTACATTATATGTAGTTCTCCAGATATAAGGCCTACAAGAAAATTTTTGCCTGAAAAATATGGGATCTTTTTATCCAAAAACTCCTATAACGCTCCACACCTCACAGCTGTTAAGATTTTCATTCTTAAGGAGTTGGGTGTACTGGGACTCATTTTACCCTGTCCGTGTGTCCATCTGTCAAAAAGACAAATTCGTCTGTGTGTCTATCCGTCCTGGGGACAAAATATCTCAAGAACTACTTTATGGATCACCATAAATGTTTGACAGCATGTACAGAATCAAATGTTAGGAATCAGGTTCAATGACGAAGGTGATCCATCAAATTGAAATGATAGAAATCAACCATTTCCGGTTTTACGTTGATCACTATAGAAAAAATATGGAAACAGCGAGAACCGGTTTCCTGCATCAGATTAAGCGTCCAAAGAATGCACTTCATCTTCAGGCTTCAATATTAATCTACATACAGCAAAGTGATAAAATATCGCGAAATGCGTTTCCTCGGAATCGATTTAGTGTTCTACGAATAGCTATAATATTCTTTTTCAACCCTCTATTCACATCGGAAGTGGGAGAAGTCAATCACTTCCGTTCATAACGTTAATCGCTATAGATTAAAAACGGTAATAGATAACAAACAGTTTTTTTTTTTTTGTAATCAGTTAAGCGTTCCAAGAATGCACTGCAGAAAATAGTACAGTGTTCTATCATGTTTTCGACACCTTTTAGAAACTATAGGGAAAAAATGAAATCTTTGAGTTTTACGTCCCACAGTTATGCCGGTTAGGTTAAAGGAGACGGTGATTATGAGAAATGAATGAAATGGTGGAATGAAGAAAGTGGGAGGAAACGGGAGAACCCCGAGAAAACCCACGCACACGGTGTTTGTCCAACATAAAGTTCACTTGGCGGGAGTAGGATTTAAACCCGGGACCCTATGCACCAAAGATGAACGCTCTACCACTGACCCACCGCGGCCCTTATAGAAACTAGTTTTGAATAATGGTTATCAGATGGATGTGCAAAATGTACCTCAACTTCTGATTTATCTAATGAGTATACACTCAGAAACGACTTCTTTTTACATATTACCAGTATTCTTTGAACAACCGTGGATGAACTATATAAATAAAACATGACGAGAGGTGTGTTGTGATGAACCAGGAAACTCGCACATAACAGTTGTAGGCTTTACAGTTAAGTCATCGAGGCTTGTGGAGATTAGTGGAGTCACTACCACATAGTACTTTTATGGTGAAGTATGCTCGCGAGCTCAATTATTGAATTTGAGGTCAATTGAGCGAAAGAGCTGGACTCGCAAGTGTCTCGGAGAAGTATACTAACACCTGTGTTCTCTTTATACAGGGTGGCGCGCCGGAGTAGGAAATTTTGAATCACGTGGGAGTGAATTAGTACACAGTAATTGCTAAATATGACATCACTGTGAGACTATGATAACGTAGCATATAATGATGCCATTTTAGTTGCCTTGGAGCAGTGGTCAGAGGAGCAACGCATATTACGAAAGAATATTACGAAAACAATGATAGTTGTGAAGTTGCACGGCGTGAAATTCGGCGTCATTTTCAACTGTGCCGTCCTGATATGGTTCCGTCGGCCCATGATGTGAAGAAATAGGTGAAACGATTTAAAGTAATGCCATTAACATTGAACTTGAAACATGTAGGACCAAGGAAAAAATAGTTTGAACTCCAGAGACTATCCAAGCAGTAAATGCAGCAATCAAGCAAAGTCCGCAACGTTCTGCACGACGACATGTCAGTCATTAGGATTAACACGTCGGGGTTTGGGTAGAATATTGGATGAAGATTCAAAACTGCATCCACATAAGCTCCAGGTGGAGCTATTTAAAGGAGCTTGTGTTTGCTAATGGTCCTAATATAGTGCATGCTAAGAAATTCGATCCATTACTGCGGATGTATTGCAGAAAGTTCTGAGAAATATTCATTCGCGAATGCAGGAGTATTCCAGAAGGACGCCACTTAGAGGACATTATTTTCAAAACGTAAGTTATTTTTGTTTTATGTAAATTACATACATGTCTCGTTTTCCAGAATTACGTAAGAATATGTATAATATTACTGTCCATTAAGGCATTTTCAAAATCTCTACCCCCGCGCATCACCCATTATCATATCGTTAGACCAAAATAATGTTATGGGATAAATTTCATTAGCTCTGTTTCGATTAGTCTACTTATACCATGGTAAACGAAACAGAACTTAGTTTAAACTAACCTAAACTTGCAATTCCTTCAACTGCTAGCGATATGTCCCATAGTTTCCAAATCCCGCAGAGCGCGGGTGTCTTATTAAATCGTGACATTTTGTATTTCCATCGTTTATAACTCTAAAAGGAGGCATCTCTGTGCCTATGCTTATTATTTATTATTTTCTTTACATTTGATATAAGGAATTATCTTCTGAAGTTTGGTCACTGAATTTCTAGACATACTTGAAAGCCCAAATTTACTTATCGTGTTGTGCTTTTCCATTGTTCCAGATATGTTGCAAAATATGTCATAATTTCATTTTCGAAGCGTCTGACAATATGAAAGTTTAAATACGTCCTATTGGAACACTATTTTGAGAATTTATTTACTACGTATTGTACCACACACAAAATCCACCAAAGTTTTTACTCTTCTTCGCTATCTTCTCAATAATATATCAAATTACATATCTTGTAATTTAAAATTTTTCGTACAAAATCTCCACGGCCCCGTGACAGGGGTTATGTGGAGCAAAAAGGCGTTCCATTGGATGGGACACCTGGCATTTTCGTATCTCAGTTTTTTATCATCTTTTAGCATCTCCAACCGTTTATAAGCATTGGACCTTTTATCTGTAATACTCGACATATTCAGGAAAATTAATGAACCACTCCAAAGAAACAAAACAAATTCTAACTGTGCACCTGATGGTGCGTACACACATTAACATTTTGAACAAAGATATGTTTAAAAGTAGATTGAAAATAAAGATACAGAATACTGAGTATGCGTAGGATGTACAAGATATCAATGGCGTGGATAACCGTATTAGCACCATTGTTTTATGAGAGCCGTCTGCTAGCGAGAAACAAGGAAAATAAATGAAGCTGAAATATTTTGTTTCTTCTGCTAAAACTCTCTTACATTTAAATTCATCCTATTGTTTATTCCTCTTTGTGCTTATGTATTCGTCCTTTTCTCTCACTTCTCGTCTTTTCTAAGGACAATTTTGTGGAGGAAAAAAGGAAAGAAATCCTTCGCTTTAGCTATACAATGCTGTGATGATGCTGATTATAGTTGCTAGGCAACCAGGCGATACTTTTACTATACAGCTCGTTCTGTTTTATCTTTTGGAAGCGCGCATGTTCTCTTATAGTCGAAAGCGTTTTTAGAGCCCATCTTAAGAAACCCAAAGAAAAAAAAAGAAGAAGAAGAGATTTGGTTACATATTGGTTTAAAGTCTTCTCAATTCTCCTAGATCCCTTCTTGCTTTATTTTTCTATAGCTGGATTCGATACTACTTTCACCACTACTATAACGCCTGTTCTCGAACCACGGTTGTTGAAGGCTTACTAAAGTGCAACAGAAAAGTGTTACGATATAGCAGGTAGCTATAAAACTGAAGATGCCGGCAGAAGGACGACAGCTGAGGTGGTATGTTTGTTCAGAAGCATAAATAGCCTAACAAATAAAATAAAAGAGTACAGACCTATGTGCTAACTTTCTATCTCAACTTCGATTGGGCACCAGGTTAAAACTAGTCCCTAACTACGAAATCTCATCGTTTGTACACTATAAATAATAATAATAAATTATTATTATCATTATTATGTTTTCATTAATAGAACTGAGCTAGAACTATAGGAGAGACCATGGCTGGTTGGCAGCAGGGGCTGGTTGACGAACTGCATATAACTCCTTCATTAATTAACATAATGGGCGACCTATGGATGCAGCTGCCACCTTCATATGGAATTTGTAACTTGCGGATAATGGCGTCTATCAGATAAAGAGTGTTTTTGCCAGTCTGAAGTTTTTTTTTTTTTCAGTTCTCCGTTACATCAAAGAATTGTCACTACTTGAAGTACGGAGGTAAGTAATATAGCATTAGTTAGATCTGAACTTTATTTTTATCGATATTCAAACAATAAAACGTAAATGCCAAACAATTGCTGAGTAATTACGACTTTGTTCCACAACATGGGCTTGAGGTTAGTTGGCGTATAGCATTTGGAGTTGGTTGACGAACCAACTCCGTGTGGAATTTTATTGTTACATTGTTTGTTTTATTATTATGTTGTTTACAGTTTTATCAATCTTTTACTTCAATGTTATACGTAGAATAGCATGCACGTATTGGATTACTGTCAAAATTTAGAAATCCAGATAAGACTGGATGTCGGACTCTGAATTTTCTGAATAGGCCTAATTCTCAGGATCAAGAATATTTTGTATTTGCTCTTTTGTTACAAAAATATAGGCCTAGCTATTGCTTTTTCTTTCTTTGTGAAAAAGTAGGAAATAAACTGCGTTTCTCGTTAATTCAGCTAAAACATAACTTCTTTTAGCTACTTTCTGAACAGCAGGAAATAAACTGCGTTTTTTGATAGTTCAGTTATTCTAATTACATTTTGAAATAATATGAAGAATTAGCCTACATCACATAATATTAAAACTGACGTGGTTTGATAATCTTGTAGCTTTCGATGTCATGACAACCAAGTTAGAATGAAAGAAAGAAGTTTTCGTATTTCATAATGCTGATTCTTTTAAATGTTGTGCATAAAAGTTATTTCAAACTTCAAATAGCCTACTTCATTGCAATATATATAACGGAATTTTATTAAAAAATCAGTTTATTACTAATAAATCCAATTTTTGTTTGTGATTTGGTATATTTAAAAAGTATGCCAACTAGCCCCACAATATCACCAACCAGCTCCTTACTAGGGGTCGGTTGGCAAACTCTATTTTAAAAGAAAGAAAAATGTATTTCTCGAAAACTGTAAGCAACAAAACAAAAATAAAAATTAAATTTATTAGAGGAAATATTGGTCTGTCCGTACACATACATTACATTGCAATACAGTGCACTATCTGCTTATAAAAAATAAAGAATGAAAAGTTTGCCAACCAGCCCCGCCCTCCCCTACTGCATTAAAAGTGCGTTATCTCGCCCAGCTCTTTACAGTCCAATTTTGCGTTTTTGTCACCACACTTCTGAGTGTTTTGAGGAAATTGCACCAAATTTTGCACGAGTCATCTAGGGAAATGTTCTTGCATAGAGGTATTAACCCCTTGCATGCCAAGTGTCATTTTCTATGTGCGTGCTGTAATACCAGTTTTCATTTACTGTTAAAATACTGTCTTGACCGTTATATAGGGCATAGTTACTGTGCACACGCGAGAGGAATATTCGCATTACTAATTAAAAGATATTTTCACTGTGGAACATTTCTACTGAAAACGCAAAATTTTGATGTTCTGAAGGGATTTTATGCTGTTTCAGTTTGGCAACACTGACCGGAGATCAAAATCAAAGTTTTCTTCTATTTTCCGATCTCGAAATACGACTTCGAAGTTGCCAATTGTTTATCATCAAAATAAATACATGTGTGTCGTAATTGAATGCTCCCTTAGGGCTGTTATCTACTGATACAAAACTTCTTTTTTTCTGTCAGTGAAGTGCTGTCACCTAAGGAGAAACAATAGAACGAAACTCGTGCCTTGCATCACTAACAAATTTCATCATCTTCAGGGTTAATACAACCCTTAATAAAGGATACGTTTTCATGATATCCCCATAGATGTCACTGATACAAAAACGAAATATTTTATGACATACACTTGGATGTCACTGGACCGCAAGGGGTTAATGATAAATCGTTTCAGGTAGCGAAAGCCTATCGCAGTAGTCTATTTATCATTGGAATCTACTTACATCTCATTACTAACTTATTATTGGTATCTCTGCCATCGATTTTTGTTTCACCTTGCGGCTGAATTGTGAACTCAGTACATATAACCCTCACATTAGATACCTTGTTACCTCTACGCTAATACTTACTTTTAAATAAATTAAATAATGGTATCAATAGATTTTGAATACAGAAGTCAGAAAATACTTGAAAGTGCACATTTATCGGAGCAAAGGCACAAAATTGTCTGACGTCAAAAGCACAGAAGTAAGGGTTGAGCTGATTGAGATGATTCTGAGTTTAACGTCCCGTTCAGCAGCGAGGCTATATGAAATGTGGAACTTCTGATTAACGTGGAATCCGAACCACATGAGCTCCTGCTGGGAATCGAACCCGGGTCTCCCACGCCAAAGCACAGTGGACAAACATAAGGATCTAGCCGGAAAAGATTCTGATGTGCACAATAAATGGACCAGCATTAAACCAATCTACATAATTCGTACCCAATTGAATATATAATCTTTTTTACGCGTCTATAATGCCCTATAATATGACCAGACCAAATTTTCTTGTAGTACTGATGAATTTTGGTTTGCGTTGAATTTTTTGTGTCGTTAAAGTGACAAATGTTATGCAAATCATATTACAATTCCTTTATTATCGCACTGCATGTATTAGAAACACAGTGTGACAAAAATGAATGTAGGCACATATATAATACAGATGCAGTAATCCAAATAAGAATATTAAATGTGAATTTGAATGTACGTTTAAAGAAGCATATACGTCTGGAACTTAAGAGGAAAAAAAAGCTAACTTAACATTTTGAAAAAAGAAGTAGAAAAACTAAAAAAACGCCGCGTTGTGTTACCGCCATCTGTGGACGCGGCACCTCTCGGTTTCGGTTTATCAACGAACAAACTCAACATTTCACGTAAGAATTGGGTAACATCATATTTTCATCTTTCATAGGCTATATTGTCAAGTAAACTTCTCATTTGCCACTTTCTTTCCTAAAGTCTGTATCAAATGCGAATGATAGACTCGAAAAATAGTATAGGCACGCAACACAGATAGGACAAAACGATATTTTTTCGTTTCATGTTCTGGTTGCTTGGTTGCCAAGTTCAAATTGTTCATTTTACGTGGCTTAGCTTCTAACACAGACCAATATTGTGAGGGAGTGTCTGTCAAAGTATTGCATATCTTTCTGCCCACCATTGTCATCTTCATGTGCGTAACCACAGACACATCCATTTCATTCACAGTAACTGTTACTGATTTAAGTTCCTATACCTGTCGTTCAATGATACCTATTTCTGGTTTTGCTAATTCTGTTGTCTCCTCGTAAATTAGTTTGTTTGGACGACAGAATCTTGTCCACGAAGGGCGTAGGTTTTGCCACAATATCAGCCATTTGTTATATTGTTGGCCACAATAAAACTGAAACGGTACCATTGACATTAGAAAAATGTCAGCATCACTTTGAACAAATATTATCTGATAATGTCTGTTTCTTTTCATTTTGACCATCACAGCGTTATTTGCAGATAAAGTTTGCAATTTTGCCATCACGGAGTGTTTGCTGCACCAGGTCATTTTGAATAGTCGCAATTCATTGAACCGCATGATCAATTAGCGCTTGTATTGTCACTTTGAAGAGATTTCATTTGCCACATGGTCATTTGAGGGTTAGCATTCACGTTTCTTTTGTTGAACAACAAAATATGATGGGTATATGTCCCATCTTTTTTTTTTTTTTTTAGCACATTTCTTAATGTTTTAATATTGTTGCTTCGTGAAACCTTCCTCTCCTGTGTATGGCATTGGAGGAAGTATAGAGGATGCATTTTTTTTTTTTTTTTTTTTAATTCTTGTGGCTCGCTGTGAGTTCGTTTGTGTAACCTCTTTTACAATGGAGATCGTGTCCCGATGATCCGAAGTTTGGAGAGAATATTTTGCAACGTACATTATTTCTTCCTGGCAGTGTGATTCTACTAACGGTTCCATTTTCATTTCCTTTCTTCTCTCTGTACATTGCCCAGATACATTTTGGGTCTCCCAATCATTGTACCAGATGTACTAGTTGAACATTCGAACAAGACATTCACTTTGAGGGGAAATTTTAATGATTTATCAAGCCAGTCACTATATACCTTCAGAAATCGGTCTTTTGTTCTAAAATATTTCTTCTGTCTTTTGCTAAAATCATTGAAAAATATCCGCACAAATACATGTGCGCAGCTCAGAGTGTCCTCTGCATCATCAGCTGTTCCCAGTTTCTTGCATACATAAGTTGCAAGCGTACCCTTGTCCGCTATGTTGTTGTGTAGCAAGTTGAACAGCTCGCGTCGTGTCACCGAAACCATCATTACAGGTACGGATTGCTGCAACTACAAAGAAATATATGGATAGGGGCAAATATTTATTTGGACAACTTAAAAGTGAACACCTCAGCAAAACAATTGTGTAACATTCACAGTGCCATTGCGTGCCATTCGAATTATAACTCTATATGAAGACAGAGAAGCTTCGTTTTACAGGTTTATTTAACATGATACTAACTTGATGTATGTTGTAGACACTAAAGCTAAGTGGGATGACCGTATATGAACTACATTCAAAGTAAATATATGTATGAGAAATAATAACGCTAGAAAATGTATTCTTTCAAGTAGTTTCGTTTACCACATACAGCTGAAAACATACATTGACACGCAGATGGTAAAAGTGCGCAAAACTTTCAGACAGAAAGGTCAACGTTGCAGGGTCCTAATCTCGTGGCCAGGCTCTTAATTTATCTCTCGTGGCCAAGGGTATTGCAAACATAAAGACCGTTATATATGGCATCATCACAAGATGTATGACGTTCGAATCATGAATACAATTTTTGGACTTTTTTCCGGCTAGATTGCCATTTTTTTTCCAGTGTGCAAAGGCACGTACGCTAATCGCTTAGCCCCGAAGAAGCTCACAGAAGTAAGGGAAGCCACGAAATGTATAGTATTTATACTTCTATAGTTAAACATAAAAACACGATCTGTTAATTATATTAATGAACAGTTACAGTTGTGTACTGAAATATCAAGAATCGTAAGTCTTTCAGGAATAGAGGCCTGTCCTTCCGATAGACTAAACATTAACTAATTTTAATTTACTTATTAGCATGCGTTTGCTGGAAAGTTTGCTCAACTTAATTTTGCACCACCAGTGATATTTTTATCTAGCAATAAATAATTAAAAACTCGATGGCATCTCCCTAAGGTAAATACAAATATAATTTACTGTAATAACCTATTGATACGTGAAGAAATTTAAAGACTTATCTGCCAGCAGTTCGTATAATAAAAGTCACGTTCATAAGCATCGCTCGTCCGCTAGTTCTGATGTATGTGTGCACTCGCCTAGTATTTCCATTTCAAGTGTGCCCTCGGAAAATATGTTAAACTTACTTTGGCCCCACCCCGCTCACCCTCTTCCGGATGAAACCTTCCCTTTGCTTTGGAACGACTTCGGCTATGTTGCCAATATGTCATTCAGTTGTGTAGTTTTGGCGAGTATAGATCGTAGGCTACTTAGAATGGCAGACAAGAAAGTGCACAGCAAAGCCTGTCTATGTGGCAACCCTGCCCACATTCACCTTTTGAAGAATCTTCGCTGCAGCAACTTGTTTCTCCTCTTTTGAGAGAGGTACGGGAAAACACACATCGACAGCAAAGCCACCAGAGGCACACTTGAAATAGAGACCACAGTATTCAACATATCCGAAACAAATTATAAAATTCTTACAAAATCCTCCAATAATATTTTCCGAATTTTCTTCCTACCCCAACAACAAGTATCGTTACTGCAGGGTGAAAATAAAGAATACGAGTTTCTTAGAAAGATTCCGATTTTGTTCATATTTCATAAAAAAAAAAAAAAAAACGTTGCCCATGATCAAAATTGTCGACTTTCACGGGTACTTCCGAACGACGCATTTTGCGAACGTAATTGTGTCTTGATACATTACTTATCTGTTCAATAAGCCGCTAAAGGTAAGCATAAAACAATGATAGTGATAGGTATAAACAGTACACCACAGAATACCGCGGACTACCTTCTACGACCTGCCGATCGACTAGTAGATCGCGATCCACGCGTTGGTCATCTCTGCTATATAATATTGTCTTGCTAGTAAGTGAAAAGTGTTATAAGGGTATAGTCCAGTATCAGTTTCCTCTTCATACGTGATGTCTATCGTCATTGGTGCGAGCGGTCCCAGGTTCGATTCCTGGTGGGAACACTCGGTCGAAAAATGTAAGAAACTTTTTCTGGCCATCCATCGTGAGTGAGGTTTTCCTGGGTTTTTCTCATTCACCTAGGCAAATGCCGGGATGGTACCTAACATACTTGTTCCAGACAGCTTCCTTACCTTTCCTCAGATAGTGTATTGCTGAGGGACGTCATTCCTCACATGTGACGGGCTAACATGCCTATAGATGACAAAAGCCCAGAAATCTAATTCCTAATTGAATTAATAGGTGACGTAGTTCTGATTCTGATTCATTTTTCCCATATTTTTCTCGAAAACTACGCATAATAATATACATTCATTCATACCATTTCAACGAGATCCATTGATTGGTATAAATTTCTCCATGTGATAATACCTTTTTCCTGTTAAACATTAATAATATTATTGCATTTTGAAATGTAAACGAACTAATTTGAATAATAATGCAGTAGGGTACCAAAACTACGTAAAGCAGTAAGATTTTTTTAAAAAATCAATATTGTGTTAGATGTAGTTACTTTTAAGTGGAGGAAAAGAGATGTAGAAAAAGTCAGACGAAATGCTATGCCTTATTGGAATTCTTGGACCTACGCTTTTGAGTGTTCCGGACGACGAGTTCAATAAGAAATGAGCAAACATAAATGAGAAAATAAAACACAAGAAGTAAAGAAAAAAATAAAAACAAAAGAAAGATATTGCAACACACACATTCCAAAATATAAACAAAAAAACGACCGACCCAACGATAAAAATAGCTTGAAATAAAATTAAAAAACGAAAAACAGATAAACACACAAGCAAAAGAATTCCATAGTTGCAGTGAAAATAAAAAAAGAGAAAAGGCTATACTTTCTGAAGACCGAATGAAGTTTTTCCTCCATTACTTTATAACGTCAACAGGCCATTCCAGTTGAGCAAAAGCGACAGACAGAGAAAGAGAGAGAGAGAAGAAAGGACTTTCCAAAGAAAAGAATATAGAAGGGAGGAGAAGGAGGAAAAGAAGAGAATGAACAACAAAACTGGCGCGAGAAAAGTGAGACCATAATTCAGCGATGAGAACACTTCCCTGGTTCTTTTGTCAGACGACCAAAATTTGCTATAGATGTGTCAGCGTTGTTTGAATAGACTGAAATAGGATTTTCCACAACTCTTTCCTTTTTCTTCCTTTTCCCTGTCTTGACTTTCTCTCTATATTCGCTTCTCTTCTTTCGTATATAGTATGAAGATCTTAGTTTCCCTTCAACAGTTTATATATTTTTAAAGTTTTTTAAGACTTCCAAACTATACTAGGTATAAGTACGGGAAGCCGTATGTAAAACGGTTATGTGGAAAGATATCATAGTGAAAACACTTTAAGAGATGAAGAGAAACGATTGTTTAGAATCTATTCGGAGTTCCTAGAATAATTCCGTTTCCTTTATTAACACGCTGTTTAAACTGGAAATCGTGTAAATCAACCATTTCCAATTTCAAATTTCATCGCGACAGAAGACAAAAATGTATATAGTAAGAAGCAGTTTCTGTGGAATCGACTCATCGTCTCATACATAGATTACATTTTCACCTTTAATCTTCTAAAAATAAGTTAAAAATGGTAGAAGTTTACTACTTCTTCCGGTGTTAATATTGATTTGTGAGGACGGCAATCAATAATAGAAAGGAACAAACTGTTTTCTTATATGAATTCAGAATGCCAACAATTGATTCCATTTGAATACTTCTTTTACTGAAGATGGCTTAGTGGTAGAGCGTTCATCTCTGGTGTGTGGTATTTTTGGTTCGATCCCTGATTGCACCCAGTGGGATTTGTGGTGGACAAACACCGTGTGAGTGGATTTTCTCGTAGTTGTCCTGTTTCCTTCAATTTTCTTTATTTCACCATTTCATTAATTTCTCATCATCATAATCTCCTTTAGCCTACAGGAATAACCATGGGACTTAAAACTGAAAGATTTTCATTTCTTTTTTTTTACTGAAATCGGAAGCGGTCAAAACAGTGGAATTTCCGGTTTGAATATAAATTTCTAAATACCTAGAATAATAACAATTGTAAGAGATAGCGAGAAACTATTTTTGATACTGATTCAGCATCCGAAAAATAGATTCCATCTTCCATCTTCTTTTTCTGTTGTAAGCGGAAAGTTGCGAGTTATTACTTCCGGTTTCAATATTGAACTCACATAGTTTGGAAGTCTATTGTAGTTTGACTATATGAAACGACACTCACTTGTTTTAAATATGAATAACATTCCACAATATTATTCGCTTTTTCAACGAAAAATATGTCAAAAGATAAGACGGATTCCATCAATAGGCCTTATTGAGCTGAACAATTTGATAACCCCATAAGTAGCTTTCTTTTTGAGAAAATGAGAGAAAACTAATTTCATTGTTTGAACTGATACTGAAATATACCCTTCATTAGTAAACTCTTCATTATGACACTGCAACGTTGGCACTAAATTGTATGGTTACTGAGATATTACCGTAAATTATCATTAATTCTTAAATTTTGAATTCTGTTTAACTAAAAGGTTGTCAAAAGATAATGCATGTTGTTCGATAGATGATATCAACTTGAACATCAAAAGATAATGCATATTGTTCAATAGGTGACATCAACTTCAACACATAATATGCTTGAGGATAAATTCTCGTGCACAGCTTTCAAGGAAATCGAGATAACGAACTTTTGTGGGGCTGGCAGTAATAATGTACAGTTTTTATCTTGTTATTTATGTACTATTCGTGTAGCAAAGTATACTATTAGAGCATTTCTGTTTCAAGTGTGCCCTCGGAAAATATGTGAAACATACTTCGACTCCATCCCCGCCAGCACTTTTCCTGAAGAAACCTTCCCTTTGCTTTGGGGAAAGAAGTGACTGACCTTGGCTGTGTTGCCAATTTGTCATTCAGTCGTATGGTCATACCGACTGAAGATCGTAGGCTACTTAGAATGGGCTAACAAGACTGTGCTCAGGGAAGTCTGCTAAGTAGTTCAACGTGGCAATCCTGTTCGCATCCAACCATTGAAGGATATCGGTCACAGCAACTTGTCCCTCCACTTTCGTAGGGGTACAGAAAAACACATATCAACAGTCGAGTCAGCAGGGACTCACTTGAAACAGAAAGACTCTAACTAGTAGATTCTACGTCTATTGCTGTTATTCTTGTCCAAATACTGACACAAACACATTCTTTTACACATATACTAATTACTAACTAACTAACTCTATGGCCTATGGAACCCGAAGGTTCAATGCCGCGTTCACAAAAGCTCTCCACTGACTTCTATCCTTAGCTAACTGCATCCAGTTTCTACCTTGTATTCCTATCTCTGCGAGATTCATCTTAATATTGTCCTCCCATCTGCGCCTGGGTCTTTCTAATGGTCGTTTTCCGATTGGTCTTCCAGTCAAGACTTTGAAAGCGTTTCTACTTTCTTCCATTCTAGCTACATGACCTGCCCACCTAAGCCTCCTAGACTTCACGACCCTAACAATGTTGGGTAAACCATATAAATTATGTAGTTCCTCGTTATAAAGTTTCCGCCATTCCCCATTCCCGTTCCTCTTGGGCCCGAATATTCGTCTCAGGATCTTGTTCTCAAATACTTTCAGTCTATGTTTTTCCCTCAGAGTAAATGACCATGTTTCTCAGCCATACAGAACAACAGGCATGATTATCGTTTTGTATATTTTAAGCTTCAAATTCCTCGACAGAATTCGCAACGACAAGAGATTTTGAACCGAATAGTAACACGAATTCCCTGCTTTTAGTCGACATTTAATTTCTTTGTGAATATTATTTTCCTCTGTTAATATTGATCCTAGATATTTGAAACTATCCACTTTGTCAAAAGTATTATTTAATATTTTAACGCATCCATAATTTGCTGTATTCCGGTCCCGACGCACTTCCATGTATTTAGATATCTCTGCATTTACTTCTAAACCCATGTCCCTGCAAACGTTTTTGTATTTAATTCAAAAATATACGAAATAGAAAATTTTCCAAAATTATGTGTAGTAAACTTGAAGAAAATTGAGAACTTTGTTAAGCAAAACCTGGTTACCCTGGAAGACATGAACCATAATCATTCTAAAGTGAACTATGCAAGTGACTGGAAGAAAAATGCTAAAATGATTATGCTGAAAGGTAAGAAAGAAAGCGCTGCTACATAGAAATAAAAAGCAGAAACTGGAAGTAAAATAATAATAGAAGAGATAAAATATTTAATAATACCAATGAATAAAAAATGAAAATAAAAGATAAAATTGTAGCAGCAAAATCTAGAAGAGCGAAGGACTAAAAAGCTCAGAGAACGTAACTACGCGGAAAACGTAAACACATTCCTCAAGACTCGGTCGAGTGTACACTGCAGTCTCTAAAATTCTCTGAGATCTGAGTATCTAGGACATTCAAAAAGTATGTGTCGAATACTCAAATATCTACTACAAAACCTGCACTTAACGCACATAAGAACATACTGTTAAAATGGAATCGCTAATAGGCACTGTTTTAAGTCGTGATCTTTAAATATCGAAGTATCTGAAACGGTCTAATGAGTGTCGTACTCGTTCTACTGAGAAGTCTGAAGTAATGTACTAGGAGTGCTGATAGTGTCCGAGAACAGTGGCAAAGTATAGCAGAACTGGCTGATATCGTTTTAAAATTTCAAAGAAAATTAAGACAACAATTCGAATTACCTGACATGGGAAAGGATAAAACGATAGGATCGCCCTAAGTAGACTTGTGGTTTACAAATACCGTTCGTGCTATTTCTCGGGGTACTCCCACTTTCTCCCACTTTATTCATCCCACCATTGCATTAATTTCTCATCATCATTGTCTCCTTTAACGTGGCTGGCATAAATGTCGGACGTAAAACTGAAAGATTTCATTTCATCTTTAGAAATGTTAGGATTTCAAGAAATTCTAAATCTTCAGTTCCTCATATGCATATTAAATTTTTGCAAGAGTGAGGATTACTCAAACGTGATGTAAGATGCATAAATGCAATGAGCATATAACATTAACAAAGAGAAATGAATCAGTTGGTGGCTTAATATGGTACTGCGGTAAAGTGACACGAGAAATAAAAGAAAAATGTTACTAATAAAACTCCAACTGACCAAAGCAGTATATATATTTTAAAATTACATATTTGTGTTACAGTTTCGGCTATGTAACATAGCCTTTCTTAGACACATTATGAGAGAAGTATCCAATTTTGACAGCTTATATACAATCTGGATGCAAGACACATCCACTTTCCCTTTACAAAACAAACTTTTAATTGACAAAACAAAGCTTACGTTTACAGTAATTAAAATTTTACTTTTTAGAGCCAATTAAACTTTTAATTGGCAAAACATAAAGTTTACGTTTACAGTAATTAAAAATTTAGATTTTAGAGCCAATTAAAAGTTTATGTTTTGTAAAGAGAAAGTGGGCGTGTCTTGCATCCAGATTGTATATAAGCTGTAAAAATTGGATATTTCTCTTATAATAAGTCTGAGGAAGACTATGCTCAAAAGCCAAAACTGTAACAGAAATATATAATTTTAAAATATATACACTGCTTTGGTCAGTTGAAGTTTTATTAGTAATCTTGAATTTTCCAAAGCTACAATAAATAATTTACAAAAAAAGTTAGTGAAAAGACGGAGAGGATGGTAGAAAGAATTGGTAAAAATTCCACTGGAACGTATGTTATTCCTGTTGTCACATGTCGTTTACGAGCATACACACCATCGCTGACGCGCTTGTTCCTTAAGGACGAACCTCTGCTCCGCTCCTGTTCTGACTCGGTTAGATAGTATTAGATTCGTGTTTTATACTCAGCCCTCCTAAAGTGAATCTGCACCAATTATTGCAACTCTTCCCTTAAGAAACACTATCTAAGGCAGTAAGAGTGTATTTCGTGTAAGTTAATATTTCATAAATATAAGTGTACTTTCATAAAATAGGGTAGCATATTATTGCATATAGATTATATTATTATTGGCAGGTCACTGAGAAGCTTCCATGTACCATTCTGTACAAGTAACCTCTTCGTTTTGACGTAGGAATTTTGTCTTAGTATCTTACATTTTTCTCTCCCTCCCTCTTTTTCCTTCGATCGCACCTAATAGAAAGTCCGTCCTAATGCAAGTTTTCAGACAATACCCCAACCAGCGTCTCTTTCTAGTTACATCTAAATGTATTCTTTTCTCACCATTATTTTTGACATCTTCTCATCCGTTTTCCTCTGAATCCAGCTAAGTACTCTCAATTCTCCTCCACACCCATATTTTGAAAGCCTCTAGTTTTTTTTTGTGTGTGTGTGTGTGTGTGCATGTGTGTGTGTAAATCGCTTTTGTGTAATGTCATTGTTTCTGCCTCAAAGAGTACAATACTCAACACGAAACATTTTATGACTCATTTTCTTGCATCTTTATTTAAGGATTGCACAATATAAACTTCCTCCTAAATGCTTCTTTCGCCATTCCTATCCTTTCTTAAATTACAGTTATAAGGGAAGTGTAAATCCTTTTGCTTAGTTTCCGAGAAAATTGAAAAACACTTTTTTTTTTTTTTTTTTTTTGTAAACGTGAAAATTGATGCTCTACGATAACCACATTGCCTATTACATAAACTGATACTACAGTACGATCTCATTAAGCTTCTTATTAGAACATTAGCAAGATTACAGTACAAAATGTAGTTCATGAGATATAGCTCAAAATTACGCTTAAATCCTTAAAGTTCAATTTTTAACCATAATATTCTCCAAAGATGATCCATATATCAATAGATAGATCTTACCAAAGCAGAATAAAATGGCATACTTTAGTCCAAATTGTAAAGCGTAATTGAGAGAATCGAGAAATACTTATGTTTAGTGCGCTAGAAAATGTGTTGTGTATTGTCTTTGTCCCATTCGAACACATTTTGATTGATAGAGCTAAAAAGGTACAGGGCAAATTTTGGACTTTTCCAATCAACTTTTATTACGAAAATTCTACTTACACATGGCGTTTCAAAACAACACCAACAACGTTCGGAAGGTGTTTCCTGACACCAAGATAAGACAAAAAGTATAGACCAACTTGGGTGGTCAAATGCTTCCTTTCGGAGTTACAGCCTGCCGAAAACATGAAAAAATGAACTTTAAAAGTCCACAGCTCCAAAACTATAAGACCTACCGTAGTCGGGTCAAGACTTCACTTAAGAACTAGTATGTGCTTTATCCAAATATCCAAGTTTCAGAATCCTGTGGTACTTCCGCAACAATTTTATGAGGTGTGGTGAGTACTTCAGATTATATGCCTGTAGCCAAACTCCCTCTATAAAAATTGTTGCGTGAATACGTTAGGATTCTCAATCATGTATTTTTGGATAGCGCACATATTAGTTCTTAAGTGAAGTCTGGACCTGACTACGGTAGGTCCGATAATTTTGGAGTTATGGAGCTTGAAAGTTTATTTTTCTATGTTATCGGTAGCCTATAACTCTGAAAGGAAGCATTTGTGCACCCAGGTTGGTCTATACTTTTTGCCTTATCGGTGTCAAGAATCATCTCCCAAACGTTGTAGGTGTTGTTTTGAAACACCCTGTATATGTTAGTAAAAATAACTACAGTGCAAATATAAGTTCGTCTTAGATATTTGGTGTTTTATTGGTGAATTGGTAGGAACCCTGAGACCAAGCGTCCTAGAGTAACATAATATAAGGCTATTGTGGCCATGGAGTATGTAGGGACCACTCACCGAATAGGCGTCCAAGAGAGTGGCGAAATGTTTGCAGAGACCAGGCGTCCTAGTAAAAGGAACTTTTAGAAACTAAGTATCCTAAAGAGTGGTAATGATAAAGGAGTTCCCAGAGACCAGGCGTCCTAGTAAAAAGGAACTTTTAGAAACTAAGTATCCTAAAGAGTGGTAATGATAAAGGAATTCCCAGAGACCAGGCGTCCTAGTAAAAGGAACTTTTAGAAAAAAGCATCCTAAAGAGTGGTAATGATAAAGGAGTTCCCAGAGACCAGGCGTCCTAGTAAAAGAAACTTTTAGTAACTAAGTATTCTAAAGAGTGGTAATGATAAAGGAGTTCCCAGAGACCAGGCGTCCTAGACAGGGGAAGTGACGATCAATCGGTGAAGAGTGATGACTTCTGCGATGTGTTAGTTCCTTTTATCCAGAAATGTTGCTCACTTTATTAATCTTCGTTACATGACGATCGTTGATGTAAGTTTCCGACGTCTTCTTAGTGATCAACGAACTTTAAAAGTTCGTTACTGAATTATTTTTGTCTATGTGTGTGTGTGTCTGTTATTTGCGAATTTTTCAATTTTGAACCCTCCATTCGACAGAGCATCAAAAACTATCTGAAACAAGAGATGGAATTTTTCGTATCACTCTTACTGTTCCCAAGATATTGGCCAAAAAAGTCCCGTTTTCGGGAGATTTAAGGAGCCATATCTCGGAAACTCTAAGTCATACAAAGATGATAGTTTGCGAATATTTCAAAATAACATATCGTAGAACCTTTTAACAAAACTCTTAAAGAAAACAAGTGGACAAAATTTAGTATTTAAGAAAATTATAAATAGATATATACAAGAATTGTTTAATGAGTATAATAATAATAATACAGTAATAATAATAATAATAATAATAATAATAATAATAATAATAATAATAATAATAATAATAATAATAATAAAGTACACGGAACAACTGCTATACAGCCTATAGAAGTCAATAAGAAAATTTCTTTTTAAGTTCGTGCAGGCAATGCTCTTGGAGCGTTTTCAACTGGTTGCCGTCTGAAGTTGTTTACAGCCAACACATGGTGTTGGGAGCACTATAAGACCTTGCAATATATATATATATATAAGCCATTGAGAGATCGTTATCCATTGTTGTCTATCACCATCTAACTGTGAAGTACATACTTTTACAGGTTACATATTTAATATCGAACATATATTGTTGACTCTTACAATATAGTTAGATCATCTTTTTAAATTTGCACTGTACTCAAGGAGATATTTTAACTACATTAACCTAGGAAACGATTAACAACATTTTAAGTAGTTTTGTTTTGTAAAAAAGGAAAAAAATGCATTATGTATTTTTTTTGCTATCACAAGAAAGAAAAAAAAAGCTAAAATGAAAAGATAATGTCAGGTATATATCCATAATTAATGCTGTTTACAGATGTTTCTCTCCGCAGTTTTCTCACTGGAGGTAAAGGCTGTGGTGCTTCGTTATGCTAATGACCAACTTTAAACGTTGAAAGGAAAAGAAGGAAGATGTTCCCAGGCAAAGAGAGAGTGTGTGTGGAAAGAACAAAAGAAGTATACTGCTTACTCCATCTCTTCCGGCCCTTAAAATTAAAAAGAGAAAAAAAAAATACATTACCAGAAGATAAAAGTATATTTTTCCCAGCACCTTCTTTGGTCTAAATGAAAAATATGTAGCAAAATGTTTCTCTTTTTCTTTTAAATTTGTTTTTATTTCTTTCTTCTCTTCAAGTAGAAAACAGCTATGTGGAAAGAAACAGAAGTTTGGTTTTATTTCCTTTCTCATTTTTTACAGTAATATTTTCATTTTCATTTTTCATTAGTATACCGGTATATTAGTTTTATTGCTGTCCTTCTTGCTATAACAACTGTCTGCAGATCCTGAACAGTAGTAAAACATCAGAAAGTAAAAATTCAATGAAGAATTCAATGAAATGAAAGGAAAAAAAATCTGTATTGGAAACTTACACAATCTTCGCACTGAGAGAAAATGTGTGTAGCGTACATAAAATCGTATGTTACATTTGTCAATCCTGTAGTTTTTGGACTTATACAGAAAGTATTATAAAACATGCGTTTTCAGTTATACGTTTGCTGTACGTTAAGTGTTCCATCTGGACGTACTTTCCAAATGATATAATATAGGCGGTCAGGATCTCACATACGACTGGACGTATATAACATATAGCTGAGGAAGGTAACATACATTTATGTAAGGAAGACTGTTAGATATCAGACATCCTGTAACGGCATGATGTAACATGTAAGGGCAGTGCGTATGTAGCATACGAATAACGCATGCTCCGTACTGATTTCTGTAGTAAGCACGGAAGAACGGATTTTTCTCAGTGCGGTAGAGAAACTTCCAGAACTATGGATTGATATGGTACTTCACTTAATCTAAAATACATCAGCTATTTATTGTTATCGATAAAATAAGAATTAGCACTAACCAACAGTAATATACGAGGGCTGAACAATAAACGACGCACAAAACTTGTGTAGAAAAAGTGTGATACACTGAGAAAAATCCGTTCTCCGGACAGCGGTATATTGTACAAATATACGGAATCTTCTTGTTTACTACAGAAATCAGTATGGAGCATACGTTATCCGTATGCTACATAGGCACTGCCCTTACATGTTACATCATGCCGTTGCAGGATATCTAACAGTCTTCTTTGTATTACATACATACATGTATGATACCTTCGTCAGCTATATGTTGCATACGTCCATTTGTGTGAGATCCTGACTGCCTATATTGTTTCATACGGAAAGTACGTACAGAAGGAACAGTTATACAGAAAGTATTATAAAACATGTGTTTTTAGTTATATTTTGCTTACGTTAAGTACAAAAACTACAGGATTTACAAATACAAAATACAATTTTACGTACGCCGCATATAATTTTATTTCTCAGTGTAACATATTTTTGAATATATACGAAATAAAAGCTCTATTAAAGTTATACTTTTCAACATAACTTCCGAGTTTTTCAACATATTTCTACCCTCATGACAAAACTTGAAAAGTACCCTGTTCATAGAAGTCCGGATTTTGAGCCATCTGCTTACAACCTATTTGACTTCGTCATAGAAACTGAAGTGTTAGCCAGCTAATAATTTCTTCATCCAGACGAAAAAGGTGATAGTCTGAGAGTGTCAGATCAGGATGGTATGATGCATGCTTGACCATCTCCGACCCAAATGACTCGAATTGGTCATGAATAGAAGTAGGAATATGGCTGTGTGAGTTGTCTTAAAATAGTTCGTTATTTCAGGACTAATGTTGCAAAATTAGGAGATGTACGACATAACTTTACCAAAGGTCTACTCGATAACTATTGCTTTGTCGCAATAGCAATTGAGTCTAGCGGTTCTTGGGAAGAAGGAGGCCTCAAATTTATAAAAGAAATCGGCCACCGTCTATCAATTAAATCAGGAGATAATCGAGCAAAAAGTTTCCTGATTCAACGCATAAGCATAGCCATTCAACGTGGGAACGTGTCGGCTATAATGGGAACGTTACCCACTAGTAAAGAGCTAGAAGAAGTCTTTCTTCTGTAATTGCGGAGAAGGGAGGTTAGGAGAAAAAACAAACATCATTGGTGCATCAATTTATGTAGCAACCGAGCAAGGAGTATGAAGAGACAGCTCACAGTCCATAAGTTTATATATATATATATATATATATATATATATATATATATATATATATATATATATATATATATATATATATATATATATATATATATATATATATAAACAGCATGAATGCTGTACCGTACGTCAAGACAGTGACATAACATGACAGGTTGGAGCCTTTGAAAGCAGAAGATTTAGTAGTACCTGCCGAACATCATGGGAACAAAGTACCGAAGAATAGATATTTACTGTTTCATTTGAAATTTTCATTATAACAGTTTTTTTAATAATCATTGTTATTTTACAATTCTTATGTAATTACTTATGGTTGTATCTAATTGCTTTCAAATCTCGATTATTGGATTAACTTATTTACATGAATGTAAACACAATTAGAATTTCATAAACAATATATTGGACAGGATTTTAGTTCTTGTAAGAATGTTTTTGTCAAACAAAACGAAGCTAAATATATACTTTACCAAAGTAATTCCACATAATGCAGTATTCACAGTGACCCCGCGTGTTAGAAAATTCCTTTAAATGTCCAATTCAATAGCACTTTTTTCCCAGATTGAGTCATCTTGAATCTCTTGTTCGATGGGAAATCGGAGATTCCACTCTATAGGTGCTCACTTTGTTTCAGGTGTATATTGTCACATCAAGGATTCTTCACCTGTAACTATACCTTTTAGGAAAGCATATCCATCTTCAGCTAGAGTGACGAGTAGTCTAGGCATATTATCTTTCGATGCTCGTTATTGATGTTTGTGAATTTCTTTGATACCCAACGAGAACTCACTTTACGAAGTTAAAGTTTGCCTTGGCCACATCATATACTGTATCGTACGAAATATTGAACATGTTCTACAATGTACGGAGACAGATTTGCCAGTCATTATGAATTCACTCTTTAATGATCGTGACATTCTGTTCACGTGATGCTCTTACTAGCGTACAGTACAATACTCTAAATGAATTTATGAGGCTTTTCTTAATTCTTTATTCAAGATCCCACAAAAATTGTATTTTATTTCTCCTAAATGGTTCTTTTTCTACTCCTATCCTTATTTTTATTTCACGTTAGCACTCCATAATCTCTAATATTACTACCTAGCTATCGAAAACAAGTCACCTGTTATATTTTCTTCCTTCCTACTTTTATATTTGACACCGACCGCTTCGTTCCAATCACCGTGGCTTTTGTCTTGCTCACATTTATTTTCATCCCATATTCTTTATAGCCCTTCTTCAAGTTTTCTAACAGGTTATTAATTTTTTAAGATTCCGCAACAAGCGCTATATCATACGTAAACTGCATGCACTTAATAATGTTACCTCCTACCAAAATGACGCCTTCATTATGTAGGCTCTTTCTCACTATCTCTTCTAGATAAATGTTAAATAATGTTGGCGAAAGACAGCATCCCTTTCAAATTCCCCTTCCAATTGCACTGTCTCCTGTCATTTTCTGCTTTATTCAATACTTACTTGTTGATTCATATATATATATATATATATATATATATATATATATATATATATATATATTTTGGTTCAACTTCCATCTTTCCATTCCAACCCAACTTTCTTTAGAACTCCCAACAACATATCCTAACTCACGCGGCAAAAAGTCTTTTCTAGGTTAATAAATAAACATGATACTATTTTCCTTTTTCTACGAACCTTTCACTGTTTACTCTTAATCAAATTGCAACTCTCCTGAACCCGAACTGTTCCTCCTTAACTTTTCTCAATGGTTCTTCCATCAACCTTCTGCTCAGTATTGGAAGAAAATTTTTCTCTGCATACGACAATAATCCTTATGTCTCTTTGGGCTCGATTTCTTAGCCATCAGTATCACGATCATCTTCAGAAGATCATTTGGCCACTCTCCTACTTCATATATTTCACTACAGAGACGGAACAATTCTTTCTTGCCCTTGTCAGCCATCTTCTTAATGAATTCGATTTGTATATTATCTATCCCGGTCGCCTTTCCATTCGTAATCTCGGATATAGTATTTTCATGTTCATCCCGAACAATACTAAATTCTTTAGCACCCTCGCATACTTCATTTTCTACTTCGACATCTAGGCCACACGGGCTATCCCTACTTTCATTCAAGTCAACATATTCTTTCCATCTTCCTAATACTTCACTTTTCTTGTTGACAACCTTCCTCTTCTTATTTTCTGGGAAAATCATAACAGTCTTGGTTTCGACCGAAGTTCTATAGATTTCACTTCCTTGTACAATTCCTCATGTTTCTAAAGTATTTCTAATTATTTCACATCCTCGCGTTTCCTTTTATAAAATTCTTCCCTTGTTCTGTCTGTTTCCCTTCGTAACTTATTGTTTAACTTCCTGTACATATTGCTGCCCTATTCTTTATAAACCTGTCCCACGTCTTCCTTTTTTTCATTATTTGCAACATCTGCTTTGTAACCCACTGTTTCTTAGCCGTTTTATGTTCGCGATAACCTACTACTTCTTGTGCAGCCTACTGTATGCAAAGTTTAACATCCTCCCCACCGTCTGTTGCTACCTGCACACTTCCTTTACTCGCTTGAGTACAAATATTTTTTTTTCAAATCTTTCAACTTAAAAGATTTCTTATTTCCTCGTTTTTCAACGTTTCAGCATTGTCTACCTACGTCTTATTCTCTACTTTTCTTCTGCACACATTTTTCAATTGAATATCCACTTCGGCCGGCCAGCACAAGGTTATGAGAAAAGAAAGTGTTGGCCGCAGGTCTTCGCGTTCTTCAAGTCACATGTCCTGAATCAAAACATAGTCTATCTGATGTCTTCGACAGTCTATTCAGGAGTTTCACGTATATATTCTTCCCTTGTGCTGATTGAACTTATGCTGGGTTCCTGTTTACTAGGGAACTCTGTAATTAGGCCCTTTTCCCTTTCATTTCTTTTACCTAAACCATATTGAACTACGACACTACCTCCCTATTTTTCACCCACAAGTGCATAGAAATCTTCCATTTCAATTACGCATGCACCCTTCTTCTCCCTGTCTATAATTTCTTCTATTTCCTAATTATTTTTTCTACTTCTTCAGTTGTATACGAATTTACCAATGCAAATGTCTGCATCAGTATTACATCCATCATTTTTGATTTAGGTCATCATAACTCTACTTTCACTACAACATATTCCACTTTCATTACCTTCTCTTTTAAGCGCTTAACAAGATTATTGCTTCACCATTATTTTTCTCATTTCTGAACATTCTACATCCTTTGCTGTTCAACACCCCATTACCTACCCATGTAACTTCACAAGCCCTTATTTTGTTTCGTCTTTAAGATTTTCTCATTTTCCCTTCTGTAACATGGTACGTACGTTACATGTTTCTATCCTAAACCTTTTGCTCTTGTTTGTCTTTCTTTCCATACCTATCTTTCCCCACATTGTTACTTTCTCGTCCAATAGACCTTCCCAAGACTTCTCCTTCCCGGAGATCCGAATGGGGAGATATTTTACCCCCGGAACTACATTTTGACCTTCGAAAGACCATTGTAGTTGTATTCTCTTTCTGAAGTCAGTAAATTAGAGAAAAATTGAGTGGTGGTTCCCGTTGCCTTCCACCCCGCAGTATACCAGCCGTTAAAGTCACTCTGGCCTCGCCTGGGACTAATGTCCAAGTTGCCGTACCAATCACTATGATTTCCGCCAACTTGGCTACTGGAGAACTGCTGCCTTCTCCGGTTTGGTTACTCCATTGATACCAATTTGGTAGGGGTGACCCTTCTGGTAGTGAACTATCTCCGACATAGCTCTAAATTTCAATGGAGAAGCCCCCTCAACCGACATATACGTGTCTTCGTAAGGCTGGTGTTTATTTAAGGGAGTTTTTAGTGGTTTCCGGTTATTAATGGCAAGGTAGTATATTCATTATTCTTTATTGATTAATACTAACAAGAGGAATATCAAAGGAAAAATAAAGTATTAATAAATTTGAGAAAAGAACCATATAGTATCAAAAATCTTAATTCCTTAATTTAGAAACGTTGTTATCGTTGCTACGTAAATGTCGTTGCTTAGCAAATGTTTATATGTTGCTGTGTTGAAAAAAAAAGGGAACAGCGACAAGACGAAACACGTCTGTTCGCAAGATCAAAAGTTTTATTATCATTAGTGAATATACGGAAGTTTTCGAAGTTCAATAAAGGGTTCCAGAGGTAATCTATAAAGTTTCCTTGTGATCATTTGCGAATATATAAACTTCATAACAAACTGGGAGAGATATACCATTACATCAAATTTACGTTTCGTCACCTATAAGCAAAATTCTACAAATATTATTACCGTTGAACGAAAAAGAAAAGAAATGTCCGAATATAAGGTCTATACTAATCGACAGATCTCATTAAGGTTAAGAAAATTATGTGGGGGTGTGTAAAACCTCATGTGTAAGTTTAACGGAAAATGAAGAATAATCGATTTGTTTGTAAAACTATAAACTGATGCTGTACGAAATCCATGTTGCCTATTACAGTGGAACTGACACTAAAATATTCAGTCATCAAGTTCTTCATTCTGATACTAGCAATACAGCAGTGGTGCTATTCTGCCAGTTAGCACCGGTTCGCTAGAATAAGTTGTTATTAAAATATTTCGAGTTCGCAGAATCGTTTGTTATAGCCAACTCAGACATAAGAGTAATTTTACCCAGTTATACCTAAGAACAGAAAATTTTAGTTAATTTTCAGAACTTATTACAGCTACAGGGTTAAACTTATAATCTCTCAGAACAAGCTATAAGTGTTTATCTCTTAATGTCAGATGCTTAGATATCAAGAATGAGAACTGAGTCACATGAGTGTAATAGTGAGAGTTATTCATACTTGAAAGGCATACATGCTATTATCAAAAACTGTCGATCAATTGCTAGATTATGATCTTTTCAATACCGTTTAACAACCATTTATTTTGGATAATTTGTTTCAAAGATATTCACAGTGCTACCTAACTTTGTGATACCGACTTGTATTAAGATGCTGTGTAGGTCCCTTGTCATTTGTGATTTCCAGTAAAAATTCTGCTTTTCTCTACCTTGCATGGTTTGTTTCCTAAGAGAGTTCTATCTACCTACCTACCTAGGTACTCTCTGTCTCTCTCTCTCTTTCTCTCTTTCTCTCCTTATATATCCTCGAACAAGTAAGTTTGTGGTGGACATCATCATGTCCGTGGATTTTCTCAGGTATTCCCGTTTCCTTCCATATTCTCGCTCGGCCAATTCTTCCATCATCGTTCACTTGCATTAATAATTCGTCTCCCTTTGTCCAAAGGGCATAACCGTGGGACATTAAGCTGAAAGATTTCATTCCATTTCACTTTTAAATTTTTAT
Source organism: Thermobia domestica (assembly GCF_964235325.1). Taxonomy (NCBI): domain Eukaryota; kingdom Metazoa; phylum Arthropoda; class Insecta; order Zygentoma; family Lepismatidae; genus Thermobia; species Thermobia domestica. Next base: position 98,988,461 of record NC_137468.1, read on the forward strand.
TTCAGTTTCACTACATTAATGTTCAAAGTTGATACATATATCAGTCAACAGATGGCTTTATGCTGTACAAGATGACATGTTAAAAGTTCAATGTGAATGCCAAGGATGTTATTGAAGCTAAATTTTGAAGCCATACGTCACAGGTTCACCAACCCCAACTCTGCCTACTTCACCTAATAAGATCGAAATGTTTTCAGCCAACAAACATGGCGGAAACGAAAGTAGCGAATAAGACGATGACGGAAACGAGAGTAGCCAATCAGACGTGCCGATGATCGGTTGTTTTCTGAGTGCATGCATACTATTGAGAAAATCGAGCAAAAATTAATTTTTGTGGCGCTAAAAAACTATATCGTTTGTTGCCAATATTAATTGGGAAATATTGTTTATTTATAATTATTTGTGGATTGAATATATATATATATATATATATATATATATATATATATATATATATATATATGAAAAAGCCTAGACCGTTTACTAACAGGTTGCATCTATTGTAGTCTGTATTCTCCTAACGGTGACATTCATTCTCCTAAGAATGGCACTAATATTCCAAAGACTTACGCGCCTATATTACTTGTAAATTGTAGTGGCACATTTTTCTTTAGATGCATGAACCATGACACTTGGAACACCTCAGAGCTTCTTCGTGGCTAAGCGGTTAGCATACGCGCCTTTAGCGTGGGAGACCCGGGTTCGATTCCCGATGGGAGCTCATGTGATTCGGGTTCCACGCTAATCAGTAGGTCTACGTCTCATATAGTCTCGCTGCTGAACGGGACGTTAAACTCAAAATCAACTTAACTCAACCTGGAACACCTGTCTTTATCAGGTTTACCCTAAGAGTCATTAAACATAGTGGTAATCCAGATCACGTAGACAATATTCTACGCTACCTGAAATCTGCTTTCAACATTTTCAAGTTCAAAAAAAATTTGAAAGTGAAATTTGAAATTAAATGTATATTTGGATCAATGCTGTTAACAATTTTCTATGTATAACTTCGAGATATCAGTTACAGAAAACAATCCAATTCTACAAACTTATTAGCATTTAATGAGAAAAAATGTAGAAAAAGAAGACATAAATTAACCAAAGGAACTCATTCAGCCACACAAAATGATATCCTTGAATGGTTATCATAGTTTTAGAAAAAAATAGTGTTTTTGTAGACGTCCACTGAAATTGGACATTCATGTCCAAATTGATTGTCGCATATCTATAACTGTCTTCTTGTAAGAATATAATTTGATACTGATTTTGCAGGGTACTTTTAATACTGATAATTTGTGTATAATCGAGAAATGTATATTTGTGGTAAATTTCATAGGAAAGAAATTATGAGTACGAAAATTATAATGAGTAAAATAAAATGTTGCTAAATGGAGGAGAAAATTTTATTTTCGTTTTATTGTTCTTATTTACTGCTCTTTTAACATGAAATTTGCCAGATACATGTCTTTGCCGATTACATTATAAGAAATACGAGGCGAATTCGTTATCAAATTCTATTCCTATAACAACATATTTATAGGCATGCGACAGAATTTTGAACATGAGTGTACATCACTCTCTATGACAGCGATCGTAAGAGGTCTGGCTTTGATAATTGGATGTGTGCAGCCCCAAGACATTTCAACCATTGTCAGGTACGTGACGCCATTTTGGACGGGAGAGAGAGATACTTTCTAGCAGCACATCGTGCAATGGTCTTGAAGTTCTTCCGAGCAGAAAGTTCTTCTTATGAAGTCTCTACTGGCCTGCAAATGGCCCAGTTGAGTTGCCTTCTGACTACGGTTTTGGAAACTGTTGGAATCGTATTTATCATGTCGTTAGTTGTTGAGATATAAATCAAAACATTTAAATATAGCACATTATGGTTTTCGTAAAATATCGCGCAAGTGTCAAAGAATTGTGTCTCCCAATCTCGGGAATAAATATCTAATAAAGGATCTAATAGGTTACGGTGATTTAATGCAAATATACTACGAATAAACCCAAAACATACCATAAGTGCGGGTATAAGATTTCCGTATAACCTTAATTGTATCAGCAAGAAATGCGGTAACACAACATAATAATATTAAGTCTTTGAAGCACGGTGATACTTACATTATACCACCTTTTACATAACGTTTTAGAAACACCATGCCGCAAAGAGTTAAAATATAAAGTGAACAGTTGAAACAGAAATATAATTAGAGCATCCAACTTATATAGAACAATATCACATAATACAGTCAGATACATGCAAATTAATCTACCTGAGTAAATACACAAGGAAGTTAGTAGACCCTCAACATTATATATATTTCTTGCATTACCTATCTGACGAGTCACTGAGTATGTTTTGTGGAGTCACTGTTGTGTTTGTATGGCGTTACTGATTGAAGAGGTTGTCGGGAGGGAAGATCTGAGCGGTTTTCTGTATTATTTTAGAGGATGACCAGAACATAAGAGCATTAAAAGTGAATTCACACATTTTATTTGTTGTTTGGTTGTGTTATAATAATATTAAAGTAATTGCTGTAATTTTACGTGGAAAACGAAAACAAACGAAAAAAAAAATCACCACATAAAGTAATGCAGTTTGATGTTCGAAGAATCACATGTAAAGTGTTAAAACTTCGTAGAAAAAAGAAAGAAAGGTGAACTTACATTCCATTCAATAAAACAGTAGAAAGTGTTGCTTGTACAGTAGACATAAGTGTGACTATTGTTTTAATACTGGAATATTTTATTCAACCATGCTGTTGAAAGTATATGCATAAACCCACATTGTAGACAGTGACGTAGGTAAGGAGCTGACACAAGCCTTCCCCACAATCAAGTCTGTTACTACAATTATATTCATAAAATAATATTCTGCTAATATGCAATATATTTCATTTGTAATCCCTGATAATACAACGTTTCTTATAATTTAGCACAAGTATTGTTCAGTTATGTTAGATATCTTGCTTCCCAGAAGCTCTCTTTAACCCTACATAGAATTAATCAAATTGACTATGTATTGTGTTCTTCTTCGTTTGTGCAGAAGGTTATTTCTCGTCAACGTATGCTACAAAATTTAACTTCTGCGGGTGCGAAGAGACACCAATTTAAAAAGAAATTAGATGCTCAAGTTCTTTTTTTAATATTGTCCTCCTGCTTGATCGAATTGTTAGCGCACTCGACTTCATAGTGCGTGGTGTCTGTTTCTATTTCCAGTAGGATCAGTAGAGTTCCCTCTTGTTTTTATCGGTTACGTACGTGCCTTTGACGTGGAAGACCAGAGTTCAATTCCCAGTGGGAGCTCATGTAGTTCGGTTCCTACTTTAAGCTGTACGTCCATGTCTCATAAACCTCGGCGCTGAAAGGGACGTCAAACTCAAAACCGCATCATATCCCAATAGGATCACCAACGTTTTCCAGTTAATCTACATGAGCAAATACACAATTAAATGTATGTAACAGAACAGAAAAGGAAAGTTACTAGTCCTTCCATCATCATGAAGCGCGCCAGCACTCAGTGGCAAAGCGCTTAACTCTGCTCCGTAAGGTCGTTGCTTCGATCTCAACTAGTGCCAAGTAAGCCTTGTGGTGGGTAACCACTATTGTGTCAGTTTTCTTGGGTTCTCCCCTTTTCATTCGACTTTCTTCATTTAACAATTTCGTTCATTATTATTCTCTCCCTTACTGCTAAAGGCATAATCTACCATAATATTGAATTGTATAATGATTTATTTACTCGGATTGAAATTAATTGTCCTCAAGGTTGTCCTGTTCTCCTGATTGGTGATTTCAATTTATCGGAAATACACGGTACGGGTTTTAAATTTGTAACATGCTCTTCTAAATGTAAGAATTTATATAAATTTATGTCTTATTATAATCTGCAATCTTTAAATAAATTGTTTATAAGAGATTACAGAATTGTTTATATTAGTAAAAGGAAATGTAGACAAATTTAACAATACAAGACAATTTAACAATATATGTGTAGAAACATAGACTATGAGAACAATAATATTGGAAACATTTTACAAAATGTTTCATTAAATAATGTGACGAACGAAAATAATCGTACATTAGATCTGGTTCTGTCTAATATAACGAATATAGAAGTCAGTAGGGAATATTGTCCACTAATTCCAGAAGATGTACACCATCCATCCTTAGTAATAAACGTGATACAGCATGGAACTGCGAAGATTAAAAATAAAACTAATATATCAGGATATAATTTTAGGAAAGCTGATTTCTTAAGGTTGTATCTTGAATTCTCGTCTATTGACTAGAACTGTCTAAAGAACTATGAAAACGCCAATGACCTAATTGATAATCTCTATTATATTATTTATAGTGTATTTGACAAGTGCGTACCACTTAAAAACAACTCAAGAACAGCTTATCCATGCTGATTTACAAATGAAATTATCAAAAAAATCAAAACTAAAACAAGGTATCATAAAAAATACAAGTAAATTATCTCAATAAATTCAATGAATTGCGTAGGGAAATAAAGAAAGAAATTAAGCTGACATACAGAGCGTTCATACAAGATTCTGAAAGTGACATTAATAACAATACTAATGAATTATGGAACTTTATTTAAAAAGAGACTAAGCATTATTCTGGGGGGAAATTAAATTATGAGGGACGCGAACTCTATCGTAATGATGAAATAGCAAATGCTTTTGCACAGTATTTCTGGTCAGTATATGTGCCAGATACATGTGTCACTGACATTCCTACAAACAATTTATTAACTTATGTAAATAACAAACTAGAATCACTTAGCATTGAGGAAATCACTCAATCTGAAGTAGAAATGACAATCAAAAATTAAAGCCCAGAACTGCTGTTGGCCCTGATGGAATACCTCCATATATCATAGAGGGTTGTACAGATGCGCTTACATATCCGCTAAGGATTGTATTCAACCTCGCTTTAAAAACATGCTTTTTCGGAATAAATGGAAATCATCTATAGTTTGCTCAATACCAAAAACCAATGATAAACATGAAATAAATAACTACTGGCCTATATCAATTTTACCTACTTTTGCAAAGATATTTGAACAAATCCTATACCGACGGATAATTGACCACATCCAATCTGTAATCTCATCATATCAACATGGCTTTATCCCACACAAATCAACAACAACAAACCATGCACTTATCACAGACTTTATAGCAAATTCGTTAGATATAGGCTAATGGAGACGGATGATTACGGCAAATGAATTATGATGAAATAATTGATGGAATGAAAATGTGAGAGGAAATGAAGAACCCAGAGAAGACCTATGAACACTATGTTGTCTACCATAACCTTACTTGGGCGGGATCGAACCAGCAACCTCATGCACCAAAGATAAGCGCTCTACCAGTAAGCCAATGTGTCCCCCTTAAGTGTATGAGGAAATTTGTGTCTAGTTCACTTGACGAAGTTTGGGAAAATGAAATTTTTCAGTTTAAGAGTCTTCATCCCGGCGAAATTAAAATACACTAATTTTACAGTAATTATGTGATATCTTCAAATAGATAAAAGATAATCGAAATGTGGAACAAGAGCACCCTAGACAAAATTATTTTGCGTGAGGTGCCGTTATCACAAATCAGTCACCTAGTGGCTTTCCGTTTTCAGCTGTTTACAAACGCGAAAATAAATGCCGATTTCAAAATGGCTCGAAATCGAAAGCAGATAAGTGAGTCATGATAACGGTTTCCCGTGTAAAATAATATTGTCTAGGGCGCTCTTGTTCCACATTTCGATTATCTTTTATCTATTTGAAGATATCACATAATTACTGTAAAATTAGCGGTATTTTAATTTCGCCGGGATGAAGACTCTTAACGTCTCACGTTTATACTCTTTAGGCTAACGGAGACGGATGATGATGGAAGTAGTGGAATAGGAATGTGGTAGGAAACGGATAAAATACACGGTCACGTGTTGTTCACCACAAGCTTGCTTGGCCGAGCTCGAACCAGGAACTCCAAGCTCCAGAGGTAAGGACTCTACCACTCATCTATTGTGTTCCTCATAACGTTTAGGAAGAAATTCGTTTGGTAGAGATGTTTGGACACCAATGGTATCTAAGCAGAGTTTTATGCAGTGTCGTCTCACCAGCAGTACCACTAAAATCTACACTAATACCCATAATTCTATTCGTAGTGTCCCCTGGCAAATAACCATCGGGCTCATGTGTTAAAATGGACGTATTGTTATTATTTAGTAATAGTAGTAGTAGCATTATCTTCCTTTTAAAAATGTACAAATGTTTCGATTTTTAATTATGCAGATCAAGTACAGCGTAAAATGTTTGAGCGTCAGTGGCCTAAGAATACAAGAGATATAACGCAGATGTAAAGAAACGTGAAAACGACAAAATACAGTGAACTAACGAAAAGAAGAAAAGAAAAGGCATTCTTTTACATCGTAACATTAGAAGGGCTATTAGGGAGTATCAGTGCAGTCATTCGATGCCAGATGGCAGTCCTGTAGCATCATTTTACCACCTTGAAGTGGCGTCTGCGAAAGCTCGTCCGCCCTTTACGAATGCGAAGCGTCGAAAGATTCATTGTCGTATAAAATGTAAATATCGGGTTGTGCGCTATTTGCCTACGAAACGGTGTGAGATCTCAATGATGAGGGGTCTCTCCCTAACGAAACAAAAACGACAACATTCTCTCCAGCGAATCGTCACCCTTTACTCTTTCTTCAGGAGCCGACAGTTTCATGCAACATTTATCAAGTAGGTCTCTCATCTTGTTCCGGTCCGTTAAGGCACGCGGTTCTCGACATGGAATCCTCACACGTAATAGGGCGTTAAGGAAGGGGAGAATCGGGAATGACGTACTCTCCCATAAAGTACATGCTCTTTCTATACAAAACCCTTTTCTTTAGGAGAGGAGGGGAAAAGTTCTAAATAGGTACTATATATGCGAAGTTATCTCACTTGAATTCACCTTTTCGAATTCAATTGGTATGAACTTGACACCTGTTTCCATTGGAAAATAATAATACTAAAAACAACAAAATCGCGTGCGATTTAAATATTACAAACGAAATAACGCATTTGACATAATGTGCTGAACACTGCTTTCTCTGATTCAGAAGATAGCGTTTGGTTATATATTGCATGGGCAGAAAATGGAGCATGTCACATGCTAGTACACACAAAGCTGTTCATTCCGACTTTGGAACTGTCTGCAACTTAATTAAAAATATAATCTGGCCAAAGCAAACACTTACACTTCTGCAACAGTTTCGGTAACATACCAGTACCTTCATCAGCTACGTTATGAAGGTAAAAGGCAACAGGGAACAGGGGAAACGGAAGGAATAGATGCCACTTAAGAGAATTTTTGCGAATCTATTTCAAAAATGGATGATACGAAACGAAAAGTGCATTACAAAGAGGAATTTGTTTGTTATCATTATTAATTATTCCTACAAACGTCCTGAAGTAAGAATATACGTTTGATTAGAATTGCTCCACCAGTAGGGTAATGACTTTGGGAACTTTAGTAATACAAAACCAATTCTTATATCACACAGAAACTATATTTTCGAACTCCCATTTATTAATATTAATGTATATACGTAAATATAAGCAAAAGTTTTGTCATAAACCCAAATGTTGAACGCTTATTATGAAAGGCGTCTTTGCACTCTTCATGTTCCCATCACAAACAATTTCTACATCTTTTCCAATGTACTTATCTTTCCACTGAATTCTTGTTATACAGTAGATTTTACAAGTTTATGTTATATCATAACATACCCTTTGTATTTCGCAGAGGCAGGGAAATACCGTTCAGACTGAGTGTCATTATCCGATAGTCGTCATCTTATGATCTTCTATTTTTGTCTCAGGAGTATCACTAAAAAGTTTTCCTTACAATAATTACAAAATTAATAGCAGATGCTACCACTATATTTGAAAATACACTTAAGTCAATTTATCTGGCAGTTTTTGTCTTCACAATTTTACTGCAATTAATGCAATATAAGTTCATTGCAACCTCCCTTTGTCTAGTCAACTCCACAACTGTTATCTTTCACACTGCGATTCTTAGTATTGGGCTTTAGATGTGAGCACAGGTTAGACTCATTCCATTCTTCAAAATAGCTATAGAAGGAGCCATCAAAAACTAGCTGAGAAATTGATGAAATTTTTCGCGTCACTCTTACCGTTCCCGAGATATTGGCCAAACAATGGTCGATTTCCGGAGATTTAAGGAACCATATTTCGGGAACCGTAAGTAATAGAGAAATCATATTGATGTTGATCTATACATAAGACGATTGTGAACATTTTGGTAAGAATTAGTAAACTGGGCCACTGGCTAAATAGCCACCGTTCCTCAAATATTGGCCAAAAAATTTGAATTTCGGGAGTTTTAAAGAGCCATATCTCGGAAACCGTAAACCACAGAGAGATGACATTTTGCAATTTTTACGAGAAAGAGAAGAAGGTGCAGATAAAAAGATTTATATGTAGGAACAATCACTGTTATCCTTCCCGTTCTATTTCTCCATTATTTTAGTTCATTCTGGCAATGCTCTTGGAACATTCTCAACTGGTTTATTAATAAAATAACAGTAAGAAGTGTTAATCAATATGTTAAGTTGTGTCTTCGATTAGAAGTTGCAGTGTAAGAAAAGTTAGCTCCTTCAGATTTTCTACTTCCAAACTAAAGTCTTACAAAACCATTTTGTTCGTCCGCACGTTTATCTATGTCTATAGGTATCAGAATAAAAACGATAAGAGATAACGAATTTTTTAAAATATGAACTCAGCGTTTGAAGAATAGATTTTATATTTGTATTTATACCTTTACACTTCAAGCTTATGAGATACCAACACTCTAATATGCTGATATGAATACAATATTGAGAAACGTTTTACCGAATTACAACGAGTCTTAAAAATAATTGGTTTGCTTGAATAGGAGCTCGGCATCCGTTTTTAGCACCAACTACCAGACGTGCCACTTCCTCCGGAGCCTGTGCTAACGCAATGGAGCACTTGAATACAGGCAGTACATTTCTACAATGAACATTTTCAAAAATTTAAGCCTGTTGTTCATTCATTTCCATCGGAGTCTGCTGTTCTAGTTGGCATTGCTCAGAAACTATTTAAATGACTCAAAAGTAGCGTGTGATATCGCATACATAGACAGCAATTTTGGTTGGCTACCTACAAACATTAAAAAGCTACAGACTCTTGGGCGGCCTCTTTCGGAATCCATGGAAATCATAGAGGATGCAAAGAGACTGCTGCAAGGTGTGTATGGAGATGTAGGAGAAAAAGTTCGAAAGAAACTAAATGCAGTGCTGGAAAGAAACCCGGGTTACGACAGTCTATTGGCAGTATGTGAGATTCTCAGTGGCGAAACAAGAACCACCCCTGAAGATATTTCCCTCAACTACATCCCCCTGTTGAAATACATTCCTGTTACCTCATGTGATGTGGAGAGATCATTCTCTGCATACAAGAATATTTTATCCGATATCCGACAAAATTTTACTTTTGATCATTTGGAAATGTACCTTGTAACCCATTGTGCAACAACACACAGTCGAACTGCAGGCACATTTTTTGTAAGTACTTTATTTCAAATTAAAAATGTTCATTAGTGGAAATATTCTTCAATCTTAGTTCAGCTGGTATTGTTTAAAAGATATAGGACTGTTTTTCCCTGCATGACAAATATATATAAAACAATACATTTCGTCTTAAGTTGCTTTTAGTATTTAAATTTGAATATTGCGTATAATTCATTTCAAGATTGGGCCGTGGTGACGGATGCGCATTTAGTGTAAAAGGTTCTAGATTTCAAACGGGATCACACCACACGAGATTTCTGATGTACAAATGCAGTATGCATTGCTTTTCTCGGGGCTTTCCTGTTTCTCTCTAGCCAATTCTCATCTTCCTTCATTCGGGTCTGATTTTTATTATCCTGCAATCAGTCACGTCAGTGACATATGGCTGTCTCAGCTGTTCAAGCATTTCACTTCATTGGGAGACTTGCATTAATCAGGATAAAGTGTAGCAGATTTTCCTTTTTATTTTCATAATTTGTTTAAATATTGCGTACTTATACGCAAGTTTATATTACGTTTTCACAAATATGTAACATATGTAATATTACATATTCTTATATAATACTGTATTACATATTTCTTACATCTTTAAGTGATTTTTGTTACATATTGATGTACATATTTAGGGAGTTGATATTACATAAAAATGCGGACTCTACTGATGATTTAGATAAGATTATAACAACTGATTATTTGGTTTCTTCAGGAACACAGTAGAACGCACGTATTTTCAAGCAGCAGAGAGCACTTAAACTTATTTTTCCTTCACAGCTTGAATTCGGTAAAATCAAAATTGTCTAACTGCTAGTTGTCTCGGAGCGAAGCCCTTGAGGCTTTGGTTAACAGCATTGCCTCTTTGATTTAAGTCCCACACGTTGCTTCGTTCAAAGTTAACTATAATCATAGGAACATCCGTAATTTTGTACTATCGTCTTATGAAAAGAACGTTAGAGACGATCGAGAAACATTTCTCGTTACCTGTGTGTTTACTTAAAGTAGCTTATTCTTCTCTCCTTTTTTCTGTTTTGCTGTTAGTTCTATTTCACCTTTTCCTTATAAGTAACTATCTGAAATACTCATCCTTTCTCGGGGGAAATAGGTTATAAAGATATCTGAGCACCCTTTCCTGCTTTGGATACACTTTTCAATGAAATTGTAACGAAAGAATGCTCTATTTATGGGATACAATTTTTTATCCCTCTAGTCCCTGAGACATGCCTCTGATCAAAATGATATGGCAAAAATTCAGCTTCGAGTAGGTTATGTTCCAAACTTCATTTCAAACCGTTTACTGATACTATCTTGTGATACTATCACAAACAATAGACAGTGTCAATTTCAAAGTAACGAAAGTACAGAAATCGTCCCCTCTCCGCTTAAAGAGGAATTTTGTAAACTCCAGAACATCTATCCGTGTATCGTTCTACTGAACTACACTTATTACTGTCACCAATCAGGTTAGCGACCCCGAAAACTATGGATTCGACAGTTGTCTCAGTAATATTACACATTTTACCTTTAATCCTCCCTCATACCCTCATGTACAGATGGGTGCTGAACTTGCACTTGAACCATATGGGAGTGTCAATATTCGTCTCAGCCAACACAAAAACTATGTATTCGATACTAATCCCTCATTTTCGATTGTTTTTATATATCACCCTCTTTCCAAGCTTCTTCGTGGCTATGGGGTTAGCGTATGTGCCTTTGGCGTACGATACGCGGTTCAATTCGCAGTGGGAACTCATGTGGTTGGGATTTCTCGTTAAGCTGTAGATCCATGTCTCATATAGCCTCGCTGCTGAAAGGGACGCTAAACCCAAAATCAAATCAACATCTTCTCACCCACCCCTAGGGATTATAAGGCTATCTTACTCTCACAGTATTTTTTTTTTTCAAATTGTAAGTAGTATGTCAAGTTTCGTTAAAATTTCTTCAGGGATTCGAGTTATGCTGGAACTCAAACATACATCTGTGTTCCTATATATAATAGACGAGATTGAAACATTAAATATTCCGAAATTATTTGACATGGTATCACCAAATTGACGATTTTATTATCAGAATTGTACACTTGAGAAGACTTTATAAGTAGGCGTATTATTTTTTCATTAATTTCGTAACTGGTATTTACTTTCTCGATTTACATAATGAGATCGATCCAGTGAGAAACAGTGTCCACACGGTGTTTGTCCACTACAAAGTTCACTTGGCTCGAGCTGGGACCAAACCAAGGAAATATCTTAACTACATCTGGTGGGAAATCACCCTCCGTAATGCAATGCAACCAACAGATGCCTCAAGATCCCACATATGATGTTGCCAATTATGAATATGTCCATAAAACAGGTTGAGGTGATCACCCGCCTATAACACTATTGTATATTCATTAAACATAAAACTGTGAATAATGCGATAAGAGAAAATAGTATGTATGTTCTTCAGAAAAGGAAGGAAACTTAAACTACGTAATGTAGAAACAGGAACAGACAAAAGAGTTGAAGCAATGCGTTGTACATAATGCTACTGCAAGTTCTACGTTATTTTTTTGTCTATTATTTCTAAGGGCTCTCTAATAATGAACGTAGTGGAACATAAGAGATGTTTTTTTAAAAAAAAAGAAAAAGAAAAGACTAAACTTTAATTTATTGCTCATTCTACAAACTTTCAACCACTATATTCTTCAAAGTACTCTCCTCTACTGTTAATACACTGTCGCTAATGTTTCTTTCAATTTTGGAACGCCTGCTGGAAATCACATTTTTATATAGCGTGTAGTACTGTAGTCGCATTCTTCTGAATTTCTTCTGTGGACTTAGTACGACGTCCTTTCAAAGTGGTTTTAAGATTGAGAAATAGTAACAAGGTTTACCGGAGAATAGGATGCATAGTGCACGACAGAAGTGCCGTATTTTACCAGGTAAGTTGCAAGTTTTCGCCCAGGATTTGATGGCAAGGTTCTACACTTATACCAACTCTTCGGCAACGTTGCGAACAGTAAACGGCAGTTTTTAGTAATAACAGCGTGCACAATCTCAGTATTTGGTCGTCTATTAACGTGGAAGGTCGTCCAGTTGTTGAAGCTTTCGGCAACCGAACTTCTAACCTCCGTAAAACGCTTAAACCAATCAATCATAGCACTAGATTCGGCTCATGCAGCAACAATATGCGCTCCCACTAAGAACGAACCGCGGTCTTTCGCGCCGAAAATAATTACTGTAATGATATTAAAGAAATTATGATAGCACTAATTTCAAAATTAGTTTGTTAAATATGTGCATGCGCTACATTGTAGTGAAAAATCTATTGCATATTACTCACATGTTATGGACGTCTTTATGTTCCTGACAGGAACGCCTTACCTGTAACAAAATATGAAAACTTTCATTTTGCGTTATCACTGTAATCTATGTCAATATAATGCATTGTAACAGACAGTGAAAGTATATAGTACAAGATTTATACTAATTTAGAAATCACTCAGCAGTCAAGAATGCTGAGTACAACTGTATGTACAAGGAATGATCAGAAATTATTCGCAGTTTTACCATAACTCTCTTCTTATCGTTCAGTATCTTCTTCCTTCTATTGCAGAGAGAAAATGGCCGCTACGTTAGTAATGTGCACCAACCAAGAACAGAAGACAAAAACACAATTTTCTGGTCTGAAGGTGTGTCAGAAACTGAAATTCATAGAGCACATTCTACACAAACGGAGACACTGCTCTACGGTGTATAAATATATACGAGTGAATAAAGAAGATTAAAATTGATCGAAAAGTGTGACACACGAAGAAGGAGCAAGACGTGCGTCAACCTCCTTGACTCTTATAACAATCAAGGAGACGGAATTTTTAAACAGAATAAGTACAGAAAATGAAACGTGGGTCTATCATTATGAGCCAAAATCCAAAGAGAAAAACACTTGGAGTAGAAACACGCCGGATTACTAATGGGACAAAATGCAAGACAAACTTCCGCGGGCAAGTTGATGGTAACAGTGTTTTGGGATTCAAAAGGGACAATACTAGAGAACTACCGAGGGAACAGTTAACAGCGCAAGATACAGTGATTTAATTGTCAACAATTTGAATATATTTGGCAATTCGCACCAAACTGTGAGGTGTATTGTCGAAGAGAGTGTTTTTATAGCATGGCCTCTGTTCTACCTTGATACGCATTGATAAACGAAACTACACGTTCCCTCTGCTATAGAAGGAAAAAAGATGGAGTATTTAGGATAAAAGAATCTTGTACATACCATCAACACATCGGCAAATATTATAACATGCAAAGAAAGAAAGCAGTGCACACAATAAAGAGAGTTTTGACCAAAGTGTGGGTAATTTTTGACATATCTACGTAAAAGTGCTTGATACTGGAAGTGGATATTACATTGCAAACAGCCATTTATAACACACAGATTTGTACGTCAATTACGTCAAATATGCTTAGGATCTTATTTAGAATACTTCTATTATAGCTACATTAAATATAAGGTAACTTTTTTTTAAATAAACGTGTTTTGCTTTTTTTAAAAAAATGTATGAAAGATTAGCAAAGCATACGAAAAATAGGAACCCTTACTCTAAAGCAGTAATCGCCAAACTATCGATCACGAGGTACTAGTAGATCTTGGAGACATTTTCGGTAGATCGTGTTAACGCTCCGGTTGGCTAACTAATAAATGTAAGTTTATAGGAAATAAACAAATGTAAGACTTTTTTCTAAAATGTTGGGAATTCTTTTGGTTAGTAGCTAACAGTAATTTAGAACCGGTACAGTAGGTCAGAAGCTTCGTAAGTTTGGCGACCACTGCTCTACAGCATGCGTGTGCAAGTTGGAACAAGGGATGGGCCAATCACACAGGACTTACTGGCATTGAGGGCCGTACGTATTCAATGGAGAAACTCGCGCACCATACGCTAATATCACAAGTATACGAAATCTGTCATAACGGTATCCAACATATTTACTTACTAAAGAAAAGCAGAAAAATCTCTTTGTTTACCGTTTTAATGGTAAATTTAACTCCTTATATTCTGGGCTAAGCTCTCAATATTCGATGGTACACACGAAAAAGAAAGTATTTGGCAGGTGACTAATTTTCTTTCGTCAGTAACTCGGGAATAAATGAATTAATTTGGATCTTTTTGTTGTTATCCTTAGAATAGTTATAATTTAAGAACTTGCAAAAATCAGCACTCTAATAAGTTAATGTATTGTTGAGTTATTAGGAAAAGAAATTTTGTCAACTGAAGAATGCATTCTTTCGTGACTGCACACTGGATGTTCCAATGCGGAGAATATTTTCAAGGTGGGCATCCGTTATCCAGGAAAAAAAACATTCAGTTCAGTTTAAGATATTACGTAAGAAATACACTTTTAATAACGTTAGTGAGGCCGCATGGAAGGGTTATAAAGTGAAATGCTTTCGTTCGTCACATCAACATCTATTGAAAAGTGAAACCACCGACTCAGTTGCTCACTCACCACCAAATCTATGAAATCCAGTTATACCTAGGAACATGAGTAAATGTTCATCTTATACTGTGATAGCATATTATTATTATTATTATTATTATTATTTCAAAATTGACTTTTGAAATACTGAACTCAGCAGCTAGTTACTACAAATTTCCTGACCACTGTTGCAAGAAATTGTCACGAAAAACCTGGATTTTAAGAAATTGGGTTCTAGGCGAGTGCCGAAGCAACTAACACCGGTTCTACTCCAAGACATCTGACTTTCACGACATCAGAATTCAAAAGTTGAACCTAAGGTGTAACAAGTGTCTGAATTCTTCTTTTGAATATGTTGAAAAGAAGTTATCATATTGCTGTGTCTGTAGTAATAAGTGTTACAAAGTTATTTTGTGTTCTTTATGTATACCGCCCTAGGAAAGCTTACTTTTTGGACATGACTCGTATATCTATTGAAGTACTGGACACACAGAATCGAAGTTGGGTATATGAGGACGTTTAAAGATAAAATATTGGACAAATTTCGAAAATCTTTGCCTCAATTGGTGAGGTGAAATGGCGAAAATATTTGCATTATTATATGTATTTGAAATCGCTGGGCGAAAAGAGTGAAATATAGGAATTTACATAAATTTCCACAAATACTATTTTGGTTATTCGGAAAAAGGCATAAAAAGAGCATTGGTGCCTTTTGAGAGGACTCACATCGGCATGTATTAAACTTCCATTGTTTGGAACTAAGGGAAGAAACAACCTAATGTTACAATTCTTGTATACAACGATTAATATACAGGTAGGTTTTCTTCCCTTAGTTTGAATCGTTAAAATTATTAATTATCAATGTGACTTCCTTCAAAAGGTTTCTCTAAAAGAAAGAAACCACAAACAATTGACCTCCGTGGTGACATATGAACATATTTTATAGTACTTTATAATTCAATATGTCAATTACTATAGAAAATGTCTAGAAAAGACGATTCATTAATAGTTTACTTCCGGTTCAATATTTGAACGAGAAACTCAGTACGGTGGACTCATATACCCTTTATTTCTTGAAGAAACAATAGAAATCGATTATCTTTGACAATTTGCGAAGGCGGTAAGTGAGAGAAAAGGAAGAAAAAGCAAGTAAAGAGAAAGAAGAGGAGCAGGAGTTGGGTGGAAAAGAAAATGTCTGACATCAGAATTCAGAACACTCGACCAGATGGCGCCAGTGGTAGGTCTCTTGAATGCTTTGAACGCCATCTCCATGGCAACGCAGGTCAACGCCTGAAACATTACTGCTTTATTGCTCAGTATCTGGCGAAAGAACGGAATAAAGAAACGAGAAAATAGGCGTGCCAGAACGAACCAACGGACGTCTGTAGGCTATAGCCTCTTTCTCTCCAACCCCCTTCCCCATTCTCCCAATTGAATAATACTATTTGGTGCAAAGCGACATGTTCGTATGTTCATAAGATAACAACGAAAAAATACGACCGGACGTATTAAGAGGATGCTGAAGTTGATGGTACTTGTAAGGAAGAGAGAGAGAGAGAGAGAGATGCAATACAGAACAAATTTGACAAATAAAGCATGGATGGAAGTATTTGGAAACAAAGGGCATCTTTTTTCTCTTAGGATGCATGTAACGTAATGCATGCGTATCTTACGGAAGGCACCAATAAAATGTAATAACATATATATATACATATTTGGTTTTATGAGAAAATATCTTCGTATCTGCTAAGCATACGATCTTACTGTCCTAACTTTTAAAGAACTTGAGATGCTTACAAAACGCCATTATATATTATTCTCGAATAAAAAAGTAACAAATATAAGAAGAGCATAGTACTAATAGTCCACAACTAAACCCGGCCCTCCGACGAATGAGATTCTCGTAGCGTCTAGACAGAAGACGACGCGTAACATGCTATCTCCACACATTTGGAGATTCCACCTGTTGATCCCTCAGCTCGGTTCCGTTTCAAGAGAAACTCAACTACTGCGTTTTCCGCTTTCGTAGGCGCCAGTCCGCCACCATCTCACAAATGCAATCAAGGTCCTTGTTATGGCCAAGTGAGTTTGTCGTCTCACTTTCTTCTATTTTTCTGCGAACTCTTTTACGTATTTTGTTCAGTTAGAGATAGCAAATCTGTAACGATCTTCCAAGTAGATTTTAACGTATTACTTAATGCATTTAACGCATTATCGTAATTACTACATATAAACTCCAAAAACTGGCTGACTGACTACATAACCATGTTGGAAGATCTAAAACGTATCAAGGCTGAGTCAATTACGGAGTTCTCCTCCTCTGAGGTCAAGGATTGTATGTTATGAGCCAGGTTACGTAAACTTATCTAGGACAATATTCTATAGGGAGTTTGAAGAGCTTTTCCGTGTCCTCTTATTTTTCTATCAAACCCTTTTATTATTATTTCCTTGCAATTGTCATCTGTCTCTCAGCCTACATGGCATGGAACCACGAAAAATTAAAGATTTCCTCTCAACATTCGTTTCAAAAACGTATCAATAGTGCTAGTTTCCTTCATGGTCCAAACTTTTGCTATTGATTTTAAGTTCCTTCTTTTAAAAAAATCTCTTTTGTCTAAGAAAATACGGTGGCTCAGTGATATAGCGCTCAGCTCTGGTTCGCGGGAGTCCCTAATTCGGTTCCATGACATACAGTTTCGAAGCCTACGCGCGACACAAAGCGAATGAACATTTATTTCTGTTTTTCCTCTGATTGTACTCACACAACTTGTGAATGAAATAAAAAATGAGTGAAACAATGTTGATACACATAGCAGTCAGGCTGCCACTACTGCTGCTCAACTACATTCTTTCCATCCAAGCTACAACGCTTTACATATCTCCACTCAACCATCTTTCTCGATCTGTCAATTTTATAATTCTCTGAGGACGCATCACACAGATCAGACGATATTTACATTGTCAAACAATTTTTCCATGCTTGCCTCTATCCCGCATCAAGTCTAGTACGAATAATCAGAATATTACATACCTCTAGAAGCAGTTCTTGTGCGACAACCAAGCGGTCAGAAATCTACAACATATGAGAAGAAACTACTCGGTCAAATTTCGAGTGACAAGCTCGCACAATTCAATTATTCTTATTTAATACAGTCAGAGAATATGGCAGTAGCTACAATGGTAAATTCGCGAGACAAATCGCAAATGCAGCAATATTCCCATGTCCTTCCCTTGTCCTAACACAATCCTTCCTCCGAGTGTAGATTTGCGCCATTTGTTGTTGATTTGGACAACGATGTCACAGTGCGCTAATAGCACTTTCAAACTCAATGTTCCTTGACTGACGCGACAAATGAACTCATGCGACAATCGCGGTACATAAATAGGCCTAAGTTGGAGGCAGAATTATTCGTGTTAATCTAGCATTGTGAGGCTACTGGGGTTTGACAAGGAACTTGAAGCCGTATCGCTGAAATAATATCGCCTGCAACTGACCCAACTGACCCTTATCTGTTAAGCTATAGGTTTTGTTGGACTGTAAGGAGAAGGAAGTTGTTAATGTGATTACTGCATCGGAAAGCGGATATGTTTGAATTGAACCTCTCTCGACTACTATTACGAATCTTCATTTATTATTTTTGGTCGTTCTCAGTGGTGACATCCAGCTAAATACCGGTGTTGATTTTTCTGTTTATTATGAAAATATTAGGAGCATAAAGAATAAGTTAAGGGACTATGAAATTCACAAAACTGAATTAGTCCAGTATGACTGGGTAGTTTTCCCGAAACGTGGTTGAACGCTTTTGTACAAGATGAAGAAGTTCCATTTTCATTTCAATATATATAGAAAGGATCATGAATCTTCTCGGGGTAGTGGCATTATGGTTTGTGTGAATAATAAATGAACCAGTAAAGTACGCCACGACCTAACTAGGAACTGTGAAATTATATGAATTGAAGTTAAAGGCAAGAAAGTGTTCTTTGATTGTTACTATAGGCCACACAGAAACTCATCCTTAATCATCCTAGAAGCTTGCAGAGACTCTGTATTAGCAGCTCTCTCTTTAGGTGATGTGGTTTTAATGGGTGACTTTAATTTGTCAATTGATTGGATATCACCCGATATGGGGGTTGGTAAGTGTGGAAATGATAACTGATTTTAGATACATTTATTCATGGTCTATCCTTACGTCAATACGCACAAGAATAGAGATTATGTTGTCTCCTCTTTAAATGAGATTGTCATAACTCCGCCTATGATTTTTTTCTGCTGACCTTTTTCATTGCATATTACAGTTTGTCCTAACATACGAACTTCTAACAGAAATTCTAATCTTGCGAAACATGTTAATAGACTGTAGAAGAGGGCTCTACGGGATGATGTCTGCCGTGCCTTAGATCTTTTCAGATGGTGTTTGTTGAAAAATAGCACCATCGATGATGATGTTGGAAAATGACAGTGCTTCTTATTGATATCTTTGTAGCTGCCGTAGAAGACTCTGTTACCCGAAAACCACAAAAGTTATCTAAGTTCCCTTCTTGGTTTGATGCTGAGATTCGGTCTGCTCTTAAAAATAAGAAGCTTGAGTGGTCACTCTGGAAACAACATTCAAACCAGTTTACTTACAATAGTTTCTCGCAAAGTCGTCGATACGACAAGTTCCTACTTAGAAAAAATACAATAATTACATCTCCAACATTGCAACTTCGTTTTGTTTGAGACCTAAGAGCTTCTGGTCTTTCATTAATTCAAGGAGAAATAAAATTAGTATATCCAAGAACGGTCAACAATGCTGGAGCACTGTTACAGAAGAACACAAAACTGAATCATGGAATGACTATTTTTATAGGAATTTCTCCACCCAGACCGTACCAAATCTTTCTGCTCTTGAAGCTGTATGTTAGCATTCTCTATCCTCTATTTCTACTACGCACGCTGAAGTCAAGTCATTCTTGTCAACTATATCTGTCCATCGTGCTCTAGGACCCGACAATATTTATACAATTTGCCTTCGTAATACAGCCGCATCAATTGGTTATCTCGTGGCCTTTTCATTTAATAGATGTTTTACAGAAGATTTTCTCCTCAACTTCGGAAACAGGCTAACATTATTACAATATATGCCTGACATTAAAACTTATGTATGTTCCTATAGACCCATTCCTCTTCTCTCTCTGTTGGCAATCCTTTGCGAGAAAATCATTAAGGATAGACTTTACAAGTTCACAGCTCCTTATTTGAACATTGCTCAGCATGGCTTCCTGCAACAGAAATCATGCCTCACCAACCTATCAGAATTTCTTATTCATGCTATTAACTCTATTTGAGAAACTTTTCAACTGAATGCAATAATGTATTTAGATTTCTTCAAAGCTTTCGAAAGAATTGACATCCATTTGCTTCTTTCCAAGCTATCCAACAGATTTAATCTTCATAACAAATTCACGTCTCTACTAAAGGATTGTTTTCCTGATCGTATGCAATGTATTATTATGCCAGATGCATCATCCAAATTTGTCCCATTTTTTTTCTGGAGATCCCTAGGGTAGTGTTCTAGGACCACTGCTATTTCTTCTTTATAAGGATGATCTTCCTTCCTTTCTGTCTTTACCATCTATGAACATTCTTCTCTTTGCTGATGATTGTAAAATTTTCCATAAAATCTCTATCATAGATGATGCCCTACAACTTCAACAAATTGTTACTAAACTTACCGACTGGTGTGCAACTTGGAATTTAAAAATAAACCCTCAAAAATTGTTGTACCCTTAATATTTCTTTGAAGAAAAATAAAATTTACCACATATATTGTATTAATAACAGTACTATCGGAAGAGCCGCGACACATAAAGACCTCGGAGTATTATTCGATGAGAAACTTACATTTGCTGATCACATCACCTTTACTGTTAAGAGTGCTATGAGAATACTGGGTATTCTTTACAGATTTACTGAAATTTGCGATCTAAAATCACACAGTATATTCTTCAAAGCTTTTGCTATTGTATATTGCTCACCGATCTGGCCTGTGCCTCGAACTTATCGCGTTTTGATTCTGTTCTCAACTTTTTTCTTACCATTGTCAAACAAAGAGTTCCTTTTAAACAAACTCAATATTAAGACTTAATTTACTTGACGTACGGTAGCGGACTTGGTTTTTCTTCATAAAATTATCAATGGGAAAATTAACTCCGAATTATAGGTCTCCGTTCTCAATTTTCGCGACCTTACTCGCAATCATACGTTACTTACATATGTAACACCCAGATTATCAATTATACAACGTTCCTTACACTTCATGCTGTCATCATTGTATAATAGTTTATTGTCAGATGTTGATATTTTTGACTTTGAATATGTACATATTTACAGAGACTTTAACTTGTTCTTAAAATGATTTCCAATGTATACATATAAATATAGTTTTTGATATTTTTTCATTTTTTAAATTTTTTCTTTTTTTCTTTTTTCAGTAACAAAAAGTATACGTTCAGTAGCAAAATGGGCATTGATATGTATCTGAAACATTTATAAATAAATAAAAATAAGTATATAAAATTGTTCTTAAACGAAACATTTTATTTTTATTTTAAATGAATAGTATGTTCTAACGCAACATTTTGTATCACTTCCTTAACACGAATAAGATTATTTTATAATAATTATAACGTAATACTCACCGATTTGCTAATGGAAATAAATAACTTCCTCAGATTTTGTATACTTAAAATTCATGATAACGAAATATTATTCTCGGAAAACTTACTCGTGTGTTTGTACGGTTCGTATTAAATCCCACACACTAATTAGTTTAGGAAAGTAATTTAAGTTACGCTTCACCATACAAAATCTTCTTATGAGCTATGAGTTAACAAGATTCTTCGCATTTGACCTTCAAACTTCCAAGATTTATGCATTAACAAAACACCGACTAAGAAAGGAATCCGCAAATATTTAGGTTAATTTCTACTTCGTCACTACTACTAGTACCAGAGCCGTAGCTGCAGATTTCGACGCCAGGGGCGAAGTAGAATTCAGCGCCCCTCTTCACTCACCTTACCAAGCTTTTCCTTTTTGTACCTATAAGACAGGTGCATGTAAATACGCCATGCTAAGGGTGTTGGATTTTTTTAAGACCTTAATTTTCATAGAACGCAAAGAATAACACATGTGCGTTGCAGAGTAGCCTTCCCCGCGTGTAGATATAGTGTGCCAATAGTGCCACTCACTTCTGTTTTGTACCCAACGTAAAAAAAAGTGTTACAAAGTGGTGTATTTACCAACACGTGCAGGTAATTTCGCCAAATCTAAGATACTACTAGAAACCTGTAATAAATCTTGCAACTGTTTGCATCGTCTTTATTGTACGAACTCAAATATTACTACACAACATGGCCGAAGCAAAAAAAAAAAAAAATAACCAAAGTGCAAGATGAAGATAAAAAGATAAAATGTGAAAACGATAGTCTCCAAAATTGAAATGAAGTTCCAAACTGAAAAGTTTTAGTCCATAAGAAGATAAACAAATAGTGTCACTGTAATGTGACTTTAAAAAGCTACACCGATATTCATGGAACATGTGGGACAGGTGAAAATATGTTTGTCATCTGCAGTCAGTTCTGCACAAGCCCTGGCGTATTTCGCTGCACTATGCTTAGTATTGATTTTGAAGTCATGGAATCACAAATACTGAAGTTACACTTACAAAACAAAGTATTTGTAGACGGACACGAAATAAGGCGTACATTAGTGTAAACAATCAGTAATGTTCTGAGTTAGCACTGTACTAATAACGGATTCTTATCTCTCTTCAAATAATAACGTCCTTCCACGGAACCTTCCCGAAGCCGCGGGAACCAATTTCTTTTGATGAGATACGTTCCGTGATTGAAGGCATGCTGATAACGGTTAAAATCCAGTCGATACAGTCGTAGTATTCTTGTGCCTTTAAGTTCAGCTTTGGAACATTGAACTATTCGTACTTTGTTGATCTTTTTTCTTTCTTTAATCATGGCATTTTAATTTTTTTTCTATATGCAACCTTCTAATGTCTTCGTTTTCGTCAGTTGCCATTGCTATCAGTAACTGGCCATTATCCAAGATTACCCAAATCTTCTCCAAGAAAAACTGATAAACTATGCTCTTTTGCAACTGATGCTTTGAAAATTACACCAGAAGAAACTATAGTTTTAGAATAGACTGTTCTTCTGTTATTTACTCGTCTATATTGCGCAACTGATAGAAGAGAAATAAAAATTAAGTTTATTCTCAAAATACTGTTCCGACTTTGCAATATATATGAACTGGATACAGTTACAATTGTAGCAATTCAAAAGCTCAATTACCTAACCATACCGATCGAATATAAGCTATCTATTATGCATTGTGGTTGCAATGAACGAGTAAAATTACAAATTAGGAGGGGAAAAAAGCCTTTTGCCTGCAGGCTATATTATGCAATATTAATTACCATAAAATGCGGAATTGGTTTTAATCATGTTTAAGCAATTGGTCGTTATTCGTATATTCATTTTACACACAATTTACCACGATTGCAAGTGAGAGATTATTTCGATTTTATTTCCACCAATAATTTCCTTAGCTGGAAATTTGTATTCAGTTACATCCATTTAAAACTTACAGATTACTGCTTCTCTTTCAATTATTCTACCCAAATTCACGAGCACTTCAAATGTTACGCATTGCAGAATAAAATCAATATTATATTGATAAATAAACTGATCAATTACATTATCCAGTAACTGTATAAAGCTGTAATGATATTGCTAAACTATAATACTTTTAAGTTCGTTTAACTATTTCATTTTGCATATTTCTTGTGCAACATGAAGATAATGAACGATGAGATGTGCAGACTATTTACGTGGCAGGGACGTCATTTTGGGGGAGGGCAGGGAGGGTCAATTGGCCCCACTGAGTTCGAGATTTATATATATTTTATCAATAGAATAGTAGTAAAGCAGTGAAAAGCACGAAATTTTACTTATATCAAGGGATCTTGCCCCCCCCCAAGCAAAATCTGAAATGACGCTCCTGTTACGTGGACTACGAATTACGCTTTTATAAGCCGGTATATTTGCCGGATGTACATGTATCATTCCAGATTACTTTGTACCTGTACATAGTAAATCTTCCCTCATTACACTATATCAACTTCAAGAGAGAGATAGATAATGGTAGAGCGTCACAATATAATTATTTGTTTCTTGAAGTCCCAATGTAATTATTTGTTTCTATTTCCATCACTGAGTCTATACGAGATGTGGATCTACAATTTAGGGTCTATTATTTTTTTTTTTTTATCTGATTTCAGTTTAGCGTCTATTTCAGCACCAAGGTTACGACTAGGACTTAAAAATCCTTATTAATGAGCTCACGCTGGAATCGAAACTGGGTCTCTTGCGCCAAAATCGCGTACGCTATTTACATAGCCATGAGGGAGATCCTGCTTAAGATGAAATCCAAGTCACTTTCGTGAATCTGAGTCGAATAACACAGGGCACATTGAGTAATGTTGTTATGTGACCCCCGGGAACCACCCTGAGAAAGGTCCGGGGACTAACTTAAGTGACAACGTGGGTCAAGTGATACCTTGTTGGAAAACGAAACAACTTTGGTAGAAAATGAGTGTCGATATGAGGAACCGTTTCCGAAATGGCCGCCAAAAATGAGTCCTGTTTCAGATAAATTTGCATAGTCCGTTGCAGGAACAGGTTGGGGGATACCAGAGGAAAAATACTTAAGTAGACAAATGGCATATTGATGATAGAAAATAAAACGATAAAATATGTGAAACAAAATACTTAAATCAGTTATCTTTTCAGAGATGATGCTCCATATCATTAATGGTTGTCAGTACTATGGATATTAACTAACTAACTAACTAACTCTATGGCCTATGAAACCCGGAGGTTCAGTGCCGCGTTCACAAAAGCTCTCCACTGACTTCTATCCTTAGCTAATTGCATCCAGTTTCTACTTTGTATTCCTATCTCTGCGAGATCCATCTTAATATTGTCCTCCCATCTGCGCCTAGGTCTTCCTAATGGTCGTTTTCCTATGGGTCTACCAGTCAAGACTTTGAAAACGTTTCTACTTTCTTCCATTCTAGCTACATGACCTGCCCACCTAAGCCTCCTAGACTTGACGACCCTAACAATGTTGGGTAAACCGTATAAACTATGTAGTTCCTCGTTATGAAGCTTCCGCCGTTCCCCATTCTCGTTCCTCTTGGGTCCGAATATTCTTCTCAGGATCCTGTTCTCAAATACTTTCAGTCTATGTTCTTCCCTCAGAGTAAGCGACCATGTTTCACAACCATACAGAACAACAGGCATGATTATCGTTTTATATATTTTAAGCTTCAAATTCCTCGACAGAATTCGCGACGACAAGAGATTTTGAACCGAATAGTAACACGAATTCCCTCCTTTTAGTCGACATTTAATTTCTTCGTGAATATGATTTTCGTCTGTTAATATTGATCCTAAATATTTGAAAGTATCCACTTTATCAAAAGCATTATTTAATATTTTAACGCCTCCACAATTTGCCGTATTACGGTCCCGACGCACTACCATGTATTTAGTTTTCTCTGCATTTACTTCTTAACCCATGTCCCTGCAAGCGTTTAATAAGATCTCTGCATTTATTTCTACTGTTCTCCTATCATCCCCTATTAAATTTACATCATCAGCATATGCCATAACCTGGTGAATACCGTTCAACTCTAGGCCCTGGTTGCTATCTTTGATTTTCCTTATGGCGTATTCCAGCACAAAGTTAAATAATAATGGCGACAACGCATCTTGTTTCAGGCCATTTTCGACGTGGAAGCTCGTGGACAAAAATTTTCCTACCCGGACTTTACTTTGGGATTCACTTAAACATATCTTAATTAATCTAATTAGCTTTCTCGGTATTCCAAGTTCTGTAAGAACGTTGTATAATGTTTCTCTCCTAACCGAGTCGTAAGCCTTTCTAAAATCAATAAATAATTGATGTACCGGGGTATTGTATTCCCACTTCTTTTCGAGTATTTGGCGAATGGTAAATATTTGGTCGATAGTTGATCGATTTCGTCTAAATCCGCACTGATAATCTCCAATAATTTCATCTGCGTATGGGGTCAATCTTGCTAACAGAATATTTGAAAGTATATTATAGGATTTGGACAGAAGAGAAATGCCTCGATAATTATTACAGTCAGTTTTGTCGCCTTTCTTGTGAATTGGAACAATGATTGATTCTTTCCACTCTTGTGGCAATTCTTCCTTGTTCCAGATAAGGAGAATGAGTTTGTGTATCTTGTTCCACAATTTTTCGCCTCCAGCTAAAATTAACTCAGCCGGAATTTCATCTACACCCGGAGATTTGTATTTCTTCAATTTCTTTATAGCGGCTTCCACTTCTATTCGATTGGGTTCTGGAATATACGGTTCTGCGGTGTGTATATCCTTTTCTCCACGCACATTAGTTTTTGGCTGCGTGTTCAGCAAATCGTCAAAGAAATCTTTCCATCTATTTAAGAGGCTATCCGTATCGGTGAGAACTGTTCCGTCAGATTTCTTTAATATATAAGCACGAGGTTGATAGCCTTTCTTAAATTCGCTGATCCCCTTATACATGTCCCGAATATTTTTATTTTTACTATTATCTTCAAGTTCCTTAATTTTAGCTTTCAAAAAATCCCGTTTCTTTGTTCTAAAAGTTTTGGAAGTTTCCCGCCTGATATCTGCGAAATTTTGTGTAGTTGTTTCATTCGGATTTTGTAGCCACCGTAATTTTGCCTGTTTTCTCTTCTCTGCTAGTTTAATGCATTCTTGGTCGAACCATGGTTTGTTCCTACGTTTTTCCGCGTGTCCCAATTTTTCTATTGCTGAATATGGATATTAACGATCTTTAACGGAACCTCAGAGGAGAAATCAAGCAGGGTTTGCTCAGGAAATCGCGGAGGCCAATGAACAAGACCTCAATGCCCAATCCATATATCAGGGATACCTTGGTCCAACAGGTTTTCGACTTGGTGTGAGCTATATGCGGGAGCATCATTATGTTGACACCACATACACATACGTCATCGAGAGAATTGTGATAACATATCACTGACAAATGAGAAATATGTATTACAAGTGAGAGTTCCATCAAAGAAATATGCCCCAATAACATGGTCACCGAGGACGTAGCACTATGCATTGAGAAACCATCGATGTCGATGCAGAAGCCGTTGCTAACGTAGTGTATTGCCCTACGAAAATAATGGATATTACGTCGGTTTACGTGTCCTGTATTCCTAAATGTAGCTTTATCGCTAAACAATATGACGAATACTAAGTTTCGTTCTCTGTTTTGCACCTTCACCAACCATAAACAAAATTGCACTACACCATGAAAATTATTTATTGATAGTTCCTGGTGTAGTATGAGATATAGATATAACTTGTACAGAATTCGTGTAAAGTACGCATTACAGATTTTTTTACTGCAGTATGTCCACTGTCCTGAGCCAGGATTCTAGTACTTACATGAAGATTTACATTTACTCCTCCGAAAGTGTTGTTGCACGTTCTACACTTGTTTTAGAGGAACGATACTAACTTGTAGCCGGAAACGTCTCTTCAAGCGCAGAAATGCTATATGAGAAGGTTGTGGGCTTGATCTGTAATGTATTACATACATCCGTACTGCATCTCGTGAATTTCGTCTATATTCACTTAGTACTAACAATATATTGACAGAGTAATCAAACACAGCAACTGTCCTATTTTTACGTTGCTAACATTAATACTACTACCTAATATCAATGGAATCATGTATCTATTTCCTTGCATGCAATACTCTTCACCACAGTACTCGTAGAAATCCCGTGTTGCTTGCTACTACGTTCGTCTCTTCCACATGCGATGTATTTGACGACAATATGCACACACTATTACAGTGGGTACATCCTCACTGCAGCACCTACTGCAAGTCACTACCATCTTCACAAACAGATAGGAGCAGCCATGGTGAAGCCGTTTAACAACAACATTTAACGATGCTACATTTACTACTTTGAGGTGAAACAAATCACTAATTCTTACTGTAATCCTTCTTAGTATGTCGTGCACCACGGCACAACAAAATACTCCCGAAATCTGATCACAGGTTATGGCAACAACGCTACAAATAAAATGTTCACTGTAAGTTTCCTTTTCAACATTTCCCGCTCCCTTTGACTCCGACTTGGTTGACACCTGAACGAAGCAGCCTTTACTACGTTCGTACAGTGTCATTTAATTCTTATAGATATGCAAGTTTATGTGAAACATAATCCATTTTTGGCGGTCATATACGAAATAGTAGGAATTCCCTATAACCTGGCATATGTGCGAGGAATTCAACAAAGGAACGTAGGAATTCCCTATAACCTGGCATGTAATCCCTACGTTTCTTTGTTGAATCCCTCGCACATATCTTGCGGAGGTTTGAAACATACATTTTTCAATCGAGCAGGTATGACTTCGAGTGTCATGTTCTAAACCGCGCTCTCTACCTTGCGTTGTTTTTCAATTACATCCCTCTGAAGTTCATTTTCCCTCGCTTTCGGCACCTTATATCACCAAAACTATCCCTCACTGACCAAAGTTCCAGAGGAACTTTTTACTGGTTTCGTTGTCGAGAATCAACTCCCGAAGCTTGTTCAAATAGTTTCTTACCATCCTGTAAAGAAGAAGATGGAATAACGGGGGAAAAGGATATCCAAAGATGAAGTATATTTATCAATCGATAGATATCATTGAACAAAATGATATGAATGAATATAAATCTTTATGCATATTTTTCGACAAAATCGCGTAAAAGTAGCCCTTTTGCCGTCTCCTTGTCACCTCAACCATAGGTTGGTGGTCAACATGGAAATTTTAAAACTTTTCTCTCCCTTGGGAGAGCTATTTTATACTCTGATAAGGTCTCTTCTTCGTAACTGCATCTAGATATTCTATCTATTCTTGGAGCCACCGCACCATCTTCTTTCTGGAGGTGGCTCAGCGGTAGAGAGTTAACCTCTGGTGCATGAGGTCCTTGGTTCCATCCCAGCTCGCGCCAAGTGAACTTTGTGGTGAACAAACACCATGTGCGTGGGTTTCTTCTGGGTTCTCCCATTTCCTCCTACTTTCTTCCTACATTCCATCATTTCATTAACTTCTCATCATCATCGTCTTCTTTTGCCTAGTCGGCATAAGCCTGAGACGTAGAACTCAAAGATTTCATTTCATTTTTCTTCCTGGTTTTCCTTCTGCCTTTCCCTCTATCAACACGGTGATCCAATCGGAGTGCCGAATACGATGGCCAAGCATGCTGTTTCTTCTTTTTCCTATTATCTTCACGATCTGTCGTCATTCATTGGCTTATTTTAATACGTCATCGTTCCTTTTCCTTTCGGTCTCTTGTAAACTTGAAAATTGACACTGTATGATAACCACGCTCCGTCACCTATTAACATAAAACTAATAATGAAGTATACCTTCATGAAGCTTTTCATTATGACCTTAACAAGACAAAGTTATACACTATGATTGATGGGGTATAGCTCAAAATTATAACTAAATCTTAAATTTTAATTTTTGTTTAAATATTGTACTGTGCCAAGATGAGATGTATATTACTGTTTAATAGATAACTCTGAGATGTGCAAAATGACGTGCGTATGGGTAATATAATATATCATGAGTACTATTTTTTGAGGAAATCGAGAATAAAGTTTCGTGACGTTAAAAGGAATGTAATTTATTGCTAAGGGAATACTGTAGTCTACTGGTTAGAACATTGGACCCATGTCCACTTGGTCCCGGGTTCAAATCCAGTCCGGTGCTTTCCAATTTTCGGCGTCTACCCAACGTCGTAAGGCAAGCTGGGGAGTCATGTGAATGAAAGACGTGACGGCCACTAGGTCTAGAAAGATCCCGACACGCCAGTTAACCACAGGACGTCACAGCGAGTTGACCATGTGCTTATCGCTAAGTTGAACGTAGTTCAGCCAGTGGCTGACAGATGGCGTTGGAGCGGTTCAGGTTCTCAAATAGGCTGTTGCGCTAAGTGGTTTACTTTCTTAATTTGTTGCTGAAAACAATTCATAGGTTTTCTTCTTCTTGAACAGTGCTCTACGTGTATATAAAAAATACACTTTTAAGTAGCAAATTTTATCTGCTGTTGTTTCGCTTCTCACAACGGTAACACCCTTACTCTTAACAGTGACTTTGCACAATCTCTCTTTCCAGAGATATGTATCGAAATAGGAGAATAATAAACTTTCCCTCAACTATCTTGAAATTTAAGATGTAACAAAAGCGGTTCCAGAAAGATTTGAGTAACAATTGGTTGGTGCAATCCATCATTCTGTCAAGAATTGGATTTCATGAAGAAACGAAGTCTGGAGTATGAGTGGGTAAGAAGTCCTCAATGTATGTTTCACCTCCTGATCATCAGCTCTCCCCTTCCAAACATTTATCGTGATGCGAAAGACAGTAGTCAGTGGGGGCAAACGACAAGAGAATACAGTGACTGAGGAAAGATTGCATGCTCTAACTCCTGAAGTCATTTGGGCGATATATGGACATGGTCTGTTGTATAGCAAGAGGACGTATGGTTTGACCTTCGTTGGGTAATCATGGATAAGTTTGTGGTGCATTTCATGGACATCAGCACTGTGACGAACTAGACAGTTGGTTTCGCCTAGACCGTAGAAAACATGACAGATCATTACGCACCACAGATCGCCATACTAACAGCAACACCATTTTCGGGTAAAAGGGGTGTTCTGGAAACTGTCCTGGACACTGATCAAGATACTAACCATTTACGATTTTCATAGCAAATTCACTTTTTCATCAGAAGTGACAATTCGATGTAGCAAAAGCCTTCCCGGTTATTCAGCATACATGATGAACTACACATCAACAAACGACTCTTGTTTGTTATTGTCAGCTAATGTGCCACCTGAAGAGTATTATTTATTTATCTTACCAACTGGCCAGAACCGCAGACAAATAGTGATATGATGTATGTCTAACTCATCTGCAATTGCACGAACACCTTTTCGAGAGTTCACCTCTTCAGTAGCGCATCCAGTCGGTTGGCGGTTGCCGCAAGAATTATTTTTCAATGTTGTATCAGGAGCACGAAATTTTTCAAACTAACAGCTTACAGTACACTCTAGTCACAATTCCTCACTCAAATGCCTTTTGATGTCTTTTCCTGTGAATAGATGTGCAGACTACTTGGAACTAGTAAAGAAAAATCACTTGCAATTATGCGTGTTCTCTATGATAAAACTTCACGCATGTCTGTTCCATAATGATTGGGCATCCCAGCCTGTCTTCTGACGGAGTTTATGACGTTGTACGCGTGATCTTAGTATATCCAATTGTGGCATAAAACAATTTATAGTGTCCCACTAAATGCAAAATCGGACGTTTCAGTCATACCAACTCAATATTATAGAGTCATCTTAACATCTACATTTCATCATCGTGTCGCACTTGCTCTAAAGTTTTAGAGTTTGAAGTGAAATAAAATCCAGTTAGCAATCAGCAATTACTTCATACAGTATATACTAAAGGAGACCACTAGTTATGTTCTTTAGACCAAAGGAGGTGGATTATTAATGAAGAATCCAAACTTTAATGGAGTAGTATATAGCACAACTCACATTTCTGGGGACCAAATTAAAGACCTATAGTATGAAACAGAAATATTCTATCAATGCGAGCGCCTTCGTGGTTAAGCGATTAGCGTATGCGCCTTTGACTTGTGAGACCCGGGTTCGATTCCCGACGGGAGCTCATGTGGTTCGGATTCCACGTTAATCAGTAGGTCCCGTCTCATATAGCCTCGCTGCTGAAAGGGACGTTAAACTCAAAATCAACTCAACTTAACTCACTGTATCACCCTGTCTCCTAAATTTTACACAGAAGTCGGGACACGGTTGATAATTTACAGTAGACTTCCCAATATCCGGCATAATGTTGTGGAAGGACAGGCTGGATAGGCAGGGTTGTATAATTAATCGTTCTATCCCATCTATACACACTCTTTTAAACCGAAACTTGCTGTTACGTATTTGTATTTTCTGACCTCTTACTACATTATAAATATTTGCTATGTAGTGTAATAGGCGACATAGAAATTTATTACAAAAAACGAACTCCAAGAATGAACATATTGTACACATTTTATGTCAAATTTTAAATGTTTAACATAATTGCAGGAAACACAAAATGGTGTACTATGTATAGATTGAATATATACAATTTTAAAATAAATAAAACATTGACGTAAAATGTAAGTCTAATTAATTACAATTCCTTTGAATTTATTTTATTATTCATTGATAAACGACTACATAAATGTGAAACAACAGGCCTAAGATAAAAGAACCAAAACTTACATTTTTAGTTTCTGAAAAAGCTGTTGATAAACGACTGCTTCTCCTTGGCAAATTAGTACTTTTATGAAGGCATTAAAAGCCCAGTACATCGTTCAAAAATATTCCTCATTTTATTAGGAATATTTTTTGTTGTTGTATTCAAGTAGATCAGATAGTACCGATGGCGGACACTAGCGAAGACGGATAATCGATAGTTTACTGTACTTAGAGTTGAAAGTCTATTTTCAGCATGAAGACTACATGAGATGAATACATCTACTTGGATAATGTAAGGATCCCATATACTAGCGTAAGTTTCTTCTAGGAAGACGCGTCATAACTGTAAGCACGTGCTATTGTTAATCAACAAAGCTACAAGCAGACTATAGTAGGAGGAAACAGGAAGACACGAAGCCGACACGGTGAAATTCGAAGATGGACGAATCTCCCTGAAGACACCCATAAAAGAGGACCGCCAGAGAACCAAGGTATCAGTTCACAACTGATCAATTAATCTACAGCATCTGCTCCTTAGGTCGTATTGAGCAAGAGAGTTCCTACTTTACCTTATCTCTGGAGACTGCCCTGAGCTAAGGAGATATCCTAATTATAACTATACCTCTGGAGGCTGCCATGAGCTAAGGAGATGTCCTAATTATAACTATACCTCTGGAGGCTGCCATGAGCTAAAAGATATCCTAATTATAACTATACCTCTGGAGGCTGCCATGAGCTAAGGAGATATCCTAATTATAACTATACGTCTGGAGGCTGCCATGAGCTAAGGAGATATCCTAATTATAACTATACGTCTGGAGGCTGCCATGAGCTAAGGAGATATTCTAATTATAACTATACCTCTGGAGGCTGACATGAGCTAAGGAGGTTCCTTATGAACCGTCTCCTAAAGTCAAAGGAGATTCCTTAACAAACACCCTGGAGGCTGCCATGAGCTAATGTGTTTCCGTACGTACCTAATTAAAACCTTAATTATCCGATCACTTTTGTGAGCTAAGGAAACCACTTGAAAACACTTATATATTGTATATTCAAGGAAACTTTGTAGATTGTTTATAAAATTTAATTTTACCTAGGTATAATCAAATTGGTGAAGGGTTTATCCCGGACCGTTTCCTTAACTCTACCGAAAAGTATTTCAATGTTGATGTCGAACCACCTCTCAGGGAATCAAATTATGACCACGTGCACACAGTACGCGTACATTAGCGAGTTGGATTCCAAGAGGATCTTCGAGGCTGTTACAGTATAAGCATATATAAAATACAATAAACAAAAATTCATTTGATACGTAATGGGTGATTAAACCTTCTTCTCTTCAGCGTTGATGTTAAACGATTTGTCCTTATCGTCATTTTCACAATAGAACAAATATGCCATCTTTGATTTCAAATAAAGTAGGTAATGAAGCCTCAAATTTTGTCTTTAAATATAAATATACGATAGAATAAAAGAATTTTAGAAAACTTTTAATAAATAGAAGTAATTATCCTTAGTGTAGACGCAAGAAACAAAGGATTAATTCATATTATTTTTTTCCTGAAATCTCTTAATATGGAAATGTACTCGTGCACCGCATGGAAAGAACCTGTAGTACTAGTATTACAATAGCGTAATAACACATTTACTATGAGCTACAAACATATACTTCTTGTTGCTGTGAAGATAATAATTGTTAATAATTTAATTCGCGATTCTAAAATGGGCACCTAATGCTCAATAATTCTTCACTCACGACTGGCTAGCTACTCCTAATAACAATATTCATCGCTTCTCTGCGAGAGTGAGTAGTATTAGTATTATCCTAAGGGTTTATTCTTATTTTGTACTTAGAATTAGATCCTTCTTTGGCAAATTTTCAATGTTAAATTTCCATAAATCTCTTGCGCAAAAGATGTATACAAAATACCTAGTACTACATGCTAAAAATGTATTATGAATTGTGTCTTAACAGGTTATTTGTCTTTATTTAATCTTCTGGTTTCTTTCCAAATTATATATATATATATATATATATATATATATATATATATATATATATATATATATATATATATATATATATATATGTTATTCCGCCACTTTTCCCTATAAGCTCCCCTGTATATATCTACCACACACACACACACAGTGAAAACCTTTTCCTGTACATTTCTTCGTTTCAGAGCCACTCATTAAGCTGTGGCAAACGAGGCACAGCTGCTGGAGCATCGTTTAATTAGCTTCGTTACAAACCTGGCTCCCCATACCACGCACCATCACTTCATTTGTAACCCCTTCCACTAGAAAACTCAGTTCCGTTCGCGAGATATTGATAACGGAATAGCTCCATATCCGCTTATGGTATATATAACGGTTTAGAAAAAAAGAGAAGTTTTTCATTAAAAAAGCATCCACAATTTTTGAACACACCAAAAAAAATACGTAATAAAAATGGTTTGTTGCAGAGGGTGAGAGAGAGAGAGAGAGAAGGGTTTGAGAGGAGAAAGATAAGAGTGTGAGGGTGGCAAAGAAAAAAAAGCACATAGGAAGGATGAACTACCATCCTTAATTATTACTGTTGGTTAATTAAATTCGATGTCATTAATTATTGAACTTTGACTGCTTCTGTAGTGGCGAAAGCATGCGCGCTGTATAACAAACGATTTTTTAAACAAAATAACTGGGATATGTGTATATATCTATATCTTTCCCCTTTCTGCCTCTCTCTCTCTTTTTTCATTAATTTATTTTCATAAAGAGAGGTATTATCTTGTGTATAAACGAAGACAAGGAAGCAAATCCTCTCTTTTATCTTCCTAAACTGTTCAACTGACATATGCACGATATATTGTTTTATTTTGTAATTTTTGTTTTTTAAAAATGGTTTGTCTTTTATTATTTTTTAAATGCTTTTTACTCACTAAAACATGATAAATGCATTATAGAAAAGCCATGTAAGAACATCAGTTTTGCGAAAGAGGAATTAGTTAACTGCTTATCGTTTAAGAAGAAAAGTCGTCACCGCAGAAAAGATACCGTCAATGAATTTTGTTCCTTGTCGCCTCTACAAGATATTGTTTCGTATCACTCTCACCTTCACACAATATTGCATTTCCTGTTTATTTATATGGCACTCATAGACTCTTTTCTTCTCATATTCTCGGATTAAATATTCCATATAGAGTCTTGTCTAACAACTTCTCTAGAAAAGCGTCTCTACTCACAATGACGGTAACAGTTCTATGAATATACTCTCTCGTCGTTATATTCTACCTATACACATCTTTTGTACAAGACGTCTGGGTTCGATTCACGGTGGAAGCTCGTGTGGTTCGAATAGTACCTCAAACTGTAGATTCACGTCTCATATACAATATAGCTTGGGTGCTGAAAGGGATGTTCAATTTCAAGCCCACAACAACATTATTATCTTGACGAGACTGAAAGAAATACAGGAAAGAATATCAGACTGAAAGAAATACACAATAGTATAACATAAATCTAAGCGGTCTTATAAAATCAAGGATTTGAAACTAAATGTATGTCTATTTTTATTGAAAATATTTAAGAAAATTATATTAAAATGAGATTTTGAGTATAAATAAGAAATAAGAAAACATTAATATTGACTCTATAAATAAAACTTCTGGATATTATTAGGTAGAGATAATAAGTAGGTAGAAAGCATATTTGAAGTCGATACAATATTTATTGTAAGTTATATTTATCATTTAATTTTCTTTTAGTAATAGATGTATTGATGTTTATATATATATATATATATATATATATATATATATATATATATATATATATATAATAACTGATCTAAATTAAAAAAGATAAACGCGTTTAAGAACAACAAATGCACGGATCTCAGTCAAAGTTTGTACACAAGAAGTAGTCGATAGTGATTAAAATATGGCACCCATGGACCATTCAGAAGACATTATACACAATGTTCAGTTTTGTATAATATCCACCTTAATAGCTCGAGTAGCTATCCTTAGTGGCCACACAACCATCAGTTCTGGCAGATGAACGATTGTAAAATGTTGAATGTCTGTTTGGGATATTTTATCTCTCGTTCGTCGTAAGTCTTGACGTAGGTGGGTTATTGTCATTCTGTGTTCCATTTGGCGATTAGCCTGTGCACTATATCACTCACCTGGACGATACAACTTAAAGTGATACGCCAAGCAGAGTACACTGGGTTGTCTTAATAGTATAAGGACATATGCTGGAAGAGAGTGTTTCATCCCAATGTCGGCTTAAGGTCGGAAAACAAAATAACGCACTAGTCAGGAGTAACATGATCGTCCTTGAGGACACTTCTGTGTCCCTGAGTCTCTGGCTC
The DNA here is from genome assembly GCF_964235325.1 of Thermobia domestica. Lineage (NCBI taxonomy): Eukaryota > Metazoa > Arthropoda > Insecta > Zygentoma > Lepismatidae > Thermobia > Thermobia domestica. The sequence goes on from NC_137468.1 coordinate 99,025,318, forward strand.
AGGAGTCATGGCTCCTGGTCCAGGAATGAATAGAACCAGTCCCTTTAAATTTTGACATGGGTACTTTACTTGGCTAACCCCTTAAATTTCGGAAGGGGCACATAGGACCACCCTCCTTAAATTTTGGAAACTGCCAAAATTAAACGGCGTGACAAACATCTTGGCATTTGAAGGCGGCGCTCCAAGTTCCCTTTAAGTGCTGCTAGCAAATGAGAAGGCTGCAATTTTGCGACGTTTATATTGTACATATTCATCCCCTGCCACCTGATCGCGCTGTAGTTCGTCTGCTTAGCCAAGCTACAGCCACACCCTTTTCTCATTCGGCAACGTCGCGTCAGGGCTTGGGTTGTATTCGTTTAGTTGAAATGCCAAGATGTTTGTCACAGGTAAAAATGTGATATGGCAGGTATAGATCTGGAATATGTATTTCTCTAAGTCTAGTGGTCCATCTCGTTCACTTTCATGGGTAAAAAATTCCATGTCCCAATTGGCGATCAGGGTGTGCACTATATCATACACGTGGTCGATAAAACTTAGGTCCGAGAACTAGTAGGTAGGGGTAGAAGTTCTATGCCAAGTAGAGTATATTGGGTTTATCTGGCAGTATAAATATCTATATTATTCTGCTGGACGACGGAGTTCTATCAAAATGTTAAGACAAGGTCGGAAATTAGGATTGGCGCATCAGCAAGTAGTAGTATGAGCGTCTTTAAGGACACCTTTGTGCCTCTGCTGCCTTGCTTAAGGACTATGGTCCAGAGGTGCGTAGAATAATCCATCTAAATTGTGACAGAGGTATGTTGGCCCAATTCCAAAATTGAAGGAGGGGTACTAACGACCACCATCCTTAAATTTTGGAAATAGCCAAAGTTAAAAATTTGGTATGGTAGTAAAGTATCTTGATATTTACTTGTAAATGTTTGAGTCGTCCATCTCGGTCTCAGGATAAAAAATGCAATTTTTTGGAATTTTTAACCTGTTTTCTCTTTTTTGATAAGAGCTTATTATCTAGTGCACAAGAGTTCATTGAGATACACCAATTAAATTTTGAAAAGGGTACTTAGTACCACACCTTAAATTTGGGAATTATAAAACATAATAACTGGCAAATGTTCTCTAGGACCCTATTAAGTATCACTGTAAGTTTGGGTGCCTTTCATGGGTATAAAATTGCCAAAAATTCAAAATTTGGAGGTTTTCGCCTATTTTATCCTCTTTGATGAAATTTATTACATTATATGGTTATATAGGCAAGTACAGAAGTCCATATCCTTTCATAAGACACAAGTACGTTAACACATCACTCTTAAATTTTGGAAAAGGTACGTAGGACCATCCCTTAAATTTGGGAACTGTCAAAAATCAAAATTTGATACATGTTCTCTAGGGCAGAAATATATATCACTGTAAGCTTTTGTGGTTCATCTTGTTGCCTTTTATGGGTATAAAATTGCCCAAAAAATTCAAAATGTGTAGGTTTTTGACCTAGTTCTCTTCAATAGAGCCTTCTTATATGATTATATGTGTAAGCATAGGAGTCCATTTTCTTTTACGAGACCTGCGTACATTATAGTACTTCCATAATTTTTTGAGGGGTGCAAAGGAAAATTTAGGAATAGAATTTTCAAAAAATAAAAATTTCCTAAATGTTCTGTAGAACTCAATCATATACCACAGTAAATGTAGGTGGCTCTACTTATCCATTTCTATGGATAAAAAATTGCCAAATATTAGTATTGCCACTTTATATGATTAATGGATGAGTACAGAATCAATTCCCTTTTCACAAGACATGGGTACATTGATTCTCCCTTCTTAAAATTTGAGAGGTGTATATAGGACCACGTCTTAAATTTGAGAATTGTCAAAAACAAAATTTGGTAAACGTTGTCTGAGACTCATACATACTTTTATGAATCTGGGTTGTTCAGCTTATCCCTTCTACGAGTAAACAATTGCCAAGATATTCATGTTACCCTGTTGTAAGCTATTCACGTAATTTATGTTCTTAGTTGAGGCTTTACTATAACATTGGTTATATAAATAAATAGAGGTGAAATCTCTTTTCATAAGATTTAGGCACATTGATGCACTCCTGTAAATTTTAAAAGGGGACATTTACCCACTCTTCGATTTGGGAATTGTCAAAATTAAAATTATCTAAATCTTATCTAGGACTCGAATATATAGGTATTTTTTTTGAAAATTTGGTTGGTAATTCTTGTTTCCTTTTATGAGTAGAAAATTATGAAAAATTGAAACGGAGGCTTTCCGATCTATCTTTTTGATGAAACTTTAGTTATCACATGTTTATAAAGACGAGGAGTCAATTCTCTTTCATCGAATATTGGCACTTTGAAAGTCTCATTTTTAAATTTGTGAGGAGATCTATAAAATTTGGGAATTTGTAAATATTATGTGTTCTACAGGACTTAAATCACATACTTATTTAAATTTGGTTGATCCTGTTTATTCTACCTTTATGGATACAAAATTGTCAAATATATATTGTTAAAAATAACACTTTATATTTAGCGAAAAGTTTAAATTTTGGTGGGAAACTTAAATTAGCATTGGGCTCATATTTTGAATGTAGTGCTTAACGTTCAATAAAATAACTTGTAACCTGTAATAATATGGATGAATACAAGACGTAATTACTATCTTTATTCAACATGAGTACTTTGAAATCAGAAAAAGTATATTTTGGCTCATGTTTATATTTTGAAATTGTGATGTGTGTAATTGTGTGTAAAAATTGTCTAGTTGTTCTCTGACCAAACTTTGAACACAAGGACTAGACACAATGATGTGACACACCATCTTCATGACGCAGTATATTTCTCTGTTTAGTTGAAGATTGAAGTCCAGCCTTGTCATGTATGTGTCCAAAATTTGCGTAACATTACATATACGAAGAGAAAAGCGTATGTTACAATATTTTTCTCACAATAAGAACCACTGCAGAAATGTTTTGTGAAAGTACAGCACTATTGAGTGTAAATTATATTCAAATTACTTCCTATAGTGAACCCCAGAAAATCAGTTTTCCTCCCCCTTTAAAATGACCTCTAACCTGAAGATGGATGGCATTAAATATTCTGGTTATTTCTTTCTTTGCTAATACTTTAGCTGTAAAATGAACGCAAATATTTCAGCGTTTTATTTTATGCACGGAATTCAATTTAGCTTTTTTTTTTTTTTAATATTAGTACGAAATGTAACAGTTTCAGGACAAACTCTTTCTCGGAACGATTCCGCGAATTAATTTGTCGTCCAGCATCACCGCTTCTCCGATAAGCTTAACAAGATTAGCTTTATATCCTCTGTATGCATAAGTTATTTCTAGATGCTGCCTACATTTCTTCTTTCTTCTTCCAGGCGTGACTGGAGCGGATTTCAAAGAAAGGAAGATGTTTTTCAGTAAAGTAATAAGAAAGATAATTTACGAAACTTGACATACCAGATGTTTCATGTTTCAGATAAAACGTCCAGTTCTTATGGATCTCAAACAGTTGGAGGTAAAAGAATTAAACAAAAAGTGAAATAAGAAAATGTCAAAGGCCGCGTCGAATAAATTTTTGAGCCACACAGCATCTTAGCATGAGGTGCCGGAGGGATACCCAAAATTTTCAAATGAAAAAAAGATAATTTGAAACATCATTGAAAAGGTAATGCAGGAACAAACAACTTATGAAGATACATTTTTTTCTTTCCAGGCACTGTTTAAATAATGGCCAAACATTTAACTGAGAATTTTATCTAACTGTGCAAGAATTTATCGAAGATGGATACGGGAGACTGTTTAAGAAGACGAGTATATCATTGAAAGCCAATGCTGATCATGAACAGACACTATACTGGAAAATAAGCTTCCATTCTCTTTCGCAAGTAGAGTTATACAAAATGTATAAAGTTAATATACTTATGAAGTGAATCAAGTTAATATATCTGAAGTGAATATTTCGAAGCTCGTACGGGACTCAGAGTGTTGAATAGTGAAGTGACTACCGTCAATGCTTTTGTTCATTACTATGACTGTCACAATAATACAAGTCAGTTCGGTTAAAGCCTTATCTAGAAAACTAAGCATCAGAATTAAATTTTATGAGCGAAATCCATTTTGGTGCTTTTAACCGATCTTGGTGTTTAAAACATTGCGTGCATAAAACAGAAATAGCAAGCTGTTATGAATTAATAAATGGTCTTGCCTGATTTCTTCAGTCAAAATTAATGACCTTAATATTTGCAAAATTAGTTTTCAGGATTCGATTTTTATGACAACTCAAGAGGACAATCAAACAGGGTCCCCTGACCTATTTATCCATTATCGAGTCGGATTACATGATAGAATCTTTCGTTTTTCTTTTTATTGTTTGTTCAAGGAGAGGTATCGATTACGGTCCTAATCACTTTACGGATTTACATGGCACTAGATGCATCGGATCCTTTTAGTTCTTCTCCATTGCAATTCAAGGTTGCATGGTACTTGTCGCTACGAGTTTTCTACGGCACACATCACTATTATTCACCCGATAGTACTGTAAATTTCATGGTGATATTGGCACAGGATTTATGAGGTTTATGCCTTTCATAACAATCTTGAAATCTTCTTAGTTTAAAACATTTCTGATCCTTATTTGGATTCCATGGCATGACTTTTATGGAGAGGGACTCGATGCTGGGACTCTGAATTACATACTGGAGGGTTTCTTGGATTACTCTAGACTTTACGCTGTTTCTTACGTCTTCTATAATGCATATTACATACTATTTGGTGCTACAGATTTTTCACGCCTAAACCCTTAGATTTTCTACATGGTAGACTCTAGTTTTCCATGTTGAAGTTTCACCGGGCTGTAAGCAAAACTGAGATCGATCCCGTAACACCTATATTGACCCTACGCTATCAGTTTGTCTCTGTAATTAGGGTTACATGTAGTATTGTCCCGTTTTCATTTAGTATTGATCTATAATCTCTATCTCGCTCACACATCGTTATTTATCCCTTGAATGTGAAATTAAATCATGAGGGTTAGCCGAGTCTTTTTTATTTCCTTTTTGTATAATGAAAGTAATCGTCTCCTACTATCTCAAAAACTGCATAGCCCGTAAATTCCACACTGAATTTTTGAATTTATTTTCTTCTCTCTAAACTTACGAACGTTTCGATTCCCTATTGCTCTACTTTCTTTGTCATTTAAAAATACTGACATCCTACTACGCCACAGGATTATTGGGATTTTCGATGGCTTACCCCGTATATTGACGCCCTGTAAACACACGTAGTTGTAGCACCGATAATTTTTGCGGATTCAGCACTTTGTCAGTTATCTCATACGCTCTTGATTACATACTGGAATCTTGAACGTCCTTTTAAACAAGGCAAATAGTTCCCGAAACTTCAGATTGCATTGTCGTAAACGCATTGGGTTTCATGCTGTTTATGACGATTTAAGCCCTGTCATTACGTTTCTCTAACGGAACACTGATCATTATTTTCTATACATTGAGGACCACTCCGACCTCGCATCTTTGGCGTGGGAGACCCGGGTTCGATTCCCGGCGGGAGCTCATGTGGTTCGGATTCCACGTTAATTAGTAGGTCCCGTCTCATATAGCCTCGCTGCTGAAAGGGACGTTAAACTCAAAATCAACAATACTCCGACCTCGCAGTTTACGTGAGTGCACTGTACGGGTGGTAGGAAGTCGCTAGCTTTACTGTGTTTCGTTCCATTCTGAGTAGTATCATGACCAAAATGTGTGATGACACACTCAACATGAAAGCATACTTTTCTGGAATAAGCTTGATGAAATACTGGTTATTTGAGATTATAGTATGTTGTAAGTGTTGCTGATACACCAGAAAGGTGATTTCCGGGTCACTGTGATATTATTCTTCAACGCAGTGATTCAACGAAGAATAGCATTCATTACTTTCCAAATCAGAGAAGAAAAGTTTTCAAGCCACCACTACCTTACTAAGCCTGAATAAACAATCATCATCCATTGGTGTAAAGACTGAACCGGCCCATACCAAGATTGTTTACTTGGTGATCGACGGGCCCCTTGTGCATTGTGGGTATGGGGATAACGAAAAGACCCGCGCTAGTTTCCGAATATGTAAACCCCAATTTCGCACTTGAGGTTGTTCCAGCGCGAGGGCTCAAAACAGCCAGACACTGCTGATCGCTCTCTGCCATTTTGATCCATATATCAGCTGAGCTTGGTGTGTGTGTGTGTGGGGGGGGAAGAAACTGAACTGTGCCTTCCCCGAAACACACTCCTAGCTACGGGCCTGCTAGATATCACAACTGAGTCCAAGAATAGGTTCCAATTGGAACAAACCAAACTCAGCTGAAGCATGGGTCGCAATAGCAGAGAGCGATCAGCATTGTGGTGCTGTTTTGGCACTGGAACAACTTCAAATGTGACACCGGGATTTACATATTCGGAAATTATCGTGTCTCCTCATTGTTCCCATGCCCACAATGCCCAAGGGCCCTGCCGGTCACCGGAGATACGCGCCTCCACAAGTAAACAATCGGTGCTGCTGGGCCGGTTCTCGTCACTTCTTGAGGATCCTGCTTGATTCATTGGTAGCATGCGGCATATAATTACGCAACAGAGTCAAGAGATGAGTATAGACCTAATGAACTATACCGGAAGCCTCTCCAGTGACGTACGGTGTCCCGAGAAGTGACTACAACACCGTCGGGACCGTCGATCGTTTTTTTGAGTCCTGTTCGAACACACCTCACTTTGCGACATCGAAACCTACATATTCGTGATCTACAGGGCATACTGATTCTCTACATACCCTTATTGACCCTGGTATTCACCGGCCAAGAAAGTAGGGAGTTAACAATGCACACTATTTCATTGAAATGCTATTTAAAATTAATAAACTATTTACGACAAAACTATTAATTCTATCACATATAAATAGGCCTATATATTTATATCAATTGATTGTTTCCGACGACTTGTGTCTTCTCTCCGTATAGTCGAAACACTGTTATGTATAATGAAGAAAGTCCTATAAGGATCTAACATTCATTGCTCATGAGAAAATGTTCATGGACATCAGCATATAATCGTCAAGCGTAGCCAACAAGACAAGGACCGTGTCCTTAGGTGAAGAATTACATTCTTATATTTCTTCCATTGTGAACAATCGTATATGACTCTAAAACAATTGTGTTTAGATATACAAAATATAGGAAAGAAAATTCCCATGTTGTTACTTTCTTAATAATGCCTCAGCCATAAAGTTCCTGAAACACTGATAAATATTGTGAGTCAGTGCAACGCATAGATCGCGGAGCACTAATAGGCGGGTGGTACAAGGTGTGTTGAACTGAATATGGGACGATACTACTGTGTTATATGTAAAATGGGGAGCAAATGTCTCCCCTTGCATGTCACTTTCATTGTCACTTGCACTACTACTAAGAGACGATGTTTCATCACTAGACGTATCTTCTTGATCACTATTTTAATCACTTTGTGGTTGATCTTAGGATGTTCTTGACGAGGAAGATCACTAATTTCAAGTATGAAAGTTATCTAAAACTCCCAATCGTTGTGAAGAAAATACCACGGTTCTTGTATTCATGGGTGACGAAGGCGGTCTAAACAGTTTCAACAACTGTTTAGCAGCATATTCAACATGAAATCAACAAAAGAAAAACGAAAGTTATGCGATGGGCAAGAAAAGAAATAACTAGAAAAATGAAGATCAAAATGAATTATCATCTGATGTAGGAATTGTTATTTAGTTAGGTTCAAGTTAGAGAGTAAATAACTAGGGATAACAGATACAAGCAAGACGTAAAGTCAAGAAAAGCTCAATCGAAGAAGGCATTCGAAGAAAACCGAAAGTTTGTAACCGGAAACATGAATACAGAACTCAGAAAAACACTGAAAGCATTTGTATAGTGTGGCATTATATGGGTCTGAGGCAATGACTCTAGGAGAAGAGGAAAACTGGAGAATGAATTCCTTCGAAATGTTATGTAGAAGGATGTTGAAAATTAGATGCGCCTATAATGTATCAAATAAAATTGCATTTGAAATAGTAGGAGGAAAAGACGAGTATACCGAAGAATATACCAAAAATAAAACAGGATGATTTGACACATTATGTGACATGGAGGAATTACCCTATGCAGGGTATCGCAGAAGGAAAATAGTTTGAAGAAGGCCGAAATTGAAATATACGGACCAAATAATATATGATGTAGGGAACAAATAGGACATGGAAATAAAAGGTCATGTTCAGAATAGAGAAGAGTGGCAGGTTGCGTCAAACCAATGACAAGGTTGTTGATTTTGAGATTTCATATACAAATCTAAATGTTTGTCTCCTATACAAATCCAGGCCATAATCTTGATATATTTCTAGGTTATTTAATTGTAGGGAAGAGACCTAGGCTATATAGGATTTTCAAAATGCATTCCCTAAGGGAACGAGAAAATTGAAAATTTGTCAAAATTAGAGTATCTCACGCGCCCCTTAAGTTAGGCAGATGAAACTTGGTATATAAACTTATAATTAAAAGTAAGTTCCTAATTATGCGTATAAACTCTTCAGTAAAAATAAGTTTTCCAAAAATCCACTTCTAAACAGTATTAGAGTCAATTTACATATTTTTTTACCTCCGTAATCAAATTAATGTTGTTTATCTCATCAACATGAAAAAAACACTAAATTATTCGAAATTAATTTTGGAGCACAGTTAGCACTTGGTTCGAGCCAGGGTTTTAACATATCATTAAACTGGGTTCTTTTTTTTTAGCCCAGTAAACGTAGAGAGGTTCTAAAAATTTTACCACTTCCAATGTGTATGTGTATAGTAGGGACGGATGTATAAATGAATTAGAGTTCTGACTTCTTAAACAAGAGGGCAGAAAACTCAATCTTCTGGATACTTTCTTGTGAATTAACGTTATTTATTTCTGGCCAAGGAACAGACACTTCACCTTACATGTATTAAAACCACTTTATTTATACAATAAGCTCTTTATGACTACGGTTGTTTTGAAAGCAGAATTCGATTAGTATTCTCCACTGCTGAAGAAGCATAAAAATAAAAGTTAAATACAAATGTTCCTAATTAAAACTTCTATTTTTTCCATATATGGAAGTTTATGGGACACCAGTAGTGCCTGACGTGCATGTACTTATGCACTCCTTGTCTACATTCATTAAACTTATCGTGGGTAAAGTTTTCGTTGTTCCAAATTATTCAAATGGACAACGCACGTAATTTTGATTCGAGTTGTTGCAGATTTCATCCTTAATGATAAGTAAGGATTTTGGGTGTAGATTCAGATCTGCGATGTTTTTGAGTAGCGACAAATAAAAATATCTAAATCCCAACTTATAGACTGTTCCGTCCACGCATCAACCAGTTGTATGTGAACCATCTGTCTGCTCACCTCTTTCTGGGCTAAAAGGTAGGCAGACAGGTAGTGTACATAGACCTGGTTGATCTATATAACCTTGATATATATGTAAACAACGTTTTATTTGTAAAACTGAAAGTGCCGGTACGCTGGACCTCGGGTTCATAGTAGTTAAGAAGTTGCATACCTCTCATGGTATTATTATTACTATTACTATTATTATTATTATTATTATTATTAATGTTCATCAGCATATCATTGCAGTCTTTTAACTGAAAGCTCTTACGCACATATATATTTAAAGATGCTTTTAATATGTCTGATTCTTACATCTTATTTTTATAATACAATAAACATAATGATAATCAATATTTCTTAGTGATTTACTTCTTGCTTTTTTTTTCCTTTTATAAACGAGCGAAGGGAAGCTGCTATTGTTTGTTTCAAACGACGTCAAGAGTTCGACAAATACTGAATTTCAATAACAACACACATACATTACATTGTTCACGTAATGTTCTTCAAAATACTAATCATACTACCAAAATGTTCTACAAACCTCTACTAAATTGGATAGACTTTGTGAAAAAATTTAGAGAATGTTTTCACTTAATCCTCTTCCTAATAATAAATAAAAACAATTAATTGAATATATTAAAATAGGAATTGAACAAAGGCTTCTCTACGGAGAAAATACAGAGGTGAAATCTCAACAGGATTTTTGCAATGGTTTTCAGTTTAGCCGAACTTCAGCGACAGATAAATTTGTTGAAATTATTTCGTTGTAGAAGGCCAATCTTTTCAGAAAAAAAAAATCTGGTCGGTTCAGAGCCTTTATGGTTTGTATTACAGTAAGAAAGAGGACGTGCCAGCGGGGCGCGAGGACGTGCCAGCGAGCGAGAGACAGAAGGGACCAAATATTTCTAGTCCCTGAATACAATTAATTAACTTCAAGAAAAGAACGAAGATTCGGAACTCTCTATCTAGAAAGAAATAAAGGAAAACAATAAAAAAAAGAACTCTGATTTTCGGTAAAGCTATACATTTACGGTTTGATATTTTCGAAGTTCCTAGTTAATACAGAAGTGGCAATATTCCGTTCTTATTAAATGGTGCCGGTACGTAGTATCCTTGCGTAACGCCAGAAATAAAACTATTATATATATATATATATATATATATATATATATATATTATTTGATATCACGATTAGAGAATAGGGCATACTCCAACATCATTATTAAAAATAGATAAAAAGAAACAATTGCTAGAGCATAACGAAGAGAAAACTATTTTTCCCTAAATATATATTAGTGAGAAGGTACACTTCCATGAATGCTGCAGTGTGGCTTTGTGTGAGAGTGTGTATTTTAGTAGACATAAAGGTATTTATTTGAATGAGTTGATGGTTGTAGTGCATAATAGGTTGGTGTGATTGCCAACACTTTGTCCCATCGACTGTCACTTGGTTACAATGTAATCTAGTCACGAGAGTAGGAGAATACGTCAATATATGTATGTATGCATTTGCGTGTGTATGTTTTCACCACTGCGTACGCACTCATAGATACACATACACAAACAAAATAGAGACATTCATAACAGACGGACGTTTGTGTAGCCTGCATCTGCCATTTTGTGCCTGGGTATTGTATGGGTGACAAGGGCAATACTTAGAGAATAAAGTTCCACATGGAGGTAACATTAGATTGTCGTTTGTTATCTGAATGCAAGTGTATTTAACATTATCCCCTCCCTTTCGCCCTTTAACTTCCAACAATCTCTCCCTCTTTTTTTTAATACCCTCTCGATTTTGTTCAGAATGTAGCATTCAGTGTTCCGGTATTCTCCCCACACACAAAAAAGTCACATCAGTGAAGCAGTAATTTAAAACAGGGCAACACATTGGTCCCAGGACATTCATTCTATGCCTTTTATGTATGGTCTCCAAAATATTACACAGAATTACCAAATAAAAAACTCACTGACAAAGTGAGAAATAGAGAGCTGAAGCTCATCCGTTTATACATATATGGTACCAAAAAAAAACTAGCAAAACTATGTGCTTAATCGGTAACAAATGATACATGCATTATCGTTGGAATGAATATGGGAAGGTTTGTTTTCACTGTTCAGCTCACTGCTTTATGTTCATGCATGCTTCACATGGTTTTGTTCGCTGTGTACGAGTGTATATGCGTGGGTGAGAGAGAAAAGTTTAGATAGAAACAGAAGAAAGAAAAAAAAGCAGAATAGTGCCCAAAGTATTGACATACTCTAGCAATGTCACAAACAAATTAAATATTTTATATATTTATTTGTTTATGAATACAACACCAGATGCCCAATTAGTATGTTGAAATATTACCAACACATTTTTACTTTATTAAAGTGGTTTACAAGACACTGTACACATAACAATTTTATCATGTTTTTTTTTTACATGATTTGTTATAGACAGAACATACTCTACAGATTGGTGACTTCAGCATTATGTCGGTCTTAACGTTTTTGCAATAGAAAAAAACCTGTATTATAAGTTTTAGTTCTAACTGAAGTAATATGGAAGATTAAAAGATGATATAAAGTTTGAGTAATCGAATTCATTTTGTGGAGGAACACCAGATTTGTCATATTACGCCTTTGTTCTAATGAGTAAATATTAAAATTGTCCATCGGTGTACTGTGGTTTTTCAATTCCAGTTACTTTGTATATCAAATATCTGAAGAAATTTTGATTGAATTTCTTCAATTGTTGGCGATTTTTTTGTTGCGATAGGTTCCAAATTACAACAGCAGGGCTATATCCCAACTTGGTGCGTACAAACGAAAGATGCATTTTCGAAAGTGTTGCAATATTGTTGTTGCATACAAAAAAATGAATTCTACAGTATTGTTAGTGTTTAATAGAAAAAAATCACACATCAGACACATCACCCTATTAAAATAAACAAAATAACATAGGTGAATGTGAAGTCATGTGTACTATTCGAGAAAATTGACTTTTTTTGTAAAAAGAAATATTTATAATTGAATCACTGATTGGAAAAAGGGAATAAGTGCATCAGACCTAAGTTTTCAAAAACGCTAAAAAACCTTCCCGAGGCGTTGTTTGTACTTGTTGCAAAAAGTGTATAATTGATTACTTGTAGCAAAAGAACTAACAAACACTAAGACAAGAAGGAGAATCTTGTATTGCAGCACTGCAATTGGTTAAATAAGCTTAAAAATGGAAAAAATATTCCCTTTTTCCAATCAATTAGAGTTGGACGCAATTGAAATTGTGTGGAGGGCATGTAATGTGCTGTTTATGATAGAAAGCTATGAAAATATACATGCTGAATACAATGTTGTATGTTATTCTTGGATATATGTATCCGAACTATCACGCATGTTAGGCTTCTAACACTGTTATTGTCACCATCCGGTTTTTTTTTTTTTTTTTTTTTTTTTTTTTGTAAAGCACATGTTATTCGTACAGCAAGAAAAGTAATACAATAGACAGCTGAAAAAATACGTAGCAAAATACGTTGTCAAAATAGAATGACTTTACATAAGGTCCTATCCGTCTGCATCTTCGTCTACAGTTTCTTGGTCAGTGGTTTTCCATGAACAAATCATCCTATAAAACTTTTTGTATTGGTCAGGTATGCATTTGATGATTTGTGAAGAATCGTTTATCTTTTTCTGGTTGATCGGGACTTGCCAATCGTATGCCTTTGACGTTGGCAGTGGAACGTTTGTGACATTACTTTTGAGTAATCGAAAAATATCAGTTCTTAGTTCATTGATAAACTTATGAGCTTGCACATAACCTAGAGATTCTGCTTTATAAACAGTGTCTCTATTTACTTTCTTGGAATTTCACTGTTTTGTCCACAATGCTACCTGAAGATTTCTTGTAAAACGGTTACCACCAATGTTTAAAATCTAAGATTTCTTCATTGACAACTTCGTAAACCTGAAATGGAGTATCAGTATTTTTTGCATTCGTAATCATGTGGTTATATTTTGCTAGTAAATAAATGCGATTGTGTCGGTTGAGTTCTCGTTTGATTATAACAAAATTTCGGTCACATGGTAAAAACTGTGACCTCTGACAGGCAAATATTGCTGTACAGTGGTAAAGCGTTATGACACGATCAGACTGAAAATCATTAATGTCATTGTATGATTCCAGTTTTGGTATTGTATGATCACCACTTGTATCACTGAAAACACGTAAATCTGTAACTGATTGGGGCAAATATTTCTCTATAGATTGTGCAATGCGAAGACAAGGCGAAGTATCGTAACGTCAGCAGAGGGCTCTAATGGTTGTCTACATACACACAGTCTCACCGTTGTGGTGATATCCTATAGTGATTGGAAGAAGGAAATAAGAAACGTAGTTATTTCCTTTTTCTAATCAGCGAGATATTTTGTCTTCTACATTGGTCATATAGAGTTGCCCAAACATTCCTATTTTCTACTCAACGATGTAACTATCTCAAAGGAACACATCTGCTATCTCAGGTTAAAATCGCAAAAAAATGTACTTATTCCCTTTTTCCAATCAGTGGTTCAATTAGAGTCCGGATTTTTATGTGATATCAACACCCTAAATATGTACATAAATGTGTAACAAACATCGCTTAAAAATGTAAGAAATATGCAATATTATATAAGAATATGTAATATTACATGTGTTACATATTTATGAAAACGTAATATTAACACACGTATGAGTATGCAATATTTAAACAAATTATGAAAATCAAAAGAAAAATGTACTACACTATCCTGCTTAATGCAAGTCCCCGAATGAAGTGAAATGCTTGAACAGCTGAGACAGCCATACGTCACTCACGTGACAGGTTTCAGGATAATAAAAATCAGACGCGAATGAAGGAAGATGAGAATCGGCTAGAGAGAAACAGGAAAGCCCCAAGAAAAGCAATGCATACGGCATTTGTACGTCAGAAATCTCATGTGGTGTTGTGTGGTCCCGTTTCAAATCTAGAACCTTTTACACTAAATGCGCATCCGTCACCACGGCCCGGTCTTGAAATGAATTATACACAATATACAAATTTAAATACTAAAAGCAACTTAAGACGAAATGTATTATTTTATATATATTTATTTTATGCAGGGAAAAGCACTCCTATATCTTTCAAACAATACCAGCTGAACCAAGATTAAAGAATATTTCCACGAATGAACATTTTTATTTTGAAATAATGTACTTACAAAAGATGTGCCTGCAGTTCAACTGTGTGTTGTTGCACAATGGGTTACAAGGTAAATTTCCAAATGACCAGAAGTAAAATTTTGTCGGCGATCGGATAAAATATTTTGTATGCAGAGAATGATCTCTCCACATCACACGAGGTAACAGGAACGTATTTCAACAGGGGGATGTAGTTGAAGGAAATATCTTCAGGGGGGTTCTTGTTTCATCACTGAGAATCTCACACACTGCCAATAGGCTGTCGTAACCCGGGTTTCTTTCCAGCACTGCATTTAGTTTCTTTCGAACTTTTTCTCCTACATCTCCACACACAACTTGCAGCAGTCTCTTTGCATCATCTGATTTCCGTGGATTTCGGAAGAGGCCGCCAAACAGTCTCTAGCTCTTTAATGCTTGTAGGTAGTCAACCAAAATTGCTGTCTGTGTATGCAGTATCACACGCTACTTTTGAGTCATTGAACAGTTTCTGAGCAATGTCAACTGACACAGCAGACTCCGAAGGAAATGAATGAACAACAGGCTTAATTTTTTGAAAACGTTCATTGTAGAAATGTACTGCCTGTATCCAAGTGCCCCATCGCGTTAGCACAGGCTCCGGAGGAAGTGGCACGTCTGACAGTTGATCTCTGTAAACTTGAACACGTTATGGCGAATTAACAAACATTTTTTCGTGAAAGAAACTAGTTGATTTACTTCGCAAAAATTGTCTCTCGCCTCTTCAGCAACCCGCTGAAGAGCATGGGCCATACAGGTAAAGTGAATTAAGTGAGGATAAAAAACTGTAAGTGCTCTAGCCGCTTTTAACATGTACGCTGCACTGTCTGTATAGAGAACAAGTAATTTTTCTTCCTGAACTCCTCCCGGCCACGACACTTTAAGACCATCGTTTACAAAGCGAGCAATCGTGGAATGATTCGTGCGATCCAGTAATTTACTCGGAATAAGATAGGATTTAGATGGAGCATCTTCACTTAACTTACGAATCACTAAATTTGCTACACAACGTCCCAAAACGTCTGTTGTTTCGTCCACAGAAATCCAAATATATGAACTACCTATTTCTGCCCTAATGGTATCTATAGCTTCACTATAACAAACTTCGAGATAACACTTTCGAAGAGTGGATTCGTCAGGAATTCGACGCCCGCAGTACTTCTGCAGAAAAGCACGGTATTTTGGCACTTGAACTTTGTTCCAAGGAATGTTTGCTGCTATCATTGCTTGGCACAAGTCTTTGAAAAACTCACTCACTGAAGTATCTTGATGCATTTGTGTCAAGAGTACTTGCTTTTTGCAGTTCGCAAACTTTTATTTCTTGCTTGGAGTTTACTATGTACATGTTGTTCTAACTGAGATTTCATTTGAACATCCAATCTGTTTTTATCACACACTTGGCACAACACCACTTTACCGTCCGTAGTAAATGCATCATCGATAGTTACCCAAGATCGCAATTTCGCGGATAAAGTTGAGGCAACCGGAGCCATTTCTAACTTCGACGATCAATACAGAACACGTCCGTTTTGTAACTGCAATACTAGAGTACTGTCCTCCTGTCATTCAGTTGAATAAGTGAAGTTCTTTGAAAGCTTAGGTTACCTGCTATGATATATGTCGCCAGCTTCTTGGAACGAAGTCTTGTAGTAAATTCCTGGAAGCACACTAGCATACAGTTTTAACTTGAATTGCAGGATTTGCTCTCATCTTTTTTCCCGTCCGACCTCCGATAACAATCAAATAGACTTCATTTTAGGAATTTCCTGGCCAGTCGCCTGTCAGGCACGTGATCTACCTTCCTCCAGAGTTGAGAATAAAGGGCGCTGCTAATGTACCCCGGAGGGAGGATTTTTATTTGTTTCTTCTTATATTTCTTTTGTTATCGGCGAAAATTCTGCGAAACATGGTTTGACAAATAAAAAAGGAGATATATATTTCTCTTTCGGTTAAGAAACGAAAAAATAGACATGACAGAATTGAATCTAGGTGCAAGCCTTGCACAGTTGGAGAGTTTATTTTTTTATTTTAAATTAAAATTTCAGTAAACGCAAAATTTTAGGAAAGTTTTATGTAAAAAATATGTAGAAACTATAGAAATATGTAATATTGGTCAAAATATTTAAAAATATGTAATATGAAACTTGAGTTGAAGCGCCCTACAGGTGTGAATCACTAACATTTAAGGATTTGATGAACCTACATATGAAGGAAAAAATATGTAATTACATACAAATCCGGACATTATTTATAATATTAGGATGAAACTGATACTCATCAAACTTTTTATAGTGACACCGGCAAGCTGACAGTACAAATACATAAATGAAACCTAACACGCTTTAAGGTTTTTCCCGTTTAGGGATGGGTATGTACTAGGTATGGCCAAAACTTCTCGGAATCAGAAATTTCACTTTCCGGATTTTGAATTCCGGAATGGGCCATCACTATGGGCCATACAGATAGTATGTATCCCATCTTAAAAGACGCACCTTATAAGTTATGACTGGTCTGTGATTACAAAACTGTGTGGTGTGTGCAGATGTACTTTTAATTGCTTATACAATACTCAAAATACCTTCAAAGAGGGTAATTAGTTAACTCTTATCAAGCTCAACCTACTCGTTTCCTTTACAAACGGGGTGCGGTGGCTCAGCGGTAGAGCGTTCACCTCCGGTGCTTGGGGTCCCTGGTTCGATCTCAGCTCGCACCGTGTGGACTTCGTGGTAAACAAACACCGGGCTCGTGGACTTTATCGGAGTTCTCCCGTTTCCTCCCACTTTCTTCGTTCCACCATTTCATTTATTTCTCATCACCATCGTCTCCTTTAGCCTAAGCGGCATAACCGTAGGACGTAAAACTAAAGATTTCATTTATTTCGTTTCTTTTACAGGTTCTTAGGTCCCCTGAGTGTCCACCGGTTACACCCACTGGTCGAGGGAACTTTCCTAGCCAGTATAAGACTGTCAGCATAAGCACTATTGGCTCCCGAGCGTTATAAGACAAACTCACCTCCCCTTATTACTGAATCCCACAGTATGACCATAGTCTGGCAAAGACCAACCCAGGCCCAGGATCCTCAGGAATTCACAAAGAGGTCTGCAGGCCTCAGATCATTCAAATTCCGTGCTCAAGTACTACGTAGCATTCAGTGTCCGGTATCCTCCTCACACAAAAAAAGTTACATCAGTGAGATAGTAAATTAAAACAGGGCAAAACATTGGTGGTACTATGTAATACACCACCACCACCTCCAGAATCCAATAGCATGCATTACTCGTCCATTTGTATGATACAGTTGTCCCAATCCACCACCCCTGGCCAGTGCTGCAGTCCTAAAAATTTTCAGAGGGTATACGCTGATTTGAGATCATCTATCATTGTCATAAGAGACATTGAAGGCATTTTTTAATAAACAATGTAAATCGTATGTATTAATTAATTCAATATGAAGAATACGTTACTGTGTTTTAGTCTAAAAGCATTTCATGCTATTTTCTTGATGACACTCCTTACCTACATAACAGTATCAATAACATAAATGGGTGTAGGTATGGAGAAGGAACGAACTCACTCCAAGGAACGGAAAAAGTAGCGCCTGATTTTTTTTTCATGACTCATATATTTGAACACCTGCTAAGAATATAAGGAAAAAATGGCGATATAGTCACTTTCATTGGAGTCGTGGCCCGAATAAATAAATAAATATAAGCGAAACAAAAGTGGAAAGTACTATACGCTTTGAAGCAGAAGGCAGGGGTGCCCACAAAAGGGGGCTATGACGTAAACTGCGTCCTTGAAATATTTGGGGGGTTAAAAATCTATATAAATACTGTATGTTTGATGGGGTGTAAAAATTAATCAAAAAGATTTTTTTTCATGGAAGAACACCTACGGATAGACAATTGAGGGGGGTGCGTCATGGATATGAGGGAGGTGGGCACCACTGGAGAAGGAAATGACTCTAATGACTAGGATTAAGCAGAGGGCATACGGCGTGTACCGCCGTGTACCCTCGAATACAGCTCCGCCCCTGGCAATCCTGACTACCTAAAGTTTATGTGCTTTCTGGTGCTTGTAAGTCACTATATTTGAAGAGAAACGAGCTTTTTCTCCTTGGTAGGAGCGACACTGTCCCAACTCCTGATTCCCTTGATTGTAAGTTTGGCATCCCTTTCACCAGCGACGCTATGTAAGACGTGGATGTACAGCGTAACTTGAGATCCGAATCACATGAGTTCCTGCTGGTAATGGAACCTGGATCTCCGATGTCAAAGGAGCTTACGCTACTCGCTTAGCCAGGAGGGAAATCTCACGTGTTTTGTAAATCACAAATTTACAAGTAGTGCATCACTGTTACGAAAAATCGAACAACAATAGATATAGTACAACCTGCTACTTAATGTCTTTATTTTTCATATACAGTGCACACACAAATAAATGAGCTATTCTAGCAGAATAAAAATATCAACTGTGTCATATTGCTAACGAGCGATATACATTTTTAGCGCCATAAAATGAGTATCTTTTAAAAATTATTTTCTCAAAACCTACGTGTGCGAGTTAATACTCAAACATGCCATTTTGTTAAACTCGATGTTTCCTATTGACTGTTATAATGTTTGGACAATATTTTATTTAAACATAAATTAAAGTTTACGGTTAATGAAAGTTTGGGGCTTAATCTCATTAATCAAATTAGTTACCGCGTTTTTAATAGCGTCGCCATAATGAAGAGGTTAATCAGGCTTTACTTCAGCATCAGTCACCTTAGTAGGTGGCGTGACTCTTCTTGTACAGCACCATTTTTGTAGGTCTACAAAAAATCGTTTTTCTCAATTTCCTCGTAAACTACGCATGATATTTTACAGTAATTATGTATATTTATGTACAGTGTTATATATATGTATATATCGGACGTTCTAAAAATGGTGCCCCAGGTGAAAATAAGACGAAAACATTATATAATGCTATACCCTAAGGGGCTTTCTTCAGCCGCTATAAGGAAATAAAAGTTTCACAATGAGACAACCTCGCATATAAACTTAGAACCACTAACATTGTTCTGCAAATCCATCAAGCAATTACATCGACTGTTACACTAATAAATGGTGCTAGTGTCAACGTGTATCGACTTTAACTGCTTTCTGGAAACAATCGATGCAACTATTCGATGAATTGGTAGGTCTACTCTATGTTTCTTTATCTGAAACACTGTCACATAAGTGTAATTCGTGTCTATAGACGAGGACCTGAAAGGTATAAAATTATATATTTATACAGGCGCGGATACGGAGGTTCAATGCCGCGTTCACAAAAAGCTTTAAACTTACTTCTGTCCTTTGGGAACTGGATAAAGTTTCTACTTGGTATTCCTACGTCTGGAGATCCGTCCTAGTACTCCCATCTGCACCTAGTTCTTTGTAATAGTCGTTTTCCAGTTGGATTTCCAGATAAAATTGAAAGAGTCTGGCTACATGACGTACCCACCTGAGGCCCCTAGACTTAATGACCCTTAGATATTTGAAAAAATTCACTTTGGTGAAAGTATTATTTGATATCTTAACGCATCCGTAATATTCAGTATTACGATTACGACGAACTTCCATGTATTTAGTTATCTCTGCATTTACTTCTAAACCTATGTCCCGACAAGCGTTTAGTAAGACGTCTGCATCTTTCTATTGTTCTTCTATCATGTCCTAGTATACTTACATCATCAGCGTACGCAATAACTATCTTTTCACTAGGTGCAGGATACTATCTTTGATTTTCCATGTAACGTACTCGAGAACAAAGTTGAATAATAGTGGTTACAACTTATTTTTCTTGCTTGAGGCCATTCTCGATGTAAAAGCACGTGGACAGTAGTTTTCCTCCTCGGACTTTGGGATTCTTTTAAATTTATTTTAATTAATCTAACTAGCATTTCGATCTTCGAAATTCTGTGTGTCGTACAATGTTTCCTCCTAACCGAGTCGTACGTCTTTCCAAAAAATAAAAAAAAATAAATAAATAAATAAATAAATAAATAAATAAATAATAATTGATGTACCGTGGTACTGTATTCCCATTTCATTTTGAGTATTTGTCGCATAGAAAATATCTGACCGATAGTTAATTGATTTCGCTTAAATCGGCACTGGTTATTTCGAATAATTTCATCTGCGTATGGGATCAATCTTGCTAATAGAATGTTTGAGAGGATTTTATAGGATGTTGACAGAAGAGGGATGTCTCGATAATTATTACAGCCTTTCTTGTGAATTGGAACAATGTTTGATTCTGTCCCCGCTTATGACAATACTCCTTGTTCCAGACAAGGACAATGAGCTTTTACCTTTATATATTTATTACACATTATATAAATGACTATACTATTATTTATTACTACACAATATACATTGCACTAATATGCAGTGTTTTTCTCTTTTGTCAAATTAAGCAAACTAAAGAGAAGAACAATATACTAAATAAATATGCATGCGTATTGTTGAAAATTAATAATGTTATACCAAATAAACAAAGAGGTCAACATGTCATATATATGTACTAAATAGTATACATTACATACTCCAGATACTAAAAAACACTAATATTAAAAATATGGAAGTACACGTAATACAATACAAGTACATTTCTAATTGAAAGAAGTACTGAAACAGAGTACTGGGAACTTGTTATCGTATGATTTGATGCTAGTGGTTGTGGTTGACAGCAAATTGTTCAGTCTTTTGACCAATCACTTAAATCCATTTTTCTGGATTTCGTTTTAGGAAAAAAAATATTACTTCTTCTACATCAATCCTTCTTTCTTTACAAATAGTTGTTAAAGCAAAGTAATTTAATCGTTCTTCCGACATCGTACCACTCAAGTATATTTTCAGTTGTCACAGTCGTTGAAACTGGTAAAGCAGCAATAGGAAGTATCTGGAGAAGAATTTTTATATAAGGATTAAATTCGTTGCAGCGTTGTAGTACGTTTACCACAGTATCATGTACCTCCTGCTTCTCCTCTTCTGCTTTGTTACACATTTTTCTCCCAAAAATAAGTCCAGCATGCAACTTTAACTAATCTGGTTTTCATGTAAATATTTGTCATATATTCATGCTGCCTAAAGCACAATAGTCATTATAACAGTGTCAATTTGCAGGAATTCAGGAGGTAAGATTTGTACTAATCTATTATAAAACCTACTCTTTAGCTGCTGAATTAAATATTCAAGAAAAGGAATGAGTATTGTCCTTTTGAAATATGATTAATGAATATTATCCTAAGTATTTCATAAACTTTCCCCACCCGCTGATCAACCACTGGTCCTTAGAACTTGAATTTCTTCTTCTATAACATCAACTCTTTTATACGCCGAATTAAATGTGAGTGAGAATGCTACATACACATTTTGTCTCAGTTCTTCGAACACTCAATGGACTTTTCGTACATTGGTAATTTCAGCCTACAGATTTAATTTTTGATTCTGTGGATTCTTACTTAGTGATTGTGAAAGAAAAACAGTGACCTACTATTTCCAATGACACAATAGAGTCTCTATGTTTTATAGTGGCACTGTAGCTTGAAACACTGCTGGATACTTCATCATTGTACGCATTTTCTAAGCACTTAACTCTTACTACAATATGAGGAAATAGTTCTACGAATATATTTACTGACTCATGTCTTTCTACCACACAAAGTGCTTTCAGTTTCATTTTCTTCGTGCTAAAAATAGCAGATTCAGAAATGACCGTTTTTAAGACATTAGCACGATTTGGTGATTCAAAAGGAGAGCTGATATCCTACCAACATTAATCATTATACTTGTAATGCGCTTCTTCGCGTAACTTAACTACACATAGTCTTAGAGGTGGCTAAAACATAGTATGTACTCGTAGACTGCGAGTGGCTGTGTTGGTAAAATACAAGCTTGAACACCGTTTATTTTCCTGCCATACTCACACCATCATAATAACCTGCAGTGAGAAAAATCCGTTCTCCGGACAGTTGTATATTGTACAAATATACGGAATCCTCTTGCTTACTACAGAAATCGGTACGGAGGATACGTTATCCGTATGCTACGTAGGCACTGTCCTTAGACGTTACATCATGCCGTTGCAGGATGTCTGATAACTAACAGTCTTCCTTGTATTATATACATATATGTATGTTACCTTCGTCAGCTATATGTTATATACGTCCATTTGCATGTGAGATCCTGACCGCCTATATTGTTACATGCGGAAAGTGCGTACGGGTGGAATATTCATACAGAAAGTATTATAAAACATGCGTTTTCAGTTATAAGTTTGCTGTACGTTAAGTCCAAAAACTACAGGATTTACAAATGTAACATACGATTTTACGTACGCCACATACAATTTTTTCTCAATGTCTCACGAAGGTGTACCATCCATGCTTATGCCTAATCTTTGCAGTTCCTCTACTACAGTTTTCATAACGGCTTCATTTGTTATTGACATCAATTCTACAAACCTCACATATAGTCATTTGTGACTTATTACTAACATCAGTTGTTTCTTCGCAGATAACCGAATTCATTTTGGATCTGTTTACATATTTCATACTTCAAGAACGTATGGTCTCACCAACATACGATATTATTTCATTTTGAACAGATTTACTTACAAGAATACAGTTTTCCCCCGCTATTTCCAAATGTTCTTATAGAACAGTGCTGTTCAAATGGCGGCCCGCCATCTATTTTCTGCGGCCCACAAAGCTCTCAGGACTTATGATTGATATTACTCATACTATTTTCATTTATATTTAATTATTCTTTTAACGTTTCCACTCTTCTTTCGAAATAAAAAATCCATTTAGCGCTTCTGTACAACAAAAAGGCGCGGGCATCCACGACAACACGTTTCCTTAACTTGTGAGAGTTTGGTCAGAGAATAATGTCAATTTTTGGTAGTACTTATTTGAGTGAAAGTGTACTTTCCACCATGAAAATTGTAAAGAATCGCTTCAGAAGCTGCCTTGGAGATTCTTCTCTTTTACATCTTCTGCGTCTCGCAACAATAGGAATGGATGTAGATATGCCACCCTTGTAAACGCTGCTAGTGACAATTATCTATCACATTGGATAGGTATGTAATATTTCAAATATATTTTTTTCACATTTTTGTGTATAATAATAATAATAATAATAATAATAATAATAATAATAATAATAATAATAATAATAGGAATTATTATTATTATTATTATTATTATTATTATTATTATTATTATTATTATTATTACCTGCGGCCCTCCAATTACTAGTAAAGACAGCTATAGCCCTCAGGCTCATTATAATTGGACACCACTGCTATAGAATTTTGTCCCCTGCGTCTAACGTCAATACTGACGCACATCTATATGTACTTTCTTTATCAACTAAATAATTACCTCATGTTTCTACATATACGAGGCTTATCAAATCTGTATCCTCTTAATGGTAAGTCACTCCTAGCGCAATAGGGAAATGTCTTAATAATGGGTTTTAACCGATGTCTATCTGATGCTACTTTTTTCATCTTTTTCCTATCCAGAATAACACTGACTGATCGGGTATGGTCTTCAAGATGAACAAACAACAACCAGTAGCATTCACGTCATCTCCCTTCTTCTTGTTGGAAACTCATGTGAACTTAATGACTTTCCCAAAGTTGACAGTTTATAAGCGAACACAATAAATAGCTGTATTTTGATTTTTCTTCGTTCTTGCCTGTGCGCAATGGGAAGATGAAAACGAAAGAGATTCAAACAACACTTAAAAGAACATTGAGCCGAAAATTCTTTAAAATATTATTAGTTTACTTTTAATATGTGCAAAAGACATTGCTTTGCATTCACGTTGGCATTTTAAGATTTATGAAAATGTATTTTGAGAGGCATTGGAAATTTTGCACAAACAAAATCCGTGATGGTACATTCATGTCCAAAATTATTGTCGCAAGTCTATAAATATGTTGTTGTAGGAATATAATATGATAACGAATTCGCCCGGTATTTCTTATAATGTTAGTATGTGTATAATCAGCAAAGACATGTATGTTGTAAATTTCATGTCAAAAGAGTAGTGAATAAGAACAATAAAACGAAAATAAAACTTTCTTTCCCATTTAGGAACAGTTTGTTTTACTCATTCTAATTTTTATAATTCTTTTCATATAAAATTTACCACAAATATACTTTTCCAGAATATACGCATAGTATCAGTATTGAAAGTGCCCTGCAAAATCATTATCAAATTGTATTCTTACAAGAAGACAGTTATAGATA
Source organism: Thermobia domestica (assembly GCF_964235325.1). Taxonomy (NCBI): domain Eukaryota; kingdom Metazoa; phylum Arthropoda; class Insecta; order Zygentoma; family Lepismatidae; genus Thermobia; species Thermobia domestica. Next base: position 99,050,247 of record NC_137468.1, read on the forward strand.
TGCGACAATCATTTTGAACATGAGTGTACATAAGGTCTATTGACATTACTTGGCCTAGTTGACTTTGGCAGATGCTAATATACAATTTTATATAGTGGAAAGTGGAGCCTAAGAAGAAAGGTATAAAATCTACTATTTTCTCTCACATGTAATCTGTTCACTGAATTTGCCTTCTGATCGTGCATTTTACGTAATAGCTATATTTTACCTTTTTGTATAGTGTAAAGCACATCAATATGTCATTATATCCATTGTAAATTACGATTAATTGTTATTTTGTTCAGTGCATACCCGGACGTCAGGGGGACTATAGTAGCCCCTATGGCCCCCTCCATGGATCCGCGTCTGTATATATATATATATATATATATATATATATATATATATATATATATATATATATATGTGTGTGTGTGTGTGTGTGTGTGTGTGTGTGTGTTTGTTTGTGTGTGCGTATAGAGAGAGAAAATAGATAGATAGATAATTATTCTCTTCAGCTCAATGATTATCGATTAGTATCTGTCCTGTCTTTGGACAATTTTTCGCACTAAACACTAATACTTGCAATATAGTAGATTTTTTAAAAAAAATCTCGAAGGTTAGTTGGTTTCTTTTCTACATTGCAGAGTATAGACGATTAGTTATTATTACTACGATTGATACAAATCAAATTAGAACAATAGGCAGTTGGGAGGTAAGTTTAGCGCCGTGGATCCATCTATTTTATTGAAATGAAATGTAATCTTTTAAATTTTATCGCCCACAGTTATGCTGGCTAAGCTAAAGAAGATGATGAGAAATTAGTGAAATCGTGGAATGAAGAAAGTAAAAGGAAACGGCAGAGCTTCGAGGAAACATACGCACACGATGTTTCTTCATTACAAGGCTCACTTGGTGCGAGCGAGGATCAAATCAAGGACCTCAGGCACCAGAGATGAACACTCTACCACTGAGCCACCACGGCCCCCATATATTTTACTACTTAATATCATTATATTTAATCTTCTCCCAACTTCTGTCACTAGCATATCGAAGATAATTTTAGGAAAACAATAAATATTCAAGTCAAATATGGTAATAATCAGTTTAAAAGTAATTAAACAATGGGGAAGAAAATAAATTGAACATTGATTCAACTTATAATGTTTTTTTTTTTTTAATTTCACTACATTTACTCCAATACTTCATTTTCATTACTTATGAACATATTTTTTCTAAAAGCAACGTGTAAATAAATAAATAAACGAATAAATAAACTACAAAATGGTGAGTAATATGTTTACATATTCGAATCGAAAAAAAAAATATTTAAACAAGTGTGAAAGCAGAAAAAAAGAACATATTAAAATCGTGTCACTTCAAGTGACAGAATAAACATGTATCGATTGAAAGGATGACAGTTTCCATCATTCACATACATTTCACATACACAAAAACAATTTCAGAAAGATTAATGGGAGTAAATTTTTGCATACACATATATATAGTAACATAAATTACTTTATCTATACATATGTTTACAACAGTAGCTCTTTATCAAATTAATATGCATGAAGTATATGGTGTAATAAACGTGTTGAAATCTAATTCTACATAAATATACACTAAAAGAAAACGTGGTTAAATTGAAACAGAAGATTTAGTTGACTAAGCTCACGTTAAGCTAATGAATGATCAGCAGTGTTTCTCTGAGCTAGGTGAACAAATTTCAGGAAGTGATTCTACAAGTGAGAACATGATGAAATGTCTCCATTAACCCATATCCATCAATGAGTAGTTTAGGAGTTTGAGGCTTCCGAAATCATGGTATAATGAACTTCCGAGTTGAATATAACCAAAATACAGTGACCAGCCATAATATTATTACTACATACCTAATATCTGGTGCATCAACCTTTGATTCCTAGGACAGCAGCAACGCGGTTTGGCATGTTGTTAAGTGGCTGGTAACTTGGCACACCATATCTGCACCAAGTCAATTAGTTCCTCTCAATTGCGCTGAAGAGTTAGATGCGCTTGGATGTGTCTTTCAATGACACCCCAAAGGTGTTCAATATTGCCAGCTGGAAATATGGTCGATATAAACAGATGTACATGATTTGCAATAATCTGCGTTAGCTACGGGCCGTCATGATGCCCTCCGCATGCACTACTAGGTCTATTGATAACCATATGAAGGTATATTAAATCATAGTTGAACAACCATTGGCCTGTAATCGTCCTACTCTGCACGTCTCTAGCAGCTGCTACCCTGGAAGACGACGGATTCTGACTCGGCCATCGATGTGATGAAAAAAATATCCTGGTTCATCAGGCAATGCAATGTTGTATCATTGCTCTGCAGACGATAAATGGCGATGTGTGTCAATGACGATGGACACCTAGCTATTCAAGTCTTTATCAATAATGCAGTCCGGGTAACATTGGTACACATACAGGAGAGTGCTAAAGAAGTTCATATCTAACAGTGTACGGTGCACTCTGTATTGAGACACATTCATACTTTGTCCACGATTAAAATCTGCTGTCAATTGTGCTACAGTTTGCCCTTTACCAGACTATATTGTATCCCAGAGTCTAAGTCCAAAAAGTTGAACCTATACCCTTACGTCCCTCGGATCTGCTTAGAAGCGAAATCTATTTTTCTTCCATTCTGTTACAGAGCAACATACGTATTATCTAATACAAACAGACAATCTGGACATTGTCTCCAAGTAAATATTCAAAAGGCATATAAAAAAAACAATCATAAAATATGACAAAAAAGAAGATAAAAGAAGAACGGCCGTACTACATGATATGAAATTAAAGCCTGTTACAAGTATACCGTCTAAAGAATAGTATGAAAAAAACAAAAGAAGTAAATAGATATGCGTTCTTCGTCTAGTGAATAACGTAATGGATTTGCATACCAACGTTTACTTAACATACATTTGAATCTTGTCTACGCAAACTTTCTTTTTCGTAAATTAAAAAATCTCCACTTTACTGACAAGAGCATTTACGTTTGATTGCAAGAAATTAATGAATATACCACGCTACGTAATATATTACACTGCCACATATTTGTTGTACAAAAGCAGAGAAGTGATTCCTGAGAGTAAAACAAACAAAAAGGTTCTAATAAACATAGAGCGAAAATCGTGTCGTTTACGTGTTAGAAGCTGCCGAAAGCGTGGGAAAACAAACTTTAGAGTTAAATATTGCACAAACTACTGAGCGTAGACGTGATGCGGCATGATATCATCAAAGGTTCCTAACCTGCTCTATCCAAATTTGCAGTTTTCAGACTTGTGCAATGGCCACGTAAGGGATTCCCAAGAGTTTCCCGGACATTTTATGACGTAAACTGAGTTGTCAAGAATATGTAAAAGACGTCTCACTACCTGGAAATAATACCACGTGGCAGGTCAATACACATACACGCAGATAAAAGATTGCTAATAAGATAAAGATCACTGTGCGTGGTTGCATACCTCCTCAGAAATTACTAGTAAAGACGTTGTGCAAGATTTCACTGGAAATGTCACGTCGCTACAATGTAAAAATACGTACAATACAAGCCGATAGGTAACAGAAAATAAAGAAATTTATATTGCTAACCTGCTCATATTAATGATATCACAACACTTTTGAGAACGCGTCTACCTTTAATACTAAAGGAAATGAACAAGAACTACTATTTAGAGACAAACAATGACCGCATAATAATAGGTAGTAGAAAAATAACGGTTCTGCGCCACTGACCCTCTACCCACTTTCTCAGTCCCGCCTGAAGCAGACAACGAATTTCCCAGTGCCGCCTGACACACTATGCCGGAAGACACAGGGAGGATACGAGAAATCGAGCACCCTGAACCATCCATTCACGGTCTTTTACGACTTCCATTTTAGGGGTGAATTTGTTCCCTATTATGAGCACTTTTTAGGGGGTGTACTCGTCCCCTTTTATGACCTCCATTTTAGGGGTGTATTCATTCTCTTTTATGAGCACATTTTAGGGGGTGTACTCATTCCCTTTTATGAGCACTTTATAGACTCGTTCCCTTTTATGAGCACTTTTTCCACCCCCTATTTTAACACATAAGATTACGAACACATAGCAAAGCAGATAACACATAAGAGTACGTAACACACAGCAGAGCAGATAAGAGTACGTAACATAGCAAGGGTGTATTCGTTCTCTTTTATGAGCATATTTTCCAACCCTTATTTTAACATAGCATAAGACTACGAACACATAGCAGAGGTGTATTCGTTTTCAACCCCTTAGCATAAGACTATGTAACATAGCAGTTACGAACACATAGCAGAGCAGATAACACATAAGTGTACCTAAGATAACGAGGGTGTATTCATTCCCTTTTATGAGCATATTTTCCAACCCCCTATTATAACATAGCACAGATTACATAGCAGATCTAATACGGCTTATTTTCCAACCCCTAATTGAACATAGCAGAAATTACACTGACACTACGAACACACAGCAGACCAGAGAATACATAAGATTCATTCCCTTTTATGAGTACATTTTAAGGGGTGTACTCGTTCTCTTTTATAATTACTTTTCCAACCCCTATTTTACCATAGCAGAAATTGCATAAGATTTTTTTTCAAGCCCTATTTTAAGACAATGAATACCTATGTAACATAGCGATTCGATACGCTCTTTGAACCGATTTGGATGAAACTCGGCATATGGGGGTTTTCGACCATGCTGAGTACGAATATCATACTTATTTTTACCTGGGTCCTATAGTTTATGTACACTTAAAACCTAATAACTTGAAAATGGATCCACATAAAGAGGTGGTGTTTCCACATTTAGTAATTGGTCATCAACTACTACAAGTTCCAAAATAATGACCATCGAGGTCAAAGGTCAAAATACTTAAAACCTAATAACTCCAAAACGGAATCACATATTGAGATGGTGTTTCCACATTTAGTAATTGGTCATCAACCACTGCAAGTTCCAAAAATAATGACCATCGAGGTCAATGGTCAAAATACTTAAAACCTAATAACTCGAAAATGGATCCACATATTGAGGTGATGTTTTCACACTTAGTAATTGGTCATCAGGTACCACATGTCCCAAAATAATGACCACCGAGGTCAAAGGTCAAAATACTTAAAACCTAATAACTCGAAAATGGATCCACATATTGAGGTGGTGTTTTCACACTTGGTAATTGGTCATCAGGTACCACATGTCCCAAAATAATGACCACCGAGGTCAAAGGTCAAAATACTTAAAACCTAATAACTCGAAAATTGATCCTCATACTCAAGTGCTGTTTACACATTTAGTAATTGGTCATCAGGTACCACAAGTTCCAAAATAATGACCATCGAGGTCAAAGGTCAAAATACTTAAAACTTAACTCGAAAATGGATCCTCATACTCAGCTGCTGTTTCCACATTTAGTAATTGGTCATCAACTACTACAAGTTCCAAAATAATGACCATCGTGGTCAAAGGTCAAAATACTTAAAACCTAATGACTCGAAAATGGATTCACATATTGAGGTGTGGTTTCCAAATTTAGTAATAGGTCATCAACTAGTACATGTTAAGAAAAGAACTGACTTTCGAGGTCAAAGGTCAAATATTTAAGCCTTAATAACTCGTAAACGGAGCCAGCAAGAGATTTCTGTGACCTATTCAATTTTTTGTTCCAAGCAGAAAAAGTGAAGAATGAATAAATTTTAGTGACTTATTTGCTATTGTACTAACGAGAAAAAATCAAAACAACGCCATGTTTAACTAGCTCAGAATTTCTGTACATTTTTGGGTTATTCAAAATAATTTGGATGGACTAACGAAAAAGAAAGCAAAGATATGCCATTTTAGTTAGCTGAGAATTTAAAGAAACAAAGGGAACCTACTCAATTTTCTATCAACGAGAAATGCCATTTCAACTACCTCAGAATTTATGTGCCTTTTTGTGCTAAGGTCTGTTTTAACTCTTCTTGACTAATTAAATAAACGAAGGAATATTGTACCAATGAGAAATGCCATTTTTTCTAGACCATGTTCTAATATTTAAACATAACGAAGAGGTGAATTTGAGTGATCTATTCAATTTTGCACCAATGAGAAATAACGGCGTATTTTAAATCATTTTGTACTATTTAAATAAACAAACAATCGGATAAATTTAACCGGCTCAGAAGTGTACTATTTAAACAAACGAACGTCTCTTGAGTGAGATTTCTAATTTTGTAGCAAGGAGGACTATTTTCTAACTAACTCAGAATTTCATTTCATTTTGTAATACTCAAATTTGGATGGAGTGTTTAGTTTTGTTCGAACCAGAAAAATTTGATTGGATTATTTCCTTATGTACCAACTGGAAAAAGTGAAGGGCCATTAATCAAATAAATGAAGGAATAAATTTGGGTAGAATATTTAGTTTTGTACCTAGCAAAATAAGAAAAAGTAGTGAAGAACGAATAAAATTTGGATGGACTATTTTCTTATGTACCAACAAAAAAATGGAGCACCAGCGACAAAAAAAGAAACCGAAGGAGGAATAAATTTGTGTGACCTATTCAGTTTGTACTAAGGAGAAAAAAATGAAGAAGGATCAGCATTCTATACTTTTTTCTGCCATTTATTGGGGGTGTCCTATTTCTTTTTGTGCCAACGAGACCATTTTTAACCGACTTAGAATTTGTACCAAACAGAAAAGAGCTACACAAATAAACAAAGCAATCAATTTTTAACTAGCTCAGAATTTCTAGACCATGTTGTACGATTTAAACAAACGAAGAGATAAATGTGTGTGACCTATTCACTTTTGTACCAAGCAAAATAAGAAAAAGAAGTGAAGAACGAATAAAATTTGGATGGACTATTTTTTCATGTACCAACAAAAAAATGGAGCACCAACGACAAAAAGGAAACCGAAGGAGGAATAAATTTGGGTGACCTAATCAGTTTTGTACTAAGCAGAAAAAAAGCGAAGAAGGTAAAATTTAAATAGCTCAGTATTTTGTACATTTTTGTACTACTAAAATAAACGAAGGAATAAATTTGGGTGTTCTACAGAAGAAAACGGGGAAGGGCCATTTTATTTAATTTTGTAGTACTCAAAATATACAAAGATATAAATTTGTGTAACCCATTCAGTTTTGTACTAAGCAGAAAATTTGTTGACTTTTTTAGAAAGACCATTTTATCTTTTGTATTCTGATTTTCCGGCTACTTTTTGTGCTCTACAAATAAACGGAGGAAAAGCAAAGAGAGACCATTTTTAACTAGCTTTGAATTTATGTGCCTTTTGTAACGAAGAAAACAAATTTGAAGGAGGTTCATTTTAACTAATCCTGCTGGGAGTAGATCAATTAGTACATAGTAAAAAAATAAAACAATATGGCATTATTGTGACTTTCAGTTTCGAATACATATGCCATTAAGCCACTATGGCAAAAAAAAATACTACCCTCTCCTTATGCTTATTTGGAGCAGACTTAAGAGGACCAAGCATTAGAAACCCGCTAGTAGGGCGTCGATTCAGTAAACTCGTTATGCTTTAGAAAAACAAAATCTATATTGGAGTATACCTTTTATACAACAAACAAGCTTCTTAGCCCCACTCCAGAAATTAGAAAACAAATTCTTTCTTCTACGGTCTTCGGCATGCATTTTAGACCAAGGGCAGCAAGATTAATATTAAATAACACTTCTGCTGGATAGAAATTCGATTCTCTCGATCTTCTGCTTTATTCGGCAACTCCAATAAGCATCTGTAAATATTCTTTGATGTGTAAAATTAGTTCTAAGCAGTCTTGTATTAGATCCACTCATCAGTATAGTAGTTAAAGATAATTGCTTCCCATCTCGTAATACCCTGTAAACGCTTGTCTGAACAATGAAGAAAATCAATTAGATAGTTGTAAATTTTAATGGAAGAATTACCTGTATTCTATCTAAGACAATCTACACCCACGGAATCATCGTTATTACAAATAGTGTTAATAGCCTTGTTTTTCCACCCCAAAATTAAAATAGAAGTTCTGAAATTTTTCTATTGGCACATCCTAGTACATTTTAGTTATATCTCCCAAATACTGTACACCTCTTGCCCATTTAATTTAGCCTTAAATCTGAGAAATTGGATCGTATAAATGTGTTCGCAGAATGGCGGTGTAATTGGTTCGCCACTAGCAAATTGTTATCTTTACCTAATAACTCTCTTAGAGATCATTATTGCTGGTAGACTACAATACACCTTTAAAACCTACTCTCATTCGAAAAATAAACTGCACTATTACAGACTATTATAAGTACAGTGCAATACCGCTATTAATTGGAAATTCTTACACAATGTATCGTTCTTGTTATCGAAGTCTACTCCAACTAAGCATAAGGAGAAAGTAGTATTTTTTGCCATAATGGATTATTCTGTATGTATAGCTTTATTGTGAGAAAAACCATTTGTTATTCTTTTTCACCAAGTTTCCAAATACCGCGAGGTCCAACAAATAGGTATCAGGAAATACCGCAAAAAGTCCAGTTTTACCACATCGTGTAAAGCAACCAAGTAAATCTGCAATCTGGATAAATCTGCAATCTGCACACATGATTCCAAAACTTTAATAACTCATCCAAAGTGTCCTGCGTTCCCCCTATAGCGAAAGAAAGCTGTCACAGTATAACTATTACCCTTAGTTTTCATGGCAAAAAAGGTAGCTGATTGGAAAAGAGAACTGTGTGCGGTTAAACGAGTAACCAACGACAAAAAGTCTATCTTAATGTCTACCTGCGATAAATGCTTAACAAATTCTGCCATATACCATTTGTTATAGCGACTATTAAACAAATATCTATCCATCAAATAATTGTCTACCACATCGTTATAGTGGGCATTGTGCACAACAAAACATGGCTGTATACCATTATCCAACCGAAAATATCTAACTGTAGACCTAGAATAAGCGGGGCGACCATTACGTCGTACCACACGGAAATGAAAAACTTCGGCCATTGTAATCCACACAACCAAGTATGTGTTAAAGGTTTTAGTCGTTAATACAAAATAAAGAAGCCAACAAATTTCTGCTTGGTACAAAACTAAATATTCTACGCCTTCTCGGTGGTACTAAATAGTACAAAATACTTAAATTGATGCAATGGTAGAACACTAAATTCCCAGCTGGGACAAAATAAAATATTCCATTCAAATTTTATTAATTCTTCACATCTTTTTCTTTTTCCAGGTACAAAACTAAATTCCGTACATATGCCACCCAAATTCATTTATTCTTCCTCTTGATTTCTAAAATAATAATAATAATAATGATTTAAAATTTAATTTTCCATTTTTTTTCACTCTCCCCTTATCTCTACCTAATTAAAAACTATCGTTTCTACTAATACTGTATTTACCCATATGGAACTGTCTCAAAATTATCTATTCGTTTTCTTTTACTAAATGTAACCTAATAAATTCTAAGATTGAATAATTTCCAAGTAAAGTTGCCGAATAAAGCAGAAGATCGAGAGAATCGAATTTCTATCCAGCAGAAGTGTTATTTAATATTAATCTTGCTGCCCTTGGTCTAAAATGCATGCCGAAGACCGTAGAAGAAAGAATTTGTTTTCTAATTTCTGGAGTGGGGCTAAGAAGCTTGTTTGTTGTATAAAAGGTATACTCCAATATAGATTTTGTTTTACTAAAGCATAACGAGTTTACTGAATCGACGCCCTACTAGCGGGTTTCTAATGCTTGGTCCTCTTAAGTCTGCTCCAAATAAGCATAAGGAGAGAGTAGTATTTTTTTGCCATAGTGGCTTAATGGCATATGTATTCGAAACTGAAAGTCACAATAATGCCATATTGTTTTATTTTTTTACTATGTACTAATTGATCTACTCCCAGCAGGATTAGTTAAAATGAACCTCCTTCAAATTTGTTTTCTTCGTTACAAAAGGCACATAAATTCAAAGCTAGTTAAAAATGGTCTCTCTTTGCTTTTCCTCCGTTTATTTGTAGAGCACAAAAAGTAGCCGGAAAATCTGAATACAAAAGATAAAATGGTCTTTCTAAAAAAGCCAACAAATTTTCTGCTTAGTACAAAACTGAATGGGTTACACAAATTTATATCTTTGTATATTTTGAGTACTACAAAATTAAATAAAATGGCCCTTCCCCGTTTTCTTCTGTAGAACACCCAAATTTATTCCTTCGTTTATTTTAGTAGTACAAAAATGTACATAAATACTGAGCTATTTAAATTTTACCTTCTTCGCTTTTTTCTGCTTAGTACAAAACTGATTAGGTCACCCAAATTTATTCCTCCTTCGGTTTCCTTTTTGTCGTTGGTGCTCCATTTTTTTCTTGGTACATGAAAAAATAGTCCATCCAAATTTTATTCGTTCTTCACTTCTTTTACGCCGTTATTTCTCATTGGTGCAAAATTGAATAGGTCACTCAAATTCACCCCTTCGTTATGTTTAAATATTAGAACATGGTCTAGAAAAAATGGCATTTCTCATTGGTACAATATTCCTTCGTTTATTTAATTAGTCAAGAAGAGTTAAAACAGACCTTAGCACAAAAAGGCACATAAATTCTGAGGTAGTTGAAATGGCATTTCTCGTTGATAGAAAACTGAGTAGGTTCCCTTTGTTTCTTTAAATTCTCAGCTAACTAAAATGGCATATCTTTGCTTTCTTTTTCGTTAGTCCATCCAAATTATTTTGAATAACCCAAAAATGTACAGAAATTCTGAGCTAGTTAAACATGGCGTTGTTTTGATTTTTTTCTCGTTAGTACAATAGCAAATAAGTCACTAAAATTTATTCATTCTTCACTTTTTCTGCTTGGAACAAAAAATTGACTAGGTCACAGAAAACTCTTGCTGGCTCCGTTTACGAGTTATTAAGGCTTAAATATTTGACCTTTGACCTCGAAAGTCAGTTCTTTTCTTAACATGTACTAGTTGATGACCTATTACTAAATTTGGAAACCGCACCTCAATATGTGAATCCATTTTCGAGTCATTAGGTTTTAAGTATTTTGACCTTTGACCACGATGGTCATTATTTTGGAACTTGTAGTAGTTGATGACCAATTACTAAATGTGGAAACAGCAGCTGAGTATGAGGATCCATTTTCGAGTTATTAAGTTTTAAGTATTTTGACCTTTGACCTCGATGGTCATTATTTTGGAACTTGTGGTACCTGATGACCAATTACTAAATGTGGAAACAGCACCTGAGTATGAGGATCCATTTTCGAGTTATTAGGTTTTAAGTATTTTGACCTTTGACCTCGGTGGTCATTATTTTGGGACATGTGGTACCTGATGACCAATTACTAAGTGTGAAAACACCACCTCAATATGTGGATCCATTTTCGAGTTATTAGGTTTTAAGTATTTTGACCTTTGACCTCGGTGGTCGTTATTTTGGGACATGTGGTACCTGATGACCAATTACTAAGTGTGAAAACACCACCTCAATATGTGGATCCATTTTCGAGTTATTAGGTTTTAAGTATTTTGACCTTTGACCTCGGTGGTCATTATTTTTGGAACTTGCAGTGGTTGATGACCAATTACTAAATGTGGAAACACCATCTCAATATGTGATTCCGTTTTGGTGTTATTAGGTTTTAAGTATTTTGACCTTTGACCTCGATGGTCATTATTTTGGAACTTGTAGTAGTTGATGACCAATTACTAAATGTGGAAACACCACCTCTTTATGTGGATCCATTTTCGAGTTATTAGGTTTTAAGTGTACATAAACTATAGGACCCAGGTAAAAATAAGTATGATATTCGTACTCAGCATGGTCGAAAACCCCCATATGCCGAGTTTCATCCAAATCGGTTCAAAGAGCGTATCGAATCGCTATGTTACATAGGTATTCATTGTCTTAAAATAGGGCTTAAAAAAAATCTTATGCAATTTCTGCTATGGTAAAATAGGGGTTGGAAAAGTAATTATAAAAGAGAACGAGTACACCCCTTAAAATGTACTCATAAAAGGGAATGAATCTTATGTATTCTCTGGTCTGCTGTGTGTTCGTAGTGTCAGTGTAATTTCTGCTATGTTCAATTAGGGGTTGGAAAATAAGCCGTATTAGATCTGCTATGTAATCTGTGCTATGTTATAATAGGGGGTTGGAAAATATGCTCATAAAAGGGAATGAATACACCCTTGTTATCTTAGGTACACTTATGTGTTATCTGCTCTGCTATGTGTTCGTAACTGCTATGTTACATAGTCTTATGCTAAGGGGTTGAAAACGAATACACCTCTGCTATGTGTTCGTAGTCTTATGCTATGTTAAAATAAGGGTTGGAAAATATGCTCATAAAAGAGAACGAGTCCACCTCTAAAATGGAGGTGGTTGTGTGTTACGTATCTTATGCTCTGCTATGTATTCATAGTCTCAGTGTAATTTCTGCTATGTTAAAATAGGGGTTGGAAAATAAGCCATACTCTTGTATTAGTTCTTCTATGTGTTCGTAGTCTTATGCTATGTTAAAATAAGGGTTGGAAAATATGCTCATAAAAGAGAACGAATACACCCTTGCTATGTTACGTACTCTTATGTGCTCTTCTATGTGTTCGTAATCTTATGTCAAAATAGGGGTTGAAAACGAGTACACCCTTGTTATGTTACGTACTCTTATGTGTTATCTGCTCTGCTGTGTGTTACGTAGTCTTGTGTGTTATCTGCTTTGCTATGTGTTTGTAATCTTATGTGTTATCTCCTATGTTAAAATAGGGGTTGAAAAATATGATCATAAAAGAGAACGAGTACACCCTTGTTATATTACGTACTCTTATCTGCTCTGCTGTGTGTTACGTACTCTTATGTGTTATCTGCTTTGCTATGTGTTCGTAATCTTATGTGTTAAAATAGGGGGTGGAAAAGGTGCTCATAAAAGGGAACGAGTCTATAAAGTGCTCATAAAAGGGAATGAGTACACCCCCTAAAATGTGCTCATAAAAGAGAATGAATACACCCCTAAAATGGAGGTCATAAAAGGGGACGAGTACACCCCCTAAAAAGTGCTCATAAAAGGGAACAAATTCACCTCTAAAATGGAGATCGTAAAAGATCGTGGGTGGATGGTTCAGGGTGCTCGATTTCTCGTATCCTCCCTGTGTCTTCCGGCATAGTGTGTCAGGCGGCACTGGGAAATTCGTTGTCTGCTTCAGGCGGGACTGAGAAAGTGGGTAGAGGGTCAGTGGCGCAGAACCGCTATTTTTCTACTACTACTACTACTATAATAATAATAATAATAATAATAATAATAATAATAATAATAATAATAATAATAATAATAATACACATAACTGTTTGAGCACATTCCTTTAGATCAGTACGTCACACAAATGAGACTAGAGTACTTCAATCAATAACAGATTGTCATGAAAAGAATTTGGATGTCATTAATATGAGCAGATTAGTAATCTCAATTTCTTCATTTTCTGTTACCTATCGGCTTGCGTTGTACATATTTTTACATTGTGGCGACGTGACATTTCCAGTGAAATCTTGCACAACGTCTTTACTAGTACTATTTAAGGAGGTATGCAACGATACAGAGTTCATTACCTTATCCGTTATCTTTTATCTGCGTGTATGTGTATTGACCTGTCACGTGGTATTATTTCCAGGTAGTGAGACGTCTTTTACATACTCTGTACTCAATTTACGTCAGAAAATATCCGTGAATCCCTAACGTCCTTTGAGGAATCCCTTGCGCCGCCATTGGACAAATATGAAAACTGCAAATTTGGATAGAGCAAGTTAGGAACCTTTGATGATATCATGCCGCATGACGTCTACGCTCAGTAGTTTGTGCAGTATGTAACTCTAAAATTTGTTTTCCCACGCTTTCGGCAGCTTATAACACGTAAACGACGCGATTTTCGCCCTATGTTTATTAGAACTTTTTTAATTGTTTTGCTCTCAAAAATCACCCTTCGGCTTTTTTTACAACGAATTTAGCGCTATACTGTATATATACAGGGTGTTTCAAAACAACACCGACAACGTTTGGGAAGTGATTCCTAACACCAAGCTAAGACAAAAAGTATAGACTAACCTGGGTGCACAAATGCTTCCTTTCGGAGTTATAGGCTACCGAAAACATGAAAAATGAGCTTTAAAGATACATATCTCCTAAACTATGGGACATACCGTAGTCGGGTCAAGACTTCACTTAGAAACTAATATGTGCACTATCCAAAAATCCATGTTTCAGAATCCTAAGGTACTCGCGCAACAGTTTTGTAGAAGCAGCTTGGTTACAAGCATATAATTTGAAGTACACACCAAGTACCTCTATAAAAATTGTTCCGCAAATACAGCAGAATTCTGAAACATGAATATTTGGATAGGAGACATACTAGGTCCTAAATAAAGTCTTGACCCGATTACGGTATGTCTCAGTTTTGAAGCTATGCACCTTTAAGGTTTATTTTTTCATGTTCTCGGCAGCTTATATCTCCGAATGGAAGCATTTGTGCTCCCAGGTTGGTCTATACTTTTCGTCTTATCTTGGTGTGAGGAATCACCTCCCAAACACTGTCGGTGTTGTTTTGAAACACCCTATACATATAAAGCTCAAGGGGACCAATTTCCCGCCTGCCCTCCCCAAATGACGCCCTAACTTATGTGAATTATTAAAAAATTGGTTTCTAGGGTGAACATCTTTCATATTGGTTTCTCTTCAACAGTAAATATTAGACTGTGCTGTATTGGGGTTTGGCGTACCTTGCAGCACTGTGTACTGCATCTATGCTTGAAGTGGAATTCGAACTACATGAACTCCCGCCGCGACTATAACATTCTCTCGCGCCAGAGTAAATGTTAAGAGACAAGAGAAGAAACATTTGTGCTTTTATTAATTGTATGTAACCATATAATCATAAAATTCTAAAATTCTATAATACATTAGTGTATAATGGGAAATTTAATGCTTTTTTTTTTAAAATTCTTCAATACTATGGTATTAGCATATAGTGGAAAACCTCATATCATTATTTTAGAATTCTACAATACTATTAACATTCAATGAGAAACCTATATATGACTTTATTAGAATTCTACAAAACTATTTGCATATAATAAGAAATTACTATGGTTTATTACATAACTCTAGAAATCATTAGCATGTATTAGGAAAATTAACATGATGTTTTTACGTTAAAAGTCTACAATACTATTAGCTTTGGGAAACCTAGTATGATTATTTTTACAATTCTATAATACCATTAGCAAACAACTGAAAATTTATTATGATTTTTAGAATCCTACGGTACTACATAGATATTAGCGTATGGCAATCTTAAAATGATTTCTTAGAGTTCTACAATACTATTAGAGTATAATGGAAGATATAATGTATTTTTTATAATTCTGTAATAATACTAGCGTATAATGGAAGATCTAACGTATTTATTTTTATAATTCTGTAATACTATTAACGTATAATGGAAGATCTAATGTATTTTTTTTAATTCTGTAATACAATTAGCATATAATAGGAAACTTAAAGAATTTGCTTTAGAATTCTATAATACTGTCAACGTATAAGAAACCTAATATGATTCTTTTAAATTCTGTAATACTATTCGCGTACAATAGGAAACAACGAGTTATTTAGAATTTTACAATACTACTAGTGTATAACTGGAAATCTCAAATGATTTTATTAGAATTCTACAACACTACTGGTGTATGAAAATCCTAACATAGTTTTTTTTTAGAGTTCTACAATACTATTTCCATGTACTGGAAAACTTAATAAGTATTTATTTAAAATTCTACATTACTGTTTACATAATAATGGGTAACCTGAAATGATTCTTTTAGAATTTCACAGTATTATTAGTGTATAATAGGGAAAATTAATATGATTTTTTTAATTTTAAAAAACTGCTAGTACATAATGGGAAACCTCAGATGAATATTTCGGAATTCTATAACATTTTTACTGCATAATTAGAAACTTCGAGATTTCACAATACTATTAGCGTATACTTGGAAATTGAATGTTTCTTAAGAGAGTTTTGTAATACTACTAATGTATAATGAGAAACCTCAAAAGATTTAGAAATTTACTATATTAATAGCAAATAATGTGACGTCTCATATGATTTTTTTAAAAAAAATTCTAATCTATTAGCGTATAATGGGAAACTTTATACGATTTATTTTAAAATTCTACTATGCTATTAGTGTATAATGAGATACAAAATATGATTTCTGTAAAATTTTAAAGTGCTTAGCATATGTCTAAAGTGCTAATAGGACCTATGTTCTTTTTTTAATTCTACAATACTATTAGCGTATGGAAAACTTAACATTATTATTTTCTTTCTTTACTACAAAACTATTAATTTATAGTGGGAAACCTCAAAGGATTCTTTCTAAAATCCTACATTATTATGTTAATGCTAATACGATTTCTTTTAGTATTCTACAATACTATTAATGTAATGAAAAAACTGTGTAAAGGCACAACTAACTATATCAATGAAAAGATTTAATCGAACTGGACAAAATGTCATGCTTGAGGATAAATTCTCGTGTATAGCTTTTTTTTTATATAGATAAAGTCGACAAAGCCAAATTTATATGGCGCTAAAAATAGTTCATTCATTACCAAAAAAGAGCAGGCTCAAAAACATGACAATTATTGAGGTAAAATGGCACTAAAACATACCTCAATTACTACGACAACAGTAAGACGACAATGTATACTATGGTTAATGAGATAAAACAAGCATTAATACTATCAATTGATGTTTTCAGATTTGTGCCTACCATATTTTATTAAACCTCCGTTAAGATAACTGAGGACAGCTACGTGAAATAACGAAACGGAGATAAGACAAAGTTGTTCATTAGAAATAGCCCATCTCCTATACCAAAGGTCAGATCATGATATCCAATCACTGTGGAGTAGCGAGAGTGAAAAACATTGAGTATAATTGAAACGCTCGCCAATGTGAACTACGTAATATAATTCGATTTCTCCAGGCGAAAGGACATAACATAGCTGGAATATATCGTCGAATGAGTAGATTACAGCGAGAACTTTATGGCTGTGTTTGCAACTGGTATAAGACTGTAAAGGGGACTTACCGAGGTACTCGACGAGAATGGCCAAGATCTTATTGGCAACAGTCAACCCAAATGAACGCGTGAATCATATGGTTCGTGAAAAATGTAGATTATAATTTCTCAACTGTCTGATATAGGAATTTCTGGAAACTCAGCAGCACCTGAAGAGATCGAGTTACATTATATTGTTCAAACTTAGCGGATGGTTCGATCGCGCTAGGTATGTTTTCTTGCTCGTTTATTTACAGTAATTGAATGGTATAGTCTGTCATTCAGAGGAGGAGAAATGGCGATAGCAATAAAGAAATCTGTCTTCTCCCAGTTTCATCATCTCACGTTGTTCTGCTCTGGTGGCTTAATGGTGGTTGAGAAAAAATAGCCCGCATTCGTATTTTGATGAATGAACATCTAATAGGTTGAGATGTTTTAATTCTAAGTTTTCCTCTTTTATATTATGTAAAAGTTAAAGGGCATGGGTGGATAAGTATTGTGAAATGGTCCCAGATGAATCTTGAAACAACAAGTGGGTGGTATATAAATACCCACAAGATACATTAATCCCTCACGTTTCAAACCTCAACTCTCATTGGTTCATGAGAAATGGCGCAAAATCGGAAAAAATGGATTAATTTATTTCTCAAGAATGGCTCAATCAACTCTGTTCAAACTTGAATATACGTACAGATGTATACAAGGGCTTTTTCTGAAAAAATGAACAGCTCCCCCTCGACCATTTCCCTCCCCACCTCAAAAATTCGATTGAATATTTTGAGCCCCTTTTGACCTTGGCCTGCAAGCACAATTATGAAAAAATATAATTTTAGATGTCGCTTTAACACTACAATCACATGTTTTTTTTCAAAATTGTATTACGGACACGCCAAGGTCAAAATTAGCCAAAACCAACCATACCACACCTACAAGGGGACAATTGCAAAACGAACAGCTATTGATGTAGCTTTAGCGTATTTGCTAAATGAATGAATGAGAAATCACACCTGAAAAGCGTCAAACTCACTTAGTCCCCATTTGATGGCCTGTGGCGTCTCCATCCCCATTTTGAGCTAAAATGAAACTGTTGTTATTGGTGTTTATTTCAAATGAATCAATCAACCTTGTATGAATATGAGATTAAAATTGCCATTAAACCCCCGTGAATATCCAACTTGCAGATGCCTGAAGTATCAGTGTGAATGTTCATATAAAAAATCAATGCTACCTATACCTACAGTGTCTAATCAAAGTGAAATAACCTCAGGTGGGAAGAGACTAACCATCAACAACACTATAATGTAATGCAACCTTTATTGTAGTGTCTCCCATAGCTCCTGACAGGGAGGATGGGAGTAGGAAGTAGAGTAGTGGAAAACAACATTTGAATAAAAGGTAAATTTCATCCAAGAAATGGAAGAAAATATAATGCAAACAGAAAGTAAGTTACATGTAAGAAGTACAAGTACAGGTATGTACTTCAGTACTTGTCACTGTCTTCATTTATGACCACATAAATGTTGTCGTGATTGAATATTTTTCTCAATATTTGTGCTAGTTTTGGAATCCTCGATACGACAAGTATCTTCCATAACTTAGATAATACATAATGGCTGCAATATAGGAGCAAGAGCCAACTGTTCGCAATCTATTTGCACAGTCGTAACAATACCTAATGACACTTTTGTAACCTTCTGTATTTGGTTTCAGACAAAGCATTTGTGTCTTGCTTTGCGTATGTCTTGAATGCACTGTCGTTTTCAATATCTTGTCGTTGTCTTTAACATCTTGCATATTAATATTACCTCTTTCATCCATCATTTCAGCCAAATAACATATTGCCTGTTTTTATTGGGAGGATCCACAAAACAATTCTTTCAAATATTTTTCGGTTATTCGAGTAAAATCCTCAAGATTTTGGGCAGAAATAGATGTAAACGGAAGTTCTCTTGTTCGCAATTTCTTCTGTCCAACAAAGACTTCAAAGGTGTTTTCGTAGATTTCATGATTGCAATGATTGCGGAGTGGTCTTCATCTGGTGTCACACGTATGGAAAATTTATTGTGTAGAGAACTAGCAATTCTATAATATGGACCGATACTAGCTATCATTTCATTGCCAATATTTCATCCAACAGACGATACTTTTCTTTCAGTATTCCATATGTAGTTTCAACTGTAAAATGAATTCTTGTAACAAACATGTATTATTTGATTCTGTAGTGGACAATTGTGATTTTTTGCTTTTAAATGCAGGCATAGGAACTTCATAATATTTGTCCTGAATGTAAGTGTTACAGGGTCTATATTTTAATCAATTGACTATTAATTTACCAATATAGAACGTGTAATTCTTATGTAGATGGGAGTCTTACCCTCCAAGAAAAATCGCAACAGACGCTTCTGGCTGTCAGTATTCCGCTTTTCGCGATAAATTCACCCAACCACAAAGATTCATTGTTTCGTGTTTGTTTTAAAGTGATAAGGGTTTTCATTCCTAAATATTAACAGTTTCACTGTATCACAACTTGGGATGGGGCGCCACAGACCATGGAATGAGGCCTCAGTGAATGTGGCACTTCAGATGTGATTTCTCATTCATTCACATAGTAAATATGCTAAAATCAATAGCTATTCGTTTTGCAATTGCCACCTTATAGGTGTGGTATAGTTGGTTTTGGCTAATTTTGACCATGGCGGATGGCGTACTCGTAATACAATTTTGGAAAAATTATGGGATTGTAGGGTTAAAGCGACATCTAAAATTATTTTTTTTTTCATAATTGTGCTCGCAGACTATCATAGGTCAAAAAGGGCTCAAACTATTGAATTCTTTGAGGGGGAAAATGGTTGGGGAGAGTTTTTTTTTTTTTTTTAGACAAAGCCCTTGTATACATCTGTACATATATCAAAGTTTAAACAAAACCGATTGAGCCATTCTTGAGAAATAAATTAATCCCTCTTTTCTGATTTTGCGCCATTTCTCATGAACCAATGAAAGTTGAGGTCTGAAACGTGAGGAATTAATGTATCTTAGGGGTACCTATATACCACCCACTTGTCGTTTCAAGATTCATCTGGGAACCTTTCACTATACTTATCTACCCATGCCCTTTTAAAAAATATACATAACTTTCATTTAGAAGTCCCAATACCTACATTATTGCCTACAGGTGGAAAGCAATTAAGGAGTTTCATGTAATATGGGCGTAAGCGAGTTTACGCCGATTTTACATAAAACGCATTTGTGGCTTTTGCCACGCTTGTTTAGCCTCCTGGTAACATTTCAGTTCAATTTCGGAATAAAATGCTGCATATTACATTGTTTTATATAAGAAAAAACACTACTTAAATTTTCAACATAGTTTTTTTCCAACTGCATGTTTCAGGCTTACGCCCTTATTGCATCAAACTCCTCTATTTTTGAGCAGTGAAAACTTTGAATCTTTTCCACTTCCAAATAAGATTTGTAAAGGTAACCAAGAAAGTTTTGTTGCTTTTTGTGGAGTTCTGTGTTCAATTGGCCTTCACACCGTGAGCAGAATGCGAATGGAGATACGACAAAGGTCAGATGTTGCTGGGTATGTCCAACATACTACCTTGTTGTGGAAGTTGAGTTACACCGTGAACTTGCGTAAGGCCAGAGGGCACATGGGACCTCCACAGAGTGTGTATGCTGTACGAGTTCAAACTGGGGTCAAACGCCGCTGCATCGGGGCGGAAGATATACCAGGCCTTTGGTGAGAATGTCATGACTACACAGATAGCGCAGAGCTGGTTAACAAGTTTAAGGACAATGACGAAACACTCCAAGACGCACCATGTGCCGGAAGACTAACACACGTACAAAATGAAAAAAATGAAATCTTTGAGTTTTACGTCTCACGTTTATACCGGCTAACCCCGAGGAAACCCATGCACACGGTGTTTGTCCACCGCAAAGTTCACTTGGCAGGAGCAGTGTTTGGACTCAGGACCCCATACACCAGAGGTGAACGCTCTACCACTGAGCCACCGCGGCCTATGTACAAAATGATTATCAGGCAGCAACTGAGGCGAACAGTGGCAGATATGTAAGGAACTGGATTTACAATTCAGTGTGAGTGGAGAAACCAATCGGCAGCACCTCCATCAAATAGGGAAGCACTACAAATTGTGTCGATGGGTCCAATATAATCTGAGTCCGGGCCAGTAAGCAACGCGAGCAGATATCTGTGTTTCTTTGCTGTCTCATCTGAGGAAGGAGCCGTTTCTTGTCAGCATGTTGACATGTGATGCGAAATGGGTAGTGTACGATTCTCTACGGTGCCGTCATCATTAGTTAGCATCCCATGAATCAGCTCCAAAATAGTCAAAACCAGCACTGCACCAGAAGAAGGTTCTCCTGTGTGTTTTGTTGAACTGCTTGTAGCATCGTGCATCGGGAACTACTTCCAGCTGGTCAGAGCACCAATGCAATTGTGTACTGTCAGCAGTTGAGTCGTGTTCAAGAAAAACTTAAAACTCTGGAGCCGGCACTTCTGAATTGCAAAGAGATTCCCCTGTTACAGGACAATGCTAAGCCCTACGTGGCTAGGATGACCCGGAACACCATTCTATGCCTTGGATGGGAAACACTATTTCATCTGCCATACTCCCCGGACATTGCACCGTTCGGTTATCACCTGTTCTATTCTTTGGACAGTCATCTTAGAGGGCACAAATCCCTACTAGAGGTGCAAAATGCACTTGATATCTAATTCGCTTCACGGCCCACCAAGTTCTACCGCGATGGAATCCATGGTCTTCCAGAATGTTGGCAGAAGGTCGTCTATGTTACTGGGGACTATTTTTGATCTTCCATGTACATATTAGGTAACATATCGATGTTCGAAGGTGGTGGATGAAAAAGTGACACAACTTTCTTGGTTACCTTTATAGCAATGCAATTTAGCGGCTTCAATGCCGACGCTCAGTCACCCAGATAGCCAGCAGAATATATGCGCACTGGATGAGAGAAAGAGCGATATTCTTTATATAAAATAAATCACCCTGTACATTAATAGGAGAAATGGAACAACCAATAACGCTTGATAATTCCATTAATTCGAACGTCATAGAATATCTTAATTTAAAAATCGTGACAAATTTTAAGCAATATATATTTAAAAAAAAAAAGTAATAATCGTCTGCAAAATCAATCTGTTAAGCCTACTCCCAAAAGACATATCTATGGCATAAGCTCTAATACCGGAATGTGTGATTTAGTTCCATGCGTTAATAAGAGGGACGGAGGGACGTGAAAACTTTTGTTGTGTGCAGAATGTTGTCGGTAACTCCATAAACACGGTTTAATTAAACTTCGCAGGGCAAAGTAATGACTCTGGTGTTATCATCTCGTCACTGTAATAACCTCGAATTGAATGCCCATTACCAGCGACAGCCATGCTCTATTCCCAGGAGCTCTATAATATAACGCCAGAAAGTTGTTGCGCCGTGGCAGGTGACGGCAAATCGACAAACATCTACTATGTACTGCACCATTTCAATCCAAGCTATTTTTTTAAAAAAAAAAATTATATATACCATACATATATATAAAATGGCATTATTCCTGCTCTACGGTAATTGTTTTGGAGTTGTAATAGAAAACTTCTTCGTATGGTCGTAATAGCTTTAAAAAAAATCACAGGAGTTCAAAGTACTAAATGAAAAAGTAATTAAAACATATATATCTGTGATCTTAATTTTAACCAATTGTTATAATGGACAGAAAGTAGTAAAATTAATGAATTAAGCATGTTTTACAACATTAATTAAATTCTAGTAATATATGTTATATTTTACGAAGAAAAGATTGTGAAAAACTATAAACGAAAATTAAATTTTAAAAAACAGAGATTCTAATTAAAAATTTGCTGCGTTGATATTTCAGTGCTCTTACTGTGAAATCGTTAATTCATTCTTATTTAAAATAGGTGATTACATAATAAAGAAGTGCTCTTCATTTTTAATAGTGTTCCCTGATATTTTCGCTATTTTTTTAAGAAAAAGAACACTGTTTCAAACATTTAAACAACGTTTTGGAAAATTCACAATGTAAATTTCTAGTATTTATAAAATTTAAAGAGAGAGTTAATTCAGTTAAGCTAATCCATACGGATTGCTGGTGTCCGATTTTTAATAGAAACCATACAGCATTGTAAAAGAAACAAACTTTGCACAGACGTAGAATTAGTAACACTGAACATCAAATATCAGTCTCCAACGTATCAATTTCATTTACCATCTACTAAAGAACTCCAATATCTCCGTAAGTTCAGCTTTAATATGTTATAAAAAAATATTTCATTCGTTGTAGAAGCACGGCGTACTTAAAAAGATAGGTTATATGCGTAATTCCTGTAGTATTTGGACTTAACATACAACAGACGTATAACTGAAAACGCATGTTTTATAATACTTTCTGTATAAGTGTTCCATCTATACGTACTTTCCGTATGAAACAATGTAGGCGGTCAGGACCTCACATGCAAATGGACGTATATAACATGTAGCTGACGAAGGTAACATAAGTGTATGCATGTGATATGCGGAAAACTGTTAGATGTCAGACATCCAGCAACGGCATGATGTAACATATAAGGGCAGTGCCTACGTAGCATACGGATAACGTGTGCTCCGTACTGATTTCTCTAGTAAGCAAGAGGATACCGTATATTTGTACAGCGGGGGACACTTCTAAATGGTACACCTTAGCCGTAAATCTCCATATGGCTGTACCATTTAGGAGTGTCCCCCGCTGTACAATATACCGCTGTTCGGAGAACGGATTTTTCTCTGTGTAAGACCTTAGAATGTAAATAACACAATATACTTTAACTTTCATTATATTTTAATCTACACTCAGCTTTTCCTTTAAATTTCTGAGGTTATTGAATAGAGTGAAACTTTTATTTTACTCATATTTTAATCCACATACATTTTTTCCTTTAAATTTCTTTGGGACCCCAAGAGAGTAAAACTTTTATTTTATTTATTTTTTACCTACATTCAATTTTCTTGGGGGTCCCAAGACAGTGAAACGTCTGTTTTATTTTTTCGCCTACATTCAGGCTTTTCCTTTAAAATTCCTTGGGAGGCCCCCAAGAGTATGAAACATTTACTTTATTTGTCACCTATATTCAGGGCTTTTTCCTTTAAATTTCTTTAGGAGCCTCCAAGATAATGAAATTTTTGTTTTATTTATTTTTAATCTACATTCAGTTTTTTCTTTAAATTTCTTTCTAGTCCCCAGGAGAGTGAGGTTCGAAGCTTATAGTTTGTTTAGCTTATACGGAAATCCAGCACTGATTAATATTTCTGTTGTTTCATCCGTTATTTGGTGTAATATTGATTGACAATTAATTGCGTTTATATTTAGGGAAGATGTGGATTATAAACCTTGACGGCCCTTGTACGGCTCATGCTAATAAGGTTCCTTTGTAATTACTTTTTACCTACCGTTGGGGGTCCCCACAAAGTGGGGCCCGGGGCGGGGGCACCTTTCACCTCGCTCTTACGCCGCCACTATATATATATATATATATATATATATATATATATATATATATATCCACTAATGCACAGCAGTCATCAGCAAGGTAGCTAATACTTAATACACAAAAGATGTAATACAAGCACAAGAGAAGTTCAGTACTTGTATAAACTCAATATACAATGACTGGAGGCTTTTATAAATTTATTGCTGTGGACCCTTTTTGTGTATATATTAACTAATCTAAATGATATGAAATGCAATATCTGGTGTAACATTCCATGATTATGTACTGAGATAAGGGAGATAGTGAAAATGGGAACGAATAAAATAATGTAATGAAGAAAGTGGGAGAACCAGGAAAAAACACATTCGCATGATGCTTGTCCGCCACAAAGTTAACTCGGCGCAAATTGGAATCGAACAAGAGGTATCAGTATCTACCACTGAGCTACCACGACCACATTCACTCGACTAAAATGTGTTACATGCACTGAAAGTGAGTGGCATAAATTGCTTTATGACTAATGATGAATCAGTGATATTATAAATTTCCAACTTTTCGAAAACGTGTCTGAAAAAGACTGGCGCAATTATAGGCGTAATAGTATATCATGCGTTTATGAAATTAGAAGAAATATTATTTACAAACATCCTGAGAATATACCCTCTAGATAATGGAAATAGGAAGTTTTCATTCTCAACACGTTGTCTACCACAGCTTACACGACCTGAGATAGAACCAGAAACTTTTGCTAAAGGTGCAACTTCAGTCATTTTAACTATTGGTATTGTAAACGCTTTGCATCATAGTTATGTTTGCACCCGTCCTCCAACATGAAGCTCGTAGGACACATGAAACATCCAATGTGTACATGGGCTGAGGCAAGCTACAAAACCTCGTACTGAATACAATATTACAGCACGAGATATTGTCTGTACTTTTCTCTCACGAACATAAAGAATGTCCACCACTTACAACTTGGGATTTTGGCCTAAAGAATTAGAATAATTGGTTTATTTATTTATTTATGTAAGAATAAAAAAGTAGAAGTCTGCTTAGACCTCCAATAATGAGCCAGTTACTGCAAAGGAATCAACCGTATTGAGAGACAGATTGATTCTTTTGTTTTTAACGTTTGTCTTTTGTATCATGATGACACAGGATCTATATCTAAAAGTGGGTTTCGAACCAATATCTGGATTTTGTGCTTCAATCGGATAGAAGTCTGATGAGGTTCGTTCTTAACTAAATGAAGTCGACTTGACACAGTTACCTACATTTGCGGACATCGATCATATATTTATCCTGTTATATAAATAGAATAAAGTGTAAAGATATTAAAGCAGATTTCGTACCAGAATGTATTATTTCAAACATTTACTTTCTTACCATCATACGCATTGTCAAAATATTTAAAAAAAATACACAATAACACTTGTTTCCTTTGACGTAGAACTAACTTAACATAAAATTTACTAATCCAGGGGATAAGAAGAAACTCTATAGCATGCATTACTATTTTGTCCAGTGTAATTAAAATTGAAATTGTTTGGCTCAATAGTTATAAGCCCCAGTAGTAGTAGGTTTTGTTTTGTTTTATTATGTATCTCCTGGCTAGGAGGCCAACATATTTATTTTGTAAGGTGTGGCAGCTGCCAATCGAGAGGTACCGTAAACTGGGTATACTTTGGTCCATTTTTTTTAATTTTCAAAATTCCCTTTCTAATATCTCCTAATACAGTGGTGTCTTCCCACTTGCGACAGCCCTATTAGCGACAGAAACTGTTAACTGTCCTATGAGCGACCGATTCGATCTGTTAACTGCTCTATGAGTCACCGATTCGTTCATACTAAGATAATGGAAGAAGATAAGGTTCTCTCTTCTTTAACTTGTTTCATGCTAATGTGATTTAGAACCTAACAAAATGTACTATGAAAAATTTCACTCTACCTGAATTTAATATGTGAGAATGCTCTCATTATATTAACAATATTTTATACGTTTTTCCTAATATTATATCTTTGAATTAATTTCTATGAATACATTGACTCTATCAAGGGAAAAACTAACTAAATACTTAGAGTAGCTCCGCCTTTGACCATGATTCTAATATAATTAAAAATTTCACGTTAAAATGATACGGAGCATAAGTTCAGATTGAATATGTGTATGGCATAAGAAATAAATCAGGAAGAGGTAGGGGCGCCCGAAGAAAATTTTCTAGGGAAGGGCATCTCCATGGTTGCTGTATCACGTCTGGTATATCTGATATTTAATATAGGTGTTTGCTATATTACGTATACATTTTTGTGAGCCAAGGGGGCAACCCCTGCCTTCCCATCGGGCACCCATGGAAAGAGGGTGCTCACCACTTGAGGATATCAAAGAAATCTAAAAACACGGTGTATTCGAAGAAATTATTACACAAGTTACAAATCTCTCGCAGGACTTAACAGTTCGTCTAGTTATAAGGTACTATTTCAGATTGCTACACGACAAGCTTTTATGTATAAGTCAAAACAAGGGAGGAAGGCAAATTAAGCAATTAGTTTACGTTTTAGTAGCTTACAATAGGGAAGAAGGTAGTTTAAAGAGTTTGTTTACCTTTTGGAGTGTTTAGAGTGAACTGCATTGTAATTGGTGGGACTGGTTGAGAATAGCCAATCAGATGTAAGGGATCTCAAAAGCCGTCTCTTGTCATTGACATTTTTTTTATTTTATTCACGGCGAAACTGTTACAGGTTTAAGTTTTTCAAAATAAAATATATTACTGGGCTTAGTGAGTAATTAGATTTTAATCAAATTAAGTAGAGAAAACAGAGCTTTTGAAGAAAGGGGATATTATAACTGGATTTTCAATAATTACATAGGAATATACTTTTCATGGAAATATCCCTTTTGTCTCGTTAAGTTATTTGGTACGTTTTATGTCAAATCTAACTCAAAATTAAAATAAGTTTTATTTGCACTCACAGTAGGGTAAAAGTATATTTGACGAACAGTATCACTGGCACGTACATATTTCATACCAAGGTTGTTCGGGCGCTAATAACGCCAGAGGCAAACATTCTTTACAAGATGGAATCATATAATCTTCCATCATCTCAATGTAAATGAATCGGTCGCTCATAGGACAGATAACAGTTCCTGTCGCTAATAGGATTGTCGCTTCTGGGACTAATTCATATTAGGGATATAATTTAATGGCATTTCTCCTTGTTAAAAAGCAATCCTTTGGCTTTCTTTTGAAAGCAGTAAACACTCAATATGACCAAGAATGATCATTATAGTTTCAATTTTTTGATGGCATGCAAGATTTTTTCATGATTGGGTTAATTTAGCCCATTTGCCAAAATGACTAAATAATACAATAATAAATAAAGTATTATTGTAGCACTGTATTTAAGAAGCAGAAGAGAAGAACAGAGTATTATAAACACATTGGTGAAATTATCAATGCTTTTACTCAATTTGAATCTAACAAGAAATATCATTCAATGAAAATATTTCTATTGTACTTGGGTGAATACGAAATATCTATAAAAGAACGCTACAAATTTCTGAATACTTAACTCGATATTACAAACATACGGGTGAAATTACTTGTCCAATTTAGAGGCAAACAAAAATATCGTTCAATAAAAATCTCTCTAAGTGGATGAATACCTAACATCCGAAAATAAGAACACCATATTTTTCATTGCAGTACAGTACTTTATCGGTACCATACTGCTCAATTTTAGGAAGATAATTCTTGCAATTTAGGCACTGTATAATGTCCTAGTTCAGAAGCTAATGGGGGTTATTTTTTCTTATTACATCGCACTATTTGCACACCATTTCATCTTTAATATTGGGCCATTACCAACACAGAAAATATGGGCCAATGTTGCCCCAAAAACTGGGCCAATGTTACCCGGCGCAATTGAACACTTAATAGTTTGTGTGTAATTGAACAAAAATTCAAGGCGTTAACTTATTAATATTCGCTAATTAACATGTTTTTGTATTCTACTCACTTGTGCATTCAGGGTATGTCACTTTAATGCAATGAACAAAAGTTGTGGAACTTGGAATATGATAAATGTTTACTTGCTAACGATTGCTAGCATTTTGCTTCCCATGTTCTGGAAACAAATCCCTACAGCCGATATTCATGTGTTCTCAATGTTGTAATACTTCGATCCACAACTTTCCTTACTGATAAGACACTATAATAACCATTTAGAAAGAAATCAAATCTTTCTCTTCCTTTCGGCCAAAGTTGCCTTTAAAGGGCCAAAGTATACCCAGTTTAGGGTACTCGAATAATTAACTTGCTATGTTGAGAGCAGTGTTCCAATTCGTCAGTTCATTCAAAAATTATTGACCAAGAAAATGTAGTGTGCATATACCTGTTTTTCTTTCTAGTAACTGCAGACTAATCATAAGTTTTCAAAGTTACACTCGTGGAAATGGTGAAATTTATCACACTTGTATAGATTTCTAATTGCGCTTTTGATACCAATTTGAGGAGCCAGAATTTAGTGAAAATATTGTTCAATATATTCATCCATAAAGTCACGAAAAAAATCGGCCTCAAAATTGGGATATAAATTTGCTTATACCTATAAATTTGCCATCGAAGTATTGTGTAAAACTAAATATAATTCCTGTATAGCTTTCTAATGCAGAAATGATAACCAAGAAATAATTAGCAAAAAGTAATTTAAATAAGCAATAATCTGAAGAAAACTAACGGGACAGCACAATTATATTTCAGGAAGATTATTTTTAAACACATGTATTCAAGGAATTTCTTCCATATGATCAATAGTATCTTAAATATAAGCAAAGATTGATATCCCAACCTCGAGGTATTTTTCGTCTTCACTTCAGTATAAAAAACGCAACTAGAAATTTGTATAAGCATGCGCATTTTACTATTGGCATGAGTGGTTGTCTTTCTTCGTAAAATGTGATTATTAATCTGATACGGATAAAAATGTTTCAGTTTTAGGCAGTTTCAGCAAGGAGATAATGGAACTACAAAATACTCTGTAAACTAACTTTCCTTATCTGCAGTAAAACTGGAAAATGACATTTTTGGTTATGAATGTACCCTTAATCAGTTGAATGCTACCACTGTTTCCAAATATGGCAATTATGACAATAAGGTAGTATGGCAATATGGCAACTTGACTAATAATCACTTTCCATTCAAACTAGGGGACACAAGGAATTTTACCAACTTCTGCTTCTAATAATGCTACTCTTACACTGTAAAAAATCGTTGTGTTATTTCAACTGTTAACAAAACTGTGTTAAAATATAACACAAACAGGTGGTTAGAAAATTCACTCTCCATTTGGAGTTGTGTGTCAAATGCCGGTAGTTGAAGTGACACACAGCCTGTGTGTTAAATTAACACAAGTGTAGAATTTTTGGTGTTGTTTTCTGTGTGATTACCAAATATGTTGGGCATCTAATTATAAAGGCTTATGTACTAAAGCTAAAAACAAACACAGTAGGAAAAAAAACTTAAATCCTGATATTCGCAAAATTTCAACATGCAAACCGCGCGATGAGTTCTTAATTGTTTTACATAATGTTTCTGAAGAAATACAGTATGTTACATTCCTATTCGTACACATGGTGACCGTAAAGAAAATAGAGCGGTACGGATAAACAATTGAAGAAAATGTATTTCTGCTTGAACATAATATACTTCTGAAACACTTGTTTGTTATTACAGATACAAAGAAACAATATACGAATCAATATAATATAAAAGTGCGTAACTAAATTAAGATGTGCAATATTTCGCCACATTGTTATTCGTACAGTTAGATATAAACACTGAATGTAAGAAACAATTTTATGAAAAGACAAAATAATTAATACTTTGTAGCGTAGCCTTTGGCTTTAATAACTGCCATACATCGCCGCCGCATAGAATTGACAAGAGTAGTACATGTGGCAGAACTGATCTTGGCCCATTCTTCCGTCACCACCCGTTTTAAGTCTTCTTTTGATGAAATGTTTTTGCTTTGAACCCTAGGTTTCAGATAAGCCCTTAAATGTTAAATAGGGTTAAAGTCAGCGGATTGGGGAGGGGTGTGCAATTGTTTGAGTACATTCCAAATTAACCAGTCCCTATTTATACCTGCCGTATGTTTGGGATCGTGATCATGTTGGAATATATAAGTTGGTAACATGCCCAATTTTTCTGCACTTTGCTTAACATTGTTCCGAAGAATATCGAGGTACATAACCTTGTCCATTGTACCATCAATAAACTGAATTTAACCAACCCCTTTTGCCGACATGCACCCCCAAAGCATAATAGAAGCGCTTCCATGTTTTACGGTGGGTATGGTATTTGCAACATTGTTGTCCGAATTGGGTTTTCGCCTCACCCTGTGGACCCCATCAGAACCAAAGAGATTAATTTTAGTCTCATCTGACCATAAGACATTGTTCCAAAATTCTTGGCTCTTGTTAACATGTTCCTTTGCAAACTGAAGTCATAACTTACGATTCTCACAACTTTTGAATGTCCTCTTTCGAGGTATTCGAACATGGTAGCACTCGACGAATCGTCTCAGTGCTTACTTTCTTATCTGTAGCACATTCTGTTATATTTTGGACTTTTGGAGCACTTAGTCGGGGATTTGCTTTCACCTGTCTCAAATCACTCTCTCGTCCTTCTCACTTAACTACTTCTTCTTCTTCTTCTTCGAATTTCTTGGTTTGTTCTTCATTGAACCACTATACTTAAATTTATTTACTGTATATTGAACTGTAGTGTGTCTTTTACCTATTAATTGTCCTATTTTTCTTAACGACCACCCCCTTAATGCTAGCTTTATGATTGTCTCTTTGACTTTCTCTCCGATCTCTTTACTCTTCCCCATTTTTGAAAGGATTATCTACCTATGTACACCACGCTTAACACCAACAGTTGATATGTCCTTTTTGTGTACGTTACACTAGCTATACTCGTGTTCTACTGCTGTGTTCTACTGCTCTTTATAGCCTATTAAATGTGAAATTATGTACAAGTGTACGAATAACAATGTGGCGTAAATTCGGAAGTTCTCACATGTTTTCTTTTCTGCCTTTCTATGGTGTGCTTGTTTTGACCCCTTTCTGCACTGGTATGACTATCATGATCCTACCTCATCCTCCAGCAATCTGCTGTCAATTTTACTATCAGTATGTTTCATATATAGTGGTTTTCTTTTAAATTTAGGTACGTACGAATATGAATGCGACATACTGTATGTCAACAGTGAGAAACAACACCGTACTACTGTGTCACTTCTATAATGCACTAGAGCCCACGAGTCAACACCGAGGACTATGTTTCAAAAATGACAGAAAACAAGTAGAAACACGATTAAGAGGCAAACATATTATAAGCATATAGGTAAGAGCTTTCTATCATTCTTCAACAAGATATTGGTGAAGGTTGTATTTCGCACCATCAAGAAATACTTCTCAATAATTGTTGAATAGGACGACAAAAAAGTTTATGAAGGTTTTCTAAGTGAAGTGTGCTGTAGTTTACTATTCTATTTTAATATTAGAATCTTCGGTAATTGTAAGCATGCACACCACAAGCTTTTCAAACACAGAAAAATGGTTACATCAACACCGCACATGGAGTTATTTCAACACCGAAATAGGTGTTGTAGTAACACAGAAGTCGAGTCGAACTAACACCAAAAATGGTGTTAATCCGGTGGTCTGATCTTGAATTTTAACACAGGGAGTGTTGAATTAACACTAAAACGGTGTTACTTATACAGCTTTGACCTTGAATTATGACAAGTATTGTGTGTTGAAATAAAAAGGAAATGATGTTGAAATAACACAGGGACTTTGTTATATTGATACTTGACATGGTGTAATATTAACACTAAATAATGAACACACTACAAAATGTGTTACTTTCTTCGTGTTGGTGCAACACCACCACAAGTAACACTCAACACTTTTCCCCACACTACCGACCCTGACATGGTGTAGAATCAACACCGAAAATACTAACACAGATCCGAATTTAACACCGCTCAACACCGGTTGTGTGTTGAAAACGTAAAAACGTTGTGTGTTAAAATCCGTTCTGTGTTGAATTAACACCGCATAGACGTAGTCACGCTGGAACCACTGCCCTGTGTTAAATTTGAGTTGAATTAACACAACCATTTTTTACTGTGTAGATTAAGCTTTCGAGGACAAAGTTGATTTTTGTTAGTACACAAACTGTATCACTTCTATGCGTATCTAATATATCTAATGATTGAGAAATACGTTCTTCTTTTATTTTCAGTTGGTTGCATTAATTTAACTTGCAATGACAACGCATATTCACGTATTCTACAATAATTAATATACACAACAGGAAAACAGAGCAAGCATATTATTAATAGACCTACTTATGTTGCTAAATCTGTATAGTATTAGCAACTTCCTACCGCTCAATTCAAAACTTTATCACGATGCACACTCAAATAAGATTTAGTATCACTTAATAACCTATACATAAATTTTTCGTTAGAACATATTCAATTCTTTTGTTACTATCTAGGTTCTGTTACAGAAATATTTCCACAGATATACTAATGCTGGTATTCTGGAACCTGACAGATTTCCCAAACATAACAAACTGTACTAAACAAAGATTTAAATACTCCAATATGAAACTGCTGACTTACGTATATGGTGTAAAATGGACTTCTTAAGTGTTCTCTTTAGTGAAAATCCAATAAATAACTTACATATGTCAAAATGAAATATATATATATATATATATATATATATATATATATATATATATATATATATATATATATGCTTACCTATCAAAGAAATGAAACTGTCTGTACTAACAAAAACATACCAAGAAATGTATTTGTGACACTCAATAGTCATAGAATATTTTAGTGAATATGGTGGTCGGGACGTCAGTCATCCCTGACAATTATTACTTCAAAATTCTGTATGTGATAAGGTCTTATTTTGTGTATAGAACACGATGATTCACACAAAGATACTACTTACGTATCATAACATGCGATAGAAAATACAGAGGACTGCTTTACTGTATTACACAGATATAACAAGTAAAGAAAAAAAGTTAACAAAAAGATCTTGATTCAAACAAAAACAAACGTCGAGATCGCTCCAAAGGATTGTATATAATAACCTTTAGATTTTCCATGGATTCTATGTAATACTATTTTCCTTTTGGTGATCATTGAGGGAGCAGAACTCATTCATAGGAAACCACGAAAACCCTCCGTCATTTCGACCTATTAGGATGTGGTATACGGTATTGCCCTTGAAGATAATAGATTTGCTGATTACTGATGAAACTGCAAACCAGTGCATGATATATCAAGGTTTCGACCGACTCTTCCAACTGTTTACAGCATAAACGCTACTGAGAACACGAAAGATATGCCAAATGGAGCACGACTGCATCGCACAAGAGATGGTTTCAGAATTCATGTAGTGCGGCGCCACAACCAGCACAGTGGCCAGATGATTGGATTGGCCCACCCAGTTCTGTGAACTTGACTCATTTGACCTTTTGAGGTTACCGAAATACAAAGTGTATCAAGTTATTGCTACACAATAGCTGACCTCAGGACAGCAATTGAACCTAAACTAATGAAGAAGTGCAACGATGTACTGGAATCTGTAGTCATTAATATCAATATAACTTTAATCACGTAAATTTAATTGAATATATCATTTCAGAGCACTTAGCAGCACAAATTATATGGGCTGTTAGACAATGTTCTTTAACAATTACTTTAATATAAGCTTTCACATGCAAATTATGCCGACTTTGTGTTGTCCAATTCTCTGTCTCTGTGCTTATCCAATTTTTCTTCACCTTCCTACATTTCCTTAATATTTCCCCACAAAGAACCAACTAGAGGAATACTATCAGGACTTCTTGGTGGCTACAACAACCGATAAAAATTATGCTGGAGAACCATGACTAATCCTTTGACTTAATTCTTTTTTTAATTCATGCAATCAGGCACATAAAACGCCAAGTGTGTGGGTGCTCTTATTTTGTCGTATCCATACCTGCTCCATAAGACAAGAGGTGGATCTTGAGAGAATTCATATTGGCAAAACTTTAAATTAAGTCACTATTACAATAAGAAAGCTTACCTAATGTACAATTCTTATATGCAGATTTCTGAAACTATGTGAAGCTTTTTTCCTTAGTTTGAAGAAATAAAATTTAAATTTTTAGTGGTGTGGTTTACCTTAAGAGCCGGCAATTCATGAGATCATTTTATTAAAGTTTTGCTATTAGTCATGTGTCCAATATCTGTAAATAAAACATCTGTTTTTGCATAGGGGCATTAACAGTATATCACTATAGTCCCGGAGCGCCGGATTGTGAGTTATTGGTAAGAGTGCTCTAATACACAATCCACAAACGCATCTGAGGGTAAGTAATGCCACCGAGATTAGTGGGGAGAAATTTTAAAAACAGATTTTTCTGAAATTACAATTTCATATATTTTTTGAATGAAAATTGATTTTTTCTTTCATGGTGTGGTGTGGTACCAAGGAGGTTCTAAGTTCTATCTAGAGAGGTTCTATCTTACTTCTCGTATCACCATTTTGAACTCTAACCTTTGAATTTACAGACTTTTTAACAAAAGAAAGGAGATGAAGTTAGCTAAAGTAACAAAATTTAAGCGAATATTATTTCTTTGTATAGTGATAATGTATACAATGCAGCAAGCTAAAATGAAAGTTTCGTCTTTAGTTCAAAAATTAAATTGATTGAGAAATTACTAGTTTTCCGTCATGAAGAAAACATTCGGTCAATGGAGTAAGCAAAATTTCGTTAATGTGGGCATACAAACATTCAGTATCATATCCTTTAAAGATGTGATTTTTAATATATACCTTAGTATGGTAAATGCTTGTTTTCCATAATATCTAGTTCAAAAGGAGTTTAAGCCTCAAAACATCCCTTTACTTACGTCACTGATTCCGTCGAATATTGACCGTTTGATGAAAATGTTGTCGGTCCTACTATAATTTAAATACAACGAAAGATTATAATTTCTCCTTTCTTTTCGTTTTATCCCTTTTATATTTCTTATTTCTTTCTTGTGTTGATATTGAGCACAGGGACGTACGTTGGGGGTCTGACCCCCCCTCCCCCTCGCGAAATTTCGACTTTCGTGTAACTTTAGCTTAATTTTAAGGACAATTTTAGGAATTTTAATATACAATACCCTCATATTGAGTTTGGAAATCCCCCGAAATAAATTCCTGCGTACGTTACTGGTTGAGCACACCTACAGAAATTATCGGAAGTGTTAGAGGGCGAGAATTTGGGGAGAGAGGATTTTTAGTTTAACGTCCCTTTTAGCAGCGAGACTATATGAAACATGGACTTACAGATTAATGTTGAATCCTAACCACATGAGCTCCCGCTGGAAATCGAAGCCAAGTCTCCCACGCCAAAGGTGGGTAGCTAATCCAGGAGTAAGCACTCCCGCTATTACCAGGGAAACGATTTGTCACTCACTGCATTCTGATGTACTTTATGAAGTATCAACAATGAATACAATGTCTTTTATTTTTTCGTATTTTGTAATAGAAGTGGAGCATGTTCTCTGAGTAGCCTAAACGTTGATTATAAAGTGCAACCATGTACAATACACGTTAACCAAAATTACCACCAACCACTCAAACTTTAGCTTTAATATTAGCTTTTACTGAATGAATATATAGTTGTGTACCGCTAAAGTCATATTATCAACGCAAATCCTCAGTTATGGATACCCAGTGTCTAGAATTGTTTAGGGCGCATGTTTCCACGACGTAAATTTAAAGAAAACCTCAAACAAACGAAGAAACATAGAAAGTAAGAAAGCAAGAAAGAGATCCTAGCCAAAAAGCACGAAATTAAAAAGAAAATCTTCATCTCTTGTGGCTGCAAAAATGGTGTAACTACTTCGGAGTAAAAGTTTGAATAATGAAAGAGACCACAAGCATTCATCCATCCGTACAGTCCGTCAGAAGTATACATTCATTTCATTTCCGCAGAAATCTAGTTTTCTGTTTGGGAAAAGTCGTATATATTTGTCTGAGCATGTGTGTGAACTGAAACAATGTAGAAAATAAAAAAAATAGGAGGAAACAAAAGAGCATCTTTTATACCGTAAAAACATTTAAAAATTAAAAACAAGATTGTCTCTAAACTTTTTTTCTCTCATAAAAAAAGATATTTAAATACAACTAAGGACATTTTAAAGGGAAAATATGAAAACGAAAAATATCACATGTATATAGTTACCCATACAAACTTCAATTTACATTTTGAATTTAATAAAAGAAACAGAAAATACTAATAAGAATATTTATTCTTATTTGACGTATATATATTTGCGAACAGAAAAGTATATATTTGTGGACGTTTATATGTTTGTAGCCAATTTTTTTAACAGTGATATCTCGGAAACTATATACAAGCTCTAGAAAGATGTTGTTTTCACTAATCGATTGCAAATTTTGTATAGATTGTTCAGTTTTAATTGAATATTTGAAAAGGATCGTTATTTCTTTATTACATTTTTAGTGGTACACTGGAAGTATTGAAATTTTTAAAAAAAGTAAAACATCATATTCTACGAGTTATACATCCCAACATCACATATTTTTATATGGGGTTAGTATATCTCTCCGGCGTTTGTTTCATGCCAAATGATAATGGAAAATGAGTGATAACTATTTCTCCAGTCTAAGATGAGTTTTTATTATTGGAAGTGTTTTGCTTGATGAATATCATATATCACTGATATTATAATTAATTGTGTATGTTATATATTTGCTTATTACGTACTGCATTCAGGAAGAAAGAAAACACTGATCATACATGAATTAGAAACTCCAACAGGAAGTAGGCTCAATCTTGCAAGCGGTGCGAGATATTGAAAAAAAAAATGATCGAAAATTCTCCCCTTTATGATATCCCTTGCTGATTTTTCTCAAGACGTTCTTCACTTGTGTCTGTAAAGGGACATGTATAGATGCGAGGAATGACAAGGATATTCATGTTCATATCAGAATGATGCGCTGTGTAATTAAAGAAACTCCTTAAAGTTTCTTTAATTAAAAATCATAAAAAATGTGTATATAATACAATTGGTAAAGAATAAAATGCTTTCTTCCCATTTCTTAAAAAAACTGATCTTGAATCCAATACTACCTTATACTCAACGTAAATACGCTGAAAGTGAATGATGAGTTTACGAACACCCAATTATAGCTGTTCAAGTAGAAACCCCGTGTAATTGGTTAGCAATGGTTAAACTAAGTTAAACAATTTTCCTTCGATTTCACGACCTTCTAGTTTTCCTTTTCTCTTTCTTTATTCCTTCACTTTTCAAGATATTTTCAAAATTGGTTAGTAACTGGTACCATATAAATGTGTTTCTATGTTGTTTGCTTGTGTTTGTTTGTATGTGTGCGTCAGGGAGTGTAGTAAGTATTAGGGCACGTTTGTTGAAAAAAAAAAGTGTAGGGAAAGAAGGAGGGTGGTAGTAACGGATGGGTTGGTGGATAGAAGTTTGAGAAATGGGTAGATGTAGAGGATAGAGACAGAGGCACGACGAAAGAAGAGAGAGAGAGAGAGAGAGAGGGAGAGAAAGGACTGCACGCGGTAACTTATTAAAAGAGCTGCAAACTAAATGGATTTTCGAAGTTTGACGGAGTTGTCGCCATAGCAACAAGCGATTATCAGCAAACTTAGACTGAAGTGCGGTGTTTCAGGAGGCGAAGGACAGCAATGGCAAACTTTCAGGCTCTGGGTTGTGTATGTCTGTGTGTGAGAGAGACACAAGGAAAGTACGAGAGAGGGGGGGTTTGCTGTAAGACTTGTGTGTATGAGGGTATATTTTCCACAGTGATGCAGAAGACTGCCGAGAAAGAATAACGAAAATAGAGAGAAAATGAAAAAGGAACGATGAGAAAGTAAAGTAGTTGTGAAAGGACCGCTATCATCTCCCACCGCACCCCCATCCCTCCGTCCGCTATGTTTGTCATTAGAGGTCAGTTGACGCCCAAGAACATTCTGGAGGCGGTGACGCAGGGGGTGACGTAACGAAAAGGAGCAAACTCTTTTAAGTGTCAAGTTTCTTTATTATTAAGGCAAACAAACTTCATAAAAGGATAGATAAATTAAAGCGTGGATGAGTATGGGTGGGTTCTCTTGTTTATTCCATTACAAACGTTTGATTTACTTGGAGTAACTTAAAATAAAAATAACAACTTGTCTTTAATTTCGCATTGACGCAAACAACAAAAACTTGATTACAGATAGTGAAGTAATGTTGTGTATACACGTGCACTGAAATGTAAACTTGTCTAATTCAAAAGTATTATTATTTCTGTTATGAAATGCAGCTAATAAACAAATAAATAATCATATTATTTTAGTAATTTAAGGATTATGAATCAGTTTTCTGGATTTTTGGCATTTATGGCCATGCTAGTCCGTCACGTATGAGGGATGATGTACTTCGGTAATCACACTACCCAGAGATGGTCCAGCATGTTAGGTACCATTCCGACATTTGAGTGCTGTGAATGAAGAAAGCCCCGGTAAAACCTCAGTCAGGATAGCTGACCTGGAAAAGTTGTTAAACCTTTTGAACTGGGTGTCCCTACCAAGAATGGAACCCGGGACTACTCACAACAAAGATAGTGTTAGCGATTGCGCTACGTGGGGCCGTACATGTTAGCTTGTCACGTATGGAGGATGACGCCCACAGTGATCACACTACCCAAGGAGTTAAAGAGAGAGAAAGGAGTGGGAAATGAAGGAAAGAAACGAACGCACAATTATATTAGGAATTCTATCGGCATTTGCCTGGTATGAATGAGGAAAACCCAGGAAAACTTCATTCAAAATAGTGGCGACTGCTAATTACACTGCTTCAGCTTCCACCTTAAATTGTGGGTCTCATTCTATATAACATCTTTGCTCACTGCTAGAGTTAAATATAAATCAATCAATCAATAAGTTTGAAGGAGGAATAAGGGCCAGAAAGGTCCACTTACATCATACACTTCAAGTGAGCTCCCTCGTGTGTATATGCTTAGCATACATGTCTTTGGCTCAGGAGGCCAGAGTTCGACTTTCAGTGACAGCACAAGTGGTTCGAATCCAATGTTAGTCTGTAGGACCATGTTTCACATAATCTTGTTGCTGCAAGGAACGTTAAACTCTTATTAGGAAATCAACCATTGTCTACTACTAAAACGCTTACTCCAAGCATACAAAACGAATTACGGGCTGTGGAGATTGGGTGGAAGTAAATTAAGACACAAGGATTCTGATATAGACTACCTATCATTTTACTTTTTATTATTATTTACTTACTAATAAAATTTCAGACAGAACTGACAAGGGAACATCTTATATTGATAGTAGAATCGCCCAATCAAACAATGCGCAATCGATAGAGGAGTGAAGAAAAGTGAGAAATCCAAAGTTTTAGGGTCCGACACGAAGAAACACAGGAGAAACAGAGGAAAGAAGGATCTAGAATCATGTGAAGATAGCAATGCAAAACATTCATTGACACAGAAAGAAATTCAAAATGATTAAAGTAATCAAAATGACATTTACACAACAGTATAGGAAGTAAACATTGTACCCAAAGACATGCTCAATAACATCTTATGTAATGCAGTGTTGCCAACTGAGCACAAAATGAAGTTTTGTTAAATGGCATAAATACAAATTATAACATCTAGAAAATCTAATCTGAATAGGCACGGCTGCCCCAATACCTTGGCCACCACGAAGCCCAGACTTAACCCCACTGGACTTTTTTTCTTTTGGGGCCACATAAAAAATGCTGTGTACAGTGAAACGGTCAGAGACATCAATCATTTACGGGAAGAACCGTCGCGGCAGTTGGGACAGTTACACCTGAAATGTTGGCGAATACGTGGCGAGGAGTGGAATATCGTCTCGACGTGTGCAAGGCCACAAATGGATCCCACGTTGAAGTATACCAACATTAAACAAAACTTGAAGGAATTCTCTTTCATGATATGTACTCATTGATGTAAGTTTTCATCCATTTACCAATTAAATTTATACTTAAAACTAGGGAGTTTTTTTTCAAACACCCTGTATTTTAAAATTAATTTACTGTCTGCATTTCCATTTGGGTTATTTCTCTGAAAAATTAGCTGCTATAATCAATGAACAGGGTGGGTGTTTTCGCCACAACATTTTGCAGATAGAAGATCGTTATAAAGTGAACTGGAACCCGTTCATGGATAAGGGTCCATAGAGCATTCAATAATTTTCTGTCTGGACAAAGTAGCCTGAGGGCTAGACGTTCTGGCTTCACTTCACGGGGACGAACCAACACTTGTTTTCTTGACTTGTCTTTTCTGAACTGAATTAATTGATTAAATAAATCATTCCACAGTCACTAAAACAAGTAATATTATGACTATGTTTTTTTTTCAGATATGATATACTAATATTGCTAGATGTAGGTTTACATATATTTAATTTTGCATTGAAATGTACCTCGCATATGTTTAGTCTATTAACTTTCACGCACTATTTAAGTGCACATTTTGATTGTCATCCATTCTGACTGCAAAATCTCTATCAAACTTTTGAAATGAAGTGAAAATGATATACCTATTCTTTTTATCTGACGTCCCAGGATTTGGTCTTAGGAGATGGATGATTAATGAAAGGGAGTGATTATGAAATTAAATTTTGTGAGCTCTTCTACCAGAATCCGGGCTCGAGACTAGGAACACTACAGGCGCACGCGCTAACCACTAGACCAACAGGGAGAGCGATATATATATATAATTGGTTCTATAGATCCTGGTGCAAGATAGTTGTAAACCTGGGTCCCCGCAAAATGTTCCCATCGGGCAACGCACCACCTAAGGCCGGCCCTGACCTTAAGTATTTTTACCAATGTACTGTTTAAATTAATGACCTATCTACTGTTGTGATCCGAAGAATGTTTTTGATTTCGCTTATTTTGGTTGATTAGTCGGAGTTTATAATAGTACATCTTCAGCGCAGAGGTTATATGAGATGTAGACCTACAGTTTGTGCAACTCAAAGCACTGTAATATGTTAAAATTTTACAGCTTTCCCACAGGGAATTGAACCCCGAACCCCATGCTTCAAAGGCGCGCGCCAAAGCCACTAGACTAGCGAGTGAAACTTGACTAAGCTTATTGTTATTATTATTTTAGCATCTTACTATTATGCTCCAAGACTAAAGGATACGGAGATGATGAGAATGAGTGAAAAGGTGGAGGGAAGAAAATGACGGAAAACAAGAGAGCCGCAAGGAACCCCACAAACAACAGTTTGTTCACCAAAAAATATTAATACTAGTCACAATTGCATTATATTCTCCCTATCTATATTATTATATAAAAGATATATCTATATTACTATATATATGAATGACTCACCATAGCCCAAGCCATAACACTATAGATATTAATGTGAATTTTGGAAAGAATACTCTTTCTTGTTACCAAAGTATGGCATAAGGAAGGATTTTGGAAATATCTATTGTAAGTGGGTAAAGAAAGGTTCAAAATTTCCCCAAGAATAATGTATCGCACGAATCACTGGCGTTCGATATGGAACAAGGCACATGAACTGTTCATCTGAAAAAAGAGGAAAAACATAATTTAGCGTTTTTCGAAAATTCCACACCTGAGAGGGAAAAAACTGAGCTCCGTTCTGCAACATCTAATTTTAAAAATGTTAAATGTGAAAGTTCGTTTAAGTTGAAGATATGAAATTCGGTATACAACCCATATAGAAATAAGTGAAAACGTATTTCAACGTTTTAGAAAATTCAGCTCCTAGGAGAGAAAACTGGGGTCAAATACTATAACATCTAAAATTGCCTTTTTCTTTGGGGGGAGGAGAAGTGCCCATTGTAAGTGTGAGGTGTGAAAATCGATATGTAAACTCACTTCTATTGTGAGGATAATTTCATTTTCCAAACTTGTAACATACAAATATCGCACAATTCATTTAAAAGAATGGAGTAACTATTTGTTCAGCGTTAAAGATAAAATTGGACAATAGTGCATGCGATTAAACCACAAATGTGAATTTCTAAACATCCTTGAAAAAACTGCTCTTTGTATGTGCTCACAGGAAAGAGAAATTTGTTTAGAGGAAAAGGCTCAAGAAAATGGATAAATACATCTAATTGTTTCATTTCTATAGTCAGAACTACAAGTGAAACTAAGATAACTTTCAAACTATGAAAATTTAATATTGAAGACAGAAGTTGTAATAAATTTCCGTGAATTCCAGTCTCAAAACAAGAAGAGAAGTTGAGATGAAATCTATTTTCGAAATCCTGATTCCATACCAAATAACCATTCCTCGATATCTAGTATCGTTTCTGCTTTATGGGGATCAGCACTAAAATCGAAGGTAGTAGCAGAACACTTCAGATTTTAGTACCGAAATATGAGCAGATGTATCCTATTGTTGCAACACTGAATTGGTGACGATCAGTGTTCGAACCAGAAATGATTTATGTCATTTACCATTTAAAAATAGAAGAGTCATTTCCAACTGGATGCTCTATAATGTCACAGTTTGCTACTCGGATTCTCAGTTAACCCGTTACACAGAACAAGGAGAAGGCAGCAAGCTTAGCGTTAATGCAAGATAGTGGTGACAACCAAACAAACCTACCTTACCCCCATGTTATTGTGACTGTGAATATTATCAACTCTGGTAATACCTTGGTTTGGCAAGAAATCAACTGCCTGTTATTAACACTTTAACTGCTGCAATGTATTAGCAAAAACTATATACCTGGGGCCAAAATGTAATTTTGATTTTTCTCATTTTATCTGGACCGATTCTGCGTACTGAATGTGTATAAAAAGTGTGAGGCATCCATAAGTGCCACGCAACACAAATTTATAGAAAACAGTGATGCATAGCATTGATGCCTCATGGCGGTTAAAGAGTTAATTATGCTTTTAGGTTAAGTAATGGTTGACTTATTCTAAATACATTTGAACACTACTCTTCCAGATTATACTTTAGTACAATTACTCAGAATTAACATTTACAGATAGCGGCTTCTCACAGCGGCACTCATGTGTTTCCGTGCTGTTACTCGAACTACCTAATACAATTGATACTGTGTCCTATGACTGTATACCTGGGCATGACAGATCCGATACAATTTACATTTATTTATTCTATACATTAGTTCAATGATGTTGCACTAGGCGAATGTTAGTCCGAAAACAAGTCCTTAACCCCTGAAATGGAACATTTCATTTCAAAACTCAAAATAACACCAATTTATCT
Organism: Thermobia domestica; assembly: GCF_964235325.1. Lineage (NCBI taxonomy): Eukaryota > Metazoa > Arthropoda > Insecta > Zygentoma > Lepismatidae > Thermobia > Thermobia domestica. The sequence continues at coordinate 99,094,260 of NC_137468.1, forward strand.
TCTTCGCGACCACTCACAAATTAGTAAAGCATTACGATATGTCAATTTTCGTGCTACAGCACATTTATTATTTTATTTCCTTTATCTTATATATTTCTCCGAGTTTTCGTTTTTTATGGTCTTCATGTTTAGTTCGCTTTCCTTCTGTCTGTGTTTTCCATATTTTCTAATCTTATAGTCTACTTCATTATTTACTGTGTTGCTTTCGTTTTCAAGGAAGTTCCGTTATTTCATCTGTTATTCACGCTTTATATGATTTTTCCTTTCTTTACCTTACTCTAATTTGTTGATGTTAACATTGCTTTCTCCATTTCCGCTTTGATTCGATTCTTCTGTCACAGGATGCTTGTACTTTTCCACCACTCTTTGATTCAAGTTCATCATCTCTTTTTACATGTCAGATTCATTATCATCACTATAGCCAACCATCATCTACCCACTACTGGATGAAAGTCTCTACCAACTTTTCTCCACTGTGATCTACTTTGGACAATTCTCTTGCCCGTTACTCTATGGGACTCCTTGATTTTGTTACACCACCTTGTGTGAAGACGTTTCCTATCTCTTGGTATCAATTCAAGAATTGCTTTTGTCCTTCGATCATCTAATATTCCCGGTTCACCCTAATTTTATGCCTTTATTTTCAAGGTACTATCCGTCATCCTTGTCTTCTTTGTGGATTCATGGGATTATTTTCCTATCTTCACGCGCGATTCCTAACACACATTTCTCCATTCTTCGTTGTGTAGTCCGCGCGTCTGATTCATCTGTCAAAACAGGTAGAATGCATTCACTTAAAGAAAAAGTCCTTAGTATCGAACATTTGTAGTTCATAAATTTACCTACTTCAATTATAATCTCCAAGAGCTGAATGTTCTTGGATTTGAAAAAATAGAAAATCTAGTAATAGTATTTGTTTTTAGAATACTTTCACTTGTCTCTAAAAGTGTTTTATTTTATTTAATTTTTTTTCATTTTACCGCAGAGTATCAGGAGAAAAGGTGATTATATCATGAAAATACAGCCACGCGATGACTCCTTTTTTGTGTTATTTTTCTCTCTTTTCTGCACCAAATTACTTTTGTGTGAAACGAACCATTCTTTCCATCTCACTCTGTGTCTGGAAGCTGTATCATCCAGGCTCAAGGCCCTCTGACTTGGAGAGGGTGGTAGCACTGGTGTGAGTTTCTGTATGTGCCGGAGCTGTAGGAGCTGGTAAAATGCGCACCTCACCACATTACACTCCGGAGTGAAATAAAAATAACCGTAATCGTTTCGTGGTTTCTAGCAACCTACCCTACCGCCAATTAAAACTTGCACACTCTTCTCTTGTTATTCTTTCTCTCTTTTCTCTTCCGCTCCTTAGTTTCTAGTGTCACTTTTACCAAAACCACCTCCTCAAAACAGCTTTCCCCTGAGTGCCATTTTTACTACTTTATTATTATTTATGTATTTATTTTACTTTTTTCCTAAAGCATACATAAAAGTCTACTAATAATTTATTTTTTCTTTCACAATGCTTCTATTTTATATATTTATTTGGGGTAAATAGAGAAATTATCACTTTATTTTCTCAATATCAAAATGTTATAAAACAATACTGCTAAACCAAATTGGTGAGTTTCATATATTAGAAAAATGAAATGAAATCGTCAAGTTTTACATCCCATGATTATGACGGCTAGGCTAAATGAGACGGTGATGATGAGAAATAAATGAAATGTGGAATGAAAAAAGTGGGAGGAAACGAGAAAACCTACGCACACGGTGTTTGTCCATCACAAAGCTCATTTGATGCGAGCTGGGATCGAACCCAGGATCCCATACACCAGAGGCGAACACTCTACCACTGAGCCACCGCGGCCCTTCACACATAAGACAATTTACGTAAATCTAAATATGTTTCTTTCTTACGTTGTTCAGAAATGTATACAATAACTGAATATTGTGTGTATAAGTAATTCGGGGTGAAGTGAATAGAATTAAGGTAAATAATATGTGACAACAAAGCATGATTGACGCTGACCGTGCAACTCCCTTGTGTGTGCAGCATTGAATCTGGGACTGACAAAGAAGGTAGTGTAGAAAGAACCGAACTATTGAATACAGCGAGCATGGACAACGGGGAAGTTGAGTAGATCTGTATCCTTTTTTGTTGCTATTGTAATATGGAACAGGAACAGTAAGAAATTAGGACAATTTTCTTAAAGTAATCGTACTGTTCCGAATACTTCCAGAGCAGCATGAAGCGATTATTAGGTACTCATGTACTGTACATACATATGCCTCAATTTATTGCAAACATAAAGATACAAAACATATTTTGAAAAAAAAAACGACTAGGTGGAGAGAAGTGACTAACATATTTTTGGGTGATGTGAATAGTCCTGTTAATCATTCCATATATCATTAATCATTCCATGTATACAATATGGACCACAGAACATATTTGCATCTATTTCTTGTCTGTCCTCCAAATCACAGTCTCGTATAGAAGAAATCTGGGTTCAAGACCTACTGGGAACTCGAATACTCTGCTCTTTCTTGTAAGGTCAAACAACTCAATTCTCGCGAGACGGTACTTTAGACACGATCTCGGGTTATATATGTCTATTTGTTTCTTAAGCATTTTTACAACAATAGCTTACGTACCTTTATATCATGTAGGTGTTCTTCGTTAACTGTACACTCATTATTTTTCTCACCGCTTCACTCCATATGTATATTTACTTCACTCCTACGTGTGGAATGAAATGAATAATTTACCTTGTGTAATTCATTTATTTCTGTAAATGTTAGTTGAGACACAATATGAACCCTACCTGAATTTTCAGAATGAAGAAGGTCCATCCTATTCATATATAATTGTCAATCAGCCTTGCTACCATTTCTGTGTAAGGTATTTTCACTTTCATGCTTATTATGTTCGCTCTTCCCCCGAATTACTCTATATCCAGTCCTTTTTTACAGCTTTAGTCACTCTTTTGCGGCATATCTGATCAGCAGCGTTTTCCCCACTGGGTTACCTACATTAAATTCTTGTAAATGAATGACAGATTACTATTTCCTGACGCAACATATCCTTATAATACAAGAATATCTCAGTCCGCGTGTAACGTTCGTTCTTAATATAATAGTTCATAGTCGTCCTAATAGGTGTCTCTACCTGCGTCTCCTGCCTATATAATGTCAATAGATGGCGCTGGTGTGCAGGCAATATGTAGAAAAAATTTGTATTGTTTTCATTATTGCTAAATAGGACAAAACACTATTTTCACTTATCGTCTTCAGCTAGCCTAAGGCTTGAAAGAAACAACTAGTAATAATAATATTACTAAAGAGCTACCGTTTATGGCAATGATTAAAGCACCTAAGCTTGGATAAGCTTCTAAGTATGCTTTTTATACTAACTCGAAATGAAAATGAATTCTTTTAGTTTAACGTCCAACGATTATGCTCTTTAGCTTAAAGCAGACGGATGCTTAATGAAAGTCAACGAATGTGAAATTTTATGTGCTCTCCCATTCGAAAATCGAACCCGAGACTATGTGCATCTCAGACACACGCGCTAGCCACCAGACCAGTGAGAAACAATATTATATATAATATAAAGTTGTGCTTGGGCAAGCGTTGGTAAAGCATAGGTAGAGCAAATTACAACCCGGGATCGTTTCTCCACTACGGGATTTTTATTATAAAATTGCACTATAATACAAAATAGATACAAAATTCTCTAATGTTTGTGTTAAGTAGGTGTCACTTCAACCTGATAGTCTCGGGAAGGAATCCTCGCGAAGCAACCTACGTGTGGAGTGGTAGGACACTCTCTGCTCCATTGCAAGCAGAGAGGGGTTAGAGTCCCGAAAAAGACCCACTTCAAGCTAGGCAGGGGTTTGTGGTAAGAAATCTCCCTATGCTCCATTACAAGCACACTGAGAGAGAAAGATTCCCACAAGGCTCCAATGAAAGTCAGGATGAAAAGGAAACAATAGTTCCACTGCAAACTAGAGGCTTTGTGTTTAGGAGAGGTAGTTCATAGGCTCCAGGCTCTCCACTGCAAGCAGAGCGGGGTTAGAGTCCCGACAAAGATCCACTTCAAGCTAGGCCGGGGTTTGTGGTAAGAAATCTCCCTATGCTCCTTTGCAAGCTCAGAGAGAGAGAGAAAGATTCCCACGAGGATACCCACAAGTCAGGAGGTAAAGGAAACCAATAGTTCCACTGCAAACTAGTGGCTTTGGGTTTAGGAGAGGCATTTCCTAGGCTCCATTGCAAGCCAAGAAAGAGAATTAGACAGTCGAAACTGATGTCTGGCTATGGAATCCTCTCTGTTATACAGGTGCTACAGGTGTGGCGGTGGTGCTGCTGTTCGCTTGTCGTTTGTGAGCAGTGGTGTCGCTATTGACTCTGTCATCTACAGCCGTAGTAAACCATAATAAGACCCACATGGTTGAAGTTGGTAAATAGAAGCATATGTCGGGTGGTTGTAAATAGAACCATGTGGAATATTACACACCCACGCCAGTATAAAAAATAAGCCAAAGGGTAATTTTTTCTTTTGGGAGAGAGACATTGAGGAACATTCACTTTTCAAAAAAAGCCTGAAAGCACAAGGCACTGCAGAAATAATACTAGGAGCACTGGAATAGTGGTAGGGGAAAGCACTAAACAGTTACTCCTTTGCACAAGTAGGATCTGTGAAGAAGACATCATTTCCTTTAAGGGAAGACTGTTTTAAGCTTTGGTGTAAAAAAATAATATACATACACCTACTCACTGATGGTTGGCTGTGACTTAGAGGTTAATATGGTATTTACATCAATAGTGGTGTTGTTATTAAAAGTAGGCCCTATCTAGTGGAATAGGAGTAGATATATCAATTCTTGTTCGCTTTGCGGTTCGTGAGGTCAAGCGAAGTTGATAACATAGTATACATAAAATAAATAAAATTATAAGCATTAGAAATGCGGTGATAATCACTGCTATAAGGAGAAAGTCCATATTGGAAAAGTTTCTGATGCAAACAGTGTGATTGTTTGGACAATCTGTATAAGATATAATGTGTCCGAAGTATTTGTACTAATTATATATTTTAAAAAAAGAATCCAACGCCGATTGATAATAATGATGAACCTGAATTCCTGAACATCCTATATATAGTAATGGCGATCCTGATTTTATGAACATCCTATATACTGTTTATATGGCATAATGTCAGTGACAATTATACAAGTCATACAAAAAAGATGATCAAGGAAATGAAGAATTATTCTAACTGTCCTTGTTCAGATCAATAGCCTCTTTATATGAAAACGTAATAAATGCAAGATTTGCATTTTTCATTGATTGAATGAGAAATAGTGAGTAAGCTCTTTATTGAACAGACAATAGGAAGTATATGTATTTTCAATAGGATCAATTTATCAATTGTAGTGTGTCCACGCGTTTCTTCTAATGATGAGTACTATATTTTTCAAAGGTTTTAAACGTGATAATTGTCTGTGCCGGAAAGTATCCATCATTAATTTATTTTTTTAAATAAGTTTGATACTTTTTATTTTCATACTCTTTTTTCGTTCATCTTGCTATTTAAAACGAGATACACATTGGAAAGGTGAGCTCCTTTATATTATATATATATACAGGGTGACTGGTAATTCGATGCATTCCTTGCAAGGGAATATTCTACAAGTACTTTGGAACATTTTCACCCATATGAAAGGGGGGTCGCAAATCAATAGTTTTTGAGTAATTTGCACAAGTGTGATTTCTTTGAAATTTGCCGGTTAACGTGAGATGCGCGAGAAACTTTCATCCTGACCCACTTTCGCATATCGTAGAGCAATGAAATTATACACGTGTAACCCTGTATATCAATGTAGTTCATATTGTAACGTACAGCTCGTAACTTGGCACTGTTGCTGTGTTATAGATCCGAACATTGAGTAAGGTGTAGTGGTCCAAAATCCATGACAACACCTCAGAAAGCAGCGTGGTTACATCGCAGAAGTACTTGCTCCTAGGAAATGACTGCATGGTTGGGAAGAGATGGAATGAAGAAGGTATGCGGTCAAGAGATAACGTGAACTATGACGGATTTCATACCGTCAGGGCCGTGCATCTCTCTGGCCAACATTCGAGCAGTGAATGGGTGCCTTGTTTTCTAGGAGGCAGACACCTTTTGTTAGAATGCTACGCTCTAGGATTTCACAGAATCCTACAATGCACGCAGCAATGAGGCATGGTATATCCTGATAGTTGTGGTACCCTTTGCCTGGAAAGCAAGTAGTAATACCCATGCTGATCGCAAATAAAATTATCATCACTTTGGTCGCTCAGAGTTGAACACGGACTTCTGTTGGTGATGATACATCGGCATGCAGTTATTGATTTGACTTATTTCTTCCTGGTTTTCTTCACTCCCACTAGGCGAAAGCAGGGATGGTATCTTTTAGAAAGCCAGGGCCAGTTCCTGCCCAAATTCTAGACCCCGTAAAAGACCGATATGACCCCGTAGTTGGAGGTCCTAACCCTTCCTTCAATCATTCTCTTGCATGAATACATGAATAAATAAATTAAAGAAAGAAAGAAAGAAATAGCAATCGAATACCTCTCTTTAATAACTCAAAACAAAATTATGATAATTTCCGTACCAATTGCTAAAATGAGAACCTAATGTTATGAGCTTTCTACAATGGCAAAAATGTAAATCTTGGAAAGTCGTAACAAAATAACACATTTAGCACTGTAGCACTAACAAAAGCTTGTGAAAAGTAGAAACATAGCTTGGCATGCTAACAAAAGGGTCCGCCTCCTGGAAAACAATGCCCCGTTTAACACTCGAATATTGGCCAAACAGATGCACGGCTCTGGATATGAAATCCGTCATAGTTCACGTTTTCTCTTGATTGCACACCTGCTTCATTCCATCTCTTCCCAACAATGTAGTCATTTTCTAGGAGCAAGTACTTTTGCGATGTGGCCACGCTGCTTTCTGAGGTGTTGTCATGGATTTTGGACCACTACACCTTACTTCACGTTCGGACCTATAACTCAGCAACGGTGACAAGTTATGAACTGTACGTTATCACATGAACTACATAGGTACGCAGGATTACACATGTAAATTTTCATCGCTCTACGGTATGTGAAAGTGGGTCAGGATGAAAGTTTCTCGCGCATCGCTCGTTAACCGGCATTTAAAAAGAAAAATGACACGTGCAAATTACTCAGAAACTATTGATTTGCGACTCCCATTTCATAGGGATGAAAACGTTCCAAAGTACTTGTAGAATATTTCCTTGCAAGGAATGCATCGAATTACCATCACCCCGTAGACAGAAAGATAGATAGATAGTAGATTTCTGCAGAGTTCAATTCTGAATCTTGAGTTCCGTGCTTTTTCTCCTCTCTTGCTTTCTTAAAAGGATGTTTTAATGTCGTTGCTCGTATAGTCATAGAAGCGAGATATACGTGTTAGTCTTTGTCTAAATCATCATAAGAAGGCTTAATTCTTTCGGCTGAAATATTTTGATTAAGATTTCGGAAAGCGTCTGGTAATTAAAGTTTATACCTAGATACTATATATAATGTCTCGCTTTTACAGTATGACACTACCAATATTCAAATATATTATCTTTATTTAAAATGTAATTTTATCCTCTGTCTATTCAGACAAATAATTCAACATAGCATTTTTGTTATTTGGTTTCAGTTATAGAATTACGAAAAGTAATTTCTATGTTTATGGTTCAAAGTTATATTTTAGTTTCAACTTAAGACGTCCATTCTTTCTTAATTTTTCTTTTCTTTCTTTTCCTTTACCTTTCCTGCCTTCTTTAATGTAATTTTAAAGAATACGTTCTATCTATCTACAGCATTTCTGGTTTTCCATTGCGTATAGACTAAACATTTTAGTTAAAATCCTTTGTCTTATTTCGTTCATTTCGAGGTCCCAAATATTTCTGTAACCCATACTATATTGAACTTTTCACTTTCTTTAACACATAATTTCAAACTCAGAGGGATTAGGTGTATATGGTTTACAAGTGGCATCTGTTGCGGAAACCGAAAATAAAATTAATAATACGATGTTGATAGACTTGACGAGGAGTTTCGAGTAATACGATGAAAATAAACGTTAGATAGATAAAGGCCACCGTGACGGATATGAAATAGTCGCTATCAAATATAGAAGGAAGAAGGGCAAAAGTAGAACAGCTGAACAGTTTTCAGTACCTGGGGAGTATTGGCGAAGTGAAAACAAAGTACACACCTGAAATAGAAACAAGGATTGGAATAGAGAAAGATGCATTTAAGTAGAAGAGAAGTCCGTTTTGTGGCTCTTTGAAAGAGTTCAAGAAAGAAAGTGTTTCATTGAAGGGTTGTAGAGAAAACATGGATGTTATGCAAAAGTTAACAAAATATACTGCACTTTCGTTATGTGGATGAAAAGAAGAATGGAAGAATGAGCTGTATCAAACGGAAAACCAATGAGTAAAGTGTTAATCGGAAACTGGAGTAAAATAGGAAAGAAAAGAACAATTTTTGATGTAATTAAAGGGAAGAAAGAACTGATTGAGACATTGACCGACGAGAAATTCTATCATGAGGTTCATAATTGAAGGTGCTGTAGGGATAGAGGAGTAAAGGCGCAAGAAGCCACAGTTGGTGGAAAGTGAAACAGAAAAGAGTTGTTTCATGATGAAAGGGATTATATGAGAGCCGTGATGCATAGAATCTTACCAGTTTAGGTTAAGTGGTATGTCAACAATGATAGAATACATTTGATGTATGCGGAAGCACGATTGTCTTAGTGATAGAGCGTTCACTTTTTGTGCGAGGAGTTCCTGCTTGAATCTCAGTTCATACGACTTTGTGGCTGACAATATCATGTCCATGAATTTCCTCGTGGTTCTTCCATTTCCTCCCACATTTTCAGTTCACCAATTCTTTCATAAACATTCACTTTCAATAATCATCCATCTTCTTTACGAATTAGCCTGAAGGGCATAGTCGTGGGACATTAAACGAGAAAATCTATTTCATTCAATGCGAGTAACTATACGTTGTTGAAACTCTTCAGCATGATCGGCTTTGTTTCAAAATTCCTTTCTCTTCTTTTCCGAAGTAATTACGTTTCTGACCCATAAAGACTTAATAAATGATTTCTTTACCACCTTAAATATGTCCGTTGACGTTAATATTCCTTTTCATTTCCACAATAACTTTATTTAGAAGTATTAATGTATAAATAAAAATGTGCGTATGTTGTAATTATAACAAAAGGTCCATCATTTATCATTTATTCACTCATTTGTTGAGAGTTATGTAGAAAGACTTTAATGGTCTGATTTCAAAATGAATTTCTTCTTAAAATTTCTCAGAAATTACACGAAAGAAAATAAAATATCTTAGGAAATGATGGTAAATAAATGATGCAGGAAATTTTGAGAAAACCATTCGTAATTTACGACAATACGGAATAAACAAACTAAGAATTCACAAGAATGAGGGAGTATAAGACTTGAAAATCAAAAGATATTCAGAGATTTAAATATGTCTGAAGAATGAACAACCAAAACATCGCATAAAATACAAAGAATACGGAAAGAACTATTTCTTTGCAGAGGTCAGACAAGAAAAATTGTATTCATTTGTAAATATTCTTCCATTTTAATTAAAATTAAGTTAAAGAATTCCTACCTCTTTTATGATGTAGATTTGTTTTCTATGGAGTAAAATGTATGTATTTGTGCAAAATTTGAAATGACATTAAAATACTGAGTCACAGAATAGCAAGAGCACAGGTATATTTTTCTTCCTTCCTTCAAAAGTTCTTGCAATCATTCTCCTTACGGCATTTTACTGTAAACTCCAATGCAATAACTACGCCTTCTGTATAATAATCGGTACAATACTCAAACTGGAGTAGTTGCTCGCTGTGTATACACTTGTATAGTTCTTTCTGTTCTTTCTGAACAAAACCACATCATTAGAACTTCTTTTCGTTCTTTTATTTATTTCCTTTTTGCTGTTCTTCAAGCTTTGCCTTCTTATGTCCGTTTAATCCTTTATGGAGTCTCTGCTTTTCTTCCTCCTCTGTCTCTCTTCTAGTCTTTAATTTTAATGTTGGACTGCTTTGCATGCGTTTGCATTATTTTTCTTAGAAAATGCTTTTAGTTTTTGTGTAGACACATTTATAAAAGAAATGTTCATTCATAAGAGACTATGTCTAAAAGAAAAGCCAAAAGTAACACAGACAAAGAAGTAATAATGGTAAATTTTATTGCACTTCTGTACTCTTATTCATTTACAGTGACATTTAATTATTTATTTATTTAGAATATTCGTCACGGATAGGGAAAATCAAACAATACTAAATACAATCAACGCCAACGACTAAACAGTGCATATTTTCCTCATATACAACATATAAATGAGATATCCCAGGAGAGTAAAACTTTATCAACTCCATCAGATGAGCAACGAACAGCATACTCCCTAACACTGTAAACCATAAAAAGTTTTCTCAATTTTCTCAAATACTACACATGAGAATTTATCGTGAACAATTTGTTCAGCTCATATGTATTTTTTCAAACTTTGGACAATATTAATGCAACTAACTAAATCTATGGCCTATAGAACCCGGAGGTTCAATGCCGCGTTCACAGTTGCTCTCCAGTAACTTCAGTCTTTAGCTAACTGGATTCAGTTTCTACTTTGTATTACTGTCTCTGCGAGATCAATCTTAGTATTGTCCTCCTATCTGCCCCTAAATCTTCCTAATGGTCGTTTTAAGATTGGCGTTCCAGTTAAGACTTTGAAAGCGTTCCTAGTCTCTTCCATTCTGGCTACACGACCTGCTCACCTGAGCATCCTAGATTTGATGACCCTAACGATTCCGACACCCTCCATTCCCGTTCCTCTTGGGTGGGAATATTCGTCTCAGAATCTTGTTTTCAAATACTTTCAGTCTACGTTCTCCCCTCAGAATAAGCGACCATGTTTCGCAACAACACAGAACAACAGGCATGATTATCATTTTATATATTTTAACCTTCAAATTCCTCGACAAAATTCGCAACGACAAGTGATTTTAAATTGAATAATAACACGAATTCCCTGCTTTTAGTCGACATTTCATTTCTTCGTTAATATGGTTTTGGTCTGTCAATATTGATCCTAGAGACTTAAAAGTGCTCACTTTATGAAAAAATAATATTTGATATCTTAACCAATCCAAAATTTGCCAGATTAATAGTATAACAAAAATTGAAGTTCAACAGTTAATCATAATATTAGATTATATCTCATTAACTATACAGTATACTGTCATCTTGTTAGTGTCAAAATGGAAAGCTTTATTAATGTGTACTTCAGTGTCGTTATCACCTTAATAGATGGCGCGGTTACCGTATAGCATCAATTTTCAACTTTACACAAAATATTCATTTTTCTCGATTTTATCGAAAACTATACATAAGAATTTATAGTCACCGATATTATTTTGATTAACTCAATTAAAGCTATCGATGGTATGTCTCATCTTTGAATTTTTTATTTATTTATTTATTTATTTATTTATTTATTATTGTTAAAAGTTAATAATGCTGTAAAATGTATTTATTTGTTTATTTACAGAGACGTAGCAATTCAATAAATATTGCTGTGTTCTTAATTGCATATTTATCAGCTTTAACTTCTTAACAAGGGTGTAGCCACAGGGAACAAATGACGGTTCACCTCCTTCCCAAACTTGGCCTCAAATGAGGTTTATCTGTCTATGTATTGCTAAAATTGTATAATACTTAGGACAAATGTTTATACTATGCACAGTTTGAAACAAAAATATTTCTTTAATAAATCACATCATGAAGTCAAAACAATTAAATCAATCTAAATTAATCATACGTTTCATTTTTCATTAAGTGCTTATGTTCGCCTCCCCCTGAGCAAATTCTAATTACGCCAGTACAGGAGTACAATTAACATTATATTGTAAAGAGTAGAATTTAATGAGAAATAAACATACTGACAAAGAAATTGGTTTATGATTCATAAGCCTAATTAAACTCGGCAATCAAGTAAACTAGTATAATATAATCATATTAAACAAAGATTGAATATTCTATTGAGCACAAGATGGTAAACCAACTTAAAGCACTTGTATGTCCGTTTTAAATAATTTTAATCTGTAACTTAACAATTAAGTCGGTAACTATCGTTTTATGCGGATAAAAATGCAAGTTAATCTAGAGGGTGCTAGGTAGGCGACAAACCAAAATAGCCCATGTACGGAAGAAATTCTTATCTCTGATGTAAGTTCAGTTCAATGTTTAATCTCTGTGAGTCAAGTACGCTCTGTGTATAGGCGAGGAAACAACAGTTTGTGTTTCCAGTACAAAATAACCCGACTATTAGTGCTGGAAGCAAATTAATTATGCCAGGGAAAAAATCGCGACAAAATTCGATTGATTAGCTGAAAGTGTACCGATGATTTTTTTACTACTTACAAGTTAGCCCTATTTACGCAAAGACAGAGCTATAAAATAATATGGTTCTGATATTTCTAATTTTATGTCCTTATGCAACACCACGAATATTGGACATTCCGAGGCCTTGTACTTACAGTTTGTTTTAAACTAGGACTACGACTAGCTATGAAACTACGGCGTAGGCCAGAAATCTATCAAATACATTTGTTTATCAAAAGTTGAATCGCGTAGAGTTCAAGGTAGAAAATTGTTAATTTTGTTCATTTCAACATAGAGTTACATTTGTTTCTAACTAAGCGTTCTGCTGCTAAGGCAATTTCTAACTCATTTACCTAGAGCAGTGGTCCCCAACCTAATTCCTATCACGACTCCCATTTTATCACATCCTCTTGCCAGCAACTTCCCTTATAATTTCTGGTTTGTAATAAGCTGGTATGGGATTTTTAATATATACCTACTGAGGAAATCTCACGATATCAATCTATTTCTATAATAGTAGAATCCATTTCTTGTATATAGTGGATACAGTAACTTCCCTAAAAGCGAATAGATTAAAACCAAATTTGGTCAGGTCATTCATATTACAAATATCGAATTCGATTCGTCACACTGTTTTAAAGTGGGGGTCGTTTGAAAATTTTAAAACTTCATAACTTTGTTGTGAATTTGGTACATTGTTGTGTATATGTTCAATATTACCAAAAACTGTTAAAAGCAACTTCTTTATATTTTAGGAAACAAACTAAATCCCATACCAGAAATCTATATTCGTTGTGGCCAGCTTGCTGAAAAAAAAAACTTCGCTCATACATGCATACGTGTGCAATTCTGCAAAGAACAACAAAGGATTCTGAACAAACATAATCCCTTTTATTGCCGACAGATTTTTTTTTTTAAATAAAATATTGTTTTGTTATAAGGTTTCACATTCCAAGATTAAAGAACAAGTTGAGAACGACATTGAAAGAAATAAGTTATGATAAAGAAGACATTAAAACAAAAAAAAACTCCTACTCAACTGAATTAGCAACTTTCAGTATTTTGAAACCACAAAATTATATGCATATTTCAAATGTTTCCAATAAATGTTTCCATTGTTGATTTATCAACAAACGCAATACAGCAATTTGCAACAAACGAAACACAGATATTTCATTCGCTTTCAATTTTAATTGTATTTCAATATGTAGGTTTTGTTGTATTTGTACTTTTCTGGTATTTCAAAATTGCAGTTCTCATTAGTTTCATATCGTACCTCTTTCATTTAAATTGATTTTTAAACAACTCTGCACCCATTGAAAATGTTTAGTAAACATATTTTTTACTGTTCTTAACAGTATGTATAAAAATAAAAAATATGCCTATCAGAACAAAATTCAAAATAATATTTAAAAATATTTTCGGGTATTAGATTCTAATTAAAGTTATCTCTTCCATTTATCTCCGTGACTCCCATGAAAGCCTCTCGCGATTCCCCTAGGGATCACGACCCCCAGGATGAGAAACGCTGACTAGAGCAATATTTGTTTGAACTGAATGCATTATGACGTCACAATTTGCTTCTCCGCTTCTCAGCAAACTACACGGAGAGGGAAAGGAGCTGTCAGTAACCTGTGACGATAAATAAAACAGTAGTGGCAGGTAATCAAGATGGCGTAGTCCATTGTTGTTCAGGCAGAGTAATCGTGTATTCATACACTGGCAACTCCTTATTCTATTATTGTACCGTATCGTCTTCTCTTCTTTCGTGTTTGTGTTATTTTTGTTTTTCTAGTATTGTAAATCTACGCTCCTATATCATACATAAGCTAGTTGTAAATTCCCGATCAACGGTAACTAGGTGAGAAATAAGCCAATATTTAGGGTGGTCAGTTTCTTTTACCTCGAATTCTATAATATAACTAAAAGAACTAGAAATTAGGGATGAAAGAAATTGACAATTAGGATTCGATATTGCCATGTACAGAAATCTAGAAATAAATCTTCAAGAATAAAAGACAAAAGTAACGTTGGATCAGTGGGGACTAATTCTTTGAAAAAAAAATAACAGTACTTTGCAATATTGTAAACTCCCTGTACTTCCTCTACATTTTAATTTACACTATCATATTAATTGTTGTTCTTCAATTTCATATTTTAATGTATGATTGTTAGGTACGATGTGAACTGTGTTTGACTGATCCAACGTTACCTATGAAATTAGTATTCCAAGAACATTTCTGAGTATATTTAGTTTGATTCTATATTATTCTTAGAGAAAGCATCCCGTCATTTAATTTTTTTTAAAATTTTAATAAACATATCCGTATTATATGAAAGTGGTTTCCACTTTATACTAGTAGAATTAGACTTGATTTTGAGCTTAACGTCAATTCTTTAGCGAGGATACATAAGACGTGGACCTAGAGCTTAACATGAAATCTGAATGCCGAGAATCGAACCTTGGTCTCTTCTTACTACAAAGGCGCGTGAGCTAACCGTTTAGCCATAGGAGAGCTAGTACTAGTAGAAAAATGACTGCTTGTGGCGTATTGAAAAAATAAGACACACGAGGACAAAAAAAAAACAAACTAGATGATGTTTCACACAAACAAACCCAGTGATGGAATTAACCCTGATATTTGTATATTCAGGATTATATCACTGATAGTAAGACAAAGAAAGATAAACGATCTTTCCAGTGATGAAACAGAACGCAATCGACACATTTTAGTTAGAGACAAATGAACAGAATGGAGAAAAGAAACAGATTTGTAATGGTTACGTAACAATCTAACGTAAATAGGTTTTATTGGATTTCAGTCCCGGATGCAGAACCGGTTTTTCGGCAAAATGAGTCTGGACATGGAAGAACAAGAGATAGTTACTGACGATAATGAAAAAGAAGCGAAGATAATTTTACTGAACTTCTTGTTCAAGAACCGAAACCATTTTTTGGGGCGGGGGGGGGGTGCATCCGTTATTGGAGCTGATACTGTAAAAAAAAAAAAAATCGTTGCTGTAGATGATTTCCTGAATTACGATTTAACAACTGCTCGACATCATTTGCAACTTGTAACAACCTTCAGCTCAACAATGTTTGCGAATAATAACGATGAAACAATTTTAAAACAATACGATGTAACTTCGGCTTACGGTTTAGTGAATGGAACTAAATGCCAAAATGTAAACTGTTTTTGCGAACAGAAGTGATACTTCGATATGTATTTCGGTTTTATTCCTGAGGCACCCTGAATTACGATTTCCGGTTCCACGAACCGATATGTTGAATTTTATTTCAGTTCTCTGCTCGAAGCATGCCGAACCGAAACATTTCTTTAGGATTCAGAAATGTTTTGGATGTCGTTATACCATAACTGGAATCCTGGACCCCTGCAACCCTGGAAATAAGTGCGATATCATCCCCATTCTTATAATATCGTTAGTTTTCGGATACCGACAGTAGTTCTCACACAAATAACATTCATACAGTGCCAGAAACTTAGAGTTGCTTTTCCAAATCTATGCTAAACCAGTTAACGAAAACATACTGTATCTTACGAGGGGATCTTAGAGGAAAATTCGTACGATATAGAACATACTAACATATATTTACTGTTATCATTCGTATCATATAACATTACTATTAATTTCCTGTAACTCTTGTCATAATTAGGGAGAAAATAATTATAGATTAGTAAGTTTGGTTTCCTACTTAGAAGAACTGCTGTCAATGGGCGCAACAAACACAAAGTACCACTGATGACAGTTTTTGTGACATTGCTCGGTTTGTTTTAATATATTATTATTATACAATACTTACTGTGCGTTATGAACAAATGAATTATAGTGTAAGTCCATGGATTGAATATGGGAATGATACCGGATAGGGAACAGGTGAATGAGTAAGTAAACAGCTGACTTTTTTTTTCTTAGATGGATGAGTGGTTAAGTGGTTGCATAGACTGATGGGTAAGTGGGTGGCTGTGAACACAAAATATCTTAGTGTTCGTCATGGATCTATTTTCCGAGAAAAAAAAATGTTGGGCTATGCCTAGTTGGTAACGGAGTTTTTTTCCTCAACATCACCACCCACCCTTGCCCCTCAATGTCTAAACCAAGCAACGGAAAACACGACCCCGTTACTATAGCAACCAGAAGAGCCATCAATCATCAGACTCTGTAGAGGCGCCACCATCGATGTAGGAGACCCAGCATGTCACAGAAACTTTAAAAAAAACTAAAAGAAAAAGGAACACAAGGGGATGGGTAGGTGGGAAGTACTATTTCGTAGAGTAGCTTGGTTGGATGGATGCAAGGAAGGAAGTAGAGCAAAGTAGGGAAATGCGCTACAACAACCACTAAGTTCCAAGTGCATAACGCTTATTTTTCAAAATAGTATTTTCCACTTTTTTCCTTTTTAGTTTTTTTCCTCTCGCCCTTTTGCGGTCACAGTTGGAGGTTAAAAGAAGCAAGTCTTTTTGAAAGCTCAATCTAGTAAACATTAACATGAAATCCTATTTTTCCTATGCATACATATCATGGGTGTTACAAGAAAGAATGAGATTTAACTCTCTCTCTCCATCTTTTTCTGTCATCCACACACACACACACAATTACACACACATGAAAAGAAAAGGAGAGAGTTGATGTATACTAAGCTAGAGTGTGATACCTTCACTTACTAAGTGGGCATATACAGTGACGCCGATACTCGTCCAAAGGTAAATGACGCACCCAGTATACTCTCCTGATATGTCTCCACTGAAGCAAAATCTATGCACTTTTCTACTTTCTCAATATATGTACTCTTTAATAACTTCCTCGCTCATCGGTCAGTCTTAATTTAAAGTATTGTCCTTCTAAGATTACAGACTTTGTACAATTTTATACTTGCAAACTCGAAAAATTTCATTTTTAAGATGATTGGTTTACCAACCAGAATTCTTTTATATATTTGCCCTGCCTGTCCGTGTATCCGTCCGGCAGACAAATATATTAGGGACTACCTGATAGACTACTATTAATTTTAGTCAGGATGCAGAGGGCCAAAAGTTCAGAATAAAGTTCGTTGATGGAGGTGATGTATCCACTGGGAGCGGAGAGATTAAACCATTTCCGCTTTTATTGTTAGTCACCATTGAACGAAACTAGCAACATATAGTGAGAAGCGGTTTCTTTCATCGATAGGTATCCCAAAGAATATAGTCCATTTCTATTCTTACTGTCTATTAAAACTGGACGTGATACATACCTACTACAACTTTCGGTTTCAATATTGATCTATCTAGAGTGAAAAGGATAATAGAGGAAAAGAAAGCTCGATTTTAGTGTTCTAAGAATACGTACCATGTTCTGTCTTAAAATTCTATTCAAACCGGAAGTGACAGAGATCAACAATTTCCGGATTTAACGTTGATCGCTATAGAGCAACAATGATAACAGATAAGGAATATCGGTTTTCTGCCATCAATTAAGCGTCTTAAGGATATATTCCATGTCCATTCTCTCTACCTCTACAAAAGCTCTTGAATCTACTAATCACGCCATACAAACCAAACTCCTCCACGTGGTGTACTCGTACAAACCTGCCTGTAATTTTCACAAGGGTTGCCCACGATACGAGGAGAGAGAGAATTTTCGCGAAGATTAACGAAACGAGATACGGTTCCTCCAATAGACACAGATACACTTCCCAAGACGGTATCTTTTCCAGACGAAACAATTTCAACTCTTGTCTGTGTGTAACCCTAATACCTTCTCCTTAAACTTTCAATGATGTTCATTGCTCCACAATCCCATCCCAGACATGTGTTGTATTTTCTGTTTACGCGTATGTCCATGCTAAAATATATATAATTATTTCTACTCATGTGTGTTCACGTGATCAGTGCATGACTAAGGCACACTATTTAAGATGTTGGCCCAGTATCGTGAGACAATAGGGGATATTTTGATATAAGTAATGAGCTCCTATCAATCAAGGGCGCCGATCCTGGGGGCCGGGGCTCCCAAAATTCATGTGGGCTCCCTATTGTATTTATGAATATACAATATTTGGCATAATTTGAGTGCAATTTGTCTTAAAATCCTCATATATATATATATATATATATACCTTCTGCATCTGAATACCCCCCCCCAAATTTATACAGAAATCGGCGCCCTTGCTATTATTTACAAAATGGAAAATAACCAACATGTCAACAAATCATCAAACAGAAACTCGCGGCAAATTATAGCCTTTGCGAGTTCTAAAACCAGGGACTTTCCCTTAGTATAAATGATTTTTTTCATGGCACTTGCTGAGATATAGAAAGGATTACCATGTAAGAAGGATTATTTTGGACCAAGTATATGTCTTTCAGAGTGAAGGACCTATTTATTTCTTAGATATAAAAAAAAACAACTCATGTGATATTACTTCAAGTCAGATCTTGATGTATAAATGAAAATAAAACTTCCACATACCGCAATGAAACTCAATACAATATAATTTATTACGAACCACAAATATGAAATAAACAAAGAACACAAACAGTCACCTGAATACTACCACTATTTAGATATTAATGTATACTTTTCAAGTACTTGATAAAGTAGCTGTCTAAATGTCACCATTGTGAAGCTAACTATACTTCTTACACAGCAGGAAGAGTCAAATGTGTACCATAGAAGTGCGAGAAAAATATCCAAATAATTGAATGATTGTTCCTTAAGTTGATACAAGTTATCTCAGAACGACCAGCAAGTGCGCCATCATTTCTGTGTAGAGTTGTCACAGGTGATAAATAAAATCTCGCTTTACCATCACCAACCTGAAAGTGAGCAGGGAATGGAGCCATAGCTCGTTGCCCAAATCCAAAGCATGTGCCAAACCGTCGGCAGAAATTTACTCATTTCCTTCTTGGATAAAAATGAGGTAATTTTGAAACATTACAGCGAAAAGAGAACAAATAACCAGTGTTTCATAAACAGATTTGCTTCAAAATCACCTTCGTCCTGCAATCACAACAAAACGAGGAGGAAGTTTGACTATGTATTTTCTTGCTTCACGACTGCTTTACTCAAGAAGAGAAGAACAGGTACCATCTTCTATCTCTCTTAGCTCTCTATTCAAACTTGAAGTGGCAGAAATCAATCATTTTCGGTTTTAACGTTGATCGCTATAAAGAAGAAACGGTAATACATAGCGAGAAGCGGTTTTCCGAAATCAATTTATAGTTCTATGAATAAGTACCATATTCTCTTTTATCTCTACATTCAAACCAATAATGGTAGGAATCAACCAGTTTAACACTTCTTCACACAAAGTTTCAAGACCTGAAGAACTTCTCTGTTTTATAATACCATTAAATCAAGAGTAGAAAATCGGACAAATCAGTGAAAAGTACAGAGAATGGAAACTGTTTAGAGTAATATAGGTTACAAACAACATTTACATCGTTTACAACGTTTACTCTCAAAATTTATCTTTTATATAATGGAAACTCGTCAAAACGAAAGTATTGAAATAAACTTGTGTTTCCTTAGTAGATTGTAATAATGAGAAAGTACTCACTACGTGTGATTTTTTTTCATTATTAAGAACAAGCGTATACACTAGGAAGTAAGTTCAGTTCCATACTGTGAGAATTGAACATTTGAAACCAGAAGTAGTTGCTCTATGACTTCCATTTGCAACAGAGGGCTGCGATCAGAGATGGAACCTGCTTTTTGGATCCTAAATCCATTTCCTCTTCTCTTTATTTTTTTAAAAACGTTTCTCGGCCTTTCTTACAACAGGAAAAAATACTGAAAGTTGAAGTTTTCAGTAGAACTGAGATGAATCTTATTCTTCGGATGCTGAATCAATATCAAAAAGATCTTTTCTCCCTGTCCGTTACTGTACTTCCTCTATAGGAATCAATATTAAAACCGGAAATTGTAGTGGATTTCTATCACTTCCGGTGTTTGTAGTAAGATAACGATAAAGACAGAATCTATTCTTGGAGATTACCGCTTCTCGCTCAACGTTTAACTGAGAACTAGTCTGTTCCTGCCACTTTGGTTTCAAAGATGGTTAAGGAAGAACATATTCTCCTGACGCTGAACTGATTTTTTAAAAAAAAGCGCATCTAGCTCTCTGAGTAATAGCTTCTACCCTGATTCCTGTCAACAGATAGATAGACGAAGGGACATAACTCTCTATAAGACTTTGTATACTTACACATAGCACAGTTTGGAAGCAGAGCCGGGTTTAGGTTTGGTGAGACCCTAAGATATGGAAAGTAATGCAGGTCCTTTATATGTTCAGCTCTCATTTGTCTATGACAAATTAACTGCACTACAATCTTTCAACTGTATGGTACATGTTACCATGCAACAAATCCATGCAGAAAGTATACATTCTATATTCAGATATGAACAAACTAGTAATGTATATTAAGAAAAAGGCTAGCAAGAGAGGCCCCAAACTTACATCGTAGGAGCAGAATACAAAACGCTGTTATTGTAAGGCTAGAAAGGTTTTATTGAATTTGTTTTCACCTTGTAGTTTCGAAAGGACATTCAGTTATCTTTCCTTTAATTTTATAGGCCCCTGAGAGAGATAGAGAGGATCCCTACGGTAAAGCTTCTTTATCTTATACGTTAATCCGGCACTGTTTGGAAGTCTAAAATAATAAGAACAGGATTATGGATTTTGATATACCCACTTACAAAATTTCGGGTTCCCTCTTCATACTGTAAAGTTTTAAGACCAACAACGAAGAAAATGTTAGTAGCTTGATTGGTTCTGAATTGTACTCCAGTTGTCAGGAAAACTCACGCAAAAGAGTGGGAGCTTTTTTCTCTCTCTCCAAGTCAGCACACGTTATTAGAAAACCATATCATGTCATTTTAACACAGACGAAAAAAAAATGAACATCTTGCTGCTCTCTGTTCATTTGCGGTCTAACCCATAAAGTGTAACTTGGGTGCGGTTTTCGTCGAATCAATAAAGCTGGTTGCAATTTCCGTCTTTAATGGATAACCAACTGTTTACTACGCTGAACTAGTCATTCAAATACAATAGTATGTCATGTGGGAGTAACTTTCAAACTTGAAATTCAACCACGCATCTAAAATTAAATAATTTAAGAAAAAAGTGTGCCTTTTGTTTCAGAATCCTCGAACACTTTCCACTTATTAAATGTTGTATAATTGCATCTCATCTTAATGGATAATGGTAACTCTAACGGTAGATGTCCATATTCTATACACGTAAATGAGTTGACATTAGATTTTTTTAAGATTAAAAGGTAAAATATTTTTTCGAGGTTAAGTTCTTCAGTTAAAACTCGAAAGATATTGGTGACGTTAAAACTTCACATACCTGGAATATGATACAGTATATAAAAACTGTCGTCGTTTAAGCTAATGTTAAACAAATGTTCGTCCCAGAGCTTAAAAACATTTCTCGTTATATCTAAAAAAAATGGTGAGATTAAAATCTCGTATACTTGTGGTATGAGGGAGTATATAATTCTGGCCACTTCAACTACCATGTAAAGAGTTTTGTCTTTTAAGGTAGAACTAAAAGATGGTACACGGGAGTTTCGACTTTCTATTATTTTTTATTATAAAGTTTTCCTCTTGTATACAATAAGCATTACAAATATGTTCCTCTAATTGTGGTTTGTTGGTGAAATTATAGGACCCAACGACCACGCGTCTTAGGGCTTGTTGGATGGATTCCTCTCAGCGACCAATTATCTTTCAAGGAGAAAGCAGACTTCGGGGCCATTTTTTGCAAGTTGATAGTGCACATTTAAAGTGTTCACATTATAAACTGGAAGAGCGCAATGGCCTAATATAGCGGAGAAAAAGCGTCTTAAAGTTCCCGACTCAACGCATATATCGTACGATGAGCGAAGTTATCAAGTAACGCCGTGGTAGAGTCAGTAGCAGCTATGACTCATGTGCCAAAGGTCCACGGTTCGACTCCCGCTGGAGTCAAATTCTTTTTTTTACTTCAACCATTAAAGTACCCATTTGTAGCTACAAGTAAAATGTTAATTCACCATATGTTTATAATTAATTAAAACAATAGAAATATTCAAATCAGTTGTAAAATCTTTCAATGTTCTGTGTTAACTAGCAACTATTTCGTAAATATATTGATATCACGAGTTATATTAAGGTTATCACGGGCGTTGTGTAAAAATGTTACTGTAGCTTTGTGTCTACATCTGTTGACAGTGTGAGAATTACAAGGGGGATAAGAAGGAAATCCCCTTTTGCAAATACTGGATGTTGCTATAACCAAAGGAGATTTTCCCCTTAGTTCCCTTGTAATCAGCGGCGCAAATCTGTCTTCAACATTGGGGCAGACGGGTAAGACCGTTTCCATATTTTTTAAAGCGATGTTCAAAATATTTATGAAGTCGAAAAACAATTGTGGAATATCAGGGGAGCAGAGTTGTCTTCAACAATGGGAGGCGGGCAGATTTGAGTAAAAAAAGAAGTTGACTCCAGCGGGAATCCAAAGCGGAACCCTTGGGCCGTGAGTCACAGAGGCTACTGATTCTGCCACGCCGTCACTTGATAACTTTGCGCATCGTACGATATATACGTCGAGTAAAAAACTTTAAGACGCTTTTTCTCCACTATATTAGATTATTGCACTCTCCCAGTTTGTAATATGAACACTTTAAATGTGCACTATCACCTTGCAAAAAAATGGTCCCGAAGTTCATTTACCAAAGTGTGTTTTCAATGACCGAGTGTGTTACAGAGTTGGTGGTAGGTGTCTCTCAATGGCCATGCGTCTTAGAGAGGAGGTTAAGGAACTCTCAATGTCCAGGCGTTTAAGACAGAGGTTAAGGTGCTCTCAATGACGAGGCGTCTTTAAGAGTTGGTGGTTTGATCAACCGGGCTAGATGGATGTCTTCCGTGGTGTCCTGTCTCCTTTTATGTAGAAATGTTGCTGACTGTTTGAATCTTTGTTACTTGTCGATCGTTGGCGACGGTGGACGACTCCTTTTTAGTGGTTGTCGTCTGAGGAGTGTTTACATCTAGCACGTGATGTAGAAACACGTGGAACCTTACAACCGGCATAGTTTATCCATAAATATAAATTTCGTATAATCTTATTTCCTGTCTTTACCAGAGTTTATTTTTATTTTCATACCGGTATAATTTACATGATATTTACTTATTCAGGCAGTGTTGGTGTTATTCTAGTTATTTACCGCACAGTAAGTCCTTCTTAACGTAAAGAAACCAGAAAGAACATGATGAGGAAGCAGGCGAAACCTACATGACATTAGCAACTTAAAAATTTCCAAACTATAATTAAATTTGTCATCATCATTCTCATTAAAATCCAGTATAAACATAATTGGTTAATACAATTGAATACCATCTTTGGACCTATAAAGTTGGAAAACTCCCATGGCACTGTAAAATTTGAAATCAATAAACGTAGTATAGAAGAATATCAACTCTTATTGTAATTTTCTGAGAATTACGAGACACTAAGGCTTCAATCGAGTGTTGAATTCCAAGTTGAGAGTGCTAAATCTTTCTAATATCTCAAAATAATTAGTCACAGAATCGACCGAGATGTAAAGGCAAAGGATGTAACGAAGAGAATAGAATTCAATTTTATTAAATGCTGAAGAAAGAACTAATGCTAATGTCACTGGTAAAAAAAAATGTTCACAATTGGATACATTTCTAATTGCGCTTTTTTAAATACTAATTTGAGGATGTTGAATCCAATGAAACTACCTTTAATCATATCCGTCCATAGGATCATGAGAAAAATGTCAAATTTAGGATATCATCATCATCATCGGTATTCTGCCATTATTGGCAGATCACTTGCCGTAACTGAGAAGCTTCCATGCTCCACGGTCTTCTGCTAAGTTCTTCGTTTTCACGTACGATATCTCTGTTTTGATATAACCCATTAATTCCGGTACTCTTTTTCCCCTCCTCCTCTTTCCTACCACCATACCTTCTAGCATGATCCCTTATGATATAGTTCCTTCTTAGTCAATGTCCTACCAGTTTCTCTTCTTCCTCTTAATAATATCTAAAACTGTTTTTTTTCTCCCCTACCATTTCTAGGACCCTCTCATTTGTTTTTCCACTCGACCCAGCTAATTCTCTCCATTCTTCTCCATACCCACATTTCGAAAACTTCCAGTCGTTTCTCACCATTTTTGTGTAATGACCATGTTTCTGATCCATACAGTATAATACTCTACACGAAGCATTTTATGAGTATTTTTCTCAACTCTTTATTCAAAGGTCCCACAAAATAGTCTAAATAATTTACGATATAAATAAATATCCCAAATTATAAGCCATTTTTCTAGTGACCCCATGGATGAATATGTTTTAATATAGTTTAGTTGGATTCAACATACCTAAATTAGTACAAAAACACAATTAGACCCAATGCATACAAGTATGGATACTTTTACCGTTGATTTGAGCGGTAGTTTAAAAACTCGATATTTAAGATCATTTTTCTCGTAACTCCATGGATGAATATTGTAAAATTACCGAAACTGATGATAAATTGACCAGTCGAAACTGACGTCGACTGAGACGTTACATAGAGTTTTATACCTTCTCCCGTGCGGCGGTGGGACTGGTGTTCCTTTTCTGTCACATGACTTGACGATGACGATGATGCGTGTCGTCTGTTTCTTGTAGTTGAAGAGCACGCGGTATTGTTTGCAAACTAAAAGCAAATGTTGGTATTTACAAATACAGACCACTAGTAGGAGATTACACTATGTTTAGAAATACATAGTTTCATTGAATTCACCGTCCTTAAATTTGAATGAAAAGCGGAATTAAAAGTTTATCCAAGCATGGACACTAATTACTAGTAGCATTCGTGTTCGTTCTGTAATACAACTAACTACACTAGACTCTCGGTAATCCGGCCATTCCTGGCACATATGGTGCCGGATAAGCGGAAGTGCCGGATTATTGAGTGTCTGACATTTATTTGACTTTTCTTAACTCACTATGCATTTGTGTTGAGTACTGTCGAATAACATCTTCTTTCTTTTTGATGTCATAAAAGTTGCTCGTCCAACATTGAACTTAGCAGCAATGGGTTTCTGAGAAGAACTTCGATTTAACTTATCTAAAATTTCGAGTTTCTGCTTGAGGTCTAGTATAACGTCTTTCCTTTTAAAAGACATGATTCCGAACTGTAAAGAATGCTACAATTTTGAATATGTACAGTATATAAAGCATTGTTTAACTAAGTATTGTTGCGCATGCGCACGATAATTCATTGTGCACGTGTTTTTGGTTGGATGTGCGCCGGATTATTCAGAGGCTGGATTAGGACTATTGAGGGTCGGATTAGCGAGAGTCTAGTGTATTTTCAACACAATGGCTGTAAAAATGCGACGAAATTTGAAACAACCTTCAAATGTAATACGCACAGTGGCATTTACATTGTAGTTTCGTAGCAGCTATTGTAACAGTTCAGACTCAGTTCCATGCGACACAGTAAATAGAGTTCGACTTACCGAGGTCTCTGGTATGAAAATACATGTTGGACAAGTGGCTGAATGAATGACACTATCCCAAATCCGGAGGACTTTTTCATATGAAATGTTGAAACGTGATTTGCGTGTCTTTCATATTTCCTCTTCAGAATTGTACATATCTGTCTTGTAAAATAAAGTAAGTTTTGGTCTTATCTTAGTAACTCGAATTAGATTTTGAAATAATCCTTAGCTCACTGTATTCAGATAGTTGTTGAATTTCATTCGTCAGACTTAAAATATTTGAACACATGCGCAAAACAAAATTTGGGTATTTACAGATTTTATGTACAACAACAATAATAATAAAAGATACCAGCCTGGGAGCAACGCTTATTCCAAATAGTATATGAGCGATGTAATAGGTGTGTCCACCTGTCCTATCTGCATGTCTAATGCCAATAGATGTAATTTGAAGATTTAAAACTATTATGGCAATTTAATTGCAGCTTAAGCTGTATTGTTCCAATTTAATTATTTAAAAATGAGGAATGATGATACTGAACATGAATGTGGTCTGCTGTTTACTATTAGGACAAATAAAGAATTGCGAGCTGTTAATTGAGCCCCATTTTTGCATATAAAGTACAAAGGACGAAGGCTTGGATGCAACAATTAGTTGCAATAATTTTGAAGTTATAAATTTTTATGTGCTACATTAAATATATACCAGACTGCCCCTGAAGTATTGCATCATCAGCACATTGCGCTACATAAGGTGAATTTTGTGAGGGTAGATTCTGCCACCAGTGAAAAGTTGTTGGAAGGCATAGAGAATAGGTTCGTGAAATAAAATGAAAGCAAACACTGCTTGTGTAGTGAGTGTTCCTGTGAAGTCAAAGTGGGCAAGATGAGATTTAAATTCGTGCGTTACTATGATTTTACTTTATGGAAAGGAAGAACTATCAAGGAAAACGACAGTAATGGAAATTCGCCATGTGGAAAACGAAGAAACGGTGGATCGATCGAGAGCTTCCCGTTGGTTTAAAAAAAAAATCGCTTCAGGTGATCTGAGCCTCGCGGACAAACCCCGCATGGGAATACCTCTGATGGACATTAGCGACCCCCTGCAGGATGTTCTGAATGCTAAACCATAATCAAATACA
Source organism: Thermobia domestica (assembly GCF_964235325.1). NCBI lineage: Eukaryota > Metazoa > Arthropoda > Insecta > Zygentoma > Lepismatidae > Thermobia > Thermobia domestica. The sequence goes on from NC_137468.1 coordinate 99,121,386, forward strand.
CGTGTGTTAGCAAGACTGATTGGTAATGATGAAAATTTTCCGTTTCATAGAAACTTGTTTCACTTGTTTTATATCGTTGATGTACAGCAATCTTGATATATGTAATAGAAGTCCCATTAAGGAATAGATGAATAAAATGGAAAATCACCTAACAATTCTTCATTTCTAGAAAATGTTTTCAAGTAATTCCACATACCTTTCCCACAGAATTTATTCTTTACCACACAATATCACAATATTGAAGTTTTAGCAGTTTCCAATACGTAATACAGCGTTTTCTAGAACTTAACTACTTTCCTACATTTACATAGATTCATCTCATATAAATAAGTAGGGCTAGTAATAATTATCTTTAGTAAGTTGCTCAATATTCAAAATTTCAAAGTGTAACTGAAATAACTCACAAGAAATGATGATAATTTTCAGGAAATAAAATATTATTCATTATTCATTAAGACAACAAAGTAAATTGTATTAAACAAATTAACTTCTGCAGTTGCTTTTCCAATTATAATATTATATATGTATATAAGAAAGGTACAAAAATATACTCATTGTTATAATTAAATAATTTCTAAACAAAAAGAGTTAAACTAACAAATCTAATGTGTGGATTGCACATTCCATGATGCATGTGTTACCCACCTCACAGTGTTACCCACGAGACGAGACGAGACGAGAAATAAGCTTTCCTCGTCCCGTCACATAAATTTTGTATTAGTCTCGTCTCAAAGAATTCTTTCTCGTCTCGATTTTCTAAAGACTTCTCTTGTCACATTTTACTTACAAATTTGATGCTCTGATTGTATTCTAAAGTTCAACTAAAATATATCAGAAGGTTTTCGCATCACGAGAAGTCCACGAAGGGTTAATATAACATTTAGATTAATTCTTATTTATTATTGTAAACGTTGATAAACCTATGTTCATACTATCATTTTATCAATTATAGTTTTTATATTTTAAATCATGTAACAGTGTTAAAGATCTAAGACTTGGGTGAACTAGTGTCGTCCGATCATAAATGTTATTATCTCGCCTCGATTTTCATCTGGGAAATGAGAATTGTCATATATCTCTTCTAATCTTGAATTTTAAAAAGATGCTTCTCATCTCGACTCTCGGTTCGTTTTCTCGACAAAAATTAAGATGAGACCCGGCAACACTAGATGCATATGGCTGTTCATTAGCCTACTGAAATATGAAGTCTAGAAGTAGTCTAACGTAATACAATGTCCTCTAGGACTTCTATGATTTTGCGATCACTGCTGAGGATACCTTCCATGCGTAGGAGCAGAAGTTGCATGCTGTATCAAACGGGTTCCTACACCATCATAATACTTGCCTCCCGGCTGCTATAACACTAAATAATGAACGTTGGCAGAGTACACTCACCACGATTAGTGTCTAACGTCTAACGTGATTATCAACGAATCCCACAGAAAGGTATGTTTTCCGCCAGCGTCGAGTAGACACCGACAAACAGTGGACTCAGGAAACGTCACATCTGTTATGGTTCTTCAGCGCCAAAACTCGTCACTCGCCCAGTTTATTCTCTTCTGTCCATCGCTTAGTACTTAGGACTTATTCTGCGGAACACTCTAGGAAGTATAAACCAATAATGCAATTTAAAAAGACAAGAACTCAAACTAAAAAAGTTCAAACCCACCCAGGTTCAAAATCTGACAAAGAAACGGATATCAAATTCGACTTCCCCATACGAAAGTTAGGTTAAAACAATTGGTTATAACAGTAATGGAATAAAATTTAGATTCCATCCTTCCAAATTGGCCCTGTCTCCAATTTTGGCAAAAGCTTATATAATCGTCATAGAATCTTCATTGATCAGTCGATATAGAAGAACTGTAGTGGAGGACCTAACACCCACTGAATTCAAATTAGAGCTCCTTAAACAATTTCCCGCCAAAAATTAGTCATCTTATAAAATCTTTGGATTCAGCTCCATTGAAGCACACACGCAAAAAATATACAAAATTTGTTCGTAAATAATTTCCATATTTACGTTAAAAAAGTGCCCAACTTCACAAACTAAATCTCCAGACTATCGGGTGCAACTTATGCTCCTCCCAACCACAATATTTCATACTCACTCCAAAAAATTAAGCCCAAATCTTGGGAAAGTACCTTCAAGAAACAACAGAACGTAGACTTTGGGGTAGTATTATTGCCATCCCTTAATCATAATGCAGACCCATGGAAGTTTCAATGGAATCAAAGATCATCTCCCCTTCAAACCTAAGCTTTGAAGAGCAATTAAACTACAACAAGGAACCATTACAAGACTTTTAAACTTAAAAATGACAAAACGTGGAAAAAATCAAACGTAATTATAGGAAGGACTTTGAAAACGATAAATGTAAATAGAATTAATAAATTTCGATCTGATATAGAATGCAATTCAATTCGGATTTAGAAATAAAATAAATCAGCGGAAGATGCAATAGATACATTTATTAACTTGTTCTCTGTCATTATCGATTAACATACATATATAATCGATATTCATTAACATAGCGAGAGCTTTCGATAATATGTGGTGGCCAGCTCCAACTGACAATATTATAAAATTAAATTTCCCAAAATATCTTTTCAAAATTATAAGACAATACTGCAGTGATTGAGCATAATCATCTCCATATAGACCTTTTAGTAAGAAGAAAACCAAGGATGTCCACAAGGATCTATATGCGGGCCATCTTTTGGGACATTGCTATTGATCTCTGCCTGAAAATAATAAACAATATGGAAGAAACTAGTGGCGTCGTTGCCTATGCAGATGATGTTACAATAATAATTAAACCAATAGCACACAACATTTAGAACTAAAATCAAATAAATTAATGAAAGCTCTAAAAGATGAATGTGGAGAAAAAAACTTCAATTATCTATAACCTAAACGAAATATTTGTTACTGAATGGAAAATTACACAGGAAACAATATTATAAAGTATTATAATAAGGGTATACAAAGAGTAGGAGAATTTAAATATCTTGGAATTATTATAGATGAACAAAGAAATTTTAATTCACATATCAAAATTGTAACTCGGAAAACAAAAATCATTGCCAATAAAATTATAAGCATTGTTCAAAATAAATTATATATTCGCAGAAAAGTAATAATATCATATAAGCACAATATTAGGATATGGTGCCAATGTTTGGGCATACCGAATGAACTATAAAAAAACATCAGGAAATAGTGGATGCAGCCCAGCATATCATAATTCTAAGATTAACTGAGCTTACAGACCAATATCAATACTTGCAATCTCTGTACTGTACTCTGTACTGCTATACTGCAATCAACAGGAATCGTCCCAGCCAGCCTAGATATAATGGAGAAACCAGCAAAATATTGGATGAAAAAATTTGATCAGATTCGAGCAGCATCGTAATTGGTAAGATCGTAAATATGAACAATATCAAAGATACTTTAATAACAAATTGGCTCAGAAATGGGAAAATAGGGGCCAGGGACGTTTGAGACGACATTTGAATTAATCTCAAACATCAAGGAAAGGTTACAAATAAAGTACTTTCATCCACATGAAGATATAATACATTACATATTGGGACACGACCCATACAAACAAAATTTACATCGTCTACGATTGAGGAGAATACGCTTATGTGACTGCGTAGAAAATGGATTCCAAGAGCAGAAAGTTTTCTTTTGTGGACAGCAGTTGATATCCACAGAGAACAGCTAAAAATATTCCAATAAATGGAATACTAAATAACAGGAAGTCTGATAAAAAAAATTAATACATGAACTTCTATAGTATCACTAATAATGAGGGATAAATACATAGAGAAAGAATAATTAACCGGAGCAATTCCTCATACACCACCATTGAAGTCTCCCCCAATAGTTCTAAAATAGTAAAAGCAACAAACAATACTAGAAAAATTCATGAACAAAAGTGAAATAAAAAATGTGCGAAAAGTGTGATAGTGAAGTGGTCTCCATATTGAGATGCAGGATCTCCGCATGCTAGTGGAACTTCGAACCAATGTGGGTCTGAGTTACTTGTGTATTGCATAATGAATGAATGTGAGGTGATGGTGTAAATCGAATTAAAATAAAACAAGAATATTGATGGTGTTCGAATTTATAAAAGTTTACTAAAATATATATTTGAAATAAATTTTCAATGTTATTCATATCCACTCCTTTGTAAAGAACTATTTACCACACTCACATACACTGCCTTTGGAACAGTAACAACAAATACATACAAATCTACAACAGAAGTGTACAAGTGCGTAGGTATAAATATATATGGAATCTATCAAGTTATAATAAATTTTATAATATTTCCTACGTACAATAAAAAAGAAAGAAAGAATATCCTAAATGTAGAGAAAAACATTTGTGAAAGAGAAATTAAGAAGAAAAAGAAGGAACTAGAAACCATGCAGAACAAACCTGCTCGTAGGTTATAATATATATGAAATGAATATTTATTATTTTTAAAAAAAATGTCATGGAGAGAAAATAGTAAAAAGGCATTGAAAACAACAATAAGTTAAAACTAGCAACAATAATATGTATAAATGTGAAAGTATATATGAAATCTATCAAATTATAATAATTATATAGCTAAAACATTATAATGTATGTAGAAGATAAAGTCCTGTTTACAAAACTAGACACTGGATCTATAATAATAATAATAATAATAATAATAATAATAATAATAATAATAACAATAATAATAATATCTGAAAACTTGTCCATCGCTTTCTCTTCTGCATTACTCTTGTGACTGTATATCATGTACACCATCACCTGAATTTTGCAGTATGAGAAGCCGCCTTCTCTAAGCTTATTTAAACACGGTCATCTATTTGTATTCGTCCTATAACTTCAACGAGGCCGCTTGTTTACCCTGCTAGTTGGTCCGCGCTCCACTAATTCAGTGCTGCATAAAGCACTCTATAGTGTTACTATTCTGAACAACTAACCGAGGCGCCATTCCACTAAAACCTCTAATCATCTGGGCTAGCATACCGAGCCATACAAATCCTGTGCCTTAGGATTTGACTTCTTTCAAGACTTCATGACATTTCCTTCATTCCTTTGTACTTTTGAGCGACAATAAGTAAGAAGGAAGTATGGCGATCTTGAAAAAGCATCGAATTCCATATCTGGACAGATTTTTTACGTTACGTGGCACCTACATGTAAAACAAGTATTCTTATATATCTGTCTTGATGTATGTTCACTGACTTAGAGGCCATATACCGTTCGAAGTATCCGAACCAAATTTTAAATTTCAAGTTTTTATGAGATTCTCCAGGCTTTACTTTTCGAAGTTACTTCCTATCCGCAAAAACAAAGGTCGTTTTTTAGATTGTGAAAGCAAAAAAGAAAATGCAATTTTCACAAAAATGGCTCTAACGATTTTGTTTATATTTCATAAAGCAATACAATTAAAAAAACAATACTCTATCGTTGAGTTGATTTTTAAATTAACGCCCCTTTCAGCGGCGAGGCTATATGTGATGGGATCTACTGTTTAACGTGGAATCCGAACCACATTAGCTACCGCCGGGAATCGAACCCAGGTCTCCCACGCTAAAGGCACGTACGTTAACCACCTAGCTACGAAGGAGCTACCCCATAGCCTATCATATATGCCATTCCTCTAGGGGTTGTCGCGATAATTGCGATCTACTGGAAATTTCAAAATATTAGTAATAATATTTCATAGTTTTATTATTAGCCTACACAGACATAGTAACATTAATGATAAAATATTGTTTCTCTCTCTCCCTTATTTTTTCTAGACCCGAAACTGGCAAAATAGCTAGAACCCCGATCTGATGCGCCATAATTTTAGCGTGTTTAAAGTAAGTGTTAATTTTCACCTCGTGGCTTATTTATCTAGTATTACTATTGGTTATCATACATGAGTAATGCAATATCATTATATCCTCCGTCAGTTTCATTGGCCATTGTGCATTACAAAACATTTGAACATCGGCCAAAGCTCTCAGGCATTTTCTGAGACACAAATATCTTCGTATTTCTGAGCAATTCTTTCAATCTTTTCAGACATCTGTATATTTAATTTCTTTCTTTTGATCAGTTTTAGATTAAGTTCCATTCTGATAAAATTATATTTGTGCATTCTGCTTCCGACTGAAGTCAGGAAATCAAATTTTGGACCTTCGGATGAGGTCTACTGCTTAACGTACTTATTTTATTATCTCATTTTTATACAGTAATATTAGTCCTGTATCTTTGCTGGTACCAGGTCCATTTGTCCATCTTTGTTTTCCAGCCACTAACGTAGAAAATTATCCAAGATTCTGTATCTCTGTCTGATGAAGATAACGTTAAGTTGTCAAAATCATTACTCCGTATTTTAGTTTTAATAAATAAGTGTATATACTCTGGTGAGAAGTGTTAATCATTCCTTTAGTTAGTTCCAGAGTCGTGATGAATCGAGTTACATAGCCAAAATTCCTTTTAATTCACACTTTTAGCAAGAGCTTCATCATGGATGAATAAAACCAGCACGCACACATTTGAATTGTTAACTGCATTTCATAATCGCGATTATATTTACAGAGAAACCATTCACAGGCATTAGTTGAAACACTCCTCTTAATGATATGACGGTCACTTCGAACTGCGCATTGATAATCTGAGAATTCACTCAACGAATATAATAATCAAAATATACAACAAATATTGTACTATTGTAATTTTCTTAACCATGTGTCAACTATCTTAGCCATGTATACCATTATGTGACTAATATTCTCATTGAACATTAGTGTTTGACTAGTTTTTAGCCTCGATAAAAAATATTAATTTTAAATTTGATACAAACAAAAAAGGTGATTAACAACTTGGTCGAAACTGACATAAAACTCATGCTTTTTAAATGAAAATAAGTGACTGCAATTGTCTCGAGTTATCACATAATCACAATTGTCGCGGTTTGCAACTGTCAGATATTTTTCTAGGGCAAGTTCAGAAGTGATAGTTTTCTTGTCCAGTGAGTTTTTTTCCAAACGGCCCACTCGGTCGAAACAGTGTAAAACGCTTTTTCAGGCCAGCCACCCTGAATGAGGTTTTTCCTGTTTTTTCCTCATTCACACCAGGCAAATGCCGGGGTGGTACCCAACTTATAGGTCCCAGGCCGTTTCCTTCCTTCCCCAATCCTTTCTTCCTTCCCTTTCTCCGGATTGTGTGCTTGCCGAGGGACGTCATCCCTCAAGAACGTGAAGGGCTAAATGGCCTTAGATGCCGAAAGCCCAGAAATCTAAAATCCTATCCTATCTTTCCAAACGGTTTCCTCATACAATTTTGATCACACTTTATAAACAATTATTTCGTTACTAATCCTATAATGTGCCGTAAGTCATTCCTCTTAAATTATCCAAAAGAGGTGGTTTATTCCTGGGGATGAGTTTTTCTTCGACGATTTCCCTGACAACTTCTCAGGCGAGTTTGTTTATATTTTATAAATAAATATTTCTTTAACAACACGATGATGTGTCACCAGCTTTTTTCCTGAGAAGTTTCACAAGAGCTATTTTACTCATGGGGTGAATGTTTTTAGACGACTTTCTCAAAAAAAAAAAAAAAAAAAAGTGTTACTCAGATTCTGTTACTATTTCGTAAATAAATGCTTAATTGAGAACCCTATATCGTAGCGTAAACTATTTCTCCTGGAGAAACCAGTAAGAGATATTTGGTAAGAGATAACCAATAACACTTTTAGAGGTGTTTTGCTTTCCCGAACAGTTTTCTCGAAAATGTATGCAATTTTCTTCACATTTCATAAATAGTTCATTAACAGTCATTATCAAATTCTGCTTCTCCTTAAGATATTCACAAAGGGTCGTTTACTCTTGGAAGTGAGCTTTTTTTTCTTTTTTAAAATGGACATTTTCTCAAAAAAAATGTTCAGGTGATTTGTTTACATTTTTTGAAAAAATCAATTGTGATATCATTTCTAATGAAAAGTACACAAGTAGATGATTAGCTTGGTGACGAGGTACGTTCGAGAATGCCTATTATAATTTTGGCCATATTTTATAGATAAATATTTCAGTAATAACTGCAACATGAGTTGGTTTAATTGAAGAGACTGAGAAAGTTTAGTGTAGTATTCTTTACCTATTATTCAAAAATAAAATGAAACCTTTGAGTTTAATATTCCACGTTTATGCTCTTTGGGCTAAAGGAGACGGTGATTAAAGAAAGTGAATGATGATGGGAGAATTGGTGAAATGAGAAAATGGGGGGGAGAACGAGAGTATCCTGAGAAAACCACGGGCACGATTTTATCCACCACAAATTTACTTGGCCAGGAATCAAAGGAGGAATCCCACACAACAGAGTTAAGCGCTTTATTACTGAGCCACCGTGCCCCTTAACCCTTTATTCGAAAATGAAATCTTTGAGTTTTAAGTCTCATGGTTATGCCGGTTAGGCTAAAGGAGACTGTGATGATGAGTAATGAATGAAATAGTGGAATGAAGAAAGTGGGAGGAAACGGGAGAACCCCAAGAAAACCCACGCACACGGTGTTTGTCCACCACAAAGTTCACTTGGATTGAACCCGAGACCCCAAACACCAGAGGTGAACGCTCTACCACTGAACCCTTTATTCGAGTTGCAACCAACAGCAGTCCTATCCGCATGGTTTAATATTGCGTTTTAGTATTTTACAAAAGCGTTATGATTCAACATTCAGTCGTATGTCCTCTACTAACGATCTATGCGTTCGTAGTATCAATAGTTAAATGCACAAAAAAGTAAAGATGAAAAAATGAAAATGAACTCATTCTTTTACGTCCACCGAATATGCCGACTAGGTTAAAGGAGACGGGATTGTGAGAAATGAATGAAACTGGTGCAATGAAGAAAGTGGGAGGAAACGGGAGAACCCCGAAAAACCCACGCTTACGGCGTTTGTCCACCACAAATCTCATTTGACGCGAGTTAGGATCGAACCAAGGACCCCAGAGTTGAACGCTTTACCACTGAGCTACGGCGGCCCCAAAAGTAAAGATGCATAATTTAGATACATATATGCAAAAGAAAAAAAATGTGTTTTCTAAACCAGTATAGTCTATCAGTATTTTCAGTAAGTGTAAATTATGCAGATAATTTTAGCAGTTAATTACAAGAATTTTAAAAACGTGTTGCAGTATTATCATTTATACAACTAAAATTAGAGCTCCTGGAACGGATATTCAGGTAATCAGAGTAGCAGCAAATAATTCACGTAGCAAACTCTAATCTAATTGTAAACTAAGCCAGAAACACTTCGATGACCGTGTTGGCTGTTAAACTATAAACTAAACCACACAGGAAAGCGAGAATTTGGTTGAATATGTTTCCACAATTAAGCACCAGATAAACATTGCACTTAAGTTCTGTATAACGTGGAAGGACAAATTGCTGCTGTGCTGTATGAAGATGATGTTATTCCCGCCATTCAACTATAAACTAACTATCCATTAAACTACCTAAACAACCTCTCATCGCACTGCGCTACCCATCTGCAGGAGATAATATTACTTCCTCGTCCGTCAATTACCTAATTAATATACTCCATTTTATAACCCCTTCAGTATAACTTCGTATTATATTCATACCAGGAGAAAGGAGAATATAGGGAAAACATAAGGAGTTTGCACTTCACTTTTTTTCTGATTTGTCGAATATGACCTGAAAATAATTGAATATATGTAAGAAATTAATAAAACTTACGCATAATCGTAAAAAAAAGTCGTCTTGTGTTTGATTTTTATTTAATATTTAATTTAGAAGAAGGATCACGTTGTTGATGTAAGCGACTGGGATCAAATTTGGCAAGAAAATGCTAGACATGAAATAAAAGGGAATATGTGTTAGTGTACGATCAAAACAGATACTATACAGGAAAATATTGTAAACTTAAATCGAAAATGTAATAGATTATCTGTATTTCAAGTTTAAAACATTTTAAATAAAACAGAGATTAAAGCAGTGGCAATATCACAACTACAAATACTCATAGATTACGATGACTAATATTCTATTTTGCATGTTTTGTTGTTTCACTGCGAATTTGAATGTCCTCACATGTGGATGTTCGGTGAGATTTGTTGGAACCAAAACCAAAGAATATTTTATCAAAAGCCTATCGAAATCAGAACGGTCTACGCAATATACTATATAGCCCTTCTATGGAAACGTATGACACATTCTATCCATCTTGGACATATCCTATTCTTGATTTTCTGCAGTAAAACGGTTCTCAAGGGGCAAAAGCTTGAAAGTTGACACCAAGAGCGCAGGAAGTTGTTAGAAACAGAAAGTCTGCACATTATATTTCTAAAGCTTAAATAACAGGTTAAGGTTTACCACCATGCTAAGTATGATCCAAGTCAGATGAGTTTTATTGAAATTTTACGGTATAATGTGTCATTGCAATTAATTTCACGGAAAAATCAAATGCAAATAAATAACATTGTAAACTCTAATTTAGTAATCTTGATTCCTCAATAACTAACTAACTAACTAACTCTATGGCTTTTGGAACCCAGAAGTTCAATGCCGCGTTCACAAAAGCTCTCCACTGACTTCTATCCTTAGCTAACTGCATCCAGTTTCTACTTTGTATTCCTATCTCTGCGAGATCCATCTTAATATTGTCCTCCCATCTGCACCTAGGTCTTCCTAATGGTCGTTTTCCGATTGGTCTTCCAGTCAAGAATTTGAAAGCGTTTCTACTTTCTTCCATCCTAGCTACATCATCTGCCCACCTAAGCCTCCTAGACCTGATGACCCTAACAATGTTTGGTAAATCGAAAAATTATGTAGTTCCTCGTTATGAAGTTTCCGCCATTCCCCATTCCCGTTCCTCTTGGGTCCGAAAATTCGTCTCAGGATCTTGTTCTCAAATACTTTCAGTTTCTGTTCTTCTTTCAGAGTAAGCGATCATGTTTTGCAACCATATAGAACAACAGGCATGATTATCGTTTTATATATTTTAAGCTTCAAATTCCTCGACAGAATTCGCGACGACAAGAGATTTTGAACTGAATAATAACATGAATTCCCTGTTTTTAGTCGACATTTAATTTCTTCGTGAATATGATTTTCGTCTGTTAATACTGATCCTAGATATTTGAAAGTATCCACTTTATCAAAAGTATTATTTATTATTTTAACGCGTCTATTATTTGTTGTATTACGGTCTCGACGCACTTCCATGTATTTAGTTTTCTCTGCATTTACCTGCAAGTGTTTAATAAGATCTTTGCATTTTTTCTGTCATTCCCTATTAAATTTAAATCATCAGCATATGCCATAACCTGGTGGATACCGTTCAACTCTAGACCCTGGTTGCGCTCTTTGATTTTCCTTATAGCGTATTCCAGAACAAAGTTGAATAATAATGGCGACAACGCATCTCCTTGTTTCAGGCCATTTTCGACGTGAAAGCTCGTGAACAAAAATTTTCCTACCCGAACTTTACTTTGGGATTCATTTAAACATATCTTAATTAATCTAATTAGCTTTCTCGGTATTCCAAGTTCTGTAAGATCGTTGTATAATGTTTCTCTCCTAAGCAAGTCGTACGCATTTCTAAAATCAATAAATAGTTGATGTACCGGGGTATTGTATTCCCACTTCTTTTCGAGAATTTGGCGAATGGTAAATATTTGGTCGATAGTTGTTCGATTACTTCTAAATCTGCACTAATAATCTCCAATAATTTCATCTGCGTATGGGGTCAATCTTCCTAATAGAATATTTGAAAGGATTCTATAGGATATTAACAGAAGAGAAATGCCTCGATAATTATTACAGTCAGTTTGTCGCCTTTCTTGTGAATTGGAACAATGATTGATTCTTTCCGCTCTTGTGGCAATTCTTTCTTGTTCCAGATAAGGAGAATGAGTTTGTGTATCTTGTTCAACAATTTTTCGCCTCCAGCTAAAGTTAACTCAGCCGGGATTTCGTCTACACCCGGAGATTTGTGTTTCTTTAATTTTTTTTAGCGTTTTCCATTTCTATTCAGTTAGGTTCTGGAATATACGGTTCTGCGGTGTGTAACTCCTTTTCTCCACGCACATTAGTTTTTGGCTGCGTGTTCAGCAAATCGTCTAAGAAATCTTTCCATCTATATAAGATGCTATGCGTATCAGTGATAACTGTTCTGTCAACTTTCTTTAATATATAAGCACGAGATTGAAGCCTTTCTTAAATTCGTTGATCCCCTTATACATGTCCCGAATGTTTTTATTTTTACTATTATCTTCAAGTTCCTTAATTTTAGCTGTCAAAAAATCGCGTTTCTTTGTTCTAAAAAGTTTTGGAAGTTTCCCGCCTAATGTCTACGAAATTTTGTGTAGTTATTTCATTCGGATTTTATAGCCAACGTAATTTTGCCTGTTTTCTCTTTTCTGCTAGTTTAATGCATTCCTTGTCGAACCATGGTTTGTTCCTATTTATTTCCGAGTGTCCCAATTTTTCTTTTGCTGAAATTTTAATGCTATCTCTAGTTTTAATTCAAGTATCCTCAACACTATTGCACTCCGAATCTTCTAAAGCCGAGAATCTATTCGAAACTTCAATCTTGTATTTCTCTCTTACCTGGCTCTCATCTAATTTCTTTAAATTAAATCTCTCCGTTTTCAGACATTGAATATTTCTTTTATTCAACGATAATCTGTCTCTTATTATTGCTGCTATCAGGTAGTGATCAGTGTCACAATCAGCCCCTCTAAACGACCGGACATCAATTATGCTGGATTGCGTTCTTCTGTTCACTAAAACGTGATCAATTTGATTGTGTTTTACCGTCTGGTGAGGTCCATGTGTATTTATGAACGTCGCGATGTGGGAATTTTGCACTCTTTACGATTAGGTTTTTGGATGCTGCAAAGTTCACGAGTCTAACACCCTTGTCATTACTTTCCTTATGTAGACTTTCGTTCCCTATAATCGGTTTGATACCCTATGATATACTACTAAAACGTGAAAATCTTACGTCAATGAACAATTTTACCTCCCTGGCCAAATCTGAAATAACGCTACTGAATAGGGACCGTTCGCATGAGATAATCGGCTTCCCACTAAGTCATAGTGTTTCATATTAAAGGTCCGGATTGGACAAAATTATTTCGAAATGAACGCACTCACATTGACATGAAATGAGTAATTTTGCGACCATTTTTGAACAAGATATGTATAACTTTCAACGGCAAATATCTGTATATCATTAGAATCATCCATAATAGACCACTAATGTTTCATATCTGTTCAAGCCAGCCGAATGGCATCTTATTGATTGGTATGAGGCTGCAAAATCCTGGAGGAGTAATTGGGGAATCTTCCCTCCTTAATACTTTTAGAATAAAATTGTCCTCTATAATACGTTACTGGAAGTGAATAAAGTGACGCTATTGTCAGAAGTTCACAAATCAATTACAGTGCGTAATAAAATGTATTTTTATATGTAATTAATGAATAAATATAATAATATTTTAAATCCTTATAGTTTAATAGTCATGGATGTTCAAATATGTGAACACTCTATATCCAAGCATTCCAGTAGGAAGAGGTTGTTTACATTCCTGTCTCTTCCCCTCACCCTCTTTCATTTTGACTGTAACGCTTTCGCATTCTGATTGATATTCTTAATCATATCGTCCATACGAGTATTAATTTGGGCGTTAAAAAATTTCATTAATATATTAATAATGCACTTCCACTTCAATTCTTATTTTTCTTACTGAATTGTGTTTCATTTTTTTGTCACTACAGCTATAATATTATTATTACCAAGATTTCACACTGATCATTATCATAAATATCCAGCCATTATTTGTAGATAACTGCCTTAAATTTAAAGAGAGCCGTACACAACTATCCTTAGCTAATCTAAGGACAAATATCTTCAGCTCTGTTTAATTGCAAACATGTCCATCTCTTTTTCTACCCAAGTCACTACATAACGGAACAGAATTTACAAGTAGTATATACGTCACTATTACGAGTATTATCATTAATAGAAGTACTTGTAACTATTAGGACTAAGTATGTCACTGTTAGGACTGTGTGTCATTATTAAGAGTATGTCATTGTTAGGAGTATGTGTGTCGATGTTACGATTATGTATATCACTGTTAGAGATGTGTGTCATTAGTAGCACTATGTGTCTCACTACTAGGGCTATGTGTATGGATGTTAGGACTATGTGTCAGCGTTAGGACTACGTATGTCTATGTTAGGGCTAGGTGTGTCACTGTTAGAGCTATGTATATCATTGTTAGAACCACGTGTATCACTTTTAGGACTTCGTGTGTTACTGTTGGGGCTATGTATGTCACTGTTAGAGCAATGATGATGATGATGATTTTGGGTTTAACGTCCCGTTCAGCAGAGAGGCTATATGAGACGTACTTTTAGAGCAATGTATATCACTGTTAGAACTATATGTACTATTCTTAGGACTATGTGTATCACTGTTAGAACTATATGTGTCACTGTTAGAACTATATATATCACTGTTAGATGTGTGTGTCACTGTTAGGACTATATGTGTGCTAGAAGTATGAGTGTCATTGTTAAAACTGTATGTGTGTGACTATTATAACTATGTGTATCAGAACTTTGTGTGTCACAGTTTAAACTGTGTGTCGAAGTTAGAACTATGAGTATTCCTGTAAGAACCAAATGCGTCACTGTTAGAACTATGTGTATCAATGTTAGAACTGTATGCAACTGTTTTGATTGTGTGTCACTTTTAGAACTACGTGAATCAGTTAAGACTATGTGTCACTGTTTAAACTATGTGTTGATATTAGGACTATGCATGTCACTGTTAGAACTGCGCGCATCACTGTTAGGATTATCTGTGTCATACTTAGGATAAAGCAACAATAAATACAATCAGTCCTATTAGGTTGATACGGACCGGCTCTTCATAACGTCATTCAAATTCGTTTTACATCAATTTTTCAATACTGCAATTAAAAAAATTAACCTTAAGCATGTCGTTTTGTGCTCCTCGGTATGATTTATCGTTTGACACATGTCTCACTTCTAGACAACAGTAAAGTTAAACAAAAATTAAAGTTTAAGAGTTAATCATGACTTTGTTCTATGTCTCATTAAATGTCTACTGCCATTTAGCTAGTATCATATTGCGAAACTTGAGTGTGTATATTTTATTAATTCATAGTACGGTTATTATACAGCATTAACTATTAGGTTTTCAAGAAGTTCATAGTTCTCGGTTTTCTCTAAAACTACGAAACGGAGATTTACACTCGCCCATATCTGTTAGCATAGCTCAATCTAACAATTGGTATGTATGCCATCTTCGGACACATTATCTTCCCTTGAACGTTTATAATATCTGTGAAATAAATGTGTGTTACAAATAAGAACAAATGTGTGTCACATAGAAGATAAATATCGAATTAATGCAAAATGCGAATGGACTTAATATACCACAAAAGCAACTTTTGCATATCCGTAAGTAAACGCAGAAGTCTAATAACTCTACTGTTCAGAACATCGGAACTAAATTTTAAATTAAGTTATTCATAAATTTCAGGAAGGGGGGGAATTAATATTTTATCTCTACACCCTAAATAATAAGGAATTTACTGATGCGCCTAATATCCTGATATCCTAAATAATAAGGACATGATTATGAATATCGACGTAGTACTACGCGATTTCAATAGATTCCGTCTAGAAACTTCATCTATTTGATTGTTTCTTAACTCTTCCAAATGTGAAGTGAGTTTTCTGAACGCCAGAGACAAGAAGTTCATGACCTTTATGAAAGATTTAACGAAGTAGCACCTGGTATCAAATTCTTATCACCTACCAATGCGGAACGTTTAGTTGCTGCCATTTCTGCCGGATCAAGGAGTAAAATTTTATTGGGCAAGATATCAAAATTAGAATTTTTCTTTTCTCAATTATCAAAAGTTTCTGCACACTCTGCTTATTATTTACTACGAGCTTCATCCTCATTTCCTCCGTTACTCCACTTCCTGCCAGGATGATAAATTACTTGACAAATTTCACCACACTCTTAGAACAAGACTAGAATTCATTCTAAACTGTTCTTTGAAAGACAGTTCATGGTTACAAGCTTCCTTACCAGTTGAGAATAGAGGCCTTGGGATACGTTGAGCCATGGATAATCGCCATACCTTCTTTTCTCGCATCATTCTATGGCTTACGAGAACTAATTGGATCTCTTCTTCAACAGAAGGTTGATTTAGACTCGATTCGAGATATACAAGAATGCATCGATAAATAGACTAGTCTGGTTGGAATGGATCCCCCACCTAACGACAAAAGACATGTCTAGTCTGTTTGGAACGAACCTATAGTCAAGCTTCGTTTATCTTCACTCCTATCATCAACTAATAACCCAGATGAAAAACCCAGGCTTTTAGCTGTCTCTTCCTCTAAAAACGGAGCACCGCTTCAAGCCCTACCTTCTCATGCACTAGGTCTACACCTTTCTAATGAGAGCTTCCGTATTGCTATTGCTCTGCGCTTAGATGTTAATATTTGTGAGCCTCACTACTGTCCTGCTTGCAACGCATATATTGATAATAAAGGATTACACGTAAAAAAAAGCGCGGGAAGACAATCTCGATATCATAATGTGAACATCATTTGTAGAGCCCTCGTATCAGCGGGAGTTCCTTCAATAAATAACAAATGGTTGTTGATACTCTGATGGTAAAAGGCCTGACGGCATGACCTTGGTACCGTAAAAAAAAGCACTAGTCTGGAATTTTACATGTTCTGATACGTTTGCTCCTTCCAACATACCCCATTCTTCAACTCAGGCAGCTCTCGTCGCCGCTCACAGAGAATCCGACAAAAGACTGAAATACACAAATATATTGGACAAATATTGGTTTGTAATAGTAGCAATAGAAACCAATGAGTCTTGGGGTCACGAAGGATCTAATTTCATTAATGAAGTTGGTCATCGAATAGCGATCAAAACTGGTGATCCCCGAGCTACTGCATTCCTCTTCCAACGTATCAGCATTTATATCCAGCGCGGGAATTATGTCATCGATCTTAGGCACATTACCTCCTGGTACAAAAACTGTACGAGATTTTTCTTCTATAACCCACAATATGACGGAAGTACAGAAATTCTACGAGGCTGACAACCATTTTAAGCATGTTCTAAAGAATGTTTTGAATCCAGGAGCGGAAAATACCTGTAAAGAGACAAGCCAAGCCAAGTGTTCCACAATTTTAGTTTAAAATTTGTTGTACCTTAGGATTGTAATTATTACTCATATCCTAGAACTTGATAGAAAAATCTAGAACTTGTAACCTGATAATTTTAAGTTTACTTATGTCATTGTCGCCATATTGTATTCTGTAGTTGATGGTAATTTTTCCTCTAAGTCTATTGGACGAAAAAACACCACGTACAATTTCCCGTGGGAACATAACCCATGAACTATGTATATTATATTATAATGATTGTTATAAAGTTTACAATAATTATTTATTAAAACCAGTTTAAAAATTTACTGATGAACGAATTTTCATAATTACAGTTTCCCTCTAAATAGTTCTATCTAATTTTGTTAGATGTCTGGATTATAGTTAAAGTCCCTTTCAGCAGTGAAGCTGTATGACACGTGGATCTTCAGCGTAACGTGGGTTCCAAACAGCATGAATTCCTGTCGGGAATCAAACCCGTATCTCCTACGTCTAAGACGCGTACGTTAACCATATAGCCACGAGGGATTTATCTATCTAATTTTGTTGCTTCAAAGTACGAAGCAATCAGTATCAAATATAGAAGTAGCAGGGAACGAAGTAGAATTGGTAACTACTTGCTATTTTTCGATACTAGGGTAGTGTAATTAGTCCGGACACGAAATACAAAGCTTAAATAAAAATAAGAAAGAAAATAACAATAGAAACTTTGAAAAAGAACTTTAAAGAACTTTATGTGTTCTTGAACAAAGAGTTAAGCAAACATTCATAGAATTTTCGTGTAGAGTATATACAGTACTTTATAGGGCAGAAACATGGAGATTACGTGGGCATGGACATAGAATTGAAAGGAAAAATATATTAGTTGGTTGCGACGTCGGCTGAGAAGGAACTATGTCAAGAAAGACAAGATATAAGATACAGTGACAGGAAAAACGATAAGGGAGTGGGAGAAGTTACAGTTGTTGAAGACTATTATAACACAAAATTCTTACTTGAAGACGAAAGAGTTAGCTGAAGACCGTGGAAATTTCTCGTTTGCGGCAAGTAACGCGCCAATAATGACAAATACCTATATTGGCAATCATCGTAAAATACCCTCCATTTATTAAATCGAATATATTTAACTCGTTTTATACAGTCTGTCTCTATTTTATTGACATTTTCTTTTTTAAAATAGGATGGAATGAAATTTATTAACTTTTAATGCATATATAACCAAATTTCAATGAACAAACCAACTGTATTGTCTTCCAGCTTGAAGTTAAATAGAATTTGATTTCGATGTTCTTCAATTATATTGATTGTATGAAATGTCAATATAAAAATCAACATTTGAAGAACTGTTCAGAATTTATAGTTAGTTAACAACATAGATATCGTTTTCTTTTTTTTTTTAATGCAGTGATATATTGTACTTTTCTTCCTCGTTCTGCAGGAAAATGGTTTTCCTCAATTAAACTATCAAAATAAAATATTAATAGATAGAAATGTGTTCGTTTACTGAATCACTTAACCATTAATATTGATATTATATATATATACTTTTTGCATATCATCAATGGTGCCATAAAAGAGAGAGAAATTTGTCCTTTTTAATTTACTGGGAAGCTTTGAGGAAATGTTACATTGTAGCTTTAGTAAAACTTTAGCGATTTTCATTAAGCTAAATGTAGCCTAAGTCCACTTTATTATCCTCGACTGACCTCAACCCTAAGCAATTTAGAAAACGTTAAAGAAAGCTTATACTCTAGGCATCAACTTGACTAAAGTGCTCTCCTTTTCGAGTTTAAGGGCAAATCATGTAACAATTTGACATCCAATTTAAAAAAAAAATTCATCACTGATCACAAAAATGCCGGATTCAAAAAAAATACCTCACAGGAGGGGAGGAGGAGGAGGCGAAATTTGAAATTTTAGCCGTTGCTATTATTCACTATATCTCCGTAACCATTGGAGCTAGAGTATCCAAACTTGTTTTTAGTTTGTTTGTCTAATTGTCTTCTACAATTTAATGCTAATGCATTTTCGAGCTAAATATAATGATTTTCTTATTATTTTCACTTTTAGTCAGTATTGGTTGCGCGTGACCTCACTTTTTAGCCACTGATTCTTTAAAGATCAAATTCGGAATAATATTTCCTCTAAAAGCTTTTCGTTATTTTATGTGCTTTCAAAAAATGTATACTTATATTAGTGTATGACTAATAGTGCCTGAGTTATAAGCGACTTTATTCTGCCCTGTGCGAAACTGATCACGGCACGCGCGGCCCAAGAGTTACATTCCCACAAACGATAGATATTAGCAGCTGATGGTGATTAATATGAATATAATACTGTGCGCCTGCAAGTATATAATGCTGGTGATTAAGTCTGTCTTTAATCTAATTAAAAACATCAAATTTTAATATCAATTGAGGGGCTTTCCGGAAAACAATTCTTGTCAAAACACGAAGCTTTCACACTATGAGAAACTCTACAAATCTGTTTCTTTATACGTGTCTCTAATAGCTTCTAAAACACGCACAAACATAAAATTTTCTATTCATTTTTCTAAAAAAAATGTTTTGACAATTGCTGTTTCTCTTATAAGTCCTTCGATTTATGTACTACAATGGTACTGAACGAAATAGAGCAGGAACTAGATTTCAAAATTGACTTCAAGAGAGAATCATGAACAACTTGCCATTCACTTTATTATATATATATAACCATCTTTCCGTATTCACTTACTGTAACGGTAAGAAAGAAAGCATAAAATATGTCTAACACATTTTATAAATGATCAGTTTTTAATGTTAAATCTTATTTACAGAAGAAGCACTTGCCTATTATTAAGATTATGTACACTTGTTATAATACAATAAATCTATAATAAGAAACATAATAGAAGGAAACCACATGCTTAAGAAATCTCTACATAAGAGAACAAATTATTTGATTTGTAGTATTAGTTCTCAATAATATTATGCCATCCTTATATCTCGAAAAAGATTTAAAAGAATTTGTGATGTGTTTGATGTATCATTCAGTCTTCTTCATCACTCTGTTCATTAACTGATATTGAATTTTTATACTCGCTCGGACAACTATACATTGGAGTGCACAAGAAACCGCGATTCTTACACTTGCATTTGAAACTTACACACTCAAGTTTCTGACAGCTACACATGGTAATCTCTGAACAACCCTTGGGAATATATTCGAGTGTTTTTAAAACTGGCTTTAGAATTTGAGATCGATCTACCGAGGCCAGAAGACTCCGGATGATACTTGGAGGACCAAACTTATAAGCGTTTCTCAAATTGCTGTTTGGTAATGGGATTTCTTTATATGTTGTTTCAGAGCATCACTAGTTGAAGGTAATCTCTTCAGGCCACATTTTCCTCTTCATCACAGATCTTCGCATTAACCTTGAGAAGCTTTGACAAAAACAGTGTGCAGATTCAATAGCGTTTTCTGATAAAGGAATTTATTCTAGGGAAAATAAAAGGTCACAGTTTTCTGAGTAAGTAGACCATAAGTAGATAATGCACTGCTGGAATTATCATCTTCAAAACTCTTTGTTGTTGTTTCTCGGTTATTTTAAAGATCGGAAGCCTGTTAACTCAAATTTCGAGATCCATGTTCAAAATCTTAAAGAAGCATGAAATCAAAAGCATGAAGAAGCAGATTCTAAAATGATACTTCATGCTGTGACTCACAATCCAGAAAGAACTGTTGTGATGAGTAGGGAAACCGATGTATTCCTGCTGTTGATACAGCTACATGACAGAATTTCTCATAAAAAATTGTACATGATGGAGCGATTTCAATGTCAAGAAGACTTATTACAGCTCATCACCATTGCCACCAGTTATCTGAGAATGAGAACAGAGGTAATGGCTTATCACACTCCACTTGAATTAGACACAACGTCATATCCAGTTGGAGCATCCAAGATCAAGACTGTCTACTTACTCGGAAAACTGTGATCTTTTATTTTCCCTAGGACAGATTCCTTTATCAGGAATCGTTATTGAATCTGCAAACTGTTTTTCACAAAGCTCCTAAAGGTTAATGCAAAGATCTGTGATGAAGCTAGGCTCGTACTTTTAGAAAAATGCAGACTGCAGAGATTACCTCCAACCAGTGATGCTCTGAAACAACATACAGAGACATCCCATTACCAAACAGTAAATTGAAAAACGCTGGTAAGTTTGAGATCGATCTACCGAGGCCAGAAGACTCCGGATGGTACTTGGAGGTACAGTTTTGAAAACACTCGAATATATTTCCAAGGCTTGTTTGGAGATTACTATGTGTAGCTGTCAGAAACTTGAGTGTGTAAGATTGAAACGTAAATGTAAGAATCGCGCTTTCTTGTGCACTCCAATCTGTAGTTGTCCGAGCGAGTATAAAAATTCAATATCAGTTAATGAACAGAGTGATGAAGAAGACTGAATGATACATCAAACACATCACAAATTCTTTTAAATCTTTTTCGAGATATAAGGATGGCATAATATTATTGAGAACTAATACTACAAATCACATAATTTGTTCTCTTGTGTAGAGATTTCTTAAGCATGTGGTTTCCTTCTATTACGTTTCTTATTATAGATTTATTGTATTATAACAACTGTGCACAAACTTAACAATAGGCAAGTGCTTCTTCTGTAAATAATATTTAACAATTTAAAAACTGATCATTTATAAAATGTGTTAGGCATATCTTATTTTATGCTTTTTCTTACCGTTACAGTAAGTATGAATACGGAAAGTTGGTATATTATATATATATAAGAAAGTGAATGGCAAATTGTTCATGATTCTTTCTTGAAGGCAGTTCTGAAATCTGGTTCCTGCTCTATTTCGTTCAGTACCATTCTAGTATATAAATCGAAGGACTTATAAGAGAAAGAGCAGTTGTCAAAACAAGATTTTTTCCAGAAAAATGAAGTTGCATGTTTGTGCATGTTTCAGAAGCTATTAGAGACACGTATAAAGAAACATTTGCAAAGTTTCTCATAGTGTGTACTAGAGAAAGCTCTCTTTTCATTCTTGTGTTTTGACAAGAATTATTTTTCAAAAAGCCCCTCAACTGATACTAAAAGTCGATATTATTACTTAGATTATAAACAGAGTTAATCATCAGGATTACATACTTGCAGGCAGACAAGATTATATACATATTAATTATCGCCAGCATCATCTATCTATCTATCTATCTATCTACCTATATATATATATATATATATCTATCTATCTACCTATATATATATATATATATATATATATATATATATATATATATATATATATATATATATAGGGTGTTTCAAAACAACATCGACAACGTTTGGGAGGTGATTCCTGACGCCAAGATAAGACTGAAAGTATAGACCAACTTGGGTGCAAAAATGCTTCCATTCAGAGTTATGGGCTGCCGAAGACATGAAAAAATGAACTTTAAAGTTCCATAGCTCCAAAACTACAGTTTGGCTACAGACATATAATTTGAAGTACACACCAACTACCTCTATAAAAATTGTTGCGGAAGTACCTCAGCATTCTGAAACATTGATATTTGCATAGGGCACATACTAGTTCCCAAATTAAGTCTTGACCCGACTACAGCAGGTCCCATAGTATTGGAGCCATGGACGTTATATACATATTTTTCATGTTTTCGGCAGGCTATAACTCCGAAAGGAAGCATTTGTGCACCCAGGTTGGTCTATATTTTTCGTCTTATCTTAGTGTCAAGAATCGCCTCTCAAACGTTGTCAGTGTTGTTTTGAAATACTATATATATATATATATATATATATATATATATATATATATATATATATATATATAGAGAGAGAGAGAGAGAGAGAGAGAGAGGTGGGGAGGGGTTAATGAACTATACCGACAAACTGTAAGAGGTGATTCCTCACATCAAAATAAGAAAGATAAAGTTCATATGGACCTATGGCGAAAAATGCATAGTTTCAAAGCCAGGGCTGTTCAAAATCGCGGAAAAGCTAAATTTCAGCAGGCCCTATTACGAATTCCAGATAGCTGTGAATGGTGGTTCTTTTCAGCGTAAAGAAAGCCATGCATACACAATCCAAAAGTACATATTTCATCAATTTTCAATAGGTGTACAGGGTATTCTCTACAGGGTGTAATTTTCAGATATGCTCTCAATAGAGTTTTCAGATATGCTGTTCTCAAGGGCGGTCCAAAGTAGGCAGGAGGTAAGCCTTGACAATAACGGATATCCAGTGCTTCGGAGGTAAGTCCGGAATGTTAGTAATCGGCAGCTCATTCAGAAAAACGTGTGATGCAATGTATTTCATCATGGTATATTTCACGTTTTCTTCACTTATAAGCGTGAAAGAAAACATCGCAGCATGCGTTTTCCCGAGTGCGAGAAACCGTGCTGCTGACCATATTTAACACTTCCAACATTGCGCCAAAGCATTCCGTGTTCATTGCTATCAAGAGTTATCGTTTGCGTACTTTGGCTCAATTATAAAGTCAGAGCATATCTCAAAATTCGGTTCATGGCATGTCTGTGAATTTCACCCTGCAGGGAATACTCTTTACACCCTTGAACATTAATGACATATATGCATGTTTGGATTGCGTATGCGTGACTTCCTTTACGTTGATAAGGACCACCATCCAGAGTTTCTCGAATTCATAATGGGCCTCTTGAGATTGGGGTTTTCCGCGATTTTGGACAGCCCTAGCTCTGAAACTATGCACTTTTCACCATATGAACATTTTTTCTTATTTTGATGTGAGGAATCACCTCTTACAGTTTGTCGGTATAATTCATTAACACCCTGTATACATACACACACACACACATATATATATATATATATATATATATATATATATATATATATATATATATATATATATATATATATATATATATATATACACTCCCCTCCCCAAGTTACGTGGCCGATTTTGGATTTTAACGGCATCAGAAATGTCATTGTTCATCTCAGTGAAACCGAAAACTATGAATTCGACACTAATATGTCACTTTCGATAATGTTTAAGTATTTTCCCCTCCCTTCCACTAATTTCCACCGTCAAAGTTATCAGATGAAAACCATCCAAGGTCCGAACTTGATCTATGTTGAAAATTTACTAGTGATCAGTCGGGTGATTCAAGAGTTATTAAGTCACAAAAACAGTCACTTTCATTTTCATTTTTTAAATATATATCTCCTCCCTTCCCATTCTTACATTGCACCGTCAAAGTGAAATGATGAAAAACACCCCAGGGTCCGAACTTCACCTATGTTGAAAGGACCTATCCGGTTGTAATGATATGCACGGACTTTAGAGGAGATGACAAATTCAGTTCAAATGCAGAAGAGACTATGTAGATTCCATACTCCAAAAGCGGGGTGTCCTAAAATAATGGAACTGAACATAAAGCACGAAACATTAGCATTAATGTCAATGGAAAATCAAGGAAAAACAAATAATTCCTCCACTAATCTCAAAAATCGAAAGTGGGAGATGGCTGAAATTCAGCTCAAATATAGAAAAAGACTATGTAGATTCTATATTCCTAAGACAAATTGTTTAAAATGGATGAAACATAGTGAAAAAGTACGAAACATGAACACTAACGTCAACGGAAAACCAATGAGAATAATGAAATTGTCCACATATCTCAAAAACTATAAGGAAATGACTAATTGAAAGCTTATTGCAAAGACATAATAAGATGTTAAAAGCAATGTATAGTACGTAAGGTAACTATGGATAGAAGATTGTCAAAAGTCAAGCTGTTTGAGTAAAACCAATAATAATGATAACGTAAATGTATCTTCAGGGAATTATCTAGGGCTCCCCACGCGCAGGTTACGTGCTTGAAATATATCATATCTTGATTTGGAATCTCCAGACTCAATTTAGCATGCAATGCAACGTAAGTTTAGACCTGATCACGTGACACAATCTGCTTCTTATGGCAAACAAGTTAAGCCCTTTAATCGAGAGCGGTTGGGTGGTTCAAGAGTTACTAAGTTTTATTTATGTTTTATATCTATCCTATACCCCTAAGTTCTGCCGTCAAAGTGAATATACAAAAAGTATCCCAGGCCAGAGCCTCATCTACATTGAACATTTGATCGATATCGGCCGGGTGGTTCAAGAGATTAAGTGTCACAAACATAGTCACTTTCAATTTTATACGTGTAATACAGGTAGATAGTCTGAAATGTAATCATTTGAAATTCAACAATAATTTACACTTATAATTATTTAAAATTCCCAAGATATGGTATACTTTATGTGAGAATAGTACTGCGAACTCGGAAAAAAATCTTTCAGTTTAACCTGCCACGATTATCCCCTTTAGACTAAGGAAAACGAATGATTAATGCAGATTAATAATAATAGGAGAGTTGGTAGAGTGAGAGTGTGGGAGGAAGCGGAGGTACTCCTAGAAAACCCACATAAACGATGTTGTCCACCACAATCGTACTTGGCCGCTGTGAGCACGGAAAATGATGTTCAGTTCATTTTACAATTATTAGAATATTTTAATTAGATAGAATCGTTAATATGCAAGGTGAGCTCCTCACAAAAGTGTTAGTACTTCACACATATATATCCACGTATGTTATTTAGATTGAAACGCAAGATTGGAAAATTGTGTATGTCGTTAATTTATTCTCTCTGTTTTCTACTAAAATAATGTTTATACAAGAACATTTTTATCTGATAAAAATCAGAATTCTTTTTCAGTGTGGCAACTTTTTAATGCAACTGTAAATAAACAGATAAAGCAAACATTCCTGGGCAATTACATAGTTATGACAAAAAAAAAAAAAAAGAATATACATAGTGTATTTACATTGTGCTCCAATTTACCAAAGCCACAAACTCCATAAATGTGGTTGCCATGCAAATTGAAAGTAATTATTTACAGTGGTAAGGTTTAATTAGTTAAATTATCCATATTAACTTTATATATATATATATATATATATATATATATATATATATATATATATATATATATATATATATATATATATATATATATATATATATATAGGGTCCTTTTTGAAGTTGGTTTGAACATTCCATGTTTTATCAAGAATTTACTAGTCTGTAGATGACGTGGGAAAAGCGGAATTGAATGATTTCCGTATAAAAAGTACAAATTATAAAATATGAGGCAAAATACCTACGATAAATTATCATCACAAGCTTAACTTCACGCGTAGTTTACATTTCTAAACGACTTCTGAGAATCCTCGTTCCAAAAACAGATCGGAATATTTTGTTGTATTTAAGGTGAAAGCAGTCAAACGATTTCCTCAATATACGTAGAAATATTTGACAGAGTATATTAGTAGCAATCGATACTTTAAACAGATATAACTGGAAACTGTATATATACACTAAACATTCCATAAATAATTCTTAATTAACATGTATCTAGTACTCTATTAACTCGTTAATTAATCTTACTAAAAACTGAATGATGCTACAATGCAGTGGCGTATTTTGTGGTCTACCAAAGGAAAAGGCAGTAACCTTAGTACGTTATAAAATGAAATAAAGTTTTTCAGTTTAACATTCCGGGATTATATGCATTAGGTTAAAGAAAACGGATGATTAAAGCAAATAAATGACAAACTTACTTGGCCGAGAATCCAATCAAAGACCCCACGTCACAAAGGTAAGGGCTCTAAAGCCCTGAGCCACCGTGCCCCCTTAGAACATTATAAAAGAGAGTTAATATTGCATATATAAACTAATTTATATTAATAAATTTACATCTTTTAATATATATATATATCGCACATTCCTCTACTTTCTTGCCGCAAATGTGAATAGATATTAATGTAAAGCTATTATCCATCTTGCTTTCTCCGAAACTCGGGACTTGAGAATGCTGTAGAAACCGCTCGCTCTTGCTGGCAGCAAAAATCGTACAACTTGTACACATTCACGTTTGCTGCATCCTAATAGTGTACTAATTGGCTGGCATGCTTCCCCAAGAAATTAAAGCTGGTGTTGCCACTGGTCTGAAAACTAACGTTCAAATAAACATCCCAATGTTTTTTCATTGTTACGAATAATGTGAATATTACTACCACTACTATGTACAATAATGATGAGTTTCGTTTCACAGTGTAGAACCACGATAGACTTCCAAACTAAGCGAATTCAACACTCAAACTTCAAGTAGTGTACCTGTAACTACTCGAAAGAAGAAGAAGAAAAAAGATAGAATATGTTCCTCAGACGCTGAAGCATATGAAAAAGCCATTTCTTGCTATCTCTTACTGCTTATGTTCACTAAACACTAAATGTTGGGACCAGAAGTGTTAACTGATGTCTCATTTTCGGTTGTAATAGAAGAACAGAGATGAAACATATTATTGTACTACTGAATCTATATTTTAAAAAAAAATGGTTGTCGTTATATATTTGCGTTTTATCCATTATGCAATCAGAGCTGTAACCGGAAATCGTAAAGTTTAACCACTTCCGGTTTAAACAGATACGAGAAAGTAGAAACAAAACTCGTTCTTGGGATGCTGAATGTGTGTCAAAAAACAGCTTTTCGATATATCTTACCATTTTTGCTCTACAAAAATAAGCATTGAAACCGGGGTACTAGTAAATTTCAACTACCTTTGGTCTTGCCAAACTGTTGTGGATGGTGGTTATATGATCTCTTGAGACGCTGAATCAATTGCGAAAAACACCTTAGTGCTATCTTTAGTCGTTCTGGTTCTATGAAGACCAACGTTGAAATCTTGTTTTTACTTTTATCACTTATGAATAGAGAGTAAATAGAGAAGGTGAAACTTGTTCTTGAGACCACGAATAGATTGCAAAAAAAAAAAAAAAAAAAAAAGTGTCCTCGATACCTCTTATGAGTTTTGCTGTATGAAAATCAGTATTGAAACCAAACGAAGTAGTAAATTTGAACCACTTCCAGTTTCTGTAGAGTATTACGGACAGTTATGATGTCTTGAGACGATGAATCATTTGCAAAGAAATACTCCTTGTTATTTGTTGTTGTTTTCGTTCTATGGTGATAAACGTTGAAACCGAAAATTGTTAATTATTACTTCTGGTTTGAATATACTGTTAACGTAAGAGGAGGAACCTATTCTTGGGACGCTAAATCGATTGCAAGAAACCGCTTTTAAAATATGTTTAACCGCTTTTGCTCTATGGCAAGTAGTATCGAAGGCAGAATAGTAAATTCCAACCACTTCCGTTCTTGGGAAAGTGTTATACGGATAGTCCATAATATGTTTTCTTGAGACGTTGAATACTTTGTAAAAGCCCGCTTCTTATGATCTGTTACCGTTTTCGTTCGATAGCGAGAAACATTGAAACCGGAAATCATTAATTTGAACTCCTTTTGCTGTGAATAAATGGTTAACAAAGGAGATGGGCCCTACACTTGAGCCGCTGGATCGATTTCAGAAAACTATTTTTCGATAATCTCATCGTTTTGGTTGTAATACTTGTGCACAGGGGAACGAAGGGATAGATATAACCATTCTATAAAACTTCCGACACCTATGTATAGCATAGTTTAGAAGTTTAGTAATACTGATAATGTATTATCAAAGTTAGTGGTAGCCCAAGTCGTCATTCCAGTATACGATACTGCTCCAAACTAATGTTTAATATCTACTGTAACTTTGTTTTTTATTCCATTGACTTGTATGATAACTTTTTTTCTGTTTTCATTGAAATTTAAATACTGTGATTTTACTGACTTCTTCGAATCTGATTACATCTTCGTTGCGTTTTCAAAACAAATTTGCATTACATATATACTAATTGAGTTTCCGCTTTTAGAAGGAATATATTCGTACAAAATATTTGAAAGGTATATTTGAACCCTCTTTCCGTCATTAGAATGCGTATTTGAATTGATTCCTACGAAATGAAATCTTCAGAATGGACAAATAAGATTTAAGCATGTGAGATACTAAATTCATCAAAGTTGAAGGAGGAAAACTTAGAACAGATAACTATCAACGTATCATGATACCACAGGTAAAGAAAACGTTAGATGCCATGTCGATCCGATCGTGCGGGTTGATCGGACAACTTGCATTTAATTTATTTGTCGTCAAATGGTTGTTAGTTTCAAGTGCTTCCATCTATGATCCGAAACTGTGATATTTCCATGATACAATTAAGAAATATACAAAAGAAATATAATTTATATTTGTTGTTAACTGATAATTATTCTCAGTTATTATCGCTAGAGGCGCTGAGCTCCAGATAACACTTTCTAGTTTTCATCATCAGTCCGGTCGGACTGACATATTTTATAAATACATGAATAGAAGGTGAATAAAAAAAGGTAGCTTTTATACGTATCATTCTTACTGCCCAAAGGAATTTATAATCAAAATGAATTTTTTTATGTTTACACTGAAAAGGTAACAATGATGTGCTTAATGCAAAAATGTTTCTAATGATTCTCATTCAAAGAAAGAAAAGTAAATTGCTTCTATATACATACATACACACGCACACACAAAAGTATTTTTTTAAAATACAAATATTCAACTTCCCATTCTATGCAGGAGCTCACTACAGTAGAAACTACGGTATCGGGCGATCGTTCGTGTCTGTGACCGACACAGGCATGGCGTCAGGTTCGTGCGATGAGGTGGGCAGAGGAAGTTGGATCTAGTTTCTGGGTGGGCCGGCAATGAAAATGAGAACTAAATTTTGTAGTCATTTCTGGACGATCACACAGATATGTAGTAGATGAACAAGAGGTCGAGAGAAGTTATGGTTTAAATGGTTACCTTTCCTTCCTCCAAGGAGTCCTTCTATTACAAGAATGCAAATAGAAATATAAAAAGGTTCAAACAACACAGTATTATAGATTATGTTCTATCTTCCGTTAATTACGTAAAATTCACAGTAAGCAGATAAATTAAAACTGTAATAGAAAATAAACTACAGCAAACCAGTTTTATATTTGAGCAATTTTATTGCAAGAAAGCAAGAGAGTAAAGATTAATAATTTATATGTATCTAGGTACAGTATTTCTTTTCATGCTATTAATTTACAATCATTGGCCTGTTAGAATCAATCTCTGTATGCAACAAAGATTTATTTAAAAACAGGGAAATGAAACAACCTGGATGTGTAAGCATTAAGACCTTGAAAGTATATCAGAAACCTTTGAAATTAACTCAAGTTTGCAACGGAGGACAGAAATGGAAAAATTATACAATATAAATTATGTTAAAAAAAAAATAAAAAAAAAATAAAAAAATACAGCAATAACGAAATTATAATATTGGTACATAAGGACCACAATTTGAGGATATTAAATTTTGATCACGTGTGAAATAACACGAATAAGCTTACAACCAACTTTTACAACTCCATTTTAATGAAGTGCAATGCGTCGACTTTTATGTTCGGCATTGAATGCGTTTACCACATCCTCTATGGTTGGCCGCATATTGACAGCAGGGCAGCTTATCCAAGTCTAGGAGCAGTACATGCAGAAAATTGCAAACAAAGGAATTAAGCTTCGTGACGCACATAATACATAAAGTAGAGAAGAGTGTTAGTTTTCTATCTTTTTAGGAGACTAGAGAGAGATATGTGCAAAAACAGTAGATGGGTTTGTTGAAGGTACAGAATGCAACTCTTCGTATGAAGTAATACAGCTGACGAGTTGGATTATATTAACGCTAAAAACTCAAAGTAAAACATAAGAGTGTGAAAGTTATTCTGATATTACAGATAAATGATAGTCATTTTTCAATCTTTCTTTCTCTCTCTGTTTGTATATATTGAAACAAAGAGAAACAAATAAGTAATCAACAAAAAATATTGCGTTTTCATTACTCACCGTATCCTAAACAAACAAATATGTAGATACTTAAATCCTAACATATTTTAGCTTTCCTTCACGGCCATATAATTAGCGTACGTCTTCAGTGCGATAGGCGGAGTTCGATTCGTTGTGGGCGTTTGTGTACTTCGGACTCAACGACTCGTCCGAAGTACGAACAGCCTATAGACGCGCCCTCGGTGCTAAAAAGAGATGTTGAACTGCAAATCAACCAAGGAACTTAACCCACTTTAAAGCTAACAAACCTATTAATAAAAATGTCAATGCAATATGGAAAATGAAGATGTCATACAGAGTGCTAGAATGTCATTTTCGTTTACGGTAGACCATTCTTTTTAAGAATAACCCTTTAGTATGAAATCCAAATTACTGATTTTTCTTCCTGAATATATTTCACATAATCCATCACATATTTAACATTTATCTGTGAACCAATCGGGACGACTTGGGCAATGGGGACCAGTTGTCGACAGGAACGACATTTGTATCATTCGATTCGTATTAACAAGTAGATCAATAATTGGTATGTCATTTTTCAGAAAATTAAATTTTTACCCGGGAAATTAATAAAAATTTTGGATTTTGGGCAATGGGGACCTCGATTCGTATTAACTAGTAAACCAAATGATTGGTATATCATTTTCCCGAAAATTCCATTTTCACCCGGGAAATTATTAAAAATTCGGGATTTGGAGCAATGGGGACCTGTTGTCGACAGGGACGAAATGTTTATCATTCGGAGTATCGCTAACATTCAAACCACCGCTGACATAGATACAACACTACCATCACTTACTACAGACATATGATCACAATTATTTGCAGACTCATTACTACTACTACTTAAACAAAATACTTTCAACCACTGGCTTGTGGTGTGAAATCTGAAATATTTAGATCAGTAATACGTCAAATACTGAAACGATCAAGTTTGCATTTATTCGTATATACTTCCATTGCACACTCAATAGCTGTTTTTAGTAAATCGCCTTCGGTGCGAGCGGTCCCGGGTTCAATTCCCGGTGGGGCCACTCGGTCGAAAAGTCTAAAATGCTTTTTGAGGCCAACCACCCTGAATGCACCCTGAATTAAGTTTTCCTGGGTTTTCCTCATTCACACCAGGCAAATGCCGGGGAGATACCTAACATAGGTCCCAGGCCGCTTCCTCCCTTCCCTTTCCCCGAATAGTGTGCTCGCTGAGGGACGTCATCCTTCAAAACGTGACGGGCTAAATGGCCTTAGATGCCAACAGCCCAGAAATCTAAATCCTAATCCTGTTTTTAGTGAAGTTACACGGACAAAGGCTAAACTTTTAGGTCTGTGAAGTTGGCCTACCCAAATTAGCTTACCCACTTTTATCTACATGAGCTGTTAGTTCCTCGTTAGTTCTCGTTAATTCTTACTAAAGTCACGTTAGTTTCGCTATTTTAAAGAAATTATACACAAAAACCAATGGATAGGCCAACTTCACATGTGAAGTTGGTGTACCCAACAAGCTTTCCCACATTTTCGGCATAAATTGTTAGTTCCTCGTTAGTTCCCGTTAATTCTTACAAAGTTTCGTTAGTTCCGAGATTTTATACAAGTTAGAGCATAAAGAAAAATGTGTGAGTAGGCTAACTTCACATATGAAGTTGGCGTACCCAACAAGCTTTCTCAAATTTATCGACACATTTATCGACCGTTAGTTCCTCGTTAGGTCCCGTTAGTTCTTACAAAAATTCCGTTAGTTCCCATTAGTTCTTACACATTTTTGTTTATGCTCTAATTTGTACAAAACCGCGGAACTAACGGAACTTTTGTAAGAACTCATATATCAAAAAAAAAAAAAAAAAAAGAAAGAAAAGAAAAAGAAAAAGTAAAGAGAGTGAGAGAAATACTTACCTTGTACGAAGCTCACAATCTGTGCTTGAGATGTTGAATGAAATAACTTCAACAGACAAATCGTTTGAGCACCAATAATTTTCTTCTGATTTAACAACGTACAAGAATCTAGAAAGTAAAAGAAAATGGTAGATTAATAATTAGTATACTGTAGTGAGTAAATACGCTGTGCTATAAATAAACTTTTTTCCGCACAAAATACGTTGCTTTTTACTTTTTATCGTTTTCTGTGTTCGAGCTTAGCGATTCGAAGAAGTGTTAAATATTTTGTTTCGGGTTTATGATGTAACAGTATAATATTAACATCTCTTCTTGGTGATAATCGTTAATTATTTGGAACTAATTTACTGGTTTTATTTACTTCTGGAATAGAGATCTTTGTTACTATTGTTGCACATTTATATTGTTCTTTAGACTCACTTTGTTACAGTTTCAATTGTTTCTTGAACAATCAGATTGCTTCGAAGTCTTATTTCCAATTTAAAAGCATTTAACAACACAGTAGTCATTTGATTCTATCAGCAAGCAAATCTATCGAATTTCAATAACAATGCATGTGCATGTAATATTATACAGGGTGTCTAATATACAATGCAACCCGGAGCTTGGGATAGTAGAACTTTTGAACCGGAAGAAGTACACAAATAATAGTTATAGCAAAATGATGTCTTGTTCATGCATATATTTTTAAACTAGGAAGAAACGATTGAAGTAGGTATTATGCTAAATATTATCCCAGAATTTGCCTAGTGTGAATGAGGGCCTATTTTTCCACTCAGGAGGGCTGGCCTGAAAAAGCTTTTGCATTTTTCGACCAAATGTCCTTACCGGGAATCGAATCCGGGACCGCTTGCACCAAAGGAGTTAAAGGCCCTTGCTCTGGTGTCCCGTCGGTTTACATTTTGTCCAGGTTTTCTGTCACCATACATTTTAAAGCTTTTTTTTTTTGGTTCCCCTTCCTCATCGTAATATTCTAAAATGTTATTTTTAGATTGTACACTTGTAGCAGAGTGTTCACTTGTAATATGTGAGGTTTCTGTTTCAATCCCAGCTCGCACCAAATGGGCTTTACGGTAGGCAAACACCGTGTGCGTGGGTTTCTTCTGGGTTCTCCCACTTTCTTCATTCCACCACTCATCATCTGCAGAAGATCTTCCTTAGCCTCGTGCATAATCATAGAATATTAAACTCGGAAAAGAAGCATATTTTTAGATTAATAACTAAAAATAATGTAATCTTAATTTACATTACACTCAGACATTGGTAGAGTGCTCCATGTTACTGCACGCAATTGTGTTTGGATCTAAGATGCGTGTTATTTTCCTAACCATCATTACTGATTCATCGAACGAAAACAAAACAAAGCTTTGGTGCTGGTTAAGTACTTCCTGCCCATGGAAGAAGAGAAATTAAACCTCTTATCTAAGTGTCCTAGTTTCGAAGATTTGACTTCCGTCAAAGTACCTTAGTTTGAAATAGTACGAGGATTATCCCAATAGTAAAATCCCCAACGCGCTGGGGACGCGAGTAAACTGTTCCTCCGGCTGTTAGCAACACTTCTGTGTTAGTTGCTTTCCCCCAGTCGCAAACAAGCCTGCGCGCACCTTGCTGGGATGTTCAATCTTGGCTTGGCCTGCCAAGTTGGCAGCCGTTAGAGTAGGTTTGTTTTATCTTGGCACGCTTCCCGCCTAAAGAACGGATCTGTCTGCAACGCGTTGCTGCCACGTCACGGTTGAGCGTTACAATACGCTAGGAAACACAGCAAAACGCCACACCACTCACAAATCACTGAAACACACTTGTTCGCATGTGGCAACTAAGCCCTTCAACTACCCGCCAAATAGGAATGACCTCATTTGATAGGCTGGCTGAAAACTAACGTCACCTACACGACAATATCAATAGGACGTCTATTGGATTAAAACATTCACGTGAGTGCTAGCAGAAAATATTTTAAAGACCTCCAAGTGCATTGACGAGAAGCGTGCCGAGATAAAACAAACGTACTCTAGGAACAGAGCTCCCGCTTGGCGCATCTACTAAGTAGCTACAAAGTTCGCACAGTTATTCGGTTTTTGGACGCAAAAGGTGCTAAACCAATTTAAATTAATCGCCAATTGGCAGAAGTGTATGGCGAGTCGTGCATGAATGCCAAAAATGTTCGCAAATGGTGTGGGAAGTTTAGAACTGGTTGTATTGAAATTCACGAAAAAGAAAGGAAGGTTGAGCTGACCAGCGACTAGCACCTATTTCCTAAGTTGCAAGAACATTTGGCCGAAACAAACTTAACCAGCGATGACGACATAAATGTAGACAAAATATTTGAGAATAAAATCGTGAGATAAATATTCGGATCCAAGAGTAACAGGTACAAGGTGTGCCAGAAACTTCATAACGAAAAACTGCATAATTTATACCGTTTACCACACATTGTTAGGGTCATCAAGTCTAAGAAGGCTCAGGTGGGCAGGTCATATAGCCAGAATGGAAAAAAGTAGAAATGCTTTAAAAGTTTTGACTGGAAATCCAATCGGAAAACCTAGGCGCAGATAGGAGGGCAATATTAAGATGGATCTCATAGAAATAGGAATTAAAAGTAGAAACTGGATCCAGTTGACTAAGGATAAAAATCAAAGGAGAGCTTTTGCGAACGCAGTATTGCACCTCCTGGTTCAACAGATCATAGAGTTAATTAGTTAGAAAATGTTGTGCATGGAGAGTAACGATATCATAATTTAAAAAAAAAAAAATAAAAGGAAAAAGGACTGATGAGAACTTTTTCTGGGAAAAGTTTTATTTTGAGGAGTATAATATAGGATACTGATAAAGAGAAAAATTATAATTGATGGATGTTTTTACAAAGAATATTTCTTACGTAAAGAGGAAGAAGATAAAGAAGAAGGCAGGAATAGACAACAAAATGAGTTATCACTATTGAAAAAATGTGTGATGTAAAACGACGACATTGTATAATCAACTTGTGTTTTCTGTAATAATATTCGATACCTTTGACATGTAATGGTTAATTTAGAATTTATGTGCAGTTTAAATGAACAAAAGTGTGACAAGTAAAAAAAAATTTTTTTTAAAATAACAATACAGAAAATAATGCGAAAACAAGCAAATACTCCGAAATATTTTTAAAATCGATATACTGTTTGTTCTAAGTATATCATGAATTATTTGGTGTTTTGCTCTTATAACAAAGTGTTCTTAGTAAGGAAAACGTATGTAGGTAGTGAACTTAATTTTAATCCATTCTCTGAAACAATACGCAACATTTCTGAGATTAACTTTTAACAACGTCCACCTTTCTTGGAAAGATTTCTACTCCCACGCTAGATTGTATGTTTTAAAGAAAATACGAACTTTGTTTCTGGAAGGAAACCATACTGTAAGTTATGCCTATTTCAATCTCGTCTATGAATACAGATACGTAACTTCTTGAAGAAAGACAAAACTCTATTTTTAAAATATACAGACAGTTATCAAAATAATGGGAATATCTCCGGCGGGACCTCATGTGGTTCAGATACCATATGAAACAATAGGTCCACATCTCATGTAGCTTCGCTGCTGAACAGGACGTTGAACTCAAAATCAACTCAATAGGAATACCCTACTAATACAACTTTCCTTATTAATACAGCAGTGGTCTCTTTTTAGTTCATAGCACAGCTTCTATTCGTCACTAAATTGAAGCATACAACTTACAAATTGCTTCTAGAGGTATAGAGGGCGATTGTTTCTGCAGTGCTGCACTCAGGTTTTTTCTTTTTTCATTGCTGACACAACTGTGCCGGACTCGCTTCTCTAAAACTGATCAGATGTAATCAATAATGTATAAATTGGGGAATTAAGATTTCAAGAGATACCATGAGGTTGTTTCTAATGTCCCTCAAACCATTTCTAAATCAATCTGGTTGTGTGTATTGACAGTGTGTCCCCTTCGAAGACTCCATCGTGTCATGGTACCATATGGTGAAGCTGTTAACTATAATATTGGCATAATCAATTGCAGAAATTCGTTTCCTATTAGAAATATTGAGTGTTCCACAAAAAATAGTGGGATTTTGAATAGTTATAAGCAGAAAGTTGAATATATGTCAA
The DNA here is from genome assembly GCF_964235325.1 of Thermobia domestica. Taxonomy (NCBI): domain Eukaryota; kingdom Metazoa; phylum Arthropoda; class Insecta; order Zygentoma; family Lepismatidae; genus Thermobia; species Thermobia domestica. The sequence goes on from NC_137468.1 coordinate 99,158,535, forward strand.
ATTTAAAAGAAACTCTTTAGGTTTGTGAATGCCAAAGCTTAATCGCAGACACCAACAGGCTCTAGGGCTTGTCCAGCATGGACATCAACGTCCGATGAAACGATCGAAACTTTGCGAACAAGTTCCTTGTTTAGCCCGTAGAAATTATGCCTGTATCACCGTAAGTTCTGTATGCCGTCATCATCTTGGATATTGCTTCCCTCGGTACACGTAACACTGATCGTCTTTCACGTACTTGCTTCAACTAAATGCAATCCAACATTTACCCTCTCTGAAAATTATAAAGGTTTCACACGCTGTACTACAAGTTTTTCCGATTGGATCCAAGAATCCGTACTATACCACATCACGTACTATTTATCATTATCCAATATATTACTAACAATAGACAATCACAATGCACAAATGTGTAATGTTAACTGTAAGAATATAGAGATCCTCTACCACTCGATCTCCAATCTAGTATTGAAGTATAAAAGTGTTTCCACTGTTTTGATAATCATCTTTAGAAGTATTACAATGTTTCCAAATCTCTATAACCTGAGTTTCCCTCGACAAGTTTCTCTAGATTTATCTCTAGCTTATTTTTTTCGATCGACGATAGCAAAGGAAAAAAGTCGTATTCGAGATTTTAAAGTGGATTTACACTTTCATGGTTGCTATATCCCGAAAGAGTTACTTTTGAATATCTGTCCTTTAGTTCCTTAATCAGTTTGTCCCAATTTATTTGTACAAGGATACACATCTCTAAACAATGTCCTTGAATGTATTCGAACCTAATTTCAAACCTATGTTTTCTAAAAGAATTTTAGAGAGGATATTTTAGAATGTTTTCTTAACCTCAAAACTAATAGTAGTTTAGAACATCTGAAAATTAAAAAAAAAATGAAATTCTTTCGAAAACAGCTCTATTTTCTTTATATTCCTTCAACGAGTGTATAACATGGTATAGGTCACTTTTGTAGAAAATACCCAGAAGAGATAGTTTAATCTTAGGATGAGCTTTTTTTGGATAATTTTCTCAAAATCGGCTGAGTTGATTTTATTCGTATTTTACGGGAAAAACATTTCATTTACAACCATACAGTGTAATAGAGGGCTGCAAATAACTACTTGCCCACTCACCCACTCGCCCGGGGCAAGTGTTTTATCGGTGCGGGCGAGTTTTTATTATCACTATTAAAATACCGCAAGGTAAGTAAATAATTTCCATTGTGGGATGTGAGCTAGTAGCTTTTTTCTTAGGCTAGTCAAATTGTGTTGCTTATTTGCATCCGTAGTGTAATATAAGCCATTTGTTCCGGGGAATGACTTACTCCTAATAATTTTCCTTCTTCCTTTACAAACCAAATCACAAGGACACTTATTATCATACAAGTTCCACAAACATTGCCAATCTAGACTAAACTCGGCACGGTGAAAGACCTTGATGGATTAGTACACATATAAAATATGGTGTACAGGTCTTTTTTTCCGAGCTATAAGGCATCAAATTTGAGATTGGAATTAGTCCAATTTTCACAAATATGCATATAATTGCTATTTGGAACGAAAATATTTGAACCATTTTTTAAAATTTTTAAACGTTAATTTAAAAACGTAAGAAAAGAAATGATGAAACAGGTAATTTAGCTGCGCTGTAAGTGGAGTGTGTACTCAAATTAAGGATGAAGCTTTCTGAACTAGGGAGACTTACCAAACTCAAAAATATGTGTATTTTATAAATATTCAGTTGAATTGTCGGCTGGCATGATTAAAAGTTCTAAGGCGGTACAGATCGGACCACAAGACATTTCTGTCGCAGGTTCGTACCCCACTCATGGCATGGGTGGTTTGAATTGTCTATTCACCTTTCGTTTCATTATCACCATTCATAGGGGCACGGTGACTTATTGGTAGAGCGCTTAACTCTGGTGTGGGGGTCCCTGGTTCGATCCCCGACCAAGTTAGTTTGTGGGACAACATTGTCTCCGTGGGTTTTCTCGGGGTACTCCCGTTTCATCCCTGTTTCTCATTCCACCATTTCTTCACTCATCATTCAGTTGCTTTAATCATCGTCTCTCTTTGCCGAATGGGACGTTAAACTGAAAGATTTTTATTTCATTTTCATTTCTTTACCATTCCTTTCTCAGTGTCTTTTAGCATACTAGAAAAGAACATGGAAGGTAGAGCGAAAAGAAAAAAAATCAGAAAATTAAATTACAGAGCTGCATAGTAATATAATGAAAATTGGAATTTAAAGTATGATAGGCCTATATAAAAACACTGTACAAAAATGGCTACATCACCCAACTACTAATTTGCACACATCAACTAATATTTCTCCGACAAGGATATACGACATTTCTGTTGCGGGATACCCGGGTTCAATTCCGGGTCATAGAATCTCACGTTAAAATATAGGTCTATATATCATATATCTTTCTAACCGAATAGTGATTTTAAACTATTAAAAAAAAAACATAAATTTACACTCTTGCCATTTTAGTAAATTGATACCGTAAGGCCTTGTTTTAACTTATCCTCAGATAGAAAAAGAAGAAAAGAAAATAGAATATTTTCATTTCCGCTGCCTGACAGCTACGTTTTGAGAGCTATAAACCATTCAATATTTGACACAAGTAGATTTTCATACCAGCCATTGGTCGCGCCTTCATGCAGAAAACGTGTAGGCGAAGTATGTATGTGGGCTTACTCTTGGATTTATGAAAATGATAGCCTTTTCCCCCTCCTCCTCTTCTCGCCCCCTCCTTCTCCTGCAATGACGTACAGACGCTCTAGGGTGGAGTCTGTAAGCAGTGACAGGCGCAAAATATTAGGTCGCGACTAGAGAATTAGGGAAAGAGATAAAGACAAAGAGAGAGAGAGAGAGAGAGAGAGAGAGAGAGAGAGAGAGAACAAGTATTCCGTCGCTATAGCGCATGTAAAATGAAGGGCGAATAGAAATTAGAATCTTCTATGGCATAATGCCGCTTAAATTACTTAATTATCAACATGCAAAATAGGAATTTGATGACAAGTATGAAAAAAGCATGAAATATGAGGCTATAAATTATGTATAAACTTCAAGCATGTATAAGAGAAATAGTTTCCGTATCATTAACTATTATTTATTTTTGATTTAGTTATTTTTTTACGTAAAAATACTGAAGTGTTTCTGTCCATAAAAGAACATACGAATTGTTCCAGAGACCGTGGTCTCTTGCTTAATGCCTTGCTTTTGGTGCATAAGTCTGCTTGTAGACAGCAAAAAGTTGGGGAACAGAAAGTCACTAAACATGTAACTGGAAAACATATGATAGAAGTATAAACGAAAAGGAGACAGGCCCCATAAGCCAAGGAAGGAAAGGAAAAAAGAAAATATGTGTGACGCACACATGTATGTCAGTGCACATGTGCATCTGCATATCCAGTCCTCTCGTCCGCACTTTGCTGACTTGTCTTATGCTCTCTACATCTATCCGCCAGATCACTTTGTATCTCTCTCCTTACTCATTGAGAAGGTATTCCTTCATGTATGAATGTTAGTCCTCGTTTCATTCCTATTCTGTACAATTCCCATCTTCAGGATCTTTGTCAGTCTTAATGTGTCAGCATATAAACATTTATACAGTAGAAATTTGAACAAAAATGAATATTTTAGTAGAACGTCGAATAGTTATGCCCTTAAGGCGTAAAAAAGATGTATGATTAATAAAAGTGAATGATTGTGAAACCAAATTTTTGTGTTCTCTTACCAGGAATAGAATCCGAGACATAGTCACTAGACCAGCGATGAGGGTTTGTAGAACTTCGCGACTAACATTTAAAGTAGGATTTTCCAAATATCGCAATGTTAGCTATAGACCCTTCTAACTGCTAGATCTTTTTATATTTAACACTCAGGTTCCATATTGTACTACTCTAAGTACTTTACGAAGCTATCTATTACATCTAGATCCCTGATTATTTGGTGAGAATGTTTACTTGTAAGACTTGGAAGAACTAGTATAGCTACGAGGGAAATCATCAAGTGTTTTGCATTAATATTAATATTTTCATGTGATTTAAAATAAGTATTTCCTATCATCTGTATAATATGTGATAAATCTAAATTTCAGGTTAGTTCTGATGATTATGAGAATAACATTGAGGTAAAAACTACACAGTACATATAAATATACTTTAGAATTGAAATTTAATTCAGAAAATGTGCTGTGAATTATTCTTTCTTTATCAACATTAACACTTAGTAGGGAGATAGTAATTTTTGTTAAACACTTTTATAAAATCAGAATTGAAGTATGTTGAAAATATTAAAATTTTATACTTTTAATATTATAAGTTATAGGTTCACAACGTGTTTAGGTAGCTTAAACGTCTCCTGGAAGAGCCCTAGAAATATTGTTGTCAAGTACCTAGCTCGTTTTGTTCTCACGACTAAAGCTTTTTTTTTTTTTTTTTTTTTTACGCTTCATGAAAAACTAAGAACTTGGAAATGTCGGTATTTCGCATTAGTCCTTTAATTTCTTTCTTGAATTAAAATTATCATTAGCGCTCTTTAAATTGGAAAGGTGATTTGCTGTTGGGTTTGACAATAAATGACATTATAAAAATCAAATCAGGAAAAACAGCGTCAGAGAAAAAAGGCACCAGTAAAATGACGGAGTATCACTTTGTTCAAGGACAAGCATTTTCCGCTCAGCACTTTAGTCTTAACTGCTTGCGCGCGCTCGCCTTTGGTGCACGGTATCTCGGTTTGATTCGCGTGGTGGAATATTGAACGTATTACGGTAATTCAGACTTATTTTTGTATAGCTTCGGTGCTGAAAGGGAACATTCAACTTGAACAAACAAAATCATTCATTTACTTTGGGACAAATCACTAGATGTAAAAGACCAAGTACAAGAATGAATTCGAGAATGGATATGAATACATTACATGAACACATATTATTTGCCATTATCATGTCTAGCCTACACTAGCGGTGTGATGTAGTTGAGGGCTCTAAGACAGTAAGCCTAATATCGTGAAGCGAAACCTATCGTAGGTGCGTGTACCTCTGAAGAGAGTGGAAATTTTAAACTGTCCTTGAAGTTTCTGTGTTCGTGTCCATGTCGGACTGGATTACGTAGAATCTAGAATCAAGATTAATGAAGAGGTTAAGCGGAAAGGATGCCCAGTTCGTGGTAAATCTTTTTTTTTAAGTTAAAGTTCTTGCTTCGCAATCGTAAAGTCGCTGGTTCGAATCTGGTAGCCGGCCATCCTGAGTGAAGTTTTTTCAGGATATTTTATTTACTTCCACAGGCAAATGCCGAGATGATACCTTTTAAACATAGTTTCTGGCCACCGTCTTTCCGACTGCTGATACTGTCGTAAACAGTTAATAATCGCAGGGTAATGTGGCCTAACACACTGTACTTGATGGTAGTTAAGTAAATAAATATAGCATTTTCTCCAACATAAACAACCCTCGAGTATAACTATCCCCTAAAAAATTGTGTCGGCTTTGGGAATCCGTTTATTATGAGGATACAAGCATCCCCAATAGGATTATTATTAGGGATGCGCACGAGACGAGTCGAGACAGGATTTTCCTGACAAAATTCGAATCGAGACACTGCTCTTCCAATAGAAAAATATACATTTTTCGAGTCGAGACATCACTTTTACAGCACATTCTCGAGACGAGACAGCCAAAAATCTTGTCTCGTGCGCATCCCTAATTATTATAGAAAATTCAAGCAATCACTAAATCAATGACTCATCATTGGCTGCAAAACCAGTAACTTGTTAGAAGAATTTTTACAAATATAGTTACCGCTAGTACCTCTACCCATTCTAAAAAATACTATCTTGAACTTTGTTTCAATTATAACGATCAACGTTTATGTTCCGATACTAAGGGAGTCGGTGATAATTAAAGAACGAAATGATAAGATGAAAGGAGTGGCAGGAAACGGGAGAACCCAGAGAAAACCCATGTACATGGTGTTTTCCCACCACTAAGTTCATTTGTCACAGTCTGGGATCGAACCAGAAACCCCATGCACCGGAAGGGAGCGCTCTACCACTGAAGCACCGTGACCCTTAAAATTCAGTCTTATGAATTTAAAAACTAAACAATCGACAATAGAATTTTACATTGTCAAAATTCTCGGGATATATAAAAATGAAAGCAACTATGTTTGTAGCCTCGTACCTCTCGAACCACCCGACGGAACCCGATCAATTTTGCTACATAGATGAGGTTCGGGATGGGATGTTTTTAATCATTTCATTTTGACGGTGCTACTTATGGAAGGAGGAGATATTATATTATATATATATATATATATATATATATATATATATATATATATATATATATATATATCACTGCCCACTGGAGTCACTCCTCTCGCTCGCTCTCTATACTGCCTGTCGAATCACCAAAAATAACATAGAGATCGCCGTACGAATATTTTTCCGAATTCCGTCGCATGGGTGCAGCACTAAGCGTGACTTGTTTGTATAAATCTCATAGCGGAAAATACATTGTGGGGTTCAATGTTTTCGCAAATTAAAAGGTATTACTGTTATATGGTCTTTTCTAAGTTACGAAGATATATTTTAGAATACGTTGGGATATCGTTTCACGAAATACCATCGAGTATTCAACTGCAGAACAATGGTTAATAAATAAAATATCAAGACATGATGATACGAAGGGAAGTAACTGAATTCCTTCAGACAGACAGATCTATTGTTTGTTGTCAACATTCTGTAAAAGAAGTTTTATTTTTAATGTAAAGTTAGGAAGCTGAAACAAGACTCTGTGCCCAATGTGTTCTTAATAGATGACTAAAAGAACCACTTAGAAAGGCGAACTTCCATAATCTAAGCTGTATTACGTTCGTTGAGGCTTCTATACCGGATTTCAAGAAATCGGTAGATTCATTGAGAAATATGAGCCATTATGTTTGCCAGTTCTGTGGAATGCACTTTGTAGAACTCTTATAATGATGAAAAGTACAAATTGCTGTTATCAGAAAAAATAGTGAAAAAAAATGAGAAACCACTAATCACATATGCAAAAAGCATAAACGAAGCGTTTTGTTTTTATTGCAAATTCAAACTCATTTCCAGAAAGTCGAAACTCCAAAAATGAGTATTGGAAAATTTGTACTATGTTTCGTATTATTATTATTATTATTATTATTATTATTATTATTATTATTATTATTATTATTGATAATAACATTGAGATTTGCAGTGAGTGGAGTGCGTCGTTCGCCAGAAAATAGCTGCAGGGTTGGTTTCAGATTTAATGTTTTTCGACCCATACTCAAAAAAATATTTCCCGTCTCTCTTCCCGATGTATAAAATTTTAACGCAATATAATATTTATACAAGTATAACGTCCCACGATTTTAGCCGTTAGGCTAAGGAAGACGGATGATTAAGACAAGTGAGTATTGATGGAAGAATTGGTGGAAAGAAATGTGGAAGGAAACGAAAGTACCCGGAGAAAACCCACGGACACCATGTTGTTCATCACAAACTTACTTGGCCGAGGATTAAATCAGGGACCTCACGCATCAGAGGTAAGCGCTCTACCAGTGAGCCACCCTGCCCCTATATATATTATTTTTGTACAAATGTTAACGAATTTTCGTTTTGAATCTGCTGTAAAGAAAGTCAAACTTATACAAATTTAAGTCTTTTAAAATAAAGTTACAGAGAATGATCAGTTTGTGTAAGAATGAAAGAAATTGTTTTGAATTTTCGGTCGTAAAATGTTAATATTCAAATACTAAAAAGTCACAGGATGATTGTGAAACAGTATAATATGGAAATTATTGTCACTGTCCAAAATCAGATGCGAAGGGTCTATAAGAGTTTGCCTTAAAATAAACTGCCTTCCTCCTTGTTTTGTACCGAGCGAAGGTATCTATTAGCATAATCATACTGAACGTCATGGAGGGTGTTTACTGTCTTTAATAATTTTTCGTCTTTTGCATTTTTTTCGTTTCACTTATTAAATTTTAGTCGAACGGGCGATCGTAAGATCGTTGTGCCCTTAGGCCGGAGTCTAGTTGTTCTAGTGTTAAATCCAGTCTTGCGCATGATATATGATAGCTATAATTTACAAACTTTTGGGGGTTGGCCTAGAAAGAGATGCATGAGAATACATCTTGGGGAGATGGATAGTAAATCCTGACTTCATTTTATAGTGTGTTCATTCAACGGCATTCTTCTGTTTCTGATATGATGAGTCGTTGCTCTTTTTGTCTACAATAATAATAATAATAATAATAATAATAATAATAATAATAATAATAATAATAATAATAATAATAATAATAATAATAATAATAATAGCATAATGATGGTGGTGCTCAGTCAACACAAGCAATGTGAGCTACTTATGTTGGGCCTTATCAACTGAGTAGATCATAATTTAATTGGTTGGAGTGTGTTTCGTCTATTTTCGATTTATTTCTTTGAGAAAATAAGGATGATACTTGATGTATTTTCATTTAAATATTATTTATTTTTATATGTGAAGTATGTATGCAAACAAGAGCGCCCATCAGGGGAGAGCAAGGTGGGGCCCCTATAGGAAAATGTACTTGGCAATATCGAAAACCTAATAGAATTTTTACATTAGTTACAGCAAAATTTGAAACTATATTTGAAATATCGCTTATACTTGCCCCCCCCCTTGGAAACTACAACATAGGCGCCCTTGTATGCAAATCACAAATTACATACCATTACTGACTGATACAGCTAACGACGACTACATGTCTATTGCGCTCTTTTTTCTGTGTTAACCTTTCTATTACTTCGTGATAATAGATATGTAGAATTTCTTCTTTTGTTAATTAAAAGTAAAATTCTTATTTAAAAAATATATACAACTTTGCCGTATGTAAGTAAATTATTGAAAAAGTGTACTAGTTCCTACAAAAATTGGGGGAAAATATGCTGAATTACTGTATAGCTACATTGAAGTAGACGAGAGCAAGCCTCGGCTGTCCCTGCCACCTAGCGGTCAATTTTTTGTTTTTGTCGTACGCTATGAATCGTTGTTTCGACAGGCAGTATAGAGAGCGAGCGAAGAGAGCGAGCGAGAGTAGTGACTCCAGCGGGCGGTGATATATATATATATAAATGATCGAAAATGATTGATATTAGTGTCGAATCCATAGTTTTCAGGGTTGTTAAGATAAACAGTGACACTTCCAATGCCGTTTAAATTCAAATTCAGCCCTTTATGAATAAGTTTCATTCAGCCCTTAATGAAACTTATTCTCCCAGTGCAAAGAACGAGTATTCTGATAGTTCATTATAAACATCAATTGAAGACTATCCAGGCCTACTGGTATTTACGAGTATTTTTATCATTGTCTAAAAGCGTATTATGCATTTACAATTTTAGACATACATTTTGAAAACAAAGAAGCACTTATATTCGAGTAAACACGGTAAATTCTTACTATATTAAGAATTAGTTCAGCATCTGTATATATCTTCCCCCTTCCCCGATAGTAGCTCTGGCTGTAAATTTAGGTGCTATATATGCAAATTCCCTACTGTGTACTTCCCTCCCTAGAATGGATTTTTAATACTCGAAGCTTCTGAATGCCGTTTCTTTTATGCTATTATCTCAGTAATCGATTTACTTCTCTTTCAAATACATCAAATTTAAATTTTCTGAATGCTGTTCTTGGAACAAGTCATACGATGGCTCTGGTCTATTTCCTGTCGAACAACCAAAACAGGAAACTTGTACTCCTTTTTTCTTTCTCCCAGTATGCTTTACCTCTCTCTCTCTCTCTCTCTCTCTCTCTCTGCTTCAAGCTCTCGCCCTTCTTTATTTTTCATGTCATTCTGTGCTTCTCTCTCGTCTTGCATTTCCTCGACATCACAATATGATTTTCCTCATAATTCAATCACCAGCCTCAAAAAGGTCGACTGTCGACAACCTTCTTGCTCCGTCTTTCCATCACGATATTTACTTCTACCAACATGACTTGCTTCTTGTTTCTCTCCTCTTCTTTCACTTTTATTACAGACTTACTTTTTTTTTTTTTTTTTTTTGGCTGTTTTTCATTTAAAAGATTTTTCTATGTTTACAACTAGTGTGCGTATCAAATGTTAGTAAAAAGCAAACAACAATAGAAATATATTTAATACTCCACAGTCAGGCCTGTATTTAGGTAAGTGCTATTCTGTGCTGGAACAAAGGGCTGCACAATTTGGGGAGCGGCAAAATTTTTGTAATTTTTCTAAGATTCACAATAAAGCAATATTTAAAACTAGAAACTCGCAGATTCCCGCGCAAGAGCGAGAAAATATGTTAATGTCTTTAATTCGCTCTAATGATTAAGTTACTAATTAGCTAGCTTATCTGATTATTTTTAAAAGTCATCCTCTCGTACCCCCATCCCAATGAATTTAAACATCATGAAAACTAATATCGTTAAACTCAGCGACCTCGAAAACTATGAATTCAACACTAATATCTGTCGTTTTCGATTACTTTGAAAATCTCGCCCCTACCTGGGAAGTGGAATATGACCTTGAAATTGAAATGGATTAAAACTGTCGCTATTCATCTCAACGATCCCAAAAACTATGAATTCAACTCTAATATTGGTCATTTTCGAGGGCTGCAAATTTTGTGCGGGGAGGCGGCAAATTATTTAGAGCACAGGGGCGCACAATATATAAATACGGGTCTGGCCACAGTGCATAAATAATAATTTCTTCCAGAAAAATATTTTACAGTTGTTAGTTGTTATTGGGAGTGAATGACATGTAATAGTTTTTAACATAACAAAAGTTAATTATTCGATTCTCTAGAAAATTACGCATAAGAATTCACCCTCGAATATGCCATTTTGTTAAGTTTGATGTGCTTTATCGACTGATGCATGTTTTACATTCAAACAATATTTTGCTTGAACAGAAATAATAAAATTACGAGTTAAATTTAGGAAGTGATTTTTCGACGTAAAATCAGGGCGTAAAGATGGGCAAATATTTTTTATATAAAAAACGGAAACCGGTTTCTAGAAAAACCGAAATCCGAAAAGCCAACATTTCGTTTTTCACCGAAACTAGTCTCGGTGAAAGCTTTTGGAAAACACATAAAACTATTTCTATGGAAATGGAATCGGTTTCTGGAGAACAACAAAAAAGTAATCTGGTCAGAAATAGACCAATTTTGGAAAAAGAAATCGGAACCGGTTTTGAAGAAAGCGAAATCAGACCCGGTGAAAAAACGAACCAGTTTTGGAGAAAACCAAAACCGGCTTCGGTGAAAACAACCAATTTAAAAGAAAACAGAAACCGGCTTTGGTGAAAACAGAAACCGGCTTTGGTGAAAACCGAGCCGCTTTTGAACAAAACCGAAACCGGTTTCGGTGAAAGTTTTTTTTTAATTTCTCAAAAATCGAAAACCGAGAAAACAGTTTTTGTACCTACCACTATTCAGGACCCCTGGAACGGTAGCGAGAGAAATGAATAAAGGTTGCAGAATGAAATGACAAGATTAGTGGCGGATCTGGCCCAGGATCGGGGACAACGTGGGCCACCCTGTTTTTTTTTAAATGACAAAATTGATTTAAGCTATTATTTATATATTTTTGACAGTTTATTAGCAAACACATGATATACCTATCATAGTCTGAGAACTGGCTGGCGCCTCTAAGTTTTATCTTCTAGATCTGCCACTGGAAAAGATAAATATCATTAGAATCTAATGGTGGGAAAAATATTTTTAAAATTTATTTTAAACTTAGTAAATTCATGGACATATTTTTATTTCCAAACATATTGTCAAACTGTTATTCCTATATAAGACTTACAAACACATGTAACAGTAAGCGATAAGCAGCAATACTCAAAGCTTATTGGGGGGCCGCAGTGGCTCAGTGGTAAAGCATGCACCTCTAGTGCATAGGGTCCATGGTTCGATCCCAGCTCGCACCAAGTGAGTTTTGTGGTGAACAAACACCGAGTGTGTGAGTTTTTTCGAGGTTCTCCCGTTTCCTCACACTTTCTTCATTAAATTATTTTATTCATTTCTCATCTCACCGTCTTCTTTAGCCTAGCCGGCATAAGCGTGGGACGTAAAACTTAAGGATTTTCATTAAATTTATTTCAAACCGCAAATTACTTACGGGGATCGTTGGCAAGAAGATGAATGAGGATCGTGATATGAAATCAGTTGAGACTTGATTTAAGTTTTATCTAATTAAGAATGCTGTACACTGTTGCCTTGCTAGTGTCAGAATGGAGAGTGTAATAAAGATATATATCAATACCAGTTTCACTTTAATTAATGATAGGGTCCTCATACACCATCCAACTTTATTAGTTTTACATAAAAGTTCGTTTTTTCTTAATTTTCTCGAAAACTACGCATGATATTTTATGCAGTATTCTATTATACTATAACACTACTATAAAGTTATTACAACTACAAATTCATTGGGCTATTTAACTTACTATTAAAATCGAATCACTTCAAAATCTTTTCTGAATCTCATTAGATTCTTTAATTCAGCCTCAAAGAACATTTATCTAGAGTATACATTGCCAGACAAGTATTTGTAAAATAATTACATTTATTTCATTATTGGAAGAATAGTCAATAAACTTTAGACTAGTGTTCCTTGAACAATCATGCCAAATTCCTTTCCATTGCACGAGCCTTTCGGATTGCATAATCGAAGACGTCATTGTCCTCTCCCATCAAAACTATTGGAGCATACTTCTTGAGGTGGATTGTGTGTTATGGAAGTAACAGAAGAAGAACCATTATTGAAGGCTAGAACCGTCTCCAGGCTGTTCCAGACTTGGAACCTAAGAGATTATCGCAGCAGAAGAAACTCACGAAGCCACCATCCAGAGCTGAGTTACAGCGATCCATTCATCACCCCTGGCAAATTTGACGGGATACAAAATCCAACTGTCAACGTTAGTTTGGTTTCATCGCTTACAAGCCAGGAAGTTTCGCAGCAGCTTTGGATAGCGTTTTCATCAATTGGAACGACTGCGGCATCATCAAGAACAAAGGATAAATAATGCAAGTGCTCATTTTTTATCTTAAAAGTTAAATTCCTTCTTTTGTCCCTCTTTTATAGCTCCTACCCAATCTAGTCTCTATTTTATCATTTGAAATTGCTGAGTGTTATTTATGCATTAAAGTATAACCTTCCATAATATCAGTTGCATATGCAATGATAATCCATGTCCCGAAGAAAGTTACTACCCAGTTTATTTCACAGTAGTCCTTCCTACGTAATAGACCACTATTCATTAAACATTCTGATTGTATTGTGCGTTCTTTGTTTTTACTCTGTTTTGAGCATTAGAAGTAAACAATGAATTGTGTGTCATATTTTGTTTAGGATCAAGCTAAATGGCCTTTGTAAGATCATAATAAGGCCGTACGTCCGTTACTCTACATAACTCTTGAACGAAAGCGAATTCTTGGTCGTGTATTTTGCAATAGATGCCTAGAGCAACTATTTCGACGGAGCTTGTTAACTGAGAAAATTCATTAAAACCTTAACAGGTAAGAGTGACTTCAACACACTGGGCCTTACACAGAGTCGCTTTGATGTATGATTTGCGTCATACTAAAGGCCTGACTACTGCAGGACACATATGTTAGTCGAACTATTTAGTATTGCACTAATCACTTGTCATAACGGCTCTGCATAAGGCCCACTGTCTCGTTTACAGTATATCTCTGGCTTTTATGCAACATATACACCAGCAAAGGATTGTTGGTTGTCTAAGATATAAGGTTAAGAAGGTTTCCTTACTACAGGAAGTTCATTAGCTTTAGTTTCTTTTGGCCCTTTTTAAGGTCTTCACCAGAGTTTATTTTCAAAATTACAGGAACAATTTAGTTAATGCATCAAAAATCAAAAATTGCAAAATGGATTTTGTTCTTGAAGAGTAAATATCTTTGCCAACAACACTCCACATAAAGTCGATTTAAAAGGTAAAAACGAACCTAAGGAGAAATGTTGTTTGTTAAAAATGTAAAAACACAGAAAGACTGTTTTTATATTTAGGGTTTTCTTTTTTCTTCAATAGTTAAAAATTTCCATTTTCTGTGTTTTTCATACAAATTAATGACATTTTCTTTCCTAATTTCTTCATACCCTTTTCCAGTCCCTTTTTGGGGGTTTCATTTCCACGTCTTTCTTCCTCTCTCTTTCCCTTTTGCATTATCTCGTTCCTTCTCTTCCTTTAATCTTTCAGAATGCTCGTTCTTTTGTCAGCTCATCTCCTTTCCCCAAACATTTTCTCTTTCTTTTCCTGCCGTTTTTCATATTTTTTTCTCTATTCTTCGCGACTTTTCTTTTATCATGCTTTCCTTTCCATTCCTCTGTCTTTTTCCCTTCACGATTGTTGTTGGCAAACCCTTAGAGAGAAGATAAATGGTGCATCTCCAGTTTTGGATTTCATTTTATTTTTTTTCTTCCTTTCTTCTTCCGTCAACAGGACGAAGTTCAAGGGCTGACGAAAAATCTGGCAGATATTTTTTTAAAAAATAAAATTAGTTAGTTAATTTGATGTTTAACATCCATTTCAACACCAAAACTATTTGAGACATGGACCTATAGTTTAACAAGGCATTCCAAATCATATGAACTCCCATCAGGAATCAAATAAAGATCAAATTGAAACTACATTAAGTCTGTATCAAGTAGTACGGTTAACGTTTGAATAATGAATTTTTTGAGTATTCGTTATTCTAATAAAACAGCTTCTCGATTTATCTGGTCAATTTTGCTCTACAGAAATAAATATTGAAACCGAAGGTACCAATAAATTTCTACCCTTCCGGTTTTAGTAGTGTACAATAAATCGAGACAATAAATCGATAACATAAAAGCGCTCTCCGCTATTTATTACTGTTTTTCGCTGTTAAGACAATCAACTTTGAAGTTGGAAATCTTAATTAATTTTACAATTTTCGGTTTAAGACAATGTTACTGGTAGAGATGGAATGCTTGCTTGAAATTCTAAATCGATTTCAGGAACCCACTCTCAATAACTCTTTTACCGTTTGTGTTCTATGGTGATTAACACTGGAACAGCAAACGGTTGAAGTCTACTACTTCCGGTTTGAATAGAGGGTTAACAGACGACCAGCTCGGGAGAGTAATACTCCCGGAAGTGCGTTTTTTCGCGCGCTACTCTAGCCAGCTGTTTTACGCGCTATAATAGCCAGCTGTTGTAAGTTGGTCATAAAATTTATATCATGGGGATCAAGGTGGAACAAAACGAGCCCTGCGGGGCTTCTAACCCGTTCCTACTACTACTATTACTACTATACTACTACTACTACTACTGCTACTTATCTGCACAAAAGTAAGTAAATAACTTTTTTGAGTATTATTTTCATTTTATTTTAATGAAAAAAAAAGTGTTATGAAAATGTTTTAAAAAATAAAGGAACTTTCCTTGGGCCGGGTTTGAAGCCACACCAAAACAATTTCCGTTACTAGCATGTAGCATTACCAAACTCAGTCACGAGGGCCAACAGCATCAAGCATTTGGTTTCTGCTATATGAATCTACGTGGCAAGAAATGGATAACGCAAACCAATCAGAACTGCGTATTTCGTTCCTACTTCCGGGAGCATTACTCTCCCGGTTAACAGAGGAGATTAAACCTATGCTTGGGAAGTTGAATCGATTCCAAGCCGCTTCTCGATGTCTCTAACTGTTTTTGTTCTATGAATACTAAAATTCCACCACTTTCAGTTTCAATAGAGTGTTACTCAGGGGCGCATCTAGAACGGACTTCTGAGGGGGCGGTGGGTTGTAGTATTGCTATTTAGAGCTACTTTTAAGAGTTTTCTGTGGTGATGGGATAGATTTCTTTCATATATAAAATAAGAAACTTTCCTCTTCTAGGGGAGGGGGCGATAGCCCAGATCGCCCCCCTGTGGATCCGCCCCTGGTGTTACTGATGGAGATTGTTTATTTTCTTGGGATCTGAATCGATTCCAAGAAAACACTTATCGCTTTCAATTACCGTTTTTTGTTATATATTGATCAACCTTGAAACCGGAAACACTAGTTGAATGTAGTAAATTAATAAGGGTAGAGGTTGTATGTGTTCTTGGCAGGCTAAAACGATTGGATAAAAAGATATAATTCGAAGCAGGTTAGCGTTAAACATGTAACAGCTGACAGTTGAAGCAAGTAGATATGCAAAAAAGCGATGTAATTCTTATAATCAAGCGTAAGGTATTGTGCTGTGAAAATGAGTAAGCTTTCCGCAAACCTGCGCCACATTTTACAATTTTATTTTAATAAAGGCGCAAATGCTGCGCAGGTGCATGAAGACATTTGTGCTGTTTATGAAGAAAATACATTATCAAAACCAACAGTTAAGAGTCTTCATTCCGGCGAAATTAAAATACCGCTAATTTTACAGTAATTATGTGATATCTTCCAATAGATAAAAGATAATCGAAATGTGAAACAAGAGCGCCCTTGACGATATTATTTTACATGAGAAACCGTTATCACGACTCACTTATCTGCTTTCGATTTCGAGCCATTTTGAAAATCGGCATTTATTTTCGCGTTTCTAAACAGCTGGAAACGGAAAGCCACTAGGTGACTTGTGATAACGGTACCTCACGCAAAATAATATTGTCTGGGGCGCTCTTGTTCCATATTTCAATTATCGTTTATCTATTTGAAGATATCATATAATTACTGTAAAATTAGCGGTACTTTAATTTCGCCGGGATGAAGATTCTTAAATGATGGTTCAGTCGCGTTCGTTCCGAAAATTTCGATATCCATGACTGTTCATAGTGGGCGACAAACTACCACAAAAGAAGTTGATATTCTGGCAAACGTTGAGCAAGATTGCCATGTAAGTGATCATAACATCGTCAAGAATGTAAATAATGATCATCAAACAGTGGTAAATCAGTGGAGAAAGGTAGATATAAAGTAAAGGACGCTCAACGTTTCTGTGCCACATAAGTTGACTCCAAAACATTCACTTAATCGAGTTTTTCTCTGCGAATGTCTACTGAAACGTAAAAAATTGAAATCATTTCTGAACCGATTGATCATGTGTGATTAAAAGTAAATAACTTACTACAACTATGAAAGAAAAGGAACATAGTCAAAGCAAGGAGACGCTCCTGTCTGTTTCAAATGCCAGTCCGACGTCCAGGAAGATTATGCTGAGCGTTTAGTGTGACTGGAAGAGCGTCGTATATGACGAACTGTGTCGCCGAACATAACGACAGACTTCGACCTGTACTGTCGATAAATAAAGCAAGTGCATCTAGTAATTCAAAAGAAACAATTGAAACTGGTCAACAGAAAAGATGTACGAATACCATGCTGACAACAACGGAACGTATACATCTTTAACGTCCCGTCAGAAATTAAGAGAACTTGCCTAGAAGGTTTTAATGCACCCACCTATATCCAGGACATGTCATCATGAGATTGTCATTTGTTTCGGTCATTGCAGAACTCTGAATGATTTTACGTTTCTTTAAAAGGAGGCTTATGAGAATGTCGTGTCTCAATTTTTTTAAACCAAAAACCACAGAAGGTGTCGTCGAAAAAATGGAGGAATTATGGTGTCGCCGGAAAAATAGCGGAAGATCTTCGAACAAAGTGGTGCGTATGTGGCTTCACAATGTTCTTTCCAAATCACAATAAATGTATTCTTAATTTTAACCTCCGAAGGTTCAATACATTTTAGACAAGCAGAGATGTTTACTAATTTCCAATATTTTGTGTTTGATTTCAGGATTTTTAAGTATGAACTATCACTTCATTTAGCATAGAAACATCAATAATATTTATCTAATTCTCCTTCTCTCTGAACACTAACGGCATTATACTATTATGAACTATGTTCTCTTGTTTAATAAGAATAAAGTCCTTATTTTATTATTCCGGACAAAAAAATTATAAATTTAATTATACAGTATTATATTAGTTTGAGAAATTCAACTAATATGCTGACTACACCTCAAATAAATAAAATCAATTTTGTCGACCAAAGCTGTTTGTGGAATGTAACGGCAGAGCTTAGTTTAAAAAATGAAATGAAATCTTTAAGTTTTACGTCCCACGATTATGCCGGTTAGGAAAAATGAAATGAAATCTTTAAGTTTAACGTCCCACGGTTATGCCGGTTAGGCTAAAGGAGACGGTGATAATGAGAAATGAGTGAAATGGTGGAATGATGAAAGTGGGAGGAAACGGGAGAAGCCCGAGAAAACCCACGAGCACGGTGTTTGTCCACCACAAAGTCCACACGGCGCGAGCTGGGATCGAACCAGGGACCCCAAGCACCGGAGGTGAACGCTCTACCACTGAGCCACCGCGCCCCCATTATGCCGGTTAGGCTAAAGGAGACGGTGATGATGAGAGATGAGTGAAATGGTGGAATGAAGAAAGTGGGAGGAAACGGGAGAACCCCGAGGAAACCCACGAGCACGGTGTTTGTCCACCACAAAATCTACACGGGGCGAGCTGGGATCGAACCAGGGACCCCAAGCACCGTAGGTGAACGCTCTACCACTGAGCCACCGCGCCTCCCAGAGCTTATTTAAGTTTTCAGCTATAAATACTCCTATATTTTACTAATAAAAAAAACCTATAACTACCATTATTTTGGTAAAACTATACTTCATGCATTTCATGTGGAAAAGAAAGTTATTTATACGAGAAAAATCTAAAATTGTAACTTTTTTGGCTTTTGATTTACGTGACAAATAAGAAACAAAAGAGTGTAACAGAGATCTGAAGATCGGCCGAACGGGTAATAATCTAGTGTTAATCCCTGAGCCATGGAACAACCAATGTACCCCCTCTATATGAAACTAATATCCATATGTGCTTGCTAAAATTGTGAAATAATATAAGAGCTTGCTAGTTTTCTTTTCGAAACTGCCACTAATTTACATATTTCATGGACCATACATGGCAAAAAAAATAATATTATATATATATATATATATATATATATATATATATATATATATATTGGATCTTGTCTGCCCGTTTATTCGTTCGTACATCCCGATGTAAATACGTACACTCTTGCCTAGAGGTCATAGGGTCTACTGTTCATCGTAATGACACTAAATTTTAAATGTTAAGATTTTTATAAAATTCTCCAGGGACTTTTGGAATTTTCTTCCTAAATCCCAAATTGGGAATACTTTATTGGAAGTTAAAAATCAAAATATGAGATTTTCAAGAAAAACGGCTCGATCGACTGTGTTCACATTACATAAATCAAAATTTCTTTAACAAGTCTATTAACCTGGTATAAGTCGCTTTTCTAGGAACAATCCATAACGAGTAACTAACTGTTGTTTTTTCTCTGAACAATTTTTGCAAAAACGATTTAGAAAATTAGTTCATATTTCGTAAATCAATATTTCATTGATATCCGTATTTATTATGGAGTAAGCCACTTCAGAAAACAATCAAACGGGGGTAGGTTACTCTTGGAGATGAGATTTTCCAATTTTTTTTTAAAAAAATATCTCAGTCGAATTTATTTATTCCACTACGCTGTGCATAAGTCGAGTCTAATTTAAAAACCCAAAACGGTTCATTATTCTTAAGGGCGAGTTCCCCCCCCCCCGCATGCTTTCATCAAAAATGACTTAGGCGAGTCTGATTATATTTCGTAAGTATATATTTAATTACGAACGTCACAATGTGATGTAAGGGATTTCACGAATAAGTCCACAAGCGGCACTAGATTCTTGAGGCTGGATTTATTTTCGGAATATTTCTTCAAATACGACAAAGGATATTTGGTCCTATTTTATTTTAATCCTATTCTAATATAAATAAAATAAAGTGTTTGTGTGTCTGTGCGGGCTTGGGACCAGACGAGTGGACCGAGAGTTATCAAATTTTGGTCACGGGTACCTTGTTCCAGGCCCCAGACTAAGACGAAGCGTTTATTTTTTAAAATTCGAACCACGGGGTCTCAAGGGGTGTGTTTACCGGGACATGCAAAAGTAGTAGAAAATGACCTATATTAGTGTCAAATTCATAATTTTCGCGGTCGCTGAGATCAATAGTAAAACTCCGATGTCATTAACTTCCAAATTCACTCTATTCAGTTGCGAGCCGGGTGTCACCGAGGGGGGATACCGGGACATGTAAAAATAATCCAAACTGGCCGATATTAGTGTCAAATCCATAGTTTTCGCGGTCGCTGAGATCAATGGTGACACTTCCATTAGATATGACTTTCCAATTCAGCTACCATTGTATGCGGGCCGGGAGTCACCTGCTGAGGAGGGTTACCGAGACGTGTAAAAATAATACAAAATGACCGATATTAGTGTCAAATCCATAGTTTTCGCCGTCGCTAAGATGAATGGTGATATTCCCACAGGCGTTGACTTCCAAATACATCCCCCATCAGCTGAGGGCCAGAGGCGTTCTATTTTTTAAAAAATCGAACAAGGGTATCTTAATTTGCGTTTATCGGGGTATGTAAAAGTGGCAGAAAATGTCCGATATTTTTTTTCCTTTCGTTGTTCAGTTTGTTTACGTAGATATTTTATCTGACCCATACGAAGAATGGGTATTTCAGCTAGTTCATTAATAAATAATTCTCCTGGAAAAATTAACAAGGGATAGCTTTTCTTGGGATTTTTTTTTGACAATATTCCCAAAAAACGATCAAGAGATCTTTTCAAATAGTTAAAAAACTAACTTGTTTCAATAATTAAAAAAATGAAATATGGTATGTCACTTTTCATGAAAAAATACACAAGAAGTACTTTAGTCTTGGGAATGAGTTTAACTTCAAAGTTATGCGCGCAAGTCTGGCATCTCGATACGTGGTGTGATGTAACCATTAGATTCCTGTGCGTTGTTGTGTATTGCCTTCCTGAAGCCATCAATTCCATATTTGCAACCACTAGAGCTGTATTCCGTCAAATAGTTTACAAAAGGAAAGGAAGGATAACCCACAGACGCAAAATGTCCCAATTATTCCGCAATCTAAAGCAAAATTATGTTGGAATTGCTACCCCATTCGATGACGGCGCACTGTTCGAGTCGCATGTATATTACACACCAAAACTGGACTCCAACTGAACTGTGGCTTTCCAACCTGCCTCCGACTAATGTTCCAGGGGAAATGGCCAGCGCACATTAATCATTTTACTACTCTATCCTCTACATATTCTGCAAATGTGAGGTCAATTCAGTATTTTATCTTGGTTTTTAACTTTTAACGTCCAGTGTGTAGTAGTATATTATCAGAAACATATATGCGAAACTGAAAGTAAATCAGTTCATTGGTAAGATTTGTTGCGGAAAAAATAACGTACTAACCAAAACAGAAAAGACTAGTTTTACAAATAAAATCGAGTAAATAGGAGGGACACAATCTTCGCATAATTTAGTGACAGGAAGTTGCAACTTCACCGCCATGTTCGATTAAATATTTACGTATATCCTTATATACAGTACCAATTTATAACATTAATAAATATGATAATCTTATAAGGTAAAGGTAGTTAACAGATACAACATAAAGCAAAGAAAATTATTCTCTCCTGTGAAAATTCCAGTTTGCAATAGCATCATGTATAACACGAAATATATACATATATTTATTCATATTGTTCTCTACGGAATGTTTGCTATCTTGCTACTGGAGAGTTAAGGTTTCATGACTCGAAGCTAAATCTGGCCCAAGAGATATCTCAATTTCTCTTGTACTAATGAGAATTCGGGGTTAGCGCTAAAAGGATCAACAAGTCGAGCAAATAATCTCCAGTCCCATTACAACAGACCCTCCATTTCTGAACTAACTGGAAACTCAGGTATTTTCCATGCAGAGGAAGTTTTCAGTGGGTAAAGATGAATGGGGAAAGGTTCCCATTAAATCTTAGGTCAAAATAAATATTAAAGTACGTACTCCTTTGCAATCAATATCAAGTTAAAGTGTTATCGTTTGTAATTTTGTACCTAACGATAAAATGTTCTTTGGAATTAAATGCATTATTAGGCGCTTTTTAAAATGATCATTAGTTCAAATCAAGTAACAAACTACTTACGCACTGAAAGAATTACTAGTATTTATTTTTAATGGAATTGTATATAATAAGGTAATGTTACTGAAAACTTATATTTCATTTTATAGAAGCAAACCTATACTACCGTCCCATCATTTACTCTTCATTTAATAGAAGGTTTGTTCCATGTATATTTGTTCTAAATAGCAACTAAATTCATTTTTCTTGCAAAAAGTTGACTGATTAAACCCCAAATTTTATTGTCCATAACCTGGCAAAGACCATTACACATATTTCATATTACTAAGCTCGTCAGTTTATACCTAGATACTGTGCTTGTGATCTGACTCTATTTAAACAAAAAAAAAAAATCCAATGGAAGACGAGAATAAAACTTTGACTGAATCATCTCATTTGATGACTGGCTTGAAAAATCTTAAATCAATTTAGTTTGATTCAATCAAAGATATTTGATTAAATACAAAGTAAGTATGAAGTCTGTAAAACTGAAGGGTTTAGAACCATGCGTATGGTACATATTGGTTATCAATTTCCACACACACAAACACATTATATATATATATATATATATATATATATATATATATATATATATATATATATATATATATATATATATATATATATATATATATATATATATATAATTACATACAAACACTGTAATGTATATGTAATATGTAGTTAAGTTTTCAAATCACCATCATTTTACTGTTCTTAGCGAAAATTATCGTAGAGTATAATTTTCAAACGCAAAGGATGGTAGTGAAAATTCACCTTCTTCTTAACTGATGTTAACCATGCAATGGAAATCACTAGAAAGCTCCAAATAAAAAATGCTTCATATTCCTTCAAAATCAAATACATCTTTACGAAAATTATCGTGGAACAAACTTTTTAATTATTATCTCAGGGCAGAATTTACTCTTACATTCTTGACAGATTTTAATCTTAATCCCTTTCTGCATGATTCCTTTCTTTTAGTAAAAAAATCAGTATTGGAAATTCTCATATGGGAACTTGAAAAATGAATTAAAACTTGAATTTTAGATTTTTCACTTAATTCCGACTAGAAATAAGTAAGTGCCATATATGACACATTTACAACTCACAAAGAACATACCAGATGACACCAAAATCTCTTATTCATACACGTCAATATCTCACACAGCAGACAAAACAGTCACTTGGTGCCTTTGATAAATCACCAAAAAAGCTAAAGTGAAAAAAGGGTATATGCCATATATGGCACGGCATGCGGTAAAGGGTTACACATTGGAGTGATTGGAAAGCTTCGTAGACAATATACGCCATATTCTATCAAAAAGTTATGAAAGAAAAGCTATTCTTTTATTATGTTATTTACAATAAAGAATCTTCGAGATTCAGGGGAAATACGTTATTTTCATATCATTATTTTCGATATAAGTCACAATCAATGCTCTAAAAAGTATACCTTATACTCAGTCAACATTAGATAATATTTACGTAGTTTATACCGACAAATAATTCCGCATGTGTATATGCAAACCTGCTGCTAAAATAAGGTGGATGTTATTCCTTTTCACCTGCTTGTTACTGATGGATTGCAATATATTCAGAAGCTCGCAGAAAAGAACATACAAATATTCATCAAAGTTGATTTTGAGTTTAACGTCCCGTTCAGCAGCGAGGATATATGAGACGTGAACCTGCTGATTAACGTGGAATCCGAACCACATGAGCTCCCAACGGGAATCAAACCCGGATCTCCCACGCCCAAGGCGCGTACGCTAACCACTTAGCCACGAAGGAACTCAAATACTCATCAAAATCGGCATGGCATGGACCAGACAGACGGTCACACACACACACACACAATGCCGGCTGAGTCAAATGGTAGTTGCTACGCTCTCCTCAATACTAAAAATGAAAGTTGTGCATGTGTGAAAAGTTTCATTAAATATTTTCATAGTAAATGTAATAATAACCAATTTTCTGGTAAATCAAAAAAAAATCTAAACTGTTCTGTTAGATTGTGTTTATTGCGTTCAGCATTAGCCGAGAGTTCAGAGGAAAACAAGAGGGTGTTAAAACCTACAATAGACAATCAGCATTAAAGCGAGAACTCGTATCTCAATAGCGACCTTCATTTGTTTATGATATTTATGCGTGCAATATGACACCCAAGAGAATTGACTGAGATGGTGGTTAACAGTTGACACAGGGTTTTAAACGAGGTTTCTCTCTCTCTCTCTCTCTCTCTCTCTCTCTGTGGCTTTGAAAAATAAAACCGATCAATATTGCATCGTTGTATATTGCTGCTCAATGAAGGGATATCGAAAACTCATGGTATGGTAATATTTTTGTAAATGTAGAGAAAAAAAACACTACGCATACACATAGAAACATACACACACAAACACATTAAAGGCCAAGTTCAAAACTATGAACGGGAAGGGAATAACATATCAGAAAAATCGGCAAAATTAGTGGTGACATCTGCACGCTGTTTGAATTTGCATTTGAAAAAGTACACGCATATACACAAGAAAAGGGGGGAAATGTGAATAACATGATTGAGAGAAATGTTATCATTTTCTTTTTTTTAAATGAAATTTAATAATCAATGATACATACACATTTGTATCATTGTAGATAAACATGTGCAGACATATGCTTTCATCTCGGTGCACGGGTTCCCTGGTTCGACTCCAGTTTGCGACAAACACCGTGTGTGGGGGTGTAAAATTAGCCACCTCGTGTCTAAGTGGTTAGTGTACACCTACACATCTCTGGCGTGGGAGACCCGGGTTCGATTCCCGGCTGCAGCCCATATGATTCGTCTCCCATGTTAAGCAAAAATTCAACTTTCTGTCGGTGGATGTGACCGAGCGGACTGAGGCGTTAGGCTGACAATTGTAAGGTGAAGCCCATTGGGGGTTCGAATCCCTCTGAAGAGCATGATCGGAATTTTAACTGTCCTCGATATTTCTGTGTTCATGTAACTATCACACTTGGATTACATAGAAAGTAAGAAAGATGCCAATGCCGAACAATACCCCGGTTGGGGCGAATTTTAAAAAATGGTGGAGCGCTTACCTCTGGCGAGTGACGTCCCTGGTTCGATCTCCGACCACGTAAGTTTATGCGTGGGTTTTATCATCCGTTAATCATCCGTCTCTTTTACCCCGAAAGGCATAATCGTAGGACGTTAAACCGAAAGATTTCCAATTTTATCAAATTTACTTTGTGACTTGGGAAAAACGATGAAATCCGTCAATACATCTGTAATACATTATTACGTGAATATTTCTTGGTTCTTTACTTTAGATACATGTAAGAGTTAGTATCCTCCGCCCTTTCCTCGACTACCCCCCACGAAACTAATGTAGGTCCAGTAACATCACATCATTATCATAGGTATTCTGCATCATTGGTGGCACACTTGCCACAAATGAGAAGCTTCCATGCTCCACGGTCTTCCGCTAACCTCTTCCCCTTCACGTACGATTTTTCTATTTTGATATCGTCCATTAATTGTAGTCTCCTCCGCCCCTCCCCCTCTTTCCTTTCACCATACCCTTTAGCACATCTCTTACGGCATAGTTCCTTCTTAGCCAATACCTCCACCAGTTTCTCTACCTCTTCTTAATAATATCTAAGATTGTTCTTTTGTCTCTCACCATTTCTAAGATCCTCTCAGTCGTTTTCCGCTCGACTCAGCTAATTCTCTTCTCTTCTCCACCTCGACATTTCGAAAGCTTTCAGTCGTTTTACAACATTTTTGTGTAATATCTATGTTACTGACCCATACAGTACAATACTCCATACGATACATTTTATTAGTCTTTTTCTCAACTCTTTATTCTAGGTCCCACAAAATAGTTCTTTTTTCATAAAGGCATCTTTCGCCATTCCTATCCTTGCTATTATTTTACGTTCGCACTTCATATCATCACTAATAATACTACCCAGGTATCGAAAACTAGTTACCTATTCTAAAGATATAAAACTATTATTTTCAGTATACAATACAACGCCGTCTCTCCCGTGCACTTGGACCCCTTCTTCAAGAAATTGAAGGTAGCGTCGTCACTGATTAGGCAGTAAGCAGTCCATGTATTCAAATCGGTATTCTATTAAATATGGTATTATCTCGTTTTATTAATGATGTTACACGCCTGCACCATTTCTGCTTTTCTAACCTCCAGTACTGATTTATGTAATGGGTGATTTCCCATAGTTTCTTTGAAATAGAAACTTTATCCCTCTGATTTTAATGTTTTCTTCAAATGTTCCTTCCATTGTGGAAATTAAATTCATGTGTGTATATATATATATATATATATATATATATATATATATATATATATATATATATGTGTGTGTGTGTGTGTGTGTGTGTGTGTACAGCTGTTGAAATTAAATTTAATTATTAAATGTTAACATTATAATACAAAAATTAAATTTTAATACTTAATCATGATTTTAGATTATATCTCATTATCTTAGTACCGTCGTTCCCTAGTGTCATACTGATATCTTCGATGAAGATATACTTCAATATTACTTCTCGGAAACTACGCATAAGGATTTACAATCACATCATTTTGTATAACTCAATAGTATCTAAAATTCGTGTATTTCTCATTTTTGGATATTTTTCCAGTACGCTAATCATACAGTAGAATTATTCTATGACTGATGTTTCGTATGAACTAAACGAACAATAGAAGACATACTTCAATCCTGACGAATAAAGTAAGTTTTGGTTACAACCCTAATCCCCAATCAAATTTTGCACAATGTTCTCAATGTATGTTCTAGACCAGAAAATCGACACTTTTAAAGTTGGTTCATGTTTCGGGAAGCTTTTGGTATCCTTTTGGAAGAATCTTTTCACAATTCTGTACATCACATAACTGAAGAAGAGTGTAGGCAGTTTGGTTATTAATTGTACTCTTCAATTAAATCAGAATTATATTCAATGAGTCAACTGTACTACGGATAGAGGATACTGTGTCTTGATAGATACCAAGATGAAGACAGTGAAGAAATATAAGTCCTTCATTATAGAGGAAGCACTCTTTTTTTTATCTAAACTACGTTTCAGTAAGCTCCTGCATTATTCTGCTTCTAGCACATAAAATACTTGTGCGTAAGTCACAGCAACACAGGGGTGCACCCAAGTATCCACCGGGTCCACACCCCCTTCAAAACTTCCTAACTCAACAAACATTTGTACACTTTCTTAATAAAACTTTACTTGTGTAACAAGGAAATGATTGATGTACCATGAACATTTGATTGTATATTTCATCTGTACTCTTTCTCTTATAAAAAAAAAAATCTAGTTCTATCATTTTTTCCTGAAAATATTGATAGAAGTATTTTACAGTTACTAATCGGGTACAAAATACTACCGGTTCAATACTACATAGACGTAGTGGCTTGCAGTATTGGACGCCAATAAAGCTTCGACCTCTCCAAACAAAAGTTTCTGGGTGCGTGTCTGCAATAACAGATAGTTTTCCACTCAACAGTTTAGTCCACGATTTTTCTTATCACTTTCACGTATTCCACTCTAAGATAAATGTTACTTTTTCTTTAATCTTTAATTTTCGTCGTGGTCTCAAAGTTCCAAGTGGAAAAACTTATCTAATAACCTTTATACACGTATTCGGAAGCCCGACAACAATACAAAAATAATCAAACACTATTTACCACAAATAACCATATTTATTGTAATGATAAAGTGCACTCTCTCTTTCAAATTGTACACCACATCAATACAACTCACGCATCCATGCAGAAGGGCGCCGATTATTCTGTAACTTTTTTGGGGGGGAGCATTCAGATGTAACTAGGTATGTTCTGTTGCAGACAAGGATCTAAGAAAGCATATATGAGAATTTTAAGACAAATTAAATTCAAATTATGCTAAATATTGTAAATTCATAATAAAAATACATGTAACTATAAGAAACCCATATAAAAATACATATTCATAAAAATACGTGCGGGCGTACATGAGGATTGTGGGTTCCCGGGCCCCCCAGGATCGCCGTCCTTGCCCACGCAAGCAAACTACAACTCAAATTACATACACAAATAACTTCATAACTAAAATATAATCATCATCGATATAATTATGTGAAACATCTGTCTACTGAGTGATAGGCCCATCTCTACTTTCGAAAGTATAATAATCTCACGCATTCTATCCAATCACGACAATAAACTTTTACAATCTTAACATCTATGCACCAGAAAAATAAACACACTGCTGAACAAGACTGCACTTATTTAATATAAAAACACATTTACACGTGACGTTTCGATCTTCTAGCCAAGATCCTCATCAGACGTACACGACGTACACTGATGAGGATCTTGGCTAAAAGATCGAAACGTCACGTGTAAATGTGTTTTTATATTGAATAAGTGCAGTCTTGTTCAGCAGTGTGTTTATTTTTCTGATTTTATTCGCAAGACGTTGACTATGATTGTGTGTCACTATCTATGCACCGTGTATAAAATTTAGAAAAAGTTTTTGGATTCTTTTTCATGTATCTTTCATTGCTCAATAAAATATATTGGACAGAATTGATACAGAATATTGAATATTGAGCAAAATTCGGTGATACAGCTTCTGAAATATTCATTTTGCTCTTAATTACTGGTTATACCAAGGTGTATCAAACGATAATAGGAGAGAAGAAAGAAATTGAATTCGAAATTTCTATGGATTTACATGTTTCATGGTCCCTACATGCCGAAAGAGGGACTTTTAGATACCTGTCTATCTAATCGTTCGCTCAGGATCATACCGTTCAAAGTATCGAGATCAAATTTTAATCTTAAGCTTTTATATAAGATTCTCTATATTTTCAGAATCTTCTTCCAATTTAAAAAAAGTTAGTTTGCTGGAGGATGAAAATCAAAATTTGTGATTTTCTCAAAATCACTATAAATATTTTGATTATACTTCATAAATCAATGTAACAGTAACAACGCTATAATGCCGTAAAAGTTCTTTTTCTAGGAAAAATTTAAAAGCTGTAGTTTACTCGTAGAGAAAAGTTCTTTTACGCGATTTGTTCAGAAACGATTCAGAGAAGTTCGTATTTCATAAATAAATTTTTCATCAGTAACCCTACAATAAGTTGTGAACCATTTATCGTGAGAAAGAGGCACATTTCATAATGATTTGCGTCAACTTAACGTAAATTTTGCGATTTAGTTTGTGATAATCGGCATAAGAGTTATGACTCCTTGACTTTGTGCGTTACTTTGCTGCATGCAAAATTCTCAAAAGTTTTGCATTGAACAGAAGTAAATCTTTTGTCTGGATAGCGTCATGCTTCTCTTTACACGGCTCTTTGAGTGTCTTCGAGAGTGCACATTTCTTAATCACACTATAGAGGAAGATGCTTTAGGTTTCTCCGGTGAGGAGTTGCTTCCCTGATCGAGGTAGAACAACTCTGCTCATCATCATGTTGACAGCTTAAGGCTGCAAATTTGTTTTCCGTACATATAGTGAGAATGTATTGAAATGAAATGAAATCTTTGAGTTTTACGTCCCACGGTTATGCCGGTTAGGCTAAAGGAGACGGTGATGATGAGAGATGTGTGAAATAGTGGAATGAAGAAAGTGAGAGGAAACGGGAGAACCCCGAGAAAACCCACGAGCACGGTGTTTGTCCACCACAAAGTTCACTTGGCGGGGGCTGGGATCGAACCCGGAACCCCAAGCACCAGAGGTGAACGCTCTACCACTGAGCCACCGCGCCCCCCTGAGAATGTATTGAAGAGAATTGCGCTCTGCTCCACCGTTTTTCGGGCATTTGGTATTTCAAAGTCCGAATTCATGACGCTGTCCTCAGAGTGGGTATCAGACAGGCTTCGCATCTTGTCGAGCTTAGTAGAAGCGTTGGCTGTCATCGTTAAGACTAGTATTGGTCAAGACCAGCGTCAAGACTAGCAATGGTCCGCATAAGAGCCAGTGATTTTTTTCTGAGATGAATTTGGAGATCCATATAAAACAACGTGTTCTTCGGTAGTAGGTGGACCAAACAATAGCCACAAGCAGCAGCTTGATACGGCATGGTGCGTCGTGTAAGGTTTCCAGCAGGAGGTATTTCAGAAGTGATTCGGGCCATCTCTATAGCATTCTTGAGTTCTTCAACGGCATGGAAGTTGGGCTTTTGAGCAATATCCGTCAATTTGTCAGTTTGTAACAATGTGTGGCGTGTAGCCAGGTAAATCTTTATTGATCTTCAGCCGAAAATTGCGTAAGCTGATGGATCCATGTCCAAATTGACTGAGTGGCCGTTGTTAGTCAAGTCGAGCTCCAAGGGGAAAAAATGAAATTAAATCTTTGAGTTTTACGTTCCGCGTTTATGCCGGTTAGGGTAAAGGAGACGGTGATGATGAGATAATGAATGAAATGGTGGAATGAAGAAAGTAGGAGGAAACGGGAGAACCCCGGGAAAACCCACACACACGATGTTTGTCCACCATAAAGTTCACTTGGCGCGAGCTGGGATTGAACGACGGACCCCAAGCACCAGAGGTGAACGCTCTACCACTGAGCCACCGCGGCCCCGAGCTCCAACTGGAGAGAAGCCGAGATGGTCGCTGTACGATTTTACTTTATTTCACGTTATTTTTCTTTGCTATAACTGTTTTGGTTTGTCAGATAGAAAGCGCGAGAAGTTCCTCAGAAAGCGTGGGAAAACTTCATGACGAGAAACCCAGGTCATACATCGAGAACAACTCAGCTCTTCTGTCGATAGAAAAACATAACTTCAACCGTTATAATTTTCCAATACATAAACTTATCCGACCTTGTTTTACTGTATACATTAAGACAGCTCAATAGGAGACTGAAATTGAGGTCGTCTATTAAGATCAACACCCAATTGTTTACAACTTAAAACTTTGAAACTGACTTGCGCACTGTTTCATCTTGCTTTTACGTCTATCAAATCGTTACTACATAATAACTGTTGTTTCTAAGCAATAATGTGCTTTTAAAAATGACGTAATGAAATTAATTGAATTCACTGTAAAACTTACGAAGAATCAACTGCTGAGTATTTTTGATATAACTACCAATTTCGTGCACTCATTTTTTTCTACGTACAGAGAATATGAAATAACTAATTACTTGATAGCATAGCGTAGGAAGAAACTTATTCACAATAAGAAAGAGAAACTGTATTTGTATATTGTGTGTATATTTCATGTTCACAAATTTTCTCAATGAGTTATATCCTATTTTTTATACACCTATGTAGAATTTTAGATGTAGAAAGATTGAATTCAAGTATATATAATATTTATCTCCCTAATAATTTTTTAAAAGTTGATTCAATAGTGAACTAGGTAAAATAAAATAACACAGCTCTTGCCTCAATAAAGCCGAAACACTCTTCAATTTGCGAACGTATAAAATTGGTTTGGAAACTTCTAAGTAGTTTAACTACTTATCTCGCACCTTCTTTATATTTATTTGAGAGGGTATACATTAAGAGATGATACAAAATGAGTAGTAGAATAAACGAATGAAGACACACGAATGTATTAAATAAATGTAAAAGAGTAACGAACTGTGATAAAACAACGTTTTTATTTACTTCGTAATGCTTGAATTACTGTGACGTGTTTTTCGACTTCGAAGTTGCTATATTTGGAAAGATAATAGGAAAACTATCTCAGGAGAGAGCAAGAAAGAATGATAAAGGAAAAAATAGGATCTTAAACAATCAATAAATGCTTTGTTAAGAAGTAAAATAAATGTTTTGCCGTAACTCGTATCTGGAAAGGAGTGAGTTTTATTTGTTTGATAGTTCTGTTATTTATCATGATATCTGCTTCGTGATATGGAGGGAGGTTGCCTGAAAACCAAGTTGAGAAATAAAGTTGTCTTGGTCTGTGTTTAGAGAAACTGTTCTAGTATTCAGTCTCTCAGGACGGTGGTCGGAGGTTTTACCCCAAAAGGCATTGAAATTTATCCTTAGAATTTTCTTAAAGGTTACAATTATCTAAACGTGTTTAACACTAACCAGTTCTCCCACAATACCCTAGCAAAAAGAATTTTCTGAAAGAAACCTTGCTGGTATTTTCACCTGATGGACAAAAATATAAGCATGGCAATGATATGACTGCTTCATTTGAAATCAAACCAGGTTTCAGAACGAAACACAAGAGCACTGGACACACTGCAATTAGAGATGACAGCATTCGCTTTTTCGCAACATTGTTTGGAATCAAGACTATTCTTAAAAAAAAAAAAAATACAGCATCGGACGTGCGTTGCAAGCGATTCTTGAAGTACACTCATGTCCAAAATGATTGTCGCATATCTATAACTGTCTTCTTGTAAGAATATAAGTTGATAATGATATTGCGGGTACTATTAATACTGATACTATGTGTGTAATCGGGAAATGTATATTTGTGGTAAATTTCATAGGGAAAGAATTATAAATACGAAAATTAGAATGAATAAAACAAAATGTTGCTAAATGGACCAGAAAGTTTTATTTTCGTTTTATTGTTCTAATTTACTGCTCTTTTGACATGAAATTTGCCACATGCATTTCTTTGCCGATTATACAGATACTAATATTATAAGAAATACGTTATCGAACTAGATTCCTACAACAACATATTTATAGACATGGGACAATCATTTTGGACGTGAGTGTACATTTCTCAACAAGTTGAAGAAGCAAAGTTTTCGATAGGAAACCGCAACCGGCCTAAAAGCCGAAAATTCTGCTTTTGTGCTCATCACTAATAAATGGGCCTTATGGCCCCAGCCTCGCTGCTATAGGAAAAAATACAATAAATAAATAAATAAATAAAATACAATTCTTCACTTATTATCGATATTGCTAGTATTGTTATGATTACGTCACCTATCATGACTATGAATTTAGAACATTTTTTAAATCTTGAAAGAGACGCATCTATCTTATTAATGGTAATAGGTGAAAAATTTATAGAAAAAGGGAACGAAGTGTATGTTGTACTTATTGATCTAGAAAAGGCTTTTGACCGCGAAAGAGGCTCAAAACAGAAGATCGTACGTAAAGACGAAGAAGTTAGCTAAAAACCGTGGAGTATGGATCAGTCACAGCAAGGGATCTGCCAACAATGGCAGAATGCGTCAGATGATGACCATTAAAATATTGAAAGAATCTTCACATTAATTTGTAAAATTTACTCTAAACATATGATATTTATGTTTGAACGAATTATAGATTTACATCAAGCATTTTAGAAAGATTTGGTATGCATCTTCTATCTAATCTAATATAAATAAGAGTTTGTTTGTGTGTTTGTCTGTCTGTGTGTCTGTGTGCGACCTGGGGACCAGACGAGTGGATCGAGAGTTACCAAATTTTGGTCAGGGTTACCTTGGCCCAGGCTCCATATCAAGACGAAGCCCTTTTTTCAAGTTTCGTACCAGGGGGTCTCAGGGGGTGTTTACCGAAACCGGCTTGGGAACCAGAGAAATTGACCGAGAGTTACCAAATTTTAGTCACGAATACCTTACTCCAGGTTTCAGACCAGAGTTAAACGTTTTTGTCAAAATTCGAACCAGGGGGGTCTCAGGGAGGCGTTTACAGGGACATGTAAAAGTAGTAGAAAATGACCGATATTAGTGTCGAATTCATAGTTTTCGCGGTCGCTGAAATTAATGGTGAAACTCCGATAGCATTAACTTCCAAATTCACTATTCGGCTCCGGGTCGGGGGTCATCGGGGGGGGGGGGGTAGATACCGAGACATATAAAAGTAATTCAAAATGACCGATATTAGCGTCAAATTCATAGTTTTCGCGGTAGCTGAAATCAATGGTGATACTCCCATAGGCATTGACTTCCAAATACACCCCCCGTGCGAAGCCTGGGTATATTCAACTAGTATAAAAACAAAATGATACTTTTTATCTGAATCCAGAATATGATAATCATAAATACGATATGAAACCTTACGTTTTTTTTAAAAAAAAGTAAAATGCGGAATTTTTCAACACAACTAAAGAGTTATACTAAAAACTCTTTAGTAAGTAAAAATTGAAGAAATAAAATTGAGAATTCTTTGTAAACCTAAAATTTGACACTGTACAGAAAGTACAACTAGTAAGATAAAACTGATAACATGTAACTTTATCAAGTTTTTCTTTCATTGAAAAACTAACAAGAATACAGTACATGGTTTGATTCAAGAGACAGTCCAAAATTATTACCTCTCAATCTTAAGTTTTTGTTTAGTATATATTATATATGTATGAATAGATATAGCATATTGAGCCGAATAACATGGCATACTTGAGCGTAAATTCTGATCGTAATTTTCGAAGTACAGTATATTGTACACTGTCAATGATTGATATTTTTCAATCTGCCATAACCTATTTTTTCATATATAACATACAGTATTTTGAAAAATATACAGTTAATTAGCAGATTGTATCTATTGTGTCTCCTAATTGTGACAAACACACTCCTAACAGTGGCACAGATAATCGTAACGTAAAACATTATTACATTTAAAATACAGGCTTTAATTGTGTAGAGATCTGACCTGGTGAATGCAAACATCTTAATTTGGTGAGTACATGATCCTGGATTTGACTCGTACGGAAAACTTGTTTTGATTGCTTGATGGATTTGCGCTTAGTAAACCTAGGATTTTAGGCTTGGCAAATACTACTATATTGTTCTGGATTTGATGATAATTTCTTATAAGTATTGGAATCTACGTTGTATAACATAAAAGAGAGATTTGCGTAGATATTGACAGAAAATAGTATCAAAATTACCTACGCAATTCCTTTTCTTTACTTATTTTTGATTTAATAAGTAAAATGCATTAGGGGAAATACTTGTGATGACACATTAGACTGATAAAGACCTCAAAATAAAGTGAAATCTCACCATGTGACACGTAAGGTTGTTGAATTAGCTTCATTTACCTAATATGCTTTGTATTGGTGTGATAGCTAGAAAATATTTTTCTAACTGTTCACCTCAGATAAATGGATAATGTCATAATGAAATATTATAAATGTTTTATACGAAATTTTCATTTTGCATTATCATTCATCAGTACACTAGCCTTCCTAGTCTTGTCTTCTGTAACCACCCTACCAAAAAACAAGCTTTATATCATTTACCTTAGTGAAACTATGTAAAAACACACAGTACGCTAGTAGAGCACGGGTATTATGGGTAGTTTCTGTACCCAGATATAGAAAAATGTATAAAATAACTGGAAATTTAAGGAACTAAGATAAAGGGATAGATTGTTTGTTTGTTGAAGTTAGCGTCCCTTTTCAGCACTAGGTTATGAGATGAGGACTTCTAGTTGAAGATGGAATCTGAACCTTCATTATTATTCAAATGCAATATTGCCTTCAGTTCTGTGGTTGTTTCCAAGTTCGCCTGAATCTATATATACACGGGTATGTTTGTATGTATAATCTCTAGAAAGGAAGAAAAAACTCAATCCTCTTTTCATAAAAATATGCACGCACATTGCATACAATAAATAAAACAGCAGCACAATCAAGTCGGCAGCAGTGCAGAACGAAAGAATATCTTTTAAGGATAAAAGAAAAAAAAACAACTAAACACAGACTAGGAAAATTGAAGTCAGAAAAGAAAAAAGTTTGCATTTGTTATTTAAAAACCTCAGGCACACAAAGTAGAATTTTCTCTAAGAAGATAAGTTTTATAATATAATATAATATAATATAATATAATATAATATAATATAATATAATATAATATATATATATATATATATATATATATATATATATATATATATATATATATATATATCAAGAAGAATGTGCTAAGAAGATTTGTTTTAAAGTTATAAACGTATTCCTAAGGAAAAGAGAGTGCGTGGTTGTTAAACAAGAAACAGTTTCCTTTTCATGTTATGTGTATTTGTGTGTATCTGACTTCAATCTGTGTGTGCGCCGACGTCTCGCACTGTTTCTCAACTGCATTTCCCTCTCTGTCTTCTCTTTTTTTCCCTTGTCCCTTGCGAGAGAAACCTTCATCGCGCGGAGATAAACTAATTCGCTTCAATTCCCATTTCTAGACTGCTGGCAAATGTCCGTCCCGCCAAGCCAAGCCATGCCTCCACCACCACTACTAATACTACTGGTGCTGCTACAACTACTGACTCATTTTGGACTACTTCCACCAGACGGCAGCACAATGCAAGACCAAGATGGGACACCTGTAGCTTCGCACCCCGGGCAGGCAGCATTGATCTGTTGCTTTGCTTTGCTTTGCTTTTGCAGTGGCAACAAAACCCCCATTTTTTTTCTACCCCGAAAAAGCAAAGTTGCTTTTGCAGTTTCAAAAACACCTAGACACACTCACTAACTGAGGTGAATTAGTTACCAAACATTTCACTTCGCACTATAGAAAGTCGTCTCAGATTTCTTCTCCAATTTGGAAGTTTTCATGGATCTATGGATGAAAAGATGCAGTAACAAATACAAAGTGCTTTTTTATACAAACAACTATAATACTAATACCAATAAACTTCTGGCTCATCAGCCCTTAAGGAGCCAGACATTACCAGTCTACTCCTGGCACTTATGCCCTTGGGGTGATGTGTGGTCAGCTCATCGGCTTCCCTCGCAGTTAATTCTAGGTTTTTATACTGGACTCTGCTACTTCTTTCTTTCAAGTAGATTCCCAATTGTTTTCACGACGCACGATGGACGCCGTATTGCAGACACCATTTGATGAGAATAAACGGTCACTCATGTTCCTTCTGCCCAGACTCGGTACTAATTGACTTCACTGATCCCAAGTGGTATTTCAGTGTAGACAACTACTTTGGCATATACTAATGATAATAATAACAATAATAGTAAAAATAATAAAATAAATACTACACTTAAAGACAAGTAAAGAAAATCCCAGAAACCTCCAATAATAGTAAAGTATTGACAAATATGAGAACGTATTACAAGTATAGCTTTACGTTAATAATGCAAGCAAAATATATGGGAAGGACCAATAAACTGACAAAAATTGCACATGAGAAAATAGGAATAAAGAACAAACTAAGTTCAGGAAAGCTGCCATGTTACAAATCGCAACCTTCAACCAATGCTAGATCACAAGATTTTTCTTGTGGAACTGCACTCTTGAATATCACTGTAAAAGTACGCATAATTAGTCAAAATTTCTTCGAAAAATTATCTTCAACAACCTTTCTTCTGTGTCAACGATTTTATTATGAAGATATGTTTATCTTCCAAAAGTGGAAATTTTGAAATATTTTCCAAATGTAAAGCCAGTAATTTTGACTATTTTTAAACCTGTACAACCTAAATTATATGTATGTGCTTACAAAGTTGTTACATAAATTAGACTATCTTAATAAATAAATAAATAAATAGCAATAAATCCTTGTAATATTGACTGGAAACTTTATGCTGAAAGTTCAGTACTCAACTTCGCTAAATTTTATAAAAATAAAGAAGTCGAAATACATTTATAGTACAGTTCAGAAAAATTTTAACCCAAATGGTCAAATGCATTAGTTGAATACAAAAAACACAAAAAGTTTTAAACATTTTCATCGTAAACCCAATATGTCAAATATGATTCAGCCGTTGTCATGCCGATCTAAAACAACTTCTTAAAACAAGCTCTGAAACAAATTTCATAAATTATCAACGATAAAAAAGACATTAATGAAACGTAATCTCCTACAAATGAAAAGAATGTATTGGAAAATGTTTCGTAATAAAATGA
Organism: Thermobia domestica; assembly: GCF_964235325.1. Lineage (NCBI taxonomy): Eukaryota > Metazoa > Arthropoda > Insecta > Zygentoma > Lepismatidae > Thermobia > Thermobia domestica. The sequence goes on from NC_137468.1 coordinate 99,196,401, forward strand.
ATCTAATATCAGTATTTGTAATGCATAATGGAAAATATATGCTGCATATATACTGTATAGTCTCATCCTTTCATATCTCATCACACTTCCTTTCAAACCAACAAAAAATGGATTAATGAATTTCACCAGCAATTAATGCGTCCTTACTTTAATAATTATAGTGAGAATACAAACACAGCTTTCTTTCAAAACAAACATAGTTCTATATGTCATATCTGTCTATTTTTTAGGAATTAAATCAGGTTCTACAAGAATAAAGAAAAGCATATACGTCCAGAGTTAGATGGTGTAAAGATTACTTCACACATTACTAAGCATTAAACAAAATAAGGAATCAAAAATACTTGTATATATACATATAAACGGCTTGGGTGAATGCAGTGATAAGCAAATAGGTGGTTATTACGTGTTTTGAATTGTGATAAAACCACAGAACAGTATGTAAGCAATTTTATTTCGGAAATATGCCTGCAGAAGGCAGGAGAACTCTTTTCCAGTTTACCGTGTGCGTGGGTTTTCTCGGGGTTCTCCCGTTTCCTCCCACTTTCTTCATTCCACCATTTCATTCATTTCTCATAATCACCGTCTCCTTTAGCCTAACCGACATAACCGAGGGACGTAAAACTCACAGATTTCATTTTTCTTTTCCAGTTTACTCGAAAACTAGAAAAATGTGACGTACCATTATGTTCGCCCGAACTGCTCGTATAATAAAATTTAGGGAACTACTACGTAAAGTGCCAAAAATATGGGATTAAACATTGATAGTCCAATTAAGAAATCTAATATGCTAATTGGCTCTGTAGAAAGTTATTAACCGACAAGTTTTAACTTCTTATACATTAGCAATATTTGAACTGTTGCAATGGTCCATAAAACATACACTGTAAAAAATTGTTGTGTTATTTCAAGGACATGCCTATGTGTTAACACGATTGTAATAAAACACAACACAAACAGGTGGTTAGAACAACTCACTCTCCATTTGGAGTTGTGTGTCAAATGCCGGCAGTTGAAATGACACACAGCCTGTGTGTTAAATTAACACAAGTATAGAATCTTCGCTGTTGTTTTCTGCGTGATTGCCAAATATGTTGGGCATCTAATTATAAAGGCTTCTGAATTGAAGCTACAGACAAACACAGTAGAAAGAAATACTTTAATAAATGCAGGTATACGCAAAATTTCAACATGCAAACCGCGCGATGTGTTTTCAATTGTTTTACATAATGTTTCTGAAGAAATATGTCAACAGCGAGAAACAACACCGTATTACTGTGTCACTTCTACACTGCACTAGAGCTCACCGGTCAACACCGGGGACTGTGCTTCAAACACCGCTGTGATTGTGTTTCGCACCATCAAGAAATACTTCACAATAAATGTTGGGGAGGACGACAAAAATTGTTATGACGGTTTTCTATATTTATTTATTTATTTATTTATTTCGGAAAAACAACAGGCAAATGCCTAATTACAGTTTTCCCTTATTGTAAAGTGTATTTAATACACTTTAAAATACATATATAATAACATACTAATATGACCTCAATTCTATTATAATACACTCTAAGATACACATATAATAAAATAATAATATGAAAGTAAAGTATACGTTAAAATACAAATAGCACGATATACAGGATACAACAAATTTATGTAGAATGAAAATTTTGTTTGTAACTAAAAATATCTACATCTGGGTGTTCTTGTGACATCTTATTGTACAATATACACATTTTTCTGATAGGCGATACATCTAATGCATTAGTCCTTTGCGCTGAAAGATGGAATATGTCATTATGGGGTCTCGTTGCTCTATGTGGGACGCAAATTTTGATTTCTGATAACAAATATTCTGAATCTATTGCACCATGAATTATTTTATGTAAGAAAGATAATATGAAATGACTTCTTCTGCTTTCAAGAGATTGTAATAAATATTTGTTTCGAAGACCTTCGTAGTTCTCAAATTTTGGATATATACCTGTTTCTTTATATGTCAAAAAGCGCACAAATTTATTTTGAATGTTTTCGATTTTATTTATATATTTCTTACTATTAGAACCCCATATTATCGCTGCATATTCCACCTTAGACCATACATAGGCAGTGTATAATGTTTTGAGAGCATTAGTATTAGAAAAATCACCTCCTAATCTCATCACAAAGCCAAGATTCCTAAAGGCCTCACCAATTACTCTGTTGACATGAATATCGAATGATAGGTTTGACTGCAGAGTGATTCCAAGATCAGTAACATAATCCACTCTCTCAATTGGTATTTGATTAATAGTATACACATTGCGTACATAGTTTATTTTCCTGGTGTATGATACTACTTTACATTTTAATATTTAGTAGCAACTTGTTTGATTCACACCATTGGGAAATAGCATTAATGTCATTTTGCAAAGGAATTGCGTCTAATTCCGTGGAGATACTGCGATAGATTTTTAGATCGTCAGCAAACAAAAGTTTGTGGGAAGATGTTATGACAGGTGGTAAATCGTTAACAAATAGTATAAATAACAGAGGTCCTAAGTTCGATCCCTGAGGCACACCAAAGTCTACGACATATTCCTTAGTTAAAATATTCTTGTATCGAACGCGATGTTTCCGTTGGTAAAGATATGATGCTATAAGTTGTTGAAGATTTTGTGAAAAATTGAATGTCACAAGTTTGCTTAGAAGTATATCGTGATTAATTACGTCGAACGCCTTGGAGAAATCTGTATAAATTACATCTACTTGTTCCTTTTTATCAACTTGATTAGCTATAAAATGTGTAAGTTCTGAGAGATTAGTTACAGTTGACCTCTTTGGCATGAAACCATGTTGAAAGGGAGATATTACTGACCGTACATGTGAATAAATTTTTTCGTATATAATAATTTCAAATATCTTAGATGGGGCAGATAGTAGGGTTACCGGTCGATAATTTTTTATTTGGTCTGTAGGACAGCCTGTTTTGGGAATGGGACAGACGTCACCAATCTTCCATTTCGTAGGAAATGTAGAAGAAGCTATTGACTTGTTAAAGATAACTTGTAGGGGATGTTTCAGTATTTCTGAGCAGCCTTTAATGATATATGGTGGTATTTTGTCTGGTCCACAAGATGACCGTGGTTTAAGTTTTTTAATAGCATTCTCCACATCTTCGATATTTATAAAGTTAATGTTTAATTTGTCCAGGATTTCCGAATTATTGTGTTGCTCCATAGGAATAAGATTTTAGCTCGATTTATTGTGTGTAACTTGAAAATTTGTCATAAACGCGTTTGCAATATCAGTATCGTCACTCAAAGTTTGACCATCATAATGAAAGATATTACTTCCCGAATTACTCTTTTTATTCTTAACATACGCCCAGAAAGTCTTAGGATTATTTATAATATTGGCCTCACAGTTGTTTAAATATATATTGTATGCATTAGAAATTTCTTTTTTTAGAAAGAGCTCTCAATTCTTTAAATTTATTATAGTGATAAAGTGCGTCCCGAGAACCCTGCTTCCATTTCTTATGGTGATATGATTTGCTCTTAATTAACCTAATTATGTCACTTGAAAACCAAGTAGGATAATTGAATTTAGCTCTTTTTCTCGGGATGCATCGGTCAAAAAAGAATAGAGTATATTATAGAAAAAATCCACAGAGTCATCTACAGTCAAACTATCTGTGATAGGTTCCCAATTTGTTAGTGATATTTCGCGATACAGTTTATCAAAGTCAGCTTTAAAAAATTATAGTCTCTTACTTCGCTTTTGTTTGTACACTTAGCATTTCTAGAATTAATACATTTATATTCAGCTAGGAGGGCTGGGTGATGAGCATCCTCCGGTAAAAGGGGAGGGTGTTCGTGTATGACCTCTACGCTGGTAAGATTCGATAGTATTAGGTCAAGCGTTTTGCCATACGAGTTTCTAATATTATTGTAGGTTTGTAAATTATAAAAATTCATTAAGTGAAATAATTCTTGACAGGTTCCAGTAGATGTTAAAAAATTGAAATCAGTTCCCGTGACCTGTGAGAGATTATAGTCGCCTGTCAGAAGAATGTTACTCTTTGGTTGTAGTACACTAAATATGTATTCAAAATATTCTCTATATATTGATTGATTTGACCCAGGTGCAATATATACAAGACCAATATATATACAATTAACCGTATCTACAAAAACTTTTACTGTAATACAATCAACACCAGGAATGTTTGGGGAAGGAATTTTCTACACACGATATTTTTTATTTACAGCTAATACAACACCACCACCCGATTTCTTACCAGAAGTAACAATATTTCTGTCAGCTCTTACCACGACATACCGCGAATCAAAGAGTTCAGAGTCATTATGACTGTTAGTAAGCCAAGATTCAGTTAATGCAATTACCTGATAATTGTTACTTAATACATTTTCGGTCAGCGTTCTTAATTTGGTACGAGTTCCCCTTACGTTTTGAATATATATATTAAAATAGCCATCTTTCCCCTTAACTATATTGTCACTTTCACCTCTCACTTCGAATGTTTTTGTACTTATGGAAGTGTCCTTGGTGCACCCCCCTCATGCTGATATCTTTCTGCCTGCCTTAGAATGTCCAGATTGAGGGCTGGGGGAGGGAGCGGATGCTTGGTTTTCTTGTCGCAGATGCTGTCGAGGTTTTCCTTGTTCTTGATTGACAGTTGCTTTAGGCGATTCAGGTGGCTGATTGTAAATTCCCTCGGCTTGGTCAGTTTCTTGGAAATACCTGTCTTCACTGTTCTGCAGTTCGGCAAGCGTGAATCTTTTCCCTTCAATATACAAATATCGGAAATTGATATTTGCATATTTTCCTTCTTTGCGCGCTTTCATTAAATAATATTGCAACTGTTTACGTTCCTGTCTTACAGAACTAGAGTGATCTTGGTCCACATAAATGTTTGTACCCCGAAGTTTATTTCTATTTTTTAATACGTGTTCCTTTTTCTTATCACTTAAAAATTTACATACTATGGGTCTTGTTCTGCCCTGACACTTTCTTCCAACGCGGTGAGCCCTCTGTATAAGTTGGTCATCAGTTTCCATTTGCAGTCGGTCGTTAAGCAAATCACACACTTTTTTTTCTGTAGTTGCCCAGTCTTCATTCCCTTCTTCCTTCACCCCATAAAACACTAAATTTTGTCTTCGTGACCTGTTTTCGAGATCGTCAATTTTTTGTTCTAAGAACGTAGTATAGCGATGTAGCTCACTTACTTCACTTGTCACTTCCAATAATTTCGTCTCAATGGTATCTACTCTGTCAACCAGTTTTGTTACTGTTTCCCTTAATGTTTTGATTTCAGTTGTTAAGCGTTCATTAGCTGCACAAAGGGATGCCACTTCAACCACTACTTTTTCATTGGACGCGCGAAGAGAAGATAATATATCTTTAATTTCAGCAATGTCATTGCGTTGAGTGCTAGGAGGCCCAGGATGCTGCTCTACACCCCCGATGATTAACAAAGTAAATATTATTAATTCGTAGGCAAAAAACACTTTCGTATAGCCTGGTGTATTCACTAACACAGAACATGATGATCCTTTCACAGCAACTCTGAATAAGCATATGAAGTGTTCTGTAGTTTACTATTCTTATTTTAAAATTAGAATCTTCGGTAAGCGTAAGCATGTATACCATATGGTTTTCCAACACAGAAAAATGGTTACATCAACACCACACACTGAGTTATTTCAATACCGAAATAGGTGTCATAGTAAGACAGAAGTGGAGTCCAACTAACACCAAAAACGGTATTAATCTGGTGTTCTGACTGAATTTTAACTCAGGGGGTGTTGCATTAACACCAAAACGGTGTTACTTACACGGCTTTGACCTTGAATTATGACAGATTGTGTGTTGAAATAGGAAAATGATGTTGAAGTAACACAGGGACTGTGTTATATTGATACTTGACATGGTGTAATATTAAAATAAAATAATTAACACACTACGCACTGTGTTACTTTCTTCGTGTTAGTGCAACACCGTCAAAGTAACACTCAACACTTTTCTCCACACTACCGACCCTGACATGGTGTCGAATCAACACCGAAAATACTAACACAAATCCGAATTTAACACCGCTCAACACCGGTTGTGTGTTAAGGACGTAACACACCCCCTGTGTTAACCGCCAACACCGCGTGGTCTGTGTTGAACTAACACCGAATAATGGTAGTCACGATGGAGCCACTGCCCTGTGTTAAAATTGAGTTGAATTAACACAACCATTTTTTACTGTGTAATAATATATTTCCATCGAACATTACTGAATTTAGAAAAAAAAAAACTCCACTTTAGATGCCATAGTTACTTGTCTCTAAATATATGGACTGCCTTTCAACGAAAACAATTTCTGATGGCTAGATTAACCTTACAATCAATATAGAGAAGTGTCACGTGTATACCACGTGAAGAATTTTGGTTTGTATACAGCGTGATGTTTTAATTAGTACTGACGCTGGAAGTGGTAGTAAATTTCTATCACTTACGGTGTTAGTAGCGAGAGAGATTACAGTAGTTATGGAATATATTGTTGGTATAAAACAGCTTCTCCTTATCTATTACCGCTTTTGTTCCATGGTGATAAAAAAACGGAAATGGATGATCTTCTACGACTTCACGTTTGAATATTATTTTCATCAATGAACTCTGTACATCTTGCAAAAAAAAAAAAAAAAAAAAAGTTATCCGTCAAGTAGTTTTTGAGATCTTTTACCTCCTGAACGGATGGACAGATATGGTAAATAAAGGAGAGTTAATTGGTAAGCAAAATTCCTTTTTAAAAAGTGCTTATACAGGATGTTTTTTTTTTTAAAAAAAAAAAAACTCGCAGATTTCATTTGGTTCTAGAATTTCTAACAGAAGTCCGATTTCATGCGATTTGAGGCAAATGATCAAGGAAGGAGGGAGATTTATTGGACCATGTTTATGATTTAAATTCATCCGAGATAATATCGGCCACGCCTCAAGAAAAACCGCAAATATTCGCCAGTGTAACTTACAATTGGAATCAAGCGCGGTGCGGTGTGAAGATTTGAGTTTTCTTCGTACATGGAAACCTCTCCAAGGAAACATGGAAACTGGGCCGTTGTATTAGGAATTGAGCGGTACAATTCTGGGCTACTGTGTGAGTATAATCAGGACACAGTGTGAATATTATACTGTTTGGAGCAACATGAATTTATCGTTAAAATTTTTTGGTAAACGGAATCTGTTGTTGCTTCGCGAACGTAATTTAAAAACAAATTTGCCTCACATTCTACCCCAGATAGTAACATAATATACCTATGGTCGCTAGTAAATAAATTGGAAGAAACAGGATCGCTTCTGAATGATAAGTTAAGCATAGGACCCTGTAGATAGCTCTTGTGGAAAATGTTATTTATCGACTCCTTAGGTCGTCCAAAAATTCTCATCGTTCTTTGTCGCAAGAAATCGGCTGTAGCTATTCAACATGGGATTTTTCGGTGTTACCGCTAACACATAATTTGTATTCTCACTAATACTTAATTTGTATTCTGCAATTTCGCTTCAAAAATCCAAAGGCGCATTACAATTGCAAGATATACTGGTGAATATTTGCTGTTTTCCTTGAGGCGTGGCCGATATTACCCGGGATGAATCTAAACGAATAAACATAGTCCCATAAATCTCCCATCCTTACCTGATCATTTGCCACAAACCGCATGAAAATCGGACCTCAGTTAGAAATTGTAGACCCAAATGAAATCCGTGAGTTTTAAAAGAATCACTCTGTAGTAACGTTATCCTATCTGGCAAATTATACGAAACATCATCAAAACCTACCAAGTTCATTAAGATGTTATATAATAACTTGTTAATCAATAGGGAAATATATAATAAATATCCTAATGAGTAACAACAAACGAAGGTGTGTCAGGGTACTAGGCTTAGATCTATATTTTTCAATATTTATATTTTAAATTTAGTTAATGATGTGAAAAGAAACAATAGTTTGGCTTGTGCAGACGATATAAAATCATTCAGTTAAGTTAAAACCTTCTGAATTGTAAATACAAATGCTTCTAACAGTACATTACCAAAATCAATGAACTTACAGTTATATATAGTCTCTCAGTTAATGGATAGCCTAAACCTTTACTTCCAGGAAGAAATTCCTTTCTTTGAGTATGTTTACTAGTATGTATGTTTCATGATGGATGGAGACTGAAAATCAACTCCGTTCCAGGCAGCAATAAGTGTAGGTAACGCGTTGCAACAGGAATAGAAAACTTTATAAAATTTGCTATTCAAATTTAGTTTTACAACGACTGTGTAATAAAATACCACTAAGAGGATCTAAAAACTAAAGATTTTTATTTCTTCCCATAATTTTCCATGTTTTTCTGCTCTTGGAAAACGAAAAAAGGAAGTTTTCTCCCAAAAGTTTAATTCTTTTTTGTTCTTCACAATACTAGTTGAAACAAGACGTAAAACTCAGAATATATCAGGCAAAGAAGGTATTAGACGAAAAGCATCCGCCGATGATAGGAAATATCGACATAAGACTGAGGAAAAGATTGATGGAATAGTATGTATGTAGTGTGGCATTTTGTGGATGCATGGATACGAGACATGGAATCTAGAACAAGAAGGAAAAGCAGAGAATGGAAGTCTTAGTAACATTATGCTACAGAAGGATGTTAAAAATGAAATAGGTGGATAGTGTCTGAAATGAAAGAGAGCAGGAAATTAGACGATAAAAAGAGATACATTGAACTAGGATAATCAGACACGTTATGAGACAGAGAGGTAATGCCGAATGGTAAAATACATAGAGAAAGGCTATGATTGAGCAGAATAAATAATAGAAGATAATAAGGAAGAAACTACATGAAACTAAAAGTCTGTCTCCGAATTGGAAACATTAGAAGGTCGTGTAAAACCAATCGAAAGTTTGTTGACCTAAGAGGAGGAAGAAAAAGAAATGTAATATGATTAACAGAACCACCGATCTGTCTGGGGTGAAGTTCCAAAATAATACCTACAAAGGTGAAAAAAGATGGGAAAGTGGAAATATTGCAACTGACTGAAAATATTAAATATTATAGTTCTTACATAAGATGGAAAAGATTAATGGGAATATCATGAATTTGCAAGTAAGCTGCCAGTTATGACAGAATATCTCAATCACGATTGTAATATCTACTTCCTTGTATAATATTACATTACTTCTACCGTGTTTGACACACTGGTTATGTTCCTGCGATTACAATATTCTTAGTGGAATGCGATCTAGATGGTGAAATTTGCTTTGGAAGAGAACAACAATATTGAGTGATTTCGTAGATGATTATTCCTTTGAGTAGATGGGACAGCTGTCTGTGAAACTCTTCAGGGATAATCATGCAACATCAACGGGCGGGGAGTAATTTGATTCTGTTTCATGATTCAACAAAAGCCTTCTAATTACATCTCAATTATAACTGTTTCGCAAAATCTCCCGTCTTAACAACAATTAAATAGCTGTTTTGCAATTAACAGCTTGAAGTCTGTATGTAATTCGAAGTAGTGTCAATCTCGCAGCTAAGTCAAACAAAGGGGGGAACATTTTCCAGGATTTGTTTTCAATATTTTGCTTCTGAGAAGTAAATAATTTTTGAGCTGAAATTTATATATAATGTGTTGTGTAAATAATTTATTTCTTCGAAGAGAAAAATACGAGAAAATAATATGACCAGACCTTAAAAGTACGTGCTTCGGTCATGAACGGTATAACGATAACCAATAATTGGTAATAAATGACAATATATATATGCACCACGTAACTCTGCTCTATAGTACTTATTACACACTAGCCACAATGTCTGTTCTTCGCACGGGTAGAGTAGGTTTATGAAAAATATTTGAACTTATTTCCCTTTAGGATACAAATGGGGGTTGAATTTGCACTTTAACAGCATGGGGAGTGTCACTGTTTATCTCAGATAACACACAAACTATGAAATGGATACTAATATCGTTCGTCCTGGATTATTTTTACCTTGTCACCAGTAGCGTACGCAGGAATTTATTTCGGGAGGGGTCCAAACTTAATATCAGGGTATTTTATATTGAAATTCCTAAACTTGTCCCTAAAATTAGGCTAAATTTACACAAAAGTTGGAATTTCGGGGGTGGTCCGGACCCCCAGGACCCACCCCCTGCGTACGTCCCTGCTTGTCACTTCCTCATCTCTTGTCCCCCCGCCGAAAATTTGCTAGAATCTAAGCTGGTTTAGCGTCCACTCATGTTTTAAAAATCATCAAAATTGGTGCAGCTGTCTATGAAGTTAGACCAAAAACTATCAAAATTGATACATCTGTCTATGAAGAGTTAGACCAAAAATAGTCTAAATTGATGAGCTGTCTATGAAGAGTTAGACCAAAAATCAAAATTGATACAGCTGTCTATGAAGAATTAGACCAAAAATCATCAAAATTAATGCATCGCTTTATGAAGAGTTAGACCAAAAATCATCACAATTAATGCAGCTGTCTATGAAGAGTTAGATGAAAAATCATCAAAATTGATACAGCTGTCTATGAAGAGTTAGACCAAAAATCAAAATTGATACAGCTGTCTATGGAGAGTTAGACCAAAAATCATCAAAATTGATACACCGGTCTAAGAAGAGTTAGATGTTAAACATATCTTCACGCTACCTTCCCTTGCCGAAAATGTGCTAAAAATCTACGTTAGATTAAGGAACACTTATGTAGCAAAAATCACCAAAATCAGTCCAGCAGTTTAGGAGTATTTATCGACCAAATATCGTTACATTCACTTTCATTTATATAGATATTAGTTACAATATCCATTCTTTGTACGGGAGAAATAAGATTTATGCAGTAAATCATATTTGAAAGTAAAGAAATGAGTTAAATAAATAATAAATATCAACGCCTTCGGCGTTCTCCCGTCAATATAAGTCAAAGAAAGAAACGTGAGCAACGTCTTGGGCGTTGACCTGTCAATTTCCTGGCTAGCTGACAATTTCCTGGCCAGCTTGAACGGTGTCGGGGATGTCAGTATTCATCTCAGCGACCCCGGAAACAATGGGTTTGACTCTAACATCCATCGAAAATTCTGTCGTAGATATATGGTTAGCATAGACGCCTTTGGACCGGGTTCGATTCCTGGCAAGATCTCATGTGGTTCGGATCTCCCATTAAACAGTATACCCACGTCTGATATAGTCTCGCTGATGAGAGGAATGCTAAACTGCAATCTACCACCACTGGGATACGTCGTCCCGGATATTTATCCTCACCTTTTATGCATATACTTACACTCCATCCCCAAATCAGATCAGCCCGAGACGAAAATCGAAAAAAGGGCTTTGTAGATCTTCCAATTATTGATAAAGAGTTGCACATGACATGATAGTTTCCTAATATTAATGTTACCCCAATCTTTACCTTGATTGGTCTCGAGCATTTCCGCGGCCTTACAAAAATAGTTTAATTTAAGACAATAATATCCAAAACAGTAATTCCTAACTTTGTATTTTGATTAAAATAAACAACAAAGATATTTTGATCGAAATAAAATGCCATTTCTGCAAAGTAAAATAAAGAAAGGGGCCGCGGTGGCTCAGTGGTAGAGCGTTCACCTCTGGTGCTTGGGGTCCCGGGATCGATTCCAGCCCCCGCCAAGTGAACTTTGTGGTGGACAAACACCGTGTGCGTGGGTTTTCTCGGGGTTCTCCCGTTTCCTCCCACTTTCTTCATTCCACCATTTCATTCATTACTCATCACCACCGTCTCCTTTAGCCTAACCGGCATAACAGTGGGACGTAAAACTCACAGATTTCATTTCATTTCATTTTAAAATAAAGAAACAGGGATAACTCCGAAAATGAAATGAAATCTTTGAATTTTACGTCCACGATTATGCAGGGTAGGCTAAAGGAGACGGTGATGATAAGAAATGAATGAAATCGTGAAGTGAAGAAAGTGGAAGGAAACGGGAGAACCCCGAGGAAACACACGCACACAGTGTTCGTCCACTAAAAAGTTCACTTGGCGCGAGCTGAGATCGATCCGGGGATTCCATGCACCAGAGGTGAAAGCTCTAACACTGAGCTACAGCAGCTTCTCCAAAAATTAAACTTGGCGTAATCTGACCATAACTAATTTTTCCATTTCTGTGTCCCACACTTAACTGGTTTTACGTTTTATATTTCCATTAAATGGAGTCGAATTTCGATTATACTTTTTTTGAAATTGAAGCTCAGATTATAGGATTTGAAGACCTCGGTGCAAGAAGAGGAGAGCTCCAATTGTATATTTGGTTCTGGATTGAAAAAAAAGTTAAAAATCAATACTTGTACATTAGCCTCGAAACTTTTTGAAAAGAAACGTCTTACCCCTTTAATAGCACTTCCCTTTACAAAACCTTTGAAGGCTAAAATGAACTAAGTTGAGTTTTAACTTCGTTTTTCTTTTCTTTTTTTCTTTTTTTTTTTTTAATCCTGAACCAAATATACAATTGGAGTTGCCCCCTTCTTGCACCCAGGTCTTCATTTCCTTTAATATTCGTGGATATTTTTCAGTGTAAGTAGTCATATTTCTGTAAAACGCTAGTGTAACAAAATAACCATTTTTGAAAATTTTGTATAATTTAATCATTTCTCAAAAGTAATCGAATATACGTCAAAAGTGATAATAATGAAACTTAAGTTCTATCTTTGGACTTCACATAAGAATAGGCCCGCGACCAGCCACAGAGGTTTGGGGGGCCATGAATATGTTAGGGGGGCCAAGTCATTAAATTTCTCTTACAGATAGCTAAATTGTGTTTTTGTATTAATAATAGCATTTTGAGTTAAGGTCTGGAGGGACTACGAAAAGTTTAGGGGGCAGACCCCCCAGCCCCCCTCGGGTTGCGGGCCTGTATAAAACAGCATTAAAATGGTTAAAGGGGAGCTGATATATATATATATATATGTTTTTCAATTATTTCCTGTTAGGTACCATTTTGAATAGTAGCCATGTAGAATAGCTATCTCACTCAGATATCTATCACCTATTTTTATATTCACGATAGACCATTGAGGATTAATTGAGGTTGAATGTTTGGTTTGGTCCTCCAATTTTATACCGAACAGTTGTCTGGCACATGGACTATTTGGTTTCACAGTAAAACACTAAAACCAGTTGACTTTAACCGCTCGATTTTTCAACTTGAATTTCTTTCGATATACTGTATATAATATGATTATGAGATTTCGATCGATTTTACGCTCGAGGGTTATTATGTTTAGAGATAATAATGCCTTGGTTAATATGTTGCGAAAGTCAAAGAACTGGCGAAGATGTGAGAACATTGTGCAGAACTTACTTGAGTCCAAATTTAAATAAAATGTTCTTTAAAAAAATTAAAATAGTAATTTTTAAGTTATAACATTTATTAAATGGATTTTCTTTTCCGTATTTATGAGATAAATCCGAATGATATTGATGTGAATACTTGTCCTATAAATGACTTGGAGGGTTATAGGTAGATTGAATTTAATTTGCCACTAGCACATGAGGATATAATACAGAATCAATATTCAGAGCCAGATATTAAGAAAAGTTTATTAAATGGTAACATTTCATGGTTGAAAGAATTAACAATATAAGTAAATTAGATATACTCTACACATAAAACCTAATGCCAAGGTTACCTTAAAACTACTTGTTCCTCTTATATTGAAAAAGCTAATACTTAGTTATTATCGTTCTTGACTGCCTAAATGGGAGAATTTAGACTTAGTGAAGGTGTACAAAAAGATCTGTAGATATTGTGCCGTGGTGGGAACATCAGTTCTAAACACTAAACTTAGGGAGGTAAAATATGGGGATGAAAACTGATGTTCTACATGGATTGCGTTTGAATTCAAAGAAAATTCAAATATCTTAATTTTGTTTAAAAAAAAGTATTTAGAAAGTACAACAGTACGTTGTATATTTTTACTAGTAAATCATTATTTTCTTGTAATCTTGGGCCGTAAGATATTTTAAATATGTACTACGCTGATTGTACTATTAGAAGAAGAAAAAGAGAAAGAAATAAGTTAGTTATAATGTCAATATAAAAAAAGATATTCAAACGTTTTTAAATAATATGATTTTGGATGTTGTTGTCAGGACAACCGAAAATAAATAGATTCAATCAAAAAAAAAAAAAAAAAAGTAGACATCTTGAAGAAAAAGTGTGTAAAGGTAAAATGTACATTTCTCGTTTATGATTATTAAACAAAGTTTAAAAACAGATAAATAAAGATGTTTTAATGGCTCAATATTAAGGATAAAGAACCAGTGATATCGTTATATATTGGTGCCGAAACACCAAGAGTGGGTTGTATCGTTTAGAAGTACAGTAAAATCGATTTACGTTGAGCCTGATATTAATCGTACTATTTTGAGGAGTGGCAAGATTATATATAGAAATATCATGAGTGCTACAGATAGTGGAACGATTGACAATATTCTTATTGTAGTGAATTCTCCAGACAACATGTTATAAATCTTAAGAGTAATATCCCGACAAATTAGGGATCAAGCTCAACAAATTAAGGATCAAGCTCGGGAGCAAGATCGACAAAGTGAGGAGATATCACGACAAATTATAGAACAAGCTCAGAACCAAGCTCGACATAGTGATGAAGAGTTTGAAAAAGTGAATCAACAATTTGAAAAAATGGACCAAAAGGTGAATCAACAAGCTCAACATTTTGACGAAAGATTAGAGCAATTGCAGCAACGTAATGATGGCATACAACAGCAATTACATCAGATGAATAAGCAAATTGTAGCCAAATTTGATCGCTATGATGAAGAAATGGAAAAGATAGTACAGAGATCCACCGAGGTTCAAGACTCTGTAGATATTACAGAGACTGTGGTAAATGAACACGCCAATCAAATTAAGCAATTGCAGGATGAAGTGAATTTCATCAAAGAGAAGTATATACATAAAAGTGTAGTGCATAATGGTGAGCACACGGATACTGTACACCTTACTTTCATCTGTTTGGAATCTACATGTCATCGTCATCCCAGAGCAACTCTTGAATGTAATGAATCTTCAAGCTGTACTGAAGATAGTACCGAAGGAGAAAGGAGAACGAGGCAATCATCCAGGTAGAAACGTAACCACAGGTATTTGAAGGTTAATACAGGTAAACCTTTGCGATTCAGTGAAGTAAAATCACTTACTAAATTTAGTGGTGTACCAGAAGATATACCTGCGAGGGGGTTCCTAGAAAAATTTGAGGATGAATGCGAATTAATGGGTGTAGACGAGTCTCAATTTTTAAAGTTACTACCACATATATTACTGCCGCCTTGTCTAATATGGTAAGGCAATTAGGAATAGCCTCCGTACATATTCTGACTTTAAGAATGCTCTACTATCTAATTACGAGAACGATTTTATGATAGCAAATAGGGATGCCATACTGAGAACGAAAACATTCAATCCTAAGTTTCATAAAAGTGTGACTGAAATTGTGGTTTCTACATATAACGAATTAAGATTATTAAATCCTAGTCATCCATAATCCCGGATCATTGCTTCTATTCGAATCTTACTACCTTTTAGATTACAACAATTATTAATGTCCGCATAGTGTGTTAATTTTAACCATTTGATTATGCTTGTCCAAAATTATGAAAGTCAATCTGTAATGCAAAATGGTAGTAGAGGGCTGCATAGAGGTCAAGGTAATTCTGATCGTAATCATGTACAATATGCTCCGGTTCGCAATTTAAATGTACAAACTGAGAATACGTCTAACTCGTATCGTTTTAATAGTAGAATAAATGATCATAATGTTAAAAGGAGTCTGACGCAACCTAATCACAGAAATGGGAATAGGAATTTTAGAAATAGTAATCGAAATTTTAATAGGAACAGTAATCATCGCATGTTTACACAAAATCGATTTACAGATGGCAGAAATTACATTAATAGAAATCCGAATGTCGTAACAGTGCATAATCGCTCAGAAAGTACTCAAGATTGTGAAATAGTGTAATTTAACTGAAGTTACAAGTCAACGTAATTTAAACTATATTGTGCTGATGTTGAAATGGTTGAACCCATGCCAGAGTTAAATACTTCTGATCAATTTTCTGATTATGAAGCTGATTTAAAAACTTTAGATACAAATACCGTTTATTAATACGAATATAATCGTATAGTGTTTGGATTGATAAAATAGAAGTTATGTATTTTATTTGATATTTGTATGTCGTACTATTCGTGTGTTTTCCTATGCTTTGAAAAACGCAATATTAATCGCATTATTCGTGTTTGTAATGCGAGAATATATATTGAAGTTAATAATTTATGTTTTCTATAAGAAATTTGTATTTAAACAATTCTTACTTTTGTGTTCTTGTATGCTAATAATATAAATGTTAAAGAATAAAAGATGATATGTTTAATGTAAACGTACTGAAGTAATGACCATTATGTAAAATTGATGTCATGTATTTCATAAAAAAAATACGAGTAATGAAAATCAAAATCTATACATTTTTCAAAGAACTTCGAAATTAAATGTTATTACGGATTCAGTTTTAATTTGCCTAGAATACATATATTAACATCTTTAGTTATTATGCCTAAAGTCAATGATTTAAATTTGTTAACAATTAACCTTTTTATGGCCCTTAACGGACTTAAATTAAGTGACCGTAATTTCTTATGTGCCTTGTAATCAACGATTATAATGAAATATAATTAATAATAGTGTTTTTAATCTAAAAATAAGAAAATGCATGTGTATTATGATATGGTATATTTTGTATATACGAGGGGCACATAAGAAGTACTTAAGGTTAACGGTCCAGAGTTCTTTTTCTTTTTATTGAATAAATAAATAAAAAGTCCGTCGAGCGCCATAATATACAACAGTACCTTGTATATTTTTACTTGTAAATCATTATTTTCTTGTAATCTTGGGCCGTAAGGTATTTTAAATATGTACTACGCTGATTCTACTATTAGAAGAAGAAAAAGAGAAAGAAATATGTTAGTTATAATGTCAATATAAAAAAGATATTCAAATGTTTTTAAATAATATGATTTTGGATATCGTTGTCAGGACAACAAAAAATAGATAGATTCAATCAAAAAAACAAAAAAAAAAAAAAACGAGGTAGACATCTTGAAGAAAAAGTGTGTAAAGGTAAAGTGTACATTTCACGTTTATGATTATTAAACAAAGTGTGAAAACAGATAAATAAAGATGTTTTAATGGCTCAATATTAAGGATAAAGAACCAGTGATATCGTTATAAAAGGCGAGGCGAAGAGAGTGTGGTTTAGGTTAAGAAACAAAGGAAGAGCACTAGCCTGTGTAGATCCTGGATAACTGACCTCGTCCTTGTTGTCTAGAATGAAAAATGTTTCTTTCCGGCGTTTTCCACTCTCTGGATGGATACTGGAGAGATTAGAGCCAGTTGACAGCTGGAACCAAATCCTGTCGAACTGCTTGGGGCGTTGAATGTTGTCTTGCCATGAATGTTTCCTTCATTTCTGCTTCACTAATCAGATGTTTTTATAAACTGGTTCTGCGGCGATGAACCCGCAGAACGGTATTCCAAAAGGTATGGAGCTGGATTGTCTCCAGTGATGTGGTGTCTTCCTCACTCGATGTAACCTCTATCAAATCATCATGTCGAATACCCCCTGTGCACGTATCCTCCAAGGTTTTGTTAAACAGAATGCGGCAACTCTTGCGTAGGATGAACTAGAAGCAAAAAGCTAGACAGAAAGGAATGCATTTCAGGAAGCAAGGAAAACTAGTCTGGCATTTATTGGTATCTTTTGTGATGACAATAAGGAAATACATGTTTATTTGTGCTGTCTGTGCATGTACCTCATGAATAAGAGTTTTGTCTCAATTAATTTGAAGATTTCAATAATTCCAATAAAATTTGCTTGTAGAATGAAAATAACCTAATTAAATGATGATGATTAAATTTATCAAATTATGAAAAAAGTACACATGACTACGGTTACTTCACAATATTTCCCTGACCAAATATATTCAACGAAGTTTGGAAGTGGTTATCTGATGCATGAAATATTCATCTATAGAGATAACTTACTTCAGAAAATTGTAAAACTAATGCACGCCATTATGCGGATTTGGAGAAACCGTTAGCTCCTAGTTCTGGGTATCAATATGTCCTGTGCTTGGACAACACGAGTGGTTTTCTTTATTTAGTCCCATTTCGTACATGTCAATTAATAGGTACGGGGTTATATTTTCTTCAAATACGGGTTTATTAGAGACATTTCTCCTGGTGATTCTCTTTTTTCATCAGGAATTTTTGACAATTTTTGTATGGTAATGTGATGAACAGTATACATTGTTCTCTGCATTTTCCAGGAGGAAATATGCTCGAAAAATGCGTGAGACTGGTTGAAGTGCGTCTCCGAACGTACACTCATGTTCAAAATGATTGTCGCATATCTATAACTGTCTTCTTGTAAGAATATAATTTGATAATGATTCTGCAGGGTACTTTTAATACTGATACTATGTGTATAATCTGGAAATGTATATTTGTGATAAATTTCATAGGAAAAGAATTATAAATACGAAAATTAGAATGAGTAAAACAAAATGTTGTTAAATAGACAAGAAAGTTTTATTTTCGTTTTATTGTTCTTATTTACTGCTCTTTTGACATGAAATTTGTCAGATACATGTCTTTGCTGATTACACTAGTTAACAAAGGTTTTGTTACATAAAAGGAAATACCTGTTCTTAAAGGAAATTTTGCGCTGAATTCGAATATGCACTCGGTTTTTCTCCATCACGTACGATTTTCCCGTAACAGAGGGATTTTCGGGAAAATCACTCAACAATTTCCCTTTTCATTTATTTTACACCCCAAGATCTTCTCCCCTTGCATATACTAACATAGAAATTATACCTAAGTATACTTTGATTCATATTTAACAAACCCTCCAAGTTTCGTAATAATCGCTTTATTCTTTCTAGAGAAATAAATATGTTTGTATGTATACTGTGTGTACTGTTTATTGCACCTTATAGTAATGCTTTCAGATCTCTTAGTTGAGGTAAAACGTTTTGCTTTATTACCACAAACACATATATAAAATATAATACAATATAATTTACAAGTGTGACAATTTACAATAAACAATAATACAAATGTACCAAAAGGTCATGAAAAGACAATCAAAACTATCACAATATATGAAACTTCCATTGGGTTACAAAAACGTACACTACTTCCTTCTTTTGTAAGAAATGTTGCATTCTCTAACAAGACCCCAACAATAGTCCCCCATCATTGAAGGATCCCATCGTCCCTGGTACCTTTTCTCCATTGCCATTATATCTTGGTGGAATCTTTCCCCCTGTTCGTCGCTGAGAGCACCTAGGTTAGCAGAAAAGAAGCTCAGGTGGGAGTGCAAAAAGTGGATTTTTAAAGACATCCTACAACCCAACTCTTTGTATTTCTGTATCATGTCCTGTACGATTTCTGTGTAACTCTCAGCTTTGTTATTGCCCAGAAAGTTGCGCACAACACACTTAAATGCTGTCCAGGCAGCTAGCTCAGCACTGTTTAACTTGCTGTCAAAGCTATCATCAAGCATTAATTTCCTAATTTGGGGACCAATAAACACTCCCGCTGAAATCTTAGCATCACTCAGGTTAGGGAACTTATCTCGCAAATACTTGAAACCTTCACCAGATGTGTCCATGGCTTTGACAAAGTTTTTCATAAGTCCTGACTTGATATGAAGTGGCGGTAGTAATATCTTATTAGGATCTACCAAAGGAGCGTATTTGACGTTGCATTCTCCAGGTACGTAATTCACTCTAGGTTCCCATTCCTTCACTTCATAATGTTTGTCATCAGCTCGGCTATCCCATAAACATAAAAAACATTGGTACTTCGTGTAACCGCACTGCAGTCCTAATAAAATACCAACTACCTTGGGATCACAACATATTTGCCAACAATGGTCCTTGTAATTTATAAGATTTAGCAAAGTTGACATGGTGTCATAGGATTCCTTAATCTTCACTGAGTGCGCAAGTGGTATAGAAGGTTTTTTATTTCCATTATGTAAAAGGACAGCTTTAAGGCTGACCTTTGACGCGTCGATAAATAACCTCCATTCTTCTGGAACGTAAGGAATTCCTAGCTCCGCCATCAACCCATTTATATCCGTACATACGCACACATTATCTTGCATTGAGAAATAGCTTGAAAATTGACCATGCCTTTTCCTGTACACTGATATGTTCGTTTCTGCATCCAATAAGTTCCACTGCTGGAGCCTTGATCCCAGAAGTTCCGCCTCTTGTTTTGTCAGGTGCAAATCACGGACTAGGTCATTAAGTTCACATTGCCGGATGAAATGTGGCTCGCGAACACAGTCAGGGATGAACGTTGGATCCTTGGATGTACATGTTGATGTCGATGGTTCATCAAGGTCATGATCATCATCAGAGTCTTTTGGCCATATCTCTTCCCAGTTGGTAGGGGGCTCGGGAAGTGGAAGTTCTTTTGCATTCTGTTACATTTGATAACAAATATTGATAACCATTTCATGAACAAAACGAAAAAACTTGGAGAATTGTATATATATGTATTAAGATATACATATACTGTACGTTTAAAAAAATATATACGTTGGAAGTACATTCTATTTTTATACACGTTTCTAATTTACAGAGAGCAATACAAGTGTGTTGTTGACTATTGTAAATATTCATTTTTATGTCTGTGTTTGTAGTAATAAAGCAAATCGTTTTTACCCCAACTCAGGAGATCTGAAAGCATTACTATCAGGTGCAATAAACAGTGCACACAGTATACATACAAGTATATTTATTTCTCTAGAAAGAACAAAGCGATTTTTACAAAACTTTTAGGGTTTATTAAATATAAATCAAGGTATACTTAGGTATAATTTCTATGTTACTATATGTAAGGGGACAGGAGCTAGGGGAATAAAATATCTGAAAAAGGGAAATTTTTGAGGGAATTTCTCGAAAATCCATCTGTTACGGGAAAACTGTACGTGATGGACAGAAACCGAGTGCATATTCGAATTCAGCGCAAAAAGTTCCTTTAAGATCAGGTGATTTTTCTCATGTAAGAAACAAAAAGTTTAAATTTGTTAACTAGTGTTATACACATACTAACATTATAAGAAATACCGGGCGAATTCGTTTTCAAATTATATTCCTACAGCAACATATTTATAAACATGCGACAATAATTTTGGACATGAGTGTACCTGGATGGTTAACTGAAAAATACGGGTGCATTTCCTGAATTACCTCTAATTAAATCATAACGTTGCGGAACATGGCGGAGTTTAAATTTAGTCCCTCTCGCCTGTTTTTCTTTTCCCTCAACAGAGGAGGTAGACACTCCGATTGTGTAGTGGTGTATTATACGGATGATATGGCGCGGTCTAATACATGAAAACAAGAATTCGTTAATATTCACAAAGCTTCGGACGTACAACAAGCGGATGCTTCTCGCTTCTTTTTCTGTTGAACACAAGAGTTGTTAAGTCTCAGTTAAAATCTTCTCTGGAAGATAGCATAGCAGTATCATTGATTCATTAATGGTAGGCGCCAACGACAGTTAAGTTGTAAAGAAAAGAAAAAAAGCCAGCTGCCAATACTCTGCAATGTAAGACCGAAGATGAAAACGTAATTGTTACTCATACTGTTTGGCTCAGATATATATAGGGACTAGAGAAATGTAAAACACAAGGATAGTTGAAAATATTATGAGAATTTATACCAGTTATATGTATTTAATTTCTTTATTGTTTGTTTATGTTTGACTTCATTATCATTCATTCAACTACCAACACTTTTTCCACTGTCATATTTACATCTTCATAACTTCGTACGGTACTTTCATTTTCTTGTAGTAATGAATTAATTGTCCATTTATTTATTTATTTATTTAAAATATGGGTCAATCCATTTCAAATCACCCAATTTTAAACAAAATTCTTGATCAACATTTTTTATTTTCCTGATTTTTTTTTATCATGAGTTCCATATAGGTAGATAGTCACAAAATACTGTTTGAAAACTATATATGCCATAGTTTTTATCAAGCAGCCATTTTTAAAGTGGCGGTTGGGCAAATTTTAATTTTAATAAAACGGTTTACGGAAACTTGAATTGCCAAGCTATTTTTAAAGATATCAGAATAAATAAAAAACACTGTGTTCAACATGAAATACACTTTAGATATACAATATTTTAATTTTTCTATCATGCAAGAAAGTCAGTCAAACTCTTTACCGTAAAAACTCCGAAAAATGTATCAATCGTTAAATTTGAAGACCATTAGTTCTATGAAGGAAAGGACACAAACTAATGATATGTTATTTCTGTGTTTAATACTTATTTAACTACCTGCAATATAAGTTTTAGTCCTGAAAATGCACTCCTTTTTTCTAGAGCTTTTCCAAATTGACCGAAATTATTAACGTCAATATTATCAGGTCAATATCTAAAAAGGAACTGAACGAAAACAACTGAAAATCTTACAGAATGTTCTTTATACAAATAGGAATATCTCACAAGAAATTATGACTGAGACTCAACTACATTTAGAGTAATAAGGTAGTGAATTTCAGTAAAAACGCTACCTTTCTACGTTCTAACTGTAAAATTTCATGTGAAAGAAATTATGAGTGTAAAAGCAATAGACTGGACTGCTCATCTATGTGCGGTCAGTGTGCAGGTTATGGTTGTAGTAACAGGCAAATGGCGATTGAAGAATGTGAGTATGACGAGACAAACATAATAAATTCAACACGTGCTAATGAAAATGGCATTGAGGTTAGCAACGAGTTAAGTTCTCCACCAGCACAAAGTAAGTGTCCGAACTAAATGTAAAACAACAGGTGTTGTGGCCTTATGTACTGTAATCTTCTATATATTTAAAGTATTACCTTGTCTACGCTAATTTGTATAATCATCATTTTTAGAGTGCTTTTTATTATTAAACACTGTTTTCATTTACTTTAGCTTTACATATTATTATACAAGTGTTAATATAAGGATTTTAATCTTCAATAGTATTTCGTTCGTTATTCATAACAGTAGTTTAAATATTTAAGTAGTTCAAAACCTTGTTTCAAAAATTTATTGAAACCCTTATGATAGAATTCAAAATAGCTGTCATAGCAGGTACGTGACTTTTCTATCCACTCTAATCAAGTAGTTGGTAAAAGAAATCTACAATACCTCTGACTGCTTGCTATACAGTCCTGCAATATGGATCCCTTTTCTTAATAATGAAGAAAGGAAACTATACGTTGCTTTATTAAAATACAATGAAATTTCAGTAGTTAATGTAGGACTGATAATTGTCAGCCTGGCATAAGAATTTGAAATATAGAAGTGTAAGCAAAAGTTTTATAAACTAGATTTCAGCATAGAGTACTTGCAAATTTTGGTTAGATTGTTCATTTCAAGTCCCGTATTAACTTTTCACAGCAATTTATAAACAACAATCTGTAAAAAAGCAGGATATTTTCGGCTAATACGAACCATACGTTCTATTAACCTTACAATACATGATTTTTTTTATTTTTCATGAAAAAATAGTTTTGCAGGAGAAAACAATAACAGACGTACAGGTACGCTTAATAGTGCCATCTACGTGGAAACCGTATTTTACACCTAGCTTCGAACGTTCCCAATCTGGTTCAACATGCATTAGGAGCTACATACCGTTATGTAGGAAAGCAAAGATTATTGACTACCATGACCCTTATCTGTCCCACTATGCATTGTAGGACTAAGTAACAATTTATTACCTGTTTCCATCACCTTGGGGCAACAGAAACTAGCCTACAAAAAGAAAAAAATAGACCGAGTTGGAATGTACTGTAAAACACAAATATTGTTTTTATTTTAATATTGATAACCTCCGTGAAACATTTTGCATTATTTTTTTGAATTTCTGCTATATTTAAACTTGAGTAACTACAGAAATTATATTGTTTACTCTTTGGTAAAGTATCGTATTTGTGGAAAATCAATTTTGCACAATAAATCAATCAAAATACACACTGAAAAGCTATTTTTCAAAAATTATATAACACACTTTCAAGAGCTATCTTGTGTGAGGTGTATTAATAATTTTGATAGTTAAAATATTCATACACCTTGGTTTAATGTACAAATAAAATAATTGATGTGTACGTGACTATGAATGAATATTAAATCATGTACCTTTTGCTTGGAAGAAGAGAAACAAAGTTACAATGTGCACTTCAATGAGAAAGATAAAGAATGTATATGCATAAATAACATTTGATTTCTCTCAAGAGTGCCAGGAGGCAAAGGATTTTCATGCCATCTTTGTACCTGAGCGGAACTTAAAAGTGAAGCAGGTGTTTATAGATGTATACGCCAACAGAGCACAAGGATCCAAATGTTCAAATATTTGATAAGAATTATTTTTGAGTTTTATTCCTTATTAAATGGTAATGAAATCACGTGTATACATTGAAATGTACTTTTAATAACATTTTCAATTATTTGAACATGATTTTGCAAAACTGTAACGCTAATGCGTTCTAAATGTATAAAATTTGAACTCTTATCAAACTGGCGTTTTATTTTCGGAGTTACTCCAGGGGCGGATCCAAGACGGACTTCTGGGAAGGGGTCGGTAGGTCGTAATACTGCTACTTAGAGCTACTTTTAAGAGCTCTCGGATGGGTTTTATTTATATATAAAATAAGGAAGTTTCCTGTTCTGGGGGGGGGGGGGCGATTGCCCCGATAGCTTCCCTGAATCCGCCCCTGAGTTATTCTCTAATTACAGCTGCCGTCTTGAACTGAATACACGTCTGTTGACAAGAATATCTCGGTTATTTTTCTTTCAAATATTAAAGATAGTTTTTTTGATGTTTTCAGTAATCTTATATTTATCAGGGCTGATGAAGTAAGTAGCCAATTCAAGGTATCTTCACTGATTTCTCTTGTTTTTTTAATCACGTTCCGTATATTCTGATTTTTTTTCTTCCTTGCTTCCTAGGCTTCTTCAGTCAGTTGTCCCATTGCAGTCAGCCAGTGTTGAATTCAGACATTTTCACCCCGAGAGGAAATTGAGAACTCTCCGGGAGAGAGGGAAGTTTTTTTCTATATTTTTTGCAAGAAAGTAGCATATTTAACAATTCCATTCACATGCACATCTTACCTAATATTCAGATCAATTGCGGAGGGTGTAAGATTATAATTTTTAAAAAATAGTTTAATTTTATCTAAAACGTTAAATAATTATAAAGACTGACAAAAATGCTTTTAGGCTAAACTTTAATTGCTATTAAAGTACTTATTTTTATTATTATTTTATATTTACAGTACCGTAGTTAGTTTGTTACTCATGTAAGAGTTTGGTAAAAGAAGATTTCAGGTAACTCGAATATTTTAACTTTACTAAAACAAACATACATAGAAATATTTTAACAAAAAATTCTCATTCTTTCTCACACTTCTGATTCTAAATCAAGCATACAGGGTTTGTCCAAGAATTAATGAGACTGACTGCCACTAGGGCTGTTCCGATAATCGAGTAATCGATAACAATTCGATAAAATTTCAAAACCGTTTCATCGATAAAGAATTTTAATTTTATCGAATTATCGGACTTTCGAGACTCCCGAATTGTTCGAGACTCTCGAAATGATCGAGACTCCCGAAATGTTCGAGACTCTCGAAATGATCGAGACTCCCAAAATGTTCGAGACTCTCGAAATGTTCGAGACTCCCGAAATGTTCGAGACTCTCGAAATGTTCGAGACTCTCGAAATGATCGAGACTCCCGAAATGTTCGAGACTCCTGAAATGTTCGGGACTCCCAAAATGTTCGAGACTCTCGAAGTGTTCGAGGCACTCGAAATGTAAGAAACATTAGACAACTTCGAGACACTCGAACTCTTCGAGAGTGTCGAATTGTTTGAAAGCAGCAAATACAGAAATATATCAATATGATCGCATTTGTCGAGTCGCTTGAATATTTTGAAAAGTTCGGGATTATCGGAGTGTTCATAAGAAACAATGAATTCGAGGTTATCATAGTTGTATATAATATGTATTACATATATGCAGAGTGTTTATTTTAAAACTTCTCTCCTTAGCAATGAAGTGAAGGAAAAGTTTTTTCCCCACAGATCTGTATAATGTTTAAGCAGTCTGTCAGAAAAGAGAAAGAGGAAGAGAAAACATGCATCACCTGAATGGAATTGGAATCCAAGACACCATTAGTCTACTAATAGTCACTTTGCCGATTGCGCAAATAACGGGGCAGGCAGAAAAATAATTTTAATATGATTTCGAGGGTTTAATTTAAAGTTCTATATAGAGATAGCTACTGATATAGGTAGAGGAAAGGAAATTCGATAAGGCTGAAGACTTATCAAACTTCCGTTTCGAAAATTTACTCTGCGGCGCTCGAATGCCTTTTGAGATTGTCGCGAAACAAACCTTGAGAATTTTGGGTGCGAAGCTCCCTATTACAGGTCGTCCTGTCTGTCTGTTTGCATGTGGCATCCGACGATAACTTTCAAACGGATTGTCCGATTTTGATTGAACTCATTTTAAAATGCTCTCTTTTGCTTTCACCAGACACCTATTGTTTTGGTTGCCATACCACAAGGGGATTTTTCCCGAATTCAAGTATTTGTTCTTACTTTGGGCGTAGGCGTGTGAAAGCTACGATAACTTTCGAATGAATTGTCCGATTTTAAAGAGGATTGGTCTAAATGCATATGTCAGGTATCTGTTGCTCTTGGTTACTTTACGATATTTGATTTTGTGCATAAGATGCCGTGCGGCTCTGGGCATTACCAACCTCAGATTCAATGCGTACCTGGGAGGGGGGATGCGGCCGAAGCGTGGTGCCGACAACACCACATTCATCTACGACTGAGGGCACACTCCCTACATGCCCTCATGGCATGGTGCTACGCACAAGGGAGAACTTTACATATGACAGAACGAAGACTAAAGGAAAATGAAGTGAAATCTGTTAGGCTAGTTTAGTTAGGTTAGAAATCTGTACTTTAATGACCTACTATGACCTACCTACTTTCAGTTAGGCTAAGGGAGAAGTATGATTAAGGCAAGTGAATGATGATGGAATAATTGGTGGAACGGGAATGTGGAAGGAAACGGGAGTACGCCGAGAAAAGCCACGGACACGATGTTGTCCACCACAAACTTACTTGGTAGGGGATCGAACCAGGGAGGGACAAAAGGGATGAAGGGGAAAGGGGAGAAAAACACACATCCTCTGACTTACATTTCAATGGCTCTGATTCAATTTCCATATCAAATTAAAATAACTTCCGATTACTTCTTAAGGAAAAATAGAAAACATTATTTCCTCAAGAGTTCTCTCAGCTGCTTCGTATATTGTTGCAAACAGACTTTCAAAGAAAAATGGTCGTGCAGTTACTTGCTTAGCAGTTGTAGAAAGAAATATTAGACCCTATCTCTCCTGTCGTGTCCTGCATACAATAGACTACTTATCACTGTTTCTTTCTTTTCCGAAACAAGAAGCCAATGTCTCTGAAACCGATTGCGATTACATTGCACTTCGGTTGTAATCAGACTTTTCTATGGGAAACAAGGTTATACTGCTAATTCAAGCTGAAACGGTGCTGGAAAGTGTGTTTAAGTTACTGTAGTGAAAATGTCAGCGAAAAGATCATGTGGGATATTTGGATCATTCTGAAACTTGGATATTTGGATAGGGCACATACTAGTTCCTAAATAAAATCTTGACCGGACTACGGTAGATCCTATAGTATTGGAGCTATGGACGTATAAAATTCATTTATTCATGTATTCGGCTTCCTATAACTCCAAAAGGAAGCATTTGTGCACCCAGGTTGGTCTATACTTTTTGTTTTATCTTGGTCTCAGGATAGGGTTGCCATATTTTGAAATTAGAAAAGCGGGGGATTCTAAACCGTAAGTACTGATGTGAATTTGTATATTATAAATACTGACGATCCTTCTGACCATTTTTTTTTTTTTTTTTTTTTTTAGTGATTTCTTTGTTAAGTGACACTTCCAATGTACTTTTCTAACAAAACTAAAGTAAAGAAAAATTAGTTTTTGCCTTTAATGTTTTATTAAGTTCAACAAATGTGAGTCTCGAATTTTAAAGTAAGTATTAAATAAGTATTACAGTAAAATATCTCTAATAAGGATATCTGTAAGACAAGTTTTTTTTTTTAAAAAAAAAGCGATATATGGCAGATGTTGTTCATACGGTTTTCTCTCTAAGGAATACAAAATAATTTCTGAACTTTTATCGTAAGAAAGCTAAAACATATTTAGGAGTCTTGGTCCATCTCTTATAAAATTTCTGATCATTTTCAAAGATTTCTACTTGAAATCATACTAACATACGAAAATACCACAGTTTCACAATATATGAAATACAGTATAAACATTTTAAAAGAAAAAAATACTAATAATGAATCTAATATAAATAATATGCTAAGGATCCGTAGGTTCAATTTGCAATCATTTCTGAATATATAAAGACTAGTTGAACATATAGATTACGTAACAACATAGACGTGTTCAGTTGAACTGGACAGAATATTATCAAAAATATACGCACCCATGAGATCATACATTAGTATTCATGGACTGAACCAAAATGTGTATGATTATGCCAATTTTTTTACATTTTTCATTCCCTTTAACTTCTTTTAAAAATCTCGATGGCATAAAATCTTATCATAAAATTCTACGCATGATACGTCTTTCATATTGTACAAAATCAGTAGTAATAATTTGACAGTTTTTGCGTTCATCTTGTTTCTGTCATCTGTCCATTCGCGATTGAGATTGACACAGAAATGTAGCGGTTTACGTTGAATATAACAAGACTTTATCAACAAAGTCGTCTTAGATTTTTCTCCAATCCAAAAAAGCTGGTGGTTTTTCGTGATTAAGAGATGATTAAGCGGGGGACGAATATAAGACCTGAAAATCTGGTGGTATCCGCTAAAATTAGGTAATGTGGCAACCCAAACGTTGGCGGCATTGTTTTGAAACACTCTATATAAAATAATGTACCACGTTATTCTAAATTGATGCAAAACTCTTACGTTTTTAAAACCTACATTATTCGTCCAGGAAGCAATCTGCCTCCACCAAACGACGCTTCCGGATCCGCTAGTGTGGATTCATCATAATGTACAAACCAACTGTATAGAACATATGCTACACTGTATATTCACTGTCGAGGAAATAGATTTATTTCCGTTTTTCACCTTCACTAAACTTAGTGATGATTTCAAGGTTTCCCCCGCGTAGTCTTATCATACGTCCTAGATTCAAGCCCGATCCGGAAAACTGTCTGGGATTAACTAATGCCCGAAATTTTAGGGAAAATGGAAGACTGGGAAATTTCGCTGTGTTTGATCAAGTGCTTGGCTTGCAATTCTGCCTTGTGCTGATATTTATGGAAAAATCAATAACGATAAGGTGTTCTTCGCAAGAATACTTTACTCAGGAAAATAATTAAGACAATAATATAAAAAATATATATTTAAGTATAGAAAATGAGCATAAGCATTTTAGGAAGATAAGATTAGACTTTTCTTAACTTCTCAATAAACACACACAACATTCTTAAAAATATCCAGAAATTATGGTAATCCTACCCCGGGAGATTTTGAATACACGGAGGGTGAAAGTAGCAAAAATACTGGTAAACCAAGGTGAACATGATCAGAGATATGTTTGTGGGGGAATATCCCTCCTGAACAACCCCCTGAAATCACCACTGATTTGACTAACATTTATTTTACTGAAAGGCTAAAGGGGGAGTTTGCGCCCAAAGCTTCATCATATCTGATTGCGGCAATGTGTGAACTAGTGGCCATTAAGAGAAAGCAAACACGACAGAAGATACATTTGGCTTAAAAATAAAATTTTGCTACAACATTTTAGCAACACCGTACGTGATTAATATGGTTGAGATGTTGGGCGTATACTGTATCGTATGAAGAGCAAATTACCCTATTTGTACGTTTAAGACCGTATCTCTGGCAACACTAATACACTAGCTGTTAGCAAATAACAAACAAGAGATAAAATTCAGGAAAAAAAATAACGCTTTCTGTGTGTGTGGGGGGGGGGGACGAAAATGCAATCCCTTTCTGCACGCTTTCTTTTCTCCTCACAAATACAACTTTGCAATAATTATCAGATGAAAAAAGTTGTTTGACTAGTTTGGCTGCAAGAAGGAATCATTGAAGAGGTGAAGGAACCGAACTGTCCATCACTACTTTTGATAATACCCGAAACTTCGGTAATACTCGAAATTTCGATAATACCCGAAACTTCGATAATACTCGAAATGTCGATAATACCCGAAACTTCGATAATGCTCGAAATTCCGATAATACCCGAAACTTCGATAATACTCGAAATTTCGATAATACTCGAAATTCCGATAATACCCGAAACTTCGATAATACTCGAAAATTCGATAATTTCAAATACTCGAAAGGTTTCGAGTAACCGATGACAACTCGATAAATTTTCAGTCCCGAAGTTCGATAGGTCCTCAGCCTTATCGAACACCCCTAACTGCCACGCAGCGCTCCAGTAGCTACCAGAGCGCTCTCAATGGATGTTATTGGTGGTGGTGGTTACCTAAGCATCGCACCTCGCGGCAGTCGCTTCTGAGCAGTGAGAGGATGAGGATCGATCCTTGCGCAAAGTGTGTTCTTTCATTTTGGTGACGGGATAAAAAGCAAAATAAAAAACTGGAGCGGACGATAGAGCAGCAATACGGCATCAAATTCTTCGTTCGCTTGGGCAAAACTGCTTCAGATAGTTCCCTTGATTGAGCAGACGTATGGAGACAATGCCTAGGTCTTTCGCTGGCATAAGGACTTCAAAGACTGACGGGAGACAGTTGAGGACAAAGATCGTTTTGGTTGCTCTTCGACGAGTTCTTCTGATGAAAACCTGTCAAAGGTGAAAGAACGTTTTGACTCTGACCGTCGGTTGAGTCTGCGATTAATAGCGGAAGAACTTAACATGTGCAAGTAAACGGTACACACCATTGTAACCGAGAATTTGAACACGAAAAAACTTCGTGCAAAATTGGTATCAAAAGTGTTGAGTGATGAACAAAACAACGACGAGTTAACGTGTTCCGTGAAGTGGTGGAGGTTGTGGAAGGTAAAGCAGACTTTTCTCTGTTCCCCAAAGTGAAAACCGCCCTGAAACGTCGCCGTTTTGATGTTAGCGCCATCCAGAAGGACATAACCAAATCTTTAAAAGGTATTTCGGAAGCTGACTTCCAGGGAGCGTATGAATCATGGAAATTTCGCTGGCATCGGTGCTTGAATGCCAAGGGAACTATTTTGAAGAGTCGTTAAAATCGGATGAATAAATTCCTGTTTATAGACTCAGTCTCATTACTTCTTGGACAAACCCTGTATTCACGTCTGCCAAGATAGTCCCCCGACTTTAGAAAATTGAAACAATGGCTAGGTCATTCGTTTGTACTACGTTTGTACCGTTTGTACCGAAAATATTTTCGTTTGTACCATTTTCCTTATAGGGTTACTTGAGAGGTCGACTGGGGAGCTATCTTGGCGCCAAGATAGCCCCCCGTATTACAGCACAAAAATTGAAATACACTGTTCGAAAGCAAATTGTTTGCACCGTTTGTACCAAAAAAGTTTTGTTTGTACCCTGATTGTTTTCGAGAAAGAGGGAATGACATTTGGGGGCTACCTTGTACGCAAGATTGGCCCCTAATGTGTACTTTTCCATGCCCATTGATAAGTATTATGTGTTTATTCATGTGCATTTATGTGTGTTTAGAACTCTTGTTGTGCATATCCAAACAAAAAAATAACTTTTGGGGAATAACTCAACGTTAAAATTGAATCGGCGAGTGGGAAAACAGTGTGAGTCCAAAATAAGCCATTTTGAGGTAAAGGCAACAGTAACACTAAATATGTAGAACAGCAAGTTGTAATGAAGAGCAGTACAATTTGCAAGACCTCGCACGTTATAGCAGAATGCTATAATGTCGACTGTACATTTTTGGCATTAACAAACGAAAGTTTTTTCTTCAAATATATCAAAATGCTTTTTGTGGACTAGTAGTGTTTTTCCACTCACCGATTTAACTAAATTTTCTCGATTTCTGTCCTTTTCCGTAAGTAAATACCGTATTATTCAATAATGGCCTAGCCCTACTTGCATTTGTCTATCAAGGCGGCGAGCTTCTCGAGCCGCTAATGTGACAGATATAAACATTTGATTTCTTCAATTGGTGTAAAACTGAAACGTGCAAGGACGCAGTTTAGGTGAGTAAACATTTCATTTAAAAAAAAAAAAATCTTTGTTTAATATTATATATATGTTAATCCAGTTTCTTTTTGAATTTGTACACACTTTGTTATTCTTTTTAGTTTTTATTATTTGGATATAAAGTTTATGTGTCATGTTTCTAAATAATGGTTTAATTTACAGTTTTTCACTCATTCTTTTTCCCCATTAGTGATAGCATTGGGATGGATGAGGTAGGAAATTAGAGAAAATGATCTTTTCTGGTACTTTGAGACCCGAATAGTTTTCCTTTCAGCTCTAGTTTTTAATAACTATGGTGCCTTTGGACTCTCACTCTCTGAGTACTGTTCCACATTTTGAATCCTTTTCGTTTTTGATTATTGCCATGGGGATTTAGCGTAATTATGGGGGAAGGAAATGTAAAATTTCCTTGTTTTCATCGCTCCAGCATTCAGAGGGATGATGTAAAAAAATACCCACCTGGCAGCTGATATAAAAACTCAGGTTATCAATCACGTGCAAATTCTCATTGCTTGTGATTAATTAACCTAAAATACACCTGTTGCAGTAATTTTACAACAGTGTTGCCAGGGGCTTCGTTTCTGTCAAAAATCACCCATTTTACAGGCTTGCATTAAATAGCCTTTTTACATGGCAACACTGTATGAACTTGGTCACATTTTTGCAGCATTGGATAAATGTTGATGTATATTGCACACATATACAGGGATTCACTCGAGGAAGCCAGTTTTCTGCAACTGAATACTGATTTTCTTCATTTTGTACATTTTTTATTTTACGCTTTCTGTACTCTCTTTCGTCACTACACAAGAACGTTACAAATTCCAACATTGGTCATAATCTCGAAACTATCTAAATAGAACACGCTTATATTTGTTTCAAATCTCATGTCTTTATCGTTATTTGTTCAACAGATACGGTTAACCAGGGCAAGAGTGAACGCTGGGGCAAGAGTGAAAATGTTATTGACGAAGAAATGGCGACGTCGGTAAACCAACAAATGTTGAAAATTAGTTCGGCATGACACATGTAGACACGGAAAAGGAGGGGAGCCGTGTGCGTGCAGTGTGAAGAGCAGCAGAGTAGAAAGTGTGTTGCAAAAGGAAAGAAGTAAAAGTTTCGTAGGTAAGTGTCACAGTTTATAACGTAGTTTCAGCTGAAGGTGCAGGATTGAAAATATTTCCTGGAAAAGCTGTATAAGTTCGTATTTCCTATCAGTGGTACGCAAAAGAAACAAGTGCTGTGGCGGGAGATGGCAAGTAATTATTGGAAGATACCTGAAGCGGGGCAAGAGTATACGGGGCAAGTGTGAACGTTCACACTTCCCGCTTGTTTTAAAGTTGGGTAAAGAAAATATAGGAGCCAACAGGTAACATTGAGTAAAAAACATTTACAGAGGTAAGACAGAAGTTGGCGGCTATAGACTACTAACAAAACGTTTGCATTATCATTTAGAATTTCGCAGCCCGAGTTGTTGAGGATATGTCATGTTGCAGGGGAACACAAAAGAAGCTAGAAATCGCATCAAAGTCATCCACACTCATGGATACGCCCAGCCAATTCAGTGGGAAATTGTTTTCAGATACACCAAACGGTGAAATGAGGATTTCCTGTATCATATGCGAGTGGTCTCACGAATAATGTACCAATCTTAATCAAAAGAAGAATGTGTACGTGTGTGACTACTGTGTGCACCGCAAGTAACATTTTTGTGATTCGTGATGAATGCTGAACTGATTTTCCTTATTTTCATACTTTGTAATTATAATATGTATGATATACAGTACTGTAATATTAGTTGGCAGTTCCATTTGACACTAATCTGTTTGGTACTTTATGACTTCCTTAGTTCACGTAACCAGTACATATATATCTCTAATAACATATACAGTTTAATCGCGGAAAATCAAGCGGAGGATACAGAGGAATAACATAGTTTTGACAAAGGAAAAATTTTGTGCTCTTGCCCCATATGGTGGGGTAAGAGTAAACAATGGTTGGGGTAACGATGTACAGTTGAATCAAAACATAGAAACGTAGGCATAAACATAAAAAAATCATTAAATCAGAGATAACAGGCTTTCACATAGAGAACATATTGCGTTTTTCTCTGTCACCATTCCACCGCAATTCTTTGATTTACAAAAAGTGTTCACTCTTGCCCTGGTTGCCCATATAAGCAATCAAACTTTGGGTTGCGCAACTTTACGGACATACTGCATAGTGTATATAAAGATCACTTTCCCAAAAATTACGAAATTGAGGTATAAAGTTCTTGTTTATACGGCAAATATATCATGCTTGAAATTATCACACCTTAATACAGGGATGCAAATAACTACTCGCCCGGTGCAAGTGGTTCATCGGTAAGGGCGAATATTTAATATACCGAAGGTAAGTAGATGATTTCTATTATGGGATGTGGGCTACTAGTTTTTTTCTTGGGCTAGTAAAATTCTGTTGCTTATTTGCATCCTTGCTTTAATATATATGTAGGTTTTTTCTTAAAGAGAGAAGTACACTTTTCAACCCAGCACCTACCGCATCACACAACACTAAGGCATGTCAAAAAAGGCTTGAGTTCAACGAATTATCATGCGATTTAGAAAATCTTTTAACGTACCACAGAAATAAAAATGGGTTCTTTATTTAAAACAATATGGAAACGATTTGTTCCAAAACCAATTCAAAGCACATTTCAATTTGTTCCGTTCACAAAGGTGTGTATCTTCTATTGTAATCATATTACTCAAAGCGAGAACAACCTTTATTACAAACTGAATTATACCCACAAAGCTTTTATAGTTTTTTCGAACACCAAATATTCTTTTATTTCAATTGATCTAAGGATGTGTTACAAAACTCTTCTAAACATGAACACTAATCTAATTTAGATACACAAGAAAGTGATTAATAGGAATAAAGAGTAATTCATTGAACGTACATAATACAGTTGTGTTTGTAGAGCTTTGTTTATATACAGAATATTCCAAACAAAGTAGTGGTTTTGCTTAGCATTGAATTATTAACCACTTGCAATAGAAATACGAGTTCAATTTCATTTGTTATCATTTGAGACTCGTCGCATAAACAATTAGCTATAAACAAATGCATCGTGCGGGTCGTACTGCATTTCACTGTCATCACCAAAAATACGAGGGTCATTCAGAAAGTAATGCCTCCAAGGCCACTAGTTGGCCAATAATATTGCAAAATATTCTGAACTGTTTACCATTAATGCGATGATGTTTAAGCTATAGAATGTCACTTGTTTTACATTGCTATTTCCTCCCGTTCCAGAGTAATAGAACCACCCATGGCATCCAATGGTGACGTCCGGTTGAACCAGCGGGCTATAATTAAATTTCTGAGTGCGGAATTTTATGCCCCCAGGAACACCGGCGACAAGTTGTTTACATCATTATAGTCCGTAAACGGAGCGTGAGTCGATAGAATACCTCTCCTGCACCAAAAAATTTAAAGGTGTTATATCTGCTGGCAAAATATTGACATTCTGCCTCTTCCTCTCTATAGTCCGGATCTTGCGCCCTGCGACTTTTGGCTCTTCCCCAAATTTAAGGATCGCCTTAAGGGCCAATCTACAGTTGTGACAAAGGTGGAAGCAACAGTTCGGGAATGGTATCGCCAGCAGCTACTATAATTCTTTGCCGACGGCATGAAGAACCTTGTTCCGCATTGGCAGAACTGTGTTGAATGTGATGGGGACTATGTTGAAAAATGATGCCACTACTTGTAGCTGACATTGCAAGCTTTCCACTGATACCTGTACAGTGCTATCTATCAAACACAAAGGTACCGCCTTGGAAGTATTGCTTTCTGAATCACCCTCGTATACAGCTCTCTCTCTACTTGTTTATTCATTAATACATTTGGCTATTTTAAATGCTGTTTTGAGTAACTTTAAGATGACTGTAACATCTTTTCGGCCAAGGAAAGCTACTATTAGGCCAAGGAGGAAATTAGGCTATTCGTTCCGGCCATGCATAAATACGGGAAGTCTTACAACGACTATGCCCATCTGTCTTTCTGCCGGCACAGAGCAAACATGGTAATAGATACCGAGAAGCAGTTTCTTGGAATCAATTCAGTGGCTCAAAAAAGGTTTCATCTCCAACTTTAGACCTCTATTCAAATCGAAGGTGGCACAAATAATCAAAAAGTTCCGGTATTATTTGATCGCAATAGAGTGTAAACGGAAATACATAGCGAGAAATTGGTTTTAAATGTAGATTCAGCGTCCCAATAATAAAATTTCATCTTTACATTTATCCCTTTATGTAAAGCGGTAATGGTGGAAATTACTATTTTACGTTTCAACATTTATCGCCGTTTGATAGAACTGAGGTATATAATAGACATATGAGTAACGTAGTACAACAGTTATATCAATATATCATTCCAGTGGTATTTCCATTACGTCGCTCACATCGCTATTATATAGCTCTGTTCTTTCAAACGGAGAATTCAGAACATTTCTCTCTCAGATTTATAAGGAACAAAATGACATTTCAAATTGCATTTAAGTCTTTTCCGTAACATTCTTTGTCTTTAAAATTACCTCTGATTTTGAGGCTTCCAAACTATGTTGGGCATAAGGGTTGAAAGCTTTATAGGTGGCATAGTCCGTCTGTCAATAGGTATTGCACCAGAAAATGTAAAGGACAGCGAGTACCGTTTTTCTATAATATCTGTTCAAAGTCCCAAGAATAGGTTCCTGTTCTTATCAGTGCAGGATTTACGTACAAGCTAAACAAGCTTATAGCTTAGAGCCCCACTCTCTTGGGGGCCTCAAAAATTTAAATGGAAAACTGAGTATACATTTCCAAAATATAAGATAAAAAGTAAAATCAAATCTACATATAGCAACAATGTTTCGTGCTGTGCAAACTCCTATGATGTACGTACTACGCTGAAAAATTATAGGTATGTTTTATTCTTAACTGTTATAATATTTACAGCACTTTTAAGGGTCTCATTTGAATCACTCTCGTTAGTACTGGAGCCCCTTCTGCAAGCTTGCTCTCTAAAACATCACTAGTTTACTCATTTATGTATATGGGTGCCTATGTTCTCCGTGAATGCGGTTGCATGGGGATATATTCACAACGCACACACACACACACACAAATACAGCGGCAGTTTGTCATTGACAAAGTACAGCTGAACATACGCGATATAAAGGGCTCCATTACCTGCAATAGCTTAGGATCTCATCAAACGCAATGGGCAAGATAACTCCAGCTCTGGTCGAGCTCTGGTCTTTATCGCCCTACTGAAACAGAAGTGGTGGATTTCTTCCCATGGTGTGAATCCGAAAATTCTTTTATAATCAGTCACTTTCATTAATTACCCTCCCCTTAGCCCTTAGCAAAACTATATCACTGATAAAGGACACCGTACAAAAAGCATTGCATTTTCTTGTCTGTCTGATTTGGGTGATTTTTGGATATGTTGTAGCTGAGGATCTCCCCGGTCAATTGTTTATATGGGACCAACTCCCTATGACCAACCCTGTGCCCTCCACAGGTCACCAAAGGTCACACACACAACGTGGGTAGAACTGGTTCAAACTTGGCATACAAAAAATAGTTGTGTGTTATACTGGGCTACGGCAAATGAGGATAATCCACATAACGGTGTGACTTTTGGTGACCTCTGGAGGTCACAGGGTTGGTCATAGAGAGTTGGCACCATATAAACAATTGACCAGGGGGTCCTCAGCTACAACATATCCAAAATTCATGCAAATCGGACAGACGACGAAATGCAATGCTTTTTGTACCGTGTCCTTTCATTCCATTTTTTATTATACTAATCATTTTAACAAAAATTAAAACTGCAACAAAAGGAGTATGGTGGCTCAGTGTAGAGAGATTATCTCTGATGCATGGTACCGTGGTTCTATCCCCAGCGAAATAAATTTATGTTGGAGATCATCGTGTCCGTGAGTTTTCTCAAGGTACTCCCCTTTCCTTCCACATTCTGATTCTACCGATTCTTCCATCATCATTCATTTGTCTTAGTTATCGTCACCCTTCCCTAACGGGCGTAATCGTAGAATGTTAAATTGAACGGAAAACTGCAACACTAAAAACAGATCTTTCTGTAGAAGTCATAGAAGGAAGTCGAAAAAGAACAGAGGCCTGTGTTCAATTTGATTATGTTGAATTATAAAAATGTTTCAATTCGTTTGCCATATGAAATTTAGTTTTGAATACTATATAAATCAATTCAACTTAGTTTTATGTTTATGCACACTGCTTTAAATTTACTATATGTGCTGCTAGGATATCATCTCTCCTATATATATGTAATAAAATAGCTTAATTGTACTGCCATTTCCAGCTGAGGTATTTTATGAAATCTGTTATGAAAGTCATCTTGCCCATTGCGTTGTTGTCATTACATAACTAACCACCATGATTTAAAACCAATTGTGCCTATATTGACATATACATACAACGGATATTGGAGCACGCTGCGTTTACAAGACCACAGAGGTGATTGATTGAGTTTACAAGGGTACAGAGCTGATAGACAAGTTGTTGTACATTTGCACCATGTTATAATTGGACCAGGAACACAGGAGCAGGTGACAGAATTGTATTAGACAACTCGCAATGAAGGGGAAATGGAGGGGGGTGAAATTGGTCAGTGGTGAGCGTTAGGTAATTATTCCTCTGACTATATAGTAGGAGTGATAATCTAGTTTGATATTGTGGATTTTGTTTCTTTCAGAAAATATGGGGAAATTAGCAGAGGACACAAACTGATACGTACATAAGTTCATACGCACACCATTTTATTACACATGAACGAACGTTGAATGAAAAAAAAATGTCCAAGATAAGACATTTACCGTTCAATAGATTTCAATGAGCTGGTCAAATGATATGGATGAGTGTAAAACCTCATGAGTAGTTTCAGAAAAAAAATGAAGGGTACACGGAAAGAAGGGGCTAATCGACATTTTACATTTTTGTCATGTGAAGCAATTGAAAATGTTGATGGCAGCCTTCTTTCCTTGTATAGCTGTTTTTCTTGTAAGTTTCTGTGCAACGAGTCACTTTTTTCACAATATTCGTAGTCCATTTAGAAGTATAAATTAGCACCTACAGGTAGTATCCATATCGGCCTTTTCGAAAAAAAAAAGCAATGAGCCCCTTTTTTCCCCGTGTTCCCTTCAAAAGAGAAAACCTTAACATTAGATGATCTATAAAATGAATGAAATGAAATCTTTGAGTTTAACGTCCCACGATTATACCCTTTAGGCTAAGGAAGACGATGATTAAGGCACGTGAATGATGATTCAAGAACTGGTGGAATGGGAAATGTAGAAGGAAACGGGAGTACCCCAAGAAAACCCACGCACACGGTGTTGTCCACCACCACCTTACTTGGTAAAGGATCAAACCAGGGACCCCGCGTAGCAGAGTAAGCACTTTACCTCTGAGCCATCGTGCCCCCTAGACGATCTATGATAACAACGACACCCATACGTACTAATGAAGCTTTTCATCACGACACTAACAAGATGACAGAGTGTACAGTATGATTAATGAGTCACAGCCAATAATTATGATTAACTTTCAAATTTTATTAATTTTAACGATAAAATTTTCCAAAGATAGAACGAACAATCATACTGAGCTGAACAAAAGGGGATAATTGAACGTAAACTGCGATGCACAATTTTCTACTAAATCAAGAAAAATGAACTTCTATGGCGTAGAAAAATATGTTGATCGTTACAAGCAAAATGAACTGAAGTTCTATTTTTTAGTTTAATGTCCAATGGTTATAATTTCTAGGCTAAGAATATGGCTGATTACTGTAAGTGAATGATAGTAAAATTACTTCTTTTATGATCTTCCATCGGAAATCAACCTAGGAAGCAAATGCTCTATCCACTAGACCAGCAGGCAAGACACGTTATTCCTTGACAAGCTGATACTGCTCGTGTGGCATGAACGATAAGAACCCATGTATTTCCAGCTCGTGCGGGTCCGCAACACTTTTTTCTGCTCGTCTGAACCAAAAAAAAAATGCACTGTTAATTAGCACGCTGGTTTTATTATTGTTTGATATCTCCTAACCACATGAGCGCCCGAAAGTGAGGGTAGGGTGGGGCTCGAGACCCCCCCCCCCCCTCTGGCTCACGAAAATGTATACGTAATATAGCAAACCACGTATATTAAATACCAGAAATACCAGATGTAATATAGCAACCATAGAGATGGACCCTTCCCAGAAAATTTTCTTCGAGCGCCCCTGCCCAACCGTCACATACACACACTACGTGTAAATTGAACTTTTGAAGTTCTATCCCCGTTTTATTTGTCGTAACTGGCGTTTCAGGGTGACTTCCTGGATTTATCACCAGTTACAATAAAATAAGAATTGTTGTATAACCATGATGTGGTGTTTTCTTTTTCTTATCTATAAGTAACAACTATAACATTAACTTTGATTCAAATTTATAATATTAACTGTTTTCTTAAATTTATTTTGTATTTAAGAAATTAAAAATTTAGGACATTAATTAGGGGGCACACAATTTTCGAACAATACCTAAATCGAGTTTTCATATTTTTTTACGGAATAAGCACATCATACTGAGTAAATTGTTAATTTTTATTTGGCCATACTATATATAGTTCTCAAAATATGGGGTGTACAAGAAAATGTTTGATTATATGAAATATATTGAATTTTGAGGATCAAGGGCCACAAAACTTTGGAACGGCCCTTAAATCAAGTTTTCGTGTTTTTTGCGGAATAAGTACATCATACTGAGTAAATTGGTAGTTTTGGTTTGGCTACTATATAGTTCTCGAGATATAAGGCCCAGAAGAAAATTTTTGCCTGAAATTACTGGATATTTTGATCCAAAAAGTATGACACTACGGAGGAACAAGAATAGCTTATTCCACTCTAACTCAGTGGAGACAACAAAGGTATTTTTCAAAAGTTTGTTAAAATATTTTTTAAAGTTATTTCATCACATGTTTCTTCGTGATAATTACGTGAAATATATAAAATGTTTACTTTTACATATTTTGGCTTCCTACATATACACTTCATATTTGATTATTACTATATATATGCCACTATTGCATTAAATACAAAAGATTTTATGTTTATCTGAACAGTGTTAAATATCATAATACAACCCTGAATGTTCTGCTACTAATGTAAGTTTCAACCACAGAAAATATTGCTCTAACCTTTCTAATTGTTGTCGAAATTAAATTTTGTAAAATAACCTTGAATGAAAATAGTACATTAAAATTTTGAGAGCATGGAGTACTAGATTTTACAAGGTTGTACAAAATAATGTGGTAAGAATTTTTTAGATCTCACAAAGTACTACAAAATACTGTGGTAATGTTTTTTTAAACCTTATTTTATAGTTTGATAAATAACAACACTACTATGTTACAAATTACATTACCATGTTATGCACTCAATTTCATAAGTAGTTTCTAATTCTGTGGACGATATGTAGTCTAAAATTTAATTATGTCTGTCTGTTTTGTAATTATTTAAAATAATTCAATAAAAGAAAATTCACCTGCTCCTATTTGGCCGCAGTTGACTAAAAACGTTTGACTTTTCCTTGAAGTGATTCTAATTAGAGTATACTTTGAAATAAAATGTTTGCTTTTCACACTACAAAAACGTCGCCTGGAGTGTTCAGTCAACTTGACGGAAAAAGTTCTAGTTTAATGATAATATCACCAAATAAGTTCTGGTCCAATAATGATATAATCCTTATTAATCGTTAAAAATCTTGTGCTGGATGAAGGTCTAGCAGGCTCTTCTTTATCTTGGAAACTTCTTGGGATCTATTGTATTGAGATATACCTAACATACTCGTACGGCGTGACGGTTCGTGAAATGTTAGTGATCGCAAACGCATTTTTGTTTTGAGAACATAACAGAAATAATGAGATAGAATCACCAGCATTACCATCTGAAATCTAAGTTTATTTTTTTTAAAGAAGAAAATGAGCTCTTCTTGTTTCAAAAGAATGCATTTAATAATCTGGTATAAGTACAACATATTTTTCATATTCAGCACTCCTAAATATTAAATAGCGCAGAAATTTCAATTTAATTGTCTCTAAGTGGTTATTGCTTGTTAACCTTTAGCGCACCTTTTCAGCATGGAGGCTATCACGAGACGAGAACCTACAGTTAAAAGGTGAAAAATGAAACTTCTCAGTTCAACGTACCACGATTATGCCCGTTAGGCTAAGGAAGACGAGAAAAAATGGTGGAATGAGAATGTGGGAGAAACAAAAATATCCCGAGGAGACCCACGGACACGATGTTGTCCACCACAAAACTACTTGGCGGGGGGATCGAACCAGGGACCCCACACTCAGAGGTAAGCACTCTGCCACTGAGCCACTAATTTAAAGATTTAATCCTACCACTGTACCGCGTTTAAATTCCAATGCTCTCCCGCCAAGAATCGAACCGAGTACCATGTATATCAAAAGCGTGCGCACAGTAGCCACTAGGACGGCGGGAAGGGTGATTCTAATTGATGTGCCAGGGTGGCCCAAAAGTAGGTATACAATTCCGTACTGATCAACTCATTGTTTTTTATATCATTTCTTAGTTTCTTTATTATTTATTCTTAATGTCTTTTTACTTATAACTTAAATTCGGAACAGCCAAGGCAAACAAACCTTTAAGATAGAGTGTTATACTTGAGCAATGCAGGGGTGTATACTTACTTTTGGGTCACCCTGTATTTTCGTGCACTAAGGTTCCAAATTATCAACTCGTATTGTCATTTGGGCCATACACATTCAACATACAGAACTATAAGCACATTACTCTTCTTGAATTCATTTCCAAGTCTTATTACAAATCTGCGATTTCTCTAAGGTTCATTTATAATCCGTTTCAGGTGGGTATCAAACGATATATTCTCTGGATCTATAAAGAATTCTGGATAGAGAAACATTCATCATATACAATTCGGTCTCCAAACCTCGTTTCGCACAGTATTACCCTTTACTTTACTTCCCCTTCTATGATCTCAACCCTCTCTCCTTTAAGGTAAATACACACACACACACACACACACACAGAGAGAGAGAGAGAGAGAGAGAGAGAGAGAGAGAGAGAGAGAGAGAAATGTGTCATCTGAAAAGCCAACTAATCTGTCTCTTGACGGCAGATTGTTTGCGAAGTGTTGCCACGATGGCTGCACTATATTGTTTCGTTAATTTGGCTTCGTGTGTAGAGTACGGGGTGGAGACTCGATCAAGTGGAAAGAGATTGTAAAAAAAAGAAATATAGGGAACACACTAGAAAGAAAAAGGTGGTGTGGAAAAATAAAGTATCCGTACATCAACTGGCGTTAAAAGCGGAAAGAGGTCACTTATTTGACAGGCTATCAAGTTATCTACCGCCATAGTAATGTAAATTGTAAGATCTGCTTTATTAACTTCATTATATCCATTTATAGCTCACAATAATCCTAAATAGAGGAGAAATTTTGAATAAAATCTTGGTAAGCCGTCTTCTTTGGTTTAGTGATTAGCATGTGCACCTTTGGTGCATGTGGACCTGGCTTCGACTCCCATTGGGGATCAATAAATGTATTGCTAATGGTTCGGATTCTACTTTAAACTGAAGGTACAGGTCTCAAATAGCCTCGGTACTGAAGAAATGGTAAACTACAACACACATACACACAGAATTTATGCAGATATCATACTATATAGTATTGTATAACTTCTATATAATGTAATGTATTCATATATAATACATATCGGGGTGAAAGGCTTTGTAGTATTTATTGTATTAAACGTAAAATTATAAATAATACATCGAATGAAAGAGCAACTCAAACACTTTTTGCTACAAGTGTTCGATGTGAGCACCGTTCGTCACACAACACACATCGAGTCGATAGGCGAGAAAAGCACCTAAACTTTCTGCCAGGATATGGCACATTCAATTTAGTGGAGTCTCGTCGGAACTATACCATCTCACCGGGGTTTGCTGACCCCTAGATGCGAACATTATGAGTGTTCACATCGTCACGTAGGTGAAATGAAGATTCACCACTGATCATCATCGATCCAGAAAATGTTCATCGTCATGCAGCAACATTTCATTTGCAAAGTTGGCACGTATACTGTAGTCTGTAGGCTTTAGAGCTTGTAGTAACTGCAAAC
This sequence comes from Thermobia domestica, assembly GCF_964235325.1. Lineage (NCBI taxonomy): Eukaryota > Metazoa > Arthropoda > Insecta > Zygentoma > Lepismatidae > Thermobia > Thermobia domestica. Next base: position 99,241,054 of record NC_137468.1, read on the forward strand.
CAGAAGGACGAAGTTATAAGTGTCTCATTAAAATTCTCCACACAGACGTCTGCACTGAAACTGTGGATTCAGTCTTTGCAAAATGTAAAACACATAAAGCTTTCTGCGTACTTGCCGCCAACTTTATTACTAGTACTTTCTAGCGGCAGACAAAGGAAACAGTGCAGCATGCGTATGCGTGCGTCCAAAACTGTTTGAGTTGCTCTTTTATTTGATGTATAATTTATAACTGTAAGCAGCGACGGATCCAGGATTTTCTGACGAGAGGTGCATCAATAATTACCAGTATATTTGAATTGTTAAATGTTATTTGGCATCTGTGATGTGAATGAAGAATTGCCTTGGAAATACCAAGTGTCTGGTCTCGGTAAATACTTTTCCTTCAACCTTCAGAAAATTGGCTTAAACTACCGGTACTGCTTTTGCAAATCTGCTTTTTTCAAGCCCCAAACAGAAACGTGGTAGCAGAAATTTTCGGGAAGTACTGCTATTTTCACTGCTAGTTTCTCACTTTAGATAGTGTATATTTACAACGAAGGGGGGTGCACTGGTGCACTCCCCCTAATCCGGCCCTGAAGTTATTTGTAATAAACACTACGAAACCTTAAGATCCCGCTATTCATTTTGGAACACTCTATACATTGAAATATAGTGTATGTTCTTTAAGGCTCATAATTATCTCTATTGGTTGATAGTTAAGTGGAATAAGGATCAAGAGAAAATTTAGTTCCAACCTGGAGGCCTGCACTGAAGTTCAAAATCAGTGAGGTATATTTATATGGTATTAAGTGCTCAAGATGATTAAAACACGACAATAAAAATATTGTTGTTTATCGACTAACAACAAAAAATATGCTATAGGAAAAGAATAAATTTCGTTATTGGAAGTAGATAGGTAAATACTCAATCTTGTTTTTTTTCATCTTTTCTTCTTCTTTTAAATTAGTTTTGTCTTGCTAATCCTCCAAAAATTTTATTTAAAAAAAATGTCTTTTTCCCTTTAAAGAATAAAGGAAACTACAAAGAAATAAAGAAATGTCTAAAACATGTAAAAAAATAATTTCTTTACTTTTTTAAAATCGTAAAATTGCTTCGATAAAAGAAATCAGTTTGTTTTCTCAATTGTATGTCCTACGAGATAAAAGGACAACAGAAGGAAATTTATTAGACAGCGAAGGGAAAAAGTTACCAACCAGGACAGGGGATAATAGGGAGGGGAGGTTTTTTATTGCTGCTGCTGATTTAATTAAGTTGCTAATTGAGTTTCCTGTCTTCTTGACATTTTGTTTCCCCCTATTTTCTAAAACAAACTACTCTCTGCTTCTTCTATATTTATCACTGTCAGTTTTGGAAACATCAACAGGTAAACTGTCTTCTACTGGTGCATCATGTCTGTCCTAGCACATTACACCCAAATAATTAAACATGACAACAATTATACCTAGTCGCATTTTAAAAATTAATTCAAAAATATGTATATAATGACATCTTAAAATATAATATAGTAATATTTAGGTAATATGTATATGAAGAAATATACTTGTAGGGATGAAGTGTGAGGGATGAAAGTGTTTTGAAGTATGTAACACCAACAAACGCCCAGGTAAGTTTGTGGTGGACAACATCGTGTCCATGGGTTTTCTCGTGGTTCTTTCGTTTCCTCCCACTTTGTCATTCCACCAATTCTTCTATCATCATTTACTTGCCGTCGTCTCCCTTAGCCGAAAGGACATAATCGTTAAATAGGTTGCGTATGGACACTGAAAGAAACCATACACCAACCTCTGGGCTGTGACTGGGCTCTGAGGTTCTCTTGTACCTGTTCTTAGGTTGTGATTAGTCCCTGAAACATTGCTAATGACCTACCATTAAACTAAGGGAAATTATTGGTCTTCCAATGCCCTTTGTTGAAGTATTATACTTTATTGTAATATACAGTGCAATTGATACTACTTGTCCCTTGGGACAGCTCGCTGCGCGCACGTGGTGCTCAATGCTGCGTTGCCAGCTTTTGCGTCGGGTATTGAAACTACACGAGTAGTATACACGAAACACGAAATTATTCACTGCAGATAAATCTCAGTTTTATAAAATTAAATGACACAAAAGAGAACTAAAAGCAAATGCTCTCAATAACCAGTAGGTCCACTACACAAGTCAACATTCGACTAAAACAATGTACATTTGTTTATATTCAAACTGGCAACGTGCGGAGAGGGTGGAATGTTTACGACTGTAGAGCGAGAGAAATGAGCCACTATAATTGGCTGAACGTGCTGTTGTCATAGAAACAGTCCTTCTTGGTTGATTGTTATAACCACGTGAAGGAGGGAAAAAACAGAGGAAAGCCACTGTCACAAGGGAAAAGTTGTATCGATTGAATTATAGTTAAGTTTTATAATAAGACGGTTATGGGAGAAATTCCAAATCTCATCTACATTCATTTTTTTTTGTACCAACCTGCATTCCCCAGAATTATACAATATAGAGTAAATAAATAAACAAATCAATAATCAGTTGCAGAAGGATAAAAACTATCAATTAATATTGGAAACGAATGACATACTTTTTAACGCCACAAAAAAAAAAAAAAAATATTTTCATTGATTTTCTCGAAAAATATGTATGAAAATTCACTCTCAAACATTTAATTTTGATCATTTTGATGTGATCTATCGATCGGTATTCTGTCTTATCTTAGGACAATACTATACTTAAATAAAAATTGAAGTTTCGGAACAGATAATACTTTTATACTATATTTCATTAACCCTTTTGGGATTTCTATTTTTTAAGGTAAATTTCAAATTTTCATTCACACAGCTACTCCTTCCTTATTATTCTTATTATTTATCATACGATCATGGTTCATATCTCGTTTCTTTCATGACTGGGCATACTTTCCAACGGTACAAATAGTTTGTCCATATTATACACCAAAAATGGGAAAATTGCGTAAAACCAGGAAATTTTTCGAAATTTTTGCGCCCCTCTGGCCCGGGCCTGGGTTCATGTAAAGATCTGTTTTTTTTTTTTTAAAAAAAAAAGTATAAGTTGTTATGTGCATAATACGTGTGTAAAATTTTAATCTTCTATCTTGAAAACAATGGGCAGAAAAGTTTTGAAATCTTATATATATATATATATATATATATGTGTGTGTGTGTGTGTGTATGTATATGTGTTTATAATACGTTATATATAAAATAAAAATTTACTGCATCATTACTATTCGGCCTAGAGTCATGGTTCTAACATAATTTTCTTCAGTAGAACGAACCCTTTCCAACAATATCATTTACATGTCCGTATCATACACCTGAATCGGAAAAATTGGGAAAACCGGAAATTTTTCTGAAAAAAAAATCACCCTCTCGACCCCGGCCCCTGTTTCACGTAGGGATTTCCACAAAAATTGATAAATACCAAAAGGTACACTGATGTCCAAAATTATTGTCCCATGTCTATAAATATGTTGTTGTAGAAATATAATTTGATAACGAATTCGCCCGGTATTTCTTATAATGTTAGTAGGCTATGTGTATAATAGGCAAAGACATGTATGTGGCAAATTTCATGTCAAAAGACCAGTAAATAAGAAAACTAAAATGAAAATAAAACTTTCTTGTCCTTTTAGCAATGCTTCGTTTTACTCATTGTAATTTTCGTATTAATAATTATTTTCCTATAAAATTTACCACAAATATACATTTCCCGATTATATACATAGTATCAGAATTAAAAGTATCCTGCAAAATCATTATCAAATTATATTCTTACAAGAAGACAGTTATTGATATGCGACAAACATTTTGAACATGAGTGTACATACAATCCGTATGCAAAGTTTCAATTGATATCTTGAAAACTAAAGACGTGAATTTTTTTTTTTTTTTGAAATTTGCCTTAAGAAAAAAAGTCTCGCCCTTCTGCCCCCACTTGGCACTGCCAAGTTTGCCATTTGGTTCCAAAACGCACCTGGGGTGTTCTTTGGTCCAGCATTGACATGACCAATAAAAACGCCAGCTTTAATACCTGTTATGGAACCTAAATAAGCGGTCAGAGGCGATACTATGCCATGGTATATAAATATACCATAAATCCTAGAAGGGTTAATCATACTGTGTACGGTCTTTTACCTATTGTCATAATAAAAACTTGATCAGGGTATATACTTAAGTAGTAGTTTCATCATTATAGGTAGCGTGGTTATGAAATCAATTTTTAGTTTTACAAAAAAGAAAAATGATTTCCTCGAAAACCAGGCATGAGGATTTACATATACGAATAAGAGATTTTGTTTTCGTTAAGTGCTAATGATACTGTAGAATTCATATTTTCTTGTACTTATGTATATCACGCAAGAGAGAAATATTTTGATTTAGGAGTGTTTCCGGAAGCTCTTTTCTCTGTAACAAGTATTATAATTTATGTATTCACAACTGACTGTCGTCTGTTTTATATCTAATCCTCTTATTTAGTTCTCATTGAAACTGCTCGCAACAGAAGAATCAGTGAGCTACTGTTCACATTACCTTTTCTACACACATTTGCTCTTCATTGAATTGAATTTAGAGAACGACTAAAATCTAATCCAGCGATACTCTTAATCTGACCTAATTTAAGTTAATGAAATCTAATCTAATATTTCTAATCTTATTGCAGCATTTCCACACACTTTTTTTTTCTGTATGTAATCCGGAGCGCCCCCTACGAAGTGTGAACTCAATTAGCACCCAGCGTTTGACTGATGAATTGAGAGAGAAACGACTTTTTGGGTAACAGTGAACGAACGGAACGAATGATCTGAAGGGAAAGTTACGATAGCAGATTAGATTGGGGGAGGCAGAGAAGAGATTCTTTTTTTTTTTCTTTGTTGGTGCTGGTTGATGTGAAGGGAGTGCTAAAGAGAGGAAGATGCTAGCGCAGGATGGTAATTATGAGTCACGTATCTGGGGGGCAAAACATTGCAATCAGCACACCCCAGTGGTCCGGGATCAAGTTAGCAGTGATTGGCAAGGGAACAGGTGACAGTGTGTTCGGGAGACTGTATTGATTACAGGCAGTTGCGGATGGTGTCGTATCGGAGGAGAATGGATGCACCGTGACAAACTTGAATAGCATTAGTGAAGCTCAGATATATTAACATTGCATAGCTCAATCTCATTGTTTTCAAAACTATGGAATATAAATTTTAACTCTACCACTGCTACTACTAATAAACAACGATCACTAATTGTATCTAACATGAAAATCATACTCAGTAACACTACTTAAAGACTGGAAATAAAAGTTCCCTCTAGAAACAATGGTTAGCGTTTGCCCCTTTAGATCAAGAGGTTCAGGTTAAATTCTCAGTGAAAGCATAAGTTGTGAGTTCACGACGCTAGAGGGAAGTAAGGGGGTGGGCGTCCCTCGGTGGGATCGTCTGCTCCCTCTCTCCCGACTGCCTCAAGACGTGTTATAATGCAGGTCAAGTAATACAAAGAGCTCCTTCGTGGCTAAGCGGTTAGCGTACGCGCCTTTGGCGTGGGAGACCCGGGTTCGATTCTCAGCGGGAGCTCATGTGGTTCGGATTCCATTTAATCAATAGATCCACGATGTAGCATCGCTGCTGAACGGGAACGTTAAACTCAACTCAAGTAATGCAAATCGATTATTTTCGATATACAAAAAAAAAAAAGCTAAAACCCAAATCACTTGGCATAACAGTCTTTTTTGTGGATCTGAGCCACTCCAACGCCATCTATTAGCGATTGCCTGAATCACGTCCAACCTAGTGACACACACGTAGTCAGAAAACTGCGTCGCCTTGTCTCTAACAGGCGTATCAGGAGTTTACTAGACCTACTGATACCACAGTTTGCCTCATGACCCTGGGTGGATGCCGAAAATTGTTGCCGGGAATCGAATCCGGGATCACGCGGGCGTGATTCCAACGCTCTAGCCACTAGACAACGGTGTCTCCCAACACAAATAGCTACTTTCCAAAAATGAGTCTCTATCTCTTCGCCACCCCCACTCCCCGGAAGAAATTAAACATATTATTGTCACTGGTTTAGAAGAATCAGAACCCATGTTAAGCTGTAGGTTCACTTCGTTGCTTCCTGAAGTTCAGTGTTCCTTTATAACACCAAGGAGAAATGGACCTACAGTTTAAGGTGGAATCTGAACCACCGAAATGCATTGTTTTTTAATGCCCTCCCACTGGGAATGGAACTAAGAACCAAAGGTGTACATGCTAGCCCCTCGACTAATGGTAAGTGGTCATAACTGTAGAATATAAATTTCTAACTCTACTTTACTACTAATAATAAGGATCATTCAATTGGCCATCGGTTACTGTTTGGTATCAAAATGTTCACCATCCTCTTAGGTATTGATCAACACCAATATCATCTCTCTATAACTGATGGTTCCCAAGATATGGCTCCTTAAAATCCTCGAAATTCGAACCTTTTGGCCAATATCTTGGGAACGGTAAGAGTGAGGCAAAAAAAAATTATTACTTTCTAAAGATAAGTTTTGATGCTCCAGCGAATGGACGGCTTGAAATTGAAAAATTCGCAATTAACAGACAGAAAACACACACACACACACACATACACATTGAGAGAGAGAGAGAGAGAATTCAGTAACGAACTTCTTAAGTTCGTTGAAAAGGAAGTCTTTAACGTCCCAAAGTTATGTCCAGTAAACTAAAGGAAACGGTTGATTAACGAAAATTTGATTGGAATGATAGTATAGGGCATAACAGGAAAAAACTGACAAAACTTAGAGATATGATGTTGACCACCACAAATTTACGTGTCTTGGAAACTTCGGATCTTTCGCACCAAAAGTAGGCGCACTACCCTACCGTGCCAAGGCGAAAATGTATATCTATTTTTTTAAAAAAAAAATAGTCTTTAAAAAGGGGTTAAACATTATGAAATATAATCCAAGGAGATACGAATATGTACCAATCATTACAACAGATTCCTATGCAAATCAATATGCAGTCACTTTTCTGGGTAGATTAAGAGAAAATATAATGCCTAATCTGCATTTATTTCGTCTACATGTACATCCTTCAATACAATATTTCTACTTTTATACCCTTTTGGCTAACTGATATGCACCATCTGTGTATGAGTTACACTCAATTCCACGAAACGTAACTGCACAAGCTGTACCCCTAACTAATATTTGTAGAGCAGTGGTTCTCACAGTGGGTCCGAGAGCACAAGCGTTCACAAAAGAGCAAGAAATGGTGTTGTAAATATTTTACAATTTAATGAAAAGGGTGGCCCAAAAGTAGATATACACCCCTGTATTCATCAAATATAACATTCTATTTTATGGAGTTATTTCCTTCGGCCTCCGGTGCTTGGGGTCCCTGGTTCGATCCCAGCTCGCGCCGTGTGGACTTTGTGGTGGACAAACACCGTGCTCGTGGGTTTTCTCGGGGTTCTCCAGTTTCCTCCCACTTTCTTCATTCCACCATTTCACTCATTTCTCATTATCACTGTCTCCTTTAACCTAACCGGCATAACCGTGGGACGTTAAACAAAGATTTCATTTAATTTCATTTAATTTCCTTCGACTATTTCGGGCTTAAGTTATAAGTAAAAAGACGTTAAGAACAAATAAAAAAACTAAATATGATATAAAATACGGAACGGGAATGTATACGTACTTTTGGGCTACCCTGTATATTTAGCTTGTCTCTATTGTATTTCTTAATTCACATTAAACCAATTACAGTGGATTTTATTTTTGTTCCTAGGTACATCAGAAATGCCGAAGCTTGTGGTTTTATTTTATTTTGATTTTTTTTAATAAATCAATATTTACATTTTCATTATCCTGAATTTGCTTTCCCAGTATAATAATAAGAGATGAATCTTAGTTTTCTCTAAATTATTTTCAACAATGATTAATTAGAATTTATGTGAATAAGAGTACAGTAAGGGTCCAAAAAGTAAGGTAACGACATTATTTCACATTTTTACTCTTGTTCCAATTTCACGCCAAAACAAAATGGGTGATCTCCACTTTGTCCCAAAACTTTAGGTAAAGTATGATTTGCGTCAGACCCTTGCAAAATCATTTCAAGATATCTGAGCTTAGGAAGATATGTTCAAGCGTGGAAGTTTATGATGTGGTCAGAAAAGGGAACCTCATCTACAAAAATTTGGCTCCAATTTTTTGAGGTGTACAATGAGAAGTTCTGTTATTTCAACGGTCAATTTTAAGGGGTTCACAGGAAAGATTTCTTTCAATACAATAGAGAGCTTGCGTTGCGAAAAACACACACGCAATTAGAATTGATATTTTAAACTTTATGAGGTACATATTACAGCTTTCATGATGTTTACACATATTTTATGTTTGTGAATTAGCCACTATATCTCCCAGACAAGAATGGAATTCACCATCTGCTGAAGTCGTTGAGTTGTCTAAAATCTCCAAATTTCTTTCTGCTTGCTCAGCCACTTCAAGGCTTGTAATGGAAAGAATTATTGAAATTAGGTACATACTCCATCGTTAGGTGATGGTGGACTCTGCGGAAACAGTTGGAAGTTATGAATGATTGAAATTTGCGTGTATAGAATTTGAATTTGAAATTAAGAATTTTGTAGGCTCGCAATTAAACTGTAAAGTGAGAGTTAAAATTAATGTAGAGTTGCGAGTAACTCCAAGTAGTGGATAAATAATGTATCAATTTTACATGTCATCTCTCACGTTAAATTATATATACTCAACGAATTTTAACATTTCTACAAGACAGAGTATAAAACTCCCACTCGAGATATCATTAACTGTACTTTTTGATACACTGTTTTTCACTTCATGTTAATAGTGGTGGAATTATCATTAAACTTCTCTAGATTGTATTCCTTGAATCATACTCTATTGTTTTCTTCACAATACAGGGTGCGTTCACAAAGTTTCAAGACTGGTCTCAGAATACCAAATATATTACACATTTTTGTACAGCAAACTAAAAGTCTTCGAAATATGATCCTTAGGCATCGACACACCGCTGCCAGCGTGCCAGCGTGTTTTCCATTGTTCATAGGCTCCCTGAAAGTCATCACGCGCAAGGCTGTGAAGAGACCTCGTCGAAGCCGCGTGGACCGTTGGAATCGTGTGGAATCGCTTTCCCTTCAGGTCTTGGCAACACTGTCGCATCCACCCTAAAGTCCTGATCTCCCTTCCAGTGACTTTATTTTGTTCCCGCGAATCAAGAAAGACCTGAAAAGGAAGCGATTCCACAAGATTCCAGCTGTCCAGGCGGCTTCGACGAGGTCACTTCAAAGCCTTGCGCGTGATGACTTTCAGGGTGCCTATGAACAATGGAAAACACGCTGGTAGCGGTGTGTTGATGATCAAGGGTCATATTTCGAAGACCTAGTTCGCTGTACAAAAATGTGTAATACATTTTGTTATTCTAACCAGTCTTGAAACTTTGTGAACACACCCTGTATTACGTCTTCTTATTTACAGTATTGTATTACAGTATATTATGTATATTTACAGTATATTTACAGTATAAACATCAGCATTATAGATATTCATCCATACTATTTATCATTTCTCTATTCATAATAATTATCTAACATTATTAATGTATATTGGACAAGAAATTCAAAAGAAGAGACATATACCAATTGATAAAGCTGCTTAAACTGAACGAAATAATATGTGTAAATGTTCAACTTCATCTGTAGTTTTTGAGAGAATGGAATGTTCTTGTTTTTTTTGTAAACATAAAAGTTTGTAATGTACGTGAACCACGGAACGTACTAAAATGAGACTAACCCGAACGTAAACAATCTTCAAGTTCTTCATGACATTAGAAAAGTGACAGTACATAGTACTGTATGGTTAAAAAAGATAAAACTTAAAAATTTTCTTTAACTCGTAAAATTTAATTTCAGCTTAACTAAAACATTATCAAAGAATGATATATATATTAGTTAATTGATCACATTCAGCTGAATAAAATGACGTGCTTGAAGGTAATCTTTCACGCGTAGTTCTCAAGATAATATCATCATCATTATCATAGATATTCTGCCGTAACTGTTACGTCATTTGCCAAAACTGAGAAGTTTCGATGCTCCACATCCTTCCACTAACCCCTTCGTCTTCACGTGCGATTTTGTTGTTTGATATCGTCCATTAATTGTAGTCTCCTTCGCCCCTCCCTCTCTTTCCTGCCACCATACCCTCTAGCGCGTCCCTCATGATACAGTTCTTTCTTAGCCAATGTGCCAGCCAGTTTCTCTTTCTCTTATCAACAATATCTAAGCCTATTATTTTCTTCACACCATTCCTAACACCCTCTCATTAGTTTTCCGCTCGACCCTGCTAATTCTTTCCATTCTTCGCCACACCCACATTTCAAAAGCTTTCAGTCGTTTTTCATAATGTTTGCGTAATGTCCATATTTCTGACCCATACAGCACAATACTCCATAAGAAGCACTTTATGAGTCTTTCACTCAATTGTTCGTTCAAGGTTCCACAAAAGAGACTTTTCTTCCTCCTAAAGGCTTCTTTCGCCATTCCTATCCTTGATTTTATTTCATGTTCATACTTTATACCATCACTAACAATACTATTCAGGTATCCAAAACTAATCACCTATTCCATTTTCTCCCATCTTATTTGTATATTGGACACCAAGAGCTTCGCTCCAATCAACATGGCTTTTGTCTTTCTAACATTTGTTTTCATCTCATATTCTTCACTGCCGTTCTTCAAGTTTTCAACGATCTTATTCATTTTCTCTTCAGATTCCGTCAAAAGTGCCATATCATCTGCAAAGCATATACATCCAATCGTTCTACCTCCTACCGAAATTCCGTCTTGATTATGTGGGCTTTTTTCGCACTATCTCTTTCAGATAGATATTAAATATTGTTGCTAGAGACAACATCCCTATAGAACTCATCTTCCAACTACATTCTCCTCTGACATTTCCTTCTCTATTCTGACATTTATTTATTGATACTTATATATGTTTCTTATGAGTTTTCGATCTTTCCATTCCAACCCAACCTTCTGTAGAACTTCCAACAACAATTCCCAATTCACTCGGTCAAATGCTTTTTCTAGATCAATAAATACCACATATAGGCTATCTCTTCCCATTTTTCTCTAAACCTTTCACTGATTAACCTTAATAATGTAATTCCATCTTTTGTACTCCTCTCTCTTCTGAACCCGAATTGTTCCTTCTCAACTTTTTCATTTGTTGTTCCGTGCAATCTTCTGTACAGTATTCGAAGCAAAATTTCTGCTGCATGCGACATGAGGTTAGGTTCGACTTCTTAGCCATTGGTGTCATGATCGTCTTCAGGAAGTCTTTTGCTCACTCTCCTGTTTCATATATTTCGTTGCAGTATCCGGATAACAGATAGAAACGAATTCTGTAAGTCAAAAATTATGTCGTTCAATGTCAGTAAATGTTAATTTTTATTTTACTGGAACAGATAGTTTACTTATTTATGTACTGTATATGTAAAAAAAAAAATAAAATAAAAAAATACACTGTTAAGTAACAGGTTGATTATTCTCTTCAAACAGAGGGACACAAATTTCCAACAGTGACAAAGATACTTTCAACACTGACCCACACTACTTATAATGTATAGTGTATTTACTATATAAACAATAGTATTATAGATCTTTATGATACTACGGTAAGAGATATTTATCCGCACTACTTTTCTCATTTCTCATTTATAAAACCGGCTAAACTTAAATTTGTACATAATTAATGAAAGTTCTGCATACTATACAGGCTTTTTGAGCGTATAAAGAGAAGCAAGGGTAACACGATATCATAGTGAGAAAAAGGCAAAGAAACCTTTAAGAGGGAAAGATACCGAAAAAAAAACAGGCAAAATCTTTGTGTATGAGGCTATACTGTTACATTAGTGCAATTCCTAAGAATTAAGTCAGGCATACGAACTGGAACACTTCTACCTGTTATCACAGAAAGGAAACTCTCTCTTTTAGTGGTGTCTTCCCGTTGTGCCTACTTCCCGTTATGCCTACAGGCCCTCCAGCACTTTGTAGAAAATATTTTTAATGATCTTATCTGTAGGCAGAACGGTAATTCCCGTTGTGCCTACTTCCCGTTCTGCCTACTCTTTCGAGACGGGGAATTCTGTGCAGGGAGGGATCTTTTCTAGGGATTTTTTCTTTAGTAATTCTAATAGATTCTGTAAGAAGAATAACTATTCCTTTAAATTTCATCATATATTTTAAATGTTATCTTACTTGCTCTTCTCAGAAAAAATGACTAGGTACAGTTTTGTTATTAGCAGCGTTATTCACGTCTACTTTAGTAGAGATGTGTTTTTTTAATACTTACAGAGAAATGGAAAATTAATTGATTCAGTTACAAGAAAATAAACTTATTTCGGTCTAATATCAAGTCATTTCACAAAAAAAATTTATTCGGTTTTCCAGTATTTCATCTCCAACGTGCTACGACTCATAGTACGTAAAATGTGCCACAGTTCACATCCTTAAGACATGTTTGATGGCCATATATTAAACAAATAGGGCTAATGCAACAGGATGCATAAGGGGGCCCTTAAGAAAGGGTCTTAGTCTCCTACATTAAAATTACTTTTTCGGCATCACCTTATCAGCTGATTTGTCTTCTATACGTGATTCTATACTATATGCCATAATATCATACATACTTCTATTTTCATATTTATATTGTCAATGTAAATAGCAGGAATACAAAATACAAATATCATAATTGAATGTTTTTGTAGAGTTTCAACTCAAATCAAAAGGTCAGATAATCGGGGAGGGAAAGGGATTTATAAGATTTTGTTTCAGTTTGGTACTCTTGAAGGTGATTGGCTACTGTGTTCACCGGTAGCCAATCAGCGTTCAGAACACCTGACGGCTTCGAAAAGTGAAAGTTCTGAGATCGAGACAGTAATCTGTATAAAATTCAATTCAAATTTTTAATCTGTCACTTTATAAGTATCAATAGGAATAGTAAGCAGCACAGAATGGCAGAATTTGTCAGTTCGAAATACGGGGGGAAAGTGCTCGCGTACGAAGGGTTCTTATACCGGATTAATAGACGTAGTAAAGAAAAGACATATTGGAAATGTACACGTGGGTGCAAAGCGACAGTTGTTGTTTTTGGTGACGTTGTTTTATCAAAGAGTGGAGTACACTCTCATGAAACAGAAAGGAGCAAAATTGAAGCAAGATGCTTAATAGACAGGATGAAGTGTAAAGTGTCCGAGAATCCTGTAGATGCAGTTCCAAAAGTTTACAGGTAAGACTAAATTTTCTTTTTAAATGAGTAGTTATTTTATTGGTTAGTTCTATCTTCTAGTTAAAAATTAACTACTTTTTTCTTTCGTTTTTTAACATTACGTTAAGAGACACCAAATAGTTGATCTGGGTAAACTGAAGCCAGTTTCTTGAAGGTAGTGGCCTAGTATCTCGCTAGTCGTGTGATACAAGTTCAAGTTAGCAGTACAAATAATCTCAGTTTACAAGTTTTGACTTCAAGCTTATTGCACTAGTCAGATGAATGTATTTTGCAGGTAAATTTTAACGAAACTATTCATGTATTTTTTTTATTTATTTCATTTGTTTCTATCTTCAGGTAAGTGATTGCAAAGGAAGGGATACAGGAAGAGGTTGCAGCCGCTTTGCCAACATTTGAGGGAATTAAACATACCCTGTATAACTGTAGAAGCGCAGAAAGGCCTGATCTTCCCACAACAAGAAATTGTATTAGGTTAGAGGGCAGGTGGAGACAGACATTAACAGGAGAGGAATTTCTCTTAATTGATGATGGTGTTGATTCTGATCGATTATTGGTAACTGAATTTATTATTATTCAATTTTAATTACAATAACTTTCGTAAAGTACTTAATGTTAGCAGTGTTAAGTTTACAGACATTAATTAATATCATCTAGTTTGAATTTACTTAATAGGATCCTCAAAGTTTAGTTTTGGAGCCAGAGGTGTACTAATACAATTAACTGATTCAAATAAGGGATTTCAATTGTATTATATTCTGGGCACGAGCTTTAGATAACTTTAACATTCAAGTATGCATCCTTAAATTTTTAGCAAGAATTAAGTATGCTGGTCATCACACTTCAAGCTTGCAGCATGTCTGAAAATTCAATATTAAATATATATTTTGTTTGAATTTAATAAGTTTGTTAATATGTTAATTAGCTAATACACTAATAATTATCAATATATTAGGGGAGCTAAATATTAATATTATATTCTGCAGGTCTTTGGGACAACCGGAAATTTACGGAAGCTTTCAACCACAAAGACAGTTTGGATGGATGGTACTTTTAAAGCAGCTCCCCGTATATATCAGCAGCTGTACACCATACATGGGACATATTTGGGGCAGACTTTTCCGTTTCTATTTTGTTTATTGCCTTCTAAGAAAGAGGAAGACTATCGTAGGATGCTGCTTCTCATTAAAGATGCGGCTGCTGCAAATAGTCTTTCCTTTAATCCTACTACAGTGATTATAGACTTTGAAAGAGCGGTAATCAATGCCGTTACTGGTGTTTTTCCGGATGCAGCCATTCGTGGGTGTTTCTTCCATTACACCCAATGTTTATGGAGGAAAGTTCAGTCATTGGGGTTGTCCACTTTTTATGAAGAAGACAAAGAGGTCAGGAAGTGGATAAGACGTGCTGCTGCACTACCACTTGTGCCAGTGGAGCAAGTGGGTGACATGTTCCTGCATCTCCAGGAAAATGCCCCGGAAGTACAAAACGCAGAGAAGTTTCATGACTATTTAGTCGAAACATGGCTGGACGATGCAGACGCCATTTTCACAAAGTAAGTACGATATAGTAGTTACCTTATTTTCTACGCTATTTCACTATCTGTTTTTCGTTTGATTTTTTTTTTTCAAATATATGTGGTTTTCGTTTGGGAAACGAAATCTACGTTAGCAGTGATTAGTATTTCATATATAGGCCTACTCATTCGGTCATTTTAGTCCTTTATGTTTTTCCATTAGTTTCGTTTGTCATTGTTGTATTGCCTATGTGTTCTACAATTGTGAGCTCAGAAGTGTCTGGATATGAAATGGTGCATAGTGTCTTTAATGGAGTGTGGTAAGCGTAATTATTATTCTCATTCCATAAAAAATCATTTCTGAGATCTGCATGCTAATACGAAATTTTAATCTGCTCATACTAGAGATCTGAAATTAACTCTATACTAGTGTAATGATTACAAAACTGAATACTTATAAATTTACCGTGTTACTAACAACAAACAACAGACGTTATCCTTAACGTTATCTACGACAGACGTTAACATGCAACTTCCAATCGTTGTTGAATGTCTATTGTCAAGCTTTGATTTGTTTTATGTAATTAATGTTTCTCTCTTTTCCAGAGATATATGGAACCAATATGATAATGTTGAGGGAAGAACAAATAATGTTGTAGAGGGCTGGCACTCTAAATTAAACAGAAAACTGACAAGAGAACATCCAAATATTTTTACATTTGTACAGCTGTTGCAGCAAGAACAGAGTGAGAATGAAGCTTGTATGCTGATGTTGGAGGTAGGAAAAAAGCCGAAGGAACCAAAGCTGAAATATAAGCGAATTGAACAAAAAATAAAATCATTGAAGGCACGTCTGGAATCACATGTAATAGACTTGGTGGCTTACACAGATGCAGTTGCATACTGTTTGCATTTAGAACAGTGATGGTGAGATGTTTTAAATATATTGGCTATATTAACGATATATGGTATTAACATTGACGATATGTAGTATTTACATTGACAATATAAGTATATGTAACATTGCATGTAGTATAGAATCGTGTTAGAAGACAAATTACCTGTTAAGGTAATGCCAAAGAAGGAGCAGTGATGTAAAAGACAAAGGCTCTTTTTTCAAAAGGGCCGCCTTATGCATCCTCTTGCATTGTTTGTTTAATGTATGGCCGAACATGTCTTGAGGATGTGAATTGTGGCACTTTTTAGTACTGCAAGCCTTAGTATGCTGGAGATAAACTACTGGAAAACCGATTAAAATTCGGTTGTGAAATGAATTGATATTAGCCCGAAGTAAGTCTGTTTCGTGTTCGTTTCAGATACAATGTCAAACGGGTTACTGGCAACTGAATCAATCAATTCGAGGAAAGAGATATGATGGAGACAAACACTCTTTTTAAAGGCCGCCTTATGCATCCTCTTGCGTTGTTTGTTTAATAGTTGGCCAGACATGTCTTGGGGATGTGAACTGTGGCATTTTTTAGTACTGCAAGTCTTAGCATGCTGGAGGTAAACTACTGGAAACCCAAATAAAATTTTGTTCTGAAATTGCTTGATATTAGATCTTTTTTTTTTTTTAATGTTTGTTTCACATACAATGTCTAACATTCTTGCAACTGAGTCAACCAATTTTCCATGTATGATGAAACTTGTAGAGGTGGTGGTTGTTTTTACAGAAGCTTTTAGAAATACTAAAGAAATATTCCCTACAAAAATTCCTCCCTGCACATAATTCCCCGTCTCGAAAGAGTAGGCACAACGGGAAGTAGGCACAACGGGAATTACCGTTCTGCCTAGAGATAAGATAATTAAAAATATTTTCTTTAAAGTGCTGGAGGGTCTGTAGGCAGAACGGGAAGTAGGCACAACGGGAATGAACCCTTTTAGTCACTGATTCTCCTTCGTACACACACACACACACACACTGAGAGAACACAAACACACAGAGAAGTCATACATACCACATACATGAAACTTTCAAACATTTTTCTCCTCTCTTCCTTTTCGACTTCTAAAAGATAAAGAATTTAGACTTGCGACATGCACACATTTACAAGTAACATACATTACTGTTAGGAGTTTATATACCATCTCTACAGGAAGACAGTGAACAATATATAAAACTACTAATTAACATTTATTTTTCTACATATAGCCTACAGTATATAAATTAATAAACAGTCAGTTCTGGTAAAATAAAACTAGCAAATATTATAATTAGCAACAAATAATGCATTTTTCAGCGTTAAAAAAATAGTTTTTCTCAATTTTCTCGAATACACACGTCTGAATTCATCCTCAAGTATGACATTTTGTTGAGTTCTATGTCATTTATCGATTATTGTATGTTTCATCTTTGAAAAATATTAAAAAGTAAACAAACATTTGTCATAATTTTAAGCTTCATCTCATTAATCATACTACATACTGTCATTTTCTTGATCTCATAATGAAAAGCTTGAAAGGGATGTGCTTTATAATATCAATTGTATGTAAATAAGTGACATGGTTATTTTATATAATCAATTTTTACATCATAAAGAAAAATTATTTTTCACGACTTTCTTCGAATACTACGGATGAGATTTTAGATATATTCACTAGGGATGGGCAAAACCGGCTTTTATAAAAACCGGAAACCGGTTTCTAGAAAAACAAATCTAAGCAAATTCAATTTCGGTTTCTCCAAAAACAGTTCGGTTTTTAACTGAAATTGGTTTCGATTTCCTCCAAAACCAGTTCTTTTATTTCACCGAGACCGGTTTCGGTTTTCTCCAATGCCAGTTTCAGTGAAAACTGTATACTTAAAATACTTAAAAATATTTATGTGGAAACGGAATCGGTTTCCGGAGAACAACGAAACACTTTTCTGGTCAGAAATAGAACCGGTTTTGGTGAAAAACCTTTTTTAAAATTTTCAAAACCGGTTTCAGTTTTCCTAGAAGCCGAAAACCTTGAAACCGGTTTTTATGCTCACCACTGATATCCACCAATATCATTGTGTTCTAGTTCAATGAGCTCTATTGATTGGTGCATTGAATGCTTTCTATTTATTGATCGAGATGCTGAGACAAGCAAGAATAAATTCCCAAAGATGAAAAGCTCGATGTCCATGAAGTACGAGGAAAGAAGATGATGGTTTTATTAATTAAAATAACTAACTGAATAAATAAAATTAGGTATCGTGAAAGTTGTTTACACTGAAACACAAGGCACAGTAACCAAAGTTTGCGCGTGGTATTTTAAATTCAGGAAATTTTAGAGGAATTGCGAAAACAGTGATTTCGTGGATCACTGAACTGCTTCATTATGATAGCCCCAACTTAAAATAGTTTCTCCTAGCAAGCTGAGTTCTTAGCTGAAAACAAAGTGCAACGATTACTGCATACTTCATATTTACCAGACGTGGAACCATGTTACTACTTTCTGTTTCCAGGAGTCAAGAGTTAACAATTTGACGATAACAAGAAATGTATTCATTAAACAAATCAAGCGTATGCCTCGATAGAACCAGAAGAATTAATTCAGAATTACTTTGCAAGGATAGATGAGTGTACTATTATAGGAGAAATGCTTTAAAAGCCTAAACAGTTTTATGAGATTCGAAGAATTGCAAGTACACAATTGAGTGAGATTTAAACAACTGTCATACTAAGAAAAAGTGATCACTATATGTTTCAAAATATTTTCTCTACTATGTATAAGAAAAGATTACTCTTAACTGGAAAACTCAACATTGGACTTAGGAAGAAGTTGCTCAAGTGCTATATATGGAGCATTGAACTGTATGGTTCAGAGACTTGAACATTACGGAAGTTACAGAAGAAATATTTAGAGAGCTAAGAAATGTGGTGTTGGAGAAGGATAAAGAAGATAAAATGGACAGAGAGAGCAACAAACGAAGATAGGAGAGAAGAGGATACTTTTAGCCAGCATCCTTTGTAGAAAGGCCAATTGGATTGGACAAATCTTGCGAAGAAATTGTCTTCTTCATACCGCCATAGAAGGAAAGATGGAAGGGAAGCGAGAAATAGGAAGAAGATGAACACAACTGATCGATGATCTGCGAAACAAAAAAAATATTAGGAGTTAAAAGAGGATGCTGAAGATCGTAAAACGTGGGAGAAACATCTCCAGGCCTAAATCTAAAATTAAAAGGAAAAGAACCTTTTTAGATCCAGGACCTACAGAAAGGTAGAACACTTAATAATAATAATGTGTATTACATTTCTTCTATAGTTGTCTTGTATACTTTTCTATTTATGTTTTCACTTATCTTCAATGCACTTTTCAAAAAAGAAAAAAGAATGAAAGAAAGAAAAAGAAATTGTACTCAGAAAGTGTTATATAAATAAAGTCCCCACTATAGCTTACTCCACTAGAATCTGTCAATGTACTAGAATATTCAAACAGCCAAATCCATGTACTCAAATCTTAGCAAATGACGTATATTTCTTCAACAACATATAAAACTATTATTAGAATCTTTCATCAGTAACTTTCAAGCATATCCCTAAACAAATCTTTGTTTTTCTCGTCTCGTCATTGTTTTTCTCGTCTGAGGCTACTGCAAGCGGGATAGAGGCGGAAAATGGCTAATGTTTTTGTAATATGCGTAACTGTCGAGTTGAATTGTAATTGAACAGTTAATATATTTGTAGAATATGAATCTATGAGTGACTTGACCATATAGTCTAGGCATCAACTTGACAAAGGTGCTCTTCTTTCCGAGTTTAAGGTCAAATCATGTAACAATTTGGCATCCGAATTTTTTTGAGTATATACTCATCACTGATCACAAAAATGCCGGATGCCAGAAAAATACATCACGGGAGGGGAAGGAGAGAGGGAGAAAGCCGAAATTTTAGCCGTTTCTATTATTCACTATATCTCCGTAATCATTGGAGCTAAAGCATACAAACTTTTTTCATTTTGTTTGCCTAATTGTCTTCTTCTACAATTTCATTCTCATGCATTTTTGAGTTAAATGTATTGGTTGTCTTGCTATTTTCATTTTCACTCAGTATTGGTTGACATCAGTTTTGTAGCCACAGATTTTTTACAAGATCGAATTCGGAAAAAATGTTTCCTCTAAAAGCTTTCCGTCATTTTATGATATTTCAAAAAATATATACTTATATTAGTGTATGACTAATAAAGCCTGAGTTATAAGCGACTTTATTCATTTGTGTGCGAAACTGGTCACGGCGCGACCCAAGAGTTACCTCCCCACAAACGGTAGATATTAGCAGCTGATGATGATTAATATGAATATAATACTGTATGCCTGCAAGTAGGAACTCCTGATGATTAAGTCCGTCTATAATCTAATTAAAAATATCAATTTTTAATAACAATTTAGGAGCTTTTCGGAAGATAGCCCTTGTCAAAGCACAAAATTTCTCTGAAGAATGAAAAGAGGGCTGTCTCTAGTACAGAGTATGAAAAACTCTGCAAATCTGTTTCTTTATACGTGTCTCTGATACTTTTTCCTCTTAATACTTACTGTACCGGTAAGAAAAAAGCAAAAAGTAAGTTATGCCTAACATATTTTAAAATGATCTGTTTTTAAGAGTGATGCTCTGAAACACCATATAAAGAGGTCCCATTACCAAACAGCAATTTGAGAAATGCTTGTAAGTGTGAGATTGATCTACCAAGCCAAAAGACTTCGGATGGTACTTGGAGGACCAAATTCTGAAACCAGTTTTAAAAACACTCGAAGATATTCCCAAGGCTTGTTTAGAGATTACCATGTGTAGCTGTGAGAAACTTGCCTGTGTAAGTTTCAAATGCAAGTGTAAGAATCGCGGTTTCTTGTGCACTCCAATGTATAGTTGTCCGAGCGAGTATAAAAATTCATCAGTTAATGAACAGATTCATGAAGAAGGCTGAATGACACATTAAAGACATCACAAATTTCTTTACCTTTTTGGGGATATTGATATAAGAGTGGCATAACATTATTGAGAACTAATTCTAAAAATCAAACAATTTGTTCTCTTGTGGAGAGATTTCTTAAGTATATGGTTTCATTCTATTACGTTTGTTATTATAGATTTATTATATTCTAGCAACTATACCCAATCTTAATAATAGGCAAGTGCTTCTTCTGTAAATAAAATTTAACAGCTTAAAAATTGATCATTTATAAAATGTGTTAGACATATCTTATTTCTTGCTTTTTTTCTTACTGTTACAGTAAGTATTAAGAGAGAAAGGTGTTAACAAATAAAAAATGTGAAGGGCAATTATTCATGATTCTCTCTTGAAGGCAATTTTGAAATCTGGATCCTGTTTTATTTCGCTCAGTACCATTGTAGTACATAAATTGGAGGACTTGTAGCACAAAGATCCCTTGTCGAAACAAGATTTTTTTCAGAAAAAATGTATAGAAAACTGCATGTTTGTGCATCTTTTAGAAGGTATCAGAGACAGATATAAAGAAATAGATTTGCAGAGTTTTTCATACTGTGTACTAGAGAAAGCTCTCTTTTCGTTCTTCAGAGAAATTTTGTGTTTTGACAAGGGCTTTTTTCAGAAAAGCTCCTCAATTGTTATTAAAAATGGATATTTTTAATTAGATTATAGACGGACTTAATCATCAGGAGTATCCTATTTGCAGGCATACAGTATTATGTTCATATAAATTATCATCAGCCGCTAATATCTATCGTTTGTGGGAATGTAACTCTTGGGCCGCGCCGAGTTGTGGTCAGTTTCGCACAGGGCAGAATGAAGTCACTTATAACGCAAGCACTATTAGCCATACACTAATATAAGTATATTTTTTTGAAAAATCATAAAATAACTAAAAACGTTTAGAGGAAACTTTTTTTCCGAATTCGATCTTGTGAAGAATCTGTGGCTAAAAAGCTAATGTCAACCAATACTGAGTAAAAATGAAAATAACAAGAAAATCATTACTTTTAGCTCAAAAATGCACAAGAATGAAATTGTAGAAGACAATTAGACAAACAAAATGAAAACAAAACCTTGGATGCTTTTGCTTCAATGGTTACGGAGATATAGTAAATAATAGAGACGGTTAAAATTTCAGTTTTCTCCTACTCTCCTTCCCCTCCCATGAGGTATTTTTTCTGGCATCCGGCATTTTTGCGATCAGTGATGGGTATATATTCAAAAAATATCGGATACAAATTTTTACATGATTTGCCCTTAGAACTCAATTTTTAAGCCTCGATGCCTAGACTAATATGATAATGTCATGTATTTGGGAGGGTGAAGAGATTTTGATGAAGTCAATAATGGCAATTGGCTATTGATATTCGAAGAGCCTGTGATATTGTGGTTTGAGGAACAATAAAGGGATTTGCGTAGAATTGTTGTATACCCTATAGTGCGTAGGTGAAACAGTTAATTTTATATCTTCACCTCCGAAACCAGAATACTCTGAAATAATCCTTAGTAAAATCAGACTGGCGATATATATATTTTATATGGTACCTACACATAGTTACTTTAATCAAAGACAAATTGAAAAATAACAGTATTTGATTCTGTACAATATGTTTATAACGACATGTTCTAAAAAAAAAAAGACTGTTCCTTTTAAAATACGATGGTTAATAGACATAGAACTTTGTTATCCAGTTAACAATGGTAGATTACTTGCTTCACCTAGTATTATCATCATTATGTTGCACCATCTTTTGTTCATATGATGATGGTCACACTTTATTCAGAGAGAGAGAGAGAGAGAGAGAGAAAGATTATATGCGTTCAGTAATTGGCAAACCGATCATAATGTAACATCCTAACAAAGAAGACTTCTCGACATTTTCGCTCGGAAAAATGTCCTTTAATGCAACCAAGCGTGAAATGTCACATGACGCCGGTAACAGGGAAATGTCATGGCAAGAAGGAAAACGCGGACTGATCGCTCGACCGCATCACTTCACTTCTTCCGGACGAATCCCCCGCGGAAAATAACTTCTGAAGCCTAGCATAAAAATCTCTCTTTCTCTCTCAATATCCTTTCTACGTATTTTTGCCCATCGTTTACATTCTTTTAATAATATTATACTTATATGCTGATGAAAAATATTTTGCAAGGAATTAAATTACTAAATATATTCTATATGTTAATGTTTTCAGCGTTTAACGAGATAACATTGTGCAAAGACGAGGAACACACCAATCTTATAAAACATATATATCTTATTAAACTGAACAAAAAAAAAACATCTATGACTGTAAAAGTTCATATTTAACTTTTGAGAAAAAATATAAAAAATCCAGTTAAATTATAAACCTAAAAAAATAGATGCTGTAAGAGAGCCATGCTACTTATTGAGGGGAAACGGATATTAAAATACGACTCTCGTCATTATGACATTAAAAAGACCACTGTACACAGTATGGCTAATGAAATATAGCCTAAAATTATCAATAATTCTTAAAAATTTTAATTTATAATTAATTAAAATATTGTCCAACAGATACTAGCAGAATATCCGTTCTTCACACGGGAGGAACACGTTCCATTTTGCAGATAAAGGGATGAATCTGGATTTGAACGGCATCGAAAGTGTTCCTGTTCGTCTCAGTTACTGCAAAAATTATGGAATCGACACCAATATCGGCCATTTTTGACCATTTACGGTATGTGTATTCCCTCACCAACTTGTATGGCTGAATTTGGATTTAAACGACATCGGAAGTGTCATTGTTCATCTCAGCGACCCCGAAAACTGTGGATTCGAGATTAATATTGGTCATTTTCGATCATTTTAAAATATATTCCCCTCCCCCTTTCCTAAGTTCCATCGTCAAAGTGAAATGATAAAAACCGAACCTCATCTATGTTGAAAATTTGATTTAGATCGGTCGGGTAGTTCAAGAGTTAACACGTCACAGACATATTCACTTTTATTGTTATATAGATAGATTATATACCAATCGATAGATCGCACTAGAGCAAACAAAATAACATGGTTGAGTGTAGACTATCATGAGTAGTTTCGAAGAAAATGGACTATAAACGTACTTTTGTAGTGTTAAAAAGTATGTCGTTCGTTACTGAAAATAATTGACAGGTTTCATTTCTATGGATTTTTTTTATTTATTTATGTACTGTATAGACAGCAAAAAAATGTTCATTAGCAGATCTTTTTTCTTTTGCTAACGGTGACATACAAATTCTTTACTCACAGACTACTTGTAACTCTACAATGTAATTGGCGAATAACGAAAAAAAATTAAACATATACCTATTAATAGATTTCAATAAGCTCAAGAAAATAACATCGGTGTTGTTGTTATTCTCATGCGCAGTTTTCCAGAAATTTGACGAAAATTAATTTGTTTCTAGTTCGAAATATTGATGCTGTACTGTCCACAGCTAACATTTGTGTTCTGTAACTTCATTAGGTCAGGTCAAGTACGATTACTGGTATTACAAAAGTTTGTACAGATGCAACTTATCTTACACATAAAATTTCAACCAAGAGACGACAGTTAGTAAACCTTTGGAGCACTGAAACGAACTTTCACTGTGCATTTCGTGTACGGGAATTTTCTCCATATATCAATATTATTATAATTCGTTGATAAAGTGGTAGGTGGAGCAATTGAGCACTCGGGATTTTGATTTTCACCCACAACTTTTTATAATGAAAAAGTCTTGTTATTTACAAATATAACACACAAAATAACCCTAATTATGGTCTGGAGACTAATACACTGTACAATGTTCTCTATGTAGTTTAATTGGTTAAAATAGGTGTCCAAAGCTAAGGCAGCCAAGGGAGGAATATCACGAGCTCCAGGCAAGTTAAGCGGGTAGGAAACTACAGAGCTGTAAGTAAGCAAAGATAGATTAAGGTCCCGCAGAGCTGCAGACAAGCTAAGCGAGTAGGAAACCACAGAGCTCGGCAAGCTAAGCGAGTAGAAAACCACACAGTTCCAGGAAATCTAGATGGACATATCTCGTGGATATATTGTTATCATAGGCGTCGTCAGTGCGGGGGATCCGGTTTTATTTCTAGTGGAAGCTTGTGTGATTTCAGGCCCTACGTTAAGCTGTGGATCTATGTCCTAAATAGTCTCGGTGCTTAAAAGGAAAACACGCTCAACTCCGAACGAAATAACCAACCAAGGAACATAAACTGTAAAACACTAAAGATTAATTAATGCGTCCCGGGTAGTACCGGCTAATTCAACAAAGGCTTCTGTTGGAAAGAAATGCATTTTAAACATCCTCCATAACAGAAAAATGAACAAAATATTTCTCTATAAATTAGTTATTATTATTATTGATATTTCAAGAAAGAAGGGCGAATTTCTGACAACTTACTAATGGGCAAGTGTAGTTACTGCCACATATTACATATTTGGGTAAATAATAATAATAAAAAAGTGTCGACTTCATCCTTACTAATAATTGTAAATCGTGTGCACATATAATTTTATGATAGACATAATTGTGAAAATGCTAGATTCTGAAAGCTCTATATAGGAATTACAAAACTTTTATCTGACGTTTTATCATACTGACATCGAGTAACCAAGAGATATTATAGTCGTATCTTGCCTACTTCTCTTGTTGTGAAACCATGTATGTTTATTTTTTTTAAAATGAAAATAAAAATTTCAAAACAAATAGATATCTTAGTGCAACTATAACAAAGAAAGCTACAAGAACACATTCAATACTTAAAGGTATATTAGTGTAGTTCTTATTTTTCAACTTCTGATTTTTTAAGAGTTTCACCCGCCTAAAATAGCTCCATACCAAACCAAAGTAACCTATGAGATAAATTAGGCTTAATTGAATAATAATAAATGATGCTTCACCAGCCTCAATTTTTGAATGCATTTACAGAATACAATATAAGGCTATAAGTTTAGGAACAATTGCAAGTTAATAAGCATATGTTATGAAGATAATGAACTTCTAAATGATTACAGGTAAATTGGAAATAACGTCAGATTTGTACTTATGGTGATAAGCAACCCTAAAATGGTGTTAAATGACATTCTTCCTATTAAGTTTTAAACTTGAATCAGAGATGAAAGGATCAAGATGGAAGCCATGATGGTACTATATAATAGTAGATAGAGTTCTACCTGAATTACCTCAATCCAAAGTATAGTGTCACTTCCTGTAGCAACTCCAATCTTACAAGATAGCTTTGTCTCATGTTGTATACTGTAAATGTATTCGAAACTTGAGGTTGCTTGGGGGCACCATTTAATGTTATTCAATTGGGCTATTTTTTTTTTCGTGGGGTACTTGGCCTGATATGATCCCATTTTAGGGGGGGGTGAAACTCCAAAACACTCGAAAGGACCACCCTGAGGTATATAAATGCATAACAGGAGTAAGAATTAATGATAGATGAAAATAATACAATAAAATCTATGTACTTGTGTTTTCCATGTTCCGTCAATTCTGGCCTAAAATCATCAGAGCCCCTACGAAGGACGCAACCCTTTATGCTTCGTTGTCAGGTTGGTTACATAAAGAGAAGTTGAGTTGAGTTGATTTTAGTTTAGCATCCCTTTCAGCAGCGAGGCTATATGAGATGTGGACCTACTGATTAACGTGGAATCCGAACCACATGAGCTCCATAAAGAGAAGTATTTCGTCCGAAATAAATTGCTGTAAGGAAAGACAAGTTGAAATCGAGCATTTTACTTACGTAAAATTACAATAATTAAGCAAAATAAAATTTAAAAAGAAAGTCATGCATTTATATAATAAGCCTGTTAAATGAAAGATGACAACTATTTTATACTATAAGTCAGGCTTTCTCAATTTCTCTTGTATAATGATCTCCCTTCTATCACATCCTATTGCCAGCGATCCCATAAGTATCGTCTAGCTGGGGACTAGGCCCCCAGACCCTCGCATTTCTCATAACTGTAACATTTTTAATTTTAAGATATTTCGAGATATGGTCATTTATTATAACAATTGGAACCCCCTATTTTCTTTTCTTGTAAGGGAAACACCAAAAAAACGCATGAACATGACTTTAATTAACATGTTTCTACTTTTAAAGAATTTCGAGATACGCCTGTTATATTAACAATTACAACCTTCGCCCTTTTTTCTTCCCACCTTTTTCTTCCCTACTAAGGGAAACATCAAAACAAGCTTAAACTCAATTTTAATTATTTTAAATTGAAAGCGTAACACCAATATTCATGCCTCTAACCTTAACGGATTCGAAATATATATCTTATTTAAACATTTGTAATTCCCACTCTTTTTTATATACCTACTTTTTTCTTCGTTTCTAGGGGAAATATTTTAAAAACGGTAAAACACGTCTTTAATTTTTTTAGTGTTGAACATTTCATTTTATTTGTAAATAAACTATATATTAATAACAATGAAAAATAATTACATGACGAAATTTCAGTTATATAGAATGTTGAACATACATACATTCAACAGTAAAAAGTATAAATCGAGGAAACCATAATTGAACAATAACAATAATGTGTGTAGGAAACTAGTAAATAAGTGAAATGAACAACAATATGTCAAGGCTAAGACATGAAGTAAAAAAAATACAAGGAACAATAGATTCTTATAGGACATAAATAATATAGAAAATCTAATTGTCACAAACCAAACTTCTTCTTCTTGCAGAAAAAATAGATAACGTAATTTACAGTAGGAAAATTTCCTCTAGCTTTTTACCTGGTGGTATGGTTCCTAATATAGAGGCTACATTACTTCTTTGTACTGCCATGCTTATTCTTTGAACTGCCATGCTTATTATTCTAGAAAGGTGCGTGCTCTATCACCACCAGATAAATGGGTTCACCTACTTCCTTTATAAAGTTGAGGCCTTCTTTGCCCCACGATCCACTGGGTTCAATGGCGATGGTTACAAATTGGTACTTCTCTGTTAGATTACTGAATTTTCTTGTTTTGTCTCTTTTTGACTGGCTACATTTCCCGCTTGGAGTGAAGAGAAATGAAGGTTGGAAGAGGCGAAAGTGTCCGCGCCCGTAAAATCCCAGATCTGTGATTTCCCTCTCTTCCAAGGTATTAAGGTCATCCCATCTGGTCTTTTACCATCTGTCCTACTACATCCATTTGGCTCCGTTATTGTCGGTATACCTGCTGAAATGAGTACTCTCATTATAATGTCATTGACACGAGTTCCGGGGATTTTTCCTGTACTTTTCATGCAAAAGAGTCCAAGATTGTCAATTTTCACTTACTGGATTTTTACATGCATGACATTTATGAGGTTCAAAAATATTTGCTCCCAACCGTGAGGCAACTGCTATTCGAAAACTCTCATTACTGAGATGAAGGCCTAGAGGGGACGAAGGTAAAGCTTTAAGCCAAGCTCCTGCTTCTATGGATGATGCAGAAATTAGTCTAGCCTTGTCTTCTAGGCTGTCTGAAGATTGTAGTAAAAAGGAGAAGTGTGATTTGAAAATAGGTTCTTCCCACGTGGATTGCTTTACTCTGGTACTAAATTCAGGTAATTCAGAGCCAACTACCAATAACCAAGTGGAAGAGCACTCTGTATCTTCAGAATCGATATGGAAGCTTATCCTGTTGGAGAAGTAATTCTATTAGACATTGGGAACCATATAATGATGCCAAGAAGGCAGGAATAGCCAAATATATGGCTAGTCGGATTCCTAATCCACCAAAATCAACTGGCAGAGAAACCTGAAACCATATGTTATCCTCAAGGAAATAATTTAGAATAGATTCTAAATCAGATTTTACGGTGTTATCAAAGCGTTCTAATAAATCTTCTTCCTTCCATTAGACTGGTAAACTTCGCAGAAAATATAGTGATCTTGGAATAGTAAATGATGTTCTTAATAAATAAAATGTAGAATGTGCTGAAATCAATGACAGACGTGAGAAATACATCTCCAGTTTGGCTATCTTCTCAATAAAGTTTTTATTGATTCTGTTGAGAGGGCTGTTCCTAGGAATAAGCGTTTGAAGGATGCATTTACTGAATGCCCGGAGCTACCTCATTGTATGATCTGAAGAGTATGTGCATTTGCTCTTTCGTTGTTCCAAGAAAGCTAACTTCACATTTCGAAGCATTGAGATGTGAACCAATTGTAATTGCCTGTGTATATATCATTTTTAATGTATTTAATACGGTATCTGGATCTCCAGCTATGGTTCCATCATCTAAATACCAAACATTCAAATCTGTCGTGATGTTATTGACTATGGCCTGTATAAACTTACTGCGAATAATGCTGGGCCTAAAGAATCTCCCTGCTGTACTCCTCTTTGTGAAAAAATGGTGTGTTTACCACAATATAAATAGCTGGACTGAGCATAACTTGATGTACATAAGGATAGATCGACGGAAAATTTTCTTTTACGACTGATAGCATTGTGTTCCTGTCTATCTCATTAAAGGCATTCCTGAAATCAAGTTTTAATAAAGCTTTAGGTTTCAGGTGAGAGTAATAATAATATATGCGAGCCGTATGTGCTGCTGCTTCGGCTCCATATCGAATGCCCACTCCAAGTTGGTGTGGAGAGAGAAATTAAAGTAGAAGTTCTTTAATTCTCCAACAAATTGTTTTGGATGAAAGCCTTCTCTACATATTCCCTATTGCAATAAATCTAATTACCTCCATTTTTCTTTGTCAGTGCTATTAGAGATACTCCAAAGAATATTGGTCTTAGTACATCCCCTTAGTACTTTAGGCACATCCCGTGATATAATTTTAGACGGAAACTCACATGCGATCTGAATTAGGCGATCTTTGGAATATTGTGTATTGTAAAGTATTAAATCTTTGAGAATTGAAGGGTGCATGCTGTCTATACCTCCTGCAGAACCTGAAGGGAAGGATTTAAGCGCTTTTAGAAATTCATTGGATGTGACTCTGTTAACATTAGTATTAAAATCTGCTCTGTCAGGTGGCGTAAATTCACAAGGATGTGCAGGGTGATTCTCCTTTAGAGTTTTCAATGTAGCGGCATCTATTGAGGCTAAAGTATCTTCAGAAATAAGAAGTCGAACTGCTCCATGCACGTCTCCATCTGCAAGTTTATTCTCTATGTGCTTGATTAAGATGTCATTGGATGATTTGTTAGTAGTTTTGTTACGTTTGTGTATGTTTTTCTTCAAACATGTTAGGTTTGTTATATCATCACAGCAACTATTTGATCACTGTTGGATTCTCTGTTTCACCCATATAGTAAGATTAGTGGCTTTAGCAGGAGGTGGAGGCATACATAGTTATGTAGGGGGAAACTAAAAGATTCATCGAAGATTCAATTATTAGATATGACTATCTGTTGGAGAACTTCATATAGCGCATCTGCCTCGCGGGACTCTTCGAAGAATTGTTATTGATGATTTTAATCTTATTAAAATATTATTATACTTGGACATTAATGCGTTTTCATCCCTATTATTGTCATTTGTGTTCAAATCTTGTGAACTAGGAAATTGATTAGCTGCATAACGATTTGCACTAGTATCGACCACTTTCTTATCCTTATTGATATCATTGTGACATTTGCTGTTAAGTATGGTTAATCCTCTAGAATTGAGAAAAATACAGTATTTGTTACATATTGAACAAAGGAAATCATTGGAATTATTTCCAATATTGGTAGACGTACTAGATGCATGTCTTGTTTGTATATTCGTAGTTTTCATTATTAAAATTACTTTGTTACACTTGTTATAAAGCTCAAATAAAGAAGAATTATTATTATTGAAAACTTCAAATACTAATCAATTTTAACAAATATTAACTGAAAAAACGCACCTTTCATTTGGATATATCTTATATTAAATAAAAACTGAAAGGAATCTAACTCATCAAAGAAATATTTCACTTCATTTTTCACTGGTTCACTACAATGTCACCCAATCCCTCGCCTAAGGGAATAGATTATAGGAAGATAGCACAATCACAAAACATCTCCCCTGCGCTCACCAACGTCCAAAACTCATTCTTGAAACTCGAGCACAGCACCCCTCTACACGCTGCAAAAACCTAAGTTCTCCCCAGTAACACCAAATATATTCCCAAATTAAACGGAATTCACGGAGCGCACAAAAGCATGTCAAACAATACGTCTTTAATTATATTAAATGAGAAGTCAAAATATGTCTATAATTACCAAATTTTATGTCTAACCTCAAGGAATATAAAGATGTGGACATTTTACTATAACAACTATAATTCCCATCCACTTTTTCTTCTCATCCCCTTCCTTCCCTTCTAGATCAAATATCAAAAAAGGTTGTCTATTTTGCTGCTAAAAGATGCGTGTATTTTTATGAGAAGTTCATACACCAAATATCATGTTTCTAACATTGAGAGATTCCAAGATATGGACATTTGAAGATAGTAGTTGTCACCTTTCTTTCCCCCTCGAAGCCAAAGTTCGAAAAAAAAAAAATACTTCATAAGTGGGACCTTATATCACAAATTATGTGCCTTGCTCCAATATCAAATTCTATTTTAGGCGGTTTGGTTTGAATGTTACTCAGTCAGTCAGTCCCGACTTTTTCCATATATAGAGATGTACGTAAGACATATAAAAATAGGAATAACAGTTTGACAATATTTGGAAATAAAAATATGTGTATCAAAATAAGAAATTTAAGATAATCTTTAAGAATATATTTACCGCTACTAAATCCTAATTATATTTGTTTTTTATCTCCCTTTACTATCTCAGGTTGAGGAACTCCGCTACAAGCTGTAACTTTGAAATTCAAATACGATACTTTTCCCCTTTTATTTCTTCTGCACTTTGTTATCTGCTTATGCACTTGTGTACGTGACTGATTTAGGCTCAAAACAAGGTGTATTTAGAATCTACGACCATCATCAGCTCCCTGAAATTTTCAGTTGTTTGCTGGTAGTATGTTATTTGTAAGGGAACTCAAGGTATCCCCCCTCCAAAAATATCTCAGCTTAGTATTCTGGTTATGGGCCTGGACTCTCTGTCACCAGGAATGATAGTGTGTTTACTTGAGTTATTATGAAGTGTGTGTGCATACTACAGGAGGCAAGAAATAAGAAACGAATGTTTAAAACACTTGTCCTAAGTGAGGGTAAAATAGGTGCTTCAATTTGTCTCAAGAATAGATATCACTTTCGAAAATTCCTCATTAGATGGAAAAAGGGGGAAATTCCTGTAATATTGTCGTTTCCGATTGTAAATTCACAAAATGCAACATGTAAGAACTCGCTCAAATCGGAGATATGAAATTCGGTCAGTTTTATAAAAACTCTCAATCATAAACAAAAAATGTGTTTCAGCGTTTTCGAAAATGCTGCTCCTGAAGCGGGAAAATGATGCGGGATATTACCCTTTAATATTCAAGTTCCTGGTTCTTGACACAGAAATGTTCAATGTGAGGAACTGTTTAAGCTAGAAGTCTGAAATTCACTTTACAATCTTTTATTTAGAGATAAGGGACTATGTGTTTAAATGTTTGAGTATTCCGCTCCTAAAGGGGGAAGAAAAGATGGCAATTTCTACGATATTAAAATTTTCGATTGTATATTCAGAAAATTCGTAATCTAAAAATTTGCTTAAGCTGGAGATGTGAAGCTCGGTGTACAGCTTGCAACGATAAAGTTTGTGTAATATTCGTGTATATACGGCATTAGAGCAAAAATGATTTAAAATGTCGCATTAACTAGAAGAAGAAGAAAAATGATAGTTTAAATTTTTGTACTGATTAATATAGCTCTGTTGGTTTATTATTTTCAAGTTTTCATGTTGATTTGGTTGTCATGGCAACGAATCACGGTATCCATGGAGTTGTTTATTAATTTAAAAAAAATATAACGAATCAGAACTTTGAACTATAAGGAAGTATCTAAGTTTATCGTTGTGTATAAGACAACTATTAATAATATATTGAATATTAAAGCTACTTCGGCCAATGTGAGTTCATTTATATGGTGATTAGTGTAGAGTATTGTAAATTTTAATTAATCCAAGAGTATAAATAACGAACTGTAGGCAATATATAAAACTACTTAACTTAATTAGGGTGGGTTTTGTATTTTTGTAATTATTATTTTTTTATATTTTACATGTACGGAAATATACAATTTTAATTTTGTTACAAATTATGTAATTGCTCGTAAGTTACAACTATGAAACTTTTGAAACTTTCTAAATAGAATCATTTTTGTACGTCAGAGTGCAATTCATGAATCGCTCTGGGCCTTCTATATTCTACTGGCCAGAAAATAAAGACTTTTGTTGGGTACCTTTTGAATAGAGAGAAGTTTCAGTTCCATCTCTTTCAAATCAATCAGCCCGGACTTACGCAACTCAAAGCAAAATTAAAAGAAAACATCATATCGCCAATGAAAAGAACAAGCTGTGAAATATAGGACACAACATTTTGTATGTAAATCCATGTAATTCTAAGAAATATTACCGGTATGTATGTTTATTGTTTTCATCTATGTACATTAGTCTATTATTTTTTTTTATTTCTGTTGATAGGCTTTGTAGTAATCACTCAACCCCTTACATTGCTAGGTCTATATTTTCCATTCACAAAACCGCAAAATTATTACAAAAAAGGTACACCTTTTGTTATTTAATAATACCTAGTAAATGCAAACAAATCCTATAAAATGTTACAATAGTTTGATAGTAGTAAGCGATGGTACAATTGAGAAAAAAATTGAAAGTGAGAGTTAAAGTACAAAAATATAATATTACGGTAATACCAAAACTACACATTACAACAGTTCTATTTTAAACATTTATAATATTTACTAAGATGATTATGTGAAAAAGATTTAAAGTGTGACAGTTGTCACTTCAGAGTAGGGAAGGCCAAAATTTTCCGGAATCGGAAATTTCACTTTCCGGAATTTTTCCAAATTCCAGATATTTTCCGAGATCGGAATTTTTTGGAATTCCTAAATTTTTCCGATTTTACTTTCCGGAATCCGGAAAGTAAAAATTCCGGAATTGGCCATCACTATTTCAGCGGAAAGGCAGTAAATCTGTTAACAACAGTAAAACTGTATATTTCTGTACATTTAAAACACAAATAATAATAATAATTGCAAAAATACCAAAAGCACCGTTTTTATTTTTTAACCATATCATGTATGTGATAAAATGATTCTATAAAAAGAAGCATCAAAAGTTTCAGAGTTGTAACTTATGAGGGATGACACAATTTGTAACAAAATCTAAAACTGTACATTTCCGTAAATGTAAAATAAAAAAAATTAAAAGTACAAAAAGCACCCTTTTTTATTTTTTAACCACATCATTTATGTGCTAAGATGATTCTATAAAAAGTTTCAAAAGTTTCATAGTTGTAACTTACGACCAATGACAATTTGTAACAAAACTTAAAACTGTATGTTTCCGTACATGTAAAATACCAAAAATATGATAATAATAATAATAATAATAATAATAATAATAATAATAATAATAATAATAATAATTATTATTATTATTATTATTATTATTATTATTATCATTATTATTATTATTATTATTATTATTATTATTATTATTATTATTATTATTATTATTACAAAAATACCAAAAGCACCCTCTTTCTTTTTTAACCATAACATGTACGTATTATGATGAATCTAAAAAAAAAAGTTTCAAAAGTTTCATAGTCATAACTTTTGAGCAATGGCACAATTTGTAAAAAAACCTAAAATTTGTTTTGTATGCCCAATAATGTTTTACAGTGTAACCTTTTACAAGGTTTCTTAGAATCTACTGAAAGAGTTAAGATTAAGGTTTCATTTGTCACCTGGATGTCTCCAATAACTTCAAAAATAAGGAAGGTATGGTAATTTTAGTTCCATGATGCTGAGTGCCGGAAATTGAAATTGGCGCCAAATTCACATTTTTCAAAAAATTCTTCCCGGTCATTTCTCATCAAAAAATTCGAAAAAAAAAATAATTTAGCATAATTTCATTGGTATTTACATACGAAAAAAGTTGAAGAGAATCCGAGACATTGAAGCACGGTCATGTTTTAGAATTAGGTGATTTGACATGGAATGACCCAATAATACCACTATCTGTTTGATGCGAATTTTTTTAATCTATGACAAACATCAATGGATTCACATTTAATTTCAATATCTAACATCCTACCTACATTTTTTTTTTTTACAATTTCGTATGAATTTTCGTTCTGTTTCCGAAATACCATGTATTTCGATAGTATTTCTTTTTCCGTACTGTTCAATTTCATCCCTTTCTATCTGAGCTTCCTTTAGCTGTTTTTAAGTGACATATTTTCTTCCTTTAACTGTTTTATTGTTTTCATACATTCATCTATGGTTTTGTATTGATATTTAATTGTGTTCATAGTTTCGTCGAGTGTTTCATGCGCAAGGTCTAACGATGTCCCTAGTTCATATTCTCTTTCAGTATTACTTTTTTTCGAATCACCTATTTCTTTCTTTGAACTTTGTAGTAACACATATATTTCCGCGAGAGTTGGATACTCTGCTGATTTCGTATCACAATGCATATTGGAATGTCTAGACTTTTGGCAAGCATGACAAAACCACAGTTGTTTTTCATTTATAAATAGTCAATATCAGATTCTTTAAGTCGAACACATTTACCATACCAATAATTTAAACAAGCCCCGCACTGTATTTTACTTAGTTTCCTGCCGTGGGACAGTTTTCTGACACTCACTACAACTCATTTCGATTTTAGTTCTTCGATGTATCGAAAGTGCTTATAAGAATAAAGTGAGTTGGCAACGCTTACAAAGCCTTGTTTTGTTTGTTTACATTAAGTCACACTCAAATATTTAATCTAAAGATAAATATTTTTAATATATATTAATAGTTATTTGTTCAATATGTTCACTATTACTTACGGCACAATTTCAGTATGAAGATATTACAGCCAACACCAAAAAAATTACACAATTACATATTTTTAAGCACTCGATCTGAAGAAGACTTCTATCTACAATCCAGAGTTGCCAATTATATCAAATCTGGATTGCATATCATCTAGTTATATATCAACCAGCATATACTGACAAGGGAACATCTTATATTGATAGTAGCGTTGCCGAAGCAAACAATGTGCAATCGATAGAGGAGTGAAGAAAGGTGAGAAATCCAAAGTTTTACGGGCCGACATCCAGAAACACAGGAGATACAGAGGAAAGAAGAATCTAGAATCATGTGAAAATAGCAATGCAAAAGATACACTGACTCAGAAAGAACTTCAAAATGATTAAAGTTAAAAAATGACATTTACACGACAGTATAGTAAGCAAACATTGTACCCACAGACATGCTCAATAACATCATATGTAATGCAGTGTTGCCAACTGAGCACAAAATGAAGTTTTGTTAAATGGCATGGAACACAAATTATAACATGTAGAAAATCCATTTTTGTGTAGAGTCATACCTGTGAAG
This sequence comes from Thermobia domestica, assembly GCF_964235325.1. Lineage (NCBI taxonomy): Eukaryota > Metazoa > Arthropoda > Insecta > Zygentoma > Lepismatidae > Thermobia > Thermobia domestica. Next base: position 99,277,286 of record NC_137468.1, read on the forward strand.
TCATGATGCACAGTGTTGCCAACGTTTGAAGATAGGCCTATATGAATTCCTATATGAATCTCGGATGTAGAAGAGAACATACAGTACACGATTCAAACTAGTTAAAACCAAAATATGAGACCATAAACAAGAAGATACTCACTGAGGTATGAAAATATGGAACGAAGCACAGTGTCGAAACAGGTTTGCTCAAGTGGAAAATCAGAATAGTGTCAAACACACAAAACTGAAATGATACATGCTCTTGGATTGACAGTTGACTAGCAGGTTTACTTTTCTTATGCACGTAACATTGTATTACCTCACACGTTATTGGTAGTCAATTTTTCTGTGTTGCTGTTGATAAAGCGCTCTGCAGTGTATTGGCGCTGTATGTACTCTTCTACATCCGAGATTCATGTAGGAATTCAAATAGGCCTATCTTCAAACGTTGGCAGCACTGTACATCATGACTTCACATGCATGGTTCTACTCATAATTAGATTTTCTACGTGTTATAATTTGCATTCCGTGCCATTTAACAAAACTTCATTTTGTGCTCAGTTGGCAACACTATATTACATATGATGTTATTGAGCATGTCTGTGGGTACAATGTTTGCTTACTGTTGTGTAAATGCCATTTTGATTACTTTAATCATTTTGACGTTCTTTCTGTGTCAGTGTATCTTTTGCATTGCTATCTCCACATTATTCTAGATTCTTCTTTCCTCTGTGTCGCCTGTGTTTCTGGGTGTCGGCCCGTAAAACTTTAGATTTCTAACTTTTCTTCACTCCTCTATCGATTGCACGTTGTTTGATTGGGCAACGCTACTATCAATATAAAATGTTCTCTTGTGAGGCTATATGTTCGGAGGTCCTTCAAGCAAGGAGTGATTCAGTGATTCAGGAGTACAACGTATGATTCAGAATTGTTTAAGCAGAAATCGCACTTGCCTTTGTAAATCTGTTTTCTCCAGCCAATTAGGCAGTCAGGAGACATGATTTCTTTCTTACAGTAGCTTTTTACAGATGTGTTGTGTTCTTAGTTATGTTAGAACTTACAAATACAAATGCCAAAGAGACCGCTTTAATAATGGCACTGAAGGAGGTGTAAGCAAGAACTGTACTAATTTAGAAAGTTATGATGATTCTGATTGAAGTCGACTGGAGTTTCGGGTGCACACTCGTGACATTCATAGACATCCCTACGTTATATGGTGATGCTTTTACCCTTAGTTTGAAAAGGAGACTTAAATATGGAGTAGATGTGATATGTTTCCATAAAAAATGTGTGTTTCAAAGTTTATTTTTCTTCAGATGGATCACTTTAGCTGCATTTTACATACTACAAAATAGTAATTTGGAAATTATGTTATGGATCCATCTGCTATGTTATCTTTAGCATTCGAAACAAAATGTAAATGTGAAACCAAAAATATTATATGTCAACTGAAGGTTGATGATTTGTGTGTGTATGTGTGTGTGAGAGGCACAGAGTCATCTTGTGTAGAAAACAAGATCCTGCTACTCACCATTAATATGATATTCTATACGTTGTGATTAGCAGTTGAGTAAACCGTGAAAAATCTAAATAAGTGGAAGAAATTAGCAGGTGCTGCCATCTATTGACGGAATTGCGTTTTAAGTGCATACCAGCTGAAACTGCACTGTCAACACAGCTCATCATTCTAATATCAGTATGAATCTTCTTCCCATTTTCTCACCATATCTGTACATGTCCCTTTACAGACACAAATAAAGGAGGTGAAAACTCACAAAGGGAATGAATAGCTATAGAAATCATTTAAACATAGCATTTTAATAGATGTTTGAATGAGTTTGTGACAAACTTGGAAAAGTGCTAAATGATGTTCAATGAAAACATTTTTTTTTTCTTATAAATCGATGTCAGAGTACACCATATTACGGTTCTTTGAAGTTGCCAACATGCAACAGGTTTTGCCATTCAGATTAACGCAAAGCGCCTGCAATAGCTGTCAACCCACAGCACGTAGCTCTTGTACTGGTTGCATAACTAAAATATACTAACCTTAACAAGGCAACGTACTAGTGACTTACGCGCTCAAAACAGCCCTGAAAACGTTGAACAGAAAAATAACGGGCACTTTATTTTCATTTATTTATTAATTGAACATATGAATGAAAACTAACAAATCTACACAAAATTTGGAATGGACAAGCGAAAACAGTACGTTTCTAGGAGTCTCATTATCCAAAACAATTGTCTGTAAACTCATAAACGTAGCATTTTGACTATTACGCATATATCGATGTAAGCGTAACATAACTCTAGAACGTGTGGAGTAATTTTACTGTTGTGATAAGACCCCCTAGTACACCTAGGGTGTGACAGAGGGGAAGATATAAAAAATTGATAGTAAGTGGTCAGATATTAGTTGAGTTGATTTTAGTTTAGCGCCCCGTGCAGCAGCGAGGCTATATGAGACGTGGACCTACTGATTAACGTGGAATCCGAACCACATGAGCTCCCGCCGGGAATCGAACGGTCAAATATTAGTGTCGAATTCATAGTTTTAGGTGTCGCTGGGATGAACAGTGACATTTCCAATGCCGTTCAAATCCAAATTCAGACCCCATTAATACTGCTGATAGGAAGAAAACGGCGACATGTAAATATAATTTTAAATTATCTATGTTAGTGTCGAATCCATAGTTTTCGGATTCCCTAAGTTGACTGGTGACAGTTTTGGCGTGCTTTAGGTCCAAGATCAGCTCCCAGTTGGAGTAAAACCCTCTTAGCACTCCTAGGTGTTGGAGAGGGTGAAATATATAAAAAAAATGATCACAAAAAACCGATATTACCATCGAATCCATAGCTTTCAGGGTTAATTACATAAATCGTGACACTCCTGTTGTCGTTTAAATCCTATTTAAACCCCAATAGCATCTTCTGGTGGGTGAAATGGTGATATGTAAAAATATTGAAAATGACCGATACTGGAGTCGAAACATAGTTTTAAACGTTGCTAAATTAATGCAGTCCTTTATCCTAGGTAAGTCCAAGTTTAGTCCCCAGTAAAGGCCAAATCCCATTAGCATTCTTAGGTGGAATAAGAAAGGCACACATAAAAATGATTATAAACGACCGATAATAATAACGAATCCCTAGTTTTCTTGGGTTGCTTTGATAAAGAGTGACACTCCAGATGACATTAAATTCAAGTTCAAACTCCATTAGTACCGTGGTGGTAGAGAATTATGGCATGTGAAAATAACCTAAAAAGACCGATGTTAGTGTCGAATCCATAGTTTTCGGACATCCTAAGTTGATTAGTGGTAGTTTCGATTACCTTTAAGTTCAAGTTCAGCCTCCAGTAGGAGTATGTCCTCCTAGCACACTTGGAAGAATCGAAGAGGTAACATATACAGTAATCGAAAACGACCGATATTAGTGTAGAGTCCATAGTTTTCGGGATCCCTAAGCTGATTGGCGACATCCCCTATACTATTTAAATCTAGATTTAAACGCTATTACCACCCATAGGATAATGAGAAAGAGTTGATATCTAAAAATAATCGGAAACAACCGATATTAGTGTCGAATCCATAGTTCTCAGTGTCACTGAGATTAATAATTACACTTCCTTTAGCGTTAGAGTTCAATACTCATCAGCATAGGGGCAGAAGAGGTGAAAAATAAAGTGTCTTCAAGAACTAAGATTAGTGTCGAATTCATAGTTTGGATTCGTTGTGCTACTAGGGTACAATCGCGATGACATTTAATCCCAAGTTTAGGCATGAACAGACATGTCAGATGAATTGGGAACAGGCAGTAATATATATATATATTTGGATGTATGTATATGAATGTATACTCCAGCGTAAATCAGGAACGTTCGAAGCAATTATAACCAAATTTGATAGACATATGACTTCCAATCTGGAAAAAAATGCTATGGGAGTAAGAGACCTCAGGCGGTGCAAGTTGGAAGGAGTGACATGGATAAATAATGCAAAACGGCTCATTTTAACGTGCAATTCATAGTTTTCTGGGTTGCTGAAATGAATACTGACGATCATAATACCATTTAAATCTCTAACGATACAGGGGGCTAGGTGTCAAAAATGACTGAAATTTGTTTCGAATTGTTAGTTTTCAGGGTCGGAAAATGTATGATCCGTTTGAAATTATTTTTGGAAGGATGACCCGTTTCTTTCACTGTTCAAGCTGTTCAAACCCACTTCAAACTGTTTTCCTTTAATCATATCAATTCCATTAAAGACATATTCTATGGTGGTAAGGGTGTATCAATATTGATGTCAGAAGTAGAGTATTTCTTGTATTTTTAACATTGCACTTTGATCGAAATAAATATTCTAATGGGAAAAGGTATTAACACTGACATTTCAACTAGTATGCATATATATATATATATATATATATATATATATATATATATATATATATATATACAGGGTGGGCCATTTTAATTAATCCACGGAAATATCTGAAAAATGATAAAACATAGAAGAAATGTTTCAAGTACACGTTATATATTGCTAAGGGGGAAACCCAATTCCGCCAAAAGTACTCCTCCCCGCTCCCCCTAAATGGGGGTAACGGGGGGTAACTTTGAAATGTCAAATGGGAACATGGGTCGAGTAATACCTCATTCGAAAGGTCTTGGAAAACTAAATAACGCTGTACCAAACGATGTTTCATATTGTGCACCAGTTTCAAAATGGCCGCCATGACATGGTTCCGAAACTCCAGTACCCGTAGTATGAAAACCATGGAAGGTAAATGAATGGAACAAAATTGAAATACGTAAATATCATAGGGCATATCGAATGATGTAATCCCTGTGATCCCAGTGGCCTCCCTAAAGGGGTCTTGTGGGCTAACTTCAAAATTTCAATGTCCGACCGGACAACGGTTCGGGCGTACGCTTGACCTACCCAATGCTGTTTGGAAGGCAGACTTCATGGATAGAGAATTGGTGCACTAAGTTAACGCGGATGGCCACAGTTACATTTTGATTAACTATTAGCATTCATGTCATATTGTGAGCTTGAGGGACGAAACGGTGTGTACGTATATCCCCGAAATGCTTCCTGAATAACCAGCACGCATTGCATAAAAGTTTCTCTTTTTTTAGTCACTACAGCGTCATCCTTACAAACAAATGTTTCAACCTGATATGCACCTTGTCACAAATACAGGTACATGTTCAATTATATAAAATTTGGAGGTTCGGTGCGCAAATGAAGGAACTCCCACAATGAAGAACGTAGGATCTCTCTCCCCATCAGCCATGCATAAAACTGGCCATTAATAATCAAGCTGTGCATTAAAGTCTATGAGACGTCAACTAGGTTATGCAATATTTAAGAACAACGTATGAATATCTATATAATGTTTTAATTGAGATCAACTCTAAAACTGTGAACAGCCTTTTTTCAAATTACATGTTACATTTGGAACGTATTCATTACGTTTTATCTTCTTTATATTTGTATACAATTCTCATACTTCATCATATTATTTAAATCATACTTCATCATTTATTTCACATATCGTATTTCTTTGAGGGCTGTTTCATGAAACTAGAATTAAATTCTCACTAATATATGTATATAGACAATCAATACTAATATATAAACAAAATACTAACCTAGTTGCTCCAGCTCGAACTGATTTTACTTATTTAGTTTTCAGCTGATTATTAAATTTTAAATAGAGGCCTAAACATAAATACAATCATAGTTGGTTTTAGCTTTCGACATTGGATCCGAGGCTTTACTCGTCTACAGATACATATTTCTAGTATATCTATTGTCAATCAAAATCAGAAATGTCTTCTTCACCATATTTGATAATATCAATTTCTTTTAATTTCGATTCGAAAAATGTTTTAATATTCTTTTAGATTTTAATTTAAAGATCATCTGATGCAGACCGGTATGCCTCTCACCATCTTCCAAGAATCGTGTAATGCGACTGTTCAGCTATAAAATAGCGGCGCATTACAGACTCCCCTTTGTCTGAAAAAAAATTGTCACTAAATAATTTTTTTTCAAATGTCAGTATTCACATTTTCTCCAGGCATCATTTCTTTAGAACATTATAACTATATAAGGACCAACTTATAATGAGATATTTCATAAAATTTCACGACAATAATCAGGTTTCTTAGAACATTAAAATAATCAAAATTAATATAAAACAATTAATTTGAATTGAAATATTAACATCGTTAATAACTTTTCCAATTGAACATATCACTAAAACACAACAACAAATAATATCACAACACCATCTGTGTTCTTAGTTTTCCTTTTACGCCGATGGTTTCCTCTCTGTTCGTCCTTCCACCGACATCGTCGCCTCTTCCGGATATCAGTTTTCTTCCTTTTTCTCTTTCTGTGAATTATAAACCTTGTTCTCCTAACTCGTAATTCACGAAAATGCATCTGAATTTTTGCTTTTATCCTTCTCCTTTTTCGTGTTTGGGAACACTGTCTTCCTTGCCTTTGGTACCCAATATGCCAATACTTTTCGTTTCTTTCTTTTTCTTTTCCACATTCGGTTCCTTTCAACAATGTTGCTTTTTCTTCTTGATTTGTTTTGTCTTTCATTTCTTGATTTCATCGTTTTCTTTCTCCATCTTCTTCTGTCGCTTATCCTTTCACTATTTTTCTGTTTCTTTCTTTCTTTCTTTCTATTTCGGCTCCTTTTAGTTCTTTCTTTTTCCACTTTCTTGTCCTTTCTTCTTCGGTATTTCCATCTCTCGTCCAATTTAAATTTCCATCTTTTCATCCTTTTCTGCAGGTTCCACAAATATTCTTTGGGTTTCCTTTTCTTCTTCTTCCAGCACTTCTCCCAAGGTTTCTTTCTAGTTTTCTTTATGTTTGAATATTTGGCCAAGGTTGGAGCTCCTGGAAATGGTTCTTTTTCATAAGTAATAATTTCCTCTTCATAATAATTTTCTTCTTCTATTTTAGTTACATCACATAGTTCTTCAGATTCTATCATATCCATTATTTGTTCTTCGTTGCCACTGTCTTCTTCAGCCTTTCCAACTTCTTGAAATTCCACATTTATAACGTCCACTACTTCTTCTCCACCAACGATCTTGTTATGTTCTTTTCTATCTCCAATTATCTCATGCCGAAGTTCCAAGAACTTCTTATCGAGCTGTATGGTTAACAATGAGAACTTCTCATTAATTTTATTTCTTAAATATTGTTCAAAATCAATGTTGGTGCGTTTAAAATCACTCCTCATACCTTCCAAGAATTCTGAGGTTTTATCACTCTTAATAGTACTTTCTGTCTTCATTATTTTCATTAAGGTACCTCGGATCCTCATCTAATACTACTACCAACTGTATTGTTCATTATTCACTGAATATTGTCTTGACTGCGGCGTATTCTTCATCTGCACCTCAAAACGTCCTTTGTCAACGGTCGCCATTTTATGATATGCACCTTGTCACAAATACAGGTACATGTTCAATTATATAAAATTTGGAGGTTCGGTGCGCAAATGAAGGAACTCCCACAATGAAGAACGTAGGATCTCTCTCCCCATCAGCCATGCATAAAACTGGCCATTAATAATCAAGCTGTGCATTAAAGTCTATGAGACGTCAACTAGGTTAAGCAATATTTAAGAACAACGTATGAATATCTATATAATGTTTTAATTGAGATCAACTCTAAAACTGTGAACAGCCTTTTTTCAAATTACATGTTACATTTGGAACGTATTCATTACGTTTTATCTTCTTTATATTTGTATACAATTCTCATACTTCATCATATTATTTAAATCATACTTCATCATTTATTTCACATATCGTATTTCTTTGAGGGCTGTTTCATGAAACTAGAATTAAATTCTCACTAATATATGTATATAGACAATCAATACTAATATATAAACAAAATACTAACCTAGTTGCTCCAGCTCGAACTGATTTTACTTATTTAGTTTTCAGCTGATTATTAAATTTTAAATAGAGGCCTAAACATAAATACAATCATAGTTGGTTTTAGCTTTCGACATTGGATCCGAGGCTTTACTCGTCTACAAATACATATTTCTAGTATATCTATTGTCAATCAAAATCACAAATGTCTTCTTCACCATATTTGATAATATCAATTTCTTTTAATTTCGATTCGAAAAATGTTTTAATATTCTTTTAGATTTTAATTTAAAGATCATCTGATGCAGACCGGTATGCCTCTCACCATCTTCCAAGAATCGTGTAATGCGACTGTTCAGCTATAAAATAGCGGCGCATTACAGACTCCCCTTTGTCTGAAAAAAAATTGTCACTAAATAATTTTTTTTTCAAATGTCAGTATTCACATTTTCTCCAGGCATCATTTCTTTAGAACATTATAACTATATAAGGACCAACTTATAATGAGATATTTCATAAAATTTCACGACAATAATCAGGTTTCTTAGAACATTAAAATAATCAAAATTAATATAAAACAATTAATTTGAATTGAAATATTAACATCGTTAATAACTTTTCCAATTGAACATATCACTAAAACACAACAACAAATAATATCACAACACCATCTGTGTTCTTAGTTTTCCTTTTACGCCGATGGTTTCCTCTCTGTTCGTCCTTCCACCGACATCGTCGCCTCTTCCGGATATCAGTTTTCTTCCTTTTTCTCTTTCTGTGAATTATAAACCTTGTTCTCCTAACTCTTAATTCACGAAAATGCATCTGAATTTTTGCTTTTATCCTTCTCCTTTTTCGTGTTTGGGAACACTGTCTTCCTTGCCTTTGGTACCCAATATGCCAATACTTTTCGTTTCTTTCTTTTTCTTTTCCACATTCGGTTCCTTTCAACAATGTTGCTTTTTCTTCTTGATTTGTTTTGTCTTTCATTTCTTGATTTCATCGTTTTCTTTCTCCATCTTCTTCTGTCGCTTATCCTTTCACTATTTTTCTGTTTCTTTCTTTCTTTCTTTCTATTTCGGCTCCTTTTAGTTCTTTCTTTTTCCACTTTCTTGTCCTTTCTTCTTCGGTATTTCCATCTCTCGTCCAATTTAAATTTCCATCTTTTCATCCTTTTCTGCAGGTTCCACAAATATTCTTTGGGTTTCCTTTTCTTCTTCTTCCAGCACTTCTCCCAAGGTTTCTTTCTAGTTTTCTTTATGTTTGAATATTTGGCCAAGGTTGGAGCTCCTGGAAATGGTTCTTTTTCATAAGTAATAATTTCCTCTTCATAATAATTTTCTTCTTCTATTTTAGTTACATCACATAGTTCTTCAGATTCTATCATATCCATTATTTGTTCTTCGTTGCCACTGTCTTCTTCAGCCTTTCCAACTTCTTGAAATTCCACATTTATAACGTCCACTACTTCTTCTTCTCCACCAACGATCTTGTTATGTTCTTTTCTATCTCCAATTATCTCATGCCGAAGTTCCAAGAACTTCTTATCGAGCTGTATGGTTAACAATGAGAACTTCTCATTAATTTTATTTCTTAAATATTGTTCAAAATCAATGTTGGTGCGTTTAAAATCACTCCTCATACCTTCCAAGAATTCTGAGGTTTTATCACTCTTAATAGTACTTTCTGTCTTCATTATTTTCATTAAGGTACCTCGGATCCTCATCTAATACTACTACCAACTGTATTGTTCATTATTCACTGAATATTGTCTTGACTGCGGCGTATTCTTCATCTGCACCTCAAAACGTCCTTTGTCAACGGTCGCCATTTTATGATATGCACCTTGTCACAAATACAGGTACATGTTCAATTATATAAAATTTGGAGGTTCGGTGCGCAAATGAAGGAACTCCCACAATGAAGAACGTAGGATCTCTCTCCCCATCAGCCATGCATAAAACTGGCCATTAATAATCAAGCTGTGCATTAAAGTCTATGAGACGTCAACTAGGTTAAGCAATATTTAAGAACAACGTATGAATATCTATATAATGTTTTAATTGAGATCAACTCTAAAACTGTGAACAGCCTTTTTTCAAATTACATGTTACATTTGGAACGTATTCATTACGTTTTATCTTCTTTATATTTGTATACAATTCTCATACTTCATCATATTATTTAAATCATACTTCATCATTTATTTCACATATCGTATTTCTTTGAGGGCTGTTTCATGAAACTAGAATTAAATTCTCACTAATATATGTATATAGACAATCAATACTAATATATAAACAAAATACTAACCTAGTTGCTCCAGCTCGAACTGATTTTACTTATTTAGTTTTCAGCTGATTATTAAATTTTAAATAGAGGCCTAAACATAAATACAATCATAGTTGGTTTTAGCTTTCGACATTGGATCCGAGGCTTTACTCGTCTACAAATACATATTTCTAGTATATCTATTGTCAATCAAAATCAGAAATGTCTTCTTCACCATATTTGATAATATCAATTTCTTTTAATTTCGATTCGAAAAATGTTTTAATATTCTTTTAGATTTTAATTTAAAGATCATCTGATGCAGACCGGTATGCCTCTCACCATCTTCCAAGAATCGTGTAATGCGACTGTTCAGCTATAAAATAGCGGCGCATTACAGACTCCCCTTTGTCTGAAAAAAAATTGTCACTAAATAATTTTTTTTTCAAATGTCAGTATTCACATTTTCTCCAGGCATCATTTCTATAGAACATTATAACTATATAAGGACCAACTTATAATGAGATATTTCATAAAATTTCACGACAATAATCAGGTTTCTTAGAACATTAAAATAATCAAAATTAATATAAAACAATTAATTTGAATTGAAATATTAACATCGTTAATAACTTTTCCAATTGAACATATCACTAAAACACAACAACAAATAATATCACAACACCATCTGTGTTCTTAGTTTTCCTTTTACGCCGATGGTTTCCTCTCTGTTCGTCCTTCCACCGACATCGTCGCCTCTTCCGGATATCAGTTTTCTTCCTTTTTCTCTTTCTGTGAATTATAAACCTTGTTCTCCTAACTCTTAATTCACGAAAATGCATCTGAATTTTTGCTTTTATCCTTCTCCTTTTTCGTGTTTGGGAACACTGTCTTCCTTGCCTTTGGTACCCAATATGCCAATACTTTTCGTTTCTTTCTTTTTCTTTTCCACATTCGGTTCCTTTCAACAATGTTGCTTTTTCTTCTTGATTTGTTTTGTCTTTCATTTCTTGATTTCATCGTTTTCTTTCTCCATCTTCTTCTGTCGCTTATCCTTTCACTATTTTTCTGTTTCTTTCTTTCTTTCTTTCTATTTCGGCTCCTTTTAGTTCTTTCTTTTTCCACTTTCTTGTCCTTTCTTCTTCGGTATTTCCATCTCTCGTCCAATTTAAATTTCCATCTTTTCATCCTTTTCTGCAGGTTCCACAAATATTCTTTGGGTTTCCTTTTCTTCTTCTTCCAGCACTTCTCCCAAGGTTTCTTTCTAGTTTTCTTTATGTTTGAATATTTGGCCAAGGTTGGAGCTCCTGGAAATGGTTCTTTTTCATAAGTAATAATTTCCTCTTCATAATAATTTTCTTCTTCTATTTTAGTTACATCACATAGTTCTTCAGATTCTATCATATCCATTATTTGTTCTTCGTTGCCACTGTCTTCTTCAGCCTTTCCAACTTCTTGAAATTCCACATTTATAACGTCCACTACTTCTTCTTCTCCACCAACGATCTTGTTATGTTCTTTTCTATCTCCAATTATCTCATGCCGAAGTTCCAAGAACTTCTTATCGAGCTGTATGGTTAACAATGAGAACTTCTCATTAATTTTATTTCTTAAATATTGTTCAAAATCAATGTTGGTGCGTTTAAAATCACTCCTCATACCTTCCAAGAATTCTGAGGTTTTATCACTCTTAATAGTACTTTCTGTCTTCATTATTTTCATTAAGGTACCTCGGATCCTCATCTAATACTACTACCAACTGTATTGTTCATTATTCACTGAATATTGTCTTGACTGCGGCGTATTCTTCATCTGCACCTCAAAACGTCCTTTGTCAACGGTCGCCATTTTATGATATGCACCTTGTCACAAATACAGGTACATGTTCAATTATATAAAATTTGGAGGTTCGGTGCGCAAATGAAGGAACTCCCACAATGAAGAACGTAGGATCTCTCTCCCCATCAGCCATGCATAAAACTGGCCATTAATAATCAAGCTGTGCATTAAAGTCTATGAGACGTCAACTAGGTTAAGCAATATTTAAGAACAACGTATGAATATCTATATAATGTTTTAATTGAGATCAACTCTAAAACTGTGAACAGCCTTTTTTCAAATTACATGTTACATTTGGAACGTATTCATTACGTTTTATCTTCTTTATATTTGTATACAATTCTCATACTTCATCATATTATTTAAATCATACTTCATCATTTATTTCACATATCGTATTTCTTTGAGGGCTGTTTCATGAAACTAGAATTAAATTCTCACTAATATATGTATATAGACAATCAATACTAATATATAAACAAAATACTAACCTAGTTGCTCCAGCTCGAACTGATTTTACTTATTTAGTTTTCAGCTGATTATTAAATTTTAAATAGAGGCCTAAACATAAATACAATCATAGTTGGTTTTAGCTTTCGACATTGGATCCGAGGCTTTACTCGTCTACAGATACATATTTCTAGTATATCTATTGTCAATCAAAATCACAAATGTCTTCTTCACCATATTTGATAATATCAATTTCTTTTAATTTCGATTCGAAAAATGTTTTAATATTCTTTTAGATTTTAATTTAAAGATCATCTGATGCAGACCGGTATGCCTCTCACCATCTTCCAAGAATCGTGTAATGCGACTGTTCAGCTATAAAATAGCGGCGCATTACAAACCGCACCATACCTATTTGTAAGGTTAGGCTTAATTTACGAATTAAAGTAGAGTTCTCGTTTGAACTTTCACTTTACTTTCCACCCCACTCACATACAGAGCGCAGGGAGAGATTATTTTGCAGGACTTGGATTTCTCTCTATACATTATGGCAATTTTACTCTAATATTTTTATCTCTGTTGTATTATTCTCGAGCCTTGGAACGCCTCCGTGGTTTTCCTATTTAATTTTCGTTATTTTCATTTATGTCTAACCGTATTCATACTATGGGCACTAGACGTTTTCTTAGACACAGTCACCATGTCTTTGCGATCATTTTGAAAACGGTGTCTCATGTCGAAAATTTTCTTACAGAAGCTGTTTGATATTAATTTGCCTATGTAACGTGATGTTACTCGCTTCAAGCTGCTATTTGAAATTTTCAAGTTGGCCCAGGATACCTTTCAGTTGGCCCTTGGAGTCACCCCGACAACACCTCTCGATGTGCCTTACGTCAGTTAGCTACTCCAGTTTTTCTTTTGTTTATTTATCTCCAATCGCTTTCATACTACGGGTACTAAACCTTTTCTCTGACACGGATACTATGTTTCGGCGGCCTTTTGAGAACACTGCCATTTCACATCAATCGTTTTCTCCTGCAATATGTTAGATTTTGCAAGATTTATCGAACGAGGTACCACTCGACTCATGTTACTATTTGAAATTTTGAAGTTAGCCCACAAGACCCCTTTAGGGAGGCCACTGGGATCACAGGGACCACGCCGTTCGATACGCCCTATGATATTTAAGTATTTCAGTTTTGTTCCATTCATTTACCTTCCATGGTTTTCACACTACGGGTACTGGAGTTTCCGAACCATATTATGGCGGCTATTTTGAAACCGGTGCACAATATGGAACATCTTTTGGTACAGCGTTACTTAGTTTTTCAAGACCTTTCGAACGAGGTATTACTCGACCCATGTTCCCATTTGACATTTCAAAGTTACTCCCCGTTACCCCCATTTAGGGGGGCGGAGAGGGATACTTTTGGCGGAATTGGGTTTCCCCCTTAGCAATATATAACGTGTACTTGAAACATTTCTTCTATGTTTTATCATTTTTCCGATATTTCCGTGGATTAATTAAAATGGCCCACCCTGTATATATATATATATATATATATATATATATATATATATATATATATATATATATATATATATATATATATATATATATATATATATATAATATTCCAGACTTCAAATCTATTTTAAATTGGAAAATTAATTTTGTAAGTACAAAAATAAACTTTACATAAATCCCATTTTTTAAAAACAATTTAGAAATAAAGGGTGCCGTTACGTAGGCCAGAATAAAGCACTGTTTAAAAATAATAATACAATATCGTATAAATTATATTATATTATATATATTTTTCAACATAATCAACCCCGGCTTCACGAAGTCCTCTAATCGCAAACAATTTTTGTGAAAATTTTCTACGAACGATATTCGGAGTACGAATGAACACACACACCTTTATCTCTAATCCCATGCTCTAATTGTGTTTGGGGGTCGCGGTGGCTCAGTGGTAGAGCATTCACCTCTGGTGCTTGGGGTCCCTGGTTCGATCCCAGTTCGCGCCAAATGGTCAAACACCTTGTGCGTGGATTTCCTCGAGTTTCTTCCGTTTCCTCCAACTTTCTTCATGGCACCATTTCATTCATTTCTCATCATCACCGTCTCTTTTAGCGTAGCCGGCATAAAACTCAAAGACGTAAAACTGTGGGACGTAAAACTCAAAGAGTTCATTTCATTTCATTTCTAAGTGTGTTTTCACTCATTTGTTGTAAACATTATTATTCCGGTTTCTGTGTTTAAAAAATTTATTTTGTGATGTTCTTCGCGTTTGTTTGTGTTAATTTAGTCCTTACTTCTCAGTTTTATCTTTAATTATGGATAATTTTATTTTTATTCTATATTATTTGTCACAGAAAATCACAAACAATCTAAAAAAAAAATTATATTGCTATGACGAACGGAATAATTATATTTACATTAATGTCAATGACACAATAATAACTTCTATTCGTGAACAGCGCTACGAAATGGACTACATTTGTGGCGTGAAGATCAACTGTATAAAACGAATGTCTATCATCCAGTTCTCGACGTCAATTATTGTTTCTCTTTCAAAATTAAAGTTTCCGAAACAAAAGCAGAATTTAACTGATTTTCTATGGAGATAATAAGCTTTATCGTTCTCTATTTATTGAACATGTATATAAATATAAATAATATTATAAATTGCTAAAATAATATTATAATGATATATTATTAATAATATAAATATACAGTAATTTGTCAAAATTTGAACCAGGGGGGTCTCAGGGGGAGTTTACCGGGATATGTAAAAATAGTAGAAAATAACTTATATTAGTGTCTAATTCACAGTTTTCGCGGTCGCTGAGATCGATGGTGAAACTCCGATCGCAAAAACTTCCAAATTCACTCTATTCGGCTGCGGACTAGGGTCACCGGGGGTGGAGATACCGAGACATGTAAAAGTAATCCAAAAAGACCGATATTAGTTGTAATATCCATAGTTTTCGCGGTTACTGAAATGAATGGTGATACTCCCACAAGCGTTTACTTACAAATATAGCCCCCATGCGAAGAATGGGCATATTCAGCTAGTATATAAATAAAACAGAAACCTGAGACATAAGAACGAGATGATTCCTTTTTAGCTTGCTTGTGCGAGAAAGAAACGAAAAAACTACTACTGCTAATTAAGTCATTGTACATAATATAAACTGAGTAATAACTGGGAGGAAGACCAAATGCTCATCATCTTACAGAATGTATGACTGTACTGTACTCTTTCGCCTTTAATTTCTAGTTGATGTAATGACAGAGAAAGCGGAGATTATACATCAAATCTTTGGATTTCAAGAATACTCTTTTTATTTTACCTCTCTGTCTTCCTGTATCTTTACATGTATTATACATATATACAAGCTTGAAAAGAAAATATGAAAAAATAAGATACATTTCATCTTCTCATCAGTGTTCAAGGAAGACACAAAATTATACTGTATTGTGGACTACGTTATTTCCCCTACTTCCATTCCTGAACGAAAAAAAAAAAGTTAATTAAAGAGCTAAGTATTCCCACGTCCAAAAGCTTTCACCACTTTGTTCACTTTCCGTCATTACATTTTCCCCTCATTTCTACAAACCTATTATATCCAAAAACTTATAACTCTCTTTTTTATTTTTTATTATTATTATTATTATTACTCCCTTCCTTCATTAAGACCTCTATTCTTTTCAATCATTTAATTTCTCTATACAAGCGTTCCGTGGTAAGAAGAAACAAGAGTGTAAGATGTTTTTTACGTGACATTTTTGTAAGAAACGTTCTCTTCTTGAGATTATTACATATCTTAGGAACAGAATTGGATATAATTTCACAACAAATTCAGCTACTATTTCTTGTAATTCAAAAATATTTAAGAAAATTTTATAAGATATGCAGTATAACGCTTTGGCCTGCAGAATATTGACTCTTTTAAAATTAACATTAAAGTACTTTAAAAATTTTATTGCTTGGTTTTGGATATGTTCTTTAATTAAATCTATAAATGTGAAATACATACAATCTGTTTTAAAAAATGCAATTAGAGGTAAAAATATTATATTATTCAGAATGTACTTTGAATTATTATAATTCTTTTCTGGAGTCTCAATAATTTTAGTTTCTGTCACATTCGACAGTGACCGACCCATACCGCATGATCCCTAAAGTATTCTGACTTGTCCTCTACAAAAGAAATATACAACTTTAAAAATCTTCTAATTAAATCTTATATCCAGTACTTTCCATTCAAGAAACTACCACACTTGATTAGAATATGTTCTTGTATAATTTCCCCCGAAAATATTTGTATAATCAGAGCTCCTTCGTGGCTAAGCTGTTAGCGGTACGCGCTTTGACGTGGGAGACCCGGGTTCGATTGCCGACGGGAGCTCATGTGGTTCGTATTCCATGTCAATCAGTAGGTCCCGTCTCATATAGCCTCGCTGCTGAAAGGGATGTTAAACTCAAAATCAACTCATATTTGTGTAATCAGTATAAAGTCGTGAAAAATCCATTACAAAATTACATTCCAAATCGAAAATCAAGTTAAATCTCACAATAATAATAATAATAATAATACATAATAATAATAATAATAATAATAATAATAATAATAATAATAATAATAATAATAATAATAATAGGAACATTTTAAATAAGGTTCAATATGAAATGTATAGAGAAGATATGAGTATTTATAACAATAAAGATAACTGAAGCTAAAAGTGATAGAAAATAGTTTCTAACGTTAAATCCAAATATAATAGATAATAAAGCTGTTCGAAGCACTAAACATCCTTCAGAATGGAGCAAACTTTGCATAACAAATCATATGAGGAAATTTCGTTATGAAAATAATGATGCGTATATTGTGTTACATCGAGAATTTACAATATTATTGCTGTTTAACGGGGGTAAAAATGTCCAAAAATGACACAGATATCAATCAATAAATATGAACAAAGTGATGTCAGTAAAAAAAAGAACCTTCATGCGTAGTTTTCCGAAAAGTAAGAAATATATATATATATATATATTTCAAATCCAAAAATTGATGCAAAGTTACAAAACCTGCAATGAAACCTGTATATATTATTTCATACAACCAATTCAGTCAACAGATACTACCTAATACATTAAGTTATTTTTCAACATAGTTTCCATATATCGGTTGAGGCACTTGTCGCATCGTAAGATGAATTTGAAAATCTTGTCCTTGCGTGTTCAGCAACGTTGTCACGAAGTGTTACACTTCCTTGTCTGAAGCGAAGTGATGGCCTCCTAGGTGCTCCTGCAAGTGCGGGAAGAGATGAAAGTCCCTTGGAGTGAGGTGAGGGCTGTAAGGAGGTTGGTCCATGATGTCCAAGAGTGACTGCTTCAACTGCGTGGGCGTCTCCTGGGCTGTATGCGGGCGCGTGTTGTCGTGAAGAAAGATGGTGCCCTTAATGAGAAATCCTGTTCGTAAACCTCTACCAGCCGGCCGGTGAATTTTAGCTGCGGTTTCATGTTTCAACCACAGAAATCGAATAACTGAGCGGATTTCTTTCCGAGACCAGTTTTCGAAACGATTCTTCATTTACGGGTGTATCTACAACAAGCACCGTACGTGGTGAGTGGCTGAAACTTTGCACACTTGCCAACTCCATGTAAAATTGCCGTACACTCCTCATTCCTCTATAACAGACAAAACTCCAGAAATATCGGCCTTGTAACCTTAGTTTCTGATCCTCCCTCGTATATCTTCATTAACTTCTTCATTACGACTCTAACAAAACTACAGTACATAGGATCTTTGAATGGATAAAGCCCAAAATTATCACCAGCTCGGGAACTTTAATTTCTGTTGAAATAAAGGACTGTCCAAAGTTGAGACTGCTATTAGTCTCGATAAATTACATCGAGGTGAATGAATTGAATATAAAGCCACATGCGTAGGTTTCGAGAAAATCGAAACAAAATAGATTTTTATGAAGCTTAAAAGTATGTCGTCCGTGAGCATCAGATCCAGTTGAAGGTCTTCATTCTTCTCCAACGCCTGATTTATATACAGATGGTGATCAGAAAAATGGAAACACCTGTAGTTGGCAACACGTCAGATGTATGGGTTGGCAGTGGTGTCGTGGCGCCCGCAGCGCCGGACCGCTGGCGGTGGTGTGTTAGGTCGGTCTCCATACTACGTCAAGCGCAGTGGAACAGCAGTGTCCAGTGGCTGCAGCAGACGGAGGTAGTGTAAAATGGGAGACCTCTCAGATTTTCAAATCGGGCAAATTGTTGGTGCGTGGTTACGTGGAGTGAGTGTGACGGCAGTGGCTACAGTGTTAGGTGTGTCGCGTGGGACAGTGTCGAAGGTGATGACGGCCTACACAACACACGGGAAAACCACATCGGGGAAGCGGAACAGTGGGCGGAAGAAAATCATGAGTGACAGGTCACGCCGGGTATTGAAACGCATTGTCACGCAGAACCGCCATGCCACTGCGAAACAAGTGACGGAGGAACTCATCAGCACCTCTCCCACCCTGTTTCGACAATCACAGTCCGCCGCGAATTACATGACATGAACTTACGGGGTCGTGTTGCACGGACCAAACCGCTCGTCAGGGACCATAACGCTTTCGCACGCCGCAAATGGTGCCGCGACCATGCAACTTGGACCGTTGAGGACTGGAAACGTGTGATATGGTCGGATGAGTCATCTTTCACCCTATTCCCAACCACGGACCGTGTTTATGTGTGGAGAACGCCCAAAGAAGCTTATGATTTGCAGTGTCTCCACCCAACTGTGAAACATGGCGGCGGCTCGGTGATGCTGTGGGTTGCCATATCATGGTTTTCATTGGGTCCTTTGGTCACACTTAGCGGACGAATCACTGCCAACGATTATGTCGCAATTTTAGGAGACCACTTGCATCCTATGGTCCGGATGTTGTTCCCGGACAATGACGCCATCTTCCAGGATGATAATGCACCCATTCACACAGCTGGCGTTGTTGTAGCGTGGTTTGAGGAACATCGGGATGAATTCCCTGGCCCGCCCAATTCCCAGATCTCAACATAATTAAACATCTGTGGGCCGTCTTGGAAACACGACTCCGGCGACGATTTCCACCTTCATCCTCTATCACAGAACTGGCCGATGCCCTGCACGAGGAATGGTGTAAAATTTCACTTGCTACCATTCACGACCTCTATGTCTCCATCCCACGTCGCATCAAGGCTGTTCTGAAGGCGAAAGGTGGCCCGACACCATATTAATCTGGTAAGTTGCAATTTCGTTCAGGTGTTTCCATTTTTCTTATCACCATCTGTATATACCTACTGTATATGAACAAATATGAAAATTTAACTAATATACTGGCTAGATTGATCTATGATTTATACTAAGAGTGTCCCACTTACTGCTTGCAAATTTAAGGAAATAAAAAATGAAAAGAGAAAAAAAGAAAGTGATCATAAACAATAACATTAGCATTAGAAATTTGAAGAAAGTTTCAAACTTTGTGTCTAAGACAAACACTTAATTTGACATATAAAGAAGAGACCATTGAAAGATTTTTTCTTTTACTTAAAAATAAATTTAACGACGTAAAATATATGAAATATCGGGGAATAAAAACAAAATTCACAATGCAGAACTTGAAAATAGTTGGAGGTCTTTTAGTGACATCTCGTGTGTGCGGTCCCTGGTTTGATCTCAGACCATGTGAGTTTGAAGTTGACCATATTGTAAAATTACGTTGGTATGGTAGTAAATGGAGCAATTTAGCATACGCATTTCGGTTTTCTCCCACAATTTTTCTTTAATTATAAAATTCCTGTTATATACAATATAACACAAAGTCACTATAAGAGTGGTGCTAAGACCAACACAAAGTTCATTAAGGAGTTTGGATATGATAGGTGTCCCTAAGCCTACGCAGCCAAAGGAAGGATTCCAAGAAAGATCCAGGCAAGCTAAGTGAAGGTGATTTAGGAATTCTCAGTGCTCAAGGCAAGCAAAGACAGTTTGGTGTCCCGCAGAGCTCCAGGCAAGTTAGGTGAGCAGGAAAATTCACAGACATTCAGGCAAGCCAGCTAGTTGCGGTTAGAATACTGTCAGAGCTTCAAACAAGCTAAGAGAGTGGTTCAGTTCCCACAAAGCTCCAAGCAAGCTAGATGGGCAGGAAATCTCAGAGCTCCAGGAAAACTAAAAGAGGGGATATGACAGGCAAACGGATATCAGTGAAGACGTTATATGGTAATTTGTACCAACTTCTGGACAGCGCTGGCGTTACTCTCGTCACATGACTAGATGATAACGAGGATGCCTGTCATTTGTTTCTTATACTAATTGTAGTAGAAGAGCACGTGGTTTTGATTATAAATAAGAAGCACACATTGGTCTTTACAAATATAAACCATGTGTAGGATATTACAATATCATGTCCGTGGGTTACTCAGGTTTCTCTCGTTTCCTCTCACATTATCATTCCACCAAGTCTTACATTCTAATTCCCTTTCACCAATCATTCGTCTTCCTTAGCCTAAAGAGCACAATCTTGGGGAAATAAAATATAAATTTAATTTCATTTATAATATCTGTAGATCACTGAATATCCAATTGATAAGACCAATAAATCCAATTTTTATTTGATAGTTGTTCATTAATGACTTCTTTTACGTGGAAAGGTTAAGGCCTTCTACAAGCTCTTAGTCACGTACATACCTGAGGCTGTATTGCTTTTAAAATATACGAAGCACACAAAGAACATAAACAACTAAAAAAAAAGAAGAGCATTTGCAGATCATTTCCTTCATATACGTAAAACACAGAAAAATGATATAAAGCAAGAAAAATGGTGAAAATGCTCGAAGGAAAATACAAATTTCAACGGGGGAAAAAAATACAAACTAAAATAAAATTAATATGAAAGAGAAACCACGAAATTGCGTACTCAATATTTCTAAGTAAATATGTCTAAGTACGTATAATCAGTAGAAAAATACGCTGTCTTACTGATAAAGTAGGTAGAGAACCCGCTGTTCACAGATAAATATGTAAGATGTCAAGTCGGCAAGCAAATATTGTAGAAGATAAATCTTCGAGATAGGACACCGATAATGTAAGAGGATGATGAAATGTATGAATCAAATCCTAGAAATATGGCTTATAATAATTCTATGTGGTTTAGTTTAGCACATGACACACATAAGTAGATTACACAGTTTAGTTTCTCCAACAATGAATCTTTTGAGTATTGTTAAGAAAAGGACTATTAGCAAGGGCGCCCATGTTGTGGTTTCCAAGGGGGGCAAGTATAGGCGTGGGCGACCTTGACTATTAGTACTATTCCTTCAGAGAAGACTTTCGACAGTCAAAATTCGTTTGTAAAACTCACCGTTCAGATTACTAAGTATTTTACACCACCGGCAGATCTACAGGAAATTTAAACAAAATATTTCTATGAATCCTCTACACCTTTAGACGTAAGATTTCTTTTCATTAATTTCATAGGTCAATTGTGATAACAATATCTACTTACATTATACTGTATATGTACGGAAAAACAAGTAGACGTATCAGATGTACATCATGTGAAAGAATTTGTTTTTAATGACGTGATACTTTCTGAATTAATGTTCAAACTCTTCTCACTTTAGCAGAGAGATTAGAGTAAAGGTGGAATGCATTCTTGGCATTGAAAACCGCTTCTCGCTGTCTATGACTGTTTTCATTCTATGGCGATCAATGTTTAAACCGGAAATGGTTGATAACTGTCATTTCCTGTTTGAATAGAGGGTTAAGAGAGATGAATAGATGAAACTTATTCTTAGGATGCGAAATCGAACGCAAACACTTTGAGTCTCGCTATTTCTTATCGTTTTCGCTCTAAGCAAATCAATATTGATACCGGAAATTATTTCTATCATTTCTGGTTTTAGTAGAGATCTTAGGATGAAAATAAAGTGCACTCTTGAGAAGTTTAATCGACTGTAGAAAACCGCTTCTCGCTGCCTATTGCCTTTTTTCGTTCTATAGCGACTAGCATTAAACCGAAATTTATTGATTTCCATCACTTTTAGTGGATGAATCACCTGCATCAACAACCTCGATTTCTAAATCTTAACCACCTACAATCTGGCCAAAATTGGGGAACCGTTACGCAGTTCTTGAGATTTTGTGTATCCCGGACAGACAGAAACACATGGATAGACAGGGTAAATACATAAATGGCTTTTGGTAAAAAAAAAAAAAAAAAAAAAAGTATTTAAAACGGAAGTATTAACTTGTAGCTTAAAGTTGGTGCTAGTATTTTAGGTGCGTGCAATCAAAAGTTCGATTCTCAACTTCAGAGCTGCTGAAGTTTTTTGGTGTTCACACTGTATCGTCAAGGATTTGCAGAAGCTTCTTGGGAATGCACGATAGCTCAGTGATAGAGCGCTGTTTTCTGGTGTGAGTAGTCCCTAGACGATTCCAGGTTATGTGCATTTATGGAAGATAATATCGTGACTGTGCGGTTATCTCGGGGTATTCATGTTTCCTTCCACATTCTCATTTTATTACGTCTATCATAGTTATTCACTTTCATTAATAATTTGTCTTCTCTAACCTACAGGGTAGGAGGAAACTAAAAACATTTTTTTAAATAGCTTCTTCAGTTAAGGTGATCAAATTTTGATCTAGAAAGCCAGACGTAACACATGAATTACTCGTGACTAAAATGACACTATGTTTTTTTTAAAATTAAGTTTAATATCAATTAGAAAATAGGACAAGAAAAGATAAATTTCGCTTGTACCTTTTTATTTTTAAAAAAGTAAGAAGACTAGTTTGTATTGTACACTACTTTATTTCTTAAGAAAATTCTTAATCAGATAAGATTCTACTTTCTCGTCTCATTTCCAACAACCTATTAAATAAGCAGACCTATATTTCTTCCTTTTCAGCTACTATTTTTGCTTTTTCTTTCTTTTTTATTACTAAGAATTCTTCAATTATAGACATTTCTTTATACAAATACTTCATATTGAAAGAAAGAAAACTTTTTAGTGATATTTCTGAGAAATCTCTTTTCTTAAAATACCAAAAAGAGTAAAACAAGTTCTAAGAATGCAATCAAGGATTATTTAAATTTACATACGAAACCAAATTCGGCAGCGGAATGACAACTGCATGGATATAATTGTATTTCGCACTATCTGTGATCTTTCTTTATTTTGTAACGATAAATATAATGAACAATAACAAGTGTATATATAGCTTTCTTTTTAACACTAATACTCACAGCCTTTTTAATATTCAGTTCTTTAATACTGTGAGCCTGCACATGCAATAATTACTAGGTGAAAATTCGATTAACTGATATTTTGTAACGTTTCCAAATTCACAACATGTGTTAATATTAAAGTTTCTAGAACGTTACTCAAGGAAATCTTAAACAAATTTTAGAAACACTAAACACGAAATATTGAATTTAGAACAATCTTAATTACATTTATAATTTACCAATAATATATGATGCACTGAAGAACTGGAAGAAAAATGTAATAATGGCATATGTAGGCACAGACAATAAGTCCATTCATACTGCGGGAATAGTACCGTATTAATTCTACATGCTTCTTTTACAATTTATATTAAGACTAGATATTAAAGGTTTACATTTCAATGGTATACATTTAGATTTCAATGGTTTACAATACTCCCTGGCTTACATTTCAATGATTCGTAAGTCCATTCATCCATCGTTACGTTTGATTTTTTTTCCTTTATGAGGAGCAAAAATTACTCCTTTCGCTAGCAGTAGCCAACGTTCAGCAATGGCAGACAAAGATTGCCATCAAAAAGCTAGCAAAAACCTTAGTTAATGAAACTGCCACTAAAGTCAGCAATGTTTCACTGAAGTTAAAGAATCTCATTCCAGTTCCTCATTCCATAGTATAAATTTGTATATAGCAACGAATACAGTTAGAAACTTAATGTATTTCCGTTTGTTACAGTAAACTAAAATATTGAGCTCTCTCGTGTCTAAATGGTTATGCAACATGTCTTCGCAGTGGGGAATTCGGGTTAGATTCTCAGTGGGAGCTCATGTGGTTCAGATTGTCATGTTAAACTGTAGGTCCACGTTTCATATAGCCTCGCTCCTGAAAGGGACACTAAATTTCAATCCAATGAACCAAAATAGTGTACAATTGCATCCAAAACCAATTAACCTATAAATAAAATTGAAATATGATTTTAAACTTAGAATGAATAAGCAAACAATTGACTATCTTTCAAGGACACTGATTGGACGGAACACCAGTAATCAAATTTGACATAGCAGTAATATATCAATATATGTAGTTTAATTGGGTTTTTCTAAAACTTGCTGGGAACTGAACAGAGTGTAATAGAAATTTTTAAAAAAGTAAGTTAAACTACTACTGTTACTGCTTATGAAGGCTTATGGCCCTATCTTTCTTTAAAAAAAAAAGTATGACTAAATGAAGTATCGGCGATCAAATTTATCTAATTTATAAATCACTATTTTAAAAAATCACTGCAAAATTAACAAAATGTGATACGAACAAAATGTGAAAAGATAAGATGAAGCCCCGGTCTTAGAGCTTACGAAGGATTATGACCCTGTTTCTTTGAAACATTCTGATGCCGGGAATAACATAGTTAAGTTTGTAATTTAAAAAATATGCATAAATACATCACCATCAAAACAGTACTTTCACCCATTTTTCAGAAGTGAATTATTATCCAGTTAATAATGTATCCTACTTGCCTAACCTCAGGAAACAGATCACCTACCTATAACAAACAGAAATATATTATTACTATGTAGAACATACCTAGGTAGAATAGCATCAAGATTATAAAAACATTTTAAAGGTAACATTAAAAGTAACCTCCAATTTTCGTAATAGAATATTAGATAGGTATATAATTGATGTGTTGTGCAGAGAAGTTGAGCAAAAGAAACATTCAAAACTTAAATACCCAAGATATAGAATCATCATGGTACAACGTATTAAGATACCGGCAGGATTTCTTTCAACTCTTCATCTGAATACCATTCGGTAAAGAATATTTCATACATGCTTTCAGAAAAAGAGATTACAGTTATTGTATATACGTCGAAAAGATATTTTCTAAAATAATACAGTTAACATTGCTAGTAAGTCTATGTATCTACTAACTTATTAGCATGTGTAATATTGAGCAATATTTCATATAGGAAGTTCGTATATGTAACACTGTGAAACATGACATATAAGTTCTATTGTGGATTTTATATAATATATGCAGTATATAAGCGTTAAATATACTAAATGCGTGTTAATACTGTAAAATGTGCTTTTAATTTATTGTTGCGGAACATGATTATTGCTAACAAATGTTATACGATACATGAACTGAGTATGCACTATTTCCCTTTGGAATCCGAACTACCCGGAATTTGAACAACTTGGAATCCGAAAGAATAACTGGAGCATATTTGGTCTTGGAATACGAACACTTCACTCGTATTTCCTGTGTGCTTTTGCGTACGTTTTAAAGCCAGTTTTGCATGAAGAGTTTGTAACGTAGTGGTAACGCTACCAAACGAGGGACCCGGGTTCGAGAGTTTAATCATGTCAATTTTTTCATCACAATTTATTGTTTTGGTAAATAGTATTATAATTTTATTATTCCTTTATTATTATTATTATTATTATTATTATTATTATTATTATTATTATTATTATTATTATTGACGATAATCCACACCGTGAGTTACAAGGAGGTGAACTTGGCCATGTTTTTATTTTAGAACTTTTGTTTTCCGGGAAAAAAGTTATACATCGACGAGCCCTATCCAATGATGTTACGCTTGATCCTTGAAACGACCGCGTGAAAGTCAAATTGGAGGTCAGAAATGAAAAATTTTTAATCGTGTATAGAGTGAAGAGTAGGGATCTGTCCATGCATTTGTGATGCCAGAAGTGCTATACCTAATTTAACCTACCCTAATGGAGTTATAGCAGTCAAGGGGGATGGAAAATACGTTTGTAAGTGGATGTAGAAATAGTAGTTTCGGAAACGTCAATGAAAACACAAGATAAACGTGATAGGCCTTATGCAGAGTCCTTCTGATGCGTGATTAGTGCCATACTAAAGAGTTCGACTAACATATGTTTCCTGCAGTAATCAGGCCTTTAGTATGACGCTAATCATACGTCAAAACGAATCTGCATAAGGCCCGGTAATTTTCACCTTCGAGTAACGATACGCGGGGAAAACCTTGAACCGTAGATCTTAACTAATTTAAACAACTCATGACTACTTCACGCCGAAACTGTGACGTTTAGTTTTCCGTCCGCCTCTTCCGTCTGACCATATGTCCAAATGCACAGTTACCACGCTATTCAAAGTATAGAGTTAAAATTTTAAATTTAAATTTTCCATTAGAAGCATTACAGCAGAAAGGGTTTTGAGTTTTTGTCTTCAATCCACAATAATCGTTGTTTACTAGAGGGTGAAGGGAAAAAATACAGAAATTTTATCAATAGCGAATTAGTATGACATCGCTATTCTCTTATGCAAAGGATTAGTTTGTTAGTGGAGGTGAGTTGTCTCAGGCAACTTCCTCGAAAACAATTCAAGTGTTTATGTTCATATTTCATAAATAAATATTTAATTAATAATCCCTCAGACCGACATGATGCTCTGGTTTCCTTGGAAATACCCGGTGATGTAAGGATATTCTCGAAAATTACTCAAGCTACTTTCTTCATACTTAAAAAATGAGATTTTATTACATTACCAACCGTATAATACGATATGATCCACATGTGTAGAAAAAACGCGTGGTTTACTGTAGAATGGGTTCTTGAGCAATTTTCCCGAGGAATATTCAGTTGATTTTGCTCATATTTTGTAAATAAATAATTCATTAATAACCTTACAGTGTGATGTATTTCTCTGGAAAAGGTAGATTTTTTAATGGGAGAGTGGGCACGTAATTACTATTTTCTCAGAACACGACTGTAACAATTTTGTTCATATTTTGTAAATAAGGATTTTCATTAACTATCCTATAAATACACAAAGGATAGTTTGTTTCTCTTGAAAATTCTAGAAAGGATAGGATCTATATGACTGTGTTTCTTTTGTATGATTTCCTTTAAATAATGGCTAAAATAATACTGTTTATTTTTTTTAAAAAAAACTGTATTGCAAAATATACATTTCTAAGAAAAAAATAATTTTTTCTGGTTGATATCTGTGTATTTCTTCAGTTCAATTTATTTCTTTTGTGAACTGTTTACAACAAATTTCTTCAAATTTCATAAATATTTTACTACTAGTTATGTAATACGGCATAACATATTTACTTCGATAAAGAAAACAAGTCTGGCTTTTTGATAGCATGAATTTTCTTCGGATGAAGTTATTCGAAAATGTCTATAATATCATTACTTACGTCAGAAAAAATATTCCAGCAATACTGTACACTGCAGTTCGTGAAAATTACAACACCAAGGAAGAATGATGGAAAATGGTACAAACTCCAGCAAATGCATGCCAGTGTATGATCAACGATTTCAGCGGGATGGTGCATGTGTAAGTTCAGTAGCGCTTTAGATACAACATCGGAGTGAAATTTACTTAACTCTCATGTAGTACAGCGTAGACAAACACCAGAGAAACGTGTGAACAAGCACGACATGTTCGTAGCATGAACGGAACAATTTTGTTTGTTTTGAAGTGATAGGATGGCCAGCCTACGGAAAGACCAACTATCGTACCGCGAAACTAGTCCACATACAGGACATACCATCACGACAATGATGCATGTATAGAAGCAACGGGCAGAAGTAAACTGTACCAATCAAAGAAACTGGAATGCATAATGTTACCATACCACGTGATAATAGTCATCCTGTGACGAACAATACACAGTTGTCCACACTATCTCGACAATGTGAAACGATAACGGTTATGGACTTGTCTACATTGACAGTTCGATATTTGATGAAAGCTGCACTGTCGTCACTCGTGACTTTACATCGGTTTCAATTGACCAATCGCAATCACCTCGAGCTAAAATGAGCACGTGATTAACCACGGGATTAATGTCGTTGGCATTGTACCTGTAAGTGGGAAGTGGTTGTGTTCCCAGATGTGTCCCGCTTCAACCTATGCTACCACGTAAGTGTTAGCTGCTATCGTGAGAGTGGAATTGTTGTCAAACCACATAATAGCAAACAGCAGGCGTAATAGTGTTGAGTGCAGTACAAAATCGCGATACGTGCTGAGGACAACTTCATCAATGCTCGGTATATTATAGAATGCCAAGGTTATACCCTTCCTTCAGACGACTCCGGACGTCATACTTCAGCAGGACAATGCCCTGTTATGTATACTAGAATGTGCAATTCTTCGAGGAATGGCAAGTACTGCTATCTGTCTGGCTTGTACGCTTGCTTGACATGTCACCCATCAAGCACTGCATCCTTGGCAACAACAACCATGTGGACTGGAGGATTGTCATGCAGTGGGTCTATGCGCCCTCAATGCACACTATCTGTTTCAAATAAATGCCTCCAATGAACTGACGCAGCGAAACAGTTGAAACTGTTCTTTACCTCTTCTGTAGACGGTATTCTATGCCGTGAAAAGCTAATAACCAGTTATTTCATATTTTAGTACCAGACTGCAAACATTTGGAAATACCATCCTATCATTAGTATCTGGCGGTGAAGATCAAAGCACAAATTTGTTAGGAAACAAATACACGGTATTTCAAAATGAATATCCTAGTTTTAAGGTTTTTGTAGTAATTATTACAATTAACTTACAATTAAAATAATACATCAAATGAAAGAGTAACTCAAACTGTTTCGTATGCAACCAAGCGCATGCGCTGTTTTCGCTGTCTGCCATTAGAAAGCGCTAGTAGTAAAGATGACGACTAGTAAGCAGAAAATGTTTTGTGTTTCATATTTTTGAAAGACTGAATCTGTAGTTTCAGTGGAAAGTGCTTTCCGTATTAAGTTCAACTGCAATACACCAAGTGCTAATAACACCTGTGGATGGTATTATCAGATTGAAAACACCGACTGTCTGTGCATAGGGGAGAGTATGGGACTACCAAGAGTTACTGAAGAACGTGTTCGCACGTGACGTCACCGAAATTGCTAATTCACAACTAGATTTCCGCGTTAATTTCTTGAGACTACACGTAAAAGACTCTCTCACTCGTTCAACACGTTCTTCAGTCATTTTAAGGAGATTGAGGAATTTAAGAAAGCAGTGTTTGCAACAATTAGTGCAAACACACTGATCAAGGTTTGGGAAGAACTCGCCTATCGACTCGATGCGTCGTGTGACGAATGGTGCTCACATTGAACACCTGCAGCTAAAATTCTTTGTGCTGCTCTTTTATTTGATGTATTGTTTATAATTATACGTTACATGTAATAAATGCTGCAAAGCCTTAACATTCCGATATTCATTTTGAAACACCCTGTATGACATTAACTTTGTCAAATTACCATCAAACACCGTCTACAATAGTGATATTGATGCAATTTGATAAGAAACATTTAAAATAAAAACACAATTGCTATCGGAGAGCACAAGACATTTGTAAGTTTTACTGAAGTACCAGATAGGTATTATTAGTTTAATACCTATTTCTATCTATTGACTATGTATACGCTAAGATCTGTACAAAAACTACAATAAATAATAGGCTAATGTAATTGATATTTAAAATAATAGCATAGTTAATAAAATAATCATTAGTAATAATAGCAATTAAAGTATTTTGCTATTAACGGTGCTCTTCGTGTTACGGTGGACCAGGGGCACCTTTAGGACTTTAATTTTGGGTAGGCTTGCTCCCTCGCTTATGGATACATATACACATTTGATTGATTATTAACAGTAGGAAATTACTTTTACAGTAATGGTTGATGCTATTTGTTAAATAATTACCTACCATTAGTATAAATAATGGAAAATGTACTTACTTATTATTGTATCTTTTAGTGTTTATATATTTTTCAAAATTTTTGGGTAGACCGGTGTCTACCCGGCCTACTCACTAAAGCCGCCACTGCGGGAGACTGTAATTTAACAATGAATTACAATAAGCCTGTAATATGTAGAAAGAACATGCAGAGATATGAAAGACATCCCTACATGAAAGAGAGAAGAAAGAGTGGTAATTCTGGCTGAGTTAGGAAAAACAACATGCATAGGTATAAAAATCATTCCTACCTTATGAAAAGATAGAAGAAAAGGTGGTAATTTTGATTGGGTTTGGAAAAAAGAACATGCAGAAATATAGAAAATATTCCCACCTTATGAAACAGATAGGAAAGAAAGTGATAATTATGATTGGCTTTGGGAATCATTGCAGCTTCGTTGTAAGTTTTTTTCTTCATGAAACTATCACCAAAATCTTTCGTCACCAAAATAAAACATTTAAATTTGTCAAGCACAAATAGTTTAGTTTCGCTTTAACGTTGTATTCTGTGAACAGATTAACAATTTACATCCTGAGCATTATACTAACCCGTTCATCTCAACAGCACTGTGGATAGTCTATCAAGTGAGGATATTATCCATAATTACTCCCATAGGAATACATTGTGATTCCATCAAGTAATTCTTGATATTTTGTGTCTTCTGGACGGACACACGGGCAGGAGTAAATATATGAAGGAGTTTTGGTAAAAACGGACTTCTTAATAAACAAAAATATCCATTATGAACAATTTAGTAACATTTCAAATATTTACTGAGTTCAGTTGATTTTGAGTTTGACTTCCCTTTCGGCAGCGAGGTTATATGAGACAGGACCTACTGATTAACGTGGAATCCGAACCCCATGAGCTCCTGCCGGAAATCTAATCGCTTAGCCACGTTATATATATATATATATATATATATATATATATATATATATATATATATATATATATATATATATATATATATATTGATAAATAGATAGATAGATGAAAGTGATTATGTTTGTGACTTAATAACTCTTGAATCATCCGATCGATCTCGATCAAATTTTCAACATAAATGAGATTCAGGCCTGGGATGGTTTTATCATTTCATTTTGACGGTGGAGAGGAGGGGGACGGGGAGATATATAAAAATGATCGCAAA
Organism: Thermobia domestica; assembly: GCF_964235325.1. Taxonomy (NCBI): domain Eukaryota; kingdom Metazoa; phylum Arthropoda; class Insecta; order Zygentoma; family Lepismatidae; genus Thermobia; species Thermobia domestica. The sequence continues at coordinate 99,308,919 of NC_137468.1, forward strand.
TGACCAATATTAGTATCGAATATCCAGTTTTTTGGGGTCGCTGAAGTGAACAGTGACACTACCGATACCATTTAAATCTAAATTCAGCCCCGCAACTTGGGGGAGGAGGAGATATATAAAAATGGATCGAAAATGACCGATATCTAGTATCCAATATATAGTTTTTTTGGGGACGCTGGGATGAACAGTGACATTTTCAATGCCGTTTAAATCCGAATTCAGCCCACAATATTAATTTTCATTTTTTCTTTATGTGTATTTTTTCTTATTTTCTCATTTTTCATTATATTGTCTTTGTTTCTATCGACTTGAGAGCGCTTCAGTAATCGTAAAAAGTGACTGACTAACATAATAAATTATTACTTTTTCTTATTTTAATCAACCAAAGCGGATAATTAACGCTAGTTGATACTAAAAGTATATTCGAAATCGTCCCGATCTTTCTCAAAATATAGAAATAATCAATTGGAATGAAACATAGTAAATCAATTTTTGGTGTAATATTTATTGAAACGCGGGCATCAGCATTTTTTTTTCCTAAATCGTCCAATACAAATACCGTCCCATAAAAGCATATACCGGAAAATCAGTTGATTGTGCGCCTTTTCTTATTTATTTTTTTTTTCTTAGAATTCCTTCATGTATTGGTTATACTTAGAGCCAAACAATATTTTACAAGACGACAAAGAAATGTATAGGCACGATGTGTAATATGAAAAGAGAAAGAAAGAAAAAGACAAAGAAATTCTGTGATTTTATTTTGCTCGGTTATGACATGGACAAAGAAAGGAGGAGGAGAAAGAGTTCGAACGACACAGGATTGGAGAAAAAAGTTTAGGGGAAAACAGCGAGGAAATAGTTTGGTCACGTTTTTCCGAGATTGGAGTAGTCATGCTTCGTTTGCGACTGTTGCTTTTGAAATGTTCCAGTGTTGCAAACTTGCAACAAAACGTCATATCAGTAATTTATTGTGTATATTCCTTGCATAAATTGTTCAGATAGGATTAAACGTAGTACGTATGTGTGTTATTGTTAGATGTATGTGTATGTGTGTGTGTGTGTGTGTGTGTGTGTGTGTGTGTCATTGTCAGAAGAATTAAAATAATAAGGTATGACTGGTTAGAATTATACTTAACAGTGTATGTACAGGGTGTTTCAAAAACAACATCAAGAACTTTGGGAGGTGATTCTTGACACCAAAATAAGACAACAAATATAGACCAACCTGAGTGCACAAACGCTTCCTTTCGAAGTTATAGGCTGCCGAAAACATGAAAAATGAACTTTGAAGATCCATAGCTCTAAAACTATGGGACCTACCGTAGTCGGGTCAAGACTTCACTTAGGAACTAACATGTTCACTATCCAAAAATACATGTTTTAGAATCCCAAAGTACTCACGCAATATTTTTTAGAGAGGGAGTTTTGCTACAGGCATGCAATTTGAAATACTCACCAACTACCTCTACAAAAATTGCTGCGGAAGTACCTCAGGATTATGAAACATGGATATTTAGATGTAGCATACACTAGTTTTTAAGTGAAGTCTTGACGTGGCTAAGATAGGGGCCATAGTATTGGAGCTATGGGCCTTTGAAGTTAACTTTTTTATGTTTTCGGCAGCCTATAACTCCAAAATGACGGATTTCTCCACCCAGGTTGGTCTTTACTTTTTGTCTTACCTTGCTGTCAGGGATCACCTACCAAACGTTGTTTATGTTGTTTTGAAACACCCTGTATATTTTAATATACAGCAGAAAGTTTTATTGGGAGGGGTCCAAAGTTTGGTGGGGTTCAATACTACAAGACTATGTCTATGTCGTATGAGCCGGTACTATTTTACACCAAAAAAAGACTAAGTAATTGTCAAGTACGGCCACTTTTATTCTCAGAAAAAAAAACTTATAAAACTGATAGATTATTTTTATAAGAAAGTAAAGAGTACAGACGAATATATATAGCGGGTGCTCTAAAAATGACACCCACGGACTACAAAGCACTATTCTACAAGTCAAAATAAAGTAAAAATATATATAATTGTATACCTCTTGGGTTCTCGTTCAGAGACACGAATTGCAGTACGTGGGAACGTCGCAGAAAAGAAATTACAGAAAAGATCTAGCAATCTAGCAAATAGTTAAGTCGTTTTTTTTTTTTTTTTTTTTTTAGATAGAAGTTTGAGTCGATATTCGTTAACACATCACCACTTACTAGCATAACAGTCGATGTAATTGCTTGATGTATTCGTAGAGTAATGCTAATGGTTCCAAGTTAATTTACGACGTTGTCACATAGTGAAATTTTGATTCTCTATAGAAGCTGAAGGAGGTCCTGGAGAGTAGCCTTTTTCGCTTTATTTTGATCTGTAGAATAGCGCTCTGTTGTCCGTGGGCTCCATTTTTAGAACACTAATTATATAATCTTTTGGCAATATTATTGTTTAAAAAAATAAAGTTTAAAGGGTTACTCATAATGTTGTTTCATATCTCATTAACCATATTGTTATCGTCTTACTAGTACATAATAATAATAATAATAATAATAATAATAATAATAATAATAATAATAATAATAATAATAATAATAATAATAAAAAGCTTGATGAGAGTACACATAAGTATCAGTTTCATCCAGGGACGTACCCATGGAAATGATCTACCGGGTTCGGATCCCTAGCTTCAAAATTAGTAACTCAACAAACTATTCTACACTTCCTTTAAACAAAAATATGACTGCTTTAGAAGAGAAATAACTGACGTACACATGTCCAAAATTATTGTCGCATGTCTATAAATATGTTGTTGTAAGAATATAATTTGATAATGAATTCGCCCGGTATTTCTTATAAGGTTAGTATGTGTATAATCGACAAAGACATGTATGTGGCAAATTTCATGTCAAAAGAGCAGTAAATAAGAACAATAAAACGAAAATAAAACTTTCTTGTCCATTTAGCAACATTTTGTTTTACTCATTCTAATTTTCGTATTTATAATTATTTTCCTATGAAATTTACCACAAATATACATTTCCCGATTATACACATAGTATCAGCATTAAAAATACCCTGCAAAATCATTATCAAATTATATTCTTACAAGAAGACAGTTATGCGACAATCATTTTGGACATGAGTGTACCTTAAAAAGATTTCATTTTACACCTCTACACTCTTTCTTTCCTTATAAAAACGATTTAGTTTTCCTACTTTTTTTCTGAGAATATAAATGGCAGTACTTTAAATTTACTTGTCGTTTTTTCGGGTATAGACAAATACGTAATAGTTCAATACCACATAAATGTAGTAACCTTCCCCAAACGTCCGCTCTCTCCCCCCAACACAAATTTCTGGGTGTGCGTTGGTTTCTTTTTAATAAGTGGCGTTGTTAACACACCACCTCAATTTTTAGGTTTATAAAAACAAGTTCTTTAAAGTTATTTAGGAGGATTTACACTCATTCGTATCATATTATGCGGTCAATGAGGTCTATTAAAAAGTGGTTGGACATTTACTTGTATTAAACACCAACAATAGTGAAGATTTTATTAAAAAAAAAAACAGCAAATCTATTCTTAAGGGTTTTTGTGAGTCAAAATGGAAACATGATAGCTCTATTAACAGCGTTGCTAACAGTTATGTTTCAAAAAGACACATATAATCTAAATCAGTTTCTCAACCGGCGTGTCACGACACATTGGCGTGTCACGTACCCTATAGAGTGTTTAGCGAAATTCCAGTATTTAACAATCATGAAGCATTTACTAATGAGTTAAAATCAATTCTGAAACAATGTACCCATCGATAGCTCTAGCGGTTGCAACAATGCTGAGTAGAACGTAGAAGGACTACTTTATAGAAACTTATAGTCTAATATTATTAATAATAAATTAATTACAATTTATAATATTATTAATAAAAAATCAAACAAATGTGTCAAGTTGTCGTGAGCCTTCAGTAAGTGTGTCGTCACTCAAAAAAGGTTGAGAACCACTTATCTAGATAACAAGCGAAGTGAACCGAACTCAAAAGCTCCCGGTGTCTAAAGCTGTGGAATACATCTACTGTTGTTCCTTAGGCCTATAACAATTAAAATTTTAATGCCCATCAATGATGATTCCAGATGATTTCCCCGGGCAAAAATTTCTATTCACAGAGAGTAAAAGTAGTACTGTGAAAATACAGGTAACCTTTGTTAATCAATATCGGAGATTTGTCCCAGGGGGAATTTCTTAGCTCCGGGAGGGAAATTTCGAATTTTACAGTACTGAGAAATAAAGTATCACACACGCACCTGGAGTAAAACTATTAAGACCAGTATGCCCCCCCCCCGGAGCTAAGAAATAGCAATTCTTGGAAAATAATGGTTAAATAGAGCGTGTATGTTGGGTTTTTGCTCTCCTCTCAAATTTATCAAAGTAGACTTAACAGGATTTGACATAACAGGTCTCAATTATTGGTATACTATTCACCCTGCACAAGAACACAAGCAAACCGTCCTACTCGAGAATGTCCTCGAAAAATCACTTGTGTATTTATTGCGCGATGAATTAGCTATTACAGTAGAAAACAGGAAGTCTGGAATGAGCATTTGCTGATCACGTCGCGTAAGAGAGAATAATGATATACGTAAGATACATTGCGGTGTGGTAACGTAAGTACTACAAGAAATAAAATAACAACTAAATTAGCAAGTTTTGCTTAATTTTTATTTACATATCACAAAAATATAGCGTGTACCCACCCTTATGCCCTTCATTACATACCTAATTTAACGTTACTATACGCCTAACTGTCAATATATTAGATGGTTATAGACACTATACTTCCATATACCAAACTCCCTCGTGGCTAAGCGGTTAGCGTACGCGGCTTTGGCGGGGAAGACCTTGGTTCGATTCCCTGAGAGCTCATATAGTTCAGATTCCACATTAAGCTGTAGGCCCACGTCTCTTATAGCTTCGTTGCTGAAAAGGGTCGCTAAGCTACGACTAAATAAGAATTTACACCCACCCATATTATTTTGTTCATCCAATGAAATCTATCAATTGATATGTCTTATCTATGGATAATTCTTGCTCTCGTTAAACAACAACAGTATTGCAGAATTTGTGGCGCGAAAATTGAAATAAAAGTGAAAGTAGATGAGTGTACATACTGTTCTGAAAGGAAAAACGAAAGAAAGTGAAGTAAATCAAAACGATGCAAAGATAGAACAAGAGAAAAATACCAAAGAGGGGACATTTTGAGGGACAGTTGTTGTTTAATTCTGGACATGGGCTTGCTTCGAACAGCCTCCCCTGTTATTTTGCTTGTCGGCACTAATTTTCCCCTTGCCTGATTCCCATCTTCAATCACGCCCGCTGCTCGACCCGAAGGCATTGCAACAGCGGAATCCTATTAACAGATTACACTGGTATTTCCTTCGGGCGCCGGGACGGCAAAGGCTGCTCCGTCTCGACGTCGCCACAGAACTGACGCCAGCCGGCACTGAACAGCGTACAACAAGGATTACTACAGAAAAATGGGAGCATCCGCCTGAAGAAAGCAGTTCCCATATCGTTCCATACACAATGTTTTCTCATGTGTAGGACGTAAAAGGAGTGGGGATGAGGGAGTCCGTGTTAAAAAGAGTGGGTAAAGAGCCTTCACCCCTGCTTTGAAGACGCTATGACAAAAAAAAGTTGAACTTTGCAAAAAAACAAAAAAGAAAACGAAATCTGATTCTAACAAGGTCATATTGCGTACAGTTTTCACGACAGATAAACGCTTCAATGGAGGCACTAAATTGCGTTTTATTTTGTCCTACATTAAAACGTATCTTGCAGCAGAATCTTATACTTCCTTTTTTTTTACCATCATTTGTCTCTCTCGGATTCTCTCTCTCTCTCTTTTAGTCTAGCCTAGCCTGGCTGTGTAATGTGAAACCCGTCTCCCATTCAACAGGTTAAAGCCACCAACGACAAGGACAGCGAAGAACAGCTATATTCGCGGAGACCATCCACATTGCCATTTCAATTCATAAAAGGCGTTCGTTTCCCTTCGACCATTTCAATTCTCCAAGCAGAGAAATTATGGTAGTGGTATATATATATGTATATAAAGAGGAAAATGAGAAGAATATTACATATTTTCCGAACTATCCAACTGAATTTTCCATATTATTGGCAATAAATGCAGAGAAGGATATCTCTTCCATTAGTGTAGCTCATTTATTTTCGGAATCAATTTTCATCTTTGATAACTGTAAAAGCTTTTTTATATGCTTGCTAAGTAATGATTAGCGTTATCGCTTGTTTAAGCATCTTTCCCGGTTCTTACCTTATTATATATTCCAAGTGTCAATGTCCAGTACGAGTTAACGTAATGCGGAGGCATCCTGATTAGTAGGAAGGTTTCGAAATCTTCAGCAATAAATCAACCCAAAAATTAAAAAAAAAACTGTCTGATATGTTTGAAATTATATATTTTAAACAAGACTTTTGTTCGGAACCAAAATTTTAGCTGATTCAATGTGCCAAATTCCTTCATTTCTAAATGTCACGTCAAAATAATAAACCCGATTTCAAAACCCATACCGTCTTTTCAAAATAGGAGGAAGAAAATAGTATTTTGTGGGACCTTGAATAAAAATTTGAGAAAAAGACTCATGAAGTGCTTCGTCTGGAGTATTGTACTGTATGAGTCAGAAACACGGACATTACGCAAAAATGATGAAAAACAACTGGAACAACTGTATAATATCTTAGAATTAGCTGGGTCAAGCGGAAAACGAATGAGAGAATCTTAGAAATGGTGAAGAAGAAAAGAACAATTTTAGATATTACTAAAGAAACAGGTTGGGACATTGGCTAAGAAGGAACTGTATTATGAGGGACGTTTTAGAGGGTGTGGTGGCAGGAAAGAGAGGAAGAGGGCGAAAAAGACTACAATTAATGGACGATATCAAAACAAAGAAATCGTATGTGAAGACGAACATGTTAGCGGAAGACCGTGGAACATGGAAGCTTCTCAGTTGCAACAAGTGACCTGCCACTAACGGCAGAATACCTATGATGATAATAATTTTAAAAAGGTTCTTAACATGCACCAATTGCATTTTATTGTAAATTAAAACTAATGAATTATAAAACAGTATATAAATAAATCAGAGAAAAAGAAAGAAGTTAACCATTCATGCAATACCGCAGAATCAAGCAATAAAATTTAATACAGTGAGACTTACCATGTTTGTATAATATCTTAAAATTATTTGAAACCTGTATTAAGACACTGAAAAAAGCTGACCGTGCAGACAACTTAATATGGCTTGCCATATGATTTAAACAGACTTCAATTTTATCACATAATGCTATCTCTATATATACACAAATAAAATATCCAGTAATTCAACAACAACTCATCAATCATTGAAAGCTTTATATAATATTTATTAGCTAATTTTTAAAAATGCACATTGATAATAAACATACTGCATTATAAAATAGGGAGCTGTTATTTATACAAATGTAATATTCATTAAGTCAGAAATATTCAATTATTCAACACAAGCTTGTATGTATTTATGTATTAGATAACAAATTGTTTTATGTAGTAATTAGTGTATTATACAGGATCACGACCAATTTGTCTTTTTAATTTATGGAAGATTTAAAAGAAACATGTAAATAATAGTAAAATATTAGCCCCCTAATACATTCTCATTACTTTATGAATTTTCGAACTAATGAGAAAATTAAATTTATTTCCCTAATCCCTGCTATTTAGCTTTAATGTCGCCAAAATGATTAATCTCTATAATTTATTTATTTATTTGTTTGTTTACACATATTTCTGGGCATTAACGGTGTAACCAGCAAGAAGTAGGCCCGGTGTAAAATACCTAGGCGAAAAGTACCTTCCAAGAAAAAGCGATTCGTTTGTTAACAAGGGGTATTTCCTACCTAAGCAATATATACCCCCTCCCAAATCCCGATAAATACAAACTAGCGATATATCAGAGGTGGTTTAATGTCAGCACAACACAAAAGTATTATACGGGGGTACTTCCTGCCTAGACATTTTATACCGGGAAAATTTCTTGTCGGTAACACCGGCATCTACGGCCTTGAGTCCAACATGTATGAGGGATAATGTCCCTCGGCGAGCACACTACCCAGGGAAGGGGGAAAGTGAAGTGGAATGAAATCTGTGTTAGATACCATCCCGGCATTTGCCTAGTGTAAATAAAGAAACCAATAAAGGTTTCAAGCAAGGTGGTTTGCCTTAGAAAGCTGTAGCACATTTTCGACTGAGTGTCCCAACCAGGTATCTAATCCAGGATCACTCGCACCTATCTCTATAACGAAAACCATACCTTGCTTATGCTATAAAGCCCAACATACAGGGTGTTTCTACATGACTATAGGAGTTTTAATTGAGTGCATCTTCTATTTCATATTAAACACTATAATGAAGCTTACCTTAAAAGCAAATGTAACTCAGTTTCTTCTACTTTTCAAATGGTATTTCGTTACTCCATCGTATTTCGTTACTCGTCCTCTCTTTGCTAGTTGTAAGATGGTAAAACTTCTGAGCGTAAACACTTCGAAAGGTGTAATTCAGCAATTAGTGTGCAACGTGATTTTCGGTGGAAATATGAATGTGATCCTTCATCAGATAACATCATCTGAAGGTGAAACAAGTAATTTAAGAATACGGGATACCCGTGCAAGAAGAGCTACGGAAAGGTGCATGTATCAGATGAACTAGTGGAACAAGTTAGAGCAAGTTTCGTTGGGAGACGCATGAAATCTTCAAGCACTAGCAACTCGACCACAACTGATCGAAAAGTGTTACGAAAGAGACTGCAACTGAGATCGCACTGTCTGAACGTTACAGGCCCTAAAGCCTAAAGATAATGTAATCCGTGCAAATTTCTTTGAAAAAGTCCTGGACATGCACGATGATGTGTAACTTAGTTATGTAATCTCATTTCATCTTTGTGCATCAGTGAATTCATATATCTATTTGAGGGTTTGAAAATCAACACGAAACAGGGCATCACATGAAGGATTTGCCAAGAATGAGTGTGTTTTGTGCAGTATCTAAAGAACAACTATATGGATTTTTTTTTTTTTTTTTGAAAACATTATCACTGGCATTGCATATATGGACATACTTCAGCAATGGTTCTATCCTCAATTGCACTACGAAAAAAGAAAGGAACATAATATGGCAACAACACGGCCTGCTCCCCCACTTTCACCTTCAAGTACGGAAGTGGTTGAATGCTGATTTTCACCAACAATGGATTCTTCGACATTATGAGGATGACGTGGCTCTTTTGCAACAGCAGCAAAATCTCCCGTCCTCAACCTCTGCGATTTCTTGCTGTGGGGATATGTAAAGGAACGTGTTTTTGTGTTACCCTCCATGCAAACTTCCCTGAATGAGACATGTTAGGTTCTGTGCGGAAAGAAATTGATTACAGACTAGATATAGGTCTTGTAACAAGGGGATCCAATTAGTAACTTATGACAAAATACTGTTTGATTTACTGTTCATTTCAAGGCATGTTTCATTTCTGTATTGAATAAGTAATAGAGGATACACTTAACTAAAACCGCCATATTCATTTAGGAAATCCCTGTTAAAAGTCTTAAATTACTTGTTAAGGACTGGTTCACACTAACTAATAAACGGCCATCAACAAGCCTCTGATCACATATTCCTCAACATGTTACGAACACCTGGGCATGATGGCGAATAACATTCCTTGAGTACGTCTGTGAAGTTGCCCCGCCCACCTAACGAATTTTTCTTTTTCTTATCCACGTCGTTAGTTTATCGTTAGTTTACGTTAGTTTTGCTAAAATTATCGTTAGTTTCGAAAAAATAAAATTTTTATTCGAGAAATAAATGGACAGGCCAACTTCACAGTTCCCCACCCACAAACGAATTTCAAACGTTTTTCATATCGCATCGTTAGTTTACGTTAGTTTTGTTAAAACTATAGTTAGTTTCGCAAAAATAACGATTTTAATGTAGAAATAAAGTTTAAGGCTAACTGTGAATTAGCCCGCCCATAAAGAATTACCATGAATTTCCATCTCACATCGTTAGTTTATCGTTACTTTACGTTAGTTTTACTAAATCTATTGTTAATTATGCAAAATAACGATTTTATTCGAGAAATAAATGGGCAGGACAACTTCACGGTTCCCCACCCACAAACGAATTTTAAATGTTTTTCATATCGCATCGTTAGTTTATCATTAGTTTACGTTAGTTTTGCTAAACCTATCGTTAGTTTCGCAAAAATAACGATTTTATTGTAGAAATAAAGTTTCCCGCCAACTGTGAATTAGCCCGCCCATATTAAATTCTTATAAAATTCCAACTCATATCGTTAGTTTATCGTTAGTTTATCTTAGTTTTGCTAAATTTAACGTTTGCTTTGCAAAAATAAACGATTTTATTAGAGAAATAAATTTTCCCGCCAAATGTAAAGTTAGCCCGCCCATAAAGAATATCATGAATTTCCATCACATCGTTAGTTTATCGTTAGTTTACGTTCGTTTTGCTAAAATTATCGTTAGTTTTGCAAAACTAACGATTTTATTCTAGAAATAAAGTCTCCCGCCAACTGTGAAGTTAGCCTTCTCATAAAGAATTTTCATAAATTTTCACATTACATCGTTAGTTTATCGTTAATTTACGCTTGGTTTGCTAAACCTTTCGCTAGTTTCGCAAAAATAAAATTTTCTTCAAGAAATAATGATCACCGTCATATTTGAAGTTAACCCGCAATTTACAAAACATCCTAAATGTTCACCCCATATCATAAATCTATGTCGGGTTTACTAAAACTATCGTTCGTTTCTTTTAAATGTACTTTTCATTTAAAAAAACGTGCAAGTTATCAGAGATAGTAAAGCATCTTCGACTCTTTATGACAATAACACATGGAGTATACATTTCTGATATCTATATACAACTTTTAGATCTTGCTGCCACCTTGACATTAGCAACTAGTTTTCACAGCCTCTAACATCCATCCAGCTCGTCAAAAGAAATCAGAGTATATTTTTCTCATTAAACACACATCGAAAGGTGCTATAATAATTGAAATAATTAAAATATTTCAGAATGAACATGAAATAAAATTTCTTAAAGCTCACAGATTGAATTACAGTAAATAAAAAAGCAAATAACTTTCCGTAATAAGTAGAACACGTGAAAGTATAAAATGAATTATATTGCGAAATGGATGTACGAGGGAGAATAAGAAATTAGGGTTACAAGGCTGATATTTCTAGAGATTCGTCTATTATAGAGAAATGGGAAGTATGTGGTAATTTTAATGCATGGAGTTGGCAACTGTGCAGAGATTCAGCCACCCATCACCTACGGCATTAGTTGTAGGTTAACACAAAAGTCGACTCGTTTCGAACTAGTCTCGCAAAGAAGTCCGCTCAGTTATTCGATTTTTATGGGCGAGACATGTAACCGCGGCTACTGTAAGCGCAGTGGACGACCCAGCACATCATCAACATATTTCACACCATAGACCACCTTCCCTACAGCCCGCACCTCGCTCCAAGTGATTTCCACCTGTTTCCCCACTTGAGAAAGTACCTAGGAGGCCGACACTTCTAGCACAACTAACGTAAACTAACGATAAACTAACGATGTGATGGAAAAAAGCTTTGAAATTAATTTGTGGATGGGGAACCGTGAAGTAGGAATGACCCATTTATTTCCCGAATAAAATCATTCTTGCGTAATTAACGATAATTTCAGTAAAACTAACATAAACTAACAATATGAGATGGAAAATTATGATAATTCTTTATGGGCGGGAAATAATAATTCTTAACTTTACATTTGGCGGGAACCTTTATTTCTCGAATAAAATTGTTATTTTTGCGAAACAAACGTTAATTTTAGCAAAACTAACGATCAACTAACGATATGAGTTAATTTTTTTGAGAATTTAATATTTGCGGGCTAATTCATATTTGGTGGGAAATTTTATTTCTACAATAGAATCGTTATTTTAGCGAAACTAACGATACTTTTGCAAAACTAACGTAAACCAACGATGTGATAGAAAAAGTTTTGAAATTCATTTGCGGGTGGGGAACCGTGAAATTGGTCTGTCCATTTATTTCTCGAATAAAATCGTTATTCTTGCGTAATTAACGATAGTTTTAGTAAATCTAACGTAAACTAACGATGTGAGATGGAAATTTATGATAATTCTTTATGGGCGGGCTAACTTTACATTTGGCGGGAACCTTTATTTCTCGAATAAAGCCGTTATTTTTTGAAAACAAACGCTAATTTTAACAAAACTAACGTAAACTAACGATAAACTAACGATATATGTTGGAATTTTATTAGAATTGCATATGGGCGGGCTAATTCACAGTTAGCGGGAAACTTTTCTTCTAGAATAAAATCATTATTTTTGCGAAGCTAACGATAGTTTTAGCAAATCTAACGTAAAATAACAATAAACTAACGATGCGATATGAAAAACTTTTGAAATTCGTTTGTGGATGGGGAACCGCCCATTTATTTTTTGAATAAAAATTTTATTTTTTCGAAACTAACGATAATTTTAGCAAAACTAACGTAAACTATCGATGTAGATAAGAAAAAGAAAAATTCGTTAGCTGGGCGGGACAGCTCCACAGACATTCCTTGAGTGAGTAAGCTTCACCCTTAACTGTGGGTTATACAACCCGCCAATCTTATAGCTGTGGTTGGTTGTATAGCATCCAGATATGAAACATAGTTCTTTCTGAGTTAGTAAAAGAAAATTTCTAGTTATGGAGCCTAAAACAAACAAGTTGAGCATTCTGGAAAACGTGACATTTCTTCAAAGTAATTCACTTAATGCTTGATTAGTAATACATACTGAGTGTGGACAAAGTTATGTACATTTATTACATAGTAATAATTAGAAGTAATAAGGCGTAAAAAAGAGAAGAGAAAAGAAGAAAGAAAGATAAACGTGAAGACTTGCACTGTATAACACACTTTCCCTTCCCCTTACTTTATTTGGGCTCGCTCTCTTTCTCTCCCATTCTCTGTTCTTAGAGATTTACGTACCTCTAATTTTCTGGAGACGAGGATATGAAATTCTAGCATTGATCGTTATTATTTCCTTATCTCTGCATGTAATGCAAAACTGTGTCTATAGTCCTCACTACATTCATCTCTTGTCAAACAATCCTCCGCTCGTGCATGTGTATTGAGGAAACATTCATCATTCATTGTTTCTGTATACCAGCTACATTGTTACATTTGGCTTTGAAATATGCAGTAAAGTGTAGTGAACTTATCCGGGTGCATGAATTCCGGGTTTGATTCCCGATTCCAGTTGCAAATATTTTTCATTCTAAATGGTATTTATAATGATATAGAATATAATACAAAGATAACATATATTTACTTTAAAAGCGAATATCACGTTAAAAACAAAGACAGTATAGTTAGAAAAGCTACTGTCAAAACCCACAACACAGCTGTAAGAGGAGAAGTGTGCTTCTGTAGGCGTTTTATTGTACGTATTGTAAGTATTTGTAAGATTCAGTGTGTCTTGCAGCAAGCAGCAACTGAAAATAAAGAGTGAACATGAATAGTACTGAATAAAAAATAAATAAAAGTTTCAACTCTAATCTAGTGTTCACATTGTGATTTTTCCTTTCATTTGTGGATATTTGAATTTGTTAGTTTGGATTCTATGTCCTGAAACCTACAGTGTAGAGTGGAATCCGAACTATAAAAGTCAAATAAACCGAACGAAATCAAACCTAACTCACTTGGACAAAGAGCTGCGAAAAGAAAGCTCAGATTTGCATGCAGAAGTCCGTTTTCAGTAGACGACACACGAAATCACACATGAACTCTCACCACGGCATAATTGCACAAATTAAGATTTGAATTGCTGCATCATCTACTCTAGTTTCCTACTATTTAATAATAAAAAATATTAATAAATAACAATTATCACATAGTGGAAAGACAGTATATACGTATATTCTTGAATCTTATAATCTATTTGAAAAACTGTGTTCAAATTGAAAAGAAATGTAACTCAGAGTGTAACATTTCCCGAATATGAAATTGAGACAATGATACATTGATAATGCATTTTATAAATAATAATTGTTACAATGACATAGTGAGAAAACTTATGTTAATGAAATGTTAATGTTATTTATCCTTTAAATATATGTAAAAGGAAAGTAGGTTTTGAGCTAAAATATGACAACATAATATTATTAATTATGGTGATTTATAAGCAAATGGTGAAAGAAACGGTAGCCCACCCCATGGATTTTGTCTGCTGATAACAACATTTTGTAAGCAACGGGACGTTAAAGTTACGTTGAGTTCCTTTAAGCTTAAAGTTTTAAACAATTTTCAATTCCTGCCAAGAATCGAATTCAAGTTTTATATTTCAAGGTTAGAACTCAAATTATACTAATCTATTCAACTTACATTTAAGCATTTTCACTTTATCTTGCACTTCGTTGTGGGTTATTTTAATATGAACTATCACATCATTTAACACAGAAATATCAATAATGTTTATTCCATTACTTTTGATTTACTCAAGTATAAATGTATCCATTTCATAGTTATTTTCCAAACATTTATGAAATAAAACGTAATGGCACAGAAACATTTTTAACTATTCTCTCCATTTTTGTTTAGAACTGAAGACTAGTATTTTATTTCTAAAGAAATATAATTACATTTAGTTTCAGAAATAAATATTGTGGAAGATAATATGCCGATCATACATCAAATAACTAAAATTCATTTGCTCGACTATAGCAGTTAATGGATTGTAGTGAAGACAGTTTAATTTGGTTTTCAGCCGTAAATGTTTTCTTATATTTTGTTAAGATAAACATTATTTTTATTTTTGTAAAATCCAATTTCATTCTTTTCATTTAAAAAAAAAACTGCAGAAAGTCAAAGTAGCTCTAAAATTGTAATAATATTTTTATTTGAGTTGTTGCTCTACCTGGCCACTGAAAATAAAACTAAGTGAATACCGAAGATTGGAACACAAGTCAAATGAATCAAGTATAGACCTCTTATGCCACTGAACCTTTCGGGTAAGTCTTATATCCTACATAAGACTGATAGCCATGTGTTTGGACTTGAATTGTGAAAGAACATTAACTTTCCTGTTATTTTTAGAGTGTCTTCAGTGAACTGCGAAGAGAAAGATAATACTTTTATCGATTTTGTTAGGAACTGAGATTTTAAAAGCTTTAGAATATTTAATAAATAAAGAAATGCTCGAAAATCATACGCACCGATTTCACTCTTATAATAAGGGACATGTATTTTATTGTGTAAAGGATAATACTTTTCACTTATTAGTTTGTACTGAAGAAGACTTTATTGCTACGAAAAAGAAACTCAGTTCGGTCGAAGCAAGGTTCCATCGCACGCAAGGTGTCTCATTGGACTACTGCGTGACTAGTCTCCCTTCTGAAGTATATTGACAAATGTTAAGTATTGCCAAGGAACAAAACTATACAAGCATGATATACTCTTAGAATTACATATTATATAGCGGAGTATATTTAAAACAGTGGCGTAAATGTGGGGATATGAGAGATAAGTGTCTCTCTTGAAATCTACATTTACATTATATTAAGGCAAAAGTCTTTCTTATTTTTACTGAATAAAAGTTGAAGTAGACACAGCTAGTATTATATATATAATAGTGAAATTCTGAGAGTATTTCTTCAATACACGTGTACGAGCGGAAGACTGACAAAAGAGGGACGTAGCGTGGGAAGATAGACACAGTTTTAGATTACATGCGGAGAAGAGAAATAATAAAGACCAATGCTAGAGCTTTACTGATCTCGTCGCCAACAGAAAATGATAAAATAAAAGAAAAAGAAAAAAGAAGAAAGAAAAATAGATATACCAATCTGTAAGAACAGAACCAGAAGAAGAAGATATGTTTTAGCACGTCTTAACCTACAGCACGTCTTAACCTTTACCTTTCTCCATTCTTTCCTCTTCTCTCTGAGTATTTTTTTCCACTGTTACCTCCCACTTATTACTAGGAAATAAGTTTATATAACTCTTTCGACACTAGGTGTGCGTTACCACTCAAGCATTGAACGAACCGCCTTCAAGAATTATTACGTTTTCCAGGGTGCTCCACTTGCTTCCAACAGGTTTCACAACTAAGAATAACTCCTTTCTAACTGTTGTCTGGATGCTATGCAACCAACCACAGCCAAAACATTTGCGGATTATATAATCCACAGGTTAAGTTGTTGCCCATTCAAATACACTATATTCGTGTAACTACTGAAGGAATTTTGTTCGCCACCACACACACACACATATAAATGCCTCGAATTCTAATGGTCACAAATAGTTAAGTTTACGATTGTCTGGAAGATTATTTTGTAATCGCAAAGCGGTCGAGTACGTACTAAAAAGGAACAGGACGAGTATTGCTGGATTTGACAATTTCCATACATCATAATATTGTATTTTTATACATGTTTAATTCTAGGAGAATCTAAAAGTAGGATTTTTATTGAAAAATGATACATTATTTTAATTTATTTAGCAGAACCATTATTAAATATAATGAAAAACCTGTTTCATGTTTCGCATTATCATATTAGAAGATAATGCAACATGTATAAGAAAAATATTTCTATATAGAGAAAGATAAAAATTTTCTTATGTTAACAGACTTTATTATGCGAAAAGAATGTTCACTTCTGTTATTTGTTATTTCCTTTCCAATTAATATTTTACTGTACATATTCTTTTAATTAATAAAACAAGTAAACCTTAATTTTTTTATTCTTATTCATATTTTAATAACAAATTGTAGTAAAATAAAAATTGTGTTCATTTTCTAGTGGTTTCACTTAACCATAGTTTTCATTCGTCTGAAGATAAAAGGGAAATGACCTAAACGACACTTTCTAACAGATTGTGCACCTTTCAATTCATGTAGGGGTTTAATCTACAATCATCTATATCGTTGGAGCAATGTTAAGCCCTTTGGGGATCCCATGGTACTTTTTGTACCATACGGGATGTTTCATCGTACATTGCGTTATAACTCTCCTATTTGAGCTTTTTCGTCCTTTTTTTTTTTTTTTTGTTTTGTTTTGTTTTTCAAGTTCAGAGGCATTGTAGAAGACCTTACGTATGGTAGAAGACCTTACGTATGGTTTCACACCTTCCTGCGTAGAGACATAGGAGGTGATGACGTCATAATTCTAAAATCTATATTTTTGTGTAACATTTTTTTTGGGGGGGGTATGTAAAGTATTTATTTCGGGCTTATTTTTGCACGTAGAAGATTGAAATTTTGCACAAACATTCAGTCCACCGAGTAGTATTTACCAGATATTTTTCAGATTACTGCGTTAAAACACGGAGAGATCCAGAGGGGCAAAAAGCTGAAAAAGGGGTATTTTTACCAAAAAAATCCCTTTCTTCGCGATTTTCCCGCCTTAGATACTTGATGGAGACAAATGAATGGTACCGCCTGAAAGGCAGTTCTATTCTGAAGAGAATGATGTGCGACACATGGCCCTACGGTAATTAGCGAAGTGTCAAGAAATTTTTATCAAAATATACTTCTGTATAGGGGAATTTTGGACATTTTCGGTATTATTTTTTTGCGGGCTTATTTTTCCACCTAGAAGATTGAAACTGTGCACAAACATTCAGTCCACCGAGTAGTATTTACCAGATTCTTTTTCAGATTTCTGCGTTAAAACAGGGGTTACAGTGGTGCTAAACGTTGAAAAAGGGAATTTTTTTACCAAAAAATCCCTTTCACGGGATTATCACGCCTTAGATACATGATGGGGACAAGTGAATGGTACTGCCTGAAAGACAGTTCTATTCTGAAGAGAATGATGTGCAACACCTGACCTTAGGGTAATTAGGGAAATGTCAGGGAATTTTTATCAAAATATACTTCTGTATAGGGGAATTTTGGACATTTTCGGTATTATTTTTTTGCGGGCTTACTTTTGCACATGGAAAATTGGAATTGTGCATAAACATTCAGCCCACCGAGTAGTATTTACCAGAATGTTTTTTCAGATCTCTGCGTTAAAACAGGGGGTCCAGGGGGGCTAAAAGTTGAAAAAAGGATATTTAGACCCAAAAAATCCCCTTTTTCAGGATTTTTCCGTCTTAGATACATGATGGAGACACATGAGTCATACCGCCTGAAAGGCAGTTCTATTCTGAAGAGAATGATGGGCGAAACATGACCCTAGGGTAATTAGGGATGTCTCAGGAAATTTTTTACCTGAGATCATGGTGTTTACGGTAATATGGACATGATGGGAATTCCTGATAAAATTTCTCCCGCCCTTAGTATTCAAGATAGAAACTTGAAATTTGGCTCACACATTCAGTATACCAAGTAGTATTTACCAGATATTTTTAGCACAGGGCCGCTCCAGAGGGGCCCAAAGTGCGAGAAAAAAAATCCCTCCGAAATTTCCCTTTGACATAATCTTTCCCGCTCCTGGGATATGGTATGAGCATGCAAGTGGTACCATTTGAAAGCCAGCTCTATTCTGAAGAGAATGAGGTATGAAACATGATCCTAGGATAAATAGTGACGATGCAGTAGCTGCTTGACTGAAGGTCTAAAAAATAGTCCAAAAAGCCGGGTACCGGAAAGGGTTAGTAAATAGTGGTGGGCACAAAAAACAGTTTTTCGGTTTCCGGTTTTTACGTAACCGAAACCGGTATTTTGCCGAAACTGGTTTTCGCTTATTCCAGTTTCGATTTTCTTCAAAACCGGATCTGGTTTTATCTAAAAACCGGTTCGTTTTTTTACCGAAACCGATTCAGTTTTTCATCGAAACCGTTTTCAGTTTTTTTAAAACTGGGTCTATTTCTGACCAGAATATGTTTCGTTGTTCTGAGGAAATCGATTTCTTTTCCACAGAAATAGTTTTACGTGTTTTCCAAAACACTTTTGGGGTTTGTTTTCGGTGGAAACTGAACTAGTTTCCTGAGAAAACCGAATCGGTTTTGGAAAAAATCGAAACCGATTTCTGTGAGAAAACCGAAAAGCGCTTTCAGTGAAAATCCGAACCGGTTTTTGGAGAAAACCGAAAAGGGTTTTAGAGAAAACCAAAATGTAGGTTTTTCGGAGTTTTTCTAGAAACCAGCTCTGGTTTTTATAAAAACAGGTTTTGCCCATCCCTAGTAGTAAAATTGTGTCAGCACCGACACTCAAAATCTGTGCCTGTGTGCGTTACTTGTGTATTTCTCGTCCTATATAGATCTGAGCTCTCTCTGACAAAGGACAACACAAATCAAGTTAATTTTATGCTTGCTCCCAGAGTTGGGCAATTGTTCCCTTGGGATTTACTAAGGTCTTTTAAATATATGTCAAGACCTATCACTGCTGCGACCTTATTTGCTTACTTACACGCTATTGTAGATATTAATATAAAGTATTAGTACAATATATTTATATAATGTGCGTAATGTTATTCAATATGTGTAAACAATCACTCTTTTACATGACGTATAATGTGTCGTGTACATTCCTTACGGTGTGAATGCATTTGCGACTGCGCTTGTGCATAAGTCTCTTGTCCTCCTTCACTCTGGAAAAATCCTTCGGACATTCCTGGATTACATCCCTCCATAGTGGGAGGTCGGGTGTAATTATTAAATGTCAATAAACTATTCATAGTATTTTCAGATCTTATAAGAACTATTACTTTTATGACAAATATTTTAAAACTTTTCTTTTCGTTCTTCATATCTAATTGAATTTGGCTTTATTCATGGCACTATATGGTAATACTATGAAACAATTTGAAATAATTAATATTTATTGAGCATGTTACAAGGAAGTCTGTAACTTCTCGTTCTCCAGAATAGCTCCTTTCGTCATGATCCATTAGCCAGTTACAGTTGAGTGCTAATTATTAGGATAGTCCTATGAAGGATAAAGGTAATGATCTGAGAAAACATTTACACGCTATTTACGTATCTAAGTAAAAATGTCAAGGTTAAGAAAGTAGTAATAAAGACACCATTATACAGTATTCAAGAACGTCACTGAGCATAAAATACAAAAACATGGTATTTCAGTTCATTAGACTTCTATGCAATGCATAGAAGTATCGGAAGTCTCATACGGAGAATGGCTGTACCGTCCACCTCTTTCTGTCTGTCGACACGTGGCAGAGATAGCAAGAATTTTACAACATATAATTTTATACAAATTGTAATGCGTGCCTCGATCATCATAGTCTGTAACTGAATTGAGATACTTCTATCGCGGAAAATATTACTGTCATCTCTTCATGACAGAACGGTTCTATTCTAATATCACGTATATTTTTAGATCAGTCATAAATGCATCTCGAAAAACAACTTTTCTTCCCCTTAGGTACGTCTTAGTTTCTCAATCCAATAGTGAACAATGCACCTTAGTAATCCTCCAATTCATGAGACTTGCCGTAAAATAGACGACAATGAGACTATGTATCCTTTGACAATTTATTGCGTCTCGAAATGAAGCGCCTTAATGGGATTTTCAGATTAACAAATTGTTAAAGCATTCATGGTCTCATTATCCTTAGCTCACCGCAATATAGTTTTCGCAACTAACTTTTCGAAAGCTGAGCATTAAGAAATTCAATCATGAAAATTCATCCTAATTTCTGCCCTTCTATCTTTCCATCCTTCTTTCAAATTGTGCTAAGTACATCATAAAAGGCACGTTTAGTTGTTTCGTAGCATATTGTTTTTTACTACGCCCTCATTTTTCACTGAAATAGCAGAAGAAAAGTGGTGCTCGATTTTGAACATCCTCTTAGACAATCTCTAGAATAACGAGGGTCATAGATTTTTTTCTTTAAATACAGTAATTATTACTTTTTCTATCTCTTGGTTTTCATTATCATACTTACTTGTGATATTCAAAGACATGTTAATTTTTATGTCCACGGAAAATAGCAAAATTTTACCAGTGCTATAATCAAAAAGGCACCTGGAGTGACAAAACAATGTACTTGTCAGCAGACAAAACAAGTACACATTTCATCATGATAAATTTGCATCAAACTCCTTGTTGAAAATTAGACTTTAAAAACATCTCTTTTTTTCCCTCATTAAGATATTTATGAAAAATATTTATGAAGAAATGTTATTTGGACTTTCTCAAGATCACGTAAACTTAAAAATACATCATAAAGGCCTTTCAAAGTCAAAATATTTTTAATAAACAAGGACAATATCTAATATAAAAAGACCAGATTTTCAACCAAAAGATCACTCTACATTCGAAGCTTCGAAGTGGCAATGGAGAACTCTAAATAACAATGGTGGCGAGGAGACCTGAAGTGAACAGAGGGAAGAGGGGTCACAGTGTGACTGGAACACTCATACAGGACGGATGATACCTGACTTAAATTGCGTGAGTCCGCAAAAACTGCAATTCTGGGCCATGGCCTATGAACCAGATCAGAAAAACAAGTCAACGGAATGGCGTTATTCAGGTTCGCCACGTAGGCAGAAATTCTGTCGCAATCCATCACTTGTCAAGTTAACCCTCGAGAAGTCGCGCTCAAAAAGTAACGCGAGAAAGTCGCGCACGGTCAAAAGGACCGTACGAACATAATGAGTTGCAAATACCGTTTTAAACATTTCTCTTGTATTAGAAACGTAATTTTGTATATTTTCTGATTAAGAGGGAATAACATTTTTATTATCATAATAAGTTTTACAGTAATAACTATTAGAGGAACCTACAATTAGACAGGTACTGTTTTTTTATTTCTTATTTGGAATAATATTTTTTTCGTTACATATTTCTTTAGATAGATAGCTACGCACTGGTTTTATTGAAAATTCTAAATCTGATGACGATCTTTTGTTTCTGTCAACTCTTTGGTTCGTCTAAAATTAGAAATGCAATAGTAAATTAGTAAAATAAATACTATATAAACATAACACTAAAACAAAGCTTCACAGCGCATTTTACATTCAATTAGAGCTCACTCGTAGCTAAGCGGTTAGCATACACGCCTTTGGCGTGGGACTTCCGGGTTCGATTCCCGGTGGGAGCTCATGTGACTCGGATCCCACGTTAAGCAGTAGGTCCACGTCTTACATAGCTTTGATGCTGAAAGGAGCGCTAAATTGAAATCAAATCAAATTTACATTGAATTATTTTACGGTCCTGTTATTTTGAAACTTCACCTATACAGCACTACATTGAATTATTTTAGGTTATCTTCAAATTTACACTGTTCTACACTTCGTCGTCACTTATTTCGTCCTCCCCTGCCCTGACTACATTCGGGGAATTGCTGGTCATTTCTGGGTTTAAGATCTTCAGACTCGCTCGCAGACTCCTCATTTCGCCTTTCGTGTTCACTCACAAAGCCTCCACGAGATCATCTCGGCTGATTTATCCAAATAGTCCATTCCTAACATTTCCCTCCGTTCTTTTAAGCCGTTCATTTCTAATTTCCTCTTTTTTCACACTTGGTATCAGTTTGTTAACTTTGTCGAACTCTCTTCCGTCCATTAAAATAATATTTATGTTTATAAAGCTTAAAACATCTCCAAAATAAAGGTCACGTGCAGAGCGAAACTCTGAGAAAAAAAAATTACACGATTAGTCGCGCGTGGTGGAAAACACCACAGAATCACTAAACAATCTCTAGTAGTTAAACTAAACAATGGATAACGGAGTGATTGAGTAGGAATGTTCGGGAAGGTAAGGGGGAAGATTAGCTAGACGGAGGAGTCTGTCGGACAAACAGAATGGACACACGATCAAAAATAATTTCCCTGCGGTGCTTTTGACCGCGGCGCGACTACTAGAAGGTTAATGGTCATCATAGCATATTGCATTAAGAAGTGATTTAGTACCATTTCGTCCCATACAGGTGAACTGTGAACGCACTGTACTACCGCATTTTCCTGCAACGACACCTACGTTCAGGTATTCGGAAAACATGCCCTGAACATCTACGCGATGTACTCATCCTTCATGACAACGTGACGGCTAATACGCGTATGTGAACATGTGTGCGGAATCTGCTCGCGCGATGGGAATCGGAAGTACTTGAGCGTTCACTATAATCGCCAAATTTATCACCTTCCTATTTCGACTTTATTCCAAAACTGAAGGAGTCGCTGTGTGGAACACATTTTTGATCACGTGAAGATATTACCACAGCAGTGAGCAGTGAAATCAGAAAATTCACTTATGGTAAGACCATGGCATTCGATACCTTTTACATCGTTGGCAGTGTGTGGTGGGTTCTTTGGAAGACTATTTCGAAAGACTCCCGATACCACTGGTATGTGTTTCTAGGTTTTATGCATAGTTGTATTTATAATTGTAATGGTTTCTAACTTTGTAATTCGAGCTAACATAATGTTATCAAACGTACAATTCGTTATACTCATTTTTCTCGTACTATATCCTGATGTGGGTATGTACGTATGTAGTCCAACTACCTACATGTAATGATTATACATATACTAACCCTCCATTTGCATATTTCAGAATTTCGTGTCTTGATCCCATTTCCGTTATGAAAAAGTTGCCATAACCTTTGTGGTAACCCTCGTATTAAGAATCTTGAAGTTCGAGCAATTATTTGTGCACTCTAAAATGGGACATTTTCCAATTTTCCTATACGCCCACCACGACCATTTTAGAGATAAAAAAGAGGACATTCCCTGGTGAAAGTGGACGACTAATAACCCTAATAGGGATCTGATAGACGGTATAGTAAAAGGTAAGGAAAAACCCGGAAAATACATAGTAAGGCTATATAATTAATGACAATGTTAAAGAGGGAAACCCTTACATTAAAATATTGCTTTCAAAATTACTCGAGCAATTATTGAATACGTGTTAACTGCAATAACTATTCGAGTAATTCGAATATTTTTAACAGTTATTCTAATTCGAGCGATTATTTGAATTGTTGAGGAATCGGAAGGAAAATGCTCAAACGAGGAAAAGATAGATGCAGGTAGTAACAGACGGTGAGAACATACTAAACTTTGCATACACCAGGCTGCAGAAAAAGTAGTAGGTTACCATGAACTCAAAACGGCTAAAGAATGATGGATTACAAAATAGATATTATCAGAAAATGACGGAATGGAAAACATGGAAACAGGTTAATACAGAAGAAGGCGGAGGGAGGAAGTTATACAACGAGTTACAAAGTTGAACAGACAGAACAAGGCAAGAGTTTTACAAAAGAAAATGCGAGGACACAGAAGAATTACAAAGAATTGTAAAATATGACGAAATGTATGAGGAGGTGAAATCTATGGAACTTCAGAGGAAACAATGGGGTATTACGTTGACAATAGAAAATAAAAAATAGGAAGGAAGTCGGTGAGAGAAGTGAAGTCTTAGGAAGATGGAAAGAATATGTTGAGGGGTTATTTGAGAGTAGAGATAGACCATATAGCCTAGATGTTGAAGTAGAAAATGAAGTAGCCAAGGATAAGCTATATCCGAGAATAGGAATGGAAAGGCAACCGGGATAGATAATATACCAATCGAATTCATTAAGAATATGGGAGACAAGGGCAAAAAAAGAATTGTTCCGAATCTACAATGAAATATATGGAACATAAGAGTGGCTAAAAGACTTAATGACGAGGATCATGATTCCGATCGCTAAGAAATTGAACCCAAAGAGATGTGAAATGTTTTAGAACTATTCTCATACCTCATGCAGCAAAAATTTTGCTTCGAATTTTGAACAAAAGGTTGAAAGGAAGAACAAATGAAAAGGTTGAGGAGGAACAGTTCGGATTAAGGAGAGGTAAGGCCACAAGAGATGCAATTCGATTATTAAGGTTGATCGGTGAAAGGTTTATAGAAAAAGAGAAAGAGATGTATGGGGCATTTATTGATCTAGAAAAGCCTTTTGTCCGCGTGAATTGGAAATTACTGTTGGAAGTTCTGAAGAAAGTTGAGTTGGGACAGAAAGACCGATAACTCATAAGAAACCAACAAATAAGTGTTAAAATAGGGGAGAAAATGACAGAGGAATGTGCAACTGGAAGTGGAGTTCGATAGGAGTGCTGTCTGTCGCCTGCATTATTTTCACTATTTCTTCTAGATAGATATTTAAAAAGCCTACAAAATGAAGACAGCATTTCAGTAGAAGGTAGAATGATTAGGTGTATACGGTTTGCAGATGATATGGCGCTTGTTGCAGAATCGCAAAAGAAAATCAATAAGATGCTAGAAAACTTGAGGAAGGGGGTATGAAGAATATGGGATGAAAAATAAATGTTAGAAAGACAAAAGCCATGGGGATTGGAACGAATAATCGGTATCAAATATAGAAGTAGGAGGGAAGCAAATAGAACAGCTGATTAGTTTTCGATACCTGGGTAGTATTATTAGTAATACCAAGTCTGAATATCACTGAATAACAATGGAGACAATGCATTTCTGTTTCAATCCACTCTCGACCTGAGAGTTTATGAACAAAACTTTTGCTACTCGGACTTTACTTTGGAACACATTTAAACACATCTTAATTAATCTAACTATCTTTTTCGGTATTCCAGCCTCTGTGAGAATGTTGTACAATGTTTTCTTCCTAACCGAGTAGTAGGCAAATAATCGATAAACAACTAATGTATCAGGGTATTGTCTTCCCATTTCTTTTCGAGTATTTCTCGAATGGTAAATATCTGGTCCATAGTTGATCGATTTCGCCTTAACCCGCATCGATAATCTCCAATAATTTCATCTACATATGGGGATTGGTCTTGCTAATAAAATGTTTGAGAGAGTTTTATAGAATGTTGACAAAAGAGAAATGCGTCAGTAATTATTAAATCAACTTTATCACCTTTCTCGTGAATTGTAACAATGATTGATTCTTCCCACTCTTGTGGTATTTCCTCTTTGATTCTGATAAGAAGAATGAGTTTGTGTATCTTGTTCCACAATTTTTCTCTCCAGCTAAAATTAACTCATTCTCCTTAGCTGGAATTTCTTGTGCCAGAGATTTGTGTTTCTTTAATCTCTTTAGAGGGATTTCTACTCCTGTTTGGTTAGGCTTTGGGATATACAGTTCTGTCGTATGCATTTCACTTTCTCCAGGCACATTAGTTTTTCGCTGCGTGTTAAATAAATCTTCAAAGAAATCTTTCCATCTATTCAACATGCTATTTGTATCAGTGAGAATTGTTCCGTCTAACTAACTAACTAACTCTATGGCCTATGGAACCCGGAGGTTCAGTGCCGCGTTCACAAAAGCTCTCCACTGACTTCTATCCTTAGCTAATTGGATCCAGTTTCTACTTTGTATTC
Organism: Thermobia domestica; assembly: GCF_964235325.1. Taxonomy (NCBI): domain Eukaryota; kingdom Metazoa; phylum Arthropoda; class Insecta; order Zygentoma; family Lepismatidae; genus Thermobia; species Thermobia domestica. The sequence goes on from NC_137468.1 coordinate 99,335,288, forward strand.
CTATCTCTGCGAGATCCATCTTAATATTATCCTCCCATCTGCGCCTAGGTCTTCCTAATGGTCGTTTTCCTATGGGTCTACCAGTCAAGACTTTGAAAGCGTTTCTACTTTCTTCCATTCTAGCTACATGACCTGCCCACCTAAGCCTCCTAGACTTGACGACCCTAACAATGTTGGGTAAACCGTATAAACTATGTAGTTCCTCGTTATGAAGCTTCCGCCATTCCCCATTCTCGTTCCTCTTGGGTCCGAATATTCTTCTCAGGATCCTGTTCTCAAATACTTTCAGTCTATGTTCTTCCCTCAGAGTAAGCGACCATGTTTCGCAACCATATAGAACAACAGGCATGATTATCGTTTTATATATTTTAAGCTTCAAATTCCTCGACAGAATTCGCGACGACAAGAGATTTTGAACCGAATAGTAACACGAATTCCCTGCTTTTAGTCGACATTTAATTTCTTCGTGAATATGATTTTCGTTTGTTAATATTCCGTCGGCTTTCTTTAATATGTAAGTGCGGGGTTGATAGCCTTTCTTAAATTCGTTAATGCACTTATACATGTCCCGAATAGTTTTACTTTTACACTTATCTTCAAGTTCATTAATTTAAGCTTTCAAGAAAAATCGTGTTTCTTTGTTCTAAAAGTTTTGAAAGTTCCCCGCCTGCTGTCTACGAATTTTTTTGTACTTATATCCTTCGGATTTCGTAGCAATTGTAGTTTTCTTTTTTTCTTCTCTTTAGTACATTCGTCGTTGAACATCGAACGATGGTTTGTTCTTGTGCATTTCCGCGTGCTTCACTTTCTCTTTTGCTGAAATGTTAATTCTATCTCCAATTTCAATCCAAGTTTCCTCAATATTATTGCACTTTGAACCTTCTACAGCTGAGAATCTATTTCACACTTCAATTTAGTATTCCCCTTTTACTTGGCTCTTCACTTATTTTGTTAAATTAAACCTCTCTGTTTTCAGACATTGAATATTTACTTTATTCAACGATAATTTCTCTCTCATTATCTCTGCTACCAGGTAGTGATCAGGGTCACTTTCAGCTTCTCTGAACAACTGAACATCAATTATTGTACACTCTCATCCTCTGTCTGTTAAAACGTGATCAATTTGATTGTGTTTTTCTATCTGGTGACATCCAAGTATATTTATGAACGTCGCGATGACGGAATTTTGTACTCTTTACGATAAGGTTTTTGTATGTTGCAAAGTTCACGAGTCTAACACCATTGTCATTACTTCCCTTATGCAGACTTACGTTCCCTATAATCGGTTTGAAAATATCCTCTTGTCCTAACTTCGCATTGAAAACTCATAATAGAATTTTCATATAGTATCACGGGAGTTGGTTACTTCTTTGTAAAAACTGTCTTTGATATTGTCATCCTTATCTTCTGTTTGGGTATATAAGGTATATTTAAAACAGTAACATCAGACCACCTACCCTTAAGAGTAATAAAAGGTAGTCTATCATTAACCAATTCAACTTGTTTAATTGCTAATATTCGTTTGTGAACGAGAAACCTTATTCCTAGTTGGTGATTTTTATTTCCTTCCCTGTAAAAGAACAAAATTTCCGGACTAAACTGCTCCCTTTCCTTCCCGTCTAACTTACTGAGCTCTTACTAGATTCATACGATATTTATGTAACTCACTTGTTACGGATTTTAACAGGCCTTCCCTACGAAGACTTCTTATATTCTATGTTCCAAATCTCTTGTCCATTTTACTTTGTTGAGTTGGTGCCTCCTCCTCCTTGATCCGCAACCTGCGGATGCGCCATACCATGATGACAAGAATCCACATTAATGGATTCACTATATACGTAGTACAGGGTGGATCATTTATTTACCTAGATACGCCCTTGTAGCTTTCAAACTAGTCTATACATAATATTGAATTTTGTACCATGCAAAATATTAACAGGAAAACATTGGTTGACATACTTTGTGATGCCATTAGGTTAATTGTGTTGCAGACTTAACATAAAATCACATTTTTCAAGTGGCACTCCCTGAGATAATTACACATTTCGAATTTTCACGTAAAATGGAAACTTACAATACCAAACTTGATATGCAATTTTGCAAACTAAGGACGTTGCAGCAACACAAACATCGAAAAACAACCAAATTTTAGAGGTTTCTATAACAGTTATAACGCAACTGAGGCGGATGGGACAACGCGCATCCAAACTACTTTAGTGTCTATTACTATAATCATGATATAGTGAGTCTCAAAGGACTAGGAACAAAATTGCAAGGATCGGATTTTTTTTTTCACTTCGAAGGACTTCACTTCGAAGAGGTTAACAAATAAGTATCGCATCGAATTACGTACGTGGTTTCCAATAGACATGAAGATCATACTGTTGTTTACAGCCAACTTGATATCTCAAACTATTCCGGAGATTGCTAGATTTTGATATATATGGCTTAAAATGGCGTATTTGTGGGAACTTTTAAAATCAATTTTACTTTGCTTCTATAACATTACAACATTGCATTTTGGTAAGTGTAATAACAACAAGTTCTCAGAATTAAATAATTTTAGGCAGTGCTTAAAACTATACCAGTGTTTAGCGTATTTCCATAGTCTTTAGGTTAAGGAAAACGGATGATTGAGCCGAATGAATGACGATGAAAGAGTTGCCGGAATAAGAATGTGGAAAACACGGGAATACCTTAAGAAAACCCATGGGCACGATGCAGTGGCGTAGGGAAGGGGGATCCAGAGGGGCCGCCCCCCCCAAAGAGGTCCGGCAATGTACTTTGGTACTTTGATGTTTGTAATTTTTTAATATATTTTTATGTTTATATATTTTTATGTTTGTAATTTTTCTATATGTGCCTATAACAGCACTTGCCCCCCCCCCAAACACACATCCTGGCTACGCTACTGGCACGATGTTGTCCACCACAAGCTTACTCGGTCGGGGATCAAACCAGACTCCACGCACCATAGGCAAACGCTCTACCAAATAAGCCACCGTGTCCATTTCTATTCATTCGAGATCCACAACATTATGATCATAGTATTAGACTTTGGATGTACACTGTCCCGCCCGTCCCAGTTTGCGTTAGTACTGCTGTAGAGGTCACCAACATTTGGATTTTTGTGATGCTGCATCGTCCTTAGTTGGAAACACTGACTAACGAATGCAATATTGTACGTTTTCATTTAACATGTAGATTTGAAATGTGTAATAATCTCACGTAGTGTTATTTGAAAAAAAATATAACATTATGTTGGGTTGGAAATACTGTTAACCAGGTAGTATCACGGAGTATGCCAAGCAATATTCCTCCGCTGATATTTACATGGTACAAAATTTCACTGTACTTTTTTCTATTAGTTTAAAAGTTACAAGTGCGTGTGAAGATAAATCTTCCATCTTGTATATTTTTGGTACACAGATAGACCTTTACCAGATCTAAATATATACAAAGCTCTTTTTGTTTTGATTTTGTGCTCGTGGGGTCGCATTAAAATGGGTAAAAATATTTTTCGAAAGCGTATCCACGTTCCTCTTCGTTTCTAAGAACGTCTCGCGTGCATGCAACTCCCATTACGTCGTGTTATTGCGGGCTTACATAATAGGAGACGATGAACACCGAGGAATGAAGTAAGATAATTTAATTGACGTTCTGAATTAAGACTTGACAATGACGGTTGCTTACAGCTCAGGTGCGCACTCAGATTTTTTTTTTTTTTTTTTTTTTACTGGGAGGAGGCCAAAGTTTAGGAAAGTCCAATACTACAAGCCATTACATCTATGTAATATCAAACGGGCACTATTTAGCACTCGAAAAGACGGTAAGTAATTATAAAATACTTCCAACTATATTTTCAGAAAAAAAATAGAACTAGATGGTTCTTTTGGGAGAAAGAAAAATGAAAATGAAATGAAATCTTTAAGTTTTACGTCCCACGGTTATGCCGGTTAGGCTAAAGGAGACGGTGATGATGAGAAATGAATGAAATGGTGGAATGAAGAAAGTGGGAGGAAACGGGAGAACCCCGAGAAAACCCACGAGCACGGTGTTTGTCCACCACAAAGTCCAGACGGCGCGAGCTGGGATCGAACCAGGGATCCCAAACACCGGAGGTGAACGCTCTACCACTGAGCCACCACGCCCCCTTTTTTTAGGAGAAAGAGTACAGATGAAATGTAAGATCAAATTTGCATGCTACATCAATCATTTCCCTGTTAAAGAAGTAGAGTTTTATTGATAAAATGTACAAATGTATGTTGAATTAGGAAGTTTTGGGGTATCTGGATCGGATGGACCTCTGGGTGCGCCACTATTACAGCGAGTAGTCAATAAATTAAATCATATGTCAGTGCCCAAAAGCATTTTGACCACTTCCAGACTTTCATCACATAGGCATTGATTATAGAACACTCATTACCTCTGTGAGATTTCCGCCACTCAGCGTAGCTTCAAAGTTATTCACATATATCTTCTTCACATTTTTACGTAGTCGATATACTGTTTTTATCGCCTTCATATCTACAATATATAAAACAGGAAATTAAAGTAGTTTCTGACATGTTTCAACTATCTCGGAATAAACAGTGTTCTGTGTTAATAGCAATGTTGGTATTAAAAGAAAAAGTTTTTTTTTTTTTTTTAAGATAGGGAAAAGCAAACAAATTAAATTAAAACTGTTTTTGGCACTTGTTCAAAAACATGTTTACTTTTGCATGACAAGAATTTTTAATATCAATTCAATCTGATTTTCTTGGTTTACTACTAGCTTCGTACATTCTTTTCCTCTTCTTTCTCATCCAGCCCATTGTGTTTTTTCACAGCAGTTTTCTCCCATTTCGAATGTTATATGAGTAGCTCTTTAAACGAACCACAACCATCTTTTATAGTTCACACAATCTTCGTTGGAGGCGCCACTAGTCTGTGTTCAGATACTTTTTTTTTCTTTATACAGGTCGAAGCTTTGCGTGACCTGGTTCCCACTTTTCCACGTTAGGGACACGCCCTTCCTCACTGACCCCCCTCCTCTTAACACACACCTTTCACTCCCTCCCATCTTTCCTCTTGTACTTTTCTTCTTTGCTTTCATACAATTCTTCTATTTCCCTCGAACACAGGGCGGAGTTTTGAGACTTAATTCGAAAATCGTGTTATCCTAATATAGTGTGAAGTTACGCGTTTTTAAAAGAGGACAGAAATAGTGAGGGGAGAGAATATGTTATTTTTATTCAAACGGTGGTAGACTCCGGAGGTACAAGATTAATAACTTTCTAAAATTTGTAATTGTTTAAGAAACTGCTCAGTATAAACAACAGTAAATGTTACTAATTTTATTATACATATAAGCAAATTGAAGTGTTGAAATCCAGCAGAGGTTGGCACTCCCATTCTTAATGAGTGGGATGAGTGCGACTGACATTATCACACAGGATGAGACCAAACCAATTGTCTATAAAATTGTTTATGTATTCTTTCAAGATCGCAATCGACCACATTTCTCATGTAAGTTTATTTAACTCCTGTACTAATTTTATAATATGGATGCTGTCGAGAAATTTGAAGCTTTGAATATATAAAACGAGGAATCACATCTGTTGTTCTGTATGGTTGTGAAACATGGTCGCTTACTCTGAGGGAAGAACGTAGACTGAAAGCGTTTGAGAACAAAATGCTGAGACTTACATTTGGACCCAGAAGAAACGGAAATGAAGAATGGCGGAAACTTCCTAACGAGGAACTACATAATTTATACCGTTTACAAATATTGCTAGGGTCATCAAGTATAGGAGCCTCAGGTGAACAGTTCATGTAGCCAGCATGGAAAAGTTCATTCTTTCTTTCAAACTTTTAAATGGAAATCTAATCGGAAAACGACCATTAGGAAGACCTAGGCAGATAAGAGGATAGTATTAAGCTGGACTCGCAGAGATAGAAATACAAAGTAGAAACCGAATCCTGTTGGGTAAGGACAGAAGTCAATGGAGAGCTTTTGTGAACGTGGCATTGAATCTCTGGGTTCCATAGGCCATAGAGTTAGTTAGTTTTACTAATTGTATATTATTAATAGAATTTAACGAAAAAATGTTCCGAGAAGAGACTTATACTAATCAATATATTTTGTCAAGATGAACAAAATAATATGAGTGTAAGTTCTGATGCGTAATTTCCAAGAAAAAAAAACATATTTTTGTAAACCTACAAATTGATGCTGTTTGGTAACAGCACCACCTACTACGATCAAATTGATACTGAAATATTCTCTCATCAATCCATCATTCCAATACTACCAAGACCACCCTAGTACACAATTTGGGGTCCCTGGTTCGATCTCAGTTCACACGAAATTAGCTTTGTCGAGGACAATCCATGTGCGTGAGTTTTCACCGAAGTCTTTCATTTTCTCCCACTTTCTTCATTCTACCATTTAATTCACTCTCATTCATCAGCGCCTCTTTCAGGTCATAATCGTGGAACGTAAAACTGAAAGATTTCGAAGGTTGGTTACTCTGCCTTCTATACAAAATTTTAAACAACAAAATCCAAAGCCACAATTATTGGAACTTCTGAAAATATAAAGTTCCTAAGATCAGAAGATGTCCGAAAGTTGGTTTATTTTGCTGTAGTGCATTAAAAACCAATATAATGAAAACCTCATCCATTTCAAGCGTGTGTGACCTCCACAACAAACTTTGTGAATGATCTTCACTGTGTTCAGAAAATCAGTAAATTATTGAAGTGCCAGAATCGATGAATAACGAGTCATTAAAATTATCACTTGTATGTTCATCCTACTGATGTATTTTATCTGTTTTTTTTTCTCTTTGTGAATACTGTAAATGAGTTTCTTCACCTGTAGTATTCATCTCTCCACAAATGTTTGGTATGTATCAAGTATACAGTGAGATAAAGACCAAACTTATGAGTAATCCTTTAATCTCATTTTTTGTGCATTTAAAACACTGTCCAAACATCGGTCATACATCAATCGTTGTATAGGAATGTGGAAGAATAGCGCGCAATAAGAGGAAAGTATTGCAGAACCAGAAAGCTTTACAACGCTGAAAACATGTCCCTCGCAGTTGTAGTGGCTGTGATATGAACAGCCATAAATATCACGTCAGTGCGAGTCATAATCGTAGTATGGGAGTACGTTTTCATTTTTTAAAATCTAATTTTCGGCTGAGAAACCTTAAGAGGTAGAGGGTGAAAACTTACAAACTTTTGTATAATTTTCCTATAAAATTAGAACTTATATATCAAAGATTAATGTAATATATCTGTTTTCTATAAAGTCTGAAAGATAGTGCTCTCAACGGGTCGGGTCGGGTTGAATACCGACCCGACCCGTGACCCGAATTGACCGACCCGACCCGACCCGAGCTGTCCCGATTGACCCGACCCGAATAACCCGACCCGACCCGATCTGTAACCCGACCCGTTTGAGAACACTATGGTCACGACACTGGGTGAACGCCAAAATGCACTCCCATTGGGAATTGAACCCGGACCACGTGTACCGAAGTCTTACACGTTAACCACTAGCTAGATCAAGCGGGGGATTTATATATGCATCTTAATGAATATTTGGCACTTTTGAGGTTTGGTTATTTCTTTTTATAACTGATAGCAGTGTCCTACGTGGGAGAAATTTATTTTTTTCTTGCTTTAGTTCTATGTGACGAAATTTTTATTCAAGGTCAGTGTTCTCACCTGCTCGGACGGCAGGGGGTCTTCTCGGAAGGCAGTAGCAAGAGTCTCTTGGCGGAGAAAAAAGGAAATCGTTTCACTACAATGATAAGGGCTGAGGAAACGGGAGAACACCTGTGATTTTTTCCAACCCTTCAACTTTCATTCCAAAATAGATTCTTATGATTCCGGGATCCGCGCCACTTTGATTTTTCTTTCTCGGTAATTAAAACGTATTTTACAGTATATATAGTTGTAAGTAAGAAGATACATAATATGAATTTTGTAATTTAAAATTTAAAAATACAGTATGATAATTAATTATAAAGTACTAATTTTATTTCATCACTTTCAGCCCAACAAATGAAATTCAAACAATTCGCACCCTGGGTCTTGGTCATCAATACTGCGTCTTATTCTTTGTCTTCCACAGTCAAGTCTTGGTCCTGCATTTCGTAGTCTTGGTGGTCTTTCATGCTATACAAGAGCCAAGAATGCTCGCATCATCGGTATATATGAAGACCAAGTGTGATTTTGATTATGATCTTTCATACTATATGGAAAGCAAGAAAATATGCTCATCGCTACTTCGTGATCACCAAAACAAGGGCAAGAGCAAGATTACTATATACTTCGTCTTGCATATCCAATCTTTATCTTATTCTCTTATCGATGTTCTTGGACTTGGTGAAATAAAAAGAAATATTTAGTTTAAGGTCCCTCGATTCTGCACTGAGGCTAAGGGATGTGGTGACCATGAGAAATAAATGCGATGGTGGAATGAAGAAAGTGGGAGGAAACAAGAAAACCTCGAGAAAACCCACTACACGGCGTTTCTCCACCACAAAGCCCACTTAGTACAAGCTGGGATCGAACCATGGACACCATGCACCAGAGATGAATTGTCTACCACTGAGCTACCGCGGCCCTGCTTGGGCTTGGTCGTCCATATCCAATCTTTCTTTTGGCCTTGCTTAAACAACTTCTAGTTTTGTTCTAAATCCAGACTCCATATTGGCGTAGATATTAATATTACAGTCGATTGGTAAAATCAATCTTCCACATTTAAAAATTAAAGTACACACAAGTACAAAAATAAGCATTTACCATAAAAACACTAGCTGCAAGTGTTCAAAATAGATTTATGGTTTCTATAAAATCAATTGAAAATTGCTATTTTTAATTAGGCAGCTAGTGAAAAACAGCAGCTTTCGACTCCAGCCGAGTTTAAACTCAACCTAAACTCAGTTGACCAAAGTGAACTGACCCGACTGACCCGACCCGACAACCCAACCTGAGTGACCAGACCCGAGCCGACCCGATTGACCCGACCCGAATAGTCCGACCCGACAACCCGACCCGAGCTGACCCGATTGACCCGACCAGACAACCCGACCCGAGTTGACTTGACCCGACCCGTTTGAGAGTACTACTAAAAGATCTTTGATAAGTTATATTCAATGAACTATAGGTACACCGCGCGGTCATTGTGGGGTAATTCCGCATGGTATTCTTATTTACCAGGAACAATAGAAATTTTTTAATAAATATACATTTAGAAGTATATAACAGAGACGGATTTAGAAGGTAAAAACTGCGGGGCAACCAGAACCTAGACTAAGGTAGCTATGTCATGTGTTTACTATAAACTTACAAAAATATATAAACAATAGCTTCAGTTATTTTTCTCATTCACAGAAATGGGAGTTAGGCACCCCCGGCCTCAGACTAGATCCGCCACTGGCATACAAAAAAAAAATTGAAGAATATTTCTGAAAAATGATATCTAGGTACTATTTTATGGAAAATCCATTTTTAAATGCACAAATATCTGTTTATTTTGTCGCAAAATATAGAACAAGCAATTATTGTGTGATGATGATCAATTGGTTGATGCTTACATAATAAAGTCAGGATAGATTGCGTAGAGAGAAGATCGCGCAAGAGAAGGAAAGGATGTGAAGAGCTGTAATGGAAGAAGAATTGACAACTTTGGAAACAGATTCGTCAGTTAAATCCATGTGTCGACAGAAACTGTTCACTGAAAAGTATTTTTCGTGTTCTTCGTACATGGTAAAAAATAGGTGTGTACATTTACCCAAACGTTCGATATAAATTCATACGAAGGTCAATCTGTCAAAATCAAAAGTGATGAGTATATGAGTTAGTTGACTGTCGAAGCTAGAGTTGTACGTAGCTTACCACCAGTCTGGAAAATTCCACCCAATCTAAGGAAGTTCATTATCCCCTACCCAAATAGGATAGATCGCACCATCATGAAGTAGCTGTGATCGTGCAGATATTCATTGAACGCAATAATACTTTAGATCGCGCATGCGTGATAGGTAATATTGTTTGTGAACGCCATACTGGAGAAAGTAATGGTTAAGAAAATATGCGATAATTAAAGTTTTTTCTGTACGTACATTGCAGCCGTAGCTACAAGTGACCAGGGCGCTGAGCCTCACCAGCTACCACCTTCAGCCACCGTCAAACATTAAGTTGTTTGTTCGAATGTAGCCCCTATGCGTGGGGATGAACTCAAGTCAACCTTCTCTACCTTACTAGTTAGCGTTCTGCCTACTGGCCTGGAGTAAAAGTTTGTTTCAATGTGGTTTTAAGAAAACAGTTTTTTCACGTTGTTTATTATTTGGTAGTACAGATTATGGTTATGTTTTAATGGTACAAATATTAAGTAATGTATCGTACAGTGTCATACAAATATTCGCTTTCAGTTCTGTTCCTGAAACATATTTTATATTGTTTTTTCTTTCATTTCCCGTTATTTCTGTAGTGACATAATCGTGCATGATCCAGAGAGCGAGAAATACACGTTTTGAAAAACGACCACCACAAACAGTACAATCACTTTCAACAATGATTGCGGCTCTTTGGATTGTACGCAAGAGCCAAACTACAAACTGATTCATTCTGAACAAAAATGAATGGCTATTTTATGCAAGCTTTTAGAATTGTGTGCGAACTGTCCTTACTTTACCTTATCAAGTTCTGGATATTTATGGACTCAGAGATAGAGAGTTGAGATATCGTAGTGTGCTTTGTTCCAACTAGTCTCACTCAAAATGCATAGTTGAGTCTCGCTAGTAAATTATACTTGACTTCTGTATTTTTAAAAAATCTTTAATGAACTGTGGTTAATTGCATGCTTATTTCATATAAACTACTCTCTTCCATGCTCTTGCATTGAAGAAAATTATACTTTAATCTAATAAACTTTTACTTTCTTGATATAGTATTTGTTTAATGGGAAATTACTTCTGATGTGGTGAATTTCCAGAATGAATGATCACTTTCATACTTTAGTTTCAAGAAACGTAATTGTAACAATAGGTTTGCGTTTCAATACAATGTCAATTTGAAACCTATTGTTATGTTTACAACTGAGGACCTGAATTGAGAAACATCCCAGACTACTTTTTTTCATATTTTTAGTTTCTTTTTATCGCTATGTAGTTTATGAAGATTATTTATGCATGCGTTATAAAATATCAAAATATAACATGTGGACTATCGAGAAATGCTGTTGCATTGTAAATATTTAATACTATATAGGCTGTGGTAAAAACCTTTAGATTTTCAGGATACGCCACTGCCAACAACATGGACAACGATATAAAATGTGTGATCTATGGTCTGTTTGTTCCTTTTCATTTCACCAGTCCCTTCTCATGTTTATGTTTAATAACAAAAATAATTATTTATCCTAATTCGCTCACCCCTACGTGAATCCTAGTACAACTACTTTAACGTAAATATTATCTATGTAATTTAGCATTATATTTCGAATAAAATCCGCCATTACGTTACAAATTTATTGTTCACTCAAACCACTGTTTGCATAATCAAACAACGTGTGCTAACGTGGAAAGAGAGATGCTATGAACATGTTGGAAAAGAAAAAGTAGTTGTTTAATTTTACAAGAGATGTTATTGATACTATTGCCCACAATTAGGTTCTGTGTGTTAAAATAATCCGTCAATTTGTACATCCATGGAATTAGGTGGATGTTTAAAATAATATTTGTAAAGTACTGGTATTTATTTTCCTCCACAGATGTTCCTACAATTTATTTAATAGATTATTCAGCTAGCTACAGATGTTTGTACAAAATTACACAGACATACATTCCACGTAAATCGAAAGCATTACTATATTTTATATGGATCAACAATTATAAGATCAATAACTACAACACTACAATATGTAATTGATGTTTCCATTTTTATTTCATCAAATAACAAAGTCAATAATCTCTTTTATTTTCCATATTCAACCAACATGCAATTTCTTGCATTTATTCCTAACAAACAATTCAACTATTAGCATCAACCAATTTCAGATCATATGCCACAAATGCGAGCCAAAGTAAATGCAACAATGTTTTTGTAAAAGCAGTATTTGGCAACTGTATATAGAATAACAGCCAACGATGCGTTAATTTAAATAACTCTGTATCATGTCGCGTGGTTGATTCAATGACCATCACCTTAACATTTCGCTCGATAGTAATAACAGCCTAATGTAAAAATTTAACACAGTTCACATAACACGGAGCCATTGTGTTGAATTGACAGTCCTTTTCTTACTGTGTAAAAGGTAATTCTTAGGTCAAAACGACGAGATTAGAGGAAGAAAAGTAGTATATTGTAACTTATGGCGGAATACTTGTAATGATCATTATAGTAATAATGTTAGAACGTGTCATCGTCAAACCTGTCAATGAAGATAAAGGAATTTGCGAGGAATGGGACGGATTTCTTTTTCAGCAACTGTATGAACGCCAGCAATAACACATTTTGAGAGAAATATTCAAAACATTGTACTGTACAGTGATACCATGGAATTCAACTTATAGTATGGTGTCACATGTTCTCCCGCTCGATTTGCATGCTAAGTTTAATTTTATTTTTTCAGCATATAGTATTTAGTATGTAAATTTCAAAAATTATGGGTGCCATTTTTTCTTTAATGATTTTGTATTTTTTCCAAGATGGCGTCCAACATGACAGTTTGTTGAAACCAGACTAAACAATGATACCCCAAATGTTTCTATATGGGATCTAATAAAAAATGTAGTTGTTCAGAAGCTATAATGAAAAGACTACAGTAAATGTTGCGGATGAGATAATTAAGACAAGAGAAGACAGACAATTGCTTGCTCGTTTCCTCATTATCACGAAGTTACGACCTGAAATGTTATCAAACATAAAAGATGTGATAGGAAATTACGAGTTTTCAGTTATTCCACAGTCCTTGTTCTCTTCCAATGGTTGTCTTAATATTGCGTCTGACAAGAGTTCTTTCATGTTTACCATAGAAAAGTACACCTCATGTTCAGTTATTAGTGAAGCATCACCATCTCATTATCAAGAATGCTCTTCAGCTACAACGCAGATTAAAAGAGTATGCGTGATTGATGGTATGGCTATAGTGTAGTCTATAAGAAAAAAGACATTAATAAACACTTGTGCAGATCTTGCAAAGGCGATTGTTGGAGTCATTGAAAATATGGTAGTTGGTTACGATGAATCCAGGCCAATTTTTGACAGATACATTAACAATTCATTGAAAGAACAAACTCGCATGAAAAGGCTAGGCCAAATAGTTTCCATAAATTTTTTCATCAAAGATATGTCAAAAATAAAGCTAGTTCCAATGAAAAAATTTGTCACACAATGAGAGAAAAGCTCAATTAATAGGATACCTTGGGAAAGCAGTACTAAATTCTTTTGCAGCTAGTGATTTTAATATTGTGGTTGGCTATGGAACCCAGATATACAGCAATAAGCCAGGTCTTTTCAGCTCTAATTTAACACATACATGAAGAAGATATACTTTGTTACCACTCCACATATGGACATTATTTCTCAGAAATAAATATTGAGAAAGAAGTTGACGTATTTTCACCTGACACAGATGCTTTTATTTTGCTCACGGACTTAGTCTCCAACTGTTCAGTCAAAGGTGATATCTATTTTCTCACTGAGAAAAGAGAGAGGAATAGATAAACTAATGTTCGTGAAAAGTGTATTTTGATTGGTGATGCTAAAGCCAAAGGACTTGCTGGCTTACATGCATTCACGGGAAGAGACTGGGGAGGTAAGTTTTTTGGCATCTCGAAAGAGAAGTGGATTAAAGTTTATCTAAGTCTTCCTAGTGATAATGGTGATATAATGACAGCTTTTCAACGTCTTGGTGAAGATAGCTTTGACCCATTAAGTGGCTTGCAAATATTTGAAAAATTCATCTATAAGACACACATGAAAAGCAGTCACATTTACACTGTCTCAGAGTTAAAATGACACTTATTATGGACTAAAAACCAGGAAGGAGAGAAATTACCACGAACAACGGAAGCTCTGAACCCACATATACTCAGATCGAATATAATTTCTTTCATTGCCAAAGGCTATAAATATCCCAAACCACTTTTATCACCTCTATCTGGAAATGGATGGGGAACTACTAAAGACGGTTCTTTCGCACCTGTGAAGTCACTTCAACAGCCAGCACTGTTAAGTGTCATTGAACTTACCAATGTGGATGTAACATTTCATGCACCAAAGGAAATTGCAGGTACCTTACGAATTCCCCTTGCACATCTCTCTACAAATGCAGTGACTGTTCAAATACCTGTGATTATAGTCGTAAATGCGATTTGAGTGACAGTGAATAGAACAGTAAATCACTGTACAGTATTTCTGCTAATACAACTTCAACAAACTTACTGAAATATATATATATATACGTGAGTGCACATCTTTATGTATGGACTATGGAGTAAAATAATTTTCAGTATTATCTGAAGAGTCAGTATTAGTATTATACTCCAGTATTATAATAGCAGTTATTTCAGTATTATACTCCATCTGCAAATGCATTAACTAAAATATATGATTTTCAGTATTATATCTGCTCATTTTATTCCAATAAACGCATTACTTGACATCCACAATAGAGAAATAAATTAAAATACACCTTTTGACATTGGGCCGCAAAGGACAGATAGATTTCTTTGAACGACCGCCATTTTGAAATTTTCTAACGGATCATTCTCATTTTCACATACACCTAATGTATTGTAAGTATCCATCTTTCGACCAAACTTGCTGCTGATGGGTTTATAACTGTAAAAATTACGATTAAGTTCAAAGGGACATCGTTTTGAAAATTGTTATCCGATCATTCTGGCTAACTTATCGTCCAAGATATTGACACAACCAATTTTTGCACCAAGTTCGGCTTCAATCAGTTAAAAATTACGGCAGTTAGAGAGTTCACAGGAAACGTTATCTAGTATGGTATATATACAAGGTGTCCCAAAAGTAATGGCGAAAAATGAAACCACGAATTTTTAACACCAAAACAAGAAAAAATGTTTATATGTCATATAGTCCAGAAATGGACAGGGGCGGAGCTAGACAGCTTCTAATGTGGGGGAAAAGGAACTTCACATCTACCAGAGGAATAATAAAAGGGGCTAGGAAGGGGGTTCAGAAAGACATAAAAATCATATCGGCTATAGATGTTAAATGTATGTTACATAAGTGCGTCAGAGATTCTCCATACGTCATTTAGAGATTCGCCGAATGTCTGTACGGCAGGGGTAATGAAACAGTGCAGTAAAGATGAAAACCACACAGAAAGAAGTTGTTATCCATGGCACGATTGCACGCACATGTACTATGGGAGTCAAAGGAAAGTCAACTTAATATGGTTGCATAATCTCAGGGAGCAATGGAAAGTGGTATGCCAGATAGAAACTCACTGAAAGAGGGTAGAAATCAGAACAAGTGTAGCTAGTTGTGCCATATAATGAAATAAAAGGCATAATCCGCAGCGACGTACTGTATTTGTAACGTAATGCTAATTGTGAGTTTCGAATGCATTCCATCACTCTCGGTGTGTTGCGTAACTGTTCACACGCATCTTCAACGCGGTTTTGTAAATCGGCAACTTCCTTTCCCTAAGTGTGAAGCTCCTTTTCCCCCGCATTCCAAGCTGTCTAGCTCCGCCCTGTCCAATTCCGGACTATATGTCAATATAAAGGAGGTGGGCGGATAAGAGCCATTTTTCGCCCATCAGACAACTGAAAAATGAAGTGTCCGATTCCGACAAGTTTGCAATGTATTTGTATACTAGAAGATATGTTGCATATGTAAACATAATAGATACGTGATAAAGAAAATAGTAAGTCATAGAAATGAGTGCCCAAAAAGAGTTCGTTTCAGCGTTTTGCGACATTTTGGTAATGTTTGCTGTCTTAGATGGAGGCTTATAGGAAGAAGGAGTCGATGAACCAAAATAAATCTGACTCGTCATAATATAACGCTGTGTAACCTTTGATATGAGTACTAATTGATTTTGGTTCAGTGTGTCCTTCTACCTATTAGAGAACAAAATGTATTGCGCGAGAGTATAGAGCGATGACTACCGTTTATACGCTGTAATGTACGAGTTCAACTGGAGACTCCAGCTCTGATGTTATTTACCGATTGTGACTGAAAATACATACTCAGCATGTCAATAAAATATATAAAGAAAATGTATTGTTTGCGCGGATGTGTGTGTAGGCAGCAAAAATAGAGACAGCACGTTATGGAGTATTGAGAAAGCGTGTCATTTCTGAAAGTGGTATGAGTAAAAGTGCGAGCAGGAAAACCAGTCGCAGAATGGCATGAATTTCTGCAATATATATATCGAAGAATCATACATACCACGCGTCAATGAAGTACCTATGGGAATTCATTGATACGCTATATTGCAATACTAAGATGAAAAACAACGACCAACAATAACTACCTGATGTGTCCGATCCAAGTTAATACATACCCATACCCACAAACACCCCCACCCCCATATATATATATATATATATATATAGCCAATCTTACACTCACGAGGACTTAAGTGACGAAGGTATGTACTATCTGTACATACATCATGACGATGCTTCTGTTCTCCGAGTTCAGTTACGATCACGACACATAAGATTTAAAACCTATAATATTTGGATCAAAACAGAGCAAAGCAACATCGCACACATACAGTGATACTGTCAATGTAAAGTAGACGCACGGCTCGTCAGATGTTGTGCGCATGTTGCTTCCGTACTATGGTTTCTGGCTTACTGGCGCCACAATTCCACCGCAGTTAAGAAACCAAGTCTAGAATATACTCATACACTACAAGATGGCGCCTGCAGGATGGTCCAGTGGCGATTCGGATGACGACAGCAAGCACGATGCCTAATCTGCAAACTAGCTACAAATGTCTCCAGCTGTCTGATTATTATCTATGCTTGATTATTTCCGATGTAATATATTGATCTTATAGTCGTAGTAGACTTCATTCTTCTTATTCTTGCTGTTAGTGTTCTATTTACTATTGCTTTCTCGGATTCCAACTCATGACATTAGTGTTTACGTTCCTTCATTAACACACGACTTACCTCTTTGTTTATTTATTTTTTTTTTTTTTTACCTCTCACTTATAACGCTTTCCGTTAAAATATATTTGTTTTCTTATTTTTATGAGGTATACCATTGAAAACCATGCATTTCACATCTCGGGCCTGATGGGCGAAAAATGGCCCTTATCAGCCCACCTCCTTTTTTTCTTGTTTTGGTGCCAGGAATATTTGGTTTTATTTTTCGCCATTACTTTTGGAACTTTGATTTTGATGTATAATATTGTATTAAGAAATAATACGAATAATGCTGAATCAAAATGTAAATTAATAAAACTAGTTGATACCCCCAAGCCCTTGGCTTGCTGTACGCTATAGGTTAAAACCGTGATTAATTAAAATTTCTAATTGTTTACATTTAACTTCGTTTTTAGTTTGGCCACCAACTAACCTGCAGTTATACAAATATTATTGATCTAGTCTAAGTATGGTTACAGCTTCTTAATGGGAGTATGCTGCATGAGAGGTAACGGTAAAGCTTGTTAAATATTCCACTGTCCTGCAAGTTACCCGTAATGAGTCTATAGTTCATATCCTGTGTTCATGTTGTTTAGTTATTAAATTGTATTGTGCTTGACATGGAATAAATGCTTGTGGATTTTATGTTAAGTAAATAATATCTTATTGAGACTCAATACAACCATTGTTTTAATAATAAGCAGCAAAACACATTCACGTTTTGCATCTTCACTATTTATTTTTAATAAAGCCAGACAGACAACGTAGCGGAAGCGAGATTGTTGACTAATAGAAACTAGCTTTACTCACAGACTGAGATTTTTCTCTTTCATAATAGGGATTAAAAACACAGGGTGACCCAAAAGTAGGTAGACCCCTATACAGTAACACCTAAATTTTAGTTTGAATCCCAATATTTAGCCATATAAATATTGAAAATATGCTCCATCAAGATTGTGTTGTAAACTCGTAATGTGTGTCGTATTCTTCTGGATACGATTGAGGAATGTGACAAACTTCAAGTTCAATTTACGTATTAGGCGTTGTAACTACGTTCTTGTTATATACAGCCTTAGGGACGCTAGCTGCGTTGATCTTTCTGGACTGTTGATAAATGTCAGCACAACTTTAATTTCATTATCCTGTATCCTTGTAGTCTTAAAGTGTCCAGATTTGGGTGCATTCTCATTGTGCGGTGCTAGTTATGGCCTTGCTAAGATATGTCATACTGTTCTATAATCGCACTTTACAGGGGTTTTTTACCCCCTTCATTCCATACGTTGGCCGATATAAGAAAATGTATGTCCTACTTTTGATTCCTTTATTCACTCCAGAAGTCTCAAGCAAATCGGAGTGTGACACTTGAAAAAACTTGCTTGTAAGTTGTTCGACTTCTAGACCATGGATTCCAAAGACCATACTGTATATTATATGCATTACTTTCACACAACAAATACACTCTATTTTCGGAAATAAGCGCCCCTTAAAATTTTGTGTAATTTTGGGAGTTCGTTTATTATGCGGATACAAGCACCTCCTACACGGCCACTACAAAAAATGTATTTAACCACCAAATCAACGACCCGTCATTCACTAGAAAGCCAGTGACTTATAAGAGTTACAGTATCGCCAGGCAGTTATAGGTAATATATCTATCCATTTTGCAAAGATATGCGTGAATTTACATGTATTTATCGTTAATTGTTTTAGAAAGTACAATACTAAGCTTTAAAAAAATGCTAAAGTCTACCAGTACTAATCATTTATCCTACAATGTCCTACATAATTATAAGCACCTCTCACGAATTTCAGCCCTACATTTTAAAAAGAGGGGGAACGCTAACGTTCCAGTAAATATGGTATTCATCATAATTATGCTTTATGAAGTCATCCTAATACATACAACACAACAACATTCCTTTCTTATTGTACAGTTTTGTAGCATATCAACTCATCCGGCCAAAAGTGCATTATAGGTATATTTTTAAATCTGTTATTAAGATTATTAATTTTAAATTTATTGCCCGAAAAGTTTTATACTACTGTTGCTGTTTTGGAGGAAGGATGGTGCTTAAAGAAAATAAAAATGGAATCACAGGAGACACACATACATTGCCATGAAGTAAGAAAGAAGGAAAAAGAATGAGTTAGATAAAAGAAAGAGGGAGAGAGAGAGAGAGAGATAAGAAATAGAGAAATAACTTTCTCTCAAACACTTCCAAATATGGCGGCTAATTTTCGCTTCCCGCCTTTCTTATTTTTTCCTCTTTCTTTCATTTTCTCTTTCTATTTTTCTATAATGGGGTCCTCATGGCTAATGGAGTTTGAAAATGGACACGAAATTCAAGAGGCATGAAGGCGCCTTTTCTTGCTGCTCAACTTTAGTCCTTTTGTGGTGAGTCCAATAGACACTTCGATTCAGTTCCTTCCTTCGTCTCCTCTCCCACGCGATTTTTCTACCCACCTTCGATTTCCACAACACTCTCAAGCTTTAACGCTGTTTTCCTTTCTCACTATTTTCTTCAAAACTTTCCTGAATTTTCCACTAACTCTTCTTTTTTTAACATTTTTTTTCTATTTTTCTTTTATATTTTTTTTCTTGATGTCTTCTAGTTTCATTCATTTTCCGTTGAATCATCAATCATAATATCAAAACAGAGGAACCTACAGCACTTAAACTCTCTTATTTTTCTAGGCCCTTTTCATGTCTGTATCGTGAATTCAACTCTTTCATAGCACTCAATTGCCTTTTTTTTTTTTTTTTTTTTAAGAAAGAAAAATAGTAGTAAGAACTGTCGACAATTTCCACATAATAAAAGAATGCAATTCTGGAATCTTAGAAGTCTATATATTTAGAGCGATTCTTTGTCTCTGTCTAGAGAGCCCTTTCAGCTGGTTTAGTGGATAGCTAGTGTGCTTTTGGTCTCCGTTTCGATTCCTGGTGAGGGCGCATGAAAATGTAATTTGATCATCATTCACTTTCATTAATAATCCGTTTTCTTTAGCCATAACCATGGGATGTTAAACTAAAAAATCATTTCGCCAGTCTTAGAGAGACGATTCCCAAATGACTTATCTCAGAAGCAAAACTTTACAATCTGCGAAAAACAGAGAGGTACAGGTATAAGGTAGTTTAACAGAGTAAATAAGTGTTGAAAGTATATGCATAAACCTATATCCATGTATAGTGTGTCTGGACACTTATTTCTTCCACTATGTCTAGTTTTAAAGAAGCATCCTGCTCTTGTCCTTGGGTTTTGGACTACATATAGAGCAAGTGCGTCCTGAACAACTGGAAGACGATTTATTCTTCCTTTTTTCTTTCTTTTTCTTTCTTTCTTTCTTTCTTTTTTTTTTATATTAACGTTATAAATTGAAATTTGTGTGTGATCGCCGCAACACTACAACGGAGTGTTCATAGGGAGAATTAACGCTATTCTGTAAGCAATTTCACAAGCACGCCATCACCGAAAGATCAACGTGGAAACAATGTGGCCAAAAGGAAAAAATGAAAGGAAATCTTTGAGTTTTGTGTCCCATGGTTATGCCGGTTAGGCTAAAGGAGACGGTGAATGGAAGGGGCACCAAAATCCATCATTAACGTCAAAATACATGACCACATAATTGTGTACAGACATTCTACCATAATTAACACTATACTGTTGAAACTAAATGGAGGTACACCCACTTCCGGATGTAGTGTTATTAACATATCTGTTGTTTTGGTTAATTTTGTTCTTTTCTCTCTCTCTAGTTACCTTGAAGTCTTAAGAGTCATAAACATCGGTATCATCACTATCCATGTCGTAACACAGCTGAATTCTGCGCCAAGTTCTTGCAGATGTTTCGCGGAGATACTCTGGAGTCACGAGAGTGAAGGCGTGTTCCACAGCTGCTCGTAATTCCTGCGTTGTGTGATATTGATTGTTTCTTACTTGTTGCTTTATGAAACCCCACAGAGCAATGTCTGATAGTGTCACATCAGGACTTCTTGAGGACCAGGCAAAGGAAACTGGTGAAGATGCGCTACCTCTTCCAATCCAGCGTCCAGGAAACGTCTGATTCAGGTAATTGCCAAGCAGAAAACAAATGAACATGGATAGCAACGTTACCAGAAATCGACTTCAAACAGTTCATCGTTTTCCCGTGATGCTATCACAAACAAGATCCTTTTCATTTATATATATATATATATATATATATATATATATATATATATATATATATATATATATATATATATTTGATCAATAAATAAAATGCCAGTTTATTAATTTATGAATATCTATTTCGATTCTACGTATCTGTATTGGTGTTAACTACTTTGAGAGATCTTCACATTTTATACAGAGAACTTGATTTTAATTAAATATACAGGGTGACTGTAATTCGATGTATTCCTTGCAAGGGGATATTCTACAAGCACTTTGGAATATTTTCACCTATATGAACCGGGGGTTGCAAATCAATAGTTTCTGAGTAAATTGCACATATTTGATTTCTTTGAAATTTGCCGGCTAACGAAAGGCGCGCGAGAGAGTTTTACTGTGAGGCGCCCATCTCTACATATCGTAGAGCAATGAAATTTTGCATGTGTAATCCTGCATATTTATGTAAGTCATGTGGTAATGTGCAGCTCACAACTTCGCGTTGTTGCTGTGTTATAGGTCCGAACGTGAAGTAAGATATAGTGAAACAAAATCCATTACTTAACCTCAAAAGGCAGCGTATCGCAGATGTACTTGCAACTAGTAAATGACTACGTGGTTAGGAAGGAGTGGAATGAAGAAAGTGTGCGGTCAAGAGAAAACGCGAACTATGACGGATTTCATACCCAGGATCGTGCATCTGTCTGGCCAATATTCGAACAGTGAACGGGTGCGTTGTTTTTCAGGAGGAGGACAACTTTTGTCAGCATGCCACGTTCTGAGATTTCAGAGAACCCCGCAACGTACGCAGCAGTGCGGCATAGTATATCCTGGTAATTCTGGTATCCTTTGCCTGGAAAACAAGTAGTAATATCCAATGCTGACTCCAAATAAAATAATCATCACTTTGGTCGCTCAGAGTTGAACACGGACTTCCTTTTGGTAGTGGTACGTTGGCACGCTGTCACTGCTTTTATTAGATGTTCCCTGGTTTTCTTCACTCTCACTAGGCGAAGGCAGGGATGGTACCTTCTAGAAGGCCAGGCCAATTTCCTTTCCAAATCCTAGACCCACCTAAAAGACTGATGTGACCCCCAAGTTGGAGGTTAAATCCTTCATTGAGTCATTCCCTTGTATAAATAAATAGCAATCGAATACATCGCTCTAATAACTCAAAACAAAATTACGATCATTGTCGTACCAATTGCTACAATGATAACATAGTGTTAATAGCTTTCTACAAAGGTAAAATTTGAACTTTGGATAGTCGTAACAAAATAACACATTTAACATCGTAGCACAAAAAAATGCTTGTAAAAATATAGGAACATGCTGAGAAAAGGTGTCCATCTCCTGGGAAATAACGCATACGTTCTCTGCTCGAATGTTGGCTAGACAGATGTACGACCCTATATATGAAATACGTCACAGTCCGCGTTTTCTCTAAACTACACATTATCTTCATTCTACCTCTTTCCAATGAGGTAGTCATTTCCTAGGGCCAAGTATTTCTGTGATGTTGATAGGCTGCTTTCTGAGGTGCAGTAGTGGATTTTGGACCACTATATATTACTTCACGTTCGAACCTATAACACAGCTACGATGCAGATTTACGAGCTTTACATTGCCACATGACCTACATAGGTATGCAGGATTACATACGTAAAATTTCATCGCTCTACGATATGTGGAAGTGAATCAGGGTGAAACTTTCTCGCCTACCTCTTGTTAACCTTAAATTTCAAAGAAATCACACATGTGTAAATTACTCAGTAACTATTGATTTACGACCCGCGGTTCATACATGTGAAAATGTTCCAAAGTACTTGTAAAATATTCACTTGAAAGGAATGCATCAAATTACCAGTCACCCTGTAGATGAACTGCATAAAATACACTTGGAGAGGTGAAACAAAGCGGAAATGCAAGTTATAATGTCCAAGATATTTAATTGAGCATGTGTAGTATGAGATATCTACAGTTTAGAAATACTGTGACAAGTTTTTAATTTTACTTTCGTGCAACTTTAAAGTTTTGATGCTTTTCTCATACGAGTTATGATATATATGTATATGGACGATTACAATATTCATTAGAATAAAGAAAAATGTTTACAGTGACTAACCAGAACACTATGACCACCTACCTAATATCTGATATGTCCAACTTTTGTTCCCAGGACAGCAGCAATGCACTTTGTCATGAGAGAAATGAGACCTTGATAGGTGGTTGGAGGAGTTTGGAGAGCCATTGCAGCAATTGAAATTGACCACTGTACTCCTCGAACACTGCAGCACAACTCTGCCCTTGTGATAAAGAGCGTTATTCTCCTGAAAGATGCAATTAGAAAGCTGGAAATATGGCCAACTTTGATGAGTGTATGTAATTAGCAATGATCTGCCGATTGACACGAGCCGTTATAGTGTTCTCATCGGGGTCACAGATGACTATGTGAAGGTTCCCCAAATCATAATGGAGTTACCATTGCCCTATCATCATCCTATTATACATGTCTCGAAAACTTGTTCCTCTCAAAGACGACGGATTCTGACCCTACTGTTCCGTTACTGTAAATAGTGTCGGCAAAGCATTGAAGGCAACCTAAAAAATGTAAGAAAATTGTTGCCCAACAGATTGGGGATGTTGTCTCCACCACCAGCTTTATGAAAAGCTGGAAACACGCATAATTAAATTGTATAGTTCTTTCATGAAAATACATGAATACTAAATTCAGGGTGTAGCTTTAACCGAGCTAATATTGTAATTATAAATGAAATAAACAACATACATATTTTTAAAAGATGCAGCAGAATTTGGGTAGGTAAAATAAAATTTTTCGTCTTTAAAATGTAATGGTTTGTAATGTAAAGTCCCTTCAATATGTCAGCTGATTACAATACCTTCAAGTATCGAGGTAGTTCCATGACCTGTCGTCCAACGAAGTTTCTCCGTCAAAATCTTATGCACACTCCCCTCACAAACTCGGCGTTCGTGGTTTTATTCAAAGACTGGTTTTACAAAACCCAACCCCCTTTCTTCTCTTCTCCATAAGAGGTCGCAAACTTCAAATGTTAGCGAACACCCACAATCACGTTGTCATGACGTAAATCGAAAGTTCTAGAAGGTTCAGGACATAAGCCTCCAAAGTTCAGTACTACAAGCGTTACCCTCAATCGACCTCACAGGAGGTGACATCGTCCAATGTGAACTTACCAATACAGCTGATAAAGTCGAAAATAAGGTTATCCACAATAAAATAATGTTTATGTTTGCGGATATAAATAACTTCACTCTGTAGAAATCACTGTCTGGCATATTAGTTAATATCAAAATATTGACTCAACAAAGTAACATAACAATGTATAGCTGACATATGATAAGATGTGTATTGTATAAAAATAGCAAGCAAGGGAAACAAATCAGGACAAGGAATAAGATGTAGACATGTGCAGAGTAAAGGACTTCTGCCATTGCACCTAGTTTAATGAACCAAACAAGTTTTACAAAATGCTTCAAAGAAGATTGAGGCTACATGAGTTCAAATCTCTTGAAAAAAAATTAAAAAAAATGTAAGTGACGCCCACAAGAATCGAACGACGGACTTCCGGGACCATATCTCTAATCATGTAACACTACTATCGATGTTATGAAGGCAGTATCATAGTTTATCGATCAAATATCGTTGTGTCGTTGCTCTGCGGTCCAATGACGATAGACACGTGCAAGTTCCAGTCGTTATCGATCATTCCGTGTGTTTAACATTGGTTGACGTGTGCAACTTCTGCTGGGGAGAGCCATGTGTAACAATGTACGGTGAACTGTGTACTTTATCTACTATTAAAGTAAAAAATCTACTGTTAATTGCGCCATAGTTTGCTTCCTATTCTGTTGTACCAACCTCGACAGTCTGAGACATCCGGTATCATTAATGGGGTGTGAGCGCTCCACATCGTGTGGTTGGATGCTGGCTTCATCGTCCTTTCCCTACCTTCGGAAGACACTAACCACGGCATGTCGCAAACACCCGACAAATTGCACTGCTTCCGAGATGCTCGTTCCGAGCCATCTTGCTCACCATCACGATCTGGCTCTATCAAATGAACTGATTTATCCAGTGGCGAAGCGTACTATGAGGCTCTGAGGCCAGGTATACCATGTTTCCTACCGTATATTATCTTTATCTTTAATTTCTTATAAAATAAAATCAATACTTCAACATTTCGGTTTTCTCGGTACAAAAAACTAGTAGGTTAGAAACACTTCCGTCTGAGCCTCACCAGCTCGCTAGACAGGTTTATGGGCTATGCTGCTCAGAAAGCGAAGCTAGTATCGCTGGGGATTGCACGCATTCTTGGGAAGGTATGAAGGCTCGCCTCTGGGAGTTTAGTTTTAACATTGAAAGCATCTTTCAATACTAATACGTTATTAAATGGTTTATTTAACATAGAGTAAGACATTTCTGTGTACAGTTATGTATTCCTATTAATTATAACTTGTTCTAATTTAGGTATATACTCTCAGGAGTTATTCAAAGTAGCTGTTTTCCTACTGGTCCATAATAGCTTGTAAAATGTAAACCTAATACATTAAACATATGTATAAATTTACCAAGCGCTATCGTACAGGATAAAATAATATTTGTCAGTAATTTTAGTTGAGTTTTCCATTTCATAGAATCAGTGGTGTATTTATGATTTTGTTTCGAGGGGCTTTGCTAACTTTATTCCTGAAAATGTGAAAATTCTGCAATATATATAAAATAATAAAAAATGTGATAAAATTTCGGTGAATGCTTAAGTCCTGAAGCCACCCTCCTAAATATGCCACTGCATAGAATATAATATTAAATATCTTGCGTTGATTCAAATGAAGTTTCTTCTAAGGATTAACATTTCTAGTGAAGTCTTTATCACGCGATTCATTAATTAAATGCTGTATTGCTCTTACTTTAAAGTGGGAGACGCAAGTAATAAACGCTTATCCCAGAAATTTGACACCTAACAGTAAGAATGTACTTCCTTTTCCTCTCCCTCCATTTCCAAATGTGCAGGAAATGAAGACAGCAACTAAGGAGGAAATTCCCCTCATTCCCCCATGCAAATTCCAGACAGAAGAAAATATGAATTCACTTCAAAATATTTGTAGTGGAGCTAAATGGGAATATTAGTTTATCGGGCCTACCCTACTTGTGAGATTACGGTTCGCCACTGGACATAGGCCATGATAGTCTTACCCCATTCTATACACGAGCATCAAACTGACTGACCGAATGAGATCCTTCTGATCATTTGGCAAGCGGTTCTGCTCTGTCCCGTTTCTCACGTCAGTTCAACAACTGTCAAAACGTGGCAGATGGTTATAATGTTTTAGGTAATCAGCACATTAATTGTTTTTATATTTCGAATAGACTTTAAATTTTAATAAATTTGAGTAATATATATTTAATATTTCATATATTTTAAGACTGTATATTTCAAATCAACACTGTCTTTCATTATTAAATCAGAAAATATTCGGAGAGAAAATCTGAAAGAATTTACATTATTATGAGTTTTTCTGCTTTTTCCCATAGCATACAGAAGATATTGTCCTCAGATATTTAAGATGATGTTCTAAATTTAAAATGGAGGAGATTTCTCGTACCTAGATGTGTAGTAGAACGTAGAAGTTTGAATTCGTGAATGAAAATCACTTCCAATTGGTGTTCTCCCTGTTCAATAACATTGCCTCCCGACTGGTTGCATACTATGGGTTATTTTCTGTATATGTACGAGGTTTGTGACATCATACAGATGATCTCGGTGTGTCTATTAGTTGCTTTGGAGAGGCTAATTTTGCATCATCCGTAAATATTTACATTCCAATCGCACCAACCCATTAGCAGATTTAGCCTTACCGATTTATTTCCGAGTTCAATTATATGGTAGTTCGG
This sequence comes from Thermobia domestica, assembly GCF_964235325.1. Classification (NCBI taxonomy): domain Eukaryota; kingdom Metazoa; phylum Arthropoda; class Insecta; order Zygentoma; family Lepismatidae; genus Thermobia; species Thermobia domestica. Next base: position 99,362,509 of record NC_137468.1, read on the forward strand.
AGGGTTATTATACAACGAGGAATTTGGAATAACATGCCTTAAGTTGCTCCAGTTACTTCATTTGCATTCTGACACAATTTTGTGGGCCAGTTCAATAAACGTATGTCTCAAGAAGGTGGTGACGACCAGACGTGGTAACACCATAAACTAAATCACTGTTTGATCAAGAAGAAACACTTCCCATAACTGTTTTTTTTTTTTTTTTTTTTAAAGATCTGATCTGAATTGAAATAATGTGCGTGCTATGCTGTCTGTGGGAGCTCCATCACATAGATCGTTTACGGCATTGTCATAGGAAGATGTCAACAACATCTCTTATCGTAATAAAACATTCTCAGGCCTTTGGAAAACATTTCCAGCAATTAATGTCGAAGAAAGTGCAACATCGTACTGGAAAGTTTATTTTTACTGCAGCTTTACAGTACCTAAATATTTTTTTTATTCTTTAACACTAGAAGGACCAAGCCGCCATTTTGACAGCATCACGTAAAACAATTTGCCGTCTCTGTAAGATTTTTATTATTTTAAAGAGAGGTTTGATATAGCATATAAACATTGTGTGTCTATCTTAAATAAATATATATTTGTGTTGTATACCCCGTCAATTTGACTGCCTCATTTAAAAGTCTTTATTTTGTTGTTGATGTGGACTGTTTTATACGTTGTACGCTATATGGTAATAATAAATGTAATATCTCTGTTGGAAATAATAAATTTTGAAATATTTTACATTATTTCTTCCAACGAGTTTGTTACTTGATATGTGTTTTATTTCTGCTTTTCATTGCTGTAAAGGTAAAATATGATTTTCTTCTTCAATACTTCTTTGAATGATTTTCTTCTTCAATTATGTTCGTATCTCGTTGGTAACATTGTTCTCTGTAGAAATAAAGGTTTTCTTGGAGGTACATATGAATAATTACAAAAGCAACACGAGACCTTATAAAATGTTACGTGCTTTCTAAGATTTGAGTGAAAATGAATTTCGCTTGGAAGAACAACAGGGAGATTGCTTCGATGAAGACAGCAGTAGTAGCGAAAATGCAGTGTCTGAAGCTACTTCTTTGAATAAGAGGAAGGAAACAGATACAGAAATTTCCAAAAGTAATTGATCAAATGTCTTTATAGCGGGTCATGGGACACGTTGAAGTAAAGTGGACAGACAGAACAATGCTGGGCGTACTGCCTCATACGACATCCTTCGCGAGAAATCTGTTTGTTATATTATGCGTTACATCATATTGAAGATGGTGATTTTGGTAGTGCTTTTCGCTTGTTGATAGACGAGACAATGTTGAGAAACATTCTGAAATCCACCGTTATTGAAGCTCAGACAACGTCAAGATTCTCCTTGGCTACTGTCATTGCAGAACACGTTTCATTTGTAGCAATACTGATATTTCGTGTAGCTTCAGATATACCCGTAAAGGAACTATAGAACGTAAGCTGTGGTCCAGTGTTTTACAGAAAGATTATGGAAAGAAAGATATTTCTTGAAATAATGAAGTATCTTCGATTTGATTAAAAGTGCCCTAGCTCTTCAAGGCTGAAAGCAAACAAGCTTGCTTTGGCGTCATCTGCGTAGAACTTATTCATTGAGAATTGTATCAGGCACTATAAAACCCACTACAGTGTTTGTGTGGGTGAACAGTTATTCTCTACTACGATGAGATGCAAATACATATAATACATGACAAACAAGCCTGACAAATTTGGATTCAAATGAGGCTGCTTGCAGTTGCAAAGTCACGGTATGAACTAAAAGGCATTTCCTACCTTGAAAACGGCTAAGAACAACGTCGGGACTAACAGTTATGCGAATATATTGTTCTGAAGACAATGGATACTTTTCTCAACAGAGAACTGAATGTTACTTGCGATAACTTTTCTTACAAGTTAAAAATTAGCCGAATCTTTGAAAAAGAAACAGATGACCTTGATTGGTAATATGCGTCCAAATAGAAGAGAACTTTCCAAAATGTGCTTGAATGAGAAAGAAAAGAATATATTCAATACAAACGTTTATGGATATCAATCAGAAAATCCACTCACAGTACACAAGTGTAAGCGCGAGAAAAGTGTTGCTCTCTGAGTTCAATGCATACAAGTTGAAATAAAAATGTATTGAAAATATAAATTCACCTTCATGTAATAAAAAGTTAGAAATAAAAACAATGATTTTGGTGTATTATACACAGTGTATGTGCTAAAGAAAAATAGTCCACCCAATGTCTGCAGGGCAGGTAGGGTGATAACGTGATTAGTAAAAAAGGATTTCATACGTAGGAATGTAGGTATTATTCCTTTATTTTAATTTTTCATGTCACTGTCCTGTTAGCGAACTTCCGATATTAATATTATATTTAATGTATTGACGGAATTATCACCGTGTATTATATCACGAGAAAAACGTACATAAAACATAAGCTAGTCGATTAAACAGACTAAATTAAAGCTAAAATAAGAGAAATATAAAGAAAAATTATATACTGTACATCTCTTGCAATTAAAGAGCTGTCAACATGACGGCTCGGTACTTCTAGGGAGGTAAAAATTTTGGTCCCTCTAGTGTTAATGTATCTACTTACTTATTTACAATTCCGCTATTTCAAAACTGGGCTCCAAACACAATAAGCATGATAAAGAAACAGTCTTCTTATATTATTTAACATAATTCAAATGTCATAAAGGAAATGGATATGACAGTTAAAACATCAGTGTAAATTAACAAAACATGATGTTATTTTATAAATGAATATTTACATATTAATATACGTAGCTTGATATTTTAATTTCCAATACTACATCTTGAGTTTATTGCTTTCAAAATGTGATATACAGGGTGTTTCAGATAAAACGTCCAGTGCTTATAAATCCGAGACGGCTGAGAATAAAAAGATGAAACAAAAACTGAGATAGGAAAATGTCATAGGGCGCATCACATGGTGTTGTTGTGGTGACCCCCAGGGCCCTCCTTCAAGGGGGCCCAGGGGCCAACTTCAAATTTTCAAATAGGAACATGTATTGAATCATACCTCATTCAATAGTACTTGAAAAACGAAACAACTTTTGTAGGAAACAATTTTCGATCTGGGCCACCGTTTTCAAAATGGCCGCAAAAAGTGTCCTGTATCAGATAAAACGTCCAGTGCTTATAGGCCTAAATCAGAAACGGCTGAGAATAGAGAGATGAAACAAAAACTGAGATAGAAACGATGATAAAGCATATCAAGTGGTGTTGTTGTGGTGACCCTCAGGAAACTCCGTGAAGGGGGCCCAGGTGTCAACTTCAAACTGATACAGGACTTTTTGCGGCCATTTTGAAAACGGTGCCCCAAATTGAAAATTATTTCCTACAAAAGTTGTTTCGTATTTCAAGGACTATTGAATGAGGTATGATTCAATACGTGTTCCCATTTGAAAATTTGAATTTGGCCCCTGGGCCCCCTTGAATGAGGGCTCTGGGGGTCTCCACAACAACACCATGTGATGTGCTTTATGACATTTTCCTATCTCAGTTTTTGTTTCATCTTTTTATTCTCAGCCATTTCGGATTTATAAGCACTGGACGTTTTATCTAATATAGGACCCACTTTTTGCGGCCATTTAAAAACGGTGGCCCAAATCGAAAATTGTTTCCTACAAAAGTTGTTTCGTTTCTCAAGTACTATTGAATGAGGTATAATTCAATACATGTTCCTATTTGAAAATTTGAAGTTGGCCCCTGGGCCCCCTTGAAGGAGGGCCCTGAGGGTCACCACAAGAACACCGTGTGATGCGCCCTATGACATTTTCCTATCTCAGTTTTTGTTTCATCTTTTTATTCTCACAAGTAAGTGACCATATGGTTGTCGCTCAAATCAGATGCAGACATACGCCATCTGATTGAGCATGAAAAGATATGGAGAACACAGAAATTTAAGGTGCTAAGGGCCATAGGGAGCGGAGGGAGGAAAGAGGAAACATTGAATGTCGGCAAAATTGAAGAAAGTCAGGAATGACGGGAAAAGTTAATTTCGTGCAAAAAATGAAAGAAAGTCAACCAAAAGAAAGAAAATAAACATAACAAGGGCATCAAGGACGAAGAAGATCATACTCAGGGTTGCCATCCGGACCGCAGTGTTGCCAGCGCTGCATAACATTGATATGGAAGATATAGCAGTATAGCAATTCATGCACAAGGAAAAATATTAGTAACAAAAGAGACAATTAAAAAGACTCTGTACACGTGCGTAAAAAGGTTTAACGTAGTCGTGTGTGAATATTACACCCGCGTGAATACAAATGGAGGAAAATAGAGAACAGTACGGACCATTTGTAGTTTAATTGCAGTTGACGTGAACATCACGAATGAATGCGTGGTCAACACACAAACATTTCTCGCAGTGAGCACATCGGATGAAAGCAAGCTGGTCATACGCGTCTCTGCAGCATTCCTCTATGAGTCCTTTTTTAAAGCAATATGCGGAAGGTGTTTCGAACTGTCCAGGATGTTCATTGGAGTAGCCACATTTGAAAAACGCAAACGTCACAATCTGCCTTTGGGCAGAACACCGATCATCATCATCATCATGGAACGATGCTCCCAAACACTTTAGTTTCTGTGTTATCATGTGTACCCCCTTCACTTTCATGTCTATATTTGTCCTCCCTCATGTACATTATACACTCATAACTATCGTTAAATCTTTTTACGCACGTGTACAGAGTCTTTTTAATTGTCTTTTGTGTTACTAATATTTTTTCCTTGTGCATGAATTGCTATACTGTGCTATATCTTCCTTATCAATGTTATACAGCGCTGGCAACACTGCGGTCCGGATGGCAACCCTGATTATGATCTTTCTTCGTCCTTGATGCCCTTGTTATGTTTAGTTTCGTTCTTTTGGTTGACTTTCTTTCCCTCTTTGCAAGAAATTAACTTTTCCCGTCATTCCTGATTTTCTTCAATTTTGTCGACAATCAATGTTTCCTCTTTCCTCGCTCCGCTCCCTATGGCCCTTAGCACCTTAAATTTCTGTGTTCTCCATATCTTTTCATGCTCAATCAGATGGCGTATATCTGCATCTGATTTGCGCGACAACCATATGGTCCCTTACTTGTCAGCCGTTTCGGATTTATAAGCACTGACGTTTTATCTGAAACACCCTGTATATGGGTAACCGACAAATTCTTTTAAATGTTGTGTTTCCCACTACATGATAATTTTCACACTCCTTCAATAAAAGAAACTATTCAGTTACATTAAATAATAGGTAGATTTGTAAATGTATATAACATTTCTGATACATCCATATCGTCCTCCTTCGTAGTTACATACTGCTTACCATAGTCACAAGTTTATTTAAAGTCATTACAGTAGTAGCACTACACTGATTATAGAGATGAATACAGGAATCTCTGCTCTGAAACAGTGTAACTAAGTTTTATCTAATCGCTTTGCCTTTTACGAACATCTTTTCTACCTTTAAATTTCCCTCTCGTTGGCAATTGCCGCCCCGATTCTCACTCCATATTTTAGCACTCGTGTTAAAAATATGTAAGATAGTGAATAGGTCAAGTACGACGTATTTCCGCAGGTACTGCCAACACGTTTTGTCTTCGGGAGGTTCCAGATCACTATCAGCTACATATGGAACTTACAACGGTGATATTTTACGTTGATTTATAAATATTACAGTGTGTCCGTAAAGTTGCGCAACCCAAAGTTTGATTGCGTATATCTTTTGATCTAACAATGATAAAGACCTGAGACTTGACAGAAATGTAAGCATATTCTATGTAGATAGTTTTGAGATCATGACCAATGATGGAACTTGCAACGTTTTGTGCAGTAACGAAAGAAATTATCATAAATGTAAAATAAAATAAAAAATGTGCATAATAAAGAAAATCAATATTCAGTTTCGGAAAACTGATTTCCTGTGGGTGAATTCCTGTGTGTGTGTGTGAACAGTATGCATCAACTTTTACCCATTGGTGTGAAAATGTAACAAGGTTGATGTAGTGTTGCAATATAAAATAGCTTGCATAATATTTAATGCAAGTCCGTAAAATAAGTGTTTTTTGACAGTAACGCGGCCCCTAGCAACACTGTTGTCGTAAAATTACTGCAACAGGTGTGTTTTAGGTCAATTAATGATAAGCAATGAGAATTTTCACATAATTGATAACATGAATTTTTATGCAAAACTTTGCGATATAATTACTAATCTATAGTGCAATGTTCTTTACCCAATACAGTGTTGTCTTAACCAGGATAAAATAAATGGAAAGTTCGTTTACAAGTAAAGAGCAAAAAGTCTTAACGAGTAAGATGTCTTAAAGATTTTGAAATATATGTTTAAAATAATGTTTTAAACTGTTCAAAATGTTTAAAACTTGTTTTTTTTTCGTGTGTTTTAAAACATGTTTAAAACATTTTGAACATCTTTTTCATGTTTTAAACACGTTTTGTTCTCTTTCAAAAAAAAAAAAAACTTTTTTTCAACCATGACATTCAGTAGACGAAATGTGCAGCTATACTCTGTGAAGCGCTCGCTTCAGAACTGACGACCCACGAGAGTAAAACTTCTTACTGTACGCCACCGCGCCTAACGTCTTGAATGGATCAAAGATCATTCCACTGATGATTGAAAAAGAGAGGCATGGAATCATAAGCTAAGTTTCCGATTGCATCATGCTGATGGTAAGCCACGAATATGGTGGAAACGTAATCAAGCCATGGATCCAGCGTGCCACGTTGGGACTGTACAAGGTAATGGCGGCTCTGTGATAATACCCTGCGATGTTTGATTTTGGTAATGTTTAGGCTCTTTGGTGGATGTACCACGCAACCCCACTACATCAAAGGATGTGGAACTATTGGGCGACAACTTAGATCCCTTCATGCTTTTATGCCATCCGGTTGGAAGTGGAGTATAACACCAGGACAGCTACTTCTGTTACAAGTCCTAGTTGGTTACTACATGGTTCAAGGAGCATTATACTTAGTTCTCCCTGCTAAAATGTCCAGATTTAAGCCTAATAGAATTCTTATGGGATTTTCTGGGGGAGGAAGTGTGCAAGCGTATCGTTTATCACCGGTGCCCTTAACTGATTTATGGGAAATTCTGGAAAGCAAATGGTAAGATATACCTCCGGACTATTTCCGTAGACTTGTTGAATCTATATCTCAGTGTATGTAGCCATCATCAAGACTGAAGGAGCAACAAATCTTACTACTTAGGTGTGTCTAATTCGGTGTCAGTTCAGTATATAAGAATACTGGAATAGCTTCTTTAGTGACGATCCATCATCCTTCGGTTTCTGCGGTGTGTGTTACAATGATATTGTATATCTATGCGATAAATTACTTCCATTTTGTACCTTGATTTTAGGCAACGGTGCATAAAAGTACACAATCTGTTGAGAAGAAGAAATGAGATAATATGTTGTTGATTCTAGAATATAAAGAAATAATATTTAATCGTCGTAGCTAAAAATCTATGTTGTTTTTAAATGTATAAACTGTACTCCTAGTTACCGCAACAGTAAATAGTTGTTTAAAGGTTGCTATGACGACCAAAAAAGAAGAATATTATTAATAGAGTTGCTAAAAGAATAATAAAAAGGGAATAGAGATATAAGTGACGTACATGATTTGGAGTAATTTAATCGTGTTGACATATTTTAAAATCTACACGAACTGTGGGCTAAGTGTAACGTGTAAAAATTAAGATAGTAATCGTTACAGTGTTTCATCAGAAAATAGGTAGTGGATCTAGCGCTAATGAAGAATGTAATTCCTGAGTTATCATTACGTTCAATACATTGGAGAAGCGTGTTCGTACATCTATCCGGCTGTCAATTGTCAGCTGCCTTATTTTCACATTACAAATAACATGTACGTAACTGTTTATGATCATGTTATTAAAGTGTCACCATAAGAAGACAATAACACAATAGCTACTGTTACTGTACAACATGTTACTTAATTTATTTTTCTATATATAGTGCATATAAAACTAATAATTGAACTGTTCCAGAAGGATAAAAACTACCAATTTTATTATTGTCAAGAAACGACAGAATTCCAGGCACAACAAAAATTCGATTTTCTAGAAAACTACAAATCACTGTTTAGTTCGTCGTAATCAATTGATTTTATCTTTGGACCATAATGTTTTATATGCAGAAATTAAAAGTTTTAGTTTTAATAATGATTCGGCTATATTTTACAAACCACAGGATGTACAGGGTGGTCCGGAAGTGGGGTACCCCCTTTAGTTTCAACAGTATAGTATTAGTTATAGTAGCATGTCTGTACTCAGTTCCCTTGAAGTCTTAAGAGTCTTAATAGTCATAAACATCGGTATGATCACCCCCCTCAATGTCGTAATACAGCTGAATTCTGCGCCAAGTTCTCGCACATGTTTTGCGGAGATACTCTGGAGTCACGAGGGTGAAAGAGTATTCCACAGCTGCTCGTAATTCCTTCGTTGTGTGATATCGATTGTTTCTTACTTGTTGCTTTTTGAAACTCCAGATAGCATTGTTTGGTTTCGTCACATAGGGACTTCTTGGAGGCCAGGCAAAGGGAGCTGGTAAAGATGCACAACCTCTTCCAATCCAGCGGCCAGGAAACGTCTGATTCAAGTAACTGCGCACGTGAACAAATGAACAGCAGAAAACAAATGAACATGGATATCAATTTTGCCAGACAATGCCAAGCAATGTTACCAAATAAATATGGGTAAAACCTAAAACGTCAGAAAACTCCATTAGAGGTACGACCACTTCCGGACCATCCTGTACCTAGGTATTATCGTCTTGTTAGTTCAGTAGGATATATTTTAGTATCAGTTTCACCTTAATAGGCGGCGTAGTTATCCTGCAGCTGGAATTTAGCGTAACAAAAATAGTTGTTCTTGGAAACTAAGTATGGGAATTTACACTCGGCTACAAGGACTAAAGTCATAAGTCATGACAGTATTATTTTTTCTTTCGAATAGTGCATAACAGGACACACCGGAGACACACGTTGGAAAACTTAGACATGCAGGACTACTCACATACAGGGGTGCACCGTATGGTGGGACTACTCGATATTACATGCCATGAGTGAGCATGCCAAAAGTTCAGTAGGTGACAGACAGTGGTTTAGAACGGAAGCCACGAAGAGTGAACAAAGTGCGTATATGAAAGTAGCATTTCTCCGCGGCATGAATGTAAGAAAATGGCACACAGACTTATGGGAAACACTAGATGCGAGTGCCCTACCGTAACGTTTTGCTAACAATCCAGATATTGTGACAGCATTTCGACGCAAGGTAGTTCACGTTAGCGCTTCACGTAAAGCAGATCGTATTCAATGCCTTCTTCATCGCTGGCAACGGACCGTCGATGAACTTCAAGACTACTTTGAAGGTTGCTAAACATCCAGGGTAGCTTGACAGACTTGTACTGTGTACTATTGTAAAATCTGTATAAAGTATGTGACCATTGCTCATACAAGTATAAGCCAATGTTATCCGGTTGCCTGTGCTTTGCTTGTTCCCCAAGAGGGGGTCTTTCATTCAGCCTTCCTCTGGTAATGCCATTCGACGACCCCCAATGTGTTTTTTAACATGCATCTTCGATCTGTCTCTTATGTCCCATTCGAAAAAAAAGGTTGCTATGACTTATGACTCAATTCTCGTATTTAATTTTGTTCAGGGCTCTGAGAATTTTTGATTGCTATACGTCCCATATTTGGATATATTTTTTCCGTTCACGCTACTAGTGTTATACTCTGGAACTTAAGAATCCATTAAAAATGTACTCACTATGTTTGTCTTATTATTGTTTTCACTGTTTCCATTAATCCATTAGTTACACAACTTTTTTGTTACATATATATAGTTATGCAACTTTCACGCAAGTTTACTTAAGCAAAAGGAAAAGACGAGAACAGTGAACGACTGAAATACTTGAAAAATTCTAATGCGGAGAACTGGAAATTCCATAAAGAAACAAAAGACGTCAGGAATTGTATTGGGCTACAATCTCTCCCTATGTTGCCGAACGCATATCCTATTTACCGCTTGCACAACCTTATCTATGCTCTCCGTGGGGAGTCGTCCAAGGGCGGTGACTTCCTTTTTTAACTTTATGGTACGAGCTGGCAAGAAAATTTCTTCTTCAGGCAAGAAAAAAAATGTATATATGGTTAAGAAAAAGAAGAGAGAAAAATGAATAGGAAAAAAATCTTAAAAACCGACAGCTCTGCAAGGAACTGAGACCAAAATCACGCTTGATAGCATGATAGGTGCTGCGTCTGCAAAGCGTCCAGTAGTATATGAAGCATTCTAACCGGCAGAAAACTACCATCCATGAAACCAAGACCCGCGTGTGTGCAGAAAGGCAGCCTATTCTTAGCAAGCAAAGATGGTCATAGGAGGGGGAAATGAGAGGAAAGGACGAAAAAAGTATGAAACGAATACCCATGAGAACTCCCCCTTTTCCCTCCCGCAACCTTTTCCTCTGATAAATGGACTACGATAATGCCTTTGAGAAAGGAACACGCCCAACACCAGAATCCAGAAGTCTTTTGGTCTTCTGATAAGACTTCGGTGTCGTTGACGGTTTGCCTTTTTTACTGGACGGGGAGATTCTTTAGGCACAAATGTCCATCTCCTGGTCGTCAGAGAGAGAATCTCCTCTCTGTCCCCTCTCACTTTTCACACAGACTCCATATAAGAACGTGATTGTAAGAAAAGAGGAGGGGAAGAAAGTCTCCGAAGTGTCAATATGTGGGGGAAATAGCCGGAAGGAAGGATGGCATCTACAAATCGCACACGAAAGTAATTCTCCCCTGTCACTATTCGAACAAGCAGAAGTGCATATACGAACTACAAACTTTTCAACAAGCCACAATAAGTCATGACAATGAGTGAAAGAAATTTGTTTGCAATATTATTATTTGTGGCATAGAGTAAGAGTACGATGTTTGAAATGGAAGATTCATAGTGTAGTTTTCATTTCAGGCGACAGTGGTGTTGAACGTTAAGATATTAGAATCACTACCGATTCATGCCTTTACTTCCTTTACAGAAAATCATATATTTGGCTAGTAAAATGAAAATTCATGTCAGTCATATGATTGAAGTTTCATTTATAAAATAGAAATAGTGTATAAAATAAAAAAAACTGCATTATGGCGTTTGAAGCTGGCGCTCCGATTTGCCACTAAAGCTCTCAACAACTGAGAGAGCTGCGTTTTGTCACCCATCTGTACACATTGTTAGTCTATCTGCCACCTGCTCGCACTACCACCTTCTGTTTAGCCACATGGCAACGTCGTGTTACAGTCTTCGTTTCATTCGCTTAGACCACACGCCATAAAATTTGACCCACGCTTTAGTTTCTTGAAAGTACCTTCAGATTCTACACTGTCCTGGGTGTTTTACTTTAGTCCTCGAGAAATCTGGTAGTCCCAGATATACCTACATAGACTGAATATAAATAATAAAAAAACTTCCTATTAGTTGATTGATTTTAATCTAACAAGTTTACTATTGAACAATAGAATTACAACTTTATTACAGAATGAATAGTTGATATGGTGCCGTGTGAAAAAACTCAACATAGCCCACCAGTTTTCTTTTGCAGTCTTATGGGAACATCCTTGATTGACTTCAGCAACTATATCTATCAGAATATGCTGAATGCATTCCTCCAATTAATCCAAACTTCTTGGCTTGTTCGACGAACTACTTTCTTTATCCACACCCTTAAGAAAGAGTCACATGGGGTGAGGTGGTTGCCATATTTCCTGAATAGCTTATACAGTACATTCTCCTCTTGTGTAAATATGCAGAGATGACCGTTTCTGCATCTTCCACAGATTCTGCACTAAAATGAGTTTGCAATGCAGTTGTTGATGGTTTCATCTTCAATTGAAACATTAGAATTCCGTGAAAGTTGACTCACACTGAGAAAAAAAAATGTATGTGGCGTACGTAAAATCGTATGTTATATTTGCAAATCTTGTAGTTTCTGGACTTAACGTACAGCAAACGTATAACTGAAAACGCATGTTCTATAATACTTTCTGTATTAGTGTTCCATCCGTACGTACTTTCCGTATGAAACAATATAGGCGGTCAGGATCTTACATACAAATGAACGTATAACATATAGCTGACGAACGTAGCATACATATATATATATATATATATATATGTAATGTAAGGAAGACAGATATCAGACATCCTGCAATGACATAATGTAACATCTAAGGGCAGTGCGTATGTAGCATACGGATAACGTATGCTCCGTACTGATTTCTGTAGTAAGCAAGAGGACTTCGTATACTTGTACAATATACCGGTGTCCGGAGAACGGATTTTCTTCAGTGAACCGTTTTTGCATCTGGACAACAAACCACAACTCATCGTAACGGCATGTGATCATTCTGGGTGTTGCTCATTCTGGACTGCTGTTATGATAAGATCAGAAAAACGAAGTTAGCAATACAATTATACCATTTTAAGGGTCACATTTGTTTTGTTTCATGCAAATGCTGTGATTTTTGTAAAAAAAAAAAAAAGATAACAGGAAAGTTTTTTTTTACCAATCCCGTTTTTATTTGATTGAATTCAATTTAAAATAACAATCAATAGGATAAACTGATTTTTAGGACTAGTAAGTTCCACTAGACTAGTTTTTTAAGACTAGTAATAACAATACAAACTTTCTCCATTAACTTTCAACAAATCTTAATTAAAAGTACCGACATCAATTATTTCTTTCAATAGATTAGTAAGTTAAAATCCGTAATTCGGACAACAGCTCGAGGATGCAAAGATCTCAATTTGACCAAATTTGAAACATTGGTAGGCATGATGCATTATAGTATCCAAACATTTGGTACATGAGCTTTTGACAATCGGATCTGAGGTTTGGAGTCAATCGGAAGTTCAAACCTTAAATTTAATTATCAATAACTTGTGAATCAAAACGTCACCACATTATAAGATTTCATATGCGTACTTTGATCGTGAAGTTCTATCACCGTGTCAATTTTACTTTATTTATATTCGTCAACATTTCTGGACATTATTTTCATCTACGGCCTTAAGCCCGCCACATATGAGGGATGATGTCCGTCGGTGAGCACACTATCTCTGGAAGGGGAGAAAGAAGAAAGGAATTAGGAAGGAAGGAAGAGGCCTTGAACTTGTATGTTATGTATCATTCCGGAATTTGCCTGGTATAAACGAGGAAAACCTAGGAAAAACCTCACTCAGGATTACTAGTCTGAGAGAACGGTTATACCTTTCCGACCGATTGTCCCCACGACCAACTTTCGTCAAGACCGTATGAGATTCATCAATATCGTTTTCATGAAATTTCTTCAATTCCTCAAGTAAAAACTCAAATTTGATTACCAATAAACTGACAATCAAATGTCTGCACACCGTAATGTTTCATATGTGTATTAAGCTCACTGAGATGTATCACAATGCCAAGTCTAACTTTGATATTCAATAACTCGCGAGCTAAATGTTTGCGAATCCTAACATTTCACCTTTCTCCTAAACTCTTCAAGTTGAACCACCATACCAAATTTGGTAAAAATATGAAGAGTTTTATTGATCACGTACAAGATACAAATATACTATTCTTGTAATTATTTTTTAAGAAAAAAATGGACGATAAAAATTACAAATGTCAATAGTACCAGAAGTACTATAACATGCAAACTTTCTAGTGATATTCAGTTTACAACAAATGCAATTCGTAGTTCTGGAAGCAATACTCAATGTTTTTCTAGTTCTTGCTTGATAGCTGACAACGCCATTCACCAATATTTCACTTCATCTTTAGCTCTGTACTACTAAAAGTATAAATCCTACCATGATTTATTAGACTTCCAAATTATTATATTTAATAGTGTTAGAAGTCTTATAAAACGACTTTATCCATCTGCTTGTCGATAAGTATAATGACAACAGAAGACGCTTACCTCTGGTGTGTGGGGTCCCTGGTTCGATCCCTGAAAGATTCCATTTCATTTGAAAACAGTAAGAGATAGGGACTTTTAAAAAAAATATGGATTAAGTGGCCCAAGAATAGATTATCTTTTAGTCTTTATTTCTCTAATTAAACAGGAATAATAGAAGTCCTCTGTTTTAATATTGATCCACTAGTGACAAAACTAACGGAGGATGACGTTTCATATTCATTTTAAAAATGTAAATTTGGTGCCACAAGAATAGATTCCGTTTCACCCGTATTCCTCTACTAGTTGAAATGACGGTTCTTCGCACGGGGAGATTACTTTTATTTAAAGATTTGAACACGTTCTCCCCTCAGGATACACATTTGAATGAAAATATAGTTATAAAAATCATACTTGGGCATAAATGCTTGAACCTATTTAGGATAGACTGTTTAATCAAAGTGGCATAATAAGAATTCTTTTTATGGTAGGTATTAACTAAATTCCAAAATTAATTTCAAAACGGGTCAGCCGTTTTCACGTGATGCGGTCATAAACAATGAATTACATTGATTTTAAACATTTAATTTTTCACCTATTCTAAGTCTCATACCAATGGTTTCTGAAATTATACTTCGAAGGTGTGACTGTTCATTTCAGTGAGCCCAAAAAACTATGGATTGAACACTAATAAAGGTCATTTGTATCATTTTTACATGTCATCCCTTTCCACCTTCACCCTTCAAACTTTGTCACTCCATACCAATGGCAGAGCTCCTTCGTGGCTAAGCGGTTAGCGTTCGCGCCTTTGGCGTGGGAGACCCGTTGTTCGATTCCCGGCGGGAGCTCATGTGGTTCGGATTCCACGTTAATCAGTAGGTCCACGTCTCATATAGCCTCGCTGCTGAACGGGACGTTAAACTTAAAATCAACTCAACTCCATACCAATGGGGCTGAACTCAGACTTAAACGACATCGGGTAGTCACTGTTCATCTCAGAGATCCCGAAAACTATGTATTGGACACTATATATATATATATATATATATATATATATATATATATATATATATATATATATTTTAAATTTTACGTGTTCACTCCCAGCCCCTCACACCTTCTAACCTTCATACTGAATGGGGATGAACTTACTTAAAAGGCATCTTGATTGTCACTATTCATCTCAGCATCCCCTTAAACTATAGATTGGATACTAACACCAGTCGTTTTCAGTTATTTTGATAAATCACTCCTTCTCTCCCTAGGGATGCTATGAGTGCCTCGGGAAAACTAATGTGACAGAAACCTAAGTTAGACAATGAGCCCCTCATGTACCAAAAATCACCAAAATTGATGCAGCGATCCATGTGGAAATGGCCACCAAACATCGTTAAATTTATTTTTATTTATATACATTAAAGTGTTCGAGGTGTACCATTTTGGATTTCAATATCGGATTCTCATAGAGGAAAAATGATTACAACATAATTGCCTAGGAATAGATTCAATGTCCTAAGAATAGGTTCTGTTTTCTGATAACGATTCAATGTTCTAAGAACACATTCTGTTTATAGATAACGATTCAATGTCCTAAGAATAGGTTCTGTTTGCTGATAAGGATTCTATGTCCTAAAAAATGTTCTGTTTACTAATAAGGATTCAATGTCCTGAGAATAGGTTTTCTGATAACGATTCAATGTCATATCCTAAAAACAGGTTTTGTTTACTGATGAAGATTCAATGTCATATCCTAAGAACACGTTTTGTTTACTGATAAAGATTTAATGTCATATCCTAAGAACAGGTTTTGTTTACTGATAAGGAATCATTGTCCTAAGAATAGGTTCTATTTTCTGATAAGGATTCAGTGTCCTACGAATAAGTTCTGTTCACTGAGAAAGACTCAATGTTCTAAGAATAGGTTATGTTTCTCGATGAAGATTTAATGTCTTAAAAATAGGTTATTTTTTCTGATCAATCGAGACGGGGACACATAGCCCCGATGATGACGTCCCCATTAACCCCCTACTCATTCATTATTTTTTCTGATATTCAATGTCGTAGGAATAGGTTCTGTTTTCTGATAAGGATTCAATGTCCTAAAAACACATTCTGTTTACTGATAAGGATTCAATGTCCTAAGAATAGGTTTTCTGATAACGATTCAATGTCATATCCCAAAAACAGGTTTTGTTTACTGATAAAGATTCAATGTCATATCCTAAGAACAGGTTTCGCTTACTGACAAGGATTTAATGTCCTAAGAATAGATTCTGTTTTTTGATAACGATTCCATGTCATATCCTAAGAACAGGTTTTCTTTACTGATAAAGATTCAATGTCATATCCTAAGAACAGGTTCTGTTTACTGATAAAGATTCAATGTCATATCCTAAGAACAGGTTCTGTTTACTGATAAAGATTCAATGTCATATCCTAAGAACAGGTTCTGTTTACTGATAAGGATTTAATGTTCTAAGAATAGATTCTGTTTTTTGATAACGATTCCATGTCATATCCTAAGAACAGGTTTTCTTTACTGATAACGATTCCATGTCATATCCTAAGAACAGGTTCTGTTTACTGATAACGATTCCATGTCATATCCTAAGAACAGGTTCTGTTTACTGATAAAGATTCAATGTCATATCCTAAGAATAGGTTTTCTTTACTGATAAAGATTCAATGTCATATCCTAAGAACAGGTTCTGTTTACTGATAAAGATTCAATGTCATATCCTAAGAACAGGTTCTGTTTACTGATAAAGATTCAATGTCATATCCTAAGAACAAGTTTTGTTCACTGATAAAGATTCAATATGTCATATCCTAAGAATAGGTTTTGTTCACTGATAAAGATTCAATGTCATGTCCTGAGAACAGATTCTGTTTAGTGATAATGGTCCAATTTCATATCCTAAGAACAGGTTTTGTTTACTGATAAGGATTTCATGTTCTAAGAATAGGTTCTGTTTTCTGATGGGAATTCAGTGTTCTAAGAATAGCTTATGTTTTCTGATAAGGATTTAATGTCTTAAGAATAAGTCCCATTTCTATCCTACTAGCTATCTATATATATAAAAGAGAACGTACAAAATCCTTTGTCCGCTCATCACGCTAATACGGCTGAACCAATTTCTTTCATTTTTGGGGGGTTATTAGGATTTGGACCCTAGATGGTTTTTATCATATCACTTTAATTTTTAATTACCAGTGTCTTGAGATAATTGACCATTCAAGTGTCCATAACGTACAAATCCTTTGTTATTAGTTCATCATAGGTAAAAATAAACGTATTTATATGCAACCCGCATGACCGTGTCACTCGGCGGGTTAACATAAATGACAGGCGATATACAGCGGAAAATAGCTTGAATCTTCTGTTTAAAATTTTTTAATTGATTTGCTTATTTTTACAGACACTTTTACAATATGCCAGCACCGGGATGACCGCAGCGAAGCGGGGCGGGTTAACATAAATGACAGGCGATATAATGTTAAGATTTACTGCAATCTTCTATGGTTTTTATCATATCACTTGAAAGCGAAAAAGTAAAAATTATCTAAGTAACAAAGTTTATTGCGTTCCGGGGTGACCGCAGCGAAGCGGGGTGAACGCTGCTAGTTGAGAACTAAAGTAGATTGAGAACGAAAGATTAGCACTTCCAGTTTCATAATGGATTCTTACAGGCTGAATGTCTACTGTAGCTTCACAATGTAAAACAAAATCAACTTCAGTACTCAAGATTTCTTTATAATAGATTATAATCTTAATATTAAAATAATTATTAAGCAAAGAAACACTAAATTAATAAAATTATTGTAAAAGTAATCATAATACTACTTGTTCCATTCGAGATGGAAGGATTGTGTAAGTATTTTTTTCTGGTACTGCAGGTGGTATCTCAATCTTAATATGAGGTAGCGAGCTTTGGTACTGCAACTTCAATCTAGTTTCCATATCATGGGCTGGACGTTGTCGGGTTGTGATCATCTCACGAAACTAGGCACCTTGCAATATCAGGATGCCTCCTAGTACCAAAATGGGGGTTGTCTTGCCTTAAAACGCTCTGATGCCGATATTAAAGATGCTAGTAAATTCTCATTCATCTCAGCAGCCTCGAGGGAAGTTATCTCCACCACTAGCTTAACTGAGATAAACTTTTGTCTATCGCTGTTGATCTGAGAGTAAAGGAACCTCTCCTTCTACATGGGAGTGGAGAAGTGTGACTAACTTTCGAAGTAATGTAGGGTCACTGCACTCAACAGAGTTAGAAATCAGTTAACGCATACGACACTCACATAATATAAAGAATTTTAATAATAAGTATTTGAATTTTCCCAAAGTATTATGAAATATAAAAAGTTAAAGCATGTTATTTCGATTCATCAATGCATACATGAAACATTGCATTGAAGACCCTTGTTCCCATTGCCATACGAGGCATGGTATAAAATATGAAATTTCATATTAGCCTCTCTCCATTAATTACCAATAAGATTCCGGTGTATTAACATAATCCCCATTATCATAGCAATCTACAGCATTAATAATTCAATCGGTACAAATTGTATCTACTTACAAAGATCTATCAGCTATAATGATTAGTAATATGCATTAAGTTGTACTAAAGCAAAATCGATACATATACACTGAAAGAAACAACTTACTGAGAAATAGATAACCACAGGTAATAGGTAAGTCTTCGGTTTTAATCAGTGGTGCAAAATAAGAAATTTAGACATTTCGTCATTAAACCCATAGAGGAATGTGAAAGGAAATAAACGTGTACATAATTGTTCTGGAAATCTCTCTATTCTAGGCAAGTAATATTAAAAGAAGCCTCTTAATTAAATCCTCCTCCTAATTCATTCGCTCCCTCCTCCTCCCCTCCCTCTCTCTTTCCCTTCGGGGGATTCGCAGGAAGTTTCTCAATATTCAAGTTTCAACACGAAAGCATTTCCACTTCATTAGCTTTGAGGAAACCGTAACTGTTTCATTGCCATTCAACACGAGGATTAACTCGAGAAAGTTTAGGGTGTTGCAATTAGAATCCACTCCCTCTCCTAAAGCCCAAGAAAATCCTATTCCTTTTTCTTTTGTTTTTATTTGTTTATTTTGTGCTGGTTTGTACTCAAGCAATGGCTGCAAACGTCAGCATTTGAAAAGCAGCAGGTAGGCGTACAATTCCCGATTAGTTCTAATTTTATTCGACTCACTCACCCTTTTTGCTTAATGTATTGTTTCAATTTTGAAATTCAATACATAACCTCACTTCATCATTGTAATCATCATCATATTCTCAGGAAAATTTATTTGAACTGTCTCAAATTGGCAAATCAATTATTCCAGCAAACAAATAGAGAAGATTAGGACTTCTAGTCTTGATTCCCCCTCCCCCTGATACATCGAAAATTCTCTCTTACAGTTTACTAACTCTTAGCTGATTATCATAGTAGCTGATTATCATAGTAACTTCGATGTCATAACCTTATTTATGTGATTTTAAAACTGTTTCAAAATATTTTTTGGCGTCCGTCTTTGTTTGTCACACGGAGTAAAATTCAAATTGTTCTTTCCAAAATGATGATACGCCAAATAACAGCGCTGTTGCATGAATAATATGATAATCATTTTGAAGAGGTTAAGAAAAGAAGAAAACTAAGTTTTACGTCCCACAATTAGTTTATGCCCTATAAGTTACAGGAGAGAGATGATTAATGAAAGTCATCATGTATAAAGGAATCTGTGGAACGATAACGTGGAAGGATATGGGAAAGCCCTAACAAAATCTACAGACACGATGTTGTCCAGTAAAACCTCAGGATAGATAATAGAATAGAATAGAATCAAGAGACGCCTCCCTCCTGTGAGAGATGAGTACGCCTACCCCACCAGTATTTTCTAAATTCGACTCAAATAGAACACTTGTCTCCGCGGACTCTGATAATCTTATACAATAGTGTGCTTAAACCATAGCGACAGGAGCATGAGTACAGAAACTACGAGGACTGTTAAATACGCAGATGCTTTTCTGACTTGTGAGAGACTGGAACCCCCATTGGACTATATTCATGATTGTTAGCCTAACACTTAAACCACTAGACTATATCACACTGGCAGAGCCACAGCATCCCCTCGAAGAGAACAAAAATCGCTTTAAGTCAGCTTTCTTTTATATTTCTCTTTCTAACTAATTATATTTCTAACTCTGAGGCCTATGGAACTCGGAGGTTCAATGGCGCATTCACAAAAGCTCTCCATTAACTTCTGTACTTAGTCAGCTGGATCCAGTTTCTACTTTATATTCCTATTTCTGCGAGATCAATCTTAATATTGTTCACCCATCTGCACCTAGGTCTTCCTAAGAGTCGTTTTTCCGATTGGATTCCCAGTTAAAACTTTAAAAGCGTTCCCACTTTCTTCCATTCCGGCTACATTCTGGCACTTGAGCCTCCTAAAGTTGATGATCCTAACAATATTTGGTGAACAATATAAATTATGCAGTTCCTCATTATGAAGTTTCCGCCATTCCCAATTCCTGTTCTCAAATACTGTCAGTCTGCCTTCTTCCCTCAAAGCAACCATACAGCACAATAAGCATGATTGTCGTTTTATATATCTTAAGCTTCAAATTCCTCAACAGAACTCACAACGACAAAAGATCTTGAACTTATTAATAACACGAATTTCCTGCTTTCAGTCGACATTTAATTACTTCGTATATATGGTTTTTGTCTGTTAGCATTGATCCGAGATATCTGAAAGTAAGTCAGTCAGTCTCTCTCTCTCTCTCTCTCTCTCTCTCTCTCTCTCTCTCTCTCCTGTTTATTTGTTAAAGCGTTATTTGGAGCGGATATGCTTCTCTTATAAACAAATTATTTATTAAACATTACAGAAATATAACCCTACTTGACTAACACACTAATACTGTATATTTGGAAAGTTAATAGTTTTCAAACTCTTTGATCACTTTGTTTCAATTACGCGTCAACCGATAACTGAATTTCAATTTACCTTGCACAGACCTCTAGTCGCAAGTAGCGTGACTAACTGCCAACAGAATCTAGTTAGACCTATCTTCATTTGCTGTTAAGTTTGTTTGTGCAAACATGTTTTGATTGTGTTTTGCGATTTCTTTTTCCAGGCCGAAATAAGGGAGTCAGAGGAGCGGCAGATTTGTGTGGAATTCTCTGTGAAGCTCGGAAATTATTTTACTGAGACATATCAAATTAAAAAAAAAAAAAAAAAAACACTGTTGTAGATTCACTTTGTGGGGGGAAAGTTGAAACACAAAAATGGGAATGTTTTAAAAAATAACCTGTTTTTCTACTGAAGATATTGCTCATTCAGGAAGACTCTCCACGTCACTAACTGATTAAATTGTCTAAAACTTAATGAAGTGATTTGTTCTATCCGTTACCTGTAAGTTCGTGGGGTACAACCTCAAGAAGTCTCTTACGGTATTCTGACTAACATTTTGGAAGGAGCAGAAGGTGGGAATACGGAACATTTTATTTTATTTTATTTATTTATTTATTTATTTATTTTTTTTTTTTTGTTTTACGATATTATATATCATATATTGTCAATCAAAAAATTTGACTCTGAATATTTTTATGCATGGTGTTGGTAAATTTACACATTTACCTTTGCATTACCAAACGCATATTCAAAACTGTACACTTATGAAATTGAACAGTTTTGAAAAAGTGCAAATTTGAGGGCACTGAAAGTGGAGTGGAAATATGAAGCAATGGTAAATCTAAATTTATATAATATATGTTTGTGCGCGCGCGCGTGTGTGTGTGTCTGCATATCTTTCATCAAATTTTTACAGAGAAAGGAGTCATCGAAAGTCATCAAATTTGGTACACAGTTTGGCCCTCAATACTCTTGGAAACTGAAAATCGAAAAAACGGATTCTTACGCAATTGGATCTGATAAAGATCTAATGGCGTGCATAAAAGCAGAGGGTAAATAGAACGACAAACATTTGTGGCGATGGATTGGAGTTTAGTGTCCCTTTCAGCAGCAAAGCTATATAAGCATAGATCTAAACCTTAACGAAGGATTTGAACAACATGAGCCAATCGAACAAGAATTTCCGGTGCCAAAGCCGCGTACACTAACCATATAGTCACGAGTATGGTTCCCACGGACAGATGTGTTAAATCCGTAGTACTAAATTTCGCTGAGATCAATAGTGTTACTCCGGATGTCTTTTAAGCTCAACTTCAGCACCCATTGCACCGAGGGGGAGGGGAGTGACAAATAAATTGTTCAAAATGAGCGCTATTAGTATCCAATCCATATCCGATCCAGATCGTCAAACTGATTAGTGACTTTCAGTAAATCTTCTCAGGCTATCAGGCAGGTGAAGGCATTGACGTCCGATGTTTCGAATGAGACATCGCATTCAGGGGAGAGGGTGATAAATAATATATCAAAAATGACTAGTATTAGTGCCAAATCCACAATTTGCGGGGTCGCTAAGATGATTGATGACAATTCTGATAACATTGAAACCCAAGCTTAGGCCAAGAGGAAAATGTGAGCTTGTCCGGAAATTGACAGAAAGAACGCCACAATGGTTGCTTTTCCTTATTTATTTTCCTTATTTCACTCATTTATTTTCAAATATGATATATTGCATAAACCTTATCCTCCCCATGCGAAGAGTTAAGATTTCAGCTACCTTATTTTCCCCGTGCAAAGTGTGGAGATTTCAGCTACCTTATCTTCCCATGCGAAGAGTAAAGATTTCAGCTACCTTATGTTTCCCGTGCGAAGAGTGAAGATTTCAGCTACCTTATTTTCCCCGTGAAAAGAGTGGAGATTTCAGTTACTTTATCCTCCCCGTGCGAAGAGTGAAGATTTCAGCTACCTTATTCTCCCCGTGCGAAGAGTGGAGATTTCAGCTACCTTATTTTTCCCGTGCAAAGAGTGGAGATTTCAGTTACCTTATCCTCCCCGTACGAAGAGTGGAGATTTCAGCTACCTTATTTTCCCCGTGCAAAGAGTGGAGATTTCAGTTACCTTATCTTCCCCGTACGAAGAGTGGAGATTTCAGCTACCTTATTTTCCCCATGCAAAGAGTGGAGATTTCAGCTACCTTATCCTCCCCGTGCAAAGAGTGGAGATTTCAGCTACCTTATCTTCCCCGTGCGAAGAGTGGAGATTTCAGATAGTTTCAAAAATGAAACTAAGTTCTTTAATTTTTGCATTATATATTACTTTATGATACTTACGTAGGTCTAGCCTATATAAGAGTTTTATTACAACATTATATGTGAAGAAACTAATAGGCTAATTATACTTAAATGGTGAAAAGCATGGGGAAAAAAGCAATTATCTTCACATGTTTAAGAACAAAAGTCGTAAATGTATCATTTCGTAATATGAGAAACAATCAAGATGAGACCAATACTGACACTTTAAGCACTGAACCCATTTTCACAGTATCTTGATTCCGTCCATTGCACATCGCAAAATAAATACTCACAGTTTATGTTGTCAGAAGCATCATTTTGAAGAGCTTCAGATAGATCTATATAACAAGAAGAGGTGGAAACATCATTGCCAGCTTCTGTATCGTCTTTCTTTCCTTCCAAACATATATTTTCTGCTTCATTGCGGCAGTTGCAGATATTTTCGTTGTTTCACACACACTGACGTTGTACCCACTGAAACTGTACATTCTGCATTTGCAGTCTTTGATATCGCATTGTGTTTAGCTTCATGTATAAGCTTAACGTTCCAAAGCTGCTTCACAATATTTTCCTTTCTTTTTCCTTCTGAACGTAGTAGGACATTTTTGTTGGAAGAAATAGTTAACATAGCAGCTGACAATATATTGCGGCCTCCATTTGATAACTTAATTTTTAGTACCTGTACAGGAAAAGATTTCCCCGCAGTTGCATAAGCCTTTCTGGGAGTTAGATTTACAAAATTTAAAGTGTTCTATATTACTACCAGCAGTCATTTTCCAAGCATCATTAGAAACCTATCACTTCCCATTACATGATTCCTTAATATGGAAGCCCCATCTGAATACTTTCGGAAACATTTAATTGTGTTTTCCTAATAAAACTAAAAAATGTCAGAAACATATACGATTCTTGCTTTACAACTATTGTCTGATAGTCGAAAACCTGTCAGTGTTCAAACATGAAGACGACACTTACTGAGTTGTGTCCAACACGTTCTGTGACTCATGGTAAATATCTTGAAGTGTTGTTAACTGCTAACACGAAACCCCACCACCATGGAGAAAATTATAGCGAACTTCGTATTACAAGCTTGTTCCATACTCCCATCTTCTCCCTTATTTATTTGAGTTTAGCGTTCCTCACAACAGCAAGGCAATATGGAACGTGGACCTATAGCTTAACGTGGAATTCGAACCATTGGGGATCGAACTCGGGATTCCTGGGCCAAACCATATTGCCACGAATGAGCCTCGAGTCTCGGAAATGTGAAACTTTACTTCCGTCCCAGTCCTTGGATCATCTATGACTTGTTCCAAATGAGAAGGTTTGACCTTTAACATTTTTATATGCTTTTCCTTAACTTACAACCGTGTCTTTATTTCTTACAACCTTAATTTAACTCATTTCTTGACGTCATACAATGATGACATTTTGCATATCCACGAAAATTAGTATTTTCGCAATCGGAATCTTTTCTTCTTTTCAGGCCTCCATTTTCCCCTGCCTTTGCC
Source organism: Thermobia domestica (assembly GCF_964235325.1). NCBI lineage: Eukaryota > Metazoa > Arthropoda > Insecta > Zygentoma > Lepismatidae > Thermobia > Thermobia domestica. The sequence continues at coordinate 99,387,199 of NC_137468.1, forward strand.
GGTTCTTCCAGACTTATTTATAGCAGACCGGACTTGTCCCTGCCTTTTTTCTCTATATTACTAGTTAATTAATTAATTAATTAATAATATTTTATTTATTTCTGTTCTCTCTCTCTCTTCTGTTCGGCTTTAAAACTCCAGCAGGATGAAGTGAGGTACTATATTATTTGTATGGTATAAATCATACATTACTATCCCCTTTCTTTATTTTATTTTTTTAAAATTATTTATTTATTTGTTATGAAAATAGAATAAAATAAAACAAAATATTCTGTAATAGAATATTAGAGCATAAAAAATCGAAAGGAACGTTTCTTCTTACTCTTCTTCTCTTTAGTCACATATAATTAAAAATAAGTTTCTATTTTATGCATTCTTCAGAATATTATTCTCTTCTCTACCACCTGAAATTAACAGTAATATAAATATATAATTAAAAAAAAATAGACAAAAAATACAGATGCAACATTTCGTGCCTTCACATTCTATTTTTCGTTCTTCGTTGCTCTTCATCTTCTTCCTTCTTATTGTTTTCTTGTCTTTTCCTCTCATATCTCTCTCGTTGCATTAACACACACTAAGCAAGTACATGATTTAAGTTGCAATACAACATACTAAATATACATTAACACTTAATACATATACATAAAAGGCGAAGTTTTCAATCGTATATTAAAATACAATATTGTAGCTGCGCCTCGAAGAACCGCTATGTGACATTTTTGTCGAAAATGAGTTATGTTGTGCAAAGACACCCTGAAAGCTGTCAGGCAGCGTCCCTTATAACGTGGTAAGTTAATTCAACTGTTTCGCCACAACAATGAAAAATTATAGATTGAAGTTATGAAAAGATTCTCATCACATACGTATTGATTAATGTATACAAATCCTCTATGTGCTTATAAAGGCGCAAAATGTGCTACGGAAACACAAAAATAGTAATATAATATTGTTGAAGCAAGCTACAACAATGTCCAGTGCATAATATACGCAGAACCAACTTTATTGTATTTTTCAAGTGTTTCCGTGTATATTTGGCAAACTTTTAAGAGTTCGAAATGTTTTTTGCTTCTCCTGAGAAGTTGTGATTTCAACACACAGCGGTTCTTCTAGGCGTAGCGACGATATATAGCATTCGACTAAGGAGTTTGCCCTCTAAACTCCCGTATTTGTTCGGCCTCTTGACTCCGCACCTAATGCTTCAATCTTTCTTCCTTTCTTCACATAGGAAGAATACCTTTGTGACATCACTCCTTGTGAAAAATGTTTAAGTCCTATACCCCTTAAAATACGCATGTCAATCAAAGGGACATGTCGGTTCAAGTGATACGTTTAAAAATTAATTTCAAATGGTTCTTTGATGATGGGACTGAAAATCTCGAAGTCATTTTCATATGCTGATGCCTACTTGTTTGGAATAAGAAGTTTATATACGAAGTTCCATTTCCTTAACATGCCTGTGATCTTAAGAGATTTCCAGATAGCAATCTTATTATAACAATTGTAGCCCTCGCCTTTTTGCTTCCCTTCGAGGGAAAAAATAAAAGAAAAAATGAAATACGTTTTATTATTTTAAATCAAAAGTTCAAATACCAAAATTCATGTCCCTAACTTGAGTTGGGCACTCTTATTATAATTATTGTAGTCTCCGCTCCTTTTCTCCCTTCTAGGTAAAATATTAAAAAAAAAAAAAGCTTAAAACGCGTATCTTATTATTTTAAATAACAAGTTCAAATATTAATTTCATGTCTTTAGCCTTAAGAGATTCCGAGATATAGACATCTTATTACAGTAACAATAATCCCCATCCCCTTTTTTCTCGTCTATTTTCTTCTTTTATAGGTTAAATGGAGCTCTCTCCTGGCTAACCAGTTAGCGTACACGCCATTCGCATGGGAGACTCGGGTTTGATTCCGCCGGAAGCTCACGCGGTTCGAATCCCTCGTTAAGCAGTAGGTCCACATCTCATATAGCCTCGTTGCTGGAAGGCACGCTAAACTCAAACTCAAAACCAAAATCAAATCAAATCATAGGTCAAATGTCAAGTAATGTTGAAATACAAGTTTTACCATTTTAAATCAAAAGTCCATCGTCAAATTTCATAGCTCTAACCGTAAGATATTCCGAAATATAGATATCCTATTATAATAATTGCATCCCTGATCCCTTTTCCTACCCACATATTTTCTTTCCTTCCAAGTAAACTTGCAGAAAACGCTGAAATACATGTTTCATTATTTTACATGAGAAGCCCATATACCAAATATCATGTCTCCAACCTTCAGGAATTCGGAGATATGGACATTTTAATATAATAATCTCCACCCGTATTTCTTTCATTTCCCTATTGGATATCCAAACATCTTTCCTTAGTGGCACCTTACGATAGAGGTCTTCACGGGCTGGAATTTTTAGCCCGTGCCCGGCTCGGTCCGTGAATTTTCAATGTCAGGCCCGCCGACCCGAGTCGGAAATATGTTTTAGCATTTAGGCTCGAGCCCGGTCCGAGCTCGTGTGGTAATCAAATGAGCCCGAAATAAGCCGAATTACAGAAACTTAATAATTAATGCAAAATTGGATTTTTATTTACAGAATTAGAGGTTTAATTTTACAGTTGTATTTTAAAAGTTCGCCAAAAAGAACGATGCAATATATATCGTTGTACAGCATTTACAAAGTTCGGCCCGAAAAGGCCCGAGAAATATGGCTGTATATTTAAAAATTCGCGAAACGAGCCCGGCCCGGCCCCGAAGTGATATTCGCTTTGTATGCCCGAGCCCATGTAAACCTCTATCTTACGATACAAATTCTATGCCCTGTTAAAATTTCAAGTTTCTATAGTACGGCCGCTACGTCTCTGGCTCTGACAGTTCTGCACGTGGACAAAACAATGTTGCCAATTTGCCCTTTATACATTATTTTCTTTGCCTTCGGTTCTGAAGAACTAGGCATTGTCACCAATTAATAACAATACTTCTTAACAGCACACCCAAACACACAAAAAGGAAAGAAAAAAGTTGCAATTACCAAACGATCTCAATGCAGTTTTCACTCAACTATGCACAAACAAAAGGAAGAATACGAAACGGCAACAATGTCTGGATTCCATGTCAGAGCGGTGACAGCTCGGCCACTCATTGGGTCTTATGGAGGGGTGTCAATGTAGCATCAACCCTCGCTTTCTTTTTCGCATAGCTGTTAGAGCTAGAGATACAGCGGCCGTATTATAGCTTAAGCAGTTTGGCCTGGGCATTGATAAATTAGTCAGTCAGTCAGGACGACTACTTTTATGAAGTGAAAAAGTGAGATTAGCTGAATATATTTTATATATATATAGCAATATAAATCTTCATGTGAAATCTGAAACTTTCTTCTTTCTCGGAGTCTGTCATATAGTAACCCTATAAAGGGCTTTTCGAGGAAAATTGTGAAATTTCCCCTATTTTCGAAATTTCGCCCCCGCCGCGCCATATCTATGAAAACAACCAACAAATACCTTCATATAATGAAGCCTGTTGTAATAATTCCAGTAGGAACAAAGTATATGGAAAACTGGAATTAAAGTGGTGGAATGGAATGATATAGCTTGAGAATAATAACAAAATATATTTTTATCTTTTAGTGTGATGGAAACAAAGCTACAAAAACGTTATATTTTGATCATTCTTTCCAGTGAGTCATATAAAGAAGGAATTCTAAAAGGAGAGTGATGTAAGATGTTGTGCCGCTCAAAAATCTGAAGTGAGTTTCTGTTGCAGTCGCAAATATCACTTCTGGTTACTTATATGCCTAAATACTTCTTTCCTTTTATAAAATACAGTGATGTAGGTTCAGTTCAAACGTTAAAGACTTAAATTTTGCACTAAATCTAAACTAAGCTCAAATATTGAATTTAGGACTCTGCCTTACCATTATTCTAAAGTCTTGGAACCAACTACGAGGTAGAATTTATCTACAAAATGTATTCAGAATATCGTATATATTGAGAGAACAAATTAATCCTTTTTATTGCCTTCTCACAATATCATCGTCACACACAAAAGAGAACATTTAAATGTCCAAGCTAAAAATGGCTTATGGAACATTTATTTACTGTTAGAAAATCCAATAATGACAGTGTGAATATATCGCTTTAGAATTTCATGTCACCGCGTTGCTCAAAACACTAGACATAACATAAATCATTCAGCTCGGAAATGATCAGAGCCTCCGGCGAATGTTCACTGACAAATTACTCTCTGTTTACCCAGAAACTCCCGCGAGGTTTCATGTTCCACACTCTCTGCAAACGTCGTTATCTGCCTCGCCAGAAAAGCTACCATCAAAAATCTCCCAATTGTTCTGGTTACGAGATGCAGCAACAGATCAAAAGCAAATCCCATCCATATATATTACACATTCTTAATTGTATTTATTATATTTATCTATGGCTTATGTAAATTGTATGTACGTATACTTTGCACTTGTGTGGATTTATTTAAGCAACTTACATCGTGTAGTAAGGAACTAACGTCAGTAAATATATATAAAAAGCAAGATTAATGAGTAGTATGTGCGTCATGAATATGTGTGTCTTGCTATTAACAGAATGTGTATCAATGTTAAAAGAAATCAAACAACAATGCGTATATTATGTACTTAACGGTATAAATTTTACAAACTAAATAAATAAATAAATAAATATAACAATAAAAATTGTCAACTCTATCACATCGGCGATGAACGACGTTAGGGATGGCCAAAATTTTCTGGATTCCGGAAAATTTATCTTCCGAATCGGAAATTTCACTTTCTGGATTTCGGAATTTGCTAAATTCCGGATTTTTTCCGATTTTACTTTCTGGATTCCGGAAAGAAAATATTCCTAATTGGCCATCCCTAAGCGACATACTTTTTAAAGTTATAGAAACTATATTTTTCTTCGAATCTGCGCATGAATATATACAGAGGGACATCGATAACTCAAACTTGAAGGAAATAGATAAAAATTTCCAGTTATCGAGTTTTTCGATGTGCAACAGTAAGTCTTTTACAGAAATGTAAATTGTCATCCTTTATTGATTTTTGGGCGATGAAGACGAAACTGACAATAAAAATATGCTCCTGGCTAAGTTTTACTTGTAATTACACAATTTACATATTGCATATAACGCTATAATAATAAAATTGTAAAGGTAAAATAATAAAACATTGAAATAAAAATAGCTATTCTTTATAACTTCTTGGACGCTGAACAATAAAATGACAATGATAATATGCTCCTAGCTCAGATTTAGTGGTATTGCATAATTTACCTTTTGCATATAACGCTATTATAATGAAATTGTAAAGGTAAAAGTCACCAAACTTTGAAATGATTACGTAAATAGAAATATCCGTCCCTTATAATTTTTTGGGCTCTGAACACGAAAAACACAATAAATACGTGTTCCGAATTCAGATTTAGCACTAATTACACAATTTATATTTTGCATATAACGCTATGATAATGAAACTGTAAAGGTAAAAGTAACAAACATTAACATAATTACGGAAATGAAAATAGCTGTCTTTTATAAATGTTTGGACACTGAATATGGATATCAAAAATATAACGTCCTCCTGGCACACTATCGATGTAATAGCACTCATAACATTTTGTATATAGCGCTACAGGATAAGAACTCTATTGGTAAAAGTTACCTAAAGCATATGTTTTAAACACGCCGACTCTTTGCTTTTTTCTTGTGAGGAACATCTGAAGCATCTCTTGGAATCATCCAGCGGAAATCCACTAACATTAAAATTGACAACTTTCGTTTGTAATGTTGTTCCATCGCAGAAATGTCCTGGTGAAATCGCTCTCCTTGCTCGTCACTGAAAGATCCACAAGGTGGGAATGGAGGAAGTGCATTTTGAGTGACATTGCACCAAAGTTTCTCTAGCAATTCTTCTACTAATTCTTTGTAATTTTCGGCTCGGTGGTTGTCCAAGAACCTGGTACAAACATTGCGGAAACAATGCCACGCATGGAGCTCATCAGCACTGAGAATAGATTCAAACACCTTGTCTTGCAATAGCTTGCGTATTTGCGGAGCAACAAAGACTCCCTTCTTAATCTTTTCTGCACTTAAACGCGGAAACTTTTGGCACAAGCATGCCAATGCACGTTCATTCCTGTTCATGACCTTGACAAATGCCTTCATGAGTCCAAGTTTGATGTGCAATGACGGTAGTACAATGCTTTGTGGGTTCACGAGAGGTACATTTGAAATGTTTTTTCGCCTGGCAACAAAGCTGTTCGTCGCGACTATTCCTTTTGAGTGTAATGGACAGTCTTTGCACGACTATCCCACTTACATATGTAACAACTGTACTTTGTATAGCCACCTTATAGACCACGCAAAATTGCGATCACCTTAAAATCACCACAAACTAACCACTTGTATTCACGATATTTTATAATAACCAGAACTCGTTCCAACATGTGATAACTTTCTTTACCTAGGGGTGCCTAAGAAATAGGGATTGATGTTGATATCTCCTTACTATTGTACAGGAGCACAGCCTTAAGACTTGTTTTGGAGGCGTCTATAAACAGTCTCCAATCTTCTACTTTGTACGGAATGTTCAATTTCTGCATCAAACCTGAAATATCATTGCAAAATACTAACTCATCTGTGCAGCAGAAATATTTGGCAAGATCTTTTTGACGATCGCGTAGAGATGATACTCTAACTGTATCCTCCAGAGGGTTCCACTGTTGTAACCTAGATGCTAAGAGCACAGCTTTATTCTTTGGCAGTTCCAAATCTGTAATCAGGTCATGTTGCTCCGCTTGTGTGAGTCGGTGTGGTTCAGGATAGTTGGTTTTCAGCTCAAATTAGGAATTAGTGTCACTAGTATGTGGAACAGGTTCACCTTCACTTTCATTCTCTATCACTTTCCGTCGGAATGGTAGCCGGGGAATAGGGAACAGGCAATCCTTCTCCATTAGCCACTGGACGAATGACAGATGGTATCCGATCTTCCTCTTCTTCTTCGTATTTGTACCTTTCTTCAAGCAGGGTAGCATGCAAAAGTAGCAGTCTGTACCATGGTTTGTTGGTTCACGCTAAATGGCGGACACAGCAAAGCAGACGAAAACGTTCTTCCCATGCATCCAGACATTGAGAGTAGATGAACAACTCGTGCAACAAACGTGGAGAGCCCATGATTTATCCTGGACTCCAACACGACACCCAAAGTATAACAAATATGCTCTTTGCACTGCAACAGTCAATGGCTGCTTCCTGGAACCACAAATCACGTTCACAAATATGTAGCATACACTGTCCACCGAATGTTTACAAACGCGGGCATTGCTGCACTTTCCTTCAATCACTGACACTTCACAATGAAAACAATATAAACAACAGCGATAATGTCCTCACTCACTACTTTCAAACTGCTGGTTCACCAGTAACAAAAACAGTCTGCCAAACTACTGCTTGAAGCACGCCACGAATACGATTAGAGACGTTAACTGGAGCTAGTTGCAACTTGCAATCATTGGATCACGCGACTCATGAGACGCTCGCATTAGCTGTTGATTTATGTACAACGTTGCCAAGTCGAATATGCAGCAAACACTTGTCAAGAATGACACTTTTTACCGTGTAAAACAACAATTTCAAATCATGTATTTATAATGTCCCGTAGCGTTATATGCAAAATATAAAACGGTAAATTATCAGAAACCTGAGCCAGGAGAGAATTTTAAGTGCGATTTTCGCGTTCTGTGTCCAAAAATCAATAACGAACGGCTACTTCCGTTTCTGTAAAAAAAAAAAAAAAAAAAATGTTAAAAAAGTTAAACAGTGGTTCGAGTTATTAAAGTGGCCACGACAAAAATTGGCGATACCGAGGTTCTGTGTTCCTGATCAAAAGTGACTATATAACCTTTATAACTCGAAGTTTTATTCATTCGACCTCTATAACTCGAAGTTGTCAAAGTTCATTAAATTAAATATGATGACTACTAAAAGTAAAATATCAGATATGAGCAGTGGCGTAAATCCTGGTTGGGATGAGGGGGGCATGTCCCTCTCAATCTTGGAGCTGGGGGACTGTCCCTCCGATTTGAAATGTGATTTTCATATACATTATGGATGAGGATTATTGTGGATGCCTAAGTAGAAACATACCAATTATAAATATGCATGCACAGTAGGAAGTCGAAAATCCGAATTATTCGGGACCACAGGTTGTTCGGATTTTCGAAAATGACCAAGAAGATACCATTTAGGCTTAAACATACTGTAGGCTACTGTGTGTTCTTTTATCGATAAAGTGGTTATGCAGTACATACAGTAATTACAATACCGTACGTAAGGCTACTTACATTTAATGTTTCTGAAGAACCTGTTCGTACACTAAATTACACTGTTCTTGTAACTCGCACTTAAAACTTAACTTGTATAGGCCTAAGGGAAAATAAAAATATACCCCTATGTATGACAAACAATTACGTATAAATGAGCTATTGTAAAAACACTGACTTCACACAACGCCGACGGACAACCCTAGTGTTTGTTTATCGCTAGCGCTAAGACAAAATGTAAAAAGCTTCTAGGGACCGCGTTCGGATTATCTACGTCCTACTGTATTCAGATTTCAGAATGTTCATGGCACTGATTTGTATTACTGATATGTACACTCATGTCCAAAATTATTGTCGCATATCTATAAATGTGTTGTTGTAGGAATATAACTTGATAACGAATTCGCCCAGTATTTTTTATAACGTTAGTATGTGTATAATCGGCAAAGACATGTATGTGACAAATTTCATGTCAAAAGAGCAGTAAATAAGAATAATAAAACGAAAATAAAACTTTCTTGTCCATTTAGCAACATTTTCTTTTACTCATTCTAATTTTCGTATTTATAATTCTTTTCCTATGAATTTTACCATAAATATACATTTCCCGATTATACACATAGTATCAGTATTAAAAGTACCCTGCAAAATCATTATCAATTTAAATTCTTATAAGAAGACAGTTATAGATATGCGACAATAATTTTGGACATGAGTGAACCACTACTTCATCTACATCGCTTGATATATAACAAGTTCACCTCAGAAATCAGATTCATCTACCGTAATATGAGTCTAACCCCCCTCCGAATAAGTCTAAAATCTGCACGCCTACCAATGTTGAAGACAACTCTGCTCCCCTGATACTCCATAACATTGTTTTTCAACTTCATAATTATTTTGAACATTGCTTAAGAAAAAAAGGTTATAGGAACAGTTTTACCCCCCCCCCCAATATTGAGGACAGATTTGCACCGCAGGACATGAGTAAAACACAATTACAGTGCACATTAGCAACAATGACAATTACGTAAAAGCATAGGGTTATCGAGGTCACATTTAGAGAAATTCGACCTATAGAGGTAAACTTCGACTCATAGTGGCTCGATATGAAAGTTCTAGTTACCGACATTATTAAATATAATTATGAAACCCTTAAAATTCGATTTATCGAGGTTGTAATTTTTAAATATTCGATTTACAGAGGTTATTTTAACAGTAAATGATAATGTTAACACTGTTAACACGGATAGTTCAAGAGAATGTGAAAAAAAAATTACCAAAAAATTCGAATTATCAAGGTTCAATTGTACTATCCAGTATGTATGCTATTCTGTTAATCTTGAACTGATATATCGATTGATTTATACATCTTTGGGCAATATTATGGATTAGCAAAAATTAAAGTAAAAAAGTTAATAATTTTTAATTGTATCTCATTAGCCATGCTGTATTAAGAGGTTTGAAATATACATTTTTCAATCGAACAGATATGACTTCGAGTGTCCTGTTCTAAACCTCACTCTCTATGTTGCGTTGTTTTTGAATTCCAGACCCTCATATTCATTTCTCCACGCTTTCGGCACATTATATTGCCGAAACTATCCCTCAGTGACTTACGTTCCAGAGAACTTTTTTTGCTGGTTTCGGTGTCGGGAATCAGCTTCCGAAGTTTGTTCAAACAGTTTCTTACCATCCTGTATACATTATTTATTATTAGCAGTAAAGTCATTTTGCCATTTTACTTTATTTTCACACGCAACACTGAAAGTATAAATTACCGGACTTACTAAAATTAGTTTTATTAATGAGGATCCAGATACAGTTATAGATACATTTTAAGTGAAAATTACTATGAATGACGCACTTGGTCAGGAACAAGACAGTATGGGACGAAACCTAGAGTTTAAAGTGGAATTTCAATCCCTGTAATGCGTTCGATGCTCTCTCAGTAGTTTTGATTCGTGAATATTCCTTGTTTATTATTAGTATTGCAGTTTTTCACGTTAATGCCAGATTGTACTAAGTCCTTTCTCTGTTTAGCCTTGGAAATGGTAAGAAAATTCTACATGGGCTTCTAAAGCAGTAAAATGTGGTGATCTTCCCTGAAATATCAATTATATCTACTCGAGTAACTCATACAATCAGGGGCACACCAACGGAGGGTCCACCGGGTCCGTTACCCCCTCCCAAAAAAACAACTTCCTAACATACATTTGTACACTTTCTCAATAAAACTATATAACAGGAAAATGACTGATGTAGCATGAAATTTAATCTTATACTTCATCTGTACTCTTTCTCTTATTAAAACAATTCTATCATTTATTTTTCTGAAAATATAGGAGGAAATATTTTACAAATACATATCGTAATTTTGGGTGCAGAATAATACTCGTTCAATACTACATAGGCGTAGTGACTTGTAGTATTGGACCCCACACTCAAAAAAGCTTGGACCTCTTCCAAGAAAAATTTATGGGTATGCATCTGCATACGGTTCTATAGAAAATAACAGACATAAAATGTGTCACTGGATATTACATACAATCATATGGAAAATGTCCAAATTAACATGAATTTTTGAACAATCGCACATTTTTTATCTGATTTTTTAAAAAGTGTTCCCGAAAACATTCCCCGTAGGTAATGAAAAACAATTGATTCTTGAATAAAAATACTTTCAAACGAATCAGAAAGTAAGTAACGGTAATCAGTAATTAAATTTAATTTAGTTTGCCCTTTAGGCTCAAAGAGATGGAAGATAAATGACCAAGTAATTGACTGTGAAATCATCGGTGAAGTGAACATCTGGGAGAAAAAGGGAGAACGTTGTGGAAACCCTGCAACACGAGGTTATTCACTAAGCTCTCATGATCTGTGATCGAACCAGTGATTCCTCAGTGGTAGACCCTATGTTAACAAACAAATATCACTCAATCCTTTTACAAAGATCCATCCAGTTATAGGTCATTACTAAATGGCATTTTACGACTACTATAGCCTTCAATCAGTACAATAAATGTAGTAGTATCAGAAAAAAGAATGTTTCGTTGTTCTCTATATTTCACCTCCGGTGCTTGGGGTACCTGGTTCGATCCCAGCTCGCGCAGTGTGGACTTTGTGGTGGACAAACACCGTGCTCGTTGGTTTTGTCGGGATTCTCCCGTTTCCTCCCATTTTCTTCATTCCACCATTTCACTCCTCTCATCATCACCGTCTCCTTTAGCCTAACCGGCATAACCGTGGGACGTAAAACTTAAAGATTTTTTTTTTTTTTTGTTCTCTATATTGAACGAAAAAGGGCTATTTATTATCTGCGACTATCTTGATTCCACCACAATGAGACGTGTGTCATTTTTCAATCACAATACAGTTACTAACTTCAAAAAATTGTTTACTACCTTAGCCTAAGATCTATGAACAAGAAGTTTATCTGCAGTAGGCAGCACACAACCCTTATGCTTTTCTTAAAGCCGGTCGGATATTAACCATAAGAAGGCCAGGCAAGCCAGGAGAGGAGGCAGAAGGAGCCAGGAGAACGTGCTTAGAGACAAGCCTGAGTGCATTAACTGTGTGTCTCCCACAAAACGTTGGAAAGGACTATGTCTAGCACATACTAGAGTGAATATGTGGTACGAGACTTCATTGCATATCTCACAGTAGTGGACCTCGGGTCGGTTGTCCTGTCCTCTGATTAATTAAAGACCGGCCTAATTGAAGCTTCATCCAGCCGAGTTCCAAAAAGAAAGCTAAAGATGAGGATATGCCCTTTGAGTTCTGGATATCTAGGAAATATAACTGAATTTGTCATCTTCTGCTCTCAACTGAAGAGTAAGGTTCCAAAAATCACGTTTTCGACTATAAACAAATGTTTGCTAACTAAAGAAAGCATACCCTGGTGTGTGTTTAACTTTATTTTTATGCAATGCGTTTCCTTACCTTTCTTCTTTATGATTCCTTTATTCTTTGAAAACAGAAGTTGCCAACCCGTCGATCGCGGTCTACTAGTTCACTGAAAGCTTTTTGAGGTAGTCTACGATGTATCGATCTTTGTTATTGTTGTACTATTACCTCTAACAGACTATTTAACGAATAAATAAATTGCTGGTGAAAATATTCATGGCTGGACCAGAAGTCGTACCCAGGATATTCAGCGTACCGTGCCGATGCCTTAACCATTACGCTCAGTGTTCCCACAGCCATAGGTCTGGAGTGTGCTGAAAAATAGTACCAAATTGAAACAAAAAGGGCTGAATTCATTATGTTATACCAGTGTAATAATACCCTATAACACACAACTAAAAGAGTTAAAGTCCCAGAACACTCCCCTCCTCCTTCCAAGTCTAAATTAAGAAAGTGCTCTTCTATTCGTCAATATTTGTCAATACGGCGTCACTAGTAAACAACTTAGCCCGGTAAGCTGGCAATTATGTCAATGTATTTTTTTTTTCGTGCTATTATCTTTTGGTGTAGAATCTTTGCAACGACACATACATTATAGACTTACTTGAACACACGTTGGTCTTCTTCAGAATATTCAACACTTGATTCAACGTGTGTGTGTTTCTTTAAGATTTCACGCTAAAATTTCCGTCACAATGCTTCCTTCTTGTCTCCTTCATGCGCGGCGCGGATGCGCCCATCTAGTGTCATTTGTTTCCCGGTATAGTTCGAATTATGAATTTTCCACAGAAAGTTCCTAGCGTTCAGTGGTGCAACGTTACAGAATGAATGATCAACAGCATTTTTTAAGAGTCCAACGCACAATATGAGTAACGTGAGATGTTGGAAATGTCTTACTGACACTTTTGAAAATGTGACAAGTATTTGTTAAAGTGTGATGAATTGAGTAGAATTCTACCAACTTTTTCACAAAAGGGGCTGAAAATGCCAGCGTCGTACCAACGGGCCGATGAATGACAAAAAGAGCTGAATTTGGTAAAACTGTACCAACTGTGGCAACACTGATTACGCTACCCAAAACAGCCATATACTACACAACTCATGAAGTCGGCGTTGTTTCACTCATACCACATGGTTTGTACCACAACTTCCTGTTGTGCTTTAACAATCAAGTATCCATATTCAGAACACCTTTGACAACTGTATTATAATTATATTAACGAAAGGAGGAAACAACCGGTGGTCTGAGTGAAAGAGCGCCGACTTCAGGAGTAGTGTAGGTATGGCTATGGCTGTTCTGGGAACGAACTGGTTAGCATGGTGGTCAACACATCGGCACGGTAAGCCAAAGATCCCGGGTTCAAGTCCTGGTCCAGTCATAAACTTTTTCATGAAATCCCACCTATAAAGGATTTGGTGTATAAAAAATCGGTTGTTTCCTCCTTTTGTTAGTATAATCATAGTAATTGTTCGATTCCTTTTGATTAGGTTTCCTTCGAAAATATGGGCTTCAGAATCCTCAGCAGTTCCTGGAATGACGAATAGAACGGAAACATTTCACTAACATACAATGAAGAGTTATGCTCACCGTCTCCAGATATGCATCAGGTGATTTCTTCCTTTCTAAAGGTACAGTCATAAACAAAATTGATCATTTGCGAAAAAAAGAAATCAGTGCACAAAGGAAGGACGAATTGAAAAAGACGTAACTTCATAGTAGAACATTATTAAAAACTTAAAAAGTTATTGATATTCAGAATATGAAACAGAACGTATTAAATTTTTGGAAACTGAAGGACTAAAACTACAACCAATGAAGTATTAAAAGCTTGATGAAAACACCAATAGTAACTTGTTCTATTATATAAATTAATACAAAATTGTATCTTGACTTTTTACATTTACTGGTCAAATTGTATTTATTTAATAGTTAAGAGAATTTTTCTTAAATTTCTTTCTCTTTTTTCTTTTCTAAAAAAGGTTTTGCGCATAGATTTTAAAGCACTCAAAGTAGTAAATTTGGATCAGAATCTGTGCGCAAAACAGGTCAGTGAGATTTGTGTGAAATTCGAGATCTAGAGTGTTCACAACTCTGCTGCATCGTTATTTTTTTTAAGTTTTAACGTCCCATGATATGCTTACTGACTAAGAGAGACGTTGATAATAACAGTAAACGAAATATGTAGTGGAATGGGGAAAAGGGAATTAAACGAGAGAATTCCGAGAGAACCCATACACGCCGTGTTTGTCCACCACATAGTCCATTTGACAAGAGTTGGATCGAATCAGGAGTTTCACGTACAAGAAGTGAGGGCAGTATAATTGAGCCAAAGCAGTCCCTGTATATTTTGAGTTGTCTTGTGCAACACAGAACTTATGAAGGACAAGAACTAATATTAACATGGGTTCCCAAACACTACCGGGCTTAAATCTGGTGCACGGACTATGATGTAAGAACAACTCCCACAGTATAGACACAGGCCGTTCACCACCACACTATCTTGCCTCCAAAACGGCTTGGATTACATGACTATATCACTGGTTGGTAGTTGTAGACCCTATAGGAAGCCCTAATGGACCCATATTAATTCGGACATTTTCCCTTATTTTCTTCTGTAATATTACATCGTATATCTCAATATATTTTATATCTTCCCAGCATATATGAACAACGCAACGTAGGAAAGTACAGCAAAAAATTCTATATCGTATAGAAACGTTAAAAAAATAAAGAAAGGAAAAGAAGTTCAGGCCAAGAAAGGAAAGGGCAGTAAAGAAACCGCATCCAATCAGTCGCTAATCTGCAGCCATCCTTTTTCTTCAATGTCAAACAAAGACGTCAAAGATAAGCGAGGATAAAAGAACAGAACAATGCAATGTCGGCAACATGTTGCTCACAACGCACAATGGAAATCCACAAATACAAGAAAGGAAACTTTCTTACTTTTTTTATAATACAAGAGAAAAAAGTAAAAGATTAGGTTTGAAAAGAAGGTATAAAAGAACCGGAAGAAACAGAAAAAGTAAGCACAGGCCTATTGACTTTTTCCTAGGTTATTTCGGATTTTTTGACTACAATGAACATCAGAGATCCATTTTTCTTGCTCTACAAAATAAAATAATAAAATAAAAGATTTTTTATTTCTCTCTCTCTCACTCTCTCTCTCTCTTTGATGGTCTCTTCACAATCATTTCTGGGCATCGTGGAATACCACTACACTGGGAAATGTATCTGTGAAAGCCCAGTTCGTTGACCGTTTGAGTATAATTAAGAGAGTCACAAAACAATTCATGTGACATTATTTAACTAAAGCACCGGTATTGAAATGTCATTTCTAGTTTAAGTTTCAAAATTGTTGGCCCATGTGCAATAGTAGTCTAGCCAATCTCATAATGGTTTTTGAGATTTTTATTGTTTCTAAATGTCAAAGCATCCCGTTATTTTACGTACTAATGGTTGTTTCAAATTAAAATAAGAAGTACAGATAATGTAAATGTTTAGCAGAAGGGGTCCAGAAGTACATAAAAGAAATACAAAATTTACAGGAAAAATGGGTTGATGCGAGTACTTAAACCTAACATAAACCTAACCAAACCAAATATAATCTAACCTAACTTAAACTAACTTAATATTAAAAAATATAAACGAAATTCTACCCCTTTTTCGAAAATTATGCTGTATCTCTACACAAACATAATCTAACAAACTAACCTAACCTAACCTAACCTAAATTAACCCAATCTAAATTAACCTAATATAAATAGAAATCACCAAAATTGTAACTTTTTTTGGAAAAATGGCTGGACTTCTTCCGCTAAACGTTGTCCTAAAGATAATTCAAGAAGTTGACATTCTGTTGAAAATACAAGTACTTCTGTACAGCTCTTCTGTGCTATGATGGTCTATCTGTAAATAAACGTTACACATTATGGAAACAAGCAGGCAATAATCACCCAACAATATACGTATTATATTCCTTAAAAAATAACCTAATAGTAATGATAATGGTTCTTCAAAGTGTACAATGTATCTACAGTTGTGCAATCATCTTGTCAAAATCATCAACAGACTCTTCCACACAAGATGATTTCAATCTATATCTTGTCAGGTATACACAATTCAACATGGACAAATGAAGTATTATTTACTAAATATACAATCTCAATTGTCGGTAACTTAACAAATAATCTCTAAACGCATACTGGTATACATTAATTACCTCTTCCTAATCTAGTGATTCTCTTTCTTCTAAACATTTCATATACTATTTGCCTAACGACGGCCACAGAGCCACGTGTATAATTTGATGCTACTTTCTGCTAAGACTACATCCCAACATTCTCTCCCTGCTACATTAAAAATACTCGACACCATTACATCCATCATTTAACAAACAATCAGCATTATTTTTCCAATACAAAAATTAATTATGAGTCAAGTCTGGAGAGTCAATCCCATTTGTCTTTTTTCTTCGGTACCGGTACTTTCCATCAGATCCCCAGTTCATAATGTTTTTCAATAATCATAGCTGAAATTTGATCTCGATCAATATACTGTTTATGCGATGGGCTTTCTGCTTCCCAATTGCTAGACTTGACATCTATGGACTTGTTTTCAGTTCCATTTTTTCTCTTTTCTTTCCCTTTTTCCTTAGCTGATCTTACTGGCTTACGCGATGTTGCGTTTTTACTCCTGTTCGGGCCTCTAAACTGGAAAGTATGTAATGGTTTCCGAATTTCTTCATTTGATGTATTATTTGGAATACAACTTTTTCTTCCGTCAGAATTCTTCTGATATACCTATTGTTAGTTCCCTATTCTTTGACTGTTTCATAATTTTTAGGGTATTGTATGCAATTGTTGGTAAAACTTTCAAGCCCATATCAGCCACCAACGTATCTGAATCTCGATTTCCCACCGAAATGGAATCAAGTCGTAGAAGATTAGCTAAAACATTTAATTCGTGAGCTTTCTCTGGTCAATGATTGAACTATCTTGAGAATCTGAATTGGCTAAAGCTTGTGCTTGACACTCTGAGTCTGAAGACACAAACGAACCGTATTTGCACGTCAGAGCGTATTTGCACGTCAATGAATTTTTCGGCCACAACGCAGGCAAATCTTCCGTCAGGCTGGACAACGTCCTTTTTTTCTTTTGCGCTACAACAAACAAAACTAAAAATTATTATTTGCCTTAGGTGAACACTTAACTGAAGATGATGTAGAACTATGTGACGATGATAAAGTGTCCTTATTTGGCGAAATCTTGAAGATTGGATAGAATTTACTTCATTGTTTTCGGACGACTTATAAAGCCGAAGTTGTTCGATACTTTCTATAAATAAAGCTATCTCTGTTGCTTTGATGAACATAAGATCTCTTGAAATGAGTACCTTCTACGAATTGCTTCATCCGCAATCCCAAAAATTAAATTTTTTCCTCAAATTTGCGTCCAAACAGCAGGTATACTCACAAAATGATTACTGCTTTTTTTCAAACCCAATACAAAAGCTTAAATTAATTGGTAAGACTTATGTCGTATGGTGAAACTGGTAACGCTCAAAAATTATATTCACTTTTGCTGTGTAACATTATCATATTCATATCACATTTGCTTTATATTCATCATCATCTTAATTTCTTCATGTCATTTTGCTGAGGGTGAATCTGGTCAGCAGATGTTACATATCTGGTAATAAGTTTCAGTTTCCATTACTATAAATAGCGTTGAAACCTTTCGTTCTTCTGAAGTATGAGCTACAATGCATGTATGTTCAAACGGATCCAAATAAGATTGCAAGCAGTCAATTTCTACATTGAATATTGGAAAGTTAGAAATGCTGGACATCTTTAAATGGGGCAAAATATTAAATGAACGACTGCGCCAGTATTATATTCCTTAAAAATAATGTAATAATAATTATAATGATTCTTCAAGCGTATCTATGGTTGTGCAATCATATTGTCAAAATCATCAACACAATCTTCCACGGATGATAAACTTTTATTCTACCTAGATATACCTTCTCAGGTATATACAATTCAACATGAATTAACAAAGTATTGTTTACTTGGCCGGCAACTATTATATAACAAATAATACCTAAACATACATACATTAATTACCTCTTCCTAATCTAGTTATTCTCTTTCTTCTATCCCTTTGGGGATCCTATGTGACTTTTTGTACCATACGGGTGTTTCATGGTACATTGCGTTATTTCTCTGCTATTTGAGCTTTTTCGTCCGGTTTTTTTTTGTTTGTTTTTCAAGTCCAGAGGCATTGTAGAAGACATTACGTATGGTTTCAGATCGTCCTGCGTCCAGACATAGGAGGTAATGACGTCATAATTCTAAAATATATATTTTCCCTTATGAAGCCTATGTTCAATATTTTTTGGCGCGCTTATTTTTGCACGTAGAAGATTGAGATTTTGCACAAACATTCAGTCTACCGAGTAGTATTTACCAGATTTTTTTAGATGTGTGCGTTAAAACAGGGGGAACCAGAGGGGCAAAGGGTTGAAAATGGATATTTTACCCCCAAAATCTTTTTTCGGGATTTTCCCGCCTTATATACATGATGGAGACACGTGATTCATACCGTCTGAAAGGCAATTTTATTCTAAAGAGAATGATGGGCGAAACATGACCCTAGGGTAATTAGGGATGTCTCAGGGATTTTTTTAAAAAATATCCCTCTGTATAGGGTAATATATATTTTTGGCGGTATATATATATTTTGGCGGGCTTACTTTTGTACCTAGAAGATTGAAATTTTGCATAAACATTCAGCCTACCTAGTAGTATTTATCAGATTTTTTTCAGATCTCTTCGTTAAAACAGGGGGTCCAGAGGGGTTAAAAGTTGAAAAAAGGGATATTTTTACCCAAAAAATCCCATTTTTCGTCATTTTCCCGCCTTAGATACATGATGGAGACACGTGAGTCATACCGTCTGAAAGGCAGTTCTATTCTGAAGAGGATGATGTGCAAACCATGATCCTAGGGTAATTAGGGATGTCTCAGGAAATTTTTTTCAATATGTACCTGTGTATAAGGTAACATGAGGCATTTTCTGAATTTTTTGGCGGGCTTATTTTTGCACGTAGAAGATTGAAATTTTGCATAAACATTCAGCCTACCTAGTAGTATTTATCAGATTTTTTCAGATCTCTTCGTTAAAACAGGGGGGTCCAGAGGGGCTAAAAGTTGAAAAAAGGGATATTTTTACCCAAAAAATCCCATTTTTCGTCATTTTCCCGCCTTAGATACATGATGGAGACACGTGAGTCATACCGTCTGAAAGGCAGTTCTATTCTGAAGAGGATGATGTGCAAACCATGATCCTAGGGTAATTAGGGATGTCTCAGGAAATTTTTTTCCCTGAGATCATAGTGTATTGTGGTAATTTGGGGCATTGTGGGAATTCATGATAAAATTTCTCCCGCCCTTAGTATTCAAGATAGAAACTTGAAATTTGGCACACACATTCAGTATACCAAGTACTATTTATCAGATTTTTTAGATGGCTACGTTCACTCAGGGGGGTCCAGGGGGGCCAAAGTTCGAAAAAAATTTCCCTCCGAAATTTTCACTTTGACATCATTTTTCCCGCCTTTTGGTATATGGATTGAGCATTAGGTGGTAACATTTGAAAGCCAGCTCTGTTTTGAAGAGAATGAGGTATGAACCATGATCCTAGAATAAATAGTGACGATGCAATAGCTACTTGACTGAAAGTCTAAAAAATACCCCAAAAAGCCGGGATCCGGAAAGGGTTCTAGTTATTCTCTTTCTTCTATACATTTCACATACTGTTTACCTGTCAACGGCTACAGAATCGAATGTGTATAATTTGCTGCTGCTTTTTTCTCAGACTACATCCCAACAAAAGGATATCACTGTCTTGAAATTTATTTTTTCTTTCTCTTTCCTGAACGGAAGTAGCTGTTCCTCGTAGTTTTCGACCTCGATTTCGAATCTGAAGTCAGATATGCTGTATCAAGTCTGAATTTTCAGATATGTTGAAGTGAAATTTTGATTTTTTCAAAAATATATAGATAGATTTGGATATCAGAAGGATGAAACAATATTTATAACTTAGTATTGCGTGTAATTTTGTATGATCAATAATAGACTGTGAAGAAAACGGAAGCCAACCCACATGTATGAAACAACCTGTATACGTATTAAAATGCGATTCCCGATGGGGGTACAGTTGAACCACCAAACTGGTTCGTATTCCACTATAATTAATAGGTCCACGTCTGCTTTAGCCTAGCAGGCGTAACAGAGTGACGTTAAACTAAATCAAACCAAACCAAACGTACTAAAATGCAGCTGAGATCAATGCATTTACCAAACAAAAATGATAGTCAAATGGCAAAAAAAGAAAGTGATAAATATATAGATTGATGCATATTAAGGAGCACAATATAAAAAGAAACACATATGAAGACATGCTCCTAAGTTTTCATAAAAGAAAGACAGGTGTTTATGTAGGAAATGTACTGTGAACGACATATTGTATCGCATAGTGTGCAAGATTGTCAATAACTCCTCAATCAGTTGTACATAGTTCGGTCTTTTGTTACTTCCCAGAAAGTTTACTGAGACACTCTTAAGAGAAATGCAGGTCTTCGTCTCTACTTCTCTCAGTTTTTCATAAAGCACCAAAGCAATATCTTCAAGTTTCAAAGTTGAACTTAAGCTGATCATACCTGAATTCTTGTAGCTTAAGTTTTAAATTTTGGAAAGTTTCCTTTAAGTTTACTAAATATCCACCTGAAATGGAAATGTTATCGCTGTGGAGAAGGGCACACTTCATAGTTGCTTTTTACGAATCCTAGATTAACGTGTTTCTTACTCCTCTCTGCCGCGTCCGCTTTTGGGAATAACAATTTTGGTTGTAACGTAATGGAGGCATAGATATTCCACGTAACATGTACGCGTCCGCATTTGGAAAAGATTTTAATAGATAAGAGCCACGTCGACATTTGGCACTGATCCGGTATGGTTACTTTAGAGCATCAATTTTTAGATTTACAAAAATCTCGTTTCTATCAAAAGCTACCCATAAGGATTTATACTCACTATGTCGTTTTGTTTAGCTCAATTATATTTATCGATTGCTATATGTCTAATTTTTCAACAAATTTAGTTTTTTATACACTAATGATGATGTAGATTTTACACTTTGTAAATATACATGATGGGAGGTTTTTCTTGAAAGAAATCTAGATTTGTATTTTCATCAAAATATTGTAAGGTTCCCACATGTCTCCACACCATGCTGTAACCATGTGTTTACTATACGTGCTTGCAGTAAACGAACATACTACCGACGACAGCAACGAAGAGGAAATTGTTCATATTCGACAAGTGACGCAGGAGCCAGCAGTCAGCAATATTATGATATAAAAGAGGAGAGCACACCTTAAGAAGTATCAATCTCACTCAGTTGATCACACTATCAAAGCCGTAAGGCGCCTGGCCATTGGGAACACCTTACCCCTCTCAGCGACGCCTCGTCAATTGAGAGATGCCTTTCCTATAAGCTCTAAGATAACAAGTCATTGGGCTCTTTTCCCTCTCTAAGACACCACTGGGAGTTACCTTATAACACAATTTCTCATTCCCTCTCTTAACACGCCCGGTCATTGAAAATAACCTAACCATCATGCCCTAAGACGTCTGGTTATTGGGTTTCTTTCACTCCTTTACCTACATAATTAGAGAAAACTTTACTTATTGTAATATACCTGTATTTAAGAAGAGTTTTTGTAATAAAAGGCGATGGGAAAGTCCAATCTCCTGTGTACCGTATTTTGCTCTACCCTATAGAACAGAGAGAATTTTACAACATTGATAATAATGTATGCCACAAACCATGATTAATCAACAAAATTTTCTTGTTTCTTAGAAAATCTTATATATTCTACTGTTTTCTTTGGGAAAAAAACTGAATAGCACTATTAAGTCCTTTTTTGTTGGGAGGGAACATCGTACAAAGAAGGGCTATTTGAAAAATTGGCTTCTGTGTCGTAGTTCGAGTCACAGGAAATATCTATCATTAACTCAAGTTGCTAGTGGCACCTTCCAGTTCTCTTTTATTCAATCTCTGTGACGTTTCTACATAGCTGTTTGTATTTTATTTTCCTTCTTTTCTTTCTTATTTCAAAGCCATTTCTTCTGTTTTGCTCTTCTTATTCGTCTCTACTTCTACTCCGTTTCTTATATCACATTCTTCTTTTGACTATTCTCTCTCTTAGCCACTCTTCATTGTTACTGACGCTTAGTTCCTTCCTTTCATTTCGTTCTTTTTGTTTTTGTTTTTTCGTTGTTTTTTCCTCTTTATTATTTATTTTTCCTGCTACAGAAGATCAATCTTAAATGTCTTATGTTCTTCCTTGTGTCTAACTCCTCGTCCCTTACTATTAATATTTTATCTGCCATTTTTCTTATTACATTTTTTTCTTATTCCAACTTGAATCAATTTCTTTCTTTCAAGACAACAAAGCCTAGAAAGTGATGTACTGTATTTCCAAACGATGTCAATATAACGTTTCTCACCATTTTTTCTCAAATTGGGAGTACTTTTATTAGTAAAAATGATTGGGCGTCCCACTCCTGCCCCCTTCAAAATAAAACTTATTACTTCTTTTTCATGTTTTGAGCATACACCAGTACGCTTACACTTTAAAAATAATAGTAATTTACGTTCTTGTAATCTTATACCTGTATTCCTATTAATTAATGAAAATACTAAATTTTTAAAAAGAAAATTGCAGGCTATCAAGTACACTTTATAATAATACATCTACATACAATTTGAACAATCTTTACCTTAATACATTGTCAGTTACTATAATACTGTTTATATTAGCTATAGACCTATATGTTTGAAGTTCTCGACTATAGTGTTTGCTACAAAATGCATTTATTTTTTTAATGTATTCATTTAATTGGGGGGGGGGTAATATGCAATCTAAGAGGATAACAACAGTAGAACTGGAGAATCATTTGTGGTCCTCGGAGCACAGTTTTAGAAACACTGCTATAATAGGTTCATAAGATACGGCTGTTCGTGTACAAATGTTTGCGTTTCAAAACATTAGAGCAGGTCAAGCATAGAAGGACAATCCAAGAATTCAAACATTGATGCAGAGCAATTCAAAATCAAGGATACAAAAAAATGTTACCTTTGACTATCGTAATGAGTTTACTATAGAAATGCTGGTGTAATTTATGATGCGGTACATCTCCAACACAAATATTCAGTTTTTGCCATCCTCGTACTTACTTGAGCTTTTTCCTCTTGCGCAACAAGCCACCTGCTTCCCCAAATATTCCCACCTAATGTTTTACCAGTACAGTGTTTATTTATCAATTTTTGTCTGGAAGTGTCACTAAACAATGGGTACCGATGTACTGTATTTGTAGCGTATTCCAGCGCACAGTAAGCCTTCTTTGTTCATGATGTCGCCATTTTGCATACCACAGCGCCACTCGTGAGCAATTTTGGAAATGGTGAGTATTTATAAGTACTGCCAAATTAAACTTGAAGAGTTTATCTTTTCTTATGCTACATCTTTCAGTTATACTAGTCATAGGTAACAATTTCTTTGTATACCATTAATTATGAATTGATCTGTACGTATACCAAGCCAGTGACACGAAGAACTCAACTATTAAAATAGGTGTACAGATGGCGTTAGTATAAACAAGTAGTGGTATCACGTGTACAAAACGTGAAAGAATTTGGTTTGTATGACAATATGTGCTGAATTAATATTGAAATCGGAAAAGGTTGTATATTCCTCCATTTTTAGTAAAGAGATTAGAGTGGAGATGGAATAGTTATATTCTGGGACGCTTACTGATTTAGGAAGCCGTTTCTCGATTATCCCATTACCGTTTCTACCCTATAGATCAACATTAAAACCGGAAGTGGTCGATTTATGCGAAAATCTCTTATTATTTTTGTTCTATGATGATCAATATTGAAACCTGAAGCTGTAGTGGATATCTATCGCTTTTGGCTCTAGTAGAGACTTAAGAATGGAGATTAAATATATTCTTGGAACGTTTAATCGATTACACTAGTTAACAAAGGTTTTGTTACATAAAAGAAAATACCTGTTCTTAAAGGAACTTTTTGCGCTGAATTCGAATATGCACTCGGTTTTTCTCCATCACGTACGATTTTCCCGTAACAGAGGGATTTTCGGGAAAATCCCTCAAAAATTACCCTTTTCGTTTATTTTACACCCCAAGATCTTGTCCCCTTGCATATACTAACATAGAAATTATACCTAAGTATACTTTGATTCATATTTAACAAACCCTCCAAGTTTCGTAATAATCGCTTTATTCTTTCTAGAGAAATAAATATGTTTGTATGTATATTGTGTGTACTGTTTATTGCACCTTATAGTAATGCTTTCAGATCTCTTAAGTTGAGGTAAAACGTTTTGCTTTATTACCACAAACACATATATAAAATATAATACAATATAATTTACAAGTGTGACAATTTACAATAAACAATAATACAAATGTACCAAAAGGTCATGAAAAGACAATCAAAACTATCACAATATATGAAACTTCCATTGGGTTACAAAAACGTACACTACTTCCTTCTTTTGTAAGAAATGTTGCATTCTCTAACAAGACCCCAACAATAGTCCCCCATCATTGAAGGATCCCATCGTCCCTGGTACCTTTTCTCCATTGCCATTATATCTTGGTGGAATCTTTCCCCCTGTTCGTCGCTGAGAGCACCTAGGTTAGCAGGAAAGAAGCTGAGGTGGGAGTGCAAAAAGTGGATTTTTAAAGACATCCTACAACCCAACTCTTTGTATTTCTGTATCATGTCCTGTACGATTTCTGTGTAACTCTCAACTTTGTTATTGCCCAGAAAGTTGCGCACAACACACTTAAATGCTGTCCAGGCAGCTAGCTCAGCACTGTTTAACTTGCTGTCAAAGCTATCATCAAGCATTAATTTCCTAATTTGGAGACCAATAAACACTCCCGCTGAAATCTTAGCATCACTCAGGTTAGGGAACTTATCTCGCAAATACTTGAAACCTTCACCAGATGTGTCCATGGCTTTGACAAAGTTTTTCATAAGTCCTGACTTGATATGAAGTGGCGGTAGTAATATCTTATTAGGATCTACCAAAGGAGCGTATTTGACGTTGCATTCTCCAGGTACGTAATTCACTCTAGGTTCCCATTCCTTCACTTCATAATGTTTGTCATCAGCTCGGCTATCCCATAAACATAAAAAACATTGGTACTTCGTGTAACCGCACTGCAGTCCTAATAAAATACCAACTACCTTGAGATCACAACATATTTGCCAACAATGGTCCTTGTAATTTATAAGATTTAGCAAAGTTGACATGGTGTCATAGGATTCCTTAATCTTCACTGAGTGCGCAAGTGGTATAGAAGGTTTTTTATTTCCATTATGTAAAAGGACAGCTTTAAGGCTGACCTTTGACGCGTCGATAAATAACCTCCATTCTTCTGGAACGTAAGGAATTCCTAGCTCCGCCATCAACCCATTTATATCCGTACATACGCACACATTATCTTGCATTGAGAAATAGCTTGAAAATTGAACATGCCTTTTACTGTACACTGATATGTTCGTTTCTGCATCCAATAAGTTCCACTGCTGGAGCCTTGATCCCAGAAGTTCCGCCTCTTGTTTTGTCAGGTGCAAATCACGGACTAGGTCATTAAGTTCACATTGCCGGATGAAATGTGGCTCGCGAACACAGTCAGGGATGAACGTTGGATCCTTGGATGTACATGTTGATGTCGATGGTTCATCAAGGTCATGATCATCATCAGAGTCTTTTGGCCATATCTCTTCCCAGTTGGTAGGGGGCTCGGGAAGTGGAAGTTCTTTTGCATTCTGTTACATTTGATAACAAATATTGATAACCATTTCATGAACAAAACGAAAAAACTTGGAGAATTGTATATATATGTATTAAGATATACATATACTGTACGTTTAAAAAAATATACGTTGGAAGTACATTCTATTTTTATACACGTTTCTAATTTACAGAGAGCAATACAAGTGTGTTGTTGACTATTGTAAATATTCATTTTTATGTCTGTGTTTGTAGTAATAAAGCAAATCGTTTTTACCCCAACTCAGGAGATCTGAAAGCATTACTATCAGGTGCAATAAACAGTGCACACAGTATACATACAAATATATTTATTTCTCTAGAAAGAACAAAGCGATTTTTACGAAACTTTTAGGGTTTATTAAATATAAATCAAGGTATACTTAGGTATAATTTCTATGTTACTATATGTAAGGGGACATTTTTGAGGGAATTTCCCGAAAATCCCTCTGTTACGGGAAAACTGTACGTGATGGAGAGAAACCGAGTGCATATTTGAATTCAGCGCAAAAAGTTCCTTTAAGATCAGGTGATTTTTCTCATGTAACAAACAAAAAGTTTAAATTTGTTAACTAGTGTTATAGGAAACAGATTCTCGCTCTCTCTTATAGTTTCTGCTCTATAGCAATCAACGTTAAAACCGGAAATTGTTGATTTCTAGAGTGCGTTTGTTTCATCTTAGCACGTTTTCCGCCAGTGCATTTGGTTAGCTTTTAAAGTACTTTCTGCTGTAGTGCTGCCAAAATGTCTTGAGCCGTGGCAAAAATGCGAACTAAAGCTCACACCTTCGACATATCCACGTGCTGAGCCAATAATGGTTCAGCTGTTGCTAAGCGAGAGAGCGGATTACGAAAAAGAGTGGAATTCATTCAGCCGATAGCAGCGCTTGGAACGGAAGACTAGGTGTCAAGTCAATGTGGTGTATCTATAGTATTCACGTAAAGATTTTAATCCAATAGGCGTCTTATTCGCTTTGGCGTATAGGTGACGTTAGTTGTCAGCCAGCCCATCAAATGACGTCATTGCTATTTGGCGGGTATTTGAAGTGCTTAATTGCCACACACGAACAAGTGTGTTACAGTGACTTGTGAGTGGTGTGGCGTTTTGCTGTGTTTCCTAGAGTATTGTAACTCGCAACTTAAGTGCGGTGTGGCAAGAACGCGTTGCAGAGACAGCCATCCTTTAGGCGGGAAGCGTGCCAAGATAAAACAAACGTACTCTACCTAGTTTGAATATAACCTCCGTCAACGAATTCGATTTCTGATGGCCCATCGAGTAGTTCTTAGAGATTTCTCCACTCCCACACAAACGGACACAAGTTTTTTTTTCTCCTAAACGGACAAACAGACAGACAGGGTTAATACGATGTAGAGGAGTTAGAGTGAACCAAACTACTTACAAAGTATATTGTAAAGTTCTGTAAGGTAGAGCAAATTATGCTCTTGAATCGTTTTCTCCCACTACCAAATTTTACTACAAAATATTCTCTTTTATATACAGTAAGTTACAAAAATCACTTTGATGTAAAATCCTCTAATACTTGGGTAAAATATGATATCTCAAGGCCCGTGCAGACTGGAGAAGGATCTCCACAGAATTCCGAACAATCGACTTAAGATCCTCAATGCTCCGAGCAAGGAGATAGGGGTTAGAAAACCACAAAGCTCAGTCAAGCTAGATGGCTCAGGTTAGAAATGCCACAGAATTCCGAGCAAGTTAAAGGCTTTGGGTAAGGTTCCTCTCAATGCTTCAGGTAAGCTGAGAGAGTGGAGTTGACCAGCTAAGCATTGATGTCTGTAGTAAAGGTCCTCTCCGTTATATAGCTGCCTCAGTATGTCTGTGGCGCCCTGGTGTTTCTGTCGTCTGCCACTGTAGTAGTTCGTAGTGGAACACACACGGAGTTGTTTATAAACACAAACTTGTGTTGGTTGTAACCAGAGCCATGTGTAGGATATTACAATATAGTTATGAATGAATGTTGACTTCACAGGAGTAAGATTGAAGATTGTCTTGATCTACTTTTATATGAGTTTGTTTAGTTCAAGCCCTCTTTTTCTCCTTTTTGCTAAATATGTTTATAGTAATTTCTTTCGTGTTGCAAATAAGAGTTTTCAATTCAGTTGATTTCTATGTTTATCGAATTATAATGAAAAAGGATATGAAATTAAATATTTTCGTGCTTTCGTGATAATTTTGTCACGATAACAGTTGGACAAGATAAATGGAAAACTGTGAGGTAATAATCAACAATTTAGTTCCTTCCTTAATCAAGTAATACTGCACAACACTTCAAGATTTTGCTTGCATAACGAACTAAAACAATCAAAGAGAAGAGATAATAATGAAATAAATCTCATGGAAAGTTACAAACGGCCAAATTACTTTTAATTAATTTGCTGGACGAATTTACTTGAATTTTCCTATCATTATTCAACGCAGAGGCTATCTATAGGACTAAAACTGAAAAAAAAAAAATATTTTTCATTTATCACTTTCAATTTTATTTTTCACTTAGAAGATACTTCTACAACGTTTATTTGTTTAAATGGATATGCTGTATTAATTGGTTAATAAAAATAAGTTTGTTTCATTCTCAGTTTCAAATTATTACCTTAATTTTTGGAAGTGAACAAATTTACTTAAAATCAATTGTGAATAAACCTCAATCAACGTGGTTTGACTTGGCGCAGATTTTTCTTGGAACCAATTAATCGCATTGTGTAAGGTGTTCTTGTATCTTTTCTTGGAGGTGTTCAGACTATAGATCTTCCCAGCATGTTGTCGGATGCTTAAATCCTTCATATGTCAACAAGGATTGAAGTTAGGAGGCCTTAGTGTCCATTTCGAAGGTTCCTTCTTTTAAATTTCTGAGAAATATATGGTCATAAAACCAGCGGCTAATACGTACATAGAAAAGCAAAATACCACTAATGGTTTCAGATTATATAAGCACCCTGTAGGTCAGAAACAACAGAACGTTGACTATATACTTTTTTGAGCTAAAAACTACATAATATTTTATTGTGTCGAGTAACTTTTCCGGAATAATGGCTTCAAAGAAAAGGTACATTTTCGTATCATTGGTCATCTATTTGTAGATTTTTTGTACTGCTATTTAAGTGGAGGACAAAGGATCAAAAAAGAGGAAAGGCAGATGTTTTATCTGAAACAATAGCAGCAGAGCTATGAACTAAACTAAAAAGAAAGTTCCATTAATGTGAGGGAAAACCTCGAAACAAAAGAAATACGAATATATCTATTCTTCCCTAAAATAAAAAAAAATAATAAAACTATCAATCTTCACATCCCAAAGATAATAAGGAAAGAAATAATAATAATAACAAAAAAGGTCTGCACAAACAGACATTCACAAAACTGTTATGAGGTTTTGTTCCAAAACAGAGAAAGAATAATGGCTGAACTCGAGACAGGAACACAATCGACAAAAGAAACAAAAAAAAAAAAAAAACTATGTTCATTTCAACCGGCTGAAACCCATCCTATTCCATAGCAACCCATCCCATCCTACACTTCTATCGTACCTTATTTTTTCTCTCTTTCTCTCTCGAATCCATTACTTCCGTAAAGGTTCCTTGGGTTACTTTATCTGACCTAGTCTCTCTCAATCAACCCCCTTGAGGGATCATATTGCTCACCCCCTTCTTTTCTCTTCTCTTAGCAATAACCCGTCAATCTAAAAGCTTTGGCGAGAGACCCCTACGATTCTTAAAAGCCCAATGTGAACCAGCACGAAACCGGACACTCACCAAACACTCGGGACTAAATGGAGCAATGGGAAAACATTGACAGGTCTCCCCCGGAAATTGACCGATAGATGGCAGGGCTAGAGGCTTCATGGCTCGGTTTACCTCCATATGCAAACATGGCGGGCGACAGAGCGGTGCGGCGAATAAGCAGTTGTGGTGGATTATCAGTTCCTATGTTAGAGAAACCAACACCCACGTCAAGCCAATACACTGTTCAAACTAATTTTTTCTCTCTCTCATTTCCGCCTGCTTTCTCACTCTTTGTAATGATGAAAATGAAAATAGTTAGAGAGTAAACGATTGCTAACCCAGTACTGTTATTCTGATTTTCTCAACAGAAATTATAAAATCAAACCTGTAGACTGATTACCACAGCTCCTATTAAAATGTATATTTGTCATCTCAAAGTTTACAATTTAAAATATTGAAAACTATGGTCTCGTAATATCAATTATGGTATGTCGTGGTACCAGTTGGACAAAATAAATTTAAAAAACTATGCGATAATCAACAATTTAGTTCCTTCATTAATCAATCAATACTACGCAATACTTCAAGATTTTACTTGGATAGCAAACTAAAATCTCAAAGAGAGGAGATAATACTGAAATAAATCTCATGGGAAGTTACAGATGGCCAAATTACTTTTAATTAATTTGCTGGATTAATTTACTTGAATTTTCCTATCATTTTCAACGCGCAAGCCATTGAAAATGAAATTAAACCTTTCAGTAACACGTCCCACGATTATGCCCTTAAGGCCAAGGGAGACGGATGATTAAGACAAGTGAATGATTACGGAAAAATTGGTGGAATGAAAATGTGAAAAGGTAACGGGAGTATCTCGAGAAAACCAACGGACACGATGTTGTCCACCACAAACTTACTTGGTCGAGGATCAAACCAGGGGTCCCAGGGGCTATTCAAGACGAAACATTACACTACTATTGGATTTATATCATACGCGAACTACTGCACAAGAAAACGAATGTAGGATCACTACTGAGGAAGCCTATCTAGTATGATTTTTCCTAACGTAATTAAATGCTTTGGTTGTTACTTTGCCTTGTGAAACAGCTCATGTCATAGCATATTCTCTTCTATGGTATTTGTCGTTTTGGCGTTAGAGGTCCAGGTTCCATTTCAAGCGGAAGCTCATGTGGTTCGGACTCTACGTTAAATTGTAGGTCTACAAGTGAAGTAAAGGTATTTGTCATACATAGGTCATAATCAATCTTGTAAATTTCTGCACAACAACTCTAATTTCGGTTAGAATATCGTGTTGGGCTTTTAATGTAAACCATCAAGCTATCTAAAATGCATTGAGCCTTTCGAGGTCTAAATTCAAAAGACATTTATTGTTATTTAAGAATAACATTATAAAATCTCATATACATTATAGTACGGAAAGTATAACGTCGCTGGCTTCCCGCGAAAAGTTGCAGTGATGTTTATGGGGAGTTGCCAACTTGGTTACTAGTGGCTCGCTGAGCGCGGTGATTGGCTATCCTCTTACCACACCCCCAGTGACAAGCAGGTCCAAGTGCGGGAAGCCAACGACGTTATACCTTCTGGACTTTAATTTCTTAGATAATCTGTCGTCTGGCAATATCATAAGGTCAGCGATAGCTTGGATAATAGGAATAGTGGTAGTATAAAATTTGTAAATAATTTTATTTTTCAAAATTGTAGAACAAAAGCTCTGTCTTCGTCAAAAGACGCTACAGAGACCTATCAAGAAATACGTCTCAACACGACTGGAACAAATCGGTGGAACTCCCACTTGAAAACAATGTGTCTGTGAGTTTGGCACTCGTCGAAACAACCGGGCAAAGAGACATTTGAAAAAAAAAATGTTTCAGCAGCAGTGATGCCATACTTAACGCAATGATACTATTTTAAATACAGCATATGTTTTACTCTTCCTTTTAGATATTCAATCATATTTCAAGAAAAATTATTAAGAAATTGAAGGAAACCAATCTTAAAAATTGCTGAAAGTTTTTTATGAATACCAGTAATTCATATACATCTTTCACGATCTAGGTTCAGTTTCTGTTGACCGCAATGACAGTGCGTCAACACTGGGAAAGGCAAAAGGGAGACCGGGAAGTTTCGTAATCTGCTGTTTTGTTGTTGCTTTTAAAATTGTTGTCTAAAAATGTATGTGCACCTTGTTGTAAGTGTTAATTGTGTTTTGTGTGCAAACCAAATGAAGCGATATAGATTTGTTCTACCAGTTTTATTAAATGGTATTTCTAAGTGTCGTACAAAAATTAATATCAATAGTAAAATAGCCAATATTATAGGAATTATAGTAAAACAATAGCCATTTTTTAAGTTTCCTTTTTTAAATCAAGGATCATGCAAATGCTCCCGATAAGGAAATACATATTCACATTTACTTTGCAGAGGAGAAGCAAGCAGAAAATTATACATATTACACATACATATGATTAAACATTCTGAATTATTAATTCAATTTAATGTATTTAGTGTACATACCAAGATTCGCCAAAATGAAATAAGGAGTATGTTTAGTACAAGGGGTCCAGAAGCACGTAAAAAACACAAAATTTACGGGAGAAATGAATGATGCAAGTACTTAGACGTAACATAACGTAACTAAATCTAACCTAACCTAATATAAGCTAACCTAAGCTAACCTGAACTAACCTAAACTAACCTAATATTAGTAGAAATAAGCGAAATTCTATATTTTTTTTTTGGAAAATTATGCGGGACTCCTACACTAATATAACATAAACTAAACTAACCTAACCTATCTTAAACTACCCTAACCTAATCTAAACTAACCTAACCTACGCTAAACTAACCGAATGTGAACAGAAAATACAAAAATTGTAACATTTTTTAGAGAAAAGAGCTGGACCCCTTCTGCTAAACATAGGCCTGAAATAATACCGATATATTTATTTCATTTAATCGTTAAGGATTTTGTTGATCAAAATTAGGTCCCCATATGTTATATACAGCAATGTAACCTTACAAAAATCAGTTTCTAACGAAATTTTGTTAGTTAGGAGTTTCACATTTCTTTCCAACGCCCAGGTTATATGAGACATAGAGCTACAGCTTAGTATTGGTACTAAACCAGAGAAGTTTACAGTGGGATTAAACTCAGTGCTGCTGAATTGGATTTGAGTTTTGCGTCCCTTTTAGTAGCAAGGCTACATGAGGCGTGGACCTACAGCTTAACTTAGGATCCGAACCTCATGAGCTCCCGCCAGGAATCGAATCCCGGGTCCGAAAAGGCGCGTACACTATTCACATAGTGACGAGGAAGCACCCCAGTGCTCCTGCACCAAAGGCAAAAATGCTTAGTATTCCTCTTGACTAACTACGTCATGAAGAACTCGTGTTGACGAAATTATTGTCTTCTATTTTTGGGATTATCTATGGTCTACGTTAATTAAGGAAGCATTGCCTCTCGCGTCAAGTGTAAAGAATATTACTACTCTCAAGCACGTATAATCATTTTATGATATAGTAAGTTACGGTTTTTGACCTTAATGGCTGTATTGCAAAATCTATGTTCAAAATTGTAAATAACGTACAATTTAAAGTAAATGAGTAGTTGGCAAGGAGGAAGATCGTAAAAATGAAAAACGAAATAAAATCTTTTAAGTTTTATGTTCCACGGTTGTGCCGGCTAGGCTAAAGGAGACGGTGATGAAGAGAAATTAATGAAATGGTGGAATGAAGAAAGTGGGAGGAAACGGGAGAATCCCGAGGAAACCCACGTTTATGATGTTTGTTCATCACAAAACTCACTTGGAGCGAGCTCGCATCGAACCAAGGACTCCATGCACCACAAGTGAGCGCTCTACTACTGAGTCACCGCGGCCTCTAAGAAGATCGCAGCATTGAACTGATACGTATGTGTATAGGAAAATACCTAGGTACAGCAAGTATCAAGATATCAACATATTCCTTCCAAACATGTTGATTAATACAGAAGTCCTACAATTTTATTCACCCAGAGCTTTTCATAAGAAATAAGAACCTTAAGCTCAGACATTGATTAGGTTTTGCATGTCGATGCGACATTTTACACTACGTGTCTGCTTTTTCCAATCATACATTATGTGCGGATATATGTTCACTGTAAACACGTACATTTAATGTTACAAGAGACGTTAGACTACCTGAATATGGGCGCTCGAAGGGGAGCAGGGTGGGGTCCGCCTCTCTGGCTCTCGAAAATGTATTAAATTTCTTAGAATTATCTTAATAGCAACAGGGGAGATGAGACCCCTTAAAATTTTTCTTCGGGCGACCGTGTACCTAAATATTGGTAAGAGATTTTAAACTGCAAATAATACTAAAATAATTAAATACGTTAAACTGAAAAGTCTAAAACTATTATTATTATTGTTATGGAAAACTGTAAATGGATGTTTTTGTAACAAATATTTAAATACTGACCGCGGTGGATCAATACCAGATCGCTTAACTCTGACAAGCATAGTCCCTGATTCAATCCCAAATTCCACCAAGTTGGCTTTGTAGCGAACAAACACCATGTGAGTGGATTTTCTCGAGGTTCTCCCGTTCCCTTCCACCTTTGTCATTCCATGATTACCATTTGCCTTAGCCTCGGCACGTAATCATGGAGGATTTGGGGAACTGAATTCTGTCTGTCTATCTGTCTCTCTCTCTCTCCCCTATATTTGTAATTGCGAATTAAATTCTCTCGTAATTAAAATTTATAAGAAGAAACAATACTAATCTATCCACTATGAAACTTTACGCAACGCTATTGATGCTAGGTCTGGGCTACGGCTCTCACTCAAATTCTCTTAATTTCTGACGGATTGTTAAAAATATATACGGTCTGGAGTTGCCAAGTGGTATACGACATCCTTTCTGATTACCAATTCCGGTCATTCTTACAAGCCTGAGTTCATCGTTCTCCTACGGTGCCGATAATGCATGATACCCTTTCAATCCCACCAAACGCACAGCATAACCTTCATGGGCAGAAGTGTAAGCTTTGTTATAAATTGTGGAAATTCTCGATTCTACCACGATCGTTTTCGCAGACTGTTGTTGTAGGTTATCGCCAGTGCCATAACTTAGATTTTCTGGGAGGAGACAAGCATTAATATTTGGGCCCCCTAGATGAGGCAGCAGAGGCCCCTTAAATGTTCTTCAGTTCTATTTAAATGGGATAATGGGTACATTCAGTGGCGTAATTAAGATCGCGTGAACCCTTCCGCAAAATTCGAAAATAGGACCCTTCTTTCTGTCTAGTGGGTCCCCGGAGCCTGTGGGCCCTTCCGCAGTTATGAGGGGCCGTTAGATACGTCTGCGTCCAAGGTCTGCGGGGCCGTTAGTTATGCCCCTAGGAATGCTTCATACATGACAAATTAATTAAGGAGACAATATTGACAAAATCTCAAATCCATGCGAATAATTATTGTTTCTAAGGCCCCTAATAGTAGACATTTTTTACTGAAATGGGCCCACGACTCAATTTTGTTTTATTTGCCTTTTGTGTGCTGCTGTTTTGTTTATATAATGTAGTGAACTTGTTTGATGCTTCATTTATTATTTCATGTTCGTATCGTATATGGAGTAAGAAAATTTTATCTTAAAGTGGGCTCCTCTCGAACGGCGGGAAGTTTCCCTGGGAGGCAGTTGCCCCTTCTTCCCCCCTCCCCACACACAAGTTAGGCCCTAGTTATCGCTTTTTTACATCTCGTAATCAACCACTTCAGAAATGGCTCGAATTGGTTACGTTTCAGTGAAGATTCACATATAGAAATTCCATCGAGTAAATGTGTTTGAGTCAGATCATGAGGCACCCAAACGTCGAGCTTATTTTTGTAGCCCAGCTTTCTCCAAATGGTTTAACATTGTTTAATGATGGATATTTAGTTTATTGGCGATGTCATGACTACTTACATGCCGGACTTGCTAGACTTTTGTCAGAATATTATTCACTTTTCTGTGTTGGTCGCCAACTGTTAACGAGCATCTGGGACATCGAAATTTCCAAAACAAAAAGGACTAAACAATCTTTTAACTGTTGCTTTTCATAACGTATCTTGTCCATAAAGAGAATATGTTTCTTCACATGCCTACACAGGATTGGTGCCTTTCTCGACGTGAAATTCTAAAATGTAAGTCCACTCATCTTCGCGGCGCAATTACTTTACATATGATTATAAGAATTCTAAAACGTTTTTCCGTATCTAGTAGCTTTAGCTGTCATCTCTTAAATGGCATTAAGTCTGACCCGCTGAGACTCATATGTCCTGGGATTTAGACCCTAATGCCACCTTATGCTTAAAAGTATCAGTATTTTTTAGGCTACTTGATATAACTCTTTTTTTCTATGTTGTTGTTATTGTTTTTTTTCTTTTGTTAGCATGTCCATGTGCAAAATGGCAAAGTTATGCTGTATCTGGGAATTTGTTCAATAAATAAATAAATAAATAAATAAATAAATAAATAAATAAATAACGAGTATATGATAAGAAATTGTTATTTGTTCAAATTGAGTTTAAATAATCAGAGTTTAGATTTTAGAGATGAAATAGATTACTGACAAGTGAAACATAGGCCCTATGTGTAACTGTAACAATACTATTTACTATGTGTATTAAGGAGGCCAGAATTTACACATAATCTAATTACATTGGAACCTTGGGCGATATACTTGGCTCTCCCTTCCATGTATTTTGCAGAATAAGTCAATTTATCCTATCATAATAGAAATTTTCCATATGGTCGCTTTTGCATTACAGATTATAGTATGACCTTCCCTTTTCAAGGTATCTTGTCTTCTAAACGTGTACTGAACTATCAGACTTTGTGCAGCCGCAACTGAGCTAGATCCATTATCGACGACAAAATGGTCGTTCACGCTTATAACAAAGTCAAAAAGCTCGATCAAAATACAGTATAAAATTTTCTTCATGAATTAAACTAGAATATGGAACACCGACCACAGCATTTACAAATTTCTCAGGGAGAAATTAACATCTAAAATTCATTTTTGTGGGTGCATCGGTTTTGGAAGTATAGAACGAGGCGAAGGAGTTCCTCCTCTGGTACCAAGTTCATTTGCTTGTATGGTATTTGTAGAATAGAGTGGCCGAATTTCAACTTTTTTCTAAAATAGGTTCGGGGAAGCGATTAGAGAGTGTCTTTTAATGGACATACTTTTTCACAATTTTTAGTCAACGCCTTCATGTGCCGCATCGAGGTTCTGTGGAGAAGCTATGCAAAACGTACTACACGGTACTGTATTTCACGTTTTAACTGTGTAAAATGTATATATTCTTGTTTCTTTTAGAGTCAACCTTAGGGACAACTTTAACTGTACGTAATTAACCTTCCCAAAGAACACTTATGTGCAGTTCTTCGCTTAAATTGGTCAAATTTCAACGCTTAGTGCAAGAATGTTACGCTTCTTTATATGTATATGTATGTATGTATGTATAAAAAATTAATTCATTTTTAGGCTGATTAGAGTTTATTTTATTTTATTTTTCTATTTATTTATTTTTATTTTTATTTTATTTTCTATTTATTTATTTTTATTTTTTATTTTATTTTATTTTATTTTATTATTTTTTTGCTGTAATGCAATTCATTATCAACATTCTCGATCACTTCTTAAGCCAAAATAACCCAGAACTCATCACGAGGAGGTTACTGTACTTCGAATTTAGCCCTCGCGACCTGCTTAATTTTCTGCCATGGCCTTGTGTCCTCTCTTATTTGCTTTACGGATTGAGAAGCTTGCGACACCAAACGCACCATTCTCTCTACTGCTTTGGTATGGAATGGAAACGCAGTTATTTCTTCTCCAGGCATTGTAGCTAACTTAATATTTTATTCAATCTCATTGTCAGAGAGCACTTTTGTCTGTGGAGGTTCTGTTGGGGACAAATTCATCCACTCCATCATGTCATAATCAGTTTCCTGAGCACCGAGTTTCTCGTATACAAGGCGTGTATAACCTTTACTAGATTCAACATAAACACGAACACATACATATCTAGGACAGTTAAAATTCCCAAAGGCTCTCCCATCGGGAATCGAACCCGGGACCCCGTACACCAACGACGTACGTGCTAGCCACTAGACCAGCGGGGAGGGCCTATCAGTCCATCTTCAATTATAACCCAAGTAGTAGTAACTTCAGACCTGATCTTTGGAACAAACCGGCTTCTTCATCTAAGGTTATTTAGACCAAAGTGCACAACGAAATTCATTCATTCGACCACCTAGAGACAAATTTAGTACACTAATAAACGAAATAGCATACAATCCAGGAAAAATTACACAAATAATAATGTTTCCAGTAATTTCAAAATGCAAGTTCAAAAGTCGGTAATAATAATAATAATAAATAATTTTTATTGCATACTGGACATTAGAGATAATCTGCCCACTTACAATTTCTATATAATAGGAATAAAAACATGTACACTTTAAAACTAAACTTTAAAACAACAGCAACAACAGATATTAATAAAAATGTATTAAAAGGTAGTAACAGTGATATAGGTAGGTAATGTCAGTTTGATATTAAAAGTGTGCTTATCATCTTCAATAATGACACAGGCCTGCGAAATTTCTAATAATTGCTATGTTAATTTCTAACAATTGCTATTGTTAATTTCAATTTCATTTAATTTCATATAGATCTTATTAAAAGTGAATATCATTTAAAATTTTGTGTGTATGAATTTAAAATAGACTCGAAGCAAACAGGTACATCGTATTCTTTATTTTATTTTTTATTTTATTATATTTTTATTTATTTATTTATTTATTTATTTTTGTACAAGATACCATTTCTTCTTTTTATTATTCTTAGTTTTGTACCTAAGTAACAGCAGTGTGTGGTATTGTTTGTAGCCATAAAAGAAGGGCTTAACAAAATTGCCCGTCGTTGTTTCTCACCCGAACCCCCACACACATGCACACAGAGAACCGTTGATCCAGTGCAGAAAGGAAAAAGGAACTTGAAAAACTCTTAGCATCATCTTGTGAAACCGAGATGGGATAAACTTTTTATACATCTCTGAGACTTTAGAGCAGGCACATACAGGACAGAACATCGCCGACTCTCAAATTCCAGAAAATTTTAGGAACAAATTATCAGGAGAAATTTGAATCAGAGAGAAGAAAAATTCAGAAAAATAGGCTATATAGTGCAATCAAAATAAGGTTTGAGGTAGACATTTAGAATAAAAATATGGGACCATCTGGAATTTGTTCGTGATCTCTCCCTCATTAACCTCTGGAAAAACCAAAAAAAAAAAAAATCCAGTTGCGGGTTTTCCGCCATTTTGAATAAATAGTCTGCCATCTTGGATTTCTCACATGCACTTACTTTATGCCACATAACTTCTAAAGAAATTAACGTAGAAAGATCATTCTTTCTTTATTATACATCTAATACTATAGGCAATGTAACAAGTTATTATCACTTTTCTCCGAGTAACCATTGTTTGCATAACTTTAGGATAAAGCGAAAAATTGGCATCTGTATTAGGGGACATATTCTTTTCATTGCCACATACAACTTAACAGAGTAGAAATATGAAAAAAGTGCTCGAATAAAAGTTATTGGAAATTTCATAAGCTTTAAAACTATGTATGTATTGTCACTATATACAGTGTTAGAGATGCGCAATGAAGCTTCAAACGTCATCGAACTGCACACAATTTCTGTTGAAACATACGAATGAATCATTTAACATGAAGAAAAAGAGAGACTATTTAGTGATTTGAAACGCTTTTTATTGCAATTTCCGGTAAGTATCAACAGGTTTGGAAGTCTGGCTAGTTTAATAAATAGTTCGTAAACAGTGGCGTCGGCAGGGGTGTGCACAAGAACTCTGAAAGTAGACTTTAGCACTATCTTTCTGTATGTAAGCCTATGTGTCCATTTAAATTAGTGTTTGAGATAAACGTTTCAAAAAGAAAATGAAATCTATTGAAATGTTTTACTGATGTTGCTGTCCTACAAAAAATCCAGTTGCGGGTTTTCCGCCTTTTTAAATAAATAGCCCTAGTCCTGTGCAACTACGACAAAAATCGATCAAACTTAACTTTTTAAAGTTTTTTTTTTTTGTTTTTGTTTTTAAGATTAAACCTGTTAGAATATGTTATATGTATTCATATTATACTAAAACAGTTCCAAAACTCTAGTTGCTGGTTTCCCGCCATTTTAAATAAGCAGTACGCCGTCTTGAAATTTTCCCCAGTACTTAGTTTTTGCCTCATGACTCCTAAGCCAATAAACGTAAATGTATCATTCTTTCTTTATTATATTTCTAATATTATAGGTTATATAATAAGTGATCACTTTCTCCGCGTTGGCGTTACCAAAAGTTCAGTGTACCTTCAAGTTTAATCTATTCGTGCTTGAAAACATGAATTATAAAAAGATAAAAATGGTGATTTTTATCTTATTCACGCCCGTTGCTAACAAATTGTAGTGGTAACAGAAGTACCTTCTCTCTCTCTCTCTCTCTCTCTCTCTCTCTCTCTCTCTCTCTGTCTCTCTCTCTCTTTCCTTCGCGTATGCATAAAACTGTAAAATATAATGCATATTTTTAAACTGTTTCTTGCTATATAAACCTTTATACCACAACTTCTAATTTTATCTGTGGTCTACGTTTACCATCTATAAATCCCTTCTCATTTATTTATTTATTTATTT
This sequence comes from Thermobia domestica, assembly GCF_964235325.1. Lineage (NCBI taxonomy): Eukaryota > Metazoa > Arthropoda > Insecta > Zygentoma > Lepismatidae > Thermobia > Thermobia domestica. Next base: position 99,427,865 of record NC_137468.1, read on the forward strand.
ATAGCATAAGAGAGAGTCCGCCTCATGGTTGCTCTATTAAAAGTAAATGGTTATTTACATACACATAAAACAAGAGGTTGGTCTATGTTAAAATTACTTGTGGGATAATTTTCCTCTCATTCTCTCATTTAATTGTAGACACCTCCCATCGGTGCGTCTCCTGTTTGTGTGTGTATTTACATGCTGGTAACATAGTAGACGGAAAAGAATAACATTAAAAGTTTTACAAACTAATATGTATAACATATGTTGAAAGGGACTAAAAGTGTACATTATCCATTAATTTTTCAAAACTGTGCGTAAATATTAGTTTAAATCATTGTACTCTAATCGAAAATGTTCGAATAGCGTGAATTTAATGTAATAGTGTTTCACGTGGCCTGTAAAACCATCGATTGCAATATGAAAGACATGAAATGAAATGAAATGAAATCTTTACGTCTCATGGTTATGCCGGTTAGGCTAAAGGAGATGGTGATGATGAGGGATGAGTGAAATGGTGGAATGAAGAAAGTGGGAGGAAACGGGGAAAACCCCGAGAAAACCCACGAGCACGGTGTTTGTCCACCACAAAGTTCACTTCGCGGGGGCTGGAATCGAACCCAGGACCCCAAGCACCAGAGGTGAACGCTCTACCACTGAGCCACCGCGCCCCCAATATGAAAGACATGTGCGTATATGTGGGCACGTTCTTCACTCCTGAGTATTACTAGAATATTTAGAATGTGCGGTTAGAAAAATATCTTCTATTTTCATATCTATTAATTTGAATTTTACATTCGTTGTTATTACTATAGTATTCAGTTATTATTCACTTCCAAGCTTAATGAGGAATTACATAATGTTCAACGTAAGTTTAAAAGTTATTTCTGTACAAAATTTTACTATTGATCTTATTAAGCGCGTTGTAAAGCATTAAGTATATTTTGTTACCTCCCGATTGGAGATAACAATCGAAGGTTTACTGTAATTTAGACTAAGAATTGGAATTTTACTGTAGACGAATTTTAAGGTAGCTCCTTAATGTTTCTGGTTATGTGATACTCATTATATTGGATGTATAGTATAGATTCGTTGTTTATGCCTAATAATTATCCTTTTCTGTAATTTCATACACTAATTTTTATTTGTGTATTCTTGAATGTTAGGTAGGTAGTTTTTCTTAATAGTAAAATGTTTCGTTAGATGTATGCATTTAGATAGGAGTTTTTTCAGAGATATTTTGTTTCCAAACTTCATTTTGAAATAGGATCTTCCACTCTATACTAGTCTCAATGTGAATTGCAGGTTTTCGACATGAGGCAACAAATAATTTTACTTTCATCAAAACATTTTTTCTTAGTTTTCTTTTCGTCGTCACACTATAATATATTCACCCAATCTCAGTTATTTCTTAGAGGGGTTTATACAGGTGGATTATTTTGATTGGAAGTTAGGAGTCTTCGATCAGACGTGTATTCTTCTGATTCGTATATACTTACCCATAGTTCTCTGGTTAAAATACTCATTATTACAGCTACCCGCCGAACAACAAGAAATTGAAACATGTTGATCTGTCAAATTTTAAGTAAAATTTTGTGTAATCACTACGAAAACGCTACTATACAAGCGTTTGTATGAAACGAATAGACCAATGCGTTGTGTTGAGTTTTGCGGCAATTACTCAGACCCTTAGAGAGGATTGAAAACATCACACAGGAGTCGTCTTTCGTAAAACCATGCTTGACGCCATATGTGTGCTGGTCAGGGTACAATAGTGACAATGGTTACGAATCTTCAACTCAAGAACAGTTTACAAAACTATTTTACATAGTATCCGGAATATACTTGCAGATATTTGTCAGCTTGTTAAAACAGTGAGTCGCAACGTGATGGTTGGCAAAGGAGATTTGCAGCTTGTTACAGGAAGTACTAGGTATATACTGTGAAATCTGAAAAAAAAAATACTAGAAGACAACATCGAGGAAGCCAATAAGATTGAAAATGTATTCAGTTTAATTCGGCAACAACAATAACATGTACTTTTCCGTTGAAATTCAGAACATGTGCATCATAGTCGTGTAATTGTTCTTTCCTTCCGGAACCAGCGTTTGCTGATTTTTACCATGTAACCGTGACATACAAATATTCCTGTTGGGAGGGGGAATTGGTTCGTAATACGTTTATGTTGGCCTGCCATAGTATTTCATAATGTAGCATTTGTGATCCTCTCTAGAAACTAAAATATTATCTTGTAGAAATTCGATCGTTGCACTTAACGCAATGTACAAGTTTTGTTTCGATTCGTTTGGTTTGTCAGTGGAAGTCAGCAGCATTGTTATTCGTATGTTACTGAGATGCCCATATGTCTGTTTTATTCATAATTGGAAAAGAAAATTTAGTACCTGGATATAAAGTGCTTTTCATAATGTAAACAGCTCATTATGTCTCCTTGATTGGGAGTTGCGAGAATCATACTTCGTCCATGATCCTAATTTACAGTATAAGAAGAGAAAGATAAATGGTTTGATTTATTTTAATAATGTTTGATTAAAGATTGGAAGTATGTTAATTCAGATTTCAAATATTTAAAAGTGCCCCTTTCAAGTCATGACAATGACTAAAAACGAAGTTCACTGTTTTTATAATTCTGAACTATTTGCAAATTTTTAAATAAACTAGAATGAAGTGAATAATAATAGGAAACATTTTGCAACAAACGATAGTTGTTTAACGAAACGACAAAAAAAGAAATAAAAAATGTTTCACTGCAGACTATAAGAATTAAACTGATCATCATCGAAAAAGTGAAGTAACTCAGTGTTACACGCTAACCAACTGCTCTGCGAAGGTGAGTTAAAATTTTGCCACCTGATAAAAGTATATTTACAAGTCACTAACACAAAGTGCCTGATTGCATAACACATTTTGTAGCTTATTCTATTTATTCATTTGTTTACGTGTAAAATAATTAATACCTATCTATATTAGGACTGTTTCGTAAGGAATTAAGTTGTATTTCTTGTACTTCAATATATTCAAGAATAGACCCAAATGAAACCTGCATAACCTTCGGTTACACGCATTAGTTATGCCAGGACACCAAGACTTGCAAGTACAAGGTTACCGTCTCATCAAAGTGCTCATTAGGGAAATAAGCCAATTAATTCCTGAATGTGTACAATGTATCCTCTGTACGAACTTGATTGGTTGATTTGAGTTTAGCGAATTTTTTTTTTTTAGCACTGAAGCTACAAAAGAGGTGGATTTAACAGTATTGTGAGGAACCCGAACCCCGATGATGTGGTCAAATTTCCACACTTCTTTTACCGGGAATGAACCAAGGACTTCATGTTCCAAAGGGGCACACTAGGCTAGCTAGCAACTAGGTCAGTGGGGAAATCTAGATAGAAACTCGAATATGCATCTAGTTATTAAAGAAGGTTTACGTAGCTTGACACTGACATCGAAACCACCAAGCAAATCTTTGTGAAAAGACGAGTTGAAGGGAAACTTTTTCCTTTTGTTGCTAGAATGATGCAAATTAGGTACTTTCGACCAGTTCTTTTTTTTTCTTTGAGAGGTAGCTATTAAAACTCCTCCATGGGCTGATTGGTCTTATTTTGTCCTCGTCATTTTTCTTTTTCTTGAGCAACCAAAGAAAGATAAGTTGGGAAAATGCCTGCAAAGCATGGCTGGTAAGAAAGAACTAGAAGAAAAAAACCCTTGAGGTAGGATTAAAAAAAAAAGTTGGGAAAAATAGGAAAGAATGGTTACAAATGTGGCAAGCTACTTCGATTAAGAGAGACAAACTGAAGAAGCAAGCGATTCAGGACCATCTTTTCCTTCTTTCAAAGAAGTCCACTGGTTCCCTCACTTGAACAGCCCGTTCGTTCACCAATTATAGTTCCAGCCACTGGGGTTATATATTCTCATCATCTCACTTGGCTTCTGCTTGTTGGGTTGAGTTAGGGGCAAAGAGGGACAGGGGAGGGGAGAGAGAAAAGGAGTTAATGGTAAGGGGGTAATCGTCGTTCCTTCTCTCTTATATTCTCTCTCTCGTTTTATACTCTTGGTTTCGGACCCTTTTCCTTTTTGCTGGTTTGTTTCGAGAGATCGATCTTACAGTTAACTCCGAATCGATTTGTGAAGAGAGCAGGACAGAGTGAAAGAAAAAGGAAAGCAAAAGAGCAACGGAATGTCGCCGGTCATTACCACTCTTCGGCCATTTTTCTTCGTTCTCAAAAGCAGTGTTGCTATACTACAATATCTAGAAATAAAAGAAGTGTTCTAGAAAAAAAAATTTAAAAAATCTATGGAAGAACGAAACCAAGTGACCGTGATGAAGAGAATTGTATCAAAAAGGTAAATTACTGAGTGGGAAAATGAAAGTGGATGACAGAGTTTGATGTACCTGAATAATACAATATATATGAGCAAGTCTGACGATGTGATCCTGTAGCTTAATCCTTTGGGAGGAGAGAGGGAGTATAATGGTAAAATAAAAATGAAATGAATTTTTTCAATTTAACGTCCCACTATTATGCCCTTTAGGCTAAGGGAGACGATGATTAAAACAAATTAATGATGAGGGAAAATTGGTAGAATGATAATGTGGGAGAAAACGGGAGTATCCAGAGAAACCCACGGACACGATAATGTCCATCACAATCTTACTTGGTCAGGAATTGAACCAGGGACTCACGCACCAGTGGTAAGCATTCTACAACTGAGCCACCGTGCACCTAGATAGTGTGATGGGGTATGGCCTATACTGTAAAGATAAACCTTGGTTAATGTTCAAATTGGAGCTTTGTATCCCTTTCTGTACTGAGGTTATATGAGCCGTTTATCTACAGCTTAACGTGGGACCCGAGTCACACGATCTCGTACCGTAAATGAAACGTTAATGTACCGCGTCAAAGACCTTGTATTTTTGCCAAACATGGAACTGTTGAGAGTTGGTCTTGTGTGATGGTGTGTGCACCTGTCAACTGCACCGAATTTAAATCTCAGTCGTATTCTGCACCTCACATTAATAGCAGATCTCTTTAGTCGCTTTAACATTGAAAACGAAACTTAAAGCTGTCAAGCTATTGTACCACATGGACTGCAGATGAGACTGTTCAAACTATTCTCAAAGAACAAACTAGTATGTCAGCACCTTGAAAACATGTGAACATATTATGGGGTTGCGTACGACGGGGGACGAGTGTGAGCTTTATTCAGTATACTCGTATATCCCAATGACCAGGTTTTCTTAGTCCAAATATGCTAATATTTAAGTATTTTACATTTGCCAATCAATTATAGGTTAGTACTGCAAATTCTGTATGTCATAGGATATCTAAGAACTTACGCCCACCAAGATTGATATTGATATATAAGAATACAAAACTGAATTTGATTTTCAGTATGTCGTCCCTTTCAGTAGCGAGGTTATATGAGACGTGGAACTACAGCTTAAAAGCGATCCGAATCTCATGAGCTCCCGCCAGAAATCAAACCCATGTCTCCCACGCTACAGGACACAAAAAAGAAACAACTTTGATACATACTATCATATCTATATATTAATAGCGGTGTCTGTGAACAAAAAACTTCAGATCCAAATTGAAAGTGACTATGTTTGCGACTCTTAATCTCTTGAACCATCCGACCGACCGATCTCGATCAAATTTTTGACGTAGATGCAGCTCTGGCCTGGGAGAGTTTTTAGCTATACACTTTGGCGGTAGAGCTTCGGGGAGGGGGAGGAGGGGAATTATAAAAAATAATCAAAATTTAATAACTCTTGAACCCAACGACCAATTTCGATCAAATTTTCAACATAGATTATGTTCGTATCTGGGGTAGATTTTACCATTTCACTTTGACGGAACAACGTAGGGGATGGGGAGGAGGGAGAGATATACAAAAATCAATAAATATAAAAATAAAATTGACCATGTTCGTGAGTTAATAAGTCTTGAACCGCCCGATCAATCTCAATCAAATGTTCAACATAGATGAAGTTCGAACCTGGGAAGTTTTTTTTATTATTTCATTTTGATGGTAGAACTTAGAGGTGGGGAGGGGAGGAGAGTAAATATATGAAAATGAATAAAACTTAATAACTCTTGAGCCACCCGACCAATCTCGATCAAACTTTCAACATAGACAAGGTTCGGACCTGGGATGTTTTCGTCATTTTCCTTTCATGGCCCAACGTAGGGGAGAAGAAGGGGACATATATGTTAAAAAAATAATAGAAGTGACTGTCTTTGTGACTTTAATGACGCTTAAACCACCGAACCCTCCTTAATCAAATTATCAACATAGATGAGGTTCGGGCCTGGGGTGGTTTTCATCATACCTGTTTGTGGGTACAACTTAGGGTAAGGAGGAGGGTATATATAAAACTTCACTCTTGAACCACCTGACCAATCTCGATCAAATTTTCAACATAGATGACGTTCGAGCCTGGAAAGTTTTTTTTTTTTTATTATTTTATATTTTCACTTTGATGGTAGAACCTAGGGAAGGAGGAAGGGAAAGGAAGATAAATATATACAAATTCAATCATTCAGACAGCAATATTGTCCTGCGCTTGCACAGGACGTGCGGCTTTGCTAGTTGAAATAATTAGATGGAACAAATGAAGTTATAGAAGAACAGCGACAGGAAGGAATAGTGTTGCAAGAAAGTATTGTATATGGTGCAACCAACTTTAGAAATGAACCTTTAAAATAAGAACAATGACCCAACTTTCTTTAGGAAAGGAAAGAGCGCACGTAATCTTGCACACATCAGATTTCAAAATAACGATTAAAGACAATCTTTGACAAATGAATTTTTAAATAAATGTATCTTACGTATTGTAATGTATAGTAAATGCTCCCGAAATAGTGTGTTGTCTTTACTAAATTCCAGGAACTATTCACGTAGTTGAACGTGGGAAGAATATGAAATATCAAGAGAACAGTCACCCTAATGGAAGGAGTGCTTCCTTCTGTTTTCAAGCTCGATCAAAGCCTTTGTCGTATGCAACAAGCACTACTGAATAACTAAGCGGGATTGACTAATATATAGGGGTTTACTTTCAGACAATTCAAAAAATCAGATGATTTCCACGATAGTCTCAGACTAAAAGTGATAAAAGTACTAAGCTACAAAAGCGACAATGTTGGGATGTCGTTAAAAAGTGCATATATCTACTTATCAATAATAGAATTCAGCCATCTTTACACGCTCTACTGAACTACTGAAAGGCCTACCAGACGCTTTTCATGAGTACTACTTTCTACAGCATTTCTAATTTGACATTAACGTAAAAGAATGATATTTAAAGTGGTGAAGGAGGTGTCAAAGAAATGCAGTCTTCATTTCATGATTTTTGCTTAAAATAAAGAAGAACATGAATAAATCAATAAATAAGACAATAAAAAGGAAGAAAAGTCTGCGTCATATGTTTTTTATAATAAAATTCAGGGAATATAAAGTAGTCTACGCTGAAGGATACTTGAGGCTCGTGTTGTAACGCAGATAGTAATGTTTCAGTGATATAGATCCGCATGCTTAATAAAATATATCAAGCAATAATATTCTGTTTCATTTAATTTCAAAGATCTTTTTAATAATAACAGAAAACTATTAGAGGTCCTATTTTAATAAATAAATAAATAAATAACTAGAGGCTTGAACAAGTCAAATAACTATAATAACGCTTTAAGGTCTTTAGTTTTAAAATTATAATTGTCCGAAATATTAGAAATAGAAAGAATTAAAATAATTATTAGGTTAGATTATAATTATTATTCATTTATATGTAAATCATTATTAATATAATGCTTTTATTAGGTTAGTTTTTTGTTTGGTTCTTAAAGCCAAATGTTGGAACTTCTCACTCCGTTCTCCGAACATCTCACGCCGTTCCATGTACACACACATAAACCCTATGACACTCATAATTTTGCCCCCTAGCTTATTGTTTTATTAGGTTATTCTTGGTTTGTTAGCATTAAATTCTTCTACTGAAATTTCACTCCCTTCCATACTAAATAGAGCTCTGAAATTTGTACAGAATTTGTACATTGTAAGGCTTGTCTATCTTTGTAAGAAATTTTTCATTTTCTTGTAAATAACTTACTTTGTTAATTAAATTGTCATAAGAAATGGCTTTTTCACTTCAACTATTAACTGTTTACACACTATATCAAAGGTGAGAAGATACTGTTATCGTACCCTAGCAAGCTTACTCCTGAAACTTGTCCCCCCGAGATTTCTTTTTGTTGGACACTAGTTGTTCAATTTCACACCAGGAAGCTAATTAAGATGTCCAACATTTGAGGTTAGATACAGGCTTTTATTCAAAAACTTTGTCAGCTGGAAGAAAGAGAAATCTTCGAAAAGGATATTAGCCGCATAGGAAAGATTTCTTTACACGAAACCTTTTCTAAGTAGCGTGGTACGAAGTCTGTCTCCGTACTTTGTGATTAAATCACATGCTCTGAACATTTACACAAAACATCACACACGCACTGGATGAACAGTGTTGCCAACCCAAGAGAAAGTTGTGTTTTTGTAAATGGAATGGCCCAAATTGAACATCATCGTTGAAGCAGCAATGAAAATAAAGAGGAAAGAGATTGTAAAGGCAGATCAGTGTTGCAAACTTTTCGAGAAATAATGTGTAATATGTGTTCACGCACACAGGGAGTGAGGTACTAACATTTTGTACACCTTAAATCAGATATTGACAAAAATTGTTCGCGTTGACTCTAATTTTAGAAGCATCCGCTGAACAGTGTTGCCATCAATAGAAGAGAAAAATTGAGTTCGGAAAATATACAATAACTCGGAAAATGTCACTAATGCTGTATGCTTTAAAAACTATAATGCAAGACGGTAGAGCATTAAATCATATCTTCCATCATAGAGGCATGACTCTATGCGGAACACAGTGGTGAGTATTTCTGATGTTTTCTCATTCGCAGAACTCAAATACTACTGATGTGTAGGTTTCTGTTTCAAAGTAGAGGGGGTAGGATCAACAGGCTGAGATTTAACAGATCGTTCGAGTTCATGATCTGATGTGGACTTGATCTCTAAGCAAGTATACGTAGAGACGAATGAGCGGACTGACGTCTAAAAATCACTTTTTCAGTATGTAGGGTCTACGATACGTGTAAATATGTTTAAATATCGAATTCAATTATGTCCACAATTACCATACTTTCTTGTTTTCTATCATTGCTCAAAGGTAAAATGAGAACATTTAATTTTAGATTTTCCGTAATTTTTGGTCATTTGATAACTCAAGGTTTGAAAGTAAAATACTACAATTCCATAAATGTTAAATAAACATATTCCAGAAAGGTATTTACTCAAAAATGTTTTTGCTCTTTAATTAATAAATATGAGTAACATATAAACTAAATATTGTAAAAGTTTCTTTTATCCTTGCTGTCTAAGTGGTAATTCAAGAATGGAAGAAAAACAGAAGGTTTTGTGTGTGTAGAAAGTGTTACCTCAAATGAATTTTCAAAATCACATGTCTCACTCTAAAAGTTGTTCGAAGAGTATGTTTTAAAAACCTTTATTTTTGAGACCAATTTCCATTCCTCTCAAAATCACAACCAAACCTGAATTTGAAGAAGAATACAAGGTTGATATGCTTTTAGTAATATACAGTATTTACCCACTTATGAAAAGGCCTACCGATATAGATGATGGGACTAATTTACATGCAGACCGATTAATGACCAACAACAATAGCAATTATATATATATATATATATATATATATATATATGAAGAACTGAAGGAGGTCGAGATACCATCCTATAACGATACCATTCTGACATTTGTTTTGTGCAATAGAAAAATTCCTGGAGAAACCTTTACTTGGCTAGTCCACCAACGAATTCGAACACTCGGCTTCCCGATTGCAAAGTAAGAGTGCTTACCACTAATCTATAAACAAGACATTCACTTGACACCTTCTTCTGGACCTCTTTTTTTATTGCTATCTTGGAACGAAAATCTTTTCTTTGGTATTAGCGTAAGTTTTATCTAATTAAAACAGATACAGGATGACGCAAACAGTATTGGATACATTTGTCAGTGTTCAGAAAAAAATGCATACATCGAAATTGCATCACCCTTAAACTTTACGACAGTTTCAATGTTTGCAGATGTTCTTGGAAGATACCTAAGATTCTATAGCAATCAGTAATTCATTCTAATGTCCTCTGAGGTGAAAGATCACACAATAGCCAGTAGTTTGTAAGTGAACTTGGGTGAAGTTTTAATGGACAATACTTTGTGATCCTGGATAAATGAAATAAAATCAATGATGTGTCATTTTTCGATTCCAAAGCTCTGATGTTTAAAAAGAAAAGAGACAGCAATGGGGTCTAGGGATCATAAAAACAGGACCTTCTCATCCAATCAGCTTTTGTTCTCGTTCTTTCTTGAAGATCGATCAAAGAGAAGAAGAAAACGAAAAAGACAGAAAGATGAATAGAGCTGGAAAAGAACTTCTGATTTCTCCTGCCTATGACCTTGGTCAGTTTGAAACGTAGAAGACTCAACCGTGGACGCAGACAATATTGATGAAAGAGTTGGGTTCTTTTCGCAAAGATGTATGACACTATTTGGACACCGATTTCTTCCTTCTGTGCCTTGAACCCATGCCGGATGACAAAGAGCGACAATGTAAGTGATTCCAATGCCGGTTCACGTGACACTTTTCCCTCCACTTGGAAGTCACGTGATTAATGAACGTTCGCTATTGGCCATTAGTTTTCTGGCCACCTCCATCTCTCGTTGCCAGAAAGAATAGGAAAAAGGCAAAAAAGAAATCTTGATCTTCGTCCCTCATTCGGATACAAACAGTACAGTCAAATAGCTTGTAAAGAAGACATTATTCAGCTGTATAATTTATTTAATAAATCAACAGTTCGGAGCAGAAAGATCAAAAAAGGATGTTAGATCATATTACAAATACTGTACTGGATGTAAAAGGATCATCACTTTTACTACAACGTGTTATTATTACTATTCCTTAGACTAGAAACTATTAGAGGTATGGCATAAATTATTCAAAAACAAGAACATTTGATAAATTATACCAAACAGCAGTCAAAACCAACGTCCGTAATAGCTACTGTGAAAACTGGTAAAACAAATATTAACTCCCGAATAAAAGTATTGTAGTAGTTGTACTGTGGCCAGTAAACGTAAATTATTAATAAGAGAACTTATTAAATCAAAGTTAATAATGAATATTTAGACCTTAGCGAATTTTTATATGGAGGTGCTTAACATATTCTTGAGCTATCTGCCTACCAATATATTCCAAGTATTGCTTCAATAAATTCTAAATTCTACTAAATATCCTACTATCTTCCCATTAGTATCCATGGCTACCTTGCTTTGTTAATGAAACGACTCAGCCTCATCGACTCAGTAAAGATCTAATAGCGACTCGAGAACGATAGAATTGTCCTTCATTTAGTCTTCCTCCTACTGAGATACTTAGACTGATCTGTAAAATAATGTTTAAAGTAAGTAACTACATAAGGAAATCTCTCATTTGGCCTCCAATTTCTTCAGTCTTATTCGATGAGAGTGAAGTTATACGGGAATGGGTCAAGGTGTAAAAACTGTGCTCATCGCATATTGTTATTTGCCTTCTTACCATTATTCAGTTAGGACTGATAGAAAAAATGGAATATGTTATGTTCTTTAACCGAACCACGTCCATTTTCGTCGATTCTAATCTACAGTTATGCAAAGTTGCTACGGTGGTTCTTTCCATTCAGTAGAAATTGTCCATAATATTCAGTTTCAATTCCTCTCTCCAACATCTTCATGAGGTGGGATTTTTTTCGTCCTCAATGCATTGGTGAGATATGGGAGCAACCCAATGTAAGGAACTTGAATCTGACCAAGTGCATTAGAGATTTGTAAAAGAATACAAATGCCGTCTGAACTATAAGTACACGTCGATCTTTGGTGCGGCAAATATTAATATATGCCCATATAAAATGCAGAATATGCGGAACTAAGGCTGAATGGCTTCGGAACTCATATTCAGATTGAAAACAGTTGCGTTCCTTGAGATTCTTCGAAATAGGCTTCCACTGCTCACGGAGAATTAATAAGCCATGTACTTTCAGAATGACGAAGTCACGCTCTACTTTACGCTTGCTGTATGAGCATATCTCTACATCTAAAAGTAGTAGTGCATAGAAACAGATGGACCTATTTTATAGCCAATACATCGTTGGACCAAAAGTTTTTGGGACTTACTTTAAAATCTTTGGGACATAACGGACTCCAATCCATTACAGTATTCTATAGTTCGTTACCGTTGTTCAATATGTTTCTTGACTTATTATGTTGTCCTATGTTGTATTTCATACCATGTTCTGTGTCTAACTTTACTTTTCAGACTTATTTCCGTTACGTGATTATGTACTAATTTGTATTTTCTTTTGTTACTTATTTTGCCCATATACGGTATGTCAGTACTAATATTATACCACTATTTTTCTACAATCTTACTTTTCATAAAATGTAATTTTCATTATCTTTCTAAATCTGCAAAAACTTATATTGAAAATGTTGAAATAAATGTTTGACTTATGGGATGTTCGAGATCCAGCTTTAGCATGTTTTTCTCCCCCCCTCCTTTCTTATTTAACACTTCCGATTATTGTTTGTACGGAATAATTCGCAACAAAGAAGTTTTATTTCACAGAATAACTTGTAATAATCCGATTTAATTTTCGAGTATTTGTAATTCTAAAGCCATATCTATTATATATTATTTATAGAATTATATTTTTTGCTTGTTTGTTTTTTCTTTAATATCTGTACTCCAATACAGGATGCATCACAAAACCAAAAGCAATCCAACTCGGATTATTTTATTACTTTCTTCTTCCATTGGCGGCCTTTGGAAGTTGTTCCCTGAAAAATTGTATGTATGCCTTTTATTTCTGTACTTACGTTAGTTTGTAAACATCAATTGGAAAACATATATAGTTTGAAAGATCATAAAAACAGCAGATGAGTAATAACCACCATTCTAATGATAAAGTATTTCAGATGATTTCCAAGCAATCTTTATGAGTATTCCTGTTTGATGATGAGTAACTATTGAAATAACTTTAATTGCTAGAATGAAAAAATAAACAGGATTATGCTGTTTATATATAATTTTCTTTATTTATTTGGAATTTAACGTCCCATGATTATGCACCGAAGCTAAGGAAGACGGTGATGATGAGATGGATGAAGAAAACAGGATAATCTCGAGAAAATCCATGCGCACTGTGTTTGACTACCACGAAGTACACTTGGCGGGAGCTGTGGTCGATCCAAGGACCCCATGTGCAAGAGTTGAGCGCTCTACCATTGAGCCACCGCGGCCCCGCTGTTAATATTGAATAAGATTATGCCGGAGAATTGGCAATACAGTATACAACAAAGTTAATTCTGTTAAATGTAGATCGGATTAATTAATTTTAATACGTTTGCACGACTGGCGAATAATAATGATAGTTGTTTTGGTAATATTGTATGTTTATATCTATGTGGTATTTCTATCTATATTTCATTCTGATGCTAATTTGTCTATTTTTTCACGGAAGTCACAAACTTATTTCTACTGTTAACTTCTATGAATATTTTGTTTTCTACTAAAGATATATTACATAGAGGAAAATGCAGTCGAAGCCATTTCGGTACTCATAGCGAATAAAAATCGCTTCGCCATTCTTCTGACAATATGTTTTTCTTTAAGATATTTTATTTGCTATTTGCTAAGTTAATTTATTTGCTATTTGTTTCGTATAGTATGTTTCTTTTCGTTTTGAGGTCAGCCAAGTAGAGTACCTTACCTACTTTCTTGAAGTCTGATGGCACATTGTGGGTGTGTTGCAAGATCAATATGTATAAATAATAAAATGAAATATACCACTATAGTTGATAATGAGTAGATAGGTACAATGATATCAGAAATTCAAAAACATGTATATTAGGATAGACTCTTTGGACATTTGAGAACTCGTACCATCGTGTCACCTCCTAAACGACGCGTCGAAGAATATTGTATTTCAAAAACTTATGATCTGTAGAGAATTATCAGTAGAGCAACCCATATTATGCTTTATTTTTGCTTAATTATGCTTTATATTTTTCCAAATTATGTTTTATTATGCTTTACTGTTAATTCAATCATCGTTTAACATAAATCGTGTATATAATTAATGTATAATATTTACTATACATTAAATATTCTAAATATCTTGATCTATTTTAATATTTTATGCAACCAGTTTCTTTCATATTTAATGAACTTTCTACTTAATGCACTTGTAAAGAGATATGCTTTACTCGAGTCAGTTTTCTTTTTATCAGTTATCACTTGTGTACGCCTTAGAGGTGCATGTATATACAGAAAGGGAAAGTAAAAGATGCCACCAAAAGTGCTCAAGTTCAAGAGGTACACATGTGGAGTTCTTGTGCACTTTTTGTACATTTCGAATTATCATACATAACTGCGCAGTTACACTTAGAATAAAACTATTGTTTATTCATTGTTGGCGGAAAGTTTTCTTCTTCTTTTCCTTTTCTCCACTTCAAGGATTATACCGAAAAGTTTACAGAAATGAAAGTAAGCTTTTCATTTATCGTTGCATGGTTATGTTCTCAAAGGTTTTGCACTGTAATATTGATTTTAAAAAGCATTAATACAATATGTTAAACGTGCAGTTAAACAGAATTTTCCAAGAACTGTTCTAATAGAATTTTCCAATAATTGTGCTATATATTTTAAATTATGTTATATGTTTTATTTCCGTGTAACGTGGGTTCCTGTCACCACGGCATGGCGCGTCCTCAGGTTGCGGATCGAGGAGAAGGCCTCTAGATATAGAGGTTAGCTGCGAATATACCGAATAAGCAGTCGCGGACAGACGACTAGGAGTGGTCCTCCAGCTTGGGGGTTTGGGTAAGTAAGGCTAACACCCTCATCCTGTAAAAAAAGGTACTTGTTCAGAAACATTCACAAAAGCCTCGGACAAGGACTGATAACTTGGCACGACATCAGCAAAAGAAAATGGACATGAGATTTGGAACATGGAATATTAGAAGTCTTTATAGGGCAGCCGCGTTAAAATCTGTAACGAGTGAGTTAGAGAAATACAGGATGGACTTAGTAGGAGTTCAGGAAGTTAGGTGGGAAGGAAATGGATCTGAGAATTCCGGAAATTTTACGTTCTTTTACGGGGAAGGAAATAAAAATCACCAGTTAGGAACAGGGTTTTTCGTTCACAAACGAATATTACCAGCAATTAAACGGGTTGAATTTGTTACTGACAGACTTTCTTTTATTACTCTTAAGGGACGGTGGTGTGATATTATTGTTTTAAATGTACATGCTCCAACTGAAGATAAGGGTGACGATATAAAAGATAGTTTTTACGAAGAAGTGGAACGGATATTTGACCAACTCCCGCGATACCATATGAAGATTCTATTAGGGAACTTCAATGCGAAGGTAGGACGAGAGGATATTTTCAAACCGATTATAGGGAACGAAAGTTTGCATAAGGAAAGTAATGACAACGGTGTTAGACTCGTGAACTTTGCAACATCCAAAAACCTAATCGTGAAGAGTACAAAATTCCCACATCGCGACGTTCATAAATACACTTGGACATCACCAGACGGAAAAACACATAATCAAATTGATCACGTTTTAGTAGATAGAAGAAGACAATCTAGCATAATTGACGTCCGGTCGTTTAGAGGGGCTGATTGTGACACTGATCACTACCTGGTAGTAGCGATAATACGGGAGAGATTATCGTTGAATAAAGGTAATATTCAATGTCCGAAAACGGAGAGATTTAATTTAAAGAAATTAGAAGAGAGCCAGGTAAGAGAGGAATACCAGATTGAAGTTTCGAATAGATTCTCGGTCTTAGAAGACTCGGAGTGCACTAGTGTTGAGGATACTTGGATTGAAATTAGAGATAGCATTAAAAGTTCAGCAATAGAAAAATTGGGACACGCGGAAATACGTAGGAACAAACCATGGTTCGACCAAGAATGCATTAAACTAGCAGAGAAGAGAAAACAGGCAAAATTACGGTGGCTACAAAATCCGAATGAAATAACTACACAAAATTTCGCAGATATCAGGCGGGAAACTTCCAAAACTTTTAGAACAAAGAAACGGGATTTTTTGAAAGCTAAAATTAAGGAACTTGAAGATAATAGTTAAAATAAAAATATTCGGGACCTGTATAAGGGGATCAGCGAATTTAAGAAAGGCTATCAACCTCGTGCTTATATATTAAAGAAATCTGACGGAACAGTTCTCACTGATACGGAAGTAGGGTGGGGACACTTGGTGCTGTTTTTTTTCCTACTGCGCATGCGCAAACCCTGGACGCTGATTGGCTGGCGCAGGTCACGTGACCCCGCCCCCTTGGCCACGCCCCTTGACGCTGATTGGCTGGCCACGCCCCCTTCACGCTGATTGGTCGGCGCAGGCCACGCCCCCGGCCACGCCCCTTGACTGATTGGTCGGCGCAGGCCACGCCCCCGGCCACGCCCCCTTGACGCTGATTGGTTGGCCACGCCCCCACCACGCCCCTTGACGCTGATCGGTCACGCTCTTTTACGACCTCCTATCTACTGCGCTGACTGGCTGGCGCGGGACCCCCGCCGATTGGCTGGCGCAGGATCCTCCCTCTTTACGCCGACTGGCTGGCACCGGACCCCGCCCCTTAACGGCGATTGGTCACGCTTAGGAGTACCGCGCTGATTGGTCGGCGCCGGACCTCCACCCACCGCGCACATGCCACATTGTGGTAGAGAAAACGAACACATAGCATAGCAGATAATACATAAGATTCGTTCCCTTTTATGAGCACTTTACGAACACATAGCAGATTGATAACACATTCTCCATCCACCTATTTAACATAGCACATATTACATAAGACTCGTTCCCTTTTATGAGCACTTTTTTTCAACATAGCAGAGAATAATGGGGGAGTATTCGCCCTCCATTTTGAGACCAATTTTTGACCTACTGCGCATATGCGCAGAAACATAAAATAAGACATAACACCCCGTTCTCTTTTACGAGCAGACCGCAGATTGTTCCAGTTCAGGAGCAGATTACGGCTATGCGCAGAAACATAAAATAAGACATAACACCCCCGTTCTCTTTTACGAGCACTTTATAGCAACATAATAGAGCAGACTGCAGATTGTTCCAGTTCAGGAGCAGACTACGGCTATGCGCAGAAACATAAAATAAGAAGCAGAGAATAATGGGGGAGTATTCGCCCTCCATTTTGAGACCAATTTTTTGACCTACTGCGCATATGCGCAAAACTGTTCCAATTCCGCCGTTAAAAAAAATAACAACACACACAGCAGACCGCAGACTGTTCCAGTTCAGGAGCAGATTACTGCTATGCGCAGAAACATAAAATAAGACATAACACCACCGTTCTCTTTTACGAGCCCTTTATAGCAACATAATAGAGCAGAGAATAAAAAAGATAACAACACACACACACACACACTTGATTGCTTATGCGCAGTAAAATTAAATTTCCAATTAATTACACATTGCACGCATGCGCAGAAAAATTACACTAGACTACAGACTGTCCTAGTTGCAGTGCCGGTCCCTGTTCAATAGAGCAGACTACGTGCAACAAGCCGGTCATAAAAGACTATGACCTATTTTTCATCCCCTAAATAACATAGTATACACACACACTTGGTTGCGTATGCCAAATCCGATTTAGTACAAATAACACGCATGCGCAGAAACATTTACATTTCCGATTCGACCATGCTGGTAAAGAATACCACACTTATTTCTACCAGGGTCTTATAGTTTATGCGGCATACGCCCTTTCTATGACAATTTTAACCGATTTGGATGAAACTCAGTATATGAGGGTTTTCGAACATGCTGATTACGAATATCATACTTATTTTTACCAGGGTCTTATGGTTCATGTGGGATACGTCCTTTCTATGATAATTTTAACCGATTTGGATGAAACTCGGCATATGGTGGTTTTTGACCATGCTGATTACCAATACCGCACCTACTTTTACCTGGACGTCGTTTGTATGACCCTTAAAACCTAATAACTCAAAAACGGGTCCACATATTGAGGTCATGTTTGCACATTTAGTAACAGGTCACCAGCAACCACAAGTTCCAAAATAATGACCATCGAGGTCAAAGGTCAACATACTTAAAACCTAATCACACGTAAAACGGAGCCACATATTGAGATGGTGTTTCCAAATCTAGTAATTGGTCATCAGGTACTACAAGATCCAAAACATTGACCATCGAAGTCAAAGGTCAACATACTTAAAACTTAATAACACGAAAACTGAGCCACATATTGAGATTCTGTTTCCAAATCTAGTAATTGGTCATCAGGTACTACATGTTCCAAAATAATGACCATCGAGGTCAAAGGTCAACATACTTAAAACCTAATCACTCGAAAACGGATCCATATATTGAGATGGTGTTTCCAAGTCTGGTAATTGGTCATCAGGTACTACAAGATCCAAAACATTGACCATCGAGGTCAAAGGTCAACATACTTAAAACCTAATCACTCGAAAACGGAGCCACACATTGAGATGGTGTTTCCAAATCTAGTAATAGGTCATCAGGTACTACAAGTTCCAAAATAATGACCATCGAGGTCAAAGGTCAACATACTTAAAACCTAATAACACGAAAACTGAGCCACATATTGAGGTGGTGTTTCCGAATCTAGTAATTGGTCATCAGGTACTACATGTTCCAAAATAATGATCATCGAGGTCAAAGGTCAACCTACTTAAAACCTAATCAGTCGAAAACGGATCCATATATTGAGATGGTGTTTCCACATTTAGTAATTGGTCATCAGGTACTACAAGATCCAAAACATTGATCATCGAGGTCAAAGGTCAACATACTTAAAACCTAATAACACGAAAACTGAGCCACATATTGAGGTGGTGTTTCCGAATCTAGTAATTGGTCATCAGGTACTACATGTTCCAAAATAATGATCATCGAGGTCAAAGGTCAACATACTTAAAACCTAATCACTCGAAAACGGATCCATATATTGAGATGGTGGTTCCACATTTAGTAATCGGCCACCAGGTACTACAAGATCCAAAACATTGACCATCGAGGTCAAAGGTCAACATACTTAAAACCTAATAACTCAAAAACGGGTCCACATATTGAGGTCATGTTTGCACATTTAGTAACAGGTCACCAGCAACCACAAGTTCCAAAATAATGACCATCGAGGTCAAAGGTCAACATACTTAAAACCTAATCACACGTAAAACGGAGCCACATATTGAGATGGTGTTTCCAAATCTAGTAATCGGTCATCAGGTACTACAAGATCCAAAACATTGACCATCGAAGTCAAAGGTCAACATACTTAAAACTTAATAACACGAAAACTGAGCCACATATTGAGGTGGTGTTTCCACATTTAGTAATCGGTCACCAAAGACCACATGTCTTAAAAGTATCAACCATCGAGGTCAAAGGTCAAAACTCGAAAACGGAGCCAAATATTGAGGTGGTGTTTCCACATTTAGTAATAGTTCATCAATCACTGCAAGTTCCAAAATAATGACCATCGAGAGCTCGTAAACGGAGCAACAGATAAATTTTGTACAAAGCAGAAAAAGTGAAGGAGGAATAAATTTGAGTGGCCTATTGAATTTTGAACCAACGAGCAATCTAATCTGTAACTAGCTCAGAATTTCTGTACCTGTTTGGGTTATTCCAAATAAACGAAAAAAATAATTTGGATGGACTAACGAAAAAGAAAGCAAAGATATGCCATTTTAGCTAGCTGAGAATTTAAAGAAACAGAGGGAACCTACTCAATTTTCTATCAACGAGAAATGCCATTTCATCTACCTCAGAGTTTATGTGCCTTTTTTGTGCTAAGGTCTGTTTTAACTCCTCTTGACTAATTAAATAAAGGAAGGAATATTGTACCAATGAGAAATACCATTTTTAGACCATTTTCTAATATTTAAACAAACGAAGGGGTGAATTTGATTGAGCTATTCAATTTTGCACTAATGAGAAATAACGTCCTATTTTAAAATGAACAAACAATCGGATAAATTTAACCGACTCAGAAGTGTACTATTTAAACAAACGAAGGGCTCTTGAGCGAGATTTCCAATTTTGTAGCAAAAAGGACTATTTTCTAACTAACTCAAATTTGGATGGAGTGTTTAGTTTTGTACGAACCAGAAACATTTGATTGGACTATTTTCTTATGTACCAACAAACAAAATGGAGCACCCGCGACAAAAAGAAACCGAAGGAGGAATAAATTTGGGTGACCTATTCAGTTTTGTACTAAGCAGAAAAAAGCGAAGAAGGTAAAATTTAAATAGCTCAGTATTTATGTACATTTTTGTACTACTAAAATAAACGAAGGAATAAATTTGGGTGTTGTACAGAAGAAAACGGGGAAGGGCCATTTTATTTAATTTTGTAGTACTCAAAATATACAAAGATATAAATCTGTGTGACCCATCCAGTTTTGTACTAAGCAGAAAATTTGTTGGCTTTTTAGAAAGACCATTTTATCTTTTGTATTCAGATTTTCCGGCTACTTTTTGGGCTCTACAAATAAACGGAGGAAAAGCAAAGAGAGACCATTTTATGTGCCTTTTGTAACGAAGAAACAAATTTGAAGGAGGTTCATTTTAACTAATCCTGCTGCGAGTAGATCAATTAGTACATAGTAAAAAAATAAAACAATATGGCATTATTGCGACTTTCATTTTCGAATACATACGAATTAGCCCACTATGGCAAAAAATACTACTCTCTCCTGTGCTTATTTGGAGCAGACTTAAGAGGACCAAGCATTAGAAACCCACTAGTAGGGCGTCGATTCAGTAATCCATATTGGAGTATACCTTTTCTACAACAAACAAGTCTACTGTCTTCGGCATGCATTTTAGACCAAGGGCAGCAAGACACTATATTAAATAACACTTCTGCTGGATAGAAATTCGATTCTCTCGATCTTCTGCTTTACTTGGAAATTATCCACATCTTAGAATTTATCAGGTTACATCTAGTAAAAGAAAACGAATAGATAATTTGAGACAGTTCCTAATGGGTAAATACAGTATTAGTAGAAACGATAGTTTTTAACGACTAAAACCTTTAACACATACTTGGTTGTGTGCATTACAATGGCCGAAGTTTTTCATTTCCCTGTGGTACAACGTAATGGTCGCCCAGCTTATTCTAGGTCTACAGTTAGATATTTTCGATTGGATAATGGTATACAGTCACGTTTTGTTGAGCACAATGCCCACTATAACGATGTGGTAGACAATTATTTGATGGATAGATATTTGTTTAATAGTCGCTATAACAAATGGTATATGATAGAGTTTGTTAAGCATTTATCGCAGGTCGTTGGTTACTCGTTTAACCGCACACAGTTCTCTTTTCCAATCAGCTACCTTTTTTGCCATGAAAACTACGGGTAATAGTTATACTGTGATAGCTTTCTTTCGCTGTGGGGAACGCAGGACACTTTGGATGAGTTATTAAAGTTTTGGAATCATGTGTGCGAGTTCAGGCAAAGTATCCAGATTGCGGATTTACTTGGTTGCTTTACACGGTGTGGTAAAACTGGCCTTTTTGCGGTATCTCCTGATACCTATCTGTTGGACCTCGCGGTATTTGGAAACTTGGTGAAAAAGAATAACAAATGGTTTTTCTCACAATAAAGCTATACATACAGAATTATCCATTATGGCAAAAAAATACTACTTTCTCCTTATGCTTAGTTGGAGTAGACTTCGATACATTGTGTAAGAATTTCCAATTAATAGCGGTATTGCACTGTACTTATAATAGTCTGTAATAGTGCAGTTTATTGTAGTCTACTAGCAATAATGATCTCTAAGAGAGTTATTAGGTAAAGATAACAATTACACCGTCATTCGATCGAACACTTTTATACGATCCAATTTCTCAGATTTAAACAAACGAAGATTCAAATAAACGAAGGAATAAACCTATTCACTTTTAGTTTTGTACCAACCACAAAAAAGAGAAAAAGGACCATGCGTGCGCATGCGTGCAATGTGTAATTAATTGGAAATTTAATTTTACTGCGCATAAGCAATCAAGTGTGTGTGTGTGTGTGTTGTTATCTTTTTTATTCTCTGCTCTATTATGTTGCTATAAAGGGCTCGTAAAAGAGAACGGTGGTGTTATGTCTTATTTTATGTTTCTGCGCATAGCAGTAATCTGCTCCTGAACTGGAACAGTCTGCGGTCTGCTGTGTGTGTTGTTATTTTTTTTAACGGCGGAATTGGAACAGTTTTGCGCATATGCGCAGTAGGTCAAAAAATTGGTCTCAAAATGGAGGGCGAATACTCCCCCATTATTCTCTGCTTCTTATTTTATGTTTCTGCGCATAGCCGTAGTCTGCTCCTGAACTGGAACAATCTGCAGTCTGCTCTATTATGTTGCTATAAAGTGCTCGTAAAAGAGAACGGGGGTGTTATGTCTTATTTTATGTTTCTGCGCATAGCCGTAATCTGCTCCTGAACTGGAACAATCTGCGGTCTGCTCGTAAAAGAGAACGGGGTGTTATGTCTTATTTTATGTTTCTGCGCATATGCGCAGTAGGTCAAAAATTGGTCTCAAAATGGAGGGCGAATACTCCCCCATTATTCTCTGCTATGTTGAAAAAAAGTGCTCATAAAAGGGAACGAGTCTTATGTAATATGTGCTATGTTAAATAGGTGGATGGAGAATGTGTTATCAATCTGCTATGTGTTCGTAAAGTGCTCATAAAAGGGAACGAATCTTATGTATTATCTGCTATGCTATGTGTTCGTTTTCTCTACCACAATGTGGCATGTGCGCGGTGGGTGGAGGTCCGGCGCCGACCAATCAGCGCGGTACTCCTAAGCGTGACCAATCGCCGTTAAGGGGCGGGGTCCGGTGCCAGCCAGTCGGCGTAAAGAGGGAGGATCCTGCGCCAGCCAATCGGCGGGGGTCCCGCGCCAGCCAGTCAGCGCAGTAGATAGGAGGTCGTAAAAGAGCGTGACCGATCAGCGTCAAGGGGCGTGGTGGGGGCGTGGCCAACCAATCAGCGTCAAGGGGGCGTGGCCGGGGGCGTGGCCTGCGCCGACCAATCAGTCAAGGGGCGTGGCCGGGGGCGTGGCCTGCGCCGACCAATCAGCGTGAAGGGGGCGTGGCCAGCCAATCAGCGTCAAGGGGCGTGGCCAAGGGGGCGGGGTCACGTGACCTGCGCCAGCCAATCAGCGTCCAGGGTTTGCGCATGCGCAGTAGGAAAAAAAACAGCACCAAGTGTCCCCACCCTACTACGGATAGCCTCTTAAATAGATGGAAAGATTTCTTTGACGATTTGCTGAACACGCAGCCAAAAACTAATGTGCGTGGAGAAAAGGAGATACACACTGCAGAACCGTATATTCCAGAACCCAATCGAATAGAAGTGGAAGCCGCTATAAAGAAATTAAAGAAACACAAATCTCCGGGTGTAGATGAAATTCCGGCTGAGTTAATTTTAGCTGGAGGCGAAAAATTGTGGAACAAGATACACAAACTCATTCTCCTTATCTGGTACAAGGAAGAATTGCCACAAGAGTGGAAAGAGTCAATCATTGTTCCAATTCACAAGAAAGGCGACAAAACTGACTGTAATAATTATCGAGGCATTTCTCTTCTGTCAACATCCTATAAAATCCTTTCAAATATTCTGTTAGCAAGATTGACCCCATACGCAGATGAAATTATTGGAGATTATCAGTGCGGATTTAGACGAAATCGATCAACTATCGACCAAATATTTACCATTCGCCAAATACTCGAAAAGAAGTGGGAATACAATACCCCGGTACATCAACTATTTATTGATTTTAGAAAGGCTTACGACTCGGTTAGGAGAGAAACATTATACAACGTTCTTACAGAACTTGGAATACAGAGAAAGCTAATTAGATTAATTAAGATATGTTTAAGTGAATCCCAAAGTAAAGTCCGGGTAGGAAAATTTTTGTCCACGAGCTTTCACGTCGAAAATGGCCTGAAACAAGGAGATGCGTTGTCGCCATTATTATTTAACTTTGTGCTGGAATACGCCATAAGGAAAATCAAAGATAGCAACCAGGGCCTAGAGTTGAACGGCATTCACCAGGTTATGGCATATGCTGATGATGTAAATTTAATAGGGGATGATAGGAGAACAGTAGAAATAAATGCAGAGATCTTATTAAACGCTTGCAGGGACATGGGTTTAGAAATAAATGCAGAAAAAACTAAATACATGGAAGTGCGTCGGGACCGTAATACGGCAAAATGTGGAGGCGTTAAAATATTAAATAATGCTTTTGATAAAGTGGATACTTTCAAATATTTAGGATCAATATTAACAGACGAAAATCATATTCACGAAGAAATTAAATGTCGACTAAAAGCAGGGAATTCGTGTTACTACTCGGTTCAAAATCTCTTGTCGTCGCGAATTCTGTCGAGGAATTTGAAGCTTAAAATATATAAAACGATAATCATGCCTGTGGTTCTGTATGCTTGCGAAACATGGTCGCTTACTCTGAGGGAAGAACATAGACTGAAAGTATTTGAGAACAGGATCCTGAGAAGAATATTCGGACCCAAGAGGAACGAGAATGGGGAATGGCGGAAGCTTCATAACGAGGAACTACATAGTTTATACGGTTTACCCAACATTGTTAGGGTCATCAAGTCTAGGAGGCTTAGGTGGGCAGGTCATAGCTAGAATGGAAGAAAGTAGAAACGCTTTTAAAGTCTTGACTGGTAGACCCATAGGAAAACGACCATTAGGAAGACCTAGGCGCAGATGGGAGGATAATATTAAGATGGATCTCGCAGAGATAGGAATACAAAGTAGAAATTGGATGCAATTAGCTAAGGATAGAAGTCAGTGGAGAGCTTTTGTGAACGCGGCACTGAACCTCCGGGTTCCATAGGCCATAGAGTTAGTTAGTTAGTTTTAGTTATATGTTTTATTTTCCAAAATTATGCTTTATTGTGCTTTTAAAATTAGTTTCTTCTGGACTCTTAGACAACCACAACCATGTTGAATGTACCAACCATATGTGTAAACTACTGTTATGCGTTCTATGCTTTTGGGTTGCCCTAATTATCAGCCTTCAGGGTGCAGAGTTCAGCCAGAATAATATTTCTCTGATACACAGCTTTTGCTATGCAGTTCACTTTGAGGAAACAAACCTCATTACGAACATGCTTTGAATTTTCAAATTATACATTTTATGTACAAAAAAATTAAACCATGCACAAGATAAACGAATTTGTCTTCATTTATTTCATTTTTGTTTTCAATCAACAAAATCCATATTTATTCTAGAATTTCTCTTCTATCATGCATGTTTTGTTTATTTAACTATAAAGTCCCTTTTCTTTACCGAGGTTATGTTAGACGTGGACTTTACAAGGTGTAATCTGAAGTACCGTAATGCTCTCCCACCAGGAATCGAACCTGAGATCCCCTACACTAAATAGGAACACACTAGCCATAGAAAAGTAAAGAGGATTTCTATCAAGCGTGCATTTGGATAGAAATACACTCTTTAATTATGAGAAAGTTGCACAATGAGGAATGTTAGTTTAAGTGTGAGGTGAATACCGTTCTACAATTTTCGGAACGGAAATGAATAATGTTATTTAGAATTTAATTTCAGAAACGTTTTGCACGTTGAACAGGCCCGCAACTAGGGTTTCTGTCACCCGGGGCAAGCACACAATTCGGCGCCCCCCCCCCCAGGTTTAATCGAAAAGTATCACTTACTTATAGATTGCAACTGTAAATAACATTCTTAATGAAACTAGTTATTTCAGTTTTTAAGTACTTTAATCAAACTTACTTTACCCACAAAAATATATTACATTCGTTATGTGCTCACAAGTTTTAAGAATAATTTTGTACATACATTTTGTTTTAATGTTGTATGAAGAAATCAAAACAAAATGAACTAGAAAATATCTGCCACATTATACAGTTATTAATTGAAATAACACACTTAGTTTTAATAACCCGAAGAATAATTATGAACATACGCTTTCATATTAAAATAAGAAACTAATACAAAATAAACTAGAAAATATATAGTATATCATAAAGTTATAATTGAAATAATTTAGTTCTAATAAACCCAAAAATAATTTTGTACATAAGCTTTCATTTAAAAATATAAAAACAATACAAAATAAACTTGAAAATATCTGGTATATTATAAATAGAGCAACCCAAAAGCATAAAAAGCATAATAACAATTTAGACATATGGTTGGTACCTTGAACATGGGTGTGGTTGTCTAAGGGTCCAGAAGAAACTAATTTTAAAGAATAATTTTAAAGAATAATTAAAAGCATAATTTTAGAAAATAAAGCATAATTTAAAATATATAGCATAATTCTTGGAAATTCTATTTAACTGCAAGTTTAACATACTATATTAATATTTTTTAAAAACCAATATTTACAATGCAAAATCATTGAGAACATAACAATGCAACAATGAAAAGCTTATTTTTATTTCTGTAAATTTTTCGGTGTAATCCTTTGATGTGGAGAAAAGAAGAAAACTTTCCATCAACAATAAAGCACACAAGAACTCCACACTATATTGTTATGTGTATCTCTCGAACTTGAGCACTTTCTGTACTTTTTGTGCACCTTTCTGTATACTTCCTCTTTCTGTATATATGCACCTCTAAGGTGCACACAAGTGATAGAAAAAACTGATTCGAGCAAAGCATATCTCTTTACAGTGCATTAACTAGAAAGTTCATTAAATATGAAAGAAATTGCTTCATAAAATATTAATAAATAGATCAAGATATTTAGATTATTTAATGTATAGTAAATATTATACATTATACACGATTAATGTAAAACAATGATTGAAATTAACAATAAAGCATAATAAAGCATAAGTTGGACTGATAGATAACAATTCAAAATGCCTCGAAAAGCTCTCAAGCAAAATTAATAGATAAAACTTCATACAGCCTTCACTCGCAAAATCCCTTGGTAGGCGTACAAGAAACAATTAAATACACCGAGGCGTGTAACTTATCTTTTCCGCCACAAAACTGCCCTCTAGTTTAAAAACATTACAGCAATTGCGTAACATTACAGGGGGCGCGTCTGAGGTAAACTCTTCAACCACCAACAAGCAACAAAAATCGGTAACTTTTCGCCCCCGCCCCTATTGATAACAGTGTTTTAAACTTCAGAGCTGTTCTCAATGGAATTATACAGACAAACAGCTCCTTGTGGTAGGAAAAGGAAAGGAGGGCGGATTCTCTGTGGTCGCCCAAGGGAACAAATGCATGCAATACTAGGTTTTTAATGTATGACATTACACCTATTTAGATGAGACTCTCTCTCTCTCTCTCTCTCTCTCTCTCTCTCTATATATATATATATATATATATATATATATATATATATATATATATATATATCAGTGGTGCCCCCCCTTATGTCCATGACGCACCCCCCAATTGTCTATCCGTAGGTGTTCTTCCATGAAAATATCTTCTTTTCGATTCATTTTTACACCCCCTCAAACATATTTATATAGATTTTTACCCCCCAAAATATTTCAATGACGCAGTTTGCGTCATAGCCCCCCTCTGTGGGCACCCCTGTATATATATATATATATATATATATATATATATATATATATATATACATACAGTATAACCTCGTTAACACGAACTCGCTTAAGCCGAACACTCGGTTAGGACGAACAAAATTTCGGTCCCGGCTTCGCTGTACGTTATCTTATAGGAAGTTTTATCGGTTAACACGAATTTCGGTTAGCACGAATTACGAACTAATTTTTAGTCCCTTGAGTCAGTAAATGTTTTCATTTAACACGAACTTTCAATCCTTTGTTTTTTGTTGTTGTTTTTTTTTTTCAGATCATTTTTCTTATTTCAGATTTCACTCCAGATCAGTTTTTGTCATACAGTATTTATACAGACGAAAATTGCCTAGTAAATAAGAGAAAAACTAGAAACAGGTATCTTTCCTCTCTTATGAGGTGTTGATTCTGTCCTCCGTCAAGCGCTGAACACGCAGGAGCTTGGCAGACGAGCTGCTGGCGACAGCTCGAGACAAAACATCTTCTCTCCCCTGTAACTCCAAACTGGTGACAACAGTCATAAATACCTTTCCGTTACTAGCGTTACCCAATCTGCTAGCGGAGTTATCAATTGTATAACTTGACCTAGATTTTCTGCGTGGATTTTTTTTTCTTTTTTTTAATGTTCGAAGATAGGATGATAAGCTTACTGTAGTGTTTTTACTTTTCAGAGGACGGTACCGAGACCGAAACTAGTCTCGATCTCGATCTTAACTCGAATTTGAGACCGAGCCGTGCATGGAGAAAATGTATTCGAATAATAAAATTTGGGTCCCCGGTTAACACGAATTTTTTTAACACGAACTCTTGATTTTTCAGTCCCTTGGAATTCGTGTTAACGAGGGTTTACTGTATATATATATATATATATATATATATATATATATATATATATATATATATATATATATATATATATATATATAATATCAACGAAAAGAGGTCCCATGGAAAAGGCCAAGTAAACTTTTGATTTCTTTTAACCTCTAGAATAAGTTCCTCAAGGGAAAGGGTGTGATTTTTAAAACAATTGATATATCTTCTTTCCGGCGCCCCCTCCAACCACGCGCCCGGGGCACGTGCCCCCTCTGCCCCCCCCCCCTAGTTGCGGCCCTGACGTTGAAACAGCATTGTCTAAGCGCAAAGATGATGAAACCTCTATATATTAACACAAAGAAATTGAAAAACAAATAATGGAAAAGAACAATGTTTATACCAAAGAAATATAACTATAGAAACTATGATGAGCAATTTTAAACGATCTAACGATTCTGTTAATGTTTCAAAGTGAAAAGCATTCACACAAACACTTTTTTCTTGCCATTGTTCTATTACGTAATAAAAACAAAGCCTCACTCTTTCCGTTCTTTCCTCCTAATCTCTATATCTATCCGTTTGCCTCCATTTAGCGTGTATCACTTTCCTTTGTCTAGAAAGCCCCTTTTATTATGAGATACGTGGAGAAATAGCCAGGGACAATATTCAGCCTGGGACGGAAAAACAGCTCCATATGCGTTTATCAGCTCAGCTAGTTGATGCTGGGATGTTAGGTAATATCTGAGTGCGTATAACTTTCTTTTTTTGTCCGCTGCTCCAAAACTTCCTTTTTTATATATTATATGAACGCTTTCTGTCACCATAAAAGGAAAGGATGTAAACTTTTTCTTGTGGCTCATATACCCTGTAAGGAGAAGAAGAGGTTTGAGGTCGGGAGTAATATTGGTATTGATTAGCTGTTTTAATTTCGGGTGGGTAACCCCCCTCTAGCCATCTGTGATGGGTTTTCTCGTTTGAGAGTGATATTGTTGTTGCTACACGAATGAGAAACTCTCTTGTGTCAGTTTTTGTTGTTTGTTTTTCATCACATAACAGAAAGAAAAAGTCGTCGGGCAACGAACAATATATTGCATTTTCTGATAGCCCATATGCCGCAAATGTGTTAATATAAAAAAGGATACTGTAAGGTTTCAATAACTAGAATCCTGGATTCTTTTTTCTTTTCTTTTTTTTTTTTAATGAATGACCACAAAGTGAACCAATAAAAAGTTACGCGTTTACCGTTGTTGATTTTCAGTTTCTTGCCACGAAATCAATAAGATTTCTCCTTCGTGTCAACGCCAAACAAATTTACTTACATTGTGTGTGTCTAATGAAGAGCATCCTAATACGAACACAATACCAGTTTTGTTTAATGAAATTAGAAAGTTACTCTAAAACTGCTGAAAATTTTTAGCACATATTGTGATCAGTATGAAGCATGATATCTACCAAACAAAATATAATGTTCCTCACACTACCGATACACTATAACACTTTCTAAGAGATTTTATAACTACCACTATACTTATTTTTGTATATAGCGTTACACTAGAGCCCACAGTTCGAATATATCTAACATCTAGTTTACTATTTTACCAAAATCCACATAAACACTCCATCTTGATATTACCTTTCATTATAATACGTAAGGAAGGAAACATTTACACCCTTTAAATAACATACATGTAGATTATACAAGATGGATCCTTTGTTATATCTTATATCTCTCGTTGCTATGACGACCAATAACACATATCATCAAATAATTATGTCACCCATAATAATCTTAGAAAGAAAAAAAATAATTCTAATTCTTTTTTATATTTTCTTCTTCTTCTTTTAGCTAGCTTGTACGACCAATAACACATATCATCAAATAATTATGTCACCCATAATAATCTTAGAAAGAAAAAAAATAATTCTAATTCTTTTTTATATTTTCTTCTTCTTCTTTTAGCTAGCTTGTGCATATTTTAATAGCACATATTGCCCGTAAATACAAGCAAAGATATTAAAAATACACAATATCATTATAATTTTCGATTCTTCAGTAAGTTAGTGCCACATTGAATCTCTTGTTTCAGCTAAGATATTACTTTTGGTTTGTGGGTACAGACACAAAACTTTACAAACACTCAACGAAAGAAGTCACACACATCAAGCCACAACAAACTTAATAGTCACATTTGGTTGCAAGAAATGTATAAACCGTTATTACGAAACTTTTTCTCACCTCTTATGTGACTCACACTGTTTTACATTAATGGTGTTTCGTTTGTTCATTTAGATCAGTATGTGGCTAATTGCAATGCGTTTGTCAGAGTAAAGTTTTTTTCTCAAACTGCTCATGAAAGAATTTGCATTAATCTAAACGCCTGTTCGAAATAACAGAACAAAAAAATTGCACAATTAAAATCTCGTGCTCTAATTCAAATAATGTATTTCACATTATAAATATTTCTTAACAAAATCATTCAAGTACAAAAGTAATGGTCTGACACACTGCTATTACATTTGTTTGCACAATCCAGAGGAAAACATCCAAAATTCCAGGAACTATTATGGATGTATAATGGAAGATTACTTTAATAATAATGGAGTATTAAAATGAATCTTGCAAGGATAGGAATACAAAGTAGAAATTGGATCTAGATGTTTAAGAATAAGCCAATGGAGAGTTTTTGTGAATGTAAAACTGAACTTTTGCAGTTCTATAAGTCATAAAGTTAGATGTTTTTAAATCATAATTCATAGTGTCTTCATGACTTACCTTGTCTACATGTTACAACTTTGAAATTTCGTTGCTACTGAAGTAGTTCGGAAGCAATCAATGAAAATAAAATATGCTCGTATGCTTTTATTATTACAAGTTAGATTCTTTCCCATTGTGAAACCACGGTAGATTTCCAATCTATTGAAATTCAATACTAAGACCAATAATAATAGATCTATTGAGTGGCGGATTCAGAGGAGGGGCGATCGGGGCGATTCCCCCCAGAAGAGGAAACTTTCTTATTTTATATATAAGTAAAACCAATCCGAGAGTTTGGAGCTCCTAAATGTAGCTCTAACTAGCAGTATTACAACCTACCGCTCCCCCACAAGTCCGTCTTGGATCCGCCCCTGGATCTATTACTTCCAATTAGAACAGAAGGATACATCGAAAACGGAACATGTACTTGGGACGCTGATTTCATATCAAAACAGTTTCTATCTCTTACAATATTATTACTATACTTATGCAGGAGCCTGTATCGAAATTGAATCAATATTAAAACCAGTTTCTGCAATCACAGGCAGCTGAACTAGACAACTTCCGGTTTCAGTAGAAAAATATGAGTAAGATTAAATATATTCTTGACATCCTTAACTCATATAAAAAATGTGTGCTTTCTTCTATTATTGTCTTCGCTGTTTGGGAGTCATTGGAACCAAAGCATAGTAAATGAATAAACTTGTATGTATATTTTGTTCTGATTCATATTATTTTCATTTCTTGTTTGTTGTTAGTGATTTTTTTATTGTGTTTGTGCATGGACTGGCTATACTGGTTGATATCGCTATGGAGTCGGTCATGGCGACGGGTGTTGTGTGAAAGTGCAGTAGTTGGCCAAGCAGTTTTATTCCAACAAACAATTCAGGTATAATTAATGTATTGTACTAACATATATTGTATTAACATGTATCATTCAACAAAGCATGCCAAATGTATCACATTAAATGCTGTACTGATGAATAATAATGCAAGAAAGAGACTTAGAACGTTTGTTAGTTTTATCATTACTTTTTTTTTGTTCCGGGACTTAGAACGTTCGTTAGTTTTATTATTATCTTTTTTTAGTTCCTGGACTTAGAACGTTCGTTAGTTTTATTATTACCTTTTTTAGTTCCTGGACTTAGAACGTTTGTTACTTTTACTATTACTGTTTTTTTTTTCTTTGTGCTGGTTAGAAACAATGCTTCTATGGAATTGAGAAGCATTTACAGCTCATTAGTAGCAGATGTTATGATGTTGTACAGGTATAGCACATAAACACATCAACTGTGTGCATAATCAGTAGATTTCTACCACTTCCGTTTAACAATAGAAAAATAACGTAAGACACAGGATCTATTCTAGCAGTATTGAATCCATCTCAAGAAAACTGCTTCTAGTTGTCTAATGAAGTTTTTTTTTTCACTATGATGATCACGGTTGAAATCACAAATCGTAAGTTTTCCACCACTTCGGGTTGAATATAAGACTAATGGTTGAGATGAAACTTACTCTTGGAACACTGAATTCGCATCAGAAACCAATTTCTCGTTATCTTTAACTATTTCGACTCTATGGAAATTAATATCGAAACCGGAAGTTGAGCTAGTTTTCTCGTATTTGTGACTGAAGAATGAAGTCAAAAATGAGACCTACTTTTGTTATACTGAATTCGTATTTAAAAAAAAAAAAAAAAACTGCTTTTCGCTATTACCATTTATTTAAATTATGGCAATCATTGTTGAAACTGGATATTATAGGTTATCAGTATTTCCGGTTATAATGTAAGGACAACGATCGAGACGAAATATTCTTCGAATACTAAACTCATATCAAAAAGTTTCTTCCGATTTTTTTTTTTTTTTTTTACCATTTTTGCTCCATAGAGGTCCATATTGAAACCGGAAGGGGTAATGAATATCTAACCATTTGGTGTAACAGCCCTTTGTAAGCCTGAGCAGCTCCACCAGAGCGACCGGCTGAATTACGTCAGCCCAGCGACGAATACGTCGTCAGCACACTACTACGTCGCCCTGTCTCTAACAGGCGTATTAG
Source organism: Thermobia domestica (assembly GCF_964235325.1). NCBI lineage: Eukaryota > Metazoa > Arthropoda > Insecta > Zygentoma > Lepismatidae > Thermobia > Thermobia domestica. Next base: position 99,461,282 of record NC_137468.1, read on the forward strand.
GAGCTTTATAGACTTAGTGGCTGGTACGTCTTTCATTCACGTGGATTCCCAGTTTGCCTCACGACGTTGAGCGGACGCCGAAAATTGGGAAGCACCGGCTGTGAATCGAACCCGGGACCACGCAGACGTGAGTCAAACGCTCTAACTATTAAACTACGGTGTAGTAGGGAGATAAGTGCTGGAACAAAATCTATCGATTCCAAAGAAACATTTTTCACTACCTCTCGGTCATTTTAGCTCTCATACCTGCCAACAAACAAACAAACGGATGAATGGATAGGCAAATCGACATAGCAGTTCTTATAAGACTTCCTACACTTATGCACAGCATAGTTTAAAACCTAGAACAAGTATCTTCTCTCCATGTCAAAATACATGCAAAGCACATAACTAAAATACATAGCTACATACTGAAACGTATTCTTTGTATGATAAGAAAAATGAAATACAGAAAAGCACAGATAATAGAAGAAACAGTTATATGGTTGAAATCATATACGAGCAGAATGCGATGAAGGAGAGTCGGAAAAAATAACAGTGAAAGAGATCATATTCTCGCACTTAAGGGTCTGCATCATACCTCCCTGAGGGTTAGTTATAGAACCCAGCCACTATCAGCTCAAATGAAGAAGTGACAACCAACCATAATGGATGGGGAAAAATAGTTGGAGAGTCCTTCCTATTACTACACACTCACACATTCTATGGATACGCACGCACAGACATACGCTCTGGCTTATGTCGTTAGGAGTCACTCTCTCCTAGTCTTTCTGTCGTTATCGGGTGTCAGTTTAATGCGACCGATTTCCCTAGAGACTCTTGTTCTCATCTCAGACGAGGAGCCAGCTTTCTCTCCAGTCGCTGGGAAGTTGACGACTGTTCGGTTATCTGCACCAGAGACCGATCAGCCGAAAATTATTGAGCTACCAAGCTTTCATTTTTACAACTTCCTTCCAACTCCCTTACTTTCCAACTTGCTCAGATTTCTTCCTTCCTTCTTTCCTATAAATCAACATCTTATATATATATATATATATATATATATATATATATATATATATATATATATATATATATATATATATATATATAGAGAGAGAGAGAGAGAGAGAGAGAGAGATGAGGATTTTCTACCCCCTTCCAAGAAACTATGTTTACTAATAAAAAAAAAAGTTGAATATATTCTCGAATTGTACTAGTTTTTGTCCTATTTTGTAACTTTCATCTGCCAGTTGTATTCCAAAATGAAAGATGTAAACTATTCAGTTTTGACTTATTCTAATTTCGCATTCACATTTACCACAATACACAGCAAAAAATGAGGTACTGAAACAACACAAAATGACCACTCCTTTAGCATATTACTTGCGTGTTAATTCAACACCAAGAACGTCGCCTTCGGAGCATATCAGAAATAACTAGTAACAGGTTGTGAAAATTGGCATTGGTTTTTACTGTTTGGTATAAACAAAGCTTTACGCAGTATATTTGCCATTTATAATGTTCTGTTTTCTGTAATCGGTGACAATAATAGTTTTGTAAACCTGTGAATTGTCTGACAACAGTTACATGAGTAGCTGTTCTACCATCTTCTTATGTGCTAGGACATACGAATAACAGAGAAGGAAAACATATGGCGGCGCTGCTACTTACGTAACTGTAAAAATGGTAGTCATTTTGTGTTATTTCAACACCTCGTTTTTTGTTGTGTATACACATTGTTTTCATTCGTCGTCGGAGGTAACTTTGGATGATGGTATTATATTAACTACGCATAGCGAAGTAATGTGTGTGGATTGGCAATTGTCTTACACTTTACATATATAATGTAAAATATGTACACTTTGAAAAATTTAAAAAGCATTTAGCCTTTAAACTCACCCACTCAGAAACAGTAATTGCTAATGCCAACACTGCATTTTCAGTTTTCTCCTTCTGTTCTAGTGCGTTGTCTTTCCCTTCCCTTTATTTTTCAAGATACACACAATCAAAGTAAGCACAATGTTATAAACAGGTCAGCATTATAAACCGTATCACTGAACTCGAAAATATTTTTATCATTAAATTACCAGATATTACAACCGATATCTTAATTTATAGTTGAACATTTAGTTTTAAGTATATTTACTCGTGTATACTATTTTCCTAAAGTTAAGAGCGTCCACAAATCGAGAAAATATAGAACGAAGAATATTTTTCATTACTAAAGAAAATGCTGTGGTTTTAGATTCACGAAATAGTGTATCAGAAATTATTCTAAAGAACATATGAAACTACACTGAAAAATGGTTATGCTACTCTGCATTATCATTAGTGAAAGACGATTTAATCTGCAATGGGTCGTTACACATATATCGAAAAGACGTAAACTTCACAGCTTTTGAAATTTGCAAACTACGCTATGCGTAGATAACGGAAGTCTTTCAGAACAATTATGTCCGTCTGTCAGTTTGTCGACATGTATCAGACAAAAATGGGTAACATATATCGAGGAATGTTGTTTTACAATCGATTCAGGTCTCCCCTTAAATAAAATACCTATTATAAAAAATAAATAATTACTTCATAAAGATATGGATACAAAAATCGTGAAACCATACTAATTTTGAGACTTCAAAGCCCTTCCTTGGCGAAATTCTGTGTACGCTACTGACTATCCTCATATCGAGTGTGGTCAAGATCGGGATGAGCTCTGTAAATTGCGTGCGATATACATGGTTTTATTTATTTATTTATTTATTTATTCAACATAACAGGCTGTAGGCCCAGTTCCAATGTTGTTACTTAGAAATACATTTACCCACAGCTATATTATATATCTATAACAAGATTATATGTTTATACATTTTCATTATCACGCATATTTTTAAGTCTGTTCTTATATACTGTCTTCGACATTCCAAAAATATCTATACCAAATATCCTTTCAATTGCATTGTAGGAAGCACTCATCCTCCATATAGGAGACTTAGCTAGGATATTTGTTCTTGCCTTTTTGCAGTAAAATATACCGCTATTTCCTACGCGGGTTTTACCTGATGGGACATGCAATTGAACCTTCGAAGTAAGATTCGGATAGTCAATTTTACCATGTGGTAATTTGTTTAAAAACAAAAGATCCGTAATTTCTCTCCGTTGTTTCAATGTGTACATATTGAAGTTTTGTACTATTTCTGAATATGACTCATATTTTCGATACAGGCCAGTTTTTCTGTAAGCAAGTAATTTCAAGTAGTTCTTTTGGGGACCAAGACAGAGTCGCATGTTCTAATTGCGATCTCACATAACAGAAGTAGAGTTTCATTAATGCGCGCCATCGTTTTGACACTCTTTACCTACTCTCGTAATAAGTCTTGTTCTTGATGATTTTTTTTTTTTTTAAAAATTAGAAAATCAAATGAAAAACAAAAATGGAAACGAGAAAATTTGAACAGTAGCTCGTGCCTTTTATTTTTACGACTATGTTGTATTAAGGTACTACAGACTAGAAAAACACACACATACAAGATACGTCTAGGTTTTCTAAACATTACTTAATGATGAATTTTAAATATATGCAGCATAAGTATTAAAGACATCTTTCTATTCGAAAATGCGTAAAAAAAAAAAGACCAAAGCTCTTCCGGCTGGAAAAATGAACTAATGCTTTATATATAACTTGTATTTTAAACCATTTTTGTTTTCCTTATATTTTCGGTCGTTCGTTCAAAAGCCATTCATTAAATTTCACGGCGTTGTGAATACTCTTGACGCAAGACTATCTCACAAGAGCAGAACAGACGAAAAGGGTGTAAAAGAAGCGAAAGATGATGATGAGCACCACAAAAAAAAGAAAGAAAATGGAGAGAAAAAGAAGGAGGATAAGGCAGAAAGTTACACCAAAACTGATGACCAACAATGTCAGTGTGATTCATTATCCAACATTTTCTTGTCCACAAGCATTATGCATTTATTCAGAGCATCTACTCGGTTCCTTCTTTCTGCTTTTCTTCAAAAAATATTTATGTATCAGAATAACGGAGAAACGGGGAATGGAAAGGAAGTAGGTATGAGGCGGCAGTACTGCATACGAAAAAAAAGTGTGTGGGGTTTATAACGCAATTCATTTGTCAACGTCAGAGGCGTCGCATGGTGGTAGAAAACAGAGGCGTTATTGAAGATTGCAAGATCTTAACTTCATGACAGATTCAAACCCAAAAGTTGTCCAGGGAGGAAACTAGCAGGATTTGTCGATCAATCAGGTTTTTTTATTTCTCTAATCGTTTTCTAGAGGAGACGAAAGACTTGTTGCTGAGTGACAGTTAGTAGGTAGCAGATTCATCATGCAAATTGTAACAAATCACGTGAATTACCGGTAAACTTACATCAATGACCATGTCTTTTTAAGCATCATAAATAAGGTGTTAAGCATCTATGCAATCATGGGGAAATGATTTTTGTTTTCTTTCAAATAGACTGGAATTTTAATTATTTTCTTCTCGAATTTAATTAAATGTTCCTTGGTTTTTCGAAATGAAATTGCATTATTTATCAGGCCCGCAACCACAAGCAAAAGTTTGGTGAGGGGCCTGAATAAGGTAGGGGTGCCAAGTCATTAAAAATTCTCTTATAAATATCTAAATTGTGATTTTTGTATTAATAATAGCATTTTATATTGAGGTCTGGAGGAGTCATGAAAAGTTTAGGGGGGCAGGTCCCCCCTCTAGTTGCGGGCCTGTTATTTATAAATTTAACATTACTTAAGTTTGGTGACTAAAATATTACAGTATAGCAAAATTTAATTTTCACGAAATAAGAACCAAACCACTTGAAGAGACATCCTTTTGTGTATCTGAGCCACTCCAATGCTGTTAGCGACCGGCTGAACTACTCCAAGCCTACCGATTAACACGTGATACGGCTGCCAACCGTCCGGTATTTTACCAGACAGTTCGTTTTTTGATCTTGTTCGGGACTATCTCAAAACGGACGTTAAACGACCATTAATTTTTCACCTTACTAGTCACCTCCAAGTAGCTGTTATGTAGAACACGTATTCAGTGTTATGAAGAATCTGGAGTGACGAAAGGACGTGATTAAAGCAGAGCTTATAATTCGCTTTGATATCGACCTGTCGTGCGCGGAATTTGCTGAACAGTTGAAGGCAGGAAAATTTACTGAACTTATCAAAACTACTTAAGATCAACAAAAGGACATTTTCAAGGGCGCAGCTAACACTGCACATCAGCTACATCTTTCAATTAAATAACGCATTCAGATCTAGTAAAAGTATGTAGGCATTGTGAGACATTACCAGATCAGCGAAACTGGTAAGATTTTATTTTTCAAATATATTTTGTGCATGCCATAATTATACTTGCTTTACTGCTTTACATATGATGAATTATTGATGGTAGACTACAAAAATTACATATGCCGACTCAACAAAAAATTGGAACAAGTAAGTTTAATAAATACTTCAAAAATAACTAAAGTTATTACATTCGAACTCAGAATCGCTCAATTTTATGTGAAGTAACCACTTTAAGGTTTGTTCATATTTTTGACGAGCAAGGATGTCACAATCTTAAGAGTATATGTTCTCCAGGGGGGTGTCCCGTATTTCCATGTTCAAAAGTTGGCAACCCTAAACATGTAGCCAGCGCGCTATGTCAACCTGTCTCTAGCAAGCATATCAGGAACTTTCTACACCTAGTGGCCGTCACGGCTTTTAGTCACATAACTCCCCCAGTTTGCCTCACGACGCTAGGTGGATGCGGAAAATTGAGTAGCACCGACCAGGAATCAAACCCGGGACCACGCAAACGTGAGTGTAACGTTTTAACCACGCTTTCAGAAAATAAGACATTTAAATAGACTTGAAGAAATAATCAGTGAAATCACATAATTAAAAATCCAGTTCGTTTTTTAAAAAATACATATACTTTTCTCTAATAAATCAATGGTCTAAAAACGGATGCCCCAAGTGTCCAACACTGTTAAATGAAAATAAAGCTACAATGTGACACTAGGTTTGAAAGAGATAGAGAGAGAGGAGCACTTCAGTTGACCATGGATATAAAATAAATTTCTTTGTAAAGTTGACTTGAGTTTATTGACATACATTATACAGGTACACAGATATTGGTTTTTGCCAATTCAGATACTGGAAATCTAAGTTTATCACACGTAGATACGTGACTATTAGAACCATTACTTTCTCTTTTTATAAGATATATTACAGTTACACACATTGATGACAGGAACTAGAGAACCTGTCAATCACCTTTGGAGAATCTCTGGTATTCCAAGAGCAGAGATTGCCATTAGAAGAATGAAGTGCACAGAAATTGGGAAAATATCATTATTCATTCTTTCATACTGTTATTGAGATGTGAAAAATTTCTTTACACGGTAAATATTTATCTTTTCTAGGAATTTGTGCATTCTTCATGTAACTCCCATATCTCAATCTTTTCGTAGCGACAAACATCGAAATAAGAATAACAACTCAGTCGCAGAAAGTCTTGGAATTACATCATTGAGACGCAATCTAGGCCCATTAGTATAAGGATTCAGGGCATAGTTGTGGAATTTAAATGTATTTATCGAATTTAATTAAAAAGGAATTTATTTATTTATTAAATTCTTCAATTACTATTATTTTGTCTTATCAACTTCAAGTTGCTTTCCTTGCTCATTAAGAGAGACATTGTATGTTCATAACACTGAAACCATTTGGTATTAATAACAAAATTGAAGCTTGTGTCTCTAAACTGAGACGGAATATTCTAAGTAATGACCATTGGTGGCTCGTGAGGGAAGTCAAATTGGTTAAAATTACAATTTTATCTCTACAAGCTAAAGGAAACAAGTGCCCTAATTCTTGTATATAAGCAAAGTAATTAGGTAAGTTTTTTCCCATAGCTCATAGCAATAACGTAATTTTTTGACCGACGTGATTTCCCCCAAGAGCCGCAACTGATGAAGATGAATGACTGACACGGAGTAGAGGTCTGCATGGGCTCGGGCCTACAAAACATATATCACTTCGGGCTCGGGCTGTAAATGTTTAAATATACAACCAAATTTCTAGGGCATTTTCGGGCCTAACTTTGTAAATGCGCTGTACAACGATATTTATTGGACGTTCGGACTGTTCTTTCTGGAGAACTTTTAAAGCACAACTACAAAATTACACTTCTAATTGCTGCAAATAAAAAATACAATTTTGCGTAAATTATAAACTTTCTGTAATTTGGGCTTATTTAGGACCCATTTGACAGACGAGATCGGGCCGGGTTCGGGTCTAAATGCTAAAACATATTTCGGACTCGGGTCGGGCTTCACATTATAAATTCATGGGCAGGGCCGGGGCCGGGCTAATATTTCCAGCCCGTGCAGACCTCTAACATGGAGTCTAAACGTTGTATGCAATGGAGACTAATACAATCGTTTCCTAAATCCGAAGAATGTCAATGACGTTATATGACTTTACTTTTACACCCAGTGTCTATGTGTGGTCTAGTGCATTAATCTTCGATGTTCATGTCTTCGCAGATACGGAAACAGTTTTAGGTTGCCTAGTTTAGCGCTCCGTTTAGTAGCAATCACTTGTGTTTTTGACAAAGGCGCCCACCCAGGGCTAACCTCACTCAAACTCACGCTCACTCGACCTCATTGTCCTCATACTCAAATCAAGCCTCACGTGGCTAAGATGACCTGGGACATTATTCTACGCCTTGGATGGAAAATACTATTGCATCCGCCACACTCCCCGGACATTGCTGCGTTCGATTATCACCTGTCCCATTCTTTGGAGAATCACTTCATAGGACGCCAGTTCAAATCTCTAGTAGAGGTTCAAAATACACTTGGTATCTTCTTCGCTTAACGGCCCACCAAGTTCTACCGCGATGGAATCCATGGCCTTCCAGAACGTTGGGAGAAAGTCATCGATGCTGACGGGGACTCTTTTTGATCTTCCAGGTACGTCTTAGGTGACATATCGATGTTCGTAGGTGGGGGGTGAAACAGCAACAGAACTTTCTTGTTTACCTTTATATTACAGTCATGTCTTTTGTTTATATTAGAAACAGAATTATTCCAATACCATATCCTAAAATATGAGATTTAACGTGCAAACTAATAAATTTTCGTATAGCGAAAAAAATACACCATTCATTGATTTTTAGCAATTCATGATTACAAATACACACTGTACTTGGACGTAGTGTGTTTGTTAAATCAAAGCCCAAAATTTAATGGTTTATAACTCGGAAACTAAAAGGTCTCCACTCGACCAGATTTAAAAATCGATCTTTAGGGATGGTATTTTTACATGAATAATATCCGTATGAAATACCATGATTCTTGAGTGATTAGCAATCAAACTTGGGATTTGGATTCAAGTAAATCCAAACGCAAACTTCGATGGCAAATAACTCAAGAATGAAACATTTGCATATCTACTATTATGTCGAATTTGATCAAAATCGTTTGAATTCCATCAATATTTAAAAAAAAAAAAAAAAAAGAGAGAGAGAGAGCATTATTTCACTGAGTTGAAACTCAACTTTGATGGCCTATAACTTGAAAACCAAAGATCTGTACACCATAATATTTCATCCTATGTTCGAATATTTAGAAAGCTCCTCAACCTTTACCACCATAAAATTTGATCGAGATCGGATAGGTTTTATCGAACATAATTTAGTGATCTTTTCATTACACTAAGATTAACTCAAAATTGACAGTAAATCATTCGAAAATGAATGTCTTATATACCATAATATTTCACGAACGTACTAAGCTACATGAAGTCTACTACGATACCGATTTTAGTAATCGGATATCCACCGCAGATTTGTTTTTAATATAGCCATTGTTAACGTTATGAATATACTTCATGACATTAATAATATATAATCGTAAAAATGTCTTAGATTGAAGGTTTATAATCTCTGAATATTTTGATTCTCAAGATTGTATTGCATACTTGTTACTTTTTCTGAAGTACCAAACACTTTTCTTCTAATGGAAGAGACCCCGTCGAGTGCGGTGCCTAAGATAGCTGACCTGGAACGGCTCTGAGTTCAGTTCAAGTATCAAGATAATATGTGTCCATTGTAGCCCACAAATGTGTTTCTAAATGGCCATAGCTTACAGTTTCTGTGTGGTTGAATTTGTAACCAACGTTGAATATATGAACAAGGGGTTAGTCTTTTAACTGGTTCACCAAGTGACTTTTCTTATGCCTTCAGATAGGCTAATACGGGTTATTAGAAACGTAATAGAATTAGCAGATTAGCTTTGATCTGATTAATTCGTGATTTTGTAAACGAATACGTGTACAACTCCTACAATTTATTGGCATTTTATTACTTTCTTCTATTCTTGCATTAGACTGAACTATTGTCAATAGATTGAATTCCTTTACTGTATAAACCCTGGTTCTTTAAATGCATAAGATAACGTTAGACCTGAACATTATGTCAGATAAAGTAATATAAAGACTGGGTTACGAGAAGACTGTACAATATTCATTTATGAGGAATTGTGAAATTAGGAACTCGATGTATCTGTTTATTTGGAGTTTAATGTTGCATTTCAGCAGCCTGGCTATATGAGAAGAGGCTTATCTTATTCTCAAAGCGAGAACGTTTACCAGTTAATCAAAGAGGATAAAAAATAAATATACCTGGCAACTCTTATGTATTGTGTCAAGTATGTGTCAATCTTCAGGATGATAATATCTAATTAATCTGCAATGAAAATATTTGCAACTGTGGCAAAATTTTACTATCAGCCAACATATCGTATTAAAAGCTTGACAAATTAAAAATAAGACAAAATTTAACATTTTACTTTTGATTGTTTTTCATAAGTGAAAGGAGATAATGAAATACAACTTACCACAATCATAGATAATGTTATTCTACAATAGAAAATATGAACCTGAAGAATTTTCCTTGCTGCCATCCATATAAATTACAGTGTTGCCAGAATAACATTTTCCCCAAAATCTAAGTTAAGGCAGTGACTAAAGGAACAAAGACAACTGCATTTGATTATGTATAATGATTGTTTTGGTAAGTATCTTGTGAACTACTTTTTCAATAAAATTATTATTTAATTTTAATAACCGTATGTTAAAACTATTTTGTTTAATACAAAATACAACTATTATTTAGAAAGTAGTTAACAGGATTCCAGGACATGATACGTAATTAAATACAGTTCGTTCGTTCGTCTAGTCGCTGCCTTAACTTAGAGTTTGGGAGAAATGTTTTTCTAGCAACACTGTAATTTCTATAGATGGTAATACTGAAAATTCTTAAGGTTCATATTTGCTGCTGTAAAATAACGTTATCTATGATTGTGGTAAGTTGCATTCCATTTTCTCCTTTCACTTACGAAAAACAATCAAAAGAAATATGGTAAATTTTGTCTTATTTTTAATATATCAGGCTCTTAATACCATTTTAACAATTTTACTATTGATAAGAAAAGATGGTTTAGTTTGTAATTGTACTATATATATTTCTTCGTATGATTACAAAACAATATATAGAAACATCTCTTAATGCACTCGAAATAATCTCTCTTTTGGTTGTCGTATTCTCGGGTATCATGACACAGTTGCTTCTCTTGAAGAATTGTCTACTCCTTATTCTGCTCCACACAAAATTCTTTCTCCTTTCGTATTCTTCGTCTTCTGAAATCGTACGGAAGAAAATACAGCAACGACGGAGAAGAAGAAGGAAGAGACAAGAATGAAAGAAGCTTGGATGGAACGCTATGGCATGCAGGTTCCGAAAGCAACCAAGGAAAAGAAAGAAAAAAAAAAGAGTAGAAAGATTGAAATTCGCTGCTGTCCCTCTCTCGTTGCAATGCACACGCGTCCCTCGACAACAAGGCAATTCGAAACTGCTACTAGCTACCTCTCTCGCACCCTTCTTCTGCCTCTTGTATTGTATGCTGATGCTGCTAGAAGATGCGATACGAAGCACACACACGTCGCTCGCACGTTTTGTCTTCTTCACGTGGAACAACGAAAAGACTGAAAGGCGTAAATTTCTAAGTTGCTGAACCTGTTTTCTTTTGCCTTGGCATACTCCATCTTACGTCTACTTCTTCCTTATTCTTGTATGTTCTGTTGTGCTGTCTCATTTGGCAACACACACAAAAATTAAATCGGAAATGGAAAGTCATTAAACGCATGTGCTATACTTAAATTCAACTATCACATATATGTATGTATTACCAGGAGATCTTATTGTGCTGAACAAGTATTGTTTTAGAGAAAATAGAGAGAAAGGAAAACTTTTTTTCTTGTAAACCTAAAATTTGATGTATGGTAACTATGCTGTATTGGCTCGGAAAAAAAAAACTAACTTAACTAAACCTACGGCCTAAGGAAAACGGAGGTTCAATGCCGCGTTCACAAAAGCTCTCCATTGACTTCTAAGCCAACTTTATCCAGTTTCTACTTTGTTTTCCTGTTTCTGCGAGGTCCATTTTAATATTGTCCTCCGATCTGAGTCTAGGTCTTCCTAATTCTCGTTTTCCGATTACACTTCTAATTAAAACTGAAAGCGTTTCTATTTCCTTTCATTCTAGCTACATAATCTGCCCACCTGAGAGCCTCATAGACTTGATGACCCCAACAATGTTTGGTAAACCGTATAAATTATGTAAGTTCCTCGTTATACAGTTAAGATCCTCGCCATTCCCTATTCCCGTTTCTCGTCAGTCCAAATATTCGTCTCAAGGTCTTGTTCTCAAATACTTTCAGTCTAATCTTTTCCCTCAGAGTAAACAACTATGTTTCACAACTATATAGAACAACAGGCATGATTACAGAGGAAAATTTGTTCTTTGAAAAGAGAAAAGAGTGTTTCTTTTTTTCACGTCCTTTTCTGCCTGGAAAAGTTTCGGCTTTTTTGAGAATTTTAACTTTAATGAAGAAATAACTGTATGTTCAACATTTCTTTTCACGTTATAATACGAAATCTCATTTAATAGCTACATTCTGAAGAAAAAGTAATATGATTGGATTAATAGGATAATCGGTCACTTTATAGGAAACAAAAAGAGCAAATCGGAGAACACAACGCATTTTCTGGTTCAAACGAATTGCTTGTTCTGTACATTTATTATAATAATATTCAATGACAAAAATGTTTTTGTAAAAATTTAACAGTACTAGCAATATCTCTTCTGAAAATATATTATTATAATTACTTAATGGACCAAAATTATCATTTAGAACCTAATGAATAGAAATGAAACTGATCTTGCGTGTTCAAATCACGGAGAAAAGACTGAACCAATTGAAATAATTTGGGGGTAAAAATGTACTACCGGTATCTCAAACTGGTCCTTTTATCATGTTACTCTGATTAAAGCACGTATCCTAAAGGGGGAGCGGAAGAGCCATATTTTGTGCCAAAAATTGAGTATCTCACGAGCTTGTGGAATTAAAAATATGAAACTGAGGATATAAACTCATCATTGAAATATAAATGAGCATGTATAACAGCATTTCAAAAAGTCCTTTTTTTTTTTTTTTTTTTTTTTAAGGAAGCAAGGAGCATATACAAGCTGTTTCAGAAGGAAATGATGATACTTTGGGAAATGCTACTATGGGTTAATCAAAGCAAAAAAAAAAAAAAAAAATCCATATTAACATAGGTCTTTAATAATTTGAGAGCTACAAGTTGTGAACTATTTTTTATTTTATTTTTCTTATTGCTCACCCTGTAATTATTTTCGAAGCTGAAACATAGCACATATCAAATATAATGAATGGTCTTTCCAACGGTATGCAACATGTCGCAATAATGTCTTTTGAGAAAGTTAAGATTATTTAGGGAATTGGGTACCAACATTGATTCCCAAATTTCCCTCAATAACTTCCCCTCCAAAGACACCACTGCCACATGTTGCATATATTTTATAGTTCGAAAGGCTATTTCATCACCTTTTAAATGCGATATGTCCCACCTCCGTACAATAACTACAGAGTGAGCAATAATGAAAATAAAATAAAAATGGTTCACAACCTGTAGCTCTCAAATCGTTGAAAATAGGACCCATGTTCATATGAACCTTTTTGCTTGTAACCATCCTACTACCATTTTCCAAAGTATTGCCCTTTGCCCTGAAACACCCTGTATATCACCACATTGAAGGGAATGTTGTTGTTTGTGATCCCATTACGCGAAAGCGGTTGATTCAGAATGAATTTACCACATAGTTAATATCTACATCAAGTTAGGTTTTCGCCATGTCACTTTGATTCGAGGGCGTATGCTAAGAGGATATGATGGTCAAAATTTATATTTAAAAAAATGGGTATGTCACGATCTTCTCAAGCTAGGAATGAAACCTGGTATAGAAATTCCTCACAAAAATACGCGGACACGCGAATCATTGCTTTTGAAATTTACCGTTTAACGAAAAAAATGAAATTTTAGTTTCACGCCCATGCTTATGCCGGTTAGGAGACGAAAGGAGAGCACTTTCTGTATTTTACGCCACTTGAAAGCTACATTGCTTGTTGTTTATGATCCCATCGCGGGAAAACGGTTAAACTGTTTGAAATGATTTTTCAAACATATACCTAGTAAATACTAACTCAAGATGTGTTTTTCTCATACCACTTTGATTAAAGGGCTTATCCGAAGAGTAAAAGGTGTTCAAAATTTGTGTCAAAACTAAAATAATTTACGGAGGCGTATTCAAAGGGAAGGAAAGACGACTGAAATAGAGCTACGTTCCACAAGCCTGTTCTTCTCGTGAGCATTCCAGCTAATTTATGCATAAACTAAAACTCACGCTTTGGGAGACAAAGATATTTTTTTTAGGAGGTTACGCGTTACAGATTTATATATCTAATCTAGTGGTTCTCAACCTAACTCCTATCACTACCCCTTTTCTTGATATCCTCTTGCCAGCGACTCCTTTATAATTTCTGGGTTGTAATAATCTTGTGTGCGATTTTTAATATACCAATTACGGATCTCACGATATCCATCTATTTCTATAATAGTAGAATCCATTTCTTGTATGTAAAGAATACAATAACTTTCCTAAAACCTAATGGATTAAAACCAAATTTGGTCAGGTCATTCATATTATAAATATCGAATCCGATCCTTTATACTGTTTCAAAATGCAGGCCGTTTAAAAATCTTTAAACTTCGTAAATCCCTTGGTTTTGGGTAATATGATAAATAAAGTGATTTCTAATTTTGATTTAGAAGGCTTGGACAATTGTCAAAAAAAGTTATTAAGTATTTTATATGATTTGATAATGTGTCTCACAGATGTTGAACCGGACATTACCGCAGTAGTGAAATCAAACTATGCTCAGGTATCTCATTAGCTTTCAATTTTAATTGCATTTTAATATGCAGGTTTTGTCGCATTTCCATTTTTCTGGTATTTCAATATGCAGTTCTCATTAGTTTCATATCGTATCTCTTTTATTTAAATTGATTTTTAAAGAACTCTGAACCTGTTGATAATGTTTAGTAGAGCTACTTTTGTTGTTATTAACAGTATGTATAAAATAATAAAAATATTTTCCGGTATTAGATTCTAATTATATTTATCTCTTCCGCTTATCTTGGCAAACCCCATGAAGCCCTGTCGTGACCTTCAGGATAATAAATCCTAATTTAATCTATCAATATGCATAGCTTATTGAGTCGTTAAAATTCGAGTGGAAGAATTTTAAAACGCTATACCCAAATTTCCTATTTCAAATCACTTATATTGACAAGATATATATATATAAAAAAACTCATTTTGTAACTAATGAACTTTAAAAACCGTTAAACTGTCATATCTAAAGTGGTGGTTTATGGTTTTAACTTTTGTAAACTGAACTCATACTAGCTTCTGGCTTCTATCTGAAACTCACAATAAAGGATTTTTCGAATGAAGAACGAGATGCAAGTGAAGTTCTATACCAGCGAGATGCAGTTCTGAAGGGGGGGGGGGTTGCGAGAAGCTTTCATGGGGATCGCGAAGAAAAGCGGAAGAGATAAATATAGTTAGAATCTAATACAGGAAAATATTTTTAAATATTATTTAGTATGTTGTTCTGATAGGCGTATATTTAATTTTATACATACTGTTAAAAGCGACAACAAAAAGAAAAAAAAAATTTACTAAACATTTTTAACAGGTGGAGAGTTTATAAAAAACAATTTATATGAAAGATGTACGATATGAAACTAATGAGAATTGCACAATAAAATACCAGAAAATACAAATGCAACAAAATCTGCATATTAAAATACAATTAAAATTGAAAATACTAATCCGAAATAGCTGTCGGCAATAAAAGGAATTGTTTTTATTTAGGTTCTTTGTTGTTCTTTGCAGAATTGTACACGTATGTGTGTGAGCGAATAGTCTTTTTTCCAGCAAACTGGCCACACTCAAGGTATATTTTTGGCGTGCGGTTTTTATTTATTTCCTAAATTTTAAATGTAAACAAGTTGCTTTACAGTTTTTGGTGATACTGAACACATACATAACAATATTACCAAATTCACAACAATGTGAGGTAACTCAAAGTGGCTGCCTCTCGAAAATTTAAATACTCATTTTTTTTTAAACTGTCCAAGTATTTTAAACAAAAATTAGAAATCACTTTATTTTTTAATCATATGACACAAAATTAAGGGAATTATGAAGTTTTAAAATTTTAAAACGGCCTCCATTTTGAAACAGTGTGAGGGATCGGATTCAATATTTGTAATATGAATGAACTGACCAAATTTGGGTTTTAATCCATTCACTTCTAGAGAAGTTATTGTATCCACTATATACAAGAAATGGATTCTACTATTATAGAAATAGATGGATATTGTAAGATTTCCGCAATAGGTATATTAAAAATCCCACACAAGCTTATTATAAACCAGAAAAACAAGGGGTCGCTCGCAAGAGAATGTGATAAAATAGAGGTCGTGATATTAATTAGGTTGAGAACCATTGTTCTATACTAACGTAAGACAAAAAATAGGTTTGTATTTGTTTCTTCGCTGATGACACGTACTTTCTCTTGTCTGCTAGTATGAGTTTACGCAACCGGTGAAGGTGTAAATTGATACCGCATACCTTTTAAGCACTGTCTAAGGTAGTTATGCAACCAAAGTGACTTGGTGGTATGGGTTGCATAATTCATATTTGCTGGCCTCCAATTAAATGGTAGTTCGAAAATCAATCAAGACACAGAACTTAGAAGTAATGTTGTAAAGGGACATTTTTAAATTGTAGAATCTACTGCGCATAAACAAAGGTGGTACTTGAATAAGAAGATCATGGAAGCCGAAAAGCAAAATTCCGTGGTTTTCTCTAAAAAAAAAGTCCACCAAAAAAAGCAGGCTCTTTTGAATCTCTAATGATAACCACGCCACCTGTAAAGAGAAAACTGATACCGAAGTATATTCTCTTATCAAGCTTATCATTATGGCACTCCAAATATACTTTAATACTTTATACAATATACCTTATACTTATATTTTATTATTAAGTATACTTTCAATATTTTACGTACAGATGAAATAATCAATTCATAATAATCACGAACACGCATGGTAATGAAAAGTAAAGTAGAAGAGAGAAATGGCATTCGTACTGTATACTAACTTTAACAATTAACCGTACATATTGTCTAAGTTAGTACCTGGATTTAAGAGTACCCATGCTAGTAGGTGCCTTTCAATAATTTCTAAATCCGTAATACCGTCAAGAAACAGGAATTAGAATTCCGAAATCCATTAAATGAACAGTCTTCATTTTTATGAGAAAAAGAAAATAGCTTGATATCAACATAATTCCATTCCCTATTTCATATTGTATTCAATGCTACTTGGATCCGGTATTATTATTATTATTATTTCAATATTTTTGAACTGAACACTAATTTTCATTCCCTATTTCAATGCAAAAAAGGAGAGCATAGCGAAACGAATACATATTTCTGGGTTAATACTACGAAATAAGTATGAAACGACAGAAGAACAAAAATGAGTGCACCGCTAACAAGGAAAGTTCTGGAGAAAGCACTCGCCTGAAGAGAAACTAAGCATGTAATTTAAAAGATCGGTTCATGCTGATTATAACAAGCTAATAAAATTCCTGTACGGTTGAGAACGTTTCGAGAGATGCAATGTTAAATGCGCGATTGCACCTCCTAGCGACCTGATGGTACCCTAGAACTGCACACAATTTGTACAATCATTTTGTGTTTTTGGATTCCGACCAATCAAAGATTATGGCAGGAGATTTGTACATAGTATGAAACTTCTTCATCCGGACGTTGTGATGTACCAACGAAACAAAGTTCGATTCCATGTTCAGTTCCGATCACCGCGATACATTGGATTATTCCAGTTTGTGTTCCACAATGCAGGTTACCGAACAAATTATATACCTTTTGAATCACCTGTCGAATTTGCTTTTTGCTTTGGTTATGCGAATTGTTCCCTTGACGGATGCAACACAATTACACATATAAAGTGTTGATGGTGCAAGGAAGTCTTTTGCCTGCGTCATTTCTTCATAGAACAAAAGAACAACGATGATAAACTTTCATCTCTAACCTATCATTATTGTGAACAGTACAACGACTAATTTTAATTAACAAACCTGTTAGGCATTGAAAAATAGTTTTTTTTCTGTTACCTCTCATAGATTTCAATTTGTATGTTAATATTTGTTGCTAATAATGTTGTACTTAAGGCGTTTAAGAGCGCACATACTCATTTTTTCATATAAACTTCCGAAGTTGAATCTCTCGAAAAGTTCTCAACCGTACAGGAATTTTATTAGCTTGTTGTAATAAACATGAATTGGCAATTCAAATGACATGCTTAGTTTCTCTGCAGATGAGTGCTTTCTTCCCAACTTCCCTTGTAAGGTTTGTGTTTTTATTAGTAGGGGAGAAGTGCCGATTATCACACCCCTTCCTAATTCCGTACCCCGTTGGATTTCGGCCGGGGAGTGCTGCACTTTGGTGTTAACACGTGTACTATAATCGGCTGAGGTATCTACTCCAGTAGACGAAGTTTCGCCGCGCTGTGTGCAGGTGGAAGAAAAGCACGAGCTGTTGTAATTTTGGTGAAGGCCAAAATATTTTGCAAGATTGTCGTCAACGATATATTCTGCAGTCAAAGGTATGATATAATCATATAATTAGTGCATAAATGGTATGTGTAACTACCTAGTTATATTGTGAAGTGTATATTGCGAAGTGGATACCAAATGTGTTGGTAGAAGTAGGCGCCATGTTAGCATGCCCACTTGTGCCGAATATCGCACCCTGCATATGTTCCAAATACCGCACGGGTGCGATATTACGAATAGCACTTTTCACCTTGCAATGATGTCACATAAGGCTGTACAGGGCATGTTCCGTGTGGGTTGTGCCGAACAGGATATAGATAAGCTAGTTTCCATTAGGTTAGGGCGAAAACCAACTCTTAAGTACAATCTGGAAAGTGAATTAGTGAAGTATTGTGTAGATATGGAATCTGTGCTTTTCGGTTTAACGGCCAACGATATCAAACTTTTAGCTTTTCAACTCGCTGAAATCAATTCCGCATCCATTTCCGAAGAACGATTAGTCAGCTGGTGCTAAATGGTTTCTCCAAAGCTCACTCTAGGAAAACATCAACCGACAAGTCTTGCTAGACTTAAGGGGTTCACTAAAGAAAAGGTTAATGCATTTTTTGATATATACGAACCACTGGTTGACATTGTGCATCGTGACCCAACAAAAATTTACAACGTTGACTAAACAGGCCTTACCATCGTCCAGCACAAAATAACAAAGGTGATTGTTCTTAAAGGGAAAAGGCAAGTTGGTTCAGTTTCGTCCGCGGAACGTGGTTCCCTAGCCACAGTGGTTTCATGCATGAGTGTGTCAGGACATTTTGTACTACCCCTTATTGTATATCCCGGAAAGAATATGAAGCAGGAACTTCTGTATGATGCCCCTTATGGCACCATCGCTCATTGCCACAGCTCAGGCTGGATACAAATTGATAGTTTCCTTAAATGGTTCCAGAAGCAGTTCTTAACGAACGTCAGACCCTCCAAAGATAATCCAGTTATTCTGGATGGCCATTACTCACATACGCGCAATGTTGGGTTGCTTCAATTATCACGCGAGAATGGTGTTCACATTTGTTCTTTGCCACCACACACGACACATAAATTGCAACCTCTCGACAGAGCTTTTATGCAACCACTGAAGACATATTATGCGCAAGCAATAGAGACATGGCTCAAACATAACAAACACAGAGCAGTTACCCACTACGAAGTTGCAGCATTGTTTGGAGAAGCTTACAAAAAGGCTGTCACAATTGAAGTAGCTGCCAATGGATATCGAGTAACTGGTCTGTATCCCTGCGATCGCAATATATTTTCTGAGCGTGAATACATTGCTGAAACAAACGAAGAAGTCAGCAAGGAAGCAGCAAACGGAGGGACTGTGGCTTCCACACACGTGAAAACACTTAGGCCTACATCACCAACAGAAGACCCCAAGACATTTACAGCATTAGGCCTGCATGAGTCACCTGCTGCTCACTCTTCAACGACTTTTGAAGGCAGTTATTTAGGAAACACCGATACGTTCAACCAGTCTTCGCATTCTTTAAATGGATGCACCTCCAGTGCATCGTCGCTCGTCTTACCATCGGGTGTAACTCCAGTGCCTCATCATGTGCCTCATTCTGGTATGTCTAGAGGAAGATGAGGTGGTTCTGCTACTCTTCTAACAAGCTCACCATATAAAAATAAACTCACTGAAGATTTGCAACGCGCATCTCAAAAAGGAACAGTCAAACAAAATGAAAAGAAAGCAGCAAAGCGAATTGGAAAGGACACACGTTCGTACAGAGAATAAACAAACGTTAAAGAAGGGGAAGAAAAGAACACGGGAGAGAAGCCCTGGCATAACTAGTGATGTAGATTTGGATATGTCTTTTCATTTAGTGTCAACCGATGAAGACAGTGAAAATGAAGACTGTGAATGTCCTTATTGTAACGGAACATTTTGACGTGACAAAGGAGGCGAAAAATGGATCCGTTGTATTCAGTGTAGCTCTTGGTGGCATGAGCTATGCACGAGTACTGACGACTACAAGCAGTTTGTGTGTGATTTGTGTTTGGAACATTAGAATAATCACTTTCACATTGAATTTGACGTGAACACTGAACCGCATTGGCGGCATTGTTGTTTTTATTTCGCCTCTTCTTTAACTACATCTTTACTAATGTTTTCTCAAAGCATCCATTTCATATTTTATTGAATATTTCTAGCTTTGTTTGTAGGCCTATGCAATGTCGATGTTTCGTTTGTAATTTGTAGCACACATGTAGGCTATTCTGCAATGTCCATGTTCCATTTCTGGATAATTTGTACAATAATGTGTTGTATTCTTTAGAATGTAGACCAAACATGTTTTTTTTCTATTTTAGCATGGAAGAGGCCTTAATAGTTATAGCATATTAACATATAAGAGGCCTCTGTTTAATTAAATGCCCCATTATAACTGCTTGTTCTTGTTTTCGGCAACAAAGTCTTGCACATTATGCCCTTACAGAATGTGTTCTTAATATCGCACCGGGGTACGATATTATGCACACTTGTTTTCAACTCGGAAAATCGTAGACTTTTGTTTAAAACGTTATGTACAAGTATGTAATGTATTGAAATCCATTCTAGGCATCACACGAGTTGGCAAACACTCCATCCTTTGCCTTGTCCTTGTTCTGTTTTCATTTTCAACTATTTCTGCTTCGCTACGTACGAAAAATAAAATGGGTGCGATATTCGGCACCTTTCCCCTAATCCACTTTTCAAGAAAATATCATCGAGTCCTACATTTCGAAAACCCGTTTAAAGTGAAATACAGATGGAATAAAATGTCGAGGAGAATACGGTCTCTTTGCTGTCAACTCTACGGCCAGTCTCTAATATGGTTTTTAGTCTGTGTGTCCTTCGGAATCTAACATTCACCTAAAAAGTAAAACATCAGATTTTCAGGTGGCAATTCACCACTGAGCTATAACTATAAATGAGATTAACAAAACAGAACGTTATATCACTAAAGAAAAAATGATACACTGTTTTCTGTTATAAAAATAGTTCACTTCGATAATACACTATGATCATAGATGCATCGCATTTTGTAATCTTATCTTTCGTTTGACTCCCATTTCTGGGATTTTTTTGTAGCAAACTGCGATACGATACCGCTTAAATGAAACGCTGATATTGTATGTATGCACATGAATATGAGTGTGTATGTGTGGAGAAATTCGATGTATTTGCAATAAAAGTGACGGCATTCTACAACTAAACTATAAATGTTAGGTATTAAAGCATATAGTTCAGTTAAATTGTACATGTTATTTTACTATAATAATATACTGGAAAAAGCTAAATTGTTAATCATGTTTTGAAAGAAACCATTATTAAAAATAAACGTTATTGTACCTTATGTAATTCTTGAGCTTATGCAATTTAAGAAGTAGTCAAAACTGCTTTATTTATTAAGAGTGGGTCCTATTTAGCAAACTGTTTAAGCAAAATACAAAAGAATACAAACAAAAAACACGTTTAATAAACTCTTTTTTTTTGGATCATCCATGTTGTTTTTTTTTTTTTTTTAATTTAACTCACGCTTCAAACATCAGTTTTATTATTTTGGGAAATAAATTGGAAAAATAAAAAAATCAGTTTATTTAATTACAGATATCTCCATGAAAATGATGTTGAGAATTTATATATATATATATATATATATATATATATATATATATATATATATATATATATATATATATATATATATATATATATATAGCTGCGGATCCAGGATATGATCAAGATAGGGGCTAAACCATCGCTTGCCGCTTTGTCCAGTGTACAGAAAGTAGAATTGAAGCCCATTTTATCCAGTGTATACCTGAGCGTCCCCTATAGCCCTCTCGTTGGATTCGCGCCTGTATATATACATTGGAATATATATATATATATATATATATATATATATACAGGGTGTTACAGAGCGACCCAGACACTATCTTCTTCTCAAGAACGGTACATGCTATCAAGTTGAAATAAAAAAAAATGCATAACAAATATGGGTCCAAAGAATCCCTAGAAATTATTTACAAAAATCCCGAAAGTCCCATTTCGAGGTGTAAGGGGGGCACATGCCCCGTTTTTGAGATTTTCAAATGGGAACGATATGTTTCGAATGCACATTCGAAATGGTGGGGGGAAAATAAGAAAGCCCCACGAAACATTTGTCTGTACTACCTACCGTTTTCCGTGTACCAATTGCTTTTTTTCTTTTTCTTTTTTTCTTTTTTTTTTTTAATGAAGGTGCGCTAAATAGAGTATACGGAGTTTACTAATTAAGATAATGTAAGCACCGTCACAGTTTCGGGAAGTGCAAAACACACGCTTTCCAATGATATGCCACATTGTGACTCAGGGTCTTAAAAAAAAAGAAGAAACTGCATGATCCAAAAAAGGGGGTCCAAAGTAAGGTTAGAACTCGAAAATTTCAAATGGAAAGGGGGATCGAGTAATACCTTGTTGCAAAGGTCTCTGCAAATGTTAAAAGAATTCGAACATGATTTTGGAATTCACTAACCACTTTCAACATGGCGACTATTACAATATCGAACCTGAATTTCTAGTTCGTCATGAAGAAATAAAACGTACTAGTGACGTTGCCCAATTGACCAAAAAAAGGGCGGGCACGTAATAGTACCACAAAGAAACAAGTTCCATTTGACTGCCCGTAAGCTTTTCACACTGCCCGGTTCAACGCAAGTTATGTCGCACAGGTGGAGGTGTGCCTACCTCTTCTGCCAGTTCTAGTGAGCTTCCACTGATAACATGAATACGTCACTCCAATCTTTCTCTCATTCATCATTGTCTGTTGCAAGACGTTGGTCATCGAAGGGATTGCGTGAAAAGTCTGGACTTGTTAACGTACATTCCTCATCATTTCTGTCAATTACTTCGCATTGGCAAATCGTGGCATGTAAGTTGAAATGCCTTTCACAAATGAAGAAGCATTTGATATGCTAATGGTGTTGGGTGAGTGCCAACGAAATAGTTCCGCTGCTGCTCGTGTGTATGCTGCTAGGTATCCCGATCGGGAACTTCGTTCAAGACACGTGTTTCGCAACTTTGCCGAACGTCTACGCAGAAGTGGAAATGTTCAGCCTTCTACCAGTCACAGGAATGCACGCATAGCTCGGCCTGTTCGAGATAATAGGTCTGCTGATGTACTTGCAGCCTTCCATGTTAATCCTCACACGAGTATCAGGCAAGTTGCTCGCGATTCTGGTGTCAGCGCAAATACGGTGTCAAGGATTTTGAAAGCTAACACATTTCATCCATACCATATGTCCTTTCATCAAGAGCTACATGGCACTGATTTTCAAAGCAGGCTCGACGTTTGCATGTGGTCTCAAGCTCAAGTGCATGCAAATGCTCGATTCTTTGACGAAATAGTATTGTGGCCTGATGAGGCTACATTTAAAAGTGATTGTCAGATAAATCGTCACCACATGCATTATTGGACCACCGTAAACCCACAGTGGATGCAAGAGGTTGATCAGCAACGTAGATGGTCTGTGAATGTGTGGTGTGGAATCATCGGCGGAAGAATATTTGGACCTCATTTTTTTGAAGCGAGTCTTACGGGTGCTGTTTACCCTACATTTATGCAAGAATAATTGTCAATTTTTCTCGAAGATGTCCCCTTACACATCAGGACACACATGTGGGTACAACAAGATGGTTGCCCAGCACATTTTGAACTGACAGCGAGGAATCAGGTGAATGCAATGTTTTGTGGTCGCTGGGTAGGTAGGGGTGGACCTGTGCCCTGGCCTCCTAGGTCACCAGACTTAACATGTTTAGATTATTATCTATAGGGACGACTTAAAGAAATCGCTTATCAACAGCGCCTTACAGCAAAGGACAACATGATGGAGCGCATAGATGCTGCATGCAGGCAGATTAGTGAGGAGGAAATTATTGCGGCACGGAATAATTTCAGTTACCGTGTGCAGAAATGCATTAAGACACAGGGCAGGCATTTCGAACATCTACTGTAAGTTGGTAAATGTGCATCGAAGTCAGTGCTTTACCTATTCTTTTTGTTTTTGTTCATCATTCGTTTCTCATTGTGTTTCGTTTATCATTTTATATCACTTAAGACTGATGTACTTCGTTTATCTTTTGTCAAGCAACGTTGTGGCAATAATTTTCTGTACAATGAAGGACCTTTTCAGTTGGCGAAGCAGCCGCTAAACACGCCAACGAATTCCTTATTGTGAGTGGAAATCGTTGCCAGTCCTAAGCATGGAAAAAGTGTGAAGGGCGGTAGAAGTTACATTATTTCTTCATGGCGAACCATAAATTCAGGGTTTCAATATTGTTATGGTCACCATGTTGAAAGTTGCTAGTGGATTCCGAAATCGTGTTCGAGTTCTTTTAACATTTGCAGAGACCTTTGCAACAAGGTATTACTCGACACCCCTTTCCATTTGAAATTTCAGAGTTCTAACCTTACTTTGGACCCCTTTTTCTGAGTCACGCAGTTTCTTCTTTTTTAAGACCTTGAGTCAACATATGGCATATTATTGGAAAACGTGTGTCTTGCACTTCCTGAAACTGTGACAGTATTTACATTATCTTAATTAGTAAACTCGGTATACTTTATTTCTCGCACCTTCATTTAAAAAAAAAAAACAATTGGTACACGGAAAACAGTAGGTAGTACGGACAAATGTTTTGTACGGCAATCTTATTTTTCCCCACCTTTTTGAATGTGCATTCGAAACATATCGTTCCCATTTGAAAATCGCAAGAACGGGGCATGTGCCCCCCATTACACCACCAAAGGGGAGCCTTCGGGATTTTGTAATAATTTTTATGTATTCTTTGGACCCACATTTGTTATGCATTTTTTATTTCAACTTGATAGCATGTACCGTTCTCGAGAAAAAGGTAGTGTCTGAGTCGCTCTGGAACACCCTGTACATATTGGGTGCTCTAAAAAAATGGCAGCCATAGACTACAGATAACTGTCAAAACAAAGTAAAAAATATATATAGTTGTGTGCCTTTTGGGTCCTCATCTGGAGACGCGAATTGTACTGTGTGACAACGTCGCTGACAAAGAACCTTAACCTACATCTAGCAATCCACCAAATTGTTATGTCGATTCTTTTCAAACGGCAGTTAAAGTCGACAGACGTTAACTAGCACCACTTACCACTTATTTGCGTTACAAATCGACGTAACTGCTTTGCTGGATCCGTTGATCCATGTTAATGATTCCAGGTTAATCTACAATGTTGCCACATAATGATTTTTTTTAACTCTTCATTGCGGCTGAAGGAGGCTCCGAACCTATATACTCTTATATAGCACCTTCGATTGATTTTGACTTGTTGCCCATGAGTGTCATTTATATACAAACACCTTCTTAAAAGGTGGCAATGCCTAACCAGTCCCCAGCCGGCTACCTTTGTATTGAAGCTAAATGAGGCGCCCAGGGGCGTCATTTCAGACTTCGCTTGAGGGGGGCAAGAGCACCACCGACATAAGACTTTCAGGTCTTGTACTAGTATATTAATAGACAATCAATTGAAGTATATGTATTCCTCAAACTCTTGAGGGGGGGGGCAATTGCTCCCTCCTGACCCCACTAAATGACGCCCCTGGAGGTGCCTAGTATCAAAAACCACCAAATTCATTTTTACCGAAATTGAATTATATATCGCTTGTTATATGTTCGATCTAAAGGAATTCCATGGAAACAGAATTTTGTTTAAAAGCTTAATATTTCATACTAAAAAACTAGTTCAAATATTAGACTTTGTACGCGTGTAAAATGCACGTTTTGCGAGATTACTCGAAAGCAAGCGAAATGGATGTGGCGGATTTTCATATTAGGCGCCTTAAATCATCTTGTGTTGACCGCAACTCTCTATACATTTTATTTATGTAGCATCAGAAGAAGTGCAATCAAACAGCATGGTATTACAGAAGAGATTTGTTCTTGCGAACAAATTCTACAGACAAGTTCATCTCACAGATGTGTATCTCTAACTCAAACAAAAATCAAATGTTATGTATACTCACATAGAAAAAGAGTTTACTGATTGCCAGTACTAAACAAGTTCAGAAGAAAGTATGTTAAAAAAGGCAAAATATCGAAGCATGCATTCATTCTTATCCTTTGTGTGCAAATGACGAAGAAATGGAAAGACGGAAATGAATTGTTGACAAAACGCAAACGCGTTTCACACAAGCAAATTTTAGCGTGATGATGGTGTATACAATTGAATGCGAGTAATTTTCACGAGGGCAGAGGAAGTTTCTAGCATGTTTTAAAAACTCCTAGAAAGAAGTTAAATATCGTATATCGTTGCCTTCTTTTGTTGTAAGTTATGCTTGCAGATTATGGAAGTGTTTCTGTTTTTATTTTTGTAAATGAAACGAAATATATGTAACTATTAACGTCGTACTGTACATGTTATATTTCATTTAATAGTATTGAATAATATTGATGTACAAGTTTTGTGCAGAAATTTATTTATTTATTTCATAACGACAACAGAACAGGCTTAATGCCCAGTTATAGTGTCGTGTACGTAATTATCTAACATCCACTATTATACATAGCTCATTATTATTATTCATACGCAATATACGTCATTTAAGACTTTTCAATCTTGAGATCAACAGTAATTGTTCTTTATGTTTGAAAGTAAATAGTGACTGA
The DNA here is from genome assembly GCF_964235325.1 of Thermobia domestica. NCBI lineage: Eukaryota > Metazoa > Arthropoda > Insecta > Zygentoma > Lepismatidae > Thermobia > Thermobia domestica. The sequence continues at coordinate 99,488,121 of NC_137468.1, forward strand.
ATGTTGCAGTAACAATAGCGAATGTAAGCTTAAATCAATAAACATAAAAACAGAGGAACTTCCTTTTTTGTATTTTCTAAAAACAGAAGTAACAGGGAGTTCGCCTGCGTTTCCACATATGTTAGTGATATTGCAACCCTTCCTTTTACAGGCCATTACGCAGTACCGATTATTATTATTATTATGATAATTTGAAAGTTTACTTTTAAAATGTGAATAACGAAAACGATAATTGTTATTAAAAAGTGTTACAAAATAACGAGGAAAATCTTATGAAAACCAGATGACGGAAGAGAAATTGTGACATAACTCAACGTTACAATCAATTACTGGACAAATAGGACCGAAGGGAGAATGTGTTATGGATAAAGAGGGTGAGAAATGGTCGTTTTTCATCAGGGGCATCAGTTACAGGCACCTCTCCTTCCCTTCGACATCCGCGAAAAACGTGGTAAGAACTGCCGTTCTGTTAAGAGTTCGATATACACCCTTCAATAATATTGGTCATAAGTCTTCCCAGTGACATTATATATATATATATATATATATATATATATATATATATATATATATATATATATAAATGTGTGTACGTGTGTCTGTGGTTGAGAGGAAAGGGGGGAAAGAAGAGAGCGCAAATCACCAGGACCGAGTTAAAGACTGATAGCAAAAGAAAATTAACCATCATCCTTTGCGGTCCACTCGTAAATTCTTCCTCGTTACATGGAAAACTGGCTACAAGATTCCGGCCTGGTAATAAAATTTGTCTTCCGCCTCAAAAGATGGCGCCACAGTATATATTTTCTTCTTTCTGTTTTCTATCTTTACTTCTCGCTTGCGAATTCGTATTTTCTTCTTCTTTCCTTTCTGTTCATTTCCCCAAGTAAACGAATTTTTGAGCGTATAAAGCACAGGCAAAACAAACCAACCGAAACGATTTACTAAGTATAAAATTGCAACCAAAGTAAAAAAGAAAAAAAAGCTAAGGAAATTTAATCAGGACAAGACTTGCTTTCAGATATAATTTCTTCTTTTGTGTGCACACAGGAAGAACCATTTTCTTTATTTAAGACGAAAAGAAACAATACTAACAAAATGAAGCAATATTTCTTTTCCACTAAGTTGTACTGTATACGCACCGCATGATGAAATTTATTTATTAAAAGCTCGGTATACTGCTATAAATACATTTTCGTTCAGTTAAAAATGTCCGAATTAAATGAAACGTTAACAAAACATCGCAATTAATGCTCATAAACATTGGAAAGTAGTTTCTGTTTGTGATCTGGCTTAAAATGAATTAACTGTGAAAGCACTTTCCTATTTTTTTTTTTAATATTTCACTTTATTTTATTGGCTCACAGTTTTTTCTTGTTTGTGGAGAAAAACTTGCCGATACTCATCATGAATATGTTATTACAGCCAGTGCTGGACTCGCCACGTTGGCTACTTGACAATTGCCAAGAGCTCGAAGCCCGAGGGGCCCCGCAGAGATCACGAGGCTCAGGACCTGCAGGTCTTTGTCGAATTTTCGCAATCGTAACTGCTTTCTTGAATCTTCTTACTAAAAAGGTTGCGGAAGCCTATGTTCGTCTTTCCGAAAGAAGCCTTCTCGGGCTCTCCATGGTCATATAAATACGGCCCCATGAGTCAGTAAAATTTCCTACTTAGCAAAGGCCCCCTTTAGTCCGTAACGGCCCCTTGCGCTTACTCGGTTTCACCTGTTATCTCATACCCAGAAAACATGATTTTGTCACTTATCATATATATATATATATATATATATATATATATATATATATATATATATACCCACATAGCACACGACGTCCCTAGGAGGTCCCATTTTGATCCCAATTATCCCATGTACTTCCCGGGATTATCGGGATAATGAGTAAACATTCCATGGACGTCCTGCATGGGACGTCCTAAAGGATTTCCACGTAGGATGTACACCGGACGTCCCTTATGGGACGGGAGATCCCACGCCAGACGTACCTGGGAGCACATTATCCCACGATTTACCAATAGACATCCCTTTGAGGTCCCGTTGAATATCCTGTTTTTCGGAATATCAGCGGACATCTGGAAATTCCGCGGAGGTCCTGTGGATGTCCCGGGAGCAAATTCAGATGATACCGGGATGTCCTGTTGTCCATCGCGGATCAGTCTCTGACGTCCCGTGGATATCCGTGTACTATGTGGGTGTATATATATATATATATATATATATATATATATATATATATATATATATATATATATATATATATATAGGATCTTTCAAAACAACACCGACAACGTTTGGGAGGTTATTCCTGACACCAAGATAAGACAAAAAGTATACATCAACCTGGGTGCATAAATGCTTCCTTTCGGAGTTATAGGCTGCCGAAAACATGAAAAAAATGAACTTTAAACCATGGAACCTACCGCAGTCGGGTCACGACTTCACTTAAGAACTAGCATGTGCCCTATCCAATATCTGAGTTTCAGAATCCTGTGGTACTTACGCAACAAGTTTTGTAGAGGTAGTTGTTGAGTACTTCAAATTATATGCCTGTAGCCAAATTCATTCTCTAAAAATTGTTACGTGAGTATCTTAGAATCCTGAAACATGGATTTTTGGATAGCGCACGTATTAGTTTGTAAGTGAAGTCTTGACACGACTACGGTAGGTCCCATAGTTTTGGAGTTATGGAAATTTAAAGTTCATTTTTTCATGTTTTCGGAAGCCTATAACTCCGAAAGGAAGCAATTGTGAACCCAGGTTGGTCTATACTTTTTGTCTTATATCTTGGTGTCGAGAATCACTTCCCAAACGTTGTCGGTGTGGTTTTCAAACACTATATATATATGGCCTTCAAGGACCTACTCCAAGCGCCCTCAACTTGGCCAGCCCAACTGTGATTACAGCAACCTCCAGACTTTTTATTCAGCCATATCCTCGTCGTCCCTAGATTGCTTGTTGCTTTTGGTATCATTCGTAGAATAACGACATCGGAGCCACTGATAATTTCAGAAGACTTTCTCGGGGAGTAATTTCAACACACTAGAGTGAAAAGTAAATCCAGTACGAAAATACTGAAAATCTAGGCCTACATTAAACACGGTAAAGTAGGAGGAAATTTTGTGGCTCCGGGAGAAGAAATTTCCCCAGGTCATTCCCTGAAATCTTTCCCTGATCGGAGAAAGTCGTGAGTTCTCATATTTGATAGGATTGAACTGTGTGGGGTCAATTCTACTCTCCAGATGAACATCAGTACAGAATTTGTTCGTACAAGCAAAGATGACCTCGATGAAGTAAATATGTTGTTCCTCTGACAGAATTTTCTTTTTCACATTCGCAAGAATATATTGCAATTATAGCCAAAATGTGCTTTAAAGAAAATATTTATGGTAAATTCAGGATTATTTACCTGAAAATACTAACAAAAACCGCAAATTGCTTCTATTTCATCGAAACGAAATTTCAGGGATTACGGAGGCAAGGATTAAAATCTACACAAGTGGAAGTAATTGTCGAGTGCTGCCAATGTTGATTGTATTACTTTTAAATTAATATACCTAGGTAATATAATGCTGTTTCAGTTTTCAACTCGATTCAAATACAAACATAAAATATGGCTGGATAAATTATACTTTTTTAAACTTTAGAATCAGATTATGTCACACTACATACAGTCAGAGAGAAAAAAAAAACACTTTACTAATATGTACTTCTATTCTCAGAATTTAGTTTACGTCGGATGTCGTGAGGAGGAGACCTGCTATTTTGACGTGAAGTCCAAATCGCAAATTTAATCCGAGACCTGTGTTTCTTCAATAAGCCTTGTGTGCATTTATACTAAAAGAGAGCACGCTAAAGTCATGAGGCTCTACCTACTCGGAAAAATACTTCACCTTGTACAAAGACATTTCCTGGTTTCTCCTTGTCTCTTGGTGTTTAGTTCAAGAACAACTTTCCTCCATCAATCATATTTTCTTCTTCGAATATGTCCGGCCAATCACCACCTCAATGTCTGTCACTCCTATTGTTATCCAATTCATATGGTTCTTTTCCTATTTTTGTGGGTGATCCTTAGCCTACAATTTTTTCATTCTTTGTTTTCTAGTTTGGAAACTGTGAATGTCTAATTTCGTTAGTGTTCTCGTCTCCAACTTACATGTCAAAATAAGCTGCATACTGATTCAAAATTTTACACTTTAAACTCACTTTTTTTAAAAAATTTAAATATGAAGTCTTTCCTTCCGAGTGTGCTCCAGTCAATGTTTGAAACTAAATTGTCTAAGCTCAGACCGAACTGACTATGTTTCTGTGGTGAGAAAATATAGCTCTTATGGAAACAGTGGCAACTTGACACGAACTGCAGTCAATGTATAAAGGTAACCAAAAAAGTTCTGTCCCTTTTTCACCCACCACCTACGAACATCAATATGTCATTTAAGACTAGGGATGGCCAATATTTTCCGGAATCCGGATTCCGGAAAATTTGTTTTTCGGAATCGGAAATTTTACTTTTCAGGCTTTGGAAAAATTCCGGGATTGGGAAAAAATTCGAAATTCGGAAAAAAATCTGGAATTGGTGATCCCTAGCTAGCAGCTGTTTAAAAAAACATCATAATGACTATATACTGTAACTTGTATTAGTTTCTTGTAGTTGGATATCTTATCACTTATGCAGAGAATTGCTACTGCTTTATGAGGAAGGTGTTATTTTCACACAGAAAAGGGCTCCAGTATGTCTGAAATATTATCGCTTTCCAACCTACAGCTGTTCCAAAGCACTGCAAACTACTTTCTAACCAGACGAAAGGCAATGAAGGAAACCTTCAAAGCAAACATTTCACAACTATTCTGATAACATTGCTTATTGTCAACATACCTACGTACAGTAGACACAAATTTATAATTTTTGACTTTAGGAAGTGTACAATGTAATTGCTCAACAATTAACATAAGCAGGCATTCATTAATTTATATTAATATAATAATTAATAGTAATAAGCGGGTGATTAATGGCTCAATTTTCATCTATGGCATTCTAATCCAGGTCATGTGGGTTTTCGATGGCTAATATTGTGTTTGCGAATTTTCCCGTGGTTATCTTGGTTCCCTTTCTTGTATTTCTTCCATCATCACTCATTTACCAATTTAATTTACCAAAACTCGATAGCCCTATATTCATTCTGTCCGTCAGGGAAACAGTCAGTCTCAAGAACTATCTGATGGATTACCATCAATTTTTGGCCACAATGTACAGAGTCAATAGTTAAGAATCGAGTTCCCTGACGAATGTAATATTCAAACCGGAAGCGGTACCAATCAACCATTGTCGGTTTTAAAGTTAATCACTATACAATAAATATGGTAATAGATAGCGAGAAGCGGTTTCCTGTAATCGACATATATAATATTCATGTAGATAGAATGGTACCCAATTTGTGCATCTACTAAAAAAAATAGTGAACTTAGGTATTCAGGGGGCATTTTCCGGTTTAGAAAATGTATGCTTGGTAAAGAAGGTAGAGAATTAGCTGGGTCAAACAGGAAACAAATGAAAAAGTGTTAGAAATAGTAGGAAAAAAAAAACAATTTTAGCTGTAATAGAAAAGAGGAAGAAAAACTGGTTGGAACATTACCTTGAAAGGAACTGTGTCATGAAGAACGTGCTAGTACATACAGTGGCAGAAGGAAAAGAGAGCGGCGGAAGAGGCTACAGTTGATAGATGGTATTAAAACACGAGTCAAGCATTATAGGTTTGATTACTTGACCTGTTATGAGTCAACTAGTGTAAGTTTTCCCATGGATTCCGTCCGGGTAGAACATAGTGGGCCATGAAGCGCGAGAAGGAATCAAGTGCATTTTGCACGTCTACTAGAGATTTGAACTGGCATCCTCCAAGGTGATTGTCCGAGGAATGGAACAGGTGATAAATGGACGGTGTAAAGTCCGAGGAGTATGGCGGATGCAGTTCATGGGATGCTAACCAATGATGAACGGCGCCATGGAGCTTCGTACAGGACCTAATTCTTATCACATATCAACACCCTATCCAGAAATGGCTCATTCCTCAGACGAGGCAGCAAAGAAATACAGGTGTCTGCTCGCGTTGCCTTCTAGCCCGGAGTCAAATCATGTGGGATCCATCGACCCAAATTGTAGTGCTCCACAAGTTGATGGAGGTGCTGCCGAATGGTTTCTGCACTCACGCTGAATTGTAGTTCCGTGCCTCACATATCTGGCCACTGTTCACCTCAATTGCTGCCTGAAGGTCTTCATTTTGTACATGTTTTGGTCTTGCAGCACGTAGTACGTCTTCGAGTGTTTCGTCACCGTCCTTAAACTTGCTAAAGCACTGCTGCACTGTCCGCGTAGTCACGACACCCTCACGAAAGGCCTGGTATATCTTTTGTCCCGCTGCAGCGGTGTTTGACCCCAGTTTGAACTCGTACAGCATACATGCCCTTATGACGTTCTGTGGAGGTCCCATGTTCACTCTGTCCTTACGCACGTTCACAGTGTAACTGAACTGATACAACCAGGTTTGTTTTTCTATATTCATATTCAATCCAACCCTCTTGCTTTTCAAACTATCATAGCTTACATATCTCTGTTGTTGTTTCCAAGGAGGATGTTATCAGTGATTCGAAAGTGGGTCAGATGTTTCTCTTCGTTCTAACATTTCAGAGATCGAATCACATACTGAAGTTACTTTGCGAAAAAGTCTTAGGAGAAATAGTATCATCCTGACGTACCTCTCTATATCATTATAGTATTTCTACAAGCAAACAACAGGATATTTCCTGTAGCCTGTTGATAGACATCATCTATAATTTTTACATAAGCTTCTTCGAAACCACTTGCTTCAATAGTATGAAGAATAGCTAAGGTCTTTATGTAATCGCAAGCTTTTTCATAGTCAATAAACGTAACTTATAAGGGTAAATCATAATTGTTTGACCATTCTATCAGTTTCTTCATCACTTGAACATGAATCTGATGTGCTTTAACTCTTCTAAATGTGGCTTTTTGTTGGTATCTAATACGAGTGTCAGCACTTTCAAAAGAACTTCGTAAATCTCTGGAAGAAAATTTGTGGGTCTATAATTTCTTTTTTTATGCAGTATATGATCATGGCACCTCTGTACTACTAGAAAACTCAATAACTTGGCAGTCGTTTTGTATACATCTATGCTTAGAGTTTTCCGGTTCTTTGTCAGTTTACTTCACTATGTCTAATAACTTCATCTACCTTATTTCCTGCTTCTTATGTTGGATTCAGCATCCTCTTGCAGCATTCGGTATTCCTGTTTTTTTTTTTTATTTTCGCCTTCTTTCCTTCCGGTTTATCACTTGAATATAATCTGTTGTTGAAAGTTAAATCATCTTCACTATTTCTTCATGGTTTTTACTGGTTGTGCCATCTTCTCTTTCAGCGCTTCAATCTACTTCAGTACATTGCTTAGGTTCTACTTCGTTTTTGTAAGATTCAGGTCATATTCAATTATTTTTCGTACAAGAGTAGTATTGTTAAATTTCCTCGTATCTTCTGTAATGCATATCCATGTTGTTTTGCAAAATTCCATATATCCCATTTTAGATATTGCATTGTCGCATTACCCTTTTCTTCTTCAGATGTCGTGCTTCTCTTGAGAATATCTTCTAATTCTTCTTTCTCGTAATATTTCCTATATTTGCCGTTGTATCCTACTCTTGAAGGGGATGGTGGGTCAGTGGTAGACCAACTACCTCAGGTGCGTGTTTTCCCTGATTCGATCCACGGCCAGGTAAGTTTGTACTGGACAACATAGTGTCCGTGGGTTTTTTTCATGGTATTCTTGTTTTCTCCAACATTCTCATTTTGTCAATTCTTCTATTGTCATTCACTTGCTTTAATCATCCGTCTCCCTTAGCGTAACCGACATAATCGTGGAACAGTAAAAGGAAAAGTTTCATTTTAGTTTTCATTTCCTACTCTGGAATTCTGTCTATCAGGATGTTTAAAATCTCCCTGTTAGCTTCTGAAATGTTCATGCCTCTTCGAGTGTGGTAAAACAGTTTTTCAGTCCTGCTGCCCTACAAACATTCTGTTTTTCAGAGGTGAAGTTTATGCCAAACAGTTTGATTGTTACTTCATACCGTATGTTGAACTTGATCAGAATATTTTAGTCTTCAACCATGTATCTTCGATTTTACATTATGTAGTCAGTTTTGCATGTCCTTCCACTCGAGTGTCGCCATATTCTTTTTTTTTTTCGGAAGAGGGACAGGGACTTTTCTTAGAGGAAATTCATAACGTAAATCTTCTCAATTTTGGCGAATTCTCCTAAGATCACCCTATGTTTCTCTTTATCGCCACTTTCGAAATTTCGTTTTGATTTTTCGTTTGTCTCTTTTTGTGCTATTCGGGCGTTGAAGCAGTGACGAATCTAGAAGGTAAAAACTGGGGGGCAGCCAGTACCCAGACTATAATAGATATATATAAACTTTCAAAAATATAAATAATAGCTTAAAATATTTTGTCACTTAAAAAACTGGGGGGCCTAGATCCGCCACTGTGTTGAAGCCTCCCATGACAATATTTACGCAATTATTTTCTCTGTTATTAAACTTAGTCTTTAATTTCTTATGCTCCCTTTCCTGAACGCATGTTCTGGAAGCCTTCAAAGTGTGTCTTGATATCTCACAGGAAGGAGACTAAGAATCAGTTGAAGATATGTGGAGCCGGACGAATGCACCACCAAATACCGTACCCGTATCTCCAAGCTGTAAAGACTGCAACTATCCATTGCCCGATGAAACTTACAGGTTTAACTAATGATAGAAGAATGGACAGAGAGTTTTATCATCAAGAAGTTTGATCAGCACTGAGATTTTCTCATATAGCGAGAAACGTCTTTCACCAATCGTAACAAGATAAGGTAAGGTCCTTACTCTCCGGAAGCCGAATTGTGAATGGGCAAGACAGTGTTTCGAATCACGTGTAGACTGATGGTGCAAAAGAATACGTAAGAGTTACATACTACGTTGCTATTTAACACTGACTATTGCTACGTAAGATATGAAATTTTTGTTACTAGAAGCAGAAGGGCTACGGAAGATCAACTAGGACATCATCGAATTAAGTGAAATAAGAAGAAAAGGAGGCGAATAATCGAGGTGAATAATTTCACTTATTGTATTAAATTTCTTATTTTTTATTCTGTTATATTATTTCAATCCTTTCCTATTTCAATTTTTATATTATATATATTTCCAATATAGTGAGTTTGCCACACTACAGTTAGATGAGAAGGAGAGAGAAGAAATAAATATTTTATTTTACTACTTTCAAAATTTAAAAACATTTGATGAAGCGTGCCGAAAGGAAAGTATAACTCTTGTCATGCAATTAACGGAGCGTCATGATTTGTTGTTGGGGAACAATGAACCTTTGGGAGCGTATTTGGCAACCGAACTTAGAGGACTAGAGATGTAAAATTTGGACAAGTCACCATAAATCGAAAAACTAGATGGAAGGTGAAATGACATTGTGCTAAAAGCTAAAATTTAATTTATTTTCATGTTGTAATTAGCTCATTAGTTAAATCTCGGATGTAAGTTACAATGTCTAAACTAGTAATGCAGGGCTGAAGCTGTATAGAGCTTCTCTTTCCTCAGTTCCCTAGATCGTGGAGTTGTAACATGGAGTCTGTCTCATGTTTGATTTGTTTTTAATCTAAAATTTTAAATTGTGTTATACTCTGTATTATATATATATATACATATATGTTAATTAATTAATATGAAGATGAATTGAATAATATGGCTGATCAATAACACTGATATGCAAGGTTTTGTTCTTTTCAAGTGAAGAGGTGTATCGGGATCGATTTTTTTCTGCAGATTACGAAAATGACCTTCAAAATTGTGTTATCACGTCAGATTTTTTCACAAGAGGAGGAAGAGATTATTGCTGCAAATAGATAATGCTCCGAGTCATCGGTCTCGAAGTGTGACCAACACCCTGGCTGAACTTGAGGAATTTGAGTTGTTACTTCACCCTGCCTATAGTCCAAACGTTGCACCCTCAGATTATGGTTTGTTTCGCTCTTTCTCACATTTCTTGTGTGATCGGGAATTCAATTCATATAATGGGGGCAAAATACCTATAGTAACACTATAAAGTAATTATCAAATGGAATATAAGGCATAGTTTGGATACATAAACGATGATCTTCAGGTAGCATTGGAAATTTCGAGCTGACTGGTTGCACAGAGTTAAGAACAATTGGAATTATGATTTTCTTACGTATTTTAATTGGAATGGACTTTCTTCCTTCGTTTCGGTTGGCAGAAATTATGGATTGCCATCATTTGTTTCGATTTGAACCTGAAAGTATGTGCTTTTCTTTCTTCTATTTAAATATTGTCGGAAATTTTAACCTGGAGTTTGGACTTTGCTTACATTATAGTTAATGATAGTATTTGGAAAAATTAAGTTGGATCACTAACTTTGATACCATTACATGGCGCGAAAGTGGAAATAAATGTCATGAATTCGTATAATACATTATTAAATACGAAACTTTTTATACGCACTTATAATACGAGCGATATGCTTCTTCGAAGTGTAAATTAACTGGAATCCAGATTCGTCACAGTTAAACAATTTGCTTGGCTCATTACGTATATTGTATTCATCAAGTAAGTATTCCGAATTAGTGTAGAGTTTTTGAGCCTTCTCTGTGGTTAAGCTTTTACTCCTAGCATATGACAATCCTTCAGCTATATGTACGTTCAGACGCCTATGACGTGGCAGAAAATCTCTATCCAGTCAGTACTCGCCATTTGTATGTTGTTACTGAACGGATGCTTTTAATTATTTGCCACAGCAAAACGATATACCAAAGAAATAATCTCCCTCGTAGTGAAACCAAATCCAATTTCTTCAAGATCTAATAGATAGGCTTTCTAGTTCATTTCCTATATCAATCGAAAATGTTGTGCGCTGCCCAAACTTAGGAAACGTCTTTATCAGAAAGAACACTACACCGTAATGTATTGCGAGGAATGTTAAATGTCCTTGCTGCTGTTGACAGTGGCAGGAGTTTCACTACCATCTGTTTGTTGTCCTTTCCTAATGCCGAACCATGACTGAAAGAAGAACGAAAGGCTTTACCAATTACCGATGGGTTTCCTTTAACATTTTTCTAGACTTAATTGCTTATCACACTCTCTCAAAATAACTAAATATCATCGTTCGTCTGCTCCCACGACACGCTGCTCCGTCTGCCTTAAGATATAGGTTTCTAATGAAAACCAGTTTTTATCGAAGATGACATGCTATCCTGTGACTAGGTTGCAGCGTGGCGTGATCCATACTGCATACAACACCTTATTCTTAAGAGTTTATACCCACTTGTAATATCTTAGAGCCTTACGGTAGACCTTGTAATTATTATAAATAGTGATTCCCGTGTCGTACCTGATATATAGATGGACGCTTGATGTCTTCCTATCCGCAACTGTTCTGACTTCAAGTGTATTTGTGGACACAACACAAACTATCAACACACAACCCTAATCGTCAACTACATGCACTTCAGTGTTGCTACTTTCGTATTTCGAAAATATACCGCAATGTTAGGACATGTCCGTTTTTCCACTTTTCCCCTATAAATGTGTCGCTTAATGTGTTCATCAGTGTTGCCAATCACAATTAGTTTCAGACTTTCTAACCTCAATTGACAAAACTGAAATTCAATGTTTGTTCTGGACTATAAATATTGGTTACCTAACTGGAAAATCAGTAATATTTAAATTCTTTTTACCAAAATTGAAACCTAAACCAGTAGTTACTTAAATCAACCAACCGTTGTGGAATTTTACTTAAAACATGGAAGACGTTATAATTAACTTTCATTTGATTTGTACCACATGATTAGTTTGCACCTATATTCTGATGTAAATTGCAAACGCATATGTTTATAGGCTGCAAATAGTCTTCACACGGTAATAATTTAACCTTTCGTTTATTTTGTCCAATAATCAGACATTTGTATTCATTTGTCGTTTATCCAATAATCCGTCAGCAATTGTAATACGCATACAGCATACATATCAGCTTTTTTTTTTTTTTTTTTTTTTTTTTACAATTTACATTTTGTGTAGAAGTTACAATACAATTCAATTTGTACCCTAAATTGTAAATTTTGTATCGCAATTTCTGTACTATATTGTGAAAGTATAGATTCATAAAAGAAGTCCAATAACAATGGAATTGTGAATTACTTTCGTATTCATTGGATATCTTTCATGAATATTTTATTATTATTATTATTAATTATCTATAGTTACGCAGGAATAAAAATAAAGAATTTTGGTAAATCCCAAGCGTTGGTCGGTTCATTACAATACTAATAAACATGGTAAGTAAAGCATCAAGAACATAACAATGAATTAGAAAAAAGAATAATTTGAAACATCGACATTTTAAACAGTCCTTGCAATATAGCAAAATGCATGCATTAATATTTGCTGACAAATAAATTCCTTGATAAAAAATATAGTAAGAGAAAATTATTGACTACGAAAATGTACCAACCTCGTCACTTTATAAATCAGCTGAACTAGTACTTGGTCTTGGATCATATGGAGCTGTTTCTGCGTTACCTGGTTACTTGTTAAAAAATATCTCTGCTGAACTGAATGGTGAAAATGCTTTTAGTGGATTTCTCATCAATCATCAAGTGTTTCATTTCTGAGTTGATTTCGATACTCCGTTTTTACGCGCTTCATTGTTGAGAATGCACGTTCAATTTTGGAATTGGAAACAGGAAACAGCCTCAAAATATTTATCAGATGAACAAAGTTTGGAAAATGTTCCCTATAGTTCTTCATAGCAATTGTCCAAAGTTGACTTCCCGACAAATGTCTCATATTAGCGCACAAAAAAATCTTGAAGTCCGCCCACTCATCAGGAATTCTGTCAATTAACCACTCCATTGTTAACTAGTAACCTCTCATAGTGCTTACACAAGAAAATGGTTTCATCTACCCCAGTTCGAAAGTTCACATTCCTTTCTTGGCCATACTTTATCGAATAAGATTTTTATACCATTTCTAATCAGATTATTTTCGTGCAAGTCCGAAAACCTACTGTAAACAATGTTGTGCAGATTTGTGAAAATGTCTTTGTAACTTCTTTTAAAGGCTTCAACGGAAGAAGGATTTGTCAGTGCTATCCCTTCAAATTTCAAATTGTCTGAGTCTGAGATCCCTTCAACTGTTTCAAAGAGTAAAATTTTAAGAATGTCAGAGAAAGTACCGGATTTCATATCATTTAGAGAGGTGTATAAACGTTTGAGAAAGGTCATAATGTATAACACGTCAATTTCATCCTCTTGCGACGCATAAGAGAGAGTTTAGAGAAATGATTCAGTATGTCTTTAAAAAATAATATCCACACAATAAACTTTACCAATTTGAGTTTCCGAACCAACCGCACTAATTTAGAACTGATTTGATGAGATGAATTGTGAGTAGTAAATGTTTCGAGCTGATTCACAATAATCTCATAGTTTTTGATAAGATGATTCAGGCCTGCTTTTTGTGAGAAACCCATCGCACTCCCTCTACTCTAGTCGGTGGCACTGAACAATTTTCATCCCCTATTAATACAGCCAACTCCCATAATTGAACTAAACTAGTGGAGCTTTTACGGTAAAAGTCATGCACTTTCTGTAAAGAACTAAGTATTTCTGATAGGTAGGTCGATTTGATACAGTCCTTAACACTCAATTCTAAGCGATGACTGAGGCAGTGGACTGTAAGCAACCAGCGCAGTTTTCTTCAATTCTGTTGCTACACCCTTTCTAGAGCCCAGATTAATGGGAGCTCCATCTGCCAAAAATTCAACAATTTTATTATTGTAATTTTGGATTTCGAACTCTGCAAGAGTATGTGTTATTGAATTTAGAACTCCTGCAGCGGAACTACAGGGAAGTTAAACTATTTTCAAGTACTTGAATTCCATCTTGCAACTCTCACTATCTACATCTCTTTCAGTTTCACTAACGTTTGTGGACCCATCAAAACAAATAGTAAAATATTTAACATTTGCCAAGCTACCTTTTAACTTATTCATCATGTCTTCTGCGATATAAGAAGTAAATTAATCGCATTTATTTACGTTATGGCATCACCTAAATCAACACCATGGCGTTTTTCAAGTTCTATCAGCTTAGAAAATTTATTAAATGCAATCTTTTGTGCAAGAGGTACGCAATGTCAATAATTTTCTCTACGTGCTTTAATGTCACATCGCTTACGGATGACATATAGCTCGCCCTACTGGAGTCTTAGAAAAAAAATCTTGAACTGATTTTGGTTTGTTGGTGTTATTTACTGATAGCATGCATTTCACATTTTGAGTGTTTCACGCAATTATCTTTCATTAGTGCACTATCTGTATTGCTGTCAATAAAGGAAGAGTTAAAATTATGAATTCCACGAAGAGAGTTTTCATTCTTGCGACACAGATCATAATACACCAATTTCACATTTCCTCCTCGTAATTCACATTTCAACCAAACACCGGGCGAACCAAAATCGGTTTTCCAGTTCTTAAAAATATTATATCGAACACCGTCAATGTCTGTCGCCATTTTTCACAAGGATGGAAAGAACAACCAACATCAATAATTTGGGAATATCTACACTAACAAAAGATTATTGTTTCTATGAGACGAAGGGGCCCTGTCTCTATGAGACTCCCGCACTTCGAAACAAAATGCGCTTCCTCGACTACAAAGAACAAGAACTCCGTCACTACGAACATCGAATTGGAAATAATGTATCTAGTCGTTTAATTCCGGGGAAAGGCTATAGGTGAACTTTAAAGCTTTTCTTTTCATTCCCCGTCCATTGTTGGACAAACTATATTTTATTACACTATTTGTCAAGTTTAGCGAAATGAGTTTTACTACACCAGCATATTCAACAATTAGGCTCAGAAAAACAACACAGAGGCTGTTCTTTCTTCAGACACGGACACAAGTGTATGGGTGTTTGTGTCCCTTTGGTCAGGATGTTTTTTTGAGTTACGTACGTGGCGTCTCGCGAGGAGAGATCTTCCAAATACTGTATGTTGGTTTTTACAAGGGATATATCAGTCGGTATATTAGTACTTCAAATGAGAAGCGAAAGGAAAAGAGAAAGACAGAGTGTATCTAAGTAGTTTTCTATATTTTCGGCACTTACGAATGCTGTTTCCGTTTGAGTGATCTACTGTACGCAGTTCTGCGTTTTATTAACCATATCCAAGCCCCATTCATGCTACCGGCTAGGTCCAATATAGTTCGAACTTGTTTTCTCTGGTGTCAATGCGCCTTTTCTTCAAGGGATATATATATATATATATATATATATATATATATATATATATATATATATATATATTTGTTACACACTAAGAAACAAGGATAAGACGACCTGAAACCTCAGGTCTGGAGGATGATCCACTAGCAACAATCCAACAAAGGAAAGGAAAGACAGAGTGAAAAACTGTTTTGTAACCCAAAGTCGAGGCACTTTTTCTTCCAACAACTGACCCTTCAAAGAAAAGTTTCTTGAAATAATGGTGATATTTTTTTCAGCTTGCTCCTTATTTTAGCTTCCATGGTAATAATGAAAGAGACAAAGGTGCATCGTAATTTGCGATACATTTTTTAAATTGCACCGAATTTCCATGTATTTGCATCGCAAAGTGCTATGCGATACCGCTTAAAAACGCTGATTGAGTTCACCGGTGACGTACTGACAAAATTGAATATTAATTAACAAATTGGCTTGATTGTTCGCGAACATTTTTTTTTCCTTTTTTTAATTTTTATAACCTTTTAAATTATCTATGGTTATAAATTGGAATTTGTGTTTGAAAACTGCAATTCTCTAATGAGCTTATATTTAAATTCAAATTTGTTTACCATATGTTTAATTATTTACTTATTTAATTATTATTTATATTAGTTGTTGAATGTATTGTTTGGTTTTGTTGTTTCTTGTTATCCTCTTGAGGAATAAAATGTTAACTCTATATTCCATTTGGGTATTTTTTATAAAAGAAAAATAATACTGCAAAATATTCTATAGTTGGTTCATGTTCGAATTCTAGAAGTAAGGTATTTACGAAAATACATGTTTGTGGAATTTTGATATTGCAGATCTTCCATTTCGCTCTTCTGGATGAGTCGAACGTTGACGGAAAAGAAGAACCTGTGCAACTTAAACAACTATGAGCATATTGTCATAGCAATAGGGACTGAATTGGAAATCATAAATAATTGACACTTTTAGGATTTCTTGCTTTCAACCTTTATTGACTTATAGTAATTACAAATTTAATTAACCTTGATTTGGAATTATATATAAAACGATAATCATGCCTGTTGTTCTGTATGGTTGCGAAACATGGTCGCTTACTCTGAGGGAAGAACATAGACTGAAAGTATTTGAGAACAGGATCCTGAGAAGAATATTCAGACCCAAGAGGAACGAGAATGGGGAATGGCGGAAGCTTCATAACGAGGAACTACATAGTTTATACGGTTTACCCAACATTGTTAGGGTCGTCAAGTCTAGGAGGCTTAGGTGGGCAGGTCATGTAGCTAGAATGGAAGAAAGTAGAAACGCTTTCAAAGTCTTGACTGGTAGACCCATAGGAAAACGACCATTAGGAAGACCTAGGCGCAGATGGGAGGATAATATTAAGATGGATCTCGCAGAGATAGGAATACAAAGTAGAAACTGGATCCAATTAGCTAAGGATAGAAGTCAGTGGAGAGCTTTTGTGAACGCGGCACTGAACCTCCGGGTTTCATAGGCCATAGAGTTAGTTAGTTAGTTGGAATTACATTCTCTCTTGTGATCGTATGTTCAATTAACATCATCTTATTAGGCTTTGCGGCATATTTCATTAAATTTTAATCGACCATATTACTATTAGTTATTATTTCAATTCTATTCATTGTTATTTCAAGTCATAATTCATATTTGAATTATTCATAATTCAACATGGCGCCAGCTGAAGATCCATGCGCTTTATGCAGGAAGCCAATATTTAGTGAACAGTTGGTATTATCCTGTTGTATGTGCAAAAACCGACTTCATGTTTAAAATTGTTTGAAATTTGGACGTATTGAGTATGAAATATACATGACCAAAGGTACTTCAACATATAAATATCATGATTGTATAAAGAAGATGGATGACAACACAGAAGTGATCCTAACTATTGTGAAGACAACAAAATCATCTGAAGTAGGGTTGTCAACTCTGGAAAATAAAAAAACTGCACCTCCTCAAAATTCCCTATGATATAGGTCTAAGTGTGAAGCATCTCTGTTCAGACCCATCCATGGGAAGGAAATTTATATCGTTAACAAAAAGTGCATTGGCACCTGTGTTCTGCATATCCTTAATACTTCACTAATAAGTTTAATGGATACACTGTGCTATAAATGAGAAACTGAAATCGACATTGATCATTTTATTGTATTCACCAGTAACTGTCACTTCTTTAAAACTATTGAAACAGATTAACAAAAGTATACTAATCTTTACGTGAAAATTTTAAATTTGGAAAATGAAATGTATTCTTTAAACTTATACTTCAATTACAGGAAAGTGCTTTAGAAAATCCTTTTACACTTTTAATAAATGTATAAAATTCCTTACAAGTAAATTTCAAAATTTCCCTGATACAGTTCCTGTCATTTTAAAATTATCTAAACAGTCGAATAAAATGTATTAATCGTTAATAGATGGTGAAAGGTGACAGTTTTGGATTTAGAGAATGAAAGTTACTTTTTAAATCTATACTTCGGACTAGATACAAATTTGTAAAAAAAAAAAAACGGTTATAAAGGTACTGGTAAAAAGTTTGAACCGGTCACCGACTAGGCCTGCAAAATACCGGCCAGTTGGCAACCCTAGTCTGAAGACAAACAACGATAACTCATTAATTGAGTCGTGTAGTGAATAAGAACTTGGAAATAACTCAATTTGTAACTACAAAATAGAAAATGAAAATGAGAACTGCAGCAAGTGTTCTAGTGTTGTGTGTGCTTGCAACTTTACAAACTGTGAGTGATAATTATAAAACCCTTAAAGCTGAAGTCATTTCTCTCCAGCAAGAGATCATGAAGTTAGTTCAGTTAGAAAAATCCAGTACAGTAACAAATGCAACATATGCTGAAATTATAAACAAACCATCTCAGGATACAACTCAGGAGCAAGGACAACAACCCCAATTCAATAACAATAGTATGCAAGTTAGCAATGCCAAGGTCAGTTCCCCGAGGCAAGACACAGAGAGAGAATGGCAAGTTGTACAAAACAGAAGGGTTAATAATAGAAAGCATTTGGTTTCTGGTAACATGAAGGCGCATGAGCCTATCAACACTAGATCAACATTGGTGCAAGGAAAAAAGGTGAGCGATAAACTAAAAGTAAATTAAAAAAAACACAAACAAAAGCAGTTTTTTTTTACAAGACTTTATCCGACTGTTACATGTGAAGAATTATCAAATTTTGTTACAGTGCTGATATAGACGTATAAAAATATGTAAAATTGGAAACAAAATATGACAGCTACTCTTTTTTATATACTTTGAAATAATTTCGATGATATCATGAATGCTAATGTATGGTCGGAAGGAGTACATTTTACTGAATTCTATGGTAGATTGGAACATAATATTATGCGTGTGTAAATACCAAATAAACTAAACAGAAACACAATGAGCAATCTATTAGATAAGTCAATTATATTGTTCTATCAAAACGTAAATGATTTAAATAGTAAAGAATTAGATTTCATTGACGAAGTGAGTTGCATTGATTATGACTTAATATGCATATCTGAGAGTTGGTTTAAACATGATAAAACTCATTTTGGACAACTTACTGAGCAATATAACGTTATACGTAAAGATAAAAACCTTCAACTGATAAATAAAATTACATAAATAATATTATGTTGGTAAATAAAAGATTAATGTATGACATAGTACAGGTACCGTTTCCGAGCCTAGATGTGATTATTATAAAGTTATGTATACCCAATAATCTCCCAATATTAATAGGTTTGCATTATCTTCCACCTAACTTGCCACCAAAAGAATTTGTGAATTGTTGTGATTGACTGAATAAGTTATTAATTGAGAAAAGCTTGAAAAATGTTGCTTCTTGTGGATTTCAATTCCGCAGGTATTGATTGGCGTAGCGGAATCGTGAAAACTAAAGCACTCCCATCTAAAAACAAAAGCTGAGAAAATGTTAGAGTTAGCGTCTATATTTAGCTTAAAGCAGTATAATCAACCATATGAATCTCAGTTGCCGTATAATATATTGTTGCTATACAATTCCAGTAATAGTCTATGTGAAAATGATGTTGCTGAGGTAATAGATAAACTTCGGCCATTAGCATCTTCAGGACCGGGACCTTTCCAAATTATATCCTTAAAACATGTTGGAAAGAAATAGCTTCAGTTTTGTCAAAAATGTACAATAACTCGTTAAGAACAGGGTCATTCCCATCTAAATGGAAACATGTACATGTGGTACCGGTTTACAAGAATGAAAAGTTAAATCCGAAGAACTACAGGCCGATAACCTTATTGAACATATTTTCTAAAATTTTTGAAACTGTCATTCACAAACACTTGTTTTTTAGTGTAAAAAATATATTGCAAAAATCACAGCATGGTTTTTACAAAGGGAAATCAGTTGTAACCAATCTCTGTGAAATAACAGATTTTGCCTACTATGCAATGAAAAGTAGATCACAAACTGATGTTATATATATTGACATGGGTAAATCTCTTGATTTAGTTGATCATAGATTACTATTTAAAATCTGTCAAACATAGGTGTAACGCTCCTGTATCTAAAATTTTTTGAAAGCTATTTGACTGGTAGAATATACCAAATTAAAATTGGAAATGTTCTCTCAGATTCATCCACTATTAGTAAGGTGTTCCTCAAGGTTCTCATTTGGGTCCATTGCTTTTCTCAATTTTTGTTAATGACTTACCAACAGTTTTAAATCATTCCAATATTTTACTTTATGCTGATGACATTAAATTTTTAGAGTAGTAAACAATATTGAGGACAAGCTACAAGAAGACTTAAATAGAATTATTACGTGGTGCAAAGATAACGGCATGAGCATCAACTGTTTGAAAAGTAAGTGCATGACCTATAGTAACAAATCGCAACACTATGTAAGTCAATACGAAATACAAGGTACTGTAATACAGAAAGTTGACACAATGAAGGATTTATGTGTAACATTTGACAGGTCATTACACTTTGGTGACCATATACAAAATAGGCCTATATGTAATGGAGCAAGAACAATAATTGCTTACCTGTTTAATCAATAACCTGCTTTTTATCAGTCAAATATATATGTACTTTTATATGAATTACTGGTAAGGTCGAAACCAGAATATGCATCGGTCATTTGGAACAGCCCAACATATACTCTTGTGAACAAATTTGAAATGGTCCAAAAGTGTTTTATTAGAATACTTCGTTTTAAGTTAGGACTTGACTGTTACTCTAGCACGTATGAATATTGGATAGCATGCTTTAAATTGGAACGACTGGCTGATAGGAGAAAATTGATTGAATTTGTATTTGTAGAAACGTTACTTGACAACCAATGTGCCTTTGACTATATTTAAATAAAAATGTACATTTTAAAGTTCCAACATATAGTACAAAGGTGAAAATTTTATTACAACCACATAATGGAAAACATATTTTAATTTCTAGGACTTTAACAAACTATAATGAATGCATGGCCTAAAATATGACTTTATTTTAGAATGTTTAATATAACTTAGTAGTTTTATTGCATAATAATTACATTTATACCAGCAAATAAAATTTGTCATCATTCGAATGTTCTATATAATTATAAGATACTCGACTAAATTTATCAAATTACCTCTAAATAGTATTAAATAATATTGCACAAAATTATTTTACTTAGTAGTTTTTATTTTTACTTTTAATTTTTGACACTTCTTTGTTTTAATAATTGACATACACTACACTATCAGTGGTGTTATTATTAATAATTTATGTTAAATATCTAATCATAATTTATCACTTGTACTATAATATAGTGCTGAAATAACGTACAATACGACAAAGTGTTGTGTTTTTGCTGTTCTCAGCACGTAAAAATAAAGTTTATTATTATTATTATTATTATTAATTATTCATATGGTAGTAAAATCAATATTTACATATGAAAACTAATAAAAGTATCCCCTTACAAAGTGTGCTTCGCAGGGCTCTTGGAGCTCCATGAGTGATTTTCAGAGACACCGCTCAGTAGTCATGAAAATGAAAAAAAAAGTTAGCTACTAAACTAAAAAACTAAAATGACAAAAATTAAACTGCTGTTTATCTAGCATGAGAAGTGACACTACTTTCATCAAGCGTAAAATACTTTTTGTGTTCGTAGTTTGGGTTCTTCTTGCTAACCCGCTAGATGGAAGCAGTAGCAATATATCTACTACAGTCACTAGAACTACCTCGATATTTCATGCGTGCAAGAAGCAACTTGATCAATGCTTTTCGAAATCTCTTGCGTGTTATGCAGGTAGCATTTATTATTCAATTTCTTCAGTTAAAAACTCGTCATACACAAAAAATATGTCAAAATTATACCGAATTTGATTTATTTGTTTGTACATTACAGAAATTGTTGGCGGCTAAACTGTCATTGAAATAGAATTGTGGCCTGAAACGGATTCCGTAAGACTGTAAAGTAGTCAGCAATCAACCAGTGTTCAGTCAAAGCAGGACAACAACAGCTGTAAATTGACTTTCGAAGAAGATAGTGTAAATTCCTTTGGCGTGAGTTCGAAGGATGCTGCATATCATCCTGCTTCAGTCTACGATGTCTAGTGAAGAACTGAAGTCACAAATAAAAATGCGGACTATTTTAAAAGAAAATATGACGACCTCCATGTAGATAAGACATTTTTTTTAATTCATGTAAAGACAAATAACGGAAAAGCATTACAAGCATCGCATTTTGTTAGTCATGATCTGGTTCATGTTGGTAAACCTTACACTCTTGCAGAAACTCTCATAAAACCACTACTAATGAAAGTAGGAAAATGCAGGGTGGACAAAAAAGCTGCAAATCAAGCAGCACTGAGTAATCGAACCCAAGATCTAGCCAATGATGCTAAAGATTACCTAATTTCTCGTGACAATCTAACGAAAGCGTTACAACTTGACAAAGCCACAGATGGTGCTGGATGACCTGTGTTAATGAGTTTGTAATTTGTTCTGCAAGCCATTTCCACTCTCTTCAAGAGGTTGTGGTGGTTGGTAGTAGTCGTAGTAGTAGTAGTAGTAGTAATAGTAGTAGTAGTATTGCTTCATGCCTTTCTTCAGTGAAAACTCAATACCGTAGGACAATTGCATTGACGTATGCAAAGATGGAGCAAAAGCCAGGTAGATTATGATGCTGGCATTGTTGCAAGAATAAAGAGTTTCCTCCCACTACCACCAAACAAAAAAAAATAGTCATTGTGTACCACATTGACACACCCTCGCAGCGCAAAAAAAAAAGGAGGTATTAAAAGAGGTACTAGCGAACACCATCAAAATTATCAACTTAGTTAAGGCATGTTTCTCCAGGGTGAGCTGCTCAAATTTATACTATATGAAGATATGTGAAGAAAACACAAGACAGCATTATTACACACAGAAGTATAATTATTGTCATTAGGTAAAACGTCGTACCGTTTAGTTCAACTTCGAACAGTGCTGCCTCGTGATTAAGTAGTTAGCGTACACACCTTTGGCGTGGCAGAGCCAGGTTTGATTCCCGGCGGAAGCTCGCGTGGTTCTAATCCCATGTTAAGCTGTAGGTCCACGTGTCATATATCCTCACTGCTGAAAGGGACGCTAAAATCGAAAAAATAAAGTTTTAACAGAAGTTTCTTCACTTTTGAACGATAAGAATACTTTGCTAACAGATTGAATGTTGAGGAATGGTTGTGTAAATTATGTTACTTAGCAGACATTTTTTTCAAAATGAATGAAAAATAGTGGCTCAGTGGTACAGCATTCACCCCTGGCGCATGGGGTCCGAGTGTTCGATCCCAGTTCGCGTCAAGTGAGTATTGTAGTGGATCTTCTTGTGGGTCTTCTCGAGGTTATCCCTTTTCCTCCCACTTCCTTCATTCCAGCATTTCATTCATTCTCATCATCATCGTCTCCTTTAGCCTAGCCGGTATAACTGTTAGAGGAAAACATTTCATTTTCAACTTTTACTATGACTTCAAGTTCACACCCTATAATAATTGTCATCAATCTCAGCTAACTGTAAGTTAAGAAAATATATATACTCTATTCCAGTGGTTCTCAACATAATTTCTATCACGACCCCCCATTTTATCACATCCTCTTGCCAGCGACCCCACAATAATTTCTGGTTTGTAATAAGCCGTGTAGGATTTTTAATATACCTATTGCCGAGATCTCACGATATCCATTTATTTCTATAAAAGTAGAACCCATTTCTTGTATATAATGGGTAACAATGCAGTAACTTCCCTGAAAGCGAATAGATTAAAACCAAATTCGGTCAGTTTATTCATATTACAAATATTGAATCCGATCCGTCATACTATTTTAAAATGGAAGCTGTTTGAAAATTTTAAAACTTAACTCCCTTAATTTTGGGTCATATGACAAAAAAAGTTATTTCTAATTTTGGTTTTAAAAACTTGGACAGTTGTTAAAAAAAATATTGAGTAATTAAATGACTTGATAACGTGCGCCACGAAGATTGAACCGGCCGTTGAAATCACACCATACTCAGGTTTCTCATTAGCTTTCAATTTTAATTGTATTTATGCAGGTTTTGTAACATTTGTATTTTTCTTGTATTTCAATATTCAGTTCTCATTAGTTTCATATCGTACCTCTTTCGTTTAAGTTGATTTTTAAGCCACTCTGGACGTATTGAAAATGTTTAGTAGAACTATTTATTGTTTTTCTTATCAGTATGTATAAAAATATAAATATGCCTATCAGAATAAAATTCAAAATAATAATTAAAAATATTCTCTAGTATTAAATTCTAATTATATTAATCTCTTCCGTTCATCTTCGCGAACCCCAGGTTGAAAAACCCTGTTTTATTCTATAGTATTAAGGTACCATACGCTTCGATTTGAAATGAAAAGTCCCAATTTAAAGGCTATTGTACAGGTGTTTCATCGGTTTACATTTTTTCCCGGTTTTCTGTCAAAACAACCTTTTCGTGTGCCCTATCTTCATTCTAAAACTATATGTATCCTAAAACAGTCCTTCCCAACAAGAGTATATGTGTGTGTGTATTACGACACATTGTGTCATGTAGCCTCATGAGGTGTGTCGTGAAACTTTAGGATGTAAAGCTTTTATACTATGCAGAAGGTATGCAACACAATTATTTACCATGAAGCTGTAATAACATGTTAAAATTAATTTTGAGATTAAATGCAACGACAGCAATAATGTTTAGTTCTAACCTAATACCGCCTTATGCAGAGTCGTTTTGATGAATGATTAGCGTCGTGCTAAAGGCCTGACTACCGCATGAAACATATGTTAGTCGAACTCTTTAGTATGATACTAATCACGCGTTAGAATTACTCTGCATAAGGCCCATCGAGTCTAACCTAATATTAAGTGTGTCGCGATGTCGTGAATGTTCAGTAAAGTATGTCGTCACTTGAAAAGAGTTCTAAAATATTATTTCGGTGATACATACTGTTACATCTCCAGTTATATACAGTGGTCGAAGTGAGATGGTATGCGGTGGTATGCCATACCCCCTCTGGTTTTCAGTGATCAAGATATACCGCCTCTGGTTTTTCAGTGACCAAGACATACCGCCTCTGGTTTCTCAGTGATCAAGCCATACCGCCTCTGGTTTCTCAGTGATCAAGCCATACCCCCTCTGGTTTCTCAGTGATCAAGCCATACCCCCTCTGGTTTTTCAGTGATCAAGCCATATCCCTCTGGTTTCTCAATGATCAAGCCATACCGCCTCTGGTTTTTCAGTGATCAAGACATACCGTCACTGAAAAGTGGATGCTAATGTACCTTCAATAAATTCATTTTTATGCACAGTAATTGACAAATTGCTTTGCACATCAAAGATTTTATTTCTTATGTAAAAATAATTTCTAAGTTGACAATAGCAACATTTTTGTTAATGAAATTTCTACAAAGAAGTCCATCCCATTGCTCCTACGCAAGAACTCGTGTTAATTACGTTGGTTGCAGATAATGGCCACATGACAGAAATAAGTCACTCATCGGCCCAATCCAAACAAAAGGCAGTGTATTGACGAGACTCGTTTAAACTGAAATCGGAAAGTATTATGAGTTCACAGGGACTTCTTTTGTGTCTACCTGAGTGTGGTATTTACGAGAAAATAATATAGTTTATGCAATCAAAAAATCTGTAATTTTGCTTAAGTGTTCGGTTATTGTGTGATGTGTAAAGAATATTTAATTGATGGAGCTTATACACTTTCATTAAAATGTATTTTTGCGGTTTTCTAATAATTGGATAACAACTTTCCGGGGGTCTGGAATACCCCAACCGAGTGAGGAGTCCGCAAGTTTACCCGTAGAAAATTGTTTAAAAATTGTTAATATAAAAAATCTGTTTTAGAGCATTTTCGTGTATAATTCTCTATAATAATACAACATAAAGGACTATTTTTTGTATTCGCAGAAAGTTGGAGGCGAGGGCGAAGCCTCTCCGTGCCATACCTCACCCATAACTATGAAATTTCTCTCATGGTTTTGAGTGATTATATAAATAGAAATACAATCTTTTAGGCAACACACCATCATTGTATTTCAGCATTTAGATAGCCGGTATGTCGAATCAAAATCGTAATAAAACACCGCCTCTGCTTTTTCCCCCCACTTCGAGCAGTGGTCATATGCTTAAATGTTAATTTGTGGTACGCCTGCACATTAGTAGAAGGCTCCATATCACGCTAATATATGTATCTAACTTAAGATACGTGTTAATTTCCTAACCATCTAACTGATTCGTCCAACAGGAATTAGATAAAAATGGCTCTTCTGCTAGTTACATATTCTGTCGATGAAAGAAACGAAAGTAAATGTCCCATCAGTAGTGGATTTAACCCGAAGCTGAGGGACATAGATCCTCAGCCTTTTAAGTGAAAAAATGAAATGAAATCTTTAAGTTTTACGTCCCACGGTTATGCCGGTTAGGCTAAAGGAGACGGTGATAATGAGAGATGAGTGAAATGGTGGAATGAAGAAAGTGGGAGGAAACGGGAGAACCCCGAGAAAACATACGAGCACGGTGTTTGTCCACCACAAAGTTCACTTGGCGGGGGCTGGGATCGAACCCGGGACCCCAAGCACCAGAGGTGAACGCTCTACCACTGAGCCACCGCTTTTAAGTGAAAGAATGACAAGCTATTATATATATATATATAAGTTTATAGTTAACGTTGACTTTTATTCTTTATTGGACACTTCTAGGATAACACTGATAGTAGTGAGTTGTATATTTATATTCAACATTTATTTTCTCCGACAATTTCTAAATTGAATGTTAATTACAATTTTTTGCCATATAAAGCGCAATGTTTTGTGACTAATCTGTTTAGTTCCCGCACCTGTAAATGCCTGCAATTTATTAATTGCTAATTCGTACTTGTCTAACTGTAGGTGGTAAAAGGAATTGTTCGTATTTTTATAACTTTTTTCTTTAGTTCCTGTTAACGAAGTGTGTAAGCGGATTTCAAATTAAAATGCTTTGCGTAAACTGATAATATACCTATCATAGTCTGGGTTCTGGCTGGCCCCCTCAGTTTTACCTTCAAGATCCGAAACTTCCTCCCATCAAAGTGTTCTGGTTTGGATAATTTACCTCTCAACAAAATGTTCGGATTTTAAATAACAGAAATATAATAATCCAAGTTAAAAGTAGCGTTTTGCAAGTTGTTTAAGGGTTTATGCCTTCAGATTTTGCTTGTATATTGTATATAAATATGAATGTACCGTAAGACGAGGAACCTCGAATGTACCTCGTCTTCGAATTTCACGATTTTTATAAGTAACTCTATGGCCTATGGAACCCGGAAGCTCAATGCCGTATTCACAAAAGCTCTCCATTGACTTCTATCCTTCGCCATCTGCATCCAGTTTCTACTTTGGATTCCTACTTCTGCGAGATCCATATTAATATTGTTTAGTTATCCAATTATTATTACTACAGCTGCATGCTTATATGTGTATTTGTCCCTACAAAGCTATACTTTTGACTTGAATTGAATGCAAAATTGAATGGAATGGAATGAAGGTAATTGAGTGGAAAAGATATAAGCTATTTGAAATTTCCTTTTAACAACTATCTTAAAGAGGAAGAAGGGGATTGAAAAAGGTGCGAAAAATAGTGTCTCAGGAATTGGGAAAGTAAAATTAAGCATACAAACTCCTCATTAAAAATAAGTAGATATGTGTCCCAGCGTTTCTGAAAATTACGGTTCTAAGAGGAAAAGTGGGAAAAATTTCTCATTACGAAGAAGCTACTGAACGAACCATGCGCGCCCACAGGAGCTTCTTCAAGGGTGCACAAAAGACCGACGCAGAAGGCGCAGTCACAAATATAATGATTGTATGTAATACTTCCTGTGCAACAAGTATTTGCGCTCATAACTTTATTAAATACAGTAAATACTGTAGTATTTAATATAAAACATTAAATATTATATTGTGTTTGAATGAAATAAAATCTTTGAGTTTTACGTCCCACGATTATACCGACTAGGCTAAAGAAGACGGTGATGACGAGAAATGAATGAAATGGTGGAATGAAGAAAATGGAAAGAAACGGGAGAACTCTCTAGGAAACCTACACACACGGTGTTTGTCCACCAGAAGGTTTACTTGGCGCGAGCTGGGGTCGAACCAGGGACCCCATGCACCAGAGGTAAACGAACGCTTTACAACTGTCTCCACGGCCGTCATATTGTGTTGAATAACCACATCTAATATGTTTTGATATCTACGAGCATTTCGAAGAACTGAACCCCGATTCGAGAAAAAAAATCCAGGGCTTAGCAATTTCCTCCGCTTGCCCCACCCTGCAGTTGGCTATGGCTGAAATGTTTTAAATGCATTTTGAAACATACTTGGGTCGAGCAGGTTATTTATCCATAAACGTCATTCTTTCCGTGCAAATAACGAATACTTCAGGTAGTATACGATAAATTTGGATATTTTACATATACAGGAAAATCATTTCAGGTCTTGCCAAAAGGCGGAGAGAGGGTGGTAAGATTGTCCACCAACGTAAGAATTTTACAATTTTTATAACTACTTCTAAAATGGCTTTTAGAACCCGGAGGCTCAATGCCGCGTTCACAGAATCTCTTCATTGACTTTTATCCTTAGCCTTCTGAATCCAGTTTCTACTTTGAATTAATTTTTCTGTGAGATCCACCTTATTATTGTCCTCCCATCTCACGATTTCTATTATATATATTAATATAGAGTTTATTAAAAAGCATGTGTGTCTCAAACTTAAGGGGGCAATTGCCCCTCTGACCTCATTAAATGATATCCCAAATATTTGTAATTAACATAAACCTAAAAACAGTGGAAGTTTGACAGCAGTTAATAAAATAATAATTTTTACTTTACTTAATTTCTTCTATAGCCTTGCACAATTCTCCTTTCTTCTCCACCTTTAACTAAAGCCTGCGATATCTACGGTAAATGATAATGATCTGCGGAGTGAAGTGGCCCTTCAGACTCTCCTCCACGACCGAAATTGCTTCCTCATTAAGTACTCATCCGCCAAATGAAATCTTAATGGGAAGAAACCCTTCTCTCTCTCTCTCTCTTCCACTCTCATTTCTTCTGCCTTAAACTCCGTTCGCACGATTATACTGCCTCCAACATCTAGCACCACCTTTATTTCCTTTTTGGAATCTTCCTCCCTCCCTCTCTCTCTCTCTCTCTCTCTCTCTCTCTTTCGGAAAGACCTTTCTTTTATTCCCGTTATGGAAACAGGTCATGGTGGTGGAAACGAAAGAAGAAAAGAGAGACAAATAGAGAAGGGAGGAAGATTGGGAGAAGAGAAAGAGACAATTATTTCAGAGTAGCTCCCGCTTCCCTCCACCCGGTCTCACCAATTTCGTTTGGAATACCAACGTTCTTTTTTCTTCTTCTTCTTTTTTAGGTTCCCTGTATAATGACCTTCGCAGTACGATTTTGGTCGTCAGAAATTTACGTATCTAAAAAGGAGTTGGTTGGTAGATCGTAGAAAGAAATTAAGGAAGGTAGAAAAAAGTATAGTGTCGGAGTAAGAAAGGTAATAGCCAAGATATGGATTTGTCCTATTTCCCAAAATGTAAATTCAATACTCTTTTTTCAGTTTTGTTCTTTCAATAATATTTGTGTGTATCGTTATTTCGTAGCTTTTAGGAGTACAAACGTGAACAAAATAGGAGAAAAAGAAACTGAAAATGTACCGAACTGCGCATATGAAAATCAGCAATAGCACATATTACGATAGAATATATATATATAAAAAAATAAAGTTAATTCAATTAAGTTCGCGTTTCCTATTATATATATAAATACTGAGTATAATTTTCTTGCTTTGTAAAATTTAATTGCATTTCAATTACTGAATTTTGTGTAACGAACGAAAGAATTTAAAGGATTCAGAGTTTAATAACATGTAACACATGTTATGAAAGAAAGGACAAAAATGTGTTATCATAAACAAGATTTCTTAATTAAAAGCAAACTAAACTAATAAAATTATTGAGTCAGCAGTACTCGAGGGAAAACTACAACGGAAACGAATCATTTAAAATATATATATATGAGATGGAACAATTTTCCTTGACAATAAAATAGAGAACACTTTTTAACAAAGGTACCAAAAGACATATACACACTGACCAGTACAGCTCAACTCGGTCATAATGTCACCAAAGAGACCTAAAAGATAGTCATTATAAAGAAGTATCATTGTAACCAAGATGTGTAATATCTAGTGTTGTAAAAAAAAAAAAAAAAATCTGTGAAGTTTTTTCAATAAAAACCGTTCTTTTTCATGTTTTTTTTTCAAATGTGTTTTTTTCTGGCAACTATTATTTATTGATTTATGTTGCCGATTATTGAAATAATCAACAGATCTTGATTCGAAGCCCTCGTAACTTACAAATCGTTTATTTCTTTGTACCTACAGGGTTTTCATAAAGTATGGACGGATTTAATTCGCTTATAATTTACATAAAAATGCTCATATTGAAATCAAATAAAGTGCAAACGGTAGCGGAAGGATTAAATTTTTACCTGTAATCTGCACCAGCTCAGTTCATTCCCCGCCACACCTCCAACTGGGCGCCACTAGGAATCGACTTCTGTGGGCTGTTGATGATGCTTTCCCTTACCCTGCTCACTGTTGCAGGCGATGTTGGCGGCCTCCCACTTCGAGGACGGTCCAGGACGCTTCCTGTCTCCAAGAACTTAGCATGCCACTTTCGGATTGCACTCTCAGTCGGTGCCGGCTTTTTGAACTCTTTGGTGAACTTTCGACACACCAGAATTGGTGATTTTAGCTCTGCGTACCACAGAACACATTGCTCTTTCTCTTTCACCGACGCCATCTTTGATACGGTAACAGTGTTGCCAACTAAAAATTTTATCCTTCCGCTACCGTTTGCACTTTATTTGATTTCATTATGAGCATTTTTATGAAAATTATAAGCAAATTAAATCTGTCCAGACTTTATGAAAACCCTGTATACGAGCAAAAATGTGTGATTATTCCTTTCGGACCCAGATCATTTTTTGCGATTTCCTACATTTTCAGTTAGTGATTTATTGCTCAAAAAACATTTATTTGATTGATACGGTTAAGGCCTTGTTTTCTAGAAAATGGGTGTGGCTATTTTTTGGTGTAAATTACATTGCATTGTTGCCAACGGGTGAGAAATTATTGAGGGAAATTGTAGGGGTGAAAATTTACAAAAAATCAGGAACCGAATTTCATTTCTTTTTTAAAATCTAGCACCACTGCTGCCATATGGGTTCAAGTCACCAAAAAAATCTTTGGTGTGTTGACAAGGTAAAGGGAAATCCTGAAGTCGCTGGCTTCCATTCAAAAAGGGAAAGAAAAATTCTCTGTCATTATACACATGAAATTTCGACACCTCAGAAATAAAAATCAACAGACATGCCGGGGCTACAGCTTCTCTAATTATTCTATTGAAACTTTTTATAATGTGTTCTGTAGGCCAAAAAGGAAGCTTTCAGGTAGTGGTACTTTTATTTTCAATGTAGAAAGCATAGAGGGAAATAATAGAGGAGAAAAGGGAAAATTTCCGAATTTTCACCTAAAATCGGGAATTAATTGTTTTGGTTGAAAACACTGCAATCAGAGAGACGGAAACTATCTGAAAATAAATCTTGGTATCCCAAGAATATATCCTACAAGTATCATGGTGATATCTAACAAAGTAAGCATAAAATTTAAAAAAAATCTCATTCTACCTCAGAAATTCATTATTTTCTTACCATTTACAGGACATGGTTTATTATAAACCTCAACTGTAGTTTCCCTAATTATTCTAGTGAAACTTTTTATGCTGCGCTGTGTAGGATAAGGACGAAGCTTTTAGACAATGGTACGTTTGTTTGGATGTAGCCAACAAGAGGGGAATAATAGAGACAAAAATGGAATTTTTTTGAAAATTTTCCCCTAAAATCTGGAATTAAAATTTTCTGTAGCTGGTAACACTGCTATCAGACACAAACACACACACACACACAAACTATCTTAAAATAAGCTTTGTTATCAATCTAATATATCCAACAAGTATTGTGACGATATCTAATCAAGTAAGCATGTCAATACAAAATATTTCATTCTACCTAAAAAACAGTTATCTTTCCACTTAGAGAACAAGGTCTAGTGTAAACCTAAATTGTACTTCCCCTAATTATGCTATTGAAACTTTCTATTGTGCGTTGTGTAGGACAAAGACGAGGCTTTTAGATACTGGTACGGTTGTTCCGATTTAGGCAACAAGAGGGAAATAATAGACAAAACAGATAATTTTCCCTAAATTTCCCCCTAAATCTGGAACTAAAATTTTCTGTAGCTGGCATCACTGCAACCAGTCAGACTCAAACCATCTTAAATTAAAAATTGGTACACCACTAACATATCCTACAAGTATCATGGCGATATTTAAGGAACAAAATTTCTAATTACCAAAAATATATTAGGGTAAACAGAAAGATAGGGAAAACTAGAAAAATGAAGGGTCAGAACCTAAATACGAATTTTTCGTGCGCTCCCTAATTACTCCATTATAACGATCTGCACCCGCGTTTCTTCAGTAAGGACAAACGTTCGACTGGCTTAAGTTGACTTGCACTCGGATGTATGTATATATATATATATATATATATATATATATATATATATATATATATATAACAAAAATTTCGAATTTTTGTCTAAATGTAGGGAATTTTAATTTCCCTAATTGGCAACACTGTGACAACAACATTGGCGACACCCAGAAGAGAAAGAAATTAATGTCATAAACTATGGTCCAACCATATTTGGCAAATATAACGTCCCGATATCTTAATTAGTGTCCACACAGGAGCGGATTAAAAAAGTGACACACCCGTGTGTGCCACTCTGGCCACCTGGGTCCGAAAGGGTTACGAGTGTACATTGGTTAAATGTTTTTCACTACTAACTCGTGTTGTTGTAGTAGTCTCGGTTAATAATAATATCGTTGTTGTAAACAACAACTTTATAAGGAAAATTTTCTCTCCTTGTTACATCTTACTTCCAATAGTGTTGGTGAGAAATGCAGGGTGTTTCAAAATGAATATCAAGTTTTAGTCTTGGTAGTACTTATTACATTTTACGTACAATTATAAACAATACATCAAGTAAAAGAGCACTTCAAACAGTCTTTGCTACAAGTGTTCGATGTGTGCTTCATTCGTCACACTGCGCACATCTAGTCGATAGGCGAGAAAGGTCCATAAATTTTCCGCCATATGGCACAAAACAGATTCAATTTAGGGGAGTCTAGTTTCAACTGTATCATCTTCTGAGGATTTGCTGACCGTCAGATGCGAACATTATGAGTGTTCACATTAGCTCTTAGTGAAATATCGATTTATTACTGAAGACGACACGATCCAGAAAATCTTCATTGTTATGCAGCAATATTTCATTTGCAAAATTGGCACGTAAACCGTAGTCTGTTGGCTTTAGACCTGTAGCAACTGCAAACGATAAGGACGTAGTTGCACGCATCTCCTTAATATTCTTCACGAGACGGTTGCACTGCAAGTACATATTCAGTCTTTATTAAAACATAAAAAGTTTTCTGCTCTCTAGTCTCCATCTTTGCTACTACTAATTCTTTCTAACGGCAAACAGAGGAAACAATGCATGTGCATGCGTGCCTACAAAACTGTTTGAGTTGATCTTTCATTTGATAATATTTATAATTGTACTAGATACTACGAAGTTTCAAATCCCTAATATTCATTTTGAAACACCCTGCATTGTTTCAAATTGTGCCATCCTATATTCATGTCTTGTACGTATATATTAAGACGTATATTTATATAATTAATGCTACTGATATATCAAAATTCATTTTACACACTGCATCAAGATATTACCTTTCTATTATAGTACGAAACAAGTTAATCATTTACTCTCCTTAAAAATCGTACATATAGATTTCACGAGATGGATCTTCAGTTATGCATTATTTATATTCCGTTGCTATGACAACAAACTCACATCGTCGAATCACTATTATAACAAAATATAATCGCATAACAACAGAAAAAGAAATTACATCTATTTTTCTTTTCATATTCTTCCTTTCTTGAGCAGCTTGTGCATAATTTAAAAGTACATTTTGCCCATAAATACAAATAAAGATATAATAAAGATGTTAAAATCCAAGTATCGTTGTAATATCAGGGCTGGCCCTAGGGAATTTGCCGCCCAGTGCAATATCATCATTTTCGGCCTTCCCCTTTCTCCAGAAAGAACAAATCTTAAAACTCACGATTTTAAGTATGCTATTCCAGCATGAACAACGAAGGGGAGGAAGAAAAATGCACTCGCACTCAGAAAGGCTTAAATACTACAAATACAACCTCGTTGTGTCTGTTTTTTCTTTAAATAATAATCTATTAGGTTAGTGAAGATAAAGCAAACACACCTAAAAATGGTAACCCTTTTTATAGAATTTAATATCGAGCTTCAATCTCAATATATCAATTTGCAATTTTAAAATGCAAGTAGCCCTTTTATCTTTATTTCTTGATTTTACTTCTACATCTGTTATTTTTTTTTTAAAAAAAAAACTTTTTTCCACCTTCAGTGATAAGGAACTTGTTTGTGACAAAGAAAAGACTAGTTATCATATCAGAACTGTGATAACTAACTAAATGGAAGAGGTGTTCAAGAATTGAGTTCTTGCATTTGACAAGTCAAGCCATTTATGCTGGGATTTATTTAACCATTTGCTTTAGCATTGTCCATGTGACCTTAAACTAATGCGACTTAAACATAAATTTATGAATGTAGTATTCAAATAGAAGGTCGGCTTAGTAAGTGTAACTATCATCATTATGGAGTCTGTTTCCAACAAGAAATATTTAATTTAAATAATATACTTATGACAGATTTATGTTGCATTTTACGGTAATTATACCTGCATAAAAATATTTCATACTTAAATAGACGTAAGATGTGTTACAAATGACTATTTGAAAAAAAACGAAATTTAGAAAAAAACGAGAGGCAGTTTTTTTCTTAAAAAAAACGTACATTTCTGAAAAAATACGAATGTTTTTTTTATTTACAACACTAGTAATACCAAATTAACAGGCACCAAAGGTAACAAGTCAAAGTATTTGACCATATATATATATATATATATATATATATATATATATATATATATATATATATATATATATATATATATATACTGCCATTTAATGTGCTATATAAACCTAGCATTTTAATATATAGATAAATAAAATAAGTAAATAAATAAATAAGGGATTCAAGATTTGCTGGAGGAGAACACTGTTCCATCACAGACTAAAGTGAAAAGTTAATAAGACGTAGCAAATAAGTCAAACGGAAAACGAGTCATTTTGGACATGGTAATAAAGAAACCGTATGTTTGGTATAGATAGAAAAAGTGGACGATATATAGTTTATAATCTAAAATGTCTGCTTCCTCTCACATGCGTATCATCTTCAAAATATATAGCATTGCCCAAATAATGTAACACGCCAGCTTCTTATCTATGTTGCATTTATTCTCAAGTTGCAGGGATACTCCTAGATGAACCACGACCGTACAACTTCTACCAAATTATATAACTTCACATTATAATATAGGGTGGGGAATAGGTCATTTAATAAAAATATAAATAAAATTCATTTAATAAGACCATGAAATTGTTACAAGTTGTATTATAACCTTAAGTTAGATTACCAAAATCAAGTTTTCAAAGTGTGCTTCATCGCTTCCAATGCATAAATTACATACTTTTAAAAAGCACAGAGAACATACTACATCACTAATGTTGCTGGATGATGATTTAATCAAATTCAGACGTAGATTGTTTTAAATACTCTAGATCAGTATTTTTCTTAAGGAAAAAAAGTAGTACTTCATATTTTCTTTCCTGTACTAATAACTCAACCACATTTTGGTAATGTGATTTAATCAGTATTTTTGAACCACGAACACACATTTTTATCTTCTAATAATTTTCCATTCACTATAATTTACTTCAGGTTTAAATCATTTATAAAATCACTTATTAACAACGTATTATTAATGAATCATGTAGTGTCACTAACTATACTATAAGGTATTGTTTACGTTGGCTACTAGTACTCTAGTTAATTGAGAATTTCGGTAACTGCTAGTGTCTGGCGATTTATAGCTGTATTTTACTTCCGTATATATTGTTGGACGTTTACTAATCTCGTATGTCAATAACTCTCTCTATCTTCTCCAGATGTTCTCCTCCTACAGTCTACATACAGTATACGTTAAGCCTGATTTGTGCACGATCACTAACCCTACGTCTGCCCATATATAATATTGATCAAGTACCACCACCAAACGGCAAAAGTGCACTTTGAGCAGAGCATTCATACTGCATCTATTGAGCTGTAATCGAATAAGTACTCAACCTAACCTAAATAACAGTGATTTATTTCTCCAATGCCACATCCTGTGACAAAATCACTTGTTCTGCTCAAAGTGCACTCTTACCTTGACAAAACTGGACGACTATACCGAAAGAAAAAAATACAACCAGCTAACAAAGAAACAGAAATCAAATTTACTCTTCAAAGGTTGCCTACCAACCTCCAGTTGAAACTAAATGGTAACAAGAATACATATAAATAATACTTCGTCATCAAATTTTGAGGATTTTTGTACGTGATTTAACTTCAGTTATACTTCTACTAACAGTATGAGTACCGCTTATTTTCTAATCTACGCACAGATGAATTATTCCGGTCCATTTTAAGCATTCTTAATTAGCTTGAGTTTGTTTATTTAAACGAAAATATTATTTTGCTATAGTATGGAATGAAAAATTACAGCTGAATATATTTTGTTAAAAGGAATACACTTTGTTGAAGTAAAGAAAAATCCTATGAGGTTTCTTCAGCATGTAAACTTCGTTTTTCATATTTCTTACATATTTCTTACAGGTTACCATGAGGCCAATATGTGAAACCAGCGGAGGACCCAAACATTCAACAGATTGCCGCACTCCACGTCGCTGTGGTCTGTATTAAGTACCGCTGACTAAAACGCACCAGTTTGGTTTCCCGCAATGTGACCGCTGTCTAGCGTCTCTCCCTTTACTAGCTTCTGGTGCAACATAGTTTTTCCTAATCCCGTTCTATTCAAGCCCTGCATCTCTAGCATTATTAATCAACTTGTGTCGTAAACATATCCCATAAGACAAGAAAGAGGAACCTAATTAACATCATATTTCACATAGAACTCAACATATTTGGAGAAAACATTTGCTCTTCGGTAATAGAATCACAAGGAAGAGAAAAGCAAACTTGTAAACAGAACTTTCTTCGATTTTCATGAGAATATCATACGAATATCGATTTCCATGCGATATGTAGTGACATACGTTTAAGCACAATTAACTTACCTTTTCCGGAAACATTCTACCAAACAATCTTCCGGAGGTTCCCACGAACAAAGATCACCAGTAACCACACCGAACAAACATCCTAAGTAAACTGCTGATCCTGCAAATACAAGAAAAACTGACCTTAATACTTGTAAAAATACCTAATTACTTTTTATGTACACCTAAATTTAATAATAGGTTGGTAGAAAATGACACAGGTTTCCGAAATTTTATGTAGTTTCAAATGGAAATTTCCTTATGTTAAACTTTCTTAATCACAAACATGAACCATTCGATTATATACGTTACGTCCAGTAAGATACAAGCGCATTTATTTAGATACCTAAAAAAATCGGGAGTTCTGTAAGTAACAAATATGTGGACAGGCATTATCATGGAAACGAATTAAACTCCTTCAATTGGCCAATAATAGAAGCAGTCGTTATAACACTTTCTATATTATGCTATAATGGACTTAGCAGGACTCAGGGAAATTTGTTGTACGAGATCCACCTTCTCTCATGTGGCGAGGTCATCGAAGAACAGTTAACTTATGTTACTCAAAAGGAATGCAGAATAGATCACATAAACCGTTGGTTCTTCGCTCAATTCAAATTATAAAAGGAAAATATACCAATCTATGCGCCACGATATCCTGGAATGTTAGCCACTCTTGCTCAAGCGACTTGTAGCGTTAGTTGTAGAAAAACAAGAGACACAGTGTTAATTTCTTAGAATTAGAACTCGGATTTCTATTACTTAAAATGTTTGAAAATATGCATGTACGTATTTGTGCCCTAAAAGTAGTAAAATATAACCTGAAATATAACCTAAAAACATTTTAATCTATACTATAATATCCCAAAATAAATTATAAAATGATTCTATTGCTAAAACCACAAAACTTCAAAGTACTTCGGCATCAGATTTTAGCATCATGAGATTATTTAGTGGTGTCAAGTTTTATGAGAAAAATCCATTCAAATAAAGTCAAATATTCCTGATATTTCTAAAATATACGCCCACTTAAATTCAAAAGTCTAACCATAAATATCAGTAATGATTTCGAGAGAGGTGGCCTGAGCGCGATTTCTATGAGGTTCATTTTCGTTGTGGATTAAAAGTATTTTAATAGTACCACTTTCATCTCCTGTGTATTTAAAGTTTTCTCGGATATATCTATATGCAAGAAAGGAACTGGACACAAGCATCTTTGCAGCAGAGAGAGAGAGAAAGGCTTAGATGGCAATTTCTCTTTTCCAAGTGGTTGATGCCACGACAAATCAGCTACTTTGACACATATTCTACAGTATTCCTTCAAACTTTGTTACACAAGGCCCAAATTTCTAAGAAAGAAGTTCCAAGTAACCTCGTTGTCAATACTGGCAAACATATTTCTGAGTAACAAGTAAAACTAACCTAAAATATTACCAAAAATATACTTTCATATCACTTCGGACATGAAATCTTTCAGTTTAACGTCCCACGATTATGCTAAGGTCAACGGATGATTAAGGCAAGTGAATGATCAAAATGAAATAATTGGTAGAATTAGAATGTGGGAGGAAACGGGAGTATCCCGAGAAAACCTAGGGACACAATGTTGTTGATCACAAATTAACTTGGCCGCAGATCGAATCATGGACCCCACGCGCCAGAAGTAAGCGTTCTACTAGTGAGCCACCCTGCCTCCCTTCATGTCACTTCGGGTTCAAATATGACCCAAAGCAAAAATATGGTTGAAAATTATATATTTTCGTCTCCACAGTATTCAGAAATTGGTGTATATGTAATCAGACACGTAGGAAGATGCGAAGATAAAAAAAAAAAAAATATGACATGCCATAAAAATCCAAGCCTTAATAATAATAAATGACAAAAGTCTCCGAGCATCACGCTAATCCAAATAGTAAACAATCACGCGAGTAGATGTCACTACATGGCTATCATTTACCTACCTGA
Organism: Thermobia domestica; assembly: GCF_964235325.1. Lineage (NCBI taxonomy): Eukaryota > Metazoa > Arthropoda > Insecta > Zygentoma > Lepismatidae > Thermobia > Thermobia domestica. The sequence goes on from NC_137468.1 coordinate 99,527,426, forward strand.
CGCTAATAGGTGTCGCTAATTTTGACGTTGTTGTGTATAACGAAATCCTTGAAATTGCATAAAAATGTGATATGAAATCTGGGGTGGTTGGTGAGTAAACTTTAAAAAAAAGAATAAATGTAAACAACTAGAGCTTTTAATTAAGTAGGATGTTAAGCTACAATGTACACTGAGCTGAAGGTTTGGGCTGTTAAGCACGAATTGAAACGAGACTATAAATAAGATTGTTTCGTCTCGTTTCGATTCTAGAATGATTCCTTCTCGACTCCTTTCGTGTCAATTCTCGGCAAGCTTCTTCTCGCCTTGTTTCAGAAATTTCTCGTATCGTATCATCCGTTAAATGTAGTTATAGATAGTAGATCCCAACTATCTTGTGTAATGAGGCGAAAGGAGACGCTGAAAAACAAAATAACAAAAAAAAAAAAAAAAAAAAAAAAAGATACGCCTGAGTTCTGTAATTACTCAACTTCTTGCCCCATCCATACTATTAAATACACTCTTTTTATATCAAATCTCGCTATTAATAACATTTCCTGATCTCTTAGTACCAACAAATACTTTATAAATATTTGTTATGTATTGTACACTGTTTAAAAATATTATATAAAAATAAAGTAAGAATAAAAATATTGTATATATTTTAAGTTACATTTAATAATCCCTAACTTAACTGCAGGAAATGAAATAGTGCAAAGCAAGGTTTTCAATATTTTCACTTGCTTACTACCCAGCAGCGGTTCGCGTGCCAGATTGAAAAAAAAAAAAAAAAAACATTATATACACTGTACATATACATATACACAACTTTGAGATAAATAAAATATTAACGTTAATAAATGATTCATAAATATGAACAAGTAGGTCTAAACGAGTAAAAACTCTCAGTTCTTATTTTTTGTAAATGTCCTTGATACAAATGTTTTTCCTTGGAACAGTCGCGTTTTTATGAGAGCGTTACAAGTCAAGTAGATAGTTTTAAAATATTCTTTATTTTATCACGAAATTTCTCTCTCCCCCTCTTTCTTCTGAATGGGTCGGAGAATGCGATGGCCGGATAGTTGCGAACAGGATAATGTACTTAGCTTTCGAAAATAGTGCAAGCAGAACTATTTGTAGACTAATTTAGAAATAAGGTCAGTAGCAGCCAGTATCTAAATCCAATACGACACGCGGAGCTCAAATTATGTGACCATTTTCCTGAGACTTTCAACTATAAAATATTCTGATGGAATTTTTCCTCGCAAGATGTCCCCATGTCCTATTTGGTTGGCGTAGCACAAAGTTAATGTATGAATTCTGGTATTTTTACTTTGACACATACTAGTGGTCATAAAATAAGTTGGTTGTTATACCTTGTTAATATCATTCGAAAGTTTATTTCCAGCACTGTATATACATCACAGAAAATATATCAACGCATTCGTCTATTTTTATGCTTAAAAGGAAAGGGAACCAAAACACGATTTTTGCAAAATCTACTTAAGCGTAATTAAAATTCGATCGCAGAGAGGTCCAAACAATTCAATACGCTAATGAAACTCAAGGTCAAATTAAAGCATCGTGACTGAAGAAAAAATGAAAGATTGGTTCTGAAAATCCTGCCATGGTGACTTACACTTGGAGGACAAGAAAGATCACTAACTTCATAGGTTGCGGAAGACAAAGAATTCAAGCTCCGAAGCAGATCTGCGGAAAATGACACGAGGGGTTGCAGATAATCTAAGCATTATATGGCATTTGGAGAAAACAGTAAATGTGGGAAGCCGGATAAACTGACCAACAACCAAAGAAACCAACGCTTTGAATCTGCTAGAGCTCCTCCGTGGCTAAGCGGTTAGCGTACGCGCCTTTGGCGTGGGAGGCCCGGGTTCAGTTCCCGGTGGGAGCTCATGTGGTTCGGATTCCACGTTAATCAGTAGGTCCACGTCTCATATAGCCTCGCTGCTGAAAAGGGACGTTAAAAACTCAAAATCAACTCAACTTTGAATCTGCTCTATCTATTTTCCGAACATATATACACAGGAAACAAAAACTAAATCTTGTACGACAACGGACATATTTAATGTTTAGATGGGTAACATAACCCATGACCAGTCGATCTTAATGTAAAGATATCGTAGTTTCAAATATGAAAAACGAGAGGATTTTGAACAAATTATTTTTATGATATATTTTCCACAATCTTAGATACAATACTATAAAGGAAACCAAGAAAGTTCTATCGCTTTTCGTGAAGGTGTGTGTTCAATTGGCTCTCACACCGTGAGTTGAATGCGAATGGGGATAAAGTGGAAGTCAGTAGTAGGTGTGGGCATTTCCAACATACTATCTGCTTGTGGCTGTTCAGTTACGCCGTGAATTTGCGTAAGGACAGAGTGAACATGGGACCTCCACAGAGCGTCATAAGGGCGTGTATGCTGTACGAGTTCAAACTGGGGTCAAACGCTGCTGCAGCGGGGCGGAAGATATGCCAGGTCTTTGGGGAGGGTGTAGTGACTAATCGGACAGTGCAGCGGTGGTTTAACAAGTTTAAGAACAGTGACGAAACACTCGAAGACGCACCAGTACGGGAAGACCAACACATGTACAAAATGAAGATCTTCAGGCAGCAATTGAGGCGAACAGTGGCCAGACATGTGAGAAACTGGTACTACAATTCAGTGTGAGTGTGTACAGAAACCATTCGTTAGCACCTCCATCAACTTGGGAAACACTACAAGGTCCCACACGATTTGAATCCGAGCCAGAAGGCAATGTGAGCAGACACCTGTGTTTCATTGTTGTCTTGTCTGAGGAAGGAGCCATTTCTGGACAGGATGTTGACATGTGATGAGAAATGGGCCCTGTACGAAGCTCCACGGTGCCGTCATCATCCCATGAACCGGTTACAAAACAACCGAAACCAGCATTGCACCAGAGGAAGATCCTCCTGTGTGTTTGGTGAACTGCTCGAGGCACAGTAGATCGGGAACTGCTACCAGCTGGTCAGGATATCAATGCAACTTTGTGCTGTCAGCAGTTGAGCCGTGTTCAAAAAAAAAACTCAAAACTCTGGAGGAAGCACTTCTGAATCGCAAAGAGTCTTCCTGTTACAGAACGACGCTAAGCCCCACGTTGCTAGAATAGCCTGGGACACATTCTACACTTGGAGGATGGAAAACACTATTACATCCGCCATATTCCCCGGACATTGCCCCGTCCGATTATCACCTGTTCCATTTCTTGAACAATCATCTTAGAGGACGCCAGTTTAAATCCCTAGTAGAGGTTGAAAATGCACTTGATAGTGTCTTTGCTTCACTTCTCACCAAGTTCTACCGCGATGGAATCTATGGTCTTCCAGAACGTTGGCAAAAGGTTGTCGATACTGATGGGGACTATTTTTTATTTTCCAGATACGTCTTAGGTGATATATCGATGTTCTAAGTTGGTGGATGTAAAAGCGATGGAACTTTCTTGGTTACCTTTAGATCATAGTAATCTGGATATGTTATGCGTTTCAAGTTACACAAATGTACAAAGTATTTATATCAATTTTAAAATGTTACTTTTCAAGTTACTTCTCTCGTTTGTTCAGTGAACATATAAAATAATTCTATAATTATTTTTGAACTTGCATTTACAATTCAGATGTAGTTACAACCAATCTTTCGAAAATCTTCTTCGACCTAGGCGGCAGTTCTGAGAACTATGCGTCGTTATAATGGAAACATAATCAGATACATTGACCTACATGTTTGGCCAAAATTAGCAAGATTCCATACCTTGTATCCGGTAGTTTTCAAGCCCTGGAACGAGGCTAGTGCGCCTCATTTTTACGCCCCTCAGTTAATCCCAAGATTATGATAAAAATATGTAATTTATTAAATTGTAATGACGCGATTTTCTAGTGAGTTTGGTTCATTGCAATGAATACAGTCATCAGTGCTATTCGATTATTTAGTTGATAGCTTAGCCTATTTCTGAACATCTTTCGTTTATGCATTGTGTCAAATTCAAAACCAAGTGGTACCAAACGAAAAATCGTCGATGAAGCAGATCCTAAGATGCAAAGGACCTGTAGTGTTTTTATGTTGAAGTGAAAAGTAAAACTACGCTTAGTGCAAATCCACCATCAATATAACTAAGTTATATAACGTTAACCGTCACTATCAACAACACAAAGGAAAAAACAAGCCGTATGAGGAAAGACAAATTGAAGAAATTGAAAATGAAACCGCGGTCCATACAAACTGTAACAGTCAAACACTCAAAATCTTTCACAGATGGCGGCTTCATGAAAAAATAATTAGTACTGAATGTGTAAGGGTATTTCAAGGCATTTCACTGTCTTGTAACACGGTCACTGAAAGCGTAACTGAATTGGTGTTCGAACTGAGTCATCAAATGAAAATAAAACCGTTACGCTTTATTGCGTATTTCCTTACATGTGATAACAATAAAGATATCAGTGGCGTAGCAGAATTAGACATGTTTCTTTGAGTATGTGTTGCGGAACTCCATGCACCTGAAGAACTACTGGACATTGCACCGTTATATGACACTGGGACTGGAGACAACATATTCAGCACTGTCGGTGATTTCTGGAAAACTATTATTTACCTCTGTCCAGTTATTCTGTGTAGCTACAGTCAAAGCCCTTTCAATGTCTAAAAAAAAATAAAACTTCATTGCATACCTACACATGGTCCACGTCCATTACATTATATACCAAAAGATGTCCTTCTCAAAAGTGCTTAATATAGAAAATGTTAGGAAATAAGTGGAAATAAAATCAACTTCATAAGTTTCCAATGTTTAAACCAACGACAATTACTATTTTCTTAGAAGATTTAGAAAGCATATGTTCTGGACTTCCGTATTACACATTACTCCGCTGGCTACCTGCTTCCCGGTTCTCGAAAAGTTCTGGAACTTGAGAGACGAATCTCGCCACTTTTTGAAAGTCAAAGAACAAAACACCAGACGGTTTACTGATGAATCATTTGTTGTTATGAGATCTTTCTTTTACGGTTCTTATTGTGATTTTTTCTTTTTTTTAAAAATAAAAATAAGGTTTGCATTTGAATGTGCAAGATAAAAACAATCATTATTAACTGAAACTGCACAATGAGAAATAGTAAAAAATGAAGACTTCAGACACTTCCTAACTACGGTAATGATAAAACCAGTTCAAGAGAGCTTGTTTTGAATAAAAACAGAAGGTAGAAGCTTCAGCGTTTGAAGACTGAATTCGAAGAAAGGTCCCATGATATCAAAACAACTAGAGATGAGATCTCCTTGTTTTCCGTCACGTTTTCAACCAATGTTAAGAAACACCCAGCTCATTTACAAATAATATTAATAGAAATTCAGTGCGACTCAGTTCTAAAGCAAAAAAAAAAAAAAAAATCAGTGAAGTGAATATTCTCAAATTTTACAAATACCTGTCTACCCACAATTTTGAATCGTCTATGTTCGATAATATGTATCAGTGTGAATGCCTTTCCAGCGAAATCCAGATTAACAGTCATTTGACCTCTATTGATAATAGTCTGTGCGAGCAGCGACATCCGAAAGCTGGTCGTAAAAAAAAAAAAAAAAAAAAAAAAATCTAGATGTCGTGAAAGAAACAATAGGTATACATCTATTACTATGTTACTTCTATGTTACTATTTTTATGTTACTTCTAATTTTTAAAGAACTACAGTATTTAGTAACGTTTTAAATACAATGGAAGTGGCCTTTCTTATTGCAGCCAGGGATAAAAGTGGATCTGAAACGGTAGGGGAACGGTAGGCAGCGGCTTGTTGTTACGCCGTTCCTTCTGCCTATCTTTGAGCACCTGAAGTGGGCCAAATAGTTAACGTAGTACAATAATATGGGCTGCAAGCAGGGGTAAAAGTGAGGGGGAACGCGGGGGGAAGCCGTCCCCCTACCTCGAAAAAAATATGTAGGGTATACCCCAGTTTCTATAAAGATTACAATGGGCAGTTTGATATGCCTAGCGTGTACGGATTATTACAGAAAACAAGGTTAACGTTATATTAATGTCTCTATTGTTGAGCGTTTCCCAGTGATGAAATTGTGTCTAACGGATTATAAATGATTTCCTCTTAACATGATCTGAATGTGCACTTCATATAAACATGCTGAGTAAATGAAGACAAAAAATATAGATTCACAGAAAATACAAAACCATTCAGACATTGGTTGATGAAAAGTGTGAAGAAAACTCATTTACCAAATTGATATTGGCGCTAAATTTTCTTCTTAGTCCTTTAAGAACTGAAAAAATAGGAAGAAAACGTGATACATATATAGAGAAAACAAGGAGATGTTATAAGGAGAGTACGAAGGAAAGAAAGAAAAAACCCGTGACACAGAAGATGAATTTGGCGAAGTGGATGAAGGACATAATTGAGAACAGTAGGACCTCCGGTTGGGATGAAAACGAACCGGATCATATGACTCCGCCCCATCACAAACAAGATATCAGTTGTCTTTTTCTATACTTTCTCCCCCGCTCTGCTTTACGTTGTTTTTATTCTTTAGTACGATTTTTTTAATACAACAGTCTGTCTCCTTAGTAAAGGGCAAGCGAAAGAGAGAGAGAGAGAAAGAAAGCTAGTGTATAAATCACAGTCCATCAGGGCGAGCAGGAGAGGACAAACAGAGCCACTATGACAAGAATCAATTAATCATTCGCCATCATCGTCGGATCACGTGATCATTCCAAAAGAAAAATTAAAAACAGAGAGATAGATAGAGAGGATAGTAAAAAGAACGATAAGGATATAAATATAGAAAATCAGAAGAGCGAGGGTAGTTTTTATTAGACGTGTCCAATGAAACCAAAATATTTCTGAATTAAAATTACGATTTTGGGAATGAAAACCAGAAGAATTTCATAATGATCAAAGAGAATGTGAAGAGTACGGTATTTGAAACGTGTATATTGTTAGAAGTAGCCATTATAAATGTTCATATTACTTTTGTGGAGTTTCATACATAAAGATAAGTGAAAACGGTTAGAAAATCTCGTTTCGTGAATTGAAACTGTAATTAATCAACTTAATCATTTAGACTATGTTTGGCTACAGTATGAGTTTGATCTCTGACGTTGGATCCACGATGTTATACATCCAGTATATAAAGCTGAATGCACATACATGTTTGTCCGCTATACAAATCCACACCATTGAAACATATAAAGTGAATTGTGGAACTTGGTTAATACCTACTGCAGTTTCTATTGATCACTTTCAATTAAAATGCCTCTCCTGAAAGAATTCAAAGTTTATTCTAAAACTAAAACATCTCAAGAATCCCTCAATTTCGGGAGTTGATAATTGATATAGAAACGCCTCGTTAAAAATTTTAAAATATTACTAGCTGAACCTGCGCATTCTACACAGCGCATCATTCGCTTACGAGCATGAATCTCCTTGTCATTCCACACAACATATGTACGTGTCCCTTTACAGACACAAGTGAAAGACGTTTTGATAAAAAAAAAAAAAAAAAATCGGCAAGGGGTACCATAAAGGGGAGATATTTTCGATTATGTTTTCAATATCTCGCACCGTTTGCAAGATTTGAGCCTATTTCCGGTTTAAGTTTTTAATTCATGTATGATCAGTATTTTCTTTCTTTCTGCATGCAGTATGTAATAAGCAAATACATTACACACACAATTAATTATAAGGTCAGTGATATATGGGGTTCATTGGGCAGAACACTCCAAAGAATAAAGATTCAACTTAGACTAGAGAAATGGTTTGGCCAAGAAATATACGCCTGAGAGGTATGCAACCCCCGTATACAATTATGTGGTATTGAAATGTATAATGCGTAGCATTTGATGCTTTAGTTTTCTTCTAATTTCAACACTTCCAGTGTACCCGTAAAAATGTAATAAAGAAATAATGGCCATGTTTTTTAAATATTCAATTAGATCTGGGCAATCTACATAAAATTTGTAATCGATCAGTGAAAACATCATCTTGCTAGAGCCTGTAGTTTCCGAGATTTCATTGTCGAAAGGATTGGCCACAAACATATGACAAACTATATGATAAACTATATGACAAAGTTAAAAAAGATAAACTATATGACAAACGGGCTTATTTAAATAATTTATTTAAAATACAAATACTTTAAAATATTTGTCTTTATTAAACGTGAAATCACAAATAACAGTAAATCAAAGGTTTGAAGTCTAAAGTTATAGGTTGGAGCTCAGGCGCTTTTGTTGGTATTGTAGCATTTTAATAGATAGATTAGCATTTAACAAAAGGGGGGCACCATGGGTCAGTGGTACATCGCTTACTTCTGGTGCGCGGAGCCCCTGGTTTGATTGTTGGTGAAGTAAATTTATGATGGGCTGGACAACATATGTCCGTGGGTTTTCTCGGGGGTATTCCTATTTCATACATTTTCTCATCCACTATTTTTTTCACCATCATTTACTTTCCTTAATCATAATAGACTTAAGGGCAATCGTGGGACGTTAAAATGTCCAATGATCAAACATATAACAATCGATAAATCTCACTGAGTAGAATAAAATGATATGCGTCAGTGTAAATCTCATGCGTAGTTTTCGAGAAAATTAAGAAAATATTTTGTAAACCTAAAAATTGATGCTCAACGAAAAGACGCCACATATTGAAGTAATGCTGATACTGAAGTGGATCTTTGTGAAACTGTTCATTATGACACTAACAAGATGACAATGCATACAAGGGCGCCGATCCTGGGATGGCCGGGGGGCGTGGCCCCAATGCTCATGTAGGTCCTATGTATTTTAATATGTATTTTTTGTTGTTATAAGTATTGTCATATGTATTTTTTATTAATATAAAATATTTGGCATAATTTGAATTCAATTTGTCTTAAAATCCTGTCCAAAGAAAAGAAACATATCAGTCAATATATGTCAATAGATCACAATAGAGATTTACAAAATGAAGTGCTTAATGGTAAATTCTGGCGTGTAGTTTTCAGTAGAACTGAAAGAAAAAACGAACCTTTAGGTGCGAAAATATATGGCATTTGCTGTCAATAATAAATTATAGTTCTGTGGGAACTGATTGTTTATAGATTTATGCATCACATCTGCACAAAAAGGAAACACTTTTAACTATCAGATCGCGTAGTTCTTCTAACAGTAACACGAGTGCCGGATTTACGTATAAGCTAAACAAGCTATAGCTTAGGACCCCATTCGTTTGGAGGCCCAAAAAATTAAAGAAAAACTGATAAAACTCACATACAGCAATGGTGTTTTGTATTATTATTTACTAAGCTTTTACGAAGGAAGTAATAAGGCTCTATTTCTCAGCCCCATTTGTAATGAGGTTCCTGTTATCCCGCCCCGCTTATAATGGAGCTTCTGTTTCCCAACCCTGCATGTAATGAGCCCTTCTTTCCATTTAGATATCCATTAGGTCCATAAATTAGCATACAGCATAAATTCAAACCCAAAAAACGGTGACATTTTGTCGCTGAAAAAGAAAGTTTGACGTATAAAGGGCTCCTTCCAATAGCTTAGGGCCCCATCAAACCCAAATCCTGCACTCAGTGACACATACTCTTAACAGCTACTAATATGTTATTTACAATTGTAACAAAGCTTTTGAAAAACCTTCTAGTCAAGTTCTCTCAATTTCTGATGAGTCGCTAAAGATGTATGCAATCTGGTGCTATCAACGTAGTATGCAACATCATGTTAACACTCTGTTAACCAAGTGCACTCGTGCCCATTATTGTGTAATATAGCCAGCCATTTATTCTGATCAAAATATGTCATCACCTTTTCACTACTTGTGACACTATTTGACTTATGCGTAATACACTCATAATACAGTAATAATTATGAGCAGGAATACTGGCCGCCATCTTGAATTTCTCCCTAATGACTGAAGTGACAGTATTAAGTGTTTCCACCATTTTCAGCACACTCTTGTTGTACAGAAACAGTTCTCAGAAATTATGTTGCAATTTGTTCACGGTATCTTGACATTTTTACCCAACTATATTCCAAAAAATATTAGTTACATGTACATTATTCATTTTATTTTATTTACATCACAACCTCAAATGTGTTTTGGATTTAATATTTATAGATCGATGAAGACTTGCTCATATTTTCTTATTTTTAGAATGTTTTGAAATGAGTAATGTTTTCATTGAATACCATAAACTATTCATTTTTGTCACTCGAAATCACAACTATCTTAAGAGGTGGATTCCGTAATGTAAAGTCGATTGATATCATCAATCTATATATGTACTTTAAAAGAGTGGATCTACAGAGGGGTACACAAAATCACCCTAGATTTTTGTCTCACCATGCTAGATCAAAGAAAAGTAACAGCAATGGTGTCAAAACTACCTTAATCAATGTCTCTTCCAATGCAAGATCCATTTATATCATTTACGGTAATTTTCAATCTAAAACAACATGGAAGATCAAAATTCTACGGAGATTTTTGACTACTTCGGCTAATCAAAGGAACATAACCACAACCGGATCTCAACAATATACATCTTTAGCAAAGTGCAGTCGGTTGATATCACCTAAGTTAATTTTTATCTTGTAATTTTTGAACAGTATGGAATTAAAAAATCACAATAGATTTCTCACTCCCCAGCCTGGTTCAAAGAAAAATAAAGACCATGGAGTTGCAACTATCCTAAGGCTTCTCTTTGACAATATGAGCAGTTTAATGTTAAATAAATCTGCAACCTATGTATCTTGAAATAATAAAGGGGTTGAAAACCCTGGTGAAACAATGGGGATAAGAATTCTCCGTAGAATTGTAACCGGAGGTCAAAAATGTCCGGAGGGCTGCAATGGCTCAGTGGTAGAGTGTTCACCTCTGGGGCTTAGGGTCCCGGGTTCGATCCCAGCTCCCGCCAAGTGAACTTTGTGGTGGACAAACACCGTGCGCGTGGGTTTCCTCGGGGTTCTCCCGTTTCCTCCCATTTTCTTCATTCCACCATTTCATTCATTTCTCATCATCACCGTCTCCTTTAGTCTAGCCGGTATGACCGTGGGAGTAAAACTCAAAGATTTCATTTCAAAAATATCCGGTGATTTTACACCGCCAATATGTTGTTCACAATTAAGCTTTCTCCGTGACACTGGTCTTGCTTGACTTTTTCCTGAATATAATTCACTTTATTTGTGGTCGGTTGCCCACAGCGAGGAGCATCTATAGGACATCCAGAACGAAAGCAACTGAACTATTTTTGAAATAGTACTTTTGATAGCATGTCTTTCTCATAAAGAGTACAAATTTCTTCATGAACCTCGCACTGTTTGCGCCTTTATTGAAACAAAACTGTAGAATGTAGCTCAGTTTTGCGGAAAGTTCACTCTCTTCACAGTGCAGTACCTTACGTTTGATTATATGAATTCTACAGGATGTTTCAAAACAACTCCGACAACGTTTGGAAGGTGATTCCTGACACCAAGATAAGACAAAAAGTGTGGACAAACCTGAGTGTACAAGTGCTTCATTTCGGTGTTACAGACTGCCGAAAACATGAAAAAATGAACTTTGAAGGTCCATAGCACCAAAACTATTGAACGTATCGTAGTCGAGTCAAGGCTTCACTTAGGAACTAGTATGTGCCCTATCCAAACATCCATGTTTCAGAATCCTGCGGTACTTCAACATTTTTATAGAGGTACTTGGTGAGTAATTCAAATTATATGCCCGTAACCAAACTCCCTCTATAAAAATTATTACGTGAGTACCTTAGGATTCTGAGACATGTATTTGGGATAAGATACATATTCGTTCCTAAGTGAAGTCTTGACCCGACTACGGTACGTCACATAGTTTTCGATCTTTGGACCTTTAAATTTCATTTTATCATGTTTTCGGCAGCCTATAACTTCTAAAGTAAGCATTTGCGCATCCAGGCTGGTCTATAGTTTTTGTCTTATCTTGGTGTCAAGAATCACTTCCCAAACGTTGTCGGTGTTGTTTCGAAACACCCTATATAAGTTTTTAAACATCTACTAGCTCCACCTATCATCTATAAAATGACGTTAGCTCTGACCCGCTGCGACTCACATATCTTGAGCTTTGGGACACTAACGCCATCTCGTGCGCAAATCAATATTTTTTAAACGACGTGATATAAGCCTATTCTCCCTGTGCGAACAACGAATATTGCAGCTCGATAACAAAGAAAGTCTTGAAACACAGGTCCTGAAGGTGAACAACACCTGTTTATATAGAACAACTACATGTTATGTTATGGTATCATATATATATGTATATATTACATTATTGTTCAGTATTAATTTGGAATTGTTGAGTGAAACAAAGCAAACAGAAACGAGACATCGAATAATATAATTTCGAAATCTTGGAATCAAAGATTACCGTGAGATAATACATTTACACTTTTAGCAACTACACACGCTTCTGAATATTATAAATTAAAGTAGGGGTAAAGTGGATCTGAAAAGGTGGGGAGACAGTAGGTAGCGGCATGACGTCATGCCGTCCCCCTGCCTATCTTTGCCATTTGTAATTTTTTAGGAACTGGCGGGATGCCATACATATATTTGGAGGTGAGGGAACATCATCCCTGAATTAAAGTTTATGAATCACGTTAATTTATTGAGAAACACGCTACTCAAGTGTATATTGCCTATATTATATATATATTGCTACTGACTATACCTGTACACATTTTAATTTAATTTGTGTTATTTCATTTAAATAAATATTGTGGAAATGTCCCTTCATGATACCAGGGTAGTGTCAAGAAATGAACCTACTACGAAAAATTATTAGCCTAATGTTAGAAATGTTTTAAAAATAATTTTGACTTTACACCAGGAGTGTGGTTTTGGAGAGTAATTGGGAGAAATTACCCTCCTGAATTTGATATAACTTATGATCAATATGATAGTTAAATACAAGTGAAAACATGTGAAATTGTTTATGTTAGTGGAGAGTCTTCTCCCTCGCCCTCCTAAAAATAACCTGAAATGTCGCTTCTGATTTACCCAAAATCTTTATATAATACCTACTCTCGTTTTTAGATTTCCAAATTATGCTTTGCATAAGTGTCGGAATTCTTATACAGTAGAATGCCACTGTTCGTTTGCAAACGGTACGAGATATCGAAGCGGTTTCTTGCACTTAATTCAGTGTCCCAAGAATAGGTTCCATTTCGAATAGGTTCCTGGTTCAAATTCCACGTTAATCAGTAAGTCCGCGTCTCACATAGCCTCGCTGCTGAAAGAGACGCTAAAATCAAACCAAACCACCAGCAGACATCCCGCAGATATATCCCTTGTAAAATAACTGTAATCCACGATTGCTAATGTAATTTCATGGACACTGAAGTGATACATGAAAATCAAGGGGCCCTGAAAGCAACATCAAGTGACGCGAAAAGGATTACTAAAGATATTCCTCAAATTTAAACATCCCTTTCTCCCTAGATTAGGCAGAAAGGAAAATAGACCTGAAAATGTGTTACGAAGTGCAGGAAGATCGTTAGGCAGAAAGGGATGAGTCTTTTATACTAGAGCAAAACGGCTTGTAATTCTAACTTCGTACAAACAGATATACAGTTCGAGTTCTTTTATAAAACTTTAACACGTTGAATGTACTCTGCAGATATCTAAAATGAAAACAAAGTATTCTACTTTTTATCGAGGTTCATTAAGATGCCTAATCGCTTCGAAATTAAAATACCGCTAATTTTACAATAATTATGTGACATCATCTTTTAAATAGATAAAATATAATCGCGCTAAACAATATTATTTTGCATGAAGTACCATTATCACGAGTCACCTAGTAGCTTTCCGTTTGCTTCCATTTAGAAACACGAAAATAAATGCCGATTTTCTAAATGGCTGAAAATCGAAAGCAGATAAGAGAGTCGTGATAACGGTATCTCATGTAAAATAATATTGTCTAGCGAGCTCTTGTTCCACTTTTCGAATATATTTTATCTATTTGAAGATATCACATAATTGCTGTAAATTTCGCGGTATTTTAATTTTGCCGTGATGGGGACTTTTTCAAAGCTATCCGTTTTTTGTAGATCACTGTATTATAATTACATCCTCAATGAAATAAATATAATTTCTTCCCTTAGACCCAACACCTTAACTTCGTACGAAAGTCTGACAGCAGCTTAATGACATCCATTCTATGAGACATTTATTTTCGAAGCTTTCACATCTTTTTAATTCATTTTAGCTATATAAAAAAAACAATATCCCTGTACAAATTCATTTTTTCATATTCTTTTATTTCTTTTTCGGCAGTGTCCTCTTTCCTTCCTTCCTTCCTCTCTCTCTCTCTCTCTCCATGCACATTGAACTCTAAAAATGTCCTGCTCTGCCGTGTGGAACAAAAGGAAGAACGTAATAAAAGAGTCGCTGATAACTCTCATTTTGAAAGATGTAATCCGCTTTTCATTTTTTTTTTTTATCACAACTCTTCGTAAAAGAAAAAAAAGTCGACTAAATGGCAGAGACAAGAAAAAGGGTGAAAGATATTTCCATCCTTGATGGAAAATTGCTTACGATCTTTTTCCTTCCGAACCTATCTGCTTAATTAGAATTACCTGGATAAGAAGAAATCTCACTCTATACTATTCCCTAAAATTTTCTTCTGTGGCTCATTCCTTTCCCTCTTTTCGTTCGTCCTTCTTTTTTTCTTTCTTTTCATCCTAGTTTAATTTTCGATATGCTTTTGTCTTTGCCATACAGAGATATTGTCAGCGAGACTATACATGTGAGAGATCTTACCCTTACTGCCATCTATGATTGAGTTTGAGAGTTACAAATAGCTACTTCAAACTGTGTATCATTTAGCCGTGTATACTGCAAATGCAAAGAAAGAGGGTTTATATACGAAAATCATTTGAAATGTTCTGGGAATGCTGTACAGAAGAGACGCCCACCCACGGGGGTCCACCGGGTCCGAACTTCCCTCCCTAAAACTTCCTAACTCAACATACATTTGTACAGTTTTTTAATAAAATTATACTTGTTTAACAGGAAAGTGGTTGATGGAGCATGAACATTTGGTTTTATATTTCAACTGTACCACTTCAACTGTACTCTTTCTCTTACAAAAACAATCTAGTTCTTGTGTCAATTTTTCTGAAAATATACAGGGCAACCCAAAAGCATAAAAAGCATAATGGCAATTTAGACATATGGTTCGTACCTAGAACATGGTTGTGGTTGTCTAAGGGTCCACAATAAACTAATTATAAAAGCATAATTTTAGAAAATAAAGCATAAAGCATAATTTATAATATATATATAGTACAATTCTTGGAATATTCTATTAGAACAATTCCTAGAAAATTTTGTTTAACTGCAAGTTTAACATACTGTATTAATATTTTTTAAAACCAATATTTACAATGCAAAATCATTAAGAACATAAAAATGCAACAATGAAAAGCTTATTTTTATTTCTGTAAATTTTTCGGTGTAATCCTTTGACATGGAGAAAAGAGAAAGGAAAAGAAAAAAACTTTCCACTAACAATGAATAGTTCACAGGAACTCCGCACTGTACTGTTATGTGTACCTCTTGAACTTGGGCACTTTCTGTACTTTTTGGTGGCATTTTTACTTTCCCTTTCTGTATATATGCACCTCTAAGGCACATACAAGGTATAGAAAAAACTGACTTGAGTAAAGCATCTCTCTTTACAGTGTAATAAGTAGAAAATTCATTAAATATGAAAGAAACTGGTTCGATAAAATATTAATAAATAGACCAAGATATTTAGAATATTTAATGTATAGTAAATATTATACATTATACAAAATTAATGTAAAACAATGATTAAAATTAACAATAAAGCATAATTTGGAAAATAATAAAGCATAATTAAACCAAAAATAAAGCATAATGTGGGTTGCTCACTTATCAGGTACAGAATAATATCCGTTCAATACTATGTAGACGTAATGGTTTATAGTATTGATGGCCCTCTAAACTTGCACTCCCCAATAAAAATTTCTGGGTACGCACCTGGTACAGAACATTATTTTATTTCTTGAAATATATATATATATATATATATATATATATATATATATATATATATATATATATATATATATATATATATATATATATATATATATATATATTATACAATAATCTCCAATGGCACCAACCCCTGCCTCTCCCCTTTCCCTGCCGAACTAAAACAAAAGCCCTAGGTGAAATCGAGTGTCACAACTTGAAGGTGACCCTAAAGTTCGGGGAACCCCTAGACTGCGGGATTTATCGGATCGCTAGCGGCGCCGCTGACAGTCTCCTATGATATTAACATCTTATATATAAAAGAGAACGTACAAATCCTTTGTTCCCTCATCACGCTAATACGGCTGAACCAATTTCTTTCATTTTGGGGGGGTTATTAGGATTTGGACCCTAGATGGTTTTTATCATATCACTTTAATTTTCAATTACCAGTGTCTTGAGATAATTGACCATTCAAGTGTCCATAACGTACAAATCCTTTGTTAGTTCATCATAGGTAAAAATAAACGTATTTATATGCAACCCGCATGACCGTGTCACTCGGCGGGTTAACATAAATGACAGGCGATATAATGTTAACATTAGTGCAATCTACTATGGTTTTTATCATATCACTTGAAAGCGAAAAAGTAAAAATTATCTAAGTAACAAAGTTTATTGCGTTCCGGGGTGACCGCAGCGAAGCGGGGCGGGTTAACATAAATGACAGGCGATATAATGTTAACATTTACTGCAATCTTCTATGGTTTTTATCATATCACTTGAAAGCGAAAAAGTAAAAATTATCTAAGTAACAAAGTTTATTGCGTTCCGGGGTGACCGCAGCGAAGCGGGGTGAACGCTGCTAGTACTTAATACAACAATACTCTAAACTCTTCTTCCCATCGTGGAAACCAGGTTCCCCGAACCTACTAAATACTCCATTGATGTCCTAAGCTTTCATTTGAAGAAAATACACTTCGTTTGGACAAATTTCCAATACGAAATTTGTCCCATGTGGAGTCCCGCAGGGCAGCATCCTAGGACCTCTTCTGTTTTCCTTATACATCAACGATTTACCTGAACACATCACCCACTGTAAATACCACTTATATGCAGATGATATACAATGCTATTTAACCACTAATCCCCTAAATTTAACTACCGCAATTGATCACTTAAACAGTGACATTGAAAGTATCTGCACATGGGCACGTAACAATGGATTGCAAGTATACCCAACCAAATCAAAATTTATCATGCTTGGTTCTCGTAAACTATTCTCCACAATCAATATTGCAAGCATACCAAATGTTCTTATAAACAACGTAGCCATTCCTGTAGGCGGTAGCGTCAATAGCCTAGGACTCCAGATCGATAAATTCTTAAATTGGGCAGGTCATATTATTAGAGTATGCAAGAAAGCTTACGGCTCCCTGCATTCTCTTCAGCGTTTAAAAAACCTTCTTCCGGAATCCATTAAAGCGTTCCTGGTTCAACCATTGGTAATCTCTCATTGAGATTATTGTGATGCAGCATATGTTGACTTAACCGAAGATCTGGCAAAACGTTTACAGCGCATTCAGACTGCCTGCGTTCGCTTCATATTTAATAAAAAGAGCTTCGACCATATCTCCCATTGCTATCAGTAACTAGGATGGTGCAATCTAAGCACCCGCCGTCGCATTCATTCTCTAATACTTTTATATAAAATAATTAATTGTAAAAAACCTACTTATCTATCCTCTAAATTTAAATTTCTCGGCGATTCTTACCCACTAAATACCTGTTCTAAAGGAAATAGAACACTCGCCGTTCATATGCACAAATCCAATTTATTTTCCTAATCTTTCACACTATTTGCCACCAAAGCTTGGAATGACACCCCTGAAAGCATCAGAAACTCTGGTTCAGTGTTGACTTTTAAACGTCGGCTTAAAGAATATCTTTCTAATGAAGGTCTTCAGTAAACAAACAAAAAAAAAATTGTTACACACGAAACTACATGTGCATGTACGTATATATTATACACAATCACTTAGTATGTGCATCATTTTATATATACATAGTCAATCAAAGGATTGCATTTTATATGTTATATATAATCAAGATTGATTTCTTTGTTTCTCTCCCCTTGTATGGTTTAACATGTCTTCAGCATTGTCGCTTGTTGATTTTAGTGTTTATTTTATATGTAGTTTCATTTCCACTTTTCATGTTTTATTTTCTTTGTGTTGTTCTGTATGTCTGTAACTCTTTAACGTTGCCTAAGTGTGTATATCCCTTTTATTCTTGTTGTAAAAAAAATTAAAAAATAAAAACTCTATTATGAGATCCGATTGTAAAAGAAAAAATGTAAATGGTTGAGTGGAAGAAAATTTATGCCTTAACTCCGCCATTTTAAATAATAAATATATAAATAAATTTGTAGAAGTCAAATAACGTAGTTAATAAGTTTCGGAAGAGGTAAAAGTCTGATTGGATGAAATACGGTGATTAAGGTGAACTTGAGAGCAAATCATATACTAATTCATTGATTTGACCATTGTATTGACACTTCTATGGGTGTCAGAATAATTGTGATGCAACACAATTGGTATACCGTTTCTATTTTAATATTATTTCTTACATTAATTCAAAAGTTTTGCACAGTACTCAAGTTTTTTTTAGCAGATAAAACACAGCAAATAAAAAGGATACCTTCTGCATCCCGAAAACACTGACGCCATGAGCTTCCCGGCAGACTTCACACACATGCACACATACATGGCCTATTTTTCAGAGGTGGGGAATCACGATTTTTTTTCCCATAGTTTTGACGTTTCGTTTCTCGAGTGTACTAGTGCACACATGTTTCGGGATTAGGATTAGAATTTAGATTTCTGGGCTTTCGGCATCTAAGGCCATTTAGCCCTTCACGATTTGAGAGATGACGTCCCTCGGTGAGTACACAATCCGGGGAAAGGGAAGGAAGAAAGGATTGGGGAAGGAAGGAAGCGGCCTAGGACCTATAAGTTAGGTACCACCTGGTGTGAATGACGAAAACCCAGGAAAGCCTCATTCAGGGTGGCTGGCCTGAAAAAGCGTTTTACACTTTTTCGACCGAGTGACCCCACCGGGAATCGAACCTGGACCGCTCGCACCAAAGGCAAGAGCATTAGCGACACATGTTTCATCGGTGGGTGCGAAACGATGCAGCCTTCCTCAGAACTCTACTGACTAGAGCATGTGACTCCCTTTCAACGGCTAGGTCAGAGTTCTAATGTCTAGGACATTGTGTGATATAAACCAACGGGAGATGAAAACGCTATTTTCTTTAGTTCACCGACAAAAGAAAGAGAAAATATGTACAATAGTTTATCGTAGGTCAAAATTTAGTTTTAGAAGTAAATACAGATCTCCCAGCGGGAACTGTCTCTTGTGAAAAGTCATTCGACGAGAGGGAGAAAATGTTGGATGCGTGACTGAAGAAAGAAAAAAAGACAAGCTAAAGTGGAGGATTAGGATAGGAACATGGAACACAAGTACCATGTAACAGGGAAAAACATTAGAAAATCATGAACAAATGGAACAATATAGATTTGATAATAGTGGAGTAGAACATTCAGAAAATATTTCACATCTGGCTACCAACATGCCACTTGGAATATAGTTGGTGTATGAATACCTGAACCTGAAAAGCCCGAGACACAAATTTTTCTACACCTCCTACCTCCTGTATGACGTCAACAAAATGGCTGTCAAAGACAGTGACGAAATTAATGAAGCGATTATTTAGAATATGAATTCCAGCGTATTTTTCTTTCATATAACTCACAATGAGATGTAAACTAATTGATTAAGAAATACAATGTGACAATGACACAGATTTTAACACAATCGCCTATAAAATCCATAATGGCGACAAATATGGCTACCTGATTCTATGAGCTCAAAACGTACGAGCAAATTTTATTTCTAATGTTATTTTTGCAAAGTTCTGAAGTCAGTATCACTAACAAGTAAACATTCAGATGTGAAATATTCTCTTATTGTTGTATCCAGAACATTCACACGTGAATGCAACCATAATGTTTTATTGCGAAAGTAAATCACGCGCTAATTAGTTTTCTAAAATGTGTGGTGTAGAACTAATTAGTTTTCTAAAATAGATCTAATAATTTTGTATGAATGTTACTTGCAGGATTAAATGTATTGCAAGAAGATAAACCAGAAATTGCAGCACTGTCGATAGCTCAGCTTGTTAGATTGAATAGTATTAAGTGCAACTGAAAATATAATGTAAAAAGAGTAATTCATTTCAAAGACACAGAAACTGCTATGCCATTATATCTTGGGCTTATGCTCCGCAATGCTACTAGGAAAAATAAAATTGTTGAAACTTTATGTAAACTGGGTTTGTCAGTATCATATGACAGAATACAAGAAATTTGTGCAACTGTTACGAATATTACATGTCAAAAATTTATCGAAGATGATGTTTTCTGCCTTCCTATTTTCGGGAAAGACGTTTTCAACAACAGCCACATCGTCTTCTTTCCATGGGTCCAATATAACTATCATACAGCGTCTAGTATTGGAAGATTGTAAAGTTGGTAAGTCTATCCAATTTAACATTAAAGATTGGGACAGTAAAATTGTCTCCCATTTACCCCGATTCTACACAACTATCCCTTCAGTGACCAAAATGAAAAGTACTGTAATCCATTACTGTCAACGGTTAATCTACGTCATTACGATGAAGGTCCATCACTCAAACTAAGAGATCTGTTTCGTCCATGGTTACAAGCTCTTGAATTAGCATATAATGGAAATCAAAGCACGACGGATATGCATATTTTATTTGCTTCGTTTCACAGGAAGAATAATTCCACTGTCAAGAAATTGTGTCATTCTACTTTTACTCCCACTTTTGAAAGAATAAATAATATCTCCAGCAATGGTAACTCACTTAATGGACATTGTTATTGAGGCAACATCTAAATTAAAGAAAGATCAAACACCCGTTATAACTGCTGATCAACCTGTATAATGCAATAGGAAAACATGTACAGTGGCGATATCCAGAAAAATACGGTGAACCAACAGTTATGCTTATGATTAGAGCCCTACACAATGAAATGATGGTACACAAAACTAGGAAAATTGTTGAATAAAAGTAGTTCGACTGAAGTATTGATAAGTGCTAATATTGCGAAGTCTGTTATTGCAGAGTCATATCTGTGCGGAGGTCATGTTAAGAGAGCAAGATATGCTCAAGAAGTTACCCTTTGTGCCTTGTTTTGTTTGCAAAAGAAAGCATACCAGAATTATTGTGGTACAACTTCTGAAGATACAACAAAATACATTGAATCTTACATCAAAGAAAGAGTTGCTGAGTCGGTGATTTCGATATTGGAACGTAGTTATAGAATTAGAATTACTTGTCTTACAATTTGTATTCAGTATCCGTATCTCCAATTTTACACTTGTTGTCAAAACTTTGAAAGGCCTGTGTCCGTGGACTTTTGCTCTAAATGCAATTCATTATTCCAGATGGTTGCCTGTTTTCGTGAGTACATTACAAAAAATTCCCGTAAGGCATCTTCATGTCCATAGTGCATTTCTATCTGGTCACTTTATCAGTTCTAGGAAAGGATCACAATTTTCAGCAATATCAGATGACCAATTTCATGAGCAAAATAATAAGTTTGTAAGTGACTATCTGGAGTCATAAATATTCTTGATGATAAATGTGTCTTACTGTAGTGGACGGTGGCAAGTCCTGATATAACTCAAGTGATATTAAAATTTGAGGATATAGTCACTTTGAGTACTAGAGTAAACACTTCACACGATCAACATCATGAAGATACAGTTTCATTTAACAAAAAATAATCCTTAATAATATTAGTGAAGTGATATAATTTTTTGAGACCAATGGAAATCACTTTGATGAAGACGAGCCAGTTACTGTAAGGGGGTACAAAAGTGTTTATATGTGAGGAGAAAGTAAAAACTGTAAAAGAAATTCACGATATAGGTATCAAATAATGTAATGATTTTACATTATAGTATATTATACAATGTCATGTTTCAATTCACGAAATTATACCTAGAAATAATATTGACATTTTTGGTATAGCAAAGAAGGGAAAATCAAAAGGAGAGAGCAAAACCAAAAGTTTACAAGTCGATTCAAGTTTATTTTGCAGAATGTATGTTGCTTGTCAAAACAGAAAAGGTGATGTAACTGAATTTCCTCACACGAAAATCATAGCCTCACCACCATTCATTAGGAAGACAGGCAACAAATTAGATATATTGAAATGTATCTTAGGAGAAAAATGAAATGAAATCTTTGAGTTTTACGTCCCACGGTTATGCCGGTTAGGCTAAAGGAGACGGTGATAATGAGTAATGAATGAAATGGTGGAATGAAGAAAGTGGGAGGAAACGGGAGAACCCCGAGAAAACCCACGCACACGGTGTTTGTCCACCACAAAGTTCACTTGGCGGGAGCAGGGTTTGAACTGTATCTTAGGAGAATATGATTATTCCGCTTCAATGGAACAGGCAATGACTTGGATGCTACTGCGTATATAATCGAGGGGCTAGCTATGGTTCACGGTTCACATATTGAAACCAGGATTTGCCAGATGTTTTATAGATTATTTTGAAAACGTTAGTTGATAGAGTTGATGTTGTGTTCGATCGTTATTTTAAGGATAGTTTGAAAAATGATACACAAAAATTTCGTGGCAGTGGAAGTGGTACTTATGTTAAGGTAACTATGTCTACAATCATTCCCAAAAGTTTCAATAAATTTCTTCTTCTGAATGAAAACAATCAGCAGCTTTTTCACCTGTTGACACAAGAACTTGTGAAATGTGATTTCTGTGTACTATGATGAATATGTTAAAACAGTACAAAAAGACATTGATATGAGTGATATAATTCCCAGCTAATCATGAAGAAGCTGATACGTGACTATTTCTTCACACAAAACATGCTGCAGACAATGGGCATTCAAAAATAGTTATAAGAACTATAGACTACGGTGTAATTGTTTTATCCATTGCAGCTTATGGAAAAATTCATAACATAATTGTGGATTGAGTATAGTATGGGAAAAAATACACAATTTCTTCCCGTTCATGAATTCTGTAACAAGTTGGCCACTGATTTACAAATGAACATGCCGCCTTTTCACTCATTTAAAGGATGTGATACAGTATCAAACTTTTCCAGCATTGGAAAACGAAAAGCCTGGGATACATCGATGACTTTTAGAGATGTTAGCACTGCATTTGATCAGCTGCGTATGAATGAAACATCCCTAAAGTAGCGAGTGTTACATTTGATAGAAAGGTTTGTTATTCTTATGTATGACCGCTGCTCTACTCTTACAAGTGTCCATGAGTGCAGGTGAGTGTTATTCACTAAAAGAAAACATGCAATTGAAAATATTCCTCCTACACAAGATGCCCTTAAGAGGCCTAATCATTGCGAAATTAAAATACCGCTAATTTTACAGTAATTATGTGATTTTTCAAATAGATAAAAGATAATCGAAATTTGAAACAAGAACGGCCTAGACAATATTACTTTGCATGAGGTACCGTTATCACGAGTCACCTAGTAGCTTTCCGTTTGCAGCCATTTAGAAACGCGAAAATAAATGTCAATTTTCTAAATAGCTGGAAATTGAAAGCAGATAAGTGGGTCATGATAACGGTATCTCCTGTAAAATAATATTGTCTAGAGCGCTTTTGTTCCACATTTTGATTATCTTTTATCTACTTGAAGATATCACATAATTACGATAAAATTATTAATTTCCCCGTGATGGGGCCTCGAGCAGTACTTTAATGTCAAATATGGAATAAATGTTTACTGTGACAATATCAGCTGCCATAACCTGCAGAATGGGGATGGAGAAGAAATGAAGACAACAGATAAAAGCCAATATGGGTGACGCTTCCAGATATTTCTCGTGATTGCCAAGAACTTGTCTCCTGCCCCTGTCGTAATCAATGTGTATCGTGTAAATGTACAAGGAACAATTTACCTTGCTCACTGTTGTGTTCCTGCGAAGGCCAGTGCTTAGATAATAACATTTAATACTAAATACTGATGCGGTAAGTGCATGTTTAACCTCATGTTAGTGTAATTTCAAAGCTTGTACTGTAAATGGAAACTTGAATATATGTTTTATTTTAATTTCAATATATATATTTAAATGTTATAAATACTTACATGTCACATAATATCATTGAGGATTATGCTTTATAAAATCAAAACTAACTGATAAAATATTTCAAAGTGTTTCAGAAGAAATTTAAAATTTGTTTGTTTATTTTTTTAAATGTTGTAGTAATACATTTCTGTCTATACTTCGATTGACTCAAGTCTCATATGGAGTAGGAGCAAGTGTTTTGATACAAAATGGTCACCTAACCATATTTTTCCAACTTCCATTGACTTCATAGTATATGTACTACTGTATTCAATCTCGATATTAATGGGTCACATTGATGTGGAGGAAGATTCTTGAGAATGGGCAGATCAAAGATTTTCGTGAGTTGGTGTAAGTCTGAAAAACAGATTATGAACCATTTTTTTATATTTCCTCATTAAATGCAAGGTTACTAGAGAACAGGTTGCCTCTTATCCATGCTGCACGCTCATAGGCTGTCCTGGAATGACGTCACGTATAGACCCGTGAAGCGCGCGCGCAAAAAAAAAATGTCTGCTTTTCTCCCCGCTTAAGAATAAGGAAGAGAGTGTTCGCGTGAGAATCCTATACAGAATTAACGTTACATAATAAAATACTTTTTTGTTACTTGCATGCAGAGTCAAACTTAGGAGTCTAGAGAATAATGATCAAAAGGAGAATTTATAATAATTGTGTTTTAGATAATACTGTAGTCGATTGTTAGAAACCTTACCTCACTGGACAAGTTTCCTTATTTTTCTCTTCCGCTTGTCCTGGGAGCTTCCGTCTCATTTTACAGAAACCTTAACACTTTTCTGTTTTGCCAAACTATTCAGAAACTTAATTTTGGCAAATGTTCTCATTCGCACAAATGTAGTCACTATTTCACAATTCACGTTAGTATTACTGCCACAAATAATTCCCTTCAGACATTTCATGGTATCTTTTCCCCTACGCACTGTTCTTCCATGGTATAATGAAAATTGTTTTTCCTTATCTTTTACACACGAAAGCCATTCTTCAGTGGACTGTGTGAGATGGCCATGAGACAAGCTCTAAATCAGGGGTGTAGCCAGCAGGTTTATCTAGGAGAGGCCCGTCATTTTTTTAGGGGAGGGCAGCTACAATTTACAAAGCCAAAATATGTGTTACAGTTAGTGATTTTGAGGCCTGAAAAAAAAACTGAATTTTTTTGTTTCCGTTCGGAAAACTTAAAACACCGTTTTCTTAGCTTCTGTTTTTGCTTTTTGTCCATAAATATTGTGTACCAGGTAGATGTTTATTATACTTAACCAAGAACTACAGCTCCGGACCAAACGTTGTGCCTTTGTGCATAACTATTACAATTTATACCCTTGTACACAGAACCTATCTACATAAGACTGATTTTCTTTGAAATTTCACTTAATTTCTTTGAGATTTCCTGACAAAAATATTTATTTATTATTTATGACTAAAAACACCATATAAATTCTCGTATTGGCATAAATCGACAATTATTTTAAAATAGGCCTATATAAAATATTTTCATGGTTCATATTGGACATGATCCGAACAGGAGCATTAGATCAATCAATTGTAGCAAATGTGATAGCAAGCTGTGTATTTAGTCATTCCTTACACAGAAGAGATACCATGATATTGTTCGATCTGTAAGTAGCGATAAATAATTTACCGATTATTAATTATATATAAACTGTTATTTTTAAATGACTGAAACGAGGTAATATTACGATGATGTTTTAAAAGCTAAACGAGTTAATCTTACGATGATGTTTTAAAAGCTGGTCGTTTCGGGGGTCCAGGTAATCATTTGAGGGGGCCTGGCCCCGATCGGACCCCTCGTGGCTACACTCCTGCTTTGAATCCAGTGTGTGATGATGGTGAAAAGTGATAAATGGGAACATTTTTATTGTATTGGTTACTTAAATGAGTTTTGTAAGCCAACCTGCTATATACGCCAATCCATCTTCTTCCATTACTGATTTTGTCTCAATGTCGCCGGTCAATGTCTTCAGCATTTCATCAGTACATACAACATCGCATTTTGAAAGAAATTTGCTTAAAATAAATTCTTCACTTTCGACAGTATTTGTGTTTTTGTTAGTTTCCAGTACGCCAGGATTATTGCCTAAAATAATCATTCTAACTCTATTTAATGCATTTAAAGCTGTAGAATGATTATAGAGTCCTTAAGTGTCTTCAAAGAATTGGGTCTACGCGTGACGTATTACGATCTTTACCGACCCCCTCCGTACTAAAATCGAAGTGTTTCGAGGCAACCTATTCTCTAGTAACCTTGCATTAAATGTACCTACATTTTGAGAATCAATTTATCATATTTACTACTCATTGCTAAATTTTATTTATGAAAAATTAGACAATCAGTCTGAAGATAAATTAGGATTTGTTCGGAAACAAATCGAAACTTCCTCTAAGATAAACATTATTGTAAAAAAAGAAAAAAATAATAATAAAATATTTTCCTTGAGGGGCCTGGATCCGCCACTGGTTTAGAGTAAGCTTTATCTTTACACCGAATATAATTATGCTTCGATATTAGTTGATTTGAAAACAAAAATTGTGATTTTCGCATCTTTAGTTATCACTTTATTTATTATTTACGAATTAGTCCCAGAAGCGACAGTCCTATTAGCGACAGGAACTGTTATCTGTCCTATGAGCGACCGATTCATTTACATTGAGATGATGGAAGATGATATGATTCCATCTCGTGAAATATGTTTGCCTCTGGCGTTATTAGCGCCCGAACAACCTTGGTATGAAATATGTACGTGCCAGTGATACTGTTCGTCAAATATATTTTTCCTCTACACTGTGAGTGCAAATAAAACTTATTTTTTAATTTTGAGTTAGATATGACATAAAACATATCAAATAACTTAACGAGACAACAGAGATATTTCCATGAAAAGTACATTCCTATGTAATTATTCAAAATCCAGTTGTAATATCGACTTTCTTCAAAAGCTCTGCTTTATGTACTTAATTTGATTCAAATCTAATAACTCACTAAGCACAGTAATATATTTTATTTTGAAAAAGTTAAACATGTAAGTGTTTCGCTAACTATCTACTTTTTGGACTTCCTAAGACTCTAGTAATAAAATGAAAAAGAAGTCGATGATAAAAGACAGCTTTTGAGATCCCTTACATCTGATTGGCTATTCTCAGCCAATCCTACCAATTACAATGCAGTTCACTCTAAACAATCCAAAAGATAAACAAACTCTTTAAACTACCTTCCCCCCTATTGTAAGTTACTAAAACGTAAACTAATTGCTTAATTTGCTTTCCTCCCTTGTTTTGACTTATACATAAAAGCTTGTTGTGTAGTAATCTGAAATAATCCCTTATAACTAGACGAACTGTTAAGTCCTGCGAGAGATTTGTAACTTGTGTAATAATTTCTTCGAATACACCGTGTTTTTTAGATTTCTTTGATATCCTCAAATGGTGAACAACTTTTTTCCATAGGCGCCCGGTGGGAAGGCAGGGGTCGCCCCCTGGCTCACAAAAATGTATACGAAATATAGCAAACCACGTATATTAAATACCAGATATACCAGACGTGATACAGCAACCATGAAAATACCCCTCCCTAGAAAATTTCTTCGGGCGCCCCTACCTCTTTCTGATTTCTTTCTTATGCCATAAACATATTCAATCTAAACTTATGCTCCGTATCATTTTAACATGATTTTCTAATTATATTAGAATCATAGACAAAGGGGGGACTAGTCTAAATATTTACTTAGTTTTCCCTTGATGTATTCATAGAAATTAATTCAAAATATAATATTAGGAAAAACGTATAAAAGACTGTTAATGTAATGAGAGCATTTTCACGTATTAAATTCAGGTAGAGCGAAATTTTTCATAGTACATTTTGTTAGGTTCTAAATCACATTAGCATGAAACAAGTTAAAGAAGAGAGAACCTTATCTTCTTCCATTATCTTAGTATGAACGAATCGGTGACTCATAGGGTAGTTAACAGATCGAATCGGTCGCACATAGGACAGTTAACAGTTCCTGTCGCTAATAGGACTGTCGCAAGTGGGAAGACACCTTATTTACAGTTTTGTGACGTAATTTTGATGACGTCATCCCTTGATGATAGAGGGCCGGAAAAATTTGTGTCCCGGATGTTTCAGGTTCAAACATTCATATACTAACTACATGCTAAATGTAATGTTGGTAGCCACTCCTGAAATATATTTTCACTTTCTCGAAGAGTTCTTCCTCACTATAAGTACTAGCATCAATTACGCGCTTCCTTGGGTTATTATTTTTTTAGTCAGTAACTTTTTACTATTTCTGATGCGATCTCTGATATTGGTCACTTTCGATCACTTTTATATTTCTCTCCCTCATCCTCTCCATGTTGTGTGGCTGAATTTGGATTTAAACGGCATGTTAAGTGTCACTGTTCATCTCAGCGACCGGGAAAACTATGGATTCAACTTTAATGTTGGTTATTTACGATTATTTTTATATATCTACCCGTCCTTCAAGTTAGATGGCTGAATTTGGATTTAAGCGGCATCAAAAGCTTCAGTGTTCATCTCAGCGACGTCGAAAACTATGGACTCGGCACTAATATCGGTCATTTTCAATGATTTTACATATCCCCTCCCCTATGTTGCGAAGTCGGCATCGGAGGTGTCACTATTCATCTCAGCGATCTCGAAAGCTATGGATTCGACACTGATGTTGGTCATTTTACATCATTTCTATGTGTCTCCTTTTATCCTTTCCCCCCCAAGTTGCGGGGCTGAATTTGGACTAAAGCGGAATCGTAAGTGTCACTGTTCATTTCAGCTACCCCGGAAACTATGAATTCGACACTAATAGTGGCTTTTTTTTAAATAATTTTATGTATCTTACCTCTACCTCTCCCCCTAAGTTGAGAGGCTGAATTCGGATGAAAACGGATCGGAAGTCTCACTGTTCAACTCAAAGACCCCGAAAACCATGAATTCGATACTAATATTGGTCGCGTTTGATCATTTTTATATCTCTCCCTCTCTCCCCTTCCCCAAAGCTGCTGGGTTGAATTTGGATTTAAACAGCATCGAAAATGTCACTGTTCCTCTCAGCGACTCCGAAAACTATAGATTCGACACCAATATCGGCCATATTCGATCATTTTTAAATATCTTCCTCTCCCCTAAGTTGCACCGTCAAAGTGATATGTTAAAAACCATGCCAGGTCTAAACCTCATCTATGTTGAAAATTTGATCGAGATTGGTCGGGTGGTTTAAGATTGATGAAGTCACAAAAACAGTCACTTTCATTTCCACTTTTTTTTCATATCTCTCTCCCCCTTACGTTGCTCCGTCAAAGTGAAACAACGAAAACATCCCAGGCCCGAACCTTATCTATATAGAAAGTTTGATCGAGATATGTCTTGTAGTTCAAGTTTTATTCATTTTTACATATTTCCCCTGCTTCCCTCCCCTCGCATAAGTTCTACCGTCAAAGTGAAATGATATGAAACTTCCCAGGTTCGAACTTATCTATATTGAAAATATGATTGTGATCGATCGGGTGGTTCAAGAGTTATTAACTCACGAACATAGTCACTTTCATTTTTATATATATTGATTTTTGAATATCTCTCCTTTTTGTATATCTCTCCCTCCTCCCTCTCCCCTACGTTGCTCCGTCAAAGTGAAATGATAAAAAAAAACTCCAGGCATGAACCTCATCTATATTGAAAACTTGATCGAGATTTGGTGTTTGGTTCAAGAGTTATTAAGTTTTATTTATTTTTATATCTACTTTTCCTCCCCCTCTCGTAAGTTACACCATCAAAATAAATAGATAAAAACACTTCCAGGCCTGAACCTCATGAATGTTAAAAATTTGATCGAGAACGGTGTGGTAGTTCAAGAGATTAAGAGTCAGAAACATATTCTCTTTCAATTTTATAATATAGAATTGTGAAGATAGATGAAACGATATCATAAATTTCATAAGCAAAAGATGTGTAATGGTTTGTTCAGATAATGGGAAAGCTAACAAGGCGAGCAATAATTTTGGAGAAGGCCTGAGAGAAAAAAGTATTGGATTGGGCAAAAAAAAAAAAGTGAAAGAAATATTGGATTTTAATAGATTATTATATTAGAACCCAAAGGAAAAGAGAGGAATTTAGCAGTCATACAGAGATATATTCACCGACAACTTCGCACACAACCAAAGTAGAAGAAGAACATTAACAGAAAAGAAAATAAATCTTAGAGAGAGAAGAAGAATAAAATCATATATAGTTGTAAATGGGGGTTTGAAGCAGTTACAAGAGAAGGAGAGGAAAGTAATGTTGTAAGCAAATACGATTTAGACATATTCATTAATAATTGAAGACACTTCTAGTTTTTAAGTTGCAATTAAATCGTTACAATAACTCTAAATAGGCAAACCGCCTGCGCAATTTAACACCAGATAGCGCAGATAGCGACATCTATTAGCGCGACTTACAGTAAGCGTTACTCACAGACCAAAGCGTTTGTTGTTTATTATTAGGATTTATGAAAACACTTTTGAACAAAATTTTACAATTAAATTTCATTTTGTGAGTTTAAATGAAATGCTGGAGGAACTATTGTTTGGAACACTTTTGGAGATGGCACAAGCATTTTTCTCTTCATTCAACTTTTTTTGTTTTTGCTATTTATGAATTTATAAATTGTCCTTTAGAAAGAAAATGCATTGTTCTTTACTTACCATGTACTTTTCTTTTTTTAAAAAAAATAAAACGGAGGAAACAAAAAGTAAAATCAACTTTTCCAACAACCACGCTGAGCTTATGAAACTTTTTAAAAAATACTTTTTTCTTTTTTTTTTACATCGATGTTTGTGTGTGTACTTAATTTACTAACAGTACCGTTGATATAGTGTTGGAAAGTTTGAAACTGAAGTTAATTACGTCCAATTAAGATAAGATGAACCTAGGGAATATTTAGTGCCTTGACAAGCTACTTCATGTAACGTAATCTTGGAGTCCACAGGGTCAAAATTGTGGCCCAATTCGCGACATAATTTGTTTTGGGTTGGAAGATGTGAAGTGTAGCCGGCTGGAGTGAGAAAGGAAAACGATTTTGGATTATAGCCAGGAAAGAACTAATGGCGTTTTGGGGGCAGAAAGGGGGAAGAAGGAAATACTGGATAGATGAAAAAGGAGGGAGGTTCACAAGGTTACGTAAATTAATAGCAATTCAAAAAAAAAAAAAAAAAAAGATTGCTGCATCTTCTGCAGTAATAATGGAAACTCCAAGTTATCGTAAGCATGGTAGGAATAAGTTTAATATTAAGTGTTTCTTAATATGTTGTAGTTTGTTTCGTCTCAATATTTACGTAATTTGGATTTTTTAAAGCAGTTAATATTCCCATTAATAGAATTAATTTTAAAGCAAAGCTGCTGGGGTACTTTGAAACATTAAAAATTTCTCGATCAAATACTTCCACCAGTACTGAAAGCACCAATCTTGTGCCAGCTTAATTAGAGAAGTACGAGGATGGTATAAAGTAAAATGAAAGTACAAAGTACAACACACTAAGAGTATATAATATATGAAGATGGGAAATTTAAATATCATCTAATCATGATGTTAAAAATTTTGCCTTATTGTTTCACCACATCTAAGAATATTTTCACGAAGAGGCATATGCTATATTCAAATATACTGCATCTACCATATATTTATAGTAATCATTGTAGTAATGCAAAATCTAAAATCATTACAAACAGCTTTTTCTATATTTTCAAATTAATGAAACTAATCTTTAAGTTGCAACATAATGGAATTCTTGCAGCTTCTCGTACTGTTATTCGTTACCATTTTGTATCTTTAAAAAATGTGTAAGTTCAATTGTGATTCTTGAACGTCGTATTGTAGTTGTATGTGATTGTGAGTGAGTTCTGGTGTGACTTCGGTATGTGAACACTGACTTTCTTATTTCTTGTTTATATATATATATATATATATATATATATATATATATATATATATATATATATATATATATATATATATATATATATATTTACTCTGCAAGATGGATACCAGTCCAAGAAAGATGCAAGCTATTGTGACATGGAACGAAAACACTTCCCTGAGTGAAAGAGAGATTGCTGCTAAGTTTGTTGTAACTGTTAGGTGCTGTAAGCAAAGTTCTTAAGCACAGGAAAGAAATGAATTTTGTACAGCTCGTAGGAAATGAAAATGTGGTAGGAAACAATAAAAAATTGCTAAAGATGATTCTTACTTGTTATGGGCAAGTAAAATTGACCCACATAATATTTTTGACCAGGGGTGCAGTGGAGTCGAGAACGGTATATTCGAAAAAAAACTTTTGTTATTTCAGGGAGGATAAAGTACAAAATAAAAAATGTACTTTTACCTTACACCAGAAGTGTTCAATGTTATGTTTTACCGGCACAAACGAATTTGACACTACAACCATAAGTTTGATCTTCAAAAGATTTCGCTCCTGCAGGAACTTACGTTCATGACTCAACTATTTGTCAGCGTTTGTTGGAAGGTGGATGTAAGGAAGAGGGCCAATTAAAAGCCAATACTGACAAAAGGTTATGATGCAAGAAAATAGCATCTCCAATGAGTAAGAAAATAGAGCAATTCGATAAATGAAGACTAGTTTTCTAATGAGAGCCATTTTCTGGTGCAAGAGGTGAGGGTTCAACACACTTGTGCGACTGGTGAACACATTTCACTGAAATATATTCACGAAACAGTGAAACACCCAATAAAAACGATATTTTGTGGATGCTTTCCTACAACGAGCCAGGAGCACTTATCCCTATTGAAAGGATGATAAACAGTAACAACTATGTGCTACTCTCCAGAGTAGTTCCAGAACTCAACTACTTCAATGGGGTGGATATGCTATTTTTAGCAATATTTAGCACCGTGTCACATGTCTACAGAAAAGTCAAACAACTTTTCTAAAACAACGAGTTAAACGTTTTTTGAACTGCCATAGAAACTCACCTGATATGAATTCGATCGAAAATATGTGGTGTGTTGTAAGAATAAAATCAGAAGAGAGGAATGCACAACAAAAGATTAGCTTATTTCCTTCTAAATCAAGTGTGGTCTCATAATGATGCATTGAAGGCAACGTGAAAAAAAAGCTATGAACTCAACGCAAAAGAGAATATAATGTTGATTCGTGTCAAGAGTACACATACTAAATGGTAAACCTCATCTATGCGCATGTACATTTGTATTTTATGTGAATATATGATCCACAGCACAAAACGTTCTGATTCCATTAATTTCCACAAAAAAAATATAGTATGCCAGTAGTAAGTAATGGTTATTTCGCGCAGTCCCATTAGGGTATGTCGCGAAATTTAAAAGTTTAAAAATCATGAACCAATTGATAGTTTTAATTATTTCAAATCAAACTAGTCAATGTCTCCAGCGGTATCAGCAATGCTCACAAGGAAAGGACATGAACCTGTCAACGAGATTTCCTTATCAAACCTAGTCCATTCGATAAACATAACAAAGATATGTTCATGCACAAACAATTAGGTACCATGGGCAACGGAGTAAGTCCCTGGGGCCCATTGACCCTGTTAGTATAAAGAAAATCATAGACTCATAGTAAAACAGCTATTGCATCAACCCTGTTCATTGGAAAGTTATGTTTTATAGTTCATTCTCTTCAGCATAAAACAAGCTTTCCAGAGGACCACTCTGTAGTGCCTGCGGCTAAAAGCACACAATCCAAATATATCTCAGAAAATAGTATAGGGTATAAGAAATGTGTATACCATGTTTTGTATTGATAGACGGAATAGATATGAGGGAAAAGCTTGTATACCAATACACGATTTCCCCTCATACCTATTCGGTCTAGCAATACAAAACTTGGTACAGCCATTCCTTATTCTCTATAGTATTTTTCGAGATACATTTGGATTGTGTACTTTTACCTGGGGTTACTCCAGAGGGGTCCAAAGTTGATGGGAGGGATTTTCCCGACATTCTCCCAATTTTCCCTGTTCAAATACGTTATGGGCCCCAATACATAGCATCTCTAGAATACTTGCTTCATACTGAAGAGAATGAACTATAAAACATGACTTTCCAATGAACAGTGCTAATGCAATAGCTATTTCACTGCAAGTCTACGATTTTCTTTATACTAACAGAGTTAATGGGTTCCAGGGTCTTACTCCGTCGTCCATGGCATCTATTTTTTGTGCATGAACATATCTTTGTTATGTTTATCGAATGGACTAGGTTTGATTTGGAAGTCCCGTTCACCATTTCACGTCCTTTCCTTTTCAGTATTATAAAGAGTCACTATATACGAAAGAAGGAGTTCTGGCTGAGTGACCGATTGATTAACGCCAAACCACTTAAGCTAGAAACTTGAAATTTGGACACAGTATATGATATGTGATATAAGGTCCTATTAAGGATTTTTTTGGGGGGGAAACTCGATGAGGAAGGGGACAAAAATGGTTGGTAATTATTATTTTAAAATTGTGAAATCCCTGAATGTAACAGACATGAAATTTGGTATATGGACTTCTCATTTAAAATAATCGCTTTCAGCGTTATAAAAAATATTTGACTAGAAGGGAAGAAAAAGAGTGAGAAAGAAAAACGGGGTGGGAATTACAATTATTATAATAAGATTTCCATTTCTAGGAATCTCTTAAGTTCAGTTGTTCTTGAAGTGATCGGACGTGTCTCGAGCTTGCTCTCGCACTTGGCTTTGTTTACGGTTATGTATGGAAGGTCATTGAATGTTGTAATAAGGCGATTTGGTTGTGTTATAGGTTTGGATATGGTGCATAGTTCTTGAAGTTCACTACTAGTGGAGAACAGTTGTAGATGGATATTAGTCTAATATTAACTTAAAATTATTAATCTCTCTGGATGTGAGGGTTATACTTGTTTTGGAGACGACAATTTAAGCGATATTGTACAATGTACACGTTAAAAAGTAAAAACATTATTGTGCATGAGTGAAATGAAGTATCTGTTGTATTTTAAGGCGAGGTAATTTGGAAATGAGTAAGTGCAAACATGTATTATTGCATATATTAGTATTCTGCTCAATATGGTGGCGTAGCGAACCATGTGCAAACTGAATAATGGCTGCCTATTAGTAGGGTTGCCATATGTCCGTATTTTATATGGACTGTTTGTATTTTTAGGTATGTGTCCGTGTCCGTATCGTACAAAGCATGAAATAGGAGAATGTCCGTATTTGACAGTTTTTGGAGCTGACCGAAAATTCCAAGTTGTGAATTGCTAAAATCTCGGGCGAAAAGAATTATGTTTTCATCATATAACTTATATTTTAGTTACTATCAATAAAGTAGGTTATGTTTTAAAAAAGTTTCTGATTTTTCCATTCCAGGGTTCTTTTGGTTAGATTTAATATACGTAATTTAATTTCATGATTTATTATATTTGTCTTTAAAAATATATATAAAACATGTTAGTTTCCAATAGTGTTTTAAGTATTACAGTAAACAATTGTGTGATAACCTACAAAGGTGATTTTTAGGTAAGAAATTTCAAAATATTTATTCAGTGTTTGGGCACTGTATCTTTGGGTCAAAAAATATGGCAACCCTACCTATTAGGAAGTATTAACATAAGAAAATATTTATTTTTGTTGAAGTAGCGAATTATAAGCTAAAAGATGTAGTGCCAGGAATAGAGGGTAATTTGTAATGTTGATCTAATATATGTTAAACGTTGTGCCTGGGAGATTCTATTGGAATAGTATGATATGAGGTTTACAAAATATTGTGTTGATTATCTATTGTCATTTCATAGGCTTCCTTTGTGGTGGATTGTGGGAGCTAAGAATAATGGGCCGTATTTGCCTAGCATTTTGCAAGTTCGCAATATTTTCAGCTGAATTATATGGACTTCATTAGTCACGAGATTCAAGATGAAGATGAAACATGGTGTGAAGAGTATGGGTATTTATGAAATATTTGCTAAAAGGACTAGTTTTGACTCAAGGATATGGTTAAGATTAGTTGAAATCTAGCAATAACTATCAGAAGTTCATGAAAACTTAAGAAGTAAGGATGAGGTTGAGAACATTTAATTGGACATTCTCAATATATCTCTGGAACTTACGAGTGTGTTAGGAATTTAGTTTGGGGAGATAGTAGTCCGGAATTCAAATGTGGATTAGTTAGTTAATCATATAACGTAAAAACATAAAAATAAAAAGCTAACAAAATTTAAACATCCAATGAATATAAAAATTGTTGGATAACATACTTTTAGATCGTATACAGAATCAACACTTGTTGTTTCCGGAGTTATACTAGAATTATTGAATATTGTGCGATTAAGTGTGTTACTGCTGGTCACAGTGAACATTACTGAACACTCGTGTTGATATGTAATAGATATTCTCACTGATGTATGTTGTCTGTTAGGTTTCTTGTGCTGATAGTTAGATTTATTTTTTTAGTGAAACAAAAATATTTAGGCTATTATGTGGTGGAAGGAATATTGTTATATAGTACTTATTTTGATTATGGCTGGAAATAGTAGGAACGATGAAATGAAAAAATCCCAACGTAATAGAATGTTAATTGCTTTTCCATGCGAGACGTGTGAGTGACATACGTCCTAGGGCGGTATTTTATGCGAAACTAAATTTTCACAAACATCTTAAAGAGAAGTACGTAAATGAATTTGCGCTGCAGTGTAAATCATGTAAATCAAAGTTTTATGAAACACACACAGCCGATTGTCACTTACCTAAGTGCGTAGGTTCGAAACCTATAAGGGATTATACCTTCCCATGGTGCGAACATACGTTTGACAAACTAGGTAGCCTTGCTACACACAAGGTCAAGAAGCACTCTAAAGAATGGCAAAGGCAAAAGGTAGAGAGAGAAAATATTAAAATCTTAGAGGGACAAAAATGGTATGAAACAAAGGTTAATGAGTTTTTGAATATTGCCCTAGAAAACATAGGTAAACCAAATATAAATGAAATTATTCATTCACAATTTTGCATTACGACTCTTAGAGACTCAGAAATAAAAAGTATAGAGTAGTAGTAATCGGGCTCTGAAGCGTATGATGAGCTGGAAGTAACTAATTCTCAAAATGACGAGGTATTCGTAGACAATAATGTAACTGAACCTGCCATTATAGACAGGGAAACATGTGAGACTGATATCAATACGGAAGCTTGGTTGGGTCGAGATGGTCGAGATTATGATCTAACGAAAACAAAAATAGTTGATGAACTTGAAAGTTTAAGGGGTAGCTCACTTGTAGATGATAATGATACGTTGTATAATTTCCTTGTAAGCTTATTACAACAGGTTATGATTAATACTGAAAATTTGTTTAGGACAAGTATGGGAAAAGAGGTCACTAATCAAACAAATATTTTGGAAGGTGAAAAAGAGAAAAATTAGAAATATTGTAAAGTCAAATGTTGGAAATTGAGATCAATAATATGAAAAGGGAATTAAGTAATAAAGATGTACTAATTGAAAAAGAGAAAATTTGGGTGAATGATATGTGTACTGTTAATGAGACTGTTCAGAAAGAAGATGAGAATAAGGAGAAAGAAATTTCCATTATTAATATTAGTAACCAAAATATTAAAAAGTAGAACCATTGGTAGTGATTGAGAGAGGTCTAGTATAGACAATAAATAGCAAAGTAGAATAAGAGAAATTATTAAAAGGAAAGAAAATAAAATAGATAAATGTACAAAATCATAGTTAGAATTGAAGGATCAGATTGTATTTTATGAAAATAGGATTAAAGAGTTAGAGAGCAAAGTTGGTGTAAAGAGTGTATGTGGTGGGAAGAAATGTAGTAGCGTGGCTACATTAACTGAGATTACTTTGTCTAAATGACGAAATTGTTGGAAATGATAATCTATGTCCAGATATCTGTAAGAACAGTCTCATTTTAACACAACAGTTAGAGCAAATGGTTAATGAAGATAAGCATGTAATTGTAGAGGATGCGATTGAAGAGAAGGTAGTTAGGGTGGATGATAATGAGTTACTGGAAATCAGGGAATATTGTGATTCTTTATATCTTAATAATTCTAGTAATGAGATTAAGAAGATTGACATAGTCATTAATAGAATTTGGGATAAAACAGGATCGGGGTTTGCGGAACATATAGAGTATGTTTTAAAGTGATTAGGAGAATACATGGGAAAGAAGTAACGGGAAAAGTAAAAATGAAAATAGAGATACAAGTAAAAGACATAGATACAATGCTCAGCATAAATTTGCTAATGTACAGAGTATGTATTATAAGTTTCCAGGTCGTCTAGCTAAATGTGTTTTTTACGATAAAGATATACATAATTATCAAGAAAATGTTAGTTTAGAGTCCGGTGAAATTCGTAAACTATACTATGAATTATGAGCGAAGCCAGGTAAAAACAGATTGGCAATAACTAAGCAATAGTTAACAGACGATGAAAAAATTCTCTTAAGCAATCTATCACCTTTCAAGAAGTTAGAAAGAGAACAAAAGGTATCTTGTTTGGGCCGTCACCTGGATTAGATAAAGTTAATAAGAAGGATATTATTTCTCTCTCTCTCTCTCCCTAATATTAACAATGTTATATTGCTTGCCCAGGTAAAATTTATCTATGCATTGCGTTCTTTGAAAAATGATCAGTTTTTGAAAGAAATGGTGATGGTATCCAAGCTCAATAAAATAGAGGACAAGATAGTAAATAAACTAAATATTGAAAGACCTTATAATTTAGTGGTGCCTAACCAAATGAAGTCTAAGTTAAAGGTTAAGTATTTTGATATGTGGAAGGATAAAATAAGTCAGGGTAAAGGTATTCAGTACTTTCGCAATAACCGCACTTCTAATTGTTTTCTTTTCGATGACAGTGTTCTCCCAGGTAGCATGTTTATTGACGCTCTAAAGATACGTACAAATACTTAAATGCGTAGTGTAAAGGTAGCTTTTGCTAGAGCCCAGCCGAACTTAAATGTTGAATGTAGAATCTGTAAGGAGCCATGCAAACAATTGCCTACGTAGTGGGTAAATGTATTCAGCATGCTAATTTCAGAATTTTTAGACATAATCAAGATGTTAATATCTTGGATTGTCTTGATGTTAATATCAACATACATGACATTCTGGCCTGGGATAATTTTTATCATGCCGTGCCTCGCAACATGGGGAGGAGAAGAGGGATACATAAAAGTCACTGAAAATGACCAATATCAAAGAGCGCTTTAGTAATAGTAAAAACGGAACATATTGCTATTTTTCGTTAATTTAACCCAGCGAAATCCGGGTGCGTCTTAGATTCGAGGACGTCTTAAATTCTATTAATTATCCAGAAATTCTTAATTAAAGATATTATTAACGTGTTATTAAAACTATTTTGCTAGCCATAAATAATTTTAATTTTGTAATTACTTTGCTAGTCATAAATATTTCTAATTTTGTATTATATTCGATATTCAGACAACAATAGTGCGCTCGCGCAGGACAGGCGGGTTTGCTAGTATTTATGAACAATCAACTGAATAATTATCCTTACATCCACGAAATAACACAAGACATAAACTACTACAAAAGACCTGACAGAAACATCAAAGTGAATTTTTCAACAACAAAAATAAATAAGTTTTATAGACTTACTAGCAGCGTTCACCCCGCTTCGCTGCGGTCACCCCGGAACGCAATAAACTTTGTTACTTAGATAATTTTTACTTTTTCGCTTTCAAGTGATATGATAAAAACCATAGAAGATTGCAGTAAATCTTAACATTATATCGCCTGTCATTTATGTTAACCCGCCCCGCTTCGCTGCGGTCATCCCGGTGCTGGCATATTGTAAAAGTGTCTGTAAAAATAAGCAAATCAATTAAAAAATTTTAAACAGAAGATTCAAGCTATTTTCCGCTGTATATCGCCTGTCATTTATGTTAACCCGCCGAGTGACACGGTCATGCGGGTTGCATATAAATACGTTTATTTTTACCTATGATGAACTAATAACAAAGGATTTGTACGTTATGGACACTTGAATGGTCAATTATCTCAAGACACTGGTAATTAAAAATTAAAGTGATATGATAAAAACCATCTAGGGTCCAAATCCTAATAACCCCCCAAAAATGAAAGAAATTGGTTCAGCCGTATTAGCGTGATGAGCGGACAAAATTTTGTACGTTCTCTTTTATATATATAGATACTAAATTACAATACAATAACAGGATAATTAAGAAGATATAACATGTTCAACTTGAAGAGCAACTAAACTACAATAGAAAATAAAATCTAATTAGAAGTCCGAAACTTTGGTTAACACATACCAAAATGAACGACATATATTAAAATACAATAATAAGTTAATTAAAAGTGCCAAAACAAATCAAAACAACCACGCAAGCTTTAGTGTAACGAAAGCTTCACGATGAGACGATAGACACAAGATGTCAATAGAACGTCAATAGAATGTCAATGCTGAAATGTCTTTTGATTAACTTGAAACTAACTTATCAATTTCACTACAACACACTTCTGGAAAAAAGGAGACTCTTCTTCAGCAGCGAGGAGCTCAAAAATAAATAAAATAATATGGTAGACGTTTGTAAGTTGTATCGTTTTGTGTTGTTTTCATTTAGTTCGATACAATATACGTTTACTTGGTACTAATAGTAGTATTAGTACAGTAGTTGGTGACAGTGATTATAATTATTACAGATAACAGTGTTATAACATGCAAACAAAATCTTGATGGTTAACATTTATACCCCCAGTTACACAAATACCATTAATCTCCGGACTTGCCTTTAGAACAATATGGCAAACCCTATTTTAAACAAGAGACTCAATATCAGGATACCTTTACTGCTGAGAACGAAGTTAAATTCTAAATCACCCACAACTATTAGAGTTCATCTAGTCCTTTAAAACAAATGCATACAAAAATATAACGAAATAAAACAAATTCACTGAAATACCTGCATAAGGTTAGAAACAGGTTGTAAGGTTTCGCCTCCCCCGCAGATTGAAAATTCTTTCAGTAAGGAAGATAAATAGATGAGTAAATATTTGTTTTATAATATGTACGGTATGTAAAAAAAATCTAAGTTTGTATACTGATGTTAGTAAAATGGGTGTTTTTGAATAAACTTACATAATTGAATCAGTCATTACGAAAAGACCATATGTCCATCCCCATCACATTTTAATTTTAGTGCAAAGTCGAGACGTACGCGAAGAATCGCGCATCACCTGTGAAAAGACGAATTGTAAGGTCACATTATCTTACATGTCCTACACTATTGTCTCAATATCATCGATGCCATTGTACGCATCGAGTTTGCAATCCAAAGTTTTTTTCTTTCTCCTCAGCAATTTACTTTGGGGGATATATGGCCTTTTCGAAATGACTAATTCAATTGCATTAAACAATGTTGAATACCTGCGCTGTATCCTAAGCCCATTGATTTATATGAGGAAACTTTTTTGTTTGTTTGTTTGTTTTCTTTGAACTGGAGTAGAATTTTAATCATTTGACTTGACAGATTTTCTGCTCTACTTAAATGCTTCTTAGTTCTTTCTAAAACACTTTAATTTGAAAACGATTTCCATGACAGGGACACAAGAACACGTTTTAACAAGCAACTTGCAATTCCTCTCCATTAATTTACTTATTCCTCGAAATTGGGCCGGGGTGGCTCAGTGGTAGAGCGTTCACTTCTGGTGCTTGGGGTCCCGGGTTCGATCCCAGTCCCCCCCAAGTAAACTTTGTGGTGGACAAACACCGTGTGCGTGGGTTTTCTCGGGGTTCTCCCGTTTCCTCCCACTTTCTTCATTCCACCATTTCATTCATCTCTCATCATCGCCGTCTCCTTTAGCCTAACCGGCATAACCGTGGGACGTAAAACTCAAAGATTTCATTTTTATTCCTCGAAATCATACATAATTTCAACTTGTCGTGATAGGAATGCTTTGCCAATCCCGATACGTGAATCAAGCTCTGTAGCGTATTTCGAAAGAGCAGTTTTCTATTTATTGCTGTCGAAGCAGAGGCAGAAGAGTCATTAGAGAAACTCGTCATAAGGATTTAAAAACACTTATTACATATTGTAACATATATATATATATATATATATATATATATATATATATATATATATAGTAACATGTATATATGTATACACTATCTTATATAATATTTGTGTTGCATGTAAGTGAGCGTCTGCTTCTTTGCTGTATCTTTTACTTTCTATTTTTTATTGTAAACTATAGTCTCAATTTTTTATCATGTTTAGTAATAGATAAGGCTTCGACGATGTAAAACAAGTCGAAACGAATAAATTAATACACAAAAATTAAATTTTATTATATATAATTTTAACACTGATAGGTTAAACTTAAATTAAGTAATTTTAAATTTATGTATATAACCGAAAATGATTGAAGACATTTTACTCGAAATGAAGAAGAAAGAAATTTAAATT
Source organism: Thermobia domestica (assembly GCF_964235325.1). Lineage (NCBI taxonomy): Eukaryota > Metazoa > Arthropoda > Insecta > Zygentoma > Lepismatidae > Thermobia > Thermobia domestica. The sequence goes on from NC_137468.1 coordinate 99,570,177, forward strand.
CGCGTCAACAAAATTCCAATTAATTTCACGCTAAACAGACAAAACAATTCACCGTATAAATCAAAGGGCTAGGAAAAAATAAAGATGCCTTAGGTATCGAACATTGTTAATGCAATGGTAAATTGTTAATAATCATTGGTGGAAAGACCGAGCGATCTTAAACCTTGTCTGTGTTGCCCTCTCGATAATAAAATATATACAGCTGATCATCACCCTAACTCATTCAGAGGAAGATTCAAAGAAAACTGTTCCTGTTTTTGTTTTTTGTTTTTTAAGTTTCAATATTTTTGTAACAATTCGAATGGTATTGCAGTGCTAGTTATCAACAAAGTATAATTCAAAACTTTAAGTTGTAAACAACTTTATACACAGATGTTTAAAAAAGAATGTTTAAAAACACTACGTAATTCGTTACTTTTTTCCTTGTTGAATCTAATCAAAATCATTATTTTTCTTCCTTTTCCTTCCATACATGAAGAAAGAAAAACTAAGCACAACTGGTACTTGTACTACTAAAAAAATTCTAAAACAAAAAAGGAATAAAGTAAATCTATGATGTTTTTCCTTCGAAACATAAAAACTGAAGATTAAAAAAAACAAAAAAAAAGATTTTGAAGACAATGGAAAACTAGAAGTGAAAGAGCGAAATGTAAGGAATGACGGGAAATTTGAATTTGTTCACTGAAACAGAAGACAGTCAAAAGCGTACTGAAGAAGATGAAGAAAGCAAGCAAGAAAGAAAAGATGGCGGAAAACCACAAAAACGTATATAAAAGTCATATTTTTGTGCCTGTCGACGAATAAGAGTTTTTTGTTTTCTTTTTAAGAAAAGATATATAAAAAGACAAAAATAATGAAACACATTCTTGTACAGTATCATACTTACATTTTCACAATACAAGGAGTTTTATAATACTGTTTTTTATTATTATTTCCTTTATTTCTTTTGTTTTTAGATCTCTTTATTTTATTTTAGATCTTTTCGTTTCAAGAGAAAAGAGATAAATTTCGAGGAAAACAGACGCATCGGAGTAGGACATGAAACGTTCTGTCATTACGTTCCAACTGCAAAACCAAATCATCATACCACAGCATCACTTCTTTCTTTTTCGAAACTTAAATAGAAGATTTTTTTAAAAAAAAACGCGATTAGTTACAAAAAGTACCGCTTGGAGGCGCTCGTCACACTGCATTACCCCATGCTGCTGTTACATCTTTACTTAAAACTGGCTGAGGTCTCTCTCTATCTATTTCTGCATGGCAACAGTTTTCCCCCTCCGAAAGCTCTCTCTCCTCTCTCTCTCTCTCTCTCTGTGCCAAACCAACAATGACTCTCTCACTCGCTTCCTCTGTCTCACCAATATTTCGCCATTAAGCCAAGGTTCCCTCGTAGATACGACCTCAATAAAGAGAGCACCTAAAAACTAAAATGGCCAATCCGCTGCCTGCCTTTGGCGAAAATAAAATGACGAAAGAAAAAAAAAGAACTTAAGCAGAAAAGATCGGTGACCATCATGCCCTGTATATCATTCAATAAAAGCATTCGAGATGGCAGCACAAACGCAAAAGACAGAACAAGGGCTGAGAATAAAAGGGTGAGGAGACTATTTTTTTTTAACTCCCTGGTTCATCTTATTTCCCTCCCTGGAGTGTCAGTTACCACGGGTCTCCTCGCCTCTGTTAAGTTTCGTAGAATTACAGTCAAAAAGTACCAATTGCACCCAGATTATCCGATAATGAAAAAGACATTGCTTCGTCGTCTGCTATTCATAAACAGGGAAACATTTCAGTATTTTCTACTTTTTCTTTCTCTTAGAATGTAGAATAATACTTTCTTTACCCGTTCTCTCGCCCATTTTCTACGTCAGTTTTAAAACATTTCTTTCTTTTTCCCTTAATTCACATGAACCAGGCAAAAGCTGTGGAAAAAGAGAAAAAGAAAATAAATAAAGAGCAAGACAGTGGAAATATTTCGCAACTCATTAAGAGTTAACACTACATATAAAGTACTTTTCCTTAGCAGTGGTGCTACCTACCTAGATTCAGTTTTACCAAATATTCTTTATTTCCTTAATATATTAAAGTTAGCTTTGCACGAAAATATTGCACGCTACCATGCCAAGCCGGTGGTTAAGAGGTGGCTAGGGATGGTTATTCTCTTGGCGACTATCTTCAGACCTCCCTGAAATTTTCAATTCTTTACTTGGAGACACATACGTTAAAACAAGTAGGAATATATCGTGTACACCACATGAACGAGTTGAGTTGATTTTGAGTTTAACATACCGTTCAGCAGCGAGACTATATGAGATGTGGACCTACTGATTAACGTGGATTCCGAACCACATGAGCTCCCACCGACCACGTGAGCGAGTTTGGTTTGCATGCCATGATGTTTTCTCAATTAATATAGAAACCGAAAGCAGTGATCTTTTACTTTACATTGCACGTTTATGTCCTTTAGCTTAAGGGAGATTATGATTAAGGCAAGTGAATGATAATGGAAGAATCGGTGGAATGCTAATGTGGGAAGAAATGGGAGTACCCCGAGAAAACCCACGGAAATGATGTTGTCCACAAACTTACTTGGCCGGGGATTGAACCAGGGAGCCCACACACCAGACGTAAGCTCTCTACCACTATGCCACTGTATCCCCCAGAAACCGAAAGCGTTAGCAGATTTCTACCACGTCCGCTTTTAAGAGAGAAATTAGAGTGGAGATGAATATATTCTTGGAACACTTAATGGATTACGGGAAATCTCTTCTCGCTATCTATTACCCTTTCGTTATCTATAGCGATCAACCTTAAAAGTGGTTGATTTCAGCCATTTCAGGTATGAATCGAAGTTAAGAGAGAAGACGGTACCGATTCTTAGAACGATAAATCGATTAGAAAGAAAAAAAAACTTCTTGCTATCTATCAGCGTTTCTGCAGCATGTAGATCAATATTTTAAACTGGAAGATGTAATGGATTTCTCTCGCTTTTTGTTTCAATGGAGAATTAAGAACGAAGATTAATATAGTTTTGAGATGTTTAATCAATTGCAGGAAACCGACTATCGCTATTTTAAAACCGGAAACAGTTAATTTGTACCATTTCCTGTTGGAATATTACCTCCATCAACAAACAGGATACCGAACTTTTGGTCCTCTACTTCGTGGCCAAAATTGATGGTGATCCATCAAGTAGTTCTTTATATTTTCTTGTCTCCTTGGTGGACAGACATATCGATGAACAGGGTAAACACAATGCGACCTCGATAACTCGAAGTTTAACGGGATTGATTAAAAAATTCGAGTTTTAATCAAGGTTAGAGCAGGCACGTAGCCAAGGGGTGGGTCCGGGGGGTCCGGACCCCCCCTTCAGAACCAGAAATGTAAACATTAAGGAAGGATGAAACAAAAAGAAACGAGAAAAAGAAGAATCACCGGTAAAAATATAAAGCTACAGCAAGAGTTTGGCTACTTTTTCTTATGAGGAATTTTGTGTAGAGGAAACAGGGGGAGGTAAAGTTGAAAATGGATATTATTGTAACGGAGCATTCCGAATTTCATCTAGCTCCATGCTAATTCTATGGACTACAAATGACGATCGATGAACAGGTTCGATTAGATAGATTCTCAGAAGAACGTAAGAAATGCTCACAATCACGAATAACATGAGATTGGTAACATACATTCCAGTTACACTTGTTAAAGAAATTTTCAATTTCATGTCATTCCCCCATTACGAAATCCTGGCTAAACGAACCCATATAGGTTTTCAGTTGAATGATCGAGCCTCTGTTGTAATAACCACAGTATTTCGTCACGGACCCCCCCTATTACGAAATCCTGGCTACGTGCCTGGTTAGAGTTATCAAAGTAGCAACAACAAACAATCTAGATACCAAGGTTCGGCGTTCCTCATGAAAAAAAGTCACTTTATAACCTCTATAACTCGAAGTGTGGAAGTTCCTAAAATGAAATAAAATGACTAGCAGAAATCAGTTGGCGAGAACTATCTTGGCAGTGACGTCAACGCTCACAGTTGCAAGGCTACCAAATTACGCTATTTACAAATAGTGCTTAGATGGTACACTGGACGCTTCGCACGTCGTAACTACAGTTTAAAATAATGCTGGTAGCGAACTAGAGAGAATTTAGATAACAATGTATTTGAATAATACTAGCATATATATGTGCATTGTTACGACAAAGAAAGAAAAAATAAGATTAAACCCTATATTTATGTCGTCAAACGACAATATCTTTCCTTTCAAAAAGCAGTTTTCTATTTCCAATAGATTTTTTTTTAAACCAAAATCCCAACATGAGCAGTATTTGTTGTAATGCCCACTCAGAATCTTTGAAGTCAATACTTAAGTTCGCACAATAATTTATTTAAGGTGGCGACAATGCCTTCAGCATAGAGATTGTGAATTGTTCTACGAACTACTACTTCATCGAAAGAATCTAAATTTGTTTGTCTTTTCTGTGTATTTGGCCTCGCTTTACAGGGTTTACGACGGGTTGTCCAGACTTTACTCCTTCTCTTTCACAATTCGCCAACGGATCTCTCACTGACACATGTTGCTCGGGAGGTTTCATGAACACGGTCAGATTTATTATTGTTTGCTGCAAGAAAAGTTGTAAACATTAAAAGCAATGTCTCTTGCATCACAATGCAACGGCTTGTCTTTCTTTAAGGTACTATCACCCATTCTTATACACAAAATTTCGAGAACGAGAATAAAACAAAGGATTGACAACTTTCACCAGTCAGCACAGACTGTACAGCCCTACACAAAGAAAACACGCGCTTTTCAGTTCACTTCATTTTGCTTTTGTTTTTTAATTTGTTTGTGTGTTTTTCCTGGAAGTGCTGTTCTTATGTCCTATTGGTAAATGTTATACTTTTCGAAGCTATATTCACTAACCCCCGCGCTCTGTTTCCGCGACCAGGAAACACGTTCACATATCATCCTCTAACTCAAGAACCGTGATAGGTAAAGACATGGGAGTTTCTTTAAAATAAACTTTGGACTTCCCTTCCCATTTCGTCCACTGCATATTTGTGTCTATCTTTAATAGAACGAAAGTTTGTAGCATGTTGAAATCTGAGTGTTGTTAGAACAGAATAAACATAAATGGCTATCATTTAAAATTATTTTCCACATATTTATAATATAAAATTCAATTATAAAATAACCAGGTTCTTCATGAAAGTTATATAAATATAAAAGCAAAAAAGTATCATTTATGTCTCCTCGAACTCCAGTTATCGTTATACAAAGATGAGAAGTATATTGATCAAAAACGAATCTCCCATTTCGGTTCATTTCCTTTCGCTTTCCTGTTGTAGAGAATGGAGCGTGCTTTTAAGTTGGTATTTGTGTTCGCGCATTTTCTCTTTCCTGGGATTGGACGTTGAATTGAACGAAGTGTCTGCTTTAACCAGTGGGATAGCATTTCAGCAAGAGCGAAGTCTACGTCACTGCTAGGATAATTCTCGGGTACTATAGACATGAGTAAAACTCAATTACAGTACACATTAGCAACAATGCCCGAACTAAACATTGTTCAGCGTAAGCTCTAAACTCCGATAAACCAAATATTGGTATCCTTCCGCTTGTCACAAATACGATTGGCTAGTGATATATCACTCCCACTCCCCACGGGGAGGAGCAACTTATACACATGCATTTTGACAATACTATCTCGTGTTGTCCAGATACTTGCAGTAGCAGCAGAAAAGAAACTGGAAAGATTTTTTTTAAGTATTTGAATTTCGCTCGTAAACAATTGTTGCGTAGTGGGTAAAGGTTTGCCTTGTTGGTATTTCACCACAACACTCGCGGAACCGGAATTCATGCCAGTCATCTTTCAGACTTTAAAAGCAGAGCACCCGTCCACAGTTGAGTTGGCGCCATAATTACTGCGCATGCTTAGTGTTTATTTTTATTGTTTCATTAGCTACATTCGATTGCACTATTATTAGATAATTCGTATTGTATTTTTATCATTTATAATAATGTATTAGTGTTAGATGGAGCTTCATAGTGAAAGTAATAATCAAATCATATGAACTATTTTGCGGAGGAGTACAAGCGTCTGTAGGCCAACAGCAAATCAGTGAGATTTAGTTTCACCTGGCTTTGTTTATCGCAGTTTAGAGCTTACGCCGAACAATGTATAGCAATAATGACAATTACGTAAAAGCATAGAACTATAGCTGCGAGTTATCGAAATCACGTTAAGAGAAATTCGACTTATAGAGGTAAACTTCGACTCGTAGAAATTCACAAATACTAAACTTTGAGTTACGGAGGTTTTCAAATATGATTACGAAACCCTTAAAATTTGACTTATCGGAGTTGTAATTTTTAAACATTCGACTAACAAAGAGGTTATTTTAACATTAGTGTTATGAAGAATTCAAGGAAATGTGAAAACATTCAGGCTATAAAGGTCCAACAGTAGATAACGGAGTTTCGATAAAATTAAACCCCTTAAAAATGAACATCCAAGAAGTTCTTACAAGCTACTAACGAAAGTAATCGTTCTTAGCGCTTGTACACAGTATGCAACCTGAAACACAACAGAAGCATTTGGGTTGTCTAACGTCAAAAGTTCCGAGATACTCTTTTGAATGCCCTTTTCTTATAAAAATTCTAAGTAGGTCTCTTCTTGACAGTTGCCTGAAGTATACCAAAGCAATGATGTGGATGTGTATGAAAGACAAATAAATACTCAGCTTTATGTATAAGATTTTCTTGCAAGCAATTGTAGCTGAAAAAATTCTGATTTAGTTGTGAGGCGAAATAGAGAACCCAACTTAAGTCGGTCCATATTTTCACCCGTGAGAAGACAATAGACCAGCGTTTCCCAACCGGTGTGCCGCGAATGGGCCGCTGGTGTGCCGCGAGGAAATCGAAACAAATTATTAATTCTATAGGAATCAAATTGCAAGACATAGGGGAAAATGTATATTTGTATTTCACATTACTATGAACCTCTACTATAAATCTACAATTTTAAGTTTCATACTGTGTTACTTTTCTGTACATTTTTAATGTAGAAAAACGTATTTATCATTGTCATGACCATTATTGCTTCTTTATTGTTGCAGACTATTTCGTAACTTGAAATTTTAACGTATCATTCAATAAATTCAACAAAGCAAATATGCATACAAACTACCTACATTTGTGTTTTAAAAGTATAGGAGATTTGTTTATTTATTCGTTATTGAGTGACCTTCCCTTTTAGTTAAAGATTAGATACAGTTTTCGAAAGAGAAAGTGGATTTTTAAAAACCCGAGTCCTATATTTCATTGCAATTTGTTTTCTATTTTAAAATTAGAATGAAAAATAAGCATAATGATTTACCACGAGGAAAATCAGTGATCGAGCTTTCTTCTCTGTAATGAGATCAGTAATGACATAAAAATGCCACGGTATTTTGTATTTCAAATAATAATAGTAATGATATATATATATATATATATATATATATATATATATATATATATATATATATATAATATGGGTGTGCCGAGAATTCAAGTTACACCTATAGCGTGCCGCAAGTTGAAAAAAGTTGGGAAACGCTGCAATAGACTGTTCTTTTTTCCCCAGTTAATTGCTTTCTTAATGTTAAGTTTTCTGTTCTTGTTGATTTGACAACAGTTCCTTGTGTTGGAGGACTGGGTAGATTGTGATTTCTTACCATCAGAAATGTAAGTGACTTGTTGAAAGCAACGTTTCATTTTCTGTGTTAATCTGGCTGCTTTGGTATTTTTCTTCTAAATGAAAGTTCGAGACTGTTTTTCTTTTGCAGGAAGACAGGCTTTATAGTCACTTCATTGAATTGCGTATTCATTTGTAATTCATTTTAAATTTTCAGAAGCAATTAAAATCACGTTAAACTGTGCTAGTTGTTCGATGTTTGTTCTACGTAGGTATGAACGAAAATCTATATCACTGGCTCATGTAAAAGTAGCCCGTCGTGATAATATCGGATACCGGCCGAAAGAGTAGGAAAATATAAACACCAGTGGAGCGATGCGGGTGATTGTAGATTACGCGATATGCATTATATACGATGTAGGGCAAGAGTTCGCATTTAATTTTTGAATACTCATATTTTCGCAGAAAAGAGAAACAGAAGCGATTGATTTCTACCAATCTGAAAATCTTCTAACGTTCTTTTAATTTGACTTTAATTTACATTGATAATTTTAAGATTCTAATTGCAATAAACCATAATTTAACCAACGACGAAAATGTACTTTTATCTACTGGTGGCGTAAATGTTCACACAAGAGAGGGTAAGGGTAAAATTTCGCATAGAACAACAAAAGTAAAAAACAGTGAATACTACAAAACTTACCATAAAAATGCATTAATATTATATGAAATATAAATAATTGAAGATTAAATAAAAATGACATTGATAACAAGTTTTTTGTTACAATTATATGCGCACCAACATAGAGAATGAAAACAATATAATTAACAAATTAAATATGGGAATAATACTTTGTAAGAAGGAAAAGAAAACAAATGTTCCAATTTTTGAACAGTTATCACAAATGAGGCCATCACTACCTTCATAATTGGAACAGGCTTCAAGCCATCATCTTCACAAAACGTGTACATGATCTAATCTTCAAAATAAAATGAAATCTTGAGTTTAATATCCCACGATTATGCGCATTAGGTTGAGAGAGACGAAGATTAAAGCAAGTGAATGATGATGAAAAATCGTTGAAATGAGAAAGTGGGAGGAAACTAGAGTACCCTGAGGAAACCCACGGACACGATGTTGTCCACCACAAACGTACTTCGCCGGAGGTCGAGCCAGGGACCACTCACACAAGAGGTAAACATGCTACCACTGCGCCACCGTGCTCCCATTCCATCTTCAAATGGAGGTTCTGAGCAAACGTTTCCGTGTTTTGGGAAGAATAGAGGATCCTCAACTTCAGTTTCTTTTTTCTCGATCCGACAGTTATGTCGCTGACTACACAGAATTTACGTTTAACTGAATTTGTAGGTAATTCGAGGAGTGCCTTCTAGAGTTATTATTCCTCACCTCACTTTGAGCTTTGCTTTGTAACATGTTTTCAAATGGCGAACAGGTAATTACAGTATTTCACATCTTTAGTAGTTTAATTAACAAGCGAATAAATGTATACTTGTTTGCGCTATAGTGTCACGGAAATAATACAATAGTTCTATTCCCTTGATTTTAAGTATTCAAGAATGCATAATTTTGAATAATTCGAACTTTTCGAATAATTTGGATTGCGTGAATGAATCATATCTACGTAACAACAAACTCAATTGTTAACTTTTGATACTCCATATTGTGACCAAAATTGATGCATCAGGTAGTTCTTCAGATTTTGTCTCTCCAGGACCGAGACATGGACAGAAACCAAACACTTTAATGAAACACAACAGAATACAATCCATCGGCAAACATCTATCTCTGTGATTATGGAATTACGAGAAATTATGAAAAAATGCTGTTATGAAAAGTTTTATAAGCCACAGAGTAAGTGATTTAGTTATTCATAATTCCTGTACGATTCGTTTATAAATGTAATACTTAACCAATTGCTCTTAAGTGTTGAAAATGTTTCAGAATGATAAATGTAAATAAACATTCGTACATGGAGTCTGCACTCTCAGCTCTTTACACGAATATTGAAGAGTGTAAGGCAGGCTGTAGCATATACATATAATTTTCTAAATGTGCTGTTCAGTTTCGGCCTTCATTTGTTAGTTTACATCCTATACGATCGACAAAACTCACCGGATCTTGATCAAACTTGTCATGCTGGTAGAGATTGATAAACCTAATACTTATATGAAATATTTAGGGATGGGAAAACCGTTTTTTTATTAAAAAAAAAAACGGAAAGCAGTTTCTAGAAAAACCGAAATCCGAAAAAGCGACATTTCGGTTTTCCCCAAAACTGGTTCGGATTTTCATCGAAACCGGTTTTCTTCATAACCGGTTCGGTTTTTCACAGAAAACGGTTTCGGTTTTCACCAAATCTGGTTTCGGTGAAAACTTTTGGAAATGCATAAAAGTATTTCTGTGGAAACGGAATCGGTTTCTGGAGAAGAACGAAATAATAGTCTAGTCAGGAATAGAACCAATTTTGGAAAAAACCGGAACCGGTTTTGAAGAAAACCGAAATCGGACCCGGTGGAAAACCGTACCGCTTTTGAAGAAAACCGAAAGCAGTTTTGAAGAAAACCGGTTTCGGTGACAACCAGTTTTTTTAATTCTCAAAAAGCGGTTTTTGTGCCCACCACTAGAAATATTACGACATACAGAGTTTAGGTTTCCGAGTTATGGTCCACTGAATTCAAGGTTTGGAATTGGTAAAATTTTAGAATATACGTGTATGTATATATCATTGCTATTTAATGCTAAAATGTATGGAACAAACCTGCTGTTAAACGTCAATAATTAATCAAAAGGTAAATGACCAGTTGATTAATTAGCTATGTTGCAAACGTACAGTATATAGGGGAAGTTACTCTTTCCAGGGACAGAATGACCAGAGGCAAGGCAGCTACAACTGTCTTGAATTTCCTAGGCACTTCCTTCCTTCCGGAGACATAATTTTCTAAGAGTGATGTGCATACCATGAAATAATTGCATACTTCAACAAAACAAGTTAGTGTGAAGACCATTTCAGTTTCTCATGCACAAAAGTAATTTTTGGTTTGTACATTTGAAACTATTTTTCTTGCTGCATATAAATGTAAGTAACAAACAAGTACTGCAGTATATTTCAGACGTCTATCTACTGTATCTACATGTAGGTAATTTCAATTTATTATATATTATGCATTTCTTCCTAAAATTGAATTTTGATTATTATTTGGGTGATGATCGTACCAAAGAATATGCGTCTTGATATGCCAATAGACAATACTTAGAACATAATAATACTCTAATGATCGTATGAACATATCTAGTTTTGAAATCAAGATGCCTAATTCCATAATCACTGGATGTTCTTTCAACACATGAATCGCTAAAACTGCAATTTATTTGTTTTTTAAACGCATGTTGTATCGCTTGTTACTAAAGTTACTTCATAGAGCAAAAATTCTTATTCTAATGAGAAAGAGGAGGCAGCTATGGTTTCTGTATAGCGTTTTTATCGCTCGTTTTGTAACAAATAAATTAGTCCTTAATAATAATTGATTATCATTTGATTTAATATTGTTCCTAAGAGATAGGAATACAAAGTAGAAACTGGATGCAATTAGCTAAGGATAGAAGTCAGTGGAGAGCTTTTGTGAACGCGGCACTGAACCTCCGGGTTCCATAGGCCATAGAGTTAGAGTTAGTTAGTTAGTATAACAATCATTGTCCCTTGGTATATACTGGATACTCTCGCCTATAATTTATCTGGTATTCCTCTTATTGGTGTGGCCGCGCGTAGTGTAATCCCTAACACTCTCGTCTTTGGTGTGAGCGGTCCCGGGTTTGATTCCCGGTGGGGACACTCGGTCGAAATAGTATAAAAGCTTTTCAGACCAGCCATCCTGAGTGAGATGTTCCTGTTTTTTTTTTTCATTCGCACTAGGCAAATACCGGGATGGTTCCTAACATACACGTCCCATCAGGCCGCTTCCTTCCCTCCCTTTACTCGGATAGTGTTATCGCCGAGGGGACGTCCTCTCTCATACGTGAAGAGCTAACATGGTCATAGATACTGAAAGCCCAGAAATCAAAATCCTAAATAATAAAATTATCTTCTTATTGGTACAAAATTCTCCCTTGTAACTTTTACATTATAAAGTTGAAATATCAACCAATCGGAAACAACATCTTTTTTCCTTTCCACAAATATACTCTCTTCTGTAAATCAAACTATAAAACATGTCTCTGGAGTAAGCAATTTCTAATACTTGCAGTATATTAAAGAACTGTTTTTAACAATTTAATGAAGGACAAATATTTTCCGCAATAGAGAGGCTTACTAGTTTTTTTTATTAGTTAAGAATATAGAACTATGTAACTAGCAAACAATGTAAGAAAAAAACTGTTCCCAAAGAGTACATAACGTAGTACAAGAACTCAGTAATATTTTAGTTTTTTTTCTTTGGTCCGTAACAGCTTTCACTGTTACACATTAAAAGCAGAGAAAGAAAAATTGTTAGCATCACAAAATAATGGACCTCCTGCTTGGTGATTTAACAAGTTTATTCACAGATAAAAATACAATGAATAAATTTCACAAAGTCCCAAGTGGAAAACAAAATATTTCATTCAAGTTTCCTCTTTACGCCATCCTGATTCATTTTAAATCGCTGGGATTACTTTAAAATTAACTGCAAAGGTAAATTACAATAAATTTTAAACTTAACTGGCAAGATTCCAGTTTTTTTACCATCTTCGTTAAAACAAAAGATGTAAATTACGCACAGTATGTTTCAGAGTAAAAGGAATATGACTAATATCTACTGTATACGTGACAACGTATCTTAAGTATTATATAACAAAGACAACTTCTAGCACACATGTCTAGCACGATCAGTAGTTATTAAACCAGTATAATATGATATGGTAGCAAATTCATTTGCTATATTATTTACAAAATTTACTCTACGAAGAAACAAAAATAATTAAATTTAAGGATTATATTTAGAATTAGGATAAGGAATACTAAGCATACAAGAACTGGGTAATTATAAATACCCTAGCCACACATTCACTTCCACATATCAATTAATATATACCCGGCATCTCTCTATAACATTGTATGATCGAAAAAACATACGTTTAACAAAGGTTATGTGGCCACGTACAGTGCGCGTACCAAAAAACGACCAGTATTTTTACGCAGTGTTGGCAATACTGCTCGCAACAGAGATAAAATCGTCCGGGTGGGATTGGGTACTTGCGGGTAGTAGTAAGGTGAAATGGTTGTCGTAATACAAAATCCCTCCAAATGTGAAGTGAGATCTGTTATACGATTTCTGAACGCCAAAGAAAAGAATGCAGCTGAATTCGTCAGGAATTGTGTAGGCTACCATTTACTGTCCGAAAGTAATGAGTAAAGGGAAGGGCAGGCAATGGTGCAGAAAGTTTCGGGAAGAGCATTGAAATGTTCATGACGATGAACATAGCGGAAGACCTAATGTCCAAACGAACGATATGGTAGAATGCGTTAGCGAAGTAGTGTGATCTAATCTCCTGCTCATAATAACTAAACTCACCAAAGAATTCCAGAAGTGTCTGCGAAAACAGTCCATCGAATTGTGACTAACAAGTTGAATTATCATAAACTATGTGCGAGGTGGATATTAAAAATGCTGACAGATGCTCACAAAGGGCAAAGAATGACAGATGTACGTGATTTTTGGTCCGCTAGGAGTTGGATGGGAATCACTTCTTTTCACCCTAATTGAAAGGAAATTAAACCTTGATATCGTACACCACTGGGGAGTCGAAGCAGCAATCAATGGAATGGGGATACTCTGGTTCTCCTAAAGCAAGGAAATTCCAACACCGAACTTAAAACATAAATTCTGGTCCGGCTGCACTCTCAGGCGTCAGATTTTTACACAGAGGATATATGGAAGCTTATGCCACGCTATCAAACATCTCTTAAGGATAATGGGGACTGCGTCGGAAAAAAGTCCAGGTATGTACTTGCATATCAATCACACTAAATTTCTTCTTCTTTCATTTCCTTGCTTGTTTAAAAATATCGGCTCTTTCTTGTTTGCTATGTGTCTTGTAAATCAATATTATTTCTAGATCTTAGTTTGCTATCTCTTATACTTAGTAAAAAATTATCACTATGTAATGCATGCAGTGATTAAGACTAAAACTTGCCTGTATACCCCCATCGAACCTCTCAGGACTATCCTCACAGAAAGTACAAATACTATTTTCCTCAGGCGGAGTTACAATATTATTAATTATAATTTTATACCTCAAATGTAGTGAACCAAGTCGTAAGTTCGTAATTTTACAGGAGAAACGATATATATCGTTTCTAACACGGGAAGGTCTCACAAGTTGTCGCCTAATCTCATTGCCACAGAGCACATCTAATAAAGCATCATGAGAAATGAAAATGAGCAAAAAATTAATGTGCTATGGACCAGAAGGATAGAACCTACGGTGCTCCAAAATTTGAATGTCACAAAAAAATTGTATCATGTACGTTTGAAATAAATATCTTGAAAACCGTTAAAGCAATCAAAACAATAGTTGCAGAATATAATGAAAAGAAAATGCCCTATCAAAAATCATAAACAGTGTTGCCATAGGTGAAGCAGTGTTGCCAAATCAGGATAAAATATTTTGTTTGAAATAGCACCATATACAACTGTGCACAGATTTAAAATGCACTATTATCACTAAACATAACAGTGAAGTGTAGTGGTACAGTGTTGCACACTGCTGGAGCTACTTGTATTGAAAACGTACAATGGAGAAGTCTGATATGAGGCAACAAAGGGTAATAAAGGAATCTGGGTCTCATACTATGAATTTAGTTCAAATGTAAAACACCGACATTATAACGTAGCAAAATGTCAGCAATGTTACAAAATATTGATGCATATGAAAAATGAAATTGAGTGATGCCATTTTTACGTTCTGTGTCAGCTTCGAAGCTATATAGGACGGAACCTAAAGGGTAAAGTGGGATCCGAACCTCTATGAAAGAGAGATAACAATGAAATGTAAGGTGAAAAGTGCAAAAAAAGAATGTCCGAGGCGGAATTGGAACACACAATCCCTAATATGTCAGTTGTCCAGTCTTCTAGACCATATAGTTATCAGAGCCGACTAAAAACGAAATGAGGTAGTAATAAAATAATTATATTTCCAGTGTGAATAAAGTAATACAGTAATTACAGTGTACAAACATAATCATGTAGTAGGCTATGTAATAGAGGAAGTAAAAGAATATATCACTTAACACGAAAGACATAAACCAAGAAAGTACTCTTTCAAATACTGATAAGATAATCTGGAGAACCAGTTTACAGAATTATAAAACACGTGTTTGTTTCCTCGCGTGTATGAGTTTGTTTCCGCGAGTTATCTGCTTATTCACCGGGACTAGAGAAGTATAATGCAAAGGCCTCACTTTTTTTAAATGCATTCCTTTATTACCCTTTGTTGCCACATATCAGACTTCTCCATTGTACATTTTCAGCACATGTAACTCCAACAATGTGCAACACTGTAACACTATACTTCACTGTCGTTTACTGATAATAGTGCATTTTAAATCTGTGCACACTTGTACATTGTGCTATTTCAAACAAATAGTTTTATGCTGACTTGGTAACACTGTTTCACCTATGGCAACACTGTGGTTTTCAATAGGGGATTTTGTTCTCATTATATTGTGCAACTTTTGTTTTGATTGTTCTAACGGTATTCAAGATATTTACTTTAAATGTACATAATTCCATGATATAATTTTTTGGATATTCAAATTTTGAAGCTCCGTATCTCCTATATTTCTGGTCCATAGCACTTTAAATTTTGCTCATTTTTATTTCTCGTGATACTCTATAAGATGTGCTATGTGCAATCAGATTTGAGCGACAACTAGTGGGACCTTCCCGTGTAAGTAAGAATCTATTGAATCATTTTTAAAGTTTATTACGTACTTAAGAATTAGTACATACTTTTAAAAGTACGAACTTTTAGGCATCTTTATTTCTGTCTTTTATTAGTGTGAGTATGAAATGACAGATTACCACAAAATTTCACACGTTTTACATACCATGGAATTACTGCTTATAATTTTTAAAAGTGGACTAATATCATCAGCCAAACTATAACACGTCAGGTTATTGAAATAATATCACATCAGTTATTAAAACTCACGCCAGCGGCATGTGGTATGTTCTTGTAATGCTCATGCAAAACTTTTGTAGCCCATTTCAATAGCGTAGCAAGACCTCTGTATTTTGCGAAACTTCTAGCTTTCAATTCATCATTTAATTTAGGAACGTCATATGGATTGTCACGTACCTTTATTTAGGTATACACAAGAAAATCACCATCTGCGAAGATTCCCTTGAAGTTTCCGAGGGTCATTTTTTCGCACTCGAAAATAAACCCTTTTTTTTTAAGATAGATACGTGTTCACTGCCACCTTTCACGGAAAGGCACAAAGGACTTTAAACGTTTTCATAGAATGCCTTAAAGTTTTTGAAATTTTTCAATATTGAGAACGGCAAAGAGATTCTTTAGCTTACAAGTTCTAAACTTCTGTTGCCAATTGGGTGACATTATAGATTTTTTTGCACGTTTAATAAAATAACATGTTGGAAATCTACTTCAAAGTGTGTGTTTCTAGGATATATATATATTAGTCATGAGTGTAGGAAACTCACGAAACAACAAGAATTACAAAGACACCATTACTATGTTTCGATTTTAATCAGTGCAATTGTCAGACCAAAGTGTTAGTATTTTAATGTCATTTCTGCCCACTTGTAGCTACAGCCCGGAAGTTATTTCATTATCAAAAATCTTCCTGCCATTGTTTCATCCCACATAACGCAGTATGTTTTTTCTTTAATGTTTTAATATCAAAATGTACATTAAAACCATTTGAAAGGTAAACTATTTCAAGTCTGACTTGAAGTAAAATGCTCTCAAATAAAAGCATTGGAAAATATGATAGCATTTGGGTTAGAAGTAAACTATGCAAAATATACTGACTTACACGAGTTGTAAGGTTGTCATTTTCTTCATTAGAAGCAATATAACTTACATTATTACACAATCTCCGGAGCTGGTCATTTTCTACATTAGTAGGAATATGACTTACTTTATTACACAATCCCCAGGAGCTAAGAAAAATTAAGCTGCTATCGCGAACCTGTCAAATAGTGTCCTAGTACTGCCCCCCCCCCTTTCACATTTTAATTTTGCTCCTCTCCCATTCCCGACAAAATTTTCTCGATCGAAAAATATCGATCAGTCAATTGATATATCAGAATATCACAAGCCTTACAAACGAATTAATGAAGAAAGATATATAACGGAGAACTTGACAGTATGTATACATGTCACCGAATGTCACACTAGAAATAAGTTAGATCATCTAAGATAAACAGAACATGCTGCTTTCATAGTCAGTGAGTGTGAGAAATGTAGAGATTTAGTTAAGAAATCTTCAGAGAAAACGTCTTTCGAAGGACAAGAAAAAGATGGGTGGATAACATTATATAGAGCAGAATATTCGGAAAGCGCCTAATAAAAATCGTGACTGGTTTAACAAACAGGACGCAATGACAGTTTTCGTTTCTGCTGTGATAGATTTTCGAGCCAAAAGTAAAAGATGAAATTAGCTTCTAATAAGCTTGACTTAGGCAGGAGTTAAATCTCAGGGCATTATCTAGTAATATCCTGATTTTAATGCATGATATTGTGTATGGTTTTCCATATATGAGTATTTACGTGTATCAAGCACAAACAATGAAGAAAATATTTCAGAATATTTCTTTTATATCAACAATCTCGATACGTTAGTAAATGATCCCTCTAGTTGGATATCCTTTCTTTAAATTACTCGTTACAGAGAACTTCGTCAGTTACTCAGTGTGATTGCGTGCCTCAATCTCCTATCAGAACGACCAAATGAAACTTTTAAAGCACAAATGAAATGAAGCAATCAAGGAAGGCACTAATAATTGCAGAAATACATTGAAGTCTATAGCTTTCGAAACTCGCAAGCAATAAAAGGAACAAATGTTTTTTGACTGCCATTCTGGTTGCCTCGCCGTTGGAGGTTTCAAAGAAACTATACATATAGCTCTACTCTTTCTCCCTAAACAACCAGTGTTAATTTTAACAACAGCTATTCCGGATGAACTATACAGAATACGTACAGAAAGATATTTTCACGTTCTCTGTTCAACATAGTTTGTTGTTGCTTCTATAATCACTTTAACGATTTTCTAGACACTTTTTTCCTGAAGAATATGTCTAAAACGTAATCAAAATCATTAATCCTGAAACCAGTAAAATTTAATATTTACTCATTAATATCAATCAATATATCATACAGAGGTTCTAGACTATGAATTTTTTTCTCTTTGGAATACCTCTTCAATGCTTGATACTCTTTTAGTTCATACATACGTACTTGAATGGCTATCGCTTTTGCCTTTGGTGTGGAAGATAACGTTGGATTTGTCGTGGGCATAGGTGTCCGAATCAATGAGATCGGTACTCACGAACTTAGAATTTACGCTCACTCAATGTGAAACCTCACGAACTTAAGTAAGAGATTGAGTAATAGTGAGATCACTCGTGATTAGCATAGCAAAATCATGATTAGCAATAACATACAGTTGATGATGTTACGCTATAATATTTCATGTTAAGCTCGAATTTGTCTTAAGCTCGTCAAAGTATACCACCATGCCAAATTTGGTCAAGTTCGAATAGATTTTATTGATCGTGATCTAGTGAAACGTCTTCAGTTCACTAAATCCAAACCCAAATTTGATAGTCTATAAATCGAGAAGTAATGGTCTCATACAATAAAATTTCTTGTGGTACTGAGCGCATCCAGGTCTACATTTATGCCAAGTTTGGTTATGGCATACAAAATACAGTATAATTTCCTTTCACTAAGTCCAAGGCTAATTTTAGTTATCTTTAATTCAGGAATGAAAGGTCTGCACACTATAATATGTTTTATATTATATTAAAAATGAAATTAGAATTGCGATATATATATATATATATATATATATATATATATATATATATATATATATATATAGCGTGATTCAAAATGATGTGAACGATTACAACTCCTTATAACTTTTTTATTAATCATCCAAATAGCTTCAAATCTTACAGTTAAATCTTACAGAGAGTTTTTGTGAAAATAGTACATCACAAATGTTCTATGTAGTCCCCTTTGTTACCCTGCATACATCTGTTCGGTATCCCAATTCCGCCCAGGCCCGTTTCAACATGTTGGCATCAACAGTTTGCACTGCAGCAATGATGCGCCCTTTTAGTTCATTCACATCTTGAGGTACAGGGTGTTTGTAGACAATGTCTTTTAGATTTCCCCACAAAAAATCGCAGGGGGTTAAATCCGGTGATCTTGGTGGCCAACGTAGAAGCTGATGATCATTTTTACCTGACCGCCCAATCCAGCGGTGTGGTAGTTTGTTGTTGAGGAAATTTCTGACATTGTGATGAAAGTGACATGGAGCTCCATCCAATTGACAAATGAAGTTTGCAGTGTCATGTTCGAGCTGTGGAATAACCCACGTAGTAAGCATTTGTAGAAATGTTTGTCCAGTCACAGTTTCTTCGTTAAAGAAGTACGGACCATAAACTTTTGAAGATGAAATTGTACAAAACACATCCGTCTTCAGTGAATCACGCACAATTTCACAGATTTGCTGAGGCTTCTTAGTTCCCCAAATGCGAACATTTTGTTTATTCACTCTTCCTGTCACATGGAACGTAGCCTCATCACTGAAACAAAGTTTGCCCAAAAAATCATCATCAACACTGCACAACTCTTGAAATGACTCACAAAGAGGCTTGCGATACGTGCGATCATTAGGTGTTAAGTGTTGTAACAACTGCACTCGATGCGGATACATCTTTAAATGTTTACGCACTACACGCCAAACAGTTGTTTGATGCATTTGAAGCTCTTTGCTAACTCTCCTTGTTGACTTTTGTGGGCTGCGTTGAAAAATGGTTCGAACCCTTTCGACATCTGCCTCAGAAGTGGACGGCCTACCGGGCGATTTTTCTTTACAAATGCATCCCGTTCTGTTGAATTTGTCATACGACTTACGTATAGAGTTCTTTGATGGTGGATCTTTGTGAAATTTTGTTCGCAACTCGCGTTGAACACTAACAACAGACCGACAAACGTGAAACTGTAAAACGCAAAATGCTCTCTCTGCACCACAGGCAGCCATCTTGGAACTAATCACTCTGCCACCTAGCGGATAAATTTTAAACTACTACGCTCGTTCCAAACAAAACTTGAGGATAATATTGAAAGTATTTCCATAGAGATTTCATTGTTGATAGAGTATTATCACTTACAGGACGTATCCTTATCGTTCACATCATTTTGAATCACGACGGACAAAAAAGTTTTAGAGGATACATTTTATTCAGATATGCAGTAAAAGTATTTTACTTTTACAGGCTTCAAAAATGTTGTTGCTCAGAAAAAATATAGGATGCCGGAAAAGAAAATATAAAATTAAATGCAGTCAAAGGAAATAAATGTTGAGTTGACGCTTCAGTAATTTATGACAAAGGAAATGAAAATGAAATTTTTCGGTTTAAGGTCCCGTGCTAATGCTCTTTAGGTTAAGGGAGACGATAATAATGGCAAGTGAAGAATTGGTGGAATGAAAATGTGGTAGGAAACAGGAATATTTAAGGAAAACCCACGGAAACGGAGCACTTTGCAATAAAACCAAGTCATTTAAAATTACTTATATACATAAGTATGTACGTATATTATCAAGTGTGAAGCAAAATGATGTTTACCACATGTTTCTAACAAAAACTAATTTCCAATTACAGGAGTGTATTAAGTACACAAATGGAAACTAAAAGTAAAACTTTTAGGAAATTTAAACGCAAATACATACGTCCATGATAAGAAACTTAAAATTCATACTATAAACATTAAACCTTTGGAACAGAAGAAATTGCAACAGCACATTAATATACAGATCAACTGGTTCTTTTGTGCTCAGTTTGTATATCCAGACTCCGATTATGACTTCTGATTTCAATCGTTATGCTACAGCGAGGATATAAAAGATACGACCTACGATTAGAGTAGGATCGAAATCATTACTCATTGTTTTATTTGAGTCATTGTGCTTCCAGCAAGCTCTAAATTTGTGAGCTCAGGAATCGAATTTTTTATTTTTCAACAGAACATTAATACATAATTTGCCATAAACCACGTATGTGTTCATGTGTATCATAATACGTATGTTGTCATAATATACACATATATGCACGAGTATTTTAATGGTTCTCTCGCGTATTTGTAGACTCGATTCTCGATAGGAATACGGAATATTTGCATCATTTTACAACTGGCAGCAGCTTTTAATTTAGGAGTACCAAGCTTCAAAGTAGTAGAAAATGAAATGAAAATTTTAATTTACCTCTCTCATGATTATTACTTTTAGGCTAAAGAACACGGATGGTTACACGAAAAAGAATACAAGTATTTCATAGGCTATAGAGCTAAAGAATTTCAAAATTATTATACTTATTGTACCTGAGCTTTCAGTCCGCTGTACACACAGGTCAAAATCGGGGTATTTATATTTTATTATTATTATTATTGAGTTTGCCTACTAACCAACATGCGATAATACAAATATTAACACGCAAATCAAGATATAGTTATGGCCTTGTCCCATTAATAATAATAATAATAATAATAATAATAATAATAATAATAATAATAATAAGAAGAAGAAGAAGAAGAAGAAGAAGAAGAAGAATCAAAACATTTTCATGTACATCATAATCACTATCCACTTTGGAATAAACAGTTAAACTGAGTTTAAATTGCAATTAAATAATCACAATATATAATGTAGAAATATACAAATATTAATGGTCAGATCTAAATATGGTCCAGACCCTGTTTTGTTTTGAAATAATTTAAGTTAATCAATACAGTTTTTAAGTTGCAATTAAATCGGTAAATTTCCGCCATGCTAGCGACATATATTAGGTTACTTGTTTGCTATGATAAATTAGCGTGATACACTGAGACATTTGTCATTCGCAAATTGGAATCACTGAAGTTTATCGCCCTTTGTCTGCACCGAGACTACATAAGACCAGAACCTATATATGGTTCAAGGTGAAATCCAAACCATCGTAGAGCGTTCAATGTTCTCCCGCTGGAAATCGAACCCGAAACCACATACTACCAAGGCGAAATAATAATTTCTTTGTTCGTATTTTACGTTAACGCACCTTTTTTTCTTCGTAAAATTGCATCCAAAATTCACGTGCGTTTTATACTCGAAGTTAGTAATCTTCCAAGAAGTGTGGCATAAGTAACGCTCTCGATGGCACCGAAGGTCATCTTGGTAAAAATGGTATTTTTTTTAAACTATTGCTTTAAATTAAGGTGTGTCTTATAGTCCGTAAAATAAGGTAATAGTCTACATTATGAGATGTAATGAAATCTTGAAAAAAAAATGAAATGAAATCTTTGAATTTTACGTCCCATGGTTATGCCGGGTAGGCTAAAGGAGACAACGATGATGAAACATGAATGAAATGGTGGAATGAAGAAAGTGGGAGGAAACGAGAGACTCCGAGGAAATCCACACACACGGTGTTTGTCCACCACGAAGTTCACTTGGCGCGAGCTGAGATCGAACCAGGGACCACAAGCGCCAGAGGTGAACGCTCTACCACTGAGCCACCGCGGCTCCTAATAGGTTACTTTTAAATGAGTATTGATTATGAATTAATTCATCAATTTTATAACGTATTATGACGATATTGGTTAAACAGTTCAAGACATTCATCCAGTACGTAAAGCTTGATGCATCTTCCCTTCAATGCCAAGTAGTAGTTTTTCTAAGTATTGTGATTATAATTCACTCTTTACCATCTTAAATTATTTCTGCAGACACTTTTGGTCTCATAATTTTCCTTGTGCTGCCATCTCCCGGCTCCTCCTCTATCGTTTGCTCTCTTTCTTCAGCACATAAATCACATTCAATGTTAACTGCAGGAAGCTTACTTAATTCATCAACATCATTCACACACAAACAAATAGCATTGCTTTCTTTTGGGAGGCTGTTTTATTTCTTTCTTGTTTTGTTAATCTTTGAGTTAGTCTTATTCAGACGACACTTCATAGAACGAAAAGACAAATGAATAAAAATTTCAACTCTGTACTTCCTTATTTCTGTTATATTCTCGAGAGAAAGACAATGTGAAATAGTTTCAGATGAGCGAAAGTGCTTATTATAATTTTTTTCATATATATATATATATATATATATATATATATATATATATGGAGAGAGAGAGAGAGATTGTTTTAATCTTTGTATTTTTCTTTAACCAGTGCTGTCTTGTTTAAGAGAGGAGTTCTGAATCTACCCTTTGTTTGACCTTCAAAATGTGACATGGTATTTACGTCATTCAGCAAATACCCAATAGAGAATCAAGCATGGTCTACTTCCGTCAGTAATTCAAGCATATTTTGTTTCTTGTAAAAATGAACGTATTGATTATTCACATCTTATTAATATGGCTCATATAGGACGAGAAGAAAAATTTAAGGCACGTAACCAAAGGATTATGGAACAACAGCTTAACAAACCCAAAACTCAAGTTCATGATCTTTGTGGTGGACAAACCCCGTGTGCGTGGGTTTTCTCGGGGTTCTCCCGTTTCCTCCCACTTTCTTCATTCCACCATTTTCATTCATTTCTCATAATCTCCGTCTCCTTTAGCCTAACCAGCATAATCTTGGGACGTAAAACTCAAAGATTTCATTTTTTTCAAGTTAATGATCTCGTATTTGTTTGTCTACATTCTCAAAGTGACTCAAGTTTGAAAAGAATTTCCAAGTTTTGTGATCTATTTGTAGGGCCTTACATATGTACGAAAGAAATTAATTCAAAGGTATTCGAATTTTATGATGCGAAAACAGGTAAACTTCTAGGATTACAAAATGTTGATGAACTTAAAAGATGGTGTCCTTCTAAATACACAAAAGAGAAATGGTTACAGATCCTTAAAAATGTTGTTCCGCAAAATGTCTTCTCCAAAATAAACATTGAATATGAAGAGTAAGAATTCTATATAAAAATATGAATATCTCATTTCTACATACAACAAATGTATTAAAGCAGAAGACGACGAATTCATAAAAGGAATCATTAATTATTCTTCAGTCTTGTTCAAAGCACAATTAGTAAAATAAAAACATTTTAAAATTTCACCACAATCAACAGCACCATCAAGAAGATTGTAAAAGCTGCCACTCCTAGAACACACATCATTTTCCGACTTCTTTTCTGATGTTTCTCTGCTTTCTGCAGCTGCTGAAGTCCTTCTTGTACCTGCACTTGGACTTGTTCTATGTTGTAGTCTATTCGATCTAATACAGTTCCCGGTATTAGCCATGACTTCCAACAATGTATATTTATCCAAACTGGATTCAAAACATTCTTCATGAACATAGTCAAAGTGGTTGTCAGCCTCCTCGGATATGTCTCCTTCCGTCTTATTGTGTGTTATAGAAGAAAAATCTCGTCCAGTTCTTTACCAGGAGGTAATGTGCCTAAGATCGATGACACATTCCCGCGCTGGATGGCGATGCTGATACGTTGGAAAAGGAATGCAGTAGCTCGGGGGTCACCAGTTTTGATTGCTATTCGATGACCAACTTCATTAATTAAATTAAATCCTTCGTGACCCCAAGACCCACTGGTTTCTATTGCTACTGTTACAAACCAATATTTGTCCAATAGGTTTGAGTATTTTAGTCTTTTGTCTGATTCTCTGTGAGCGGCGACGAGACCTGCCTGAATTGAAGAATGGGGTAAGTTGGAAGGAGCAAACGTATCGGAACATGTGAAATCCCAGACTAGTGCTTTTCCATTTTTCCACGGTACCAAGGTCATGCCATCAGGCCTTTTACCATCAGAGCGGCAACAACCATTTGGTTCTTTTATTGAAGGAACTCCCGCTGAAACGAGGGCTCTACAAATAATGTCGTTTACAATATGATGTCGAGATTGTCTTCCCGCACTTTTTTTACATGAAAGGCCATGTAATCCTTTATTATCGACATATGCGTTGCAAGCAGGACAAAAGTGAGGCTCACAAATATTAGCACCTAAGCGCAGAGCTGTAGCAATACGAAAGCTCTCATTAGAAAGGTGTAGCCCGAGTGTGTGAGAAGGTAGGGCTTGAAGCCATGCTCCGTTTTTGGAGGAAGAGACAGCTAACAGCCTGGCTTTGTCATCTGGGTTATTAGTTGATGATAGGAGTGAAGATAAACGAAGCTTAACGAACAAATGTATTGAGTTATTAACTAGACGTTGCTATTTGAAGTAAGTTCGGTTAATACGTCGTTACAATGTTTATTTTGTGCAAAGTTATATTCATTATAATTATTCGAATGCACTTAACCTAAGGAATTTAAAGTTAATTTAAGTGTAGGCTAGATTCATGAGCATTATGTTATTCTCAGTAGCTTTAAATATAATGTTTTCGTTCTAGTATTTTTCTGTAATTTTGTAAATTCAGATTGACGTTCAGGGTGAAGCATACGAGAAAGGATAGTGTAATATTCCGTGAATATCATGTTCAATGTCATTTTAATTACATTTCATTTTAGCTTGTTTAAGTTTTCCTAATTTGCTATCATCTCCTGTTAGTAGTTTTAACCAATCTCTTAAGCTTCCTTTGATTTACAAGTGTGTATATCATAGATTAGGTTTCGAACAATGTATGTAATTTTATTTTCTGTGTCCTTATAACACATTAACTTATAACCAATCGCTATCTTTGCTTACGTAATGATTTACACTTACGTCTATTACAACACATAAATGTACGACTAATTTGCTGACAATATACGCAGAATCTTAAATTTACATATATTTTACCTTGCACTATTATTTTATGAAGAATCATTGTTTGATCGTTTCAATAATAATTAATATGAAATGAAAGTAAATGGATATAAAATGAATTTATATATATATATATATATATATATATATATATATATATATAAAATGAATTTATATATATATATATATATATATATATATATATATAATGTAATGTATTTATTACAAAAGATTCTTTAAAATTATATAGCAAAGGCAATTGTATTGTGTATAAAGACATTTAAAAGACGAAGTACCAAATGTATTGCTTACACGAGGTGTAATCTCTTTGTTGCAATAAGCAACTCCTATATTTTCCATAGTATGCTTCAATTTTACGATCCAGGATACTTACACAAATTGTACCCACAATACAATTTATGTAATTCCCATTGTTCGGGAACCATATACAACGATAACATTATATATACCTGGGCAGAAAGTGCTTTAATGTATGCACTTTCTCAAGAAAAGAAGAAGAAAAAATAAGTAGTTAATAATGTATTACTTACTTGTTTATATAGTACATCATTACAAAGGAAAGCTGATGTGAAGATGGAGAATAAGTTTCCTGTTTAATAAAGAGGTTTGATTGATTTATATAATACGAACCAGGATAATTAAAACGAATACTAGGTAATAGTTTTCGTTTCACACACAGACACACATATTATATATATATATATATATATATATATATATATATATATATATATATATATATATATATATATATATATGGGAGAGTAGCCAAAATGGCACCACTTTTTACATAAGTGGTTTTAATTCCAAACTTTTAAAGAAATTTAAAATAATTTTTGATCGTATTGAACTTTATAGTTTTCCAATTCTTTTACAGTGATTTCATAACGATATCTTATCATTATCATGATAAAAATGATAATATTTTAGAAGACTGCGATTGGTGCGATTTATGCAACAGGTTTCCTAAATCGCACTATGTGAAGCCAAAATCGCACCGCCATTTTAATATATGCAAACTTTACAGTAATGCATATGGGTAAAACAAATTATCATTTCCATGGAATATCGCATTATTTTTTTTATGTTACATTAAGATTAGGTATAATACATCTTTAAATAGAAAAAATGCTGCAATGTAAATAACCGAGCATAGAAATAACAACTTAGAAATAAGCTAAATAGAAATGCAACCTACAAGAGAAACAAACTGATATTTCTATGATATATCAAATTCTTTTATCTCACAAGGAGAAGGCAGACTTTGGTAAGTGAACTTCAGGACCATTTTTAGCGAGGTTCTAGTGCATATTTAAAAAGAGTTAATATTACAAAGTGGGAGAACGCAATGAGCAAAAATAACGGAGAAAAACCGTCTTAAAGTTTTCTACTGGATGCATTATCGTACGACGCGCAAACCTATCAAATGATGGCGTGGCAGAGTGAGAAGAATCCCCGACTTAAGTACAAAGGGTCCCGGGTTCGGTTCCCGTTCGAGTCATTTTTTGTTTTTGCTTCAACCAATAAAGTAGTCATTTGTAGCTATAAGTAAATAATTAATTCACCATATGTTTATAATGAATTAAAACAATAGAAATTTTCAATCACTTGTAAAATCTTTCAATGTTCCATTTTAACTAGGAACAAAATTTAATCTATTCCGAAAATTTTATTTACTGCAGTCGTTGTGCAAAAAATGTTCTTGAAGCTTCGTGTCTACATATGTGACAGTGTGAGAATTACAAGGTGAATGAGGGGGAAATCTCTTTTGGTTATAGCAACATCCAGTATTAGCAAAGAGGATTTCCCCTTCAACTCATTTGTAATTCGCACACTGTCAACAGATGTATACACGAAGCGTCAACATTTATTACACGACTGTCGTCACGGGCGCCGATTCTGGGGGGGAGACTGGGCCCCCCAAAGCTCATGTGGGCCTCATGTATATTTATGAATGTGTATTTTTATTTGTATTTTTTATTGTTACATGTATAGTTGTATGTATTTTTATGAATACCCCTCCCCCAAATTTACAGAGAAATCGGCGCCGTTGACTTTCGCAACCATAATACAACTTGTGATATCAGTATATTTAAGGAATAGAATAAATTTTCTTGCTAGTTAACATGGAACATTGAAGGATTTTACAAGTAATTTGAAAATTTCTATTGCTTTATTAATTATAAACACATGGTGAATTAATATTTTACTTATAGTTACAAATGGCTACTTTATTGATTGAAGCAAAAAACAAAACAAAGATTGACTCCAACGGGAATCGAACCCTGGACCCTTTGCATATGTATCGCACACTTTACTCACCCTGCCACCCCGTTTCTTGATAAACTTGCGCGTCGTACAGAATATGTTGCGAGTAGAAAACATTTTGAAGACAGTTTTTCTCCGCTATTTTTGCCCATTGCGTTCTCCCAGTTTGTAATATTAACTGTTTAAATGTACACTACCACTTCGCAAAAAATGCCCCGAAGTACACTTACCAAAGTCTGCCTTCTCCTTGTCAGTGTTATTAATACGAGGAAGAACATAATATTAAAGAAAAAATATCCATATTGTTGATCCAATGAGCAATATTGTTCATAATCCTATGAAACGTAAAGTATCTATATTTATGCAAAACAGACAGCAACACCTTATGTGCACAAAAAACACATCGGAATGCACGTTCATCTCCTGAAACACCCGCACAAGACTCGTGTATCCAGACTTTACACAAAACACTCTGTACCATATTTTCGACTAAATTTTGTTGACAAAGGGCGCATAACCAATCTTGTGCATTGATTTCAAAAGCCACATTTGAAACACTGCGAATATGTAACTCGGAGCATCGTGATTTGGATGTATCTACTTTTCGAATATACTTTTTGGTGTTAAGATTTTCCTAAAGCACATGCAAATCTAGCTGACGGTCAGAAAGATTAGGTCTCTCCACACGTTTAGATACTCTTGATTGCCTTTGCCATTATTCTTCAAGATGTTTTTGTAAGGACTTGATGAGAGTACTTATGTTCTTTGTGGTTGCATGTTGGTAGTTCTATTTCCTCCTGCTATTGGGCTGGGCAGGGTCACTTTATTTTCTATATATTTTTTCAAAGCACGATTCATAAACTCCAGAGACCATTTTCCATATTGCCATGTGACTACTTTGTGTCAGTTGTAACAAGAAAGAAACCAGGAAAAACAATTCATCTCGGAAGCCAAAATCGCACTGGTGCGATTTCGTACACACGGTAGTTGTGCTATTTGGAAACTACACCATTTTTTTTAAATATTCTTTACATACAACACAAATTAAAACAAGAATAACTTGAGTTTGTCACTATAATATTAATGGTATTTTGTTTATTACTACTTATTGAAACATAAGCTAATTCTCTTACCTTAACTCCTATCCTACTGTGAAATACCCCGAAAATTAGTAAGGATTACTCTAATTATATTGTACTGCAACTGCACACACACTTAACTTACTGAACGTTGTCACTTTACTCTGTAATTATGGAAATATGCTTAAGTACTTAATTTAACTACTAGATGGCTTGTTAGTACTACAGTTCTTTTTAAACTAGTTCTTTTAGGGATGGTGCGATTTAGAACCCGGTGCGATATCGGGAACTCTGCCATATTTTATATATATATACAGATGGTGATCAGAAAATGGAAAGACCTGTAGTTGGCAACAGTCAGATGTATGGGTTGGCAGTGGTGTCGTGGCGCCCGCAGCGCCGGACCGCTGGTGGTGGTGTGTTAGGTCGGTCTCCATACTACGTCAGGCGCAGTGGAACAGCAGTGTCCAGTGGCTGCAGCAGACGGAGGTAGTATAAAATGGGAGACCTCTCAGATTTTCAATTGTTGGTGCGCGGTTATGTGGAGTGAGTGTGACGGCAGCGTCTAATGTGTTAGGTGTGTCGCGTGGGACAGTGTCGAAAGTGATGACGGCCTACACAACACACGGGAAAACCACATCGGGGAAGCGGAACAGTGGGCGGAAGAAAATCATGAGTGAAGGTCACGCCGGGTATTAAAGCACATTGTCACGCAGAACCGTCGTGCCACTGCGGAGCAAGTGACGGAGGAACTCAATTAGCACCTCCCCCACCCTGTTTCGACAATCACAGTCCGCCGCGAATTACATGACATGAACTTACGGAGTCGTGTTGCACAGGCGAAACCGCTCATCAGGGACCATAACGCTTTCGCACGCCGCAAATGGTGCCGCGACCATGCAACTTGGACCGTTGAGGACTGGAAACATGTGATATGGTCGGATGAGTCATCCTTCACCCTATTCCCAACCACGGGCCGTGTTTGTGTGTGGAGAACGCCCAAAGAAGCTTATGATCTGCAGTGTCTCCGCCCAACTGTGAAACATGGCGGCGGTTCGGTGATGCTGTGGGCCGCCATATCATGGTTTTCATTGGGTCCTGTGTCACACTTAGCGGACGAATCACTGCCAACGATTATGTCGCAATTTTAGGAGACCAGTTGCATCCTATGGTCCGGATGTTGTTCCCGGACAATGACGATATCTTCCAGGATGATAATGCACCCATTCGCTCAGCTGGCGTTGTTGCAGCATGGTTTGAGGAATATCGGGATGAAGTTCAACACCTCCCCTGGAACGCCCAATCCCCAGATCTCAACATAATTGAACATCTGTGGTCCGTCTTGGAAACACGACTCCGGCGACGATTTCCACCTCCATCCTCTCTCACAGAACTGGCCGATGCCCTGCACGAGGAATGGTGTAAAATTCCATTTGCTACCATTCACGACCTCTATGCAGGCACGTAGGTCCCCTATGATTTCGTGAAGGGGGGGTCCGTGACATGAAATACTGTGGTCATCCCAAAAGGGGCTCGATCATTCTAAACTATTTTACTGGAACATATATTGGTTCGTTTAGCCAGGATTTCGTAACGGGGGGGGGAGGGCAGAGTGACATGAAATTATGAAGGCCCAGGAGCTCGATCAATCTAAACTACTTTACTATCAACATATATTTGGTTGTTAGGACAATAAAATGAGGATATGTTGGCAAGTATTTTAATAACAAACTATGAAGAAATTTCTAGCAAAATAATAATAAAAAGTATTGAAAAAGATTTTACAATATTTACGTCCTTCTCCTGTTTATTCAAATATAACAATTTTCCTTTCGTTATGACCTCAATTATTATAAAAAGTACTTACTCAATACTGTCTTGTAAACTATCTTCTAATATAAATAAAATAAAGAGTTTGTTTGTGTGTTTGTCTGTCTGTGTGCGGCCTGGGGACCAGATGAGTGGACCGAGAGTTACCAAATTTTGGTCAAGGGTACCTTGGCTCAGGCCCCAGATCAAGACGAAGCGTTTTTTTAAATTTCTAAACAGGGAATCTCAGAGGGCGTTTACCGGAACCGGTTTGGGAACCAGACAAATTGACCGAGAGTTACCAAATTTTAGTCACGAATACCTTGGTCCAGGCTCCAGACCAGATTTAAATGTTTTTTGTCGAAATTCGAACCAGGGGGGTCTCAGCGGGGCGTTTACCGGAACATGTAAAAGTAGTAGAAAATGACCGATATTTATTTATTTATTTAACAATCACCAGATACAGCTCAGAGGCCATTTACACTGGTTATCCAACAACATTAACAACGGAAAGGATTTGGGAAGGTATCGGCCAGGGCCTGTTTAGTAGGTACCATCCCGGCATTTGCCTGGTAGGACTGAGGGAAACCCTGGAAAATCTCAGGATGGTCGGCAGCAGGATTCGAAGCCACGACCTCTCGAATGCGAAGTCAACGCTCTACCACTTGAGCTATTAGTGTCGAATTCATATTTTCGCGGTCGTTGAAATCAATGGTGAAACTCGGATCGCATTAACTTCCAAATTCACGCTATTCGGCTCCGGGCCGGGGGTCGCCGGAGGGGAAAGACATAAAAGTAATCCAAAATGATCGACATTAGAGTCAAATCCATAGTTTTCGCGGTCGCTGAAATCAATGGTGACATTTCCATTAGCGATGACGTGCAAATTTAGTTACAATTGTATGCGGGCTGGGAGTCAGCGGGGGGTGGATACCGAGACATGTAAAAAATAGCCCAAAATGACCGATATTAGTATCAAATCCATAGTTTTTGTCGTCGCTGAGATTCATGGTGATACTCCCACAGGCGTTGACTTCCAAATACAGCCCCTGTGGCGAAGCATGTGTATGTTCAACTAGTTTTACAATATATACGTTCCTTTCTCTGTTGAATCAAATGCTAACAGAACTTTCTTTCAACATAAATTATTGTTTTTATTATTCCGTCAACTATTGTCGGTTCCAAATGACAGGTTAAAGGAGCAATAGAAAATTGTCCTTGAAATAACATGTTGGATACTACAAGGATGCGATGACAAAAAATTATGATTTAAAATGTCCACGCTGTTACAGAACGGCACTATGCTTTCGAAAGCTTGAAATCTCCCTGACTAGTAGCAGAAATTCTGAGAATTTCATAACTTTTCTTGAAATTTCAAATTCCCTGACTCTTCCAGAATATCTCGCTTACCTCGCCACCATATTGGAAGTAATACAAATTTCCTCATAAGAAAGAATAAGCAAAAGCTTCCTGTAGTTTTCTTTTTAATTTTTAACGGTGATCCTTCATTTCATTTTGACATTTCATTTTGTTTTATCCTTCCTTAATTTTTTCATTTCTGGTCTCGAAGGGGGGGGGGTCGGACCCCCCGGACCCCCCCTTGGCTACGTGCCTGCTCTATGCCTCCATCTCACGTCGCATCAAGGCTGTTCTGAAGACGAAAGGTGGCCCGACACCATATTAATCTGGTAAGTTGCAATTTCGTTCAGGTGTTTCCATTTTTCTGATCACCATCTATATATATATATATATATATATATATATATATATATATATATATGTGTGTGTGTGTGTGTGTGTGTGTGCATATATGTATATAGGGCCTAAATTCACACTTTGAACAATTATTTCCGACCTTTGTTTTGAAGATACAAGATTAAAATTTTGCACACATACTATGTATATAACAACGTAGTTTCTTTAAAAATTCAGATCTCTACGTGAACTCAGGTCTGGACCAGAGAGGCAAAATGTTTCGGCGGTACTTTGTAACAATCTCCCAATACCTGTACTTATATATGTGTGTACATATATTTAATTATCAGGGGGGAAATGGTATTAGATCTGAAATCGTTCCTAGTTTCATCCTAATATTCAGTATACTGAATGAAACGTATTTTTGAAAATTAAATTGAAATCTGTAGTTTTAAATTTAATGTTTATACCCAGCAGGCTAAAGAAAACGAATGCTTAATGATTCTGAATGATTATGAAAGAATTGAAGGAATGAAAATAAAGGACGAAACAGAAAAACTCCCGGAAGAACGCATATCATGTTGTCCACCACAATCTCACATTATTTGGGATCGAAACAAGAACCCTTGCAGTACAGGTGGTATTATTTTAAAAAAAATGTGAAGGTAAACTACATAAACTTCAAGTCTTGGGCATTACAGTTTACGACACAATATTATTAGCAGGATGGGTTTTACTTGGCTTCTGGGAGCACATGTTGTAATTTCATAAACTGATCCTGGTACGTCCTGTCTAGCCTTAGCCTTAGAACTGTAGTATAATGGCAATTATTTGGATATGAAGATTTGTTCGTGAATTCACAATGTGTTTCGTATTTTTGAATATACAGTGTGTCTGGGGGGGAGGAAATGTAAACACTGCAGGATCTGGTACAGGAGGTAATTTTGAGAATAAAGAAGTCCTATGAACGCGTGATCTATATTTCATGGTTTCCACGCTAGGAATGAAGGACAATTTTGCGCTCGTGATGGTAACATGGTTTAGTCATTTTTAGCACACCTGTTTTTGGTAATAATTATACAAATTATAAGTCATTACAATAATGGCAAAATGAGATTTCTATACGCATGCAGTAAGTTAGGGTGTTTTTATACAGGGTGCTGAGAAAATCTTTACAGCAAACTAATGCATGCAACAATGTAAGATGTTAAAATATTAAAGATTTAAACCTTCCAGTGTGATAATTGATTGCTATGTGATTGCCAGACAATGCCCTGTGGTTATCACCAAAACACACGTCAGAAAGAAGCGGTACGTACACAATGATGCTCTACGAGCGAGTTCCTTGTAACGACGCAGCTGCTAAAGCGGATGAGTAGGAGAACATGGACGTATATCAAATTGTGCAGAGATAATGTAGGTGCACACACGGACGTTTTGGACACGTAACTGTAAGTGTTATTAATGTAGGGATGAAATACGTGTAGGTGTAAATGGACGTTCTGGTCACCCTGTACAATGGAAATTCGAGATAAGTAAACAGAGTAAATGGGTGATAATTCTACAACAAAATCCCCTAGAATTTCCCTTTTCCGTTCTCATGCGTCAAAACAGTCGCTGAGATACAGACTAAATCCCGGTCACCCTATATGTGTGTCATATTATGTGTATGTCTTAAAAGTAGCCCGTGTTCTGATTTGAGGCGCCGTCGATAAATCGTGGTACACTGAAGGTGCCGTGAACCGGAAAAATCTAGGATGCACTGGATTAGCACACCGAGTCATAGTTATTTCTTGCATTGTACCTCGAAATTCGACCTTTTTAATTCAAGAAGCTTCCCATTGCTTCATGTTTCTGCTGAAATAGTGCTAAAAGCTCGTAATTCAACATCCAATAAGAACACAGAAATAAAACCGCTATGAAGGAGCACTACAGAATCACAGAATCCACATACAACTGTCACTAGCGTAATGGAAAGTATTGACCTGCTACATTTGTTACAGTTACAACTGTCACTAGTGTACGATAAAAAGGATGATTCCTTGTTACATTTGCTACAGTTACAACTGTCACTAGTGTACGATAAAAAGGATGATTCCTTGTTACATTTGCTACAGTTACAACTGTCACTAGTGTACGATAAAAAGGATGATTCCTTGTTACATTTGCTACAGTTACAACTGTCACTAGTGTACGATAAAAAGGATGATTCCTTGTTATATTTGATACAGTTACAACTGTCACTTGTATAATACTAGCGTGATACCAATACCGATTTACCGACATAATTTAAACACATTTCAATCTAAAAATTTAAAAAAGCATTAAATTAAATTCCCTATTCTATGTAGCATTGAATACTGTTTGAAACATATCCTGTTATTAGCGAATAAAATCGAATAAGGAAATATCTATACAAAATTCTTAGTATTATCGGGAAATCCTTCATCTTCCTAATTTCAAATTTACTGATATACAAACTATACTCATGATGTTGGTGGCGCGTTCTTATTCAGAGAAAGGGGCCGCGGTGGCTCAGTGGTAGAGTGTTCATCTCTGGTGTTTGGGGTCCCGGGTTCGATCCCAGCCCCCGCAAAGTGAACTTTGTGGTAGACAAACACCGTGTGCGTGGATTTTCTCGGGGTTCTCCCGTTTCCTCCCACTTTATTCATTCCACCATTTCATTCATTACTCATCATCACCGTCTCCTTTAGCCTAACCGGCATAACCGTGGGACGTAAAACTCTAAGATTTACTTTTTTTATTCAGAGAAATGGACATATACATCAAACTACTGTTACACGATTAACATCAATATTTCTAGTTTTAATTCGATGTCTATTCTTGTTTGTTGACCCATTTAGATTTCTCAGGCATTGGGAGAAAAATGTGACAAGTTTCAGTTTCTGATAGAAATTTTTCGCAACAATTTGGAATACTCCACTGAAAACAATTTCCCTTTAACTGTTTGGTATATTAATTATAATGTACTTGTAACATTTAGCGGACAATGGAGAAGCTATTCTAAGGCCATCATAACCTGAGCTCTGACAGATCTAACATCGTGTAAGTTGACGACAGTGTTGCGAACTGTCATAGCAAGAAGAATCAAGCGACCACTTGACAGAACGATGAAAAAATCGAATTATTTACAAACTAGATATTTAAAAAATAATCGTACTTCACTTTACTAATCAACATTCCAGCACAACGTAGTTCCACTAGGCCTAATGTTATTGCCAAAATAATGATTTTTTTCCCTTTTTTCACTTATTGACACAACTCTGTCCTTTTGACAAGTTTGCTCCGTAAATAGAAGTGGGGTTACATGGAACAATAACCGGTCCACCTCCCTGTCGCCGCACGGAGTAGGTTTTCTTAGAATTGAAAGCGAAGAGGGTTGCGAGTCCGTACGGCTCTTCTAAAATTCAAGGGCAATGAACCGTGATTTGGAATGTCAGGCTGAAATTAGTAGAATTTCTAATGGTCTTTGTAGGAAATTTGTTGACATCACAAAAAATGTACATAGTCTATATATTACAGAGACCGTTATAATGAGCTTTTCTTAAGGACTGATTTAGAAATTGAGTAGTTGGAAACTAAAGAACATGTTTGTCTTTTCGTAGAAGACTTTTTGTTTCACCAATATGTAAAGAGGAGGATAGGTTTAGTCCCACAAAAATATATTTGGAAACACTAGGTTGTTTCCATGGTAACAGAACAGTGTGTCGCATTTATATCTACTCATTACTGTGAAAGTTTTTGTGTTGTCAGGTTGTTTTGATTTTTTGTGCTATCATCTCTCAAGGGACGTATGCGAACCGTAACAATTAGATATTTATGAAAATTGGTACCCTGACTAATTGTGGATCGCTAATCATCTTGGTGATAATCACTCGGTGCGGAAATGCCTTGTTTACCCGCTACGTATAACACATATACCAAGCAGTGACCTGGTGAGGCTGTGCCGAGTTATACCCCAGAAACGCCGGAAAAACGCAGAAAATGAAAAATGTATGTAGGTAACCTGATACCTAAGGGGGGGGGACACCGACCAAGAATACGGCAGCAGTGTCACACAACAGTGTTGCCATCTCAACACAAACTTATAGCTTTTCAAATAGAACGTATACCATTTTATGGTATTAAAACAATTGCCATAAAACGTGAAAGAAAATAAGGAAAAAGTGGGTTACCAGTGTTGCCAAATAAGGGAAATATGAGGCTCTGAACTTAAGAAGTTATGAAGTCCGTACAATGAAACGAATAAATGTATAAGAAGAACAAGACTGCAGAAGAAAGAAATGTACAGTAGGGAGTAAATCACAGCACGCAAAGCATCCAGTGACGCAGGACTCACCCCTACGTACGTTCCTGACAATAGCAATGAAACAAACCGTCAAACAATAGTTTATTGAAATAAACAGACAGCTCCTGTTGCCACGAACCCTTAATTTGTCCACTGCAGCACATCTGGTAATAACGTGTTTCTTTGAAACCGGAACAAATCTTCAAAAACTAATTTTATATTTGTTATCAGCACCCTAAAATTAGTAAAAATTGGTTACTTTTATCTCTGAAGCATTTTCGCTGTTGACCAGTGTTATCTTTCAACACCCAACAACCTATTTTATTAAATTAATAAAACTAGATGGATCGCAATTACGCAAATAGTAATAACAAAACTTTATGGGGCACATTACATTTATTTTTCAATCTGAAACGAGAGTAAGTTGCACACAATTTAACTAACGACGAATTGTTAATTTTCTCTAATACTCGAAGCACATCTTAAAACTTAATCACAAATACAAAAAATTATAACGCATATAAAAAAAAACATTTAATATAAATACGTGTGAATGAAACTTTGTGTGTAGACTTTGAATCTCAAGCACTTTCGTTTTTAACACAGTTGCCACACTTGGTACAATTGTACCAAATTCAGCCCCTTTTGTCATTCATAGGCCCGTTGGTACCACGCTGGCATTTTCAGCCCCTTTTGTGAAAAAGTTGGTACAATTCTACCCAATTCAGCACCATTTAACAAATACTTGTCACATTTTCAAAAGTGTCAGTAAAACTTTTCCTACATCTCACGTTACTCATACTGTCTGAGAGATGATTGATTTGTTTCTCCTTTATATATATATATATATATATATATATATATATATATATATATATATATATATATATATATATATAGGGTAAAGGCACCGAATATGGAAATTGTTGTTTCTTCTTCATTTCTCAGAAATGCGTATCCCAGAATAAAAATATTATACGCCACAATACTTACTTGCTGTACCTTTGCAAAACAAAATACAACTATGAAAGTGTGCTCCAAATTATTGATTTTTTACAATATTACAAAATTGAAAGAAACTCATTTTCCCATATTAGGCACACCCTGCTGCTAATATGAAACACTACTTGTTCTTAAAATGGAATAGTAGAACGAAATATGCGCGTGTGCCTACAATGCAACATTTAAATAATTAGAGCATGGGCAATACATTCGAGCAATTTATTTATTTATTTAAGAAATACATGTGTTTATTAGTTCAAGGAAAGGATCAAAGGAAGTGTTCAAACCTCCAACTCCGAGATCGCATCGGCCCTTAAGACAAGTATACTAATTGAAAAGGAATCGGCCCTGGCCTCAGGAAAGTATCATCCCGGCACACGCCTGATAGGACTGAGGAAAAACCACGGAAAACATCATTCAGGATGGGCGGTCTGAGCAGGGATCATGCCCATGCTAGAATTATCCAAATTTCGCGTTGTAGGAATTGTGGCCTATATGTCATATATGGTAGGCCTATACGACAAGTAAACAAGAAATACATAACATTTTTAGGCTAATTGAAACATAAAACAACAGAAATACCAGAATTTTACACGTAGTACAAAGATAATTATCGAACATGACTGAACTTATTCATTATTAGTACAGCCTGTTTGTAAATTGCTATAATAGGCTGTACTAGCTACTTATTTTAACTTTTGGAGTAGCAATAATATCTTTTACCATGGAATAAACAAGTTTACTAGATACAAGCAATTATAAAAATGATAAAACGAAATATTCGGGGAATCAAACTACGTGCGACAAATAAAGTAAAAAATACCCTATATAAAAGAAAAAGTTCAAATATACTGGATTGGCAGTGCCTTAAGTCGTCCAAATTTTGATTCCAGTTTTATTTTGCAAAACAATGCCCACAACACAAATATATTTTTCTCCACCTTTTGTGGGACCATCTTTTACAAACTCGAAATTTTAACCAATCCCCCTCCCCTGCATTAAGCGACCACAATTTACCACAAAGTCCACATTCCTGATCGTCATCATTAGTAGGATCACTTAAACTGTTACTGTCTTCGTTCAAGGCACTCACTGACTCTTCGGATTAACTTTCTAATCTGTAGTCGCGTGATTTCTTTTTCTTTGGCTGTTTCGATTGGATTTTCTTGGGCGGGGCTTGGAAAGCTAAACGCTTTATAACTACTTGCAACGATAAAGTAAAGGGCCGTTGTGATGAAGTAGAGTCAGATTCTAAATCGTTTTTGTGTGGAGTGCTCGTAACTACTTTCGCCCCACCTGGTTTCGGACCACACGTGTTGCGATGCTGTGGCTGTAGTTGTGGTAGCAGACTCACTACTTTAATCGCTACTGTCGTACTGTTCTCTTCACTTTTGCACTGTAAACGACACGGCAGTCTGGACATTTGAACCAATAAACCATCTGTGAAAGTTTCATTGGAATCGGTTCACGCGTTCTAGTTATCGCGAGATACACAGACAGACAACACAAATGCCAAATGTCTCGACTAGGAGACGTTCGCTGACGTTCAGTCTAAAATAATATGTCAGGTTTAATATAACTTACAATTCAGTTATTCTTCTTCACTTTTAGTTCACATACGTATGAACCTATTTAGGAATATTCCATATTAGGAGCCTGTTAATATTCCATATTAGGAAAATCGCCATTTTGGATAGTTCTCTTCCTACGCACGCTTACATGATTCTCTGTGTACTGAATCTTTATGCCTTTATGGTATACTACATATGTACTCTAAATAATTCAAACTGAGCAATAATACATGCCCCTTTGCGTACATTCAACAGCCCAGAAATATACGCACGAAAAACTCAAGTTCTTCAACAATTTATTCTGCAACAAAAGAGAATGTTATGTTGTCGTTCGGTAGCAAATTACTCATGCGCAGACTGAGGGCGTCATTGAACAAGTTTACGTAAAGCCTACTCGGTGGTAGCACATAGCAAACAAAATAGTCCGGTATTTCATATTAAGAACGTATTCCACCCACCCTATATATATTTTCATATATGGCCAAAATACCGTTTTGATTTATGGTTACTTTGAAATAGAGGCGCGTTTGGTTTCCTTGCAATACATACCGAAGATGATAACTGTTTTCTCTTAATTTGCGGCCTCTGTTATACTTCCTACGTGTGAGAAAAGTTTCATCTACTTCCAGGGTTGTTTGGGATCCTTCCAGCGGTGTAGCAATAGGGTAGGCAGGGTAGGCAGTGCCTACGGACGCAGGACGTTTCGGTATATTAGGGGAGCCCCAGTTTTTAATAAAAAAAATATATAGATGGAGCCCCAAGTTTTCGTGGTCTTCACTTTCAAAACATGGCAAGAATAAAAATTCCTTCCCCCCTCTCTCGCAGTTTATTACATTTGTGTATCAAATTATTGGCATTACTGTAAACTCGTCGAGGTTATAGCACTGTATGATTAAGAAATTAATCCTTCTGGTATTAATTATTACAGTATTAATACGATACCAGTCCTATATTACATGTACTGAGCTTACTAACTATAAATAAAATTCCCCTGCGCTACAGGCTTTCAACAATAACGACAAATTCTCCAAGCACCAAAGGTTGGGCAAATCGGGCAACTGCCCGGGACGCTAACGTCAGAGGTGCCCAAACGAGCACCCGAAAATAAATTTTCGAACATATTTTCTAACATCACTGTAATAAAATGTAAAATATAGGCTACGACTAGGTGGGTGGGGGGAAGACTCTTTGGCAGGGTGAAAATTTTGCCTTCGTCCGCTCCTGATGTTGACTGAGATGACGTAGTGTTAAATGGATGAGGACGATACTGACCTATTTAGGCTCTAATCTCAACGACGTGATTAAATGGGTGAGGGGGCGCCACTAGGTATTTTGCTTAGGGTCCTGCTATTTGGATGTTTTAAAAAAATAATTTTTAAAAAGATCACTTTCTTGATTTGGACTTTGCAGAGGGGGTGTGTGTTCTAGAACTTTACCTCTTTTAGTTTCGCGTTATAGAACCATCTATTACACTGATACAAAATAATGAGTTCAGCCCTTTTTGTCTCAATTTGGTACTATTTTTCAGCCCACTCCAGAGCGAGGATTGTGGCAACACTGGTTTTAAGTTTCAAGCAAAAAAGTATAGATCTCATTCCAAAATAATAGATTTAAAAGTTTCTGTATATTCATGAAGCACTGCACATTACACATTACTATTTAAAAACAACAAAGCTTAATTTATATGTTTTTAAATAATTTTATTGAAATTTCAGTAAACAAAATTTTATTTTTGGGAATTACCCAAACTTTGTTATGAATAATTGGATCCACTAATTAACATACGGTAATATTTTTTTTCTTTTTTCTTTAAAAAAAAATCAAGGTATAGGCCGACTTAGAATTACAATGCATTTCTACACACATCGTTAAATGTACCTCGTAATAATATATAACCAGGGTTATACCTCCCCATTCACTCACATCCTAGGTATATCACATATTATTCTTATCCAGAGTACACATATCGATTTCATATGTACATGACTTCAGGATTGGCAACATGGATTAAGGTTGCAATACAATACAGTGATTGTTTTCAATTACGAATCACTTCACATCTTCAGTATTACTACCAATAGACTGGTCACTTGACACATCTAAAGCGCTCTCATTTTAAGTTGTTGGTGTTAGTAATGAAAGTACAAATTGACTGGTAACTTGACACATCTAAAGCGCTCTCATTTTAACTAGTTGGTGGTTGTAGCAGTAGTAGTACCAGTAAACTGGTCACTTGACACATCTAAAGCGCTCTTATTTTAAGTTGTTGGTAGTAATGGAAGTACAAGTAGACTAGTTACTTGACACATTTAAGAGCTCTCATTTTAAGTTGTTGGTGGTTGTAGTAGTAGTAGTACCAGTAGACTGGTAACTTGACACATCTAAAGCGCTCTCATTTTAAGTTGTTGGTGGTTGTAGTAGTAGTAATACCAATAGACTGGTCACTTGACACATCTAAAGCGCTCTCTTTTTAAGTTGATGGTGGTAATAATAGAAGTACAAGTAGACTGGTCATTTAACACATCTAAAGCGCTCTCATTTTAAGTTGTTGGTGGTAGTAATTGTAGCATCGATAGACTATTTACTTCACACATCTAAAGCGCTCTCATTTTAAGTTCTTTGTGGTTGTAGTAATAGTAGTACCAGTGTACTGGTGACTTAAGACGTCTAAAGTGCTCTCATTTTAAGTTTGTGATGGTTGTAGTAGTAGTAGTACAAGTAAACTGGTCACTTGACATATCTAAAGCGCTGTCATTTTAAGTTGGTGGTGGTACTAATACTGCTATTTGGAGACTGGTCACTTCACACATCTAAAGCGCTCTTATTTTAAGTTGTTGGTGGTAGTAATAGTAGTACCAGTGGACTGGTCACTTGAAACATCTAAAGCCTTCTCATTTCAAGGTGATGGTCGTAGTAATAGTAGTAACAGTAGACTGGTCACTTGACACATCTAAAGCGCTATCTTTTTAGGTTGGTGGCGGTAGTAATAGTTGTACCAGTAGACTGGTGAGTTGACACATGTAAAGCGCTCTCATTTTAAGTTGATGGTCGTAGTAATAGTAGTACCAGTAGACTGGTCAATTGACACATGTAAAGCGCTATCTTTTTAAGTTGGTGGTGGTAGTAATAGTTGTACCAGTAGACTGGTCACTAACAGTACTAACAGTATTATGTGGATACTGGTCACTTGACACATCAAGGCTCTTATTTTAAGTTGTTGGTGGTAGTAATACTACTACCAGTAGACTGGTTACTTGAAACATGTAAAGCGCTCTCATTTTAAGATGATGATGCTAGTAATAGTAGTATCGGTAGACTGGTTACTTGACACATCTAAAGCGCTCTCTTCTTAAGTTGATGGTGGTACTAATAGAAGTACAAGTAGACTTGTAACTTGACACATTTAAAGCGCTCTAATTTTAAATTGTTGGTGGTTGTAGTAGTAGTAGTACCAGTAGACTGGTCACTTGATACATCTAAAGCACTCTCACTTTAAATTGTTGGTGGTTGTAGTAGTAGTAGTACAAGTAGACTGGTCACTTGACACATCTAAAGCGCTCTCATTGTAAGTTGTTGGTGTTAGTAATGGAAGTAGAAGTTGATTGTTAACTTCAGTCATCTAAAGCGCTCTCATTTTAAGTTGTTGGTGGTTGTAATAGTAGTAGTACTAGCAGACTGGTCACTTGACACATCTAAAGCGCTATCACTTTAAGTTGTTGGTGGTTGTAGTAGTAGTAGTACCAGTAGACTGGTCACTTGATACATCTAAAGCACTCTCACTTTAAATTGTTGGTGGTTGTAGTAGTAGTAGTACCAGTAGACTGGTCACTTGACACATCTAAAGCGCTCTCATTTTAAGTTGTTGGTGTTAGTAATGGAAGTAGAAGTTGATTGGTAACTTCAGTCATCTAAAGCGCTCTCATTTTAAGTTGTTGGTGGTTGTAGTAGTAGTAGTACCAGTAGACTGGTCACTTGACACATCTAAAGCGCTTTCATTTTAAGTTGTTGGTGGTTGTAGTAATAGTAGTATCAATAGACTGGTCACTTGACACATCTAAAGCGCTCTCATTTTAAGTTGTTGGTGTTAGTAATGAAAGTACAAGTAGACTAGTAACTTGACACATGTAAAGCGCTCTCATTTTAAGTTGGTGGTGGTTGTAGTAGTAGTAGTACCATTAGACTGGTCACTTGACACATCTAAAGCGCTCTCATTTTAAGTTGTTGGTGGTTGTAATAGTAGTAGTACCAATAGATTGGTCACTTGACACATCTAAAGGGCTCTCATTTTAAGTTGTTGTTATTGGTGGTTGTAGTAGTAGTAGT
Organism: Thermobia domestica; assembly: GCF_964235325.1. NCBI lineage: Eukaryota > Metazoa > Arthropoda > Insecta > Zygentoma > Lepismatidae > Thermobia > Thermobia domestica. Next base: position 99,613,910 of record NC_137468.1, read on the forward strand.
ACCAGTAGACTGGTCACTTAACACATCTAAAGCGCTCTCATTTTAAGTTGTTACTGGTTGTAGTAGTACTAGTAGTACTAGTAGACTGGTCACTTGACACATCTAAAGCGATCTCATTTTAAGTTGTTGGTGGTTGTAGTAGTACTAGTACTAGTAGACTGGTCACTTGATACATCTAAAGCGCTCTCATTTTAAGTTGTTGGCGGTTGTAGTAGTAGTAGTACCAATAGACTGGTCACTTGACACATCTAAAGCGCTCTCATTTTAAGTTGTAGTTGTTAGTAATGAAAGTACAAGTAGATTGGTAACTTGACACATCTAAAGCGCTCTCATTTTAAGTTGTTGGTGGTTGTAGTAGTAGTAGTACCAGTAGACTGGTCACTTGATACATCTAAAGCTCTCTCATTTTAAGTTGTTGGTGTAAGTAATGAAAGTACAAGTAGACTAGTAACTTGACACATCTAAAGCGCTCCCATTTTAAGTTGTTGGTGGTTGTAGTAGTAGTAGTACCAGTAGACTGGTCACTTGACACATCTAAAGCACTCTCATTCCAAGTTGTTGGTGTTAGTAATGGAAGTACAAGTAGACTAGTAACTTGACACATCTAAAGCGCTCTCATTTTAAGTGGTTGGTGGTTGTAGTAGTAGTAGTACCAGTAGACTGGTCACTTGAAACATCTAAAGTGCTCTCATTTCAAGTTGTTGGTGGTTGTAGTAGTAGTAGTACCAGTAGACTGGTCACTTGACACATCTAAAGCGCTCTCATTTTAGGTTGTTGGTGGTTGTAGTAGTAGTAGTACCAGTAGACCGGTCACTTGACACATCTAAAGCGCTCTCATTTCAAGTTGTTGGTGGTTGTAATAGTAGTAGTAGTACCAGTAGTCTGGTCACTTGACACATCTAAAGCGCTCTCATTTTAAGTTGTTGGTGGTTGTAGTAGTAATAGTACCAGTAGACTGGTCACTTGACACATCTAAAGCGCTTTCATTTTAAGTTGTTGCTGATAGTAATGGAAGTAGAAGTTGATTGGTAACTTCAGTCATCTAAAGCGCTCTCATTTTAAGTTTGTGGTGGTTGTAGTAGTAGTAGTACAAGTAAACTGGTCACTTGACATATCTAAAGCGCTGTCATTTAAGTTGGTGGTGGTACTAATACTGCTATTTGGAGACTGGTCACTTCACACATCTAAAGCGCTCTTATTTTAAGTTGTTGGTGGTAGTAATAGCAGTACCAGTGGACTGGTCACTTGAAACATCTAAAGCCTTCTCATTTTAAGGTGATGGTCGTAGTAATAGTAGTAACAGTAGACTGGTCACTTGACACATCTAAAGCGCTATCTTTTTAGGTTGGTGGTGGTAGTAATAGTTGTACCAGTAGACTGGTCACTAACAGTACTAACAGTACTATGTGGATACTGGTCACTTGACACATCAACGCTCTTATTTTAAGTTGGTGGTGGTAGTAATACTACTACCAGTAGACTGGTTACTTAAAACATGTAAAGCGCTCTCATTTTAAGTTGATGATGCTACTAATAGTAGTATCGGTATACTGGTTACTTGACACATCTAAAGCGCTCTCATTTCAAGTTGGTCGTGGTAGTAGTCGTACCAGTAGTCTAGCCATAAATGTTGGTGGTGTTAGTAGGCTGGCCTTTTGACACCCATGGTTATGCTGCGAAAGTATTCTTTGTGCTTTCCTATAGGAAATCGTAGCCTGGGCCATTTGTATCAAAGACGCACGCGTCAGTTACTAAACTAGCAGAGAGGACATAAGATGAAGTAGAGAACTGTATAGAAATTGCTTTTGCATAATTTTCCTTGTTCCATCTGCTTGCTCAAGTTCTATATACGTATTGCTGGTTTGCATGTTAACTGTGTAACCACGTAATGTGAAAACAACCTGTAACAAACAACGAATTTCGTCACGAGATATTCAAAGACACAGTGATATACCTTGTCAGGATATTCCCGATTATTGTATACAGGGTGGTCCGAAAGTATGTATTCGCTTCCGTACTAATCAGCTCACTGTATTTCGTATCATTTCTTATTGTTATCCATCAGTTTCTTTCTTATTTGTTCTATAGTCTTTTTACTTACACCTTAAGCTCGGAAGAGCCGAAGCAAATAAACCCATAAACTATTGTTGTACTTGATCAATGCAGGCGTGTATGCCTACTTTCGGGCCACCCTGTACGTATCGTAATATGTATATCCTGATTACTTATCTAGCATGTGTCACTAGAAACGACAAAATCTAGTAATACAGATGTAATATTTATAATTAAATAAAGTAACATTAAATAAAGTATACCATATTTGATCACAATTGATATGAGATAACCAGTTAGTTCTTGATTTGTAGGTTGTGATCTACTACTATGGTAGAAAATTTTGAACGCGTATGGTAAGAAGAAAAGAAATCGGCAAAAGTTGTTGGATCACAATCTTGTGTTGCTTGTTGTGGAATCCATCTAAAAGCCAGACGGAAAAGTAAGATACCTAATACATACTAGAAAGTTTAAAGATGGGAAAGTAACAGCAGATTTTATGTGAAATTTCAAAGAAGATGTATTAGTGAAAGGAAGTAGACATGGGGTCTAAATAGTTGTGGGAACAAGCATAATTAAGAAGCATGGATTGTAGACGAAAATTTGGAAAAGTAGGGATATTAAAGCATAGAAACAAAGTTGTATTGATTAATGTAAAAGATGTCTATAAACTTGAAATGCGAATTAAGAAGTTAAATCGATAGAGACGTAAATGAGACAAGAAAAAATTAAAAGAAAGGGAAAGTTTGAATAATGTATATTGTATATCTTAGTACTAATGGGTACATTCTTAGTAACTAGATTTGTCGTATTTTTTGTAAGTTCGGAAATATTTTATGTCTCAGAGTTAGGTGACGTATGTACGATGATAATCTTTTTTTTTTTTTTTTACGATTACTGCGCCATCTAATAAGATAACGAAAAAGTACTTCAAGTAAAATTTGCGTATTTTCGGTCCCAGAACCAGAATTGGCAATAAAAATGAGGGAGTTTCCATGTTTTCAAGTTCGCCCCAGGGCCCTTATGATAGGAACCTTGGGGGCACTTGCTGTTCACAGAATTTTATAGGCCCCTGACATGAGTACATTTTTAAGTAACTAGATTTGTCACATTTTTGTCATTTCGGAAATATTACAGGTCGCAAAGTTAGGCAAGACATCCGATATATATAAAATTTCCTGCCTTTAGTTTTCAAGATATCACATTGAAATTTTGTACAAACATTGTGGTTTATTTCTGAAAAAAGTCCGATTCTCCCGTTTCAAGTGTATCTTACGGACAAGCAAGTGGTACCGTTGGAAAGGTTGCTCTATTGTGGGAAAAAAGCAAGGTATGAATCATGATCCTACGATAAATAGCAATGAAGGGGTATCTGCTTGACAAAGTCTGAAATTTACCTCAAAGAGCCACGATCGTATCAGGGTTAAGTTTGCAGAGAAATTGTGGTCTTTTTTTTTTTTTAATGTTATGTTAGGGTTATATGGAATCTTTTCTTTCTAAATCGAACCCGCCTATGAAAGTGTGAAATGTAAAAGTATTTATTAAGTACTGAATGTTGTTTTCTATAATGAGTAATAATTTATAAATTACCAGAAGATCAATATATAAAATGACGACGTGTATTTCGAATTCGTCGAAATTTAAACAAAAGCAGAACAAATTATGGTACCTTATATATTCCTTAAGAATAATGACACATTGACCATTATTCTTAATATACGTATATGGACTAAATTTATATAAGATATGATATTATATATTAAAGAAATATTTAGAAACTAAACTTACAGACCTATGTACATATAGGATGTTTGTAAGATTTACTAAAAATGCTCAAAGAACACTTTAACTCATAATGGAGGTGTTCTGATATGTTTTTTCTTATTATAGATAAGACCGCTGGTGGTATAAATGAATATACATGGTGTTTCAAAATGAATATCGGTGTTTTAAAGCGTTGTAGTCAGCTCCGTAACTTAATTTTTTCTGGGGTTCAACCATTAATATGCGTATTTAGGCCCCTAGAAAAAGTTTTTCCTAATTCTTGCCCCCCTCCTTTCCATCTTTCTCTTACTTTTTATAGGCCCTCGGAGCCTGTGAGCTCTTTCGCACGGCAAGGTCTGCGGAGCCGTTAGTTACACCCCTGGAACCGTTCCATACATGACAAATTAATTAAGGGAACAATATTGACAAATTTCAAAGCCAACCGAATAAATATTATTTCTAGGGTCCCTAATATATATCGAAATGGGCCCATGATTCATTTTTGTTTTATTTACCTTTTGTGTGTTCTTTTGTTTATGTAATGTAATGAACCTGCTTGATGCTTCATTTTTAATTTCGTATTTGTATCGTGTATGAAGTAAGAAAATTTTGTCTTAAAATGGGCACCCTCGAACGACGAGGAGCTTCCCTGGTGGGCAGTTGCCCCTTGCCCCCCACAATTTACGTCCCTGTTTGTTGTATTTATTACAATTAACTTACAATGATAAATAATTCGTCTAATGAAAGAGCAATTCAAACAGTTTTGTACGCAAGCACTGTTTCTTCTGTCAGCTGTTAGAAAACGCTAGTAACAAAGATGATGACTAGTGCAACATAACAATGAAATTTTCTGGATCGTGTCGTCTTCAGTCACGAATCGACATTTCATCTAAATGGCGATGTGAACACACATAATGTTATCTGGGGGCCAGCAAATCTTCACGAGATGGTACAATTGCAACGAGGCTCCCCTAAATTGAATGTATTTTGTGCCATATCCCGGCGGAAAGTTTAGGGATCTTGTTTCGCATAACCTCCACATTCACCAGATCTGAGGCCATACGATTTTTACCTTTGAGGATTCATAAAGAATCATGTGTATGTGCCTCCGCTACCAGCCGATCTACCTCACTTAAGAAAGACGATTGAAGTAATTGTTGCAACAATTACTCCAAAAGAACTCCCTCGTGGCTAAACGGTTAGCGTACGCGCCTTTGGCGTGGGAGACCCGGGTTCGATTCCCGGCGGGAGCTCTTTGTGGTTCGGATTTCACGTTAATCAGTAGGCCCACGTCTCATATAGCCTCCCTGCTGAAAGCGGCGCTAAACTAAAGTCAACTCAACTCAATTACTCCAAACACCGATCAAGGTTTAGGAAGAACTCGCCTATCAAATCAATGAGTGGCGTGTAGCAAATGGTGCTTACATTAAACACCTGTAGCAAAAACTGAGTTACTCTTTCGTTTGTTGTATTGTAAACAATTGTATGTTAAGCGTAATAAATGCTATAAAGCCTTAAAACCTCGATATTTATTTTGAAACATTCTATATATATTTGGGTGGTCCTTGGATTTCACTTCCGAAATTTTCTTTTCTTTGCTTTGGTTTCCTTCTTCCTTTCTGTTTTGAATTTCATCCCCTGAAATGGTTCCATATCGGACCAAAGTAACCCACCAGAAAAATTTAGCTCAGTTGAATAACATTAAATGATACCCCCAAGTAACTTTAAGTTTTGAATGCATGAGAAGAACATTATGTAATAAAAACATGAGCTGTACTCCAAAAGTAAGGACCGTCGACGTGTAGTGAAATGCGAGTAGCCTGGAACACAATTTCAGGCATGTAGCGCTAACGACAGACTATTGACGAAGCCACTGCAATTGTTGTCTTCTCTTGAGTCAGTAGGAGTTTTGCAGCCGTGGAAAGCAGATCGCAATGGCCGCGTGAATTGTGTCTTCCGCTAGTTGTGAAGTGCACAGTGTGATACGATTTTTGCTTGCGAAAGAAACTTCTCCTACTGATATCAATCGGGAGTTGCGCCTAGTGTATGGACCTACAGTAATGAGAGCAGGAAATGTTCGGAAATGATGTCACGAGTTTCAAAATGGCCTCACCAACGTGCACGATGAAGACTGGAGTGGCAGGAATAGTCTTCAGCAAACTTCTATGCAGAGGGTTTACGGAAGATAGTGCAGCGTTACGAAAAGTGTTTGGAAGGGCATAGTGATTATGTGGAAATAGCTCTGTGGACACCTATTTCTGGCAATAAATCCCGTTCTGCATGAGCGGCTATTGTTTTATCATCAAACGGCCCTTACTTTTGGAATACGCCTTGTAAAACTACAAACTTGAATATTATAGAAGTAGCCCTTTTCCCGTTCGGGAATTGTATTCTCGAAGACGCTGAAACACGTATTCCCTTAATTTTAACGAAAAGTTTATATTCCGAGTTTCACCCTCCTTACTTCAGGAATTGGTAAGGTGAATTAATCTTCCGAAAACTTTTGTACTGCCCTCAGGGTAAGTATTTCTAAAAATAATTCCTTATATGTTGCTTTCGTGACAAAATGAATTTTCTGCCCAAATTTCACGTTCATACCTAGTAGTATTGCGTGAGCGATAATAAGTCACTCACTTCTATTCCTTACTCTATTCTACAATACTTGGAACGTGTGTCTAAGGTACAGGAAATATGTAAAGCCGATGTGCAACTGTAATGCACGTGCGCAACGCATCGCAGTGAGATTGGCACGAGACAAGAAACAGTAACTTGTTAGTCACTTAGTAGAGTAATGTAGTCAAGAATAGTTGAATGCCGCCGCAACTGAACAGATTCTGAGAGGGTTCATTAATGATTCCTCCCAGTAGGATTAATGTATTTCTGATCTCATGTCTCCTCCTGTAGTTCAGGGTCGCACTCACACGGAGGGTTCACTGGGTCCAGCTTCCCGCAAAAACTTCGCGCCTTAACACACATTTGTACATATCTTATTAAAACTATGCTTATTTAGCAGAAGAATGAGTGATGTGGCATAAAGATTTGATCTTACAGTTCAGCTGTACTCTCTTCTTATACGAAAAAAGTTTAGTTCTATATTCTTTTTTGGAGAATATAGGTAGCAGAACTTAATTTGGGTGTAGCATAATGCTGGTTTAATGTTACATAGACGTAGTGCCTTGTAACAAGTGTGGCAATCAAACGGGCGATTTGGCAACCCTAGAAATAGTAAGTTACGTTAGGAATAAGGAAACGAGAGTAGTGACATCTGAACAACAAACCTTTGCCATTGACCCTGATATTATCATTTGGCATGTCATAATTTGGAATGGTCGGGCCTTATTTATTTATTTTAGTTTAATTTAATTTTATTTTTATTTTTTAATTTTTATTTTTATTTATTTATTTTATTTTATTTTATTATTATTGTTTTTTGAAAACTATCATAACAATGCTGGTACTGTGAATACAGAACGTTAAGTTCACATGTTGAACAATTTCCTAGTGCCACACTTATTGATCTTCCTGTAACTGCAAACACATTCTTCCAACAAGACTGGGCCACATGCTATACCTCGCGGATTTCCATTAACGTGCTACAGGACATCTTTCCTGGTCATCTCATTCTCCAAAAACGAGGACGTTTCCTGGACTTCAAGATCCCCTGGTCTTTCAGCGTGTGATTTCTTCCTTTGGGGTCATTTGAAATCCGAGATCTTCTGGTGTGACCCACCACACACCATCCAGGAACTAAAGGATCGAATTCCAATGACAGTATTGCAAGATGTGATGTGTAACTTCCGTAAAAGACTTAGATTGCGTGTGAAGGAAAATGGGGACCACTTAAGTGGTCAATTTTAAGTGATGGACATTTTGTAGCGCTACAAGTATGTGCAAGATGTACATGTTGTTCAGAAATATTCCTTACAAATTGCAAGCCTTGTAAATTCATGTTGTATTTCTTTTATATCACTGTGAATAAATTTGTATCGCTGGTAGAGGTTTCAAAATCACCCGTTTCACTGCTGTATCTGTTACTATAGGATCCCCCTGACCCTCCAAACTTTGGTCACCTACCAACAAAAAATTTGTGGGTACGCGCCTGCTGTATTTTATGGTCATATATCACGTGACTTAAAACAGAAAACAACAACCTTTTTTTTTATTTAAGAGATTTTCAATCTCCAAAAGGCAGACATTAGATTGTGTCTAAACCGCATATTGTTTTAGTATTTCACTTTAAAATTGAATATTGAAACACTGAAACACATGGAAATCAAGAAACCCCAATAACACCTCAGCCCTTACAGAAGGAGAAAACTATTTTAGTGGTTGTTGGTACTATAAAGCTACATAATATTTGCCTTACCTTCGTATATGGTGATCGCTCTTCAAGATATAAATTAAAGTAATTCACTGAATTTATAAAAATACAGGTAAAGTAACCATGAATACAATTAATTGTTACGAACACTTTTTAAACAAGTAGACCATGTTTGCTTATATTGTTATTCTGAATTGGACTTGATAATTCCTTTTATAAACTGGCATTGTCTCTAGTGATATAAGGGATACTCAGTGGATAGGTAAATAAAAAATGAGTATTATCTGCTCCTTTATTTATCCAAAAATTTGCGAAAATGTAATATTTATGAAGTTGTTTCAATTTTGAGTCATACCGGTAATTTGTTTATTTACGAATAGTTCCAAATATAGTAAGAACTTTACACTAAAAGGTATAGCAAACATTAGTTTTATATGAATTTATGCATCATATTTTAGTGCGAAAATTTCCCGGATGGTGGTTTCATTATGCAAAAGAGTAACAAAAAGATTGATAATTTCTACATAATTATTAACTATAGATCGATTCCCGACGGGAGCTCATGTACTTCGGATTCCACGTTAATCAGTGGGTCTTGTCTCATATAGCCTCGCTGCTGAACGGGACGCTAAACTCAAAATCAACTCAACTATTCTTTTTACTCATTTAAATAACAAAAGTATCTTAATTGTATTACAAATGTGTAATCAGATATAAAGAATTAGATTCCTACCTATTGTGTAGTCAAACAAGTTCAACAAAGTAGCTTATTATGTGAATCTAATACTTATGTCAGGCAAAGAAGATAGTTGAAGAAAATGATAAGCTTCTAACCGGAAGCATCGGCGTAGAACTGAAGAAAAGACTGATGAAAGCGTATTTGTGGAGTATAGCATAGTATGAATGCGAGACATGGACATGAAGCCCTCTTTCATACACGACAACTGAGTTCCACCACCGAGTTGCGCCACTGCTTGAAAAGCATTGCTTTCAATTGTAGCTTTCGTAAACACCAACTGCAGTTTTTTCAACTAAAATAGTTGCTGCCTCCGTCTGCTCTAGCGCAACCGTCTCGAGCAACTCTCAGTATCCGCAACTCGTGAAGAAGCATTTCCTTGAACTGAAGCTTTCTGCCAGTGTATCTTTCGTTAAAAAAAAAGTTGGAATACTGATCAGAGGCGATAAATGCAAAATTAATTTATCGCTTAAAATTTAACTTATTTTAAACCATAAACTGGAGTTCTCGAATGTCTCAAAACAACTATAGACTATTTTTATATTTCATGTTAAAATGCGGTATCATCTCTGTGATGAACGCATAAGATACCAGGAACAGATTGTTGGCTGCTTCTTTATATCACTACCATCTTTCAAGTTATAATCCTGATCTTTCTGTAACATGAAACGTGCCCATGGGAACTAACTTGTCGTCACACCCCCGAAATGTATTTTATGTGTCCATAAACACGCATTAGTGAAATAGCAGCTCCCTGCAAGAATGTTAACCCATGCTGACAGTCATGAAATGACGTTTCTACATTATAATATAATTTAGAACGTCCATCCGTGAAACGAAAAGAGACAGAAAGACAAAACTTTGCACGCAGCAACTAGAGAAAGGATACCTGCATGTGAATTGACTAACATCACCGGATGAACAGTGTTGTCAACCCAAGGGAAAGCTATGTTTTGCAAATCGAATGACCTAAATTGGATATCATCATTATAAGCAGCAATGAAAATAAAGACAAAAGAGATGGTAAACGCACATTACTGTTGCAAACTTTTCGAGAAATAACGTGAAACATGTATTAAATGAAAACGTGTTGGCGCACACAGGGAGTGAGTTACTGACGTTTTGTATACCTGAATTTAAATGTTGACAAGAATTGTTTACACTGACTCCAATTCTACAAGGGTTTGTTGAACAGTGTTGCCACGACCTAGAGACAAATTAGTAACCATTAATAAACGAAATAACATACAATCCAAGAAAACCTGCAGAAATAATAACATTATGCAGCAATTTCACCGTGTAAATTCAAAAGTACGCGAATAATAATAATAATAATAAATGTTTACCTTCACAGTATAGTTGTCAAGTATTATATTATTATTACTAGCATCAATTACCCGCTTATCTGGGTTAAATTATGAAAAAATAGTAATATGAACCGTTAGTCAGTCAATTTTTAGTATTACTAAAGCGCTCTCTGATATCGGTCATTTTCGATTACTTTTATATTTCTCTCCCCTCCTTTTCACAACGTGGCGTGGCTGAATGTAGATTTGAACGGCATCGAAAATGTCACTCTTCTTCACAGCGACCCCGCAAGCAATTTATTCGACACTGATATTGGTAATTTCGATCATATATATATATATATATATATACAGGGGCGGATCCAGGATATGATCAAGGGAGGGGCTAAACCATATTTTGCCGTTTTATCCAGTGTAAAGCAGGATTGAAGCTCATTTTATCCAGTGTATACCTCAGCGTCAAGGGGGGGGCTACAGCCCCCATAGCCCCTCCCTTGGATCCGCCACTATATATATATATATATATATATATATATATATATATATATATATATATGCCTTCCCCAATGTTGCAGGTCTGAATTTAAATTTACACGATAACAGAGGTGTCACTGTTCATCTCACGATCCCAAAAGCTATGGATTGTTTACTAATATAGTTCATTTTCGATTATTTTTATACCTCCCCTACCCCTCCCTCATGTTGCGAGACAATGCATCGGAAGTGTCACTGTTCATCTCACTGACCCCGAAAATCACAGATTCGACACAGATATTGGTCATTTTTGATCCTTTTTATGTCTTCTTCCAGACTCTCCGCAAAGTTGCGATGCAGAATCTGAATTTAGTTAGGATCAAAAGTGACACTGTGCATTTCTGCGACCCCGAAAACTATAGATTCGGCATTAATATCGGTCTTTTTTATCATTCAAAAATGTTCCTCCCCCTTTCCTAAGTTGCACCGTCAAAATGATATGACAAAACCGTGTCAGGTCTGAAACTCATTTATGATGAAAATTTCATCGATATCTGTCGGGTGGTTGAAGAATGATGAAGTCAGAAAGACAATTACTTTCATTTCGTGTATGTATATATATATATGGATAGATAGATAGGGTTATGGCACTATATATCGAACACTTAAGGGCATTCCTATGAATATTTAATCATTATTATTCTATCAGTGAGGAACACGGCACTATTTGAGCAATAAAACTGTAAAGGTGTTATTTATTGGTTGAAACCAGCTCATTATGACAATTATAATTAAGAATTTTGAAATTTGAAGAACATTTAAATAGCAAAGTTGTATTACTCCTTGTACCGAATGGGTTGTGCTATATATCGATCAATGAGGTTTTAATTATCGAACGGAATGTTTTATATATTGAACAGCGGGTTTAATATCGAACAGAATATTTTATTTTTAAACAAGTTCACTCTGAGGATAACATGGATATAGTTTCATTGTATATACATTGCAATAATTCTAAAATATAAACTAAGATAGCAAACGCAAAGAGAAATACATATTAAAATGTTCTAAGCTACAAAATGTTTGTTTCGTATCGTCACTCATCAGCACAGAGAAGAGCGTATTACGTTAATCTTTTTTGTTGTCTTTCTTCTTCTTCAGTTCTTCCCGGTATTCCTTGGAAGATATTGTATACATTTTCTTCAGCCTAAATTGATGGGGTTTCTCCGTGGCTTCAGGGAGTTTGAGAAACTCTTTGAAACATCATCACTACTACTTGAGGAAGACGAGCATAGTAATTCCGAAGCAATCTAATCTTGATTCAGTAATTTTGACTTGTGCATGTTTACTCTAGTTTTCGAAATGACGGCACCTAGAAGATCCTTCTTGGGTGAAGGTGCGTACCATTTAAGCGTTCATTATTTCATATGAATTCACGACTATTACTCTCTCACTCTTCATTTCCTTCTTCTGAGCTTGAATCATTTGTTGTTTAGTTTTTATCAGCCAATTTAGTTTCATGTGTCACACTGTACCAAGTTTTAACACTTTTCCAATAAGCATTCAAATCTGAATCACCATCACTCCGTTCCTCTTTGTCACGTCTTAGTTTGTCACGGAACATATTAAGAACACGAGGAGGTATGTATTCTTCCAGATCACCAAGTACGAACTTCAGTTTCTTATGAGGAGTAGGGAACAGTTGTTGAGAAGATGAAGGGGTACTCTAGTCACTCTCTTGCTGTGGTTTTCCCACTGGGGTCTTCAGAATATTGGCAACACACTTGCTACAGTCCACAGCAGTAGGACTCAATGGATAAAGACCACACTTACGAAATGCGCTTTTCACAATTTCTGGTTTCACGGCATCTTCCCAAACTTTCTTCAATTGGGTGAAAAATTTACCTTCGTTACCGATGCTCCGAGAGTTTTGATTTTCTCGTCCTAAAGAGCATTCAATGTTCGTTTCAAGAGTGAAAACACGCCCGTGTCTGCTGGTTGCAGAAGATAAGTGCATTGGGGAAAAGACAATACACCAGTATTCGATGATCGTGACAATATCTACTGACTTAAAGTGATAGATAATTCCTGTGTCCATCAAGAAAGAGAATAACAGAAAGTATGATTTTCTGTCTCTAGCCACAGACTAAACCGTTGGTGGTAAGTCAAAAAATGTTGTAGTCTTTATTCAGGCAGTTTCTGTTTTCTCGTAGATCTATAGCTCAGGTACATTATTTTTCATAATTTGCTTAAGTCGTATGTTGCTGTAGATGATCATGTTGGGCGCAACGCCCTTCAGCACAGAAATTGCCAAGTACTGTTACGCCCTCTTTTTCTTTAGACGTTCCTGTAATTTGAAGCTTTACTTCTCTCATACCAAGGTAATTTCCTGAAACCATGTAGAACAGAAAGTTCGTTTCGTCTACGTTGAGGATCCTTCTTGGGCCTTCCATAACTGCACTTCAGCTATCAAGTTCAGCAAACCAGCCGCGTATTTTCTCTTCCAAAACTGCAACCCTAACCTTGCTAATAGTTTCAGCCTTCTTTTGAGACAGGCAAGGATGTCGTCCCATAAAACACGTAAACCAAATTTTCTCTGGTCTTCCATGCTTGAACGATGTGCTCCTTCTTCAAGACTGTACAATTTACTGTACAGTGTCCAGTAAATTACTTTTCTTAAAACGGAAATCCTCTCTTGGCCATGTTCATTCCCATTCAGAAATTTCCTCTTCTTCTTGTGGACTCAGGAATGGCTTCCGACCAAGAGCAATCTCAGTCTTCTGACGCCCAGATGATTTATCATTTAAAGTTGTTACAGGAACCTGGAAGGTTCTCGATGCCTGCCTTTGGACCTTACCTGCTGGACCATACCGGACCTTACCTGCTGAACAGCTTGCAAGGCAGATAACGAATACTGGAATGGTATCATTTTATAACAGGTTTGATTCTGATTTTGGGAACACCTTCCTTGTTGGGGTTCTTAATTTTTGCCCATTGTCAAATTCTGAGCAGTAGTTAAGGATAAATGAAATGAAATCTGAGTTTTACGTCCCACGATTATGCCTGTTAGGCTAAAGGAGACGGTGATTATGAGAAATGAATGAAATAGTGGAATGAAGAAAGTGGGAGGAAACGGGGGAACCCTGAGAAAACGCACGCACACGGTGTTTGTCCACCACAAAGTTCACTTGGCGGGAGCAGGGTTTGAACCCGAGACCCCTTGCACCAGAGGTGAACGCTCTACCACTGAGCCACCGCGGCTCCAGTAGTTAAGGATACTCAACAAAAAATGTAAACAATTATTTATGATTAACTTCAACTGTGTTTACTAGTCTATCAATAAGAAGAAAAGCCCGGGTCAAAAGTGTGAAATAATGCGATCAGCAAGACGTAAGGCCTCGATTAGATATGCTCTCTGTGACGAAACATTACTAAAAATTGTAAATCTAAATATTTGTGTAACGGTTTGAACCCAAGAAGTATCAGATACAAGGTGGATGGTTTACAATTCAGTGTAAAATTCGGTATTCAGATATCAACAACTTAGTTAAATTAATATTTAAATCACCAATAGCCCTTCCAATTATTATAATGTTCGATACAAAAGAACACATTTCCTTGAAGGAACCTCTTTTATCGAACGGCATTTCGATATTACGAAATGGGTCTCGAATATCGAACACTATTTTCGTTTTCCTTCAAATAAGATGATAGTTGAAAAGTAACATTACAACAAATAAATATACATATATTGATATTAACACATCCTAATATTAAAAGGATACCTTATAATGACACCATCACACATGGGGAAAAGGATTATTACTACGGTGCTGCACCTTACAAAAAATACAGCGATTTCTCCAATCTCCCATCAAAACCACAGACTAGGAAACTTTCCCGCTTTCGCTAATATCAAAACATATAGACCTATTGTTTTTTATAAGGCGAGGTTTGGAAGGGTGAGTTTGCAAATTTTAGATAGTACGCAACGTTTTTGGTATTATTATTTCTTAACTAAACGGTCAAGGTGTTCGATATTTAGAGGCGTTCGATATTTACTGCCATTACCCTAGATAAATAGATAGATTCCATAGTTGATGTGTAACTTCGAGTTTAAGCAATATGAGTTGTATGATGTCTAATACGCTCAGAGTTAACTTCGTAACTGTGCGTAATAAGCCTACTTTTATTCATATTCATGACTGGATTCGAAGTGTTTTAAAGTTAACTATTGACCAAGTGTTAAGCACAGAACTAGATTTTAATCGTAAATTTTTATACGTCAAACTAGTTAGTAAAGTGCTATGTGAAAGTATTCTTACCGATACCAACAGCACCGTGACATACCAATACTGATGGCGATTGACTTGGCAGACAACTTTGTTGTTGTTGTAAAAGTATTTTTATGTCCAATGGAACTTAGTGATACCCTATTAAGTCGTGTACTCTTCCAGTATGGGGATATTTAGAATGTTGCTGATGAACAGTACTCTACTGATCATATTTATCGTACCCGCACGGGTCGCAAACTGGTAAAATGACTGTTAAACGTTATATCCCATCATAGATTACTGTTTGTGGTTTACGTCTTTTTGTCTGTTATGCCGGTCAAATCTAGATCTGCACGGTCTGCAACTCTCAGGAACATTTTGTACAGGATTGCCCTAAGTAGAGAAGCCCACCTTTATCCAGGTCTATTTCTGTGTCTCCAGGTGTCTGCATGCCGTGCCTCCTTCCAGTTGAAATCTCAGCTCCCGATCCCGGATGCTACATTGCATTTCCTGTTCCAGAAAAGGATGCCTACATACCAGAATTATCCCACATTTTGCCACTTGAATGTGCTATATCTAGTGCCCCCGACATTCGTCCCGCCCAACCCTCCATTGATGACAGATCACATAGTATGGAAGTGACGCTTACTCCCGATGCTGACGAAAACAGATGCTCCATCTCCAGTTCCTGTGACTGACCAGCCACTTCCGCTGAACTTTGAGGTAGGTGATAGTAATATAATCGAGGGACATGTTGCTACCCCTTCAAGCATTCCTCTCGAAGTTGGTTCTGTTGACACAACTGGTTAGGAAGATCCTACTAGTGATACCATCAGTGATTCCGACTTCAGCATAGCATCCTGTGAAAAACGCAAGTTAGTTTAACTCCAGTTTAACAGTAGTGCAGTGCTTAAAACTTCTAAAGGTAACCGAAGGACTGAAATAACAAATGTTAATGACGTCCAAAAACACGAGATTCTACCAAAGAGTTGAAATCTGTTGTTCAATCAGACGGCGAATAGTGCTTTGCCCACATTTGGTATCAATAATTTATATTGTTTATATATTTATTTCTTGTTAACACTTTATTCATGTTTCTGTTCCCATATTGCCTTGCATTCATGTACCTACATTGTTTAGTTTTCGTAATGTTTAGTTATATTTTTAATATTTAGTTACAGTTTCGTTATCTTTTTGTAATGTTTTCGTTTTGCCACAGTCAATTTAAATCATCTGACTTCTGTCAAACTATATATGCTACAAGATTTTATATATCAGGAAGAAGTTGATACTCTATTGACTCAACAGATGGCTGTTTCCAATTTTCTAGACATTCCTAATTATTCATTTGTTTCACGTTTCACTGAAAATGGTTTAGGAACTGCTATTATATACCGCAATGATATAGCCTTTCAAGAGGTTTTCCAAATGCCTACTGAACATATCACCTCCGGAACACTACAAAATATCCGCCTGTGCACAGCGTATGCTCTGTACGGTTCCAATCATGCACGAGAGCGCAATACTTTCTTCAATACTGAGCTTACTCAAGCATTATATAGTGGTTCCTCTCCTTGTACATTAGCAGAAAACTTTACTGCTGTTTTGGCACCAATAGATATGACCCCAAATTATAATGTATTAAAGATCAGTGCATTTAATGAACACTACCGAATTTGCAACCGAACCATTGGAAAGTCAGAGTGTATGTTAAACTTTTGGCATCATCCTTGCTGTGTCTCGGAACTTTTCAGTTTCACTGGAAATTGAGTATTTAATATGACCATCAAGTTTGGTATTGATTTGCACAGTCACTTAATAAATTTTTCAAGCATTTTCTACGTATATATTCGAATAGTTCTGATAAAAATTTTTAAAAAACGTTATTGCTATATTACTGTTATTTTTTTGGAAACGGAACTTTATAATGTTTGGTTCTTTTCTTACTTGTTTAAAACCAATATTTTTATGTGTGCTCCCTTTTCTTTTTCTTCTTCTACTTCCTTTTCTCTCTGTGTCCCACTTCCGTACCTCTAACATATCTATTGGTTTCAATTTTTCATTGAGATATGTTTAAGTTCCTCTATACATCAATTATGAATCTCGTTTCGTCTCATTTTTATTCTTTCACTTTATTCACACTAATACATTTATATTTTGAAATTAGAATTGTGCTCATGTTGTTGCTGATTTTAATATGGGAGAGAGAAAAGCAGAGAGGGGTCTCCCAACCAGACAGTATTATGGGATAAAAAGGTTTATATTGGATGGCCTAGCTGCAAGGTATTAGCTGTCGTTTTCTTTTTTTAAGTTGAGTGTATAAGTTCAGTAATTCATCATGGATAGAATCAATTAGAAGTGTTTTTGCAACGAAGAAATAATAACCTGAAATTTAAAATCTCTTTTAACAAACTGTCGGGATTTGAGAGTCGACAAACTTTACACTTTCGGGTACCGATTACCTTGAATCCCCAATAGCCAGAATTAGCCCGGGATAAGGGACTTATATTTAAAAAATGACAATCTCAGCAAAATGCAGAATTATTTTAGTCTGAGAGAAAAAGTAATTAAATCTCTCATTTCTAGTTCTATTAGTCTTGGAGTTCTGATTCTTTCTACACTAATTACTGACAGAAATAAGGATAATGAATTATGATTATCTTGTAGAACATTCCACTTTAATATCACAGGAATTTCATATTCAGATTTGTTTAGTTATGAAAAATTATAGAGTATATTGCTGTACTATGTAAAGTATTGTGCAAAGTGTACTGTTGCTGATTTCTGACGACAATCAGAAATAGGATTAAAAGATAAATAGCAATAGTTTCTTATTAAAAGGGAATATAACTACTTTTATTTTAAGAATTTTTTGGTTTAAAATGTTTGTTCAGGTTTACCACCTTCCCCCTCAAACTTGCGTACGGAAATGCAAGCATACATTTAGGTTTTGATTATTGATTCCATTACATTTTAAGGATCATTTCTAGGATCTAGGCCCTTACGATATGTCGATATATCGATATCGTCAATATCGATATTGACATGTATCACCATTCGATATCTCAAATATATCAACATCGATATATCCATATCCTAAATTTTCGATATCGATCTTGGGCTGCGAGGCAAAGGGCCCACTAAGACTAGCGATGGATGAACAAACTAAACTTAGTTTTTACAATAATATCTTCTAACAACAATTTCTTTATTAGCACAAATTGCAATGTAAATAAATCCAGTTGCAAATTTGCAATATTATATACTGTAATTTCTTAGGCGCCAAAACTTTTTTGTTCCCGAAAAAAGAAAGAAAGCACCTGTCAAATGTACGTGCTTCGAACTTTGACGTAGAATTTATGATAAAGTTTTTTGTTCCTCTCTCTCTCAAAGATTTCCATCCCATTTGGATTTAAGACCCCTCATTGACAAAAACTGCACATATGACCGCTATATGCAAGCATGCTCTTAGTCAGAGTCAGAGATCAGAAAAGTAAACGAGTTTTCAATAATAATAATAATAATTATTATTATTATTATTATAACAACTAATTTCAAAACTAGGGTCCCATCTCTATCTTGCATGGGAGGGCCGCAAGTCTGCTACGCCAATGGTGTCCTTTATTCTGTGTTTGTCTCTCTTTCCGTTTCTTGTGGATGTATGTGTGCTGTTAGGCTTTTATATTAAACCTTTACATTATGTAACCTTTTTTGCTTTTTACGAGTTTTTTAAAAAGGAAAGAAACTGCTTTCCTCTTATATTTATTTCTTACCATTCATCTTGTTTGAACTGCTTAAGTAGGATCATTTAGTTAATTTTTGTGTCATCCATTTCCCTCACAATAATAAAACCGTAATTCTTAACATTTTTATCTTATTTGCAGTTTGCCACATTGATATATTTGTAACAAAATTGAGGTTTGATCCAACGCCTTTATAATTCTCAACCAACCCAACGACTCGGTTTTGGGGTTGCCTACTATTGCAGGGAAAGTAGAATTTCAGGTAGTAATGTACTTTTGAAGTCGTGTATACAAATGTGATCGCCTTTTCGATGAAGACGACACGTATGAGAAAACTGACGTTTTGTTGCGTACTGCTTTCTTCTGCTGTCGTCGCGGTTGATTCTGCTGTGTCAATGTTGTCCGTATGTTTGGACTTACCGAAAGAATTATCCACAACTTCCTCGTTGTCAACATTAGCGTCTCAATTTCACTAACTACAGTCTCTTGATTCTCCAAGATCACATTAATTTTTTGAACAGTAGCTCAACCAGGAAGATGAACACGCATTTTAATAACGAAGTTGCGTGAAACGAGATCTACTGTTAAAGAGAGACCTGGAACAATACTAGTTTCTAATTATTATTAATGGGTAGAAATTGCCATTTTGCTCTTGAATTTCCCACGTTGTACTAAGTAGAAGATTAAAATAATTTTAAAAATCATGAAAAATTAAACATTTCTAGTCACAGATTTTTTAAATATATGAGTAAACTACCCGTTAATTTCGATATTTTACATTCATCAAGCAGTTGCTGAATTTTCTTTAATTGAAGGATATCAGTGGCGAATTTAGGATTTTGTTTCGGCGGGCCTATGTGCAACACGTGAATTAGCACTTACATTTTTCCTTCTGGTGCCGACAAATTTTAATGAAACTGTACATATAATAAATTTATTTTGTGAGGAGCTTGAGCCCGATAGCTCACCCCCTAAATACACCACTCAAAGAGATAGTTGAAAATGTTGGAAAACAACCACATTTTGTCATCAGGATTTAGTATTTACATAATTCATTTGTGTCCATCACGTAATGAACGTAAGGATACTACAGAAGAACTTTATTCTGCAGTCATTTTGTCTAGAACGTTTTCAAAGTTCGATGTTTCTCATTTTGAATTTCACATTTTTCCCGTTAATTATAAGCTTTGTACTTAGAAAAGAAATCTAAGCACAATTTACATTTCTTGGCGCTTGCTGTTTAAGCATCCCAAGTTACATCTCCACTAGCATTCATTTTCTGGTAAAATTTCTCAATCAATATTAATTTCAAGGTTATTGAGAAGTCATTGGTCTACCTTTCGCCCATAGAACATTTTGTTGTTATAGATCTAAAAAATCCCATATTTGCTCCCAATTGCAATGGAAATTCCGTTTATTCCTTTTCGAAAAATTGTTAAAAGTTCCACAAAATGGGATTTTCCCACAGGTTGGCATCACTGGGCCGATTATCATTCAACACAAAACAACCTATTTTATTAAATTTATAAAACTAGATGGGACGCGGTTACGTAAATAGTAATAACAAACATCTATGGGGCATATTAAATTTATTTTTCAATCTGAAACGAAAGTAAGTTGTACATAATGCAAATAAAGTCATCTTGATAATTTTCCCTAATACCTGTAGTACATCTTAATACTTAATCACAAATACAAAAAAATTATAACGGAAACAAGAAAAGACATATTTAATATAATCACGTGCCAAAAAACATTGTGTATGCACATGTCAATCAAAAGCGATTTCATTTTGAGTTTTAAAGTGAAAGTATAGATCTCACTCCCAATTGAGTGATTTAAAAGTTTCTGAATATTTCTCAAGCACAGCACTCAGAACAATATTACGGATTATCATTTAAAAACATTCAATATATATAAAACTTAATTAATTGATATGGCATTTAACAAAAACAAAATTTATGTTTTAAATAATTTTATAGAAAAGATATACGAATACATGAATTTCAATAAAAAAAAAATTTATTTTTCAGAATTAAGCAAACCTTGTTATGAACAGTTGGGTTCACAAATCAAAATATGCCATAATATTTTTACTTCTTTCTTTAAAAAAATTAAAGGAATAGGCCTACTTAGGTAAACATTTCACTTGTACACACAAAGCTAAATGTAGCTCGTCATAAAATATAAACAGGGTTATGCCCCCTCTTTCACTCACATCCTAGGTTTACGTCACATATTACTCTTATACATAGTACACATATCGATTTCATATGTACATGGCTTCAGGATTGGCATTGAGTAGCACCAGTAGATTGATCACTTGACACATCTAAAAAGCTCTTATTTTAGGTTGGTGGTGGTGGTAGCAATAGTAGTAACAGTAATATACTAGTCATTTGACACATCTAAAGCGCTCTCTTTGTAAATTGATGATGGTGGTAGTAATAGTAGTAGTAGTAGTTGACTAGTCACTTGACACATCTAAAGCGCTCTCGTTTTAAGTTCATTGTGGTAGTAATAGTAGTAGTACAATTAGACTTGTCACTTGACACATCTGAAGCGCTCTCTTTTTAAGTTGATTGTACTAGTAATAAAGAACCAGCAGACTGGTCACTTGACACATCAAAAGCGCCCTGATTTTAAGTTGATGCTGGTAGTAATAGTAGTACCAGTAGACTGGTCACTTGACACATCTAAAGCGCTCTCATTTTAAGTTGACGGTGGTAGTAATAGTAGTACCAATAGACTGGTTACTTGACACATCTAAAGCGCTCTCATTTTAAGTTGTTGGTGGTAGTAATAGTAGTACCAGTAGCCTGGTAACTTGATACATCTAAAGCGCTCTCATTTTAAATTGATGGTGATAGTAATAGTAGTAGTACCATTAGACTGGTCACTTAACACATCTAAAGCGCTCTCATTTTAAGTTGTTGGTGGTAGTAATAGTAGTACCAGCAGCCTGGTAACTTGATACATCTAAAGCGCTCTCATTTTAAGTTGTTGGTGGTAGTAATTGTAGTACCAGTAGACTGGTCACTTGATACATCTAAAGCGCTCTCATTTCAAGATGATGGTGGTAGTAATAGTAGTACCAGTAAACTGGTCACTTGACACATCTAAAGCGCTCTCATTTTAAGTTGATGGTGGTTGTAGTAGTAGTAGTACCGGTAGACTGGTCACTTGACACATCTAAAGCGCTCTCATTTTAAGTTGATGGTGGTAGTAATAGTAGCAGTACCATTAGACTGGTCACTTGACACATCTAAGGCGCTCTCATTTTAAGTTGTTGGTGGTAGTAATAGTAGTACCAGTAGACTGGTCACTTGATACAACTAAAGCGCTCTCATTTTAAGTTGTTGGTGGTAGTAATGGTAGTAGTACCAATAGACTGGTCACTTGATACATCTAAAGAGCTCTCATTTTAAGTTGTTGGTGGTAGTAATAGTAGTACCATTAGACTGGTCACCTCATACATCTAAAGCGCTCTCATTTTAAGTTGATGGTGGTAGTAATAGTAGTACCAGTCGAGTGGTAACTTGATACATCTAAAGCGCTCTCATTTTAAGTTGTTGGTGGTAGTAATAGTAGTACCAGTAGACTGGTCAGTTGACACATCTAAAGGGCTCTCATTTTAAGTTGATGGTGGTTGTAGTAGTAGTACTACCAGCAGACTGGTAACTTGATACATCTAAAGCGCTCTCATTTTAAGTTGATAGTGTTTGTAGTAGTAGTAGTAGTAGTACCAGTAGACTGGCCACTTGATACATCTAAAGCGCTCTCATTTTAAGTTGATGCTGGTTGTAGTAGTAGTAGTACCAGTAGACTGGCCACTTCATACATCTAAAGCGCTCTCATATTAAGTTGATGGTGGTAGTAGTAGTAGTAGTAGTACTAGTAGACTGGCCACTTGATACATCTAATGCGCTCTCCTTTTAAGTTGATGATGGTAGTAAAAGTTGTAGTACCAGTAGACTGGTCACTTGATACATCTAAAGCGCTCTTATTTTAAGTTGATTGTGGTAGTACTAGTAGTACCGGCAGACTGGTCAGTTGACACATCTAAAGCGCTCTCATTTTAAGTTGATGGTGGTAGTAGAAGTAGTAGTACCAGTAGACTGGTCACTTGATACATCTAAAGCGCTCTCCTTTTAAGTTGATGATGGTAGTAAAAGTAGTAGTACCAGTAGACTGGTCACTTGATACATCTAAAGCGCTCTCATTTTAAGTTGATGGTGGTAGTAATAGTTCTACCAGTAGACTGGTCAGTTGACATATCTAAAGCGCTCTCATTTTAAGTTGATGGTGCTTGTAGTAGTAGTAGTACCAGTAGACTGCCCATTTGACACATCTGGAGCGCTCTCAATTTAAGTTGTTGGTGGTAGTAATAGTACTATGGGTATACTGGTTACTTGATACATCTAAAGCGCTCTCATTTTAAGTTCATGGTGATACTAACAGTGTATTGATAGACTGCTCACTTGACACATCTAAAGTGCTCTCATTTTAAGTTGAAGGTAGGTAGTAATAGTAGTACCAGTAGACTGGTCACTTGACACATCTAAAGCGATCTCTTTTTAAATTGATTCTGGTAGTAATAGTAGTAAAATTAGACTGGTCACTTGCTACATCTGAAGCGCTCTAATTTTAGTTGATGGAAGTAGTGCTAGTAGTACCAGTAGACTGGTCAGTTGACACATGTAAAGCGCTCTCGTTTTAAGTTGATGTTGGTAGTAATAGTAATACCTGTAGACTGGTCACTTGACACATCTAAAGCGCTCTCATTTTAAGTTGCTAATGGTAGTTATAGCAGTACCAGAAGAGTGGTAACTTGATACATCTAAAGCGCTCTCATTTTAAGTTGATGGTGGTAGTAATAGTAGTACCAGTAGACTGGCCACTTGATACATCTAAAGCGCTCTTATTTTAAGTTGATGGTGGTAGTAATAGCAGTACCAGTAGACTGGTCACTTGACACATCTAAAGCGCTCACTTTTTAAGTTGATGTTGGTAGTAATAGTAATAGCTGTAGACTGGTCACTTGACATCTAAAGCGCTCTCATTTTAAGTTGCTAATGGTAGTTATAGTAGTACCAGAGGAGTGGTAACTTGATACATCTAAAGCGCTCTCATTTTAAGTTGATGGTGGTAGTAATAGTAGTACAAGTAGACTGGCCACTTGATACATCTAAAGCGCTCTCATTTTAAGTTGATGGTGGTAGCTATAGTAGTACCAGTATACTGGTCAGTTGACACATTTAAGGCGCTCACTTTTTAAGTTGATGGTGGTAGTAGTAGTAGTATTAGTAGTAGTAGTGCCACTAGAGTATCCACTTGAAACATCAAAAGCGCTCTCATTTTAAGTTGATGTTGGTAGTAATAGTAATACCTGTAGACTGTTTACTTGACACATCTTAAGCGCTCTCATTTTAAGTTGCTAATGGTAGTAATAGCAGTACCAGAGGAGTGGTAACTTGATACATCTAAAGCGCTCTAATTTTAGTTGATGGAAGTAGTGCTAGTAGTACCAGTAGACTGGTCAGTTGACACATGTAAAGCGCTCTCGTTTTAAGTTGATGTTGGTAGTAATAGTAATACCTGTAGACTGGTCACTTGACACATCTAAAGCGCTCTCATTTTAAGTTGCTAATGGTAGTTATAGCAGTACCAGAGGAGTGGTAACTTGATACATCTAAAGCGGTCTCATTTTAAGTTGATGGTGGTAGTAATAGTAGTACCAGTAGACTGGCCACTTGATACATCTAAAGCGCTCTTATTTTAAGTTGATGGTGGTAGTAATAGCAGTACCAGTAGACTGGTCACTTGACACATCTAAAGCGCTCACTTTTTAAGTTGATGGTGGTAGTAGTAGTAGTAGTACCACTAGAGTGGCCACTTAAAACATCTAAAGCGCTCTCATTTTAAGTTGATGTTGGTAGTAATAGTACTACCTGTAGACTGGTCACTTGACACATCTAAAGCGCTCTCATTTTAAGTTGATAATGGTAGTAATAGTAGTACCAGTGGAGTGGTAACTTGATACATCTAAAGCGCTCTCATTTTAAGTTGATGGTGGTAGTAATAGTAGTACCAGTAGACTGGCCACTTGATACATCTAAAGCGCTCTCATTTTAAGTTGATGGTGGTGGTAATAGTAGTACCAGTAGACTGGTCAGTTGACACATCTAAAGCGCTCACTTTTTAAGTTGATGTTGTTAGTACTAGTAGTAGTAGTACCACTAGAGTGGCCACTTCAAACATCTAAAGTGCTCTCATTTTAAGTTGATGGTGGTAATAGTAGTAGTAGTACCAGTAGACTGGCCACTTGATATATCTAAAGCGCTCTCATTTTAATTTGATGTTGGTAGTAATAGTAATAGCTGTAGACTGGTCACTTGACATCTAAAGCGCTCTCATTTTAAGTTGCTAATGGTAGTTATAGTAGTACCAGAGGAGTGGTAACTTGATACATCTAAAGCGCTCTCATTTTAAGTTGATGGTGGTAGTAATAGTAGTACAAGTAGACTGGCCACTTGATACATCTAAAGCGCTCTCATTTTAAGTTGATGGTGGTAGCTATAGTAGTACCAGTAGACTGGTCAGTTGACACATTTAAGGCATTCACTTTTTAAGTTGATGGTGGTAGTAGTAGTAGTATTAGTAGTAGTAGTGCCACTAGAGTATCCACTTGAAACATCAAAAGCGCTCTCATTTTAAGTTGATGTTGGTAGTAATAGTAATACCTGTAGACTGTTTACTTGACACATCTTAAGCTCTCTCATTTTAAGTTGCTAATGGTAGTAATAGTAGTACCAGTGGAGTGGTAACTTGATACATCTAAAGCGCTCTCATTTTAAGTTGATGGTGGTAGTAATAGTAGTACCAGTAGACTGGCCACTTGATACATCTAAAGCGCTCTCATTTTAAGTTGTTGGTGGTAGTAATAGTAGTACCAGTAGACTGGTCAGTTGACACATCTAAAGCGCTCACTTTTTAAGTTGATGGTGGTAGTAGTAGTAGTAGTAGTACCACTAGAGTGGCCACTTGAAACATCTAAAGTGCTCTCATTTTAAGTTGATGGTGGTAATAGTAGTAGTAGTACCAGTAGACTGGTCACTTGATACATCTAAAGCGCTCTCATTTTAAGTTGTTGGTGGTAGTAATAGTAGTACCAGTAGACTGGTCACTTGATACATCTAAAGCGCTCTCATTTTAAGTTGATTGTGGTAGTACTAGTAGTACCGGTAGACTGGTCAGTTGACATATCTAAAGCGTTCTCATTTTAAGTTGATGGTGGTTGTAGTAGTAGTAGTACCAGTAGACAGGCTACTCGATACATCTAAAGCGCTCTCATTTGAAGTTGTTGGTGGTAGTAATAGTAGTACCAGCAGCCTGGTAACTTGATACATCTAAAGCGCTCTCATTTTAAGTTGATGGTGGTAGTAATAGTAGTACCAGTAGATTGTTCAGTTGACACATCTAAAGCGCTCACATTTTAACTTGATGGTGGTATTAGTAGTAGTAGTACCAATAGACTGGCCAGTTGATACATCTAAAGCGCTCTCATTTTAAGTTGATGGTGGTAATAATAGTAGTAGTGCCAGTAGACTGGCCACTTGATACATCTAAAGCCCACTCATTTTAAGTTGATGTTGGTAGTAATAATAATATCTGTAGACTGGTCACTTGACACATCTAAAGCGCTCTCATTTTAAGTTGCTAATGGTAGTAATAGTAGTACCAGTGGAGTGGTAACTTGATACATCTAAAGCGCTCTCATTTTAAGTTGATGGTGGTAGTAATAGTAGTACCAGTAGACTGGTCACTTGATACATCTAAAGCGCTCTCATTTTAAGTTGTTGGTGGTAGTAATAGTAGTACCAGTAGACTGGTCACTTGATACATCTAAAGCGCTCTCATTTTAAGTTGTTGGTGGTAGTAATAGTAGTACCAGTAGACTGGCCACTTGATACATCTAAAGCCCACTCATTTTAAGTTGACGTTGGTAGTAATAATAATATTTGTAGACTGGTCACTTGACACATCTAAAGCGCCCTCATTTTAAGTTGTTAATGGTAGTAATAGTAGTACCAGTCGAGTGGTAACTTGATACATCTAAAGCGCTCTCATTTTAAGTTGATTGTGGTAGTACTAGTAGTATTGGTAGACTGGTCAGTTGACACATCTAAAGCGCTCTCATTTTAAGTTGATGGTGGTTGTAGTAGTAGTACCAGTAGACAGGCTACTCGATACATCTAAAGCGCTCTAATTTTAAGTTGTTGGTGGTAGTAATAGCAGTACCAGTAGACTGGTAACTTGGTACATCTAAAGCGCTCTCATTTTAAGTTATTGGTGGTAGTAATAGTAGTACCAGTAGACTGGTCACTTGATACATCTAAAGCGCTCTCATTTTAATTTGATGGTGGTAGTAATAGTAGTAGTACCATTAGACTGGTCACTTTACACATCTAAAGCGCTCTCATTTTAAGTTGATGGTGTTAATAATAGTAGTAGTACCAGTAGACTGGCCACTTGATACATCTAAAGCGCTCTCATTTTAAGCTGTTGGTCATAGTAGTAATAGTAGTGCCAGTATACTGGCCACTTGATACATCTAAAGCGCTCTCATTTTAAGTTGAAGGTAGGTAGTAATAGTAGTACCAGTAGACTGGTCACTTGGCACATCTAAAGCGATCTCATTTTTAATTGATTCTGGTAGTAATAGTAGTAAAATTAGACTGGTCGCTTGCTACATCTGAAGCGCTCTCATTTTAGTTGATGGAAGTAGTGCTAGTAGTACCGGTAGACTGGTCAGTTGACACATCTAAAGCGCTTTCATTTTAAGTTGTTGGTGGTAGTAATAGCTGTACTAGTAGACTGGTAATTGATACATCTAAAGCGCTCTCATTTTTAGTTGATGGAGACAGTAATAGTAGTACCAGTAGACTGGTCACTTAACAGATCTAAAGCGCTTTCATTTTAAGTTGATGGTGGTTGTATTAGTAGTAGTACCAGTAAACTGGCCACTTGATACATCTAAAGCGCTCTCATTTTAAGTTTATGGTGGTAGTAATAGTAATACCAGTAGACTGGTCACTTGACACATCTAAAGCGCTCTCATTTTAAGTTGATGGTGGTTCTACTAGTAGTAGTACCGGTAATCTGGCCACTTGATATATCTAAAGACCTCTCATTTTAAGTTGTTGGTGGTTGTAATAGTAGTACCAGTAGACTGGTCACTTGATACATCTAAAGCGCTCTCATTTTAAGTTGATTGTGGTAGTACTAGTAGTACCGGTAGACTGGTCATTTGACACATCTAAAGCGCTCTCATTTTAAGTTGATGGTTTTTCTAATAGTAGTAGTACCAGTAGACTGGCCACTTGATATATCTAAAGCGCTATCATTTTAAGTTCTTTTTGGTAGTAATAGTAGTACCACTAGACCGGTAACTTGGTACATCCAAAGCACTCTCATTTTAAGTTGATGGTGGTTGTAGTAGTAGTAGTACCAGTAAACTTGCCACTTGATACATCTAAAGCGCTCTCATTTTAAGTTGATTGTGGTAGTACTAGTAGTACCAGTAGACTGGTCACTTGACACATCTAAAGCGCTCTCATTTTAGGTTGATGGAGGTAGTAATAGTAGTACGAGTAGGCTGGTCACTTGACACATCTGAAGCGCTCTCATTGTAAGTTGGCGGTGGTAGTAGTAGTACGAGTAGACTAGCCATAAGTGTTGATGGTAGTAGTAGGCTGGACATTTGACACCATTGTTATGCTGCGAAAGTATTCTTTGTACTTTCCTATAGGGAGTCGAAGCTTGGGCCATCTGTACCAAAGGCGCACGCGCTAATTACTGAACAAGCGGAGAGGTCATAATATGAAGCAGAGAGTTGTATATGAATTGCTTTTCCATAATTTTTCCTTGTTCCATCTGCTTCCACAAGTTCTATATACGTAGTGCAGGTTTACATGTGAATTGTGTAACCACGTAATGTGAAAATAACCTGTAGCAAACAACGAATTTCATCACGAGATATTCAAAGATGCAGTGATATATCTTGTCAGAACATCCCGATTATTGTATACAGGGTGGCTCAAAAGTATGTTTTGAGTCCCGTACTCATCAGCCTCGCTCCTGAAAGGGACGTTAAAGTTAAAATCAACTCAACTCAGCTCACTGTATTTCATTTAATTTCTTATTGTTATCCATCAATTTCTTTATTATTTGTTCTAAAGGTTTTTTACTTACACCTTAAGCTCGGAACAGCCGAAGCAAATAAACAGATAAGCTAGAATGTTATACTTGATCAATGTAGAGGTGTATGTCTACTTTAGGACCACCCTATACGTATCATAATATGTATTTTCTGATTATTTATCTGGCGTGTGCCACTAAAAATCGCAAAAGCTAGTAACAGATGTAATATTTATAATCAAAAAGTAGCATTAAGTAAAATATAACATATTTTGATCACAACTGAAATGCAATTACCATTTAATTCCTGATTTGTAGGTTGTGGTCTACTGGTATGGTAGAAAATTATGAACGCGAATGGTAAGAAAAAGAAATTGGCAAAAGTTGTTGGATCACAATCTTGTGTTGCTCGATGTGGAATCCAACCAGAAACCAGACGGAAACGTAGGATACCTAGTTGATGCTAGAAAGTTTAAAGATGGGAAAGTAACAACAGATTTTGTAAGAAATTTGAAAGAAGATGTATTAGTGAAAGGAAGTAGACATAGGGTGTAAATAGTTACGGGAACAAGCATAATTAAGAAGCATGGATTGTAGAGGAGAATTTGGAAAAGTAGGGGCATTAAAGCATAGAAACAAAGTTGTAATGATTAATGTAAAAGATGTCTATAAACTTGAACTGTGAATTAAGAAGGGAAATCGACAGAGACGTAAATTAAACAAAAAGAATATAAAAATGAAGAGAAAGTTTAAATAATGTATATTGTAAAGTTACCTTGATAAAAGTAGGCCTAGTAAGTAGAGCAATTTAACACATGGAATTTGTTTTTTAATCTTTTCTTGTAAAATTCTTTTTATATACAATATAACAGAAAGTTGCTATAAGTGGAGGAGGTTTAGTCATTTCTAATGCTCTAGGCAAGCAGAAAAGGGGTGTGTATTGCAGACCTCCAGGCAAGCTAAGAGGCTTTAGTTAGGTTAAATTTCTCAGAGCTCCAGGCAAGCTAAGAGGCTTTAGTTAGGTTAAATTTCTCAGAGTTCCAGGCAAGCTGAAAGAGGCGACCTGATCGGCCGAAATTGATATCGATAGTGGCTTTACATAGTATTTTATACCTTTTTCTAAACAACGGTAAGGCTGGTGTTTTTTCTGTCACATGACTAAATAATAACAAAGATGCCTGTCGTCTGCGTTATATAGCAATTGTAGTAAAAGAGCACGTGATATTGTTAGTAAATATACAACACGTGTTGATGTTTACAAATATAAACCACGTGTAGGATATTACAATTTGGACACAAATTCATTAGAAATAGAACATAGCAAAGGAAAATTATTATGGTAATACATAGGGGTAAAAGTGAGGGAGAACGTTGGGGACGTTGTACTCCCACATGCAAAAAATGTTTATGGTGTCCCTCCACTTTCTAAAAAATTACAATGGGGAAAGATAGGCACGAGGAACGGCGTGACGTCATGCGTCTCTCTAACTTTTCAGATCCGTTCTTACCCTAGCAATGGACTACAGAAACTAAGAACGGAAATAAGTCCTTAAAGAGCGAAATGCAGTTTCAAGCAGTTGGAAAAGATACAGTCAACATTCATGAGGGTTGTATGACAGATAGAATAAACTTTTTTGAGTGGGGGGGGGGGGCATTGAAAAGAAAGGCGAAGTAAACGAAATGCCAGAAAATTGCGATATTAAGGGTCAAGTTCTAGAAGATTAAGTAAAATGAAGAATGAACAAATAGATACTATTGTGTTTCTTAAGAATATAAGAGAAGGAAGGAAAAAAAATAAACATTCGAATTTCAAAATCTTCTTTTAGAGAGAGTTCATTAACTAAAATAAAATTAAAATATATGAGCACTATAGAACTACACTAGTCCAAAGGTTTAGAAGAACACACAGTAAGAACTCACGGATTTGACACAAAGTTGATGCACAGGAAGAAGGCGACGATAGATGATATTGCTCTCAACATGGCACATCCTGAACATATTACAAAACATACATAACTTGTCTTAATACCTCTAAAACGTGTAACTACCCCAAACGGCGTAGCCAATCAGATATTTTGGACTGTGTCTTTCTGTGAGATAATAGTTGTTGGAGTCGACTAATGGTTGGAGTCGTACTATGCCCCACGCGTGTCCGATAATTTTTGAATCTGGAGATCTAGCAGGCTACAGTAAAAGGTGTATACCGGAGAGAGCACTCTGGTTTCAACTCGTGGTGTGGAGAAGCGCGATATGCAACTGGAAATGGGGTTCCAGAAAGCATCCACATATCAATGGAATTTATTTTTATCTGGAACCTATAATATGTATTTGAGAGGAAAATACAAAAATTTAACAGAAATGGACTGTTGTTTTCTCAATAAATAAATAAATAAATAAATAAATAAATAAATAATCTATGATTCATCAAAGTAGCCTCCACGTGCTGTGAAAACCGTTTTGCTGACTTTGGGCATTCGGCATATTACTTTCTGTAGAGTTTCGGACTTGATTGCTGTCCAGGCTTTGCGAAGACACTCAAATAAGTGTTTCTCGCTAAAGGGACGCATCTTTCGAACTGCCCTATCAAGGTCCTCCCAAAGTAGCTCAATTGGATTACAATCCGATGATTGTGGGGCCACACCCTATTCTTTACATCTCCCTGTTGCTCTTTTGATAACAAATACCCTCTACAAAGTCGGGATGTGTGTTTTCGGTCATTGTCTTGCTGCATGATGAACCCACGACCAATGAGCCTCTTTCCAGATGGCACTGTGTGTCTGATCAAAATCTGGTGGTACTGTTCTTTCTGCATTGTACCCTGTATTTGCACTAAATCCCCCACTTCACTGTTACCAAAGCAACCTCACACCATCACAGAACCACCCCCGTTCTTTACCGTTGGAAAAAAATACACGATGGAAGCAGTCTTTCACCCTTGGAGCGACGCACGAAAACCATGCGTCTATGACTGAAGAGTTCAAACTTTGATTCATCAGTAAATAAGCACTTGTTCCACTGCTCTGGCCCCCAGCTTGCAAAGTTCCTTGCCCACAGCAATCTCTTCTTTTTGTTTTGAGGGCGCAAGACCGGTTTCCTAGTTGCCACACGACCGTTTAGTCCCGCATTAACTAACCGCGTCCGGACAGTTTCATAGCTGGTCGGCTTT
Source organism: Thermobia domestica (assembly GCF_964235325.1). Lineage (NCBI taxonomy): Eukaryota > Metazoa > Arthropoda > Insecta > Zygentoma > Lepismatidae > Thermobia > Thermobia domestica. The sequence continues at coordinate 99,645,947 of NC_137468.1, forward strand.
TCGCAAGTTTCGTTCACTTCAGCTTGAATTTGGGGCACTGTTTTCAACCTGTCACGTCTGCTTGTCACTATAATGTACTTGTCCTCCCTTGCAGTAGTAGTTCTAGGCCTTCCAGATCTTGCTCGAGAGCGATTGTGCCCCGTTTCAGCAAATCGTTTTAAGGTATCATGCACTGTAGTATGGGGTATTTTCACTTTTGCGGCTATTTTCCGTATTGTATAGCCTTCTTCACGTAAAGTAACTATTTTTGCTCTCGTTTCAATGCCCAATTCCGTTTTCGTACGGGGCATTATGCTGACTAATAGAGAAAAACTTTACACCTCACTTAAACACACACACACAACAACTAGCGTGCAATAGACAACTCCCAACAGTGAAATCTGAGAGAGAAGTAGACAGAGCAGCTTGAGGAACACCTATAAGGGATTTATTGTGTGTTCGACCTTCAATTAGCAGTGTAATGGCCGTTTTGTATCACACGCGTACGTAATGCACCATCACCACGGCACAATATTTATTTTTCTTAATTCATCCACAACAGGCCAAGACCTCCGTCGGGTTCTAAGATGTTTCACCTTTCATTTGTGAGCAAAGTGTAACGCATTCTTATGTTACATTTTGGAAATTTCTTTACTTCGTGTTTGTCCGGAAACTTTTCGGAGGCAGACTCGGGTTCGATTCCCACCGGGAGCTCATGTAGTTCGTATTCCACGTTAATCAGTAAGTTCCGTCTCATATACCCTCGCTGCTCAAAGACACGTTAAGCTCAAAATCAAATCAACTCAATTCATATTAGCCTATTCTATCCTCTCTTATCGAATACCAAAAAGCCAATTGTGGGTCCTCAAATGAGAACATGCTGGGTTTTAACTCTTTCTGCAAGTTTATATACAGGCATAGGACCGTCACTGTGTCGAAGATAGAAACTGTTTTCATTGCTGAATATCACTATCCTTCATTTGTCTTGCCACTGTAACCTCTCCTGACGTTCTTGGTACTGGACAGATATCAGAAATAATCATACTAAAAGAACGCAGAATGGTAGAGCAATGTTCAACAATCGTGTGCTCATTGTGTTTAGTTTTAGGTAAACCATGGTGCCTCTGATCACACTAGCCTGCCAATTAGGATAGCCCAAATGGTTCGTCACGGAGCTATTGAAGAGGACATGTCGGCTCCGTGAAATTTCTGCCTTCCATCGTGAATACGTCATTGAACTACTGACGCGACATATGATATGAATGCAACCAGCAATTGAACGGGACAATCATCCGACCTCAAGGTGCATCAGGATATTGCCACGCTCGAATATTCTTAATTGTATAATAGATGCTTGTTGGTGTCGTCCTGGGATTGATACGCTAGTAACTACACTCGTATTGTTGTCTGAAAACCTTCGCCCGCTAGGAGCATGCGCCCTTAGCAGATACTAAAGCCTGCCGTTTGCGGTAGCTGGTGTGTCAGGATTATCAAATTAAGAGACCATCATGCTCTCTACAGAAACACAGTCTGTGGTCCGAATTTCGTTCGAAACGTGTAATATACTGTATTCTGAGTTATCTCAAATGCTTCCCACTAGTATGTTAGTTTCACACCAGACGCAGCATAAAATCATTCTCGAATACGAAAGAGATTATAAGAGGGAAGTAAGGAAGTTTGACACTTTTGACCTGGAAGGAGACAGCACAAGATGCAATTAGTTTCCAGTAGGTAAGACGTTTTCGGACCAAGAGAAAGAACTGTATGTAGTATTTGTTTATTTTTTTTTTTAAAAAAAAAAAAGGTTTTTAGCTGCTTGGTCTACGTAATCTGAATGATGGCTGGGATGCAATGAAAGATCAGACTCGGAAGAAACTTATGAAAAATCATTAAAAGCAGGAACGCAAGGTAATAAATGGAATAATGAAGCTGGGAGAGACGTTCGACAAAAACTTTGCCTTTCAGTGACACTGTTTATTATCTAGAAGAGTAGCAAAGAAAATATTGATTAGGGTACAGGTTAATTGGACAGAAACTAAAAGGAATAGCATATTTCCTTTTCATATGACGTTTGTTGCGGAATCTAAATATAAAATTAGTATGAGTACAGAAAAATTATTTTTAAAAAGCTGTGAAAACAATTTGAGTTGAAAATAAATAGAAAAAGATGCGATCAGATGGCTGAAATTATTGAAGCTGTGATAATCTAACTAACTCACTCTATGGACTGTGGAACCTGGAGGTTCAATGCCGCGTTCACGAAAGGTCTCCACTGACTTCTATCCTTAGCTAACTGCATCCAGTTCCTACTTTGTATTCCAATCTCTGCGAGATCCATCTTACTATTGTCCTCCGATCTGCGCCTAGGTCTTCCTAATGGTCGTTTTCCATTTTCCATATATATTTGGTGGTCTTTAGTTTTACTTCCGAAATTTTGCTTTGCTTTGCTTTTTTCTTTCTTTTTTGGATTTCATCCCCTAAAATGGTTCCATATCGGACCAAAGTAACCCACCAGAAAAATTTAGCTCAGTTGAATAACATTAAATAATACCCCCAAGTAAATTTAAGTTTTGAATGCATGAGAAGAACATCATGTAATAATAATACGAGCTGTGTTCCAAAAGTAAGGGCCGTCGACGTATAGTGAAATGCGGGTAGCCTGGAACACAATTTCAGACATGCAGCGCTAAAGACGGACTATTGACGAAGCCACTGCAGTTGTTGCCTTCTCTTGAGTCAGTACGAGTTTGGCAGCCGTGGAAAGCAGATCGCAATGGCCGCGTGAATTGTTTCTTCCGCTAGTTGGAAGTCCACAGTGTGATACGATTTTTGCTTGCGAAAGGAACTTCTCCTGCTGATATCCATTGGGAGTTGCGCCTAGTGTATGGACCTACAGTAATGAGAGTAGGAAAGGTTCGCAAATGGTGTCGCGAGTTTCAAAATGACCTCGCCAACGTTTACGATGAAGACTGGAGTGGTAGACCTAGTGTTCATACCGATGACCTCGTGCAGTAAGTGAGCCAAAACTGCGAAGTAATCGACGATTGATGATCGGTGCTCTGGCTAATGACTTTCCCCACGTTGCACGAACCACCATCTACAGGATTGCCACAGAAACGCTTGAATCCCAGGCGGCAAACTTCTATGCAGAGGGTTTACGGAAAATGGTGCAGCGTTACAAAAAGTGTTTGGAACTTCATAGTGATTATGTGGAAAAGTGAAGTAGCTCTGTAGGCACCTATTTCTGGGAATAAATCGCGTTCCGCATGAGCAGCTGTTGTTCTATCATCAAACAGCCCTTACTTTTGGAATACACCTCGTAAAATTACAAACTACAATATTATAGAAATGGCTCCTTTCCCCGGTCCGGAATTGTGTTCTCGAAGACGCTGAAACACGTATTCTCTTAGTTTTAACGAAAAGTTTATATGCCGAGTATCATCCTCCTTATTTCAGGAATTGGTAAGGTGCATTAATCTTGCGAAAATTTTTGTACTCCCCTCAGGGTAAGTATTTCTAAAAATTATTCCTTATCTCTTGCTTTCGTCACAAAATGAATTTTCTGTCCAAATTTCATGTTCATACCTAGTAGAATTGCGTGAGCGATAATAAGTCACTCACTTTTATTCCTTACTCAATTCTACAATACTTGGAACATGTGTCTAAGGTACAGGAAATATGTAAAGCCGATGTGCAACTGTAATGCGCGTGCGCAACACATCGCAGTGACATTGGCACGAGGGAAGAAACTAGTGACTTAAAACAGCAAACAACATCTTTTTCCTTTAAGAGATTTTCAATCTCCAAAAGGAAGACAGTAGATTGTGTCTACACCCCATACTGTTTTAGTACATATTTCACTTTAAAATTCAATATTGAAACACTAAAACAAATAAAAATCAAGAAACCGAATAACACATCAGCCCCTTACAGAACAAAGCTGCATAATATTTGTCTTACCTTCGTATATGGTGATCGCGTTTCAAGACTAAGTAATTCACTGAATCCATAAAAATACGGATAAAGTAACCATGAATTCAGTTAATTGTTACGAACACTTTTTAAACAAGTAGACCATGTTCTTATATTGTTATTCTAAATAGAACTTGATAATTCTTTTTATGAACTGGCATTGTGTCTAGTGATATAAGGGATAAATACCCAGTGGATAGGTAAATAAAAAATGAGTATTATTTGTTCTTTCTCTATTTATCCGAAAACCGGAACGAAGTTGCTTGAATTCTGAGTCATACCGGTAATTTGTTTATTTACGAATAGTTCCAAATATAGCAAGAAGGATACTTTACACTAAAAGGTACAGCAAACATTAGTTTTATATGGACTTATGCATCATGTTTTAGTGCTTACATTCCCGAATGGTGATTTCATTATGCAAAAAAGTAACAGAGAGATTGATTACTTTATTTCTACATATTTATTAACTATAGATCTATTCTTCTTACTCATTCAAATAACGAAAGTATCTTAATTGTATTCAAATGTGTAATCAGCTACAAACAATTAGATTCCTACCTATTGTGTAGTCAAACAAGTTCAACAAAGTAGTTTATTATGTGAATCTCATACTTATGTCAGTTGTACAAATGTTAAGAAGATAGTTGAAGAAAATTATAAGCTTCTAACCGGAAGCATCGGCATAGAAATAAAGAAAAGACTGATGAAAGCGTATTTGTGGAGTGTGGCATTGATGGATGTGAGATATGGACATGAAGCCCTCTTTCATACGCGGCAACTGAGTTGCACTACCGTGTTGCACCACTAGTGTTTCTTCCAGAAACAATGTTCCGGGAGGGCACACTTAGTATTCCGGGGGGCACTACTCATTCTACTATATTTATTATTATATATAGACATATTATTTTGGTCTGCTCCGGGGGGAACTTTTAGAGCTTCGGGGGAGCAGTGCCCCCAAAAAACAGGTCTGAAAGAAATACTGTGCACCACTGCTTGCAAAGCATAGCTTTGAATTGGAGCATTCGTACGGAGCAACTGCAGTTGCTTCAACTACAACAGTTGGTGCCATCGTCTCCTCTAGCGCAACCGTCTCGAGCAACTCTCAGTATCCCCAACTCGTTAAGAAGCATTATCTTCAACGGAAGCTTTCGTACGAGGCAACTGCAGTGGCTGCAACGGTACAAGGTTGCCAGTGCATCTTTCGTTAAAAAAAAAAAAAGTTGGATTTCTGATCAGAGGCGATAAATGCAATATTATTTATTGCTTAAAATTTATCTTATTTTAAACCATAAACTGGAGTTCTCGAATGCCTCAAAACAACTATAGACTATTCCTATATTTCATGTTAAAATGCGATATCATCTCTGTGATGAACGCATAAGATACCAGGAACAGATTGTTGGCTTCTTCTTTATATCACTGCCATCCTGCCATCTTTCAAGTTATAATCCTGATCTTTCTGTAACATGAAACGTGCTCATGGGAGCTAACTTGTCGTCACACCCGCGAAATGTATTCTATGTGACCATAAACACACATTAGTGAAATAGCAGCTCGCTACGAGAATGTTAACCCGTGCCGTCATGACGACAGTCATCAAATGAGGTTTCTTCATTATAATATCATTTACAATGTCCAACCGTGAAACGAAAAGAGACAGAGAAACTAAACTTTGCACGCAGCAACTAGAAAAAGGAGGATACCTGCTTGCAGGGGCGGATTAAAGGGTGTTACCGCCCCCCTAAGAGCTCTCCAAAATATTAAAATTACACACACTGCTGCTTGTAGCTTACCGCCACACGGACCAAAGTTTGGGATTGTTCTTGCGTTATTTTAAAAGAGGGTTAATTCTTTAAATTCTATTTAAAAATTGTCTCTTTGCAGCATGCCGCGTTTACGCTAACGGTAACTCGAGTTATTTTCAGATATTTTCAGGAAAAGGACGATGTTACTTGAGGCCATAATATCAGGAAAACTATCCGTGGCTGGTTCTTTCCCATAAGGAGATGAGTCTTTTTTTGTAAATATTGGTCATTTTTTGCAACGGGTTTGGTTGGGGGCTATCGAATAAACATGCCTCTCTAAACTCTTATGACTAAACCTTTGAAGAAATTCGCTACTTTCTACGGTATTTTAGAAACTCACAAGGCATAATAGTACATTAACGCTGTTGAGGTCCGAAAAGCGTTTCTGAAAAACTACTGGGAACCAGTGAAACCAGTCGAGAATCAAATCAACTCCTCAAGAAGACAAGTAGTCCTAAATCGCGACAAACTGAAATTAATGTTGTAGAATGTGAATTGTATGCAAGGCACTCCTTGGAATGCAAGGCATTGCTTTTCAAGGTCACAGGGAAGATGCTTGTGCGGATAATTGGACCTCAGACGGTGACGGTGTACAAACTAAGTTCAACGAGGGCAATTTTCGAGAATTAGGAAAATTTAAAATGACTTGTGGTAACGATGTCTTAAAGAATCACTGGAAGAAAGCATCTAAAGGACACTTTTTCCCAATAAAAACACACAAAATGCCCTCATTGAGGGTTATGGATGAGAAATCACGTCTGTAATATTGTAAATCGAGTGCGGGAGAGTCATTTTTATTCTATTATGTTTGATGAGACTACGGACGTTTCGCACACATCTCAGCTGTCTTTGATTCTAAGGTATGAACACAGGGGTGAAATAAGAAAAGACTGCTTCAGTTTCACTGATCCTCGATCAGCAGAGCTGAAGGGTGATGACATTGGTTCGAGCTCGGAATCCGAAGACGCAAAACCACCCGAACTCTCACTGACTGGAGGGAAAATTGGAGAAATTATTCTATCTTTGCTACAAGACTTCTCACTCGACCCGAAAAACTGCGTTGGTATTGGTACAGATGGTTGCGCCGTCATGGCCTCTCAAAATCGCGGAGCAGTGCAGGGTATCCTGAAGGAGGCTTCAAACGCGCTGCACTCTTCATATTTCAATCACAGCCTCAACTTGTCCATCTTCAGGTCATCGTCAGTATAGTTCGTGAGGAAATATCTGGGAACAATGAAATAGATCATTGCGTTTTCCACCGCATCGTCAAAGCGTAATACTGTCCTTAAGCTTACGGTTGGTGGCCAGTTTGAAACATTTCGTGAAACGAGATGGGTTGAACGGAACGACGTTGTGTTACAATTTTACGTGAAATTTCAAGAAATTAGTGAGGCTCTACAGTGTGTTCATGTGTTCCAAGTGATCCAAGTTAGATACAGCAGCCAAAGCACGGGCACTTTCTTCTGCCATGTACGACAGTGAATTTATTGTAACAACTATTATTTGTCTTCAGGATGTTCTTATGATAACTCTCTCCTTAATCGACTTTTGCAGAAGACAGATTTAGACATGAACGCAGTGTCAGATGACATTCAGGACACTACCGCAGCATTAAACAAGAAGCGTTCAAACAGCAAAGAAGAATTCAAGGCAATTTTCGAAGTAAACTCCAGAATGGCTGCCAGTGTCGACGTGCAGATTCGAACTCCTTATCTCACCCAAAGACAAACATATCGTACGCACTTCAGGGCAGATGACACGATTTCTTACTACTGAAGAACTGTCTACATTCTGTAACGAGCCATGTTTCTCAAGTTCCTGAATCTTTCGAAAAATGCACTTGTCTCAAGATTGAAAAAAAATGAAATTTATTTAAGGTAGAAAGAGAAGAAATACAGAGAACAGAGAAGAGAGTACTGTGTTTTACTCTAGTTGAAACTAGTTAGTGGAAAGATTACGTTTTGTCCTTGTTTCTTTCTTTAAATTTAAAAGAAATAATATTTCAAAGTTGTTTGTTAGGTTGCTCAAAGTACGTCCGGTTGGAGAAAGAAAGAAAGAATTGCATTAAGGGGCGTGGTTTGTTCAGCACGAAGGTCTCCTGACAGCGTAACAGGAAATGTTCGCTGTCTGGTTTCCAAGTGCTCCTAAGGGAAGGATCTTCTTGTTCGTTTCGTCTGGTGTTGTGTCTGCGCGCTCTGTTGTGTCAATGCCAGTGAGGCTAAAGTTATGTATTTAAATAAGTGCTTGTTTGTTATAACATCAGTGGTTTCAGATTCTGAAATATATGAGAGAATTTATTGTGCTACGTGGGCTTTTCTGTAACGTTGTGAAAGGAGCCGAGTCCGGGGGCTTTTTCGTGGGACAGTATTACCTCGGTATTAGAGTTGTTTTTCCTTGTTACAGAAATTATTACGTGTAAGTGATTCTATGTTGCTTGTGGTTAGAGGTTGGCGGCATGTAAAATAAGCCTTTTGAGTGAAGTTTTGATTTTTGAACAACTTGAGAATTTGAAAGATTTCGATCCTATGCTTAATGCAGTTAAATGCTGGATGTATTTATTTTTTCAGCTAATTCTCAGTTACTTTTGCTTTAATTAGTTTTGCTTGCTTATTTTGTTCAAATTACATACGAAAAGCACACTGGCATTATATTACCAAATTCTAGTAATTTTTGTGGAAAGTCAGAAAGGACGAGTTGAGCGAGGCCTGGGTGTTCCATTAAATCAGCTATATTGAAGGTAATACAGAGCGCGTTGAAATTTGTTAGGTGAGAACCAACCAAAAAAAAAAAAAAAAAATTGATTCTAAGTAGTGGTGTTTTGTCATTGTATGTGTTTGTGAGAGGTCGTCTGATTTGCCTCCATATTGATTGGATTAGGTTTTTCAGGAGTCAAAATCTCCGATTTTCATTCCAGTAATTATTCCTATTGTTGGGATTAGCTTGTTTGGGAGAGTTATTGTTCATATTTCAGTTTTGACAGGAAAAATTAAATTTTGATTCATATGATCCAATATCCTCAGATTGATTGTTTCTTTTTCAGCTTGTTTTTTTTTCAGTATCACTTTATTATCATAAAATCAACAAAAAATTATAATGCAATTCTTGAACGACTTTCTCTAACAGTTACTGAATTCACAAGGCCGGTAGATTGTATGTGAAAATTTTTTTTGAACAATTTGTGTGATTGAGACTTAATATTATCGTAAATGAAACTGTTGCACTTAGAACAGAATAATTGAAAAATAAATTTAAATTATAAGGAGATTCTTAGAATTTCTGAAGACATTTTTGCGCCAAATTAATTAGAATTCTGAGAAATGTGCATCTTTGTTTGAAGGAATTTGAATTAAAGCTATATTTATTTGTCAAATATAATTGAATTGAGGTAATATTTGCATTCGTTTTTAATTACTGAATGGAGGTAGATAAATTTAGGAAATTTTTGGTGAATGACAGATGTACAGATTAGTCAAGACAAAAACAAATATTTTGAGAGGAATGTTGAATTAGCTTTAATAGTATTTCGATTTGGAATTTTGAAGAAATATTTGATCATTACGACTTTATTGGAAAATTATTAAACCGAAAAAATACTTGTTAATCTCTGTTGGTGCATATGTGTTAATCTAACGCATTAGTGCATATCCACCCTTGTGATTTTGGTTAATAATAAAATTTTTATAAAAATTGAACTTTTGGTGTTTGCTTTACAAGTGTGTGGTTTTTCCCTTGATTTATATTTTGTGATTTCTTGTAGGGTATATTTGATCATAAATTTGGAGAAATAGTGACTAAATTGAACGAGAATCGATCTTACCCGCAAGTCCCATCTGCCAGGTCTGGTCTTTGGGGGTTTGAGTTGACAGTTTTATTATTATTGTCATTATTATAGTTAGATTAATAAGATTCACCATCGACTTGGTTGGGCGGAGATGGACGTTGCAATTTCGTTGATAGAGTCGGTTGTAGAGAACCTCAAAATGCGTCTTGCGCCCGAAGTTTTAAACGTATACGGACTCAACATTCTATTGCCAACACGGGGAACTGATAAAACTCTGAGCAACACCTCCGCGTTCTAGCAGAAAGACTTTACAAAACTATCGGAACTGAAGAGAAAATGCTGTTTTCCCTCCTTAGTTCTGAATTTCCAATCTGTACTTCTAAATGGAAGAGAATTAAAGAGGAAGGTGGAACTCTATTACTGACTGCGTTGGAAGCCTTGGCTACCAGTGACGAAGATCTTCACGTGACTAATCGAAAACTGCTATGCATACTTATAACCCTGTATACGAGCGTGGCCAGTGCAGAACGATCTTAATCCACATTGCACCGACTGAAAACGTGATTGCGATCTCGTACTGGCGAAAAGCGGCTGAATGGGAAAAAGGAAAATGAAATTTTTGAATTTTACGTCCCACGGTTATGCGGGCTAGGTTAAAGGAGACGGTGATGATGAGCAATGAATGAAATGGTGGAATGGAGAAAGTGGGGGGACTAGCACTTTTGAATGTCACAGGAGCATTGTCGTAAATCGGGACAATATTATATTGACAGATACATCTTGGGTAGTATTCACCGAAAAGCGTGTTTTGCGTTGTGACTTGTCGTAAGTTCTTTTGTCCTATTGTTTAATTCATTTTACTAAAATACAGAAACATTATGAGCGTTCTAAGAAATGTTTAACCTGATATTTTTCTAGCGAAATATTTAGTAAAGCATAGCCATGACCAGGCCTGTAGACAGAATATCTTTTCGGGGAGGGGGCATTGTGGTGAAAATTCCGTAGCAATTATATCTTTTACCCTCTTTTCCAGAATCCGTTTTATCTTTCTTTTTGGCGGGAGTAATTTATGGGAATATATCCCACTCCACAACAAAGCGCCCCCCAAGACGTTTGGTTTAATCCGCCAGTGCCTGCTTGAGATATGACTAACATCACCGCCCAAGAGAAAGCTATGATTTTGCAAATAGAGTGACCTAAATTGGATATCATCATTATAAACAGCAATGAAAATAAAGACAAAGGAGATGGTAAACGCACATTACTGTTGCAAACTTTTCGAGAAATAACGTGAAACATGTATTAAATGAAAACGTGTTGGCGCACACAGGGAGTGAGGTATTGAAGTTTTGTACACCTGAATTTAAATATTGACAAGAACTGTTTGCGCTTACTCCAATTCTACAAGGGTTCGTTGAACAGTGTTGTCACGACCTAGAGACAAATTAGTGCTCACTAATGAATGAAATAACATACAATCCAAGAAAAACTGCAGAAATAATAACATTATGCAGCAATTTCACCGTGTAAGTTCAAAAGTACGCGAATAATAATAATAATAAATGTTCACCTTCACAGTAAGTTGTCAACTATTATATTATTATTACTAGCATTGCCCGATTCTCTAGGTTAAATTAAGAAAAAAATAGTAATATGAACCGTTAGTCAGTCAATTTTTACTATTAGTAAAGCGCTCTCTGATATCGGTCATTTTCGGTTATTTTTTATATTTCTCTCCCCTCCTCTCCACAACGTGGCGTGGCTGAATGTAGATTTAAACGGCATCAAAAATGTCACAGTTCTTCAAAGCGACCTTGCAAGCTATTTATTCGATACTGATATTAGTAATTTTGATCATTTATTATATCTGCCTGCCCCTCCCCCAAGTTGCAGGTCTGAATTTAAATTTAAACGGTATCAGAATGGTTACTGTTCATCTCATTGACCCCGAAAATCACAGATTCGACACAGATATTGGTCATTTTTTTTATCCTTTTTATATATTTTCTCCCACACTCTCCCCCAAGTTGCGGTGCTGAATCTGAATTTAGTTAGGATCAAAAGTGTCACTCAGCATTTCTGCGACCCCGAAAACTATAGATTAGGCAATAATATCGGTCATTTTTGATGACTGAAAAATGTTCCTCCCGCTTTCCTAAGTTGTACCATCAAAATATGACAAAACCGTGTCAGGTCTGAACCTCATTTATGGTGAAAATTTCATCGATATCTGTCCGGTGGTTGAAGAATGATGAAGTCAGAAAGACGATTACTTTCATTTCGTATATATCCTTTCTCTCCTTCCCTCCTCTAAATGCATCGTCAAAGTAAATTAATAAAAATCATCACAGGCCCGATCCTTATCTATACTGAAAATTTGAGATCGATCGGGTGGTTCAAGATTTGTTTTATATATTTTTCTCTTATCTCTTTCTCCCCCTCCCCTCTACCTTTCCTAAGTTCTACCGTCAAAGTGATACGATAAAAACCATCCCAGGACCCAACCTCATCTAGTTGAAAATTTGATCGAGATTAGTTGGGTGGCTCAACAGTAACAAAGTCACAGTCACTTTCATTTATATATATATATATATATATATATATTACATATATCTCCCCTCTAAGTTGCTCCGTCAACGTAAAATGATAAACATGCCAGGGCCAAACCTCATTTACGTAGAAAATTTTATCGAGATCGGTTGGGTGGTTCAAAATTTATTAAGTTTTATTTATTTTCATATATTATATATATATATATATATATATATATATATATATATATATATATATATATATATATATATATATATATATATATATATATACGAGGGTCATTCGGAAAGTAAAGAACGTTTTTGTATAAACACTTTAATAACTGATATACAAAGGCGAAATTTGTGTTACATACTATGTGATACTTAAGTTACTTTTCGACATAGTCGCCGTGTAAATTTAAACACTTGTTATACCGTGGTACAAGTTTTTCTATGCCTTCGGCATACACAGTTGCCGCCAAACTGTTGAATCAATCACTAACAGCTTCCTTAAGTTCATCATCACTGCCGTAGTGGCTTGCAGCCCATCAATAGTGAATCGCCTATCCTCTTGAATTTTCCGCTCAATTCTTCCTTTGAGTTCGTCAGTCACAACAGAAAGCCGGCCCGAGCGTTCCTCATCGTGCACATTCGTCCGTCCGTCATTAAACATAATGCACCACTTACGAACTGATGCTTCATTCATTACATTTCCATACACCTCAGTGATTTGTCTATAAATTTCTATCGGACGCACTTTTCTTGCATTCAAAAATCTTATCACACTACGAACCTCACACTTGGCGGGATCAGTAATTGTATCGCACATTTTACAGTCGCACAGCGAAGCAATAACGGACCGTAGCGGATCGCAGCTGGTGCCAGACTGAGGCTAAATCATGCCCAGGTCAATAACCCAGCGGCAGCGGGGGAACACGCGCACGCGCTAGCGCAAAACGTTCTTTACTTTCCGAATGACCCTCGTATATTCCCCTCCCTTAGGTTCTACCATCTAAATGAAATTATAAAACACGTTCCAGTTTTGAACATCATGTATGCTGAAAATTTGATTGAGATCGGTGGAATGGTTCAAGAGTTATTAAGTCACTTTTATTTTTACTTATATTGATTCTTATATATATATCTCCTCCTCTCCCTACCCTATATTGTTCCGTCAAACTGAAATGACAAAATCCATCCCAGTAGGGAACCTCATCCATGTTGAAAATTTGATCGAGATCGGTATGGTAGTTGAAGAATTACTAAGTTTTATTTATTTTTCTATCTCCCCCTCCTTCCCTTCAGTAAGCTCTTAAATCAAAGTGAATAAATAAAAACTATTCCAGGTCACAACCGCATCGACGACAAAAATTTGATCGAAATCGGGAAGGCGGTTCAAAAAGGTTAAGAGTCACGAACATAGCCACTTCAAATTTTATAATACAGATTATTATTATTATTATTATTATTATTATTATTATTATTATTATTATTATTATTATTATTATTCGGGTACTTTTGAATTTACACGGTGAAATTACTGCATAATGTTATTATTACTGTAGTTTTACCTGGATTGTATGTTATTTCGTTTATTAGTGGGCACTAATTTGTCTCTAGATCGTCAAATAAATAAATTTTGTTGTTCAGTTTGGTGTAAATAATCTTAGAGGAAGAACCCGGTTCGTTCCAAAGATCAGGCCTGAAGTTAGTAATATTTGGGTTACAATTTTAGGTGGACTGATAGTGTAGAGGTAACGTAATGGATTTACGAGTAGTACAGCTATCCAACATAGGTTCAAATTTTGTTCACACCAAAATTGTCTTTTTACAAAGTGATCATGACGAATCGACTTTTCATACTAGACGAGCAATCCTTAAGAATGTGGAATCAAACACCTGTATCATGATAGAGACGATTTACGAATGTTGGCTGAGAAAGGGCAAGGAAATTACTAGGATATTCGAAACACTTCATGGAATTGCAGTATACACGTTTCGTGATATTGTTCTCACAAAGAAACACTACACCATTTGTTAAACGAAGTTTAAATAGAGCAATCGGTGGAGTAATGGTATCGTCTAAGACTTCCAAATGGAAAATATCGGTTCGATTCCCCTCCAGGCTGTAAACAGAGATTCGTGTATGGTTAGAGAACTTACAAGGCATCACTGCCGAGAATCCGAGTAAACTGCGTGTGCTTTGTTAATCATACACTGTAATGATAAGTAGCTTTCATATTTATATTCGTCTTTCTATCTTTTTCTGTCTTTCTGGACTTTTCCCTATCATGTCTTTTATCTTTCCATTCTCTCTCTCTCTCTCTCTCTCTCTCTCTCACACACACACACACACACACACACACATTCATACACACACACACACACACACTTTATGTTCTCTGCGTGTTCCAGAGTTAAAATCGAGCAAGAGCTCGATCAACCCAGTCTGAAGAATCTAATTAACTGGGAACTTCGGTGTCGTGTTTCCGTGCTCTGGAGATAACATCTCCAGTCCTGGTCACCTCTGAATGAAATACTGTTTAAACGCTAGGAAATAAATAAAATCTCTTTTTTATCCTCTGGGTTACCGAGTTTCAATCAAATCAGCAGGTCACTACAGGTTAGAATCCTTTGCCCAGTAGTGGTCCATCCGACTGACTCAATGACCCGTTTGAGCTTTAGTGTGTTCATTCTATCTCTACGAATTAGAACGTTACATCCACAATAGATGAAACCAACAATGGACATTCGGAACAGATAAATCTTCGGAAATGAGTAGAAAATGGCCCACTCTTTGGTTTATTTAAAACAAGATTTTTTAAGTATTAGTTTGGCACAAAATTTGTTTCCATCCTATAAATCAATGTTTTATTCACATTTGAAATTTAAAATATTCAAGGTCCACTACATCTATAAGGAACATCCAATTTTACTTTTGAACATTTGTAACTTTTTATTACGATACAGTTTGGACTTTTAATACAGTTTATTTCTGATAGAAATTTAGCAATGAGGTAGCACTCATCATTGTTTCCTTTTGGTTTATTTTCTTTCTACCCTTTCTTCTCTTTTCTTTTTTCTTTTGTTTTGAATTTGCATTAGTTCCCTGTAATTGAGTATGATCTATGCTACCTACTGGGCTTATTAGAAGGTACCTTGGATCAGTACGTTCAATGAACACTACCGAATTCGCAACTGAACCACACGGAAACAAAACATGTGTTAAACATTTGACATTATTCTAGATGTTTCTTGGAGATCTACACTTGTACTGGAAGCTGAGTATTTATTTGACCACCAAGTTTGGTATTCATTTTGAAAGTGACAATGAATCTTTCAAGCATCCTCTATGTATTATTATTATAATTGCAGTACAATGGACATTAAAATCTGTATGATCCTTTGAATTCTTGTACTTCAAGTCTTCATGTCTTCTTTCCAGATAATTTAAACCTACACACACACAATTTGCTTCGTTTTGAATGTACCCGACTTCAGTTGGAGAAAATTTTGCGAGTCAAGTTTCAGACAAAACTCGCTCCAACTTGCCTTTGCCCATCCCTAGAAAGAAGGATCAGTAATCACACGATCCGCATGTCTTCAAACTCTGTCACACAAGAGTATGAATATATAAACACTTATTATTCACATTCAGTTTGTACGTCTCAACAAATAAACAATATTTCCATTCTCTCCCTATTTTAATGTTTGTACTAATACATTCTATTGAACTGTAATGATTTTTTGTGTTTAAAAGTAATTATTCATTTTTCAATAATTGTAAATGTGTAAGTTCAGTAATTCATTATGAATAGAGTCACCAGAAGTGTTTTTGTAACAAAGAAATACCAACATGAAATGTGAAATCTCTTTTAACAGGCTGTCGTGATTTCAGAGTCGAGAAACTTTACACTGTCGGGTGTCTATTATCTCGAAATCCTGCTAGCCAGAATTAGTCCAGAATAAGGAACTTACAAATTTAAAGATGACAATCTCAGCAAAATGCAGAAGTCCATTAGTCTGAGAGAAAAATGAATGAAATCTGTAATTTCTAATTCTATTAGTCTTATATGAGTGTGTGGCAAATGTACTGATAGAAAAAAGGACAATGAATTATGATTATTTTGTAGAACATTAACTTTAATATCACAGGAATTTCATCTTCTGGTTTGCTTAGTAATGAACAATTATCAAGTATACTGCTATATGAAATATTTGAGTTTTTCGTCCCATGTTTATGCCGGTTAGACTAAAAGGAGACAGTGATAATGAGAAGTGAATGAAATGGTGGAATGAAGAAAGTAGGGGGAACGGGAGAAGCCCAAGAAAACCCATGCACATGGTGTTTGGCCACCACAAAGTTCACTCGGCGAGAGCTGGGATCAAACCAATTACTGCATGCACCAGAGGTGTACGCTCTACCACTGAGCTACCGCGGCTCCTGCTATACTATGTAAAGTATGTGTCCTGTCGCTGATTTGTGGTGGCAATCAGAAACCGAAGGAAAGATTAATTACAGTTACAGTTTTGTGTTAATAGTTATCTATTAAGGGGGAAGTATAACTACTTTTATTTTAAGAATTTTTTGGGCTTACAATTTTTGTTCACCCACTTTCCCCTCAACCCTTGGTACGAAAATAGAACATTTCGATTTTGATTTTTGATTCCAGTATATTTCAAGAATAATTTCTTGGATCTAGGCCTGTGAAATACGTCGATACATCGAAATCTTCGATATCGATATTAACATTCGATATCCAAATATATCACATTGATATATAAAAATATCAACATCCTAAATTTTCGACATCGATATTCGGATGGGAGGGGTGAGGTATAAGGGGCCACTAAGACTTGCGATTGATGAAGAAATAAAACTAAATTTTTACAATAATGTCTTCTAACGACAATTTCTTTATTACCACAAACTGCAATGTAAATAAATCCCTTACGAATTTGCAATATTATATGCTGTAATTTCTTAGCCGCCAGTATGTTTCTGTTCCGTAGAAAAGGAAACAAAAAAGCACCTGTCAAAAGCAAGTGCTTTGAACTTTGACCTAAAATTTATCATACGAAAGTTCTCTCTCTCTCTCTCTCTCTCTCTCATTCTAAGATTTCCATAACTTTTGGCCTTTGGGACCGCTCATTGACAAATAGTGCACACATGATCGCTAAATGCAGACATGCTCTGAGGCAGAGTCAGAGATTTTGAAAAGAAACGAGTTTTTAATAATAATAATAATAATAATAATTATTATTATTATTATTATTATTATTATTATTATTATTATTATTACAACAATTGACTCTACAACTAGGGTCCACATTCTGCTACACCACTGATGTCCCTTATTCTGTGTTTGTGTCTCTTTCCGTTTCTTGTGGATATTTGTTTTTGTGCTGTTAGGCTTTTATATTAAACCTTTAGATTATGTAACATTTTTCTTGTTTTACGAAATCTTTTTTTGGAGAATGGTGAGAAACTGTTTTTTTTTTCTGATATCTATTTCTTACCATTCATCTTGTTTGAACTGCTTAAGTAAGATCATTCTGTAACTTTTTTTATGTCATCCATTGCTCTCAGGATAACAAAATCGTCATCCTTAACAATTTATTTTATTCTCTTATTTGCAGTTTGCCACATTGATATATTTTGTAACAAAGCTGAGATTTGGACCAATGCCTCTCTAATTCTCAACCAGTCCAACGACTCTGTTTTTGGGTTGCCTACTATTGCAGGAAAGGGAGAATTGCAGGTGGTAATGCACTTTTGGAGTTACGTATAAATGATGTTTCAAAGACTATGGTAAAGAAACTAGCAACATAACTTAAACATAAAATTGAATATAAACACATTACTCTGATATCTTTCCTTACAAGAATTTTAATCGCTGTTCTCCATCGCATGGTACACATTTGCACCATCCAAATCCATATATGCCCGGAGACGTCACAAGCAAGTTGACAGACCAGTACTGGTATCCTGTGGAATACGTCAGTGATAGCTTTCCGTAGTTCGGCCAAATTGCGTATGTGATATTGAGACACTTTGTCCTTTAAAATGCTCCGTAAGAAAGAATCAGATGGTGGCAAATTGGGAGATCGAGCTGACCACTCCACAAACCCACGTCGACCGATTCAGGGTTCGGGAAAGTTTCGTTCAGCGACTCTCGCACTGGTATGGCATAGTGTAGAGGTGCTCCAGTGAGTTTTATCCTCACTCCCAGGCTACAGTTTTGCTACATTAAAACTTTCTGTCCAAAATTACAAATGCTACAGTCAGTCAAACATCACATACGTAATTACGGATCGTCCTGAAGAAAATCGTGTTTATGGAATATTGTGTACTTGTGTGCAGTGCGAACGCATAGAGGGGGGTAATTTCCGGTTTTTAACTCCTTTAAGCGCAAAAATAGAAATTTACCATATATTAAGCTATGTATACGAATATCTAAGCTATTGCATATATAAAAATATCTCTTCCTTGATGAAATTCTGCGTATGCTATTGCTTGCATTATGTCTCAATTGATTACTTAGACCCTTATATTTTATTAGTAATTTATTGAAGAAATTTTAAAGCAGATATTGCTACAAAGCTTCAAATTAAAATCTAGTAAAACCAAGGTTTTAAAAAAGTAAAATAACATAGCCCATTTTCATTTATACCTAATGTTTAATTAAGATAGTTTAGGAAAATATAGTCTAAACACAAAAGAACTGTATAATATAAAATCTTATGGAAACAGAATGACATGTCAAACACCCAATATCACTAACGTTGTTACTCTGCTATTCGACGACGACACTGACATGGCTAGTTTTAATTAATTAATTAATTAATGTCTTTTACTTTATAACGCTTAAGTTAATGTTGCATTTAGACACCGTCGTCAACGCAAATTGTTGCAATCAATAATTGATAGCGATTAGCTTCAGTAGCCATGATCCCTGCGATGCCAATTACATCACATGACTAGGGACCTTGATGTTTCTTCTCCACCCATCAAAGTTCCAATTTACTTGAAAACAAACACTGGGTTTCCGACGCGGGAGGTAAATTAATACAATGACGTCACCACACTCATAAATTCTCTCACGAGACAAGTTAGTATAGCTCGTGATCTTGGGCTTCGGAGGAAAGAGAAACAATGAATACACGGGATGTAGACTAATTAATCTTTAATGTCAAAGTGGGGAAAAGTTGGTAACCAGAACATTCCCTCTCCTTGTTTTGTCTTCTTTAACTAAGGAAGTCAGGGAAAATTAAGAGAAATACTAAACAAGGAGTTAATAGACAAAGCTCAAAGTTATGTTTTCTCCACTGAACGAACGTGTTATTGTGTCAGAGAAATTAAGCTTCATATAGAGTGTGGTTATGATACGAATACGACGTTCTCCGTAAAGGCAAACCTTCTATTATTTGCTGTCGTTGCCAGTCTTAATCACGAAAACTAGTAAACTTACACGTAATGGTTAAAAATAAATAAACAAATAAACAATCGTTCTTCATTTTTAATTTGCGTATAAATTAGGAAATGAAATAAAATCTTTTAGTTTAACGTTCCATGATTATGTTTGTTAGGCTAAGGGAGAAGGGTGATTTAGGCTAATGAATGATAATGGAAGAACTGGTGGAATAAGAGAGTGGGAGGAAACAGGAATACTCGAGAAAACACACCAACATGATATTGTCCACCATAATTTTATTTCGCCGGAGATCGAACCAGGAACACCACGCACCAGAAGTAAGCGCTTTGCCACTGAGCCACTGTGACCTCACGTATGAATTATGAACCAAAACGAGGGCTCCCATCTTTTGGCAAACCTACCGTGGAACACACTTATCGAATATAGCAGATCGCTGGTTTCACATGCTTATATTTGCACATAGGGCACGGTAGCTCAGTGCTAGAGCGATTACATATAGTGTACGGGGTTCATGGTTCGATTTCTGGTCAAGATTATCGTGGACAACATCGTGCTCGTGTGTTTTCTCGAGGCACTATTGTTTCCTTCCATATTCTCATTCCATCAATTCTTCCATTATCATCCACTTGCCTTAATCATCCGTCTGCCTTAGCCTAAAGGGCATAAACGTGGGACATTAAACTAAAAGATTTCATTTCATTAAATGTGTACATGAAGCACTACTACTACTACCACTAAAGTTTACCGAGCTACTGTTAAAATTACAAAACTACTACTAAAAGTTACAGAATCTCTAAATTTAGTGATGTTATTACTGAAATTTACAGAACTACTACTTCACTCACATATAGAAAATACAAACTGAATTCAACTTCCATTTCCTTGTGAAGATTGCTCACTGAAATGTATCTCCAGTAGAAAATAGTAGACTTCCACATTAATGAAAATTGCCTATGCAGATTGTTCGATTGTATATTCAAAATATGTAGTTTTGCTATAGTCAACGAAGGACGTATTTTCCTCGCTTAGGTTTCATCTCCTTGTTCGAAGAATTATTCGATTTATGTTTTATCCAAGGAATATTTGTTTTACATTTACCGGAAATATTCCTTTTTCGAAAAAAATATCATTTTTCGTCTTTTGAAATTTTTTCGTTTTTTTTTTTTCGATCCTTTTTTTTAAATTTACGGTTTCGTTCTCCTTTCCTTTAGCATATACTTCTGTTCGAGACCTTAAAAATCATTTTTATTTTAGTTTATGATTCTCGTTTCAGAAAAGGGTCTAGTCTAGAAAAATTAATCATCCAAGGTTTGGATTTTTAGAGGTAGTTGTCATAGGGAGAAAAAGGAAGAGAAAAGGTGCTAAAATAAGACAAAAAGTATAAAAGGCCTGACATTTTCCTCATTTCTTCAGTTATCGTTTTATCTAAATTTAAATCAGTGGCGGATTCAGGGGGTGATTGGGGCTATCGCCCCCCCCCCCAGAAGAGGAAAGCTTTTTTTATTATATATATAAATTAAACTCATCCCAAAGTTTGGAGCTCTTAAAAGTAGCTCTAAATAGCAGTATTACAACCCACCGCCCCCCCCAGAAGTCCGTCCTGGATCCGGCCCTGATTGAAATTAACTTCAATCTAATTGAATATATATCTGTGTATAATAATAGACTAGATATCTATTATATAAAAGAGAACGCACAAATCCTTTGTTAGCTCATCACGCTAATACGGCTGAACCAATTTCTTTCATTTTTGGGGGGTTATTAGGATTTGGACCCTAGATGGTTTTTATCATATCACTTTAATTTTTAATTACCAGTGTCTTGAGATAATTGACCATTCAAGTGTCCATAACGTACAAATCCTTTGTTATTAGTTCATCATAGGTAAAAATAAACGTATTTATATGCAACCCGCATGACCGTGTCACTCGGCGGGTTAACATAAATGACAGGCGCTATAATGTTAACATTTACTGCAATTTGAAAGCGAAAAAGTAAAAATTATCTAAGTAACAAAGTTTATTGCGTTCCGGGGTGACCGCAGCGAAGCGGGGTGAACGCTGCTAGTATGTCTATAATATTGGAAAGGAAAAATAAATCTGTTGCTCGACAAGATCTGTAATGGGCTTGACAAGACAAGTTGTAAAATATAAGTGGGTTTGTATTTGGAGATAAAAACGTCCATTTATTAATAGATGTTACCGTTTCATTCCGCAATCATAGAGACCAGTGTGACAAATTTTATATTCAGTCGGAGTTGTAACTCCGCAAATGTTGCAAATTCGCACAAAATTCGGATTCTTTTGAAGAATTAACCTCAAACTTTTTCTTTGGCAAAGCAACTAGATAGTCCGTCTTTCTTTTCTAAGCGTTGTTGTTCCAAGTTTTTAATGGTAGCCGCTACATATTTGAAACCATACAATCTAACTTACTTCTATTACGCATTGCTTATTCCTTACCACCACGGACACCAACACAAGAGGTCTATCGTCGCACATCTATACCAACACTTTTATCACATCTTCATAGTCTTCGCTCTCGTTACATTCAACGCCGTACAGCAGACGCTCATCCGATACCCCATGAACTCTTAGACCAGACTCCAGCTCAACCACGTTACGCATATTCACTCTTAGATCACCTTCTTGCTATCCATGAACATGATTATACTGGCGCTCACTATAACCTCCGTTATCGTTTATACCGGCTGTCCAGAAAGTAACTATGCAGTGTCATTGTGTTGTGTGCTAAGTGATGACTAGGGAACGGAACTTTATTTAAATAAATGTTTTTTCTGCAGTGAGATAGAGGCCCATTCTTTTGCCAAAATGTTGATCATATCCTTTTATGCCACCTCAGCAAATTTTATTTTACATAAAAACACATATTTTCCAATTTTCCGTATGTAAATACATATTTTAAGAGTTTTCGTTTTAAAAACATAAAATCCCTCATTGAAGACTGCTACATCGAAATCTTCGAAAGAAGAAAAAGCTTATTTTCCCATACATCTTTTATACCATGTGTCAGGTTTGTTTTGTCGTTGAGCACGTTGACTGGCAGCATTCTGCTGCCTTACTTTAATCTACACGTAAGGTCCTGTTGAGAGAATTCTACCCAGCCACAAGCCAGTTACAACTCTGCAAGACTTTGAATCCACTACGTGTCTTTTATTTTATTTTATTATAAGTGGTGCTTCAGCACAGTATATATATTTCCTTACTGTAAAATGCCTAAAATAAAAGCAAGTGTTTCATCTCGTTTGCAGAAGTTCTGTGATGAATATAAAGATGTATTTTCTACTGATGACAAAGTGTTATTTTGCCAAGCGTGTGGTAAATCTGTCGCGGCTGACCAACGTTCACAAATTAAGCAGCATTTGGAAAGCAAAAACCATATTGTTGCTGCTTCACGTTTGCGCAAGAGACAGGCATTTATCTGTCAACCAATTGTGTCTAATTCAGGTAAACCGTCAAAATTGTCCGCTTTTTCAATGGATTTGTGCAGAGCTTTTGTATCCGCAGATATTCCACTGTTCAAATTAAAGAACCCTGAATTACGAAAATTTCTCGTGAAATATACGAACTTCGAACTGCCTGACGAATCAACATTGCGAAAAACATATCTGCACAGTGTTACGAGCAAATTTTACAACATATTCGCTCGGAATGTGTGCATCAAAATATTTGGGTATGTATGGACGAAACTACAGACTCCAGTGGTAAAAAAAAGTGGGAAACGTGATTGTAGGAGTGCTAAGTAATGGTGACGAAACTGTGTTGATGAAAAATTATTTGCTAGTGTGTAAAGAGTTATCTGCTGCTACACATGTAACGATAGCAAGGCTTTTCAACGAAGCAATGCAACTTGTGGCTAGAAGGCATAAAATTTGACGATGTTCTTCTTGTTACAGATGCTGCAGCTTACATGAAAAAGCTGCAATAGGCCTTGCCGTTAGCTACCGCAAAAGGGTGCATGTTACCTGTGTGGCTCATGCGTTGCATAGAATATGATAGTCCCTAGGTCGATAGACTAGTTTCAAATGGAAAGAAAATTTTTACCAAGTCACCTAAACGAATAGACAATTTTAATCAAAAATATTCTGGGGTTCCTCTTCCAACCGCTCCTGTAGTCATACTATGGGGCACTTGGTTGAATGCCGTTGAGTATTATGCCCAAAACTTTTAACAATTCGTATTTGTCGTAAATGATCTCGACAAAGACGAAGCATCGTCCATAGAAATTCTATAAGAACTGTTAAAAGATCCATCCGTAAAACTCGAGTTAGCATTCATTTCAACAAACCTGTCCTTTCTTTCTCGTTGTATAGAAAAGCTTGAATCTTCATCGAACGTACTGTCAGCTTCAGTGGGTGAAATCCACATAATAGAAACGAAACTGATAGAACTTCCTGTTGCTAACGGACAAGTGCCAATGTCTAAATTTACAGACATTTTTGAAAGAAGCCTAGGTTTTCAAACATTGTGTAAAATTGCACGTGTTTTGGAAGGGGAAATGGTGAAGGAAGATGTGGCTAATTTCAGAGTTAGTGAAATTTCGTGTTTCAAATATGCGAGAATTGTTTCTTGTGACGTGGAGCGATCTTTCTCACAATATAAGGTGCTTTTTAGGGATAATCATCATAAATTTACAATGGAGAACTCGGAGAAAATTATGGTAGTCTAAAGAATAGCTCGCTAGAAGGTAAACATTTCAAAACTGAATTTAAGATGTTCACAATACACCTAATATTTAAGTTTCTGTTCCCAAATATTTTTATTTTTGTCACATATTTTTCTAATTTTATCACATATTTTCAAAATTTATAGCACATAAATAAATAAATATTTCTGAGTTTTTTAGCACATGAAGTTCCGTTCCCTAGTGATGACATGCAGAAACATGTGCAATTGTGTCTCAGGAACATACAGAAACGTGTGCAGCTGTGTCTTCAAGTGCAAGGGGATCACTTCCAGCACCTCTTATAACTTCCATGACATTAAAGTTTAGCTTCGAGTTAATTTCAGTTGTTTAAAGTGGTTTAATGGAAAATAAAATACGACAAGTTATGAACTGCATAGTTACTTTCTGAATATCCTATATTATTACCATCCATACATCCATTGCACATAACTTTATCAATGACTTTGGTTTCTAATTAACAGGGCTCCAAGTGTTTAAACCCGCTCTGAGTAACGCCAGATCAGAAGATTAACGCCAGCGTCGCAACTAACATCACCATGTGTTCTATTAATGCACTTCATTTCATCATATAAATTACATACCATGCTCAGGTTATCTTCTTCTGTATCCTTAACCAGATAAATATCCCATAAATAAATAATTCCTTATACCCATCTCCAAATGACACTACCAATAAATGAATGCTCATGGCTCCAGAGAAGGCGTTACCTTCTACGGCCCGCCCATCTTCGGATGGGAACGAAATTGCACATTTGAAAAAAAAATCATGAGCCTTCTCTGGATAAGGAAGTTAATGCGCCTTACGTCGTTTGGATCCACACAATCTACATGATTATGTCAAAAATCTCACACAACAAACAATATATCGAATTCACACTGACTAGGAATATTTAAGTAAATTTAAAAAAGGAGAAGAGAAAAGAGGATTAGGGTCAGGTTAAGGCAAAAAAGTGCCCAAAAGGGGGGGGAGGGAAAGGTACCAGAAAATTATCTCTATTCCTAACTGAAAGCATCATTTTACACTTGAAGTTTAAAGTTTGGTTTCAGTATACTGAACGATGGCTTCTAAGCAAAGTAAATACTATATCGGAACGATGCACATTATATACTTGAATTCGATTTCTTCACGATCAACATATTTAGTTTTCTATCGTAAGGTTGAAAAAAATTGAGATTAGTGTAGCGAATACCGTTATGTGATATACTGAGTGATTAGTGTTCATTATTTGACTAACTTCTCAGTGAAGACAGCCTTTATTTATCAACTAGATTGTAAAGTTGGATCGTCTCTATTTAACGATTATACAAATTTGTTGCAATTTGAGCGACAAGGTAAAATTTCATACACCTAATAGCGCTTGTTAATTTTCTGTTCTACTTTGACAACACTGGGGCTCTTTTCATTAAATTTGTGCATAGCTTAAAAAAAGAAGAAGAAGCAGAGACCCACGTACACAATGGCTAACTGAAAATACTTCGTTCTTTTTCCATTTACACCTTTACCTTCTTTCTCGACACTATTACCACCATAATATTCACCCTTTCTTTCTTGTGCCTTGGAAAATGTTATAAAACTCACTAGCTTCCATGCGGAATGTTTTCACTCCTTTTATTTTTTTAATAAACCAAGGCATGGATCAGCTTCCTGGGGAGTACGAATATCCTCTCTCGTGCCAACTATAATGCATCAAGGGGAAATATTATGGACTAAAGGACCTGATTTATTTTCCCAGGAGTCTCTGGTTCTCGTCACCCCCGCTCGAATCTTCATTATAATAAATCACTCGCCCGGAATTCCGAGTAGACTGTTTACATTCTCGTTTCTGTTACTGCTTCTACCACCATTACTACTACTACTACACACACGTTGCTTCTGTTCGCTGTTTCTTCAGCAACTCAACGCTTTCACTCACTCCTTCCGTGTTACTAAAAGGTTCTCAGTTGCCTTCTACTCTCTTGGTTCGTCGAGTAATAATTTGCGCTTGCTACACCTTTTGCTCTTTTCCACGTTTTTCATTTCGTTTCCGGATTTAAAAAAAAAAAAACTTGGAATTTTGGTAGCGTGATTACATATACTTGAAAAGAGAGAGAGAAAGAGAAAAGTGTAAAAACTATATAATAATGCAGAAAAACTATATAATAATAATAATAATAATAATAATAATAATAATAATAATAATAATAATAATAATAATAATAATAATAATAATAATAATACAAGCAGCAGTAATCCAAGAAAAACTTCTACCGATACTATATTCCAACGGAGCGATGAATGGTGGCTGGGTGGTAGAAATGAAATGAAATCTTTAAGTTTTACGTCCCACGATTATGCCGGTTGGGCTAAAGGAGACGGTGATAATGAGAAATGAATGAAATAGTGGAATGAAGAAAATTAGAGGAAACGGGAGAACCCCGAGAAAACCCACGAGCACGGTGTTTGTCCACCACAAAGTTCATACGACGCGAGCTGGGATCGAACCAGGGACCCCAAGCACCGGAGGTGAACGCTCTACCACTGAGCCACCGCGCCCCCAGGCTGTGTGGTAGAGTGCCTACCTCTGCTGTGTGGAGTCCCTGATTCGATCCCCGACTAAGTAAGTTTGTGATGGACAACATTGTGTTGGTAGGTTTTCTCGGGATACTCCAGTTTCCTCACACGTTTTCATTCCACCAATTCTTCCATCATCATTCACTTGTCTTAATCATCATCTCCCTTTGCCTAAAGGGCATAAACGTGGGACGTCAAACTGAAAGATTTCATTTCACTATACTCCAACGAAGGCACCCTAAAAGATCCAATAGCGAAAACAGACATGTGTAGGAGATGTCAAGAGAAAAATGGAATAATAGATTATAACCACAGCAACGTAATTTGAACCGAAATAAGGGAAACTACTTATATCAAATAAAAGTCCCATCTCGTAATGAGAGACAAGCTCCAAACTATACGAGAACAAATTCATCGTCACGGACAAAACTATTAATTGCAATAGACCATATTTTGTTTACGTAGTCAAGAACAGAAAAGAAACCTTCGTAAGAGATAATGCAATGAGATCAGATAGTTTATGGACAAACTCTCGCGGGTCAAAATCTCGCTGCCCAAAATCCCGCGGGCAGATCTCGAGCTGTGGACCCCTTCTTACCTTTCAGGCAAATTACGAACTCAATACCTTTAAGTAGCTAGTAGTTGACAGATAGATAGCATTATTAACAATTAAATTGCACATCGCTATTTATGGTATAAGCAAACAATAGAGGGTTATGTCCCGCTAAGGCCCGCTGTAACTACATAATTGTAATCCAAGTAGAACCTAATTTAATCTAATAGGCCTAATATTATAAACTACATATATATTATAAAGTAACCTAACCTAATCTAAACCTAACATATTTTTAAAACTGGCGAGAGTTAACGTAATTTATGCCCAACATACAAAGGGTTCATGGCGTTTACATCTCTTGTAAATTACGAGATGTTAATAACGCCAAGCAGTGGCGATTTCAGGGGCAGTCCAGGGGTAGAATTCCCTCCTTGAGCTACGAAATTCCCCCAAGGCATATTTCCAATTTTGCTCAACGTGCATTATCTGTATTTTTGCAGTGCTACTTTCTTTCCCTGTTTATTGAAAGCTACCCAGGAAAAATCATCTGAAATCCCCACGAACAGTCAGAGGTCCGCAGACCACCAATTTGGAAAAGCTGGACTACACGATTCACTGTGTCAATATCAACGTTTGTTTACTTCAAATGTTGGTTTCGAAATTGTTCTGTACATTCAAAATAAAGATAGTTACTGAAGACTGAAAATAAACAATGTAGTATTCTCGAAAATGGTACTAACGGCAGTTGAGATACCCATTATTTCCAAGGAGCTGTATATCTCTTGTCAGAGCTGCACAGAACTCGGAAGGTAGTGCACAAAAAAAAAAAAAAAATCTCTGGTAACTGAGGACGCACTATTTTTACATTGTTGTATCTACGTTATTTGAACTGCACAGAATTCGGAGATGGTACACTGAACTGCACAAAATGTCCACTACCGATCGATGAAACAATTGCCGTAAACAGTATTATGCAAACTCTAATGTACGGTACACGTACTATTTTCAGTTGGCTATATTTTGATTATCTGAGGTGCACCAAACTGAGGAGATAGTGTACAAAATTGCACAAAATGAATGCCAAGTATTGATCTAACCATTGCTGTAAACGGTTTTATGCGAGCTCCAGTGTTTGGTAAATGCACTATTTTCAGGTGAATATATATCTGCTGCCTGAGGTGGACAAAACTCGAGATGTGATACGCAAAACTGCACAAAATGTGTTCAAAATTTTGAAATAAATTTTGTTGGAATCGGTTTTCGACAAACTTCAAGCTAATATTGTGCGTTCATGAAAAAAATAATAAAGTTCAAGATTTAAACAGATTTACGTATCATAATCTGCATATAACAAAAAAAAAAAAAAATAGCTGCTTTTGGATTTTTCTCCGTCTGTTCGTCTCTACGGAGGCTAGAAGCTTCACTATTCACTATATTGAAACTATATTTTAAAACTGAATTGTTTAGATGCATTGACAAGCCGCTTCGAATTTCCTTTCCACACTTTATTATAAGGGTAATTTACTGCAGGGTGAAAATCGAAAACCAATTATTAACCATATTTCATTAATAACAGTTTCATTAAACAATCTTAGATAGAATATGAAATTATTAATTTTTCTTTCAAAATTTCGAAAAGGATAGTTTACTCATGTAGATGTGTTTTGCCCCGGCGATTTTCTCACCGAGTGGCTCTGAGTATTTTCTTAGTATTTCAATAACAAACATTTCATTAACAACTCTGCAATGTATCATAATCTATTTGTTTGTGAGGAACTTGGCATGTGTTATTTATTGCTGAGGTGAGTTGTCTTTGGGTAACACTTTTCAAAAACGTCAAGTATAACTCTCTTCATACGTCATAAATAAATATTACTGTAATAACTTAACAGTAAAGCAAGGTTAATTTAAAGAATTGGAGCAAGAAAATTTAATGCAATTGTCTGTACTTTTGATATATTTGTTACATAACAAAATGATTAAAGTCAAATGATAATCCACTTAAACCACAATTACTTCATTCAACGATATAACGTATTTTACCGAGGAGCATTTGAAGAGCAAGTTTTGATTAATAGGGGTTGTAATAGTGTTTGCGTTGGATCTCAAGTGCAGTTGTATAGAGATATAACCACATAGACACACAAACACGTACATATCAGACACTAATTGAATAAACAAGCCTGCATGATAACCTCAGGCATGCGTTAGACAAGCGTCAAGAGCAAGGCTTGTCAATTACAATGTGTGTTGACTTCCTCAAACTAGTACATACGCCCTGGTTATTGTCATGTTTGACATCTAATACATATGTGGATAAGCATCTAATGTAACGTTTTTCTTCTTTTGTTGGTTTATCTTGATATTCTGTTCTGCATAAGATCTTTAATATACAACTTCTGCGGAAATATTTCTATTAACACAAGAACAAGAGGTATTCAACATTATTTATTCTAAATGTATAGCTTCTAGGAGTCATTCGATGTATTCTTGCCTGTAAAGCCAAACTTGCCTACAAAGAATATAGAAAATTGTGTTGTGTAAATAATAGGCCTAATAATAATAATAATAATAATAATAATAATAATAATATAATCACAAGGATAGCATGTGTGTAGATCGTACGAAACCTACAGCATTCTGACAAAGTTTAATATGGAGATAGAGTTTGACTTGCATAGTATGCATACCGTACACGCGTAAAATATTTTCTTGCGCAGAACCCTCATGTTAAATTTTGTGCCTTGGATCTAAAAGGGCCAATGTCACTTTTTGGCAAAAGTCAGTTGTTCGTCAAATGTTAACGCCTATAAATGGCTATTGTCTTGTGCAAGAAAAGCAAATGTTAATATGAATGGTGTATATTCCAAATTATTTCACGTTGACATTTGCACTTCTTGCGCAAGAAAACATCCATTTATTGACGTTATAATTGAAGGGTATCTCATTTTTGCCACAAAGTGACATTGGCCCTTTTAGACCCAAGCCACAGACTTCTATTTCTGTAAATAATTGCTGTAATACCAAGTATGTATTTATGTAGTTCAACATATTCAGTTTACTTTTTTGCCCCAAATCCTTTGGAAGCAAAGTACAAAATCTACTTTTAATTTCTTCACTTACGAGGTAGGTAGGTAGGTAGGTAAGTGTTCATCTTTACTTTCGCTTACAACGATATTTGTACATCTATGCGATAAATTACTTCCATTTTCTTGTAGTTATTTTGGGCAACGGTGCTTAAAAGTGCACAATTTGTTGATTTGTTGATAAGATGAAGAAGAAAATAATAATATGTTGTTGATTTTATATTGATAATCAGATAGTATGAGTTGTTAAAAGACGACCCGCTCGGGAGAGTAATACTCCCGCAAATACGTTTTTCCACGCGCTACTCTAGCCAGCTGTTTTACGCGCTATCCTAGCCAGTTGTTTTAAGTTGGTCACAAAATTTATATCATGAAGTACAAGGGGAATAAAACGAGCCCTATATCATGGAGTACAAGGGAATAAGTACTACAACTAATTATCTGCACAAAAGTAAATAAATCACTTTTTTAAGTATTATTTTCATATTTTAATTTAATAAGTGTTATAAAAATGTAAAAAAAAATTTAAAAAAAAACATTCCTCGGGCCGGGTTTGAACTCACGCCAAAAGAGGCTTTCATTACTAGCATATAGCGCTAGCCCACTCGGCCAAGAAGGCGGACAAAAACAACCGTTTGATTTCTGCTATTTTAATGTAACGTGGCAAGAAGTGGATAACGCCAACCAATCAGAACTGTTTTTCTCGTTTCTACTTCCGGGAGCATTGCTCTCCCGAGCTAGTCCTGTTAAAAGGAAGTGGTTGCCATGACAGCATAATAATAATTTTCATGAAGGTTCTGAAAATAAAAGGTAATGTTACTACAAGTGACGTGTCTGATTTAATGTAATTTGATCGTGTTGACATATCTAAAAATTACGCGAACTGTGGGCCGAGAAGACTTGCCGCTGAATGTAACAAGAAGTTAATCGTTACACGCTTACAGTAATTATTCAAGGAAAGGACAGTTACGAATATGGTAACCCAAGAGAGAAAATTAACTGTAGCCATTCAGAAAATATATATATATATATATATATATATATATATATATATATATATATATATATATATGTATATATTCAGGTAGGAATACGAATAGGCGTACCTAGAGTGGGACCAATAGGACCTAGAACACTGTTAACCCCCTAAAACACTACTCTCCCTTATTGAACACCGTTGGACAAAAGCTAAGGTTCTTTCGATTCTCAGAAGTAAAGGCTTCCCATAGCAAGACATCCTCGCTACGCCAGTGGGGATGCGTAAGGAGTTATCTTTAGAACCTTAATCACACTTATCCGCTGGTGCCGAGGCGTATCGTTATCCCGGCAATGTTTCCTGTTGTTCGTCTGCCAATTACAGCCTGTAAGTGTAAAAGGAGATGAACGATTAATGGAAGTGAGTTACTATGAAAAAATGGGTGGAATGAAAATGTGGCTGGTGGAGGAAACGGGAGAACACCGAGAAAAGTTTACAGAAGCTGATCTACAATGTTTCAAATCATTGCAGTTCGTCTTGCTTCAGATTACAGTTCGTCAAGGAACCTTCAATGGTCCAAACACAAGAAACTCCTGTTTGTAAAAATGAAATATGAAATATTTCAGTTTAACGTCTTACGATTGTGTCCTTACACTACAGGGGACGGATGATTAAGACAAGTGAATGATGAGGAAGAATTGGTGGAATGAGAATGTGGAGGGAAATGGGAGTACTATAAAAGAAACAAAAAACACAATATTGTCCACCACAAATTTGCTTGGTTGGGGATCGAATCAAGGACTCCAGGCACCAGAGGTAAGTGTTCTACCATTGAGCCACCGTGCCCGCTGAAACTCTATGCAAGTAGTCTATCAACATGCATTATTTCTTAGCAAGAGTGCTTCAGCCTTACAAATATTAAACAAGTAATGTGTGGATGTGCATTGCCGTGAAAAAGGAATGTGACTTAACGGCAAAACGATCCTGAACATTTATCTCGTCTATACTGAAGGGTATTCAGCAAGGGTTGTCTCCAAGAGTTCGGGTTCTCTTGTCTCAAAAATGTATTGTGAAAGTGATATCTAATCTCAGAAAGTGAATTTGTGTAGAATGGAAGATCTATGTCGCATCTCGTATCTCGTAACGACAATACTGTCTCGTCTCGTGGGCATCTCTACACACTATTACTCGCTATTATATTATTAATTGTCCTCCTTATTGTTTATAATACAAAATTGCTGCATATTGTCTATGTGCACTGTGGGGGGCGCGGTAGCTCAGTGATAGAGCGTTCATCTTCGGTGCTTGGGGTCCCTGGTTCGATCCCAGCTCGCGCCGTGTTGACTTTGTGATGGAAAAACACCATGCTCGTGGGTTTTCTCTGGATTCTCCCTTTTCATTCCACCATTCCATTCATTTCTCATCTTCACCGTCTTCTTTAGCCTCACCGGCATACCCGCAGGACGCAAAACTCAAAGATTTCATTTCATTTTTTTCTATGTTTACTGTTTCGAAACTTCAGAAACAGTGACTAAATCATTGTTCGTTCATGGGTCAAAATTACTCATAGGCAACTTTCTAGGTATATCTTAAAATGTCTGTTTTACTTTCAAACAGAAATGAATTTCAGAATTAGCAGAAGTTAATACATTACAATGTATAAAGTCACAAAACTAGGAGAGAATTGCTTGAGGAATATCATTTTAATTCCACAGGAAATTGATCCATCCTGTCCTTCTAGTGTTATAAACACTCTTTTCTATTCTTACTCACTACTCTATCAAAGCAAGGCGTTTATTGTAATATATAAAAGTGAAAAGAAAAAAAGACGTGCGTTATACGATATATATCGTTGTAATTAATTCAAGCGAATATTCTCACATAACAGTGGAGACTGATTTATGTGCATAAATTGATATATGTATCTTGTTTTCTTGTATCGTTTCCATATTCAGGATTTTTTTTTCTCCTGATAACTGAAAACAGGAAGTGCATTGATCTTGCTTAGTTTCGACAGAAGAATATTCTTCCATAGACAGAGACAAAACTATTGCCCTCAAAGAGAGGGAGTATATTATATATATATATATATATAAACGAAGTCGGTTTAAAAATGGGTCGCACCGGACAAGTTCTATATATCTCCAAGATAAATTACCCTAAAAGGAGGGATTGGGATCAGAAAAAAAAAGATACATTTTTCTTTTTGTACTCTGGATCAGATACATGAATAAGAGGAAAATATTTCTCTGTATTGGAAGAAAATTTTAGCAGCAGAGTATGAGAAGAAGATATTATATAATATCGTTAACGTATATCGGGAAACAAAAATGTCCAAAGATGACACATATGCTAATCGATAAAAGTGTCTTTAAGTTGCGTAAAGTCACATTCTCCAGAGTAATTTCTCATGCGTCTTTTTTGAAAAATCTACAGAATTGATAGTGTTTATTCTGCTAGAATAGGTCGTTTATTTTTTATGTATTATGTACAAAACTACATCTTTGGAAGGTGAATTTTCGATTTACTGAAAATGGTGCAGAGATAAATACCTGAATTCGTATCATATTTGACAGTGGTATCACACTAACATTGTAGTCCAAACATACATTCCAATATAACATCAAATCGTTCATGTGCTTTGGAAAGAAATGTTGCTCCAAGTTCCCTAACCAGGTAACCGCAGCTTGTTGTGCCTCTTCCAGTGTATCGAAACGCTGCCCATGGAGGTATTTCTCTAGGAGTAGAACAAATGTTAGTCGGAAAGAGATAAATCTGGGTGTACGGAAGATGGTCAAACATTTCCCAGTTCAAATTCATGATGTGTGTACGGGTACGTTGGGCTGCATGTGGTCATGGTTTATTGTGCAGTAACAACATCCTCTCTCATATTGCATCTTTTCGTTTCTGCCATATGGCAGCTTTTAGCCTGTCCACGGTTTGACAGTACATGTTCGCAGTAATGCTCTTACCATTTGCCAGTAATTCAATATGAATTTGGCACCCTGGCGGTTCCAAAACACAGTAGCCATTGTTTTCTTAGCAGATGTTGTGGTCTTGAATTTCTTGACCGGAGGGGACAACAGATGTTTCTTTGTTATACTTTGGCGTTTTGATTCAGGTGTCTATAGGGGTATTGGTGTTTCATCGCTCGTTATGATGCGATGAAGGAATTAATTCCTTTTGTCGGCATATCTTGTGAGATGGGTCAGGGAAATGCTCATTCGAAGGTTTTTTTGGTCCTCATTCAAATATTTTGACACCCAGGGCGCAAACACTTTCCTGAAGCTAAGTTGATCATGAGTGATACTACTGACTGAATCATATGAGAACTGCAATGCATCTCCAACATCATGCAAACTCACTCTTCTGTCTTCACGAATCATTGCATCGACGCCATACACATTCCAATCGATAATGGACGTTGCTGATCTTCCACTTCTGTCATCACCTGTCACAGTTCTCCTACCACTTGCGAATGTGTTACACCACGTATGCACTTGTTTCTGTGACATAAACACTGTCTCCAAAGACCTCCACCAATTACATCAATGAATATCAGATTGTTTCTGTCCCTTGGTCCATAAAAAACGAATAACTTCGCGACCTCTCCTTGGAATAATGTGCCATCTTTAAATTGTTCTAGGTACCAGATCGGTTGACGTAGAATGGTGTGGTTGCCGTCAGACTTCTCTCACTCTCGTATTTTCAACACACAAAAAAATAATGAGGTACATAAAAACTCTGGGTTTTAGTCACAAATTCACTGTCAGATTTTTTGAAACACCTTTGTATAGGCTATACGGGGTGATTCCAAAAGTCTGTGAATTTGGGAAGTAAAATTAAATTTAACTAACACGAAAAGTAGTTATATCTTCAGAAATCTGATTTATTGGTATTCCTTGCATAATTACCGTTCACCTGCAAACGTTTTTTTCTCTGTACATTAATTTAGCAAAACAGTCCTGTAAACTAGCAGGTGTCATTTTTTGCTGTCCGGCATGCACTGCGTTGATTACACCTTGACACATGTTCGTTTTAATTTTTGAGAAAACCCAAAATTCACAGAAGGGAGGTCGGATTAGTAAGGTGGTTGCAGCTAAAGAACGAGTGAAGTCAATGATTTGAGTAATAGATGTGCCGGGACATTGTCGTGGAGGAAACAGTCTTGTAATGAATTGATGGTGGTCACAAATTAGCGAACAGTGCAGACAAATATTTGGTTGCATAGGTATGGGACGTCACTCTTTCTCTGCCATCGAAGGCAGGGATTCTGTTCCCTCATATAAGCAAATCTGAACAGGAAAAAGGCAAACATGACCTCGATTGCCGACTTGTAACGTTTTATAGAGATCAGACCATGAGTTGCTGTTTCGCGTGAGGACCAAATTTGAAAAAACATGTTTCATCACCTGTGACCAGTTTTTAGAAATTTGAAGTTGCATTCCTCGCTTGGTCATAAAGTGCATCAGGAAACTTTGCGCAAATTGGAAAGATGCCGCATCGAACGCGACAATTTCTTTGAGTAGTGCAATTTTTCCGTGAGAAATTTGTGCACGGTTATTTTCGGCATTTTTTGTTTACTCAGCTAACTAGGTATATGCAAGAAATCTATTACATATTTGATGATGTTCCGTTTATATTACTTGAGATTAGTCTTTGATTCGTACATAAATGGTCCAAAATCCAGTTATATATGTAACCGTTTTTAATAACCCTGCTTGTTTGTATATTAATCACTTGCATCTAGAGATGAGATGGTTTTAAAGTACCAGGTTCTTCATTGTACCAGTACAAATCGTTATCTTACGTTTTACTTTGCATAGAATTAATTAAGATGAATGCGGTATTAAGCCTTAGACGGAAGAATGTAACAATTTAAAGTCTTTTCTAGTTTCCAAATTTATCTTAAGGTAAGGAAGTGTTCAATTCTGTTAAGTTCCAGGAAAATGTTCCAGGGTCGTTTTCATGAGTATAAAAATATTTGATTATTTGGTTTCTGGAACTATATAAGAGTTTCCTTTGTACTTCTTGATCTCGTTAAGTTAAAATTGTTTGAGCTGAGTCACAGACCGGAAAAGATTGAGAAACACTGGTGTACAGTATAGTACTGTTCCTCTCTGTAAGATCTAGAGAAAGTCCTTGAATGATGAGGGGGGGGGGTCGCGGTATCTCAGTGGTAGAGAGTTCACACCTGGTGTACGGGTCCTTGGTTCGATCCCAGCTCGCGCCAAGTGAACTTTGTGGTAGACAAACACCGTGTGAACTCGTTTTCTCGTGGTTCTCCCGATTCCTCCTACTTTCTTCATTCCACCATTTCATTCGTTTCTAATCATCACCATCTCCTTTAGCCTAGCTGACATAACCATGGGACGCGAAACTTTTAAGATTTCATTTTTGAATGATGTTTATGATTCAGTTTATTTTCTGCAAACTACTCCAAATAATTGTTCATATTTCATACTCACATATATTTCATTAGTAATTAATTGTAAAGTATGAGATGATTTTTTTAAACAATCCAGAAAGTTTATTGGTAATTGGTTTGTGCTACTGCAGAATCCGATAAGTTATCACAGTTGAACGAGAAAGTTGTTGCTCGGAAAGCGTACATTTTATTTGTTTAACTTAACCACAAGCCTTTCTTTATCTATAGAAGTCTTTTCTCTCTCTCTTTTTTTTTTTTTTTTTTTTTTTTTTGACCAAAAAAAGTGTAACGGAAATTCTTTTAAAGGACATGTTGGATATTTTTTCCGTATTTAGATTTCTTTTTACTTATTTTGTTTTTTATATGACAAAACGTGTGATACCACTACAAGCAGAAGCATAAAGACTCGAAAGTAAAAAAAAGAAAGAAAAAAAAACAAAAAAGAAAGAAAAACTGAATTGTAGTAGTCTACGGGAATCGCTACTTAGAAAACTTTTTACCGTCACTTACTTACATCACTGTCAAATAAAATCAATATTGATTTCCGTTGCCTGCCTTCCACCCTTCTTTTCTTCCTTACGCGATATTGAAGAACAAACTTTTATCTTGGAAAGCATCTATGTAATGGACTTCAAGAGGGCTTCCCACGTCGCATCGCGTCGAGGTGCAGGAGAAGAAATAATGTCTTCGTTGAGTGGAGCAGAAGGATTTCATACAGAAGGAAAAGCAGAACTCTTATTGTATTGAGGAGGGTGGGTGCGAACGAAGCTGTCAGAGAAATAGGAATTAAGTTATTTGCTCCGAAGCTTAACAATATACTAATTCAACAATTTTATTAGCGTTTAACGAAAAAAGAAGACGCACATATACGAATCGGTGAATCTCACCGAGCAGGACAAAATTACCTAGTATATACGTGAGTCTAAATCCTCATGCGTAGTTTACGAAAATATGATGCTGTATAATAGCCACGCTACCAATTAAGATGAAACTGGTATCGAATTATACAAGGCTTTCTATTGTGACATTCGCAAAGCGACAATACACAGTAAAGATAAATTATAATATAATAAGATACTTGTATAGCCTAAAATGAGGGGTAAAAGTTAAGGGGAAACGAAGGGGAATGTCGTTTCCCCACTTCCAAGTAAATATCAATGGCGTCCCTTCACTTCCTAAAAAATTGGCGTCCCTACCTTTTCAGATCCACCTTTTACCCCTCCCTAAAATTATTATAAACTGGTAAACTTTACATTTTTGTTTCACTATAATATTGTCTTTAAGACAAATACAGATATCAATCGAGAGATCACATCAAGCTGAAAAAACTGCATGCTTCAGCGTAAATTCTGATGCATAGTTTTTGAGAAAAACTCATTTTATGGCTTTAAAAAATATATCGTTCGTTGTCAACTCTGACGGAGTTCATACTTTTTAGCATGATAGCGACATCCATTAGCATCAGCCATACAAATGATAACACAGATAGCAATCTATTAGCGTGACACATTCATACATTTTCCGTTTATTAGTAGGATTATTTAAAAAATGTGACCAGATGTTTCAAGCAAGTAATAGTATTACTTATCATCTGTAATCGGAAACAATATCCTCTAAAGAAAGAACCTAAAGAAATGTTATGTATAATAGTAAGTTCTTCTTTTTGGATACTGGTTTGGCTTTTCGTGACTGTTCTACTCTTACTATAAATCTTGTCCATGAATAAAGCATGTTCTACTAGAAAATGAAGACCGTTTTAACAAAACTCAAGAAACGTCATTTTTTCAAAATGCGTTTTTTAAGGGATTCTGGTACTTTAATATGCGTTTCACATAATGGTTAACAAAAAAAGGAGAAAACCGAATATTTACCGTTGTAAAAGGCGCCTGAATATATCAAATTTTCACAAAACACATCTCCATTTTTTCAGATTCTACAGTTATATCCATTTTTCAAGGTTATTTTCCAATACGTGGGCATAGATTTTTGCCTCCTGACAGAGTTTTTGGCCTTACTGAGAAAAGAACTATAAAAACACGAAACAATCACTCTGTCCTCAGAATATTGTGTCATTTTGGGAAAGTTTGGGGAGGTTCAAGTTTGGTATAAAAGCTGGTATAGTTCGGATATGACATCAATCTTCAAACGTTTAATGAAAGTCAAATTGCCTTTGAATAAAACTAAAGCAAGAGTACTGCAATATGCAAGAAGACTTGAGATCAGGGCATAATGCCGTTTTCAAAATACTTACTTCGCTTCACCGATAGGCGTTCAGGTGCTTAAACCGGGAAAGAGGATTTATTCAATAATATTTTAAGCACTTCAACTTCCATCAGTGAATCATGTAACCAACAATAAAGCTAATGACGTAAATAAGTTGATGCCTTATTTTGCCAATGATTCAGAGGAAATTAAAGAGTTCTATTCAAAAGTTGTGCAAGGGAAGGCTAGTGAAACTGAAGACAAAATTCTGTATTATGAAGAACCTTTACATTGAGCACTGTGTTCCTGTATTGTTTTCACCCAACATTAAAACTCCTAGCATTGCATTGTGTACTATTGCTTTAGTTCTGATTTCAATGTATGACTATGAGTTTCATAATAGGTTTAAGATGTGAGAAACAGATCTTGTTATTGTGGAAACTTCTGTTCGTGTGTTTACTTAAAAGAAAAATATAAATTTACTAATACACTGCTAACTTCTTATTTTAAAATTATCTACAAAATGTAATATACTTAAGAGCCCATTGAATTAAATGCTTAGAATGTATATTTACACCACCTGGCCTAATAAAATAAAGAAGGAAGATACATGAAAAATGGATATGTTGAGTTATGTAAAAATTTGTAATTTCCAACTTCTTTTACTCAATAAAAACCGCTAGTGATGAACTTCAATTATTTCTTCATCAATTCGTATTTATATGGATGACTAGTATTAAATTTTTGAAATCTTCTGAATCAATGACTGAATCTGAATCAGTACAACTCAAAAAAACCTCTCCTGTAAAATTTTGTAAATGGTGTTTGCTGAGTTTTGTTAAAATGGTCCTCAAATTGTGACTGAATTATAATACTTAAGCTCCAAATACGTATCTTTCCGTTCATATTCAGAAAAGTGGAGGATACAGTATATCCAGAAGAGACACCACTTAAGCAATGGAACAGTCTTTTCCAGACACACACACAATTAGTGGAAAGTGAGATAGTAGGTTAATGCAAGCGAATTGGCTCCCCAACCTGGAGGACTTGATGAGAGGGAAACCCTTCAGTAAGTTGAATTTAATGGGGATTCACTGCGGGAGAATTCCATCAGGTTGATAGCTAATGGTATAGGGCGCCACACATTCAACGGGATACGACGACAGCCATTATCGAAAGAGCACCAGGGTGTTGTACAACACATGCACACGCAGAAAACACACGCACACATACGCACGCACTTATGTGTGCACTGTTATATATATATATATATATATATATATATATATATATATATATATATATATATATATATATAATGTTTTTGTGTGTGTTCATCTACGACACACTTCCTTTCTCTCACTATCTAACATTATTTTATCTTTGTTTCTTTGCCCTC
The DNA here is from genome assembly GCF_964235325.1 of Thermobia domestica. Taxonomy (NCBI): domain Eukaryota; kingdom Metazoa; phylum Arthropoda; class Insecta; order Zygentoma; family Lepismatidae; genus Thermobia; species Thermobia domestica. The sequence continues at coordinate 99,686,359 of NC_137468.1, forward strand.
ACAATCGATAAAAGCAAGTATAACCAACTGCGACCTTATTGGTGGCAACAAGACCATTTCACAATTTAATTTGCCCCTCGTCTTTTATGTAGTTCGTACTTACCCGTAAAGTAAGTTGACCTTTCGCATCCGTGCTGGTTGATACTGAAAGCGGAAATTCGATTAGTTTATTTTCTCCATTGCTATGTCACATACAAGCTGCTTTATCAAAACTATCGTAATTGCCTGCTATTTTTGTTTGTTTATTTTTAACCAGGTTATGTTCTCCTTTTCTTTTCTTTTTTTGTTTTTCAAAATTAGATGGAAATTGTTCAGTTATTCCCATGCAAGGCCCATACACCTCAGGCCATACGTAGATCGTTAAGTGTAAATTTACCTTTCAAATTCGTAATTGTATTTAACATCTTATTAATATCGATGTTTTATTCTTTCTTGGAATTAAATTTCCTAATTTTATCAAACATGTTTATTTTTCAAATAATAAATTGTTAGTAAACCATACAAAAACTGTTTTGTCTTATGGAATAGATGTCACATGTTTATATTATTATTATTATTATTATTATTATTATTATTATTATTATTATTATTATTATTATTATTATTAAGAAACACAGTCCTGTTATAACAAAAGAAACATTGACCAAAGCTTCAACACACACTGTATGTTAAACTATAATGAGTTACAGTTTCGCATATCTAATACATGATATCTAAATTGAAAAAGGCCTTTATAAGGACAAAAAATAGCGGAACGCCACTGGTTGGAAAATGAACACGGGGACTTATGGGATTGGCTGAAGGCTTCAGCCAATAGAATTTAGACTTTTTTATAAGGATGACTATACATATGTCTGTATCCTCATTTATGTTCTATAGTGTCTATATACTGTCTGATGAGGACATGTTAGCTATCCGAAACTGTGGAACATTATAGTTTAAAATACATTGTGTGTCGAAGCTTTGGTCAGAATTTCTCTTGTTACAATATCCATTCCAAAGCCATGGATAGTGTTGTTATAGTCCTGTTATGAAAAGCGTATTTCTTGCACTGAAGGAAAGGACATTGCTTTTCAAGAAGTCGATTACAATGGACGGTCTCGCACAGTATTGTCTCATTTTAGAAAGAGGAATCAAAGTAGTGCTTCTTGTTGGCGATTGTGTCGTTGAAAAATGACGAAATTGTGCATTATGAAATGTATACGGAGTTATTTTAGTGATATTCAAAACACAACCGACGAATTTATAATAATTTGTAATGAACCTTTGACTATTGCAGAATCTCAACGTTGTCCAACGTCCAGAACATAATCACTTCATCACTTAACCAGTATATTATGACAAAGCAAATATCTATTGAAGAAGAAGGTATCAAATCCGAAACAACAAATATTTCTTCCTTTGGCAGAATAATTACAGAAATGAACAAGCATTTTACAGAGAACAAAGTTAATCAATGTGAGATAAGTAATCCTCACTTAAAAAGCGAGTATTTCCTCTCATTTAAGAAAATTGAGACACTTGTACGTCATTATAGATGTGAATTCGATAGTGTCGAGGTGCAACTAAAACTTTTCCCTCAAATTTTGAAACGTTATGAGAAGGGAAAGAAATGCAAAATTAGCACTAAGTTCAACAGTTTACTGAAGTGAAGGATCGATTCAAAATTGCTTTGCACGAATTTCACAAATTAACAGTCATTGCTTTCACCAATCCTGTATCTAGTTTACCACATTGAGCGTTCTTTCTCGTGCCTTAGGTGCGTTAAAACATGGCTGAGAAATCAAATGGCAAGCAGTCGTCTAAGTAATTTTTGTCTAATTTCAGTAAAAAGAAAAATTATAATAAATATTGTCTTAGGGGATGTGGTAAAAGTATTCGATGCCAGTCATAAAAAATCGATGCAATCGCACTTCAATAAAACGAAGGGGTTCTAAAAATTGATTGTAAGCTTATTTGTATTATTTCACATGTTCTTTATCCTGAGGCACTTGATGTTGCCCATCAAGGAATTCTTTACCTTTTCCCTTGTCTTTGATTTTCCTCAAAGAAATGAATCTTTGAGTTTAACGTCCCACGTTATGCCCTTTAGGCTAAGGGAGATGAAGGTTAAAGCAAGCAAATTATAATGGAAGAATTGGTGGAATGAGAAAATGGTAGGAAATGGTAATACCTCGAGAAAATCCACGGTCACGATGTTGTTCAGCACAAACTTACTTGGCCGGGGAGCGAACAGGGAGCCCATGCACCAGAGATAAACGCTCTATCACTGAGCCACCTTGCTCTCCTTAATTTTCTTCAGTTTTTCCACTATAATTGGTCCTCTCATACTGAGATCCGTAGTTAACTTCTGCTTAATATTCTAAAATAGAAAATAAAATGAAATCATTAAGTTTTACGTCCCACGGCTATGCCGATTAGGCTAAAGGAGACGGTGATGATGAGAGATGAGTGAAATGGCGGAATGAAGAAATTGGGAGGAAACGGGAGAACCCCGAGAAAACCCACGAGCACGGTGTTTGTCCACCACAAAGTCCACACGGCACGAGCTGGGATCGAACCAGGGACCCCAAGCACCGGAGGTGAACGCTCTACCACTGAGCCACCACGCCCCCTTATTCTAAAATAGAATATGTTGTGGTTTCTATATATCAATGGTACAATTTTATTACTGCATAGGCTACTTCTTTTTATCTAATTTATAGTATATAATTAATTTCATTTTTTATCTATTGTTGCTAACTTAAGTATCAATTTAGATTTTTTGTGTGTGTTTTAATGTCATAATGCTTACTCATCTAGATTGTTGCATTTCCCTATTCTTTTAAATTTTAGTCTTTGTTTCATGTAGAGATTGGTTCTAAAACTCCAATGATTACAAATTGAGAACATGAAAGAAAATATAAATGATTAATGTTTACTCTCATGCTTTCTTATAATAGAACTAGCAAATGCCCTTATGTGTTACTGTGGGCAATATGTTGTGCTGTTCCTTCTGTACCTTTCATATATATTTCGACTGAACTCGAAGTCCCGCACAAGTTTCGGACGTCTCGGATGAGCATCTTAGGGAAGCAGTACAATTTTCTTCAATTCTAAATTAACGTTTTAAAACACTTAAATAATATTATGTGTTTAATTTTTATTGTAATGCTTTTATTTTTAGTTTACATTTCTGTTTGTTAGTTTCAAATCTTTAAACATAAATGTTATGCACTTCCATACTAACTAGAGCTTTGAAATTTTGTACACATATCACAATACAATCCAAGTAATATTCGCCTAAGCTTAATGTTTTACTCTAAAATTAATAAAATTAACATTGTTGAGATTCCATTATACATTGTTGAATCATTGTTTGGAATAAAATATATTTCATTGTTATTTGACGTTAAATATGACCACCATTGAATTTTTAAATTTAAATAAGTAATTATAACGTCAAAAGAAAAACTATTGTCCAAGAACTATTATATATAAAACAATTCTTCTCAGAGTATAAACACCTCATTATGTGTTTAATTATTTTAGATGAAAAGTTCAAACATCTAATATAATATCTCTAACAGGAGGCCATCCTTTTCCTTAGTCGATCAGTCTGTTATTTATTAAACAAGTTTTCTCGTTCTCCATGTGATTATAAGGTTAAAACGTATGCGAACTCTAAGGATAACTGGCTGCTAATAATCCAAATAAGCGTTATAATTTTCGATATTTGATTTAACCCTTTTAGGATTTATGGTATATTATTCTATGAAGGCGTAGTATCGTATTTGAACGCTTGCCGTTTATTATTATTATTATTATTACTATTATTATTATTATTATTACTGGTCAAATCAAAAATGAACCAAAGAACACCCTACATGTGTTTTGGATCCGGATGGTCAATTTGGCGGCGCCAAGTGGGGTGGAGGGGCATGATTTTTAATTTTTTCTTAAGGCAAATTTTAAAAAAATTCACGCCTTTAGTTTTCAAGATATCAGATTGAAACTTTGCATACGGATTGTGCGTACCTTGGGTATTTCCCATTTTTTTTAATTCCCTACTTGAAACCGGGGCTGGGCCCAAGGGGTTCCGAGTCGGTGATTTTTTAGATAAAATTCCGGATTTTCTCGATTTTTCCAGTTCAGATGTACCAGAAGGACATGTGAGTTGTACCGTTGTAAAGGGGTCCTTATACTGAAGACAGTGACGTTTGAACCACAATTCTAGGCCAAATAATAATGACGCAGTAAATTTATATATAGTCTAAATTCAGACTTTCATCAATTTTTTCCGCCCTTTGATTTCAAGATACAAGATTGAAATTTTGCACACGTATACATAATAACGTATTTTCTGAAAAAAGAATCAGATCCCTATGTGAACCCAGACCCGGGCAAGAGGGGCGCAAAAATTTCGAATTTTTTTTTTTTCGAGAAATCTAGTTTTTCCCGATTTTTCCGTTTTGATGTATATGGACAAGTGAGTGATACCGTTGGAAAGTATGCTCTATCCTGAAGAAAATGAGGTACGGACTATGATCCTACGATAAATAGTAAGGAAGTAGTATCCTAAAATTTACCTCAAAAAGTGGAAATCCCAAAAGAGTTAAAGGCAATTAATGACATCGTCATCAAAATCCTGTTATCCACAATCGCCAACTCTTCGAAATGTCGAATGGTTGTTCTTAGAATCTCCCCCCTACTTCCAACAATGATTGGGAGAACTCCGAATTTCTTCAATCGACCATAATTTGCTCTTAATTTTTTATGTTTATCAATTTTCTCCCTAGTGGGGACTTCATCCGTTCTCACACTAATGTCTATCACGTACCGTTCCATGCCCTTCTCGATAAGATCTGGTCGGAGCCAGTCGTTGTTTACTAATACTCTATTTTCTTTGCTAATTCAAAAACCCACCTTACCTCTTTCTTCTTCAATAATATTCAATAATGTTCATTACGTCTATGAATTATTTTACCTTTATGAGTAAAGCATTTACTGAAAACATACCCTGAAGTTTCATTCTTATATCTACTCGTACATTCCGGCACATTTCATTTGTTTGCTTTGTCCGCATCATCATTACTTTAAGACTCACAGTGTTCGTCCATTTTATTAGCGCATCGATAAAATAAAAATTTATTCGATACCATAAAAGCACGAAAATACATTAATCTTTTACTTTGAGACACTTCTTGCAAATCAAGATATTCTTTATTTTCTTCATTATATTAAATTTTCTTCAATTTTTTTTAACTGTAACTGGCCCTCTCATAACAAGATCAGTAGCTAACTTCATAATCGATTCTTCCGAACTACTTTCAATATCTAACCTTTTAAACACATTGTCCCTATTCTCAATGAGTTTCACCCAATTACGCATATATTCCTCATCGAACGATATTAACTGTTTTTGGGATTGCCAATTTTCTATCTCACTTCCTGGCATATAATTCTCATTCAAGATCGATTTTCGTGAGTATAACTTCCTTTTAACATGCTCTCGTATCATATTATCTAAAAAGTGATAATCTTTGATATTACCCATCCATAATAAAAGCGGAGTATCAGTTAGATCGTCAATAACATTAACTTCTGCCTTGATTTCAACTTTAATCTACTCAGTATTGTTTCAGAAAAGTTCAAAGTACCATTCTGTTAAATCATGGGTCTTTCACGCTGAACTGTGAAGTAACACCCAAGATAACGGAATCCTTTATTCACTTCCAAAGCTCCTAGACACATTCTTGTCCTATTCAATTACAGAGTTACCTGTGTACCAAGGTTTTCTCGAAGACACAATCTGAAATGTGTAATAATTCCTCAATGAGGATAGGAAATAGGAATGAGCTTAACGTCGTGTTGAATCTTCAGCTCAACTACATGTTCTTCAATAATTGTTCTATTACCAAAGTGCAAATTAAATATTAAATTCATTAACTCATTTTTAATTCCCCTTTTTCTCAATGCTTCCACTACTGCCTTGTATTCCTGGTGCAGACACTCGTTCGGAAAGGTTTAAAAGCCTTTTTTAGGCCAGCCATTTTGAGTGAGGTTTCTCCTATGTTTTCCTCATTCATATCAGGCAAAATGCTAGATTGATACCTACATCAATCATCTTTTTTTTTTTTAACATCATGGTCCCAGGCCGCTTTCTTCCTTCTCCATTTTCCTGGATAGTGTGATCGCTGAGGTATGTCATCCCTCATACGCTACAGACTAAAATGGCCATAGATGCCAAAAGCCCAGAAAAATAATATCTAACTCTTGCCTTGTGGGGCACTGTGTCAAAAGCTTTCCTAACATTCAGGGAAAAAATGCTACATTAATCCTTTTTGTTCTATTATTCATTTCATGTATAAGAAAACAGTTCCAATTCGTACTTTCCTCCCTGTAGAAATAATTCTGTGCCCTGAACAGCTGTGCTGCCTTCTGAAACCTACCACTGATTAGCCAACCAAAAGTTCTCATCATAAGCGAACCAATAGTAATTGGTCACCAATTTTCCAGCCGATTTAAGTTCCTTTCTTACTTCAGAATCAAATCGGCTCTGCTCCCTTCCTATTTTATCGTTAACTTGTCATTCTTCCACATGAGATTACAGAACTTGGTTACGGCCCTAACTTTCTTTTCCTACCATCAAATTCTTTTCCTTCAAGCCACCTAAGTCCAGTGTGGAGCCATTCCTGATCATCTTTAAGTTTCTCTTAACCTCTACCTCTATAAACAATGTGTAGCTATCGGGAATATCTACATATTTTCTTTCAGTCAGTAAATTCTAGGCATATTCCTTCGATGGACCAAAGTTCCTCATTTAACTTTCGGACTTGCTCGCTAGCCAGATTTCATTTATCTATACTTTCTTCTATCCTTCTTTCTATTAATCTTTCTATGATTTGTTAGTTTTCTTCGTAGACAACATCCCACAAATAATATATTCCTTCTTTTTCTATTAGCCCTATTCCCACTACTCTTCTAACCATCTTCTGCTATTTATCCGGGGCGCTTTTAAGTCCCTCGCTTTTGTCATTAAAATTCGGAGGATTAAATCACTGAGCGCGTTAATCTTATCCATTCATTTCTTTCAACTCTACAACTTAATCCTGTACCTCAATCGCATCTTCTTTAATGGTACCATCCCAAGATTTCACCTTCCTCTACTTTCATTCTGCTTGATCGAACCTTGGGCATTAATTCCTCCGTTGACCATACAATATCATTATTATTATCCTTCATTCCCTGAAACGCTTCTATTCCTACTCCAACTTCTTGCTAAGGTCGGATTGATTCTTCTAACAAGGAACATCCGCGAACTTGAACAGGAGAAACTGGAAGAAATGTTCTACAGTAACTAATTTGAGGTCACTGAATCCAATGGTGATAGTCGTTTTCATGCAAAATCAAGCAGTCAGCAGTAGCGGCGCCAGCTCATGGAGTATGTGCCAATTTTCTAGACAAGGTATGAGAAGAAACGGAAAAATTGAAATGCTCAATGTAGTAAATATGATTAATGATTAAATCTACAATATGTAGAAGCTCATGTGAATGCCTTACGTTAAACACAGTGTTGCCAACACATTAAAAATCTTGTGTGAAAATGGTAATGGAAGAAAGTGTCAAAATAATGCGATGTATTGTAATACGTAAAGAACCCGACACATTATGTGAAAATGAGGCCTTATCATGTTATAAAACAGTGTTGCTAAGTTCATAAAGTATAAAAGAGGTAACAAACGTAAGGTATAAGCAAAATAAAAAAAAAGAAAAGAAAAGAAATTTTCAATCAGACAAAATAAGCAGGAGTGAATCAGCACGCACAGAAAGAAAGAGTGGCGTTACTGATATCCATGTAATACGCTTCATCTTTTGTGTATGGACATTAAGAGAGAAGTACTGCTACAAGATATCATTATTATAAGGACCAAGATAAACATGGAGCTGTCGAGGCGACTGTGATAGCAGTAAAATTATACAATACTGAAAAACTTAGAAACACATTACGCGTCTACATTAACCTGCAAGTGTGCAGCAAGAACTAGTTAATTCTGAAAATGCATACATATGTGGATTGTCAAGGAAGTGGTCAAAGCACAGAGATAGTGTACAGTATGCACATTTGACCATCGCTACTGACTCCCAGTCAGCATCACATCTGCATGGTAACAATCTTATGTCAAATTCTATACTAGACATTATCAAATGACAATATGACTGATCCTATGTCGTACCCTGCATTTTGCCAGGCATACCGGAACATAGACTTGTAGATCGGTGTTGGAAGTTGATTGTAAATCACAGAGTGCAGCTAGATAATGAAATAACAATTGTGTAAATTCACTTGAGGTTTGTCACGTTGGAGCCATACGAAATCAACGATCTGCCGGAAATAGTGCTTGTATTGTCGAAAGAAGTAGACATCAAGGGGTTGACAATATTTTTTGTCTTAGGTGGTTTTATCTTCAACGTAACATCTTTGTTTGGGAAGCACTCTTGTAACAGTGAGTGATCTTTGTGTCCGGACCAAGAATCACACACCAACAAACACTTCTCATCGCTGATATAGTCACGAAGGACAGCCGTTAGGAAACTTTTCAAATCTATTTTCTACATTTTGCCATTTTTACTTGCCTCCACATAAATGTTACGAGAGCATGTTTCTTCAAGTTTTTTTTTTTTTTTTTTTTTTTTTGGCAATATGTGTGCCAAATCTGCCTTGTGGCTCTTGAAAATATATGTAGAGCTTCTTGGTTAATGTGCCACTCATCGAGATAGCACATCAATTGTATAACTATGGGTAGAGCTATGAACAGACTGCAGCATGTCACGTGTGTGTTTTTCTCCTCTATGATATAGCGTAGACGATGAAAACACCTCATAATAAAACTGGCTTTGATCACTATTCCACACATTGTCTTGCACCAAAGTCTCTTGTGCAATATATTTATTTATGTGTTCAACATACTCTCGTGCATTCTGATGAATAATCTGGTCATCAGTTATATCTTTACGTGTGACGAATTGGGTTCCTTATGTACTATAATACATCACATTATTTTGACACTTTCTACCATTACCATTTTCACACAAGATTTTCAATGTGTTGGCAACACTGTGATTAACGTAAGGCATTCACACGAGCTTCTACATATTGTAGACTCAATCATTAATCATATTTACTACATTGAGCATTTCAATTTTACCGTTTCTTCTCATACCTTGTCTAGAAAATTGGCCTATACTCCATGAGCTGGCGCCGCCACTGCTGACTGCTTGATTTCGCATGAAAACGACTATCACCATTGGATTCAGTGACCTCAAATTAGTTACTGTAGAACATTTCTTCCAGTTTCTCCTGTTCAAGTTCGCGGTTGTCCCTTGTAAGTTGAGATAGTCTTGCTACATCTTCCTAAGTCATTCCTTACACTAACTTGTTCTTCCAATAGCTCCTTAATCCTATATTCCAAGCTTTTCACCTTTTTTTGTTCTTTTCTCAATTGCACCCGAGCCTCATAGTTCAACTGACCTATTCTTTCAGTCATTTTCGAAATAAATCTTTCACGTATCGGTCTTATTTTCCTTATCATCACACTGACCTCCAGTATTCGTTAATATCCAACAGTTGATCCTTTTTTATTCTCCCAAGACTTTTATTTTTCCACTCACACGTATCTAAGTCTGTCCAAATTGTTACGATTATGGGGTTGCGTTCCTCGGTCACGGATTTAATAAAATCTTCCACCAAATCTTCGGAAGTTCCAACTTCCAGAACGCTCAGGTTCTGCGAACCTTCCAGTTTGCTGTTTTCTCCAATGAGTCTCTTCCTAAGTCCAATTACTTAAGAAATTGTTCGATTTTTCACTCCCCGCCTTATTGTGTTTCCTACCTTATCCATTAGTGAAGAATTCCACTCTTGTGACTCACAACTCACCGCCAACTCTGTCATGAATAACACCTCTGGCGATTAATTTTCGCTTTTTATTCCTGACATCATGATCAGGCTTGCCAGGTTAATGTTGGGTGATTGGGAAACCTATGTTGGGATCGTCTAGATTGTCCATACAGAGAGCAACTACTTTATATGTTTCAGCTACTGTGCACCTCTTTACCTCTCCGTTTTCGGCATCATCTTGGCATACACAGTTGCATTCATTTGGGTGGGAGTGTATAATGTACTGTCCGTGACGAAGTTAAAGTCGCTGTGCCGCATGTTACCTCATAACAGTGACACATTCGACGCTGCTGACCATAATCAATCGTAACAGTGACGTACACTTATGTCCAAAATTATTGTCGCATATCCATAATTGTCTTTTTGTAAGAATATAATTTGATAATGATTTTGCAGGGTACTTTTAATACTGATACTATGTGTATAATCGGGAAATGTATATTTGTGGTAAATTTCATAGGAAAAGAATTATAAATACGAAAATTAAAATGAGTAAAACAAAACGTTGCTAAATGGATAAGAAAGTTTATTTTCGTTTTATTGTTCTTATGTACTGCTCTTTTGACATGAAATTTTCCGTATACATGTCTTTGCCGATTATACAGATACTAACGTTATAAGGGGATATACGGACAAAATCTCGCGGCCGAAACATCGCCGCCCAAAATCTCACCGGCCAAAACCTCGCGGGACAAAATCTCGCCGGGCCAAAACCTCGCGTGGCCAAAACCTCGCCGCCCAAAACCTCGTGGGACAAAATCTCGCCGGGCCAAAACCTCGCCGCGAATGAAACTTTTCTTTAAAATTTACCCAATGAATTTCTTAATATGCAATTCCACATTACAAATAATAATAATAATAATAATAATAATAATATATAAAACATCGTGTGCGTGGGCTTTCTCGGTTCATTCCCGTTTCCTCCCACTTTCTTTATTCGATCATTTCCTTCATCCTGGTCACCTATGTCTTCTTTAACCTACAGGACAGAATCAAGGGACGTCGTAAAAACTCATATATTATTTCATACTTTCATAAATATTATTAGATTTTTGCTAAAAATTTTAAGATTTTGGATGTACTAAAGTTCACGAAGCTAACCCCGTTAGTTGTTATTACTTTCCTTATGCAGACTTTCTTTCCCTATAACCAGTTTAAAAACATTCCGTCGCCCTACCTTCACATTGAAATCCTCTAATACAGAAACAGAATTTTCATATGGTATCGAGGGACTTGGTCAAATACCCGTGATACTTCTTCTGAAACAGCGTCTTTTATACTGTCATCCTTATCATCTGTTGGAACATTTACATTTTGGTCAGGCGAGATTTTGGGTATGGCGATATTTTGGGGCGCGAGGTTTTGGAAGACGTGGTTTTTGTGAGGCGAGATTTTGTCCCGCGAGGTTTTGGGCGGCGAAGTTTTGGCCCCGCGAGATTTTGTCCCGCGACGTTTTGGGCGGCGAGGTTTTGGCCCCGCGAGATTTTGTCCCGCGAGGTTTCGGGCGGCGAGGTTTTGGCCAGGCGAGATTTTGGGCAGCGAGGTTTTGGGAGGCGAGGTTTTGGTCCGCGAGGTTGTCGCCGTGAGGTTCTGGCCGCGAGGTTTTGTACCCAAACCCGTTATAAGAAATGCCGGGCGAATTCGTTATCAAATTATATTCCTACAACAACATATTTATAGACATGCGACAATAATTTTGGACATAATTGTACATATACTATTTCTGTAATTTATTCGAGTAAACAAACACTTATACTTGTTTAAAATATTCATTTAAATTATCAGATACTTACAAATTATTCAAAAAAAAAAAAACGAATACTTGTATTCGAATAATCTTATCGAATAAACAAAAACTTATTCAAACAATTAATTTGAGTAAATAAATACTTGTTTAATCATTCGAATAAACTAATACTTGCTGGCATAATTTATTTCAATGAACAAATACTTGTTCGCATAAAGAAATAGTTATTGAAATATTTTATTCGAATAAACGAATGCTTGCGGAAATAACTTATTTGAATGAATGGAACACGCTTCAAATAAAAGAGTGCTTGTTCGAATAATGTATACGACTAAACAAGAACAAATTGTTGTTCGAATAGTAGAAAGGAAATTATCTGAATAATTTTACCAATGGTAATAAATATCCATGCACTAAATGTAATTTAGTTTACAAGTGACTAAGGGAAGTAACTAAAAGCAAAGACAATTAAGCAGCATAATCATTAAAATAAATAATGAAATAAACCTTTAGAATAGTTTATATTCTTTTCAGGAAAGAAATAGATGAAAAAGCAGATACGAAGTCCAAACACGCGTAGAAATAGGGACATTACTAATTTGTTTATATGTTGCTGCGTAGTTTTTTTTTTCATTACCTTTTCCTCTGTCTTTCGCGTATTCTGTTATTATTATTTTTATGGTGGCTTCTCGTTTAATCCTTTTGCATTTTTAGCCATTTTAATTCCACAATAAATTTTTAACCATGCTTCTGGCTTAGTCAGGTTTCCCCAAGCGCATACATAAAACGAAAAAAAGTATATACATAGCTATCGGATTCATGAAAATGTTTGTAGGGTTTCTTTCTCGTGTGTGTTTTTTTTTTTTTTTTTTTTTGAAAGGGGATGGGGGTGCACAGTATTCTATCCCTTCCAACCAAGCTCCCTCTGTATGTTTCCTGCTGCAAACTTTCCCAGCCCAAGATATTTATTATAGCAAGTCTCGAAGCTGCCCAAACCACATTTTGTCTGGTAAGCTCAGAGGAAACGGGCTGAGTTTTTGAAATTAAAGAAAAATATAAATGTGCTTTATTTTTTTCTCGTTCTTTCTTTTTTCCTTCTGATGGTTTTACAGAAATGTTGGAAAGAGCAGCATTATCTATCTCTCTCTTTCTTCCTGTCTTATGCATGAATGAAATAAAGTCAACAGCTGGAAGCATAACAGAAAAAAAGTATCATGTCAAATATAGTCATGTTTATACGTTATAAGCTTACAAATTACATTTTTTTTCTTTCTTTTTTTTTTAAGATCCTGGGATCAAAACTGGAATTGTCTTTCCCGTTCTGATAAACGATATTTTTTCAGGCATATATGAATAGATGTGATTTACGGTATGCAGCGATGAAGTGGTAATGCATTCACGTAAAACTCCGGACAGTTCCAATACCTGTTACACTGAGTTTGCATAATACATTGTACCATAAAGTATTAATTTTTTTATAAAGTAAACTGAATAGTAGATTAAATCCGCCGTATTCACCCTTACATCCCAAACTGTATCGTTCAGATAGCAAAGTATTATTGATCGCGCATGGCTAAATAACGCGGGTACTATTTTGTGTAATTTCAAATATGAATATGTGCGTAAATAGTATGTATGTGCATCATTAGAGGAAGACCAACAACCATCTGCTAGTTAATAGTATATTTGGTTACATATAGAGTACATCAATCTAACATAAAATTGAAAGGGACTATGTTTGTGGGTTCATCATTCTTGAACAACCCAATCTATCTCGATCAAATTTTCAGCATAGATGAGGTTCGGGATTAGGATGGTTTCCATTGTTTCACTTTCAGGATGCAACTTTGGGGAGAGGAAGGAAGGGAGATATTTAAAAACGATCGAAAATGACCAATATTAGTGTCGAATCCATAGTTTTCGGGGTCACTGAGATGAACAATGGCACTTCCGATGCCGTTTAAACCCATGCTCAGCCCGTATTGCCCTTTATGTCTAAAATGAAACGTATTCTCCCCGTGCGAAGAACAGGCAATCTGTTAGTAAATAATAATGTCCTTCAGCAAAATAAAAACTCTCAATTATTGGCAACCAATGAGATACTATAACACCACGGAAGTTCCTGTTTTTATGGCTTTATTTTTTTTCTTTTAAAAAATATGATTGAGAATTTACTCTCAAGCACGTTATCTTGTTCAGTCGAATGTGATCTATCGACCAATATATGTTTCATATTTTGCCAATACTTTAGTTAAACAGAATGAAGAACTTAATGAAACTATATTGCAGCATAAGTTTCAATTCAAAAAATTGGAATGATTTTCGTAGCGTCAATTTTTAGGTTTACAAATTAGTTATTTCTTCGGTGTCTTCGCGTTCTGCCCAAAGGCCCTCCAGCACTTTGTAGAAAATAATTTCAATGATCTTATATTTAGGCAGAACGGGAATTCCCGTTCTGCCTAATCTTTGCAGACGGGGAATTCTGTGCAAAGAAGGGATTTCTTCTAGGGAATTTTTCTTCTAGGTAATTGTAACATAATCTGTAAGAAGAATAACTATTTCTTCAAGTACATCATAAATTTTAGATGTTATTCTACTTGTTCTTCTCGGAAAAAAATGACTAGATACAGTTCTATTATTAGCAGTGTTGATTGATTGATTGATTGAAAGTGTTTGGATGGGCGCGTCGACAACGGGGTCTTTTGCACCCTTCTTTGACAGGAACAAAATAAAAGCAATCAGGAAAAAAAATTGTAGTGCAGAAATAATAAAATAAAATAAAAGAGGTATCTGGAGCATGCTAAAGTGGCAGGACGTTGATATTAGCAGTGTTGTTCATAATATAGGCCTACTTTAGTAAAAACAAACTTTTTTTTTTTTTTTTTTTTTACCTGCAGAAAAATGGAAAATTGATTGACAGTTGCAAGAAAGCCGTTTGTCATTGTAACTGAAACAAACATAAAATAAACTTAATTCGATGTAATATCAAGTCATTTCACAACAAAATTTTATTCAGTTTCCAGTAGTTCATCTCCAACACGCTAAGGCTCGCAGCACGTAAAAGGTGCCACAGCTCACATCCTCAAGACATGTTTGGCTATACATTAAACAAATAATGCAAGAGGATGCATAAGACGGTCCCCTTATCTCTGATTACCTGACTTTTTGGTTTGATTGAAACTCTACAAAAAACATACAAGTATTTCAATACATTATACAAGTACTTGATATGTTGCATTGCTGCTATTTACATTGATAATATAATTATGAAAATAGAAGTATATATGATACTATTGCATATAGTATAGAATTATGTATATAAGAGAAATCAGCTGATAAGGTGATGCAAAAAAGGAGTTGTGATATAGAAGACTAAGCCTTTTTCTTAAGGGCCGCCTTACGTATCCTCTTGCATTGTTTACTTATTGTATGGCCAAACATGTCTTGAGTATGTGAACTGTGGCGCCTTTTACGTACTGTGAGTCTTAGCATGTTGGAGCAGTCTTGGGAAGTAACATAACGCAAGTAACGCGTTACTTGTAACGCGTTACTTTTTAAGTAACTTTTCCTAGTAACGCGTTACATTTTTTCCAAAGTAACTGTAACGGTAACGCGTTACAAATTTTCAAGTAACGTACCTAGTTTGCGTTACTTTTTTCGCGTTACATTTCGGATTAGTAACTACAATATATGTATATTTTTTTCGGAAACAAATGTTTCTTTCCTGTAAGTGAATTTTTCAGAATGGAACAATGGATCATGAACTACGTATGTCAGTGAACGACAATCAGTCACCGACACACAAAGAAACAAATAAGATCATAGTACCACTTGCTGTTTTTGGAAAACGAGGACAGCCTCAAGAAATTAACGTGTACTGATTGCAAGCACCTGGAAGATTTTGTTGTAGACTTTGACAGCTCCAACTCAATACATTCAGTGAGTGAACTACGAGTGCAATGGCACAGGTAGTCTACTTTACTTGGATTAGTGTTGTTTTTGTAAAGATGAAGAAGAAAATATTTTATCGTTCGAACATATGAAAGCGTACTTTTTCTTAAAAGCTGAAGATAATGGTGGACAGAATTTAAAAGTAAAGTGGTACTCCGGCTGGAAATATTTATCAACAACTAGGGTGCCATATTAACGATATACAGTAAGGAGTTAATATGAATAAACTGTGTTCTGATGAGCAGGCCTACTTTACTGATGTAATGATAATGGTATGTAATATTAGAGTTCTTTTAGATCAGTTTGCGTATCCTAAAGTTCCGTTGATTATAGAGTTTGGAACATCTAGCTTTAAATGCATGTATCGACATTAGAATTACTGTCAAGTTTTGATTCACCCTCAGTTCATGTGTTCTCATTTTTTAGTTGTGGTGTAATGCTTCTCTATATTCTGTATTTTAAATTTTACATAACAACATTGTTATTATTATTTAATTAGTTTAGCAGAATAATAATAAGCAGACATTTTTTTTCTAACGGATAGGGATGGGCACGAGTCAAGCTAAAACTCAACTCGAATTCAAGTCGAGTTTCGAGTCGAGTCAAAGGTAATATTCTCGAGTCGAGTTCCGAGCAGATTCACTGTTTTTGGCGTCGAGTTTCGAATCGAGTCGAGTTTGATAAATGGCTCGCTCGTTCACCTTGTTTTAGCTCGTTTTGAAATCATGGCCTGATTACACTGTAAAGCGAAAGCCATGAAAAATGTAAGCTAAGCAGTAATATGAAATACTTTTAGTGTTCCTTTCTCCTCATCACCGTCTCCTTTAGCCAAACCGGCAGAATCATGGGATGTAAAACTAAAGATTTCATTTCTTTTTAGTGTTGCTTACGAGAGGGGACACTGCTCGCATTTCGTCTCGTCTCGATAACGAGACCACAAGAGATCTTTTATAACAAGCTCAGCTTGGCT
The DNA here is from genome assembly GCF_964235325.1 of Thermobia domestica. Taxonomy (NCBI): domain Eukaryota; kingdom Metazoa; phylum Arthropoda; class Insecta; order Zygentoma; family Lepismatidae; genus Thermobia; species Thermobia domestica. The sequence goes on from NC_137468.1 coordinate 99,702,964, forward strand.
CGGCTCAACTGAGCTGATGGCTCGAGCCGGCTCGCTTGGGGTGAACCATCGGCTCGAGCTTGCTTGGTTGGGATGACCCATCTGCTCGGTTCGCCTCAACTGAGCCGAGGGCTCTAGCTGACTCGTTTGGGTGAGCTATTGGCTCGGCTCACTTCCCGGTTCGGGTCGATAGTGAATGAGCTGTGAGCCGGGCTGCTCGAGTCGTTGACAATTCTAAACCCTGGCCGAGCAAGTTTTATTGGCCTATAACTTTTAACAATGTTTGGCTCGTGCCCGAATACTCAACCTAAACCCTCAACCCAAATTCAGAAGCTCGTGAACAATGTCCTTGACTCCTAGACTACACGACTACTGAGGTTGGCAATCAACTAGTTTTTTAGTATTCAAATACAAACCGCCTATCTTTCATGTTTATACACAGTGTTGTTATAATTATTATTATTTTAATAATAATAATAATAATAATAATAATAATAATAGTAGTAGTAGTAGTAGTTGTGGTAGTAGTAGTATCATTGATAATAATTATACTGTTTATGTAAGGTACTTGAAGAGAGTACTCGAAACTACACACCGGATTTGACTAGATTAGACTCGAAACTCGATCCGAATTCGAGTCGAGTTGGAGAAAATTTTCCAGCCGAGTTCTCGGGTAAAGCTCAAAAATGTCTGCTTCTAGTCGAATCGAATTAAAAAAAAAAAACTCGCTCGAACTCGCTCGTGCCTATCCCTACGATTAACGCAGTATGGCATTTTAGTCAATGTTGCATTATATGAAAATGTTCATATACTATAGCTGTCAAGTAAAAATTTGTTCTTGCATTTACATAATAATAATAATAATAATAATAATAATAATAATAATAATAATAATAATAATAATAATAATAATAATAGCGGTAGTAATAGTAGCACGGAAAATTGAAGTAATAAGATTTTTTCACATATTCAAAGTTTCGAACCTAAAGTAACGCGTTAGTAACGCGTTACTTTCGAAGTAAAGTAACAGTTACTTTTTGGAGGCAAGTAACGCGTTAGTAACGCGTTACATTTTAAGAGAAAGTAAAGTAACTTGTAACGCGTTACATTTTTACAAGTAACTTACCCAACACTGTGTTGGAGATGGTCAGCTGAAAAGCTGACTGGAAAGCTGAATAAAATTTTGTTGTGAAATGACTTGATATTAGACCGAATTAAGTTTGTTTTATGTTCGTTTCAGTTACAATGTCAAACAACTTTCTTGCAACTAAGTCAATCAATTTTCCATTTTCTTGCAGATATTAAAAAAAATATAACTTTCATCTTTATTAAAGTAGATGTGAATAACACTGCTAATAACAGAACTGTATCCTAGTCATTTTTCTGAGAAGAACAAATAGAATAACATTTCAAATTAATGATAAACCTTGAAGCTATCGTTTCTGTGGTAGAGCGTTCACCTCTGGTGCACAGGGTCCTGGGTTTGATCCCAGCTCGCGCCAAGTGAGCTTTGTGGTGGACAAAGACCGTGTATCTGGGTTTTCTCGTGGTTGTCCCGTTTCCTCCTACTTCCTTCATTTCACCATTTCATTCATTTCTCTACACCGTATCCTTTAGCCTTGCCGGCATAAACGTGGGACGTAAAATTTAAATATTTCATTTCATTTTTTGAAGATATAATTATTATTCTTACAGCCTCTGTTACAATTACTAAACATAATCATTATTACGAATGTAGGACAAAATTCAAGAGGACAACATCCAAAGAAAATTCTGACAAAACAGATTAAAATCAATCACAGGCACAGCCTAATAAAAGGATAATTATTTTTTCTTCAACTGTCATGCATCTAAAATGTTATCTGTAATTCTTCACTTTATTGAAACAATATTTTTTTGAATACTGAAAAGCAAATAAAGGCGTAAAACTGTTATAGTAAGTATATATTTCACATTTTGATCTTTGCTTTAAAAAAAATCTTGATCAAATAAAACCCAAGCTGTTGGGTTTTCAGAATTAAATAAATACTTATACAACACTCAAAATAAAAGACTGCTATATGCTACCTCATAAGGATGAACATTTTTAAAAAAATCAAGTGTCAGTTACTTTTCTTTATTAAAAAGAATGATCTTAGAGTAATGTGCTTAACGTATTTGAAATGTATTAAATGTATAATAAATAGGAGTATCCAAAACTTTTCATGTGAGTGTTTGAAGGTAATTAAAGTCAGTCTGCTCTTTTATTATAATAATTTCACGTTTTATTGTGTTTTCAATATTTTGAAAGAAAGAAAAAAAAGTTATTTCAGTAAATCGAAAGAATGTGGATAACAGTTTAGAATATATGACAATTGAAGGAAAAAATCATCGTATAGAGTGTGCACTGATACATCAAATATATACTTCTATGATCCTGTCCCTTGGTTTTTTTCCGCCTCGTCAAAATTTTCCTTGGTTTTTGACAGCTTGGGTTTTGTGCCCGTCTTCGTTACTACAGCCATTATATACCTACACGAGTTCCGATCGTCATAAAAGCACGCTAGGAGTCAAACATTTCGGTGCTGCATTTCCCTTAAAAAAAAAAAAAAAAAAAAAAAAAAAAAAAAAAAAAAAAAAAAAAAAAAAAAAAACAGTCCTCCCGCATAAAATTCCCTGTCTCCCAAGATTAGGCAGAAGGAAATTCCCGTTCTGCCTAAAGATAAGATTATTGAAAATACTTTCTACAAAGTGCTGGAGGGCCTTTAGGCAAAACGGGAATGAATAGATATTTTCTGGAAAACTACGTATAATCTTTTACACTCACGCATATCATTTTCTTCTTCTCAAAGTCTATTGATTGATAATATTTCTCATATTTGTACATTTCCCCCTTAAATTTTAATATAATAATATTGTAGACTTTATTAACTATTCTCCTGCCAATTGTGATTTTCAATACTTTTTTTTAAAACTAGGTTTACATCTTCAATGTGGATATGAAAAAAGTTGGCGTGATATTTAAGTGTGGATATGATAAAATAGTATGATCAGCGAAAACATATATTTACAGTAAAGTCCGGATTGTCTGCGAGCGGATGATTTGCGGTACGGATTATCTGCAAGTGTCGCGAAACAAAATGTTTAACCCGCTACACAGTTTCTGTGGTTTATGTTTTTTTCTTTCTTTTAAAAGAATGACTCGTGGTTTCCACAGATCTCTTTTAAAGCTAACTTAACAGCATTTAAGAAGCTCTGCACAGATCGAAACAGACGGTTATACACAGGGTTCGGGCTATACTGGGTGTACTGAAACCTTCCGGCCAAGTTTTCTTAAATTCTGACAGGTCTCTGAAGATGTATACAGTCTGGAGTTCTTAGAGTACACCATTGACCATTAAAAGGAAAGGAAAGGATTTCTAGCCGTTCCTTTTGACTTGTTAGGTGCATCGCGCTCCTCGAAAGTACCTAGGTACAAATCCAAGTCCATCGTTCTGCCGCAGTAGAAGTTCGTGATGCACGAGACCCTTCCAATACCACCAAACACACAGTCTAACCTTCCTGAGTGACAGTGTGGGCTTTCCAATAGACTGTGAAGCTTCTTCTCCAGAGACGGATAGGACCACCGGGCTGCCGGGCGGCATCCGGTGCGCCCCCCTCCCCAAGCGCCCCCTAGGTGTAACCTATAAAAGAACATATCGAACAGAACGGAACAAGCTTTAAATCGTGAAAATCGATGCAGTGGAAACCAAGAAACATTTTGTTTCAAGTGAGGGGCGTTGAATTTTCTGTTTTCGGAAGGTTTAACCGGGTCCCCGAACCATCCATAGCCTAAATACAAATACTTCTGGCGTCTCTGTGTAAGAATAGTTTGTTATATATCATATTGCATTTGAAACTAAAATATCTGTCTTCTTATAATACTATTTGGCAATGTTAAACGTTTTCTTTTAATCCATTGGTTTTCCACGCATATATATATACGTGAAACGTCTGTAGATTTTTAACCATGATGGGGTAGGAGGGCAAAATTGGTGTGTATTCTGATTAGTTACACGTGTGGTGTTATGTGACAAAAATCTGTATCGATTCTGTTTGCTTGTTTTGCTGGATGACTATGCATTATTTATACATAAGTCTTACCTACGAATGGACATTCAGAAGATCATATGTCAACAAAAGCGTCTTACAGTTTGGACAAACAAGATGGTGGGCCATTTTTCGAACCCAGAAAAAGCTTTGTACACAGAATTGATCATAACAATGAAGGAGATTGCTTCTACAGAAAATATGAAACCAGAAGCTAGGCGCAAAGCGGAAGGATATATAGAAAGTCTTCTCAACTTCAAAAAAATTCTGACAGTGCAAGTATTCCTGAGAATATTTCAAGTGATGACACCTACTCTGTCAAACTATCTCTAAACACACGGTGCTAATGTATTGCAGTCATGTCGAATGGTGCAGACTACTCTGTTCCAGCAGAAACAGCAGAGAGCTGATTTTGAATCCGCTAAAAATGCGTTAAAATTTTTCAAAATGACCCATAACAGATTTGAAAAATTAGAACGTAATTTCTTTGTTTCTATTGATCTGCCGAAAACTCGTTTCGGAGATGGAAAATGATATCTTATGAATGTGAAGATGAAGCTGCTTCTGATCCAGTGACCAGGTATTGCATTGAACAGAACAGTGGACACGGTAATTTCGAGTATTTATTCCAGATTCAGGAAGCAGGGTACTTTATGGGATGATCTGTCATGTTTGGACCCTAACAACATCAATCAAGGAACAAAATTTCCCCCAAGTAACAGAACTTCCAGACTCAGCTTTTAATAAACTTACGCACCTTCTGAAAAAAATCAGTAAAGAGGTATCCAAGGATTCTATAAAAGAAGAACTCTTGGACTTTCCAAGGAACTGGGAATCCTTTAAAGTCAGTCTTGCTGACGAGTACAAACGAGAAGAAACGATTGATTATGCTGATAGCGCCAATGATTCGGAATCAGAAGAAAACACATTTCTTAAGAATGTGATTGCAAAATGTGTTGCAAAAATTGTCGAATGTACTACTTTTTAATTTTGCAGAATTACACTTTGTACAGTAATGCTCATCAAGGTTTGCTACTAACATATAAATTTCTGTTGACTCTGCCCGTAACCCACGTAACATGTAAAAGAAGTTTTCAAAACTAAAATACATTAAAAATAGGTTAAAAAATACCATGTCTCAGGAAATATGAAACATTTATGTTGATGTCTATTGAAAAGGACTTGTTAGAGAATATTTCGAATGAAAAGATGATAGATTTGTGGCATCAAAAAATAGTAAACTAAAACACCTAATTTTGTAATGTAGAATACATATTCCTTGAACTTTATGTTACATTTTGAACGATTTGAAACAATTTGCTGATAAAAGAACATAAGATTTTAATTGCTAGTAGTCAATACCATTGACTTACTGTAAAAAGAAAACTGCGCAACTTGATCTGTGACATTAAGATGTTGGTGGCCTTTGTGGAGAAAAGCGCCCGCTCCATCCTAAGGATTGCTATTTGCCCCTGTTCTTTTCGCTGTGACCATGAGCTTTTTTCGTCCATTCTTGTTATAGATTATCCACTTTTTATCGCGTCATTAATCACTTTAGAAATGAATCGAGTTCGTTACTTTTCAGTAGAGATTCACAGATAGAAATTCGATCGAGTAAATGTTTTTTGAGTCAGATTATGTGGTACCCAAACATCGATTTTTTTTTTTTTTTTTTTTTTTTTTTTTTTTTTTGTAGCCAGCTTTCTCCAAATGGTTTAAGTGTGTTTGGTAATGAATGTTTAGGTCACTGGCGATGTCATGACTGCTTTGATACAAATCTTGCTCGACTTGTCATATCATCCACCTTTATTGTGATTGTTTGTCACTGCGAGGAGCATCTCGAACAACGAAGTTTCCACCACGAAAACGACTGAACCATTGTTTGTCTGTTGCTTTTGGTAACGTATCTTGACTATGAGGAGCACAAATTTCTTCAGAGTCTGTACATCATTCGCGCCTTTATCGAAACAAAATTTAACGCAGTTTTGCGGAAAGTTCATGGCACAATACCTTATCTGATTGTAGGAATCCCAACACTTTTCGCATATCTACTAGCTTCAACTATCAGCTTTCAAATGATGATAAACCTGACTCTCTGGGACTAACATACCTTAAGATTTAATACTCTAACTCCATCTTGTGCACAAATCAATACTTTTTAGACTACTTGATATTTGGAAGTTTTTGCAGGAGTTAAGAGGAGGAAAGATTACTGACAAATGTATTTTCAATATTCACGTAAAATAATAATAATAATAATAATAATAATAATAATAATAATAATAATAATAATAATAATAAACTATGGGCAAACTTTCTTTCATTGTCAACACTGTAAAAGGAGAATTTGTACTGGAAAATTGTGCAATTAGCGCTGTACCTTGAAACTTCAATCCAAACAGCAGGACTATCGTGGATTTAGACCTACGAACGAAACATTTTAGCTCCAAAAGACGTATGTAGTTCAGTGATTTTTCGGAACTAGAGATTTTCGTGATTTGTGTTCTTTACAATTATATAAAAGAAACAGGGCGTTTTTCAATACATTTTGCACCAACATGTCTATGCATACAAGCATGGAAACAGATTAAAGAAGGTAAAGCCACGCTTTAGTCATCCTACAGAAGATACATGAAACATATAGACCCCTATTGTACTACTCATTATTCAAGTTTACTAAAGCATGCATAAAACTCTATTAGAAGCATTATGTGTGTAACAAGCATTTCATGATGCTTGATGACAAACTGAAATATTTTATGTGTGTTTTCAAAATGGGATAGTGTACGTACACGAAAGTTGAATAAAAACTGTACAAATCACATCCATAGGTTTTGCACAATTTACGTCAGTATTAATTACTCGCAAACCACCAAGGAGAGTAAGTATCAAAATAATAATACTAACTAAGCAAAAACAGAAAAGATGAAAACATTCTGTTTTGAAAATGAAAGAAAATAAAGTTTATTATTTTACTATGTTAAATTTTGTAGGTATTCTCTGCGAAGTGATGTTACTACTTCCATACCTTTCAGGTAAAACATATTAATGAAATACCCTCAGTTCTTCGTCTTCTCATATCTATTTCATGTATTCGCGATATTCGAAAATGGTTTGTGAAAGATAATTTTTTGTCTGTTTTATATGTATTTTAATACGATTATTATTACAGTTTTCGCTCTCTTGATTGCAAGTAAATATTTAATTTTTATACACTATTAGCAGGCCTCATCCTTAATGATTAGGTTGCAAATATTATTATTATTATTATTATTATTATTATTATTATTATTATTATTATTATTATTATTATTATTATTATTATTATTGATTTAACGGAAACTTCAGTAACAAGCATTTGTACTCATCACATCAAAAGTAGTAGCCAAAAACTTCACATAAATCAGACTTGAAACCTAAGCAGAAAATTATACAAATAAAAGTGATATATACAGGATGTTTCAAAACAACACCGACAACATTTGTGAGGTGATTTTTGACACCAAAATAAGAGAAAAGTACCTAGGTGCAGACCAACTTGGTTGCACATATGCTCCCTTTCAGAGTTATAGGCTGCCGAAAACATTAAAAAAAATAAATAACTTTAAAGGTCCATAGCTAGAAGATTTTCAACTGCAGAAAGCGTCGATAAGGAACATATTAACAATATTTATAATTTCGTTTATTTTTTTTTAAATTAAAGTAAGCCGTAACAGTTTCAATAACTTAACGTTATCTTAATTAGACATTAACTAGCAGAAATATCTTCATAACATTAAATTAATATTTTTGCATAATTTTAATTGTTTCAAATTTCAATTTTAAAATTTTAGTACGTAACAATTAGGAATTGTTATAATTTACTGTTTGTTGTTTTCTAACAATCATTTTTTTAAATATTGAATATGTGACAATAAGTAAATAAATAAAAATAACAATATAATATTACTACATTGCATTTTGCATATTTAACTATCTTTTCATGCCAGATTAATCATGGAAGTAATCACCAAAATATAACTAAATTAACATACATATTTAACATTTTGTTATCCTACATCAATAATAGAAATAATATGATAACTGAAACTTATTAACCGAAATGACATAATTACACTGTATTCATATAAATTACAATTTAAATATATAATTATAAGGTCAAAGAAAAACTATTGTCCAGGGATTAATATATATAAAGCAATTCTTCTCAGAGTATAAACACCTCATCCAGTTTCTTTCCAGGAGGTAAAGTGCCAAGGACCGACGATACGTTACCACGTTGGATAGAAACAGATATGCGCTGTATTAGATAAGATGTGGAGCGTACTTCGCCAGAAACACAAAAAATTCGTCTTCCTCCTCCCTAATGAATTCAAGACTTCTTACGCCCCAAGCACCATTGGTTTCAATAGCGATTGGAGTGAAAACAAAACTTTCGAGAAGGTTGGTGTATTTTCTTTGCTTTTCAGCTTCTCTGCGATTAGCAACAGCTCCAGCGTTCATTACTGTCAGAGAGAAACTTGAATGAGCGTATGTATCAGCGCTTGTAAAGTCCCACAATAAACATTTACATCTCATCCATGGAACCAGTGTCATCCCACCCAGTCGCTTTTCATCAGAACGACAGGAACCAGAAGGTTCCCGTATTGAAGGAATTCCAGCTGTGTTAAGGGCTCGTAGTATTGCATCATTAACGGAGGAATGTCGGGCGAATCTACCAGCGCTCTTCATACATGAAATGCCGTGCAGGCCACGTTGGTTAACCTCATCTCCACAAGCTGGACAGCGATGATGCTCACAAACAGCTAAACCTAAACGTAAGGCAACAGCAATTCGAAAGCTTTCATTTGACAAATGAAGGCCTAAAGGCGGAGAAGGTATCGCCATCAACCATGCACCCGCTTCGGGAGATGAGGCAAGGAGCCTGGCTTTATCTTCCGGAACCACAACAGATTGTAACAGATGATTATGTAATTGAGATGCAATTGGTGTATACCAAGATGACTGATAACACTTTTTACTAATTTCTGGGAGGTTTGTATCTGCTAAGCTTGCCCACTTATTAGAGCATTCCTGAACTGAACCATCTGGGTCCAAACAATAACCCTGTGGAAGGAGAGTTTCGATTAAACGCAGAGATCCATGGTATGACACTAAGAATGTAGGAATCGCCATATCCACAGCTCGTCGAGTACCAAGACCGTCCAAACCAACAGGTAAACATGCTTGCATCCAAGAGTCGTCATTTAAGGAGCAGTTCAGAATTGATTCAAGGCCAGTTTTCAGGACAGTGCCATATTTTTCCAGCAAAGAACTCTCATGCCAAGATGGAAAGCATCGTAAAAAATAGGTTAAACGAGGGATTGATAAAGATGCCCGTAAAAGAAAAAAGGCTGAATGGACTGAAATTGAGGAAAGTCGAGACAAGAATAATTCTAAGTTAGATATTTTATTCAATAGCACGTTCGTGAGTGCTTCCGACGTGAAAGCAGCGCGTAGAGGACAAGCATTCTGAATTGTTAAAGGATGCATGCCTGGTGCAGCCTCATTAAATCTTCTAAAGATTTCATCGAATGTCGTTTCATCTGTTCCAAGACAACAGATTAGAAAAGTTATGATGCAAGCCAAGAAGTGATGCCTTCTTATTTATTTCTATTAAGGATAAAAGAACCACCTCGGGCTCACCACCAATTGTTCCATCGTCTAAGTACCAAATGTTTAATTCGGTATTCAGTGATTTAACTAAAGAGTGTATTGTTATAGCGAAAAGTGCTGGGACCAGAGGATCACCTTGTTGTACACCTCTCTGAGAAGAAATAGTGTTTCCGTCGAAAAACAGGTCACTTGGTTGAGCATAACATTGATAAACATACGGAAATTGAAGGAAAATCATTCATCACTGCGGAAGCATAGTATCCTGGCGAAGCTCATTAAATGCGTTACGAAAATCCAACTTTACAACCGCCTTAGTAGTACTGTGAGTAGAAGAAAAATAAATTCGGGTTGCATGAACAGCTGCCTCGGCCCCATTAGGAACACAAACACCAAGCTGATGGGGGGATAAAAAGTTCTTAACTGGCTCACATTATTTTTGACGGTATTATTCAAACATTTGACGGTATTATTGTGCGCCAAACATTCCCAACTGCTATGGGCCGAATACCACCATCCTTTTTTCCCAGAGCTGTAAGTTTGGCACCGAAAAACAGCCGGCGAACTTCCATAGGTACTTTTCCAGAAATGATTAAATTAAGTAGGTCACAAAAGAATTTTAGGAGTTTTTCCTTCGATTCCAGTATTTGACAAGAAAGAAGGTCTATGAATTGAAGGACGAAGCCCATCTAGACCTCCCGCGCTGCCTGACAGAAAGAAGTTAATTGCTTTTTGAACCTCCATAGTCGAAATTCCTTGAAAAGTGTGTTGATCATTAGGAAGATCCGGCGCAATGAAATTGCCAGGGTGGACAGGATGTTTCTCCAATATGGTCTCCAATACAGAGGTATCCGAAGCCGCAACCATATCATCAGAAATTAAAAGACGTATTGCTCCACGTATGTCCCCATCGGCAAGTTTGTTCTCTACAACCTTCATATTAGAAGATTTGTGGTTTAATCGAGATGTGTTCATCTTTGTTGAAGGCCAGGTTAAAGCGTCATGGCCAATATTGCACCAGAGGCGAACTCGCTGCTTCACCCAAGAAGTCAGATTCTTAACTTTATCTGATTGTTTGGGAGCACTTAAGGCAACAAATGGAAATAGGCATAGGTTGATCCAGTCTTTTGTATCATTTGAAGTTGTTATACAATTTAATATCTCTACGAGTGCATCAGCCACTGTTGATCGAGCACCTCTTGGAACACGTCTTAAAATATGTGTCGAGCACCTTAGTGACAGTAATATCTTGCCCAGGTTAGATATCGTCAATACTTTTGTGTTGTTACTGCTATTAGTATCGATGATATTTGCAGCTTTACTCTGAAGGCAGGCATTAAAGGTGATATCAGAGCAAACATCATCATCACACCAACCCGATGTTTCTTATCAATATGTATAGCTAAGCCTCTAGCACTTATATAATATGTTTTCCACAATGAGGACAGGGCAATCTATTAGCACTTCTAGAAGCACCAGGAAAACAGTTACCATTGCTAACACTTGGCACTGAATCACTATTTGTAAAAGCTGGCATCTTTTCAGCTTGTGAAGCACATCCGTCACTTGAAGATTCCATTAGTTTAGCTTATTACGTAAATTTGTTTTAATTATATATATTTTAATTAAATAGGCCATTTTATAAATTAAATATAGGTATTGTTGTTTTAATTTCACAAAATATTTGAAAATTTCGTTTAATAGTATTGTTTCATATTCTTAAGTCAATGAGAATCGTGAACACAAAAAAGAAACAGAGCTATGAGTTCCCATTACGTCTTTATGAAACGTCACTTATGAAGAACGAAAGTGGGTTCCGAAGCTCAAGAATGTTGTTTATCTGAGACGTTCAATTCCCAGAAGGCGTGAACATACATGAGATGAAATATTTAAGTTTTACGTCCCACGGAAATGAAATCCTCAAATTTCGCGTCCCACGTTTATGCCGGCAAGGCTAAAGGAGACGGTGAGCCACCGCGGCCCCCATATGAAATTACAGTTCTGTATATCGAAAGTTTTAGGACTCAAGCTTTAAACTACGGAGTTGAACAATGAACTATAGAGTGAATATGTTTTGCACAAGAATAATAAACAAAGGGATTGGAAATTGTGGTTAGTATATAACTAACTCTATGGCTTATGGAACCCGGAGGTTCAATGCTGCGTTCATAAAAGCTCTCCATTGACTTCTATCCTTAGCCAACTAGATCCAGTTTCCACTTTGTATTTCTATTTCTGCAAGTTCCATCTTAATATTGTCCTCCTATCTGCGCCTAGGTTTTCCTGATGCTCGTTTTCTGATTGGTCTTCCAGTCAAGACTTTGAAAGCGTTTCTACTTTCTTCCATCCTGGCTACATGACCTGCCCACCTAAGCTTCCTACACTTGATGACCCTAACAATGTTTGGTAAACCGTATAAATTAATGGGTTCGTCGTTATGAAGTTTCCGCCATTCCCCATTCCCGTTCTTCTTGGGTCCGAATATTCGTCTCAGGATCTTGGTCTCAAATACTTTCAGTCTATGTTCTTCTCTCAGAGTAAGCGACCATGTTTCGCAACCATACCGAACAACGGGCATGATTATCGTTTTATATGTTTTAAGCTTCAAATTCCTCGACAGAATTCGCGACGAGAAGGGATTTTGAACTGAATAATAACACGAATTTGCTGCTTTTAGTCGACATTTAATTTCTTCGTGAATATGATTTTCCTCTGTTAATATTGATCCTAGATATTTGAAAGTATCCACTTTATCAAAAGTATTATTTAATATTTTAACGCATCCATAATTATTGGTATGTAACTATAAATCCTAAACTTCTCTATTTTTTGCAATCACAGAACCGTCTACTCCTAGGGATGCGCACGAGACGAGTCGAGACAGGATTTTCCTGACAAAATTCGAGTCGAGACATGGCTCTTCCAATAGAGAAATAGACATTTTTCGAGTCGAGACATCACTTTTACAGCACATTTTCGAGACGAGACAGCCACAAATCTTGTCTCGTGCGCATCCCTATACTACTCCTTTACCATAAACACTATTTCGTTTAAACAAAACCGTTTAAATTTTTACTTTAGTCCGAACCAATGTAACTTTAACATTACTCTTTTTATTTAAATATTATATATTATAACACGTAAAATTTTCTTTAGCAATTCTGAAATGCTCGCGTTTCATTCGCTAAAGAATTATTTTCATTTCAGAGGCTTTCTCTCTCAGTTCCATCTTCCGCTTTCATTCGCCAAGAAAGGTTCATCGTAACCTGCAGCCGTAGTTCATCTCCACATTCCACAGTTGAACGGACACCTATCTTGAATACAGAGCGCTCTGATGAAAGAGAGAAAGAATGGATGGATATTGAAAGAAGAGGAAAGGAATGCGAGTCCCTTTCTCGCGCTCTCTTACACTCTGTTTCTAAGGAACAAAATCCTTCACAAAGGCATTTTCTCTTCTTTTTACTCTTTTCAAGATATTTAAGTATTACATCTTACTTCTTCCATCTTTTCTTTTTTCTTTCCATCCTTACATAATTATCTACGATTCTGTTATATACGCGTTACGTTTTCAAGTTCTCACAGTTAGGAAATTGGAGCTATATTCTCATACTTGGCAAGTCTCAAGTCTGTTCAGCTACATTCACAGAATACTGCCTAGTGCTCCCCACAAGACGAAAAGTATATTTATAAATTCAAGAAATTTGACGAATCTCATCCAAATCTAAGAGTTCAAACATTGTTCTAGTGTTACATGACTCATAGCATAACACCGACAAGTTGATAAAGGGATTGCAAATACTCATAACACCAGAAGTTGATAAAATGATTGCAAATACTCATAACTAACACTGAAGTGATTGTAAATATTCATTGCATATCATTATAAGATGACAAAGTAATTGTAAATACTCATAACATTATAAGTTGATAAAGTGATTGTAAATACTCATAACACAATAAGTTGATAAAGTGATTGTACATATTTATTGCATAACACTAAGTTGATAAAGTATTTGTAAATACTCATAACATAACACAATAAGTTGAAAAAGTGCTTGTAAATATTCATTGCATACCTATAAGTGATTGGTAACACTATAAGTTGATAAAGTGATTGCAAATACTCATAGCATAGCACTATAAGTTGATAAAATGATTGTAAATACAATAAGAGAGTATTTACAAACGTTTAAAGTTACGCAAGTCGTTACACAACGTACTCCAATTATAATATAGATCTTGCATTTTATATAACCTTACTTTATTTTCTAGATATAATAATTTAATATTATCTGAATACATAATATTTAATTTCCCTTGAATATTTAATTTCTTCTTGTAAGGCAGATAGGGGTAATTAGGGACGAGGAGAAAGTAGAAATATGGAAAATAAATCCTTTACTAATACGCTAAACTGTAAAAGAAAATCTGAAAGTCATGTACGTTTGACCTTTGAATGTATAGTTAAATAAGAATAAAACCAGCCAAAATTGGAAAAGCCTGGAAATTTACGAAAACACATAACATAAGACCCACTGCACTAAACTTTCTAGCTCTAATTCCTCAAACTAAATTATGCTGTGCTAAAGTTATTATAGAAACAATTTCTTCTACAATACGAACAAAATTATAAGGTGTTTTCGGAGAATTTCGCCGAAAGAAAACTCACCACCAAAAGCAAACTACCTTTTGTAGATTTTCCATAAAAAAAGTGACTTATTTATAAAATATTTGGACATAACTGCTGTATCGCCGGACCAATTTGAAAATTTTAAAAAAAGTACAAAAATGTACTGCATTCGGTTATATTTGGTTCGATTACATTACGTTACGTTAGATTACGTTATTAGGCGTGTAGTTTTACTATACGGATCTATAATATAAGTAGTAATAGTAGTAGGAGGAACGGGTTAGAAGCCCCACAGGGATTAGTTAGGTTCTGTTCTCGACATGAAATGGGCAAATTAAAGACTTCCCTAAATTTCTCTTGTCCCTTTTACAATCTATGGATCCGTATAGTAAAACAAGTGTACCACTCCGCGAAATAATCCATCCACCTCCACATACAGTGCCGCTTATAACACCAAAAATAACCAACAAATACAACCATTTTCTTAAATTTTATTATTCCCCTTACCTGACTTTCACTCATTCTTCCTCACAAACTTAAATAAATTCTCTAATTGACCCGGTAAATTTCCTAAAATTGGTCCGGCGATATAGCTGTTAACCTAATATTTATATACATAAAATAAATCGCAGAAGTTGTACTTCACAAAAAAAAAAAAAAAAAAAACACCTTAAGAGTTACTACTCTTTGTGAACATTTTTGGAAGTTATTTATGCAATATTATAGGAATATTAATGAAATATTTCTTTATAAAACATGAACAAAATCACCTGAGTCGTTTTCGAGAACTCACCCAAAAAGTAAATCATCTCTTGTAAATTTATTCGTAAGGAATAATTTAAGCAACATTATAGAGTTATTATTGAAATATTTATTTATAAAATATAAACAAAATCGCCTGAGCTGTTTTTCAGAAAACCGTCCGGGAATAAAAATTCACTCCTAGAATAAACTACCCCTTCTATATTTTTCATGACAAATGACTTATGTCATATTGTCAGGTTATTAAGTAAATATTTATTTATGAAATATGAAAAAATCGCCTGTCATTTTTGAGAAAATCGTCCGAAAAATACTCATTCCCAAGAACAAGCTACCCTTCGTATATGGTATATCTTTAAGGATAAATGAGTTAAAACATATTATCAGATTATTAATGAAATACTTAAGTTTGAAATATGAACACAATTGCTTGAATAGTTTTTGAGGAAATCGTTCGGGAAAAACTCGTCCCCAAGAATAAACTATCCCTCCTATATTCTTTTCAGGTCACATGAGTTATGCCATATTGTCAGGTTAGTAATGAAATATTTATTTATGAAATGTGAACAATATCAACTGAGTCGGTTTTGAGAAAATCGTTCGAAATATATATATATATATATATATATATATATATATATATATATATATATATATATATATATATATATATATATATATATAAAACATCCTCAGGGATAAATAACCCCTTCTCAACTTTCCAGAGAATGGCTGTACCACCGTATGGAGTAATTATTAAAAATCGATTTATGAAATATAAACAGAATCGTTAGAGTAGTTTTTGAGAAAATCGCAAATTTTGATTTTTGCCCTTTAGTAAACTACCCGATTTTTAGGGATAGGATTAAAATTCAAAAGTCACGCTAAAGAACTTAAGTTTTAAATTTGGTTATGATACATTGAATGCTATAGCCTTTAGGCTTACATGCATCAGGACATACGGACAAAAAGATGGACAGATGAAAAATTATTTTTTCGGTATGTATGAGGTACGAAACATGTAAATCCGTTGAAACCTCGAATTATTTCTTTTCACGATCACCGTATTTTCTTCTTTCCTTTCGTCGCTTCAAAATTTAAAAAAAAAAAAAAAAAAGTGGTGAAGAAATTTTTAATGCCGTTATTTGAAGATTGATGTACCAAAAGATATAAAGAACAGAATGTAACTAGTGATGAGCGCAAGAGTCTTGGTCTTGCAGTTTGTGCAAGAGTCTTGCATGCAAGACCAAGACCAAGGCTCTTGCATAAGAGTCTTGCAGAAATACCGGTGCTACTTGAATTGTTTTATAGAATGTAAAAAAAAAAGGAGGAAATCATTACATCCTTCACTTGAATTCCTTGGCTTCAGTAAAAGTGCCGCTGAAGTGAATGTGTTCCCAGTAGTTTATGCAATCCGTGTAAGTCGATCTGCCCTTGTGGCATATAGCTATAGTATGTCGTTTTCTGAATAGATTGTTCGCGTTTTCTGTAGTTATTACTAATTTTCAAGCCACACAGTTGTCATTCTAATTAAAGCTTGTTACACACAAAGAAATGGTGCATGGTACTGGATTACGATGCATTCCTGCGTTTTTAAAAAAAATGAGGATTACTTATCGGGAAATCAGACACTATTCTACAGATGCGTGTTATCTAGAGCAGTGGTTCTCAACCTAATTTCTATCACGACCTCCATTTTATCATAATTTCTGGTTTGTAATAAGCTTGTGTGGAATTTTTAATATACTTATTGCAGAGAACTCACGATATGCATCTATTTTTATAATAGTACAACCCATTTCTTGTATATGGTGGATAAAGAAACTTCCCTAAAAGCGAATGGATTAAAACCAAATTTGGTCAGTTCATTCATATTACAAATATCAAATTCTATCCGTCACACTGTTTCAAAATAGAGATCGTTTGAATTTTTAAAACTTCATAACTCCCTTAATTTTGGGTCATATGATAAAACTAAATGAGGAGTTTGGACATCCACAGTCAAAATCTACAATTTTACAGTTTTTCTCTGATGCAAGACTTATTTAAACTGGCGATTATTCTTTTGACATGGAAGGATAGACCAGTTTAATCTACAAACATCTGGAAGGACTTTAAGAGCAGATGGTAGAATATATTTCCTGCGATAAAAATGCTGGTTCAAGATGGATATTAAACCCCTTCATTGAAGAGGTCATCAATGCAGCTAATCTATGTCTACAACTTCTTGACTAGCTAATAGAATTATCGTACGACAAGTTCTTGCACTGTAACGAAGACTTGGACAAGTTGTGGCTCAAGAGAAGAGAAGAATATGCTGGTCTGGTTTCTGCTGCTTTAAAAGTAATAATTCCATTTGCTACTTCTACCTATACGAAAGTGGTTTTTCTTACATGGTAAGCATTCAAACAAAGACAACAAATCGCTTATCAGTAGAAAATGGCTTGCAAATGTGCGTCACGAAGATTGAACTGGACATTGTCATACTAGTGAAATCACACCATGCGCAGGTATCTCATTAGATTTGAATTTTAATTGTATTTCAATATGCAGGTTTTCGTTGCATTTGTATTTTTCTAGTATTTTAATATGCGGTTCTCATTAGTTTCATATCGTACCTCTTTCATTTAAATTGATTTTTAAACAACTCTGCACCCATTGAAAATGTTTAGTAAACCTATTTTTTGTTGTTTGTAACAGTATATATAAAAATAAAAATATGCCTATCAGAACAAAAAAAATATTTAAAAATATTTTCCGGTATTAGATTATAATTGCAGTATATTTATCTCTTCCGCTTATCCTCGCGGCCCCCAAGAAGCCCTCTCGCGACCCCTTAGGGGTCGCGACCTCCAGGTTGAGAAACCCTGATCTAGAGTAAACTTAAATCTCTAACCTTCGAGCTGGTAAAGTTTGTCGGCTCGTCCTGAGATAAATATAGCAAAAGAGAGATATGTTTTTCATCTTTCAGTTGCTTTGCCTCAGGTTGTCTGTTGACAAAACGCCACAAACGTCCAGTAAGAAATTTGCAAAATAAAAAACGCAAGTGGCGAGCAAAAAGTAAATTTCATGCGTACTTCGAAGTTGTTTCGTGAAGTGGGGACCCTATGGGTCATGCAAACTATGCAAAAAGTCGAAAAATAAAGTGGCAATAAAAATTAGAAGCACTTTAGGACTAAAAAAAATATATTTTATCAGTGCATAAGAACGAAGGACAGGAACTATTTTCATTAAAGAGCACCAAACTCGAAATATTGCAGACTTCTTTAAACCTGGTTTGATTATAATCAATATTATTTTAATTTTTTTCTCTTTTTGGCCAATATTGCTAAACATATCATCATCATAACTATTCTGCCATTATTGTCAGCTCACTTGCTGCAACTGAAAATCTTCGATGTCGGTATTCCTCAGCTAGTTTCTTCGTCTTGACGTAGCAATTTTCTCTTTTAATAAATTCCTTCAACTACAGTCTCCTTAGCCTCTCCCTTTCTTTCCTTCCACCATACCCTCTAGCACGTCCCTCATTATACAGTTCCTCCTCAGCCAACCAATATTCCAACCAGTTCCTCTTCCTCCTCTTAATTACATCTTAAATTCTTCTGTTCTCCCCTACTGCTACTATTTCTAACATCTTCTTGTTCCATGTCCACGTTACGAAAACCTCCAATTTTTCTTCGCTTTTGCGTAAGGTCCATCTTTCCCACAGAGTACATATTGTAATCAATAAAACAAAATCTCAATATTTATTTTCTAATTGGAAGTTTGTTCAGTATACATATTAGATAACCGAGGTTGAAAACAAAACAAATCTGTCGCTTTTAGTGTGTAAAAATAATTTTGTAATTCATGGTATTTCAGTAACGTGTGCCGTCTTGATTTTCATTCATGCGTCTCAGGGGTAGCCTCCCAGTTTGGGAAACAGTGGAGCATTGGATCTGTTAAAAAATATTAAAAAATATTACGAAACGTTGTGATTTATTTTGTAAGCAGTGAAGCGTGAGCACCCATTGAAAAAAAAAAAAAAATAAACGTAATCGCCTATGTTGTACACTATCATCATGCTTACACGAAGGTGAACTACATTACATTTAGATACGTACATTGTATATCCGTTAGTAATAGCACATTGTAGAATTTCTTGCCCCGTATATCCAGAATAAAATTTACCTATGAAAACCATAAGATTCCTTAAAAGCAAGACCAAGACCAAAATCACGACTGGGTGTAGGCCTACAAGACCAAGACAAAGGCCAAGACTAAAGATTCTAGTGCAAGACCAAGACCACCCGGGTAGAAATTTCTCATTTTGAATTGAGATTTTTTTTTAATGGGATACAAAGATCATACTGAAGGGGTAAAGAGGAATGTTACTGAAGTAAACAGGAACGTGCGGTAGAGGGTGACTAGGAAAGTTTTGAGATACAGCCAAACGGGACACTGCAGGAATAAAACTTCGCTTACAGGAACGTGGGGTAGAGGGTGACTATGAAAGTATGGAGATACAGCTAAACAGGACACTGCAGTAATAAAACTTCGCTTGCACGAGAAGCACCCCTCCTTTATAAGTGAACTTGCCCAGTCTCGTGACGATCATGCCGTATGACGTGGTGACCGGAGTTGCCACCATTCCCACCGCAGCCATGTAATTGGAAAGAAGGAATTTGCGAGCCATGACTCAGTACGACCTTAAATTTGGCTTAAATGAGTCAAGAGACGTTAGAAAGGTTGGCACGAGTCTTTGGAGAGAGTGTATCATCGCGTGCAACAGTGTTTCGCTGGTTTCCAGAATTTCAACGGACCCGGACCTCATTAAAAGACGAGGGGCGCAGCGGAAGGATCAGCAGTGACAAAGGAAAACATTGATGCCAAAGAGCAGATGATTACGGATGATCAACGAGTGACATATGGTGACACCTAGTGTGCCCTACAGTTGCGTGTGAAAAAACGTTTCATCTCCGTTGGTGCCATACAACCTGACTCAACATCAAAAATTTAAAAAAAATGGTGGAATGGTATCAAGACATGCTTCAGAAATTTCAAAGTAGGAACTCTAGGAGGGTTTCAAACCCTGTGACGGATGATGAAAACTGGATTTACCTGGTTGACTCTGAGACAAAGCCCCAGTTGAAGCAGAAACTTCGTGGATATTGGTTTCTCATCCCTGAAGATGCTGTGAAAGACTGCAAAGGACAGTTAGGTGCAGTGTATAGTGCTTGAAACCTAGCGGCACCAGTGCTTTCACGATTGGTTCAGGAGGATGAGACGTTGTGAGGAATGTCGAGAAGCATACTTCGAAAAGTTATAATTGTTCAAATAAAGATATGTGTACCCAAAGGTGTATGTCTCGAAACTTTTTCTAGTGACCCTCCTAAAATTGAACAGCAACATGTAACATTATAAATAAACAAAAGGGAAAAGAGAATTTAACTGTCTATATATTTCATACATGAGTTACTCCTAGTGATGTTTAGAATACTATAACTTTTTGTTCCTCTACTGGAGATACTGTATGATTGTCAAGAATTTTCAATGATAGAGGTAATATATATTGCTTGCGTTCTAAAGAACCTATCAAAAGAATGTATATCTTGAAATATCTGGAAAAACTGGTTCAAAGAATTTTCCTTTCCTGTAAGGGCAAATAAAGACTGTGTGAAAATTAATCGTTTCCTCCAGAAGCCTATGCAAATCCATGGAATTGCTCAATTCACAACAACACCTCCTCGGCTTCAAATAGAAAAATGCTTTAATTTCTTTTAAAAAGAAAACAATAATAATTTATCTTTTTTAATTCTTAAGTACAAAGCATATTTGTATGTGTAACTTTACACTACTTGAATTGTTTCTTTCTTATACAGACTTATTTGTTTTATAATTTGCATTTAGAGAGGAAGAAACTTTTCTTATTTCTTTCATTTCTAATATCCAAATAATGTAAGCAAGATATCTAAACACTTCGGGCCTTATGCAGAGACGTCCTGACGTGTGATTAGTGCCATACTAAAGAGTTTGACTAACATATATTTGCTGCAGTAGTCAAGCCTTTAGAATGACGCTAGTCTTACATCAAAACGACTCTGCATAAGGCGGTATAAGACTTAAGACTTGCAATATAACTGAAGATTTTTATATTTAAATTAATTTTATTAACTGGCTTTAGTAATTTCCAAATAAACTAAAATATGTAAACCATGTATCTTTGGTTTCCTGGGTTTGCTACATTTTCCCAATGACGAACGGTTAGTTTCCCTCCATAAAATTTGAGCCAGTTGTTCGATGTTTATGAAACAAAAACTGTTGAAAAGAGAACAACACGTTCTTTGTTTCTCTCTATCTTCACATAAAAAATAATTTGAAGCCAGAATAGAGTGGCCATTCCTAGTTTCACGATGACAGGGGGTAAATGGGAATTTACGCCGTTTTGATTTTTTTTTTTTTTTTTTTTTTTTTTTTTTGTAAAAAGACTACCCTGCTTATCCCTACTTCCACTAAATAGATTAGATCAGAATTAATGATGGTCTAAGGTTAAACACTCTCTTTTATGCCATTACGTGATTTAATAGTTTAGTTTAACTACATGGAGTTTCATTCAATTAGTCCCTTTTATTCGTTTTATTACTGTGACCAAACTAAATATGATGAAGCGTTGTTAGTGATATTGTCGTGCTTACTAGAGTTCAAAGTTTTTTGACATCTGGCAACACTTGAAACCTTTACGTACTCCAAAATGGCGCCACTCTTAACGACGGAACAGAAATCGCGCGTTGTGCACTGGTATCTTGAAATGGAATTGTCCACTACTGCGCAGAGAATGTTCAAGAAGGAGTACAATTCTTCATTTGGTCCGGATGAAACTGCAATCAAAAGGTTTGTGAAGCAATTCAGCACTACGGGAAAACATGACAGTAAAGAAAAAAAGACGTAGCAAGCCTCGCGTTCGCATACCTGGAAACATCAAGGCCATTCGTCGCAGTGTTGTGGACTCTCCAACGAAGAAATCGTTGAGACATTGTCTGTGGAAAATAATATATCGTTGACCAACACCTGGCGTATTCTTTGGCAAGATCTGCAGATGTTCCGCTACAAAATTCATGTATTCCAGAGGATAATGAACGCTAACCGTGGTAAGAGTGAAACATTCGCACGTGAATTCGGTGGCCACATGGAAGAAACTCCTGATATGCTGGATAAACTGTGGATAATAGGTGAAGCGTACTTCCATCTCACGGGAGACGTAAGTAGAGATGTCCATTTCTGGGGACTGCAAAATCCACACGTGATCGAGAAGACCAGCCTTCACTCAGCCAAACTGTTAGTATGGTGTGCACTGTCAACCAACGGGTTGATTGGTCCCTTCTTCTTCAATGGACACGTCACTGCGAAAAATAACCAGGAAATATTGGCCACCTTTTTTCTTCTTGAAGACGGAAAAGTTTCCGGTTGCCTTCTAACTGGAAATCAGTTATTAATACTGTAGTTCTATCCTGTACACAACTTTTGTGTTCATTTGAATGTGAACATTCAATAAGGAGTCTCATTTCTTTCTCTTATCTATTTTTAATTATTTAACATTATCAATCCCTATGTAGTATCTAAATTTCCTATTACTGAGTGTAAAATTCGATCAAGACTACTTCTAAAAATCAATTTTTATTTTATTTATACATACTTTTGGGCATCACTGGCATGTATAGCCTTAAGCTTGTCACGTGTGAGGGATGACGTCCCTCAGGGGGAAGGAAGGAAGAGGCCTGGGATCTGTATGTTAGGTACTATCCCGGCATTTGCCTGGTGTGAATGAGGGAAACCCAGAAAGAAACTTACTCAGGATGGATGGCTCAAAAAAGCTGCTACACCTGGAGGTTTTAGCAATACCCAGTTTCTTCCATTCTATTTTTTCGTAAGTGTTTCAAGCTCTGGTAAAGGTTCATAAATGATACATCTGGTTCTTTTACAGTATCAGCCCAAAAATTTTGTTCTCTGTGATGTGCCTTTGTTTTACATTGGAACAGCCCAAAAATGTTAGATGTAGAGTATTTAAAGAAGTGGAGAAACGCCCTAGGTTCAAGTAGCATTTGGCTACAATATGAGTTACGCAATGGATATCTATGTGAAATTAAAGTATTCTGTTTTTTATTATATATATATATATATATATATATATATATATATATATATATATATATATATATATATATATATATATATATATATATATATATATATATATATATATATATATATATATATGAAGATTCAGTTTGTGAACTGCGTAGCTGAATCAGTGAGTGGAAAAGAGAATGTTCCACGATAGGAATTTCTGTATACTAAATATCTAATCTTATTACGTCTTTGGTATTTTCGTAAATGAAAGATCTTAACATACGTTACAAGCGTTTAATACAAATATTTCTGTATAAGCAACGGTTTGTCTGGTAAAAGCTGTTTTGCTTCCCGTTTTCCTAAAGTAAGGTATCGTGGAATATACTCCTTTTCCTACTTACCGATCAGTTTCTTGACGGCATTTCGAATTCAGTACTTACTGAAAGCTCAATATTGACACATTCAAAACAGCTACCATTTTAGACAGCATGTAAAATGTCAAAGGTAATATAATCATAATTAATTTTTTTAATGTTGATTTTAATTATGATCTGTTTGTGATATATAAAAATGTTTACTTTTATTACTTTATGCCTACGTAAAACACCAAGTAAAATAAATTATAATATGCCTGTTGTAATAATTTGTTTTCCTGCGGAAAATGAGTTTATAAATTATTTAAACGTGTAAATTGCTATGAAAATTTAAATTTATTTGGGAATTTGCTACGCAAAAAGCAAAAAAAAAAAAAAAAAAAAAAAAAGAGTGATTAATAGCATTATTAACGAGATGACACATGAAACTTTTTTTTCGAACATAGAAGCAATTCAAATAAAAATCCAGTTGAGAATGCTCCAAGAGCATTTCCAGAACGGACTTAGAAAGAGTTAGTTTTTCTTATTAACTTCTACAGGCTTTATACCAATTGGTCTTTGTACTTTATTATTATACTCATTAAACAATTCTTGTAATATTTTATCCATTTATAATTTCCTTGAATACTAAATTTTTTCTACATCTTTTGTTTAAGAGTTCTGTTAAAACATTCAACAATGTGATGTTTTGCGAAGACACATGCTCAAAATGAAGAGCTCAAAATTTAAAAATTCGCATATCATCTCTCTATGATTTACGGTTCACGAGATATTGCTCGTTAAATCTCGGGAAATCGGAACATTTTTGGCCAATATCTGGGGAACGATAGCCAGTTGGCCAGTGGGCACCGGTTACTTTTTGGTATCAAAATGTTCATCATCCTCTTAGGTACTGATCAACACCAATATGATCTCTCTATGACTTACGGTTCCAGAGATATGGCTCCTTAAAACCTCCCAAAATCAGAAATTTTTTTTGGCCAATATCTTGAGAACGGTAAGAGTGACGCGAAAAATTCCATCACTTTCTCAAATAGTTTTTGATGCTGTATCGAATGGAGGGTTCAAAATTGAAAAATTCGAAAAAAAAAAAAACAGAAAATTCAGTAACAAACTTTTTAAATTCGTTGGAAAAAACTCTTGATACATATACAAGTGTGTATATATATATATATACGTGCTGATGTATATTACAGCTATTGCATATATTTAAGAAATGAATAAATCAAAATTATAGCAAGTTGTTGAGATGTTTAGACGCAAGTCGAGAGCCCAGTCAAAGTTAGTCTTCCCTATTTTTTTTCTGTTTCTTTTTCTTTGTTACGTCAAAAGCAAGTTAACACGATGAATTTAGTGATAACAATACGATGAAAAACAAGCAAATAAAAAAAAAAGACAACGAGTCGCTTTTTGACAAACACGTATATACCTATATGTATAACGGAATGAAAACGTTAAATAGAAGTAACATTTTTTTTTTTTCAATCTTTATCTGCGAAGAAAAGCATACAAATATTTGTCTCTTCTCTTGCGTTCATGAGATGAGAGAGAGAAAATAAAAGTATAAGATGAGAAATATCTCCCGCTGTTCAGTCAACGAAAAGTATTAATATCAGACATGTTCATTTAAACCCATCCACCAGGAACTAAATATACACTCACTCGACTTATTGTCATCTTCCGTTAGCTAGAGGAGAAAACAGTAGACGAAGAAGTGGAGAAAGAATGTAATGATGATGAGGAAACAGAAATCAGAAAAATGGTTACAGATGAAAAAGAAAAGGAAGAAAAAATATGAGTGAAAATATCGCACGTCGCACACACCCTGAGGGGTAGAAATGGTACGAAAAGGGAAAATGTCATAGCGTCATATCCTTTTCTTGTCCCTTCTTTATATTATATATATATATATATATATATATATATACGTTGCGTCTGTATGATAATAGTCCCCAAGATCAGAATTTTTCCTAATAATTTATGCTTGAGGCAAACTTCCACCAGAGATCGTCCGTCCGACATTTCATAAAGGAAAGCTGAGAGTAGTAGGAGAGAATTTCTACAGTTCAACTTTTCATCATCTCCATCTATTTTTCAGTCTCCTTTTCCATCTTGACTATCTTTGGCTGGTGGACATAATATCTGCAGGGATCTTGCCTGCATAAAAATAACATCTAACCTCAATCATGGTCGTAAGATAAGATATAAAGAAAACGGAGCTGAGAGCTATGAAGAGGAAAAATGTTTGATGAGAAGATATTTTCTTTTTTGTGGAAATGATTATGACCACCACGACAGCCACAAGTAATTCAGCGAAGGATAGCAACAAATGTATACAAGTCTCTGAGGTGACCTTTTTCTTTCTTTTCCTATTGGAAGAAAGTGTTGCAAACGATGTACAAAATTTCGAAGATGGTTCTGTTTGTAATGAATGATGTCTGAAAGTTTAAATACAGTAGGAAGTCGATAATCTGAACGCGGTCCCTATAAGCCTTTTACATTTTGTCTTAGCGCTAGCGATAAACAAACAATAGGGTTGTCCTTCGGCGTTGTGTGAAGTCAGTATTTTTACAAAAGCTCATTCATATGTAATTGTTTTTCATGCATATTTTTATTTTCCCTTATGCTTATACAAGTTAAGTTTTAACTGTGAGTTTTAAAAACAGGGTATTTTAGTGTACGAGAAGGTTCTTCAGAAAAATCAGATATAAGTAGCCTTACGTACAGTATTGTAATTACTGTATGTACGGTATAACCACTGTATCGATAAAAGAGCATACCGTATAGTATGCATATATTTAAACCTAAATGGCATTTTCTTAGTCACTTTCGAAAATCCGAACAATTTGGCAATCCGAACTACCTGTGGTCCCAATTAGTATGGATTTTCGATTTCCTACTGTACTAACAAAATATATATGGTTGGGCATGGGGCTGTAAGAAGCATAGCTTCATGCTGGATGGATTAAAATACATCTTACCTATCAAAAGTCTGACTTTACTGGGTATTACTTAGTAGTTGGAGTTAGCTATTATCAAGATCCAAAGAGCTAATACAGATGAGCATGGACATGGAAATTGTTTCGAAGAAGATGGACCTAATGATAAATAAATAAAACACGCAATACCGGGAATATGCTGGAATAAAATGTATATATGCAAGAGGGGCCTTCCAACCGCTGAAAGTCGGTACTCAATCTATAAGAGAATATATGAGTAAAATATATGGGGTGCTGTTTACTGAGGTTTCAACATGTCATGCAGAAGTTAAAGCAACGATGCAAGCTGGAAGCAGAGCCTAATCTAGCCTCACTCAACTATTTAAATCACATAGTCTGTCGATGAAGTTCATGATCCTGCTATATAAAATACTGATCCAACCTGTGTTGTTATATGCGCATGAAGCTTGGAGTGTTTGCAACAAGGCATGAACAACCTTATTGTGTTCGAGAGAGAAGTATTAAGAAAGATCTTTGACAGGTAAAAAATTAGACTACTGAAAAATGTCGGATCCTGTATAACCGTGGGCTGGATAAGCTACACAACAGCCCGAATATAATAGGCCTAATGAGACCCTAATGTCTTGTGTGAGAGGATCATGTCGTCCGAATGAATGCAAATCGAAGGGTTTTGAAGATGCTAGATTTTGTACTGAATGGAAGAAGGCAGCTAGGTAGAGCAAGGAAGAAATGGAAGAATGGAGTCCGAAAGGATCTTCTACGAATCACCAAGCGGAAAAACTGGAGATAGAGAGCAACAGTCAGAACCCAGTAGAGGAAGAATCTAATAGCTGAGGGTTGTCCTCTGGATCTAATCGCGTGGTGATGATCATTAGTAATAGTGCTTGATCTTACTTCTTAAACCGATAATCATATTATATATTTGGTAGCGAAGATGAACTGTAGTATATTAGTAAACACACGTGCAACTAGACTGTTAGTAAACTAAATAAGTAGTGATTTCACGAAGATGCAAGAAACGTTAGTAGTCCCAAAACAAAGCATTGCTTTGATCTATTGATTTTATTTAACTTTCCAATGGTCCACAATTACGCATTTCCTGGAATTATTAATTATCTATAATGCTTAACATACTCTCAAATTTACAAAATAATGAGCCTCATATTGTATCTACAATAACTCCACTGGTTAACAATGAACACCGAACAACGATGTCAATAATCTTAAATACAGTTCCCCACACAGAGTTCTGCACGAAAGCTGTAATATTTCTCTACATCAACATAGTCTCCAACAGTGTCCATGACAGATATTAGCCCAATAGATTTGTAATGTGCGCTATTATGTTACAAACACCAAGCAAAGGACCATGCTATTTGTGAGAGTAGTGTGACGGAGCGAAAAGACAATTATATATATATCTACATATTTGTTTGTGGTGTAACAAAGTGTAAATATTTCTTCTTTCAGAACTTCTCACAATTATCTGGTGTGGTAAGATCATGACCTCTTGGTGGTTATGATGATAGGGTGGCTGATGCAGTACCGCGGCTCATCCAATAGCCTAGAAACTTTATATTCAGAGACGTGCGGACACTTAACAGTGTTCAGTACCTAACCCATCTGTCTTTCAGCCAAGTGGTTCCCAACTGATGTGTCGTACAGTTTCATGAGATGTGTCGTGAAATGCTAGATTTTAAAAATCATGAAGCATTTTATATCAATTTTGAACAGAGCGTAGTATTCAACGCATATAGTGGCAGCAGCAGTAATACTCAGTTCTACATAGAGTCACTACTTCATACAAAATCATAGTTTTACACTATTATATTTTATATTATTATTAGATTGAAATGGCCGTTCTTCCCACTGTGAGAATGGATTTATAAAAGATTTTTGAATAATTTTCCTTTAGGATACGCATTTATATACGCATAATTATAAAAATCCATTAGATACTCTACTTTTTTCATACATTTTGGTACACTATGTCTCTTAAAATACGCCCTTTAATCAAAGTGACATGACAAAAAAGTTTGAGTGGATACCAAGTATGTTTCAAAGTTATTTCAAATAGGTCACCCGTTTTCCCCACCCAAAAGTTGTGGATTCGAGACTAATATAAGGTATTTTGGAATTTGATTTTTTACTCTTTCTCACCTCCCATACCGATGGAGACGAATTTGGACTTAAACTGAATCGAAAGTGTCACTATTCATCTGAGCGACCCCGAAAACTTATGGATTCGACACTAATATCGGCTGTTTTTCGATTAGTTTCACATGTCACCCTTTCCCAACCTCCCAGGGATGCTAGGGGTATCCTATCCCATAGTATTTGTTTCCAGATTGTAAATCATATGTGAAAAAGTTTAAGGAATTGATACAGGCGTTTCAGTGTTATGCTGTGACATACATCAATACACACACACACACACATGATATATTTATATATACAGTATATATATATTAGTCATCGTCAAAAGTCTGAGCATACTATTGACTTTTCAGAAGTTTCCAAATAAAAGACAATGTCTATGTAAGAATACGAAAATTTTTGTTGACATCAATACAAATTTATTGAGGAAAGCAGCATGGTAATAAGCAGACAAATAATGAAGATAACTAACGTCACGCTTTGTTTGATGATTCATTGTTTCAAAGACACCTAGTGATGTGTGTATGAATCCTTCTTGGTAGTTGTTACTTCAACGAACAGTTATGTATGCACTATTCAATCGTGTCATAAATTGGACAAAATTGGATGCAAATCTCTGACATGCGGTCTTATTGTTTCCATTCGTGTGAACGTTGAATAGTGTGAAGAACATGCAAATTCCAGAAAATGTGGAAGAGAAACTGTTAACTAAGAGTCGAAGCACGTGTTCAAGTGGTTATTTTGCGATAGGGGAGTTATTCTCCGCTAAAAATCACACAGTGATCGGGCGGAGCAGTGCACCGGACTCTCGAAAGATAGTTACAAAGTCGTGTAAATATTATACGATTGCACTGATAATCCAAAAATAACTTCTCTTAAAGATAAGTTCACTGAAAAACGAACACGGAATAGACTTAACCGCCCCGGAGAAACCAATAGAACTATGGCAGAGCCATCTCCAATCAGTAGATTTGCACTAAAAGACGATATGCACTAAAAAATGGCAAAATATACACTAAAATTTACGAAAATATGCACCGAAAATATGCAGATATGTGCTAAAAAGGGTAAATATGCTCCAATTAAAAGCTGAAGTTAAATGACAAATTTTATTATCTTTAGAGAAAAAAGGTTACATATATTTGGTGTATAACTATGATACATTCATGCTACAATACACAACTATGTGGTTTTCGGTATTTTCTGGCCAAAACCTGCATTTGTCAGTCAAAACATTACCGTACATCGGAAATGTTTCTTCTGGGTCACGGGTCGAAAAGGGATAGTATTCAAAGAAGCAATGTTACTTGTTAATAAATCTGAAATTCATGCGTCATTGTTCCCAGA
This sequence comes from Thermobia domestica, assembly GCF_964235325.1. Taxonomy (NCBI): domain Eukaryota; kingdom Metazoa; phylum Arthropoda; class Insecta; order Zygentoma; family Lepismatidae; genus Thermobia; species Thermobia domestica. The sequence goes on from NC_137468.1 coordinate 99,732,999, forward strand.
AATACTTTATTTATATTTGACAAAAATTTTAGCAAGAATTTTTCGCATCTATTGACTGTGCTTTTCGAAGAAATGCTTGACCGATTGGTACTGGCGGAGTCTGTTTCTTTATTAAATCAAAACAGCTCAAATGCACTACAAAGTCCCATTATCGTTTTTCTAATCTCGTTATGATCTTTGAAATTGAATGAAATGAGTTTTGGAAAACGTAACTTCGCTTTTAATGTCTTCAGATCCGCAAGCGTCCACGGCTGCGGCTTCTTGAATACATTTGGTTTCTTCGGGATACCTACCTACATATATATACCAGGTGTATAAGCTTAAATCCGCTGTTTGCAATAGATAGTGTTTCTGCGCGTACGAAGGTACCATAGGTAAGAAAGACCTGTTGTTTGTATGAGTTGAACATCTGGCAACACGAATCAGTGCACATCATCAGCAAGAACAGGCAACACCACACTGTTCCATTGGTAAGAATGTATTGGTTTGTGCCACACAAAGAGCATGTGCGAGAACCTGTGCTTTTCTGCTTCAATTTAAAGGAATCCGCTGCCGAATCGCAAAGAATGCTTGTGGAGGCCCATGGTGATAGTGCTGTATCAGAAACAGCGTGCCGCGATTAGTTTTGTCGGTTCAAAGACGGCAATTTTGACCTCAGCGACAAGCGTGAAATCGGTCCCGGAAATTTCATATCCATCAATTGCAGGCTGGATTGAACAAGGACGATACCCAATCGCAAAAAATGCTTGCCGAGCAATTAAGTGTTACTCAAGCAGCCATTTCCATGTGTTTACGTGCCATGGGAAATGTTCAAAAGATCGGAAAATGGGTGCCGCATGAATCGGCAGCTTGAGAGAAGCCGAAACACATGCGAAATCTTATTTGCCAGACAAAAAAGAAAGTCGTTCCTGCATCGGAATGTGACAGGCGATGAAAAGTAGATATATTCTTGAATCCTAAATGCAAGAAATCGTGGGTTGATCCCGGCCAACCCTCAACATCTTCCTCGAGACCAAATCGCTTCGGACAGATGATGATGATGCGTGTTTGGTGGAATCAGCTGGGTATCGTGTACTTTGAGCTGTTGAAACCTGGTGAAATTGTCAATGCCCACCGCTACCCCAACAACTGATCGAATTGCACCGTGCTCTGTGTGAAAAAGGCCGGAGTATCAACAAAGACATCACAAGCTGATTTTCCTCCACTATAACGCCTCATCGCACATGTCAACAGTGGCCCAAAACTCCTTAGAGACACTTAAATGGGAGGTGTATCGTCATACCCTACCCCATCCCGCTTGTTCACCAGACCTGGCCCTTTCCGACTACCATCTGTTTGCGTCGATGGGAGACGCCTTCGATGAGAAGCACTTCGGTTCGTATGCATACGTCATAAATTGGCGTGATGCGAGGGCAAGTACTTTGAATAAAGATTTATTTTTTCCTCTCTATGAACAAACCATGTGTTTTTCAGCGGATTTAAGATTATACACCTGGTATATATATCAACCTTCCAAACGTTGTTGATGTTGTTTGGAAACACCTATATATACATTGTGTTTCAAAACAACATCAACAACGTTTGGAAGGTGATTTCCGACACCCAGATAAGATGAAAAGTATAGACCAACCTGGGTTCACAGATGCTGCCTTCCGTTGTTATAGGCTGCCTAAAATATATATATATATATATATATATATATATATATATATATATAAAGAACTTTAAAGGTCCATAGCTCCAATACTATGGGACCTACCGTTGTCGGGTCAAGACTACACTTAGGAACTACTATGTGCTCTATCCTAATATCCATTTTTCAGAATCCTAAGGTACTCACGCAACAACTTTTATAGAGGTAGTGTGGCTACGAGCTGTAATTTGAAGTACTCACAACTACCTCTATAAAATTGTTGTGGAAGTACCGCAGAATTCTGAAATATTGACATTTGGATAGGGCACATACTAATTCCTAAGCTAAGTCTTGACCCGACTCGGTATGGACCTTTGTAGCTATGACCTTTAATGTTCTTTTTTTTTCATATTTTTGGCAGCCTATAACACCGAAAGGAAGTATCTGTACACCCAGGTTGGTCTATACTTTTTGTCTTATCTTGGTGTCAGAATTAGAAAAGATTAGAATGCACCATGTACCTGTATAAAGAATAAATATACTCAGAGAGTAAATAAACATTTTTGGCATAAGCATACGTATAGTAAAACCGGTTTAGCGAAATTGAACAGTCTTCCAAAAATTTCCGTTAAAGGTTTTAGAGTTAACGAATATAGATCTATGCTTAAAAAATAAATAATGTATTTACATATAATGGACATAGTGAGATAAAATGTTGTGCATACCATATTCAATTACAGTATTTATTTATGCTACGAATTAATACACATAAAACCTACAGTGAACAATATAACTCCTAAATACGGTTTCTAAGGCCAAGACAAAAAGTAGAGTCTCTGCTCTTTTCAGCGCTCTTCCCTCTACTTTTGGCTCCCTTTTGATCTATTGTGCATATCATGCTCCTTGTAACACGTCTCTGGACCAGCTAGAGAACGAGTTATTGTTATTTGAAAATAAGTATGTAAATTGCCCTTCGTTCAAAAACTCGCATGGTATCTAGGGCCTTACACGGAGATAAATTTCCGTTTAATAAAGAGATTGTTGAAGGCAGTTTTTACTGTATTAAAAGCCTGTATTCAAAACCTTATGTTCTTGTTTGAAAGAAAACAAATTCACTTGTAATTAATTTTTGTATCCAATTATATGTAAATCCTAGAATATTTTCTTCTAGCGTAACATTGTCCGTTTCAAACAGCAATAATTTACAAGGTAATAATATTGATACTTTAAATGAAATAAACTTATTTGAGCGAGACTTGGAGCATGAATGGGAAGAAGGTACAGTTATTGAAAACATAACAGAAGATTTAACTCCCATAAATTCCTTAAAGTAACTGCTGCAACGACTTTTAGATTTTGTAAAGCAAATATTTTAATTAATTGTAGAGCTTATTTTCAAAAAGCTTGTTCATTTCTTCCCGAAATACATTTTCCAACGGTTTCTTTGGGATGAACTATGTGAAGTATGAAAAAAGCCACATCTGGGTTGTTTCATAGTTGTATAAACTCCTTACGGGACCTGTAACTGCAATGAAGATATAAGAAGACCAATAACTAATGTGCTGCTGAAGTTTGAGCTTTAGCTGTCGAACAAAATGGAAATGCTCTTTTCTGAAAACAATCTTACTTACTTTGAAAATATTACTTGTTTAGCATACACTTTGCAAAATATATTTTCTTCTTGAATTGTTGACATTTCTCGACTTAAATCCATTGTTTCAGATTTCTCTTTCTAGATTTTCTTTCGGTATTCCTATACTGCTACAAGACCACACAATTTCAAATCCACACATACACACAGTAGTAGCAACTTTAACTTCCGAGATGGGTGACGTGGAAATTTTGTTGTAGGTGATTTGATACTGTTACTTATCTAAGTATATCTTTTTCCAAAAAGGCAAAAGTCATGCATCATTGCCGGAAGAATGAATCACTCACTCCGTTCTTATTCTCCTTTCATATGACCTACAGGGTTACTCTAAACCAGGGGTGTGCAACTTGGAACAGTGGGCGGGCCAATCACAGAGCAAGGGCGTCCATCCTGGGGGGTCGAAGGGACCTGGGCCCCCCAAAGCTCATGTAGGCCCCCTATTGTATTTGTGAATATACAATATTTGGCATAATTTGAGTGCAATTTGTCTTAAAATCTTCAGATATACGTTCTGCATCTGGATGCCCTCCCCCCAAATTTACAGAGAAATCGGCGCCATTGTCACAGAGCACTAAATGGCGTCGCGGGCCTCACTGTATTTATATCATTTTTACGACAATTGAATTAAATGATGGAACATGCTCATCGTAATTTACATCTCAATAACACAAAACAACTGTTATATTAGTAACCAAAATATTTACTCACTAAAGAGGAGCAGATTAGGATCTAATGTAGTTAGAACTTTGTCGGTACATCTAGCAATCCTTATACCGAGGGAAATTTTCCCCAAGTACCTGCGCTTGTCAAGTGCTTGTCTTCAGGGCGTTACCACGTTTCGCACTGTGTGATCGATGGAAAATTTCCAGGTTTTGTAAAAAAGAAAAATTATAATAATTATTGTTTTCAATAACTGACCAGCGGGCCGGAAGACAGGGTTAGGCGGACCGCATATGGCCCGCGGGCCGGCTGTTGCACATGGCTGCTCAAAACCGATAAACATGAACCATTTCAAGATTTATATTAGAAATGGTTCTATTTATATTAGAAATTTGAGAGTCTATTTATATTAGAAATTTGAAATTTCATTTATGAGGAAAGTTGTTTATGTTTAAAATTATCAATTTGGTCGTTCCTTTAAAAATGCGTTTATATGCAATAATGACATAAACATGCACTAATCTGCGAAATATATGCAAATATATATGCACTATAAAACTCTATTATTTTACAGCAAAATAGCCGAAACGAGCATATCAATAAAGATCTGTTTAAAGAGCATATCAATATCACATCAGGAAAAAAACATGCAAATATGCAAAGGACGATGACCTCTCGCGCCTTGAGATCTATGCTCTTGATGGAAGGATTAAGGTAAAGAAACCATTCTTTCAAAAAGAAAGTATTCCAAAAATACTCTGAGCCAAAAGAATTAAAGAAAATAAACTATGAACAATGGAAGAGAGCACTCTGAAGTGACGAATCTAAATTCCAACTTCTCGCATTCTAATGCCAGAAGTTTCTATGTCGTCGTCCTGAAAAGGCGCTTTCATCCCGACCGTATAATACCTACAGCAAGGCATGGAAGAGGTAATGTCACTCTTTAAGGATGCTTCATACATCAAAGTTGATAATTTAATTCGAATCAATGAAATAATGGATAACAACGTTTCACAACGTTGAGGTGAGGCATGGAATTTTTATCAGGAACGCAAATTCGGGGCAGTAACTTTGTACTACAGCAACATTATCATCCAAAACATTCTTCCAAGCTAGATGATAATTACCTGGAATGCAAAAAGATGTTTACATCACCAACTAATGGAATAATCACAACAGTCAACGGATTTGTTACCCATTGAAAATAATCAAACTATGAACCTCGTTTCTGAGTTATTTTGTTACCTGTTTATATTTTAACATATCCATACATTTGCGCAATTACTTACTGCCATATAAGTTTTGTTTCACAATCACTAATTTTTATCCAGCTAGTGTACATGTTGAAAGTGGTTTCCATCACGAATTACATGTAAGGTACAATGATAGCGTTATCGTTGTATAATAGCTTCCGAACACAATTGAATCACAAAATTGTAAGTGTAATTAAAAATTAAAATAGTCACAATTTCGTGAAGAATTTCTGGACCAATCAAAAATATACTGACCTCGTATATTAGGTTGCACTCACATTAGGGTACAAATATTATATGAAATGTGCTTGTGCATAATATTGTGTCCTTGCAATATTTTAAACAATTTTCGTAATAAATATTTAATCACTTTTACAATACATAAATACCTTCGGACTAATGCTTCATTATATAATTACTAGTTGAAATGTCCGTTCTTCACATGGCGTGAATAGGTTTATGAGAAATATTCGAATTCCTTTCCCCTTTAGGATATTTATTTCGATAAAAGTGTAACAATAAAAATACACAAGATACTGTACTTTTGGCACCTCCACAGAATACGCCTTCAAACAAATGAATATGATTAAAAACCAAGTTTCAAGTAAGTTTTAACTATATACCAAAAACCATTTCAAACGAATCGTTCAAACAAGTCTGAAAACTAACAATTCGACACACACATTTTCGACGTTCTATTTTTCACCTTCCCTCCCTCTGTGCCTCCAACTTGGACTTCAATAGCGTTGGAAGCGTCACTATTCATTTCAGCAACCCCGGAACTTATGAATCGCTCACTAATATCAAACGCTTTGGATTTTTTTTTATGTCACTCATAACTTCTAACCTTTGTGGTTTCTTACCACCACGGTATCCTTTCCAGATTGAGTCATATTTCTACCAAGTTTGGTTCAAATTTCTCCAGACATTCTGGAGTTACGCTGGAATATACGTTCATACACATACATCCAAATATATGTAAGTACACGAACAATGCCTCAGTGTTACACCTGTAAATTTCCAATCCAGCAAACATGATCACTCATGGCTAAACTTGGGACTAAATTCATTGTAACCCAGTGGCTTAGCGAACCTGAAAACTATGGATTTGAGTATCTGACACTAATATTGGACAATTGAGACATTTTCACCCCTTCTCTCCCCCATGCAAATGGAGGCTGAAATTGGACTTGAATATTTGGCGTGAATTATCTGGCGTCTATTAATTTCAGCAACACCGAGAACAATGGATTGGACACTAACGTCGGATTGTTTCGAATTATTTTTAGATGTCAACCCCTTTCCATCTCTAGGGGTGCTAATGGGGGATTCCTTTTGAAAGCTTGAGTTTGAGCGTGAGCTAACTCATTTTCTTACAATCTGAGTTTAAACTGAGCTAAGCTCGTTTCAAAACTGAGCGTTTGCAACCCTGCTAACGTGTAAGATAATAAAGTGGTAAATAAAAAAATAATATTGCGGCAAAGTACGGTTTCGCGAAACGTGAAGCTAAGGTGGGCGACTAGGTGCAAAGGAGAGAATGCTAAGTTAACATGTCTTACTGTGTGTATGAAAAGAAAGGAAGGGCCAAGCGTTAATCCCTAATAAATTGATATTTTTAAATGTACATTCTATTGAAAGAACTTGAAACGTGAATTAAGAAAATTTATAATAAAAAGGAAAACATAATCTTAAGCTAGAATTGGTCCTAAGATATATGATACTTGCTTCTTTCTTTGTCAGCTAAACAAATACTTAAAGGATTTTGCTCGCTTTAAATTGTTCTAATGCAATTAAGATGATACTAAATCCTGGTCACATGTGTGATTATTTGCACAAAGTCTACTTGAAAGGATCGTAGTTGAATGTTTTCAGTAGAACTTCGCTAATTTTGTAAGGATTACTCTTTTATCAAAGCATAAAGATACATTTACAAAACTTTAAAAAAATCTTCTTAAGTTCTTCCTTGCGTTTAAATTAATAAGAAAATACATTTCAAAAAAGACTTTTAAAAATATTACTTCACATCCACTACAAAATGTAATCGTAAGGAAAAAATGAAATTATAAGTTTTACGTTCCACGCTTATGCAGCTAGGCTAAAGGAGACAGTGATGATGAGAAATGAATGAAATGGTGGAATGAAGAAAGTGGGAGGAAACGGGAGAGCCCCGAGGAAATCAACACACACAGCCTTTGTCCACCACAAAGCTCACTAGCCAAGAGCTGGGATCCAACCAGAGGTGCATGTTCTACCTTGAGCCACCGCAGCCCCTGTAATTATAAGAAATAGCCTATAATTTAGCATTTTCTACTAGCATTTTAGAATAGAAAAGCTCTGCTCAAAAGAATATCAACTAACATACTAGCATTGGTTCTACAACATAATCGGCATTATATATATATATATATATATATATATATATATATATATATATATATATATATATATATATATATGGGTAGTTAATGTTCAAGGAATAATTAAAACAGGAATTTTCCAGAAGTTTGTTACAGCTATGTGATAGTATAGAATTGTCATAGACTAGATTTGTTGTTTAGAATTTTTTATTTAAAGTACTTGAACACCTGTTTCAGCACTTCCTGATATTTGACCTAAAAAGAAAGAAAAGAAATGGGGAGAAAAGTGTTTGCAAATGTCAGTTTCTATAATAACTGTTCATATCATGAAATCGGATAGGTCTTAAAGAAAGGACGTGCTAGCTAATTTATTTCGACGTGGCTATATTTACGGTAGCGATTGTGGATTGTGAAGTGGCAATGAGAGAACTAGAGGTTTAATGTTGACCTGGTTTTGTTAAACGATTATGAATACAGTTTGGTGATTTACACACTATATATCTATGTATTATATTGTTAGGTTTATATGTTTGTGGTCAAGAAAAGTTTATATGTTTGTGGTCAATTCTTTTGACAATGACATTTCGGAAACCACAAGCTCTACAAGGATGTCGTTTTCACTGATCGTTTGCAAATTTTGTGTAGATTGTTCAGTTCTCATTGAATATTTAAAAATAATGGCCGTTATTTCTTTATTACATTTTTAGGAATACACTCGAAGTATTGAAATTTTAAAAAGTAATGCTCATATCCTATGAGTTATACATTCTAACAATACACAGAGTTAGTATATCTCTCAGGTGTTTGTTTCATGGTCAAATGATAATGAAAAGCGAAGGATAACTATTTCTCGAGGCTAAGATGAATCTTTACTGTTTGGAGTGTTTTGCTCAGTTAACACCATATATTCACTGACAATATAATTAATTGTGTATGTGATGTATTTACTTATTACATACTGCGTGCAAGAAAAAAGAAAACACTGATCATACATGAATTAGGAACTCCAACCGGAATTAGGCTCAAATCTTGCAAACGGTGCAAGATATTGAAAAAATAATCGAAAAAATCTCCCCTTTATGATACCCCTTGCCCATTTTATCAAGACGTCTGTCTCTTATGTTCTGTAAAGGGGCATATACAGATGTGAGGAATGACAAGGAAATTCATGCTCGTATGAATGATGCGCTGTGTAGAGAGCGCAGGTTCAGCTAGTGTATGAAAGAAAAGTACATTTAAAAATAAATGGTAACATGTGAACGCAGAAGAAATGAAATATGGTTGGAAAATTAAAGTGGTAACTGGCATTTAGAATACATATAAGAGTTATTACAGTGCTAATAGTGCATTGTATATTAACAATATTCACCTAAGTACTAGATTTAATATTTCAACAATAAACAAAAAGTGTAATATTTCTTTCCATATGGTGTAATTGTGGTGCGCATGGTAGAAGACCATTATCCTCCATTACTTGGAAATAATTTTGGAAAATGTATAATTTTGTGTAAATAGTGGAGTTCAGGATTAAACAACTAGTGATAAAGCTGGAAATCATCTTGTTAGAACTAGACAAAATAAAAGGATTGTTTAGTTAAAATAAGAGTCCTGGAATTGAAATAAGAGAGAGTGTAGTGGTGGTAACATGAATCCATCTTTGCACGTGAGAACAAGGAAAGGATTATGGGTAGGCGTTATCAGTTGTAATACAAGGTTGCCATATATTTTCCGAGAATTCTTGTACTGAACTGAAGAAAGAAAAATCTTCAAAGATACCAGAGGTATTTATGGAATGCTAATATTATAAAAGTTTATACTGGAGGAATGTTGTACTTTCTTCCTCTTCCATGTAACTATTGGTGACGAATATGGAAAACGAGCTTTATGGACTATTGATTGTGATCACAGGGATTAAAGAATATTCACAAAATATCCCAAAGACGCTGATTATTATGCCTACGTGAAAAAATAATGAAAATTAACAAATATGTATATTATTTAATTACTCTTGTTATAGACAAAAAGAAAAAAGTATATAAGTAATGTAGTGAAATGGAGGAATTGAAGGAAAAAGGAGAAGCAAAAGAAACATAGAGTTAAAGAAAAGAAATTGAAGGAAACAAGTGGATGAATTCCATATAGAATAGAAGGGCCTTAATAATATTAGAGCAGTTAATATAAATTAAATCATCCACGCTTACTCTCCAAATAAAACCCTTGAAGATACCAGAAACAAGAAATGTAGACTGGTTGCTTAAGGTAAATTATCGAGAAAGTTATATTCTCAAACTGAGTCTTTCTCTGAACTAATATTTGAACCCCAAAATTTTTATTTGGATTACCAGTTTTTGTGATTTACTTTTCTGAACTCCATTCACGAAATGATTCGGCACTGGATTAAGAACTGCTTTCCATTTACATAGTTCAACAGTTGACAATTTGTTTTATTTTTTTTTTAATAAAAGAGAGAGATGAATGTCTGGGATTTCCTAAAATTCAGAATATTATTCTGATGGCCCAGTTAAAATACATTTATACATTGAGGGAGTTTAAAGAAGAAGTTTTTTAAAGTATCTACTTGCTATTTCTAATTTAGATGAAATCGAAGACAAGTTGGTCCCTATGTTAGAAATCCCTAAAACCTTATAATTTGATAGTACTTAACAAAACCAAGATCAAGTTGGAGGATAAATACTTTGACAATTCGAAGAGTAAAATCAGTCAATGTAAAGGAATAGAATATTTTCATAATGACCCTGTTTCAAATTGTTTCTTGTACAATGAGGAATTGTTTTCGGACAATCGATTCATGGACGTTCTTCAGACAAGAACCAATACATATGGTGTTAGGTCAGCTTTTGCGAGGGCTTAACCTGGAATTGATATATCATGTAGAGTATTTCAGGCACCAATCGAAACAATAGAGCACATAGTTCGTAAATGCTATCAGCACACAAATAGAAGGATTGGCCGGCATGATTATCTCGTACAGATGCTAGAGAATCACTGCTAAAAACGGTGTTATGAGATTCACAGAGAGAATTTGTGGTTGAACAAAAATAATAATATTAAATAATAATAAAGCCAGACCTGATTGTTAAGGATAATGCTAATAGGTATGTTGTAGATGTCACGATATGTTTCGAGGAAAAGAACGCTTGTAATAAAAAAAATGTACAAAATATGAGAAACTAAAATAAGTATTCAGTGACAAGCATCTTTATGTTATATTAATGGTACTAGAAACAAGAGAGGCAATTACATGTGTAAATCCTCTAAAGATGTATTTAATCAATTAGAGATTTCTAAGTTCATACAAAAAAGAATCTCCATAGCCATCCCTCGCTTAATTTTAGAGATACTGAATGCACATTTAATTATATTAATTGAGTATATGCTGTGCTAGTTGTAAGTTTCAAATTGTGAGACTTTATTTGAACACTAAGAACTTTATTATTTATTTATTTATTCTTTTAATGTCTTGGAATTATTTTAAACGTTTGTTAAAAAATTGTAATGTATTGTTTTTTAGATCTATTAATTGTCACAATGCTGTGACTATCTATGTTTTGAGTTACTTCAATTAATTTACTCTATATTGTAAGGATCCCTACATCATAGTGTGAGTACATGTTTACAGACGACATGTGCTATTGTTTATAAACAAGCAGAAGATACACAGACCAGGAAAACACGAATATCAACACGATGGGAACCGAAAGAGGACAAGCCACCAGAAGAGGGCCTATAAAAGTGGAGCCAAAGAAAAGGAGGCATTAATGAACCACTAATCGCTAACCTTTAATAAGCTCTAGCGGTCGCACTGGACGAAGGAGCTCTACCTTTCCTAAAAGTACCTGGAGGCTGCTTTGAAGCAAAGTGGATTTCTCAATACAAACTTACCTTGCGAGGCTGCCATGAACCAAGGAGGTTACCTAAGGACCTAAACCTGAAATCGCTACAAGTCACCCCGGTGGCTGCCATGAGCGAAGGGGTTCCCGTATAAAACATTACTTCTTTCACCTTTGATCACAAAAAAAAAAATCAAACTGTGTAGACACAAAGACTATTTTGTATTTTTATAAAATAAGTACGTAAAGGGTTAGAATCCCGGACTATCTTTGTCTCTACCTACATAAATTATGACATAGTACTGGCCGCGGAACTTTTGTACAGGACGCTCTTTTATCAACTTTTTAACAGACACAAAAATCAAATTTCGTACTTTTAATCTGTAGTAGCTGAACCTACGCTCTCTACACAGCGCATCATTCATATATGAGCATGAATCTCCCTGTCATTTCTCACAACATTTGTACATGTCCCTTTACAGACACAAGGGAAGGATGTCTTAACTAAAATCAGCAGGAGGTACCATAAAGGGGAGTGTTTTCGATTTTTTTTCAATATCTCGCACCGTTTCCAAGATTTGAGCCTACATCCGGTTGGAATTTCTTATTCATGTATGATCAGTGTTTTCTTTCTTCTTGCAAGCAGTATGTAATGAGCAAATGCATTACATACATAATTAATTATGTTAGTGATATGTGGTGTTTTGGGCAAAACTCTCCAAACAATAAAGATTCATCTTAGCCTCGAGAAATGGTTATCCTTCGCTTTTCATTATCATTTGGCCATGAAACAAACACCGGAGACATATACTAACCCCGTATACAAATGTGTATTGTTAGAATACATAACTCATAGGATATGAGCTCTACTTTTTAAAATTTCAATACTTCGAGTGTATTCCTAAAAATGTAATAAAGAAATAATAGCCATTTAAAAAAAATATTCAATTACAACTCAACAATTTACACAAAATTTGCAATCGATCAGTGAAAACGGTTTTAAGATCTCATTGTCGAAAGGATTGAAGGCAAAGATATAAACTTTTCTTTGGAGACAAACATATATACCTAACATTTTAATACAGATGGTGATCACGGGGTCGTGTTGCACGGTCCAAACCGCTCATCAGGGACCATAACGCTTTCGCACGCCGCAAATGGTGCCGCGACCATGCAACTTGGACCGTTGAGGACTGGAAACGTGTGATATGGTCGGATGAGTCATCCTTCACAATATTCCCAACCACGGGCCGTGTTTATGTGGGGAGAACGCCCAAAGAAGCTTATGATCTACAATGTCTCCGCCCAACTGTGAAACATGGCGGTGGCTCGGTGATGCTGTGGGCCGTAATATCATGGTTTTCATTAGGTCCTGTGGTCACACTTAGCGGACGAATCACTGCCAACGATTATGTCGCAATTTTAGGAGACCACTTGCATCCTATGGTCCAGATGTTGTTCCCGGACAATGACGCCATCTTCCAGGATGATAATGTACCCATTCACACAGCTGGCGTTGTTGCAGCGTGGTTTGAGGAACATCGGGATGAAGTTCAACACCTCCCCTGGCCCGCCCAATCCGCAGATCTCAACATAATTGAACACCTGTGGTCCGTCTTGGAAACACGACTCCGGAGACGATTTCCACCTCCATCCTCTCTCACAGAACTGGCCGATGCCCTGCACGAGGAATGGTGTAAAATTCCACTTGCTAGCATTCACGACCTCTATGCCTCCATCCCACGTCGCATCAAGGCTGTTCTGAAGGCGAAAGGTGGCCCGACACCATATTAATCTGGTAAGTAGCAATTTCGTTCAGGTGTTTCCATTTTTCTGATCACCATCTGTATATAGACTAGCTGAACCTGCGCTCACTACACAGTGCATCATTCACATATGAGCATGAATCTCCTTGCCACCCCTCAGGGCATCTGTGAAAGACGTCTTGATAAAAATCGACAAGAGATTTTTTCGATTACTTTTTCAATATCTCGCGCTTTTGCAAGATTTGAGCCTACTTCCGGTTGGAGTTCTTAATTCATGTATGATCAGTGTTTTCTTTCATCTTGCATGCAGTATGCAGCGGCGCAATCTGTTAACATTGACGGTGGGCGGGTAAGACCGTTTCCATATTTTTTAAAGCGATGTTCAAAATATTTATGAAGTTGAAAAACAATGCTGAGGAGGAACAAGGGAGCAGAGTTGGCTTCAACATTGGGAGGCGGGCAGATTTGAGGCTAATTCTGGGGGGACAGTTTCATCTCACTTTCCATTGTGGCAATCGGACAAAAAAATCATCACATTTCTCCCCAAAAACACATTTCAAATCAGATTATTGGGGGTGACAGTCCCCCCAGTTCCAAGATTGGAAGGGACATGTCCCCCTAATCCCTCCGGGATTTGCGCCAGTGGCAGTATGTAACAAGCAAATACATTACATACACAATTAATTATAATGTCAGTGATATATGGTGTTCATTGGGCAAAACACTCCAAACAATAAAGATTCAACTTAGACTGGAGAAATGGTTATACTTTATTTTTCATTATAATTCGGCCATGAAATAAACGTCTTAGAGATATACAACCCCTGCATACAATTATGTGGTGTTGGAATGTATAATGCGTAGGATTTAATGCTTTAGTTTTTTTTTTTTTTAACACTTCCAGTGTACTGGTAAAAATGTAATAAAGAAATAATGGCCATGTTTTTCAAATATTCAATTAGAACTGTACAATCTACGCAAAATTTGCAATAGATCAGTGGAAACGTCATCTGTCTAGAGCCTGTAGTTTCCGAGATCTCATTGTCGAAAGGATTGGCCACAAACATATAAACGTCCACAAACGTATAGTTTAAAAGAACTCCAAAGATGGCAGCACAAATCATTTATACTGATTTTGGAGAAGGCTTATTAAAATACAAAGGCTTTGAACAATAATTTAAAAAAGCAAACTTTAAGAAAAAGATTTGTATTTCAATAATTTATTTAAAGTACACATTCTTAAAAATATTTGTCTTTGTTAAACATGAAATCACAAATAGCCGTAAATCAAAGGTATGAAATCAAACGTTAGAGGTTGGAGCTCAGGCGCTTTTATCCTTCATCTATAATTTTCTTTCTATAACCGCCTGGCTTACATCTACATCAATGACAGTGTCTCTTATCCTGTTTTTCTTCATAGTGGCGTTCCGCAAAGCTCTGCGTTGTCCCCACTGCTGTATCTGCTTTATGTCGCTGACATGCGCTCCTTAAGGCAAAACATTCATACTTTTCAGTGCGCTGATGACACGGCTTTCCTGGCGTTAACAAAAACTCTCTCTCAAATAAACACTGCGATGAATGAAGCTATCCGTCGTTTTAGCGATTGGTGTCGGACGTGGCGCTTAACAATAAACGCTACCAAAACTCAGGCCATAGTCTTTATTCCACCAAAACGACGATCACGAGTTCATTGAAACCCAGCTCGTCTTGCCCTTACCGTCAATGATACTGCCATATAGCACTCAAAGACAGTGAGCTACTTGGGTATAACATTTGATCATCATCTTACATGGCGTCCACACCTCGCTACCGTTATAAGCAAAGCCAAAAATAGATTAAATTTACTTAAATGTCTCATAGGTACAACGTGAGGTCTCCATTCTTTTACGCTCATCAACACTTACAAGGTCTTCCTCCGTCCCGTTCTTACATATGGTTTTACCTCATGGATATCAGCAAGCGCAAAACATTACGAAAAGCTGTTAATAATGGAACGACATCCTCTACGCGTAGCCTACCGCATTAAATTACCGAGCCCAACCCGTGAATTGCACGACCGCATCACATTTCCTCACCTTCTTTATCATATCGAAGCTCTTCGTATTAAATATATAACTCAACGCTATGACAGCGAACACGCTTTATTTTTTAAAACCGTTTACAGCGACGCTCCGTACACTCAAAGCCATCACCACATGTTTACACCTCTCTCACTGCTTTTCGCATTATATAAATATACCGTACCTCCAAATCATCCGGACTATAACATCATCAGTATCCTCAGCACATCACACGTACCGGCCCATATCTCACCTTCATATAATGCACAGTAAACCCGCTTGTTACTAACAGGACCTCCTCACGTTTAACAAAAAAAAAACTTATGGATGTTTAATAAAGTTAATGAATGTCTCTTTGCCCAACAGAAATTCATTTTTTTCGCCATAATAATGTTAAATCTCTTTCCCAAATAGAGGGTGTAGCCCTCGCAATGGGAGCTAGCTACACAACAGCTAGCTAACTTTTAAAAAAGCGCTTTTATTGCCCCCCTAATAAAAATGCTTTTATTATTGCTATATAATTTTAATAGATAGATTTATTGATTGATTGATATGTTTAGGGCAGTAAAATGAGTATGTCGTACTATGGCAATTGATTGATTTGCTAAATACTAAATAGTAAAAGTAAAGTAATTAAATTCGTAGTTTATGAATAACATTTTTGGTGAAAGAAATATGATAAATTTTAAATTATAAATTTTATTTATTGATAATATTATAATTATGTGACAGTATAAATACATGTGTAAGTTATAAATTCTCAATAATGCAAAGAAAGAGTTAGAAAATCTTGGCAGGTCGTGGGAAGTTGTGTATAAACCATTAGCACCCTTGGGAATACCATTGTGGACAAATAAATTATGGGCATGAAATTTTGCATTTAGATTTTTCATTTAAAATAATCAAACACTTGTTTCAGCGCTTTTTGATGAATTTGACTCAGAAGGGAAGAAAAGAGGTGGAAAGAAAAAGATAGCCAAGTCTCGGAATATCTTAAGTTTAAAGACATGAAATTTGATATTTGAACTATCTATTAAGATACAGTTAAGCATGTGTTTCAACACGTTATAGTTCAAAATAACTACAAACTCGCCAAATTTTAGCTTTAGAATGATAATTATAGCGGCAGTTTATTAGTCAATAATATAGTTAGCTATTCGAACAGGAGGACATGGACGATTATGATGATGCTTTTTAGGTAAATCGAATATTTGAAGAAGTGTAAACTATCTATTATTACGTATAAATTTAATTGCAACAAATTTAATTATGTTACAAAATTACGATAAAATAGTGACAGATAATTTAAAATTAGTATATTTTATGCATACCGATTTTCCAATGGGTAAAAATTGATTTTAAAACTGTACAAATTACGTGACTAAATGATATACTATTATTACTTATAGGTTTATTTTTCTCTTAGTACTCAGGACCCTTGTTGCTACGATCTCCGTTTAGTAGTTTGGAAACCATGGCTTTAGAACACAAATATATGTTTAAAAAACAGTGGTTTGTCAAATAGATTTTCTGTACTGACAAAACCATTCAAACTTGTATAGACTAAATAAAATTTTACGAACTTAAGTTCTATTCATTTAAGTTAACGTTTATTTTAGAAAAACATAATATGTGTTTCTTAACTTTTAAATTTTGTTTAATAAGTCTGGTTTAATATTTTAATTGTGTGTGTATGAATTGTGAGCTTTTTTCATCCTATTTCGCTATTCGACCTCTAATTACAATGAAACCACAGGTCAATTAAGAGTTGAATGCAAATTGCGACGAAATATAAAGTAATCTTTTATATAATGGAGTAAGTTGAATCATTCCAAGTTTCTTCCTCTCATATAATGAAACAAAACAAACTTCATTCTAACTTTCTAGTGCAATTTGCTTTTAATGACTATCATTTTAAGACTTCTAATTCTTCGTACCGTCTCGAGTTCTTCTTTCCAGCTGTGAGCTGGAGTACAATTAAAAACGTTATTGAAGAGCTCCTATTGGAAAAAACAGAAAGAAGCGTACAGAAAATTAAGGAATATTGTCTTTAGTGCATCTTCACGGGAGGAAGTCTCGGATTTTTTTTTTTTTTTTTTCATCATGTTAAGTTCAGTGAACTGTGGATATCAACCGACAAGTCAAACTGCTGTCATTAATTCAAAACAACAGATACAACAACAAAAACATATTGTTGTAGAAAACATTCTAGATTTTTTCTCCTTGTGACCACAGTTATATTTGTACAGGCTGATCTTATGTAATTGCGCCAGAAACATGAAATCAGCGTCGTTATCAGTGATGGGTTTGTTTTCAGGTATCACACTGTCACATTGGAAGTAAAATGCCACCGACAGTATACCGCTATTAGGAAAGGTACATCATGGCTCTTTTTATGGTTTATTTAATAGAATTTTCCAAACACTTATCTGGCTCACTTTTTGAATTCCTTATGTTGTTCACTAAAATTCACTAAATTATCTTTGAAATATATTAATTATCACTTGTTTGTTATAGTATAGTATCTCTTTCCAGCATAGCAGACCTGGAGTTTAAGGTAGAATCCTTTCAACTTCGATGTTCTCCCACTAGAATCGAACCTGAAACCTATTGCACTACAGAGACTCACGCTAGTCACTAGACCAGCAATCTCCAACGAGCATCTAGTGTACGTATCATCCTCTGGGCAACGGGGAAGTTGTTATAGGGATCGTTGGTGGTGGAAGGTTACTAAATAAAATTAATAACAATCAGCAAAGTTAATATCACACTAACGAAAGGCTGGCTATACAACATCACGAATAAATAAGTTAAAATATAACAACACACATAAATGGATGTGACAGTGTTTAGCTGTGATGATGATTCTGTGTGAAGGAACTATAGATATCGTAGAATCGCCGTGTAACTACCTCTGTATTATCTCTACAAACAAATGCAAATGATGACTGTAGTTGACTGAGTAATGTTAGATGTTAAATGATAAATGTGTGTTGCATGTTAAGAATTACATTAGTCGTTACAAACCGATCTAATCAAGGGTCGAACATTTTGTTGGGATTCATGTAATCAAGTTAATTAACGCATTTGAGAATACAAGATACAAGCAATACTTTTCTGTCTAGAAATATATCACATCTCTCTCTCTCTCTCTCCTATAAAGTTTAAATGAACTATAACATTTATTGGTTTCAATGTGATGAAGCGGACTTCATGTCTGAGAGAGATCATTACTCGACATGGACACGTCCAAAGTAAGAGACAGACAAGAAAAATGGATATATGTTTGACATTTGTCTGACTTATCTTAGACAATGATGGAACTTTAAGTTGGATGTGCAGTTTCATTAGCAGTAGCTCTGTTTTACGTTCCCAGACATATTTGCACTATGGAATAGTAAAGGTTTGTTATGGCATTATTCCAGCTTGTATAACATCTATTAATTTTCTATTTTGTTTTGTGTAATGAATTCAGAATTTTCACTTGCTTAGGTTAGCATTAATGACGTCAAATAATAAAACTATTTTCACATTTTTAAGTAGTATGTGTGCCAATGTTACGAGTATGTCACTGTTAGTAGAAGACAAACAACGATATGCACACACTGTATTTTTTATACATTTGCAGTTCACAAATTAATAAATGATCTATCTCAGCAGAAAAAAAGATTTTAAACAGTATTGTCAACGAACGAAATAATTTTGGTACCTTTAAATTTTTTAAATTATTTATTTACTCAAAAAATACACAAGAGAATTTATCCTCAATCATGCCATTTTGTTCAACTAAATATTGTATATCGGTTGATGTATGTATCGTCTTCGGACAATATTATAATATCCCGACATGTGTTTCTATTTATAAACACCAACCATATGCATCTTACTATGGATTACTATTGCCGTATTCGACAGAGACAGCAGTGGCACCACTGGTCATGTGACAACGTTGGAACAACAGCGCGCTCACCTCACCTGGAGCACCTTTATAATTATTATTACATATTCTCCCTTTTGGTAGGACCTGGAACTAATACGTTTTTTTTTTTTTTTTAATTTTCTTCTTAATTTTCAGTTTGAGCCTGGAAATGTTTCATTCATGTGTCTCGATTTTCAGCCTTTCAAATCCCAATATTTTCTTCCACTTTTCAAATCATCGATCATTTATGTTATTCTTCCTACTCCTCGCTTTCCTTCCAACCGAGAGATTTTAACGAAAGGTATCAGTTTGCGATTGGTCACCTCTCCTCTAGCTTGCATGGAGCTCTAGGAGAAACCTAACCCAAAACCTTTAGTTTGCCCATAACTCTAGACTTCCTATCTGCCCTCTTAGCTTGCTCGGAGCTCTGTTGGGCCTCGTAATCTCAGTCACTTAGTTTGCTTCGGAGTTCTGTGGCATTTAACCCCTCACTACTTGCACGGAGCTTTAGGGATCCAAACTCCACTCCACGCAGCTTGCTTTGGAGTCAAGTGGAGATCCTGCCCAAGATTGCTAGGGTCACCTCTATTTACCCAGTATTAGAGGATTTACATTATAGTAATATTTTGTAATATACTGTTTATAGTGAATTTTGTAATAAAAACCGGTAGTAGGAAAACGATTCCGGACTGTAATTTGTTCTACCATACAAGCAGAACGTTACATGGTGGGGGCGCCGCACAGTGGTCGGAAACTGAGAAAAACCGGTCAAAAATCGATTTTGTCAGCTTCGCCGCCAATGAAATCGGTATTGATATTTGATTATAAGTATCTTTCCTGCTTCCAAAACCAGAGTTTCAGGACATAGGAATATTTTCACTGTTCATAAAATGCATGTAAACATGAACAAATAAAACTGCCGAAAAATCGGCAAAGAAAGAACAAAACAATTTATGTCGTTCGTGAGGTCGATGGAAGCGGTTGGATATTACATTAGACTCAAATACTGTGTGTTTAGTGAAGAGTTTTATGTGTTATTCATTGTCATATCATTTATATGATAGCTTTGTTAGTGTTACCGAAAAGTTACATATCCGCTTATGTTAGTAGCTCTGCAGTCTAAGCTTATCCTTACTTATCTGCAAAATAAGGTTTAATGAGTTGATCAAGAGCAGTACCAAGATTCAGCATGGAAGTAGCTGCCACCAAGTGCAGCTGGAGGACTCAGTCCCATCTAACTTTAAATGCGTGATGAGTAATGTTGTGGTTGCAATCAAGATCCACTATCTGAGCCTTACAATGGGAAAAGGCATATTGTCGTGTACGTAATTTGGATTGCCTTTCGTATCTGAATCAAAGCTGTAGTGAAAGAATCATACATATTGCAGTGATAAACTATTAGTCACGTGGAGATGCTGTATGTTACACGTCAGTGCAGTAGTATATAAGAAGACTCTATATAGAATCTTTTAATCTTAGCGAAACAACGTAATCCTGAATTGAATTACATTCCAGTTAGTATTAGTGTTTCTTCGAAGATGGTGTGAGTGCAGATCCACGAATTTTAATTTTGTATCCTAAGGCCAAACACACATTTGCTTTACACCGACTTTTTATTAACTACACATGCAATTAGAGGAAGAACACATTGAAATTGTAACCACTTCTTGCATGCATATTAACACCTGTAATAACTTTGTACTGGCTAGCGATGTCCAATTCACATAAGGCGTCAACATGTTATATTTTCAATTTATAAACAGTATGTATGATTTACGATGGCGAATTTCAAGATGGCGGCTTTCATTGTTCTGTGTCCTCTCCAATTTCTCCTCACCTTTTTTACTCCCCTACATTGTTCCTTTGGTTACATTTTGCAGTATTTGACATTTATATGAGGGGTTTCCACACTTTTGGACCAACCTGTATATAAAACTGCACGTATTCCAGCAGGGGTTCTTCGAATCAGTTTCGCAGTAGTTGCAATCAATTTAGAAGAGGCAATTACGTATAGAACGATAGAGAGACGTTCGTCAACTTCCATTGTTTCGGAATAAACTATTTTGTCCGGCTCTTCCAAGTTTGCGACCACTATGCGTCGGGTAACGACTCCAGTACCTCTCGCACAACAATTAGTTTAATAGTTAGACAAAACTTAAGGTTTAAGAGTAAATCATAATTTTGTCGTATAGTTCAATTAAGCAAACTGCGTAATGTTGTCTTGCTAGTGTCAGAATGAAAAGCTTTACGAGGATATACTTCAGGGTCAGTTTCATTCTATAAAAGTAATCAAGAAAGTTCGGCCGCTTTTTGTGGAGGTCTGTGTTCAATTAGCCCTCACTTCGTGAGTTGAATGCGAATGGAGATAACGCGAAGATCAGTTGTTGGTGTGGGTATATCCAACATGCTACCTCGTTGTGGCAGTTCAGTTACACCGTGAACTTGCGTAAGGACAGAGTGAACATGGGATCTCCACAGAGCGTTATAAGGATGTGTATGCTGTACGAGTTCAAACTGGGGTCAAACGTCCCTGCAGCGGAGCGGAAGATATGCCATGTCTTTGGAGAGAGTGTCGTGACTATGAGGATAGTGCAGCGTGGTTTAACAAGTTTAAGGATGGTGACGAAACACTCGAAGATGTACTACATGCCGGAAGACAAACACATATACAAAATTAAGATCTTCAGGCAGCAATTGAGGCGAACAGTGGCCAGACATGTGAGGAACTGAGACTACAATTCAGTGTGAGTGGAGAAACTATTCGGCAGCACCTTCATCAACTTGGGAAGTACTACAGATTGGGTCGATGGGTCCCACAAGATTTTAACCCAAGCTTGAAGGCAACGCGAACAGACACTTGTGTTTGTTTGCTGTCTCGTCTGAGGAAGTAGCCATTTGTGGAGAGGGTGTTGACATGTGATGAAAAGTGGCTCCTGTACGAAGCTCCACAGCGCCGTCATCATTAGTTAGCATCCCATGAACCGGTTCCAAAACAGCCGAAACCAGCACTGCACCAGAAGAAGTTCCTCCTGTGTGTTTGGTGAACTGCTCGCGGCATCGTGCATCGGGAACTGCTACCAGCTAGTCAGAGCATCATTGCAACTGTGTATTGTCAGCAGTTGAGCCGTGTTCAAAAAAACTCAGAACTCTGGAGCCAGCACTTCTGAATCGAAAATGGGTTCTTCTGTTACAGGACAACGCTAAAGACGTGGCTAGGATGACCCGGGACACCACTCTACGCCTTGGATGGTGAACACTGTTCTTTGCCCCGATGTTCGTTTTCACAGCATTTCGGATTTCTGTATCTCTGCAATTATTTGTTTATTATCTTTGTTTGTATGACATTTATCTTGCTTAGATGAACGGTATCAAATGATATTTAGTGTTAGAACTTGGTTTGCAAGTGTTATCAATCACTTTTCTTTTATGTTAAACTGTTATGTATGGTTGCAAAATTGCAGATATAAAAATTAGTGATAATGTGAAATTTACAAATGATAATACTCATGTACACGACATAACAGCTTAATAAACCAATAATTAGACATTTTATATCAAAACATATCTTCTTGTTTCCTATCCGTGCTTAAATCAGGGTTCCGATATCCCAGCTCCCTCTATAAAATTCGTTGCGTCGCACAGTGCGTCGAGCATATGGGAGTAATGGACAAAAATAAAACAAATCATAATGAAGCTTTTATCGCATGTTTATTGTGTCGCAAGGCTCTCTTTGCCCACTTAGACTGAAACAAACGTGTTTGAAGTTGTCGACCTTGACAACTGTACTTATACCGGTAATAACATCCCGTCCAGAAACCTAAGAAAAACTGTGTTAGAAATTCGCTGTTCACGACACTCGTAAACATGAACCTAAATGACATAAAACTACATAACACTAAAATATAATGAAAAGCAATGCATGAAATTACTGCAACAGTTCGAGAGTCTTTTTACCTCAGTCATCACCATCACTGGATAAGTTATCTAATTCCATAGCGACGGAATTATGGAACTGGATAGCATCAGTAGCATCAGTTCTGAAATAGCTTTGCAGATCCATATATGTCCTCCTTTTCCTTGCGTAAATATGTATCTTAGAGAAGACAATATTGTCAGATAGAATAGACATGTGCGTCATCAGGTCAGGTGCGTACTGGAACGAGTTTTCTGGTGTGATACAGCCTAGTGCGACAGTAGACTTTGTAGAAAGCTTTTAAAACTTCTTCCGAAAAGTGTCCTACAGGTAACTCGAAAGACTAAAATATCTACTCCATTGACTAGCAACTTGTGTTAATTACTGAGCATGTAATACCACTTGTACAACCGTAGATATAAGTCTTTGGTATCATAAATAAGAACTTAAAACTTGTCTTAATCGATGACTCTGCCACTAACCGTAAAATCAATGATAAGTTTGGAATAAGGGTTGTTCTTTATTTTCTCATTTCTTAGTGCATTTTCTTTCGCTTCTGCTTGTTTAGCAGCAAAGACAAGCTTCTCTGCAGATTTAGTCGCTACAAAAGGATCTACGCGCCTTTTCTTTGTTTTTACCGAATATTCTGCGAACTGTTTAGTGGGTCTACCGCGAGTAGAGCAAGCTCCATCGGTCTTCATGCTGCTGTGATACCGAGGAGTTATCACTGTTGTTACATAATCTGGAAACATACATGCACGATCAAGCCACTCTTTATTTTTAGCTAGGAAAACCGACCGAACTCTGTGCGACATTCAGCATTTTTTGCTCAAGGTCATTTGTAATAACTTGCTAAAGTTCTCTAAAATGCTGTACACTTCTGATACACTGATATCTGCTGTACACTGATATAATCACTACAAATAACCTGCAGAATTTCCGCTTTCTTCCGACTAGCACTGGTGGTTGTTATCCATCTTTCAAAAATGTCCTTGCTTTTCATGGTGTCTTCTTCTGCAGTTTCGGTAATTACAGTCAAAATTGCGGACACTTGCACACACACTGTTGCTGAATCCAGAGCGAATCATTAAAGGAAGATATTCCTGCAGAGATCTCGAGACATGTTTAGGCTTTTTTTGAGATATTCCAAATATACCAGCAGCAAAACGTTTACCAAACGTTCGTCGTAAAGGAAACAACGTACCTGTGCTACTAGTGACAAAAAATATCACCCTTCGCTTTGGCTCGAACACCAGTGCGAGCACTGTGGAGATAACGATTCAGGTCGGTCTAATATAGTGGCTGTGTATGCGAATTCTGTTACCTGCAAAAGTGTCGTCTCGACTCGGGTCAATTTAATGTAGAAACTTTGCGCAGGCCCTCTGTAGGCTGACGGGGTGTCATCAGTTTGTGGCTAGGGGTTTCTGTCTTGTGAATAATCTATGCTTTATTTCATGCGATGTACAAGTGCGATAAAAATTGTTACTTTTGTAATTTTTGTCCATTGGGCAACGCACTGTGCATCGGTACGATCTAAATCTGAAACATGGATGTTTGGATAGTGCACTAGTTCCTGTGATATTTATTTAACCGCCTATAATATGTCTCATAGTTTTAGAACTAGGCAGCCTCAAAGTTACACTTTACTCGTTTTCGGCATCGCGTAACTGAAACTACGCGGTTTTCGCCGTATGTCCATATGGTATTTTGTATTTGTTTACATGAGAGGATTTCACCAGTGGATTTTGGCTACATAATAAATGAATACCCACCTTATATATATATATATATATATATATATATATATATATATATATATATATATATATATATATATATATATATATATATATATAGGGTAACTTCGGCAAATAACGCCACCAATTCAACATATTGTTCTGATGTTCAAGTGTTTTTATATCTAGAACCGTGCAAATTACATGGAAGATGGAGTGAACCCTCCGCTATAATGCGATGAGTAAACAAAAATCGTACACATATAATGTCGACCACAATGCACTGTGAATCGGAGTCAGTATGAGTTGGCGTTATTATCAGACGTGTCGGCAAATAACGCCACTTGCTTTACAACAACTGTAAGGTGTTGGAATCGTAACGAAATACATTTTGAATGCAACTAAACAATGTTCTTGGTAATGTGCTACCTCCTTTGCTGGTACACAAAACTCATAGTCATCGTATATGTCGTTAACCGGTAACTCTTGTGATGATTGCGAAACTCTTAACGTAACAGCTGCAGTCATATGAAGCACTACTCGTCGGAGCCAGACAACAATGCACAACCAGCATCATAAAACGTTCAGAAGCCACATTTAACAATGCTGTCAGAATCACATAATTCGTGAAACCAAATCTTGCATTCAATACATTGAATCCACGTTTTAAGACCCTGAGATCATAGTAATATCCTCCACAGTTCCCACGGAGCATATTTCCATCCTTCGTCTTTCCAGAGGATGCTTGTTTCTTCGTGCCGGAAGAAATGAAAGGGCCAGCTCTTGCGAATAGGTCTAGTGTTACCAATACTCCTTTGGCATAAGAGAAATCCCCCTGGGATGAGATTTGCTCCTAGTTGTTTTAACTGTAGGCAGAAGCTCATGGATGGAGTGAGCACTCGGTGGTGTTGAAGGAGAGATGGAGGCTGGTGATGTGCTTTGAAGTGTTGGTGGAGGTTGCTGTTGCTCTGAGACATCATTTGGGGAAAAAGCGACATCGGGTATAGCATTTTTGTTAAAAGGATGCGCTGTAGCGCTGAAGCCTGAAATTGTGGTTTGAGGTGTTTCTGAACGGAACCATGCCTGTGAAAACAGTTTTGGAAACTGTAGCTTCCCAAGTGTTATTCCGGTATGCGTTCGTCGACAACTGTCAACCGCTTCAGAGCACTACAATTTTAACGATTTGAAGGAGCTCTTGTCAAGCGGTTGAAGTTCATGGGTGCAATGTGCAGGCAAGCACAGCAGTTTAATATGCATGGTCTCAGCAGCATTTAAAATGATAATATCAAGATGACTGTGATGGCAATCTACAATAAGCAGTGCTCGGCCAGGGATCCGATGTCTGTTGAAATGTTCCAGAAATGTACGGAATTCTCCCTTTGCAACATAACCTTTAGGTGTCATTGCATAGGTGTTACCTGGTGGAAGATCATCATCAAACTATTTTTTAAATACATTTTCTTGTATAACACCATCGAAGGGATCTAATTTGAACCTGATACATTAGTGCACGCAATAACACTCACAGTTTCACCTTTTTCACCATGTGTGGCATTAAGTACTCGCTTGCTCCCTTTCTTTGCCAACATTTTTAGGCTACTGTTGGACGTTAGTTATAGTCTTGCATTCAATCTGCATTGTATATAAGTTCAGGATTGTCTCAAAAGGTTCACAGCATCAAGTGTATTTCCCAATAGCGTATACAATTCGTTCACATAGTTTTATTGAAACGCATGGGTTTACCATAGCTCAAATTCTCCGCCTTTCTGCACACGATATTCGAGTGTCTTGCCAGCATAAAACTAGATTTTTCCGACTCTACCACTACGACAAAGAAAAACAAACTTTTAGCACTAGTATTAGTTTCGATTAGCGATTAGATGGAGTGGCGTTATTTCCTGACGCGATAGTGGCGTTATTTTCAGAAACAATAGATTTTGTTTTGGCCATTATTTCTATACCCAGAGTAGCGGTCCTGCATATTTTATCTATATCATAATATTATGGAAGTACGGCCCTATCAACGCATACCTTTAGTAATAGTAAAATCTCACTTTTACTCAAACAATTCGCCTACTTCATTTGACACACTAAAAATTTTCGAGCTGTTTCCTCTGCTCTGCGGCTGTCACGTCAACATTTGTTCACCTGTTTCTCTTTACTGATGCCTGGCTGACCTATAGTCTTTGTGTCTACAAAGACAACAGGTATCACTGTTTATCACACAGTCATAAGCGGTCCCCTTACGAACCACGTGTTTATGCTAGCACTGTGGAAAGCTTTAAATGGCGTTATTACCTGACTGGCGTTATTTGCCGAAGTTACCCTATATATATTACAACACCAAGGACCCTCCAAACAAAAATCCTGGCTAACCTACTGTACTTTTTTATAAATTTATTTCACACCTGATTCATTCTCGTTCCAAAATGTGTCTACTCGTAGACATCATACAGTGTTTAAAATTTTCAGAAAGAAACAGCAATTCTTAATTTGGTTTTAGACGTGGAAAATACACTACACGTAGGTACGGAAAAACTTATAGGACGACCCTGTCCGTCCATGTCTGCCTATAGGCAGATGGAGCAAAAATGGCAAGACATTGGGATTTTTTTCTTTGCATGGATTTAATATCTCAAAAATATGTTCCATACATATCCTTATCTCTCTACTGAAACCGGAAGTCTTAGATTTTCCAGTTTAAAAACCGGAAGTAAAAGTATTAGACCCAAAACAACAACAACAAAAATACCGAAAAATATTTTCTTGACATGATTAATCGTCTCAATCTCCGTCCTAGTAATAAATCTTCCGGTTTCAAAATTAGACTCCCATGGTTTGGGTGTCGTCTCAGTTTCACAATTCTTTGATATACAGACAATATAATACTCTGTACATGATCGAAAACTGCATGACAATTGATCAATTAGAATGAACCTTATTGATAAAAGAATATCCAGGATTTGAATAACAATATTTGATTGTGATCTGAACCAGAGACTGACCCAAAGGGGTCCATCGGGTTCATCCTTCCCAAACTTCCTAATTCAACATACATTTGTACACTTTCTCAATAAAAACATACTTGTTTAACGGGGAAATGATTCATGTAGCATGAGAATTTGATCTTACACTTCATTTGTACTGCTTTTTTAAAACAATCTAGTTCTGTTATTAGTTTCTAAACATATAGGTGGAAATATTTTACAATTACTTATTGTCTTTTCGGGTATAGAATAATGCCCGTTCAATACTACATAGACGTAATGGCTTGTAGTATGGGACCCATCCAAACATTATTTCTGGGTGCAAGCCTGGTTTTAACAGACTTAAGAATCAGTGACGACGCCAGCTTTAAGTTCTTAGGGGGGCAAAGGAGGGGCAGATACATTTTCGGGGGGGCGGCTATTTGCCTTACCAAAAATGACATATTTATCACGTTTGAATTATTTTACATTACATTGTGTATTTCGTTGCTGTTTTTACATTAGACCTATATGATTATAAAGCAAAGTTATTTCAATAAAATTTGTAAATAACAAATAAGTAACGTTTGCACATGAAATATTTTTCAATGAAATTTTTGAAGCCTAAACATGAATTACTTTCGCGTATGCTACAAGTAACACATTCGTCTAGTAATTATATGCTATTTATCTCTCTCTCTCTCTCTCTCTCTCTCTCTCTCTCTATATATATATATATATATATATATATATATATATATATATATATATAGAGAGAGAGAGAGAGAGAGAGAGAGAGAGAGAGAGAGAGAGAATTTACGAGGAGCTGTTGAAAATGTCGTAGTCCAATCCAGAAGGAGTGTAGGTACTAGGTAGAAAAAATGAAACTGTAATTTAGGAAAACATATCCCTGTATGTACAAATTCAAATTTTCATATTAATAATGAAATTCTTATTGTTTCTCAGGCCTCTGAAGTGATTATGTTTGCTCAAACAGCGAATTTCATGAACATCCAGATCCTAACTGTTAAAACATTTTTGTTCCACCAAGGAAAGTCACCGAAGTAAATTAATTAGGAAATCAGTGAAACACCATGGGACTCTCCTCCGTTATATACAGTGGTGAAGAAATAAGTGGCTTAGTATAAACGTGTCGATTTCTCAACAAATTATGCTTTACATCCAGGATGATTAAAAGCAATGACTCTTCTCGAAGTCATGGATGTTACATTATTCTTGAAAATTACAGCATTTCAGCCAGTGGTGAATATAGCCCGGGGCCGGTGGGCCTAGGCCACCCCAGTTTTTGAGTAACAAAAATAATTTAAGCTATTATAGTTCTTAAAGTGCATAGTAAACTCACGATATACCTATTATAGTCTGAGGTCTGGCTGCACCCCGCTTTCTCAGTTTTTACCTTCTCATCAAAACTTGTGACAGTGATTCTGGCATTTCTTTGGAACTTGTCGGTAGTATAATTCAGAATGGCTTGGGTATACTCAAGTTCTCGACATAATAGGTTCCCAAAATATCTGTCGGGAGAATAAAAGAGTGACGGCATTAAGAGAAGTCTTCTTCCAATTTGACCCTAATGCTGATCAATTTCGCTCACGAATAGTAACCATGGACAAAATATGGTTCTACCACTATGATCCTGAATCGAAACAGTAGTCAATGGAGTAGTAGCACTCATTTCTCCCTCGCCCCAAGAAGTTCAAGACACAGAAGTAGGTTGAGAAACTGTTTGCAACATTCTTCTGGGATAAGTATGGAGTCGTACTCATAGACTACCTCCGCAACGGTCAGATATTTAATCCAGAGTCTCTACATTACTTACAAAACTGAAAGAAAAATTCAAAGTTTAACGCCACGGAAAATTAAAAGAAAGGAATTCTGTTCCTTCAGGAGAATATATCTGTCCATCAAGCCCATGCGAACACAACTGACATTGCATAATCTAGGATTTCAATGTTTAGATCATCATTCTTATTCCGCAGATTTAGCTTCGTCTAACTATTACGTGTACTTATTTCCCAAACTTAAATAACACTTGAAAGGACGCCATTTTAGATCTGATAGGGGTAGTGCTACGAACAGTGGTGCGAGGAAATCTTCAGATTTTTTAACTTTTCTGCAAAAACTGGAGCACTGTACAAGGTAGTATATTGACTCTCGGAGGAAGTGTAGAAGAAGTAAAACTTCACCATGCACTCCTTCTGGGTTGGGCTACGAGTTTTTCAGCAGTTCCTAGTCAATATTGTACACGTCACGTCAGTACTTTGAAACAAAATAAGTAAGGGAGCACTAGTATGTACCAATTACTATCGAAAGATCAGCATTCTGACAATACGTTTTAATGAGAATCAATTTAATTCCATAAATTTATTATTATCATTTGCAGGAAGGGAAAACACAACTCTTTTTATCCCCTTCAAAAATTAAGCCCTAATAGTTGCATACTAAGCTGTTATAAGCACATCTTCTGAATATTGAAAGCCGAGAATAATGTTTGTCTAAAAATAATTATAGAACCTTTAAAACAAAATATGAAACTGAAAACTTCAAACCTGGAAAAATACAAACAAGTTACATAACTGGTTTTACCTTTCTTTTGTTTCCAATCAAAGTTGATCCAATGAGAAGAAAACAAATCGACCAAATCTAGTATTGTTGGCTAGGCACAATAATTAAAAATCATAAGAAAGAAGTATAACTAAAATTTACCTCAAAAGGCGCCAAATTAGAAAACAGAAATATGCGTGCATACCCAGATGCTCAAAGAAGAGAGCTTGAAGACTAATCTGCCACATAGTAAATGCATGGAAAGTAGACTACAATTTGACAATGAGATTGGTTATGATACTCATATAAAATACTACATGTAGAATGTTTAAAGATTGTAGGAGTCTGGGGGGGGCAGTCTAGGTGGCAGTCAGGGGGGCAGAAGTAGATACTAGGGGGGCGCTCGCCCCCCTTGCCCCCCCTCTGGCGTCGTCACTGTTAAGAATACTAGAAATGTAGATTATCCAAACGAAGACTAAAGCTAAATTGTATTTGCTTAAAGTGAAAAAGTTGCGTTTTGTAGATTGAAAGGCATGCTGTTGCGGTCAGTACACTTCGCTTCACACACTATCTCGCAGTAGAGATAGTACCAAATACAGAAAATTTATTCAACAACAATCGGATCTAAAATCCGTGATCAAATTGGGATGGTATGAACCTGTATCGTACAACGGTAGTAAGGTAGGGCGCCAAAAATCATACATTATAAAATAAAATTAAGGGCAGTATCACGTGTACATGACATGGAGGAGCTTGGTTTATGTGATGTGATATATATTTTTTCAATCAATATTTAAATTGGAAGTGGTAGCATATTTTTACCCTATAGGAAGCGTTTCTAGTCAAAAGCGAGCAATGTTAAAACCGAAAATGGTTGGTTTCTACCACTTTCTATTGATAGATTACGTTCATTAATAGATTACCAATGAACTCTATTCTTTACTTTTGATCCACTACAATCTGGCCAAAATTGTAGGTTATTAATCAAGTAAATCTTGAAATTTTTGGTTTCTCCATAGAACACACCCAGAGTCAAACGGGGTAAGTGTATAAAGGAGATCTGCTATATTGAGGTATGCCTAAAACAGGTCTATACATTCGAGCTTACCGATAATAACTTGTTTCCAGTTCGACCATTGCCTAAAAACCACCCAATCACAATCGAATTTGGAGAGCAATTGGGTACAGAAATAACGTTGACCTACTGCAAGTTACAATGTCTTGAGGTTCCTTCAAACCAAAATGTAACGTGCCTAGAAGTAAAGATACACTTCTACACATTTTGAAAAACTTGATGGAAATTCGTAGTCAGCATATGGTCTCCAAAGTACTTTAATAAAATATCACCCTGCTAGGACTTACGATGCTATAACAAGCACAAGAAGAAAATTGTACTATATATCGAGATTCCTGATTATGTTCATGCTGCGAACATTTTTCGGGAGATATTTCGACTTCGTAAAAGCAATTGTAAGCTACAAACGGTCTTCGCTACCATTTCATGAGCTTGAAATCAATTTTAAAATTACTAAAATAATCTACCTATTAGCTTATGAAATGCTCTAGCCAGAAAAGGAAGCTCACGATTTTCTAAAATATAAATAGACAGTACGTAGAGAATCTAGTAGCCATTATTTCAGGTATTTTTATCCAAAAATCAGTATTTCTTACAAGTTAGTTGAAAGAAAATCCTTAATTATAGCACTTTGATGGTTAAATAATGAAAATTATCTGTCCGCAACATAAACCGAACCGTGATGCACATCAGTGTTAAGCATTAGGGTACTCAGCATAGAGATCTGCACAAGCTCGGGCCGAGCACGCAGGCTTAGGCTCGGCCCGGCACGCGGTCGATCGACGGTCTAGAAAGTGCGGATGACTTCGGGTTCGGGCTGGGCTCGGGCCGTAAATTTTTAAATATACAACCCTTTTCTCGGGCCTTTTCGGGCCTAACACTGAAAATATATTGCACAGTGATGTTTATTGGACCGTTCTTTCTGGAGAACTTTTAAAGCATAACTCAAAATTAAACCTGTAATTGCTGTAAATAGAAATACAATTTTGCGTCAATTATTAAGTTTCTGTATTTCAGGCTCATTTGATCATCATACGGCCTCGCGTCTAAAGGCTAAAACATATTTCGGACTCGGGCCGGGCCTCACACTATAAATTCACGGGCCGGGCCGGCTCGAACTAAAAATTTCGGCCCGTGCAGGCCTCTAAAGCATCATTAGTTTACTTTTTCGTGATATACTTCAATTCAATTTTACTCAAAACATTCCATTAAATAAAGTAGTTTAGTAGTCACTGGGTAATATACTGTTTTGAAATGTATCTATTTTAAAGATTATATAGCTAAAATGGCTTGTAAGCTTATATGTATTTGATAAGCTTGATCCCCTGTTCGAATTCTAGTGGACGCACAGAATTCTCAGATTGTGACCGAGAAGAAATTGTGGAGCTGTTTGAATTAAGAGGTACTGATTTCCGGTCTAGAAAACCGTAAATAATATCAACGGAAGTAGGTATACCTACCACACATCACCAATTACAAAATATTTCGGCAAGCACCTTTTCACACTATGAAGACTAGTTTAGTTTTATTATAAACACTAGTTGAATATACCCGCACCTCAGATGGTGGAAATAAGTTTATAAAAATCATAACGTCGATTTTGGACATCTTATTTTTCCCGTCTTTTCACCCTCCATGGCAATGGGACTTAACTTGGACTTAAACGGCATATAGAGTGTTACTATTAATCTCATCGATCCCGAGGTCTATTATTTGGACACTAATATCCGTCGTTTTCTATTAGACCATTTTTTCATGTTATGCCCTCGCTCCTTCTTCCTCTTGCCGAAAATGTGATAAAATCTAAGTTAGGTCCGATTTTGTTTCAGACAACAGAGTCCTCATGAATATTTTCGTTTCCTCCCACATTTCAATTCCACCAAATCCACCATGACTGGCGACCACGAACTAAACGAAGCCAGTTTACCTAATGTACCAATTATTATACATAGCCCTGTGAAGTTTTATGAAGTTTTCTTTCCTTAGGTTGTAACGATAAAAGTTTACCCTCAAGAACTACCGTTCTATGTGACTTCGCTCAAGAACTGACATTGTCTACAATTAGCCCTGCAACCAGAGGGGGGTTAGGGGGCTGGCTCGCCTAAACTATTCGTAGCCCCTCTAGACCTTAATACGAAATGCTATTATTAATACAAAAACACAATTTAAATATTTGTAAGAGAATTTTTAATGACTTGGTCCCCCCCCTAATATATTTAGGACCCCCCAAACCTCTGCAGTTGGTTTCGGGCCTGTCTACAATAATCATTCACTGTCATTAATTCTCCATTTCTTTTAGCCTACAGGGCATGAACGTGAAACCCCCCCCCAAAAAAAAACATATCATTATACGAGACGGGACACATAAGACTGAACGTCCAACAATGAAACTGTCCTGCCGGTTACAGAACTACTAGTCACCCTTATATTACGTATTACGCTAATCAGTGAGTACGCGGTAGCTGTCCATGTTTCTCATTGAACATTGTAAAACTTTCTAGCTTGAATTTCAACAACAGAATTTTTATTCTGGTTAGAAACACTGATTTTAAGGAATAGTTACAGATACAGGATTAGGCCATTGAGTGTTCGATTCTTGGGAGAACACAATGCATTCCTATCATTTACAAGCAAGAAAGAAAAAAGAGAAGTGTCATCGTTCGGGCTATCAGGAGAAACTCGTATGATAACCAAACTACACGTCAAATCTATACGAAAAATCTATGGTAGTACAGACGACGAAATGAAAGAGGGAATTTCACGGAGAGTCCATGGCTAGAAGAAGAAGAAATGTTAGGAACAAATCGAACTTTTACTTCGATGAGATAGACGTGTTAAAAGAAAACGACCTCCCGCAAATCTTTCATTGATGTGCGTCCATCGTTCCTTAAATTTCTTCTTCAACGAAGGTTTGGGTTGTGTTTTTCTTACAACTAGTTTTTTTTCATGCAAGATTTCTTTTCTCCTTTTCCTTTAAGCGGCATTTTTTTCTCTCATGTTTTTTTTTCTTCTTCCTTCATGTCATCAACAGTGATCTGGAGGAGATATTTGTGATTGTAGGAGGAGAAATCAACCAACCAAAGGGGAGAAAAGAACATCAAAAGACAAACGGAGTGGAAACGATGGTTTGAATTTTTTATACATTTTCTTCTCTTTTTGTTGATGTGTAACTATGACATGCATCAGCTAGTCGCAAACGGTGGAAAAAGTTTTTTTTTTTTTCCTTAACGATTCTTTCACTCGTATCTACAATTTGCTGATGACTACCACTGCTACAAAATGTTACAGCACCTTTTGAGAAGTTCTTGCATTATTTTGAAATGCATAAAAACCGGTATCTACAAGTTATATATATATTTAGCTGGAAAGTGCTTTTGAAACTATTTTCCAGAAATACCTACTTTTTTCTCTCTAATGTTTGTTAAAGCTCAACAAAACAAGTGCGTTTGGTAATGGCATTTTTTTAAAAGTATTGTTTTTTGAGGTTTACGTCCAACGGTTATGCCAGCTAGGCTAAAGAAGACGATGATGAGAAATGAATGAAATAATGGAATGAAAAAAGTGGGTGGAAACGGGAGAACCCCGCGAAAATCTAAGCACACGGTGTTTGTCCACCACGAAGTTCACTGGGCCCAATGATATTCAAATATAGTCGACAGCAGTCTGTTTCACACTATGTAAGTGTACAAGCATGTAAAGTGTAAGTGTGAAAGTGTGAAAGTTCGTCAAATATATTTTCAAAATAGGCCTATGAACATTGTACAGCTACATTTACTGACCAAATTTGATGGGAACATTTGAAGACAGTGTAACTTGTTAGATTCATATGGTGTGTTAGATTCCCTTTCGCCCTCAGAACAGCACTAATGGGATGTGGAATGGAGTCATCGAAACGTGAATGTTAGCAAGTGAAATATTATAAAACTGAGCGCAGAGCATCACTCAGTTTCGAGAGAGAAACTGAGACGGAAATATGCACCGGATTCGTGTCTCCATAATGGACTGAATTCAGCATGGAATATGGCGTCATAGCTCGGAAACAACATCCGGACTATAGGATGCATATTACCTCTAAAACACGACATACTTACAGACGGGCAGTGATGCGACCGGTAAGTGTCAGAACAAGACCCACTGAAAATCATGATTTGCGGTGCACACCATCATATACCCACCGTCATATTTGACGTTTGAAAAAAGGTGAACAACGGCTCAACCGTCCATATCACACGTTTCCAGTCATAGTAGTCCATATCGTGTTGTGGCGGGCCGGCGGTATGCGTTTGCGTAGATCGGCACCAACACGAGAAAGTTTAGTAATTAACCAAAATACTTCTAATTGGTCAACAAAGTTTCTGAAAATCACCAATTATAACTCGAGCGGCAAAGTTATAAACTGGAACAGGAACTCAGCTAACAACCAACCTGAAGATCTTACTTTTACAAGATAGCATTGGTCTCGACCAAGACTTAACTTCTAATAAAGAGAATGGAATTCGTTATCTCGACGAAAACTTAATAGTTACCAAACCTTTGGGATATCATTTGAAAGCAAAACTCAGAAATACAGTTCCTTGCAATAAGCCTGCAGTTTATTGATCCTAATGAGATTACAAGTCCACGAGCTAGAGCGCTAAGTACAATTAAGTGTCTATAGAAAATGTGTATAAAACTTAAATGACATGTCCCAATCTCTCAATACTTTCACAGAGAAAAACTCACAACATAAGACAAAACTTCACTAGATTGGGAGGGCACGAGTCAGTCCTAGTAGAAGAGTTAGGTGCACAGGTGTAACTATCTGATCTACCGGTATGTTTAAGCCAGCTAGGCAATGAACCTAGAGTCTGTCTAAACACACATCAAATAGGGGAGTGACAGAACTTCGACGGTCAAATTCCTAAGCTCGCCAGCAGTTTCTGGGCGCACAGGTCCCGACTGGAGCTAAGCTTGCAGAAGTAGATTGCCAAGTTCGAAGGAGGCAATTTTGACCGTCAGTTTCCTAAGCCGACCAGCAATTATGGGCAGACCCTTGACTGTCATCAAGCTTTCAGAAACAGAGTGCCAAGTTAGCCACTGGGACAAGGTATGGATGTTAACCACGAGAGTAGGGAGGCTTCCCGAGAAGCCGAGAGAGTGAGAGGCAGAGTGACGGCAAGGATTACTAGAATTCTTCGGAAGTTTCTGGACCAAGTCGTACCTAAGACATTGTAGACTTCGTCTAGATAGCACGACTTTGACGGGGCCAGAAACAAGAGACCAAGTCCGACGATCGAGCCGAAAACAGGGGGTTTTATGGGGCTCGATAGGCTTTGTACTTGGCACCAATTTACGTGTCGGGCGCACAGATGTAGCGTGTGCAGACGTTGCACTAGGACCGTGAGGTCAAAGGTTGTACATGCGTGGTAGCGTGAAAGTTCCCTGGGGAGGAACCAAAGAGTAGTCAGTAGCCTGAAAAGGAAGCTGATTGGTGTGTGCACGACACTAAGAGCAAAGTCAGCTCAGGAAAGTTCTTCTCCGTGGGGCGGAAAAAATAGCGATTGGAATACATCATGCTTCTAACATCAAGGTTGGTTTACAACAAGGTGCTTGGGCAGCGCTAAATGAGAAGAGAAGATTCTATTGGTGCGCATGTGTGTATGTGCATCATGTGCTCCGCGTATTTGCGCGGGTTGCCCCCAAACTCTGGCAAAGTGGTTTACATCGAGATATACAATAATCATACATAAGTTCACTTGAAAATATAAAACATGAAAGAGCTTCTTCCTATAATTCATCTTTAGAACCTTCTGATAAAACATAAACATCTGCAGTTTGAGGACAGAAAAAGAATCTTTTTAGAAGCAGGAACGAAAAGATTTTAAACACACAGATTATGTGGACTTCTTTACAAGTCTTCTACCACTAATAATAATAATAACTAATGCAAACATTATACATATACTATAGATAGAGACAGACATCTCCCTGTTACAGAGGGGATGTTATTATCTACTAGACAGTTGAACTCTAGGGTCAAGTAGGGGGAGATAAGGAGCTAGACACGGGAAGATGAGAAGGCTTTCGTTCCAACTAACAGAGAACAAAGACAACGCGAATTTGTATTTTAAAAGAAGTAAATGAAATACGAATACTGTTGCAGTAACAAAATGCAAAAAAGAAAAAAATACGCAAAAAATAATTTGCGAATTGCGGACACTACAGTGTGTTCGAGGCATCACTGCCATCCTGCTAAAGTGCCTTGGTCCCTTCTTAGAGGTTTCGCCCGTGTAACCTGAGCCATGCAAGTCAGGTTGATAATACACTATGGTTCTGATCTGCTGATCTGGATTCTCACTGAAGGTTTCCTTCCGGCCTGTGTTTCTTTTCAACGATATGGTTTTGCCGTGAGTATTTGCCACTTTTGTTATGTTTTCGCTATTTAACGGAGAGCTAACAATTTGCTCTCTTTGGAAAGAAGGTATGTTGTTCATCACCATCTGCAGAGTTCACTGTACACTACCGTTCTATTCATATTGTACGAAGTTCTCTTTAACACATCACACTAACAGCCTTGCACCGCAGTAGCCGCATGACCGATCCCATCCCAAGCATTTAATGTGTTTCCAACTACAGTTATGCCCATTAAATTGCTCAGAATCTGTACCACAAAATATTATTTATTTATGAAGTATGAAGTTCATTCATCAATCTTAAACTGGCGTGAGGAGATATACATTATGCTAATTTAAGAAAAACATCAATATTCGTCCTCGAAACAATTGTTTAATCATTCGGTACGTTTCGAGCTTATCCATGGAGCTGAAAGGGCTCCACAAATGAGCTCAAAACGTACCGAATTATTAAAGAATTGTTTTGAAGACGAATACTATTTTTCTTCTTTTTCTTCTTAAATTACGGTGTTAATCATTAGAATGTTTTAACAATGTCCCAATTCTCTATTTCCATTCATGTTCGGGGAGATATTACTGGAGGCGTCAGCAACCATTTTGTTCATCCGTAAATTACCCTTATTTGAAGGATGAAGAGGAGACGCCTGAAGAAATTCAAGTTTAAAATTTCATTGCGCCTTTTTAAAGGTCTTTATACGC
Organism: Thermobia domestica; assembly: GCF_964235325.1. NCBI lineage: Eukaryota > Metazoa > Arthropoda > Insecta > Zygentoma > Lepismatidae > Thermobia > Thermobia domestica. Next base: position 99,771,492 of record NC_137468.1, read on the forward strand.
TATGGAATCTGTTCTAATGATATCCTGTGCTGTTTCGGCTCATCTGATTTAGCATGCTATTCGTACATGGAAATCTATATTGAATGAAATATTCTCTAATATTACCCTGTGCTATCCCAATTCATCTGAGTTTTAATATATTTGCATAGAATATTGACCATAGGTCCCAATATTACATTCAGTATGTCCCAATATTATTTTATGCTGTCCCAATTCATCTAATTTTGCAATCTATTTGCGTTGAATCGTATCCATAGATATCCATATTATATGCAATATGTTTCAGTATTATTCTGTGCTGTCCCAAGTTATCTAAGAAGGAGAAAAGCATACTTTGGTAAATGAACTTAGGGGCCGTTTTTTGCAAGGTGATAGTGCACATTTAAAGTGTTCATATTACAAATTGGGAGGGTGCAATGGCCTAATATAGTAGAGAAAAAGCGTCGACTCGTCGCATATGTCGTACGTTGCGCAAATTTATTAAATGACGGCGTAGCAGAATCAGTAGAATCTGTCACTCACGCGCTAAGGGTCCCGGGTTCTATTCTCCTGGAGTCAACTTCTTTTGTTTTTTACTTGAATCAATTAAGTAGCCACTTGTAGCTACAAGTAAAATGTTAATTCACCATATGTTTATAATGAATTAAAACAACATAAATATTCAAATCAGTTGTAAAATCTTTCAATGTTCCATGTTAACTACGAACGAAATGTAATCTATTTCGTAAATATTTTGATACACGAGTTATATTGTGGTTACCACAGTCGTTGTGTAAAAAAATGTTCTTGACGCTTCGTGTCTACATCTGTTGACAGTGTGTGTATTACAAGCACTGGCGCAAATGGCACGGGGGGATAAGGGGAACATGTCCTCTCCAATCTTGAAACTGAGCAACTGTTGTCCTAATAATCCGATTTGATATGTGAGTTTTAGGGAGAAATGTGATGATTTGTGTGCGATCGCTACATAGGAAAATGAGATGAAATTAATATCCCCCAGAATAAGCCTCAAATCTGCCCGCTTCCCAATTTTGAAGACAATCTGCTTCCATGATCCTCCACAGTACTATTTTCCAACTTCATAAATAATTTGAACATCGATTTAAAAAAATATGGGAACGGTCTTACCCCTCCTCCCCCCAATGTTGGAAACGGATTTTCGCCGCTTTTTGCAAGGGGAATAAGGGGCAAATTTCCTTTGGTTATAGTAACATCCAGTATTACCAAAGGAAATTTCCTTCTCATGCCTCTTGTAATTCTCACACTGTCAACAGATGTAGACACGAAGCATTAAGAACATTTTTTACACAACGACTGTGGTAACCATAATATAACTCGTGATATCAATATTTTACGAAATAGATTACATTCCGTTTCTAGTTAAGTGGAACATTGAAAGATTATATAACTGATTTGAATGTTTCTATTCTTTTAATTCATTATAAAAATTTTGGTGAATTATCATTTTACTTATAGTACAAGTGGTACTTTATTGAATCAAACATAAAAACGAAAAAGTTGACTCCGGAAGGAAACGAACCCGGGACTCTAGGCACGGGAGTCACAGATGCTACTGATTCTGCCACGCCATCACTTGGTTGACTTGTGCAACGTACGACAAATGGAGCGAGTCGAAAACTTTAAGATGTTTTTTCTCTGCTATATTAGGCCATTGCGCTCTCCTAGTTTGTAATATGAACACTTTAAATGTGTACTATTACCTTGAAAAAAAAATGGCCCCGAAGTTCATTTACCAAAGTATGCTTTCTCCTTGTAAGTTTGTTGTCCACGGATGTCAGATTAAGTTCAACATATGATGTAAACATATGATCATGTCTAACAAGCATAAAGGTATGTTTGGCAATGTTTTCAATAAATGGATGGAAGGACAGCGAAATAAACTTTTCTGCTATGTAAGGGTGTAAATTGTCAATTTTACTTCATGTACAATTACTACTTTCTTCCCCCTCTTTTATGATCATCCGAGAATGTAAACAAAGGAAAAAAGGTTTTATTAATACATGTGGTGACTGTATACAGAGTGTTTCAAAACAACATCGACAACGTTTGGGAGGTGATTCCTGACACCAAGATAAGACGAAAAATATAAACCAACCTGGGTGCACAAATGCTTCCTTTCGGGGTTATAGGCTGCCGAAAACGTGAAAAATGAACTTTAAAGGTTCATAGCTCCAAAACTATGGAACCTACAAAAGTCGGGTCAAGGCTTCATTTAGGACGCAAAAAATTTTATAGAAGTTGGCTATGGACATGTAATTTGAAGTACTCACCAACTACCTCTATAAAAATTCTTGCGGAAGTACCGAAGGATTTTGAAACATTGATATTTGGATAGGGCCTATACTAGTTCCTAAATGAAGTCTTGACCCGACTACGGTAGATCCCATAGTATTGGAGCTATAGACCTTTAAAGATCATTTTATCATGTTTTCGGCAGATCATAACTCCGAAAGGAAGCATTTGTGCACCCAGGTTGGTCTATATTTTCCGTCTTATCTTGGTGTCAGGAATCACCTCCCAAACGTTGTGGGTTTTGTTTTGAAACACCCTGTATAATGTGATAGTGTGGGTTAAAGCTCAATGCCAAAATCTCATGCTAAGTTCTAAGTGAACCGATGTTATTAGTGGCACGCCAGAAAGAATGAAACTCCTTCAAATAAATTTCAACACACTTTTAATAAAGATCTATTCAGTACATAGCGAGAGAGATTTATTTAGTCCATCCAAAATAAGCGCATGCGCTGTCCTTTCTTAATATCAAAATTTTTAACATGTTAGCTATACCTGCTACTAGTGGTCTATTTGACATTCGCTAGGTCCTCTCCCTCCTCTGTTTCACTACGTACTTTCTGTCAACGCCAACAACATAACAGAAAGTTTACGTCTCTCCTTCCAACAACCATGTGGTACCATCCTGCTCAAAGCTTTATTTGCCCAATTTCCTCCCATGTGCAGGTTAATTATATCTCGTTATCTGAAACAGAAACTGAGAGAAAGAGAAAAACCCGAATGACACTGTCGTGCATATATGTTTGTATATATGTTTTGTGTGTGTGTATGTGTGTGTATTGTGAGTTATTTAGGACAGTATCCGCTTTGAATTACTCCCCAATTGCTGTCCCTCAATTTTCTACCTCTCATTCCCTGAGTCTATTACCTCCTCCTACCGTCCTCGGGCATTTCATTTTAGTTGCCTGCTGTCGCCCTCATCTTCTCGCTGTCAACCTCCACGAAGCACAATGAAACTATCGTTAAAGTAATCAGCATTTCATTACCGTTCTAACTACAACCCAATTACCCACCAGACGAATCACTGGACTCTTGGGAACATCCACCAATGACAACAGTCACTGAGATGCCATTGAACTAAGTGGATCTAACGCTATCAAGAGAATCTTTTTTTTTTTAACTTTTCTCTCATCAAACACCTTCTACTATTTCTGTGCCAAAATTGTTTTGACCTGTTTTCTCCCAAATTGTTCTTTCCTAAAACACAGATTAGACGCTGTCTGTAATTTAGGTTGAAACGATTATTAGGATTACGTGATATCACTGTTAACTATTCTGCATACGATTTTTAGGATCCCACAGTGATCTGAATTTAATTCGTAAAGCACACTTAAAGAAGCCCACAGCTTTTAAGTCCAGTATATGTGGAATTTCCAGTCTTCTTGAATACGCAGAACTAAACCGTATAACAATGTCATCTTGAGTATAAATGCACTATAACGTAAGCATCTTAAACAACTGTACAATGCTGGGAGTTGTAAAAGAATTGTTTTAAATTTAAATGTCAGTGGGAAGAAAATGTTTTACAAAATTGTAATAGCCGCTATTGTAATTTTATCAGGGATCATTTGTCTGAAACATCAGCCATCTTTCATCTTCATCGATTTCCGCAATAAAATTATTATATTACAAGACAATTATTTATAAGAAATCTCAGTAATATGTGATCTACTTTTGCACCTGACAATGTAGAACTGCAATTGAGACTGTGATAGAAAAAAGGAAAAGAGCAGAACTCGCATCTATGCAAGGGCTTCAGGTTTAGAAAATCAAGGGGAGTGCTTTCACAGTTGACAATCAGAGGATCTCGGGGTAGAGCATACTACTTAGGCTTAGCGATGTGTCTGGGGATCCTTTTCCGGAAAATTTTAAAAGTTGATTCTCCTGAAAATGGAGCTTTAGGAATTTTTAAATGAAAATGGAGCTTTTCTACTTTCTCTCACAATGGAAAATATATATTCTTGAATGAGAGTATGGCAGCGTAAGCAAGGAGGTTCTAAGATTCTAAGGTTCTAACCTCGATCAAAGTTCTCATCAAGCCATTTAGAACGCTGACCATTGTTGATACAAGAAGCGTAAAAACTGTTAGTTGAATACAGCACAGAGGAACAGTCGTTTAATCTGTAACTTTAAAAAAAAATCGTCAGTGCCACAATTTTGGAATTTTAAGTGTTTTCATCCTTGGTAAAGTCACCCAAACTTTATATCACCCCGTCCCCATCTCTGCTTTAAGGAAATATCGGGCCCTACTGTAATTTAAGAAATGCGACGAAATATTAAAAATTTTCCCTTTTTTCCTTTTCTTCCTATTTCTTCTTTTCTATTCTTTATTTTTCTCTTCCCCTTTTCGTGAGGGTGCTGAGCACGTAACAAAAATTCTAGGGGCGCTCGAGCACCAGAGCATTTCCGGAATCGGCGTCCCTGTGTCTAAGCAGTTATCGTGCATATAAAATAATTGAAATATGCAGGTTGAGTGAATCAACATCCCAAAATAAGTCTTCACCAGGAAAACGACTACTGAAAATGTAGAGATAAATGTACTTAAGACTGTTAACAATCCTGACTAATGTGGAAATGTATAAAGATTGTACGGTGATACTCTCATAGGTGTATATAGGTTGTATGGTGAAATACCATGTGTGTGAAATATCTATATTTAGATTGGAAATATAATAAAGTAATGTCGAGTAAAAGTTAAATAGTGCTATGTATATATCAGATGTGGTCTAAAAAGTATTGAACCTTATGCGCACTAGACAGGATTAGTTTCTCGACTAACACATGGTGGAATGAAGGAAATGGGAGAATTCCGAGAAAACCTACTCACACGGTGTTTTTCCACCACAAAGCCCACTTGGCGAGAGCTGAGATCGAATCAGGGATTCTATACACCTAAGAAGAGCGCTCAACCAGAAGCCACTGCGGCCCAAATCAAGAATATAATTTAATTTCGTGTAATATAAATGAAACTGTATTTACATATTGCATGCTGGAATGCTGGCATTTTTTCAATGCGATTAGAGTATCAAGTCGATCGTCCCCAATTTCAGATTCGACCAATAATTTTTTTAAGTGTAGATTTGAATTATAATTTCCTGAGTTCGTCTTCTTAAATCCCGAGCTCCCATATCGCTTTTGCTAGATGTGTTCCGCAACATATTATTATTATTATTATTATTATTATTATTATTATTATTATTATTATTATAAGCACAGACACTCCAAATTGCAAAACATTGTAACTCATCCACTTCTCTTCACAATAAATACTGTATAATTAAATTAACTATAAATTTCAAAACACCATAATCCGGCAATTTGTGCTCCGCACACGCAAGCGACAAATATAGAAGTGAACACCAATTGCATGGCACGGAAGAAGGAAGTTATGTTACATACAATGTATCACCTACCACTCACTCACCAAACCTTCTATACACAATTTTTCCACACAGAGAAAAATGCATAATCCAGTCGGCATGTAAATGCTGTTTTTACCAGGTTACGCGCGTCACCACATTAAGTAATGTTGTTTCATCAGTAGTACGATCTACACTACTGTCCAGCGAAAATTTTGTATTGTGTGACCACCATTTCAAATCTAGAATTAACGCCATACCCATTCCGACGGTGGTAACTTAGGTATATAATGTTGTTACTACCTTCCTACGAGTGTCCCCTCTTGGTTCTTTCTAAATCTGTGACTCCCTACCTTACGAGAGTAATAGTTTTTTTAACACGAAATCAATCATGTGAATAAAATTATCCAATCACAGCGAGTCTATTTCGACGCCGAACTCCAGACTTGGCATGGTGATCCCACCTGCTGTACTTTTATACATGAAATTACATTACTTAAGGAGCGCACCCGCATAAATACGAGGTATCCACATGGAAATCCTAGTCCTTTTTTTCTCAGTGCACGAAATTTGCCTATAAAGTTGACATTACTGTAATGTTTAACACAACTATGGTATAATTTGGAACGATTATTTGCAATAATAAAAATATTAAAAAGTTCATAAAAGGTAATTCATAAGCAGAAACTTGAGTATGTAAAAATAAAAACAGATAGGAATACTGAAAGGCAAAATAACAGGTAACGTATGGAAGTAAAAAAAGTGAAAGTGCGTAGCCTTGCTATATAAACACTGAGCTTGAACATCACAAGGTAGAGCCTAGGCCTACATCTCTGTTCTTGGCGGATTTCCTTTAGAACGCACATCAACAGTCACCCTCACCACCAACATGATCTTTTCTCCTGGAAAAACGTAAGTTATCCTTTCAAATATTCCTGACTAGATATTTTGGTTTAGACTTGGCAGATAGTGATAGGATGGTTTTCCCGACAGGCAGAAATTTCATTTGTTTATTATATCATTTGTTCAATTCTGATACTTCACTATTACTACCAACTATAGATGAGTTTTATATTTGTGTAGATTAGTTGTAGATTGTTTAGATTCATCTTGTCTAATGGCTCCTAAACAGACAAAATTAAAAAAGCATTATTGTTGTTTGTTGTTTAAATGTGTTCGTAGATTTCTGTATAAGCGAATAGCACCTATCTAAATGACAGGAATGAATATTCCCTTAAATTGTGCTTTATAATAGTCTGGCAAGATAGCCTCCCGACTTTAGAAAATTCAAACGAATGACTCATTCGTTTGTACAACGTTTGTACAGTTTGTACCGTTTGTTCCGAAAATATTTTCGTTTGTACCATTTTCCTTATAGGGTTACTTGAGTGGTCAACTGGGAGGCCTATCTTGGCGCCAAGATAGCCCCCCCCCCCCTATCACACACACAAATTTAAAATACACCATTCGAAAGCAAATCGTTTGTACCGTTTGTATCGAAAAAAGTTTTGTTTGTACCCTGATAGTTTTTTTTCGAGAAAGAGAGAATGACATTTGCGGGGCTATCTTGTATGCAAGATAGGTCCCGTAATATGTACTTTTTCCATGTTCATTAATTAGTATTATTTGTTTATTCATGTGAATTTATGTGTATTTAGAACTCTGGTTGTGTATATCCATTTTTTTTTAAAAAGGAACTTTTTGGTAATAAGTCAACCTTAAAATTGAATCGGCAAGTGGGAAAACAGCGTGAGTCCAAAATAAGCGATTTTGAGGTAAAGGCAAAAATAACACTAAAGATGTAGAACTTCAATAATGTAATGAAGAGCATTAGAATTTACAAGACCTCGCATGTTATGACAGAATGCTATAAGGTCGACTGTACATTTGTGAAATTAACAAACGAAAATACTTTCTTCAAATATCTCAAAATGCGTTTTGTGGACTAGTAGTGTTTTTCCACTCTCCGATTCAATTCTGTATTTCAGCCCTTTTTCCGTAAGTACTGAAAATACCGTATTATTCAACAATGGCTTACTTGCTTTCGGCTTTTGTCCAAACCGAAACAACCGGTTCCATATATATATATGGAAAGAGAGAGTAAACGGATAAATAGGTAGTTAGATATAGGGTAACTGAGGCGAATATCGCCATCAATTCGAAATATTGAAAATAATTCATCTTCAACAAGAAAAAAATAAATTCTACATCAACTACCTAGGACCTTGCAGTAAAATGACCACCACCTGAGTTTTCAATATGAGTAACTAGTTACAGTTTATTAATGGTTTTGTTACAAAAGTCAAAACTGCGATATTGTAAGCATCTGAACATAATATCGCCACTTACAAATCTCAGGATTTACAGGATAGGTTTTGAAACCAATATTAGGAGAACAAAATTGGAAACATAATAAACAAGTGTGCAGCAAATAATATGTGTGCAGCAAATAATAATACACAATGAACCATTAATTTAAGAAAAATATGCTCAGTAAGTATTAAAACAATAAACCTACTCTGCGGATCCACATAACGCAGATGTAATCTTAAATGAAACTACTATTAATCGTCCAACATTGCATAACTGTCTTTACACTCCTGACAGAGTCCACTACTGACATATACTTCCCTGACTCACAGTTTTCATGAAACCAAAATTTGTATTCCACGTATTGAATCCAGGATCTTTTTTTTTTTTTTTTTTTTTTTTGTAATAAAGTTTTTCACAATCACTTCAAAAATTGTTTTTCTGATGGCACTTCTTCCTAATAGGCTGATTTCGGTTTACGCACAACTTCTGTCGATATCCATAGTTTTCGACTTGTTTGGATAATCCAGGTGTATTTAATCCCATCTTCCCAATTTTCTTCGAAGTTTGTAAGTTCCCTCAAATTCTACTTGTACAATCAATTCCCGTCTCAGAACAACTGTTTTGCTGATAACTGATTTCCTGCAAACCTTTGGACGCTCAATTTTAGGTGTTGCCAAAACCTTAGTCACGTTCTTTTGTTAGCCTCGGGAGTTTGGAGCGATAGCTGTTTATCATGTATTGGATTCTGGGTTAGGGAATCTGTCGGAGTTGGTCTTTCTCTGAAGTGAAATCACTAAGTTCATTATCCGCTACAGGCTTGGGGACATCCTATGTTTCGGAGATTAAGCTAGGACCAAAGGCAGTTTCTGGGATACACATTTGGAACTAAATCATAGTGACTGATTCATTTTGCCCTAAACCCTGATATACCATTTTGAGGAGTTGCAGCCCTATAACGTGCTCGAGTAAAAAGTCTAGGAAACTGTTGTTTGTTTAATTATTTCCCTCGAAAAGTGTCTGTGGCTATTCCAAGCTACATGACTGGAAAGGTATCAGTCGCATCAGTTAAATTTCTTGGCGTCCACTCATTCAAATTTCTTTCTGCCCGTTGGCAAGTCAAAGTTGCTTATTTTTACAACAATGCAAACGAGTGGGAAAAGTACAGAGATGTTTTCACAATTTTTTTCTTCTTTCTTTCACTCTTGGTTAGGTCATCGTATGTATGCATGTTTATCTGGTTTAACAAACGGTTCTGCGAACTCGAAATATTTTAACAACCGTTTCTAGGGAACCGGTGCACCACTGCTTTTGTCTATGAAAGCGGCGATCTTCTTGAGCCGCTAATGTGACAGATATAAATAGTTGATTTCTTCAGTTGGTGTAAAACTTAAATGTGGAAGGACGCAGTTTAGGTGAGTAAACAGTTCTAAATATAGGTCTACATAAATTCGCATGAATAAACACATAATACTTATTAATGGGCATGGAAAAAGTGCATATTACGGGGCCTATCTTGCGTACAAGATATCCCCCCAAATGTCATCCCCTCTTTCTCGAAAACTATCGGGGTACAAACAAAACTTTTTTTCGGTACTAACTGTACAAACAATTTGCTTTCGAATGGTGTATTTCAATTTTTGTGCTGTGATACGGGGGGAGCTATCTTGGCGCCAAGATACACCCGCCAGTTGACCTCTCAAGTAACCCTATAAGGAAAATGGTACAAACGAAAATATTTGTACCGAACCTCATCTGTGTTGAAAATGTAATCAAGATCAGTCGGGTGGTTTAAGAGTTTAAGAGTCACAAACATAGTCACTTTCAATTTTATAATATAGATTATAAATATAACAAAGTTACTACAATCATATATGTAACTGATGACTTAAAGTGCTATAAAAATAAATTGAGCTTCGTGCTCTGCATCCTTATGCAACATCAAGGTTATGTAAGATCTACTATTGGCGTGGGCACGAAACCACGACCGAGCAATTAATTCGTGGGTGAGACTATCATGCAAGACCAACCCTGTTAGAATAGGGGGTTCCCCACCACACTATTTCGCCTCAAAGTGGAGCTGGATTACAGGACCATACCACCAGCATGGACAAAAGTAAACTGCAATTGAAGGAAATCTTTAATGTTTCTCGGCTATGCTTTTTATGCTAACAGATACGAATGATTAATGAAGTAAATTACTATGATAAAATGAGAATGTGACAGGAAACGGGGGAAGCCCGTCGCATAGCCTCAGATTGAACCAGGAACTCAGAGAACCAAAAGTGAGTACTGTATCATTGAGGCTGAATAATACTAAAATGTATTGGTGTTGTAACAAATTACGATGGGAATGCGTACAGACATGACAATCTAAAACTAAACTCTACTTTTCCTAGAGGTGAACAGCGCTTCTACATAATATAAGTCAATGATGGAACGGGTCTCGAGGTTTATGATCCATGATCCGGGAGACCCAGAGGCAGTCAGTTCAATAACCCACCAAACGCGGTGACCCAGACAGACTCATGTCCCAGAGTGACCCGGACAGACCCATGACCCACAATGACCCAGTGTGGAACGTATACGTATAGGACGAAACGTCATCATATGCATGGAGAGCATGTGTGAAGTTGCAAATTTAATTCTAACAAACACGATCGTCTCCCTCCTCTCTCTCTCTCTCTCACACACACACACACACTCTTTCTCTCTCTCTCTCAGTTTTCACTAAATCCATAGTTTTCTTTTTCGCTTGTTGTTTGCATTTGTAAGCAGGCATTCCATAAAATATAACTACAAGCTTTATCAGAGTATAAACAGGTAAGAATGATAAGTTATATGTTTTCCTTATAAGGGGGGCATCAAAGTTTAATCCAGCAAACCTATACAACTTCTCGTTTAGAATATGAAAGATACTATTGAGCCCTAATACGGTTTTGTTAAAATTTTCTGTATAGTCTATGTTTAAAAACCACTGAGTTATTTCTGAGTATAGGAAGACGAATCAACATGGAATTATATTTGATGATTCAAGATTAAGAAATGTCACAAAAGGGAATCAATCAAATGAAAGTTTGAGCTCAGGTGGTGAAGATCATTCATCAGGTATAACATTCTGCATTAATGCTGCAGAACTGATATCTCAGCTGCTTCTGGATCGCCGGGTCTGCCTGGGTTTCCGGGTCAGATCAGGTTTGAGAAATGAGACCCAGACTTAGATGATCTGGACAAAAGTTGTGACGCCAGTGAGCCGGTAACCCATTTCATCACTGGTTAATTATACCATAGTCCAATGATTCGCAACCTCTCTTGATTGACATGTCCATGGCATCTCGACACACTTGTTCGATTTCTCATATTAGTAATAATATAAATTATAAAAGTGTAAACCTATAATTGTAGTGACTAAGTAGTACTAAGCATTGTTGCTGTCACTGGAAGTATTGACTGGTTTAAATCTGTCTCATAATTGATTTTAACTAATTATTAAATGCTTTATGATTTTCAAATCCCAAAATTTCGCGACACACCCAATGGGACTGTGCAAAAACCGGTTGAGAATCACTGCCGTAGGATATCGCTATCGCTCGTTCAGATTCTCACGCTTCTTAATAGACGTACCAAACGATTCCTTCGCGAAAACAAAATTAAACAATTGCTAATCGAATAAAATTGATTGACTTGTGTATACTCCTTTGTCGGCAATATGGCTATATACCTATAGAACAAGACCTACAGTTTAAATGGGACTTGAATCACTGTAGTGCGTTTAAAGCTCTTACACCAGGACTTCGTACACTAAAAGCACACGCACTAACGAGTAGTCCATCGAAGATGGTTAAGCATTAAATCAGCGAAGATAGCAAATAAAGTGAAAAAATGCGAGATCTGTCCAGAAAGTGACAGACGTTTTGAAATATAAAGGTAACAGAATGAACAAACCAATTGTATTATACACATTTGAAAGGTACACTCTTAAGCTATTTTTCCACATAATCGCCATGCAAATTGAGGCACTTATCATACCGTGGCACAAGTTTATCAATACCGTCGTGGTAGAAATCTGCCGCTTGCGATTTCAACCACTGGCTTACACCGGCATGCAATTCAGCGTCAGCATATCAAAGCGTTGTGTGGCGAGCCATGTTTTCATCTCCAGAAAGAGCTGATAATCGCTTGGCTCCAGATCCGGACTGTATGGTGGTGGTGATCGAACACCTCCCATCCAAAACCCTACCCAAGAGCTCTCGAATACGCTTGGCCATGTGTGGACGTGCGTTGTGCTACAAAAAAAAAAAAAAAAAAAAAAGCCTTCGCGCTACCTTTTCCCCGGTGCACAGGCTTAGCGATGGATTTCAATTGTCATCGCTTGTGGTTTTTTGCCAAAAATAAATAAATAAATAATCACAGAACACACCTCATAAGAGGCGGGAATTTCTATTGCAGCTCACATTGTAACACATCACAGAAAGCACAGTAAGTGCATCACAGTCCTCACTCTACCACAGGTGGATGCGTGCTGAGTGTGGCAACATTCTGACACCAAGATAGCTACTCTGCTGCGATAGGTACTTTCTGGACAGCCCTCGTATTTTCTAAACATTAATGAACATTTTTATCCGAAAGAATAAAATAGCGCCATAGCTACATTACGCTGATGCGAATAAAATGTCTACTCCAAATGTATCACCTCCAAAGGCCAAAAAATATTAAAACTGCAATACCTGGCCAAGCAAAAGAGTCACAGTCTCAAACCACATATTTTTGCCATCGCTCAGCCAACGATGGGATTCCGTAACGAAAGGAGTTTAGGGTTTGCGATCCAAGAAGACCTCACCGCACACTGCATTGCCCTTTAGTCAGCAAAGGCCCTTCCTCCCAGGAAGTGTTCAAGACGATGGAAGAGATGATAGTCAGTGAGACAGATGTCAGTAGAATACAGTTGTTTAGGAAGGCTTTCATACTGCAAGAGTTGGAGAGTCTACAACGCCCTTTGAGCGACATTTGCGCTTCTATTGTGCAACATGAAGACACCATGTCTTTTCAACATTCCTGGATGTTTGCAGGTAAATTTACAGTGCATTTCATGGAGTTCTACACTGTAATGATACGCAAGGATAATTTCGCTTTGATGGAGAAAGACACGATAGATCGACCCCATTGTAGATCATCAGCAACATCCTTCAGGACTTTTGGAAACGGTCCTGGAGCTTCATCACGACCAGTAACTGAACTGGCCGTATATGATTATCATAGCGAATTCATTTTTCATCAAAACTGACAATCCGATGCAGGAAACTCTCCCGATATTTACAGTATTATGAGTATTTACATTCAGAGAGTTGTATGTGTGTTAGTCTATGTCAACTCATGTAGTAAACGTAAGTTCAACAGTTTCTCCTTCCTGATTCCACGGAGCCGTCGAACGCAAGTATATTATAAAATAGAGGATCTGCCCATATGTATCATAATCTTATTAATTCAATGAAGCCAAAACAACAAACGAGCATCTCAACGTCTGATTAGCTACTCTCGTTTCCGTCATGAATGTTGGCTCAAAACATTGCGATCTTATTGGGCGAGGCGGGAAGAGTGGGAGTGGTGAAACTGTGACGTACAGCTTCACGATTTGGTTGTGTAAGCAGATCCTCTGTTTTATTACATCCTTGGTCGAATGACAGTTGTATGTAATGTGTATGTCTAACTCGTCTCCAATGTCACAAATACTTTCCCATTGGCCTGCTTGGCAGTGCGCTTAAGGAGCTTATCCGAGCATGCGTTGTCCGCTGCCCAGGAGGCTCATTCTATAACGAAATTTGACAAACCAACGGCGAATGGGTGCGTTCATTCGCCATTCCTGAGCCCCGTTGTCCGGTGCCCAGGAGGCTCATTCTAGAACTAAATTTGACAAACCAACGGCGAATGGGTGCGTTCATTCGCCATTCCTGAGCCCAAATCCGCTATCTTTATTTTTTTTCAGGTTGCAGTACAGTATGTCTCGATTTGAATTCGTAAGAAAAATCACTCGTAATTATTCATATGACCCTGTTCAACAACTCATTACCTATTGGTTGTCTGGGTATTCCAGCCTATTTGCTGGACTTGTATACAGCTTTTGACGTTAGCACACTTCTGTGTTCTGTTTCTGAGATAAGTTTCTCGTAAGACGTCAATCCGGACATTTCATTCACGTCAACCTAATTCTGTATACTGTGTACACTATACCAGTATAGAACTCCTTTGTGTCTAAGTGGTTAGCGTACGTGCCTTTGGCGTGGGAGACCCGGGTTCAATTTCCGGCGAGAGCTCATGTGGTACGGATTCCACGCTAATCAGTAGGTCCACGTCTCATATAACCTGGTTGCTGAACGGGAGGTTAAACTTAAAATCATCAACTATACAGGTATATGACAGCTCCCGTCCCCAGTATCCTACACGACCCATTTCTTGGAATCTTTACCCTAATAGCACAAGATGTGCTAGGCATGTGTCATTTAGGTGTCCCAGCTACTGTTTAGATACCCGACAAAGGGCACATATAGTATTCATGTGTTAAGTATGTACTTCAGCTACCTGAAGTTTTACGGTAGATACTTGTTATACTTAATTGATATTTGAGACTATGTACCACAAATGTAGCATTTATATGTCTGGCTCAGTTTCGCACTGTGACGACCATTTGTTTTTTAAGTCGGCACTTGGGGCATATATCTTTCATGTTCTAAGTACGTCCTTTAGATGCATACTTTTCAGATACTTATGACACATAATTGGTATCTGCAGCGACGCACGAATGACAGTCAGCTGTTTGCATTTGCTCATGCGCAGTAACATGCAACTGTTTCTCACGCTTTCTGTTCCACTTTTTGTTCCTGTTTCAAATAAAAAACGATAATATATATCTCCGTATTATTGTGAAGTAAAAATAATAAGCCTATTACTATAACGTAATTAATGCCTATAGAAATAGTGGATCTAAGTAGGATCTACCAATTGTGGATCTAAATGCAGCAGTTATGTACGTATACCGTACGTTGACTGTTTTATTTATTTTTTGAATATTGTTAGGTAATATAATTTGCTGATGAGATGCAATGGTGAAATTTTATTTGGGGCCGTTGAAGACACTGTGAATGGACTTTGCGCCGTTGTTTCTCTGTTTTATTTTTGTAGTGTCAACTTAAACTACTCTTGCACTCAGGTACGTATTTTCTACACCCGAACTCCTTCCCTTACATAAGCAGTACCCTTGGTGAAATTGATATTCTTAATCCTTAACATATATAAATAACTTTCTGATCAATATGTGTGAAAGATTCATCTTTATTCATCAGTTATGTTACCTCTTTCTTCTAAATTAACTCCCAAATTTGATGCATTTGTTGCTCCTTTTTTCTAAGCGATTGTGTACTAGAAGCGATTGTGTGCTAGGCACATACAAAGCATGTACTAAACAGCCCAAACACATGCTCTATACCTAAAGTGCTGAGGACGATATTCGCTTCTGTCAAGAACATTCCTAGAACATACTAGGCACGTTCCCCAGATACGTGTCAGGAATATGCCTAGGGGCGGACATAGACTGTGACTATCACTTGCCATCCATGTGATTTCTCTCTTATAGGTACATAAGGCATATACTGGACACATTCCTATGTACCTGAGGAAACATGATAGGCATATACCTGCTACGTAATTGTGCTATTAGGGTAGCTGGGCAGAAGTGAAAAACCGTAGTTGCAATTAAACTTACGAATTATTAATGTATCATCTGAAGCAATGCTTCAGACGCAAGATACATGTATCCTTTATTAAATGTCTCTCTTCCTTTTTATGATTTTGATGACACACTATGAAGACCCATGACATTCTGATAAACTGAGGTTAAGTTAGAATTGAGTATTGAGATGGAATTTCTAGTTCTATGTCTCACCGTTTTGGCATGTAGGCTAAAGGGGAAGGATAACTTATAAAAGTGAATTATTATGAAATAATTGGTGGAATGAGAATGTGGGAGGAAATGGGAGAACCCACGAACACACCAACCACAAACTCACATGAGCTCTGGATCGAACCAGACACCCCTCGCACCAGAGGTGAGCATTCTTCAGCCATCGTGAATTTGGCATTAAAGATTATTGATACCAGACGTTGACGGTTATAACCATAGCCGTCTTTAGGAAGGCCCCGGCCTTCGGTGTGGCAACGTTGTTTTCCACATCACTCGACGTCCATCGCGAGCAATACAAGGACAAATCTTTTTCTGCAGGTTGTTTTTCTTTCTTTTTTTCACTTCCTTTTGTCAACTTTTTGTTATTGTTTTGTCCAATAAACAAATGGAATATTCTTGTTGAATGTAATAAGAAATAGACTAATATAGCGAAGGCTACCTAAGTTAGTAATAAGTAATCAAAGAGTGATTGACTAATACAATATAATTAGTAAGATACGTTTAAAGTACAAGGATCATGACAACAAATTGACTAGAATAATATAAAATCCATTCATAAGATTACAAAATATATTGAAATATGTAGGTCAAAGCAAGAAAGGGTAAACGAACAGTAAGATAGCCTTATGTAACTAAATTGACAATTAAATTGAAGTTTAGTGTCCTTTTAGTACTGAGGCTATCTGTATGAGTAACGATGGTATATACATAAATTCCTATTCTAGTGTTATATAAAACATAGGTGCATGAAGGTGGGGGCAGGGAGCCCGGTGCCCCCTGGTTCACAAATGTGTGTATTATAACAAAAACTTAAATTTCTTAAGGGGCCGCGGTGACTCAGTGATAGAGCGTTCATCTCTGGTGTTTGGGGTCCCAGGTTCGATCCCAGCTCGCACCAAGTGAACTTTGGGTGGACAAACACCGTGTGCGTGAGTTTCCTCGGGGTTCTCCCGTTTCCTCCTATTTTCTTCATTCCACCATTTCACTCATTTCTCATCATCACCGTTTCCTTTAGCCTAACCGGCATTACGTACCGTGGGACGTAAAACTCAAAGATTTCATTTTAAGTTTCTTAAGGTTTTCTTAATATAAATAAAAAAAAAAAAACGTAATATAGCAACCAGGGAGATGTCCACCTAGAAAATTTTCTTCGGGCGCCCATGTTCTTAAGTATTGTAGATAATACATTTACAAATTTGGCAAAATTGTCAGAATTTTAGGTCTATTGAAGGCCGTTCTCATGCTGAAAAGATGTCTTAACTTCCTTCTATTCCTTTCTTTTACAACAGATTGCTTCATTAATTTTGAATAGTTATTTAAAAGAATATTGCACAAACAATGTTTCCTACCAATTTTTCACTGTCGTGGTGGCATGGATTTACAATAATATTATACAATCAAGTATGTTATTGTCTCTGCTTATCCCTAATACACTTAAGCGGTGCAAGACTAATTTCTGATTATTGTTTGAAATTAACTTGTTTTCATATTCTTTAGATATTAACACTTGCATAATTGCAAATACATGTTTGCATACTCTTACAATAAAATCTGACGGTACCGACAATTTGCTTCGATTTATCTTAGTGGAATATTCACCTTTTGATTCCTCTTTATGTATCAAAATATCATTACACGCATCACAGTTAAGTTTGTGTGCTGTCTTGAAACATATATGTACAGCCACATCTAATGTAACACTGCTCAAATAGGCCTAGTCTTTGTTTAGAATCTCAAGAAACAAACTATTAATATAATCTTTACTGTTTACAAATTCGTAATGATCATCCAATATTTCGCTTGAGAATGGAACGCTTTGGAAATCGGAAACTCTTTACATATTCTTCCTCCTTAATTGTTTTAGTGTAATTACGTTGATACCCAGGCATAATACATTTATCTAGCATTCTGTTCTCTTATTTCCCGCACCAACACCTTTTACTGACAGCGTGCGATTGTCACCATTTACCGAAAGGCAAATGTTCCAGCCGATAGGACGTTCGCGTTGCGTTGCCAAGTGCCTATGGCGGGGCCTTCCTAGAGATAGCTATGGTATAACCCATCTCAAAATTATTTTAGATTATTACTAACGGCTTTATGGTTAAAACAAAAGGGTCGTGTGAAGGTCATACTTTATTCTGGATGACACGTAATTTATTTTTAAATTATAAAATTTCGCGATACATTCCACCGGGCTGAGCGACACACTGAGAAAGCCTGCATTGCAAACACAGTGTCGTTTAAATGACCACATTGCAGTAATTGCGAGAAATTTAACTTTTAACATGTAACAGTTAAAAACAAAACAACGAAAGTACTCATCGTATAGGATGAAATCAAAAGTCTTTTATAACCTTTCAACAGACAAGACATTTGATAATAATAGTGTATACAGGTGCTGATTCTTGGAACTTCCAAACCCGAAGTTTACTTAGGGCTCCATATTTGTATTGGAACCCTTACTGATATTTTATTAGACAATATTTGACAACGAAACATACACACGCGACTTGAAGGACCATCCTATCCCTCCTTCCCGCAAACTTATACAGAAACGGCGCAGGTGAGTAGTGATTATTCGTTCGTGAATTTTGTGTCCTTTCCCGGAAAGACGAATGCTATTGTGTTTTTTGTTCAAAAAGAACACGCAACGGAACTTTAAAAATAGCAAAATTACACACTATAATTCTACCAATCTTCCTCCCAGCACTTAAAGACAGTAACTATGGTTAATAGGAAAATATAGGGATAATTTATAGAAAAGCTAAAGGACTATCAATAGGATACATAGTAAAGGATACACCTTAAAGATGTAAATGTTTGGCTGTAATTAGTCAAAACTGGAAATTGTGAAAAAACCCTTTTCTCTGATTGGTCCTACCCCTGTCCATGGTATTTAAAGGGAACTTCTAGAAACTTCTTTTAAATTTGGCTTTATTAACAGTTTTAAAATAACTAATTTCAAATATTTACTCAAACTTGAAAATAATATTCATTCTTCTTTGCCAATATGAAATTAACATATTTCTAATTAAGATTTGTGGAATTAACCTTCGAGCAACTTGTCAGCGTGTGAATTTGACACAAAATCACTGATCTTGATAACAGTTTTGTATTGTTATGATCAATTTTACAAGATATTTGTGCCTGATCTTTCTCAGAATGTGCATAAAATGCATTAAAATTATATAGAATAACAATCGAGGCCTTATCATGCATAAACTGTGCAACAAAAGCATTGAAACTGGAATGAAATCCTCTGAAAGATTAGAAAAAAAATACAATAAAAGAATTTCTACATCCATTCAAGAACTGAACACGAACAGGAAGTTTATAATCCAATGATATACAGTATAAGTTCATGTTTCACACAGGGGCGTCATTTAAGGGGGCAGGGAGAGGCATCCCCCCGAGTTTGAGATTTATATAGATTTTATCAAAAGAATAGTAGTAAGTCAGTGAAAATCGCGAAATGTTACTTATATCAAGGGGTCTTGCCCCCCTTCTCCCGAGCCAAATCTGAAATGACACTACTGGTTTCACCCAAGCTAATTTCCTCTAACATACCAACGTTTTCTTTAATGTCAGATACTTTGAAACAAATTTCAAATTAAAAGTTGCTTTTAAAAAATATTCAGCCTTCAAAGAAATGAACAACAGGTAAGGACGTCATACATTGCAACAAGCAGGAATACATATAAGTAGCAGTAACTAGAAAATTTGCCGTTCTTTTTTCACTTTAAATAAAAATATAGGCCTACGTACACTATTTATTTACTATAGTGTGTCGTTTTGTTTTAGGTGAAGGGGAAATCGTTAAAAACTTTTTTCGAGTTGTGTGTCTTTTGTTCTGTTTGCGGTTGAGATAGAGACAGAGCGCCTTATGCAGAATCGTTTTGACTTATGATTAGCGTCATACTAAAGGGTTGACTACTGCAGGAAACATTTGTTAGTCGAATTCTTTAGTATGGCATTAATCACGCGTCAGAACGTCTCTGCATAAGGCCCAGAGAGTTCTTTAACCTTAGACTTGGACTTAGGTCTTTCAGGGGATAGCCACGAGTAAAAAATTATGGGCAACGCTACAACAGCCAATCACCACGACAGGCGGAAGCCACGCAACGGGTGATAACACAGGGAAAAATACTTTTGGTAAACTTCACAATACACACTACAACTGCGCATTGATAAGCAGGAGCTTTAAAAGGGTAGAGTAGGGTAGGGTAAGATAGAAATAGATGTGATTTGAAGAAGATGAAATGAAATGAAAAGTTTTACGTCCCACCCTTATTCCGGCTATGTTAAAAGAGACGGTGGTTATAGTTAAGGAGCCGTACTTCCCATTTAGGGAAGGACGAGAAACGCCATACTTTCAGGAATTATTCAATGACTATCTAGGATGTTAAAAAGTAGGTAATAGACTGAGTTCTTGCCCTTGTACTTAGGGTGTTTAGGTAGTGCAATAGTAAGATGTATCCTCGTGCACGGGAGATGAGAAGTAGCTGTTCTTAACTATTACCGAGACGGTGATGATGAGGAATGAAATAATGAAATGAAGAAAGTGGAAAGAAACGAGAGAACCCCGAGAAAACCCACAAACACGGTGTTTGTCCACCACAAAACTCACTTGACGCGAGCTGGGATCAAAACAAGAACCCCATGCACCAGCGGTGAACGTCCTACCACTGAGCCACTGCGTCGCCCTAGATGTGATTTGAGTTTAGCGTCCGGTTCAGCAGCAAGGCTATGTGATACGTGGACCTAATGCTTAACGTGGGTTCTGAACTACTCGCGCCAGGAAACAAACCGCACCAAAGACGGATATGCTATCCATATTGCCACGAGATAGCTCTAGGATAGAGTAGAAAATGATATGAAAGGAAACTTTTCAGTTTAACATCTCATCGATTATATACGTTAGACTAATGGAGACGTTGACAAAGCAAGTGAATGGTCGATGGAAGAATTGGTGGTATCAGAATGTGGGAGGAACGAGATACCCACGGACACGATGTTGTCCGCCACAAACTTATTTGGCCAGGGATCGAATCAGGGACCTTACGCATCAGAGGTACCGTGCTATACCACTGAGCCAACGTGTTAGGGTAGAGTAGGGATAAGTAGAATCGGGTTAGGGTTATAGTATATATGAAGCTGCATCAGTTCCCGAAGGAGCAGGACGCTCATACTTTTAGGTGTTATTCATTGAGTATGTACGAACTTACAAAGGGGGTAACAAAGCGACTTTTATTTACTTATCGACTGATACGAATATAAAAAAGAACGTACCTGTACTTTATATCTGCATGTGTAGTGCCCTTGTACTTTATCTATGTGTGTGGGGGGAGGGGGATTTAGCGCATATCGCATGTCTTGTGCATATGGATACTTCTTACTATTGCACTACGTAGAAAATTTATGGTATTTCATGTAGAAGTGGTAATAGAACACAAGAAATGCAGATCAGGGGGTTCTCATGTATACTATTCCCTTTTTTTTCACATCAATATTAAATGTTATTTTACATTTTAAAAAAATATTAACAGCTATTTAAGTTAAAAATTTATTATAAATCTCTTGGATTGTGCCCCTCGGACAACCGTCAACATTGATGAAATCAGAATTTGGCAGGAAGGGGGAGTTAAATTCTTCTCTCCTCAGTTGGACATGATCTCCGATCGTATTCAACATGTTTTTGAATTCCCCTTCAGAAAAAATTCTAAAATCACCACTGTCCATGAGTTTGCGAACCATACTTTGAAACTTAATAATATAAAAACACTACTTACCTGATGCTGTTGGGCTTATCT
This sequence comes from Thermobia domestica, assembly GCF_964235325.1. Taxonomy (NCBI): domain Eukaryota; kingdom Metazoa; phylum Arthropoda; class Insecta; order Zygentoma; family Lepismatidae; genus Thermobia; species Thermobia domestica. The sequence continues at coordinate 99,793,235 of NC_137468.1, forward strand.
GTTTCAAAAACAGCACAAACAACAAGCACAACCGATTCATTATGCCCACAAAATAATAATTACGCACACATTACGTACTTTAAAACAACACTACACTTGATGATATACACAATTACAGAACACACGCATACCACTGAAACACCACTGTTTCCGCACTGCAGTTGTCCAGTATAACACAACCAGCGAACATGTATAGAGCAGAAAGGCAACACAACAGGCCCTTTCTTTTATCTAAAGACAGCAGCGTTCTTTCATCAACATTCACCAACTTGCCATCAAAAGGCGATTTTTTGTCCGCTCAAGGACTGTCTGGTGCTCAAGTTTCTATCAAGAGCATTGCTGTTTATGTTACCAAGAGACCCAATCACCTTCATTTCTTTTTAAAGCCCTATGGTTGATTCGTTTTATAATGATTAAAATCCTGCAAAATAACAAAAATAGTGAATAGCATTTAGTATCTACCCGTACTCATTAATTTGCCTATTTTATGTCGAGAACAGAACCCAACCGACCCCTTCGAGGCTTCTAACTCGTTCCTACCACTACTACTACTTATACTATGGATGCGTATAGTAAAACTGTAAGATTGGGGAGATACTAAATGTCATCCAAAATAATATCTAGAGTCAATTACAATAAACACAGAAGCATATTTTTTTAATTATTTTAAAAAGAAATCTTTAAGTTTTACGTCCCACGCTTATGCAAAAGGAGACGGTGATGATGAGAGATGAGTGAAATGGTGGAATGAAGAAAGTGGGAGGAAACGGGAGAACCCCGAGAAAACCCACGAGCACGGTATTTGTCCACCACAAAGTCCACACGGCGCGAGCTGGGATCGAACCAGGGACCCCAAGCACCGGAGGTGAACGCTCTACCACAGCCACAGCGCCCCCCTAAATTATTTAATGGGATATATAGAAAGAGGCACAACAAGTTTGACATTTTTGTTGAATATCACTGTATCTCGAAAATAGCCTATAAGTCAAACTCGAACAACCACTTGCAGAAGTTGAGAATTGAATACAGAATAGTGCAACAAAAAGAAATTGAGTTGATTTTGAGTTTAACATCCCTTTCAGTAGCGAGGCTACATGAGACATGGGCATACTGATTAACGTGTAATTCGAACCACATGAGCTCCCGCGGGAAATCGAACCCGGCTCTCTTATGCCAAAGGCGCGTACGCTAACCACTTAACCACGAAGGAGCTCCAACAAAAAGAAACCCATTTATTTACGTATTTAACTTGAAAATAGCCTACAACCTAAAAGGCGAATTTGCAGTCGAAACATTAAGAACAAAATAATGCCAAACAGCCCTCTCAGCTGGTCCAGTGGCTATTGTGCACATGTTTAATACAGGGGGTCCCGAGTTCGATTCCTGTGAGAGAGCATCATATGCATGACGGTGATTGGAATTACATCTTAAACTGTAAAAATGAAAATAACATGTTTAAGTTTAACATCCCACGATTATGCCCTTTAGGCTAAGGGAGATGATTAAAGCAAGTCAATGATGATATAATTTGTGGAATGAGAAAGTGGGAGGAAACGGGAGTACCCCAAGAAAACCCCCAGACGTGATGTTGTCCACCACTGCATGCCAGTAGCCACCCCTAAAATGTAGGTGGAGCCCGGTAGAATTTAGGAAATGGCGATCCAACCATATTATAGTTCATTTACAAGCCTACCGTAAAAATTTTAGGGAGGCACACCCCCATGCCGCCGTGGATACTGGTTTGTACCACTGTAAGTTCATGTTTCATACAGTCTCGATGCTGAAAAGGGACGATGAACTTCAATAAAAAGTAAATAAATAATAGCAAAGAAAGTAGGCTATTTCCTAGATTGAAAGGTACCACCCGAAATTAACGTGTTGAAACTTAGGGAGTGAGGAACTCTAGAAAAGATCAGGATCGCGGGCTACTGAATTCCAATACCAGAGTTAACGATTAGGTTATATGCATTGCAGAGAATTACAAATTGTGCTACATTATATTGAGAAAATATTGTAAGATAAAAATGTTGGATTAAGCTTAGTTAAGTAATAGAACCACTGTTATTTGAAGAAAAAAATAATTTCAATTCAAACTAATCGATAAGCTCTCTCCTAAACACTAAACTACAGAGTCTAAATTTTAATTTATGCAATTACACTTTTATAACAACTGCGGTTCCAACCAGGGGCGGATCCAGGGGTGGCAATCGGGGCGATCGCCTCCCCCCCCCCCAGAAGGGGGAACTTTCTTATTTTATATACAAATAAAACCCATCCTAGAGTTTGGAGCTCTTAAAAAGTAGCTCTAAGTAGCAGTATTACAACCCACCGCCCCTCCAAAACTCCGTCCTGGATCCGCCCCTGGTCCCAGCCTTACGTCAATTTAAAAGTGTGAATATTTTAAAACGTGGTTTCCAGGAACAGTGTGGTCAGTGGTAGAAAGCTCACATTTGGTGCAGATTTTTTGTTCGGTTCCAAGCCATGTATGTTTGTGGTGAATAACTCAATATTTCTTTTATTTATTACATACTCAAAGTAATGGTCTCCACTAACTGGACTTTCGTTTGTGTTATATGGTGCGAGTAAATTCTTTAAATTGTTATAGGGTAGTGGTTCTACCTTCTAGCTTGACCTCAAGCTAGAACTACCCAACTCGAAAAATTAACACCTGTAGGACTTAATGTTTTGCGGAATAAAACTTTTCCTGTATTGCGTCGTTTAACAAAAATCATTGTCCTTTCTATTTAGTTTAAGATGTCAATGATTATGCTCTGAAGCTAAAGGAGATCATGATATTATAAGAAGGAAATGATGGAATGAAGAAAATGGGAAGAAACGGAGAACCCTGAGAAACCCCATGCACACGTTATTTATCGACCACAAAGCCTATTTAAAGATTATTTTTTGTAAGTTTCTTAAAAATGATCTCAATCATAAGATAGCGTTTCTGTTAAGTTATAGAACTACCACTTTCACTTTGCACTAACTAATAGTTTCAGCTGTGAAGGGAACAATGAACTACTAATAGAACACTCTGTTGCAAAGAATCTGTGGTTCGATTACAGACTGGATCTTGGACGGAAAACACCTTGTCCCTATAGTTTCTAGCGCTTCTCAGTTTTCCCCCTGGATTTTCGAAGGATGCTCAGTTCTTGGAATACATGTAAAAATATACTAACACTGGCAACATTGCTACAATCTAGTCGGACAACCTGAAAACAGCGTTCAAGGTCAAAAGTAAATTTTGCTGTCATACACTAAAGTATTTGTATGTTTGTCTCTACTTAAATGTTAGCTTTTGCTGAATCTCTTCCTACACTTCGTACATCAAGTACTTTCAGTACAAATCTGCTTTTACAGATGTCCAAAATTATTGTCGCATATCTATAAATATGTTGTTGTACGAATATAATTTGATAACGAATTCGCCCGGTATTTCTTATTATGCTAGTATGTGTATAATCAGCAAAGACATGTATGTGGCAAATTTCATGTCAAAAGAGCAGTAAATAAGAACAATAAAACGAAAATAAAACTTTCCTGTCCATTTAGCAACATTTTGTTCTACTCATTCTAATTTCCGTATTTATAATTCTTTTCGAATAAAATTTACCACAAATATAGATTTCCCAATTATACACACAGTATCAGTATTAAAAGTACCCTGGAAAATCACTATCAAATTATATTCTTACAAGAAGACAGTTATAGATATGCGGCAATCATTTTGGACATGAGTGTACTTTGAATAATATTGTAAATCAATTTCGATAATAAATAAACAAATCTTTTTTTCTGGTTCTGTAAGTTCAATACCTTTAAATTATCTTTACTAAAATAGTTCTTTAATTATGGAACTGCTCTGATGATGACTCTCTTGATGATTATTTTGAAACAAGAAAAGTTCTTTCGCTAAATATAGAGACACAGAGGAAGTATAGTACTGTTTTATCCTATTTATTTTTAGCCTGAATGAATTAATGGGTTATAAGCGAATATAATCGATATTTTAAACCAAAAATCAGAGGAAGATAGGGAGAGAAAGTTAGTTGAACTGGGTGCGTACGCAAAATAGCTGCTTTTCTCTCCTCTTTCCACGCTCACACAACCCCCAAATACACAGTCAAGGATAAAGCCTTGTAATTTCTCTTAATTTTTATTTATGGAGGAGAAACCGTGGTCGAGAAAGAGATATTATTATTTTCTGGTGTTCATGGTCTTGTTTAATAAAGAATAAGTGTAATTAGAAATTGTTGCCTCAAAAATTGTTTGGTGTGCCCTTGCTGTAGTGTTTAAGTATACCATATTGCTAACTTCTATTCACTCTTTATATTTTATTTCAGAACATCCATGAAGTGAAACGCGTTTTTGTATGTATGTATGTATGTTTGTATTATTATTATTATTATTATTATTATTATTATTATTATTATTATTATTATTATTATTATTATTATTATTATTAGTATTAGTATTAGTATTATTATTATTATTATTGTTGTTGTTGTTATTATTATTATTAAGTATTTTGCCTTTTGGCAGGTCCTGGAACTAATGAGTTTTTCTTTCTTTTCTTCTTAATTTTCAGTTTGGGCCTGGAAATATTTCTTCCACGTTTCTCGATTTTCAGCTTCCTCATTTAACTCCCAATATTTTTTTTATATTTTTCAAATAATCGATCACTTGTGTTCTTCCTCTTCCTATTCCTCGCTTTCCTTCCATCTTTCCTTCTATGGCGGTATGAAGACACTTTCTTCGCAAGATGTGTCCAATCCAATTGCCCTTTCTACGAAGAATGGTGGCTAGAAGCATTCTATTCTCTCCTACCCGTTTTAAAACTCTCTGTCCTTTTTATCTCCTTCATCTTTCCCCAACATCACATCTTGAAGCTCTGTAAATATTTCTTCTCTAACTTTCGTAATGTCCAAGTCTCTGAACCATAAAGTCCAATGCTCCATATATAGCACTTGACCAATTTCTTCCTTAGTCCAATATTAAGGCTGCTAGTTAAGAGCGACCTTTTCTTGTTGAATGCTTCTTTGGCTATAGCAATTCTCGACCTGATCTCTCTGGTGCAGTCTTTTGTCAAAATACTTACCAGATATTTGAAATGATCGACCTCTTCAAGTACTCTTTGTTCTACTCTGACCTGTAAGGGCGCATTTCCACGGGATATTCTCATGACTTTCGATCTTTCGATGTTGATTTCCATTCCATATAGATCCCCAGTGTCAACTATTTTGTCAATCATCTTCTGTAGTCTTGCTTCGATTCTAGCTATAATAACCGTATCATCTGTATACCTGATCTTGTTAATGATCTGCCCTCCAGTCTTCAATTCCTCAATTTCCATTAATACTTCCTTCATTAATCATTCACTGTAAATGTTAAATAATTGGGGCGACAAACTACATCCCTGTACGTATAAAAAAATGATAAAGTCAAAATGAAATCTAATCGAACTTTTATAGTCCCCGGAGTATTTTAGAAGCTATTTTATCATTTTAATTGAAAAATGAAATGAAATGAAACCTTTAAGTTTAACGTCCCACGGTTATGCCGGTTAGGCTAGAGACGGTGATAATGAGAAATGAGTGAAATGGTGGAATGAAGAAAGTGGGAGGAAACGGGAGAACCCCGAGAAAACCCACGAGCACGGTGTTTGTCCACCACAAAGTCCACACGGCGCGAGCTGGGATCGAACCAGGGACCCCAAGCACCGGAGGTGAACGCTCTACCACTGAGCCACCGCCCCCATCATTTTAATTGAAAAGTTTCACAAAGACTGCACCTATTTGAAGTTATCATAATTTGTATCTTGCTTTCTACCTAAAACGATTCTTCTAGGCTTAGTTTTTAGTTATAAATAGAGAATCAGTTATGCGAATAATACTTCGAAATGTTTTCTGCTCTGTGGTTATGCAACACATAACATCTTAATCAGTGCCGTGCCGTGGGGAGGGGGGAAGCGAGCGGGACGACGGTCCTGGGCACCGAAGTAAGGGGACGCAAAATTCGGGAGGGATATAATAAAAGATAATATATACATAAAATGGAAGGGAAAAGTAATAAAAAGTGCTCAAAATCAAGGAAGATCAGGGTTTATTTTTGAAAATTTTCTTCCGTTTCGCGCTAACAATGGTGGCACTTCTGCGTCTAGTTTGTCGACCTACGACCTGACTCATATCTACAGGGGCGCCGTCGTATACTCTCGCCCCGGGCGCTGATTTTCCATGACACGGCACTGATCTTAATAAAGATAGTAATTATAATTTAAAATAAAGTGTGTTTTAAGCTTTGGTCAGTGTTTCTTTTGTTACTTAATAAAGAGTGTATCAAAATTATAAATAACTCTCAAATTGTCAAGGTAATCTTATTGAACTCTTAACAAATGGAACTCTTGAGATTTACCATATTTTTTTATTGATACTCTGGTTATGCCCTCCAAGCCTTCGGCTCGCCTGCAAGTGACTTGCCGGGGGGCACAATGGCTCAGTGGTAGAGTACTTACCTCTGGTGCGTGGGGTCCCTAGATCGATACTCGACCAACTACATCGTGTCCGTGTGTTTTTTCGGGGTGCTCCCGTTTTCCCTCCAATTTCTCATTCCACCAATTCTTCTATCGTCATTCACTTGCCTCAATCATTCATCTCCCTTAGAATAACAGACAAAAACGTGGGACGTTAAACTAAAAGATATCATTTATTTTCAAATGACTTGCACGCTAGCGACATCTCTTGGCGTCAAATAGGAGCAGAACAACTAGAAACAACTGGAGTCGTGACTAATAGAGTGATAAGTCTTGCACTTACAATAAGGGTTAAGAATATAGAAATATTTTTGCCTAGATATTTATACAACCCGTAACCCTTAAATGTATTGAAGTTTGAGAGTTAGCATTATTCACAGATTGATAGGTTTTTGTATTACAAATAGGTTACTACAAGTTAATTTCCTTTTGTTTCTTTCTTTCTTTAAAGAGTACTAAATCCTTTCTTGATTGACATAATAACAATGTTTGTAAAGTAATTTAAAGAGTCGTTCAATACGGTCAGTTCTTCTCTCTTGCTTTTAAAAATGATTATAATGAAAGTACGCTTGCTCTAAAGAATTTTTACTTAAATATTTAGATAACATTGCTTTATGAGATAGAATGCTTGACTGCTGCAATACGCTACACGGTTGTGCAACCGTCTATTAATTTTTGAATCTCAATGAATTTTTTTCTGAAATGTGAGTAAAAATAAAACTTCTCACTCCAGCGCAAGACAATATTAATGCATCTCTTAAAAGTTAATTTTCAAAAAGGCTGAAAGAAAAATATATTTAACTTCGTGGTTACATTTGCGCTGCAATCGCATCCCATAATATTGAACATATGGCTGCCTCACTCCTATCTTCTCGTATTGCCGACAAGTGGTTGCTGTCACTCGACAATCACCAACAGTCTTCTTCTACATTAGTCACTGGCGCAAATCCCGGGGAGATGGGGGACATGTCCCCTCCAATCTTGGAACTGGGGGGTCTGTCCCCCTCCCCAATAATCCGGTTTGAAATGTCTGTTTTGGAAAGATTTTACGATTTATGTCCGATTGCCGCAAAGAAAAGTGAGATGAAATTGGTCTCCCATCCCAGAATAAGCCTCAAATCTGCCCGCCTCCCAATGTTGAAGACAACTCTGCTCCCCTGATCCTCCACAGCATTGTTTTTCAAGTTCATAAATACACTATTTTGTTCAAGTACACACACACACACACATATATATATATATATATATATATATATATAGATAGATAGATAGATAGATAGATAGATAGATAGATAGATAGATAGATAGATATAGTTCAAAGTGGAAAAAGGCCTGAGACGGTATTTTATTACAATTTTGACTCGATATACAGGCTATCAAAATGTTGAAATGCAGTGAGGGTATGTTGCCTAAAATATTGCATTTCTATTTACATAATGACTGAAAACTATTGGAGACGTCCTCTGTAGTAACGCGGAGGGGGGAAGTAATATGGAGAGACTTTGATCCCCTCCAACAAATTTCTTTTTTAAAAAAGTAAAAATATCCTCTTATGTTGCATTTTAGGAAAATATACTCGAAAATGCTCAAAAACCGAATGAGGGTATTAACAATTTCCTGCGGGAAAACTCCCAATCCCCCACTTGACTGTGGGGTATTTCAAACACCCGGATGGGCCGCCTCACAGCAGAAAACCCCTAAATACGGCCATGCTCAAAAACACGGCATTTATATGCATTAAGGTAAGAAGACACACACACTTACGTAAGAAAGAAATAATGCAATAGGGCACATCAACATATAAACTAGGTGAACTTCTTTGAAAACATCTCATTTTAAAAACAAAAGGTAAAAAATGTCGCTGTTGTCAACTTAAAAAATAATTTTTAAATAAGAAATAAGATCTTTTTACGTGCAAAGCTAATTACTGTATATAAAAATGGATTTATTAAAGGTAATTATCATCTACTTTCCAGTAACGGTATGTTTTAATCATTGAAAAAGCAGAGACGGTATGCCTTCCATCCCAATGTTGAAGACAGATTTGCGTCGCTGATATTAGTGACAAATTTCTCCACTTAGCAGTGTTTGACTCAACGTCATGTTTATTTGTTTAATTGACAACAATAAAATTGAGCCTCCTTGTGGCTATATGGTTAGCGTACCCGCCTTAGCTGCAGGAGAGCTGGGTTCGAATCCCGGTGAGAGTTCATTTGGTTTTCGGATTCTACCTTAATAGTAGGGTAGCAGAACATCAAAATACAGGTGAATCTTGAATTTTTGTGTGCATAATATTTTTCTTACTCTTAGGACCATCCTAAGTTGGAATCCGGCGGATCCTACCTTGTCACCCTTGGGTAATCCAAAGTGGAGGCCGTTCAATATGGCGGCTAGAGGCTAAGCGAAGTCTTGGTTTCGAATGCTTGTATCTTCTAAATTCCTGGCCCAATCTTTCTTGTTCAAATACTAAATTATATAGAAGATAACATAATAAAATATAACCTTTATTGTTACTTAAAATTAGTAACAAGAAAAATAATTTAACTTAAAATTATTAAGTTTCTCGATCAGCTTTTCTATCATATACTGTAAAATCACAAGCAAATGGCTAAAATAATCGAAAAACTTACAGAAGAACTTTTCGAAGATGGTTAAATTTGCTTTTATTTGACGTGTGTTTTATTTTGATACATCAATACAACTAAATTATTGGCAGTAAAAAATGGTAGGTAAGATTTATGCTCGTTTTGCCTTATGCTCTCAAAATATATTTTGACACACAACCGATAAGGATGTTATCTTAAGGCGGAACGGGAATTCCCGTTTCGCCTTTCCCGTTTCGCCTTATGACATACAAGGTGATTTTCATTCCGTATCTGTAACAAACAGGGATTTATTTTATTCTCAACTTCAACCTCTCTCCTATTTGAGACAAATTAAACTCAAATATCTTTCAAGAACATAAATTTTATCAGCACACCCAAAATAGCATATCAAGTTTGTGAATATAATATGAAACAGCATCAATATATGAAATTACATCAATTCAGTGGCATACTTAGGATTTTGTTTCAGGGGTGGCTATGCATAACACGTGAATAAGCACTTACATTTTTCCTTTGAGAGCCGAAAAATTGTAATGAAGTTGTGCATGTAACAAGCTATAGCCCTCCCCCTAAATACACTACTGCATCAATTTCACTGTTCTAAGTCTTCACACACAAAATAGCATATCAAGTTTATGTGTGGATATAATATGAAACAGCACCAATATATGAAATTGCATAAATGTCACTGTTTTCTATCTTTTAGGCGGTGAATCCTGTCGTCAAGCCGCCTCCACTTTAGCTTTCTAAGTATTCCCTGATTACCCACTTGAAGAAGTACTCGCAGTCTTTCATTTTCACGTTGCTCGTCTTTTATTAATTCAATGAAAGAATATATGTCTAAGTGGTCCCTTGATGCCTTTCTTCGTAATTTGGCATGCCATCCTTCCGCATTGTTAGTCGTTCGTTCTTGATTGTTTTCAAAGTGAAAAAATGAAAAAAAATGAAATCTTTAAGCTTTACGCCCCACGATTATGCCGGTTAGGCTAAAGGAGACGGTGATGATGAGAAATGAATAAAATGCTGGAATGAAGAATGTGGGAGGAAACGGGAAAACCCCTAGAAAACCCACGAGCACGGTGTTTGTCCACCACAAAGTCCACACGGCGCGAGCTGGGATCGAACCAGGGACCCAAAGCACCGGAGGTGAACTCTCTACCACTGAGCCACCGCGCCCCCTGTTTTCAAAGTGATTCCACAAATCAATGCAAATAGGTAAAAATACATCATTAGTATAGTAAAGGTTCAAAGGATTGCAGGAGAATCTACGTTGGTAAGTCGATAGCAAAATTTTGCGTGGAACTAATTTATTTATTTTGTAAATCAAAAGAATTTATTCTTTTGATAATTTACAAATGAGTGAATGCAGAATCTTCAATACATGCACTTCGCACGAAAATCTAAATTACACTACGAGATGCTAATGGAATGAAATGCTTTACTGTAGAATGCTCGGAATTCCTTGATTAATGATTTAATAATTTTTAAAAATTACACTAAATGCCCGCTATCTATGTGAAAAGAAAACACACTTACGGAGGAAATAGCGAAGCTAAGTGTCTACAAAATAATCATGAAACTCCTTAAATGCAACGTCAGGCGGATCTTCTTGCAAACGTACAAACACTACATCTAAATGAAAATTTGGTACCAGAGATAGTGGTGCAACACGTCAAATCCATCTTTTCACTTCAGAGTTCTATTTGTACAATTGAAAAAGTCCTAACTGCTGAAACTTCCTCCACATAGACTGAGAGAAGTTAAAGAAATACCCTCTGATATTAACATCAGAAAATACTTGATTTACAGCTGGTTTCTCAAAATCAATAGTAACTTCTTTCAGTTTGAAACGCAGTCCAAATTTCTCAGCTTCTTTCCTGATTACCTCGAGTGTCTTGCTTTTTACGGGGATTAAGCAGAAGAGAAGAGGAAATACCTAGCCCAAATATTTTCCATGCAGAAGGTACAATTGGCGATGTACAATTGGAGAAAAGGCGATGTACAGTCTTAAATGTCCTACCCATTACAATCCTGGCACACTGACACAGAATTTCGAAATTTTCAACAGTGCCGAAAACCTGTTGAACACAGAAAGACTAGAATATATAACATAGACATTCTAACGAAAATGCTTTAATATTAATATTCTCTCTTCTATTATTATTGTCGTACCAGATTTTCACGATTAAAGAAAACAGCACCAAAACAACACAAGAAGAAGAAAGTAGGAAACGAAACTATTTTCTTGACTACTAAAATATAACTTAGAAGTATTCTACTAGCTTCAACGCCTTCATCCACCATCAGGTTTTAGCCGTCGTACGTTTCACTCCACGATCCTTCCACCTTCAATTTACTCTAACTTTGAGGTAGTGGTGGCCTGGTTCATGTTCGTACTTTATATAGTGTTTGACGGCACCAAAACTAGGAACAACAGATGCAGTTTCATTACAATATTTTCCCTTAGCAATCCCCTACCTGGAAAAGAAGAAAATAAATATATTTAAACATCAACAGAAAAAAGTCATACTTTCCCTCGAGAAAGTAAAGACGAACGGAATATTGCCTAACTATGACCGGTTAATTGTGTTACACTGTAAATAAAAAATGAACTATGTATTTGGTGCTAGCTAGAATGTCATTTAAAAAAATTTCCGCATCTAAAGTTCTGAAACAACTTTTGGAGAAGTTGCAAGAATAAATATTAGAAACATTCAGAGAAGCTTCAGTGTCAAAATTACTTATACCTTATTACAACTATTACTGCCGTATATACTTACCTATATATCTTAGTAATTATTGATGCTGGTTCTTCCGCCGCTCTCTTCTTCATATTTGAGGTACAAATACAAGACTACATGAGGAATTTTTTAAACAATAATGCAAATAATACATTACTCTGAATACTTACTTTGATTATACACTGTTCTATTCGTTCAAACCTAAATACTACTAGCCTTACAAATGTTTTGCAAAATGACACTAAATGTCCCTATCATAATTCCTTTCTCTGGTGTAAAGCGAAAAGGTAAAAAAAAAAAAGGCCAAACGGGAATTCCCGTTTCGCCTTATAATCAAATTAGCATACACCATCCTAGCTATTTTAGTTACATGACCTGTCTATTTTAGTTATATGACCTAACTAAATAAAGTAAAATGAAACTTATTCTATCTAGTTAGACGAATTCAATATGGCTACTAAAAATTTTCTTATTTGCAACCTAAAGTTATATATTTTTAACAAGTTTAACGAACTTGCCAGAGCTTTATACTATCTACAATACGTATGTAATTGGAAATATGTCTAGATGTAATCAGTGGCGTACGCAGAAGTTCATCAAAAGAGATTCAAGCTCCCATGTTCATGTAATTTCAGTGTTTATATATTGTTTATTTAGAAAGTAAAAATGGAAATCAATATTTTAATTTTATCAAAATCTTTGTTTATTTCACGCACATGGATTTCTTTGTTTTTAGCCAGTGACAAGAGGTGCTGCATCCATGAGGCTAGTTGGATAACTTCCAACTTACTTATAATGAGATCTCTTTAACATCGTTCGTTTGACTGAGCATAAGCAAGACTTGCTGCTCGCTTATTGAAGATTGAAAGACATTATAAAATGTGAGTCACTGGCAGACCCGTAGCTAGGGGAAGGCGAGCGAGCGGTCGAAACCCAAATTTTCAATAAGAGTCACAACAAAGTTTTACTTATTACTTATAAAAGTTGTGATTTCTTAATGACTATGTGATATACAAGGTGCCGAGTAATGACGCATAATGCAGGTAGGAGCGTTTCCAAAATCAGAAAAGGTCAATGTCGGAAATACGTGTTCGGCGTTTTGATGATGATGAGTTTGGTTGGTTTATCATGCTTTTCTACCCAATCGGATTAATCATGACGATGAAAATGAAGGTATGAAAAATTAGAGGAGCGAAGAGACACAAGCAAGCTCCTGTTTGCGCGGGAATATTAAAAATGAAGGTAAACAAGGGGAATAAAAACATTTTCGAACTTGAAGCAATTGTAGAATAGGGGCTTAAGGGGTCAAAATTTAACCCAACGAATTTCGTCTTTTTCAAACTGATTAGTGCTTATATTTTTTATTCCATTCATGTATAAATTTTATTGTAATTTATATATGAATGAAATTTTATTGGAAATTATTGGGATCATTTCTGCATCAGCTACTTTATCGACAGGATACATAGTGTCTGTGTTCAAATATATGTAGTATTCCAGGACGCAAAATTTCAAAGTCAGACGCACTCGCTAATCCATAAATGATGGTCGCCAATATCTCTCACGTACAAATTATGAGAGTCCTCCTACACAAACACACACACACACACACAGACTTTACTTTGACAAAGAAAGAGATTACATCAGGGCATAAAATTTTAAAAACAGACAAATTCAGGGTAGTCAATTTGAATTGGACAACTCATAGAAGTAAGCAGAAGAGAAGAGGAAATACCTAGCCCAAATAAACCTGGTTAAAAAATACTGTATCTTACCTTAAGACTTCACGTTTGTGTAAGCTCTTTCTCTCTCTCTCTCTCTCTCTCTCTCTCTCTGTCTCTCTCTCTCTCTGTCTCTCTCTCTCTGCACAGAAATACCAGTTGTCGATTGCAGTTTTCGGATCAAAGTCCTTAAGTGAAGGGCCACAGATGGAAATCATCCAGTGTGTCAGTCTTAAGTAGGCACTCTTAACTCTGTTGAGACTGCTGAAGCGTCTCTCACATGAAGCAGTACTCACAGGTAAAACTGCACAAAATGTGACCATTCCAATTGAGGTTGGCAAAGAGGGGGAATTACAACGTTGTGAAGAACTTTGCTTTCCATATCCGTTGTGAAGACTCCACACTCCGTGTTTTCTCCTACTCAGTGACAATTATATTTGTGCGAAACATAAACTGCGCAGCCCTATGAGTTTAGGCAGAAATGATTCCTACTGACCACTGGTCTCCAGCTCTAAATTTCTAGTCGCCAATGGCGACCTGGCTACCGGAAATTTTGCGCCCTGTAGTAGCCTAACTATATTTTGGATTTTAAATACAAACATTAAACATTCTTCAGCTTCATCGATCAATATTGAGAAATTTGCAAAGAAGACTCCTTCTGAATTTCCGTTACATTTTACAATTATTATTATTATTATTATTATTATTATTATTATTATTATTATTATTATTATTATTATTATTATTATTATTATTATTATTATTATTATTATTATTACCGTAAGGGAATCGACATTAAGATTCTATTTGAAGGGTGAGAGATAAGAACATGGTAGCCCACAAATTTTCAATTTCTGTGTTATGCAGCACTCAATAGAGAGCAAAGCATACTGCTTCATTTAAACTTGTCCGCGATCAAATTGTGCTTTATAGATCGCAGTAATATTTACTTATGGTCAGCTTCTTTGTAACTTTTTGGAATGCATAAAATGGTAACTCACAGTTAAGATGGCGGGCAATGAGGAGCTGTGTAACACCTTCCCATCTATAAAGAAAAGAATTAGCACATTAGATTTTTCTTACAATCGATTCAGTAAGGATGATTTATTGTTGAGTGACAGGAAGTGAGTATTGTTGCGAAAATGACACAACAGGGTCGTCGTAGGGAAATAATGAGGTGAATTGCACTGTTTTCTATCATGATCTGTACGTGGCTTACCATATTCTGTTTTCATAATTTTGCAGAATTTCATCTGGGTACTTTCCAATCGCTTTTGTCCAATCCATTATTGTTTTCGGATAATGAATATCAAGTATTGCATTTTAGTAATTTAGTAGTAATTTGAGTAATGTGCTATACCTCACCCAGATTTTTTTTTTTTTTTTTTTTTTGGACCAACAAGAATCCAGTATGTATTTCCAGCAACACTGTGTGTCTTTTAAAAATTTACAAGGATCCGTTTCTGTTCAATAAAAATTAAGGAAAACAACTTTTCGCACTAGCAAGCTTCCACTAGCACAGTATGTACTCGCAAACATTCTTCTGGAATCCGCATTGCGTTGCTGGAAATTCAAGCTGTATTGTGGCTGGTCCAGCAAGATTTTGTAACTTGAGCAAACAAGTGAACGCGTGGCCCAAAGAACTATTATTGTTACGTTACCTGACGTGATTTTCTTTTATTAATACTGCTTTACTTTTGTGAAGTACAAGGGCCTACATCCCACTTTTCGAACCCTGAGTAACTATAATTTTCGTTTGATGTAGAAAACAAACCTAATTGTGACAAATACTCAAGGCTGACGGAGTGGAACTGGACTACTGTTAAGGTTGGATTAGGTTAGGTTAGAAATGGCTCTTTGGAATGGGAAACGGAAATAGCGTCAATATTATATTTTAACGTGTGTATCATATTGACATAGAACTTGATGACACAGAGGAGAACCAACACGTCATGGAGTAAAAGCAATATACAATAGATTCATTTCCGCCTCCTTTAGCCTCGCTGGCATAACCGTGGGACGTAAAACTTAAAGATTTCGAAGATTCATTTTTGTGTAAATTTCTCTTTGGATATTGTGAAAACAATTCATTCTTATATTAGATTTTCTTCTTAATTTAGAATCGATTTCTTTAGATAATAAGGTTTTTCACAAAGTTTGTAATATTTGTATTAGCTGAATTAAAACTCCACTCGTTCGAGTTTTCTTTCTTTCTTTAAGTACATTTCTGTAATACTCGTGTTTTGTATTAATGAGTCAACAAATATTGTTTCCTGATATGAAAAGCCAATACAAAATGTAAGCCATGGTGCAAAGTAAACACTCTTCAGAATATAATGTTTGTATCAACTATGAGTTAAATGTTAAAACATGGTACCCATACAACAGGATGCAAAATTAGAAATTCGCTATATTAATTTGATACAATTATTTTAATCCTTCATGTATAGTCTTATGTGAAAAATCAGCTTTCTAACTTTTAAAATAAAGCAGCAGAAAACCTCTAATTTCTTAAAATAGTGGGTTACCATGTTCTTGTCTCATACCCTTCATTTGTGTGGTCACATATAGAATACAATTACAAAACTTTACAATTATTACTGAAAATTAATGCTGTCACTCATTTTGTACATTTTAAAAGCGAGTAGTTTCTAATGTATTGAAATTTCATTTCTTATCGATAGTATGAAACGTAAATGGTCGTAAATTTTCATAACTGTTCTCCAAGTAGATTAGTGAATTTGTGTAGTGTTGTCAAGTTTTAACAAAAAGTCCAAAATAAGCCTCTTGAAAACAGCTCTTACACATAATAATCGCTTTTGATTATTGCAATAGTCTGTCCAAGCAGCTTGATAAAAATTCAGTGTAGCATAATACCAAAAGCTGCTTCTCTTATTGTAAAAAAGAAAAAAGAAAAGGAAAAGAAAAGCTTAGTAAAGTGAGTGTGGAGGCGCCGACTTCTACTTCGCCCCGGGCGCCGAAATCTCTAACTACGGCTCTACACTGGGGATACCTTCAGCCCATCTTTGCTATTGTATATCTAGAACAGTTAAATTGCAACTGCTGTAAAGATAAGATTGATTGTTAATAGTATGTAATTGACTCTATTGTCTTTACAGTCTAACATAAGCATTACTTTCTACTTCTTCATTGAGTGGAAACAGTGTTACTTGAGTTGTTTCTTTCATTTCTGTGGATGTTGTTGATATCCTCCACTTAACTAAAAACAAAGAATACAACTGATTTATGAACTGCCACGCCCAAACTCTTTGTAAGGAGGAAATTTCAAAATTGGTGTTCCAAAGGAAACGAGAGGAAAGAAGTTTAAGATTTTCTTTTTCTTTCTTTTAAGCAAGACTGGAAGATGATGGGGAAAGGGTTAATTCATCTATCCAACGAATTTCTAATGAGAAAAGTTTCCGTTGTTGGGGCGGGAAAGTAATGGAGTTTAAACATCTCAAAAACCTCCAAAAAATTCCGTTCACTTTTTCGTAGGAAGGAAACAAAAATAGTCTGTGATAAATGTTGTATTATTGTTGTAACAAGTCCAATTTTCACAATATTATACTGCAGCAATGAATCCTTTTTTAAATATATTCTTTTGTTCCGGAATAACAAGAGCACAGAATATAACAACCATTATGGTATATCATGCTCCTTTATAATCGCTCTTATTATTCTGTTATGTATTTATTTTTAAAAAATAAAAAAATAAAAATGATGAGTTCCCGTGTCAAGCTACTACTAAGAACTTTCGTGGTTTTTACGATTATGGGACACATTTCATTGTTAGTAA
Organism: Thermobia domestica; assembly: GCF_964235325.1. Lineage (NCBI taxonomy): Eukaryota > Metazoa > Arthropoda > Insecta > Zygentoma > Lepismatidae > Thermobia > Thermobia domestica. The sequence goes on from NC_137468.1 coordinate 99,810,628, forward strand.
GGATTTTATTCAGTTCCACAAGATTGGTAATTAAATATTGCTTTGAAACGTTAGGTTATATAAGAACCCATTAACTCGATACATTTCTGGCGTTTTCATAACGCCACTTTCCGAGGTCGTTATTATGGCAATAAAGAAATCAATCGATAAAAACAAGCCACAGTGGGGCAGCACCATAGACCTTTCTCTTCTTTTTTCTTTTAAATAATATTTACCGAGCGGTCGCCATATTGAACCTTGACGTTATAACAGTAATAATATTTCCCCCACATCTTCACGTTTTTATTCTTAATCGATCTTGTCATAATAAGACAAAAGAACGATATAATTTCTACGCACTTGACTATAAGTGTGACCAAAACAATGTTATTATTTCAAAGCATACGCTTTTAAACTTAAAGAAAAAAATCGTAAACAAAATATAAAGGATGAAACCATATCATTTTTAAGTACGTATTTTAGAGTTTCACAGAGTATTTGTTTATTGATGGGAGAACTATAGTTTTAACAAGATTAGTGTCATAAGATTTCGGGCAATATTCCTACTTTTTTTACATCTATTTTTTTAAATCTAATACATTCTTCAACACACCTAATGTATTATTATCATCACGTTTTTATCGATAGATTACTTAAAATTGATTTACAAGGATGAGGCCATGGCCGCCCGCAAAGGAGGAAGTCAGTGCCCCTGAATTTTTGAAAGGTGTTCAGTTGTTGGAAGTAGTCAAGACAGTAATTTGCTTACTCGTATACCCAACACGGGGTATGGGCATATTCCAGGCATATTGTCGAAGTTTTCCAGGACTATACAAAGAATATCCCAATGTCTGCTCCCTGTCATATGGCCTGAATATTTCCTGGAACACGCCTGGACAATCCAGGAAATTTGCTAGGCATATGCTAGTTATATCTCAGAAATATATCCAGGAAATTCTCAGAATTCTCCAGGCATGTTGTAGGGAATATTCAGGGCACATCACAGGGAGCGGACAATGTATAGTCTTGGAAGATTTCGGCAATATGCTTAGAATATTCCTAAATTCCGTGTGGAATATTCCTATCATTCTGGGAATGTACTGTGTGGATAAAGATACGTGCGTAAATAACTTGTTTTATAATGTGCACTTCTGCATAGGCGCCAACTTCTCAAAATTTCATTATATTTAGTATGTAAATGTTTAATCCAAAACAAAAATTTTACGTTTACAGGCTATGCACAACACAACATACAATTTCACAAATATAACGAAAACAACAACGTTGTTATGTTTACAATTGCACAAACCATTAAACACAAAGTAGCAAATGCAGAGTAAACAAAGATTTAGCGTTTGAAGTTTAAAAGAACACTTAACAGAACTCACAGATGATTTGACAAAATGTTGAACAATGTTATTTTCGTAACACAAAGCATACCCATCCTGGGGTTGTATGATTATCATAATTGTACTCTTTACTTATTAATAGAATTTTCAATTTACATGTTACAACCTATAAGGAAACGAGATTTTGAATTTCCATTTCATAGTAAATGTATTTTGTCGCACAGTAGCTCTACTGATGAATTCATTGGCAACACATTTTAAATCTACATTGCTCACGTCATCCTTATGAACGTGCAAAATTACTAAATCATTTAAATATCATTGGTCCATTGTTGATCTGAGGAAGTTCTTGAGTCGACGAAGCGCTGAAAATGACGTTTCAGGTGTATTTGTGAATACTGGTACTGTCAATATAAGTCTTATATATTTCACATATTCATAAAACATATCATAAAGGAACTTATTGTCGTCAGATTTAAGGAATCTCAAGTCACTTACATTATCCAATAATACACTTTTTTTTTTATTTAGCTACATCTAAGCACATCACGATGTAAAATCAATTTATCTTTCTCGAAATTGGTTGCATAAAATAAAATTACACCATGGTTAATACAAATGGTAGGTTCGCAGTGAATTTTGAGTTAGATTCACAACTTCGAAAAACATCCTTCTATGAAGTTCTGAAGATTCAAAACCATAGGATTCAGTACCGTTATTAGTACGACGAGGAACTTTTCTTTTTCGTGGTAAAACAGATTCATCCAATTCCTGGTCCTTTGAGTTCGTTGGCCCGTATCTTAATATCCACCCATAACGCATGAAATCCATTTTCTCTTAACGTGGTCGATAAACTTGTATTTTATTTAGTCCCATGAAGATAAAGGGACGTTTTCTGCAACTCAAAATTTAACACGTCGATCCTTTTGAACACAACAATTAGCATTTTCAACAGAAAGGCACTTGCTTTGGCACCAGTTTCAGATTTTTCTTTGGACAAACTTTGCAAGAATTGTAGCAAAACCTCATAGCGAACGAAAAGATCTTCATGTGCCTGCGTGTAGGACAAAATAGTCGGAGTGAGCAGAAGTCTATCTCTTGTAAAGACTCAGTGATAGCCCCTTTGGGGAGCTCTTTACAAAAGAAGTGAGATTGCGGATAAAAGCTATAAAGTTCCTAATTTTGTCAGTGTTCTGTAATGCGTCTTGTACCATATTTCAATAGCTATATGAGCTACACAGTGTACAAACCGTCTTACTTTGCAAGCCATTTAAATGTCAACTTAAATAAAATTGTTAAGTTTTACGTCCTACAATTATGACGGTTAGGCTAAAGAAGACGGTGATGGCGAGAAATGAATGAAATGCTGGAATGAAGAAAATGGGTGGAAACGGGAGAATTCCGAGGAAACCCACGCACACAGTGCCTGTCCACCACAAAGTTTACTTGGCGCGAGCTGGGATCAAACCAAGACCTCATGTGCCAGAGGTGAACGCTCTACCACTGAGCCACCGCGGACCCAAATGCCAACATAAGTTCGCAGCACCATTATAGTAATGTTCCCGGTACTTGTTATATCTAGATCAAATCTAGCACGTACATCTTTAATAAATGAAATAAAGTTTCACTGATTGTATTATTAGTTTGATGCTGTCCAATTCACCTTCAAATTATTGTCTACGGCACGAAAACAAGTTGAAACTTGTTCCACAATAGAAATGTCACATATTTCATCAGTGTTTAATGAATACCTATTACATTCCCTAATTTGATCCAAGATATTGTTTTGAACCTGTTGCGACATAATGTTTATAATTTCATTTAGGATATCGTGAAATATTCATTCATATTTAGATTGCAGGAGTTAAGATTTTAATTAAATAACATCGTCAGCTCGAAGATTAAGTAACTTCATAGATTCGAACTAGAATAATCGGCTAAACTGCCGCAAATGTCGGCCCAGTGTAAGACCCACATGAACACGAGATGGTGGTTCTATGTGCCACTTGATCTTTTCCTCTGGCCAGGGATCTAGAGGCACAGAATTGCACTAATATCGACCAGTGCTACCGTTAGTAGAAAATATAACACATAGTGCATAATGTTTTACATATATTTTTAGATGCAACTACGACAGATGTATGAACATGACTACTAATGGTTTCATTACAGTAATTTTGAATCGCCTAAGAATTTACTAAGAGATCCTCATGCTAATTTTGATTAATTAGGTTTGTAGTATCAGTGGAGCTGTTTATCTAATGTTCAATAAGAATTATCCCTATTGAGCAGTGTTTTCCGTTGGGAAAATCTAAATCCCTACGGGGAGGCAATATTCATCATCTACATGCTACATCTATATCTTTAAAGAAAATATGAGGAGATTTTTCCTCCCCAACAGGTACAGATAAATCACTGTAAATTGAGCTCTTGTTGTTCACAATGAAAACAGAGGAGAATAATTTACTCTATGGAAACAAATATGGACACCTTATAGCTTCCCTCGCTTCTTGTACTAAATGGCAGCTTTTAATACAGTTAAACAGTAAGATTCTCTGTGGTCGCAAAAGATTCTGAATCTATAAATTGGTATTTTCCTCACTTAATTAAATCACTTTCGATTCCACTGTAGCAATACACTTGGTCCTACTTGGTCCTAATCAATGGTCGGAATGGTGGGGATTAAGAATTCAAAAATAACATTGAGAAATACTTTGGCTGAACGTAGTTTAAAATATACGTTGGCCAACCAACAAAATGCATTCATTTTCCAAATTGCAATTTTTTTGTTCGGGTTACTCAGTGATGCCAATTTAGCTATTTTTATGGCCAAATCTAGCCATTTTTGCATGTCGATTAGCCAGTAAAATGCAGCTTAGCTATTAGCTATAATTTTGGTCAATTTTGCAATCACAATTGCCAATCTCTAGTCATTTATATTTAGCGATAATTTGAAATACGTTCTTCAATTAAAATGTCTCTTAAATATGAATTAAAACGTCATAAAGTGCGATTTAATGCTTACTAGAGCCTTTCTGTTTCAAGTGTACCCCTTCTGGAGCTGCTGTCGATGTGTGTTTTCTCGTACCTCTCTCGAAAGAGGAGAGACAAGTTGCTGCGGCCGAGATCTTTTAATTGTTGGATGTGGAAGCGTTGCCACAATGAATTATTTCACGGACTTCACTGTGCTCTGTCTTGTTAGCCATTCTAAGTAGCCTACGGTCTTCACTCGTCAAGACTAAACGACTGAATGGCAAATTGGCAACACAGCTGAGGTCATTCACTTCTTTTCCCTAAGCAAAGGGAGAGTTTCTTCCGTCAGAGAGCGGCGGGGGTGGGGCCGAAATATGTTTCGCATATTTTCCGAGGGCACACATAAGATAGACAGACTCTAATATTTCTGATTCCAGTAGTGTTTGTTTACATTATAACTTCATAATTTATGTTACTGGTACATACCTGTACAAGCTGTCTTATGTACCTGACTTGTAGCGTTCTTGCTCACATATCATAGCCTTAACAACTTGTCCTGATTCCTTAGGATATCAAATCTCAATGCATAGTTACTTTTCATGTAAGAGTTTCGAGGGAATTTGGTTAGGAATGTTATGTTAAATCAATAATGCACCAATAGCCAACATTTCATGAGGTACTGGAATCAAATGAAAAAACTGAAGGGATATTTTGAAGCTGATAAATGATGTAAGGAAAGAGTATTGTAAATACAGTACGGTAAATGTTTGAGGTTGCTTTAGATGAATCCATTGAAATTACGAAATGTTCTGCTTGCTTTTTTTATTAATATCTGTTACCTATAAATTTGTTCACAATTGTAGAGGAGTTTGCTCATTTTTATCTAGGTTCTGTACATGAATTAAGCTACTTTTTGCCGGTGGCTGTTGGCAACACTAATTACATTGGCAATTGAGTTCGTTGACAAATACTCGGCAAAGTGTTCAAATTCAACGTAGGCCCAATGTTGGCAGTTGGCTAGCCTACCATTTGTCACTGCTGGGCCTACTGTTTCTGCTGCTCGAATATCTACAAAATGAAGTTTCTAATTCATAATTTTGAGAGCGTAGTATGTTTTGTGCACACAGTACATAATATATTCTATCAAATAGTTGAAATACATACGACTCCAGTCTATAATGTTTGTCAGTGTAGAACCTACTCAATAGTATATTCTAACTCGTCAATATATTTCCAAAGCCCCGTGGCACAGTAAACATTTATAATTTATTAGCTCCGTTAGACACTCACATACAAACTCCAGTGCATCAAACGATTCAGTTCTCCTCTTGTTGGTAGGAGAATAAGTCAGTTACCTTAGGCACACGTTACGTACAAATACGAAAACACACATATACCCACACACAATTTACATATACATTACTTGGCTGTTATTGCATTGCCATTTCGGTTGGGCTTCCGGTGCAGGTGTAATGTTTACTTCATTTCGGTGAACGATGCCAGCAAACAATCCCTTGCGTTAAGTGGACATGTGTGTGTAAATTTAACTGTCTGCTCCCTATTTCGCATTATGCAAATGTCAACAAAGTCATTCACAAAGTTCTCTCCTATGAAGCAAATAGAAATATCTCAATGCCATTCTGTACACAGCTGCTGTTCTGTAGGAATGCATTTTGTACTTGTAAAATCTTATATTGTGCGAGGCTATTTTAATATTTTGACTTAGAAGAAAAGGCTGATATTATAAATATAGTAATTAAAATTTATATAGTACAAGACTAACTTGAAATATAAACTCTAAGTGAATCAATATTTGTTAAAACAACGTCAGTCACCATTTTAACGACAATCGTTTTTCCTGCTTTCAAGGAATCTGAATAGATAGGGTTATCAGTTCCTGATAAAACAACATGTTTTTCTTTTCCGTAAATGTTGCTTGAACTATACATACTACCATACTATTCTACCATATGTTCAACACGTGCATTTGCACGGTGCGGCAAATTTCGAAGGGCAGCAAAATCTGTCATAACTATATTATTTAAAATCAATATTTCTTGTTGGAAACTGACTACATGATGATGATAGTTAAATTTCCTAAGCTGACCTTCTATTTGAATACTACATTCATAAATCATGTTTAGGTTGCATTAGTTTAAGGTCACATTGGCAGTGCTAAAGCAAATGGTCAAATAAATCCCAGCATGAATTACTTGATTGTTGTCAAATACAAGAACTCAATTCTCGAATAGTAGTGAACACCTGTTGCATTTAGTTAGTTATCACAGTTTTGAATGAAAACTAGTCGTGTCTTTGTAACAAACAAGTTCCTTATCAATCAAGGTGGAAACAAGTTTTTTAAAAAGATTAACAAATGTAGAAGGAAAATTTAGAAATAAAGATAAAAGAATTATAGTTGCTCTAGAATTGCAAACCGACATGTTGAAATTGAAGCTCGATATTGAATTCTATAAAAAGGATTACCATCTTTCCTCTGCAGATGCGTTTGCTTTATCTTTCACTAACATAATAGATTATTATTTAATGAAAAAATAAACCCGCAGACACAACGAGATTGTATTTGTAGTGTTCAGGCCTTTCTGAATGCGAGCGCTCTTTCCCTTCCCTTCATTGTTTATGATGAAGTAGCACACTTAAAATCATGACTTTTAAGATTTGTTCTTTCTGGAGAAAGGGGGCGCCAAATGATGTCATTGCATGGGGCAGCAAATTGCCGAGGGCCGACCCTGCATGCACATCCCAAAAAGCAAAAAAAATAATAATAATAATAAAATAAAATAATAAAAAATAAAAAAATGAAAAATGAAAATCTTTAAAATATTGACTGACGTTTTAACAAATACCGATTCAGTTATGAATATATATTCTACTCAGAGAGGAAAATTTATAGAAACTATATATGGAGGCATGGTAGCTAAGTGGTAAAGTGCTCACATCTACGAGGGGTCCTTGGTTCGACCCCAGATCATATGAGTTTGTTGTGAACCATTTTATGTTGTGTCCGGAATTGTCTTGGTTTCTCCCATATCCTCACTCAATTTTCTCACCATCATCTTTTATAATAGTTTACTTCATTGGCCAACAATTTGCTCTAGCTTAAATGATATAACCCTGAGCCATTAAATTAAAGATTTTATGTAAGTTATGGAACTCTACCGTGGATATGTTGTTCGATTCTCAGAGGAACTTCATGTGGTTTAGGGTTACCAAACGCCCTTTTTTAGCCAGACATGTTATCTTTTTCTGTCCGTAAAAATGATCCGAACAGTTTGTAGAAAACTAGAATAATGTACTCTTCTTTCAGAGTACAGACATTTGCTTCAACTTCAAGAGTCATATAAATGTAAAGAATTTAATCCCGAAATTATTAAGTGATTGATTTATAATTGCTAATAAATTAATAGTATTTTTAGCTATATGATAAACATTAATTCCTCAATGCAAGTAGTAAATGTTGTTATTATTATTATTATTATTATTATTATTATTATTATTATTATTATTATTATTATTATTATTATTATTATTATTATTCTATTTCCAGTAATCGATATTGGTAAAAAGTATGAAAGAAAAATAAGTCGGCAAAGTCGGTCTCGAAAGTCGATGAACGAAGCTATGAAGGAAGTTAAGAATGACACTGCTATATATGCAACTGTAAATAGTATAGTCTTCCAGAAACTACACTGCGGCGCTACGCCAAAAAATATACAAAAGAGGTAAAGAAACAATCTTCTAGCTGCTTAACTTAAATGATAATGGTAATGGTTTAGAAAAATTTGGTCTTTCAATAATTTATGATAGGCTTAATGCATGTCACTGTCCATTCCAGAAAATAGACCTATTATCTTTTCACTCAAAATGACATCCAAATTTCAAATACACAAGAACGTAATCATGTTATTAGGCTACAAGGCAACTGTGGAATAGGCTAAATATGAAACCTTAAATTGAGGAAGAAGAAGTAAAGGTAAACATATTGAGGTAAACACTTAATTGAGGTAAACGAGATGAAGAAACGTGAGAATGGAGAACACTACATAATGTTCAACTTCACAAACATTATTCCTCTTCGGAAATAATTTGGATAATTTCAGTGGCGCCAACTTTTGAAGAAGCTTGGATGGCCTTACAATTTTTAGTTTGGGCCTGTAGTATTACTTCTTTATTTATTGAAATATCTACCTTCACTGATTCTGAGAAGTAACTTCCATGAATTTGTGCTGATGGTGTACTAAATGATGATTCAAATGGTGACAATTTTGATGGTATTATTATTATTATTATTATTATTATTATTATTATTATTATTATTATTATTATTATTATTATTGGTATATGGGTAATTAGATATAATGTGCGTGTTCGAGCCCTATGTGCCAGTTTAAATTGGCACCATTGGTTAATTCAATCACAAAAGCTTATAGATTTTGTTAGTTAATTTTAGGCTTTCACTATAATACTTTGATGAAGGCTATATGTTTTCTTATTTCAGTGTACCAGTGAGTGCTGGCAGGTACCGAAATACGTTCACAAAGCAAAGCTTTCAAATTTGAAGTAGTATGTTGAAGATTTAGATAAGAGAGCTTTTGGCCTAACAAGGGAGCAATTTGGAAGAATCGTCTACGATTGGTGAGACTATGAAGATTCCTCACTGATTCAACCAAAAAAAAAAAAAAAAGACTGGCAAGGACTTCATCAAGAGTTTAATGAATAAATTTAATTTCTTTCTAAAAAAAAGTTGAACCTCCTTCTACAGGGAGGCTTTCAACATAACAAACATTTTTTTTTAATGTCTACAAAGAAGTTTAAAATGAGAAAAAAAACCTCATTAGATTTCTAATATGGATGAAACTGGTTGTTCAACTGTACCCAAGATAACTCTCAATGTATTAAGTCCAAAAGGAAGCCAAAGAGTAATTAACGTGTCTTCTGCTGACAGAGCTACAAGTGTGGCTTGTTCTTTTAGTGCTGTTCTTAGCTACGTCTCACCATTTTTTGTTTACCCCAGGGCGCGTATGCAAGAACAATTTTCAAACAATGCACCCCCTAGCTCTGTTGATATATGCAATGTATCCGGGGGGATAAATGCAGCTTTCGCAAATTGGTTAGTACACAAATTTGTCATAAAAAGTGTGAATCTAAGTGCGGAGAATCCCGACTCCTTTTGATGAACAATCAATTGTCCCATATTACCTTAGTGGCATTTACCGTATCAGAAAAAAAATCGTATTAACCTCTAAGTACTTCCTCAGCATGTAGCCTTTTGATGTTGATCTGTATAATCCATTGAAAACTGCCTACAGTCGTGCTTGTGTTGACTGCTTAATACCACATCCAGAAGAGAACATCAGTATAAAGAATGTTGCTGACATATTCAATGTGACATAGGGTTGCCACGATAAATAACTTAAGTAATAGATTTGAGTGATACAGGGTTAGTGCCATTAAATTGTCAGATTTTCAGTGATTCTGATTTCGAGTCATTGTTGACACTCGAAAGGCAATATTTCCCTGAAGATACAGCAAACAAAGTAAATGAAATGAATACCACAGAACATTCAACTAGAGTGTCTAACTCAGCGTCTGCTTCATCTGTCTCAGTACCTGAACCGAGTATTGTTGGACCTAAACCTTCTACTCCAAATCTTGCTCCTTCTATTGCATAATCTAAACATAAGTATTCTGAATCTGTATTAACTCTTGCAGACCCCGATTCACCCATTTTTGAACCATGCAGACCCTGGGCCCTAAAATGCAAAATCAAACATTGGTCTATTCCTTCTTCCTAAAGCAGTTAAGAAAGCAAGGAAACAGTGAAAGAAGTCACCATCGTTCCTTATCACTGTTAGGGCAGAATCTGCTATAGTTTTGGTGCACATGCTTTCTTTTAGAGAAGAAGAGAAAGAAGTAGAATGTTGAAACATTCTAGAAGTTTGTGGAACATAGTTTTGATATAGAAGATGTGATCTTGAAATTAGTTTTATATTGATATGTTTCTTGTGACACTGATTAATATTTAAATACATAGTAAGTAGTTAGGGGTGGTTACTTCTGGCGCATTTTCCTCCCTCCAAATATTTTTGACCAGCGCAGAAGAAGCCAGCTAATTATACAAAGTTAGACGGCGCAAAGTATTCCCCTAACTACAATGTTAAAGTGAGATTGAATATGCTTTTATGACATTTAAAATCATAAAAACTTACATCTAAAACTTATAACTTATAGGTCTGTCTTTGATTGAAAAAATAGTTTTTGTTTGATCGAAATCGGTTCAGAAATAGCTGAATTATAAGAAGATAAAGTTTAGTATGTCACATAGGCTTTTATGACATTTAAAATCATAAATAAATTTTCAAAGTAAAAAGCAGCAAAACCTGTGCACAGGTGGACCTGAGAGGACTTACGCCTTTCTCTTATTTGTTTGTTTGGTTTGCTTTTGGCTGCCTCTCAGGCTCCTTTTTCTGTTTGTTTCTCTTTCTGTTGCTGCTTCTGCTGCTGCTGCTTCTGTTGTGCCTCCGTTTCTCTTTCTGCTGCTGCTTCTCTTGTGCCTTCGTTTTCTTTTCCCGACTAGCGCTAGTCTCCATTCACGTCAACTCAATCTGATTTGCTGCTTATAGATGAGAGAGTGAAAATCCTTCTTCTGGCTTGGAGGCGACTCGAACCTGCGACGTCCACGCCGATAACTACTTACAGCTGGCCAGACTGCAAGCGAGCGAGCTCGGCTAACACTACGCTCAAGAAATCAAGTGAAAATTGGTCCTTATATATGAACAAATACTTCTACAAGCAACGCCATCTATTAGCAAAGTGATAAACTACATGATATACAGCACTATCTACTGAGTAACTGAGTAACTTCTTAAAATGTCCACCTAGCTAGTAAATATAGCTAAAGCATCAATGTTCAAAAAAAGAAAAAATGTCAGTGTTGCCAACTCACTTGCCCAGTTTACCCAAAATATTTTTAATAGGGTAGTCTTACGTCCCCATAGTTATAATGTGCTAACTCATCAAATAAAAAAGTTGGCAAATTTCTGAAAAAAAATTATGAGTTGGTATACACTGCAAAAAATAAAATTCATAAATTTGAAAAATAAAAAATACTAGCATAATCTACATAAAATTCTAAAACTTTTTTAAAGAATAACATTTTTCCGAAAACTCAAAAATAAACCCGTAAAAAATTCCCGAAATTTTGATTTTTTCTAAAATTCCCTGTAACTTCACCGAATATTAACCGATTTTCAAAATTCAAACGACATTCGACAGAGAAATAAATTTGCCATCTTTTGACTGTATTGTGGGTTGCATACCTCTAAGGATACTATTCTGAATTTGTTATATCTCCGTTGTTTATTAACCGATTTTCAAAATTCAAACGACAATCAATAGACAAATAAATTTCCTATCTATCGAATGTCTTATAAGTTGCATAACTCTAAGAATATAATTAGAAAAACTCAAATAAATCTCTTATTTATACACGTATCTTTAAAATTCGAATGACATTCAAAAGTACTGCTTCTCCTTATGCATTGTGTATGTTTAAAGATTTCAGTTTTATGGCTTTATAACCATAAAACACTTAGAACATACTTAAAATTACAAGTTCGGATACTGATAATGGAATCTTCTGTTAATCTCGTTCTCTATAGGAAACAATGACTTCTTAAACTCTGTCCACTGATCGTAATTCAAGCTGAATAGACAACCGTTAATATCAAAAACAACTTGAACTTCAGTTTGCACATTTTTCACAATTACATTGAAATTGTTAGTCAGTATAAACTTCTTTTGAGGATCCATTCTAATCACACCATTTTTTGGTTCTGACAACATATTTTTGTTCATTTTCATTCATTTTTGGATTTACATACAGAACTCAACAGTTGGATAGTTTTCTTTTAGACCAGTGTATTTGATTTTTATTCCATCTTTAACGATCTCATCAATCATTTTATCTGTTAAGTGTTTTGTAAATCTAGGTGGAAGAAATATCTTAAACTCTTCACATTCAACTAAAATGCTCTTCCCAAACTTAGTTTTAATCTTTTCTATTTTCACAATCTTATATTCTGTATTTAATTCTAATTCTCTTAATCCAATAACTTGTTTTTGCTCAAGACTTCCAAGCTTGTTTAAAAGTTCAATGTGACTCGCCATCGTATTTATTATATAGAAAATCAAAAATATTTAATCATTTTCGTCAATTTCGTTTGATGGAAAAACTTCCATAAAACAATCGTTAATGAAAACAGTTTGAGGGTATCTTTTCGATACCCTTATGCCCGTTGATATTTTGCTAACTAACTAAAACTCTTCTACTACTTTCTCATTCTTAGGATCATATGTAAAGTTCTTTCGCCCAATTAAAATCGCATAACAAATAGTATTAGCAGCCACAACTTCAGCAAAGTCTACAACAATCTTAATGTTTGTTCTTTCATTTACTGATACATTCTTCCTCTTACTACAATTAATCACATACATTGGTCTGTTGTCTATAAACTCTTTAGGGTCATAGTACATTTCAGTGTTGCCACACGTTATTCTCTTAAACGCAGTATAATCTTCGTACATCTTAAAGTAATCCTTGTTAGCAATATTTAAGTTTCTTGATTCTTTTGGAAATACCTCATTCCTCCCATTCTTAAGATAGATATTCTTCACCTTACAATGATCAAACTTACTTGCATCTGCTGTTTGTTTACCACTTCTATCAGTTTGGAACATTACAACTACGAAATCAGGCATATCAAATTGTCTAGAATTAAATTGAGTAGTAACATCAAACTCCAAGAAAGAACCTACAACAGTCTTCTGAACACATTGATAAGTATGGAATGAAAACATGATTTTGGGTTCTTTAAGAATATTCAATTTTAACTTGTTTTCGTAATTAGACTCATATTCAACAATAGGCATTCTTATCTCCATACTTTTTATTGTTATTTTTCCATCGTGAGGAGCTGCTCCCGATCCAGTCCATTTGTACAAGACATCGTTATTGTTGTTAGCTTTTGTAAATGTTATTCTCAATCCGCCTTTCCACATAACTTCTTTATAATCACTTAAGAAGCCTGGAATTAATCTCAATGGATACAAAACACTAAAGTTCTTTCTTAGACCAAGTTTATCATCTGTTTCAAATCCTGCTTGTTTTAAATATTCAACTTCTGGCTTGGAAATCTTTAATGTTCCGACAGCTGTAGATGTAATTCCAGGTAGCTCGATTTTATCTATAACAACTCCATGCTTTCTAACCTCAATTTGAGAAAAGAAGAATGGGAAGAAGTTATCTACAAGTTTTATAGTATCGTTTGCACCAAATGTTCCTCCAGCTGATGCACCAACAACTTCAAAAGTCATATGACAATCTGCTTTGTGTGGGTGTATAAAACCATCCCCCACGTTGAAATCGAACTCAATATCTTTGTTAGCTTCATTCAAATTATTAAATGTTCTTGTGTTAGCTTTAAAACTCTGTAACTCATAACTCTCAATATCCATTTATTATAAAGAAAATCTTGAAACAGCGCTTTATGGTAAACACCATCAAGCTATATAAATATTTGCATTGTCGTAAAGTCGACCGAGGAAAAATTTTCTGAAACTTATAACCCCCATCCCAACTTAACCTTAGCATTCATAGCAGTACCAACCCCAAAAGCAGCTAATCGTTCACCAATTGGCGCATCACTACTAAATGCTCTTTTCCATGCTTTAGTTTCCAGTTCCTTATCTGCAATATGTCTCGACTCTGTATCTTTATTGTCTCTGTAGTATATATCGTGTTCTTTACAGGCCTCATCTAATGGGTTAATACCTTCATCACCTCTTTCTAACCTTTCTTGAAGCTTCGTAAAAGGCCCACAAAATCTGAAGCCAGGTATATGTAACTCTGGTATCCCCTTCATGTTTAAGATCTTATTCATTAGTCCTTTTCCAAGCTTCTCATCATTCCAGAATCGTGGTGGTAATGTATTTAAGATCTTAATCAAATAACCTATACCTTTTGGATCATTAGGAATAAACTGTGAAAGCTTATTATTAATCATACTCACTATACCTACTTTCTCATTGTAAAAGTTATGATTTCCAGCCCTTTCTTCTCCATCTATAACTATTAACCGATCAATTAACTTTCTCACATCATCCATCCATACATATTCTTTAGGTATCTCTGTATATTGTTTAATTCCTTCACCACTCCTTTTAGGCGTCGTGTTCTTTTTAGGAGTTGGGGGTAAAGTTGGTTTAATATAATTATCCCAAATAGGCTTGATAATATTAATGTACTTTGAACCTCTACTAGATGCTACCTTTTTATCTCGATTATATTTTTGGAAGGCGGCATCTGAGTCTATTATTATTTCCTTGTACTGTTCAAAATCATCATCATCATAATCTTCAATGGTTTTATTAGTATTCGTCGTTAACAATTCCCATAGACCTTCTGTTCCTTTATAAGTTTTACCATTAATTATCAAATCATCACCATTCACTTTAACTTCCAAATTTCCTATCTTATTTATTATTTTTCCATCTTCTTCTACAGTTCTTATTCCAAACACAGTATCATTTCTTTTACTATAATATTTCGTTGCAATCTTACCAAATGACTGTGCTGTTGTTAAAGGTTCTACTCCTTCCACTTTGTCTTTAATTTGTTTTCTCATTTGTTTTATTTCTCCCGTTATAGGTGTATCACTACTGCTTGGAGAACTATCATAAGGTATCTTTTTAGGTGTTTCTAGTAGACTAGGATCTATTGAAGCCGTCTTATGTACAACTGGAACAAGTTCAGTTATTAGATTTTTATTTTGTTCTGCTACTTCTTTGATCTCACTTCCCAAGTTTTGAATAGCATCAATTACAGGCTGTTCTTGTGTCTTAAATTTATCGTATATACCTGCTCTTTCTTTCTTCCAAGATTTGAAGCCCTTTATCAAGAACTCCTTCAGCTTAATATTCTTATCAATTTCTTTCTCATCCATTTATTGTATAGCAAACGAACAAACGTCAATGAACGTCAAAGAACAAACGTCAATGAACGTCAAAGAACGTCAATAAACGTCAATAAACGTCAAAGAACGTCAAACGTTAAAACGTAAAACGTCAATAAACATCAAACGTTTAAGAAGTGATTTATCTTGTTCCTATACTTACCATTGTTTACCTTCCTTGTCATATCAATTACTATGAAACCATAATCTTCTTGCCAACATTTTGAACATATCTCTTTAAATTTATCATAAGACATATCTCCCCCAACAAACTCATTATACACATGTTTAAGATTAGTATCATCTTGTCTGAATATGCATAGGAAGTTGACGTTATCTCTTATAAGCTGTTTAGGTACTTTTGAATATGTTTGTGCAAGATAGAAACAGTCTAAATGTCTATGCCTACCTCTTGTAAAGTAATTTCTAACAGTATCTTGATTCTCCAAAATGTAATCGTCAAACACAACAACAGAGTATTTTTCACATTCATCAATAGGTACAATAGAATCATTACCGCTTAAGAACGTTGCTATTTGCTTCTTAAACTTTAGTTCTGCCTTTTCAAATCGATCTTTTAACTGCTCATACTTTGGCTGATTCATGCTTTTAGAATATATGTAGAAGTAATTATTGTTTAACCAACCTGGCTGTAATAAGAAGTTAAATAGCAAAAACGTTTTACCAGACGCCGACGGACCCACGATAAGACAACGAACATCATCAGGTATAAGCTCTCCATTTCTTTTCTTAGCTGTTGTTTCTTTTATCATCTCTTTTACATCCCAATTAATAGTTTTCTTACTCATTTATTATAGAGAAAATCAGGGGGCCACCAGCACTGGCCCCCTTTCAAACAGTTTGAGGATGAACTGTAGGGTGAGCGTTTTGCTCACCCTTTAAGAACATTTTGGACCTCCGAATACAGCGGGGCAAATCTTATGATCTTATATCTTTAAGTTGTTCTCTAATCTTAAGCAACGTATCTTTTATATATTCACCATCCATTTCACCATTCAATGTTATTATCATCTCTAACTGTTCTTTAAATGAGTTAATACAAGTGACAATGGTTTTATATTCGTCTTTTCTTTTGCTTATGTTTAACTTCGAAGACAAACCTGTTATTATAGCACTTCCAGTTGCAAGAGATGTTGTTAATATTGAGTAAATTGTTACAGGTATAAAAATATTAATAAACCCAGTTGTTGCA
Source organism: Thermobia domestica (assembly GCF_964235325.1). Lineage (NCBI taxonomy): Eukaryota > Metazoa > Arthropoda > Insecta > Zygentoma > Lepismatidae > Thermobia > Thermobia domestica. Next base: position 99,827,172 of record NC_137468.1, read on the forward strand.
GAAAGAATAACCGACAACGTGATCAAAGTGTAGTATGCATATTTAACAATTCGTAGTTTTCTCTTTTTCTTCTTTAAACTGCATTCTAACTTTCGAATGACATCTTCTATTAACTTGATTACTTTCTCTCTTGGAATATCTCTAGGTAAATCAAACTCATTCATTTATTATATAATAAATGGCTAAGGTATTTAAGCTAACGAGTGATACTTCTGTTTTAAAGAAGAAACTCCATTACGAATTAGACAACAAGAGCAACTATTTAAGTATAGGACTAGTTGGGTTTTACAGTACATATCTAACTCCAAACATAACAACAGAAAAAAACAGTTTCTCATATGGTGATAGACAAGTTTTTATACCAGAAGGGCAATACAGCTTAAACAGTCTTAATGAATATTTAAAATCTCAATCCATCAACATAACATTATCAGAAGATCATTTAAGAAATAGAGTCAAAATTGAAACTGATAGTAATGATGTTACAATTGGGAGTATAGGCACTGTTCTCGGGTTTAATGTTTTTGAAGTTTTAGAAAAGAACAAAACACATATTGGAAGTAAGTTGCCAAAGTTTCATCCGTTTGATACTATAAATGTTCACTGTAATATAGCAGATGGCATGTTTGTTAAAGATACAGAATACACACATAGAGAAACAGGAATTATAGCATCATTCAAAACAGATGCTGAGTTCAAACATAGTATTATTTACGAGCCCACTTATCCATTATTTTTCCCTATATCCAAAGACAAGGTTGACAATTTTGAGATAAGGATAACAGATGAGAATGATTCCTTAATTGATTTTGGTGGAGCTACAACAACTGTACTTTTACAAACCAAGATTTTCTCTTAGATAAATAGGAAGATGTGTTCTATTAAAGGTTGTATGTTTAGTGTTCCTTATAACGAGCTAAAGGATCTAAATATTGATCATGTATTAACAAAGAAACAACTTAACGATAAAGCTAAGAAAATTAAAGAAGGTAAAGGAATGGATTTAACTTTAACTACTGCACAAATGAAAAAGATTAAGAAAGAGCATATTGGCGGTTTTATCTTTACAATTCCAGCCATTCTAGCAGCTTTAGGAGCAGTTGGCTCATTAGCAGGTGGTGCAGCAGCGATTACTAAAACTGTACTGGATGCTAAGAAGAATAAACAAGAACTTGAAGAACAAAAGAGACACAATATGGCCATGGAAGAAAAGCAGGGGGCAGGTAAACCAAAGAAGTCAAAAAACTAAAACCATTGACCAACTTCGATATAGAGAGGTTGGCTAAAGAACTAAAGATAAAACGATTTAGAGGTGTATTTATGAGTGATGAACTTCCACAAAAACCCCATGTACATGAGTGTGGCGTAGTTAACCTTGATAAATCAGAAAACATTGGTACTCATTGGATATGCTATTGGAAAGATAACAACATAAAGTACGTGTTCGATTCTTATGGTGGTGTTCCTCCTAAACAACTGGTACAATATCTTGGTACCGAAAACTTCTTTTACAATGACGAACGAATACAAGACTTTAACTCAGTTATATGTGGTCATCTTTGTGTTAAGGTTTTAAATCTTTTAAATCAAGGGTATTCTTTTAGCGACGTTATGTATATGATTAAAAATGAATAAGTGCTTTTATGGTTTGTATCCATAAAAGTTTTGTTTTGAGATAAATATGGAAGCTATACACAATAGATTTTTAGATTATTTTGAGAAGCATGAGGATGAACTAGATCCACTAGTTAGTTATAATTTTTATCAGTATTTTGAGCAAGTTAGTGAGATAGACTTAAAAGATAAAAACAACGTATATAATGTTATTCATCTATGGAAAATGCTAATACCAAAATTTTTGTACACGGAAGAAGAGTTGGAAAAGTTACGTTCAATAATTACGTTAAAGGACTTGTTGTCGAATTATAGCTCTAGACCATTAGAGTGCAGTAATTGTGGTAGTAAGTCATTAACAAAAGGTATGAGTAGTTACATTTGTGGCGATTGTTCTGTAGAGAGTGGCTGGGTTTACAGTACTTGTGAAGAAACGAAAGCTGCTTGCATACGAAAACCATGGTATGATACTATAAAAAGATTTAAGTTACAGTTATCTCGTTTGCAAGCTTTACAGGATAGAATTTTTCCCGAAGAGGTGTTCAAGGTGTTAAATGATGAATTTGGAGATATGCCAAAACATTTAATATCAACAAAAGATGTTCTAGAAGTACTAAAGAAAAACAAATACACAAAATATTATGATGATGTCTATTTAATACACTATCACCTTACGGATCAAAAACCATTAAACTTACGACATATGGAAGAAACACTTATAAACGACTTCGAAAACTTACACGAGGTCTTTAGGGAGCTGTATCCGGAAAGAGCATTGTTTATTAACTTGAAATGTGTATTGCACTATCTGTTGAAAAAGCACGATGTTCATGTTGATATTGATTTTAAACGCTCACCTAGACAAATAGAGATGTTAAAGAAATGTTTTGAAAAACTAGGATGGGCATTTTCTGTATAATAAATGAGTATAGATATATTTGGCAATGTTAAAGATAGAAAAGGTGATGTTGATATTAGTGAGGAAAAATTAAAATTGTTGGAGAATTTAAATGATATTGTTAGCATAAGTCAACTCAGGTCAATAGAAACCCAATTAGAGAACGATAGAAAACGATTTGAAGATGCATTAGAAACGTTACAAGACACATACATCAAGAAAGAAGATTTTCAAAAGATTAGAATGGATACCACTAGATTGGTTATGCAGAAAGAAACCATGCCTCTACTATATCGATTAAGAGCTAAAAACGTTAAGGAGCCAATCTTTAGAATATTTAATCTCTCTAATGGTTACAAATTTCTCTATAATGGGAAGATAATGCACATGGACTTAAGTTTGGATAAATACTTTCTAGATATATATTTGGGTGATACTTTGATTAAAGAGATACCTTTTGACTTTAAGAAGAACGATATAATTACGATTAAACCAAATAAAAATTCTGCTATGGAAGAAGGACAATTATTGTTTGTTGTAATGTACATAGAGAGAGAGCTTTCCTAAAGACGTTTGCTATATAATAAATATGGATATCTTTGGTAATGTTAAAATGACACCAGAGTTAGATAATGCAGTTGTGAGAAAAGATATTGCTATGTTGAAAGAAGAGCTTAACTTCATCAAACGGGGTTATGTTATAGAGCTTCATAGTCGATTGATATCGGAAAATGTTGAAACTCCGTTCTTTTTAATACATAATCTCTCTATCACATACAAATTTCTTTATAAAGGTAGGTTAATGCATATAGAGTCATCTTACAATACGTATTACATAGATCTATATTTAAATGATTCTCTAGTTGAAACTTTTCCATTGCACTTTAATACAAATGATAATTTGGCAATTAGACCTTCTAAAGATTCTGGCCTGAAACATGGTAAACTACTATTGCTTCTTATGCATGTAGAAAGAGAAGACGAAGATAGTGATGATGATGGTGAGAATGTTGATAGCATAATATTAAGCAGCGATAGTTATTGATTTTCTATATAATAAACAGGATGTATTGTGTTAAGTGTAAGAAAGTGACAGATACAAAGAAAGATACCATTAGAATTGAACAAACAAAGAATGGAAGATATCTAAAGAAAGGTATTTGTTCTGTATGTGGTGTTACTAAAACCCAATTCGTTAAAAAGCCTGATTGACTAGAAGAAGGTAAAGGTGTTAGAGAAGACATTGTAGAAGAAATTCACAAACCATCTAGAAAAAACTTTGACAGATTAAGCGTAGTTATAAAAGGTATCGATGATCTTTGGCAGGCTGATCTTGTAGAAATGGATAGCGGAGTATTAAAAGGCGTTTCCAAAATCAATAAAGGTTATAAGTATTTGCTAACGATTATAGATGTGTTCTCGAAATATGCGTTTGCTGTTCCTGTTAAAGATAAGAGTGGGAAGAATGTTACAGAAGCATTCGAATCCATATTAAGAACGAGAAAACCTAGTAACTTACAAACAGATCAAGGTAAAGAGTTTTACAATAAAGAGTTTAAGAAGTTGATGGAGGAAAATAAGATTAATCACTACTCAACCTATAGTGGTAAGAAAGCTTCTGTGGTTGAAAGATTCAATAGAACGCTTAAGCAGAACATGTGGAAAAGGTTCACAACACAAGGGAATTATAAATGGATAGAGATATTACCAACACTAGTTAAAGAGTATAATCATCAAATTCATAGAACAATTGGTTTAAAACCTATAGAAGTTAACAAGAAGAATGAGCGAACAATATTGGAGAAAGTGTATCAAAAAGAATATAAGCGTGTTAAGCCCAAATACAAGTTAGGTGATCATGTTCGTATAAGTAAGTCGAAAGGGTTATTTGAGAAAGGATATACACCTAATTGGTCAACAGAAGTATTTGTTATCAGTGAAGTTATTCCATCTAATCCGCCTACATATAGAATTAAAGATTTAGAAGAAGAGGATGTGCAAGGTAGATTTTACGAACCAGAACTATTAAAGACGAGGCATAAAGATGAATACTTGGTAGAAAAGGTGTTGAGAAAGAAAGGTGACAAAGTATATGTCAAATGGCTAGGGTTTGATGATTCGCATAATAGTTGGATAGATAAAAGTAATGTTGTAGTGTAAATATAAATGTTTGTCTTTTATGGTTATTATGCCATAAAAGGATAGTTTGAACGAGATAAGGGGATAACGAAACGATACCCCTCATAGCATATTTCCAGGGTCGGTATTGCTCACCCTTAAGAACATTTTGGACCTCCGAATACAGAGGGGGCTAAAAATGTTCTGAAATTTAGTACTTCTGCTTGCTTCGTTTGGTTTCGCTGTGTGGGATTTTGCACATGGGGAAATAAATTCCTCCGAAGCTAGGAACTTCAGAAACTCATCTTACACAGTAAAACTAGGTGGTAATGAAAATGAAGTTAAAAATAAAGATTTTCTATATAATAAATATGGGTACTATGGATAGTTCTCTTAGTCTTAATGACATTTGCTATGAACAGATCAAAGATGACTACTGGTATGGTTTGTTTGGTGACTTTAGACTGATTATAGATAAGAAGACTGGTTACTTCAATGCTACTAAGCTGTGTCATGATGGCGGAAAGCCGTTTAAAGATTGGTTAAGATTATCTAGATCAAAAATCCTTTTAGAATATTATAACACAAAATTAGGCGGAGCAGAAATGCTCCACCAAAAATCATCACATTATTATATAGAATCAAAAGGTACAAACCAAAACGACTTGTTGATTTCTGGAACATATGTATACAAAAGAGTGTTGGTTGAAATAGCTTCATGGTTATCGTTTGATTTTTATGATAAGTGTAGCAGCATTATTGAAGACTACTTCACCCAAGACTTCAAACAAATTCGAGAAGACCAAGAAGAGTTACAAACAAGAGTAGAAGAGATAGAACAACAAATGAACGATTTAAGAATAGAAAACACAAGACTTAGAGAGATAGCTGCAGAACATACAGAAGATCCAGGGAAAGTACACAAACTAGTTATTGTTAAAAAGAATCTCTCCCCTATTCAACTACAAAAAATATTAGAAAAGTACGAAACAGACAAAAGAGAGCAAGTAAAGATCTATGAGAGTTACAGATATTGGGTTGGAAGAATTCAAGAGCGTAACATAAAGACAAGATTACAATGTCTACAAGAAAAATATCCAGACATGACTATATTGTCTAAAACCAAAGACCCAAACTCGATTAACCTCCTAAACAAAGTAAAAGAAAAGTATGATTGTGTTATTTCACATCGTTGTCATGTAGACCTACGGAATGCGGATGGAGAAGAAGACGATGAGTTTGTTATTGATTTGTTTTTAAGTATAAGAGATTTGTAGAGGTAAAGGTAATAAGTTTTGGTTACAACTGGGGGGACCACCAGCACTGGCTCCCTTTCAAACATACAACTTTTATGGTATAATAGCCATAAAAGATAATTAGTTATGCATTACCCTCTGCTGCAACAGCGAATGCTACATTCAACATATCACCTAAATTGGGATTATTATGATATTTTCTTATTATAGCTCTCCAATCTACGTAATGTCTAAACGAATATATAAAGTCTATAGATAGGTCTTGATAAGTTGAAATGTTACGCCAATGAACTCTACCTTCGAACTCTGCAATAAATTCTTCTGTCAAATTTTGAGACATTGAAATCATTTCCCAATCTACTTTGTCAGCGTAATCTCTTATAAGGTTTTCTGATAATTGTTTAGTTCCAGATATGTACCACCAATTAACTCTATCTGCGTGTTCTCGTATAAAGGCTTCAGAGAGCTCGTTTTTGTAAGATATAGCATCAAAATCAACTTTATCTATAAACTCATTAATAAATTCTTCAGATAGCTTTTGGTGATACGATATTTCTCTCCAATCAACTCTATCTGCAAATTCTCTTATAAAGTCTTCTGATAAGTCTTGGCTTCCTGAAATAATCTCCCAATCAACTTTATCAGCTAATTCTCTTATAAACTCTTCCGATAACTCTTTCCATAAACATATTTCAATCAAATTAACTTTCTCCTGATATTTGCGTATGAAGTCTTCTGTAATGTGATCATAGTTATATTCCTCCTCATAATCATCATGGCCTATAGATAGCCATTGTTCATCAGTCAGTGAATCTAATATTTCATCAGACAAGTTCATAACGTTCGCATAGAGAATGTTTTGTGTAAGAAATGAGTTGTTTTCTTTAGTGGCCTTCTTGAACAAATGATCTAACATACCTATTGAGATGCTAAAATTTATTTTGTCTTTGTCATTATAACCACCAATATCTAAATATTTACATACACAATCAAATACAGGTTTGTAAGACAATATTTCCTTAGCACTAGTCATGTTTGTTTTTATTCTTAGATTTTTTAAATTGATTCATTTTTGTTGGTTTTCTATATAACAAATATGGAAGCGCATTTTGATTTATTACATGATAGACTTGAACTAATTCATCATGATCTTAAACTCTTAGCAACACTACTAGAGAAGCAAATACTGTTAAAGGAGAAAGAGTTATTAGTAATGCAACAAAAAACATCTGATTTGAGTAGTGATGATGAATATAAATATGGTAGTGATGATTATGATGATGATGATGATGATGAGTAAGTTTACAAAAATGATTCAGTTTTAAATGTGTATATGTGACTTTGATGGGCTAATCCCATAAAAGCCGTGTTCTAATACAACGCGTAATATGTAGACAATAGCAGGGGTGTACAATGTTAAGCGTTGTACTAGGACAAATGAAAATGAACTGAAATAACCCGGTGAAGATAAAAATTGAAGAGTATAAAGATTTTCTATATAATAAATAAGATGAATAATTGTAATAGATTTACTGTAGTAGAGTTAAGGCGACAATGTAAAGAGAGGGGAATCAGAAGATATTCCCGATTAAGAAAAGCAGAACTGATAGACCTTCTTAAACAACATGACGATGAACAAAGCAGGAGACAGATAAGAAATATATACCCATTTAAACAAGAAGTATTTGAAGAACCAAGAATCAAAGTTGAATCACAACCAATCGATGTAAAACGGCAGAACATTGCATTAAAATCAAGATTAGAAACATGGAGATTTACAACAGATTACAAACCACAAGATCCACTTGAACAATATATTACTGCAACATCTAAAGCTATATCAAACAGATTACAAATTAGCTTAAGTAAACATAGTTCATTGAAAGCTAATCTTTATATAAGTTGTATATATAAGAAAGGTGAAGAAACTCAAAACTTCTATTTTAACACTGAAAACCAAGAAATATATCGATCAAGTAATTTGAAAGAAGAAATAACTAAGATGAAACAAAGGTTAAGAACAAGAATGGATGAGCTCCAAGCTAGAGGTTCTGGCTGGGCTCTTATAAACATTAACTTTTTACAACTAGCAATCGTCAAATATACACCATATAGAGGATCAACATACATAGAATTACCTAAACAAATTCAAAACAAAAAGGCAGTAATTAATGTAAAGAATGAAGATGAAAAATGTTTCTTATATTCAATTTGTTCTGCACTATACCCAGTTAATAAAGATCCACAACGACCTTCCAAGTACAAGCAAACAGTCAAATACTTACAAGAAAAATTAAAAAATATTCATTTCCCTGTAAAACTATGCGATATTCCAAGAGCTGAAAAATTACTTAATATTTCTATAAATGTTTATGCATATGATAAAGACTATTCAATCTATATACTACATCACACACAAAACAAGCAAGAAAAGCATGTCAATTTATTATATGTAAAAGAACAAAATGAAGACCAAGTTAAAACACACTATTGTTGGATTAAGGATTTAAGCAGACTAGTATGTACACAATTAACTAAAAAGAGAGCTCGAAAATATTTATGTGACAGATGTTTGTTATACTTTTACTCTCAAAACGCTTTAAATAAACATGAGCAAGATTGTTCGTTAAATGAGCCAGTAAAAATAATAATGCCTGAACAAGGTAAATGCGTTGAATTTAAAAACTACCAATACATAATGAAAATGCCATTTGTGATTTATGCTGATTTTGAATGTTTGTTACATAAAGTTATGGGTTGTGAAGAATGTTATCCAGATAACGAGCCATATACCAAAAAATATCAACGACACAAACCATCTGGATTTTGTTATTATGTAGTAAAGAGTGATGGAAGTAAAACCAATCCTGTTGTGTATAGAGGTAAAGATGCAGCTAAGAAGTTCATAAGAATGTTAAAGAAAGAAGCCAAACAAATATCAAACATATATAGTCAAAATAATGAACTGCCATTAACACGTAAACAGATAAAAGAGTTCAACCAATCCGAATCCTGTTCTTACTGTAAAGTAAAATATACACCAGAAAACCACAAAGTTAAACATCACGATCATATAACAGGAGAGTTTGTAGCACCTCTATGTAATAACTGCAATTTAAAAGTTAAAGTACCAAAGTTTGTGCCAGTGATCATACATAACTTGACAGGATATGACTCTCACTTGTTTATAAAAGAGCTTGGATGTAATAAAGAAGAAATAGATCTAATACCCAATAACGAGGAAAGATACATATCATTCAGTAAAAAGGTTGGAACTATTAAATTGAAATTTGTAGATTCATTTAGATTTATGGCTTCTAGCTTAGACAAATTGTCATCGAACTTGAAACCTGAGCAAATGATACATACCCAACACTTTTATCCTAATCAAGAGCAGTTTCAACTTGTAATAAGAAAAGGTGTTTACCCATATGATTATGTTAACAATTGGGATAAGTTTAGAGAAAGAAAATTACCACTAAAAGAAGCATTCTTCAACAAGCTTATGAACACACATATAAGCGATGAGGATTATAAGCATGCAAAGAAAGTATGGGAAACATTTGGCATTAAGAATCTCGGACAATACCATGATTTATATTTGAAAACAGATGTATTATTGTTAGCAGATGTGTTTGAGAACTTTAGAGAAACATGTCTTAAAGCTTATGATCTTGATCCAGCTTGGTATATGACAGCACCAGGTTTAGCTTGGGACGCAATGTTAAAGATGACAAATATAAAATTAGAATTATTGTGGGATTATGATATGGTATTAATGGTAGAGAAAGGTATAAGAGGTGGGATTAGTCAATGCTCAAAAAGATATGTGAAAGCAAACAATAAGTATATGGAAGATTACGATAAGGATAAAGAAGATTCTTACTTAATGTATCTAGATGTCAATAACTTGTATGGGTGGGCAATGAGTCAATATCTACCGTATAAGGGATTTAGATGGTTAAGTGAAGATGAGATAAGAGATATAGATTTCACAAATATTCCTGATGATTCTGATACTGGTTACATATTAGAAGTTGATCTTGAATATCCTAAAGAATTGCATGACTATCACAAAGACTACCCATTAGCACCTCAAAACATGTGTCCACCTGGTTCAAAACAATCAAAACTCTTAACAACCCTATATGACAAAGAAAAATATGTAATTCACTATCGAAACCTGAAACAATGTCTTTCACTTGGATTAAAACTTAACAAGATACATCGAGTAATAGAGTTCGAACAATCAGATTGGTTAAAGAACTATATAGATTTAAACACGCAGATGAGAACTAGAGCAACAAATGACTTTGAGAAAGACTTCTATAAGCTCATGAACAATTCAGTTTTTGGAAAGACTATGGAGAATATTAGAAAGAGAGTTAATATCAAACTTGTAAGTGATGAGAAAAAGTACGAGAAACTTGTAGCAAAACCGAATTATAAGAGTACTACAGTTTTTACGGAAAATTTAGTAGCAGTTCACATGAACAAGGTTAAAGTGCAATTTAACAAACCGATTTATGTCGGTATGTCAATTCTAGATTTGTCAAAATATTTAATGTACGACTTCCATTATAATGTGATGAAGCCAAAATACCAAGACAAAATAGAAGTATGTTATACAGATACTGATAGCTATATATACCATATTCAAACAGAAGATGTGTACGAGGACATGAAAAACTACATTGATTACTTCGATACGAGTGATTACCCTAAAGATAACAAATATAAGATACCACAAATCAATAAGAAAATACTTGGTAAGATGAAGGATGAGATTAAAGGTACAATCATAGAAGAGTTTGTAGGTTTAAGAAGTAAGATGTACAGTATAAAAGCACCTCAAATAGATTTAACAGATAAAGACTTTAAAGGTAAGTTCGATAAAGAAAAGTGTTGTAAGAAGGCTAAAGGTGTTAAGAAGAGTGTTGTGTATAAAGAACTCACATTTGACGAATATAAGGACTGTTTGATTAGCCAAAAAGAATATTATAAGAAGATGAACTTGATTAGAAGTTATAAGCACGATTTGTACAGTATAGAAGTAAATAAGCTAGCTTTAAGTTGTGTGGATGATAAGAGATGTGTTTTAAAGAATGGGATAGATACTCTACCATGGGGTCATTATAAGTTAGAAGAAAAATGAAATATATATATATATATATACAATTCATTTATATAATAAATGCCTAAACAAAACATAATAAAATTAGACTACTTTCGATATTATTGCACAACATGTAAATCAATTGCAACGCAAACTAAAAAAGATTGTACAAGTGACTTCTGTAGCTTTGGAAGATGTAGTAGATGTGAAAATTATGGATATGATTATATTTGTAAATGCGTAGAATAAGTTAGTTGTAGTTTTAGTTTTAGTTAGATATAAGTTTTTATGATTTCAAATGTCATAAAAGCATATTCAATCTCACTTTAACATTGTAATTAGGGGAATACTTTGCGCCGTCTAACTTTGTATAATTAGCTGGCTTCTTCTGCGCTGGTCAAAAATATTTGGAGGGAGGAAAATGCGCCAGAAGTAACCACCCCTAACTACTATAGTAAAAAAGTGGAATGCTGTATTTAGTAGATGTTATATAATTAATTTTTAGCATTGCGGTAGTTTAACATTTGGCGCAGTCACATACAAGAATTTACGTTCCTGACAGACGGTAGAGAAAAGAAATGAAAAGCACATGTGTCTCTTATTTCAATTAGGAAGAAAAAAGCCGGTTGAGCTACATGAATAGATTACAATGTTTGTAGCCTAAATGAATCAGCATAATAATCAAGTTCATCTTAGCATGGTGGAGCGTATAGGATGTGGTGAGTGTTTCTTGTATCGCTTTATGCGAGGTGATTGAATGAGAGTCATGTACCGCTTGAGGCATGGTGGAGAGTCCTGTATTGCCTGGCGTGGTGGTTAGAGTCCTGTATCGCTTGAGGCATGGTGGAGAGTCCTGTATTGCCTGGCGTGGTGGATAGAGTCCTGTACCGCTTGAGGCATGGTGGAGAGTCCTGTATTGCCTGGCGTGGTGGATAGAGTCCTGTACCGCTTGATGCATGGTGGAGAGTCCTGTATTGCCTGGCGTGGTGGATAGAGTCCTGTATCGCTTGAGGCATTGTGGAGAATTTTGGTACCCTTTTAGTAGAAACTATCCTGTATCGCTGGGGATGAGGATGAAGTTTATTGACATTGTTCAGCGGGGTTTAGGCGTCCTTTTACTGACTTCTTGTTAGTTAGATTACGTATGAATATATTATTACCGGTTAGGTTAGGTTAGGTTTGCGACTAAAAAATTTGATTTTGAAAATTTATTTGGTAACTTTTTAATTGAAGGGAGTATCATGAGCTGTTGATAGAAACTGCTTTTAAAACATAATCTAGTTTTGAGAGTATGTTTTATATACTGTGGGTTTGGATTTTTTTATTAATGTAAACGTGTGTTTCTATGAAGATACATTTGATATGTTTATATGCAAAAATCGCTTATTAACAAGTTATTATCTATGCATATAAAATCATATTTGTTCTTAGTAATTTATTCTATATTGGTATACATTTCTGGAAGAGATCTACTAATACGAGATTATACTTATTTTGGGGATATGATTAAACATTTCTTAGAGGGGAGGAGGATGTTAGGGCAGAATCTGCTATAGTTTTGGTGCACATGCCTTCTTTTAGAGAAGAAGAGAAAGAAGTAGAATGTTGAAACATTCTAGAAGTTTGTGGAACATAGTTTTGATATAGAAGATGTGATCTTGAAATTAGTTTTATATTGATATGTTTCTTGTGACACTGATTAATATTTAAATACATAGTAAAAAAGTGGAATGCTGTATTTAGTAGATGTTATATAATTAATTTTTAGCATTGCGGTAGTTTAACAATCACCAGTATCTCTGTCAAATTATCTCTGGAAGGAAAGAAATAAGCCAAATAGAGAGGAAAATGATAGACCTACGACCTACCTAGAAAAAAGGAACAGAGAAAAGAAAAGTAAGACCTTCTTGGAATAACAAGAAGAAATGTGTTAAGGATTTATTTTGTTGACTCCTCTGACTCTTCCACATCAGTGACTAACCTAGGTACATGGACGAAGACAACGATGATGATGTTGTTGGGAAGATGTTTGGTAGTGTAAGCGGTTAGCGTACACGCCTTTGGCGTGGAAGACCTAGGTTCAATTCCCGGCAGAAGCTCATGTGGTTCGGATTTCACGTTAATCAGTAGGTCCAAGTTTCACATAGCCTCACTGCTGAACGGGACGTTAAACCCAAAATCAACTCAACTCAATGTTTGGTAGTGTGTAGTGAATATGGTAAAAGTGAAACGTGCTACGCCTGCAATGTAGGCCAGAATTGGATCCATGCTGCTTGTACTGGATTGTCTACAACAAGTCAAAGTCAAAGCATACGTTTGTGTCTTTTGTGCTTATGTTCATATTCATTTTGCATGTGCTTATGTTACATGCATTTAATTGTTTGTGAACCCTACAAAATACTGTGTTTCAAATTAAATAACCAGTTCGTTTATGTTCTTGTTTTTATCTCGACATCTTACCCATCTATGAAAGTTATCGTACCCGCATGCGAGGGTAAGATGACGAAAGTGAGATGAGATAGATAAAAATAAAATACCATCGTTACTTTTCAATTTATTGCCATCAAACAATTCGCAGAGCGAAAGTAAACTCTTAAAAATTGCCCTAAAAATAAAATCGAAATATTCCATCAGCACAAAGATTAAAAAAAAAAAAAAATTACAGAAGCTTACTATCGTCAACTTACGTTCCTTTTCCCGTACCACTGTTACTTCTAATATTTATAACAAACTATTACTAATTAGTAGAGCAACCCACATTATGCTTTATTTTTTGCTTAATTATGCTTTATATTTTTCCAAATTATGCATTATTATGCTTTATTGTTAATTCCAATCATTGTTTAACATAAATCGTGTACAATGTATAATATTTACTACATATTAAATATTCTAAATATCTTGATCTATTTATTAATATTTTATGCAACCAGTTTCAAATATAATGAACTTTCTACTTAATGCACTGTAGAAAGATATGCTTTACTCGAATCAGTTTTTTTTTATTTATTTATTTATTTATTTTATTTTATTTTATTTTTTTTTTTTTATCATTTGTGTGCCCCTTAGAGATGCAAATATGCAGAAAGAGAAAGTAAAAGATGCCACCAAAAGTGCTCAAGTTCAAGAGGTGCACATGTGGAGTTCTTGCGCACATTTTGTACATTTCGAATTATCATATATATGCGTAACTGCGCAGTTACACTTAGAATAAAACTATTGTTTATTCATTGTTGCCGGTTTCTTCTTGATTTCCTTTTTTCTTTTCTTCACTTTAAAGGATTACACCGAAAAGTTTACAGAAATAAAAATAAGATTTTCATTTTGCATTGTTATATTATCAAAGGTTTTGCAATGTAAATATTATTTTAAAATATTAATATAGTATGTTAAACTTGCAGTAAAACAGAATTTTCCAAGAATTGTGCCATTATTGTAAATTATGCTTTATGCTTTATTTTCCAAAATTATGCTTTATTATGCTTTTAAAATTAGTTTCTTCTGGACCCTTAAACAACCACAACCATGTTGAAGGTACCAACAATATGCGTAAATTGCTGTTATACTTTATATACTTTTTATGCTTTTGGGTTGCCCTACTAATTAGTAACCAAACGTGTGCTGAACCAAACTAAATGAAAGTTTTTTCAAAAGAAAAAAAAAAGAACTTTAGTTATTATAAACGCCTACCTCATTTGGTCTTCGCTGCTCATTTTGAAGTTCATTTCAACACGAATTTCGGTATAATTAATTCCATTCAGTGGCGAATTCAGGGGGGACGATCGGGGCGATCGCCTCCCCCCAGAAATGAATACTTTCTTATTTTATGTATATAAATAAAACCCATCCCAGAGTTTGAAGCTGTTAAAAGTAGCTCTAAGTAGCAGTATGACAACCCACCGCCCCCCAGAAGTCGGTCCTGGATCTGCCCCTGATTCCATTGGCATTATATTCTATGACTAGAACTTTCATTACACTGAACACTCGCTTGACATGTGCAGTACATTACTGACTGGTATAGCGAAAATATATTGCATTATTTTGAACAAGGTTGGTCTCAGTTTTCTCGAAAAATGAAACTCAATAACTTATATAATCTTTATTATCCTTTCTATCTAGTGTTCATCATCATAGATCTAAAAACAGGAAACCCATTGTGGACCCGTAACTTGTGGGGGGAAGGGGGAAACTCCCCCCCCAGGAAGCTCCCCGCCGCTCAAAGGGGCCCACTTTAAGACAAAATTTTCTTACTCAATATACGATACGAACATGAAATTATAAATGAAGCATCAAACAGGTTCACTACATTACATAAACAAAGCAGCAAACAAAAGGTAAAAACAAAAATGAGTCGTGGGGCCTTTTGAGTAAAAAATGTCTACTAATAGGGGCCCCAGAAATAACATTTATTCGTATGACTGAGATTTGTCAACATTGTCACCTTAATTAATTTGTCATGTATGGAACGAGCCCATAGGCGTTAGTAACGGCCCTGCAGACCTTGCCGTGCGGGAGGGCCCACAAAGATTAAGGCCGCGCCTCCAATGCTTCCGAATGCGATTGCGAATGCGAATGCGAATTTCCCAGCACGTGTAAATAAATTGAAGTGCCTCGACTAGTTCCGACCTGCGAATTGCGAAAACCGACGAAAAGATGCGAATGCGAATGATCCCAACATGCTGGAATTGGTCGTCCGAATTCGTGCGAATGGAGAGTCGTCTGCAGAGAAATTGAGCGGTACGTGAGAGAAGAAAGGTTCTTTTGTGTGAAAGTAGACGACATTGCGAGGTGCAGAGATAAAAATAAAAATAAAAATGGAACTTGATTTTGATATTTTAATAAATTGTGTTTTTGATAAAGTTCCATTGTGGATCCAAGGTCATCCAGAATACCACAAACGACACGTCGTGACCAAATTATGGGCAGATGTAAGTAAAGAACTTGGAGTGGAAGGTATGTATAATTTTGTTTTCTCTTTAAAATATGAAGATTTAACTAATACACGAATCGCAACTTTTTATTCAATTTTTATTTCCTCTTTGTTCCTCAAATATTGATTTTACAAATACATGTAATTATTGACTAATATATTTGAAATAGCAAAAACTTTTTTTTTTTTTTTTTTTTTTTTACTCATGGAGAAAATTTTCTTAGAAAGTTGGTTGATTTTGCAATATCTAATTTTGTTTAGTTAATTTATTTTAAAATGAAAATAGCGGTTACCACAGAAGCATAATAATAACAGGAGCGACATTCCCTCTATTTTGCACAAAGGAAATTAATAGTTATTATTATTATTATTATTATTATTATTATTATTATTATTATTATTATTATTATTATTATTATTATTATTATTATTATTATTGCTCTGAAAACTTTAAGATATGGATTTTCAAGGAACAATATTTCACATTGAAGGTTTGAAAGAGATATTGCAACTTGATTCGCATTCACAAAACTTCGGATGTAGTAGATGCACATGAATTCGCAGTTCGCATTCGCATTCGCGTTTGCAGTCGCATTCAGATGCAATAGAGGCGCGGCCTGAGAGAAAGATAGAAAGAGCGGGGCCCAAGAATTAGAAAAACAGCTTTTTTCTAGGGGGCCCAAATACGCGTATTAATGCTCCCCCTACAGAAAAAATCTAAGTTACGGCACTGCCCATTGAACAGTTTATTTCCATCGAGACCCATTTTAAGGCCGTGTCCAAAAGATACAAGTGCACATTTGAAGTACGCTTATTTCCGGAAGTGACGTCACCTAGTGTGCGTCAAAAGGTCCAAGTTCACAAGTGTGCGAGTGCATAGTGCGTAGTGTGCGAGGATGTACACTACGTTAGTATACTTGTGTGCTTAATATGGCGATTTCTCGTAGAATGACCTAATAAAATTTTAATAGGCATATTCTTAACATTTTTGTTTAAGTAAATATATTTGTGGACTGATTTTATAATAATTTACTTGATAAACATACAAGTTAGTGATTTTACAAGTCGAATATAAAAAATATTACGCAAATAACAAATGTATTTACGTTATGTTGTTTGAGTATGCAATAGAATTTAAAATAGTATAGGGAAAACAAACAAATAGTTTCTTTAATAATGCTATAAAGACATTTGTGCTTAAATATTACATGGTTTATGTAGCTTAATTGAAATAGTTGCACTGGTTTATGTAGCTTAATTGAAATAGTTGCACTATCGGTAATGCGGCTATTTGCACGTAAATGACAAATTTTAATGGTGTATGAATATATTAAGTTCTAGCATAGTATACATAGATTATTCATTTCTCTATAGCTACAGCTACAGCCGCAGCCGCAAATGTTAATTCATAGACACATAAGCCTAATTTTATAGTTTTGATTCTAAACGAATTCCTTTCAACGATACCATATTTCCTTGCACTTGAGAGAGACTGTAATATACCAATTACCGTACATTGTGTATTTTTGACAGGTACCGAAAAGTGAAATACAGATCAAAAATTCCTTTCTCCACGTTTATCAAAGATTTCACAAATTACTCCTGGTAAGTCTTTACTATTGCCATTTCATTTTTTTTATTCTTCGATTTAGCGATTTGATCTCTCGGTTCCGGTTTTAAGAACTTGCCTCTTCACCCATATACTGTATATAAGGTAGTAGCTAGGTTGGTTCCTTTTTGTACCAAAGTATAATATTTAATTCACATAATATTGACGAGCGAGTGTTAGCGAGTGAAGGCTGGTTGGAACCCCGCAGAGCACTTTCTTTTCCGTCTTCGTTACGAATCGGTTCATTGAACGATTCATTGAAAGAAATGTCCAAAGTAAAGACTTGCCTTCCTCTTAATTCATATAATCCCATTACTGTACCCAGTATTAAAAGATTATGAACAAATAATTTCTTCCGTATAGTTGAACAATGAGAGCCATTACATTACATACTGTATTTTTTCATAAAACCGTCTCTTAATTTTCATAAAATTCTTATTATATTTTTAGTAGTTTATTTTACGTTTATATTTGGACGAGGGGATTTGTTTCGTTACTGAATAACCGTTTTCGCAGTGGGAAGCATGTAGGAGAGTATATTTCAAGAGAGATGTAGGGCGCCGAAAGCGTAGTAAAATGCACGTAAATGTTGAAGTGTATACAATATACAGAACTCCATTCAAGCAGGCTTATAAGATAGTAATCTCACTTTTTTTTGTTATTTTTACCATACTACTTTAATTATGGTTATCCGCCTTGAGTATGCATTATCCTTATAAATTGGTATTTCATAGCGACATAATAGCTTTTTCCTGTAATTTTGGTCCTCATGTTGTTCAACTTTACCATTTCTTTCCTTGTCATCCTTCTATGTGTTAACTTTTGCTGTAGATTAAGAATACGAAGACACTATTTCGATGATTTCCAGGTAAAATCAATAAATTCACAGTGAAAGAATAACATCTAACGGACTTCAATATTAGCGCAATATGGTAGAAAGAGTTCAATCAGTATGCCTGAACTGAAAGAATACAGTAGAACTACAACAATTATACTGTCATTGTTGTGTAATCTACCGTACAGGAAGCAATTATGCTCAGTATCAACCCTCTCCCAAAGTAGTTTTGTGCCACATTATTGTAAATACCGCTCCCCTCGGTGTCCTAACGCTCTTGTACGTTGCCTACTTTCAGTTGCAATAAAATTCCTAAACTAATTCGCAAAAGTGTCTTCAGCGCCCTAACCACCAGTGCTACTCTTCTTTCGGGAGATTATTAAATATTCCCTCCGCAAGCATGCCTAATAAAGTAGAATATCGCCAATAGTTTAGTGTTTTTTATGTTGTTACGAGTTTATTGTGCACATAAGACAACGCACACATATATTATATATGTATTGCATTTATGCTCCGCTCTTGTTAATCTGCGCGTGAAATACCCAAAATGACAAATATTTGCAGGCACGGCAAAGCTGAAGCTGTTGGCATACATGAAAAAAACTCTTAAATCATTTTATGGTTACCCCATATAGTCAATCTGTACGGTTTATTTATCTTTAATATAACTGGAAAGTCATTCATTTAAAGAAAAAAAGTATGCTATTTTTTCTAATACGCGAAATTCTCCCTTCTTTTGTCATCAATGTTCCATATTCCACCACAACGAGGCGCTGTAACCAAGTGCTGATCAAAAGCTAATTTTACGAAGTGTACACTCCTTTTGTAGACTTCGAGTGTGCATCCTCGAAGTGTACACTATGCACTTTTGGACACGGCCTAAGTTTCATCCTCACTGTGTCAAAACAGTTAAAGCGCCCTGGTCAAAGTATTAAATTGAAAGAGGCGCAACAATGAATGCCGCGAGATAATACAAGCCAACAATGAAAAGAATTTAACCATAGACTTTTGTTACAATACAAATAATTAACAACAACTAAGTACAATAAGATTTATATATATAGAGAGTTTATTATAGTCGATGGCATAGATAATGAAAATGAAATGAAATGAAATTTTTTACTTTTACGTTCCACGGTTATGCCCGCTAGGCTAAAGAAGACGGTAATGATGAGAGATGAATGAAATGGTGGAATGAAGAAAGTAGCCAAAAGATTTAGTTCGTTGGCCCCTAGACCTGTAAACTGAAAAAAAAAATATTAACTCAAAATTAGGACATTTTTTAGTAATAACTTTTGGTCATTGTTTAACGTATTTTAAAGGGTTCTGAAGTGTTCTATCAGTGAACAGAACGTGTCCAGACTGCATCCTAATAGTGATTAATAGGAACTGGCTCAAAGTGTGTTAAATTTATCTGAATTTCTAAATGTGTCCAATGAATATACATGCAAAAACAATTTGTAAATGTGTAAATGGTAACGTGTAAAGTGTAATAACTAAGGCCCGGATTTTTATGTTTTTACATATTTTTTCGTTTGTATGTACGCTGGTGAAAATATGAAATGTTCGCAAATTACGAAATAAGGAGCCATATAAACCAAAATCACGTTACATATTTTTACATATTTTGAAGTCTATTACATATTTTCCGTCTACTGTATATATATTTTTACATAAATTCAGTTTTGTTGCTACTTTCCGCTAATTTTCTTTAAATAATACGCAAATAAAAATAGGCCTATATATGTAATAATAACACTAAAAGTACTTTATTTAATTATCTGTATTTTTCTCTCACTTTGTTTAACCGATTTGTATTGAGGAAAAGCTGGGTTAAAACAAATCGGAGCGGCTAGGCTTTATCACTTCTTTCTTAAATCGAATAAAAAATCGCTTTTCTATGACTCGATGGCTACTCCGCCACTTCTTCTTTCAAACTAAAGGGAAAAGGATTCAGTTTCGCGCTTGCGACCGAGTCTGTTTCTTGTTTTCAATGATGGCTTCCTCTTTAGCGTCAAAATTGAAATCGTGGATAGCTATGGATGACGCTTATATCACAGACGGTAAAATTGTTTTTTGTCAAGTATGCGATAAAAAAAGTGCGCTGTTCAATGAAGTCGCAATTGGATCATGAAGCATAATGAAAAAAAAAGTCAAACGAGATTGTGATTATCAGAGTTGGAAACATTGAACATTGCTATGAATAGTTAATGTGCTGCCATCTATAAACTTACGTTTGATAAATTGACCTATCGAACCTTGTAGTTTCGCAAGGTAATAACAAGAGTCAACATGTTATAATTTTGAGAGTGAAATTGTTTCGAAATTGTGTCGGGAAGATGAGAAGTTAAATTATAAGAATTATGTGAATTTGTTATAATAAATTATGTCTCAATTGAAACTGATTCCTTCTAATTTAAAAACTGTTTAATAACCCTTTCACCAAGTCTTGTTTTCCGTAACCACTCGGAAAATGCAGTGTACCTGTCGTTTCTTTGACTTGATTGCTGCATAAGTAATTTAGTTACCTTGCGAAACTACCGGAAATATTAAGACTTTGGTTAGAAAGAAAGGGATTTATATTATTTTGGAATTGAACCTGAGTACGAAAATTACGAATGAAAGACCAGACATTAATTGAAAGTGTAATAATAAGTGAAAATAGCGAGAAGGAATTTAGGCGTAATATTAGAAATTATAGTTTTAGGATTTAAACCTGGGGGAAAAAAATGTCACAGAACCTTCTTGAGTGTTTTTCAACGGGTGAGAATGGCCAGGGGAATTCTCTCCTAGTTGACCTTGGCGAAGGGGAAAGAGCGAATGCTTGCGGACACGGGCGAGTAAACGATGACGATTCCTCGCTTGATTTCGCAGGTGTGGTTCTTCCTCCACATCGCGTGTTAAAGTCAGCTGTTAGACCAGCTATAAGATGTAATTTTAATAAGCTTTTGGGTGATAACATGTATAAAGCTATAGAAAAGCAGGTTAGTCAGTTACCTGAAATAGATGGAAGTAATGGCTTTGAAGTATGTAAATTTCTATTAAAATTTGACTTGTTACAAGCCCAACTTGAAAATTGTGTTGAAGCTTTGTTAGTGGCTTCTCTGAGTAAATGTACAGGCCCAGCATTCGAGGAAATGCAAAGGTTATTGAATATCACCACTGACTGGGAAAGAATTATAACAGCATTTTTAGAAAGATTTGTTACTCCGCTAGTAAAAATGGAATTCTTGAAAATAACGTTGTATAGAATAATGCAAGTAGAGGAATCTCTGGTAGATTTTATTAAGGAAAAATTAAGTGTATTATTTATTTTTGATATGAAAATGTCGGAGGATGAATTAACTAAAACTATTGCTAACCTTGTACCACCTGAAATAAGGGATTTAATGATAATTACTCAAGTTCCCCATACTGAGAAGGAATTAGTTGCATTTGCAGAAAGTTACGAAATGAATCGGCGTTACCGGTTGGATTATAAATTTATTACACAAAAGCAAAATCAGAATGTAAAGCCCCTTGGTTATGTTAACGAGAAAAATAGGCAGAGGAATAATTTTAGTAAATGTAATTTATGTGGTCTTAATAATCATTTTTGGAAAATGTGTCCTTATAATAAAAGAAATATTCGTGGAGAAAAAACATACTATGTTAGTGAGGAACAACCTCCCTCCTTATTACAAATGCCTGTTTCGATTTGTCGAGATCTGTATCCCTGTATCATTGACTCTGGAAGTAGCCTGTCCTTAATTGAAGAACGAGTGTTGGCCAGGATTGAACGTAGGTGCCGTCCAAAAACTAGAGTAGTGAACTTTACCCTCTCAGTCATGAATTCTGAACCTATTAAAATCTCTAAACAAGTGGAACTAATATACTTTATAAATGGTGTTAAGTTTGTAAACTGGTTTTCGGTGGTTCAACATTCATCTTTAAAACTGCTAGTGGGACTTGATTTCCTACAAAAATATAACGTTAATATAAACATTCGAAATCGTGAGTTGAACTTTACGGAACTAAATTTAACCGTAAAATTAACTGAATGGAATCAAACTCGTTGTGAATCCAGTGATCTGTGCCCACAAATTTCTCGTTTTAGGTCTGGTCCTGAGAACTCTGTGTCGCCGCACGACCTTGACGCAGGGGGAGCGGGGAAACCCAGACCTAGTCAGCGAACGATACAGCCGTCAACCACTTTTCAACCTCGATCAGCTGATTCCAGGAACAGCGGCCAGACAGCCCAGCAGTGTTTCCATACACAACGCAAAAGAGCCAAGCGGAATTTTTGTAGGGAGGAGTCCAGAGTTCGGCAACCGAAACCAGGGACCAGCCAGCGATCTTCCACAGTACTTCAGGATCATGATGTTAGGGGAGGTGAACAATATCAAGACATTCCAGCTGGAGTACCAATTTCCAATCCTACCATCCATGTTATTTATCCGGAGGAAGAAAATACAGGTACAGTAAACCTTCATGAAAATATTTTTTCTGACGATTTAATACCATATGTTGAGAACGTTTTAGACAAATATAAGGACGTTATAAATGAAGAATTAGGAACAGTTAAAGATTTTGTTTATGAAATTAAAATGAATGATTTAAGTCCGAGTATAGCTCAACCATATCCTATGCCACGTCATAAGTTGCGTGAATTAGATGAATACTTAGATGAATTAATTAAGAAAAAGGTAATTGAGGAAGTTTCCAGTTCTGCCTACATTTCTCCGTGCTTCCTCGTTAATAATCGCGATGGAACCAAGCGGCTAGTGGTAAATTATTTTAATATTAATTCAAAAGTGCTTGTAACTGGATTTCCAGCTCCTAATGCTGAAGCTACTATTGCTAATATAGGTAAACATAAGATTTACAGCGTTCTCGATGCAAAGGGGGCTTTCCACCAATTACTGTTAGATGAAAACTCTAGGCAATATACTACTTTTGCTACTCCAACTAGGTTGTTAAGATATTTGAAAATGCCGATGGGTTTCATAAACTCACCATTTATTCTCTCTAGTATCATGAATAAAATCTTTAGGGATCTCTTAGGAGATTATTTAGATATATTTTGTGACGATATTATTATTCATACTGATACTATTGAAAAGCATAAAGAAATATTAGAGCTAGTTTTACAGAGATTACGAAAATGGGGTATTACTATTTCTAAAAGAAAAACTAAACTATGTAAAAATAAAATAAAATTTTTAGGTTATATATTTTCAGGTGGATATATGATGATCGATGATGACCGAGTCCAGGTAATTAAAAATCTACCTCGTCCTAAGAATCGTAGAGCGTTGAGTAAGATGATTGGTTTCTTGTCATATTATTTAAAATTTGTGAAAGATTATGGTGAACTAATGGGTCCTTTACATGCTTTAAAATCAAATAAAATACCATTTCGTTGGGGAAAAGAAGAAGATGAGATACTAGATCAAATAAAAGAGGCCATTATAAATCATATTGTATTGAAAGTCCCGGACTTCTCTAGTCCTTTTGTAATCCACATAGATAGTAGTAGTAGGGCTTATAGCGCGATCTTAAGTCAATATGATGATGAAGGACGTCTTCGTCCTGTATATTTCTTTTCGAAAATGATTCCATCTAGTGATTGGTCTAAAAGTATTTTCGATCTTGAAATGAAAAGTTTAGTCTATGCTTTAGATAAGTTCGATATTTACTTGCAAAAGAAATTTACTATTTATACTGACAATGCTAGTTTATCTTGGATATTAAGAAATCATAAAAGGCAAAAGAAGTATGGTTCTTTAATAGAGAAAATAAGTAAGTATTCTTTCGATATAATTCACCTGCGCTCTTTCAAAAACCATCTCGCAGATTACATCAGTCGTATGTATAATTATGTAGACTTTACTCCACCCAACAGTGATATAGAAGAGATTAATACTATTAATGAACAGAAGGTGCATCTTTCTTTTGTAAATTTCTGGAGTCATTCCATCTTTAATAACCCACTGGCTGAACATCAAAGAGAAGATCCTCAGTTGAAAGAGATAATTTTAGCTTTAGAGAGAAAGGAAAATAAGGATCCGTACATATTGAAAGAAGGTGTGCTATTAAAAAGAACTAATGGTAGAAAATATGGTGGTTTACGTGCAGTAATTCCCCATTCTTTGCGCTATTCTGTTATAAAGTATTGGCACGAAGAATTAGTGGGAAGATGTCATGGTGGGATCCAGAAAACTATCTCTAAGGTTGCATCTAGGTTTACTTGGGATAAAATGTATGCTGAAATTAGTGATTTCGTGAGACGATGTAAAATTTGTCAAGAGAGCCAAGAACTTAATAGGAAACCGTATGGTACTTATTATTCTAAGGAGCCTCGATACCCAAATAATGTCCTACACTTAGATTGTATGGGAGCTTTGCCTACTAGTAATGGATTTAAATATATTATGGTTTTGACAGATAGTTATAGTCGATTTGTTATAATAGAACCTTTAAGATCTTTGAATTCTAAATTAATTTGTTCTAAATTAACTAAGATCTTTCTAACTTACGGGTATCCATTTTCTATTTTGCATGATAATGCGTCATACCTCAGTAGTGAGTACTTCAAACAGTATTTGTTTAGCCTAGGAATTAAAAACATCTGTACTTCACCTTATTCTATGTCCTCGAACAGAACAGAGCGTATGAATAAAACGATTAAAGGGATACTCAGATCTTATATTAATAAGAATCATACCAAATGGGCTAACTATCTTTATCAAATCCAATATACTTTGAATATAACTGAAAATTGTGAAACTCAGAAAAGTCCAAGTGAGTTGTATCTTGGGCGTAAAATGTTCAATCCATTAGATGTTAATTGGATTTTAGATTTGGGAATAATAGAGAAATCACAAAATAAAGAAGAGATTAATGATATTATAGTTGATAACATCGAGAAAGCTTGGAAAAGGAGACAACAAGCTTATAATAAAAAACATGTACCTAGTAATTTGCCTGTGGGAGAATTAGTACTTGTAAAGAAAATGTTAAAATCATCCTTGGATAAGAAATATTATGCCAAGTTTGATACTAAATATTTCGGTCCATTCAAACTTTTGAATTATGTAACACCCAATACTGTGTGGGTTGAGTTAATTAGTAATCCTGATGTAAAGTTAAAACGTCATGTTCAATTTATAAAGAAGTACTTGCCACCAAGAAATGTAAACAGTGTTGCACATATTAATAATAATAATGACTAAACTAAGAAAGAAAAAAAAGAAATTGTTCATTTCCAAGATAATGTAAATTATATATATATATTTGTGTGTAGTTTATGTAATGTTTCTGTAAGAAATGTACTGTTGTGTATTTTTACAATTCTGCAGGTTCAGAATTATGTGGATCCACTATGTTTGTGTTTGCGTCTGAGACAACTGATTTCCTTGAATCTACTGCTTGGTCGAGGAAAGGCGATTTTGTCAACCCGAAGGCTAGATATGTTTCCCACTCTTTTCATCTCTTTGGTGCTTCCAGTCAATCTGTGGTAGATAAGGAGGAAGATCTCATCTTGTTGTGAACATCTACTTCTGGGACTTAAGATAGGACGTCCGGACATTGGTAATCGTGTAATATCTGGAAGTTGTTGGATTACTCTTGGTGAGTCGAACTATCCTTATTTCTGCATGCAGTGATTTGACTTCAACAGTGAATTATATTTTTTTTTCCTTTTTCATTTCGATAACCATTGTAAAGAAGCAAAACTTCCCAGAGGGGAGGAACTTAATATGAAGCCTAATGAAAAAAAAGTCAAACGAGATTGTGATTATCAGAGTTGGAAACATTGAACATTGCTATGAATAGTTAATGTGCTGCCATCTATAAACTTACGTTTGATAAATTGACCTATCGAACCTTGTAGTTTCGCAAGGTAATAACAAGAGTCAACATGTTATAATTTTGAGAGTGAAATTGTTTCGAAATTGTGTCGGGAAGATGAGAAGTTAAAAGTGTATAGTGTATTGTGGTTTGTATAAGGAAACGGGAGCATTGCGAGTGTGTGTTTAATATTCCCTGATTCTAAATTTATAACTTTTTTTTATTTTCCATTTTCGATCAAACGACCAGGTGAGTATTGGTCACCCACTTAGGAATGGCCCCGATTCCTATTAGATCATCTGTGTATGTACTTATTAATATTGGTTTGGTAATTGATTTCTAATTTCGATTTTGAGACTAAATGAAAACTTCAAATTTAATTCAAATTATTATAAATTAAATGAGTTGTGGAAGAATAGCTAATTTTCGCCTTCCGACAGTAAGCCGTGATTGCAAGGCAATTTCACCCAGGAATCGGTTTGTTAGTTGTTATTATATTTATATGTTTTCCTTTAAATTATTTGTTATAATAAATTATGTCTCAATTGAAACTGATTCCTTCTAATTTAAAAACTGTTTAATAACCCTTTCACCAAGTCTTGTTTTCCGTAACCACTCGGAAAATGCAGTGTACCTGTCGTTTCTTTGACTTGATTGCTGCAATCAGCACGTGAAAACAGTTATTCACATGAAAAACAAGGTGTTACAGCGTACCGCAAAGCAAAAACCTTTAACCCAATCAAAACCAGCATCTGAAAATAGCAGTAAATTTTACAAAGACCTTTTCAATGCGTTCATAGCACCAGACATACCGTGGTACAAATTGCAAGTCCCACAGTTCGCGTCCTTTTTGGAAAAACATTGCAAGAGACACATTCCTGACGAATCTACTAATGACGAGTCTACTGACGAATTATTTGGATGTGTGCTATAAAGATACTATCAAACACATTCGAGCTGAAGTTGGCGATTCACATATATGGTTTGCGGTGGATGAAACTACAGACGTATTAGGACGTATCGTTGCCAATCTGGTGGTAGGAAAGCTTGACCCTCATTCTCCATCACAAACATTTCTGATTTGTTCAAAAGTTTTGGACAAAACGAACCATTCCATAGTTGCACGTTTCGTAAATGATGGACTGTGAGTGTTGTGGCCAGGAAGTGTTCGTGTGGAAAAAGTCCTTCTGATGTGTTCTGATGCTGCGGCGTACATGTTAAGAGCTGCCGATGCGCTTAAAGTGTTCTACCCAAACCTCATTTATATGTGCTGTTTGGTCCATGGATTACATCGTGTAGCAGAGGAAGTGCAGATCAACTTCCCTGAAGTCAATGAGCTTGTGTCTTCTATTAAGAAAGTTTTTGTGAAAGCCCCTGGTCGTGTGCAGTGCTATAGCAATATGCTACCAAATGTGTCGTTACCACAGAAGGCTGTACTGACACGGTGGGGCACCTGCATAACTTCTACAATGAAAATTGTGCTGCTGTAAAGTCAGTTGTCACCACATTTCCTGCAGAGTCCAGTGCAGCAGTGTGTGATTCTCAAAGTGCGTTCAAAAATCCTGTTGTTCAATGTTCACTAGCAACACATTGCAAGTAATTTCGGCTGGATTGCAAATGTCATCGAGAAACTAGAAACTTCAAGACTTACTTTGAAAGAAGCGATGACAACAATGGATGATGTGGAGAAGAAACTCAACATTGTGCAGGGAGAAACAGGTGCGAAAATTGCCCGGAAGTTCCAGTCAGTTTTGAAGAGGAATCCAGGATACCTAACATTGAGGACTGCATGCAGCATATTGGATGGAGAAGAAACGGAGGCCCCTGAGGAAATCAGTCCTGGAAAATGTCATTTGCTGAAGTTCGAGCCTGTCACTTCCTGCGACGTGGAGAGGTCTTTGTCAGCCTATAAAAGGATCCTAACTTACCAACGACTCTCTTTAGCTCCTGAACAATTGGAAAAGTATGTAGTGGTTCATTGAGTTCATTGAGATTTTTTTCATCACATACAATAATGTGGTTTTCATTTTTCTGTGAGACAATTTCATTTGTTACTAGTAAAAGCTTGAAGTATCTGTGGCAAGTTAGTGAATTTTTCGAATACCATCATATAAAATACTTAGTGGTTCATGGTGCGCTCCGAAAGTAAGCGCTCGTTATTTTAAATAATATTTTTTTTTCTATTTCGATATTCAATAATGTGATTTTCATTTCCCTACTAGACAATTTCATTCTTTTTTTTTAATTGAACGTATTTGTGTCAAGTTAGTGACACTAAGTGTTTGAATACGCAGTTCATTATATAAAATATTTAGTGGTTTATTTTTCGTCTGAAAAGTAAGCGCTTTTTGTTTTGAAGATTTTTTCTATTTTGATATACAATAATGTGCTTTTAATAATGTGTTTACAAAGTCTATTTCTTCCTTGTTAAAGCTTGAACGTATCTATCGAAAGTTAGTGAAGTTTTCAAACGCGCAGTTATAAATTTGAAAGTACTAAAGGTAAGCGTTCTTTCTCTTAATTTTTTTTTCTCTTTTGATATTCAATAATGTGATTTTCATTTCTCCACGAGGCAATTTTATTTGTTCTTAATGAAAATTTGAACGTATCAGTGACAAGTTAGTGACAAAGTTTTTCCATTGCGTAAAATTATCTAGTGGTTCATTGTTCGTCCCAAAAGTAAGTGCCTTTTGTTTAAATAATTTTTTTTATGTTTATATGATCAATAATGTGATTTTTTAAATTTCTTTATACATATTTTCAGTTGTTTCTTCTGAAAATTTGTACGTATCTGTAGAAAGTTATTTACACTTGTTAAGCTTTTATTACATAAATATGTTACAGTATATTAATTAGCTAAGAAAATAGCACAGATACAAAATAAACACGAAAAAATATTTTTACATATTTTAATATTTTTAACATATT
Source organism: Thermobia domestica (assembly GCF_964235325.1). Lineage (NCBI taxonomy): Eukaryota > Metazoa > Arthropoda > Insecta > Zygentoma > Lepismatidae > Thermobia > Thermobia domestica. Next base: position 99,856,306 of record NC_137468.1, read on the forward strand.
TCTTACATATTTCATTGATTTTTGTTACATATTTATGTACATATTTCGGTACTTTGGACTACATAAAAATCCGGGCCTTAGTAATAACAATATTTAGGAGTCGTTTCTATGCCTATATAATCATTGAACACATCAGAAGTTCAGGTATATTTTGAATACTCTTAGCGAAGTTCTTATTAACCAATCTTAGGAAGCATTCTAGGGATTTTTGTTCACTGATAGAACAGTAAAGGACATTTTTAGACATATTAAACAGTGATGATATATTATACAGGTCTTTCTAAAATATGTCCAAATCATGTTCAAGCATTGATTTATTCTTCGCAACGCAGAATATACGAGGATCAGTCAAAAAGTTAGTTGCACTGCTTAAGAAAATAAAACAAAACAGAAATTTTACAATAACTTTCTTTCTATAGTAAAGTTCCATTCACAACCTACTTTTCCACGTAATCACTTTAGTTATTTAAGCATTTGTCGAGGCATAGTACAAGTTTTTCTATGCCTTTTGCAAAGAAATCCCGTCCAATGCCCGACAACCATTCTTGTGCTGCAGCTTTCACCTCGTCATCCGAGTGGTATCGTCGCTCTGAAAGTTCGTCTTTTATGGGACCAAACACATGGAAGTCACACGGTGAAAGCTCTGGGCTATAAGGAAGGTGATCCCACCTAAACGTTGTCAGAAGTTCGCACGTTTGTTGTGCTGGATGCGGTCTTGCATTATCATGCAGGAGCACAATGCCTTTGGACAGTTTACCTGACCGTCGATTTTTAGGTGATTTATGCCATCGTTTTACTGATTCACAATAAGAATATGCATTAATTGTGGCACCCTTCGGCATGAACTCCGTATGCATCAAACCTTCTCAATCGAAAAACAGCATCATCATTACCTTTCCCGCTGATTCAACAGTTCGACACTTCTTTCGAGTCGGAGAAGTGGAATGTTTCTACTCAAAGGAGCTGCATTTCGTTTTAGATAAGGAATGGTGAATCCAAGTCTCATCTCCGGTCACAATTTTGTACCAAAACTTATTTCCTTCCTTTTGGTAACATTGCAGAAAGTCAAATGCACTGGCAAAACGCTTCCCTTTATGTTCCGCCGTCAATAGAAGAGACACCCATCGTGCACAAACTTTATGAATTTTAGCTGATCGGCAATAATGTTATGCATATTATCTTGAGAAATGCCCAGTTCATTTGCGATTTTGTCTAGTGTTATGCGTCTGTTTGCAAGAATGCATTCATTCACTCGAGCAGCGATTTCCGAATTTGTCACAGTTGGGGTCTTTCCTCACGCTCAGCATCGTCAATATCTGTACGTCCGTTCTCAAACATGTTGCACTACTTCGCGATAGCTTGACTTGGCATTGCATTTTCACCATACACTTCATGCAACTGCCGATACATTTCAGTGCACTTACAACTTTTTTCGCCCACAAAAAACGAATAATGCACACATTTTCAATTTGGACGCCACTTGCAGCTGTTGAGATATGTTTACGACTGATTATAAGAGCACCTTCACTTGCCTCGTGAATGCCGCTACGACACACGATACAGCACAGGTACATGTCTGCAGAGTTTTCCACACAGTTTCATCAAAATAGCATTTGGCCGAAGATATTTACGAAGGAGTGCAACTAACTTTCTGACTGACCCATGTATTTCAAATTCCGGCACTCTGGGCGACACCCGAAGATTTGACAACTCAATTTGAGCTATGGCGGAGAGATTGACGTTATTTCCTCGCTGAGCACTCCTCATAACTCTCTAAATGCACGAAACATCGATAAATTTGACGTTTTTGGCTTGCAAGTTATTGGTTGCTTCCGAGCTGCCATTCCCTTAACCAGGCAATCTGTTATATTGAGCGTGGACAACCTTTCCTGAGGCAACTGCTGGCAGTTCGTTTCAATGAGCCATTTGGTGTTGGAAAATCTTCTAAACTTGCATTCATACTTTATAGAGTGATATTATAGAACTAATTTCATAATGTCACTCCACAGAGTAGGAATTTAAATTTTCACTCCACAGCAGTTGCTGCTTAGTAAAACATTTTTCACCACTGTAAAAGGCTTCACAACGACTCGCTAATTATTTCTAGATTGTTGCTAGTCTTGACTAGTTGTTGACCGCCATCCATTAGATATTTGTAAAAATATTTTTGGATCACTAGGTAACTACAACAATAAACTGAGCTTCAACATAATCGAAATGTAAAATGTAGTTATTAGCATATACAAGACAACAAACACTTCTGGAACCGTCAGTGTTACGTTGTTCATAAGTCATCAATGGACGTTTTTTAAAAAAAAATCATAAGTAGAACACAACGGATCATAGTAATTCTCATGCATGGTAATTCTTTTGTATGTATGTTAACTGTTGGAAAACAATTCTTATGTATGCTAATTCTTAGAGAGAGAGAACTCCCGAAGTTGTTTATCAAGGAAAAGCCCGCATGTGCAATGACCATGGTTTACCACTAGAAGACAATATCGTTGTGTGCATATGCTCCTGAGTCTTACCTGGTCTCAGGGCACAGCGCACATTGAACGTTCTTGTCTAGGTGAGGTTTCCGTACCTGCAACCTAGAACGTATCTTCATTTTTATATTATTAGGGAGAGCATTTTGGGTGAATGAAAGGTACACAGTTTTCGAGGAGGAAATGTGCGAGTAGAAAGGAAACATTCATTCACAGCAAAGGCAATGTGTGAGACTTTAATGCGAGTGCCTTTGTTTCTTAAAACGAATCTAATTTGAAATTTAATTCCCGATAAAATTTTGGGTTAGTGTTGGATTGGAAACAACACAGCCTAAAAGGAAACATTCAGATATGAGAGCAGAACGGTGAGTATATGTATAGAAACTGCAACTGACTCGGATTTGCCAATAAATGAGTACTACTTACGGATTTAGTTCCATCCATTCCAGTTTGTTGTAGTCTGTATTAACACTCACACTAACACATCACTAATACACAGTTCTTGAAGGTTATTCAGTGACACTTGTCTTAGTCCGAAAAATGAGGTGGGAAGGTCTTTAGTCCATTAAGCATCTAAATTGCTTGGAGATTAGCTCTGGGCGGCGACCAATTAGGAATCTGGACTCCAGCATCGTAGACTGCTAGGCAACCATATCTTCCTTCTTTTCGGTATGGGCGAAGTTTCGGTGATTTTCCTTCTTTTGGGAGGACCACGAGGGTGTCTCCTAAGGATCTGAAATATCCTAAAAGTCTATGACAGTCCTTTTCTCATTTTAGGTATTTTCTTCTTCAGATTCGTATATGCTTGAATAACAAAAATAAGACAAATCGGAGTATCTCGCACACAGAGGTGTTGCGAGTTTGAAATATCGAGGTAAAAAGCTTAGTGTTACAAGTTGTTGCTTCTATTTGTAAGTTCGCTCGGCGTTGTTCGAAGGATCTGGCGTCCCTATCTCAGCAAATCAATTGCTTGTGATGAGAACGTTCTCTTCAGTGTATTTCCATCTTATGTCTGCAGTTTCGTTGTATGTTTTTTTTTTCTTCTGCTGTATCTGCATGTTTGCTTCCGGCTAATGTTAACTATTGAAAGCTAATTGCATGAGACACGAAAAGTAAACGTTTCTATGCAATGGAAAATTAAATTTAGAATAATCGCGTTTCTTGATTATTTCCTTTGTACTCTTTCTGATTTATTTTGTTTTCCTTTTAGAAATTACAAATTACGATATAGTAGTAAATAGTAGTAATAGTAGTAAATATGGTTCTTACTGTCCGTTTACGGCTGTGCAACGATTTCGAGCAGAATTCCAGAAGACATCATAGTTTTCTATATTAACAGAACTAGTACGCAAAATTCAGAGATGAAGGCTAACTCTGCGCAGCTCGTCCGTAGAACGTCGAGGACCAATCGAAGAAATTGCAAATAGGTTAGAGAAGCTTATCATGAAGCTCACAAACCCACTATACGTTGAAATTTTGAGCTAGCTGTGACGTCATCGATGATGACTTATTTCAATTCAAGTGATAATATAGTTGTTGACTTTCACAAATCAAATGAATTGTAGATGGACTTTATTGTAATTTAAAGTCATGTATATTGCTTGTTAGTCTTCAGCGAATAAAATTCAACATTTCAAATTTCACTATGACCCCTACATACAAAAAGGGGTTTGAAATCTACAATGTGGGTTATAGGTTATCAGTTTAAAATCTAGCTTTTTTGCGTAAAAGAGCTTATTTCTGGAGGGCATCAAGCCTATTTTCTTCAGAGGTTGTTGACAACACTGTCAGGGATACAATACACAAATTTTCAAACTGAAGAGAATAGTATACTCGAACGACAGATGATATACAGTACTTATTATTAACTACTGTATTTTAAACTTCAGTTCGTTTTTCTTCCAATCGATACAAATCATCTAAAGATAATAGTAAGTAAAATCAAGTGACTTGATTTCGTTAGGATGTTGTTCCTTATTAATGTTATTCAACAGCTGTTGACACCAAAAGAGATTAACTTACAATAATAGAATCAGGGTTGTTTTGTTTAAAACAAAATGTTTAAAACATGTGATTAAAATCTAGGATTACATGTTTAAAATATGTGATTTGTTTAAAACAAATTTTGTATACGTTTTAAACATTTTGTTTTAAACACCTATCTTTTTAAGACTTGTTTTAAACATATGTTTATTTTTATTTTATTTTATTTCTGTAAAAAAAAAACTGCCAGAGAAAGAAAATTGTCAAAAGTGTTCCCCATTCAGAAGACTCTTTTCTTCCCATGTGAATGCTTTGATTTCTCGTGGCTACAGCAGATCAATGTGGTGATCTACAATTTATTTTCTCTTTTCCCCCCTAATTTTTAACGTGTATTGTATTGTTTAAATGCTTCTCAGTTAACTTGCGAGAAAGTGTAGTCGAAGGTTGGACTACTTGTAGATCTGATATTAAAAAATAAATAAAATGATTATCATGGAAACAAATTTTTGTATTGTATTCAGAAAACAAACGAAAGGTTATTTGCTAAATTGCGGTTCTGAAATTAAAATATGCAGGCATTCCTTGGTACAGTACATGTTGGCTCTCAGTCTCCGAACAACTTGGAATCGTTTAACATGAGACAGGAAGAAAAAAGGACATCATTTGGAGCAAATTTATTAAAATAACTCAAACTCCAACAATACGAGCTCGTTGCAAAACGTGAGCTCCTCTGTGGCTAAGCGGTTAGCGTACGCGCCTTTGGCGTGGGAGACCCGGGTTCGATTCCCGGCGGGAGCTCATGTGGTTCGGATTCCACGTTAATCAGTAGGTCCACGTCTCATATAGCCTCGCTGCTGAAAGGGACGCTAAACTAAAATCAACTCAACTCAACTCGTTGCAAAACGTTAAGGAAGAAATGGTTGGTTCAATTCAAAGAATGAAGACTCATTATGAAAAAATGCAATACTGTGAAAAGACTGGAAACCCAAACAAATGGTAAAATTGTTGAACCGAAAATTGCTTCTGATGATTCTAACGTCAGTGATGTAGTTGAGATGCAACTGGAAACTTCAGATAAGAATTAATTTTGTATCAACAATAATATCTTTTTCATTAATAATGAAAATTTTATTTCGTCCCTCTTCCCCACCTCAGTTCTAAATTTTCTTACAAACTTTACACCTTGGCATAGTTTGTATGAAGGATCAGGCGAGAAAGCACAAGGAATGGCAGTCGCCCGCGTAACTAACCATTAAAGCGTGATACTTATTGCGTGCCGAACTTACGAGAGTCACTGGCAACAGGGTGTAATAAAAGGGGGTCGTGATATGAAATAAGTTGAGAATTACTAACCAATACTAAAATATTCCGTACCCAACACAGTGTAGTCTTAACGAGAATAAAATAAATGAAACAATCGGTTGCAAGAGCAAAAAAGTCTTAATAAATACGTTATTATACGTTTTTGAAACATGTTTAAAACATGTTTGTGTGTGTGTGTTTTAAAACTTGTTTAAAACATTTTTCATGTTTTAAATACATGTTCTGTTCTTTTTTTTAAAAAAAATATTTTTTTTTCAATCCTGGGTAGAAAGTTAAAAATTAAGAGGCAGAAAACATAGTCCCAAGTCGATCGAATATTCACATTGTATTAAGCTGAACTGAAGAATGAGGGAGAAAACGGGAGAATCCAGAGAAAACTTACAGATATGATGTTGTTCACCATCAATTCACATGGATCGGGCCCAAACTAGAGATCCCCGCACTAGAGATGATCATTCTACCACTAAACCACTGACAACCTCCTTTCGTGATGGAAGTAGGCTACTTGCTCCCTCTTCAAATCTGAGTAATTTTTCAGATTCCGCTTGTCTTATGACCTCGATGCCTGAAAACAATGACGATGCCAGAGGGAGCAAGGGGCAACTTCACCCTTGTGGCTGCGCCTGCACCCGAGATATGTTGTACAGTAATGTACAGGTCAAGTGAAGTCAAACTATATTTTTCGATATACAAAAAACTGGCCCCTCCTCCTCAAAAGTTATCTTTCCCTCGAAGTTAAACTTAAGTGGATCAAATTCTGCTTCATAATGTATAGGGATGGGCAAACCCGATTGTTAGAAAAACCAGAAAACAGTTTATAGAAAAAAAATTGCATTTTTTGAACCGAAACTTGATTCGGTTTTAACGAGAACTGGTTCAGGATTTCACCAAATCGCTTTCAGTTTTCTTCAATAGAGTTTTTGGGCTTTTACTGAAACCAGTGTTATTTTCCTCGAAGCTGATATTCTTTCTTGCTCTTATAGTACTCATTTCCAATTAAGTTAACAATGATGCAAGAAGTATGTTAGAAAATCGGACGGATTTTTGATAGAGAAAAGAACTGGGTTTGAAAATTGAAAGCGGTTTTGATAAGAACCGATCCGGTTTTGAAAACAGGATTTTCGGAAATTTTCAAAACAACAGATTTCGTGTCCACCACTAGTCTGGAATCTATTGGCATCTCATTTAAAGTCGCTGTAAAGGCTAAAAGTCGTACTTCTGTTTCTGCAGCGATAATCCTTCTATTGTTGTTAACATATAGGATTAGTTAAATAATAATTTAATTAATTTTAATTCGATTTTGGGGTCAAGGGCGCCGATTTCTCTCTAAATTTGGGGGGGGCATTGAGATGCAGAAGGCATATATGAGGATTTTAAGAAAAATTGCATTTAAATTATGCCAAATATTGTGTATGCTTAAATACAATAAGGGGTCCCACATGAGCTTGGGGGGTCTGGGACCCCTTGGCCCCTCCAGGATCGGTGCCCATCTTTGGGGTGCACTTTCAAGAAATATTGCAAACCATTTCTTTCAGCTTCACCTTTCTACTTACCTTGTAAATTCGTTTGCACTGCATTGCCATCTTGCGGTTAATGGACAAACTCTCTAGAGCTGGAGATAAAGTAATTCTCTGTATTCTCCTGCCATCTAGTGGCAAACTTCTGTACTATAACTAGTACGTAAGAAAGATTGTCTTTTGTACGTAAATAAGTACAGCGTAAATTCACTTCCGACGGCCAGTAAAAAGTAATAAAGTAATGGCAAAATATCACTCCTTCTGTTTGTTTTGTTCTACTTGTCCATGAAACTGGTGTAAGAAGATTGTGAGAAATAAATATTAAGCGAAAGATAGAAAATCAATAAAGGAACATATAACAACCTTAAGTTTCTTTGAGTAATTTATCATGAAACTTTTAAAGGATATTAACAGGGCTAGTACAAAATTCTTTTACTCCTATAGCAATATGAGAAATGTTTGTATCATTCCTTTCTAAGTAATATAAGTACTACTGTAACACACACAATCTGTACAGTGTACTACCTACACAATTTTAACACAGGACAGTGGTTCTAGCATAACTACCACTTTAGTGTATTGTTTCAGCACCTAAAGGGTCCAATGTTGATGTTAACACAGGCCAGCTTTGATATAGAACTGGTGTTGAGCGGTGTAAAAATTACACGGCGGCGGTGTTAAAGAACTAGATGAATTAATGAAGGAAGGTGGAATTTGTAACAGCACTACGATGTTCTTTCAACATAGGATCAATGCTTGTGCTAGTAAACCTAACAACCTACTGTAGCTCACATCATGAACGAAGGCCATTAAGGTAAGTAATATTGCTAACTGTATTATTCGTCAGTGACCATCCAAACCTTATTACTGCTAAGAAAAGCGACGCTGCCTCAAAATTCTGTGAATCAGATAGATACACAGCTATAATCTAATTTTTAGCGTGCACATTACCTTGCAGGGATATTATGAGTGTCTTACTGTTAGTAACTAATATTGGTAATATGTATTAGGCCTACATTTTGTCTTTCGCTATGAGCAAAGCTTTACACGGTGTATTTGACATTTATACCATGTAACGAATAACATGTTACATTTTCTGTAATCTTTCACGAAATAGCTTTGAGTGCGTATGAATTTTCTGGCAAAATTTACATTAGCAGATTTTTTTGTTTAATATCCCATGATTATGTACCAAGGCTAAGGAAGACGGCAAGAGCGAACTTTTCGTGTCTTGGATATTATTATTATTATTATTATTATTAGTAGTAGTAGTAGTAGTAGTAGTAGTAGTAGTAGTAGTAGTAGTAGTATATTCAGTGGCGTAGGGAAGGGGGCAGAGGGGCCGGCCCCCCAAATAGGTCCGACAATGTACTTTGATGTTTGTAATTTTTTATATATTTTTTGTTTTTAATTTTTCTATATGTACATATAACACTACTTGCCCCCCCCCCCCAAATACACATCCTGGCTACGCTACTGATTATATTTGGAGAAACTTTCTTGAGTTTGTACAGTTTTAACCACGATTCATCTTATTGGAATTCAAGTCTTGAATGTGGAAGACAGAATAACTACATTAAGCTAGGTACCTTGATTACAATGTTGTCAGTGACAATCGGAAAGATAACTCGAGTTAGATGTTGTGATGTTGATTTCTTTTTGGTAGCAGGGAGCTAGAGTTAAATACACTGATTTCGGGGAGCAAACGTTGTGTTATATGTCAAACTAGCAGCGTTCACCCCGCTTCGCTGCGGTCACCCCGGAACGCAATAAACTTTGTTACTTAGATAATTTTTACTTTTTCGCTTTCAAATTGCAAGCGCCTGTCATTTATGTTAACCCGCCGAGTCACGTGGTCATGCGGGTTGCATATACATACGTTTATTTTTACCTATGATGAACTATGGAGACTTGAATGGTCCATTATCTCAAGACACTGGTAATTAAAAATTAAAGTGATATGATAAAAACCATCTAGGGTCCAAATCCTAACAACCCCCCAAAAATGAAAGAAATCGGTTCAGCCGTATTAGCGTGATGAGTTCACAAAGGATTTGTACGTTCTCTTTTATATATATAGATACTTCTTATGATTGATCAGTAGTATATCTGCTGCTAAGAATGCCCAGGGCAAGGGAGGAAAGAGCACTCCTATCTTCTAATTCCTATTCTCGTCCTATGTTCATATTATTTTATTTCTATAAACAAAGAAGAGGGATACAGAAGGTGGAGAAATCTGACATCAGCAGAGAAGTAAAGAAGGCCAAAGAAAACTGAATAAACAACTTGCGCAAGGAAATTGAGGAAAATATCGTCAAAGATAACACAGAAATAGCATATAGAAAGTTTAGAAAACAGTTCGGTGAGAAAAAGAAACGCACAGACATTATCAAAGACAAGGATGGAACAACGCTAATAGAAGAGGAGCAGATAACAAGAAGATGGAACGAATACATTGAAGAACTCTACAAAGGAGACAGAGTAAACGAAGAAGAGATAGAAATGGAAGAAGACGTGAATAAAATGAATTAGGATCATCAATTTTACAGTGCGAATTTGACAATGCTTTGAAGAAAATGCAACATGGTAAAGCTCCAGGAATAGACCAAATGCTAACGGAAGTGATTAAGTATCTCGGAATAGCAACAAAGAAGAAACTATTTAATCTTATTAATGAAATGTACATCCTGGGAGAAATACCAAAAGACTTCCAGAAAGGCAATTGGTCCCTATCTCGAAGAGAAAAGGTGCACGCAAATGCGAAGAACACAGAATGTTAAGTTTGCTTTCCCATGCATCAGAAATACTGTGCAAAATTATCGCAACAAATGGAAGGGAAAATCGAAGAACGGCTATCGGAAGACCAGTTTGGATTTAGGAAGAAAAGTGGAACAAGGGAAGCAATACTGAGTCTACGGTTGATCATGGAACAGCACATCAGAATAAACAAACCAATTGTGATAGCATTTGTAGATATAGAAAAAGTTTTTGACAGCGTAGACTGGAATATCATGTTCAGAGCGTTGAAGAAGCTGAGAGTAGATGACAGAGACAGAAGAACAATATACCAACTTTATAGGAACCAGTCATAGGAAAAGATCAGAAGGAAGCAAGAATAAGTAAAGGAGTGAGGCAAGGATGTGGACTTTCACCTCTCCTGTTCAACGTCTATAGAGAAGAGGCTATGAAAGAATTCTTGGAAAAAAACGATAAAGGCGTAAAAGTAAATGGCCAGGTTTTCAGCACAATAAGGTTTGCCGATGACATAGCACTAGTGCTCTCAACGGGTCGGGTCGGGTCGGGTTGAAGACCGACCCGACCCGACCCGTGACCCGAATTGACTGACCCGACCCGATGACCCGACCCGACCCGACTGACCCGAACCCTGATCCGATCTGATTGACCTGACCCGATAACCCGACCCGAGCTGACCCGGTTGACCCGACAACCCGACCCGAGCTGACCCGATTGACCCGACCCGACAACCCGATCCAAGCTGACCCGACTGACCCGACCCGACAACCCGACCCGAGTTGACCCGACCCGACCCGACCCGTTTGAGAGCACTATCGTCACGACACTGGGTGAACGCCAAAATGCACTCACATTGGGAAACTAGTTTTAAAAGCATAATTTTAGAAAATAAAGCATAAAGCATAATTTAAAATATATAGCATAATTCTTGGAAAATTCTCTTTAACTGAAAGTTTAACATACTGTGTTAATATTTTTTAAAGCCAATATTTACAATCCAAAATCATTGAGAACATAACAATGCAACAATGAAAAGCTTATTTTCATTTCTGTAAACTTTTCAGTGTAATCCTTTGATGTGGAGAAAAGAAAGTAAAAGAATTTTTTCCTCCAACAATGAATAGTATGCAAGAACTCCATACTTAGTTGTTACAGTGACGACGCCAGCTTTAAGTTCTTAGGGGGCAAAGGAGGGGCAGATACATTTTCGGGGGCGGCTATTTGCCATACCAAAAATGACATATTTATTACGTTTGACTTATTTTACATTACATTGTGTATTTCGTTGCTGTTTTTATGTTAGATCTATATGATTATAAATTAAACTTATTTCAAATAAAATTTGTAACTAACAAATAAGTAACGTCTGCACATGAAATATTTTTCAATGAAACTTTTGAAGCCTAAACATAAATTGAATTACTTTCGCGTATGCTACAAGTAACACATTCGTCTATATGCTACGTATCTCTCTCTCTCTCTCTCTCTCTCTCTCTATATATATATATATATATATATATATATATATATATATATATATATATATATATATATATATATATATATATATATATGTATGTATGTATGCATGTATGTATGTATGTATGTATGTAGAGAGACAGAGAGAGAGACAGAGAGAGAATTTACGAGGAGCTGCTGAAAATGTCGTAGTCCAATCCAGAAGGAGTGTAGGTACTAGGTAGAAAAATGAAACCGTAGTTTAGAAAAACATATCTCTGTATGTACAAATATAAATTTTCATATTAATAATGAAATTCTTATTGTTTCTCAGGCCTCTGAAGTGATTATGTGTGCCCAAACAGATAATTTCACGAACATCCAGATCCTTACTGTTATAACATTTTTGTTCCACCAAGGAAAGTCACCGAAGTAAATTAATTAGGAAATCAGTGAAACACCACGGGACTCTCCTCCGTTATATATAGTTGTGAAGAAGTAAGTGGCTTAATATAAACGTAGCAATTTCTCAACAAATTGTGCTTTTCATCCAGGATGATTAAAAGCAATGACTCTTCCTGGAATCATGGATGCAATTTATGACATTATTCTTGAAAATTGCTGCATTTCAGCCAGTGGTGGATATAGCCCGGGGCCGGTGGGCCTAGGCCACCCCAGTTTTTGTGTAACAAAAATAATTTAAGCTATTTATATTTATTATAGTCTGAGGTCTGCACCCCGCTTTCTCAGTTTTTACCTTCTCAGCAAAGCTTGTGTCAGGGATTCTGGGCATTTCTTTGGAACTCGTCGGTAGCATAATTCAGAATGGCTTGGGTATGCGCAAGTTCTCGGCATAATGGGTTCCCAAAATATATGTCAGGAGAATAAAAGGGTAACGGCATTAAGAGAAGTATTCTTCCAATTTGACCGTAATGCTGATCAATTTCGCTGACGAATAGTAACCATAGATGAAATATGGTTGTACCACTATGATCCTGAATCGGAACAATAGTCAATGGAGTAGTAGCACTCATTTCTCCATCGCCCCAAGAAGTTCAAGACACAGAAGTAGGTTGAGAAACTGTTTGGAACATTCTTCTGGTATAAGTATGGAGTGGTAGACTACCTCCTCAATGGTCAGATATTTAATCCAGAATCTCTAAATTACTTACAAAACTGAAAGAAAAATTCAAAGTTCAACGCTGCGGAAAATGAAAAGAAAGGAATTCTGTTCCTTCAGGAGAATACACCTGTCCATCAAGCCCCTGCGAACATAACTGACATTGCATAATCTAGGATTTCAATGTCTAGATCATCATTCTTATTCCGCAGATTTAGCTCCGTCTAACTATTACGTGTACTTATTTCCCAAACTTAAATAACACTTGAAAGACGCCATTTTAGATCTGATAGGGGTAATGCTACGAACAGTGGTGCGAGGAAATCTAGATTTTTTTAACTTTTCTGCAAAAGCTGGAGCACTGTACAAGGTAGTATATTGACTCTCGGGGGAAGAGAAGAAGAAGTAAAACTTCACCAATCCACGTGCACTCCTTCTGGATTGGGCTACGAATTTTTCAGCAGTATCTAGTCAATATGGTAGACGTCACGTCAGTACTTTGAAACAAAATAAGTAAAGGAGCACTAGTATAAACCAATTACTAACTAAAGATCAGCACTCTGACAATACATTTTATTGGGAATCAATTTCATTCCATAATTTTATTATTATCATTTGCAGGAAGGGAAAACACAACTCTTTTTATCTCCTTCAAAAAATTAAGCCCTGGTAGTTGCAAACTAAGCTGTTATAAGCACATCCTCTGAATATTGGAAGCCGAGAATAATGTTTCAGAAAAAAGAAGTTTTAAATAAAACAAAATATGAAACTGAAAACTTCAAACCTGGACAAATACAAACAAGTTACGTAACTGATTTTACCTTTCTTTTGTTTCCAATCGAAGTTGATCCAATGAGAAGAAAACAAGTCGACCAAATCTACTATTGTTCACTAGGCACAATTATTAAAAATCATAAGAAAGAAGTATAACTAAAATATACCTCAAAAGGGGCTAAATTAGAAAACAGAAATATGCGTGCATTCCCAGACGCTCAAAGAAGAAAGCTTGAGGATTAATCTGCCACATAGTAAATTCATGGAAAGTACACTACAATTTGTCAATGAAATTGGTTATAATACTGATCTATAATACTACATGAAGAATGTTTAAAGATTGTACGAGTCTGGGGGGGCAGTCTAGGTGGCAGTCAGGGGGGCAGAAGTAGGTACCAGGGGGGCGCTCTCCCCCTTGCCCCCCTCTGGCGTCAGCACTGTATTGTTATGTTTACTTTTGAACTTAAGCAGTTTCTGTACTTCGGTGGCATCTTTTACTTTCCCTTTCTGTATATATGTACCTGTAAGGCGCACACAAATGATAGAAAAAATTTATTCGAGCAAAGCACATCTCTTTACAATGAATTAAGTAGAAAGTTCATTAAATATGAGAGAAACTAGTTGCAAAAAAAATATCAATAAATAGATCAAGATATTTTGAATATTTAATATATAATAAATATACATTATACACGATTAATGCAAAATAATCATTGAAATTAACAATAAAGCATAATTTAAAAAAGGCATAATTAAACAAGAAATAAAGCATAATGTGGGTTGCTCTAACAATTAAGTTGTATGAAGACGAGAAGAAAACGAAAGCTGATTCCTTAACGAATTTCGTTGATCTTCTTTGTGTCTACAAAAACGCATTCCTAGAAACCTACAAGCTAGGTATCATCTCTGTGATTATATCAGTTTCTAGTGCTACATGTGAAAGGTCATTCTCTTCTTTGAAAAGATTAAAGACTTGTATACGCAAGTCAATGACTCATGATAGGTTGAAAAACTTAGTGTTACTTTATATTGAGAAGAAAATTGCTAAATCGTTAGATCTTTAACAAGTTGTGGATATGTTTGCTGCTGCCCACACGAATAGAAAGATCCTCTTCAAGTAGAGGCATGAACCTATAAGTTATTTTCTTTACCTGTAAAAGTGTATTTGCTTCCACTTAAGTCAACCAGCTACACATATTTTAAACGCCATGATTAAATAACTATTTACTTATATTAGAAATCAATTGCATTAATGAATCCTAGTTGTTTGAGGTACTAAATTCTTATATTTTCACTGTTTTCCAAAGAGTAAAATCATGAACAATAAAGATGGAAACATTCACCTTGAATACACACACACACACACACACACACACACATATATATATATATATATATATATATATATATATATATATATATATATATATATATATATATATATATATCCTGACAGAAATATGCGTATGTATATATATTGGAGATGTCCCCCTCAAAATCCTCTTGTGCCCTTCATTGTCCCCCCCCTGAAAAAAACTCTAGCTACGCTACTAGACACCATGCACCAGAGATGAATTCTCTACCACTGAGCCACCGCGGCCCTGCTTGGGCTTGGTCGTCCATATCCAATATCTCTTTTGGCGTTGCTTAAACAACTTCTAGTTTTCTTCTAAATCCAGACTCCATATTGGCGTAGATATTAATATTACAGTCGATTGGTAAAATCAATCTTCCACATTTAAAAATTAAAGTACACACAAGTAGAAAAATAAGCATTTATCATAAAAACACTAGCTGCAAGTGTTCAAAATAGATTTATGGTTTCTATAAAATCAATTGAAAATTGCTATTTTTAATTAGGCAGCTAGTGAAAAACAGCAGCTTTCGACTCCAGCCGAGTTTAAACTCAACCTAAACTCAGTTGACCAAAGTGAACTGACCCGACTGACCCGACCCGATAACCCGACTGACCCGACCCGACAACCCGACCCGATAACCGGACCCGAGTGACTCGACCCGAGCTGATCCGATTGACCCGACCCGACAACCCGACCCGAGCTGACCCGATTGACCCGACCCGAGCTGACCCGACTGACCCGACCCGATAACCCGACCCGAGTTGACCTGACCCGACCCGTTTGAGAGCACTACATAGCACTGATAGCTGAGAAAGAAGAGGACTTGCAGGAAGCACTTTCAAACTTGAACGACCAACTGAAAAGAACATGCAAAATGAAGATAAATAAGAAGAAAACGAAAGTGATAAAGTGCACACGAGCAGGACAGGAAGGGACAAACAAACGTATGGCCAGAGGGAGAGACAATCGAAAACGTTAAGACGTTCCCCTCTCTGGGAAGTCTAATATCCTTGGACGGAAGAAGTGACAAAGACGTCCAGAATAGCACAGGCTAAATAAGCATTCAATAGGAAAAGAGGACTGCTAACATCAAGAAATGTGTCATTGGACGTACTAAAACGATCTATTAAGACACTGCTATGGACGCTTTACGGATCAGAGACGTGGACATTGAGAAAAGCTGAAATATCCAAGCTAGAAGCATTTGAAATGTGGTGTTGAAACAGAATGCTGTGCACATCATAGACCGAAAGGAAAAGGAACGAAGACGCACTAAAAGAAGCTAAGGAAAGATGACAGATCATGAAGATAATAGGTAAAAGAAAAAAACAGCATGCTTGGCCATCTTATTCGGCACTCCGATTGGATCATCATATTGATAGAGGAAAAGGAAGAAGGAAAACCAGGAAGAGGAAGGCCAAGGATAGAATATTTAGATGCAGTTCTGAAGAAGCGACCTTATGAAAATATAAAACAGCTCTCCGAAGAGAGAGAAAAGTGTTAAAATTTCCATGTTGTCCACCAACCTATGGTTGAGGTGAGAAAGAATAAGATCTTTTTGGGAGGCTTGGTGACGTCAGATATAGTCGAGTGGCATCCTGAAGCGAAACTGGAGACTAGAGTCTCTCTATAGTGGCATAGGTGAATTTGTAACTATCCTTAATGTTTCTGTTTTCGTGTTCCTGTCAATTCGACAAGTCCTTAACGGTGGAAAAAAAATAGGAGTCAAGAAGTTAAAAAAGTGGAATAGAACTCACCTCTGGAGCATGAGGTCCTTGGTTTAATCCCATCTTGCGCCAAGTAGATTTCGTGGTGGACAATCACCATATGTGTCGGTTTCTCGGGGTTCTCCCATTTTCTCAGGAATATTAATTATGAATATTACTATGCATATTGCTATTAAATATATGTATAATGAAATGAAATGAAAGGATTGATTGACTGTTAGCTAACATGTTTTAGTGCATGACAATATAACAATAAACAATATCACATTATGCTAGTAGCTATTTCAAGGCACTAAGTAAAAAAATATTTAATAGTAATGGTGCCATTAGTTTATGCAAAAACTCATTTATAACATTTAAACAATAAACACAACAAATTAATGGGAGCCATAATAATTTTAATAATATTAAAAACAAAATTAATAAATTTAATAATTAGTAATAATAGTAAAATATTTAAGTAATTTAATTTGTTAATAAAAACCCATCCTAATCACCATCAGCCATGTTTAAAACCAAAATGTTAATTCAGGAATATTTAAAGGATAACTTACGTTATATTAAATAAAAAATTATAATAATAATTAATGTGCATTTAAAAAAATTAATAATATTTAAAATGCAAGCTCTACGCAAGCTCTCTGTCTTGTAATCTCTAAACTCAATATTTATATAACAAGCTACGCACTTTCACTTTTTAGTTTTATACGTCACCTGTTGTTGTTACCTTTCAATATTCCTGTCTGTTTTTAACTTTACATATTTTTATTTCTAGCTATAAAACACCTTTATATGAAAATTTATTTTTTAAAAATATTACAAATAATTGTTTTAAATTGTATTAAACATAACAGTTCGTTATCACTATCACCACCGTCTTTCTTAGCCTTCTAGTATACACGTGGGACACTAAACTAATTAAAAAAGAAATAGAAAATTCCTTTCTGCTTCTTTAGTAAACATGATTGTGCCTTAACGGTGCATAAAAACAAAACTTCCTTAATCAAAATAGCTTATTAAGTTTCCCGCAATCTTTTCATAAAATCGAAAAAATTTAAATGATTGATGAAAGTGTGGCATCATTCATTAGGGAATTTGGTTTATCAAAATTAATTTATGTTTACCCTGTCCATGTGAGAAACAAAAGAATCTCAAGAAATATTTCACCAACCATCACCAAATTTGGTAAAAATGTAGAGGTTCAAGATCTAGAAATTGAGTTCTTTTCTGGACCCAATACACCCAATACACAAATCAGAAATGGTATAAATTAACCATTTCCGGTTTTAACGTAGATCATCATAGAATGAAAGCGTTAATAAAGAGAAGCGATTCTCTGCAAACGCTTAATCATCTTAAAAATACATTACACCACCATCCTTAACTTTATACTAAAACCGAAAATGGTAGAAATTCGTTATAACTATTGGTTTCAATATTGATCTACATAGAGTAAAAACGGTAACAGATAGTGAGAAGTAATTATTTGGAATCGATTTAGCTTCTAAGAGTAAGCACCCCCTTCTCTCTTAACCCTCTATAGTCACCGACGAATTGTGCAACTGATTAAGCCAGGGCCGTACTGCAACCCAGGAGCCCACTGGAAGGTACTTTCTAGGGGGACCCATGCACATTTATGCATTACCCCTTCCCCAACATCTACGTATTGCGTACTGGCAGTACGCAAAACTCAAAGCAAATGTATACTATATTGTACTTATTTCGCACAAGCCAAGACAAAAGACTTACTTCACACTGAACCATACGTCCTTAGGAAAACCCTACACAGTCCATAGGTAAAGTAAGGTATGAATAAATGAATTTTATTTATTTTCTTTAAGCATTTTTTTTTTTTTTTTTTTTTTTGGCGGAACGGGAAGAAAAATGACTTAAATTTGCATCTGCACAAGGTTTCGTTACGACCCTTAATTAACTAACTAACTCTATGGCCTATGGAATCCAGAGGTCTAATGCCACGTTCACAAAAGCTCTCCACTGATTTCTATCCTTAGCTAACTGCATCCAGTTTCTACTTTGTATTCCAATCTCTGCGAGATCCATCTTAATATTATCCTCCCATCTGCGCCTAGGTCTTCCTAGTGATCGTTTTCCGACTGGTCTTCCAGTTAAGACTTTGAAAGCGTTTCTACTTTCTTCCATCCTAGTTACGTCACCTGTTTGGTAAACCATATAAATTGTGTGGTTTCTCGTTATGAAGTGTCCGATATTCCCCACTCCCGTTCTTCTTGGGTCCGAATATTGCCAGCGTGTTACCTAACTTGTACAATTTGCATCTCTACAGGATAATATACTAAACAGTTATATCTCAATCAGAGAGTTTATCATATATCTTTAACTTTACACACGAGATCTTTTTTTAAATTAAATATTGTGGGCGTTATTCCGCTTCACGCTTTTACCTATGAGCTGGGTGTTTCCCCCCTTATCATCCAAAGATTTACTATTCTTAAACTAAAAGGCATATTGGTCATTTAATTAAGTTCTTTGTTTATTATGATATTCTTTAGACTTGATTGTGTACTCATATAGCTCAAGCGATTGCCATTTTAGTATCCACTATGCTCTTAATCAATGTTACTTACCAAGTCTGCTTGCAGCCTACTAAAGTGTTAACATATTTTTATGCATACAAGTTGATTCTGTCCACAATACGTTTTACACCCTAAATGTTCGGATATTGTACATTCTTGTTCTTTTTCCTTGTTACTTAAGTTCAAACTAGTAAGACAAATTTTAGATACTTAGCGGATGGATGTGTCCACCATGACCTAAGTAGGGGTATGACGAAGAAGTAGTTCGAGTCGCGTCACTTTGAGACGAGCCAAGGTCAACTTGAAGATAAAGGCTTATTGTTATGATTGGAAGCTTGTGTGATATTTATTACTGTTTATATGTCAATTGCTGAGTGGAAATTGATTGCTAAATGATAATTTATTGTCATGAAAGTCAAAATTCTTAGAAATTATTGTTGGAGTCGCGTCTCTGAGACGTACGAAGGTTATTGTTTACAATAGGTATTTGTTTACAGGAATGTTGTTTGTCCTTGACTACACATGTACACTTGCGAACAATTGCTGGAATTTAACACAGATGTTTGTATGTGTCGGTCATTGACAGGTCGACCTTTATTGTCCTTCGTTGGCAGAGAAATAGTCCAACCTTGAATGCTCAGGTACGCAGATGTTTTATTCTTGTTTGACAGTTTATATTATTTTCTTTTGTTCACAGAGAAGTGGTTTGACCTTGAATGGTCACGTACGCAGGAGAAATTGTTTAGGGAGCGCAAGTGCATGTTAGTTTTCTCTTTTGTTGACAGAGAAGTGGTTTGACCTTGAATGGCCACGAACGCATGGGAAAAATTCTACGAATTTTATTTTTGTTGAGAGGAATATTGTTGGAATGAATACGTTAGCGGATGCATGTACGCATGGGGAAGAATGTTTTGAAATACCGGGAAAAGAATTTGAATTATTGAGAAAGTTGCACGAGCTTGTATTTCTTAGAAATTTTAATTAATTCCAAAAATGTTAATTAATTCCAAGAATTTTAACTAATTCCCAGAATTTTAAGTAATTCCATGAATTTTATACGAAGACTACCGAACATTGGTGAAGTTTTCCGAACTTTTTCGAAGATTCCGAAAATTACCGAAGTTTCCTAAAGTTTGCAGAACTTTCTCGAACCTTCCGGAAGATACACGAACCATGTTTATAAGTTTAAAGAAGAATTTTGAAAATTACAAAAATCATTTAGTTTGGCTTAGTGACGGAATGGCATTATTGGTGTTTTAAAGGGCAGTCTTAAAGCAATTATTTACATAAAAAGCAAAATAAGAATAAGTATGGAGAGTTTAGTACAGTTACGTGAAATTGTGTGTGAGTGATTGAAAATTAATTAAAAAAATTATAAGATGATAACATCATATATGAATGAAAATGAAACATTCTCGGAGAAGGGCATAATGTGTAAATGTGGTGTAAATAGACATGAATTGTATAAACAAGTCAATACATGAGGGGAAAACAGAAGATTTTTGCTATGTGCCGCTTGCGGTTACAGACATTTTAACGAAATGGAACGTGAATGCTTATTTTTGGATGAAAACATCATGAAATCCCGAGTAAAGGATATTATGGAAAACACAGATGTGGAAGAAAATATATTTTATACATACGAAAAATCACATTTTATTGGTTTGCTTACAAGAATTTCATTTTATAAGACACGTTAAATTATTGAAAAGTGATGTGTTTTTAAGTGATCCTGTGGATATTCTTCTTGATAAAGATAGAAGTAAAAGTGTTCAATAAAAACATAAGAAAAGTTTTTTGTGAAAAAATGTGTATTTATTTTCTGCGTTTGAACATTTAACGTCTGTAAATATTTCATAAAAGAGGAAAAAGAAACTTTAAATTACTAGTAAGAATATTTGCATTACAGAAGAAAATAATTTTTGTAGTTTATACAGAAAATTTTACAAAAATTTATAATAAGGTTGGTGTAAAGAGACAAGTTTTGCCAATAGATGTCACTACAGTCTTCGTATCTCTCTCATGTATTTTTTACCTTTCACGAAAATTGACAATTTCTCTTACAAATTTTAACGCACAGACTTCAAATGTTTGGAGAAAGAACTTCATAATCTATCGAAGGCAACAATCCGTGCCGATTTCTTATTTGGAATTTTCTTCATTGTTGAAACAGTTATATTGTTAAAAGGTTTGGATAACCCTTTCAAAAAATAAGCCATTTCAACAATGAAGAAAACTCTAAGTAAAAATAGGTACGGATTGTTCCCTTCGACAGGTTATGAAGTTTATTCTCTAAAAATTTGAAATCTCTAGGTTGAAATTTGTAAGAGAAATGATGAATTTTCGTGAAAGGTAAAAATACATGAGAGAGATACGAAGACTGTAGTGACATCTATTGGCAAAAGTTTTCCCTTTAAACAAACCTTAAGTGATGTCATTATCAAATATTTAAAGAAGAAAAATGTTAGAAACTAATGTGTGTTTATTACTTATTTTCATTTTTATTTTCATATATTATTTAATGTATAATATTATTTCACATATTTGTATTATATTAATTTTTCATTTTAATTTATTTCATCTTAAGAAATCATTTAAAGAATAAAATTACATGGAAAACATTGCTCAACAACAGTATTGTTTTGACTTTATCATACTTTCAGAACTGTATAACCTCCTCAGACCTGAGGCTGTGATAGCAGGTAAATATTTACATGACTGTAATTAAATTGGTCATCCCTGACCAAAAAGTAAGAAAATGTGGACGTTTGGTGTATCAACACTGTTGGTGCGTCACACAGTAAAGTATCATATTTGATACCTTAGGTCTTAACCAAGCAAATACATGAATTCCTTGCCTCCAATTTAGATTAACAGTTATGCAATTATAAAGTGAAAATGGGAAGAAACAATGTTATGGTTGCATGTCTATACAATATTTAAATTTCGATTACATTCTAAATAAATCAAATAATCATGTTAAATACCACAATATACGTTTATTGAAATAGTATTCCAATAATAAATCCAGAAAAGTAAAGAGTTTTCTTATTTCTAAAAAGTTACACTGAATATTTTTAACTGTTGTCTTAATTTCAAGTTATTTTCGTATGTTGTTTTCCATTTTGTGAAATACAGCAAAGCAATTTCTTCCACTGGTAAAACAAAGGTATATGTGACAAGAGGAGCATCATACAAATGTTAACCCTCTGCAATTTTCCATCCTGCATTTTGACCTACTACCCTGTGTTTCGAGATTATATTCTTTCACATGTTCTGCATGACGAGTTCTTGCTTTCTTAGGAGGCACAGGAAGAATTTCCCCTGGTTTTATTTTCTTTCTAACATGTTCTTCACCACCGGAATCCTCTGTTGAACTTGCTTCAGCGGCAGAATCCGTATCAAATATCAGATCTTGTGCAATTGATAACTTAAACTCATAGTGATCAAGAATGTCTTTTCTTGACATTTAGCCTCTTCACGGTATTCAATCCACGCTCCTGCTGCCACGAAACCGACGAATTAAAAAATACATCTTACAGTCCTTTTGTGTCCTTGATTTGATGCGATACTTGAAATTACACGATCTAACATATCAACACCGCCCATACGAAGGTTGTACTTTCTGACAATTGCTGGTCTTGGAACCTGCACATACTCTTTCTTCTTTTTACACCAACGGTGACATTCATCTACAGGATTCACTCCAATATTCGAAGAAGCAAAAAGCACAGATCTATTGTCGAACCATTTTATTACTACAACCTTATCATCGTTTTCAACCACCCCATCGTAACTGCCTCTACCCCCGGATTTTAGTTGCGAGTCAGTTTTTAAATGCACATATTTTGGAATGTGAGATTTCATTATTGTTCCTGTTGCCAGAATATTTCTGTCAGTTAACATGTCCAAGAAATGGATGGATGTAAAGTATCTGTCGGTGTATAATTGTGTTATCTGGTAAACTATCACACAATTTAAGAACGACACGCCTACCAACATCAAGTGTCCCTGGATTTTGTAAATTATTAGAAACAATATTACTTCTTTTCCTTCATACAAATACAGATCGAAGAGCAGACCATTCTGTGGACAGACGACAAATACATTTTGTCCTACTGGATTTGGCTTTCCTTTTATGTATTGTTTCATAGCTACGTTACCATGAAAAGGAATCATTTGTTAGTCAATCGAAATCTGTTTAGATCTTGTGCTTTCTCTACACGTATTCGCAATTTGGGACACCACTGGACGTATTTACCAGAACTTGTCCTCTTTACCTTGGTGAGGGTAACTGAATCATCGTCCACAACTTCCAGATTTTTTCTGAGCTGGAGAAAACTGTCTCTGCTAATATTGTCTGACACAAGCGGTATCTTAGTTCTTCTGTCCCATAACATTCTCGTTCTTGCTAGTCCAAATAGGTTCATTGCAATAGAACAACCAATTACAGTTTTGCTGGCGTTATATTGAAAGATTTCCCAAAATCTCAGACACTTCGCATGTCCGTATACTTCGCTACGTCTTCAAAAAGTAATCCCCGAAGTATCTACTGAAATACTCAGTTGGATTCTGTAACTACATTCATAACTACAAAACACCCTCCTGTAACTACATTTGTATCGGTTGCGACCTAAGGTATCATATTCTATACCTTCACTATTTGTTATTATTATGATGTAATAACTTATAAGACATTTCATAAAAACACATGGCATTTCTTGTAAGACTATAGATCGTAAATATTCAGTAATATCAACTACAAATAATGAAATAAGTGAAACTTAGCACCAGAACTCCTCACGTGTGTTTGCCCAGAGTTTTTTGCCATTCTTATGCCTCTTTCAGGGTTCACAACCGCACAAAACCAACAGAACAATTTACGATCACACAGCGCACGCAGTATAGTTGGTGATACCACAGGCACAACTTTCTTCAATGAGAACGTTTCAAAACACGACCCAAAACCCAAGGTATCACATATGATACCCCAGGCCTGAGGAGGATAAACAAAATTTATTTACAACGATTAATTTTACAATTTATATTTCTCAATTTCAAGAGTATCATGTAGTGAATTATTTCTACGCTCACACTTTTTTAATACATTCGGAATATAATTCCTCTGAGTTTTCTTTGAAAATGAACGAATACACAAGTAGAGTTTTGTTTGAAACATTCAAAGTATTGAAAATTGCATTAATATTTATTTATTGAATTTAACATAGTTAAAAAACTGTATAAAGAATTGCATTTAAAAATTATTTTGTGTAGAGTTTGTATAAGGAATTGTGTAAGTAAGTAACAGTGTTCTCTAGAGTGCAGTAGTTGTAAAGAAAAGAAACACAGTTTTGATACTTTGTCTCAGTTGTTGAGAATATTTTCTTGTTAGAAGACGTTATTCTTCTTGGTGATAAGAAACGTGTTTATTATTCAAATAGTGTTTTGTGCATTAGTAAAAGTATGAATTGTTCGTGTGATAAATAAAGTATTGACAGTAATTGCGTTAAATTAGCTTTAATTAAGTGGATTCCGAACAGAGTTTTGCTGTGTGGAGCTTATTATTATTATTATTATTATTATTATTATCTATTCAAAAATGATATTAGTCACATGCGTATTTCCAAAAACAAAGACGTGTTGGACTTCGAAGGTTTTAGTATTTTATAAAAAGAAGATACGTGTAAGGAAATTATGAAAATCTATATGGAATCACATAATATTCATAGTAAAAAGGACCGCATTCTTATACATTACATTTTAATAATCTTTATGAAAGCATTATATTTCATTTGGGTACTGTCTGATTGTGATTTTCCAACCCTAATATTTTTACATGAAATTTTTTACATGGAGTGTACAAGAATACAAGTAAACAATTTTAACTTTTTGTAGGTATCTTATACGCATGCGCATTTGTTAAAAGTTTGTGCGCATGCGCAGACTTATTTATGTATACACGGCAACATTACTTAAATAGAACGGTATTCGTGATGATGTGTAGTAGACGAGTATTGGATTCTGAGTATATTTCTTCGAGAGAAGAACAAATTGCACGTGAAAATCATAAAATTATTTTTCAATATCCAGGTGATTGTGATATACCTGAAAAAGAAAAAGCTAAAGCGAAAGTATTATATCCTTTGCAGGAAATAGATGAATCATTTAGAAGATTTTATCGATATGATGAAATCCGTTTTGAAAAAGTTTTTCCTAATACATACATTGAAATTCACGAATTAGACAATGTGAATTATAAGTGCAATCGTTTCAAAATATGTAACTCGTGTGTGAAAGAACTTTTTGAGAATTATCAAGTGAGTGAACCTTTTCTTTGCCATTCATGTGAATTACGTATTCCAGACAAAATCTACATAAATGTTTGTTAATATTTAACATTGTTTGAAACAGTGTGGGAATTCTTAATTCTGAAGAAAACTCGTATCGTAGTGTTTGAACTTTACGTAGAGAAATACTTTAATTATTTGGATAAGGATTATAGATGAAATAAAACGCTATAAAATAGATTTAATTTATCATATGAATCACTTGCATTTTCAAATTCTAATATTTGTGATCTGGTCGAACTGTTTTCAAAGAAAGATAAAAATGTGTATGAAAAACAAGGAGTCCATGTATGAATGTACTTTTTTCTGTGAATGAACAGTGTGTGTTGGAATGTATTTCAAGATGGACACCGTCACTTGCTTTACTATGTTATGTTGGTTTTAAAAATAGTCGTATTTTAGATGAACATGAATGCATTATTTTCGATTATGAAATCTTCTGTTATAATGCATGGCGTGCTATGGTACGACCAGATACATTTAATGAACTGTATGAAATCTTTTCATCATATCATGATAGTAAAATTGACGATTGGACATTTGATTATGCTTTATATAATATTTTATTAAACAAGAATTATCACGATTTAATCACCGAGCTTTTCTTGGAGAAAGATTTCATTTATAATTTTTAATTTGTTCTTTGTGTTATTGAAAGATGTACAATTCAATGAACGAAAAAATTAATTAAAAGTTATAAATTGTAAATACAATAAATTTTATAGTGTATAACACTTTTCAATTTCAGACAGAAAAAATATGATAAAATCGTTTACATTTACATGAATTCAAAATTAAAATAGATTATAGCATTGTATATCTCTTCATATTATACACTTTATTACAATTTTATTCATGATATACGTAATCACTTCTAACTTATATGAAAAATATAAATAAAATATTATGTGGATAAAAGTATTTTTGTTATTTTTACTTCTTAAAATGTATTTTACCTTTGTTTCTTAAAAATCATTTACTCTGTAATCTCATACGCAGACACAGTATAATCTTGTACGCAGACGCATTTAGTTTGTAATCTCGCACCCAGACACATTTACTTTGTAATCTCGTACGCAGACGCGTTAAACAAAAAAATCTCGTACGCAAACGCGTTAGAATCGTGTGTTTATAACAAGATGAATTTGTAATTATTATAAGTTGTAACTCAAAAGCTAATTGCGGTAATCAAATACTAATTTCACGAAATAAAAGATTTCCAATCGTATAACTGACAACAAAAGTATAAGAATGATATAACATAAACGAAAAAATATCAGCAAAAAATATACGTGGTTCAAATACAGTGTACGGAAAAACTTATTAAAGCAAAATAACAGACTAGAAACTATAAAAAGAAAGAAAATAACATATCAAGATAATATCACACCGGTAGCACAAAATATATAGGAAGGGTTAGTTTACCACGTTATTTTTAAGAACAGAGAAATTCAACACAGAAAAAATCAAATACAAAAAGGGTTACAAAAAATAACAAATCATACAAGCAAATAACTTTAGCAAGAAATTTAATGAAATCCCAATATATAATTTTACTGGATCCCAAGTTAATCAGAGTTTCCAAAGGAATTTTAATGTGATCGCATGGTAGCTGCTCGTAGACGAAAGAATTAAAACGAAAAATAAAAGAAAGGAATATGTCACTGAAGAAAATTATCAAAGAAAGAAATCAATTTACCGGTAATTCCATTTTAATTTAAATGTATGTTTTTATTGTTAAAAAATATTAACTTCAGTTATTACTTTGTATACTAAAAGTTTATTTTAATTGCTGATGCAAAATTTATTTATTTATTTCTAAAGTGTTTCTCAGTTGTAACGTTAGTTTCTTCATTAAGTAAATTTAACGATAGTTTATTTTCTACTTAAATACTTTTTATAGTCATTTATATTCTGTTAAAATTAACATCTGCTACTTAATTAGTAATATATTTATAACAGTACTTTGAAATTGTTATACAAAAGTAAAGTCCAATTTTCAATTTTAGTTAGATTGTTTGCATAGCAATTTTAATTGGTATGCTTCTTATAGATACTTATTTTATTTATTAGATAGCATTGCTAAGTATACTGTGTAGAACAGCTAAACTGTGCAACTTTATATTGTTCGTTTTACTAAGTAAACTCCTAAGAAAAACATACCGGCGATTATTTTAATTCCATCATTTGCTTTGCAAATTCAGACCAAATTACATTTGCGAGTTTGTAAATAAATCGCTTCTTACAGAAGCTCTGGTTATTTACTGAGTCGTTTTCAATTTTTGTTGGTTCGCTTCCATAGGAAGCTCTGAGCAAATTTATTCGTGATCCTACGAAAAATGTTGCGAAAATATTAATTATTTGACGGTTCACTTCCATAGGAAGCTCTGAGCAATTTTCGATTTTGAATATATTAGAAATTCTTTAAGAAGCTCATAAGAACACTCGTAGAGTATGATTATTTTATTCATTCGCTTCCTGCGGAAGCTCTGAAGGTATTCTTTGGTTCGGATAGGTATTCTTTGGTTTCCTTCCCCATCAGGTTACTGCCGCCTACAGTCGGACAATTTGTCCATGCCGACTAGATGTCGAGGTCGGATTGCCAGTGCGGAACACCGGCGCCTTTCCATGCGATTTTCGACAGCGATAAGCAGAAATAGAGACGTTTACAAAGCAAAACAAATAGTTAAAAGGTAGTATGTTGCTTTAAAATAGGAATTAGAGCTTATATTTCGCTTCTATAAAGCTTTCTGGAAACAGTCGGCAGACAGTCGGACGACGACTGCCAGCAATTTCTTGAAAAACGAAGTCGGCGAAAGTTTCAATATGGCGTACCAGCGGCAACGAAATGAAATGAAATGAAATCTTTGAAATCTTTGAGTTTTTACGTCCCACGGTTATGCCGGTTAGGCTAAAGGAGACGGTGATAATGAGAGATGAGTGAAATGGTGGAATGAAGAAAGTGGGAGGAAACGGGAGAACCCCGAGAAAACCCACGAGCACGATGTTTGTCCACCACAAAGTTCACGGGGGCTGGCGGGGGCTGGGATCGAACCCGGGACCCCAAGCACCAGAGGTGAACGCTCTACCACTGAGCCACCGCGCCCCCTCCCCCAGCCATTACCAGCGGCAACGAGTCGGATTTTGAAATCGAATAGAGCCTTCATCTTCTTTAATGATGAATAAATTGAAACTGTCCGTAGGTTTTTCTTGTGGGTGGACACTAATTTCCATTAAATGTCTTGTGAAAACGGAGTCGGCAGAAAGTCGGCATAGAGCGGATGGAACAACCGTGGGAAATGATGGTTGTAAAGACGTCGAATGGCTGACGGCGAACTGACCATAAAAAATGTAAATACATGAAAACAAATGTGGTAAAGGGACTTCAGGTAAAGATTATATGAGAAGTAAATTTTTAAAATTAAATTACAAGTACGAGAGGATCCTTGACAAACATTTTGGAAGAAGACGGCAAACAGCGGACGGACCGACTGTAGCAAATGTTGTCGGAAAGACGACGAAACACTGGCGGCGTGCCGACAATTAAAGGAGCCGAAAGCAGGTCGGTAAACAGAGGACGGTCCGACCTCGGCGAAGATGCTAGGACAGACGCCATAACGGTGGCGGTTAGCCGATTAATAAGATAACCCTTGTACTATGCACACAGAGCCCGCAACGGATCCAAACGATTCAGGAATGCATGTCTTCAAATTTGGACATACTTTAATGTCTACAAATGAATTGCCTTCTACTGGTGAACATAAAGAAATATGTCGATTTTTTATATTAGCGATATGTCCGCCATGAATGAAAAAATTTGTCATTTTGGCAATATTCTATTCCATTTGGTTGTTTTGTGGTTTTATACGTTAAATTACATTAGGTTAATAACATTTACCGTATTTACTCGCGTAATTTTCGGAATTTTTAGAGGAAAAAAGTGGTTTTGAAACAAGGGTGCGTAAATTATGCGGGGAAAAATTAGCCACATCAGTAAACATCATCTAATTTTTTCCCCAGTCAAAATAACATGAAAATACCGGTACATATTTTCTTTGTAGCAAGAATTGACAACAAACAACTAATTCTAAATTTGTAGAAAAATAACATTAAAAAATTGATTAAGAAGTATTGTGGTTTCTTACAAATCACTGTCAAATCCTCGCGTGCGCAAATTACGCGAGGAAAATAAAATATACAGAAAATGACCTTCAAAATTGGGATGCGAAAATTATGCGAGGGCGAAAATTACGCGCGTATTTACGGTAATTAAGACAGTAGTTAATGTTCTAGAGCAAAGGTCCCCCTTTATAAAACTATAGTTGCCTTGTTTTGGTTCCTTTTCATTCGTTGTTCTTTTCTCTCTTCTTTTCTTCAATTTGTTGGACTTTTCTTTATCCAACAAATTTATTATTACCGAAACTAAGAACACTGAGCTGCAGACTGAACAGTTCGTAACCATGTTTGTTTATTTAACCACTGGCTCCCGTCTCCATCAAAGTTCAATGGTTAGGATTGTCGAGTGTGTTATTTTATTTATTTATTTATTTATTTATTTTTGTCTTCGTTTAATACGAGAACGTCCTAACTAAGATAGGTAACAAATTCGTTGTATAATAAGAATGTACTTTTTTTCGTGGTTTTTATATGAAATTTAGCTCTGTATTATTATTTCTTCATCCAGATATTCCAAGGTGGTGAAAAAGAAGATTGCTGTTACTCGACCAGTCCGATACGTGAGTACAATCAGTTCATGGATATTACACACAGAATGGACCAAATTATTTCGAAATATAGGATTCATATAAGAGCGAGAGAAAGTCGGTGGTCCATATTCACGTGGCTTCTGGACACTTCCATCCAAAATTCCTGGATCCTTTCTAGGAAATCTAGACAAAATATGTCGAGCTCTTGAAGGTAAATCGTGGATGCTTTTTTCTTAAGTGATTCAACATTACTATATGTAACACTATATTTCGTGCTTCAAATATTGATTTCTCTTGCTTAATGTGAAATACCAATGGACCAGGACAAAATTCGCCATGTGATATATACCAATGACTCATCTACCTAGTCTGCCTTATATATTACAGGCCATAAGTCGCTTAAAGTGCATTGTACATAACAATTCTCATTAAAATTATTAATTTGCAGTTCTAAAGAAGTGTTTTACACTTAATTTTCAGATTTTCTTTGAAAACAAAATTCAGGCATAAACGGGTTAACACAGTTGTATTCGTAAAACAGCAATAAGTTAAGTTAAATTAATTTTGAGTTTAATACCCTTTTCAGCAGCGAGGCGATGTGAGACACAACCTACTGATTAACGTGGAATCCGAACCACATGAGCTTTCGCCGGAAATCGAGCCCGGGCCTCCCACACCAAAAGTATAACAGTAGTAGTATTACTAAAGGAGCAATAGTAGTAATATTTGGAACATCAATTAAACTATAGATTATCCAAGCAGTATGTATGAGGGGCTGTCAAATGAATACCGAAGAACCGCTCGCACATTCGTCGCAATAGTTGGCAACACAGTTCTTAATATCGATACTGTCATCTCTCAGAGAGGACAAATACATAGTGACAATTCACAGAAACATACTTTTTGTTTATTGCTCTGTAGATGAGCGTAGTGAAGATTGTATTCGTCCAGCATTAAAAATGGAGGCAATCAAAAAAGATCAAAGAAGAGTGGTTCGTTTCTTCGTGGCTGAGGATATTGTAACACACGAAACTGATCGTTGGATGGCTGTTCTGTATGACAAAAACAACATGTCACTGATAAGTGTGCAGGAGTGGCATAAGATATTCCGAGAAGGACGTGCATAACTGCAAGATGATTCGAGCCCAATGTCTTATACCACTCCTCCATACTTGTCAGTGACATGGGAAAACGACAAAAGTATTCCGACGGATTGCCGCGGCTTTTTTCTCCGAAGAAAGCGTTTGCAGCGAGCAAATTTTGAATGTATAGAACAGTGTTGTTCCTAGTGGTCCTGATAGTGAAAAAAGTGCTTTCAGGGGAAAAATGTATTGACTGTTATAAGTTTCTGACATTACGCCCACAGACGTGTTAATTGAATTTTTCTTAACAGGTATAACTAGCTGCTTACTTGTTATTTTAAGTCGCTTTCAAGCATTTGTAAGCCATTACCAGACACTTTCACTCTATATGGCACTTAAATCGTACTGAGAATTGTAGAAATCTACTGCGTATGCACAGAGTGCAACATTACTGGTGGGAATCCGCTATGATTTTCATTGCATTGCAACACACCTTTTCGGCTGTTTGCCGACTGCTCGAAAGGGCCTCTTTTCAAAGTCGGCTTCCCGATTCTCCTAGAGGCGGCACCCGACTTCTAGCCGCCGCCGAAAAGTGTCCCTTTGCTGACTGGAAATCAGCTCTTCAGGAAGGCAAAATTTTCACCAACTTTTACAGTAGCTTTGCCTAAGTTTGCCTTCGTGCTATGATTTCTCGGCAAGGGCACAATTGCTAGTATATAAAGTACCGAAAGTATATAATACTTGCATGTTCCATTCAATTTCTTCTTTTTTGGCTTAGAGTGCTGCAAAAAAGCAAAAATGAAGTAATTTTATAATGAGACACAAAAATCTAAGTATTATACTTCAAGAAATTGCTTGTCAAGAAATCATAGCATGGGGGAAGACTTTGGCAAGACTATTGTAAAAGGTTATGAAAATTTTGCCTTCCTGAAGAGTTGATTTTCAGTCGGCAAAGAGCCACTTTTCGACGGCGGCAAGAGGTCGGATGCCGCTATGGGAGAATCGGGAAACCGACATCGAAATGAGGTCCTTTCGAGCAGTCGGCAAACAGCCGGAAAGGCGCTTAAAATGCACCGGCGCCGCTGCTGAAAAGAAGCCTTTCTGAGCAGTCAGCAAACAGCAGAAAAGGTGCATAAAATGCACCGGCGCCACCGTCGAATATTTGCCTTATCGAATAGTCGGTAAACAGCCGGAAATGAGCATTAAATGCGCCGGTACCGCCATCGGAAAATTGTCTCGCCGAGTAGTCGGCAAACAGCAGTCCATACGCCGGCGCCGCCGTCAAAAAGAGGCCGGCAGAGAGTCGAAAAGAGACCTTTGCGACTCTGACGGTCGGCAACAGTCGGCAAATAGTCAACGAAGGGCATTTTTACGATTTTCGACCGCTTGTCGCCTCGGCAAAAGGTAGGCAACTTTGGCGGCCTGCCATCGTCGACGACGGCAATCTCTCTTCCCGACCGCGACTTCCTAATGGGGTTGATAACCTTAGTTGGCTCGTATGCCAAGCATACTCATTGTTAATTGTTGATATTCTCTTTTCCCAATGGAAAGTCGGAAAAGCAAGTTACTTCTGCGAACTTGTAAATAAATCGCTTCTTGCAGAAGCTCTGGTTATTTACTGGATCGTTTTCAATTTTTGTTAGTTCGCTTCCATAGGAATTTCTGAGCAAATTTATTCGTGATCCTATGAAGAATGATCCGAAAATACTAATTATTTGAAGGTTCGCTTCCATAGGAAGCTCTGAGCAATCTTCGATTGTGAATATATTAGAAATTCTTTAAGAAGCTCATAAGAACACTCCTAGTGTGTGATTATTTTATTCATTCGCTTCCTATACAAGATTTGAGGAATTATATTCTGAAAATTCTAAAACTTGCGAACTTGTAAATAAATTGCTTCTTGTAGAAGCTCATAAAACATATAGTATGAACGTAATAAAATTACTTGTTAAAAAAAGTTGCGAAAGAACAAAATACGTAATTGTTACGCAAACTCTGCTTTTGTATTCTCTCGTTTTCTTGGACACTCGTTTTTAGAATTCGATTGAGAATATATTAAAAATTCTTGCAGAAGCTCTGAACAATCTAAGATTGTGATCCTGCTAAAAAGTTGAATCATTTGCTTTGGAAATTCAGTTTATGTACTCTTTCGTGTTATTTATAATAATACTCGTTAAAAATAGTTGCTAAAAGACCTAAAAATTCCTACGCAAACTCTGCTTTTGTATTCTCTCGTTTTCTTGGAAACTCGTTTTTGACATTCGATTGTGAATATATTAAAAAATTCTTATAGAAGCTCATAAGCACACTCATAGAGTGTGATCTGTTAAATAATTGTTACACAATTTTAGTTGTTTTGTTTTCCTTTATGAAAATTTATTGTAAAGAAGTGAACACGTAAATAATTTCAAGTTTTAAAAATACTTATTATATTTTAAAAATTATGTTTCTTCGTTCACGAACAAGAGTTTCACAGTATACTAGTGTGTGTTAGATAAAATTTTGTTTAGCTAAACAGACCTATACCATATAATTTTTTCTCACAGTAAATGAATACAGAAAGTAAACAACATACTTGAGGAAACTGAAAAGAAATTCCTATCGGCACAAATGGAAGAAATGTTAAAACGAAAGGAGAGGAAATCAGTCATGCCGCCTGCAGTGGGAGAGAAATTCAAAGTCACGCCACTTCAATGGGAGAGGAATTCAAATTCATGCCGTCTGTAGTGGGAGAGGAAAACAGTTATACCGCCTGTAGTAAAATTATAAGGGAAGAAAAATCAAAGAAATAAAATAATACTTGTGTTGCGATCAGAGAAAAATTTTAAAGCATATTGCTTATATAAGAAATTCTGTTTTGAAACAAATGTTAAGATAGTATATTATATAGAAAGGAATATTATGGACAACAGGATTTTTAGGGAGGAATTTAACATTTTAGTTTATTGGCTATCGACAAAGATACGTCCGTCAATATTTAATTACGACTTCCCCTAAAACATTTACATCAGCGACAAAAAAGTCGGATTTTCCGAGTTAACCTAAAACATTTACATCAGTGAGAAAAAAGAAAGCAGATTTTATGATTTGATATACAGCATAAGGTAGATATTTAATCCGTATAACATAATCAATAGTATATTTCTTTTGCACATAATTATATATTATTGATGGTAAAAATTCTACGTTTACTAAATATTAACCGCTACATATTTCCTATAATTTAAATACAAACAAAATATAAAACGTACTAGTATATGTTTGTTAGGAAAAAATAACTATTGACGATCATACTGAGTAATAACCATTATATTAGCTATGCACTATAAATATATCCTATACTTTAATACTTGCAGCAAATAAAATCATTTGTTATCGTTTATAGTAAGTGCTAACCATTATATTTATCGACCACTGTTGCAATAAACAAACCTACAAATGAAATATTTGATTTGCAAGGAATTTCAACGTACATATCTCACTTACTTCACTTACTAATAAATTTTTGACGTTAATATTGAATGGTAGGTAGCATTGACTGCATGACTTATATTTTAATATGTAAAAGGGGGTGAAATCATTGTTAACGTACATTCTAACTTTTATCCACTAACTATATTGTACACCGTTCACATTTCGTAAACAATCCTTATAAATCGATTAAAATATATTTCCTATATAACGCATATACTAACCCGGGGCGCAGTGACTCAGTGGTAGAGCGTTCACTTCCGATGCTTGGGGTCCCTGGTTCCATCTCAGCTCGCGCCGTGTGGACTTTGTGGTGGACAAACACCATGCTCATGGGTTTTCTCGGGGTTCTCCCGTTTCCTCGCACTTTCTTCATTCCACCATTTCACTCATCTCTCATCATCACCGTCTCCATTAGCCTAACCGGCAAAATCGTAAAACGTAAAATTTAAGGATTTCATTTCGTTTTTATCTACTACCCGTCATGTGTGCTAAGCACCGTACGGCAATATACATCACGTAGAAGTCGGCCATGCTTTATTTTTTGAAGATTGCACGTCAGTATTATATCACCCGTTTACTAGCTGCTGTAGATTTCTTTTACTCGTCTATATCCAGTATTGTATCCTCTCTATAACAGCATCGCTTGCCGGTGATGTTAGGACATCTTAAAACACTAATGTATACTATATAATTCCATACTGTGAGCAAGATAAGGTTAATTGCAATTGATGATGTCTCATTTAAGCAGAAAAGCTGGCAAATACTTCTAATCTAAAATACTAAACGCAATCTGTTTCCAATCCACGCACCACTACTACCACCACGTCCGTGAGCCATCTCCACTTGCAGTGCGTTGTTAATCCCGCAGGTCCTGGGAAAACCCACCCCATTGTCGGCTACATTTATTTTACGCTTTCCCGCACCTCTTAAGGTTTTCCAATCGCGTGCGCAGCATTAGTGTTGCGCGGCACGTATACGTACCACGTGAAATTTCCGTTAGCTGTTATAGCCGGATACTGCAATGGTGCACGCGCGCCGGAAATATAAATGATTGCGCGGAGAACGTCACGCAAAACAGCTTCACAGTATCATGTGATTGTTAACAAATAAGTTGCCATATTTGTTTATCGTACACACAAAAAAATTTATTCTACATATCTTATACCTGTAATCTGTATACTGTGTGCAGTGACATTCAAATGTTTTTCGACTTACAAATATACTTACAAATATCAGTATATGTATTTAATGTGCAATATATAACATAAAAGAAAGGGTTTGTATTAGC
This sequence comes from Thermobia domestica, assembly GCF_964235325.1. Classification (NCBI taxonomy): domain Eukaryota; kingdom Metazoa; phylum Arthropoda; class Insecta; order Zygentoma; family Lepismatidae; genus Thermobia; species Thermobia domestica. The sequence continues at coordinate 99,892,258 of NC_137468.1, forward strand.
GTTATTGTAAACTATTTATAATTTCCGATTATTGTCTTATAATTCCATTGATATGACCTATTTTTAAGTATGATGATATTTTGTCACAATTCTACTCGCTTGCACAGTTTTTAAGTATGATATTTTGTTACAATTCTACTCATGTGCACTATTTTTTAAGTATAATGATATTTTGTTACAATTATACTTACGTGCACTATTTTTAAGTGGGATATTTGTCACAATTCCACTCGCGTGCACTATTTTTAAGTGTGATGATATTTTGTTACAATTCGACTTACATGCACTATTTTTAAGTAGGATGATATTTGTCAGAATTCTACTCACATGACTTATTTATAATTCTAAATGTATATCCTATTTTTTTAATTCGTACTAGTGATATCATTTGTAAATATAGGAATTAACAGGACATAAATTGTACATTCAAATATGTTTATTTTAACCAGTTACATCCTTATAAAAATATGTCCCGTATATTCTTTAAGTATTATGTGAAGTGATTTCACTTTTGTTTTATACGGGAAAGAAAATTTTCACTTTGGAATCTTTAACCATTTTGCTTTTTTATGCTCTTTTATTCGTATTGCATATACGTAGACCTTATTATCACTGTATATCAGTTATGTTCCAATATTTACTATAGCATTTTTTGCTCTCTACCTTTTATAATAAACGTTCATATCTTTATTGAAGTATTGTGCTGTTAGTATGACTTATTTCCTTCATATCAGTCAACTGATTAACTATGTAGTACAAGCATACAGGGACGTGCACAGTGGGTCTGGATTCCCTGAAATTTCGGTTTGTTTGTAAATTTACCCTAATTTTAGGGATGAATTTTAATATAAAATATCCTCATATTAAGTTTGAACCCCCTTCCGAAATAAATTCCTGTGTACGCTAATGGAGGCATATCGTCTGTTAGCAACAAGACCAAGCAAGCTCAGTATAAATTATTTCAAACACATTAAGTGTCACCTTTTATCGCCCTACCTTAATAAGCAAAGAACATAACCATATAACTATCCTTAGTTTAAATATACGATAAAGTCTATACTTTTAGTTCTTGAATGCATTGAGGCTCTCTCTCTTTCTCTTATTTGCACTGACAGACTACTTTTTCGCTCTTAGTATAAATGGAGATCTCATAAACTAATTTTTGTGCTAACGTAAGTGCAATCATAGTCTTCAATACGACGCTTGCATTCTCTTCTGTGTAACACAGGTTCGTACCCCAATTGGACCCATTAAAATTTTTACGGTGGGTTTCTAAATGAACTATAATATGACTAGATCAGGCTCCCCTAATTTTTTCCGGGTCCCCTTACATTTTTGGGTTGGTTACTGGTCTGGTGTAACACCCAAGAATTATAATTTATCTCTTACTACAGTTGATAAATGTATTGTTAATCTTTAACTCAATATACCACATTTTATTCCTGCAGTAATTTTCTATATTTAAAACTAACTAGCTCTATGGGTTATGGAATCTGGAGGTTCACAAAAATTCTGTATTAACTTTTATTGTGCCCCATTTTTTACTTTGTATTCGTATTTTTTTTTTTTTGCGAAATCCATTTTAATATAGCCCTTCCATCTGTGGCTAGGTCTTCCTAACGGTCATTTTCCATTCAAAATTTTTTTAATATTATCTTTTAATATGTTATGTTATATAGTTTCCCATTTTCTATTCTTCTCCCTATATTTCAGAACAACATACATAATTTTTAAGCTTGAAATTACTCGACAAGAGATTTTTAAGTGAACAATAAAAGTCCATGCATTTAGTTTAGTTTAATTTTTTTTTCTAGATTTGATTTTGCTCTGTTCCCACATATTTCAAAGCACTCCGTATTCCAACAGTCTCTATATTATTATTATTTGATTAATTCTTATCATTTGATGCAGGGGTGCAGTGCTACATTGCTTACATCTGCTTCTTGTGGTCTCTCCACTATGGTAACTCAGTGTTACACTGCTTCCTTGAGTTAGTTGAGGTCCTTCATTGAATTTCGAACGTTATGACTCAGTTGTAGAGTGTTATTAATAGTACTTGCGACTTTTTTCATTTAATCTCCAGCATGACGACTCCGAAGTAGAGTGCTTACATGGGATTTTTTTCATTTAAACTACACAGCGGTCATTCAATGGTAGTGTTTCCCTCTGGGATGTTCTCACTCATTAATTTCTGCAGAAAATTTCCACTTGATTTATTTTTCATCATCAATAATTTCTCTTAATCAGTAAATTGCTAACCTACTCAGGATAATTGTATGACATGAAACTTAGATCTCATTTTCTTGTTTAACTACTACTACTACTGTTCTCATCCAAACTATGTTCTATCTGTAATATACATTTGCGTAATATTATACAACCTTACCTGATGTGAAATTATGAAATCACTGACAGTACTGATAGTATTTGAACTTTTTTGTTCTACACTGATCAGATTTTTTCACTTTTATCATTAAAAGATCCTACTTTGTTTCAGAGATCACCATTCTTCTTTATAACCACATTTATTCAAATGATTAGATTCTCCCATTAAAGGACGATTATTTTTTACGAAGATTGTAATAATTTAAGTAGTTTATTCACAAGTAACAAAGTTTCACTGATCACTTATTTGCTTTGGATTATTGTTTATCATACCGTTTGATTGATCACAGTATTTTCAAAACCGAAACATATTTAACGTAACGACAAACACGTGATCAAGGCACTGTGATATCCTAGTTTTATGAAATTTAATGTCTCCTTTCCTTTCTTCACAATGCTAAGTAAAGATCAAACTCAAATTCATTTTAATGGTCTTAGTATTCTTAACGTAAACTTCAAATATATTCTATAACGATGAATGAGTCGAAGTCAGAGAATACTTGTCTTTACTGTACGAACACAAACGTACACATATGAGGAACAAAAATATTTTATTTAATTATTAAAGAAACAGAAAAAAAAGCATGACATCAGATATTCAAATGCGTAGACAGCATGATTCGATTCCAGTTTCCGCTCATCAAACACAATAACGGAAAAAAGTTTATTTCTGAAAACGAAAGGGTTACATAAGGAATTTCTCTAATAACAGAACAAGTGTGACAGGACACCATATGATCTGCATGTTTCAAGTTCAACTAACTATATTCATCCGTAGGGGGCGCAGTGGTTCAGTGGTAGAGCGTTTACCTCCGATGCAAGGGTTCCTGGTTCGATTACTGCTCCCGCCAAGTAAGCATTTTGGTGGACAACACCATGTCCATAGATTTTCTCGAAATTCTTCCGTTTCCTACCACTTTCTTCATTCCATCATTTCATTTATTTGTCATCACCGTCTCCGCCTACACGACATAACCCTGGGACGTAAAGATTTCATTTCATTTCATTATCTTTATCCGTCATTTGCAATATCACATGAATCTGTGAAATTACAGTGAAACCCTGTCAGAATTTTTGCTAAGATATTATAATATAAGAACATATTTCATGGATGCTGTATTTTTTACGAAAAAAAATGTCAAATACGAATCAAAGAAAAGATTGTCCACAACTCTTCTAGAAATCAAGTAAAAGCGTTGTAGACATTCAGAATTTCACAAATTTGCTCCTACTATTCCCTAGCACTTTCACTTTTCTTGAAAAGAACCAGACATTCCAATACAATACCTCTCTTCCTGAAAGAGAACAGCCAAACACTGAAAATCGGCCCATAGAGGGGTGGAGGAAGAAATGAGGGGTTATTAACTACAATTCGCAAAACCTTCCAGCTAAAACTTGTTTTTCAAACTTTCAATGACTTTCACCTTGAAGTTATGAATGGGAAACGCTTCTGAATCAAAACAAGGAATCTTTTCGTTACCAGCAATACCTGCAATAAGTAAACAAACAAGTTTTTTCATTTAGTTTAGTCAAATGTTTACAGTTTTACGTAATATGGAGAGCCATCACCGGTTTCTGCAATTGTTTTTTTTTTTTCCTTTAAAAGGCTATTTATCTTAGCTGATAATTCTAAGCTAAAAATTCTAAGTGTATGATGTAAATCACCTTTCCTTCCCTCGTTTCATTAACTAACCATTTAGCATACATTGTGAACAAAATTTTCCTATCAATCAGCTTTCATATGCATATAAATCAATATAATAATAATAATAATAATAATAATAATAATAATAATAATAATAATAATAATAATAATAATAATAATAATAATAATAATAATAATAATAATAATAATAGAATTTCTTTATATCCACATTTGACAATGATAAATCCGACTTCAACTTGCGGTCGGGTTCGAATCCTACGTAATGCTGTAGGTGCATTCTCATATAGCCTTATTGCTGAAAAACAAAAAGCAAGGCACAATTTAAGTGTTTTTATTTTAATCTGTAAGTGCATGTCTCATACAGCTTTGAAGTTCTTAAAAAACAAAAAACAAGGTACAATTTAAGTTGTTTGGATCCCATGTTAATCTGTAGGTGCATGTCTCATATAGCCTTATTGCTGAAAAACAAAAACAAGGCACAATTTAATTGATTGAAATCCCATGTTAAACTGTAGGTGCATGTCTCAAATAGCTTTGAAGTTCTTAAAAAACAGATTTTTTCCTTCAAGAAGTGATTCCTTTTTTCAACACCAACAAGTAACCAATTTATCTTTCATTTCTTTTCACATATACCATTCAAAAAGAGGGTTCACATTTTCTTGAAAGCAAACATGAAATTTTCGCTACCGCTCTAATTAGATTTTTTTCTTTTATTTTCAACTATTTTACAATATTTACAATTTTATTTTCATAATTTTACTTTGTTTTATGGAAGGTCAAATACTTCTTCCTCATTATTTGGCCACTAAAATGCATTTTGTGCATATAAAATAAGTAATTTAAAATTTATACAATATTGGCACATATGGAATTCGGGAAAAGTATCGTTATTAAATTTACAATTATCGCTGGAAACCTTTTCTGGCACGTGCCAAGTACGTTTCTCAAGCAATTCCTCAATGTAGTTTACAAGATCGTTATGATCCATCCTGCAAAGAAACAATGATGGGAAATTATCAATAATATGAATTTACAATCTTATACAATCTAATTTAAGTATCCCTATGGCCTGAGCTAAATCCGGTTTCCAACAATTTAATCCTATGTTAATTACCCCTAAAATCAAAACTAAACATTTTCCCAATGGTATAGCTCTAGTACTAATAATTTTTTCTTCTTTTAAGCAACCATCATTTTCGATAAATTATAACTTGAAGACCAGGCTTCAGTTCTACAAAATTAAAAGTGTAAGTAATATAAATCTACTTCATGCCTAACCGATTAACGTACATGCCATTGCCTTCAAACGCCTCGAGTCCCATTCCCAGCGGAAGGTCATGTAACTCAAATTCCAATTTAAACAGTATGACTTAATTCATATATCCTCGTACCTCAACAGAATGATAAACTCAACTGAACAACAATCGATTTTTCACAATCAAATTATTTCTTATCGATTTTCCGTGTGGCAAACGATATTTTCAAGTGTTTTATCATAGCTTAGGTTATTCAGATAATAAACTAAAAAACATTTTATTTATATTTTTTCAAAGGCAATAGCCTAATTTTTACTGTATTCAGATGATTTCTACCTAGTTAATGTTATCCTTCAGATTAGATAATCCAACAGTACACTGAAGCATATTGAATTGCCTACCATGTAGGGAATATACAAAATTCTTCCTTTCCCCGGATTCTTTGCTCTCCAAGGGACGTCATCCCTCAAATCGTAAAGGGATCAATAAGTTTAGATTTCAAAACTCTATATCCTAAATCCTAAGTATAATTTTTTCATCTAATTTCTGCATTCTTTTTCATACTCACATTTATTGATATATTCATTTTCTACGTTACATGCTACCTTCTGCTGTGAAATCATTCTATCGAAAAAGTGTAATATTTCTCTAAATAGTTTTCTGTTTGCTGTGAATTCAATGATTTGTGATTATAGAATATTGTAAGCATTGTTATTATTAGTTTGTCAGCCCCACCAAGTCAATAACGAGCAGCCGTGCCGCAGTGGTAGCGTTACGGCTCCGCATTCGGGAGGGCCGAGGTTCGATCCCCGAGGCCAGCCATCGTGACAGGTTATTTCACGGTTTCCCTCAGGCAAATGCTGAGATGATACGTTCTTTACGGGCCAAGACTTCCTCTTCTAATTACTTCTTCCTTTCCTTCCTCTGTTCCTTTTGCGGGTTGTGTGCTCGCCGAGGGACGTAATCCCTTAGTCACGTGAAGGGCTAACTTGCTGAAGGACCCATAAAAATTCAAATCCTATCCCATCCACAAAGTCGATGGTCTAATTACTAGTTTGGCGAACCTTAGCAACAATTTTTCAGGGCACAATTATTATTTACAATGTTGAAATGTTGGTTCATCTTTCATCTTTGTCTTTGAATTTGTGTTGCTTTACCAGCACAACAGAAAAAAATGAACACTGCTTAAGTTCACGGAAGGAGCACTCAATTTACGCATTAACGATCTCTTGAATCGCCTAACTACCCTAAGCACATAACGTTCACTTAGACCATGTAAGAAAGAGTGCTGAAACCTGTAAATCAGGCTGACATTGAAATAAAAGAGTTAACTTTGCGTTACTAAATCGTTTGCTATTTATGTAGGGGTGCAAGGAAATACTAATGTTACACATGTGTTCCTTACTTTATTTCTTACTTTATGTCTAACCGATAAAGAACTCTTCTTGACACACGGTTAACATCATCAACAAAGAAAGTATCGAAAAATACAAGTCTTCCTGGTGTTTATGAAAAAACTTCACCAACAACCAGTGCCAGCATTTTTGCAGAAAGTTCACAACAAAATACATCTCAAAATTCTCTGCAATGTGCCTGATTTGAAGTACCGGATTCCACGAGCACCTCCAAGCAGCAAATTGAGCAAAGCGTCAGGCAAATTAGCGACAAATTCCCCCAACACTCCCATACAGGACTTGCCTAAAGAACTTGACGGAAGATCTTGTGTAACCGATCAAGGAAAAAAGTTTGAAATTCCTGTTTTAGAAAATAAAACTCAGCCGACTAAGGATTTTAATTTTTCACGAACTGCACGCCGATCTTGTCGCGATGAATGGTTTCATTCATTCCCTGGTTACATTATGATAGTCAGAAATTATGTTTTGTATTTTGATTGTATAAGTCATATCATTTGACAGGTAAAATGCTGATGCAAGGGGCTGAATTGACTTTTCTTGCCATAGGGTTCAAGAACTGGAAAAAGGCCGCAGACAAATTCATAGCACAAGAAAAGTGGACTCTATTGTCCGAACAATGTCCGTATGGGTATTTCCAACACAGTTAAAAATATGTATATAAAATGGTAAAAATTGTAGTTACCAACAGGCATTTTTTGTAAGTAGTACAATTTTAACTATTTTATATGTTCTTAACTGTGATTTAAAAGGTTGAAAATGTTTGCACCATAAACAAAATCCAGCACAAAAACTGGCCCTGGATTTATTCATCTTAAAGATGTAAACCAAGATGCTTTTCGTAGATGGAAATTTTACCCTGATGAAACTGTTTATAGCTGCATTATATAATAATAATAATAATAATAATAATAATAATAATAATAATAATAATAATAATAATAATAATAATTATTATTATTATTATTATTATTATTATTATTATTATTATTATTATTATTATTATTATTATTATTATTATTATTATCTAACCATGTTACATTACGAACATATATTCGTATTATCTTACCTATGTCACATTTCCGCGTCTATTTTGAAGACAGTAGTTCAAAACCAGCTTGCCCCCCGCAGCTGAAAATACTTCCGACGCCACTGTATACGTAGTCCGATACTCTGGTATTAGGTCTACGTATGAACTTGCTGTATAACAGGATAGGAGGTGTTGCGTTCAACGGTAGAGGGTTGTGCATAGGTATTCACGGTCGTGCAAAAGTGTAGATGTTGGTGTTTTAGTAAATTGATAGTGTTAATCTGTACGTGCCTGCGCAATGGTAGATTACCCTATCCACGAGCTGGTAGATATGTAGAGGCATTTATAGAGAGGCAAGGGGCAATATCCCAGAGGCGAGGCGTTTATATCGTGACGTCGCTCTCAAAGGAGAATAATTTTCTCTGTATTTTTTCCTCGCCTCCATATTCGCCTTCGAGAGACAAAATCTCATCAATTTCCCCTACGTAAAATCGGAGAAAGTCGCGCCATGTGGACAGTTGAATTTGAAGACTGGAAATGATCAGAGACCGTCCTGAGACTAGCAGCAGCCATGTGCAGGGCGTAGAAAACCACATCCTGCGTGGGAGTACGTACTTTTTATTTTAACCTAATGTCTCTCACAATTGTTAGAACATGTGCCCTTGAATATAAGACAGCAGATAAGATCACATCATGACAATGCACTTGCGCATTTTAACAGGAATATGCAGACCTACCTAAATGAAAGATTCCCAAATGTTTGATTTTGAGAGGGACCTGTGTTATGACTATCTTTTTTCACCTTACCTCACGCTCGTTGATTTCTTTTTTTCGGAGGTAAAAACGTTTTAGATGCAACACCAGCCAAGACAGTCGAATAACTTGTTGCTCGTGTTAATATAGCTGCTGCAGTCACCTCCGAAATTTCAGGTGTGTTTGACAGCACGAGAGAAAAATTTGCTCCACCGATGTCACCTTTGCAATGCTGTCAACGGTAGACAATAACAGATTGTGAACTGTTATTCTTCATGGCTCTCTCGTGTACACATACAGTAAAAACTCCTTATTCGCGCTTCCTTCATTCGCGTTTTCACTATTCGCGGATTAAAAAAATGCGACCCAATTCCTATATTCGCGGCTAAAGATTTCTTTATTCGCGGATTTAATCAGTACGTACATACATAAAAATAAAAAGGATTCCAATAGGTATCCAACCCAATATCCTTTGTAAACGCCGTCAAATGGACTAATAAAATGTAAAATAGACCTTATTACAACTTTGCCTAAAGTATGTTGTTAAATGATATCGCCGCTGTATTGGTTCGGACTTTGACATAAGTCGCCTTCGCCGTGATCGGTGTTTTTGAGAATGTAAACAAACAGAATGAAAGCAACCTTATTACTCAATGAATAAAGTATATTTTTAAATGCCGCCACATTATTAGACGTTCCGTCCTTTGGTAAGAGCCGCTTTGCGTGTTTTATTGTTTCGTCTTTCCATTCGTTACAAAAATTGTGATCGAGTAACACGTCTCTAACCGCTGTCTTCCTAATTTATACAGTAATGTCAACTTTAAAAAAATGAGAAACGAGTTTCGACACGAAAAAAATCGGTGTTACCGCTTAAAGCGAAAATAGAAATGCTTGATCGTTTACGCCTTGGAGAATCGTTTGCATCCATATCACGCTCATTCAATGTCAACAAATCAACTGTACGATCGATAAAAAAAAAATCCGAAGTTAAAATAAGGTCATCTGTAGCTTCAACTTCACTGTCAGCGAAAATTGTTCGTGATCCAGCAATAGAAAAAATAGAAGTGGCGTTGTCATTATGGATCGAAGACCGCAACCAAAAAAGGGTGCCCCTGAGTGGTCCGGGAGAAGGCAAAGCGTCTTTACGCTCATTTTAAAGAACCTGATGGTAGTTGTAGTGGTGAACGTACTGATGGAGGATTTCAAGCATCGGAAAGTTGGTTCAATAAATTTAAGGTGAGACAATCATTGCATAACATTAAAATCGTTGGAGAAGCTGCATCTGCAGCAGAACGATATCCAGAAGAATTTGCAAACTTAGTAGCTGATGCAGGATACAAACCTGAGCAAGTATTTAATGCAGACGAAACTGCACTGTTTTGGAAGAGAATGCCAAACAAAACATTCATTTTTAAAAGCGAAAAGTCTGCTCCTGGATTTAAGACAGCAAAGAATAGAGTTACACTGCTGCTATGTTCTAATGCATCTGGAGATTGTGTCATTAAACCACTGATGCTTTACAGGTCGTTAAATCCTCGGGCTTTAAAAAATCAAAACAAGGTCGACCTGCCAGTGTTTTGCCGTGCTAATAAGAAAGCGTGGGTTACAAGCGCTATTTTTTGCGACTGGTTCCGGAATTGTTTTGTTTCTGAAGTTGAAACTTATTTTTAAAAAAACAGAATTTAGACTTTAAAGCAGTTCTAGTTTTGGACAATGCGCCAGGTCATCCCCTCGAACTTGAAACTATGCATCCAAATATAAAAGTGACATTTTTACCTCCTAACACGACGGCTTTGCTTCAACCTATGGACCAAGGAATAATCCAGGCCTTTAAGCTCTATTACATTAGACGAACCTTCAAAATCGTATTGGATAATATGGAATGTAATCCTAATATGAATGTTATGGAATGCTGGAAGAAATTTGACATAGCAAAATGCATCGTAAACATAAAAGAATCATTGGAAGAACTGAAGCCACACACATTGAAGTCATGCTGGAAAAAACTGTGACCTGCTCTGACTGCGGAAAATGACGAAGAATGTGTGCGAATTCAAACTTTGACTGCAAACATAGCCGAATGGAATAGGACGAGATGGGTTCGAACAGATAGAATTAAGTGACATTGAGGAATTGCTTGAATCGCAAGATGAAGATTTGACTGAAACCGACTTGGAGGAAATGTCAAATTCACAGCCCATTGAAGAAGAGGCTTCAACAAGCACTGGAAACGCGACATTTAATTTGAAAAATCTTAGTGAAGTTTTAAGAATGGCAAATGAGCTTTGTGATTTCTTTATGAAAATTGATCCGTCTATGGAACAAAGTCTTATTTTTAAGAGGCAAATTGCTACTGCTACTGCTGAATATCAGTCTGAATTGAAGGAGCTTTTAAAAACTGCCAAGCAAGAAAAAATTACAAAATTCTTCAAACCATTGTCTAAGACTGAAGATAATAATTAATCAATATGGTCAAAAACTTCAATTACAGTAAATTGATTTTTTTTTATATATGTATTTGTTTTATTTATTTTGTCACCTAAGAACGTATCCCCTATAATCCCATATAAATCACCATTCCATATTCACGGTTTCTGTATTCGCGGCATATTTATGGAACATATACCCCGCGAATAAAGAGCTTTTACTGTACTTCATTGCAGAAATGCTGTACAAGGTACCTCTGAGTATTTCAGTCATCGTACTTTGTACGAAACAGAATAAATCGATAATTTGAAACTATTTCTTTGTATCATTTTGCAACACGCGCAACAGCTTGTGTTTCGTCGAGTTTCATTGCTTCTGTGCTCGGAATTATTATCTTCCGCGGAATTACGTATAGGAGGAAGAACTGTTTAATGTAGCTTACATTCGCCCATATTGTATTTACTTAGTTTATGGGAATGACTGTCGTCATGTGAAGATCCCTTGTACTCTCATTCATCATACATGATCTCTACCGCATGACAGTCTTATGCACAGTCGTTATAAACCTAATATGAATTAAAGTATTTTTTTTTTCATTTTCACACACACGTAGCTTGGAAATTAAGCCGTTCATTTGGTCGAGTGCTGACTGCCACAGCCAATTATTGGTGCTGATTGCCACGACTGGCGTTGATTGCTAATATCAAGGTGCTGATTGCCACGATGGCGTGCTGACTGTCACGAGCCTGAGAGAAAGTTGCTAGACGTAACATTACCGGTCGCCAAGAAGCATGAAAGAAATGTGATGAACCTTAGGATCGTGTTGTTCAGACCAACTCCTAACAAAGGAAACAGGTTTCTGTATGTACACTCATGTCCAAAATTATTGTCGCAAGACTATAAATATGTTGTTCTAATAATATAATTTGATAACGAATTCGCCCGGTATTTCTTATAATGTTAGTATGTGTATAATCAGCAAAGACAAGTATGTGGTAAATTTCATGTCAAAAGAGCAGTAAATAAGAACAATGAAAGGAAAATAAAATTTTCTTGTCCATTTAGTTACATTTTATTTTACTCATTATGCTTTTCGTATATATAATTCTTTTCCTATGAAATTTACCACAAATATACATTTCCTGATTATACACATAGTATCAGTATTAAAAGTACTCTGCAAAATCATTATCAAATTATATTCTTACAAGAAAACAATTATAGATATGCGACAATAATTTTGGACATGAGTGTACTTTCAGTTTTGTCAGGGAGCGGTGTGTACAAAATTGGTACAATTTATGTGTTCTCACTTGAACTCCCTATGTCAACATGAACTGTGTGCAGCTGCGCAAATTGTTTCGAGCAGCTCTTGAAAGTTCCATCAAAAAAGCACTGCTGACTGTCTCTCTTAAGGGAAGTTCAGGGGAAAGCACTCGCCTGCAGAGAAACTAAGCATGCCATTTGAAGCCCCTATTCATGCTGATTACGACAAACTAATAAAATTCCTGTACGATTGAGAATGGTTCGAGATATTCAACTTGGAAATTTTTATAAGAAAATGAGGATATGCGCACTTATACGCGTTAAGTACAACATAATTAGTAACGAATATTGACATACGAATTGAAAGCTATCGGAAGTAACAGAAAAAAAGTGTTTCGCAATAACTAACGGGTTTGTTAGATACAATTAGTCATTACATTGTTCACAATAATCATAGGTTAGAGATGAAAATTGATCACTGTTGTTCTTCTGTTTTATGAAGAAATGACGCAGGCAAAAGACTCCCTTGCACCATGAACATTTTATATGTGAAATTGCGTTGCATCCGTCAAGGGAACAGTTCGCAGAACCAAATTCGAGAAGTGATTCAAAAGTTATAGCCCTATAATTTGTTCGTAACCTGCCTTGTAGAACGCAAACTGAAACAATCCAATGTATCGCGGTGATCGTAAGTGATTCGTATTATTTGATTGTTTCATTATAACATTATAACATCCGGATTGGTACATTATAACATCCGGATGAAGAAGTTTCATACTATGTACAAATCTCCTGCCATAATATTTGATTGATCGGAATCAAAACACATCAAATGGTTGCACAAATTGTGTGCAATTCTTTGGTATCTTCTCAACCATTACATCTTTGCCATCCGTCATGCAACTTGTAATGGACAATTTGTCTGTGAATGGACTCCAGTGATCAAGCAATAGCAAGTTCAAACCATCAGGCTTCGCCATGGGAGAAAATACTTAACGCGTTGAAACGTGCATCCACTCATTTTCTCATATAAACTTCCAAGCTGAATATCTCGAACAATTCTCAACGTACAGGAGTTTTTATTACCTGTTGTAATCAGCATGAATTGGTCCTTCAAATGACATGCTTATTTGTCTGCAGGCGAGTGCTTTCTCCCGAGCTTCTCTTGTCAGCTGGATTCAAACCATCATATCTATTAAATAATACAATAAAATAATTAATATAAACAATGAAATGTGCAAATTGTACATATAAAAGAAAAGAGAATCCCTTTATAAACATCCAAGTGTATGTCGTTCCACTTAGTGAACAACTTTGTAACTTATAGGATGCCACATAGATTTGCTGTGATCATTACTAAATTTATCCCTAATTAATCCCTACTAAATTAATTACTAATCATAAATTTGGTATGAGGGATTAATTCCTCTCTTTCCAAATACAACTTCTCCCAGGCTCGTGGCAGTCAGCACGCCGTCATGGCATCAGCACCTTCATATTTGCAATCAGCGACAGTCGTGGCAATCAGCACCAATAATTGGCTGTGGCAGTCAGCACCCGTGGCAATCAGCACCTATCCGTTACCATTAGCCTAGAAGTTATAACTGTGATATGTTGAATTCGTTTCATTTAAATCCTTCTTCCGAGAGTTTATTCTGTACTGAGACAAAATAGATCAATCACACATGTGTATCTCTTTTTTTCTCGAATTCATAATGTTCTAATTTGAACACTGTATTATTATTTTTTATTGTTGAAAGCTTGTACTTGATTACTGTTCATTTTCCTCATTCGTTTGATAAAATACTCGCAGGAATACTCCAGTTTCTTTGGGAGTCACCTTTGCGCCGCCACTACACTACATCCGATTATACATTAATGGAACCTACGAATAAAAATACTAATGGACATTCCCTTTTATCTGATTTCGATCCGACATATTGTTCTCAAGTATGGCTGCTTTTGACGCGTGACAAATTAGACCAACCACCAACACTATAACAACTGGAATATGCCTCAGAATAATGGGCTATTTATGGGTTAATTAATTGGTCTAATCCCAATTCTTGGGCTCCTACTGTTTAGTGGAAAATCGGATACAAGATGGGCAAGTGTATCTTGACATCAAGCTTGAACCCTCCATGCAGTAACAATGCTCCGATCGAAAATATTCAAACGCCAAAATTATGGGCTAATTGGTGCTCTAATTCCGAGTTTGGGTCTGCTACCGTTTAGTACGAATTCTTCATCATATTGTGGGATTTGGCTTAACATCTAGCTATAAACCTAGTGCTATAATACTCCGACCAAATAATTAATATGTCTTAATTATCGGTTATTTGTGTGCTAATTAGTTGCTCTAATGGCGATTTTGGTTCTTCTATCGTTAGCAGGATATCTCATAGAAGATTGGAATTGATTTCTAGATGAAGTGGGATGATAATTTCAAAGTTGCAGTGAATAAACATCGATGTGTATTAACTAAAAATTGATTTATTTCCATTCTCCGCGAATGCAAATATATATCTCTACTAGTAAATACATGAATTCTCTTCTCACGTGTTTATGTTCATTATGTTGGGAAGTAAGTAGTGTATATATAGTGAAATATATTATTTTTTAAATATTTTTGTTTTGTTTAAAGGAAATGCCTCTTTGACGTTGCTGAGGGCCGCAGTGGCACAGCGGTAGAATGTTTACCTCTTGCGCGTGTGATCCCTGCTTCGATTCCAGATCGCGCCAAGTCGTCTTTGTGGTTGACAAACACAATGTGCTTGGGTTTTGTCGGGGTTCTCCCATTTCTTCCAACTTTTTTCATTCCACCGTTTCATATATACACTACCTACTTCCAAACATAATGAACATAAACACGTGAAAAGGGAATTCATGGATTTATTAGTAGAGATATATATTTACATTTAGGGAGAGTGCAAATAAATTAATTTTCAGTTAATAAACATCGATGTTTTCTCACTGCAACTTTGAAATTATCATCCCACCTTTTCTAAAAATCAATACCAATCTTGCATGAGATTTCTTGCTAACGATAGAAGAACAAAACTCGACATTAGAGCAACTAATTAGCACACAAATAATCCATAATTCCGATGTTAGAATTATTCTGATCGGAGTATTATAGCCCTAGATTTATAGCTAAAAGTTAAGCCAAAATGCACAATTTGATAAGGAATTCGTGATAAATGGTAGCAGCCCCAAACTCGGAATTAGAGCATCAATTATCCCATAAATAGCCCATATTTCTGGCGTTTGATTTTCATCGATTCGAGATTTCTAACCTTAAGGAGGGGGGGTTCTAGCTTGATGTCAAGCTAGACACGCCCATTTTGATTCCGATTTTTCGCTAAAAGGTAGGAGCCCAAAAATCAGGATTACAGCAACTAATTAGCCCACAAATAGCCCATAATTCTGGCGTTTAAATTTTTATAATCGGACCATTGTAACCAGGGGCGGACTGGCCCACCCTGCTACCCTGCAAATGCAGGGTGGGCCCCCAAACAGATGGACTCCCTCCACCAATTTTAAAAAGATGTGCTCAATTAAACCTACCAGCATCAAAAATATGGCAGGGTAACTTCCGCAAACTTGTGTTTTGCATAAAAACGACGTAAAGTTAAACTTTCATGAACAGACCTTATTCTTCTTCACGTTTATCGACTTGAAAAGCTTCCGTCTATGAGACAATCAGGCCCTAAAACATTGAACGTCAACCCGACCCGACCCTCTCGACCCGAGAAGGATTTAGCCGAAACGACGCATAAGAAAGTTGACCCGAGCCGACCCGTGGCTAGAGCAGACCTGTGACCCAAGGAGGTTCGACTCGAGCCCTGACCTGACCCGTTTGAGAGCACTAGCTGCCGGCACTGGGCTCAGTAAGCGTTGGTGTAACTTCTAAAAGTGCTGAACACTTATGCTGTTAGTCAAATCAGTGTGTATATCGTGTAAATGTTAACTTCCCTTTAGTTATTTAAAGTTAATTTAAAATAAAAGTGTAGTAAAATGTAAAAATTATGTGTGATGTGCAAAGTAGGTATTCATATGAAAAGAGAAGTTGGAGCCAGCCGAGGAATGGGCGGACTACACTAGACAATAGACGACATCTAATCTTTCTGCGACATGAAGATATGATATTATGACTTACTTATGTCAAGGAAAATCTTGCGTTTCGAAATCTATTGCAAATTTACCTCCAATCGCATTCTTTGTGTTGCATTGAGGCCACAAAGTTACAGCTTTTTCAAGTTTCCAACACTGACGCCATGTCTGTTGTCTCACCTGACACGCTTGGGGGGGGGGAGTTGTCTGCTAAGAGCGGGGCGTATTTTCTCGAGATTATACAGCAATATTTAGACGAGTTTGTGTATGTGGGTTACAACATTTTCTTCTCGCCAAAAAGACAGGTACAGAGAGAGATTGCGGCACATTCGCGAGCAGACTCCCGACTGAAGTAAGTGGTATTTTTTACGTATCAAGGGGGAGGGGAGTCCCAGATCAGCTATGACAAACTACGGATCTTCGTGAAGTATGGTGGTTGCAGGTTTGGTTCCATAAAAAAAAGAAGTTTCAGATATGTTATTTTACATGAAAAATTGCCTCAAAATTAATTAACGTTTCCCAAATGTCTATATCTCCTCTACTGCTTTTTTTTTTTTTTTTTTTTTTTAAATCTGATGGCATTTTCAGAAACACCAGTCTTTATTTTGGGATTTCCAGCAGACATGGCTAAAATCATGTCAAAATTAACTAGTTCATAATTTTAAAAAATCTGTTGTTCATTCTCCGCCGGCCCTGAATAGGCTACATGCCCTTATTCCATGGGTTCGAAGATGGACTTTTATATGTAATACACATGAAGAATGCCAAGTACATTTTTTAAATTTTTATACAGTGGGCCCTCATTTCGGTTTAGCAGGGTGGGCCCCATGGTTGCCAGTCCGCCCCTGATTGTAACCGTATGTTTTTTTTAAGCATAATAACAAGCAAACCTCGCCCATTTTGAATCCGATTTTCCGCTAAAAATTGGAATTAGAACAACTAATTAGCACATAACTCTGGCGTTTGAATTTTTTCGATCAGACCATTGTAACCGTAACCGTATGGGGAGTTTAAGGTTGATGTCAAGCCAGACTCGTCCATTTTGATTCCGATTTCCCGCTAAACGATACGGGCCGAAAATTTCGATTAGAACAACTAATTAGCCCATAAAGAGACCATAATTCTGGCGTTTGAATTTTTGCAATCAGACTATTGTAATCGTAACCGTAAGGGGGATTTTACCTCGATGTCAAGTTACACTCGCCAATTTTGATTACGATTTGCCGCTAAACATAAGGAGCCCAAAAATTGGGATTAGAGCAACTAAGTAGCCCATAAATAGCCCATAATTCTGGCGTTTGATTTTTTTCAATCGGACCATTGTAATCGTAACTGTATGGGGCATTCTATCTTGATGTCAAGTTGGACTCGCCAATTTTGATTCCGATTTCCCGCTAAACGTTAGTCGCTCAAAAATTGGGATTACAGCGACTAATTAGCCCATAATTCTGGCGTTTGAATGTTTCCGATCGGACTGTTGTAACCCTAATGGGGCGTTTACACTTAGTCGATTTGCGTTCGATTCAGTTGAATTGACGTCACTTTCAACTTAATCGACCGTGTAAACGGGACTTCAATTTAATCGCTTGTTGATCGAAGGCGACTAATCGACTGGCAACTGAATTGAAAGACGTTCTATTTTCTTCTGCTATAACACCGCAAATTGTACCAATTACTGCTTGCTTGGACATCTTTAAAATTGCCAGTCGATTTCGAATCGACCAGAGGAGAGCGAGTCGACAAGCAGCATTCAATTTCGGTTGAAACAATTGAACACATCCATCGATCTGATTCGGCCTAGTTGCTTCGATTTAGTCGCAAATGCAGCGAGTCGATTTAGCCGTGCGACTAAATCAACCAAGCGTAAACGCCCCATAACCGTACGGGGTTCTAGCTTGATATCAAGCTAGACTCGCCCATTTTGATTC
Organism: Thermobia domestica; assembly: GCF_964235325.1. Taxonomy (NCBI): domain Eukaryota; kingdom Metazoa; phylum Arthropoda; class Insecta; order Zygentoma; family Lepismatidae; genus Thermobia; species Thermobia domestica. The sequence goes on from NC_137468.1 coordinate 99,910,494, forward strand.
CGATTTCCCGCTAAACAGTAGGAGCCCAAAAATTGGGATTAGAGCAACTAATTAGCCCATAAATAGCCCATTATTCTGAGATGTGTTCTGGTCGTTTCAGTGTTGGTGGTTGGTCTAACTTGACACGCGTCTGTTTTTGCATTCCCCCCTCCCCCAAAAAAATGGATGTGCATAGATGCAAGGCATCTCTACACCCAAATTGGTCTACACTTTTCGTTTTAGCTCTGGGACAGAAATCACCTCCCGACGTTTAATACATTAATTAAGTTACACCATATAATCGCCCTCGTTAGTATCCCAGCACGGGCCTGATTGTGATCTGGGAGAGTTGCGAAGATCAAATGGAATGAGGTGAGGGGCCTTATTCTGTGTCAGCTTTGGAGCAAAGTTCGAAGCGTAATGGGGCGTTTACACTTGGTCGATTTAGTCGCACGGCTAAATCGACTCGCTGCATTTGCGACTAAATCGAAGCAACTAGACCGAATGAGATCGATGGATGTGTTCAATTGTTTCAACCGAAATTGAATGCTCCTTATCGACTCGCTCTCCTCTGGTCGATTTGAAATCGATTGGCAATTTTAAAGATGTCCAAGCAAAAAGTAATTGGTACAATTTGCGGTGTTATAGCAGAAGAAAATAGAATCGACCACAGAAAATAGAACGTCTTTCAATTCAGTTGCTAGTCGATTAGTCGCTTTCGATCAACAAGCGATTAAGTTGAAGTACTGTTTACACGGTCGATTAAGTTGAAAGTGACGTCAATTCAACTGAATCGAACGCAAATCGACTAAGTGTAAACGCCCCATAACGTAGTGCAGAAGTTGCAGAGTTCAATTACAATGCTTTGTTTATTGTCCAAACTAAAAGGCAGCTTTTGCGTTGTGTCCACGGAAACCGCCCGACCTGGGAGAAATACATAAAATTTCTTTTCTGAGAAGAGGAATGGATAGTGTATTGGCAGTAATCAATATCATATGTTTTGAACTTCTTGTTGGAGAGGAAATAAGTAGTTTCTAAATGATTTCTTCAATATTAACAAATATCTTAAGAAGGGAATGCTCAGAATTTCGTATACAATATGGAAGATATCAGCTGGTGAGGGGAATGGCTGGCCATAGTAAATGGCATAATATAAAACATATCAAAGCGGCTAAGGATGCTCAAAAGTCAATGGTGTTTAGTAAGCTTACTAGGCAAATGCGCATAATTATACAAGGTACGCACGTATTATAAGTTTGTAATTCGTTAGTCTTTGGTGACACCTGGAAATTATTATTTAGATCGACCTTGGTCAATTATTCCGAAGTTGGCCATCCACCGGATTTTCGACCAAAAGTTTTCTTTTTTTTTAATAGTTTTACAATTTCGTTAATTTCTCTTAGAATACCAACCAACATGTTCTAGGTGGCTACTAAAAGCACTAATGCTATCTGAGTTAGGGCAGAGGGTCCGAGCGGGAGCGAGGGAGTATGTCCGTAGGGACCAGACACGTTAGCGAAGGTGCGTAAACATATAAACGAGAATATCGCGAAACATTGTATATGGCGTAAAATTACTTGCGTGTTGAATTTTGTATCTTTACGTTACTAAAAACATTATAGGCAATATTGATATGTTTTTATTGTATATATTTGTGTCCCAAATTAACGTAACACATTACTAACGTAAATTTCGCAATTATGAAAATGAAATCTTTGAGTTTTACGTCCCATGGTTATGCCGGTTAGGCTAAAGGAGACGGTGATGATGAATAATGAATGAAATGGTGAAATGAAGAAAGTGGGAGGAAACGGGAGAGCCCCGAGGAAACCCACGCACACGATATTTGTCCACCACAAAGTTCACTTGGCGGGGGCTAGGATCGAACCTGGGACCCCAAGCATCAGAGGTGAACGCTCTACCACTGAGCCACCGCGGCCCCATTTCGCAATTATGTTTATCACTTAGCTCTCGGACATTTCTGTACTTGCGTCTCATGAGTTAGCACCTTGGCTTCAGATACTTGTTGTATAGTGTGGTTACTACTTGCCTTATGGGCAAATCCGTGTATAACAGGTTCGACTTTCGTTAATGTATTGGCTTAAGTTGCCCCTCCAGTTTCAAACCTACAAAATAACTACTTTAAACATTAAAAATTGATAGCTTAGGCCATGTTCGTTTTGGGTAGGTTTTTTAGTTAAGTTTAGTCCAGTTTGCAACATACAAAAAAATAAATGAACTTAAAACATTAAAAATTCCTTCATTTCACTTGGAAAGTTTCAAGAACTCAGGTCCGCTTTACAGTACACAGTATTGCTGAGCGAGCGATAGCGAGTGAAGGCGAGTTAGAAGCCCAGCAGGGTACGTCATTTTCTATCTTCATTACAACTGAATGGGGAGGGGAACTAGTGTTCTAGAACCCTGTCTTTTACTTATCTTCAGAACTTCGACTTATACAGTTGCGCTGCTTCTATTATAAAATCATGCATGAGGTGATGATATGTCTCTCTTTGAACAAATAATCCGTTAAGTAACCTTCAAAGTGTTCTGATTTCTTTCCCATTACAGGTATGCAATATCATATGTACCCCATCTAAAATCTCGTTATTTTTCTCATGTACTTCTCCACCAACTTCAGTGCATACAAATTCTACAGTAGGGGCTGCGGTGGCTCAGTTGAAAAGCATTCACCTCTGGGGCTTCGGGTCCCTGGTTCGATACCAGCTCGCGCCAAGTAAACTTTGTGGTAGACAAACACCGTGTGCGTGAGTTTCCTCGGGGCTCTCCCGTTTCCTCGCACTTTCTTTATTCCATCATTTCATCATCACCATCTATCTCATTTAGCCTAGGCGGCGTAACCTTAGGACGTAAAATTCAAAGATTTCATTGCATTTCATTTCAAATTCTACACTGGTTAACTCGACGATTCCTGAAACCTTCATCATTCAGACGGTCATACGATTTAAAACAGTCAGAGATTATTATTTTTCCCGGTAATATTCGATTTCTTATTATGTTTAGTAGCGTTTTTTGTCTCTTCTTGATATTGGCAATGCAAAGATCTTTCCTTCAGGACTACATTCTAGCCCTCTGTTTAATTTCCCCTTTCCAAATTTTGCCTCATCTGTTTCAACTACTTTACCAGGTCGTAAGTCTTTATGTTTAGGAGGTCGCAGTGGCTCAGTACTACATAGTCACTATTTACTAGATTCTTGTAAGCTTACACCATTATAATTTATATTATTGTTGGGAGTTTTCTCTTGTTTCTTTCGGCGAGTGCTCCGACGGTTCAGTGGTAGAGCGTTCACCTGTGGTGCATGGGGTCCCTGGTGAACTTTGTGGTGGACAAGCACCGTGTGCGTGGGTTTCCTCGGGATTCTCCCGTTTCCTGCCGCTTTCTTCCTTCCACCATTTTATTCATTTCTCATCATCGCCGTCTCCTTTAGCCTAGCCAGCATAATCATAGAATATAAAATTCAAAGATTTCATTTCTTTACGTTTATGTCAAATTTAGGCACACCACTCAAAGTAATTGTTGAAATAATAAGCTTTTCACTGATTTCCTCCTTATTACCTTCAAAAGATATGCATTTGGCAACTTGACAATATCCTACGTAGTGTAGATGATGTTTAAGAGGGCCACAAGAAGTAATTGTTGGAAAGTTATAATTCGTATAAATACGGTGTCCGAACATGTGCCATAATAACTAAAAAGAGAAAGAAAAAATTAAAAAAGAAAAAGAAACATGTGCTATGGCACCAAAACGCAAGAATGCAATCTAATAAAGTCAATGCAGGAGTGGAACCCGGTCGGTAGCGAGGGCGTGTCCCCTTAGGAAGCAAGTGCGTCAGCAAAGGTGGGCATGTACATAAATTAGGGTGCTAAAATTACTGCGTTACATTAGCTTAGCACATTAATTGCGATTACTTTACGGTTTGTACAATTCAGGACCTTGGAAGAGAAAAGGCGAATCCTGAAATCGGGCTGTTGGGAAATCAAGCTGAAAGTTTTGCAAGTACATTAAGATAGCATGAGCGAATGTTTGTTTATCTTGAAACTGTGAGAAAACTAAGGGCAAAACGCGGTGTCTGTGTGTTGTCCAAACCTGTCCGATGCGAGGAAAAAACAAAAGCAAAAAAAAAAAAAAAAAAAAAAGAAATAATAATAATAAAAGATAAATAAATAAATAAAATAAAATAAATCGATTTTTCGGGTTCGCCCTTTCTCCTCCAAGGTCCTGAATTCTAATACTGCCTCCAGGAAACTCATAAATGACTGATTCGTTTGTTGTAGAGAGCTTGAATAAATACTCTGATAATTTTCATGTGATCACTTTTATTTCACATTATCAATATATTTGAACATATAACTCTTTCTCCTTTTCTTTATTTTCAATGCCTTCCTACATTTGCCATTCTTTTTTTTCAGTTTCAATAATTAGTGCCGCTCCACAAATCATAATAACTACTCTTCTTGACCAACATACGTTCTTATAGAACTTAAAATCGAAATGTCACATCTGTCACATGCAGCTAACATCTTTGAATGCTGGGAATTAATTTCCTTATTATACCAGAATGTCTGACGTCAGCATCTCTCCACTCAAAATAGTACCAAGAACACGCAGCTTCTAGTACTTACCACATTACACTTCTTTTGTTAGCATGAATTTCATTTTAAAAAAAAATCAACACATCTTTTCATTCCTATAAATTTTACGTATTTTTCACATTTCTGGACCTACTGTTCAGCTCTTAACCCCTTTTTAATTCTGCGATTTGCAGAAATTTGTTCCTTATAATTGCGTCTTCCTTAGAAGATAATTGAATTTTACCCGTAAATTTTACAAAATGTAGTGTGCCTAAACTTGACCTGTACCGTTGTAGAAATTAAACATTTGTGGTCGCTACGTTGATCTCCATAGAAAAGAAAAGTAGTGGATACCAGCAAGTGTTTTTCTGGAATCGATTCAGTGTCTCAAGAAAGCATACATTGTATTAAAACTGGAAGTGTGTAATTTTACTAGTACTCTCAGTTTGAATATTAGTTACATGTAGAAAAAACTGTAAGAGATCGAGAAGAGTGTTTTTTATTATTTTTATTTCTTTATTTTTATTTTATTTTTTTATGTTTTTAAATTTTATATTATGTATTCAGCGCCCCAGAAGTAGGTTCCGTCTCCTTTTTTTTCAGTAACCCTCTTTTCAAACTGAAAGCGGTAGGAATCAACCATTTTAAGTTTCAACCTTTATCGCCATAGAACAAAAACTATAAAGATAGTGATCAGTGGATTTTTTTGTATCGATTCAGCGTCTTAAGAAAAGATTGAATTTTTCCTTGTATCTGTCTACCATGACTGAAAGCAGAGGCGTCATTTCAGAATTCGCTTGAGGGGAGCAAGAGCACCACCGATATAAGAATTTCGCGTTTTATACTAGTATATTAGTAGACAATCGATTAAAATATATATATTCCTTAAACTCTTGGGGGAGCAATTGCTCCCCTCTGCCCCCTCAAAATGACGCCCCTGACCAAAAGTGGTAGGAATTTAGACTATTTAATAGATTTCATCTCTCACTATCTCTTTGTTGCAATCGAAAGTTGAAGATTGGTTTCAATATTGATTTGGCATAGTTTGAAAGTCGACCATAGTTTCATGACTGTGAAACGAAACTCAAAAGTTAGTCGCAATTGGTATCAAGAATGACAAACATACGACACAAGCACTCACCACTTTGACACAAAACAAAGATCACGTCATATACATAGGCTACATGACTCGTAATAAATTCGTATTTTCTGTGTAATAAATATTTTCTGTGCGTATATTATTTCTCCTTTACCAATAATTTCTGTTTGCGGTGGTACTGAAGGCCTTCGTAAGGGCAAAAATACATTAGACGTTCTTAAACTAATTATAATTATACACACTTTTGAAACTCTAGAAATTTTGAAATAAGTTTAAGCAGTATGTTTGTTTTCTTGTATCTCCTGTTCTGTGCGGGAATAGTAAAGAGCACTGTATTGAAAACTTATAACTATTTAAAATTATATACAGTCACAACTCACATTAATCTTCCAAGTTAGGAACAGTGTACCCAATTCCGAAGATTAACCTGCTGCTTCTGGATGTATGGGAAATATCCTGTGTTGAGACTCACGTTGAATTTTGATTTGTTTAATTTTTATTTTATGTTTTTGGTAATTTTTCGTCTGATAGTTTTTTTTATTTATTTTTTTTTTTTAATGTAATTTCATTGTTTATTGGTGTCCCTCTATCCTGGTTTAATTTCAGTTCCGTAGTCTTGATTAAATTGATTCGTAATATAACTTAGTTTATGATGTGCTTAGTTTCTATTAAATGCTTAGAAAAATGTAATTTTAGTTCCTTATGTGTTCGTTAATTTTAATTTCAACAGTTCTTTTTGTCATACCAAGTTGACATTGGCAACTTACTTCATAAATGTCTGAATGGACATTTTGGTAACTTTAATCTAAAAAAGTAAAATAAGATAAAGAATAAAGTTAAAACATCCAAATAAAACTTACATTAAGGTGTATTAAATACAGACAGAAAATAAGAAGTTATTAACGTTAAACATAAAAAGAGCTGCAACTTAACATCTGTCGACCTTGTTAACTTGAGCAGTTTATTATTATTATTAAGTTACTTGCCATTAGTTTTAGGGAAAACTGCTACAGTAAATCATCTTTGTAGGCAGGGTTGGCAAAAACCATGGTTTTTATTTAAAAAACCAAAAAAACCGGTTTTTTTGGTTTAAACCAGGTTTTTTTGGTTTAAACCAGCTTTTTATGGTTTAAATAATTTGCTCTATGTATTTATATTACACATGGCCAGAAATAAGTTTATTTTGCCTTGGTCTTATTGTGCAACAACCGGGTTATGCTGGAAGGGTCACATAAACTTAAAGCGGAATCCAAACCGCTTCTCGGCTTACATCCGAGAGAAAATGCCCTCCATTTGAACTCGAAACCAGGACTAAGTGGCCACAAAAGCGATACGTCTGCCGACTCACTCACGAAGGACTCCTGATAAAAAATACGTTATACTGATCTTTACGTACTTGTTAATATAATTGTCAAGAGTCATTTCAGAAGGACAAAAACATAAAACAGTTGCACAATTGAAGCCATTATACAGAATTTCATATGGACAATTTCAAAATACTGCAGATTACAGAAGAACTAATTTAGTCCAAGTTAGTTCACTAAGATTTTTATTAGTCCAAGTTAAAGAAATACAACGACTTAACTTGCATATCAGTAAGAAAAGCGAATAAAGATACGAATTATTTGAGTCCACTTTGGCTCTGATCCATTTATACATAAATAGAAACCAAAGATACTTCTGATTTCAATAAATGCCTCGTGGGTTTTGTATGACCCTCCCCCTCCAAAAAAATACGGCATTTCGATGTATTTTATCAATAGTAAACAGTATTAAAACGAAACAATATTTAGAATTTTTCTTTGGTTGCAATTGCATATCAATAATAAACTATAAAAAATCACAAAAGAAACATTCATAAAATAAAATTATTAAAAAAAAAAAAAAAAAAAAAAAAAAAAAACAAGTTCCTTTTGAAGTATAATCTTTTTGAGTAATAAATGGGGAATTTAGTCCTGAATATAATACGAATAATATACGGGAGTGAAACGTGATAACCCACAAATGTGTGTTCATCAAGATTTTACGAACACTTACACTTTTACGAACATTTTTCTTTTTTTGGTTTAAACCAGTTGGTTTTTTTTAAAAAACCAGCTGGTTTAAACCAGCCCAACCCTGTTTGTAGGTGTATGAAGTTAATATTTGACTTCGTAATATTATAGTCTTCTCTTCTCAGAAGAGAAAACAAGCAAAACTGTGTTGGCTATAAATTCTGAACGATATAACCCACACAAAATTCCGTTGACTTTAGCGAGTAAATAGAACAACTACCACGATTTTTTTTAAAGATAATAGTAGAAGCAAAAAGTTTCGGGTCATGTAAAACGAATTAAAGAAGGGCTGTCAACTTCGCACTTATATATTAAAGAAAGTCGGCAGAACAATTCGCACTGATACGGATAGCATGAAAAAGAGCATAATTTACACCGCTTACCAAACATTGTTAGGGTCGTCAAATCTACGAGGCTTAGGTGGGCAGCTTATGTAATCAGAATGGAAGTAAGTAGGAACACTAAAAATCGTCTTGAAACCCAATCGAAAAAAAAAAGGACCATTAAGAAGAGCTATGTGCAGATGAGAAGACAATATTGAGATGGATCTCGCAGGAGTAGAAATATGAAGTACAAAGTGGATCCAGTTTTCTATAGACAGAAGTCAGTGGAGAGCTTTTGTAAATGTAGCATTGAACCTCTGGGTTTCATAGACCGTAGAGTTAGTAGATAATATTAGTGTACTACCTAAAATAACCGCTCTTTACACGGAAAGAATAGGTTTATAGAAAATAGTGAAAGATATATTTCAATCGAAATTAAATTATAAAAATCTAACTCGGCCGAAATACTAAGTACAAAAATTAACTTCAAATGGCGCAGCCGTTACTCTTTGGGAAATTTGTAAACTACATCTTACTCCTTAAGATTCTTATTTCAATCAAAGTAATAAGCAACAAAATTAAAAATAGCGTATAGTCTTTACCCTAAAATTACCTATAAGTAAGTCAAGCCAGCGATATGCGTACGTTCCGCTGTATATGTAATATTTACTGAATCTTATCTTGGAGCATAATTGTAGATATATAATTCATTTGTAAAGAACGCAAGCAAAGTGACAGCAATTTAGTATCATCCTTTATAAGTTACACATTTTAGAAAGCAACAAATCAAAATAACTAAAGCAGTAGTGTATCAGTATGTGAGTTTATTGCTTTGCTTCGATTTTATTAGCCTGCAGTTGTATAGGCTAGAATTGTATTAGTATAATGGTTTAGTACGTTAATCTCCTAAATTCAAAATATACCTATCATGCATTGTTTCCACCGACCTGGAAATCCTGGAAAACTCAGGGAATTTAAGTGCAGATTTTTATTTTTCAGACCTCATTTTTGTTTTTGCCTTACCTGGCTACTGGTAGGGGATATTTTATAAAATAAGTTAGTTTGTTTTGCAAAACTTTAAATGCATAGTGGATGAGGAAGCTCCTGGTGGAAAAAAAAAACAGTTGCTTTTGTTTGTTTGTTTGTTTGTTTTTACATTATTTATACGTAGAAATGTATGAATCGTGACCTGGAGAACCTGAAAAAGTCAGGGAATTTATGATCGCCAAATAAGTGGGAATCCTGTGATATTACCTATACACTTCTATAAATTTAGTTTATCAAAGTTTTAATTTGTCTCGTCAGAACATCAAGATCCGCGTCTTGCCCATGAATTAAATAATTAGTCGTAAATCTCAATTGAAATGGTTACTGACCCGGCATGTTTAACTGTATTTTACATATTAATATTGGAATCAAAGTAAGTATCTGTTACGAAAGGCACAATATTAAAATGAAGATATATCTATAAGGAGTTGCAGAAAGTTCTTGCCTCACCATAATAAAGATGAGCTAGAGATCTGCCATTTATTCAATGGTCGGTTCCTCTCTACATATTCTCTTCTGATTGCCTTATATTTCTAACATCTATGGATCAGTCCATTAATACAATCTGCATAGAAGTTTGTGAAGTTAAAGGAAAACTAGATTTCACGGCATTAATAATTTTATCTTCCGCCAAATGCTTGTCCCGGAAATGTTTGTTCGTATTTGGACGGAAAATATTCTATTGGCAATTTTTTTCTTTGTTGTTACAAAAGATTTACATTATACCTACCTATTAGTTTAGTAATTTTAGACGTAATTTCCTAACTTTCAGTAGTAGTTCGGTAACTTTCAGCAGTAGATCAGTAAATTTAGTGGCAGGTCTGTAACGTCTAGTAGTAGTTTTTGGTATTTTGAACAGTAGATTAGTAAACTTTAGTAGTAGTTGTAGTACTTTCAAATTAGGAGAGAAAACCCCGACAAATTCCTTCCCCAGGTTAGAGGTTGACGACAGGTAGGCAATCAGTTGTAAAAACAATTGCGAAATCAAATTTAGATCAAAAAAGAAGTGTGAGTTAGGAAAAGGCTAGGACATATCCCATACGGACAGGTCGCCTTAGGGGTCAAAGAAGCGAGTCCAAAACCAGCAAAAGATCAGAGTAGAAACGTCGAACGTTGGAACCTTGACAAGTAGGAGCTACGAGTTATTGGAGACACTGGCAAGAAGAAGAGTAAGCATATCATGCATCCAGGAGACTAAATGGAAGGGCTCAAGATAAAAGAAAATAAAAAATGGATACAAGCTTGTATACATAGGGAAGGAATGACGTTAGGGTTGTCTTAAATAAAAATATGAAGGAGAAATTGGTGGACGTGAAGAGAGTAAGCGAGAGAATTATTATTATTGTCAGGCTCGTGCTAGGAGGAGGAGAATCCTTGAATATAATCAGCGCCTGGCTCGCAAATTGTGTGTGATGAAGAGATAAAAAAAAAGATTTTTGGATGGAACTAAGCCCAAAAGTAGGTATACACCCCTACATTTACCTACTATAACATTCTAGTTTATGGGTTTATTTGCTTCGGCTCTTCCGAGCTTAAGGTATAAGTAAAAACACATTCAGAACAAATAATAAAGAAGCTAAGTTTACCTGATGAATAATAATAAGAAATGATATAAAATGCAATAAACTGATCAGTACGGTACTGTATACCTACTTTTGGGCCACCGTATATATAGTACTCTGCAGAATTGTTCATTACATAAGGAGCTGATCCTAGCGAGAATTCAAATGGGCATGTAGTACGATCAAGATCAGAATATGAAAGAATACATAGAGAATATGGATTGGAACACAAAAATAATGAAGATGAGAACATACTACAAGTGGCAGAAGCATACGATCTGGCTAACCTGAATACCTTCAACAAGAAGAAAGCCTTATTACATAAGAGTGGCACCACAAGGTCTCAGATCGACTTCGTTTTATGAAGGAGACGAAACTGCAAAGTAATACTAGATGAGAGTCTTAACAGAGCAACACCGCCTCGTAGTAGCCGATATCTTTATCAAAGAAAAAGTAGGAAGAAGACGAGAAAATGTTCCTGTTCGAACGAAGTGGTGGAAAGTAGATGGGACAGGTGCTGGAATGGATTGAAGAGAAATTAGCACATCCCAAGTACTGCAAATGAAGGAAGAAAGTTGTTCGTGGAAGAGGAACGGACCGAAGTATCAGTAAAACCCAGGGAAGCAACAAAAAAGGTTGTGGAAGAAACAAAAGGAAGAGGCCTCATTAATAAGGAAACATGGTGGTGTAATAAAGAAGTTCAAGCAGCTATGAAGGAGAAGAAGAAACGATACAAAGAATGGCAAATTTCTGTCAGTCAGCTAGAACTGATGGATTACAAGGAAACGAAAAAGAACGCCAAGAAGGCAGTTAGTATAGCAAAAGGCAAAGCTTATGATGATTTGTACAACCTGGGAACAAAAGGGAAAGGAAAGATGATACACAAGCTTTCGAAGGTAAGAGAGAGAGAGAGGCAAAATAAAGATTTTCGCGCTACATCAAGGACGAAAATAACGAAGTTCTGACAAGTATAGAAGAGGTGGAAGGAATATTTCTCAGAATGTGAAAACCTGTCCACGAATCAGCGACTGGTTCGGTCTGTGATCATGGTAGAGGTAGAAAATGCCATAAAAAGGTGGAAAGTGCTAAAGTTCCAGGACCGGATAATCTCTCTATCAAAGCATAGTAAACTTTAGGTAAAGAAGGAGTGCAGTAGTTTACTCGACTTTTTAATAAGATATTGGAAACAGGAAATATGCCCAAAAAATGGAGAACCAGGTTTTAAAAACAAAGATGTGCAAGAGTGTGGCGATTATACAGGAATAAAACTTATGATCCATGCAACAGTGATAGAAGCAAAATTGAGGAAAGAAACCGAAATAACAGAGAACCAATTAGATTTCTTGCCAGGGCGATCGATAACAGATGCAATATTTGCACTTAGGATGCTAATGGAAAAGTATAGAGAGTTGAGTTAAGTTGATTTTGAGTTTAACGTCCCTTTCAGCAGCGAGGCTATATGAGACGGAACCTACTGATTAACGTGGAATCCGAACCACATGAGCTCCCGCCGGGAATCAAACCCCCCTCCCCGGGTCTCCCACGCCAGAGGCACGTATGCTAACCGCCTAGTCGCGAAGGATCTCGAAAAGTATTGAGAATACCAGAACAAGCTTCTTATGGTTTTCATCGCCCTAGAGAAAGCGTATGATAGAATGCCACGGAATCTTATTTGGTGAGCACTGAAGAAGCGTAATCCGAACAGATACTTTGTATAATTCAAGATATGTATAATGGATATAGGACAGGAGTGAAGAGCGCGTGCGGAATAACAGAGGAATTCATAGTTCACCAGGAATCTAGTCTTAGCTCATACTTTTTTTTTTTTTTTTTTTTTTCAAATTGTGATGAACGAACTTACAAAGGATGTCGAAGAGTAAGTACCTTGAAATATGTTATTTTCAGATGAAATCGTGCTGGTTAGTGAGACCAGGTCAGCACGGCAAGAGAAATTAGATGCCTGGAGAAGAGCATTGGATAGCAGAGATTGGTTTAGAATTATTAAAATCAAGATAGAATATTTACATTTTCCTTTCAGGAAAAATGTAATCGAGAATACAAGAAGATTGGATGAAAAGGAGGTGGTAATGACGAGGAAATTCTAGTAGTTGGGATCAATACTACAGGAATAGGATATGTAAACAGGAGAATTAGCAGCTGTTGAACGAAATTAAGAGAAGCGGGAGGAGTATTATGTGATTATAGGCCTTAGAGGAGACTTTACAAAACAGTAGTGAAACCTGCCATATTATACGGAGCGGAATGTTGGACGATGAAAAAGAGAGAACAGAAGTTGCATCTTGCGGAGATGAAGGTCCTGCGGAGGATGTGTGGAATGACGCGGAAGGACAGAATTAAGAATGAAGTGATCCGGGCAACAGTAAAGGTGAGACCAGTAGTAGAAAAACTGCAAGGAAGCAGACTGAGATGGTTTGAGAATGTAAGAAGACCCCATTTAGAATACGTAGCTCACCAAGTGAATGCTATAGAATTGAATGAGAAACGAGCCCGAGGCCGGGCAAGGAAGAAGTGGGAAGCTTGTGTTAAGAACATTATAGTGCAGTGTGGTGTCACAGCGGATATGCCACATGATAGAAACAGGTGGAGGACAGCGATCAAAAAACCGATCCCAGCTAACTGGGGAAAAAGGCGTAGAAGAAGTAATCCGACGGAACCAGATTTAGTGAATGTAATTGGTGGGGCAAAGGTTCGTAGCCACACTGGCACACAAAAAGTGATGTTCCTGTTAATCGGAGTGTCAATGCATTGCCTGCATTTAGCAACATACCTTTATATAGTAAACTCGGTCGCCTTGCGTTGATAGGATCCTGTAACTTTTGCGGCCGGTTCCTGTGATTGTAGACCTATTTTGTAAGTAATCAGTGACGATCACACCGTTATGGCCTCAAATCACGAACAAAAGAGTAGCTTGCTGGATAAATACTGCACTTGATTCTTTTTACGAGTTGCGGGCAAGGTATGTTGCCATGTTTTACGATTTTTGTTTGTTTATTTTAGTTTTCTTTCAGGCTTAAATAGATAACCTATAATCATTAATCTGTTCACAAAGGCATCCTTGTTCTTATGGTCCAGTAGTATAGGTCTAAAATACTTTGTGCACATTACACACTTTGCTGTTTTTGAAAAGGTGTTAACAATCGAGAAACTTACGTTAGTTATATGCAGAATGTCATGTAATATGGTGTGAATGAACCCCCTAGTAATGTTCATCTTCAAATCTAAATTGCATGTCTTTCTTCAAGCACTAACTTCTCAACTCTCACCACCATGGTTGGGTCTATAGCAGTTGAGAGACTACCTTCTCATACGTCATTCTATAGGCTTGTGCCACCACATTTGAATTTTCTGAGGGGGCGCGGTGGCTCAGTGGTAGAGCGTTTACCTCTGGTGCTTGGGGTCCCGGGTTCGATTCCAGCCTCCGCCCAGTGAACTTTGTGGTGGACAAACGCCGTGCTCGTGGGTTTTCTCGGGGTTCTGCCGTTTCCTCCCACTTTTTTCATTCCACCATTTCACTCATCTCTCATCATCACCGTCTCCTTTAGCCTAACCGGCATAACCGTGGGACGTAAAACTTACAGATTTCATTTCATTTCATTTCAGCCTCCCGAAAACATGAAAAAATTAACACTAAAGGTCCATAGCTCCAATACTATGGGACCGGGGACCTACCGTAGTCGGGTCAAGACTTCACTTAGCAACTAATATGTGCCATATCCAAATATTTATGTTTCAGAATCCTGCGGTATTTCCACAACAATTTTTATGGTGGAAGTTTTGGCTACGGACATATAATTTGAAATACTCACGAACTACGTCAATAAAAATTGTTGCGGAAGTAAAGCAGGATTCTGAAACATGGATATTTGGATATGGCACATATTAGTTGCTAAGTGAAGTCGTGACCTGAATACAGTAGATTCCATATTTTTGAAACTATGGACCTTAAGTTCATTTTTTCATATTCTCGGCAGCCTATAATTCCGAAATGACGGATTTCTACACCCAGGTTAGTCTATACTTTTTGTCTTATCTTGGTGTCAGAAATCAAGATAAGGCAAACATTGTTGGTGTTGTTTTGAAACACTATACGTTGGTATCTCACTAATACGTGTGCTAATCTTTACAGATCCTGGTGAATTGGTGTTACAGTATAAAAAAAAAAAAAAAAAAAAAAAAAAAAAAAAAGCATGATGGACAAAATCGAGCTGTGATTAGGTTTCCACCATCTTCAAGGAAAATCGGCACAAACGATACAAGAAAAGATGGCATATATATATATATATATATATATATAGATAGATATATAGATATAGATATATATGAAAGGACTCGTATTTTCATAGATGGCCAGGAGTTATATTTGTTCATTTTCCCGTTAAAGATTTTTATTTCGTCCAAAAATGCTCTCAAACGAAAATATCCTTTCAATAATTTGCTTTTAATTTGTGTAACACTCCATACTAAAATGTGTTCTTGCTCGCGGACATTTATGTTTAGTTATAGTGCAATTGATACTGCTTGTCTCTTGTGACAGCTCGCTGCGCGCACGTGGTGCTCTATGTTGCGTTGCCAGCTTTTGCGTCGGGTATTGAAACTACACGAGTAGAACAAGTGAATTGTTTCTTGTTCTATATTAATATTTACTAAATGTAGAATGCTTATTTAAAAACGCACTTATGAGAGAGACAAACATTATTGTAAATAACATTGGCACAATATTAAAGTACGGTAAATCCAACTATTCCTCCCTCTCATTTTATTTCTATAGGAAGCTTTTACTTTCACTGCAGAAAACATAAATTTCCTTATAGCTGTAGCGAAATTGCCAACATCAATACTGAACCTTGTTTATAATTACTGAACTTATGTTTGTATATCACATAACACAAACGATACGTCTTCATTTTGAACTCGTGACACTTCTATTGCGATAACTTTGAAAGTTAATATATATAGTAGTAAAGAAGAAAAAGAAATGTACTTACGTTTATTGTGTGATTGGAGATACTCCCAGTGGAGAATCACTGTCACTTTCGGAGCTGGAATTAACAGAGATTATCACTTCCTCCACATACTGTTCAAGAATTCCCTCTTTAGCCCATTGCTCGTCTAGGAGCTTCTTCGAATGTTGAACATCAGCTCAGTAAGTCTTTCCACTTCTGCCACTGTATTTTTTTTTTTTTTTTTTTTTTTAATTTTACCTCGCGACGTATCTTTTTACTTGCGCCCAAATATTTTCTATAGGGTTGAAGTGGGCGTGGTAGTGGGGAAGTCTTATGACCTGGTGACCCTTTCCCTTGCTAATTCGTCGATTCTGTACAAAGGGAGTTTTGGCTTGTAGAAAGTCACCAGTTCTAGAAGCTCTGCGTTCTTCATGTCAGGCTCTTAACTACACACTAGTATTGCGCTTTAACCAGTCCAAGACCTCAGACTTCCGCGGCTGAGTTGTTGGAAGCTTGTCGAGTATAACGGAATGATATGGGGCATTGTCCATAACAATGATGGATTTAGAGGATATGTTTTCCAAAGGAGATTCTTGGAACCACTTCGTAAATGTATCGGAGTTCATTTCCTCGTGATAATCACAGTTCTTTTAGATCTGAAAATGAGGAGGCAGTTTGGAACAAAACCACGAGATGTGTCAGCATGAAGAATAATTATTCTTCCCCTATTGGCGCGTTCATTGTACTATGCGCAGTATGATCGGTCCCCATGTCTCATCTAACCAAACCACATTATTATAATCACATTTCTTCATAGCTCTGAGGTACCGACAACGCCAAGCCACGATGTCACTTCTTTTCATGAGCACTGTGCGTTTGGAGAATTTGTTAAATTCGAACTCCAGGTCTATGAGACAGCTTCTAAGCGAGAACTTACTTCCGTGGAACAAGCTCGCTTCTTTAAGGCTGGCTTGGAGTTTGCTTAATGTAGGGTGCTCCTTGCGCATATAATACGCGTAAATGTGGCGACGAAGGGCATCCCGCTGGAATGAATAGAGATTTGTGACCTTTTCATAGCAGCAATGTTTTCATGGAGTTTTAAGCAATACCTGCGATGGTCTAGGCACGTTCTATCCTTGTTCTTCCTTCTCAAGTTCCTCCTCTTTTTCTTAGTTTTTCTAGTTTTTCTTTCCCAATTCGCGCCAGTTTTTCTGCTAATTTTAAGGGCAGCCGCTGTCCTTTCTGTAACTCGATTTACATCGATAAGAGGACCACCATTTTCTCTTTCCCACTCAAAGTATTCGCGTAGTGAACATACCATCTCGCGAGCTTGGCCTCGTAAAGCAACACCCTGTCCAGTTTTTGAATATTTCTTTACAGGCAAGTGAACTCTTCGACGAACAGGGTTTGCACTTTCTGTCGCTTCATCCATTTCAGAGGACACACATAAAAAAAAAAAAAAAAAAAAAAAAAAAAAGAGAGAGAGAGAGAATCAGAAATACATAATGCACTAGACACTAAAGTACCGTATACACAAAACACGAAATTATTCACTGCAAGTAAATCTCAGTTTTATAAAATTAAATGACACAAAAGACAACTAAAAAGAATGCTCTCAATAACCAGCAGGTCCACTACTCAAGTTGACATTCGACTAAAACAATGTGCATTTGTTTGTATTCAAACTGGCAACGTGAGGAGAGGGTGGAATGTTTACCACTGCAGAGTGAGAGAAATGAATCACTTTAATCGGCTGAACGTGCTATTGCCATAGAAACAGACCTTCTTGTCTGATTGTTATGACCACATGCAGGAAGGAAAAGGCAGAGGAAAGCAACTGTCACAAGGGACAAGTCGTATCAATTGAATTATAGGTGTTTTTTAATTTGATGTATTTCGTTTGATTCCATTACTTGCACTTCGTAACATAATTCATATACATTTAGAAAGTATAACTCTGATTTATTATTTCAGAAACTGGGAGTGCGGATCCAGAGAAAACTCCACGACTAGCTCAAATAGTTGATCAAGCCAAGAGGGCAAACATGCCGATAGCGTCAATACAAAATGTATTAAAGAGTGCCCAGGTAAACCTAAGAGGGTAAAATCAATTACTCTGGTTAAGTATATTGATAATGGAAGTTTCTAGATAAGAGTTCACGAAAAATTTAAGTTACTGGATGAATTTCTTCATAAGAAATTATTTATACCCTTGTGGATTTTAATTAGAAATTATGTCATATTGTAGGATTATTAGAAAAAATATTTCTTTATAAAAAAAGTACAAAATCAACTAAGAGCTCTTGAGAAAATCGTCGCAAAAACTCTCCTCCAAGGTAAATGAACCCTTGTTACTTTTTCATGCTAATGATTTATGTTGTATTGTAGGATTGTTAGCGAAGTAGTGAAATATTTATGAAAGAACAAAGTGAAGTGAACAGTTTTTGAGAAAATGGTCAAAAAGAATTAATTAATTAAATAAATAAACAACTCCCCCAAGAGTACATTTTTTAGGCAAAATGACTTAGCTGTATTGCAGAATTTTTAATGAAATATTTATTTATGAAATTGGTGTGATTGGTATTTGAGAAAATCGTTCGAAAAAAAGCTCACTCCAAGAATAAACTTACCTCTTATAGACCTTTTCATGGTTAACGAATTACCCCATGTTATAGTTTTTAATGAAACGAATAAAATTCCCGAGTTGTTTCTTAGAAGTTTGTGTGAAAAGAACCCACTCTTCTTTCATGTTATGTCATCACTCGAAAGAAAACCATACCTTGTAAATTTTTAAATGAAAAATAACTTATTCAGTATTATAAATTTGTTAATGGAACACATAGTTATAAAATGGGAACTAAATTACCGAGTTGTTTTTGGCAAAATCGTCGGAACATTAACTTTTTTTTTTAATGAGAAACTGCTTATGTTGTATTATAAAGTTGCCAATGAAATATTGATATATGAAAAATAAGCAAAATCATTAGATTCATTATCGAGAAAATCTCATTTTTTGTATTTGCGCCCTTCAGTAAATAACTTACTTTTCGGAGTAGGAAGAAAATTCGAAAGAAATACCCTGGAGAATCGTATAAAAATCTTAAGTTTAAAACTTGATCTACAGTATTGCCTCTACGCGAGTGTACATAAAATCTGAATAAACGGATGGACGAACAGAAATCACTTTTCCGGTTTATAGGGTCCATGAAACATATATGTTTAAATCTCGAATTCGATATTTTTCACGATCGCCATATTGTCTTCTTTCATGTTATGTCATCACTCGAAAGAAAATTATTTGACCTTTGGCTTGTCTCAGGTCAGTCTTAAATGTCAAAGCAAACAGCTGTGTATATATATATATGCTACACACACTGCCCTTTTCTCCAGCTTCAGATGGGCTATACACCTCAGATCTGATTCGAAGTAGACATCTGCAATAGATTAATTTAACAATTTCGTTCAAAATGTCGCTTTCTTGTCCACCTGGTTGCAGTCCCTAGCGTTTGAAGGCATTTCATTAACATCGTGATCTGTATTTTCCATACAATCTGTTTTCTCCTCGCTTGAACTCAATCAAACAATAGGAACCATCAGAGTATATTAACAAATGTAACTCATATAATAGAATGCACCTCCACATCCTTAGTCATCAACGCGCCTTTGGGAAAATCGAGAGGCGTGACACGTAGTAAAGGCTTTATTTAAAACCAAAGCCTGCTAAAACGTTTATTTAAGGCAAATAACTCAAGAGTAGGGCGTTACCACAGCCACCGTGATACCACTATAATCACAAGTAAATTCCCCTTTCGCAAATGACAACAGAGATTAGCTTAATAGGACATATCATGAACAAAGATTCAGCACCTTAGAATTGAAAGCTCAATGATAGCTTTAGTGTAATGTACTGTGCTTCAAATCATTTAATTTATATATTAATTAACTTTCTGCAGTATAGGTGAACAGTAAAGATATCGTATGCTGGAATACGTAAGCTTTGGTTCGGCAAAACAAGAAGATAGTTGGAGAACCTGGGCTTCACGTAAAACACCATTGGAAATATATTTAAGCTATCCATCCAAATAACTACCAATATAGCCTTTTCCGTCAAAATTACTGATTACACTAATGAGTCTACAATATTCAAAACAAGTCTTATATTTAAAATTGAAACATCAAGTTTTACAATATTATCAACGTGTGTCTTCTTTTTGAACACATACTAATCTAGATTCTTCTTCTTCTGTATTAATATAATTTCCGTGATAAAACATTAAATATTTCCACAAATATTTACAAAAGAAAGATCAAATCCATTCTTAATTTACACACACTTATTAGACTTCTTAATATAAATAACATTTGATCGCTAATTTTATAAATTTAAAATAAATAAATAAACAGAAACATCTGCCTGTCAACACGCACAGAGTACTCAGGGAGATGACTAGTTTTACTTTCAGTGCAGGCAATTACTTGTAACATTAAGAATTATAATGAAACATTAACCAATCAAAGGATGTAATAGAACATTGACAAATGGTCTGTTACAGTTTGACACCTGACTGAAATAAAAAAAAATAAAATTTTTATTTAATTTTTTTCTATGTTCGTATGGGCCGCCCTCGTATGACCTTTAAAGAGCACAATTTCTCATTTTTTTGTACGTTACATAGAGTCCAACATGCATGGTTTTCATCGGAGTAATAAAGTAGCTAACACACAACATAATAATCTAACGATAATACCGCTGTTCAAATAACAGAAAATTATTTACAGTAACTTTCAATAGCTTAACACTCACATCATCACCGTTTATCAAATCAAAAATTATTTACAAAAAATTAACATTAACATCAATTTTTACCAAGCAGATAATTATTTAAAACAGGTTCCTTCACGTGTTTAGTTTTCCACTTTTTGTCGTCTTCTTTTCCAACACGTTTTCGTGATCATTTTTTTTTCCTTCTTCCGGGTTTGATTGTGTATTTTTGTTCTTCAAACCAATTCTTTCCTTATTTGATTTCATGTTCTTTTTGTCATATCCTCGTCTCTTACTATTTTCATCAGTATTTTTCTTTTCGTTTTTTCAAATTCCGTCATCTTTATTTTGATTTTTTATCCATTTTTAACATATTGTTTTTTTCTTATAACTCCTTTTTAGCATTACTTTAGATTTCATTATAGTCACAATCCTCTTCGTCGTCAATATAGTTTTCCTTTTTATTCTTTTCCATGACATTAAAATTTCCACTGAAAAACTTCCTTTATCTTTAACCTTTAAGTTTTCGTTGAATTTCTTCTTTTTCTTTACCTTCGCATCCAGAAACGTATTCTGTCCTTCCATTTCTTTAAGATTTCACATGACTCGACTATACTGGATTCATTCTCTTGCAGGTCTTTACTCTTTTTCTCTTTATCTAAATTCTGATATACCACCTCTTTGCACATATTATTCACTGATTCTTCGGGTACAACTTTCTCGTTAAATTCAACTACTGTGAATAAAGCTTCCTCATCGTGCACCCCTTTTTAGATAAATTGACGTCAGGGTTTCCTTCAGGTCCATCATGTCTTCAGGGATGGATTAAGGTTTCTGGCGCCCCTAGGCACTCTGATACAAGATGCCCCCTCCCCAACCTACACCTACGCACTTCTCATAAAACACCAGCACAACTCATGTTTAAAATATATATATACCAGTATGCAAAAACTCCGTTCATCACATTACATAAAACAAACATTTATGAAGCTTTGAATCTTACAATGGTTATAGGCTATATCTTTACATGTCATAATTTGGACGGTAACACTATCTTTTTATCTTTAAATATCAAGAGTTACTGGAAATAGTACTATGTTTGTTACAGAGTAAAACACTTCTTCCTGGCTTTAGCGTCTGCAAATAAACTGACAACTGGTTCAAAATCCATTTTTATTAAGTTCGCTTTCAATACACATTTTACTAAGAGCTGAAAGTTTTCTTTTTGTGCATTCTGGACAGTAAATGATTCTTAACGCGTTTTAACACAGAAAACGATCTTTCGCCTGAACAGCTGGAAGTTGTAGCAGATACAAACATTCGTAGGCAAATATCTACATTGGGAAAGATGGTTTCGTGTTTCTTTGTCCGAATGTGCTTCAACATTTCAGATGTAGATATGGCTACACCACACGCTTTGAAGTGAGCTTTGAAAGGCAGAAGCGGAGTTTAGGGATGGCCAATGGGGCAACCGCCCTAGGCCCCGTGCTTCTGAGCATGTTTAGAAGTAGCTTGTAAGCGCTCGGCGAGTTTTACCGGTACTCTGGCCCCGCGGGGTCATTATTGGCACTAGGCTCCATAAATACATTCATCAAAAAACTGAACTGTTATTTAAGTCATCGTTGTAATGGAGAACCAATGCATTCGCATTTGCTCGGATGGTTTCACAGCCCATACTACGCAGTTTTGAGAGGAAATTAAATTTTTTATTTGTCATGTTGTATGCCATTTTTCTTCTGGACAATTCAGAGATGAGGGAATTCATATTTGGGTTAAATGTCTCCAAATGAAATCGTTCTCTTCCTGTAAACACGTTGTTTTCTCTGTTTTGTTTCATCGGGAGCAGTGTACCAACTTTTCTTCCGTTCCTTGTCATGCAGTTATTCCTAACATCCACTTATGTTCTTTGCTTCCTCTTCGTATGCATCAAACTACGTACGAACAATTTGCAAATATCCTTCCAATCCTGCAATTACTTCTGTTGCTGCACTCACATCAATATCTGGTGCTTGTAGTTTTGTATTGGCTGCATCGAATCGCTCCATGATCTTTGCTCAAATAGTACACATTAATGCAGACTCTAACTGTTGTAGTTTTCGCCAGCAATCATCAGCGTCACTACGAGTTTGTGGTTTTTCATTGTTGTTACTTGCAATTTCGTTTGTAACTTTTTTCCTGTGAGTCCAAACTGTCGTTTCTTTTACCGGCTGTCTCAGTCGAACTTTCGGGATTTTTCACAGTCATTGGAGTTACTGCAGGACTGCAGGCATTAACCTGATTTGTGCCACTGTCATTGATGTTCACGTTGGATTCTTGCTGGATACCATCCGCAACTATGGCCGTGTCCAAAAGCGCATAGTGCACACTTGGAGGATGCACACTCGAAGTCTACAAATGGAGTGCATACTAAATAGTGTACACTTCGTCAAATTAGCTTTTGATCCACACTTGTTTACAGCGCCTCATCGTGGTGGAATGTTGAACATTGATAACAAAAGAAGTAAGAATCTCGAGTACTAGAAAAAAATTAACATGTTTTTTTTTTTAAAGATGAATGATTTTCTAGTTATATTAAATATAAATATATCGTACAGATTGACAATATGGGATAACCATAAAATGACTTAAGAGTTTCTTTCATGTATGCCAAGAGGTTCAGCTTTGCCGTATCTGCAAATATATATCAGCATAAAAACCACTAAACTATTGGCAATGTCCTATTTTATTAGGCATGCTTGCGAGAGGGAATATTTATTAATCCCCCGGAAGAAAAGTACCACTGGTGGTTAGGGCGCTGATGACACTGATGCAAAGTAGCCTTTATTGCAGGTGAAAGTAGGTAATTTGCAAGAGCGTTAGGACACCGAAGGTACCGAGGAGAGCGCTATTAACAATAATGTGGCTCATAACTACTTTCGGAGAGAGTTCATATTAGGTATAATTCCTTTATGTACGGTAGATACACAACAATGACACTATAATTGTCGTCGTTATACTCTATTGCTTCAGTTACAGGCATACTGATTAAACTATTTCTACCATATTGTGCTAATGTTGAAGTTCCTTATATGTTACCCTTTCTTTGTGAATATATAGATTTTACCCGTAAATCTTCAAAACAGTGCCTCAATATTCTTAATCTATACCAAAAGTTAACACTTATAAGGATGACAAGGAAAGAAGTGGTGGAGTTGAACAACATGAAGACCAAAATTTACAGGAAAAAGCTATTATGTCACTACGAAATACCAATTTATAAGGATCACGTGTACTCAAGGTGGATAACCCTAATTAAAATATGTTAAAAAATAAAAGATTACTATTTTATAAGCCCGCTTGAATGAGTTCTGTACATTGTATACACTTCAACATTTGCGTGCACTTCACTATGCTTTCGGCGTCCTATATCTTTCTTGAAATATACCCGCTGTGTCTCCTACATGCTTCCCACTACGAAAATGGTTACTCAGTAACGAAACAAATCGCCTCGTCCAAATATAATCCTAAAAAGCTACTATTAATCTAATAAGAATTTTATGAAAATTAAGAGACGGTTTTATGAAAAAATACAGTATGCAATGTAGTGGCTCTCATTGTTCAACTATACGGAAGGAATTATTTGTTCATAATCAATTCATAATGGGCACCGTAATGGGATTATATAAATTAAAAGGAAGGCAAGTCTTTACTTTGGCCATTTCATTTAATGAATCGTTCAATGAACCGATTCGTAACCAAGACTGAAAAGAACATCCCCTGCGAGCCTGTGACCTGCCTTCACTCGCTAACGCTCGCTCGGCAATAATATGTGTATTAAATATTAAACTTTGGTATAGAAAGGAACCTAGTTATTAACTTTATATATATATATATATATATATATATATATATATATATATATATATATATATATATATATATGAACTAAGAGGCAAGTTCTCAAAACCGGAACCAAAAGATTAAATCGGTGAATCGAAGAATCAAAAAAAAAAAAAAAAAAAAAAAAAGTAAAGACTTACCAAGAGGAATTTGTGAAATCTCTGATATATGTGGAGAAAGAATCTTTTTTATCTGTATTTCATTTTTTGGCAGCTGTCAAAAAAGCAAAATGTGTGGTAATTGGTATATTACAGTCTCTTAAGTGCAAGGAAATATGGTAGCTTTGAAAGGAATTTGTTTAGAATCAAAACTAGAAAATTAGGCCTATCTACCTACGAATTAATATTTGCAGCTGCAACTGTAGCTGTAGGTATAGATAAATGAATAAGCTAGGTATTCATTATTCTATGATAGAGTTTAACATTTTAATTCATACGCCATTAAAATTTGTCATTTACGTGCAAATAGCTCCATTACCGATAGTTATTTCAATTAAGCTACATAAACCATGTAATATTTAAACACAAATGAATTTATAGCATTATTAAAGAAACTATTTGGTTGCTTTCCCTATACTATTTTAAATTCCATTGCATATTCATAGAACACAACGTAAATACGTTTGTTATTTGCGTAACATTTTTATATTCCACTCGTAAAATCACTAATTTGTATATTTATCAAGTAAACTATTATTAGATCAGCCCACAAATATATTCACCTCAACAAAAATATTAAATATATGTCTTTTAAAATTTTATTAAGTCACTTTGACATTATTTTTGTTCCTACGACGAAGAACTCCCATCTTAAGTACGCAAGTGTGCTAACGTAGTGTACATCCTCGCACACTACGTACTATGCACTCGCAGACTTGTGAACTTGGACCTTTTGACGCACACTAGGTGACGTCAGTTCCGGAAATAAGCGTACTTCGAATGCACTTGTATCTTTTGGACACGGCCTATGTCATGTGCTGAAGTGTTTGTTGTCTTATCATTTTCCCTGCCACCAAAAAATGTTTCAAGTTTAGGAATTTTCTTTAGTTGCTCTATTTCGTTTTCCTCCTCCTCTCTGCTTAACTTGCGTTTCCTCCTTTTCTGCACCTGGTAATTTCTTTCTTAAACCACTCATACTGATTCAATTATCGACACGACGTGTGCCTAATAACAACGTAAACATAGAACTAGATAACACTGTGTCGTTCTTTGTTATGCGAATGTACTTGAAACAAACATTGCAGTACAGTGCTCCATCTACAATCCTTTAAAAAAATCCAAGTCGACAGCGCCCTCTGTTTAGTTTTTTAATCTGCTAGAGAACAAAAAGGAAGCGAATACGATGTGTGTACACAGGTGGGTGCTTCAGTAAATGAAATCGGTGTCTTATTGCCACCGAAACTGCACAGCGCTTTTAAAGTTAAAGTGCAAGTGCAACATTAGATTAGTACTTTATTCTAAAATTATAAAATAAGTCGATCAAGTGATTTTTGTAAACAAAAACCGATTTCTCGATAACATTTTTTTAAATATATTTTTTCTTGGGCGACCCTTCAGTGCTGGCACCCTAGGCACGTGCCTACGTTGCCTGTGCGTTAATCCGCCACTACATGTCTTGTTTCTCTTCTTTTAATTTTTTTAAAACTATAATTGCATGAATTGTATATTTATGTAACTGTAAACATGGATCTCATTACACAATTCAATTAGACAGTTCAAATTTTATGCACAGAAATCATTCAGAATCAAAATTAAAATATTACATGAAAATTTATTTGGCGTGCTTTCAAAAGTGTCTTTCTAGATATAAACAATCCTTTCCACTTGCAGGAGAAATGGAAGAAAATAAATAACAATTTCTGTACAACTCTTACGCGGTAAATTAAAGAGGTGCAAATGTACTAATTGGTGACAATTCAAAGTATAAAATAAAGAGTAGACGGAAGTGGAACATGTAACTAAATAGTTCGTTATAAAGGTGTCTGATAAAATATTCCTTAATTTTAAATGGTTATAAACCTTTGTTAACTGATTTTAATGAAGCTAAGGTATTACGCGTTGTTTTCCTTCACCACCGTTTAAGTTTCCAAAACCAAGTATAATCCAGGCTTTTCTTAAATGAACTGTATGATTACAAATGCCAAGTACTGTATGTTGTGGGGGAACATTATTGAGCACTTAGAGATCGTTGGCTTCAAGCTTTTTTTTTTCTTTCTTTCTTTCTTTTCTTTCTTCGATATCCAGTATACTTCCTCCTTCGCCTAACCCCAAAATGAAAGATTGCAGGAGTTCTAACTTTGACTTTGAGTTATAAGGATTTTAATATTCAAGTTACCCCGAAAAATGAGTATATACACTTAGGTACATGTTTTAGGAATTGACGATAATTTCTAATATACTCATAGTTCACAAATGGGTCTTTGGTATTGGAATCTGTGTGCCCCAAATAACATGAAACTGCACTTAGGTAAAAATAGCAAAATTTGCACATTCGCGGTTTTGGCATTAGACCGACGAATGTTCTGCGTACAAGCCATTCATGTTGACCACGTCTGCAGTCCATCTACAGGGGAGGCTATCATGTAACAGCTTGCAAACACCGCTTGTGAAATATGAGGTTGTACCATCCTGCTTGAACAAAAATCGTGTTCTCCTTTTGTACGCAGAAACTATTCGGCGCAAACCGCCTTGTAATATTTCCAGATTCTTTGCGAAAAGGAAGCCAATAACAGAGAACAACGTAATGACGCCCGTGAATGGTAGTTACGTTTGTGTACCCACGTGACCGTGATTATTCCGTTACAAAATATTGAACAGTTTCGGTCAGTCATAGCGCCATTTTGAAAATATCTTAAATTCCATCCTCCTGTCGTGATCGTCAGGCTGCAGTTGTTGGTCGTAATGTGGCTTCCATATTCTAAAAAAAGAGAGATCTTCCTTCAGAACGGTTCCAATCACATAACATGAAAACTACTTTCACAAAACCCTTGACACAATGATTTCTATTGACAGCTTATGAACGTCTTGAGGTTGGCCATCCTGATCTGCATCATTTGTCGTGCGCGTCGTTAGTAGCTTTCGGTGACAATTTTCTATTGTTTAAACGTCCAATTTAGCATGGACTTCTATCTTTACACACACACACACACACACATATCACAGATTCCCACAGCTTATACCGGGCACCTATCTTAGTTTTCTCTTCAATATTTCCTTAGGCGCCATATTTCACCTACAAAGAAGAAAAGAGTGTCAAACAGAACTTCAAGCGATTTGAATGTACATTGGCTCTATTTCATTGAAATACAGTAGAGCGTCGATTATCCGAACGTCGGTCAACCGAACGACCGCTTAACCGAACTGTGTACTCGCTGTAAAGGATTTTTTTAAACGTTAATTTTGTGTACTGTGTGTATTGTTCATGCAAAATGCGTATGTAATATGTGCATATTTTTGTTTAATAAACTGTACCACATACTATATATTCTTACTAAATTTGCCTTTGTACGTTACTTTGTAATACTTAAAGAGATGCCTGTTTTTATGAATAAATTTACTGTACAGTACTTCTTTTCGGCAAATAAACATGTACAGTTCGATTATCCGAACAAACCAGTTTTCCGAACACCCATGTCCCCCAATTACTTCGGATAATGGACGCTCTACTGTAGTTTAAAAATGATACAAATCTATACCCTTCAAAATTAAGGAACCAGATGTTATAAATTAGTATAGATATATGTAGTCTTAGATCTCTTTTTGTGGGTACAAAGTCCATACACAATTAATTATGGATTGGTATCCCTCAATTACCTATAATTTCATATAGGTTAATGAATATATTTCAATACAGTTTAAAACTTAGCCTAAAAACCGCGTATCAATATTAAGAAACACTTAGGGGACACAAAACCTTAGACAAAAATTTGCAAACAGTAATGCATCAAGTCACCGTGTCACAAAAGGAATTGAAGAACATTTACAGGTTGTCAAAGGCAGTTATTGTAAACCACAAGTTGAAAGAAATAAATTTGCATTTTAATCATATAGGATCAAAAACTCGTTTACTCAACTCAAACAAACGAAATCTTAATAACTTTGCGAATGCAATAATTGGAAGTTGCATGAGCAGATACTGAGGTGCGTACAAAACTTTTCAGCAATAAAATTTATTGTCTTAAAATTGTACAAGAGATTATTATTCTATTTATAATCAACGCCTTTAAATAAATGTTTGATTAAATTCAACGACTTTTAACAGTAAATTAACAATTAAAGACAATAATGGAAGGATGTCGTATTTCATATTTACAGCTTTCTGAAGGAAAAAAAAAAAACGTTAAATTTTCAAGAAACATAACATTCATGATTCTGCAACTTTTAGATAGCAAATTAGACAAGGTTTAGCATATCCCACAGCAAAGAAGTTCAGACCAATGGTAATAGGTGGTATGAGCTTTCATATAGTGCATGAAAAACAGTTTCTGTGAAGAAGCAGGGTAGACCCTTCGAATAAGTAATGAAAAGCAATAAAACTAGCAAATCGTTAATACAATAGAAATAGTTCCGCATCATCTGGTTAAAGCATTTTCTGTATTTAACTCAACTTTAGTTTCTACCTTTTTTTTTTCATTCCAAATCGTAGCTAAACCTAGTAGAAGACAACTGGATAACTTCTAAAAATACTACCTACGTTTTATGTTTGACACGCATTAGGCAAGGAAGTTCGTATGCATTAAACAGTTAAGTCCTTTTACTTACACTTTATCACATAGGAAGTGAAAATTACGAAGACTGAAATAGCAAAGGAAATATCTATAACTGAAGTTCCGTTTTGTCCTGAGTCACATTGTCTGCCAAAGTCATGTGATAAGTGTTGTCAGGTCGACACTTTTTAGTTTTCGTCTTATGCTTATACCCTTTAGGCTAAAGAAGATGGATGATAATTGAAAGTTAATGGTCGTGAAATTAAATTTTGTGTGCCCCCTCACTGGGAATCGAACCCGGGATCATATGCATCATAGGCATACGCGCTAGCCGCTAGACCATTGAAGAGGAAAGATTCATGGAAAAAAGCGAAAGAAATGCACGACTGGACCGAGATTCACACCCGAGTCTTCGGCGTACCATGCTGATGCGTTACCCTGTGAACAGATATACATTCCATCACTCTTGAGGTCGGAGTTCGGCCGCTTAAACCATATGGACTGTGCTACAATACATAAAGAGGTGAAAGGACACTTTATCATTGTGTCCGCAAACTGATTTCTTCCCCTCTCCCTCCGCTTCTGACCTACTCCGTTTCTCATATTTTTTTTTTCCTTTCTACTCTTTGTCAGTTTATTTTATTATTGTTATTTAAATAATTCCTCTTGAACGCTTTTCATTCTTCCTTACCTCCCATTATTTAAATTTGTTGTTATATTTTCATTGTTCGTTATTATTTCTTGTTAATTTCTGTATAAATTTATTTTTAAAATTTCTCTGTGTTGTACTGTTAATTATTCCTTCGTTCTTCTGTACTCTTACTGACCTATCCATTCCATTAGTTTTAGTCCTTCATCAATAAATTCTACCTACTTTCCAGTCTGGCGCCCATCTTGATATTTTGTAGCATTTCTTTGTTTTAAATTATCTTTTTCTGTTCTTTCCACAGCGCTTCTTTCTATGCGATAAAGCGTTTTAACGAAAGTACTTATAGTGAACATGCTATTACGGTTATTAGGTTTGTGAATGTTAATAAATAAAAAAAAATGTGTGTTTACTGAACAAAGGATAGTTGCTAAATAGAAAATTTACAGGTACCACTAATTCTTTCCATTCCTTTCCTCGTCATTATTCTGGGGATGGATGGTTAGTATAGCATTAATTATTCGTACTTTTTCAGTGTACTTATTTTACTTGTGTCTTCGGTTTTCTTCCTTCTAGAAGATAAATAGAATCATTTTAATCCTCAAAAATCGGAACTTCTATTATTACATTCGACGCAGTATTAGTTGTAAATATTTACATCATTATTGTGAGGGGGGAGAGCAGTAGTCTGCAATTGATTGACGGCATTATAGCGGTAACCATTTCGTCAAGACGAAGAGTTTATCGAAGGACTAGAGTACACTTAAAATTCAGCAGTAAATGACATCTCAGGATGGCAAAATTCTCATCATAATCATGGTATAATATTCCAACTATGATCATTCTTGGTTAGATTAGTCAATGAATTAATACCATCAGTTAAGTAAACTACTGTGAAATCAAGGATGAAATTGATTTACACTATAAATTCATGTTCGCAATGTTTTACATCAATCCTACGTTATTTAGAATTTCAGTGATCTTTCGACCTATCGCCTTCATCGGAACAATTAGAAAAGATGGATTAGGAACTTGAGAGGAAAATATAGTTTCCAACTTTCTTCAGAATTCTGTGATTAAAAATGACTTGCGTTTTATTAATACCATCTTGTTACTTTCCCTTTTATAAACGAAAATGCTGTAATTTTATTGTTTGTTAGTTGAAGCTGTTGATTATTGTGTTCCAGTCTAATTTTATTTCCTCTGGCTATATTTGGTTTTAATATAAAGATTCAGCAGTCCTCCTCTCAACTGCAGCGTAGATTTATGTAAGATGCGCGTGTGTCGTTTAGACTATGTGTTTGCTGAGATAAATGCTGTAGATAAATCTGAAATTGTACCTCCTTTCTCTTTTGAGTCTCTACTGTGTTCGTTAATTTTTTTTTCGATATTGTATTTTGTTATGTCAATCTAAGTGCTATTACATTCTCATATGGCACCCGTAGACTTCTGAATGTTTTCGTTTACAAAATAGTATTTATACCCTGTTAGATTTTTTAAAAATGTTAATCAGTCTTAAAAATGGGTTTCAAATTTACCTTTGAAAAGCTTCCTTTAACCTATGTGAAAACCGAACCACATGGAACCGAATCCACTTCTGTTTCAAATACTCGCTCTTAAATTCTGTACATTATGTGGATGTTTTAGTGGATATTGTATACCTCTGTTGATCATGAATATGCAAGTATGTTATGTATAATAACTGTTTGATTTTATTGTGTATTTACAGAGTGCGAAAGATAATGCTAAGCCCTATGTGCTAGAGATAAAAGGTCCCAGTGGATGCTTTATTCTTGTTGATGTTTTGACCGACAACATAGTAAAAACCAAAAATGAACTTCAAGCAATGTTAAAGAAATTAAGGTAATTATGTTATAAGGAGTGTATGCATTACTGTTAGAAATATGTTTTGTCATTAAGGGAGCACCCACGAAGGGTCCACCGGGTCCAGACTCACCTAAAAACTTTTTTAACTCAACGTACATTTGTACACTTTCTTAATAAAAGTATACTTGTCTAACAGGAAAATGATTGATGTAGCTGAACATTTGATTGTACACTTCATCTGTACTCATCTAATTCTATCATTGTTTAAAAAAATATATAAGGGAAGTATTTTACAGTTATTTATCAGGTACAGAATAATACCCGTTCAATACTACATGGATATAGTGACTTGTAGTATTGGACCCCTTCCAAAGCTTGGACTCTCCCCTAACAAAAAATTCTGGGTGCGTGCCTGCATGTGTGTCACCGTTAGATTGATTGAGGAGGAACTATGGGAACGTCAACAGCGTGGCCATTTATCCCCATTACGATGTGGCATCGTTAGAAAATGGCAAATAACAGTAGCTTTAATCTCCTACTGAAGAGTTTATTTTTTACATATACAGTTCATAAGTAAGTAAATAAATAAAAGCTCAATTATTGGTAACGAGCGATAACTTTTTAGTGCATAAAAATTCGATTTTGTGGAAAACTACACATTAGAATTTACCCTCAGTTATCTCATTTTGTCCCGCTTGATACGTCTTATTTGGACAATATTATAGGAAAATAAGTAACTTAATTAAGGAGTTAATCATGATCTTGGGCTATATCTCATTAACCATACAGTGTACTGTCGTGTTGCTAGACTCATAACAAAAACTTGATAAGGGTATACGGAGACTACTACTACTGCTACTACTACTACTACTACTACTACTACTACTACTACTAAAAAAAAAAACACGTTTGGTTATCAATAACGTACACTTGCAGATACAGAACTTTTATTATACACATTAGAAAAGTACAGTATTACATTACTTTTCAACAAATTTACCATTCAAATTGAGGCATTTGTCATAACATTTTATATGGTTTTAATTTTTTTTTAAGTACTGGGAATGAAGCCATCCGTTAACAGCAGTATGAAGCGCATTGTCATTGTGGAAGTGGTGCTACGCAAGCCACTGTTTCATGTGCCTAAGGAGAGAACAGAAATTTCAGATATCGTGAACCGACGGACTTCGCGGACAGTTTTGTCAGTTTCCTGCACAAGTTTATTATTGATAACAGATGGGCCTTCACTTCTTACCGCATCGTCGTGCACGTCAGTTCACCCATCTTTAAACATGCGATACCATTCACGTACAACACCTTCACTCATCACGTTTGCTCTGTAAACACCACACAGTTCGCGCACTCAGAAACCATATTTACGCACGCACTTCACATTTGGCGGACTTTTGTATGGGAGCGTTTATTTTTAATTGTTACAGCCGACGAGTGAACTGCAACACAATCTTCTCCGTCCACTGCTCACTGTCTACTGAACTACTGCATTCCCGGCCATTTCTTGTACGTGCGCAAACGGAGGTTTCTTTTCGAATTGCCCTCGTACTTCAGTATCAATTTTATCTTAATAAGTGGCAGAGTTACCGTACAGCATCAATTTGTAAATGTGAAAAAAAGGAAGAATTTACATTCACCCTATCATTTTGTTCAAAGGAGTCGCGGTGGCTCAGTGGTAGAGCGTCTCTGGTGCATGAGGTCCCTGTTTGGATTCCGGCTCGTGACAAGTGAACTTTGTGATGGACAAACACCATGTGTGGGTGTTTCCTCGGGGTTCTCCCGTTCCCTCCCACTTTCCCCATTCCACCATTTCATTCATATCTCATCATCACCATCTCCTTTAGCCTAGCCGGCATAATCGTGGGACGTAAAACTCAAAGATTTCATTTCATTTTGTTCAACTTAATGAGATTTATCTCTTATCGTCGGACTTTTTATTTGTTAAGATATAGTAATAATAATAATAATGTAGAATTTTTGGTTAATTCTTCTAAATTTGTCATTCCATTTTTAGTCACATCCTTAAAAAATATATATATTTTCTTTATTCCGTAGATGCTTATAATTATACCGTACTGTATAGGCTGATGAAGACTGCTCCTGCTAGAGTAATAGTCGAACTTCGTATTCCATAAAAGAGGTACTCGGGTATTTCAAACTAATGATAAAACCAACCTCTTAATTCTATTATTTGATTCAAACTCATTAAAATTTTAGTAAGAAGTTAAAGGAGAAATCGTAGAATTTTGTTGAAATCCCTTTTTGCCCGTCTTCTAATGTTGAAACTTATTTATCTGTTATCAAAAATTCAGATACAATTATGATACCACTTTGTATTGGAAACCGTTAAGAATTATTCTTAGGAAGGAAGTGGACCAGGCATGTATGTAAAGATACAATCCTAACATATGTCTGGTGGAACTGAGGAAAAAACTGTCAAGATGGTCGACAGCGGAAATTAAACACGTAATCTTGGTTGCGAGACAAGAACACCAGTCGTGTATCCAAACGATTATTGCGTTTGTTATGCCGAGTATGACTGTATAGTTAGTTTTTTCTAAATACGATGCGTGAAAATTACTTTTTTGTTAAATAAATTGTGATTATCACTCATTGGAAATTTTTACTTTAAAAATTCTCAAGTCTTTGATATGAGGAAAACTGGCGAAATCATAAATTAACAAGCTCGACATAAGTTTTAAATAGTATTTTGCAAATAGACTGATTTTAAAAGGAATATCGTAAGCTTTATGCATTTTCTACATTGTATTAGCGCACATTGCAAGCTGCAATTAATGATGTTATATCGGGAATTTGAACACGGATTGCCCAGTTGCCAATCATACCGTTACACGTTACCCCTATTCCATGCCAGACAATGATATTGTTTTTCTGTCACACTTATCTTTCCATGTGCTGTGCGAATAAAAACGAATTGCATCGTCGTATTTTTACCAGGTCTTACCGCTGAAACAAGACCCCAGATGTTAAAATTGATTTCGTCTTCTTTTCATCTCTAGCAAAACCTCTGAGGATGGGCGCAAGATTTAGAACACCTGATATACGTATATCCTTATTTTCCTCATGATAACGTACTTGAAAGTCTACTTATATATCGACGTTTTTTGGTGTCCAATACTATGTAAAAATAAGTTTTCAGAGAATAATTATTGTTTCGTTATAGGCTTTCTCACTTGAAACTTTAATAATGTAGTGGATTGACCTCTTAAGACACAAATACATTCCAAGGGGCAAAACAAAAAAATAAATTATTAGAAATGCGTTATGTTAAGTGTGTTAAATTTAAAGTAATTTTATGAATTACAATTCAAAATTAGTTATCTTTTCCATGTGCCGTGCGGTGCATCCAAAACACAACCGCGACTTAGATTAGCAGTGGACTAATTGTGGTTAAGAATATTTTTGTTTTTCAATAATAAACTATTCGTAATGTAACTGACAGTAAATGTATTTAAACACTGTGTCCCAGTGTAAAATTTAAATCTCTTGACTCGTTTATACATTTGATTTGAAATACAATGCGCGTAAATTGATTGATCATCTTTGAAACTAGGAGATCACATCGGATACTGCTTTGACTAAATATAGTCAAAAGAATTGGATACTATTTCCATAACATGTTATCTTCTTGTTCAGCTAGGCTGGTTTCTAGCTAGAAGCTAATCTCTAGGAGATTTGTGTCTTGGATGTTCTGACAGCCATGAGGAGAAAGGCACTTTCCAAATGCTTACAAACAGAGTTGAAAAAAATCACATTTTTTAAAATCACTTTTGTTGACTTTTTAAAATTTAAATCGATTTTGTTTTATGTAAATCACTTGTACGTGATATTTAAAAAGCAAAAAACTAAATGCAGTTTAACTTATATTCCTTTCTGAACTGGTAAACTACAAGGTTTTAGGTTTCTTTTATCATGTGATATCATAATAAAAACGCAATCGGGCATTTCCTGGTATTTGTGTTGTGTTTTTCCAAGTTGTTTCAAACACGTGGTAGTTACACAGTAGCAGTACGTTATTGTTCTCCATATAAGAGTAGGCAATCACAGTAATCCTCAGAATTCACTTTCCCAGCGTCAAAAGAAAGATAATGATGTTAATCATAATCCGTATTTCTTTTTAACCATCTTAATCAGTGAATAGCCAAAGTAAAGTATGTATGTGTAGAATATATTACCATTCTGCGAAATTATTGAGTGTAAACTTACATATCAGCATAAATTGTGTATGAATATAAATATTTAACAAAGTTATCTGCACCCAGTATGACAAAAATAATAAGGTAATATGTAAGATCATTTAGTAGTAAGGTGCTCATAATCAAAAATGGATTCTTATTTTCAAATGTATTTTTCATTTTTATTTCCCATTTATAGTAGTCGTTCTTAGGATGAGGAGAATAGGTTTATGTCTAATGTATGAAAGGTATATTTCAACCCTCTTTTCCACCCCTTTAGGATGAGTGTATGAATTGAAATCAAATGAATCGATTTGTGTCCCAGAGTGATCAGAAATACCACATTTTACTTCTGTTTTAACCAAAATAAATTTGATTTAAATCATAGATCTTTTTTTATAAAATAAATAAATAAATCAGTCGATTTAAATCTCTGATTTCAATCAATCAACCCTGCTTACAACGCATACAACGATTATATATTCTTTTGCGTTGTATTATCCCGCTTCGTAAATCAGTACAAATTGAGTATACATGATCAGTAAACCAATAATAATCAGGCATACCTTAACTTTGCCTAATTTTCGCAGAAGTTTTATTTATTTTTCTAATCGGATTACTTAACAGTACATCATCATGTTATGCCAACACCCTGGCCGCTCTGAAATACAACTTCTCATTAGATCAGTGCGTTCTGAGGACAATGGGAAGCTACTTGAAAGAAAGAAGATGCAAACTCCAGTCTAGGTAACCAATTTTAATAGGAGGGGAGCTGATGTACTGACTTTTCATCACCCCAAAGGCATGAGTGCTACAAGTTGGCTGGTAGGCCCTGACCCTCACGGGTTCTTGCGCCAGGAGTCTTTGTTTTCATCACCATGTTATCTATTCTTATATATTTATATCTTGAAGCAATCATATCATTAATATAATGATACCATTGAGATGTTTGAGAGGATGGCAAGCCATATCGCCTTGTAATCCACTGTCACCATCAGAAAACCCGCCATTACCATACTTTTTTGAGTTTCAAACATAGAAACCTAAACGACTGGACAGAATCCATTGATAGAGTGGATTATCAGGATTTATGAAATACGCGGACAGAATTCTCCCAATCTCACTGGTAATATCGACCCACAACGACGCTCACTATTACTGCTCAAAGGAGTCTGACGCCATTTCAAGGGTGATCGCTAACACCCGTATTACGAGTAGGGTAATGAAATACGCCCATTGCGCGATAGACCAGGCCTTTGGCGAGTAGAGCCTACCGACATATCCGATGTCTCTACTGGAGCGTTGAAACGAGCTTACATTCTTCTTTTGGTGTCAGGATGCATCCCTGCAGTTCAAGGTAATAACTCGCACGGTATGACGACAATCCGGAAGAGTCCAACCCATTTATAGGAGGGTTTAATCTCAACCCTGCCTACCCAGATTATAGTTGAAATACCACATGCACTACGGACCCAATGGCTTGTACAGGTCACCCATTCGGGAATGGGATGAACTCCTCCTCCCCTGGCAGGGTAAATATCCTTCCTCGACATGTTCCTTACTCTTAAAAAAGAACAAAGTATCACATAAGGAAGTTCTGAAGGGTCGCAGTGGCTCAGTGCTCGAGTCTCTGCTTCGATCCCAGCTCCCCCAAGTGGGTTTTGTGGTGCACAAACAACGTGTGCGTGGATTTTCTTGGGGTTCACACACTTTCATCATCATCATATCTCCCTTAGCCTCGTTGCTTAATCGTGGAACGTTAAACTGAAAGAAAAGAAGAGAAAAAGGAAGTACTTTCAAACCCACCTGTGAAATTTTCATTATAAAGGGCAGAAAGCCATAGATGATGGGAAAACTATATAGTGAAAGGGTGTGGTTGAAAAAGTTGATAATCCTCAATAACAAAATTTTTGGATAAAGTTTTTGAAGTTAATCGCGGTTTCTGATGACCTACTCGAGTTTCCCTTTTTAATCAATCTATTTGGTCTAGGAATTAATTCGTGCGGGTGGACAAGAGATGGCGCAACGAACGGAGCGTCCCACAGTTCCGTGTATCCACACATGTGTTGCAAACCCCTGTCATCGCGTATCGTTCGTAGTATAGGGCAGTGGATTAAAGCGTCAACAACACCAGTTTGTAGTTAAGTGAACATGGCGCAATTTGTGCCTGATAAAGTGTTTTTGCGGGGTGTCCTGCTGCATTACTTTAACATGCAGAAAAGTGCGACTGAAAGTCATCGTATTTTGGTGGAAGTGTATGGTGACCATGCTCTAGCTGAGCGAACGTGTCAGAAGTGGTTTGCACGGTTTAGAAGTGGTGATTTCGGCTTGGCAGACCAAGAGCGAGCTGGACAGCCAAAAAAAATTTCAAGACGAAGAATTGACAGCATTGCTCGAGCAGGATTCGTGTCAAACGCAGGAACAACTTGCAGCAGCATTAGGCGTTGATCAAACAACAGTCTCCAAACGCTTGAAAGCCATGGGAATGATTCAAAAGATGTCACATTGGGTTCCACATGAATTGAAAGACAGAGACGTTGAAAGACGAAAAACCATTTGCGAATTGCTGCTTCAACGACAGAGCAGAAAGGGGTTTCTGCATCGAATTATTACGGGTGATGAGAAGTGGATCCATTACGAGAACCCTAAACGAAAAAAGGCCTGGATGAAACCAGGTGAATCAGGTCCATCACAACCTAAACGAGATATTCACTGTGCAAAGGTTATGCTGTGCATATGGTGGGATATGAAAGGTGTGGTGTACTATGAGCTGCTGCAACCGGGTGAAACTATGAATGGAGAACGTTATCGACGACAATTAATGCGTTTGAAGCAAGCTCTGGCCAGAACACGACCAGAATGGGAGAACAGACATGATAAACTTATTGTTCAACATGATAACGCTCGCCCACATGTCGCAAAACCGGTCAAAACCTATTTAGAAAATGTCGGATGGGAAGTTTTACCCCACCCGCCGTATTCACCAGACGTTGCTCCTTCGGACTACTACTTGTTCGATTGCATGAACAACGATTTGATTGGACAGCGGTTTACTTCTTCAGAAGATATCGAAACATGGGTCTCTGACTGGATCGCTTCCAAGGATGAGGACTTCTTTCGCCACGGAATCCGTACATTGCCTGACAGATGGGCGAAAGTGGTGGCTAGCGATGGACAATATTTTTCTTAAGGTATTTATGTATTTTGTGTTTGTACTACAGCTTCAATGTGTGCGTACCAACCGCACGAATTAATTCCTAGACCAAATATATTCAAAAACTTTGTGTGCTTAATATTCGTGTCAATTTTTAAATTAATATTAGGAAAGTGCATCAGATACATTTAAAAAGTACAATGCGGATTATCAAGTTTTTCGACGGTGGTCTCTTTTGTCTTCGTCTTGCTTAAACTTTTAGTGTTTCTGATTGGGTACCTATGGCCTACCAGTTTATTAGTTCTTGTATTATTCCTTGATAGTGAATTCCGTTGCTTATTTGTTAACCATTTTTGTTATCCGAATATTGTGAAATGTGGATAAATTTAAATCTAATGTCAGAAGAAAATTATTTAGCTGTTGCTCCTGTCAAGAAATGGGAAATGATATCCGTGTGTTAAACTCCTTTACGTTGTTGCGTACTAGAGTTATCGCTGTTCAGGTGTGTTTTACGTGATGTCTGTTCATCACATCAGGTCTCTTTGTTCTTATTTCTGGCCTTCTGGACGGAATTTGCTACTTTCTAATTCAAATATTTCCCCAAATTTTGAATCAACACTAAACTTCACCGAGGATATAACCTAGATTACACACACCGAAGGCATGCTCATGAACCGTTTGGCTTCACGGTAGCACTACGTCCAAGAGCAAGAACCTTTAAATGAAAGCTACAATTAACTTGTAGACTGAAGGTATAACATATTCAAAAATTGAGTATGGAAGTGAGAATAAAAGCCCTGGGTCAATCCAAATGAAATCGACTAATTTCCAAGTCAAAGGTTGCTGACAAAATTTATTTATTTTTGAATTTTTTTACCTAAGATTGTACCACATTTAGGGAGTTGAAAACGGGTATTCATTTATTTTTTAGCCGCGCAGGTTTGTTTGTGGCGGCCATTTTGTACAGACGCCTGAGCGTATTTTACACTTTTCAGAGGATTCCATTAAACACTGTAACTTTTTAGGTTTTAAACATAATGAGTTCAAACCAAAACCATATGAAAGATAATGGAATGGACAACATTCTGTGTTCTATGCACATTTAGACGTACTTTAGAACGTCGAGAAAAGAAGCTCTGAACATTGAGGTTGGAAACCTTGAAATGGCCATTTTAGAATGTACATTTTGAAACGAAATAAATAAGACTCACCTTCAATTCTTTGTTTACATGGAGACTAGATAGTAAACAGCGTCCCAAACAAGTTTCAGATCTAAGAACCTTATACTTGATTTTTTGGAAATTTTTAAACTTTGCGAATTTTCAAAAATCGTGTATTTTCACCATCAAATATCTCAGGGAGGACAGAAGTAGAAAATACCAAATTTGCACAAAATAGACGATAGTTGTGCAGTAACAATTGAGTAAAATTGCATCACTGAGACGTGAATAGTTTCTGAGTTATAAGTTGTTGCAGTGATGTGAAATTTACAATTTTAAAACCTGAACAGATGTGCAGATGTGTTGTTATAGTATCTCAGACATACAATTTATTTATGTTTCATCAGAAGAAATGCAGTCAAACAGCAAGAAATTCAAGATTTGCTACTTGTATTTAAAAAAAAAAAAAAAAAAAAAAAAAAAAAAAACTAGATCATATCATAGATTTGTACTCCTGACGAAAACACAAATCAGATATTATGAATACTCATAATCAGATGAATTTACTGATTGCAGTACTTCAGTACTTCCAGAACATAGCATGTTGTCATTTGCACCTAATGATACCGTAGCTTGTATTTAGGACAGAAATGGTGAATTAAGGAATTGAAGACATCAGTCAGGAAAATAACGATCTGTTTGATCACTTTTTCCATCCCCATGGCCCAAGAACCTCTTTTAAACTTTGTACGAATGACAAAGTGTGGGTGCCAATCACTAAGGTTTTCCGGAAACTCACACCCACAGAGTCCACTACTCCTACAGGTCGTACTTTCAATATCAGTGCCAAACTCCGTACACAAATTAGTCAACGATTTACCTCACTGGTGTCTTAACAGCAGCGCTACAGGCAGAAAAAAAATAACGACGACTTTCGTTTTTTGTACAAAATATGATTCATAAATTATGCACACTTTACCCATTTGACTTTTGCTACAAAGTTTATATTCACTCTAATGGCGCTTCATGATATTAAGTCCCAGTGAAGAAAACCCTTATAACTCAGAAACGCTCGAGTCTCAGTAATGTTACCCACTTGTTACTGCACAACTGTCGTCTATTTTGTGCAAATTTGGGATTTTTCACGTCTGTCCTTCCTGAGATATTTGATGATGAAAATACACGATTTTCGAAAATTCGCAGTGTTTAAAAATTTCCAAAAAATCAAGTATATAGTTCTCAGATCTGAAACTTGTTTGGGACGTTGTCTATTATCTAGTCTCTATGTAGACAAAGAATTGAAGGTGAGTCTCATTTATTTCGTTTCAAAATGTACATTCCAAAATTGCAACTTCTAGGTTTCTAACCTCAATGTTCAGAGCTTCTTTCCTCGACGTTCTGAAGTACGTCTTAATGTGCACAGAACATAGAATATTGTCTATTTCATTATCTTTCATATGGTTTTGGTTTGAACTCATTATCTTTTAAACCTAGAAAGTTACAGCGTTTAACGGAATGCACTAAAAAGTTCAAAATGTGCTCAGGTGCCTATACAAAATGGCCGCTACGACAAAACCTGCGCGGCTAAAAAATAAATGAATACCCGTTTTCAACTCCCTAAATGTGGTACAAACTTTGGTAAAAAATTAATAAAAAACTAAATTTTGTCAGCAACCATCATTGGTCGATTTCATTTGGATTGCTTGGGGGCGCGGTGGCTCCGTGGTAGAGCGTTCACCTCCGGTGCTTGAATCCCTGGTTCGATCCC
Organism: Thermobia domestica; assembly: GCF_964235325.1. Lineage (NCBI taxonomy): Eukaryota > Metazoa > Arthropoda > Insecta > Zygentoma > Lepismatidae > Thermobia > Thermobia domestica. The sequence continues at coordinate 99,952,222 of NC_137468.1, forward strand.
AGCTCGCGCCGTGTGGACTTTGTGGTGGACAAACACCGTGCTCGTGGGTTTTCTCGGGGTTCTTCCGTTTCCTCCCACTTTCTTCATTCCACCATTTCATTCATTCCTCATCATCATCGTCTCCTTTAGCCTAACCGGCATAATCGTGGGACGTAAAACTCAAAGATTTCATTTCATTTTTTCATTTGGATTGCACCCCCCATCCCTTATCAATTTAATGGAAACACTTAGAATTAGAAACGGTCAAATACTTGCGTTGACAGTGGGCAGGCTGAGGCCGTAGCGCCTAGCTGTTAAACGCCAGTGTGCAGTAGAATGAGCAGACAGCAATACTGTAAAATGGGAAACCTCTAATTTCAAATAAATAAATAAATAAATAAATAAATTGTTGACGCTCGGTTATGTTGTGCAAGCCCGAGTATGAAAGTTACGAGTGTGTTGAATGTATCGCGAGGGAAGATGTCTAAGTTGATGATAGCCCAGAAAACTCACGGCAAAACCACACCGGTGAAGAGAAACAGTCGTCGGAAGACAATCCTCAGTGATAGATCCTTCTGAGCATTAAAGCTGATTCTCACTCAAAATCGTCGTGCTACTGTGGTACGAGTGGTGGAGGAACTCAATTAGTACTTCGCACAGTCTGTGTCGACAGTCACAGTCTTCCGCGAGTTATATGACTTAGACGTGGTGAGGTTGCATGAGTGAAACCACTGATAAGGGGATCGCTTTAGCACAACACCAATAAATGATGCCATGAACATGCAACATGGACTACTGATCATTGGAAATGTGTGATATGATCGGATGGGACATCATTCACGTTATTTCAAAACACGGTCGTGTTTATGTGTGGTGGACGCCCAAAAAAACGTATGGTGCTCAGTGTTTCTGCCCAATCTTGAAAAATGGCGGCGGCTTTGTGATGCTATGAGGGGTTGTGGTGGCTCAAGCGTTCACCTATGGTGCGTTGGGTCCTGGTCGATCCTAGCTCGCGCCAAGTGAACTTTGTGGTTGACAAACACCGTGTGCGTGGGTTTTCTCGGGGTTCTCCCGTTTTCTTCCATTTTCTTCATTCACTATTTCCGTCATTAGTCATAATCACCGTCTCCTTTGGCCCACACGGCATAACCATGGGCATAAAACTCAAAGCTTTCATTTTCTGTGGTGCTATGAGCCGGAATAACCTAATTTTCAGTGGGCCCTGTGCTGGCACTTACCAGTCCTGTCACTGTCCGTGATTATGTCGCCATCTCACGGTCCAGACGTTGTTTCAAGCATAATGTGCCCGTTCACACAGCTGTAGCTCTTACGGTGTGGTTTGAACTCATCGAAATGATGTTGAACACTTCCCTTGACCTGGCCAATCCTTGAACCTGAACACAATTGAACATCTATTGTCCGTTGACATGAAATCCGGCGCAGATTTCCGTTTCTTGTCTTCTGTCTTACGGAATGAGTGATGCGCTGCATGCGAAATGGCGTAATACACTATTTGCTACCATTCATGACCTGTGGGCGAAAGTTGGTCCAACGCATATTAATGTGGTAAGTTGCACTTTCTTTCAGATATTTCTATTAAATTGATAAGGGTCTCTACTGTAATTTTACAAGCACATAAAAATAACATCCTTCGCATTCCATTATTATAATTATATACACGTATTTCAGGTAAATGTATCTATATGTAGATTGCCGTGATTTGTATTAGAAAATAAGTAAATGTATTTCCTTCTAGTGCCACATTTAGTGATGGAGGTGCGAAACACCTTTTTGATCATAAAGGTATTATCAACGTACTGCCAGGCGAGAACACGACATTAGAGAATGCTTTGGAACATGCAATTGAAGCAGGGGCAGAAGATGTCCATGAAATCGAAGATGAAGATGACCAGAAAGTTTTTCAGGTAAGCACATTAAGAATTAATGACATGTCATAATTTCGTACTCTGTTAAGGATACCCTTACGAGCAACAATAAATTGGCAATTAAAATTATTATCCTAGCATAATTGAGTAGTAGTCCAAGAGAGTGAGGTATGTTCCTTGTGCAAAATTCACAGGGAGTGTGCAGTGTGTTGGTTGTAAAAGCACTGGGGAAAAAATATCTTCAAATATACTGAGAAGGTAAGAGACTCAATAAAGCAGGTTTATAGCAAAATCACTACTAATAATTCAGGTAATTAAAAATTGAGCAGACGGAAGGGTAAGAGACTCAATAAAGCAGGTTTATAGCAAAATCACTACTAATTCAGGTAATTAGAAATTGAGCAGACGGAAGACTTTATAAAACTTATTAAATTGGTACTTACTGAAATGCTTAATATATATATATATATATATATATATATATATATATATATATAAAGAAAAAAGAAAAAAAAGCAGAAAGTTTTAATTCTTCATTGTCGATATTCGAAAGTCTCCATCATCCGGGTCGTTGGGAGTTCGAAACTTGAATAAGAAAAAAAGTACTTGTCAAATAAATTTGTGCTCTGGGTTTAATAGGTGACGTTCCTTGAATAAAAACATGTTTCTAATTTTGATCTATTAACGTTTCTTATGTCACAAACACTAGCTATACGTAATGACAGGGTTAAAACAAAGTCATATATATATATAATCTTTCCTAGCAGCTATCCGACTTCATAAAGCTCTGCGTATGCCTGTTTTCTCGAGGTTTCGCAATCGAGCCTATAGCTTGCGATTGATACCATTCAGAGACAAACAAGTCAGTCCACTTAAACTTTAAGGACATGTTTCAGGTTTATTTTTGTAGAAATAAATAAATCTAATTACGGTAAGGTTTCCATTTTGTATAATACGCACTTATTATTAATAATAAAAGGAACTATAAACATTCCTTGCATATTTTTTTTCATTTCTTATTGCAATAATTTCCGCACCTGTAATAATTTCTGATTGCCTTTTTCAAGTTCACTTCATCTTGAAGTTTGAAGAATTTGATGTCTTACTATGTAAATGATTTTTTTTTTCTTAATAATTCTATTTCACAGTTTTAAGTGAATTAGTGCATGTGCCATTTTTATAATCCGTTAATAATTTACTACGGGGATGTGTAAGAAAGTATTGTATAATTCTGAACACGTTGAGGAACAACTCAATATGTAGATAGGCAACTTGATTCTTTAACTTCAAGGCGAAGTGAACATAAAAAAGGCAATCAGAAATTATTTGAGATGCTGAAATTTTTGTAATACAGAACGAAGAAAAATACGCAAGGAATATTCGTAATTTCCTCTTAAATATAGTTTTCTTTAAAATAGCTTAAGTTTCCGTGGAGGCTTAGGTCGTACTCTTATTGGTTGGTAATGATTTTGTTTATAAAGGTAACCGAGAAAGTTCTATCAGTTTTTTACCCACCACCTTCGAACATTGATATGTCACCTAAGACGTACCTGGAAGATCACAAATAGTCCCCATCAGCATTGACGACCTTCTGCCAACGTTCTGGAAGGCCATGGATTCCATCGCGGTAGAACTTGGTGGGCCGTGAAGCAAAGAAGGTATCAAGCATTTTGCACTTCTACTAGAGATTTGAACTGGCGTCCTCTAAGACAGGGCGCAAAATTTCCGGTCGCCAGGCCGCCATTGGCGACTAGAAATTTAGAGCTGGCGACCAGTGTTCACTAGGAATGTTTTTTTTCCTAAACTCACAGGGCTGCAAAGCTTGTGTTTCGTACGAAAATAATTGTCACTGGGTGAGAGAAAACACGGAATGTGAAGTCTGAGGCTCTCAAATTTGTACGTGAGAGATACTAGCGACCATTATTTTTGGGTTGGCGAGTGCGTCTGACTTGAAGCTTAGCGTTGTCCTGTAATAGGAGGATCCCTTAGCGATTCAGAGGTGCTGCCGAATGATTTCTCCACTCACACTGAATTGTAGTCCCAGTTCCTCACATATCTGGCCACTGTTCGCTCAATTGCTGCCTGAAGATCTTCATTTTGTACATGTGTTGGTCTTCCGGTAAGTAGTGCGTCTTCGAGTGTTTCGTCACCGTCCTTAAACTTGTTAAACCACCGCTGCACTGTCCGCATAGTCACGACACATTCACTAAAGACCTAGCATATTTTCCGCCCCGCTGCAGCGGCGTTTGATCCGAGTTTGAACTCGTGCAGCATACACGCGCTTATAACGCTCTGTGGAGGTTCCATGTTCACCCTGTCTTTACGCAGGTTCACGGTGTAACTGAACTTTTCGCCTTATTTCCATTCGCATTCAACTCATAATGCCAATTGAATACAGACCTCCACAAAAAGCGACAGAGCTTTCTTGGTTACCTTTATAAAAATGAAAAAGTGTAGAAAAACTCAACTCAAGTAAAATGTTTCGATCGTTTCTACTGTGTAGGTCATTACATTTTTTAATAAATTTTTAGTACGGAATTCGTGTGTTTCGTATAGGCGAAATGCTAATGCATGCTTTGATACATGTGATTTCTACACTCGATAGGAACATAGAATTTTTGGTGGAGACTCAGCCTCTTGAAGCAATTGGAAAGTTTCTTGAATTAAGAGGTAGCGAACTTTAATCTAGAAAATTGGAAATCACATTAGCATGATTCAGTAATAATGTCAATTAAATGTAATCAATTGTAATTTAGAACTTGATTTGAATTTCTTTTTGGAAGTTGGTCTGTAATTTGGTATTGACTGTGAGATAATCGGCGAGCTAATTGAGCGAAGAAAGAAATGGCAGACTAATCGAGGAAGCCAGAAAAAATCGTATTAGAATCGATGCTCTGAACAAATTTTAAAATAGTTAATGTATAAGATTTTGAAAATTCTCATATTTCATCTTACCCGCTTTTTGTAGATATATCGGGTGTTTTAAATATGGCGCCCATGGAGTACAGAGCGCTATTGTACAATCCGCGGCAAAAAACCTGCAACATGAGGATGTAAGTTTATTGTGAAACTACGCCTAACAGCACATGGAATGAACATAAAGTCTAAGTGGAACGAATCACGCCAGAATAAACCTCGGCCTCCTCCCATGCACACTTATTTTGAAGCAAAAGCCTTCGTCATTTCACAATAAACTTATATGCTCATGTTGCAGGTTTTTTGCCGCGGATTGTACAAGTCAAAATAAAGTGAAAAATATTTTTAATTATACACCTTTTGGGTCCTCGCCTGAAGATACGAATTGCACTATGTGGCAACGTCGCAGATAAAGAACCATAGAATAGATCTACCAATCCATTAAATAGTTACATTATTCTTTTCAGAAGGAAGTCAAAGTTGGTAAAGCCATCTATTAGTGTGGCAGTCGATGTAACTAATTGATGGATTCCTTGAGCAATGCTAATGCTTCCAAGTTAATTTGTGCCACATAGTGAAACTTTTGATTCCCAATAATGGTTCAAGGAGGCCTCGGAAGGTATACCATTATATAGCATTTTCGCTTTATTTTGATGTGTAGAATAGCTCTCTGTTGTCCGTGAGTGTAATTTTTGGAACACCCGATATAAATTTAAATATGAAAATGAAAAAACATATAACTAGTATGTTCGTAGCTATAAGGAGGATCTCTGCCACTGTTGGGAGTGTAGGCCTCATCGTTAGAAGAAGGCAAACAACAGTAGATACAATCTGCTGGTTAACAGTTTTTTTAACATATATATAGTACATGAAAACAGTATTTTGCAGGAGAAAAATTTAAGTGTTTTGACAACCGTACATAAGAATGTACCCTCAAGCGTGTGATTTTGTTTAGGTTGATGTGATCTAGCAACTGATACGTGTCTTATCTTTGAACGATATTGTAGTTTAACAGAAATTGAAGTTTTAGCAGTTTCTCACAAACCATACCAAGTATTGTGATCTTGCTGGTATCACAATAAAGAGCTTGGTAAAGGTATACTTCAGTATCAGTGTCCCAAGATTGCTATCGATCTTGTACAGCATTAATATTTAAGCGATTAAGCAAATCATATGAAATGGCAGTGGTGTCTGTATGCAGATTTTCAGCGGCAAAGAATTCATCATTCAAAAAGATTCACTCACTTATTTGTACAGTTTCCATTGGTTGTTTATTCCTTTCCAGATTACGAGGGCTCTCCGGAAAGTAACACGTTTTGAAATAAAAATGTAACAAAATGAACAAATCAAATTGTATTATATACATTTAAAAGGCACATTCTTAAGCTATTTTTCCATATAATCGCCACACAAATTGAGACACTTATCATTACCGTGGCACAAGTTTTTCAATACCGTCGTGGTAGACATCTGCCGCCTGCGATTTCAACCACTGGCTTATACCGGCATGAGTTCGCCGTCAGTATCAAAGCGGGTTGTGTAGCGAGCCATGTCTTCATCACTGGGAAGAGGTGGTAGTCGCTCGGCGCCAAATCCGGGTTGTATGGTGGGTGATCGAACACCTATCGTCCAAAACTATCCAAGAGCTGTGTGTGGCCGTGTGTTGTCGTGAAAAAAACAACTCCTTCACTCATTATTCTATGTCCGTACACTTCACACAGTTGGCGATGGATTTCAATTGGTTTGTGATTTTTTGCCAACAAAAAGCTAATTACAGAATGCACCTCACAAGAGGCGAGATTTTCTATTGCAGCTCACATTGCAACACGTCACAGAAAGCACAATAAGAGCGTCACAGTTCTCACACTACCGCAGCTGGATGCGTACTGAGTGTAGCAACGTTCTGACACCAAGATGGCGACTCTAGCCCCACCCACTGCCGCGATAGGCCAAAACGTCTAGTACTTTCTGGACAGCCCTCGTATATTCTAAAATATCATCTCTAAGCTATTTATCCCCAATGAAGATAACCATAACTACTAAATATTGAATTAAACAATCTGTCTGCAACGTAAGATAATGTTAAGTGATTTTTGTGTGCAAGTATATGTTTGATAATGTAATTTTGTTTTACCTTCCAGTTTTTATGTGATCCTAAAGACTTCTATGCAGTGAAAAAGAAACTAGAAGATCTAAAATACAATATCAAGTATTCAGGACTAGAATTTTTACCTCAAACAACAGTCTCTCTGAGTGACAGTGATTTACAGAGTGTTAGTCAGGTATATGATAAACTGGAAAGTCATAATGACGTAGTTAAATTGTATGATAATATTGCGTAAATTTGTGTATATACATTTATTGTAAATAATAATGCGAAATTTTAATAAATCTCAATTATGTATATGAAGTGTAATTTCAGTTTCACTTGTCTCTTTCGTATATTACATGCAAGCCGCTAAATTGGTGGTTAAGCCCTTTTAAACTTTCGACTTGTAGCCGAATGAGGATGTTATTTACTGTGGACGATCTGCTCTGTAAGATTGCTTTTCTTTGTTGTAAAATGGCTTTCCCTTCGCATTCTTTCTACGTTGCAAGAACTTTGTTAGCATAGTCCAGATAGATTTATTGAGCTATGGATGGACAGTTTGTGCTTTCCTTCACGTGTTAGAATCCTTTATCGTCTGGGGAACTTTCAGGCAAACAATAAATTTATAATCAATTTTGAACCGATTCACATTGTGAAGATAAAGGAAAAAAGGTAAAAAGATACCAGCGTAAGTTGTTGCTGGTCAGTATATGTTATTAAAGTGATTGTAACTGTAAATCCATAACTTCGGACCGTTTTTGGTGTTTTATTACTTAAGGAGATAAGACAATCTGAATTTTTGGAGCATTTCCTTAAATTGACGATCTTATCTGCCGCTATCGTCATACACGGAAGAAATATACAATCAATGAAGAAAATGCCTTGGTGTTTTGTAGATAATTAGTACTGTGTATTGGAATTACATTTAAATCATAGTGTGAGTTAGTTAACAAAATTAGGTATTTATTATATCATATTGTACCTGTAGATGATGGTTGCTATGTGCATTATATATATATATATGGGTCGTTTGCAAATAGATTGGCCTTTTGAAGTCTTTCAATAGTAGGTTAAAAAATTGTTTTTAAAAATGAGTTCTTTTCGAGAGACATATTATTTATAAGTATATCAATCTGGTAATCGGTATTTTTTACATAGTTCGTAATGATTTAATATATTTTGAGAGGAAAGATGAATAGAAATGTCATTCTCCTGGGTGTCCCTATGTACAATTATTACTAATAACTCTTCTATATTTTCTTTTGATGTCAATTCTATTTCATAAATTTCACATACAATATTTGAAATATATGGCACTTTTTCAATTCAAAAAGAGAAAGCAAAAAAACTATTTTCATAATAGTTTCTATAACATCAAACTCTGTCCTTAATATTTCTGTCATTCTCCTGGATGATTTCTCTTCTCTTTCAAGATCACATTTGATTACATGTACAAAATCGTAAGAGTTCATTTTTATACAGATAGTACCTTCTATATCTGTGATATTGGCAACACTGTTCAACCTGCGTGTTGCGTCAGCCAGTTTCTGAGTAAGTGTACTGCGAAGTAGGTGTGTGATTCTTTGCAGCATTTCCAGTCATTCTTCTGGTAAGTCATTTTAGTTTGTTTTTTACAATATATAAATTAATTAGCTTTCTTGAGAGAGACAAAACATATATGTTTAAAATGAGTACATCATTTCATGTAACAGGTAAATACGATGTAAGATTTTAACGAAATGTTACCGAAATGCCATTCTCCTGTCATAATTACGCAGTCATTCTCCTGGCATTTTCGTGCCAGGAGAATGACCGACTAGCCAGGAGAATGGCAACTGCTACGTGATCAGGAGTCAGAGCACTCAGACGTTACTTATAAGGAATCTGAAGTGGACTTCCTTGTCACTTGCAGATGGCGAGAAAGAAGCAAAGTAATGAAGAGCGTCTTCGGAAAAAAAGGGAAGCTGAACGTCGAAGATATGAGAGACTGAAGCAAAAAGCTGCGGAGTGTCCTTCCTTCGCTGCAGAATTGAAAGAAAAGTCCAGAATGAAATACCAAAGAAGACGGAAGAAAGGACAGGTTAAACTCATCAAAGAAATGTCAGAAAGGGAAAAGCGAATGAAGAGAAAACAGTGGCGTCAAAACACAGCAAGAATGAGACAAAGGCGGAGAGTAGCAATTAATACGACTATTTCTTGTGATATTATCCCACCAGACAGCGCTTCGGAACGGAAGGATGTTCCACATTCCCCAGAAATTGTAGCAGAAATTATAAAGACAACAGAACAGGAGAAAAAGAAAGTGAGAAGAGAAAAAAATCGCGAGTTGAGAGTAAAAGATGAAGTGATTAAATGTCTGAAGAGAAAGTTGGATAAATACAAGAAACGGCTGCAAAGATTGAAAACTAAATCTTCTAGGGAAATTAGCTCAAACAAAGAATCATTTTTAACTCCAAGAAAGAAAGTAGGAAAGCTCATAGCTTCAAGAAATAAAAGTGAAATAAGAAAAGGACTTCTCTTTGGTGAAGTTATTAATCAACAGTTAACACAATCAGTTGAGACAATGAAGGGTGGGGGTTCGGAGAGAAAAAAACGAATGTTACACTTAATAACCAGAGGAAAAATATTAAAAAAGTATCGGATGTTGTCCGCAGCTAGATTTCTGAAGAGAGGGCGCGTAAAAATGTTAGAGGCAGAAAATACCAGAGTGCGCAAGACAGCTACTCTGAAGCTTCAACAGGATATCATCTCGTTTTACGAGCAAGACAATGTCAGTAGAATATTCCCAGGAAAAAAGGATTATGTCAGTTCTAAGTGTGGAAAGCATCAACGAAGAGTATTGGAAGATAACATGACCACCTTATATACAAAGTATTTGAGAGATAACCCGGGAAGGAAGTATATTAGCTATAGCACGTTTACCCGGTACCGGCCAAAATGGGTGACGAAAATGACTATCGGTGAAAGAGAGATGTGCAAATGTGTGAAGCATTCAAATATGGAAATGTTAATCAAAGCTATCTATGCATATGGCTGTTTAGATGTGTCAAAACCAGACTCGGTGTTAGAAATAATTTGCTGTGACTCGCAAGAGGAACAATGTTTATTAAGAGAATGTGAAAGATGCAACAAGAAAACAATCATTTTCAAGGAATTTGATGATCATGAAGCCGAATATTCAAAGTGGATCACAAAAACTGAAAATTATACAGATAGCAATGGATCGGTCAAATCGGTGAAAAAAGTTGTTAAAGAAAAAATAAATACGACAGTTTCAAAAATAGCAAATGAGTTAATAGAAACAGTAGATGAATTTTCGAAGCATGTGGCTCGAGTAAGACACCAACAAAATAGTTTGAGATTGCAAAAAGAGACCATAACTCAAAGAGAAGCAATAATTCACATGGATTTTAGTGAGAATTATGCCTGTAAATATTCAGAAGAAATACAGTCATTTAACTTTGGAGGATCAAGACAACAAGTGGCAATGCACACGGTGGTCGTTTATACCCGCGACAAAAATGAGTCTAACATTAATATACGAAGTTTTTGTACTCTGTCCAGTAACCTTCTACATGGAGTACCTGCGATTTGGGCCCATCTTCAACCAGTGATGAAAAAACTGCCTCCGACTATAGATATAATTCATTTCTGGAGTGACAGCCCTGTTACTCAATATAGGAATAACTTGATGTTTAGTGTTTTGTGCAGTGATTTTTTTGAAATTTACCCAAACATATCTAAAGCCACCTGGAACTATCATGAAGCTGGTCATGGTAAAGGCGCACCAGATGGCATTGGAGGCACGTGCAAACGAGTGGCAGACAACCTAGTAGCACAGGGTAAGGATATTGCAAACTCAGCAGCTTTAGTCAAGTGTTTAAAAGAGAGCATGCAAAGTGTAATCATTGAAGAGATATCATCGGATGATATTAAACAAATGCAGCGTAAATTATCCAGGAGAAAGGTAAAAAAATTTAAAGGAACCATGTCTGTACATCAAGTGGTCACTGAAAAGGACACAAGTAACAGACGATTACTCAGAATGAGAATGCTGTCTTGTTTTGATTGTACAGGCTATTGTTATCACTATGAATTAGGCCAGTACTCTAATTCTCAAATTCCAACCAAAGATAAACTCAGAGTTGAAGACATTTATAGTAGTGATGATGATGCATCTTGTGCGAACGTTGCTACTTCGGGACGCATTAAAGAGGGAACATTTATTCGCGTTAATATAAAGGATAGGAAAAGGTCATTTCAGTACATTGCACTGTGTAGAAGTGATGTGAAGGATGGTGAAGTGAATATTGAGTATCTTATTCAATGTGATAAAGACACGAGACTATGAAGAGAAACCTCAATGGTATTACATACAGTTGTAATGTTCATGAAGTTAGTGAAGTTCTTCCACAACCAGAAATTATTGTAAAAGGACAGCGTGAGTTCTATAAATTTTAAGTATAGAATAGTAAAAAAGTACTCTGTGTAAGTTCTTTTAAATTTAATAATACATTTACTTCTTTAGTATTGTAAAAGCTAATGATCGGTCTCTTACATTTATTATTGAATACCGACAAAAGTCACACTCTTTTAGATAAGATCTTGTTTTATAGAAGTTATGTGAAAAATATATCAATTGCATTAAATTTATACTTTCCAACAAACAAAGCTTGTATGATGAAACGGTATGTTTATTTTCAGACTTCTTGTCTTATAGCCGTCGAGTTTCAAATTAGAATTTGTGCCATAGGCTATATTCTTTAAACTAGCATGTTGCTGTTCCTAGTTTCGCACATAGAAATGTGAATTTAAATTAGATTGAACGACTGTGATGTTACTGTTATATATCATTTTCTAAAACATGCAATATATTATATACGTTTGTATGCATCTTGTAATTAAAACTAGGTATTATGTCATACATATCGCTTTATTATTTTATGTTCCCCATATTTTTATATAATAATATAATTTTAAACTTTTTTCACGCTCTGACTCCTTAGTTTTTAACTATAGTTAAAGATTATCCTTGTATTAACGCTTAAGGTTATGTGAGTCTCTGGCTGCCAGTTATAAACATAAAATTTAAAAAATTATGTCATTCTCCTGGCTTCGCTGTCATTCTCCTGATGCATGGATTTTCCTTTTTGCTGTAAAAATTGTGAAATTCTTAATAAATGAGTTGGCCTCGACCATGAACGGTTTATATTTTTAGTGCGTATGATGAGTGCTAATTATGAGAATGATATTTTAATTATTTAAGTTTCGCCGTTTTTAGTCTCCAAAAAGCCAATTTATTTGCAAATGACCCATATATATATATATATATATATATATATATATATATATATATATATACACGTGTTACATTCTATAACAGTTTTTGCATCAAAATACACTTATTTTCTATAAATTGGCCAATGGTCTTGTGTGGTATCTTTCAGTGAAACCGATAGTGGCAAACAGAGAGGGGTTTAGGTTTCACTACTTGAAAAACGTGTTTGGATTTTCCAACAATGTGTGCATGTGTTATCCGCATACTGAAATGACTAATCGGACTGATTCCAGTAGCATTTTGGATATTGTCCATCGTTCTTTATTCGCTTAATATAAAATGACCCGAAAGTACCAATGTTTAATTGAGACATCCGGCAGACATACGAGTTTTATCCTCGTGCAGTGTACGAATAAATTAGCAAGTCTGGAAGGGATTTTATGATATTAATATCGAAAATAATAATTAAGGCGATCCTGTAGTAATATCACAGAGCTTTCTTTCGCAGGATACCACGGAGACCTGTTTTGCTTAAATTAACACTGTTGAGTATCTACGCCATATTTAGTTTTAAATTCATTGATCTACATGGGAACTTTTTTTCCTGTTTCTTTTGAAATGAACTGAACTTTTAATGATCTGATTTAACTGAATTCTTCTTCAACTCTAGTTAAATATGCTTTGCTTTTTCACAATAAATTTGCATTACGATATGTGACAGAAAAAAATCGAGACTGCTCCAATAAATCAATGTATTTGCAGAATTAGTTCTCTATGTTATCACCTTCAAAGTAGTCCCCTTCAGCATTCACACACTTATTCATTCGGTGCTGCCATTGCTGGTAACATTACTGGAACAAGGTGTTTGGAAGGCCCTTCAGAAGAATCTCTGTTTTCGCGTGAACATCTTTAACTAAGATAAAATGGGTTCTCTTTATGCAAAATTTAACTGCAACAAATAAAAAAAAAAGGCTGCAGGGAGTCAAATCTGGTGAGTAAGGGGGATGTTCCATCACATTAATGTTTTTGCTGGTCAGAAACTGCTTGACAGATAGCACCTTGTGAGCGGGTGTATTGTCCTGGTGCAACAGCTATCCATCACTCCATAACTGTGGCCTTTTTTGCCAAATTTTTCACAAAGTCCTTTAAGTACTTCAATGTAGTAGTGCTAAATCAATGTAGTAGTAACAGTCTGACCACTGGGAATCCATTCAATCGTTATAATTCCCTTATTCAATATTGCCTTGAATTTTGATTTTGACATCTGCTTTGTGTGTGTGTGTGTGTGTGTGTGTGTGTGTGTGTGTGTGTGTATGTGTGTGTGTGTGTGTGTGAGTGTGTGAGTGAGTGAGTGTGTGTGTGTGTGTGTGTGTGTGTGTGTGTGTGTGTGTCTGTCTGTCTGTCTGTCTGTCTCTTTCTTTCTTTCTTTCTTTCTTTTTCTTTCTATATATATATATATATATATATATATATATATATATTATATTTTCACTGTATCGACTGGCGCTTACTTTCAAGATCATAGGTAAAAATCCATGTTTCATCACATGTTACAACAGATTCCAACAAATTTGGTTCGTTTCTGATGAGTCCTAACATGTCCACACAGAAGTCTTTATGGCACCTCTGTTTGGTCATCGGACAAAGCTATTGAACAATGAATACTCTTCGCACAAATCCTTCTTATGTGTAATTCCTCAGTGAAAATGCGTCGAACAACTTCCTTATACAAGTTAACCAACTCCGCCACTGCACGAACACTTTCGGTCTTTCGGTCATTCCGGATCACCTCACTAACTCTGGCAATATTTTGGTCTGGAATTGCTGACCTTGAGCGCTCAGAATGTTCATCATCTTTCACAGTGTCCCGTCCCTCCGAAAATCGATTATGCAATTCAAACACACGTGCCCGAGACAGTTTCATCTCCTTAAGCCTCTGTTAACATTTTTTTTTTCTGATTTAAATTTCACAAGAAACTTGATGTTGATTTTCTGTTCAGTTTTTACATTAGACATTTTTTTCCGGCAGAATGCAGTTGCATATGTTTACTGATGTAATACTCCCAACTGTCATGACCAGCTGAGTCGAAACTTGAAGCATAAATAGAGGAGAGGTGAGAGATTACGTCATCAAAACAGTTGTTGCCAACTCCTCTTTTTTCAAGTTATTTACTTAGTCTTTATTCTTGAAATGAAATGAAATCTATGAGTTTTACGTCCCACGTTTATGCCGGTTAGGCTAAAGGAGACTGCGATGATGAGTAATGAATGAAATGGTGGAATGAAGAAAGTGGGAGGAAACGGGAGAACCCCGAGAAAACCCACGCACACGGTGTTTGTCCACCACAAAGTTCACTTGGTGGGGGCTGGGCTCGAACCCGGGATCCCAAGCACCAGAGGTGAACGCTCTACCACTGAGCCACCGCGGCCCCCTAGTCTTTATTCTTGTCTCACTCGTATACTTATGTATATATATAAATTTAATATTACTTAAAGATTATTAAATATTACAATTATATAAAACAAAATATAATTTTCACGAAGTAACGGACATTTAAATGTATTTAAAGAGGAAATCAATAAAATGCAGACCATTAAAATTTCAGTTATTTTCAAAGAAAACAATAATACATCCTCGTATAAATCAGTGAGCTAGAAAAACAAGGATGGCGTTTAACACTACTAAGAACTAAATACCTTTCTCAGACTATGGTAAAAGTATAAGGTGCAGTCAAATAAAAGATCCATTTCCATGTACAGACTGTATTACTGGCTAGAACCATATATATTAATGACCATTGCTCTTGAGGCACTTATCCTACCCTGATACGAGATTATGAATGTTCTGGAAGAAGAACTCATTGCATTGAATATGGAACCACTCTGTCACTTCTTCATCTGATCCATAGTGGTGCTCCGGAGGTATTTCTTGAGTGGCCCAAAAAACGTGGAAATCACAGGGACTCAAGTCAGAACTATACGCGGGGTGGTCTAGCACTTCCCACTTCCGCGACACCACAAGATCCTGTGTTTGTTTGGCAACATGAGACGGCATTGTCGTGCAACAAAATGGTGCCCTATGTGAGGTTCCCCGGCGTTTATTCTTGATTGCTAACCGCAGCAGACGGAGATTGTCGCGGTATTCGTTGACGTTTATTGTTTATCCTTTGGGAACGAACTCCACTATCAGAGGACCCTGCTCGTCGAAGAACCCAGCCACCATGAACTTAGCAGCTGATGCTGTGGAACAGATTTTCTTCGATTTAGGCGACCCTACATGCTTCCACTGCATACTCTTACGTTTGGATTCCGGTTGAAAAAGTGAACATATGCATTCGTCAGCGGCAATGATCTTTCCAAGGAAATCGTCACCCTCGTTCTGATATCGCGTCAAATGGTTCAGCGATATTCTCATTCTGTTGTGTCGCTGTTCCTCGGACAATCACTTGGGGACCCATTGAGCACAAACTTTCCGGTAACCAAGTCTATTGCGCACAATGGATGATATCAATAAAAATAAGTAACTACTCCTGAGAAATTCTGCTCTAGAATCGGAGTAACTACACCTGGAGTAATCTCCTTCCTCAATTTCATATCAATAAAACAAGCCACTACTCAGGTCTAGACTGCTCCAGATTTATGAACGTTCACTCCGTTTTCTCTGCGCGTAGCAGTGAGTCGTATCAATAAAAGAAGTGATTACTCATTTCTCCCATCCGTCACGCGGTCATTTCGTTGTTTTTAACCTATGGCGCAGTATCCTAAACGCCATGGAACGGGCAAGTAGCAACGACAGTTTCAATCAAAGTGCATTTGTGGATATTATAAAAGAGTTTCCAGTGGTACACTTTCAAAGTCTCAGTTACCAGAAAGTAAACGAAGGAAAGCCGAAGCTTTGAAGGCAATTACAGTGAAATGCAACGAAATATCAAATACATCTACGACTGAGACACAAATCCAAAAGAGAATCTTTAATATTCGAGCGAGAATAAAACAAAAAAGGGGGGAAACGGGAAACAAGAAAGTAACACTGAAACCATAAGAACGAACCTATTGGAGCTGATGGATGTTGATTCGAATC
The DNA here is from genome assembly GCF_964235325.1 of Thermobia domestica. NCBI lineage: Eukaryota > Metazoa > Arthropoda > Insecta > Zygentoma > Lepismatidae > Thermobia > Thermobia domestica. The sequence continues at coordinate 99,968,451 of NC_137468.1, forward strand.
CAGCAATATCAAGATTAACACGACAAGCGCATATCACGTGTTGTCCAAGGTCTTTGTAGATTGTTTGACTTTAAGAACGAAATCAGACACTTGGCCCCTTTGTTTCCTTTAAAAAAAAAAAAAATAAAAAAGCAGTCACGTCATAAAGCGCGTCCATCTGATTGCGTTTTCCACACCATACGTGTCACCTTTCGCCTTGACATAAACAAAATACATTCTCATGTATATACCCTTCCTATCAACGTTGAGTTGAGTTGATTTTGAGTTTAACGTCCTTTTCAGTAGTGAGGCCATATGAGACGGGACCCACTGATTAACGTGGAATTCGAACCACATGAGCTCCCACCGGGGATTGAACGCGGGTCTCTCATGCCACAGGCATGTACGCTAACCACTTAGCCATGAAGGAGCTCTTCCTATTAGCGTATTCGTCTCCAAAATACAAGGTTTCTTCATTACCACGTGTGTAGTCAAGTGCTCTGATAGCACCCGGAAATGTATATTGTTCTTGCCAGTCTGCCTTTGCTGTTTGCATATTACGCACACTTCCGGAAACAATCCATTTTCAGATTTCGCAATAATCGCATCCATTACACTTGTAGTAGTCATAGACACAGTACTTTGAGCCACACCAATATCCCCTAACATTCCGACGTGGAATCCCGGATTACTCACGTAACGCAAGAAAACCCGCATCTTTTCGTCATTACGTAGTGCACCACCCCGAATTTCGGTTGATTCTCCTAAAAAATGTTGTGCAAACCACTCTACATTTTCTTTCATGAACCTGTAATTTTTTTTGTAATCTCCATTTGCAACATTTCTATGCAGTTTATAAGTTTTTCTACATAGCAAAACAATCATATACTCTGCCATATTTCGCATGGAGTCACCTATTTAACTTGCCCCACAAATTTGGGGAAGTTACTAGCATCACAGAGGAGTCTTTTATTTTTATTGATATCAAACGCGGAGTAGTTACTCGGCTCGAGAATAGAGGTGTGGTTACTTCAAAAGGGCGGGACTTCTCCGAGGTCAGCCGAGGCGAGTAGTGCTCAGTTCTCTTTTTATTGATACCAATACGAGTAACTACTACAAAATTGGGAATAATGAGTAACTTCTCCGCTTTATTGATACCACCCATTACTGCTAAAGCACACTGCCATGGAACACCTGTACTTTAGCAGTAATGGCATCCAAGGAGGCCCGTCCATCAGTTTGAATGCAATTGTCAATAGCAGCAACTGTCTCATCAGGAATACAATTCGTCACCTGCCCAGGTCGCGCATCATCAGCAGTATCTCCCTGCCACCACGAAAACGCCGACACCACTTTCGCACTGTTTTGTCTGAAACACACTTCGCACCATACAAACTCTGCATTCTCCTGTGTATGTCCGCTGGATGGACACCTTCCGCACAAAGAAAGCTTATACACCCCGCTGTTCTTCCTTGATAACGTTGGTCACTGGCACCTCCATTGGTGTGTCACACGGCGCCACGTATTATCTGGGGAAAGAAAGAACACTGATGAGTAACCAACTTCTGCTAACATGCCACACTACGCCTATGCGCAACAAATGTAATATTTATTATGGCCTACATATATGTGGATATAAACAGCAAACAGGACCAACATCTTCCTCAACTCGGGACCTTTTCATTTGACTAAACCTTATACATATTAGAGGATTCCTTTGGTAAAATATGTGGATGAAACTTATTGGTGGGAAACGTAATGTCAACTTCCTCTTTTATTATTATTATTACTATTATTATTATTATTATTATTATTATTATTATTATTATTATTTTGAAGGAAAACTTTATAATTGTTTTGATAGCCATGTGTGTTAAAGTATTTGTTTTACTTTTGAACCTGGTTCTAATCCCACTGGGTGGTTTTTCAGTTATTCGTGACTTCAGTTTTATAGCATGTATTACACGGGGTGATTGACAACTTTCTAACCTCTCCAAAAATAAGAAGTCGTACAGGTGTAAAACCTTTTCTATACAATGTAATTCCTCCTTAGTGCAAATCGCTTCCTACATCGATCCATTTTTCAGATTTTCGTAAACCTGAAAATAAATCTGGAATTCTAGTGTTAAAGAAATCAGTACCAGCCTAATTCCGTCATCACGACTAAAACGTAGTTCATTATTTGTTGTTAAGATAGCGAACAGAAAAAAGGTTTCAGGGTGTTAAATTTGGTGAGACAGCATCTTGTATCTTCACAGTTTATTGTTACACCTATAAATTTTATGTTGTCTTGGTGCAGCAGAATGATTTGGACAGCTTTCCACGGCGATCTCACAGTTTTTTCCCCCACTTTAATGCCTTAATGGTTTTCAATAGTGTACTCCAGTCACGTATCACCGTTTGTTAGAGAGTGTATCACAAGAATGCATTCAGAGTTCCATAAAACACCGGCCATCACCTTACCCCGAACAATCTCACATGAGTATTTTGGGAATTGAGATGAGATGTGTTTTCTACTGCTTTCAAACCTGTTTTGTCTCTGGTTCAAAGTAGTGGATGTAAGTCATGTTCTGAATTACGAATTTTACTAAAATCTGCTTTTTTTATTATATATAAAGATAAATGATGTGCACGCAAACAAGCACTCGCTTACTTTTTTGTATAGAAAAGTTTGTCCGGGGAGAAATTAATATGAGTTGGAGTCACGCTTGGACACTATTTGATATGAGACGCTTAGTATCAAAATCCGCCACATCCATTTCACTTAGTTTCGAGTAATCTCGCAAAACATGCAGTGAAGCTCCATATACACGCGTACAAAGTCCCATATTTGAACTAGTTTTTTAGTATGAAATATTAAGCTTTTAAACAAAATTCTGTTTCCATGGATTTCATTTAGATCAAACATATAATAAGCGATATATAACTCAGTTTCGGTAAAAATTGGATTTGGGGGCTTTTGATACTAGGCGCCTCATATCATAGCTCCGGCGCAGAATGATATTTGAACTCCGAGGGGAGAGGGTAAGAAGTATATCTGGAAAGGCCGACTGTGTTCAGCATTCAGGCATTTGGAAACCTGTCTCTCTGATATAGTTCTCATTTTCTGCTTCAGATTTGTGTGTTCAGCATTTTGTCAAATGTTGGTGTAATCTCTTACATGAATTCCCCCCCCCCCAAAAAAAAAAAAGTTGTATGGACGTCCTAAAGGATTTCCACGTAGGATGTGCACGGGACGTTCCGGATGGAACAGGAGATCCCAGGAAAATCCCACGCCGGACATACCTAGGACCACATTATCCTACGATTTACCAGTAGACATCCCTTTGAGGTCCCGTTGAATATCACGCTTTCCGGGATATTAGCGAACATCTCGATATCCCGCGGAGGTCCTATGGATGTCCCGGGAGCAAATTCAGGTGATCCTGGGATGTCCTGTTGTCCATTGCGGAATCAATCTCGGACGTCCCGTGGACATCCGTGTGCTATGTGGGGAGCATAGACTCCTAAACTATGCTATGTATAAGTGTTGAAAGTTTTATAGAACGGTTATTTCCGTCTCTCTATCTGTCGACAGGTATTAGAGCCGAAAATGGTAAGAGGTATCGAAAATTGTTTTTTTGCAATCATTCACTATCCAAAGAGCAGCGTATCTCCTTCATTAACCTTCTATTCAAATCGGAAGTGGTAGAAATTAACTATTTTCGGTTTCAACGTTGATCGTCATACAGGGCCGGCGCTAGCAGTTTTGCCGCCCTGGGCGGTACTATCACATGCCGCCCCTTTAATCCACAAACCTTATTTTGACAGAAGACGTTCAAGTGTCACGAAAAAGATGCCCCGTTTAAAAGCATGTATGAAATGGAAAAGTAAACAAAAAAAATTGAACTACTTCTCTCGAATGCTTACGTAATATTTGAGGAGCCACGATGGCTCAGTGGAAGAGTGTTCAGCTGTGGTGCATGTGGTCCGGGGTTCGATCTCAGCTCGCGCCAAGTAAATTTTGTGATGGACAAACACCGTGTGCATGGGTTCTCGGGGTTCTCCCGTTTCCTACCACTTTCTTCATTCCACCATTTTCATAATTTCTCATCACTGTCTGCTTTAACCTAGTCGGCATAATCGTGGGACGTAAAACTCAAAGATTTTTAAAAGTTTGCTTACATACTCCATACATGACACAATATTTAGTATGCTCGATTTTGCTGTGTACCTGTGATGTACAGCAGCGCATACGGAAAATAAAATAAAAATGCTTTAGTCACGGCTAAGAATTTTAATTTTTAAACTTATTTTATATCAAAAGGTGTTTCCAATAGAGTATGGAGCATAAAGATAATAGAGTGAATCAGATATTACAGCAAAACTAAGTGATTATACTTTATTTGAAAGAAACTTCTTGCTTTGATACGACAAATTCCATTATCACATTGGCGTAGTCCAATGTTTCAGCCAATTCGTGTTCTATTGATATCGCTAGACCACACAAGCGTGTTTTAGACGTGCAAAAGCGTAGATAGTTTTTAATAAACTTAAGTTTCGAGAAACTTCTTTCTCCACTTGCCATTGTTACCGGTAAGCTTAACAGAATCCTAAGCCATGAGAGCAAAGTCATGTTCCTTAATTAATTTTTAAAGTCTCTTTTGGTGACCTTTCAGGCTTAATTATAGCGGATAACACTTTCAGTTCGTCTTTCAAATCATTGAGGTTAATATCTTTCGATTAGAAGGTGTTAAAATGCTGGCAAGGTTAGTCACTTTTCAGACAAAAGTTCAGGTGGCATATCTTTAAGATTACTTATATCGTAAAGAAAATCGAAGTACTCGCTGTGATGTTTAAGTTGCTCAAACCTTTCTGTTAAAGCTAACACAAAGCTAGAACTTTGTAATAAAAATCGATCTCACATCTTATTTGTAGATCTTCAATAACTTCATTCTCTGCCTCGTACTGAAACTGTCTCTTCTTTCGACTTCGAGTTTGCACTGTATTACCTATCCGTGAATCATCCATATCTAATACTGATGCAAACTCTATCGCATCAACTATGTAAGATTGAAACTTTGCATAATTTCTTCTCCTCTCAAAGTACTCAAATACATTTTCAAGAAACCCGACTGCATCCAGCACATGAGAATCAATGCTTTGGAGACTTTTGCTTACTATGTTTGTGTGGAGTAAAAAGTCATACCAGATAACGAGTGAGCAAAGGAAAGTAGCCACGGAGCTGGTTTGCTATACACAGAGCATCGTGGGTGACCATTCTATCTGAACTATTGTCGTTACTTACTTGAAGTAAGGCATTATAAACCTCCCCTATTTGATATCTAACACGTAAGTTGAGTCAGATCATCAATTCGGCTCTCCCTCCTTGTCGTGCTTAATGGTTTTAAAATGAGACTGCTAATATGTTCCTTTAATATGGCCCAACGTTGAACTATACAAAAATTGAAACGGCGTACTGAGGTGCTGTGGCTGCATCGTTAACGACAAGGTTTAATGAATGACTACTGCAAGGAACATAGAAGGCTCGGGAATATATTTCTAAAATTCTCTTCTGAAGACCTGAATGTTTGCCTTTCATATTGGAACCATTGTCATATCCTTGGCCCCTCATGTCTTCGATAGGAATGTTCATTTCCTTCAGATGTTTATTATTAGTACTTCTGTCAGTCCTAGGCTAGCGGTGTCTGTTACCGGTACGAAACCAACGAGTTTTCAACCAATTTGTAAATTAGTTAAAAAAAAAAAAAAAAACGCTGCTAGAACCTAAATGTCTCTAGATGTTGTAGGCTAAGGCCCTGTCTCAAGTGAAAGTGTACCTTTTGCATATTTGGAGTGGAGCGTGAGAACATTGCTGAATAGAAAAAATATAAAAGACACCTTGAAAATCTTACCCACCCTAGCTGAAAATCTTCGCCGCTGCAAGGGAAGTATTGATACCTGTGGCTAGTAGTTCGATAATTGAAAATGAGAGGTAATTCCTGAGTAAGTAATTTCCTGAATGTGAGTGAAGTAAGTTCAATTACATTCTCAGGTGAATATAGTTTTATGTTTCCATTTGTGGGCCTATTACGAAGAATTATATTTTGATAGTATTCTTTTCTTTTTCAAATTTTGCCGCCCTGGGCGGTGGCACGGCTCGACCCCCCTCGCGCCGGCCCTGTCGTCATAGAACAAAAATGGTTGTAGATAGCGACAAATTGTTTCTTTGGAATCGATTCAATGTGTCAAGAGAACATACCATAACCAACCGCAACACTCTACTAAAACCAAAAGTGGTAGAAATTTCCTAGTATAAAAAAAAAAAAAAAAAATACTTTCGGTCCCTGAACATTGATTTATATAATGCAATAAAATGGTAAGATATATTGAGAACTTTTTTTTTTTTTAATTGATGCAACGCTCTAAGGATAACTTCCATCTCCTGCGTTAAATCTATTCAAACCACCAGTGGTAGAAATCAGACGCTTCCAGTTTCAATATTGAGCCCCATAGAACAAAAACGATAATAGGTAACGAAAAAGACTTTTAGAAATCGATTCAGCGTCTTGAAAGATACCGTCTCTACTCGTATCACTTTACCAAAACCGGATGCGGTTAAAATTACTAGTAATTTCGAACTTCAATATTGGTTTATTTAGAGCAAAGCGGTAAGAGATTTCGAGAAGCATTTTTTTTTTGGGGGGGGGGGATCGATTCAGTGTCTCAAGAATAGGTTCCATCTCTTCCAGTAACTCTTTATTGAAACCGAAAATAGTAAACAAATGGGAGGAAACGGGAGATCTCCAAGAAAACCCGCGCACGCGGTTCGTCCACCACAAAGTCCACTTGGTGCGGACTGGGAACGAACCAGAAACCCCATGCACCAGAGGTGAACGCCCTTTATTTGAACTAAAGAAGAACCATTCATCTCATCTTCGTTGTATATATTATCATCATACAAAAATATGCATTGTGTTCTATTTAACTAACTCCATTTTCTTTCTTTCCTTTTAAAATCTGTAAGTGAAAAGGTTAGTGTTCGGAAAGTCATATCGAGTTTTAAAAATAGGCGCTTTGAACCCTAAAAGCTCCCTGATTACGGGTCCTCACCGTACTCTTATTCAAATGTATTTTCCACTTTGAAAACAAATTCTTTGTTTTCATTTAAAAAAAAAAAAAAAAAATACCTATAAGTGCATTTTCTGGAGAGTAAATGTTTAAAATTTTCCGTAAAAGGCCCCCGCGCTAAGCCTGGAATATTATACTCATTCAGAACCTTCAATTGTGGACTGTGAATTGAAGTATCTCTACTGATTTTTAATATCCGGCGCTTTTGATATCATTTGAAGCACAAATCCGCAAATATTCGTACTTTTTTTAAGTTTCACTACTCTCATTAGATTTTGTGCAATTATTAAACAAGCAATGATATGCTAATACTTCATGTAGTCAACTCCAGATTCAGTAACTTCTTGTAGTCTAGATACAAGTCTCGAGCAATAAGACGGCATCTAGGAAGTATTTATTCCATTTCATTCCTTTCAAGAGAAGTTTGGTATCGGTCCTGACGCCTTTTCTCCTATTCTTGCACCATATAAGTCCATTTATGTTTTATGAGGTGCAAATCTAGGGATAGAGGAGGCCATACGATACAAGTACTTCCGAATGTTTAGTGGCCATTCTCATGTTTTCCTAGTAGTAAGAAGAACGCTGTTGCCATTCGTAAATATATATCGGTACTCTTACTGTTCAGTAAATTTCTTTCTAAGAAAGGCAATAATCCTTTTAAGATTGGGGGTATTTGGGTTGGGTTTTGGGGGTATTTTTTAGACTTATCGTCATTATTTATCCTAGGATCATGGTTCATACCTCATTCTCTTCAGAATGGAGCAGGCTTTCACATGATACCACTTACATGACCATACCATATACCCAGGAGAGGGAAAAGTGATGTCAAAGGGAAAATTTCGGGGGGAAAACATTTTTTTTTAAGATTTTGGGTCCCTCTTGAACGGCCCTGTGTGAACGTAGAGATCTTTTATAAAATCTGATAAATACTACTCGATAGACTGAATGTGTGTGCCAAATTTCGAGTTTCTATCTTGAATAGTCAGGGCGGGAGAAATTTTATCAAGAATTCCCACAATGCCCCAAATTACCGCAAAAGACCCTGATCTCAGGTAAACAATTTCCTGAGACATTTCTATTTACCCTAGGATTATAATCCGCCAATCATTCTCTTCAGAGGCGTGGGAGACCCGGGTTCGATTCCCGGCGGGAGCTCATGTGGTTCGGATTCCACGTTAATCAGTAGGTCCACGTCTCATATAGCCTCGCTGCTGAACGGGACGCTAAACTAAAATCAACTCAACTCAACTCATTCTCTTCAGAATAGAACTGCCTTTCAGGCGGTACCATTCACATATCTCCATCACGTATCTAAGGCGAAAAAATCCTGAAGAAAGGGATTTTTTGGTAAAAATATCCATTTTTTCAACTTTTTACCCCTCTGGACCCCTCCTGTTTTAACGCAGAAAAATCTGTTAAATATTAACGCGATCTGAAAAATCTGTTAAATATTACTCGGTGGACTGAATGTTTGTGCACAATTTCAATCTTCTAGGTGCAAAAGTAAGCCCGCCAAAAAAATATACCAACAATACCCCATATTCCCCTATACAGAAGGATATTTTGATTAAAATTCCCTGAGACATCCCTAATTACCTTAGGATCATGATTCGCCCATCATTCTCTTCAGAATAGAACTGCCTTTCAGACGGTATGACTCACGTGTCTCCATAATGTATCTGAGGCGGGAAAATCCCGAAGAAAGGCATTTTTGGGTTAAAATATCCCTTTTTTCCAACTTTTTGCCCCTCTGTTTTAACGCAGAGATCTGAAAAAAAATCTGATAAATACTATTAGCTGGAATGAATGTTTGTGCACAATTTCAAACTTCTAGGCGGAAAAGTAAGCCCGCCAAATATATATATATATATATATATATATATATATACCGACAATGTCCCATATTCCCGTATACAGAAGGATATTTTGTAAAAAAAAAAAAATCCCTGAGACATCCCTAATTACCCTAAGATTATGGTTTGCACATCATTCTCTTTAGAATAGAACTGCCTTTCATACGGTACCATTTACGTGTCTCCATCATGTATCTGAGGCGTAAAAATAGTGAAAAAGGGATTTTTTGGTAAAAAATCCTTTTTTTTTTACTTTTATGCACCCCTGGTCCCCCCTCCTGCTAACGCAGAAATCTGAAAAATAATCTGGTATATACTACTCGGTGGACTGTATGTTTGTGCAAAATTTCAATCTTCTATGTGCAAAAATGAGCCTGCCAAAAAATAATGAACATAGGCTTAATAAAAGAAAACATATTGCTTCAAGTTATGACGTCATCACTTCCTATGTCTCGACGCAGGTGGTATGAAACCATACGTAACGTCTTCTACAATGCCTGGACTTGAAAAAAAAAAAAAAAAAAAAACCGGACGAAAAGGCTCAAATAGGAGAGTTATAACGCAATGTACCACGAAACACCCGTATGGTACAAATTGTACCATAAGATCCCTATGCGTGTTCTAGAAAATTAACGTAAACACTAGTGACCATTCTTCCAGAAATATTAGAACCAAGTCTTCAGAACTAGCAGCCGTCATATATCCCTAGAAGCTTACTGATATTCATCCTAAAAGAATAATTCTGATTATATTTTGTTTGGCATACCTAGTCCTGCGTGGTCTATACAGCATAACTCTGCCTTGTTGATTAAACATGAAAAATCTTTTCGTCGGTCCAGATGATTAAGTCCCAATATGATTGACCTTTGGTATGTCTTCTGTGCCCGTTCAATTCATCTGTATCTGTGACTTTCAACGAAGAAAGTCTTGATCAATGTAGACCAGCCAACAATAATCCTTTTGTTTTATTATTTCATAAGAACAACCACATTATCTGGCTTTGTCCAAGACGATAGACATGTGAAGTAAAGGTATATTCCTTACTTCCTCAACTAGCGCTTGATCTTGCGTGGTATTTGACACTTTAGTCTTCTCACTTCGTAGTCAGGACGTGAAAATAATGAAATCTTTGTTTCGATTTCCACGGTTATACCATGGAAGCTAAAAGGGACGATGATGATGAGAATGAAAGAAATGGAATCAAAAAAAAAAGTGGAAGGAAATGGTAGAATCTCGAGAAAACTAATGCACATGGTATTTGTCGAGACGTCAATCATTCATTACCTTTATATAGTTGAATCCATGTCTTGATTTTTCTCGCATCCGAGATATCTAGTGAACTGAGGGGTTGTGCTATTGTTGCTTGACCCATGATTTCTCTCCGCAAAGCAACAACACTTTTCGCAACCTCTAGAGCAGTATGTCTGAAACTTGTTTACCTGGCTCCCCCTTTAGTAAACTCCACATAATGCATACCTCTTTCGTTTGATCTCATTTGCAATTTCAGTTGGAGCACTGAAGTATTAAATCTTCAATAATAATAATAATAATAATAATAATAATAATAATAATAATAATAATAATAATAATAATAATAATAATAATAATAATAATAATAATAATAATAATCTCATTAGTTTATATCTATTTCCAGGAAAATTCTGCATATCATTATAGTGCACACAGAGAAAAATCCGTTCTCCGGACAACGGCCGTCATAAATTAAGCAACAAAGACAAAATGTACAATGAAACAGAAATGACGGGTTTAGTGGTGATTAAATGCAGAGAAAATGGATGTCATAATACAACGAGCATTGACGATTGATCGGGGAAAGATTATGCGGAAGAACTCGCGATTATGCTGTCCTTACACTACTTCGTAAAGTACTAGGTACGGGCGAGGATTATCAGCTCACAGAATTGTTGGCTGACAGTGTGTGTACAGTGCAAAGGCAAGTTTACTGGAGTGAAACAGGCGAATATGGCAACGAGACATCATTTTCCGGATGAATTACGCTGGCGTGCCATTGGTAGATTGGAAGCCGGGCAGCGTCAGCTCAACGTGGCCCGGTGGCTCAATGTCGATCGAGCAGTGGTCAGCAAGTTATGAAGCAAGTTCTAGAAAATGCAAAATGTGTTGAGAAGTTACAGTGGTGGTCGACCGCGTGTGACATCTGCCAGGTATGATCGAAATATCATTTGACAAGTCGAAGAAACAGGTGTGCAACAACAACTCAAGTGCGTGTGGAGGCTGTTGCTGCCACGGACATCGTCTATCAACGCGTACAATATGCAGGCGACTTAACGAAGGTGGGATGTATGCCAGAAAATCAGTGGTGTGTGTGCCCGTTATTCGGTGTCACAAGAGGCAGCGATTAAATTGGTCAAGAGAGCATTTCAATTGGACCCAGGAGCAATGGCAGTCAGTTCTCTTTACTGATAAGTCTAGATATTTTCTGGACATTGATCCTCTACGCAGATTGGTCTGGCGAGAAACATGAAGCCCTTGCCATCCATCCAATATTCTTGAAACGGATGGATATGGTGGTGCAGGTGTGCTTGTGTGGGGTGCCATCTCGCTTTGATGACTTACAGATCTGTATGTTCTCTCGTGTAGCACAATGACAGCTCAGCGCTATAGGAATGATCGTCACGTGTACTATACGCACGTGCTAGAGGTCAGGGATTCATCCTACAGGACGATAATGTTCGTCCCCATGGAGCACAATTGGTCGATCAGTGCTTGGAGCAACACCATATTCAAAAAATAGAGTGGCCATCGAGATCCCCGGACCTTAACCCGATTAAACACATGTGGGATGCTCTAACGCGACGTATTGCAAGTCTTGTACCCCCTCCACGAACTCTCCAAGATCTTCAATGGGCTCTTCGTCAACAATAGACCCAGATACCAAATGAGCTGGTAAAAAGACTTATTACCAGCATGAGACGACGTTGTGAATCCTGCACTGCTATGCGTGATGATCATATCCCTTATTAGTGTCAGCAAACCATCCTTTCGCGGCTTCAGTGTTTCCCAGTTTCACTGCCACCTAGGTCCAGCGTCATTTTTTTGCCCATGAGTGTACTTTCATTTGGTAGTTTTCCTTGCTGTATGGCGTAAAATAGGTGCTTCTTTAATTTCAATAAAAGTTTGTTCACCAGCATGCGTTTTCTTTCCTTATACACCTGAGTATCAATTTGTTGTTTAATTTATGACGACCAGTGTATATGTGTGTTACCTTCATCAGCTATATGTTATATACGTCCATTTGTATATGAGACCCTGACCACCTATATTGTTTCATACGGAAAGTACGTACAAATGGAACACTTATACAGAAAGTATTATAAAGCATGCGTTTTCAGTTATACATTTGCCGTACGTTAAGTCCAAAAACTACATGATTTACAAATGTAACATACAATTTTACGTACGCCACATACAATGTTTTTTCTCAGTGCAGTATTATTTTTTAACCAAGTTTGTTAATAATAAACCACAATTCCTACCCAATAGTTATTTTGTATTTGTTCGGCATTTAATTTAACATGTGTAACGTATTCCTGAAACATTAGTAATCTGTAGGCTAATTACAAATGTAGTTTATTTCTGTCTGTTGCTTGTGTCCTTGCTCGCTCTTTACACTCCCGAGTACGCGACATTATAGATTGTAAACCACTGGCTAAGAGCGAGACATTCTTTATACGCTGTTAGAACTTTACATATTATGACTTATATCAAAAACATCAGTAAAGTGAACTTGCGTATGACCAGTGAATCTCCATAAGAGATACTAAAATATCATGATAAATTATATAATAGTGTTTAACGATATGAAATAAAATATGTGTCAATAACAAATATAATTCGTCAAAGTAACAAATACCGTAAAGATAAAACTTAATTAGGTTTATTACGCCAGGACAAATTAGGTTTATATCTGAGACAATACAAAAAACACTCACAAGATGTGTTAGTCGAACATGTTTTGTGCAGTTGCAAGCCAGGAACTCTGGCCGAGTGAGGTAAGATGTTTGGCTGTTGATCCGGAGACACTATTAGTCGTTGGCTCGATTCCCACCTAAGTACATAGTTTTTAAAAACTTTGCTCGAAGTTTCTGTGTTTGTGTCCCTATCAGACTTTATTCTGTGTTCGTGCTCATTGAGATGAATTAAGATACAATAAATAACAGTCTCATTTGAGTCGAACTTTTGAAATTAATATAGAGCCTAATGGTAATTTATGCTAAATGATATTTTATGTGCGGATTTGTACTCGTTTAATATCCATTGGCGAGATTTTAATTCTAGAAATCAAATGTATGCAACATTCTATAGTGAAAATATTAGCAAATCCTAACTTACGTATCCTCGTTATTACTATTTTTTTTTTTCTTTTTTACAAACGACTGTCATATTTGCCACTGCTTTAAGTTTATCGATCGATCAATTAATTAAAGCTTAATGTTTCATATATAAAAGACCTATTGAAACAATACTAATTCGCAAAAGTGGTAACTTAAAAAAAAAAAAAAAGTGACTTCGTATAGGGTTTGAATACATAAACATCGCCCATTGACACACTTCTTAATCAAACCACGTGACTATTTCTTCCGCTATCTGAAACCTGCTTTAAACTTTTGTACGAAATAGTTTTTCTCTTCCAACTAGCTTTTGTCTACGGTCAAATACGATTGAGTTTACGGCGATAATTGGAGGTTAAAGCTCTTGCAATGCATAATTGTATTTTTTGCGCAAGGCATATTTTATTTTATGTCATAATAACTTACGTAAAACAAGTTGAATCCGTGAAATTATTTGGGTCGAACTGATCGTAAATGTTTTCATAGTTAGGAGACTGGATTTGCACACCTGCGAAACTTGAGATTTACTTAATTGAAATTCCGTATTTTACAATGCACAAAATGACACATAGCTGTGTCTATCCATCCCTCTTTCACCAAATTCCAGGTCCAAATTCTAGTACTTCCGACGGACGATAGGAGAAAAGAAAGTATAGTAATTGCTAATAATAATACTAGCAGGCACATTATTATTATTATTATTATTATTATTATTATTTTTTTTAAATAAATTCAAAATTTCAATGGACTTGAATGTTTCATGGCCCCTACATACCGAAAATGTCATTTTTCTTTGTCCGACCGTACATCCGTTTTATCTTGATGTGTAGTCGTCTAGAGGTCATATTATTCAACGTATCTGTACCCAATTTTAAACTTAAGTTCTTTTTGAGATTCTGCAGAACGATTATTAATATTTTCTTTTTTACCCCCAGAAATAAGGATAGTTTACTGAAGGGTGAAAATAAATTTTAAAAAAATGATTTAATACGATTTTGCTTACTTATTTTTCACAAATCGATACTTTATTCACATCCCTATAACGTAGTATAATCCATTTCTCTGAGGAAATTTCAGAATGGGTAGTTTCGTATTGGGGGTAAGATATTCAGGTAAATTTGTTTATGATATAAATCGTTTTTCACCTTTTAAAGAATAGCCCATCACAAGTGGTAATTTGCACATGGAACAATACAAAGGTTTCCGAAAACACCAACTATAATTTTGTTCATATCTCATAAATAAATTTGTTTGTAATAACTACAGTATCATATGGTTTATTTTGAGAAGTAACAGTAAGAAAATTTAGTGCGGTGGCCCCCATTGATGTTAGCCCCTATCGAAGCAAATTTGATCGGAATTGGCTCAGATCATTTCATCGTCGTTTGATCGCGTTTGATCGCCATGTGTATTGACGTAATACAAATAATTATCAAGGGGAACAAATAGGTTAACCTGTTTGTCTCACCATCGAACCAAATTTGATCGAAATTAGGTCAGATGGTTTCATCGTCGTTTGATCGTGTTTGATCTCCAAAAATTATCATTTGATCGACACGCGTATTGACGTAATACAAGAAATTATGTAGGGGGCTAACAGTTTATCCTCTTAGCCCCCTCCCCGCACCGAACCAACTTAGTTTCGAATTAGGTCAGATCGTTTTATCGTCGTTAAATCGCGTTTGATCGCCAACAATTATCGTTTGATCCCTTTTCATCGCCAAAAATTATCGTTTGATCGCCACACGTGGGAAGCTAATAGGTTACTTGTATTACATTAACGCGTGTGGCGATCGAACGATAATTGTTGACGATCAAACGATAAATGTTGGCGATCAAACGCGATCAAATGACGGTGAAACGATTTGACACAATTCCGATCAAATTTGGCTCGATGGGGGGATAACATATTAAAATGTTAGCCCCCTACATAATTACTTGTATTACGTCAGTACACGTGGCGATCAAACGATAATTGTTGGCAATCAAACGTCAATGAAACGACCTTACCTAATTCCGACCAAATTGGGTTCATTGGTGAGGCAAACAGGTTAGCCTGTTAGCCCCCCTACATAATTATTTGTATTACGTCAATACATATGGCGATCAAACGACAATTTTTGGCGAACAAACGCGATCAAACGACGATGAAACGATCTAACACAATTCCGATGAAATTTGATTCGATGCGGGGCTAACAGGTTAAAATGTTACCTCCCCTACATAATTACTTGTATGACGTCAATTCGCGTGGCGATCAAACGATAATTGTTGGCGATGAAGCGCTACCAAACAACGATGAAAAGATCTGATCCAATTCGGAACAAATTTGGTTCAGTGGGAGCTAACAGGTTAACCTGTTAGCCCGCCTACATAATTACTTGTATTACGTCAATTTCTGTGGCGATCAAACCATAATTATTGGCGATGAAACGCGATCAAACGACGATGAAACGGTCTTAACTAATTTCGATCAAATATGGTTAGATGAGGGGCTAACAGGTTAAAATATTAGCCACCCTACATAATTACTTTATAACGTCAATACGCGTTGCGATCAAACGATAATTGTTGACTATTAAATATGGTCAAACGACGATGAAACGATCTGACCCAATTCCGATGGAATTTGATTTGATGGGAGGGCTAACAGGTTAGCCTGTTAGCCCCCTTGATAATTATTTGTATTATGTCAATACACATGGCAATCAAGCGACGATCAAACGATCTGAGCCAATTCCGATCAAATTTGGTTCGTTGGGAGGGAGACTAACAGGTTAAACCTGTTAGCCCCTACATTATTTATTGTATTACGTCAATACGCGTGGCGATTAAACGATCTGGCTCAATTCCAATTAAATTTGGTTCGATAGGGGGCTAACAGATCACCGGTGTGAAATAGTTGTGTCTCATCTTGTACAATGAAGTCTTAATTTTCCGCGGTCACAAACAACAACAAATTCGCTTTCCGAAATTTTTCCTTTAACATGGTTGAAAAATGAAATCTTTTTTGCTTTGCTATGAAGTCATGAGGAAGATCATTTAATTTTTTTGACAAATTAACTCAATAAATTCTGATGATGGCTTCTCAAGAGTTTCTAATGTACATCTATCAACATGACGGAAAGTCACAGTTTCGATTAAGTTTTCCTTTAGGGTGTCTTCCACCAGATTTTTGATGACATCAATTCCTGGGCAAGAAGAGCACGTTCCTATAGAATAGTCCTCGGACACAGGTTCACACGGCATGAAGTGTAGATAGTCCTTGTAAGTTGTTATGAAACTATTGGTGAGAGTTTGTAACTTGGCATTTTCTATCATTAACTTCACGTTTTGGTGTGTTGTACAAACGCAAACAGTGAGCGTGTCATTAGCTCCAGCTAACACAACATTTTTTGGGCGAAGCTCTGCAAATTTGGAAAACTCTATGTTCATAGGAAACTGCTCTTTAAACAACTGATATACCTCCTGCAAATTACACAAAAGAAAACGTTTAGAAATTTTAACTTTCTTCCCACTACTGTCTCTGAAGGCATGTTGCCAAGCTACATAAATCTTGTACCTGTCATGAAAAAAAAAAAAAGAAAGAAAAAAAAACTTGAAACCCTACCATATTTCTCCATGTAAACATAGTCTTGAAAGGCCATACAACATTGTTTTTCCATCTTGCAAGGAGTTGAATCATGTGCAACTTTCTGGGTCGTCTTGCTTGCTATCTGGAGTACCTGCTATCGCCCTCCCGCTGACATAAAGGAAAAACCAGTTCCACCTTCCGTAACAACGGATTCTTTTGGACAAGGAGGGGAAGTGTGCCAAAATACGCGTTTTTAATGAGGAGGTTCACTATTTGTCCACTAGAGTACAGTGCTGCATGGGTGGAGATACTTTTCTTGCTTTCAAGATGTAAACAGTAAATAGAAAGATCGGGATGCAAGGTTTTTTTTATTATGACAGCTACAAGATTCATTTAAATGGAAACCTACCATTACTGAAAGGCAGTCTAAAGGCATGTGGCCACGCTACATGGATCTTGTAGCTGTCTTTAAAAAAATCTTGAAACCCTACTATATTTCTTCATGCCGCCTGGGCGTTTTCTGGTGGAAGAACTTTATCCGGTTTCTGATCATGTGTAGATAAGAATCCTTTTTGCTTAAGAAGTTGACGGGTCTGGTGTCCTAACTAGTTTGAAACATTGAATTCTTCAAAGATACGCGTGATGCTCCAAGTTTCAGGCATTATTGTAATCATCATCTTCTTTTGTTTCCTAGAAAGACTGAAATTTACTTTTCAAGTCGTCAAGTAGTTTATTATCTTCTGAATCTGAACAAGTATCCGATTCAGCTGAAGTAAAATTCTTGCGTTTAAACGCTGTGTTATTTATTATTATTATTATTATTATTATTATTATTATTATTATTATTATTATTATTATTATTATTATTATTATTATTTCGCCTTTTCGGTGGAATATTTTTTAATAGATGACTGCGGTCAATAGATGACTCGCCTAGTTCTTGCAGGGACTTATTCAATACCTGTAAAGACTCAGAGGTGAAGGACACACCGCACACCTCTTGATCAGGAGCCATACCTTCATTAGAATCCTTTTTAGTCTTTGTCTTAAGTTTGCCAAGTTCTTTCCAACAACTGTCACATACACGGCAATTCTCATGCATTTTAAAGACAAGTACATGCATCCTTGACGATGTAGGCCTAAGCCCTCTCCGAATATGAGAGTGGTTTTGTTTCTTATTCTTAAATGGGTTACAACAATCTAATTTCGGTATCTTTCTCGGATCCATGACGAAAAAGTCTCGTCTTCTTGCTTTATATAGATGAAACAAACAGCACAACAGACACACACACACTCACTGAAGTAGCACAAAATTTCCACTCACACAACACAATCAGTACAATTTTACACCTGAAAAAATGAAAAAGAAAAATATGCAATCAATTCGAACAGTTTTGAACTTTTAAAAGCATATGTATGGCCTCACAGGATAGTACAAACTTTCTACCACAGACACGGAAAGAAAACTGAATAAATGTCAGGTCCACGCTAGCTACAATTGATAAACAAGTTGTAACTTGTCAACGGCAAGTCATTACTTGATCTTTCTTGTGTACTGCGCTCTGCGTCTTTTATATCTATATCTATATCTATATCTATATCTATATCTATATCTATATCTATATCTATCTATCTATCTATCTATATATATATATATATATATATATATATATATATATATATATATATATATATATATATATATATATATATATATATATAATTTCCATACAGCGGGATTCGTTCTTCACTCGATAATTATTTTGGTGTTATTGTCTTGGTTTTTAACTGTATAATAACGATTTTTAGTCTCATGCTTTAACATTCTCTCATACGTACGGTTCGTTTCTATTATTAGTATCTCACAATCCCAAAATTATATTTTGACCATATGTATATAAAGACAGTACTTATATGTGACAATTTTTAAAAAATTTAAAAATTTGAAATTTTGAATTCGAATTTTCGAAATTTCTCTTGTGTACACTCCCATTGATTTATATACCTAAAATAGCTTAGAACAGTGGCTTTGCAATGGTGTAAGGCTTAGTTCGGTGCGTTAATTAGGAGCAGAGATATGTCAAATTATAGAAGCTAATATATGCAATTTTTTGATCAAAATTGGAAATTTCGAACCGTAAAATTTCGAAAACTACTCAACCTGGAAGGTTGAAATTTGGTATTTTTCAATCTTGCTATAACTTAATCTGACATAAAATTCATCAAAATCGAAAAATGTGAGGGAAAAATGTGCTTTTTTGTGTTGATCTCATATGGAATGACCCATTTGTAAAAATTTCAATTTTATCGATATACACTAAGCAGAAAAAGCTTACATAATGTACGAATTCTTGTATACAACTTTCTGAAGTTGTAAGTTCTTTTTTTTTTTCCTTGTACAAAAAATTAAATTTTATCAGTATGACTTCCCGTAAGACCCGCCACTGCTTTCTCGCGAGATGAGGACGAAAACTGTTAATCTAACCATGCTTTTCTGTATTGTTAAAATACATATATAAGTTGTTATTAGCAAGTGTTTTGGAATTTACGTATGCTCTATTTGCGTTTCTATAATAAATTTACTTGTATATATGTCTCTATAATAAATTAAAGGAAAGGGTATATTAATTCTTGAAGATAAAAGAACAAATAATGAATTTTAAGATGGGAAAGGAGAAGATAAAGAATTTCACAGCATCATCCTTGATCAATATGAATTATTTTCACAAGAGATATTACTTTAGTTCACATTACGTCTGGAAGAAGTTTTATGCGTGTAGCCTACTCGTATGTCACATAAGAAAATACGAGCAATAAATATATGAAGAAAGGTCGATAGCATAAGCTATGTATTGTATATAAATTATGTGTAACATATAAGAGAAAGACATTTCTTTCAGAAGGATCTTTTTTTAACAAGCAT
Source organism: Thermobia domestica (assembly GCF_964235325.1). Lineage (NCBI taxonomy): Eukaryota > Metazoa > Arthropoda > Insecta > Zygentoma > Lepismatidae > Thermobia > Thermobia domestica. Next base: position 99,988,260 of record NC_137468.1, read on the forward strand.
TTTCTGAGAATTAAAAAAAAATACTTAGCAATACCTAGATTCATTTAAGTGCATCAATCAGTAATGAAAAATCTTTATTCAATACATCATAAATCTTAATGACTGTTAAGTAAGAGCAGAGCATCAAGTTAGGTTTACATATGATACACATATTTTATATATGAAATATACATAAATTACAACCTTTTCTGTTGCAACAATTTTCTCCAGGGAATACACATTGAAATTAAATTTTAGAACATGCAGTACCACATACATTATTCAGAAATTATAGACCGTCACACAATTATTTACTTGAGTGATCAGCACCCGAGTCATGCATTATAAAAACAACTGAGATTTTCTTCTTTATTAAACCTTCGTAATCTGAACTCCCACGTAATTTATTTACGGATACTGAAGATGTCCAGCACTATTCCTTTCAACAAATGCTGTGGATTTAAAATATCTGAAGGTTAATCGTCACAGAAACAAATGCTTGTTACTATTATTCATTCACCCAATCTGATTAGATCAAAGCAAACTTTCTGTCCACCACGCTCTTACTCGGGCTTTGACAAACGTGGCATAGGCCTATAAATGTATTACGTTGATCTGTATTAGTGATTTCCACGATTAAACTTCAAAACTAAACGAAATGATGACGGAATGAACAAAATGATCGAATGAAGAAAGTGGGAGGAAACAGGATAATCTCGAGAGAACATACACACACACGGTTCTTATTGGGGGTACTGTGGTTCAGTGATAGAGTGCTTACCTTTGGTGTGTGGGGTCCCTGGTTCGATCCCCGCCCAAATAAGTTTGTGGTGAACAACATCGTGTCCATGGATTTTCTCGGGTACTCTCGTTTCCTCCCAGATTTTCATTCCAACAATTATTCCATAATGATTCACTTGCTTTAATCATCGTCTCCGTTATCCCGGGACGTTAAACTGAAAGATTTCATTTCACATGGTTATTCACCACAACGTACACTTGGAGCAAGCTGGAATCGAAACAGGAACCACAAGCACCAGAGGTGACTACTCTACCACTGAGCCATCACGATCCCTTTGGTAAGACATGTAACATATCTTTTTTAGTGAAAATTTAATTCAATAGTTACCACTTAATTTGGTAGTCGTGGGGTTGTGAAATCATGTTGTAAGATCAATTATGACTAGGTTGTAAAGTGAAATAGTACTTACTGTGTTAAAAATAATTTAATCTTGATATACAATCGAAAAGTAAGTTCAACCAGTTAGACCTATAGGTAAAGTATCATAGTGCTGACATGAAAATGTCGGATTGGATTTGAGTTTAGCATTCCGTTCAGCAGCGAGGTAACATGAGACGTGGACCGACAGCATAATGTGAGATTCCAATCTCATGACCATTCACTGGGAATCGAACGCGGCTTTTCTGTGTCCAAGGCGCGTACGTTATTCACGTAGCCACGACAAAGCTCATGAAAATGCTGGAGTTTCAAATGAACAGAAAACCAACAACGCGTGCTTCGTTCGTCCTTCTACTAAACCAATGTTTTCATTTTTTAAAAAAAGCTTGATCTGCAAGACACTACGAATCATCGTTTCACTTACTTGTAATTTGCAATATGTTACATATAGTTATACACTTATACACTACACAATTGGTTACAAACCTTAGTACGAATAAATACATTCACTACAGAACAGGCCGGTAGCCAGCCCAAAAATGTGGGGGGGCGGTAGAAGTTAGGGGGGCCCGATCCAACCATATTATAGTTCATTTGCAAGTCTACTGTGAAACTTTTAGGGCGGCAGCAAAAATTTAAAGGAGGTGGCCCTCTAGACCCCCCTGGATACGGGCCTGCTGAGGAACCTATCAGTGGCGCTGGTGCACTATTAACAACATGTGCGCACGCACAAGCGCGCTCCTTGCTCCCAGATGTTATTTCAATATTTAGCAGAAAATAACAGTTAGGAAAATACTTTCTTTTTCCATATTTATTGATTTCACGCGCTTTTTTCTATAATATTTAGATAATATTCACTTTCAAACATAATGAGCATTACTGCTTAACAAAGTTTATAACATTTCTATACTTGTTGAAATGTGGATGTAGAGAAGAATCAATAATAGCTAGGTCGAACGAAAATCCAATGAGAAAATGATAGGAATACTAGGAGAGAGAGGAATACAAAGGAGATAATTGTAAAAGAAATAATAATAATAATAATAATAATAATAATAATAATAATAATAATAATAATAATAATAATAATAATAATAATAATAATCTAGTGAAAAGGATATATTTAATTGATAACGGGAAATGCGATAAGTGCTAAAGAAAAATTGACTCTCCTATAAAATCATCTTTAGTATCCCAAGATATCCGAGATGATCAAAATATTTCGAAAACAGAAAGTTGCAAAATAGATTATTCTTGATGATATTAGTGTAATATAGTATTTATAATTCAAGGACAGTAATGCTATATTTCTTAGAACATGTGTAATCGGAAACCGAAAGAACCATGAAGTTAGGAAGTTCTCAGACAGATTATTATCACAGGATATTTTTGTTGCTTGCACAGAAACATTTATATATAGAGAGGCACATACACAAGCACACACACACACACACACAAACAAACAAACACACACAAACATGGGTAAACACATGCAACTGCACTTGCTATTGACCATCTGCCAACTTACGTCAGCATGACCTTGCATCAACCAGTACTAGTTCCTTTATAGCCTGCACAATTCACAAACCTGATTCAAGCAATTGACTTTCCCAGTCAGCAGATACAAAACGCCGATAACATTATTGGAATACTAATGTAATCTTCGCTCTTTACAGTCAACATCGTAATAATAATAGATCTATGAGAAAAGACAGTGCAGATATACAATATATGAGTGAGTTACTGGCAGGGTCAAGTTTATAGAAAAGCAAATGTCTCTACATTGATTTATCAAGGGTTCGATATAGTTATCAGTCCTTATTAAAATACGACCAAAAATCGAATATTTAACTAACCAACTAAATAAAAACAGGTGTAAACTTTGTAAAATGAAGCTTCATTTCAACTCTAAAGAAGGAAGTAGGGAACTTGATAGATTGATTTCAGCACCAAAGCTATAAGAGATGTGAGCCCACGGTTTAACGTGGGAACCGAACTCGGTCTATATGAACTCCCACTGGAAATCAATCATTAATGTCATGTGTTAAATGCATATATGCTAACCACGGCCACGATGGAGCTCCAAAGAAATCATGTATCGTAACAAAATAAGTAAAAGAATTTTTGGCGATCAAACGCGATCTAACGACGATAAAACGATCTGACCCAATTCGGAACACATTTCGTTCATTGGGGGGGCTAACAAGTTAACCTGTTAACCCCTACATAATTACTTGTATTACGTTAATACGTGTTTCGATCAAACAATAATTTTTGGCGATCAAACGACGATGAAACGATCTGACACAAATGATTCAAATTTGGTTCGATGGGGGGCTAACAGGTTAAAATGTAGCCCCCTACATAATTACTTGTATACGCCAATACGCATGACAATCAAACGATAATTTTTGGCGATCAAATGCGATCAAACGATAATTACTAGCATTCAAACGATGATGAAACGATCTGACACAATTCCGATTAAATTTGGATCGATGAAGGGGCTAACAGGTTAACCTGTTAGCCCCCTTGATAATTATTTGTATTACGTCAATACGCATGGCGATCAATCGATAGTTGTTGGCTATCAAACGCGATCTAACGACGATCAAACGATCTGGCTCAATCCCAATCAAATTTGCTTACATGAGGGTGCTAACAGGTCACCGGTTCATTTCACTGGAATACCAACCAATCCACAGTCCACCCCTTCGTCATTTATCACCGGAAAGGTAACAAAAATGACAACTATTACTTGGTTATAATATCTGAATGCCTTGAGCACAATACTGTCGCATTTTGCTCTTTTCAGAAGAACCTTGTGGAATTCCTTCGAAGCAAACATAGTAATGCCCCTGAGAAAATTTTCTACTTTTCGGATGGTTCAGTTGCACAGTATAAAGACTGTAAGAACTTTCTAAACTTATGCTTGCACCAACAAAACTTCGGAATACAGGCTGAGTGGCACTTTTTATCACAATCCATGGTAAAGGCCCATGCTATGAGACAGGAGGCAATGTGAAGAGACTGGCAAGCAAAGCAAACCTCCAGCGCCCATTCTCAGATCAAATCTTGGAACCATTACAACTTTATGATTGGGCAAAGAAGAGTATTTCAGGGATTGAGTTCATATTTATTACTCACTCAGAATATGTTGCGACTGATGAATTTCTTAAAAAACGTTTCGAAGATATTCACGGAATTCCAGGGACACAAAGATTCCATGCTTTTGTTCCCCGTAATAGAACGTCTGTAGTGACTAAGCCCTTCTCCTTTTCTTCAACATCCAGCATACACCAGCTACTGACATCCTGGACGCTTTCATTAAGTAAAATTCATGGATATGTGACTACAGTTTACGAAGGAAATTGGTACTTCGGACATCTCGTCACTACTAATGAAGAAAATGGCCAGGTGAAGGTAACATTTTTGTACCTTGCTGGACCATCACCTTCATTAAAAAAAAAAAAAAAAAAAAAAAAATCTAAATAAGATGGACGTATTGTGAGTTCAGTCACGAGACATCTATGCAGAGTGAGCCCAATGACACTTGCTGGTCATGTTTACCGTATTCCTGAAGACGACGTCAAAACAACTATACCGAGTTTTTCCAAATACATCTCTTCAAAAGACTTTAGATAGAGGTAAGTCTCTGCTTATAGATGCACTACAGTAAATAGTTTGAATGATTGCCAAATGTTACAGCGCAAGGAAAGGTCAGTTATCGCTATGCAAATCATGTAAGACATTTTTTCTTTATTCACATAATTCCTCTAGATCCCATAACGATCCCAAAATTATATTTTGACCGTATAAAGGCCTAACCAACATGTAAGATTTAAAAAAAAATAATAATAATAAAATAAAATTGCCCTTTTTTGAGAAATTCAAATTTTCGAAAATTCTTTTCAGTATACCACCATTGATTTATATATTTAAAAAATGCTTTTGAAAATTTCGAACCGTAAACTTTCAAAAACTAATAAACCTAGAATGTTGAAATTTGGTACTTTTCAATCTTGCTATGATATCTTTATGTGACGTAAAAATTATCAAAATCTGAAAGGGCCAGTATAAAACGGTGTGTTGAGTTGATATGGAAGGATCCAAATGCGAATTCCCTCAAGAACCGCCACTGTGGCAGAGATATTCAAACTCAAGAGTTCAAGCTTAATAATTGAGTTGGAACTATATGTGTCGACAGCAAGCCAGAGCCTGAGTTCAAGCGAGAGCTAGCCCATTGAGGACAGTAAGACCGAGCCCTTAGTGCAATGGTTCCCAACCATTTTTGACCGACGATACACTTTCCTGAATGCCTACATCACAACGTACTTGTTTCATATTTCATTAATAAAAGTTGTAATCAAAAATAAAAGCCATTACTCTTCAACAAGTTTATCTAGTCATATCTTTTACATCAACCATTTTCCTCAAACTATATCACTTAACATTGAAAACCATTACACTAACTTCAGCCACTTATGGCTCATAGCCCTTACAATCATCTCAGCCACCTATGGTTCGTTAGCCCAACTAACTCGAGTTTTCGTTACAAATATAAACCTAGTTATGCCCTTCAATTGTTCTTCCCACAACGTAATACCTTGTTCGATGCTTTCATTTGTTAACTCCCAGCATCTTCCCCGGCACTGCCAAAAGAAACAAGGCAAAACTCCCAACAATAATATAAATTATAATGGTGTAACCTTACAAGTTTCTATTAAGTAGTGACTATATGGTACTGAACATTGTTAGTACCGCCAGAGGCGTTGACTGGCACACTCTGCCTCAAAATTGATTTCAGCTAATCATTAAATGCTTCGTGACTTTTAAATTCTAAAATTTCACATCATATCATACAGTGACGTGCTTTTACCAGGGGAACAAGATTGTAAACCATATAAGAGTTTCAATTTTTATTAGTATATTTTTGTATACAATTTATTAAAAAGTATTTGTTTCTCAGCCTGCTCTCTCCCAATGATGCCCCTGACACCGTATGGGAGGCATGGCACATCAGTGTATCGCGACACACCGTATGGAAACCACTGTATTAGTGAACGCGAGATCAAGCGAGCGTGAGCCTCATTAAGGGAGTCTGAAATAGAGTGAGAGCCCTGAGAATATTAAGCATGAGCTCGCGATAGCCCCGGTTGCAAAATGGCTATTTTTGCCTGGAGATTGAGAAGTCTCTAATTTGAATTCCGCCATGGCACTCTCAATGACATATTCCATAGTTTCTCTCAGTTTCACCAGGTAAACACCACGATATACCGGTATATATTTTATTGTTTTTCAGATAATCATAATATAACAGATGGATCTCGCAGAGATATAAATACAAAGTAGAAACTGGATGCAGTTAGCTAAGGACAGAAGTCAGTGGAGAACTTTTGTGAACGCGGCATTGAACCTCCGGGTTCCATAGGCCATAGAGTTAGTTAGTTAGTTAGTTAGCATACCAAGACTTCTATGCCAAAGTGTGCTTGAGTGTAGACACTAGACTGCAGGAATGTGTAAATGCTGAAGGCCGGGACTTTGAGAACCTCAGAGGTTGTACTTAATTGCAATTATTCCTATATCATCCTGATTGTAACTTCATAAAGTTATTTTTTTTTCATATTCAAGAACTCCTTATATAATACATCATAATTACTAATAAATGGACCATTCGGCTATTTGTGTTTTATTTTATAAACTAAGCTATCCATATCGTAATGGTCCAAGTAAGCTTAAGGAGGAGGAGCACCCTTGGTCTTCTCAGGATGAGAAGAATATTTGGTGGAGGTTGCTAAGTCTTACGTTTCCCCCATAAGTTTTACGTTTTCAAGCACCTTTTACTACGTTAAACCATATATGAATATCACATATTACTAAAAATTTTCATTTCTTGTAAACAATCTGGCAACACTAGTTCCGCTACTGAGTTAACAAGTACAAATTGATGTAACAACATATAACTTCTTTTTAAAACATTGTAATAGTTAAATTTTTATTATATATATTTTATTATTATAATAAATCAGTTTTTATCATAGAAAAATAACAGATCATAAATGCATAGTATGTCATAAAAAATAATGCTGTTACATTTTATGTATTGTTAAAATGAGGAAACAGTAATTCATTGTATATTTATGCAGTTATACAGTAGTATGAATTGGCAAATAACTTTAGAGGCTGTAATTTGCTTCTGTTCTTCATTTAAAAAGGAAAAAAAAAAGCTCTGGTCTGCCCTTAATTTTATCAGTAAGCCAGAATCTAATAAGTACTGTGCGAATTTCTTGTTTGCTTCCTTTACAAAGACAAGACAGAAGAAGACTATATGTATGCTTGGGTGTTCCGTTAGAGGTTAACACATATCTTATATTATGGCGCCCGACAAGTTGCCTTGAATACGAAAGTGCCGTTACATAGCGGAAGAAAGCATTGAATTCTTGATTGTGAGCATTAGTGTGAAAATCCATCCGTGAGTGGCTTGAATACTTAAAGCAGCATTTTATGCTTTGTGCCTTTGAATACGGACATGAATTTTGTTAAAAGAAAAAAATCCTTTGGTTCCGTGCTTTGGTGTCACGCGATATAATATATGCCTTATCATGTAATATAACAAATTTATATTAATATATGTTTTTTTTTCAATTAACGATACATTTCTTGATATAGAGCTCAAGTACTCACCTCTTACCTGAGACGCTTCTGGTTCAATTCCAGATCATGTGGCTTTGTAGTGGACAATATCGTTCGTAGTTTCCTCGAGGTTCTCCAGTTCTTCTTACAATCTCATTCCACTAATTATTTCAAAATTATTTACCTTTGATCAAATATCCGTCTCTTTTAGCCTTCAAGGCATAATTGTGGGACGTAAAACAGTTTTTTTTTTAATTTTTCTTGTAAATATCAAGAAAAAAGAAAAAATAAATCTTTCAATTTTATGTCCCACGGTTATTTTGGTTAGGCTAAAGGAGACGGTGATGTTGAGAAAGGAATGAAATAGTGGGAGGAAATGGGAGAACACCGAGAAAACCTACGTACACGGTGTTTGTCCACTACAAGGCTCGCTTAGCGTGAGCGGGATCAAACCAAGAACCCCACACACCATAGGTGAATTGTGTACCACTGACCCATCGCGGCTTTCTCGTACAGTTAGACCAGTTCTTTATAACAATATTAAAGTATATATATACACAAAAGAGTATTTGTTAGTCTGATTTTTTCTTGAATATGTTATACTCGAATTTTTTCTCGAATCAGTAGTACGTCCATAATCTAGTGTGGAAAAATATACAATTTACCAATTCAGAAAAGCACGTTTTCTAAAATTTTCGTAAAGAAATAAACAGAATCCTTAGCAATTTGTTGATTCACAAAACACGAGTAAAGTCCTTGGAATCATTTTCGAGAATCAAACAGCTTTAATTTCTTTGCTAGAATTTATTTAGAGGTTCAGGGGGAATATATAAAACCCTCATCTAAGATTCCAATAAAATATCAAACTCTTGATCCGTGACCGCTAGGTTCGTGCACATAGAACGGATGGATAACTTTTTTTTTCTTGACATGTAGGAATCATGAAACGAGTAAATCCATTAACATTTCGTCAACAAATCTTTCTGTTCTTCTCTATTGATGCTGGTTCTTGGCACATACTATCCCGGTAAAATTATCATTCGTGTGGCATATTCTGCCGTGTGAGCCTGACGCAGTCCTATCATTGCTTCTTCGTGTTGTAATTTCCACAAACAGCAGTGTATATATATTCGTTTAAAACCGAACTTTATTTTGTCTCCTGTGAGCTATTGGTTCGAATAAAGAGAAAAAAATAGTCGTATGGGAGTTGAGTTGTCAAGACTAGTGCTGTTGAAATCGGTTTTTGAAAAACCGAAAATCGGTTTTTGAAAAAAGTGAAATTTCATAAAACCGAAATGTCGTTCTGAAAACCGCAAATGTCACAAAAATTCGACAGCACTAATATCAAGTAACGACGAGAAAACAGCAAAGAATATTTCCCCACTTCGACTCACAGTTGCCAGATGGAGGGAAATTTCCCTCGGCGTAGGGAAAAAATGCTCAAAATTTGCAGAGAGGAAAGAAGGTATTTTTTTTCTTAAATATAAAATGTCTTAAAGTGTAGGGACATTCTTGTTGAGTATACTTTTACAATTGGCAGAATAAAAAAATAAGTTGAAATTTCTCACAAAGAGACATGGCTATCGTTATTGGGAAGTAAAAGGATACAAAATAAAACATGATCGGTGTTTCCTTCAAGTATAAACTATTGCAAGTGTCTGGGATTTGCGATAAGAAACCAGTCAACAGATGCAAAACCACAACATTCACATTTATCGGAGTAGCAACAAATCAACAATAAAATTGTGTATTGCAATCTAGATTTTCTTTCTTTCTTTTGTTTTCTTTTTTTAAAAAGAAAGGGAGGTGGTGCTTTTTTAATAAAAGAAAGAGTGGCAGTACTATTTTTAAAAACAAAGGGAAAGAGTAATAATAATAATATAAAAGATCTCAGTCTAAGAAGGAAAGCTGTCCAACTCCTCGATGAGTATCGCATTGGAACTTACACAATTGGAAGGACATATTGAAGGATGGAAATATGCTTATACGATTCGCAACGTCGTCGAACCGGAAGAAGGATGATAGTTCTCCCATAGCCCCTGAAAGTTATGTATTCTGGTCATACATGCCAGAATGTGATACACTGGAACCTGTTTCCTCACGAAGACAAATATTGCAAACTCAAGATTATAACAGTAGGTGGTAATTGGGATCTCTAATACGTCATTGATGTGAACCGATGTCAAGTGCAAGACGATACGATACACCGATCGTAAGTTCCAGACGAACACGTTTACCTGATGGAGAAATGGGACACGATGAAACCACAACGCAAAAATGCCTTTTTATGATTATTATTATTGTTATTAGTACGATTATTATTATTATTAGTAGTAGTAGTAGTAGTAGTAGTAGTAGTATTAGTAGTAGTAGTAGTAGTAGTAGTAGTAGTAGTAGTAGTAGTAGTAGTAGTAATAGTATGATTAGTATTATTAATATGAGCAGTATGATAAGTAAAAATAATAATAATAATGAGAAGAAGACCACAAATGTATTGTTGGCCCCGTTCAGTAACGAAGGACTTCGGCCCATCTTGAGTGTCTTCTAGCACTGCTATAAAGGTTTTTGAATCCACAGACAACCATACCTCAGCCGGGATTCGAAGTCGGGACCCTTGAGTCGCTGGCTTGACGCCTCAACCACCACGAACATGAGGTCTGGAAGAAGAAGAAATAGTATAGGACATAGTTTCTCAACCTAAAGGTCGCGAAGATAAGCGAAAAAGATAAATATAATTAGAATCTAATACCGGAAAATATTTTTTAAATAATTATTATTTTGAATTTTGTTCTCATAGACAATTTTTACTTGTATACATACTGTCAAGAACAACAAAAAATTGGTCTACTTAACATTTTCAACAGGTCCAGAGTTGGTTAAAAATCAATTTAAATAAAAGTGATATGAAACTAATGAGAAATACCAGAAGAATGCAAATGCGTTTTATTTTATTTTTTTTTTATTTATGGCCCAAAATTGAGGGAGTTATGAAGTTTTTAAATTTTCAAACGTCCTCCATTTTGAAACAGTATGACGAATCGGATTCGATATTTGTAATACGAATGAACGGACCGAATTTGGATTTAATCCATTCGCTTTTAGGGAAGTTACTGTATCCACTATGTACAAGAAACGGATTCTACTATTATAGAAATACAGTAGATGTATATAGTGAGATCTCCCCAATAGGTATATTAAAAATCCGACACAAGCTTATTACAAACCAGAAATTATAAGGGGGTCGCTGGCAAGAGGGTGTGATAATATGGGGGTCGTGATAAGAATTACGTTAAGAACCGCTGGTATAGGATTATTATTATTATTATTATTTCTTTGTCGTTTTCTTCGTCTTACTACCGACCTCATGTTCGTCGTGCTTGAGGCGTCAAGCCAGCGACTCAAGGGTCCCGACTTCGACTGGGTTATGGTTGTCTGTGGATTTTAAAACCTTTATAGCAGTGCTAGAGGACACTCAAGATGGGCCGAAGTCCTTCGTTACTGAACGGGGCCAACAATACTTTTGTGGTCTTCTTCTCATTATTATTATTTTTACTCATCATACTGCTCATATTAATAATACTAATCATACTACTACTACTTCTAACAATAATAATAATAATAATAATAATAATAATAATAATAATAATAATAATAATAATAATAATAATAATAATAATAATAGTCGTACTAATAACAATAATAATAATCATAGAAAGGCATTTTTGCGTTGTGGTTTCAGCGTGTCCCATTCCTCCACCAGGCAAACGTGTTCGTTTGGAACTTACGATCGTATATCGTGTTCCATTTGACATCGATTCGCATCAATGACGTATTAGAAATTCCAATTACCACCGACTGTTATCATCTTAAGTTTGCAATATTTGTCTTCGTGAGAAAGCGGGTTCCAGTGTATCACATTCTGGCGTGTATGACCAGAGTACATAACTTCCAGGGGCTATGGGGGGAACGTTCGTTCTACTTCCGGTTCGACGACGTTGCGAATCGTAAGAGTAAGCATATTTCAATTTGTCAATATGTCCTTCCACTTGTGCAAGGTTCAATGTGATACTCGTCGAGGAGTTGGATAGCTTACCTTGTAAGTGGATGAGATTTCAAATTGAATTTCATGAGTTACATGTGTAGTGATCTTAAATAGGGTTTTATCTTATTTTCTATTTAGCTTAGTGTTAGCTTATTACCTGATTTTAGCGGGTACTACCCGATTTTCAGGTTCGATATTCGTCCCCCGCTTAAACATGTCTTAATCACGAAAAACCACCTACTTTTTGGAATTGGAGAAAAATCTAAGACGACTTAGTTGATAAAGTGTTGGTATATTCACTTACGTATAAAGTGTCGGTATAAACCGCTGCATCTCTGACAACTTCAATCGCGATTGAGTTAAATTTGGACTCGCGCTCAGGCTCAGGATCTGGGCTATCTGAGCAGTGAGCGTGTGCAGGGCCATTTGCTAATAAGAGATCTGCTCTAATGCACAATGGTTTTCTTTCTGTAGTTCATGTGTTTCTAATGTAATGTATTGGAGGTTCTATACGAATGAATATTCGTTTGTAGATGTTGTGACAAACATACTTGAATTATTCATGCCTTCATAAGATACAAGAAATCCGAACGACAATTTCAAGTGTAACTTTAAAGACTCTTATAGAAGCGAATTTACGTTTGTTAGCCAAGGCAGAACTCAGTTTGAAGCAAAATGTACACTCTGGGAAAACTGTTTCGTTTGAAAAGTAGGACGCAGGGAAGCAAACTGGACCTCACCTGATTTTTATATATTTAGTAAATTAGACCACGAGGAACACGAATCTGAAGGAATTTTGACACTCTGAAACAGTGTTGGGTAAGTTACTTGTAAAAATGTAACGCGTTACAAGTTACTTTACTTTCTTTTAAAATGTAACGCGTTAGTAACGCGTTACTTGCCCCAAAAAAGTAACAGTTACTTTACTTCGAAAGTAACGCGTTACTAACGCGTTACTTTTAGGTCCAAAACTTTAAAAATGTGAAAAAAATATGACTTCAATTTTCCGTACTACTATTACTACCGCTATTATTATTATTATTATTATTATTATTATTATTATTATTATTATTATTATTATTATTATTATTATTATTATTATTATTATTATTATTATTATTATTATTATTATTATTATTATTGCACGTTCTGAGTCGCTTTAAGTAAATGTAAGGACAAATTTTTACTTGATATATGAACACTTCAATATAATGTAACATTGATAAAATGCCATACTGCGTTACTTGTAGGGATGGACACGTGCGAGTTTTCTTTGAAACTCGATTCGACTAGAAACAGACACCTTTGAGATCGAACCGAGAAATAGGCTCGAAAAATTTCCTCCAACTCGACTCGAATTGGGGTCGAGTTTCGAGTCGACTCGAGCCAAATCCGGTGTGTAGTTTCGAGTACTTCTTCAAGTATATTACATAGACAGTATAATTATTATCAATGACACTACTACTACTACAACTTTTATTATTATTATTATTATTATTATTATTATTATTATTATTATTATTATTATTATTATTATTATTATTATTATTATTATTATTATTATTATTAATTATAACAACACTGTATGTAAAAATGAAAGATGGGCGGTTTGTATTTGAATACTAAAAAACTAGTTGATTACCAACCTCGGTAGTCGTGAAGTCTAGGAGTCAAGGACATTGTTTACGAGCTTCTGAATTTGGGTTGAGGGTCTAGATTGAGTATTCCGGCTCGAGCCAAACACTGTTAAGTGTTATAGGGCACTGGCCAAATATCTTCAAAACTGCTCGGCCCGAATTGTCAACGACTCGAGCAACTCGGCTCACAGCTCATTCACTATCGACCCCAACCAAGAAGTGAGCCGAGCCAACAGCTCACTCAAAAGACTCGGCTAGAGCCCTCGGCTCAGTTGAGCCGAACCGAGCAAATGGCTCATCCCTACCAAGCCAGCTCGAGCCGGTGGTCACCCCAAGTGAGCCGGCTCGAGCCATCTTCTCAGTTGAGTCGAGCCGAGCTGAGCTTGTTAAAAAAATAGCTCTTGTGGTCTCGCTATCGAGACGAGACGAGATGCGAGCAGTGTCCCTTCTCGTGAGCAACACTAAGAGTATTCCATATTACTGTTTAGCTTACATTTCTCATGGCTTTCGTTTTCCAGTGTAATCAGGCCATGATTTCAAGACGAGTTAAAACGAACAAGCCATTTATCAAACTCGACCTGACTCGAAACTCGACGGGAAAAAGTGAATCGGCTCGGAACTCGACTCGAGGATATTACCCTTGATTTGACTCGAAACTCGACTTGACTCGACTCGACTTGAAACTGATCTGAAAGAACTCCAATATTACATACCATCAGCAAACTATTTTCTAGTATAAAGTAGGCCTGCTCATCAGAACACAGTTTATTCATATTAGCCCCTGACTGTAAATCGTTAATTATGGCACCCTAGTTGTTGATAAATATTTTCCGCCGGGGCACTTCAGACACTTTACTTTTAAATTCTGTCCACCATCATCCTTTAGAAAAAGTATTCTTTCAAATGTTCGAACAGTAAAATATTTTCGTTCTCCATCTTTATAAAAACAACACCAATCAAAGTAAAATAGACTACCAGTATCATTGCACTCCTATTTCACTCACTGAATGTATTGATTTGGAGCTGCCAAAATCTACGACAAAATCTTCCAGGTGCTTGCAATCAGCACACGTGATTTCCCTAAGGCTGTCTTCATCTTCAAAAAACAGCAAGTGGCACTACGAACTTATCTGTTCTCTGTGTGTCTGTGACTGTCGGTCACTGACATAAATAGTTCATGCTCGATTGTTTCATTCTGAGAAATTCACTTACAGGAAAGAAACATTTGTTTCCGAAAAAAATATACATATATTGTAGTTACTCATCCGAAATGTAACGCGGAAAAAGTAACGCAAACTAGGTACGTTACTTAAAAATTTGTAACGCGTTACCGTTACAGTTACTTTGGAAAAGATGTAACGCGTTACTAGGAAACGTTACTTGCGTTACTTTACTTCCCAACACTGCTCTGAAATACTATTGCATCCGCCATACTGCCCGGACTTGCACCGTCCGATTATCACTTGTTCCATTACTTGGACACTCACCTTAGAGGACTCCAGTTCAACTCCGTAGTACAGGTGCAAAATGCACTTCATACCTTCTTCGCTTCAGGGCAAACCAAGTTCTACCGCGACGGAATCCATGCCCATTCCGAACGTTGGCAGAAGGTCGTTGATACTGATGGGTACTATTTCTGATCTTCCAGGTACGTCTTAAGTGACATATCGATGCTCTAAGGTGATAGGTCAAAAAGTGACAGAACTTTCTTCGTACTTTTATACATACTATATAAAACTACTGTATAAGTTCTAGTATCTCGAGTTCGGGAAGTCGGAATGTCAAAATTCCTTCAGATTATTGCTCATTTTGGTCCAGTTTACAAAATATATAAAAATCAAATGAGGTCCTTTTTGCTTATCTGGCCACTTTATGTTCGAATATCTCGAGTTCCGAAATTCGGAATGTCAAAATTTCTTCAGATTCGTGTTCCTTATGGTCTACTTTATAAACGATATAAAAATCAGGTGGGGTCCATTTTGCTTCCATGGTCACTTTATGTTCGAATATCTCGAGTTCCGACATTCGAAATGTCAAAATTCCTTCAGATTCGTGTTCCTCGTGGTCTAATTTACAACATATATGAAAATCAGGTGGGGTCCAGTTTGCTTCCCTGCAGCCGAAAAGTACATTGTAAGTGTCATCAAAGAAATAACTAAAAAAAATAAATAAATAAATAAAAGTGCTAAGAATCCCGGGTCAGTATTTGTAACACACAAGTTCACATCAGTATTTACGGTTTAGAACCCTCTCACTTTTCTGATTTTAAAATATGGCAACCCTAATTTAGCTATGACTTGTATATACAACCATCGAACTATCTCTTTCGCACAGTGCTGCGCATATTACCATAATAGTCCTGGAACAAATAAAAAAAAAAAAACTTAAAATACACATATAAATCAACACAATTGTCTCGATTGATAGATGCTTTCACAGTTGTTAAAAGGTGTAATTAAAAACAGCAAACATTGTTTCTGCTTTGAAAAGGACAAACATGGTTTCCCTTATAAAACCGCAAACACGGTTTCGGGCGGCTTTCGCTTTCGAAAAGAGCTTTTGCGGTTTCCGTATGGAAATCCGCTTTTGCGGTTTCGGTTTCGGAAACCGCCTTTGCGGTTTTGGTTTTGAAAACCACTTTTGCGGTTTCGGTTTCGAAAACAATATTTGCGGTTTTAGATTTTCAAAAAAACCGGTTTTCTCAAAATCCGAAAACCGCAAATGTCACAAAAATTCGATAGCACTAGTCAAGACATCTGGCTTTAAGCCGGATTGTCCGGTTTTGAAGAACCAGTATGATATTCTCCTTTGTAAGTTAGCCGGAGGCTCCTTTTTTTTTTTTTCATGGTTTAAAAATAATTCTTGTTAAAAATTTAAGATCTAAACACGAATAAATTCTACGAAGAATATTATCTGATTAAAGAAATAGTATCATCTGAGAAGCTAAAGCAAGTTACATCAGACGAAAACAAGTATAAAGTCATTTTTAAGAAATTTTCTTCTATGAACTTCTCACATTTTATTTATTTATTTATTTTTTTCGTATACAACTACAATGCTAAATGTGAACGGATATTAAAAAAAAAAAAAAAGAAACGAAATCTCTGTGGACAGATATTAAAAATAGATTCAATTTGAAGCAGTGAAAACTGAACTTCAAATTTGTAGAAATTATTGATAAAGTGATGATGATGATGATAGCGAATCGGAAACATGTTTATACGTTATAATGTACGTAGAACAACTTTTAAGTGACAAGGTTGTAATCGAAGCAGCTCAAATTGACAAGAAGTACTGCACCAGTAACTCTGCTTCCTTTTTGTGTCACAAATAGACCTATATACAAATTTCTACCTTTTTTTTTTTTTTTTTTTTGTTATTTTAAAAGAGTAGTTTCTTATGTAATGAAATAGCGTTCTGTAAATAAACTCAAATATTGGCAATCACGAAGCATTTTAGTTGTGAAGGGATACAATTATTTACTGATTGTTAGAAATCTGGCAACCTCATATGGGAAGCACTCTTACTACACAAGAGTATGAAGTTAGATTTAAAAAATACATAAATGAATGTCATAATTGGTCAAATTTTTGGTTGCTAGATATATTTTAATTTATTATGTTTTATTATATATACGTATACACAGGGGCGGATCCAGGATATGATCAAGGGAGGGGCTAAACCATATTTTACCGTTTTATCCAGTGTAAAACAGGATTGAAGTCCATTTTATCCAGTGTATACCTGAGCGTCAAGGGGGGGCTATAGCCCCCCCCCTTGGATCCGCCACTGCGTATACATATATATGTTTTACTCTTTTCAGAACTCAATTTCTTTAATCTACATACCTTAGATTAACATACCTCTAGAGTAATGGAGTTATCCAAAAATATTTTTAAAAACCAAATCTAAATAACTTCTTTCTTTTTATTATTTAACGTCCCACGAACATGCACCGAGGATAAGGGAGATGGCGATGCTGAGACGTATGATATGTAGTAATCGAATAAAGAAAGTCGAAGGAAGCAGGAGAACTTCAAGGAAATCTACACACATGTTATTTTGTCAACCACAAACCTCACTTTCTGGGTACTGGGATCGAACCATGGCAAATAAAGTTTCCTGACAGAAACGTCATAAACCCGGATTCGATTTTTGATGATGGTTCATACGTTATTAGTTCTCAAGAAATAAAAATCAAACCTAACACTAAAATAAAGCAAAGTGTTGGCAGACAATGTTTTTTTTTTCACCTTTGTGCAGTTTTTCTTCCAGGGATAGATCATATTTTCGGATATCTTAGATAAGTGTAACCAGACGTCCTCTTTTATCCAGGGAACGTGTTCCCTTTTTCGGACCCTTAAAATATTCCGACAAGTTTGAGGAAAATGAGGAAATGTCTTCTTTTTCTTCGGAAGTGCAGACAGAAAGAGGTGGAGTGGGTCGTGGGTTAAGTGGGTCAAGATTTGTGAGTAGATCAGTGGGTCGCGGGTCAACAGGACGTGACGCACTGTGACCCACCACCCACCGTGATCCACAGACCCACTATGACCCACTCTGATCCACCGACTCACTACGACCTACCGACCCCTCTACTCAGTGCATTGTAGACAGGATCTTCTAAACACTGGTGAATTTGTCTAGATTTTACTTTCAAGGCCTCCATTTTTTCTTCCTTTTTTGGGAAGAAAAGTTGTCTATTTATTTACCTGAGATGGGTATACTTAAGTGGAAATAGAACTTCAGGCACTTTTGTATATTGATATCTCTAATTGTAATAATATAAAGGTTACCAAGAAAGTTCTGTCGCTTTTTCACCCACCAGTTTCGAACATCGATATGTCACCTAAGACTACCTGGAAGATCAAAAATGGTCCCCATCAGCATCGACCACCTTTTGCCAACCTTCTGGAAGGCCATGCATTCCATCGCGGTAGAACTTGGTGGGCCGTGAAGCGAAGAAAGTATCACGTGCATTTTGTACTGAAAGTTAAGTGCACCTATTCCAGTATATATTAATGTACAGAATGTAATACGATTACAAGTATGCTCCTATCACTTCATGTATATCTACTTTTTAGAGATGCAAAAAAGCCGGCTTTTTGAATCAATGTTTTTTTTTCACATAAAAAGCCGGCTTTTTTGGGAAAAAAATGAGAATTTTGGAAATTTTGGCTTTTTTAATTTTCATGATTTTCCTATCTAAATAGCTTTCTTATAGTATATTCTATAGTTAGATATGAATTCCATTACCTAAATGCGATATTTCGCTCTGAAATTCACCATCAAGATGGATGGAGCACATGTTTTACGAATTAAAGCTAACATGAAGAATGTAGTATTTGAGGGCAATTTTAGAGGCTATTTAACTTTATTTTAACTTTTGAGTTATCGACATCTTTTTTCTTCTCTAGATCATTTTAGTTTGTCATCCGTGTTTCATTTCTAAGAGCTTTTAGTACTCTAGCTTCTAGCGCAAAAGTTAAACTTGCCCGTTTTTCTATTTATCCGTCAAACCGTACATCCACATTTCTGTTATACTTTAGCTGTGAAGTGATTTAGCAATAATTTTCCGGACACAACCTTGAATACCAATTTATACAAATAATCAGTAGCGGATTTAGAAAAGTACTTTAGGAGGGGTTTTTCTGATTGTTTCGTTTCCTAAATTGTCCTAATTTTATTTGGAAGGTGCTTGAAATTTATGAGTACAGGCATAACTAATATTTCGTTTTGTTCATATGTTTAGCAATAATCTTCCAGATACAACCTTAAAAATCATTTTATACTGAGAATCATTGGCGGATTTAGAAAAGTATTTTGGGAAGGGTTTTTCTTACTAATGTTTAGTTTTTCTAAACATTCGTAATGTTTATTTGACGGGAGCTTAAAGTTTATGAGTAAAGGTATAACTAATAGGTATTTCGCTTGTTGCAGACATTCCGTAACTTTGGGAAACGGGCTTCAGTCCGAAAGACCGTCCCCCTAACCTTCGCAAAACCGTCACTACTGGTAATTAGTAATAATAACAGGTTGAAAAAAAATTATGATTTTTTTTAAAAAAAATCATTTTTGATGATTTTTTTTATTTAAATCGATTTTTTTTATTTAAATCAAATCTTTCTCCTCGTATAATACAAGTCGCGAACTGAAGAAAAAGCATTACGAATTAGTGTTAAATGCCAATTATGCAATTTAAGTGAAAGTATTGGGGTTGAATTTTGAATTAATTCCCAATCGTTAACCTATATCAATCCCAAAGTATGTTTCTGAATTTTAAATTATGGCTTTTTTTTTTGGTAAATTATAGACTTTCAGTCAAGCATCATTTCTATTTACCCTAGGATCATGGTTCATACCTCATTCTCTTCAGAATAGAACAGCTTTTAAAACGGTAACATTCACATTTTCCCTATCATGTCCCTGAAGTGGAAAATTTTGAGAGAAGTCGGGTTTTTTTCTGATTTTTTTTTTCAAATTTTGATCCTCTCTGGACTCCCCTGTGTTAACGCACAGATCTCAAAATCAACTGGGAAATACTAAGAGTATACTAAATGTGTGTGTACAAAATTTCAAGCTTCTATCTTGAATAGTAAGGGCGGAAAAAATATTTAACAATGAGCTAAGAACATCCCCACAATACCTCAGATGACCCGGATGTAATATAGAAGTTTCCTCAAACATCCCTATTTATTCTAGAATTATGATTTGTACATTATTCTCTTCAGAATAAAACAGAGTTTCAAACGGTACCATTCAAATGTCACCATCGTGTAGGTCAGTGGTTCTCAAACTTGTGACCGCGACCTATATTAAATATTAAAACTATTTTGTGGGCCAGCTACTTTTGTTCAAGTACACATCGTGATGCATTCCAAACCAATTAAATTTTAAAAGTCGTATTTCTAATTTTTCCATAGAAATGTAACTCAGAGCTAACAATATTCCCAATGCAATGCCCTACCCCGTGACAGATTTTGACTCATCCATTCTTTTTCCATGCTAATTCAGTATCTCTACTGATTGTACAATCAAGAAAGAAAGTATTTTTCCGTTGACAAAATTTCTTTTCCTAATAACTAAACAAAAAATAGCCTATTAGATTACCGCTTTTAGCAAGTTATTAAGTTATAACTAATCTAAGGATAGTAACAAAAAGATCCAAATGAATACATTTGTTCCCGAGTTATTGACAAAAGAAAATTTGTCAACTGTCAAATACTTTCTTTCCCATGTGTACAAGGTAGGGATCTGAGCAGTCACTTACTCTTCACCTCATTAACAAACGCTTCGAATTTTCATTTCCTGAATGGTACTTACTTTATAACATATGTTTCTGCATCAAAATGAAATTTTCATACTTAATTTCTCGCGACCCACAAAAACACGGCCCGCGACCCACACTTTGAGAAACACTGGTGTAGGCTATCTGAGGCTGGGAAATCACGAAACAAGGGATTTTCTGTTAGGAAATATCCCCTTTTTTATTTTTACCCCTCTGTACCGCCTCTGTTTAAAGATAAAGATCTGAAACAAATCTGAAAAATACTAAGGGGTGCAGGAAATGAGTGTCCGAAATTTCAAACTTCTAGATGCAAAAGTAAGCCCGCGAAAAATACTAAATACCCCCGATTCCCGTATAAAACAGAATCTCAGGTAACAGTTTCCTGAGACATCCCTATTTATCCTAAGATCATGGTTCGTACATCATTCTCTTCAGAATAGAACAGCCTTTCAGATGGTACCATTCATATGTCTCCGTCTTAGGCGGGAAAATCGCGAAGAAAGCTATTTTTTGTTAAAAATATCCATTTTTTTAATTTTTGCCCTCTGGACCCCCCTGTTTTCACGCAGAGATCTGAAATCATCTGAAAAATACTAAGAGTGCACTGAACGAGTGTGCAGAATTTCAGTCTTCTGAATGGAAAATGTAGGCCCGCCAAAAAATAATAAAAATAGGCACAACTAATATATCTTTTTTTTTTTTTATGACGCCATCACACCCTATGTCTCGACGCAGAGAGGCGTGAAAGCATATGTAACGTGCTCTACGATACCTTCAGTCCTGAAAAAAAATGAAGTAAAAAGCTTTATTGGTACTTTTTTAAAATCGAATAATGAAGATTTTATCCTATCACCTAAAAATAGGTGATATAATTTAAAAGGTTAAGCGTTAAGGAAAAAGTACAGCAACCTTATCAAAGTGACACTTTTTTTTTTTCACAAAAGTTACTGATATTTGGCAGGGGCATATTTTTAAGGAAATTGTAACTAACTTGCGGCACGAAATACATAAATTTTGCCTGAAGTATAAAATCTTAAAAAAAAGGGGGGAATAGGACACTTCTAAATACGTCCTATTATCTGGGAACAAATATATAGACACGCACACAAAAGAATCTTCGTCTTAAATGTCGATGGTGATTTCCCCGTTGGAATAGTTAACGATTTACAATATAAACCCTGTGTTACGAAGAGAAGAAAATAGGATTATCCTGTTACCCGTTCAAAACGGGATTTTCCCTAATCATCCTCTGCATGACACTTGTTTTCATACTGTGCTGTACATACTGTACATCTGAGTCTCATTGTATTATGATTATCATCTTCCATAATCGAAATAACAGAACAGAAACGGGACTTTACTATTTTCACTTCAAATTATTTCGGAATTTGATTTAAATCAGCGATTTTTATTTAAAAAATCAAGTGATTTAAATATTGATTTAAATCGTGATTTAAATCAGGCTGATTTAAATCAATCCACCCTGAATAATAACAATTTAAAAACAATAAGAATGGAAGTCGGCCAACTCACAGTACACGCACTATTTCTACATTCACAGATGGAATGAAGAAAAGCTTTGTCAGAATGGTCGAATGCTGGTTGAATCCCGGACTTCCCGATAGAAGTACCAAAGCTAATCACTCAGTCAAGTTTGTTGTACAGTTGTATTTAGCTTAACTTAAATATATTCCGTAGTCCTTTTTTGGGGGGGGAGGAAGTTTCGTAATGATATGTTGAATCCCTCTTGTTAAAAATTCAGGAAACTTGAGGATTGGGTAAACCGTGATGGTGGTTATATAAAACTTAACTGTAGAATTTCAAGAATATACAGAACCAAAAGCTCTAGATGTGCACCCTTTAAGTGTATCCATATAAATCTAAGTTATTTCTCTTATGTTTTATTTTAATTTTATTTTGTTTCAAAAAGAAGGTATGGAATATTTTGAAGTAAAAATACTACATATTATTTTGCTAGTTATTTGTGTATTTTTTTAAAAGAAGTGTTTACTTTTAGGGTTGGCTGGTTTACACCAACTTTTTTTTTAATAACTGGTTAAAAAAAAAGAATGAAAAATGCAAATCGTGTGAACTTCATGGTGACGTTTCCAGATATCAAACCACCTGCAATAGTTTTATTTCCCTTTCACCTTTTAATCAAGGTGTCCCATGTTCAATTCTCGATCGAACCACAATCTTCTTTCATGCGTAAACCAAGTAGCGGTCCTTATGTCACTTTAAGCGAAAGTATTCTCCTTGATAACCTCGGTAATTCGTAAGGATCTTAAACCTAAACATACGAAACAAACCAAATTGTATATTTCTGCATGCCTAAATACCTGTTGTTTTATAAAGAAGCCAAGATTGCTTAAATATATTGATAGAAATTGGCAAAATTTATCGATTGCCTACGTAGCTTCCAACATTAGCTTGGATTGGACTTTCAATGATATCTACGTACTAAATTTGTAATTTAATACCTCAGTTTTAGCGTACCGATTATGATACGTTGACCTTTAAATTTTACATGCAGTGCAATAACAGGATATTCCCGTTATTGTCTTACATTTCAAGTAATGATGGGATTTTCCCAATGGCTAGGGCGGGAGATTCTCAATTTAAGAAATTTACTGACCGGACTTCTTTAAGCTTATGGGAGTTCTTCCGGCATAACCTCGTTGTTGCATAACAACACCAAGGCGAAACAAACTTATTTCTGTGAATATGTAATATAAATACATAAAGCAAAGAATCTAAATCAAAAAGCCTGATTTAAACCAAAAAAGCCTGGTTTAAACATCCCCCAAAAACGGATTTTTGGCATTTTCAAAAACAATCATGGTTCTTGCCAACTCTGCTTACTTTTGTATATAGGAGGTTAATAAATTCTTATTATATACATTGCTTAATCCTGGGGAATTCATAATGTAAATATGTTGAAGAAGAATTGTTTGAAATATCTTTTCGAAACTCATAGTTTATTTTCGAGGTTTTATATTATTATCAGCATCAACCACTAATTAAATGATTTTTTGTGTTATAGAGAAGTGAAACAAAGTCTGCTTTATCAATTTAAACCAGAATTTTGAAAAAAGTCCAAAATTTCCCAAGCAAAAAAGCGAAGCAGAAGAAACCGAGTTTTTTTTCCAAAAAAGTCGTTTTTTTTTTTCGAGCCCTTGCATCTCTACTACTTTTATTTTTGAAACAGTACATTATTAATTAAAAATTCTCTTGGTTTTATATTTGTATTAGTAAAAGAATACGTATACGTTCCTTTTTCTTTTCTTTTCTTTTTTCTTTTTAGAAAAATATCTATAAATTATGAAGAATATCGTACACTAATACATCTATAGCATTTGTATAATGTTTACATTAGTGATTCGTCTCATAAAATAAAATAGTGTTTCTCTGAAAAAGATTGATGGATTGTTAGCTAACAAATTTATTGCTTGACATTAAAACAATAACAGTTAACAGATTCTGCGTACAGCTATCTCAAGGCACAGAATAAGGGAATATTTATTCCTGTCAGTAAGATCAGTGCCATTAGCTTACACAGAGATCTATTCACACATTTCAACAATAAACACAACATTATGATGGGAGCCGTAACAATTTAATGATTTCAAACAAACGTAACCAATCTAGCAAGTCGATAGTGATAGTGGTGTATCAAATTGAGTAAGCCTGTCTGTGGAGAACCTAACCAACAATCTAAGATAGCAATAATCATGATAACAAATCAAAAAGGAGATGGAAAGGATAACTTACTGGCCAGGAGAGTGTGCTGCCATTGTAGAAGTTCTTCGAAAAACCAATCCAAAATTCAGTTTATCCAATTCATAACTTGTTATTGAGTGTGAGGCTTTATATGCTGTTTTGGCAAGACACTTTCCCTTTCACCAGAAGTTGTTTATGTTCTTTTACAAAGCTGATGCAAACCTCCGACGTATTAAAGAATATTGCTATTGCTTTTGTTTTATATTTTTTAACTTTAAAAAATGTGACTTAAAAGTTTTAATTATACTCAAATAAATTCTGCAAAATTTTCATTAAACAGGTGCATTAGTCTAAATTGCATAATGTGTTATTTGTATAAATTATACCTGTTTGAGATTGTTAGCTATACTATGTTATGGACAATTCACTTGAATTTTCTTTTTTGGATTAGTGTTCTATCTAAGGCAAACGGCAGACCACGAGGACCACAGTTTGAAAAACACTGATCTATATGAATGTACAGTGTCTATAATAGAGTGCAGACAATGAACACTCAATATTTACACAAATCGTTTGGGATGGAGGTGGGAGAATTGAAATAAAACGAGATAGAAATTGAAGCTTGTGTTTTCCCATGTGTTATATTTGGCTCAGTGATTTGGCAGTGATTAGTGATTATAATTAAAATTAGATGCTATCGTGTCCTACAGTTAATCCGAGGTGCAGCGGAAGTCGTTTAAAGCGGAACGACCTTGAGTAAGAGAGCCTTCCTGGGTGTGTGTGTATATTTGTATGTTTGATTATGTTTACATTCATTGTTAAACGTAAAGTATTTTTATTTATGGGTGGAGTAGGCTATATAACACCTTCATGCCATACATTTGTTACGTTCTTCCTGTGTGCGTAATATACAGTATGTGATCACGTAACAAATACAAGTGTTTGTACAGTTTGTAACTTTATCAGCACAAGTTGTTGCTCTCAAGCAGGGGTAAAAGTGGGTCTGAAATGGTGGGGGGACGGTAGGTAGCGAGCGGCATGTCCCACACCGTTCCCACTGCCTATCTTTGCCCGTTGTAATTCTTAGGAACTAAGGGGATGCAGTACATATTTTTTCGAGGTGAGGGGACGGCGTCTCCGTCACTTTTAGCCTTGCTCTCTGGCCTTCGGATCACTGTACACTATAGCTTAAAATTCTGCGTAATTAAAAGCTCTAATTGTTTACATTTAACAATTTTAACATTTTTTTTTAACTTCAAAGTTCAACCGTGACGTGGGTCACCCTATCCATAAATCTTGCATTATTAATTTAACTCATTTTCCGATGTCATATAATGATTAAATTTTGGACAGCAACGTAACTCGGGTCACAATACAATACTAAATTACTACTTTTTACATATTCCCATATATTTGCATAATTAAGTTATTAATATTGCTAGGGAGACACGGTGGCTCAGTGGTAGAGAGCTTACCCCTGGTGCGTGGGATCCCTAGTTCGATCCCTGGCCAAGTAAATTTGTGGTGGTCAACATCGTGCTCGTGGGTTTTCTCGGAGTACTCCAGTTTCCTCCCACTTTGTCATTCCATCACGTCTTCCACAATCATGCATTTGCTTTAATTATCGTCGCCCTTAATCTTTACTAACCCATAAACGTGGGACGTTAAACTGAAAAATTGTGGGGCGTTATAATGGAAGATTTCATATAATTTCATTAATATTTCTCTGGGCTGAATAACTTCTTTTTGTGTAATCTTATTATTTTTTTTTTATTTAATAGAACATAGTGTCGAAAGAAACGGGCGACGGCAAGCATAGGAAATGAGACCATCAAAATTCTACAACGATAGAAAATGTATTTTATTATGACTAAAAAGTAGAAACTAAAATTTCTATATTTCTCTTTTTATTTAAAAACAACGTGCTGTCTTAAAAAAAATAAAATAAACAACTCATTCTGAAAAGTAAGAAAAAAATCCTGTTTACAAGTAAATGTGGACTTGTGGCACAAAGTTTAGTATTTTATTTCAGTACATAGAAGTGAGGCGAACTGCAGGTGAGACAGGCAAGAAAGTAGTTTTATTCTTTTCAGTTTTCTTTAATTGCACAGTATTGGAATACTGATGGATAGGGCATACAACTTTATGCTTTATACAGCTGTATATTATACTTTATTTTTCCTTATATTATGCTTTATTATGCATTTTCCTAAATTATGCCTTAATATGCTGTTCCTTGAATTATACTTCATTTTTACCTATATTTATGTCATATTTCTTTTATACAACTAAAAATTACATCAATACACATACTACTTCATTTTGTACAGTTTTCCTTAACCGGTGTTTCGAAGAAGAAACATGTAGCTGTTCAGTAGACTTCTCATATTTAATAGATTCAGAACAAAGAGTGCAGAATAGATTACCACCTTCTACTTTAAAACTGTCAGTTGGAAATTCTCTTGCTCCCTGAGATTGCATATTCTCTTGATTTTGGAATCTTGGAGTAAGCACAACCAGTCTTACCTGCCTTTAAACACAAAGTGAAGAGGGGGGAAAATCCTTCTGAACAGAAGATGCTGAGAGAAGGAATTTGAACTTTCCATTGCTACGCATAAAGGCAATTGGTAGTTGATTTCCATTATTTGCGCTATTGATAACAGCCCTTGTTAATTTTTTTCTTTGGCACAAAATATATTAACATATTTTTCTTTATTGTACACATACATAGGGTTCTGGAATAAAAAGCAATAAGCATTATGCTTTATGCTTTATTTCTGTAAATTATGCTTTATTATGCTTATAAGATTAGCATATTTCGATACGTAAAGTGGTCAAAATCACAGATATGGTACCAATCATAGGTGGAAAATTCCATTATGCTTTTACTGCTTTTTATGCTTTACGGTTGTCCTACTGATGAAATTTGCCAACAAGTAATAAATTAAATTTCCTGACACTAACCATTAAAGACCAGCTAGATGGGGTACAGAATAAAGTTCAGCTGGGTGATGAATGGTCAGCGTATCGATTCCCAAGTACCATTAGTTCTGGCGTTCTGTATCGGAGTTCGCTACAAACATTAAAGACTATGACCAGCAGATGCCTCAAGTTCAACTGGGTGATGAATGGTCAGCGTATCGATTCCCAAGTGCCATTAGTTCTGGCGTTCTGTATCGGAGTTCGCTACAAACATTAAAGACTATGACCAGCAGATGCCTCAAGTTTAACTGGGTGATGAATGGTTAGCGTATCGATTCCCAAGTGCCATTAGTTCTGGCGTTCTCTTAATTCAGGTAGCTTCTCAATTACCTCTTGATGCTGGGTGAATACCAGAAAATTTTAGAACCCCCAACGAGAATACAGCCAGGGTCCATGCACACCGAGATCGAGCACGCTAATAATGCAGCTAAACCGGAGCTAAATAATAATAAAAATAATACAATTTAAACATCCATTTTCTTGTTTAATGCTCTCTATTCGCACCTGCAGCTGATAAATTTTAATGCCTATGGTAACGAAAAGGAATTGGAAAAGATGAAGAATACAGTAATCTGCTGAAATCTTTGGTAGACGTAAGTTCTTCTTTAAACATATATCTGTATAACTTCTTTTTCGTGACAAATCTATATAAAAGAGTTGTAGTATGTGTATAGATATAAAAGAGTCACAAATGGAACATAATACCTAGGTACTCCGGTACATGAAAGCAGAATCTATTTCGGTATCACTTTACTAAACGCGGGAGGACTTAAGCTGAGTCAACCTTCTGTCTACGCCAGCGTTTCCCAACCTTTTTCAACTTGCGGCACACTACGGGTGTTACTTGGATTCTCGCGGCACACTTATAGATATTATTGTAAATATAAAACACAGCGGTATTTTTTCTGTGATTATTGATCTCCTCCCACAGAAGAAAGCTCTTTCACTGTTTTTCCTCCTTGGTAAATCATTATGCTTATTTTTCATTCTAAATTAAAAATAGAAAACAATTGCAAAGAAATATAGGACTCAGGTTTCTAAAAATACGCTTTCTGTTTAAAAACTGTATCCAACCTTTTACTAAGAAGGAAGATCACTAAATAACGAACAAACAAACAAATCTCTTTTACTTTTAAAACACAAATGTAGGTAATTTGTTGAAAGGATTGAATGATATTTTAAATTTTCAAGTTACGAAATAGTCTGCAACAATAAAGAAGCAATAATGGTCATAACAATGATAACAAATACTTTTTTCAACATTAGAAATGTACAGAGCAGTAACACGGTATGTAACTTAAAATTGTAGATTCACAGTAGAGATTCATAGTAATGTGAAATACATACATTTTTCCCTACGTTTTGCAATTTGATTGCTATAAAATTAATAATTTTGTTTCGATTTCTCGCGGCACAACAGCGGCCCATTCACGGCACGCCAGTGTGCCGCGGCACATCGGTTGGGAAATGCTGGTCTACGCCATTGATGCAGATTAATCATCAACTTTTTCACTCTTATTAACCTAACTGGATGCTCACAATAGTTATTTTATTAGCCTACTATACTATTGCGTAACTGTCTTAGAGTGATCTATTTTTGCTTTGATTTTTCTCTATTTTTACCATTTTTACTTTGGAGTGGTTTTCGGAGAGAAGAATGTATGGTGATTATGAAAAAACCGAATTCAAAATTTCGTTTGATTCACACATTTCATGGCCTCTACATGTCAAAAAAAAAAAAAAAAAAAAAAAACCTCATTTTTGGATGTCTGTCCGTTCGCCTCATTGTAGGTATTCACCCGCCTAGAGGCCATACCGTTTAATGTACCATTACCTAATTTAAAACTTAAATTCTTTATAAGATTCCCTAGGGGCGCTTTTTTTGAATTTTCTTCCTACTCCTAAAAATAAGAATGGTTAATTGAAGGGTGAAAATTAAAATTTGCTACCCAAAAACAGCTATAACAATTTCGTTCATATTTCATAAGCTAATGTTCCAGTCGTTTTACTAGGAATAGTCCGAAAAGGATAGTTTTCTGTTAGAAGTGAATTTTGCGGGTTACTTTCTCAAAAACGACAAAGCGATTTTGTTCATATTACGTAAATAAATATTTCGTCAATAACCTGACAATATGGAGCAATTCATTTGCACTGAAAAAATTCACAAGAGGTAGTTTATTCTTAGAGTTGAGATTTTTTAAAATCAATTTATTTATTTATTTGTGAACAACACAACAGGCACAAGCCCAGTTACAGGGTTGTGTATTACAAAATAAATTTACAATAGTTTCCTTGAACATATTGTAGTTCATATTACAGATGTCAATGGAGGTGTTCTCCGGGAAAAGGGCCTATAGGAAAAATGATGGTTTTGAGAAAAAAGCAAGTGAAAGTTTGTATTACTTCTACTGAATAGATTTTTGAAATGAAACATAAATTGCAAGAGGTACTTTTATACGATCGTAGTTAGCACTTGCAGAAACTATGTATCAAATATGTTTTCGTATATATATATATATATATATATATATATATATATATATATATATATATATATATATATATATATATACTATTTCAACATTAAAAAATAATTAATACTCTACCCTTTTTCCAAAGAACACAATATGTCGTGCACAAAATCAAAATAAACTGAAAAAGGATAGTACAAGGGAAAATAGAATGTGTTCAAATATGTATGATGAATGGAAAGAAAAGAAATCTGTGTGAGCCAATGGGCCCTTAAGGGCGTATAGTGAAAATGATGGGTTTCAGAAAAACGCAATGAAATGTTATGCTACTTGTATTTAATAAAACTTTGGAGCAAAACAAAACTTCATCTTTTCGTATAGCGAACATTTTAACACAATACAATGTCTTGTAGTAGTGCGTAAAGTGCCCTATTTCCATAGAACACGAAACAAATATTGAAATATATTAATACTACGCAATATGCGATGTGGACAAAACTAAAAGAATATAACGAACAAAGCGCCGGCTACAAAACATATTTACGTGGAGTTAACCTGAATTTCCTTCATATACATTCAAGCCAGTTCCTAACTGTTGGTGACGGGAAAATAAGACCTTCAACATCTTTTACTTTTGCTGGATTAATGCCAGTATATGGAACCTGCTTTAAAGCTACATTTAGATTTGGATTCCTAGTCACCCATACTTGAAATGGTTCATTATAGGTCATTATAGGTCTTGGAAAATAGCAAGGTACCAACCTTTCTGTACCTCATTTGGACATACTTCTGGATCTGGAATGTGTCGTTCTTCGTGTTTGTTTGTTACCAAAAACAGAGAATGCAGCACTTCTGTCCAATTCTTAATGATCTACCAATCCATTAAAATATTGAAAGGTGATGAGTTAGTACAACATATTACCATGCCCTTCAAGTATAGCTTAGCAGTATCAACCAGGGCCTTGTTCTTGCTCTACCATTGTGGCAACGTTGGACAAAAATCTGTGTTCAAGAAGGCGAACAAAGATTTGTGCGCAATTTGGGATCTAGAGTGTGCGCAATCCAGTTGCTCTCAAATGCACAGTAGTGTAACTACCGCTATTTTGTTTAATTATTAGACATAGTAATCACATCTGTTTCCATTAGAACTACATTGTACTACTATTTTTTGCTAGTAATAACTAGATTATTAGTAAAATGTGTAATATGTGTGGTCTGAGACTAGTATTTATTTTTCTTGAGTTAATGATGTCTTCCAGTTTCGTGAAACACTAGTCATAATAATTCTTCCCACAAAATCCACAGTTGTTTTCCGAATCCTCTTAGTTCATTAATTACATTGTCTGGATTCACCTTAACGTAATAAACGTGTCCAAATTCACCCTTCCCAAAACGTCCGGATTCGCCCGTTTTGAGCACTGTAAACTTGTGTACGCGTTGAGCAGGCGCGCGCAAAGTAATAGAATTCTTCCAATATGTACGAGTAAAGTAGGGTTTTCGCTTCGATATATGTCTTACTTGACCATTTGCTGACAACCACTTCTGTGTAAAACCTTAACATATTCCACTAAAAACTTTGCACTTCCTACTAAGCACTGTACTGTCGCGTATTATTTACTATATTCTCAAATACGACTCATGCGATTTTGTTGATATCTCATAAACAAACGTTTCATAAGTAACCCTAATATTTGTCATAGTATTAGGGATATTTGTGAAACATTTGTCATTTGATAGTCATTTATCATTAAAAAGTCCACAAACGATAGTTTACTTTCAAGGCTTTTTCTTCGAACAAAGTTTTCCGAAAACAGTATTTCTTGTTAGTATTTTATAAATAAATGTTTCAATAATAAATGCAACATATATAACATGATTTAGTTTAAGAAATTAGAGCAAGAAAGTTCAGTAGGGTGGTCCGTACCTTTTATTTACACACATAAAGGCGAAGTCAAACAAATGAGCTCCCTATTTTTCTTTTTATGGGTATTTTATTGGCATATTTCCTACAACCTGTGATTCTAATTTTTCAACTGCAAATAATAATAATAATAATAATAATAATAATAATAATAATAATAATAATAATAATAATAATAATAATAATAATAATAATGTGTAATAAATATGTAGTATATGCATGGTGAATTAAATGCTTTCACTTTCTGAAGCAGAATTTTTGGTTCGTTTTTAATAGTATGTAAGTTTCTGCTCCCCTCCTGAAAAGGCCTTGAACCAAGAAAAATTTTGCTGGGTACACCCGTGTAGGCCTCTAGGAGATATACCAGCAATGAGAGCAAAATAACTAAAGACAGACTTACATATTCTGCAGTGAATTATCTCAACGTTTTTAATGGTACGTTGATACTTGGATATTTAAGAATAAAATCCCGTGCAGAGATGGAGTGGGTCGGTGGGTGAAGGTGGGACGTAGGTCAACAGAATGTGATCCACTGCCACCCATCACTCACCTTGACCCATTGCGACCCACCGACCCACCATAACGCACTCTGACCTACCGACACACTCTGCTCAGTGCATTGTAGACACAATTTTCTGAACACTAGTGAATTTGTCTACGTTTTACTTTTAAGGTCTCCATTTCTCTTCCCTTTTCATTTGTTTCTGTTTACTTACATGAGAAAAGAACTTTAGGCACTTTTGGATATTAATATTTGTAATAACAGCAATAGAATTTACTTCTTGACTTTCGAGAGACAGCCTATGAGTTTTCAGAGGTGCTAATTACTGAAAAAAATATATTTTTGAATCACCTACAATATATTAATTATTATGTAAAAAAAATGAATGTAACTATATGTGCATGATTATCACGGTCAAATTGGAAAGTCAAATGAAATGACTTTTTGTATATAGTGAGGCCTTAATTCAAACTGGGATGTTATCATATCGATTTCATTATAATTCATATCCTAAGGGGGCAGTGGAGGTCCAAATGTTTGCGAAAAAAATGAGTATCTCACAAGCCGTTCAACTTAGGGAGCTGAAATTCAGTATATTAACTCTTTATTAAAAATAACATTACCCGCCTTATGCAGAGTAGTTTTGACGTATGATTAGCGTCATACTAAAGGCCTGACTACTGAAAGAAACATATGTTAGTCGAAATCTTTAGTATGGCACTAATCACAAGTCAAAATGACTCTGCATAAGGCCCAACGTGTCCTAGCATTTTTTAAATTCTCTTTTATGGGGGGGACTTTCTATATATGGGAAATTGGTAATGGGTTGATTTGTAAAAATAATCGAAAACGATCGATATTAGTCGAGAAACAAATTAATTGAGAAACAAAAAATACAGTGGTTCGCTTTATATATCCACTGCTTTTTATTATAATAATTGCTGAAACTTGTGTTTATTATATGGAGCTCTCCGAACAAAGAAAGGCAATCAACCCATAAAGTTGTGAGAAAAATATACATAAAATTTGTACTGTAAATTTAATTATATGGAAGTTTTATGTTTGTACTGTACGCTTAATTATATTTAAAATTGTACATCTTTTTTCCTTTACGTTGGTCTACTTACCTTGAATTGGGACTTTCAAATTTCATCCTTTTTTCCACTGATATGTATCAGTAATTCAACAAAGAAATAATTATACCATGATAATTTAATTGTGGCCTATGACAAACGCTTTACCATTTTATATCGTAAAGATCAGATCTAATGTTATTATAACAGAGCGGTGCTTGAGCTATTGACCGTAGAAATTCAAACTCCGATTAGTGAGAATTTCACAGCCTTGTTTTATTACAAGTGTAAACGCTTTAGTCCAGGGAGCAAAATTTCGAAGTCACATGCACTCGCCAGTCCAAAAATGATGGTCGCCAATATCTCTCATGTACAAATTATGAGAGGTCCCCCTCCCACCTACGACCTTTGGTTTGACAAAGAAAGAGATTCCATGTTGTAAAGACTTCGCTTTTCGTGTTTTCTTTCACTCAGTGACAATTATTTTCGTGGAAAACAGAAAGTGCGCAGCCCTATGAGTGTAGGCAGAATCTCAGAAACCATTCGTACTGAACACTCGTTGCCAGCTCTAAATTTTTATTTAATTGCGACCTGGCGACCGGAAATTTTGCGCCCTGCTTTAGTCAGTAGAGAAGAGGGCGTGGATCATGGGTCAGAGTTGATGACGATAGGTTTTGTGGACCGGAGTGGGTCACAGAGAGCTAGAGTGGTTCACGGTGGGTGGTGGATCAGAGTGAGTCACGGTGGATGGTAGGTTAGAGTGGGTCACGGTGGGCCGTAGGCCAGAGTGAGTCACGATGAGTGGTGGGTCAGTGGGTCGTGGGTAAAGTTTCCATTGATCCATGCCATCTCTGATCCCGTGTCATATTGATATGCGCATGTATTATATATATATTTTTTTGAAATTTTCTGAACGAAAGAATGAGAAAAAAAAAAGCATCCGAAAAGATTAGTCATCCTGGAAACTTGCCACCATGACCCATGCTAAATACGGCCCTGCTAAGAGGTATAAATGATTATAATTACACATTTTACGCTTTGTTGTTATACCTTTGCAATTAACTACAAAATCTTACACTATAGAACCTGAAACATTTTAACTAGAAAATTTCAAGTAAAGTTGATATTATTTTGTTAATAAGATCTCTGAGTCCAATACAGTTTACGAAATTATAAACATATGAAGATTTCGAAATCTTCGAAGAATATATTCAGATATTTGTATGAATTATTTTTGTATCTGTAACAGGGATAAAAGTGAAGGGGGACACGGGCGGACGCCGTCCCCCACTTTCAGAAAATATGTGGCATCCTCCCACTTTCTAAAAAAATACAATAGGCAAAGATAGGCACGGGGGACGGCATCACGTCATGCGTCCCCCTACTTTTTCAGATCCACTTTTACCCCTGATCTGTAATGTATGAATTTTAAAGAATGTGCTGGTACAAATAGAGTGGTCGAACCCAAGACACATTTTTCGCTATGGCTTCTTATTTAGTGGTATTTGAGTTGTATAGACAATAAATAATTAAAACTTAATTTTTATGTGATGCAGATTGAGGATAGATCGTCATAAAAAGGTAGTTCTTACGATTGAAATGAATAAATATACATTAAAGAGGTCTGATATTAATTTCTAATGGCAGAGTATTTCTGCACAGTGTTAACCTGTTCACAAGTGTAGGATTATTAGTAATAAACCAGAACAAGTTGTGCATGCTTGTTTAACTGAGTGAGTACATATGAAAAAGAACTTATTAGGTTTTATTTTCCACCCGCGTAGTATTTCTGTACAATGTAGTGAAGCTATATTTTATGTTTACAAGTGTAGTGTTAGTAGTATGGAATCATTACAATGGTTACAGAAACTAATATCACTGCCAAAATCACGTTAAGATACTTGCTACTCTTTCCGAATAGCCTAATCCAGTGGTTCTCAACCGATGTCGCGACACACTGGTACGTCATGCATCTCTTAAGGCGTGTCGCGAAATTTTAGAATTTAAAAATCATTAAGAATTTAATAATAATTAGTTAAAATCGAGACAGACTACCAGTCAACACTTCCAGCGGTAGCAATAATGCTAAGTGCTTATAATACAGTAATTATAAAAACTAATTGGTTTCACTATTATAATAGATATCATTAGTATTATTTATAATAAAAATATCAAACAAGTACGTATGTCACGATGTCCATGACGTTCAGTGAAATGTGACGTCGGTCAAAAAAGATTGAGAACCGCTGGCCTAACCTAGAATTTCCTACTAACCTAACCTACTACACTTTACGAACCTTCTCTTCCTACTCTACTAACCTAACCTGACCTACTGTATACTCTACTAACCCAAAATAACCTAATCTGCTCTATTAACTTAAGCTACTCTATTCTATTAACCTAACCTACTAACTTCCCCTAACCTCCCCTACTAATCTAACCAGTCTGCTAATCTTGACTGTGCTGTAGCACACGTTTGTACGTGTTTCTTCAGCAATAATCTTTTTTATGGCACATCAGTTTCATGGCACGCATATTATCAATCTATATGCAATTATTTCCACATGCACCAAAAAGAATAACAATGCAGAAAGTCTAAGGAAATCATTCAAAGCTATAGAAGAGTGGGTGAAAATTCATTTTTTTAATTTGGTGACCTATTCTCGATCTGCGCATTTTATGCATTCACCTAAATAAACATTGCGCTTGGTTCTTGAGCACGAGACGGCGTTTTGTTATGCTACTCACTGCATTAAGTCATTGGTTTTAGAAAATACATGATTTGAACTTTCCCTTACGAAATTACTGGCTACGACACTGTGTTGTATCTATTTATTTCATCTGAATGACATCTTCCCAGGGAACAAAATACTAAAGTATAAATCACATCTATATAAACGATTATATTACTGAATTTGTTTCTCAATACAAACTAAGAATGTCAGTCCCCTTTGAATAATTTATCACAACTAATTTGTTTAGATGGAAGGCACACCCTCTTTTAACATTTTGCTCTGTGAACTACAAAACGAAAAGACATCTAGCACATTTATTAGTCTTTGCTATCAAAGCAGTGGAATTGCATGTGTTCATCAAACAGCCAATCAGAAAATGAGAGTTAATGTTTGGGTAAATCTGAAATCGGTTGTGTTAAAAATGTAGTCACGGTATTCTAGAACTTACAGAGCATGTTCGATCGAATTTGTCTGCACTTATAAAACGCCGGTGGCGATGTCGTCCTCCGCGATTCCTGTTGTAGGATTCAGAGAGCACGGAAATCGGTGACACGGCATCCATTTTCAATTAACGAAGATGGTCGCAATAGGGATTGATTTGGGTACCACATATTCGTGTGTGGGCGTCTGGCAAAATGGGAAGGTTGAAATCATCGCTAATGACCAAGGAAACAGGACAACTCCCAGTTATGTGGCTTTTTCAGATAACGAAAGGTTGATTGGGGAAGCTGCAAAAAATCAGGTAGGTCGGTTTTGAGTATACATACGTGCATAATAACAGTCTTTAATCAGACATCTAAGTTTTACATCACTGAGTCTAAACTATGAAAAATAGAGATTACGTTACCTATACGAATTGTTTCTTGATTCATTCATTTTTTCTTCCGATTTAGTTCGTGTAAATGCACCACTTTACCGCTATTTACTTGTATGGTCTTATGATTAAAAATTAAATGAATTAGTTTATACAATTAGAAAGGTCAGTACATTGCTGTCCGATTTCACCCAAGATAGTTCTTTATTAGCAACTTTTGCGATCATTGTACAGTATTTTGCTTGTGTTAATAGGAAAACATAAAGTTGGTTACTAAATTTTTACTCAGATAATACTTGAATTAGAATAATAAAGGATGAATGGGGACACACAGAAACTTCCGCTTTTTTTTTTCAAAGGGCAAAATACCGACACAATCGAAATCGTAAATACACAGATCTTGATTTACGTACATAATACTTTCATATAAAACAACAGTTATTGTATAACTTTATTAACTACAATAAATATATTAAAACCTATGGATAAAATCTACCTTTAGAAGACCAAATTCTTTTTCTTTAAAAAACATAACGTTTTTGCTAAATATAGCCTGATTTTGGTAGGTTAGGTCAGGTTAGTGTTTCACGGAAAGTTTATACTTACCTTCACGGTTTGTATAGATCGGCAACCGCTTCTTTTTTTTTTTTTTTTATCTAGTTTTGGTCCTTCCTGGAAACGTTCCTTCCTCCATTACACACATTGCATTTTTATTTTATTCACCTCACAGATTACTCACATATGGATAAATTCTAATTACAGGGAGCCAGATATTTTTCCTAAAAGTTCACACTTTTGATAACTATAGCTTTTTGATCTGAAAACGAATTCTGTCAAATATCATTCCATGTGTTGTATCTTCTTTTTTTTTTTTTTTTTCGAACACATGTATAGTGTACTTTGCCCAACACTTCCTTTTTCCCCATTGCACACACTGTATTTCTATTCCATTTACTTCACATATTACTACTAAGAACTCATTTCTCCTGCAAGCTTTGTTTTTTATACTTTTTTGGGCCCCCGCAGTTAGAGTTAACCCATCTAACGTTTTGACATGTATTTCACTCGAATCTTTTTTGAAAATTCAGAAAGCCTCCCCTACAGACGCGGTAACTCAGAGAAAGAACACAAACCTCTGGTATAATGGATCCCTAGTTCGACCAGCAGCCAGATGATTTTACGGTGACAACTTCGTGTCTATGAATCTTCTTGGGATTCTCTCTCTCTCTCTCTCTCTCTCTCTCTCTCTCTTTATTTATTTATTTATTTATTTATTTATCTCTCTCTCTCTTTAAATCATTTTATAAACTTCTATTATTATGCACACTTGTTCGTTTCCTGTAACTCATTGGGCATAGCTATAGAAGGTTTTATTAAGGACCGGGACTTAATTTAATTTTCAATAAAGAATGAGTTACATATGAGCTCTTTGCTTTGGTGCCTGCTTACACGGAAGATGGTGACTTCCGAGAGAGTGTTTCGCGTACAGCTCATAATATCTCATGAACACGTAGCGTTGCATAATGCATAGGTATCAAGGAATTCAAGCCTATCAATCAGGTAATGTCTTTGGGAGTCGTACGAAAAATGAAACGAAGTCTTTAAGTTTTACGTCCCATGATTATGCCGGCTAGGCTAAAGGAGACGGTGATGATACGAAAGGAATGAGCTGGTTGAATGAAGTAAGTGGGAAGAAAAGGAAAAAAACTGCAAGAAAACCTACGCACACGATGTTTGTCCACCACAAAGTTCACTTGGTGCGAGCTGGGATTGAACCAAGGACCCCATGCACTAGAAGTGAACTCTCTACCACTGAGCTTCCGTGGCCCTAGAGTCGTACGAATGACAGTGATTTATAAATTATTCCTTGTATGTAACCTAAGCATATAGAAGTTTAAAATGATCAAGAATTGTATATTTTCTCTAAGCAGTGAGTTTAGAATAAATACCGATAAGTTTCATTTCTATGGTTAAACAATTAGTTACGATGTCAGTTCCAAAATATTAGTTGAAATTACATGGAAAATTTATTATCTGAATATAAAATAGTCAGCCGAAATTTGAAACAATTTTATGTTAACGTTTTAAATTTGACTTATTTTAAATCCATATAATCCAATAAAACGACTGAGCGTTTTAAAATAAATTTTTGAGCAAATAGCACTGTCCTCAAGACATATTTTTATGATATTATTTTAATTGAAATCCATATTCTGAGAGAAAATGAGAGCTCCTTCGTTATTAAGCAGTTAGCGTAAGGGCCTTTGGCGTGGAACTCATGCGGTTCGGATACCACGTTAAACTATAGTCCACGTCTCATATAGAATCGCTGCATAACGGAATGATAAAATAAACATAAAATCAAAATCAAATCTGAGGGTAATGAAGGATTCAAAATGTTTTCCAAAAATAGAATATTTTAATTTTACGAATCTCTCAAGAAGGAGATGAACTTGGCATATAAACTGACCAATAAAAGTAAATTAACATGATCCAGCATTCTCGAAAATTTCCCTACTAAGGAAGGGAAGGGGGGAACAATTTTTATTTTAATTTCTTATTTTGTATTCATAAAATAGACAAAGTAAGCATCCTTAGGGAAAAGGGGATTCAAATATATTCCATAAACAGATCATATTATTCTCACAGGACATTTCAGCTAGTTTGTAAATATAAATAGTGTACATATACATAGAAATTGTGTAATCTAATTACATGCAGCGACCCTTAGTTACTGTTCCTTACCCATTTTTTGAATGATATATACTTTTTTTATCAGTAAAATTGTAGTCAAGCTCGAAATCAACGTACGTATCGTTGCTTTGAAATGTTCCAAATATTTCGAAGCACACCTGAAAATGAACAAGACGCACTAGAACGCCTCCTCGCACAATTTCCAAAATCCTGATCTAATGCCAAAATTAGTTAATGCACTATACAATTATACAAGAGCAAATCAAAAGGAGTGTATCTAAAGTAATGAGCAGTTTTACAAAATGAGTTTTTGTAATATTTGGGACACTTCTCCCTTTAGGAGCAGGATTTTCTCAGCTCTGGCATGTTTCAACTTACGTTAAACAAGAATCTTATATACTAAGTTAAGCTCTGCTCGCTTGAGAGGTTCATAAGATACTCCATTAAATTTGACACAAATTTGAAACGATCTCCTTCGTGGCTTAGCGGTTAGCGTACTCACCTTTGGCGTGGGTGACCCGGGTTCGATTCCCGGCGGGAGCTCATGTGGTTCGGATTCCACGTTAATCAGTAGGTTCCGTCTCATATAGCCTCGCTGCTGAAAGGGACGTTAAAATCAAATCAAACAAACTTGTAACGCCTTCACTCCTTAGGATATTAATTTTAATGAAAGTGAAATGATAAGCACTCGCCCCGAACCAAATGTTCGCTATGTTCCAAAATGAATTTCAAACGTCATCAGGTAATTATGAAAGAAATGAAATGAAAATTTAAGTTTTCATTTCATTTCTCTCATAGTTAAGGCCAATGGCATTTTTATATAGGACAAAAAAAGTTATAGAAATTGATCTCCTTAACTCTTACGAGGACATAATCTAGTGTCACTACTGCTTGTAATTCTCAATACCAAAGATATATTTGTTCCCTTCTAGTATTTCTGAAAACTAACGAATACGTAAGGAAATAGGCTACCGGTATTGTTTTAGTGTTATTCACCAAAGAACTAAAACATTTCTCATTCTGTTATTCAGAGTTTCTAAGAGTTTCTAAAAGTTTCTAAAAGTTTTATACACGTGATTGTTAGCCAAGTCTGGCATCAAGCGCACTCAAGGTATAGTTGCCGATCCTGGGAGGAGGAGATCACAACTTGCCCCCAGACTCTCCAAAGTTTGCTTGCGCCCTCCCAGGATTTTGGTATCTTTGTTTGAAACTTTGCTTAAATATCTGACAACAAAAGACATACCCGCATGGGTCCCCGCCACAGTTTTACAGAAATCGGCACAGCATAAGGAATAATTAACTCTGGCCATTCAAGGTGAGATTTGTAAGACTCCAACTTTTAATTCAACCTCACATGATTATGCTTTTTAGGCTAAAGGAGACGGGTGATTAATGAAAATAATTGTTATGAAATAATTATTGAAATGAGAATATGGGAGGGAACAGGAGAACCCCAAGTACATCCACGAAAACGATGTTGTTCACCACAACTCATTTGGCCTGGAATTGAACCAGGGACCCCTAGCATTAGAGGTCAATGTTCTGCTACTGAACCATCGTGTTTCCCACGTACGAATCTGCTTTAGTCT
The DNA here is from genome assembly GCF_964235325.1 of Thermobia domestica. Taxonomy (NCBI): domain Eukaryota; kingdom Metazoa; phylum Arthropoda; class Insecta; order Zygentoma; family Lepismatidae; genus Thermobia; species Thermobia domestica. Next base: position 100,029,517 of record NC_137468.1, read on the forward strand.
AAAAGAGACAATAAATGAACTATGATAATGAAGTTGGTTGGTTGATTTGTGGAGTTTAGCGTCGTTTTTCACCACCAAAGCTATGAGATATGGATTTCCTGGTCAATATGCTATCAAAATAACATGAGCGTCCACCGGGAAATCGAACCCGGTCTCGCGCATGCTAACCATGTGAAAATACAATACCTAATACTCAACTTCTGAATGTGAATCGGATCTGCGATAGAAAGGTTGTTTTGTGACTAACCTAGTACCTTAGACAACTGGTCATGTCAGTTATCTCCGCAATTGTGGTATTTAACTGCGAAAATGAAGTGACCAAGTGATTAAATGCTTTCTGCTTCACAACTTCACATAAAATCGTGATATTTTAAAGAACATCAAACTAGTCAACGTATTAAAGGCATATTTTTGAAAAGGAGCAAAAGTTTATATGATGGGCCACAAGTACTTTCTGGGGCATGGAACCTCTCGTCCGATCCCAGCTTTTGCCAAATGACTGTGGTGGACAAATACCGTATGCATGGATTTGCTCGGGGTTCTCCCGTTTTCTACTTTCGAAGTTCCGCCATTATCCATCGCATCATCTCCCCTAGCCTAGGGGCATATTCGTGGAACGTTAACTAGAAGAAAAATGTTTATACAATATCTTAGAATATAATGTAACAAACAATTTAAATCAAATCTTACGGGGAAAATTTAAAGAAATATCTTCACGCCAAATTCAAACGAACTTAGTTTCTGAAAGGCCCAATGCATTCAGTAGCATTTAGAACATTTAGTAAATTCACAAACCGGAGCGGCATTCTAGTCCACTTCTTGCCCTATCATAGTCATCTTATTTATGATAATGTAATGAACACAAACGTATGATATAAAACTACACTAAAATTACATTTTAAAAATTACGAGGCGCATGTAAAAAAAAAAAAAAGCCGAGATTTTATTTTTTAAAAAAATAACAAATTATAGAAGAAATTTATTATGACTGACTAGCAGCGTTCACCCCGCTTCGCTGCGGTCACCCCGGAACGCAATAAACTTTGTTACTTAGATAATTTTTACTTTTTCGCTTTCAAGTGATATGATAAAAACCATAGAAGATTGCAGTAAATGTTAACATTATATCGCCTGTCATTTATGTTAACCCGCCCCGCTTCGCTGCGGTCACCCCAACCCGCCCCGCTTCGCTGCGGTCATCCCGGAACGCAATAAACTTTGTTACTTAGATAATTTTTACTTTTTCGCTTTCAAGTGATTTATAGCGCCTGTCAGTTATGTTAACCCGCCGAGTCACAGGGTCATGCGGGTTGCATATAAATACGTTTATTTTTATACCTATGATGAACTAATAACAAAGGATTTGTACGTATGGACACCTGAATGGTCAATTATCTCAAGACACTGGTAATTGAAAATTAAAGTGATATGATAAAAACCATCTAGGGTCCACATCCTAACAACCCCCCAAAAATGAAAGAAATCGCTTCAGCCGTATTAGCGTGATGAGCGGACAAAGGATTTTTTGTACGTATTGACACCTGATTGGTCAATTATCTCAAGACACTGGTAATTGAAAATTAAAGTGATATGATAAAAACCATCTAGGGTCCAAATCCTAACAACCCCCCAAAAATGAAAGAAATCGGTTCAGCCGTATTAGCGTGATGAGCGGACAAAGGATTTTGTGCGTTCTCTTTTATATATATAGATATATTTTTCGACGTAGACACTGTGAATTTCCAGACATTTCTTGTAGAATGACACAGCTTCCGTTTACCCTATGTGTGAAAATCTGACACCTGAGAATACAACCAGCCCAGAACTAACGTGTTGAACACTTTACTGTAATTGAAACGTTTCGATGCAAGCCCCTTTTTCAAACGAAAAAGAAGTCGCTGGGGAAGTTCGGAGCTGTAAGGGGAATGATTGAATTGTTACCGTCGAAATCTTTGAAGTGTCAACAGTACGAGCAGTTGTATGTGAATGGGCGTTGTAATTCATTCAAGAGATCAGAAGAATTTCAGAGCGTAGAAATCCTCTCCATCGATTTTCGATGGCACGTCGCAGTTTACTCACTGTTTGGCAATACATGTCTGCGGTAATTGTTCATCTTGTTCCAAGAAATCCACAAGATTCACGCCCGTTTGCTCCGAAACACGGTTGCCAAGATTTTGTGAACTGATGATGTTTGTTTCAATTTCTTCGTTTTAGTCTAACCAAAATACCGACATTGCATTGATTGCTAATTCAACTCCCCAGGGGCGTACGATATCCAGGTTTCATCCCCTATCACTATGTGAGAAAATAGGTGATTCCGATCCTTCTCCCAGTAGGCCAAAAGATAATGTGCACCTGTTATTCTTTGCTCTTGATGAGCGTCTGTCAGTATTTTTGATAGCCCCTCGCACACAGTCGGTGATAACTCAGCTTGTCAGTCATAATTTAATGCACTGGTTTCGGAGACACTTCTGAAAGCTCTTTTGGCAAGTTCAGTCATTGTGAACCGGCGATCGGATTCCACTTTCTCGTTAATGAGTTCCGCCAGATCGTCCGTCTGATCGGCTACGCCTACCACTTAGAGGTCTGCGACCTTGGCCCAACAAGGCCCGCGGGCCGGACTCGGGCCTACAAAATATATATCACTTCGGGCCAGGGCAGTAAATTTTTAAATATATAACTGTATTTCTCGGGCCTAACTTTGTAAATATAATGTACAACAATATTTATTGGAGAGTTCTTTCTGGAGAATTTTAAAAAGAACTGTAAAATTAAACCTCTAATTGCTGTAAATAGAAATACAATTTTGCGTTATATCTAATTATTAAGTTTCTGTAATTCGGGCTTATTTCGGGCTCATTTTATTATCACACGAGCTCGGGCTGGGCTCAGGCCTAAATGCTAAAACATATTTCGGGCTCGGTCGGGCCTTACAATATAAATTCACGGGCCGGGCCGGGCCCGTGCAGACCTCTACTTCTACTACACTCATTGTCATCAATAATTCAACCTCCTTCCCTAAACCCTCTGCACCATTGCCTGACCTTCCTTTAACTTATTACTTCTAGCCTGTAATTCGCACACAATTTCCGATGGGTATCAGCTGCATTCTACCCTTTGGGGTAAAGAAATCGAATGACGTATCTCACTTCATATTTGGCGGGATTTTGTATTACGGCAGTCATTTCATTTTACTGCTACTTGCACGTACGCAACTCAACTCTGAGGCTTCTATCTCTGTTGTAAGCTCAAGAATATTACGGCATGCTTCTGCAGATGATAAACTTCATCAGTGTTGCCAACCCACATAAAACTATTGTTTTCTTTTTAAACTTGCGCCTCGTACCTATTTTCATTGTTTAAATTGACATAAATTTGAGAGAAGATAGATTGAATTTTTATTAGTATGACTCTTATAGACAATCAATGAACATGGATAAAATGGAAAATTCAAATTTCCATAGATTATAAACAAAAAATTTCACTTACATTTGATCTTTTTATCTCAAGTATTTAATCTGTCCTCGTATGAAGTACTTAGAACATTAAGTGATCTATCTTGAGTTTTGGTGCTCACTTGCAATCTTCTTTAGAGTTCCAAACAAAGCTACGTGCAAGTATTGGAAGTCCTACAGAACGGTTATAGCCGTCCATCCGTCTGTTTGTTGACAGGAGTGTCAGAGCAAAAACGGTAAGATATGTCGGGAAGGAGTTTTGTGGAATATTCCTATGCTCAACAATATATTCCATCTCCTCCATTAAGTCTCTAATTAAACCGGAAGTGATAGAAATTAATATTTCCTGCTTTCAATGTTGACGGCCATAGAACAAAAACAGTAATATATATAGCGACAAGCGGATTTTTGGATTCGATTCAAGGTTTCCAGAAAATAAAGCATCAGTATCCGTATTACTCTGAATGGCAACAATTTACTCCGGTCTCAGCATTGGTTTCATACAAGAAGAACCAGGCCGGTAGCCAGCTCAAAAATGTAGGGGGGGGGGCGGTAGAAGTTAGGGGGCCGATTCAACCATATTTTAGTTTATTTGCAAAACCTATCGTGAAAATTTTAGAGGGGCGGCCCCTCTAGACCCCCCGTGGATACGGGTCTGGGAGAAACTATAATAGATAGCTGCGAAGGTTTTCTGAAATATATTCAGCGCCACAAGAAAATATGTTATCTACCTTTAACATACTATTTAAATCGGAAGTGGTATAAATTTATCAGTACTTCAGGTTTAAATGTTGATCTTCATACAGAAAAACTATAAGACATACCAAGAAGCAGGTTTCTGAATCGATTCAGCATCCCAAGATTAGGGTCTATGTCCTCCGTTTACTCACAAGTCAAACTGGAAGTGGTAGAAATCAACAGTTTCCGGTTTGAACATTGACCACCATAAAAGAAAAACTGTAATAAATAGCGACATGTGTTTTCTTGATTCAGCATCTCAAGAAATAGTATCTTCACCCATAGTAGTCTACTAAAACGGAAGTGGTTAAAATTCACTACTATTCTGGTTTCAATGTTGATCTGCATTGAAAAAAACTGTAATAGACACCGACATACTTCTTTTCAGGAATCCATTCAGCGTTTCAAGAAAATATACCCTATCTATCCGTAACACTTGATTGAAACCGTAAGTTTGAGAGATTTACTATTACTTCAATTTTAATGTTGATCTCCATACAGCAAAAAGAAAAAAAGACATCGAAAAGAATATTTTCATCGGTTCGGTATCCCAAGAAACGAAGCAACACCTCACTTAACCCTCTATTAAAACCGAAAGTGATAGAAATCAACTATTTCCGCTTTCAATGTTGATTGCCCTAGAAATAAAACAGTAATAATAGAAGCGAAAAGCAGCTTTTCAAGAAAGGAAAGATCTTCATTCCTATTACTCTAGTAAAACAGGAAGTAGTAATCCCTTCTAGCACCGAGGCTAATGAGACAGATTTACAGTGGATTCCGAACTACTAGGATGCGTTGCAAGTTTTCAAGGCTCTCCCACCTGGAATAGATTCCGGGACCCCATACATAAAGTCGCGCTAGCTACTAGACCAGCGGGAGTACTAGCTTATCGCTTATGTCGCGTGGTCATGCTGTATGTCGCTTTCATGACGATGAAAATGTAGTAACCACTAACAATAAATTCTGATCTAGAGACCTGACATATGCGTTACGGTTATACTCATGGGCGGAGTTATGGAGGCATGGGGGGACATTGCCCCCAACTTTTGATAAAAATAAAAATGCCATCTATAAGATGCCCACCTACCAAGACCTTCGAGACCGACCAAAAGGTCTGTCCCCCACTACCCCCTCAGCAGACAATTCCTAGCTCCGCCTATGGTTATACTCTTTTCTGATCAAACTATTGCTGGTCACCCTAGTTATCGGTAATACATATTATTTTCACCTCTCAACGATAGCTCTGCAAACTAAAGGTCATTGAAAGTTGAAATTGTTCTTTGTTAAAAGAGCAAGAGATAGAAAACAAAGCGTTGTTCTGAAGAGGCGGTATGCTGTGTACTTTTGATCTCGTCAACACTTGGCGCTGACTAAAACAAAGTAATAGAAATAATAATAATAATAATAATAATAATAATAATAATAATAATAATAATAATAATAATAATAATAATAATAATAATAATAATAATAATAATTGATTACAAAGGACACATTGTTCGCAACACAAAAGTCGCTAGATTTGTAAGTCGCTAAACCATCATTTTAAAATCACCAAAGCAAGTTGCCAATTGGAAAAGGGATTCATTTTGACGCTATCGAGGAAATTGAAATCCTTAGATTGAGCGATTTTCACTAATTGCAGCTGAAGGTAATGTTGCTCAGGAGTGAAAAGTGCATTCTTTAATTCAAGAGGAGAAGAGAAATTTCTCTAGTCTTGTGGGCAACCCTAGTTCATAAAGTTTTAGATCTTAAGCATTGTTTTAAATGAAATGAAATGAAATCTTTTAGTTTTACATCCCAGCCGGCTAGGCTAAAGGAGACGGTAATGATGAGAAATGAATGAAATGGTGGAATAAGGAAAGTGTAAGGAAACGGGAGAACCCCGAGAAAACTCACGCACACATTGTTTGTCTACCACAAAGCTCAGCACGAGCTGGAATCAACCAATGACCTCATGCACAAGAGGTGAATACTTTACCACTGAGCAGCCGCAGCCCCAAGCACTGTTTTAGTGTAACATGATCCATAGTATAAGAGCTATAAATTAATAAAAGGATTGTTCGGATATAATGAAGAGCATTTATCGACGTTTACAAATACGCAATTCATTGCACAGTATACTCCAATTATAAATATGGTTTAAAATATTGTTATATCATACCATTCGTGGATATCTCGTGACGCGGAAGGATTTTGACAACTTCTAGATGAAATTTAACAAAGAAAATTAGAACATAAATTTTGCAAATAAATTTCAAAACGACACTAGAAAAAATCGAGACGAGAGAAGTTTTTCCGAGAATTAAGACAAGACAGAGTTCCACATGAGACGTGAGTTCTACAACAACTTATGAGACGAGACGAGAAAAATCTGGTTTCTCGCTTCGTCTTGTCTCGTGGGAAACACTAGCCGGAAATTATAAATCTATGTGTGTCTATATTGAATTCACATAGTTTGGGAAGTCTATCGTAATTTCACAACTGTAAAGCGAAACTCAGTTTTTTTTAAATCTATCACTTTTTTAGACATCACAGTTTTTCTAAGGGTTTATTAACAATATCACTTACTGTCAATAATTGATTTCCTCTCACATCGTTTAAAGGAATTTTCACATCCATTATCCCTTTCGAGACAGGGTCATTTTTGAGTTTTCGTAGGATTTCAGTTAACGAATTATAACTCAAAGACTATGTACAGATTGATATAGTTGATACCTTGAAGAAAAATGTAGCAATTTTATAACGTAACTTTGATTGCAGTGTTGTCAACGGGAGGGAATTGTAGGGGTAAAAATTCACAAACAATTCCTTAACTGAATTTTATTTATTTATATTGGAACTGGCACCACTGTTGCCACATGGGTCCAAATCATCTCAAAAAAATTCTTTGATGTGTGGACAATGCACAGTGAAACTCTGAAGTCGTTGGTTGCCATACAAAGACAAAAAGAAAAAAATTCTCTCTTATCATACACACGAAATTTTGACACTTTTACCGCCTCAGACGCAAAAGTAAACAGTTATGCAGGGTTAGCACCTTCCCTAATTATCCTATTGAAACTTTTTTTCGTTTGTTCCAATATAGCCAACAAGAGGGAAATTAGAGAGGCAAAGTGCGATATTTTCCGAATTTTTCTCTTAAAATCGGGAATTAAAATTTTCTGTGCCCTGAGACACTGCTACCAGACAGACGCAAACTATCTTAAAATAAACTTTGGTATCCCTCTAATATATCCAAAAAGTATCGTGACGATATCTAATAAAGTAAGCTTATCATTTAAAAAATCTCATTCTACCTGAAAAAAACACAATTATCTTTCTACTTTGAGAACAAGGTCTACTGTAAACCTCAACTGTACTTCCCCTAATTATCGTATTAAAACTTTCTATGGCGTTGTGTAGAGCAAACTGATGTTCGACTGGCGTTAGTTGATTTTCGTTCGTACGTATAGGTACGGATTTATAAACATAAATTTCGAAAATTTAAAATTTTTCTACCCAATATAGGGAAATTTTAATTTCCGTAGTTGACAACACTGATCGCAGGATGGTCTAATTGGTCTCAATAATTAGGTATCCATACGAGGTATGTACCTGACAATTCCTAAGTAGATTTCTCCAAAACAAAAGAAGTTATAGGGAAAAAAGAAAAAATGGAAAGTGGAAATTTGAAAATAATCGAATTTTTGAGTTTAGGCTCAAATTTGAGAGGAAAATTCAACATTCAGGAAAAAAAATACCACCAGGATAAACTATGGTCCAACCATATTTGGCATAGAAAAAATCATTCCGATATCTTAATTAGTGTTCACACAGCAGAGGATTAACTAAGTGACTACCCTGCATGAGTCATTTTCAAGGTCGGTCATGTAACGGTTATGTGATCTTAAACCTAAAAGCGGGATAAAACCATTCTTCGAAGTCTACCCCCCCCCCTCCCACGACAACGATTGTCTTAATCTATATTCAAAATATTTCTTAATTCTGTGGAACTCATATATGCTAACTTGCAGTGTTGCTAAACTTAACTAATGTTCTTACTATGCTGTCATTCTACACATATTTTTTTGGTTTTTGGTTTTCATTGTTGTTTGAACTATCGAAGTTTTCGCTGATTCGTAACACCATTTCCAGTTTCTTTTACCCCTATATTTTCGGCAAGATTGTGTATAGACAGCCATAAGCTTTAATGAAACCAAAAACAATTTAACAACTCTTTCTTCCTCTCTTTTCCTCTCTCAAATACCCATAATTCTTAATTTATCTATACATTAAAACAAAGAATTTGCTGAGCTCCTTCGTGACTATATGACTGGTGTATGTGTCTTAAACGCGAGACTGGGTACAGAATATATGGGCATTCGGAGAAACGAGTATGCCGACACAACCACCAAGAACCCCGCATTGACAGATGTTGCACTGGAGTACTCTCGTGCACAGACCTCTGTAACTATTTCGTCCAACAGATGCGCTTTCATTAGCAAGCAGCTTGGAACCTGGAAAATGATAATAAGCTTAACCCAGTAAAACCCTTTCTGGGTAATTAGCTGATGTCGTCACATATTAACTGCGTGATAAAGTGATCCTACCTAATTCGCTTGCGTATCGGACACTCTAACACAACGTTTCTCAACGTGAATATTAGCAATCCGAGAGTGCGCTTCCGTTTCCAAACGGAACACTGGAACAAAAAGAACGGTAGATATTAAGAATCATTTGATGGAAGGGATATAAGGGGAAAATAATTGAAGCCACTGTCTGGTTCTTATACTGCTTAGTCCAAGGCTTAGGTTCAACCTTGTGAATGGGTGGATTGGATGACGATGACGAAGGAGCTCAGGACAATCATATTTAGCCAAGGGGGCGCTAGGCTCAAAAAGGTTGAGAATCACCGATCCAACACGTTCTTATTCAGCGCATGGCGCTAACCATCCGTATTGTGAAGACTGTATCGTGCCACTGAGTATTCGGTACATTCTTGTAAAATGCCCAGAAAACTCAGACCTCAGAGAATGCTTAGAAATGTCTGAAAGTCAAATACCAAATCTGGTGTTTGGTGACCACATTCTGTATTAGTCGAGAAATTAAAATAGGTAATGCAGTCTAACGTTTTCTTAGATTTTTCATGTTATGTGTTATTAATATCACTATTTTTGAATTATTTTCTTGTTATATTTTATATTTTGTTCTTTTAGTATTTTTACGATCTCTGTTTTAATATGTATTTTTGTTGTTGTTGTTGTTGTTGTTTTAATGTCTCCATTTGTAGTACCTTGATTTCAAATCCATCTTAAGCAGTTTTATTATAGATTTTTAATGTGTCAGCCATTGGTCTTCTCATGACAAGAACAAATAACCTCGCTTCTGACGGCCTCATGAAACCATATTAATTCATTTAACGTGGGAGGTCTAGATCCGATTGACAGAAGGAGCATATGTGGTTCGAATTCCACGGTAAGCTGTGGATCCACGTGCCATATAATCTTGGTGTTGAAAGGGTCATTAAACTTTAATAATGCAATGCCATACACAGTGGTGCCCACCCCCCTCATGTCCATGACGCAACCCCCCCTCAATTGTCTATCCGTAGGTGTTCTTCCATGAAAAAAAAAACTTTTCGATTAATTTTTACACCCCCTCAAACATATTTATATAGATTTTACCCCCCCAAATATTTCAATGACGCAGTTTGCGTCATAGCCCCCCTTGTGGGCACCCCTGCCATATAAAGAATTTGCTATCTATTCATCCCCTGCTCGAAACACATTGCAAGGAGCGAAAAGAAAAGAATGGTTGACAAATTAAGTTCCTCTGAAAGAAAAGTAAAATCGTTCACACACATATTTTTCTTCATTTCGAAGAGTTGGGTAAACATTGATTGGGAGTAGACCCTACATATGCTCAAACTTCAGTCTTCACTCGCGTAGTTTGTAAATTTAAAGTGAGTACATTCTAGACTATAAAAATATTAGGTGGATATATACCGTATAGTCCCGTAAGTTCTCTCTGATTTTATCAATTTCATCAACCGTTACTTAACCCGTTTTCCATCAACAGGAAGTATTTACGGTTAATTTTTGTCTTGCACCGCGTGAAGTACTTTGAAATAGTGACCAATTAGCACTTAATTTGTTCAGCAGGAAAGCTTTACTTGAGAGGAAATATATTTATAAAAGCGTACAGTACCATTCGTTTTCTAAAGCGGCCGTATTCAACTTTTAAATGTCTACTAACAGGTAAAATATAGGGGGAAAGCTTTGCCGATCGGAGAAGCAGAAAAACAAATGCTTTGGGGTATTTAATTTCCTGTGTACTTACATTGCTTTCTGTAATTTTTCATTAAAAAAAAAAAAAAAAAACTTTTTCTCCAGTTGACACCTTCTTGTTGATGTAAAAATAAAGTTGGTACACACAACTTTATATCTAAAAATTAAACTTCTGGTGCAACAGCCCTTCGTGGACCAGGACCTACCAGTCGGCTTTGTGGCGCTCATGCATTCAGAGCAATGTGTGGTCAGCTCATTGGCTTCCCTCACCGTTAATGCTAGCCTTCTAGACGAGTTCGTTACTTCTTTTTCAAGTAGCTCCACAAAACCCTGAGTGGACGCCGAAATGCCAACACCATCTGGTGAATATAAAAGGTCACTAATCTTTCTTCTAACCAGAGCCGACACTGCTTGACTTACCTGATCTCACGAGAAACGGTATTTTAACGTGGCTAGGATATTTACCACAACTTTCCATCACCTCGTTATTTAATCAAATTAATTAAATTTTCGAAGGTTTCGATAAATACTTACTAGCTTCTTCCAATTAATACAAAGCATATAAACACAAAAGTACTAGGCTGTTTTTCTTTCTCAGAACAGAAAATACACGTATGCTAATATTGGTTCTATGTTAAAATTATAGACCGGTAACATCGATGGTCATTGAGTTTTCCATTAACTTTGCACTTGATTACTTTACTCAGTCAGTATAGTAATCATTAATCACTATACCGTGTTAGTTTCACTTTTTATTTATTTATTTATTTATTTATTTATTTATTTATTTATCTATTTATTTATTTATCTATTTATTTATTTTTTGATCAGAGAGAAAAATCAGAGAAAATATCGTATCATACTTTAGATTTAGTTCGATTATCTACCGATTTTTTATTAATTCCAAACACTCTAAGTAGAGGATTCTATAATGTCAAACTGTTTTAATTTTCCTTCTTAAAACAAAGTATAGATGTAGGCTTACGTCTGGAATTAAATAACTGTAGTTTAATTTTATAAAAACCTATTTATGTTAAATCGAAGAAAATTGTTTTCATTTCAAACGTTTTTTCTATTTAAAGTCCCACGAAAATGGGAGAATCCCGAGAAAGCCTATACACATGTTGTTTGTCCACCATAAAGCTCACTTGGCAGAAGCTGGGACAGGCCCTATCCAGGGGGATCTAGGGCTCCCTCCTAAAATTTTCACAATAGGCTTACAAATGAACTGTAATAAAGTTGGATCGGACCCCCTAACTTCTACCGTCCCCCTTCCACATTTTTGGGCTGGCTACCGGCCTGAGCTGGAATCGAACCACGGACCATTAGTACCAGAGAAAAGTGCTCTGGGCCACCGAAACTCCTCCAAACGAAATAGAAAACCAAGTTGGAAATGTGACTGCTCAAACGGAAAATAACGGATATAAAACGCATATTTCAACGTGTGGCAGATATGATAAACGTGAAGAATTTTATTATTATTATTATTATTATTATTATTATTATTATTATTATTATTATTATTATTATTATTATTATTATTTATTTTTATTTTTATTTTTATTTTTATTTTTTTTTTTTGAAAATAAAATTACGGTTCATCTTAAAAATAAAACCGTTATGAAATACCATGTGTCGGATTTCTTTTTTATCTTGCCAAAATCTAGCTTGAATAGTTTGGTATGTATCAGGATTTGAAATCACAGCAGTCAAAGTGGTGGGGGAGCCAGGACTGGAAACAACTTTTCACAGTGGAATGTTTCGACAGAGAGAGTTCATATATTTGAACAGCCATAGTTATTAAACTATGCACACTAACCACCAGTTAACCCATTAATTATATATGAAGTAGTAATTAATTTACAAACTTATGACAATAGTGTCACTTTATTCACCCTTTCACCTCAAGTAGGTTATTAGAGGGGGATTAATAAGAAGATACTTCACTCCTAATAGTTTGTCTGTTAATAGGCGTATTCACAGATACTCTTATTAATAGAAGTGGCTCTGCATAACTCTTAATAAGCGGTAATTTAAAAAAAAAAAAAAGATTCATTATGATTTAGAAATTAGTTTATATAACATGTCATATGTAGGCCTAAAGCAAATACTAACACACACACAAATATATATGTTGTACTAACACACACACGTGTACTATGTCCCGAATTAAAGCCCCTTGCTCAAGAAATTTCTAGATCTGTACCCCTAGGACATACAGTATATTGATTTTTCTTTCGGGTTAAAACCAGAGCAAAACAAAGCAGAACTCTGACTTCCTAAGAACAGAAAGTGAAAGCAAAAAATTGGATGACTCTACTACAGACTTTCGATATTAGTTTTAATCGACTTTTAATATATATATTGATATTAGTTTTATTATATATATATTCTCGTAATAACTGCAGCGTGTCAAGATTCAATTTTAAGAAGAAAGAGCGAGACAGCTTAGTGCGGTAGTCCTTATCTTTCATTTATTTATTTTCATTCTGACATCCATTCAAAGGTCAAATTCATTCTGAATTTTGAATTTCGCAGCAGATTAATAACTTATGCTTACCATAACAGAAGAAAAGATTGTTTAAACGTGCTATTTTTCCTATTCACCTCAAAATGTATGGATCAACCAATGCTTATAGACAGTATAAATATTTAAAAGTTAGAACTTGTGCCAACAGAAAATATGTTATTTTAAACAATCCTCGAATGAAGTTTAAACCATGGCTGTTGGTATGTGTGTTGTTCAACCGTCCCTGAGTTATTCACGGTCTGACAGCAATCGTTTCAGAAATAATGGTAGCTTATTGAACTGGCTAGTTCATTAAAATTATCAACCATTGTTCTTGTATTAGTTCTTACTGTTTATTAATTCTTATTATATATGCAAAATAGTAGTGAGATCACCACTCTATCCTCTCTTATATCTGCCTCGACAAGGAATATGACATCATATTGCACGTGCAGTCCAGTTCGTATAAAAATCTAATGTAATTCGTAAATTCGGTAGTTTGCAATGTTATATAATGAATCACCTTATATTTTTTCCAGTACTCATACCAAATACGATACCTAAGATGTAAGTTCGATAACTTAGGTAAAGAACTGAATTTTTAACAACTTTGAAATAAATGGACTTTCATAATATGACGAAGGATGTTAAATTCGACGTATAGCACGATTATCGAAAGCGTATTTATTGTGAATTTTTGTCTGATATTCTAATAGGTATTGTAGGTATTAATAGATATTTTAATAGCTTATTGAAACCACAAATCTCGATATAGCTATAATATTTATAATTAAACTACGACAGTTTATCTTATTTGGATAGAACCCAAAGCATAATATGAGAACTGAAGGTTTATATTTCACTAGTAAATAGTACCTAGCTCTCTCATAATATAAAATATACAGTAAATATTAACTTATTTTATTTTGTGTGATCGTTGTTTTTCATAACAGAGTTTTCTATTTATTTCAAACTAATACATCTATAGTCATTTCCCCGTTCTTAGAAGTTATAAAGCATATTAAAGCAAAAATAGATCAAAACTAATCATAACCATTATCGCTCTTAACTGATCTTTGTGTGGCGTCACTGGTTTTTCCTGCATCTGAATACCGTAACACCAAGTACCTGTTCTCCAAGGACAGAAACAGATTCGCATGCAAGGAGTCATGAAGAATGTAATATTTTTAGTTTTTGAAACAAGGAGCTATTGATTGAGATGAGCTTCTTCTATGAAGCGCATCCTCTACGTAATTTCCAGCTGAAATAAGGAAAAAGACAATGCTTTGTCCTGTAAAAGATTTTTGAAATTAGTCAGTTTTTAGAACTATTTACGTTAATCTGTGGATTCCTAATCTCCCGGGCTATTATTACTTTTATTTTTGAGGGACAGCAGGAGAGAAAAATTTTTATATTTTGTGTAATTAAGCAACACCGAGGTTATGAAAGACAAGACCTGTTCTAACGTGGCTCCGAACCACAACTGCTGCTTGATCCGGTGCAGATGGTGGGTGCACACACTATCATGCAAGATCAACCCTCACTATATAAGCCTTCCCCACCACCTCTCTCTCACTCTCTTCCAAGAGAGCTGGATCATAAGACCATATCGGTCCCGGCAGAAGAGAAGTAGAGTAATGGAGGGGAAAAAAGCGATTTCGCGATTTTAATGGTGTATAGTCCTAGTACAGTCGCCTAGAGATCATCTCCCATTCAACTTATCCAAACCAAATTTTAAATTTAAGTTGTTTTTTTTTTTTTTTTTTTAAATTAAGATTCTCCAGTAGAGAGTGGTCGAATTTGCTTCCTATCTTCCAAAATAAGGATCGTTGAAAAATGAAAATAAATAATAAAAAAGAGAACCAGCCAAAACTAAAAGTTCATCCTGCTTCATGAATTACGATAGTATAGTTGATAAGGTGCCTCTCAAACAGCGCCATTTTACATTTGCTTCGGGAGGACAAGACTTTCCGATAGAAGTAGAATTTCAAGCGTTTTCATTACTATTTTATTATGTGTGGCCGTGCATTGTCATGTTTAAATACGGCGTCCGCAGCTGTCTGAAATAAAAGACAGGCAGCTATCTATTATTCCTTGCCTTCTAGAACTTGTCTATTATAGCGGTCACTATTTAGGTTACCTTCAGTATACCCAATACTAAGATTGGGTGTTTCATCCAAACGGTGCTAAACACCACTAAACCTGTTGTTTGGCAGCTCTGATGTTGGACAATAAACGTAGGTAGATTTGTTTCACTATAATAATGTGTAAAGCGTATATATGCACAATAGGACAAATTAAAACAGAATTCGTTCGAAAATATTAGAACGTCTACCACTCAGATAGGGTCATCAAGTCTAGGAGGCTCAGGTGAGCAGATCATATAGTCAGGATGGAAGAAGGTAGGAACGCTTTCAAAGTCTTAACTGAAAGACCAACCGGTAAACGACCATTAGGAAGACCTAAGCGCAGATGGGAGGACAATGTTAAGATGGATCTCGCAGAAATAGGAATACAAAGAAGATACTGGATCAAGTTGGATAAGTATAGAAGTCAGTGGAGAGATTTTGTGAACACGGCATTGAACCTTCGGGTTCCATAGGCCATAGAGTTACTTAGTTACCCCTCAGCACACCAACAAGAATGTTTGTGTGTACGTTGTCATCTGATGTGTTTTCAGTTCTAATTCAAAGGAAGGTAATGTAAATACCAGGATTGTAGACATCAGTAGATGCTACCGAACAGTTGACGCATTTAAGCCCACTCCCGTTATTGTGTTCCAGTGCAAATTAACACTGACGACGTTGTACATTCCACTACAGCCAGCGGATAAGATGTCTATTACTCCATGGCGGGGGCGTGGCCACATTATCCAATTCACTGCCTAGTTGTCGCTGCTTTCAGTTGTCTTGTGTTCATTGCTTCCACACATACACACATTACTGTCTCGCGATACGCCCTGTACACACTGTATTTTCGTGAATTGAGAAATCCCTTCTCTATCGCTGCATTTGAACGCACTGGCCTGATTATATTGCGCCCTTTGAGTACTTCTTCTCCACACCTGTCCTGTTCACTTCTTCCCGAGTGTTGCGTGCCCTCTTCGCTGGTGTTATGACACACTGGTGTCCTCAGTGCACATGGTCTTGGATTTGATTCCGGGTGGGAAAGCATTGAATATATTGCAGTAATTTGAATTCCAGCTTGAAACGTAGATTCACTTCTTATATAGCTTCGGTTCTGAAAAGAGATGCAACACTGCAACAAACAAACAGACTGAGTGCTGCGTAATGCGCCCTTCGTTGTACTACTCTGTTCATAAAAGCGAGAAAGCTGATGGGCCCGTGCATGCGTCATCTCACTGAAATTGTATTCGTTCGCACATCATAGTCTCATACATATCCTGAGAGTTTGGATACATTCTCTTAATCTCTTCGCCGCATTGCAATTTTCACAAACGGCAGTATATAACTGAAAATAAAAAAGTTAATGTTTCAAGTGTTTTTAAATGTCATGCAAGCTTAAATCTGTTCATGTGAATAATTGAGAGCCAAAGAAGGTCATGTTTGTCAACAACACTTTTTTCAACCATATTCTCATGTTTCTCTATGATCTATACCTAGGTAGAGGAATTTTATGTTAAAGAAGTTGTTTCGTGGCCAGCATAACCGTTATCAATACTCGGGTATCAGTATGGTTTCGGATTGGATCCCTGATAAATCACAAGCCTCAGATTAAACGAATAGTAGCTTGGGATCCATTCTAAACATTTGATGCCCCATCTCTTGTAGGATTGACAGCCCTCACCGCTGGTCTAGTGGTTAGCGAATGCGCCTTTGGTGTACATGACCCTGAGTTCTACTCCTAGTGCGAGAGTTTAGTCGTAATTTTAACTGTCCTAGATATTTCAATGTTCATGTCCCTGTCGTATTAAGTAGTTTTTAAAATACTCATAAGTGCGTATTGTACCTTTAGTGCACGTAGCCCCAGGTTCGTTCGAGTGGGAGAGTTCAAAAAATTTAATGTCGCAGTCATTCACTTACATTAATTATGCATCTACTTTAGCCTGTAGTACATGACTCTGTAACGTTAAAGTAAAAAAAAAAAAAAAAAATGATAAACTTCAAATCAACTTCAATGAGCTTTAAAGCCCTAATCTATTCACTGTAAATTGGCAAACTTTACTCTTTATCAGTTTCCATAGAATTAGAGGTGGCCTA
Source organism: Thermobia domestica (assembly GCF_964235325.1). Classification (NCBI taxonomy): domain Eukaryota; kingdom Metazoa; phylum Arthropoda; class Insecta; order Zygentoma; family Lepismatidae; genus Thermobia; species Thermobia domestica. Next base: position 100,046,708 of record NC_137468.1, read on the forward strand.
CTCTGGCTTTTAAACATTCATACGTTGGGAACTATCAAGATTTAGAGCTCTCTGAAATGGTCCTCAATAGTACCATTATGTGATTAAAATGAAACATATTCTTAATAATTCGTGGGCAGAGTAAATGGAAGTTGTTCGAGTAATGACAATCCATTCTTTAATTGGGAATGGAATGGCCAAACACGAATCGCAAAAATGGCTAATTGTATAACTTTGTTCGTGAGAAGCCAGTGGTGCCTTCATGGACAAAAACCGAAATACGTTCAACAATAATATCAACAACCTCAACGCGCGACACCCGGTGACCTGGTGACCGACAGTGTCGTGAGAATACTGATATCGCATATTTCGTGCAACTAGGAATGTGGAAGCCAGACGAGTACGGAGTACAATTGATCGAACACATCAGCAGCCGTGTTGGGTGAGAGTGTTAGATATCTATCAAGTGAATATGATGTTACTATCAAAAATGTCCGAAGAATTTTGAGCAGTAAGCGGTGGCACCGTTACAAGTTAACAGCTTCAACAACAATATCGTCCGAGATTGACCCTGGCCAACAAATGGAGTTTTACGTCTGGGCGTTGGGACAGTAGTACGTGATCCATTGTTACCACATAAAATAATTTTTAGTTATAAAACACTGTTTTATGTTACAGGCAAAGCAAACAGACAGAATCTTCGCTTCAAATCTGCAAAGATACGGGTACAGGTAAGGTAATGGTGTTGTCCAGTATATGCAGGGGTGCCCACAAAGGGGAGCTATGACGCAAACTGCGTCATTGAAATATTTGGGGGGTAAAAATCTATATAAATATGTTTGAGGGGTGTAAAAATTAATCGAAAAGATTTTATTTTCATGGAACAACACCTACGGATAGACAATTGGGGGGAGGTGCGTCATGGACATAAGGGGGTGGGCACCACTGGTATATGAGATGAAAAAGTTATTGAACGTATCTTCATTGATATATAACTGAATGCTACGATTTACTGAGATGTGCTTGAAAACACTATTGTACCACTTTTGTTAGATGAAAAGGCCACATTCTGTGAATATTGGAAACAGGATGTTACACATGGTGGAAATGTCTGGTGGCCTAGCTAATGAACAATTTCTTGGTAAACGAATAGTTCGGGGTGGACCAGAAAAGTGGTCCCCCAATCTCACTTATTTGGATTTTTATTTGCCGGGCAATTGAAATCTATTGTTTACTATTGTGATGTTGATGGCGTTGCCCACCTAAAAAGGAGAATCATCGAGGCATGTGCACAAATATCACCTGACGTGCTTCATAGGATGCATGGCCATTGTATAAATGTTTATGGAAATACATAGAAGAGAACAGAGGCCATGTTAAGCATGTTCTGTGATTGTATGTTGTTTTCGTAGCTCACAGACAGTGGCGTAAAAATGGTCTTTGGCGCCCGTAGGCAAAATCCCTACCGGCGCCCTTCTCATTCATCGAATAGGCCCCATGCATGACCATCTATAACTTATGCGTACGCGCAGAAACGGCTATAAAGCGAAAATTATCAGTGGGACAGTATTGACAGTTTTTTTCTTTTTATATCATTGTGGTATGTCTTTTAAAAATATAAAATATACTCATTAAAAATATACTCATGTAAAATTCGGACTTTTTTGCAGTGGTAGTGTATATAAACAGTAAAGTATCAATCAGTATTACCAAAAGGATTTCAAATAAATATATCTATATAGTAAATTACGATTTTGTATAATAATAAAATAAATAATAAAATTTTGTGAAATCGCTTATGAGTATTTTTTTCTATTGTCAGTTTTTTTTTTTTTTTATTGACAAATTGTATACAAAGTCAGAAGTGTTTCTTTCTCACTTTTGCTTATGCATATTTTTTTATCAGTTCAGAGATGTCCAATTCATGGGCAAAATTTTCATGATCAAAGTGTATTTTTGCCGCCTCTCACCTAGTCCTAGCCTATATTTAACATTTTATTACAGTGATATTAGAAAATACGTTGGAAAATGTATTTTGGAGTGCTCGTTTGACGTTGGCGCCCTGGGAATTATCCGGTTTGCCCGTCCCTTGGTGCTTCTGCTTGGTTCTGTGTAGCCGCGGTAGGTAGCAATAGTACTGTGCCTCATAATCATGGCAACACTTTTTAACTCGTTTTAATCCAGATTTTATAGGTCATAGAATTTGTCATTACTGTTGAAGCCTGTTGTGCAGGGGAATTTTAATTAAAGTTAGTAAGCTCAGTACATATAATATAGGACAGATATCGCATCAATACAGGAGGGTTAATTTCGTAGTCATACAGTGCTATAACCTCGAAGAATTTAGAGTAATGTCAATAATTTGATACGCAAATATAAACTACGAGTGAAATGAGCAAGAATTTTTATTCTTGCCATGTTCAGAAAGCAAAGAAGTACCGTGAAAACTTGGGGTTCTGTTTATATAATTTGCTTCTTTTTTATTAAAAACCTGGGGCGCCCCCTAATATACCGAAACTCCCTGCGCCATAGGCAATGCCCACCCTGCCTACCCTATTGCTACGCCACTGCTCTCAGATGTTGCGGGCCGCGGTGGCTCAGTGGTAGAGCGTTCACCTCTGGTGCAGGGGTCCCGGGTTCAAACCCTGCTCCCGCCAAGTGAACTTTGTGGTGGACAAACACCGTGTGCGTGGGTTTTCTCGGGGTTTTCCCGTTTCCTCCCACTTTCTTCATTCCACCATTTCATTCACTTCTCACAATCACCATCTCCTTTGGCATAACCGTGGGACGTAAAACTTTTCATTTTTTGCTCTCAGATGTTCTTCCTGGTGATAAATTTGGTTGTCGTAGTGTTACAAAGTTTGTATGTCCTGGGCCCGCATAGTTCAAACTCTATCCTAAAATAATTCGTAAGCAGTGGCTGATCTAGAAGGTAAAACCTGGGGGGCAGACAGACCCCAGAGTATGATAAGTATATCATGAGTTTACTGTAAGCTTCCAAAATATATAAATAATAGCTTAAATCATTTTTGCCACTACAAAAACTGGGGGGCCTAGCCCCCCGGCCCCGGGCTAGATCCACCATTGTTCGTAAGTGCGTCAACGATACAGTTATCGTAAAACAAACTGTACCTTCGATTTCTCATTGAAAGATAGTGTCATTTGATATATAGTATGACCATGTTGGTATTTGAAATAACGAATTTGAATTCAATATGACCTCCACCAAAATTGTGGACAACGACCGTAACACATCAAAACGTTTCCTTCTCCCCAAATATAAGATGCCATTTTACTTCAGATCCAAACTCTACACAGTTTGAAAAATATTCAGCTCAATCCAGACTAGTGTTGTAAAGGCCTGGGAAAAAAAAATGGAAATTTTGGGTTTAAAAAAATAAACATTTTTTCCGTTTTTCCCCGAGCTTGGAAAAAACGGAAAAATTGGAATTTTCGAATGTTTTACTACGTTATGCTTTTAAAGTGAAAACTATTTTATATTTACTACTTTACAGTTAAGATCATTGAGTAATTTTTCTTGTATTAGAATAGGGAAATTTGTGGCAACAAATATATTTGCACCACTCTTTTAAAGTTAGCACTGTGATAGAATGGAGTTATGGCTACAAAAGATACTGAAATATAATCCTAGTTAGACTAATTAATATAGACGCATTAAATTATCTTAATATTATAAAATTACCGTTTTATGGCAGGGAAGTGTTAAAATAACAAAGCCAGTATCATTTTAGTTAATACCAGTATGTTAAAATCAAATATATATTTTATGGAGATAAGTATCTTCCTTGTGCTGTGCAAAACTTCCGGAAATTTTGAACCCATTAAAAAAAAAATCTTTTGTTCGGAAGTATTGGCAAAACCCTGAAAACATAATTTAAAAACTATTTCTTTGCCTGATGCTAATCTTATTTGCTGTGACGTGTCTGCAGTATACATACAATATTTTTCGCTAGCAGGAAAAATACTTAAAGCAACAGCTTTTAATTTTAGTTTTCTGATTTTTGATAAAAAATAATCCCTCTTTATTATTTGTATATTTTCCGAACAACTCAAAAACAGAGATGTTCTTATTTTCACATACACATACAGCGCACACGTGCATAAATTTGTGCTGCGGCAAATGTTACAGAATTTAACATGTAAAACTTCCGTTCGTTGTTATTAAAGACTAGGAGAATACCCGCTCTTTGCATAGGGAAAAATATGTTTCATTTTTTGTGAGGTACCAAAACTGTCACCACTGAACTTAGTGACTCCAAAAACTATGAATCCGACACTAGTATCAGTCATTTTCAATTACTTTTACATGCCACCCTCCCCCATTACGAGTACTAATGGGAGTTGGATTTGGATTTAAACGGCATCGAAAGTGTCACTGTTCATCTTAGCCACCCCGAAAACTATGGATTCGACACTAATATCGGCCATTTTCGAACATTTTTATATATCCACCCCTTCTCCCTCCTCCCAGTTGCAGCGCTGAGTTTGAATTTAAACAGCATCGGAAGTGTTAATGTTCATCTCAGCCCGCCCCCAGATCACGGCCCTGAATTTGGATTTAAACGGCATTAGAAGTGTCACTGTCCATTCAGCGACCCCGAAAACTATGGATTCGACACTAATATCAGTCATTTTCGATCATTTTTTTATATATCACCCTCTTCCCCCTCCCTAAAGTTTCGGCGTTGAATTTGGATTTAAATTGCATCGGAAATGTCACTGTTCATCTCAGTGGCCTGAAAACTATTGATTTACACTAATATCTATTATTTTGCATCATTCTTATATATATATATATCTCCCTTCCCAAATTTGCGGGGATAAATTTGGATTTAAACGGCATCGAAAGTATCATTGTTCACTTCAGTGACCCCGAAAACTATGGATTCGACACTGATATCGGCTATTTTATCAGTTTTATATACGTATATCTTCCCTTCCTCCTCCCCTAAGTTGCGGGTCTGAATTTTTATTTAAACAGCATCGGGGAAGTCTTACTGTTCATTTCAGAAGCACCAAAAACTATGGATTTGACATTAATATCGGTCATTTCCGATCATTTTATATATATATATCTTCCCTCCCCTTCCCCCAAGTTGCAGTGTTGAATTTAAGCTTCATCGGAAAGGTCACTGTTCATCTCAGCAACCCCGAAAACTATGGGTTCCACACTAATATACCCCCCTATTGGTCATTTTCAATATATATACGCATTTCCTTCCTCCAAGTTGCACCTTCAAAGTGAAATGATAAAAACCATCTCAGGCCCGTACCTCATCTATGTAGAAATTTTTTATCGAGATCAGTCTGATGGTAAACACCGTGCTCGTGGGTTTTCTCGGGGTTCTCCCGTTTCCTCCCACCTCCTTCATTCCACCATTTCACTCATCTTTCATTATCACCGTCTCCTTTAGCCTAACCGGCATAATCGTGGGACGTAAAACTTAAAGATTTAATTTCATTTTCAGTCTGGTGGTTCAAGAGTTGTTAAGTTACAAATATTGTCACTTAATATATATAGATTTTAATATATATAGATAATTTGTCGCACTAGAAAACAGGTATTTGCCTACATACAAAATTTTGTACATAAAGTTTATATTAAAGTCTGTATTTGAATATTAAATAATAGTAATTACAGGCATATCTCTTAGTGCATGAGTATTAATGAAATTTGCCTACTGTCCTTTCTTTAAAGAAGTAATTTGGTTAAAGTTAACAAAATTCCATCAGATCAAAGTGTACATTAAGAACTCAGTTTCATTCAAGAGCGCTATTTGTTGCAAAACAGAAACGCTTCATGATGATAGAAGTGTATGAAATTGTAAAAGTTATGTAATTAATGCACAACCAGGAGTAAACGACTAAAAGGCACATAAAGGAGATGAGTGCAGACTATTAATTTTCAAGATAATTACAACAGTTTTATTTTGGAATGTTTCTTTTTTTTTAAAAAAATATTCACAATATTGAAATTTCTCAATTTACATTTTTCACGCGTTCGAAAAAAAAAAACTATTTCATTACAAGTAAAACTAACCTAATACAAAGATTTTTGTTATTTTCCCAATTTTTCCGGAAGAAAACCGGAAAAAACGGTCTTTTACCAGCAGGTTCAAAATTTCCGGAAATTTTACAACACTAATCCAGACTTTGTGCAACGTCCTATATATGGGTACTAGGACTTATGGTTATATCAGTGAGTTTGTATATTCTTGTTTTAAATACTTTATGTTCTTTTATTTTCTCTTTGAATAGGAATATTGTTTCAAAAAGTTTATTGTCAATTCTATATAACTCATTTTCAATGTCGTATAGATAAAATATACTAAACGCTTTCTCAATGTTATAGAAAATCACTACGTGCATTACATTTAATATGTACAGTTTATTTTGAGACTACTCTAATTCTTTACAACATATTTCCATAAACTTTTTTTATTTTTTAAATTTCGGAAAACTATTCATAAATGCTACATAAATTCAGCTCTAAGTATTTGTAAATATGTCATAAACTTTGCTAAGAGGTAATAACTGTTTTATGAAATGAGTTTTACAAACATTATAATACATTTGTCATTTCAAATTGTTTAAATGACCCTGAGCACTGTTTCCGCACTGAAATATTAATTATCATTATCATCAGCTCCAATTGTTCTTACTTTATGGTCGGAAACCATAGTACATCATCCTTTTCATTTAAACCTAAGTAATACCTTGTATGTAACATAAATATTTTTGGTGCATTAAATGTTTCGATAGCGGAAGTTCGTCTTTTATATGCTTTATGACGAAACTTAACCAATTTTGTAGAGTAAAGACAGGTTTACATATTCGATGCGTGCTCAGAGGCGTTATTGTTATATGATCAATGGGATAGTTGCATGTTGCATTATCCCGCCACTCTGGCTTCAGATTTGATATTTGTTATGTTAAGGCCGCGTCTAACGTTTTCATCCGAAATCATTTCTTCGTATATAATAGCATGGAGAATTTGTTGTATGCAGCTCAAAATTTCTTGCGCAAATCCTTGAGCACAACTATTACCTGCTATCGCTAGAAAATATAACAGCAAAATGGAAGAATATAACGCAGCCAAGTGAGAAAGAAAAAGATATCATCATCCGCCCACTAATTGACTCGTTTTCTGTTTTTAAAAACAGTTTTGACGTAACACTATTTTAACACTGTTTGATAATCTTTTACATACGACCTAGCGTCAATTACCCGCTTCGCTTAATTTAAAATAAGAAAAAATTGTAATATGTTCCGTTAGTCAATAACTTTTTACTATTACTGAAGCGCTCTCTGATATCGGTCATTTTCGATCATTATATATATATATATATATATATATATATATATATATATATATATATATATATATATATATATATATATATATATATATATATATATATCCCTCCCCTTTTCCTAAGAGGGGCCGCGGTGGCTCAGTGGTAGAGCGTTCACCTCTGGTGCTTGGGGTCCCGGATTCGATCCCGGATTCGATCCCGGATCCCAGCCTCCGCCAAGTGAACTTTGTGGTGGACAAACACCGTGTGCGTGGGTTTTCTCGGGGTTCTCCCGTTTCCTCCCACTTTCTTCACTCCACCATTTCATTCATTACTCATCATCACCTCCTTTAGCCTAACTGGCATAATCGTGGGACGTAAAACTCAAAGATTTCATTTCATTTTCCCTTTTCCTAAGATGCAACATCAAAGTGAAATAATAAACATCCCAAGCCCGAATCTCATCTATTTTGAAAATTTGATATAGATGATCGGGTGATTCAAGAGTTGAGTCACAAATGTGGTCACTTTCATTTTTATTTATAGTCTATAGAATAGATTGTAAGTACATAGTAAGGAAACGACTTTTATGTAGAAGCTTCTATGTAGATATGAAATCAAAGACCAAATATGTTAAAAATATTTTTTTAAGGAATATGTTTAACTTGACGAGATTTTCAAACTGAGAAACCGGAACTCCCTCGTATCGTAGGGTCAGAGTGATATTTTTCATGAATTTAATGTATTCAAGTTAATTATATATCAGTGAATAGACATATAGATAAGTTTATTTATTTATTGAATTTTGTGTTTCTTTAGCACTATGAAAAGATCTACAATTTGATTTGGAATACGTTCAAATATCATGATTCTTTTACCGGGAATCAAACCAGAGCTCGTGCACCAAAGGCACGCGCGCTAGTCATTACACCAAGGGAAGGGCGAGCTTAACTTGCGAATACAAAGAGCTTGCTAGGCAATTCTATTGATAGCTAAAGAAAAAAAAACTTTTTTTAAATGAAATAGGAAGAGTACCCTATAACAAACATTCTTCAAAGGAAACTGAACAGTCATCAGCGCTTCTCGTGGTTATATTTCCATTTTGTTAAAAAAAAAAAAAAAAAACTGTAGGAGATTTGTATTAGTCTGATTCTATAATATTCAGAAAATAAATGTTTCTTATACAAGGATGAGTTTAAGAAAGATCCCGACCAGAAATTTCCACAGGGGGAAACACTCACATTTTCCCTTCTCTCATAAATTTTGAGCATTTCAGTTAGATTAACTAAGACGTAAAAACAAACGAGTAAAAGTCTTATTTCTCCCCTCATTCCCCTAAAGATCTACCGTTTGTCCGGAAAGTAATGAGACTGACCGCCGCGCGGCGCTCCAGTCACCAGTAACACGTTCTCCGGGGTGGGTAGATTGTGGTGGCGTAACACTAAGCAACGCACTGGGTGGAAGTCGCGTCCGAGCTCTGACGCAGTGACGCAAAAGCTGTTTTTGAGTTCTTGTCACAGCAGAGAATGTGAGAAAGGAAACATTCGCTGGAGCAGCGCTACGGGATTAAATGTCGCTTTCGCCTAGACAAAACCGCTTCCGAGACGCTTACTTTTGTCAAGGAGGCTTACAAAGATGACGCCTTGTCAATGGCCCATTTTTTCCCCGGTGGTTTAGTGAATTCAAGAACGGATGGGAGGCCATTGAAAACATGGAGCAAACGATGGTCGGAGTCCAGGAAACTTGTCACTTTGGCCACGTCTTTATCCAAACCACTCATTGAAGGGCGTCCACAGCAAAATGTAACCACCTAGCACTGCGCCCCATTTCTCATGTTCTCTGCCACGACAAAAACTCAAAAACAGCTTTAGCGCCACGCGTGATCCTCACTGCGTCAGGGCTCGGACGCAACTGCCACCCAGTGCGTTGCTTAGCTTGGACGTCCTACCACAATCCTCTCCGGGGAGCGTGCTACTGGCGACTGGAGCGCCCACGCGACGGCCAGTCTCATTACTTTATGAACAAACCCTGTATATTTCCTCAGATAAAAATATGTGGATTTTCCGCTGCTCATATAGCGTCGATATTGAAAAATGATATTAAATTACAAACTAATGTAACAATTGTTTATTTCAACTTTCACGGTGAACGTGCATTTCAAGAAAACACATTTTAGGTTTCATGTCATGTGTGTTTTAATAGAAATTACTTAACGACCGTTTTACTGCCTCAGGATTAGCTACGTCAGATATGTAGTGTAAACATTGACAATTAACTGTTTAGTAACGAATAGAAATAGAAATGCATGCACTTAATGGCGAATCTTGATGGAAATGACATCGGTAAAAATTAAAATGTTATCCCTATAAACCAAGAAAAGAAAATTTCTGTATTCAAAACTTACCATATAAGGTAAGTTTTCAACTCTTAATTTTTAGCAATATAACTTTAATTTTTAATGATGCGTCAAAAAGATGCCACTGAACATACTTCTGACAAACGAGAAGTATAACTCACTGAAACAATCGTCAGGGGATTTTTAATACAATTAAAAGTATACAACGCGTAACTACGATTTATAATACATATTCATCAACTGGAAGATATATTCTGACATGATTTTGGAACCATTTAAAGTGTATAGTTTTTCTTTAGCTAGTCAAGCGAAGTGTCCTGAGTAAATATTTTTATTTCTTCTTTTAGATCTCTTAATATAAAGACTTCCAGCACATATTTTTGTTCTTAACATTTACTCGCAACCAGAAGCTAGATGGTTCAAAAGTGGAGATCTTGTGGATCAAAAAATGGTCCCTTTGTGAACAATCCATCTTTAACCAAATTAAATTGTTCGTCTAACATAATGTTCACACGGACTGCAAAGTAAAAATTAACAGTCTTATACAAAGTAAACAGTATTATGTATACAGGGTGCGGGAAAAGTCCCGGAACTGTCTAATATCTCGTGGAATAAACAGATCAGCAAAACAATTTTTTTTAAAAACGTGTTAAACAGTTTTGAAACAGCTATCCAATGATACCAAACGCAACCCCCTATACCCACTTCTTTCGGGGGTACAGGAAATAACTTTAAAATTCTACATGAGAACCCCCATTTCTTATTGCACATTTGGATTCTCCAGAAAAAGGAACAGTGATTTGACCCAGAATTGAAAACAGTGCCTTCACGAATGGCGCTTGAATCAACACACACAAAAAGGAGGGATACCAAATTATTATGAAAATGCAAATTGTCAGTCCCGTACTCTGTGGCCACTGGAGTCAGAGGTCATGAGTTCGATCCTTACTCAAGGTGACCTTTTTTTCTTTTGTTATTTCCTCAAATAATAAGTTCATATATTTTAACTTCAATTATATTAGTACTTTATTGAAGTTACATACAATACAAATTTCGATAATTGTTTAGCAAACTAGCTTTATGATGCGGTTCTTAGTAATAGGATTAGAGTTCGTATGTAGAACAAAACGAACAATCTTCTCGCAATTTGTATTTTCTTGCAAATTAATAAATTATGGACAAATATATTATTTTTATCGGAGTTAAAATGTATAACTATTATTTAGGTATAAGAGATACACATAAAAGTGCTACTTTGCGCGGGAATCGAACTCAGAACCTCTGATTCCGTAGCCCAGTACGCTAACCGTATGGCCACAGAGTACAGAACTGAGAAGTCGCGTTTTCATAACGTTTTGGTGTTCCCCTTTTTCTGAATGTCAATTCAAGTGCCATCCGTGAAGGCATTGTTCTCAATTCTGGCTCAAACCAGTGTCCCATTTTCTGGAGAATCCAAATGTGCAATAAGAAATGGGAGTTCCCATTTAAAACTTTAAAGTTACCCCATATCCCTGAAGGAATATGTGGAGTAGGTGGTTGCGTTTGGTATCATTGGATAGCTTTCTCAAAACTATTTAACACGCGTTTTTGTTTGTTTTGTTGATCTGTATATTTCACGAGGTATTGGACTGTTCCGGGACATTTTCCGCACTCTGTATAGTATAGGACAAAATGAATTTACCTCGCCAACAAATTATTTATTATTATGGTACGTTCCGTACTTATCCACGAAACGCTTTATCACCTTGTCAACTGACAACTAACATATGACAGAACAGACCTCCTGATTTACAGACCTCCGTTTAACGGTTAATATAATCAATGTACAAGGCCTGGAACAGCAGATACAGTTTGAAGGTTCTGATTTTAAACTAAAAATGTTGAATTTATTGTATTATATTATATATTTCCAATGTACCAAATAATAAAAGTACAGTACTGTGTTATTCCTCTTTCTTTCGTAGTGTAGGTTCTAATTGTAGATATTAACATACAGACATTGTCGGAACATACAGACAATCAACCAGCAACATCGGATCGCTATTAGCCCCTTTCTTTAATAAGGGATGACTGTGCATAGAGCATCATAGTTACACATCAAGAGTACATATACAGCGAGAGAGTTTTCCTGTTTGAATTTTCCTAATTGAAAACATTTGATACTGGGATAAGGGACGTACGCAGTGGGTGGGTCCTGGGGGTCCGGAACCCCCGAACTCTTAATTCTTCAAATAATCTTGTATTGTCTAATCGTATGTGGTTTAGAACTAAAATGTCTGAACATTTACTTCGTGTTGTACTGGGACTCACTCCTAATTCTTTTTAAGCTCCTTACGCTCTATAACACATGATTTAATTTCAAGAAACCTAGAAAACTCTACTCTTTCTCCCTGTAATGATCTGACTTCTTATTTGCTGCACATGATACTCTAGGTTACAGTGGTGCATTTTTTAAAAAATTACAATGTCTCTCTATTTCATGATGATGCGACTCTTTATGCGAAATCCACGACACTCTGAAATCTGGGAGAACTTAAAAAATACCCTGATGAGAAAAAGGCAAAGGCCAGGGTTTAGTAAGAGTTAACACTTCAATGCATGACTTTTCTCTGTCTGTCAAAATAAGAACCAGTGATGAAAATTTTCCGATTCATAAAAACATACTTCACTTATTCCTACATCGTTGTTTAGCCGTAAAATTTATTGGTAATAAATATTACCTGAAAAAATTTTCATGAAGTGAAAATCTAACGATTCTTCATTTCTGCAAAACTGCTTTAGAAACTTCAATGTCTCCCCTCAGAATTCACCTTTCGTCAGTTTAATACGCGTAAAACGAAGTTTTCTCATAGCTTTATTACTTTTCTGGATTTACATTTGCAACATATGTAAATAAGTATAGATCATACAGAGTGATTCTTTTAAAACTCACGGATTCCATTTGGGTCTACAATTTGTAACTGAGGTCCGATTTTCATGCGTTTTGTGGCAAGACATCAGATTTATATATTGCTGGAAAAAATGTTGCAAATATGATACCAGATCCATCAAAAGGCTGAAATATACGGAAGATAGCTAAGGATCTATCTATTAGAAGTCAGAATTGTTGCGCCCACGTATCAAAACCAAAGAAGAGCAATAGTTGTTTAAGAAATAGCAATGGGACAATTCAATGGCTGCCTGAATTCACCAGGAAGGCCATATGGTATATGGTATAATAGGCCATATGGTATATAATAGGCGAGAGTTAGAGGTCGCTTCCTCACTCGTCCCCTATACAAGCGCTTGAGACAATGGTAAAATCCATTGATTTCCATTGTATTTATTATGTTTGAGAATCAAGTAACAAAAATAAACAATCTGATTGTATTGTGTTTAATATACAGTACCATTCAGTTTGATTATGCAACCTGTGGTGGAAAGGATAGATTGTGACTACAATGTCCACATGGGCACCTTTTTTTATTATGAAATTTTTCACTTGGCAGGAAATGCAGTGTTCGAATATGTTAACGCTTGCATTCAAGCAACAAATAGGTATTTTTCTTTCAATTAACCACTGAGGTTATGTGATATTTACTTTTATCTCCGTACCTTTTCCTTTGCTGAAATTAGAAACAATCCTTGTGCTCCAGAGTTAAACATTAACAATGAATTGAATAAATTCATTGAACATTGCTGATTCTATTAACAATACTATTGCTGGTTCTGAACATATTGAACAGAGTATCAAGGAAGAATATTTATTTACAAGACATTTAAGTTACTCACTCATAGTATACCGACTTGTCAACCCAGTTATCCTTTTATTTCTCATCTTAAAGCTACAAAGACTGTCAATTTCAGGATTTTGAGTTTTGAATTTTAATGTTAAATGTTTTAGAAAATTCTTTCTTACACCATCATACCATAAATATTATTCTTTATTTTTTCAGATTGCAATGAATCCGAAGAACACCGTGTTTGATGCAAAGAGATTGATTGGTCGAAAATATAATGACCCAAAAATTCAAGATGATCTAAAACATTGGCCATTTACTGTCATCAATGATGGGGGGAAACCCAAAATTCAAGTGGAATTCAAAGGTAAAAAGAAAACACTTGCTCCTGAGGAAATTAGCTCAATGGTTCTACTAAAGATGAAGGAAACTGCAGAGGCATATCTTGGAGGTCCTGTGCGTGATGCTGTTGTAACTGTTCCAGCTTATTTCAATGACTCTCAACGTCAGGCAACAAAGGATGCTGGTACTATTGCTGGTTTAAATGTACTTAGAATTATAAATGAACCAACGGCGGCTGCTCTTGCTTATGGTCTTGACAAAAATTTAAAAGGAGAGAAAAACATTCTTATTTTTGATTTAGGAGGAGGTACTTTCGATGTATCCATTCTAAGCATTGATGAAGGATCTTTATTCGAGGTAAAAGCAACAGCTGGAGATACTCATCTAGGAGGTGAAGACTTTGATAATAGACTTGTGGACTATTTCTGCGAAGAATTTAAGAGAAAATATAAGAAGGATATTAAAAACAATCCTAGAGCAGTTAGAAGACTTCGCACAGCCTGTGAAAGAGCTAAACGTACTTTATCCAGTAGCACTGAAGCTAGTATTGAAATCGACGCGTTATTCGAGGGTATCGACTTCTACAGCAAAATTTCAAGAGCTCGGTTTGAAGAATTGTGCAATGATCTATTCAGATCTACTATAGATCCTGTCCAGAGAGCACTAGATGACTCCAGATTAAGTAAAGGAAACATTGATGAAGTGGTGCTTGTTGGAGGTTCAACTCGGATTCCGAAGATTCAGAGTCTCTTGCAAAACTTTTTTAGTGGAAAAACGCTTAATATGTCCATTAATCCAGATGAAGCAGTAGCATATGGTGCAGCAGTACAAGCAGCTATTCTGAGTGGTGACAAAAGTAGCCAGATCCAGGATGTTCTACTAGTAGACGTTGCACCATTATCTCTTGGCATTGAAACTGCAGGAGGAGTAATGACTAGAATTGTGGAGAGAAATAGTCGTATCCCATGTAAGCAAACACAGCAATTTACGACTTATTCCGATAATCAACCAGCGGTGACTATTCAAGTGTTCGAAGGCGAGAGAACTATGACAAAAGATAATAACCTTCTTGGAACATTCAATCTTACTGGTATACCTCCAGCACCTCGTGGAGTGCCGAGGATTGAAGTTCAGTTTGACATAGATGCAAATGGAATCTTGAACGTAACCGCTAAGGATGAGAGCACAGGTCGTTCCAAAAACATCATTATCAAGAACGATAAAGGGCGGTTAACGAAAGACGAGATAGACCGGATGCTGAGAGATGCTGAAAAATATAGGGCTGAAGACGAAAAGCTAAAAGAACGCGTGGATGCGAAGCATCAGTTGGAGGCTTATGCTTACAGCGTGAAGCAGTCCTTGAATGACTATGGAAGCCGCTTAAACCCACAAGAGGTAAGCGCTGCAACCTCTAAATGTGACGAAACTATAAGATGGCTCGAAAAGAACGAATCAGCAGATAAGAGAGAATACGAAGATCGTTTACAAGATCTCCAGAAGCAGTGTTCTTCAGTAATGACAAAGCTACATCAAGGTGGTGGTAGTGGTCGTTGCAGCACTTCAAGCACCAACGAGCGTCAGAAGGGACCCATTATTGAAGAAATGGACTAAAATCTATTTTTGAACAAAAGTTGTGAAAAAAATAGACTGTTTTGCTCATGGTATTTCTCCACCAGCTTATATAAAATATGGATCAAATTTGAAAATCTAAAATCACCTTACTAAATCAAAAAGGCAACAACCGTTGATTATTTCGATCACACAAGGTATGTATGATTTAATAATTCACTAAACGTTAGACTAATTTGAAACTATCATATAAAAGTTAAAATATGGCATTGGTACATTATTATTCTTACGTATATAGTTTGGTGTATACATTACCTTTCTTATTCTTATATACTATTCGGGGGCGCGATGGCTCAGTGGTAGAGCGTTCACCTCTGGTGCTTGGGGTCCCGGGTTCGATCCCAGCCCCCGCCAAGTGAACTTTGTGGTGGACAAACACCGTGCTCGTGGGTTTTCTCGGGGTACTCCCGTTTCCTCCCACTTTCTTCATTCCACCATTTCACTCATCTCTCATTATCACCGTCTCCTTTAGCCTAACCGGCATAACTGTGGGACGTAAAACTCAAAGATTTCATTTCATTTTTATATACTATTCTTATTTTTTTATATAGTACATTACTTTTCTACGAAGACAATTTCTACTCACTGTCATGAGCCAATCTCATTTAACAACTTGACATAACGTGACATGTGTTAAAGCGATTCTTACAAATTGTATGATATCACTGTTATTTATTTATTTATTTATTTATTTTTACATAGGGGAGACAATTGTAACAAGTTTTACATTTGATTTTTTTTCTCACAGTGAAGCTTTGTTTCCCCATTGAAATTTTTTCATACATGACAATTTCTAATATAGAAAGTTACAAAGCATTTTATGAGAGCATGTGTCTTGTTACAAACGTCCCTCTGCCCGGGTCAATAGTAACAGAGGTTTGGGACAATAGTAACATGATGCTTTTAATGAAAAGTACAATATATGTGGCATGGCAAAACAATATATATGATTAAATAATAGTGATACTACTAAAAATAATACTTATAGGTTTAGCAACAGATGGGGACAACAAACAAAGAGTATAGAGTACATCCCCAAGTATTTAAAAATACAGGGTGAGTCAAAAGTCCTTGGACACCTGCATAAGTTTGAAAATCGACGGGAAAAGTAAAAAGTGATGATGGGAACAGAGGTTTGATGAGGGGCCGCAACTTTTGGAGTGTATATCATTCATGGCCGCCATTTTGGATTCAAGTCACTTTTTTTCATGGGAAAGGGGGTGTATGTCACATCAAATAACACTAGTTTGAGCTCAGGAATTTAGTGATGTAATTTGTTTTTTTTTCTATCTTGTACAGTTTAGAAGTTATTAATGTTCAAAGGTGGGAAATTACCTTGATACTGAATGCTACAACACATGTTCTACATGTTGTCCATCCCGTGCAATGCACAACTGTAGTCGCCGCAACCAGTCTGACTGCACACGGAGGAGAATGTCTCCTGAAATTTGGTCACAGATTTGTTGGATGCGTTCCTCCAGGTGTCTGAAATCACGGATTGTCTCAGCATACATTATCTGCTTAAGATGTCCCCATAGATAAAAATCAAGGGGCATTAAGTCAGGGGATCTGGGCGGCCACTCCACGGGACCACGGCGACCAATCCACTTCCCTGGCAGTTGTTCATCCAACCATTCACGGACACCAAGTCCATAGTGTGGATTGGCTCCATCGTGCTGAAAATAAGATGGGAAAATGACGTCAGCGTTCAATGTGGCCGGGAACACAAGGTCCTGCAGCAGCATCAGATACTGTGGTGCAGTTAATGTGTTGTAAATGAAAAATGGCCCAATGATGCGGGTGTCCCATATGCCACACCACACTATCACCTTCGCTGGACTATGTTCTCGACTCGGATCAACCCAGTTCGGATTTGCGTCACACCAGTATCGACAATTATGTCGATTAACCTCCCCGTTCAAAGTGAAATACGCCTCGTCGCTGAACAGTATGCCCTTGGCAAACGCAGAATCCAGTTCGTGTTGTTCAGTAGCCCACATGCAAAACTCCAACCAGCGATCAGGGTCATCATCGTTCAGTTTATGTTGCATGCGCAGCTTGTAAGGATGCCACTGATTGGCGTGCAATATCCGGACAACGGAGGATTGGCTTATTGCACATGCTAGGGACACACGACGGGTACTTCGTTTAGGACTTTTCACAAACGACGCAACAACCGCCGTTGCAGTTTCCTCATTGGTGGCAGTCTTTGGTCGCCCATTACGTACCCTATCTTGGACAGAGCCCGTCTTCCGGAATTTGGTAATCACATGAGCCACCGTGCTGTGCGACACCGGTTCTCTGTCTGGGTACCGTCTGTTGTAGTCAGCTGCTATTGTTCGGTAGCTGCATTCCCCTGATATAAGGATGATTTCGATCTTCTGTTGACGTGTCAGACCCATTTTAGATAACCTGGAACAAAGAGAACTGGGTCAGTATCAAGATAATTTCCCACCTTTGAACATTAATAACTTCTAAACTGTACAAGATAGAAAAAAGCAAATTACACCACTAAATTCCTGAGCTCAAGCTAGTGTTATTTCATGTGTCATACACCCCCTTCCCATTTTAAAAAAAGTGACTTGAATCCAAAATGGCGGATTTCAAGATGGCGGTCATGAATGACATACACTCCAAGAGTTGCGGCCCCTCATCAAACCTCTGTTCCCATCAACACTTTTTACTTTTCCCGTCGAGTTTCAAACTTATGCAAGTGTCCAAGGACTTTTGACTCACCCTGTATACAATTTCCATTCGTCAACAAGCTGCATGAATGATGAGTTACTTGCTACCGCTACCTTGCCACATTACCTCGAAATAACTTTTCTTCGGTCAAACTTAAATATGGACAAGCAAGCCAAGATTAAAATATGACGTAACAAAAATTCAAGTCAGTGACGTAACAATGGCGTTTGGCGTCCCTAGGCAAAATCCGTAGTGGCGCCCCCATATCCTTCCCTAATATGTCCAAGCACACTGCGCCCCTAGGCAATGCCTACCCTGCCTACCCTATTGTTATGTCACTGTTTCAAGTCCTAATGATACTGTACTAATAGACACCCACACTGCATTTGTAACCGCTAAACACATCCCTCACACAACGATGCAAATAGAGAATGCGCTACTGTGCGAGAGAAATTAAGTAAAACAAGTGAAAAATTACATTGTTGATTATTTCTGATGAATCAGAAAGGGAGCCTATTTGACAAATGAGTCTTTAAAAACTTATAGGCTATTTAAAGACATCTCAAGGAAGGAACATATTAAAACATTAGCCTATTCTAATACAACATTAAAAAGCAGTGATCCGCAGTCAGCCACAAACGTTTGTGAAGTTGTATAAAGAAGTTGGGGGATTCCCCATAATGAAATATTGGTTGAAAGTCTTTTCTTGCCCCTATAGTAACATGAATGATATATTATACACTAAGGCCGCTAAAGAATTTTTGGGAGTCGGGTCCTCTCCTACGTACTTGTGGCTCCGGAAAAGCGTACTTAATACGTACATAGTTTTATTAATTGCATCAATTGTATTATCTGCGGTCATATCCATTTTATTTTTATAATGTTCAGTACATCTGCATATGTGACTCCAATGACATGTACAAATGATATTCCGAAACTAATTTGTACAAGTAATGGCCAATGTTAAAATTTACCCGCCTTACAATTGACCCCGGTCTCCCCTACACAGTACATATAAACAAACAACCTAGTAGTAGCATTCCTAGTAGTAAAATTATCAGTTACTGTTAGGAATGCGAGAATAACAGTTTTTAACGACATAAAAAAATAGTTTCTTTCGAGTTTATTGAAAAGTATGTATCAGAATTTATTCTTAATTATGTCATTTTATTCAGCAAGACGCGATCAATCTATTGACATATGACTTATTTTTGGACAAAATTGAGCTAAGCAAAAATTAAAATTTTAGAGTTTATCATAGTTTTGTTCTGTATCTCATTTGGTGCCATAGGTATTGCACAGCATCAAATTTTGCGTTTACAAAAATACTTTTTTTCTATTTTCTCAAAAACTATGCATGAGAATTTACAATTACCTAATTTTGTTCCGCTTAATGAGATCTATCCATTGGTTTGAACATTTAAATATCTATGAACGCTTTTTCGTTAAATATTAGTAAGTTTGTAGAACTAATTTGCTTCAACATCGTGACCTACAGTATACGCTAGTAAATATTATGGTATGTCCAAAAGAACAATTACAACATTTTGTTGAGAAAGCGAAAAAAAAAGTTTAAGAAAAACAATCTTGCTTCGAACTCTCACTATCCTTCATTAGAAGTGAACGAAGTATTATTATTTGAGTCTCTATAAAGTTTTTCCTGAAAACAAATTATGAAATTTAATTAGTCGTGTTGTGGTTGAAATGATATGGAGTTTTACATACTACTTTTCCACATTTACACAATATAGTACATGATAAAATTTCAGTTTCAAATTTTAATATCCTTTCACTTTTTAAAAATTTTTCAGATGTTTGTATTTCATACTCCGAGTACGTTTTGTTGAAAGGATTTTTGCAATTATCGCAACACTTGCAGAATAAGCAGAATGCTGAATTATAAAAATAACACACTCATTGTTTTTATCAGTTTTTACAAGTACAGGGTTGAATCAAAATGTCCGGTGGGTGAAAAATAACTAGGTAGAAAAGAACTGTTTTAAACTCTGTAATATTGATTTTTATTTATTAGAAAAACATGTACACTCATGTCCAAAATGATTGTCGCATATCTATAACTGTCTTGTAAGAATATAATTTGATAATGATGCTGCAGTTTACTTTTAATACTGATACTATGTGTATAATCGGGAAATGTGTATTTGTGGTAAATTTCATAGGAAAAGAATTATAAATATGAAAATTAGAATGGGTAAAACAAAATCTTGCTAAATGGAGAAGAAAGTTTTATTTTCGTTTTATTGTTCTTATTTACTGCTCTTTTGACATGAAATTTGCCACATGCATATCTTTGCCGATTATACACATACTAACATAATAAGAAATACCAGGCGAATTCATTATCAAATTATATTCCTAGAAAAACATATTTATAGCCATGTGACAATAATTTTGGACATGAGTGTACTTGTTCTTCATTACATAGGAAAACAAAAGAATATGGTAAGTCTCAACGTACGCACCTGAGTTGTTAACCAGCTTCCTCAAGCAGCCAAGGATACAACTGGAAGACATATGGGAGCTTGGCAATAACCTTTTGAATTCGTGCCTTGAATTCCTCCACTGTGCGAAGTTTGGACTTAAACACTCCCTCCTTAGTGTAGTCCCATAAGCACACGGAGTGAGATCTGGACTTCTTGCTGGCCATTCGTGAGGACTACATCGTCCAAGCCAACGTCCAGGAATTTTCTGGTCCAACCACTCGTGAACAATTACTGCAAAGTAGGGTGGTGCACCATTTTGCACGGAAATGAGGTTATCAATCAATCTGGAAGCATCTGAAGATAGTGGTCTGCATTCATGGTATTACGCAGAAGATATGGGTCAACAAGTCTTGTCGCCGTCATTCTGCACCACGTGATTAGTCTGGGACGAGTATGCATCTTCTCAATAGTCATTTGGAGATCATTATCACGTGATGCACAATAATGGGCGATTGACAAAACTCCCAACATAGAATATGACCTCATCAGTTCACAAGATGTTTTCAAACAGTTGTCGCCAATATTCGTGCCAAAGCAGTATTAATCCTCAAATTCCATTCTTTAGTCACATTTCTCGAATTTCAACTCTTGTACATAATGGGGTTTCCATGGGTGAAAATTGAGTTCTTTATGCAAAACCATACCTATTTCATGCCTTGATAATCCACTTTCACGAACTGCCTGGCGTGTTGATTTCTTCGGGCTACGGGTAAACATTTCTTGAATTTTTGCCACATTTTCCTCCGATCGTGAAGGGGTGTGCGACCACTTCTTACATCTTTTACGTCTTAGTTATTAACTTTATATAACAGTCCTTAATTGTCCCTGGACGAATTGTAAAAATATCTACCTCAGGCCATCTATTGATACTTTCTGTGCCTTCTTCTCTCGCACTGGTTAAGCCTCAAGTGTTCCCAATGATGAATGAGTTCTGTCAGTAGATATTGACCAGTCTTTCTCCTATTTCATTTATTTCTTCCAGATCATATTTTTTTATCTGACATTTCCCTGCAAGTTCCCATTAAGTATTCCTGTAATTAGTCGTTATTACCATTAAATCTGATGATTAAAATGGCTATAATTAGTAACATTTATGTGATGTTATAAAAAAAAGTCAATGATCCCTTTATGTGTTAATCTCAGTCATCGCGAATGCTAAAGAGAATTTAGGATTTACGAACGATTGAATTGAATATTGTTTTGACTGAGATTATTAGTATGTGATCAATGCTTTGACTGAGATTATTAATATGTGATTAATTCATCAAAGTTGCAAAACGTTTTTTGTTACATTGCATACTTAAAATATGTTAACTCAAATGTAATAACTACATAAGAGATAAATTTAACAAATAGATGAAACAGCTGGCGATTATGCTATTAAATAACAAAATATTCAGCCTTTCCATATATCATCGCTTTCAATGCAAAAGGGCGTAGCTAACATTTTCAAAATTTTATGGGAGGAGCAAAAAAAAAGATTTTGTGGTATGTTCAGGTCAACATAACCTTTTTACTACTTTAAGAGCAGCTTTAATTTTTTGCACTCTTAATGACAAAGGATAGGTGTTTCTTTTCATATAAATGTTATTTTCAAGCTGTTCATTTATCTTGACAAAATGGCAAAGCCTTGCACTTACGCCCTTATGCTATGAACAGATGCATGTTAACTTCTACTATTTTTAATAATGATGTGGCGTATGTTTCAGTGCTTTATTTCAGACTTTTCCGTATTATGAACATTAACATCTTTATGAACATTAATATCTTTTTTCTTACCTTTGTTATAATTATAAAGGCTTTTATTACTATAATATTTTTTTAAGTTTCGCTACAAGCCATAGTATATGAAAATTTGATTAAAATAGCACGAATTAAAGAAATAGGCCTAATTATCTGACAATTGCTGTTAGACATTTCGTTCCTTAATACATGTGCATAGAACTTAACGAGACGTAGATTTTATTGCAAGCTGTTAAAACAATTCAATGTTAAGATTTCTAACCCGAAAAGAAGATTAGTGCAAATTATGTGTTAAATTTAAGAAGTTGACCGAAGATGAGAAGGAATTAGAGCTGCGTATCTAGGAAGAGCACATACAAAGGAAGGAGAAAATGAAGAAAGGAAAGAGTCGAGGAAGGAAATCAATGAAGCAAATAACCCACAAACTGATTTGTTTTGACCTCACACTGCTCACAGCAACATTATTCTGCGAAACAAGGATACTGCTCTAGGGTAGGAAAATAAGCTTTTACAAAATTTAAAGAAGAAATTCTCATCAGTTTGTGGGAAGTTAATTAAAATTAAATTGATCGATAACATTCAAAAATATTTTGGGTTTTTGATAACAAATCGTAGTTTCCGGGCTATTTCTTAACACTCATTCAGCGATCTCTTTCAAATCTTATGGAACGTGACAAGATAGCCATGACAGCCTATCATCCAAATGTGGTGCTAATTAGTTGAACAGGGACTGAGAAATAGCTCTAAAACATTGTCGGATTATTGAGGTTCTATTGTATGGTATTTTTACACCCAACATCTTAAAACTCATTATAGATATTCTTTCTGAGTACAAATTAAATATGATAACACTATTTTACTGTAACGAATTCACAGTGTTCCGTTGCTATTATTTGCGTAATTTAAACTATTAATCTTGAGAAAAAAATATCAATAAAGGAAAAATATGCAATTCCTTTTTCAGGTAAATAGGATCCGGATCACTATCATCTTCCAGCTCTGCACATTCAGTAGGATTATTATCATAGTCATACGTCAGTAAACTGCAGATATCTTCTTTTGCAATAATTTTGCTTTGCTTGTTCATTTTCATGACTTTCTTGTTCAGCTTCTCCTGACACAATAAATAAGTTAAAGTTACTTCCTTTTTTGTAAAGGTGAAAAACACTTTTATACATCATTGACCACGTTTGTAATAACAATGTCGTAAATGAATCCAAATCAACAATCGTAAACAATCCGTGGCGGCGTTTACATACAAAGACACACACACACAAAATTAAATATACTTTGTGGCATATGAACGCCAGAGTGTACCATCGTTTACTCAGATCGTCCATTGCAGAAGGGCGTATGTGTCATTTAAGCCTTTATGCTTTGTACAACTTACTGACGTATCTCTTAACGCCCTTATGAAAATTGCCCACCACAGCTGAACGGTTCACCCTACAGTCACAAAAATTTCCCAGCAGCTGTACACTATCGACATTATCGGAAGAGCTGAAAATCTCAAAATTCGAAAAAAATGTAACTTACACCCTTTTGTATTGAAAGCGATGATATGTCATATTATTTGAAAAAATAAACTTCAACAGAGCTTTTTAAATACCAGGTTTACTCCAAGGTGACCAGACGTCCCGTTTTAGCCGGGACAGTCCCTTATTTTCAACCGCTATCCCGTTTTTTTCTGATTCTCAAACGGGACGCCTAAATGTCCCGTTTTTAAGCAAACATGACCCAGGTGTCTCGTAATTATTATTCAAATTATTATTATTATTCAATGCAAATTCTAAACACCCTTCCGTACCAATACTCATTGGGAAGGTTCAGCTGTGTCTGGAACCTCTGAAGTTCAAATGGGAATTGAGTGTTCTGTGCTTCAAGTGGAAATTGAGTTGGAATTCTGAGTGTTCAAGTAGTTAAAAGTATTGTTAAGTAGTACTTAAGTTAGAAACGCTGTGTTATCATTTTTACTTATGTATTTTGTGAATTAAAAACACTGCTGAGTCCCAAAATGCAATGTGGAATGCCCCCCTCCCCGTTGCCGATTCGTATGTGTCCCGTTTTTGAAAGTAAAAATTCTGGTCACCTTGGTTTACTCGTACTAAAAGAGAACAACAACAATATAATAATGATAGTCCAATCACTTTAAACAGTACTTCTTTAGCAATCTCACATATTCTAAAAATATTTCATAGAACATTTTGTAAATTATTTGTAGACGATCACATTTTCAAAGGTAGTCAGTCATAGATAGTCTCGTCACATTTTCATTTCCCATTTCACATTCTGAAATGTCCTCTCATTTAGTACTAATTTGATGATAGAGTAGTGGTTCTCAACCGATGAATTATGACACGTGTGTCACGCAGTCCCGTAAGATGTGTCGCGAAATTTTAGATTTTAAAAATCATTGATAATTTGATAATAATTAGTTAAAATCAAGACATACTGTATCAGTCAACGCCTCCAGCGGTAACAATAATGCTCAGTGCTACACAAAGTCAGTAGTATAAAATTAATTGGTTTCACTATTATAATAAAAATATCAAACAAATGTGTCGCGATGGTTTGGACGGTCAGTAAAGTGTGTCGTCAGTCAAAAAAGGTTGAGAACCACTGATAGAGCATAGTAAAATTTAATATAAAGAATCAATTCCGAGTTGAAAGGAATCTGACAAATCTGGTCAGTATGATATTTTTCCTAAAACTGCATGCATTTTTAAAATGATGCCTTATACTTGTTGCTAATTACTATTTCCTTAGTTCAGCAACTACTAGAGAGCTGTTTCATAAATCTTACTTTATATGCATCAAAAGAGCTAATTCGTAAAGCATCGAAAAGCAGACACACTAGAATAATAGTAAAGATTATTAGTTATTAGTGGTGCTGTTACATAATTTTACTATGCAATTGTAAAAATGAATTTTATGAATTTTGCACCAGTATTAAAATTAAAAGACTTGTATATATAGGAAGATCGCAGGGTAGTAATTTTAGTTTGTGAACTTCGGAATTTGTTCATAGATATTTATTAGATTCAATAAAAGTAATCACTGTCACCGTTGATTTAATTTTAATGAAGAGTACACTATATTTAAATTTAATATTCTGTCTTGTCTGAACTGCACAGTACTGAAAATATACGTTCACTAAAGTTCATCATTCTCTTACAGATGCAGAAGGTGCACAAGGATAACGCAAGGTACAACAAGAACATGCTCTGTATTTTATTTAATGTATATACATATTCACTTCAATGTAACGTATTTCCGTAAATTCTACGCAGATTCAATCTTTGGACACACACTATCACAAATCTGTTATATTCACGAATAAACCATATTATTAAAAACGCGAAGTTTTTATTTTGTGATCATGTAAAGCGAACCGTTCATCTTCTACGAACATGATAGCATTTAGCTTAGTGGGTTTTGTAACAAAAAAATCCATACTGCTATGAT
Source organism: Thermobia domestica (assembly GCF_964235325.1). Lineage (NCBI taxonomy): Eukaryota > Metazoa > Arthropoda > Insecta > Zygentoma > Lepismatidae > Thermobia > Thermobia domestica. Next base: position 100,072,446 of record NC_137468.1, read on the forward strand.
TTATATTTTTCATGAATATACGTTCACATTGGTTTGGAACAATGTGTAGAAAATAATAATAATAATAATAATAATAATAATAATAATAATAATAATAATAATAATAATAATAATAATAATAATAATAATAATAATGGGTTGAAAATGAATATGCTAATTATAAAAGTCTAAGAAGTTTCTCTGATTTTTTCTCAAAATACTGCAATGTGCAGATTTGAAAAATTAAACTTGAATCTTTATATATATAGTTTACCTTTCATTAAAGGTAAAAGTAACGTTTAACTTTCATTAAAAGAAAAATAAAGACCGTCAGAGCATGTAGCATCGAACTAGTTGTGAATGTAATCCACAGAAACTATTGCAGTGACACTGACTAACGGCAGTCCTAACAACTACAACACTAGACCTATATCCAGCAAGTCATACTCGAGAATGGAAGAGAGCCAACCTTATTCTCATTCTCCAACCAGGAAAGGACAGAAAAAGTTCCGAAAATTATAGACCAATTTTCCTAACCAACGTTTTCTCCAAATTAATAGAAAACATCCTAGTATACGTACATATTACACAAGTGTTTCACACAAAGTGAACAACTAGCAACACAACAGGGAAGTTTTTGTCCAGAGAATAGCACCATTGACTAACTGCTGAGATTAAAAAAACAGCCTCACCCAAACCATTCTAAAGAAACAAAAAAGGAGGCTCCTTTTCATGCATCTCTTAGTTCCACCTTCGACACAGTTTGGCACGATTGCCTGCTAGTCAAACTTACAGATATATACGAGGGTCATTCGGAAAGTAAAGAACGTTTTGCGCTAGCGCGTGCGCGTGTTCCCCCACCCCCGCTGCCGCTGGGTTATTGACCTGGGCATGCTTTAGCCTCAGTCTGGCACCAGCTGCGATCCGCTACGGTCCGTTATTGCTTCGCTGTGCGACTGTAAAATGTGCGATACAATTACTGATCTCGCCAAGTGTGAGGTTCGTGGTGTGATAAGATTTTTGAATGCAAGAAAAGTGCGTCCGATAGAAATTTATAGACAAATCACTGAGGTGTATGGAAATGTAATGAATGAAGCATCAGTTCGTAAGTGGTGCATTATGTTTAATGACGGACGGACGAATGTACACGATGAGGAACGCTCGGGCCGGCCTTCTGTTGTGACTGACGAACTCAAAGGAAGAATTGAGCGGAAAATTCAAGAGGATAGGCGATTCACTATTGATGGGCTGCACGAATTCTTTCCTGAAATTTCAAGAACTGTGTTGTACGAAATTGTCAGTGGTGAACTTGGTTACAAAAAAATTAGTGCAAGGTGGATGCCTCGACTGTTATCGGAGGAACACAAAACCAAGCGAATGGGAGCCGCATTGACTTTTCTCAGCCGTTACCATAAGGATGGCGATGAACTTTTAAATCGTATTGTTACTGGAGATGAGACGTGGATTTCGCACATCACTCCAGAAACAAAGCGTCAATCCATGGAATGGCACCATTCAAATTCTCCGAAAAAAGCCGAACAAATTTTGAACACCAGAAAGGTTATGGCTACGGTCTTTTGGGATCGTAAGGGTGTTTTGCTCGTTCACTACATGCAGAGAGGTGAGACCATAAATGCAGCTGCCTACTGTCAGACGTTACGTCGACTTCGCCGCGCGATTCAAAACAAAAGGCGCGGATTGCTGACCAGCGGCGTCATCCTCCTCCACGACAATGCCCGTCCTCACTCCGCGGCATTGACGAGGGACTTGCTTCAGCAGTTTAAGTGGGAAGTTTGGGAGCATCCACCCTATAGTCCAGATTTAGCCCCCAGTGACTTCCACCAATTCCCAAAGTTGAAAGACTTTTTGGGTGGAAGCCATTACGGCAGTGATGATGAACTTAAGGAAGCTATTAGTGATTGGTTCAACAGTTTGGCGGCAACTGTGTATGCCGAAGGCATAGAAAAACTTGTACCACGGTATGACAAGTGTTTAAATTTACACGGCGACTATGTCGAAAAGTAACTTAAGTATCACATAGAATGTAACACAAATTTCACCTTTGTATATCAGTTATTAAAGTGTTTATACAAAAACGTTCTTTACTTTCCGAATGACCCTCGTATATATATATATATATATATATATATATATATATATATATATATATATATATATATATATATCACTAAATAACAAAATAGAACCACGCGCCTGCAATTCGAACGTAAACTATACCCGGAAATATACAAATGGGTACCCTAGGAATTGACGATAGGCTCCCTCGTGTACGTTTTATATGTAAATGCAAGGGTGCCAATCCTGGGGGGCCCCCAAAACTCATGTGGGCTCTCTATTATATTTATGAACGTACAATATTTGAAATAATTTGAGTGCAATTTGTCTTAAAATCTTCATATATATATACACCTTTTGCATCTGAATGCCCCCCCCCCAAAATTACAGAGAAATCGGCGCCCTTGTGTGAATGATACCCATTTGGCAAAAAAAAAAAAAAAAAAAAACAGCTAACGCAAATTGGTCCTGGGCAACGGCGATCTTAACAATACATATCCTGGCGCGACTTGAAAAAGAAATTAATAATTTCAACAAATAGTGTAAGAAGTAAAGGCTAAATATTATTTCGAAATGGACACAGTCTCTCCTCTGCTAACCCAACAGAAAAGGCACGTATTTTTATCTACTTAAATAGTCAAATACTTCGGAGTTTAGTTCAACAAATTGCTAAACCTTAAGGAACATATCAAAACTACAAACCGCAGAGCCAAATAGACGCGAACAGAACAACAACAACAACAACAAAAAAGCACGACACAAAAAGTACCTCTGATAATAAAAAATAAAATACATATCTACAAAACTATTATTAGATCGATATTCCTCTGTATGAACAACGTAAATGAGCTTTCAAAGACAAAGATTTTGGCTATGTTTATCATTAGATTTCTTGCAAGTTTCGAAAGAAGAGCTATACAGACAAGAGGATCAATCCCCTTAAAACAAGAAATAATACAACTCAACAATAAAGATGCTAGAAAAATCACAACGAATTACCCGTCTTTCGTAAGAATTACCCTAATAACTCAATGCAACAAAAAAGACACGAGCCTAATTTTCTGTCTGCTGAATGCAAGAAGATGTGAAACAACGCAAAAACACCGTACTACATTAAGAAGAACACAAACTACTGAAAAACTAATTTCCCAACATTGAAGAACACAGAGCTCATCATATGTCCACACATATGACAGTCCAATTTTCCAAAGAATCACTTTATATAAAATAAGTGGTAAAGGAAGATTATTTGTCCTGGTACTCTGTTCCTGAAATCCGTCATATAGCTTCAGCCTCTTCCGGGCAGTGGAGCTGCAACTATTGAACACAAACATTAACTGTTCAGCGATTTATATGTGCAGTGAAGGATGAAAGAAGGATTTGGATTAAAAACGTGTGTGAACTTTTGTTACAGACTTCGAAAGTTGCGTCGGAAATATAGCAAACGCTATGCAACATTTCAGCAACGAATGCATGAGTCAATCGCAGTGTTTGCAGTGGAGTCAATCGCAATGTTAAGACAGATCTAACGTAGACTCGAAATCCCTGGTGATGAAAATCTGTTAAGCACATCAACAGACAACGCTTATGTGGATACTGTTCGTGATTTCGTTTTGAGAATCGGCGTTTAAGCATTAGAGAGATTGCAGAATATGTAAGCATCACCATTATATTGTGTCAAACAATTTTGACTAAACACACATCTTATCTATCACGTGTGTTAATTGGGGAGCAGAAAAAGAACAGAATGAAAATTAGTGAGGAACTGCTTCAGAATGCCAATGGTTTTCAAATATTTTGAAAGCTGCCATAATAGATGAGACCTAGGTTTCCGGTTACTGAGTGGGGATAGGTTCGCTTCACCGAGGAAAGCGAGGATGAGCCAATCAAGTTTGAAGCTGCTCATGGTAGTTTTCTTTGATTATCAAGATAGAATCTTCCTTGAGTACGCCCCACGTGGCCAGTGAATCACCACTTATATTACTTAAAAGTTATGAAGTGTTCGGAGGAGTCTGTACGCTGGAAGAGGCCTCACTTGTGGTTCTTGCATCACACCATACCAGCTCATTTGCCATTCCTTATCTGCAATTTGCTGGCGAAAAAACAAACAACCCTTTAACCTAGCTACATATCTCTATGATTTGGTTCCGGCAGAGCTTTCCGTCTTCCCCAACTGACTTTGAAAGAACGCTGTTTCGACACATTTGACGAGATCAAACAAAAGTTGGTAAGAAAAAGCATAATTTCCAAAAAGCAATCCAGAATTGGAAGAAACGTTAGTATCGGTGTGTTTCTACTCAAGGGCATTGCTTTGAAGATAACAAATTTGTATAACTTATCTCTGATAGCACATTTTTCGTAACAGTCTGTTTTCTTTTATCAAACCTAGTGGTTTAGCCTATAGCATACTCTGTGAATAAATGTTCATAAAATGTGGCAAGTACTACGAGTATATTTCTGAAATCGTTAAAGTAACGAACCTGTTCAATTAATTATGTGAAATTGAAATGTGGTACCGAACAAGCTCCTACATCAAAGGCATCCTATTCTTACGGGAATAGCTTCTCACATTAGTATCCCAAAACATAGTATTCGTATATCAAAGTAGAATATGAGTATTCCAACACATTGCGACCTAACCAGAATATTGATATAACTCTTTGTAAGAAGGTCCGTTCTACATATCGTTTGTATAAGAAAAATCGATGAGCCCCTGATATTGAGGGTTCTCACGAGAACGTCTGCAATACATTTCATTTTGCTAAACTAGGTAAGCACTTCTTAGCAACATATAAGTATGATGTCTGTGTATGAGAAAGAGAGAGGAAAGGGAGCTGGTTTATTTCTTATGCCGTCCTACATAACAGAATACACAACATAATTTACTTTTAATCACAAAATCACCAACTTCTGTAAAATGTAGAATGCGATTGCTCTCAATACTGCTCATTCAACTTTGCAACTGCGCGTGAGTTAATAAAAATAATATAATGACGAAGCCATTTATTATTAGTAATCTGTGATAATTGCCTTCTTCAGATACATCATATGTTGCCGAATCTGTAAACAGATTAGTACTAAGAATTATTTGATTTGGTTAGATTTTATATTAAATAGTATAAAAAGTATTGAGTATTTTGTGCATAAGATGTCGTTAATGTCCCAGTTTATGAGTCGCAGCGGGTTAGGTCTAACGTTAACTGACAGTTAAAACTACTAGATGTGAAAAAAGTATTCGAATTCGTATAATCAGACGTAACGTATTGGGCAGTGAAGATGAGTGAACTTTCCGAAAAACTCCACTGCATTTTGTTATTCAATTTCGATGAAGACGCAAATGGTGCTCAAGGCTGTGAAGAAATTTGTGCTGTTTATGGGCAAAATATGTTATCAAAAGCAACAGTCAAAAATGGTTCAGTTGCTTTTCTTCTGGATGTTCAAGATTATCACTGCAGTGGGCAGCCAATCAAAGCAAAAGTTGATTATGTTTTGGGGAAAGTCAAGTAGCACCGGCATGTAAGCAGTCATTATATCGCCAGTTACTTAAAAATCAATCATCAAACAGTGTTAAACTATTTGGAGAAAGCTGGCTGCAAAAAAGAAGCTCAACGTTTGATCAACATGATCAGTTTAACATGATCTCACAAAAATTTTACTCGATCGAATTAATATTTAAACGAACGTAACGAACTCGAGGCATTTCTGAAGCGATTGATCACGAGTGATGAAAAGCTAATAATCTACGAGAACAATGGGCGAAAAAGATCGTGGTCGAAGCGACAGGAAGCGTGAATGTCTGTGACAAGGAAGGTTATGCTGTGTGTTTGGCGGATTTGCAAGAGCATCGATAGAGGCACGAGTTTTTCGCAATCGGCGATAAAACGAAATGCGTCAGAATTAAGTAATTGTCAGTTTCTTCACGTTTTATGATATTCTGTGTGTATTTTCCTTGGTTTCCGTTGCGCGATAAAGTGCGAAATTGGCAGTTTTGCGCGAAATTTCTAACAATACGCGAAATTTTAAAAATACGTTTTCATTCATTAAAAACGCCGGTTTTCTGCTGACGGAACGGTAGAACATGGCATGAAAGGTGCATTTTGGATGACTCGGAAATGCCTATAGAGAACATGTGAACAGAAATATTAGAAATAAAACGCGAACTTTTCAAATTCGTAGTGCGAAAAACTCGTGCCCCTAGGCATCGACCATCACTAGCTGGTGGTTCTGGACACAATGATAGAATCTGATCTGTACTGTCGGAAATTAGCACGAGTGCGCCTGGCAATTAAAAAAACCTGAACTGGTCAACAGAAACATGGTAGAAATAAGCCAAGGTAAGTTCATCAGCGGACCCGTTTTCGTCCTACTCGCGCATTGACGTCACCTTCGACACACGCTCGGGACAGGAGTCACACTGTCGTCTGCTTAATGTCGTATAATCTCTTTGGAATCTGATGTCAAATTACAGTTTTCTCCTCACTTTCAGATGTCTATTTGTTATTTCTAATTTAGATGTCTACAGCGACGCAACTAGGCTAGTTGTCGACCGGGCAATAACTCGCCTTACTGCCCCCTCCCTTGACCAGCCAAACGAAAACGCTCCCCAACTAAACCTGATATTAGCATCACACAGTAATTCTCCTATTTCATTTTTCTTCAAGTGGTAAAGCTTGATTTCAAAATCGCAGTACATAATTTAATTTTTAATACAAGTAAACACGCCAAACTAATTAGTATTTGATTGCCAAATAATCTGTGAGTAGCATGCTTGACAAATTCTTATAATCTTATTATAATAACTGCAAATCATAATATTTTTGGAATTATATCGGGATGTTAATATGTGTAGAATGAATCAACAGTCTGTTGTTTTAGAATACAATATTTAATTATGACAAACACTTAAGCTGTTGTCTCAAGTATTATACTTGAACATTTTACAAATCTCTTAAATCGATGCAGGTTAAATGAAAACAAAAAGCTGGAACTAAAATTTCACTTTGCGGGCTCTTTTGAGTGCAAAGGTTTTTACAATGTTCTCAAAAGATAGCTTTGAAGCTACCTTATTCTCTATGGATATGATCCTAAGGTTGTTGAGTCGTTGTAGTCCTGTTAAGTTTCTGAGGTAATTTTTTTATTATTTTTAATTTGCTGAAACTCCTTTCCTTGCCTTAGAGTACAAGTGAATATTTGCCCAGTTTTGCGCTCCCCTAATCCAGAGTCCGGGGCACAAGCCCCGTTTGTCCCCCTAGTAACTATGCATGCCCCCCATGTCTATTATATTACTGAAATTTTATTCCGGTACGGGAATATATTTTATTTTTAAAAAATGCAAATAGAAAAATGTCTATTTAGACAAGTTTCCTCACCGCCCTAGAGACATTGTCCGTAGTGCGTTGTTTTCTTAAGTGGTATCCCCAGTAGGCCTAGCTTCTGTAAACTTTCCTGCTTTAGAAGTGAATAGAACTTGACATTCTCTCCACCAACTTTCGTGTGTTCGTTGTACAGCGGCACACAGCGCATGAGGGCACTGTTAAAGTTTTCAAAGTCAATGTGAGAAGTACAGATGAGTTCTATTTACACAAGATGCACAGTACGAGATATACAACAATATTTATACACAGAAAATGTCATACACAACAGTGTATAACAAACTAACCAAATCTTTTATAAAACAATGAAAACTTAGAAGATCTTCAACACAAATGCAACGAACAACCTGTCAATTGAGAGCTGAGACAATGATTTCTTGTACGGAGGGACAGTGATTTGGTGTCGAAGGTGACGTCACGTGAAGGGAGAGGCTGCGCGTGGGTTTACCTTCTCTTATTTCTACCATGAACAGAAAGGATGTCGAATACCACGCTGACAATACCAGACCACATACATCTTTAAAGACTCATCAGAAATTGAGATAACTTAGCTGGAAGGTCTTAATACATCTATCATATAGTTTGGATTTGGCGCCGTTAGACTGTTCCTGCCTCTCCAGAACTCCCTGAATGCTGTTAAATTAGTTTCTGTGAAAACCACGTGCCACAATTTTTTAACCAGAAACCACAAAAATTCTATGACGACGGAATTATGTATTGACGGAAAAATGACATAAAATCATTTTTAAAAATGACGAATATGTGGTTTCATAAATGAATTCTTGGGTAATGTCTTCTTGAATGGGTTACATTTTACCTTATCTTTCAATCTTCAACAAGAGAACAAAGGGCCTTCCCTGTTCTCATTCAACCAAGTGAGGCGTTGGATGGCAAAATGTCGTTAAGTAAATTTTTAGACATTTTGAGATATTGAAACTTTTATTATAATCGATATCGAAAAATCGGACAAAATCGTTCTTTGTGCTGCCATCTTTTGGCCTATGGCCTGGTCTTTTAACTCTAAGATACGATACTTTGTCATCCAATAGGTTATGGTTTCAAGTTCACGGAAATGACTTAATCTCATTGTTTAAACAAATGAGTTACGCCACTTTGCCCTCCAACGCGTCAAATGTTGTTGGAAGCATTCAGATAAGAAATTTTGACAAAGAATCACTTCCTTGAAGAATGTTTATAGTGATGCTGGAAGAAAAATGCTGACGAACATGTAATGAGAGGACAGGGTCCACGACTGAGTGAACACCTGCAAAATTTCTTATCTGATTATTTCCAATGACGTTTCTCTGCTGTAATGACGTTTCTATAATGTCAAACAGTTTTCTTACAACAGAGTCAATCAATTTTAAATTTTCTTGAGGTATTAAAAAAGATCACATTCATCTTTACTAAAGTAGATGCGAATAACACTGCTAATAACAGAACTGTATCCTAGTCATTTTTTCAAGAAGAACAAGTGAAATAACATCTAAAATTTATGATGAAACTTTAAGATATAGCTGTTTTTCTTACAGAATCTGTTAGAATTTCTAAACAAGGAAAATTCTGACAAAACGAACAAAATTCAAGGGGTAGAATCATACCCGCAGCCTAATAAAAGGATGATTATTATTTTCTTCAACTGTCATGCATTTAAAATATTGTCTGTAATTCTTCACTTTGTTGAAATAACATTAAAAAAAAAAAAGACTGAAAACCCAATAAAACACGTAGAATGTTACAGTAAGTACCGGTATATATTTCACATTTTGATATTTGCTTTAAAAAATGATCAATATTTCAAAATTAAAATAAATAAATATTTATAAAACACTCAAAATAAAAGACTGCTATATGCTACCTCATAAGGATGAAAGTTTTTTAAAAAAATAATTAAAATGAATGGTATTACAGTAATGTGTTGAACGTATTTTAAATGTATAATATATAAGAGTACCCAATACTTTCATATGGGGGTGTGTGAAACTAATTAAAGCCAGTCGTTTCTTTCATTATAACTTTTAAAGTTTTATTGGGTTTTCAGGATTTCAAAAAGAAAGAAAAGTATTTCAGTACATTTAAAAATTACAGATAACATAGAATATATGACAATTGAAGGAAAAAATAATCATATAGGGTGTGCACTAGTACATCCAATATACGTGGGTGTACTCAAAAGAAACAAAGAAACCGGAATAGCATTGTGGTGGGCGGAGCTTGTGTAGTACGCATTTATGCTGCTAGGCGTGTATAGCGCAACCATTGCCAATTAAGTGTCGGCTGTGTTGTCGACCTGGCGTGTATTCATCTGCAGTGGGTATATTTGCTTGCGCTGTTGTGTTCTTGTTTCGTTTTCCCCTGAGAGCAAGTTTAAGTGAACAAAGTGCAGCTGTGAAATTTTGGTTTTTTATTCGGTAAAAATGCTGCAGAAACTGTTGTAATGTTAAAAAAAAGACCCGATTTGTGGCAGAGAGGGGACTGGCTCTTCCACCACGACAATGCACCCGCGCACACAGCCATCTCTGTTCGCCAGTTTTTAGCTAAGAATAACGTGGTTCTGCTGCCCCCAGCATCTTACTTGCCTCGCAGTGGCGTATTTAGGGGGGCTTCCGGGCTTAAGCCCCCCCCGAAATCTTACTTACTATAGTAAAGTATATGAAATATCTTGCAGAATTTTCACATTTTCAGGCAAAGCCCCCCCGAAAGTTAGCCAATCCCCCCCCGAAACAAAATCGTAAATACAACACTTTGCCTGACTTGGTTCCGTGCGACTTTTTCTTATTTCCACGCATGAAAAGATTCATGAAAAAACACCGATTTGACAACATTGAAGAGGTCAGGAAAAAAAGGGAAGAACTGTCGTCCATTTCTCAAGATGACTACAAACAATGTTTCGAACAGTGGAAGCACCGGCGGGACAAATGTATTAGTTATAGTGGAGAGTATTTTGAGGGGGAAAAGGTTGTTTTGTAAAAAGTTTGAAAATATAGCTTTTACACAATAATTCCCGTTTCTTTTGGGTACCCCCTTGCATACTCCTATGATTCTATCCCTTGTATTTTGTCCGTCTCGTCAGAATTTTCGTTGGATTTTGACCGCTTAGATTTTGTTTTCGCCCTTTTTATTACAAGCCTTGTATACATGGGTTCCGATCTGGATAAAAACACGCTAGGAGTCAAGTATTTCGCTGTTGCATTTCTCTAAACGATCCCTCCCCACATAAAATTCCCTGTTTCCAGAGATTAGGCAGAAGAGGAATTCCCATTCTGCCTAAATATAAGATCATTGAAAATATTTTCTATAAAGTACTGGAGGGCCTTTAGGCAGAACGGGAATGAACCTGTGAAATAGAATAAAACAAAGTTGGAAAGTGTTAATTTAGTCACGAATCCATGAGTAGTGTATCTGTATCTTGTTTACCTGTTACCACTGGTTACTATCAACGCTAGGTTTTCTGCCTTCACCTTGTTCTGTGTGAGGCGTTGACTAAGAATTCGAGCAGTAAACTGTGACATCACAGAGCATGTGGTAGGCAGCGCAACCATATCACCTCGTCCCTTCTGCAATATCTTTGGATAGTTCCTCACGTCTCCTCGCAGGTTGCAGTACAGAGACCGACCGAGGTGTTATATACTTTCACGAGAAAGGGAGAGCCTTCTTTACGTTGGAATCACGAGTACAGCAGCAGCATCAGCAACATAGGAGAACCGGCACCGAAGGCCAGGCTAGGATAAGCAGAGGCAACGCATGGAAGAGTGTACAAAAACGAGTGCCCCATGAATGCGTAGTTCAGTGTTTGATGTGAACCATAGTGTGAAGTGTGACCGGTGGATGGACTTTCCGTTAAGTATGCAACTTTCATTTTACCTGTATAGTCTGAATCCGTGTCGCCTGTATATAATTTTTGTAAAATATATGGAAATTTTAAAAATATTGATTATCATTTCAGAAAATCGAAACTACCTTATCACTCCACGCGCAATCTGTGCAACCAATATAACATGCACCTTCACATTTACTCAAGCGCACATGCGGCGGTGACAAACATCCAGTTGGAAATGAATCCCTTAGCTCTACCCCGAGAATAAGGTCTACCTTAATGTTCAGACTTATGTATATAAAATGATCTTTTAAATAAATATCAGGTTGTCTCAAAACTGTTGAGCCTTTGGAAGTCAAAATTGAGAATACGAGCAAAACCTAACTGGATGGGTTACATTTTATCATATCTTACAACCTTCAATAAGACAACAAAAATCTTCCCTGTACTCATCCAACAGAAAAACGTCATTGGAAATAATCAGATAAGAAATTTTGCAGGTGTTCACTCAGTCGTGGACCCTGTCCTCTCATTACATGTTCGTCAGCATTTTTCTTCCAGCATCACTATAAACATTCTTCAAGGAAGTGATTCTTTGTCAAAATTTCTTATCTGAATGCTTCCAACAACATTTGACGCGTTGGAGGGCAAAGTGGCGTAACTCATTTGTTTAAACAATGAGATTAAGTCATTTCCGTGAACTTGAAACCATAACCTATTGGATGACAAAGTATCGTATCTTAGAGTTAAAAGACCAGGCCATAGGCCAAAAGATGGCAGCACAAAGAACGATTTTGTCCGATTTTTCGATATCGATTATAATAAAAGTTTCAATATCTCAAAATGTCTAAAAATTTACTTAACGACATTTTGCCATCCAACGCCTCACTTGGTTGAATGAGAACAGGGAAGGCCCTTTGTTCTCTTGTTGAAGATTGAAAGATAAGGTAAAATGTAACCTATTCAAGAAGACATTACCCAAGAATTCATTTATGAAACCACATATTCGTCATTTTTAAAAATGATTTTATGTCATTTTTCCGTCAATACATAATTCCGTCGTCATAGAATTTTTGTGGTTTCTGGTTAAAAAATTGTGGCACGTGGTTTTCACAGAAACTAATTTAACAGCATTCAGGGAGTTCTGGAGAGGCAGGAACAGTCTAACGGCGCCAAATCCAAACTATATGATAGATGTATTAAGACCTTCCAGCTAAGTTATCTCAATTTCTGATGGGTCTTTAAAGATGTATGTGGTCTAGTGTTGTCAGTGTGGTATTCGACATTCTTTCTGTTGACCAGTTCAGGTTGTTTTTTTTTTTAATTGCCAGGTGCACTCGCGCTAATTGTCCACAGTATAGATCAGATTCTATCGTTGTGCCCAGAGCCACCAGCTAGTGATGGTCATGCCTAGGGACACGAGTTTTTTGCACTACGAATTTGGAAAGTTCGCGTTTTATTTATAATATTTCGCGTTTACTCGCATTTTCCAAATAAAGTTTCGCATTTTGTAACTCTTGTGAAAAAAATATTCCCTGACATTTTTACAATTATTCCCTTTGTTCATATATCACTACAAAAATAAATCATTACCTAAAATCAAAATACATGGAATATTTCACTTGGCAGGCACCTGTTTCATATTTCAACATTTTTCTCCTTCATTGTTGTACGTTTGACACTTATCACTAGACTTCGGATCGATATGCACTAAAAAACGGCAAAATATGCATGCAAATATGCGCTAAAAATCACGAAAATATGCACTGAAAATATGCAAATATGCACTAAAAAGGATAAATATGCACCAATCAAAAGCTAAAGTTAAACGAGAAATTTTATTATCTTTAGAGAAAAAGTTGTATTACTTGAACTACATATACTTGGTGTACAACTATGATGCATTCATGCTACAATAGACAACTATGTAGTTTTCGGTATTTTCTGGCAAAAACCTGTATTTGTCAGTCAAAACTTTACTGTACATCGAAAATGTTCCTTCCGTATCACAGGTAGTTAAGGAACAGTATTTCAAAGAAGCAATGTTACTTGCCGATAAATCTGTAACTCGTGCGTCGTTGTTCCCAGGAACACTTTATTTGCATTAGACAAGAATTTTATGCCAGGTTTTTTCGCGTCTATTTAGTGTGCTTTTCGAAAAAATGTTAGTCCAATTGGTCTTGGCGGAGCCTGTTTCGTTATTGAATCAAACAGCTCAAATGCACTACAAAGTCCTAATCATCGGTCTTCTCATCTCGTTATGATCTTTGAAATTGAACTGAAATGAGTGTTGATAAACGCAAGTTCGCTTTTAAGGTTTTTAGTATCCACGACTTCTTGAATATATTTGGTTTCTTCAGGTTCAAACAGCTCAGTATATGAAATTGAAATACATCTACCCCCATATATATATATACATACAAATAAAAAAAAAAGAATGCGCCAAGTATTTGTGAATAAAGAATAAATATACTCAGAGAAGTAAATAAACATTTCTGGCATAAGCATATAGTAAAACCTGACTAGCGAAATTGAACAGGACTCGTAAAAATTTCCCTTAAACATTTTAAAGTTAACGGAGATAGATCTATGCAATAAATAAATAATGGACATTGGGAGATAAAATGTTATACACATCGTATTAAATTACAGTATTTAGTTATGCACACGTAGAACTTACAGTGAACTAAAAAAAAGCCTACATACATTTTCCAAGGCCAACAAAAAGTAGATGCTATACCCTTTTCAGCGCTCCTCCCTCTACTTTTGGCTCCCTTTGATCTATTGTGTATATTATGCTCCTTGTTCCATGTCTCTAGGCCAGCTAGAGAAATAGTTATTGGTTTGGAAATTATATAAATTGCACTTCGTACAACAAGTTGCATGGTATTTAGGACCTTACATGGCAGTGGACTAAAGGCTAAATGTGTAGGGTAACAAGTAAACGAAGACCTTTACAGACAAAGTAGTTCATGTATACACGACTCCAAAAGTGCATTACCACCTGCAATTCTCCTTTTCCTGCAATAGCAGGCAACCCAAAACGCTCGGAGGTTGGGTTGGTTGCGAATTCGAAAGGCGTTGGACAAAACCTCAATTTTGTCACAAATATATCAGTGTGGCAAACTGCAAATAAGGGAATAAAACAAATTGTTAAGAATGACAATTTTATTATTGTGATGGAGTTGGATGACATCAAAAGCTACAAAATGACTTACTTAAGCAGTTCAAACAAGATGAATGGTAAGAAACAGATATCAGAAGAAAGCATTTCTCTCTTTCCCCCCGCCCCACCCACAAAAAGAAACTCATAAAAAGAAAAAGTTACATAATATAAAAGTTTCATATAAAAGCCTAACAGCACAAAAACAAATATCTACACGAAACAAAAAAGAGATAAACACAGAATAGGGGACACCAGTGGCGTAGCAGACTTGCGGCCTTCCCATGCAAGATAAAGAGACAAGACCCTAGTTGTAAACCCCATTGTTATAATAATAATAATAATAATAATAATAATAATAATAATAATAATAATAATAATAATATCATTATTATTATTAAAAAGTCGTTTCCTTTTCTAAATCTCTGACTCTGCCTCAGAGCATAAATGCATATAGCGATCATGTGTGCACCTTTTGTCGATTAGCGGTCCCAAAGGCCAAAAGGGATGGAAATCTCCAAGGAAGAGAAACAAAAAACTTTCTTACGGTAAATTCTAGTTCAAAGTTCGAAGTACTTGCTTTTCCACGTGATTTTTTGTTTATTTCTTCAGGGAACAAAAAAGTTCTGGCGCCTAAGAAATTACATCATATAATATTGCAAATTTGCAAGTGGATGTATTTACATTGCAATGTTTGGTAATAAAGATATGATTAGAAAACAATCTTGCAAAAAGTAAGTTTAATTTCTTCATCCATCGTAAGTCTTAGGGGACCTTTATACCTCGCATCCCCACTCCCCGAATATCGATATCGAAAATTTAGAATGATTATATTCATGTCCATATATTTGCGATATCGAATGTTGATATATGATAATATAGATATCGATGATAGCGATATTTTTTGTTTTCTGTTTTTTATGTTAGCATCTATGTTTCAGGGCTATTCACTTGCATAATACGTAAGTCCAAGTCAAAACTTTAAAAAAAAAATCAAAATAATTTCAGCTAAACAGCATAGCATTCCAAGTATAATTTTCTTGTCTTTCTTCTAAAAACAAAAAAGTACTCCGGTGGACTTCGGATGTTCTGCAATTCAGATGTTCAATTTTATTTACGGCCTTTTACCATCTTTAACTCGCAGGCTCCTTGCTTTCATAAAAAACATTTGTTGTGTAGATTTAAATAAAAAATGAATTAATCTATATTCTTGGGAACTTATTGTTGCACCAACACACATATATACAGGGTGTAACGAAAAGGTACGGCAAAATTTCAGAGGTGGATTCCTTATGGGTAGACAAGCAAAATCATTCATATGACCATATGTCGGGAAATGTATCATTACAGAGTTACGGCCATTGAGCCGCCTAATGGTGGAAATAGTCATATTCTGGTCGCTCCTTAATGTGACTCAATTTAAACCTCAATAACTCAGACCCTAATTAACCTAGGAAGATATTTTTGATATCTATGTATTTCTAAAGGACGATGCTTTCCGCCTATATATATAGGGTGAGTCAAAAGTCTTGGACACCTGCATAAGTTTTAAAATCGACGGGAAAAGTAAAAAGTGATTATGGGAAAAGAGGTTTGATGAAGGGCTGCAACTTTTGGAGTGTATGTCATTCATGGCCGCCATCTCGAAATCCGCCATTTTGGATTCAAATCTTTTTTAAATGGGAAAGTGTATGTCACATCAAATAACACTAGCTTGAGCTTAGAAATTTAGTGGTGTAATTTGTTTTACAGTTTAGAAGTTATTAATGTTCAAAAGTGGGAAATTACCTTGATACTGACCCAGTTCTCTCTGTTCCAGGTGATCTAAAATAGGTCTGACACGTGAACAGAAGATCGAAATCTTCCTTATATCAGTGTAACGCAGCTAGCGAACAATAGCAGCTGACTACAACCGACGGCACTCAGACAGAGAACTGGTATCGCACAGCACGGTGGCTCACGTGATCACCAAATTCCGAAAGATGGGCTCTGTTCAAGATAGAGCACGTAGTGGGCGACCAAAGACTGCCACCAATGACGAAACTGCAACGGCGGTTGTTGCGTCGTTTGTGAAAAGTCCTACACGAAGTACCCGTCGTGTGTCCCTAGCATGTCCAATAAGCCAATCCTCCGTTATCCGGATATTGCACACCAATCAGTGGCATCCTTACAAGCTGCACATGCAACATAAACTGAACGAGGATGACCCTGATCGCCGGTTGGAGTTCTGCATGTGGGCTACTGAACAACACGAACTGGATCCTGCGTTTGTCAAGGGCATACTGTTCAGTGACGAGGCGTATCTCACTTTGAACGGGGAGGTTAATCGACATAATTGTCGACACTGGTGTGACGCAAATCCGATCTGCGTTGACCCGAGTCGAGAACATAGTCCAGCGAAGGTGATGGTTTGGTGTGGCATATGGGACCGTCTCCTTTAGCCTAACCGGCATAATCGTGGGACGTAAAACCCAAAGATTTCATTAGTTTCTTTCTTTCAACTAGTGTTGCCACGAGACCAGACAGAAACCTTTGATACGAGACACGAGACGAGACAGACTACTTGTCCCGTCTCGTTTCCGAGACGAGACGAGACGTCTCTTGAAATGCCTCGTATCGTCTCATGTCTCAAAAATGAAAAGACAGTTTTTGAAATTGGTTAAAAATTTATTAACTCGGAATAAATTATTGCCTTCGAAAGTATACCAGCGTTTATTATTTCAAATGAGGACTATCCTAAAAGAACAAGGAAGACCTAAACTTATTTTTTAAATGATTCTTAGAAACAGCTTTCATTTCTATTTTCTAACCGATTCAAGTTTAAATATTTAGTGATACTATTCCAGATTCAAGTAAAATGTTTCAGAATAAGTGGGGAAGGCTTGCCTTTCGACTGTACCGACGATATTGACAAATATTCTTGTCGTAATAATTCATTACTGGAAACCATTGGCGCCCGAAGAATTTTTAAGAGGGTCATCTCCTTGATTGCTATATTACGCCTGATATTTAATATACGTAGTTTGCTATAAAACACATATATTTTCGTGAGCAAGGGCGGCCGGGCCCCTTCCCCCTCCCTTCGGGCGCCCGTGGTCGAAACTAAGTAGTCGTTGTTTTAAGCAGTGTTTCTTCCAGACATGTTTTTGGGATGCTGCCCCCAGGAACTCTAAGAGTACCCCCCACGGGGAGACCAAAATAATACATCTATAATAGAATAATACCAGCAGTACCCCCGGAATCCTAAATATACCCTCCCAGGAACATTTTTTCTGAAAGAAACACTGATTGGAAGATTGCAGTCGTGTTGTGTGTTGTGCTGATAACCAAACAAAAGTGGTTAAAAGCTGTAATTTTAACCACTTTGTATAACAGCTCCTTTTTGTGGGCCTCATCCGCTCTAGTGTTGCCACGAGACGAGACATTTCTCGTGTCTCGTCTCACGAGACTAGACAGCTTGAAGTCTTCTCTCGTCTCATCTAACACTACTTTCGACCATGTGGGTTACTGCCTCGATCTTGGAAATGTCCCCGAAGGGATTGTGCTATGAATAACAGATTTTATTCGAACTAATTGACTGACTCCGGTGCAACATTGTTCCAATTTCGCCTATTCGCAATGTAATGGAATAGACAAACATACGTTTATATGGTTACATGAAGGCGGTGCCGTGTTTGATTCCTGGTGGGGGCACTCGGTCGAAATATTTAAAAGTTTTTCAGGCCAGTCACCTTGAATGAGATTTTCCTTGGTTTTCCACATTCACACCAGGAAGATGCCAGGGTGATACCTTAGGTTTCAGATCACTTCCTTTCTTCCCCAATCCTTTCTTCCTTCCCTTTCCCCGGAAAGTGTGTTCGCCTAGAGACGTCATCCCTCGAACGTGACGGGTTAAATGGTCTCAGATGCCGAAAGCCCAGAAATCTAAATCCTAAATCCTAAATTTACAAAGTTACTTCTGGGAAACATTATTCTTTCAAAATATATTTCTATATATTGATATTTATTATTATTAATTGCTTTCTTGCATCTTTCCTACATTATTCTAGATTAGTTACCATCGGTTAGTTTAGTCACATTATGTATAGTTAAATACGGTTACGTATGTTTACCGTTTCTTTTCTTTTTTTCAAAATACATTCCTATCTGATCACATGTATTGTAATAATTTATTTCATACACACAACAGATAAAACAACTCATACATTTTAATTACACAGCACATAGTTCTTTGACATGGAGGGAAATCTCCTTTGGCTATAGGAGCATATAGTATTACCAATGGGGATTTCCCTCATCCCCCTTGTAATTCGCACATCGTCAACAGATATAGAACATTGTTGAACATTTCTTGTACCACTTCATCACACTCCTGGCCTTGTGACATGGTGCATTATTTTGTCGAAAAATGCCACTACCGTTGGGAAACATGGTCGTCATCAAGGGGTGTACGTAGTCTGCAAGCAGTGTGCGATACGCGTCGGCCGTCATGTGCCTTGCTCGAGCTATACTAGATACATGCTCACGTGTATGTCCCCCAGAGCATTATTATTATTATTATTATTATTATTATTATTATTATTATTATTATTATTATTATTATTATTATATTTGAAGTACAATCAAATATCACGACATTAATTATTAGTTTTAATTAACGGAATTGAGCTGAAAATTAAATCTTGATTTCGAAAGATTAACCATTAAGTTTATGCGTTCGGTACCTTTCTAAAGTAATAAATACTGGAATTGTTTTCAAGGCTGTTTCTGACTGAAAACTTTCTTCAAAATAATATTAAAAATTATAGAAAGATTTTCGACACATTTGAGTCGAGTCGAGATTTTTACGAAAAGTCTCGACTCGACTCGTGTCTCGGCTCGAAAATTAGAGTCGAGAAATAAATTTGTCTTGACTCGTCTCGAATTTTACAAAGTGTGTCAACTCGAATTTCAATCCAGATTCGAGACATGTCTCGACTCGTGCGCACCCCTAAATATTTATATTTTAAATGTGCAATACTACCTCGCGAAAAATGACCCCGAAGTTAATTTACCAGTCTACTTTCTTCTTGTTAGATTAGTGATCGTGGTTTAGGATAGATTATGTAAAGTCAGACATGGTTATATCAGTGGTAGAGCGTTCACCTCTGGTGTTTGGGGTCCCGGGTTCGATCCCAGCCCCCGCCAAGTGAACTTTGTGGTGGACAAACACCGTGTGCGTGGGTTTTCTCGGGGTTCTACCGTTTCCTCCCACTTTCTTTATTCCACCATTTCATTTTATTTCTCATAATCACCGTCTCCTTTAGCCTAACCGGCATATCTGTGGGACGTAAAACTCAAAGATTTCATTCCATTTTTTTTTCAGACATGGTTATGTATGGTTACACTTTCGTTTCTTTCTTTCAAAATGCATTCCTATCTGTTCCCATTTATTATTAATAATTTATTTCTTGCATTTATTAATAACTATCAGAAAAACCCATTATTCGCATGATGGCTGTATTTGGAAGTCAACGCCTCTATAGTATCACCGTTGATTTCAGCGAGTGCGAAAACTTTGGATTTGACATTAATATCGGCCATTTTGGATTACTTTTACATATCAGTTATCATCTCCGGTACCCCGACCCTCAACTAAGTGGGGTTAATTTGGAAGTTAATGCAATCGGAGATTCACCATTGATCTCAGCGACCGCCAAAACTTTGAATTCGACACTAATATCGGTTATCTTCTACTACTTTTACATGTCCCTGTTAACGTCTCCTGAGACTTCCTGGTTCGATTTAAAAAAAACGCTTCGTCTTGATCCGGAACCTGGGCCAAGGTACCCAAGATCAAAATTTGGTAACTCTCGGTCCTCTTGTCTGGTCTCCAGGCAGCACACAGATACATACATACAGACAGACAGACATACAAACAAACTTTTTATTTTATTTATATTAGATTAGGTGTATTTCAAACAGTGCTTCTTCCAGAAGTGTTTTTAGGGGTACTGCCCGCCCGGAGCTCTGAGAGTGGCCCCCGGAAGAGACCAAAATAATACGTCTATAATATAATAAAAAATAGGAAGTTATCGATAGTGCCCCCGGAATACTAAGTGTGCCCCCCTCCCCGGAACATAGTTTCTGAAAGAAACACTGATTTCAAACACAACAGATAGAACCAACGGCGCCGACTTTCCAAAATGTATGTGGGTGCATATAAATGACGGGACGAGTTATATGTTTTCAGGGGAGTCTCGATTTTTTTTTGATTGATTTCTTTTTAGTTAAAATCTTTTATGAACACTGTCATAAAGGTCTGTGCTGTGATAAAGTAAAATATACCGGTAATATAAGGATAAGTTGGGACTGTCCTAGCTCAGTCGGTAACACGGCTGACTTAAACGTAAAGAAACAGGTTGAAACCCAGGTTCAAGTTTAATTCCTGTAATGCATATTCCCAACATATATAATCGTGGTATTTAGTGTATATTTTCAACAACTTACATGATGCACAATGAGTGCAAGAGGCAGTGATATTATCAAACGTTACTAAAGGAAAATACTACATTCATACAAATTAAAATGAAAATATCATCATAAAAGAAAATAATTTTAATGGTATTGCAAAAAGAACTTGCAAGGATTTTGAAAATGAAATCTTTGAGTCTTGCGTCCCACGGTTATGCCGGTTAGGCTAAAGGAGACGGTGATGATGAGAGATGAATGAAATGGTGGAATGAAGAAAGTGGTAGGAAACGGGAGTGCCCCGAGAAAACCCACGAGCACGGTGTTTGTCCACCACAAGGTTCACTTGGCGGGGACTGTGATCGAACCCGGGACCCCAAGCACCAGAGGTGAATGCTCTACCACTGAGCCACCGCGCCCCCTGCAAGGATTTTGTTGTGGACATAAAGTATAAAGTGACTAACTTAGTATGTTTCTTGGTTGCCTTTGCAAAAACACATTTGAAACAATCAATTATGTTTTAGAGGTTAGAAATTTTAACTCCCATCTCTGTTTTAATTGTTTATTTTTTAATAGTGTCAAGTGAGAAATATTTATTTTATTATGTTTATTATGTTTCGAAACTAAAAATCTTGCCTGCAGCGCCCTGACAAGATTATTTGTGTGAGTGCTTTAACCAGGGAACACCAAGGAGGCGGCGCACATAGACAGAACAACCCCTACCATTTCTTACACAGTACAACGTTGTTTGGCATATAACGTTGCTCCTGTACTAGCGAGTTCCAGCTAGTTAAGCCTTTTATTAACAGCCGGAGGCAGCATTCTGTTATATCGTTGTAGTGAGTGGCGTGTTAAAATACTCCTAGTATCCGTTTTTTCATTGTTCGATTGACCTTGAAGGACCAACAAATGCCTTTCGAGGAATACAAGTTCCCTTTAATTCATGAAGTTAATATAGAAATGACCTTCAAACCTATGCTGTGCATAAATGCTGGAAGTCTTATAAAACGGTTTTATCCGTGTGTCTGTAGACCAGAGCCCTGCAAAGCCAGGCCCGAAGACGGCCCGGATGGATCTGTATTCTGTGTCCGTCTCGACCCGATCCGGCCCGAATCTCGAGCCGGGCAGAGAGTGGGCCGGGCTGTAACCGGGCCGGGCACAAACGGGCCGGACTCTAAACTGGCCGGGCACAAAGGAGCCGGGCTCTAAATGGGCCGGGCTCTAAATGGGCCGGGCGTAACCGGCCTGAGAACAACCAAGTTGATAAATCAAGTCAATCCTTCAATATGTAATGGAAAATGAGAAATATGTCGTCATAATATTGCACTGTCTATTTGTCCTTCTCAAATAGGAAAATCGTGTGAAAAGTTACCCAAGGTTTGTTTTCTATATCCCTATACTGTCTGTCTATTTGTTATTTGTGCTTGCTCTGTCCAGCCATGTTTATTATGCAATAATACAGCTCATGGACGTAAAAATCTTATACTACACTCATTAATGCATTACAAGTAACAAAGAAGATATGTAAAACTTCTACACCGTATGTGATACTAATACTACAACTACTACTGCTAATACTATTATTACTATTGCGATTACGAATGCTAGTGCTAATTCCACTATTGCCGCCACTGCTACTACTGTTACTATTACAACTACTGCTACTACTTATTACTATACTAATACGACAGCGAATACCACTACTGCTATTACTAGTAATACGAAAACAAAACAATACAAATGAAATCTTTGAGTTTTACGTCCCACAGTTATGCCGGCTAGGCTAAAGGAGACGGTGATGATGGTGGAATAAATGAAATGAAATGGTGGAATTAATAAAGTGGGAGGAAACGGGGGAACGTCGAGAACCCCCACACACGGTGTTTGTCCACCACAAATTTCATATGGCGAGACCTGGGATCGAACCAGGGACCCCATCCACCACTGGTGAACGCTCAATCACTGAGCCACCGTTCCAGGAACACCTAATCCGCCCTGGCGTCTTGGTGATTTATTTTATCATAATATTTTGTTATATTTGTAGTATCATACTATGATATAAAGAATACAGGAACATGTAACATCATTTGGTATTTGGCTTGCTAATTGAACATAACTACAAATTGCACTGATCTTATGATCACGCCAGTTCTCGGTTTTGGCCTCCGTGGTCTAAAGGTAGCGTACCAAATTCTACTTAGTAGGTCAAGTACTTGACTTTGTCATACGTTCTTTAGGTAACTACGGCTCAGGCTGTATGGATGATGATGGGATGAATTGGTGGAATGAAAACAGTGGGAGGAAGCGGGACCACCCCGGAAACTCCCACGCACACGGTATTTGTCCCCCACAAAGCTCACATAGCATCTGGGTGGTAGTTCTGTACGGATCCAATGAACTACGGAATAACGTAGCAGAAACTATCTACTCTGTAAATATATACTGCTAATATTCTTAAGTTTCAAGCTTGTAAAAGAACGTAGCTGTTTTGTCTTTCTATTAAGGTTTACGATATTTCTATCGTATCTTGTCTGAGCTGCAAAACGAGAGGTAATACATTTATCGATTTATGGTTAGGGATTGGTCCTTTAAAACATTTAATTAAATCGAGAGGTGATAGAAACATACTATCCCGCGAAAAACGTACATTTTCTTTTGTGACAGATGATAACACTACTTCAAGTTTCACTATTGAATTCATATTGTTTGGAAATCTTCGTTTCATACTGTGAAACGATACTCACTTCTTTTAGTTTGGTATTGGTACTGGTAACTCCTCTAATATATGCAACAAGTTGAAACTCTTAGTCATAGATTAAAAATGTAGCAATACACGTTGAAACCGAGCTTGGCTAACTTCAGCTACTTCTTTTTTGAATAGGAATTGGTGAAAAGTATTCTTGGGATGCTGAATTCTTGGAGGATTATTTCCTTACGACCCTGAGTTGATTTGAAAAAGCCGCATCTTGATATCTCCTATTGTTTTGATTCCTGGAAACAAGAATTGAAATAGGAAATGATAGTTAATTTGAACCACTTCCTGTTGATCGTAAAAAAAACGTATCCTGATATCTCCTATTGTTTTGATCTATGGAAAAAAGAATTGAAATAGGAAGTAATAGTTAATTTGAACCACTTCCTGTTCCGGTAGGGTGTTGACAATAATTATGGTATGTTGCCTAGAGACGGTAAATCGTTTGGACAAAAATGTTCTATCTGTTCCTGTTTTTGCTCTATGGCGAGGAACGTTCAAACATAATATGGCTAATTTTAACAAATTCTGCTTGGATCAAAGCTGCCACGGAAATGGAGGAGGCTATTCTTGAGACGATGAATCGATTGCAAAAAGCCATATTTTAATATCTTTTACCATTTTTGCTCTACGGAAATCAGTATTGGAACAGGAAGTACTAGTAAATTTGAACAATTTCCAGTTCTAGTAGAGTTATATGGATAGTAACGATATGTTTGTTGAGAGGCTGAATCGTTTTCTTAAAACTGTTTCTAGCTATCTGCTGCCGTTTTCATTCTATAGCGATAAACGTTGAAACCGTTATTGAAACCAGAAGTTATAATAAATTCTAACTACAGCCGAATTTAGTATTGTAGATATTTGTCTTTAGACTCTAAATCGTTTGCAGAAACCACTTCTCACTATCCGTTATCATTTTCTTTATATATCGACAAACGTTGAAATCAGAAATGGCTAATTTGAAGCAATTCCGGTTTGAGTAGAAGGTTAACGGAGGAAATAAAATATATTCTTTGGATACTGAATTAATTGCAAAAGACCCCATCTTGAAGCATTTACTATTTCTATTAGGCGGAAATTGGAAATTGAAACCGGAAGTAATAGTAAATTTCAACCATTTATAATTTCGGTAGAATATTTTGTGTACCCATGATGTTGACTCTAGATGATAACTCGTTTTCAAAAATCAGTTCTCGCTATGTTACCGTTTTATGCTATGACGATAAAAGTTGAAACTGTTGTTGAAACCGGAAGTAATAATAAATTTAAACCATTTTCAATTTTAGTAGAGATTGTGAATGACCATGATATGTTGCCTATACACTCGCAATCGTTTACAAAAAAAAAAAAGTTCCCATGTATGTTACCGTTTTCATCTATGGGTTAAATGTTAGAACCGGAAATTGCTAATTTGAACTACTTCTGGGTTCAATATAAAGTTAACGGATGAGATGGAACCTATTCTATTCATTGGATGAAGAATCAATAGCAGAAAACCATTTCTCTATATCACTTTCTGTCTTTGCTTTGGTATGTGTCAACAGACACACGGATGAAACCACTCTATAAGATTTCCGACTTTATGCACAGCACAGTTTTGTAGTTTAAAACCTGTCTTTGGTTCCATAAATATTATTAACACTAACATATCAATGATACTCTTGTGTATGATTCAAAAAGTTAGCCGTGAAATTTAATCTAAATTGGAAGTAGTTGTGGTAAGGCCTCTTGCTATAACAGATTTGTGGGTTTTCAGATAAAACTAATATAATATTTCTATTTCACAACGGGTGAGTAATGCATAGGTCATTTCTACTGTATATCAACTTCACGGACCAAAGCGACTTGTGACTTCATGAGAAACCATTTGTTAGTTCTTCAAGGTCAATATCTACAAAATAGCTAATACTAGCACTACACGCGACCCATTACTTCGATAGAAGAGGCAGATTCAATAGACGTGTTTACGTATAAAAGAAGCCCTCCGGCACTTAGGCTGGGTGGAAGCAACAACATTCTATGCGAAAGAACGCTGTTTGTTCTATCTGTTCGAGTTTGCTTGTGTGTCTGTCTGTGTGCGGCCTGGGGATCAGACGAGTTGACAAAAAGTTACTAAATTTTAATAACGGATACTTTTGTCCAGGCCCCAGACCAGGACCAAGTGGTTTTTATTTTTTTAAAAATCGAACCAGGGGTCTCAGGGGAGGGGGACGTTTACCGAGACATGTAATAATATTAGAAAATTGCCGATATTTGTGTCGAATTCATAGTTTTCACGGTCACTGAGATCAATGGTGACACTTCAATTAGCGATGACTTTCAAAATCAGCTATCATTGCGTGCGGGCCGGGGTCACCGGGAGGGGGGAGATGTAGAGAAACACGTAAAAATAATCCAAAATGACCTATATTAGTATCAAATCCTTAGTTTTCACGGTCGCTGAGATGAATGGTGATTCTTCCAGAGGCGTTGAATTCTAAATACAGCTCCCATCGCTTGGGAGCCAGAGGCGTTCTTTCTAAATTTTGAACCAGGGGGTCTCAAGGGGCGTTTCCCGCGATATGTAAAAGTAGTAGAAAATTACCGATATATTTTCGTTTCGTTGTTCAGTTTGTTTACATAGATATTTTATCTTACCCATGCGAAAAGTGGTTATTTTCAGCTAGTTATTATTAAATGCAAGAAATAAATTATTAATAATATACAGGGTGGCCCAAAAGTACGTATACAGTACCGTACTGATCAGCTCATTGCATTTTATATAATTTCTTATTTTTATCCATCAGGTAGACGTAGTTTCTTTATTATTTGTTCTTAATATGTTTTTACTTACATCTTAAGCCCAGAAGACACGAAGCAAATAAACTCATAAACTAGAATGTTATAGTTGATCAATACAGAGGTGTATGCCTACGTTTGGACTTCGTGAACGGATAGGAGTGCATTTTGAAAGAAAGAAACGAAAGTGTAAACATACATAACCGTATTTGACTTTACATAATCAATCCTAAACAGCGGTCACTAATCTAAGATAATGTAGGAAAAAATGCAAGAAAGTATTTAATAATAATAATAAATATGAACATATAAAAATATATTTTGAAAGAAAAAAGTTCCCCTGGCAGAACTTGTTTACTCCAGACGCCGAAGCGTTAACCAGAGTTGGAGTGGGTCAGTGGGTCGGTGGGTCAAGTGGGACGAGTTTTCTGAGTGGGACGTGGGTCAACAGCATGTGACCACCACCCACAGAAACCCACTGCGACCCATCACCCACCATGACCCACTCTGCTCACTGCATTGTAAACAGCATCTTCTGAACAGCATATTTTTTTTTCACCCTCGACTCTAGAAACTAAACACTAAAAAGAAGAACATTGAAGAAGCAGTTGAAGTTAAATTTATATCATGGCAGTCAAGGTGGTTCATATCAAGGACTGCCTAATATCAATATTAGGCAGTCGACTAATATCAATCGTTTTCGATTATTTTTAGAAATCAATCCTATATATAGGAAATGTCCCCCCCCAACAAAAGTGAGTTTTAAAAAAATGATATTGAGATTAGGGCCTAACTATGTATATGCCAAATGTCATTTCAGTTGACTTTGCAACTTGATCATGATGATCACACATACATAGTTATACTCAATTTTTATATAATAATTCATACATTATAGGTGATTCAAATTAAATTCCAGTAGTTAGCTCCTCTAAAAACTCTTAGGCTGTGTCTGAAAAGTCAAGAAGTAAGTCCTATTGCTATTATTACAATTGCAAATATGATCAATTTCCTAAAGTTCTGCAAGAGTTCCTGAAGTTCTTTCTTCAATAGAAACAAATGAAAAAGAAGAAAAAAGAAGGCTTTGAAAGTAAAACGTAGACAAATTCACCAGTGCTCAGAAGAAGCTGTCTACAATGCACTGAGCAGAATGGGTTGGTGAGTCACAGTAGTTCGGTGGGTCAGCGTGGGTCAGAATGGATTGTTTGGTCAAAGTGGGTCACGGTGGGTTGTGTGTCGCAGTGAGTCATATCCTGTTGACCCACAACCCACTTAAAAATCTTAATCCAATTGACCCACTGACACTCCATTATTTCAGTCATTTTTACCGAAATCCAGAACATCAGCATTTTCGATTACTTTCCAAAATTGGACCTGTAGTGGCGAAACGGTCAGTGAGTAGTGGTTGTGCCTATTAAATCCTTTTCTCAGAATCACAATATCTACAACATATCACAGTTTCAATCATTTTTACCGAAATCCAGAATATCACCATCTTTGGTAACTTTCACGTGGCCTGGTTGTGGCCAAACGGTCAGTAATTATTGGTTGTACCCATTAGGACATTTTCTCAGAATCACAATATCTACAACATATCACAGTTTCAGTCATTTTTACCTAAATGCAGAACATCACCATTTTAGCTTACTTTCAAAAATGTGGTCTCGTAGTGTCCAAACGGCCAGTGATTATTGGCTGTGCCCATTAAGACTTTCTCTCAGAATCACAATATCTTAAACATATCACAGTTTCAGTCATTTTTACTGAAATCCAGGACATCAACATTTTCGGTTACTTTCAAGAAAGTGGCCTGTAATGGCCAAACGGAAATTGATTAGTGTGTGTGCCCATTAAGACCTTTTCTCGGAATCACAAGATTTACAACATATCACAGTTTCAGTCACTTCTGTCGAAATCCAGAACATCACCATGTTCCGTTACTTTCAAGAAAGTGGCCCGGTAGTGGCCAAACGGTCAGTAATTATTAGTTGTGCCCATTAGGACATTTTCTCAGAATCACAATATCTACAACATATCACAGTTTCAGTCATTTTTAGCGAAATCCAGAAAATCAACATATTCGATTACTTTCCAAAAAGTGGCCCTGTAGTGGCCAAACGTTGAGTGATTAGTGGTTTTGACCTCTTCTCAGAATCACAAGATCTACAACATATCACAGTTTTATTTTTTCGAAATCCAGAACATCATCTTCGATTACTTTCCAGAAAGTGGCCTGGTTGTGGCCAAAGGTCAGTGATTAGTTTGTGTGCCCATGGAGACCTTACAAGATCTAAAACATATCACTTTTCAGTCATTTGTACCTAAATCCAGAACATCACCATGTTCCGTTACTTTAAAAAAGTGGCCCTGTAATGGCCAAACTGTCAGTGATTAGTGGGTATGCCCATTCAGACCTTTTCTCGGAATCACAAGATCTACAACATATCACAGTTCCAGTCATTTTTACCGAAATCCAGAACATCAACATTTTCGATTACTATCCAAAAAGTGGCCCTGTAGTGGCCAAACGGTTACTGATTAGGTGTTGTACCATTTTCTCAGAATTACAAGATCTACAACATATCACAGTTTCAGTCATTTTTACCGAAATCCAGAACATCACCATCCTCGCTTACTTTCAAGAAAGTGGCCAAACGGTCAGTGATTAGTGGGTGTGCCCATTGAGTCCTTTTCTCGGAATCTCAAGATCTACAACATATCACAGTTTCAGTTATTTTTTAAGAAATCCAGAACATCACCATGTTCCGTTACTTTAAAAAAAAAGTGACCCTGTAGTATCGAAACGATCAGTGATTAGTGGTTGTGCCTATTAAATCCTTTTCTCAGGATCACAATATCTACAACATATCACAGTTTCAGTCATGTTTACCGAAATCCAGAAAATCAACATTTTCGATTACTTTCCAAAATTGCCCCTGTGGTGGCGAAACCGTCAGTGAGTAGTGGTTGTGCCTATTAAATCCTTTTCTCAGAATCACAATATCTACAACATATCACAGTTTCAATCATTTTTACCGAAATCTAGAATGTCACCATCTTTGGTTACTTTCAATTGGCCTGGTTGTGGCTAAACGGTCAGTAATTTTTTGGTTGTTCCCATTAGGACATTTCCTCATAATCACAATATCTACAATATCTCACAGTTTTAGTCATTTTACCTAATTCCGAACATCACCATTTTAGCTTACTTTCAAAAATGTGGTCTCGTAGTGTCCAAACGGCCAGTGATTATTTGCTGTACCCATTAAGACTTTTTCTCAGAATCACAATATCTACAACGTATCACAGTTTCAGTCATTTTTACCGAAATCCTGGACATTAACATTTTCGGTTACTTTCAAGATAGTGGCCTGTAATGGCCAAACGGAAACTGAGTAGTATGTGTGACCATTGAGACCTTTTCTCGGAATCAGAACATCTACAACATATCACAGTTTCAGTCATTTCTATTGAAATCCAGAACATCATTATGTTCCGTTACTTTCAAGAAAGTGGCCCGGTAGTGGCCAAATGGTCAGTAATTATTGGTTGTGCCCATTAGGACATTTTCTCAGAATCACAATATCTACAACATATCACAGTTTCAGTCATTTTTAATGAAATTCAGAAAATCAATATTTTGGATTACTTTCCAAAAAGTGGCCCTGTAGTGGCCAAACGGTCAGTGATTAGTGGCTGTGTCCTTTTCTCAGAATCACAAGATCTACAACATATCACAGTTTCAGTCATTTTTACCGAAATCCAGAGCATCACCATCTTCGGTTACTTTCAAGAAAGTGGCCTGGTTGTGGCCAAAGGTCAGTGATTAGTTTGTGCGCCCATGGAGACCTTTTCGTGAAATCACAAGATCTATAACATATCAAAGTTTCAGTCATTTTTACCTAAATCCAGAACATCACCATGTTCTGTTACTTTAAAAAAAGTGGCTCTGTAATGGCCAAACGCTCAGTATTTATTGGTTGTGCCCATTAGGACATTTTCTCAGAATCAAAATATCTACAATATATCACAGTTTCAGTCATTTCTATCGAAATCAAGAACATCACCATGTTCCGTTACTTTCAAGAAAGTGGCCCGGTAATGGCCAAACGCTCAGTATTTATTGGTTATGCCCATTAGGACATTTTCTCAGAATCACAATATCTACAACATATCACAGTTTCAGTAATTTTTACCGAAATCCAGCACATCACCATCTTCGGTTACTTTCAAGAAAGTGGCCTGTTTGTTGCCAAACGATCAGTGATTAGTGGGTGTGCCCATTCAGACCTTTTCTCGGAATCAGAAGATATACAACATATCACAGTTTCAGTCATTTTTACCGAAATCCAGAACATCACCGTGGCCCTGTAGTGGCCAAACGCTCAGTAATTATTGGTTGTTCCCATTAGGACATTTTCTCAGAATCACCACATCTACAACATATCACAGTTTCAGTCATTTTTACCGAAATCCAGAACATCACCATGTTCCGTTACTTTCAAAAAAGTGGCCTAACGGTCAGTAATTATTGGTTGTGCCCATTAGGATATTTTCTCAGAATCACAATATCTACAACATATCACAGTTTTAGTCATTTTTACCGAAATCAAGAACATCGCCATCTTCGGTTAGTTTCAAAATAGTGGCCTCGTGGTGGCCAAACGATCAGTGATTAGTGGTTGTGCTCATTAAGACCTTTTCTCAGAATCACAATGTCTACAAAATATCACAGTTTCAGTGATTTTACCGAAATCCAGAACATGGCCATCTTCGGTTACTTTCAAGAAAGTGGCCTCGTTGTGGCCAAACGGTCATTGATTAGTGTTTGTGCCCATTAAGACCCTTTCTCAGAATTACCACATCTACAACATATCACAGTTTCAGTCATTTTACCGAAATCAAGAACATCGCCATCTTCGGTTAGTTTCAAAATAGTGGCCTCGTGGTGGCCAAACGATCAGTGATTAGTGGTTGTGCTCATTAAGATCTTCTCTCAGAATCACAATATCTACAAAATATCACAGTTTCAGTGATTTTACCGAAATCAAGAACATGGCCATCTTCGGTTACTTTCAAGAAAGTGGCCTCGTTGTGGCCAAACGGTCATTGATTAGTGTTTGTGCCCATTAAGACCCTTTCTCAGAATTACCACATCTACAACATATCACAGTTTCAGTCATTTTACCGAAATCCAGAAAGTGGCTATCTTCGGTTACTTTCAAAATAGTGGCCTCGTGGTGGCCAAACGATCAGTGATTAGTGGTTGTGCTCATTAAGACCTTTTCTCAGAATCACAATATCTACAAAATATCACAGTTTCAGTGATTTTACCGAAATTCAGAACATGGCCATCTTCGGTTACTTTCAAGAAAGTGGCCTCGTTGTGGCCAAACGGTCATTGATTAGTGTTTGTGCCCATTAAGACCCTTTCTCAGAATTACCACATCTACAACATATCACAGTTTCAGTCATTTTTACCGAAATCAAGAACATCGCCATCTTCGGTTACTTTCAAAACAGTGGCCTCGTAGTGGCCAAACGATCAGTGATTAGTGGTTGTGCTCATTAGGACCTTTTCCCAGAATCACAATATCTACAACATATCACCGTTTCAAGCAATTGCTATGAAATCCAAAATAACGTTAAGTTCTGCTGTTGGCAAAAATGTGGCTCTGTAGTTACCAAACGGTCAGTGATTGGTGGTTGTGCTTATTGAGACTTTTTCTCAGGATCACAACATCTACAACACATCACAGTTTTACTGATTTTCATTGAAATCCAGAATATCACTATGTTTGGCTGTTTTCAAAAAAGTAGCCCTGTAGTGGCCAAATATCAGTGTTTGGTGGTTATGGTCACTAGGACCTTTTCGGAATCACAATATCTACAACATCACGGTTTTAGTATTTTTGTCCAAAATCTCGAATGTCGTTTTCTTCGGCTTTTTTAAAGAAAGTGGTTTCATGATGGCCAAACGGCCAACGATTTTTGGTTGTGTCCATTGAGACTTTTTCTCAGGAACATAATATCTACAACATAACACGGTTCCAAGCAATTCCACCGAAATCCAATTTCCATAAGGATTGTTCGGGGTCCTTTCTCATTTCGAAGGAGCATTGCCTCTGCAAAACTTCTCTGTAAAAAACTTCAAAACCCGTATTTTGTACTTTGAAGTCATCTTTGCATCGGCAGAGTATCGTTTCTTTAATTTGGTCCTTTTAAATCAAAGGTACCCTTTTTTAAAAGGGGCTCTTTGCCTCCTTTAACCTGTTCTCCGAAAGAAACAAAAAAAAACATGTGTGCATTTATTTTCGGTCTAGTATATATGTGCCAAGTTTGAAGAAAATCAGATGAATAGAAATCCTTGTGAAGCTATCTCCTTTATAGTTTCACTTTTTGGACTTGACAAGTCGTTTGTCCCGAAGTCTTCAATTTCTTTATTACCTCAAATTGCATTGTAAATAAATGCACTTGCAAATTTGCAATATTATATACTGTAATTTCTTAGCCGATACAATTTTCTCTCCCCGAAAAACAAGAAAGCACCCGTCAAAAGCAATTCCTCGAACTTTCCCCTAGAATTTATCATAAGAAAGTTTTTTTTTTTTTGTTTTTCTCTCTCAGAGATTTGCATCCTTTTACCTTTAGGGCCACTCATTGACAAAAGGTACTCACATGACCGCTATATACAGACATGCTCTTAGGTAGGTCAGAGATTGGAAAAGTAGACGATTTTTAATAATAATAATAATAATAATTATTATTATTATTATTATTATTATTATTATTATTATTATTATAACAATTAGGTTTACAACTAGGGTCCCATCTCTTTATCTTGTATGAGAGGCCCGCTAGTCAGCTAAGCCATTGGTGTTCCTTATTCTGTGTTTCTCTCTTTCTGTGTCGTGTGGATGTTTGTTTTGGGGTGTTAGGCTTTTATATTAAACCTTTACGTTATATAATCTTTTTCTTTTTTACGAGATTTTCTTTTGGAAAAGGAAAGAAAATGCTTTCCTCTTATGTGTGTTTCTTACCATTCACTTTGTTTGAACTGCTTAGGTAAGATGATTTTGTAACTTTCATGTCATTCATTGCCATCACGATAATAAAATGGTAAGTCTTAACAATTTATTTTATTCTCTTATTTGCAGTTTGCCACACTGATATATTTGTAACAAAATTGAGGTTTGGTCCAACGCCTTTCGAATGTGCAACCAACCCAAGCGCTGAGCTATTTGGGTTGCCTGCTATTGCAGGAAAGGGAGAATTGCAGGTGGTAATGCACTTTTGGAGTCGTGTATACCTAACCTCTCACAGAATGTCTAAAAGTTTTCAAAACGCTGCATTCCGGAACTTGAAAATTTCCGTTAAAAAGTATATTTTAACATCCGTTGTTCGCAACACAGGTTCCGACTAATCAGGAGAATTTTACACTTTTCTTTTTTTCTTTCTTTTCTTTTTTTCTTTTTTCTTTTTCTCTTCTTTTTTTTTACCTCTAAATTCATGGGACCGTGAAATATTTCCGTTTAGTAAGGAGCCCTTTTACTGTATTAAAACCCTGTATTCGAAACCTTATATTCTTGTTTAAAAGAAAATAAATCCACTTCAAATTACTTTTTGTATCCAATTATGTGTTAATCCTAGAATATTTTCTTCTAGCGTAATATTATCCGTTTAAAACAGTAAGAATTTACAATGTATAATATTGATACTTTAAATGGAATAAAGTGATTTGAGCGAAACATGGAGCATGAATGGAAAGAAGGTAAAGTTATCGAAAACATAATAGGAAGACTTAGTAGGAAAGTTACGTTTCGAGAGACTGAGGTGCATATCAAAGCAACACACGCTTATATTTAAACAATCTCATAAACTCCTTAAAGAAAAACTCGGAAACTTATCTCAAAAAATAACTGCTGCGACAAGTTTTAGATTTTGTAAAGCAAATATTTTAATTAATTGTAGAGCATATCTTCAAAAGGGTTGTTCATTTCTTCCAGAAATACATTTTTAAAGGGTTTCTTTGGAATGATCTCTTTCGAGTATATATATATATATATATATATATATATATATATATATATATATATATATATATATATATATATATATATATATATATATATATATATATATATATATATATATATATAAACTGTGTTGTTTCATACTTGCAGAACTCCTAACCAGACTTGAAACTGCTATATAAGAAGGCCAAAAAATAGCGCGCTGCTGAAGTATAAGCTTTTGCTGTCGAACAAAATGGAAATGTCCTCTTCTGAAAAACAAGCATACTTAGTTTGAAAATATTACTTGTTTAGCACACATTTTGCAAAATATATTTTCTCCTTGAATTGTTAACGTCTCTCGACCTCAATCCATTGTTTCAGAGGGTTCATTAATTGTAGTGCTACACCTTCAAATTTAAATTTTAACTAGCTCATAATTTTGTCCATTTTTGTCCATTCAAGAAAAATTTTGTAAACGACGGAAGGTCATTTCAAAATTTAGGCCACTTCGCTCACCTGTCGTACGAGGTCTCCAAATTCGAATTGTATCATAATTGAAAATACAAGATGATCATTCATGTCAGTACCACTGGGACACTGGGACATATAGGTCCCACGTAAAAATAACAGTAGGATACATAATATTCCACCCTTCCCACGTCGAAAAACGAAACGGAAGAATATGTTATATATCGGGTGTTGCAAAATAAGTGTTACAACTCTTGGGAGGTGAATCCTGCCACTGAGACAAGAAAAAAAGTTCTCTTGAACTTTCGGCTATCGGTCATAGTTTCAGATCTACAAGATGCCGAAAGCGTGGGAAAATGACTTTCCGATGCCAATAGTTCGGAAACTATCCAACGTAAAGAGGGCGGGTAAAAAATTCACTGAAGAAGTCATACCTGCTGTATTGAATTTTGCATGTTTCACAATCCTACCATGCACGCGCAAGGGATTCCCCAAAGGAACGTAGGGAGTCCCGGATACTCTGCTAAATGAAAGTTGGTGTAAATGGATATGAATTGATGGGGTTTCTACCAGGTAACAATAATTCGTTTGTATTAAGTCGATATCTGGAACAAATACAAAATGGCGGACACTTTCATGCCCGTTATGTGTGGTTGCATAATCGCCAGATACGGATGCTGGCCAACAGTGAAGTTCTGAGTATTAAGTGTAGCGAATTTGTACTCAAATGCTCTAGAAAGACATCTGGATTGTCGGTAGAGCACAACAGATGAAACAGGGTGATTCACATGTGTGGAACATGTAACGAAAAATGCCTAGAAATGCACTCATACTCAGTAAACGTGAGTTCAAAGCGTCGGAAATGTTAGGATTAGCGTCAAGAACATGAAAACCAATTCACCAATAATATTCCCTCAAACCGACGCAATATGATGTGCACGGTTGCATACCAATAAGGATGCAACAACTGAGGCCAAGTTGAAATTGTGCAAGGGAACTCACTAAGAAACTGGGTAAACTAAATGAATGTCTCTAGTGGGATCACATGATCGATATTGAAATGCGGACAATTTGTGTGTTGATATCGATATGTAACTAGTGGAGAAATATCAACATGTGCCACTACTGCTGGGACACCGTCCCACGTGGGAAAAATAGGAAAATAACTACTTGGGTCTTGAATCTGAGGCCGTGGGCTCCCAGTAGGATTGAAAACTGCGACCACGCGAGCGAAAGCGAGCGCTCTAGCCCTGAGACTCGACGGAGCCTGACTTTCTCTGTATACATTTCTTTGAGGAGTACCCACTTTGTTTGGCAAGCGCTCTTGTACAGCCTCCCGACATGCTTGTGTGTTACATTTTGTTACTCCTACTGCACAGTTGTAAACAATCAGAGCTTTAAAACGTTTCTTCTTATTTCTCATGTCGTTTTATTTTCCATGTGTATGGTGTTCCAGCTGTAGTGTTACATGTGCCAAATTGGTTCATTTTCGTCTTTGTCTTGGCATGTGTACTGTGTGTAAGATACATATTTCTGGAGGTATTTTGATATCGAGTACGTCATATGTCCCAGAAGACGTGAGACATGATACAAGTTTGTTATTTTCACGCTCTATCACAATTTGAACCATGGATTAAGAGATTTCTTTTCATATGTGTCGACTGTGGGACAATGTCCCAAACAAAGTGGGACATTGATACAATCTTGTTCTAGTTACGTTCTACCAAAAAGTGCACCAGATGTAATAGCAGAATGTACAACGTTATTTTCCTAGTTTTCGCATGTGAGACGGTGTCCCAGCAGTAGTGGAATATGTTGACATTTGTCCATTAGCTACATGTCGATATCAACACACAAATTGGCCACATTTCAATATCGAGCATGCGATCCTACTAGTGACATTCATTTAGTTTACCCAGTTTCTTAGTGAGTCCCTTTGCACAATTTCAACTTGGCCTCAGTTGTTGCATCCTTATTGGTATGCAACCGTGCACATCATATTGCGTCGGTTTGAGAGAATATTATTGGTGAATTGGTTTTCATGTTCTTGACGCTAATCCTAACATTTCCGACGCTTTGAACTCACGTTAGTGAGTATGAGTGCATTTTTAGGCATTTTTCGTTACATGTTCCACACATGTGAATCACCCTGCTTCATCTGTTGTGCTCTACCGACAATCCAGATGTCTTTCTAGAGCATTTGAGTACAATTTCGCTACACTTAATACTCAGAACTTCACTGTTGGCCAGCATCCGTATCTGGCGATTATGCAACCACACATAACGGGCATGAAAGTGTCCGCCATTTTGTATTTGTTCCAGATATCGACTTAATACAAACGAATTATTGTTACCTGGTAGAAACCCCATCAATTCATATCCATTTACACCAACTTTCATTTAGCAGAGTATCCGGGACTCCCTACGTTCCTTTGGGGAATCCCTTGCGCGTGCATGGTAGGATTGTGAAACATGCAAAATTCAATACAGCAGGTATGACTTCTTCAGTGAATTTTTTACCCGCCCTCTTTACGTTGGATAGTTTCCGAACTATTGGCATCGGAAAGTCATTTTCCCACGCTTTCGGCATCTTGTAGATCTGAAACTATGTCCGATAGCCGAAAGTTCAAGAGAACTTTTTTTCTTGTCTCAGTGGCAGGATTCACCTCCCAAGAGTTGTAATACTTATTTTGCAACACCCGATATATATATATATATATATATATATATGGGGGGGGGTTGAAAACAACTTAAAGTAGACATATATTAATGTTTCCCACTCCGAAAAAAAATGGTAGAGAAAGAGTTAAACGAACGGAACGATAATGGAGTTCGCATTTTTCATGTCCTCTGAATTATTAACCCTACTTTATACATTTTTCCTCCTCACTATAAAAATTACTGCACTCTGCATATTGTTTGTAAGAACATTAACTTTATGCAAAATGTATTTAGGACCTAAATGTTCTGTTACTCATGTAAACTGTTATATTTTTCAAACTTTAAAATCTCGCTCGACGACTCGTTTCATATTGCAGACTTACGATTACTTAAACAACAATTTTTAAAGAATTTACTGTGTTTTGAGAATGTACACCAATGGAAATAAGGATAATTTTCAATTCTTTTCCCTAACTCTTTCTGTCTAACATGGGGGCAGAAAAGGCGCCCGGTCCCTTGTTTCAAAGAGAAAGATAAATCTGGAATAGAGATTTTTTTTTTACATTACCATAAAAAGCAAAATTTAGTTCTTATAATCAGTGTTGTGTGATGTTTTTACAGTCTGAAAGTGAGGGGGCAAAACGAGTATCTTGCCCCCTATGAAAATTTCAGAAGGGGCAACTGCCCTCCTTGCCCCCCCGGTTCCGGAATCCCTGATTGATTTGGAGCTATCAAAATCTATGACAAAATCTTCCATGTGTTTACAATCAGTACACGTGATTTTCCTGAGACTGTCCTCATCTTCCAAATATAGCAAATTGCACTATGATCGCTGTTTCTCTGTGTGTTGGTGATTGTCGGTCACTGACATAAGCAGTTCATACTCCATTAATCCATTCTGAGAAATTCACTTACAGGAAAGAAATATTTATTTCTGAAAAAAAAAATACGTATATTGTAGTTATTCATCCGAAATGTAACGCGAAAAAAGTAACACAAATTAGGTACGTTACTTAGAAATTTGTAACGCGTTACCGTTACAGTTACTTTGGAAAACATGTAACGCGTTACTAGGAAACGTTACTTCCCAAGACTGCCGCTAAGTTGAACATTAGTAATATCTGACGAATCAAGTACTACTGTAAAAAGAGGACATGCCCAAAATCACCAGGTGTGAATGAATCATATATCGTAAATAGTGACATTATTTAAAAATAACTCCTTTGTATCAAAGCGAATAACAAAAAGAAAGTTAAGACGCTTGGTGTAAAAATTGCTAAAATGACTAATTTCCTAAGCTTTCAACAAAGGTACAAATGTTGCCAAGTTTCGAAATAATTAGATAAGAAAACAACACACACACTGTAGCATTAATTTGAATTTTATTCGTAAATTTACTTGAGAGCGAGAAAGTTGTCAGTGTAGAGAAATAAATACGGAAAAGTTGCAAAGTAATCAAGTTTAATGAAACAAATCAAAAATAAACTTACAAATCTAGTTCGAATT
Source organism: Thermobia domestica (assembly GCF_964235325.1). Taxonomy (NCBI): domain Eukaryota; kingdom Metazoa; phylum Arthropoda; class Insecta; order Zygentoma; family Lepismatidae; genus Thermobia; species Thermobia domestica. The sequence goes on from NC_137468.1 coordinate 100,111,483, forward strand.
GTTCCCTTGGTTGCTTATGCAAGCACTCAGCCTACAACACACTTCAGCCACTGTCACTTGCGAGAGCGTGTCATTACGTGCTGGGTGGCTGCCAAGATCGTCTCTCAACTCTTTTAGGGATGGTATCGGTATGTAGTATATCAGATATTTTATGTAACCCCAAATGTAGAAGTTACATGGGGTTAAATCCAGATTTCGTGCTTGCCATGATATTGAGTCACCTCCAAAAACGTTCGAATCTACGAAACCGTTCAAAGCACAACAGATTTTTATAGTAGCACATCATTTGCCGCCTATTAGAAAAGTATCGTAGCCCATAAGAGCATAAAAGACACTCTTTTCTCTCTGGCGCAAAACTTAAACTGCATTATTTATAGCATGTTTTTAAGAGAGAAAGTTATCATGCTGCTGTAGCATGTGACGCTAGTCACAAGAAGAAATATGGATTACCAGCATGATACGCTGTCCATTCCACTTCGCTGAGGCGTGCAACAGTAGCTGGACACCATCATTCAGATGGGTTGGTCCAGGTAGCGCGACAGCACAGCCGGCTCGAACTTCGGATTTATGGCCTCATGACTTCTACATTTGATGACAAACGAAAGATGTTCCATACCACATACCGGTATCCTTATGTTAGAAGAGTTGAGAGAAGTGAGATTAACAGCCGTCCAGCACATGCGAGTGACAGTGACTGAAGTACGTCGTAGGTTGCGGTTTAAATACCCACCCAAGGGAGGTAATTCGAACAAATTTTGTAATTTGTATACATACATTCGATTTGTTTCATTAATCTCGATTATTTTGCAAGCTTTTTCCATTTATTTCTCTACACTGACAACTTTCACACGTTCAAGTGAATTTAGGAATCAAATTCAAATTAATACTATAGCGCGTTGCGTGATGTTTTCTTGTTTAATTGTTTCGAAATTTGACTTTTTTTTTTTTTTTTTTTTTTTTTGCAGTAGTAATTTATTCGTCAGGTATTAGAAAAGTATCCGAGTGTAGTTTGTTCACAATTTTCTGTTTTTCGTTGTAAACCGACAAATTATAAAGGAAAATCACAAATCTGTAAATTGCTCCGAAACCACTGGTTTCCGATCCTCCAGTTCATAGGGACAAATTTGTTCCAAATTAGTTGTAGAATAACCCCTTTCAAGGAATATGTCGAATTACCAGTCATCCTGTGTATTGTGCTCTGATATACAGATTTGTAAGAAAAGTTCTACAGAAACGAAATAATTTTCTTTATTAGGTGGAGTAGTAACCAAGGACAAGACTATATTCTCTAAAAGAAAGGTAGATTCACTTACAAGTTTCTTTAAATATGTGCGGTCTTTCCCAACCTGGACTAAAATTTTGCTAGAATGGATTGTTCCCGTCGACTTGTAATAGTTTTATACTTACAAGAGCTATCTAGAAGGGTAAGTTACTTCGGAAGATTCAAGTTTCTTCAAGAATGCTTATTTCTTCCACAAAAGAGTTCTTTTCCTCTGAAAATATTACGGTATTGTAATTTCCGTCCTACAGGGTATCCAATATACAATGCAAGCCGGAGTTTGAGATAGTAGAACTTTTGAACCGAAAGCGGTACATAAATAATGCTTATACCAAAATGAAGCCTTGTTCATGCATATATTTTTAAACTAGAAAGCAACGATTGAAGTACACTAGGAACCACACAGTGTTGTCAGATGTAACCAAACGTGTAATAAATCTTTTTTTTTTCTTTCTTACAAGACAGGTAAATTGATTCACAACTCATACGTATAGATTAGTGCTGTTGAATTTTTGTGACATTTGCGGTTTTCGGTTTTTGAGAAAACCGGTTTTCTGAAAACCGAAAACCGCAAATGCGGTTTTGAAAACCGAAACCGCAAATGCGGTTTTGAAAACCGAAACCGCAAAAGCGGTTTTCAAAACCGAAACCGCAAAAGCGGTTTTCAAAACCGAAACCGCAAATGCGGTTTTCAAAACCGAAACCGCAAAAGCGGTTTTCAAAACCGAAACCGCAAATGCGGTTTTCAAAACCGAAACCAATGTCTTTAATTACACCTTTTAACAATTGTGAAAGCATCTATCGATCGAGACAATTGTATTGATTTATGTCTGTGTTTCAACTTTTTTTTATTTGCTCCCGTTTCCTCCCACTTTCTTACGGTTTAGAACTCCGTAAGTACTGATGTGAACTTGTGTGTTACAAATACTGACCTGGGATCATTTGCACTTTTTTTTTAGTTACTTCTTTGATGACACTTGCAAGGTACTTTTCGGTTGCAGGGAAGGAAACTGGACCCCACCTGGTTTTTATATATTTTGTAAAGTAGAACACGAGGAACACGAATCTTAAGGAATTTTGACATTCCGACTTCCCGAACTCGAGATACTAGAACTTATACAGTAGTTTTACATAGTATGTATAAAATTAACGAAGAAAGTTCTGTCGCTTTTTGACCTATCGCCTTAGAACATCGATATGTCACCTAAGACCAGGGGTGTAGCCAGCAGGTTTCTGTAGGAGGGGCCCGTCGTTTTTGAAGGGGGGAAGCTACAATCTTAAAAAATGTGTTACAGCTAGTGTTTTTGAAGCCTGAAAAAAACTGGAAAATTTTGGTTTCCTTCCGGAAAACTAAAAACACTGTTTTAGCTTATTATTATTATCATTATTATTATTATTATTATTATTATTATTATTATTATTAATAATAATAATAATAATAATAATAATAATAATAATAATAATAATAATAGTAATTTCATAAATTATATTACAGATAGTTTGTATTATGTTTAACCAAGAACTACTGCCCCCGATCAAACATTATACCTTTGTGCATAACTATTTCAATACACAGAACCGATCTATATAGGTAAACAAGAAAGTTCTATCGCTTTCTCACTCACCACCTCCGGACATTCATATGTCACCTAACACGTATCTGGAAGATCAAGAATAGATCGACAACCTTCTGCAAACGTTCTGGAAGGCCATTTATTCCATCGCGGTAGAGGTTGGTGTTCCGTGAAGTGAAGAAGTTATCAAGTGCATTTTGTACCTCTACTTGGGATTTGAGCTGGCATCCTTTAAAGTGATTGTCCAAGGAAGGGAACAGATGATAATCGGACGATGCAAAGTCCAGGGAGTATGGCGGATTCAATAGTGTTTCCTATCCAAGGCGTAAAATGGTGTCCCGGGTCATCCTAGCCACGAGGGGCTTAGCGTTGTCCTGTAACATAAGGACCCCTTTGGGAGTTTTGAGTTTCTCTTGAACACGGCTCAACTGCTGACAGTACACAGTTGGATTGATGCGATGACCAGCTGGTAGCAGTTCCCGATGCACGATGCCACGAGCAGTTCATCAACACACAGGAGGACTTTCTTCTGGTGTAGTACTGGTTTCGGCTGTCTTGGAACCGTTCATGGGATGCTAACCAATTATGACGGCGCCGTGGAACTTCGTACAGGACCCATTTCTCATCACATGACAACACCTTGTCCAGAAATGACTCCTTCCTCAGACGAGACAGCAAAGAAACACAGGTGTCTGCTTGCGTTGCCTTTTGACCCGGAATCAAGTTATGTGGGACCCATCGACCCAACTTCTAGTGTTTCCTCAGTTGAAGGTGCTGCTGAATGGTTTCGCCACTCACACTGAATTGTCCCCATGCCGTAAGCGTCGGTGGACCACAAATGGGCAATTAGCGACATCACGCCAAACATTGGCGGCGCCGCAGCGACGATCCCCGGTGGCCCCTCTACCGTTTTGAAAATTATGCCACCAGCGGCAGAGATGCGACAAAACGCCAATGAACCACAAAATTACTCCCCCAAAATGTTAAATCGGCTATATGTGTGATTTAGTTACATTAAGGAGAGTCTAAAAAACACTTTTAAAAAGTACCACAAAATTACCCCGAAGGGGACTCAAACCACCAACCTTATGATTACTAGGCAAGTGTTCTTCCTACTTCGCTACGATGGCGATGAAGAAAACGTTGCTTGTAAAGGGATAAATCGTTAAGATCTTTTTAATTTGGTCAATCACAGTGCTCCTTTAACCGTGTATATTCGACGATAACTGTTTGGAATTAGATAAAATGTGTTCGCCATGTAATTTTGTAACAAAATGACGCGTGTCTATTTACTTTATTTCATAGTTCTCGCATACTCACTTTCTAATGATCGACGACAGTTGTCATCTAAATTCATACAATTATCGCACTTATCTCAAGATTTTTCACGTCATGATGTTGAGGCAGAGGTTATTCTTGACCCTCGGAGCTCACTTTAGGAACAATTCGTCAGCAAAAAATAATATATAATAATAACCGCATGCTCATGACTGGCGACAGTTCGTGTTGGTCCCTTCACGATTCTCCGCGAAGAATCTGAGAAGTGCGGACCAAGACGAAGTTCTCGCTGGTCGCTGCTACGCGGTGGTACTTCAACACCCCGACGCGAGATATATGTTTCGACTCGACGAAACCCGGCCGCCAGTTAGGGCCAACTATCGCAGACCTACGCAAAAAGCGACAGAACTTTCTTGGTTACTTTTATACATAAGACTGATTTTCTTTGAAATTGCACTTAATTTATTTTAAGATTTTCTGAAAAAATGTTTATTTATTATTCGTGACTAAAAAGACATAATTATTTTATTAACAGCTATATCTCACTTCCTGTTTTACACGAAATAGCATTTTAAAAAGCGAATGAAATCCAAACTAAAAAACTGAATAAAAACGTTGCTTTTCACCAAATTTTCCATCTGATAAAAAGTTTTCTTGAAACACTAATTACAGCATATAAATAATATAATGTACTTACGATTTAGTATAGTGCCATTGTTTTATGATAGAATTTATAGTGGTAGAGCGTTCACCTCCGGTGCTTGGGGTCCCTGGTTCGATCCCAGCTCGCGCCGTGTGGACTTTGTGGGGGACAAACAACCGTGCTCATGGGTTTTCTCGGGGTTCCGTTTCCTCCCACTTTCTTCATTCCACCATTTCATTCATTTCTCATAATCACCGTCTCCTTTGGCCTACCCGGCATAGTCGTGGGACGTTAAACTCAAAGATTTCATTTCATTTCATAGAATTTATAGTACCTTGTCAAAACGTTTGTCTTCAAACTGTCAAATACAAATCGCCGTAAATTTTGTAATCTACTGTCACAAAAAGTATACCATACTATTTTCGGATCGCTATAAAGAAGAAATACCATACTATTTTGTGATCGGTATGGTAAAATACTATTTTTCCATACTATTTTACCGTAAATTATATGTAAACGTTATTTTTAAATGACTGAAGCGAAGTAATCTCACGATGATGTTTTAACATCTGGTCATTAGGGGGGCCAGGAAATCATTTGGGGGGCCTGGCCCCGTGGCTACACCCCTGCCTAAGACGTACCTGGAAGATCAAAAATAGTACCCATCAGTATCAACGGACCTTCTGAAAACGTTCGGGATGGGCATGGATTCCTTCGCGGTAGAACTTGGTTTTCCGTGAAGGAAAGAAGGTATCAAGTGCATTTTGCACCTTTACTACGGAGTTGGACTTTAGTTCTCTAATGTGAGTGTCCAAGAAATGGTTCAGGGATAATTGGACGGTGCATTGTCCAGGGAGTATGGCGGTTGCAATAGTGTTTCCCATTTAAGGCGTAGGATGGTGTCCCGGGTCACTCTAATCATGTGGGGCTTAGCGTTGTCCCATAACGGTAGAACCCCTTAGCGATTGAGAAGTGCTGGCTCCAGGGTTTTGAGTTTTTCTTGAACACGGCTCAACTGCTGACAGTAGACAGTTGCATTAATGTTCTGCTCTGACCAGCCGGTAGCAGTTCCCGATTTTTTTCCAATCCCAAAAAGCGGGTGGTTTTTCGTGATTAAGATAGCGAGGGACGAATATAGAACCTGACAATCGGGTGGTACCTGCAAAAATCGGGTAATATGACAACACTAAGCTAAATAGAAAATAAGGTATATCCCTATTTAAGATCACTACACCTGCAACCCATGAAATCCAATTTGAAATCTCATCCACTTAGACTGAGATCTTTTATATTATCATTACTCTTTCACTTTGTTTCTAAATAGTACTGCCACTCTTTCTTTTGTTAAGAAAAAAACACCACCTCCCTTTCTTAAAAAAAAAAAAGAAAAAGAAAAGAAAAGAAAAAATTTAGATCGCAATACACAATTTTATTGTTGATTTGTTGCCACTCTGATAAATGTGAATGTTGTGGTTTTGCATGTGTTGACTGGTTTCTTATCGCAAGTCCCAGACACCTGCAATAGTTCATACGTGAAGGGAACACCGATCATATTTTATTCTATATCTTTTTACTTCCCAATAACGATAGCCGTGCCTCTTTGTGAGAAACTGCAACTTATTTTTTTTTATTCTGCCAATTGTAAAAGAATACTAAACAAGAATTTCCCTACACGTTAAGACATTTTAAGAAAAATATCTTCTTTCACCTCTGCAGATTTTGAGCATTTTTTCCCTACGTCGGGGGAAATTTCCCTCCATCTGGCAACTGTGAGCCGAAGATGGGAAAGATTCTTTGCTGTTTCCTCGTCGTTACTTGATAATAGTGCTCTCGAATTTTTGTGACTTCTGCAGTTTTCGGTTTTTGAGAAAATCAGTTTTCAAAACCGAAACCGCAGATGCGGTTTTCAAAACCGAAACCGCAAAAGCGGTTTTCAAAACCGAAACCGCAAAAGCGGTTTTCAAAACCGAAACCGCAAATGCGGTTTTCAAAACCGAAACCGCAAAAGCGGTTTTCAAAACCGAAACCGCAAATGCGGTTTTCAAAACCGAAACCGCAAATGCGGTTTTCAAAACCGAAACCGCAAATGCGGTTTTCAAAACCTACATTTCGGTTTTATGAAATTTCACTTTTTTCAAAAACCGGTTTTCGGTTTTTTCAAAAACCGATTTCGACAGCACTAGTATAGATGTTCTGTCGTTAATTTTCGGTTTGTATAGTTGAAGTAGCTTGGAAACTATGGAATGGAAAACAGAATTTTTCATTTCCACCGATAACTAACCGGATGAGGCCTCTGTAAGGGGTTACTTGGGAAAACGTGGTTTTCATAAATTAACATTCTGAATTGGCAACAGTACTGATGTTTCAGTGCATCAAAAGGTGTGTTAAGGATCTGTCTACATTATGCAATTCCTGAAATCAATGAAAAAGAAACTTTGAAATTATCCTGATAAAACTTTTTCTTACATGCACCCGGCAACATTGCTATTCATCTCGAACTGAATTGTCAGTTCTACGGCAGATTCTGGAAGTGCCCCCGTTTTGATTCAATGTACAGCAGTATTGTCTATTCTATTTTTCATTCCATAGTTTCCAAGCTACTCCAACTATACAGACTGAAAATTAACGACAACACATCTATACATATGAGTTATGAGTCAATTTACGTGATTTGTAAAAACAATTGATTTATACCTTCGGTTATATCTGGCAACACTGTGTGGTTCCCAGTGTACTTCAATCGTTGCTTCCTAGTTTAAAAATATATGCATGAACAAGGTTTCATTTTGGTATAACCATGATTTGTGTATCGCTTCCGGTTCAAAAGTTCTACTATCCCAAACTCCGGGTTGCATTGTATATTGGGCACCCTGTATTTATTAGTAGCTTCCTATTTAAAATCGTTATATCAAAATTACGTAGAACTGCTATTCAGCTGACGTTACAGTAATTTCAGAAAAAAAGAGTAGCTGATAATAATCAGCTGAAAGAACAGTTGTTTCTTTTATCAAGAAAACATTCGTTATTTCAACGATATTTGTCTTCTGTCACGCACATGTTGCTTCTGAGTTTCGCAGCATATAACAAAAAGGTCATAATGTAACATACTAAAGAGGAATACTAACTTCGTTTCCCTCCTCTGCATTTCACACATTCACTTCTGAACATTGCATTTTATTACGTTCTTATCAAACATTTGAAAAAGTAATCGTAAAGCCAGTCTATTCTTTATTTACAACTTATTCAAGATTCTGTTCACAATCTCTAATGTTGCAGAGAAAAAACGGATTTCAACAATTCACACCAATTTATGAATAAATAATCTTCATATAAACAGGTACGAAAAAAGAAAAAAAAGTAATTACACTGATCTGTAAAATATAATAACTTAAGGGGGCAGACGACTAAATATTTTTCAAAAGCTAACAATTTTTCTTTTGCCCGTTTTTTGTAAGTGAAAATAGATAATGAAATGAAACTCACCACAATAATAGATAATGTTATTCTACACCCGGAAAACGAATCGGAAGAATTTTCAGTGTTGCCATCCATAGAAATGACAGTGTGACCAGAATATGAATTACCTAAAAATCTAGGTTAAGGCAGCGACTAGAAAAATGAACTTAACGGTAATTGATGACTTATCATGCTGTCTTCGTTCCTTTTTAACTACTTTTTAAATAATATTTGTATTTTGTAATAACTTATTTATTTTGCAATTACTTATGTACAAAATTTGTGCACGAATAGAACATGTTATGGATTCTTTATAATCACACTTTGATTTGAAATGCTTATCTTAAGGGAGGAAAAAGGGTTCAAATATTTTTCAATAAATCTATTCTCCCTGTGCGAAGAACGGGCATTTCACCTAGTGTAAACCTAGTGGTCATTTGTAGTAAACATTTCAACTTTTTCTGGTCCTCTGCAATGTTTGGATGTTTTAACCTGGAGCGCTCTTCACAGTCCGTTCCCTATTGATTCCTATTAAATTTTTATATGTGAATTTCAACATCTTGGCGTCCCTTTCTGGTTCTAATGAAATCCCTTATTGAGAGCAATAGCTGACGATGCTTGTGAGAGATCAATTAAGATAGTGATTTTTGTGGAATCTTAAATTCGTAAGCATTTCTGAGGGAAGTCTGTGCGTGAAACTTATATAGACCTACATTTTTAATTATGGAAGGTTGAGAAAATACATTCATCTCAAGGTAAAACTTAACTGAGAAAAAGAAAATTCAGCGTTTTAAATCTTTCTTTCCGCACTTACATTACTGTAGAGATCAAGTTGATATTCAAATGCGTGATTTGGACCTTCTAATTTATGATAGAAATAAATTATGATATTCACAATACATCTTAGGTTAGTGTTGCAGATTAAGGACAAGTAACATACTTTAGATACAGTATAACTCACACATAAGGCTCAGTATCTCTCATTGTGCCCAACCAAAGAATTGTTACGTGTTAATGGCAATCAACATCAGTAGTAAATGAGACATCAGGAGGAATGGTTGAATTGACTGGTTGACGTTTCTGAAGCGTTAAGAGTCTTCATCCCGGCGAAATTAAAATACCGCTAATTTTACAGTAATTATGTGATATCTTCAAATAGATAAAAGATAATTGAAATATGGAACAAGAGCGCCCTAGACAATATTATTTTGCATGAGGTAACGTTATCACAAGTCACCTAGTAGCTTTCTATTTTCAGCAGTTTAGAAACGCGAAAATAAATGCCGATTTTCAAAATGGCTCGAAATCGAAAGCAGATAAGGGAGTCGTGATAACGGTTTCTCATGTAAAATAATATTGTCTAGGGCGCTCTTGTTCCACATTTCGATTATCTTTTATCTATTTGAAGATATCACATAATTACTGTAAAATTAGCGGTATTTTAATTTCGCCGGAATGAAGACTCTTAATGATAAAGCAGACGGTGGAATGCTTATTGTTAATTAATGTAGCCTTGCGTAATGCAATCGCTAATGCTCTCGCCTTTGGTGCGAGCGGTCCCGGATTCGATTCCCGGTGAGAAGGCTCGGTCGCAAAAATGTAAAGAGCTTTTCTTAAGACCAGCCATCCTGAATGAGGTTTTCCTGGGTTTTCCTCACTCACATCAGTCAAATGCCCAGATGTACCTAAGTTACAGGTCCCAGGCCGCTTTCTTCCTTCCCTTTCCCTAGATAGTGTGGTCGCCGAGGAACGTCATCCCTCATATCTGACGGGGTTAATGGCCATAGATGCCGGAAGCTCAGAAATCTAAATCCTAAAACCTAAACCTTATTGTTAATACTGGATGAGGGTTGTTCGCTACCACGGGATAGCAAGGGAATCATGCGCTTCAGGTTGAAGAAGCACGAAGAACTTCAGTTGACATTAAGGAGAAGGGAAAAGAAAAAGATAAAACTTTTGTATTTTTTTTAATACACGTAACGTTTATTTATGTTTTGTAATGCAGAAAAGACGTTGGAAGTTATTAGATAACTTAGTTATAATCACTCGAGAAATGTTCGGGAATAGTAAAATGTACCCAGATGCATAAAAGTTAGTATGAGTAGTTTGTGTAAGCAGACGATCCGAGATTTGTAAAAATGTCGGATTCTTGTAATTATCGGATTAAGAGGATTAATTTGTTGTGGTATGCCCAAATAAGCGGAGTTTTGGTCATACATTGTTGTGGTAGAATTTGAATTTGTAGCCTTTGTGCATTATGATAAAGTATAGGTGAAAGTAGATAATTATTTGGAATTACACTGTTGGTCTAAATTAGTTATATCTCAATTTTATGCTACTTTCTATCTTTAAGAATGAACTACCAATTAATCTATTTCCCTTACATTTACAAACTAACAATTATCATTTACTTGCCAAATTTTAGGAGCATAGGGAAAGTTTTAGAGAGTTGCTCCATAATCTAAATTTGGCGACATGGCAACCAGTATATCAATGATTTTATATGCGCGACCACTGATCAATGTTTTTATATGCGCGACCACTGGACTTTGATACTAGATATACTCCGAATTACCCTATTTTCCTGACATATTTTTGCTAACAGGCGTTGCTGTTTATGTCTTCGCAGCTGGTAATAGACATGAGTACCTTCTTAAAGTTTCCCTCATAAAGCCCAACCTAACCTTACTCACTTTCGAGTAGCTACTGTAAAAGTTTGAGTAACCAATCGTAGTGTAAGGTTAAGGGTTGAAACCTAGACGATACTGTAGAATAGAAATATGGATACAGGTTACTGTTAGATTTTTTTTTAAAAAAAAAGTACCCATCTAAGCCTAAAAATATAAAATCTTGAAAGAACACTGCTTTCCATTACAAAAAAGCAAAACTCCTTTTTAACTTCTTCTCAATAACACCACTTTAAGAATGATTCATTCTGTGAGTCTTCATTTTTATTTCATCTCCAATTGTGCTATAAAACAGAGGACAATAAACACAGGTATCGTAAGATTAAGTGTGTCATATAATAGTTAATAAACTCTTGTCTGTCATAAGATAGATCCGGAACAAATTATCATTTTTAGCTTGTGGATGATGTAAGAGATTTCATTCTTTCGTTCCCATTGTTGCTTGTGATAAATATTTGAGTGATATCGTAAAAAACCAACATTACAGAATTAAATAGATTTAAAAAAAAAATACTTCTTACAAGTGACAATTCTCTCCTGCCTTGCTCATTAAAAAGGGGGAATTAGCAATGTGAATTAGATATCTAATAGCCTTCTACAACTAAACACATGGAAAACTTGTAGTGTGCACACTGAGAAAAATCCGTTCTCCGGACTGCGGTATCCGGAGGTACAAATATACGGAATCCTCTTGCTTACTGAATTCACCAAACCACAAAAAAATTGTAGCACGAGAAGGAGCAAGGTCCCCAAATGCCCCCTGCAAACGGTCAAGGCTTTGTGTCTCGTTCAAACCACTTTTGAAATCGTAAAGGATCATTGCCCGAAAATGTTCCCTTTCGAGCTCCATTCTAGACAGCCGAATACTGCTCACATCAACAAATAAGTGAAGGCGATACGGCCACGCCGATAAGCGAGGCGAGTTGAAACTTGCTTCACTTCTTCGCTCTGGTTACCACTACCGAACGCAATTGTTGGAATTCAAATACTTGTGCCACAACAATGCGTATCTCAAAACTTTCGTAGTGACCCTCGTATTGACCATAGTTTTATTTAGTTAAGCTATAGATAGTCAATGATTCAGCACAACACACTAACGTAACAAGTAATGACAATAGTAATATAAAAACTAACCAGCCATTTTAGAGATGGTCCTACGAAAGATGTTAATTGTCTTCTTAGATCAAAATCTCTCTCATATATATATATATATATATATATATATATATATATATATATATAGATATAGATAGATAGATAGATAATAGATAGATAGATAGATAGATAGATAGATAGATAGATAGATAGATAGATAGATAGATAGATAGATAGATAGATAGATATAGATATAGATATAGATATAGATATAGCTAGTAATAGAATGCAATTTTATTTGTGTTTGTACATACTTTCCCGGAATATTTCCATTTTTGGGAATCTTCCTGCGAAAATTTCCAGGGAATATTTCCGAAAAAATATTTTCCCGTGAATTTACCCATCATTAGTTTTTACTCGACAAATCCCTGCCACTAGTGACACACTCGCGGCAATCCGACGCGTTGCTATATCGATGATCGACATTTACCGGGCGACATTTACGGCATGAGAATGGCACCATCGGGCACCGTCTTGAAATCCACCATCTTGAAATGGCGGGAACTGTTTTAAATGGTAATCCTATAGTGTGATACATCAAATAGGATTGAAAGTTTTCCAGGAAGACAGTGGTGAAGTGTTTTTGGCTCTACGACCAACCGTTGCAAAGTTTTAACCGATTTTCTGCACTTACCTGTAGATAACACTGCGGGTAATATGTGGACAACTGACCAATGTTACAACAATTGTTCAATGTAACGTTCCTAATGAGCAATCGTTAAATGTATTCGCTGTTGCCAGTCATCCATTACTCTGCCCAGTATGTCCTCAGGAATGCTGGCACACGCGCCAATTATCTTGAGTTGAAGGTTGCTAATGTCCATGATCTTAGTAGCATGCACAACGGATTTCACGTAGCCAAACAGAAAAAACAAAAATCCAATGGAATGAGATCTGTTGAACACCGTGTCCCTTCCACAGGTCCTCGCCGGCCTATCCATCTCTGTGGGAATTGCTCATCGAGGTACTCACGAGTACATATCCGAAATGAGGTTGTGCCCCATCATGTTGATAGAACAAAGGGAAAGAGCCATTCTCTAATATGATTCACAGCAGTATTCCCTCCTAAAGCATATTATTGTAGGTAATTGCATTTAAATTGCCCTCGATGAAGAATGGGTCCACCACACGGGCACCCCAGACACCACTCCATACCAGCCAACGACCCGAGAATCATCGTACCAGTGTGGATTGTTATCAAACCAATATCGGTGATTTTGCTTTTTACCTCGCCCGACACACACACACACTCACCCCCCACCTCCCCATACTCTCTCTCTCTCTCTCTCATCCACACACACACACACACACACACACACATATATATATATATATATATATATATATATATATATATATATATATATATATATATATATATATATATATACAAAGGCCTCGTGCAAGATCAGCACGTGATATGCGAATCGAGGATTCTGTCTGATTTGTTCCACGGCCCACTCAGAATTCGACTCAACAGTCTGGATCATCCTCGGTTAGATATTGGAATAGCAGTATCTTGTATGGATGCCTCTTATGCACAGATACGATTCGCAGGATGGACGTACTTGATGCACCACATTAGTGGGCTAGGCGACGGTACTGCGGGTGGGACTTTTCGCGAATGATGCCAATACACCAGTGGATGTGGCTTCCTCAGTAGCTGTGCGAGGCCTCCCTGATTTTGGTTTCTTTTCTACCAACCGGTTTCCTTAAATTTCGCTATAACTTTCCACACTGTACTATGGGAAATGGGTTCCCGGTCTGGGTGACGGGTGATGAAATCGTCTGCGATCTGCCTGCTGCTGCGCTTGCCTGAGATTAACACGATTTTTATCCGCTCATCCCTTGTTAGTGCCATTTCGTGTTACGCCACCTGACACAAAAGAAAACCAGTTAAAACTTTACAACGGTTGGTCGTAGATCCCAAAACATTTCACCACTGACTTGCTGGAAAAATTTCAGTCCTATTTGATTTTTCACAGAATAGGATTCTCATTTTAAAATGTTTCCGCCATTTCAAGATGGCGTATTTCAAGACGGCTGCCGATGGTGCCATTATGGCTCAAAAGACTTCCCCCTCGTCTGTTATCATCACGTTTTCCTTTTTTTCCCAATTTTGATTGGTTTGGATTTTATTGGAATGTTTCCACACTTTTGGACCGTCCTGTAGTATTAAATTTCTAAATTCTATCTTGCGAACCATCTACTGACTGAGGCACGAACTACTGGTAATTTGGAATAATTTGTCGATTTTTTTTTTTTAATTTTTCATACTTGATTACGAAAATGTTTATTGCAAAAATCCGACTTTTCGTAAATTTCGACGTGTGGAAAGAACCCTAGATCGACCTATTTACGTAAGTAAGTTCTTTTGTGTCATTTGCGATTAAAATTTTTGACCAAATTCTAATGATTATACACTGTCCACGCTATAAACAAAGACTGAGAATCCCAGGTTGGGAACCGCAGTCATACTGTAAAATGGTAAAGTATATGTCCCTTGTTCTTACAGTTCTAAAAGTATTATGACTAATAATAAGTCAGGTTAAGGCAACGTATGGTTTTTAATAGTTTTCTCAACCAAAATAAATAATTACAAATTTATCGTATGTATTTTCAGGTAACATTGTGATATGATGGAAACGAAGCTAATTTATTTGTTTGTTTCTTTCTTTTTTAAGTTCTCACCAAAATGTGCTTAATGAAACAATGCAATAGAAAATAATTCTTCAAATTATTTCTGAATATGGCTTGCACCTCACATTCACTCAACACTCGTTTCTCTATCAGTATCGCCCTATCTTCTGCTTCACATTCTTTTCCAAAAATCATTTCACTTTTAAAAAATAATTACTTCTTCATTGCCTAGGCTTTCACAAATATTTACAGTTTGTTTTACGATGCATTCACAATAGTATATTCTTTAAATACAACAAACGAAATAGAAGCTTTACATACTTCTTTACATACAGAGTAGTACAATAAATTAATACAATGTATATCATAACATCCACGTGTGATGGCCAATTCATGAAGAAGTAATGTTTTAATTCATTTCTGATTAACCTAATTCAGTAATTTTCAAGACGATGCCTGACGATTATAATTCTCCACTTCATTCGTTATCACGTTCCCCAGCGGATCATTATGATCATATTATTATTACC
This sequence comes from Thermobia domestica, assembly GCF_964235325.1. Lineage (NCBI taxonomy): Eukaryota > Metazoa > Arthropoda > Insecta > Zygentoma > Lepismatidae > Thermobia > Thermobia domestica. The sequence continues at coordinate 100,126,725 of NC_137468.1, forward strand.
GCAAGTTAGACGAAATCATATACATATATGATATATGTTAGTTGATATTTTTTTATTATTTCCCAAACTTCATTTTATGTGCCAAGGTTCGGCAACTACAATTCAAAATTTCTTCTTTTTTTTTAAGTTCCAGAAGGAGTTTACGGTGCAATGAAGATCTGAAATATTAGGGAAATTAACTCTTCCTCAGTGTCGGCATTGCTGTTAGATAGCCAAAAGTGTTCCCTGTTGTAGGCGTCTGTAGTTTGCGTAGGCGGCTCTAAATATACTCGCAAAATTTCCCTTTATTCAATTACTGTTGAAGCAGCAACATAATAACTTTTTCCACCAAGTTATCTTTGGTGCTTGTGACTTTGCTGAACTGTCTATGCTGCCGTTGAGAAGGATTTTATCCAAGTCGGACTCTAAAATGTTCTCGAGAACGTTATGCTCGGATATTTCGCTTCGAGCGTCGTCTTCACCGATGAAGCTGCAAGAACACAACTTTTTCCACCAAGATCTCATTGGCGGTTGTTTTGCTAAACTTCTTGTGCTGCCGGTAAGGAAGATTCGGTCTAATTCGGACTCTGTAATGTCCTCAAGAATAACATGCTCTGATAGTTCGCTTCGAGCATCCTCATCGGATCCAAGCGTGATGCAAGAGTTGTGTGTACGTATTCCTTTAAACATTTGGTCTTGTAAGTCGAAGATATCAAATTCTTCTTTTTCTCTTTCTGTCTTTAGGCAACAAGAGCGACTCGATGTATCACTGTTTTCGCTGTCGAGAGAATTCAGGTACTCTTCTAATGCCAGTAATTGAAGTGATGGCTCCTTATGAATCTCCCTAAAGACGCGTAGATCAGTCCTGACACTGACATAAGGAAGTAATCCTTTCAGACGCCTTTCCTTAAGTGAGTACCAAAATACAGCGAATCCTTGTAAGGTGTAAATGAAAGCTGTTCTTATTACTTCATCAACTATATATATATATACACACCATATTGCCATTAGTATCACGACTCTGATACTCCCTACACCTCTGCTCGCAACTGATTGTAAGAAAAGAGGTCTTTTCCCACTTTCCACATGATGTCTTTTTTTGCGTTTAAAGAGCATTTTGTCGCTTTTAAGGAGGAAGTATCACATACATTTTACTTTCAGATCTAAGGCGCTACACTGAATTTTCCAGCTCTTAGTAACGATAACAGTGAGTTCAAGAATAGAAACTTCTAATTCTATAACAATGATTTACAATAATTTATATTAAGCATAATAGAGAATAAACTAACAATATTGACATACTATAGACAGATCAACACAACTAGTGCTCTCAAACGGGTCGGGTTGTCGGGTCGGGCCAGTCGGGTCAGCTCGGGTCGGGTTGTCGGGTCAGGTTACTCGGGTCGGGTCAGTCGGGTCAGCTCGAGTCTGGTTATTCGGGTCTGGTCAATCGGGTCAGCTCGGGTCGGGTTATCGGGTCAGTGGGGTCGGGTTGTCGGATCAGTTCACTTTGGTCAACTGAGTTTAGGTTGAGCTTAAACTTGGCTGGAGTCGAAAGCTGCTGTTTTTCACTAGCTGCCTAATTAAAAATAGCAATTTTCAATTGATTTTATAGAAACCATAACTCTATTTTGAACACTTGCAGCTAGTGGTTTTATGGTAAATGCTTATTTTTTGTACTTGTGTGTACTTTAATTTTTAAATGTGGAAGATTGATTTTACCAATCGACTGTAATATTAGTATCTACGCCAATATGGAGTCTGGATTTAGAACAAAACTAGAAGTTGTTTAAGCAAGGCCGAAAGAAAGATTGCATATGGACGACCAAGCCCAAGCAGGGCCGCGGTGGCTCAGTGGTAGAGCGTTCACCTCCGGTGCTTGGGGTCCCTGCTTCGATCCCAGCTCGCGCCGTGTGGACTTTGTGGTGGACAAACACCGTGCTCGTGGGTTTTCCCGGGGTTCTCCCACTTTATTCATTCCAGCATTTCACTCATCTCTCATTATCACCGCTCGCGCCGTGTGGACTTTGTGGTGGACAAACACCGTGCTCGTGGGTTTTCTCGGGGTTCTCCCGTTTACTCCCACTTTCTTCATTCCACCATTTCACTCATCTCTCATCATCACCGTCTCCTTTAGCCTAACCGGCATAAGCGTGGGACGTTAAACTTAAAGATTTCATTTCATTTTTTTCCAATCTTTATCTTGTTCTTGTATCGATGTTCTTGGGCTTGGTGAAATAAAATGAAATATTCAGTTTAAGGTCCCTCGATTCTACACCGAGGCTAAGGGATATGGTGACCATGAGAAATGAATGAAATGGTGGAATGAAGAAAGTGGGAGGAAACAGGAGAACCCCGAGAAAACCACTACACGGCGTTTCTCCACCACAAAGCCCACTTAGCACAAGCTGGGATCGAACCATGGATACCATGCACCAGAGATGAATTCTCTACCACCGAGCCACCGCGTCCCCAAGATAAAGATTGGATATGCAAGACGAAGTGCATGTATGCTCTTGGGCTTGGCCAAGTAGCGATGAGCATATTTTCTTGCTTTCCGTATAGTATGAAAGACCATAATCAAAATCACACTTGGTCTTCATTTGTACCGATGAGGCGAGCATCCTTGGCTCTTGTATAGCATGAAAGACCACCAAGACTACGAAATGCAGGACCACGACTTGACTGTGCAAGACAAAGAATAAGACGCAGTATTGATGACCAGGACCCTGGGTGCGAATTGTTTGAATTTCATTTGTTGGGCTGGAAGTGATGAAATAAAATTAGTACTTTACAATTAATTATCATACTGTATTTTTAACTTTTAAATTACAAAATTCATATTATGTATCTTCTTACTTGCAAGTATATATACTGGAAAATTCGTTTTAATTACCGAGAAAGAAAAATCAAAGTGGCGCGGATTCCGGAATCATAAGAACCTATTTTGGAATGAAAGGTGAAGGGTTGGAAAAAATAATAGGCGTTCTCCCGTTTCCTCAACCCTTATCATTGTAGTCATGGTGGAAAGACTACAAGGTGGATGCAATGCAGTGCTACATTCTTGTCGCTCTGGCGCATGACGTCATCTTGGTCTCAGACGTGACCAGCGAGAGTCAGATGAACTTTTAATAAGCGCTTGCTCGCTGGTATCTTACACGCAAACTTCTCTTCTATTTATAGTGATCTTCAACGAAGTAAAAATTTTAGTACAAACAATAATTATATAAACATAATGTAATCAATGCTTAAGCTAAGTGAATTCAAAGGAAGATATTTACAATAGCAAAAGAAACAGCAATATCAGTTCATATTAAACAACTTTGAAGCTTGAACAAGCCAATATTACTCACTACATTTTCTGCTTTTTCTTTCTTTTCTGTTCTTTCTTTCTTTCTTTCTTTCTTTTCTTTTTTAAACATCTGAAGTAATACACTCGAGTATGTATAGGCCTGAATAATCTATAACACAGTGTGTCGTTAATGCATTTCATTATTATATATTTATGTATGCTCAAGTATATTTTCGTAACATCGATCGGTTTTGATTTACTATTATAATTATTTTGCTTGAAAGAGAATTCTTTACTCATGACCCCATATAAATTTTGAGAATATCCCAAGGGAGAATTCATTCTTTTCGTAAACAGAAATGCACGTACGTATATTTTCCTTATGCTTGGACAGTTTTTTTTAAAGAGGTTGCTCCCATGTAAGAATCTCATCAGAATCTCAGGGAAGGTTAAAAACTTTATTGAGCAGGGGAGCGCGTATTTAATATTTTAAATATCGTTTTTGATTTATAAAAAAATCATCTTATTTGAAATCGCTGATCGCTTATTTATAGAATTTGTATCTGAACAAAAGGTTTGGTGAAATTGACAGTTCTCTGAATATTAGTGTTAAAATTTACGCCATAAACTGTATTATTAAACATTTGTTCGAAATAAAACGTTACATATACTATTGTGTTCTAAAATATATAGAAATAAATAGGCCTATGTATATACAAAGCACCTCAAACAAAGAAATTGCAACATGACTATTTCAAGCAAGAAACAAAGTACTAGGCATAGGTGAAGACGATATAGGGGTGTTACAGCTAGACTAGAAAACATATAAACCATAAAACTACATAATTTTCTTAATTTTCTTGATAAGTTTTCTCTTTTCTGTCCCGTGGACTAAAGAAGACAAAAGATAAATGCAAGTGAATGATTATGTGGAATTTGGTGGAATGAGAATGCGGGAGTACCTCGAGAAACTCACAGACATGATGTTGTCCACCAGAAACTCACTTGACCGAGAAGCGGACCAGTACCCCTTGCACCAGAGGTGAGCCTTCTGCCACTGAGCCACCGTGCTTCCTTGGTTGGTTGAGAATCTACCATATTTTTAAATTTACTGCAGCCATTCTTAATTTTGTAATTGTGGAGGGAGCCCCTAAATATGTATCCAAAGTTATGATTAAAATGAACAAAAATTTCAAAATCTGAGTGTAAAAATGTCCCGACAATGTCTCCCTGACATGGTAGGTGGATACTTTATTCTCTTGATCTAATACGTTGTTATATATCTTTGTAACCGTTAATCGTTATTACGAACCTTCCATTCGTTAGTTAATTTGAAGTGCAACGTCCCGTTTTAACACCGAGGCTACAGGGAATGCAGACCTTCAGAATGACATGGGACCTGAACTACTTTAACGCGTTCAATGCTCTCCATTTGCGTAACTCGAGGAAGGTAAGCCCCCTAGGTCACCGTGCGTCCCTTTTCAAGTTATATGCCTGCCTCTGTGAGGAAAATTTTATCTCAATATCTTATGCAGAAGGAAATGATGGTAAAAATGATCATCTCTGTCGCTCCCCCTCCCTCATGATTTTGAACCCGAGTCTTACCTCGAAGTTCGTCTTTTTAAATCGTACTATTGGATTTTTGTATACAGAATCAACACAAGCTACTGTAGCCCTATATACTACTATTACACACTATTAATACTAAAAAAAAAGTACATAATGAAATCGTCTTTATAGAATATCATTTAACATTGCATTTATTTATTATTTTTATGTAAATCTTAACCATTTTTTAGGTTTATTTTGTCCTGTCGCCTGCAAACTAAAATCCATTTCTTGAGACATTCCCCCTCTTTTTGAGGAAATCTAAAGTTTTTTATATTAGTTCCTTTAGTTTTTCTGTAATAATTACAACAGCTGTACACTCCACAGTTACGCATTCTCGATATCATTTAAAAGAACAAAGTAACAAAGAATTTCCACTTGTCACTTAAAGCCGCGCCGTTTCCCGTTGTCTCTTGCAAACCAGATGACGTCACAACCACGACAGCGCTCCAGGCGACATGCGCATGCAACCACCTTGTAGTCTTTCCACCATGATTGTAGTTAAACGATTTCCTTTTGTCTCCGCCAAGAGACTCTTGCTACCGACTTCCGAGAAGACCCCCTGCCGTCCGAGCAGGTGAGAACACTGACCTTGAAGAAAAATTTCTTCACATAGAACTAAAGCAAGAAAAAAAAAACTAAATTTCTCCCACGTCGGACATTGGTATCAGTTATAAAAAGAAATAACCAAACCTCAAAAGTGTCAAATATTCATTAAGATGCATATACAAATCCCCCGCTTGATCTAGCTAGTGGTTAACGTGTAAGACTTCGGTAAACGTGGTCCGGGTTTAATTCCCAATGGGAGTGCATTTTGGCGTTCACCCAGTGTCGTGACCATAGTGCTCTCAAACGGGTAGGGTCGGGTCAACTCTGGTCGGGTCAATCAGGTCAGCTCGGGTCGGGTCGGGTCGGTCTTCAACTAAGCACTAAACACAACATTGTTGACCTTAATGAATGAAAGTATATGTTTGTATATGAATGTTCTGCTCGAGAGAAAATTTTATAACGTTTGCCGAGTAGGGTCAGACGGGCTACTAAGAAAGTACAGAATGGGTAATGTAGATAGTTTGTTTCAGGTAATTTGATTCCGTGAGAAGGTAGAAGTTAGTATCTCAAGTCAAGGGATAGCTTAGAAATTAGGATCAGAACTGAGCTAATGGCTCGAGCCGGCTCGCTTGGGGTGAACCATCGGCTCGAGCCAGCTGGTTGGGATGAGCCCATCTGCTAGGTTCGGCTCTACTGAGCGAAGGCTTGAGCCGGCTTGATTGTGGGCTGTTGGCTCGTCTCATTCCTCGGTTCGGCTCGATAGTGAATAAACTGTGAGTCGAGCTGCTCGAGTCGTTGACAATTCTAAACCCAGGCCGAGAAGTTTTGCACATATTTGGCCAGCGCTCTAGCTTTTAACAATGTTTGGCTCGAGCCTCAATACTCAACCTAGACCCTCAATCCAAATTCAGAAGTTTGTGAACAATGTCCTTGACTGCTAGACTTCACGACTACCGAGGTTGGCAATCAAATAGTTCTTTAGTATTCAGATACTATACGCCTATCTTTCATGTTTATACACAGTGTTGTTATAAAAAATAAGTAAGTAAATAAATAAATAAATAAATAAATAAATAAATAATAATAATAATAATAATAATAATAATAATAATAATAATAATAATAATAATAATAATAATAATAATAATAATAATAATAATAATAATAATAGTGGTAGTACTACTAGTTCGGAAAATTGAAGTAGTAAGAATTGAAGTAATCTAAGATAAAAATCACAAACATGCAAATTACTCCCAAAATACGGATTTACGACTCCCTGTTCAAAGGGACAAGTTTGTTTCAAACTAGTTGTATAATAACCCCTTACAAGGAATAGGTCGAATTACCAGTCATCCTGTATATTGCTCTAAGTAAAGACATTTTAAAATAAAAGCAACTTTCCCGCACCATATTTAGTTTACTTTTAATCTTTTGAATCAGTAAGTTATATTTTTTTTAAATGGATGATGTATTTATTCTGACGGTCGTATTTGAAATTTATTTATGTATACCCACATTATTTTATTTAGTTGGCTCTCAACTTCACTAATATTTTTTTTTTTTTTAAGTTTAGAGTACTTTTTTTTTTTTTTTTTTTTTTTGGTCGCGCTTTCACTGACGTGCACATCGTACACAATTTTAACAACCATTCTTCAGTCACATCAAGCTGTAATTTATTTATCTTGTATTTTAAGAGTTATTCTATTTTCGTGAAGAGGATGCGTCAGTCATTTGTCTTAGTATGACAAACGTTGTCATAAATGTATTATCCCCTCTATGAAAACAAATTCTTACTTTTCTCAAAGTTGACGGACATTAATTTGTGACAATAACCTTTTTTTCTGTCATCCATAGAATTTTTGAGAAGCGAAAGTTTTGAAATATATATTTTAAACATGAATCATAAACAATGCGTATTTCTTTTAATGGAATTGTGTTGTCTACTATGTACTGTAGTTGATCTTTATAGTTTCTTGTCAGTGGCGTAACTAAAGACTTGGAGGCCTCCCCGCAGACAGCGTGGAATGGGGCCCCTTCTCTACGTCCCACTTCACAATTTGGGGGCCCTTTGATAGCTTGGGCCCCCCGCAATGTAGGGTCTGCGGGGCCCTTATTTACGCCCCTGTTTCTAATTTAGTTGAAGTGAACATAGCGATCTTCTCGCATTCGACTTGATCGTATTTGTGTGTGTATTTGTCGATCTGTTCCAAGATAACTCTCATAATACTTACCCAATTTTATAAAGTTCGGTATGTGTCTTCCACCAGCCATTTGACGTAAGCATATTACAGATTTTCAAAGTTGCAATCTATGAAGAATAATGGGGATAAAAAAACTTCAAATTCCCTTTGTTGCAACTTCAAACATTTGCACACCAAACAGTTTTGCAGGATAAAATATTTAAACATTATTCGATTTGGGCAAAATATAGTGTATAGGTTTTTTTTTTTTTTTTTTTTTTTTTTTTTTTTTTTTTTTAGAGAATTCTAATGTTCCGCATAGCTCTTAAAATCTGACAAGAAGGATGGAAAATTCCACCGTCCTTATTTAAAGAATATGTTAAATTATAAATTTCAAGTTTGATTTTAATGAAATATACTGCACTTTTTAGGCTTCCGAATCATTTTTCTCGGTGAAGCAAATATCACTGATGAATAAAGGGGTTGATGAACTCTCCTCGACCCCCGGTTTTTCAGAAACTTCCACAGAATTTTCATTAGAATTATTTGATTTTGATACAATATTACGTATAGTTCTATTTTCTTTTGGGTTTTCACAGATTCTCCAGCACTTGTGATTAAAATCAGTAAAAAAACAAAAAAAAAAAAAAAAATCAACGGTGAATTTAGCTCCGTAATGTACCGTGAATATTCCCCAAACAGGAATACTGAAAGATATTCGACGATAAATTTCGTAAATAAAAATTTTAGATTTTGATGTAATACAGTGGATATTTTTTTGAGGCTTTGCATTATTTCTACTTATTGGAAATAAAAGCACTCGAAAATTTCAGTTTAACGTCCCACGATTATGTCCTTTAGGCTAAAGAAGACGATGATTAAAGCAAGTGAATGATGCAAGACTTTGTGAAATGAGAAAGTAGGAGGAAAGAGAAATACCCCGAGAAAACCCACGGACACGATGTTGTCCACCATAAACTTATATGATCAGGGATCGACCCAGGGATTCTAAGCACCAATGTTAAGCGCTCTACCACTGAGCTAGTGATGAGCAAATGCAAAACCAAGACCAAGACCACCCCGGTCTTTTTCTTGGTCTTGGTCTTGCACATCCAGTCTTGGTCTTGGTCTTGGTCTTGGTCTTGGTCTTGCACACCCAATCTTGGTCTTGGCCTTGGTCTTGCATGCAAGAGTCTTGCAAGTCTTGCATTTAAGAAATCTCAAGCTTTTCATAGGTAAATTTTACTATGGATATAAGGGATAATAAACTCTACAATGCGCCAATAGTAATGGATATACGATGTATGTTTCTAAATGTAATATAGTTTAACTTCGTATAAGTATGATGATAGTGTACAACATAGTTGATGACCTTTATTTTTTTTAATGGATGCCCACGCTTCACTACTTATAAGATACTGTATACCTAAATCACAACGTTTCGTAATGTTTCTATATTTTTTAACAGATCCAACACTCCACTGGTTCCCAAACTGGGGAGGCTACCCCTGAGACGCATGAAAGAAAATCAAGACGGCATAGATTATTGAAATACCATGAATTGCAAAATTATTTTTACACTCTAACGGCGTCAGATCTTTCTTTTCAACCACGATTAGCTAATCCTTGTATTAAACAAACTTCCAATTAAATGTTGAGATTTCGTTTTACTTACTCCAATATGTACTCTATGGAGCAGAAACATTGACATTGCGCAAAAACGAAAAAATTGCAGGCTTTCGAAATATGGGAATGGAGAAAAAAGGAGAGAATTAGAGGTGTGTTGAACGGAAAACGAATGAGAAGGTGTTAGAAATATTAGCAGTAGGGGAAAAGAAGAAGAATTTTAGATATTGTTAAGAGGAGGAAGAAAAACTGATTAGGATATTGGCTGAGGAGGAAGAGGAACTTATTAGGATATTGGCTCAGGAGGATCTGTATTATGAGGGACGTGCTAGAGGATATTGTGGAAGAAAAGAGGGGGAAGAAGCGAAGGAGACTAGTAGAAGGAACGTATTAAATAAGAAAATTGCTACGTCAAAACGAAGAGACTAGCTGAGGACCATCGAACCTTCTCAGTTGCAGCAAGTAACCTGTCAATAATGACAGAATAGCTATTATGTTGATGATCATATGTTTAGCAATATTGGCCAAAAGAAAGAAAAAAAAGAGAGAAAATTAAAATAATAATTATTATTATCAAACCTCTTAACATTTTAGAATAATTTGAGTGAAAACGACTCAACTGTCTATGTCTTTTGTGTAAACTCAATTTATATAAATACTTTTGACCTGTATTAGAAGTACAAAATAACAGCATCAAACTCCAAGTTATTTGATGTCTTATTTGTGAATATGGATTACTAGCATCAATTACCCACTTCGTTGGGTTAAACTAATAATAATAATAATAATAATAATAATAATAATAATAATAATAATAATAATAATAATAATAATAATAATAATAATAATAATAATAATAATAATAACAATAATTCGTTAGTCAGTCACTTTTCATTATTAGTAAAGCGCTCTCTGATATCGGTCATTTTCGATTATTTTTATATTTCTCTCCCCTCCTCCTGCCCAAGTTGCGGGGCTGAATTTGGATTTAAACAGCATCAGAAGTGTCAATGTTTATCTCAGCGACCCCCAAAACTATAGATTCCATTTTAATATCGGTCATTTCCGATCATTTTTAAATATATTTCCCCTCCTCTTCCCCTAAACTGCACCGTCAAAGTGATATGACAGAAACCATCTTAGGTCCGATCCTCATCTATGTTGAAAATGAGATCGAGTTCAGTCAAGTGGTTCAAGAGTTACTAAATTTTATTCATTTTTGTACATTTTCTGTCCCCTCCCCCTCCCCAAGTTCTACCGTCAAAGTGATTTGATAAAAACCATCCCAAGTCCGAACCAAATCTATGTTGAAAATTTTATTGAGACCGATCAGCTGGTTCAAGAGTGATGAAGTCACAAAGACAGTCACTGATAATTTTATTTTTTTTTACATATATCTTCTTCCTCCCCCTCCCCTACGTTGCACCGTCAAAGTAAAATTATAAAAATCGCTCCAGGCCTGAACTTCATCTATGTTGAAAATTTGGTCAAGATCGGTTGGGTGTTTCAAAAGTTATTAAGTTTTATTTATTTTATATATACCTCTCCCTCCCCTTCTCCTCCCCTAGGTTCTACCATCAAACTGAAACAAACTCTAAAAAACTTTCCTGGACCGAACCTCATAGGCCTACATGTTAAAAATTTTGAGATTGGTTCAAGAGTTATTAAGTTACAAACTTAGTCACTTTTATTTTTATTTATATTGATTTTTGTATATCTACCCCTCCTTCTTCTTTCCTACGTTGCTCCGTCAAAGTGAACTGACAGATAACATTCCAGGCTTGAACCTTATCTATGTTAAAAATTTAATCGAGATTAGTCGTTTGGTTGAAGAGTTATTAAGTTTTATTTATTATTTGATAACTCCCCCTTATCCCCTCCCCTAAGTTTTAACGTCAAAGTGAAATGATGAAAACACTCCCAGGCCCAAACCTCATCTATGTTGAAAATTTGATCGAGATCGTCGGGTGGTTTAAGAGATTAGGAGTCACAAAAATAGTCACTTTCAATTTTATAAAATAGATAGTATAATGTTATATCCAGGCTCGAAACCAGCCACAGAGGTTTGGGGGGGCACAAATATGTTAGGGGGCAAGTCATTAAAAATTTCCTTAAAAATATCTTAATTGTGATTTTTGTACTGATGTTTGGAGGGATCACGAAAAGTTTAGGGTGGGACAGGCCACCCTAGCCTCCCTCTGGTTGCGGGTCTGGTTATATCGTTCAATCCTCGATGTGCCGTACACCGAAGGAGGCTAAGTTGTATTAATAAACAATTATTCAACGTATAAGCATCCTTCCATATAATCAAACTTGCGGTCACATGCACTAAGTTTTTGTCAATGTCATGAAAATGTTATTTTGATATTAATTTTATGAGCACACATTAAAAATTTCCAACGGATGCTTGAGTCTCGGAGCCAAGGCCATACTCAGGTAGTCGACACCTATGGTGTACGGTATTACCGATGTTCATTACTACATTTCTCTTTAATTTTGGAAGAAGAACACCACTAATATGCTTTGAAATGAAATGAAGTGTCTAGTTTAACGTCCCACGATTATTCACCAAGGCTAAGGGAGACGGTAATGATGAGAAATGACTGAAATGGTAGAATGAAGAAAGTAGGAGGAAACGGGAAAACGCCGAGAAAATCCACGTACACAGGGTTTGTCCACCAAAAAAGCTCACATTCGCAACCGCAAGATGACACCTGTGTGGCTTGAAAACGAGACCAATATCTACAGAAAACTCAAACAACCAATTCAGAAAACGACATGCTGTAGCTATATGCTACAGGGGCAGATCGACTCACACGGATTGCATAAACTACTGGGAACACATCCACTCCAGCAGCATTTTAACTAAAGCCAAAAAATTCATCTCCTTTTCTACATTCTATATATATTTAAAAAAAAAAAAAAAAATCAAGTAGTGCCGGTATTTGTGCAAGACTCTTGCGCAAGAGTCTTGGTCTTGGTCTTGGTCTTGCAGGTATGGTCTTGGTCTTGGTCTTGGTCTTGCACCCCTTGGTCTTGGTCTTGGTCTTGCATCGGGATTCCTGGTCTTGGTCTTGGTCTTGGTCTTGCATGCAAGACTCTTTCAAAAACTGCAAGACCAAGACTCTTGCACTCATCACTACACTGAGCTACTGCGCCCCCTTTAAAATTACTCGAAAATGAACTTATCTCTCTCCCTGCACGGTTTAAAAAAATATTTCTACGATAACTTTCGTAAAAATTATTTCATTTAGACACAATAAGAATAAAGTGTATATATTTTTTGAGACTTTCACACTATCCCTAATATTTAGAGCTTGAATCGGTCAAAAATGAGGATTTGCTTTAACCTTTCCCTTATTATAGAAAAATGTATGCTCAACAATAGCTTTCGTAAACAAAAGCTATTAAATTTTAGTGTTATATACGTATCGTAATATTTTCTAAGGATTCCCAATTGTCTATATCTCTTCTCTAGGTCTCTAGTACTTCTAAGAATTCCCAACCGTTATCATTGATGAATAACGGTTTTCTTAATTTTCCTGTATATCCATATAGAATAATCTGAACACTCTTTAACATATGTACAGGTATCTCAGCTCCTGCCAAAGTTGAGCGTGAGCATGAGTTCTATAAGTTGATAGGGAGCCAAAACATGAACCAGAGCAAGCGTAACCTTTAACGAGCCTTCTATTTTCCCACTTTATGGCTACATCTAGCCATTCCATATGCTAGTTACCTGTGAAAAGTGTGGTTTAACTATTAGCTGTAATTTCGGTTAATTCTATGTCCGTAATGCCAATTTCTATCAATCTGTTCCGTAGTAGTAATTTGAATGTTTTCCAGCCAAACTTTCTATTGAAAAAAAAAAAAATGAGTTGGAGGAAAACGTAACTTGCTATTTTCCTACTCCTTCTGCTTTTAGCAGCACTTCTATTGCCACATCATAGTAGGCATCATACTTGTATCACTTTCACTTATGCGTCACAGTCTCACAGCAAATCGAGGCTCCGGAAACTTGTATTCCTGCAGGATTATGTATATATGATTTATTCCAAGTGTGTGTGTTTTTTTTTTTTTTTTTTTTTTAGCTTGGAGTGTGTAATTTTTGTGTTGTCCTAAAGCAACAACGCCGCCAAAATATAACCAACATTACCGCAAGAATTGTAAACGAAGAAAAGTATTCAACAAATTTTAGCATTTCTAGTAAATTAGGGTGTAAAAGGTACCATACACATTTTTTAAGCATGACTGGCGAAAGTGGTTAATTTGAGAATATGAAAAAGAATATTACAGAAAGTTTTAAGTTAGTACACTTAAGTTACGAAATGTTGTCCTTACTTTATTGTGAAATTCTGTTAGAATCTAGACCAGGGGTAAAAGTGGATCTGAGAAGGTAAAGGGGGAGGTAGGTAGCGGCATGACGCCACGCCGTTCCCCCTGCTATCTTTGTCCATTGTATTTTTTAGAAACTGGGAGAACGCCGTACATATTTTTTCGAGGTGGAGGGACAGCGTGTCTATCACTTTTACCCCCGTAATCTAGCTATAATTTTAGGTAAATTTATCCATTTTCAGCTAGATTCTGTGCGTCATTTAGCTACGTTTTCGGGGTATCTATTGGCAACTATTTATGAATGAATCTATTGGGCGCAAGCTGAAGCGAGTGCAAGTTTGAGCTAGCGTTTACCTCATAGAAATTATGAGTGCGTGAAGTTGCTCCCCCCCCCCCACACACACACACCTCTCGATAAAGGATTGCGAATACTATCAAGAACTAGTGTTTAATTTGTGCTCATTTGTGACGTAAAATTTAGAATTTGTGCTCTATTAACAACAAAGGAATTCAACAATAATGATGAGTGGGACAGCTTTACACTAGCCCCCCACCAACTTAAATTCCATTCAAACTTATGCCAATATTTAGTACTCAATTTGTGCTGATTTGTGTCACATGTTTTAGAATTTCTGCTATACCCACAACAACGAAAATGAATAACAATGATTTGGAGGGAGTGTGAAGTTAGACCTCATGATTGTTGTTCAATTCCTTTGTTGTTAATGGAGCGCAAATTCTAAATTTTACAGCACAAATTAAGCACTAATTCTTGATAGTATTCGCAACTCTTTATTGAGAGATGGAGAGGCAACTTCACGCACCCAAATTATGAGCGCGAGAGCGTTTGAGGATAATGAACTTGAGCCCGATTATAAATGGCCATTTATGGGCCCAACTCATACCTGCTAAAAGTAACACAAAAATTTGGTCTACTATTGGAAATTAAAATCTGATGTCTTCTGCAGTCAATTCTGTACACAAGCCCTGGCGTATTTCGCTGCACCATGCTTGGTATTGATTTAATAGCCATGGAATTACAAATACTGAAATTACACTTACAAAATAAAGTGTTCCTAGACGGAAGAAAATAAGGCGTATATTGCTGTAAACAATCGGCAACGTTCTGAGTTAGCAAGGTGGACCGGTTCTAGACATTTCTTAAGTTTAGCAAACAATATTTCACGCAGCCACCTAAATGATAATAAAAGAGTTGAAAGTTGTAATAGACAAAACGTCTTCAAATATTTGTTACAATTGCAAATTTCTTATATATTTGTAGTCTCTTTATGAATATTAACGAAAAATGGCGAAATTATAACTAATTGACTGTGGATGAATACTAAACAAAGTTCAATTTTAATGATATATTTTTTTTTAATAAGTACAAGAAACAACTAGGGTGCATATCTAAGATGTAATGACAAGTACAACTGAAACATAAAGGTCCGAACAGAATAAAATTCATGAGCTTCAAGTCCAAAATTAACACATGTTTGATTTTGACGAAAAGGTATGTTCTTATGTTTCATTAAAAGCATTTACATAGTATTTTCCAGTGATACGATTATGGTAGTTAGCTTAATTTCTCATTTTCTTTGACTGAAAAGTTCATATTATAGAGACACCTTTCAATTTGGCAGAATCTCCTATTATTGCACCCGTATTCATTTCATTGAGTATGTCATTTTCAATGGTAATCAAAGGCAGTCCATTTAATCGTTCTTGAGATATAGTTGATCTCAAATATTTTTTACTAAACGACAAAAGTATGTACCTTAATCGATATTTATTTTGTCTTCGATCCAGTGGCGGAGTTCAAAATCAGATCCCACTGCAAAAAATTCTTAACCCGCTCCAGCGAAAATTCTTTTCAGGGCCTCTTAGGCCTATAAAACAATTCAGTTCTTTCATGTCTCTTTCCAATATAGACATTCGAAATCAGGCAATGGATAACACAATGAAACACAAGCAGTAGAACATTCTCCTTTTGGTCCGAAGATGTTTCGGAGTAGTCTACAAAATGCGAATAATTTTGTGTATTTGCCGCCTGAAAATTGTGCTAGTTTTCTTTAAAAATTAAAGGTCTGGGA
Source organism: Thermobia domestica (assembly GCF_964235325.1). Taxonomy (NCBI): domain Eukaryota; kingdom Metazoa; phylum Arthropoda; class Insecta; order Zygentoma; family Lepismatidae; genus Thermobia; species Thermobia domestica. Next base: position 100,142,387 of record NC_137468.1, read on the forward strand.
GATCCACATTCTCGGACCACCTCCGTCGGTGCATCTCTGAACACAAATAACTAAGAATCAAAACTCTACTTTGCATTAGGACTATTACCTAATATTTAAAAATATCGCCTATCTGTATTTAATACGAGTGAATGGATTGATAACGATTGTTACACTGTTATAATACTGTTCAACGAGCACACTATGTTATTGATGCTGTTATTGACAGTGAGAGTTTTATTTTATTATTTTTTTTTTTTTAAGTGTTACTTATAATCCTAATGACCTTTCGATTACAGCCTCGATTTCAATTACACTTTACTGTTTCGATTATATATACATAAGCTATACTGTGTGAAAACTAATTGTATTCAAACAAATTTTGAAATACTTTAAATTTAACTCAGGTATGCGGCCAAAGAAGCCGTATCCATTCTATTTTAACTTAATAATTAGATTACTGCAATCAAATAAACTTATAGTTTCAAAAGTTTGCAGATGCTTCGTTAACAGTAACTGGTATTGAAAATTCCCCCACCTGAACATTTTCTGATTATCTCTTTCGAAATTTTGTCCGGAAGTTTAAAGAAACTTTTTAGAGCCTTCGCCTGCCTCTCATCTTCTTTCAACTTTCGTAGCTTTCTTTTCCGATAAATGCTCCATTTGGTTTATTTATCGTCGGCCATTATTATTACACGAAAAACAAAGTACTATTGAAAAGTGAAAACACACATCATTATACATTTAAAAAATAACTCAGGATAGAAACGAAAATGTTGGCGAATGACAAATGGACAAATAGACATTAACAAAGTGAGCATTAAGCAGTGGACAGTGATTATGAGCAAGTGATATTAGGAACTTAAGTTAAAATTTCTCTCAGAAATGATAAAAAAAAAAAAAAAAAAATCCATATGTACCGCCCGTCTTTACTTAGTGTTCGCCCCCTTCCCTGGACCAATGGACTACAAAAGTCTAGTCGCTTAAACTTTGATTATGTGCATTTCAATTACGCTGACCTTTTTCAACCCCTAATTGTGGTTATTGAAACGAACCACTATGCGAAGACTGTTCATGACAAGGCGGAGCACCCTTGGAGACATTTCTTTCTACTGTGATAATGCCACCCAATCCATAAGCAACATGTACAGTTGAGTTCCTTTTGTTTGTTTGTCAATTCCTATTTCAAAGACATATTTGGCAATGATATTCTCTAGCAAGGTCGCGGAAGGGTTGTTGGGAGAGGAATGAAGAGTCTATTACATTTGTATTTTGTGCATATGGTTGGGTTGTGGAAAGAATGCCGCCGTCTTTAGTTGTACTGCTTAATATAATATCTATTGAAAAGCTAATTTTCTCTACTTTTTATCTTATATTCGTAAAATCTCCCTTTCTCTCTCTTTAATCTTAAATCTCCCTTCGCCGCGGGAAATTTCCCTCAAACTACCACCACTTGTAAGAGTAGCATTGGTGCCAGTTGATGTACGAGTCCATTTCAGTTGTAAAGGGATGTTTTACAGCCAACCACGCAAAGATTCGGCTTTATTGTCCTTTTTATGTATTTTATCTGTATCTCAGTCTGTACATATTTATTTGAAGCTATTTGGAATTTTTTTTTCTCATAACATTTTCTCTAATAAAATTCATATTTAAAACACAAAATTTCTTTTCCAGTTTAGCGCCCTCTTCACTTGGCGCCTCTTGCAACGCGCAGTTCTCAGGATTCAAGATCCGGCCCTGCTAATAACGGATTCTTACCTCTATTGAAATAATAACGTCCTTCCATGGAACCTTCCAGAAGCAAACACTATACGGCTTAGTGGTGCCAGCGCTGTCTCCCAGAGTATTTGTCAAATCGGACTTGTACAAGACCGTGGCACATATTGGAGGCGGATTTCGTAGGAAACGCCCCAGTACTGAACAGTTGGCGTATTTAGTTGCACTGGCGTATATACCTGCAGTTACCTTATGTTGAGCATTCCCAAAGCTATAATGAATAATATGCAAATAGCTACTCCATGAGGATCGAATCTACGTACCGGAAACAAATGCACTTTACAGTCAGCATTGAATTGAAATTTTATATACCTAAGCTATAATTTAGCAAGGGTGGCGCAAGATTTTTTTTTTTTTTTTTTTTTTTTTTTTTTTTTTACTGTAGTTCATAACTCTCACTATTATTCTGTAGTTTTCCTGTTGAAAATCATACTAGGCCCTTAGTTTTCTCCTCATAATACCTCCTTTCTATGCCACTTACGTTCTTTGCAGATTTGCATAGCAGCCAATGAATTTATGTATGACAATATATGTTATGGTTATTTTGACGAGGTCGGAAGTTGAAGGAAGGATTTGCTCCCTGATTCTTTCAATAAGTACTCGTTTTCTAATACGGCAAGCAATATGATATACCGGTAATGATTTTGAAAATTAAGGAGAAATGTGACATTTATGGAAAAACGTGAATTTGGTGTAAACTGTAATAAAACAGTACAAATGTTATGGGTAACTGTAACCTAAAAGCAAGGGGAAGGAAAAACAATAACTTAATTACAAATGCAAGAGGAAAGCTGTAAATGTGATGGAGAGGAATAATAATGTAACTGAATTCTTTCTGAAAGTCGTGACTCTTTTGTTAGCCATTTTATTGAAGGTTCTCCCATACAGCACGAACGTCAAAACCTAAATGTCACATCACGCATACGAAACAGGTCATCACCACTCCTTTAACAGATACTCCTTAATCAATGTTTTAAGAAAATAATTTCTTTTCCGCCCTTTATTTGAAAAAAGAAAAAATCTCGTTTCCAGATTTTTGTTTCAAGACTGTTTTCCATCTCTATTTACGATATGGCTGCGTCACGACATCGTTAATTCCACTTGGCATTGAAAAAGTTTTTATTTCTTTGGAAAGATCAAGGACGCAATGCCGTGCTGAGTTTAGAGAAACCAGGGATGAGTTGTTGTGCATTGACCAGCCACGTTCTTTTCCTTAATTTGAGCCACAAGTCAGTCAACTGTTCAATTTGTGCGGTCAGCTCTTTTGGCACGATTTTATCATTTGTGCTTTCACATTCAACAGAAGCGTAAAACTGTTCTTACCATTTCATTTACCTTCTCCTTACGCTCAAATTTAGGACTTAAGTTTTCCTTAGTTAATTAATTTCTTATTTGTGTTTTAATGCGTGAATTCATAAATATTCATGTAAAGGAGCTCAGTGATAAACAGCGCTCAGTGTATTTTTCTGCTACGAAGAGTCATAGGTTTGTTTCCAAATCATGTAATCATGAAATGGGTAACATTGATTTTCTTTCACTTTCTTGTGCTACCAATTCTTCAGCGTCCTTCACATCCATTTATTATTGGTTTCTCCTAGTCTACAAAATATAATCAGAAAAAAGTAAACGGCGAAGTTTTGAAATTGATTTTTTAAAGTCAATTTTTAGTATTTTTTTTATTTCAATGATGTGAAACTGTTATATTCAATTCAAATACATTATATATACTAGGGATTTCCAATTCCGGAATTTTTACTTTCCGGGATCCGGAAAGTAAGTAAAATCGAAAAACATTCGGAAAGATTTTGATGTCAGCAACATTCCGGAATTTTCTAAATTCTGGATTTTTCCGAAATCCGGAAAGTGAAAATTCCAATTCTTTAAATGAACTTTCCGGAATCCGGATTCCGGAAAATTTTGGCCATCCCTATTATATACAATACTAGCAAATGCCCTCGCGTGTTACTATTGGCAATATTTTGTGTTCTTCCTCCTACGCCTTTCATATAGAATTTGTATGAACTCGAATTCTAGCACAAAATTGGAACGTCTCGTATGGACATCTTAGAGAAGCACTCTCGCCACTTTTTCTTCTATTCTAGGTCAAATGTCTAAGAACGCTGAAATACGTGTTTAATTATTTTAGCTGAAACGGCCAAGCACCGAATTTCATGTGTCTAACCTTAAGACATTCAGAGATACGGATATCTTGTATAGAATAGGAATCTGGCATTGCAGCAATTACCATCTCTGACATCCCTGTTAAGCATCCAGATGCCAACCTAATTGATTATTGTGCTTTCAGACTCCTCAAGGTGGCTGTCCCTTGTCGAGTCCGCACCGTCTCTGGCCTCTAAAAATCCTGGAAAGAGGAGTGGAATGCAATACTCATGGTCCTACAATAGAAACTGCGATGCCAGGTAATAATCGGTAGAGGTTGTCTGTAGATCAAACACAACCAATGGTGAAAACACGGCATTTTTAATGGTAAGGAGCACATTCAAATTCAGCTCAATATAACTGGATCAAACTTCGTGTATTATTCGGGCGCTTAATTGATTACAGAAGTCAGCTTCTCGTTATCTACCACCATTTTTCCTCTATAGAAAATTTTCCGGTGAAGAAACGCATATTGAAGAAGGATTCACCGAAGAAGAACTGTGTTACTTTTCAAATGCTACTGTGACGTTATGAGACATGGAACGAATATTTTCACTGTACAAGTAATTTTTCAGTGACCGATGTAGGAGCTTCATACAAGAAAATCTTAGGTTAATTGATTACAGAAATCAGCTTCTCGCTATCTACCACCATGTTTACTCTATAGCGATCAACGTTAAAATCGGAAGTTGTTGATTTCTGCCACTTCCGGTTTGAATAGAAGGTTAAGAGAAAAGATGGTACCTATTCTTAGAACCCTAAATCGTTTTTTAGAAAAGGCTTCCCACTATCTTTTAGTAAAATATTGAGATTAAATGTATTCTTTGAAACTTAATCGGTTGCAGCAAACCACTTCTCGCTACTTATTAGGATTTTTGCTCTATAGTGATCAACATTAGAACCGAAAATGACTTTTACTACTTCCGGTTTGAATATCAACTCCATTAACGAGCTCGACTCTTAATGTTTTTTTACCTTCTACATTCTGGCCAAAATGGATGATGATCCATCATTAGTTTTTGTGATTTTGTGTCTCTCGGACGGACGGACGGACAGACAGAGTAAATAGAAAGGAATTTTGTTGAGTCTGACTCCTTAAAAATGAATGTAGCAGGAATCGGCAAAGTCGTCGATGGATTGGGTTTTGTAGCGGGAACTATAGAACGATATTTACAATATTAACATATAGAACAGTTTAAGTAGACGTTGTTCTGATTAAGGAAATAGAACGCGAATACAAATGAACTTGGAGGTTAAAACAAACAAATTGTCAAGGTAAAGATAAAGATAGAACAAGGAAATATAACCATAGTAAAAATATGCATGCGCACTTAAAGCTTCAATGCATTCAAGAATAAAAGCACACAAAGAGATCGAAGAAATATTATTTAAGTTATCTTTTTAAAAAAATAATCATTATAGCCCAGATTTATAAGCACAATCAAACAACTTGAAAAAATAAGATGTTCATGGAAATGGGAAGTCGATAGGAAGAGTTCAAGTGTCATTTCGAGATCATTGTCTGTGTAGCTATGTGAGATGGGTCGAGTTCTGGTGCTTCATCAAATATGTGGTACCAGTTGTAGCACTGAAAGTAGGCTCTTCTGATGTGAAGATGTATCGAAGATGAAGGCGGTAATTTGGAGAAATCCAGAGGCTTCATTCGATGATACTGGTGAATTCTATATTTATTCATCAATGAGAATTTACTTGACATCATCTGCACTAGAAAGGTTTCTGCAGACATTATCATAGTTTCTGAGAATTCTTCTTTGCCTAATTCAGTCAGATACTGTGCCATGTTCGCTGTAGTGGTAACAGCAGAATACTTAGTGCCAACTTTCCTTGTAGTGTCACATTCAGTTAGAGCGTGGGCTGCTGGTAAGACATCTATTCTGCTATTGATAGAATTCTACGCAAGATGTGATGTGCAAAAACTCCAAACTTCACCAACTACTTTCCAGCCGACGTAGCAACAACACGGGAAGAAGCATGAAGTCAAATGCAGCTGGAGTTGCTAAAGAAGACGCAGAGAAAGTTGAAGTAGGCATTTCAGGCAATTCTTTTTCCAGTTCCTGTATCATTTCAGATTTGTTTGACTTGGACAGAAATTGTCTTTTGTTAGGAAGAGCGAAGTTGAAGTTATTTCGTAGCATAATAAACGATCGTGTGAGTACTCTCTCTCCCTAGCTATGTCAATAATCCTAATACTTTGATGTTTCCGTTATGATGTCAAATTTCTTGTTGAATCTAGCTTGTTTTATTCGCGCCAGAGGACTGAATAACTTATTGTTTTTTTAAATAAATATATCGTTGCGAAATTTAAGGTATTCTCTATCGCCAATGCTTATGCACGTCAGTGTGAGGTTGTCGTCGGTTTTCGTATAATGTTTTCCAGTTACTAGATTGTACAAACTACAATCATTTAAATCAAACGGGTTCTGTCTTTTACAGATAAAATTCACAATTTTTTCACAGAATCGGCATGTGATTGCGTGACACTTAATGAGAATTCGTGGTGAAGTGTGTACTCGTCATTTTCCTAGAATCCGTACATTCTACCATGGAAGTGTTTGATGCTGGTCTTCTCATGTTGAATTAGATCGCGTTGGGCAATAGCTTCTTTCCGTCTTCTGATCCTAATGATTCCTCCTGAACTTTTTGCGGGTTTGTTGTACAGTTGTTGTACAGTAAATTATTTATATGAAGACAAAAATTTAACTAATAATACTAATTACAAAATGAATATTTTAAAACATATTTCAGAATTGCGATATTAAACTTTAATCCTTCTAGGAAACAATAAGCTTATAAGCAAGAATATAATTCAAGTACCTTTACAGAATATATTTTTTAAATAAATAAGATTCATACTCAGATCTCAAAACACATATTAGAGAAAGAAGATATAAAAATGAAGGTTATATACGAAAAGAACTAGTTAATACTGGCTTTGCTAAATACAGTAAGACTACTTCTACTGAATGAAATAAAACTTCTGAGAAATTACAATGAATTGCATTTAACTAAATACCGTAAAAGTAAATAAAATAAAATGTAGCGTACACATTTACGTTATATATCAGCATTTAACTTTGTGCGCATTTTGCGATAAAGGTACATAGTTGTAGGCAAGGGCGTGAAACAAGAAGATACATGTCCCAACTTTCTCTCCTGAAATATTTACTTATCTCCTTATCACATGAATATTTCTATGGTTCGGATATTTGTAAGATAGTTTAGGAAATAGTGTTCCACCCTAAATTTTGATCACGCTACGCCAGTGCATTTAAAAAAAAAATCGCTACTGGGTATCCAGGCACAAAAGGGACCTTAACACACATAGCAAAATTCAAACGCACAGAGATTTTTTTAAAGTACATATTTGTATAATGTACACTTTTGAAATAATGGCATACAAAATGACGTATTTGTCAGACTTCTGCTACCCGTTTCATTTCCAATTCAACACATTGCCATCAATACAGGAGCGGACATTTTCTTTTTTACATTTTGGTTGAGATGCGCCATCAACCCAGTACTTAAAGATAAAACCGCACAGTGCTGTCATAATTGGATATTTTCCTAATGAAAAAATACAGTGACAATAATCTGAGTATTAAAGATTCTAATATTTGTGTATAAGGGGGAAAGGATGTGGGTACAAAGGCAACCAGCAACATATTTAGAAATATATTTTGGTAGGGGTTTCTCTTAGGAGTAGTGTTTCGAAATTAAATATTTTAGGGGGAGGAGCTTGAAGATCATGAGTAACATTTGATTCGCTTTCTATAGAAATCCTAAAATTTTGGAGGAGCTCAGTCCTTTGCTGCCGGTGTAAATCCGCCGCTGAAAGTAACTGTGCAACAAAGAGGGTCAAAAATTGTTAAAAATAGCGTTCTGTACTTAATGGGCAATTCCTTACTTTCTTACAAATTTGTGCCATCTATTATTTATATCACAAAATTTGCTTGAAAAAGTCTCAATTACTAATATTGCCCATAACAGACACGAAATGTTTGGTTTCCAGGAAATGTTAGACCAGAGTAAAACATGTTAGCTAGGTTAAAGAGAACAATCTTTAAGAAGAATGGAATTAGGCAATAATGAATATTGGGAATCTGTGGAAAGCGAACCAAATTACGAATGCACGAGCGTAGCTCAAGAATAGCTGAAGGCTAGTCTCAACAGGCCTCTAAAATAACAACTTCAAAATTATGTATTTATATCCAATACACTCTATATAACTCAACCTAAGCAAAAAATCAAACGTTGTTTTATCAAAGTTTGTAATTTAATATGCGTCGCATCAAATGAATATGAATAATATAGTGCATAGTAGATCGGTGTTAAGGTAGGATGTGTGAAACAATCACGTGGAGGTAAAGAATAAAAGGCAATCTGACTCTTAAGGAAAAATCATCTGTGATCGCGTCTTCTCAATAAAACGGAAATGGATTCTAAAAAACTTGATATTCAAATGTCTCTAGAAAACATACACGCAGCAAAACAATAAAAACATGGCAAGTCTAACTAATTCTGTCGCTCTAGTTCCTTCCTATTTACCATAACAGCCTCTTCAATAGACAGGTTAGCTTAGCCTCAAATATGTGGACCTACCTTATAGATGACAGGCGACATTCATGGCTTTGACTTCACGTAGCTACATTAATCATCCGGTGTAAGAGATTTTTACTAAAAAGCCATCGGTGTCGACATTCTGAATCAGCATCTCCTTCTTGCTCTAAATCTCGCCGTTTTCGAACTCAGGTTGCCAGATTAGAAATACAACTGGCTGGAGTTCGGCTTAAACCTTTCTAACTCTTTAGTTGGTCTATTTACTTCATCTGTATTAGAGTAGAATGAAAGTGCTAGCATCTCGAGGTAAACAATTGAGTACGCGAAACGAAGGAAAGAGGAATGTCTGAAATTTCAAGAATTTTCCAATTTTATACCTATCTACAGAATACAAGCTAATACATATAGACACAAAATTAAAGTGCATGATGTAATTTTCAATTTATATTAATTCAGTAATTTATTGTTCAAGTACTCTTCCAGTAATTTAACCCTTTCACAGAGGAAGTCGACTTTTGTCGACAGAACCAAATTTCCTTAACATGCGAATGTCGACGATAGTCGACGTGTTAAAATTTGTTTGTCCGTATCTTGGCTTTGTCGAGAGTAGTCGCCAAAGTTGTACCGTTCATTTTTGTTTGTGTTCTATTGTTTTCGATAAACAATAGAAATCACACAGGAAACCTTTGGCGACTACAATCGACAAACCCAAGATACAGACAAATTTTAACACGTCGACTATAATCGACATTCGTAGGTTAGGGAAATTTTTTTCCGTCGCCTTCCACAGTGAAAGGGTTAAAGATTTATGAAGTGCACTTGGTATCCAATCTGCTGGGCCTGGGTATCCAAGTTCTGAGCCTGAGTATCCATTCGGATATGAAAAGGGAGCTTTAAAAATGCCCTACGCTACGCCACTGTACAAAAAGGGAAAATGGCGAATTTGCTGAAAATTTAATTTTGAAAAAAATTGTAGAAGGCTGTTTTTAATAAAAACTCAACTGTTTTAAATATATTCAAAGATTTTTCATATAAGGTAATTTTTTGGCAACCTTTGACCTTGGCGGCCATATTGCCAAAAAAAACTCACGGTTTTCAGAACATGTGACCAAGCAAGAAATCATCCACTAGTACCATTAGGTAAAGTCCTGTAATAATTTGCTCTCGACCTTTTCGATCCAACAGAACCTATGGGTGACCCCTAGACTAATGGGACGTGTTTGTCACGGGATAATATTTGGATGTCCAGAGACGTCCTGTGATTATTCACCAAAGAGGTCAGAGATGTCCTTCAAGAATTCTGCACAAACCCCCGTTTTCAGAACATACGCGAGAGGTGTGTCCACGTCATATTCACTGACAAAAGTGGAACATCCCATGGACATCCTAATATGCCGGAAGTGGCATCTCTTGAACGTTAAAGGAATATTTCTGTACAGTTTGGGAAATAAATTACATCTTACCAGGAGTGCTTTCAAAGTTGAACCTTGAACCTGGGGACAACCTATATATTTCCTGAAAGGGTTTGTCGAGCAAGTTCCAAAACAGGTTTCAATACCTTGCCCGGAAGTGACCCCACCCCTTCAGGTGTGGAAATACATAGGGTAGAAATATAAATATATAGAAACATCTTGGACTGCATGTTCTATATACAAGGTGTTAACGAACTACACCGACAAACTGTAAGAGGCGATTCCTCACATCAAAATAAGAGAAAAAGTTCATATGGACCTACTGCGAAAAGTGCATAGTTTCAGAGCTAGGGCTGTCCGAAATCGGAAAAACCTAAATTTCGAAAGGCCCTATTTCGAATTCCAGAAACTGTGGATAGTGGTCCTTAACTATGTCGGTCCCGGCATTCCCCACAGGGAACATAAAATATGGCGAAATTATTATTACTGTACAAGTTTAAAATCAGACTGGCAACATTGACAACTATTTACAGGGGAAGATCATAGATGGATCATCCCCTCTAAACAGTTTTCAATGTTGCAAGTCTGATTTTAAACTTGTAAAGTAATAATAATTTCGTCATATTTTATGTCCCCTGTGGGGGACGCTGAGACTGACATTATGAGCGTAAAGGAAGCCACGCATACACAATCCAAAAATGTATATTACATCAATTTTCAATGGGTGTGCAGGGTATTCTGTACAGAGTATAATTCTCAAATATGCTCTCAATAGAGTTTTCAGATATTTCCTGATTTCAAGGAGGGTCCAAAGTAGGCAGGAAGTAAGCCTTGACAACAATCAACATCCAGTGCTTCGGAAGGAAATCGGAAGTGTTAGGAAAAAGCAGCTCCATGTTTTAGTGATGCAATGTATTTCGTCAAGGTATATTTCACGTTTTCTTCACGTATAAGCCTGAAACAAAACATCGCAGCATATTTTTTTCCCGAGCACGAGAGATCGTGCTGTTGACGATCCTTAACGCTTCCGACATCGCGCCAAAGGATTCCGTGTTCACTACTTTCAAGTCTTATCGTTTCTCTACTTTGGACCGATCATAAATTCAGCATATCTCAAAATTCGGTTGATGGCATGTCTGGGAATTTCACCCTCAGGGAGTACTCTGCACACCCACTGAACATTAATGAAATATGCATTTTAGGATTGTGTATGCGTGACTTCCTTTACGCTGATAAGAACCACCACTCCACGATTTCTCGAATTTGAAATAGAGCCTCTTGAAATTTGGCTTTTTCGTGATTTTGGACAGTCCTAGCTCTGAAACTATGCACTTTTCCCCACAGGTCTATAGGAACTTTTTGATTTATTTTGATGGGAGGAATCACCTCTTCCAGTTTGTCAGTATAGTTCATTAATACCCTGTATATGTCAAAGTGCTCCGCATGACTAGTAGATTAAGAATATAATATGCACTATCAATTATATCCCATCAAGGTAATAAAGCTAAAAAAATTCATATTTCACTCCTATATTAGAGGACCTATAAAGTTGAGAAAAGCATATCCATAATATCCAGGCAACAGCAAGTAATGGTATCACAACTAATGTGACTCATTGTTATGGCTAGATGTGACACATTTGCTGTACTATTTCAATGTCTATATTTTCCACTATTTCACCTATATACGTTGTTAGATCAGTACGTTCATTTCGTCAACTGCTCATATAGACGAGCTCCCCAAATCTTGGCTTGGCCCCCCAAATATTTATTTAAAATTATATGTTATAAATTGTTTTTATCCGACAATAAATGAAAAGAAAATATCCATAGTAAACTGAAATTAATCATTCTTCTAAGAAAAGGTTATTTTTTAAATCCATTTATAGACTATTTCTTAAACATTAAGTGAACGATAATAATAGTATAAGATCAGTAACTTTGGGGCCCGGGTGTCATCTTCGTTAACACTCCGAGGTTCTTCCAGCCCTTAGAGTGATTCCAGCCTTATAGTCGCCTTGAGGTACTAAGGGCTAATAATCTATGCGAATGCACTTTTTATAACCGACTAAGACAAAGCTGAAAGATTGATTCGACTTAAAGGCTAGGAGGATATCTCTCTCCCATTGCTGAGTTTTGCAACATAGTATCTTATATTTTAATTGTTTTACGGGAAGGTATTGATTGTAGATTTACTTTCTTATTTTTATTATATTTAACAACAATTCTGGTAAAACAGAGGAAGATAGGATATGTAAACTATTTAGACCCTTATATGTGCTGGCGCTGGCAACAGCCTGAGCGGGAAAGAGTCTATCTTCTTATTGAACGTGGAGTATGCAGTGTTAAGTTTGCTATGTATGTCTTCATGAAATTAAATTAAATATAGGGAGATTTATAAAATCTGGATATTTTATTTCACATGGAAAAAGTGATAAGCAATTGGTGAGTACCTGCAGCGAAACTGATTAGTGCATGTTGTAGACACCTGCCCGGCCCGGCCCGCGGGCCGACTCTCATTTCTTTGGGCCGGCCGGGCTTGGGCGGGCCGACACTGATTTCTCTTCAGATTGGGCCGGGCTAGGGCCAATTAATTGCAATTATTTAATAATTATTGACTTTCGTTAAACGATAATTGGAATAAAGCCAAACTTTGAAGAAGTATGCCCTTGAAAAATGTTACAAAGAATGCAATAGCTATTTATAGTTTGTGTGGCTTAGCGACTCCACTTTCACTATAGAGGATTGCAGGCATTGCGCGGTAAATTGAGCTCTGACCTCGACCTTCACTGAACCCAAAATATACAAGAAGGGGTGAGAAAGTTTTGCCTGTCGCTAAATAATATTACCATCTTCACTTTGTGCTAAAATCAATTAAGTTAGATTTTTGTTACAGGAAATGGAGTTTTTGTTTTTTTGATGACAGGCAAAGTTCTAGGAGGCAATGGTACCATTCGGGAGGCAAGCGTCAGGTTGTGAACCAGAGTGTAGGAAATGTTTCTGAGGGTTAGGTCAAGTTTAATACTAAATTTTGATAAAGATTGGAGCTCGAGCTAATTTTAAAAAAAAATTATCGGGCCAGGGTCGGGCCAAAAACTTTTAAAATTTTACGGGCCTGGGCCGGGCTTGGGCCAAGACTTTTAAAAAACTTATAGGGCCGGGTCGGGGTCGGGCTCGGGCCGAAAATCTCCAAAACTTTTCGGGCCCAGGCTGGGCCGGGCCTAGGTATGTTCGGGCTGGATTCTAGGTCCGTGCAGGTCTCTAGCTGCTGAGGAAAATATTCATTCGAACACTGTTGATAAGTAAGAAGCTAAGGAAGTTGCTACCACTCACGGCTGAATGTTTTCAGAGGTTCAAAGAAACTGAAGATGTTCTGGATCTGCAAAACCACGCATCTAGAGAAGAAATAACTGCCCGTCGTGAGTGCTTGAAACGTATAGTGGCGATTGTGAACCATTTGGGTCGACACGGATTGGCTTTCCGAGGCATCGATGAAGATGACAGCAGTTTAAATGAAGGGAATTTCTTGCAAACGTTCGAGTCGTTACGAAGTTTTGATCCTTTTTTAAAGAATATACAGCGCCAGGGAATTCCACTTATTTATGCTCAGAAATTCAAAATGAAATTATCTTGTGTTGCGATGAGAAAATCATCAATGTCATTGTAAGTGAACTGAATGCCACTTGGAAAGTTAAGCGTTATGGCTGATGAAACTCAAGATATTAGTGTTTCTGAACAACTTCAGTGCTTGCGTGAGATATGTGAAAAATTCTGAAACGGTAGAGCACTTTTTGAAATTTGTTAAACTTCTTGAGGTAAATGCTGAATACATATCGAAAACAATTATATCGAAACTTTGGCTTCTGTAGGTGTTAATAAGAACAAAAATGCACTGGGCAAGCTTACGATGGGGCGAGCGTTATGAGAGGCCACATAGGGGGTGTGCAAAAGTTTTTTCGGAACTCTCATCTCCTCGCACTGTATATCTATAGCTATACGCACCAGTTAAATTTAAAATTGTAAAAGTGAGTGAGCTCGAACAAGCAAATACTTTTTTTTTATTGCAGCTCCGTCGTAAGAGTTCATAGACGATTACAGCAAGCTCAGACAGCGTTAGGTTTGGAGCAGTCCATTATACCTGGACTTCACATACCGGTAGGCCTATTCGTTCATTGAAAAATTAGAGAGTAAGTATGCTAAGAAGACTACTGAAGCTGACGGTATTGCAAACAAACTGATATCATTCGCAACTGTTTCATGCTTAATTGCTTTTAGCAAGATTTTATGAATTAGTAGTGGCCTAAATAATTTTCCCACAAGGAGAAGATATTACCCTAGCAGACGCCCAGTTACCTATTTGTTCGGTTGTTGAAGCCATAAAGAACTTAGAACAGAAGAAAATTAATTACGCCTCTACAATGAAGTATTGGAGTTTGCCAAACAAAATGGTGTAAAATGTTTTAATCGACCAAAGAGCATATAAAAACCGAAATAATAGTATGAACAATTTTCTGGTTTCGGGTAGTATTCCGAAGAAATACACCATCGAGTAGTATTCCGCTATCCAAAAATACATGGTTCAGAATACTAAGGTATTCACGAGACAATTTTTATAGAGAGAGTTTGCCTACGGGCATATAATTTGAAGTGCTCACCAACTAACTCTATAAAAATTGTTACGGAAGTACCGAAGGACTCTGAAACTTGGATATTTGGATAGGGCATATACTAGTTTTTAAGTGAAGTCTTGACCCGACTACGTAGGTCCCATTATGGGTTATTCCACTTATATGCTCCCCCCCCCAAACTCAGAACTCTGGCTACGTCCCTGATGAATCTCCTTGTCAGTCCTCAATAACATCTGTACATGTTCCTTTACAGACACAAGTGAAAGATGTCTTGATAAAAATCGATAAGGGGTACTATAAAGGGGAGATGTTTTCGATTATTTTTCAGTATCTTCCACCGTTTGAAGATTTGAGCCTACTTCCGGTTAAAGTTTCTAATTCATGTATGATCAGTGTTTTCTTTTTTCTTGCATGCAGTATGTAATAAGCAAATACATTACACACGCAATTAATTATAATGTTGGTGATATATTGTGTTCATTGTGCCAAACACTCCAAACAATAAAGATTCATCTTAGACTGGAGAAATGATTAGCCTTCATTTATTATTATCATTTGGCCATGAAACAAACGCCTGAGAGAAATGCAACTCCTGTATACATATATACATTGTGTTGGAATGTATATCTCGTAGGATATGCTTTACTTTTTAAAAAATTTCAACACTTCCAGTGTACCCCTAAAAATGTAATAAAGAAATAACGGCCATGTTTTTTAAATATTCAATTAGAACTGGACGATCTACACAAAATTTGGAATCGACCAGTGAAAACTGCACGTGTCTGGCATTTGTGGTTTTCGAGATCTCATTGTCGAAAGGATTGGAAACAAACATATAAACTTTTCTTTGGAGACAAACATATAAGCAGCTTTCAAGAAAGTTTTAAAAAGGAGGAAAGTCGATTCATTTTACAGGAAGAAGCAATTAAGTACACGCAAAATAAACAAAAAAGTAAAAGGCAAATTGAAATGGATAAACTTGGAAGATAGTTTTTTTTTTTTTTTTGCATATAAGTAGATAAAATTGTTGTATGTGTAGAGGTTACTGTTCCACGGAGAGCAAAGGAACATGATTACCTTGTTTCTACTTATCAGTATGTACCAAGGTTAGTAGGACATTTGTTATCCTTTTAGTTTACAGGATATTTCCTGTTTATTTCTTTCCTTTTTAAAATACCGGTATGTTGTATATTTTTAATGTTACTTTATTGGCAGAAGGAATACACGTGGTATCTTTCCATCCATTACTCGTACTTAAGCGTGGGGGTGCGATGGCTCAGTGGTAGAGCGGTTCCCTGGTTCGATCCCAGCTCGCGCTGTGTGGACTTTGTGGTGGACAAACACCGTGCTCATGGGTTTTCTCGGAGTTCTCCCGTTTCCTCCCACTTTCTTCATTCCACCATTTCAATTATTTCTTATCATCACCGTCTCCTTTAGCCTAATCGGCGTAACCATGGGAATTAAAACTAAAGATTTCGTTTAATTTTTTCGTACTTAAGCGTGTCTTCTATTAACATAATGCTCAGATCTGAAATAAAATCTGATACTTTATGAACAACAAAGTTCAATATTGAGTTATGATCTTCCAAACTGTCATTGGATTTAAAATATTGTAAATTTTCATAGCGATCTTTTCCCGACCGAAGTACCCCAAGTAACCGAATTAATGTTGGCCAAAGGTTGACAATTTTTGAACGGTTGTTAATACGTTGATGATGTTCGTTTTCCCGGAATAGTTTTCAACCAACCATTTTTTTACCGAAAAAGTAATCATGTTGACAACTAGTTTTCAACTTAACCACCAAAATTAATCGTTGGTCCTACCATGAATATCGGTTGGTTGAATTCAATAAAATTAGCAACCATAAATTGCAATTGAATTAAACGTGAAATATGCTTAAGTCCCAAAGTTGCTTTACGCGCAAAAAATCAACTCAACCACAAAGTAACACATTAGATCGACTATTTTGGTTACTTGGGATATGGGAATTTTAAAATTTAAGATTGTTTTGGATAGATTTTTTTTTTCTGAGAACGTAGTCTTTTGGTTACCAGATGCTTTTTTTGTTTTTGTTTTATTTTAATTATTGCCCATAATAGCATCTGTGATGAGAATAGAGGAAATTTAGTACCAGTCACTTCGAAAGGTTGTAACGGAAGTCGAGAGAGGTGTGGTTTCAAGTTATCTCCATGTCCTGCCCTCCCACATATAGTTAATCTATTCTCGCAGATAGAGATTTTTTGACGGGTAGCAAAATTGGATGAGAGTTCTCTCTCTCTCTCTCTCTCTCTCTCTCTCTCTGTATGTTGTGTGTGCGTGTGTGTGTGTGGCTGTTCATGACTGCTTATAAATATAAGAATGACACCCCTCACAAGACAATTATATACCTAGAAGTTATTATTTCCAGAAATTAAAGTGAGGGGGAATGCGGGGATACGTCGTTACCCCACTTCCAAAAAATATATATGGCGTCCCCTTGCTTCCTAAAAAATTACAATGGGCAGAGATAGGCACGGGAGACGGTTTGACGTCATTCATCCCCCTATCTTTTCAGATCCACTTTTACCCCCTGCTTATTCCTAATATTATATATATCAGTTTTCCGTATAGGTTAGTCGTAAAGACCAACACTAGGATGACCAGAAATATTTTGTTCACAAACATTATATTAAGGTAAATCAACAGGAAAATGAAAATAAAGTCTAGCTTCGTAACTAGGGAGTCTGTTAAACCAGAGAGAAAAGCTTAAAATAATAGCAGCAAAATAGTTCACTAGAAGCAACAATTTGGACGCGGAAAAAAGAGTGGAGTATTTCAATCTTCAAATGAGTACAATACTCTTAAAAAGATTATATTTGATAATTTTAATTAACATATTTATTAAAGCAAGTTTCTACCATTTAACTTGACCGGCATTTGTGTGTGGGTCTGCTTCACGATAGCTCGTAAAATTTATCCGATTTTAATGGTTGTTGACATTTGTTTCCGTAAAAATTATACAATTTTGATACAATATGGTCAGCATTTTATTTGAAGTTTTTCCAACACTCCACAAATTGACTTTTAAATTTCCTCTCAGTGAGCAGTTAATTTCCTTCCCATATACGTATATATATGCTACGATAACTTCGTAGAAAAAAATAAATTCGATTATGCAATATTATGCCCTTCTCGCGGACTAAGATCAGGGTTCCTTGTCACCAGAGGTGATCGCTCTGCCATTGAGACTTATTCCTATTCTTTGAGCTCGAAATTACTCAAAGAGAAGATGATGAATTCACCTCATCTTTAAAAAAGATACCGAATTTTCATGAAATATTATCTTTCCAATGGCTCCCTTTGCTTTTGGTGAACATCGCCAAGGAAAAGGGGGCAGATTGTAAAAATGTGGAGATCACCCAAGGTCCTGCCGCTGCAAGGTAACAAATTCTGAGGTCACACAACACGCCATTGAGGAAACTCCATCCACCACACACTATGACTGTCAAACTGTGAAGGTGAAGGTGACGTATGTTCCAGTCCACTGTTATGCGTCACCTTCACGGACTCGGGAAAATCATCTGTAGCTGCCCCATTGTCCCACATGAGTTAACCTCAACTCAGACCTAGAGGAGAGTAGGTGTGTGCCGACAACTGCTGCAAATTCTGCGAGATATACATTTTCTGAAACGAATTGTCATATGCAATGAAAGGTGGATCTTTCTCCTAACTGCGAATGTGCAAAACTAGTGGTTGACCAACGACGAACTGCTAGAATAGGTCATCAAACAGGACCGTTTCAAGTATAAAGTCATAATATGTATGCGGTGGGACTAGAAGAGAGTGATTCACTTCGAGTTCGTTCTTAACGGTCGTACCATCAATGTCCACCTTTATTCCAAACATTTGGAGCTGATATATGCTGTACTGCGCCAAAAATATTCTGCATTGGTGAATCGAAAACAGAACTACACTTAGCTCGAAAAGTGGAACGAAAAATTCAGGAACTTTATGACATCGAACTGATATCATACCCGGCATATATTTCTGACCTTACCCCTTCAAGTTACTACCTGTTTCTACCCATGGCACACTTCCTGAAATCATGATACTTCACCAACCAGCAGGAAGTGGAAATAGCAGTGACTGACTTCTTTGTTTCTAAGGAGAAGACATGGTACCGACATGGAAGCGTGGAATTAGTAGGAAGGTAACAGCAGATAGTTCAACACGAGGGGAGTATATTTTAAACCTTGACCTGCTTTTATTGCACAGTATTAAATACAGGTATGTTGTATACCAGGATCTCTCAAGATTTATGACTATTTCTTATAAAATGAATAATTATAATGTCCAAACCACACTATTACGTATAATTACTATGGCCAATTTGCAATCGACGTCCACTCAGGTTCGCGCGGGCTCAGGGTCAATACTCTCAATCTGAATGAGGCTCACGCTAGAGTCGGGCTCGCTATCCTCAATAAGATTCGAACTCGTTCGTGGTTTGTGCTTGTTCTCACTAGCTTCATTGAGGCTTACACTTGGTTAAACTCTGTCTCGCTATTCACTTATAGAACTCGTACTAATATGGGCTCGCGCTTATTTCTTGAGTTCAAGACCAATTCAGCCAGAGAGCGGGTTTCGCGAGTTTGGACAAAGGAGACTCTTTGGTCTAGAAAAAGGAGTCAGCCTTGGACCACAATGCAAGGAAGTCTTCTAATTTGAGGAAAGTGATCTGTCAATGACACAGATGGTTATTTTCTCGACCTAGGGCTTACTAATCTTATTGGACCTGGTGCTCACTAACCTTGTTGGGGTTGGCACTTCGTCGAATTCGGGCTCACTACTCTTAATTGAGCTCACGCTTACTAATCTTGTTGGAGCTCACATTCTCTAGCTTCAATAGGTGTTGTGTTCACTATTTTTGATATGGTTAGCGATTGATTATTTAGACCGAATCCGGTTTAGTGCGAGTCCCGAACTCGGAGTCCTAGACTCGCGAGTTTGAACACGTCCGGCGAGTTATCGCAGAATGGATATGACAATATCACACGAACCCAGTAAGATTGAAAGATACTAATACCCAGCCCACCGTAAAAAAGTTCAGTGACAATAACCTATTTATGATAGATATATCGACGTAACAGCAGTAGATATAAATGTTAGTAACAATATTTTTCTTTAAACGGTTGTAAGTCATGGCCGCTGACAACCAAACATCACAGTAAGTTACAAGCAAGTGAAATGAAACATTTAAGAAAAATAGAGAGAAAAACATAGATAGGGTGAGAAATCAAACTAACAGATCGGGACTAAGAATAGAGATTTTAAAATAGCAAATAGAAACGACACAACTACGATGTTTCGGATATGTTTACCGTATAGGAGAGAAGAGGATACCAAAAAAGGTGTGGCAGGCTATACCAGATGGAAGGAGACCAAAAGGAAAACCCAGACTAACATGGGAGGAAACGGTAGAAAAGATTCTGAAGGAAAGAGGATTGGGGATAAATGAAGCAAAAATCCTTGTCAAAGACCGTCTCAAATGGAAAGCTGTATGTAAAACCTCTACACCTGACGGCAGAAGAGGACCGACTAAGTAAGTAACAATACTGTTATAAGAGCAAAATCGGAAAAAAGAACTATTTTCACTAGTAGAGATAACTAAATAGATTGTGGTCAGCATGTCGTATTGCAACCAAATAGCATGTCACATTGCGAAAGAATTTTGATAGTGTGCAATAGAAATGGTAAACTAATCGGGTAGAACAATTTAGTAGATAGAATAATCCATGTAATGTAGGTAGTAGCAAGAACTTGACTTCGCTAGAACTTTCCACATGGAAGTAGTTTTGAAACATATAAACATTAAGATGCCAATGACTATGCTTTATTATGAAATGTAGGTAGACTTCTGAAAGAAAACCAGGTAACGTTCTTGTGAATTTGCAAGTCAGAAAGACATATGGAGGACGTGCCTTCGTGGTTAACGACATTTTTCTGTTTAAAATTCTTGGTACTAAAATATTCTACCAAAGAAAATTATTATTCTTGGTTATAGCTAGAGTGCTTTTCTTTGTAGAATACATTATTATTAACAACAAAAATATTGCTTTCAGCTTGCCTAACAGTCTGTGAATACAACTTTTATAGTTTTTTTCCCTTGTAGTTTTAACCTCCCGCATGTTGAACTTCACCTAACCATTATCTTTACTCCTTTTTTTTTTAACATTGTGTGTGACAGCATTGCACTTATGTACGTATTATGCAATGTAACAACTTCCTAGAAATAAGGAAAGGAGACCCATCTTCACTGATGCTTATAATGTAATTACTAATATATGCAAAAACATAGAACGCCTCACAAAAGGAATAAGCAATAAAAAATTTAAAAAAATAAAAAGTTATCTTTATTTATACGAGGTTCATTCAAATTACTAATCTGCATTCCTTCTTATTTGTATCTAAATAAACAGAAAAAAAGCATTTACAACTAAAGAATTACTGCTGACACGTGCATACTTCCGCAAAATACTGGCCACGTAGTTCCAAGTTCGATTCTTAACGAGACTACTTGTCTCGTATAAAAACCCGAATAATAAATTTCACCTTAAGCATTTTAGGTCTCGTTATTGTATTGCCGTAGTGCTGGAGAGAACTACTAAATTCTGATGAATGAATGAATCAATGAACCATTTTGTTTGTTGAGAATTAGCGTTCCTTTTTAGCACCATACAAGACGTGGATTTACAGTTCACGCATTTGAACATAATACGTTTAAGGTGTAGTGAGAACCACTGTGTCCACGGAATCCTGACAGAACTTTGAAAGAGCGTTTTATGGTGTAGTGACTGCGACGACTCGTGAAGCCTCTACACGAATCATAGAACTGCTTTCTCTCACGTATCATGAATCGGAAGAATTCGGTACGATTCGTGGAGCTGCCTTCTGAACGCACGCTTGAGGAAAAGTGAAACAGTAAGAGCACATTAACAACATTATCAAACTTAGAAGATATGGCAAACACGTGACAGAAAACAGCACTTAGAGAACTATAACATGAATACTAACAACTATTCGAATTAAACAGCAACAACAATAATAGCAAAAATATAAAACAACAATAATAACAACAAAACGAAACTTAGCGACTATCTGTCAACACTGTACCTGCAGGAGGTGTTCTCCTTATAGCACGAGAGACGACACTTTCAAAATTTCATGGCTGGAAGTTGACGACCGGGAAACAGCTTCGCGTTCTAATGGGTTATGAAATTGGTAGATCTAGGTCAAGCTTCATGAGTCCTCGCCATCACTATGGGGTGATTAGACGTTCGTTTTTAAAGGGATTATCCCCTTTTTTTCAGAAAGTCGTCGGGTGTTTCAGGAGTGGAAAACTTCCCCCATAAAACTAAGCTTTCTGTTTTTAGTTCTTAGTAATTTAGTACAATCAAAACGTGCAATTCTAAACACGTTTCTTGTATGGAATTTACACTTTAAAAAAAACAACAAAGAACAACTCTTCTACAGGGGATTCAATGCTTAAGAAAAGAGACAATTGATGTCCCTAAACTTGGTTCCTGTTAAGTGTTAAAAGATAATATAAATATTAAAACTGGAATAAGCTTAACTAAAAATAAAACTCTTGTTTTGAAAGGCTAGAGACTCGTTCCTTATTGTCATGAAAAACGACATAACCCTTACACCTAGATGACTTGTCAAATTACGCCAGTTTCCCGAGTGTCTCGCATTTTTATTCGCTCAAACTGGTGACTAAATTAAACAGTAGGTTCACGTCTCGTATAGTCTCGGTTATGAAAAGGGGCGCTAAACTCCAACTATTGTAATGCATACAATGTTCTCACAACAACGGATATCGAACCTGTTACCACCTGAACCAAAGAAGCGCACTACACACTATATCAGCAGAGAGAGCTAATCAATCATCCACAATCTAACACCGTTCCAAAGATAAAAATTATCATATGATAGACATTTCTTCAAGTGACATCCTAAGATTAACAATACATAATAATATATAGTGTAAATCTAACATGCTAATTAAATATTAAGTGGTGTACACGAAATTATAAATAACAATGCATCAGTGGTAGAATGTTCACCTCTGGTTCTTTGGGTCCCTGGTTCGATCCCACCTTGCGCCTAGTGGACTTTGAGGTGGACAAATACCATGTGCGTGGGTTTTCTCTTGGTTCTCTTGGTTCTCCCGTTTCCTTCCACTTTATTCATTCCACCATTGCATTCATTTCACATAATTATTATCTCCTTTAACCTAGCCGGCATAACCATGGGAAGTAAAACTGGAAGATTTCCTTTCATATATTTACTCCAAAGAGATCAGGTATTTATGAAATATTAACTTTTCATTTACCTAAAATAACGCCTTACATTAAACCAAACAGTTGATACAAACAAGTTTTTATTGATACTATCCTTTGTCCACTTACAGAACTGTACTCTTATTCTATATCTGACAATATTTCAATTTTCATTCAATACATTAAGCCAAATTTTTAAAAATCATAGTTTTCATAATTATAAAAATCTTAAAATTAATATTCTTATATTAATATATATTGTCTGTAGTAGTGGTAAACCAAAATATGCAGGTAATATATAACATATTATAAAAATGACAAATATTTTTTATGACTTACAGTTCTTTCTTTATCTTATAGCTTTTCACTTTTTCTATACAAAAGCCACCAATAGTCTCCCATCATGTGCAGATCCCATCTACCTTGATACGTCTACTGAATATATTGATACTGATACATTTTCTGAATACCATGATGGAACTTTTGTTTTCAATTCTCGCTCACGGCTCCAAAGTTCTCGGTATTACAAAAATAGCTTATAGGTGAAAATATACCATTTAGTCAAACTGATCATGGCTTAACAAACTCCTAATTTTACATGTAGAGGAAGCAGCAGATAGTATTTTATTTGAATTTACAAAGGGAATATACCTAACATTGTGATATTCTGGAATATACGTTTTCCTCAGAGAGCAATCTTTCAATGTAAGTAGTATGAATTAATTGCCTTAGTGCCGCATAACCAAAGAAAACAATATTTTCTAAACCATTCCTGTAATCTTACAAATATAGCAGTGAGTTCGAAACCTCCACAAATTAACCAACAGCACTTTTAATAATGATTCATAGCTAAGAACACAGACATAGTATAATATGTTTCTTTCAGGTGTCTTACTTTAGAACAGTCGATAAAAATTTCATTTTCCAGGAGTGTGTTGGAAATCTAATGCCTAGATCAAAACCATATATATTTATACAAGTACAGAGGGACTTCTCATCACATAGTAACACGAAAATTATTCATGGATTTTTTAATTAAAAATTTAGTGTAGGAATCCAGTAAATACCATTCCTGCAATCTATACCTGAGGTTGATACTGACAAGGGTGATCACGAACTGGCTCCGCTGAGATCCGAACGAGACAATTGTGTTTGTATTTAATATGTTACAACTAGATGAATCCCAAAGTTATAGTGTCACCGGGCGGGATATCATGAGCTAGAACATAGTTTGTAATGTAAAAGCTATTAGCTGACAGAATAATTTGAACCGGATGATTTGTTCGGAAACAGTTGGGTAGATGGAAAACTCAACGAACACATATCTCATCATTTTCAAGGGCACACTTTTTTGGGGTAAAAAAGTTTGCCCCAGAGTCCCCCGCAGGGTTCCAGACGGGGTCCAACTCAAAAGTTTCAAATAGCAAGTGGGGTTAAGAAGCACATCATTTAAAAGCTGTTGCAAAATGAAGGAAGATGAAGCAAGTCTCAACTTTCTACTACAACCCTATGCAAAATGATGGCGGGTCAAAATGTAAACAAAAACTTAATTGAAAAACCCATGACCACCCCAATAAATCGGAAATGTTGAGACAAATGTGAAAACAGGAAAGCATGTATGGCATTATTTTCAAAACACAACGAATTAAAGTAAAAACGTCTTGTCCCAGGGCCTGCGCAGGGTCCCAGGTGGGGTCCAACTCAAAGTTTTTCAAATAGCAAAGGGGGTTAAGTAGCACATCGTTTCAAAGCTGTTATTAAATAAAAGAAGATGGAACAAGTCTCGACTCTCTACGATCACCTGTGCAAAATGACAGAGGATCAAAATGTAAACACAAACTTAACTCAAAAGTCTATGGCCACCTTGAATCCAAGATGGGCGCTTAAAACCTATGTCGAAAGTATACTGGTGAAACTAGAAAAATATAGTATGAATGTAGATCAGTAACAATAGATGACGAAAAGATACGAAATGTTCAAAAATGCGATACCTTGAGTTCAAAATGCCGCATTATGCATCACACGCATGTCCAGCTCAAATCACTGGAGCTAGAGAAGAGAAATGTGATATTTACGTTTATTATCAATAGCAGATATCCACAAAAAGTCAAAGACGTATCATCTGTAATCCAATATGGATGCCATCGTAAAAAAAAAATGAATTTGTATATAAATGCTGACAATTATATTGCATCTGACAATCATAGCTGACAATTAAATAGCATCTTCATTCATTCAACCCGTTGAAATAAAGAGATCTACGAGTGACCCGACAGAAGTACAGAAGTTGTTGCCACCAGACGGCAGCTCTAACCCATGCAGCAGACGATCGGAAGCATCAT
The DNA here is from genome assembly GCF_964235325.1 of Thermobia domestica. Classification (NCBI taxonomy): domain Eukaryota; kingdom Metazoa; phylum Arthropoda; class Insecta; order Zygentoma; family Lepismatidae; genus Thermobia; species Thermobia domestica. Next base: position 100,167,583 of record NC_137468.1, read on the forward strand.
AGAACTGAGCAGTGGCGTATTTACGATTTTGTTTCGGGAGGGGCTTTGCTAACTTTCGGGGGGGCTTTGCCTGCAAATGTGAAAATTCAGCAAGATATTTCATTTACTTTACTATACTAAGTAAGATTTCTGAGGGGGGCTTAAGCCCGGAAGCCACCCTCCTAAATACGCCACTGGAACTGAGGCTACTACTTTTTATTTATTTATTTACCATTTCGATTATTTCCTATTTCTTTGTTGTTCTCATTTTCATTTTCTATCCTGTTTGTATCATTCATAAATTAGTCCGTCACTGTGAACTCATCTTCTTACATTTCACAACAGTTTCCAAACGATGCGCTACTTAAACACCCTTCCCTTCGAAACTCTCTAGTTGGACCCCACCTAGGACCCTGCGAGGCCCTGGGACAAGACGTTTTTACATTAAATCGCTGTACTTTGAAAATAATGCCACACGTGCTTTCCTGTTTTCACATTTGTCTCACCGTTTCCAATTTATAGAGGTGGCCATGGGCTTTTCAATTAAGTTTTTGATTATATTTTGACCAGCCGCCATTTTGCACAGGGTTGTAGTAGAAAGTCGAGACTTGCTCCATCTTCTTTCATTTCACAGTCAGTTTCAAATGATGTGGTACTTAGCCCCGTTGCCATTTGAAACTTTTGACTTGGACCCCGTCTGGGACCCTGGAGCAAACTTTTTTTTTTTTACCCCAAAAAGTGTACCCTTGAAAATAATGGGATGGGTGTTCGTCGAGTTTTCCATCTACCCAACCGTTTCTGAACAAATGACTCGGTTCAAACTGTTCTGTCAGCTAATAGCTTTTACATTACAAAATATGTTCTAGTTCATGATATCCCGCACGGTGGCACTATAACTTTGGGATTCGTCCAGTTGTAACATATGAAATGCAAACACTATTGTCTCGTTCGGATCTCAGCGGAGCCAGTTCATGACCTCTTGTGAGTGAATTTAGATTTCTCACTGAATTGTCCAGTGTAGAAAAATTGATAAGGAAAAATGATTCTTTTCAGATTCTGACTATAGTTTGGGACAAAGGACGTGGATGTTCCGAGTAATTAATAATTTACCTGTTTTGCTGGAGAGACTAGCTTTAAAATTAGATCAAGGATGGAGCAGATCTATACGGTTTATAACAGATGGAACATGAGCGTAGTTAATAATATGTTTTTCTTTTTCTTTTTCAATGTCATTCCAATTTATATTAAACAGAAAGTCTTCATTGCAGGGAAATCAAAGTTAAACTCATGGACTTGAAACCAGGGGCGGATCCAGGACGGACTTCTGGGGGGGGCGGTCGGCGGTAATACTGCTACTTTTAAGAGCTCCAAACTTGTTATGGATGGGTTTATTTATATATAAAATAAGAAAGTTTCCTCTTGTGGGGGGGGGGCGATCGCCCCGATCGCCCCCCTCTGGATCCGCCCCTGCTTGAAACCACCTGCCAGAAGAAAAATCAACAATTAAAATACGAAGTTTTCATAATAAAATACTCTCTCAACTAATTACCGTAGATCAGGCTCATAGAACAATAAAGCGATAATATTCGTTAATGTAGTATATACTCCATATCATGTTTTACGTAGCCTGAATAACTATACATCAGCTGAGTACGTTTTCTCTTAGCTGTCAATTACATATTGTGGGGTAGAGAATTAAAATATAAAACTTACTACATTGCTTTCGTCGAAATAGCTTCTTCAGGTAGGGGCTGATACATTTGCCGCAAATAAATATATAAACCAGTAGTTCTCAAAGTGGGGTCCGCGACGCGTAAAAATTGAAATGTGTTGTGTTAAAATGGAACTTACAGCTGTTATGCAAGAAGTATATTTTTTTTAGTTGCTAAAAAGAAAGGAATTAGAAATAAACTACACCTACGTTTCTAGATTTAAATTTTCCTACTTTATTAAATTTCAGCCCTGTGAGTATGAAGAGTTGTCTAAAAAGATACTGTAACATTTGATGTCTTTCCCCACCACTTATGTGAGCAGACCTTTTCTGCTCTTCGCAGTATTAAAACCTTCCCAACCTTAGGCGATAGATTGCGAGATTTGAAGAGGTTGGAAGAAGAAAATGTGGAGAAGGAGGATAATGGAAGAAGCTGACAAGTGTGAGAGACAACTTTGACAGATTTGCCAAAGTCAAATTTGAATTAATTTTTAGAAACAATCCGGGTTGCAATTTAAACTGAACTCCCTTTCCGTATGATTACAATATATTCTCCACTAGTTTCCACTGATGTTGAGACGAGTTTCTCCACATACAAGAATCTTGTGAGTTCCATGGAACCTTACGTTTGAGAACCTACAAATGTTGTGCATAGTCAAACACAAGTTTCTTCAAACGCAGTAATCTATCTTTGTTGAATAAATACGAAACATTCATACGAGTATTATTATTTTGCACCTAAATAAATACATTTTATCATCACCTTATTTGCACTTTTCGAATACTTTTTCAGCATTTACCTTTCCCTGTTAACGACCATAACTTTGCCATTTAAAATCCGGTTGTTAGTTGTTACTAGAGCAACACATTATGCTTTATTTTTTGCTTAATTATGCTTTATATTTTTCCAAATTATGCTTTATTGTTAATTTCAATCATTGTTTTACATAAACCGTGTACAATGTATAATGTTTACTACATATGAATATTCTAAATATCTTGATTTATTTATTATTTTATGCAACCAGTTTCTTTCAAATATAATGAACTTAATACTTAATGCACTGTAAAAAGATATGCTTTGCTCATGTCAGGTTTTTTTTTTTTTTTTTTTATCATTTGTGTGCCCCTTAGAGGTGCAAATATGCAGAAAGAGAAAGTAAAAGATGCCACCAAAAGTGCTCAAGTTCAAGAGGTGTACATGTGGAGTTCTTGCGCACTTTTTGTACATTTCGAATCATCATACATACGTGTAACTGCGCAGTTACGCTTAGAATAAAACTATTGTTTATTCATTGCTGGCGGAAAGTTTTCTTTTTGTTTTCCTTTTTTCTTTTCTTCACTTTAAAGGATTACACCGAAAAGTTTACAGAAATAAAAAGTAAGATTTTCATTGTTGCATTGTTATGTTCTCAAAGGTTTTGCACTGTAAATATTATTTAAAAATATTAATATGGTATGTTAAACTTGCAGTTAAACATAAATTTCCAAGAATTGTGCTATATGTTTTAAATTATGCTTTATGCTTTATTTTCCAAAATTATGCTTTATTATGCTTTTAAAATTAGCTTCTTCTGGACCCTTAGACAACCACAACCATGTTGAAGGTACCAACCATATGTGTAAATTGCTGTTATACTTTTTTATGCTTTTGGGTTGCCCTAGTTATTACTAATAATCAGTGCCGGCTCCAGATGAAAGTCAAATCCGTAAAAAAATATACTTTTATCGCTAAGAGGAGAAAGATTGCCTAATGTCCTGATCCTTGTGTATAAATCACACATACAAAAAGAGAGCGCGATAGCTCAGTGATAGAACGCTCATTTCTAGTGCGAGGAATCCTTGGTTTGCTCCCTGGCTACGTGAGTTTGTGGTAGACAAAATCTTGTACGTCGATTTATTCGGGGTTCTCCCATTTCTTCCACATTCTCATTCCACTAGTTATTTCATAATAATTCATTTACATTAATCATCCGATCTCCCTAGTGTAAAGGCCGTAGTCATAGAACATAAAACTAGAATTTTCATTTCACTTCACGTATGGTAACTTCGCGCAGAAAAGCGAAGTCCTTCTTAAAGAATCTTTGGAAATGAAATCTTACGTCCCAGTGACATGCCAACTAGGCTAAAGGAAACGATAATGATAAGAAATGAATGAAATGGTGGAGTGAAGAAAGTGGGAGGAAACCGGAGAACCCCGAGAAAACCTACACACAGAGTGTTTGTCCACAATAAAGCTCATTTGGTGCGAGCTGGGATCGAACCAGCGACCCCACACACCAGAGGTGAACGCTCTACCTCTGGTGTGTCCACACGCCCACAAAGATTATTTGTGTAAGAGACCTCGATACAAGAAGACAATATAAAACAAAACATTCGGAAAGTAGAATGTGCCAATCCTAATTGGTTTGGTTTGATTTGATACAAAATAGTGTTCAACAGCGTTCGTTTATTTCTACGCTTAAGAACTCTCGTATTCCGTAAATCGTAGTTAGGTCAGCACCAGAAACCAATCACTTCCAGACGTAAAACGCAAAAGAGACTTAACTCAGGTGAGAACTAGCACAAGTGTAATCTTATATGAAGTTAGCTTTTTTATAGTTTTTATATGCTCAGCTGAAAAAAAGTACAGTGTGTGTTGATATTCTGTGGCTTTTTCTTCTTTTTTTCTAAAGAAATATATATTTTTTACTTTCTTTATAAATTGGTTAAGAGGTGAGTGAGTCATAAAACGCTGAAGTTACATATCTATTGTTCATTTTTACTGCTGATAATAAGAAGATTCGTATGTTTTTATTACTGTGACTGTAGCATGTTTCATGTTCTCAGATGAATTAGAACTTACTAGTTAGTTACAGAAGCTTTCTTTTTATGTTCTCGAGCATCTTTATTGGAAACAATAGGAAGCAGCAAATTGATTGCAGTCAACATTTTTCAGTCTCACCCTTCGAAGTTGTCTTTGCAAACAAAAGAGATAAAAAGCAAACTTACTCTTAACAGAGAAAAAAAATAATTGAAGCTCAACATTGATTCTTTTAATTTTATTTTTTAAATTTCTCGTCTTTGTTTTAGTATTAGAATGTTAGAGGGTACGACACAGTGAAGCCATATCTAGCATCTTGGTGCTAGATCTAGCATAATCTACATGCATTTAGCATCTAGCATTTTGACTTTAGCATCCTGGCCAAATCTAGCATAATTTCATTCTTCTCTCTGGTGAACAGAAAAAGAACGAAAATTTAGATGGTTCAAGGACTGCCGGGAATTATTCCTTTTAGGTGAAGCGATGGTTGGAGCAATGAAACCTGTTAGTATTTCTGCAATTCTAATTTTTTGTTGAATTCAGAGCAAACGCAAATGTTCAAAAATAGCAAACGTGACTCTGCAAAACATATTTACTTACCCATAGCTTTATTACTGTCAACTGAAACCTGAATGTGTGGTTATCTGGGATGTTTCTGTCCCTTTCAATTTACAACTTGGGAGGGAAGGGATGTGAACGTCAGGGGACAGCTAGTAATACGCTAAAAGAAATGCTTCAGGGCTATGTCGGAAGCAGCATGTTGTGTATATATTTCTTAAAATGTTATCCATTCATAAAATATAAATTCGACCATCCTCCCCTATAATGTGCCATTTACCATCATTCCTGACAGCATCATGTTAGTTGTACATGAATACAGTTAATACACTTCATTAAAATAATGAAGATAAATAGGGGTGGGTCTTTAACATTAGTTAGGAAAGATAATTTGAAAATCTGGCATAATTTACAAAAATCTAGCATAATTCAGACCCGTGTTTGGCATCATCGCGAGTCTCGAGTGTGAGCAGGAAAGAGAAGGAGAGGACGAATGAAGCTACAATTAATGGACGATATGAAAACAAAAATCACACCTGAGGACAAAAAGGTTAGCTGAAGACCGTGGAGCATGGCAGCTTTTCAGTTGTGGCAAATGTCCTGCCAATAATGGGAGGATACCTATGATTATGATTAAGTCTTTGGTTTGAGGGGGAAAAGTATTTATACAAACATATAACCTGGATTTTGTTTAAATTAAAATAGGGAATAATTAAGTGTTATATAAACGCCGTCACGAGGAGGATACTGGTGGAGGGTAAGAGTGGGTTTCTAGTTTCCACGAGACGAGGCAAGACATAATTTTTCGTTACGAGATAGCTCTACCAATAGAAACGCATACACTTTCTTAAACGATACATCACTTTTACAACACAATTTACGTTGGCAACAATAATTGCGCTGAACAGAAACTAAAACTATTAATGACAGTTCATCAAAACCGTACATGAGTGGTGGTGATACTGTGAAAAATTCCTAACACAAGCATATATATGTTCGTTTATACAGTCACAAAAAAGATTAATGTTTGAAAGTAATGTTACGACACGAATTGGCACGCTACTGAAGTCATCTCCTTGAGAAGAACAAGGGTACACCATTTACAAGTAAAATCCCAGAAAAATGCATCTAAATGTTAATTGGGAAAATGGAATAATCAATTATCATTAATGAAACAGTGACTATAAACCGGTCGACTGCGTCTTCTACGAGTGATATACAACACGTAATTTTGGGTCTATTACAAGAAGTGTTTTATTACGTCAAAGTCAATTAAGTTCATATGTCATCATATGCGGAAAGGGCTAGATGAATGAACTGAGAGAATCGTTTATGCATAGCATAGTTTGAATATTTAAAAAAAAAAAAAAACGAAAGAGAATTGAAGAAGCAAAGGTTTTGTCTCTTAATGCTAAAAGTTTGCAGAAGTTACGTAAATTTTGCATCGCAAATTATATACTATAGCAGGCTCGTGACTGAAGATAATGCATGTTTAAATCCACTCCATGCAATTTTTATTATAGTATAAGGATATTGCATGTTGTGCAAAAGTATCTTTTCACACTTCTGGATGCACGAATAGCCATTGTCAAGTTAGAACTGGTGCAGTCCCCGGGGTTTTGGTAATCCCAGATTCACAGATAAAAGCGATAACTTTCAGAAATTATTTCTTCCGTTTTGAGGAGAACTATATTAATAATTTTTGAATCCAATGTTACCAGACATGACCTCGAGGACTCTTTTGTATTTCAATATTCTGATACGACGGCTATTTAGGAGAGGCCAGGACTATTTAAATGGGAATAGTTTATATCGTGCGTTTACTATTTTTCCCAATGCCACGAATTTTGCTTAGTGGAGTGGTTGTAGTTTGGGGTAGCAGGTGGCTGGCTCAATTATTCTCTTATTATTTTAATAATCGTTGTAAACTTTCTATGAAAAATGAGTTTCAATTCTTCATTTTTAGACTTACAAACTGTGCTGTGCTTAAGTATAGGAAGTCCTATAGAACGGCTATGTCCGTCCATCTGTCTATCTGTCAACACGCATAAGAGCAAAACCTGTATGATATGGACAGCTTTGTTTTTTTCAATCGATTCAGCGTCTCAAGAAGAGATTCCATCTCACTGTTAACCCTCTATTGAAACCAAAATTGATAAAAATTAACATTTGCCTGTTTCAACGTTTATTGCAATAGAAGAAACGTTGTAAATTATGAACTATCGTTGTTTTGAAATAGATTCAGCAGGTCAACGAAAGAAACCGTCTTCACACGCATCTCTCTACTGAAACCGGAAGTGGTCAAATGTAGTACAACTTCCTGTTTCAATATTGATTTTCATAGAGCAGAAATGGAAATAGCAAGCAATGGCTTTTTGTTATGGCTTTAGCACTCACTAAATACGGATTCGGGCTCATCCTGTCGTAAGAAGTTCAAACCAAGTGAGAGTGAAGTAAGAACTCCTGAAGTAGAGAATGTGGAAAAAACAAATATCACGATACCTGTAGTTCAATATCTTGTACTAAAAGATCTAGATGTTGCTTATGCCAATACAGAAGTTACCCGTCAGAGTGATATTAAGGGCTTGCCCCCTTTCGTTGTTAAAGTTATTACCTACAACGTCGGACAGGGTAAAGAGATTTTTTAAAAATCTACGGAATGGCAGTTTCTTAGTGGAAACAATGCAATAGAAACGAACTGCGATGTTTCTTAAATTATATAACATTGAACCAGTTCTTGCAATAATAGAACCCCATCGTCTACTGAATGTCAATCGGCTAATGATTCCATGTTTGGATCTCTTGAACGTAACTGAAGAGGAGATTAAACTGGAACTGGCAGACCAACATGTCATAGAAATAGTTCGAATTAAAAGTAAGAATTCAGGAAACTGCTTCAGACTCAGTCATTGATTCTTACTTTCGGTTTTTCTACGCTTCTTGAATTCGTAAAGGTTGGATATTATCGACTATCGGTACAACCTTACATTCCTAGTCTTCTTCTTTGTTTTATAAATGTCAGCATTTCGGGCACAACAGCACATCGTGCAATTGGGTTGCTGCCATTTGTGCAAATTTTGGCCAGGGAAATCATGGTGTGAACCATTGTCAACTATAGGGATGACGGGATTGTTCAGTCTTTCAAAGCGTAACCGAGAGCTTACGGTTGCCAAAAATATTTCTGTTGGCGATACGAAATGTCATCTAAAAGAGAACATTCCAACTTCGCTTCCTGTTCCGTTTGTCTGATGTTGCTAAAGTTCGGAAATGTGGTTATCCCGCTAACAGCATGACTATCTGGTTCTTTATCACTCTGTAAATTGTGTAAAGAGATAAAACTGATGACTGATTAGATTGAAAATTAGTTTCTCTCAAGCAGATAACAGTTGGTGAGTAGTGAAATACTAGTTGTTTTAATTCCTCCAGATGACTACTGAAGTCGTTAAGATTACACTGTAGGAGCACCATAATAGAAAGATTAATGCATAAGACGAGCATTTCCTCCTGAGCCAATTAACGTTCACTCTGTATCCACCAGTTCGTCACGCAAACTGAGTGTGAGCTCTTTTAAGCTAAGAGGACTAAAACGAAAACCCAAGTCATTACATTATCTACAAATCTTCCAAAGCATCTCGTGTTTCTAACTTTGGTCTGAAGGTAACTCCACCGTATCGTCACTCGCCATACATTAAGTTATGCGAGCATTCAGTATCGTCTTAACAATCCTATCCTCTTACAGAAGTATACAAAATCTCCAATAATTTGCAAATCATCTTTGATTCAGTCAAATTTTCTTTGGTAGAGGACGAACTGATGGATACAGAGTGAACGTTAATTGGCTCAGGAGGAAAGGCTCGTCTTATGCATTAATCTTTCTATTATGGCTCCTACAATGGAAGGGGCCGCGGTGGCTCAGTGATAGAGCGTTCACCTCTGGTGCTTGGGGTACAGGGTTCGATCCCAGCCCCCCAAGTGAACTTTGTGGTGGACAAACACCGTGTGCGTCAGTTTTCTCGGGGTTCTCCCGTTTCCTCCCACTTTCTTCATTCCACCATTTCATTCATTGCTCATCATCACCGCCTCCTTTAGCCTGACCGGCATAAACGTGGGACGTAAAACTCGAAGATTTCGTTTCGTTTCCCTACAATGGAATCTTAACGACTTCGGTAGTCATCTGGAGGAATTAAAACAACTAGTATTTCACCACTCATCAACTGTTATCTGCTTGAAAAAAAAAACTCATTTTCAATCTACTCAGTCATCGGTTTTATCTCAGTCATCGAGTGATACACAATTTACAGAGTGATAAAGAAGCTGATAGTCATGCTGCTAGCGGCATAGCCATTGCTATACTCTGTGACTTTCATTCTCGGTGTATTCTCTTAAATTCCCGGTTGAAAGCAGTTGCAGTGCGCGCTTTCTTTCCTCACCCAATCTCGTACTGAAGCCTCTCTGGCACTTGATATAACTTTACAATCACTTTGAGCCGCTGTTGATTGTTGGAAATCTGAATTCGTACCATCGCCTATGGGACTCTATTCGAATTGATAATCGTGGCCGTCAGATAACGGAATTATTCGATGACAGTGAGATGATTGTCCTTAATGATGGTAGTCCTACTCACTTTTCTACTGGACCTAGTTCTTACTCGTACATTGATCTCTCCATGTGTACCGATAGTGTTTTCTTTGCGGCTTCCTTCACATGGAGAGTACATTCTGATCTCTGTGACAATGATCATTTTCCAGTAATCACAGAGGGTCTCCCTATACTAATTCATGCCATCTTCGATGCTTAAACTCGAATTGTGCTGATTGGCCAACATTTTGCGCACTCAGTAACAGGGCTGTAACTTGTGGGGGGCACAGGGAGCAACTGCCCCCCAGGAAAGCTACCCGACGTTCGAGGGTGCCCTCTTTAAGACAAAATTTTCCTATTCCATATACGATACGAAGATGAAATTATACATGAAGCATCAAACAGGTTCACTACATTACCTTTAAAAAAAACTGCACACAAAAGGTAAATAAAACAAAAATAAGTCGTGAACCCATTTTACTATTAGGTGCCCTAGAAATAATATTTATCCGTATGGCTTTGAGATTTGTCAGTATTGTCCCCTTAATTAATTTGTCATGTATGGAATGGGCCCAGGGGCGTGCGGGACAGCCTACATGCTCCGGGGCCACAAAGAGTAAGAGAAAGATAGAAAGAAGGGCCCATTTTCGAATTTTGCGGGAGGCCCAAAACAACTTTTTCTAGAGGGTCCAAATATTAATGCTAGTCCCCCCCCCCCCAAAAAAAAAGAAAATCTAAGATACGGCGTTGCTCAGTAAGTTTCATCCCTGAAAACTTTACCCATTTGTGTAGCTGTAGACCTATTTGAGCAGGCTGTGATGGTCGACGTTGCCCATAGTTCCATATCAGAATGCGGATGCGATGGACCAAGACGACGAGTTACATTTGCACACTCCAATGTTGTGCAGTAAAAGAAAGCCACAGTAATGAGTGCATTATGAGCATAGCCCACTATACCAGACAACGTCGACCTATTAATAGAGGCACTGGTCGCTGCGGAATAAGCCCGACTCCGTGCACCCTAGGGATGCACATGAGACAAGATTTGTGGCTGTCTCGTCTCGAAAATGTCCTGTAAAAGTGATGTATCGACTCGAAAAATGTATATTTCTCTATTGGAAGAGCCGTGTCTTGACTCAAATTTTGTCAGGAAAATCCTGTCTCGACTCGTCTCGTGCGCATCCCTAGTGCACCCCTGTCTGGGGTGTAGCTATTTGCTCCACTATAGACATACACACGAGAAGTGTTGGTCATTCTCTACATGGGTGACATTTTCAGGACTTGGTTCTGGTCTTTTGGCAAAATAAACATTTAGAATTTTAGTACGTCTTGTATTTGAGATTCATGCAAAATTAATTTATCCAAATGTGTTTTACAATTGTATTTCTCGCATAACATATATTTTTTTTTACTAAAATATCATTGTTTTCTTCTTTCCCCTTCTAAAGACATTAGTCTATAATAAATTATTTTAATACCGTATTATCGTTTCCATATTTTGACAATTATCTTGTTTTGTTTTCAATCTACGCTAGGGTATAAGTATGATAAGATTTATTGAACGAATTTGTCCGTCCGTCTGACGGCAGTTAGCAAAGCAAAAATGATAAAGGTAACGAGAAGTTCGTTTTAACTTTTTTTTTTTTTTAAATATGGATTTAGCATCTCAAGAATATCTTCTATTTCCACCCTTAATCATTTTCTGTTTCAATATTGATCTTATACAGCAAAAAATTTAAGAAATCATCAAAAATCACGCTCAGTGCATGAATTGTCTTTTCAGAATTCATTTCGTTATAATTTATTTTCCATCGTCTATTTTAGCCTTGTGGATCGTAAAGCTCCAAAATTCCATTGTAATACACATAGGTTCCAATCAAATCAAACCCAGGTTTTAAGGACCAAAGACAGTAATTCTATCGAAAGAGTGATAGTTTTAGTTTCGGATTATCTCCCAAAATATTCCACAACCATTCAGAATTTCTCTGTACATTCTTCTTTATATAAATAAACCGATTAAATATTCAATATGGTGTGCTTTTCGCTTTTTAACTCTTCATTAAAAGGTTTTTGCTCTTTTTCCTAACTTGGAGGTAAACTACGACCTTGTTTAGTATAATGACCATACAGAGAATGTTTTCAACGAAAAGTGTTTCGTTAGCTTTTACATTATTCAGTCACAGTAACATAAGCATTCTATTGTAACAAAATTATATACCATTCCCAGCATTAAAATGAACAGATTAATTTTGAAAACCACAATCTTAAAAACCAAATGCGTGTGACGATCGCAGGATAAATAAAATAAAAAACATATTTGTTACAAGATGCACTATGCGTGACATGGTCGACATAACAACACGTTGCTGTGTTCCACCGTGACACGAATACAAATAGTTACATTATGCTAATATTAACTAGGTACTTGCCCAAGATTGATAATAGTAACCAGATTTACGAGAAAAAAAAACTTGGATTTTTTGCTTCTTTCCCGCCATTTGTCACAAAGTTCTAGCGTTAAAAATCTGAACAATAAGACCAGTGAACGATACTAAAAAGAAAGTCTGAATCATGCCTTGTGTAAATGCAGAGAGTGAAAAATCTTGTTACAATTAATTAAGTTTTTATTTATACCTATATAGGCAGACTAAATAGATGTTGCTTTTCTTAGGTGGATATAAAGAACTATTTTTTAAAAAAAATCACACAGTTATTTGCTAGTCTGAGATTTCAATCGCGACATTCTTTTCCTACAAACGTGAACATGAAAAACCTGACTTTTTTTTTTCTTAAAGGACGATCAACCACATTTATCGGTGAAAGTACTTAAAAAAAAGAAGAAGAAAGCTCCCATTCAAGGTCGAGTTTCCCAGCTTACTTTTTTTGTTTTTAAGTATTACACCTCCTTTATGTGCTTGAAATCAACGTAAAGAAAACAGTGTAGATATGTATTCGTTTAAATGTTATTTGTTTTTATGGAAAGAAATAGAAAGTTGTTCAGGAGTGTAAAATGGTATTGCATTGTGAATTACTTTACTATTTTAGTCTTCACGGATTATAGCTATGTGTAGATTTCTTCTTTTTTTTAAAAAAAAAAAAAATCAACATATTGCTTACGCTTCAGAAATCTTATCTTTAATGATAAACTTTGTAGGCTACATTTAATATCTGCAATATCAAAGGTAAACTGCTAGGAGTTTATCATCTAGGCCAGTGGTTCTCAACCTAATCCTTTCACGACCTCCACTTTTATCATATCCTCTTGCCAGCGACCCCCTTATAATTTCTGGTTTGTAATAAGCTTGCGTTTGATTTTTAATATATCTGTTGCGAAAATCTCACGATATTTATCTATTTCTATAATAGTAGAATCCCTTTCTTTATATAATGGATACAGTAACTTCTCTAAAAGCAAATGGATTAAAACCAAATTTGGTAAGTTCATTCATATTACAAATATCGAATCCGATCCATCATAATGTTTCAAAATGGAGGCTGTTTTGAAAATTTTGAAACTTCATAACTGCCTTAATTTTGGATCATATGATAAAAAGAAGTTATTTCTAATTTTGGTTTTTAAAAATTTAGACAGTTGTTAAAAAAATTATTGCGTATTTTAAAACACTTGATAATATGCATCAAGAGATCGGCGCACTAGTGAAATCACATCATGCTCAGATATCTTATTTGAATTTTAGTTGTATTTCAATATGCAGATTTTGTTGCATTTGTATTTTTCTGGTATTTCAATATGCAGTTCTCATTAGTTTTGATATCGTACCTCTTTCATTTAAATTGATTTTTTAAACTACTCTGCACCTGTTGAAAATGTTCAGTAGACCTACTTTTTTGTTGTTCTTAACAGTATGTGTATAAAAATAAAAATATGCCTGCCAGTACAAAATTCTAAATAATATTTAAAAATATTTTCCGGTTCTATATATATATTTAGTTCTTCCGCTTATCTTCGCAACCCCCAGGTTGAAAACCCCTGATCTAGGCTATATGAGACCAAAACTTCACCTCAGTAATACTCCCAGTATTGTCTTGGGAGCGCGTCTAAAAACACGTTTCTCATTAAAAGAGTTAACATGAAATGCGAATCACATGTGCACATAAATATTCTAATTTAGAATCAAAGCCGAGGCCTCTGCATACGGGAGTACGAAATTAAGCTAATTATGATGATTGGTTCAAATAAAATACAATATATTTTAATCTTCAAATTGTTCTTATACGTTTTACAATTGTTGCAGAAGTTATTATCGCATTTGTCTAGTCTCCTCTGAAACTCAGCAAAGCATGTCTCGTCTCAATAGAACCTCTAGCAAATTCTAAAAATCATTAGGTTTTACAGGACATCCAAAGATGAACATTCATTCATGATCCGTGGCGGTCCTTTGTAAGGTCTCAAGACATGCTTACAAACCCTAAAGAAAGCAAGACATGCTTACAAACCCTAAAGAAAGCAATGGTACTTTTATACTTACTCAACTAATTTTTCTTCTAATCATCCCCTTTAAGTCATAAACGTTCCTTTGGAAATCCCTTAATGGAGGTCAAGAATATCCCCCATTCGAATTAGGTTACAGCAGCCTACAGATAGTGTTAGTCACGAGACGAAACATTTCTCATCTCAAAATGAGACGAAAAGTACTTCTTTAAATTCAAAATGAGACGAAAATTACCTCTTTAAATTCAAAATGAGACGAAAAGTACCTCTTTAAATTCAAAATGAGACGAAAAGTACCTCTTTAAATTCAAAATGAGTCGAAAAGTATCTCTTTAAATTCAAAATGAGACGAAAAGTATCTCTTTAAATTCAAAATGAGACGAAAAGTACCTCTTTAAATTCAAAATGAGACGAAAAGTATCTCTTTAAATTCAAAATGAGACGAAAAGTACCTCTTTAAATTCAAAATGAGACGAGAAATTTCACGGGTTTGGGTAACGTTCGAGCTTTCTTGTGACTATATGGTTAGCGTACGTGTCTTTGGCGTGGTAGACCCGGGTTCGATTTCCAACTAGAACTCGTGTGGTTCGGATTCCACGTTAAGCTGTAGGTCCACGTCTCATATAGCCTCGCTACTAAAGGAAGCGCAAAATTATAGTTCATCAATCGCGGGTAACGCTAGTTCATCCAAACCTTCGATCTCAAACACTGTTTTAGTATTACATGACTCATAGTATGAAAACAATAATGTGGTTGTATAAACACAATGAAGAGCATTTATCAACATTTATAGATACACAAGTCATTACACAATATACTGCAATAATAAATATGATTTAAATGTTGTTATATAAGACCCTTCGTCGAACTATTTTAATGCGGAAGTATTGAAGGATTCGATAATTTCTAGATGAAATTAAGAAATAATCGGGACATATATTTTGTAAAACGAAACGAGAGAGAAAAACTTTTCGATATCGAGACGAGACCGAAAAACTTATTTCTCGCCTCGAAGTTAGGATCCACACTTTTTTGACTTTTACACATACAGGAAATGATTATGTCAGCAGTCAGTACCACGCTCTAAGTCTCTACACCCAAGGTTTTTCCAGATACCTATTTTACGAAGGTTGGATGAAATTCTGAGCAGCTTCGGAACGAAGATTAGAACAAGAAGTAACCAGTACTTACTCAGTTCCATGAGAAAAGATGGAAGCGGAAATCTGTGCTGGATTTGTGTCTCCAAAACGGACTACAGATATTCATTTGTCTGGGGATTGGATGTATCAGAGGTGTTCAACTTCATTGTAGTGTCTCTCAAACTATGCCGATACAGCTACAGCTGTGTGAATGAGTGCATTATCACCCTGAAATATAGCGTTATTACCCGGAAGTAATATCTGGTCCATAGGATGCACATATGCACATGGTGCCCTAAAATGGTGACATAATCATATTAAGTGAAGTGATCAGTAAGCATCAACACATCTATATAATAAAATGCTAGATTTATATGTTTATTTCCAAAGAAAAGTTTATATGTTTGTCTCCAATCCTTTTTCGCAGTGAGATCTCGAAAACCATTAGTGCTAGAAACGTGCCGTTTTCGCTGGTCGATTCCAAGTATTGTGTAGATTGTCTAGTTCTGATCGAATATTTAAAAAAGAAACATGGCCGTTATTTCCTTATTACATTTATTATGGGTACATTGGAAGTGTTGAAATTTTTAAGTAAAGTATCATATCCTGCATCTCTCAGGCGCTTTTTTCATGGCCAAATGATAATGAATAGAGACCGGATGTTAGACAAAATGCCTATTCTTTAATATTAAAGATATGATCAAAAATAATGTTTTAAAGTTTATATACGGGGTTATAGTTTCGATTTAAGCCAATTTTATTTCGCCTATTTTGCCTATTTCGACCTTTACTGCCTAAATAATTGCTTTAGTGCTTAATGTTGCCTATTCTATGCATTTTCTTCAAAATAAGCCTTCATTGGAATAATATATTATTTATATAACATAAATAATACACCTATATATACGTATATTAAGTGTTTGTAAACACAAGCACGTGGTACGTTAAAATATATATACAGGGTGAAGATGTGCACATACTTCGGGAGGTGATTAATGATATCAAAAGAAGACAAAAAGTCCTCTTGTATTTTGTCGAATTCCTTGTCGTGAGTGACAGTGGTGCCAACTGGAATCGAAAATCGAATCTTAACAATTGGAATGAAATAGATATATGTGCACATACCTTCGGAGGTAATTCGTGACATGGGAAGACAAAAAATCCTGTTGCATGTTGTCGAATTCCGCGTCGTGTATGAGTGACAGGGATGCCAACTTGGAATCGAAAATCGAATACTGACAATTGGAACGGAACCGAAAGATGTGCACATACTTCGAGATGTGATTTGTGACATGAAATGAAGACCAAAAGTCCTCTTGAATATCACAAATTACCTCCTGAAGTATGTGCACACTTTTATGTCTCGTTCCAGTTGTCAGAATTCGATTTTCGATTTCAAGTTGGCCCCCTGTCACTCGCACACGACACGGAATTCCACAACATGCAAGAGGACTTTTTGTATTCTTTTGATTCACGAATCACCTCCCGAAGTATGTGCACATCTTCCAGGTTCACCCAATATATATGAAATGCATAAGAAGCTGCCTTGGGTGGCGTGGTGGCTCAGTGGTAGAGCGTTCACCTCTGGTGTTTGGGGTTTCTGGTTCGATCCCATCTCGCGCCAAGTGAACTTTGTGATGGACCGTGTGTGTGGGTTTTCTCGTGGTTCTCCCATTTCTTCCCACTTTCTTCATTCCACCGTCTTCATTCATTTATCAACATCACCGTCCCCTTTATCCTAGCCGGCATAATCGTGGGATGTAAAACTCCAAGATTTCATTTCATTTTTTTCAAGCTTCGTTTTTATATATACAATAAAAGAAGATATTAACAAACAAGTATGTTTCTATGTTCTTTGAACATTACCTATGACTTGAATCTATTTTTAATGGTATTGAGTATTTATCTTCACTATTACAAGTTACATTTTAGTGCCTATTTTACTGCCTATTTTTTAAACTTTTAGTGCCTATTTGCCTGCCTATTTTCTAGGTTTTTAGTGCCTAAACATCCGGTCTCTAATAATGAAAAACGAAGGATAACCGTATCTCCAGTCTAAGATGAATCTATTTTTGAAGTGTTTTGCCTAATGAACACCATATACCGCTGACACTATAATTAATTGTGTATGTAATGTATTTGCTTATTACATACTGCATGCAAGAAGAAGGAAAACACTGGTCATACATGAATTAGAAACTCCAACCGGAAGTAGGCTCAAACCTTGCAAACGGTGCGAGATATTGAAAAAATAATCGAAAAAATCTTCCCTTTATAGTACCCCTTGCCGACTTTTACCAAGACGTCTTTCACTTACGTCTGTAAAGGGGCATGTATAGATGTTGTGAGGAATGACAAGGAGATTCATGCTCATATGTGAATGATGCGCTGTGTAGAGAGCGCAGGTTCAGCTAGTACTCACTAAAAACCAGGATATTACGACTCACAGCGTAACAAATTCACTGTTATGTTTCACGGTTGGGCGGAGACACTGCAGATAATATGCTTTTTTGGGGGTCCGTCACACATAAATAGAGGTTTGAAATAAGGTGAACGATCCCTTATCAGTAATTTCGTTCGCACAACCCAACAACATACATTTTGGTATGAAACTCACAGTGGAATATGATTGTTCGCACAGACTGTGGGAGTGCTGCTTGAGTTCCTTGGTCACTTGTACCGCAGTCGCATAACGTTCTGAGTGGCAATCCGCTTCAGAACTCGGAGGGCCTTGCCACTGAGAGTTCCCACCAGCCACTGTTCGTCTTTCCTGATGTAGTTTTGCCAGAGTTGTGTAGGCCGCTATTACTTGGACATTGTTCCTCGCGACACATACAGCATACTTGACACTAACATCACGCTCGCATCAAATAACAACATCAACAAATTCCTCTCTTTGGAAAGCACAGATGTCGCCCATTTTACACTATCATTGTCTCCTCAGTTCGCAGTGCATTGCTGTTCTACTGGTCCTCAGGTAGTACGGAGTTTGCTGTAACACACGACCACCAACAACCCGATGCTGTGGTCGTCATCTGACCGCTCCCAACCCAGACCTCTGACATTCTTCGAATTCCAGATGTTATTATTATTTTAATAATCATCTGTATATTCATGTGAATATCTCACATACAAAAACCGTGGTATTTAAAAAATCCCAAAAACGTATTTCAAAAATTAGGTTAGAGTTTTGTTAGTTTTTCAATACTTAGTAGCACTTTTGATTAGTTTGGCTGGTACACCAAACGGTTATTTGTTTTCCATAGTAACCAATTCAATGTACAGTGTAGAGCTCCTTCGTGACTCGTATGGTTAGCGTTTGCGCCTTTGGCCAGGTTCGATTCGTGGTGGGAAAATTAAATGAAATCTTTTAGTTTAACGTCCCATGTTTATGCCCTTTAGGCTAAGGGAGATATGCTTAAGACATGTGAATAATAATGGAAGAATTGGTGGAATGAAATGTGGGACGAAACAGGCGTACCCAGAGAAAACCCACGGACACGCCACAAATTTACTTGGCCGGGGATCGAACCACAGACCCCACGCACCAGTGGTAAGTGCTTTACCACTGAGTCACTATGCCCCCCCTCATTCTCGGTGGGTTCTTATGTGGTTCGAATCCCACGTTAAGCTGTATATCCACGTTTTACACACCCTCACTGTTGAAAGGGACGCTAAACTCAAATCAAACTAAACCACAATCATTTTAGAATGTGGCCACCGCCATGGCTCTGTTGGAACTTTCTTTTTATATTCCGATTCCATCTCGTCAACCGTGCTTCGAATCCTATCTTTCACATCATCCCTAGTTGGCAGTGCAGGAGCGTAGAGAGACTACTTTTCAGATAGGCCTAAAAGGAAATAATTCAGATTTATTAAATAACATGATCTTGGCGTCACCAGTGCATTAATAATGTTATATTGATGGAGTCGGACATCGAAATTTTGGGCCATTATTCTATCCAGCAGCAATATTTTTTTGTAATATATTTTTTTTGAAGAGAGACAAAGAGTTTGAAATTGTATCATTATTCTCTCCATACCAAAGTGCGCCAACAAAATTGTCAACATTCGTCTTTGTCACGTAAAATCATTTGCGTGATAGGTGTATCGTGTTGTGACCAATGTCATACATAATATCCGAATTATTGCTTATTTCGTGTCAAAGTACCTTAAGTATAGGAGTTCTTTTCTTTCTTTTGTCTGAATATTCTCCAATAACATTTGTATTGTGTTATGCGAAACGAACTACGCGCCATTTTCATAATTTAAAAAAAAATCTTAGTATTTGTCAAAGTTTGATGTCCAACAGTAACATAGCCCTAAGATAAAGTAGAATGATCGTATATGAAGAGATGTTGATGTTTTTCGATCATTTCGTTTTTGTATAACATTATAATGCGCATCAGGAACCAGCCGTCTCATTAACCTGGATTTTCTCATTTTGGCAGTTAGGTCGTTTTTGCATAACACGATATATTTGACCATGCTCATATACAAATCATTAGACCATGAGTTTCTTGAAGGTCTCGTCAATAACATATAAACTTAATGAAATTTGATTTGTCGCTCAAAGAAACACGCATATTTACACTTAAATGTGATACGAATGAATTTAGAGTTGCCCACGAAACGAGACGAAACAGAAACTTCGTGACGAAATAAGACAAATTTCCTTCAATGGAAACAGATGCAGTTCCCGAGATGTGATGTCACTTTCACGACACCTTTTATACACGAGACAGGCTCGACTGTGTAATGGATGACTCGACAAGCTACAATGTTAAAAGAATATATGAAAAAGTGTTGTTTGAAAAATCAGATAGTCTGCAACGATAGAAATGCAAAAGTATTACAACAGATACAAACTTAAGCTTTAATGAATATGCAATTAAGTGAAATTTGCATTCTTGAACAAGATACTTGGATTTGATTCTCAGTGAGAGCATATTTGAAGCAATTCCTTCTTAATCTTTTGAGCTGATCTTCAAACACCATATTTGAGGCATGATATCGTGACTCAAATGATCCAATCATTTAATAATCTGCAGTTTCTCCAATGGAGCCACGAATAATATTTGTTACATTACTATACCAATGTTGACATCTGGAACGTAGCATATAAAGTCGTAAATACCAATGAAAATATATTTAATTGAACATGTGGGAATTGTAATGATTTTCAAACTATTATCAAGCTAATTAGATATTACTGAAATGAAATAGAATTACAAAAACTAACCTACTCTGTGGCCTATATAACCCAGGGTTCAACGCCGTGTTCACAAAAACTCTCCATTGACTTCTACCTTTAGCCAACTGGATCCAGTGTCTACTTTGTATTCTTATGTATGCGAGATCCATCTTATTTTGTCCTCCCATTTGCACTTAGGTCTTCCTAATGGTCGTTTTCCGATTGAGCTTTCAGTTTCTACTTTCTTCCATTCTAGGTACATGACCGGACCACCTGAACCTCCTAGATTTGATGGCTGTTACAATGTCTGGTAAACCGTATAAATTATTCACTTCCTCGTTATGAAGTTTCCGCCATTACCCATTGCCATTCCTCTTGGGTTCGAATATTCGTCTCAGGATCTTGTTCTCAAATACTTTCAGTCTACATTCTTCCCTCAGACTAAGCGACCATGTTTCGCAACCATACAGAACAACAGGCATAATTATCGTTGTATATATTTTAAGCTTCAAACTCCTCGACAGAATACGCGGCGACAAGAGATTTTGAACTGAATAATAATACGAATTCCCTGCTTTTAGTCGACATTTAATTTCTTTGTCAAGATGGTTTTGATCTGTTAATATTGATCCTAGATATTTACAAGTTTCCACTTTATCGAAAGTGTTATTTGGTATTTTAACATATTCATCCCCTATTACATTTACATCCAGGGCCGCCCACAGGGGGGATGTATGGCGCAAGCTGCACCATTGAGAAAAATTTTTGGGAGGATTTTACTCTACTTTCGAACTAGCAATTTTACTGTCGGAATAGCATTAAAACACGATTTTGAGAAGCTAATTTTCAAAAATTTTCCGGTGTGAACCCCCGTACCCCCTGCTTCGATACTCGATGAATGAAGTACCGCGCAAGTAGCCGTATGAAAGGAAAGGTTGGTTCGTTTTAAGAGAGAAGGGCCGCCCACAGGAGGGATGAATGGCGCAAGTTGTGCCATCGAGAAAAAAATTGGGGAAGAATTTTACTCTAATGTCGAATAAGTAATTTTGCTGTCGTCAGAATAACATTGGAACACGATGCGATTTTTTTTTACATCTCGAGAATGAATCCCCCTACCCCCTGCTTAGAAACTCTATGAATGAAGTACGGTACCGCCCAAGTTGCTATATGAAAGGATGGGCTGGTCGGTTTATCGCTTTGTGTAGGTAATTTACCCATTTTCTGCTGGGAGCATTTATTTATTTCTTATTTATACCATGTACGACACTTAATAAGTAATGTTGTTCAATTGCTACATGATGTATATACAATAAATGAATTAATGATAATATTTTGTATAGTTTTCTGTTTGTGCGATTACATTTTCCAGGGCCTGAGGTAAACTGAAAACCAGCTCAAAAGTGGCATCACTTTGGGGGGGAGTGCGCCATCAGCTTTAGGGGGGATGGGCATCCCTGTTTACATCAGCATACGCCACTAGCTGGTGAATACCAGTCAGTAATAGAATTACAAAAGCTATTCTTTAGCTTAAACGTTCAAAATTTAGTTTTCTTCTTTCTTTAATAATTTTTAAAAAATCGGAGTTTCAACGTTATGGCATGGAGATCTGCACTTCATTCGAATCATAAGTTACATTGTAGATTCACGTCCCTTACGGTTTGAGTACCCAAAAGAAGATTTTTCTTATCTCAAATCCAACCAGTCCGTAGTTATCTCGATAGCAATTTGTTTGTAATTTCTAATCTTAAATTAGTTTGTTTTTAAATATATAGATAGAAAAGTACTTATGTATGGACTTCGCATTACAATTTTCTTCGATAGTTACAATAAAAGCAGCGATAGGGCCTATATATATATATATATATATATATATATATATATATATATATATATATATATATATATATATATATATATATATATATATATATATATATATATATATATATAAATTATCTGAACCATTATCACACAGAGATACAAAACGATGTTGATTAACTTTATGTTATTATCAACTCTTGCTCTGATAGAAGTAAATAACTACGATTATAATAAACTAGAACCTGTTTTTAACTAAACACGTTACATTATTAAATTTAAAGCAGGTATATATTACATAGATCAGGCATTACATTTTATTGTAAGAAAAAAGCATTGCCTCTAGCGTTTTCAATTATTCTATTCTATTATAATTTTTATCTGTAAGTGAATAATTTCTGAAAGAAACATTTATTACCAGTCATGCTCAGAAGTTACATTTTTTGCTTACAGAGATTTCTTAAAACAAGTGTGACATTTTGTTTCTTCGTTATTGGTGTATATGACATTTTTCTTTGAAATATCTAGATTTAGTATACAGTTACGAAATACTTCATTTTTGCATATCTTCTTCACATATGTTTCAACGTTATTTCGTAAATAACAAGTGAGTTTCATGTCACAGTGTGAAATGACGGTATACTTCCGAACTATCTGAATTCAATACTCAAACTCAGGGACGTACGCAGGGGGTGGATCCTGGGGGTCCGGATCCTTCCCCCCACGAAATTTCGAATTTTGTGTAAATTTAGCCTAATTTTAGGGGAAATTTTAGGAATTTTAATATAAAATATCCTCATATTGAGTTTGGACCCGTCCCGAAATAAATTCCTGCGTACGCTACTGCTCAAACTTGATGTGGCATTACATCTACAACTACTGGCTGCAATAGAGGACTAAGATCAAAGATAGATTCTGTTCCTTGGATATTGAATCCATATCAAAATGCCATTACTCTCTATCTCTTAGAGCCTACTGTTTTTGCTATAGGTCTATCAAATTAATATTAAAACCGGAAGTGGCAATTGATGACTGTCACTTCTGGTTACAATATAAAAGAGAAAATCATAGATGAAATATGTTCTTGGTACTGAATCCATATTAAAAAAAAAAAAAAAAAAAAATCTGCTGGTTACTAACAATTTCAGTTTTATTCATTACCGTATGCAAGGTCGGATCCAGGATTTTCTGAGGGGGGTGCACCAATAACTACCAGTACATTTGAACTGAATCGGATTTTTTTAAATGCCTTTTGGGCATCTGTGGTGTGAATGAGAAAATGCCCTGTAAATGCTAAGTGTCTCTTCTCGGTGAATCCTTTTCTTTCAACTTTTAGAAAATTGACTTAAACTATCGATTTTGCAAAACTTTCCTTTGTTTTAAGCCCAAACGGAAACATGACAGCAGAAATTTTCGGAAAGTGTTACTATTTTCACTGCTAGCTTCTCACTGTAGGTAGTGTATATTTACAACAAAGGAGGGATGCACGTGCACCTTGGCATCCGGCCCTGGACCGTATGCGATCAGTATTATAATCGAATAAGCGTAGATTTTCATCATTTCTGGTTTCAAGAGATATGTAGAAGTCGAGACAAAACTCATTCTTGGAGATCTCAGTCTATGCCAAAAACAGCTTTTTGATATTTCTTACTGATTTTACTCTATGAAAATAAGTATTAAGACTAGAAGTACTAACAAATTTCAACCTCTTCGGGTTTTGGTAGAGTATAGCGGATGGTAATAGTATGTTCTCTTGAAACGCTGAATCGGTTTTTCAAATCTGCTTGTCGCAATCTATTACAGTTTTCATTCTATTGCTGATATAAGAAGAAAGAATAGATAAGTTAAATAAAACATGATATAAGCATATATCCACCACAGTTATTGTGAACTGGAATCAATAATGTAATCCAAACACGAACAAACGAATTGAAGTAATACTGAAGTTTGTACTTTAAAATAATAAAAATAAAACTGTGTTACTTAAAACCCATTTGTTTGTTTAATAGTAATTGAAAAACAAAGCACCAGAGGCCTACACCAGGAAGAGCAACCAGTTCTTCATTAACAGATTCCTAAATCACATCAGGTTTCGGATCAGCTGCCTTGGCGGTCGCTTGTTCTTCCTCTATCCTCATGGACATTTTTTTTCTTTTCTTTATATTTTAACAAGACCAGGAAGCTCGTCAGAAACAGAGCTCCATGTAACAACATTGTAATAGTTTGTCCGTTCTGGATCAAATATAATGAAGAAAACATGATCGTATATTTTAACATATATGAATTTTACATAACAACGGTAAATTGTCACATTGCCACGAAATTTTCAACCTATTCTCTATATGTTTAATTCATTGTCTGTTTCTACGTTCAAGTTAGACTTCCAAATATTGATGTTAGGCCATTGGAAAGCTTATACAACGGCTACATCCGTCTGTCTGTTGACAGGTATTGGAGGAAAACTGATATGAAATAAGCGAGAAGATTTTTTTTTTTTTAATCGATTCAGCGTCCAAAGAATTGGTTCCATCTCCTCCGTCAAACCTCTCAGCGTCCCCCCGTCCAAAAAAAATCTATTGATTCCAGAAGTAATAGAAATAAATGATTTCCCTGATAGTCAGGGATGTAATGGGGCGTATACGAGAGTATGCGGTGTATACCCACTTAAAATCTTTGTAGTCCAGCGTATACTCACCTTAAATTTACGAAAGAATGAGCGTATATTGGGGTGCGTATACACCAAATAGTCTTCCATATATGCTATGCTTTTGAAAGCGATCGAGCGTATACTTACCAAAAATTCTAGCATTACACCACTGCTGATAGTCATTGAGCAAACACGATGATAGATAGCAAGATCGATTCTTCGATATGGTTCATTGTTCCAATAATAGGTTCTATGTTCTCTCTCACTCTTCTATTCAGACTGCAAAAGGTCGGAATCAACCGTTTCTGGTTTCAATATTGACCTCCATATATCAAGAACAATAAAAGAGAGCAAGATACAGCTTTTTGATATGGATTCAGAGACCCAAGAACAGGTTTCGTCTTCACTTCTTTCCATGCGCGCACCCAGAAATTTTTGCAGGAAGGAGTCTAAGTTATGGAGAGGAAGTCCTATAATACAAGCCATTATGTCTATGTAGTATTGAATGGTTATTATTCTGCAAGCAAAAAAGATGATAAGTACCTGTAAAATACTTCTATTTATATTTTCAGGGAAAAAATGGTAGAACTAGATTATTTTTTATAAGATAACTAGCGGAAATACCTATTCTTGGCATGGGGGCTGTATTTGGAAGTCAACGCCTGTGGGAATATCACAATTCATCTCAGCGACTGCGAAAACTATGGATTTGACACTAATATCGGTCATTTTGAATTTTTTTTTCTTTCATGTCTCGCTATCCTCTCCCCCACCCGGTGACCCCTAGCCCCAACCGAATGGGGCGAATTTGCAAGTTAACGTGATCGGAGTTTCACCATTGATCTCAGCGACCGCGAAAACTATGAATTCGACACTAATATCGGTCATTTTCTAATACTTTTTCATGTCCCGGTAAACGTCCCCCCCCCCTGAGAACCCCCTGGTTCAAAATTAAAAAAAAAAGAAACACTTCGTCTTGGTCTGGGGCCTGGACCAAGGTACTCGTGATTCAATTAGATACTCTGGGTCCACTCGTCTGGTCCCCAGGCCGCACATAGACAGACGCACAGGCAAACAAACTTTATTTTATTTATATTAGAAGAAGAGCACAGATGAAGTGTAAGATCAAATTTTCATATTTGTCTATGTTAAACTAGTATAGTTTTATTGATAAAGTGTATCAATGTGTGTTGAGTTAGGAAGTATTTGAGAGGGTGTCCAAACCGGGGTGCGCATCTGCTTCTTTCCCTGTATTCATACCGGAAGTAGTAGAAATCTATGATTTCCGGTTTTAACGCTTATATTCATTCAGCTAAAACGGCAATAGATAGCGAGGAGCTTTTCAATGGATTTTGTGTCACAAAATAGGCTCCATCTCCACTTTATCTTTCGAGAAAAATCTGAAACTGTAAAAATCTGCTTCTACTTCTGGTTTTAATGCTGATCTCCTTAGACCAAAAATGGTAATATCTAACGAGAATTTGTGCGAGGGTTGTCCAGAAAGTAAAGAACGTTTTGGCATGGTTAAATAAAAACAAAAGATATAAACAC
Organism: Thermobia domestica; assembly: GCF_964235325.1. Classification (NCBI taxonomy): domain Eukaryota; kingdom Metazoa; phylum Arthropoda; class Insecta; order Zygentoma; family Lepismatidae; genus Thermobia; species Thermobia domestica. The sequence continues at coordinate 100,194,014 of NC_137468.1, forward strand.
AAAACTTTATTTACGTTATTCTACTTTTCTATGTAATCGCCATAGCTGTCAAGACACTTGTTACAATGTGAGACCAGTTTTTCAATGCCCATGTTATATCTACTCATCTGCCGCTAAAGATTTGAACCAGACTGTCACTGCTTGTTTTGAGTTCATCATCTTTTGCGAACTGTTGTCCACCCAAAAATTCCGGCTCAAAGTGAAACGTCGGTTTTCTTTAATTTTTTCTTCGACTTTTTCCTTCAGTTCTTCCGTAAAAAGTGATGGCCACGCTGGCCCTTTCTTGATTAAACACAATGCACTCACTGACGACTCGTTCATTGCACTATCACCATAAACATTCTTTATATACCTATACATTTCAACAGGTTTAACTTTTTTGCGCGTTCCGGAAACGACGTTTAGAATCGTGAAACTATCTGAATACTAGTCTAAAGCTAGAAGGAATAGCAATGGATACAAATGTACTGATCACATATCATCCAGTTAAAGAAGCATGTTTGACCTGTTCTTGGCTCATACCAGAGAATTATTAGTCCTAGTGGGTATTTTTCTTACGCAAAATGTGATATTTTCGTAAACCCCATCGATATTTTAACAAAACTTTATTACTATCATTTTTATTAATTTAAAACAAACAAAGTATTTTTTTAAAAAATAATAATACTTGAATGTGTAATGCCCCACACATTATGTGATGGCATTCTAAACTCTGATTGTTTATTTATTCAATATTATGATTTTGTTGTTCTTATTCATTGAATTACACTAGTTAACAAAGGTTTTGTTACATAAAAGGAAATACCTGTTCTTAAAGGAACTTTTTGCGCTGAATCCGAATATGCACTCGGTTTTTCTCCATCGCGTACGATTTTCCCGTAACAGAGGGATTCTCGGGAAAATCCCTCAAAAATTTCCCTTTTCGTTTATTTTACACCCCAAGATCTTGTCCCCTTGCATATACTAACATAGAAATTATACCTAAGTATACTTTGATTCATATTTAACAAACCCTCCAAGTTTCGTAATAATCGCTTTATTCTTTCTAGAGAAATAAATATGTTTGTATGTATACTGTGTGTACTGTTTATTGCACCTTATAGTAATGCTTTCAGATCTCTTAAGTTGAGGTAAAACGTTTTGCTTTATTACCACAAACACATATATAAAATATAATACAATATAATTTACAAGTGTGACAATTTACAATAAACAATAATACAAATGTACCAAAAGGTCATGAAAAGACAATCAAAACTATCACAATATATGAAACTTCCATTGGGTCACAAAAACGTACACTACTTCCTTCTTTTGTAAGAAATGTTGCATTCTCTAACAAGACCCCAACAATAGTCCCCCATCATTGAAGGATCCCATCGTCCCTGGTACCTTTTCTCCATTGCCATTATATCTTGGTGGAATCTTTCTCCCTGTTCGTCGCTGAGAGCACCTAGGTTAGCAGGAAAGAAGCTGAGGTGGGAGTGCAAAAAGTGGATTTTTAAAGACATCCTACAACCCAACTCTTTGTATTTCTGTATCATGTCCTGTACGATTTCTGTGTAACTCTCAGCTTTGTTATTGCCCAGAAAGTTGCGCACAACACACTTAAATTCTGTCCAGGCAGCTAGCTCAGCACTGTTTAACTTGCTGTCAAAGCTATCATCAAGCATTAATTTCTTAATTTGGGGACCAATAAACACTCCCACTGAAATCTTAGCATCACTCAGGTTAGGGAACTTATCTCGCAAATACTTGAAACCTTCACCAGATGTGTCCATGGCTTTGACAAAGTTTTTCATAAGTCCTAACTTGATATGAAGTGGCGGTAGTAATATCTTATTAGGATCTACCAAAGGAGCGTATTTGACGTTGCATTCTCCAGGTACGTAATTCACTCTAGGTTCATTCCTTCACTTCATAATGTTTGTCATCAGCTCGGCTATCCCATAAACATAAAAAACATTGGTACTTCGTGTAACCGCACTGCAGTCCTAATAAAATACCAACTACCTTGAGATCACAACATATTTGCCAACAATGGTCCTTGTAATTTATAAGACTTAGCAAAGTTAACATGGTGTCATAGGATTCCTTAATCTTCACTGAGTGCGCAAGTGGTATAGAAGGTTTTTTATTTCCATTATGTAAAAGGACAGCTTTAAGGCTGACCTTTGACGCGTCGGTAAATAACCTCCATTCTTCTGGAACGTAAGGAATTCCTAGCTCCGCCATCAACCCATTTATATCCGTACATACGCACACATTATCTTGCATTGAGAAATAGCTTGAAAATTGAACATGCCTTTTCCTGTACACTGATATGTTCGTTTCTGCATCCAATAAGTTCCACTGCTGGAGCCTTGATCCCAGAAGTTCCGCCTCTTGTTTTGTCAGGTGCAAATCACGGACTAGGTCATTAAGTTCACATTGCCGGATGAAATGTGGCTCGCGAACACAGTCAGGGATGAACGTTGGATCCTTGGATGTACATGTTGATGTCGATGGTTCATCAAGGTTATGATCACCATCAGAGTCTTTTGGCCATATCTCTTCCCAGTTGGTAGGGGGCTCGGGAAGTGGAAGTTCATCCCCGTGCGGAATAGGTCTAATTGCGGATTTAACGTTGGGATAACTTATTGTGTATTTGCTTTTTTTTAGAATGTCCCTTAACTACTGTGAGACAAAAATAACAATCATCCAGATGGTTGGTGGGTTCTCTCCACACCATTGGTACAGCAAATTTCATGAACCTCCGTTTCCCTTTGGCCCATGCAAGTAAAGTGACGTAGCACGACGCACAAATTATGTTGGGTGCCCAAGTTTTGTCCTGATCTCCCACACGACATCCGAAATATATATAATATGCTAGTTTCACGGATGGCGTAATGGATCTACACTGTCCTTTAACTACAAACTGGCCACACACATAACAAAAACTATTTGGTGAGTTAACACACGAACGCCGTCCTCTTGACGCCATTGTACTGATCACAAACTAAACTTCTGGTCTTAGTTGTGTATAATGCCGTTAAGATCAAACATGAAAGCACTCTTAGCAGCAAAGACAACTTTGAAAGTGAAGTAGTGTTAAACCACACGTCAATATAAAAATGTACAAAACTCCCTCACCAGGTGTCAAGAACACAAGAAAGAAAGAAATGCGCGGGGGGAGGGGGAAACGATACCGTAGTGGAAAATTCAGACTGCATTAGTTCATTGTTGTCAACAATGAGTCTGTATTCCATTCTTTCTTTCTTTTGCACTCTGTTACATTTGATAACAAATATTGATAACCATTTCATTAACAAAACGAAAAAACTTGGAGAATTGTATATATATGTATTAAGATATACATATACTGTACGTTTAAAAAGAATATACGTTGGAAGTACATTCTATTTTTATACACGTTTCTAATTTACAGAGAGCAATACAAGTGTGTTGTTGACTATTGTAAATATTCATTTTTATGTCTGTGTTTGTACTAATAAAGCAAATCGTTTTTACCCCAACTCACGAGATCTGAAAGCATTACTATCAGGTGCAATAAACAGTGCACACAGTATACGTACAAATATATTTATTTCTTTAGAAAGAACAAAGCGATTTTTACGAAACTTTTAGGGTTTATTAAATATAAATCAAGGTATACTTAGGTATAATTTCTATGTTACTATATGTAAGGGGACAGGAGCTAGGGGAATAAAATATCTGAAAAAGGGAAATTTTTGAGGGAATTTCCCGAAAATCCCTCTGTTACGGGAAAACTGTACGTGATGGAGAGAAACCGAGTGCATATTCGAATTCAGCGCAAAAAGTTCCTTTAAGATCAGGTGATTTTTCTCATGTAACAAACAAAAAGTTTAAATTTGTTAACTAGTGTTATTTATTCAATAATTTGTCGTTAATTTTGTTTTGCATTTCAAAGCAAAGCATATATTGGCTAAATGGTACAATTTCTGCACCTCTAAATTCTAACAAAAAAGAAGAAAGTAACTAAGATCTAATAAATTATTCTTTTGTTGAATAATAAACAAAAATTAAACAAAAGAGACAGAATTTGTTAAAACTATTAGTTAAAGTACTAGTTGTAACAAATAATAAATTGTGGAACTGGAAAAGATTGGAGGATTGTTTCAAATATACTGCGAGGTGAAGTGAAGCGTAAAATTACCTCTAATTATACCTAAAGTTTATTTATAATATTATTTAAGCAAGATGGAAATTGAAGGCATGAGATGCAATAGTTGAACCCACTCCGGGTTCTCACTAATAAAATCAGATGTCTTTTAATATGGACTAAATTCTGGTTGGTACTTTATCTAAATTTTAGTAATTATAACCCATTATCTGTCCACGAATCAGCAAACGGTTCGGAAGTTCCACATATAATTTTGATGAAAAGACAAATTTGGCGACATCCAGCATCAGGATCTATGAAGTTGAATCTCCATTGCTTCGGTATAAGAAGGTCGATATACTAACTTGTTGAGCATGAATCTTGGCAGGCATTTACCAGAAGGCGCCAGAGGTAAATTCTTCCAAGGGGAATCATGGAAGGTCGAAAGTAATCTGTATCTTGTATTGAGAGAGATTCGACTGCAGAATGTTTGGAGTCTTGGACCTGGGGAATTGATGTGTCTAAATTCGTGAAAAGAAATTTAATGGTCTTTTAGGAAACAAGTAAGATTTGAAAATTTGTAGGCATCGGATTCTAATGTTAGTGGGAACCCAAATGGGTTATTTGATGATTTTAATAATGTCACGTATAGTGAATAAGAGAAAGGACTCTGTCAATGATAGTGATGAACAATGTGAATTGGTAAACAATCCGAATGAGAGAAATTTGAATGAGGAAGAAGGAGGAACGTCAATAACAAATAGTGTTAAATCGAATTTAAGAATAGAAGATAAATTAGATTTAATTTTGAGAGAACTGTTCCAATTAAAAGGTGACATTAAGAATTTCACAGTATCTGCACGAGATATGAGAGAAGAACATGCCGAGACTCTGAAAGAATTTAGAGAAATTACAAACCAATCGATTGTGAGGTTAAAGGGAGAAACTCCTAAAGAATGTCCAGGAAAACGAGGAATAGATATTCTAAAATATGGTGGGATTGACATCGGGAAAGCTAATAAAGTTGAAGAAATCCAAACCAGAATAAAAGAAACGGAAGTCAAAGAAAACGAAATTGAAGGTCGTGAGAAAGAAGATAAGAAAGAAATTAAAGAAGTGGAAATCGAAGAATGTGGTAAAGAAGATGAAACAGAAAATTGTCATGAATCCACATCTGTGACTGAAAATGAATTTGAAATAAATAAAACATGTCAAATACTGGGAAAGCAATGTGTAGTTCAAGAAAATATCGTGTCAAATAAAGAAGTGGAACAGAGAGATCGCGACACTGGAACTGCAGAAATGAAATGTACAAATGTCTTTCTCAAGCTCCAACTCAGGAGAAATATTATGATTCGGTTTGGTTGGAAGAGAAGAAAAAGAAATGTATAAGAAAGATGACTGAAGGAAGACAGAAGACATGGAGACGACCAACTACGAATAAAACTTTGGGAATTCATAGATTTTGGAAAGAAGTGAGGAAGAAAACTATAGTAGGAAAGATAAATGGAGAAATCCAAGGAAAGAAGACATACGGCAGGAAGAAGATTAAAGGCAATCGAAAAACTAAAAGAAGAAAACAACTGAACAGATTTGAAACTGAAGCACGGTATGCAACATCGGCAAATCGAAGAATTAATTTGGTACATAATTGTGGATTTAATAAAAAGAAGACAGACAAGAAAGAAAGATTCCGCGACACAGGATAAAGAATTGGAAACCCCTTTTGACTTAATTCTATGGTTGGATTTGATCACTATTATCTTTTTGTTGATGGAGTTTAATAATTTTAATTTAATTGTTCAATGTCTTTGTTATATTTATACGAGAGCATTTGAAATTAGGGCTCTATATAGTTATGAAAATCTGAAGAAATTATGTTGCACATAGGGTACAAATATTTGATGTTTAAAAATTTTATCTCATGATAAAATTTTTTTAGCCACCACTGGCAAATTGTAATGCCCCACACATTATGTGATGGCATTCCAAACTCTGATTGTTTATTTATTCAATATTATGATTTTGTTGTTCTTATTCATTGAATTATTTATTCAATAATTTGTCGTTAATTTTGTTTTGCATTTCAAAGCAAAGCATATATTGGCTAAATGGTACAATTTCTGCACCTCTAAATTCTAACAAAAAAGAAGAAAGTAACTAAGATCTAATAAATTATTCTTTTGTTGAATAATAAACAAAAATTAAACAAAAGAGACAGAATTTGTTAAAACTATTAGTTAAAGTACTAGTTGTAACAAATAATGGCATTTATTCCAAAGTTGGGCGTCCGCTTTCGCCACGTTTTTTCGCTGTTATCTCCTCTGCACACTTTGTGTAATTTGTTATTAGGTTCATTAATCCGTGCTCTTCATAAACTTTTAAAACATTTTGCTCGTTATCAACGTATTGCTTCACAAATGTTAAAACTGTTAGTTCATTGCCCTTGTACATTCGCCATGTTGATAACATAAATGCTCGTTTCTTTCCCACAATGCAACTGTTTGGTTACCTTGCGCCAAGTAGTTCCCTCCGCTCGCCGTATAGTCCCATGTTTATAACCGCTTATATATAACAAATAAACAGATTTTTCGAGACTCTTATATATTATCAAGCACACAAACGATCAAATTATCCATATCTTTCCTGTAAATTTTAAAAATTTTGCTGGAAACGGACGCCCAACTTTGGAATTTAACCCCAAATAATAAATTGTGGAACTGGAAAAGTTTGGAGGATTGTTTCAAATATACTGCGAGGTGAAGTGAAGCGTAAAATTACCTCTAATTATACCTAAAGTTTATTTATAATATTATTTAAGCAAGATGGAAATTGAAGGCATGAGATGCAATAGTTGAACCCACTCCGGGTTCTCACTAATAAAATCAGATGTCTTTTAATATGGACTAAATTCTGGTTGGTACTTTATCTAAATTTTAGTAATTATAACCCATTATCTGTCCACGGATCAGCGCCACATATAATTTTGATGAAGACCAAGGAAGTATGCCTACTAAAGGATCAATAATGTTGATGGAAGTATTTGAAGTTAGTTTACTAGGATATGCTGCAGAGGTATTTTAATTATAATTCCACTTTTATTCAATCTATTTCATACTGGAGCTAGCGATTACTAAGTGTTTGGTACAAGGTTGTTGAGGTATGTTTAATTATATATATAAAGAAGCAACAAGATTATAGAAAATGATTTATTAATGTTATTAATATAATGGTACAAAATGTGGAATACCACTATTGAATGATTTTATGAATATAAATAATAATAAATTTAGAAGATGATAATATATCAACCTTGTTTACCAAAGCAATATACGCCACCAGTTATATTCATCTGGAGATCTTAAGTAAATGTAGAACCAATACAGACAACTGTAATAAAATAATCATATATTATTAACAGCAATTTAACTTATGCTAGCATATCCCAAGTATATATACTCATAAAAGGAAAATAATCTATACAAGTTTTCGCAGCTACCTGTAAAGGAATAAAATTGATATTAATATCATGTACAGATAATGTGATTTATCAACGTCATCGATTCATGTATACTAATTTATGTTTGTATGTTATATATTTCTTTTAGTCAATAATACCATGAATCTTAATAACATTTTTGATATTTTGATTTTCTGTTATATCTAATAGTAAATTCATTTTAAATATGTTCGATTCCTTGGGGTACGGGCTCCCTACATTAAGAACTTGGATGCGTTACTGTTGCTTGGAGCTATGCTCTAAGCTGGCGACTCGGACCATTCAAAGTCGCCTAGCACGATTTTCTTTGAATTCTGCGTTGGACGACTTTAATGCTAAAATCTATTTCCGTTGCGCATTAACATCTGAAGGAAGAGCAGGACAAAATTAATTTTTTTTTTGTTTGTTTGTTTGTTGTTGTTGTTGTTGTTTATTTATGGCCTAACAAGGCCTCCTAAAATATTGAACTTGCCACTGCTCTACAAGTAGATCTTTGTGTATAAGATTAGCCTTAAAAAACTGTTTTATGAATGTGTGAAAACAATTTCTCATTTAAACATATACCAAACAGACCAGAAGTAATATTCCCTTTTAATTATTTATTTGTCTTCCTAAACATGCAATTAGCTCTAGATCAATAAACGTGAAAGTATTTTAAACTTTTTTTTTTTTTTTTTTTTACCAAACGTAAAGCTTTAAATAAAGTACAACCAGATCTTTGCACTGACAAAAAGAAAAGAAAGAAATTGTGAAATTTTTGTCACATACCTTTGCTAAAATGCCATAATTTATACTGTACATTATTAATGTTTTAACAGCGATTACGTGTACTGATAAGTAATAATAAGATCGTAATAATTGAGAAAAATGACCACGTTCTATATTTCCTTTCTAAAGGCACTGCCTCCAGAAGTAAAAATGAAATGATCTAATTTTTTGTTGTTACGGTATACATAACCTATTCAGAAACACAAGTTAATATTAAGAATTATTTCAAAGAGAATTTACGCCTTTTATTTTTCAAAATAAATATAAAGCAGAAAGGCAATATTAACGCATCGAGCTACACCATGCGTTAGTTTCGCATTCGCGAGGTCGTGGGTCCGATTCCTGCTGCCGACCATCCTGACTGGGGTTTTCCAGGGTTTTCCTCAATCCTACCAAGCAAATGCTGGGATGGTACCTACTAAACAGGCCCTGGCCGATAGCTTCCCAAATTCTTTCCATTGTTATTGTTGTTGTTAAATATCTCGTATAAAATGGCCTCTGAACTGTATCTGGTGATTGTTAAATAAATAAATAAATAAATATAACATACGAGAATGATCCAAAAAGTAATATCTCCAAGTCCACTACTTGGCAAATAGTACTGTAAACATTCTGTACTGTTTATCATTAAGGCACTGATGTTTAAGCTATAGAATGCCACTTATTTCATTTTCCTATTTCTTCTCGTTCTATAGTAATGGAGCAATCCATGGCATCCCTTGGTGACATCCGCTTGAAACAACGGGCTGTCATTGAATTTCTGACTGCAGAACATTCATTCATCGCCGGCTACAGGACGTTGATACACCATTACGACCCGGAAACGAAGCGTCAGTCGATGGAGTACCGCCACACACACTCTCCTCCGCCAAAAATTTCATAATTGTCCGATCTGCTGGCAAAATGTTGTTGACATTCTGCCTCATCCTGCCTATAGCCTGGATCTTGCTCCCTGCGACTTTTGGCTTTCTACCAAACTTAAGAATCACCTTAAGGGCCAACGCTACAGTTGTGACGCGTAGATGGGAACAGCCTTTCAATAATGGTGTTGTCAGTAGCCACCACAATTCTTCGTCGACCGCATGAAAAACTTTGTTTCGTGTTGGTGCAAGTATGTTGCCCTAATGAGGACTATGTTGAAAATGATGCCACCATTTGTAGCTGACATTGCAAGCTTTCCACTGATACCTGTATCGGTGCTATCTGTAGAACACAAATAAAAATATTACCTTGGAGGCATTACTTTCTGAATAACCCTCGTAGTATTTGAAATAAATTCTATATGGTACCTTTTAACTTTTACTACACTGTTACTAATATTCTAACCATAATCTTAGTTAAAAATTTATTTTGAAAATAAATAAATGACGCGAATTTAAAATTAAAGGAATCTGATGTGTTAATCATTATTTACTGTTATTGCATGAGCTAGCATGAAAAAGATGGATACTTGTTGTCGTGGCAAATTCGTAGAAAAAAATAGAGTAGACAAACGTACAGTAGCGTAAAGTAGAGTAGGATAGAATACTAGGTTAATATTTATATTGCTTTAGATTAGACCTAAGTTACATTATACCTACCATTATATTTTAAATATTTAAATTCTTCATGCTCCACAAACTGGTTACCACCCATAAACTATTTATTTTCCGACTGATTTTTAGTTCCTCGTAATTTGGTTTTATATAGGTCTAGTTTACGTTATAATGGCATAAATGAAAATTTACTTTAATTTGTTTATTTTTACATTAATGTAAAATATACTACGAGTAGTTTTGAATTTTCTTAACGAATGTCTTCTATTTCGGAATGAAATGCACTAATAGGGAAAATAATCCAATTTTAAAAGCTTTGAAAGAAATCACGAAATCTGAATCATTATGGCTTTCATGAGAATCCGAAAATTGAAAATCAAATATCCAGGTGATCTTCAGACATTCTCCGCCTTATGCAGAGTTGTTTTGACGTATGATTGTCATCATACTAAAGGCATGACTGCTGCAGGAAACTTATGTTAGTCGAACTCTTTCGTATGGCACTAATCACGCGTCAAAAAAACTCTGCATAAGGCCCTCTGGGCGGTATTCAGAGAGAACTCGTTAATGAAGGGTTAGTCACGGACTAGTTAGTGGCATACTAAGGAATGTGTACTTTTTGGTATTCAAAGTCTACTGTGAATACAACTAAAAAGTTGATTTGGGTATGATTAACTAATATAACCTCAATGCATCGGGTGAGAAAAATAAATGTGGCAATTACTGGAAAGATGTGCGCATGCGTAGTCTGTAAACATGAAAATACATGAAATCCGAAATTCGAAATGTGTTGCACAAATTAAACCGTGGCAAAAAGGGTACCCTCTGCTCTAGATTAATTAGTCACGTTTGATTAACTTCGTCAACTACTACGTCCTAATTAGAGACTCTGAATACACTTTTGATAAACATCCATTAGTCAAACCCGTAGTAGGTTATTAATGAGACTTCAAAACGACTCTGCATAAGACCCTCTATGTCTAAATTATAAAATAGGTTTCAAACCCGTATACTAGCTATCTAGGAAAAGGTGCATGATAAATTAACTACAGAAATCAATGTTATCCTTTACAGCAGTTATGGTCAATTGGCCATAGTCCTCTTTCACTTTTGAGGCGACAGTTCACTTAATGTGCATAAGTCACATACATATTTTTTTTTAAAAAATTCGATCAACTTTGCGTATCTTGCTTCTTGTTTCATGTATCTAAACCAATTAGGGCCTGAACTACGAACATTTAAAAGTAATTCTATGAAATTTGCATTTTTCTAGAAAAAAAATTGGCCTTGTACCAATGACTTTACCTTGCGGAAAGAACTTTTAACCAAAAAATTCAAGAAAATATTTTGACAGTTAAACATTGAGTTTCGATTAAAATATATTATGATGGCCAACTAACTCTTCCTGTTACACAGGAGTTAAATACAGAGCTCTCCGTTGGACTAGAAGTTGGCCATCATAATATACCATTTCGTTATATGAAGCACACATTCTCCACAGAGGAGAATTATGTAATATGTTAGTTCTTGCTTTTCTACAATATAATGTCCCAGTGTTTGCTATTCTAGTCTTACCTATTAGGACACGCAATAACTTCTGAAACTAATTATGGACAGTCAATTATACCATTTAATAATTTTTGTAAGAACAACAGATCAAATACCCATCTTCTTTCCTCTCATGTTTGAAAACTAAAATTCGTTATTAAGTTTTCATTGGAGACATACTTTGGGTAGAAATCGGTTTTCTTGTATGGAAGCATTTTAAAAATTTAAACTGTATATTTTCTATTGCATTACAGTATTTAGTGACATTTGGTGTCCAAACAGCAGAACAGTATTCTAATTTTGAGTTCACATATGAAAAATATAACCTAACAAATATTGATTCTTTGTAGAAAACCTGTCCTATCTTATAAATTAAACCTAAGTTTCTATGTGCACTATTCGCTATTGCGTCAATGTGTTGAGCAAAGGTTAATTTCCTGTCAAATATAACTCCTAGATCTTTGATAATATTTGGGGTAGACGTATAAGTAAGATGTGCCACTTATTGTATAGGTAAAATTAATTGAATTTTACTACTCCTACTCCTACTCCTAGTCCTATTACTACTACTACGGATTAGTATAGCAAAACTGCACGCGTAACGTAAGTAAATCACTTTTCTGAATATTATTTTCATCTCATTTTAATGAAAAAATTACGAAAATTTAAAAAATCTTTGGTTTGAACCCACGCCAAAAGCGATGACCATTACTAGGACGCTCGGCCACGAGTTCCAAGAGCAATAGGCGTTTGATTTCTGCTATATGTATGCTATGTGGCGAGAAATAGATAACTGCAACCAATCAGAACCGCATATTTAGCTTCTATGATTAGGGTCGAGCGTGATTTAAAAATATGCTAGTGGATTTCCATCACTTCCAGTTCTAGTATAGAGTTAACGATGGAGATGACATATATTCTTGAGACGCTTAATCGATTTAGGAAACCACTTCTCGCTATCTATGACCGGTTTGACTCTGTATAGTGATCAACATGAAAACCAGCAATTCCTTATTTCTACCACTTCCGGTAGATGCATTACCTCCATTAACGAACTCGAATCCTAATTTTTGACCCTCTCCAAAACTGATTGTGATCCATCAGGTAATTCTTGACATTTTTTGTCCTCCGTACGGACAGACATGGTTTTGTCTCACGAACGGATAAACACAGAGACAGATATAGTAAATATACAGGGTGTTTAAAAACAACACCGACAACGTTTGGAAGTAGATTCTTGACACCAAGATAAGAAAAAAAGTATAGACAAAACTGGGTGTACAAATGCTCCCTTTCGGAGTTATAAGCTGCCGAAAACATGAAAAAAATGAACTTTAAAGGCCCATAGCTCCAAAACTATGGAACTCATCGTAGTCGGGAACTAGTATGTGCTCTATTCAAATATCCAAGCTTCAGAGCCCTGCGGTACTTCCGCAACAATTTTTATAGAGATAGTTGATGAGTACTTCAGATTATGTGACCGTAGCCAAACTCCCTCTATGAAAATTGTTGTGTGAGTACCTGCCGATTTTGAAACACGTATTTTATTTAGATAACGCACATATTAGTTCCTAAGTGAAGTCTTGGTCCATGTACGATAGGTCCCATAGTTTTGGAGCTATGGACCTTTAAAGTTATTATTATTATTATTATTATTATTATTATTATTATTATTATTATTATTATTATTATTATTATTATTATTATTATTATTTTGTCATGTTTTTGGCAGCCTATATCTCCGAAAAGAAGCATTTGTGCACCAAGGTTGGTCTACACTTTTTGTCTTATCTTGATGTCAGGAATTACCTCTCAAATGTTGGTGTTGTTTTGAAACACGGTGTATAAACCAAGCTCCTTAAAAAGGAGCCAATTATCTACATTTTTATTCGTGACTCAGACATGAAGCCAGGATTTCGTAATGGCGGGGGGGGGGGTGTTCGTGATATGAAATAGTCTGGTTATCACACCAAGGGCTCCATCAATCTAAACTATTTTACTGGCAACATATATCTGTTTCTTAGGACAATAAAATGAGAATAGTCTACGTTAGTAAGTATCTTAATAGCAAACTATGAACAAATCTCGAGTAAAAGAATATAAAAAAGTATTGAAAAAGATTTTACAATATCTACGTTCCTTCCTCTGCTCATTCAAATATAACAATTTTCTTTTCATTATGGCCTCAACTATTATAAAAAGTACATATCCAATAATGTCTAGTAAAATATTTTACAATATCTGCGTTCCTTTCTCTATTGAATCAAATGTTAACAGAACTTTTTACCACATAACTTTTTGTTGTTTTTTTCTCGTTTCTTTTAGTTTCATATTTCTGTAATTTTTTTAAGTTCTGGTTTCGAAGGTGGGTCCGGACGGAGGGGGGGAGCTCCCTTGGCTACATGCCTGCGTGACCAAATGAAACATACTCACGAGCTGCCATTTGGACATAAGTGCTCTAGAGCATTCATTGCACCCATAGTTGCTTACTTACTATTTTATTGTATTTGCAATGCATATACATTATACTTGTATATATGTTGAACTTCCTTTTGATATTGGCACGCTCCAGTTCTTCGGTACCTCATAAATCATTACATGAAAACAGTTACGAAAAAAATATATATATATTCAAAAGACCTGTCTGTTGTGGTTTAAATCTATTCAGGACATGTGTGTTGTATGTCTTCCTTACATTATTTATTTTCCTCGCTGTCTTTAGCCTAAAGGGCTAAACGATTGAACGTAAAAATAAAAAGAAAAAAAAGAAAATCGTACTAAGCAGGACATTAAGTACTTGTCTGTCAATTCGTCAAGGAAAAAGTTAAGATTACTCTAATCGACATGAATGTAATTAGATAGGAGTTTGATTAGAAAATAACAATTGGCAGCAGTGCAATTACGTATTTGTGAGAATTGATATAATAGTTCGACAGCAATAAAAGAATTAAGCAATATGATCTTACGTATTTAAATTCCACAAATTAACAACAAATATTAACCCATTTGAAATCGCAACATCATACGCTCTTCGGAAAGCACAGCTAATAAAATTCATGACCAATTATACAGAATTGTAGCAAAGAACTAAGAGGAATGTCACTTGTCTCAAAGAATAATGATGCACTCAATGCTGTTCTAGTGGCTAGTGCGTGCGCTTGTGGCCCACATAGTTCTGAGTTCTATTCCCAGTGGGAGAGCTTTGAACGCATTACGGTGGTTCGCAGTGGTGTTACTCGAATTTTTTAACAATCGGTTTTATATATAGAAATAACTCTCTTAGGAAACAAACCATATAAGGTAGACAAAAGCAATTTTTTACTGGATACCACAAGTGATAAGTAGAGACCTACATAGCATCGAAATACAAGGTGGTGTAACGAAATTAGGTAGCACTGCGAATATCTTGGAAATGATTATCCAAGCTAGATGCAGGGGCGGATCCAAGGGGGGGCGATCGGGGCGATCGCCCCCCCCCAGAAGAGGAAACTATTTTATAAATAAAACCCATCCCAAGAATAAATAAAACCCATCCCAAAGTTTGGAGCCCTTAAAAGTAGCAGTATGACAACCCCCAGAAGTCGGTCCTGGATCCGCCCCTGGCTAGATGATTGTCAAAAACTATTGGAAAGACCTAAATCCATCAATGGATCGACAATTGTTGATAACAGTATGTATTCGCTTCAAAATAAACAACCCTCACCATGACACTCGTGCCCTAACAGCACAATTACATAGCAGGCATATGCCTATCATGTTCCCTCAGGTCCAGTATGTGCCTTATGTACCTCTGACAGAGAAATCGCATGGATGGCAAATGATAGCCACTGTCTATCTCTGTCCCTAGGCACATGCCTGACATGTGCCTGAAGAACGTCCCTAGTATGTTCTAGGTATGTTCCCCATGCCGTAAGCGTCAATGAACCACAAAATTACTCCCTAAAATATGTTAAATCGCCTATATGCGTAATGTGTTTACATTAAGGTGAGTCTAGAAAACACATTAAAAAATGTACCCCAGGGTGGGCACGAACCACCAACCTTTGGATTACTAGCCGCGTGTTTTTGCGACTTGGCCACGCAGGCTATGAAAAGAACATCGCTTGTAGAGGGATAAATTGTTGAGGTCTTTTGAATTTGGCTAATCAGAGTGCTCCTTTAATCACGTATATTCGACGATAACCGTTTGGGATAAGATAAAACCTGCTCGCCATGTAATTTTATAACAAAATGACGAGTGTCTATTTACTTTATTTCATGGTTCTTCCATATTCACTTTCAAATGATCGGCGACAGTTGCCATTTAATAAAGAGCTCCTTCGTGGCTAAGTGGTTAGCGTACGCGCCTTTGGCGTGGGAGACCCGGGTTCGATTCCCGACGGGAGCTCATGTGGCTCGGATTCCACGTTAATCAGTAGGTCCACGTCTTATATAGCCTCGCTGCTGAAAGGGACGCTAAACTAAAATCAACTCAACTCAACTCAACTCAACTGCCATTTAATAAAGTTGATGCGTTTGTTGCTTCTAGTACACAGTCGCTTAGAAAAAGAAGCAACAAACGCATCAAATGTGGGATATGAATTTAGAACACCTAAATGGCGCATGCCTAGCACATCTTATGCTGTTAGGGTATCTGAAACAGTACGTTCCTAAAACACCTTAGGGTTGCCATATTACCCGATTTTAGCGAGTTCCGCGTCGATTTTCCGATCCTATATTCGTCTCCCGCTTAATCATCTCTTAGTCACGAAAAAAACACCAGCTTTTTGGATTGGAGAAAATTTTAAGACGACTTTGTTCATAAAGTGTTGTTATATTCAACGTAAACCGCTGCGTGTCTGTGTCAATCTCAATCGCAATTGAGTTAAATTTTGACTCGCGCTCAGGCGCAGGCTGTGAGCTAGTCTTTATATATATCCAGAAATAATTGCAAATTGAATTACGGTATCCTTTTATTTTGTTTAGATTAAATTCATTATTAATATTTTGTTTCCTTTAAAAGGTTTATGCTGTATTTCATATATTGTGAAACCGTGATAATTTTGTATGTCAGTACGATTTCAGGTAGCAATCTAAAAATGATTAGATATTTTATGAGAGATAGACCAAGACTCCTAAATACTGTATGTTTTTACCTTTCTTATGACAAAAATTTAGAAATTATTGTGTGTTTCTTAAAGAGAAAATCGTATAAACAATATCTGCCATATCGCTTAGTTTTTGGGAAGGAAACTTGCCTTACAGATCCTTATAATTACAGATATCTTACTGTAATACTTACTTAATAGTTACTTTACAATACGAAACTCACATTTGTTGAACTTAATAAAAACAAAAACTAAATTTGCTTTACTTTAGTTTCGTTAGAAAAGTACATTGGAAGTGACACTTAACAAAGAAATCACTAAAAAATGGTCCGAAGGATTCCAAATCAGTATATATAATGCACAAGTTCACATCAGTACTTACGGTTTAGATTCCCCCGCTTTTCTAATTTTAAAATATGGCAACTCTAACGTACCTAGAACATGACAGATATAAGTCCCAAGTGATAACATAAAAGCAAATGACTGTTAAGTGCTCAACTAAGTCAGGTATATAAATGCTATATTTGTGGTACGTAGTTGCAAATATCAATTAGATGCAACAAGTACCTAAAACTGAAGATGGCTGAAGTACATACTTGGCACATGAATATCACATGTGTCAAGTGTCGGGTACCTAAAAAGTAGCTGGGACACCTAAATGGCACATGCCTAACACATTTTGTGCTGTTAGGGTGTGAACTCAGTTTTCATTCTTGATATCTGGGCATTTGAGATTAAGAAATAAACGTTTTTTTTATACCTTGTTCTGAGAAATAATATATTTAATCTTATAGCTGTAAGAGTTTCTAAAAGCAAAGACAGATAAACTAAAATTTACTGTTCCTGGGTATAACTAGGGGGAAAATGTACTGTTATGTTTGAGTATAACAGACGGCTCTGCGAACTTGAAACATTTTAACAATCAGTTCTAGCGAACCATTGCGAACCGGCTGAATAGTACCACTGGTGATTCGGATTTCACGTGAAACTATAGGTTCACGTCTCATATAGCGTTGGTGCTAAAAAGGGACGATAAACTCTAGCAAACACACAAAACTAAAAATGATGACTTCACAGATAGGTAGACAGATATTGTTCACAACATTTTACGTTAACTAACTTCCTGGCAGGGGCACAGTATCTTGGTGGTACATCGCTCACAGAGTAAAAAAACTTGTGGTGGGCAACATAGTTCTCTGAATTTCCTTGAGTTCTCCCGTTATTTCCAAATTCTCATCGCACCACTGCTTTCCTAATCATTCACTTGTATTCATCATCTGCCTGTTTTAGTCTACAAAACAATAATGATGTCAACCGGCTCAGCTCGGTTCAACTGAGCCATCGGGTTAAGTCGGCTCGGTTGCGATGAGCTATCGGCTCGCCTCGTTCGGCCCGACTGAGCCGAGGGATCGAGCCAGCTCGGTTGGGTGAGCTGTTGGCTCGGCTCGGCTCGGTGGGGATTGAACCGTGAGCCGAGCCGCTCGAGCTATTAACAACACTACAAGACAAAACAATCACATGTAAAACTACCGTTTTCATTTTACACTTGCTGGCAGGGACACAACTAGGTTAGTTGTCGCCCGGGGCACGAACTCGCCTTAGCATCCCTCCCCCTGACCACAACCAAACCAAGACACTCCCGACTACATCTGATATTGGCATCACACAATAATTCTCCTATTCCATTTTTTTTTCAAGTAGTAAAGCTTTATTTCAAAATTGCAGTACAAAATTTAATTTTTAGCACATGATACAACACCAAACTAATTAGTATTTGATTGTCAGATAATCTGAGAGTAGCATGCTTGATATATTCTTATAGTCTTATCATAATAACTGCAAATTACAATGTTTTCGAAATTATATCGGGATGTGCATCTGAAGGGTACACGGAAAGAAAGGGCTAATCGACATTTTACGTTTTTGTCAGGAGAAGCAATTTAAAATATTGATGGGAGCCTTCTTTCCTTGTAGACCCTATAGCTGTTTTTCTTGTGAAAGCTTCTCTGCAACGAATCATTTTTTTTCACAATGTTCTTTTTTTTTAGTTTTACGTCCCACGATTATTCCGGCTAGGCTAAAGGAGATGATGATGAGGAATGAATGAAATGGTGTAATGAAGAAAGTGAAAGGAAACGGGAGAACCCCGAGGAAACCCACAGTGCATTTAGAAGTAGCCTACAAACTAGCACCAACAGGTAGTATCCATATAGGTTTTTTTTTGCAAAAATTGCAATGAGCCCCTTTTTTCTGTGTACCCTTCATATGTGTAGAATGAATCAACAGTTTGTTGCTTTAGAATAGAATATTTAATTATGACAAAAGTCAAGCTGTTGTCTCGAGTATTATACACGAACATTTTGCAAATTTCTTAAATCGTTGAAAGTTAAATGAAAACACAAAAGGCTAGAACTAAGATTTATCTTTTGCGGACTCTTTTGCTTGCAAAGGTTTTTACAATGTCCTCAAAACTAGCTTATGCTCTATGAATATGACCCTAAGGTTGGTGATACGATGTTGTCCTGTTAAGTTTCTGAGGTGATTTTTAGTTTGCTAAAACTTCTTTTCTTGTCTTATCTTTTTCTTCTTCATCTCAACCATAGGTTGGTGGGCAACATGGAAATTTTAAAGCTTTTCTCTCGCTGTTTTATACTTTGATAAGGCCTCTTCTTCGTAACTGCATCAAGATACTCTATGCTTGGTCTTCCTCTTCCTGGTTTGCCTTCTGCCTTTCCCTGTATTAGCGCGGTGAACCAATAAGATGACCAAGCATACTGTTTCTTCTTTTTCCTATTATCTTCATGATCTGTCGTTCTTCATTAGGTTCCTTTAGTACGTCTTCATTCCTTTTCCTTTCAGTTCATGATATGAGGAGCATTCTGCGCCAACACCACATTTCAAATGCTTCCAGCTTGGATATTTCAGCTTTTCTCAATGTCCATGTCTCTGATTCGTACAGCACCACGCTCCATACGAGTGTCTTAATAAATCGTTTACGAACGTCCAGCGACATATTTCTTGATGTTAGTAGTCCTCTTTTCCTATTAAATGCTTGTTTAGCCTGTGCTATTCTGGAACTTATATCTTTTTCACTTCTTCCGTCCGAGGATATTAGACTTCCTAAATAGGGAAACATCTTAACGTCTTCGATTTTCTCTCCATCTAGCCATACGTTTGCCCCTTCCTGTTCTGCTCTTGTGCACTTTATCATTTTCGTTTTCTTCTTATCTATCTTCATTTTGCATGCTTTTTCCAGTTGGTCGTTCAAATTTGAGAGTGTTTCCTGCATGTCCTCATCATTCTCCGCTATCAATGCTATGTCATCAGCAAACCTTATTGTGCTGAAAACCTGACCATTTACTTTTACGCCTTTCTCGTTTTTATCCAAGAATTCTTTCATAGCCTCTTCTATATAGACGTTGAACAGAGAGGTGAAAGTCCACATCCTTGCCTCACTCCTTTACTTATTCTTGCTTTCTTCTAATCTCTTCCTATTAACAGCTGTCTGGTTCCTATAAAGTTGGCATATTATTCTTCTGTCTCTGTAATCTACTATCAGCTTCTTCAACGCTCTGAACATGATATTCCAATCTACGTTGTCAAAAGCTTTCTCTATATCTACAAATGCTATCACAATTGGTTTGTTTATTCTGATGCGCTGTTCCATGATCAACCGTAGACTCAGTATTGCTTCCCTTGTTTCTCTTTTTCTCCTGAATCCAAACTGGTCCTCCGATAACCGTTCTTCGATCTTCCTCTCTATTCGTTGTGCGATAATTTTGCACAATATTTTTGATGTATGGGAAAGCAAACATAACGTTCTGTGTTCTTCGCATTTCTGTGTGCCTTTCCTCTTCGGGATAGGTACCAATATGCTTTTCTCCAAGTATCTTGGTATTTTTCCCGAGATGTACATTTTATTAATAAGATTAAATAGTTTCTTCTTTGTTGCTATTCCGAGATACTTAATCACTTCCGTTGGTATTTGATCTATTCCTGGGGCTTTACCATGTTGCATTTTCTCCAAAGCATTGTCAAATTCGCACTGTAAAATTGATGGTCTTAATTCATTTTCATCGACGTCTTCTTCCTTCTCTATTTCTTCTTCGTTCACTATAGTGAAAATAAATATTTGGGTTTGCGCCCCTACAATCAGACACCCGGGGCACAAGCTCCGTTTGTCGCCCATTAGTTACGTCACTGCTTCCTGGCCAGCACTAACATTGGAAGGTCATGAATTCGAGTCCTACCTCATGCCCTTTTATGGCTACGTACCATTTTCTGTGCGCTTAGTCGCGCGTTCAATTCTCATGGGGTCGAATAAAAATCCTAATTGGATTCCACTTAACCCTCTGGAGTCCGTTGATAACATTTGGGATTAATACGTAGGCTATTTATATTCATAAATCTAATAATAGTTCATTCAGTTGCCCGTGTAATCGTTATACTCTTCGTTCGGGTCGATCTTTTAAGTTGACCCTTCTTGTAAGTTGTACTTCTTAAAAGCCTAAGTAGAAACCAGAGTATCTAGAGCGTCAGTTGTCAAGAACATGTTTTACTGCTGTGAAGGAAGAAAATAACATCTGTGTTGATTTTGCTGTGTACGGTATGAGGTAAGTTATTTTTCTCAAATGTTTTCAAGTTTAGCGAACTAGAACAATCAAAGATTACAATGATAAAAATAATTCATTCCATATAAGTTTTTAAGGTAAACAAATACAACCTTGTTCGCCTGTTGCCATGTTCTCAACTGGCAAAAGTATTGTCAAAACGCAACCTGTCCAGAATGTTGCGACACAAGACAAAGGTATGCTATTGGTTTGCTTACCGGTTTTTAGGCATGCAAACTATCTAATGTTTCAAATCCACATATAAGTGCGAGGTGTGACTTTTTCTAAGAGGGGAGGTTATCTATTTATATTTTCAGTAAGCAGAAACAACAATATTACATGTATGCATGTACCTCTATGTATGTGTGATCAATGAACGGATATGAGTATGTTTATTTTTGGGAAGGGCTCCAAAAATAATGTGTGTGTGTGTGTGTGAAGTAACTATTTCTATGAATTATATGTTATTTATGGTCTTTTAGGTATTTTGACCCAGGTCGGGTTAGGAAAAGCAAGATATCGGCTTGGGCCTTATACCTAGGTATAAGACACTATCCTAACACTTGCTTGGCGGAATTGAGTAAAATCTCAGTCAAGATTTTACCCACTGCAACTCCAAAGACTTTTTCTATAGTCAGGGTCAGTCTTAGGCAATTTGCCTCCCCAATGCAATGGCAACATTTGCCAGCCCCTTTCTTCAGAAAGAACAAATTATAAAAGCCACGATTTTAAGCATACTGCCTAATCATGAACAACGAAGAGATGGAAACAGAACTAGCACTCAGAAAGGAATAAACACTAAAAATACAATCTCGTTGTGTATGTATTTTTCTTTAAATATTAATATATTATGTTAGTGAAAGATAAAGGAAACACATATGTGGAGAAAAAATGGTATTCCTTTTTATAGAATTCAATATCGAGCTTCAATCTCAAGATATCAGTTTGCAATTCCAGTGCAACTAGCTCTCTTACCTTCATTTCTTAATTTTCCTCTACATCTCTTAAAAATTAAAAAAAAAAAAAATTGTTTCCACCTTCAATGATAAGAACTTGTTTGTTATAAGACTAGTTTTCATATTAAAACTGTGATAACTAACTAAATGGAACAGGTGTTCGGTACTGTTCGAGAATTGAGTTTTTGTATTTGACAACAATCAAACAATTCATGCTGGAATTTATTTAACCATTTGCTTAGGACTGTCCATGTGACCTTAAACTAATGTGATCGTGATTTATGAATGTAGTATTTAAATAGAAGGTCAAGCTTACTAAATTTAATTACCATCATCATGAAGTCTGTTTCCAACAAGAAATATTTATTTTAAATAGCATAGTTAGGACAAATTTTGCAGTCCCGTGCAAACGCTCATGTTGCACATATGATAGAACCGGCCCTACATATTCTAAAATTCTTTTATTTAAGTTCCTTTCTTTTTCCAGGTGAACGACAGAAGCATGAAGCAACTGCAAGAGTATGGTGTTCTTATTCTGCTTGCGGGTGACATATCTGATGCAGACCTTGACTTAGATCTATCCAGAAGATGAAGCAAATGAGTTGATACATCTTATTACTCAACCCAGCATATCTGCAGGTAGGTCTACTCCAATTACAGTAGAAGCAGAAGTCCAGCTTGACGAAATACATATTGAAGATGTACCTTTGTCTGAACGCATTTAAGCAAGGGAATCCAGTTGTTAGTGCAGAGACATCTAGGCTAAAGACAAAACCAGTTAGAAGGAATATCAGTTGGCCTAAAAAGGTATACATAGATCCTGTAGATTCCTCATGTTTTATCCAGTTTTCTGCCCAACCTGATATTGAGTTGACTCCATTACAATATTGCAGACAATTTTGCACCGATTAAATGATGATTCAGAACATTGTTCGATAATCAAACCTTCATTATGTTCAGCAAACTGGGACATCCCTGAACACTAAGAAAAATGAAATGGAACAGTATTTAGTTATAAATATGTTGGCAGGTATTATCAAAGTACCTAGTTACAGATATCCTGGAATGATGACATCAGAATTAGTTCAATACCAGACACGATGTCTAGAAATAGGTTTGACAACTTGAGGAACTACATTCACATCAATGACAATGACAAAATGAAAGCAAAGGATGCCCCTGAATATGACAGGTTGTTCAAAGTTCGTTCATTTTTAGATACTGTGAGATCAAAATTTTTTGAAAATGGAACCTGAAGAATACCAAGTCGTTGGCAAGTTCATTATTTCTTTCAAGAGACGCAGCAGCTCCATGAAACAGTGCATAAAAAGGAAGCGACATAAGTGGGGAATCAAAGTTTTTGCACGTGCTGGGATCAGTGGGTATGTTTATAATTTTGAAGTTTATGTTAGGAAGAGCACAGTGAAGAATCCTACTGAACTTGATCTAAGTGGTGACATTGTAATGAGGTTGGTCGAATTTGTACCTAAAATGAAGAACTTCGAACTTTTCATGAACAATCGGTTCACCTCGTACAATTTATTTTGTTTTCTGAAGGATATGGTATTTTAGCTTCAGGGAAAGTGAGAAGCAACCGCCTACATGAGTGATCTATGAAACCAGATGATGACTTGAAGAAAGAAGGTAGAGGTTCCTACGACTTTCGTACTGAAACAAAGAAGAATATCACTGCGCTGAAGAAGTATGATAAGAAAGCTGTGCGTTCAGCTTTCTCTTATAAAGAGAGAGATCCTGTTGGGACTGCAGAAAGGTGGTCTTTGGAGCAGAAGGCTCACATTGATTTAGCCTTCCCTGCCATTGTGCATGAGTACAATTCATATATGGGAGTAGATCTAGATCTGCACAACATTGGTGTCTCTTTACAGAACTAACATTGCAGTGAAGAGATATTACCTCAGGATAGTGTTTCACATATTGGACACGTGTGTTGTGGATGCTTTGGTATTGTATCGCAGACACTGCATGAAACCAGATAAAACTAATTACAAAAGTTTTCTGCAATTCCGCTTTGAAGTAGCTGCAAGGTTGATGATGTCAAATAAGGGTGTAATACGCGAACGAGGAAGACCTTCCAATGATGATGATAAATCTCCTCCAGCGGCTAAGAAGAGGAAATCTCGTGCTACAAGACCAATTAATGATGTAAAGTATGATGGTGTTGGTCGTTGGCCAGAGTATGCAACACAGAAGCAGCGCTGTAAACTTTGTGTCAAAGGGTATTCAAGGGTGAGACGTGTCAAGTGCAAACTGTCTTTGTACCTTACACGAAAAAAATAATTGTTACAAAGTCTTTCATTATGCACAAACTTTAATGTCCGCTTAGAAATTGAGAGAACTTGGCTAGTAGGATTTAATGCAACCATCATATAGCCGGACCTGACACCATCAGATTATTGTTTGTTTTGACCTCGGGAGAACTCCCTGAATGGTATTAAGTTAGTATCAAAACAAGCCTATGAAAACCACATGCCACTTTACTTACTTATTTTTTAATTTTATTTTGTATTTGTTTATCCAGATACTACTTAATGAAGTTCTATTGTAACGAAATTCTAGCATTACCGACAAAATGGCAGTTGGTAATGTTACATATGTGGTTTCATGCTATTTTCAAATCACTGTGAATGTATTCTCAATTTTGACCTCCAAAGGCTCGATGTAGAAAAAAGAGTGATTTCGGACTTCTAAATTAAGAGGTTCGCACAACTATGCCAGCAGGAATAGATATTTCCATAGAATTTGTATTATTCTATAATTTCTTCAACCACCTAAGTTGGTCTTAATATTCTCCTTAAGTCATCTCCTTAATATTCATCTCCTTAAGCCACCTCCTTAAAATTCTCTACACAGACGGGTGCACTGTAACTAAAGATCCACTTTTGCAAAATTAAAACACAAAAAGCTTTCTGCCCTGTAGTTTCCACTTTTGCTACTAGCTCTTTCTAACGCAGATAGAGAAAACAATGCATGTACACACTCATGTCCAAAATGATTGTCGCATATCTATAATTATCTTCTTGTAAGAATATAATTTGATAACGATTTTTCAGGGTACTTTTAATATTGATACTATGTGTATAATCGGGAAATGTATATTTGTGGTAAATTTCATAGGAAAATAATTATAAATACGAAAATTAGAATGAGTATAACAAAATGTTGCTAAATGGACAAGAAAGTTTTGTTTTCGTTTTATTGTTAATATTTACTGTTCTTTTGACATGAAATTTTCCCAATACATGTCTTTGCCGATTATACACATACTAACATTAATAAATACCTGACGAATTCGTTATCAAATTATATTTCGACAACAACATATTTATAGCCATGCGACAATAATTTTGGACATGAGCGTACATGCGTGCGTACAAAACTGTTTGAGTTGTTGATTCATTTGATAATATTTATAATTGTAAGTTAATTGTAATAGATACTATAAAGTTTCAAAATCCTAGTATTCATTTTGAAACACCCTGCATTACTTCAAATTATGTTAGCCTATATTCATGTCTTATATGTATATATATTCATGGCCCCATGCAATCTAGGCAATTTGTCACTCCGTGCAATTGCATAATTTGCCGCTTCCCCATTTCTCCAGAAAGAACAAATCTTAAAAGTCGAGATTTTAAGTACGCTACTCTAGCATAAACCAAATGCACTCGCACTCAGAAAGGCTTAAATACTACAAATACATTCTCTTTGTATCTCTTTCTTCTTTAAATATTAATCTATTATTTAGTGAAAGATAAAGTAAACACACTTGCAAACGAAATATAGTAACTCTTTTTATAGAATTCAATATCGAGCTCCAATCTCAATACCGTTTGCAATTATAGTGCAACTAGCTCTTTTATCTTTATTTCTTGGTTTTCCTTCTACATCTGTTCTTTTTTTTTAAAGTTGTTTCCACCTTCATTGATAACGATCTTATTTGTGACAAAGACAAGAGTAGCTTTCACATCAGAACTCTGATAACTAACCAGATGGAACAGATGTTCGAGAATTGAGTTCTTGTACAGTATTTGACAACAATCAAGCAATTTATGCCAAGGGGGGACATTTCGAAAAATGATTCTTGCGTCAGGTGTACAATATATCAATGTAAAACATGACCAAAATAAATTGCCTTGGTGTTAATACTCTCTGTGTTATTCACATTCAAACTTCTGACAGTATTTATGATATAACTAGGTGGAGAATATTTGTCATTTTGTTGAAAATTTTCTTTATAGTTAGATAGATAGATAGTAGAAATTAAAGTTAGTAATATTAACCAACTAATTAACTAACTATATGGCCTATGGAACCCGGAGGTTCAATGCCGCCTTCAGAAAAGCTCTCCATTGACTTCTATCCTTAGCCAATTGGATCCAGTGCGGGATCCATCTTAATATTGTCCTCCCATTTGCGCCTACGTCTTCCTAATGGTCGTTCTCCGATTGATCTTCCAGTCAAGACTTTGAAAGCGTTCTACTTTCTTCCATTCTAGCTACATAACCTGCCCACTTAAGCCTCCTAGACTTGACGACCCTAACAATGTTGGGTAAACCGTATAAATTATGTAGTTCCTCGTTATGAAATTTCCGCCATTCCCCATTCTCGTTCCTCTTGGGTCCGAATATTCGTCTCAGGATCTTGTTCTCAAATACTTTCAGTCTATGTTCTTCCCTCAGAGTAAGCAACCATGTTTCGCAACCATACAGAACAACAGGCATGATTATCGTTTTGTATATTTTAAGCTTCAAATTCCTCGACAGAATTCGCGACGACAAGAGATTTTGGACCAAATAGTAACACGAATTCCCTGCTTTTAGTCGACATTTAATTTCTTCGTGAATATGATTTTCGTCTGTTAATATTGATCCTGGATATTTGAAAGTATCCACTTTATCAAAAGTATTATTTAATATTTTAACGCATCCAAAATTAGCCCTATTACGGTCCCGACACACTTCCATGTATTTAGTTTTCTCTGCATTTACTTCTAAACCTATGTCCCTGCAAGCGTTTAATAAGATCTCTGCATTTCTTTCTATTGTTCTCCTATCACCCCCTATTAAATTTACATCATCAGCATATGCCATAATCTGGTGAATACCGTTCAACTCTAGGCCCTGGTTGCTATCTTTGATTTTCCTTATAGCGTATTCCAGAACAAAGTTAAATAATAATGGCGACAACGCATCTTCTTGTTTCAGGCCATTTTCGACGTGAAAGCTCGTGGTCAAAAATTTTCCTACCCGGATTTTACTTTGGGATTCATTTAGACATATCGTAATTAATCTAATTAGCTTTCTCGGTATTCCAAGTTCTGTAAGAAGGTTGTATAATGTTTCTCTTCTGAGTCGTACGCCTTTCTAAAATCAATAAATAGTTGATGTACCGGGGTATTGTATTCCCACTTTTTTCGAGTATTTGGCGAATGGTAAATGTTTGGTCGATAGTTGATCCATTTCGTCTAAATCCACTAATAATCTCCAATAATTTCATCTGCGTATGGGGTCAATCTTGCTAATAGAATTTTTGAAAGGATTTTATAGGATGTTGACAGAAGAGAAATGCCTCGATAATTATTACAGTCAATTTTGTCACCTTTCTTGTGAATTGGAACAATGATTCCTTCCACTCTTGAGGCAATTCTTCCTTGTTCCAGATAAAGAGAATGAGTTTGTGTATCTTGTTCCACAATTTTTCGCCTCCAGCTAAAATTAACTCAACGGAATTTCATCCACACCCGGAGATTTGTGTTTCTTTAATTTCTTTAAAGCGATTTCTACTTCTATGTGGTTGGGTTCTGGAATATACGGTTCTTCGGTGTGTATCTCCTTTTCTCCACGCACACTAGTTTTTGGTTGCGTGTTAAGCAAATCGTCAAAGAAATCTTTCCATTTATTTAAGATGCTATCCGTATCAGTGAGAACTGTACCACCAGATTTCTTTAATATACAAAGCACGAGGTTGATAGCCTTTCTTAAATTCGCTGATCCCCTTATACATGTCCCAGATGTTTTTATTTTTACTATTATCTTCAAGTTCCTTAATTTTAGCTTTCAAAAAATCGCGTTCCTTTGTTCTAAAAGTTTTGGAAGTTTCCCGCCTGATATCTGCGAAATTTTGTATATTTATTTCATTTGGATTTTGTAGCCAGCCTTCTCCTCGATCCGCAACCTGAGGACGCGCCATGCCGTGGTGACAGGAACCCACGTTACACGGAAAGTTAGTAATATTAGTGGTACAAAAGCATAATTACCTGTTTCTATGAGGTTTATGAACACATTTAGAAAATTTGTGAAACTGGGGCATATTTTCCCAATATGTATCCCGAAGACGCCCCACTTGAAGGTTTTAAAAAATGGTTTATTTTTAGTTCTTAAATTTACTGAAATAAAACTGTCTTTCGAGATATTACAAACAAGACATCAATCTTCTAACTGATCATAAACTCAACAACCTCACCTAAATTGCAGGAGTAAAAAATGGGTAATAATGAAAAAGTGGGGTATCTTTACCCAAGTTACTCTATACATAGCAATTCACTTCCTTTATATGAGTCTCCTATCCTTTACTTGTGTAGTGAGTAAGGAGACATGCACAGTGGAAAGGAGGATTCATGGTCATAACAGAACGATACGCTGACAACACAGCTTCAGCTAGTGAGTAGACAACACAGCTTCAGCTAGTACATATTAAAATTCTTGAAAAAAAATATGAAGAGTGCAAATGCTATTTCAGTGTACAACACGGAGTTCAAAAACTTATCAAGTGAGAGTTTATTATTATTATTATTATTATTATTATTATTATTATTATTATTATTATTATTATTATTATTATTATTATTATTATTATCATTATTATTGATTTGAAAATTAAATGTTGTATCTGAAATCATTTAAGGGGTCAGACAGAAAGAATGTTACACGAACGACCGGGAAGGAGACGAACATGAAATATGCAGGATTTACGAAAGAGGCGTGACCTAGATGAACAAGGTTGGAAATCTATGTTCTTCAGAGAGGTGTTTTCGACCTATGTTTGTTAATGTTTGTTAATACATTCATTTCCTTTGCTGAAAAAGCCCTTCTAAAAAAAAAGTCATATGATTGAGCCTAGATTCGTTGTAATCCAGACGCAGTCAAACCTGTAACTCTGACTGGCCTTTGACCACTGATGAGTTTTCTTTCTTTACTGTCAACTTAATCTAATCGTATGTGCCCTTCGTGCCCTAACGGTTAAGTCACGTACTTTCAACGAGTATGTGTGTGATCTCGGGTTTAATTTTCTCTCTTTTTGTGTGCGTCGTGTTGTGTCAAAGTGTTGCAATGAAATAAAACTACAAGGACTATTGGAGCACAAAATTATGAGAATCCCAGGAGAGAAAACTTACTGTTTTTCTTATGATGGATTGTCAAAATTTAATTCTAGCAAGTCTGTAAAAATTACCACGTAGACGATAAGATGTGTCATTAAGCTCAAACTATCTTATGTTCAAAACCACTGCATTATTTTTCAGTATGGTAAGACGAATAAACATAATTTAGTTTATTGTCTCACGTTTATGCTGCCCCGAGGCTAATAGAAGGTGATAATGAGATGAGTGATAAGGTGGAAGGAAACGGGAGAACTCCGAGAAAATTCTCGCACATGCTGTTTGTCCACCACACAGCCCATCTGGCGGGAGCTGGAATCGAATCAAGGACCTTACCGACAGAGGCTAGAGCTCTACTACTGAGCCATCGCGGTCTTTGATTAAGAAATGCCACACTGGGAATCAAACACTTGACTATTCAACTGGAAGCTTGCTGGCTCATAGGTAGAGCACTTAGCTCTTGTGTTTGGGGTCCTTGGTTTGATCCTCGACCAAGTAAGTTTGTGGTAGACAACATCGTGTCCTTGGGTTTTCTCGGGATATTTCCGTTTCCTCCCACGTTTTCATTCCACCAATTCTCATTATCATTCACTTGCCTTAATAATCCGTCTCCCTTAGGTGGGGCATAATAGTGGGACGTTAAACAGAAAGATTTTCATTTAGTTGACTATTCAACCTCAAATAGAGGTCATCATTAATTCACTATAATGTTCTTCAGTAATGCTATAGAGCTGATATTTCGGCTGTTTCCGGATCGCCCGTTTTGTCCATGTTTGAGACCAGATCTGAGAAGCAAGAACGAGACCCGAGCAAAAGTCGTGATCCAGTTGAGCTGTCCTATCCCTAGTAATTTCAAGATTTGGACGTTAGGGAAATGTTGCCAGGCACGTATATATTAACTATTTTGAACTTCTTTGGCGAAGGATCAATACTAATATACAGGGTGTTTCAAAACAACACCGACAACGTTTGGGAGGTGATTCCTGACACCAAGATAAGACGAAAATTATACATCAGCCTTGGTGCACAAATGCTTCTTTTCGGAGTTATAGACTGCAAAAATCATGAAAAATTAAACTTTAAATGGCCATAGCTCCAAAACTATGGGATATACCTTAGTCGGGTCAAGCCTTCACTTAGGAACTGATATGTGCGCTATCCAAAAATACATGTTTCAAAATCGTAAGGTACCCACACAACAATTTTTATAGAGGCAGTTTTGTTATGGGTATAGAATTTGAAGTACTCACCAACTACCTCTGTAAAAATTGTTGCGGAAGTACCGCAGGATTCTGAAACATTGATATTTGGATAGGGCACACACTATTTTCTAAATAAAGTCTTAATCAGACTACATTAGGTCCCATAGTATTGGAGCTCTTGACCTTTAAAGTTCATTTTTTCATGTTTTCGGCAGCTTATAACTCCGAAAGGAAGCATTTGTGCACCCAGGTTTGTCTATACTTTTTGTCTTATCTTGGTGTCAGTAATAACCTCCCAAACGTTGTTGGTGTTGTTTTGAAACACCCTGTATAATGAATTATATTGACACCAATATTATATTAATGATCTCAGTCAAGATCACCCTCTCCTAGTTAGTATTCGGGGAGAATGCAACAATAAACTTGGAAAAGAAATTCTAAAATATGATGACACATTTATGTAACAATAAAATAAAAGGTATAAAAAAAAACATACTTGAACTCATTTACACATTATTGTCATAAAAAGCGTTTCACGCACATCGAAAACGGTTGTCAGCATAGAAACGAAAACAAAAGATGCTATAATACAACTATCTTTTAACATTTGAGTTGTTTGACGATTGCATAAGCAAACCACATATCTGAATATCGTGATGATAAAAAGAAGCAAATAAATAAACATAAGCCTTAGGCGTCACACACAAATGTGCCTTTTTCTTACGAGCGTTCTCAATTTACTGAAACTCATCGATTTTGTTTGCCTTATGACATTTAGACTATAAAGTGGCACAACCAACGAATATGTTAGCTTTTGCCTGAAGCGGGAGATCCTCTTTCGTTGTTGAGTGAAGGAAGACATTCGATAATCACTGTCTCTTCCAAAGAACGTGAAAGGTGCGGAAGAAAAGCTCGATTCATTAGAAAGTTATGTACGAATGAGATCACTCTTACGCATGATTTTTTTAAAGCACGACAAACTGTGGAATTACCTGTACGTACTATAATTACTTCTCTTAACGGTTGAGATGTCTCTCTTCTTTGATGACTCAATTTCATTCATATCAATTAGAATATTTAAGTTGGTTCATACTTTCGTAATGAAATAGTAATGACGAGCTAAAATGTGGACCACTTTTAGCAATCGAAGAGGGCCTGAGTTCAATACTGATTACCCTCAATTACAAATACCAAGACATGACCGTTTTGTTTAGAATTTTATCTTCTAAACGACACAAAGCTTGTTTACGAGAATTAAAAACATTAACACAACCAATATCTGGGAAATTCTAATTCTAATATCGTTCATTAAGTACAAGCTCGTATAAGATGAATGTTGAGATGATACTTCGTATTCAATTCCTTCTTCAATGGCTCAGTAGTAGAGTGCTCATCTATGGAGTGAGGGATCGTTAGTTCACCTTCAGGTTAAATAAATCGGTGCTGGACAACATCGTGTCCGCGAATTTTCTCGGAATTAGTCCTAGAAGCGACAGTCCTATTAGCGACAGGAACTGTTATCTGTCCTGTGGGCGACCAATTCATTTGTATTGAAATGATCGAAGATGATATGATTCCCTCTCGTAAAATATGTTAGCCTCTGGCGATATTAGGTTCCGAACAACCTTGCTATGAAAAGTGTACGTGCCAGTGATACTGTACATCAAAAATATTTTCCCTCTACTGTGAATGCAAAAACAAAGTATCTTAATTTTGAGTTAGATTTGGCATAAAACGTATCAAATAACTTAACGAGACAACAAAGATATTTCCAAGAAAAGTATACTCCTATGTAATTAGTTATTGAAAATCCAATTGAATTATCCCCTTTCTTCAAAAGCTCTGCTTTCTGTACTTAATTTAATTCAAATCTAATTATTCACTAATTAAAGCAATATATTCTATTTTGGAAAACTTAAACCTGTAACAGTTTCGCTAACTATCTACTCTTTTAGACTTCCTAAGACTATGTATAAAATTAGAAAAATATTTCAATAATAAAAGACAGCTTTTGAGATCCCTTACATCTGATTCGTTATTCCCAACCAATCCAACCAATTACAATGCAATGCTCTCTAAATAATCCAAAAGGTAAACAAACTCTTTAAATTACCTTCCATCCTGTTGAAAGCTACCAAAAGGCCAAAAGGTAAACTAATTGCTTAATTCGTCTAGCCCTCTTGTTTTGACTTATGCATAAAAGGTTTTCGTATAGCAATCTGATATAATTCCTTATAGCTTGATGAACGCTGGAAGAAATTAAACCTCTAAGAACGTAATTTTTCATAGTACATTTTGTTAAGTTGTAAATCATACTAGCGTGAAACAAGTTAAAGAAGAGGGAACCTTATCTTCTTCCATTATCTTAGTATGAACGAATCGGTGACTTATAAGCCAGTTAAAAGATCGAATCTGTCGCTCATAGGACAGTCAACAGTTCCTGTCGCACATAAGACTGTCGCAAGTAGGACAACACCTTTTCTCGAGGGTCTCCTATTTCTTTCCATATTCACATTTCACCAATTCCTTAACAATCATTCAGTTTCATTCATTGCCCATCTACCTCCTTTAGCCTAAAGGGTATAACTGTGGAACGTTAAATTAGATTTCATTTCAGTTTCATTTCACTTCATGCGCCTGGTAAAAGTAATGAGATTTACATTTACAAATAAGGTACGTTTTCTGGAAAAGTCAATAATTGTGGCAATTACAATACAATAAAATTAAGTTCAATTATTAAAGTTGTGAGAAAAAGAACCATAAAGTTTGTGCGATATGGTTTAGTAAATAGAAAAGTACTCACTGTTTATTATTATTATTATTATTATTATTATTATTATTATTATTATTATTATTATTATTATTATTATTATTATTATTATTATTACATTATAAGACCTCTCGACATAGATCTTTTAAGCTTTAAAAAGACAGAACTTGGGTTCAAGCAGAGATCTTAAAAATGAAATAAGTCCAAAATGATTCTTTTAAAAAAAGACCTGATTCCCTTATATACTGAATGTGCCAATTCTATTTTCGATTTTTCCTTTTATTTCAAACTGGCTTTGAGCAGTTAGTGTGAAACATTGAATATATGTTTAAAAGTTAAATTTGCCAACCCAGTATCCAATTGAAAGTTTTTCAGATGTCTCAGTAGCAAGAGAACTACAGGTAGATGCCAAGAGTTTAGGAACGGCTCGGTCTAAATCGTTGTTAATTTGCAATGTTTTAAAATATTGCTGCTACTTAGTTACCCAGAACCAACTAACGTTTTCAAAATGGCTAAGGGGTTAAGTCAAATACGGTCACTTGCAAAATAAATCAGCTTTTGTAATATGAACCTCTTAAAGAACAATCTTAACAATAAACTCAAAAATTTTTGATCCTCTAAATTTTTAAGGAAATGTTTTTAAAATATTGTAGGGTCTACATCGAATTTTTGTTTACTGCTTTCAGCATTATTGAGACCAAAGTAAAAACATCTCGTAAAATACACATTTTTCCTTCTTCGGTGGATATAAACACTCTCGATAGCAGTTGGAATAACATACACGCTCGACCCTAGCAATAGGAACTAAATACACAGTTCTGATTGGTTGGAGTTATCCGTTTCTCGCCAGGTAGCATATACAGTATATAACAGAAAGCAGAAACCATATGTTGTGGGCTCTCGTAGCCGAGCGAGCTAGTAATGAAAGTTTCTTTTGGTGTGTGTTCAAACCCGACCCAAAGAATTTTTTATTTTTTAAATTTTCATAACACTTTTTTGATTAAAATAAGATGAAAATAATACTCATTTTCGCTTGTACGTAATATATAATGCATAAAAAATTTTGCACAAACAATTTCATTGACAAAAAAGTGATTTACTTATGTAAAGAAACATAGCTAAGCAAGCGTCGGCGAGCGATGAGGGTTAGAAGCCCCGCAGGGCCCGTTTTGTTCCACCTTGACACCCATGATAACACATCACACCCGAGTTGTCCAACTTCGATGTAAATCTAACCTCACCTGCTTCCTTGTGACCAACTTAAAACAAATGGCTAGGGTCGAGCGCGATGCGTTGGAATATCATTGATCCCTTCACCGTTGCCAGCAGCCACTGAAGAAGAAGAAAATGTGTATTCCTAAGCTATTAATGTTACATTTCCCTCCGTAAGTTGTGAAATCTGACAGTATACAATATCATCTTCACTTCTTATGAACCATGTTCGTATGTGTTTTACTGTTAACCCTATATTGCGCCGTGTTAATCCAAATTAACAAACCATGTTGAGCGTGATACTTTGAATGTCATACCATAAATGTTGCCACTCCTGTTTTAGGTGGTTTCCTTTTTGTCATACCATCTGTTATGAACACTCATAATTACGTCTGTTGCGGAAGTAGAGGTTTTCCAGCAGTTTCTGTTGCAAGTGGGGATACAACGTGCGTGGATGCATTGCTTTGTTTATTTTTGAAGCAAGAGGAGTCGAAAACGGAAATTTTTCGTTGAAAAAATATTTTTCTAGAAGGTAAGTGTCTCTTGTTTATGTTAAGTGCTTGTAACTTATCATAGTAATTCCATTTTACATTTTATTGTCCGAAATGTGTTTGTATATTCTGATTAACATTGAACAACTACGAACCTCTTTTACTAAGAATCAAAGATTTCTTCGATAGACCTAATGGAAAGTTTGAAATGTTTGTTTCTTACCTTCTTTTCTTTGAATTTTGTCATCTTAGATCTGGAAATTCATTGTCGGTTCATGCAAAGCATTGTTGCATGCAGTGTATGCTTTCAATGTTGCTAACTCATGAATGAAAATAATCCGAAGTTGAACACGAAAAAAATTACTAAACGTAACAACGTCATTTCCGACATCTTCTATTGATTTCGATTTTTTTAAACCTCTCTCTCTTTCCTTTCTGTTACTCTTTTGTATTATTTACTGATTTATTGCTCGATAGATTCTTGAAGACTGTGAAAACTTTATATTACTTTTACAGATGAGCAAGAATATATTTTCGGAAAAACGACTCGCTCAGCCATACATACCGCCAGCCAACAATGAGGATGAGCAACTTCAGGTAAGCGATGATGATTTAGAAGGAGTTCTAGATTCAGATAATGAAAAATGGCGTCCTAAATCTGAAACTTCAAAAGGATCTGAAGGTATGTTCAAAACTAATGTACTCGAGTATTTTGCTTTGATTTCATTGAAATCGATACTTTCAGATTAGTAAATTGATTGAATCGTTTGCATTTTTTACAGATGAAACAGTAAATGCCAATTCCAGTCATTCTACAGCTACTGCCAGTCGTCAGCCCCAATGGAATAGGATAACAAGAAATGATCCACCTCTTCACGCACCACAATAGAAATCGTGCTTGTCTTCTCCAAATGAAGTCAAATCTCCAGTTGAATATTTCCGGATGTTTTTAGTGTTGATATTCTGGAGTTGATCTTCATGAAAGCAATTTATATTCTAACCAGAAGAACCCCTATAAACCTTTGGAAGTAACTAAGTTAGAATTAGGAATATTTATAGGAACCGTAATGGGATTCCATTATTCGTATACCAAGAACAAGATTGTATTGCAGTTCTTCTTGTGGAATTCGCCAAGTTGCTGATAACATAACCTACGGCATTGTGTTTCACTAAAAGGAAAAAAGTTTCCTGTAATTCATACACAATATGTGCGACTTCAATGTAACCATGAAAGATATGTTAGCAAGTTCAGATTAAATGTACCGTGTTTCAGCATACATTAAAGTACGTATTGCTTACTAAAGCGTTATGAGCATCTACACAATACTATATGTGTTAAGAAAGTTTGTAATGTCTAGAAGAAATTTTGTATTGTATATCAATGAAAAATTAAACAAATAAGGTTCATAAGTGCGCAATGTTAATTCAAATACACAATCCTCCTGACATCATATTTTAAATATGTGAGTCAAAATTTGTTATTAGTTCGTTTTAGATTCGCGAATGCAGTAAGAAAAACATCTAAAAATTTTTTTCGCGAAAACATAAATAAATTGCGCAATATAGGGTTAATGAATTGAAGGGTTAAAAAGTTGTCAATTGATAGTAACTTACACAAAAATACTATTTTATTACTTTCGATGTCTCTTGTTGACGAGTGTACGAAGAGATCGGCGCCATTAAGCATTCCATTTCAAATTTCACATTACAAGACATGTGGTGCTTCAGTTAAGTCGGGTTTATTGTGTTATGATTTATTTTCTTTTTTTTCTCTCTCTCTTTGTGTGGTCGAAGTATTTTCCCTCCTAAAAACTTGCAGCAAATTTATAATAAGTAACGATTAAATTCATCTTTCAAAGTAAAAGAAAAAATAACAAGTCCTTTATGGTAAACATTAAAAGATTAATGTAACGGCGTAAATCCACAATTAAGCATAGTACCTCATTTAGGAACTCGGTGCCCCTAGGCACTTTTGATATCGGCGCCCCTAATAATTACGTGGTTTTCCATCCCTTCATCTCTAACTTAAAAATAATACTTAACTAAATTATGCTTAATTAGTGAATTAACAATTTATTACAGTCAAATAGCACTCAGTAGCTGCTGCAGCTACAACTACGTAACAAAAAGTAATAACAAATGGGAAACATTTCTGAATTATTTTTGGATTTCTTACGCTATCATTAAACATCTTAGAATAGTAAATAAGGGCGCCCATTTTGTGGTTTCCAAGGGGGGCAAGTATAAGCGGCATTTCAATTAGTCTATAGTTTCAAATTTTACTGTAACTAATGTAAAAATTCTATTGGCTTTTCTATATTACGAAGTACGATTTCCTCTAGGGGGCGAGCGCCCCACCTTGCCCCCTCTGATGGGCGCCCTTGATAGTAAAAGAGTATTGTTTATGAAATGGTGTATTTGCTCTTGATTTTTAAAAACTTTTTCATACGAAAAAAAGTTAAAATATTATTTAATTTTTAAATTTTGCGTTCTTCAACAATGTTGCGCTCTAGGCACGGACCTGGTTGGCCTAATGGGAAATGCGGCACTGATTAAGTGCTGGTTTTGGTGTTTCTCTACTTACAGAATGAGACATAATTGGTATGTCGGGTGTTCCTTTGAGCTGCAATCTTATCTGCGTCTGTCGCAATGGAACAAATGAAACGAATAAGGAATGAGTATGTGGTAGCGATTTGTAAGTAATTAACATATTGAAATTACATTTAAATCACAATGAACTAATCACAAATTTACAAAAGAAGACACAGGGAAATAACGAAATCAAGGAAATAACGCAAGGTGACTATTTCTCAGGTAGTTTCAAATGAATTTGGTAGGTGGTATATGGAGTGTGTGCATTACTAGCAATTAAACCGTATGACGGATTTACGTTAGATCTGAGCCATTCTTCTTTGTGCCATTGTGCTTTAAGTTTTAAAACTGACCAATCAGAAGTTTCGGTCTAAATTTAGGAAAGTTAGTTTTTTGCGTGCTAAGGTTTATTATGCATGTTAGATGTAGGCATTTTGTATAGTTTTGTACTTGGATACCTTTGTTTTCCAAATATACTACTAGCAAATTCCCTTTGTTTTGGGCCACAGTTGCTCAGTGGTAGAGCTTTCACCTCTGGTGTGTGGGGTCCTTGGTTCTATCCCAACTCGCGCCAAGTGAACTTTGTGGTGGACAAATATCGTGGGTTTAACAGTGCGTGGATTTTCTCGGGGCTCTCCCGTTTCCTCCTACTTTCTTCATTTCCCATCATCACCATTTCCTTTAGCCTAACCGGCATAACCATTGAACGTAAAACTTAAAGATTTCATTTCATTTTTCAATTTCCTAATCCTGCTAACAATCATAATGTTTAAATTGAAGAATGGTTACTGCTCTTGTGCTATTTTGAACTGTACGTAAATTGAAATAATGCAATTAAGTCGTCACAATAGTTTTAAATTTGGAAAGCACCTGCACACTAGCAACATCTGGTGGTGTCAGGCAGGCAGTGCAGGTAGCGGCTTCTATTATCGCGACTCTTTAACTAGTATTAGGAGTTAACGTTGCGGACAGACTAGGACGTTTCCTTTTTTATAACAAAAATTACGTATATCACAAAATTTAATTTTTCAGAAAGTAAAGGACATTTAAGTAGATTTGAAGGAGAAATCAGTAAAAATCAAATAAATTCCATTTACCTTCAAAGAAAACAAATTATTTTCCCAAATTTATTTGTTAAAAGCAAAGATACGCAGGGTTTCGATCCGTTAAACAGTAGTTTCCTATTTCGTGTAGCGTTGATACTAATAAATTCCAATACTTTATCAAATGTATGTATTTTTGATAAGTCATTGCTCAACACTAGCTTTAACTTTAAGGCTATAAATAATCTACAAGTACACAGTTAGATCTTGGATTCGTACTGTTTTACTCACGTCTATAATAAAACACGACTATAGGCTACCTGAACTCGGAGGAAGAAAGAATCGATCGATGAAACTGAGTTTTCAGGAAGAAGAAAAGTTTTATGGAAATTGCATTAAAATTCATAATATTGCTCACCGACGTAGGCGCTTCTAAAAATCTCACCGGACTAGAATGTAACCAATCAAAAGACATGTGCAAGCTATACCTCCGACTGCACACAGCAAGAAACCAATGTTGCCAACCACGTTTCAGTTAACATAACATGTTTACCTTGCGACGCGAATAAGTGTCATTAAAGCCCTAAAAGAACAAAATGGAAATTGCTAATCCAAAATTTCGAGAATGTAGTGACCTAGAATTTATACAATATTATCAAATAGCAAACATATGTCCACGGAGAGGGAAATAGAAGAAATATCTTCTTCTGAAAAATCCCGTAAACAGGTCCGCTGTCAACGGGAGACTAGGGGACCCTTGCCCTCACTAAATTTTCGTTACCCCCTTAGACCACAAAGTCCTATTTTGTGCTATATAATACAAAAATACAATTTAGATATTTGTAAAACATGCTTTATTTTAAATTCATTTTAATCTCTTTAAGAAAATACGAGAAGTAAGGTGGAAAATATTTAGGAACGAGTGAGAGATAAAGAGAATACTTTTTAAAAGCTAGGGGCCGCGGCGGCTCAGTGGTAGAGGTTCACCTCTGATGAATGAGGTCCTGGGTTCAAACCCTACTCCGGCAAGTGAACTTTGTGGTGGACAAACACCGTGTGTTTGGGTTTTCTCGGGGTTCTTCCGTTTCCTCCCACTTTCTTAATTCCAGCATTTCATTCATTACTCATCATTGCCGTCTCCTTTAGCCTTGCCGGCATAATCGTGGGACGTAAAACTTAAAAATTTCATTTAATTTTTGTTTTAAAGCGAAATGTTTACACAAATTTCTTGGTAATTCCTCAATAACATCATAAATAAAATGTAGTGAGTGCGATTGGATGGCGGTAATCGTAGTAAGCGGAATAAAGGGAAACAAACTTTTTCTTAAGTATCCAGAAGGATACAAAACACACAAATTACGGTTGAAGTTGAAGTTGGGACGTTCTTTCTATGTTTGTTTAGAGGTTTAGAAGCAAGCAAGTGAAGATGAAAGTAAAAACTTAATTAGAAACAACAAGGAAGACATTTTTTCAAGACTGTTCTTTTTTTCTTTTAGTTTAACGTCTCAGAATTGTGTACAAGGCTAAGGGATGATGATAAAGAATGAAATGACAGGATAAATAAAGTGGAAGGAAACGGAGGAACCCTGAGGAAAACCTCGAACACGATATTTGTCTATCACAAGGCCCGATTGGTACGAACTGGGATCGAACTTGAAACTCCACGCACCAGAGTTCAGCGCTCTATAGCACTGAACCATCGCGAGGAAATTAACGAGATAAAAAAAAAACACCTGTCACGAGCTCTATGAGTATGGAATAATCAGTCTCTTGAGAGAAGTCACATCGTCATAAAGATTTAAATTTGATCGCTATAACGCAAAAGAAGAAAGCATCATTCAGCTTCAGAAATGTGTATACAAGAATTAGAGCATTAGGTAAAGTTTCTCCTCTTAGCTTGTACCGATAAAATTTAAATTTGTATTGATATGACTTCCTTCAAGAGTTACCATTTCAATCCATGAAAAATTACAGTTGTGTGTTTCCGTTTTACAATTTCCTCTCTGGATCTGTTATTGGAAATATAGGGGCAAAAGTTGTTCGCCATATGATCAACAGTAGCAGTTGGTGTTCTGTAGATAAGTGGTAGTAGTGAAAAAAAATAATAAAAAAATAGGTGATTGCGCAAGCATGTAACCTACGACAGTAGCCGCACCTAATGTTCCCATTATGATGATACAAATAAATAAATAAATAAACATATTACTGACTTTATTACTGACTGACTGTTAGTTACATATTTGCCCTAAGTTCGTCAAAATAGGATTATTGAACTGCTTAAGACGTAATTTACTCTATGGATGTTCAATGATAACTCTCAGAATAAAGAGATTTAAACTTATGCATTTTCGGATGCTTTTCAACATTTACCTTATATTTTCACAAAATTTATTCTTTATAAATTGAATCAACATCCATTCATAATGGCCTCCTCACGTATTAATTATCTCTTAACTGTCTAGAAAAATCTGTTCGAGCACAAAACTTACTAACGTAAATGTACAGATGTGGCCATAAATGTTAA
Organism: Thermobia domestica; assembly: GCF_964235325.1. Taxonomy (NCBI): domain Eukaryota; kingdom Metazoa; phylum Arthropoda; class Insecta; order Zygentoma; family Lepismatidae; genus Thermobia; species Thermobia domestica. The sequence continues at coordinate 100,235,370 of NC_137468.1, forward strand.
TGATATGTTCGGTACCGGACCATTGCCCATAACAACATTTACATATTTATACAGATTATCGTTACAAACGGTCATATCATATTTCTCTGCTGTAAGTCTAACCATAGAAAACCTTATCAACTCATGTCATAAACAGAACGTTTCCTCGTTCTCATTTCTTACGGTAATACTTCCTGAGACCCTACATTCTACAAATATTAATTTTACCTTTTATCATTTTAAAAATAACTTAAAAAGGAGTGAAATGGCGTGATTTCACTGCAAATGTACTTCAAGTGCATAGGCATCTAAAACTAGTTCTCAGACCCTTTCACCTTCACTCCTTATACTTCCTTACTTCTTTTAACTTTCCTAAAGCACAGCATTTTTGAAGTTTCATTTTGCATCTTTCAAAAATATGCGGAACTTCGAATTTTTAAAATAAGTTTCCTATACGAATATATCATTTAAGATTCACTTACGAAGTTTGTTCAAACAATGTCTGACTTTTATTCATAAAAAAAATGTGTATTTAGATACCACAATTTTACACTAATTTCCTTCAAAGTAGTCCCCTTGGGCTGCCATATACTTTTCCCAACGGTTCTCCCCTTCTCCCACTATTAGAAGCAGCTCTGGAACGCCTCTTTTTGAAATTGTGCACAGCTGGTCCGTCACCTTCTGCACGATAGTTTTTCTGGATGTCTGGACTGAAATCTGGTTTCTTTCAAGGTAATTTGCACCTTGTGGAAATGCCAGAAATCACATGGAGTCATGTCTGGGGAGTAGGGAACCAGACGAAGGGGTTTGGTCAGATACCAAACAGTTTCGTCTGGTTCCCAGGCCCTGAAGGCCATTGCTTCGTCCCAGAAGGCCTGTCAAATCTTGCGGATCGTTTCCACTTAAGATTCGGGAAGCATGACACAAAATTTAATGCAGTAGCACTGTTTAAGATTTTCAGTTATTTTGTCAAAAACGAAATTTCGACACCGTTCACTTATACTTCCTCACTTCTAGTGGTCTTAGGCGACTGACTACTTCTGTAAGCTGAAAAAAAGAAGAAGAAGGATGCAGATTAGAATCACCTACATAGTGCTTCAAACTACACCTCCCTAACTACATTTTTAAGCAAAAATAAATAAATAAAAAGAATTAAGATCGGATATTTTTTGAACAAGCCTCGTATCTAGGAATTTATCATCCACGAAACTACGTGTAAGCTTTTAAAAATGTTTTAAATTGAGTCTTACAGGAAGTGACAGAAATTAGCCTTTGTAATATCTTTTTAATCTACGAATTTGATGTACGTCGTATTTGTTATTGACTTACTTTACTGGAATTTAACATCCTTAAAGCTATTCAATACAAATATTTTTTAAAGTGTTTTTACTTTCGAGCGACAATAGGAGGGGAAAAAAGAATGGTGGTCGTGAAATTAATCGAATTCGAGATTTGAACGGATTTACACGTTTCGTGGCCCCCCACAGGCCAAAAAAAAGTTATTTTTTAAATCATAAACAGAGACTAGAATATACAGACTGTAAACTCAGCGAAAAACTGGAAACTTGGGGACAGTAGTGCCTCTAACACGCGACGACAGAACTAACCAGTCGATCTGACGTCATTACGTGGAAACTTCGAAAGTAACTATTACTCTTTCACTCCTTTACTTGCATTTGGGGAACAGCCTTTTCTGTTAACATACTTCGTGGAACATGGATATTTTCAAAGTAAACTCTTTAAAAGAAAGAAAAATCTGTTAATACAAAAAATAAAAGTTGGAAAGGCAAAGGAACGTGCAGTCCAGAGACAGTACAAGAAAAAATGAACATTAGCTTATCTGATCTTTCTGCACTACATCTAACACTGAGATGCGAAGCAGACGGAGATAATCGCAGGTTACTATGACAACCCATGACGTCACGTTCCACGACCGATGGCAGCGCCATCCACACACGACGACACTGATCCCACCAACCGAAAACGTTGATTGGTTCTTTCGCTGTTCAGACGATCCAAACTGATTTCAATAGCACATATAGGAAGTTGCTCGTCTGTATGTATTCTAGTCTGTGATCATAAATGTCTATCCATTCCGATGCATGATGCACATTCTCAAAAACGATACATACATGTCTGTTCATATTTCATAAATAAATGTTTCATTAACTACCCTTAATAAATTCGTACCATAAGTTACTTCTCGTTTTTTTTTTAAAAAAACAAAAGTATACAAGGAGTACTTTGTCCTTGAGAGTGAATTGTCTTTGGACAGTTTTTCGAAAATGCCTTAATTTTGTTTATATTTCATAAATAAATGTTTATGGGAACGAGAAAGTTCAGTGCGCTGGCTTATTATAGATTGCATCTAATAGAAATGAACGGAAATGCACACTTTGTACTAATAAATAGGCTATTATAAATCTTTCTTTTTAATTACTGAACTTCATATAGATATTATTTGGTGTATTTAAAAACCCAGTATGTTTGAAACTCTAAAATATTTCGTAACACCCCTATTAAACACCATAATCAATCAATCCAAAATTCTTCAAAATACTTGTTTATCCGTGACTTCATCTTCAAATGTTGTAATTAGAACTTAAGCACTTAAATTTTTAACTGGTAGTTTTATTTGCTACTTGCACAACAGAATATTTTAATTTTTGTATCACAATAAATTTAGGTGTGTAAGTGTATGTAGGTGCGTGGCTATAGTTATATTTGCTGCTTTCCACTTGGAAACATTTTGAAAAGCTACAGAGGTGGATTTATACTTAAAATATCTAAACTCCAATCTAGCGTCACCGTAAAACTATAGTTTTCTCGGGATCTCTGAGATATAATGCTCTCATTATTTCCATATCTTCATTTTATTACATGAGTAAATAAGTAGTAGTGTTAAAGTTTACTTCACCTGAAGAAATTCCTTCCACATTCTCATTTCACAGATTCTTTCATTATTATTTACTTGCCTTACTCATCTGTGACCCTTAATCTAAAGTTCATTATTTAGCTCCTGTTTAGCCAAATTGTTAGCGTGCATGATCTCGGTGTGCATAATCCGTGGGTTCTATTCTCGGTGGAAGCACTAACGTTTTCGTTATTGATCCAGCATCATGAGGTAATTAAGAAGTAGCGAGCTCTAATCCAGAACGCCAGAAATAATAACGTCTGGGAATCGATGCAGTATCCACGTATCGCAAAATTAACTTCATCAACATCAAAGCCATGCTATTTACTACCAGGCCCGTATCCACGGGGGGCAAGAGGGGCCCGGCCCCCCCTAAATTTTGGCTGGCCCCCATAAAATGTCACGGTAGGCTTGCAAATGAACTATAATATGGTGATGAAGTATTATATGATTGGGTCGGGCCCCACTAAATTTTTGGGCTGGCTACGGGCCTGTTTACTACAGTTACAAACATAAAATTTAAACAGAACATTCCTTCAGCATGAGAATAATAATGATAAGACACGACTCTAAATAGGTATCCTCAGGGAGGTTAAAATGTGTTTAAATCTTTTTTTTAACGAAGTATTAGACCCTATTTTTAGGATATGAATTTCCCATTAAAAATAACTCAGTATATGTTTCAGCATTTATCGAAAATTCCACTCTTAAATGAGGAAAATGAAACAATTTCTAGGTTACAAATTTGAACACTCTACTATGAAACTGCCAAATGCGATGATTCACCCAGGTTAGATGTGTGTAACTCGATATTTAAATTCTTAATTAAGCTTAAGAGAATACATGCTTCGAAATTTTGGACTATCCCGCTTCTAATACGAGAAAGAAATATTCTATAATATTCAAATTTTCGATTCTTCATACAGAAAGAAACTCAATGTTAAAGTTCAAAATGTGAAATAAGCCTTTCAAAGTTTCAGCCCTTAAAAGGAAAAATTTCTAGTATTTTTGTTTCTTTATTCAGGTGAGGTGAGGTGAGTTGGAGATAAGAAATTCGATAATCAAATAAGTGAACATGGGTTAAAGCGATTTCGGAAATTCCTCTTCTAAAGGGGAAAATGATGATTTTTTTCCAATATTCATTTCCGTTTTTCCATTCATTAAACCTTATTCTTCCTACGCGAAGATCGGATACTCCTCAACTTGTTCTATTATAAATATTTTTCATTTACTGAAGTAAACATGTTTAAATAAACACTTAACAGACGAATTTTATTTAAGAGGCAGGAAGTTGTTCGGGGAGCCTGGGCTGTAATTGACCTTGAAAATTGCTTATACCTTAAACATAACGCACTTATAAAAACACACAAAAGCGAATCGTTGGATGCATTTCCAAACCAATAACCACATTAACACATTTTTATGTGTTAGTTTATCAGTTTCTTACCAGGTTACAATTAGGGATGCGCACGAGTCGAGTCGAGTCGAGATTTAAGCCTGTCTCGACTCGACTCGAGAAAATGTTGTCTCGACTCTTGTCTCGACTCGAAAATATCTTTCTGTCTCGACTCGACTCGAATTCGAGTCGAGACAAAATGTACGAGTTAAAATATACGCACATATCAGCCAGACCATTATGACTACCTACCTAATTGTCAGTATGTCGACTTTTGGCAAGGATAAAAACGGCGACACGTCTTGGCATACACGCAATGATCCTTGATAGGTCGCTGGAGAGAGCTGACACCACATGTGCACACTCAGGTCACCTAATTCCCGTAAATTCCGGGAAGGGGGGCGATGCGTTCTGACGTCACGTTCAATCACATCCCACAAGGGACATCACTCAAATGTCCGGCTCCAATTTCAATGAAACTTTTTTTGCTGATAGAAAGCATGTATGCATTACTTGTGATGACAATTTTTTGCCATGGTGCATGTTTTCTATTTTTTTTTAAATAACTTTTAAGAGTTGTGATGTGGTTATTAGAGATTACTACAGAAGTCCCTTACTACCCTTTGTAAACGGAGCGTTAATGAAGAAAAGTGAAGAACAACCATGTGGATACATATAAGTCCTGGGGGGAAGTCGTATGGTAGGTATGACCTTGACGGCAGCCATCTTGAAATCCGCCATTTTGAATTAAGGTCAAGTTTTCAAAATGGGAATAGGGTAATATGATACTTAATTTCGGGCTAGAATTTAATTAGGAAAACAATGATGAGGTTATTTTTAAGATACATCCATTTGGGGGAAAGTTACAGGCAATTATTTTTACGTACTATGTGCGTAGGTCCCTTCTTACTTTCGTCTCAAGACCTGCAAATCGATCGCAACGGCAGAGCCCGGTTTCGCACTAATGTTTAGAAATCTTTAAACTCACTTGAGGCAATATTTGTGGATTATTGTATTATACTTTGCCTTTAATTAAATTGGAATGCACTTCGTGATCTTGTGTAAAGTATCACTAAAATAAATTTCTGTTTTTATGGAGAACGTAAGCATAGCAATTATAAAAGGTGAGTAAGGTGCGTATGTATTTATAAGAAAGTTTATTTTACGAGTCTTTTGTGGTTCCGCCAACCTATTAGTTTCTTTTTTTTTTCAAAATACTCGTATCTCATAAATAAAAGAGCTACTATAAAATCTCTTACCACTATTCTTTAATACTTATAAAATTTTATTTATTGTAAAAGCACTGGCGAGATATTTCTTACCTAAAATTATGGTGGAGCCCCTTCGTGGCTAACGGTTAGCATACTTGCCTTTGGTGTGGGAAACCTGGGCTTGATTCCCGGTGGGAGTTCATGTGGTTCGGATTCCACGTTAATCAGTAGGTCCACGTCTCACATAGCCTCGCTGCTGAACGGGACGTTAAACTCAGAATCAATTCATCTCAAAATTATGGTTTTGACTTTATTATGATGTCATTAGTTTAAACGCCCAACTGCCCAGTAATTATAAACATTGACTACATTATAAAATTGTAATTTGTGACGACTAAAATATCAGAAATTAAAGATAATTCTTTGGGTTTTGGAAAATTTTGAAAAACGTGAAAAACTGGTATTGCACCGATACAACACACTTTTTGGATTTGTCATTGTGTAAAGTGATACAAACTAAAAAAGAATTACAACTTTATGAAATTGTATTAGGACTTATTATTTAGAAATAAACACCAAATAAGTGTAATTGAATTGTTTACAAAACTAATCATGATGAGAAAACTCTTGAATACTATTATACAAACAATTATTCTCTTTTGTTTAACACTGTAATGTAAAGATCCAATAGTCAGAGAAATAAATATAATAATAATTGTGTTTGAACATAATTCACGGTCGTTTTCTACAATCCTAAAACACGATTGTCTAGTTTGTTCAGCATTGTTTATTAAAAGAATACTTAAGAGCCTGACCCTAAATGATGTCTGTCCGACCAAATCTTCAAGCCTGATTACGGCCATGGGTGTCAATATGTTTCCCATACTAAAAGAATAAGCCTTTAATTTAATTATGATTTAATGGGTTTTTTTAAAAAATGAAATGAAATCTTTGAGTTTAACGTCCCAGGATTATGCCTGTTAGACTAAGGGAGATAATGATTAAAGTAAGTGAATGATGATGGAAGAATTGTTGGAATGAAATTGTGGGAGGAAAAGGGAATACCCCGAGAAAACCCACGAGCACGATGTTGTCCACTACAAAACTACTTTGCCGGGAATCGAAACACAGCCCCACGCACCAGAGGTAAGCGCTCTACCACTGAGCCATAGTGCTCCATCTAATTTGTTTAGATAATAAACTAAGTAGTAACAAAGACTATTTCAAAACCACTGGTTATTTACTAAGTAGTATTTTGTGTTCGCAAATATGATGTACGCAAATGTCACCACCAGATCTCAAAGGGTTAAACATGCATTTCGCGGTCTGCAACCCGATTTCCAATAGTGATTCTGGACAAACATTCATCTACCAAGAGATAGAACCCAGGAAGTTCACTTTATCACAATAGTTTTATACAAACTAGATTTAGACTACGGATAATAATTTTATACAAACTAGATAATAAATTATTATTATTATCATTATATTTGCAGTACAACCAAATACAACGACATTAACTATTAGTTCTAATTAACTGAATTGAGCTGAAAATTAAATCTTGATCTTTAAAGATTTAACTATTAATTTTATGCGTTCTGTACCTTTCTGAAGGAATAAAAGCTGGAATTGGTTTCAAGGCTGTTTCTGAGTGAATACTTTCTTCAAAATAATATTAAAAATTATAGAAAAATTTTCGAGACATTCGAGTCGAGTCGAGATTTTTAAGAGCCGTCTCGACTCGACTCGTGTCTCGACTCGAAAATTAGAGTCGAGAAATACGTTTGTCTCGACTCGTCTCGAATTTTACAAAGTGTGTCTCGACTCGAATTCGAGTCGAGTCGAGTCGAGATTCGAGACATCTCTCGACTCGAGCGCATCCCTAGTTACAATATAGCTAAAAATATCCGTATTTTTTATCTGCCTGTGAAACAGTAATATCAACAATAACTCAGAGAACAGAACTAAATTTAGACCTACTGGGAAGTTTTTTTTTTAACAAAAAAAAAAAATGTTTTCTAGTTCCGACTATCTACTTCAACTAATTATAATTTTACCTAGCGGAATCAGCCGCGTCATTTAAGATTTTGCTTTGGTGGGGTAGATTGCAACGATAATAGGCCTATGTTGTTAAGGACAATAGTAAGGTACGTAGGATACCATTTTTTCGTGCTAGACCTGCACACGTATGCTATTTGTACATTTATGCTGCTAATATATAATAAATGAGGATGCCATCAATCTTAGATATGTTTTTGTTTGAGATAGACGACGAAAAATTGTTAAGTATTAAATTCGAAGTTTTTAAAAAGAAAAATGGTTTAATTTCTTGTAGTAATTATCGAAATAAGTTTTGGTGGTTACTAAAGCTAGTTTTATCGAACTGAGGTTGTTTAGCAGAAGGGGGCCCAAAAACACATAAAAAACATAAAATTTACAGGAGAAATGGATGATGTAAGTACTTAGACCCAACATAACGTAACCAAATCTAACCTAACCTAACCTAAACTAACCTAAGCTAACCCGAACTAACTTAAACTAACCTAATATTAGTAGAAACAAGCGAAATTCTATCATTTTTGGAAAATTATGATGGACCCCTACACTACACCAGGGGCGGATCCAGGACGGACTTCTGGAGGCGGTGGGTTGTAATGCTGCTACTTAGAGCTACTTTTAAGAGCTTCAAACTCAGGGATTAGTTTTTTAATTTATATATACAATAAGAAAGTTTCCCCTTCTGGGGGGGGGGCATCGCCCCGATCGCTCCCCTGGATCCGCCCCTCCCCTACACTAACATAATTCAACATAAACTAACGTAACCTAACCTCAACTATCCTATACTCACCTAAACTTACCTAACCTACCTAAACTAACCTAATGTGAACAGAAATTATCAAAATTGTAACATTTTTTTTAGAAACAATTCCTGGACCCCTTCTGCTAAAAATTAGCCTTGAACTGTGAACCTTATACTTAATTGTGTTCATAGGTTACAAGAAGTAAGTTGATTTTTACTTTTTTTTTTCGTTCGGTACATTATTATCCTATTCATTCAAGTTCGTGTATTCCTCACTCATGCCCTTTCCTCCATTATGAGGGCACAATTGACTCCACTGTTTTAAAAAACATCTGATACTTGTGTCTACAAGTATACCGTCAGGTATTCGGGCCAATAATCCGAAATAATTTCGGGATAACCTGTGAAATTTAACATGTTATTTTGTGAAACGACGAACAATTTTACATTTTTCTAAAACCTCATTCCATAATGATCTTCGCAAGAATTGCAGATTGCATTGTAAATCATGCAATTAATAATTATAACTGCAATACCGACTATCTCAAAGTTAAACGTAAAACACTACAGAGTGCGTTCCCTGATAAAAATTTCATGTATGAAGTTTATGTGGATTTTTAGAGAAAGTGCGATAATTTCCATTTCAGCAGTTGGTAACACTGCTGTGAATTCCGACACAGACTACTATCGCAATTGCATTCAGCCAACCATCCAGCAGTGTGTGTTCTGCAGCAGAGATGTTCGTGCAACAGCAAAGTGTTTTCCTTCATTTGTTGGTTGTTTACAGGAGGAGTTGATGTATATGTGGAGCGGGTAGTTTGTGTATGTGAGCTTAACATATGCAATGAATTGCAAGCAACAAAAAAATAGTTATTTGTAGTGAACATGATAAGATTGTTTCGCAGTCGAAGAAGACTATTGTGTGTGCTTGGATTAGTGTCTTTCACTTTAACATGTGTTGTTATGTGGTCACAACAAGAATTAAACATTACCAACAAAGATAGTAATATCAATGAAGTTTATGTAGATAGAATAGAATCTAAAGATATAAATGAAAATAAAGAATCTGTACATAATGTTCCTGTAAGGCAAAGTCATGTAGATAGTGGTGATACTATTGATAAACCGTTAGAACCAGTGCCAATATCAGAGAAACTTGAGCTAGGTTTTAAAGTAGTGGACGCTGAATTCTCGTCTTTTGGGGGAAGTGTAAAATTAAAGAGGGATCTCGAATCTGCAATTAGAAGAGAAGAATCAAAAATTGTTCCTGGTTTGGGAGATGGGGGTGTTCCAGCGTATTTAAGTGGACCTGAGGCAGAACGTGCAGAAGAACTGCTGAAAACAGAGGCTTTTAATATTTTATTGAGTAATAAAATTTCGTATACGAGAACAGTGCCGGATGCGAGAGATCCAGCGTAAGTATTATTGGTAATAATTGTATGAATATTATTATTAGGCCATCTTATATTTAGACTATATTTTAAGTCTTACACATTTACTACTAATATTATTACTATGAGTGCAATACAAAGCACCCTTAAGAAATGAGAATCGGAAATTTGTGTAGGCTACATTCGCCAGACGGTGTTCACCTATATAATTTATTTACTGAGAGTCGTTAGCGTAAGTTCGTTTAACGTCCACAGTTATGTTCCGAGGTTATGGAAGACGATGATGGGATGGATAGTAATGATGGAATGAAGAAAGTGGGAGGAAATGGGATGACCTACGCACGAAACAGTTGTAGCGTCTTTTGAAATCTCCCTCACAGGATGTGGTATAATTTGAAAGCAGAAATTTCAAAGCCGCCGGGAAAAGCAAGATAACATGTTGAAACAGTACAGGCATTTCACAAGTAAGATTCATTCAGGTATAGTATAGGGTGGCCAAATTTAGAAAATAATGATAAAACGAAATATGGCTATGTTTACAGGAAGAGGCCCAACAGTTTTTTCTAAAAGATGTTACAATTTTGGTAATTTCTGTTCACATTAGGTTTGAGTTTGAGTTTTATGTTAGTGTAGGGGTCCAACATATTTTCTAAAAAAAATGATAGAATTTCGCTTGTTTCTACTAATATTAGGTTAGGTTAGATTTGGTTACGTTATGTTAGGTCTAAGTACTTGTATCATTCATTTCTTCTGTAAATTTTGTGTTTTTTTACTTGCTTCTGGATCCCTTCTGCTAAACATAACCCCGAAATATTTAACGAACTGATTGTCCAATTATGTATAACCATTGTTACGTTGTTATTCATGCCAAGAAGTTACAGGCTGATTTTTAATTCTGTAACAATAGGGCCTATGTAGATAAATCATAAACACGGGCCCCGCGTAGCGTAGTCGCTTAACGCTCTCGCCTACTGTGCGAGAAGTCCCGGGTTTGATTCCCGGTGGCACTCGATCGAAAAAAGTGTAAAACGCTTTTTCAGGCCAGCCACCCTGAATGAGGTTTTCCTCATTCACACGAGGCAAATGCCAGGGTGGTACTTGACTTACAGGTTCCACTTCGCTTCCTTCCTCCCCCGATCCTTTCTTCCTTCTCTTTCCCCGGATAGTATGCTCACCGAAAGACCTCATCCCTCAAACGTGACGGGCTACATGGCCATAGATGCCGAAAGCCCAAAAATCTACTTAAATCCTAGATCATGAGCACGATATTTATGCAGCAGTGTAATACACAACAAAGAGTTAAGTGTCAAAGTTTCAGACTTTTTAAACATCTCAACAAAGGTGCAGAGTGTCTAAGTTTTGATTGTTTTTCCTCTTTCAATTTTCTGTTTTTGAGGCATTGTAACTTGTCAGAGAAGCACTTTTCTGTGTTTGCTTTTGTTTTTTCATATAGTACATTTAGGTAGTTACACACCTCCAAACAATGAAGCCTGATTATAACAACATGTCTTCGAACATTGCAAACCTATCAATTTCGATGTAAACTGTCTAGGTGAATTTCGACTGATCTGTACACAAATTTTAATAAAACATAGAGTTGAGTTGATTTTGAATTTAACGTCCCTTTTACCAGCGAGGCTGTATGAGACGGGAACCTATTGATCAACGTGGAATCCGAACCACATGAACTGCCGCCAGGAAATGAACCCGGGTCTTCCACACCGAAGGCGGTACGCTAACCGCTTAGCCACGAAGCTCTTCATCAATATAGAGTTCATCAGGCCTGAGTTCTACAACTTCACGCAAAACCCTACAAACGCACGTTGTCAATCACAAATAGCAGTCATCGAAGTTAAGAAAACGTTTTTTTAAAAAATAAAATTATTATTTTTTGAGTCTGTAATTACATAGGATAGGAATCCATAAACAAAAATCATTTGATTATAAAATGGTGAAGCAATTCTCGTTGGATTACTTCGTATGGATTGCCCCTCTCATTTTAAGTATGTAGGCATCTTGAAATATTCTGTAAATTTTTAAACCACGACGTCTATAGCTTCCAGACAGTGTAAATTCTGCTTCCTTTTCTCTGTAGCGCAGCGCCAAGCTTATAATGTTCCTTACTAAGGTCAAATGTTGATAATGGAAAGTAGATCATTGACAGCGCATTGCTAGCGGTGGTTTGTAATTTATTTTCCTTGATTGCATGGCAGAATTTTTATTTTATTTTGCGGAAGTAGTGTCGAAGAAATTGATGTATACCTAGGATACGGTAAACGATTATTCTCGGAATTTTAAAGTAACATTTCTTAAAGCATGTACTAATTATTATGAAATGTGTATTTCCCTGAGCAGTTTTTAAGATTCAATGGTCATTTACGGTGAAATGCTCGGTTCAGGAATTATTTTTCCAGTCTGTATATACGCATTTTGACGAAGCGAATTTATTAAAGATTCTAAAGTTACTATTTTTATTTCATTATAACTGGTATTGTTGGGCCCAACCTTGAAAATTACAATAGGCAGTAACATCTATTGACAACAAACATTAAAATTTTATCAAGCAAAAAAATAAAAAAAAAAAAAAAAAAAATTTTTACCGATATGTGGAAAATAAATGGTAAGTTAAAGGGTTAATGGTTTTTATTAATGGCTTTTGGAATTTAAAAATGAAAATGTGCGACTGGGAAGGAGAATCGAAGGCAGGTCTCTGGCTAAATCGCACATTTTCTCTCTTTTAAGTTAAGTTTATTTCATCTTGTCTACAGATTTGGTGTAATTCTGTAATTTGTTTTCTCTGTCGACAGGGATCGTACCCAAAACATATCCACAGAAAAAGCACATATATTTGCCTTTTGGCTACGGAATAGCACTCTTATACGTTTATTTCTCAGCTGTTCATCAGCATTTTTAATCATCTTGTAGTCGTCTGTGTTTCATCATCCACCTTTTGTACAGTTGTATCATCTCTCATGTAGTACAGTTGTCCTGTAAATTATTTATAGATTGTATTTTGCCTAACTTGCAGAGAAAGATATTGCGTTTAATAATACGAGTCATTTTACATAAGATCAATTATACTTAATTGATCTAGATTTTGTTGAAACTTGCTGCAACCTCTTCTGAAATCTTGTGTAATAGTTGCTCTTTCTGACAGAAATTCTGCTTCATTCGGGAATCCGTCGATCTTATTAAAATAAGTTAGTTCAATTGGATATTTTTTTCTTTCTTTAGTACTCGGCTCATTAAAAGTTAATAATAGGTTTGTGTGGAATGAATTTTCAGAACAATATACAAGTGTTACCTTAACGGAGCTTTTCTTTTCATTAAAAATAAATTATTGGTTATCTCATATCTAGGACTAAGCTGATATATATATTACAGATAACAATATAGTCCAAATACAGTAGGAAGTCGAAATTCCGAACTAATGGGACCGCAGGTAGTTCGAATTTTCGAAAATGGCCAAGAAAATGCCATTTCGGCTACAGTGGTTATACAGTACATACAGTAATTAATATACCGTACGTAAGACAACTTACATTTAATGCTTTTAAAGAACTTGCTCGTACACTAACTTACACTATTCTTGTAACTCACACTTAAAAGTTAACTTGTATAGGCCTAAGGGAAAATAAAAGAAAAATATGTATGACAAACAATTACATATGAATGAACTTTTGTAAAAACTCTGACTTCACACAACGTCAACGGATAACCCTATTGTTTGTTTATTGCTAGCGCTAAGACAAAATGTATAAAGCTTCTAGGGACCGCGTCGGATTATCGACGTTTCGAATTTTTGACGTTTGGATTATCGACGTCTTACTGTAATTGATAACATATAATAATAATCATGCAATATGTGACAACATTTTTTTTTTTTATCAGAGGCAAGTGTATTTTCAGAACCGACTGCACTATGTACTTGTAAGAAGGAGAAAACTATTCCACTTTTTCGCAAAATCTATAGTCTTTTCTGTAAATGGCTTTTTTAAAAATAATAGTCAGATAAGATGACTCGGATACAATATTTTGTTAATGGTCTGTGTGTTAAAATAGAGATGCAAGGGCTCTTAAAAAAAGAAAAAAACACCGCTGCTTTGAAAAAAACTCGTTTTTTTTCTGCTTAGCTTTTTTGCTTAGGAAATTTTGGGCCTTTTTAAAAAAAATCCGCTTTAAATTGATAAAGCAGACTTTGTTTCGCTTCTCTACAACACAAAAGCTCATTTAGTTAGTGGCTGATGCAGATAATAATACAAAACCTCGTATATAAACCATGAATTGATTTAGAATCGGGAAAGTACCGAATTTTCTGTTCATGGGTCATATACGTAATAAACTTGTTCATCTGAGCGTGTGATTTTCAAGGCTCTAGAATATATAACCACAATCACGATTTACTCAGTCCCGAAGATTTTTGAATTTTTAACAAGAGGAACTCAACAATTCATTACGGAGTTGTCTTAAGGGATGTTATTTATTGAATAAATATTTCTTTCTAACTGTTTCAGCTAATACGACACAGTATTTCAGTACCATCTTCCTCTATGCTGGTCCCTCATGATCCCTTCTAGTACGTCCACAGGTTTGGAACCACTGTTCGAAGGTTAATCAGACTACGATAATTTCGTTTAACGATTTGTTTGTTCCAAATACGATATTTGTGTTTTGTAAGATGCATTGTTTTTAAGTCGATAATTTATCTCATTTTTTTCTTCTTTCTTTCTTTCCCTTATATAAATGTTTGTTTTTGAGTTAGATTGTAGATTTTCAGTTTCGTCATCATTATAATTGGAGATCCAAGATATTGGAAGGGTAGTGGTCATTGCCAGTACGACAGCCTCAGAGATGCAGCATTGTAAATTCAATCCCAGTTAGCTTGTGTGCCGGGACCTATGGTGTGGTTCAGTAAAACAATTCTCTTGGAGGCGTGATCGAATGGTGGGCGGGCCTGTTTTGTGCAAGGTCGTCATCTATGATCTGTCTGTGGATCCGTCAACTGCATCGAATTCAAGTCCCGGCATGATTCAGAGCTCACGACTTGGTAATAAATCAAAACTGCTTTTTTATTCTTCGAAATACTCGGCTAATCTCATACTTCATATTTGTACTAATTTTTAAATTATTATCTCCTTGATAGTAGTCTAATAGCTCACCAGTAGTGCGTATATAAGGAGATTGTAATCCAGATGGGATTCAATCTTCAAGACACTTTCTTCAGATCGCAGTACTTATTTTTTCAAAGCAATGCTCTTATTAATTTATCTCCTTTTAATCAATTTTTAATATTGTTTTTTCTGGCATTTAGTCTGTCTTTAGCACCATGTATGATACAGTAATAAGTAAGCATTTCTACTAGTGTAATCTTATATTACAAATACTTACCTTCTATTTGATTTTCTTCGAAAAGTGAACCACATGAAAGCAGTTTTCCATTGTCCAGTGAAAACCATGACTACGTATGGTTCCTATAGAGATGTATTGTTGGGGAACCAATAGTTATCAGAAGCCAAAATTTATTTAGTTATATTTTTTTTAGTATGAAAGGGTGATCATGCTTGTAGATTGTCGATAAAAAAGAAAGAATGTATTTTTATTTCTTTCTATGTTACTAAGAAACTTCCTTCCGCTGTAATAAAAGGCACTGTTTTTGCTGTTTTGAGGTATGGCCTTGGTTGTTTTATTTGTGACTGTGTCACTTTCATCCTAAAGAATATTCAGTCTCCTACTAAGTTACTTACGTCCCTAATACCTGTTATTTTACGCATTTCTGAGAAACAAGATAAACATTGTATGATGAATCGATAATTATTCAATCTGAGGAACTAAATTTGGTGCATGATTACAAATATTCACTTGGAGTAATTTCGGTGTATTTCTGTTATTTAGTAATTGTGCGAGATGGAGACACTCGGTTGAAATGGTGTAACAGCTTTTTGCTGAGTGAGGTTTTTCGTGAGTTTTCCTTATTCACACTAGGCAAATGTCGGGATGGTACCTTACACACAGGTCCCAGTCCGCTTTGTTCTTTCCCCAGATTGTGTGCTCGCTGAGATTGTGTGTCATCCCTCAACGTGACGGACTTCAGACCACTAAGGAAGATGCCACTAATGCCCAGAATTATGTATAAATAAAAAAGTAATTGTCAAAATTTTAAATGGGGATTCGCATCTTTCTCAGTGGCATTTTCTTAAAGCATCTACAGCAGGTTTCTCAACCTGGGGTCAGGATCTCAAGAGAGGGGATCGCGAGAGGGATACATGGGGTCGTAAAGAGTAGTGTGGAAAAGCTACATGTAATTAGGATAAAGTAGCTGAAATATATTTTAAAAGATTATTTTGAATTTATTTTGATAAACAGTATATTAAATTATAAAAAAGAATCAGTTAAGAAATAATAGCAATGAAAGGGAAATGATACTGGTGAAAAATTGCAGATTGAAAAAGGATAATACAGCAAAAACTGCATATTAAGATACAATTCAAAATGATGGTTACACACATATACAACTATAAGCGACAAATAGCAATAATCAAAAAGCTTATTACAAAGAAGCAATTATTGATGGGAATCGTGGCAAGAGAATGTGATTAAAGAAGAGTAGTGATATAAATTGATTAAGAAAGTCTGATCTACAGCAAATGCATCACATTACATGTCATTCATCGTGTGTAGGGGTGTATCGAAACGAAAACGTTATATATATTTTTATTGGTAAATAAATAAATAAATAAATTAAATTAAATTAAATTAAAAGTTTTTATCTTGATACTTTTTTTTTTATATACCCTATCGATGGATGCCATGTGATGTGATCAATTTGTTGTAGATACTTTAAGAAAACACCACTGAAGAAGAAGAAGTTTCCATTAAAAATTTCGGCAATTACTAAATAACAAAAGTATATCAAGACTCTCCAAGTGAATAATCGTTCAATCTTCAGTCTGTTTTAACCTCAAATACGTTCTTCAGAAAACAATGTAATTTCTTATTTTCATAGATCACACTTTTACCTGAAAGATGTAACTTCGTAACTTCAAGATATTTCTGATATTGGAGTTCGCACCTGTATCGCGCTATCGCTTCTATTAAATTTTCGTGAACGGTGTTGTACCCCTTTTACCTTGTCTTTTGTATCTTGCTGATGATTGCTGCGTGAGCAGTTGAGATATTGGAATCATCGTTTTCTCTTTACGGGGTGGTATCCCATTTATTTAACTTTTATAATGTTTATATTAACCTTACGTTAATGTTAAGAATTTGAAATCATGTTTTTCGAGTTTTCTGTTTCATGAGTTGCCAGTGTTGTTTCGCTTTTGAGAGTGATGAAAATAAATTGATGTCAAATCCGTAATAAGATTCCTTATTATTATTTTAAGGGAAACAGGATAACGGCAATCTATTTCCTTTAAATATCTGGTTTTATATAGATGTGCAATTTCTGAAGTATTATTGCAGTTAATCTAAATTGTGTTTGTACTCGTATAAAGACGTGTTGCAGTGCAGACGTATTACAGTTCGTGGTGTGGCGTCAAATATATCAATAGTTGTAGCTACGCAAGAGCACTTAAGAATGTAGAATTTGAGACTAGTCTGACCTTTTTTTTTTTCTTTCTTCACATCTAATATTTTGATTGCTGTCCGTAGTTTCTTCACATATCCGAAGCACATATTGAAAATCATTTTTTCCACGAGATATGAAGAGCGTATGCTAATCATTTCTTTATACTGAATCACAGAATTTTTCGGCAATTCCAGACATCTTCTGAAACTTTTTACTCTAGAGTGGATCATGGGAATGCAATGAAAAATATAAACAACACTACCATTAGCACAGACAGACATTATAATTGTTAACCCTATTCAAGGAATTAAAAGATTAAAAACGCTTATTATAAATAGGATTGATTACGCGTATTTACTTAAAAAAAAAGTAAGAAAGAAAGAAAAAGAAAACGTATTGACCACAGAGAAATATTCGGCTCAGCCAAAACCAGGTGACCGTTGAAGTGATAAATTTCCAATGACGATTTTTGGAATCTACGTAGAGGTAAGATTTAGCCTAAATAACTCAAAAAAATATATTCTACATGACTTACAATTCTTGTAGACCTGAATGGTGTGATTTTCTTTAAATGTGTTTTTGTCTACTCTTAAGTGGAATGCATTTTTTTTTCAGATGTCAAGACATCGTATACGATAAGGATTTACCTTCCGCAAGTGTAATAATTATATTTAATAATGAAGCGTGGAGCCCTTTAATACGTACAGTGTATAGTGTTCTACGTGGATCACCTGCTCAATTTTTGAAGGAAATTATTCTAGTTGACGACTTTAGCGATCGAGGTAAATCTTTCTCCTTTTCTTTCGTTTATTATCATAAGGCATGATTTGTTTCATAGTTATTAGAATGGTGTGACTGCATTAAGTCACGTACTATATTATAGTAACGCACTTGCATTGCGTCATTTTTCTTTGAATTATGAGTCAATCCTTTTTCTTTGAATTATGAGTCACACTATCCAAACAATAAAATTTACTAGAAGTGAAATTTATATAGTAAATGAGATTTAGAATAAAAATGCACTGTGTACAAACATAACGAGCGTAGGTCAGATTCTATTATTTGTGTCAAACAAGCGTTTGTGTGTTAGACTGTTTGTCAATTCTATGGTAACTTTCGTAAAATTTCCCAATTTAGTGATTTTCCTGCAAAGTTAGCAAGTAATCCTATGTTGAGCATTGAAACGAGGATAACTTACAAGTTTGGAAATGTATGTAATATGATTTTTAAAAAATCCAGCATAAAAAAATAAAAATTATTCAATTTTTTTACAATACAATGTATAATTTCTGTATGGTTTCCAGATCATTCCCATTGCTTGCGGTTGAAATCGGGTCAAGGATAAGCGGCTGGAAAAAAGAGATCCCCGAACTCCTAATTTTCCTTATTTAAATATCATGATAGGAAAATAGCGTCCTCAATATATTTCGCAAAATTATTCAGTTTCGATGCAGTATGTTGTATATTTTCGTTGAGACTTTTGAATCATCCTCGGATTCTAATCTATCAAGAGTGACAAGGTGATTGTAGTTTCTTTCCCCCAATTATAATCATTTTATTTCTAAAATGTACGATAATTTTCCTTAATAAGGTATTTGATTTTAACGTAAACAGTGCATATTTTCCTTGAGAATTCTGAATCATTCCCAGCATTCCTGGAGCCAAAATAAGTCAAAAATGAGGGATGAATTCAGTAGCGTACACGAAAGGTTTCCGGATATTTTAACCATTATCCCTGTAACAAGATATGGAAAAATGGACATGAATCATATTAAAAATGAAATGAAATCTGTCAGTTTAACGTCCTATAGTTATGTGCTTTAAGCTGAGGAAAACAGAGAGTAAAGGCAAGTGAATGATGATGGATTGACAATGGGTTGGAAACGAGAGTACCACAAGAAACCCCGCGGATACAATGTTGTCCACCACAAACTTATTTGATTGACCATATTAAGATCGTATAAAAATCGCCTGTATCCTGATACTATAGCTTGAGTACTTGTCTCCCATATTGAAATTTAGGTACGGTACTAAGTGACTTTATTTTTTATTTTTATTTTTTTTTAATACAATAAATTTTATATGTTCTTTGAAGTTCGGGATTGAAATGAATCAAGAGTGATGGGTTAATTTACTCCCTCTTCATTAAAAAAAAAAAAAAAAAAGTTTTTAATAAGAATTTACAAATAAATATATCTAATTTTCGTATGATTTAGCTGTCGACTAAAAAGTCGGGGGAACCTAACAAAGTTCTGTCAGAAATATAAATCTTTGTGAAGAAGGCAAGGAGATGAAATTGCATATAATTTCCTACGATCCCTCTCAATTTCGTTTCTCTAATTTTCTGGGAGCTGCGAGATACGAAAGCCAGTACTCTGTTCACTGTCCTTGTATTCCTCACTTTCAAAGGCTTTCTTTGACCTCAGGACCAGTCTGGCCTACAATTGGGTGGAGACGCGCTCAGGGAATTCCATTACAAGGATTCTAGCTATACTGGAATGGGGTGGTTTCTAGGATTGTGGTAAAAAATAAAGAAAAAAAGCCTTCTCTCCTGGCTTAAAATACAATCTTACATTCAATACAGGAAAACATCAAATCGTACTCTTACACGTCTGTTCTTGGAAACTGCAGTGAAAATACTCGAATAAAATTTGTAGCCCAGCACCCTCTCATGCCAACGACCTACAACGAGGATCACAACTCGATTTATATATATATATATATATATATATATATATATATATATATATATATGAACTTCGTTAATGATAGTTTTTAGCTCCCTGGAAACAGCTTGAAATCACTCCGACCTAGCCGTCCTGTGGAGAGAATTTGTGAGTCTTAAGAAGATGCAGTTAAGTCTTTGCTCAAAGACAGAATCTGTATTCCAAAGAAGTTTCACATAATTCCTAACGATAGTGTAAAACGAAATTATCAACCTTTGTAGCTTACAGTCTTAGCTATATATTAATATGCCAATATTTTTTGTAGCTGAACTTGGAGAGAAACTTGATTATTATATTGCAACAAGATTTCCAAGGAAGGTGAAGCTGTTGAGGCTAAAGGAGAGATCGGGGTTAATTCGAGCTCGACTGGCTGGTGCTAAAGCTGCCAAAGGAGATGTTCTTATCTTTTTGGACTCACACTGTGAAGTTAATATTCAGTGGTAAGTAAATTTAATAAAGATTTAAAAAAAAAAAAAAAAAAAAAATGCAATGTTTGCTAAATAAAGTAGCACGATTCGAAGCAGCCATTGAAGTACAGCATAGCTTGGGTCAAGAATCGAATATTATGATGCTGATAACTGATTACAATATTATCAGTTTACTAAAATTACGTGATGTTTGTTATTGCTGTAGGGATTTTTTTTTCTTATTCTAAATGTTGGAGTCCAAACAACTTTTCCTGGTGATAACACTTCTCTTATTGTCCCGAAACCTAACATCAGTGTACTGATCTTTTCAGCATTAATATAATTCAGTTCACAAAAGTTAAATCTTCTATTGTTTGTCTCAATATTATTTTCGTCCTGTTCGAACTTTTATGTATAATTAAATAATAATATTCTATCCTACTCCATGTGAGTTTCTGGTGGACAGTATCGTGTCCGTTTTTTTTTTTTTTTCTTTGAGTTCTCCATTTTCTCCTATATTCTCATTTCACCAATTCTTTCATAGCTTTACTTACATAATCATTGGTCTTCTTTAGCCTTGAGCAGGACACTAAATTTCAAGTTTGAATTCAATAGTCAGTTCAAAGAGTTTGGTTGCCATTGTTTCTTCGCAATTTGGAGGCAAACAACGTAAAACCCAAATATATATCGCCAAACTAAGGTATTTGGTTTTCGCTCCTTGGCCTAAAGGCAAGCCTAACAATAAGACGTTAAAGAAAGAACGTATCAGAAACCACAAACACATTCTAGCTGTACTTAGCATAACTGTTATTTTCAGTCTGTGAATAAAATACCTTTGTGTGGAATTCCCAGGTTTTATCCTTGGCACCAGTTGTTATTTACATAACTTCTATTTTGAGACACAAAATCATATTATTTGTACACACACCCATCTGAAAAATCAGTTTCCATATTACAAGGGAAAATTATTTCTTTTAACTGTACTCGTCTTATTTGCACTCCATAAATACTCTTACAAACTTCTCAAAAGTTCTCCGCTTCCAGAGCTATCTAATATCTCGTGAACTGATTATCAATTAACTCTTTACATCAATAAAACTCGTAATTAATCACAACATTCAAATTCTCATGTTTTCAATTCGAAACACTTTCTACTGTCACATTTCTTAAACTTGATTACGATATTCATCAGGACTAAATGGCAGGCGTTTCCGTCTTTGGTACCGAAAACCTGATTTGGTACACGGTAAGTGCTCATGTGGTTCGAATTTTATGTTCAGTTTTAAGTCAATGTTTCTCACAGTCTCGGTGTAAGAAAAAGTAATTCATTGCAATTTTAATTAATTAGTTTTGTGTATCAATCCATTCTTTGTGGGTTCTGAAGTAAATTTAATAAAAAACGTTTCGAGGTTAATTTTTGTTCTTTTCCAGCACTAAGGCTCAAAGAAATGTGATCCCAAGCTTAATGTAGGTTCTAAATTATATGTGCTAGGAATTGGGATCGGTTGCGTTATATGAAAGGCAGGATTATTATCCATTTAGCATTGATCTGGATTGTGGCCGTGGATTTTCTCGATGTTCTGTTTCTCTGTACTTCTCATTCCACCAATTCTTTCTCAGTCAGTCATTTTCCGTAATCATCCGTCTCATGTAGCCTAAATCGTAGTAGTTAAACCAGAAATCTGATTTCATTTCATGTAAATTACCAGTAAGTAGACTTCCTCGTACTAGTGAGTGCTGCTGTTGGCAATGGACAATACATCGCACATTGTGCTAGTTTCATCATAACGAAAGTCATTGAGTGTGAAATCAAAATCTTACTACAGTGTCCATGATCTCTGGACTTACCACCAAGTGACTTCTTTCCCTTTTCGGAAGCGAAATATTCACCCAAAAGATACCACTTCAGCGATATCATTTCTAACAGAACTTTGGATAAAGCGCAGACTAGTTAGTTCTCTAATAATTGTGCTCAAGAGGTCAAGAATCGTTGACAGAAATGTGTGAATATGCATATCGATTATATGCACGAAGTGTTGTCTCAGTATTTTCGTCAAGTAATTTCAGGATTTCCTGATATATCCTCGTATATGGTAGAACGTAGTATTTATTATCTACTTAACCTCCACTAGTGAGGTATTATGTAATAGCACTATCATAATAACAATTATTGTATACAGGATGGGCGAGAAGTCACTTTCCTTCTGATAGCTACTGTTTCAATTTTTGTGCATCCTTGTGTTCCATGTACAAGGCAAGCGCCGTCTGCCCTTTGTAACATAAAATGGAACGTTTGTGCTGTAAAGAAAGCCACTTCCACAGAATCACTTAGATGTTCGTAGTTTGGCGACGTGTAGAAACTAGTCTCTTGATAATTCTCCACAGATGATCCGTCTGGTGTGTTAAGATCAGAACTTCTAAATGGCCATGATATCAAGGTAGTTGATCTCGGGAGTACCGCCGTCAATTCATCGAGCTAGAGACATCTTCTTCAAGTATACGACACAGTACGAAGTGTATGGTTGCTTCGTCCTGATGCATGACCTTAAACATATCAATCAATCAAAATATCAATAGTAAAATACAAAGACTATCGACAGTGGAATGAACAAACGTTGCTCACTTACGTGTTAGATGCTAGATAGAGGTGGCGTGTCGGGACTTTGCTTTTGTCTCATAAACATTGTATTTGCCTTGCAGCTAAATTCCTTATCTCATAGCTCTTCGTTAAACTTTTCTGGCTTACTTGATATTGTGTTTATGTTTGATACATGTCAATTGTAAGAAATCTAAATATCTTTTGTAATTTTCGTTGAGTTTAGGTTGGAACCATTGTTACAAAGGATAAAAGAAAAAAGAGATGCTGTCCTTGTGCCAATTATTGATGTGATCGATGATAAAACGCTTGAATATTACCATGGCAATGGAAAATTTTTCCAGATTGGTGGATTTACGTGGAGTGGACATTTTACTTGGATCGATGTGCCGCCGTGGGAAGAAAAGAGGAAAAAAGTGTCTACAGCTCCAACAAGGTAGTAAGAAAACATGTTATTGCACCTTTTATTTACTTCATCATACTTTAAGTTTTGAATGTACTTGGTGCTTAGTTGTCTTACATTATATATAGATAATGTACCTTCATTCGTACTGATTAGTAAGAGGGTTACTGAAGAAAACACCCTATTCGATAAAAATTTAAGCTGGTAACACGAGCAAGCATTGTGTTTCCACCAAAAAGGAAGGAAATTTTACATTTATCATTGTAACTAAAGATTCCCGGTGGGAGCTCATGTAGTTCGGATTTCACGTTAATCAGTAGGTCCACGTCTCATATAGCTTTGCTGCTGAACGGGACATTAAACTCAAAATCAACTCAACTCATTGTAACTATAAATATCCATTGTAGGTAAATATCTGGATGTGACTTATTTAAAATAAATATCAGATCACTTGGAAAATAACAACATAATAGTCTGTATGTTTATTAACGACAAGTAATCATAGCGTCAGGAAGGGTACTGGAAATTGGAAAGTAGAGCTTTTGGTTTTTCGAGCAATAGTTCTTGTTTGAAGTTTATTTGAAGTTTAACGCCTATTGGTTTCACTATGGTTCACAAGACCTAGATCTACAGTTTAGTCAGGAGTTCGAATTCATGAGCTCCTACTGGAAATCGAACCCAGGTATCCTAACGCTAATAATTTACATACGAGGGAATCTGTCATATGTTAATGTAATATTAGTATGGTACTCATATCATTTGGATACTTCCGTTATACAATATTTTAATTTTTATATAATGTTCTTAGATAGATAGGGGGGCGCGGTGGCTCAGTGCTAGAGCGTTCACCTCCGGTGCTTGGGGTCCCTGGTTCGATCCCAGCTCGCGCCGTGTGGACTTTGTGGTGGGCAAACACCGTGCTCGTGGGTTTTCTCGGGGTTCTCCCGTTTCCTCCCACTTTCTTCATTACACCATTTCATTCATTTCTCATATCACCGTCTCCTTTAGCCTAACCGGCATAACCGTGGGACGTAAAACTAAATATTTCATTTCCTTTCATTTTTCTTAGATAGATAAAAAAAATTTCAATTAACAATCTAATCTAATGTAAATAAAATAAAGAGCGAGTTTGTGTGTGTATGTCTGTCTGTTTTTCTGTCTGTGCTGTTGTCTGTGTGCGGCCTGGGGACCAGACGAGTGAACCGAGAGTTACCAAATTTGGGTCACGGGTACCTTGGTCCAAACCCCAGACCAAGACGAAGCTTTTTAATTTTGAACCAGGCAGGTTTTAGAGAGGGATTTACCGGGACCGGCCTAGGGACCAGACAAGTTGACCGAGAGTTACCAAATTTTGGTCACGGATACCTTGGTCCAGGCCCCAGACCAAGGCGAGGCTTTTTTTTTTTTTTCTCCTCGAGATTCGAATCAGGCGTTTACCTGGACATGTGAAAGTAGTAGCAAATGACCGATATTAGTGTCGAATTCATAGTTTTCGCGGTCGCTGAGATCAATGGTGAAACTCTGGTCGCATTAGCTTCCAATTTCACCCTATTCCGCTGCGGACCGGGGATCACCGGGGGGGGGGGGGGTACCGAGACATGTAAAAGTAATCCAAAATGACCGGTATTAATGTCAAATCCATAGTTTTCGCGGTTGCTGAGATCAATAGTAACACTTTCATTAGTGATGACTTTCAAATTCAGCTACCATTGTATGCGAGCCGAGAGTCAACGGGGAAGGGGATACCGAGACATGTAAAAATAGCCCAAAGTGACCGATATTAGTATCGAGTCCATAGTTTTCGCAGTTGCTGAAATGAATAGTGACTCCCACAGGCGTTGACTTCCAAATACAGCTCCCATGCGAAAAATGGGTATATTCAGCTAGTCGTAAAAATAAAAGACAGACGTTCTCTTAAGTTCACCTTGCATCTTCCTCTTGTGTTCTTGTTGATTCTGTACTTGGAAAGCTATGTATTGAAGGTACTTCGTAAAATACAAGTTAAAACAAAATCCTAAAGTAAGTGGAATTTCTCAACCTACACTTCACATCTATTGTGTAGTAATAATAATTGAATAATCTTTTGTGTGGTTTTTATTTTTGACTGTGGTTTAATTGTGTTGAAGTACGTCCGTTAACATATTTTCATGTGAAACCTTCTCTTTCTCTTCATAAGTATAGCAATAGAAGTGTATATCCTTGACACTGTGTTTAATAACAACCGAAAGATTAATTTCAATATTGTAGACAGTTGCAGTTAAAAATTGTTTCAGAAACTGGCTCAGGGGTCTCAGCTTCGTGTTGGTAAAATGCAAACTTCGATTATGAGAAGGTTTATCGCAGTTGGAGGATGATGTTACTAGGATAAAAGCTACATTAAGTGCTAAAACCAATTTTACTGGCACTGAAGACAACCCTGTGTAAACATAAAATTGTTAAGAAAGATTTGTTTTCTAATAGACTAATTATCTCATGGTTGAAGAAGAAAAGTAATTGATAATCATAATCGGATATGGAGCTGTGCATCAAATGCTAGCTGTACTCTTGCAGATAACTTTAGGTCATCCAAGTTTTACTAGAGTACTTTAAAAGAGATGCATACAGTTAGTAGATTCTAATTTAGACGCAGAAAGCATTCAGACCCACATGAACGTAAAATCACGTGTAACTCGTAGCTTCCTCTTGGTACGTTATTAAGCAACATTCTCGTAATCGCAGTATATTTACTTACTTTTTCACTGTACTTCATAAATTCATTGTTTGTAGTTTTAAATGGAATACGACGGACTTAGTTGTATTATGTACTTATTCTTCAGAGCGTTCATCTCTGGTGCATGGAGTCCCTGATTTCATCCCAGCTCTCGCCAACTGAGCTTTGTGGCGGACAAACGCCGGGTGCGTGGATTTTCTCCCGTTTCCTCCCACTTCCTTCATTCCACCATTTCATTCATTTTTCATCATCACTGTCTCCTTTAGCCTAACCGGCATAACCGTCGGACGTAAAACTTGATTTCATTGTTTTGTATTCTTCAGAAGATAACTATAATTTTTGAAAATATACTGCTCCCTTCTTAAACTATTTTGAATATGTACTTTTACATATTTACTTATAGTACGACTTATTTGATCTTTAATGTCTTCCAAGTTTCATAGTGAACTTAAAATTACTTAGTTTTCAATCTTAATGATGACGAAAATTCATATTTACCACGACTTTGAACTTCCGGTTGATGAGACCAGATTTAGCTTTAAAAGTGTATAATTAGTTACATCCCTCCCATAACAACAATTTCACTTTCAGTTTATATGGAATTCTTGAACGTGTTAAAAATTGTTATAAGTCCTCGAAATTTCATTGTTTCAATTGAGTTAAGATGCAGATATTTTTGTAGTGTTAAATGCAAAGACGGTATTTGTCTCAATGCTTGATATATTTTTACATTAAAGCAATTTGTTCTGAAATTCTTTGTAACTAAAGGTTAAGATTGTTATCTGTGATGTGGGAGACCTAGGTTTGATTCCAGATAGGAATACATATGAGTCGGGTCCACGTTAAACTGTAGTTCCACGTCTCATTTAGGCTTTGCTGAAAAGGGCTCCAAACAAGCAAGAAATAATGTATCTGTAAAATGAAGTAAGTCCATTTGTGAATTTCTGGTGATCTTGTTGAAGTTACAAAAATTACACAATTGAAACACTGCATTCTTTTCTTCATTGCACTTTTTCCTCTTAAAAATACACATGGTATTCTTTAGTACAATCTTCGCTATGGTTTTACGTTTAGAGCACATAATTTTGGCTTGTATGTGTGTTCGCTTGTTTGAATCTTGCTGAGATTTCAATACAAAACACAAACTTGAGTAGTGGTTCGAATCTCGCTTATGTAGTAGATTCATCTTTCGTAACCTCTATCTCACATAAGGACGTAAAATTGTAACTACAATGTACTTCTAATTACTTATCGAGCGTATGGAATACATTACAATACCTCAAATTACTCACCTAATAATGTTCATCAATTCTCTGGGGTATAACAACGTTTTGATTAAGAAGAAGCCGTTGGAAAGAAACCCTAAAACACCAATTAAAAAATGTTATTAGTAAATATAATTAGTGCAGTTACAATACGGCTATATATACGAGGGGGGACCCCCAAAAAACGGGAATTGTGCTGCAGTGGGGAGGTAGAGTGGGGGAACCCATTGTTGTACCAATTGTCCGTTACGATCACGTCACCTGCGTCAGTGTGCGAAGTTGTGTCGCTGTGAGTGCATCGGTTCGCTCTTGAGAGTTGGTTTAGTAAACCAACTTTTTCCAGTTCGGCGAAAACGTGATGGCAGATTATCGAGGCGGCTGTGAAATTTGGTTTCCTGTTGGGGAAATCGGCCGCGGAAACTACTGTAATGCTGAAGACTGCTTATGGGGATGCTGCCCTATGTAAAACCAGAGTATACGAGTGGTTTGCACGTTTTAAAAATGGAGAACTGTCAATTGAAGACCAACCCCGTTCAGAACGCCCCTCAACGGCAAGAACTGACGAAAACGTCGAAAAAATCAATGCCCTCGTTCGTGAAGACCGTCGCCGAACCATTACTCAACTCTGTGAGATGTCTGAAATATCGTGGAGTTCAATTCAGAGGATTTTATCAGAAGATTTGCACATGAGAAGGGTTGCAGCCAAATTTGTCCCTCGCCTTCTTACAGACGAGCAAAAGAGCGTCGACTTGAGGCATGTGTTGAACTTCAAAATCAGCTCAAAGAGGACCCTGACTTTTTTGCCAAGGTGATTACTGATGATGAATCGTGGTGCTATGGCTATGACCCCGAATCAAAGCAGCAATCAAGCCAGTGGAGGAGTTTTTGCCACTGTGGAGGAGGTAAAACAAAAATCGCTGGAGGTCATAAAGAAGATCCCGATAAGTGATTTTCAAAACTATTTTGAACAATGGAAGGATCGTTTGCAGAAATGCGTTGCGGTCCATGGACAATACTTTGAAGGTGATGAAAATTTGGTGTAAAAATATTGAGAAATAAAGAAGTTACGACGAATTTCCCGTTTTTTTTTTTTTTTTTTTTTTTTTTTTTTTTTTGGGGTCCCCCTCGTATATAAGAATAATAAGAGTACTCTACAACTATTGGGAAAAACGGGCAACCATAAGTATCAATAAAATCTTACTCAATATTCACAAATAACCACTTTTGAGACACAAAAAGATCATGTTGTGAAAAAGATCTTAAGCCATTGTGTATCCTGAATGTGAGTGGCCGGGTGTTTCACTCGAAATATTGGAGGAAAAATTGACGAGAAACATTACTAGGTGAGTGATTTGAAGTATTACAATGTACTCTAAATCTAAATATAATTTCAATAATATATTCGTTTTGTTACAGATCTCCAACGATGGCCGGTGGTCTCTTTGCTGTGGATCGAAAATATTTTTGGGAGATTGGCTCTTACGATCCAGAAATGGATGTGTGGGGTGGTGAGAATCTGGAAATGTCATTCAGAGTAAGTTTTCTTTTGATGTACCGTAATGCCTAAATGATTGTTACAGAAGGTCGTTTCAAGTTTATGGTAACGACTTTGACACCCTTATCAGCTTAAGAAATACCACGACGCTACTAGTGGTTATACTCGATGTGCAACCCCTGTCTGCGTTGTTGCCCTGTATTTCAGTTCATCTTCAGAATGCGTGGAAGCACAGCTTGATCAAGTCTGTTCCATTACTTTTGACAAACTTTCTAAAGACTATCAAATATGCGCAACTATGGATGGTCTAATGGTCGTTTCAACAACGGGAACCCACAAAACTACATGTCACATATCAGGGGATTTCACAGAAATGTCTGTAGAAGGGATTGCATGAATTCCCGTTTCCTGTGCCATCCGCTCCATATATATGTCACCGTTCACTTCGTGGTGAATGACAATGCAAGATGTGTTGATACCATATAAAAATGAAATATCGTGGTAGTATAGCGTTTGTCTGATAAGTTGCACTGATTTTAGCCTTTTTGTCTAATCTGCGTAGCATCAGTGTGCAGTTATAACAGTAACCACCAGCAACCATGAAGCCACGTGGAAACTTCCCGCACATTCACTATCCAGTTAGAACAACATGTGGAATCACCGCACTTAGATTTCTGGCTCCAGTTACTTAAATTAAATCATTTTATGCTGCAGCTATTACTGAAGTATTTAATTATGAAATACGAACAGTTACAAATCGTTTTCAAAAATCTTCGATTGAGTGCGACATATGCTCACTCAAGAGTAGACTGCCTCTTGTTGATTTTTTCATAAGAAATTAATTACGCAACACTATAGGGTTGTTAATAAAATACTTGTTTATTTCATATGAACAAAATTACGTAACTCGTTTCTGAGAAAATTTTCTTTAAAAAGCTCACCCCCAAGAGTAAACTATCCCTTGTGAATGTTCTCAGGCCAGATAAATTATGCCATATTTTCAGATTAACAGTATGGCTTGTAAGCAAGAGTACGCATATCGGGCGAAAGAACGGACGGACAGATATTCAGAAACTAACTGTTTCGGTACGGTGGGTCCGTTGAAATCTTGAATTCGATTTATATTTTCACGATCACCGTACTTTCTTTTTTCCTATCGTCGTTTGAAAATAAAAATTACATAAATGTATGTGTAAGATGAGTAGGAGTTGTCAGGTTTCCCATATCCATTATTAAGAGAAAGAGGTTAAGATTATTGTATTGCCAAATCGCCTTAATACGGCGTTAGCACGTCGATGCTATGTTATCCTTGAGTGGGTATATGTCTGTTTTTGACCACTCTAAATCCATAAATATAAAAAGCGACAGTAAATATCCTGTCGTTTGGCTGACGGTGTAAAATGACTAAGGTTTCAGTGTAATTCGATATCAATCCCATTGAATTGTCATTCGATATCAATCCCATTAAATCGATACATATTTACGTGTACAATATTAAAAACAAAATTAGATAATTAAATAGAGAGAAATATTTGTTTATTAACAGTTTTCAAATATATTGAAAGCAGTTTTGCACTTAAAGCTACTGGAGCTCTTAGAGCCACAAATGTTTGTTAAAACATGAAATATTAGAAGGATTTTTTGGAATTAAATCGGCCAGTGCCATATATTGAAATGTATCGTCGCTGTACTCATCACGTAGAGAGAGGAAAATGAAAAATGTTAGTTAGGATGCCCGGCCGTGGGATTTAACTAAAGACCTTCATATTACGAAACGAAAACTCTTAACTGGACGGTGTTATGCATCAATTGACCAAGCGCCAAAACACGGTTTTGAGATATTGAAGGAAATAAAAACATGTTCCCATTACGATCCAGTACTTGGCGCTTGGTCCAATAGCTTTTTTTGAACGTTTAAACAAATAGTAGGGTTCAAACAGTTTTTTTTTTCTTTCTTTTCTTTCCTAAACGTTATTTACATTGTTTCCTACTCCTGATGTAAAAATCTCGAAAATCGGAAAATGGCGCTTGGTCAATTGATGCATAACACCGTCCAACTGTTCATCTATATCTATTTTTAAAAATGAGTAGGGATACTAGAGAAGGTTGAATGAAATAGAGTAAATGGGAATGAGACATTTTTTTTTAACTTAATAAAAGGCACTAAACTTTCTCCCTCCAATTTCTTAAATTAAACCGCGTTATACTGCAGTTATTACTGAAACATTTATATGTGAAATACGAGCAAAGTTATTAGACGTTTTCGGGAAATGTCCGAGGAAAGCTCCTATTCCTCCATAAGGAATATTTCCATAAAAAGTAGTTTACGCAACATTATAGATCATGAAGGAAATATTTATTTATGAAAGATGAAGAAAATTAGCTGAGTCGTTTTTTTGAGAAAAACGTCCGTAAAGAAAGTCACCCCCAAGAGTAAAACTACCCCTTGTGAATTGTTTCATGAGAAATGACTTATCCCGTATTGTGTTGTGTAATGTAGTTTTCAAAAAATACATTTATGTATATTTAAAAATTTTGTTATTAAAAATAAAAACAACAGGCTAAGTTTTTATAAACAAATAAATTCGCTTTTAAAGAAGTGAAATAAAAAAGTAACAATTTTAAAATACAAACGCAAACGAGAAACTCATATAAGTGAAAGTCTAAAACTAAAATATATAAACTAAGTAAAAAATAAACAAAGTGTTGAAGCGGTTAGAAACGTTAATAAAAACGGATTGGTTAGAAGTGAAGTTATAATTTGTATTTGAGTATAAGTTGTGTTAGTTAATAACTAAAGTTTAAATTGTAAAAATGGTTTACAGCTTGTTTATACCTTTAACTGTTTTGTAAGTAAAATTTTTGGTTTAATTATGTTACATACAAGAGGTTTAGTACATGAAAGTTTAAATTATTTAAATTAATTAAGACAGAGTTTGAATTATTTAATCTATATTTTTTGTTTTATTAAATTTGTAACTTTTTTAAATATATTAATTAATATTTAATGTAACTTTTTGTTAATAATAACTATATGTATTCTCTCAAGAATAATTGTATTCACATCCAAAGGCAATAATAATATAAGCAAGCATTCACTCTTATTTTATTCATTCTTTATATTTTATATTCTCTCTGTATTTTTTAAAATTACGAAACAGTTGTTATTGTAAATTTTCGGAACGTTTCGGGTTTGATTATCAAGGAAGGAGGTATACATAATTTCATATTTTAAAACAATTCTTCACATTTGCATTTCCATACTTGCCAGCGTATGAAACACACTTTTTTCTTTTGAGATAAATCCAAAAATGAAATGCATCTTATACGCTGATACAGAAATTTGATTACTTCAATAAGTTTTCCTGATTTTGTGCTGTTTGATATCTTATTCATTTCTTACGGTGTGCAACAGCATTCAGTTACATACAGTTCATTGACTAAGTAAATATAGTTTGGATACAGTCACTTTTGTTTATTATTTCATTGTACGAACTGTATGCGCTATGAACACACTCAGATAACCAAACTACTGTATTACGTTGCAGCTCGTACATACTGCAGTTTGAGCGAAGTATAGGCACTTCTGCTAGTTAAAATTGTCTTTCCTCAAAATTTATTTTAAAAATAAGGTGCGTCTTATATGCCGGAAAATATGGTGTCTGCTATCTCCCATTAGTTCTTGGTTGTAGTTTTAATAATTTCTATGATATTGGAACGCATTGTGTATCGAAAATTTATACCATTTGAACATTGAAAATTGTAAAGCAGGTTACCTTTCATGTTTTTTGTGGACCACCTTTTCAATGCGATTTGAATACAATGAATTGTAATAATATTGTGTTTATATTGCAGGTGTGGCAGTGTGGTGGTACTCTAGAAACTATACCTTGCTCACGTGTAGGACACATATTCCGAAGTTTCCATCCTTACACATTTCCAGGCAACAAAGACACGCATGGAATCAATACTGTTCGTCTGGTGGAAGTATGGATGGACGATTATAAAAGACTATTTTACATGTACCGGCCAGATCTCCTGGTATGTGTTTCTGTCTTCAATTTAAATATACTAGTTGTTCCTCACAAACATTCGGGCCACTGTACACTATAGATTAAAGTCGTTTATAATTTAAGAACTCTAACTTTACATTTAACTTTTTTTTTTAAATTTATTTTTTGAAATTTGCTCATCAAATAACTTGCAGTTACTCAAATAGATCCTTAAGTCTAAATGTTGGTACGGCCCTTGACCTATTTTGAAATAATTAAGTTTCATTTTTTAAGTTGCAACTAAAACGTTACAATAGTTTTAAATCTGTACTTTACCTAGGGCCGCCCTGTGCATTGGCATCATATGCCGCTCCCATTTTTCCAGAAAGAACAAATCTTAAAAGCCACTATTTTAAGTATGCTTCCCCGCCATGAACAACAGAGGGAAGAGAAAGAGTACTCGCACTCAGAAAGGCATAAACACTACAACTACAATCTCGTTGTGTCTGTTTTTTTCTGTAAATAATAATCTATTATGCTAATGAAAGATAAAGCAAACACGTCTACAGAGGATAGGCTTAAATATCGGGGTTCAATCTCAATATATCAGTTTGAAATTCCAGTGCAACTAGCTCTTTTACCTTTATTTCTTGATTTTCCTCCTACATTTTTTAAAACTTATTTCCGCCTTCAATAATAAGGAATTTGTTTGTGACAAAATTAGTTTTCATATCAAAATCGTGATAACTAACTAGATGGAACAGATGTTCACTACTGTTCGAGAATTGAATTCTTGTATTTGACAACAACTAAGCAATTCATGCTGGATTTGTTTGACTATTTCCTTTAGCACTGTACATGTGACCTTATTAAACTAATGCATCCAAAACGTGATTTATGAATGTAGTATTCAAATAGTAGATCAGCTTAATAAATTTAACTACCAACATCATGAAATGTGTTTCCAACAATAAATATTTACATAGTTATGACATATTTTATCGCTGCTGTCATGTCAGGACGTGCCATGCTGCTTGCGAAACCATTAAATTGTTACAGCAGCAATGTTATGGGCGGCTGATTTCAGGGAGCGGTAATCACAATTGGCCACCAGGATCATGCAATCTTACATCGTATGCCCTTTGTCTCTGGAAATTTACCAAGTCCAAGGTTTACAGCAAACACATACCAACTATTACTAAACTTGAAGAAGAAATCCGACGTATTATTGCAGCAACTGAGCGATAGATCTGCGAAAATCGGATCCAAATTTTGTCAAAACCTTGCGCAAGTGTCGTATGTGACATGGAAAGCACTTGGATACTATTTTTATTATTAAATCAGTGTTTACTTTTTCGGAGTATATCATAACTTTGCCAATTCAGACATAAATAAAGGTTCATTTTGTAAATTTACCTTCCCACCCATCATGACAATATGGCCTTGTGTCCATCTTGAAAAAAAAAAAAAAAAAAAACAGCTTTCTTACAAGGCTGGCTAGAATTTTTATTATAAAAAATAAACTAGAAATGTATTCTGAGGAAGGTAATGCTATACTTCCGAAACCTTTACTTTTCTAGTTTATTTTTTATAATAAAAATTCTAGTCAGCCTTATAAGAAAGCTGTGTTTTTCTTTATTCCACCCATCATATAACTAACTGTACTCTTTTTCGTCGTTCTTTTTCTCTTTTCCTATGTGGGGGCCGCGGTGGTAAAGCGTTCACCTCAGGTGCTTGGGGTCCTGGTTCGATCCCAGCCCCCGCCAAGTGAACTTTGTGGTGGACAAAACCGTGTGCGTGGGTTTCCTCGGTATTCTCTCGTTTCCTCCCACTTTCTTCATTCCACCATTTCATTCATTTCTCATAATCACCGTCTCCTTTAGCCTAACCGGCATAACTCTGGGATGTAAAACTTAAAGATTTCATTTCATTTTTCTCTTTTCCTATACGGCGACAAGATGATTGCCTTGCAAGCGTAAAAGTGTTTGTTAATTTCTCCGAATTCTTGTTATCATGACATCTTTTGCTATTATTACACCTATGCTGGGACTTCTTTGTTCTGACTACTTTGTAAATATAGTCACAAACGAGCCTTTGTTCATCGGTCATGTAATTAGTAGCAACTGTTAAATTGACTTTGCAAACTGATAATTGTTATATGGGTGATAGAAGTCTTTGCGGAATCAAATGTTTCGTACTAAAACGTAAGGGGAAAGGGGGAAGAAAAGTTTCCTATTGTTCGTACAGTTCTGGTGTTTGATTAACAAAAATTGTAGTAACAACGATACTTGACGGGATAGCTAGCATAGGCTTGTCTGATTATCATATGTATACAGCTGAGTGAGTAGTAGGACTTAGTGGTAATTCTTGTTAATTAATAGCATATATATTGAAGGTACTAGAAAATGTATTGCAATCAATCAAAAACGAATTTTTGACAAATTCCTAATTGCTTGTATTTATTATAAAATATACTGTGTGAAAGAGAAATTACACACTCACATGAAAATAAGCAAGTTTTTATTTATTTTTAGTGTTTAGGGTGTTTGTGTGTAGGTGTATCCATTTGAACTTGAATTGACAATGCAAATATTACGCTGTAGGAATTGGAACAAGATAGATACCCTTTTTTCAGTCTAGAAGAGAAGCATAGAAAAATTTAATGTCTTTCGATGGTCTTACAGAGGTATATATTAGATTAAATTGGCCATTAAAGTTCTTAGCTTTGACCAGGAAGTCTATCCTTAAGCGTACGTCCATAATTGGTTGAATTAGTCTTTAGCTCCGAGTTGCTTATCATTATTATTTTCTTTCTTTATTTCTTCCAGGAAATTAATTATGGCGATGTAAGTGCAAGAAGAGAATTGCGAGAGAGATTAAAGTGCCATAATTTTAAATGGTATTTAGACAATGTATACCCTCAAAAATTCATTTTAGATGAAAACGTTCAAGCTTATGGTCGGGTAAGTAATAATAGCAAAAAATATTCTATTTTTATCGATTTGAAATCGGAAATATTTATGTCATTCACTTTTACGTGAAAATTCTGAGTGGGTGAGTTCCTAGGTTTGTGAGAACTTAAGTGTAGCTCTATTTTTCGAAAAATCATTTTTTTTTTCTTTTATAAATTTATACTTAATTAAAGTAATAGTGCTTTCACATTAAACGAACATTTATTGAGTGTGGTATCGTGTATTTCTGAAAATTGCGATGGAAATAATTTGACAATATCTAAAAAGTCTTACGGCTTAGTTGTCCCTATTTCTTTCGTTTGTGTGATCTTGTTCGTATTTGTTTGTTTGTTCGTGTGTATGTATGTATGTATGACTGTGTTATTGTCTGTACAATGTGCTTTAGTGGTTCATCTATGTTAGTTTTTCGCATGCTAATGTATGTAGCGCGTGTGGGATCATATAAACATGTAAATTTTTATCCATGTTTTCTAAATTCTTCTGACCTCAAGAACGGCAAAAAATAGTCCATGCCTAGAAAAAGTAACAGTATTTGGAGATGCATATCACGTTAGTAGAGGATATGGGACTAATCGTTTCGCCAATAAGAAAACTTGGATCCAAATAATGTACATAAAAGAATAAGAAAGATGCCCAAAACAAGTACGGAAGTATCATGCTCGTAGTATAAGTGATACATTATTTGACACTGGTTATTTCAGATATTTCAGAGCGAAAGTCAAGAAGTATATTTCTTTGTTTTCTCCGGGCCGCGGTGGCTCAGTGGTAGAGC
Organism: Thermobia domestica; assembly: GCF_964235325.1. Classification (NCBI taxonomy): domain Eukaryota; kingdom Metazoa; phylum Arthropoda; class Insecta; order Zygentoma; family Lepismatidae; genus Thermobia; species Thermobia domestica. The sequence goes on from NC_137468.1 coordinate 100,271,966, forward strand.
GTTCATCTGTGGTGCATTGGGTTCGATTCCAGTTCGCGCCAAGTGAACTTTGTGGTGGACAAACACCATGCGCGTGGATTTTCTCGGGATTCTCTGGTTTCCTCCCACTGTCTTCATTCCATCAATTTATTCATTCCTCATTGTTTCCTTTATCCTAGCCGGCATACTCGTGGGACGTAAAACTTAAAGATTTCATTTCATGTTTTCTCTGTTTTCTGAGGCATAGTGACTCGGTGCAAGAGCGTTTATCTCTGGTGGGAAGGCCACCTGGTTCGATCCCAAGGCGTGTAAATTTGTGGTGGATAACGTCATGTCGGTAAGTTTTTTCGGTTTTCCGTTCGCGCCCAAATTCTCAATCCACTAATCCTTCCATTATTATTTATTTCCATTAATTATTCGTCTTCTTTAGCCTTAATTGCATAACCATAGGATTGTTCAATTAAAAATTTTCATTTTATATGCTAAAGTGCGTGAGAGAGCACAGTCTAAGAAAACGAGTAACCTCGGTACTACTCCATTAGTCCCGTGAAAGAAACTACTAAGGTTGGTTTCAAAAATTCACCCTGGAACCTTAGATAGTTTCTCAATTGTCCTTTGCTATTAGCTACAGATCACTATGTGTAACAATAAGGAATACGAAAAATAAAGGTAAAAAGTGTGGATATTAATAACATGTAACAATGAGGGGAGTTAAAGAATTTAGAAGATGAAAACAAAAGATAATAATTTTAGATTTAAGTGTAAAAACGTGTGAAGGCGTTGGGAAAGTACAAAGCAGAAACTGTTGGAACTTCAAATCTAGTAATTAAAGTGATGGATACAATTGTGTGGGAGTGATTACGAAAAAGATAGCTTCAGGAAAAGACAAGGAAAAAAAGTAGAATTTGTAAGTGATACAGCTGTGAGTTTCAGACATCATAGAAGGAGAAAGATCTCATGGTAATACAAACATAGGCACTGCTCACTACGAATGTCATTATTTTTTTTTTTTTTTTTTTTTGTTTGTTTAACGTCCCACGTTTAGAACCGAAACTATGGGACACAATGCTGATGACATGGATGATAATGGTGGAATGGCGAAAATGGAGGGAAACGAGAAAACCCATGCATGCAGTGTTTGTCCATTACCAAGCCCATTTGACGGGTACTGGAATCGAACCAGACGCTCCACATAAGAAGTATTGGTGGTCTAGTTTGGATTGCATTGGATTTATGTTTAGCGACTCTTTCAGCACAAAGGCTATATAAGACATGGACCTTTAGTCTAACGTGAGATCTGAACCACATGACGGGGCCGCGGTGGCTCAGTGGTAGAGCGTTCACTTCTGGTGCATGGGGTCCTTGGTTTGATCCCAGCTCGCACCAAAAGTGAACTTTGTGGTGGACAAACACTGTGTGCGTGGATTTTCTCGGGGTTCTCCCACTTCCTTCATTCTACCATTTCATTCATTTCTCATCATCACCGTCTCCTTTAGCCTAACCGGCATAATCGTGGGACGTAAAATTTAAAAATTTGAACCACATGAGCTCCCGCCTTGAACCAAACTCAGGTCTCCTGCGTCGATTGGTAGTCTAGTTGTTCGCTTTATATCTTATTTAACACTTATTACAATGAAGTATTTTCATAAGTAAACAGACACCGCGGACACATCCAGTGTTGTATTTCCTGGTTACTACGTCTATAACAAAATATCCTTACTTACCAACCTTCTGTATATGCGTGAAACCTATTTGATAATCCTTTCTGCAATTACGTTTCATCTTAACATGGAAGAGCAATAGGTGAATTCAGAAAAGATAAGAAAATAGAAAGAAAGAAAAGGAAATGTAGACAGCCAGAATTTACTAATAATAAATAATATTCTGTTATCCAGTCACCACAAGAGAAGAAATATTGGAGTTTTCATTAAATTAACAGAAGTATCAAATAGATTATGTCATGATAAGGGAGATTCTAAAATAGTTTTATGTGCTCCCTCGTGGCTATATGGTCAATGTATACGCGTCTTCAGCGCAGGAGACCTGAGTTCGATTCCAAGCAGGATCTAATTTTTTGGATCCCACGTTAAGCTGTAGGTTCACGTCTGAAGGAGACACTGAACTCCAATTCAAACAACTGAAATAGTTTTTAAAAAACTCGAAGGTTCTTCGTAAACGAGACATCTCTTCAGGTCACAATAGTTACTGGCTGAAATAGATATTCCATTGAGAATTGTACATAGGAGAAAAGTAAAATGCAATAAGATATATACTAAAAAGTTGAAAAAGTAACAAATGAAGTATAGATTCGCTCGGAAATTCGAAGTGAAGTATTTAACAAACAAAACAAAAATGTACGCCTTCAATGAGCCGTGAGATGGGAGCAGCTTATATTTTGCGTACATTAAGTTACAAAAAAACATCACCGAAGCAGTGTTGAAGGGAGTAGAGAAATAGAAAATATGGGATTAAGAAAGTAGCAAAGAAGGAAGAATATTACAGGAAGCTGAGTAATGAATTACAGAGGGATTGACATAGCTAGGGCATTTCATATTGTAGAAATAAATGGATCGAGATAGAGGAATTAGGAAGAGTAGGAGATCGCGAAAAAGTGTATGTCAAAGCCAAATTAGTGGAAGTATGTTAGAAGAAAGGAGGGTCAAATATGACAGTAAAATAATAATTTAAAATATAGTGAAGGAAAGAAAGAAGTTTGAAAGGATATCGAGGAATTATACGGTGAAAGCAACTAACCATGGCCTGGTATATAATTTAGATGTTGAGAATAATAATAAGAAACGGAGGGTTTACAGTGCTGAGAGTTGAATTCGAACATGCCGTTCGAAACATGAGGAAAAAGCTTAGAAAGCAGTATTTCGTATATAATATGGAATATAAGAAGCAGAAAAAAATCGAGAAAAAAGTGAAGTAAGAAATATTTCGTATATATGGAATATATGAAACAGGCGAATTTCGAGGAAAAAGAGAAGAAAGAAATTTTTTATGTGTTATGGAATTATGAAACGAAAAGGTTTTGAGGAAAATGTGAAGTAAGGAATATTTCTATATGCTTTGAAATGTACGAAGGAGTGCAGAAAAATTTCTAACTTTGCCTAGAAAGAGTAGAACTAGAAGGACACATTTATTCAACATATTTCTCATTGGTACTCATACACTTGGTACATTGATATTACAGCTTTTCTAACTCTTGCAAATAAACTTATTTTAGTTGGGCTTAATGCCAGATCTCCGTAGCATGTTGTACGTAAGGAGTGTCTTCAAAATATCTTTTAGGCGTTTCTTGAGGTTCGGAAACAAATGAGAATCTCTTTGGACAGCTATCCGCGACGTTTCTTCTTAATTGCCTCATAAATCTGGTCGAATAATACTCACCGATGATATTGGAGTAGGTAGTCCACCAACAGTCCCAGAAAATTGAAGTCATGATCTATGCTGATTTCTGGGTGCAGAACATTTTGGGCCACGAAGACGTGGAGTGGCACCATTTCATTGACTGATCCTTGGTCTCAAGATAATAAATATGGAGCCAGGTTTCATCCTTAAACACTAATCGTACTTTTAATAATAATAATAATAATAATAATAATAATCCTCAAAATGGGCGAAAACTGCCTTGGGTGTTTCAACTCGTTCTTTCTGACCACTGACTATGCATTTCGACACTCACTCATCTACTTTGCCTAAAGCATATACATGTCGAGTATACTGCTGATAATGAACCCTGCATGCCCCCGTGTGATATTCAATGTCTTTTTTCTCTTTTTTTCCTGATATTCGCGTATCCTCAATTGGACAGCATCACATATTACCGGGTAGGTTTAGGTTGTAGGGCGTCCACTTATAGGACTTATCTGGCCAGTGTGAAATGGCCAGGTTTTAAACGAGCAATCCAGGTTTTGATGATGGTGTAGGAAGGACATTACTCTTCTAATGTTCGTGACATTCTAGTGTAAATGTCCTTGTAGTCTTTTCTCCTGAAGAAACAAAAACTTCTTGAATATCCGACACATCAAAGCTGTGAAGCGTGCTTGATTTTTCACCATCATTGTTTCAAGCCTGAAATACAAAGTGTTGTTAATCACAAGAAACCTATATTTATATCGTTACGTACCAAGATACTAAACATTTATATGAACTTACAGTCAGGGTTTTTATGTGGACAGGAGAAGGTAAAGTCAGGAAGTTTTCAGTATCCCCTCGTATGAAACAAGAATTTCAAGAAAAAAGTAAAGAAATATTTCGTATATGGTAAGAAATCTATGAAACAGGAGAATGGCTATGTGATTTCGTTTAACAAGAAAACAAACCGACAAAGATATGAAGAGTACAAAACAAGAGTTTAATATCAAATGTGCGAAAATTGTAGCGAATATTGAACCCAAAATTATGTACAAGAACAAAGAAGAAATTGAGGAAGAACAATTTGTGTTTGGAAAGAAAAAGAACATAAAAGAAAATATTAGTGTACGTTGGGTACTCTGTAGAAGTTTATCGGAAAACTAAAAGAAGTACATGCCGTGTTTGTTGATATAGAAGACGTTTTGACCAGGTGAAGTTGAGTATTTTGATGAGTGCGCTAAAGATAATTAGTTAGAATGGAAAACTCACAATAAATTTCTGTATAAGTCAGTAAGTAAGTTAGAATAGGAAAGACATAAGAGAAAAGTGCAAATCTAAAGGGGTTCACCAGAAATGTAGCCTTTCTGCAACAGTATTCGATATTGTTTAGTAGTAATTGTAGTTAAAGAAGACAGTATTTCGGCAGGAGGTAGAAAGGTTAAACGTTTTCGCTTTGCAGGTGATAAGACCTTAAGCGGAATTTGAAATGAAAAGCTCCACAATATTAAGATATTTTGATGAAAAACCATGAATATTATGGGCAAGTGTTCTACCAATAGTGGCAGAATACTTATAATGATGGTGGTCATCATGCAGCCAGCTAGCCTTCTGAAATGGTCCTAAAGCATTTATCTGTCGCAGGTTCAAATCCCGCTGAAGGCATGTATGTTATGTGTTGCCCTTTCAACATTCATTTCTTGTCATCATCTTTATTCTAAAAAGATAAACTTTGACCGTGAGCCACAGAAGCACAATGCAATGCAATAAAAGTATCCGTAAATAGGAATGGAAAAGTTAAACAGTGGCATGTATTGATTTTGAAATCGAATCCTCAGGGGTCTGCTAGAACTAAACAGTCCGCTCGAAGTAAAAATATAACAATACCCAAAAAAATGTTGAACTTGAAGCACGAATTTTGCTACTCTAATCATACAGTTCATAAACATTTCATGAGTTCTTGTGGTGTTGAGCTGAGTTTCAACCAATTCAAGAGTAAAAACCAGTGGGTTGCAGAACTTAAGTTTTACATTCTTTTAGAGCGAAGTTCCTTATATTGAGATTATAAGAAATATATCTGTTAGTCGATGTACCATTTATTTGACGTAACAACAAAGTTAATCGTAAAATAAACGAATAATGTTACGGAAGCCAGTTAAAAAGTGATTGAGCGAAGGACAGAATATTAGATACAATTTGTGCAGTTTGATAGTAATAACTGACTTTGAAAGCTATCAAAGAATCAAGACAATGTCGTAATCCGTTAAATGACTCTTAGTACTTAAATCTTGCTTGATAAATGTAGTTTTGTATATATCGATTAGTTTCTCGCAACTTTGACTGTGTTAGACTAACAAAAGCATTCAGGGGAGGTTACTAAGGACAGGAGTTATTCCCGAAATTATTCGATATAAACTGCTATTATAACATACATTTATGTAAAACGTGATTTCTGTTTCTTGTAGTCGCTGTGTATGTGTATGGTTTGGTTGTTTTGTCTACTAAAAACACGTATCTGTTAATGTTTGACCTCCTTGTTTCAATACATTTCTGTGATACTGGAAGGGACTTACAGTTTGTATCCTTTAAGATTCTTTGTTCATGAAATCTGCAGGTTGTGGAATGGTGTGTGGTTTATTGATTTTTTCTTGTTTTTGTACATGATCATCTGTGCGTTTGTATGTATTATTTGTGTCCCTTTTCATATGTTTCATTCGTGGAAAAACAGCGAAAATCTGTGAAAGTCTCTCTTATCATAGCAAGTTCGATATATACAGGGTATCTCAAAAATCCCCTGACATAGGGTAACTGTTATTATCAGAGTTGCAACATAATGTAAGAGGGGAAACCGTTTCCAAATATGACGTTTTCAATTTAAAGTGAAGGAATTTTTAAAATCCAACACTCTTCATGCGCCCAGTGTTAAATGAAAATGCAACAGGGTTCCTACTAGTCAGGGAAAACTCAGGGAAAATGGTACAGGACAGGGAAGCTCAGGGAAAAAGACTAGAAATCAGGGAAATTATATAAAATATATTTTTTCTAACATCAATTGTACACCAATTTCAACTTAGTTAACCATTATAATACCTATTTGTTTTTATTACTATTTTTTTATTGTTGTACATATAAGCAATTGATTACTGTTTGTCTCTATATAATAAATATTCTCATATATAAATATTCACCGTTATTTATTCCTCATTTATATGTCAAAGTAGTCCGATACCTGTCATGAAAGTCTGGGAATTTCCTGCCAAAGATTAGGAAAAGTCAGGGAAATAGATTTCTCCAGATCAGTAGGAACCCTGCAATAACAACATTGGAAATATGGTGCCTGACAACATAGTGTAGCATCCATCCTGTTTCTTCAAATGTTGTCTTTTACGATGAATGTGACCTTGCAGGGTTTTCAATCCACCCTTATAATACACTCCCATGACAGTTGTATGTGGTGGGACGACATGTTGGTACACCATTGCCTCGAATATCGAAAAATGAGATGACCATAACTTTGTCAGCAGAAGCAACCACTCTCGCTTTCTTGGGTTTGGACTCAGGGTCATAATGATGAAACGGAATATCAATGCACTGTAATGTTCTTCGCGTGTTATTTCCATGTTGCCTTATGCGAAACTGAAACTACATGTGCTTGAACGGCTGCCAAGGTCACATTCCTGACGTAATGGCCTTTAAACTTACTCGATTTATTCGTCACTTCTCCCACTACACAGACGTGTTTCGTTTTCTGAGTCTTGCTGTTGTATTCACGTCATAAGCACTGATAAATCAGTCTTCACTGATCAGTCTACGTTTTTTTTTTTTTGTTTGTTTGTTTGTTTGTTTGTTTGTTTTGTTTTTTTTTAAATCGTATTAGTGCCTTTAACGTATCATAAATTAAGTATCTCGTACGTTTTCTTTCGCTGCATGTTGTCCTTTGTTAGTTGTGTGGTTAGATCGTGCAAATGATTTTGTATTGTGTATTGATATGGATTGCATGTGCTTTAATTATAGCTACATGCTGGCCAAATGTAGCTAAATGTTATTCAATTAAACAAAATTAAAACGTTCAATCGTAAAACTTACAGTAATAGATTTAATATCCGCATTAGCATCTGCAAACATATTAATGGGGAAGAAGTAATAATTAAGATGTTGATGCTGATGTGAAAGAGGGCTTTCATCTAATTTCCTGTTTTGTAGTTATTTGTAGCAACATCATATTATCATTGTTGTGATCCATAGCTCTAATGGTAAAATATGCTGTAGCTGATGTAAAATTTAATTGACATGTTTTTTATTTATTTTTTTTAAAGAAATATTGCAAAGTGCATTAATTTAATTGTCCTGTAAAAAATTTAACATTTGCTAATTTTTGCTTCGTCTTTCCAAGGTTTAATTCGCTTGTAACATTGCATATGATTAACTGTTCAAATTTTGATCAAAGAACTTTGAAGTTACTTACAGGTGTATAAATAGTATGAGAAATGCATTACTCTTTCTTCCCAAAGCCAGAATTATGCAGAATGGTGAAGGGATTGTGGATCTGACGGTGGTGGTTTGATTACGTATAACCTTGTATTTTCCGTTAAGATGTTAGCTCTTAAAAGGTTTGTGGTTTACTAACCCTGTAGGTTATATTAAATAAAATAGTATTAATTATTCAAATAGTGTTAGTAAATACTAATAAAATAATTCTTAATAGTTATTAGGGCTAGGAAGTTAATGATTTAAGTAAAGTAAATTGCTTACTTTCTTATTCGTATTTTCTTGTAAAATTTATTAATTTAGTGCTGGAAAGCAATTTAAAAGTTAAGTAGGTATATATCAAATTTTCTGTAGGGTTTTATGGTTATTAAAATTTATTATAATGCTAAAGGTTAATATTGAAACTAATTTTGGATTATCTGAATTATAACTAGTAGAACTGACATGCACTGAAATTTGCACCTGGTTTTAACAGACCTTTCCTCACAATTAGCATTCATCCATGTGTCTTGAACAGGGTGATAAATATGTACTTTTACAAGAAGACCTATGTTGTGACTTGTCGGTAGTTTCAGATTTCTGGTGTGCTTATTTTTCCAGAAAATAGTAAGAAAAGAATCCTTACAATTTAAAGACAACATGCATACGCAGAAGATTTTTTTCTTGTTTTCAACGTTCCTTATAGCAGAAAGTAGTATTTAATCTCGTGTACCTGGAAATCAGGCATGAATCTTCGTTGTTATTAAAAAAAAGATAAAACCCCAGGACAGTAATTATAAAGGATGATAATAAATAAATTAATCTATATATATGAAAGAAGTAGTCCTGACTGACTGACTAATTAATAAGCCTGAGCTCCTTCGTGCCTAAGCGGTTCGCGTATACGCCTTTGTCGTGGGAGACCCGGGTTCGATTCTCAGCGAGAGCTCATGTGGTTCGGATTCCACTTTAATCAGTATTTCCCGTCTCATATAATTTCGCTGTTGAAAAGGACGTCAACTCAACAATTAATTCATAAGCCCAGGTCAAACAGTTTAAGCTAGAAATTTGAAATTTGGACAGGGCATAGGATTTGTGATGTTAAATCCCACTAAAGAAAGATTTTCGGAAATTCGACGTGGAAGGAGGGGAAAGAGGGTGACAATTGTTATCTTAAAATGTCCATATGTCGGAATCTCTGAATGTTACAGACATGAAATTTGATATATGGACTTCTTATTTAAAATAGTTTGACACGTTTTTCAACGGGTGAGAAGGAAAAGGGATGGGAATTACAATTATTATAATATATCCATATGTCGGAATTTCTTAAGGTTAGGGGCTTGAAATTCTACAGTTGCACGTCTCATTTGAAATTATTAGAAACGTTTTTTATTTATTTATTTATTTTCCCTAAAAAGGAGGAATAAAGGCGAGTAGAGAAAAAAATAATGGGTATTGCAATTTTTGAAATAAGAAGGCTATATCTCGAAATTCCTTAAGGTTAGAAGCATGAAAATTGGTGTTTAGGCTTTTAATTTAAAATAATGAAAGACGTGTTCGGCGTTTTTGATGTTTCACTTAGAAGGGAATTAAAAAGGGTGGGGCTGTAATTGTTAAAATAGCATGGCCATATCTCGAAATCCCTTAAGAGTAGAGACTTGTTAAATAATGACGTGTTTCAGTTTTAAAGTGTGTGAGCGGAGAATTTGTTTTTTAACATTCCTTCAATGTGCTTCAACCTTGTCACATTTCCCCTATTATTGCTGACATATTGATTATCTCAGAAACAATCAAGTAATCTTACAAACTCTACTACTTTTTAATCATGTAAACGTCCTTTATAGGTATATATGTTTCATATTTAATATCGGTGAGAATTAATCTAGTCAAGAACTCCAAATGATGTAAAACCATTGCGATTTGTTCATCAGTGAAAATTTATACTTTTTTGTAACTCTAGTGTAAGTTACATAAGAAGGAATGTATAACTTTAGAGCTATGTTTAATAACTATGTATAACTTTTCATAGTTTCTTAGTCACAGAAAATAATATTTTATTTTGGCAAAATTCGAGCCACTGATTTATATTGTAGATTGATCCAAGAATTATTTTACTTAGTAGAATATTCTGGATTGTACATGATTTAGAATGCTTAAAATGTCCATTAAATGACCTACCTCATTTTTCACAATTTTATTCACTCTTTGTTTCACAAAACATAACGTGTGTATTTGAGGAATGCGTATCCTTTGGGTTTAATTTTCTTCTACTGTAAAAATCATTAAACTCCTAGCTTTAGACCTTATTAATAGAAAATTACTAATGTTAATTCTGTACATACTTCTTAAGTGGTTTTCAATCCACTTCGTTTCACATTAAGTTTGCATAAGAATTCAGTGCAAGATTTTTTCCTTTCTTCGAAAGCTTTAATTTTTTTCTCATTCTATCGTCATACTACAGTGTCACGAAAATAGTAAAACTGCCACCAAACTGTTTATTTTCTTAACAGGTTAAGGATTTCATGCAAGATGATTATGATAGATGTAATTAGTCTTGCACGAATGTTTATTGTAAACTTAATTGGAAATGAAACTAATAATAGGCCTTTATATTCGGAAGTTTTTCATTATATGATAAAATGCCTTGTTTAAATCAAAGAAAAAAATATTTACATTTGTGTTACTGATAATAAGATATATCTTAACAAAACGTCATTTTGTTATTAGTGAACGATTAATATTGACAGAAAGCAAAGTCTGAATTGAAAGAAACGTGTATTCCTTCCTTTCAATATTGTACATACATAGTGGACATAAATTCTGTGTTATTGTCTTACTAACAACAATGTATAAGATAAAAGCAAGTTCAATAAACATCAGTCGAAAACCGCGTTGTTTCAGAGCTATAAGGTGCGAAATTGTGGAAAATTGGAAACTATCGACTTTCGTCAAAGCGTTTCGTAAAATGATAAAGTGGTACACTATTTAAATATTAATGTACAGGATTGTACGTACTTTGAAGATGAATTTAGAAGATTATAACTGGGTATCAAAAGGATTTCCAGTTATTGCCCAGCTTCAAAAATAATGTATATTTAGAAAATTGTCTGTTGAATTTGTAGTGGAATAATCAACTAGTCAACTAATCAAGGACTATGAATACAGAACCGTCACAGGAAATTTGTATACAATATCTCAGACATGACTCAATAAATTGTTTTCGTAAGCTTGTTCTGTTTTCAAAAATTCATGATAAAGTATGTTGAAAGTGATATCAGCAACTTCGCTGAAACGGAGAGCTTTCATTGATTCTAATATTGTTTAAAGTGGATGTATTAGGAGAGTCATCATTTGGTGAAATGCTGTTGAAAACTGCACCTCATTGGGAGGTGGTACTAGTCGTCTAACTTGAAGTCAAAATCCCATTGCATTAGAACTAGGCTGGTTAGTCGGGTGTAATCGGCTGACGTAGACCAAAGTCAGGTGTAATAAGTGTCGTTCAGCCCCTTCCTACATTGGAGGGATTAGAAATGTCTTTACGGAGGACTAATGACCGTTTAGTTTTCGGAACAACCATTCAGTGGGCAAGCGACATTAATTCTGCATGTATCGTGATTCTAAATATACATTGACATTTAGGTGGAGTTGATACTAATGTGTGTAAGTTTTGAAATCCTGTTGTTTTCCAGATAGTGTTCTACATTTCTAGCAGGCTAAATCTTTGAAAACACCCGTATTTCGTATAATTTGTACTTTTTAATGAGAACTACTAGCTTCAATCTTCAAGAAAGTGTTCTCAAGTTCAGTATTAATATTTTATCAGTTTATCATCTCTCAAATACGATAGTTTGTAAGAATTTTAGGTTTATTTCTACAGATTCAGGATAAATCCAAAATCAGAGAAGAATATCAAGATATGTGACATTGAAATAGCAGTTCGGATTTTGTTTTAAAACAATTAGCCTTAATGAAAACTTCAGCAAATGTGTAAAGTTATAATAATAATAATAATATAATATAACAATAATAATAATAATAATAATAATAGACGCACTTAGAGTATTAAAAAGATATTAGTTAAATATTAAAATATTTAGCTATTATACGTAAAATATTCTTACGTCAAAAATATACGTTTGTGTACAAACGTATGAAATCTTTAATATTTCATGCTTTTTCGTATGTTTTAAGTGCACAAAGCGATAGGTTTATGAATACTTCACTGCGGGTGAGTGAATCTCCTAAAAGAGTTCACCATAGTTTGTTTTGTGCTTTAATGATGTCCATGAAACTTCACTTAAGTTGACAGTACACTTGGAAAGAAACTTGTGTTGCAAGGGTTACCTGGAAAGTTGATCAAGAAAAATTGTAGATTATACACACTACGTAACATGTCTTTGTCGTGATGAATCGGTCTTCAAGCCCTTTGTAAAGAAAGCTAAAGCATCAAAAATTCATTGACAAAATTTGGTAGAGGTGGACTAAAAGGAAGTGACGATATGTAAGTTATCCCTTAATGGACGTCTGTGTTATTTTTTTCTTCCTTTCTTTTGTGTGTTTTAACACTTCTTGATGTTTGACAAGAGTGCGTTAGGTTATAGTGTTTCTCATATAAAGAAATATTATGAGTCCCGCTTACCTATATTAACCTTCTTGCGCTTTCTTCATTAAGAATAAAATATTAACGTAATACATGCTTAGTGTTGTCGAAAAAATTAAAAATTAACAAGGATATGTCTCATAATAATTTCGTTGTGTTTGTACATAAATGTTTAAATATTTTGAATTAATTGTATGACTTCATATTTATAAACATAATGATAAAAAACGTGAAGTGCAATTATGTTGTGCAGCGCAGATTGTACTTGTATATTTCACGCTTCTATTTAAACTAATACTGCAATTTCATGTTTGAGAGCTTTTGTCCCTCTGTAAAATTAGAGAATTCAATGTTGCGCAGAGATTTTTTCCTTTCACCAAGGAAATAGGCGTATTAACATTTAGAAATGAGCTTCATAGTTTATAAGATACTAATCACTCTTATCGCATATTTATGCAACATTGTATATATTGTACATTTCAAAACATAACTTCTTCAGTATCAGGAGACACTCCTGATATTTAACAGGCAGCGTTTCCTTAATACTCAACTACGCACTAGAACACGCAGAGCGGCTCTTATAGTACCACTTGATATATTACAATTTCCTTTTCAGTGGGACGGTAATTAATTTCAGATGAATATACGTAACGAGAATTTCATGTTTTGAAATGAACTATAGGATTAAAATTCATCCCTACGTCAAAGATGAGAAGAACATTGTGGCTGTAATTAAATAACTATAAATAATTAATATTTTTCTGACCAGAGTATGCATTTCTTTATTAAAAATCGTGTATCTTCTGTGTATATAGGAGAATACCCTGTATATTTTCAAATTCACTATCTTAAGCAGTATACTAAATATCTATTATTTTTTTCAGTTTTTTCTGTGTATATGCAAAATATTCTATTCGTGTTTTCCTACTTATCTACATTATGTAGCTTATTATTTTGTATTTCAATTAGTGTTTCTGTATTTGTGTGTCTGTTTGCTCAGTGCATTGATGGATATATGTAACAATATTTAACAACAGCTTCCATTAATTATTAGATATAAGATATTTCTAGACGATATCAATAAGATTGTGGAAATAAGTAAATAAATTTTAAGATATATATATAAAAAAATATTTCGTAACAGTTTCCATAACGTAACGTTATCTTCCTCAGATACATATTAACGTCTGAGGAAGATAACGTTACGTTATGGAAACTGTTACGAAATAATTTATTTTTAATAAAGAAATGCATACTCTGGTCAGATAAATATTAATTATTTAAATAATAATTCCAGAGTGAACATGGAGGAAGTTAAATAACTGTAGTATAATTTGTCTTATACAGAGTGTTTTAAAGTCCTATATTTTCCTTCATTTATGGTTTCCGTGTCCCTTTTTATTACCGAGTCTTTTTCGTATCTTCGCAACCAGAGATCGTGACCCGAAGAGGAATCTATCATTTTTTTTTTTTCACTTACATTTTTATATTTCTCATTAAATAACAACTTTAGGCGTATCCACTCGATTATCTCTATCCTTTCCTCTGTGCTTTTAGTCGCAATATTATGGATATTTTCCTTTTTTCATCAACAGCAGTGTTAATTTCGTTGATACGAGGGGCTTCCAATAAGTTATCTACCTAGATCTAGACTAGGAAGGGAGGGGCGGAGCATAATGACGCCATGGCCACTATGGGGAACCCCGCTCGAAATTTGAGGTCATTCGGAACAACACAATGGCCTTGAGCAGAGTGTTTGTGTTACGCCGCGTAGCGAATGTTTGTGTGACGCCGTGAACAATGGATTTGCAGAAGTTGGAGCAAGACTTGTTGCACTTCTTTGAGGAGGACCAAAACAAATTCCTGGCTCAACTGCTGACATGAAACGAAACCTGAATCCACCATTGGGATTCTGAGAGCCTTGGATTTCTTCGCTGTTCACAAAGTGGCGACGGTGCATAGACCTCCATGGGGACTACATCGAAAAACAGTGATAACCAGTGAGCCTATCTGCATTCTTCTTGTCTGGGTAGATAACTTAGTGGACGCCCCTCGTACTCTCATTTGCATCATGACTTGTGATTTAAAAATTTCAAATTTATTACGAATACTAATGTGATATTCCTTCTAAATTTTCGGATTCGTTATTCTTCCAAAATTAAATTTTCCTCCGTCCTCCTTTATTACCGAAATATTTTCCATATCTCTCTTCCCCTTTATACAACTGGACATCTAAGATGTTAGTATGTGTTTGATGTTCTTCCAAAATGTGATTAATTTGGTTTCTTGTGCAGTAGTTCAGAGAAGCTCACTTTAATTTAAGTGTTATATTCTTGGATAGTGAAATAGTTACCAGTCTTACTCCATTGTCATGAATGTGAACTTTCTATACCGGTTGTTTGATAGAACATTTTTCTCTCCCTGTCTTCTCATTGAAATTTCTTACCACTCATGTATTATTTGTGTGACACTACTTAAAAATGCGTTCGAATTGTTTTGTAAAACTCCTTTTAATGTAGTCTTTAGTTTCTTTCAAACTCTCTTTATATTCACGACAGACAGCAATTTCACGACCCCGTCAGTTTCATGTATGGCATTCCATTATTTATAAATTCAGCCTCACAATTTCCGAGTTGCTTTTCATAACTGAATCTTTTCCCATCTTCACACTCGAGATTGTGAGCCGAAGAGGAATCGAGCACGTTGAGTAACGCAGCAAACCAGTAACATACTGCTTTTAATGAAACAAGCAAATATTTTTGCATGCAAATAGATATAAAAATGTGGGTCAAAAATTGACATGGAGCTACTCGAATTTCTCACTAGACGGACGCCAATATGGACGCCTTTTTCAAAATGGTCACTTCTGCAGTTCTCCTCCTTACGTTTGTGCAAATAACTTTAGCGGTATAAGCATTTTCTGAAATTTTCCTTTTTCTATTTGTAGAAGATGAAAGATACCTGTATATTTGTTTAACCAGTATGGCCGCCGTTTCAAAATATAGCAGCTTGTTCCAGCTGTCCTTCGCACACTTTTGCAAATAACGTAACCTTTATAAAAGCTTTGAATTTTTTTCTTTTGATATCGGTAGAACGTTAAATAAGCTTTCCAACGAATACAAACAAATATATGTTCTCTTAACCAAATGGCCGCTAGTTTCCAATATATTTGTTTCGGTGCACCACTGTGTTAGAATTTTTTCTCATTTGAGAATGTGCCTTCAGAAAGCGTCAAGAGATGTCCCTCTGCATTTACATTTATGTTTATTATTTTATATTATTTCGTTAATATAAGGTTTAAAGGTTTTTACAATATTTATTTAGAAATAATTAATCCCTTTAAAATATTTTGCTCATTTCCTTTGTTGGAGAACTTTTCGGAACTATTGAGGTAGGAAACAAAAAATGTCGCAGTTGTAAGCAACATTAAATGGCACCTTAAAGTGAATACGCATTGTTTGATTTTATAACGTAAAGAGAATTAGAGAAGAAGAAACCATTATTATGTTAGTGTGTGAAGAATACAATTGAAACAGTTGTCTTATACATCTGATTGTGCGAAGTGTTTGTGTTGCATCAGTGCACATTCTATGTTCACTTTGTGTGTGTGTGTTTCATTGTCTAGGGAGAGACTGTGGAATTCGTTTTCCTCGACAACCGAGCTTCAACTGGCACGACATATTTTGTTTCGTCCAAGAGCGGACTGTTGCTGTGAACTGTAGCTACATCTTCTTTCAGTTCTGATTTACTAGCGTCAGAGAAGTTTAGTTTGGCAGAAAATGTATCAAGCTTGAAGCCAGTGAACTGGTCTCTCTGTGTAATATGTCAAAGTGGTAGAAAAGGGAAATCTGAAGTGTGTCCAGCCGCAAACAAGAGATTCACAGAACTAAATGCAGGATACAGCTCACTTGTGGCAAACTTCATGAAGTTTCAGGAGGAAAATGCCCTACCGAGGGAAATTCATCTTGATCGCTGGCGAGAGCAGCTAAATCTATTATCCATAAAAGCATTGTGACGCAATTGAAATAGATAAATGCAAATGGGGGAGGAGGCAACTGCCCGCCAGAGAAGATCCACGCCGTTCGCGTTGAGCCCATTTTAAGACAAAACTTTCTTACTCCATGTAACTCTCAAACTAATAGTAAATAAATAAATAAATAAATAAAATAATAAATCTTGGCTAAAAAAAAAATTACCGGGGCAATTGAGTATAGTTGAAATCCTTATTAAAAACTCTGCTAAATATCAGAAGTCCTGTCAATTGAAATTCAATAACACCAAACTCGATACTTTTTCAGCAGAAACAAAAACTTATAACTATATCCATCGAAAAACAGATAACTGATACAATTAGCACACGAGAGCACCCAAAGAGTTTTTTTTTTTTTTTTTTTTTTTTTAAAAAGACTGTCCTATTTCCAAATATGTGCTTTTTTTTGTGATCAACCCTCAGCTGCTGATGACCCTTTACGGCAGGTACAAACCAAAAGTATCGAGGAAAATGTCCGTAAATGTGTGACAGAAACTGTTAATCAGATTCTTTCTGCAAAGCTAACAGAAATGAAATGAAATGAAATCTTTGAGTTTTTTTACGTCCCACGATTATGTCGGTTAGGCTAAAAGAGACGGTTATTATGAGAAATGAGTGAAATGGTGGAATGAACAAAGTGGAAGGAAACGGGAGAACCCCGAGAAAACCCACGAGCACGGTGTTTGTCCACCACAAAGTCCACACGGCGCGAGCTGGGATCGAACCAGGGACCCCAAGCACCGGAGGTGAACGCTCTACCACTGAGCCACCGAGCCCCTTCCACAAAGCTAACAGAAGATTATCATCTGAAATGCCTCAACAAATTATACAATTCTTGTCGCCCTCACATGATTGTTCCTGAAAAATAACTTTGTAAAGTCCTACGAGGCATAGCATTTGCAGATCTCGTTAACTATATTAAGAATATGCGCCAGAATGTTGGAATAAATCATACTTATCCTGTCTTCTAGATGTCAGCACTTGTACGTAGGTATACCGCACACCTGTATTAATTAGCTGAATTACAGGTGCCCAAGAATATGCTATCGCACCATACTCTACTCGACTGAGGGAAAAAATATTGGCACATTTTAGTGACATGCGAGAGGAATGGTCTGTCTGCAAGGAGTGCGTCCTGGTATGCAATGAGAGCGTTGGTTATAGTATCCGCCAATCGTTTTTCAGTTGCTATGACGAGACAGTTTCTACTGCAAAAGTGGCAAATAATATTCAAAAAAATGTTTTAAAGAGAAAGCATCAATTTCAAGAGACATTCTCGAAACACTGTCAAAAGAGGGCTGTTGACAGTTTGCCGTGTAAGCAATATTTTGTATGGTTCTTCTGCAGGTTCATCACATCCGACACAGAAAGCTTTAACTATTTGTCTACTAGTTGCTCTCATATGAAATCACAGAAAGGAACAGAGCCAGGTGACTCAAGATAAGGCCAAGAAGTCAAGAAAGGAAATGACGTGCCTTTAACGATAATCTAGACCACAACTTCTTAAGTACAACTAGTGACTTTCCGTTTCATGGAACTAGTATATCCTTATTTCGGCATCCTGAAGAACGTAACCTCGGATCAGACCGACCAATTGAGCTCTATGTGTTTGCTTCTCGTAAGTATGTCCCAAAGATTCCCCAAAGGTTTACTGTTGTTGCACCTGGCTACTTAAAGTCGTCTGAACCAGTAATACCCTACGTTTTGCAGGCATATTTCTCTCCAAACCATGAAATAATTAACAGACATATTGGCACTGAGCTTAACTGGTTTCCCTCTTTTACGCAGGACGATCAAAGAAATTGTGGTCAGTGTACCATTCTGAGCTTGAAGCATTTTCTCGTACGCAGTTAGTAACAGGCATGCTACCTCTCTTCAGTGAGGATTCAAAATCAGTGCGAATGATGAAGCATGGCTTGGATATAATTGCGTATACAACCGAGCTCCATAATCGTGACCAGTCACCTGTAGTATGTATGAATCAGCCACTATACGCAATAGCAAAAATGTTCATTATATGTGGATCTTTACACATAGAACAAGATTTCCTGAAAGTATTAAGAAAGTATTTGGACGGGAGTGACTCGATATTGCAGTGGCTCTTTCGGAGCCTAATATTGCAACAAGTGGAGTAGCTGAATCTTATTTGAAAGTGTCGTACATTACCAGATCTAAATTGGCTCATCAGATAACTGCTGTTGGATTTTATGAGCTAATACAAATTGCGTATCAGATGGAATTACAGAGCTATCGTTTGATGAGTGGCAGTTGCAAAAATCTGCTAAAATACCCACGTTCAAATATTGGAGAATATATCTTCTAATGCAGATATCTTTTGTTTCTTAGAGCGTATCAGACATTTAATTTTCAACAGTACATAGAGTCCTTAAAGGAACTCATTCCATGGTTTTTCACCTTTGATCATCATAACTACGCACGTTTGCTCTGTGTTTATCTAGAAGATCTCCATCAATTAGAGCAAAAACAAGGTGAGAGTAAAAGAAGTTTTGATTCCGGGAACTTCGTTGTGACAAAAACCAAAAAGACATTTTCTTCAATAGGACTGAACCAAGCTCATGAGCTATAGTCAAACGTGATGGGGTGCGATTGGCTTACTCCAAAATGCAGCAGCTCGAAACAAGTGGATGTTGGCTGGTCCCGAGTTCATGCGCTTCTTAGCGACTTTAAACTTTCGGAACATAAAGACATTGGAAATGTCATGAACCATAATCATGAGGACAGCAACTCATTTCAAACAATGTTCTTCACAAAAGCAGAAGCCCTGACGAAAACCACCAAAACCATGGGAAACCCCTTCTGTGAAACTGGAAAAGAAATGTTTTCCCTGGGGCACAGAATAGCCATGTCAAGTGAATGTGTAGCCGATGTGATGAGAGTCGAAAAAATCCGGAGAGAACAGTTCGAAGCTTTCATGAAAAACCGAATACGCAGCATAAAGGAATCTTGTCTACACATGAATAGAAAATAATAATATTCATTTCTTTAAAACTGGTAAAACAGCAACGAAATCAGAACTTTTAAAAAGAAATCTGTAAACCGATATGGACATATCGTCTAGACTTTTCCTTTGTTGCATGAACCGAGATCTCGACATCGATAAGCTTTTCAGTCATGAACGTCAGCCTCATCTCTTTCCTTATCTCAGCATAGTGAACTCAGAAGTGGTAATAAATCAGTACTTGCAACCTGTATTTTAAATCTCTTGAAAAATGACGAATTAGACTGCGTGCCTGAAGAAGACGAAAGTGAAGAAGAAGATGATGATGATGAAAATAAAATCTATGACTCTGTCAATGTTAGGAGACTTCCCAATGTCCCAAACCTTTCAGTTGATGATACCTCTGCTGCTGCCCCTAATTCGGTCGAAGGTACCTTAGCATCATCAACTAGTCCAGAAAAATACTCTTAGGAAATTTCACCACGGACATATGACGTCTTTTTATATGATGAGCCAGGGCATATTCATCGACTTAATCCACGATCAGTCAAAACTTTTACTGAATACTCATCTGTTGTGAGAAATTATATACAATACGACATTAGAAAACACTTTACAGCGAGTGGACGTTGTATTCGACACTTATGATACTGTAACCCATAAATTCTGTGCTGGGTTAGTAGAGACTTAGGCGCTCACAAGCAGGTAAGGAGAAGCAGCATACTACCGAAGAATAGGCAAGAATTTCTTCCCAATGAAGATAACAGATGAGAATTAATTAATCTACTAGCAGAAGATCTTGTTTCCTATCCGGAATTCCAGAATGTTCAGCTTATTGCTACTGTACCAGCAACTTGTTTACCTGTAACCACTGGGAGGCAGATACTAGAATCTTTCATCATCTTGCTGATCCAATAAATAGTGGTTGCCGACAAGCAGTAGTTCATACCGTTGACACCGACGTTGTAATACTGGCGCTATCGTACTTTGCTGATGTTCAGTAAAGAGGTTTACAGTCACTGAGAGTCCATTTGGGATCGAGAGACCAATTAAAAATATACCCAGTTCACTCTGTTTTTAAAGAAATTGGTGAGAAAAAAATCGGTAGCTCTCCGTAGTTTCCATACTTTCTCTGGTCGCGATACCATGTCATTCTTTGTGGTCGCAGTAAACGAGCGATGTGGAAAACATGGAATATATTTTCAGACGCTACGGAAGCTTTTACATTCTTATCAAGTCCTCAGTGATATACCAGCATCAGTGCTAAGTGTTCTGGAATGTTTCATCGTTGCATACGGTGCTTTCTCCCCTGCCACCACCTTAAATGAAGCCAGAAAGGATCGCTTCGCAGAAGTGGACTATGACAAACGTACCCTGTACCTCAACTGCGTTGTATCAACACGTACTGAGAGCTCATTATCAAGCAGGACACATTTAGGAACAAGCTCTTTAGTCCCATATTATTTATCCAGATTTAACAAAGTGGAGAGTTGGATCTAAGCTGTCGCCCACATCGTCGGAACTACCAGAAGTATTCCATGTGATGCGTGAATTTATTACATGTCAGTGTTAAAAAGGATGCCGTACTAAACCTTGTAGTTGGAAAAAACTTGAATTATCGTGTTGTTTAATGTGCAAACATTGCAATGATCAATGTGAAAACAAGGAGAGATCTTTTTCTGGAAATATTTGTATAATTATTTCAATAATTTAGACATTGTACATTATTCAAATTGGAAAGTTAGCGTTCATTTTATATAGACATTTTTTTTTTAAGTAAATTGATCATATGTATCAATAAATTGATATGTTTCATTTCTTAAGACTGGGTGAATAAATAAATAAATGTGTCTTTTCCCAAATATTTTATGACTTGTTCCTATTAAGCGAGGAATTAAAAAATAAGGATTCTATGAAAATATCTTCATACTAAATGAGAATTATGATAAGTAAAATTGCAGAAAGCAATTGGTATAGATTTTTTTCTACAAAATATGCAAATAAATGCAGTAGGAGGCTGCCATATTGGGGACTGGCAACCATATTTCTAGGTGGCAGCCATATTGGTTAATCGAACATCCATATGTTGTAATTCACTGAAAAGTTTATTTGACGATTTAGCAAAATGAAAGTGAAATATTACCAAATCCACATACAAGCTAAATTATTTGCAAAAAAATGAAAATTAAGATATTGGAACTGACATATTGGAAAATGGCGGCCATATTCCTTACGCAAATGTACAGGTGTTTCTATTCGTTGGAAAGCTTATGGTATGCTCTATCAATATCAAAAGGAATCTTTTTAGAAAATCCATGTATAACTTAAGTTACATGCAAAAATGTGTGAAGGAGACCTGCGAAAGAGGCAATCTTGGAAATGGTGGCCATATTGGATTTCTAGTGTGCAATTTGGGTAGCTCCATATCAATTTTTGACCGACACGTGGATACCTACTTCTATCCAAAAGGATATGCTTATTTCAGTAAACATAATATTTTTGTACTTTCTTACGGAAATGCCGCTCTACTGGTTTCCTTAGTGATGTTTTTAACGAACAATACCGTTCCTAATTTTTTAGTTATGATCCCCATAAAAAAATGTAAACTGTCCGTCGCGAGGCCATTATTTCTAATTCATTTACCTTTTTGGATCGCTGGGATATCTGGATCCTTCATTTAGTACCTTAACTTTCTTCCTTTGTATTGACTTCTTACGACCAATGTTCCTATTTTAATTGCTTAACTTTATTCTTAAGATCTGCTCTACTAGTTTCATGTTGTTTTTTAAGGTGATCCAGTTAGGGTGTTTTAGCACAGGAGATCGATGGAACATTTTTGTCTCTTGTGTGTATTTAACTTTATTGAATAGGGTTGTCAATCCTCTGTCGAGACCAGTTTGGTAGTTTGGCTAGAAGATCATCGTGCTGACCAGACATGTTAGTGATCAACTTTGTCTACCGGCCGGTTCATCACATCTGTGCCAGATCGCAACGTGGCAATCTCCTTCCGGTTAGATAGATCCTTTGCATACCCTCTTGTTTCCCGGACTGGTTGAAAAAAGATACCTAAAGGAGCGAGCAACGAAGATCTAAGATTTATTTATATATAAGGTGCTCCGGACAGTAAGGGTGAAGTAAGTAAAAGGCTACTAGTTGCAATGAGATCGCCCGAAAAATAATTGAAGTATTCTGAATAGTAATACCTAACTGATTCGTGGCAGCCCGTTCTCGTGCCTGTGTGTTTAGATTGTCACATTAGTCTTTTCCTTTAAAAAATATAGTTTTGAAATAAATTTACAATTGACTGTATTTCTAAATAAAGTAGTAAAAGTGTTAAATAAAATGATAAATGATAAAAATGATAAATCTTAAAAGTTCCAGCTGTTTTTAATTTTCATGAAGCATTAGCATTCAGCAACATTTAGTGAGACAGCTTTTATGTTTGTGGAAGAGCGAGGAAAGAGCGTTTTGACAAGGGTTTCAAAATCAAACCTACTATCCATTTCATAAAGATAGGCCCCTGACTTCGCGGTGCTGCCGTGACGTCCAGTCAAAACTTATATTTCATTGTCGTACCTCGTTGGAATTGCTGGAATGTTGTCTTTTCAATACTTAAGACATAAAAATTTTCTTTGTACTATGTAGTGAGAAAAAAATAAAAATTAATGAAAAAGTGCGTATTTTTTCGTACTTTTTTGGTAGATCAATGTTTATAGAGCTATATCTCAGAAAAGAGATCACGTGAAATAATTTCCTGTGTACAGTATGTAGATGCATCCATTAACTGTAAGATGTGAAAAGTTCAATTTTCATCACTTGATATTTTTTGTGTAATTAAAACAAATGTACGACGCTCTGATCTCCTTTACCATGGTAGGTAGAGAAACGTACAAAACACTGTTCGAAAATTTGGTAGTCTAGTGTTCCAAATATTTGAAACTATAAACAAAAAAGGGTTTAGTTGGTAGAGTATTTATTTAAAAAAAAAATGTTTACTTCAACATATTCTCTGCGTTAAGCGGTGAGCCATGTTGCAACCCAATCTTTAAATTCCCCGCGCTTATATGAAGAAACAGCATACAGTAAATGGAAGTGCGGCAACGCTGTCGTGCACTGTTGTCGCGTTCAGGAAGCTTGTAGCGTGAAGCCTACTTCATAAGAATGTAATAGGAAAAGTATTTATTATAACCTTTCACAACATCATAAAAATATTAATGCATGCACACTTATGTCCAAAATTATTGTCGCATGTCTATAAATATGTTATTGTAGGAATAAAATTTGATAACGAATTCGCCTGGTATTTCTTATAATGTTAGTATGTGTATAATCGGCAAAGACATGTATGTGGCAAATTTCATGTCAAAAGAGCAGTAAATAAGAACAATAAAACGAAACTAAAATTTTCTTATCCATTTAGGAACATTTTGTTTTACTCATGCTAATTTTCGTATTCTTTTCCTATGAAATTTATTACAAATATACATTTCCCGACTCTACATATAGTATCAGTATTAAAAGTACCCTGCAAAATCATTATCAAATTATATTCTTACAAGAAGACAGTTATAGATATGCGACAATAATTTTGGACATGAGTGTACACATCTCAATGTAATCGAAATAAAACGTTGAAGAAACACATCCAAAAACTCATCTCTTAATCTACTTACTTCATTCACTTTCGTCATGGCTTTGTTGACTCATCGCTGCTCCTGCTATCTTCCCTAATATTTATAAACAATGGCTCCATTTCTACCTCAAGATCTATCAGTATACACACTCTACAACTTACGAACATGTTAAAGGTTAAAAAGAAATATAGCCCTACTGTAGCCTTGGCAATCATGTGTTCACTCAAGTTCTGCGATCAATTCCCCTGCCGTATGTAACACAGAATGAGTCCTTTGTTTTCTTTCAACGAAAGTAAACAATGCAATGAGTAGGTGACGAGGGCTGTATTTGCGTCTAATCACGTCGCACTGATTAAATCTTCAACACTTCCTTCCCTTCGGTTCGTAGGCGTCAAAAACTTCCACACACACTCACATCATATGGGTTCATTGCAATGAAACGGACGAATGGGCATTTATATTTTTGTGAGTATATCTTGTGCTTTTAAATTGAAAAAAAAAAAAAAAATGGATATTCCTTCACGAGCGACGATATTACAAAAAGAAGAGGCAAAATGTTTAGCGATAATGAAATTGCAGAACTGATGAATGACTCCGACTCAGAAGGTTATGAGTTAGTAATTAATAGTAAGGACATTGATTATTCTGTGCTCAGTGGCGTATCCGGAGTGAACAAGATAGTAACTCTGTTTCAAGTAAACCTGAAGCTGCGCCGAAAAAAAAAAACAAAAACAAAAAACGCGCCATTCCTATTCAAAGGCAGATTCTAATGTAGCTTGGAGCTCTTAGATCTGAAAACAGATTTTCTGTGAAGTGTAAACACAATATTACATATCAACTAAGGTTGTATCATATAATAAGCTTTGTGCATGTTTTTGTTTCTGTGCAAGTGTATTTTGTACTGCGTGCAATAAGTGAAAAACTGACAAAAAGCAACAAATTTTCGAGGACCATCACATGCAAATCCAAACAAGATAAGAGTTTGCTTTTCTAATTTTGAACACTTGGTACATTTACTGTATATCCTGTTAATTTCTAAGAAATTGGTTTAAAATCTGTGGAGACATTACATTTTAAAAATATCTCTAAAAAGTGCCGGGCAGTGTGCGTGACGAGTTTAAATACCCGTCCGGCTGCGAGTCTATACGCGCCAGGAAAATGTGGCAACGTAGCACTCCGTATAAACTGCGATAGCGAAGGGCGCAAAGCAGAAATAATCATAATGTCATATTTGTGATTGTTTATCTTTTAAAACAAGTCAAAACAGTTTGGTTGAAAAAGCTATTTTAAGATCTTTCTAAAAGTTTTTTCAGATTGTTAATACACCGCAGCAATTCAGAGATAATGATGTCTCACTTTTTACTGAATAACAAGAAAATTACTACGTGTTGAGTAATGAAATTTTCAGAACATACAGGTAATAGATGCACCTACATATCGTGCACAGGAAATTATTTCATGTTATCTCATTTCCGAGATATAGTCCTATAAACATTGATTTACCAAAAAAGTACGAAAAAATACGCACTTTTTCATTAATTTCTATTTTTTTTCTCACTACACAGTACAAAGAAAATTTGTATGTCTTAAGTATTGAAAAGACAACATTCCAACAATTCCAACGAGGTACGACAATGCAGTATAAGTTTTGACTGGACGTCACGGCAGCACCGCGAAGTCAGGGGCCTATCTTTATGAAATGGATAGTAGTACATTCGAAAGATATGCGAAAGAAATATTAATTTAGAATCTTTGAATTTTTAAAAATCGCAGGTTTTCACGTTATGTAGACGTACATTACAATAGGTACAAGAGTCAATTAACAAGAGGTCTTGTAAAATTCTTCTCCAAAAGATGCCTATTTGTATTTTTCTAGGCAACATTGATACCAAATCAGACGGTAAAAAATCCTAAGAATACAAAGTTACATATCAAACTTACTTTGAAAGTTTCATGCTGATAGATGTAATAAATAAAAGAAAGGAAAAAAACAGTTTCTAATTATGTTGTTATAATTTTGCTTCTCTTCCACTGGTACACACTGTACATACAGAAAAAGGAAAGTAGAATATGATTACATCTTAATGGATTATTGTATGACTTATAAATCCTCGCGTTAATTAGTGCACAGATATGAATAGTACATGAATAAAACAGGACGTAGGTAACTTTGTACTTAAGAGGCCTAATCAGTGAGAAATTAAAATACCGCTAATTTTACAG
Source organism: Thermobia domestica (assembly GCF_964235325.1). Classification (NCBI taxonomy): domain Eukaryota; kingdom Metazoa; phylum Arthropoda; class Insecta; order Zygentoma; family Lepismatidae; genus Thermobia; species Thermobia domestica. The sequence goes on from NC_137468.1 coordinate 100,298,218, forward strand.
CAATTATGTGATACCTTCAAATAGATTAAAGATAATCGAAATGTGGAACAAGAGCGCGCTAGACAATATTATTTTGCATGAAGTACCGTTACAGCCATATATAAACGCGAAAATAAATGCCGTTTTTCTGAATGACTGGAAATCGAAAGCAGATAAGTGACTCGTGATAACGGTATTTCATTTAAAATAATATCTAGCGAGCTCTTGTTCCACTTTTCGATTATATGTTATCTTTTTGGAGATATCACATAATTACTCTAAAATTAGCGGTATTTTAATTTTGTCCTGATGGGCCTCTTAATATAGGTTACAGCTTTATGCGTGATTCACACGGACCTTGAAAACCAGGGAAATTAAAATGAATCAGAGAAATGCTTCAAAATATGCCAAGAGTCAGAAAATTATATTTTACAGAAGTGAGGGACTTTAGCTGTCCACAAAATATATGAAAAAGACTTCAAAAACTCGAGACAGATAATAATAATAATAATAATAATAATAATAATAATAATAATAATAATAATAATAATAATAATAATAATAATAAAGATGAAGAAAAATAATCTTTAGAAATAAAGGAGCTTGAGCAGCATCGAAAGGTGTTAAAACTTCAAGATTTAAAAGAACAACAAAAAGTTAATTTAAAAAATCTAACTCTACAGAAAGAAAAAGAAAGGTTTTGTTATTTGTAGATAAAGAGATAGGCCAAAATAATGTATGTTTACTTTTTTATGTTTGAGTGTATTCAGAATGCCGAGATATTAAAATATCGGTAGTTTATGGAAATTCAGGGAAAATCAGGAAAATTAATATCAAAATTTTAGTGTGGACGTTTTATGTGATGAAATTCAAACGGCTGTTTTATGTACGATTATTAGCTGTACGTTCAGACGTAGAAGTCAGTAATAAAAGTAATCACTTTTATAATTTTCAGCTCTGTGTTAGAAGGCTTGGGTTATTTTTGACATATACCGTTGCTTATATAGTCATGTGACACTTATTATATTGTTACTTGAGGAAAGTGTGACAAAAGTAACAGTATCCGTATGGTTAACATTCTTCTATTCATCTTACTAGTTTCTCCTGCATTAAAAGTAATTTCATTTGGAAGAAATGTCATTGATGCATGTTACTTTGACATCTACCAAGTACTTTGGCACCATGCAGTAACTTAGGAGACGCAGCCAGAAAGTAACTTTCCCACGCATCCCATAGCTAAGAAACAGTAAGTTGTATTGACGATGGAGTTCAATCGGTGCTATGCCCTATTCGTTCAAAATCTTTATTACTGCTTGCACTTCACACGTTGGAATGGGAACGTTCATCTTCAACCATTGCCACGACGCTACTGAGAGCACTAGAGAAGTTCCGCTGGCGCATGCGCATGCTAGGACCTCACTCTCTTACGTGCGCACTGTCGATTCGCGCAACATACGGTTTCCTGTGGGACGCGTGGAAAAGTTACTTTCTGGTTACGCCTCGTATTACGTAGTAAGTGCTCTCCTCCCTTTCCTCTCCCTACAGGGACAATTATGGTGGTGAAAGAAGAGTTGGTAGTAATCAGAAACGTTTACTTTTACCATAATAAAACTTTGGAAACAGATTTGATATATAGAATGTTTTATTATCTGCTTTGGCATTAGTGTGGGCAAGTAATAGCCGAAAATACCAGGAGCTTTTGGGGAAAATTTAATGAACACCATTATAATTCCATATCGTGACGTGATGCCAAAGTGATATAGGTCGTATGTTTACACAAATGAACGTTAAGAGTTACAAACCTGTGATGTTCAAAAATTCCAGAGTTAATTATAGACTTAATTAGCTTCGTGGACCATGACACCTACTGTATGGACAAACATTTCTTTCTCATACTTTCAAATGGGCTAAGTTTTATGTTGAAATCTTTGTCACCAAACAATGAGTGATATTTTAAGCAATATTTAGCTAAGATATAGAGCATGAGATCTTTTGAAATAAGGAGATAATGCGTAATATACTTTTGCTGATTAACTGATCATTGTTAGATGTACATATGATATTTTAATAATCTTTTTCTTTTCGTTGATGGAAATTAATCACGAGAAAAGTAAATAATAGAATATACATTGCGGAAAGCCTCCATTATTTATAGCTCCATTAATTATTAGTTTGATTGTATCTTAGTATTTTAGTCAGATTTTAGCATTAATTGATCAGTATTAAAAACTAAAACAAATAGACATTATTGATAATAATATAATAATGATAATAAGAAAAGTAGCTCTATGTTATACAGGGTGTTTCGTATTTCGTAGTCAAACAAACTTTGCAATTAATCACAAAACTTTATCTTTTTCTCTTTAATGAGAGCTAATTACGAATTTGTTTCCACGAGAGCACTGATTTTTACAGTAGTTTCTCTGCTATTTTAAATGTGGCTATGTTGAAACGAGCCTTGGTTAAAAAAAAAAAAAAAAAAAAGTTTGCAAACAATGAAGTGCTTTCCTTCGGCAATTTAGAGAGAAGAACATGTTTTCATAACATGGTACTAGTCAATTCGTTTTTCGTATGACACTACTAAATAGGAAATCGTGGTTCGGAACTCTCGCTGAACTGCAGGTTAAAATCTCATAGTCCCGATGGGGACTGAAAACGTAAAACTTCGAACAAAGAAATTACTAGAGATATGTAACTTGGTGTTATAACGTAAGTAGAAATCAGGTTAGAGTCACAGTAACCCTACCCTCATTCCTTTATTTTGCTGCAAGTATAATTACTTCAGTACTGTTGGTACCACATTTTCTCTGGTAGTAATTGAGAATTCTTTTCAGTTCGTCATTGTTGATTTACACTGAAGAGGTCTTGTCATTTGTCTGCATTATGCGCATGCAGCAATCATAAACCTGAGGTACAATTCTAGGAATTTTCTCGAGTCATTGTTCCGAAAATTGAAGTAATACATCTCTTGTGAATATAAGAATTTCTTGATATTACTTCGACTCTCGCAAAGACTTAAATACGACTCGTCTCAGAATGGTACTTCATTTTTACTTCTGTGACAGAATCACGGTGTTACACACATCACTAAACTGCTTCATAAGAACCTATATTAAGATAGTGATAGTCGTCCAGTGCAATGGCGTATTTGCTTTCATAATTGGTCCTAAGTCATATTAATATAGGAAAATTAGGCCCAAATTGGGCAAAGTGTGGAAAAATAGTATAACAAGCTGAAAATTGGTGGATGTGTTCTTTGGATACCCCTGATTAACATACTCAAAATCCCAAAAAATCCCACCTGGGCAACATGCCGCCATCTTGGAAAATGGCCGCCGTTGAAAATTTTTTTTACTTAGGTTCCTTTTGAAGGCCATAACATCGGACACAAGAGAGATATTGATGTGCGGTTTGCGCGAGGTTATCGCAGACACTCCAGACTATTCACTGAAAACAACATTTAAACCTTTAATTGGAAATCTATGTAAACAAAGTATATAAAAGTTATAAATGCGAAAATTTTTCGACACATATTTTCAATACAACTCGATTTTCACTCTTTTCCGTCCGTTTTATCAAAAAAAGTAATGAAGCAAATGTTGTAGAGCACACAAAAATACACAAGAATATATCCTAGTTTTGTCCAAAAACTCAAGTCTGAATGGTTTAATAGAGCACGCAGTAAATGCGGCACCATGTGTAGTGCAGTATTTTTTTCTCCGGTTGTTATGTGCCTTTTTCATTTATATGAAAAGCAATCAAAATATTTGCACATGAAAGTACAAAACGATATCTTCACAAATTATAAGTTCGTTAGTTTCTTATGTACGAGAAAACCAAGTATGTGAGTATATTTATTTTCCCAAATATGGAAAAGAAAATTTGATAAGCTAGGTTCTGTAATAGTGCATGCCTGGCAACGCGTAAATTTGACAACAGCGTTAATACATGTTAGCGTTGTTGTATCTACAACGGTTCGAAGTTTTTGTTTGTAACTCTGTCTTTATATGCAGTTTCGACAGCGTTAAAAAAAACTTGACTAGTGAACAGTGTTTGGTGGGATCAGTGGTTTTGGCTTGAAAATGAGTACCAAACTGTGCTAATTTTCGTGTTGAATAGGGTTTACAATGGATATGATGGAGAGTGTTGTATGTGTGATATTCAAAGACCCGATATCCGAAAATGAAGCTGTGATCGTGACTAGAGGGTTAGAAACTATTCGCTCCATAAGCTTAATTCGAGATGACTTGCATAAGAGGTTAGTGGACAAAGAAAAAGTGACAGTGCATAATAAATGTAGGAAAGACTACAAACGTCGAATTAAGAAAGTTACAGATAAGGGACAAGATTTTAGCATAAACCTACGTAAAAGTGTCGATGCGTTTGATTTCAAGGCACACTGCTTGCTGTGTGGAAAACCAACCCAGTTTGCCGAATCGAGAAAACATTCCGAACGTTTTCTTGCAGTTAGTTGTGTTACTACATTACCATTTAAAGAAACTATCATTGCACAGCAAAAAGAAGAAATGACGAATGGGGAAGCGAAGTTCTTCTACGGGTCTGCTCTGTGATTGACTTTGTTGCAGTTGAAGCTAAGTATCACCAAAAATGTTTTTCTACGTTTGCAGCGAAAAATCAAAATAGTCCATCTGGGGTTATCACAGCAGGGGGCCTGAGTTGGAAAAGGATACAGCGTTTGCAAAACTGTGTGAATTCATGGAAAATGATGATGAGTGCCAATATCGTTTAGCCGACCTTCATCGGGTAATGAGTGAGTTGTCTCCTGGTGTAGAACTTTACAGTGAAAGGCGCCTGAAAGAAAGACTGCAGCAACATTTTGGCCCAAGAGTAATTTTCACACACATCAAAGGCAAATCGGGTGTCGTAGTGTCATTCAGAAGTGTAGTGAGCCGTGTACTAACGGACGAATGGTTTAAAAGAGTGGAAATCAATCTTTCGAATGAAAAGAAGAGAATAGTGCAAATGGCAGCAGAGATTATCAAAGAAGATATTTGTTCTGTTGTATACACGACTGATACATATCCATCAGCTGAAGACATTCGAAAACGGGGTGCTGACATGGTTCCACAAAATTTAAAACAGTAACAAAGAAGAAACATTACTGCAAATCACAAACAACACTGACCATAGCCCATGCAATTATATCAGAAGTACGGCCAAGATCATTCGTGTCACCAATTCAATTGGGTGTATCAGTTTATTTGCATAGAAGGTTTCGGTGCCGCTCAATTATCGACCTCTTCCATGCCATGGAATTGTGTTCATCTTACAGTGAAGCGATTAAGTATGAATCTTCAGTGACGGAACATGTCCCGACATTAATAGACGACAGAGCTTTCGTTCAGTATGTGTTCGATAACATAGATCACAACGTCAGCAGTGTTGACGGATATGGTAATTTTCATGTAATGGGTGGAATCGTCTGTGCAACGCCAGCTTCTTTCGTGAAAGTTGAAAATGAGGTTCAGTGCCTTCTTCCAACAATATCGGGAGGTTTGGTTACACAAAGATCAGGACGTATAACAAGCACTACAAAAGTGGACTCAAGCATTTTTCTATGGAGGATGTTAACATACTTAACATTAAGTCACAGAATGCTGAATTCGCTAGAAATATCGACTTGTTATGGATGTCTGGACCAAGTTGTAAAGTGTCAAATTTTGTAGGATGGAGCGGATTCATGGAAACAATAATGCAATCCGAGGAGTGTGTGGAAATATCTGATATACACCACTTCCAATAGTGAACCTCGAACCCAGTAACATGTCGACTATATATTCCTGTTTGGAGTTTGCATCGGAGCAGTGCAAGAAACAAAATCAGTCATCATGTATCGTAACATTTGACCATCCACTTTACGTTAAAGCTATGGACATCGTTTTAGCAGCAAATGTTGACAGCCCGCTCTCAAAAGTGATTGTGCGTCTTGGAGGATTCCATTTGTTAATGTCGTTCATGGGTACCGTTGGAAAAATATGGAAGGCAGTGGCTTACAAGAGCTTTGGCAGCAACTATTTGCGAAACACTCTGTAGTACATATGTTGACAGGACATTCTTACGCTAGAGCACTACGAGCTCACTTCTTAACTCAAAATGCTCTCTGCTTATTGCGTGTGACCAAAATCATTAACGATGAAGTGCTGTGTGAAGAAAGACTGAAAGAAGTTAAAGAAGATTATGAACTTTTATTCCAGGGGAGGAAGAAAGTAAATTATGTTCTACGCACCGATGCAGTGAGAAAGCTTATTTCATCGATTAAAACAGATTTAGAAGTAGAAGCTCTGAAAAGCAGGACAGGCAAACTATGGGTCCGGTACTTTGAGCAGGTAGAAATCATGCGTAATTTTGTTAGAGCAGAACGCACAGGGGATTGGGCACTGCACTTATTCAGCATACAAAAAAATGCTTCCCTATTTGCCGGTGGCCATATTAATTATGCGAAATTTGCTCACATGTATTTGCAGCAGATGACAAAGCTGAAATCATATTTGTCATCTTCCGACTATGAAGAATTCGTGAAGATGGGATTTTTCACTGTACGACGGAAATCGAAATTCTGGAGCGGAGTTTGGTCAGACTTAACCATTGAGCAGGTTTTGATGAAGAATATAAAGACGACCGGAGGTTTAACTCGTGGTCGTGATATATCCGACTCTGTTCTCGCACGCTGGATACATTCTATGCCGGCATCAATGAAGGTACTGGATGCTTTGGAAGATTTCGCAGGTGTAGCTATCGCAATATCACAACAGCATGTATAACTTGGACAAGCCTGCCAAAAAAGGGACTTAAGGCACATAGAAATATTCAAGGCAATGTGGTTACGAACGCATTCTCCTTTTGAGAAACCTCCCGATCTTCTAGTTTCTTTCCACAGTGGTGTTATATCAGACGAAACAGTGAACTGTGATTCAGCTTACGAGCAGGGAATTAAGACCTTAAAGAAGCTTGATGGGAAATCTTTTGCGGACATCAAGCTTCAACGGAAGAACAAGGTAGTCACTCTTGCACCAATGACGAATGCCATGGTTGTTCGGGGTGAATTGATTCCTGTGAATCCTAACCAGCTGTTCCATCGAATGGCATGCGTTGTTCGAAGTGAAGAGGAACTGGAAGGTTGTATGAACTACGAACTGGCATCGATGCCACCAGCACTCTTCGACGCAACTATGCTTAGGAAAGGCACAAAGTCAACTTTAAGAGGTGTTATGGAGAAAATATGCCCCCCATCTGAAACCTTTCCTGAAACTTCAAGCTTTGTTCTAGACGGAGGAGATTTACTGCATCGAGTTCACTGGCCAAGACCAGGGACTTTCAGTGATGTATGTCAGAGCTATGTTTCATTCATCAAAGCAAATTATAAAGGACAGGTTACGATAGTTTTTGATGGTTATACGGAATGTACAACAAAAGCCATAGAGCTCATGCGACGAAGACCACAACTTTCGTCTTCAGAAGTGCTGGTAGAGCTGCAAACTGAAGCAAGTACTTCACAGATTCAATTTTTAGGAAATGAGGCGAACAAGGCAAGCTTCATAGCGCTTCTAGGATCACAATTAAAAGAAAATGGAATTACTGTGATCAACGCTTCGGGTGATGCTGGCCGTCTCATAGTAGTTACTGCAATCGAACTGGGAAAAAGTGAGGAAAACCCTGTCATTGTGGGCACAGACACCGACTTGCTAGTACTTCTTATGGCACTTGCACCAACAAATAATAACATTCGGTTGCTTATACAGGGCTCGAAGTCGCACCCCCCAAAATTGTTCGAATCTACGAAATTGCAGCTGGCCCTGGGTGACATGTATAATCATATGTTTTTCCTTCACGCAATATCTGGCTGTGACACCACATCGGCACCTTTCAAAAGAGGAAAAATCGCCTTTAAGACACTGGAATAATCTCCAAACCTTCGCAAGAAAGTGGACATTTTTAATAAGGAGAATGCAGCAGTTGATGAGATCGTGACGGCTGGTGAAGAATTTCTTGTCGCTATGTACGGTGGAAAAATTTCCGATGGGCTTAACAAAACTCGATATAAGTGCTACGTCAGGACTGTTGTTAAACAGAAAATAGGTGCAACATTCGATTTAGCAACCCTTCCTCCAACATCAGCAGCAGCGAACCAACATTGCTTAAGAGTGTATCATCAGGTTCAGGAATGGCGTGGTGTGTCCCTTCCTCCAGTCGAATGGGGCTGGAAGTAAAACAGTAATGGTGAGTTAATACCTGTCCCTAGCACTCAACCTCCAGCTCCAGATATGCTGATGAACCTTGTAAGCTGCAATTGCCACGTAAGGTGTGAAAAATATTGTGGTTGTCGGAAAGATGGACTTCGATGCTCACCATTTTGCAGAACTGTGCAATTGAGGGATGTACAAATCAAGAGGATACTGCAGATTCAATGATCTATGAAGAAGAACATGAAGACCTGACCGATAACGAAATGCCGAACCTGATATCAACCGCAAGCAAGCGACGTGGATGCTCTAAATCCGTAGGTTCCTTCAAAAGAAAATGCTCGAAGTAAAATATTTGGAAGTATTGCCCATCTGGAAGTTCTTTTGTTACATTCTTGTGCAGCAACTAACTAAGGCTAAGCAAGTGACACTGCGTTTACTGCGCGCTCTATTAAACCATTCAGACTTGAGTTTTTGGACAAAACTAGGATATATTCTTGTGTATTTTTGTGTGCTCTACAACATTTGCTTCATTACTTTTTTTGATAAAACGGACGGAAAAGAGAGAAAATCGAGTTGTATTGGAAATATGTGTCGAAAAATTTTCGCATTTATAACTTTTATATACTTTGTTTACATAGATTTCCAATTAAAGGTTTAAATGTTGTTTTCAGTGAATAGTCTGGAGTGTCTGCGATAACCTCGCGCAAACCGCACATCAATATCTCTCTTGTGTCCGATGTTATGGCCTTCAAAAGGAACCTAAGTAAAAAAAATTTCAATGGCGGCCATTTTCCAAGATGGCGGCATGTTGCCCAGGTGGGATTTTTTGGGATTTTGAGTATGTTAATCAGGGGTATCCAAAGAACACATCCACAAATTTTCAGCTTGTTATACTATTTTTCCGCACTTCGAACTAATTTTCCTATACTATATAGTTCATCCGTTAACACACAACGTGTTTCACTTTTCCATAATTCAGAAGTCCCTCATGACTATATGGTTAACGTACGCGACTTTTAGCGTGGGAGACGGTTCGATTCTCAGTGAGAGCTGTAGGTCCACATCACATATATAGCCTAGCTGCGGAATCCAATCCAACCAACTTTTCCTAAATTCCTATGTCGGCATGTATTACTTTCTTTTCCTGTCTTTCATTGGATAAGAAAGCAATACATGTCGTAAGTAGTTAGCTGATGTGCTTCGAGGCTGTAACATCACAAATACCGGTTAGTACAATGTTTCATATGGAGGCCCGTATTCCGTCTTTTTGTTTGTATTCAGTATAGATCTAAACACTACGGCCGCATCCGCTTACATTAAGCAATAGCAACAAGGTGGGGTGTACAGAACCAAATGCACGGATTACGCTGGCAGCGAATATCCTTAGCTCCCTCTACCGTCGGAACGAGGAGACTCGGTTGCTCTATTGTACAATCCGCGGCAAAAAACCTGCAACATGAGGATGTAAGTTTATTGTGAAACTACGCCTAACAGCACAGGGAATGAACATAACGACTAAGTGGAACAAATCACTCCAGGATAAACTTCTACCTCCTCCCGTGCACACTTATTTTGGAGCAAAAGACTTCGTCATTTCACAATAAACTTATATGCTCATGTTGCAGGTTTTTTGCCGCGGATTGTACCAACGTTGTTTTCAGTGTTACGCAATCAACGTCAACGTCATCTCCCTTAAATTACCGTCTCGTGGACAGTTTTTATTTATTTATTTATTTATTTACTTTTTCTTGCTTAAATACGGGCCTGCTCATACAAATAATCTTGCAAAATTTTGTTATTTCACGGAACATCCTGTATAAAATGGTAATAAGAACCATAGTTAGATCTAAAGGTAGTGCTTAAGAGTATAGTGTATATCAATTTACCTTCTCCTCTCAGGTCCGCAATCCCTTGAAAGACTTATGTTTGGACGTTCTTGGAAGAGAAGATGGCGATAACGAATTTGATCTTGCGGTTTATGATTGTTCTTTGTCACAACTGCAAAGTGAGGTAATAATGAGAAGAAAGAGGAATGCACAATCCTTATTTTTGTTCTTTGTTAGTCATTAATATTGTAAAGTAGCATAATGCAATTTATAATTTTTAGGTACGTGTCAAGTACCCCAACTTATGTCTAGACAATCTCCAGCGTAAAGAAAATGCATATCTAGGAGTGTATTTATGTCATAATCGGCTATACTCAAGTCAGGTAAGGTGTTATTTGATATTTTACATTGAAGCTTGGTTAATAGAAATGTCTGCCAATAATTTATACAGGGTATATAATTTATTTATTTTTATTTATTTATTTTTTTTTCAAGTGTTAAGTTGGAAAATGGTGATTGAATAGTCACCGTAGGAAAAAGAAAGTATCAGTTTACTTTCTTGGCCACAAGGTAACATATTACTTAAACAGTCATCTTTAATATACAGGGATGGGACTATGTTCTGTCACTGATAAAACTACTTTCTGCTTCATGTCGAGAAAGAAATATGTTGTATGTAAACTATGAAACTTCTATTCAACTTCAATCAGATACAAATATTACTTATAACATATTCATACTTAGTAGTTGATCAGTACAGAGCGTTTTTCGATCTATAGTGACGATTTTGGCAGGTAACCATCTGGCGCGAATTGAATAACGTCACTGGTCACGTAGATACCTTAAATGTTCATGTTGAAGAATGCTACCGAAAATTGATTCCCACTGGGAAGGCTGGAGTCACTGTGCCGAGGAATGGATACCACATGTGTTTAAAAGGGGCAGGAAGAGCAAGGAGTGGGGCAATTCTAGCAAGGCAAAAACAAGTGAACTCATGTTCTGCTACAAGTCATACCAGCTACTATGTAAAAAGTACAGGCTCTCGTCATAGAGAACTAAGGTACACAGAGACGTACGTATTGCAAATATTTTCCAAAACAGTTCGCACATCATAATTCATGATCCTGCATTGAGAAGCGTCGAAAAGACTACTTCAAAAACGCTGCCAAAATACATTGCAGAACGTCACATCCATTGAAATGAAAATGGAAAGAAATTTGTAGTTTTACGTAACGCGGTTGTGCTCTATAGACTGAAGAGACGGATGTTTAATGAATGGAAATAATTAGGAAGGAACTGGTGGAAGGAAATCAGAAAACCCGCAGATACTCAGACACGATATTGTCCACCGAAGACCCACATGGGCTGGGATCAAACTAGGGACCCACTCATACCACAGATGAACGCTCTGCCCTGAATTATCGTGTCCCCATTCGACGGCTGCACCGATCTTTATGTAGAGAGCAACAGACGTAAATGAAGTAAAATCTTTAAGGTTAACCTCCCACGATTATGCCCTTTAGACTAAGGGAGACAGGTGGGTAAGGCAAGTAGATGATGATGGAAGAATTGATGGAATGAGATCGTGGGAGGAAACGGGAGTACCCCAAGAAAACTCACGGACACGATGTTATTCACCACAAATTTACTTGGCCGGGGATCGAACCAGGGACTCCACGCAACAGATGGAAATACTTGGTCACACTGGACGAGGGATATATGTACCCGAAATGATTAAGAGGCTACATGCAATTCTGTGGGGAAAAAATATGTCATGATAAGACTTCCAATGATACTACTGTGAATATAGGAGAAGTTTTCATAAAGTTTAATGACCACTACTGGTTTCTGTTATACTGAGAAGTTAAACCTACATATTGCCACCAAAAATGCCAAGATGAGTTCCAATTATTATCAGACTGACGACTTGACACCGATTTATATTTATGACATTCCTCGTCTGTATCGGGCATGGTAGTATCAAGACAGGGCGTCAAGCTATGCCTATCAATCGATGTTCCTCTTCATTCAACAAATAGCAGAAACTGGTATTCATATCTTGCCTTCACTCACGTTCCAATGAAATCTCTGGATTTCTCACCGATGAACTATTGCGCCTTCGGTCCTCTCAAATGGACCTTGACACAGTGGAGACACCACACCATTGACAGCCTGTGGAAAGACTGTGAAGAGGATTGGTTACGATTGATCATGTCTACACTGCGTGCCAGTATCCTCCAGTGGAAACCTCTATGGCGGACGATACCCATAAAGTAAAGTTACCAAATAGCACATCATCGTGAAATTTCTTGAGGAAGGTGCATATCGAAATCGTCACTGTAGATGGGAAACAATCTGAAGTTACTGAATTAATCACATTATCATATAACTGTAATTTTATATAAAGTGATGTGCTAACAAACGATAAAACATTTTTTTAATCATAAATGAAAAGATAATACATTTTTCATACCAAGCAAAACTACAGATTTTCATCACTTCTGAGCTTTATATTTGTTCTGTTGCTAGGTAGAATAAATATTCCATCAATAGACAAATTTTCTTGAATAATATGAAATCAACAACAAAAGGTAACTGTAGTAACAGTAAAAAGACTAATTGATAATACGTTACGTAATTATTTTTGGTTTCCCATGAGAAAACTAAATAATACTAAATCATTTAAATAATACAGTGAAATCTCGGAATTATGAACATCGATGAACATGATCATTTGACTGTAAATGAAAGGTGTGGTTACAGAAAGGTTGCTTGAATTTCTCACTTTATGCGCATACAGTAAATACATTAGTTGTAAATGTAGATCAATATCAAATATTGTATTCAGTTTTCGAATTACTGGGGGGCGAGGGGAAAATCCCCCTCTGTTCCGAAACAAAAAAAGGTATCGCTGAGGAATGTGCCTTAATCGGGGGGTATTGCATGTGTGGTGGTTTTCTTCTTAAGTAAATGTAATCACTCTGTAAAAATCTCTTCATTTCGTACAGAAAATGAAATGAAATCTTTCAATTTTACGTTCCACAATTATGCCGGATACGGCAAAGGAGATGGTGATTATGAGGAACGAATGAAATTGTGGAATGAAGAAGGTGGAAGGAAACGGGGCGGTGTTTGTCTACCACAAAGCCCACTTGACGCGAGCTGGTTTGAACCAGAGACCCCACGCACTAGAGGTAAAGCTGTACCATTAAACCATCACGGCCCCTAGTTTCATACTGACTGCACCAAAAGTAAAAGTAACGCAGTAAGAGTATGTAGCTTGACGTTGAGCGTGCAACTTATGTGTGGTAATACACGAGGTCATTCATTGCCTTATGAAAAACATACATTTTGTGATTAAGGGTATTTTTGTCCGTGTTTGTATGGAGGCCTCAGTGAAGGGAAGTTTTACTGTATTAAAATTATATATAACGCAAATTCATTTTTAAAACGCTAAAGACCTTTAGAAAGTCTTGGAGAAAAAATAGTAAAATTAAACCATTAAACCTCTGTTCACTTCAAAGAAGAAAAACAAAATACTTCCCTTATAAAATCACTGAAATAAAAAAGAAAGATGGCGGAGATATTCAACCATCTTAAACCTTAACAGCTTCTATAAAGTATTGTTTGTACACATAAATAAACTGACAAATTTCAATTAATGTGTATCTTAATACTTTTTAAATTGTCTGTTTATAGTTAGTGTTGCTTGTGTAGAAAAAGAAAATCTCCAATACGAATTTATTCCCAAACTAATGATATTTTACGCAGTCTGTATCACAAATTGTGTTTCATGGAATATTGGATTGAAACTGATGTAGATCCATTGAACAGTATAATGTTCTTGGATACCTCTTCTCCCTAATATTGTTGTAAAATATTCGGTGTTTTTATGTTGCATTCGATATAGTTCTTATGGTGTTAGTGTAACTACGAATCATTTTGTTCTAAATGATTTGGCAAGTATTTCTTGTCTCAGCAAATACTTACTGCTCCTTTCTGTTTGCTTGTTAACTTGCAGCAATCAAAAACCTTCTAGAAAATGTTTGTTTAAGAGTGCTGCAAAATCGTTTTTCTGTTTTTAATATTTTGTTCCCTTTATTTTGTGGTTACAGTACTTTTCTTTAAGTGACATAGGCGAACTTCGAAGAGAAGAAACTTGCGCTGATGTGCCAGTTCCCCCAGTGACATCGAAAGAAAAGGTCAAAATGTACAAGTGCCATGGACAGAAAGGAAACCAATTATGGAAAGCATTAAAGGTATGCTTTTTGTTGTTAAAATTCAAACAAGAGATAAAACTTTATGTAGAATAGTACTACAGCAACAAGACGAGAAACGGGAATATAATTGCTTATTAGTAATCACTTTTTGAAAGTTTCTTCTGTGCTTCCGATTCTCAAGCCTAAGTTCGATTTCCATTGAGGGCAAAGTATTTCTGTATTTAATTACATCGTGTATTAATTGTAGAGGCACTTCTATTAAGAAGTAACGAGCTTGAGTTTAGAAAGGAAGAAATAAGTATAATTGCAGTCAGTGCTGGCAGCACATTAACTAGCTAACAAGTCGTCTGGCTAGCCAGAATTTGTCTTGTCCTGGGTTATAATGCTGTGGAGTTAATTATACATGTGTATAAGGTACTTCAAGTTAAAGATAGCTACAGCTTTGGTCATGTTTACGTTTTCATTACTTACTACACACCATCCACACAAATAAGTGCAGAATAATTTTCTCCATCATTTTCCTCGCAGAAGTGCCTTCAGCTGAGAGGCACATAAGTACATTCTTTTAAGTTCTTTTCATCGCAAGGGGACTAGAAGTTGATCAATTATCTTCCCGTGAAAATTGTACTATAGATCCGTATGCTGAAGCCTCGTTCATTGTTTGAAGGGACACGATAAACAAGTTATTCTTCTTTCCTTGTGCAATTACTTGTAAATTTTTCGCTTTGTTTGATTTAGATTAAGTATTATATAGGCTAGTAAATTTTGTAAAAAAACACTGTTCAGTGTTTCCCTGCACATTTTTTTCTTTAAGTAAAACTGTGCAAAGAGATTTTTATTATTATTATGGTGCACGTGATCGCAAATTTGTGCCCTGTATGAGTGTAACATATTAATAAAAACCCGAGTAGGTTTTTTTTTATTTTTTTTATTATTATTATTATTAAGTAAGGTGGATTTTATTACGTCTATTATGAATGAATAAACAGTTGTTAGATTTAAAACATTTTATTATACAAAACAGCTACAAAATGATTGCATAGTACAAGGTTTCTATTTAAAACTGTATTTATTTACATTTTTGTCAGTAGTATGAACTTCAGGATATTTCCTTACAGAAACTGCAAATTTTCTGCAAGTGTAGTCAAAATTCATAGTGATTTATAATTCAGTTGTCATTAAATCAAAATTACAAATTACATCGATTCGTATCATCAGACGCATTTGTTTTTGATGTAGGAAAAATGAGTTCTGAGTAAGCATTACATGCTGGAATACTGAAGGAACGAAGAATAAAATGCGTTTTTAAAAAGAAAAGTGAGCGGATCATGTTCGTACTTACGAAAAAGTCTGACTTCCGTTTTATGAAGACGTTTACATTACATTTTTAAAATTTTGTTACGTTGTGAAAATTGACTATAAGATTAGGAGTTATAGTTCTAAGGGTAAACATATATTGATGTTTTTGAAGTTTTAGTATATATTTCTTATGATTTTTGATACTTATTAAGGGAATTCTTTTTGTTTTGCAGACTGGTCATCTATTGCATGTGGCAAGTGGCAGATGTCTGGATTCCTTTGGACTGCAAAGCGAACAGGATGTTTATGTTACAGAGTGCAGTAACAGTCCAACGCAGGTGTGGTTGTTTGACCATTACGTCAGCAATCTTACCAATTCATATTCATATTAAGAGAAATAAGACTGAATGATTGGAGGAATGTACTTCACGTGTTTAATAACTATGGTGACAAGTTCCATGCAATAAACAGTGTTGTATATATATCAACTGGTGCCTCAGATGTATCAATGTTAATATCCAACAAAACATAAAGCCTCATAAATCACGAAATAAAAATTTAGTCATTTTCATTTAAGTAACAGGGCTACCTAATTGACGGCAGCTGTATTGCTCAGGGGTGTCCATTTAATTGTCAAATATAGTGTAGAGGTAACTATTGGAAATACAGAACAAGGTGTAAGTGAAATAAAGTTATTCTTTAATTCTTAATTTGGTGATTAATGTTGACAATCAACGATAACATCCATTGGTATATGTCGTATTTATTTGTGAGTTTGCAGTCATATTGCGATCGGTGCGATTTTTTTTAGTATATTTTTTTATTATTTTATTGCTTTTTGTTTTTGCATTGTCATCACATATTCGGGAAGAAGTTCATGTACTTTGTGGATCATTTTGTACTAATACTAAATATATTTCTAAATATTTTTCAAATGATGTTGTTTTGTTTCCGTTAGATAAGATTTTTTTACATGTTTTTCTTCAACTTTGGTTCAACCGTGTCCTCGAACCTTGCTACCTTAATTTAAATTATTCCCTGACGTTAAACAATAATGGGTGACAATAAATTATTCCATTATTACTTGTATGTATTTCTTTATATTTGTATATTTCTTAAAAGATAGATCTCTTGTTTGAATTGGAAGAACCTTTTCGTTTGAAATGACCTTTACTCTTGAGTTAAGCGGGATTATCCAGTACGTTGGGGGACAACATTCACAAGTTCGAACAAAATTTCAGATTTTCATGATTTTTTAGAACACGCCTGAAAAATAAAGTATTAAATATTTTTTTTAAGTGGTATTTAAACAAAATAAAACAGATCGCACAAATTATATATATATATATATATATATATATATATATATATATATATATATATATATATATATATATATATATATATATATAAACATGTTTTCTTGCATGATTAAAAGAAAAGTACGGGGAGCGCTCTCATATACAGTGAATTTATAAATTACTCAGTTCGCATTTAAATCAAGTGGCGTTGTATGATAGCGCTCCCTTTTCAGTCATGGACATTTCTAAATACTTTTTTTAGGTAATTTTCTTGAAAACAGATTTCTTTTTTAGCACGATTTATTTTGTTGGTTAAATTTCTTCTAAAGAAAGCATTTTCTTTTTAAATATATGCACATGTATTGAGCGTGGTAGTGCCACACGAAATGTCAGTATGTACTAGCAAGTAGAAGTTCTCGTAGCTTGGTAATCCACAAATTACCGTAGATTCATGAATTAGTGACAGTTTGTGTACGTCAGTGTTTTGAATTCGAAAGACATGCATTCGGGAAATCAAGTAAAGAAGTTTTTTTTTTTTTTTTTTTTTTTTTTTTTTTTTTTTTTTTTGTAAGAATTTGTAGAATAAAGAAATGCGGTGATATTTGTAGTGAAAAATATCCTTCGTTCTATGGGATGATGCAAGTTTTACTGTGTCTTTTGACTTCACCAAAAGAACAGATAAAAGATCCGCATCAAGTGAACCTTGAAACGATAAAGATTCTAAACTGTATTCTTGTCTATTGCAATATTCACGTCGTGAAGAAACTACATCTAAGAGCAGAATTCTTTATCTTAAGAAGTACAAAACTGCATCATTTTTACACAACAAGCACACGATAGACTTGTGGAGTTTTTTTCTTTCTTTCTTTCTTTCTTTCTTTCTTCAGTAACACTTCTCGCAAATTATGTTTTCAAACAGAACAAAAGTGGACGTTTTCATAGCGAAAAGAAAACACGTTTCTGATATCCAGATCGAACGACTTATAGTGTACTTTAAAACTGACACATGTGCCTTTTAAATACAAATGTTGTCACATTAAACAAAATGTCCGTGTAAGAAATGACGCCATCTAACAGCAATCCCGCAAGTCATATGTATACACTTAATAGTCCTGGGCCCAGCCCCCGTAAAAATTTTTAGGTCCGGAGAGTTTGATTGCTGGAATGAGTTATACAGTGACCAAATATAATTAAAATTCTAGGTAGACATCTGGTATCCTATTCATTCTCTCTGGACAGCCGTTTTCCAAAATGCCCGCCGCTCATATGTAATCGTTTGTATATCTCGTGAACCAAGGTACTTAAAAAAGGTGATTTTGGTGTCAAAGTATATGTTTTCGAGGTCGCTGAATTCAAATATGGCATCATCAGTAATGTCACTTAGAAAACTTACTAGCTGGCAACACTGTTGTCTTTAACGGCCAACTATAAAAAGCTACTGATGCATATTGCACAAGGATATAGCGTGTCCCTTCCAGGACTACAGAAAACCAATTTTTGCTGGTAGTTGACATCACAGAAAAATAGAGCCAAGCAATGGACTTATTCAAATGCCTGTAAGGCAGCCACTTATTGGTCTAAAGAGTTCTAACAAGAAGCAGGATGTACAGGAAAGGACAGACGTTCCAAGCGTTTACGGTTTAGGTCCAGGGAACGAAACGTATTCTCAAGGGAGGGGGGGGGGGAGCGACAGAATTAAAAAAATGCACACATTATCAATGAAAAACTGAGTTTTGACCAATTGTTTCCAGACAACTATACATACAAGGATGTAGCTACAAAATGTCCTACAAAATGTTCCTTGGAAATCTCCCGTAAGATTCCATTTGTAATATGTCCGTACTGTGCATAACTACGTAAGGACAAGGGAGCAAACCCCTGTTTTTTGTTAATTCTTTAGTTTCCGGCGCTATAACCCCGTATGGGCCAGATAAAATTAAAATTTACTATAGCCTGTAAAATTGTTTTGGCACGGAGAGTTTGATTGCTGGAATGAGTTATTCAGTGACCAAATAAAATAAAATCCTAGGTAGACATCTAATATCCCGTTGATTCCATCTTGGCAACCATTTTCAATATGGCGGTTGATATAACACCCACCAGATTATCATTGGAGCCACTTACACTTGGTGAATGACTTTAAAAAATCCTTTTTTTTTTTTTTTTTTTCAATCATATGAAATTATTTTTAAACTAATTTTAAACGTAGTACACTGTTTTTGGAAATTAATACTACCAAGACACTATACCATAAGGGCAAATACGAATCAAATATTTTAGTTTATGTAGGTAAAGAGCGAATGATAATACTGGGTGTAAAATTCTATAATTTATAAGAAATAGTAAAAATCGTATGTACAAAATATTTCACTGGATACAAATATATTTCTAACGTATAATTATGATTGTTTTATTCATTATCAATCTTCTTTGTATAATGTAGTTTTTATGTTATCTCTGTCATGAAGCAGTTTGTTTGCTTATCAAAATTTTTACTTTGCACTTATTATTTGTTATTACATTGTGCATTGTAAAATACACTTCTACAAGGACATCGATAATTGTTACACAAGTTCCATTCACATTTTCGAATCACATCATTTGACAACGGGTTCATCAATTTTATTGGTCGCAAAACACCATTCAATTCAGTCCAACCAAAAGTATACGGATCCAGTTCCGGAAACTATGTTTCTAATATGGTAAGACCTTTTCTAATTGAATAATAGGCACGGAGAATGTGACCTTGGATTGACTTTGAAGTTGGGGGTAATTTTGCAGGCGGAACATTTTTTATGTATTCTTCATATCTTAGTTCGTTAAAAGTTGAGCATTTTGTGCTAGGTTTCCAAACGCGCCCTAGGTATTTCTCAACAGCAGAGACTCCGATTGTGTTGTCCTCTGTCTCTACAAACTTCTGTAAATACATTGTAGGTTCCGCGCGCATAGCACCTTTCTTGGTTCCAATTTTGTTAACTTCATCATTGCCTGTGAGTATACGAGCTTTTATAAGATTGTTGCAGAAAAGTGAACCAAATTTGGAGAATAGCGTGTGAAGAGGTAAGAAACGTCGTTTTTCGCCAGTACCATAGCTTACCCAATCTTCTTGCAAACCTAAGAGCAAAAACTTCTCGACAAAGCGAAGAAGGAATGCAACAACATCGGCGTCATTTGAAAGAACAACTACTCTCTTCTTTCCGTGAATTATTGCCCAGTATGTGTGAAGTACAATACACAGGTCTGCTTCTTCCCCGTTACTGTTAAGATCTTGTACAATTGAGGTTTCATGATTAGAGATTTGGGTTGCTTGTAGCTCATCACCATCATTAAGTATTCTACCAATAATACAGTAGGACCCTTAGTCATCATTGTTGAGTCTTGTAACATGAAATCTCGCGCAAACATTTGCAGTTTTATCTTATTTTCCGTTGACGCCCAGAACTTATCTAATTGAATAGGAATGAGGGTTGAAGAGTCGATATATATCATTTCGATTGTTGAACAATCCGATGATCTCCTTATCCGCTCCAATTGTTTCACTGATAAGGGAAAATAGTTGTCGAGAACAATATGCAACTCTTGGGCATCACAAGTGGACATCACTGTCTGCAGAAAGCGGTGCATCACCTCTCCGGAGTGTTTCAGTGATGACATTTTAATGGTTCGCAACTGAGCCATGAAGTCGACGATCAAAACTGTTGGAAGATGGGATGTTTTGGTAATCGTTTTTTTGGGTCGATTGGAGTTTGCTTTCTAGCTTCGACACCAAAACGTATCTTTGTGGTTTCGTTTATGCGATTCCTTCGAAAAGTGCGTTTGTGTCGAACAGGACATGTGAAAGAATATCTTGCATAGGCACACCTCGCTCTTTCGCCACATCAATGTCTCTCTGAGCTTTAGCTAACTGCTTGTTGGATATCATATCAACATCCCCAACATTAGAAGCATGTGCTCTTGAGCAAAGTGGGCAAACTGACGCGAGATAGTGTCAGTGAGATTTTTTTACTTTTTAGTACAAATCTCTCCTTCCAAGTTGGTTGTAATTCTCTTCTCCTTCCGCCAAAACATTTAACAAGCGACGTGCAATTTCTTCGTGTACGTACTGTCTAGTTAGAAAGTTGTGCAGCTTTACTGGATGCTGCTGGTAATCAAATGGATTGCCTTACTGAATCACAAAATTTAGCGAACGCTTAACTTGCACACCAAAATTTTCACCTCTTTTCCCGATCAAGTCACGATGAAGTACAGTTTCTTGGTGACCCATTAAATGAGAATTTGTCAGTTCTCTAAATATATTGGTTATTTCCAGAATTTCATGATACACAACTGCCATTTAGCAACGTATTCCACTTTTCTTGTTTGCCCAACAATCCCTTTCGAGCTTTTTTTGGGATCTATGGATAGTCTGCTCAAGTTTCATATCCGGAAAGACTGCATTGAAGGAACTGTTCTTGTCTTTCACAACGAAATGTCCATCTTTAAACTTGCTGTAAAGATACGGCAATTTCATTTCTAGGTTTCTGGCCATTTCCAGGTACCACGAAGCATATCGCAGAAAATTGGTGCAATCGAGCTCGTGAAACACTGGCAACAGCTGTTTAACAGTGGTGGGTCTGAATATGATCTCTTTCTCTTAAGGCATTTTGACACGATTTTGCTAGCTCTATCTGCGTTTGGAAAACTTTTTTGTCGTGCTTTGCCCAGAAGGCTTGCCATTGAAGAGTTCGTATAACTTGTGAAACGATATGCATACCTTGAAGAGAATGGATATAATGTGTTCCATGAAGCACAGTCTGTATTGTTTTATTTCCAAAAATTTCACATTCAATCATAGCCTCTTCCATTCCACTTCCAATCAAGAAATTACCGGCACAATGTAATGCGATTTTTGCAATGTGGAAAGTGCCCATCATGGGATATATATCCTGAAACTCCAGAGGACAAAAGAGTATTATGTCCGCCACAGTCCGATAAGCTGCTTCATCCCAGGATACCGGAAGAATAGGTTGACCTTGAAGCTGTCCATGAATATGTTGTGTACAGGTCGGCTGCAAAAATCTTTCCCTCACTTTCCAGGTCAGCAACTCGACAAAATACTTCGTCTTGGAAATGGCTAGCTGCAGCTAGAAAGGAGTTTGCACGTGCTGACTCACAAATTCTGTATTTTTTCCCTCACAATCTGTCCCACATTTCCTCTAGTTGCCACGTTTGCGCATATGACGCACGGTAATAGGTACGGCGAAACAAGACTGCTAGATTCTGAACGTTCTCGTTTTCCTGAGCGAAGCGATGGTTTCCGTGGTGGGAATAATGAACATCCTCTCTCTTCCACATCCCTTTCAGTTACCTCAGTTTCCTTTGCTTTTGAAATAGCATCTATATTTTATTTTAAATGTATATGTCTTGTAACGAGTGTTGCCACTGTGGTACACTATTTTCTCTTCATGATTTGCTTTTATACGTTTGCTTACGTCGTCATCACAAATTTCAGCAATTTCTCTTAGTCTTTTAATCCCAGCAGCTGTACTGGTCAATCGTTCCGACGTATTCCGCTGACAAATTACGCATCTGCTGCTGTCGAAGGGCTCTTCTAGGAGTTGACGACTAAGTTGAACACCTGGGGTAATACTTATTGCAGAACTATCAGTCATCCTTGTTTCTTACCTGAAATAAGAAAAGAAGTTGTACTTGTTAATTTTATATAGTTTTTGTGGCATGTAAGTGCACATTCATGGTATGAATATGATTGCTTGGCTCTGTTTTTCTGTGATATCAACTACCAGCAAAAATTGGTTTTCTGTAGTCCTGGAAGGGACACGCTGCATCCTTGTGCAATATGCATCAGTAGCTTTTTATAGTTGGCCGTTAAAGACAACGGTGTTGCCAGCTAGTAAGTTTTCTAAGTGACATTACTGATGATGCCATATTTGAATACAGCGACCTTCAAAACATATACTTTGACACCAAAATCACCTTTCTAAGTACCTTGGTTCACGAGATATACAAACGATTACATATGAGCGGCGGGCATTTTGGAAAATGGCTGCCCAGAGAGAATGAACAGGATACCAGATGTCTACCTAGAATTTTAATTATATTTGGTTACTGTATAACTCATCCCAGCAGTCAAACTCTCCGGACCTAAAAATTTTTACGGGGGTATAGACTGGGCCCTGGACTATAATATTTTACCTTCAAAATACTAAATTACAGATGAGTGTTATACCGGGTGAAACACTTAAAGTGATCCCTCCTTGTAACCAAGGGCCCAACTTCTTAACTTTGGAGGGAGGGCATTCAGATGTGTGTTTCGTTGAAGATAAAGAGAAGAAGAAATAGAGGAGGATTTTAAGATAAACTGAATTCAAATGATGCCAAACTTTGTATATTCATAAAAAATAAATAAATAAATAACCGTATTCATAAAAATGCATGGGGGACCACACGAGCATTGGTGCGGCCCGGATCGGCACCCTTGCTTATAACTTCTAAACTAATTAACAGAAATTGCTGAAATTTTGTATTAATTTCAGAAGGTGGGGGAGTTCGACATACTCGACAAAGTCATCAGATTAACAGTGCTGTCATCTCAGTAAAAAGTTTAACTTTTCAAATAGCACTACGTCAGCTTCTTACATATTTCAAATCTACATGTATGATAAAACATTAAAATAGTACACTTTTTTATTTAGCGTTGCCGACGAAGGACGCTACAATATCACAAGTATCCAAATTTCGGAGGGCTGTACAATAATAATAAAACAACTGAGATGAACAAAGCGATGCATATTTAAAGTGATTTAGTGTCGGATACCACAACCATGATACGATGCATTTTGAATAAATAAGAGCAACGTTACAAGAAATCGGACTATTAATTTTTAAGGCTTTGTTTCGAACGCTGTAATGTCTGTAACCATTTTCTTTCCCCATCCTCACAACCCACCCAAGACAAATTGAATAAATCCAAAATGTATTAGAAAGCACGTTGTAAGGCCGAAGAGACAAAACAGTCACACAGCTAGATGAGTAAAAAGCCTTCCCAAGTAGTTGAATTTGGTTTCTGACACTAAACGAAATATACATATATTTTTATAAATGCTTTTGGGGGCTATGCTGCTGGCTTTATAAATGTCAAAAGTCTGTAATTAACAATTGTAAATATATTTTATTAACAACAAATAACTAACAAGAAAAAGAACGTAGCTACAAAATTGGTTCAATATAGTTAAACACTTGTTAGCCCTGACTTGTATATACAATATGTTATACTCCATTATTACTTTGACATACCATGAGGACCAATAGTCTTTTTAGCAAAAATGGCGTCAACCTCAAGTTAAAAAAATATACTGACAAATAATAATAATTATTATATCTCAAAATGTATGAAATACAACACTCTTATGTTTTCTTTCATATATATCTTATCTGCAATGTAATAATACCAGGACTCAATTTTAATTTCACAAAAAAAGAACAATTTTTAGCATACTAAAAAGTATGGAAATTCACTCACCAGACAATTACGTCAATTGAAGTATTTGGCAATTTTACGTGGCGGGCCAGCAAATTCCCAGCATGCTTCAGTTGATGACAAATAAGAAATTAAATTCGTAAACCAAAAGGAAAATACACTGCCGTAAAATAAAATAATACCCAGACTAACAGAAAATAATAATAATTCGTAAACCAAAAGGAAAATACACTGCCGTAAAATAAAATAATACCCAGACTAACAGAAAATAATAATAACATTTTATAAATAGCTAGTTTCTGAATACATTACATATCACCCTCCTCCGCCTGAAAAAATTCAGGTGATCAGGCTGAACTTTTTTCAGGCCCAGAATATATATAGTAGTCATACCTAGTAATCATACCAGACCTTCTTAAACCTTAGGGATCATTAACATGCATCCGAGGTAAGTAGGTTTTAATAACGACACATGATATGGAAACTTCCTATTTTGAGATTCATTAAACAGCAAGGCTGTGTTTTTACTCAGAAAGGAATCAATAACCACTGGACCAATCCATAAGGGCGACAATGATTTGTTAATAGCATCTTTCGTAGACGAAAAAATATGAGAGCGATACAGCACTCTGTCTCTTTCTGAGAAGGTAACTGGAGTTACTTGTTTATTGTAAACACGTCTTCGTTCGTTCCATACTTTTTCCATATTATGGAATACTTTAGGCCAAATATCTTTGGCCTCTTGAGCTACAATATCGTTATCAAAAATATCCCACCTAGCCATTAAGGGATCAATGGGTTCTCTTCCCATATATAAACGAAACGGACTATATCTAAGTTCTGAATGAACTGTGGCATTAATGCCAAATTGTAATTCTTTCAAATAACTCGACCACTTGTTTTGCTTGTCATGAAAATAACTTCTGATAGCCGTTTTCAAAACTTGCATGTAGCGTTCCACCAGGAAAATAGGGTAAACTACGTATGTGTTTAATACTTAGGCCATACAGGAATGACCTGAAGGTATAACTAGTACAATAAGAAGCCCTGTCTGTAGTGAGGGAAAACGTGAAACCAAATTTTAAAAAAATGTTATATAGTTCGCGTGTAATAGTAGTACTATTGGCCTTTCGCAATGGAATTAAGTGTAAAAAATGTGTGCAGTTGTCAAGTACCAATAGAATAACCAGAACTAGTTGAAGAATAGCCTGAATGGAATAACCAGAACTAGTTGAAAGAGGACCCGCCAAATCGGCGAAAAGATGTCCATGAGGAATCTTATTATATTTCGATATTAATTCCCCTTGAGGTTTGGCTAGTCTAGGTTTCGAAATTTGACAAGTGTAGCAAGTGGTTACAAAACACCTAATATCCGCCATCATATTCGGCCAAGTGAAGAGCCTACGAACCTTACACAAAGTTTTAAAATAGCCAATATGATTGCCCGTTAGCCGAAATTCATGATAGTAACTCACGATCATATTTCTCAAACATGAGGGTAACAGTATTTTATACTCAACATTACAAGCCTTAGTTCGCTGGTAAAGGATACCATTTTCTATCCTATAGTCATCTAACTTATTATCATTAAATGGTACTTGTTGATATAAATCTTTCGTGTCAGATTCAGTTTTTTGATAATTTCTAATATCGCCATATGCTAAAGGCAGTTCTCGCAAACTACATATAAAATTTTTAGCATAAACATCCTCGTCCAATGATGGTTCATCTAATACATCATACAAA
Source organism: Thermobia domestica (assembly GCF_964235325.1). Classification (NCBI taxonomy): domain Eukaryota; kingdom Metazoa; phylum Arthropoda; class Insecta; order Zygentoma; family Lepismatidae; genus Thermobia; species Thermobia domestica. The sequence goes on from NC_137468.1 coordinate 100,324,270, forward strand.
TTGGTATCATATATGCGGGTGAGAAAATCTGGTATTAAATTCTGCCCCGAAGTAATATCTTCCGTCTTAAAATGGAATTCAAAAAGACCCTGAATTATGTTGCCATAACGAGATATTTTCTTAGGATTGCGTAACATATGTACCAAACTCATATTGTCTGTTAAGATAGTAAATTCATTTACCAAGAACTGCTGAAATCTAATCACCGCATTAAAGATACTAAGCAGTTCCAGTTTAAAGTTAGTACGATTAGCGTCAGTCTCCTTTAAACGTTTAGGGTAGAAAGCAACTGGGACTATGGAACCATCAATTATCTTCTGTGAAATTGTCGCAGCCAGGTATTTTAGAGATGCATCCGCCTGAAGATAAAATCTCTTATTAAAATCAGGAACCTTTAATATTACATTTTCTTCAAAGGCTTCCATTATTCTTTTTAAGGCATCAGCCTGCCTAGGCAACATTATTTCCGCATAATTAGGACAATGGGTTCGCATAATATCCTAGAGCTCCTAGTAGTTTCTGTACCCGTTTTCTACAATGGGGAGGTGGCAATCGAGGGATCGCCTCAATACGCTCAGGGAGTAATGAAACATTACCATCAGAAAACGAGAAACCCAAATACTGAATAGAAGTTTGAAACAGCTTACACTTTTGAGACGATATCGTGATCCCTCTAGAACGCAATCTAGAAAATACCTCAAGCAACAAATTCTTGTGAGATTCTACATCAGAAGAAGTTAGGACAATATCGTCAATATAAAAATCAACACCCTTTCCTTTTAAATCAACCAGCACATCATACAAAACACGAGTAATTACTTGACTTCCTATCTTTATTCCCATTGGGATTCTATTCCACACATAGGTTTTTCATAAATTAAACATAACTTTCTTACAAGGCTGTCTGTATTCTTTATTATAAATTAACGAGAAATGTAACAGTTTCGGAAGTATATCACTTCCTTCTTCAGACTACTATTTCAACTGAAATCATAGATAACATAACATAATTTGTTATCTCTACCAATCAAGAATCATCTTCTTCATTAAAATTCAAAATATATGCCCATTGTTGTGACAATTTTAAACTCTTAACAGAAATCATACATTGTTACCTAATCTTTATATTTCTTGTAATATATATTAACTAAATTAAATACTAATTAACTATCTAAATATAGAAATTTTGTACCTAATATTGAATACTAAATTTTCTACCTGAATATTCATTACTAATTAACTACTTGAATATTGAAAAACATATAAATAAACTTTTAACCCTATATTGTCCTTATATTCTACTTTTCTTCTTTCTTCTCTTTTCAAAATGTCCTCCCATTCTTCATTAATATTCAAACCACTATTCAAGTTCATAGCTTTAACGTACACTTCTTTTATCCTCTTCGCTTCTCTCCACTTCCTAACCAGTTGTCTCCCTTCATATTCTAATATTTTCGCTCCTTCCCAGTTTTGAATTTTAATGAAGAAGATGATTCTTGATTGGTAGAGATAACAAATTATGTTATGTTATCTATGATTTCAGTTGAAATAGTAGTCTGAAGAAGGAAGTGATATACTTCCGAAACTGTTACATTTCTCGTTAATTTATAATAAAAAATACAGACAGCCTTGTAAGAAAGTTATGTTTAATTTATGTTTAAGATGGACACAAGGCCTTTTTTATAAAAATATATAGGTTTTTCTTTAAAAAGCGAAGGCCGTATAGGCCCTACTAGTCTCGGCAAGGACGATTTGATGAAAGCTCCGTTTTGCATCGATATGTGATATTATCTTAGCGTTAGCTAACGAAACCATACATTCTTCTACATTAGGACGGATCATATTGTCACGCATTAAATGCTCATTTAATTTCGCGTAATTCAAAACGACTCTACCTTCCCCTTTGGAATTTTTAACAATGAAACAAGGAGATCTGTAATCAAGAGTTTCGCTTCTTCAATGACCCCATTTCGCTTATATTCCTTTATAAATTTCCTCATCTCATTTCTGTGAGCTTTAGACAACGGATATTGTTTTTCGCAAAAAACAGCATTATTCTTTAATTTTAAGTGATATTCAAAATTAGTAACCTTACCTATTTTATCTGTAAGAACTTTTTTAAATTCATCACACAAATATTGAACAAACGAACTTAATGTAGGATTTGTAACAAGTAACTTTTTATCCACACCTTTTATAATACTATTGATATCAACACTACTAGCCAAAGTGGCCGCATTATCTAAACTAGAACAGTACATTTCATATTCCACTGGTTGAACGTCCGGCACAAACAGGTCTATAGGAAAACAGCTGTTATTTACATTTTGCCTTTTTGTAGATAAACGTTCATTTTTCGCTGGCAAATTATAAGCACTCGCTGAACGTGTGGACTGCCGCTTCTCATGATTATTAATAGATAAAGACCTCATCTGGTGATTTTGAATGTCAGTGGCATATCTTATCGAGACATCCACCACCAGAAGCGCCAGTAATCCGGTTCCCCCAAGGCGAAGACGAAGACCTCAGATAGATCGACGATCATTTGTATTGTTAAATGTTCGAACAGCGCAGGAAGTATCTGAGATGACAGCATCCCCAAAAAGAGCGGTATTGGATGCCCTTCATCGACAGACTTCCTGCAAGTAGAATCAAAAGCATCAGTATCCATGTTGGAAAAAGATCCAGGGGAGGGTGGGGGGTAATTTATTATATGTAACCATTTTCTCTCCCCATCCTCACAGCCCACCCAAGACAAATTGCATAAATCCAAAATGTATTAGAAAGCACGTTGTAAGGCCGAAGAGACAAAACAGTCATACAGCTGGATGAGTAAAAAGCCTTCCCAAGTAGTTGAGCTTGGTTTCTGGCACTAAACGAAATATACATATATTTTTATAAATGCTTTTGAGGGTTATGCTGCTGGCTTTATAAATGTCAAAAGTCGGTAATTAACAATTGTAAATATATTTTATTAACAACAAATAACTAACAAGAAAAAGAACGTAGCTACGAAATTGGTAAACAGTTGTTAGCCCTGACTTGTATATACAATAGTCCATTATTACTTTGACATACCATGAGGACACAATAGTCTTTTTAGCAAAAGTGGCGTCAACCTCAAGTTAAAAAAATATACTGACAAATAATAATAATTATATCTCAAAATGTATGAAATACAACACTCTTAAGTTTTCTTTCATATATCTTATCTGCAATATAATAATACCAGAACTGAATTTTACTTTCACAAAAAAAGAACAATTTTAGCATACTAAAAAAATGTGAAAGTTCACTCACCAGACAATTACGTCAACTGAAGTATCTGGCAATTTTACATGGCGGGCCAGCAAATTCCCAGCATGCTTCAGTTGATGGCAAATAAGAAATTAAATTCGTAAACCAAAAGGAAAATACATTGCCGTAAAATAAAATAGTACTCAGAGTAACAGAAAATAATAATAATAATAATAATAATAATAATATTTTATAAATAGCTAGTTCCTGACGTTTTAATTGTATTGAGGACATTTCATTTTCAAGATTTTATGAATAAAATAGCGATAACGCAGGTATCTTCGTATTGAAATTGTGAGAATATTATTGGTGTTCAGTAAGGTAAAATGTGTTTTTTGATTAGATTAAAAGCAAGCCGAAATTATGAATTATTAACTTTTCGTATAGTTTTAGATTTGTGAGCCGAAAGACATATACTGCGTCATAATAGTCAAACAAAGGTGGAATAAGTATATTCGTTAACTACAGTTTTAATGTAGAGGTTAAGTGATCTTTCACTTTCTGAAGATGGCGTAATAGAGTAATTGCTTTATTACACTGATTAGAAATGTGTGAATATAATAAATTAACAAATGCAAAACATACATACACAGCAGTAGTCTTAAAGATTAAAATGAACATTACAAAATTAACGAAATGTTAACGGAGCTGATGGTCCGTTACATATTCCTATATTTAATTTGCGGAGATAGTGGATGAAGAGTAAGAATCATACTCGTTACCAAAACACTATAAACAAAAAGAGTTCTGTATTTCGAGGAGAAAACATTATTTCTTACCTTGCATGCTGAAAATGTATAGTAAAATAGGCAATTTCAAAGTGTGTCTGGGCCCTTTTCCAATGTGTCATCTTCTGCAACGTTACCAACTAAAACATTATAATACAAAACTGTAGCAAAGAGAAGAAGAAAAAGTTCAAACCACAGTTTCTAAATACGTTAACTATGTAGAAATGTCATATGGCGTTTCACATTCTGTTATTTAGAAAATATTTCCTTACCATTTGTTGTTCTTCGAATTTGTTCTTAACAGATTTGAACAAGCATGTGCAACATTTTTCATGGGAATTATAGATTAATATACAGTTTTCATTATCAAAACATCGTTAGTGACTATCTTCTCGTTTTGTTCACAACAACCATAGGTTGGTGGGCAACATGGAAATTTTAAAGCTTTTCTCTCCCTTGGAAGAGCTGTTTCGTACTTTGATAAGGTCTCTTCTTCGTAACTACATCTAGATGTTCTATCCTTGGTCTTCCTGTTCCTGATTTTCCTTCTGCCTTTTCCTCTACCAGCACGGTGATCCAATCAGAGTGCCGTATAAGATGGCCAAGCATGCTGTTTCTTCTTTTTCCTATTATCTTCATGATCAGTTGTCCTTCATTAGCTTCCTTTAGTACGTCTTCATTCCTTTTCCCTTCGGGCCATAATATGCGCAGCATTCTGCGCCAACACCACATTTCGAATGCTTTCAGCTTGGATATTTCAGTTTTCTCAATGTCCACGTCTCTGATCCGTAAAGCGCCACGCTCCATACCAGAGTCTTAATAAATCGTTTATGGATGTCCAACGATATATTTCTTTATGTTAGTAGTCCTCTTTTCCTATTGGATGCTTGTTTAGCCTGCGCTATTCTTGAACTTATGTCTTTTTCACTTCTTCTGTCCGAGGATATTAGATTTCCTAAATAGGGGAACATCTTAACGTCTTCGATTTTCTCTCCATCTAGCCATACGTTTGTCCTTTCCTGTCCTGCTCTTGTGCATTTTATCACTTTGGTTTCTTCTTATTTATCTTCATTTTGCATGTTTTTTCCAGTTGGTCGTTCAAGTTTGAAAGTGCTTCCTGCAAGTTCTTTTCGTTCTCCACTATCAGTGGTATGTCGTCAGCAAACCTTATTGTGCTATATATATTTTTTAAAAAACCCTGGCCATTTACTTTTACGCCTTTCGTGTTTTCATCAAAGAATTCTTTCATAGCCTCTTCTATGTAGACGTTGAACAGGAGAGGTGAAAGTCCACGTCCTTGCCTTACTCCTTTATTTATTCTTGTTTCACGTTCTACATTTCTGACATTCCACAGTTAACGACAGAACGTAATAAAATAGTTTGTTTTGCAATATGATATGAAATAACTTTACTGCATTGTAACGATTTTCCATGTGATGTGTTTTCTACGTAGTTAATCAACATATTTAGAAAGTGCGGATTGTACTTGTATATTTTCTCTTTGCTAAGGTTTTCTCTTGCCATTTTAGCTGGTAACGTGGCGGAAGAAGACACGCCCTAAAATTGTCTAATTTACCTTACGTTTTCAGGTTTCCTCCAAATACTAAATATGCATTCTATAGCTTCCATAAGTGAAGTTTCATAATGTAACGACAATGACTTGCGTGTCGGGATCGTTATGAGAGGCACCCACGAAGTGCGGGGTAAGTTTTACAGATTTGATTGAAATGAAAAACATTAATCTGAACGTATTGAATGGTAGCTATAAAGGTGTAAGGAATTAGATGGTAAAGCAAAGGAATAACGACTAATTTCGAACAGTCTCATCCCAAACTGACGTAGGTCCAATCTTCCCCATCTTACTCATTGGTGATGACAGGCGCTGTCCAAAGATTTTATAACGAGATACTTTGTATAAATTGATAGTTACTTGTATTTTTGGGCAGAAAGTGCTTCTACATAAGCACTATACCAAATATAATGTTAATTTAAAAATAACAAAAGAAAAATGTTTTCAAAATATATAAAAAACATACATTATAATATAGTTAGTTGCTATGTAGTTGTTGATAGATACCTAACAAACATGTACGATTGCAATACAGTCTATGTACATATTCGTTCAAAGAGAATCCACGAATAAAATTGTTTAAAACGTATCATCGTTTTGTAATTTCAATATAAAAGGTGAGAATACTAGTAAATGTAATCACGGAAGATATTTTAATGTGTAAACAAATACTACCACTCAAGATCTACTTATATTATTAGCCGAACCAGGTTGATGACTACCTTTGGTGAGTCGTTGTAAAAATTTTGGTGCCGAAACCCGGGATCTCAGCAAGAACCTCCTTAGCTAAGAATGCTTTCGCTCTGTGGGCGTCATCTATCTTCTGGAACTCCCTGTAGGGAACAAACTGGACAATGTCCCTGGCAGCCACTCGGCCGTTCATCTCCAGTGGGATAGTGTCAGCATCTAGTTCGTTCATGGCATCGAAGTCTGCATTTCCAATACCCACGATAATGATCGACATAGGAAGGGTGGACGCTTGGATAATGGCCTCTTTGGTGAGCGGCATGTCAGTGATCACTCCATCTGTGAGGATGAGCAAAATGAAGTAATGAGAACCATCACGATACGCTGATGCAAATTGAGAAACGTGTCTGATCACAGGACTGAAGTTCGTTGGCCCATACAACTGGACTTTTCGAATGCACTCTCTGTATGCTGCAAGGACACCTGGGATGTCTTGACAATATGGATTGGTTGGATGCAAGTTGACGTAAAACTCATGGGACACTCGGCCATCTGGGGGCAGACGAGCACCAAACCCCAGCACAGGGAACAGCTTGTCGCTGTCGTAGTCCTGGATGATTTCTCCAACTGTTGCCAATGCCTGTTCATATGGGTTGGAATAATTGCTAATATAATGAAGTGATGTTGGCACTTGAGGATTCCCATTTGAAGCAGTGAAATCTATCGCTATGGTACAATTCAATTCCATTCCACCCATAATATAATCTAAGAAAGAATACACTTTTTTCTGTTCGAAGTGAACCAAATGAATTTCTCCTGAGTTTCTATAACCTGGATACTTTTGTTTTTTCTTTGGATGGATCAAAGTATAGACATTGCTCTGTCCTGGACCTTCCTTCAGCTGTCTTAAGGTTACAAAACATTCACCAACGAGGCTTAAAGCTCCTGTGAAACTATAATCGTAACACGTCACTCAGACACTGCGATCATCGTCACCTCCACACAACGTTCTAATAGGAATTGTGAACGGTTTCCAGTTGGGGTTAAGGTTATACTTCACAACCTCCGTCCTATACACTACTACGTATTCCCCTCGCTCATTCACTCGGGAGAACTCTAAAAACGGACACGTGGAAAACAAAAACCCTTTTTTGTCCAAAGTTCGACCACAAAACTGAAGCACAACCTCATCTTTAAGCGACGACAGTTCTTCTGCGGAAACTATGAGAACACCCGCGTGAGCAGGCATTCCCTGAAGCGGCATCTCCAATCTCCCGCCAGACATTATCTGTCCCAGAGTGCATTCGCAGTAGCCGAGGAAGTCCTGGTCTTTGAGCGATGACGTTTTCTTATCTTCATCGTAAACCTCAAACTTCAAATGCTGTTTCTCTTCAAAGCGATAGTACATTTGAACTTTGGTTGCGAAGTCCGGATTCAGGTTGTTGTAAATTACTTCCGTTCGACAGATCTCTTGCGAATTTGCCTCCTCGAACACTTTCGTGTAAACAACACAAAAAGGATCTGATTTGGAAAATACGTCCATATCGAGAACATTCCTGCAAGATATTGTCAACTCCACTTCTGATGTCGGTTCAGCTGCCGTTCCAGGTACAAAGTGAGCCATGGCGACTTTTTCAAAATCCAAGCTCCCTTGTAACTTTTATATTCAGTCCCATCGTCGGGCGACATTTTATATAACGAGATACTTTGTATAAATTGATAATTACTTGTATTTTTGGGCAGAAAGTGCTTCTACATAAGCACTATACCAAATATAATGTTAATTTAAAAATAACAAAAGAAGAATGTTTTCAAAATATATAAAAAACATACATTATAATATAGTTAGTTGCTATGTAGTTGTTGATAGATACCTAACAAACATGTACGATTGCAATACAGTCTATGTACATATTCGTTCAAAGAGAATCCACGAATAAAATTGTTTAAAACGTATCATCGTTTTGTAATTTCAATATAAAAGGTGAGAATACTAGTAAATGTAATCACGGAAGATATTTTAATGTGTAAACAAATACTACCACTCAAGATCTACTTATATTATTAGCCGAACCAGGTTGATGACTACCTTTGGTGAGTCGTTGTAACGTTTTGATAATATCCGTGATGAAGACTTGTCCGACAATCGACCATAGCATCGAATGTCGGATCGAAGGCAGGTGACGTCGATGTGTCCCCCGTTGTGGTTGAGATCCAAATACCACGATTAATCAAACTTTCTCAAGTGTTTTTATTTTGACTGTTCCTCTGACGTCATGAAGGAAGCGAAGGTGGTGACACTCACAAGATGGCATGCACAGTCAATTACTAAATTGACACAGCCAAAGTACATACAGATGGTGATCGGAAAAATGGAAACACCTGTAGTTGGCAACACGTCAGATGTATGGGTTGGCAGTGGTGTCGTGGCGCCCGCAGCAGCGGACCGCTGGTGGTGGTGTGTTAGGTCGGTCTCCATACTACGTCAGGCGCAGTGGAACAGCAGTGTCCAGTCGTTGCATCAGACGGAGGTAGTGTAAAATGGGAGATATCTCAGATTTTCAAAGAGGGCAAACTGTTGGTGCGCTGTTATGTGGAGTGAATGTGACGGCAGTGGATACTGTGTTAGGTGTGTCGCGCGGGACAGTGTCGAAGGTGATGACGGCCTACACAACACACGGGAAAACCACATCGGGGAAGCGGAACAGTGGGCGGAAGAAAATAATGAGTGACAGGTCACGCCGGGTATTAAAGCGCATTGTCACACAGAACCGTCGTACCACTGCGGAGCAAGTGACGGAGGAACTCAATCAGCACCTCCCCCACCCTGTTTCGACAATCACAGTCCACCGCGAATTACATGGCATGAACTTACGGGGTCGTGTTGCACGGGACAAACCGCTCATCAGGGACCATAACGCTTTCGCACGCCGCAAATGGTGCCGCGACCATGCAACTTGGACCGTTGAGGACTGGAAATGTGTGATATGGTCGGATGAGTCATCCTTCACCCTATTCCCAACCACGGGCCGTGTTTATGTGTGGAGAACGCCCAAAGAAGCTTATGATCTGCAGTGTCTCCGCCCAACTGTGAAACATGGCGGTGGCTCGGTGATACTGTGGGCCGCCATATCATGGTTTTCATTGGGTCCTGCGGTCACACTTAGCGGACGAATCACTGCCAACGATTATGTCACAATTTTAGGAGACCACTTGCATCCTATGGTCCGGATGTTATTCCTGGACAATGACGCCATCTTCCAGGATGATAATGCACCCATTCACACAGCTGGTGTTGTTGCAGCGTGGTTTGAGGAACATCGGGATGAAGTTCAACACCTCCCCTGGCCCGCCCAATCCCCAAATCTCAACATAATTGAACATCTGTGGTCCGTCTTGGAAACACGACTCTGGTGACGATTTCCAACTCCATCCTCTCTCACAGAACTGGCCGATGTCCTGCACGAGGGATGGTGTAAAATTCCACTTGCTACCATTCACGACCTCTATGCCTCCATCCCACGTCACATCAAGGCTGTTCTGAAGGCGAAAGGTGGCCCGACACCATATTAATCTGGTAAGTTGCAATTTCCTTCAGGTGTTTCCATTTTTCTGATCACCATCTGTATGTCTTTATGTCGATGATAAACATAAAGCAGCTATACTTCCTACTAGGCTGCTAACGTCGTCAGGATCACATAGATCAAAAGCAGAAAGAGAGCAACTTCCGAGAGTCAAAGTACCTACTACCCAACAACAATACTTCCTTATTGTCTCAATGTCTAACAGGTAGATTATCGGAGCGAGCTTTGATTCGATGTTGGTGCATGACAATGAAGGCTCAGTAAAAACAAACTTATTGAGAAAGCATCTGATCTAAACAAAACTGAATTTCAAGCTAATTTGTGTGAAACTTTAGTAATGCGTCGTCAGGGGGAAAAGGTAATGGGAAATGCTACCAATATTTATTACAAATCATTTACAAATACAAAGACTTCCTTGTAGTTGTGCAAACAAACTGTAAGTAATTAGTTATTTCCTTGTAAAATTCGATGTCAGCGGCAATGTCGGTGTAAATAACATCTAAAGGCGATGACCTCCAACAGCGAAGCCTGTTAGGCTCCCAATGGGTGACTAATTGGATTTTGATGTAAATGAAGTTGCTGGTTCTGAATTCTTATCCCATAACAGTAATGTCTAATTTATTATATTAACAGAGATAGAAGTGCATTCACACTTCCAGTTTTTCACATCTTGCAACGTCAGACAACCAACAATGCAGTTATGACTGGTTCAGAACTAAGTAAGGCGTTCTACAGGTGCTTTAGTTTGTACAAAAGATGTCAGTATAGCAAATGACAAAAAATAGAAAAATATTCATGCCTCTACAATGAATAAAAAATCGGGTAGAAAACATCTTTTAGTATCTACAGAGCAACTGATATCAATGAATGTTTTATATTATTCGTTTCAACGTTACCTTCAGTTTTGTTAGTTTTCAGTTTTAATATATCTACTGAAACTTTTTCATGAAAAAATTATCATGTCATGCGGTTTGATTTGACTCTGATCTTTGTATTACAAGAATTTATCTTATCCGCAAAACCATCGTAGTTTTCATTTAAAAAGTGTATAATTATTATGTGACATTTACACACTAAAGCTAACAAGAATATTTTCTGGTGGTATATTATTGGTTTCCAGTGTGTTTGGAAAATGCAGTCGAAAGGAAAAAAGACAATCTATGAAAGCAAAAGCAAGATGTGCAATGTCTTACGTACACAGTAACAATTTAGATCTTTGTTAAATACGATCCAATGTTTCAAATCAAACATAAAAACGATCAAATGTTTCAAATCAATGGTTTGCGACACTTTCGCTTCATACGAAAGAAACCTTGGTGTATCGTATTTATATGTTATCGAGAAATGTTTCGTCTGCTCTGCCTCCTTCAGATTCGGATTGAGGCGTCAATCACTTTGTTTTGTAACCCATGCTGTGACTTTTATCGCTTACAATGACAATAATGGAAGCTGCCCACCCAACCTTGCTGGTTTGTTTTTGTAAATAAACCGTCGATCTCTTACCACCCTTGCGAAACCAATGGCAGGCGACAAAGAAGACTGATGGTTTGAAACTCGCATAGTCGCATTGCCTGTACAATTGTCAGTCTTTTAATATATATATATATATATATATATATATATATATATATATATATATATATATATATAAAGCGAAAGAAAATGCAGTCGGTCATTTTTCAGACTGCTGTTAAGTGAGTCAGTGCATCTTTCGCATGGGCCGCAAAAGTGGTTGTTTTTGAACCGTGTTATTAATCTACTCGGAGCTGCTTCTGTTATACGCAGACGAGTATTTGTGTTTTGCAATAAATAATTACGCAGATATATAATTCGATGCAACTAGTTTTTGTCTTACTGTATTTTCTGGTGCATTTAGTTAATTGCTAGTGCGTTTGCGATTTTTTTTTAATCCAGCAGCATGAAGCTAACAAAATTAAGTGGGGCGGCTTATTGTAAACTTGCAAACGAAAAGCGAGAAACAACCTTACAAAAAAAGCTTGGTACAGTGGATCAGTTTTTAGGCGAAAGGAACAAGTGATTTCCGAAAGCAGTTCAGTAACTGAAGTGGAAGCAATTACATCGGGTGAACTCGGTGAAACGAAAAATATTGACAATATTGTGGGTTTAGTGAAGGAAGAAAGTGCACTTAAAGTAGTGTCTCCTCAGTTTGTAGGAGTTAGTGATTGTGAGTTGAGTTGAGTTGATTTTAGTTTAGCGTCCCTTTCAGCAGCGAGGTTATATGAGACGAGGACCTACTGATTAACGTGGAATCCGAACCACATGAGCTCCCGCCGGGAATCGAACCTGGGTCTCCCATTAGTGATTGTGACAGTGAGAGTGCAAATTTCGTTAGTGACGATTCTGCCGAGTGGTGTCTGAGTCTATAATTGACATTCTTCTAAGACATGGAATTAATCAGAATACTGAAAACGATTTTTCCAAATCGCAAAGATTCATAGCGGATAAGACAAGATTTTAAAATAAAAGTGCTTTCTCTCATAAACTTGTAAATGGCGAATTGATTTTGCGGAATTATTTGGTATATTTGTGTAGCACTGGCGCCGTTTATTGTGCATCATGTCGGTTGTTCAAAGGCAAGACAAAGATCGCAACTCACGGCATTTCAGACTGAAAAACTTTTCAAATATTCTAGCATCACACAAAAATTCTGAAGAACACAAAAACTGCGAGTTGGCACTCCTAACAAGGTAGAAATCTGTTGGGACCTTGAAGAACCATTTTCAATCACATATTCAGACAGAACATACCTACTGGGTCAGTGTCTTAAGAAGAGTTTTTTTTTTTTCTGCAGTAAAGAAGTTGACAAGTCGCGAGCTTCCCTTACGTGGTTCGCGAAGAAAAATTCAATTCTCTGCACAACGGGCAATACATGATGTCTTTAGAGCTTATTGCCGAGTTTGATCCATTCCTTGCGGAAAACATTGAACGGTATGGAAATCCGAGAAAAAGTCATACAAGCTACTTGTCTTCTACAATTTGTGATGAAGTTATTTAACTGCTTGCTGATAGAGTGAGAAAATAAATTATTAATGACATAAAACAAAGCAAATGTTTCCCCATAATAGTTAATTGATAGTTAGTTTTTGCGTTAAGATATGTGAATGAAGAGGGTAAACCTGTTGAAAGGTTTCTTTCGTTTCTGTCAAATCCAGGTCACAAGCCTGAAAATCTAGCCGAAGCTGTAATAGATATTTTGACCAGACATTCTATTGATCTTACTAATTGCAGAGGTCAGTCGTACGACAATGCCAGCAATATGTCGGGGGCATATACAGGTTTACAGGCTCGAATTAAAGGAATTAAAGGAATAAATTCTAAAGCATATTATGTGCCCTGCGCAACTCATTCTTTGACTTTAATCGGAAATAGTGCAGCAAGCAGTTATAGTGAAGCATGTTCTTTTTCGCTATGCTTCAAAATATTTACATTTTTTTTCCACTTCAACAAAACGCTGGAACTTACTTGCTTCTTTAATGTATCCAGGAACGAAAACACTAAAATCTTTATCACAGACACGTTGATCAGCACGAGAGGAGGCTTGTACTTGTATATATGAAAACTGGGATAGTGTGATTCAGACCCTTATTCATGTAAGCCATGATCCTTTTGAGAAACTTCTAGTTCGAAATGAGGCCGTATCCCTCTTGAATCAACTAAACAGGCTGGAAACAGCTTTCATGATCTCATTTTGGAATGATATACTGCATAGATTCCAGAGCGTCACCGTGAAATTACAAAGTGTCAACATAGATTTAACAATAGTACATAATTTATTTCAGTCACTTGTGAACTTTATAACTTCTCTTCGTGATATGTTCGACTCTTATGAGCAAAAATGCATGGAGAAAACTTATATGGATTACGAGTGTAGTTATAAAAGGTTTTAAAAACGTAACATTCAAGCCAATGAAGTAAGGGACAATGAGGCTGTTCTAACAGGAAGAGAAAGTTTTAAAGTTGAGGTGTTTCTTCCTATTCTTGATAAATTGCACATTGAATTAATTAGAAGAAAGGAAAGCTATAAAATAATGTCTGACAACTTCATGGTTTTTAGTAAGTTTCTGCAAAGTTCTTCTTGTCATTTCTGAACGTGCAACCAACCTTTAAGCTGCATATGAAACTAATCTAGAATCAACATTTCCAAATGAATGTGTGCATTTTGCGGGATTTCTGAAAACCAGAGAAATCTGTAACTCACCAGCAAAAATGGTAGCGTTCATACGGAAAGAAAGTTGCAGTCTGTTTCCAAATGTGAAGATTGCATTAAGAATACTTTTGTGTACTGCTGTAACAAACCGCTCAGCTGACGTTCGTCGAGTTGAGGTGATTTTAGCTGAGCGTCCCTTTCAGCAACGAGGCTATATGAGACGTGAACCTACTGATTAACGTGGAATCCGAACCACATGAGCTCCGCCGGGAATCGAACGCGGGTCTCCCACGCCAAAGGCGTAACCGCTTAGCCATGAGGGAGCTCAGCTGAACGTCTTCGGCTCTAAAAACACTGAAGACTTACCTCCGTTCAACCAAGTGTAATAAAAGATTGAACGAGTTATCTATTCTACACATCGAAGCAGACATCAATTGCACTGGCAGACACATCAATTTTGAAGAACTTATACAAGAGTTCGCAGCAACCAAAGTGAGGTGGAAGCTGCTTCGTTTATGACTGGTGGGTGGTGAATTTAATTTCTCAATACATTACATAATTTTAGGTATAGTACATACATAAAATAAATTGTTTGTATTAGGCCTATTACTTTTATTATTGATTTTTATCCTTCGTTTTTTTATTTCAGTATGTTCACTAATTTTATATTAGCCTTAAAATGCTGCAAATATTTTTCTTTTGAGAAGGGCGCACATTAAATTTGTGCCTAGGGCGCCAACGAAGCTTAATCCGCCACTGTTTGCGTTACTTTTTTCGCGTTACATTTCGGATGAGTAACTACAATATATGAACACTCTATACTTTTTCGGAAACAAATGTTTCTTTCCTGTAAGTGAATTTCTCAGAATGAAATAATGGAGCATGAACTACCGACACACAGAGAAACAGATATGATCATAGTGCCACTTGCTGTTTTTGGAAGATGAGGACAGTCTTAGGGAAATCACGTGTACTGATTGCAAGCACCTGAAAGATTTTGTCATAGATTTTGACAGCTCCAAATCAATACATTCAGTGAGTGAACTACGAGTGCAATGGTGCCAGTCGTCCACTTTACTTTGTTGGGTGTTGTTTTTATAAAGACGGAGAACGAAAATATTTTACCGTTCGAGCATTTAAAAAAATACTTTTTCTTAAAATCTGAGGATGATGGTGGATAGAATTTAAAAGTAAAGTGTCTGAAGTACCCCGGCGGGAAATATTTATCAACAATTAGGGTGCCATAATTAACGATATATAATAAGGGGTTAATATGAGTAAACTGTTCTGATGAGCAGGCATACTTTATTACTAGAAAATAGTTCGTTGATAGTCTGTAATAGTGGAGTTCTTTCAGATCAATTTGCGTATCCTAGAGTCCCGTTGATTATAGAATTTGGAACAACTAGCTTTAAAAAGCATGTATTGATTTTAGAGTTACTGGCAAGTTTTGATTCACCTCCAATTCATGTGTTCTCATTTCATTAGTTGTAGTGTAATGCTTCTGTATATTCTGTATTTTTAATTTTACATGACAACATTGTTATTATTATATAATTAGTTTAGCAGAATAATAATAAGCAGCCATTTTTTCTTACACATAAGGATGGGCACGAGCCAAACTAAAACTCGACTCGAATTCAAGTCGAGTTTCGTGTCGAGTCAAAGATAATTTTCTTGAGTCGGGATCCGAGCCGATTCATTTTTTTTTTTTTTAACTTTTGTTTTGAGTCGAGTCAACTTTGATAAATGGCTCGCTCGCTCAGCTTGTTTTAACTCGTTTGAAATCATGACCTAATTAGGCTGGAAAGCGAAAGCGATGAAAAATGTAAGCAATAATATGGAATACTTTTAATGTTGCTCACGACAGGGGACACTGCTCGCTTCTCTTCTCGTTTCGATAACGAGACCACAAGAGATTTTTATAACGAGCTTAGTTCGGCTCGAGCTGGCTCGCTTGGAGTAAACTATCGGCCCGAGCCGGCTTGGTTGGGATAAGCCATTAGCTCGGTTCGGCTCAACTGAGCCAAGGGTTCTAGCTGGCTTGGTTAGATGAGCTGTTGGCTCGGCTCACTTCTCGGTTCGGCTCGATAGTGAATGAGCTGTGAGTCGAGCTGCTCGTGTCGTTGACAATTCTAACCCCGGGCCGAGCAGGTTTGAAAATATTTGGCCAGAGCCCTATAACTTTTAACAATGTTTGGCTCGAGCCCGAATACTCAATCTAGACCCTCAACCCAAATTCAGAAGCTCGTGAACAATGTCCTTGACTCCTAGACTTCATGACTACCAAGGTTGCAATCAACTAGTTTCTTAGTATTCAGATACAAACTGCCTGTCTTTCATGTTTATACACAGTGTTGTTATAATTATTAATAATAATAATAATTTGTAGTAGTAGTAATAGTGTCATTGATAATAATTATGTTGTCTATGTAGGATACTTGAAGAGAGTACTTGAAACTACACACAGAATTTGGTTCGATTCGACTCGAAACTCGACCCGACTTCGAGTCGAGTTGGAGGAAATTTTTCGAGCTGAGTTCTCGAATCGAGCTCAAAGATGTCTGTTTTAAGTCGAGTCGGGTTTCAAAGAAAACTCGCTCTAACTTCTCGTGCCCATCTCTACGAGTAACATAGTATGGTATTTTAGTCAGTGTTACATTATATGAAAATGTGCATATAGTTGTCAAGCAAGAATTTGTTCTTGCATTTACATAAAACGATTCAGAATGTGCAATAATAATAATAATAATAATAATAATAATAATAATAATAATAATAATAATAATAATAATAATAATAATAATAATAATAATAATAATAATAATAATAATAATAATAGTGGTAGTAGTAGTAGTAGTACGGAAAATTGAAGTAATAATTTTTTTTCACATATTCAAAGTTTCGGACCTAAAAATAACGCGTTACTTTCGAAGTAGGGTAACAGTTACTTTTTGGGGGCGAGTAACGCGTTACATTTTAAGGTAAAGTAACCTGTAACGCGTTACATTTTTACAAATAACACCCAACACTAAATAAAATTAAGTCCAGCCTCTCTCTCTCTCTCGGTTAATATGTGCATGATTCTTGCATCTCATCTCTAAATGGAGAACTTCGAGGAAAGATAATTTATCATTTACCTTCTAAGAACAAATTAAATTTAAAAGTATTATTTTGAAGTAGAGTGGATTTGAACAGAAAACCTTAAGATAAGTAGACCAGCGCCTATAACACCTCGACTATACATCCACTATTGGCGAAGTCTCCTAACTTGGTAAGTTGTCTTCATGAAATGAATGCCGAAGAGAGAAAGGACGGAAAAAAGTCTGAATAAATAAATAAATAAATAAATAAATAAATAAATAACAGAAATAAACACAGAAACTTTCGGCTTACCGAAAGAAGGCTAAAGTAGCCAAGTCTCAGTTAGGACAACCTTTTTGAAGAAATCTTGTGGGGTACTAGTACCCGAGCAGTAGTCAGTTAAATCATACTTGTCTCTTTTAACTATTTTTGGGATACTAGTTACCGAGAAAATTGGCAAAAATGTTTTCACCAACTTACTGGGTTACTTTAGTCAAGAAGAATGAGGCGTTGAGTCATTTTTTAATGCTCGGTTAAAAGGTATTTTGTCTTCCACACAGGGAAATTGCCAAAGTAAATTTTGCCACGTAGTGTTCGGTTGGTAGTAATCGAGAGTTTTGTAATTTAACCTACCAAGTCGGTTATTTGCAACCAAGTTTCGGTTTATAAGGCTGCAAATTTAATCAGTAAGTATAAATGATAAAATTGTCTGCATAATGTTATGTTGAACCAATGTAAGTGTTATGATATTGTGAACGTATTTGAAGTCATGCATTATATATATATATATATATATATATATATATATATATATATATATTGGCATCGTTAGGAGGGTGCAAGGAAATGAGAGTGCACCGCTTGAGTGAATCTGTGCAGGTCCTTCCACACCACAAGTTTTCGAGGAAGATAACATTGAAGTTTTAAGTGAATATTAGAAGAATTATACATTTAATTTCTGAAGCGATAAGACAACTTCCAAACTAAAATCTTATAAACGGAGAGATAAACGGATATATATATATATATATATATATATATATACACACAGTGAAACCTCTACTAACGGACACCTCCCGTAACGGACATATTTTGTAATCCCCGAACACTGTAATAGGAAAAAACATATTGGCAAACCTCTCTAAAGCGGACACTCTCCAGTACGGACACGGACAGTCTTTTCTGTCCTTTATAGGTATTATTTACCTCCGTATTACTGACACTTTCTCTAGAAACAAGTTGAAAAGTTCAGTAAAAATACATTTTTGGTAATTCATAGATGTGTCACCAAGGGAGCATTATGACAACACTTTGCCTTCTCAACTGTCTGCTTGCAATTCAGACGAAGCGCCTCTGTTTAACAACACTCTCATGTTTTTTGCTTGCATCCCACTCCCACCCAAGCTGTTTTAGACACAAAAGTGATTGATAATTATCCGCCGTTTGGAATGATATGTTATTCTACTGTCCCAGTGGAATCTCTAACCAAGCAAAAGACAAGTTTGGTATTTTTTGCCCGCGGGCACGCATATTGTCCCCATAAAAGACACTACTGGACTGTAATTAAACACAAATTAAAGCGGCATACTGAAAACGCAGTAAAGTGATAAGTGTAAAGTGCAGAGAACTATAACATCTTATTTCCATGTTATCCCTCGAACATAGAGTATTGGATGGCGGAGAATAATGCGGGACCGTAACATTTTGGCAACATTCGTAAATATATGATTCATCCAAAAAATATTTGTTTCGAATTGCATATTACCTTGTTTACTCACTTATGTAAGAAAATATTGAAACCTCTCTAAGGCGGACACCTCTCTATAGCGGACAATTTTTTATTCCCCACGGCTGTCCGCTTTAGAGAGGTTTCACTGTATATATATATATATATATATATATATATATATATATATATATATATATATATATATATATATATATATATGTGTGTGTGTGTGTGTGTGTGTGTGGTGTGTGTGTGGTGTCATTTATTGCAAGAAATAGCTTTCATAATTCACTTTTATTTTTCAAAAAACGTTCAGAAAAAGATAAATATTTGTAAAGTAGAATCTCGCTCTCAAATCCATGATATACGGTGTTATTGAATTTAACACCCTCCACACTACACCTTCTTGCTTGTGCACCCCGTCAGTATACTTCAAAGACTCAGATTTTTTCGACGCCACTGTTTATTTAAAACCGTATAGTAACTCACTTTTTGGACTCAATAAATTTTCAGACCAAAACGCTCTAGACAGAGAAAAGAAATTTGTAATGAAGGTTTATCAAGCGTAGGTTACAAAAAGTGGAAATGTTCTTACGACTTGAATTATTTTTTATAATCTAGTGACAAATGCGGTGAATTACAAATTATAAATATATGGATAAATGAATACATGTGGTAAGTGGAGTTAAATACCAATTTAGGCAAAGAAACGACAAGAAATAGTAGACTGGAGCAGAGCTTGAACGATTCTCCTGTTATACGTAAGTGTGACACAATGTTACTTTTGTACCAGAAAAACCTATCTTGGTGGGATTCAATTAATTACTCTCAAATCTAAAAGGAGCGCCTTGTGCAGTAAAATAGTAAATTACTATCTGTCACAAGGAGTTTTTTTAAACTCTTCCTGGAATCGATGTTATGAATATTCCGTTCATATAACCTGTACCCATTTCGTAATTTAATTAACCTTAATATATTAATTTTCTCACCTAAGTTTAGAACAACAAATGTTATTCAAGTCCCATATTTTCAGCATATGACAGAAATTCGTTAATGGATCATTGGTTCAGAGAATATCATATACCCGACTACAAAATAGCCGTCTTGGGTTCGAATCTTCGTCCTACCTATGTATATTTTTAATTTTTGTCAGAAAAAAGAACGATTAATGAAAATAAGCATTTCAATCATTGGAAATTGAAATTGATAACGTAATCCTTCTGGTTCAATTTTACGTTTTTTTTTTTTTTTTTTTTTTTTTTTTTTTTTTTTTTTTTTTTTTTAAATGGCCAAATCTTTTCTTTGCAAAATGAAAAGAGAAAAGATACAGTATGCCAGTTTTGTATTCATGTGATCTGGATACTAGTGTTTCCACGAAGTAGTCCACTTCAAACAAAAAGTATTTTTATAAAATCATTATTGATATTTTCATTTGTAAAGTATTATTTTTAGGAAATAGTCTGAATTAAACCAAAAGGATCACTTGGTCATCTCCAAATGATTAAAGTTAGTTTTTATTGATGGTTCTGTTTTGACAAGAATTTAATATATATATATATATATAAAGAGAGAGAGAGAGAGGTGATGGAGATTCGAACTCGAGACGGCTATTTTGCAATTACCAACAATACACGACATGAGTTTTTGTGATACACTTAAAATATGGGACTGTTTATAATGCCTTTGTTATACCATTGTTTCCAAGCTTAGATGAACAAGTTATGAAGATTTTTGTTGATTCTTGTATTGTTAGAGCTTTCTGTGTGAAACCCTACAGTCAAATGAACGCGAATAACTATTATATTCATTTTTCAACTTGAATAGCTATATTAAGCGTAATAAAATTGTGAAGTGGGTGCAGACTGTGAGTACTGATTTAATTCTCATATTAAGGGGCAGAGAATGCTGATCCTCGAAAAACCTACATTCGTTTGACAGACATAACACCGCGTAGCGTATACTTGGTGCCATGGCTGAGAGAAGGAATATTGGTCTAGCTACAGAAGCAAGGATGATAGTCCTAAAACAAAGCAGTCCTAAAATAATTTATTTCGTCTTTATAATCGTACAAGTAACACGAAGTCGTGCGTGTAAATAAGACATGTTCAATGATTAAGAAAAAGGATACATCTGTAGTTGCAACGTTACACACAAATCTATACAATTGTATTGTTAGAATATTAAACTAATTTCAGAATATCATAAAAATAACATTAAAAAACACACACACACAATTTCAATGCTGTAAAATATACTCGTTAAATATCCAGAAGACCATAACGTATCAACATGCACATTATGTATCTAGAAGTTCATTCACAAAATAAAAACAGTTTTCTAATAGATAGTTTTTCGTTGACGTTGCGAGTCCCTATTTGTTCCACTATTAGAATATATTGAGGGAGTTTATTATATGAAATAGTACCCATATACCTTGCATTTATTTCGTACAACAATGTTTTTTACTGGGAATTTAATCTTTACGTCTTGTTTGATATTTAGCTATTGCAGATGTGTACGATAAATTAATCTTGAATGTTGCGAAAATACAAAATACATGAAGAGACAATGAAGGCAATATTTTCAGCTTCTTGAAAATTGGCCTACATGCTTCATTTATTTTGATGTTTATTATAGTTCTCAAATGATGAATATTATGTTATTTTTTGGGAATTTGCTCAGAAGACTATTGACCGTAGGTAAGTAGACACTGAAAGTCCGAAATATAAGTTATTAAGTCGTATCTGGTTTTAAGACATATTTGATTGATTTTAATACATTGAGCATTTTATTAAGGTTTTGAAAAAGAGAAAGTGTGTTTCCCAGGAAAGAGTGTAATTTAGACAAGGACCAGAATTTTTTTTCTCCACTTTTTAACATTCTCCCAATATCCACGTAATGTTTACGTACTTTAAATATGATGGAAATTTAAGGCTGTAGACTTTCCTGTATTAATTTTAGTTCGTTATGGTCAAACTATAACCACGAATCAATGAAATGTCGACTGAAAGCAGGGGATTCATGTTATTAACCTGTCCAAATTCTTTTGTCTTCGCTTCTGTCGAAGAATTCTAATTTTGAAATATATAAAACGATAATTGTACCTTGTTGTGACGTGTGCCGCTTACTTTGAGAGAAGAACCTAGACTGAAAGTATTTGAGATTAAAATTCTGAGGCGAATATTCGAACCCAAAAGGGACGGGAATGGAGAATGGCGGAAATTACATGAAGAAGAATTACATAATTTATACCGTTTAGCTAACGTTATTAGAGTCATTATGTAGAGGGGGCTCAGGAGGACAGGTCTAGGAAAGCTTTTGAAAATTTTAAGTGAAAATCCTATCGAAGAATAGGCCATTAGGAAGACTTAAGCGCAAATGGGAGGACAATATTAAGATGGATCTCGTATAGAGAAATAGAAATATAGAATGTATACTGAATCCAGTTGGTTTTTTAGCACTATTTATATCCACGAATCTCTTGCATTTTGCAGAATAATTTGGCACTATAGTGACACGTTTTGGCACTATAGTGACGTGCTTTCTTGCAGAATCATACGTAAATACAGGAATACTGCATAAAGTGGTTAATTAGTTCCAACAAAGAACCGCGCTGTACAGAATCGTGTTTCGAGAGCTATTTACAATGTATTGAATTGAACAGAAACATTCATAATAACAAACAAGTAAGATGTATTAGGTCGTCTAAAAGTATTGAACCATTTACCCACGAGATGACGTTAGCGTCACAAATCTATGGTGTATGAGTCGCAAATGGGTCAGGCGTAGTGCAATTTGTCAGCTGATAGTCGAAGTAGTAAATGCAATAAGTGTTGGAATTCTTTAAATCAGACGGAAGCTATTGTGTCGTGAAAATAGTGAACTTACCTCAGAACTGCGCTACATTTTACAATTTTATTTCGATAAAGGTGAAAAATGCTGCACAAGCCCGTAAAAAAATTTGTTCTGTTTATGAACAAAATACATTATCAAAAACAACAGCCAAAAATGGTTCAGGTGTTTTCATTCTGGATGTCCAAAATGCTCCTCGCTATGGGCGAACAAGGACAGTAAAAGTTGATGATATTCCGGCAAACATCGAGGAAGACCGGCATGTAAGCAATCATTACATTGACAATGACCTAAACATTCATAATCAAACTGTGTTAAAGCATTTGGACAAAACTGGCTTCAAAAAGATGCTCGACGTTTGGGTGCCACATGATCTGACTCAAAAACATTTACTCAATTGAATTTCTATTTATGAATCCCTACTGAATTGTAACGTACTTGTGTCATATCTGAAGCTGTTGATCACGTTCGATGAAAAGTGCGAAATAATGTGCAAAGAAGATCGTGGTTGAAGCTGGAAGCTTTACAATCTGTGGCAAATCTCCAGTGACGCCCAGGAGGTTATGCTGTGGATTTGGAGGGATTGGAAGGGCATCGTGCACCACGAGCTGCTGCCACAGGAAAGAAAAATAGACTGGGATTTGTATTGAACTAACTAACTAACTAACTAACTCTATGGCCTATGGAACCCGGAGGTTCAATGCCGCGTTCACAAAAGCTCTCCACTGACTTCTATCCTTAGCTAACTGCATCCAGTTTCTACTCTGTATTCCAATCTCTGCGAGATCCATCTTAATATTGTCCTCCCATCTGCGCCTAGGTCTTCCTAATGGTCGTTTTCCGATTGGTCTTCCAATCAAAACTTTGAAAGCGTCTCTACTTTCTTCCATTCTAGCTACATGACCCGCCCATCTAAGCCTCCTAGACTTGACGACCCTAACAATGTTGGGTAAACCATATAAATTATGTAGTTCCTCGTTATGAAGTTTCCGCCATTCCCCATTCCCGTTCCTCTTGGGTCCGAATATTCGTCTCAGGATCTTGTTCTCAAATACTTTCAGTCTATGTTCTTCCCTCAGAGTAAGTGACCATGTTTCGCAGCCATACAGAACAACAGGCATGATTATCGTTTTGTATATTTTAAGTTTCAAATTCCTCGACAGAATTCGCGACGACAAGAGATTTTGAACCGAATAGTAACACGAATTCCCTGCTTTTAGTCGACATTTAATTTCTCCGTGAATATGATTTTCCTCTGTTAATATTGATCCTAGATATTTGAAAGTATCCACTTTATCAAAAGTATTATTTAGTAGTTTAACGCATCCATAATTTGCTGTATTCCGGTCCCGACGCACTTCCATGTATTTAGTTTTCTCTGCATTTACTTCTAAACCCATGTCCCTGCAAGCGTTTAATAAGATCTTTGCATTTCTTTCTATTGTTCTCCTATCATCTCCTATTAAATTTACATCATCAGCATATGCCATAACCTGGTGAATACCGTTCAACTGTAAGCCCTGTTTGCTATCTTTGATTTTCCTTATAGCGTATTCCAAAACGAAGTTAAATAATAATGGCGACAACGCATCTCCTTGTTTCAGGCCATTTTCGACGTGAAAGCTCGTGGACAGAAAATTTCCTACCCGGACTTTACTTTGGGATTCATTTAAACATATCTTAATTAATCTAATTAGCTTTCTCGGTATTCCAAGTTCTGCAAGAACGTTGTATAATGTTTCTCTCCTAACCGAGTCGTACGCCTTTCTAAAATCAATAAATAGTTGATGTACCGGGGTATTGTATTCCCACTTTTTTTCGAGTATTTGGCGAATGGTAAATATTTGGTCGATAGTTGATCGATTTCGTCTAAATCCGCACTGATAATCTCCAATAATTTCATCTGCATATGGGGTCAGTCTTGCTAACAGAATATTTGAAAGGATTTTATAGGATGTTGACAGAAGAGAAATGCCTCGATAATTATTACAGTCAGTTTTGTCGCCTTTCTTGTGGATTGGAACAATGATTGATTCTTTCCACTCTTGTGGCAATTCTTCCTTGTTCCAGATAAGGAGAATGAGTTTGTGTATCTTGTTCCACAATTTTTCGCCTCCAGCTAAAATTAACTCAGCCGGAATTTCATCTACACCCGGAGATTTGTGTTTCTTTAATTTCTTTATAGCGGTTTCTACTTCTATTCGGTTGGGTTCTGGAATATACGGTTCTGCGGTGTGTATCTCCTTTTCTCCACGAACACTAGTTTTTGGTTGCGTGTTAAGCAAATCGTCAAAGAAATCTTTCCATCTATTTAAGATGCTATCCGTGTCAGTGAGAACTGTACCGTCAGATTTCTTTAATATATAAGCACGAGGTTGATAGCCTTTCTTAAATTCGTTGATTCCCTTATACATGTCCCGTATGTTTTTATTTTTACTATTATCTTCAAGTTCCTTAATTTTAGCTTTCAGAAAATCGCGTTTCTTTGTTCTAAAAGTTTTGGAAGTTTCCCGCCTGATATCTGCGAAATTTTGTGTAGTCACTGGGATTTGTATTGTCGGCAATTAATGCGAGTACACCTAGCAATCCAAAGAAATGGCCGGAATTTGTCAACGGAAAGGGTGTCAGAAATTTAGGAAATGTGGCTGGGAGATTTTAATGCGTCCACCGTATATCCCGAACCTGGGACTATCAGACTGTCATTTGTTTCGATCCCTGTAGAACTCCCTGATTCATATCATGTTAGTTTCAAGAGATGTCTGTGTAAACCACGTGTCACAATTTTTTAACCAGAAACATACAAGTTCTATAGTGACGGAGTTATGGTGTTGCCGGAAAAATTGCAGGAGTTCATTGAACAAAGTAGTGTATATGTAGTTTTATAATGTTATTTTCAAATTACAATAAATATATTTTCAATTTTGACTTCTAAAGGCTCAATACTTTTTAGATAATCTGATATAATACAAAAGAAATAAACACACAGTGCGTTCAATAAGCTACCTCCAAACTACATATTTAACGTTGCCAGAAAAAATATTACAACGGTAGTTTTTCTACACATCTACCTTCTCGCGCCACACATTCGTGGGACCGGTCATATTGGCTCTGGAAAGCCCGACGAAAGGTGTGCACTGAAATGCTGTTACGTACCGCCTCCACATTAGCGTGAATCGATGCAACATCTTCAAATGTTTTCCATTTATGTAGATTTGAGCTTACAAAGAGCATGAAGTCCGTCGAGGCCAATAAGAGGGATGTTTAAAAACTGTAATCCTTCTTTTGGCCAAAAAGTGACGTGCAAGAAACTGGGGACCGACATGTGTGTATTTCTTCCGTATGATAACAACATTTCTTTATCTTAAAGGAATTTTCACGAATTTTTGTACAATCTTCCATGAAGTGATAGAGATTAGAAAGATTTGTTACATGTTTTAAAAATGACTAAATGATTATCGAGAAATAAACATGAACGTCTTACATTACTATTTTTTCAAATGCTATTCTAATGTTTTGAAATTTCTGAAAAATTTCTCAAATCATACTTCATGTATAAATATGGATTTTATTTTTTTGTTTTAAATATTGCATTATTTTCAACCAAAGGTTATGAAAAATAAGTGTTTTACGAATGTATTAATGTAGTCTTGTAAAAGCTTGCTCTGTCCCATGTTCAATGTTTCATTTGTGCTCAGAACGCATTTCCCATTCGGGAAGCAGTAATTACAAAATTCGTGCAGCCGGATTCCACGTTAATCAGTAGGTCCACGTCTCGTATAGCCTCACTGCTGAACAGAACTCTAAACTAAAATCAACTGAACTCAATGGCAGTGACGTATTTAAGATTTTGTTTCGGGGGGAGGGACATTGCAACTTTATTCCTGAAAATATGAAAATTCTGCAAGATATATCGTTTACTTTAATATAGTAAATAAAATTTGGGGGGGGCTTAAGCCCGGAAGCCTCCCCTAAATACGCCACTGGACGTTGGTATACAATTAAAATTCCGCGAGCTGGCAACCTTTCATTAAAGAACAAAAAAGCGCACAAATCGATTCCGGCATATCGAAACTTGCAGTGCTAACATTTGTCATGACACTTGGACAAAATGTATTCCAGCACCGTTTTTTTCTTTTGTAGATTTTTAAGTTTCTAATTTTCTTCTTCCTGTTTTTATCTCCCGTGATTAAGAATCCAGGGGAGAGTCGAAAGCTCAGAAGTATAAGTAATATTCAGGTACTACAGAAATCTGTAAGTAGAATGCTAGTTGGAATTCCTAAGCATGATTTTACATTGTCAGATTTTGTACATTTATTTATTTCTCGGGTTTGTTTTCTTTTGAGATAACTTTCGTGGAAACATACAGTTTTTATTAAAGAAATATTAAAATACATGCATAAATTAACACAGAACTTTTATAGAAGATAATAAAATTACTAATGCAAATATACAATTTCAATTTCACAAAGGTAAGGCAAATATACGAATGAACTTGAACAGATTAATACACTAATAATAGAAATAAATACATTACAAACTATAATGTACAAATTACAAAATACCTTAAATAAACATACATATGGAACACCAAGTGCAAGAAATTAATAATCGAACATCTGAACCCTAAGTATTAAAGCAGAAATTAGTTACCCTACTTTTCGTACTTTTTAGAGAAAACAATTTATATATATCCTAAAGGAATCCACTGGGCATGTACTAACATTTACTCACTAAAAATTATAAAGTTGTGGCTTCTTTTTTTGAATCAAAACATCCAATATATTTCAATCAAAAATTTTCTTATATCTGGAGAAGTACATATAGTGTAGTCAAACCCAAACTATCAGTAACTCAGAGTGATGTGCTTATTCCGTAGAAAATACGAAAACTGCACTTATGGGCCGTTCAAAACTTTTGTGGCCTCTGATCCAATTGACCCAAAAGGTCTAATATAATTAAACAAAAAGTTTCTTGTACACCTTATATCTGGAGAACTACATATAATGTAGCCAAACTTAAACTATCACTTAACTCAGTATCATGTTCTTATTCCGTAGAAAATACGAAAACTCGATTTAGAGGTCTTTCAGAAATTAAAACAATATATTAGAGAGGTAAATACTTTACAAGAATCTTCGCCAAATATTTCATCAAATAGTAAGAAACGTTAGAACTTTCGCTAAATACTTCATCAGGTAGAAAAGGAAAAAATTAAATAACAGAAAAGTAGCTATAAATGATGAAGATGGGTGGGCCATCTTGCAATATAATGTTACGTGATAGTGTAGTCAGTTTCAATATAAATTAGTTAACAAATTAACAAAATTAAAAGTAATTATAAATTATGGAGAATGTTAATTATTAAAATATTGGAAGATCAAAATAATACAAAATGAAAAGTATGCAGAATTGCAAAGGTATAATTCTTACACAAACAAAAACAATTTTTCTCCTCGAATATATAAAAAAAGAAAGAAAAAGAAAATCTAGTGGCGCTGTTAAGGAAAAAAGAGAATTCTTGTTTGTGTTTCCTGCTGACAGTGGTAAGTTGGTAGCTCTTTCTAACGATGACAGATTTTGGCTCTTCACTCGTGGCCACTTTCCTATTAACAGTGTTGTTATTAATAAGAAATGTAATTCTACTATAAAAATTCACTAGGCGTGTACTTAGATTGGATGTTTTTTTGGAGTAGAATGATAACGTAAGTGTCTTCCTGTCTCTTTTTGAAAGATATGAAAGAGTCTACGAAAAATATTTTACGAATATTTAAAGCAACATGTGTGGTCAAATATAGCCTACTTATTGCGAAGCATTGTATGTTCTTGAACAACGAGAAATTCACATCCAAAAAAGCATCTGCTGTTCAGCCTTCCATGTTGATGAAATTCTATCTCCTCTTTAATGTATACAAGCAATCACGGTACCCCTGCAGCGTCTGAATTCTCCATGTACCTGTCCTAGAACATTATCTTTCACAACATTACCTTTAAATACACCTTCCTCGAAGTGCTCTTAAAATCCTTCCTTCAGGCTCTTACATATCTGTTAGAAAGAGATGGGGAGAACACTTATATTACCATTCTATCTGCAAATCGTTTCCTCGCCTTAATTGTTTAAAATACCCTCCCTAACTACACGTGCTCTGTTTTTCATAATCTATTTTTATCTTTGTATCCTATATGGTTTTCATTCTTCATTATCTCTCATTACTTATTATTATTATTATTATTATTATTATTATTATTATTATTATTATTATTATTATTATTATTATTATTATTATTATTATTATTATTATTATTAGTAGTAGTAGTAGTAGTAGTAGTAGTAGTAGTAGTAGTAGTAGTAGTAGTAGCACCACCACCACCACCACCATCATCATCGTCATCGTGTTACTCTTCATAACGTATTATGTTTTAATCTTTAATTTTTCATATGTTTTGTTAATTTATCTTCACCTTCATTATTATTTTTGGTTTTTCTGCGAACTTACTGCCCAATGGTCTCATTAAACTTTCTCTAACTTCTTTCTGGTTACACTATCATGCAATGGCGATTTCTTTATATTGCCGCGTTTACCGCCGGTAAACAAATAATTAAAGCATAATTGATTATGAAAATTCCTCAAAATACAACTTAAAATGCTCCTCGTGCTTTTATATCCTCTTTACTTCAGTCCAAAATAGAAAACGCCAGCACCTTCTAAGAGACAAAAACTTCATTTAAGTATATTGTTACAGCATGGTGAACTACCATCCTGTACATGTCAACGTGATGAGTCGTGGGAGAGCATTGAGGAGATACAACACGTTTCAAATAGCAGGCAAGTTGACCTCTGCGAGAACCTACAAGTTTTGTGCTCACTCGTACAGATGGAAAGCTTCCTTTTCTGCAAAACGAAGCACTTTTTGTGGTCGCTTGGAAAACATTTGGAACTGTAAGCAGACGAAGATCTATTTCTTTTGTTAGCACAAAATTAATTTTATTTAGTATATTTTATAATATACAGCATTTAAATTTCTCCAGAATCTATTTCCAAAAATCTATTCTCAAAGAGAATATAATACTCAAATTGCAATATTTTACGTCATCCATATGTTGTTTTGATACTACTTTAGTTGCTGTTATCGTCCAGAATAGAACAGATGAGATACAGTGGGGCGAAACGAAACAAATGATTACTTGGCTTGTCTTTACGTCCTATGTCACCAATAAGACGATACCTATAGTTTAAAGTGAGATCTGATTACTGTGGGACGTTTGATCCGAATACTGATGAACCATTGTACGCACTCTTGATACTAGACTAAGAAGAAAACTAGAACCTTAAAATAAAAATTTTAAAAAACTACAGTAGAATTTGTGACTGTAAACTTGTGTTGATTATGCATTGTGGTGGTAGAGGTCCGTTTTATTAGTATGTTTAAGTTTCAGTTCCGAAGTCAAGCCTTTCTCCTCAGCGTGCCTCTTCACAATTTAATTCTGATGTTATTCAGATGAGTGAAAAGGGTTTAGAGTATTCAAGGCCTATAGAAAAGATGTTACGAGAGAAACACAAGAAAAAAATCTCAAATTTATACTGAATGAAACTGTATTCTACATTTTAAGTAAGGTATTATTATTATTATTATTATTATTATTATTATTATTATTATTATTATTATTATTATTATTATTATTATTATTATTGTTATTGTTATTATTATTATTATTTAATAAAATATATCTCATTTGCATTTTATTTTCTGAGTTCAGCCTTGACATTTTCAGTTAAGATGGTTAATTTACAACTTATAATACATATTGTGAAGACAATACTCATACATACTTTATAAAGTACTAAAATATAATATGTAGACTACTGAGAAATGATATTGCATTGTATACATTTTATCTTATATAATCTGCGGTAATACGTTCAGATATTCAGGATACGCTCCTGCTATTATGTGCCTTTGAATTCCAAGATAGCGTCACGTACCTGGACACCTTATTGCTACTTAATATTTATTTTTCTTCACCTTTCTATCTGATGAAAAATTTAGTGAAAACGTTTATAGTGTAAATTTTTAAAGACTTCTTGCTTTTATACATATATATAGTAGCGCTATCACAAAGGACCTTCCCAATCTCGTCCGCATTTTGTGTTAAAAGTATAAAGTATAAATATATAAAGTATTAAAATAAAATATAAATATAAATAGTATAAAGTATAAAGTATAGAGTATTGAAACGTAAATCATGAGAAGAAAAGTTCGCCAAGTTTCAGCTACAAGTATCAATAGTGCTTTTCTTTAGTTACGCAGTATACATCAACACGGTATTCCAACTCCATCCACAAATGTCGGAGCATATTCTGGTTAACTCTACGTTTAGCCATTCGGATTCGATTCTTCAGATTATCAACGAAAAGCGTCCCAAGAGTTAGATCAGGTGACCGGGGAAATCAGCTAATCAGACACCGATCATCGAAAACCAATAAGCTTCCCGTAAATACCTTCTTATAGAGACAGACAGTTGTTGTAAATTTGGAACATAAATCATGTATTCTCTTTTTCACTTGGCGCTCTACGAAAGTAATGACAG
Source organism: Thermobia domestica (assembly GCF_964235325.1). Lineage (NCBI taxonomy): Eukaryota > Metazoa > Arthropoda > Insecta > Zygentoma > Lepismatidae > Thermobia > Thermobia domestica. Next base: position 100,355,556 of record NC_137468.1, read on the forward strand.
AAAAGTCATTGAGCAATGATTACTGATCTTCTCACATAAAACTTAAGGATGCAATACACATACTCCTCTCCTGTCACTGCCATTTCTCACAAGTATCTCTCTCGCAGCTAAATTGGTGTATTAAGGCCTCTCACGATATTTGAAACGAAAGCTGATGAGTTTTTCTTTCCACGTTATATGTTTCAATACTCTATGCCATATATTATTAACACAAAATGCGAACAAAATCAGGAAGATTATTTGTGCTAACTCTGTGTAGTTCATTCTAGAAAATAGTATCAAAGAGATTAATGGTTGGAACTTTGTATGATAGACTCAGGTATTTGACAGTGCCTCTTAACGCTCTGCAAGCAAACCAAGTACGACTCAATATGCCAGTAAATTTAAATCCTCTCAGGAATGGCTAATCTCAAAGGCGCTGTAACAAAAATCTCCTGACTATAAGGGAAAAAGAAAAAAAATCTCTTTATCCGCTTAACAATTATCTGACTATGAATATTATATAATCTAATTGCTGGAGAATATATGTTGAATAGTATTTGATTTGCTTATAAAAAATTATATAAGCGATCTCAAACAGACAGATTTTACATTTAGTTTAATATATTGCACAAAGTCTTGCACATCAACAAAATTATTAATAATTTTTACAATAAAATATTTTGAGCAGACAATCTACTGGTAATTGGTATACTGTAGGGATAGAAAATTCCAGCAACATAGCAGAATATAATATCTTATTTATTTTAGCTGATCTATTGTACTTTTAAAAATATAAATAACAAAGAAATTTATATTGAACATGTTCTATGTCGTTAATCTGAATTTGAAAATAAAAGCGAGAGATTCCACAAGCACATTCTAATATACTACGTAGAAATATGTAATATAACATTTTGATTGCAGAAATGTCAGTCATAGGTTTCATTTTCCTTATAGTGAAACCAAGACGTTTATACCATTCGTAAATAAAGTATTTCAAATGTAAATTAAATGTTAGTTTAGTACCAAATATAATACCCAAATTACCAACCAAATCGTTCTTATCCAACTGAGTTTCATTGATACCATAATCATATTTTGTATACAACTTTTTCTTAGTAAAAGACATAACGAAAGATTTATAAACATTAAATAATAAGTTGTTAATTATACTTCACTGATTACAAAAAACAACGACCTGTTGTAGTTTGCTAGAATCAGTAATTGAATTAATTTCTTTATAAATGTTTAAATCATAGGGATAAAGAAATGGCTGTGAGTATTTGACAGTAGATGGTAAGTCGTTAGTGGAAAGTAAGAATAGTAAAGGACCCAAATTAGATCCTTGTGAGGCGCCGGATAATGTAATATAATGGGAAAAGACGGTATATGATTGAAAATAACTGTATATTTCCGATTGAGTAAATATGAATATTGCAATTTTAACAAGTTATCAGTTAAATCAAAGGAATCTAATTTACCAAATAAAAGAGCATGGTCTAGTTCATCAAAGGCCTTAGAAAAAGCAATATATACCACATCAAACACGGGATTAGCATTTAATGATTCTGATGGGAATGAACTGAGTAAAATGTAAGAGGATTGGTTAAAGTGGATCGTTTAGGATTAAAAAAACTTGTTGGGATGAAGGTATATAGGATTTCCTTGCACAAATATTCTACTACAAGGAATTTTTTGTTCGAAGATTGTAAAAAGCGTTGAAGTTAATTTTAAAAAATAGGCCTATAAGAATAAGAATGGGGATTTCCACTATTTTTATTTATTTTGATTTAAAAGAACAGCAAGCAGAATAAATAATAAAATATATGTTTCTTTCTTTTATATATCAATATTAATGAAGTAAATGCACTTCGAAACGTCTTTTGAGCTCCGCCCACTGAAAACAACCCCATACCATGTTTCTGTGGAAATGACGTAAGTGTTGTCCAAGAGCCTATCGGGAGTCTAAAGGGTTATCTGGATATAGAACAAATAGAAAGGGGTTGTTTTTTTTTTAATTTGAAATATTATAAACCTACATATATAATAATATGCTTTCCATCATCTATGTTAAAGCAAAACCACTCTTGTGATAAAAAATTTAATTATAGCACCTATGTCGGAGTTGGATAAGTTTGATAGAGTGCATTATGATCTCCTAATTGTACGATTACAGAGACAGGCTTAAATTATGTTACTGTACTAGTTCTTGAACTTTCTCACTGTGTGCATTATTTAACTGTTCCAGACACAAACTGTAAAGATGCCGAATCAAATTTATTACGAACGATTTGTTAACAAATTTGTTTTTCGCTAACAGAGCTAATTTATATTGGCTTCCACCTTAAGCTCCTATTTCATGAAATATAATTTAGGTCATAAGACCACAATTACTACTAATATTGTATATATCGGTTTACACTACGCATAAAGTACAGGACAAATACACTAATTTTACACCACGTACATATTTCAAGTTTGGAATATATGTAAATTTTATATCGTAAATTCTCATGAAATCAAACTAATTCACGAGTCAAACAAAAATAAATTTATTCTTAAATGCCTATTAGTACATTGAGATTCAAGAAAAAAGAATGAAATGAAATCTTTCAGTTTTACGTTCCACAATTATGCCATGCAAGCTAAAAGAGACGGTGATTACGGAAATGAATGAAATTGTGAAATGAAGAAACTTGGAGGAAACGACAGAACCCTGATAAAACTCACGTACACCGTGTTTGTCATTACAATTCTCACTTAGCGTGAGCTGGGATCGACCCAAAGACCCTACTCACCAGAAGTGAACATTTTACCATTGAGCCACTGCGGTCACCTACAGAGATTCGAAATAAGTAAGATCGATAATAAAATAATAACTAATAATATGTATTTCAGGTTGTCTTTGAACAAATTCTGCACAGGTAACTAGTTCACTTACCTCTCCGTAAAAGAAGAAATGAAATTAGTTTAACGTTCCACAGTTAGGTTAAAGGAGACGGATGATTGCTGAAAGTGAATAATCAAATTAATTTTTGTGTTCTCTCATCAGGGATCGAACCTGAAACTAAAGTACGTGCACCAAAGACGCGCGCTAGCCATTAGACCAGGGATGAATTTACTGTTTGATCTTTCGATTCAATTCAGTGAGTTCATTCCCTCTCATTATGAGTGGTTCTTGGTGTGGTTAAGGAACCCATACTCGTATTTTTTTTTTCTTTTATTTAAGCTCCGAAGTAATCGGTATTGGGATGGAGTAGTTTTCACAAATCCTTCTTCCCTAACCATGTAGATATCCGTTGTCTGCAGTATTGTATAAGGATGTAATTATGCAGTTTCGTACATTATCTATGCTAGGCAAAGGAAGATATTGACAGGGATACCTATGACTTTAATATCGTATTTTATTTTATTTTTTCTTTTCGAGAGGGGGTTCGGAAGATATTTCTTTTATTGATATCTTCAAAGATTAAAACGTGTTCGAAGAAGTATGTTTAGGAACATTTTACATCAATGTTTTACATTTATATTTGAATTTAAATATGGGGCTGCAGTGGCTCAGTGGTAGAGCGTTCACCTCTGGCGCTTGGGGTTCCGGGTTCGATCCCAGTCCCCACCAAGTGAACTTTGTGATGGACAAAAACCGTGTGCGTGGATTTTCTCGGGGTTCTCCCGTTTCCTCCCACTTTCTTCATTCCACCATTTCATTCAATTCTCATCATCACCGTCTCCTTTAGCCTAACCGGCAGAACCGTGGGACGTAAAACTCACAGATTTCATTTCATTTCATTTGAATTTAAATATTAAATCCGTGTTTTAATAGAAATCCCCAATGGTGTAGCTTTGCTGTGTTTCAAGCTCAAGATAAATACTAATAGTTAATATGAGATTATAGATGAAAGTTAATGGGTATTGAAGAATATCCGCAAAATCATTAAAAATGTAAGCGGGGATGCTATCGGGTCCACTAGATTTAAATACTTTCAATTTCCTTAATGAGTCTGTACATTTTTTAAAATAAAACGAGTTTTGTATTAATACATTGCAGAAGTTTTGTTGCAGACATATTACATTCGCGATTAAAAGGTTATGAGGTGTAAATACACTCTCAAAGTAATGAGCAAACGCATTTGCTGTTAACTTGTCATTAATAATAATAGGAAAACTATATTTCAGTTGATTACAAGCACTAGCGGATCCAGAAGGATCGTTTGGGAGGGGCGGTTCGCTTCCTGGAAGATGAGCGTAGCTTCAAGGTGACCAGAATTTTAATTTGCAAGAATGGGACGCATATGAATGCGGGGCTGAAGCGAGGCGGGTGTAAACCTGATTCCACTTTAGGATCCGAATTTGTAAGCCTTTTGTGTGTGTGTGTGTGTGTGTGTTTGTTTGTGTGTGTGTGTGTAATGGAAGTATTGTACATTCTTTCTGTACATTTAATTTAAATTACATACGTACTTACGTTTCGGAGGCGTGGCGGTGTAATGATTCATTTCACTCACAATCACCGCAACATATCAGATGCACTGTCTGGCACAGTACTTGCACAAAAGAAAATACTGTATTGATGATAACATTCATTTTAACGAAAGAGTGTACAATTTGCTCTAATCATTTATATTTTGAATAACAATTGCGGAACAACAGTTAGAACCTGTCGTTCTTTCAGAAAAAGTGTTCCGGGGTGGCACACGTAGTATTCCGGGGGGCACTGCTGGTACTATTTTATTTATTATTATATTATAGACGTATTATTTTGGTCTCGTCCGGGGGCACTCTAAGAGTTCCGGGGGGCAGTGTCCCCAAAAAACATGTCTGGAAGAAACACTGGAGGCCCGGGCTATGCAAAAATAGATAGCAAAAGTATATGTGCATAAAGAATAATACAAAACTAATCTATCTCTATATTTGTGTGCGGTCCACGAACATAGTATAATTATAGCTGTGCTTACAACAATAACATTATATTATACTAGCCTTTGTCTAGGACGGTCTTTGTCCCCAGATCCCCAATTTGCTCGGCATACGGCCTTGCACAATATAGCAAATTCTGTTACGTGCTGCTGTGGCATAATATTTCGCGTTCTTCCTTCTGTCTTTCATATAGAATTGGATTAAGCTAAAACTTTGTCACGAAATTCAAACATCTCGTAAGGCACTTTAATGAACCACCCCCATCTCTTTTCCTTCTCTTCTACGTTAAGTGAAAAAAAAAAGTTCGGATACATGTTGAATTATGTTAAATGAAAAATCAAACTACCAACTTTCATGTTTCTAATCGCAAGGGATCCCGAGATATTGGCATCTTATAATAATAATAATAATAATAATAATAATAATAATAATAATAATAATAATGATAATAATAATAATAATAATAATAATAATAATAATAATAATAATAATAATAATAATAATAATAATAATAATAATAATAATAACCCTTTTCTTCCTTCTAGATAAAATATCAAAAACGCTGGAACAAGTATTGAATTATTTTAACTGAAAAGTCCAATATACTAAATTCCATGTTTCTAATCTTCAAAGATTCTTAGATATCGATTTATTATTATAATATTTGCAATCGCCGCCCCTTTTTTCTTTCCATCTCTACTAAAATACCAAAAAACGTTGAAAAGCGTGTCAAATTATTTTAAATGAGAAATTCAAATGCCAAATTTCAAGTCCCTAGTCTTAACGGATTCGAAGAGATGGTAATCTTATTAAAATAATTTTCACCCTATTCTCCCTTCCTTTCTTTGAATTTCCAAAAATACTTCCTTAGTGATACCCTACGTAACAAATCTTGCCTACTGTCCGAATTTCAAGTTTCTAGCTTAAACGGTTTGGCCTTTGTGAAGTTTTTCACTCAGGATTTCGTCTTTTATATATGAATTACAATAACAGCTTTATCAATAAACGATGAAATGCCATTAGAAGTCACAATGAATGCCTGGTCCCTTCCTAATGTTTCCGTCTTTGAACCCCAAAAGTCATGGCTCTCTTTGTTGATCTAGTACCTAGCGAACATATCTTTGATCTTTCATGCATGAGGTTCTGTGGTTTGATTCCCGGTGAGTGAGCGTTGAACGCACTACAGTGGCTCAGATCCAACTTTAAACTCTAGTTCTCGTTCTGTAAACCATCGATTTTGACAAACGACGTAAGTACATATTAATCAATCAACCAACCGAAAAGTCTCCTTTCAGATTCAGAGAGCTTTAGAGACGGAAAGGAGCGCTGAAGATTCTATATTTCTCTTTATTCAAGGTCGTAAAGGTAATTGAGGTTATAATCCGGAATTCCGAATTTCATTTCATATTCTTTTTCTAGGATACAATAACACATTTTTAGTTCAAAGAGTGAGTCGTCTTACACTCCTTCCTACAGCTGTTCGTCCAACGAATGAATCATATTCTCGCTCTTTTGGGGATCATGGTAACCGCCTCAAGGAACTAGGGACAGAAGTATTCACAATTCAAATATATCTGTATTATGTACAATTAAGTACCACACATTTTGATTAGACTCTGCTAGGCTTGTCACACAGATTGGATCGGTGTGGAAAAGGCCATATTAGTATTTCCCAATAATAAATGCTGGAAGTTCAAAAAACCCTTTGGAGGGGGCGGTCGCCCCCTCCGCCCTCCCCGTGGATCCGCCAGTGATTACAAGTGACATGTAGTTTTTTCTTGCCCTTTATAAAGGATCAAAAGAATTTTGGATCAGTTTTAATAGAGTTCTGAAAATTGTGTATATATTTTCTCTAAGCAAAGGATATTACGGACTTAGATTTTCTACGCAACTGAATAAAATTCACCTTATGAAATAATGGCAGGTATCTGCATCTTCTGTGGAATTCTTTAGACTTCAAAATTTAAATTATCTCTAAGATAAACCAGGAAAGATAAATGTATTTTCAAACTTTTTAATGGGGACATATTCTGCACATTAATGGCACATAATAGTAAATATTTTGTAAAAGACAGATACAGAGATATTAGGGTATATATGTCCCAGTTCTATAAGATTCCTATAAGATTATAAGATTCCTATAAAAATTATAAAAATGAGTTTTAGGAAAGTTATAGTCATTGTGAGTAATGTTCGTGTCATGAGTAGTTTTGTAAATAAGGAGTAACTCAAATGTTGTTAATGATGGTTGATTTTCATTTAATAGAAGAAGGAGATAAATATATTCTTCAGCTTCACAAAAAGAGGCAACATTTGAGAGAACAAGATCGTGAGTTTTGTTATTTGAGTTAGGTATATTATTAACACTACATAACCCTAAGATAGATATAAAAAATGTTAAGTTAAACATTAAAAAGTTATCATTTAAGAGACTTGTTAAAGAATTACTAATCGAAGGTTTATTATAATCACCAATTTAAAATATCACAATTATACAGTATATATTCTGTAACTCTCCAATAAATATATACAGAGATTTATAAACGAGCAGATCAGTATCAGGGGAACATATGTTGCAACAAAAAGAGCAAGAATTTGTTATAATACCCAAACGTTTTCAATCTAATTAATAATAATATCAACAACTAATGCCCTAATGGATTCCTAACTGCAACCAAAACACCACCACCCCTAATATTAGTCCTATCTTGTCTATAAATAATATCCTATTATCAACTAATTCAGTTACATATATTACATTTTAACTAGAATTCAGTGATAATAATTACATCAAAATTTGAAGAGAGTACACTAAGATAAAATTTTTAAGCTTTGAGTTCATGTCTCTAACATTTTGATAATAGAATGATAGTGTACTACTTTTTCTCATTGTTTAACTGGTAGTAATTCATGAACATCAGCTACAATTTTTAATGTATAAATAAGAGCCATTAGACGTCTTTCTTACTGTAATGGCACCTGACCAGTGGCACAAACAATATTCTTCACAGAAGCAATAAATTGAGAAAGGTCATTGGTGCAAAGTTATTCTTAATACAATCTGGTTGACTGATCACTTTCAAATCTTTGTTTAGAATTTTTGCAAAATGTTTGACAAGTTTTGTGTAAAATTTTTAGCTTCAAAATTTTAGAACCTTAGTATTGTAGTAATGACTCATAATTTAAGGTCATTAGTAGAAAGTTATTCTTGATGTAATCTGATTTTCTAATCACTTTCAAATCTTTGTTTTAAAATTTTAAAAAGGTTTCAGCATTTTCGCTTAATATTTTTTCGATGATTGTTTTTAAATTTTACCTTGAAAATGTTTAAGCTCTAGAATTGTAGTTATGACTCACAGTCTAAGGTCACTAGTGGAAAAATTTAAGATTTGAAACTAAATATGTGATAAGTATGTAATTATCAAAATCGACTAATAGTCAACAATAACAAATTCATACTTTGAACTTGAGCCATAACTAAGGTCATTAGTGGAAAATTATGCTTGGCACAATCTGATTGGCTTATCAATTTGAAATTTTAATTTAAGAATTTTTCAAATGTTTCGATAACTTTTGTTCAAAATATTTTGCTCAGTTTTAAAATGTTAGTTTGAAAATTTGTTGAACATTAGGATTGTACTTCCAACTCATACTATAAGATCATTAGTGTAATACTTAGAACTTGAAACATGATAGGTAACTAAGAAAACTTTTTGATATTTAACAACAATTTGAGACTTTAAACATTTGTCACAACCTGTAGTCTAAGGTCATTAGGGCAAATATATCTTTGGTTTTATTTGACTGAGCATTTAAAACGTTTCTATTTATTGGTTACTCTTTTAATTTTTTCTTTGAACATCTTTATTTAACATGTTTCAGGTTTGAAAATTTTGCACTTATTAAAAGTTTTTGAAAATGTTTAATTAATTTTTTGTTTAAAAATTGTTTCGCTCATTTAATAGTCTTTTAAAATATTAACTATCACTTTCAAATTTAAATAAAAAATTTCAAAAAGTTTACGAAAACTTTTATTTAAAATTTTTGAACACTGTTTTTAAATCTTATTTCAATATCATTGTTTATTTTTTGTTTGAAAATTTTTGAACTCATTGAAATTTTAAAAATTTTTTGATTAAATGTTTTAGTTTGAAAATTGTAATTGTTGAAAAGTCTTTAAATTTTTTTATTATAAATTTTAGCTTGAAAATCTTGTTTGAAATCTTTCACCACTTGGTAACTTTGTAGCTAACTGAAATATATTACAAATGTAAGAAAAGAATCGTTTCTAAAGAATTGAAGCAGTTTGGAATAAAACGATCTGCGAACATTCGACATAAGAATTACATGTAATAATGCATGTCAGAACAAGAGAACGTCAGCAGAATTGCTTATGTAGATTAAATAAATTTATAAATTTATCTTTACTTTTTATAAACACTGATTGTTCATGGTTACTGTTAACCGCAAACATCCATATCGAAAAGAAAATAGATATTATTTATAGAGTTCATTTTTACTTTTACACTAGTATTTCCTTACAGCATAATTTTATTTCTGATTTAAGTGTTCTTATGTCTATGGTAATATCAATAAATGGAAGGTCAATGTTTATATTGTTACAATAAACTGTTTATTAATACAACTGTGCAGGCCTGGACTGGCCCTGGCTGGCTACCTGGCAATCGCCAGGGGTCCCGGGGCCCCCAGTGCTGAAAAATGTCCCAAAAAATGGTGAAAATAGTAGCGTCACAGGGAAGAAACTTTATTTTGAGAGCTCTTAATGAGAGTGTTTGATTTAGTTTGATGGTAGACAGTCAGTGGCGTATTTAAGAGGGGCTTCCTGGCTTAAGCCCCGCGAAATTTTATTTACTATATTAAGGCGATGAAATATCTTGCAGAATTTTCACATTTCCAGGAATAAAGTTGCAAAGACCCCTCCCACCCAACCCGAAGCAAAATCGTAAATACGCCACTGTAGACAGTACTCAAGATTTTCCAGGAATAAAGTTAGCTATTTGTGTTAGATATGTTTTTCAAGGGAAAATCTATGAAAAACTCCAGAAATTGTGTTCCATACAGGATTCGAGTGAAAAAGGCATTTATAATGAAGTCGTAAGTAAACTGGAAAAACACATAATTTCCACGTCAAGTCTTACTGCTTTCTCTCTCGATAGAAATATAAAAGGATGTTACAAGGGTCCTCAGGCCCATCTGAAAGTTAACAATCCTAATACAATTTACATTGTATGAACCATGTTTTAAATTTAGTAGTGGCTGACTCTACTATCAATTGTTCTGAAGCAGAAAGTTTGTTTGGCCTTGTAGAGGAATCTGCAACTTTCTTGAACCATTTATACAAGAAGATATCTGTATGGGAAAAAGAGACAAAGAAAGTCAAGCAGAGTCAGAAAAAATGTACAGATTACAGAAGATAGGTGCTACGCGATGGTGGAGCAAACATAAGGCCCTTCAAGCCATTGTTGACTTTGGTTTGCAACAAGACGAATTTCAGTCAAGTAAGCTTGCAAACTTCTTTTCAATTTGATTAGAACTGATAAATGGAAATTTTTATTGCAAAACTAAATTTAGAGCCCAAAATTTCATTTGGCAAATGAAGCAAATTTGAAATTTTGTTTGTAGCATTTGATTTGTTGGATCTTTTTTACTGTGACATCACCTGTGTCAGTGTGTCTGCAAAGCAAACCACTAGATTACTCAAAAGCATGGCATTTGGTAAATAAGTTGCTAAAGAAATTGGGAAAGTACATTACGTTACTTCAAAGTTTTTTTTTTTTTTTTTTAACGAGGACCTCGAAATGGAAACAGAAACTTCTCTTTGAGAAAAGAAAACAACTGAGTGATGAATTCTCTGAAGATGGTTGTAGGCGGATTTCTCCAATTCTAAAAATTGGAATATATATATATATATATATATATATATATATATATATATATATATATATATATATATATATATATATATTTCAATATTTTAGATTTGGTTATAAACAGCATTTCTGACAGATCTGACAGGTGTGTCCCAAACAAGGATATTTTGATTGACTGCTCTTGGTCAGACCCCAAAAATATGATATTCTAACAAACGAAGAAATCCCTGAAAATGTGTTTCAGAAAGTCTATGCACCCACGAAATGCAGTAGATCGAAACTTACACAGTAAATGAAGCAATTTGTCCTATATTACTCCACATTTCTACAAACTGAAAACCACTCAAAGGCAAAGGAAGATGATGAAAACAGTGAAGAAGATAATAACGCCGAACAAGGTGATGAACTTCTATATGAACATCACACAGCCAAGAGAAGAAGTGCTCAAATGTTTATCGTGTGCATTTAAAATTGTGTATGAGCTTTCTTCCCAGTCAGATCTCTTTCCAAATTCGTATTCAACATTCAAAATATATAATGACTTAGCCCAGTATGCATGTAACTTGCGAGAGGGTTTTTTCCAAACTAAAAATTGTGAAAAATTGCTTAGGGTCCTCTGTGACCAACGAGATGCTCTCCCCTCTAATGCTTATTGCAGTTGACTTGTTTTCAAATATTGACAAAGATCTTTTGATTGATGAAATAGTCAAAATCAAGTAACGAACTGAAATTGAAGTTACTAAAGTAAGTACTGTGACGTGAAAACTATTAATGTTCTAATATTGTATTGATTCTTGATCAGTTTTATGTTTCTAGAAAATGTGTATTCTTACCTTTTTGAAACTTTCAGTTATGGAAATATAGCATGTGTTGTGTAAGTACAATCCATTAATAGGCTGAATAGAATATCACATTTATATTTTGCATATGTATGATAAATATAACAGTTTAAACTTTGGTTGTGAATCTGGTATTAGTAATAATACAGAAATGTATCATTACAGAAAGTTACTAGCTCATTTACATTTTCCTAACAGTGATATACAGTTTAAATGTAAAATGACGTTACAAATAGTTTGGGGGGACCCCAAGCAGCTATCAGCGCCAGGGGCCCTCGATGTAGCCAGTCCGGGCCTGCAACTGTGTATCCAGGAGCGATGACGATAAGTTTCACATAAGCTATGTAAATGCTATACAAGATCCAGTATACATTAAAAATAGTATTTTTTTTGTTAGAAAAACATTTTGCAACACAGTTCAATGCAATTTTGAATTTGTTCTACTCAGTTCGAGAAAAATACACAATATTTCATTATGTATGGATTGTATTTTTTACTTACATAAAAGCACTATTTTCTCACCAAGTATTGTATGTTATGCTGACGTTATAAGATCCACAATCAATACCAATGTACACAAACATTCATTAAACACTGTTTTCAACTTAACACATAATGCTGTTTCAGGTCTTTGTGTACAAGATCGAAATTGATGACACCTTCCAATAAGTCTTCTGTAAAATAATTATACGGTAATGGTATTTAAAAACTTAATAGTTTCTTATTGTTTTCGACTTTTATTGAAATGTATATTCGAGGAAATATAGCATTTGTATTATCTTCAAGAATCTCAAGTAATCTCAATCCAAACTTTGTGGAAATAACTTGGCTGGATAAGACTTTACAAGATGTATTCTGATGTAAAGTGAAAATCTTGGTAAATGATTTTAACACATCACGTGTGTTAAGAAACTGCAAACAAATATCCTCTATGATGTCATGACGCATAATACTTCGAACGATACCTATATTCGAGATCAATGATATATACGTCGTAAGCGAATATGGTGTAATTTTGCTGACATTGCATTAACTTGTTCTGACATTCATAATATATTATGACGACGTAATTCTTGTGTAGACTATTCCCAAATCGTTTTATTATAAACTATTCCAATTCTTTAGAAACGATTCTTTTCTTATACTTGTAATATTTTTCAGTGTGCTACAAAGTATCGGGTAGTGCAAAATTTTAAGTAAAATTTTCAAACTAAACTTTCTAAACAAACATTTTCAAAAAGTTTTCAACAAGCGCAAAAATATTCAAACTAAAACATTTAATCAAAAATTTAAAAAAAAACTTTTCAATGAGTGCAAGTATTCAAGCTTGAAAAAAATTAAACAATGATATTGATACAAAACTTACAAAATGTTCAAAAAAATTAAACTAAAGTTTTCGAAAGCTTCCAAAATTTTTAGAGTTAGGTATGAAAGAGAAAAACTTTTGAATGCAAGAAGTTTTAAAACTAAATTTTAATAAAAAATTTAAGAAACGTTTATTGAGTGCAAAATTTTGAAGTCTGGTAAAAATTAAACAAGTTGTTCAAGCAAAAAATTTAAAACATTAACCAAAAATATTTTTAATAAAAAATAAAATCTTTTTTAAAATATTCAGCCAGTCAAATTAAATCACGATAAATTTCCACTAATGATCTTAGGCTATGACTTGTGACTAATGTATAAAGTGTCAAATTGTTCAATAACAATTTGTTGTTACGTATTAAAAGGTTTTAATAATTATTTATCGTGTTTCAAGTCCAAAATGTATTACATCAATGATCTGAGATTATCAGTCGTAACCGCACATCTAAGGTTCAAGAAATTTTCAAACTAAAATTTTAAAACTGATCGAGAAAAATAAACAAAATTTTTCAAAAGATTTAAGAAATTTTAAAGTTAAAATTTCAAAGTGATAAGTCGATCAGATTGCACCAAGCATAGTTTTCCACCAATGTCCTTAGACTACGAGTTCAAAGTGTGAAATTGTTTTTGTTATATATTAATCGGTTTTGATAGTTTCGTTTTATTTCAGATTCTAAATTTTTCGCAACAATGACAGTCTGAGAGTCATAACTACAATAATAGAGTTTGAAAATCTTAAAAATAAAATTTTAAAACAATGATCGAAAAAATTATGCAAAATGTTGAAGCCTTTCAAAAAATTTAAACAAGGATTTCAACTTTCCCAAAAAGTTTAAACAAAGATTTGAAGATCACCCTATCAGACTGCACCAAAAATTACTTTGTATCAACGACTTTAGACTGTGTGTCATATCTACAAGACTAAATAAAATCAGAGATTGAAAAAAAAATTAATTAAAAATCCTCACAAATGACAGAGTATGAGCCTAGCTACAATACTAAGCTCCAAAAATATTGAAACTAAAAGTTTTACAAAAACTTTTTGGAAAATTTTAAACAAAGATTAGAAAGTGATCAACCAATTGGATTGCACCAAGAACAACTTTGCATCAATGACTTTAGACAATGAGTCGTATCTATAATACTAAGGTTGAAAAAGATCGAAATTAAATTTAAAAAATTAAACAATGATTGAAAACTTTTCCAACTAAGAATGTAAACAAAACTTAATTTAAAAAAAAATAAAGATTTCAAAGTAAACGGCCAATCAAACTGTGTTAAGACTAGCTTTCTACCAGTGATCTTAAACTATGTATGAATCATGACTACAAACCCTAAGATTCAAAGTATGAAAAGAATGTTATTGTATATCAATCTTTTAATAATTACTTATAGGTTTCATACCCTAAATTTCGATTTCAACTCCAAACTTTGAAGTAAATCAGCAGCTGTGATCAACGAATCAAATTGCTTCAAAGATAAATTTCTACAAACTACTTTATTCCACAATTCTTAAGATTCGAAGTGTGACATTGTGAATCAGAGGTAGCGATCAATTAATCCGATTGCTGCAGTGACTTAGAGTATGAGTTTTTCCTAAGTTTGAAAAATGTTAAGATGATGAATTAGGTCAAAATATTCAAATTTGAGTTTTGACATTTTTTTTGTTCATGAAAAAAATGAAAATTAGATCATTAAAATTTACAAAATGTGTATAGCCTAATCCTAGAGAACAATTACGAATTTTTATATTTTGACAATTCCAAAACTTAAAAATGGATCAAATGTAGTCCTTCGGAAATTTGAGTGTCTCAAGATACTCATGTCTAATGAAAAACAACGGAACCTTGTTTTCATCCATATGATCATATATTACAATCTATTTTAGTGATCATGAAACACAATTTTCAATATAGCGCCTCATACTAATTAAATTTTCCCATCAAAATTCCCTCCAGATATAGTGTTACTTTTGACAATCTATTCTTGACAGTCTTATACTCATAAAAGGGTGCATGCATGATCAACTAAATTTACAGAAGTATATATCCAAATCCTAGAGAAGTATATTATTTTTATACTTCCCAAATTTAAGAGGTGGGCCAAGGCACTTCATACCAAATTTTAAAAGGAAAGCATCAATGTACTCATGTCCTATCAGAAGGAATTAACCCCTGTACTTATCTATATAAGCATACAATATAATAAAGCCTCATTAAAGAGGGTATAATGGGTAAAAAATTCCAAATTTTTAATTTTTGACTA
Source organism: Thermobia domestica (assembly GCF_964235325.1). Classification (NCBI taxonomy): domain Eukaryota; kingdom Metazoa; phylum Arthropoda; class Insecta; order Zygentoma; family Lepismatidae; genus Thermobia; species Thermobia domestica. The sequence goes on from NC_137468.1 coordinate 100,370,809, forward strand.
CTTATTACCCACAAGAGAGAACAAGAGGACCAATTAAATTTACGGAATCATATATTCGGGTCTTAGATAACACATATCTTTTTTTTGGTTTTTTTTACAATTCCCAAATTTAGAGGAATCTTAAAGAGAAAATGAAACAAAATAATCTAGATCTGGTAGGAGTTTGTGAAGTTAGATGGGAGGGTAAGGGGGTGTTGAACAGTGAAGTATACAAAATGTTTTACTCAGGTAATGAAAAGGCCGGTCATAATGGTGTAAGATTAATTCTTGGTAAGCGTTTAAAAGAGAAGGTAATGAAAGTAGAGCGTGTTGACGATAGAGTTATGATGTTAAGACTTCAAGGGAAAAAAGAAGGGTCGTAGTGATACAGACATATGCACCGACGACTTCGCATACAATTGAAGAAGTAGAGGAAAATTATGAGAAAATAGAAGAAATTATAGACAGGGATAAGACGGTTGCATGTGTAATTGTAATAGGAGATTTTAATGCAGTTATTAGAGAAAATCAGGAAGGTAGTGTCGTAGTCAAATATGGTTTAGGCGAAAGAAGTGAAAGAGGAGAGAGACTTGTCATTTCTGTAGACAAAATTCACTAGTAATTGGAAACACGTAGTTCGGCCAACACAAGAGAAGAAGATATAAATGGAAATACCCAATAGACGGCGGAAGATATCAGATAGACTTCGTTATGATTCAGGGTAGATATCGCAATGGGTTGAAGAACGCGAAGATCCTTCCTGTGGCTGACATTTTCTCTAATCATAACGTTATGTTGGTGAAAGTGGATATTCAACTGAAAAATGTATGCAGAAGAAGAGTAGGCATCAAGATGTTGAATACTGAAAACTTAAAAACGAGGAAATAAGAAAATTTTTCTTTGAGAATTTCAAAGAAAAATACTCAAACGAGAAAATGATAAGTGAAGGTAGTAACAGACGGTGGAATAATATTAAACTTTACATACAGTAGGCTGCAAAAGAAATAGTAGTGTACCGCGAACACAAAATGGCTAAGAAACCATGAGTTGGAGAACATATGTCGCAGAAGATAAGGGAAAGGAAGACGTGAAAACAGGTTGATACAGAAGAGGGCAGAAAAGTTTACAGAAAGTTAAACAACAAGTTACGAAGGGAAACAGAGAGAGCAAGGGAGAGTTTTACAAAAGAAAATGCGAAACCATAAAAGAATTAGAAATTGGGAAATATGAGGAAATGTAGAATGGGGTAAAATCTATGGGACTTTGGAGAAAACAAGGGGGTATTACGGTGGCAGTAGAAAATAAGAATGGGAAAGTAGTCAGCAAGAGAAGTGAAGTCTTAGGAAAATGGAAAGATTATGTTGAGGACTTATATGAGTGTAGGAATAGATCACGTGGCCTAGATGTTGAAGTAGAAAATGAAATAGGCAGGGATGATGAAGAGTTAAGCCTTCTTCGGGATGAGTTTGGAAAAGCTATATCCAAGATTAGGAATGGAAAGGCAACCGGGATAGATAATATACCAATCGAATTCATTAAGAATATGGGATACAAGGGCAAGAAAGAATTGTTCCGACTATGCAATGAAATATATGAAACAGAAGAGTGGCCAAAAACTTCCTGAAGACGATCATGATACCAATGGCTAAGAAATCGAACCCAAAGAGATATGAGGATTATAGAACTATTAGTCTCATATCTCATGCAGTAAAAATTTTGCTTCGAATTCTGAACAGAAGGTTGTATGGAAGAACAAATGAAAGAGTTGAGGAGGAACTGTTTGGATTCAGTATAGGTAAGGGTTCAAGAGATGCAATTGGGTTATTAAAGGTGATCGGTGAAAGGTATATTGAAAAGGGGAAAGAGATGTATGTGATATTTATTGATCTAAAAAAGGCTTTTTATCGCGTCAATTGGGAATTGTTGTTGTAAGTTCTAAAGAAGGTTGGATTACAAGTAAGTGTTGGAGTAGGAGAGAAAATGATAAAGGGGAGTACAATTGAAAGGGGAGTTAGACAGGGATGCTGTCTCTCGCCTACATTATTTAATATCTATCTAAAAGAGATAGTGAAAAAGAGCCTACAAAATGAAGATGGTATTTCAGTAGGAGGTAGAATGATTAGGTGTATATGGTTTCTAGGTGATATGGCGCTTGTTGCAGAATCTGAAGAGAAAATCAAAAAGATGTTAGAAAACTTGAGCAAGGGCTGTGAAAAATTTGGGATGAAAATAAATGTTAGAAAGACAAAATCCATGGTGATTGGAACGAAGGGGTCGGTGTCAAATATAGAAGTAGGAGTATTATTCGATAGAACATTCTACTAAAATAGAACAGGCTACTAGTTTTCGATATCTGGGTAGTATTATTAGTCAGTATATGAAGTGTGAATGTGAAATAAAAGCAAGGATAGGAATGGTGAAAGAAACCTTTAGGAGGAAGAAAATACTATTTTGTGGAACATTGAACAAAGAGTTGGGGAAAAGATTCATAAAGTGCTTCGTGTGGAGTATTGTGCTGTATGGGTCAGAAACATGGACATTACGCAAAAATTATGAAAAGCGACTGGAACCTTTCGAAATGTGGGTGTGAAGAAAAATGGAGAAAATTAGCCGCGTCGAGCGGAAAACGAATGAGAGAGTATTAGAAGTGATGGGGGGGGGGGGAAGAACAGTTTTAGATATTATTCAGAAGAAGAAGAGAAACTGGTTGGGACATTGGCGAAGAAGGAACTGTATCATAAAATATGTTTTAGAGGGTACAGTGGCAGGAAAGAGAGAGAGGGGGCGTAGGAGACTACAATTAATGGACGATATCAAAACAGACAAATCGTACATGATGACGAAGAGGTTAAGGGAAGACCGTGGAGCATGGAAGCTTCTCAGTTGCAGCAAGTGACCTGCCAATGATGACATGATACCCATGAAGACGATGATGAAATTTAGAGGTGAGGCAGTGTACCCCTGCCGAAATTTTGGAGGGATGTGTTAATGAACCTATGTCTGGTGAAAGAAAATGGGCCCTTGTATTTAACTATACAACCAAATAATGTAATAAGACTTTATCAAAGATGATAATAAGGTTAAAATCTAACGTGGTAGAACGTATTGGTTGCGTTTATATTTTTGGCAATTTTTACCCATCTAAGGAAATACTGAACCAACAAATTTACAGTGATTTGTATTTGTGTTCTAGAGCACATTTAACAAATTTTGTTTTTTGACAACTCCCAAATTTTAGAAGCGGTCCATAAATATCCCCATCCCTTATAAAACGGAATGGATTTCTGTATTCACCCATATAACCATACAAGGTAATAAAGTCTCATCAAAGAGAATAAAACAGTTCAAAAACCTTGGACTTTTAAATTTTTGGCATTTTTTTCTCACGAAAGGGAGCGAGATGGAGCAATCTAACTGACAAAAGTTCAGGGTGGCCCAAAAGTAGGTATACACTCCCGTACTGATCAACTCATTGCTTTTTATATAACTTCTTATTGTTATCCATCAGATAGACTTAGTTTCTTTATTATTTGTTCTTAATGTCTTCTTTACTTATATTTTAAGCTCGAAACAGCCGAAGCAAATAAACCTATAAGCTAGAATGTTATACTTGATCAATGAAGGGGTGTATACCTACTTTTGGGCCACCCTGTATAGCCCGGTCTCATACTACCATACCAAATTTTTACTTTTGGCAATTTTCAAAATTTAAGGAGTGTGGTCGCATGCATCTCTACCAAAATTTGGGGTATGTTCCAAAATCAAGAGGTAATTGACCCATTTGACGACATGCCACGTGACATTCACCAGTCAATCAGTCGATTAAGCCATAGGAAGTTCATACTAATTATCCTACATGTTTTTATTGTGTTTAATCGTCAAAGTTTAACCGAGAGAGATGTCATGTATAATATAACAGATGCCGTTGAGGCCAGAGTTTTGTAAAATCTTTTTTAGATAGTCTGTGTTCAAACCCACCTTATTGTTTTTGAATCGTATGGGAAGACGATAAGCATGAAATTATATTTGAAACATTCAAGACATAGTAGCCCATAAATATTCGAGCTCGAGATGTGGACTTCATTAATCCACTATACAATTCTGCGGTAATCCTGCAGAGCTGATATTTCGACTGTTTCTGGGTAACGAGTATGTCCGGATCTAACAAGCAAGATCCACACCTGGGTAACCCGGACAAAAATTGTGACTCGTGATGAAGTTTTTCCCGTAAAAATATTTTGAGGTAGAAGATGGAATAATACATTTTTTTCGCTTTTTACGTCTTCTTTCCTCCATTTTCAAATTTACAAATTTATTTCCAGAGGCAGATTCTACGGTTAACAAGAGAGTTTTAGAAGAGTATTTTTTGATTCTTAAGTTCGACTCGAGACTAGTTAACTTGGTGGTTTTCGGGTGGTATTACTTTGTTTGTCTGCAATGTTAAATTTAGGGATGACCAATAATTTCCGGACGGAATCGGAAATTTTACTTTCCGGATTTCAGAAAAGATCTGGAATTTAGAACGTTCGGGATTTTTTTTCGAAATCGGAAACTTCTAAATTCCGTTTTTTTCGAATTCCAGAATTTTCCGACATCGGAACTTTTCCGAAGTCCGAAATTTTTCTGAATTCCGGAAATTTTTCGACATCGGAATTTTGCCGAAATCCAGAATTTTTCTGCATTTCGGATTTTTTTCGATTTTACTTTCCGGATTCTGAAAAGTAAAAATTCCGGAATTGGCCATCCCTAGTTAAATTATACAACAGCATAAAACCCTATCTTTAGTGTTATTTTAATTTCATATTTACGGCTTTTTTTAGCGTGTAAATTCATGTTGTCTAAATTCAAACATAAACGCAAGAACAACCAAGAAATAGAAATAAAAATGCGAAATCAGAATTACCAATTGCTATAAAAGTATGTTTGCATCATGTTCACGGTTAAAGCATACTTTCAAACATTTTACTTGATAAGTCATAGTCAGTTGTTTATAAAATTTGGAAAAATAAACTCGCATTTTATGTATGTTATAGTGGAACACGGTAGTAAGCTTTGTTTTATTTACATAACTTTGAAACAGAAACCTTGGAAATAGCATAAACATAATTTCTTTCTTTTCGATTTTTTTAAAAAAAAAAATATCCATAAATGCAATATAAATACTTGCTTGGACTTTGCTCATATTGTGACTTTAGTTCTTCAAACATCACTAACTGTGTTCAGGCCCGTATCCAGGGGGGTCTAGGGAGCCCCCCCCTAAATTTTCCCTGGCCCCCTAAAATTTTCACGGTAGGCTTGCAAATGAACTATAATACGATGATAAACTATAGTATGGTTGGATCGGCCCCCCCTAACTTCAGCCGGGGCCCCCCTACATTTTTGGGCTGGCTACCGGCCTGATTGTGTTTCTTTATATACACTTAAATTGTCTATTACTAACCCCATTAATCTTTACCCAAAAATAAGTCATTGAACATTAGTATAATGGACCACGAAATTACAAACAAGCATACCGGACAAAAGTTAGTTTTCCCTGTATAGCTTAAATAATACTACTAACATTTCCTCAAGACTAGTCCCTATTTGGAAGTTACCCAAGAGGTATTGCAATAGATCACTACAATTTAGTTCCCCTCTCTCCTTTATAAAGTTCTTCTTGTACATATTTGTCTTAACATTCTATATGAGAAAAGGAAAGACAAAAATATTGGACAAGAAGGGACAAAGGGAGAGATTAATATTCCTATCATGATGAAAATGAATGTGAGGCCAACTTCCAACTGAGTTTCTCGAAAGAAGTACTCTATTCTTTAGTTCGAACGTTCGATGAGTAGATCTCTATTTTCGCTTACATATAATCTATATTATAAAATTGAAAGTGACTATGTCTGTGACTCTTAATCTCTTGAACTGACCGACCAATCTCGATCAAATTTTCAAGGTAGATGCGGTTCTGTAGCTGAGAGTGTTTTTAGCTATTTACTTTGACGGTACAACTTAGGTGAGGGGGACATAGAAAAAGTAAACAAAACTTAATAACTCTTGAACCACCCGACCGATCTTGATCAAATTTTCAATGTAGATGAGGTTCAGGAGTGGGATGATTTTTATCATTTCATTTTGCCGGAGCAACGTAGGGAAGGGGATGGAGGGAGAGATATACAAAAATCAATAAATATAAAAATAAAAGTGACTATGTTCGTGAATTAATTACTTTTGAACCACCCGATCGATCTCAATCAAATTTTCAACATATATGAAGTTCAAACCTGGGAAGATTCTTATTATTTCATTTTAACAGTAGATCTTAGGGGAGGGGGAGGGGAGGAGGGGAAATATATGAAAATAAATAAAACTTAATAACTCTTGAACCACCCGACCGATCTCGATTAAACTTTCAACATAGATAAGGTTTGGACCTGGGATGTTTTCTTCATTTCACTTTTACAATGCAACGAAGGGGAGGGGGAGGAGGGAGAAATCAAAAAAGTAAAAATAAAAGTAACTGTTTTTGTGAATTCATCACATTTAAACCATCCGAACGATCTTAACCAAATTTTCAACATAGATTAGGTTCAGATATGAGGTGGTTTCTATTATATCACTTTAACTGTAGAACTTAAAAAAGGGGGATGGGAGGGGATAAATCTATAAAAATAAATAAAACTCAATAACTCTTGAACCACCGAATCGATCTCGATCAAATTTTCAACATAGATGACGTTCGGGCTTGGGATAATTTTTATCATTTAACTTTGACGGTGCAACGTAGGGGAAGGGAAAGCAGAGACGTATGTAAAAAAGTAAAAATAAAAGTGTCTGTTTTTGTGACTTCATCACGCTTAAACCACCCGACCGATCTTTAAAAAATTTCAACATACATGAAGTTCGGACCTGGGGTGGTTTTTATCATATCATTTTAACGATAGAACTTAGAACAGGGGAAGGGGAGGGGAGAAATGTATAAAAATAAATGAAATTAATAACTCGTGAGTTGAGTTGAGTTGATTTTAAGTTTAAGGTCCCCTTCAGCAGCGAGCCACCAGACCTATCTTGATCAGACTTTCAACATAGATAAGGTTCGGGCCTGGGATGTTTTCGTTATTTCACTTTTACGGTAGAACCTAGGGGGGAGGGGGAGATATATGTATAAAGAATAAAAATAAAAGTGACCGTCTTTGTAACTTCATCACGCTTTGATCAAATTTTCAGTATGGATGAAGCTCGGACCTAGGCTGTTTGTTATCATATCACTTTGACGGTAGACCATAGGGGAGGAGGAGGGGAGGGACAAATATATAAAAATAAATAAAACTTAATAACTCTTGAACCACCCAACCGATCTCGATCAAATTTTCAATATAGATGACGTTCGGGCTTGGGATAATTTTTATCATTTAACTTTGATGGTGCAACGTAGGGGAGGGGGAGGAGAGGAGGAGATATATATGTAAAAGAATATAAAAATGAAAGTGACTGTCTATGTGACTTCACTCTTGAGCCACCTGACCGATCTCGATCAAATTTTCAACATAAATGGCATTCGGGCCTGGAATGTTATTTATCTATTCACTTTGACGATAGAATTTAGGGGAGGAGGTAGGAGGGGCAGATATATAAAAATAAATAAAACTTAATAACTCTTGAACCAACGGACCGATCTCGATCAAATTTTTAACCTAGATTAAGTTCGAAGATGAGATGATTTAACTTAAAGGAGGGGAAAGACATTTACAAATGATCGAAAATGACCGGTATTAGTGTCGAATCTATAGTTTTTGAAGTCGCTGAGATGAACAGTGTCACTTATGATGCCATTTAAATCCAAATTGAGCCCCGCAAAAATTGTGGGAGGGGAGAGGATATATATATATATATATATATATATATATATATATATATATATATATATATATATATATATATATATATATATATATATATATATAATCAAAATTATCAATATCAATGTCGAATTCATACTTTTCGGGGTCGCTGAGATGAACAATGACACTTCTGATGTCGTGGCTCGCAACATGGAAAGGAAAGGGTATATGTAAAAATAATCGAAAATGACCAATATCAAGGAGCGCTTTAGTAATAGTAAAATGTGACTGACTAACGAAACATACGGTATTACTATTTTTTCTTAATTTAACCCAGCGAAGCGGGTAATTGATGTTAGTAGAGAATAAAGGTAACATTTATTACAATTGCATTTATGTTTTCAGGACAATGAAATTAGCTTTGCTTTTGTAATTACTCATAGCTTTCAAATCTCCTAAAGAAAGAATAATTCTTCAGTAACTTCAAACGAAAATATGAGAAAAGAAATACATTTCTTGATTATATTGGCAATTTTAGTTATATTAGCGCCTCTCCAGGATGTTCTTAAAAGTTTATATTTTTCTTCCCCTGTCTTGTCTTACAGTGAATTAAGTAGGTTTTATCGCTCATCTTTGGTGCAGGGAGTTCCTGGTTCCAAGGATAAAACTGGATTTGAAAAGGTAGGGGAACGCATGACGTCACTCCGTTCCCATGCCTATCTTTGCCCATTCTATTTCTTAGGAAGTGGGGTAACGCTATAGATATTTTTTGGAAGTGGGGTAACGGCGTTCCTCTCACTTTTACTCTTGGCTGGTTCGATCCCAGATCCCGCCAAGCGGGTTTTTCTGATGGACAAATACCGTTTACGTGGGTTTTCTTGGGGTTCTCCTGTTTCCTCCCACTTTCTTCATTCCACCATTTTCATTCATTTCTCATCATCACCATCTCCTTTAGCCTAGCCGGTATAACCGTGGGACGTAAAACTTAAAGATTTCATTTCACGACAAATACGCTGCAGAGGCGATTTTAAAAATCATACTATCTATTCTGTTACTGATGCATATTGCGGTAGTAGTAGTAGCTTGTTGCATCGGACAACAAATCAAGAAACTGGGAACTTTTCAGAGACTATGTTGCACTGATCCTACAAATTTGAGCCTAAATGTCATAGATCTACTCTTTAGTTCTCTAGACTGTCAAAGATTTTAATGAAACTGGTTCAACCTTTGAGTATATCTTGGTCACATATTCTGCAAATGAGTGGAAACGTGGTTTTGTGCACGATGGTACATTTTCATCTTGAAAAATAGTATTAAGCATTTTTTTTTTTTTTTTTTTTTTGTAAATTATCTATTGGAGATTTTCTTTCTTCCAAAGTTTTTATTGATAGGAGGCGCTTCTGTCACACGTCGCCCAGCTGGAAATGACTTATCAAGACTAATATAATATTTTATATGTATATTATAATGGAAAAAGTAAAATTTGGTACTGTACCAGGTATGCACCCAGAAATTTTTGTTAGGGAAGGGTCCAGTACTACAAACCACTACGTCTATGTAGTATGAACAGGTGTTATTCTCCACCCGATAAGTAATTGTAAAATACTATTTTCAGAAAAAAAAATAGAAAATATCCATCCATATTTTCAGAAAAAAAAAATAGAACTATATTGCTTTTATAAGAGGAATACAGATGAAGTGTAAAATGAACTGTTCGTGATACATCAGTCAGTTCCCTGTTACACAAGTATAATTTTATTAACAAAGTGTTGAAATGTATGATGTTAGGAAGTTTTAAGGGGGGCGGGGGTCCAGACCCGGTGGACCCTCCATGAGTGCATCCCTTGTAGTAACTTAATTTTATATCTACGTGCAGGGGTGACCAAGGCGGATTTTAAAGCGCAGGTTGTGCCCACGAGGTGTTATAGGGCCATAATTCAATTGAACTTTAATTTATATAATGATGATGTTCTTAGGGGGGCACCCCAGGTTTTTAATAAAAAAGAAGCAAATTAAATAAATAGAGCCCCAAGTTTTTGCAGTCTTTATTTCCGAACATGGCAAGAATAAAAATTCCTGCTCACTTCACTCGCAGTTTATTACATTTGCGTATCAAATCATTGGCATTACTGTAAACTCGTCTAGGTTATAACACTATATGATTAAGAAATTAATCCTGATTAAGAAATTAATACGATATCAGATCCTATATTACATGTACTGAGCTCACAGTTAAATAAACTTCTCCTGCGCACCAGGATTCAACCATAATGACAAATTCTATGACCTATAAAATCTGGATTAAAAGTAGTTAAAAAGTGTTGCCATGATCATGAGGCACAGTACAATTGCCACGTACCACGGCTCAGGGGTGGACTGGCTATGTAAAGAGGGCGCGGTCACATACTCTGGGAGGGCGCCGTCCATCTGAGGCTTTCGCTTGCATGGAATACCCCCTCCTAATAAAAAAAGTGCCGGGGGGCTTCCCCGGAAAATTAGTACACAAAAAGCAACAAAAGATTAAGTAGCTATTGCAGTTAATCACGATAGAATTATACAAATTCAATATTTTCATAAATAAACAAAGAGACTTTGAGTGCTAAATACGAGGCGTGTTTTTTAAGTAAAGTCCGTTTTGTTGTAGACACTAGTAGTTCGCGCGCATACCGTAACTAGCGTGTGCGTCGTGTACCGGCATGCCTCGGGAACAACTGTGCTCAGTTTCAACTCTGTAGCTGACCTATACGGTTGTGTTCTGTGCTTTCACAATGTTTAAGACTATCAAGTCGCTCGCCGCGTGTGAGGTTCGCTCAGTGATACGGTTTTTGTCAGTAAGTAACCTGTTTGCTGCAGAAATTCATCGACAGATTTGCGAAGTGTACGGTGATACTGTTATGAGTGCAAGCAAAGTGCGTAAGTGGGTACGAGAATTCAAAAATGGGGCAACGTCCATGATAATGACCGCTCCGGTCGCCCTTCTTCGATTACAGACGATTTGGTGGCTTCAGTTGAAGCGAGGGTTCGTGAGAACAGGCGCTGCACAATAACAGGTCTCTCAAACGAATTTCCTGACGTGTCGAGATCAGTGCTTTACAAAATTTTTACTAAACACCTAAAGTTTAGGAAACTGTGCTCCCGTTGGGTCCCGAAACTCCTAAAGAGGACCACAAAAACCAAAGATTTGCGTGTGCCATGAAGTTCTTGACTCGTTATCACGAAGAAGGTGACAGCTTCTTGAGTCAGATCGTAACTGGAGATGAAACATGGGTTTCGCATATCACGCCCGAATCGAAGCAACAGAGCATGGAATGGAGACACATAAACTCGCCTGTAAAGGTGTAGGCCAAACAGACTCTGTCCCAGCGCAAAATCTTGGCGTCGGTGTTTTGGGATAGGCTATGTTTTGTTGGTCGACTTCATGCAACGATGAACCACTACCAATGCAGAAGCATACTGCCAAACCCTGTGAAAGCCACGCAGAGCGATTCAAAACAAACGACGCGGCATGCTGACAAAGGGTATTGTTCTTCTCCATGACAATGCAAGACCTCACACTGCAGGTTAGACCCGCGATTTGTTGGACAGTTTTGGCTGGGAAGTTTTAGACCACCCACCCTACAGTCCTGATCTTGCGCCGAGCGATTACCATTTGTTCCTCCACCTCAAACAACACCTCAGTGGCAACCGTTACAATGATGACGACGATGTGAAAACGGCAGTGAACTCTTGGTTATCGGAGCAGGCGGCAAGTTTTTATGAAGAGGGTATTTTGAAATTGGTTGAGAGTTATAATAAGTGTTTGAACAAACTTGGCAACTATGTCGAAAAATAGAGTAAAGTATGTACTTTCTGAAAATACATTTACTTTTTTGAAATAACCTTTCGTTGTGTACTTATGTTCAAACGAAAACACGCCTCGTATATTAGGCCTATATAAATCTGCACACTTTAACTGAGACTACAAAAATCACACCAGTTGTTTAAATTCTTCGGCTACATTTGTTGACAGCCTAATTATAACTGAAGATTTAAGTTGAGTTTGGGGCTTATGCTCTTTTTCATACTTCTGTCCTTTTAAAGCTATGTTCATCATAACATTAACTTATTTTTCATCTATTTTTAAAACCGTCAATAAAAAGTATACATGAAACATTTACTACAAATTAACAAAAGTAAATTGAGAATTATATACCTACCTAGCGAAAAAAGAAATTCAAAAACAAAACTGGAAAATCAAAGTAAAGTCACCGCTTTATGCTTGAAGTAGCCTTCGCATCTCCTTGCTTTTTCCACACATTTTGTCAATAATAAGATTGTTGTCTATTTTGGTCAGAATGTCTCTTTCTGAGTTCATCAAGAACAATGATTCCAGATGTTTATCTGTAAGTCTTGAACGGAGTCTTGTTTTTATGTAACGCCACTAGCGTCTCTAACGGCGGGAGTGGGAGGGAGAGAAATGTAAAAATGATCCAAAATGACCGAGATTAGAGTCAAATCAATGTATTTCGAAGTCGCTGAGATCATTAATGGTACATCCAAAGCCTAAAACAGAAAGGTCAAGGCCGTAGCCCGAGTAAAGACGGGATCTGGGGGCGGAGAATTGGGGGTGGGAGGGTTGAAATATAAAAATCATCCAAAATGACCGATATTAGAGTCAAATCTATAAATTTCAGGGTCCCTAAGATCATTATAATGACATTCCCAAAGCCAAAAACAGAAAGAGCGAGGCCGCAGGCCGAGCAAATACTGGGATTTGGGGCGGAGCGTGGGGTTGGTAAGGGTGATATGTAAAAATCGTCCAAAATAACTAATATTAGAGTCAAATCTATATATTTAGGGGTAAATCTAATATCATTAATAGCATTCCCACGCCGAAAACAAAAAGAGCGAGGCCGCAGGCCGAGCAAACACCGGGGTCTGGGGTGGAGACCTAGCTGGCCAAAGGTTAGCGAATTTATAAAATAATTATGTACCTTTGTTTTTTTTTTTTAATTGTGTTCAGAGAGGAAACTGTGCGCTTTCCCGAGGCTAAGAAGGGTCTTAGCCCCTCCCGAGGAAGGCGCAAAGGCACTGATGTGAGGAGGGCGCAGCGGCCATCGGGCCGGTACTTGATTATGGCCAGTCCACCCCTGCCACGGCTACACAGAACCCAGCACAAGCACCAAGGGTCGAGCAAAGCGGACAACTGTCCGGCGTGCCAATGTCAGGCGGCTCCCAAAGGAGCACCCCAAACTAAATTTTGGAACTTATTTTCTAATATCACTGTAATAAAATATTAAATATAGGCTAGGACTGAGGGGAGCAGGAGGCAAAAGACATTTTGACCAGGTAAAAATTTTGCTCATGAATTGGACATCTCTGATCTGATAAAAGAATTTGCAGAAGCAAAAGTGAGAAAGAAACAGTTTCCATTTTGTATACAATTCGTTGATTAAAAAAAAAAAAAACTGATAATAGAAAAAGTACATAAGCGGTTTTACAAGATTTTATTATTTACTTTATCATTATGTAAAGTCGTAACATACTATATAGATAAACTCATTTGAAGTCCTTGTGGTAATACTGGTTAATACATTACTGTTTATTTGCACTACCACTGCATAAAAAGTCTGAATTTTACATGAGTATATTTTTAATGAACATAGGACACTCTGTCTAGTTTACTTTTAAAAGACATAAAAAGAAAAATTGTCAATAAAGTCCCACTGATAATTTTCGGTTTATGGACGTTTCTGCGCGTACGCATAAGTTATAGATTGTCATGCATGGGGCCTATTCAATGAGTGATGGAGCACCAATAGGGATTTTACCTACGGGCGCCAAAGATTATTGTTACGCCACTGGATAAGCCCAAGCTGGATTTGAACTATTTTCGAAGAAATTCGCGCCACAAATTAAAGTAAAAAGTGTAGCATAGGGTAGGAGTTCTTGAGTGCGGCAAAACGTGGAGATTTCAATGCTTTCGCGTTTCCATCTGCAGCTTTTCGTGGATCCGAAAGAGAACGGAGAATAGTAAACAAACACTGCGCGCGATACCAGCAACCAATAACACGAGGAAGTTGCGAATGACGTTGCATTTTAGGCGGAGTCTAAGAAGGAAGCGAACGGACGATTTTCGTTTCTTGCTCAGTTGTCAATTTCGTGCCCGCGAGGAAGTGTGTACTCATGTGGCGGTATTTTATATATCGTTAGCTTTTTTTAAAGTGACGACTGACCAAACGACTACTTGAAATGGATGTTGCTTTTAACAGTGTGTTTACGCTTATGTGTGTGCAAAGATATACGTACTAAACAGTGATTTAAACTCGAAACGTTCGGAGGACGGTAGTGAAGGTCAGTAATGTTTACATAATTCTTTAGTTGAAACAGCAGGTGTACTAAACAGTGTGTGTGTATTCGGTGAACTTATTGTACAGATCTGTTCAGTAAATATTCATCACAAGAAAAGAATCACTGTCCTTTTGTTGGTTTATAAATAAGAGTTGAGTAACAAATCGTCTTCTGACATTATTACTGTAATATTATAGGCTATTAAGGATCCACAATGTCATAATCATTTTTATTCTTCCTTCAGTTAGGAAATTTAAAATTTCTAATACAATGCTGCCCACCCTCAAAACTCTTTTTTTCTTGAAACAATGGATACGAATTTTAATACACTCCAATAATGAGCGTATACTTTCTCTTCCTAATACAATATACAGGAGGCTCAGTGGTGAGCATGGGCGTTTTTAATTGTTCTCAATGTTTCTGTGTTCGTGTCCTCTTGAATGTTGGAGACATGAAAACTACCGTGTAAGAAAGAGAAACCAAGAGTCAGGAACAGTTAAATTAAAAAAAAAAAAAAATCTGAATAACCTCTGGTGCGAGGACTCCTTGGTTCAACTCCAGGTCACGTAAATTTGTAGCGGACAACGTAGTGTCCGTGGATTTTCTAGAAGTATGCTCCCGTTTCTTTTCACATGATCATTCCACCAATTATTATAAACAGTTACTTTTCATTAATCGTTCGACTCCTATAGTCTACAGGGTATAACCATAGAACTTAATACTAGAAATTTCATTTCATTTAATTACATTATTGTTTTCAGGTTACGAAAAAAGAATATGAAGAAAGAGGTAGATATGCTTGAGTGAAATATAGGGACAAACATACCCTTTGTAGTCTGAATTTGGTTTTGTTGTGAAGTACAGTAGAATTTTCTTAAATCAGTGCACCGGAGACGTTTAAGTCACGATGATTAGTCCTCCCCCCCCCCTTTCCTAATTATTTTGTTTGGGACAGTGTATCCTTGTGCAATTGAAATTAACATTAATAATCTCTGTCAAGATGAGGTGGTGAATTTATACCTTCCCCTCCCCCATTAAAGCTTCATTCCGACTTATTTGTCAATAATGTGAGAATTCGCCTTGGTACTTCGTAGGGGTATTGAACAGCTTTAGATATCCCACGAATTCGGGCACTAATTGTATTATTATTATTATTATTATTATTAATAATAATAATAATAATAATAAAATATTTCAGTCTATCAGTAACGCTAATACGTAAATTTCAAAACATTTAAGTTACGAATTGCATAAATACCTAGCCAAAAAATATTTAGATATTATAAATCCTTATTTAAAGGCAAGTCACGCCATCTTGCTCATTTTCAAAAGTTACCAGTTGGGTAATTGGCGCTAGCTGCTCTGCCTTCTAACTTACGCCAAGAATGTCGTTAGCACGCAGGCAATTTGGAGTCAAGCCTGTGGTTTGGAGGAAACAACTAGTAATAATAAAACAATTCCTTCTCAATGCCGCAATCTGTTAACTGATTTATGTAACTTGTAACTATATGAGACCCAGTGCAAATAACAGCACACTTAATTAATCCTTCGGAATGGCTACTGTGCACGTTGTCCCAGGTGGGTCTACCTGCCTCCGATACAACCCCGAATATTGTCTCAAATCCACTTTAACCAGTAGGTCCCGTCTCATTTGGTCTCGTGCCGAAAAGAACGTTTACTCAGTGCTGGTAGAGTGCTTACCTCTGGTGCATGGGGTCCCTGGTTCGATCCCCGGCGAAGTAAGTTTGTGGTGAACTACATCTTGTCCGTGGGTTTTCTCAGAGTACTCTCGTTTTCTCCCACTTTCTCATCTCACCAATTCTTGAAATCACATTCACTTGCCTTAATCATCGTCTCCCTTAGCTTAGCCTAAAGAGCATAATCATGGGACGTTAAGGGCATTCACTGGAGCAAAATTAAACTACCGCTAATTTTAGAATTTTTCTGTAATATTTTCAAAACGAATAAAAATGTTCAAAAAAAAAAAAAAAAAAAAAACAGACACGTAGTGAACTAGATAATAGGATTTTGCATGGGATTCCTTTATCACAATTCACCTATCTGCTTTTAGTATGTCGCTATTTACAGAACCTGCAAAAAAAATGTTAAATCTATCTGCAGTTGCAAATCGAAAGCAGATAGATGAGTTGTGACAACGGTATCACATGCAAAATAGTATTGTCTAGTTCACTACGTTTCTGCTTTTCGAATATATTTATTTGTTTTGAAGATATTGCAGAAAAACTCTAAAATTAGCGGTAGTTTAATTACGCTGTAGTGAAGTCCCTTAAATTGAAATAGGGCCGATTTCATTTCATTTTTTTTTTCAATTTAGACCTACTTCAATTAATTAGAGCTAAATCCTAATAGCAAATTTTAAGTCCTAATCAAAATAATATCGTACTGTAGCTTTCTCAAACTGATTTCTCTCTCTAACCCCGCGGACAGAATCTTTTGGACGAAAACCATCTCCATTAAACATTTAATTCAAGGCTTTCCAGCAGCCAAATGTACTCTCCTTTCATGCATAATTTCTCTTCTCATCTTGGTTCTTGGACATAACAATAGGACGTTGAAGTAATTAGGTAACTTAAAAATCTGAAACAACAGTAGACCTATTTGCGCTGTTACATAATAGTGTACATTGATTGATTGATCTGCGTCCCTTCAAACACTAACACTATATGAGTACAGCTTAACGTGGAGTCCAAACCACATGAACTCCCACCGGGAAGTAGGCTTTTTTTTTAACGATTTCGTGCAACAACGGTGAACAGTTTTTATAATAAACAGTGAAGCCTTAAGTGGTTAGTATGATGAAACTTCATCAAAAGAGTTATAAAATTAACAATAATAAGAAAAATGTTTATATGTGTTCCTTTCTAGGCGGTCAAACACGAATTTCCAGTGTAGTCACGTCGTCGTATAAGATACTGCTCAAAACAGTGTTGCCAACATACGAAATTTATCGTTAATAAAGTATATAGGACTTTCAGCATAGTCTTAGATATTTCAAATACCTAATATCCCAGTAGAACTGAAATGTATGTTCAGGTTTTGGGGGCACGATATCACAGTGGTAAAGAGGGATTCCTAGTTCGATCCCAGATCATATGAGTTTGTAGTGGACAACATCGTGTTGACGGGTTTCCTCTTATTTCCTTCCACATTCTCATTCCTAATCAAAATGTGAGGGGGCGACTCTGGGACTTTATTCGCTAAACGATCTGGTCTGCATCAGAGTAGTATGTTATCACAATGTATCGTATCTGTGGATGAGAGTGCGCTTGGCTCATTCCGGAGGACAAATCCCCCTCCGACGGAAGTATAGCTTGAAGAAACACTGGGGTTGCGGGTTCAAACCCTGCTCCCGCCAAATGAACTTTGTGGTGGACAAACACCGTGTGCGTGGGATTCCTCGGAATTCTCCCGCTTCCTCCCATTTTCTTCATTCCACCATTTCATTCATTTCTCATAATCAACGTCTCTTAGCCTAGCCGTCATAACCGTGGGACTTAAAACTCAAAATTTCATTTCATTTCATTTTTCCTTCTTTATTTCCAAATTTTATACCTTATCCACCTACCTAAATTTCAATATTTTGAAAGTTTGTATTCTCTGTTTTTTCTTCTCTTCATTGTCACACTCCCTACATATACTTTCATCAGCTTGAAGTATATTTCTCTAAATTAATAACGTAAGACATGTGCTTGCTTGAAATGACACCTTAAATTGCAATAATAAAACCAGGAGGTGTTTAGTTACATGAGGAAAGATTTAGAGCAAAAGAAAAAGAGAGAGGAAGAGAAGTTGCGTGTTCCGAGATGAAGATGCTGCGGTGCATAGTGAAGAAATGCGGAAGGACAAAATTACGAATGAAGTAATCCGAGGCAAACTGAAGGTGAGGACAATAGTGGAAAAACTAAAGGAAACTAGACTTCAGTGGCAGGGTGGCATGTAAGAAGAAAATCTTTTTAATTTGTAGCTCACCGTCGATGCTTTAAGAACTGAATGGGAAATATGCGCGAGTTCGTCTGAAGAAGAACTGGATTGATTGTAGGGTCTATGAAGGGAGATATTGCACAGTTTGGTGTTTTAGTGAATATGACAACACAAGATAAAGAAAGGTGGAGGTCAGAAATTTGTAAAGCCTGACCTTAGTTATTTGGGGAAAGCTTCTAGAAGAAGAAGAGAGATTTGGGCTAAGAGTGTCCCTTCCATCGTGACTCATAACGTTAATCCTACAATAAGATTACTAAGGAATAAAAGTTCAATTAATTTACACTATCATCATCATCTTGAGCGTCTAAACAACGATCTAGCTACACTGCTGGTATATCGCAAACAGCTGTGTTTACTATTTTTGCCGCCACGATCCATGCTAGCTCATGCGTAAATACGCCTCTAATCTCAGAGTAATTTTATAGTCTGTATTTAAATTCACTCACTAATGTTGGAATAGTAAGATTTTGCTTGCACTGGGTTCTTCAGCGTTACACTTGTGGGGCAGTGTGGCTAAGTGGTAGAGCCTTTACCTCTGGTGCGTGGGGTCCCTGGTTCAGTTCTCGGCCAAGTTAGTTTATGGTAGACAACATTGTTTTCGTAGGCTTTCTCGGAGTACTCACGTTTCCTCCCATATTCTCATTCCACAGATTTTTCCATCATCATTCACTTGGCATACACATCCGTCTCCCTTGGCCTGAAGGCATAATCGTGGGACGTTAAACTGAAAGATTTCATTTCAGCGTTATACATTTTCGGCAGCTGAATGCGCGGACGCCGATCGTTGGGAGGGGGGAAGTGGTCGGATCCCCTGAAATTTGCTTTGTCGTCGTATTTATATTAAAATACTCATAGATATGTTGTTAGACGATATCTGGCAATTAAACATCCCCTCCCCCAAGATTATATAGAAATTGACCCCGCTGCAGCGCCGTAACTTAGATTATTTTCTAAAGGGGCAAGCATTAATATTTGGGCCCCCTTAAAAAAGTTGTTTTGGGCCCTTCCGCAAAATTCGAAAATAAGTCCCTTCTTTCCATCTTTCTCTTTACTTTTTATAAGCCTCCCGGAGCCTGTGAGGCCTCTCGCACGCTCCTAGACCCGTTCCATATATGACAAATGAATTAAGGTGACAATATTGACAAACCTCAAAGCCATACGAATAAATATTATTTCTAGGGTCTCTAATAGTAGACATGATCTTTTAGTGAAATTGGTCCATGTCTCATTTTTGTTTTATTTACCTTTTGTGTACTGTTTTGTTTATGTAATGTAGTGAATCTGTTTGATACCTTATTTATAATTTCATGTTCGTATCGTACACGGAGTAAGAAAATTTTGTCTTAAAGTGGGCCCCCCTCGAACGACAGGGAGCTTCCCTAGGGAAGGCAGTTTCCGCTCCTGCCCCCATATAATTTACGGCCCTGCTCCGCTGGTTAAATTACTTGGCTTTCTTACTACTTTTTTTTTTTTTTATGAACGACATTAGTGCATAATTATTTAAACAGGGACCTCGTCAGAAGTAACAATACACATTCTATATTTACGCTTATATGTATCGGCGTAAAAGTACTTGTAACGTGATTATAATTACAGAAGCTTGACCTGGCAAGTTGATAACAGCCCAGTGGCAATCACTTCAACGTTAAGTGCAAATCGAATCAGTCTTACATGAGTCATTTGTTGAGTTGACATTAATCTTCCTTCAGATAGTATGCAAAACAAGTTTTGCTACTGGTTGTACTAGAAGAATAAGTTACCGCTGGTTGTATTAGAAAATGTGGTGGGACACATGTGTCCCTGTGGTAGCGAAAGGGTTAATTTAGGAAGAAAGTATCCACATTGTAGTGAACTTACTAGTTCCCACCATTTTTGTTTTCAACCTTTTGTTTACATTTACCATAATGTAACAGTATCGAAATAATCTAGAGCATTTCGATGGTGAGTAGTTAACAACACTGGCCAGAACAAGCACCAACTTGCAGGTATTCACTGCTTTCAAATTAACGGGGGTTGTAAAAATCCATTATTTAGGGGTTTATGTTCAATGTCTTTGTATCGCCAGCAGTTTAAAAGTTTCTCTTTCTTTTTTTGAAAACTTCTGAAGGTGCGTTAGTTGGTCTGCAGGTTAGCGGGGCGGCGGAGTGCAGTGGATTGTTAATATTTTAAACGACTTGCTGACGTGCAGCGTAGAGAAAGCAACGTAGAGGTTCAAGATGTTTTATTATCCTCCTGAAAATACTAGGTAACTGCCTGCCTTTTCATTTCCCCAATGTAAGTGCAAATGAAAATACTACATATGAATCGGTTATAGAATTTCTGCCATTACTAAAGTAGAATGGAATAATGATCTTGTTATATTAGTGGTTCCTAACTTGGTTAGGTATTACAGAAAATAACTAGTAATGTCGGTTAACCCGGGAACACATAGGGAAATTTTACATAGTGGGGTGCTCTAGCACCCCATAAGTATAAGTGGATCTCTTGTAGATTTTTTTTTAATTTTTGAAAGAAACACATTTTCACCTTTCTTAAGAAGCATTTAATGAATAATTTCTTGAAGTACACCTCAGTTTTGATTACACACAGTTGCCACAAACAAACTTCTTGTGTTCAGCGCAAATTGGCTTGCTGCACCCGGTACAGAATGATTTTGTCTTCCTATCTGCAGATCTCGGGCACAAGTAACACCTGCCTTGCTTTGGTGTAGGTACATGAGCCTGTCCTACGTCATCTTCTACACCAAGTACTTCTTTGATCATGGTTGAAAGGGGAGTTGAAAGAGGGTCCTGAGCCTGTTTTGCATATGGGGAGTCACTAGCTGCATTCCCAACTCACGCAATAGATGTTGTGTGAAGGACATTCCCCTATTCTGCGTAGCATTTCTAAAAAGTACCATGCTATTCACCTTCGAGGATGAAGCCTTGCAAGTCCACATGATTGTAAAGCCAACCTACACTCAATGTATTATCTCTAATGAAAGTGACGTATCAAAAAATATATATACGTGAACACATAGGCGGGGTGCCACAACACCCCAAACAGCAAAATAACACACTTTTTCCGACTTCTGACTAAACTTTCTCTGTGCAATGGAACGGCGCACCCCTCTCTGCTGCAGTCAGATGATAAACTAGGAATACACAAGAGGGTAGCACCGTCAGTGGCATATTCCTTATTTCCACACTGTTTAAACACCGAGTGGGGTGCGTGAGCACCCCCCTATGTGTTCCCGGGTTAAGATATTTTAGTTTTTGTTTTAAGTGTATATAATGTACGAGGATAGTGACGAAATTATTACAGGCGCCGCGGTAGCTCAATGGTAGAGCGCTCACCTCTGGCGCGTGGGGTTTTGTCCGCGTTTTTCAATTTTTCTGCCACTTTCGTCAATCATCCGTATCATCATCATCGCGTCCCTTAGCCTTAGTGCATAATAGTGGTAGGTTACACTAAAAAAGGGGGAGAGGATTTGGACTGTGCCGCAGAAGTAATATTATTTTTGTAATATGATGCGATTCATTTTGTGAGAAAAAGGTAACTAGACAAATCTCAGGGTGTTACGAGATAGCGATATAAGTTAGTAACTCAAACTAACTATTGTTGAAATAAGTTTGACAATAAGCAATAGGAGGTCACGTAAACTACTTTTAGTTCCCCAACTACACGAGTATGTGGTTGATAAAATCGTTCATGTGGGATTGTCTAAATTCTTCAATTTCCTTCTACATTCTCATTCCATCAATTCTTTCATATAATCCAGGGGCTCACCCACGTGGGGGGATCCACCTCAGCCAGATCATCTCGCCAAAACATTTGTAACGCGATTTAAATTTGTGCACTTTCTTAATAAAACTATATTTGTTTAGAGAAATCATTGATGTGGCATAAAGATTTGATCATACACCTCATCTGTACTCTTTCTTTCCTTATAAAAACAATCTGGTTCTATATTTATTTTTTTTCTGATAAGTGATAGGTGGCAGTACGTAACAACTACTTATTGCCTTAAGAGTCTTCATCCCGGCGAAATTAAAATACCGCTAATTTTACAGGAATTATGTGATATCTTCAAATAGATAAAAGATAATCGAAATGTAGAACAAGAGCGCCCTAGAAAATATCATTTTACATGAGAAACCGTTATCACGACTCACTTATCTGCTTTCGATTTCGAGCCATTTTGAAAATCGGCATTTATTTTCGCGTTTCTAAACAGCTGAAAACATAAAGCCACTAGGTTACTTGTGATAACGGTACCTCACGTAAAATAATATTGTCTAGGGCGCTCTTGTTTCACATTTCAATTATCTTTTATCTATTTGAAGATATCACATAATTACTGTAAAATTAGCGGTATTTTAATTTCGCCGGGATGAAGACTCTTAATGTAGAATAAGAGCGATTTAATATTGCATAGACGTAGTGTCTTGCAATATTGAACCCCTCCCCCATCCAAACTTTGGCTCCCGTAGGTACGCGTCTGATATAGTCATTCACTTTCATTAATCATCCGTCTTTAGGACACAATCGTAGGATGTAAAACTAGGATGATTTAATTTCATTTCATTTTAGATAGCGTACATAACGCATTACAGAACATTTAAAACAAATTTGCTTTACTTGGTAAACGTGCAGAAGAGCATTTGCAGATACTGGCTACACTGCAGTGGACATTATGTGTTATGTAAACCGGAAAACACAAAAACAATAGAACCTATGTCGTAATTTTGAAAACGTGTTTAGTTGTTTATTTGATGACTTTGGTTCAGATTTCTGTATCATTTGTTTTGAGCTGCATGATCTGTCTTTCCCATAGATGCATTAAAATATCACAATATTTATTTTACGATAGCTATATTCGCTGATCTGGATAACTTGTTTGATCTATAGTTGAAGCATTAATCGTGCCCACGTCTTTTAAAGTTTAAAAGCCTTTGTGCATTCTAATATTTTTTCTCTTTCCGCTCGGCCCAGTCCGCAAACTGTGTTGGCGGCTAAACGAATAGAGCGAGATTTGTTTAAAACGAGGTTAGTCGTGAGCGTGACCGCATCAGTACATGCATATGGGCTTATGAAAACACATGCACACAGCTGATTATTATGTTGGCGTAAAGAACTGGTTACGAAAGTCGTCCATCGCCTATCTTACATCTTCAGTGTTTTGCACTCATACATGTGTCTTGGATGTCTAACATGTGCGGAGTAAATTAACTCCATGGGGACGGACTTTAAAAGACATTTTTTTTTTTTTTTTTTTTTAGCAGACATATTTTTTGTATTTTTCAAAAATTCGTTGAAGTTCTTATTTTAAAGGCATTACAAAGCTCACTCTTTCAAGAAATATATACCTTATTATACTTACAATAATTCTTCTAACATTTTGGAAACCTTTTTCGTTAACACCTCTCAGGAAAAGAAAAAAATATTACATTTTATTAGAACTTATTGAAAAGGTATTGGCGATAAATAATACAGCAATAAAATATATAGAAAGTTATCAAAACCGGAATCCTCGTGAAGAAGTTTCAAAACCTGATCGATGTTGAAATTGTTCGATTTCATTCCTACAGCATAAACGTGAACACGAGACATGTTCAAGCAAACTTCCTCTATGATAAAAGAATGTATCAGTGCTATCTAGCGGCTCAAGTGGTGCCAGTAAATGTGCACAAGACACGCTACGGATGTAGCCCGTAGTTCATTCGAAAAAAAAAAAAAAAAAACAGGATCCAAGAATCTTCCTAGACTACTCCTAGAGTTTTACTTAAGAGTTGCATCTCAGTATAACTCGAACTTCATATGTAGATCAAGTGATATTCTTTATCCGGCTCTCTCACGTCTCATATAGCTTCGCTGCTGAATGGGACGCTCAACTCAAATTAAATACAAATATTATCCGGCTGTCCCGCAACTAAATGAATAATGAGTTCCTCCTTTATTCGAGGAGGACCGGGTTTGATTGTCAGTCGGAATTTACTGTAATTTGGATCCGACATTAAATTGTAGATCCGTGTTTCGTATAGCCTCTAAATTGGAAGGAAACGTATGACTCAAAAGAAAAAAAATATCTTTGCTGTGTGGCCCCGTATGATAAAAGATATAGTCGCTAACGCTCTCGCCTTCGGTGGGAGCGGTCCCGGGTTTGATTCCCGGTGGAGGCACTCGGTTGAAAAAGTATAAAACGCTTTTTCAGGCCAGTCACCCTGAATGAGATTGTCCTGAGTTTTCCTCGTTCACACCAGGCAAATGGTACCTAACGTATAGGTCCCAGGCCGCTTCCTTCCTCAACCCTTTCTTCCCTCCGTTTCACCGGAGTGTGTGCTCGCCAATTACGTCATCCCTCATATACGTATTGGGCTAAATGGCCAGTGATGTCGAAAGCCCAGAAATCTAAATCCCAGGGGTGCCCACAAGGGGGGCTATGACGCAAACTGCGTCATTGAAATATTTAGGGGGGTTAAAAATCTATATAAATATGTTTGAGGGTGTGTAAAAATTAATCGAAAAGATTTTTTTTTCATGGAAGAACACCTGCGGGTAGACAATTGAGGGGGGATGTGTCATGGACATGAGGGGGGTGGGCACCACTGTAAATCCTAACCCTAATCGTTCTCTTTGTTGTGCCACAAACTTCCCGAGTTCTTCAATAATTACGATTTGATATATGAGATATTTTACGAATTTGGAGAACAAATCTATTTAAACATACCGGTACCTTACTTTGTGAAAATAAAATTCTGTGGTCAATAATTTAAGAGCTAAGATCAGATTTAATTTAAGTAACATCAAATGTAGATATTTATCTATTAAAATGCTACAAAACAAAACAAAAAAGAAAAAAGACAGCTCCAACCTCTAATTTTTGATTTCACACGTTTGACTTACGGTTATTTGTGATCTCACGTTTAACACAGACAAATATTTTAAACTATGTGTACTTTAAATAAATAATTTAAATAGACTTTTATGATAAAGTTTATATATTTAAAATTATTGTTCAAAGCCTTTGTATTTTAATAAGCCTTCTCCAAAATCAACGCAAACGAATTGTGCTGCCATCTTTGGAGTTCTTTTAAACTATACGTTTGTGTACGTTTATATGTTTTTGGCCAATTCTTTCGACAATTAGATCTCGGAAAATACAAGGTCTAGAAAGAACACGTTTTCACTGATCGACTGCAAATTTTTCGTAGATTGTCCAGCTCTAACTGAATGTAAAAAACATGGCCATTATTTCTTTATTACATTTTTACGGGTACACTGGAAGTGTTGAAATTTAAGAAAACTAAAGCATCATATATAATTTCAACACCACATAATTGTATACAGGGTTGCATATCTCTCAGGCTTTTGTTTCATGGCCAAATTATAGTGAAAATCGAAGGATAACCATTTCTCCCGTCTAACGTGAATCTTTATTGTTTGGAGTGTTTTGCCCAATGAACACCATATATCATTGACATTATAATTAATTGTGTGTGTAATGTATTTGCTTACTACATATTGCATGCAAGAAGAAAGAAAACACTGGTCATACATGAATTTAAAACTCCAACCGGAAGTAGGCTCAAATCTTGCAAACGATGTTAGATATTGAAAAAGTAATCGACAAAATCTCCCCTTTATGGTATCTCTTGCCAATTTTTAACAAGACGTCTTTCACTTGTGTCTGTAAAGGGATATGTACAGATGTGAGGAATATCAAGGAGATTCATGCTCATATGTGAATGATACGCTGTGTAGAGAGCGCAGGTTCAGCTAGTCCATATATTAAAATGCTGGGTTTATATGTTTATCTCCAATCATATCGGCAATGAGATCTCGAAAACTACGAGTGCAAGAAACGTGCTGTTTTACCTGGGTGATTCCAAATTTTGTGTAGATTGTCCAGTTCTAATTGAATATTTTAAAAATGTGATCGTTATTTCTTCATTACATTTTAGGGGTACACTGGAAGTGTTGACATTAAAAAAAAAAAAGTAAAGCATAATATCCTATGCGTTATACATTCCAACACGACACTGTTGTATACATGGGATGTATATCTTTCAGGAGTTTTCCATGGCCAAATTATTATGAAATGAAATGAAATATTTAATTTTTTCGTCCCACGATTATGCCGGTTAGGCTAAAGAAGACGGTCTTGTGAGAGATGAGTGAAATGGTGGAGGGGAGAAATTGGGAGAAAACAGGAGAACCTCGAGAAAACCCACGAGCACAGTGTTTGTCCACCACAAAGTCCACACAGTGCGAGCTGAGATCGAATCAGAGACCTGAAGCACCGGAGGTGAACGCTCTACCACTGAGCCACCGCACCCCCACAAAATGATAATGAAAAACGAAGAATAACTATTTCTCCAGGTTAAGGTGAATATTGTTTGGAGTGTTTTGCCCAATGAACACCATATATCACTGACATTATAATTAATTGTGTGTGTAATGTACTTGCTTATTACATACTGCATGCAAGAAGAAATAAAACACTAATCAGACGTTAATTAGAAACTCGAACCGGAAGTAGGCTCAATTTTGCTAACGGTGCGGGATATTGAAAAAATAATCGAAAAATCTCCCCTTTACGGTTCCTGTTGCCGATTTTTATCAAGACGTCTTTCATTTGTGTCTGTAAAGAGACATATACAGATGTTATGAGGAATGACAAGGGGATTAATGTTCGTATGTGAATGATGCGCTGTGTAGAGAGCGCAGATTCAGCTAGAACATTTTAAAATGCAAACGCATGTTGACAAAACAAGGGATATTTAACTAGTATTGCCCACGAGAAGAGACATTATATTCACATCTTTTCGAGATGAAACTACCTCAACTGTTATCTCGTAGGCAAATCCTACATTTTTACTTGGCTGGAAGAGGAAATCAGTAAAATCGAACCATTAAGGCTTGGGTTGACTTCAGCATAGAAATTAATGAAGAAAAAAATAAGAAAGGAAGGTAAAGACAAAGGCACAGCAGGCACTCAGTGCTCTTTCAACCCCTGAAACTCGACATCATGATGAAATTAGCTGAGGGCCGTTGCGTAATGAAGTTTCTCAACTTGGCGGCAAGTGATACGCCAACTAACGGTATAATATTGATGTAGATGATGAGTTCCTAACTTCAGGAAAACAAAAAACAAAGGAGTACCATCAGAGGATAGGTCACGGCTATATCTACTCTTTTGCCACCTTCTCTCATAACTTTTTTTTTTTTTAAGCTTGCAGCCACACACTATCGAGCTTTGGAAGTAGACTATATTTGTTAATCTTCTATATATTGCATGCGTTTGCTAGTTTACGTTGAAATAATTGATACTCAACAACACTGGGGAAAGGAGTGGAATGAAGTCGGCCAGGGTATGTTAAAAAAAAAAGTACCATCACAACGTTCATGTGGTAGAACTGAAGCAAAACCTTTGGAAGGCCATGGTTAATGTGACCTTGGGGTGTAATTCGAATCCAAGATCTCCGAATCAAGATCACCGTGGGTAATGATATGCCCACTCTATTACATTGTAAATAAGGTAGGTGTGCGCAATTTCGCCACGTTAAGATTTGAACGACAGTTGCAAATTCCTGATAGATATGGCGAGTACGTCCGTACTGGAAATGGATAGTATACGGCTTAAGTTATCTGTGAGATAAAAATAACATCCGTACGCTAATAGTATGGTACTGCCAAACACAAAAGAAAAAGAGTGTGCAACTGGCGAAATTGCATACACCCTGTTCACAATTTTGTCACCTCTACTGTAAACAAAGGTGACAAGTCAAACCGCTCGACAAAACAAATACTGGAGTACATATTTTCACCCCATGAATATTATGATAAACATAATACATAATCATTAGTAAATACTTACCTATTGTACTTCTGGCTCCTGGCTTCATTTAAATGCTGAGCTTTTCTTTTCGCCACTTCAGGGTGCCGTAACAAGAATCCACAAAGTCATGTTCGACTTGCTGCACCTTGTATCTTGTTGAAAACAGAGACGGATGCAGGACGGACTTCTGGGGTGGGGGCGGTGAGTTGTAATACTGCTACTTAGAGCTACTTTTAAGAGCTCCAAACTCTGGGATGGATTTTATTTATACATAAAATAAGAAAGTTTCCTCTTCTGGGAAGGGGGGGTGCAATCGCCCCGATCACCCCTCCTGGTTGAAAGGATGTGGTACTTTGTTTTATTTACAAAACTTGTACACACATTTTTTTTCTTTTTTCAATAGTCGAGATGTGAGAGGAAATCCTACCTCCGCTAGCCGCACAATTCTCTGGACTAAGACCTCTTCCTCAGCTATATTGGACACATGTTTTCTACCAGGGAATATATGTTTCTCTTTCGGTGTACATAGGCACCTAATGTTCAATGTGATATGTTGAATTGTTTACTTGCAGCGTCAACAAATAGCTGATGCTGGATAACGCTGAACACAGCGTTCTTTAAATCCATCAATGACCACTTGCAGTACTTCCCTTATTCCGTCTGTCTGCCATTATCTGCAACTAAATCGAAGGAAAGTTAATATATCAAAATCGAAGGAAAGGAAATATCACTGCCGTTGCTACATTACGTCATGCACATTAGCATAGGTTCCAATTTCGTCACCATTTGTTCTGCATGACGAAATTGCAAGCACTTCCAAAGACTACACAAATGGGAATACAATTTGACTCCCAATGTACAACACACAGCGTTACACATGTCATTGTAGCCATAAAGCATTCGTCTTCACAATGCAATACTTACCACAAAGCTTCGAACCTTTCTTCTGGAACAATGGACCGCACTTCGTTGCTCTCGATCTCCTAACAGCATTATGTCTATCACACACGCTGACTGCCTGTCTTTCGCTCATATCTCCTACATATCTAAATGGGACAAAACATATTCACCATGCGCTATCTACCTATACACTAGCCCCATCTACCGACTTATGCCAATGTGTTCGGAAATACAGGTACCTAGCAGAATTGCAAACATGGCGAAATTGCGCACACCTACCTTATCTAGAGTACAATTACAAGCTTGACCAACTTTTCTTATCAGTAGTAAGACTGTGGAAAGAGCGTTAGTGGTCTATCAATATGTCAAATGGTAACAAAGGGTTAACCAATTGCCAGTGTTACCAGGTAGAGCAGGAAGATTGACCTGGTCTTTCTTCCCTTCACCACCCTAGGTCTTGACGGTCAAGGAAAACATTTGGTTTTGCTTGTTCGCAAACTATATGTTAACGTCCATTTAATAGGATTAGTTTAGTTTCTGTGGCATTTACTAGTTATATAAAAACCATAATTGCATGTAAGACACGCTTTTTTAATATTTTTTATTTCATTAGTGCAGAGTTAAAAAACAATGCGATATATTCGCGTAAACAATATCAATCAGTTGTGTTTGACGACAAAGATACGTATTTATTAACTGAAAATACTAATAATAATAATAATAAAACGAGCTTAAGAATAGGGTTATTCGCCGTTAATTTGTTGATTACGTGCATGTATGGTGATCGCAGGGAATTGTCTTATTTTTAACAATACAATTAAATGTATCATAAAAAACATTGTAAGAAACATCGCACTAACAAACGTTTGTCTGGTGTTAACGTCCTTCTCAGCACAGAAACTATAAGACTTAGATCTACAGTTTGATAGTTATAAAAACAAGTACAGTAATACTGTCATGTATACACCACGCGAAAGAGTTTGGTTTGTATGCTGTGATGTTTTCTCAGTTGACGTTGAAACTGAAAGTGGTTGTAGATTTCTACCACTTCAAGTTTTAGTAGAAACTAGCGTTGATCAGCCACTTCGCTGGGTTGAAATAAAACGGCATCGAAAGCCTCACTGTTTGTCACAGCAACCCCGAAAACTATGGATTCGACACTAATATTGGTCATTTTCGATCATTTTTATTTTAGAAATTTTAGAAATTAGAATTTATAATTTAGACTAGTGTAGAAATATTTTGAGTCCGACAAGACTCCATTGAACTACAGTTCAAATGTATGTATCTAGTTCTGGGAAAAAAACTGAATAAAAATCACTTAATAAGTAATGCAAACTTATGACTATATAATTAATTGAAAACTTCTTTTTTGTACTGTTGATAGATCACTTATATGTGTATTTTCCTTTCTTTCAGATCACTTGTACGTGTGCGTGCGTTTCACAAAAATCTGGAATGAAAATGAAGAAATTTACTAGTGTTATTTTTGTTTAATATCAAAAGGTGGACGTAGGCGGAAATTATCTTTTATCAGCTTTGAAACATAATGGACATTCCAGAAATCCATGTTAAAGTTTTGTATGACTTTGACTATACCACCAAGGAAGGAAGAAGAGTTTGGGTCAAAGAGGGGGAAAGATTATTTTTAATCAAAAAGACTAACAGCGATTGGTGGCAAGTAATTAGAACAGGTGAGAGAAGACCATTCTATGTTCCGGCTACTTACGTCGAGGAAGTGAGAAAATCGAAAGATGGTAAAAGGAGTTTTGGGCATAGGTACAAAAGAGATGAGCATGGTATTCTTATGCTAAAGATAGGTGATAATAACACCTCTGACGAGAAAAATGGTTACGTCCAAGTGGATAACCAGCTAAATCATAAATCCGATATTCAGTTTGAAAATATCACTTTTAGGCCTCGATCAAACTCTGACCTAGCTCCTTGTCAGCTGAAAGATCAAAGTAATATCGATAGATCAGCTGCCCGAAAGAGTCCTCAAATCGTTCACAGTCAATCGACTGTTTTTAGAAACGAAATTAATCCTATCTTGTTTGATAAAAGGAAGTCGTGGGCTGTGGAGGAACTTGTCACTGAATTATCCCAAATGAGGGCCAAAAACGAACGAGAACAACATAGCGATATAGAAAAATCTGACATTCCAGGCAAAGCTACAGCCAACGGTTCAGTACCAATGAAGAATGGTATAAATGAACCTGTGCGATCTCATACGGTCACTGTAAATGGTAATAAAGAATGCTATGATAAAGTTGGCAACGTTGAGATAAAAAAGGATAGAAGTTCGTTATCAAACGGTGACAGAATAGATAGTCAGTTATTGTCTGAACAGTCACCAAGCGGTCGGGTCGTAAAGAGTGTTTCTCCACAGCAATGTAGTGTCGAGAAAGACGAGGAAAATGGACCAAAATCTGCTCAAGACAAGAGACCGCGTGTCAAATTAGGTCCAAAGGTAAAACAGTTGTCAGAGTCGTTGGATTTACTTCATGGTGATGATAAGAGCCCACCTTACAAGTTTGCTCAACAACTCCATTTTCCTTCCAAGAATGAGAAAAAGTCTTCGAATACACGGAAGAAATCAGAAGATTCCGTGAGTAGCTCTGAAGGGATAGCTCCAAACAAGATGTTTAAAAGATTTCGCGATCGTGCTCGGTCTAGCAGCAGTAATGCGGAAGGCAAATCGAAAGGTAAACTTTCGACTCCCGAGAAGAAAAGTATGAACCGAAGCAAGGACTCCCTGACGGAATCCAACTACAGTTCCTCGAGCAGTGAATCGGGATTTAAAGAGAGAAATAGATCTGAGGAACGGAAACTCGGTGAAGGAACAACCAAAATGCCAGCGCTTGCTTTTCAAAACCAATTATATTGTCCCGGTGATAATGGTTTCCCTCCCCTGGGTGATAATTTGTCGGAAGTTGTGGAAGTAAATATCAGTGGTGCGTATAAGTCTGTTACTCATTCGGAAGAAGCCACGACCGATTCACAGCCGATGACTGAAGGCGAGGCTGATTATAGTGATAGTGAAGTGTCTAACAAATCAGGTGATGCTATTTTGTCGAAGTCTAAAGCGGAATCTCAGAAGAGAAATCAAAGGACGGAGCACAAGACACCAGACAGGAAGTCGGTGAGTAACTAATTTCTTTCTATATTTATTTTAATGTAATATATTCTGTTTTCGCTAAGAATGCGTATTAAGAGTTTATTATGGCGGTATTGTACGAGGCAGACTTCCTTTGTTCAATTTTAATTATCGGGATTGAGATTTTCATCACAAGCGCTCTACTTTGAACGTCGAAATTACTCACATTATCTTATTTTTTATAGATTCTTCCATTTAAATCTTATTTTTATAGGTGCTTGTATTGTTTTGATGCACTTGTAGGTGGCCATAGTGGCTTACGTTAGTAATAGAGCGCTCACCTCTGCCATCAAGATTTGTACGTTAGATCTCATATTATAGAAGCTTGTGATGAGTAACATTGTGTTCGTGGATTTTTTCCCTTTCACTTGACCTAATAATATATTTCTGCAGATTATTTAATATCCATTTTGTTACATTCATCATCCGTCTCCGTAAATCTAAAAGCCATATCATTAAATGTGAAATGCTCAACACCCCTCCTCTTTTTTTTTTCTATTTGATGAAAATTTTCCGCTCTGTGACCAAAACACGTTTAGTTGTTAGTCTGGACAACAGATTTTTTTTTTTGGTAATTGTTAAGACTGTACTTAATAAATACGTTAACATTTGTGCTACGTTCGTATCAGGTTTTAATTGAATCATCCGATGGGGACACTTCACAGTTCCGTTAAGTATGAAACGGTTGGGAAGTCTGGAAGTAAAAATCACGGACTCTTTTAGTGAGATAAAATTGGCATTGGATTTCAGTAAGTGATATAAATACGTGTGTGATCCAAATTTAAAAGAAAGAAAAAAAAAAAAAAAACGGTGTCAATACTCTCTCACGCTCATGTTGTAAGGTAGAAGGATGCGTATTTTAGACGTCACATACACTGAAAACAAAAGACAGATAAAACTTTTTTTTTCATTTCTTTCTTTCTCTGTTTAGGTATTTACAACTGCGATTGTGATGGAAATTATCAATAGTTTAAAATTAAACCATGTTTAAAATTCAGTCTTTATATCCAGAAAGGTATATGCACGTATTACTACTATATTAAAAATATGTATATTGAACCATGTAATGGTGAATTGCAGTTAAGACTTTAATTGTGTGTACTTTTTAGGTAAGTAGTTATCTGAGTGTGACGTCATAGAAACTGAACGATTTATTATCAAATGGAAGTCAGCACATTATCTCGAACCTTATTTGTTTTGAACTGATAAGGATTTTGTATGTATCTTACTTTTTTTTTTTTTAATTTTAGATTAAATTAGATTAATTTTGAAGCGGATTTCGAAATATACTGCTTCCGTAGCATTCAGTTGTGAATAGACAATACTTTCTTCGTCGGAAGTGCCTGTACGCAAAAGTGTTTGGAATTGACAATGATAATATTAAATCCCTGTGTGAATATTAAGGAGAGAGACTCAAATGGTAGAATCCTCACCAGCGTTGCAAAGGGAGTCTAATTCGACCCAAGATTATGCTACATGGAAAACAACATCATATCTGTTTATTTTTTGGAATTCTTCAATTTCCTCAAACTTTCTAATTCTACTAAATATACATAGTGTTTTCAGCACCAGTTATCCATTTCCTTTCGCCTAAACAACATAACCACTGGACGTTAAACTAAATATTTAATTTATAGGATTGTCAAATATTGGTATCCACTGGCAGAACGGATTCGATTATTTTAAAGAATGTATATATTTGACTTACTTAACTGTCATGACACACTGGAAATGATCCAGTCTTTTCCAAACTCATTTCCATGGATTATGCGCTCACAAGGATAACAGGCTAACATCTTACAGAGAAGTATCAATGTACGAATAAAAGTTGAGCGAGTAGCTATAAAATTATTTGCAATGTATACCAATTCCAATTTCATATTATGCCACATTAAAGTACACAAGATATTAATTGAAACGTCCAGAAAAGTCAGTCAAAATACAACTTCTATTGTGTACCATGCTACTTGACCTATCCTGGCAAGAAATAAACACAACAGAGAAAATTCCAATATATAACTTTCGCTAGAAATGATTCGTTTAAGTAAGCAATATAATTTGAATTATAGTTAGTACGTTTAATAGGTACCGTACTTTCGTGTTTTCGAATGGTTCGCGTACGTAATATAATGTATCCGTTTTTAGCGTTGGGAGAACTATAGAAACATAGTAGTAAGATGCTAAGAGAAAGAAATACATGCTTATCGTAAGACTTCATACACATTGTTACATTTCTCAATTAAAAATAAAATGTTCAAAACCATAGACGAAGGTTTTTCTGTGCCAAAATCTTGATTTGAAATTGTCCGTCTGTTTGCAAGACATCCATAGTGTCTCGGATGCATAGATGTTTTAGATTGAACCAGTGAATTTTAAGGAGTTTGGTTTACTAATGTTTCTTTTATACAGGGTGGCCCGAAAGTAGGTATACAGTACCATACTACATTTTATATCATTTCTTATTGTTATCCATCAGATAGACTTAGTTTCTTTATTATTCGTTCTTAATGTGTGTTTACTTAAATCTTAAGCTCGGAAGAGCCGAAGCAAATAAACCCATAAACTATAATTTTATACTTGATCAATGCAGGGGTGTATACCTACTTTTGGGCCACCCTGTATATTTAGGATTTAGGATTTTAGATTTATAGGCTGTCGGCATCTAAGGCCTTTAGCCCTTCACGATTTGAGGGATGACGTCCCTCGGCGAGCACACAATCCGGGGAAAGGGAAGGAAGAAAGGATTGGGAAGGGAAGGAAGCGGCCTGGGACCTATAAGTTAGGTACCACCCCGGCATTTGCCTGGTGTGAATGAGGAAAACCTCATTCAGGGCGGCTGGCCTGAAAAAGCTGTTACACTTTTTCGACCGAGTGACCCCACCGGGAACCGAAACCCTGTATATTTATGGACACCGTAGTCTATTGGTTAGAGCGTTGGACTCACGTTCACTTTGTCCTGGGTTCGATTCCTGACCGATGCTTCCCAGTTTTCGGCGTCCACCCAGCGTCGTGAGGTAAACTGAGGAGTCATGTGAATGAAAGACGTGACGGCCACTGGGTCTAGAAAGTCCCTGATACACCTGTTAGAGACAGGGTGACGCGGGGCATTGATCATGTTTTCGTCGTTAGACTGGATGAAGGTCGCTAGCGGCTCAGGCCTACAAAAAGTGCTGCTACGCCAAGTGATTACTTTTATATATTTACTTTGTCTTTCCATGTGTCCATTTAGGAGACACAAAAGTCCAACAATTACTTGATGGAGCTCTAATTTTGAACCATAGAAATCGAGTTCGTTTATGGAGGTGATGCATCCAGTTGATCTCAAAATATGGACAATCAAAAATCGATTCCTTATGTATCCCTATGTGAATAATTATGGATATCATCCTTGCTTGATAGACTGCCCACAGTGCTGTTGAGATTAACGGGCTAGTATGATGCTCAGGATGCAAATTCCTAATCTGTTCGTATAAAACACCTTACTAGGTAAAATGACAAATAAAGACTTAAATATTTTCAAATATTAATTTACTCGCTTAAAGTATGATTCATTTAATTTGAGGCTAAATGCTGTAGGGTATTTAATCTTAGGCTTCGTAAAAATTTAACCAAACCAAACTTCTTTACGTGTTGTACACGATGTGACGCTGCTATATTTGTTGTGTCCATAGTCATATGGAAAGAAAGGAAAAGTTAGTGATATTTTCTGGTTTTACCGTAAAACCATTTATAACATAAGTATTTTCAACTTTCATCTGTCAGCGAGACGGAGAACCAGCCTTGCGGAAGGAACTTAGTGTTTGGCGACGCATGGAATACGGTATATAACCAGCCGTACCTGGTTTAGAGTCAGGAAGAAAGGGTCACCTGTAGAAGGAAAGGGAAACGTGAACCGCGTGCCATGCTTGGAAATTAGATTTGAGTCAACGAACGCCAGATCATCGTTCGTTGTGAACTCCAAAGAGACATTCTTTTTTGCTTCCCCCCGATTTTTTCACACCGCTTTTCCTTAAATGCCCATCACTTGAGATTTTTTTTTTTTTTTGTTTGTTCCAGATCCTAAAAACTTCTCAGCTAAAGGGAAAGTTGATGCCTGATCTTTTTACTTCTATTTGCTTTGCACATTCGCCTTTCTTGTTCATTTTCTAAAGCCCATCCATGTTTTCTAACTTCGGATTTAACCACTCGGTTATCTTATTACTTCTTACCGCAGAACGTAGAAAAACAGTCGGGTATACGCCAAGACTGAAACTTAAATTAAGTTTTTTTTCCCTCATAATTTAGCAAAGATAGGGAAGAAGGAAAGAGAATCTAATTGTTTTTTCCGAATCATGTTTTTCTCAGAACAGATCGGGACAAAGTTTGAAGGAACTGCCGAGATAAATACTGGACTAAATCCATGTCTCAGAATACTCGATTCTTTAATTCTTCCTTTTTGTTAAAATTGAATTTTAAAAAGTCAGTAAGTTTTTGATATTTGTCGCTATGAGTTTTGCACTGATAACATAGTATATAGATACAGTGGGTTCGAAAAGTCGTGGTTCGTCAAGTTTGGTCTGTGATCGATGTGTAATGATTAATGCGTGGCAATTAGAACGTGAATTACATGTAAAATAAAGTGATACACTTTGACATATTTTTCCTACAAATTAGGATGAACTCATGTGAGTAGCATCGGACATCAGAAAGGTAATTTTCAAAAATTGAAAATTAAAAAAAAAAAGCCACAAAGGATCTTTAAAATGAAACAATTCTATTATTATCATTATTATTATTATTATTATTATTATTATTATTATTATTATTATTATTATTATTATTATTAATAATAATTCTAGGTAGGATATAGAATACATCAACTATTGATTATAACAGTTTGTGTCCATTTGCTATCTTTGTCATTACAATAAACAGTGGCGTATTTACGATTTTGTTTCGGGAGAGGCTTTGCTAACTTTCGGGGGGGGGCTTTGCGTGGAAATGTGAAAATTCTGCAAGATATTTCATTTACTTTACTATACTAAGTAAGATTTCGGGGGGGGGGGTGCTTAAGCCCGGAAGGCACCCCCCTAAATACGCCACTGACAATAAATCAGCTTTAATGACGTAGCCATAAAATTGTAATTTTCCTAGAATTTTTACAATTAACAATGCAGTCATCGAACCACAGAATTTTAGGGAATAAACTGCAGATGATATGTGATGATGACGTTACCCAAGAGGTCATTATATGACGTTACGACTTTTTTTTTCATGATTTGAGATGTATTCTTAATAGAATATATACAGGGTGGCCCAAAAGTAGGTACACAGTCCCGTCCAGTATTTTATATCATTTCTTATTGTTATCAAACTGGTAGGCCTAGTTTCTTTATTATTTGTTTTTAACGTTTTTTCTACTTATAACTTAAGCCCGTAACAGTCGAAACAAATAAATCCATAAACTAGAATGTTATATTTGATCATTACAAGGGGAATGTACCTACTTTCGGGCCACCCTGTATATAATAAATTTCCTACGATCATGCACAGAGGGTAAGGGAGACAGTCATGATAAGATGGGGGTAATTGTGAAATGACGAAAGTGGGAGGAAACGGAAGAACTCCGAGGAAATCCACGTACACAATGTTTGCCCACCACAAAACACACTTGTGGGACCTTCGCCAGTCGAACCAAACATTACGCAACAGAGATGAGCGTTCTCCCACTGAGCCACCATAGCCCCAGAATATTTTATGTTTAGCTGCGGAATCTATGAAGTTTGTATATGTATATGTGTGTACATATATTAAAATATATGTAAGCTATAAGGATTAAAATAACTAAGTTATATTTTGCAAGTGACTCCTAAAATATAGGAAGTCGGATATAACAATTAATTTATTAATTGATACTTCATCCCACCCAGTAGGAATTTCACATCTTCAACTGTAACTTCAAACACCACACATATTTAAGAGACCACGGCTGAAGAATTTTTTTTTTTTTTTTTTTTTTTTACAAATATTGGATTATTAAGAAAATAAAGCATTATGACAATAACGTATTTAGACATTTTGGATTTAATTTCTCTGCTTTATTTGAATAGAAAACTTTACAAAATTGATATTTTTGGACTCTTGTTTAATAGTATAATATTTCTCATTGGTTGATGTATATGGGTGTTTCTGTTATTTTGATACTTATCAATATTTGAATAGGTAGTGGTTTGCCCAAAGGAGAGTGATGGATGGAGTGTCCAGTTTTCCAACTAGCATAGCATACTAGAATTTATTTTTTTTCTTCTCGTTACCTGCATTGCGTGTGACAAAAGTATATTTTTCTTCAATGATATAGTAAGTCACATAGCAACATACAAAGCATACCTCTATAAATACAACAATTTAGGTTAATCGTGAGTGCATTTATTTGAAAGTAAAGCTATAAATACTTGTGTCTCAATTAAGATAAGTGAAGGGAAAGTTATTTCGTGCAATTTTTAAGAGCAATGTCGATATTAAAAGTTTATCTCTAGTAGTGGAATTGTTAGCATAATCGCAGTTGATGTCCATGGTTCAAGGTTAGATTTTCGATGAGATCTTAGCATTTGCTGTACTATAAGGTATAGCTGCGTAAATGTAAAGCTAAAGTAAACGAACGGGATATTTTCATTTTCATTAACAAGGTTTCAAGTGGAGCCGAAAGGCCACTTTATGTGCAACAATGCAAAGGAAAGAAACACTTGGAAGAAAAGCAGCCAGATTTACATGTTAAAGTATCTTTCTGGCACACGCTTGGTAGTAGTGAGAATAGCTCTGGAAAAACGCCAGTTAACATGACCGACCTCGAACTCGGGACCAGTGGCGATTTCTCTTTTACCGCATTTACCGCCGGTAAAGAAAATTAAACTATAATCCATTACGGAAATTTCTCGAAATATAATTGCCCCTCTTGATTTCACAATGTCCTCTGTGTCTCAGTTCAAGACAGAAGGCACCAGAGTATGTAGCAGATTAAAAAAAAAAAAAAATCATTCAAATATATCGCTACAGCACGGCAAGCAACTATCCTATACGTACCAACGCTACGAATCACGAAAAAGCGTTGAGGAGATGCAATATGTCTCAATCCTAAATAGGCAAGTTGACCGCTAAGTTCTGCGAGAACATTCAAGATTATGGCTCAATCCTTCAGATGAAGAAGCAGTTTTGGTGGTCGACTGGAAAGCATTTCAGTCTGTAAGCAGCCGTAAAATCTATTGCATCCGTCAACACAAAATTGAAAAATGAAATGAAATCTTTGAATTTTACGTCCCACGGTTATGCCGGTTAGGCTAAAGGAGACGGTGATGATGAGTAATGAATGAAATGGTGGAATGAAGAAAGTGGGAGGAAACGGGAGAACCCCAAGAAAACCCACACACCCGGTGTTTGTCCACCACAAAGTTCACTTGGCGAGAGCTGTGATCGAACCCGGAACCCCAAGCACCAGAGGTGAACGCTCTACCACTGAGCCACCGCGGCCCCCAACACAAAATTGAGTTCTCCAGTATGTTTTCAAAAATGTAAAGGCAAGAATATAAAATTTAAGTTGCAATATTTTAAGTTTCCCATGTTTGATCCCTTTTTTGATATTATCTCCAAAATAAAACAGTTGAAATGCAATGTTACAGAACAGTACATCAGCAACAAAGCTATACAAGACGAGACCTGCAATTTAAAGTAGGACCAAACCATTGCAGCGCAGTCGATCCGAAATTCGACAAACCAAACGTATGCGCTCTGGCCATTAAAAAAAAAAAAAAAAAAATGTGATTGTAAGCTTGTATTGATTGTAGATTGTGGTGGTGGAGTTACTTTATATTTGTACGTTCAAGTTTCAATGCCGAGTTCAAATGTTAAATGCTTCGTCAGCGTGTTTCTTGAAAATCTAACGTTCATTCTGATATGATATTTAGGAGATAGAAGAAAAAAGGGTTTAGAGCATCCAGGGCACATCTAGGGAGGATGTTACAATAACCCCCCACCACACACAAACTCAAACTCACACTGTATAAAACTGTGTAAAATTCGAGACAAGACGTAAAATTTCTCGAGTTTCGTGCTCAATACTAGTTCGCCCAAGTTTTACATCTCAAACTCAGTTTTAGTGTTACAGTAAAACCTCATAGTAAAAACTATAATTGATAGAGTGATGGTACGAGCACAATAGTGAACATTTAACGTTTAAAGATATTTCAGTAATAAATGTTGTTATATCAACCCTTCGTGGATTTCTCGTGACACAGTCCTAGATTAAAATCAGCATAAATTTTGTACAGAAATTTTCGAAACGGCATAATAAAATTTTGAGACAAGATGAGATAAGGTGTTCGGAGAATCGAGACGAGACTGGAAAACCGTATTTCTCGTCTAGTCTCGTGGGCAACAATACATATCTAGAAATGACGTAGCATTGTAAACATGTTATCCTATTAAGCTGCGGCAAAGGATACGCCACTGCGCGAACCCTTCAATTACCAAGTACTAATGCTAATCACTCACCTGCATTAATTTGCACGAGTTTCTTGGGAAAAAGAAAATGAAGACGCAATGTTTGTGTTCCTCAAATTACAGACGATGCGTCTGGTTTGAAACAAATTTGAATCAAGCCTCAAGATACCTGCACAGTGCGTAACAGCAGCACATAAACACCGCTCAATAACTCATAGAGATTATTTTACGGATGGCCGTATGTACAAGCCGAATTATTATTATTATTATTATTATTATTATTATTATTATTATTATTATTATTATTATTATTATTATTATTATTATTATTATTATTATTGTTATTATTATTATTATTATTATTCGAATCTTCAATATCTTGATAACTTGATAAGAAAACAGGTGATAAATAACCACAGAACGGATTTCTGAGTGATGTCCGAAAGGGTTATAGTCAAGAATCATATGATATGTAAATATTACTATAGATTTTTGAGTAATCCACTTGTTCAAATATCAAATATAATCTAAGTTATTACACTCATATTATGTTGGCCCGTTCATAGTAAAATTTGTTAATGGAAACAATTAGCTATCTTATGCTTATGTGACTATGAAGATTAAAGTAAAGCACTTCAGCACTGGATGATACTATCATGCTCCAACTGTATTTATCTCCAAAATTTCTCCAAGTTCCCATTTGGGAGATCCTGGGTAAACTATCAAGCCACATTTTGATGATGGTAGCACAAAGAGTAACTGGATAGGTCAAGCATGACGTATTTCCGCCTGTACTTCCGGCATTATTTGTTACCGGTTGGTTCCAAAGACATTGAGTTACATATCGAACTGAAAGGAATTTTACAGAGCAAATGGATCAATGGTAAGTAAGGCAAAGAACTGAATTCGAAAATGGAAGGAGCCTAAAATATTTTCACAATTCGGAACACTTCGTTATATACTAGCCTGGCGTTCGTTACAATGGCATTTTACTCTGTAGCAGTGATGTCCAATTATAATGAGCCTGAGGGCCATAACAGTCGTTACTAGTAAAGTGGAGAGCCGCAGCTAAATAATAATAATAATAATAATAATAATAATAATAATAATAATAATAATAATAATAATAATAATAATAGTACGCTAGGAAAGAAAATATAAAAAATGTATTTGAAATATTATATACCTATTCAATGTGACAAATGAGGGTGACTAGCAACGTTTACAAGAGCTGGGATATGTACATTCATTTCTGTTGTTGTGAGCCGCAGGAGATGTAAAAGAGAAGAATCTCCAAGGCAGCTTCTGAAGCGATTCTTCACAATTTTCGTAGTGGAAAATGCACTTTCACACAAATAAATACTATCAAACACTTACACACTTTTCCGACCAAACTCCAAGATTTAGGGAAAGGTGTTGCAGTGGATTCTCGCTCCTTTTTGTTGTGCAGAATCGCTAAATGGATGCCTTATTTCGAAAGAAGAGTGCAAACTTTAAAAGAAAGAATAAATATAAATGAAAATAGTATCAATAATAATCGTAAACCGTGAGAGCTTTGTGGGCCGCAGAAAATGTTTTGGTGGGCCGCCATTTGGACAGCACTGCTCTATAGTGAAAAGGAATTATCTAACAAGTTCAGTTGTAAATGTGGTTAGATCTATTTGCACATTTCAAACATGGAACTACATATCTGGTTCGGTTTTTATTTTAACAAATAACAGCATATAGAATAAACCTTGCTGCTCTCCTATTGAAGTGATAATGGTAATGAAGATCATGTTCTCCTCATTCACTCCCCCTCCCCTAGAGCTTGGCATGATAAAATTACTACAGGTGCACGAATTTTGTACAGATGAAAACGTTTTACTATTGACTTAAACTATCGGGTTTAGTGAAATATTGTGACCGTTATTATTATTCACTACGGAATCCAAATGAGATAAAACGATATGAAGTTTTCAGTTGAAAATTTAGACTTCCTGACTGACGAAATCCGAGATCGTGTCATAGAAGATGCAAATAGCATTACACGACTGACGTTAAAGATAGAAATGCTGTGCGATCGACAACAAACTGAACGAGCTCTGCTTGTTGAATATTCATCAGTACATTGAGTTCAAAAGTGGCGTAGATAGCCAGCCAGCGTGAGGCTTTGTGGTCAGTTTTACCATGCATGTTAATGAAGTTTAAACCGTTTTAGCTAGTTTGTGTAATATTTTGTTATAACCTAAAGCTGAGACCGTAAAAGAGAATTACGTTATACATAAAATCATGTAATCAATCAACTATTTGCTGTTTGCGAATCGATTTGGAAAGCTAATTTAGATTAAATCTGTCAGCAATTTGTTGCATTTAATGTCTGTTTTCTTTCTTTATTTAATTTAAAGT
Source organism: Thermobia domestica (assembly GCF_964235325.1). NCBI lineage: Eukaryota > Metazoa > Arthropoda > Insecta > Zygentoma > Lepismatidae > Thermobia > Thermobia domestica. The sequence goes on from NC_137468.1 coordinate 100,413,683, forward strand.
TCTACAAAATTATTAGCAAAACGAAATGCTTAAGAGGCCTAACCACTGCGAAATTAAAATACCGCTAATTTTACAGTAATTATGTGATATCTTCAAATAGATAAAAGATAATCGAAATGTGGAACAAGAGCGCCCTAGACAATATTATTTTGCATGAGGTACTGTTATCATGAGTCACCTAGTAGCTTTTCGTTTGCACACATTTAGAAACGCGAAAATAAATACCGATTTTCAAACTGGCTGGAAATCGAAAGCAGACAAGTAAGTCGTGATAACGGTACCTCATGCAAAATAATATTGCCTGGGGCGTTCTTGTTCCACATTTCGATTGTCTTTTATCTATTTGAAGATATCACACAATTATAAAATTAGCAGTATTTTAATTTCGCTGTGATGGGGCCTCCTAAGAGTAAATTCTTATGCGTAGTTTTCGAAAAAAATGAGTAAAACTATTTTTATGGTGCTAAAAGGTATGTTATTCGTTGCTAATCGGATGAAATTGATAATTTTTATTCTGCTGGAATAGATTATTCATTTATTTATTTTTTTAAGAAAATACACTGTTAAGTAACAGATTGGGTTTTATTACAATTTTTATAACACACGATTCTGTTCGTTCAATTTCACAGTTGTTTTTAGATTCAAACAGTTCCGGTTCTAGTTTTATAAGTTTCTTTTATGACTCGTTCATCAGTTCATTTGTTCTTAATTTCTGTACATGCTGCAAAATGATTGGTTCTTTAATGATATTTAATGGTATTTTTAATTGGCATTGCGTTGACAACATATGAAATAAATAATCATAACGGGTTAGCTTAAAGTTTCTACTTAATTATTTTTATACAACGATGTGTGATGAATAAAGACCTCTACATCGAATATGATGAAAGTATCTAATGAAGAGATAGCAGATCCAAATCATGGATTTTTGTAATGTTGCCAAAGGAATAGGCTTGAGGTTGGATTTCTGCTTCCTTGTCCCATAAGCTGTAATTGCTCCGCAGTTTAACTATTGATATGTGACTTCTTCTAATAGTGACAACACTGAGCCCCATACCATGTGAGTTTGTGGTGGATATTATGACCGTGAGTTTTCTCCTCTCCTCTCCTTTTCCTCTCTCATTCTTATCCCATATATATATATATATATATAGATATATATATATATATATATATTATTATTATTATTATTATTATTATTATTATTATTATTATTATTCACTTTCATTAATCTTGTCTTTTTAGCTTACAGGGCATAATCACGAGGTGTAAATCCTACGGATTTCAATTCATTTATATTGTTCATTTGTATAGTTTCTATCCAAGACACTTCATAGACCCGATATGTATCGGGAAGTTCGGGGCCATGGGGCAATTTCGTTGTGAGTAGAAAATACGAAAAACAGTAAAGAGAGGAAAGGAACGTTTTCAGTTGAGCAGCCTGTTCGAATGGAACGTAAGGGTATGCAAAAATGACACGGGAAACGTGAACATTGTTATTTGAGGGAATCTAGAGCACCTTGTATCAGTTTCCGAATAATGCTATATTATTGGTATGGTGAGGGACCAGGGAAACAGCCTGCTCAATGCCCACAGCCTGCCTGTGCTTTTTTAAAATGTAAAATAAGGCTTCTTATGGACATTACGCAAAAAGATGAAAAACGGCTGGAAGCTTTCGAAATGTGGATGTGGAGAAGAATGGAAAGAGTTAGTTGGGTCGATCAGAAAATGAATAAGAGGGTGTTAGAAATGATAGGGAAGAGAAAAGAACAATTTTAGATAATATTAAGGAGAGGAAGAGAAACTGTTTGGGACATTGGGTAAGAAAGAGCTGTATCATGGGGGACATGCTAGAGAGTATGGTGGCAGGAAAGAGAGGGAGGGACGAAGGAGACTACAATTGATGAACGATATCAAAACCGAGAAATCTACCTCTGAAGATGAAGAGGTTAACGAAAGACCGTGGAGCATAGAAGCTTCTCGGTTGCAGCAAGTGACCTGCCATAATGGCAAAATACCTATGATAATGACCACTGTGGAACTTAAATGGCCTCTTACCAGTGTGGTGAATTGAAAAAGAACTCACCATTTTACATTGTAAATCACCTATTTTTAACAACTTTCGTCTTTTCCCAATTTTTCCTATTTTTACTCCTCGGAGTTTGCCTATGGCTCCCAACTTTTGATATACCTCGTATAGTGAAGTGTGTTTATGGTCCATATTAAGTTGTTCCTGTTAATCCATACTAGCCACGTATATTCACTCGTGATCGTTCTTAAAACTCAACCTACAAAATATCGCGTGAATGCCACTCTTGTCTTTGTCAGTCAAATGTTCAGCGGAAATGTACGTAGAACACGATATTGAAATTACTGATCCAAAATTCGTAACAGAAGTGTTCTGGACACATTGAAATTAAATAGCACGAAAGAGTAAATAAATGATAGACGAAAAGTAATTTTTGCACGATCTTCTACCAAGACTTTTATGATCACACTCATGGAATTTCTTTCTAGCACCGTCATGCGTATTTTATTTCGTCTTCCATCACTTTTAAATTAATTACTATATTTAAATAAATAAATAAAAGGTATCATTATGACCTGCAACTTTATCATGTGAGAAGCTAAAATTGTTTGCGTTTCCATTATGCATATAGCCTCTTCACAGTATTTTTATGTAGAGGTATTTAATTAGATTATCTCGTTAGACTGAGAGAATAATATATGTCAAGAACGTACTAACATAACCGATTCATGTTACTTTTTTTTTTTTTTTAAGCAACTGTGAGCTATTACATCCTCAACTAGTAATACGTATATGAGAACTAAAAAAATATATATGAAAATAAAGAAATAAGATTAAAAAAAAACTAAATCCGGACGAGATGTAGGCCTATGTGCTTATGTCTCTCTCCTCTTTATTTCAATAGTATTACTTTGAGCATTTTATATTAGCAACACTTTAAAGTACAGTATATCTAGAGTATTATTTACATATTTAAGAAAGTAGCAGATGAGGTTTCAACTCTAAAAACATTTATAGCGGGAAGTGTTTTAGTGTGACATGAGTTGAGTTGAGTTTGGGTTTAACGTCCCGTTCACCAGCGAGGCTATATGAGACTTGGGCCTACTGATTAACGTGGAATCCGAACCACATGAGCTCCCGCCGGGAATCGAAACCGGGTCTCCCACGCCAAAGGCCCGTACGCTAACCACTTAGCCACGGAAGAGCTCTTTAGTGTTTCATGATTCATAGTATAAAACCTAGAAATAGATAAATCGATTGTGCGAATATATTGAAGAGCATTTGTCAACATTTAAAGGTACGCAAGTCATTACCAATATATTCCAACAATAAATTTAGTTTATATGTGTTGTTACATTACAACAATCGGTGACACCTCGTCATGACGCGGAAGAATTCTGATAACTTCTAGATTATGTTTTTTTTTAAATCATAAATCATTAAAAGGCATAAATTTTCACAGACGGTAAATTTACAAAAAAGAAACTTCTAGATGAAATTTAAAAAAAAAATCAAGGCATAAATTTTCACATAAATTTACATAAAGAAATTAGAAAAACTTCAAGATGAAACTAGAAAAAACTTTTCCGAGACGCAACGAGAAAGAATTCTTCGAAACGAGACTTCTACAACATTAATGAGACTAGACGAGGAAACGTTAGTTCTCCTCTCGTCTCGTAAGTAGCAAAAATTTGTCACTTGACACAGCTAAAAATAGAAAATACACAATGACTGAGACAGGAATATATTTATCTAAAACTTTAAAAATTACTACTTTAAAATACGAAAAAAGTAACGAAAGATTTACTATTAGGGGTGTTAATATGTCCTATCAGGTTGCGAGCAAACCCATTCTCAATATCCAGTTACTTTCTCACTTTGTTAGTGACTTACCCAAAGTCTTGCAACTTAATAAGCTGAAATAAACTTTGTGTTCATATCTGTGTCTAATAAATTATTTCTATAACAATACTAATACTAATAAAACATTTCCGAGCAAATTATGCCATAGCAGAGTGATGATTAAGCTTTATAAAACTCAGTATATAATATTGTATGTTCAGCTTAATTTCCTCACAATTATTTTATCTCCATTGATGTGTTGCAGTTTCATAGCAATTAACGTGTAATTATCAAGCAGAAACTGACAGATACATACATGTAATCATTACTTATATTATTATTATTATTGTGATTAATAGTTACTTTGTTTGCTTTTTTAATTTTCAAACTTAATCAAAGAATAGACCTAAGTTGTGTGTTAAAAGGAGAGAGAGAAAGATACACTCGTTGGTGTAAAATCGAATTATATACTATTTTATTTTTATTGCCATGAAAAGAAAAAGGCGCTTTCAATCTTTCTCTGCACAGAAGAAGAAAGTTAATTTAATGCAGTCCCAAGATGACGGCAATCTTCTTTTAGTGCTGGAATTTAATTGATTCTTAACATTTCTTTTAATTAAAAGACATTTTTTTTTCACGACTGGCTGAAAGAAAAAGAATACTGAAAAAAAATCAAGACCAGAAAATGTTACATTTGCTGTTGTGTGTGTGTGTGTGTGTGTGTGTGTATGAAAGAGGCTATTAAATGGTGATGAGTAGGGAATCAATTTCGTATCGTTTTTGTTGGCTTCTACACACATCGAATTGAAATAAAAGTACTGGCGGAGAAGAAAACTTCTCTGGCACATTAATTACGGGTATCGATAATGGAGACTCTAGTCTTAGTAGTTGGGGAGCGGTTGTAATGCCTAAATAAACACCCGTAAAATCCTGAGAACCTCCAGAGTGAAGTCAAGTATACTTTAATTGTTTAAGACCTTTATAATTCTTGTACGACCAATGGCAAATATTGTCTCTAAAATTCTTACCATTTCATGGTTAATTGGAGAAAAGTAATTAAGGACAGAAGAAGTCTATACGATTTTTCAGTTTAGTGGTTATTCCATTGGAAAGAGGTTGTATACATAGGCGTCATTAAGAAGCACAAGAGTGTACGAGCTTCCGTATGAAGTAAGAGGCAAATCTCCAATAACTGGACCGTTCCAGAAAGACATGTGTTGCATTCGTTTGACTGGTAGTGCTGCTCTATAGAGTTTTTAAAGGGTTAGTACCCAAGCATTACTCCCTTCACCTTTTCATCATGAGTATTCCTATGCTAAGGGAATGCAAGACCTTGGTCTAATCACATAATACACATCTTCTTTCTCACCTCAACCATAGGTTGGTGGGCAACATGGAAACTTTAAAACTTCTCTCTCTCTTGGGAGAGTTGTTTTATACTTTGATAAGGTCTCTTCTTCGTAACTGCATCTAGATATTCTATCCTTGGTTGTCCATTTCCTGGCTTTCCTTCTACCTTTCCCTCTATCAACATAGTGATCCATTCGGATTGTCAAATAAGATGGCCAAGCATGCTGTTTCTTTTCTCCCCCCCCCCCCTATTATCTTCATGATCTGTCGTCCTTCATTAGCTTTTATTAGTACGTCTTCGTTCCTTTTCCCTTCGGTCCATAATATGCACAGCAAGGATAGAAATATCCAGATGCAGTTACGAAGAAAAGTCCTTATCAAAGTATAAAACAGCTCTCCCAAGGGAGAGAAAAGTTTTAAAATTTCCATGTTGTCCACCAACCTATGGTTGAGGTGAGAAAGAAGAAGACTGGGAAGTAGTTGTCATGTGCTCGGCTTAAAAGCAATAAGAAAAAAAGTAGGGTGCATTAATAAACTAGAAGCTGTTGTAAGGGGATACAGTGGCTTTCAGTGGTAGATTGCTCACTTCTGGTACGAGAGGTCCCTGTTGATTTTCGTGGTAGACAACACCGTGTCCTGGATTTTCTCCCGTTTCTTCCTACATTACCATCCCAACGTTTATTTTAGAACCATTCACTTCCATTAATCATCCGTCTCCTTTAGCCTATAAGGAGCATAACCATGGGGTGGCAAATTAAAGATTTTAGCAGTTTAAAATGTGGTATATATCAAACGGTAATAAGACCGGTAATGATGTGTAGCAGTGAAACTTAGACAATCACAAGGGCTCAGGAAAATAAGATGAAAGTGGCGCAGATAAGAATGTTAAGATGGATGTGTGGTGAGACGAAGAAGGATAGAATAAGGAACGATCATTATGTAGCACTGTTAAGATGGGGCCCTTGAGTTAAAAATTCCAAAGATTGAGGCTGAGATGGCTTGGGTATGTAGAACGAAGAAACAACGATTGTGTGGGAAGATAATTGGAAAGATGAGATAAATAGGAAAAAGGAAGAACAAGATGAGATGGAAGGACAAGATACAAAATGATCTGAGAATAGGGGATGGAGAATAGAGGATTTCCAGGTTGGAGGAAAAGGATTAAAGACGGGAATGCCGATCCCACATAAACATGAAAAAGACTGAGATAAAGAAGAATATTGCCTTGTTTTAGGATTTAGATTTCAGAGCTTTCGGCATTTATGGCCATGTTAGCCCGTCACGTTTGAGAGATAACGTTCCTCGGCGAGCACACGAGAAAGGAAAGGAAGGAAGCAGCCTGGAACCTATATATTAGGTACCAGCACGGTATTTGCCTGGTTTGAATGAGGAAAACCTCATTCAGGATGACTGGTCTGAAAAAGCTTTTTACGCTTTTTCGACCGAGTATCCCCACCGGAAATCGAACCCGGGCCCGCTCGATTCTACGTTATTTTAAAAGTAGTTGTGTACATCGTTGAGCTGTTCATTCATCGTTCATTTATTTATTTAACAACTTCCATATACAGCCTATAAGGCTTACTTACACCGACATATTGGAACCAATAAAAAATTGCAATGAAGAAGGAAGTGAGAAGCTTCAGTCGGGATGATCAGTAGTTGGTTTAAATCCGGAACTTCTCGTTTGCAAAGCTAAAACACTTTATCATAAGCTTTTTTATTTTTTTATTTTGTAACCCAGTAATAGAAGAATTAACACTTCAAAAACCTAACAAGACGCTTGTATTTTCTTTTATATAAAGAAAGGAAGGAGGACTTTAACAGTACCGTTTCTGTCGAGACCGAGCGAGCATTACCATTCAAACTACATCGTGACTGGTCCCCCGTCGACCTTAAGGGTCAATGGTCATATTGAGGTTCCCGCTACGCGTATAAGCGCTTGTTTCTCCTCTTTACATGAGCAAGAAGTAGGGCATAACAAAATTGGTTCGTGCGACAGTGTCTGGTGGTCGGCTATTTCTCGCTCAGCTGTAAAACGGAAACTGAGTCACACACACACATCCAAGAGAAGCATTCACCATCTACAATCATAACAATATTGTCATTTTATACAATAGACGTATGAAAAGTAGGCCATCAGAACATCATCCAACCAACGTGCCATGCTTATAAAATCCTTTCATCATTTGCCTCCCTGTTGTTTCATCTAACCCACCCGCAAGTACCATGTCTTTATATTAATTTATTTTTCTACCAAAACGAGGAAATAAGTCACGACGTTCCTTCTTGCACTTATTCACCACCATGTTTTTACAAGAAATGAAAAATGTCAGCTCCAGATGTTATATGAATTCATGGCCTTTTCTTTTCGACATCCGGTATCCCATTGTTTACTTCATAATAACTGTTCTCATTTCCAGTATACAACACAAACAATATTGTTGTTAAGGCATCTTCAATATAATTGTGTTCAATGTATCAGTGAGGAGTCAGTACTTTTTATTCACTTGGTTTTCCATCGTGTTTGAGGCGTAGGAGACCTGGGTTCAATTTCCAGCGGTATCTCATATGGTTTGGATTCCACGTTAAGCTGTCCATGTCTCATGTCTCATATGTCTACGTCTCCATGTCTCATATAGTCTCGCTGCTGAAAGGGACGGTAAACTCGAAATCAAATCAAATAGATCATATGTGACTGAACATAGTATGGTATCGAATATACGACCACAAGTTTTTGAGATAATTTTAAGGAGTAAATAAAAATGCTTAGTACAACCTTATTACTCACTCTTTGAAAATAAATGTAAGAGAAAACAAATTTGAAGCTTTTATTAAAAAGAAAAGAAAAGAAATCTTTGAGTTTTACGTCCCACGGTTATGCCGGCCAGGCTAAAGAAGACAGTGATGATGAGAAATAAATGAAATGGTGGAATGAACAAAGTGTGACGAAACGGGAGAATCCCGAGGAAACCCACGCACACGGTCTTTCTCTATCACCAAGTTCGCTTGGCGCGAGCTGGGTTCGAACCAGGGATCTCGTGCATCAGAGGTGAACGTTCTACCACTGAGCTATCGCGGCCCCCAAACGAAAAGAAAGATTTAAATCTGTTTTTATTGATCCTTCTTCTGCGATTTGAATACGCCCGTGAAACGTAATGAAAATACATTACTAGCAAAATTTATGTGTCAATCTAACCGAAGTATAAAATGACGCATTGCTATTACCTTTTTCGTATTCAGGGTGTCCCAGGAGGAAGAGGCAATATTTTGGGAAATGGTAGTATGAGTGATTCTGAGCAAAAAAAGTTCATATGAACATAGTTCCTAATCTCAACGGTTTGAGAGCTACAGGTTGTAAACCATTTCTGACTTTGTTGCGTATTGTTCACCCTGTAACAGAGGTAAGATATAGCGGATTTGAAAGATGATGGAATGTCCTTTTCAACGGTATGCAGCATGTGGCAGTATTGCCTTCAGAAGGGAAACTTTTGGGGGACATTTGAGAAAGTTAAGGTTATTTAAAGAAATTGGATGGCGACACTAATTCCAAAATATCCCTCAATAACTTCTCTTTCAAAGATACGACTGTCACATATTGCATATCATTGGAAAGGTTATTTCATCACCTTTCAAATCCGCTATGTACAACCTCTATAGAATAACTACAGGATGAGCAATAATCATTATAAAGTAAAAATGGTTCACAACCTGTAGCTCTCAAACCGTTGAGATTAGGGCCTATGTTCATATGAACTTTTTTGCTTAGAATCGCCCATACTACCATTTCCCAAAATATTGCCCCTTCCTCCTGGGACACCCTGTATACATCTGACCTTGATGAGTCACGGCACGGCTGGAACTTGGCTGGAAGGTTTTCATGCATTCAACGTAGGCCCTATAGCCCCGACCTAGCACCGTCCGACGATAATTTATTTCCATTTCTGCAGAAATCTCTGAATAAGTTTAAGTTATTTATAATAAGGTATGTGGAAATCACGTGTCACAGCTTTTTGACTATAAACTGCATTAGTTCTATAGCAAGAGGATTAAGATGTTTCCGGGAAAATAGCAAGTTATGGAACAAAATGATGCATACGTGGTTTCATAATGACTTTCAAAGGCTCAATACGTTTTAGAAAACTTGATACGATTTAAAAAAAAAGTTAAAATATTAACTACATATTACTATAATAGTTTCGTCAACGATCACATCATGTAGATGCAAGAGCGTTTCTATCAGTCTTGAAAAAATTCCATTAATACAATATATTTCCACACGAGAAATATCTGACTATTTCATTCGTGTAATATTTTTACCTGTGTGTAAAAGTACAATATGTTTTATTTTTAATTTTTTTTTCTTATGTGCGGCCATATTTAATCAGTGTTTTCCGGTGCAGAGCACAGGATGAACAGTTGAATGTTGAAGTAAATGCCAGAAGTCTTCTTCCATGAAAAGATTCTTCCCGGAAGAGAGGTGAACCACCATTCTTTTCTTTCCGAAGGCAACTGTTGTATATCGCGTTTCTCTGTTTCTTGTTATTTGTAGTCTAAATTAACAGTCACGATTGAACAGCTGTATAGTCACAGTGGAATGTATGTAAATGGAATACATATTCGTAGATTTTCTCTACCATCACAGAATATCTGAGGGCTTTAATATTCTAATACATACAGGACAATATAGTAACCAAAAGATTTCAGCATTCTACTTTGACATACAGAACCAGAATATGTAATAGACGCATGTATGTGTGTATTAGTCCACTTAAATTACTACGGTATGGTTAAGGAAAGCTGGCGTTTGACATTTGGATGGAACATGTGTTTCGTTGGAAACACTGCTTGCAAAAGTTATGCAGCAACGGGAATATCAGTTCTGTTGGCAAATTTATAACGTCTAGCAAATCATAATTCTCTTATAATTGTAATTATATGACAGGATGATTTGTTATGTATGATTTCCAAATAACAAAAATTAATAGTACTTGGAATACTACACAGAGGATTCAACATTCAACTACCAGCAACAGCTCGGTCAGTGATCTTGGTTGCCTAGAAACAATATCGAAGAATATGATTACCTAGAAATACCATAAAAGAATTGCCTTGAAAAAAACATGAAAATACTGCAGTGATTAGCAAACAACCCCTTTACCTTCGTTTTATTTACAACAAGTGCAGTTAGTTATGTGCTAGACTACAGCTTTTCTTTTCTACCCAATAATAACCACAAGTCATTCAACAGTCCTGAGCATTTATTAAGCTCATGCTACAGTCCATGAAGGACTGTAAGAGTATTGAACGCATTATGGTAGTTTGGCTCAGTGATAGGGTTTCACCTCTTGTGTATGGGATCGTTGGTTCGATCCCAGCTCGCGCCAAGTGAACTTTATGGTTAACAAACACCGTGTTCGTGGGTTTTCTCGGGGTTCTCCCGTTGCCTCCCACTTTATTCATTTCATCATTACATTCATCTCTCATTATCACCGTTGCGTTTACTTTAGCCTAACCGGCATAATCGTGGGACGTAAAACAAAGATTTCATTTTATTTTTTAAAATTGTAGATCCGTGTCTCATATAGCCTCGGTTGTAAAAAAGAATTCTTAAACTTCAACAAACATAAAGCCGTCCAGCTGTTGTTTTTAGTGCAAGTTCTTGTAATGCTCCTCCAGTCAAGTCCAGTTCGATTTGTTACGATAGGAATATTATGTAGCGAACAATGAGTTTAAAGCACTTAACTTTCAATAACCAACCTTGAGCATGGGACGTCACGACACACTTGTTTTTATCTCAAGAACGCTTGAAATTGAAAAGCTGTAAACGTGGAGGTTACTGCAGGTATATGCATTGTGCGTTGTGTATGTGAGTGAAGAACATAGGAGGGGAACGGTAAGGCATATGAGGTATTGCAGGTAACAGTTGTTGCAATACAACACTCACATACACGTGCGGTGTAGCAAATGTTAGAATATTTTGCGCTTGTTTTTGTGGGTATCGTTTGCGGCTTTCTTCCTTCTACATAATAATATCGTGTTCGTAATAGGATAATTATTTTCTTTACACTGAGTCTTGCTTTAAAATAATTTATTAAAGAGCATTAACGATACGAAATTACGTCCTTGCTAATTAGTTTAATGTTATACGAACTGTATTTACTAAAATTATCAACTAATGCCTTATTAGAATAATGAGTGCTATTAAAATTATTAGAACATTTTTATTCTGTTATTCGAATTTATTTTCAATATTTGAACAATTGTTCGAATAAATTTCAACAGAACCACTAGAAATATTAATTTACGGCTGAACTTTGTAGTTCATACAGTAGGTATGGAGAATAGAGACAACTACTGTATATAAAATTTCTGTTAATTCGATACAATAGTCCAGTGTTTTTCAAACTGTGATCTGCGAACTACAAGCGGTCCTCTTTTGTTCAGAAAGACAGAAAAAGTAGAATTCGAGTAAATAGGATATCATCACTATAGCTGGGAATCTCAAACAAGCGTAACTATGTAGATAATAGATTACATAATTTAATAGGATGAAGAACTACATAATTTTTACCGTTTACCAAACATTGTTAGGATCATCAAATCTACAAGACTTAGGTGGGCAGGTTATGTAGGTAGAATGGAAAAGAAAGTAAGAACACGTTCGTAGTCTTACTGGAAGATCAATCGGAAAATGGCCATTAGGAAGACCTAAGCGCAGATTGGAGGACAATATTAAGATGAATCTCTGAGAAATAGGAATATAAACTAGAAACTGGATCCAGTTGACTAAGGACAGTAGTCAATGAAGAGCTTTTGTGAATACGGCATTGAACCTCCGGATTCCATAGGCCATAGAATTAGTTAGTTAAAGACTATACAAATTCTAATAGATTATATTAAATGTATTATTATAAAATATCATTGATAACTTTCAACACTGTATTTAAAAAAAAAAAAAGTATTTTTCTTGAGACAATACCAATCAAAATTAAGGGAGTTTTAATAACACTATTTTGAAAATAAAAGTATATTTATATTAGCATACGCTCAAAACAAAAAGAAAATATGAATTAGTTTTCGAAGGAGACTAGAGTAGGTCCGTGGAACATTCTGACCACTAAAAGTGGTTCCCATTTGAAAAAAGTTCGAGAAACGCTGGAGTCTATAGGGCACGTATTTGCGAGGCAGGTTCATATGGTTCAAACCTAATGGATGAAATCACTAAGAGCAATGCATTGCTGTAAGTGTGCTCTTTGTTGAAATTACTGCAGCTGTGGACGAAATCAAATCCTAGGAACATACAACACAGCTACGTATGTAATTTTTATAATATACTAGCTGAACCTGCGCTCTCTACACAGCGCATCATTCACATATGAGCATGAATCTCCTTGTTATTCCTCACATCTGTACATGTCCCTTTACAAACACAAGTGAAAGACGTCTTGATAAAAAATTTGCAAGAGATACCATAAAGGGGAGATTTTTTAAAAAACTTTTTCAATATCTCACACCGTTTGGAAGATTTGAGCCTACTTCCGGTTGGAGTTTTTAATTCATGTATGATCAGTGTTTTCTTTCTTCTTGCACGCAGTATGTAATAAGCAAATACATTACACACACAATTAATTATAATGTCAGTGATATATGGTGCTCATTGGGAAAAACACTCCAAACAATAAAGAGAAGAATAACTTAGAAGAAATAAGAAGAATAACTTCGAGTGGAGAAATGGTTATCCTTCGTTTTTCATTATCATTGGGACATGAAACGAACTCCTGAGAGGTATGCAACCCCCGCATACAATTATATGGTGTTGGAATGTATAATGCATATGATATGATGCTTTAGTTTTTTCTTCTAATTTCAACAATTCCAGTGTACCTGTAAAAATGTAATAAAGAAATAATGGCCATGTTTTTTTTTTTTTTTTTTTTTAAATATTCAATTAGAACTGGACAATACTCAAAATTTGCAATCGATCAGTGAAAAACGTCATCTTTCTAGAGCCCGTAGTTTCCGAGATATTGTCGAAAGGATTGGCCACAAACATATAAACGCCCACAAACGTATAGTTTAAAAGAACTCCAAAGATGGCAACACAATTCATTTGCATTGACTTTGAAAAAGGCTTATTAAAATACAAAGGTTTTGAACAATAATTTAAAAAAGATAAACTCTATAAAAAACGGGTTTATTTAAATAATTTATTTAAAGTACAAATACTTTAAAATATTTGTCTTTATTAAACGTGAAATCACAAATAACCCTAAATCAAAGGTTTGAAATCCAAAATTATAGGTTGGAGCTCAGGCGCTTTTGTTGCTATTGTAGCATTTTAATAGATAGATTAGCTATTAATCGTGTTTTTGTGTGCCATTATGCTATGTCGAAAGTAGTAACATGCATTTGGTAGTTGATAAATTTGATTTAAATATTCTACAAGGAAATGAAGTAAACATCGTGTTACTTCTAAATAGTAAGAAATGAGAATAGGAATTATTTATTCTGGATCCTGGATTTGTTCCAAGGATTTTCCAGTTTATCATAACTAATATAACAGGAAATGACATGCCTCTTAAACAGAGGTGATTGTGTGTTGACACCGTTCGTTTATTTGTTTCTAATAATAGCTGTTCATCACAATGTGTTAAATCCATCAGCATAAGACCTCTTCCTCTTTTCTCTTGGTCTTTTTTACTGTAAAATAATATTAAAGAAGATTGTTTTATATATTGCTTTAATTCAAGGGGAAAAAAGTGTATGTAATTACGCCATATCTAATGAAGTGTTTTTACTTTCGAGTGTCCAAATAATAATTTTCACTAATGATAAGCTCTTAATGTCTCGTTAAATTTACCGTGGGATAAAATGTTCATGGTACATCAAGTCAGACTGTGAATAGGTGAACGAACTGTCGTACGCACGAAGATTCCACGTTCAGTGATAAAAAAAAATATGAACACTTAAAGAAGCGTGATCGCATTAATTTCACACTTTAATTAGAAAGAAAACTGCGAAATGTTCAGGCATAAGTAGCATATATTCCCATAATGAGCAAAACTTTCTGCAGTATAGAATAATTCGTTTTATTTCTGTATTTTATATAATTATTATTATTAAGATAATTCACCAAATGATTAACTGCAAATTACAAATTCTTTTGATACTGCGTTAGCAACCATAAATTGTTTCGTGATATAGTTCAGTTACTTCCTGTAAATTTCTTTTCAACATCATCGGAAGAGCATGCTATCAGTAGTTGAGTATACTGTCAGGTTTGGGCTAAAGATCCTCAATATAAAATACTTTTAGTTTGACAGGGAACGCGGAGGCTCAGCGGTAGAGTGCTCACATCTATGTAATGATTGAATACCGATTGAGCTGTCTCAGATTGACCTACAAAGGAATGTTGTTTGTCATCTTTATCACTACTATCTTAATGAGTAGGAGGTTAAAAAGAATGCTCAGGTTCTTTTAGGTAATTATAGAAAAAAAATTACGATCTAGGAGGAAAAGGAAGAGATTGCTAAGTATTCTTGAATGGACTCACTCAGACCAGACATTGTCTTCTTCTTTTACAGTTAAAAACTAAAAGCTCGATCAGGTGTGTTTCTTAGTCCGTATTTTCTGAGGAATGTTGGGCTCCTGTGAGGCTTAATTATACCAACGACAACTTGTCTTCTTTCAACCAATCATGTTTAGTTTCTGAAGTTTTTTTTTTTTTTTTTTTTTTTTTTTTTAAGAAAAGAAAAGAAAAGAATACTTGGTCCAAAACAAAGCCTCGAGGAAAATATATAAAGGATAATACCATTTTATTACAGTATTGTTAAACTATTGTTACATACGTAATAAAGTACGCGTAATGCTTTTGTTGTAATAGAAGATGATGAAGAAGAAGAAACGATTTTCATTGTTATTTCAAGTTCTGACCTTTTGTCATTGTTATATGAACTAGATAATGATCAATTTAGAGTTTTGTTGTTGTTGTTGTTGTAATTCTTATTTTCTTTATATCAAACGTTTGTTACAACAGACTTCTGATTATTTTCAAAAAATGGCTTTAAAAGACCACAAAATAATTAAATATTAATAGTTCTGATGTTCTAGAAGTATTTGAGAACAAGATCCTGAGACGAATAATATTCGGACCCAAGAGGAACGGGAATGGGGAACGGAAACTCCTTAGCGAGGAGATACATACCAGTAATTTATACCGTTTACCAAATATTGTTAGGGTCATCAAGTCTAGAAGGCTCAGGTGGACAGGTCATGTAGCCAGCATGGAAGAAAGTAGGAACACTTTCACAGTTTTAATTGGATATCCAATCGGAAAATGACCATTAGGAAGACCTAGGCTCAGATGGGTGAACAACATTATGATAAGATGGATCTCGCAGAAATACAAATACGAAGTAGAAACTGGGTCAGAAAAAGATAGAAGTCAGTGGAGAGCTTTTGTGAACGCGGCATTAAACCTCCAGGCTCCATAGGTCATAGAGTTAGTTAGTTTAGATGTTTTACCGAGCGTATGCATTCTGTATCTTTGAATTGGCACATCATGGTAATGAATGTAGAAAGTATTATTTGCATCTTAGTAGCCAGTTTCATATATGAGGAAATACTTTAGTTTAAAATGGGCTTCAAACCATTGAATTATTTTTTCTTAGTGGGGATCAATCTCAGGACTCTCATACAGAAAGAGCTGTGGAACCGGAAATAGGTAGATAAGCTTATGACACTTAAAGCATACTGATGTGGAGATAGGAAATCTATCTTCTATATAGATAAAATTGAAAATTACTATATTTGTGATTCTCAATCTCTTGAACCATCCCCCCAATCTCAATGAAATTTGCCACATAGATGAGGTTCGGGCTTGGATTGGTTTCTATCATTTCACCTTGAAGATGCAACTTAGGGGAGGGGAAGGGAATATATATATATATAAATGATCGAAAATGACCGATATTAGTGCCGAATCCTGTTTTCGGGGTCGCTGTGATGAACAATGACAGTTCAGATGACGTTTAAATACAAATTCAGCCCTTTATTTCCAAAATGAAACGTAATCTCCCCGTGGGAAGAACGGGTATTCTGCTAGTTCTTAGGTAGAAATAAAATCAGATCAAAGCAATCATTTATTGCTAATAATTCGTATCACAGCTTTGGAAATCGATCGTTGTTTACATCAGACACGTTCTCAGTAGATACCATTGAATGATATATTTCCGAAACTGTAGTACAAATTAGTAAATAATAGATATTTCTCTTTGTTCATATTTTATTTTTATTTTAGTTTTACGGACTGTAATTCCAAAAGCTAGAACGAGCAGCATTCAGAGCGAAATTCTGCGTAAAGCATAAGAGAATTTTGTGAAATTGAGAATACAACCAAACTTGAAATAATCTTTAGGAAGACTGTATAACCTCGTTAAGAAAAAAAAAATACTGCCTATTCGAGGACTTTTCAAAATTATAATAAAAAGGTCTCCTAGTTTCACCTATACCGTTTATAAGAGCCATTAAAAATAAAAATTATTCTCTCAATCGGCACCATCAAAAACACAAAACAAGTAAATGCCACGTTATTCCGGTTAGTGAGATTTGGTGTAGGCATTTCTTAAACCACAATAAATCATCATTAAGTCTCAGTTAAAACAAGTCTTACTAACATACATTTCACTTGCATCTTACGTTAGACAACATTGCAAAATGTGTCAATATTTAAGTCTACCATTCGCCTAGATAAGAAAATAGTTCATCGTTGCGCAAGCGAAACAGTCTATAATGCCCTTTATCGTTTTTAAAATAAACCAAATGAGAATGCTCAAAGTGCATTGCCAGAACGAACTTAAAAAGAATGGAGAGATGGAGCGGAAAGGATAACTGTGATTGTTCCTACATGTAAAAGTAAATCTTTTTATCCGTCTATTGTTCTGCTTCTCGCAAAAAATCGCAAAATATCATCTCTCCATGACTTACAGTTCCCGAGATGTGGCTCCTTAAATCTACCGAAATTCGAACTTTTTGGCCCATATCTGGGAAACGGAGGCCAATTGGCCAGTAGCAAGTTGATCAGTGGCTACTGGTTACTATTTGGTACCAAAATGTCCACCATTCTCTTAGGTATTGATCAATACCAATATGATCTCTCTCTAAATCATGGTTCCCGAAATATGGCTCCTTAAAGCTCCCGAAATCGGAACCATTTTTGGCCAATATCACGGAAACGGAAATTCATAGAGAAATGATATTGGTCTTAACCAATACCTAAGACGATGGTAAAGATTTTGGCACCGATATTAATTGGTGGACACTGTCTAAACCAGTGGCCAGTTGGACAGTGGCTACCGGTTACTATTTGGTAACAAAATATTAACTATTCTCTTAGGTATTGATTAGCACCAATATCATCTCTCTACAACTTACGGTTCCCGAGATATGGCTCCTTAAATCTCTGGAAATCGGCCATTGTTTGGCCAATATATCGGGAACAGTAAGAGTGACGCGAAAAATTTAATCGTTTTCTCAGATAGTTTTTGATGCTGTATCGAATGCAGGGTTCAAAATTGGTAAAATCGCAAACAACAGACAGACACACATACATAGAAAATTCAGTAACGAACTTTTTAAGTTCGTTGAAAAGGGGCATCACATGGTGGTTAGGCGATACTGCGTTTTCTCACTTAATTGATTGCAGAAAACAGCTTGTCTCTATTATAGTTTCTTTTACTCTAATACTACCACCATTAAAACCGAAAGTGGCTAATTTCTGCTATTTCCGTTTTCAGTAGAGGGTTAAAAGAGATGTTATCTATTTTTAGAACGCTTAATATTGATTCCAAAAAGCCTCTTGTCGCTATCTATTGTCGTTTTAGTAGAGTTAAAGATGAAGATGAAATGTATAGGTCTATTCTTGAGGCGTTAATCGATCGCAGGGGAACAGATTCTTCACTATCTATTACCGTCTTTGTTGTATAGTGATCAACGTTAAAACCTAAAATGGTTGATGCCTACAACGTCCTACAATATCCATGTTTCAGAATTCACCGGTACCAGCGAAACCAACGCACCGTTAATACTTAAAGGAGTATCCCTCCATTTCAACTTTCTTTTTACAGTTCGTTTGGCGGATAACGAAAAATGGTAAAACATGGATATTTAGATAGAGTGCATACTAGTTCCTGTGTAATTCCTTAAACCGCTTGGGATAGGTCCTATAGTTTCTAAATCAGGGTGTTTTGAAACGTGATTTTTCGAGTTTCCGGCATTTCATAACTGAAAGGAGACGTTTTCGACCCATGTTTTTTCTTCCATTTCATATAAGTAATCACCTCCGATAGATAGATAGATAGATAGATAGATAGATAGATAGATAGATAGATAGATAGATAGATAGATAGATAGATAGATGCATGAGGTTTATTCATGCCAAAAAAGTCCTGCTAAGACCGGTTTTTCCAAGCACTCAAATACCTATGAGGTCTATGCCGAACTTTACTGGTCTATTTCGGTCCTCGTGAGGTCTAACCCGGTCCTCGCGAGGTCTAAGTAGGTCCTTTGAGGTCCAAATGTGACTTCAGGGCTGCCAACATACTTTAAAACAACTTCAAGAATCAAAATAAAGATATTGTGTAAAATGCAACATATTAAATTATTTTGCATTTTAAACAAACAAAAATCGCTGAAATTTCGTACCATGGAAATATTAACAGGGAGATATTTTTTGATGTATTATTTAGTGCAACAAAATTAACAGTGTTGCCATCCCAATAACAAGATTTTTCAAATAACACTAAGCAATGTTTTTCTATATTTCAAATTTGCATGTTAAACGAAAACTTACTGCCTTTATTGTTTAATGATGTAAACCGAAGGCGTTGCAGTATCGAAAACATTCAAATTTCAAAGGTCTCTACTACAATAATATGGCAAGTGAATTGCAAGGAAAAATGCATATTGGAAGTACCTTAGTGTCGAATACTACGATGACAATACGACTTATTTCGAAGAAATGGAAACAATGATACATCAAATTCTTTATTTTGAAAGAGGTACTAACTATAACAACAAACCGCATAATAGTTTTTAATAGACACAAAGATTATAATGCCATTTACAACAATTTGATAAATCAATCCATACTTACATATGAAAAAACGTTGTTAAAGATTGTTGTAGTGCATAAAATGAAATATCTGTAGGAACCTTTTAAAACACTGTTGGTTTCCTTTGCTTCCATGACATTATATCGATTGTTTTTGAAAATTATATTTATAACAAATTGAGGAAGAAGATAATGGTCGCCAGATTAGTACACGAGCTTAAAAACTCACAGTTTTTAAAGATTTTTATAGTTTCTAACTATTTCAATTTTAGATATTTTTTTTTACTTTGGTATGATCTTTATGTTATTTAAAAAAAATTCAATTTATCTGGCGTCATCGATAACGTTATTTACCACGGTTTCTTATTTTAAACACCTCTTCTCTGAGTCGAGTTTTCCCCTATCTAATAACATTGGAACTTTTTTCGTGTTTTTCTCAGCAAGCAATGAACAAATCCTTATAAAAATTTGCATAGAGTCAGGTCGATAATAAAGAATTCGATATATGAGCTTATAATTTTACTAAAAGCCTCCAATTAAGTTATTCATTCCCCCCTTTTTTCATGTGAAGATTTGCAACAGTGCGATCTCTGCTTCTCCCTGTTTGTATTAGCAGCGTGAGGGAAATTCGGGCTAGCCATTTAAAACAGGTTTTTAAACTGTCCATATCACATCTGTGGAATGAAATTTTCTAGCCCTCTCATCCTTTTCGAGGACAGATTTATGGCACTGAGAAGGAGGGGGCGCTCTTTATTTTCTTTGCTAAACCTATTGCTTTTAGTATATTCGTCTAGTCTCATTCGGAGTTCTTGTGGTTACTTTCAAACATAGCAAGATGCCTCTTGCGTCTCATGTATTTCAGTCTTATACCTGGTGATTGGTTATACAAATATAAATTAGCAGACGATTGTGATAGCAGATATATTTCCTGTGTGGGGGCCGCGGTGGCTCAGTGGTAGAGCGTTCATCTCAGTTGCATGGGGTCCTTGGTTTGATCCCAGCTCGCGCTAAGTGAACTTTGTGGTGGACAAACATCGTGTGCATGGGTTTTCTCGGGGTTCTCCTGTTTTCTCCCACTTTCTTCATTCCACCATTTCATTCATTACTTATCATCACTATCTCCTTTAGCCTAACCGGCATAACTGTGGGACGTAAAACTTACAGATTTCATTTTATTTTCAAATTTCCTGTGTGAAATAATAATAATAATAATAATAATAATAATAATAATAATTATTATTATTATTATTATTATTATTATTATTATTATTATTATTATTATAGGAAATTCTTGGCACAAGAGATTGTAACGAGCAAGGAATATCAGTGCGGCTTGGCACTAGTAATTTAGTTAAAATTTGTGGTCACCACATCGGTTCCTCCTTGCCGGTGTTTCCTTGACCAGAGACTGGCCGCGCTGCCGACACCAGTGGGGTTTTCACATTGAAAACACCAGCGCTCTTTGACTTTTGTAACCTCATGGAAACAGGTAAACCAGTGGAGATAGCATTTTGGAATAATTATATATATGTATATGCAGACCCGTATTCAGGAGGATCTAGGGGTTTGCCTCCCTAAATTTTCGCTGGCCTCCCTAAACTTTTCACGGTAGGCTTGCAAATCAAATATAATATGGTGATAAACTATGATATGGTTGGATCGGGCTCCCCTAACTTCAGCCGCCCCCCTACATTTTTGGGCTGGCTACCGGCCTCTGTATATGTATTTGAAACTGTGAATAGTAGTATAGAATGTTTATGCTAAATAATAATAATTTCATTTTTACCACATACGAAGGAAATTTAGAAATAAACTTTTTTGTTACACAAATGTGTTCTTAGCGTGAATGCTGTCGAATTCTATTCCTAATGATGACAGATTTTTCGGTGTTGTTTCAGTATCGTGAGGCAACAGGGAAACTGAAGAACTGACCACACATTACCCTTCTAACAGAGCACATTTGTAGGAAAAGTTAAGTGTAATATCAGGGATTCTTTTACTAAACAGAAAAACATCTATACATAATGAAATATGTAGTGTTAATGTAGATACAAACGTCATTTTCTTGGTAACGTCTTTTCTTGGTTATTACTTTACGAAATATGAATAGGGACTTATTTCTTGGTAACAGGGAATAGGGACTTATTAGTGTTACCTGCTAATAATAACCTTGTAACTTACGCATTCTAAATAAGAAATATTTATTTTCCAGATGGTGAACGCGAAATTTCATCTATAGCTACAACATATATATATATATATATATATATATATATATATATATATATATATATATATATATAGTACAACACATATTAACAGAATAATTTTAATTTTATGCATTATTTTTTCATGCTTCATTTTAAAATATAGGGCTTTTTTTTGTTGTTGAGGTACACCAATTTGTCATTGTCATACATATTAAACTAAAGCATTACCGTATGAGTATAAAAATATGTGATGGAATACTTCGTTACATCAAGCCACAACATTATGTAAATGAAGTTATTAAAAAATAATAAACAAGCAGTATAATCAAAATGCTAAATATCACCGAAGCACTATTCACAATTTAAATATCTATGAACATACTCCAAAATCCCTAGGTAAGTTTCTACATTGAAAAAAAAAGTAAACAAAATTCACAAGGCCATGCTAAACATAAATACAGGAAAAGTTAAATAAAAAAAAAAAATGTTATCAGTAAAATTTCTACTCTTCCCCTCCAAAATTATGTCTCAAATCAAGTAAGTAACTTGCTTAAATTATACTGGTCTATGACTTTTTAATTTTGTTGATAAGTGGTCAAAGTTACACTGGAAGTATTGACTTCAATCAATACAAATAAATCAAACAAACACTAATATTTCACATTTATTTATACAATGAGTATGTCATAGTTTTTTTAAAAAAAAAAACAATTTTCATTTCATGTATAAATTTTAAAGAAATAATTCGGTTTCAAATGTTACTTTCACTCAAAAAAAAAAGAAAAAAGAAAAAAAGAAAAGAAAGAAAGAAAGAAAATATACTATGGTAAATTAAAGTGAGATTACAGTGTTACGTTAGTTCAAATAAGATGTTAACGAAATTTTGCGGACAACTCTCGAAACTTATCTCAGAAGCAACTTTAAAAATTGACAAAAGTTATACTTCATGAGTGAGTAAAGAAAGAATACAAATGCAGATTAAAAAGATATCTTTTTAAAAAAAATCTGCAGTTAACAGGAATATAGTTGACAAATCTAAAAGATTCTATAAAATAGATTTAAACAAATCTTCAATCAGATCAATTGATTCCCTAAATTTTCTTTGTATCACCTTATATATAAATATAAAAAATATATAAAAACAAGAATTTTAGGAATAATCCAAAAAATGGATTAAAAGATAGCGATCTTGGCTAAGAATTTTAAAAATGATCCAAAAATGCATATAAAGATTTCGATCTTGCCAAATAATTAGTTTTTGGATCAGGGGCCACAAAAGTTAGCAACGGTTCCTAAATCGAGTTTTCGTATTTTCTACGGAATTAGCACATCATACTGAGTAAATTGTTAGTTTGGGTTTGGCTACACTACCTGTAGTTCTCCAGATATAAGGCTACAAGAAAATGTTTGATTGTATGAAATATATTGAATTTTTTGGATCAGGGTTCACAAAATTTTTGAATGGGCCCTAAATCGAGTTTTCGTATTTTTTACGGAATAAGCACATCATGCGGGCTAAGTTGTTACTTTTTGGTTTGGCTATACTATATGTAGTTCTCAAAATATGGGACGTACAAGAAAATGTTTGAATGGGTGAAATATATATTGATCTTTTTGGATCAGGGCCCACAAATTTTTTGAATGGCAGCTGAATCTTTTTATTTATTTATTTATTTATTTATTTATTTATTTTTTACGGAATAAGCACATCATGCTGAGTAAATTGTTAGTTTTGGTTTGGCCACACACTTTGTAATTGTCAAAATATGGGGCGTACAAGAAAATTTTTGATTGAATGTAATATATTGAATTTTGTGGATCAGAGCCCACAAAATTTTTAAACGGTCCTTAAATCGAGTTTTTGTATTTTTTTACGCAATAAGCACATCATACTAAGTTAAGTCATAGTTTGGGTACGCTATATGTAGTTCTCGAGATATAAGGCCTACAAGAAAATTTTTGTGTGAAATAGATTGCATCTTTTGATCCAATAGGGTCTAAATGTATACAATATATATTGGTGTTGTTCTCCATTATTATGTTTGATCTAATTCTATAGTTGACTGGTAATAGGTGCTGTTTTGAGCACTATTCGTTGTTACAAACGATACACTTT
Organism: Thermobia domestica; assembly: GCF_964235325.1. NCBI lineage: Eukaryota > Metazoa > Arthropoda > Insecta > Zygentoma > Lepismatidae > Thermobia > Thermobia domestica. The sequence continues at coordinate 100,437,340 of NC_137468.1, forward strand.
ATTTTAAATTGAAATATAATAAATAAAATACAAATAATACGTCACTATAAAAGTAGCTTTTCTTTTAGCAGTATAGAAGTTTATTATAAATACCTCATATATAGATAAAATGGGCACTGGAGTCAAGAAAGGTATGTCTCTTCATGTTTTGAAAAATGTAATAATAATAATAATAATAATAATAATAATAATAATAATAATAATAATAATAATAATAATAATAATAGTGATAAAGAGACATTCGCTTTCGTATACATTAAAAGTATCTGTATTCAATAGAGACAGTTCGCTTCTAATTACTTATAACTGTCTATATTTGACGGGGGGAAAAGCTAATGTAAAGAAGAATGGATCTGTTCTCGCTGTGTTTATTTTTTTCTGCTTTCAGCAAAGAAAACGTACTCCAACGCCTTCTCACTGAAATGCCATAAATATGTCATTGTTGAAAAGGGTCCCCTCACAGCTGTGGACAATGTTGAAACTTCAAAGTAACCCTCAGTTACTCGCCGCAACCTGCTAGAAGAGAGAACGCAGTGTCGTCAATGCGTTGTTGCAAATCTTCACATGAAAAAAAGGGGGGAATGAATAACTTAATTGGAGGCTTTTAGTAAAATTATAAGCTCATATAACGAATTCTTTATTATCGACCTGACTCTATGCAAATTTTTGTAAGGATTTGTTCATTGCTTGCTGAGAAAAACACGAAAAAAGTTCCAATGTTATTAGATAGGGGAAAACTCGACTCAGCGAAGAGGTAGCAACAGCCTTAAGACCAAGCTATTCGGATCCATGTCCAGGCAATTTTGTTAACAGTTTATGTTGCTCTTATATTATAAGCAATTATATTATAAGCAATTACATCATAACAATCTTAGTGATAAAGTGTACTTGGCTATGAGGCTTCGACTATTATTATTATTATTATTATTATTATTATTATTATTATTATTAACACGAATTGATGAAAAGGAACTACAGAAAATTTTCGGAATTACATAATTTTTAGCATTTTTGCAAGCTTATCTCCATTGTTTATCACATCTCCGGAACAATGTCAGATAGCAAATTGCTCTATACTACATTATGATCTTTATATCCATTAAAAAGAATATATGGTTGAACGTAGTATTTTCCAAAGCGGCTTTAAGAAATAAAACATGTTTGATATAATATCGTACGATACTGTACTTTGAACATGAATTCCCCTCATTTAATAGTTTTAACGCATTAATGAAACGATACGGCAATTCGTAATTTTCCGTCGACTTCATTTTCTACGAAGTAAAAAAAATAAACATTTCAATTATTGGTTGAAACCAGCATTCGATCCAGTTTTTCCAAAACATCGATGTTAGAAAAAAGTTACAAGTCAGAAACACATTTAATACAAACTGCAAAAACTTTTTTGTATTTTCATGTAGCATAGGCTTCAAGAACAAAATGAAATGTAGGAAAAGACAGATGAAATCAACACTTGGAGAATATATTATCTATTCTTGTACAGTCGTGCATTTGTCTCTTTTTTTAAAAAAAATAATGTATCTTCCTTTTACCCTTCCCTGCAACTTGTTTTTATTTTAGAGTTGACTGCATGATAAGAGTTAAAGCTGTCTCGTCTCTAGAAGGTGTTGTGGAAAGGATGTCTTGTTTCGGAAAATGTAATATTTCCATTTGGAGGAGTGCTGTCTCGTCTCGTATCACGTCACGAATACTCTGTATCGTCCCGTCTCGTGAGTAACCCTAGTTGCATGAAGATACAAGTTAAAAGGTGTTAACACATACATAATTGAGTGTTTCAGCACAAACCTAAAATTTTGTATATTCAACCAAAGTTAGTAACGAGGCCCTCAATGGTAGGTGATAGATCGCTCACTTTCGGTGTATGAAATTCCAAGTTCGATCCTAGCTCCTACCCAAGTGGGAATTGTGGAGGGAAAGTTTTGTGTATGAGCTTTCTCGGTGTTCTTCCGTTTTCTGCTAATTTCTTCATTTCACAAGTTTGTTCGGTCTCGTCACCACTGTCTCCTTTAGACTCGTCTGGGACGTTCAAGCCAGAAAGAAGGAAAAGAACTTCAAAGATCCTGCGGCATTTAAGACGTATATCATAATTATACTTAGGAAACATCACTATTTTTGCTCAGCGATTGAAGTTGAACACCCTATTCAACAGCGAGCCTGTTTAAGACGGAGATCTACCGTTCAACGTAGACTCTGAACCTCAAGAGCTCCCGCCGGGGCTTTTCCGTCCTAAAGACTCGTATGCTAACTATATACCACAAGGGAGCTCGTTCGTGGTTATATACAATGCTTGAATTCGTTTATCGACATTGCGGGTAAGTAAAATAACGATCAACATGACACATACTTCTAAAGATGCAATAATTCAAAAGGATACATCGTTTTCTTAACCTCTCCCACTGTGGTAACAGTCGTGGAAATAAAACTTTTAAATTAATAATTTTGACAACAACTAAATTAACGACGTATTTTGTGAGATACCTACAAGTAATCTTTCCGAACGTTCGAGTAAAGTATTGAATGTGTCTAACAAGATATGTACAATGTCAGACATCTGCAAATCCATCAACGACTTCGTTAAAAGAGTTAATATAACATCGTCATACAAATTCACTTAGGATGACAAACTGAGGGATTTAAGAACACAGTTACAAGTGACAACTATAGGGACTATACAATACTTTAAGTGGGCAACGATTTTAAAAAAAAATATAGAAAATATAATAAATTGTAGTTAGTTTTGAGTTAAAATTAGAAGTCAAAAGTTTACATATTCCGTTCTGAAATACAACTATCAGATTAAAATTATATGAAAAAAAAAAAAACAAATCCAGTGGAATATTTTCGAACTTGAAACCACTAAACACGGTTTGAGGCCGGAAGAAAGCAAACATTCCCTCAAGGGATGTTTCAGTTAGTTTCTATGGAGATCATTCAAATGGGATTGAGGGTGAATATCTCTCTCGTTCTCCAGTAATTTGCACCCTGATTGTAAGTATTAGGGTACTCTTTATTTTTCGACTTCTGTTTTTTTTTCTTTTTTTTTAAATCTCACCGCGGATGGTTCCATATGAGACCAAAACAACTCATGAGAAAAATTAGTTCAGTTAAATAATATTACATGGTTCTAAAACCGACCTCAAGTTTCGAATGTATTAACAACACAAAAGTAGCCTACCTTATAAATTTGGAAAGACTAATGTAAGTTAACAACCACATATTATGAAAGTAATACGTATTAAATATTTATAGATAAGAAGGAAATAACATCAGAGTTAAACGCACCCCAAAACATATCATATGGCACTTTTCAATTAAAAATTTTGCACTTGAACCTAAGATGGAGGACTTCGGGATGGCAACCATTATGGTACTATACAGTAATAAATGCGATTCTACCTTAATTATCCTTATTCAAGACTTCTTCTAACCGTTAGAAACTTACAAGGTACTTTTGCCTCGCATTGTATATTGTAAATCATTGAAAACTTGCGGTCATTTTGGGCACCATTTAATATTATTCAATTGAGCTTATTTTACTCATGGGTTACTTCTTATAACATAATATGAAACCATTTTAGGAGGTGAGATTCAAAGAACCTCGGAAGTTGAAAAGTAAGGGCCACCCAATGTGAATACAGGGTATTAATGAACTACACCGACAAACTGTAAGAGGTGATTCCTCAGATAAAAAAAAAAAAGACAAAAAGTTCCTATGGACCTCTGGGAAAAGCGCATAGTTTCAGAGATAGAGCTGTCCAGAATAGCGAAAAAGCCAAATTTGAAGAGGCCCTATTTCGAATTCGAGAAATCGTGGAGTGGTGGTCTTCATCAGCATAAAGGAAGTCATGCATACACAATCCAAAATGCATAATTCATTAATGTTCAATGGGTGTGTAGAGTATTCTCTAAAGGATGAAATTCCCAGATATGATATCAACCAAATATGATCTGATTTATGATTGGTCCAAAGTAGGCAAATGATCAGCCTTTACAGCAGTGAACACGAAATCCTTTGGCGCGATACGGAAGTGTTAAGAATCGTCAACAACACGGACTCTCGTACTCGAGAAAAAGCACGCTGTGATGTTTTCTTTCATATTTATAAGTGAAGAAAACGTGAAATGTACCGTGACGAAATGCACCGCATTGCACGTTATTACGGACACTAAAAAACATGGAGCTACCGGTTCCTAACACTTTTGACTTCCCTTCGAAGTACTGGATGTCGATTCTTGTCAAGGCTTATCTCCTGCCTATTTTGTACCCTCCTTGAAATTAGAGTATATCTGAAAACTCTATTGAGAACATATTTAAGAATTATACCCTGTACAGAGTACCCTGCAAACCCATTGAAAATTGACGTAATATGTATTTTTGAATTCTGTGTGCGTGACTTCCTTTACGCTGATAAGGATCACTATCCACAGTTTTTGGAATTCGAAATAGGGCCTGTTGGAATTTAGCTTTTCCAGATTTTGGACAGCCCTAGATCTAAAACAATGCGCTTTTCGCAATAGATCCATATGAACTTTTTTTCCCATATATATATATATATATATATATATATATATATATATATATATATATATATATATATATATATATATATATATATATATATATATATATATATATATATATATATATATATATATATATATATATATATATATATATATATATATGTGTGTGTGTGTGTGTGTACATGAAGCGAGAGAGAAACTTTTACCTCCTGATGTTATGCGAGTAATTATAAGCTATACAAGATAGTGAAAAGAAAAGTGAGTTATAAAGTGTAAATAAACGTTAGTTTTTTTAAGGAAGTTTACGAACATATAGTACTGTAACCATATACGTAATTGCGCAATCTGGTATCAAACTAGCGCTTTCAGGTCCAGGAAGTCAAAAAATATGTAGAACTCATGGTATTACGAGTAGGGTAATGTAATATCTGCAGGTACATTCTCAAACACGTAGGGAAACAATCCATTTATTATGTGGACCGAAAGCGTTCAATTAAAAATTGACATATATGGTTCACCCCAGAAAGTGGGCATTAAAGAAATAACAATCATGTCAATAGTGTAAAATACCCAGGTTTGGAAAACTTTCTAATTATGTTTTTTTTAAACTAATTTCATGATGGGGGCCGCGGTGGCTCAGTGGTAGAGCGTTCACCTCTGGTGCTAGGGGGTCCCGGGTTAGATCCCAGTGAACTTTGTGGTGGACAAACACCGTGTGCGTGGGTTTTCTTGGGGTTCTCCCGTTTCCTCCCACTTTCTTCATTCCACCATTTAATTCATTGCTCATCATCACCGTCTCCTTTAAGCTAACCGGCATAACCGTGGAACGTAAAACTCATTTCATTTTTTTTAATTTCATGATGCTGAGTCCAATTATGCTATTTAAAAAAAATAAATGTAAAAAAATACCTCCAGTCACCTATAGACCTTATGGTATTTGAATGCCTTGGAAAAGAGGTCTAAACGGGCCTATAACGTCCCGTCTAGACCTCATGTGGGTATTTATCTACATCTATTTACGAACGAGACTTAAAATTTGACATTTTTCGGTTACCCATAAACCTTTAGTTGAGGGCAGGGATACACCTACGGAGACAAATTGGGGCTCGACTTCCCACATTACTTCCTGTTCCCCAAATGAAGTTCGACTGTTAGGTCTTTACTTCAACATGTTTATTAAAGCAAATGAATGCTTATAATAGAACAAATAGAAGTGCCCATTCTTCGCATGGGAAGAATAAGGTTTAAACGAACATAAAAGTGGAAATTTGAATGTTATAGACACTGCCCCACTTATAGAAACTGCCGAAGTTTTGGAAAGGCTGAAATACGTTTTTGATTAATTTCAATTAAAAGCTTATGTACCAGACTTCTTACCTCTAACTTTAACAAACACTCACATAAAGTTTTATTAGTAAAAAATTTGAAATTTGAATATTATAGAAATTATTCCCTTTCCCCAATGTAACCTGAACACTCAAAACATCTATTCTCCTATTTTTGATTAAAAGTTTAAATATCGAATCCCTCTCCTCTATCTCACATTTAGCAGTTTCACAATAAAGAGTCGAAGTTCGTAAAATAGAATTTACCCTACTTTCGCTATTTCAGAGCGGAATTTTCTGAAAGCACGGAAATTCAACTTCAGTTAATTTTAATGGAGAGCTCAAATGCCAGGTTTTGTTTTCCTAATGTCAGATTCTTCATTCTTTGAAAAGATTTGAACCCCTTATATATATAATTTTAAAAATGCCTTCTTATGACTTGTTTTCGTGGCGGAGTCACCTGTCCAAATTTTGTTTCTACCTATAAGTATTCCTTTGTGTTTATGAGTGAATTACTTATACTACTGTATTTAATAATATTGATCTGAAGAAAAAAATCTAAACAACGTCAACTCATAACAATTATGAATTTCCTAAATTCAATAATTAGTACAACACTGATCAGTGGCATAGCCATAAATATACTATACCAAAGAAAGTACTAATTATTGCGTAACAAAAAAAAAAAAACGCTTCCACACACACAGACGTACACGTACACATACAGCAAACATTATGTGACGTTATCGGTTGAAATGTGAGACATATGGTCAGCCAGAGTGCTTCATGGGCTTTTGTGACACGAATTTTAGTATTGTATTTCATCATATAGAGGTGAGGCGAACTTCAGGTGAGACAGATAAGAAAGAAGTTAAATTGTTTCCAGTTTTCTGTAGTTACACAGTATTGAAATACTGATGAACTTTGGTAAATAATAAATTAATCTTCCTGACGCTACAGCCATGAAAGACTATGACTAGCTACATGGCTCACATTCAACTGGATGAGGAACGACACTGCATCGGTTCCCAGGCGCCATTATTTGTGTCTTTCTAGATCACAGTTTGCCACCTCTTAATTCACTAACAATGAGGTTAAACTAGATCTAAATAATAATATTATTTTTAAAGAAAAATAAACATCCACCTTCTTTTTAAGTGGTATCTACTCGTATCTGCAGATGGTAAATTTTGATGGCTATTGTAACGAAACATTGTTTAAAAAAATTAAGACTGTTATATATAACACTGAAATCTTATGTAGGGTTTAAAATATAGCTTATGAGAAGTAAGTTTTTCTTTAAACATCTCATGTAGAGCTTGTTTCTCATGACAAATTATCTGCATAAAAGAGTCTTAACAATTCTAAATAAAAGAGTCAAAAATGAAACACACTACATGAAAGCAGAATCTATTTCAGTATCACTGTATTAAATGGGAGTGGATTTGGGCCAAACCAACTCTCTGCCTACGTCTTTGATACTGATTATTCATGAATTTTGTTGCCCTCCTTTACCTAACTAGATGCAGACAGTTTACTGTCGCATAACTATATGAGAGCGATCTTATCCTTTTCTTCGATTTTTCTCCATTTTTACTTACAAGTGTCGATAGGAGAAAAGAAAGTATGGTGATCGTAAAACGACTAAGATTTTGTTTATATGTCATTTATAACTCTACAATGTTGTACTAATCATTCGTTAGGAAAATGTTTAATAGGGTTCCTATTTATTGTTAATATTTACTATATCGTCAAATATGACACATGCGATTTTACTGACATTACATTAACAAAATTCAATAAATAACTCTACTACTTGCTAATCATTTGTAATTACAAAGTCTACATACGGTAGTCTGTTTTCAGTCTGTTTTCTTCGAACAAAGTTTCGATAAAAAAAAAAGAAAGAAAGAAAAGGAAAGAAAGAAATGTATATTTCACAAATGTTTCAATAATACCTGTAGTATAATATATTTTTGTTTAAGAAATCAGAGCGAAAAAGTTCAGTACGGTGGTCCGTAAGCACTAAATATATACCATGGGAGTGATTGGGTGTAAATAAAGAAAACTAAAGCTTTCCTTTGGTGTAAATAACTTGTATTCCACTTAAAAACTAATAGTTTCATGTGGCTTAGAAAAAAATATACCTTTGTTTACGCAAAATAAGAAGTAACTTATTTCTAAATCTCAATGATATTTGAATGCCTTTTCAAGCCTTCCAGTTATTGTTTATAGCATAGCAGATTGTCCTGTGAATTTAATCCAAAGTGTATCACATACGAATAGCCGAAAATGTAATATATATAGAAAAGCCAAGAGATCAGGCCCTGATATTCAAACAAACATAGGAGAAGGTGATAAGACTAACACTATATAACTATAAACTATTGCAATAGAACAAGTGTTGGAACTCTGGATAAATAAACAGATCCTATTTACAGCATCAACACTATTGGCATACGCAACGGCCACTGAGGACTTAAGTTGAACAAAATAGCTTAATAAACAAATAAACACAATGCACTATGAAACAAAAGTGTACACCATAAAAGACAATGATAGCACAGCATTTAAATGAATTCTAAGCAAAAAAAATGTTCACTTAAGGCATTCCACCCATTTACCCCCGCACCATGCGCCCAATTACCCCGTGGAGGTATTTGGAAGGAACAAATTTTAACAAAATTTTAACTGCCTCACAGTGTGGATTCAAGATTGCTGCTCTTCACGGCACCATCCTTATGATGTTTTTCAGCAGCATGAAAAATTCTGGCTCAAAACATTAATAGATGAGCAATTTATTGTAACTCAAACCAAAACATATACACACCTGAAACTGGGTTTCAAATACATCATTTCTCAATCAAATCAGGTTTTGGTTTTTTGTCATTATTACACCCTCTCAAAATTCACCTAAGCTTTTTTTTTCTAATCAACATCTACCTACCCAAAATTTGTGTGTTATTAAATTCCATAGAAATATACTGAAATGCAAAATATTTATATAAATTTTTAAAAAGTTTTTCGCCCAATACCCCCTTCTACTCTCTCTCTCTTTCTCTCTTTCCAAAATATATACCAAAATGATTATTAATATTTAAAAACATGTTTTAGTATACCATTGTACAGTCAGCGACAGTAGAAACTGGAGGTTGGATACATAAGAAATGATAGCTTTTTCCAGTATCAGAATAGTTTCACTCGATGTCTGATAGTTGGACAACCAACATGACAGCAAACACGTGCCCGAAAACATAACATGCCAGGATATTCCTCCATTTGGAGGAAAAAGTATTACTATCTAAGAGCATCACTTAGAGAAACAACCACGAGATAAATCTGCAGAAAATCCATTCACTTTAAGATCAAAGAGATAGGAATTAATGCAAAGGAAACGAAAAGAATAATACACATCATGCAGAGACCGAAAAAGTATGGAAAGCTAAACAAAATGAGAAAAGAAGGAAAGAGCAAAAGACATGGGACTAAATTAAATTTTAACATTTAAGGATAAACAGTGTCCGTCTTTCCTCCTGCCCCCTGTATCCGTCCTGGTTTTTCTCCCTTCATAGGATAAATCTCATTCAGCATCAAATGCGAACATCATTTATAGTGTTTAAATCTTTGAAAAAAAGAAACACCATCCAGGCCGAGACTCGAACCCCGGACCCTCAGCATAACAGTCAGATGCTGTAACCACTTACCTACACACGCTATAGCAAATGAGTTTATAAACCAGCCATTACCGGCGCAACAGGCCCCATGTTTTCATTAAAAGCACTTGTTCTGTAGATTAAAATCAAGAATAACTTAATCTATACTCTTACTTACTGTTGTCAAAATATATATACACAGAGAGAGAGAGAGAATTGTAGGTATATAAAAATCGGATTAATGGGGGTTAAAAGAGTGATTTCGTAACTGCGAAATGGGTGATCGCATCACTACTGACATCTAGTAGCGGTGTTACGTAATACACCCATTAGAAATAACGCTTCGAAACGACAAATTGCATGTTGTGCCGTGGATAAGTCGGTAAGGGGTCTGCTTATTGAGTAGGCAACTCGAGTTCGAGTCTTGAGTACACCAATATTTTTTCCTTCAAAATACATTTCTATATTTTTTATATATGTTATTAATAATTGCTTTCCTGCATTTTTTGTAAATTATCTTAAATTAGTGAAGGTTCAGTAAAATCAAGAAGGTTAAAATACATATATATGATTGTTTTATCCGTATGTACAGTCCAGAGATGGAGCGGGTCGGGGGGCCGCGGGTCAACAGAACGTGACCCACTGCAACCCCCCACTCTGACTTAACAATGTATTACGACCCACAGACTCATTCTGCTCAGTGCATTGTAGACAGCTTCTGAACACTGGTGAATTTGTCTACTTTCAAGGCATCCTTTTCCTTTTCATTTGTTTCTATTGACAAAAGAACTTCAGGCAATTTTAGATATTGATATTTGCAACTGTAATAATAGCAATAGGACTTATTTGAGACGCAGCCTGTGATTTCTTAGAGGAGCTAACTACTGGGAAAAATGTTTCAATCATGTGTAATATATGAATTATTATATAAAAAATTGAATGTAACTATGTGTGCATGATCATCATATCCAAATTGCAAAGTCAAATGAAATGATTTTTGGTATATACTTAGGCCTCAATCTCAACTAGGAAGTTATCATAAATTCGGTATCGATTTCATTATATTACATATTCTAAGAGGGTCCGAATTTTTGCGAAAAATTTAGTATCTCACAAGCCGTTCAAGTTGGAGAGCTGATATTCAGTATATTAATTCTTTATCTAATATAAATAAAATAAAGAGTTTGTTTGTGTGTTTGTCTGTCTGTCTGTCCGTGTGCGGCCTGGGAACCAGACGAGTGGACCGAGAGTTACCAAATTTTGGTCAGGGGTACCTAGCCCAGGCCCCAGATCAAGACGAAGTCGTTTTTTTAAATTTCGAACCAGGGGGTCTCAGGGGGCTTTTACCGGAACCGGCTTGGGAACCAGACAAATAGACCGAGAGTTACCAAATTTTAGTCACAAATACCTTGGTTCACGCTCCAGATCAGAGTTAAACGTTTTTCTCAAAATTTGAACCAGGGGGTCTCAGGGGGGCGTTTATCGGGACATGTAAAAATAGTAGAAAATTTCCGATATTAGTTTCGAATTAATAGTTCTCGCGGTCGCTGAAATCAATGGTGAAACTCTGATAACATTAACTTCCAAATTCACCTTATTCGAGCCGGGAGTCAGCGGGGAGGGGGGGATACCGAAAAATTTAAAAGTAATCTAAAATGACCGATATTAGTGTCCTATCCATAGTTTTCGCGGTCATTGAGATCAATGGTGACACTTCCATTAGCGAAGATTTGCAAATTCAGCTACAATTGTTTGCAAGCCGGGAGTCAGCGGGGAATACTGAGAAATGTAAAAATAATCCAAAATGACCGATTTTAGCGTCAGGTTCATAATTTTCGCAGTCGGTGAGATCAATGCTGACACTTTCATTAGCGATGATTTGCAAATTCAACTACCATTGTATGCGGGCCGGGAGTCAGCGGGGAGGGAGGGGACACGAAATGCCGAGGCATGTAAAAATAATCCAAAATGACCGATATTAGAGTCAAATCCATAGTTTTCGCGGCCGCTGAGATCAATGGTGACACTTCCATTAGCGATGATTTGCAAATTCAGCTATATATGTATGCGGGCCGGAAGTCAGAGGGGGAATACTCAGGCATGTAAAAATAATCCAGAATGACCGATATTAGCGTCAATTCCATAATTTTCGCAGTCGGTGAGATGAATGGTGAGACTTTCATTAGCGATGACTTGCAAATTCAGCTACAATTGTATGCGGCCGGGAGTCAGCGGGGAGGGGGGATACCGAGACATTTTAAAGTAATCCAAAATGATCGATATTAGTGTCACATCCAAAGTTTTCGCGGTCGCCGAAATGAATAGTAATACTTCCACAAGCGTTGACTTCCAAGTACTGGCCCCATGCGAAGAACGGGTATATTCAGCTGGTATATATATATATACTTCTTTAGTTCTTTAATACCAATTATGTATGTACTTTGCCAGTACATGTCCCATAGCGTTAGTTTTTGTTGGAATATTTTATTCCCCCCACTCAGACTTTGTTAACAAAATCGTAGTCGTAATTATTCGTACTAACTAACAAGAAGTAACTATAAAGTTATGTAGCTTCCTGTGTATTTATATAAAGTTATAAAGTTATCCTTTATATATAACCTTATATATAAATAGAAACCTTATATATAAAGTTTCCTCTTCTGGGGGGGCGAACGCCCCGATCCCTCCAGGATCCGCCCCTGATTCTACCTAGGTATTTGTTAAGGAAACCTTTCAAACAGTGATGATTTCAGGGCATTACCTGTTCGAGAATTTGAGACCTTGTCGACATAAATTTCCCCCTTCGTGGCCATATTTTCGATCATGCTCAAAGTGGACTAATAATGTTTTATCAGTTTTCTCTCATTCATATCTTGACCATTACCCGGGGAGAATCTTCTGAAATTATCAATGCTTATAATTAGTTTTTTATTACAAATCAAATAATAATGAAATATTGAACATACTTAATATTTTGTTTTCAGCTTTGGATTTTAGATCTGCAATTCATATAATGTTCCTTTCTAATCGAATTTGAGAGAAAAGTAGTTGCCAAAGATTTATTCAAAGAAATGTTCTCAGTCCTCTGATGAAAATATGAACACACTTTTAAGAAAAAAAAAACAAATTGAATAATACTTACAGGGTTTAAACACATACACTTATGATTGATAGACTATTCACCCAAACCGCTCGACCAGTTCGTACGTTTTCACTGAGCTTCTTTAGACTTTTGTGTAAAGTAGTTTCCTGCTCCACATTTTTTTTTTGTTTATTTCGATACGACTATAAGTTTGTGGTGAATATTTGGGCGTTACAGGTGTTGCAATGCATAAAAATCTTTTTCGTATAAACTACATTCAATTTTACGTCCTAATAACTTATATACAACAGGTTGAATCTGTGAAATGATTGGGGTTGGAGTGATCGTAAATGTTTTCATAGTTAGGAGCCTGGATATGAAAACCCGCTTAACGTGGGGATTTACTTTTGTGAATTTTTGTACATTTATTTATACACATCTATGGAAAATTTGATTTCTATAGTTATTTCAGGATTCTAGTTATTTATATGTTTGTTTATGAATGTATTTAGTACTTGGACTTTTAAGACTATAGATAACGTTTTGACGTTTAGACTTGGGACTTCTTGTTTGTATTTAGGTAGTTTATTTTGGGAATTTTTAGTTTTGGGGATTTTTATTTTGTAGTTAGAATATTATTATTACTTGGGTATAGATAATTAAATTATTAATTTTTGTTTTGACAGATGACTATTGTACTTTTACATTCATAATTAGGAAAAATATACGTTGCATTTGTTTGTAAATATACTGCTGGATGTGTGTAACGATTTTATTGAAGTTAAAAAGGTGAGGAAATCGGCAGTCAATTTAAAGTATAAATAGCACTACTCATGTGATAGTGGATAGAATTGGAACTCGTGCGCTAGGCTGTGATTTGTCCGTAGCCGTCCGTATGTTCATAATTACGACTACGATAGAGAAGTGGACAGTCAAATTCTCAAGGTTCAGTATCTGACCCTGGGTCTTCATTTTAGTTTTCTACAAGTTATACATAATCAGAAGTGAAAACATGGAAATGTATACAAATTCATGAGTATTATTTATCAAATATCGACGAAATGTTTTCTGTAACAATTTCATTCCGAAACTGGAAGAGAAACGTGAAAGGCAAGAATCTGTATGTTATTACGGGAAGTTAAGTTTTGTATGAAATTTTGTGATAACAACGCTCAAGTTATTGCTATATGGATAGTAGAGTTATATAGCAATTTCTTCCAATATCTCAAGATTTTATTCTATATTCTGTGATTGATCCGAAAATATGTTGAAGTTTATTAGTGGCAAATGCTATTCTGCTTTTCATGAATTTTGTGAATACGGCTATAGTGTATGTATTAGTCAAATTCTTGTGAGTATTGAGTATAAATGAATTGTGTTTAAAGTTGTTTCGAAGGTTCCTTATTAGCTTGTTTTGGAACAAAACCATATATTTATTGTATAAAGTGTAATATTCGCTATGAAAGATGTTGTAGTGATATGCGAAAAATATTGGTAAATGTTAACTTTCCTGATTGAATACTCCTTTATCTCAAAGTTATCCTATTAAGTTGATTGAAGATTATTGAAGATTATCAAATAAAATAACTTTAATAGAATATTGAATATATTTGTGCTGATAATCAATGAATACACAATTATTAATTTTTTATATTTGTTGTAGGATCTATTTTGGAGTGATCAAATTGTTTATAAAATTATTTAAGTCAAATTTTATGTCCTGTTTCCTTAATGAAATTTACATATTATATCCCACGAACTTTATGTATTATTTCATTGCATAATTCAAATAGCCTATTGAGCGATTTACTCAGTTGATAGTATTAATGCTTCTGTTTCAGCTTATTTATTACACACACACACACACACACACACACACACACATATATATATATATATATATATATATATATATATATATATATATATATATATATATATATACAGGGTGGACCATTTTAATTAATCCACGGAAATATCTGAGAAATGATAAAACATAGAAGAAATTTTTGAAGTACACGTTATATATTGCTAAGGGGGAAACCCGATTCCGCCAAAAGTACCCCTCTCCGCCCCCCCTAAATGGGGGTAACGGGGGGTAACTTTGAAATGTCAAATGGGAACATGGGTCGAGTAATACCTCGTTCGAAAGGTCTTGGAAAACTAAGTAACGCTGTACCAAAATATGTTCCATATTGTGCATCAGTTTCAAAATGGCCGCCATGATATGGTTCGGAAACTCCAGTACCCGTAGTGTGAAGACCATGGAAGGTAAATGAATGAAACAAAATTGAAATACGTAAATATCACAGGGCATATCGAACGGTGTGGTCCCTGTGATCCCAGTGGCCTCCCTAAAGGGGTCTTGGGGGCTAACTTCAAAATTTCAAATAGTAACGAGTCGAGTGATACCTCGTTCGATAAATCTTGCAAAATCTAACATATTGCAGGAGAAAACGATTGATGTGAAATGGCAGTGTTCTCAAAAGGCCGCCGGAACACAGTATCCGTGTCAGAGAAAAGGTTTAGTACCCGTAGTATGAAAGCGATTGGAGATAAATCAACAAAAGAAAAACTGGGGTAGGTAACTGACGTAAGGCACATCGAGAAGTGTTGTCGGGCTGACTCCAAGGGCCAACTGAAAGGTATCCGGGGCCAACTTGAAAATTTCAAATAGCAGCTTGAAGCGAGTAACATCACGTTACATAGACAAATTAATATCAAAAATGCTTCTGTAAGAAAATTTTCGACATAAGACACCGTTTTCAAAATGATCGCAAAGACATGGTGACTGTGTCTAAGAAAACGTCTAGTGCCCATAGTATGAATACGGTTAGACATAAATGAAAATAACGAAAATTAACTAGGAAAACCACGGAGGCGTTCCAAGGCTCGAGAATAATACAACAGAGATAAAAATATTAGAGTAAAATTGCCATAATGTATAGAGGGAAATCCAAGTCCTGCAAAATAATCTCTCCCTGCGCTCTGTATGAGTGGGCTGGAAAGTAACTATGAGATTTCAAATGAGAACACTACTTTAATTCGTAAATTAAGGCTACAAATAGGTATGGTGTGGTTGAAACATTTGTTTGTAAATATGACGCTGTAGTGACTAAAAAAAGAGAAACTTTTATGCAATGCGTGCTGGTTATTCAGAAAGCATTTCGGGGATATACGTACACACCGTTTCGTCCCCCAAGCTCACAATATGACATGAATGCTAATAGTTAATCAAAATGTAACTGCGGCCATCCGCGTTAACTTAGTGCACCAATTCTCTATGCATGAAGTCTGCCTTTCAAACAGCATTGGGTAGGTCAAGCGTACGCCCGAATTGTTGTCCGGTCGGACATTGAAATTTTGAAGTTAGCCCACAAGACCCCTTCAGGGAGGCCACTGGGATCAGGGATTACATCATTCGGTATGCCCTATGATATTTACGTATTTCAATTTTGTTCCATTTATTTACCTTCCATGGTTTTCATACTACGGGTACTGGAGTTTCCGAACCATATCATGGCGGCCATTTTGAAACTGATGCACAATATGGAACATATTTTGGTACAGCGTTACTTAGTTTTCCAAGACCTTTCGAACGAGGTATTACTCGACCCATGTTCCCATTTGACATTTCAAAGTTACCCCCCGTTACCCCCATTTAGGGGGGGCGGAGAGGGGTACCTTTGGCGGAATCGGGTTTCCCCCTTAGCAATATATAACGTGTACTTCAAAAATTTCTTCTATGTTTTATCATTTTTCAGATATTTCCGTGGATTAATTAAAATGGCCCACCCTGTATATATATATATATATATATATATATATATATATATATATATATATATATATATATATATATATATATATCTTTAGTTATTTAAAACCAATTGTTTATGTACTTTACCAGTACTTGTCCCATAGCGTTAGTTTTTGTGGAAATATTTTATCTTCCACTCAGGCTACGTTACAAATCACAAATTCAGTTTTCCACAAAAACAGTATTGTTTTATTTTAATAATTACGAAAGATGGAAAGATTGGTCATTCATTCTTCGTGCACAATTGTGTGGGTCAGGGCTGAATGGGCTATGACTTTTCCTATAGGTGCCGTGAGAATGCTTTCTTCAGGGAAGGTTTTTAAACTAGCTATTTTATAAACTGACAATAGAAATTGAAATAATACATAATCATCTTGTCCATCACAAATAGGGATTTGTTTATATAAATTACTAAAGCTGTCTGAAGCAATGTCTACACTTACTTTATCTAAATTAGTATTAAAAGACATAAATGAATTCTCTACACGTGAATCACCAGACACCAGTCCCGATAAACGCCCCCCTGAGACCCCCTGGTTCGAAGTTTGAGAAAAGCGTTTAACTCTGATCTGGAGCGTGAACCAAGGTATTTGTGACTAAAATTTGGTAACTCTCGGTCTATTTATCTGGTTCCCAAGCCGGTTCCGGTAAAAGCCCCCTGAGACCCCCTGGTTCGAAATTTAAAAAAACGACTTCGTCTTGATCTGGGGCCTGGGCTAGGTACCCCTGACCAAAATTTGGTAACTCTCGGTCCACTCGTCTGGTTCCCAGGCCGCACACGGACAGACAGACAGACAAACACACAAACAAACTCTTTATTTTATTTATATTAGATAAAGAATTAATATACTGAATATCAGCTCTCCAACTTGAACAGCTTGTGAGATACTAAATTTTTCGCAAAAATTCGGACCCTCTTAGAATATGTAATATAATGAAATCGATACCGAATTTATGATAACTTCCTAGTTGAGATTGAGGCCTAAGTATATACCAAAAATCATTTCATTTGACTTTGCAATTTGGATATGATGATCATGCACACATAGTTACATTCAATTTTTTATATAATAATTCATATATTACACATGATTGAAACATTTTTCCCAGTAGTTAGCTCCTCTAAGAAATCACAGGCTGTGTCTCAAATAAGTCCTATTGCTATTATTACAGTTGCAAATATCAATATCTAAAATTGCCTGAAGTTCTTTTGTCAATAGAAACAAATGAAAAGAAAAAGAATGCCTTGAAAGAAGACAAATTCACCAGTGTTCAGAAGCTGTCTACAATGCACTGAGCAGAATGAGTCTGTGGGTCGTAATACTTTGTTAAGTCAGAGTGGGGGGTTGCAGTGGGTCACGTTCTGTTGACCCGCGGCCCCCCGACCCGCTCCATCTCTGGACTGTACATACGGATAAAACAATCATATATATGTATTTTAACCTTCTTGATTTTACTGAACCTTCACTAATTTAAGATAATTTACAAAAAATGCAGGAAAGCAATTATTAATAACATATATAAAAAATATAGAAATGTATTTTGAAGGAAAAAATATTGGTGTATTCAAGACTCGAACTCGAGTTGCCTACTCAATAAGCAGACCCCTTACCGACATATCCAAGGCACAACATGCAATTTGTCGTTTCGAAGCGTTATTTCTAATGGGTGTATTACGTAACACCGCTACCAGATGTCAGTAGTGATGCGATCACCCATTTCGCAGTTACGAAATCACTCTTTTAACCCCCATTAATCCGATTTTTATATACCTACAATTCTCTCTCTCTGTATATATATATATATATATATATATATATATATATATATATATATATATATATATATATATATATATATATATATATATATATATATTGACAACAGTAAGTAAGAGTATAGATTAAGTTATTCTTGATTTTAATCTACAGAACAAATGCTTTTAATGAAAACATGGGGCCTGTTGCCGTAGATAGCTAAAGGCCGTAAATAAAATTCAAACTTCAAGTGTAAGTGGGGTAACTCCCGACAATGGCTGATTTAAGACGTTTGATAGCGCGGGTAACGGCTGGTTTATAATCACACTTGGTTAGGGATGGGCACGAGCGAGTTCGAGAGAGTTTTTTTTGAAACTTGATTCGACTCGAAACAGACATCTTTTAGCTCGACTCGAAAACTCGACTCGAAAAATTTCTTCCAACTCGACTCGAATTTGGATCGAGTTTCGAGTCGAGTTGAGCCAAGTCGAGCCAAATCTTGTGTGTAGTTTCAAGTTCGTTTTTCACTTATTCTGCATAAACAATATAATTATTATCAATGTTGCTACTTCCACTACAACTTATTATTATTATTATTTTTATTTTTATTAATATTATTATTATTATTATTATTATTATTATTATTATTATTATTATTATTATTATTATTATTAAATTCTGTAATTAAGCTTGAAAGATAGGCGGTTTGCGTCTGAATACTAAAAACTAGTTGACTGCCGATTTCGGTAGTCGTGAAATCTAGGAAACAAGGACATCGTTCACGAGGTTCTGGGTTTGAGTTCCAGAGGAGCAAGTGTTCGTGCTTGGGCCAAAATTTGTTAAAAGTTATAGCGTGCCAGGCAAATATGTTTAAAACTGTTCTGCCTGGGTCTACGGTTGTCAACGACGTGTGCGGCTTGGCTCACAGCTTATTCAATATCGAACCGAACCGAGAAGTAGGGATGCGCACGAGTCGAGACACAATTTGTAAAATTCGAGTCGAATCGAGACTGCTCGTAAAAATCTTGATTCGACTCGAATGTCTCAAAACTCTTCACATATTTTTAAAAATAGTTTTGAAGAAACTAATTACTCAGAAACAGTTATATATATATATATATATATATATATATATATATATATATATATATATATATATATATATATATATATATTATTATTATTATTATTATTATACAGGTGCGGATCCAAGGGGAGCTACAGCCCTCTTGACACTCAGGTATACACTGGATAAAATAAGCTTCAATCCTGCTTTACACTGAATAAAGCGGCAAACTGTGATTTAGTCGCTCCCTTGATCATATCAAAGATCCGGGGCTTTAAGGGTTCATAGCTGTAAAACTATGGGATCTATCGTTAGGGATGCGCACGAGACGAGTCGAGACAGAATTTTCCTGACAAATTTCGAGTCGAGACACAGCTCTTGCAATAAAAAAGAATACATTTTTCGAGTCGAGACAGCACATTTTCGAGACGAGAAAGCCTCAAATCTTCTCTCGTGCGCATCCCTACCTATCGTAGTCGGGTTAAGACTTCACTTAGAAACTAATATGTGCGCTATCCAAATATACAATGTTTCAGAATCTAAAGTACACATGCGACAATTTTTAGAGAGGAACTTTGGCTATGTGCATATAATTTGAAGTACTCACCAAATACCTGTATAAAAATTGTTGCAGAAGTATGGCAGAATTCTGAAACATGGATATTTGGATAGCTCACGTACTAGTTCCTAAATAAGGTCTTGACCCTACTACGGTAGGTCGCCTAGTTTTGGAGCTATGGACCTTTAAAGTTCATTTCTTCATATTTTTGGCAGCCTATAACTCCGAAATTAAGCATTTGTGCGCCCAGGTTTATTATTACCTTTTGTCTTATCTTGGTGTCAGGAACAGTATTTCTTCCAGATATGTTTTTGGGTCACTGGCCCCCTCCCGGAGGTCTGAGAGTGCCCCCCGGAGGAGACCAAAATATTACGTCTATAATACAATAATAAATAGAATAGTACCAGCAGTGCCCCTTCCCCCACCCTGAACATTTTTTTCTGAAAGAACAACTGGTCAGGAATCTCCTTGCATTTTTTAAATGGAGTATCGCATCGCAGTTTGCAGTGCAAATGGGAATGCAATGCAGTGCAAACATGGAAATGCAACATTGCATTTACATGTTTGCACTGCAAATTGAAAAATGTATTGCAAATTGCGATACATCTTTGTGTCTTAAATTACTACGTAAGCTAAAATAAGGAGCAAGTTAAAAATATATTACTATTATTTCAAGAAACTTCCCCCGACTTGAAGGGTCGGTTATTGCAAGAAAAAATGCCTCGACTTTGGATTACAATAGTTTTCCACTTTTGTCTTTCCTTCTCTTTGTCAGTTTATTGTTACTGGGTCATTCTTCAGATCTTCTCAGGTTTTGGGTGATTATCCTTGTTTCTGAGCGTGTAATAATAATAATAAAAAAAATGTTCCTTGAAGAAAAGGCGCATTGGCATCAGATTGGACCTAGCCGATATATGGTATATATAGCATGATTGTGGCTTGGTTAGTAAAACGCAGAAGTGCGTACAGTAGATCAGTAAAACAGTAACGGTATTATTCAATGCCAAAAAGACAGTATAGGAAATTACACTCATCTTTGTCTCTCTTTTCTTTTTGCTTTTCATTTGAAGTACTGATATACCTGATACCCATTTACGTTCCTTGTTAAAAACAACATATGTTTTAGCAAGATTTCTTCTTGGGAGACGCCGCGAACCTCAAAAAACATCCAGAACAAATGGACTCTTTCTTTCTGTGTATGTTTGAACCAATGAGTTGTTTTTCCTAAACCTAATTGTTGAATTTGCCGCTGTGGTAAAATTATTTCGCTCAATTTGACAAATAATATAATAAAATATAATACTTATCCAGCAATGAGCGTGGATTGCAAGGAAAAGCAGTGAACCCTAAAGTACCCCTGTAGCAGGGGCGGATCCAGAACGGACTTCTGGGGGTGGGGGTGGATTGTAATACTACTACTTAGCTAGTTTTAAGAGCTCCAAATTTTGGGATGGGTTTTATTTACATATAAAATAAGAAAGCTTCCTCTTCCGTGGGAGGGGGGCGATTGCCCCGATCGCTCCCTGGATCCATGTCTGCCCTATAGCCTCTCCCCGAAATTAAATACATTGATCTATTCTATCCAATTCGAAGTTATTTTCGCTTCCATGTTATTGGTGACGGAGCTCTTGTTCTTTGTATCTCTGTACTCAAGAAAATAATAATAATAATAATAATAATAATAATAATAATAATAATAATAATAATAATAATAAAGCATCTGAATAATAAAGATATTTTTCACCCTTCTTTAAACTTTCTGTGTATTTCTCTGAATCTGGATATGTTGTTTTATAGTGTATAATGCAAAAAGGCTTTAAACAGCAATCTGGCAAAAAGTATTTGTGTAAAAGACACAAACGTCTTATCAAGTTGTTCTACAAACAACTAAACAGCTGAAATTGTTTCTGTTTGCCTTTAAACACAATGTTACGATTTACAAGGCACAGACAAAAGTAGAGAGCAACATGATATTCGCCTAAGGGCAACTTCGTCGCTAAACTGAAGACTAGCACTCTGTCAATATATTGCATAGCTATCAATAAGTCAGACTCACAGGTTCTTTCCAAACGTTTTGTATAACAGGTTAATCAAACTACGTTGTTGTAGGTAAGGGATGAGACTCTGAAAGGCCGATGTGTTGGAGGTCAGAGCCGTAGCTAGAAATTTCGTTGCCCGGGGCAAAGTAGAATTCGGCGTCCCCCGACACTCACCTTACCAAGATTTGACTTTACTTTATGTGCTTTTATTTTTAACATATAAGAGAAACACCTCCTTGTTGTTATGCTACGCTGTTTTTTTTTACCAAGCCGCTTAGACAGCCAAAAGCGATCGTTATGTATTCTTTAACAAATAAGAGTCACTCTCAAGAGGCTTATTTTAGACCTGCTGCTAAACTTGCCAAACTACCTTGTATACAAATCCATTTGGAGAATAATTATGAAAAAAGCATGGAGTCGATTCTCCTACGTCAGGACGACCATGTTAGACATGGAGTTGCTGGACGCGAGTGGTAGCGTTGGAAAGGTCCGGGTCCTCTGAGTCGAGTCGAGTTCTCGAGTCGAGCTAAAAGATGTCTGTTTCGAGTCGAATCAAGTTTAAAAAAAAACTCGCTCGAACTCGCTCGTGCCCATCCCTAACCACTGCCCCTGAGTGCAGTAGTAATGTCAAAAGTCTGGCCCAGGCCACGAAGCTCAAGGAATGGGGTCTTGACGTCATGGATTCGGGTCCCTTCTATTCACCTATTAAGGGGATCTTCTACCTCTTCGCTTATGTTTCTAAGTTCCCATTTGAAAACATGTAAATTTTAATATGGTAATTTCTAACAAAGTATTGCAGGTAATGACTTGAAATGTTTAATACAAATACACTAGACCCATATAAATCCAACCACGGTTTCCAATTTACGTTACATGCGTTAGATTAATTACAATATATTCTTCAGTAAGTTTGGCAACAGAGAATAAAAAGTATGCTGCAGAGGGGAGAGGGCTGACCATCTGTTCTAGCTGCTTTTAATGTGATTCTCACTTCTCAGTGGTTAGAATGGTCTGGACTGGAAGAGCCCAAAACCACTTCTTTCTTCCTTTCACGGTTTGTTTGTTTCTTCCACCCCCTGCAGTCACAAGAAGACAACTTGTTTCGGAAAGCATTTTGAATTAGTAGCAAAAAGCAAAACTGAATGACACCACGGACGGATTAAAGGGAGGGGCGGTCACTCCCTCCGAGAACATTTGAATACTTTGAGTAATCGGAGTAAGAAACTAGAAATTGCGTAATCTAATAAGAAAAGTTTCTTGAAGTATACAGATCAAGACGCATTTCAAGTGTCACAGCATTGTACTCTCCTCCCCTCCCCTCCCAATTCCCTTCTGAAGAAGTTCTCTTTTGTTCCTCTGTTCCATATTAGCCTTTACACTTACACTTTCACTATCCAGTATTGATTTTGACCATACCATCTGCACAGCAAGGCGAGTAAGGTTTACGAGTCCTTCCTGCTCCCTTTTTCTGCCCCTTTTTTAAAAATTGCTAATTATAATAAAATTTATCGAAAACAATTTATCCCAACGATAAAGACTTATACACATTCATTATTGCAATCTTAAAATAAACTCGCCGCCTGTCGCGTATGCTAGCGATCTAATATATACGAAAAGATGAAAAGTTAGTTTGAAGCCTTATGTATTGTTTTTCTGTAAGTAAGTCCGAATTCATACTTGTTTCTATTGTTGCATCGACAAAAGTGAGAGCCAAATCGATTTAGGCTCGTTGGTCTTTGCGAGGTCCCTAAAGATGCAAGGCCGTGGGCAGTCGCCCACCACTTGAAACGCCTCTGCACTAGAGGACTGCACGTGCTCGGGCCTACAAAGCATGTATCACTTCGGGCCCGGGAGGGGTTCGGGCAGTAGCGTCATTTCGGATTTGGCTTGGGGGGCAAGACCCCTTGATATATGTAAAATTTCGCGTTTTTCACTGACTTACTACTATTCTATTGATAAAATCTATATAAATCTCAAACTCAGGGGGGCAAATGCCCCTCCCTGCCCCCCTAAATGACGCCCCTGGGTTCGGGCTGTGAATTTTTAAATATACAACCATATTTCTTGGACTTTTTCGGGCCTAACTTTGTAAATATAGTGTAAAACACAAATTGCACCATTCTTTCTGAAGGACTTTTAAAACACAACTGCAAAATCAAACCTCGAATTGCTGTAAATAAAAATACAATCTTGCATTAATAATTAAGTTTCTGTGATTCGGGCTTATTTCGGGCTCATTTGATTATCACGGAGCTCAGTCCGGGCTCGGGCCTAAATGCTAAGACATATTTCGGACTCGGGTCGGGCCTCACATTGTAAATTCACGGGCCGGGCCCAGGCTGAAAATTCCGACCCGTGCAGATCTCTGCTGTGTACCCGCATACATTCCTTCCTAGTCCAGAAAATCTCCTCCCCTCCGCATCGTCAATAATGGTAAATTTGTTCCTCGTATATTTGCTTATTATTGTAAGAGAAGTGCAAACGAGAACTCTAAACTTTGTTCGTTCTCTGGGGTAATGTGAGTAATGCAAATGAAGAAAGGTATGCGTAATATACAAATGTCAGAAAAACTTGATATCAATTTGAATAGACCTTTTACGTAATGTTTATTTTAAAAATAATAAACTTACGCAAATATATCGAGGCATCTGAAATTTAATGTTAAATAGTGGCGAGTGAGCCAGAAGGGGCGTGCACTATTCAGTTAGTCAAAGAACTCATATATGTAGCTTGAAAACTACTACTCTTTAAACCAATATTGAATTAGACAAATTTGTAAAAAGTAGGATAACTATAGTTGGAAATAGTGTGTGTATTTTTTTAGGAGGAAACCCAGAAGTACATTCTCGATAATAATAATAATAATAATAATAATAATAATAATAATAATAATAATAATAATAATAATAATAATAATAATAATAATAATAATAATAATAATCTTCCTTACTTCAATCATAGGTTGAAGCGCAAGAAGGAAATTTTAAAACTTTTCTCTCCCCTGGGAAAGCTGTTTTATAATTTGATAAGGTCTCTTCTTCGTAACTGCATCTATCCTTGGTCGGGCCGCGGTGGCTCAGTGGTAGAGCGTTCACCTCTAATGCATGGCGTCCTTAGTTCGATCTCAGCTTAGTGTGAAGTGAACTTAGTGGTGGACAAACACCGTGTGCGTGGATTTTCTCGGGGTTCTCCCGTTTCCTCCCTCTTTCTTCATTCCACCATTTCATTCATTTCTCATAATCACCGTCTCCTTTAGCCTAACCGGCATAACCGTGGGACGTAAAACTCAAAGATTTCATTTCAATTTTTCATTTACCTTCCATGGTTTTCATACTGCGGGCACTGGAGTTTCCGAACTATATCATGGCGGCCATTTTGAAACTGGTGCTCCATATGAAACATCTTTTAGTACAGCGTTACTTAGTTTTCCAAGACCTTTCGAACGAGGTATTACTCGACTCATGTTCCCATTTGACATTTCAGAGTTACCCTCCGTTACCCCCATTTACGGGCGGCGGAGAGGGGTACTTTTGACGGAATTGGTTTTCCCCCTTAGCAATATATAACGTGTACTTCAAACATTTCTTCTATGTTTTATCATTTTTCAGATATTTCCGTGGATTAATTAAAATGGCCCACCCTGTATATATATATATATATATATATATATATATATATATATATATATATATATATATATATAGATAGATAGATAGATAGATATAGATAGATAGATAGATAGATAGATAGATATGTTGGTGCACCAGTAAGCTCACAAGAGTACAGATTAATTCATTCTTGATTTTAATCTACAGAACAAATGCTTTTTATGAAAGCAAGGGGACTGCTACACATAGATGGCTAAGTGAGGTAAATAAAATTTA
This sequence comes from Thermobia domestica, assembly GCF_964235325.1. NCBI lineage: Eukaryota > Metazoa > Arthropoda > Insecta > Zygentoma > Lepismatidae > Thermobia > Thermobia domestica. The sequence continues at coordinate 100,463,069 of NC_137468.1, forward strand.
AACTTGAAATGGAACTTGGGTGGCTCACCGACAATGGCTCATTTAACACGTTTGATAACAGCGCGGGTAATAGCAGATTTATAAACGTAGTAGATAGAGCCTGTGTAGGTAAATGGGTACCGCGTGAGACTGTCATTCTAAGGGTCTGGGGTTCGAGTCTCGGCCTAAACTGAGTTTTTTTTTCAAGGAATTCAACACTAAATGATGTTCGCGTTTGATACTGAAAGAGATTTATCCTATGAAGGAAGAAAACCCAAGATGGGGGCAGCGGGAAAGACGGAAACTGTTTATCCTTAAGTGTTAAAATTTAATTTATTCCCATATCTTTTGCTCTTTCCTTCTTTTCTCATTTTGTTTAGCTTTCCGTACTTTTTCGGTTTCTGCATGAAGCGTATTATTCTTTTCGTTTTCTTTGCATTAATTCCTATCTCTTTGAACTTAATGTGAATGGAATTTCTGCAGATTTATCTCGTGGTTGTTTCTCTAAATGATGCTCTCAGATAGTAATACTTTTTCCTCCGAGTGGAGGAATATCCTGGCATGTTATGTTTTCGGGCACGTGTTTGCTGTCATGTTGGTTGTCCAACTATCAGACATCGAGTGAAACTATTCTGATACTGGAAAAAGCTATCATTTCTTATGTATCCAACCTCCATTTTCTACTGTCGCTGGCTGTACAAAAATGACATATACCTAACTAGTTATATGTATGAATAAATATAATGCATTGAGCTGAACAAAACCACATATTTGAAGGTAAATTCTTATGCGTAGTATCGAGAAAATCGAGAAAAATGCTTTTGTAGGAATGAAAACTATGCGGTTCTTTAACCAATAATAACAGACAGTGTTTAATTTTACTGAAAGAGATAGTTATTGGCTTACGTAATGTATGAGTAGTTTAATGCACTGTTAACTAGCAAATTGTAGATCTTTGTCTTTTTCGAAGTGACACACACGCTCCTTTACACACATAGGATTACTACTTATAACTTAACCTTACAATTCAACTACCGTGTGCCATATGCTTTTATTTTCTATTATACTTACTCATTCTTTAGATTATAATCCAGTTCCCGAAAACGATACTGGGATACTAGTTTCTGATATTCTTTCTAATGTGTTGATTTTAGCCAATCTGAATCAAGGACGTGCATCTCTTAAATTCCAGACAAGACGAAACAGTTGTCTCCCATACAGAGAAAATAAATTAATGGCATCTCCAATCAATCAATAGGCGTGGGAGATTCGAGTTCGATCTTCGGTGGGGGGCTGCGATGGCTCAGTGGTAGAGCGTTCACCTCTGGTGCATGGGGTCACGGGTTCAAATTCTGCTCCCGCTAAGTGAACTTTGTGGTGGACAAACACCGTGTGCATGGGTTTTCTCGGGGTTCTCCCGTTTCCTCCCACTTTCTTCATTCCACCATTTCATTCATTTCTCACAATCACCGTCCCCTTTTGCCTAACCGGCATAACCGTGGGACGTAAAACTCAAAGATTTCATTCTTTTTGATCCCCGGTGGAAGTTCATGTGGTTTGGATTCCACAATAAGTTCACGTTTTATGTAGCCTCGATACTCAAAGAGACGCTAAACACAAATCAAATCAAACCAAATCGATAATAGCACTATCGCGTTTCCTCTAAAATAAGATCGAACCTATTTTTAGGTAACCAAAGGACGCATTCCGGTTTTTATCTATTTATACAAATATCGAGGCTTTTATATATCCAAAAGATAAATTCGGGTTTTTATCTATTTATACAAATATAAATATAGCATCTTTCTACATGTATTATGAGTATATCACCAATTTTGAGGTCTGCAACTACTGGGCCAGAGTATGGCTTAGTGTGTTTGCACACGATACCGACAAAATAGGAGGAAGCCCCGATAATATCGGTGTCGGTTTCGGCGTACTTTGCACACGTCGCCGAAAATATCGGTGGAATCCCCGATAATATCGTTGCCGATGATGAGTGAGGTAAGCGACACACACAATATATTCTGCACTGTTTCCATAAATCTTCTCCATATATGAAAACAAATAAAAGTAATAATAATCGGGAAAATTATTTTTTAAAACAAGGATTACAAAAACTGTTTTGAAGAGGTGTGGAGAACGGTACAAAACTTAGAAAAAATAGGCCTATGCCTAAACATATTTAGATTTAACAGTGACGTTTTAAATATAAGTCGTAAACATACTATTTTTGTTTCGATGAGAATTGATGCTGTGGTACATTGCAAACTATATTCGTTTTTAATTTTTGTTGAAACACTGTTACATATTGTATGTATGTATATTATTTTGTTTTCCATGCAATTAACACTAATGTCATAGTAGATTAAATTATAAGATTCGAATTAGTGATTTTGTTTTACATTGCTCCATACATACACTGGCGTAAATCCTGGGGGGATGAAGGGAACGTGTCCCCTCCAATCTTGGAACTGGGGAGGTCCCCCCCCCCCAATAATCCGATTTGAAATGTGTTTTTTGGGGGAGAAATTTGATTATTTGTGTCCGGTCGCCAGAAAGGAAAGTGAGATGAAATTAATGTCCACTCAGAATAAGCCTCGAAAGTGCCCGCCTCCCAATGTTGAAGACAACTCTGCTCCCCTGATCCTCCACAGCATTGTTTCTCGACTGATCTTACCCGTCCCCCTCCCCAATGTTGAAGACAGATTTGCGCTGTTGCATACATACCTGTCGTTCCTCGTTTCTTTTTGTCCATGAACTCAAAATCCTGGGCAAGGCTTGCATAAACTTCTCGCCATGGTTTTTGTTTTCCAATTGTGTCCTTGAAAGAAATGAAATGAAATGAAATCTTTGAGTTTTACGTCCCACGGTTATGCCGGTTAGGCTAAAGGAGACGGTGATGATGAGTGATGAACGAAATGGTGGAATGAAGAAAGTGGGAGGAAACGGGAGAACCCCGAGAAAACCCACGCACACGGTGTTTGTCCACCACAAAGTTCACTTGGCGGGGGCTGGGATCGAACCCGGGACCATAAGCACCAGAGGTGAACGCTCTACCACTGAGCCACCGCGGCCCCTGTGTCCTTGAAAGAGTCTGTTATCTTATCCCATATGCAAGGTCTACATTACACAAGTTCAATGTGGGTTAAAATATGGAATGGAAAAATTCTTGCCATCTGTACCAGTCACTGTAGCTAAATTGCAGAACTCTATGAGGGGGTTGATCCCGGTACAAAGGGAAGTGGATACATAGTTTTGGTCTTTGTTTTCAATTGCCCTTCCACAAATTCTTTTTAAAAATGGGGAATTTGAGATAGTTTTGGGAGTGAGAAAAAACATTTGCAACAAGTGAAGCATGAAGTCACATCCCTGTTGTTGAGATCGCAATCAAGAAAATGCCAAATGAGTCACTTGTCCTTGAAGCTTTGCAAAGAGTGTTTAATTGTGCTGGTTTCGTTACAAAATAATAATAATCCTATTTTGACTTGTCAACAAATATTCTATTCAATCATTGCTTATTGAGTGGGACCGGGAAAAGTGATCTTGCACACAATTCTGATGAAAATAAAAGGAAGTAATAATAATCAGGATTTTTTCCATATGCTTATGTTCACACAGGCACGTAGCCAGGATTTCGTGAAGAGGGGGGGGGGGGGTCCGCGACATGAAATACTGTGGTCATCACACCAGGGGCTTGATCATTCTAAACTATTTTCTGGAACATATATTGGTTCTTTTAGCCAGGATTTCGTAACAGGGGAGGGGAGGATATGAAATTCTGAAGGCCCAGGAGATCGATCAATCTAAACTACTTTATTATCAACATGTATTGGTTTGTTAGGACAATAAAATGATGATATGTTGGTAAGAATTTTAATAAAAAACTCTGAAGAAATCTCGAGTAAAATAATAATAAAAAACGTACTGAAAAAGATTTTACAATATATACGTCCTTCCTCTGTTTATTCAAATATAACAATTTTCCTTTCATTATGACCTCAACTATTATAAAAAGTACATACTCAACAATGTCTTATAAACTACTTTACAATAGCTGCATTCCTTTCTCTGTTGAATTAAATTCTAACAGATTTCTTTCCACATAATTTTTTGTTTGTATTATTCCGTCAACTACTGTCGGTTCCAAATGACAGGTTATTAAAGGAGCAGTAGAAAATTGTTCTTGAAATAACATGTTTGATACTGCAAGGATGCGATGACGAAAAATTATAATTAAAAAAATGGCCACACTGTTACACAACGGCACTATGCTTTTGGAAGCTTAAAATCTCCCTGACTAGTAGCAGAATCTGAGAATTCCGTAACTTTTCTTGAAATTTCAAATTCCCTGACTCTTCCAGGATATCTCGCTTACCTCGCCACCATGTATTGCAAGTAATACATATCTCCTAATAAGAAAGAGTAACCAAAAGCTTCCTGTAGTTTTTTTAACGCTGATCCTTCTTTTTCTCATTTCATTTTGTTTCATCCTTCCTTATTTTTTTATTTCCGGTCTCGAAGGGGGGGGTCCGGACCCTTCGGACCCCCCTTGGCTACGTGCCTGGTTCACAGTGTATCAAACTTTGAAAATTACGCTTAAATTAATTTCCAAAATGTATTAAAATTTAAATGCATTAATAGATTTAAAAATATACCATCAAAGAGTGTTGTGTGTGTGAGAAAGAGAGAGAGAGAGAGAAAAAAAAAGAGTGGAAAATAATCAAGAAATTGGTTATCTAAATTTCCTATATTCTATTTGGTAATAGCTATTTAGAGGGAAACCAGTACTTTTCAGACATCCCACATTTTATACTTATTTAATAAAAGGAATTAGCTACTCCAAAATAGAGACTGTAAAATATAAAAAGCTGTTCCGAAGTTGTTTATAGGACAAGATAATAATAATATTATTATACAATTGTAATAGAAAAAAATGGAAACAACAAAATTCCAAAGATAAGAACGAAACAAGAATACACAGCGCCTTGTCACTCACTCTCTTCATCTAACACAGTGGCCGGCCGACATTATCGGCCGCATGTGCATCCAATCATAAGAAGACATTGCCCCCGACAAAATCGGGGGCTTGGCCGACAGCATCTACGTGTCGGAGGATCGGTCGATAATGTCGGTGGCGTGTGCAACCTACGATTTGAGTACATTGAAGTCGATTTCACCGCCGACATTATCGGCGCTTCCACCGATATTATCGTTGCTGTGTGCCGTATTCTTGGAGAAGGGCATATATTACTAGCAATCTGACAAGTTATGCCAGGGCTTATTTTCTAGTTGGTTCTTATTTTTATAGAAACACAGTAACAGGAAGAAAAAGGATCCTTATGTGACTTTCTTAATAAAGCCGAAAAGACGTTACCATGTAGGAGCACTTTGTTTTCGGAAGTTTGGTTTCAACAGTTTATAAGACTATGTAAATAAGTTAGGCATAATCAACATATCTTTAAAGATTTATTACTCAATAACCTAGATTTACCTTTATGTACTATGTATAAAATTATAATATTCAAATATGCACCACTATACATTTCGTAAACTTACATGTTATTACGAAGTATATTTTGTTTAATATGATTCTGTTAATTTGAATAATTGGCAACTCTAAGAAAGGGTACTATGATGAGAAATTCTGTAGTCACTGGAGCATGAGCAAGCTTAACCACTTCAAAATGAATCATCTATATATTGTGCGTAGGGTACGAGACGCAACGATTAAAAAAAAAAAAAAAAAAAAAAAAAAAAAACCTACTAACTAACTCTATTGCCTATGGAACCCGGAGGTTGAATACCGATAAGCAGTCGAAATTTGATTAGACGCAATGAAAGGTTAGGAGGTAGTACTGAAACATAGATGATTAAGAAAAACGAATAGATGAAGTTTACATTTAAAAAATGCATAAATTAAACAAAAGTCAAATGAAGGGCCAGGGGGAAGAACGCTTTCAGTCCAAAAAAATCGATATCTCCAGCACCAATTTTCTAATTTGCTGTAAAAATAAGTTTTTCTTTACATATATACAATATTTACCTTGATATAAACTTAAAACTATTTTTCTAACAATGTAATTACAATGGTTATTTAATGAATAACTTGCTTTTTTTCCTCTCCTGAAAAATTTCATTAAATGGACTGAAAGCGTTCTTCCCCCTGACCCTTCAAATATTTCAATCTATGCCTTACCTAGAAAGAAGAGGAGATGTAATATTTTCTTGCTTCTAGAACATGTACTCATGAGTCTTATTACAGTATTCAATATAATTTGGAGTAGACACGTTCACCACCCACTTAGGTTCTTGATACAGCCCTAAATTCTCTTCGTTTCCCTCCTATCTCATCGGTATTGAAAGTCATTGCTAGTTTTTTTTTTTTTTTCTTGTAGGATGACGCGAGAATTCAGGGGTGCATGATGGGCCTAACAGAGAGACAGGTGACCCTGCTATAAGCGTTTTGAATCCTAGATCTTGCGGATACAGGTTCAACATGGCAACAAAATATTACAATGAAGGGTAAGGGGGAAAAAGAAGGAATGTCACAAAATTGCATTTTCGAGAAAACGGCGTTTTAATATTGCAAACCGCGTAAGAAGAATAGGGTTAGTTAAATCTTTTGCCCATTTTATATGGACATTTCTACATCTACGCATGCATGGCATATACAGTCAAATAGAACCAAGAGTCACCAACAGATAGGGCAAAGCACCCGAAAAAGCACATACATGGACATTCCTTGTTTTTTCCCCTTACCCTTCAACTTAATTATAATTATTCTATTTTAGTTTCTCACTAATAAGTAAGTTGGGCTTAATTTTACATAAGTGTACTGTAACTACAAAAATTACAGTCTCTACACTAATTCAATTTGTTTAGCTTTACATAGTTTTCAGATGTTTATGTATACAATAGTAATAAAAATAATCAACACTTTAAAAGCAATCAATTTTATACAGATAGATTCAATACAGATATTTAAAAATAGAATAAAATGAAATTTCCAGTTTAAAATTCGATAATTTGAAAGTGAATTTTTATGATAGCTGGAAGGAAACGGGGAAAGCTCTGAGAAAACTCATGGGAAAACGATGTTGCCCACCAGAAATTCATACGATTTGGGATCGAAGGGCCTCTCGGACCAGATGTGAGCATTTTACCACTGAGCTACCGCGTTCTCTCCTCCTCCTTCTTAGGTTTGAGCTTCTGATGCACTTTGGCGGTACCTACAAGACCATCGATTTTCTTATGACCGATAGGTTGCTTCTGATAAAATACGTGTACCCGTTTACACGCATCCAATTCTAATAGTTTTCAGAGCTTTACTCATCAGCGGTACCTCTTTTTGTGCCTCTACTTTGTTATCTGGAAGGAAGACTTCGATTCTTTCTTCATTTCGTGGATTTATTTTCTGTTTTTCCTTTTTTTTTTTTCAACTTGTGAATTTGTCAAATGATAAAGATTGGTCAAATGATATTCTGCGCTAATGATGATTTGCAATTAAATTTAATTTTTTTGTAGACAATATTTTTCTAACAAGGTTAGGAAAGGGGGAAACGAAACTCACCTAAACAATTTATATCTATCCCAATATAATTAATATTATCGTCCGAATTTTTTTAGAGATGATCGCAGAAATGTTAACTGAAGTTTATTACTATTGTTATTTTATGAAATAAACTATTCCGATAAATATAGCGAAATAATAACAAATAAGATTTTTTCTGAATCTATCATATATTATTACTATTAATGTACAAATTGTTAATAGTGAGCTTGATTATCAACAGTTATTAAGATTCTACATTTCGCCTTTCGTGAAAATTCTACCCAAAAACCCAAATGCAGGCTTCAATTTATTTACCTAATGTAAGTAGGAGCGAATATGGCAAAAGCGGGATAGACATTTTGTTCCTGACTTTTCAATGTTTTATGGAAAATAGAAATTACTCTAGCGTATTAATATACTGTTGTTAGCAAATTTTAGAATATATTTTCCTCATTAGAAGATATAAAGTTTTTAGAGCAAATGTGGATACAATTTTTCTTTTTCAATGTCACAATTTTATGCACCAAATCTAAGGGAGACGGTGATGATGAGATAGATAATAATGGTGGAGTTGTCCCGCGTAGCGTAGTTGCTAACGCTCTCAGCTTTGTCGCCAGAGGTCCCGAGTTCGATGCCTTGCGGGTGCACTCGATCGAAAAGGTGTAAGAGCTTTTTCAGACGAGTCCTGAGTGAAGTATTTCCTCATTCACATCAAACCGGGATAGTACCTAACTTCCGAGTCCCAGGCCGCTTCCTTCCCATCTTCCTTATTTCTTCGGATAATGTGATCGCCGAGGGACGTTATCCCCACATGTGATGGGTTTAAGGCGTTAGATACCGGTGATGTGGGGAATATGTATAAATAAATAAATAAATAAATAATAGAATGACGAAAGTGAATAAAAACACGAAAACCCTAAAGAACCACGCATGAGGTGTCTGTATACCACAAAGTCCACTTGGAAGAGCTAGGATCAAACCACGGACTAGAAACACCAAAGGTGAGCGCTCTACCAATAAGCCACTGCGGCCGCAATGCGACAAATGTAAAGCCTAACATCTGCAAACCTTCATGTACATCAAAAATGATCATGGTGCCCTCGCATCTGAGAGTTTGTCTCTGAAAAGATTATCACTTACTCATCAACGCCGAGGGCATACTTCTTGCTCTTAATTTATGTTAATTAAAACTTGTTTTTAATTTATGTTAGTGAGTGTTCTTGGACATTGAATAAAACAATTTTAAATTATATAATATTTTGAGGAAGGGACATGGACGTTTGGATCTTTCTGGGTAGGTCCTGATATTGACAGGATCTACGAACATGTGGGAAACGAAATAAATAAAATTTGTGTTCCATTTCAAAAAGGAAATAAAAAAAACATTACGGAACAGTTTTGATAGATGTTCGAGTGCTAAGGAGGCAAAAATAACTTTTCCCAATTTTCAAAAAAAATATCCTAAAAATCAACTTTGTAACCTTCAACTTTGAAGGCAGTATATTATAAGTTTGAGTGATATTAGACTTAACTTCATTTATACAATAGGTTGTTGGAGTAAGATTGTTTATTTCAGTTTCTTTTTCTCGTATTATAATTATGGAGATCTTTACTATTTATCAGATATAAATTACTACGTATATTACGTCTATGTACATTGTGCACATACATACAAGAATGAAATGAAATCTTTGAGTTTTACGTTCCACGATTATGCCGGTTAGGCTAAAGGAGACAGTGATAATGAGTAATGAATGAAATGGTGGAATGAAGAAAGTGGGAGGAAACGGGACAACCCCGAGGAAACCCACGCAAACGGTGTTTGTCCACCACAAAATCCACTTGGCGGGGCCTGGGATCGAACCCGGGTCCCCAAGCACCAGAGGTGAACGCTCTTTCACTGAGCCACCGCGGCCCTACATACAAGAATGAATTATTATTAGTGACTCAAACAGCAGTAGAGCTCCTTCGTGGTTAAGCGGTTAGCGTACGCGCCCTTGGCGTGGAAGACCCGGGTTTGATTCCCTGCGGTAGCCCATGTGGTTCGGATTCCACGTTAATCATAAGGCCCATCTCATATAGCTTCGCTGCTGAAAGGAACGTTTAACTCAAAGTCAACTCAACTCAACTCAAATAGCAGTATATTTGATTCCACAAACTAACCCTTTATTTCGGTAGTACATAGCTATTATGGCTTTATTTTGCAATATTGAGATTGAGAATGCTAGATATCATAATTATACAGGTATTAGTATTATAGACCTGGCACTACTCGCCAGTTACCATGTTATTTAAAGCGCATACATTTATTATTTTTCATTGTTGCTTCTGCGTAATTGATGAATCGTCATAAATGAAACCTACTTTTTGGATGATTCTTCATTTATTTTCCCTTCAACTTTTGGAGACGGTTACACTGTCTCTTCAGTAAAGACGTTCTTCATAGTATTTACTTTCCAATATCGTAGATACTCTATGTTATTTTTTAATAGGCTGTATTCTCATTCAAATGAAGACCAAACAAGGAAAGAAACAAATGAATTATCCAAAGTTGAATACATACTACCGAGCAGTTGGTGAACACAATATTTTCTAATGAAAAGAGTCTATAAAATTAGAACAGACTGTTCTATTAAGAAATTTGGTTTTCCAACATTCCTTCATACGTATATTACCCTGTTCGTTTGTGCGTTCATCCGTACGGAAGACGAAAAGAATGAATAAAAATAAGAAAAAAAAACTCATTTGCTACTTGATGGATCACCAGGAACTTTGGTCGGGATGTAGTGGTTCTAAAATTAGCAATCGAGTTCGTTGAGGTGATGTTTAAACCGAAAATGATAGAAATTAATCAGTTTCGATTTTAACATTGATCATTATAGGGCTAAAAACAGGGAGTAGATGTCTAGAAACAGTTCCCTGCAACCGATAAAGCGTCTCAAGAATTCATTTTATCTCCCTCCTTAAGTCTCTACTAAAACCAAAAATAATATAAATACATATATGACAATGTCCGTTTCAATATTGATAAACATTGAGCAACGGATAAGATATAGCGAGAAGTGGTTTCTGAAATAGATTTAGTGTTCTAAGAATAGGTACTGTTTTCTGTCTTAACCCTCTTTTCTAACAAGAAGTGGCAGAAGTCAACCACGTCCGGTTTTAACGCTGATCGCTATGGAGTAAAAACGTAAAAGAGGGCGAGAAGCAGTTCCCAGTAGTTTCCTTAATTAAGCGTCCTAATAATATATTTCACTTCCACTCTTAATTTCTCTGTTTCAGCCGAAAGTGGTACATATCTACTACCACTTCGAGTTTCAATATTAATTGAAAAAATCACGCTATAATATCCAAATTCCTTCACGTTGTGTACACGTGACAGTGCTACTTGTTTTTATGTACTGTACACAGGCCTGCAAGGTAAGATATTGAATGTGAAAGATAGTACAATTTTTAATAACTGTATGTGAGAAAATTCCGTTATGTGGAATACAGTGTCGCCCTTCGCATCTTGCTTTCTCCATGCGACGCAGACGTATGCAAAGGAAAACAAATGACGTATTTGATTTAATGGTTCATTTTAAAAAGAAAATACTACTCGTTTTTGATTTCTATAAATATAAAATTATAAGAAAGGAACAAATAACACAGAACTGGATAATACTAAAAAAAAAAAAAAAAAAAAAAAAAAAAAAGTTGGTTAGATATATCCGTGATAAATGCAGTTCGATTCTCACATGGAGTCCTTTCAAGTATTCCTAAAAATGTAAGAAATATTCAAATTTTACATAATGGAGTTTACCATATATGAGAAGTTCTTTTCTTTTCTTTTTTTTAAACACACGATTACTCGGAGAAAGATGTGACACATACGTAGCTTGGGATCCCCAGTACTATACTCTAAAGCAAGCAATTATTGATTGGTGTTACCTTTTAAATTTGATCTAGAAAATAGTCCTATCGTTTTCCATTAGATCTGGTGAAAACTTGCCTTTGAGTAAACGAAGAAAAATGGATTAAGAGGTTCAAGAGCCTTATACGAAATAAATAAATAAATAAATAAAATTAGGAGCAAGAGCGTCATAATTGAAGTGACCTCGTAGAATTATGGATTTCCGAAATACTGTTTACTTAGTATTTGAAAATACAATATAATTTGATTTTAATACTTATGCAATCTGCAAAATATCTTACACTAAACATTAAATAAAAAAGTTTTCCATGGATTCGGATTGTAAAAAATTTAAGACGCAATTCTATTATTAGTAGCAAATGTTATTATTATTATTATTATTATTTGCTATGGATCAAGTAAGTAAGTGTTTTATTGACGTAAACTTCAATATAGATTACATGCATATTATAAAAGTGGCTTCAAAATATGCTTTCATTAGTAAATGGCTTTATTTATAGAAGAACTTATAGGCAAGTTCTACATATTCAGTTTTCAGTGACTGATAGATCCTTTTCAATCAGAAAATTAAGACTACATATTACGTGAGACTAAATTAAGTTCTTTTTTAAAATTTTATTTTGGTGTAGGTAGCTGTGAAAATAGTTAGAACTTATGCAGTTTGTTTCAAGCTTCATATGTATGAAATGCTAGATTCATTGCTTTTTATTTAACTCGAGAAATACGCTTCTATAGTTTCTATTTTCTTTCTTAAAAGAAAAATCTCCCTTTGTATGTAGTATCGTTACAAAGTAAACAGTCTTCTAAAGAAATTAAATAAGAGATAGATCTCCAAATAAAACTTATGATGATCATATCTCTTTAGTTACCTGTCTTACGAGATAATTCAGAGATACAAGAGAGAGAGAGAGAGAGAGAGAGAGAGAGAGAGAGAGAGTTCTACGTATGTGTGGCGCAAGTGGACATAGACTTTTCATTTACTACGTATAAGCAATTTCTACTTTATGTTGATAACGACAGAGAATTAACGTCGAAGAAAATTGAAAATTAGCTTACAAACGTGTATCCCCTTCTTTATAGGATTGCTAGACATCTGGATTTTAGCACGATCATCAATTTTGAACGAATTATATATCAGCTGTGTGATTTCCAACCGAATGTATTATCAGTGTCGTCTTCAAACTCATTTACAATGAATCTTTACATTTCGTTTCCCGTCAAATTTCGACTTCTAATCGTTGCATCTCCTACCTTACGTTTAACATATTTACTGTATGATTCATCGTAAAGTGGTTACGCTTGATCATGGTCTACTAAATCCCGAAATTATCTTTACAGTACGCTTTCTAGGGTTTCCAAATCCACAGTTATATATACACAGTTTGTAATAACATGTAGGATTACGAAATGCACAGTACATATTTGAATATTATAATTTTATATATAGTAAATAAATGGGAACTTATTTTAAACCATTGAATACAGGGATGTACGCATAAACTTATTTCAGAAAGGGTCCAAATTCAATATGACTATAAATTACATTAAAAGTTATCAAGTCACTCCTAAATTTAGACTAAATTTTCGAAAAGTGGGGATTTCGGAGGAATCAGAACTCCAGGAACCACTCGCTGCGAATGTCCCTATTTGGGTAGTAAATCTTTTCAATATACTGATTATTCGAACAACCTTGTAAATTATTGATTTCATTTGAGTTAAGCTACCCTTTCAGCAGCAAGGCTATATGAGACGTGGACCTACCGCTTAACGTGAGATCCGAACTACATGAATTACCATCAGGAATCAAACTCGGATCAACCGCGCCTATTGACTGAGGATGTTATTCAGCTATCTCTTGGCATTAGAAGACAGTTCTTTGGCCTTCTCAGAAATAAATTTAAAAAATGGCTGCCATTGGCTCAGATTGGCTTAAATCAACAAACGCGGAAGAATATCAGAAACTATGGAAAGACAATATTCTTGTCAGGAACTGGATACTGAAGAATGAACAATTATAATAAAAAATAAGAACATGTGACACAGTTGAATTGTAAGGTTGAGTTGCAAGTAATATATGCGTAAAGGAGTGTCTGTGTTACTGTTTGTAAAAGACAAACATTAATAAATAGATCTATAATTTCTTAATTAACCCCTTCAGTGTGGGTGGCGAGTTAACTCGTGTTTTCAAAACTCACCTGCTGTGCGGATGGCGTATATATACGCTTTCATTTTGGTTTGGCTATTTTGTATTGTGCATGGCGAATATACTTGGGCACAGTATGAGTAATGTTATTCCCGACAATATTTAGCGAGTTTGCGCTCACCTAGGAACCCCAAGAGACCAGACAGAAAAATTGGGATTGATCTGTTGAGGCATTCCCAAATTTTGTGTAACCTAACCATATTATTATTATTATTATTATTATTATTATTATTATTATTATTATTATTATTATTATTATTATAACCATAAATACGACAATGACAAGTTATAGTAGCTAATTACGCACTGAGGGGGTTAAGAGTTCATTTTACTACTCATGTAATAAGTAATTCAATAACAATTTCTGTCAGAAAATAAAAATCAGTTGTTATTGCAAATAAACGACACAATTTCTAGAGTCGTAAATCCTCTTTTCGTTTACCTTGAAGACTACGAATGAGAACTTATCTTTGACATGTGATTTTATTTGGGTCGATATAGTCTATTGATTCATATATTTTATATGAAATACACAATATTACAAAGAAATATATGTTAAAGTTCGTGTTAATAATAATTTTGGGATATAAATCTCATTAATCATACTATATACTGTCATCTTGCTAAGGTCGTAATGAAGAGTTTAATAAATGTATATTTCAGTATCACATTCATCTCAATAAGTATCATGTTTCTCCTATATCAATTTTTAAGTTTACAAACTTTCTTTTACAAAAAAAAAAAAAAAAAAAAAAAAAAAGATATGAGCTTTTTACTTCAGGCATACTATTTTGCCCAGTTCCATTAGATTTTTCGATTGATACTTTACCTTTGGAAACTTTTTTTTTTTTTTTAAAAAAAAAAGGGTATTAATATTTTAAAATTTTGAAGGAAGACACTATTTTGTGCTTCCGTAACAGAGGCGAGCACTAAAAACGGGAGCCAGTGCATCCGAATCCCCATCCGAAACTTCAGAATTATACACATACTGTATTTGCGAGACTGTTGAATACTATGCTCAATAAACGTACGAAAGGAGAAATAAATTTATCAGAGAAATCTAACAAACGGTTTTCTCATAGTTTCCATTTTCAGATTGTGTAAAATCACAATTGTCAAATTCAATTATTCAGATTAAAACAGTATTTACACAACACAGCGCTATAATATAAACTTTTGGTATCCATCTTGCTATCAATCGTTATGCAATGGGAAGTTGCATCCAGGGTCTAGCCTAACATCCCGTAGGAAACTATATAATACGGAGTTCTACATATTGACGTGAAATATGAATCTTATGAGTTATCACAGAAGACAAGATTTCATCTTAGTTAACCACTATAAAATTCTAATTAGTGTGTTATTTAGGTGCGTGAACTTGCCCCCCCCCCCACTTGACGCACTAACGATAAAATTAATGTCAATCGTTAGTGCATCGTTAGTGCTTCTTAGTGCACCAATCCCTAATGTTAGTGCTTCATTAGTCTAGGAGCTATAAGTAAAAACTTTTGGGAGGCCAAGTTCACGATGCCCCCCACTTCAAGCACTAACGAAATACCTAGTGCCATTTATTAGTGCATCGTTAGTGCTTCCTAGTGCACTAACCCCTGACGTTAGTGCTTCATTAGTGTAGGCTCTAGAGCCAAAACAATGGTACACGCTGCCTCTCCCACTTCAAGCAATAAGGAAAGAAATAGTGTCGTTCGTTAGTGTATCGTTAGTGCTTCTAGAAAATACTAATAGTTTCGTTAGTGCTTCACTATTAGAGTAGATATAGCCAATTGTAAGTAACGAAACTTCCATAAGAAATGCATGGGGAATTTTTCACTCCGTCAAATTACCGCCAAATTCAAAAGCACTAATGATTTCTATTAGTGCAATCGTTAATGCATCGCTAGTGCTTCTTAGTGCACCAACACTAACGTTAGTGCTTCATTAGTGTACGAACTACAAGTAAAAAACCCTTTGGGCCTAGCGTGAACTTGACCCCCACTTTGAGCACTAACGAAAAGATTAGTGCCATTCGTTAGCTCATCGTTAGTGCTTCTAGAAAATACTAATAGTTCGTTAGTGCTTCACTATTAATGTAGATATAGCCAATTATAAATTACGAAACTCCCATAAGAAATGCATGGGGAATTTTTCATTGCGTTAAATTACCATGTAGCCACGAGGGAGCTCATATATGAGAATGTGATCAGACTATGGTTCTTCTTATACTCAGGTAAATCCCCAACAGAAATGGTTTTCAGGACCCTGGTGGTTCACTGGTAGAGCGATCTCTGCTTTGATCCGAGCTCACACTCAGCTAAGTGGGCCTTGTAGTGAACAAATACCATGCGAGTGGGTTTTCTCGAGGTATCCTGTTTCCTCCTATTTCCATCATTATTGATTTTATGATCACCGTCTCCTTTGCCTTCGGCGCATAAACGTGGTACGTTAAACTAAAAAGAAAAAGATAGTGATTCTTCTTAACTCCATTCTCATCCGAAACACATAATATATAGCTAGCATCCTATGTTAAATTATGCTTTCGTGTTGCATACAGCTTCAGAATTAAGGGGGATGTTAAACTGGATTAGTTAACTCAGCTTTGCACTTTCATCCAGCTTCTAGCAATATTTTGAGTTAAACTCTATCTTTATTCACATAATAAAATAGTATAAAGTTTTTTTTTTCTTTCTTTCAAAGTTGAAGTGTCAATTATTATATGAAAATGACAAAAAAGAAACAAAGGATATGAAATAACATTGCATAGTTTAATATTAAGTGTATAACATATAGTATGGAGAAGTATATACGTATTTATTTATTTTTTATTTATTTTTATACGATAAAGCCTATTTTTATTTAAATAATTGGGTTTGTTGCAATGTTCAAAAGTTTGTTGTAGTCATAGTTACGAGTTACCATCGAGGCAGAAACCTAGAATTCAGTCCCAATAGCTATCGCCTAAATTATTTAATTGTAAATTGCATCCTTCTATTAGCTGGTAATTCATAGATGTAGATTTATATGAATCATTTATGCACATAGTATAAATCAATTTTCTTTTTTTTTTTAAAAAAAAAAATACTTATCAAAGCGTATCGTGATAAGCACACAACACAATGCATGTAGACTTATAAGCTTCTAATCAAAATCAAATAATCAAATATAGCCACAGAAAACTATTTACAATTTAATTATAAATACGTGCACTGTGATGCGTGACCATGGTTAAAAATGAATTTAATAGCCTGCGACGGATAGTGGTAAGATAATGCATGAAATACTCTAGGTGTTCAAACAGGTTCAGGGGATGAAATGAAACTATCTTCTGCCAGGTTACGAAATGAGAGCGCAACTTTACTGCCTAAAGTCTTAGTAAAGACTAAGAGAAAGTTTAGTTTAGTATTGAAAAAAGAAGCGTCCCTCTTCAGTGCAGATACCGTATGATGTGAACCTAAAGTTTAATGTGGCTCTACCGTCAAATTCAAATCACCGTAATGCTTTCAACGTTCAGGCACAGGAAATCGAACCCACAACCAAGCTCATCAAAGTCGAGTGCGATAACCACTAGGCAAGCGAGGAGGTAATATTGATATTTTTGTATATTATTGTTCATCCTTCTTTATTGAAACAATTGTGGAGTGCCTAGGTAGGGACTTGTGTTTACAGTACATTATATATGGAACAGTAGTGTAGTAATGACTGATATGTCATGCTAGATAGTATATCTATTTTCATTCCCTCATAGTTGATTTTGTATCAATGAGAAAAACCTTTTCTCTTCGGGCGAATGCCAGGACGACAATCTTCTTTAAAAAAAAAAAAAAAAAATCACAAAGAGGGAATAAGCACGTAGCCAAAGGGTTAGATTAAGAAAAGCGATACCACGTATGCTGTTAATCAGTACCTAAGGCTTCGTTGTGCAGGTATTCTGCTATACACCCAATTAATATTTTTAGTATACGCAACAAGTTCTGAAGAAAGACTGTAAATAATAAGTAAAACAAGAAAAATTGAACAAAAATGAAATGTGAATAATAATGTATTTTTGAATGACAATATTGGAGCAATTAATGCATTGAAATTTCGCGACCTATGATTTACTAAAGCAATGAACAGTTGAAAATGAAATATACATCCATATTGGCATAGATATGTGGAAGCAATATACAGGGTGTTTCAAAACAACACCAACAACGTTTGGGAGATGACTAGGGATGCGCACGAGACAAGATTTGAGGTTGTCTCGTCTCGAAAATGTGCTGTAAAAGTAGTGTCTCGACTCGAAAAACGTATTCTTCTCTATTGGAAGAGCTGTGTCTCGACTCGAATTTTGTCAGGAAATTTCTGTCTCGACTCGTCTCGTGCGCATCCCCAGAGATGACTCCTGACACCAAGATAAGACATAAAGTATAGACAAAACTGGGTGCACAAATGCTTCTTGTCGGAGTTATAAGCTGCCGAAAACATGAAAAATTGAACTTTAAAGGTTCATAGCTCCAAAACTATTTGACCTACCGTAGTCGGGTCCAGACTTCACTTAGGAACTAATATGTACACTAACCAAAAATACGTGTTTCAGAATCATAGGTACTCACGTAGCAATTTTTGCAGAGGGGGTTTAGTTACGGGCATATGAGTTGAAGTACTCACCAACTACATCTATAAAACTTGTTGCGGAACTTCCGCAGGATTCTGAAGTATGGATATTTGCATAGGGTACATATTAGTTCCTAAGTGAAGTCTTTACTAGACTACGGTAGGTCCCATAGTATTGGAGCTTTGAACCTTTAAAGTTCAATTTTTCATGTTTTCGACTGCCTATAACTCCGAAAGGAAGCATTTGTGCACCCAGGTTGGTCTATTTTTTGGCTTATCTTGGGGTCAGAAATCATCTCCCAAACGTTGTTAGTGTTTTTAAAACACCCTGTATAGACATATCCAATTGTTTCACGATACTAGGGTTGAACCGAAAAATCTGAGGATATAATCAAGAATCGAATCCAGAACCATGCGCACGCACGCTAACCACTTGGCTAGAGGGCATTATATAAGCCACTTCGTTGCGAATGTTACTATTCCTTTTTAATTATCCGTAAATCTATTATGGTTAAAAATTACGAATCTTTTCTTATAGTTGACTGTAAGAACGTTTCCTACATTCCTTAATTTAAACATTTTTCCTTTTTTGATAATTTATTTTCATGTTGTCAGCCATTATAAGCAGTGTATGAGGTAATAATTCTCTCCAGAAAGGAAACCTAGCCATCACACACACAAACAATAACTATAGGGTCTACATATTATTATTATTATTTTGCATATTTAAACAATTGCTGAATGTGGTGGCTCAGTGATAGAGCGTTCACCTGTAGTGCAAGCGGTCCTTGGTTCGATTCCAGCTAGCGTCAAGTGAGTTTTGTGGTATTCCACCATTTCATTCGTTACTCATCATAATCGTGGGACGTAAAACTTAAATATTCCAATTTATTTTTTTCTTTCCATCTTCTTCGAGGCATTCTAGCTTGCTCATGGTAAAAATAATGAATTTTCTTCATAAGGAGATAAATATTTCAAGAAATAAAAATGCATTATTCTAATGATTACAAGAATGTTGAGAAGTGAGATGTTTCACAAACTGCTAAAATAAAAGTTTTTTTTTTTTTTTTTGTTTTTCGTTTGGCGAGACAAAATAAAAGTTGTTCCCTGTTTCTATATTTATGATCATTCAAAAAAAATCTAGAAAAGGGAGAGGTTATTCCTGTCAAGGATTAAAATTTAATTCTCCAGGGGGATGAAATTTTTTGTGAAGGGGGAAGTCCCTAAGATCCCTCCGTCAGTTCACAAACTGATTATAAGTGAATAATAATAATAATAATAATAATAATAATAATAATAATAATAATAATAATAATAATAATAATAATAATAATAATAATAATAATAATAATAGATAATCTTTCGCTTACTTCGTTAGAGTTTTGCACTTGTAATGTGATATAATCCTTGGTTAATCCTACTGCCCGGTTGATAATACGGTCACATCTCTTGATTTGAGATTGCTCATAGTTGCCGAACTTTTCAATACTCAGGTCTAACGTCTGTTTTCGCTACTGAAGCCACATAAGACATTGACATAACGCAGTTTATACTAGAATCCAACCTCAGGGCTACCAAATGTCCCGATTTTGTCGTGACAGTCTTCTATTTTTATCCTACTTCTGCCTTTTTAATCTGAAACCGGGACGAGTATATGCATATTAATTCCAACAGTTATACCTTAATACGATGGCTACTCTGTGCTGCTGGTAAAGAAAATTAAAGGAAATTAAAAGGAAACCATAGTTTATTATATTGTATCCAAAGAATACCTACCACAACAATAGGTTACTTTTGAGAGTTGAGTATGCGAGTTTGGCATAGGAGACCCAGTTTCGATTCCCGGTGCGAACTTATGCTTTCCGAAAATTAGTGTAAGTACCAACCGAATTTTCGAACTTCAGGTGGCACTTCAAGATAACTCTCTCTCTTCTCAAACGTGTCAGTTCGAAGTCCGATTTCGGACCGAAACAAGCTACTATGAATAATTTATGTAACAGGGGCATTTTTCCTTAGATATAGTATTTTCGGTCTAACCAACTCAGAAGTAGTTGATGTAATGAATTAATATATGTGAGAGTTTTCTTTTTTCCTTGAAAATTTCTTTTGTAAGTTTCTCTTTTCTTTTTGTCTTCTTTGTTTAATCTCTTTTTCTAATCCTTCTTGCATTTATATTATAGGAAATTTTTCATTAGGTATTACTTTTTTTTGGGACAGAACAGACTTAATTTTTTAATACATAAAGATAAATAACTGTTTTCTGCTGTTAAGTGCTTTATTATTATTATTATTATTATTATTATTATTATTATTATTATTATTATTATTATTATTATTATTACCTCTTTTAGTGCTTTGTTGAAGTTGGTTAATATTGTTTTTTTAAAGTTTTTATCAATGATTTTTCTCCTCCTCCCTCTAGCATAAAATTCCAATGAGCCACATGGTGGGGGGAGGGCACGGTGGCTCAGTGGTAAAACGCTTACCTCTCGTGAGCGAGATTCACTGTGGACAATATCGTGTCCGTAGTATTTCTGCAGGTACTCCCGTTTCCTTTCACAATTTCATTCTACCAGTTCTTCCATCGTCTTTCACTTGCCTTAATCATCGCCTCCCTTAGCCTAAAGGACATAATTGTGTTACGTTAAACGGAAAGATTTCATTTCATTTTTATGACTCACCTACATCGTAACCCTCTTGTAGGTATGTATCTCTGGTTTGGAGGATCTGTGTGCATAGATCTGAAGTCACTTAGTTGTCTTTTATAATATTGTTATAAATTTTAATTTACTTATTTTTAAAAATTAATTTATGTAGAATTCAGCCTGCACTAAGTAAGTTGCTTCTTTATGTCAATATTCAGAAGTAGTCAAGAGAAATATAAATTAACAAATACCTTTTCTTTTTAAGGAGAAATAAGATCGGAAAGAACCCATACTAATTTTAGGTCAATTATGGTACACATAGTTAACATTCAGCTCGATCTCCTAAAGGAGTTTCAAATGCCATTCCAGAACAATTTAAATTAAATTTTCTGAAATGGGAATATACATACTGTAATTCATTACGAAAAAACAAGTGATGGAGTCATGTTCAGAAACTTTACTTCCCATAAGCTCTATCTTTAACATAAACCTCCCGTGGAAGAACACCCTCAATACTGTTTATTGAACATAAATTTTGCAGTAAAAACAATCTTAATGAGTCGTATAGTATGGTGCAGTACCTATAGTGTGCTATGAGTGTAAGATAATAAATCTAGACTTTGCTTTATTTCAAATTCTACTGTATTGTCGTATACCAACTCATATTCAGTAAGATTTTTCTCATGGCTTATGTCTCTCATTTTATTCATTTTATGACCATTAAGTAGAAAACTATAGCATAACAAACCTTTTTCTTATATATGACTATCAACAAAAAGGCAAATTCTATTTGCTATGCAACTAAATTTGCATGTACTTTATTATGGAAAGCCATTTAAAAAGTAATGGCCTATTATTTATAAAATAGCTCCGATTAAATCATATAATATAAATAATTCAATTTTCGTAGCGTTTGGCAGCTAGTACAACTGAAACTAAGGCCTACAATGCCTCTTATTTCAAATAAACAATGTAGGTTTCAATATGGAAAAATGATTGGCCAATTACTTTCAAGGATGAGTTGATATCTAGTTTCGGCCAATCAGAAACAAGTATTTGTTGCTGTTTAGAGCTACTCCGGCGAGTAAACTGAATGTCAAAGAATTCTTGCATGTAATAGGCCAGATATTCCTCCACATTTTATATTAGAACTGATCAATAAATTACGTAGAACTCTAATGGATTTCCACTATGATATGTACACCATTTACTCTGAATTTCAAACATAATTTACTGTCCTTGGTGTTAGTAACGTAAGGGAAATATGTATAGTCCATTATAAGTATTGCATCATAGTGTACGACTCCTTAGGATTGCTTTTACTTGGAAGCTAATGTTACAACTAATAGTTTAGCGAGTGGTTTTCTTCGAAACAAACGCATTTCTTCAAGTTCGATATTTTAATACTCCTTCAAAAATAACCTTCCACAAAAATAAAATCCTTATTACAATAAAGTACATTCAACTTATGTAACTCAGGATTAATCGAATGGAATCGAATCGAGCCTAACAGTTCCAAACAATAACGTGTTTATCTAAAGAACTTTTGGACGCAACTATCAATAGCCGCATCTGAAGCCCTTGAACAGTTTTTTTTTTTTTTTCCATGGGCGCAAATCACACTCAACCATACACTAAGGCTGATTATCAAGATAAACATTGAATAGATTTCTAATACTGGAATATACTCTGAAGAAAGTATGTCATCCATCACGTAATCATGTCAATCATACTCAATAATATGGAGTGGGACACGGCTGTTTCAGTGTAGGGCGTTTCGATGTAACACATTTCGATCCTCGCAACCAGAAGGATAAGATCTCCTAGCGGACAAAAGATATCACGTAGATATATTCGTAGTAAAATAATGGTAGCCTATGATTGCTAATTTACTTTCAGAGAAGCTGAAATGATATAAGAAAATCAAGAGGTCCTGAAAGCAACTGGAATTGTAGGGAAAATAATTAGTATTAAATTTCCCGTAAACCTAAATATCCCTTATTGCGTTAGTTAGGCAGAACAGAAACTCCTGTTATACCTAAAGATTAGATCAAAAATGCCTTACAAAGTGCTGGAGGGTCACAGGCAGAACAGGATTTAGGCATAACAAGAAGACACCGATAAGTTCCTCTCTTTTTCACTGATTTAGAGATCAATCAAAAAATAAGTACATAAATACTGTATTGTGTAAAAATCAAATATTATTTACGGAAGCTTTCTCGGGAGTTCTTTCTAAACAATAGACCCTAACGGAAGGGGGATTAATTCAATCCCTTATTCTTGATTGACTTTAAGGTGGTGATTATGAAGTTACTGCAGCGAATTTTCAACATGTTTACATATTTTTTAGCTTTTTTTTTTTTTTTTAAATAACTGCATATGAATTTCGAACAACACTTATGTGCATATTTATCTCCCCAACTTACTATTCAGTTTTGCAGTGACATTCAAATTATGTGGTTTTACCTTTAAAATAGTATTTTCCTTTTAAAATGTACCACCAAACCAAATATTGCTTTTTTTCTTTTGTTAAAAGTTCAGTACTAACAAGCAAAGGGCGCGATATCGAGACTCGAATTGCGCAATAAGAGTTACATATACTGAAAGAGCATCAGGTAGTTAGTAAGTTATCAAATTATTAGCTGCAGTCCGCCAGTAGGGAAAAAGTTATGGGACTGTAAAGTTCAGAACCTGGCGTACGAAAACCACACAAAACTTAGCATTTGGCTTGATCCTTTTGGTATTGACAAGAGATAATGAACTCTAACGTATTCCCATCACAGAACATGATGTTTCACACATAATATCTATATGAGAAGAATTGTCAGTGTTGCCATCCATAGAAATTACAGTGTTGCCCGAATAAGAATACCTCGAAAAGCTTGCAAGCAAATAGTACGTGATCGGGACTTGCGTTGCACAATACGGCTTATAAAGTATATTCTGAAAGAGCATCAAGCGTGAAGTGACCACGTTATTAGCTTCAGTCCGCCAGTAGGGCAAAATTATGGGACTGCAAAATGAACATGAGAGACTATGGCAAACAGAAGGAATAAACTGTTTGTGTGTGCAATAGCAAATGGTATTTGTTTGGGAAGGGGGGATAGCTATGTAAATGACAGTGTTAAGCCACACAATTAATATGAAGAGCAAAAAGTATCGAGTGATCCAAACAAAAACAGTTAGTACAATATGCACATCAGACGATAGCCAGCGACAAGCAGTGATAACACATTTCTGTGGTAAGGGAGTCAAAACAGTACTGATTTGGTGTCTGGAATGCTTCCGGTGCGATGTCCAGGTATCCCGTTTTATAGAAAGCAAAGCGAATCATGTTGCGGAACAGGGGAGCGCAGAATTGGTACAGCGTGAACGACTGGAGACGCAGGAAATTGTCACGGTGCCACATGTTCGTTTCCTGCGACAAGACAATTGTGTCAGTGACGAACTTGACAAAGTTCTTGTAAGGACGAAAAAAGTACACGTACAAATGCTGCACCAGTCCTGTACATCCAGCCGGGATCAATTGCTTCCTGAATGTGACATTTGTAGGAACAAATTTATCGGAAAGCTCGTCGTCTTTGTTTGGGGTCCACGAGTCCAGCAACAGATAGATGTTCTCCGTTGTTGGGAATGCTATCCCAGAACACTGTTATAAAACTCCGACAGCTGCGCTTCGATATATTCGCTGTCCTCCCACAAGGGATCTGATGTTTGGCGGATTCGGGGGCTTATTGTGGGGGAATTTGCTGTTCCCTTCGGACACCAGGACATACATTGGCGTCAGAATTTCCCCATGATGTCACAAAACACCGTTGTGTTCACTCTTTCATTCGCTGCAAACCAAGCTTTTCGCGGTATTCTTATTCGGGCAACACTGTAATTTCTATGGATGGTAACACTGACAATTCTTCTCATACAGATTTTCTTATGTAAAACATCATGTTCTGTGATGGGAATACGTTAGAGTTCATTATCTCTTGTCAATACCAAGAGGACAAGCCAAATGCTAAGTTTTGTGTGGTTTTCGTACGCCAGGCTCTGAACTTTACAGTCAAATAACTTTTTCCCTACTGGCGGACTGCAGCTAATAATTTGGTAACTTACTAACTACCTGATGCTCTTTCAGTATATGTAACTCTTATTGCGCAATTCGAGTCTCGATATCGCGCCCCTTGCTTGTAAGCTAAAATTCACAAAAACGTCGAAGTTGTATACTAATAACCCAATATGGGATGCAAAATGAACTAACATCCTATGTGTTTGTATGTTTCTTTCGTTGTTAAAGAGTGTAGTGTTAAAGAGTGAGGCATGTAAATTTTTCATAGTATATTGTTCGGTTGGAAATTGTACTTCGAGCTGGCAGGTTTGAAAAGAGAGATAAGTTATGTTGATGTGCCATTTGAGTGTAAAGAAATTCGATCGAAGAAAGGACTGATAAGACAGTCGGTCGGAGATAGGAAGTTGAAGACACCCTTTTGGGATCCCACGTTGTATATCCACGTCCCACATATCCTCGGTGCTGGACGGGACGCTAAACTGCAAATGAACCAACCTACTCAGAGTTGAATGAAAAGTGTAAACAAGCTCTTCCCAGTAAATTAAGCGGTATGTTTTCTGAGTAAATGTCGAAGATTAATAGCGGTTTGAAATATAAACATATAATAATAATAATAATAATAATAATAATAATAATAATAATAATAATAATAATAATAATAATAATAATAATAATAATAAACTAAAGAAGCGTCCAGATGTTCCTAAGAGATAGGTGTTGCATAGGGCCGAAGATCCGACAAGACACTAATTTGCTTGAACGACGTACCGGTGCGTCCAGCCTACTGTATTTTAAGTCTTGTTATTGTGACTGAAGTTTCATGTTGAATTAAATTGCCAATAATTGACATGCTTTCTTTATTTCCTATCATGCAGTTGGTAAGTTTAAGTTTCAGAAACATGAAACGATTTCGCGCTTTGAACACAGGGTAGACTTATCTTACAGAGAAAATCGAATGTGCTAAAAAGAATTAAGGAAATTGTAGAGTGGAAATATGAATATCAAAGTTAAGCGAAGATTTCGTGCTGATATTCTTGCCTGATCCGTATATTTCAACAGCAACTAAGAATAGGATAGAAAAGAAGGTGAAGAGACATTTTTTTACTGGAATCAACTCAATTAAATAAGTAAATAAATAAATAAGTTTAAACTAAACAAAAGTTCTGCTATATACGCCTTGATGCAGAAGGTATATCTTAACGACTAAGATTAAACAGAAGGTGTATAGCGTATACCGCCTACAGCCCTATATGTAAGTACGTGGAAAAGTCAATATTATTATTATTATTATTATTATTATTATTATTATTATTATTATTATTATTATTATTATTATTATTATTATTACAGCTATATACATTTGGAAAAGATTCCTTTAAGCTCTGAAAGGAGCTTCAAGTAGATATCTCATATACGAAGTATGTCCAAAATGACTAGAAATAGACTTGATTTCCTCGTGCACTGAACGCATTATATTGAAGAATTACTGTTCAACATAAGTTGCTTCTAAACAAAAGCTTTACTTCGACCTTATTATACACTAGTTGAATGAGATATATCATATACTGCAAGGCATAAAATGTATTGTTACGTGTGCTTCATCGTATTTAAGGACTGGAAACATGTCGAACAATCTCTTGGCATACTAGTAATGAAATAAGATATAAATTTATGGTATTGATTGAAACAAATTCCGCATATATTAAACAGCATCCTCCTTGTCCTCGTGCAAAAAACTCGAATACTATTGTATACACCACCATCATGCTCATACTTGTGTATTTTTGTAAAACGTTTCTGTCAGCTTGTAACTCTCCCCTTTCTTCTCACTCTTCCGTCAATCGCCGGAGATAAAAATATTTGCGTCAAACACTTTTAAATGGATATATTCGTAAGCATTAACAACACCAAAGGGGTTAAGAAGAGCGAGTGCACCACGCCCCTCGTTGTTACACCTGTCCCACGGCTCATTTCCCAGATATGTATTGTAATGTAGGTCTAGAAGTATACAATATCCTTTTTTGTATTTAGACAAGTAACTAATACCCCAAACTTCTTTGTTTTACTGACCCCTTCCCCCTAGAAAAAATAGAAATATGTAAATAAAGAGCAAGCATGCGCCTCACTGTTTGTAACTACAGTATTATGGAAGTATACTGCTTGGGATTGTGAAGTGGACTGCAACAACTTGAAAACAATGGGAGAAGGTAGAAGAGCCACAAAAATAAATGGGCTTATTCATGTTAAGAAATTGAAACTCTCTGCCGTATACTCAATATTACAGCATGCAATTGCTGCACTCATCTTCCAAAAACGTAAACTGTACTTTCTTGTTCAGTTTTATTTATATTAATATTTGAAACAAATTTGCGCTCGAGAGCATATATTTATCATTTACACAAACACGTTAAAAGCATGTTTATGGTTAAAAATAAGTGGTTGCACAATCATTTAACATATAGGAGTAGTGTTGTCCATGAGACGAGAGATACACGATGTTCTTGATGACGTATTAGGCGAGAAAAAGGTCTTCCAATAGACAAAGGTATATTTTTCGAGACGAAAAACATTTTAAGGACACCACTTCGACTCAAGACTCTCCCAAATCGCTTCTCATGGTCAGTACAATGTAGCAACGGTGGGGTGCTGACTGCCACGGGTGCTGACTGCCACAACCAATTATTGGTGCTGATTGCCACGACTGGTTCTGATTGCCAATATCAAGGTGCTGACTGCCACGATGGCGTGCTGACTGCCACGAGCCTGAGAGAAAGTTGCTAGACGTAACATTACCGGACGCCAAGAAGCATGAAAGAAACTAGATGATCCTTAGGATCGTGTTGTTCAGACCAACACATAACAAAGGTAGACAGGTCTGTGTATGTACACTCATGTCCAAAATTATTGTCACATGATTATAAATATATTGTTCTAGTAATATAATTTGAAAACGAATTCGCCCGGTATTTCTTATAATGTTAGTATGTGTATAATCGCCAAAGACAAGTATGTGGTAGATTTCATGTCAAAAGAGCAGTAAATAAGAACAATAAAACGAAAATAAAATTTTCTTGTCCATTTAGTTATATTTTATTTTACTCATTATGATTTTCGTATTTATAATTCTTTTCCTATGAAATTTATCACAAATATAAATTTTCTGATTATACACATAATATAAGTATTAAAAGTACTCTGCAAAATTATCAAATTATATTCTTACAAGAAGACAGTTATAGATATGTGACAATAATTTTGGACATGAGTGTACTTTCAGTTTTGTCAGGGAGCGGTGCGTACAAAATTGGTACGATTTATGTGTTCTCACTTGAATTCTCTATGTCAGCATGAATTGTGTACAGCTGTGCAAATTGTTTCGAGCAGGTCTTGAAAGTTCCATCAAAAAAGCACTGCTGGCTGTACCTCACAAGGGAAGTTCAGGAGAAAGCACTCGCCTGCAGAGAAAATAAGCATGCCATTTGAAGTCCCAATTCATGCTGATTATAACAAGCTAATAAAATTCCTGTACGGTTGAGAACGGTTCGAGATATTCAACTTGGAAGTTTATATGAGAAAATGAGGATACACGCATTTATACGCGTTAAGTACAACATAATTAGTAACGAATATTGACATACGAATTGAAAGCTGTCGGAAGTAACAGAAAAAAAGTGTTTCGCAATAACTAACGGGTTTGTTAGATACAATTAGTCATTACATTGTTCACAATAATCATAGGTTAGAGATGAAAATTGATCACTGTTGTTCTTCTGTTTTATGAAGAAATGACACAGGCAAAATACTCCCTTGCACCATGAACATTTTCTATGTGCAATTGTGTTGCATCCGTCAAGAGAACAGTTCGCAGAAGCAAAGCAAAATGCAAATTCGACAAGTGATTCAAAAGTTATAGGCCTTGTTCACAACCTGCCTTGCAGAACGCAATGTATCGCGGTGATCGGAAGTGATTCGTATGGACACGAACTTTATTTGATTGTTTCGTTGGTACATTATAACATCCAGATGAAGAAGATTCATACTATGTATATACAAATCTCCTGCCATAATCTTTGATTGATCGGAAGCAAAACACATCAAATGTTTGCACAAATCGTGTGCAATTCTTTGGTATCTTCTCAACCGTTAGGTCTTTGCCACCTGTCATGCAACTTGTAATGGACAATTTGTCTGTGAATGGATCTCAGTGATCAAGCAATAGCAAGTTCAAACCATCAGGCTTCGCCATGAGTGAGAATACTTAACGCATTGAAACGTGCATCCACTCATTTTCTCATATAAATTTCCAAGCTGAATATTTCGAACAGTTCTCAACGTACAGGAGTTTTATTACCTGTTGTAATCAGCATGAATTGGTCCTTCAAATGACATGCTTATTTCTCTGCAGGCGAGTGCTTCTCCCAAACTTCCCTTGTCAGCTGGCTTCAGACCATCATATCCATTAAATAATACAATAAAACAATTAATAAACAATGAAATGTGCAAATTGTACATATAACAGAAAAGACAATCCCTTTATAAACATCCAAGTGTATGTCGTTCCACTTCTGAGTAACTTTGTAACTTACAGGATGCCACATAGATTTGCTGTGATGATTACTAAATTAATCCCTACTAAATTAATTAATAATCATAAATTTAGTATGAGGGATTAATTCCTCTCTTTCCAAATACAGTTTCTCCCAGGCTCGTGGCAGTCAGCACGCCGTCGTGGCAGTCAGCACCTTCATATTTGCAATCAGTGACAGTCGTGGCAGTCAGCACCAATAATTGGCTGTGGCAGTCAGCACCCGTGGCAGTCAGCACCTATCCGTAGCAACAGCCACGCCTGGATTGATCTAGGATAAAAAATGTAGAAGGCTCAAGTGTTAATCTCTATATCGTTCTATACTTTCTCTAGTTCAAATATAACATTCTGGTAATAATAATAATAATAATAATAATAATAATAATAATAATAATAATAATAATAATAATAATAATAATAATAATAATACACTACTTCCACATGAGCTCTTCCTTTTTAGCCATATGGGTAGCGTACACGCTTTTGGCACGGAACGTTCTGGTTCGATTTATGGTGACAGCTCATGTGGTATGGATACCACAATAAGCTATGGATCCACGTTTGTTGCTAAAATGAGACGCTAAACTTTAATCCAACCTCGGAAGTTAAAAGTGCTTCTAATTTCAAAATTCATTTCCACACATTTCGAGATACTGACACTTTTTTATTTAACGTGAAGATTTTCATAATCACGTTTGTTTCTTGAGTATAAGCGTCAATTTTTATTATACTTCCAAACTATGCTAAACGTAAGTGTCGGAAGACTTATAGAACGACTTTCTCCGTTTGACCCTCTGTCAACAGGAATCAGGTCAAGAACAGTAAGAAATATCGAGATGCGCTTTCTCGAAATCGAATCAGTGTCTCAAGAGTAGCTACTATCTCCTCCGTTAACTATCTATTCAACTGGTTCAAATTAAACATTCCATGTTTCAACGTTTATTTAGAACGAAAACGGGCAACATACAATAACTATCCCAAACCAGAAGTTGTTCCAAGTTACTATTGCTTCGATTTCAATACTGATTTCCATAGAGAAAAAAATGTTAGAAGATATCGAGATGTGGTTTTCTGAATCGATTTATTGTACAAAGAATAGGTCTCACCTTCTTCATTAAAACTCTACTCAAATCGGAAGTGGTTCAAATCATCATTTCCGGTTTTAAAATTTAGTCATACAACAAAAGTGGTAATAGATAACGGTATATGGTGCTCTGCAATAGATTCAGTGTCTCACTAAAGCATATATTCGCAACCCGCAACACTACCAAAACCGGAAGTGGTTCAAATTTACTATTATTTCTGGTTTGAGTACAGATTTTCATAGGACAAAAACTGTAAGAGATATGAAGATGCTCTTTGTTGCAATTGATTCATCATCCCAAGAATAGGTCCTATCTCCATCATTAACCATGTATTCAAACCGGAAGTGATTCAAATTAACCACTTCTAGTTTCAACATTGATCGCCATAGAATAAAAGTGGTACTAGGTCTATGTAGCGGCAAACTGTTTTCTGCAAACGATTCAGG
Source organism: Thermobia domestica (assembly GCF_964235325.1). Taxonomy (NCBI): domain Eukaryota; kingdom Metazoa; phylum Arthropoda; class Insecta; order Zygentoma; family Lepismatidae; genus Thermobia; species Thermobia domestica. The sequence continues at coordinate 100,494,130 of NC_137468.1, forward strand.
GCGTCAAGAGAACATATCTTCATAGCCCACAACACTCTACCAAAGCCGGAATTTACTACTACTTCCCGTTCCAATACTGATTTCCGTAGAGGAAAAACGATAAGAGATATATATCTAGATGCAGAGTTCTGCAACAGATTCAGCTCCCTAAGAGTATGTTCTATCTTCTCCAATAACCGGCTGCTCAATCCGAAAGTGGTTCAAATTAACGATTTCCAGTTTCAACTATTCCCCAAGTACAACGAGTAATGACTTTTTGATATGGATTCAGTGTCCAAGGAATATATTCTATCTGTGATCGTATTAATTAATCTATTAGGACCGGTAGTTAGAGATGTACTACTTCAAGTTTGAGTACTGAATTCCTAGAGTTTGGAAGTCTACCGTACTTTCGCATTATGAAACGAAACTCACTCAATATTGTTTTCAGTTGGTGCTCATCTGCGGTTTTTGAAGAAAAGTTACAACGTTTTTCATTCTAATTTTTTCAACAGATTCAATAGATTAGTGGTTATCAATCTAAGGTTCCCCTTTGAGATGCATGAAAGACTATCAACGGAGGGACACTGGCCTCTGAAATCAAATGAACTGTGAAATTAGTTTCAAACTGCAAAGTCGTCAATTTTTTTTCATACCACCATTGCCTTTTTCTTTATTATTGAATTTGGACTGAACATTAAAATTTTATTTTCCCATATTAAATGTGTAAGCAGCATTGGTCATTGTCTTAACTTTTAAAATTGTAACGTGTAATTAGATGAATTATACTCACTGCTGAAGCTCATTTTATATTACCTAATTATTTTATTGGTATAAAAAAAACATTCGATATTAATTTCAACGCAGAAATCCAATTTGTGCTAAGTACCCATTAAGAATCTCAAATGGGCGGTGAGTCCTGGAACATCCACGTATTGACGCCTATGGTCCCGAGTGGAGCATTTCGTGTCAATGCAAATATAAATTAAGAATTTTTCATACAGACAGTTTCGGATTGTGATAGAATTTATCCTTCTATAGCAATCACTTTCAACTGGATGCTCTGCGACGTCACAGTTTGTTGCTCGTGTTCCCAGCAAATCACACGTAGAAAGCAAGAAAGCAGCAAACATACTGTTGATAAAATGACAGTCAAACAAGACGAAGTCGATAGTTTTGCAGATGCACTGTTCGTGTATTGGTGATTAATCGAATACTGCCAGTTTTTTTTCTATTCAATTTCATTCAGATCATTCCCTCCGTTTCTCTTCTCAACCTATTCTAAGGGGGACATGGTGGCCCAGTAATAGAGCGCTTCCTTCTGGTGCGAGGGGCCCTTGGTTCGATCCCCGGCCAAGTAAGATTTTGATGAACAACATCATGTCTGTGGGTTTTCTCGGGATACCCCCGTTTCCTTCGAAATCTCATTTCACCAATTCTTCCATCATCATTCACTTGCCTTAGTCATTGTCTACCTTAGCCTAAAGGGCATAATCGTGGGACATTAAACTGAAAGATTTCATTTCACTTTTTTTAAAAAAAAAACTTGCTCTCATTCTCTCTCTCCTGGCTCTGATCGTAAAAGCTTGTTCCTATTGTATATAGACAAGTAGGAAATGATTACTCTGTAGGTATAACAGCAATATGATTTTCACGAGATTATTAAATATCTTAAAAGGATTTTGCTTAATATATTTACATAATTTGAGTGTCATGGATATACAAACGCTAATATAGACCTAACTGCTGTAACGACTCCTAAAATTCTTACCAGATACACTTTCCCCGAGAGATTTCTTTCTACCTTTCTTTTTTATTTTAATTGCTCGAAGTGCCAAAAGTGAAATTATATTTTCGGTTAAAAAATAATGTTAATGTATGTTCCTGACTTTACTTGTACTAACAAATAAAAAGAAAAAAAGTGTAAGCTTTCTTTGGTGAAAATTTGAAGAAATTCGGTTGGGTACTAAGGAAGTTACGACAAAAAGAATGTAGCAGAAAATATACGTTTATAAGGTTAACTCCTCGTTGTACCGCCCACGAGGTGATGTTTTAAATTCTAGTCTCAGTTCTTTTGTTTACTAATACACGCACATCATCACAGCACTAAACCACTTTCTCTGTCATTGTGTATTGAACTGTCAATCAACCATTCAACCGAGATATGAATGGTACGCGGCAGTTTGGCCAGTTCGTAAAGAAACTAATACTCGCCCTCTTCTCCGTACGGCAACAAATACTCCCCTCTCCTCTGCTCATCCGACGAAAAGATTACAACAAGAAGCGTGTGGTTTGTCTATTGTCTCTTTATGTCAAAATGTTATCCATAATGTTGGTAGCCATGACAAACTTCAATGTTCCAACTACAATATTTAAGAAATGTTTAAGCGGAGACAACCTTCATATGGTAGTGGTACGATTTGCTTTGGTTAATTTCTTAAGTATGAAATTTAATGAGTTGTAATACTATGAAATAACTAGAAAAAGTTCACACTAGACCTCATGACCAAAAAAATTAATTGCGTATTAATTCTTTATTTTTCATTTATTTACTATGTTACTTTGTAATAACATTTCTATGAACGGTTAGCGTAAATTGATAAAATTTTACTTAACTTCGATCAAAAACCTATCAATTATTAAATATTTTTCGAAAATTATCTGGAAATGAGGACCGTAATAAACCTTCCAAAACGATAGATATGGTATAGATATAATATTTTTAAATAATAAATTAACGAAATTATCTATGATAATACATCTTGTAATATATTATTATTCTGAACCGGAATTGACCCAAAACAAAAACTTTTTTTGTTCTTCGATTTTTTGACTTCACAGAAAGAAGCTTTGGTGGGTTTTACTGATTCAAAGAGACTTTATTGCTCAAAAAACGCAAAATTCTTTATTTGTGAATCGATAATATAGTAGATAAACCTTTTTATAACTATTTTAATGTAAAATGGTGGAATCAAATCTCACTCCCTTTGAAATAAGAGCCATTTTACAGAAAATACGTAAACTCTGTAAATATTTCATGAAGCAAAATGTTTTAACAAAGAGCGTATATGAAAAGTATTATATTGTTTTATTAATTTTTACTTTTAATCATAAGTATAATCTTATGATAGACTCAAAATTATAGCTAAATGTCGAATATCTGAAAAAAAAGCAATATCTATCATTGGGACCGAAATAGACCTCGAGCAGCTATAGATAGATAGATAGATAGATAGGTAGATAGACTATGTGATCAAAAGTATCCAGACACCTGGCTGAAAATGACGTGGCGCCCTCCATCGGTACTGTTAGAATTCAATATGGTGTTGGCTCACCCTTAGCCTTGACGACAGCTTTCACTCTCGCAGGCATACTTTCAATCAGGTGCTGGAAGGTTTCTTCGGGAATGGCAGCCCATTCTTCACGGAGTGCTGAACTGAGGAGAGGTATCGATGTAGGTCGGTGAGGCCTGGCACGAAGTCGGCGCTCCAAAACATCCCAAAGGTGTTCTATAGAATTCAAGTCAGGATTCTGTGCAGGCCAGTCCATTACAGGAATGTTATGGTCGTGTAACCACTCCGCTACAGGCCGTGCAGTATGAACAGGTGCTCGATCGTGTTGAAAGATGTAATCGGCATCCCCGAATTGCTCTTCAACAGTGGGAAGCAAGAAGGTGCTTAAAACATCAATGTAGGTCTGCGCTGTGAGAGTGCCACGCAAAACAACAAGGGGTGCAAGCCCCCTCCAAGAAAAACACGACCACAACATAAAACTACTACCTCCGAATTTTACTGTTGACACTACACACGCTGACAGATGACGTTCACCGGGCATTCGACATACCCACACCCTGCCATCGGATCGCGACATTGTGTACCGTGATTCGTCACTCCACACAACGTTTTTCCACTGTTCAATCGTCCAATGTTTACGCTTCTTACACTAAGCGAGGCGCCGTTTGGCATTTACCTGCATGATGTGTGGCTTTCAAATAGCCGCTCGGCCATGAAATCCAAGTTTTCTCACCTCACGCCTAAATGTCATAATACTTGGAGTGGATCCTGATGCAGTTTGGAATTCCTGTGTGGTGGTCTGGATAGATGTCTTACCTATTACACTTTACAACCCTCTTCAACTCTCGGCGGTCTCTGTCAGTCAACAGGCGAGGTCGGCCTGTACGCTTTTGTGCTGTACGTGTCCCTTCATGTTTCCACTTCACTATCACATCAGACACAGTGGACCTAGGGATGTTTAGGAGAGTGGAAATCTCGCGTACAGACTTCTGACACAAGTGACACCCAATCACCTGACCACGTTCGAAGTCCGTAAGTTCCGCGGAGCGCTCCATACTGCTTTCTCCTGATGTGTAATGACTACTGAGTTCGCTAATAATGAGTACCTGGCAGTAGGTGGCAGCACAATTCACCTAATATGAAAAAGTGTGTTTTGGGGAGTGTCCGGATAGTTTTGATCACATAGTGTATATCTAGATACAGGGTGTCTCAAAAGTTCTTGGCTACTCACAGTTACAACAAAATATAAGGGGGAAGACCGTCTCTAAACATGATGTTTTCAACCCAAAGTGAAAGAATTTTTATATCGGATAAACCGTTTGGGCTGTACACTCTTTATACGCCCAATGTTAAAGGAAAATGCAACGCTGCCATTTACCGGGAGGTGGGATAAATTTTGTCAGAATGTGGTGAAGGGGGCATGTTTGAAATGGGGGCTTGCCGTCGACACGTTAGCGTAAAAGACAGTAATTTAATTCACTTATGTTGTGGGTCAAGCCCAAACAACTCGTCCGATTAAAAAAAAAAAAAAAATAGATTGAAAATATCAAATTTGGAGACTGTTTCTCCTGTTATGTTTTGTTGTAACTCTGATAATAATAACAGAATTACCGCATGTCAGGGGACTTTTAGAGACTGTGCATATACGTTCTGAATAAATGCACCAAGTATTAATATTTATTGCTTTTTCGTTTTAGTTTAACGTGGATAAGCAATATATATTTACTGCTTTTTATTAGTAATTATTCTAATGTGAATATATGATATCTGCTTTCAGACTATGGACTTTTATTATGGTTTCTTTATGATTCTCTTAGCCTACTTTTCTATGCAGATGAATGTGAATGCCTCATTAAGAATTGTTATTTGAAAGAGTATATGTATAGTTTTTGTTTGTTAGATGTACGATTGTATTCGTGGGAGTTATACGTAAGTACCTCTTCCGATAATAATATATTGTGTATCGTGACAAGAGGAGTATTTATTTCTTCAGCATTGATCTTGGAGGTCTCGATACTTTGCCCTTTTTTTTTCTTTCTTTTTTTTCTACTTGGCCTCAATAGAACATCCTGATGTTCGTGATTATCTTTCGATGAAGATGATTTGTTGTAAAATGACATTTACTTCTTAACACGACTAACCTTACTTTCGTCAGTTCCCGTATTACTTTCAATGTTCATTAACTTTTTCCATTTTTTGTACTTTTTAAATATTGTCTTTCCAATGAATGTTGTTCTCATTTACCTCAAAGTATATATTTTTTTTATGATCAGTAAGCATTGTAGTTGTTGATTATTATTGCTTATCTCGTGAACGTATTGTTCTAGCCTATGTTTTTCTTTCAAAATGTTCTCCGTTGATATCTCAGGAGGTGCATGAAAGGGTGTAATCTATTTGCGTCCAGCGCTTATCTTTGTTTGGACTATCAATCTATTTTACGATTCATGAGCGCCTAATACATTGGCAAATCATGTTTCCACTGTTTAATACTCCGCGGATTAACTAACTAGTTTCAGAATTGAAGCAATAGAAACTACAGTAAACTCACTGGGTTACCCACGGTCTTCCGTCCCTCCCTTTTTTTCTTCTTCTCGATTCTCCAGGATCTTCCTTTTCTTCTTTTATCGTGGCAATAAATTACGGTATTAAAAGAAAATGTTTAAAAGAACTTTGTGACAAAATGCCGTGCTAAAATAGCTTCAATCACGAATAAAGGACAGATTATTTAACACACACAAACACACACACCAAATAAAAAAAAAAGTTGACCGATTTTTTGTAGGGATGGGCAATTCCGGAATTTTTACTTTCTGGAATCCGGGCGGAAAAGTTCTGAATTTCAGAAAAAATCTGGAATTCGAAAAAAATCGGATTTCGGAAAAATTCCGGAATGTAGAAAACTACGGAACTCAGAAGAATTCCGGATTTCCGAAAAATCCGGAATTTAGAAAACTCCGGATTTTTTCCAAAATCCAGAAAGTGAAATTTCCGATTCCTGAAAAAAAATTGGCCATCCCTAATGTTTTGTGAAAAACTATACCAACAAACTGTTTATTAAGTCATAATTGCATGTGCAAACCCTGCATAGTAAATTTAAAAAAAAAAACGTTCAAAAGCTTTTTCGTGTTGATTTGGATCCTTTTTCGACCATTTTGCCGCGCTACCCAGTAAGTATAACTGCTATAGTCCAGTGTTTCTCAAAGTTTATTCAAGTGGAGATTACTTTTATTATTTAAAATGTTGTATGAACCGCCTTAGTCTTCTCTCTTTCGAAAGCAAATTTATCATTTTTTAAGAATTTTATTTATGGTTTTGACCATATGTCATTATGCTTATATTTTACTACACTATATGTAGTAATTAAAATTGCCTTAGTTTTTTATTTAAGACTATCAAAAATATCTTATTATGCAACATATATATAAGCTGTTAAAATTTTATAATTTTTATCTTATTAGATTAAATAATCTATTATGTATGTAACTATATCTGTTTGAGATGCTCATTTGTAGTATGTGATATAATACTTGATTTTTTTTTCTGTCTTTTGGGAGCTCTAAGAGAATCACTAGTGCAGAACCCAAGGATGCAGTTTGAGAAATGCCCTCACCCCAGCTAGCCTAGTGACTAACGCGTGCACTATTGATTATGTGGTCCCGGATTCAATTCCCGGTGGGAGAGTACAAAAAATAATTTCACAATGATTCACTTTCATTAATCATCCGTCGTCTTTAGCCTGAAGAGCATAGCCGTGGGATGTTAAAAAAAATCAAAATATTTTACAGTTTGAGAAATGCTGCTATAGTCCTACAATTGTAGAGTTCTGGTTTTAAAAGGAAATTATTCATAATTTTATTTGTATTCATAAGGATTTTTCTGGTGGAGTGCTGTATGTTTCAAACTGTGTAGGTAATACTTTTGCATCACCACTGAGAAAGAATGAATCGGTGATCAATATTACTCATGAATAGCGTCGGATTCCCGACTAGGCAGAGAAGGTAAATTGCCTAGGACCGCGGAACTGAGAAGGCCCGCGAAAGAAAAGAAATCAACATTCGGAACAATTCTTTCTTCTAAATGTAGTTTTTTACGCTTTGTTTGGCTTGGAATATTTCTTATTATTCTAATTAAATAACACCTAAATTTTGTTAAAACGACTTCATAGTTCGCACTCGACACTGATCAGAAACCGTTGTGTGACGTCAAGTACGGTACTAAGCTGCTGACCGAACGTTCACTGTAGCTGGTGGATGAGTGAACACAGTCAGGTGAATAGTGGCGAGTAAAGGGACTCCTGCTATAAATTGCGTAGGGCCGGAAGATGTCTAAATGCGCCAATGTTTGTGAATCTAGCCAAGTAGTTAACTTGTAAATACAGTAGAATAATGAAAAGGAGGATCGCTTAAATAAACGCTTTTAGGCGTTTAATTTTTAAAGCATGTTTAGCATTCTATATGTATGAAATTCGCCATCCGATCAACAATGTTTAACAAAAGTGAAATAAAAAAAAAAAAAAAAAAACTTGTCAACCTAGTGGGCGCTTATACGATCGTAATACGATTGACGAAAAGAAAATGAAAATAAAAAAATGGGCGTAAGTCAATTGCACTGGTATTGAAAACACATCTCAGTTTGCTGCAAGTGACCTTTGCCGATGATATTAGTTCACATATTGTTCGAGTGTATGAATGTATGTATATATACACACCTGCCTTTAATAACATTGGAGTAATAATTCTGACACTGCAATAAGTTTTTAAGTCTTTTTGTCTCAGCATTTTCTGTAAATTCGGAACTTATTAAAAGCAATTCATATTTGAAAATAGAAGTTTCACTGAGGTTATATAAGCTGTTTATTCATATTATGACAGATCTTTATAAGTGCTTATACCCATCCTTCTCGTCGATATCATCGTTATTCTGTTTTTAGTGTATTCATATATCATTTATCACAATCTGGCATCAGTATCATCACGGCAACGATCAAACATTGAAATTTCCCTACCAATCAGAGAGGAACTCTCTAACTTCAAAACCACCACTGGCATACAAACAGTGAATCCCAGTGATTTCCCACTATCAATCAGTGCGATGGTCTGCAACTATTAACGTAATCACCAGTGCTATTGCAATCTCATCCTTGAGGGAGATAAAGTCGATCAATCGATCCTCCTTAGGCTCAAGACTACCTGCAAGAGTTCAGTCCATTGTGATATTTTTTTTTCGAACTTTAATTTCAATATCTCTTATATTGCTCAAGTCTTCTAGTACCTGCGTTCAAATGTATCAGTGTTTTAGTGTAATAAATGTTTTGTGCATTTCAATGTCTATTTTTACGGAACCGATCACTCTTTAGTGCAATTTGTGTAAAATAATTTTCCATCCATTTTACCTCCTTAAGGAACATAACCCTTATTGCCCACAAACATTGGTTTCATTTCTCTCATCTTATCGACAAATGTAATGACGAAATGAAATAATCATATCGTAAACTTTTCTCCTTTTCCTCCTTTCAACATAGATATGGCTAATTGAAATCTGTCTGCTTCTTTAAATAATCTTAAAGCGTGTAAAACAAGTTTTACTTTCTATAGGAATATCAGCATGCGTTCTTCTTTTAAATAACTTCCGTGTTTATGGTTTAATTTAGTCATAGCTTTCATAGAATGCCATGAGAGGTTGGTGAAACAAATTTGTTGTTTTCGTTTCGGTTTGTGGTCTGCAAACAAAATACAATTATACATAACAAATGTAATTACGTAGCGTCTCATGTGTAGAAAGAAAAAAAAAATCATTTTTTGTTTTTCAAGTCTTTGCGATGCTAGTGTTGTTAAATGGATGTGCGACCATGGTTGACGGAAGTAAAAAATATTGAGCTACTGAAATCTTTACAGGATATGTGAATTGTAAGATTAATTTATCTTTATTTTCATCTTTAGTGAAATGAAAATCCGATAAAAGTTTGGCATAACACGGTAGTAAATGATGTGAGAATTACTTCCTCTACATTCTCTGTGCGCTGTATAGTATTATCACCAGCACGTGAAGTATTTATTGTTTTAACATATCATGTTTCCACTAGGAAGTTTGAAAATTTCTAATGAACTTTTTGATATACGAGGGTAATTCAATAAGTTAGAGAGAGTTGTAATTTTATTGAGAAACAAACCATATATGTCTATATATGATTTTTTTTTGTTTATTTACGTTGTCACTGTCCTTTATATGAGATTATTTTCATCGTTCTACACACTCTGTATTCTAATAAATAAATAAATAAATAAATAAATAAATAAATTAGAAAGTTAAGGTTGAATGTGAAGCCAGAATCACACTGTACTAAACTAACCTTATGGTCCTTACTCATGTTGCATATATTGTCTCGAAGGAAGAAAGAAAGGAGATGCTTCAATATAAATTTTACTTCAGAAGAAAAAGAGTGCCTATCGAACATACTCTCAATAGATTGTATTGCTCAAGAAATTAGTTTTGTACTTATAATATTTAATTTGCGAGAGTAAAACACATACTTCTATTACTACTGCTGCATCGTTTAAGAAAAAGATGACTTTTTTTGCAGTTGATGTTCGAATGACGACAGTCATTTTGTCCATGAATTCTATTGCTCATCATATCTTTCAGTGCTGACAGTGATAATAATCAAATTTAGAAAATCTAGATGTCGAATCTGGATTAAAACCTGGAACAATTAAACGTTACGAAGATATTTCTCGAGACCCCGAGACCTCTAGGGAAATGGGAAAATCAGGACATTAATTACCCTGATATTACTCTTCCAACAAGATGAAGCATTTCTACGTAGTTTCGCTTACAACTCGAAAATTTTCTTTTGTAAGCTGAACGATGAAAAATGTATATTAAAAGAACTTTGTAAGCCGCAATAGAAAAACAGTATTATATGTGGACATAAATATAGAGTGCATCTCAATACAATGCAATTTACTCTTACTTCCTTAATTATTCTCATAGTTTGTAGATTAACTAAAGCATTTTAATTATTTCTCTTTGTCGTTCAATTTGTGTTGACTAGCGCCAGTTTTATAATACATGCACAGTCAGGGCCGGATTAAGGGGGGTCTTAGTGGGTTATAGCCCCGGGCCTCCACTTTCATCAAAATCTCAACTGGCTATCTAAAAAAGAATCATGAAGATACAATCATCAAAAACTAAAATAAAATAATATGACAAAAAATATGAAATATATTCCCTTAAGAGTCTTCATCCCGGCAAAATTAAAATACCGCTAATTTTACAGTAATTATGTGATATCTTCAAATAGATAAAAGATAATTGAAATATGGAACAAGAGCGCCCTAGACAATATTATTTTGCGTGAGGTACCGTTATCACAAGTCATCTAGTGGCTTTCCGTTTTCAGCTGTTTAGAAACGCGAAAATAAATGCCGATTTTCAAAATGGCTCGAAATCGAAAGCAGATAAGTGAGTCGTGATAACGATTTCTTATGTAAAATAATATTGTCTAGGGCGCTCTTGTTCCACATTTCAATTATTTTTTATCTACTTGAAGATATCACATAATTAATGTAAAATTAGCGGTATTTTAATTTCGCCGGGATGAAGACACTTAACTTTCCTACTGTACTTTAACAGAAATGTATTAGTTGAAGTCAGCAGGCGCCACATATTTTTTCCTGCCCAGGGAGGGCCTCCAGATGGGTTAATCCAGGTCTGTGTACAGTATATTATCTATTCTAAAGTAGAGTAAACGGCAAGTGCTTTCCAATATCTCTGACGTCACAACAATTGGTTTAAGGCATATTTTAACAGCGAGTAAGGTCGAAACGACAATGAGAATCTACTTAGAAAAATTTTAATACTAGAAAATGAATATTTTATTATTAGTAATTGGGCAATTAATTTGAAATATCAGAAGAAATACGAATACATCCAATGACTGCCTTATTTCTTCGCACTAGGTTCAATGTTTCGCTTAGCCTTGGTGTTGGGAAAGGATGATCACTGCAGTAGACAAGAAGACTGGTTTTACTATACGTATTCAAAATATTGCACATCGTCTCTTATGCGACTTCTTAAAAAAAAAAAAAAAAAAAAAAAAATCGTCGTAGGTTAAAATATTTAATATCATTCTAACTGTAAGTTAGGACTAACTCATTAACATCTATCCGGGAAGAAGGAAGATTGATTTCAGCACTATATTCATCCCCTTCTAGTTTTTACCTATTGTACATTAGCCGTCAAAAATTTAATAACCTTTTAAACTGCCGATTGTAATGCAACTCTTCTTTCATCTCTCCATTCAGCCCCTTTTCCTGTCTTGAGAGAGTCAAGAAGGGCGTAATTTCACTTTATAGTTCTCAAGTTCTCTAAATAAATTATTGTTCTTGTTCACAGAGCATGTTAACATTTAACAGAGCCCCCAAAGAAGTCATGGCCTTCCCTATTTTCTGCTGGCTAGCACGTATATATCACTGGTGAACGTGGTCCAGGGTTTGATTCCCGATGGGAGAGCGTTAAAATTTGAACACATTACGATGGTTCGGATGCCACCTTAAAGTCTTGGTCTATATCTCATGTAACCTCGGTTCTGGAAAGAAACGCTAAACTTCAACAAACAGAAAAAGAACATGTTCGTGTAAAAGAGCATGTCTGGTAACCCTAAGAAAAAGAACATGTTCTAGTAGAAGAGCATGTCTGGTAACCCTATAAGAAAAATAATATGTTCAGGTAGAAGAGTATGTCTTGTAACCCTAAGAAAAAGAACATGTTCTGGGAGAAGAGTATGTCTTGTAACCCTAAGATAAAGAACATGTTCTGGGAGAAGAGCATGTCTTGTAACTAAGTAAAAGAGCATGTTTTGTAACCCTAAGGAAAAGAATATGATCGAGTAGAAGAGCATGTCTTGTAACCTCAAGAAAAAGAACATGTTCGGGTAGAACATGACATGGTAACCATAATATTACAGCTCATAAGTTTTCGATAAGAGAGAGAACCTAATCAATAGAGAATCTTGGGGTCATTTTTAATGCCAGTCATTTAACAAGTGTGTTCTTATATTAACGTGAACTTTAGTATACATCAATGACAGAGAATAAATAATCTTTTGCTTGAAGTTCTGTTCAAGTCCTGAAATTACTTCTTTCAAAAGAACATTGCAACACATAAAAGGATTATGAAGTTTGAACGTAGTTGTTAACAGGCTGTGTTAAGTACTGTTTGTGTATTTGGTAAAACCAATACTTGTAGAGCAGTGTATTTAGTATGAAGTTTAGTTTTCCTAATCGTGAAGATGAGTAAATACGACTGTAGATATAGTGGTTATATCTCCATTGTCAAATATTTACACAACTGATTGGTTAAATTTCCTGCAAATCAACATCCGCAACTAGATCACATTTGTGTTTATGTACCTTACTTTCGTTACCAGTGCCGCATTTAGGGCGGATTTAATGAACATTGTACGCTTTCGGTTTTAACTAAAACTTGATATTTTTTTTTTTTTTTTAATAATTTTTGTTATGTTACGCATTTGACTTTCTATTAGACAAATACAGTATGTTAGGGTCACATCAGGGTCCACCCGTTTTGTCCCAGTTTCTCTTCTACACTTATTTTCAGCGAAAAGGTTTCTGTTTCTGCCAATGGCGAATCTAGAATGTAAAAACGGGGAGCCAGGCAGAACCCAGACCATGATAGGTATATTGTGAGTTTACGTAAATCATTTTAATTTGAAATCCGTCTACACACTTCGTTAACAGGAGGGGGCGCGGTGACTCAGTGGTAGAGCGTTCACCACCGGTGCTTGCGGTCCCTGGTTCGATCCCAGCTCGCACCGTGTGGACCTTGTGGTGGACAAACACCGTGCTCGTGGGTTTTCTCGGGGTTCTCCCGTTTCCTCCCACTTTCTTCATTCCACCATTTCACTTATTTCTCATTATCACTGTCTCCTTTAGCCTAACCGGCATAACCGTGGGACGTTAAACTTAAAGATTTCATTTTCATTTTTTTTTTCGTTAACAAGAACTAGGAATATCTAATATTTAAAAAAAGCCAATAAAAAATAAAAGGCAACTTTCAAAAATATATAAATAATACTTCAGTTATTTTGTCACTCAAAAAACTGGGGGACCTAGACCCCGGCTAGATCCGCCACTGTCGAAGACAATCCTAGAGAGAAGGCTATGATCCTCTCACTAAATTCATTGCTGTTTGTACGTAATTTATTCTTCTAACAACAAATATACACAAGTTACATTTAAACTATAGACAAACTCAAAATAGTTTTATATTTACTACCTCTGGGAATCAAATCAGAGATCCTTAGATTCAGTGTCGGATCTAGAAAGTATGAACGGGGGAGGGGGAGCCAGAACCGAGATTATGATAGGTATATCATGAGTTTATAATTTTTCATGGATTCTGCAGTATTATCCAACTTAACTCTCCCCCGATGGATATTATGGCTAGGTTGAACGTTGACATTGTGGACCTCAACTATTGAGTTTATGAGTTGATGTTGAATTTAACGTCCCATTCAGCAGCGAGGCTATATGAGCCATGGACCTACTGATTAACGTGAAATCCGGACCGCATGAGCTCCGCCGGGAATCGAACCCAGATCTCCCAATAGTGATAGAAGAGTAGAATAGTAATATTTTTGATCTGTTATTCTTTAATAATGCTAAAATTTCATAGTAAAATTATTTTGGACTGTTATTCTTTAGTAATTCTCGGCTTTTGAAGGATGCGTTATGAGTCGTGCATAGCTTTTATTTTTGGCATAATTCATTTACATTAATAGAGTAGACACACCTACATTAAACAGTAGAATGGGGTTCAAACTCCGATCCTTGTAATTTATATAATTTTCTATTAAGCTGTATCCTGAGTTAAGGATAACATTTAGCTTTCTCGCTGCTTATGATGTGCCTAGGCCTTTTCTGAAATTTACATCCTTTCAGATATGTAAGAAATATTTGATTCCCTTTGCGACTTAAAAGACCGTTCTTGTATCTTCTCTGGAACTTAGGAATCAGTTTTTTTTTTTTTTGTGGGAAACTATTTTTGCCCCACTCCTCCTTCTGAAACTTAAAAAACGTTAAAACTTTACGTTGATTCAAGTCATCAGATATTTCTTTGCTCTTAAGTTAAACTACAATCTACAAGGAAGTTGGTTCTTTTTACGTGAAGGTCGCCACTCAACACTTGTTCTAATAAAGACAGTTCACTGAACTCTATATGGGCATTGCATCATCACTTTTTTTCTTTAATCACCAGCAGTTCTATCTGCTTTTAATTTGTTTCATTGTTTTTCCTCTATCTCTTCACAGTGACTTTTTGTCGTTTGAACAGGTATTTACATTTGGTTTTCTTGTTGGAATTTCAAGTAGGCCTATTCGGTTTTTTTTTCTCTCTCTTATATGACACTTTTTAAGCGTGTAGATTTAAATGTGACGTTTACTTTTTTACAGACCTCTATCTTTCGCAAATCGTGATTTCAGAGGACTATTAATGCTCAGTTAGTAGTATCAATCTAATAAACCTACCTATGTAATGCAGTATTTAAATATTGAGTGGGTGTGACATAGACGAACCATTAATGCTCACGTTTCGGGTAGTTTGAGTTAAACTGTTCCATTACATCAAGAAAATGGATATCCAACTATTCAGGGACAATTAACAGTAATGAGGAGGGGTATCATCCTGTTGAAATATTACTGGGAAATCAGCAATTCGTCGCTGCGCCTCGAAGAACCGCTATGTGACATTTTTGTCGAAAATGAGTTATACACTGCAAATAAATCTGAAAGCTGTCAAGCAGCGTCCCTTATAATGTAATAAGTGAATATTCAATTGTTTTGCCGGATAGGGCGCGGTGGCTCAGTGGTAGAGCGTTCACCTCTGGTGCTAGGGATCTCCGGTCGAAACCCTGCTCCCACCAAGTGAACTTTGTGGTGGACAAATACCGTGTGCGTGGGTTTTCTCGGGGTTCTCCCGTTTCCTCCCACTTTTTTCATTCCACCATTTCATTCATTCCTAATCATTACCGTCTCCTTTAGCCTAACCGGCATAATCGTGGGACGTAAAACTCAAAAATATCATTTCATTTTCAATTGTTTTGCCACAACAATGAGAAAATAATAGATTGAAAATAAAGGCTTCAATTTCTCATCGCATACGTATTGATTCTCCATGCTTATAAAGGCGCAAAAGATACTCTGATATGTACTACGTAAACACAAAAATAGTTATATAATATTTTTGAAGCAAGCCACAACAATCACAATGTCCAGTGCATAATGTACGCAGAACCAATTTTATTATAGTTTCCAAGTGTTTCCATGTATATTTGGCAAAAGTTTAAGTTTGAAATGTTTTTTGCTTCTCAAAAATTGTGGTTTTAACACAGCGGTTCTTCGAGGCGCAGCGACGAATTTTATATCACATGTTCGGGAATAAGTCGTCTTCAAGAATGTGTTTACAGGTCTTCGCGAGTAACTTAGATGAAAAACAGGTCGATTAATCTGTCCCCAAATCCCACACCACATCGTGATCTTACCCTCTACCTGCATTGTCAAAGGGTTTGTCCACACAGGATTTTTATTACTC
The DNA here is from genome assembly GCF_964235325.1 of Thermobia domestica. Lineage (NCBI taxonomy): Eukaryota > Metazoa > Arthropoda > Insecta > Zygentoma > Lepismatidae > Thermobia > Thermobia domestica. The sequence goes on from NC_137468.1 coordinate 100,510,011, forward strand.
TAAGAACTCCAGTTTTGATTGTTAACTTTCCCCTTAACTTAATATTTCGTCACTGAACAAAATAGTTTATGGAATGTCAGAGTTCTCATTGGTGCAGATGCGTGCACACTCTGAATATAAGGCGACGATACGGAGTTATCCTCACAGAGGTATGGGTACCATTGCTTCTTGTGCAGAGTACAACACGCAATCGATTAGCTTAAGCCTTGTTCCATCGACAGATATTGGATAGTCTTCGCTGTGTTCTTGCACACAGCAGCTCTCGGTTTCCCACTACGCGGTTTGTAGTGCACAGTACTAGTCTCTTTGAACCTCCTTCATCATGATAAGAATCTCATCTTGGCATCCCCTGTCAAATTTCTGTGCTACTTCTCTGTAACTTTTGTCGTCAGCCAGGAAATATCACCTCCACCCTTTCGCCTTGTGTCAGCTTGTTCCTATACTCATCCAGCAGGACATAGCGATCTGAAACGAACAAAGAAAGAATTCCTGTGTAACCTGACTTTTGACTTACCCTGTACATAAGGAATGTTATATACAAAAGAAATATTACTTCTCTCCTGCTTATGCAGCACTATTCTCTGACATTCCATTTCTGTCACGTTTGAGTGTACTTGAGCCAAACCAGAGATTTGTATTGTGCATACAAATACAATTAAATAAAATAACGTCTTTGCAACAACGATGGATCGAAATAAATGTTTCTTTTCATGTTTACATTGCTATTAATGCTAATTGGTGGTAAGTCGTTACATGACAACATGTGCTACATTGAAGGCTATTCGATTTCGATCTTGGCACACTGACAGTAGTTTATTAAAAAAAAAATAAAATAAAAAAAAATAATGCTACGAAGTGTTCAGAATTTTTGAATGCTTGTATAATGTCGAGGCTTCTCAATCTGTGAACAGTATTTCAAAAATATTGATGATATCATCTTACGGTTCGCATCTATACTGTTGGTGAAAAGAATTTTACTATTTTTAAGGAGTAAAAATCTAATTTAAAGCAGTCTTTGTTATTCGTTTCGACGATCCGACGGTAATTGGGCTGCTTGGAACTTATGGTCTAATAATTTATTGTTTACAAAAATCTTTTTAAATTGTATCCAAGTATAGAAGCGAATGATGGGAGTAGTCTATTTATTCATCTTTTGGATTTAGGCTACTTGACATTCAAGCGGGCAAATTGTCACTTCACACTTGCTCAAAGTAAGGAGTTTTCCGACAATCTATCACTATAATTAACTATAAAATGGATATTTTCAACATGATTTACCCATGCTCTAGAAAATTTTTTGGACGGCACATTCGTTAAAGAGATGATTGGAAGATGGGAAAAAATATTTGCCTTGGCAGGTAAGGTTAACTTCTTTGGCTCTTTACGGCACGGAGTTTGCAAACGCTATGTAAAAGGTGGTATAATATAAGTACCACCGTGCTTCAAAGAGATAAACCCTTCGACTTCTAATTATGGGAAACAATTAAGGAATGCGAGCATGACATGAACCTAACAATCTGCTATCTTGAAACACATTTATGACAAATTCAGAAATGTGTCAATGATCAATGGGTACTATGGCGATCACTCTGCCTTTTGGATTGATAACTATGTGGCAGGTTCGAGAAACTTATTAGTTTTGACATAGTGTGGTATTTCTCTCCGTGAAGGATTTGCCCCTTGATGCTGTGGAAGGTTATAGTACCTTATATAAGGAACTATTAATATATGACACTGTTTCACCTGTGTAATAAAGCTATATTTACACAGTTGTTGTATGAGTGGTGTCTGTAATCCTATTTCTCAAGTAGTGTTGCTTACGAGGGTAAAGTCTTTTCTGAGAAATGAAACTAGGCATACAGTTCCAAATTCGAGAGAAAATTAGAAACATAACAAATCTAGTCTTGTTTTCAACATGAGAATCAGTACGAGACGAGAAATGTTTTAGCATTACGAAGTTTATAGTATAAAAACTATAAGTTGATAAAGTGCTTACGAACATAATGAAAATGCGCAAGTCATTAAACAATGTACTCTGATAATAACTGTTGTTTGAATCACACCCTTCGTAGAACTCTTGTAACGCGGAAGAATTCGAATAGTTTCTAGGTGATTTTTTTTTTTAATAGACATACATCTATCTATTAAAATGTTACAAAAGCTATAGAAACGCCTGAACTCTAACCTCGAACTTTGGATTTCAAACCTTTGACTTACGGTTATTTGTGATTTCACGTTTAACAAAGACAACATTTTAAAGTATGTGTACTTTAAATAAATTATTATTTAAATACAACTTTTTATATATAGTTTGTTTTAAAGCTATTGTTCAAAACCTTGTATTTTAATAAGCCTTCTCCAAAATCAATGCAATGGAATTGCGCTGCCATCTTTGGAGTTCTTTACAACTACATGTTTGTGGACGTTTATATGTTTGTGGCCAATCCTTTCGACAATGAGATCTCGGAAACTACAGGCTGTAGAAGGATTAAGTTTTAACTGATCGATTGCAAATTTCGCATAGATTATCCACTTCTAATTGAATATTTTAAAAACATGACCATTATTTCTTTATTACATTTTTGCGGGTACACTGGAAGTGTTGAAATAATAAAAAAAATAAAGCATCATATCCTACGCATTATACATTCCAGCACCACATTGTTGTATGTAGGGGTTGAATATGTCTCAGGCGTTTGTTTCATGACCAAATAATATTGAGAAAGAAAATATAACTATTTCTCCAGTATAAGATGAATCTTTATTTTTGGAGTGTTTTGCCCAATGAACACCACATATGACTGAAATTATAATTAATTATTGTATGTAACATATTTGCTTATTAAATACTGCATGCAAGAAAAAAGAAAACATTGGTCAAACATGACTTAAAAACTCCAACCGAAAATAGGCTTAAATTTTGCAAACGAAAAAAGATATTGAGAAAAAAATAATCGAAAAAATCTCCCCTTTGTGATACTCCTTGCCGATTTTTTTTAAAAATCAAGACGTCTTTCCCTTGTGTCTGTAAAGGGACACGTACAGATGTTGTGAGGAATGAGAAGGAGATTTATGCTCATATGCGAATGATGCGCTATGTAGAGAGCGCAGATTCAGCTAGTCTATCTATTAAAATGCTACGAAAGCTATAAAAACGCCAGAACTTCAACATTTAACTTTGGATTTCAAAGCTTTGATTTACGGTTATTTGTAATTTCACGTTTAAAAAAGACAATATTTTAAAGTGTGTGTACTATAAATAAATTATTTAAATACATCTTTTTTTAAATATAAAGTTTATATTTTAAAACTATTGTTCAAAGGCTTTGTATTTTAATAAGCGTTCTCCAAAATCAATGCAGTTGAATTGTGCTGCCGTCTTTGGAGTTCTTTTAAACTATACATTTGTGAACGTTTATATGTTTGTGGCCAATCCTTTCGACAATGAGATCTCGGACACTACACGCTCTAGAAAGATGACGTTTTCATTGACTGATTGCAAATTTTGTGTAGATTGTCCAGTTCTAATTGAATATTTAAAAAACATGGCCATTATTTCTTTATTACATTTGTACGGGTACACTGGAAGTGTTGAAATTAAAAAAAATAAAAAGATAAAACATCATATCCTACGCTTTATACATTCCAAGCACATAATTGTGTATAGGGGTTGCATATCCCTCAGGATATTGTTTCATAGCCAAATTATAATGGAAAACAAAGGATAACCATTTCCCCAGTCTAAGTTGAATCTTTATTGTTTGGAGTTTTTTGCCCAATGAACACCATATATCACTGACATTATAATTGATTGTATGTGTAATGTATTAGCTTATTTTAAAATATACAAAACGATAATCTTGCCTGTTGTTCTGTATGGTTGCGAAACATGGTCGCTTACTCGGAAGAACATAGATTTGAAAGTATTTTAGAACATCCCGAGACGAATATTCGGACCCAAGAGAAACTTGAATAGGGAATGGCGGAAACTTCATAACGAGGAGCTACATAATTTATACGGTTTATCCCACATTATTAGGGTCATCAAATATAGGAGGCTCAGGTGCGCAGGTCATGTTGCCAAGACGGAAGAAAGAAGGAACGCTTTCAAAATCTTAACTGGAAGACCAGCCGGAAAACGACCATTAGGAAGACGGCACAGATGGGAGGACAATATTAAAATAAATCTCGCAAAAATAGGAATACAAAGTAGAAACTGGAACCAATTGGCTAATGATAGAAGTCAGTGGAGAGCTTTTGTGAACGCGGCATTAAACCTCCGGGCTCCACAGGCCAAAGAGTTAGTTAGTTTATGTATTTGCTTACTACATACTGCATGCAAGAAGAAAGAAACCACTGATCATACATGAATTAAAAACTCCAACCGGAAGTAGGCTTAAATCTTGCAAACGGTGCGAGATGTTGAAAAAGTAATCGAAAAAAGTCTCTCCTTTACGGTTACCTCTTGCCGATTTTTATCAAGACGTCTTTCACTTATGTCTGCAAAGGGACATGTACAGATGTGAGGAACAACAAGGAGATTCATGCTAATATGTGAATGATGCGCTGTGTAGAGAGCGCAGGTTCAGGTAGTCTATATATTAAAATGTTAGGTTTATCTAAAATCTAAAATGTTTGTTTGTCTAAAATCCTTTCCACAATGAGATCGCGAAAACCACAAGTGCTAGAAGCATGCCATTTCCACTGGTCGATTCCAAATTTTCTGTAGATTGTCCAGTTCTCATTCAAATTTTCAAAAACCGTGTCGTTATTGTTCTGTTCAACATTCTAGGGGCCGTTTTGAGTTCATAAGTTTGACATTGTTGCAAGCCGAAAGTGCGTTGTTAGGCAACCAGTAGAGAAAATACGTATGGCGGGTTGACGGACGTTGCAGGCGCTCAGCTTAAATGTGAATGGCAAAACTTAATGCATGCTGACAAACTTCAAAGGCCTCAAAAGACGCAATGAGGTGCACTCGGACGGATATGGATTTATTAGGAAAAAAAAAAGTACTTCCAGTTGATATCTTGTTACTTCTACAAATTTTGCTACAAACACACTCCAACATCTATACATAGCAATTCACTTCCTCTGTGAGTCTCCTACTTTTTACTTGTGTGAGTAAGGAGACATGTACAGTGGGAAGGAGATTCATGGTCATAACAGAACGATGCGTTGATTAGACAGCGCAGGTTGAGCTAGTTACGTATTAAAATACTAAGATTATATGTTTGTCTCCAATCCTTTCAACAATGAGATCTCGAAAACCACAAGTGCTAGAAATGTGTCGTTTTCGCTTATCAATTCCAAATTGTGTGTAGATTGTCCAGTTCTAATTGAACATTAAGAAAACGTGGCCTTTATTTCTTTATTGCATTTTTAGGGATATACTAGAAATGTTGATTTTTTTTTTAAAAGTAAAGCATCATATCCTACTAGTTAGGTCTATACATTCCAACACAACATAGTTATACACAGGGTTGTATATCTCTCAGGCGTGTTTGTTTCATGGCCAAATAATGATAAAAAAAATGAAGGATAACCATTTTTCCAGGCTAAGATGAATCTGTGTTGATTGGAGTGTTTTGCCCAATAAACATATATCAGTGACATTATAATTAATTGTGTATATAATGTATTTGCTTATTACATACCGGTACTGCATGCAAGAAGAAAGAAAACACTGATCATGCATGAATTAGAAACTTAACCGGAAGTAGGCTCAATCTTGCAAATGGTGCGACATATTGGAAAAAATCTCCCCTTTATGGTACCCCTTGCCGATTTTTATCTAGACTTCTTTCAATTGTGGCTGTAAAGGGACATTTACAGATGTTGTGAAAAATGACGATGAGATTCATCTCATATGTGAATGATATACTGTGTAGAGAGCTCAGGTTCAACTAGTTTTGTACAAAAATTACAAAACAGGTTTAGGAAAATTTTAGGACGAGACCAGAAAAAACTGTTCAAGAAGGGAGACAAACTAGAAAGAATTTCTCGAGACAAGACAACCTTATATCTCGTCTCGTCTCGTTTCTTCCCTTTGCTTTTGCGTGTAGTGATAAAAATGTTAGATTTTACTGATATGACTTTCCTCAATAGCCACCAATGATCACATAGGAAAGATATTGGCTACTACGATTTGGTTGATTTTACTGATATGACTTTCCTCAATTGCCACCAGTGACCACATAGGAAAGATATTGGCTACTACGATTTGCTTGATTTTACTGATATGACTTTCCTCAATTGCCACCAGTGAGCACATAGGAAAGATTTTGGCTACCACGATTTGCTTTCTTAAGGTTGTGTCTTTTTCTTTGTTACAGTAACTGGACTGGCTTTCTTTCAGAATACTAAAGCAGGGACTGGTAATCTGATTTATTGAATCCATAATATAGTCATACTAATTCAATATCTAACTAACACTTTTAAAAAAAAATCACTCTAAAGTTCGTAAGACCGGAACTTTTTATCTTTCAGGATTAAAAGATAACATATGTCCTATATATATATATATATATATATATATATATATATATATATATATATATATATATATATATAATATGAAATAGTGTGAGTAACTAGTAATGTACTGTGTACACATTCTGATAAGAGTTGGTTATACGTATTCATGCTTGGAAACTTGTGTTTAGTCCAAGCGCACGACTCCCACACTGAAAAAGTCTTAAAAAATAATTAAAAGTGCATACTCATTATATTTGAACTCGATAACGTCGTAACAAAGAGAGAAACCTTAGATAGTTAGTTACTGTATGTTTCCCCAACATCTATACGCGTAGAAAGCTTTGGGGACTTTTTTTTATGTAATAGAGTTGTAAATGTAAAGCAGAATAGAAAATTTAAAAAAACTTTCTGCCACATCATGTGTTCGACAGCCACTTGTCAGTCGTTGAGAGAGAAAATACAGCCGGCGAACGTAGAGAGAGTTGTGTTCGCATTCACTAGAATCTTGCATTGTTCTGGTTTGTTTCACTTCAGCTATCTTTCATCCATCAAAGCTCACTCATGCAAAACTTTTTTAAATATTTTTTTTTTTAAATCTTCAGTTTTCATTCCCTAGCGACAGTTTTCATTCCAGTATCTACGTCTAATAAAATTCTATTGCCTCCCATAATTACAACTTTGAAAATGTTATTTAAAATATACGTATAGATAAATGGATGTATATAGATTGAAAAATCAAGATGAGAATAACAAAAAAACTGTTTTCTAAGTCCTATGGAAGCACCCAGTAGCGTCTCTTGAGGGAGGTCACATTTATTAAAAAATTAAGTTTTACTGCTAAACAATATGGGAGGAAGTCTAATGTATTAATTCTAGAAATAAGAAAAGGACCTGTCACTAGCAGTAGTGCAAATTCTTTATAAGACTATCATTTCCCGGCTTTTACTTAAAAAATACGTCCCTGTTTGATTGTTCGTCATATGCATTAAAACACTGGAAGGTCCTCTATTTCGCCTAATGGTTAACGCACTAAATTCTTGGGATAATTTTCGTTGATTGTACTTGCCTCAAACACAAATCGCACTCCACATTAAACAATGATTCTGTAACGTCGGGAGTATAAACTCCAATTAACGAACTAACCAAAAATGAATGTAAGAGTTATTTTCAGTTAAAGAGAAGGATCCGAAAAACAAACAGATTAATTGTATCAAATGATCATCATAGGTAATCTGCAGTTACTCAAAGTCACTTGCCTCGAATTGAGAAGCTTGTGTAACCATGGTCTTCAGCAAACCTCCTCGTCTTCCTTCTCTTTTTTTTAAAAAAAAATATTTATTTATTTTTGCTGTGCATAATAAGACTACCACAAAATTTATTGTAGCTTGACAACAATATATTTAAAAATAGATTGTTTTCTGATGACAAAAGAATTATTGTATAATAACCCCTTTTGGTATAATTTTCTTAAATATCACAAAATATATTTTTTAGAATTCTACCCCTGAGTTTTTTCAATTGATATCCTACGCAAAATAACTTCGTTTCCGTCTTTTTTTCTTACTTTCTCTCTTCGATTTAACGTGTGGTGCTTAGCGTTCGCCAGATTGAGTTGTAGAGTTGTACGTGACGTCATGTACTCAGTATTACTGCTGAGATAACGACCGAATCTATCGAAATTTCATTCATTAAATTCTGTTAAGGCGTTTAGGTTTAGGAAACACACAGGCTTACATACATACGTGTGAAAATCACTTACATTACCGCCCTTCTAGCTTTGCTACAATCTATCTATTAAAATGCAACAAAAGCGCCTAAGTTCCAACCTATAAACTTTGATTTCAACCCTTTGATTTACTGTTATTTGTGATTTCATGTTTAACAGAAACAAATATTTTAAACTAATCTGTACTTTAAATTAATTATTTAAGTAGACCTTTTTTCATATAAAGTTTACTTTTTTAAATTATTGTTCCAAGACTTTGTACTTTAATAAGCCTTTTCGAAAATCAATGCAAATGAATTGTGCTGTCATCTTTGGAGTTCTTTCAAACTACTAGCTGAACCTGCGCTCTCTACAGAGCGGATCATTCGCATATGAGCAAAAATCTCGTTCTCATTCCTTACAACATATGTACATGTCCATTTACAGACACAAGTGAAAGACGTCTTGATATTAAAAAAAAAAAAAAAAAAAAAAAAAAAAAAAAAAAATCGGCAAAGGGTATTATAAAGGGGAGATTTTTTTCGATTATTTTTTCTCAATATCTCGCACCGTTTGCAAAATTTGAGCCTACTTCCGGTTGGAGTTTCTAATTCATGTATGATCAGTGTTTTCTTTCTTCTTGCATGCAGTATGTAATAAGCAAATACATTACATATACAATTAATTATAATGTCAGTTATATATGGTGTTCATTGGGCAAAACACTCAAAAAATAAAGATTTATCTTAGACTCGAGAAATGGTTATCCTTCCTTTTTCACTATTATTTGGCCATGGAACAAACGCCTGAGACATATACAGCCCCAATATACAACATTGTGGCGTTGGAATGTATAACGCATAGGATATGATGCTTTAGTTTTTTTTAATTTCAACGCCTGCAGTGTACCCTAAAAAAATGTAATAAAGAAATAATGGCCATGTTTCTTTTTAATATTCAGTTAGAACTGGACAATCTACGCAAAATTTCCAATCGATCAGTGAAAACGTCATCTTTCTGGAGCCTGTAGTTTCCGAGATCTCATTGTCGAAAGCATTGACCACAAACATATAAACATATTTTAAAATAACTCGGAAGATGGAAGCACAATTCACATGCATTGATTTTAGAGAAGGCTTATTAAAATACAAAGTCTTTGAACAATAATTTTATATCATAAACTTTATGAAAAAGATATAGTTAACTAATTTAGACTATTTAAAGTAAAAATACTTAAAATGTTTGTCTCTGTTAAACGTGATATCACACATAACCGTAAATGAAAGATTTGAAAGCCAAAGTTATAGGTTGGAGCTCAGGCGCTTTTAATTGCTATTGTGGCATTTTAATAGATAGATACGTTTGTGGGCGTTTATGTTTGTGTTCCAATCCTTTCGACAATGAGATCTCGGAAACTACAGGCTCTAGAAAGATGACGTTTTCACTGATCGATTGCAAATTTTGTGTAGATTGTCCAGTTCTAATTGAATATTTAAAAAAAAAAAACTGCCATTATTTCTTTATTACATTTTTACGGGTACACTGGAAGTGTTGAAATTTAAAAAAGAAAAGAACTAAAACATCATATCCTACGCATTATACATTCCAACACCACATAATTGTATACGGGGTTACATACATTTCGGGCGTTTGTTTCATGGCGAGGGGGCGGGGAGGACTCTTCGATATAAATTAATTTCATGTTGTGTTTTCATTAATATTAGTATATTATTAGTGAAAATATATATACATCTCAAACTCAAGACAGGAATTGCTCCACCCTGCTAAAGGCCCAAAAGTTGCCACTGAATCCAACCAAGCAACCAGTTCAGTCAAATGTAGAGAGGTGCGAATTTACAGTAATAATGGAAAATAGTATGACTATGGCAGTATGTGTACTTCATCTCTTTTTATCTTCTGAGCTCCTCGTGGCTAAGCGGTAAGCGTACGAGCCTTTGGGGTGGGAAAGCTGTGTTCAATTCCCGGCGGAAGCTTAAGTGATTCGGATCCCACTCTAAGCGTCATATAGCCTTGGTAAACACACACACACACACACAATATATATATATATATATATATATATATATATATATATATATATATATATAATATAATATAATATAATATAATATAATATAATATAATATAATATAATATAATATAAAAGGACGCTAAACCCACGATCAAATCAATTTATATTTTAATTTTCTATTATTTATTTATTTTATATTGTTCTGTTTTCCACGATGAGAAAATCTTAAATGAATTTATAATAATTTAACCGTTGTAGCAAAATTTAACCTGTTCTAGTCATTTTTGAATTTTTGATGCCGTTTAGCGTGTGTTCTTGAAGTTTTAAGAAAATTAGAGTGGCTTACATTGGAATTTAAAAAAAAAAAATGAAATGTTCCAGCTTTCAATTTAATCCTCAAATTAATGTAGAAAGTACAATTGGAAATGTATCGAAGCGTGGTTATCTTTATCATTGACATAAACGGTAGGCTACTTCAAAGACTCGAATTTAGAGATTATTTTTCTCGTTGCCTCACGGAGGAGTAAGTTTAGAACTCATCCATTGAATTCAACTTCCTCAAAGTAGAGTATAAAGCAGATTTTGACATTTATCTACGCGTTGGGCAGTTTTTACTAGTGGCATGGTAGTTAATCCTTTTAATTCCCTAAGCACAACTTCATTCTCTTTCAATATGGCAGATACTTCTTAACTCAGACAAGTATACGGACCTTTTAGCCTGGATTACCAAGGCTTCGCTTCGTAATTAAAAGTTAATTTTATTCGTTCACATTTAATTTACACATATTTAGGGGCACGTTACAGAGTTCTTTACAGACTGTGCGTTTCAAAAACACTCAAATAATCGTGTAGAAAGGCACAAATCTTAGCCAATGAGACGATTCCGTATAAACACTTTCATAAATCTGATGTTACATATGAACTTTTATTCAACTGACTAACATGATTCAGATACAGCTAATATGATGCCAATTTGCTCCGGAAACGTAACAAGAACGAGAGATGCGAAGCAGTTTTCTAAAGGAAAACTATTAGAATAACACGTATATATTTATTTAAGGGTAATATTCCAACATTCACCTAGTGATATTAAGGTAAATGTCAGAAAGGCTTATCAACGGATGGAAACACAAAACCTCTCGATTGTAAAGAAGAAAAAATGTCTTTCTAAAAATCTGTTGTATGAAGAGAAAATATTGCATTATTATTTTTCAAGAAGTGTCAGTTTACCCCGTGGTTCTAATCAAAGGAATTCCTTCTTTACTTGCAGAGATTATAAATCATGCACATAAAGTATACTGGCATTGTCAGATTGTTTTTTTTTTTTTTTTTTTTTTTTTTTTTTTAAAGATATAATGCAAATTAGTAACTTGATTTTCACCTCCAGAAAAAGGAAGTCATACACGTTTGATCTAAAGAAATTACAGTAAGTTTTCTTTTAAGCATACAAAATTGTACCTTAACAGACAAATTTCATCTTATTGACACGAACTGGTAAAAGTTTTTGTTTTTCATGTTCATCATACCGAAAATTCTTTATGATAAAGATTCTGTTAATCTAATCAGCTGTAAACTCTGAGGTTCAAAACCAAAAAAATCGAAATAGAAGTACTGGCATATAATATATATATATATATATATATATATATATATATATATATATATATATATATATATATATATATATATATATATATATATATATATATATATATATATATATATATATATATATATATATAAAGTAACGAGAAAAATAATAATTGAATGTGTTTTTATAACTTGCGCGGCGATAAACAACTCGTTTTTATAAGAAATCACCATTTTTGTAGCAGTCTAATCGAATCGTGATTCTGAAACAATGGATCTATTGTTATCAGCATCATATCACCAGTGTGTATAGGTCAGTAATCATGGGATCAGTTTGAAAGACCAATTTGTTGTGTGTTGGGTAAAGGAATGAAAAGAAAATGATTATACAATGAAAAGGAGGAAATTAATGCACGATTTGAAAGGAGATTGAAAGCCAGTGTGGACTGAATACCATAATAAACTACAGTAAGGATGCGTGGTATGATACGTCACCGTATTACAATATAACAAATTAGACTCAAGTATCAAGGAAGAGCTCCTTCGTGGCTAAGCGGTTAGCGTACACGCCTTTGGCATCGGAGATCCGAGTTCGATTCTCGGCAGGAGCTCATGTGGTTCGGATTCCACGTTAGTCAGTAGGTCCCGTCTCATATAGCTTTGCTGCTTGCGTTAAACTTAAAAAATATCAATCAATCACTAGACCCAAGGAACACTTTATTGCACTGATATTTTGAGGTCTACAGATCACATATCTAATAAAGTCACCTGTTATGCATAAGTATCGGAAATCTTATAGATCGGCCATGTCCTTCCATCCGTCAAATGTCAGATCAAAAACGGTTAGAGGATATCGAGAAGCGTCTTTTTTTGGAAGGGGGGTTCGATTCAAAGTCGCAAGAATAGGTTCAATTTCCTCTACTAACCCCTTATTCAAACCGGAAGTGGTTGAAATTAACCATTTCCGGTTTCAGCATTTGTTGCCATAGAACAAAATCGATTACAGATAGCGACAAGCTGTTTTTCTTAATAAATTCATCCTCTCAAGAGAACATATCATTCCCACCCGCAAGTCTCTACCGAAACCGGTAATAGTTGAAATTTAATATTACTTCTGGTTTCAATACTGATTTCCATAAGCAAAAACGGTAAAAGGTATCGAGAAGCAGTTCAATGTTCCAAGAATAGGGTCAATCTCCTCAGTTAATCTTCTATTCAAATCTTAAGTGGTGGAAATCAACTGTTTCCAATTTCAACGTAGATTACCATAGAATAGAAACGGTAATAGTGACAAGCATTTTGTTTTTAAAATTGATTCAGCGTGTCATACTGTCACAACACGCAGAACTCAACGAAGACCGGAAATGTTTGAAATTTACTGGTACTTGCTGTTTCAATAGAAGAGGAAAAACTAAGAAATATCAAAAAGCTTTTATTTCATTTTTACACAGATCCAGCTTCTCAAAAATGAGTTTGTCTCGACTTTTATCAATCAATTCAAATCGGAAGTGATGAAAAGAAAAATCTACAGTTTTTCGATTGCAATACTGATTACGATTGCAATCGAAATAGGGAAATAGTTAGCAACAAATAATTTTTTGACATTGATTCAGTCCGCAAGAACGTGTTTCTCCTCTGATTTTACTCCTCAATTCCTGTGGTGTCAAAGCATAAGAAGGAAGCTAGCATTCTGTATAAAGGAAAAAAATCATGTGAAATGTATATCTAAACAGAACGAATATTGTCTAAATTTGAATAATCCAATATTCGAATAATTTTCAAACTTTTAAAAAATTACTTACAAATATTGAAATTGAGAAGAGCTACTGTGTATTGGAATGCAAATTTAAATAAATTCAACAACGGTAAATTGAAACAGAAAACATCTTAAATGCCAGTACGTTGTATACACTTGAATCTAATATGAGCTCCCTCGTGGCTAAACGGTTAGCGTACGCGCGTCTGGAATGGAAGACTCGGGTTCAATTCCCGGCGGGAGCTCATGTGGTTCGGATTCCACGTTAAAACTGTAGGTTCACGTCTCGTATAGCCTCGCTGTTGAAAGGGACGCTAAACTGAAAGTCAAAAATTTTGAATCTAATATGTTTCACTGTGATCTAGTGTGATGTGATCACACGCTGTAACGTGTGTCCCCTTTGTAGTTTGTATGAAATACTTTATTCTGCAGTATTTCACACAAAACTTCCACAACTTTCTATATGTTACAGACTTCGTTAACTGAGCAGGGATTATGCCAGCATTTGAAGAGGAAAAATGAAAACTAATTGAGTACTATTGTACGAAAGTGCTGGTATAAATACAAGTATTATCTCTGTTTCCACTTGAATAATTTCCCTGTCTGGGCTCTGTTTATTGTTCATGTTGCAGATATGTTCGAATCAATTTTGAGAGAAATCATGAGAATGGAAACAGTTGTGCAGCAATATGATTTCCACTTTGATTCTCATAAAAATAATTGCTATTCTATTCACTCGTAGAATTCAGAAATGATTTGTGTACACTCCAGAAAATATAGTGTTGTGCTGATGTTAGCTTTTAAGATCTTCATGTTGATATGAAATTCCAATCGAGTAAGCTCCTTCACTGCTACTGTACGATAAGAGTTTTATTCAGAAGGCTTATTGTGGATTGAAAGACACCGTACATTTAACTAAATCTTCCCATAAATGTGAAGTGAACAAGAATTTTTTTTTTCATGTGTTACTGGAAAATGACGTTATTGTTTGATTAGTTAAGAAACGCCGTAGATAGGTATGTAATCATGTGAAAACTCTGTGCTTTGAGCGAACATAAATGTACTTAAAACTATAGGTTTTTTTCGTGCATATGACGAAGCATTTATTATTTGATAAATTAATATGTTATGCAAAATGCACTATGAAAAAATATTCTAATTCAGTGGTTCTCAACCTAATTTCTATCACACACCCATTTTATCACATTCTCTTGCCAGCGCCTCTCTTATAATTTCTGGTTTGTGGTAAGCCTTGTGTGATTTTTAATATACCTATTGCGGAGATCTCATGATATCCATCTATTTCTATAATAGTAGAATCCATTTCTTGTAAAAAGTGGATATAGTAACTTCCCTAAAAGCGAATAGATTAAAACAACTCCTTGCAACTGCTTTTCTGTAACGAAGACTTGGACAAGTTCTGCCTGGTGAGAAGAGAAGAATATCCTGGTTTGGTATCTACTGCTTTAAAAGTAGTGATTCCATTTGGTACATCGTACCTGTGCGAAAGTGGTTTTCCTTCCATGATAAGCATTAAAACAGACAAAAAGTCGCTTATCAGTTAAAAATGACTTGATAATTTGCGTCACGAAGATAGAACCGGACATTGCTGCACTAATGAAATCACACCATGCGCAGGTTAGTTTTCAATTTTATTTGTATTTCAATATGCAGTTTTTTTTTTCGTTTGTATTTTTGTGATATTTCAATATGCAGTTCTCATTAGTTTCATATCGTACCTCTTTCATTTAAATTTATTTTTAAACAACTCTGCACCCGTTGAAAATGTTTAGTAAACCTATTTTTTTGTTGTTCTTAACAGTATGCGTAAAAAAATGGCGATCAGAACAAAATTCAAAATAATATTTAAAAAATGATTTCCGGTATTAGATTCTAATTATATTTAACTCTTCCGCTTATCTTTGCGATCTCCAGATTGAGAAACCCTGTTATAGTTATTAAAAAAAAAAAAAAAAGAAAGAAAGAAAAGAAAATACATGAAAGCTTGCTCGCAAATGAATTTAAGTATACAGTTTTAGTTCCACGTGTTTGCCTTGCAAGCTAAAGTAGATGATTAATGAAAGTTAATGATTATGAAAGCATTAGTACAATGAGAATGTTGAAGGAAACGGAAGAAATCCGAGAAAATCCACGATCACGACGTTGTCCAGCACAAACTGACACAGCCTGGGATCGAACCAGGTACCCCTCGCACAAGAAGTGAATGCTCTACCCTACCTCTTTTATCTAATTTGCTTCAACCGAGACACTAGTCTCCATGGTTTTTAAATTAAGTTTAGGCAATGTTCTACTTCATTTACTACAACAGAATGCAAACACAGAAAACTCGAGAACAATTGAAAACGCCCATGTTCTTTAGTAGGATACGAACCCACTATGGACGTTGTGCCCTGTGATCCGAAGCCCCGTATAATTTCAGTGAAGATTTTTCATCCTTTCGTCTAACATTTTGTAGATGTTTCTTGTTGTTAATCAGATAATGTATAGTTGAACCTCGATTTAGAAAAACACTTTTTATGGAAATTCTTTGTTTTCTGAATCTTAATTTTTGATTCAGTAACATAATCTGAATATCAATGTTTCTCTTGTTCCAAGATTCAAATCTCTCACATTTAAGAGAGTACAACAACCCTCCAAAGACGCGGATGTTCCAAACAAATGTGTGAGTTAACGAAGTATTCTGGGGAGGGGGGATATGAACTTGGGCACTTGAACTACTTCCCCTTGACAAAATTCTGTGTGCACCACCGCAATGGCCCATTCCAAGATTCTCGTCTGTCTAAGAGTAACTATTGAAGTGGGACATTTCTCAGTTAGGGTACGAGACCATCGAGAGTGACGCTGGATTAGGGTGTTCCCGTTTCTTCGTTTCGTGTGTTGGAGAAATTTTATTAAATTTTACAACTTGAGCAAGTACTAACTTGTTCTGTAATGAAAATAGATTGTAGCCGGTATTAGTTCATCTATGAAAAATAGAATTGCACAGTATACTTTCATAATGAAAGGAAATATAAAAACAGGATTGTGTTACTGTGTCCAAATTTAGAAACTTGATTAAAAACAGGCTTTATACATAATTTGGGTTTTGTTGTTGTATTATGTATGCAGTAAAATTTATTACTGTAGTGACACAGAGAATGCAAATAAAAGTAATGCATTCGTTTAACCTGTGTTCTAATGTTTTCAATGCAGGTATGTTGTCGGTTCGTCACAGCATTCATAGCTCGTCCACATTTCTGTAGGTATCAGGAGGAGCTGGTACAATTAATTCATAGAAACAATCAAATTTAACGTCCAATTGTTACGCTCTTTAGATTAAAGGAGACAGATGTGTAAC
The DNA here is from genome assembly GCF_964235325.1 of Thermobia domestica. Classification (NCBI taxonomy): domain Eukaryota; kingdom Metazoa; phylum Arthropoda; class Insecta; order Zygentoma; family Lepismatidae; genus Thermobia; species Thermobia domestica. The sequence continues at coordinate 100,526,926 of NC_137468.1, forward strand.
GAAAGTAAATGATTACGAAAGAATTGGTGGAACCAGAATGTTGAAGGAAACGGGCGAACACTGAGGAAAACCACAAACGCGGTGTTGTCCATCATCTCTCACATGGCCTGGAATCGAATCGTGGATCCCTTACACTAGAGGGGTGAGCGCTTTACCACTGAGCCGCCGTGCCCAAAAAGGTGCTACACAAAATGTAAATATCTCATTCGCTTGCACGGATTTTTGGGAATTTTCTCCCGGAGGGAAAAAGAAATAAAGATTTTGTAGGTTTGGTTTGAACCGTTGAAGTAATTAAGGTTGTTAATGGTGACAAAACCTAAAATTATTTTTTGTTTTTTAATTTAGCTGTGCTTCGGGAAGAGAACTGAAATTCATTTCGACATCATTATTTGAAAACATCGTTAGCTCAAGATCGTTACAAGCAGCAAACGATGTTGAGCAGAGCCTTTGTATTTGAAGTATGCCCTCGGAAAATACTGTATGTGAAATATACTTCGGCCCCACCTTTGGCGCCCTTTAACGGGGGAAATTTTCTCTTTGCTTTGAGGAAAGAACCCTGTTCGCATCCAACTATTGAAGGATCTCGGCCACAGCAACTTCTTCCTCTTTCGAGGAAGGTATGGGAAAATAAAACTCGACAGCAGTGCCAGCGGGGACACACTTGAAATCACAGACAAAGGATATATCCTTTGTCTGTGCTTGAAATAGAAAAGCTCTGTGAAATGACAAGTGGAACCACCTACAGCGGTTGTTACAAAATCTACTGTTTTTTTTTTTTCTGTAACTTTTGCACTTTCATTATAATCCAGATTTCAGTTCCAGAACCAGAACAAATTTTCTGAGAAAAACATTCGATTTCGCGACGGTACCGATTTTCTCGAAAAAATTGGTTTCGGTATACTGAATTCGGAACTTTTATCAGATTTTTTTTTTTTTCGGTTTTGCGCCCGGAATCGTTTCATTTTATCTTTCGGGAAAATCAATTCCGTTACCGTGTTGTTCCACAAGACGAGACGAGATAAAATTTATCGTGTCGAGATACGGGAAGAGACCTTCAATATCCTTTTCGAGACGAAACTAGTGTTGTCTAAATATGGACTCGTGGACAACACTAGTTACTATTAACGACCCTGACATAAATGTACCACATTTGGGCTTCAAAATAATTCTTGTTATGGGCAGAAATTAAATATAGAGTGCACAAAGAGAGTGCAAAATAGTGTTCCATGTGGCACACTGGATGTTTAGTGTTTTTATAGCTTAAACAAATTTAATCTTTTAATCCTAAATTGAAATTACACTTTATAATTGACAACATTTTTCGGATTACACACTATAGATATGAATTCAAATCACGTTAATAAAAAGAAAAGAGGAAAACAAGGGAACATTTTCCTTAAGGAAAACAAATTAGGTATCTGACAAGTTAGAGCTCTCAACATGAGATGAAAAATTATGTATTCCTTCTGCTCAATAAATAAAAAAAAAAAAAAAAAAAAGAGAGAGAGAGAGAGAGAGAATCAAGAAAACTTTTTTCTTGGTCTGATAATATGCTGTATATTTTGCAGCACATGAGTGATTATAAATTCTGTGTTAATTAATGGAGGCCAATTATATATTACGTAATTTCTAAACTCCTTACATTCCTGATTTCTGCTTGCGAGTAGTTTAAACTTCCTTTGAGTACAAAAGAATTGCAAAAATTGTGCTACATCAGAAATAATACCATTTTTTAATTTGCAGTTCATGAATCTAAAGAAAATAGTGCTTATTTAGTTATTTCAGAAAGGTGTTAAATATTTTAATAGCTGATAATTTTGTGTCACCAGTAAAGCTATTCATAATTAATAACTAAGGTGTGTTCGATTCTCGCCAGATTTAAACAAAAATATTTTTTTGAAACTGGCTTGTGAATGATATTAAAGATGAATAAATTGCTTAGCTATTTATTGACTGTTTCAGTATTTCGAATAACAGTCAATTAAATTACGAATTTGGTTGGGAAATTATTGTTTGTTTGTGCAGAATTAGAAAGGGGTACTGGTAATAAGAAGCACTTATCTCATTTTAAATTACTCAGGGGCGGCTTTAGGATTTTAATTTTGGGTAGGCCCGCTCCCTCGCTCATGGATACATGTACACATTTGATTGATTAATGACAATAGGAAATTACTTTTACAGTAATTGTTGATGCTATTTGTTAAATAATTATCTACCATTAACATAAATAGTGGAAAATATATTTACTCTTTACTGCATCTTTTAGCGTTTATATATTTTTCAAACGCATACAGCGGGAAGCGTTTTGAGTAGGCCCGTGCCTACCCGCTAAAGGTGCCATTGTAGAATTACATACAATGAATTTCCAATATCGCTTTTCAAGAAACATGATGTACGGTACGGCTTCCTTAGATACGTCCTGTTATCGATTTCTTACATAGTTCATATATGAAAATTGCCTACAAATGAGGTTACCACATCTAAATTCTTTCAGACCTAAATCTAGCTCTTTTCTAAACCTAGGACATTTTTTTAAGAAAATGCCAGATTTTTCTTCTTTTGTCCAAGGAATGTTGATTACCAAAAAAAAAAAAAAAAAAAAAAAAAAGACACCATTGGTGCTTGGAATTACAAAATAAAATTGACAAATTTTTGAGAACTTCACCGAATGTCTCAAGTTTATCAAGCGGGAAATTTTGATATATACCAGAAATACAAGTTGGAAACATTAGAAAAGTAATCAAAGAGTTTCTAGTCATCTACGCTCATACTTCTACTTCATAGGCCTACTTCACAGAAGGGATTTAATCTAACTTTGGCTTTAATGCATAGTTGGAAGTTTATTCAGTACATTGAAAACATGTTTTTCACATTAGAAAATATTCACTTACATCATAGGATTTACAATATCTCATATGTACAGTTTTGCAGAATGAAGTGTCGAGAGATAATATAAGTTTGATATTATAAATAATTTTAGATGTCAAAAGTACAGGAATTTTATTGTTAGAATTTTAGTATAATTCAATTTACACTTCATTGCGAAATATACTCTTTGAAACCAAGGTTATCCAGGAAGGACGTTTTCCGAACGAAGCAATATGCAGTTCTACCTTACTAGGAGTGAACATAGCATATATGATATTGCATTCCTCTCCGGCTGGCTGATGATTACCTGTTGTGAAGCAAGAAGTCTTTTTAAAACAGAAGGGGAGAGGGAAAGTCAGCTACTGTGCAGAGACCCTGTAGAGAAGTTGCAGGTGATTTTGTGTGTGTAGTTGCGGCAGGTTCGTTTTAGATACGTGGAAATTGTATGTGCGAGAGAGAGAGAGAAAAGTTGGCAAAGTGCCAAACGAGGATCGGTCTGTTGGTTCTCTGTCCCAGCAGAGGTTGGCCTTGGCCTCGTACGTGGTGGAGTTCCAAGGCAGGAGAAGGCATCTGGAACTGGAAGTCCCACTCTGTACACAGTAGAGAAGATCCCAATATTTCCCATGAATTCTAAATCAGCAGTGACCCTAATGAATGCGTATTTGGTTTGGAGTCTGACATCCTTGTTGCGTAACTAAGCTTTCAACCAGATTAGACAAATACCCACGTGATTAGTGTTTAAAATTCTTTTCCTCTCCAGGAAAGCGTTCAAAAAATCTAAGAACGTATGCACAGTATGTAACTATCAACGGATTAATCCAGTGCTGAAACATGCAGGAGTTGGTATAACCCTATAACTAGGTACTGTATATAGATATGTATGCCGACGGATGGCACTTCATATACTTAATCACGGACGACCCCATTCTTCTGAAGTATATTTGAGTTCAGTCAATACCACTTGCAATCGATTTCGTTCTCTTGTCGTAATCGTGATTTTTTTCATTGCTATATTCGAGAGAACAACAGGAATACTCGGATATATTAATAGACATTTTAAAAAGTTATGTAGTCTACATAGTATACTGCAGGACTTAACTTCGTGAATTGAGTAGATAATTTGGGACAAAATTATATAAATAATAACCAACGTTAAAAAAATGTCTTCCGAAAGTAATGTAATCTTTATTTGTTACTGTACTTTACGCGTTGGGAAACGGGAGAACCCCGAGGAAACCCACCGACACGATGTTGTCTACCACAAACTAACTTAACAAGGGATCGAGCCAGGGAACCGACGCACTAGTGAGCCTCATAGATTTACATTAATACATACATACAAATTATCCAAGGTTTCAGGGGCAGGTCATGTTCATATGTGTGGTCATGAGTGAAGTCTAATATTCTAAAATAGGCCTATATATTTTAAAATTAAGTTAATTTCCAATCCGAGGTGTGCTAATATTGATAAGGGAGATCATCCTTATAGGAACTCAACACTGCTGGTTCCTGTGCAGAAGCGCACCCAGACACTTTTTGTTTGGAGGGATCCAAAGTTTGGGAGGATGCAACGCAAAATACTGCGTCTATGTAGTATTGAACCGGTGTTGTTCTGTAGCCGAAAAAACCGTAAGTAGTTAAGTACCGGCACCTTATATATATATATATATATATATATATATATATATATATATATATATATATATATATATAAAATATTGTTTTAGATGAAAGTTAAGATAAACTCTTTAGGCTATATCAGTTATTTTCCAGCTGAACAAGTAGTTTTATTAAGTAAGTGTACAAATGTATGTCGAGTTACGGAGTTCCTTTGGGGGGGGGGGAGGTCCGAACCCAGTGGACACCCGTATTCCTGTGTTGTACTTCCGTTTGCAGTCTTAAGTTAAATAATCACGGAAAGTAGTGTACTGTACGTAACAAGAACCCATGAAGTCTTCATTAATTTGTCACTTTCTACATCGAAATGCTGTAAGTTGTTAGCATGTTTTCTCTTAGCTTTGTGAAAGATAATGCAGAAAATAGGGAAAACTGCAGCGGATTGTATTTATCAAATCAAATTTGAAAAAGATTTTGTACGCTGTCCCAGAACTTTTTTTTTTTTTTTTTTTTTTTTTTTTTAATACCAGTATGTACAGATGTGTAATGAAAACTAAATGAAAGTTCTCTTTTAATTTCATTTTCCCTCTCGACTTATCAGCTTCCGCCATTTTTAACAGGCTTTTTCTACCTATTGGTAGCTTCTCTTCCGGCTATAATACATATCCGACAGATCCTATAAAGCATGCAGTACACATTCCCGCAGCCTGGAACAACGAGAAGTATTTTTTAAAAAACTCATCTGAGTGGAACGATACACGACTCTTGTGAAAATTAACACGCAAGGAAAAAAACTGTGAAACGTCCATGACCACATTTCACATTGATGTTAAACAAAAACCATTTTGCACTTGTGCTGTTTAGGATGTGGGCTGGAAGGAAGGAAGAAAATAATACAGACATGTAAATAGCTTTAGCACAAGATAACGGCATCGTTGTATTATATATTGTGTATATGTGAACTTGTGTTCGAGAACTACAGTATCATTCCGTACATGTCAATACAGTTTAATGAAAAAGAATTTATGTTCCCTCTGGAGTTCACAGTCTATTAATGACAAACAGTTCAGTTCAGAGTGAAAACGAGATGAAAATATAACTGTAAGGTGTTTTCCTTTGTCACTGGCGGCTCTTGAGGGACGACACCTCGCCAGAACATAAAATGTTATCGACATAACGTGAGGAAAAAATATCTTACATATACGTAATGCAATCTATACAAGAACTAGTACATTATTTACATTTCCCCCTTAATTAGTAGCGATACAATTGTAATTTTTACCGATGTGACTTCCTGCAAGAGCCGCCACTGCCTATGTTAAACAATGCAGGAATACCTTGCAAAACGCGATTTTGAACAATATGGTTTTAGTTATTACACATATTTACGAATGTGTGTATAGTTCCATAGATGGGAATACTGCAAGTCAAGTAATACTGGCTTATATACTGGCTTGTAATTTGACAATGTTAACTATGATACCACACCATGTGTATTTGTGATGAGCAACATTGTGTGCGTGGGTTTTCCCGGGATTTTCTCGTTCCTTTCTATATTCTCATTCCATCAATTCCTTTCATACTCATTTACTTTCATTAATCAGGGACGTAAACTAACTTTTATATGTTTAAAATGAATTGTTTCCTTTTTTTTTTTTTTTTTTTTTTTTGGTAATTAAGTTCAATCTACACTCATTGTAAATAAACCTCAAACAACATTATTTTGCATAGCGAAGACGTTTCTTATAACAAATTAACCGTGTCAATAAAGTATTCCTGTATTCGAGAAACTGAAATCTAAATTCCCTAGAATTCCATTACACAAACGACTACGCCCGGCCAGATGGCTTTTAGTTCGATGATGGGTGTGACTGGCACATCGATTCCTATCGCCGTTGTTTTTCTAGACTGGAGTTCACTATTCCTTAATTCGAACAATTGTCCAATTTTCTCAAAGGATAACACACACCCAAACAGTAGTGTTACACACAATGCAGTGTTTCCTACATAAGAAGCTTTTAATTTTTCGAAACTTTTGAGAAATTTTCTAACTTTTTTTGGTAGTATAGTATGACTACATTCTTCATTGACTAAGTAGACTTTACGTCTCTTTTGAACACCAAGGCCATTTGATTTGGAATATATTTTTGGAACGGGAACCGAACCAATATTCAAGTTTGTATCCCAAGTAAACACTGCCACTGGAGATCAGGCACGAGTCCAGTATTAGCCACTTGCTATGACAGGGGATGTAAAATCCCTATAGATATAATAGCCCTAATTCATGTCCATATTTTAGTACAAATTTTTAAGAACAAAACATGAGTAAGTATATTGGAAATTAAATCGTTTATTTTAAACTCAAATCATTTTCCCCATCGGAGTGAACTAATTTCTGAGAATGTCCTTTGTTTTAAATTTTAAAATACTGAAAATTTGCTTTTGCCGATGATGATTTTGTTTTGGTCTAAATGTTAATATTCAATCTGATCACGTGCTAGAACATAGTTTAAAGATTATTTTGCTTCTTATGGACGATTTAAGCTCTCGAATCTCTGCCGCGATTCTAATTCTTCGTTGGCGTCAATTGCGGCAGAGATTCGCACCGCAAGCTCTAAGCTTATACCAGAGCACATCTAAGTGAAGTACGAAACAACAGGTTAGATTAGCGGCTACATTTGGTAAATGAACTAGAATCAGCCTTTTGGTTGGTTTGGAATTTAATGTCCCTTTGAGCACTGATATATGAGACATGAACCTGCAACTTAACGTGGGATGTGAGCCACATGATCTCTCGGAAATTGAACCCGGGTCTCTCCCATACGCTAACCATATGGCCACGAGGGAGTTCCAAAATGTGCCCTTTGGAAAGAAACACTTAGGTAAGATAATGTAATGTTGAATATGTCAATGAAATAACTTGAATTTTATGTAGCATATGCACGCGAGAAATTCTTGTAGTTGGTGTCGTAAGAACTTACTTCAAAACGTTGAATAATGGAATTCAACTGAGACATTTGAAGAAAAAGGAAAGGGGGAAAGAGAGTTGAAGAATCATTTGAGTGTTGAAGGTAGACCATAAGAAGAAACACATTTCTGTTATGGGAATACTGCACTGGCGCCGACAAAGAGGGCCAAAGTTTTGAGAGGCGAAGCTATGTTCTTGTTTTTAGCAAGAATGCTGCTTTATATTTCATCTTCCCATTTGACAAAGATGCCGGCGCTCTTTTGCTTTGAAAAGATCCAGTCCCCTTTGGTCCTTCCTTCTCTTAAACCTTCTTTCTGAGAGAGAGAGAGAGAGCAAAAGAGGCAAGAGGAGAACTTCCGAGAAAAAATGAGTTACGGCACGGAAGTTTCTTGTTTCCTTCACTACACGAAAAGCTACAATTTACTGTCAGTCCAAGTACCAGCAGAATATTCCATTAAAAATTAGAAACTGTTTTTCTGTCCTTTTGATGTATTTTTCTTTGTATTTTTGTCGCAAATATGCTAGAGGTCAGATGTCATTTTTGCTGTCCATGTGCTATTTCGTTATGTCAATATGAACTACACAGGGAAGAGAGACAGTAATTGGAAACCATGTGACAATGTAATGTGAGATGTCGCTTTGCAAAAATAGCGCGCATTTGCTCTCAGCTTGTCCTTGTCTTCTGTCCTCTGTATTTATTCCAGAACCCCCATTCCACGGCCACTTTGCCCTTCTTCATTTCAAGTAGGTCAAGTTGAATGTCAATCTGTTGTTATACAAAGAGTTTGCGGAACATTCGGGAGAAGACAGAGGGCGAAGTGTTTGCAGTTTTATTCATGTTTAATTTCGCAGTTAAATGCTTTGTTAGCATCTAGCTCAAAGGACAGTATGTGTTCAGTGTGCATTGAAGTTCTTATGTAATTAATTTTGAAGCCGTTTACCGTTATTATATATATGTATTATGGTATTGATTTAAACAAATGCTCTTTTCTTGCCTCTAATTGGTTACACACCATAAAGCATGTTTAAGCATTATTCAACCCATACTGTTACTTAATTACGTAGGCTATACGTATATGTGATGGTCGATTTATAACCTGTTGTAAATGCCAACAGCTAAAAATATGCGTTATCCATTTACTACAGTATAATAAGATATGAACCCGTTTAAATATGTTTACTTTTTAGTAAGTTTTATTAAACTCAATTTTAAATTAAGTTTGCCTCAAATAGAAACTTGTTCTGAAACTACTTATAATTAGATTAACTATTTGCATTCTGTCGTCTTAATTTATGGTCATATTGGGCCTTATGCAGAGAAGTTCTGACGCGTGGTTAGAGCCATACTAAATGGTTAGACTAACATACGTTTCTTGTAGTAATCATGCCTTTAGTATGACGCTAATCATACTTTAAAATGACTCTGCATAAGGCCCTTTATGTATATTCTACATAAGGTTCGAACCCTATGTTAAGCTGTAGGCCCTCGCCTCATATGCTGAAAGGGTCGTTATCTCAGATCCATTCTAATAACTGAAATGACGTTTTCGTAGTTAACGTCCCATGGTTATGCCCTTTACGCTGAAGGTCACGGGTAGTTAATGAAACAGAATGATTGTGAAATTAAACTTTTATGGGAAATTAAACCAGGAATCGAACCTGGGACCACGTGCACCAAAGAGTGCACCAAAGATATACGCTAGCCACTAGATGAGTGGGAAGGGCGTGTGTTTTAACTATCGGGCAATCAAGTTTCTGCACTGCATATACGACAGTTAAGGTTAGTTTAAAGGGACAAGTTTTGCCGATAGATGTCACTACAGTCGCCGTATTTGTCATGTATTTTTTACCTTTCACGAAAATTCACGATTTCTCATAAATTTCAGCCTACAGACTTCAAATTTTTAGAGAAGAAACTTCATAACCTATCGAAGGCAACAATCCGTGCCGATTTTTCATTTAGAATTTTCTTCATTGTTGAAATGGCTTGATTGTTGAAATGGATATCTAAACCTCTAACAACAGAACTGTTTCAACAATGAAGAAAATTCGAAATAAAAAATTGGCACGGATTGTTGCCTTCCATAGGTTATGAAGTTCCTTCTCTAAAAATTTGAAGTCTCTAGGTTGAAATTTGTAAGAGAAATTGTAAATTTTCGTGAAAGGTAATAAATACATGTGAGAGATATGAAGATTGTAGTGACATCTATTGACAAAACTTGGCCCTTTACACCATCCTTAATATTATTTTACAGGTACTTTCTGGATATTTTTTTAAAACTTTTTTATGTACTTCATTGTCTTTGTTATCCACTTGATTTTTTTTTTTTAAAAAAAGAGGTGAACACAGTGGCGGATCCAATGGGAAGGTGGAGGTTTTCTGATTGCCTTTTCCAAAAATTTCCCCCTTTTGTAACATTAACAGACATACAGTCATTTTCCCGTTGATCCAGTCTGTGCGCCACAAATCTTGAAGAGTTTAGCCCAGTTGTAGTACTTAGTGAGGCATATCATTTGAACTGTTATGTCTTGTTTGATTTAGACCCCCTATTTGTGCGTGAGACAAAATTGCGAACTAATTTCCTTGTTTACAAGTGACGTCAGCCGCATGGCAGGATTGCCAGATGTACTGGTTTTATTTGAGATTTCTTTCATATACAATTTTATAAGAAAATCAAAAGGATATCCTGAACCAAATCAAGTTTAATGGAATCAGTCGTGTATATATTTTAAGTTGTTGTGCGCTCAATACGTAAAACTATTTAGCATGGGATAAAATACTAAAGCATGTAGGTGACTGCAAACTTAAATTTTCCGTATGAAAATAGAAAAAGAATATCAAATGCTGTATAACAAGAATTTCAAACAATATTTTTTTTTAAAAAAGTTTCATACATCTACAGCAGTGGCAGAGACAGATAAACATCATGGGGATAATAAACTGTCATACCTGTATATGCAGTAATTGAAAAATTAATAGTGGCTCCATTTAATTTTACGTGTTTATAAGGTTTAATAAGAAGTTTCTACATAGAATAAGTTAGGATAAACATACAATGAAATATACATCAATTTAAAGGAGAATTTATGCAGAAATACAAATTGTTACAGAAGTTACCTATATCTGCAATAATGGATGATGCTTTACAAAATATGACAAATGAAACACAAATCAGCCTTTCCGAATGTTCCATTCATGGGGGGCTCGGGCTAGCTTACAGTGAGCTTCACTCTAGTCTATTTAATCTACCTCTGAATCTCGCAGTACAATTATTCCATCCATTCTCGTTGTGCAGATGTTCAGGATTACGCAAATGGAATGTTGAAGGTGTCAAACGTGCAGTGAAATTTGTTATCAGTTGTGCTGAAATTCAAATTATACCCTAAAAATACGTTTTTCTTTCATAAATGTTTTTACTGAATGTATTTTAAAACGAAAGTCGTGCAAGACATAAAATGGGGGAAAAGGTGTAACATAACAGCGACAAAACCCAGTAAAATTCGAATATTAATTGAATGTGGCAATAGCCCCCCTTCACGCTCAGGTATACTCTTGATAAAGCGGCAAACTATGGTTTAGCCCCTCCCTTGATCATATCCTCGATCTGCGGATACATACATAAGAGAGAGAAAGAAAGAGGAAATAATTCACGGGGCCACAGACTTTGATGCAACCGATATACATTCTCCAATAAAATACATACACATACATACATATATATATATATATATATATATATATATATATATATATATATATATATATATATATATATATATATCGATAGAGCATTCATCGTTCTTCCATTTCCGTGGTTAAAAAAAAGTTTTACATGGGATTAAAAATTTGCTGTGACAAAAATAATTTAAAAATGTTAAAAATAGACTTTCATCGTTCTTCCCGCGCACTCTTCATATATTGCACCATTTTATTATTTTTTTAAATGTAAAACTTATATTGTGTACATCGAGTATTATTATTATCCCCTCCGAAAAGACCCGTCTGGACCCACTAGTGGTGTGCGTAGCGAAGAAAGTTAAGTCATACAGTAAATGAATAAGTATAATGAACACTGCAGTTAGAAATTTATTACTATATTCTGTTTAGTTTTATATTTAAATCTTACGTCTTAGTTTTCCTTTTTACGTAATTTGCCAAAGAAAAAGGATTGTTATCTCTGTCGTGCTGGGAACGATTCTAATGGCCTTTCGTGAAGGCAACGCACAGTTCACGGAGTCCTCTTTGCAAAAGAAGGTTGTTTTATTTCATACATATACGTAGATAAATGGAAGAGAAGAGACATTGCGTGTTGCAAGGTTGATAATCTGATTTTTTTTTTTTTCTAAGTGAAATTATTCTAGTTGTGAACAGTATTACATGCTGGTAGATTTTCATCTCCTTGAAACGAATTACTTCAATTTTGGATCAGGAGTTTGCGCAATAAATGTGTTTTATACGAGTCTACCAGATATAAAACTCTTCTCACCTCTGGTGCGAGGGATACCTGGTTTGACCTCGACCAACATCGTGTCGATGGAATTTCTCGAAGTTCTGAGTTTCATCCCACAATCTTCTTCATCAATAATTTCATATTTATTCACTTCTCTTAATCATCTGTCCGTCGTCTCCTTTACCCTAAAGGAGATAAACGTTGGAATCTTTCTTTTCTTTCTTTCTTTCTTTCTTTCTTCTTTCTTCTTTCTTTCTTTCTTTCTTTCTTTCTTTCTTTCTTTCTTTCTTTCTTTCTTTCTTTCTTTCTTTCTTTCTTTCTTTCTTTCTTTCTTTCTTTCTTTCTTTCTTTCCTCTTCTTTCTTTCTTTCTTTCTTTCTTTCTTTCTTTCTTTCTTTCTTTCTTTCTTTCTTTCTTTCTTTCTTTCTTTCTTTCTTTCTTTCTTTCTTTCTTTCTTTCTTTCTTTCTTTCTTTCTTTCTTTCTTTCTTTCTTTCTTTCTTTCTTTCTTTCTTTCTTTCTTTCTTTCTTTCTTTCTTTCTTTCTTTCTTTCTTTCTTTCTTTCTTTTCTTTCTTTCTTTCTCTTTTCTTTCTTTCTTTCTTTTCTTTCTTTTTTCTTTCTTTCTTTCTTTCTTTCTTTCTTCTTTCTTTCTTTCTTTCTTTCTTTCTTTCTTTCTTTCTTTTTCTTTCTTTCTTTCTTTCTTTCTTTCTTTCTTTCTTTCTTCTTTCTTTCTTTCTTTCTTTCTTTCTTTCTTTCTTTCTTTCTTTCTTTCTTTCTTTCTTTCTTTCTTTCTTTTCTTTCTTTCTTTCTTTCTTCTTCTTTCTTTCTTCTTTCTTTCTTTCTTTCTTTCTTTCTTTCTTCTTTCTTTCTTTCTTTCTTTCTTTCTTTCTTTCTTCTTTCTTTCTTTCTTTCTTTCTTTCTTTCTTTCTTTCTTTCTTTCTTTCTTTCTTTCTTTCTTTCTTTCTTTCTTTCTTTCTTTCTTTCTTTCTTTCTTTCTTTCTTTCTTTCTTTCTTTCTTTCTTTCTTTCTTTTCTTTCTTTTTTTTCTTTTCTTTCTTTCTTTCTTTCTTTCTTTCTTTCTTTCTTTCTTTCTTCTTCTTTCTTCTTCTTTCTTTCTTCTTTCTTTCTTTCTTTCTTTCTCTTTCTTTTCTTTCTTTCTTTTTTTTTTTAAGAAGTAAAACATTTCATTTCATTTTCTAGAAGATCGGTATGGCTCATCCAACCATACTTGAATCCTAAGTATTTGAACAAAAATTAAAACGCATTGCAAAAGTTAATTTACTTTTGCTTTGTGGTACTCAGCTTTTTATTTCTTTCTTTTTATTTGATACTGTGGAACTAATTGACCAACCGTGCGTATAGCTTCAGAAAGATGTATACAAAAATTACTAGGTAAGCCTTAGATAAGCTTTCTTTCATTGCTTGTATCGATAACATTTTTTAAAATCATTGTGACTTCCCTCAAGGACCACCAGTACATTAGAAATCTTTGTTTTACGTCCTAGGGTATGTCTTGTAGGCTAAAGAAGATAATAAGAAATTAATGAAATGGTAGGAAACGAAGAAACTGGGAGGAAACGGGAGAACCCCGAGAACACCCACTCATTTTATGATATTTGTCCAGCACGAAAAACACTTGGCATAAGCTCGGATCGAAGCAGGAATCCCACGCACCAAGATGAACGCTCTACGACTGATCCACCGCGGTCCCCAGTGGGTTAGACATAAACTATATTTTATATTAAACTATATTGAAAGTGGAACTTGCTCTTTTCCTGCACTGTACCATCCCAGCATTAGTCTGGCGGAACTAAGGAAAACAAATAACGCTGTTTCGAAACATTCTTATTTGGTTTTACATTTTTAAGCAGTTGGTTTACCAATCAAAAGTCATCTATATATTTATCCTGTCTGTCCGTGTGTCCTCCCGTCCTGTTTCTTTAGGAAATCTCAATAATTATTTGGTGGATCATCATCAATTCTAGCCAGGATGTAGAAGATCAAAATTTAGGATTCGAGTTCATTGGTGGAGCTATTATCCATCGGAGCTGATAGAAATAAATCATTTCCGGGTTTGGACGTTGATCACTAATAAAGCATAAACGGTAATAGATTTCGAGAAACGGTTTTCTGCAACCAGTTAAACATCTGAATAATATATTGGATCTCTATTGTAATCTCTTCACTAAAACCGGATCTCGCCATGCAAATCAAACTTCTTTCACGTGGTGTACATGTGACACTGCTACTTGTTGTAAACAGGAGTAAAAGTGGATCTGAAAAGGTAGGGGGACGGATGATGTCACGCTGTCCCCCGTGCGTATTTTTGCCAATTGTAATATTTTAGGAAGTGGAGGGACGCGATAGATATTTTTTTGGAAGGTGAAGGACGATGCTTCCCCCGCGTTCTCCCTAATTTTTACCCCCTGGTTGTAAATATAAGAAAGATTTCTAGGAGAAAAACATTCAAGACAAGTAACATTACAAATCACAAACTCAGGGTAATGTAATTTAGAATCGTGAAGCACGATTTCGATAGAGGCGATATATATACCTTGTTTGTTGCATTTTTACGTTTGAATATGAGTTTAGAACTCTTGAAAGAGAGGTGAGTATTCAATGTTTTCTTTAATACAATTGTACATGATTTGTTTGTGAAGAACAGTGTCAGATACAATAATTGAAATTAAAAAAAAAATGCTGTAGTGGTCAATATCCATGCTATTTGAGCTTAATGAAAGGGGTTTGACATCTCTCTCTCTCTCTTTTATGATTGTTTTTGTTATCCATAAAATGCTTCAAATTGATTTATAATGATTGGTTTAATTAAACAGCTTGTACATCACAAAGTGACATTTTTTTTTTGGTCCCTTATTCAAGTACTGACTAGAAAAGAATACCACCCCAAAAAAGAAAGAAAACAATATAAAATTTACGATGCCGTTATCTCATGTGCTTAGTGTTAGAAGCAAAAGTTAAAAATTAATTTCATTTTATTTTTTTAAAATAAAAAAAAAATTAAATGTAATCAAATCTACCGAAATGTGAAGATAATTGATGTATTTTTTCTACTTATTCTGATTTATTTCTGGCGTGTGAATTTATGGTTTAGGAATGATTTATGTATCATCTACATGACATTTTTTCATTAACCTCTGATTTGATCCATTGCATATAAATAAAAACAAGATGTGTAGTCTTCCAAACTGTTGTGTGTAATTTCCCAATATCTGTTCTACTGATTTAATAATGGTTAAGAAAAATGCACGTACACATATGTACGTTACTAAATAAAGTTTGTTATACTATAACTACTGTGAATGATCACGTTATAATTAACACTCTAACTCAATGATACGCAGCCTTTTAAACACTACAACTTATTTTTGTTAGTTTTGAAGCCCCCTACTCCGCCAATTCATTTCCGATATTCAGTTCAAACAACACAATGGCAAGTTTGAGTAGCTTTTATAGCTATTTATAAAAGTTTGTCTTTTGATTTCAAGTGCCCTTTAAGTGCATTAATTTGCGTTTATTTACTTCTTCTCTATCTTGAGTGAGTGGCCTCGTGTAGTGTAGTCGCTAACACACTCTTTTTTGGTGCGAGTGGCCCCCGGTTTGATTCCCGGTGGGGACACTTGGTCGAAAAAGTGTAAAAAGCTTTTTCAGACCAGCCATGCTATGTTAGGTTTTCCTGCGTTTTCCTCATTCACATCAGGCAAATTCCGGGATGGTACCTGACATATAGATCCCAGGCCGCTTTCTTCCTTTTCTTCCCTCGGGTAGTGTGATCACCAAGGAACGTCATCCCTCATACGTGACGAGCTAACGTGTATGCCGAAAGCCCAGAAATCCAATTCCTAATCTATTTTATCTTAAGTAAAAATTATTTTAATACCTTTTCGACACTTAATATGATCGTTTAATATTTTATAACTAATATTTATTTATTAGTTTCTTTTAAATAAAATGTTCGTTGCAACTGATAACAACAATGATAAAATATTAAAAAAAAAAAAAAAAAAACATACTCTGACGGTGATCCACCGACAATCTTTCCGCGATTCCATGGCAATCGCGACACACCAGTTGGGAATAGGTACTCTAAATCAAGGGTACTGTTGTCCCAATGCTACTGAAACAAAAGCTCTTAGGCCTCATCAGTGCGAAATTAAAATACCGCTAATTTTACAGTAATTATATGATATCTTCAAATAGACAAAAGATAATCGAAAAGTGGAACAAGACCTCCCTAGACAATATTATTTTGCGTGAGATACCGTTATCATTACTCCTTTATCTGCTTTCGATTTCCAGCCATTTAGAAAATTGGCATTTATTTTCGCGTTTCTAAATAACTGCAAACGGAAAGCCACTTGGTGACTCGTGATAACGGTACCTCATGCAAAATAACATCGTCTAGGGAGGTCTTGATCCACTTTTCGCTTATCTTTTATCTATTTGAAGATATCACATAATTACTGTAAAATTAGCGGTATTTTAATTTCGCAGTGATAGGGACTTTTAAGGAAGACATTCTACAGCCTACACAACTTGTTCTATATTATTTTCCCGTCTACTTCTTTGTTCATAAAAATCTTTTAGCTACTGGCTTTCCAATCAACATTATACGTTTCCGACCAACGAAGATATTTCCAAAAATTGCTAGGCCTACACTGAAATATTGTGCCAATACTAATAAGTGGTTCCTGACATATAGTGCCATCTATGGAATAAATCATGTATTAGTTTCAACTTGGAATGGCCAGAATTTTTCGGAATCCGGATTGCAAAATCCGAACGCTGAATCAATTGTTAAAAACAGAATCTCGATATCTTTTATCGTTTGTGCTCTGTGGAAATCAGTATTAAAACTGGAAGTAGTATTAAATTTCAACTACTTCCGGTTTTGATCGAGCGTTGCTGGTTTGTGATCATATGTTCTCTTGAGACTGTAAATCGATTGCTCAAAGTCACTTGTCGCTATCTGTTATCGTTTTCATTCTATGGGAATAAAAGTTGAAACCGGAAATGGCTAATTTGAACCACGTCCGGTTTGAATTTAGGGTTAACTTTGGAGATAGAACCTCTCCTTGGAACATTGAATCGATTGCAATAAAACATTTCTCGATATCTCCTACTTCTTTTACTGTATCGACGGACGGACGGACTGACAAAGCCATTCTAAAAGACTTCCGACAGTTATGCATAGCATAGTTTGAAAGTATAATAATAATAATAATAATAATAATAATAATAATAATAATAATAATAATAATAATAATAATAATAATAATAATAATAAATATTGCAATTTGTTGCGAAGTTATAATCCGACTTACGTAAAATTCGTTCCTTAAATGTTGATTACTCGCAATACTTAAGTAAATCGTAGTACTAGGGGCTGTGGTAGCAAGTTCATCTCTGGTGCATGGAGTCCTTGGTTCGATCCAACTCGCACCAAATGAGCTTTGTGGTGGACAAACACTGTGTCGTGGGTTTCCTTGGGGTTCTAATTTCCTACCAATTTCATTATACCACCATTTCATTCATTTCTCATCATCACCGTCTCCTTTAGCCTAGCTGGCATAAGCGTGGGACGTAAAACTGAAAGATTTCATTTCATTTTTTTCAATAATAAATGTTGCAATTTGTCGCAAAGTTACAATTGAACGATTTACAAATTTAACTTACGTAAAATTCATGTTACTGTGATTCGTAAACCTTTAAGTACTTTAGTTGAGTTGATTTTAGTTTAGCGTCCCTTTCAGCAGCGAGGCTATATGAGACGTGGACCTACTGATTAACGTGGAATCCGAACCACATGAGCTCCTGCCAGGAATCGAACCCGGGTCTCCCACGCCAAAGGCGCGTACGCTAACCGCTTAGCCACGGAGGAGCTCTTTAAGTACTTTAGTAAATGGTATAGTTACTCTACATCTTACTGTTATATACCGCAAAAAGAAAGAGAAAATATTGCTATGACGATGTTTTTGACCTCACTTCTATTCGAATTTTCCATTTATTTTGAAGTATTGGTTTTATAAGTATGGAGTATTAAAAGTGAGATTCTGAAAAGAAAAAAAAAAATCCCACACTTAAACATAAATGCAGTAGAAGAGGACTATTACTATTGACTTATTGATTTTGTCCTTTTCCTCGAAAGATTTCACGACGATTTCTGTCGCATCGCATTGGAGTAGAAATAGCAAATCCAGAATACAGTAAAGAAAGAAAAAAAGTTCCTACAGGGAATTGAAAAAATAAGTGGGGAGATTGACATTGAGTATTTTACAGTTAAAACATCCTCTCTCTCTCTCTCGTTTTTTCTCTCTGGAAATGAACAAAGACAAGCTTTCCTCTTAGTTGTCATCGACTAAGTTCAAACAATGTTCTCGTATTTCATTCTAGATAGCTTAGTACGTTAAAATATTCCATAGGGGAAACCGACCCGTCACTGATAGCTAAATGAAATTTTAGTCCGTACCATGCGAATTTGGAAAAAAAGAAGAAGAAGAGTGGAATTGAGTGAGAAAAAGAGAACTTGACTAATGATAGCGAAGGCAAGGCTGAACTTGATACCCAGCGGGATGCTGGGAGCTGTATCCGTGTCTACGGTTCGATCGATAACTTCCGAGTTAGTGCGAGAGAGCTCCTTGGTCAAGGTCAGTATTAGTTATCCCAGGAAGTGATAGAAAAACATCTTACTAGAGGGCGTCATTATGAAACCACTGCCTATTACTGCAAGTTCACATTAATAATAAACACGTACTTATAACCAGTACTAGGTGAGAAGAAGAATAAAAATGCAACACAGAATCCGGGTATTGTTTTGAACAAAAATAGTGTTATTAACAGTGAAACGGAGAGAGAAATGTTGCTTCAGGGGGGATGAGAAACATAGAAAACGTCAAGCGGCCTTGATTTATCTGACCAGTTGTGTCAGTGGTACGCTAATAAAACCGCATTATGAAATCTCGCACGAAGCGTCTGCTTCCAGTAATGATATTAGGATTTATTGATTTAACAAAAAAAAAAAAAAAAAAAAAAAGAAAAAAAAAAAAGAAAAGCAAAAATAATAAAAGGACAAAGATCCATATCCTGGTTTCCAGGAAGTTCTTTGGGAAAGGATTTTATAAAAGGGACAGAGGGTGTTCCTGAAAAGCTCTGAAATATTGGAAACAGGATTACGCTTCGCATTTTACACACTTTAGTATTTTTATAAAATAAAATTACCTCTGTTAATTTTCTGCCAAGTATATTTTTTTATTTTCATATGTTAAATGACAAGATTATTATACAAGTTTAACACGATTTCGTTACAAGAGCGTTATAGTAATCGGTCTGAGCAATGATAGCTCTTGAAATGAAATGAAATGAAATCTTTAGTTTTATGTCCCATGATTATGCCGGTTAGGTTAAAGGAGACGGTGATGATGAGAAATGAATGAAATGGTGGAATGAAGAAAGTGGGAGGAAATGGGAGAACCACGATTTGAGGTGATTTTGAGTTTTTACGTCCCGTTCAGCAGCGAGGCTATATAAGACGTGGACCTACTGATTAACGTGGAATCCGAACCACATGAGCTCCCGCCGGGAATCGAACCCGGGTCTCCCACGCCAAAGACGCGTACTCTAACCGCTTAGCTACGAATGAGCTCGAGAGAACCCCGAGAAAACCCACGAGCACTGTGTTTGTCCACCACAAAGTCCACACGGCGCGAGCTGGGATCGAACCAGGGACCCGAAGCACCGGAGGTGAACGCTCTACCACGAGCCACCGCGCCCCAAAATGATAGCTCTTGAGAGGTCATATCTGACAAAAATTGAAATTTTGTCGCTATGTGATAGATGCGACTTCCCCCAAGAGTCGCCACTTGATTTAAATTTAGATAACGTACAGTAGATTTTTTTTTTAAAGTGTAAAATTATATAAATTTCAATAATTTAAAATAGATAAATTCTAACTATATGTGATTATATTATTGTTAAAATAAAATGAAGTTCATGTCTCGCAGTTCTACTTTATAAGTAAAAGGAAGCAGATGATAAATGCATCTAAACACAGATTTTTCGATCCGAAACATCGCTTTTAATAATAATAATAATAATAATAATAATAATAATAATAATAATAATAATAATAATAATAATTTCTCGACTCGTGCACCCTAAATGCAGCAAAGTATTTTGAAATGAAGAAATTGCGGAGTAAACAACGGAAATCAGAGAAAATACATGGTATTGTGTCTAACCGCCAATACAGTTAATCTGAGATCAAACCAGGAACGTTTTGCATCGGAGGTGAACATTGCATCACTGTCACCGAGTCATCTCAATATTACATCGGGGATTTCCAACGTGGGGTTGCGACAGTTGCGGATCTAGAAGATAAAATTTCGGGGGAGGGGCAGCTAGAACCCAAACTGTGATAGGGATATGTCATAAGTTTACTATAAACGTTCACAAGTATATAAATAACAATTTAAATTATTTTTATCACAAAAAAACTGGGAGGGGCTAGATCCGCTACTGAATCCCAAGAAAAATACATGGAGGTCGCAAAAGGAGGTGGGGAAAAAAAACAGAAATGTCACAAAACTGCATTTTCGAGAAAACGGCGTTTTGATATTGAAAACCGCATAAAAAGAATAGGGTAGTTAAATCTTTGCCCCTTTTTATATGGACTACATCTATGCATGCATGGCATATACAGTCAAATAGTACCAATAGTCACCAACAGTTAGGACAAGCCCATACATGGACATTCCTTGTTTTTTCCCCCTTACCTTTTGTAATTGCAATGTAATTTCAATTTCTTATTTTGATAGACATAGTTTTATTTCAACATTTATTGTTATTTCTATTCTATACCTCTACAATACTTACACACAAATGCAATTATAAACGATAAGTAGCAATAATAATAATAATAATAATAATAATAATAATAATAATAATAATAATAATAATAATAATAATAATAATAATAATAATAATAATATATTACAAACAGGAAAGGGTTGCTGACAAGAGGATGTGATAAAAGTGGAGTCGTGGTATGAAAAACGTTGAGATTGCCTGTTGTTTATTATTAAATTTCTTTACATTTTACACTTAAGTACATCGAATCTCGAGTAAAATGTTATAAAAAAAATACAGTTAAAAGAATTGACTATTATTATATTGTATTCCTGAATATAAAGCAAACGCTAATATATAAAGCGCACGCCAAAAAATATAGAAGATACTTGTAAAAAGTGAGCAGAAACCGATGCGACAGTACTTATCATCATATCGTATATTTTACTAGTAACGATAATAACTTCATTCATGTAACGGCTGCCTCAATTTCTCTAGTACCTAATCGTTCTGTGTACTTGTGGTACTAGCGCATAAGACTGTTTTTATAGCTTAATGTATCAATTTCACTTTTTCGTATTTACCATAAATTACGGTAGTTGCGAATGAGATGTCTTTTATCAAATACAATAAACCTAATATGCTTAAACGCGAACATAAAACGCATCTTAAATTGCATTTTGTCATTTCTTTTTCACAAAAGTGCGTGTTATATTCGGAAAAGTACAGATTTGTAAAGCGTGTATATATATATATATATATATATATATATATATATATATATATATATATATATATGTAAAGACTTTGGGCACGATAACATGTATAAAGCTATAGTTTGGAAAAGTATAAAACATGTATAAAGCAAAAGAGATACTGACCAAAACTTTAACACACACTATATTGTGTTATAGTTTAGGATATCTAACATATCTTTCATCAGGCACTATATAGACACTATATAGATAGTAACTGTTTAGTGTCTGATGAAGGATATGGTAGATATCCTAAACTGTAACACATTACAGTTTAAAATACAATGTGCGTTAAAGCTTTGGTCAGTATCTCTTTTGTTACAATTTGGAAAAAGTATAGAAAATAATTATTGGTATTATAGTTATTCTTTGTATGTGTGTGTGTTGAAGTTTAGCGTCCCTTTTCAACAATGAGATTATATATGACGAGGACGTATTGTTTAAGATGGTGTCCGAACTACCGTAATGAGTTCAATGCTCGGAATTGAACTTGGGATTCACGCATATCAAAAGGTGCACACACTAACCACTAAATCAACGGGAAGAGACAGTAGTTGTATTATGAGATAGTGTATACTAATTAAATACAACATCGTATGGTTATACGCGAGTGTAAGTTGCATTTTAAATTTCAACGTTCATTTTTTTTTTAATGTGCACCGTATATTCCAGAAAATTTATTGTCCATTTTATCTTCTCTACCTTCCTCCAACAACACATTTCGAAGCTCTCTAAATATTTGTTCTCTAACTTCCGTAATGTCGGCTAAAGCAAATAATTTGGAAAGATATCCAAAATGAAGTAGCACACGATAGAATCATCATCCAATTGCAGGATTGAGCTTTCTCATTTGTTTTATGATTAACATATATGTCTTCGGTACGGAAGACCCGATTCGATTCCTGGAGGAAGCTCATATGATTTGGATTCCACGTTAAACTGTAGACCCATGTCTCATGTAGTCTCGCTGCCGAAAGGAACGCTAGAATGTAATTCAATCCAATCCAATTGTAAGATTTTTCTTCAGTGGTGTTGAATTTTCAACAGAGCTAAAATACTCATGTACTGAGTAAATGTATTGAATATTTCCCGAATTTAACGAACATGTTTCAGAAAACTTGATAACAAAAATAATTAACGATAACTTTTTAACAAGGATATACTTTATTGGTGAACACACTGATTACATTGGCTCAGAGAAGCTCTGAAGTCTTACAGCAGTTTCTTCATGTTTTATGGTGAAGTTGGTCGCAGTCTGCTCTGCGTTTTCTTCCTCGTGAGAAGAGAACTGGTTTCCCAGACCCAATTACATGATGATCCAAACCACTGCCAGACTACAAATTGATATAATTAAAGTGTGGTGCAAGGTTAAGCCAGGGAGGAAAACGACCAGATGGCAGAATATTATGTGGGTGGATTGGTCACATTGCCCTCGTCGTCTTAAAACAATTTATCTTAAGTCTTCCATGCAGTCTCTTACATTCCTAATCTCGTTTTTAATATATTATTCAATGTAATCTGGTAATACTTGTCTCGTTGCAAGACATCGACCTTGAAACAAGCAGTGAATATTAAACAAAATTCGAATACAAGACTTGATTAAAAAGTCTATTAATACTTTTTGTATGTATACTTCTGAGAAAAAATAAACACTATAAGAAAGGGTTATTGTCCAATAATATATAGGCAATAGTTGCACAAAAATTGAACATATTTTGTTTATTATTTTAATACTCGTAATTTATTTATGTAAAAATCAAGAATTTATGCACTGTTCATAAGACTGTGTTCTTGAGTAATATAATGGCTTAGAGCATGTAACTACAGTGTATGCGATCCTCGGTTCAATTCAAGGGCGCAATATCCATAGTAGTTGTAAAATAATAATGCATTAAGAATAATATATTAATATAAATAATGTACTAATGATTTTAAAATAATGCAGAATACTAAGAATACTGAATAATATTAAAAATAACGGTCTCCTGGATAGAAAACTACGCCAATGGTTAAATTCCTAATATTAGCACAAAATTTTGGTGTTCATACGAGGGACGTATTATAATGCTTTACACTTTTATTCTTTCAGACATATTCATAGAGGTTACACAGCAACTGATGTGTCCACCTTCTCAATATAATCTCTCTTTGTCTTTATGCACTTTTGCCAGCGGTTGTCAGCTTCAGAAGACCTACCTAGAACCAATTGTTTGGAGCCCCACGCACCTATGTTTGACAGCTGGTTCAAATTCAAGAGCATCTGCAAATCGACAACCACTCAGAGTTTTTCATTGCCCCGAAAGGTGGTAGTCACTGAGAGCCAATTGCGGAGAGTAGAGGAGATGTGGCAGCACTGTAAGCCCTAGTTGATCAATGGCAGCAGTGGTTTCCCAGCTGGTGTGAGGACGTGCATAATCCCGTTGCAGAAGTACTCCTTTCGCCCATTTTCCTGGTCGCTTTCTTTGAATGGCACGACGTAAGCATCTGAGGGTCTCCACAAACGCTGCACTGTTAATCGTGGCTCAACTTTCCAGCTAGTCGGTCAGGATAACGCCTTTCGTGTTCCAGAACACTGTAGCTATACGCTTCCAGATGAAGATGTTATTTGAAATTTCTTTAGCGGTGGACTGTCTTAGCGTCCATTGATTTCTGCTTCATCGTCAACTCATAGTATTGGAGCATCACCAGTCACAAGCCTAGACATGAAATCTTCGGGTTCATGATCATGGGGCGTTGCGAAAATTCCCTGAACACATTCATATGACATTGTGTTTGCTTTGCAGACAAGAGTTTTGTAATTCATCTTGCACTGACCTACCCTAACAGTAAGTGGTTGAGCAAGATGCACTGCTGGGTATTTCTGGTTAGTCCTAAGGCAGCTTCCATTACAGAGAATGTGATGCACTTGTTCTCTTGAATTGTTCTCCCTACCACGGCGATGTAACTAGTGTTGTCACTATCACTTTCGGTCCAGAATTGCTCCTCTTTTTCGTCGAGATGCTACCCACTTTCCAATGTTCTACCTAAATGTACACTGTTGTCCACGACAGTGCATGTTCTCCGCATACTACAAAAAATTGCTTATGAATTTCAGTAGCGGCCACGTCCTCTTTCCACAGGAACCATGACGTCCAGCGCTGTCCTCAATAATTACTTTCCATGTTGTCCGTTAGTAACACTCACAGGGGTTCAAGAAATGGGCGGCACAGGACGCTGCAGTCGTCTCCGTTTCCAGTGATGCTCCCAATTGGTAGATGAAGGTCCTTGGTGCCTGTGGCAGCCTTCAGTGGTCCACTACATCTGGAACAGAAAAGGAAGTGTAAATCATTATAGTACACTCCTCATATGTGTGAACAATAATTACGATGATGAAATAGAAAGTGTTGATTACATACGTATCATCCAAATAAAACCATTTGTGACTTGTAACGTTGAGGGGTATATTTATAATGTACATAAAGTGATGCATTAGAAGATCCGCGACAATTGGGTATGGATTTCGATGTTCCTTGTTGTTGACGGTTATATTTTGTGCTGTGTAAGCGTTTCATATAATTCATTATTTCGTTACCATATTTCAGTTATACTTCTGCTTAATTTTGGGCTATATTCAAATCATTTGGGTCATTTATTTGTTTTACGCAGCAAACCTATCTATATAACGCATATTAGTGTGTGAGATTTCTTTTTGATGCATTTGGGGTTTTGTGTGCACAATCCTAGTGAAAAATTTTACGTTTTTATTCAACACCAAGCTGACGAAAAGTAAGGATGTACTCGTACTAAAAAGTAATGAAAGCCACTACTCCAGTTTCTATCCGAAATGTTCACTGAAAGATTCTGTGTTCATTAAGCATCAAAAAGTACAAAATTGTGTTATACATTCTATATAGTGTTGATAGTCCGTTAATAACTTGGACATAGCCCCTTGTTGGGTGTCTGTCCTTGATACAGGATTAATTTAGTGAAATACGAAGTGTATAGTAATATGAGAAAAGAAACTAACCAACTTCCCAGTCCTTTTTTTTTTTTTTTTTTTTTTTTTAATACTATACTCAAAAATCACAATTTAAAGCTTTCAGTATTTAAGCTTTTATAAGACTGAGAGGTAACCAACCTGTGTCTGTATTTGTTGGTATTTTGCCTGCAGGTAAGGAATGTAGTTCTTTTCAAGCAGGTATACTCTCTTAACGATTCTATTACAATTATGTAATTAATAGTTTTTAGAAGTAGTTAAAACAGTCTGAATGGAAATTGTGATGAACAGTACTTATACTGTACACGTGTTAGTGCGTCAGTGGCTGATTGCAATATTCATGAAGCAGGAAAAGCACTTTACTCGGGTTTGATCTGCGGTGAAATTTATATGCAAATCGTTAAAAATGTAGGCGCAAGTCTCACGTACTCTTGGTAATTTAAAAGAGATGTTAAACTGCAAGTACAGGTAGAGAAGAATGCTATTGTAGACCTACTAAACTGATGTCACTGCGAACACGGTACATATCATTATACATCAAAATGAATGTAACAATGTTTGACATTTAACTTTTCCTACACCGCTAAACTGATTTTGATTATATTTGTACACGACTGGATCCTGGCCTATCTTTCATTTTTAGCACAGTTTTAGTAAAGGGGAGAGAACGGGTTGACATGTAAATGTATGTCTGACGGTTAACTCCTCCTAGAACTGTGCGGCAATTTTGATGACTTTTGGTGCATCAATAGGCCCTACCCAGGTCTAATTTAGGTTTTCACCACATTTCCAGCGACGGAGGGGCACGGGGTGACAAGAGTAACATGTAAATATAATCAAAATGAAAGGAAATAAAATCTTACAGTTCTGCATCCCGCCTGTAAGATTCTGTTCTCCGTTTATGCCTATTAGGCTAAGGAAGATGGGCAATTAAGGGCAAGTGAATGATGATGGAAGAATCGATGGGAAGAAACGGGAGTACGCCGAGAAAACCCACGGATATAATGTTTCCACCACAAATTTACTTGGGCGGGGATCGAATCAGGGACTCGACGCACCAGAGGCAAGCTTTCTACGATTGAGCCACCATGCCCCCTCCCCCCTAAAAATAATCGAAAATGACCGATATCAGTGTCCAGTTTTATAGTTTTCGGCACTCGCTAACATGAACAGTGACATTCTCGATGCTGTTGAAGTCCAAATTCATTCCCATGTGTATTTTAAGGGAAGAAGGGGCTTAAATAGCTTAAATAAACCCAGGGCCGGATTAACGGGGGCTATAGCCCCGGATCTCCAGGTGTCCAGGGCCTCCACTCTGATCAAAATCTCAACTGGCTATCTAAAAAGAATCATGAAGATACAATCATAATCATAAAATAAAACATGACCAAAAAATGAAACATATTTCCTTAACTTTCCTACTGTACGTTCACAGAAATGTATTAGGTGAAGTCAGCAGGGGCCGCATATTTTTTCTAGCTCCGGGCCTCCAGATGGATTAATCCAGGCGTGCATAAACTTATTCTCGCGCGAAGACGGCCGTTTCATCTTGTGTTCAACAGAAAACGGTATACCTTTAAGGCAGGGATGCAAATAAGCAACACAATTTTACTTGCCCAAGAAAAAAAGCTACTAGCCCACATCCCACAATAGAAATGATTTGCTTACCTTCGGTATGATACCAAATACTCGCCCGTACCGATGAACCTCTTGCCCCGGGCGAGTGCTTATTTTCATCCCTGCTTTAAGGTTTCGATACTATTGCATTATATTCATCAGTTACTAAAATATTGTTTCTCGTGTATGATAAAAGAGATTTATGAAGAAAAAGCCAATAAATGGGTCAACGGGTTCCCGGAGCGTGAATGTTGTATACGTTGTAACTTTTACTAAGAAACTTCTACGCTTTCCTCCTTTAAATTTTACAACTCAAAAATAATGAGAAAAAAAATAGAGGCAATGGTAATTGTCCCGCATACCTTGCAGTGTCGAGGGAAAGACTTTTAGGGCACCCTCCAGTGATTGGTTTCGTACTATCTTCATTAGGGAAATTTTTGTCCGTCCATAATTGTTATACACTTTCGACAATAAGAATTTTTGAACTTTTATATAGATAGGTATTCAAACGTTTGGCAAAATTTTTATCACTTCCATATTTCTTGCAGAAAGTACTTTGTATGTTGCTTTAAGTTCAATAATGAAGAAAAATAACAAAATAGATTTGCAAGTTTTGAAATTAGACATTGAGAAATATCTCCTTCCATTGATAAAAGGTGACATATGTCAAACGGTTCTCGGAACATTTTATTTTTATTTCAAAGTTTCGAATTCTGATTTTATTAAACTAAGGTATTAACAATTTACACATTGCATGTAGTAACAAGAAGCGAATTCAAGTCATTCTTTGTAAATTTATTTCCTACATCTTTACTTATAAAATAATTTTTCTACGGGAAAGGAAGATATTTTACAAGTGTATATTTTTTTTAAAGAAAAATTGAAAAAATACATTGTGCTTTATTAAAGAAAGAAAAAAGGGAAAAATGAAAAAAAAAAAAAAACAGTTTGAATCACTAATACGGAAAATGTAACGCTTGTGTGTCACATCACTGGAAAAGTGACAAATCCCCAAAGCCAAAATGGGAGAATTCTTATACATTGGCCCAAGGCCGCCACTGTGAAAACCAAATGGAATATAGATAACATGAGCTAGGTACTATCTACAAAATAGAATTCAATAAAGTAATAACGGTTTCCAGTTTGTGTCTTATAATTTATTGGATTCAAGCACGTGCACAGTGTGGAAGATTCTGATTTTACAGATAATACTATGTAGTTTATTTCTTAGAATGTTGTTAAGAGTTTCATGTCCTACTTTTTGAAAAAAAAAACTGACTTTGTTGGTATTGAAGTTTAGCGTCTCTTTTCAGCACTGAGGCTATATGATATGTGTAGTAATGCCTCAAGACGAGGCAAAAACTAAAATTTTCTCGCCTTGTCATAAACTTTTGTAGAAGTCGAATCTCCTCTCGATTGTCGAAGAATTCTTTCCCGTCTCGGCTCGATTCTCGGGGAACTTTTCTATTTTAGTCTCACTTTATAAATTTATGTCCTGACTTTTTCTTAATTTCATGTAGAAGCCTTCCACCTCACGAGAGATCCACAAAAGATGTGATGTAACAACATTTAATCATAGGCATCTCTGGCAAGTTAAAATTGAGGGGAGCGAATACGGCTAGAATTGTACTACACCCCAACTGAATTTACGTCAAAATTAAGAGTAAATGGTAATTTACAAAATCTCTCTGAAAGAAGTCAGAAGCGGTGGCTTAGTGGTAGGGCGTTCACCTCTGGTGCTTGGGGTCCCGGATTCGATCCCAGCCCCCGCCAAGTGAACTTCGTGGTGCGCAAACACCGTGTGCGTGGGTTTTCTCGGGATCCTCCCGTTTCCTCCCACTTTCTTCATTTCACCATTTTCATTCATCATTCATCATCATCGTCTCCTTTAGCCTAACCGGCATATCCGTGGGACGTAAAACTCAAAGATTTCATTTCATTTTTTTTTTCCTTTTTTAATTCGCAGATCAACTTTCTATACATTTTTTTCCCTTGTCTGGTCTTCGTTCGTAATGAAATTCAATTGTTTCTGGTTAAGTAATGACAAAAGTGTATGAATGATGCCGAGACTACTTTGACTAATCAAGAAATGTAGCTTTATAAATACATACATATAGACTATATTTCCTTGAAAGTGGCTAATATTTCAATCACATCAACCTAATATTTAACAACACATATACATTCATTTGTTCTGTACTTCTTCCATATAGATCAGCATTGGTCAATTTCATCTCCTCAACAAAATATTGGGGGGACACGTCCCCCTGTTTCCCCCGCCAGAAACGCCCGTGCACTTAATCGATATTTATTATTGAAGTATATTATGTAATGACTTACGTATCTTAAAACGTTAATAAATTGCCATACAATTATTTTATCAATTTACAGTTTTTATACTCTGAACCATATAACACTAAAAGGGTTATAGACAGGGCCGGATTTAGGGAAGGTGCACCTGCACGTGCACCTCCCCCCACATTTCTTGTAAATTTACACTACCTAAAATGAGAAGTTAGCATTGAAAATAAGAACACTTTCCGAAACTTTTGGCCTTCATGTTTCCGTCTGGGGCTTAAAGAAAGTGAAGTGTTGCAAAAGCAATAGTTTTAAGCCGATTTTTTGCAGATTGAAAGGAAAGGGATTCACTAAACAAAACACATAACATTTTTCCCAAGTAGGGAAGAAAACAGAAAGCAGGAGGAGAGAATAACTTTTCCTTTACTGCATGCTGTTTGCGGCCCTTTTAAAAATACCCCCTCCCCCCATTCTATGCATGAGCGTTGACAAGGTTAAAAAATTGTCACATGTCACTTTGCAGAGTTTCAGTATGATTGGTTATTTAGGTAGTTAGTGGTGCACGCCCGGTCAGAAATTCCTGGCTCCGGCCTTGGCGATTGAGATTTAAGACTTGCTCACGAGACTCAACAAATTTCTCGTTACGTCTCAAATTTGAAAACACACGTCTCGCCTCGTTTTCGAAACAATACGAGAAATTATTTGTCTTGTGAGCACCACTAGAGACGTGGACCAACAGTTCAAGGTGGAATCCGAACCATCGTAATGCATTCAAACTTTTTTGTGTCCTACTGGGAATCAAACCGGGGATCTCATACACCACAACTATTAGTTCGCCATTGGCGAGGACTTTTCGTTGCTACTGAGTTGTTCACAAACGAAAAAAAAAAAAATAAATAAATAAAGAAAGAAAGAAAAGAAAAAGAAATAAGAAGTGGGGTAGTAGTGAAGATCTTTAGCCCTTTTTGCAGTTGAGGGAAAAGGGTCTACACTGAAAAAAAAATCTTAGGTAAATTTACAATAAAACGATGGCAGTCTGTTTGCCAAACCCCTATGTACAGTAAATCAATTTACACTTATAAAGTAAAATTACTAATATGAAATGGTGTAAAATTACGTATTTTATCAATAAAAAATATATTTTCTTATAAATTGACTATAAATTTGTAAAAAAAAAAAAAAAAAAAAAACTAGCAAATTTTGTAATTTAATCTTAAGAAATGTATATCAACTTAAATGAATTATAAATGAAATGATTTTACATTGATATTTGGTAATTTAAACTACAGATTTTTTTCCAGTGTAGCTTGAGCTAGTTCTTGGATAAAGCAACGGATAAATAAAGATAGAAAAAAAGTGAAAATAGATACAATAGTCCTTTTAGTACTGTCTTTGACTATGCGCAATATATAAAAAAGAGTACAGTGTTAAATTGTGACGAAATCAAAAAAGATACTGCTTTGATACCTTAGATCCTGCCTTGTGATGCTGGTGCCTTCATGGCCCTTTATTCATTTCTAAAGTGGAGCTCGTGCTGTGACTGTGGTAAGGAAGCAAATGGGATACGTTAACAACGTGAAACAAGAGCTTCCGATGGGGGATCCATTCAATCCGCCCACTAGCAAGGGGAAAACACCATGATTCTTTAGCCTACTGCTCTTGCTGCTCGCATCGAGTACAACTCAACGCATGCTCATTTCTGTGGGATCTCGTGTGGTTTTGAAAGTGCATTGGTGAACTACATGTAATCGAAAAAAAGCTAAGATTTCAGTTACGTGGCAATTAAAAAAAAAAATACAGTTCTTTGCATTCTTTGCATTTTTGAAATAATTGTGACTAAAAAATCTTCAGAAAGTTAACTACGTGTGATTGAAGTGCTGTTGTATCACGTGTCACGTGTCATCTCAAGGTTTTCTGTAATATTTTTTTACCTCTCTGGTTTCAATGTCACTTTTACTACATGACAAGCTTCTTGGGCGAACACCTGTAGGATTCACCTCCGTAAGTATAATCCAATATATGCATTGGAGTTACTTTTTTCTTTTCTGTCTTTTTTTTTTCTTTTTTTCTTTTCAAGCCTAGTAGATCTTGTATTTGATAAGGGCGTTAACTTTTCATCACGAAGAGTCGCGAAACACGAGAAAAAAGGCAGCAGAAATTAAAAAACATATTTCTTTAGGGTAAATCGTTCACCTTTGGTGTAAGGGGTTCCTGGTTCGATCTGCATATTTTATGATACGAAGAGGATACACACTCACACACACACACACTGTATAGTTTGGACAAACGCCGTGTGTGTGGGTTTCCTCGAGGTTCTCCCGTTTGCTCCCACTTTCTTCATTCCACCATTTCATTCATTACTCATCATCACCGTCTCCTTTAGCCTAACCGACAATCGTGGGACGTAAAACTCAAAGATTTCAAACGGTATAGTTTGGATCACTCTATGCTGTTGTAAATTCCATTATCTGGATATTTTATTATCCCGATTTAGAAGTTATCTTATGCTTGATATAATGCTGCGCATAACGCAAATTTAAAGTTAGAAGCGATTCATAAAATTAATCTATTTATGCTATTTTTCGTTGGTAAAATAAACTTTCATAATGAACCATAAGCACAATAAGAAATTATAGGAAAACAAAACGACTGTAAAATACGAACAAATGAAGTCAAAATCATGGCAGTTTCACAAATATTCTCAGAAAAAGATATTCTAGAACTCAATTATTGTTTTAAATCAGAACTGTAACGTTTCTGTATTGAATTCGGTCGAAGCAATGCAACCGGGCTTACCGACGTGAGAGCAGTGCTGGTCATAACGCCAGTTTGCTTGACGTATATTATAAAATCTTATGCTGCATAGGTAGACTTTTTAAAAATCTGGTTCCCTTGAAACCTTTCGGTATGTTACGCATGCAGCACAGAGAAGGTTGAATTGCGCACTGTTTATTTAATTTGACTTTGTTGAAATAAAAGCACGCTTTAATACTTTATCGTTTTGCTATATAATTTTGTTATAGGAAAATGCTATATAATTTTGGACGGCGTACTCTTTCCTATCCAGGCCATCTCCGCTTGTTTAGTGGTTAGCGCCGGTGCCTCTGGTGCACGTGGTCCCGGGTTCGATTCCCGGTGGAGAGCACAGAAAATGTAATTTCACATTCATTAATTTTCATTAGCTAGCCGTCTCCTTTAGCCAAAAGGACATAACCGTAGGGTGTTAAACTAAAACTATTAATTTCACTTTTTCTTTTCTACCCATTTTAAAAATAGAATGATTTCTTAAAATTGTCGTACATTGAACATACAAAAGAACTGTCAAAATTATGTAAAAAGTAGTAGCTTTCATGGTAAGGAGATGAGTTGAAAGAAATTGTAAATTGGGGATTCAGATCTTGGTAAAACACTATTCTTTCTTTTTTTCTTTCTTCGAACGTTATCCTATTTATAAAACAAAAACATGTCGATCTGTGAGTAATGCTAATATACAATCATCAAACCATTTGAGGGTTTCAGTGAAGCATTTAGATGAAAATATCTAGATATTTTTATATAAACGGAAGACGCTCAGTGTGTCAGTCATGTTGATTCTTAATAGTTCAGGGTCAGGCTAATAGTTGTCGCTAGTTACACTGCTTTTATTTGAAGGCAAGAGGCATCGATAGCCTGCCGGCGATTTGCAGACGAACAACTATAATTGCGATTGTAATTCAACGTTCTTAGTATAGATCCTACTTGAACACATTCAATAAGGAAAATATTTCGTAGCACGGTTCTCCATTGTGTCTTGATTTTTAAAAGCCCACTAAATTGCTCGAAATAATCCAGACGGATGAAAGACGTTGTGGTTCTCCGATGAGAAGGCAGCTATTACACGGGCAAGACAATCACGTAATATACCCTGAATTCATTACAAAGTGCAGAGTTGTGACTTCCTGTCTAAAAGTAGTGAGCTTCGTATCTTTATGTCTGTGTGAACGAAGTGGAGAAAATACCATTAGTACCTCTATACAGGGTGTTTCAAAACAACACCGACAACGTTTGGGAGGTGATTCCTGACATCAAGATAAGACAAAAAGTATAGACCAATCTGGGTGCACAAATGCTTCCTTTCGAATTATGGGGTATCGAAAACAAAGAATTTTAAAGTTCCATAGCTCCAAAACTATGAGACCTACCGTAGTCGGGTCAAAACTTTACTTAGAAACTAATATGTGCACTATCCAAATATACCTGTTTTAGAATCATAAGGTACTCACGCAACACTTTTTATAGATGGAGATTGGCTACGGGCATATAATTTGAAATACTCACCAACTACCTCTATATATAAAAAAATGTTTAGGAAGTATCGCAGGATTCTGAAACTTGGATATTTTGATAGGGCACATACTAGTTCCAAAGTGAAGTCTTGATCCGACTACGGTAGATCCCATAGTTTTGGAACTATGGACCTTTAAAGTTCATTTTTTCATGTTTTCGGCAGCCTATAACTCCGAAAGGAAGCATTTGTGCACCCAGGTTGGTCTATACTTTTTGTCTTATCTTGGTGTCAGGAATCATCTCCCAAACGTTGTCGGTGTTGTTTTGAAACATCCTATATTTTATTCAGAAAACCAAAGATGTATTGCCGTGAAAACAAACCTCACCATTGGAGCCTGTCTAAATTCTTTTAGTTTAACGTACCACGTTTATGCCCTTTCGGCTGAGAGACGATGGTTAAGGCAAGTGAATGATGATGGAATGAGAAAGTGGGAGGAAACGAGAGTACTCCGAGAAAACGCACGGACTCGTTTCCACCACAAACTTACATGGCCGAGGATCGAATCAGGGACCCCACGCACCAGAGGTAAGCCTCTACTATTGAGCCACCGTGTTCCCTGAACCCTATCTAATCTAGTCGAGATTGTTGTAACCCACTTCCTACGATCTTGGTTTATATTATTCCCATCTTCTTATTACTCTACGTAAATATGTTTTCCCTGAAGGCTTTCGAATTAGAACTTCTGACGCTATACACTAGTTCTTATGCGAGCGAAGTGTTCTCACCTCCTTACTATATAGACATTTCAATCTTTGGTGATCCGCATGATATTCGGTGATCTGTTATTGTTGGTAAGTTATCATTTGTGTAGCTTTCATCCTTTTATGCGGAGAAGTGTCAGGTTGCATTAAAATGAGTTTCACTTTTTCCTCTTTAATATACAGTATATCCACGTGTGTAACCATAAAACTGTTTCAACACATTCTGCAATTACCAAATTGTCGGCGGTCTACAAACACAAAGCCCGTCATACATCTTTGTTTGTTGGGTTGCATAGCGTGTAGGATAAGGTACTCTGTGAAAATATCCTCCTATCCTGATATATACTGTATATGTTCGGTACATTTGTCAAACTCTGTTCTCGACTACGGTAGACAGACAAAGTTCATATCATCTTTGTTTATCAATAACTCCGGTAAGAATTTAACCAATGAGGCCATTATTTTTTATGTAGAGAATACTTAAGAGGCCTAATCACTGCGAAATTAAAATACTAGACCTACTAATTTTACAGTAATTATGTGATATCTTCAAATAGATAAAAACTAATCGAAATGTGGAACAAGATCGTCCTAGACAATATTATTTTGCATGAGGTATCGTTATCACCTAGTAGCTTTCCGTTTGCAGCCATTTAGAAACGCGAAAACAAATGCCGATTTTCTAAATGGCTGGAAATCGAAAACAGTTAAGTGAGTTTTGATAACGGTATCTCATTTAAAATAATATTGTCTAGGGAGGTCTTGTTCCACATTTCGATTACCTTTTATCTATTTGAAAATATCACATAATTATTGTAAAATTAGCGATATTTTAATTTCGCCGTGACGGGGCCTCTTAATGTGTTCAAAACGATCATTTTTCTTCTTTTCTGTACAAATATTAAAAAATATGGAGATCCATGCATATTTGTTGTGTGTACATAATTTAAAGTGTATGAAGAGAAATTACTGTAACTACTTGTTACGTAGACTCTTGTTCGTTCACATTTGAAGGAAAAATGTTTTCTCTTTCTTGTCCTTGACAGTGGTTGGAACTTGGAAACATTTATAGCGTTGTCATAAATCTAACACAACAAGGACTTTGTTCTTTATTACTTAGTGCTCATGGAGTTTGTGTGCAATTTTTCTGATATCTTTCAATTGTACTCATTCTTTTTGTGTTTTTACTTGTCTTTTCTTTCGTATTATGTTTATGGATTTTCATATGATGAAAGTCGTCTTATAACACGGTGTATTCAGAATAGAGAAGTGTCATTTTAATGGCTTTAATTTAAACAAGATTTACATTATTATAACTACAAAACAATCAGTGTAGAATGCCTTTAACGTGCGTAGTCTTTGTGAAGGAAATAGATTTGTTTGGTGTTGGCCTACATCCGCATACTTGGAAGATGTTTCAACTAACAAGTAAGAGGTATCGAACTTGGATCTAGAAGAACCAGAAATAACAATTAACCAATATGTTATCCATGTATTCCCCACTTGAAAACCTTTCATGGGCTGTAACACCAGAGAAATTCAGTTTATAATAAAGAAACAGTTTCATAGTTAAGTTGACCTTATCGTGAGAAGTGTCATATTTTACACGCTACTAAGTCACCTCAAGGTCAGAAAGAAATTTTTATGTTCGTCTTTTTACGTAACAGGATGTCTATACAAGAAAACCTGGAATTAATTTTGGGCCTGAAAAAGATAGAAATTTTAGTCAAGATGTCTGGAAATCACTTTAACCTTTGATCTCTAAAGCTAATTTCTCTTTCTTTCTCTTTTTTCTTTCTTTTTTTAAATAATCATAAAGTCATACATTTAGATACTTTTTTAAGTTACTACAGATTTGTTTCAATTGGTCTTATTGTAAGAGATATTCCACGTCATATTTTCTTGTGTAAAATCCGTTGTCAACATGCATTTTAGTCAATACATAGTTATATATTATTTATTGTTTCTTGTTATGAGTTAAGGAACGATGGCTCAGTGATAGAGTGCTTACCTCTGGTGCGTGAGGCCCCTGATTCGATCCCCGGCCAAATTAGTTTATGGTGGACAAATTCTTGCTCGTGGGTTTTCTCGGGAACTTGTTTCCTCCCACTTTATCATTCCACCAATTCCATAATCATTCACTTACTTTAATCATCGTCTCCCTGAGGCTAACGGGCATAATCGTGGGACGTTAAACTCAAAGATTTTAATTTTAGTTTTGTAATGACGTAATAAAGCGGTATCGTATTTTTAGACGTACCTTTTTAATTACTCGACAAACAATTGTAATTGTTTGTTTGTGTAGGAAAACAAAATACTACTATAGTATGATAAATGCTCTTACTACAGTGACGAGAAGAAAATTAAAACCGGAAAACCTTTTTTAAAAAAGCTGGAATTGGAATATAAATTAAGCAAGCAATTTATGTACGGACATCAATGAAATGCATGGTTTCACAATACATTAGACCATTCTTTAGATTTGTTCTTAAGTATTACACTTCAGGAGCGTGAGGGCTTAATGGTAAAGCGCTTGCCTCTGGTGCAGGGAATTCCTGGTTTGATCCTAGTCGATATGACTGTGTGGTGAACATCACGTTCGTGAGTTTTGTTGGGAGTTCTCACTTTTTTTTCTTTTGCATTCTCATTGTACAATTCTTTCACAATCATTCACTTCTTTCATTAATCATCTGTCTCTTTTAGGCCAGAGGCGGATCTAGCCCGAGCTGCGGGGAAAGGGGGGGCTAGGCCCCTCAGTTTTTGAGTGACAAATATAATTAAACTATTATTTCTAGTTTTTGAAAGTTTATAGTAAGCGTTGCGTTTTATTCTTTAGAGGAAAATATTTGAAACATTATATATAGTTCCAGTTGCAGTTTTTCTTTTACATAATGTGTAACACAATACTTGAGGTCCACAACGTCAACATCCAACCTAGTCATAATATCCATCTGGAGAAAGTTAAGTCGGAAACTTCTGCAAGACCTATGACAAATTAAACACCCGATATACCCATCATAGTCTGGGTTCTGGCTGTCCCCACCCCCCAGTTTTTATCTTCTAGATCTGCCACTGCTTTTAGCCTATGGGACACATACATGGATGTAAAACTAATTTCGTTTCATTTTTTTTACATATGTATTATAGCATTGTACCGTTCTCTTTCCATTCTACGCGTACTAATACCTCAAATAGAGAATATTGAGAAGCTGTTTTTTTCTCTCTCTCTCTCTAAAGAATAGTATTGTGTAACTTCAATATAGTCAGTTTAGCCATATTAAACGTTGGTAAAGGATTAAATTTAGTGGCACTAAACAATAGAAGAATCACATTTAATTTCTCTCAACATACTGAAGTCAGTTGCTCTCCATTACCTGAAAAGATATACCTTCAAGTACCTTCCCGCTATAAGAATTAGATATACAGATACTATGAGAATGCAAAACGTATAACTCTATTGTATAGGATCATTGTGGACCTCACAATAAACCTACTTACTGACTGAATTTGCTCTGAAACCAACAATTATTAATCTTGTCGACGCAATTCTTATAGTCTTAATCGAGTATATAGTAAACTTAGTATTTTGTTTCGTTTTGTATATTTATTAACGACTTAATTTCTAGTGTTCATATAGGATATTTATATTCAACAAAAAGTTTCAAAACTAAATAAAGGTGTTATGAAGAGCGTCTGTCTACGTAGATTTTATATACATTTCCAACAGTATTTAAACTGACAGTGGGGCCATGTAATTGCACCGAGCAGTGATGGTGAAAGACATTTTGACGTTGGAGGGAATAACGAATCCGAATGCAATACGTCACGTCAATATTTTATACATGTACGTATATATAGATACCATAGTTTGATTACGATTCTGTTTTCTGATATTTTGCGTATAGTCAATGGCGGCTCTACAGTTCTAGAACAAGAAAGTCACATCGGTAATGGCAGTGAAACTGGCTTTCCACCCTCTCTACCCGCGTAACAAAATTAATATCTGGCTTTGGGACCTTCAGTGAAGTTTTACTTTGAAGGTGTTCTTTAAATTCTGATATTAGGTACAAATATTGTACTTAAGTAGGAAAAGTTTGCCATTATATATCCAATATATACATGTTTTACATAGAGAATTGTTTAACTTTACATGCTTTACTTAGCACAAATAATGCAAGTTATTCAGGAAGTGAAAAACAACGAAAATAAATTTCTTGTACGTCCCATGCCACTGCCCTTTAGGCTAAAGGAGACGGATGAATTAATAAAAGTGAATTATAAAATAATTGGTGAAATGAAAATGTGGGAGAACCTGGAGATAAAAACATTCGTTCGACGAATAATAATAAAGAAATCAATCAAATGGGCAAATGTAAATTTTTCCCATTGTCAGTTGTAAACTAGAAGTTCGGATTGACATCTGTAGGTTCTTTTTTCGGTGTTTAGCCAGAGCAACATTAGGCTAATTCTGAAATATCATCTTTAACTATATACACTCCAATGTACAACGGAACATACAGTATGTATCTGGATTTTGTAAATATATGATGAATTAGTTTATACAGGTGGCCCAAAAGTAGGTATAGGCCTACAGTACCGTACTGATCAGCTCATTGAATTTTATATCATTTCTTATTTTTATCCATCAGATAGACTTAGACTTAGTTTCTTTATTATTTGTTCTTAATGTCCTTTTACTTAAAAAAATAAAATAAAACAACAAACTCGGAACAGCCGAAGCAAATAAACCCACAAACTAGAATGTTATATTAAATCAATGCAGGGGTGTATACCTACTTTTGGGCCATCCTATGCACACCTCGATCTGGCATTCCATTATACGGTATTATTTCATTACTAAATTAATAAATTAAATTTTATTGTGACGTTACCTGGTGAATATAGAATTAGGATATGTGCTTTCAGGGATAATGACTTGGGTTCAATTTCCGATTGGAGCGAATTCCGCATTTAGGTGTAGATTCACATCTCACATAGCCTTAGTGCTGAAATAAAGGACATTACACTTGAAACCAAACGAGCAATAATAAAAATTATATTTTATATTAGAAGTACAATCAAACATTAAGTTTATGCTTTGTGATATCTAATTGAGTGGTAAAACTATTACCTCTTCGACTCTGGCAACAGTGAAAAGAAGGTGTATGATACAACAGTTCACGAAACAAAACACTTATAGGTATTTACTCAGTATTGACAGGTACGGAGTTTTGTCCTTTCCTTATATATATATATATATATATATATATATATATATATATATATATATATATATATATATATATATATATATATATATAATATTCTTTCTTAAAATAACTTCTTAATTTAAAAAAAAATGTAATTTATAATTGAGTCCTCGTTCCACGTGTTTGTCTTATCACGGTTATTGACCAGAAAATCTTCGCCTACGAATTGGATGCTCTTCGTTACATTCGCAAATACCAGTTTATTAAGTAGGTTAGGCAGAAACCAACTACTTACATTAATTTATGTCAGTAGTGCGTCTTCTGCTCCTCCCTCATGTGCTACTATTGCATGCCATACTTGTAATAATAATAATAATAATAATAATAATAATAATAATAATAATAATAATAATAATAATAATAATAATAATAATAATAATATATTCAGAATCGTAAGACTAAGTTGCATTAATCTTCCCTTATACATCTGTTGAAACTGGAATAAATCCATAACTTTTAGGTAGAATATTGGGCCAACGTCTTAACCACATTGGAATACCGCTTCCTGTGAGATCAGCGAAGTCAAGCAGTGTCGAATATGGTCAGAGGAAAGGTGAGTGACCATACGCATTCATCAGATGGTATGGGAATTGCGTCATCTACTGAGCGTCGTGAGGGCAATCGAGGAGCTTTTAAAAGGAAGAAGTAACAAACTCCAGTCTAGAAAGCCGGCATTAACATCAAGAGAAGCCGATATGCTGACTGAACTACCAGAAAGGCATGAAAGCCACCAACCAGCTAGTAGGCTTTGGCCCCGAAAAGGTTGTTGCCCCAGGAGTTTAGTTTAGTTTTTTTTTCTTAATTAGAATATTGGACCATTATAGTTTGGAAGTCTAATTTAGCTTCACTATGTGAAAAACGAAACTCACTTGTTTTTCAGTTATATTCTCTGTAACGAGTTTCAGTTGTGCAAAGAGTGTTAAGTTTCGTTTTGGTCAATTTTGATTTTGGGGTTCTCCCGTTTTCTCCCTTTCCTCATTGCACCAATTCTTCCATAATCATTCACTAATCACTAATCATCCGTCTCTTTTAGCCTATAGGGCATAATAATGGGACGTTAAACTAAAAAGTTTTGCTCTATTTCATTTTAAAAAGTAGTTCCACTCTATGTTAATTTTTTCTTTATTTTGTTTGTGGCTCAATTTTCTTCGAAATATTGCTAGCTCTAAAAGATTACTGTTTATATATACGTATTTTTAAATTCTTAGTTTGTTAAATATACTTACTAATTAATAGTAATTAATTCTTTTTTTTCTATTTTTTCTAGGTAAGTACCAATAGATCACACGGGTAAAGAAATCAATTATCTCCGGTATTAACAGAGGCCTAAGCAGAAATGCCATTAAGAACTTAATTAGTTTTACTAGTAAGTATGTATATTTCCTATTTAATTTTGCAAGTAGTATTTTTATAAACTAGTACGTGTATCACAGTTAGGAAATGGCAAAGAACAATCTATTCAATCTGCAGTTAACAGAGGATTTTGCTACGTATACAGTGTATTGTAATGACTTTGGTAGAGTCAATAATGGACCGAGATTTATCCCCTTCACCAATTTATTATAAAATTTGATAAATACAAAACGTCTTTGATTTACAAAAAGCAAAATAGTGTCTATCTTGTTAATGTTCAAGTAAGAGTAGAATAGGTGTTTTGCATGGTGCTCCTACTCTCAAGGCAGTGTCCAAGGCACCTGCCGGTTCCGGTGAGTCTTGAGGGATAGCCCCCTCAGCTCAAGGCAGCTTAGCGAGGCTTGGTTGTAGAAAGGACCCCTAGTCCAGTGCAACCTCAGGGCGGTGTAGGTGGTTTGATCAATTGGACGACTGATGCTGGGTCCCTCGGTGGTCCTCCTTTTATTTGTCTTCTTCGGGTCCTTCCGTGAGGTCCGTCTTCTTTCGGCCTTCCTCGGTGTCCGTGTCTGCTAGGTTGTTTATAATCAATAGCACGTGTTGAGTTGACACGTGCGTCTGTCTTGTTGTGGGAATCCTTACAGTATAAATAAATAATTATTTCTTCTAACAAAATAAAAACTGTCAATTATTTTTGGCAATGAACAACATGCTTTTTAGCACCAAAAACTCCCTTTTTTTTCTTGAAAACTACACATAAGAGTTTATTCTCGAGCATATTACTTCTTCAGCTATGAGTAATCTAAGGACTGATATTAGGTCTTATATTTCAACAAATATTTTAGTTAAACAGAAATTAAAATCTAAGATTTACTTATAATTTTAGGCTACATCAATTTTTATATGTACTGTAGTCGTGTTAGCATCACACTAAAGAGCTTAGTGAAGATATATATTTTAATACCAGTTTTACCTCAATAAGTCTCATGGTTCTCTTACACTTATCAATTTTTAAGGCAAACAAATTGATTTTTCCTCATTTTCTCGAAAACCACGCATGAAGTTTAACACTCACTAATATTATTTTGTTCGGCTTAGTAAGAGCTATCAATTGACATATGTCTCTTCTCTGAACATTTTTTGGATCAAAATATCCAATACATTTCAATCAAATTTTTTTTGTATGCCTTATATCTGGAGGACTACATATAGTGTAGCCAAACCCAAACTATCAGTTAATTCAGTATGATGTGCTTATTCCGTACAAAATACGAAAACTCTATTTAGTAGCCGTTCAAAAATTTTGTTGCCCCTGATCCGAAAACTAATTATTGGCCAAGATCGCAGTCTTTTGATCCATTTTTTGATCATTCCTAAAATTCTTGTTTTTATCTTTTATGTTATTCTTCAGTTTGCGATCTGTTCAACGTAGTAAATGATTTTGGAGAAGTCGATAAGTCTTACATTTTATTGCAAAGAGAAAAG
Organism: Thermobia domestica; assembly: GCF_964235325.1. Classification (NCBI taxonomy): domain Eukaryota; kingdom Metazoa; phylum Arthropoda; class Insecta; order Zygentoma; family Lepismatidae; genus Thermobia; species Thermobia domestica. The sequence goes on from NC_137468.1 coordinate 100,569,468, forward strand.
GGTCAACTTTTAACGTAGAGATGAACGATCTTTTATTGATAAAAGCAAAATAGATCATTTACAAAATATTGCAGTAGATACACCACATACACATTCACAAGTGGCAGCGCTTACCTAAAATTTTAGGAATCTTTTTTAGTAGATTATTAACGAAATTTTAACAAACTTGAGTGAAAATAAAACTTCTTAAAATATAGTAATCGGCTTTGATAAAGCGCTAAAAGGTATAAAATAGTTTAGAAAGCGCTAGAAAAGGGAAAATAATTTTTAGAAGCGATAAAATATTATTATCAATGTAAAAAGAAAATGAAATGTTTGCCAATCCCAATAAATTATTGCCTAATATAGGATCATTGTTTCAGTTATAATTTCATTAGGCATTAATTTGCTTCGCTTGGCACAGTCTGGAAAAGTTTTAGTCAATAATAGTGACATTTTCGCGATTTTAAATGTTTTTTCTCCTTTTTTTGCGCTTTTAAAATTATTTTCTGCTTTTTAGCGCTTTTTTTGAAGCCTGTTACTAGCCTATGAGTATTTTTTAAAATTTAAAAGCAGTTTTTATTTTCTGAGTTTTAGCGCCTTTTAAAACTCAGCTAATAGTTTTTGTTAAAGTTCCTTCTCCATTTTTTCGTTACCCCGGTAGTTTAGGTACGTATCTAAAATGAAGGTAGGACACCAACTTCTTATCAAATGGGTCGGCTTACGGAACATGCGTGAACAAATACTTCTTTTTATATCGGTCTATGCAGGGTAGATTTACACGTGAACATATGTAGCTATACTCAATTACGGTATTAATACAGTCACCCGTGAAGAGTGTCGTGTAAGATATAGCCATAAACTATCATTAGATCGTAATGAAATTTACACAAGAACACCGTGGGCATATATTTTTTCATAATAATAATAATAATAATAATAATAATAATAATAATAATAATAATAATAATAATAATAATAATTATTATTATTATTATTATTATTATTATTATTATTATTATTATTATTATTATATAAATACTGGTGCACCTATATCGAAGTTATGCATGAATATAACCACCACATATATCACATATGGTGGGTCGAATTGAGAACTTCCTCCTTTTTTGAAATATTTTAAAAAATGAAGAAAATAGTTTAAATTGATGGGTTAATTATCTCATAGTCTGATAGATGTGTTGAACATGTAATTGTCTCTGTTGTAACATTTTGTAGAAAATGTTTTCTTTTTTCCTTCTTTTATTATGAGTAAAAAAAAAAAAAATAGGCCAGCTCTATGTTAAAAATTGAGTGTTTTGGGGTGAAATATTCCCGAAACATTCTTTTTTTTTTAAATTAAAATATGGGAAGACCTACATTCTTCAATCTTCTCATACAATGATAAGTTGTTACAGTCACTTGGCTACCATCGGTCTACTTCCATAGCAGTTACGGATTCCTCCATAATTCCTTATGGGTAGAGGAGTACGGAAGAGGTAGGTCATGGGACCCAGAACCCCTCCTCTGAAACCCCGACTTTTTAATTTTAGTGTAATTTTGGGGATGATTTTCCAAATTTTATTATAATTTATCCTCATCTTGAGTTTGGACACCTCCGGAAATAAATTCCTGGGTACGTTGCCTGCTTTTAGGCAAGAGATAGAATGCTGAGTTCTACTCCCATCATCTTGGGAGAAAGAGAAGAATCAATGTTTGACAGAACTACGGTTTCATATTTTACGGTATTGTTCCTTATTACGAGATTGTGTCCCGGCGTCCTGACAAAATTCTTCAGGGCGCAGAATCATCCCGCAACTTTTGGATTTGTGTTTAACGTACTCATTCTTAAATTAAAAATGTTATTACCAAGAAATAATCATAAAAACGTCATAGTATCATAATTGGTAATACTATTACATTACGATAATAGTTTTACTAGCAGATACAGTAATAACCAACCACAACTTATTTGATATGACATTGATCTATGAATCAAAACTATTTCATGTGCTTCGAAATGCCAAAATGAATATGTTTTCACGGAAAATCTAAGGACTGAAAACCCCTTTATTATACGGAGTGGCCTAAAAGTAGGTATACTGATAGTCCCGTACTGGTCGGTCATGACATTTTATATCATTTACTTATTGTTATCCATACAGGTATTGAGTTAGTTTCTTCCTTATCTGTTCTTAATTTACTTTCACTTATACCTTAATCTCGGAACAAACCATAGCAAATAAATTCATTACCTTAATCAATTAAAATATCATACTTGATCGATGCAGGGGGCCGCGGTGGCTCAGTGGTAGAGCGCTCACCTCTGGTGCTTGGGGTCGCAGGTTCGATCCCAGCCCCCGCCAAGTGAATTTTGTGGTGGACAAACACCGTGTGTGTGGGTTTTCTCGGGGTTCTCCCGTTTCCCCCCACTTTCTTCATTCCACCATTTCATTCATTACTCATCATCACCGTCTCCTTTAGCCTAACCGGCATAACCGTGGGACGTAAAACTCACAGATTTCATTTTCATTTTTTTGATCGATGCAGTCTGTATATCTACTTTCGGGCCACCCTGTATACTATATAATTGTGATCGATGTATTATTTAAACAGAAAGTGTACGAAATTGCTTTTTGCCTCCAAAAATATGTGGATCCTAGAACGGAACACAAACATACTTCGCGAAAAGAGATAAATATGAGCATGGTGGTGATGCATGCAGTTGAGTAGAAGTTACTTTTATGAGAGCAGAGATGATGTGTAAAATGGTCCAAATTTTTATTTCTAATCATCCTATTTGAGTTAAGTATACATATCTTATTTTATTGCATACTATGTCTGTGTGTATGTAGAATGCAACTTTGTTAAACTGAGAGAAAAAAATCCTGAAGAAACCTTAGTCAAAATGTCCTATCACAAGATTCGATAGCGGATTTTTTTCAATTGTAAAGAGATAATTAGCACTAAATCTTCATTGAGAGTATTTATTGAAACCGGATCAAATGAAAGATTCTCCTCCCAGAATGTTTCTCGTTGCGTGCCAAAGAACTACCATATTTTGTCGTGTATAATGCCCATCATCCACTTTTGCTGTTATTTTAAAGGGCAAAATAACGATGCGCGTTATACATTAGTAGTACTAATTTGATATCTGTGTAAATAAATGTTTTTAATTCTCATATTGTATGTTAATGTGTTATAAGCGTTATTTCTGAAAATAATAAGGACAGTCTTGTAGAAATTACCGGTAAAATACCATCCAATATTACAATTGGATTTGTTAAGCTTGCTATTGCAACAAAAACAATTGTTTCGGTTAAGTAGAAAATAAACAACGACATATTACTAATCGCATAGTAAAAAAAAAAAAACATTATTAATAGAAAATATGTGGTGCTGATTGTATTAAACAATATTGCATGGACACCGAGTGATTCCTGCTTGTGTACTTTACGCAACTATCGATCTACGTAGGTGATATTTTACAAAATAGTTGGAAAACCAATTTGGAAAATGTCAAAATGGATTTCGTATAGAGATTACGCTCAGCGTTATTAAATATGCTGAAGAGTACGGTAATAGAAGTATTAAGAGATACTTCAGAGACCTGCTCCCTTGAAAGCGTATCAGATTGTGGGAACAACAGAAATAAAACCTTATTCATATGTCAAGAGAGAAGGCAAGAAATTACCTGGGGTAATGACCCATTTTCTTTTCTTAAAATTTGACTCCTAAACTTGAGTGCGCATTATACATGGCAAAATACGGTAAGTAAAATGTTGATAGGTCAGTTTGTTTCACGTTATTGCATTTTACACGTGACGGACCGCAAACATTACAATGTATGCTTGTCAGAAGGGTAAGCACCTTCGGTCTCTGGAAAGGAATTTTATGGGTCTTAGTAGTAAACTGGGAAACCACACAACACGTAAGAACAAGAAAATAGCCTTTACCGTAATTTGAACCCAAATGTCTTGATTGTAGGTTACAAAACAGTTGATATCAGCTTTATATAAAGGACTGTTATTCAGAAAATTTAGTATGAAATTCGTACAATGCTAATATGTTCGTGTTACTTCCACAATTGATGTCATAACGTCTATATATATATAGCATATTTAAACATGTTGATGAACACTGGATGTTGTGTGTTGGTGCTTTTAAAACAAAAACAGTTAGTTATTCATTTTATGGAAATTAGGTAGATTCATTATTATGCAAAATAGTATTGTTTACGAAAAAAGTGTGAATAATCAGTTTATGTCTGAGAATGAGAAAAATGAAAGTCTCCATTGTAATGTATATGAAAAAGAGAAAGATGATCTGTTTTAGAAAGGTATGTACACAGTTGACGATGAGACAATTATTATTAAAATTACTGTCTGCTGCGGATTTTACAAAATAACTCTCAACTTTTATGAGTAATGTATGCTTTTATTAAAAAAATATTTTGTGTATTCGGAGGAATGTAAATGCGTGTGTGTCTTTTTATTTGAATTTGCTATATGCTACGTAATGTTAAAAACAGCTAACTCATATGAGATATTAAGACTCTATTTTATATCGTGTTTAAATGAGAAGGTTCACAGTAGTGAAATACATAAGGAAAGGTCGCAACGCATCGTCATGACGTCAGTGATTTGTTTTAACTTTCTGAAGGAAAAAATTGGAATCGCGAGTTCGTTAACCGAATCAATCCGGTTAACATCTTTACTGGTAACCGAGACTTTAACGGTAGCGATCCCATTTTCTATTATTGAAACAATGGCAGTAGTAGTTATACATTTCACCGTTAGGATAACAGCGAACATTCTCGAACGGTCATTTACCGAACGAAATGGAAACTTCTAGTATGTGTCCTTTTTACTGTAAATATTAACGTTCCCAACATTTGAAAATGGAAATACCGGATACCTTATTGCAGTACGTAACTTCTTAAGATTGTGACATCATCGCTTGTCGACAAATGTGAGCAACCTAAAACTGGTTACTTCACATAAAATTGGACGATTCAGAGTTCGAATTTAATAAACTTAGTTACTTTTGAAGCATTCATTAAACTTACTTATTCCAGTTTTGGTTGTGTTGGCACATATAATTTTTGTAGTCTACCACCGTTGATACATCGTATTTGAATCAGTAAAGCAAACATAATTGGCAATATAATTATGGCATGCACAAAATACACATAAGAAAAGTAAGTCTTATCAGTTTCGTTAGGGTTGGTAATGTCTCATAATGCCTGGGTCTGGATGCATTATTTAATTCGAAGATGTACCTGAGGATGAAGCAATGCTAGCTGCGTTCTTGAAAATGTACTTTTGTTGATCTTTAGCAGTTTTAATAAGTTCAGTAAATTTTCCTGTCTTCAACTATTCAGCAAATTCCGCGGACGACAGGTCAATAACAAAGCGAATTATAAGCTCTGCTTTAACCATGTTCATCGACAAACAATTCTTTTCGTCACTTCAAAGATTCTTCATAACACTGAATACGCGTTGTACATGACAGTTACTTGGAGGTGACTAGCAAGAGGAAAAATTACTGGACATTTAACGTCCGTTTTGAGGTCGTACCGAACAGCGGACAAGGAGCTCAAAAACCGAACTGTCCGGTGGAATACTGGATGGTTGGCAATCCTAATCCCATATAGGCCTACAGAGGCCAAATAAGTCAAATAATCTTGAAGATTTTAAATGTAATAATGTAATAAGTCTTAATATCTTGTAAATTTCCTTGTGTGATGATTAATTTTCCCACCGTTTAAGTTCTCCCTCAAATTAGTATCTTTGGAGATACATGTTGTAAACTTGCGGAATGTTGGTGAAAGTTAGATTGAAATATGTATACAATTGAAGAAAAAAGCGATAAGATAAGCATTATTGTTCTTGATTAGAAGTGCTTAGATAAGGAATAGCTTTAATGTTGTTAAAGAGATATGATGTCAACAGAACCAATCTATGTTGAAATGTTTTGCAAGAATTGTGCCACTGATCACTTATAACAAATCGTGCAATGTGTAATCAGCTGAAGAATTGAAACCCTAAGTAAATGATTTTCCCGCCGCACGTGAACAAGAATAAGAACAACTTAACCAACATTGTACTGTGATAGGCAGAGAACGGCCATTTAAGTTACCAATTAATAAAGTGGAAGAAAATTATCATTGATCCACGAGAATGTTGACTTGCATGTCTTTCCTCATCACCTGTAGCATGTTAATCAGGATAACAGAGGCGGATTTTTCAGGCGAAACAACTGTACTTATTAGCTATTTTATCCTTTAATAATTACATTTATAAGAGAAAAAAAATGTGCGCGAAAATCGAAGTAGATGCACAATAATTTAAAGCTTGTTGATCCTGTAACAGTAACCAGTTAACACTACTATCTAGACTCACTCAACACCTCACCAGTGTTGGCAGCAGGAGCTAGTGTCAGACAGTAGCTAAAAATGGCAAAACTCGTCTAAAATTACAGCTAAATTTCTAGCTAACAGAATTTAACGAGATGGCAAGAACATCTTATAATTTTACTGTACATATCTAAAGCGTACCTTAATGTTTTCCCTGACATTCTCAAATCAAACACTTTCATCCTTAATTCATTTTTGAAGTACTTACAAAATATTTTGCTAGACCAGCCTTTCTCAACCGCTGTGTCGCCGCACATTGGTGTGTCGAGATATTTTTAATGTCTTTTAAGTTCTTCCGAAAAAAAAAAAAGCTTTACAAGAAAATACAAATTTATCGCCAATTTATTTGATTTCATATTTGTTTTCGAAATTTAAAGTTGGAAAGTTTGCTTTTAACGCTGCTCATGTTTCTTTGGAAAGAAATACTGGACGTGAGAGTTCGTCCAGGCATAGATATGCTTTGCAAAAATTGCCAGGGATAAATATTTCATTAATTTTAAGTTCGATGTCAATTATATATATCTGATGATAATAGTTCTTTCTCAGATTCCTGCTTGGGAATCGGAATCATTTTTTTTGTGAGTGTGTGTTAATATGTTTCTGTTCACGAGTCTTCGTAATTTGCTTGTGAGATTTGCCTCTCATAGTCGTTCCATATTTTTTTAAAAAATGTATTATTTGTATATATTTTTATTTATTTATTTATTTTTTTTTTTGCATATAGGAAAAAAATCGCATGTAGGTGCGTCGCGAAAGTTTGAAACATACTTTGGGGTGCCCCAAAGAAAAAAGTTTGAGAAACACTGGTCTAGACATACAAAATTATTATTATTACTATTATTATTATTATTATTATTATTATTATTATTATCTATTTTTACAGAAGTTTCGGTTGACAGAAATGTTTAATTACCACTAAAGGCAAATGGTTAGAAATTGGTAGTTATGAGTATGGAATTGGCCAAAATTATGGTTAACAGTTAAACTACACTTTACTGGCTTAACACTATTACCATGTGTAAATGGCTAGATTTAGCCATAAAATTGCTAAATTGGAAACACTGCACCTCATAACCCTATATATATATATATATATATATATATATATATATATATATATATATATATATACACCAAGGGGGTCTATAGGGGCTATAGCCTCCCCTTGACCTCAGGTATACACTGGATAAAATGGGCTTCAGTTCTGTTTTACACTGGATAAAACGGCAAACTATGGTTTAACCTCTCCCTTGATCATATCTTGGATCCGCCACTATATATATATATATATATATATATATATATATATATATATATATATATATATATATATATATATATATATATATATATATATATATATATATATATATAAAGAAATGTTTTACAGTTAGTAATATTTCGGAGAAAATTGAGGCACAAACAAAATAATTTTAAAAATTATTAATATTTACTTTCGAGCGCCGAAAGGAGGGAAGAAAGTATAGTGGCCGTGAAAAATATGGAAGTCGAGATTTCAACGGATTTTTATACGTTTCATGACCATTTCGATACACATACCGAAAAAAAAATATTTCTCGACTTTTGTTCGTTTGTTTGTTCGTCCTGATCCAAGAGGGCATACCATTCAACGTATCGAAAACTAAATTTTAAATGTAAGGTTTCTGTATGATTCTCCATGGGAGTCAAATTTTCTTTCTACCCCTAAAATATAATGGGTAGTTTACTGAATGGTCAGAATCAAAATTTGCGATTTTCTCAAATAAACGGTTCTAACGATTTTGTTTACATTTCATAAATTAGATTTGCAATAACAACACTATACTGTGGTATAAGCCATATCTCTGGGGAAAATCGTGAAGGGGTAGTTTACACTTGGGGTGAGTTTTTTCGGACGATTTTCTCAAAATCGACTCAGGCAATTTTGTTCATATTTCATAAATTAACATTTCATTAATGACTTGACAATGTGAAATAAATCATTTGCCCTGATAAAATGTACGTGGGTTTATTCGTGGGGCGAGTTTTTTTCAAACGGTTTTCCCAAAAACTCAAGCAATTTTGTTTATATTTCATAAATAAATATTGGATTAATATTGCTATAATGTTGCATAAATATCTTTCACGAGAATATCCACAAGTGGTAGTTTACTCTTGGCTTGAGCTTTTTATTTTTTGATTTTGTGAAATACTTCTGCGATATTATTTTATATACAATTTTTTTCATCAATAACCCTAACATATTGTATGCTATTTTGTTTTGAAAAAATCAACAAGCGGTAGTTTACTTTTGGGAGTGAGTTTTCTTTAGGCGAAATTTTCCCAAAACACCTTATAATTTTGTTCGTATTTCAGTAGAAAGTGTTTTATTAATATCTGCAGCATACCAAGGATTTAGTTTAAGAAATTGAAGCGAGAAAGTTTAGTGCAATGACCCGTACTTTTTATTTAACTAGCTAAGTCTATGAATGAACACCTATATATGTGTGTCTGTTGCACAATGTATAATTGATTATTTCTTTTTAAGAATGGGAAGTGTTTAATCAACAGAAATTTTCCTTACGCAGATTGGCAATAATAAATTTTGAAAGCGTCAAGCGCAAAATTAACGTATGTTCTTTCATGATGGTCGATGAGATATTCCTTAAGTGATCACGTTTCTTTACATGCTGCTGAACAACATACGTGTGAAATCAGTGCACACTACTTTTCTGCAAGAACTAGATCCTTTCTATTTTAACTGTGCCCCTTCTGGCGCTGCTGTCGATGTGTGTTTTCCCGCACATACCTCGAAAGAGGAGGGACAAGTTACTGTGGCCGAGATCTCTCAATTGTTGGATGTAAAAGTATTTCACGGACTTCGCTGTGCTCTGTCTTGTTAGCCAGTCAGAAGAAGTAGCCTACGATCTTCACCCGCCAAGACCAAACGACTGAATGACAAATTGGCAACACAGCTGAGGTCATTCACTTCTTTCCCCTAAGCAAACGGAGGGTTTTCTCTGTAAGGGGGATGCGGGGGTGGGGCCGAAGTATGTTTTGCATGTTTTCCGAGGGCACACCTGAAATACAGTTTCTTTTCTTTTTCTTTTTCTATTTTCCTTTTTTTTAAAGAAATGTTGCCTACTACTTCGATCTTTTCAACAAGGTTAAAGACATTAGACATCTACCTGTTCGAAAGTCAGCAACATTCATACTCTTATAATATTGTTGCATTGTAACAATACAAGACCCTACATATCCTTTCAACTCAAGCAATGATGATTTCAGAATTGCACCCAGTCCAAAACCTGAAATTATTACTGAGTTCAAGTGACTATCATTTGTTTGGACGCTCTTGAAAGGAACAGGGACTGGAAGAAGTTTTCCAACGAAGAAGAGGTTCGAGACTTTGTTGTATTGACTATAATATCTCCAAGGAATTAAGAACTGCCAGAGAAATAATAGAAATGTGTTGACATTAGTGGATAGTATCTACAAAAATAGTGTTTAAAAAACAGTTTTACTAATTAGGTCTTTAATGTTTCGTTTATGTTTGATCCAGCCTCAAACGTTAAAGATTTATCTTTCCACAAATTTCGATAAACATTCAATACAATAAAACTAAATTATGTTCAGTATTACGTGTATGTTCGTTGTCCTTGTCCAATACATTTTGTAGTATTTCCAATTAAACTGCTGCTATAATGAAAGTAGTTCATACGAACGCTTCCTGAAGTGGTAGCTTACAATTGTGCCTTTGATTTTTTTTCTTTAATTTTTTGAGCTGGTGCATAATTTTTGGTGGCGAGCTCCTACGGAGGTGCACGTGTGTAACCGGGCTGAAAGGATTTCCTGTACTTTTCTCATCCACATTTCGTAACAAAAAAGCATTGTGTACATACAGATATACATATGTATGGTATGAATAATTCTGTCCACCCTTCTTCACAACGAACAATTTCCTGTTTTGTTATGTGTGCGTGGATAAGGGGAGAAAGAACGGAGTGAGAAACTAGGGTGGGAGGATTTTTTTCTGAGGAAGCACAGGATCACCAACCAAGCAGTTCAGCACCTCAACCACAACACTTCATCATAAACGAATCTTATCTCTGCACAATCGTAGTAGATTATTACGCTTATTTGCAGCGTTTTCATAACCAAACCAGCAGTTTTTTACTTCACGGTTTTTGAACTTTGGTACTGTATGTACAGAGTGGTCCAAAACTCACGCTACCAATAGAGGTACTAGTCTCCAGTGTTGCACTGATATCCGTCAATTTGTCCTCGGCGAGAACTTTCGGTCTGCTACTTCGGGAGGCAACAAACATGCTACCAGTTTTCTTGAATTTATCAAAAACGAGACGAAATGCAAGGCGAGAAGTACCATTCTAAATTCGAGACAAGATGAAAACCATAATTCGCGTCTCGTTTTTGAATTCTACATTCGAGACAAGACGAAAAGTATGATTGGCGTCTCGTTTTCGAAGTCTTAATTCGAAACAAGACGAAAACTATAATTCGCGTCTTGTTTCCGAATTATAAATTCGAGATAAGACGAAAACCATAATTCACATCTCGTTTTCAAAAGGAGCCGAGAAAAGTTCAATGCCTCGTGGACAACACTAGTTTACTCAAATCTAGTTCCTCAGACACTATTTCAGTGTTACATAATATATAGTGTAAAAACTATAAATTAATAAAGCGATTATACAAACAAAATGAGGATATGCCAACGTTTAAAGATACAATACGGAAGTTGTTATAAATTTGTAATATACTCCAATAATAAATACGGTTTAAAGATTGTCATATCAGACCCTTCGTGAATATTTCGTGACGCCGAAGGATTCTAATAACTTCTAGATGAAATTAAGAGAAAATTCAGGGCATAAATTTTGTACCTATATTTTTGAGATGTGAAAACCTTATTTCTCGTTTCGTCCCACCTACAGTGCGTCCAGTAAGAGAACGTCTCTGACAGCTCGCAGTGACATTGCCACTACTCGCGTGTCAAGGTTTTTTTCGGTGCAACTGTAGTGGCAATTTAATTAATGGTATAAGACAGAGTGATCGTGGTTGGTAACACTGGTATCAAAGTAGGGGCTGCAATGTCCCACCGCATGTGGTAAGAAACGTCAGAGACCATCTCTTGTTGGCCGTGCTATAGTAGGCAACAGTACGTGCAGCTGTGGTTTCGTAACTCAGACTCCTTATGTGTGCTTCCAGAATGAAGATTATTTCCTTTAGTGTGTACGTACGGTACATTATGTATAAGTCTCGGAATTCTTATAGAACGTCTTTGTCTGTTTCTTCTGTCGACATGATGAGAACAAAAACGGTAAGAGATATCGAGATTTTTTTTTTTTTTTTTTTGTGCAACTGATTCAGCTTCCCAGGAATAAGTCCCATCTCTTCAATAACTCTATTTAAACTAGAAGTGGTTAAAATTAACCATTTCCAGTTTCAACATTTATCACCATAGAAAGAAAATGGTAATAGATAGCAACAAAGGTTTTCTGCAATCGATTAAGGGGCTCAAGAAAACATATTATCACACAACCAAGAACACTCTACCAAAAATGGAAAAGAAAAAATGAAATGAAATCTTTGAGTTTTACATCCCACGCTTATGTAGGTTAGGCTAAAGGAGACGGTGATATTGTGAAATGAATGAAATGGTGGAATGAAGAAAGTGGGAGGAAACTGGGAAACCCCGAGAAACCCCACGCACACGGTGTTTGTCCACCACAAAATTCACTTGGCGGGAGCAGGGTTTGAACCCGGGACCCCATACACCAGAGGTGAACGCTCTACCACTGAGCCACCCGCGGCCCCCAACAAAAAATGGAAATGGTCGAAATTTACTACTATTACGTCTGGTTTCTATACTAATTTCCATAGAGTAAAAACTGTAAAAGATATCGAGAAGCGTTTTTTTTTTTTTTCAATCTATTTAGCGTCCCAAGAATAGGTTCTATCTCCACCTTAACGCTTAAACCGGAAGTGGTTCAGATTAACGATTTCAAGTTTTAACCTTTATTGCCATAGAACAAAGCAACAAAGAATAGGGAGTAATGGCTTTTTGATATGGATTCAGCATCCGAGAAACAGGTTTTATTTTCGTTTGATCTTATTAATCTATTGCAACCAGTAGTTATAGATATACTACTTGAAGATTGAGTATTGAATTCACATAGTGTGGAAGTCTACCGTAGTTTCACATTTTGAAAGGAAATTCACTTCTTTTCTTTCTTTAGACCTAATTAGTGTAGATATTGACTTCAATAAGAGTAATGTTGAAGATTGTCTAGCTAATCGATTTTCTCTAATAATTCCTTCATTTGAATGCGTCATTACGTCTTCCAATCGTTAAATCACTCCCTCTGTTGTTCAGTTAAGTCGTCTCAGAGTTTAGAGAGAAAGCTCCAAGGAAGGGGAAAAAGAGTGATTCAAATTGTAATAACTGCAATTTCCGTTTCAATGTCTTAATGTTGTACTGTAAAAGGAAAATTCAATAAGGTTATATTGAGATGCAATCTGTACGTTATGACTACGTTTTATCCTGTATTCCGACGTCATTACCGATCTTTTTAATGCACTTTTCCCATCAGTCTACGAGCCAATGTACTAAGTGCAAAAATAAGTTTAATATGAAGTTGGAAACGTACCACTTCTAATGCCTAACACACACTTCTTCAACTTGTCTGAAGCATGGTCTAACAATGTGATGCCAACTGTATGAAGTGAAAGAAAAATATATCAGTCTGCAGGAAGATATCAAGAAGACCAAGGCATACTGATAAACACAATTGATTTAGTTAGTTTTTGGATAAAGTTTGAATATTCATGTCTTGAAATTGGTCCAGTTATTGTAAATATTGTCGCACCCAACGTAATACATTGGAAATATAGTGAGATGCGTGCTTTTTGTTCTACTAAATTGATGTTCAAAGTTGATACGCATATATTTTAATCACGCTCGACTGTAGCCATAAGATCTAAATTCACGGTTCTGATTGGTTGAAGTTATCCGTTTTTCGCCACGAAGCATATATATATATATAATGATGGCCCAAAAGGAGGAGGTATACAATACCGTACTGATCAGTTCATTGCGTTTAATATTATTTCTTATTGTTATCCACAGGTAGACTCAGGTTTCTTTATTATTTGTTCTTAATGTATTTTTACTTACATCTCAAGCCTGGAAGACCCGAAGCAAATAAACCCATACTATAGAATGTTATACTTGATCAATGCAGGTGTGTATGCTTACTTTTGAGTCACTATGTATATATATATAGCACAAATCAAGTACCTTCTGCTGCCAGTCCTAGTAGCCAAGCGTGCTAGCGAACGGACTAGTAATGAAAATCACTTTTCGCATGTGTTCAAACCCGGTCCAAGGAATTTTCTAATTTTTAAAAAAAAATATTATAACACTTTTATCATTAAAATAAGATATAAATAATACTTATTTGCCCTTACGAAACATAGCTGAGCGAGCGAAGGAGGGTAGAGGCCTCGCAGGGCTCGTTTTGTTCCACCTTAATCCCACGTGACATTACGTCACACTCGGGTAGTCCAACTTCGAGTCTTATCCGCTGCCTTGTGACCAAAATGCATATTGTTTTAGGGTAGTGCGTAAAAAAAATATGCTTCATGTTCTTGCAGAATGTAACCCAACATAATTATCTTTTATTTTTATCAACACACAAAGTTACAATTTCTTCTATTAGTATAATACACAATACATACACCAGAAGATTTAGACAATCACAAACTGAAACCAATCAGAAACGGTGTTTAGTTCCTATGGCTAGGGTCGAGCGTGGAAAAAATATGCAGTTGATACACATATCAGTCGATAAAGAAAATGACATATTTGAGCTCAAAGTCACATTTATAGTTTTCGAGAAAAAAAAATATGGCCTAATTAAAAATTAAATATAATTGGAAAGTTTAGAAAAGTTTCTTGCCTATTACTGAAGATTGAACTAGTTTTACTAATTTATTTGCGAAAAATGAAAATAAAGAGAAAATAGCAATAGAAAATTAAAAGAAAAAAAGAAGGTTCGTGACTTGTCTGATCAAATAAATTTTCTTCATTATTTTAGCGTTTGACTTACTTTTTCCGGAATGAGCATTTTTGTCTGTCATTCGAGCTACTGAACGCAAATTAGTTATGGGTCGAGTTTGACCCAGTTTATTTCTCCGAAACAAATGCTTTATTTTAAGCATGCAAACAAGCATCAATCACTGTTAACTGTGGTTTACGTTTCTTCGAGAATTTTACTATGAAAAAAAGTTTTTTTTTTTTTTTTTTTTGTAACCTATCTTTACAGTGGTTACAACAAATGAAGAAAATATTGTATCTTTTTCTGTTGTTAATACATTTGTTACTCTGTTTAACTTTGTTTCTTCGAATGTCTCGTCAGCCATCCTGCCCATGTTTTTTCAGTGACTCCTTTCTTTCTATCATATTACTGAAATATTACATAGGCTCCAGTCGACTTCCTTTTGAAAATGTCTTCCCATCTGCTATTTATTGTTAGTACAATGAAATATTCCTTAACGGATACATCCATATTAGAAATTAGATTTCTAGACTTTAGCATCTATGGCCATGCTAGCTCGTCACGTATCAGAGATGACGTCTCTCGGTAATTACTAGGCATGGGCGCGAGACCAAACGAGACGAGAACTGAAACAAGTCTCGTCTCGTCTCGCAAAATCAAAAGCTGTTCTCGTCTCGCGTCTCGTCTCGTCTCGCAGACCTAAGTTCTCGTCTCGCGTCTCGCAAAATTTTGGAAGTCTCGTCTCGCGGTCTCGCGCGAGACTTCTCGCGTTGGTCTCGCGGTCTCGCAAATCAATACTGGAATAATGTAGTCTTCATTCGACCCTTTTAAAATAATGTATACTCAAAGTTTACATAGTTTTGTTTCATAGTTGCATTGTTACACAATGCTTATCCACTCATTCCGATTCACAATGCTTGATTTTACACCCCACATTCTCAGTATTAAAAATGCCAGTTTTCTGTAGTCTCTGTCTATGTGAAGTATGAATGAAATCGGCATGTTACATTTGAGTAATCTTACTTGCAAGATAAAAGCTTTCAAATAACTTGGTAAGAACGCTAACTCAAATAGCCGTATTTATAGTAAACATGCAGCGTTAGTAATATATATTTCACAACTTAAATGCACTTTCATCTAAATGTTTTCTTAACAAATGGGAGTTAAAGAGATTAATCTTTAATAACTACAAGAAAGACTACAATGAGCTTAAATAAAAATTTATTATTATTATTATTATTATTATTATTATTATTATTATTATTATTATTATTATTATTATTATTATTATTATTATTATTATTATTATTTAGTCTAACCTATTGTCACATGGAATTAAACAGTTACAATTTTAGATCTAACTCTGTTACAAGTAACACACGTTGGAGATACAGAAAGCAACACCTTGAACAACTTGGTTTTGGTGAGAGGATCCGTCTTGCAGCCATAAATCCATTTATCCTAGATTTATGTTTACGGAAAGAAACAACTGCTTTATTTTTGACTAAAAAATTTTCCTTCTTAAACAAGCCAATTGGCCCTTTTTTTGCCTTCATAAAACAAGTTACCGTAAGAAAACAATTTGGTGGGCAGGGGGAACAAATCTGTTCTAAACCCAGAGGCTTTGCATCACATTGGAACTAAACTTGTGTCTTTTTCCCTCATATATATATATATATATATATATATATATATATATATATATATATATATATATAATGCATTGAAAATAGGAAGAAGAAAGTCAGTGTCAGAGACAGACAGAATCAGAGAGAGAGAGAGAAGATATGGTATCCTCTGACCGACGCCTCGAATTTCTGCACTGAAGGAAAAATCAAAGCGAGCCGTATATTTTTGAACTAGGATATTTTTACCGAGGGTGCAATAACAGAAGACCGGAAACCGCAGCCGCGAATATGCAATGTTACCTAAGTTCATTGTTTCCGTCTACAAAATTTTCCGAAAAGACAGCTTCCAAATATGTCCTCAATAAAGAAATAAAAAAAAATGTATTGTACTGGTATTTGCTATCCTGCTTTTATGATTTGTCAAGATGTTGTCTCATCATCAGGAGGAGGGTGGATACTCAAGACAAAACGTGTCGTTTTTCCCCTTTTTTGCCTCCCCCTCTTCAAGAACTTTATGACCAAAGATCTTGGCTCACGACCCCAAAGAGAAAATAAAGAAAACAGTGTAGATAATGGAAGAATCTATTTTATTGCATTTTGGGAAAGTAGTGGGAAAGAAAAACTAACACAATCTTTATTTCTTGAATTTTTTGTCATGAGGAAATCTCCTAAAATAACTAGATTTTGATTAACCTTGTTAACTTAAACCTATCATGAAATCAGTAATTGTGACAACCTGACCAAACCATTTCAAGAAACAAGAACAGCTAACTAAGCAACTATCAGTGTTGCCGAAAAGTCACAACACTTACCCCGTTAACTATATACTTTGAAACTACCAAAATAACAGTAAAACATTAAAAAAAATCAATACAAATTTCATAATACAAAGGAAAATTGTATTTTTTTTTATTTCCACTAGTCGACATAATTTATAGTAAATGTTCAAATAAATGCTAGCCCAAAAGTTTAGAAATAAACTATTAGTTACCGACTTGCCTTCGTCTGCGATTGTCTCTACGATTTCAGTTGATGATGTTGTGTGGAAGGGATGTTTCGATGAGAACCATGCACTTCTAAGGTATCAATTTTGTAGAACATTAACATCTTTGGGGAGTTCATAATTATGACAGCATTGCTCCTTACTGCAAAGTACAGCACGAACGCACAATATTGATTTACCTTTTCTGGACCCATTCTGTTCGAGGGTTGGAGACGAGCAAGTTCAAACAAATTTTCTTTAAATTTGGCTTCACTCGAAATAAAAATATTTTATATCCACTCGAGAACTCGGTTCAAAAAATCTCCAATTCGACTTGATATTTGCTCAAGTTTCGAGTAGTGTCGGGTCCAAACGAGTTTAATTCTATAGTATTAGTAGTTTTTATATTAACTAGTGATGCTCACGAGATGCGACAAGAGGAAAAATTAGTCTATCTTGAGATGTCGTTAATGTATTATCTCGAAACAAATGTGAACTGTTTCTTGAATATCACCAGTCCTGGTCACGAGGCGAGACAGGTTTGATTTTGTCTCGCCCAGTCTCTATCTCTCGCCTCAAAAACAAGATTAAACAAAACAAAATACGGAAATTTAGCTGTTCGTTTAGGCAAATAGTAAACATTTTCACTTTCGGTATGACCAGGCCTGAATTCAATTCATTTTTGGTGTTTATTTAGCGTGGTAATGGCACAGGAGGAGTTATATAAAGAATAAACACGCGAAATCAGTGGACAATTTACTGAAGATATTTTCAGCGAAACAATTGTTGTTGTTCTCCTTTTGCGAAAGCTTCATCCTCAGCCATATAAGTGTCTACACGTTCAGCCGAATCTTTATCGAATTCATCATCTGAACCGTCTGAATTCTTGTCAGCTTGTCAGAATTTCTCTCGAAACTGTTTTCGAATTGAAAACATGAATGATAAGTTCCGAAGGCTTTTGGCAACAACAGATCCTTTCATTTCTTCTTTGGGCAAATCATTTCATAAGAAAATGAAGAATTTGTCACCTGAAGCTGTAAACCTTTTAATTATTTCCAACACGGAAGCTGACAAAATTTTAGACGACTCAAACGAAGGTGATGAAGGGAATAACTTTCAAGGAGATTCGGCTGAACAAGTAGACAATACCTATAGAGTTATTCCATGTTGAAACGACAAATTATGCCAAAATTTTCGTGCGGTCGCATTCGAGATTTGAGTGTTTGTCTGAACACTTATCAATATGTGATAGGAAGGAAAATGGAATGGTTTGAAATGCACGCCATTCATATTGAAGATACGGCCATAGTTGAATCTTAAGTTATGTTCATTTTCTTGGAGCTCTACCGAAAATGAATAAATAAATAAATAAGTAAATTCAAAATTGCACTATAGATATGTGGACAGTCCTTTTTTTTTTTTTTACCACGTAGTAGTGACGCAAATACACATTTTGGGTTACGAAATATTTGGATCTTTTTAGTCCAAGTCGATGAATTAAACCAAAATTATATTTTCGAAAGAAATATTGAAAAATTTGTTGTGTCAAAGGGAACGTAATTTTGAGAGAATAATAAGTATCATCTGTACTTTCTATAGAAAAAAAATCATCTTTTGTGTTTCTAATTCCTATTAGTGCTTGTGGTATAAAGTATATAGTGCATAGAGAACGGATGCTGAGCTAATAAATAAGGGGGAGAAGAACAATTGTTTAACTGAAAAATTAAAATGACTTCATTAAGTTATATTTTAATTAATAAATGACTGGTAGATTGACTCTGTCCTAGCTGTTGAAGTAGACAAAGTATCTTTCCCTCTCGAATCTCAAACTTTTTCAGACGCAGTCCGCTATATGGATCCGCCATTTTGAATTTTAAAATTTTAATGTCAAATTAGTAAGTTTGTAATCAACAAAGTCAAATGCACCAATGTACCAAGTCCAGTTCGCCAATTTTACTTTTTCCAAATTTGGTCCTCCATTTTTTTATTTGATGTCAAATTGATAATTAACAAGATCAAAAGCCTCATTATAGCAATTTTTTGTCCATTTTTAGTGATTTTGAATTATGAGCACGTTTCAAGCATTTGACCCATAGTTTATCGATCTCTGTGCGTCGCCCTTTTGGACCGTCGCTCTCCTGGCTGTCGCTTTCTTTGTGCGTCGCCTTTTGACCCGTCGATCTCTTGACTAACGCTCTCCTGGTCGTCGCTTTTTTGCCATCACTGTCTTTGCTGGCGCTCTACTGTCGGTACACCCATGTTTATTACAAAACTCGATCTTTACATTATTAACTATCTTCTCTTCAATATGTATGATGGTACTTGCAAAAGAATACCATATCAATATCACAAATGCAAACTATGCGAGACCGCGAGAAGTCTCGCGAGACTTCTCGCGCGAGACTTACTGAAGTCTCGTCTCGCGTTCTCGTCTCGCAAAAGATATCAGGTCTCGTCTCGCGTTCTCGTCTCGCAAAATATTATAAGTCTCGTCTCGCGTTCTCGTCTCGTTTGCGAGACAAGACGAGACGAGACTTCTCGCGTTCTCGCGTCTCGCGCCCATGCCTAGTAATTACCTACACTGCCCGGGGAATGGAAAAGGAAGGAAGTAGTCTGGGACCATTAAGTTAGGTACCAATCCGACATTTACCTGGTGTAAATGAGGGAAAAAAACAAAAAAAACTCACTCAGGATGAGTGGCCTAAAAAGCTTTTACACTTTTTTGACCGAGTGTCCCCATCGGGTATCGAATCCAGACCGCTTGCACCAAAGACGAGAGCGTTAGCGAGTGCGCTACGAAGGGCCACCGGACATCTTCATAATACGGACAGATTTGTATCCCGGAAAGAAATGTATGCATTATTAAGGAACAGAACCCTCCTTTTTACGGACGGCCTTCTTTTCACTCAACATTTTAGTAACCTCTTCATAGCAGACATAAATTATTCTCAGCTCATACGTATTTAGCGTAGAAAATAGGTTCTGCTATTTGAAAGTAAATCTGCGAGACAGGATAGCAAATTTCGAATGGAAATTAGTGACCGCAGTATTTAATAATGATGTTGCATGTTCTTATTGTGTTGCTTCTAATTTTCGTACAGTCTATATGCGAATGAAGTGATTTTTATAGGGGACAACGTGTACTGTATATACTCAAATCTAAGACGCATCCCAATTTGTAAATTTCAAACGTTGTGCTGATTTGTTGTATTAAATTCTAAAGAGATCACATCCTGGATATTCAATGAAGCAATTCAGAATTTGATAGTACAAATTAAATATATGGATTCATTTGTTCAAAATAAACAGTTAAATGGCAAGATTAAAAACAGAACAAAGGTACTATCTTACAGTCTTACAATATGAAAACATAGGACAGAGTCTTCATCCCGGCGAAATTAAAATACCGCTAATTTTACAGTAATTATGTGATATCTTCAAATAGATAAAGATAATTGAAATATGGAACAAGAGCGCCTTAGACAATATTATTTTGCGTGAGGTACCGTTATTACAAGTCACCTAGTGGCTTTCAGTTTTCAGCTGTTTAGAAACGCGAAAGTAAATGCCGATTTTCAAAATGGCTCGAAATCGAAAGCAGATAAGTGAGTCGTGAAAACGGTTTCTTATGTAAAATAATATTGTCTAGGGCGCTCTTGTTCCACATTTTGATTATCTTTTATCTATTTGAAGATATCACATAATTACTGTAAAATTAGCGGTATTTTAATTTCGCCGCGATGAAGACTCTTAAGCACTTTCACTGTCTAAACACAAACTTTCACTATCACTTTTGATGCTTTTGTATGCGATTCCAAAACACCCCCTTCTTTCATATTTGACATTTTGGCAGTAAAAGTGCGTGTTATATTCGAGTATGGACCTACGGTACTTGTGAAGAAATACACTTCACAGCAAACATATTTCGCTGTACATTCCTTAGAGATACTTTTCTTTCTTTACACAAGAAGTTACCTCTTTATCCTTCCAGTAATTGGTACATTGAATACAGTATTTTGACATTAGTTTATATTTACATTTATATTGAACGTATTTATAGTATGCTGCATATAATGCCGCATGAGTTGTGTGTAATCTAAATTTGTACTACTTCTGTGTAAGGCACACTGCATTTACGGATAAATAATTATTCAAAGGTTTCACTGTATTGTCAGTATAAAATGACATGACATAACGACTGATCTGAGTTCTCTATATTCATGAAAGTTTCTGAAGGATGCTGTTACACGTAAAAACTAATCTTTAACCCTGATAAGACATAATTCTTTCTTTCCCAGATCAGCGCCTCCGAGTAATCTTTTGCGATAGACGGTGACACATGTCCTGTTACAAAATAAAACAATACAGTCTACCACAACAGTCAAACAGGTTTACTTATAGGACGAAAATCTACTTTATGCTTTGAAATTTATTTTATTTTTCGTTTTTAAAGGAAATTTGTTGACATTCATTTAAGAAACTGCTTCTCGAACCCTAATTAGCTTAGTTTCATGGTTCGTATATCATTGTGTTTCTAATGAAGTAGAGTTTCAAATGATATCTTAACATGGTCGATATCCATAAATTCGGAGGGAAATCAAGAAAAATTCCGAAATTTTGCCGAAAGAGTTATTATTATATGGATTTCAGATATCTGCACGAAAGGTATCTCTAATATATATATATATATATATATATATATATATATATATATATATATATATATATATATATATATATATATATATATATATATATATATATATATATATATATAACAAATATGGTCTAAGGCATTCTGTATAGGCCTACTTGTCAAGTTTTGTTTACTTACGGTTAATACATTTGAAAATAAAGGGCCTTATGCAGGGTCGTTTTGACGTGTGATTAGTGCCATACTAAAGAGTTCGACTAACATATATTTCCTACAGTAGTAAGGTCTTTAGTATGATGCTAATCATACGTCAAAAGGACTCTGCATAGCGCGGAAAATGTTTTTCTAATGAAGGACAATTTTTGTGTCTAATATGACTTCGAGAAAGTGTGTTTTCTCAGATGTAAATTCAAATGTAGTACGTTTTCAGATTCAGATGTAGTATGTAAGCTTGGTGCTTAAAATGAGTGGTGAAAAAACAGGGGCAATTTTCGTGACTTCTTGCGACACCATCTACAGTCGCTATTTAAAAATGTACACTCATGTCCAAAATTATTGTCGCATGTTTATAAATAGGTCGTTGTAGCAATATAATTTGATAACTAATTCGCCAGGTATTTCTTATAATGTTAGTGTGTGTATAATCGGCAAAGACATGTACGTGGCAAATTTCATGTCAAAAGAACAGTAAATAAGAACAATAAAACGAAAATAAAACTTTCTTGTCCATTTAGCAACATTTTGTTTTACTCATTCTAATTTTCGTATTTATAATTATTTTCCTATGAAATTTACCACAATATACATTTTCAGATTATGCACATAGTATCAGTATTAAAAGTACGCTGCAAAATCATTATCAAATTATATTCTTACAAGAAGACAGTTATAGATATGCGACAATCATTTTGGACATGAGTGTACCTCTCCATATGTCAGACGACGTGATTTTAATTAGATAGCTGTCCAGCATATAATACTGCAATCTATAGGGAAGAGTAAAATTTTCTATTTGCAACCGCTGGATCGGGAGAGATTCCAATCCACACTTTCCTCCAAGGTCTATCGACTTTACTGGTAAGAACTATTTTTCTAGTCATATTGAGGACTTTGTTTACACCAATAGACCAACTACAATTCACAACATGAAACAACGCATTACTACCGCATTCTGGAACAGCTACGTGGCCTAGCTTGAAGCTATTGCTCATAATTATGTACAGCGAATAAATCTCTGTATTGCTGTTCGGGAACATCATTTTGAGCATTCGTGAAGCAAAAGCCACAATCGACTACACTCCGCAGAAGGTGTGGCAATTCTTTAGCTACGTACTCATCTTTCTGAAATTGTTCTATTGCAAATAACCAGTTTCATACCTAGGGTTGCCAGATTTTGTAAACGAAAAACCGGGACACCAATCTTAGGCTATAAGTTCAAAGTTCTTACTTATTTGGTTAGAATAAATTAATAATCTGTTTTTTTTCCGGTTACTACTCACAATTCTCCAGTTATTTATATACATAGTTAATATAAATGAACCCCCACAAGGGATGTAAAGAATGTGAAAAAGTAACGCAAGAAGAGGCACCTGGCGTCTCTTTTTCCGAATTTCGATTTGTTGTATGTATTTAACAGGTCCTAAATATTGCGCCAATTACGACACAACCATCCATTTATGATTGAATAGATACCTACTTCTTTCTTTGTTGCATCACCCAAGTCAGAAACACTACCCTAA
Organism: Thermobia domestica; assembly: GCF_964235325.1. NCBI lineage: Eukaryota > Metazoa > Arthropoda > Insecta > Zygentoma > Lepismatidae > Thermobia > Thermobia domestica. The sequence goes on from NC_137468.1 coordinate 100,592,922, forward strand.
ATGAAATACAAATAGGTCTATAGCATTTAGCAAGAAAAATACATGTTCGCTAAATTCAGGGCGATAAACAAAAAGTAAATCTCTTTAAAGACTCTCCAAAAGTTTGGCAGAAAAAAAAATCAGTATCAAAATTAAACAAGACACAACCTTTATGTGTTTGACTGCAACTTCTTGTGCTATAACTTGTTAAGGAATTTTATTACTGAAAATATTCACTTCAGTTCACTTGCAGAGATATGTATAGTATACCCACTGGACTGGATAAAACGCTTGATTGTAAATTGTGGCTCAGAAGACGATAGACAGGACGAAACAGTTTAAATGCGGTTAACACGCAGCGACTGAGAGTACGCCATTGGTTATTCAAGTTCCGACAATGAAGTTGTGCGCTGCCTATTGAAGTATAAAGTAACTATAATAGTTGTTGAAGTCCTCATCCGGAAAAAGACACTGAATATATTTAAAAAAAAAAAAATCCTTTTTCCACTCTGGAAGCGAAACAACCCATAGAACGAAAGAATGGGTGTGATTTTCAAACTCCCTGTTGTTTGTTTAGTAAAATTAGTTGGCTACACAAATCTTCCGGAAGCCTTCCGTTTTAGGTGAGACATATTTTACTAGATATTCCAGGTTGAGTTTTTTAAAATCTGAAGAACGGAAATCGGGACAAACAGGCGTCCCGAAAGCCTTTTTCGGGACAGTTAATTCTTTCATTGAAAACCGGGACTGTTCCGGAAAATCGGGACGTCTGGCAACCCTATTCATACCCCATATTTGCTCATCCCTTTGGTAACAGCAGATTCGTTACTTTTTTCTTCGTTTCGATCAACTGTTTCCTATTTCGTTCTATTTATAGCATCGTGAATCCTATCTCATCATTTTGCTTTGGTCCACCAACTAAACTTCTGTAATAGCCATACGGTATCAACGGTCATGAACTATTGCCTATGAAAGTGGTCCAATATTTAATGCTCCTTTCGAGGCTAGCAAAATCGACACCTGTTTCTATTTGGCATTTTGAATTTGTTCACCCCCCTCCCCCATAAAGGTATTTCCGAGACACTACTATTTTCGAAAATTGCTCCGTTTATTTCCGCGTATGCACTTTTTGTACTTCCCTTTAGTTTCGAATAATTATTTGCTATTCCTTTTAAGTCGCAGCATGCAGAAGTCGTCGTATTGACCTAATGACCTCGTGCAGCTGCCAAACGGAAAGAGATTCGGGAAGGTTATTCCTCTCAAAGTTGTTCAAAATTTAGCAATTGTTTCAATGGGGGCAAAATCAACCCCTTTTTAAATCAAAAATTTTGAAGTTGAACCTCCATAGAGGCATTCCTAACACGCGCCTGTCTGAAGCATAACCACATGATTTGGCACATGCACTTTGATAATAATATTTTTTGTTTCAAAGATTTCTGTGTGCTAGAAGCTGAGTTGAGGCCCTGTTACGGATTTCGTCAACTTTTCTGTTGCTCTTTTCCATTTTTAACTTGTTTATACTCCTAAAATTTTGTGATAAACAAATTTAATTTAAATCCATTGTAAATAGACCTCGAACAACGCGATTTTGCATAGCATGAACGTTCCTTGGTACAATCCGCGGCAAAAACCCTGCAACATGAGCATATAAGTTTATTGTGAAATGACGAAGTCTTTTGCTCCAAAATAAGTGTGCACGGAAGGAGGCCGAGGTTTATCCTGGCGTGATTCGTTCCACTTAGACGTTATGTTCATTCCCTGTGCTGTTAGGCGTAGTTTCACAATAAACTTACATCCTCATGTTGCAGGTTTTTTGCCGCGGATTGTACCAATTGACTGCATTATGCAAGACATCGCTACCCAGATACAAAACTTTAGTTTGCTGATTGTACGTATAATATTTGTCATGAGCTGTGTCCTCTGTCTGAAAATGTTCTCAGAACAGCTTTAGTGATTTTTGGCTGAACAAAGGGTAATGGAAGTAGAGTAATAATAAAGTGATATAATTAATTAAAAAATAAATTTAAAGATGGGCAAAACAAAATGTCTTTGATTGTATCATTTTTTCATTACTATGTCTTTTAGGGTTACCAGATTGAGCTGAAGGCAAACCCCGAGACAGTTGCATTTACGTAATTGGAGACGTAGATCTGAAACTGAAAATTTCTGCATGTTATTACCGTTACTTCCAACACTTATAAAGACCATTATTAACTATTAACACTACTATTACTACTAAACTGAACTTATGCTGAACCAAACTAAATTAAAATAGAATAGCATAAAACATTAGTGATTGTTGACGGCTACCTTATCATGGGCACCCGAAGGGGGTTAGGGAGGCCCTCCCCTGGCTCACGAAAATGTATACGTAGTATACCAAACCAAGTATATTAAATACCAGACGTAATATAACAACCATGGAGATGCCTTCCTAAAAATTTTTCTTCGGGCGCCCATGTTTATTATTCATATTTTATAGAGATCCTCGCTACATGAAGAAGACTCCTATTTTCCAGAATGTTTTTCGAAAATCTTAATAGGTTATTTTGAAGTTCAGCTGAACACTAATTTTGCCTATCATATGTTCTGTTGACATTCTCTTCCTATCATCTTTCCATAAAGCTTTCATTACATTTAACTTCGTTCGGCATTTGTATTACTGACCGGTATAACGAGAATATGGTGCATTATTTTGAACAGGTTTGCTACATTTGCTTTCTCGAAATATTCACTCATCAGATGTTGATATTACGGATTTCGAAACACAAGACTCATTGTGTAGTTCACTTGCATTTAATTTAAGTTAAATTTCATTTCCATTTTTGTGAAATCATTAAATGAAAACAGTGTTGGTGCCAAGTGATACCACAGGTGCAACAATGAAAAGATAGCCTTTTTGTTACAATAAAGATACGATCCATAAATAATAAATTCATTTGACATGTATAATTTATAAGGCATAAATTATCAAGAATTATAAGGCATGAATTATACAGGATGGCCCAAAAGTTGGTATACACTCCTGCATTGATCAAGTATAACATTCTAGTTTATAGGTTTATTTGCTTTGGCTCTTCTGAGCTTAAGATGTAAGTAAAAACACATTAAGAACAAACGATAAAGAAACTAAGTCTGCCTGATGGATAACAAAAAGAAATGATATTAAATGCAATGAGCTGATCAGTACGGTACTGTACACCTATAGTAGGGAGCTAGCTTGTTTACCAGCGGGGGCTGAGGCAGTGTTGGGAAGTAACGTAACGCAAGTAACGCGTTACTTGTAACGCGTTACTTTTTAAGTAACGTTTCCTAGTAACGCGTTACATTTTTTACAAAGTAACTGTAACGGTAACGCGTTACAAATTTTTAAGTAACGTACCTAGTTTGCGTTGCTATTTTCGCGTTACATTTCGAATGAGTAACTACAATATATGTATTTTTTTTCGGAAACAAATGTTTCTTTCCTGTAAGTGAATTTCTCAGAATGGAACAATGGAGCATGAACGATGTCAGTGACCGACGATTCCTGCACTGTTCGCCCTTTTCCGTTTCGCCTTATGACCTCTAGCAATGAAATTTGCATGTAAAACCTGTTATCACTTTTCATCTTAATGTAAGGCTGAACGGGAAATCTCGATGTGCATTTTCCCGTTTCCCCTTACGAACTTTATGTTGGTAGGCTTGCAAATACATTCATAGATACAATTTGATTTGTTTATTTCTATAACAAAATATAGTGCCACTTGCTGTTTTTGGAAGATGAGGACAGCCTCAGGGAAATCACGTGTACTGATTGCAAGCACCTGGAAGATTTTGTCTTAGATTTTGACAGCTCCAAATCAATACATTCAGTGACTGAACTACGAGTGCAATGGTACTTGTAGTCTATTTTACTTTGATTGGTGTTGAATTTATAAAGATGGAGAACGAAGATATTTTATCGTTCGAACATTTGAAAGAATGCTTTTTCTTAAAAGCTGAAGATGGTGGTGAACAGAATTTAAAAGTAAAGTGGTGCCCCGGCGAGAAATATTTATCAACAACGAGGGTGCCATAATTAACGACATACAGTAGGGGGTTAATATGAATAAACTGTGTTCTGATGGGCAGGCCTACTTTATTGATGTAATGTTGATGGTATGTAATATTAGAGTTCTTTTAGATCAGTTTGCATATCCTAAAGTCCCGTTGATTATAGAGTTTGGAACAACTAGCTTTAAAAAGCATGTATCGATTTTAGAGTTTTTGGCAAGTTTTGATTCACCCCCCAGATCATGTGTTCTCATTTTGTCAGTTGTAGTGTAATGTTTCTCTATATTCTGTCTTTTTAATTTTACATAGCAACATTGTTATTATTATATAATTAGTTTAGCAGAATAATAATAAGCAACCATTTTTCTAACGCATAGGGATGGGCACGAGTCAAGCTAAAACTCGACTCGAATGCAAGTCGAGTTTCGAATCGAGTCAAAAGTAATATTCTCGAGTCGAGTTCCGAGCGGATTTCAAGTTTTTCGAGTCGAGTCGAGTCGAGTTTGATAAATGGCTCGCTCGTTTTAACTCGTTTTGAAATCATGGTCTGATTACACTGGAAAGCGAAAACCATGAGAAATGTAAGCTAAGCAGTAATATGGAATACTTTTAGTGTTGCTCACGAGCGAGGACACTGCTCGCATCTCGTCGCGTCTCGATAGCGAGACTATAAGAGATTTTTATAACAAGCTTAGCTCGGCTCGGCTTAACTGAGCCTATGGCTCAAGCCGGCTCGCTTGGGGTGAACCATCGGCTCGAGCTGGCTTGGTTGAGATAAGCCATCTGCTCGGTTCGACTCAACTGAGCGAAGGGCTCTAGCCGACTCGGTTGGATAAGCTGTTTGCTCGGCTCACTTCTCGGTTTGGTTCGATAGTGAATGAGCTGTGAGCCGAGCTGCTCAAGTCGTTGACAATTCTAAACCTGGGCCGAGCAGTTTTCTAGACTTCACGACCACCGAGGTTGGCAATCAACTACTTTTTTAGTATTCAGATATAAACCGCCTATCTTTCATGTTTATACACAGTTATAATACTACTACTACTAGTAGTAATAATAATAATAATAATAATAATAATAATAATAGTAATAAGTTGTAGTAGTAGTAGTACCTTTGACAATAATTATATTGTCTATGTAAGATACTTGAAGAGAGTACTCGAAACTATGCAGCAGATTTGGCTCAGCTCGACCCGAATTCGAGTCGAGTTGGAGGAAATTTTTCAAGCTGAGTTCTCGGGTCGAACTCAAAGATGTTTGTTTCTAGTCGAATCGAGTGTCAAAGAAAACTTGCTCGAATTCACTCGTGCCCATCCCTACGAGTAACGCAGTATGGCATTTTAGTCAATGTTACATTACATTAAAATGTTCATGTAGCTGTCAAGTAAAAATTTGTCCTTGCATTTACATAAATCGATCGAGAACGTGCAATAATAATAATAATAATAATAGCGGTAGTAATAGTAGTACGGAAAACTGAAGAAATAGGATTTTTTCACATATTCAAAGTTTCGGACCTAAACGTAACGCATTAGTAACGCGTTACTTTCGAAGTAAAGTAAGTTACTTTTTTGAGGCAAGTAACGCGTTAGTAACGCGTTACATTTTGAGAGAAAGTAAAGTAACTTGTAACGCGTTACATTTTTACAAGTAACTTACCCAACACTGGGCTGATGTAGAGGGGGAAAATTTTCAACATTTTTTCTGCCTGACTTGTGTCACTCCCTTTCCCTCCTTCTATATGTCAGCGTTGTCAGTCGTAAAAAAATGTCACATGAATGTCATTCTAAAGAGTTAGTTGATTATTTGTTGGGTGTTGTTGTGGTCGCGGTTTTGTTGCTTATTATTCATTTGACAATGGCTTCACAGCGTAGGGCAAACTATATACACAGCGAAGCTAGAGAAGTAGTAAGGAAGGTCATAGTGCAGTGCGACGAAGAAGCGAGGGAGAAGAAAACTGAAGCATATGTTATCACAGTCTAATTTGCGTGTGTCCACGAATACACGTTTCTATATTCTTTGAACATTATTTATGACTTATTTTTTTAAAAATTGTATTGAGTATTTATCTTCATTGTTTTCTGTTATATTTTAGTGCCTATTTGCCCACCATTTTCCAAGTTTTCAATGCCTAAACATCTAGTCTCTAGTGATAATGATTAATCGAACTTAAACATAACACATACCGGTATATTCTTCATTGCACTTCTAAACTGTTAATAGGAAATTATGTATATAATTTATATATTTCAAGTGTTATGTATAAGCTCTGTAATTAAATTGTAAATAAATGTATTATACGAAGACAATGCTATTTTTAGAGCCAACAAAATTTCTTCGAAAGAACGGAATATTCTTAGATATTATTAATAAGAACTAATATTTATTATTATTATTATTATTATTATTATTATTATTATTATTATTATTATTATTATTATTATTATTATTATATTAATAAGAATTAACGCTCTAAACAAGCTTAGAAGCTTCTAAATGTAGGACCTACATTTTTTTTTTTTTTTTGCATAAAGCGGGGAATGAACCATCGCACTCAACTATCCCCAGAGGAATTGACCCTTTATGTTGCAATCGAAGACTAAAATGCTAGACCGCTCCGCCACGCGGGTGGTTATAAAATATAGAAGGTGAGTAATATGCAAAATGTATTCAAATACGGTAACTGCTTATGCAAATTTAAAAAAAAAAATCTTTCGATAGGGATTGCACAGTTTGCATAAACTCTTTGAATTAAGTGAGTATTAGGTGATTTTTTTACAGCGCACTGGCAACCCTGCCCAGGACCATCGAGTGACCGTTTCTTGATGACGGGGGTGGGGCACCTGTCAATCAACTCTGAATTCCTCAGCCTCGCATTAAAGCCAGCTCCCAGTAATACTTTGGTCCACCCTGTATATAATTTATTCCCGAACATTTCGTTCCTCGGTCCGTAGACCCGTAGAATCCATTTTTAATCTCTGCACTCCGGGTAGCGCCTGGAGATCTGACAACCCTAATGTAAACGAAAGTAAAAAAATTAAAAGAAACAAAACAGATATACTGAGAAGTTTTAGTGATTCTTTTCCTGTTATGTAAGTTGGAAACACCGTTACTGTGATTTGTATGTTGGAAGAAAAAAAAGAGAGAAAAATGTTTATAGCAATTTTGAGAGCGACACGCCTTTGGCCGATGGATGCTGCTGTAGCACGAGCGAATCGTGGAGATAATTGTATGCAGCCGCGTGTGTCGCTTCAGGAGGAAATGGCTTCCCTACTTCCGGGTTCTGCTATGCTTTGCTCTTCAAGTGCATACACCAACAAATTTCGTAAACAGACAGCGATGCGATGGTCATTGTTTTCATTCTCCTGTATGATGGTGGTTGTTCTCAAGCGCTGTTGTAGATTTTTTTTGTACAGTACATAAAATTACATATTTTTGTATAATTTTATCGTTCCACGTTTTTTGAGGCCCAGTAACAGTTTTCTCAACCCTCACACATAGTGAAGTGAAATTATATATAAAAAATCAAAAATGAGTTTTGTATAGTTTCTTCGTTTACGATATATATTTTTTTTATTGTCTTGATAGCTACCTTTCAGGCCTTTTTTGAACTGGTTACGCAACGAACATGAGCCTTGTGGTATGCTGGGTTGCACAAATTACACTTGCTGGCCACCAATTAAATGTCAGTTCGAAAATCAATACAGATAAGACTCCTCGGACTGACCATAGTACTCTAAGTACTGAGTGTTGTAAAGGCACAATTTTGTGGCAAAGATATATAAATCTCGTAGCCTAAGTCTCTGGCTAAAAATTCGCTAACTTACTCATTTAATTTACATAAGGTTGTAAACCTGGTGAAGGAACATTTTAGATGATAGGTGAAGTAAAAATGCCATGAGAGTTAAAATGAGTAATAAAGCTATTGCATTATCACTTGATCAATGTTACGTGAGCAATTTGAAACTATCACAAATTCAGATCTCTTAACATTAATGAATTCTTTTAAAACTTTTTATTATAATTATTATTGCGTTGAGGTGAATCTTTCTTTGATAATTTCTTTTTTATATACTATTAATGTTGCTTCGTTTTCCGCTATAAACATTTCATTGGTAATAAAAATGAAATTCTTCACTATTACTAAAAGCAAATAATGATGTCAAAATGGAGTATTTATGTTTAAACAAGGATGTAAGAATCTTAGAAATTCATAATAAGATTTATTTTGAAGAATCGACATGTCTACTACACTTATGCATACCATTATATGAAAATTAAAGGTAACTATTTAAAATCACTTTGTGTGGCATCTTTGAAAATATGAAGGTAGAAATATCAAAGGAATCCGTAATTGTGTAATTGGCTATGTGTGTTTGAAAATTTTGTCTAGACATAAATATAAACTATAATGTATAACTATTTTCAACGAACTTACGTTCATTACTCTCCATCTCTCTCTCTCTCTCTCTCTCTTTGTGAGTGTGTGTGTGTTTTATTTGCGAATTTTCCAATGTCGAGCCCTTCATTCACTAGAACACCTAAAACTATCTAAAGAAGTAATGGAATGTTTCGCGTCACTCTTACCGTCCCCGAGATATTGGCCAAAAAAGTTCCTATTTCGGGAGATTTAAGGAACCATATCTCGGGAACCGTAAGTCATAGAGAGATCATATTGGTGTTGATCAATATCTAAAAGGATGGTAAGTACTTTTGTACCAAATAGTAACCGGTTGCCTCTGTCTCGACTCGACTCGAACGCATCCCTAGATTGAAGGAGCAATACCTCGGGAACCGTAAGTCATAGAAAGATGATATTTTGCGAACTTTTCAATTTTCAGCTCTTCATTTTGAGCATGTGTCGTCGTGAGATATATCGTACAGACATCGTATCGAAATATATCGTATATACATTTTAACAGAACTCTTAATCAAAACGTGGAAAAAATTAGTACTCAAGGGAATTATAAGTGGATAGATGTATTACAAGAATTGTTTAATGAGTAAGTACATAGAATAATTGGTATAAAGCCTGTAGAATTTAATACGAAAAATTAATTATTTGTAAGTTCGTTTTGGCAATGTTCTTGGAACATTTTCAACTTTTTTAAAACTATAGATAGGTATGTGCAAGGAGGAAATGGGCGAATTATGTTGTCTTTAATCTAGCATCCTTCAAAGATCTACATTACTCAGTGGTAAAGCGTTCATCTTTGGTGCGATAGACCCCTAATTCAATCCAAGGCTGTATGAATTTGTGGTGCACAATATCGGGCCCGTGGATTTTCTCGAGAATCTCCCTTTCCTCCCACATTCTCGTTCTATTAGTTTATTTCATAACAATTCAATTTTATTAATCATCCATCTTCTTTAGCCTAATCGGCATAATCGTGGGAAGTTAAACTAAAGTTTTAAAAAATAATCTAGAGGATCTCGCAGTTTTTCGAACAGGTCCAATGTCTTTCTGGAATGATTGGGTTATAAAAGCTTTAATTCGGAATTCAACACAATCTACTCGTGATATATTTATCCATTTGTGGAACTGAGAAGGTATTACAATTTTTTCTCTCTTTTATAACCTTTACTTCAAACTTATATTTAAAATTATTCTCCCGAAGTTTGCACCTAAAGGTTAAAACTATAGGTTAAGTCCATATCATTTTTTTCTTTAAATATGACCCTACTTACAATGGGATGCAATAAGATCAATAACATTTTTATTTAAAAAAATATATGAAACGATTTTGAAAAAAAAAAAAAAACACTCAAAAGTAGAAAATAATAATAAAACCCTTAAATATATTCGAATTGCCAAGCTGTACAAATTATTCCCTAATATAAAATTGTATTTTGATGGTGATTTTATGAGGCATTAATGTTTGGCTTGTCAAGACTTCAAATAAATAAATAAATAAATAAAATAGAATAAAATGAAATAAAATAAAATAAATATAATAGCAATAAATTATTTTCTGCTTTTAGTGCCTTTATTAATCAAAAGTTGGTTCATATATATAGATGCGTCGGCGTTTTTGAGGTCTGTTTAATTTTGTCCACTTTCGGTGCTTAAAATGTTTCTTGCAGCGGCGACCAATCACAGAAAAAGTGAATAATTTTCTGACAAAAGCTAAGAAGACGGGCATGTTTGAAAGTCATGACATTGCCGAAGACCTAAATGAACGTACAGCACCAAACAATGTTAAACCATTTGTTGAAAGCTGGCCAACAAAGATGTCCTTAATGCCGTTTTTATATGCAACCCGCCTCACCTTGTTGAAAGCTAGTTGCAGCGTATTTTAGGATATTTTTTTTATTCCATTAGGCGTTGCAGGAATTATTTGACTTAAAATAATTAATCATTAATTTGTAAAAAAAAGTTTATACATAAAACCTTTATTGTGAATAGCTTCTTACATTAGTGGAAACCGTATCGAAATATGACTAACGGTTCTCTATATAATTACGAACATAACATACAGGTCAAACTGAGAACTTCTTTTTCTTAAGTCTGTTTTGCAGTCCCTTTACTCTTTGAAGAATATTGTACTCCGCGGGGAAGAAACATTGGGCATTTCGTAAAAAGTATGAAAAAAGACTGAGCGCTTTCGAAATGTAGATGTGGAGAAGAATCGCTTAATTGGTTTCGAGTTTTTCGTCCCTTTCAGCTATATGAGACATGGACTTACAGCTTAACGTGATATCCAAACCAGATGAATTCCCGGAAATCGAATGCAGGTCTCCCGCACCGGAGGGGAGTATGCTAACCATATAGCTAGCTATTAGATAGCTCTAGATCTGGACAAGAATGGAGAGAATTAGCTGGGTCGGATGAAAAAATGAATAAGATAGTGTTAGAAATACAGTGTTTATCAATAAGAACGTAAGAATTTTAAATTGAGGGAGAGTAAAAACTATGTGATTATTATTATTATTATTATTATTATTATTATTATTATTATTATTATTATTATTATTATTATTATTATTATTATTATTATTATTATTGTGAAAAGCAGTCAATAGAATTATGCTTTGTAGATAATTTTAAATACCCTCTTCTGCTTCGGTGGTTTGAATGGATTGCTCTTTTTGCGCGAAAACTTCCCCGAAAAAGTTCTGTCGAGGAATGATGATGTGAACTGCCCGTCCAGATTATGTAACGTATCTCCTATTTGGATTACTTTCTATAGATATGTCTTAAGTCTCAGGTTTATGATAATAAACCATGAAGAATTCGTGATTTGAAAAAGATCATTGAACGCAACATTGCGAATTGACCTCACAACATATATGCAAAAAAGGTGCAAAATTATATCTTCAGAGTTCATTTCACTCACCGGAGCAGGGGAGAACCTTGCACATTATCTTGAAAACATTAACCCATTAATTGTTGTTCACAATAATGTAATAATATTAAAAAATCACTTTTCATTCTAAATTACTTCAAAGTTCTTGTTTTCTTGGTAAACCCTTCAGTAGGACAGAAAAGAACAATTTTGGGTGTAATTAAAAGAGGAAGAAATGTTCGTTGTTGCACATTAACTGAGAAGGAACTGTATTGTGTAGGACGTAATAGAAGGTGCGGTGGCAGGAAAAAGAGGGAAGAGTAAACGACTATATTTGATGGACGGTATTATAACAGAAAATACTGCCTCAAGACAAAGAGATTTCCGAAAATCGTGCTGCATGGAAGCTTCGTTTGCGCCAGGTGACCTGCCAATGAAAGAATACCTTTGATAATAATTACTTTTTGAAAGCATAGCAACAGAGGAGAACCGTTTTAGTCTAAATCCTAATTTGAGTGTTTAATATCTTTCTCTGTGCTTCAATAGCATAGGCACAAGAACACTCCTAATTGCCGGAATATTTTAAGAAACTGTAGCAGAAAATTGTATACTTACTAGCTGCTTATCAAAATGTAAGAGTACAGTGTGCCTTTACACCCAGTTCTGTCACGCTTGTTTGAGTATACATTTATATGGGTGACACCGCGCATTAAATTTGCATTATTTTCGATTTGCTGTCAATTTGAGTTGTGATGAAGCCAATCTTATTTTGTTAGTAGAGTAACAAACATCACCATATACATGTAGAAGCTTCATATAACTGCACGGACTCCGTTGTAATTTGAAGGAAGTACTATTACATTTCAAAATGTAATTTATAAATAGCAAAACATAAATTTCGTAACTTCTCTTCCCAATTTCCCATGGACATACCTTGGTGTATGAGAAGCATGATGATGTCATTGGATATGGCATATTATGTTACTGTTCTGCAACAATTGCTACCTTCCAACACAAGTGGAAACAATAAATTGTCTTTATTAGATGGAGCAATTTTTTAACGCACCACGTTTATACACTGAGGGTCAGGAGACGATGACATTAAGCTGGAGAATAATAGCGGAATGAAAAATGGGAGGAAACGGAAGAACCCCGAGAAAACTGACGCACACGGCGTTTGTCCACTACAAGGAAATTGAGAGCTAACAAGTAAACCTTACGTTTGGGTGAATCGAGTTGCTGACTGAGACACATATGAGAAAGTAGTACTAAATGTGGTCAGTATTTCAGTGAAGTTATAGGTGCGAAGCTCCAGGGGTTTAGCAGATACAGCTACCAGAACATTACATGGAAGTACAGAATAGTCTTCATACAGTTGGAGGTAAAAGCTCTGTAAGACCTCTTGTAACGACAAAAGGTGAATAAACAATATATGGGTACATATTAGAACTAGATGGAAGTCATATAGTAAGGGTATCCTTGACGGCGGCCATCTTGAAATCCGCCATTTTGAATTAAGGTTAAGTTTTTAAAATAGGAATAGGGTAATGTGATACATGATTTAAGGCGCAAATTTAATCAGAACAACAATGGTGACGTTAATTTCGATTTACGCGCAATTGGTAAAAAAGTTACAGAAAATTAAATATTGTTGCAGCATATGTATTAGACCTTTACCCCATCTTGTAAATTTTGTGTTAATGATAATAATTAAATAAAAAGCAGGTGGATAAATATTAGGTCTATGGTAAGAGTTGCCTTGATGGCGGCCATGTTCAAATCCGCCATTTTGAATCAGACAAAAGTTTTAAACAAAACGCATAACAGTGACACCTTATTTATAGCAATTTTACCATAACTCCAACGGTATAACCATTTTTTCCTTTATCATTAACCAGCACAAAATTAAATGGATCGCTCCTTACGACTACTGCTTTGACAGAAATGTTAACGACAAATGTGTAAAGTGTAACTCGATTGCCTTTGTCAGGTGTGCTTACTGTGAGCAGAGCATTTGTGCAAGTCATGCACTCTTTTCTGAACTACATATTGATTGTATTAATTGAGGATTTTTCTGGAAGAAAGACCCAAGTTCAATTATGACTCAATTCCACTTTGGTCATTTTTCCTTAAATTAGCAACTTGCTTATGCGATAACAAATGCTGATTAATGATAAAGCAAAAATTGTTGTACCGTTGGATTTATGGTAAAATTTGCTATTAATAAGGTGTCAATGTTATGCGTTTTGTTTAAAACTTTTGTCTGATTCAAAATGGCGGATTTGAAGATGGCCGCCATCAAGGCAACTCTTACCATAGACCTAATATTTATCCACCTGCTTTTTATTTAATTAGTATCATTAACACAAAATTTACAAGGTGGGGTAAAGGACTAATACATATGCTGCAAGAATATTTAATTTCTCTGTAACTCTTTACCAATTCCGCGTAAATCGAAATTAACGTCACCATTGTTGTTCTGATTAAATTTGCGCCTTAAATCATGTATCACATTACCCTATTCCTATTTTAAAAACTTAACCTTAATTCAAAATGGCGGATTTCAAGATGGCCGCCGTCAGGTATACCCTTACTATATGACTTCCCCCTAGTCCTAATATGTACCCATATATTGTTTATTCACCTTTTGTTGTTACAAGAGGTCTTACAGAGCTTTTACCTCCAACTGTATAAAGACTATTCTGTACTTCCATGTGATGTTCTGGTAGCTATATCTCCTAAACCCCTGGAGCTTCGCACCTATAACTTCACTGAAATACTGACCACAATTAGTACCACTTTCTAATATGTGTCTCAGTCAGCAACTCGATTCACCCAAACGTAAGGTTTACTTGTAAGATCGAACCAGAGATCTCACCGAACTATCGCAGCTTCTCCAGTAGTTTGTCAATGCACAAGTAATGAAACGGGTCACGAAGAACGTGACTCGATATGATCCGGACAAACCTGTGACCCGGAGACTACGAAATATCGTCGTATTCGTGGAGAGTATGAATGAGGTTACTCATGTAATTCTCTAAGAAGCACGATTATCTCCTCTCTCTCTCTCTCTCTGTCTGTCTGTCTGTCTCACTGAATCGATAATTTTCTTTCTTTCTTGGTTGCGTGTATTATATCAAAGCATTGTACTGAAAGATAACTGCAAGGACGTGGCTCACAGAAATGAAAAGCTACAGATTTTTCTGATGAGGAGTCGTCAAAATTTAATCGCATGAGCGTGTAAAATTGTTCGTGTAGAATATGAGATACAAGTGGGTCCAAACAGTGTTATGTTGGCTAGTCTGGTGTTCAAAACCGCTGTATTATTTTTCAGTGTGGAAAATATGAATAAATGTGAAATTATATTTAAAATAGTCAAAATATGGTGCATTGATTATGAAATGTCAAATAAACACGTGAATATTTAAACTAGAGTACTGGAATCCTTAATCCACTATAAAACTCTGCACCAATGCTGTAGAGATGATATTTCGGATGTTTCTGGGCCATCGGGTTTGCCTACGTCACTGGGCTTGTCCAGAACAAACCCAGATGACTCGGATTAATTTTTTTCATTGCAGCGTAAATGCGCCTCAGTCACTTCTCGAAATAAGATATTTCCGACTTTGGTCTTGCGTTTCTAGGCGTATAACTACTAGCGCTTAATTATTCTATAGATTATTTATAATAATCGTTATTGGTTATCGCAATAATTAAAGCTTACAACCTTGAAATTTCTCCATAAATAACACTCAAATAAAATTAACATTTCTGTGGCACGTATACCAGTAGGACTAAAATAATGCGAGCAGTATTCCGCTCAGAGTGGTGGTCTATAGGGGCATCAAACATCAATTTTTATTTCTTTAAAATCCAGTTATTTTTAGTATTGAGATAATCAGACACACCCGATTCCTAATCTACCAAACACAATTTTGAAAGTTAATTTGTTTTTCTAGCTATATGAATAATCGTGTACTACTCGTGCATAAATCTCATACAACTAATTCACATTCGAACTCAGTCTCGTTATCTCGAAAGCGGGTTGCACTTACGAGGTCTAAATGAAGGTCATGTTAGTTCAGACTAGGAATGGCCGAAACCGGTTTTCGGATCTGAACGGATCCGGTTCCGGAACCGGTCTTTGGGCTCCAGATCTGGAACTGATCCTGAGATCCGGTTCCGGAACCGTTTCTGAGTGTATGCACGATGCCGTCTCGTAAGAAGAAACGTGTGAACGTAATCGAACAGTTATTTTTTTGTGTGTAAGCTACAACTGATTTTATTTTTCGCAAACGAGTTCTGAAACAAATGGTGCAATACAAAATCACTACTGAACATAAATAGCTCGGACTCATTCCAGCTTTCACTACTCAAAGTAACGTTTACTTTTACTGTGTATATTTAAGTATTTCCGATGAAAAATTACCACAATAATGTATTTACGGACAACTTCAATTCCCTGCAATTGTAAATACATTGCAATTCTAAAGTAAAATTATAGCTACAGAAAGAAAACTAACCATTTTTTGTTTTCACACTGCACTAAACTTGAGTATTTGTGCATTCAACAAATATTTTGATACACAAACATGTACCTATTCACAAAGATGTATATCTAAAAAAAAAAACATAAAACCTTTCTGTTACAAAATTCGCCTTTTAATGATTGCTTTGCTACATTCTGTCATATCTCGTAACGGAGTTATGGATGGCCGGAAACCACCAGGAACCGGTTTTCGACTCTGAACGGATCTTCACTTCCGGAACCGGGTTTTCAGATCCAGGTCTGGAACCAGTTCCCGAGATCCAGTTCCGGAACCGGGATTTCGGATCCAGTCTGGAACTGGTTTGGGAACCAGTTCTGAAATCCGGATTTCCAAGAACCAGTTTCTCGCGAAACCGGTTCCGCCGGGATCGGAACTTTGTGGACATCCCTAGTTCAGATTTGTATTCTCTTGAGATCGGGCTCGCAATCCTTAATGAGACTTCCCTCGCGACCATTTATCTCGTTGAACTCGCATTTACTAAGAACTCGGGCTAAACTTGAGCTCAAATGTCTTTGGGGATGTCACCAATCAGCTTAGCGACCCCGAAAACTCTGCATTGTTAGTCGGACCTCGGTCATGTTGCACATCTTATTTTTCATCCTTTCTCAACCCTTATGCTAGTAAGATCTGAACTTGGTCCTAAATAACATTAGGAGTGCCACTATACATCTCAACGATCTCGAAAACTATGGATTGGATTTGTAATTTTTCAAAGATTGATTATATAACTGCAAATTGATGTAAGTCGCAGGTTTGTGTAATTACATTTTGTCATGTCATCACAGAAATACTCATAATTTTCTTATTCTTAAATTAAAGAAAAAGCATGCGGTTTTCATGTAGAATTCGATTTAAAAGGCATCGAAATAAGAGTGCCATTTTCTCCTCTGTCTGGGGCTCAACACACGCACAGAAATTTTTGCACAAATGTTTGTACTAAACCCTGTTATCTACTTACATACACAGACACATTCTAATCCTATTGTTTGTAATTCTAAATCCAAATTATTTCCAAAAGAATAATGGTATAGAAGTGGCAAAAGAAACTATGAGAAAAAATAATTATTAATGAGAAAAACTTCGTGCGAAATTTCAAAACAAAATGACTTAATAATATTATGTTGTGTTCTTATCCCAAACAATTGTGAAACTGGGTTGCTAGGCAGAGAGAATCTTATAGAAGAGTAACAATTAAACAATTTCCGGTGCATAAACTACGTTGCTTCTTTAAAAGGTCACGCGAAACAAACTTTCAAAATATTTTTTCTGCCTTATTACTTCTTTTGACTTTCACGAAGGACACCTAATGAGCAGAAAAAATATCCTTTTTTTTTGTAAAGGAAATAGATGTTTGACGCGTGTATTGTACCCGAACATCTTCCAAGGCCTTGTTTATTGTGGCTATATACATTCTTTTCTTTTACAGTAGCAGCCATACAGAAACAAACATTACTGCCCTATAAATAAAATGAACCTTGGGAATCGTTGTTAAAGTATAGTCCACTGTTCTACCCAGAACTTTTTTTTTATTACGCAACGATATACAGTACCGACACCTTTTCTCTAAAGTTCAAAAGAAATGCGATTTCTATAGCGATTTTAGTATTTATGAAATTAATTTGATGTGAAAGCTGGATATATATTATATGAATTAAAAAAAGTAATACAATTAAGACAGTGTCCCGGTAAAATGTATACATTCTTTTGAATGTAACACTAATAATTATTATGATAAGGAAATTTCAAAATTCAAATGTAATGTAAACAAATGTAGAAACCAGCCATTTATCTTATTGAACTTGCATTTACTAAGAGCTCGGGCTAAACTTGAGCTCAAATGTCTTTGGGGATGTCACCAATCAGGTTAGCGACCCCGAAGTGTTCAAATTGTTGGCCATTGTGGTCCAGACACAGCTGATAACACTGACAAATGGAATCCAAAACGTTCCTAATCGTTACAATTGGTATTTGGGCACATTCGTTTTCAGTGGCTGCTTTCAACTCATTGATTGTATCTTGTCTTGCACTATAAACACTGTGTTTAATATGTCCATACAGAAAAAAAAATCCATAGGGGCCAAAACCGGTGAGCGTGGAAGCTCCTTTTCGCCCAATCCATCTGTTCGGTAGTTGTTCATTAAGGTAGGCTCTTATGTCACGATGGTAATGGGGAGGTGCTGGAAATACCATTTTTAACAGTTACGAGCTGTTAAAAATTGTAACATTTAAATGTAAAATGTAAAACAGTGTATACATTTTATTGGGACACCCTGTAGCTTACAAAATTTGCTAGTTAATGTATTCTACTTGTTTAGATTTTGACACTTGCCTTTGCGGTTGCTAAAATTCAGTTTAAATGCAAGTGAAACATTTATGAGAGTCCACTGAACTTTCTGCAGGGGGAGGGGAAGTTCGCAGTCCTTTATTTGCTATTAAAAAGAATTGTGACCTTTACGCAAATAAGATTCAACTCAGAGTAGAGGATAGGAAAAAACGTAGAAAGGGCAAAAGAATTCGCTCAGAGGCTAATTTGTATGGTATCATCCCGGTATTCAGAGCATAGTTTCAGCTAAAAGATTTAAATCCTTTCGTATTTTGCTGATTACCTAGTATTAGAATTGGAAATTGGAAACTTAAAGAAATAAGGGAAACGTTGGAAATTAAATTTAGTAAATATTGTTTGTATCCTGAAACTTAATTCAAATTATTGATTCACTTCAATTCTAGGGAGGGGTCGTGATCTCAGCTCGCCCCATCCCCTTGCGGACGTCCATGGAATCCATTCGTGCTTTTCGTGAGTGTCTTCAGGAAAATATCCCAGACTTACTATGGTTACTGTTGCAATATCTTGCAGCGAATATGAAAATAAGAGTTCTGTCAGATGTTCCTTATAGTAATTTTGTTCAGATTTTCTCTGTACGAACAAATTCTGCATTTTTGTTCATCAGGAGATCAGAATTGCCCCTTACACAGTTTAACACTAGCAAATATGTGCACTCTGTCCTATATCGCCATTCTATGGTTGATACCAAAAGCAAGAAGCGACCTAGAGTTGATGAGAATATTTCGAATGATATGTTCGATGTGTGAAAGTTTCTCTAATAACATAGTCATGATGAGTACCAGTACCTTTTCTTAGATATGCGCACGAGACGAGATTTGTGGCTGTCTCGTCTCGAAAATGTGCTGTAAAAGTGATGTCTCGACTCGAAAAATGCATATTTCTCTATTGGAAGAGCCGTGTCTCGACTCGAATTTTGTCAGGAAAATCCTGTCTCGACTCGTCTCGTGCGCATCCCTACCTTTTCTTCCAGAAGAAAAAAAATACTGGTTCTACCAAAATAGTATTAAAGACGGAATACTTGACCGTATCTCTGTGCTTCCCTCCAATGTTAGTATGTTACCAAATGAATAACTCACAATGTTTACGTAATATGTATCTACAAGTTAAGTCATTTACATCATTGCACATTTTGTTTCAGTTTGGAGCGACAAATGTATCTGTGATTCGGGTGTAGATGTGACAACGATAGAAGTTGCAAATAAAGAACTCATTGAAGTTTCAGTAATCTATTATTCGTTCGTTCCGCTTTACTTTCAAACCGCTATAAATAAAATCATACATAACTAATTGGCAGCACACTAATTGGCTGCCGATTTACTGACCCATGTGCTGCCGAGTTATGCAAAATAGTTCATCACTAAAAGTTTAATTATGCTACAAAACTAAGTTCTATAATGAGATACATAATTTTCATCCTGTTACCGTAGTAATACTGCCGTCAAATGAAACAATAAAATAATTGCATGTAAGCATGCGCGATGTTAGATTTCTCTGTGACGTCAATTCAACTGAGGTGCTTTTTGGTTGGTGACTGCTGAGTTCTCCAGATGGTTCTGCAGAATGCGCTATCGCACCAGGCTCATAAGATCCTCTGTCATGAGAGATGGTCGCCGCTTCGCATCTCATCTTAGCAGTCATTTCCCACAGATTTTGCTATCCCTGTTACACGAAATTGTAACGACACACCTGGATTTCAAGAAAGTGTGTGGAATGGGGGACGCCGAAGCAATTGGCACTGGTTACACTCCCAGGAGATTAACTTTCACGACGTAAGGAATATGAAAGTTCATCCCATGCTATAAATAACTGAATTCTGGTGGTGAATAAGTTGAAAAGGATTGTCACCTATGCTGTATCTTTCGTAATAAATATTTCAGGGTCACTAGCTTTTTTGTATTTACTGCCCCGGGGAAACTTATTTTTTGGACGCGCCTCGTACTATTAACTAGCAGATTGTATCCATTGTGGTTTGATTTCTCCGAATCGGTGAAGCACATATCACTTGTTACTTACAAAGACAAGCAAGAATTGAAACAAAGGTTTAAAATTTGTATAAATTTGCAATGAATCGAATCTTGTAATCTCTAAATTTCCAGGTGGTAGAGAATAGTTTTCAAACTGTTTCTGCAAGTTGTGCAATGAGAAAAAAAAAAATGTAGGTGGTATACTTTAAAAAAAAAGTAGGTTACATACGTAATTCCTGTAGTTTTTGGACTTAACGTACAGCAGACGTATAACTGAAAACGCATGTTTTATAATACTTTCCGTATAAGTGTTCCATCTATACATACTTTCCGTATGAAACAAGATAGGCGGTCAGAATCTCACATATAAATGGACGTATATAACATATAGCTGAGGAATGTAACATAAGTATATGCAGGGGTGCCCACAAGGGGGGGGCTATGACGCAAACTGCGTCATTGAAATATTTGGGGGGGGTTAAAATCTATATAAATATGTTTGATGAGGGGGGATAAAATTAATCGAAAAGAAGATTTTTTCATGGAAGAACACCTACGGATAGACAATTGGGGGGGGTGCGTCATAGACATAAGGGGGGGTGGGCACCACTGGTATATGTATGTGATATACGGAAAACTGTTAGATGCCAGACATCCTGCAATGGCATGATGCACCATCTAAGGGCAGTGCGTATGTAGCATATGGATAACGTATGCTCCATATTGATTTCTGTAGTAAGCAAGAGGATTCCTTATATTTTACAATATACCGCTGTCCGGAGAGCGGATTTTTCTTAGTGTGTGTAAACGAAGATAGTATTATAATTAAATATATTTCTTGTCATTATTAGAAGTAATTAAGACATGGTATTCGTCTATGGAACATGGATCATGAAATCCAAGTACAAACATTATAATTATTTAACGTATGTTCAAATATCAAGGCGTGGCGAGAGAGGTAGTTATTACGGAACAGCATTAAATGGCTTTCATCAGTATTGTCTTTATTACTAATGTATGGACATCGATCAATTAAAGCTTGTGATAAACAAGTTGCTATTGGCACATCACATCTGACGTTTGACACCTTGCAGACAGTGGCGAAGCATAATCCCACAAGTAGGGTTGGCCCAACAAACTAATAACACAAATAACATTTAATATATCATAAAATGTTTAAAATTACAGACAGATTCTATTTTCCTTATTGAGTTAAACAAAAAACTACCAAATCTATTTATATTAAAGAACTTTCTCAGTTTATTTCTAACACTGTTTAGAGTTGAATTTATGTGCATGTATACATAGTAGTTTTTTGTTGTTTAATTTAACAAGAAGGAGTGAATGTAAGCAAAAGTAGACGGAAAGTAGTTTATTATTATTATTATTATTATTATTATTATTATTATTCAACAAATATTTACATGAGGAAAACACGCAATATGTATTAATGAAATATTCTCAATTAGCTCCACTGTAAATATTTTGAAGTGCAGTTCATATTTTCTTCTGTATGAGATTTGCAGGGGGGATAAGGGAAATTTCCTCCTCAGTTGCTGTTTCATTTCCTTCATATTTGAAAATGGAGGAAGAGAAAAATGAAGTACATTCTTACAGTTAGCTGTCAAATTTCTTGGATAAGCGTTTGTTACTTGCATCTCTCACTTTAAAGTAAGTACAGTACTGCATTTAATTAATGCATCACGAGATAATGACTTCACAAGAAATGTTAATGTTCAGAAGGAACTTATTTGAATCAACGTAAGAGGATTGGCATATTTAGGGGGGGGGGGGCTTCCGGGCTTGAGCACTTATCGAAATTTTATCCAACTTTTTTTTAAAAATTGTTTTATATATATTACAGAATTTTCACATTTTCAGGAATAAAGTTAGCAAACTCGCTCTCGAAACAAGCAAAGCCCCCGGAAACAAAATCGTAAGTACCCTACTGATTCTATGAAATGGGAAACTAAACTAAAATTACACACAAATATAATTATTTTATCCTGTACGGTAGCGTTTGGTAAATTTTTATATATATATTTAATATATCGGACTATTATGGACCAGGCCCCATGTAGGAAAAAAACAGTACTCTGAATAACTCCTCAGAGTATATACCTAAATTAAACAAGTTATCACTAATAGAAATTCATAATTCTACACAGAAACTTCTTACTTTGTGTTAAGGAAATCATTTTATAACATATTAGCATTGAAAGATGACTTCAACACTAAAACAAAACTCCCAGAGGCGAGCCTTCGTAACTTCCCAACAATGCATGCAATTTCCAGCGTTAGTAGCTTCGCTCCCTGAGCAGCATAGCCTGTAAACCTGTCTAGCGAGCTGGTGAGGCTCAGATGGAAGGGACTCCGAGTGTTTCCAACCTACTATTTTGTAGAAAAAAAAAGAAATGTTGGAATATTGACTTTATTTTATAAGAAACAAAAGATAAAGAAAATATACTGTAGAAAACAGGGTAGGCCCGGCCTCAGAGCCTCATAGTATGCTTCGCCACTGCTTGCAGATAGAATATATACGTGCTATCTTCCACATACGAAGATTTTTTTTTTATTTTATTCTACTGACAATTTAAAATCTGCATGTTAAAATAATTCAAAATCCATAAATTGTTGAGAAATATTGTTAATGGTTCGTTGAGTTTTTGTGTTTTACGCGCTTATGCAAACCGAGGTTATGGAAGGGGAAGGACTTACTCTTAATGTGGGCTCAGAACCACGACTAGGGCTCAAATTTGTGTTGTTGACAGATTTACAGACCATTATATAAGATCAACCCTCACAGAATATTTTCCCCACCACGCTATCTCACCTCCAAGATAGCTGGATTTCAGGACCATGCCATGGTTCCGAGTTTTTCGCTGATTGTATTTAAATATAAAATGTGAAGATATACTGTATAATCATTACTGTTGAATATATCCCAAGGAGAATGCAGCTCGTTGTGCACCTTTCATATAGTGGAGCCTTATTAGACTTTCTAACGATGCTATGGATAAGTATCGGAAGTCGTACAGAACGGCTATGTCCGTTTGTCGACAGGTATTAGAACAAAAACGGTAAAATATATCGAGGAGCAGTTGTTTGAAATCGATTCAGCGTCCCAAGAAAGGTTTCAATCTCACCTGTTAACTCTACGCAAACCGGAAGTGGTAGAAATTATCTATTTCTAGTTTGTCACCATAGGACAAAAACTATAAGAGGTAAAGTGTAATGGCTTTTTGATATGGATTCGGTGTCCGAGGAACAGGTTCTGTCTGTGACCTTGTTCTTCTATTGCCACCATAAGTCACAGATGTGCTACTTCCAGCTGCAGTAGTGAATTCGCATAATTTGGAAATCTACCGTAGTTTCACACTGTAAAACAATACTCATTCAGATTTATGCTCTGCTCGTTGGGTGACATGTTTCCTAGACACTTGATTGGAAGAAGAGGACTGGGAAAAGCATCGTGGCACCTGTCCTCAACCCTACGTACTTCGTCATATGGGGAAATTTTAAAATATGGAATGTAGGGCCGGACTAAGGGGGGGCTTAGGGGGGCTGTAGCCCCGGGCCTTCAGGTGGACAGGAGCCTCCACTCTGATCAAAATCTTAACTGACTATCTAAAAAGAATCATGAAGATATAATCATCATCATGAAATAAAATATGATCAAAAATATGAAAAATATTCCCTTAACTTTCCTACTGTACTTTCACAGAATAGTATTAGGCGAAGTCAGTAGGGGGCCACATATTTTTTCTAGCCCCGCTCCTCCAGATGGGTTAATCTGGTCCTGATGAAATGTATCGTAAGACGGTAGAAACCTGGAAGGTAGATCGCTTCTGGAGTAGAACGAACACTACAATGGTAGCTGTGGACCCGTTAAAGAAATTTCAAAGAGACATTTCGCAACGTTAATTGATGGGACACATACACATTCAGATAATATATTGTTCGGAATATTTTCGTGCCTCTCCAATGTCGTATGGATGTTTGGAGTATCTTTAGCATTTAGCTAATGTATTCTTCAGAAATTCTCTTTGTTTCAAACTTTATACTGACCAAGTAACCAAGTTTATGGTCTACGAGGCCGCATTCACATAAACTCTTCATTAGCTTGTGCTCTTAGCCAGCAGGATCCCTTTCTACTTTGTATTCTTATTTCTGCGAGATTGATCGTAATATTTTCCTCCCATCCGTACCTGTAATCCCAATGATCTTTTTTCCAATTAGGTTTCCAGTTAACACTTGGAAATCGTTCCTACTTTCCTCCATTCTGGCTACATGACTGCCCACCTCATCCTCCTAGACTTCATAACCCTAACAATGTTAGGCAAACGTTATAAATTATGCAGTTTCTCTTATGAAATTTCTGCCATTCTCTGTTTCTGTTCCTTTTGGGTTTGATACGCCTCAGGATCTTATTTTCAAACACTGTCAGTCTACATTCTTCCCTCAGAGTAAGCGATCATTTTTCGTAACCATATAGCACAACAGACAGAATTATCGCTTTATATATATTTTAAGCTTCAAATTCTTAGCCAGAATTTGCGAAAACGGGAGAGTTTGAACTGAATAGCAATACAAATTCCCTGCTTTCAGTCGATATTTAATTTTTTCGTTGACATGGTTTAAGTTGGTTAGTACTGATCAAACTCTGTAAATAAAAACGAGACTGCAACGGAATTTGAACATTTTAAACCGACTTAAAAAGAAACGAAATTCTCAGTTGGACCTGTACGTATGTATGTATGTATGTATTTTTGTAGATATGTTCGCGATTATATCGAGAGCCATTGGTGATATTGAGATACAATTTTCACTAATCAAATAAGCCATTTTCAAAGAAGGTTATTACGTATTAAATACTTGAAAAAATTAATAATATTTAAAAAAAAATCAAAATTCCTGCAATACCTAATACAAAAGTTTATCCTAAAATATGCGGCAACCAAATAATCAACTAAGTAAAATGGGCTGCGTATAACCAAGGGGTGAAACATATCTTTGTAGCCAGCTTTCTCCTAATTGTGTAATCCTATTTGGTGATGGATGTCAAGGTCATTAGCGATGTCATGACTGCTTACATGCCGATCCTGCACAATTTTCGCCAAAATACCATCTACTTTTCTATGATTGGTCGCCCACTGCAAGGAACGTCTTGGTCATCAAGATTTTTCAGAAAGAAAGCGAATAAACCATCTTTTGTCTGTTGCTTTTGAGAATGTGTCTTGCCTATAAATAGTACAAATTTCTCCACAGGCCTGCACATCATTTGTTTCTTTATCGAAATAAAATTGTAAAGTATAGCGCAGTTTTGCAGAAAGTTCAATCATCTTCATGGTGCAGTGTCTTAGTTTGATCATAAGAATTCCAATACTTTTTGCATATCTACTAACTTCAACTGTTACCTGTGAAATAACATTAAGCCTGACCAGCTGTGACTCATATACTGTGCAATTTGGAACACTAATACTATCTCATGCACAAAAGGCTCACTACTTTTTAGACTATCATTTTACTACGATTTTCACTAATGTAACCAGCTATTTCCAATGAAGGTTTTTGTCTATCGTAAAAAAAAAAAAAAGAAAAAAAAGAAAAAGAAAGAATAATCAATATTGATAATTAACTATTACGTACTTGTTTAAGCATGTTTCGTAGAAAGACCTATTTTATAGAAAGTTAATGCTTTACCTTTAGTTTAGGTATCTAACTAAACTACTGGGTTTACTGAACTTAAAAGAAAAATAACTGACTTCAAAAATACGGTAAAAAGCAGAAAATAGAAACTTCTTAAAAGAAAAGTAGCTTATTTGAAAAACACGCTAAAAAGCAGATAATAAAAATTGTGGAAAAATATAAACCGACTTCGAAAATACACTAAAAGGCAGAAAATAATAAAGCGCTAAAAAGCATAATAATAATAATAATAATAATAATAATAATAATAATAATAATAATAATAATAATAATAATAAAGCGTCTAAAAGTAAACAAATAATTTTATTACTTTTATCAATATTTTTTTTAAGTCGTGGCAAGCCAAACAGTTAATGCCTCCTAAAATCATCGAAATAATTTTATATTAGGCATTAGTTTGTTCGGCTTGGCACGACTTCGATTTTTTTAATAAACATTAGTAATAATTTTATACTTTTATACGCTTTCTCCTCCTCCTCCTCCTCTTCTTCTTCTTCTTCTTCTTCTTATTCTTATTCTTATTTATTATTATTATTATTATTATTATTATTATTATTATTATTATTATTATTATTATTATTATTATTATTATTATTATTATTTAGCACTTTTATTCAGGTTAAACATTTCTTTAAACGTACAGTGACAAACCTTTTTTTAAACTACACGATATAGTAAACGTTTAAACATTTGAATCCAATTAAATAACTTGAATACTCCTTGCTAACCCATAAATTTTAAATTTTGTCAAAGTAAACTTTTTGCAAAGTTTTCTTTTTTCTTAAGAAAATGTCCAATCGTCTCTACAATTAGACGTTGAATAAAGAGCGCTGTATATTTATGTGAATGCACAAATATTATTTAGTACAATAGGGATGCTTTTCTTTATTTTGGTACCTTCATGATCGTCACAAGTATTTTGCCATTATTGGTAGGTCACTTGCTGCAACTGAGAACCTTCCATGCTCCACGGTCTTCCGCTAATCTCTTCTTCCTCACGTACGATTTTTCTGTTTTGATATTGTCCATTAATTGTGGTCTCCTTCGCCCCCTCCTTCTCTTTCCTCCCATTCATCATACTCTCTGGCAAGTCCCTTATGATACAATTCCTTTTTAGTCAATGTCCCAAATAAGTTCCTCCTCTTAATAATATTTAGAATTGTTCCTTTCTCCCTCAACATTTCTAATACACTCTCATTCATTTACCGCTCGACCCAGCTATTCTCCATTCTTCTCCCCACTCACATTTAGAAAACTTCCAGTCATCGGGTATAGGGAGACAATTTTTTCAATGTTGACCCCGAATCGTGGGAATTGTAGTTCTACTTGAATTAAATGGTTGATGGTTCACAATACGGTGAGCATCTTGAAAACCAGAATTGTGTTCAGTGGAGGCCAATGTACTATTTACATATTTATTATCAATCTCAAAGGTGTTTTGTTGTCCAGAGACTTTATTGCGAGAGACGTGAAATGAAATTTTTTTTATCTTATATTATAATTTTGTGGTTTTATACATGATGTGTGATAGGGCTTAAATGTAAGTAAATGATACTGAAAAAAGAATGATGGAATGAAGATATTGAAACAAAATAAGATGCGAGAAATCTCAGAAATATTGTTCGCTATAAATTTACATAGTTTCGGACCGAACCAGGAATAGTTTCTATTAGAGGCGAAAGTGATTTCCATTGAAACTGATTTAACATGGTGATTTATCTGATAATATTTTAAATGGCTTTACACATTCATTATTTTTTCTTTCAAGTTAAATTCTGCACTAATTAAACTTCGCTCAACACTAAATCTTCCACATAAAAAAATCTAACCAAAATGTTATTATTTATTCATAGGTACTGTCTACTTACCGAATGTTGTAATAACTTTGCTTTAGAATTACATAACTGTCAGTGAGGGATCTAGAATAGTACGTGATAAACCAGCCAGTATTAATGAAAAGTCGTGAAGTTTAATGGTTGTCCGGTTGCTATTTAATATTTTTCATTAATGATTGTGTTAAAAACTATGTTGGCTCAAACAGCAATTAGTCACAGTATGCTGCACATTATTTAGGAATGTGGTCACTAATTAGTGTTCGTAGATGGCATTAAGTGTAGTGTTAATGCTTGTGTAATTATAGGTGGGAAATGTGATGTGGCTGTATAGTCGTGACTGTTAACTTCAGAGATGAAGTTGGATTTGAATATATATAATATGATATTCATTTTTCAAAATCCATTATAAATTGCAAATGCGTGTTGTCACTGTGTTGTAAATTAGGTAATAGTTCCACCATCAGATCTGTAAGCAAACAGATATTTGCGAGAACACTGTGGCTTCCCTCTGTTAGGTGGAGTTTTCGATTCGATCCTAAATAGATAACTTTGTGGTGGACAACATTATATCCGATTCTTTCTTGGAGTTTTTCTCACACATTTTCACTCCAATAATTCATCTATAAATGTCACTTGGAATTAATAAACCGTCTCCTTTAGCATACAGCAGCGGAGACTCAAACTTTTTGCGACTATCATCAAACAGAATGTCCCAAGGATCGCCGTACTCTTGTCCTCTTTTTAGTGTTTTCAGCATACCAAGAGTGATATCTTCAGATTTTCTCCAGAGAGGAGGGGTTTTCAATATACAGGATGTGAAAAGTACTCCAA
The DNA here is from genome assembly GCF_964235325.1 of Thermobia domestica. Classification (NCBI taxonomy): domain Eukaryota; kingdom Metazoa; phylum Arthropoda; class Insecta; order Zygentoma; family Lepismatidae; genus Thermobia; species Thermobia domestica. Next base: position 100,621,452 of record NC_137468.1, read on the forward strand.
AAGTACTGTAGTTCACATTGATTTCGTCCGGAGATAAGGCACCGGGTGGATTGCGCAGCTCTGAAAGGGGGTAGGATTCCACCCAGTCTCACCCCCTGAAATCATTACCGCTACCAGACACCAGCACACTTATACTTATATACCAATATTAATTAAAATTTCCTTAATTTAATTTTTGGTGTTTATATATATATATATATATATATATATATATATATATATATATATATATATATATATATATATATATATATATATATATATATATATATATATATATATAATATTATTAAATAATTGAGCGCTATCAAGAATATATTACAATAATGCATTTATGTAAGCTGTTATAATTAGTATAGTCTTATACTATATTAAATAGTATAATCTATTCAATTGTATGATCTGTTATAAGTATATATAATTGTTCTGTTCAAGATTCTTAACTATACATATACGCAATTCGCTTGAATTTTATTTATTTACTTTCTGTGTTTGACTAAATTTCAATGTAAAAGGGTCACAATGACTCAATAGTAGAGAGCTTACCTGTGAAATGTGAGGTCCCTAGTTCAATCCCCAGCTAAGTAAATTTGTGGTGGACAACATCGTGTTCATGGGTTTTCTCGGGGTACTCCCATTTCCTCCCACTTTTCCATTCCACCAATTCTTCCATTATCATTCACTTGCTTTAATCATCGTCTCCCTTAGCCTAGAGGGGCATAATCGTGGGACGTTAATAGAGAGATAAGAACGAAGATAGAACATTTTATTTAGACATTGAATCCAAATAATAAAAAAGAAAGTTTCTCGATATCTGTTACTGTTTTGCTGTATAGTGATCAACGTTAAAATGGGATATGGTTGATTTCTATCACTTCCGGTTTGAATAGATCGTTAACGCAGGATATGGATCCTATTCTTGGAACACTGATCACATATCACAAAATGTTTCTTGTTATGTCTTATTGACTTTGCTCTGATACCTGTCAACACACACAGATGGACTCAGCCATTCTATAAGGCTTCATTACTTATGCATAGCATAGTTTAGAAGTCTAGAAGTTACATTGTAAAACTTTTTAATATATTTTATTTATTTATTTATTTATTTATTTATTTATTGCTTTAGCACTTTGAGGAAGTGTGACAGTATATTGTAAACTCAAGCAACAAGTTTAAATCCATATATATATATATATATATATATATATATATATATATATATATGTTCTTGAGTGCGTGTGAGACATTATGCTAGATAACAACATAAAATTTTGCTACCAGAGGGAAAAATACTCTGTGGTTTCCAAATCAACAATTTTTCAATTTTAGAAAGTTCAGAACAAATTTATTTTTCTAATAAAAGAGAAAAAAGAACCCTGTGAAATGGCACTCGTGGTAACAGTACATCAGTCTTCTCTTTTGACAGATGGTTGCCCATGCGTCAGTTCTTGTTCAAAATTTGTCAGTTTCACATGGTTCATATTGTAACTTGCCATCAAGTAGCTGCAATACAGAGCAGCACGAACATACGTTTTTTTTTTTTTGTTTTTCTTTTGATTAAAAAAAATAGGAAGTAGACACCTTTGAACTTGTAGAAGAAAGTTGAGAATTTGGAAGATTTAATTTTGAAATAATAATATTAAAATAAAGAAGTATGAAATCTCGATCAAATTCTGTCTATCAAATATTCGTTATTCGAGTTTTTTTTCTGTTATTGGAATATCCGAAGATTCTTTTTCAATATTGGGGCCGCGGTGGCTGAGTGGTAGAGTATTCACCTCTGGTGCATGGGGTTCTTGGTTTGATCCCAGCTCGCGCCAAGTGAATTTTGTGGTAGACAAACACCGTGTGCGTGCGTTTTCTCGGGGTTCTCCCACCTCCGCTTACTTTCTTCATTCTACCATTTTATTCATTCCTCATCATCACCGTCCCCGTTAGTCTAGCTGGCATAATCGTTGGACGTAAAACTTAAATATTTCGTTTCATTTTTTTCTTTTTCAATATCCAAATAATTCTTTGAATTACGAATTTTATTCAAATATACAAATAACTAGAGGGGAATTGGTAGAGTGCTTATTTCTGGTGCGAGGAATTCCTGGTTTGAAACCAATCGTCAGAGTTTGTGATGGACTACATGGGATCCGTGTTTCTTTTTTGTTTTCTCCGATTTTTTCCATTTTCATTTCACCAATTCTTTAATGATCATCCAATGCCGTTGTTTATCTGCCTTTTTTATCCTAGAGGGCATAATTGCGGGATATTAAATAAAATATTTCATGTATATATACTGTTGTGCTAGTTCTTAGGTATACTTTTGTGATGTCATCCAGATACTCGGCTTTTGGCCCGTCATTCTTCTTTTAACTTCTGATTCCAACGGTACGTTACCTAATCTGAGAAACGAATTCATGTTCTGTGAGCCCGAATTATGTGGTATCTAGACAGGTTCTCTCAAACCTATTTCATATCACGAATCTGCTTTGATCACATCGTCTTGCTAGCGACCTCCATAAGTGTCTTTTTGGCTTGTAATAAGCTTTTAATTATCGCTGCTTCTCGCTTGTGAAACCTACTGAGATCACATCAGGCTCAGATTTCAAATAAACCTTCATTTTGGATTGTATTTTAATATGTAGTTTTTGTTGTATTTGTATTTCTCTTTTATTTTGATATCAAGTTTTTAAAATCAGTTTTATACCTCTTTTATTCCAATGTTTTTTTTAATGATTCTTTATTTGTTTAAAATTTTGTTCAATATTCATTGCAGAATTTGACAATAAGTATGGAACTATTTTTTTTATCAAAATAAAAAAAATAAAAATTGCTGTAACCTAATTACATTTTATCTTTTCCACCTCCCTTTGTAACACTTATGTATTCATCTCGCGACCCGCCTAGGAGTTCCAACGCCTAGGTTGAGAAATCCTGATCTAGAGAAAAATATTTTTTCGAGTAGTAGCCATTTGGTTATGATTTGAAGAATATGACTTCCAACTCAAAGCTTTATCATTTTTAGGTTCTGGCCTTTTTTAAGATAAATTATAGACTTTCAGTCAAGCGGCTACAGAATCATTCCTATTTATCGTAGGATCATGGTTCATACCTCGTTTTTTCACAATAGAGTAGCCTTTTAAACGGTACCATTCACATTTCCCTATCGTGTCCCTGAGGCGAGAAATTTTAAGAGAAATCGTTCTTTTCTGGATTTTTTTTTTCAATTTTTGAATCCATCTGGACCCCCTCTGTGTTAACGCAGATATCTGAAGTCAACTGAAAAATACTAAGGAGTGTACAAAATTTCAAGTTTCTATCTTGGAAAGTAGGGCAAGAAAATATTTACAAATGTTCCCCACAATACCCCAGATTACCGCAAAAGACCCTGGTCTTAGGTAAAAATGTTTCTGGGACATCCCAATTTATCCTAGGATAATGGTTCGTACCTCATTGCCTTTAGAATAGAACATTCTTTCAAACGGTACCATTCACATGTCTCCGTCGTGCATATTAGGCGTAAAAATCGCGAAAAACGAAATTTTTGGGTTAAAAATATACCTTTTCTTTACCTTTTTGCCCCTCTGGACCCTTCTTATATTAACGCATATATCTGAAAAAGACCTGATAAATACTACTCGGTGGACTGAATACTTGTGCAAAATTTCAATCTTCTAGCTAGAAAAATAAGCCCAGCAAAAATAATAAAAATAGGCCTAACGAAAAAATATTTTTTAAAGTTATGACATCACCCCTATGTTTCTACTCAGATAGGCATGAAACCATGCTTAACGTGTTGTACAATGCCTCTATGCTTGGGAAAACAAGAAAAAACGAAGTAAAAAGCATTATTGGTGCTGTTTTAATCGAATAATAAAGACACTAACCTAAAAATAGGTATTAGAACCTAGAAGGATTATAACAACCAAGTGCTAAGGAGCATTTGTCTCTCTTTTTTTTTTTTTTTTTTTTTTTTTTAACATGAGACCTTGATTCATATTGTAATGTACAATTTCCAGTAGTATAATAAACAGACGATTTTCTTTTTATTTATTTATTTAATGATACATATTCCAGGCAAATTTCATATTTTATTAATTTACTAGCTCGTTCTTCGCAATGACTGAATAGCATGCAACTTGCAACATAGTAAAGTAATTTGGGTTGTCTAACTTGAAGGATTTCTGATATACCTTATACTTTTTCAACCTCCAGAAAGTGTGACCCCTCAATCCCCCATCGGGTAGAAAATAGAACGGTTTCGTACGCGATTATATATCGTAAAGATATTCATACAAAATTTGATAGGTAACTCCTAGGGATGGCCAAAAATTTTCCGGAATCGGAAATTTTACTTTCCGGATTTCGGAAAAATTCCGGAATTTTTTCAGTTTTACTTTCCGGATTCCGCAAAGTAAAAATTCTGGGATTGGCCATCCCTAGTGACTCCTTTCTATGTGAAAATCTTATGACAAACACACACGTTCTTTTACGTATTAGTAAGGATTGCTTAGTAAACAAAATACAGTAGTACAAATTTTCAGTGTTTCACAGTATTATGCTTCGTATTGTTTAATTGTTAAGGATATTAGTTGTTATCATTATTTAAAACTGAAATTGTTACGTTTTACAATGGTCATACTGTAATCTAACTGATATTTTTTTAATGACTTTCAACTGCAATGCAGAATTTCCTAATGTGCGAGAGAGAGTAGCAGTCCTGTTTTCTGTATTGATGTTGCTTCTGGGGTTAAAGTCGTTAATGAAAATTGATGTAATTTACATAAATTGTAATACAAACTGGAGGGAGAACAAAACTCTATAGTGCAATTGCTCACTCGTAGCTCCTTCCCCCTCTGCTCGGTGCTCAAATTAACTAAATAACTGCAATTTAGCTGTCAATTGTTTTGCATTAATGACTTAATTTTAAAATCTTATCACTATTTATTCCCTTTCATCCTTTTGTCACTTTTATTCCTTAATAGTATCTTCCAGTTAAAATTTATTTTCTGGTCATGATGTATATTTCATGATCATTCAGTTCTTAAGTTGTTTGGTTTACCACTCCTAGCTGAAATGCTCGTTCTTCGCACGAGGAGAGTAGATTTGAACTGAAATGAAATCTTTAAGTTTTACGTCCCACGGTTATGCCGGCTAGGCTAAAGGAGGCTTTGATGATGAGAAATGAATGAAATGGTGGAATGAAGAAAGTAGGAGGAAATGGGAGAACTCCGAGAAAACCTACGCACACGGTGTTTGACCATCACAAAGCTCACTTTGCGCGAGCTGGGATCGAACCAATTAACCCATATAGGAGAGGTGAACGCTGTACCACTGAGTCACCGCGACCCACTAAGAGTAGATATATTGAAAGTCTCTCCCCCCTTAGCATACGCATTTCAATGAAAGTACAATCATAACAACCTATAAAATACTCTAGTTTTGGTATAAATTTTAAACTCCTTTTCCCCTTAGGATACGCCTGTTAAACAGTGCGACGTGATACAGACCTTTGACGTAGGTGCAGAACAATGTTCAAAAGTCATTTCAAACGAGTAAACCGTTTGCAATGATGCGATCGCATACAACAGACAACCTCGATTTCAATACCGCAAAAATAAATAATAAAATAAAAAATCTGGTTCACATGTGCACTTACTTGTAATAATCTTTCGGGAATTATTAAAACGGGAATTTTGGAAAATAATGGGTCACGTGTCTATTTACTTGTAATACAAAGTTACCCTAACTTAAGTTGCTCGTGAGAAGCAACCCTATTTTTCGCATTCTTTCTGAACCCCCTTTACCCTCCTAAGATACGCCCTTTAATCAGTAATGATTGAAAACTTGCTCAAAGTAGATACTAAATATATTCCAAAAATCATTTGAAAGTTTTCAGCTATCTTCTCGCTATGCGGTGAGAAACAATAGACAACGTCGTTTTCAATGCGGATGAAAAAGAAAAAAATAACAGTATCGTTTAAAATGAAGAGAGAGAGAGAGAGAGAGAGAGAGAGAGAGAGAAAGAAAGAAAGAAAGAAAGAAAGAAAGAAAATGCCTTTTCCGCTTAAAACGGAAATTTTAAAAAATGCTGGGACATCTGTCCCCTTATTTTTAATTATGTCTTTATATGCTGTGTTTTCTCCCTAACAGGAATTCATGGGGTACTTTATTCTGGGCAAAATATTTGAATCTCCTTAACCTTCCTTACTATACATACTTCAAAAATATTCCTCTCTTATTTATTACTATCGTAACAAAAGGAGTTTTTTGTCCAATCTCACGTTTCTAGATATATTAGTATGCCCTGGGCTTGTATAAGTGGGCACGGTGGCTCAGTGGTAGAGTGCTTACCTCTGGTGCGTGGGGTCCCTGGTTCGATCAACGGCTAAGTAAGTTTGTGATGAACAACATCGTGTCCGTAAGGTTTCCTCGGTGTATTCCCATTTCCTCCCACATTCTCATTCTATCAATTCTTCCATCGACATTCACTATCATCTATTTTCCTTAATCTAACAGGCGTAATCGTAGGACGTTAAACGGGAAGATTTCGCTTCATTTTCCCCCTCGATAAGTGGGTTACTTTCACTCTTTTAGAAATGGTACAGATTGCCTCCCTTTCCTCTTTCAGCAACACTGAAATAGTGTTGCCTTACATTTAATTAAGAGTTTATGTAACGAATTTCACATCTGCAACTTAAGCGTATCCTTATATTAACTATTTTCTGAATAAATTTTAGGAGATGTTAAAATATCATAGATGTTACCCCCTTTAGCAGACTTTTCGCAGATGGTGAAATACGCATTCCCTTACTTTTATTTAAGATTTCATATACCGATTATCACATCTCCAGCTAATATAGAAACTATAAATTGATAAAATGATGGTACGAACACAGTGAAGAGCATTTATCAACGGTTAAAGGTACGCATAGCAAGTCAATTACACAATATACTCCAATAATAAGCATGGTTTAAAATGTTGTTATATCACTACTTTCGTGGAGCTTTCGCAACGCGAAAGGATTCTGATAACTTTTAGATAAAATTAAGTAAGAAATCCGGGCATAAATTTACAAAGTGAGAAGAGACGAGACAAGAAAGTATTATTTGAGAATCAAGATGAGATTAGAGTTTACACACACACACACACACACACATATATATATATATATATATATATATATATATATATATATATAAAAGAGAACGTACAAATCCTTTGTCCGCTCATCACGCTAATACGGCTGAACCAATTTCTTTTATTTTTGGGGGGTTATTAGGATTTGGACCCTAGATGGTTTTTATCATATCACTTTAATTTTCAATTACCAGTGTCTTGAGATAATTGACCATTCAGGTGTCCATTACGTACAAATCCTTTGTTAGTTCATCATAGGTATAAAAATAAACGTATGTATATGCAACCCGCATGACCGTGTCACTCGGCGGGTTAACATAAATGACAGGCGTTATAATGGTTTTTATCATATCACTTGAAAGCGAAAAAGTAAAAATTATGTAAGTAACAAAGTTTATTGCGTTCGGGGGTGACCGCAGCGAAGCGGGGCGGGTTAACATAAATGACAGGCGATATAATGTTAACATTTACTGCAATCTTCTATGGTTTTTATCATATCACTTGAAAGCGAAAAAGTAAAAATTATCTAAGTAACAAAGTTTATTGCGTTCCGGGGTGACCGCAGCGAAGCGGGGTGAACGCTGCTAGTATATATATATATATAATATTACGACACAAGACGAGCAAACCGCAAACCGTATTTCTCATTTTGTGGGCAACATTAAAGGATCAAAGTTGAAACCAAAACTGATGAACTTGTATAATTTCAGGTTTGAAATGAAATCTTCCAGTTTTACACTGACAATTGTGAGAAAAATCCGTTCTCCGAATAGCGATATATTGTACAAATATACGGAATCCTCTTGCTTATTACTGAAATCAGTATGGAGCATACGTTATCCATATGCTATATATGCACTGCCCTTAGATGTTATATTATGCCGTTGCAGGATGTCTGACATCTAACAGTTTTCTGTATATCACATGCATATACTTATGTTACATTCCTCAGCTACGTCCATTTGTATGTGAGATCCTGACCGCCTATACTGTTTCATACGGAAAGTACGTATAGATGGTACACTTATACAGAAAGTATTATAAAACATGCGTTTTCAGTTATACGTCTGCTGGACGTTAAGTTCAAAAACTACAGGAATTACGCATGTAACCTATCTGTTTAACTATGCCACCTACATTTTTTCAGTGTACGTTCGACGGTTATACCGTTTAGGGTCAAGGAGACGATGGTGAGATATAAATGTAATGGTGGAATGAATAAAGTGGGAGGAAACGGGAGAACCCTTAGAAATCCCACACACACGATATTTGTCCACCAGAAAGTTCACTTGGCGCGAGCTGGGATCGAACCAGGGACCCCACTCACCAGAGATGAATGCTGTACTTCTGAGCCTTCGTGGTCCCCTCATTTGTTGGTTTGAATAGTGGTATCAAGAAAGGAGATGAAACCTATCCTTCGGACATGAATCCATATCAAAAAACAATTTCTCGCTGTCCGCTTTGACAGCAAACAGTTTGATATCTACCGTATAAGATTTCCCAGTTCAATGTGTATACGAGTACATAGTCTACTTTGAAAATCTATTGATTTTTATTTCATTTTTTCTTCCTTTTATTTACTTTTCATATTTTGAAATGCTAGTAGAGAAGTACTTTTTTAAATCATTAATATGCAATAAGTGATGTTAACAATAATAATTGATATTTTTTTCTTCTTTTTAGGTAAGTACCAAGAGATCACGCAGATGAACATATCATGTCTAGTATTAATTCAACAAAGATCCTAGGCAGAAATATCATGAGAACTTATTTTATTTGTGAGTATATTTAGCGTAATTACTGTATATCCATTCTTCTATAATTTACAAATCATGGTAAAAAAATAATTTATGATATACTAAACAGAGTATAGTGATTCCGTAATGGTCAATATATAAAATATGTCATTATTATTTTTTCATGTATACTATTGTATCTATCTATTAAAATGCTACAATAGCAGTAAACCCCCCTTTTTTTTTACAATGCTAGCATGCTGACGGCATGCTAGCCCCTTACAAGGGTTACGCCCTTTTCTCGGGAAGAGAAGGAATAGTAATATGGATAAGAGGCAGCAGGGATGGTCTAAGTGATTTAATAATTTATATAAACTACATTGATCATAAATTATATAGCATTCAAGTACCATAGCAGACATTATGGCCTTTAGCCATAATCATTAGAATGGGTGATGAGATGGAGATGGAGATGAGGGTGAGGTGCACTGAACACCACAGTAAAGGGAAGGGTTATTTAGACGAATGCATGTTATCTTCCGATACAGTAAAAACCCGTGAGCTCCAACCTGTAACTTTTGGTTTCAAAGCTTTGATTTACGCTTATTTGTGATTTCACATTTAAAAAAGACAAAAATTTTAATGTATGTGTACTTTAAATAAATTATTTAAATATATTTTTTTCACAAAGTTTATTTTTTTAAACTATTGTTCAAAGCCTTTGTATTTTAATAAGTCTTCTCCAAAATCAAGGCAAATGAATTGTGCTGCCATCTTTGGAGTTCTTGTAAACTATACGTTCGTGGACATTTATATGTTTGTGACCAGTTCTTTCGACAATGAGATCTCGGAAACTACAGGCTCTAGAAAGATGACGTTTTACTGATCTTTCGCAAATTTTACGTAGATTGCCCAGTTCTAATTGAATATTTGAAAAACATAGCCATTATTTCTTTATTACATTTTTACGGGTACACTGGAAGTGTTGAAATTAAAGAAAACTAAAACTAAAACATCATCCTACTCATTATACATTCGAACACCATATAATAGTATACAGGGCTTGCATATCTGTCAGGCGTTTATTTCATGGCCAAATTATAATGAAAAACGAATTATAGCCTAACCATTTCTCCAGTCTAACAAGGCAGGGTACCGAGGTGTAACACGCCGATTGTGATAAGATTGCACAGACATAAAGAACATCGAAAAAGAAGCGACACATATTTTTTTTTTTTTTTATATCGGCCAACAAGCACATTGAAAGGGTTAAATAGGGGCATGAAAATGGGGTCAAAATGAGATTATGTGGAATATAGCGAGAACGAGAAGAGATATCGGAAAAGTTTAAAAGTATGAAATACTACCCTTAGTCGACGCAATTCAATGAGGTAGAATGCACCCATGAGAAGAGAGAAGAACATCCGAAAATGGACCAATCACGTGTACAACATTGTCACAATGTGTTACGGAAATGAGCGAAAAGGGTAATAAGGAGCAGGAAGAAAGAAGAAACGAAAACAGAAAATACGTGTTTTTGCTTTGGGTGCATACATCACCCATATGCAGAAAAAAAAAAAAACGCAGATTTATATCAATGCCCGAAGATGGGATAACACGTAGTAAGGATGCAAACGCCGTTCATATAGACCGCCAGCGAGACAGTACTGCGCGGTGATAGAGACGGGAAAGAGTTTAAACACTGATAAACTTTACGTACGGCATTTGTTTTGGAATATGCTAAGAAATTTGCAAGGGATTAACTTCTGAGCGTTGTCGGCAACTATCCTGCAGTTTATTTCACACATGTTTACCTAAAGAGGGAATGAACCGCATTAAAGAAAGTCGTGATACATTGTTCTCGAAGGAAGAGTTGAAAACTGACATATAAAGTTTATCCCACTTTGCTTTCTAGCTTCCGTGATAAAGTTACTCTACTCCCTAGAAAGTTATTCTGTAGGCAAACCCTCATGGATTAATATTTCCCACTGCATTTCCAGCATGTGAAAGTTACGGACGCAATTTTCGTGGCCGACAACTGCATTTCATCTCTCCCTTCTTTTCTTGATGGAAAATTCACTGGCACAAGAGATTTGCAGCAAACTCGTAGAGAGTGGGTTGAGGGTTCTGCTTGGTGTTATTGTGTGTGTGTGTATGTATCTCTCAGCCAGCTAGTAATGTTACGTAAGCATTGTGAATACCGTGTGGATCACCATTGTAACAATCACTCCACGGAGCAATTATTATTCTTTATACTTTAGAGACCATTGAAATATTTTTTTTATTAATAAATGTTATTTGGGAAAGCCAAAGTATATTTTTTTTAAACATCCTTTCTCTTAATCTTCGAAAACCGTTTGCCAGCGAGTTCCAGAAAATACGGTTGGTTGTATTATACTCCTTCTTGGTTGTACCGACCACCCACATCACTGAAAAAGGCCAGAAACGTTCCTTCGCACTTTGGCCACGAAGAAATCACACCGCCCCAGTTAAAAAAAAAGAAAGAAAGAAAGAAGCAGAGAAGTGGACAGTGGTCTCCAGAACTAACTGTCATCTAGTGGAAACAACGCCACCCTTCCAACGGACTTTTTGGAAGGGGAACATAAGCCACCAATACAACGACGAGTTTGCACTTTTAAAATAAAAGAAGAAAATTGAAAAAGAAACACCCGGGAGAAGTCAGTCAGTTCGAACTCCGCGGCAATAGAGGACTAACAAGTGATAAAAAAAAAACTACACACACATACACGCATTATTTTTTTTAATTGTAGTTAAGTGAAGTGCACACCCAATATGCATTGCTAAACAACTTCAAAGTGGTGCTCTGTTCGAGATTTATCCGGGTGTCGATATCACTCACACATATCCAAACTCTACACATATATACATAAATATATATATTTACTCTGCTAACGTTTAAAAAAAAAATTCTTCTTAAGGAATCAGTGGTAGTGGCGCATTTTCTGTTCAAGTCTACATGTTGTGAAATTAACTGTATATTAAATCATTACGAAACGAGAAGTTCAGTGATGTGGGTTGGAACTGTAAAAGATATTGAATGCAATCAGTATCTGAGACCAGAGACAATGAGGAGACCCCCGCTTCGGGACCCGAGATGTAATACTAAAGCCAAGTCGCCTAAGAAAGAAGTGGGACAACTAGAGGAAACAGCCCTCATCATATTCATGGAACATCAAAAGCATGTAAGATTTATGAAGATACTCGAGGTAAGACGTTTCCATTTCCTTGTATTGAACAAACTATTAGACGTACGATGGACATCACCGTCTTATTTGCCCACCGTTAGTATCATTGATTCCACCACCTTTTTGCGGCAATTCCACACCAAATCATGTGTTGGCGGAATGACCTCCAAGTTAATTATTCTAGAAATCAATGAACATTAGTTCCCAGGACGTGAATTAAGTATTCAATATTTTTTTTTTAAAGTGCAAAAACTATAAACTTGCTTATATCATTCAGATTTTCAAAGAATGGCGCCCGAACAGGGACTCGAATGTTATTTATATAGTTTTTGCGCCAAACAGCTACACGAATCATGTGGAATAGGTTTATGTTAAAGAGAAAAATAGCCTCCCAAACACTGACCCGAATTACTTGAACTATTGGTTCACAACCCGTAAGATCTTATTCTCTTTCAACTACGTAAATGATGAGTGTTATAGCACTCATGACATTGCCCTTTTATTTTCAGTGTCTTCAGTGTCTTAAAATTTTTGTATTGATAACGGATACGTTTTCAGAAAAACAAAACAGAACGACATACGTAGTTAAAAAAAAAAAAAAAGTCACACTTTCTTGCCTGTGGGATTTGTTTCTTGTGAGTATTTGAAGCACTAGAAGGAGCAAAAGCAACCAGGTCAAAAAGAAGACTTCGTTAAAGAGGGTCAACAATAATACTTGCCCACCGAAAAGCAACAGGGGGTGGACCGTGCGACCGTCTCTAAAAAAAAAAAAAAAAAAAAAAAAAGAGAGAAAAAGAAAAAGGAGAAATAGTGTATTTTCAACTATCTGTTTGTTTTGTTTCTTTTGCCTACAAAGAAGAATAAGAAGAAAAAGAAGAAAGAAAGGTAAGCGAATTAGGATGAGATAACAATCCAGATTATTTCTTTCCATTGGGTACGTATATATGAAAAATCATATATCATGTTTTCACTTATACATTTTTATACATATATATATTTCTTTTAGAGAATTCATGAATGTATTATTATTATTATTATTATTATTATTATTATTATTATTATTAGCGCTAAGTATGTTGGATAAGTTAAGTATTTTAGACATATTTTTTTTTAATTTAGTAAATATGTTAATTCCGTTGTAATGAATTATAGCTATGAAGAGTTGTGATGTGTGAGTTGTGTTGTCACCAATGGGTGATCTCCAGCAGGGTACCACATTTTATATGCATAGTAAATAAATAAATAAGCGTGTGTGTGTAAGTTTTTGAAATCGTGTTGTGGACAGTGAAATTAATTTTATGCATGTCAGCATAACCAATTGTAGGGTCATTAGAACTAGATGTTTTGTGTCCATTTCTTTTCTCATTGAGGAGGATTTAATCTATCATAGAAGCTGACCTTTTTGAGTTTCAGATGCCGAGACTGCGTGCTCAGACACTGGAAATAAGATCCCAAAATGCTGACTGGAGAGGAACGAACTTGCCCTGATTGTGGCAAAGATGTATGGGAACAGGATGTAATCCCATCTTCTCCTAATGCAGAGTGTGTCACGTGTAGCGCTGTCAACACAGCAGTGGCGTCAACCAAGAGAAGACAATCTCCAGCAACCGAAGAAACGCCAAGAACAGAGCAAGCAGATGCTTCTAATAGAAATCTTGATATTGTCGTTATGCTACAGAATCTTATGGAAGAACAGAGAAAATTCCGAGAAGAACAGAGAAGATTGCGAGAAGGTCTTGACCGGAAGCTGGATGAACAACAGAGAAAATTGCAAGAAGGGCTGGAAAGAAAATTCAACGAGCAGAAAGAACAGCAGATGCAAGATATGAAAATTTTGCAGGAAAGTATTGCTGCCAAAATGGCAGAGAAGCTGGATGTGCAGGCCCAGAACTTGCAGAGATCAAACGAAAAACAAATACAAGAGTCTGAGAAGGTAAGGGAAGAACGAGAAGAAACTTCTGGAAATGCATCAAATAATGTTCAAGATGTTGAGTGCGAGCAGGAACTGCCAATTGAAATTATTGTGGCCAGCGAAAGTCTCCAAAAACAGGAAGACAGAGAATGCACTGAAGAAATTTATGGAAAGGAGCAACAGATTGAAAAGGAGAAGCATATTGCTACAGTGTTACATAATGCAGATCTAAAGCAACTGATAGCAACACCTCAGCCGTTGAATTCACCTTCAGCAATTCCGGTGAATGTAGATATGCACACTAAGGAGCTTGCTTGTAAGGCGACCAAGAGGCAGCGATTGAAGAAGAGGAAAAGAACTCATGAGAAGCTAAATGGCAACCATAGAAAAAGAGTGCGAAAGAAATGCATACGCATAAAGTTTCTGGAAAAAGACAACAACATAGTCGTGAGACCAACTTCCACCGATGGATCAGTGTACACGCGAAGAGGGAGACAAGTACATGTCAGAGAGATTTCCAGACAGGAAGCACCACCTGACAGAGGCGAAGACGGCCGAAGCTCCGACGACGACCAAAGCCATGTAAATTATTAGATGCCTGTGACTCCAGGGTTCGAGTTTACGATCAAATAGAGTGCCAAAGGAATAAGCCGCTACTTGTCATATGAGAAACTTGCGCCAGGAAGAGAAATTTCATAGTAATGTAGATCGATAAAAAAAAAAAAATAGAAGAAACCATATTTAAAAAAAAAGATTATCTGGTCGAGGTGAGCAGCGCTCTTGTAGCAACAGAAACAGCGCGCCCTCCCAAAGTTAAAATACATATCGTAGCAACTTTGTTCATACAATAGCAAAAGAAAAATAAAGAAAGCATATAAGTCAAGCTGAAAATTGAAGTTAAAATTAAAGGATAATTGTTGAAAGCAAGGTAGTGACGGAGAGAAGCGACATTGAAGACGGAGGAGCAAAACTTGAGGAGAAATTTAAACATGTAAATGATCACGCATTGTGGCTGGCAATGAATATGACACTTGTTGACTCGAGAAAAATGAAAGTTAGAGCACTCGGTTGTACTACGGTCCCGAATGAGCTCCGAAGTAGAACTTGCGTTAGAGGCACTTGTTAAGAAGCTCAACGCAACCTTCCTTCGTATTTGAGGTGTAGACTTTCTGTAGGACTTAACGCGCCGAGCTTGAATACATACTCGCTTGAAGCAGCGAACTTCCTCAGAGTCCACCAGAATTATAAGTTTGTTCCTACCCAGTATGGTAGAAGACGTCCTCTTATTTTATTAATTGATTATATAGATGAAGTCCAAGTGGATCATGTAAGATTACTACAGCATGACAGGAGTTCCAAGCTTAAGTACAAGTAAAGAAGTTGACCTCGCAAAGAGAAGAACAAAAGCTCCAATAGCACCCTCCGGACATACCAGGACGCATCTCCAAAGAACCAAAAGAATATATGATACATTAATGGGTAAATAGTAAAGAGCCAATGACCTTGCATTCAAACTATGTTAAAATTGCGTTGAAAACTTAATAATAATTTTTGCGATATATTTATGTGTCATAAATGGCGCCAAAAAGATGCAAAATGCACCGAACATAAATAGCACTCTGGCGGCTCGTCCAACTGTGATCGAACTCGAAACCCTACAATATGTTACGCTTTGACAGAAAGAAGTTTTCTGCTAACCTTTAAACGAAGTATGGCGGAAGCAACATCAGAGCCAGGATTTTTATGTACTTTTTAAAATTAAAACATTTTTTTAGGGTTCGGATTTTTATGAACTTACATTTTGACTTGGAATTCTTGTAAATGTAATGTAAACATCGACTCTCTCAGGATGAAGCAGAGCTCCAAAGATTTTGCATCTCTAGCTTCATCTTAGGAGGGGGGTAATTGTAACAATCACTCCACGGAGCAATTATTATTCTTTATACTTTAGAGACCATTGAAATATTTTTTTTATTAATAAATGTTATTTGGGAAAGCCAAAGTATATTTTTTTTAAACATCCTTTCTCTTAATCTTCGAAAACCGTTTGCCAGCGAGTTCCAGAAAATACGGTTGGTTGTATTATACTCCTTCTTGGTTGTACCGACCACCCACATCACTGAAAAAGGCCAGAAACGTTCCTTCGCACTTTGGCCACGAAGAAATCACACCGCCCCAGTTAAAAAAAAAAGAAAGAAAGAAAGAAGCAGAGAAGTGGACAGTGGTCTCCAGAACTAACTGTCATCTAGTGGAAACAACGCCACCCTTCCAACGGACTTTTTGGAAGGGGAACATAAGCCACCAATACAACGACGAGTTTGCACTTTTAAAATAAAAGAAGAAAATTGAAAAAGAAACACCCGGGAGAAGTCAGTCAGTTCGAACTCCGCGGCAATAGAGGACTAACAAGTGATAAAAAAAAAAAACTACACACACATACACGCATTATTTTTTTTAATTGTAGTTAAGTGAAGTGCACACCCAATATGCATTGCTAAACAACTTCAAAGTGGTGCTCTGTTCGAGATTTATCCGGGTGTCGATATCACTCACACATATCCAAACTCTACACATATATACATAAATATATATATTTACTCTGCTAACGTTTAAAAAAAAATTCTTCTTAAGGAATCAGTGGTAGTGGCGCATTTTCTGTTCAAGTCTACATGTTGTGAAATTAACTGTATATTAAATCATTACGAAACGAGAAGTTCAGTGATGTGGGTTGGAACTGTAAAAGATATTGAATGCAATCAGTATCTGAGACCAGAGACAATGAGGAGACCCCCGCTTCGGGACCCGAGATGTAATACTAAAGCCAAGTCGCCTAAGAAAGAAGTGGGACAACTAGAGGAAACAGCCCTCATCATATTCATGGAACATCAAAAGCATGTAAGATTTATGAAGATACTCGAGGTAAGACGTTTCCATTTCCTTGTATTGAACAAACTATTAGACGTACGATGGACATCACCGTCTTATTTGCCCACCGTTAGTATCATTGATTCCACCACCTTTTTGCGGCAATTCCACACCAAATCATGTGTTGGCGGAATGACCTCCAAGTTAATTATTCTAGAAATCAATGAACATTAGTTCCCAGGACGTGAATTAAGTATTCAATATTTTTTTTTAAAGTGCAAAAACTATAAACTTGCTTATATCATTCAGATTTTCAAACCATGTCGACGGAAACACGTGACGTGATAACCATCTCTGCATAACAAAAGGCAAGAACTTCAACATTTTGATGACCGTCTCAAGTTGGGAAAAAAATCTATGATGTGGCTGTGTTCCATCCATTCCCTGTTTTTCTTCCAGCATACAATAGGAATGCCTGGGAAATTATGGTGTTAGAAGGAAATTAGAAGACAGAAATTGAACGAAACATGCTGAGACTGAAAGATTGGTTCTGACTATTGTTGTTCTCCGACATTACAATTAAGACATTCCTTAGACTTCATTTTCTTTATTTTTTGTGTCTTGCAATTCCAACAATTGCAACGGATCTATGTCGGTATTATTCATGCGATAGAGATTAGATTTTAATCTATACTAGAGAAAATCTTTACGTGTGTATTTCTCATTCCGAGAATTTCACTCTTTTAGTTTTAAAAATAGAGCTCAAATCTATAAACCGTATATACAGACAAACAATGTTGCATGGTGTGTATTTCATCCTTTTTTATTCCCAGACTTACAGCGAACCCGTGGAGACGACAAGATCTCTTGAGAATCCATTTGTGTTATTTGTCCCATTAGTTCTCTGCGTTACAATGATAGAGTGTGGCTATATATAGAGATCGAGTCTGTCATTTCTTCTTTCCTTTCGAATGGCCGACTTCGGAAGTATTTGATTTTCGAAATGGCGTCATCGCAGTATAGTCATCACATGACCGTTTTACATTAAAAAAAAAAAAGTATTATCTGGAATTTGGCAAGAAAGGAAATAAAAATAAAAATGTTACTTTCATCTCGATATAGAACGAAATTGTTATGACATTAAATTAAAAGCATTATTTTGTGACGACGACTTGAGCTTCAATCCATTATCTACAACAGTTGAGATTTGATAGACGGACATGCTATCACTGTTTTTTTTTCCCTCTTCCTCCAATTCTTTCGTATTATACCACCCCCTTCTATGATCGATAGTGTCGTGGAACTTGGCTTCTCTGGAAATGGATTTTTGTGACGGTCGCACCAATTTTCTATTATATTTTGCCTTTGGCGGGATGTAATGTTAGTGTTGCTTGTGAGATGAATCTTATCAGGACTCGCTTCGCGAAAGTTCGCTTTTCTTTTCTTTTTTTTTTTTTTTTTTTGTTACTTCGCGGCGTCTCTGCACTAAGCTTACCTCACTTTTTTAAAAAGTGAATAACTCAAAGACAATAAATAACATAAAAAGTGTAGAAAAGTAAGTACATTATTAGTTCATCATAAGTATATGAACTAATAAATAATATGTTTACAAGATCAATCTTATAGTGTATAAATTTGGGTGTCAACTTTACAGGAGAGCAAAAACAAGACAAGCGCTTATGTCTAAACTAGAGGTGGCCAATTCCGGAATTTTTACTTTCCAGAATCCGGAAAGTAAAATCGAAAAACAGCTTAGAAAATTTCGAAACTCAGAAGAATGCCGGATTTCGGAAAAATTCCGGAATTTGAAAAATTTCCGATCATGGAAAATAAACTTTCCGGAACCCGGATTCCAGAAGATTTTGGCCATCCCAAGTTTAAACCATAGTCATTCACCACATAAAATGTATTATATTGAAGAAACGGTTAGGAATTCAGTTACGTCACTTCGTGATAGGGTATAAAGTACGTTGTTAAAGCATGCCCCTAGTCGGAGCATTTCAAGTTTTTTTTTTTTTTTTTTTTTTTTAAGTTACGCCACCTGGTCTTTGGAAGGTCGAATTATGACGTCATACACTGCATATCCACATTTCTGATCTATGTGAAAAAGCTTGAAATCGGTTACTTACTTTATTAATAGCATTTTGTATAAGGGGCACCGTAGGCTAGTGGGTACAGCGTTGGACTCACGTCCGTGTAGTCGCGGGTTCAATTTCCGGCCGATGCTTTGGCGAATTTTCGGCGCCAACCCAACATTGGAAGGCAAACTGGGGAGTCATGTAAATAAAAGACGTGACAGCCACTATGTTTAGAAACTTCTGGTACTAGGGACAGGATGATGCAGTGCGCTAACAACGTGTTCGTCGCTAGACTGAATGTAGTTCAGCTGATCGAGAACAGATGACGTTGGAGCGGCTCAGACCAACAAAAAGGGCTGTTACGCCAAGTGGTTTTAATAACATTTTGTAGATACTGCCTGCCTAACTTTTTTAAAACATTTTTTAAAATATATTCTTCGTTGTCCTTAAGTTACTCAATAAAATTCCAAAAACTAGCATGAGCTTACTGAAGAAACCTCTGTGTGATATGATGCAACAAACAAGAGGGATAACTCGTTTCGCTATTTTTCCTGTTCTGTTATATGTATATAATTTACCAATGCACTTAAGTTACAACAATCGGGCATATCTACGCACAAAACATTTACAATAGTATTCCTTAGTCATCAAAGGAACATCAGTTCAGGTATTAAGATGACCGTGGAACAATCCATTTTTGCCAGTGACCTGAAGGAATCCAGGTGTCTGCTTGTGTCCCAGAAACGGAAGTTTCTCCAAGATTCCAGAGAAACATTTCAGGGCTCTTTGTGGGATATTCGTAGGACAACTTCTGGACATTTAAATAATGTCCTGTTATAGGCACATCTCATTGAAATCCCAAGCAAGTCCCACGGATATTTCCAGTACCTTTAAAGTTTCTACTGCAAGTCGAAACATCCGGAACAATTATAGGACCTGAATGAATGAATGTTTGTGTGAATGAAATTTTTAGTTTTACGTCTTACGATAATGGCCTGTAGACTTAAAAAGACAAATAATTAAAGAAAGACAATGATTTATGAAAAATGTGTGAAATAAAAATGTACGAGAAAACGGGAGAACCCCGAGAAAATCAATGGGCAAGATATGTTGTCCACCACAAATTTGCATGGTCAGGAATTGAACCAGGGAGTTCTCGCACTAAAGGTAAGCGCTTTGATACTGAGCCGCTGTGCCTTAGGTATGACCGTATGGTTCCTGTACAGTGTCCAAAGGACATCTCGTGGACTTGGGTTATGTGGCTATCTTTGATAAATTTAGCTGTAGGTAAAAGAAAAAATGATATGAAATTTTACGTCCCACGTCTATGCCAGCCAGGCTAAAAGAGACGGTGATAATGAGAAATGAATGAAATGGTGGAATGAAGGAAGTGGGAGGAAACGGGAGAACCCCGAGGAAACCTATGCATACGGTGTTTGTCCACCACAAGGGTCAGTTGGCGTGAGCTGGGATCGAAACAGGGACCCCATGCACCAAAGATGAACGCTCTACTACTGAACCACCGCGGGCCCCTAGCTGTAGGTTTCGTAGTTTTGACTCTAATTATACGTTTGATCAAATAAAATTACGAAGCAACACACTGAAGTTTCTCTTAATTCAAATATGTAAACGTATTAATTGATCATGATGAATTCATATTTCTCAAACAAACCGTAATTTACAACCATCTCGTAACTGATGAGAAGAACGTGTTTCAAAGTAGTGCCCGACAATATGGTTTACTATCTTCTTAACTGGAAGATAAACTTAACATATGAGCTTAAAACTGAATAATTTTGTTATTAGTATCAGAAAATATAAAGTTTTCTTCTTCTCTAAATTCATTTTTTTGACATAGAGGTAACTGCAGAGTACCATTAAAATAGTCAGCCGTGTAGATGGGACTCGAATCTGCGACTGACATGTTGTAAGCCGATTACCCTATCGGCTTAAATCACCCAATCGTGCTAAATAGCAAATAGAGTTTTGTGGCGCCGTTATTCGTAAGAGGCACAGTTTTCTATGTATAATACAATGATTTTAAAGCAGTTATGTAACTGAAGAAATTTTAAAGTTTGGCAAGTATGCTAATAAACTAATATATTTTCATATTCCCTATGGAAACTACACTATTTTACTGGAATAAACATGTTACTTGAGTTATAAATGTACACTCATGTCCAAAATTATTGTCGCATGTCTATAATTATGCTGTTGCAGGAATATAATTTGATAACGAATTCGCCCGGTATTTCTTATAATGTTAGTATGTTTATAATCGGCAAAGACATGTATGTGGCCAATTTTATGTCAAAAGAGCAGTAAATAAGAACAATAAAACTTTCTTGTCCATTTAGCAACATTTTGTTTTACTCACTCTAATTTTCGTATTTATAATTCTTTTCCTATGAAATTTACCACAAATATGCATTTCCCGATTATACACATAGTATCAGTATTAAAAGTACCCTCCAAAATCATTATCAAATTATATTCTTACAAGAAGACAGTTATAGGTATGAGACAATCATTTTGGACATGAGTGTACAGCCATGAACAGCATAGTAGTATTTATAGTAGATAGCTAGTCGAGACCTTTCAGAACTAAGATGAATGTTGATATCTTCTTGAACATTTGTACATGCAGTATGCGTGCTATCAAGTTGAATATCACAGTTTCTTAGTACCGTAGGTAGATTGTGGTTGAAGGATATAGTGATTTTAAGTTTTTTAAATAAATCTTTCAGTTGTACATCTTATTGTCATGGCGGCTACGCTAAAGAAGACAGTGATGATGAGAAATGAATGAAATGTGGAATGAAGAAAGTGAGAGGAAACGGGAGAACCCCGAGAGAACCTACGCACACGGTGTTTGTCCACAACAAGCTCACTTGGCGCGATCTGAGATCGAACCAAGGACCCCATGCAACAGAGATGAACGTTCTCCCACTGAGTCAGCGCCGTCCCTTAAGTTAAAAAGAATGCATAGCATGTTTTTTTACTTTAAATTTCTACAAAAGGAAACAGATTACCTGGTCTTACCGAGTTAACAGTTACGACGTTGTCATGTGTAAAATAATTTTCGCACCATGAGAAATGAGGCAAATTTGATATATATATATGATACAACATGTTTAGTAGATGCGAAGTCTTTTTCCTGGTACTACAACTTTTTTGAATATTGTAATTGCTCGGGGATTTACTCCTACGTCGTCTGTCGTTAGGACGTGATATATCTACAGTCTTCAGAACTCATTACAACGTAAAAAGAGTACAAATTAAATTAAATATAATACAAATCTAGAGAAACGTTTTCCCTTGCGACTACCCTCTCGTACAGTAGATTACATTCTTGCTCCAAAGCAAGCTCAAATTTGGATCAATAATACTTAGTTTGAAAGAAAACCAAAAGTAGGAGTCTCGGCTTCTTACCTTAAGCTCTTTTAGATTTAATTAGTTACATTCTGAAGAAATCCCAGGAGAAATCAACGCAGTCTTTTTAAGTTTAGATCTGAAATATATAAATGAATAAATTATTTTTTTTCGTAAAAGATATAAATGGCAATAAATGCTTTAAAGTAAGTACAATCTACTCAAGAACATGTTCTGCAATATGTAATATATGTTCTGTGCATTTTTATAGTTGATTTACACATTTTTTGCAGTTCTACGTATGTGATTTGATTAGACTGCATAAACGTTAGGTCTGGTCTGAGTGGCGTACACAAGGGAGAGGGTTCGAGATTTAACAACCCCTTTCCTTGAGCAAGGTATTGTGGGAAAATTAACATTTACTATATTCGGATGTAGAATATATATTGGTGATGACCACAAAAGCCGATTTTTAAATTTTTAGTTTTTAGAACAACCAAAACCGGTTTTTGAAATCTTTCAAACATTGAAATTTCAAAATCGGTTCTGTTTTCTACCAAAACCCGTTTCGGTTTTAATACAGATGAGGTTTTTGTATAAAAAACCCATTTCAGTTTTAAAAACCAATTTAGTTTTCTATCAAAAACTGTTTCGATTTTCTGTCAAAAAACATTTTCTGTTTTTAAAACCAGATCCGTTTTTAATCAAAAACTTGTTTCGGTTTTCTATCAAAAAATATTTTCAGTGAAAAACTGAACCGGTTTTGGAAAAACTTCAATGTCAATTCTTCTTGAAACCGGTTTCCGTTTTTTAAAAATTAAAACCGGTTTCACCCATCCGTAATATATACAAAAATCACATTTGTTCTAGAAGGAAATTAAACTGAGAGCTTGAACTACGTGATTTGAACGGAAGATTACCCTTGACAAAATTAGTGTACACCACTGATAAATCTATTGATAGAAGGGAATATCTGTTTCTTGTAAAATTATTAGGTAAACAGTTATGTGTAATGAGTACGATGTGTATGAGTAATGAATTGTGGCAAGAGATGTAGTTTACTTGAGATAAATTAAGATAGGACTCTCTAAAGTTTTAATTCTACCGCTTAAAATTTTGACATTACCACAGTCATGTCGAGTTTATTATTATTATTATTATTATTATTATTATTATTATTATTATTATTATTATTATTATTATTATTATTATTATTATTTTATCTTAGTAACCGGTAGTATCTAACAGTCTTAAGCTATGATAAAGAAAGAACATTGCTAAAGTCTCTTACACTTTTAATAGAACTTGCTACAATAGGCCTACATCTTAACTTCATATAACAACGCCTGTAAGAGATTATCTTCCGCGAAAGGAATTACTTCAAGAATTCTGACTATGACAATACGTGTAACACCGGAAGTGCAGTTGAAAGAATCTAGCGACCTTCAACTGTACGTGTCTGTATAGGCAATGTATGTTTTAATTTTTTAAAAAGGAATCACGAAACCTTTCAAGCATTTGTTTGTAGTGTTTTTATGAAAACAAAAGAATTGTATAGAGTTGACGTCATGTTACTATTCAGCACTTACTAATCGCCTGAATAGACTTCTGTCCGTGTATTTTTACAAGTAACTTACGTGTTTGGGTATTTATCACTAGGTCAGAATGATGCAAGTGTAATTAAATGAGGTAGTATTAGTATTACGGTAAATTGTTGTTTATGAAATAGATTAGCTAAAATATACTTTCTTCGCATGCGTAGTATTTGAATCCCTTCCCCTTAGGGTACGTAAAAAAATGAAAATGCAAAGACAAAATCCATAATGTTACCCATTTCCCACTTGTACCCTCGCCGATACATAAACGGCATAATTTGTACATAAACGGCAACGAGTGTGCCACTATTCATCTTAGCAATCCCGAAACTTATGGATTGGACGCTAACATCAATCGTTTTCCATTATTTTTGCATGCCACTCCTTTTCCACCTCCACCCCTTACCCCATGCCGATGGCGCATGACTTTGGAC
This sequence comes from Thermobia domestica, assembly GCF_964235325.1. Lineage (NCBI taxonomy): Eukaryota > Metazoa > Arthropoda > Insecta > Zygentoma > Lepismatidae > Thermobia > Thermobia domestica. The sequence continues at coordinate 100,645,785 of NC_137468.1, forward strand.
TTAAACAACATCGTGAGTCTCATTATTCTCTCAACGACCCCGAAAACTATGGATTGGACACTAATATCAGTAGTTTTCGATTATTTTTATATGCCACTACTTACACCTCACTCCCATGCCAAAGAGTGTCAGTGTTATACAGGGTGTTTCAAAACAACACCGACAACGTTTGGGAGGTGATTCCTGACACCAAGATAAGACAAAACGTATAGACCAATCTGGGTGCACAAATGCTTCCTTTCAGAGTTATAGGCTGCCGAAAATATGAAAAAAAAATAACTTTAAGGTCCATAGCTCCGAAACTATGGGGCTTACCGTAGTCGGGTCAAGACTTCACTTAGGAACGAACATGTGCACTATTCTAAAATACATGTTTCAGAATCCTAAGGTATTCACGCAACAATTTCTATAGAAGGAGTTTGGTTACGGACATTTAATGTGAAGTACTCACAACTACCTCCATAAACATTGTTACAGAAGTACCGCAGGATTTTGAAACCGGGATATTTGGATAGGGCATATGCTAGTTCCTAAATGAAGTCTTGACCCGACTACACTAGCCCCCATAGTTTTGGGGCTATGAGCCTTTAAAGTTAATTTTTTCATATTTTCGGCAGCATATAACTCCAAAAGGAAGCATTTGTGCACCCAGGCTGGTCTATACTTTTTGTCTTACCTTGGTGTCAGGGAATCACCTCTCAAACGTTGTCGGTGTTGTTTTGAAACACCCTGTATAATAAGTCCTTGAGACGCTTAACATTGATAACTACTTTAAGTAACATTATGATAGATTCAGTAGTTACTAGATGATTCGATGACACAAGCTTATTATAGATATTAGTGTCCGGTTCATTAGCGGCTCATGAGGAAAGTCATATCGCTAAAAATGATAATTTTATCGTTTGTATAATTACAATTTTATATATACAAGAAGCGGGCATTAAGTAAATTTTCTTCCTTTAGCTTGACTTCCCTCACGAACCGCTACTGTTCCGGTTTATGAAATACCCCATAGAATGAAGTGCTTTACCTCTTTCAATTAAAATAACTAAGCTTTGATGGCTGTCAACCATGTCCCATTATACTGATTATTATATGCATTGTCATTCTTAACTATATTGCTTTTCTGGTTTCTCATTTTTCAACCTTTTTCAACTGGCATACCACCATATTAAATATAAAGAGTATTAAGGTACTATTTAGTCAAAGTGTTTCTGGACAAGCATGATATTTTTGCCCTTTGGGCAAAATTACAAAGCTATTGACTTATTTCACACCTGTAAGATATATATCATAAGGTTTATATCGATGATTCATTGAATTGAACTAACGGATTCTTTCATTAAAATATACCAATTTTTAAAAATTAAAATAACGTGAAGTGAATACTGATTATGGTATTTCAGTTCTGAAATAACAATGAGGACTTACAGTCAATGAATGTTAAAAAGAAATATTACAGGAAATACCTTGTATTTGGTTTAACGAGAAAGAGGATGTCAGAAAAGTCTTCGACTCGGCCACACTTCACATTATTTTTTGTCTTAAAGCAAGACAATGTTCTCGCACTACTTTACGAAGATCGTGAGTACCACCCAGTAATAGCTCGCGTATCATAGGTTAAAAAGCCATGTTCTATACCATTATATAAATTATCGTTCATTTGTATTTATCATTGCCTTCAGCTTTCAGAGCACATTCATGAGATGTTGGGAGTATTTTTTTTTTTTTTTAATAATGTGAATAGCAGTACTTAAATTTGCGAATATGGCACCTCATTTAAGTGACTGCGCCATGTGACAACGAAAGCGTCTTTGCGCTAGGAAATGTATTTAACGGCGATATAATATTCGGAATTCCTTTTTTGTATCTGTCCGTGAGTGTTCCTTAGTACACGTTTACGTACTCTCCAAAACACTCAAAATTGCATCTATTTGGTGGCTTTCTTTGATGTCTTTGTTTCAAAGGAATTTTCGTGAAGATAAAAGTAGCTTCAACTCTTTTTGATGTGTCACTCTCCCATTTTGTAGTCTCTTTGGAAGGTCTGTCAGTCGCTCTCATGTTCTCATAGCGACTGAGAAGAAATAAATCATATCAACACGCTTTCTACCCGCTGATGATAAGAGGGCTTGCTCGAATATGTCAAAATGATGTATTTCAATACTATATGTTCATAGTAATGTAGTAGACGTATGTAGTTATAATTAGTGGAAGTCAAGTTGAGGCGTTCCGGGTAATAAGAACGAACTCAAAAAGGACCTGTTTCCTGAAAATACACACTGAACGGTCAAAATAATCGTCCATTTATTTTAAAACTGTATTTTCTAAAGGAAAGAGGAACGACTTCTACAAACTAAACCTGTAAACACGAGAACTAGCTGCCATGATGCAGAACAGTTTCTTGATGTTACTACACGAACACTTCAAATGTAATTTGCGAGCTTTCAGATTGCATTTTGAGTTTGCATTACTACATGAAATGCATCATTTTTTTAAAAAAGTCTGTGGAACTTACTACAAGTTGTGCATAAAATATTTATATTTGGATCGAGCTGCGTATTGAGCACATGAAACCTTGACTTATTTCCAATTATACATTAATTTCCGTAAAACCAAGAATGCTCAAATATCCCTAACATTAGAAATATATTAAAATATGCTTCTAAATATTTTAATTATGGAGTGCGTATTATTTATTTTATGCAGCAGAAGTTCATTTGATTAATACTTTTCAGTGTCTAACCTTGTGGAACTCTCGCCTTGAAATAATGTGTGATCAATATGTGAGCTTCCTTCGCCGTTAATATTAGACTTCTGGACCAAAATTCGCTATTCTTTCAAGTAGATTCCCATTTGTCCTCACAACACTGGGTGAACGCAGCAAAACCAACACAATCTAGTGAGTACGAACGGTTACCCATCTTTCCTCTAATCCAGATCCAGTACTGTTTGGATCGCTGATCTCATGAAAAATGGTATACCAGTGCGGCTAAAGCGCTGGCATTAGTATGCCAATTAAGAGGTTTACTTCATTTATATTTGGGGGGCCGCGGTGGCTCAGTGGTAGAGCGTTCACCTCTGGTGCTTGGGATCGCGGGTTCGACCCTAGCTCCCGCCAAGTGAACCTTGTGGTGGACAGACACCGTGTTCGTGGGTTTTCTCGGGGTTCTCCCATTTCCTCCTACATCCTTTATTCCACTATTTCATTCATTACTCATCATCACCGTCTCCTTTAGCCTAACCGGCATAACCGTGGAGATTTCATTTCATTTCATTTTTTACTAGTCCTGAATTATATTTGTATTCAATTGTCTTCGTATTCTCTTCGTTCAAGCAACCAATACATAGGAAAAAGGTAGATTATTATTATTATTATTATTATTATTATTATTATTATTATTATTATTATTATTATTATTTTATACGTATTGTCAAATGTTTCACTTGTATTATTAAATTTGTTGTACGGAACAGAGACGTGTGTATTATGAAAGAATGATGACGTTGTGGTTCAGTGGTAAATCGTTCACTTTTGGTGCAAAAGGGCCTTGGTTCCAAGCCAGGCCAGGTGAGTTTGTTGTAGAATCACTCCCTTTCCTTAATCGTCCATCTTGTTTTGGTCTACAAGGACCTATCAATAATTTCTGTTTTATTCAGAGTAATTGAAGCGCTTAGAGGATAAAGGTGTTATGTTACATTTTTTGAAACGTTGCATTCTGTCGGTTCATGCACGTGTTATATGTTAGTCATGCACATAACACATAATTAGTGAGTCTTCGTGTGAGTACAGATTTAGAAACGATGAAAGATGTATGTTAGCAGATATAGTTGTGAAAGTCAATTTTCCAGAGATGTGCAATTTGTTACATACCACCTTTATCCTCTAACCGCTTCAATTAATACTGTTACATTTATTTATGATTTAAGAATGTGCTATGATAATTACATTTATGTTAAAGATTATAATGGATATTTACTCTTCGAATAATTTATTCGCTTATTTCGACAATTACTTTTTTTCGAATAATTGTTTCCTTCGAAATATGCTAATGTGAAATTACATAAAGTTTAACAGAACGGTGTTATTGCCTATCAAAGAATTTAATGAAACCTATCTAGAGTACTTCTCAAATACAATTCCAAAAAAGAACGTAAGTTATTTTTTTAACCGATTGTATTTCTGTGTATCTAAATGTCCATGAGTCGAGTAAAACATTTTGATGATCATTGTTTGATCTCTGCATGCTTGTTTTCTCGTGATTCTCTGGTGTTTGGAGGGAACAGGTCGTCTTTACTAAGCTTGTCCGTGTGTAATTGGCACGTTGCCTTGTGGTCTCATTGAGATTCCTGGAATCGAGAGCAGAGAGCATGGTTTGCGTAACTATCCGTCTACCATTTGCGTGCAGTCCACTGCCGACTCAATTGTCGACTGTTATATGATAATAGTATAATATCCCAGTGCATCGTTTTCATGCAGGCTATATATTAGCATACAAAAGTTCACAATGGCTTAAGTGGGATCACAGTCTGCATTTTATGTGCTAATGTTCGTTCTGATGGTACTTTTAGATGGATTTACAAACGTTGTTAATGAGTTCACATTTCGTTTATGAGACTGTAGAGAGGATAGATTTGGGAAAAGAATCATTGTTCTCTACCTAAACATTTTGTCATAGACTAGGGTCAAATCTGCAGATACAGTGAAACCTGTCTGTAACGAAACTGGAGTTTCTTTTTGCTGCAGGTGACTAACAAGCGTGTGGTTTCGGGTTTTGATTCCCAATGAGGGGGTGCTTACGTCAGAAACAAGTCTAAAGTACCGGTTCGTTTTCCATTTCATGCAGTATGCTCTATCTCAGAAATGTAGCTGCTAGGATTTCCAATTTTTGAAAATGGAAATACCAGACACCTTCCTGGGGTTCATATACTCTTAAGATTGGAACATCATAGCTCGTGAAAAATGTGAACAACTTGAAAGTGGTTTCTTCACATAAAATTGAGCGATCCGAACTCCGAACTCAAAATTAAATAACTTCAGTCACTTTTGAAGCAATAAAACTTACTTATTCAAGTTCTGATTGACTCGGCACATGTATTTTTTGTAGTCTACTACCAATAATATATAATAAAATCAATAATAAAATAGAAAAGCAAATATAATTGGCAATATAATTATGGCATGCACAAAATATACTTAAAAAATAAGTCTTACCAGCTTCGCTGGGGCTGGTAGTGTCTCATAGTTAGGGATGCGCACGAGACAAGATTTCAGACTGTCTCGTCTCGAAAATGTGCTGTAAGAGTGATGTCTCGACTCGAAAAAAATATTTTTTTTCTATTGGAAGAGCGACTCGAATTTTGTCAGGAAAATTCTGTCTCGACTCGTCTCGTGCGCATCCCTACTCATAGTGCCGACATACTTTTACTGGATCTGGATGCATTATTTAATTAGAAGTTGTAGCTGAGGATGAAGCAGTGCTGGCTCAGCTCTTGAAAATGTACTTTAGTTGACTTTAGCAGTTTTGATAAGTTGAGTAAATTTTATGTCTTCAACTCTTCCTTAAATTCCGCGCACGACAGGTTGCTATTGAAGCGAATTCTAAACTCTGCTTTAACCATGTTCATCGACAAGTGATTCGTTTCATCACTCCAAAATTATCTGAATAGAACAGAGAATAGGATTAGTAGGAAGAAAAAAGTTAACGTCCGTGGTTTGAGGTGTTACTGGACACCGGACAAGGAGGTCTAAAACCAAACTATCCGTTAAAATACCGGATGGTTGGCAACCTAGTACCTGCTGGGAGGCACAGCGCTTACCTATGGTGCGTGGGGTTACTGTTTCGAATCCCGGTCAAGTAAGTTCGTGGTGGACAACATCGTGCTCGTGGGTTTTTCTCGGGGTACTCCCATTTTCCCCACTTTCTCATTCCACCAATTCTTCCATCACCATTCACTTGCTTTAATCATCGTCTCCCTTACCTTATAATCGTGGGACGTTAAACTCAAAGATTTCCTTTCATTTCAATGTAGGTGCTGAAAACCGACATCAAACTCGAACCAAACAATGGACCTGTTTTCACCGAAAGCCTGTGCTTCGAAGGCTCTTCCCTAAGCTTAGCCCCACTTTTTTAAAATATAATTTTAATGAATAACTCAAAAACAATGAAGAATATGAAAAATGTAGAAAGTGAGCCAGGTAGTATCTTAAAGAAAAAACTATTATATACAGAGATAATTGTTTTTAAAACCTTTCCTGTAGTGTATAAATTTGGATCCCCTACATTTATAATGTCACAAACTGTGTACCAAATAACTGATCTATAAGAAAAAGGTTTGAAAATACTTACTAGTTTATTTAATATCATTTTATAGATGCTACCTCGGTCACTTTCGAAATGTTTGATTTTCTTCGTTTTGAAAACGGTTAGTAGTTTATTTAATAGTAAGTCATCACTAATGGAAGTGTCACCATTGATCTCGGCGACAGCGAAAACTATGGATTTGACACTAATATAGGTCTTTTTAGATTGTTTTGACATGTCTCAGTATCCCCCTCCCCCGATGACCCCCGGCCCGCAGCTGAATGGGGTGATTTGGGAATTAATTAATCCGATCGGAGTTTTACCATTGATCTCAGCGACCGCGAACACTAATATCGGTCATTTTCTACTATTTTTATATGTTCCGGTAAACGTCCCACCCTGAGACCCGCTGGTTCGAAATTTAGAACAAACACTTCATCTTGGTCTGGGGACTGGACCAAGGTACCCGTGACCCAAATTTGTTAACTCTCGGTCCACTCGTCTGGTCCCCAGTCCGCACACAGACAAACAAACTCTTTATTTTATTTATTAGATTAAACTATATTTTCCACGTATTAATTTTGAACGATTAGAAAAATATCTAGATTAGAGTATATACCATAAAATCCGTAAGTACTACACAATAAAAAAAGTGTAGAATGTCTACTATGTTTTTGTTTTCTATTACTGATATCAAGGCGTGAATAATGCATAAAAACGTATTTAATTTCATGATAATATACAGTAGAAAAAATGGCATAATTTGCAATAGGGTACAGTAAAAAATTGTGAATGGTTTATTCGACAATCAAGAATGCTTACATGATCAGAAAAGCATTAAGTTTCATGTCACAATTCGTAAATTCATGTCGTAGGTATTTTATGCTAACCGAGTGGACACATATTTTAAAGTGTTTTATAACTTTTCTGAAAAGACTCGGGCTCCACTCGAGTTTAGAAATTGTTTCGCAATCTTCAAACTAATAATCCGGGAAAGTCTCAGCATTTTTCATTTTCATAGCACCCTTTTTGGAGAGAAAATTCATAATATTGCACTCCATAAATATCTCGCGCCAACCAGTTGTGAATCTCTGCTCGGCTGCTCCCTCCATATGAGGTCAGATAAATTAAGTCCAGATCGATTTCTAAATTCTATTGAGCAACTATAAAGTAAATATTAAACAATTTAATCTACGAAAAGATTAATTTGGATTATGTGGCATTAAGTATATACCGAATGAGAGAGAGATATCGAAATTCTTTCGTTACAGGTCTTAATTCTTTCTCATCAGTGCGTTGCGAATATATGATCTAAGGAACAATACAAGCGTTATGTCTCGGGCCAGAAAGTGTATTTCTTTTTATTCGAAGAACTATGTATAATGTAGTGGAACTAGTGCTGTTAAATTTCGAGTAATTACACAAAAAACAATTCTTCTAATAATGAATATTTGTTAATAATTTATTCGAATTAATATTGGTGGATACCGTCTTCCCCTGAGTATTTTCCCAGGGTTCTTCCGAGATTCTTCCTATTTACTTATTCTAGCAGTTCTACTGCCATTTATGATCGTCATTTATTTTAGGATTATTTTATAACCTGTATCATGAACAATGTGCTAGAAGATGCAGTGACAGGAAAAAGCGGGAGAGGGTGAAAGAGACTACAGTTGATGGATGGTGAAAAAAAAAATCTATATGGAACGAAGAGACAAGCTGAAGACTGTGGTGCATGGTAGGGTCTTAGTGTGCGTGGTGCCAATTATATCAGAATACCTATTATTATTATTATTATTATTATTATTATTATTATTATTATTATTATTATTATTATTATTATTATTATTATTATTATTATTATCATCATCGTGGGATATTAAAGTAAGGACATCTCTAAGTTTCGTTATTCTATATGTGTATGCAATTTCATGTTAAGCTTTGAAGTAGACAGATAGAAGGACACTGAAACCCTGCAGGTAAACTGAAGTTTGTGGTTCAGAATATGGAGCACACAGACACACATACTCACTCACACACACACACAAAAAAAACAAAAAAAAACGAAAAATCCGCTCGAACAGAAGAAGGAGACTGGTTTCAATAGAAAACCGCAAAAGATTTTTTTTTTTTCTTTTCATTTCATTATTAAGTGTGTACTTGTCTACTCTTTTGTGTGGAACGTTTTTGTGGCACAATTACTTGCTTGTGAATGACTTCACAGTGTGCCTTGAACTACTTGTTTCGATTTCTATAGAAACGGAGTCAACGCCCTTCTATGTTGCCGTTTTTTTTTACCTTCTGACGAGGAAAAAATAAAATAAACCTTTTGGAAGATTCGTCTGCCAAAGACTTGGAGGCAATGATGTTAATTTAGCATGCACATAAAAAGCGATGGAACTTATTAGTGTTTTAAAAAGTAGATGGAGAGAAAGGTCGTGACCACTAAATAGTTATGAGGTTAGTTTTTTTTTTTTTAAAAAAAAGCACTTTGTTTTTGTATCATAGATAGATTTTCATTTTTCTGAAAGATTTTTTTTAACAGTAGGAACAAAAGCTTAACCATCATCCACTTTCCCCCGACTAATTCACCCGTCTGTCGCTACATAACATTCTCTCTTGATCTTTTCCCTGCCTGTGGGAAAATGAAGATTTTTGTTAGTCTGGAGAAAGTTGCCCAGAGAAAGTGTGAAAGGTTTTATAAACGGATGATCTAACAGAGGCGTGTCTTGGGAAACATCCAAAATGTTCATGTCAAAAGTGTCCAAACACAGTGTAAAACTAAAGACACAAAGAAAAAAAGAAAGAATGAATGAAAAAAGAATTAAAAAAGTGTGGTAATCGTTCGGGCATTTCACTTTCTTTGTTAGTGCTTCTTTCTCTTTCCAAGACTAATTTTTCCTTTGAGCTTTTGTGATCCACAGAAGCTGTATAAGTTGCATGTTTGTATTGCGTCGGCGTTTAAGTCAGGCAAAGAAAATACTGTAAGCGTTTAGTGATTGTGTGCTGCTTTTTTTACTACTTCAGGTTTTATTCTGGCAAAAAGTATTTGCATCTGTTCTCATTCACAAATTATATTTATATTATGCTAGCAAATGCCCTCACATGTTACTGCGGGCATTATTTTGCATTTCCAGTTCTGCGTCTATCGTATGGAATTAGTCTGATCTCAAAGCCTCGCAGGGAGTGACGGTGACTCAGTGGTAGAGCGCTCTGGTGCGTGGGGTCTCTGATTCGATTCCCGTTCAAGTAAGTTTATGGTGAACAGATCATGTCCATGGATTTTCTCGAGGTACTTCCGTTTCCTTCCACATTCTCATTCCACCAATTCCTCTATCATCATCATCAAAGCTTTTTCAGGCCAGCCATCCTGAATGAGGTTTTCCTGTGTTTTCCTAATTCACTCCAGGCAAATGCCGAGGTGACACCTCACTTACAGGTCCCAAGACGCTTTCTTCCTTCTCCAATTCTTTCTTCCTTCCCTTTCCCCGGATAGTGCGCTCACCGAGGAACGTCATCTCTCATACATGACGGACTAAATGGTCATAGATGCCGAAAGCCCAGAAATCGAAATCCTCATTCACTTCCCTTAATCATCGTCTCCCGTAGCCTAAAGGGCATAATCGTGGGACATTACACTGAAATATTTCATTTTCATTTTTCCTTTAGCCTAAAGGGGATAACAGTGGCACACAAAACTAAAAAAATCATTTCATTTCGAATTCAAAGTCTCGCAGGAAATTGAATAACTCGTATGGATATCTTAGTAATCTATCCGTATTCCGTTTTCCTATCCAGATCAAGTTGAAACACGTGTTTTTAATTATTTTATTCTATAAAGACTATGCTAAACAATACAATATTCATCTAGGACCAAGACATTTATTTTTTTCCCCCTTTTTCTTTAGGGTGGAGACAGAAACATGTACACTTGTCATTAGAGACCAAAGGTCGAACATTTTTTCAGACTTAATGGTCAATGTTTAGGCCATTATGTACCCGCCCGCTCAATTTTTTGTGAAAGTCAAATGTTATTTATAAAAATCTGGGATGTGTACTCATGGGTCAAGGTACTTTGCAAAATTTCAGTGAAGATGCTTTTTAGGACTATTTTTACCCCTAAGATTTTAAGAAGAGTATGTTTGCATGTAGAGCTACAAGCATTAGTAGCGAATAACACAGTTGAAAGAATGTGGCCTGAAACTCACCACTTCATTGGGACTGTTTCGACCAGTAATAACGCGAATTCCCGCTGACGCAATTGGGAAGCATTTGTGTGAAAGGTAGAGTTAATTCTTGCAAAAACATTCATGTCTGAAATTTATATCAAATGTAGATCAAGTACTTCAAGAAACAATGAACCAAGAATTTTCCGATTTTTCAGCGACCGACATTTAATCATTATAACAATGTTCCTGTACAACTTGTCGGACGAATGGAACATTTTACAGTATGTGTATAAAAGTGTTAAGCGAAAGAGAAGAATAGTACCAGAAAATATTAAAACATACGTAGGCCTAATCGTTGATTATAACTCAATATAACTCAGTCCTTTGTATTATTTTCTTCTACATATACACCATTTTCTCGTAGCTACTGAAACTCACATTAAGTATATCCACTTACATTAGCAAATGGAATAAACTCAATAAAAGTAAAACGGGATTAATTTATTGAATATTTACCACTGTACTGCATAGTTCAGTGCTTATTTGCCTTTTTGCTTATTTTAGTGCGTATTTGCATGCATTCTGACGTTTTTTGGTGCATATTGATCCGAACTCTAATAATGTTGTATAGACCAACACTGTGTAACGGAATACATAAAGTCCGAATGAGTATGTTACGGATGGAGAGAAAGGATAATTTTCGGAATTATCCCATGTATGAACAACAGGGGAAATAATACCATAGGATTCATTGGTCAGATGTGTTCCTAACTATAAGTAAGTCAGAAGCAAAAATGTCCATTACTAGTCCCTTTCGTGCTTGTTAGGCACATAGCTGTAAGTGGTCCTGGGTTCGATTCCCGGGAAGCCCTTTCGTGACTTTATGGTTTAGCACACGCGTCTTTATCGCAGGAAACCCGACTTCAACTGCTGGCGGGAGCTCATGTTATTCAGATTCCACCTTAAGCTGTAGTTCCACTTCTCGTATAATCTTGTTGCTGAAAGCGATGCTAAACTCAATTCAATCTAATAGCGGTAGAGGTACTTGCCTATCGTAATGAGAATCCAACTTGAAACAGTAAGTCCTGTCTTATATATATATATCCTTGATCAGTGCCGTGCCGTGGAAAATCAGCGCCCGGGGCGAGAGTATACGACGGCGCCCATATACATATATTCCAAGTAAGTTTAATTTTTCCTCTCTTTATTCCTCTTTCTTCCGAATTTTTCGCCCCCTTCTGCACCCGGGGCCGTCGCCCCGCTCGCCCCCTCACGGCACCGTACTGTCGTTGATGGTAAAAAGGGCGTTGAACTTCAATCAGTCATCGACAACTTCTTTAGTTATGATTTATGTTCCAGTGAATTGTATAATTTCGTACATTTGCTATTAGTTACGTATTTAAATGTAGTAGAAATTGATGTATACTTTTTAAGACAAGAATCACTCCCATTCCTAAGTTTCACGTGTTTCTACATGACGGGAAATGATCATAACTGATTTTCATATGTAATCTTTAAAAATAAAAGTGACTATGTTTATGAATTCATACCTCTTGAACCACCCGAACGATTTCGGTCAAATTTTCAACATAGATAAAATTCGAGCCTGGAATGTTTTTTTAAAAATCATTTCACATTGACGGTACAACTTAGGGGAAGGGTAGATATTTAAAAACGATCGAAAATGACCAATATTAGTGTCGAATCCATAGTTTTCGGAGTCGCTGAGACGAACAGTGACACTTCCGATGCAGTTTAAATCGAAATTCAGTCCTTTATGTCCAAAATGAAACGTATTCTCCCCGTGCGAAAAACGGGTATTCTGCTAGTTCTTGATAATGTGGAATATATCAGCGATACTATTTCACTGACATAAATAGCATTTCTTTAAGTGTTAAAAAAATACGCAAAGAAATTTTAAAATATAACTTGTTCATTTTTGTGAATTCAAATTCGAAAAAAAAAATAAGCATGGAACGAGTGAACTTCGTATTTTGCGTCCACACACACACACACACACACACACACACATATACAGTAAAACCTGTCTTCAACGGACCCTTTATTAAACGGAAAACTGTCTTAAACGGAAATATTTCACGGTCCCATGAATTTTGGAGAACAAAACGTGTAAAAAGTCCCTTAATTAAGCGGACACTGTGTTACGCGGACAACGGAAAGAAAAATAAACACTTAACGGAAAATTCTGAGTTCCGGACTACAGCGTTTAGAAGATGTTTAGACATTTTGTGAGACATATACTCTACACTGTCTGCGATAAAATGTTCGTTCTTTTGTTAAATATTTCTGGGCAGTGTTTACCTTCCCCAACCACTACTCATATTCACCCCCACAAATGAATCCCCGCAACTTAATCAAGAATCATACGGAATATCGGAAAGAAGAAAACCAGATAGAGGAAGAAGAGGAATACGATACCGAGTTCGAAGAAGAGTGTAGAATAAATGCATGTCAAGATGCTCTCAGAAGTTTAAAGGAACTGCAAAAATTTGCCTTACGGAAAAATGATTCTGATTCACTTAGTATAATTTCTCAGGCTAAAGTGTATGCGGAAAGGCAAGCAACTAAGCAGCAATGTACACATAAAACCCTGCTTGGCTATTAGAAAAATAAAGAAAACGTGTGCATAGTATATTTTGTATTCATTTCAATTTTTTGTGTGTTTATTCGTAGAAGAAAGAAGTACTGTAACGAACAATGTACGTACAGCAATATATTTTCTCAGTATGCCCCTTTATAAGCATGTATCTTTTTTTTAAAAAAAAAAAAAAAGATGAAAGGTCTACCTCCACTAAGCGGAAACCTGACTTTAACGGAAATTTTTGCAAGTCCCGCTCGATTCCGCTAAAGACAGGTTTCACTGTATATATATATATATATATATATATATATATATATATATATATATATATATATATATATATATATATATATATAACGTTCATACTACTGAAATCTTGGGTTTCCTATTGGATGGATCAATTGATGGGTGTAACACCCCCTTTCAGCGTAGAGAACATTTGAAATGGGATCTCTAATGTAAAGTTGGATCTGAACTACTGCTCGAGTTTTTATCCAAAATTATACTCTTACCAGGGAGGAAAACTGGGGTTGCCCACGAAACGAGATGAGGCAGAATTTTTGTGGCAAGATACAAGACGAGACAGAGCTCTTCCAATAGAAACAGAGACTTTACAAGACGAGACAGCCTAAACCCTTGTCTCTTAGTCAACCTAGAGGCAGTCGGAAACATAAGGGGAGGAGGGAAATATCACATACGCCATTAGCTAATAGTTAAATCAACCCAAATGTTATTAAGAAGATTTTTAAAAATATACATAACTTGGTTTTAGCTTTTGCATGTTTAATAAGTCCGGAAGAGGGTTTCAGTGCTTGAGAAATATTTAAACGATTTTAGCTACTGGATTACAAGTAAATGTTTCAGTTTTTCGTCGTAAGGAAGAAAAGAAAGTGAAAATTATTTGCTATTATTGTCACAACAGTTATATGCAAATTGCCCACGCGCGCCTAGACGAGCGTCTAAAATTGCTCCTCCGTTCTATGTGACGTGCAAATATTTCATCCTTGCCCTACCCTCATGCCGCAGTGCCGGGGAGCGATGCGGACTGTCGCCCACACAGGGGCTTAGTGGGTTGGTTGGCTGGCGGCCAAGGGCAAGGGTATACACATACTCTCTCTCTTCTCGTTCTCTTTTGCGTTCGGCAAAGTTAGAGTAACGTTCAACGTAACATTGGCAGCCACAGGGCGAAAACTACATTCTCAACTCTTTTCCCCCAACCTCCATACAGTTTCTTCTTTTTTTTCCACCACTGAACGTTTTATTCGTATTTTGTAGAATAAAAGTCTCCTCAACTCTCGGTTTCTTCCTACATTAGATGTACGAATGTGCCCAATAAGAATTACAAAGCATTTTATTTTCCAGAGGAAAAAAAGTTTCTTGTCCAATAGCTTTGAAAGAAATTAAAACAGTTTTTGCGGATTTTTTTGTAGGCGTCAGTTCCTTTTTCTACCCCTTTTATCCTCGTTTCCCTTTTTTCTTTATTATTTCCTGCTTTCCCTAATTCATTCAGCGCTGAAGCAAGAAAGAAAGAAAGAAAAAGAAAGCACTAGGCTAGATCCGTGTTTGAATTCACCAAATAAAATTTATTGTTAAGAGAAAAAAAATGTACTATGCAGAGACAGAAGTGCTTACTTAGAACCGATTCAGGTATAGAGTATATATAACATTTGTGCTTTAAAAAATCTGTAGGCAAGAAAGGAAAGTACTTTTCAGCTGTTTACAATTTGGAATCACGTTCGTTGTATAGTCGCGTTTAAATTGATGAAAATTTTGGTCAAGTTTTTGACTATGCTATCCTCACTTTTTTTTTGAAATGAAATGATTTGAAATCTGTAAGTTTTACGCTCTACGATTATGCCGGCTAGGTTAAAGGAGACGGTGATGAAGAGAAAATGAAGGGAATGGTGAAATGAAGAAAGTGGGAGGAAACGGGAGAACCCTGAGAAAACCCATGCACACGGTATTTGTCCACAAGAAAGTTCACTTGGCGCGAGCTGGGCTGCACCAGAGGTTAACTCTCTACCACTGAACCACTGCAGCACTTCTTTAGTGAGCAGCAGAAATATAATTAAGAACGATCAAAAATTTAGAGAATGTGCTAAATAGTATTTGCAAAATGTTATTAAATGAACAAATAGTTGTAGTGATACTATCAGTGGAAAGTATCAGGAAAATTATGTTTTGTAATCAAAACGTATCGATTGACAAGGAATAAAATACGTTATTTTAAATTTGTACATAACCTTTAATGTTCTAAAAGTACTGTAAATTTTAACACTGTAAAATGTGCTAAAAGGTTATTAAAATATACTATGAACAGATTATAATTTTGTTCTACGTGTATAGGGAGTCACGTTACTCCACTTCTGTGGACGCGGCACTGATATTCAGCATATACATTACATTGCTGAAAAATCGAAATACATCCAACAACTTAAGATAATACATCTCCACACAAAAACATGCAAAATATAGACAGCATTGTGCACAAATGCATCATATTTAAAGTTATAATCCGCAGAAAGTTTCTCAGAACGATATAAAAAGAGCCACAACGAAATGCCGGATAAAGGACGTGTAAACGAACATAGTGATTATTTTGAGTTTAGATCCATTAATGCACTAGTGGATATACAATGTGTTTCTGATTTATCATTTTTCGTTTGTAAAATACTTCATAGCTTCGAAGTATACACAAAAATTTAACCCTGTTCTCGACTTTGTTCCACACTCATTGGTGCATGAATGAAATTTAAAATCAAAATAATCACTATATTCCTTTACCCGACCTAGGTCTGACTTTTCGTTCTTGAATTTGATCTTTAATTGTATAGTTCCGACCAATTTTCGGTGGGCTATAGCTCCGAAATGACGCACTTGTACACCCATGTTTTTAAATTTTGGTTGGGTAATAATTCATTGCCGAAGGTTATTTGAGGTTGTTCCCGAACACGCGGTATGGAATAGAATCGCATTTAGTTCATACTTGATTCGAAGTTAAAAGTCCATATTTCTACCTTTTGCCAATGCCTCAGCTGCACGGGAATGCCATGTTTCATGAGATCAGCAAAGTTAAGCAGTATTGGGCTTGGTCTGATAAAACTGCCGTGTCGTGACAAAACGCTGTAACTTTGGCGAAGAAGTTTTGCGAAAATGAGCCTTAAAGTTTTCATCCGAAAATGTGATCTGTATCGTGTAGAAATAGTGTATCTTGACTTTGGAAACACATGGTTACATGTAATGTTACGTAAATGCATGTTGTGTGATTAAATTTGGTGAAAATTGATTGGTTGACCATTATTGCCTAGTTACACTGGTTCTACACGATACAGATCACATTTTCGGATGAAAACTTTAAGGCTCATTTTCGCAAAACTTCTTCGCCAAAGTTACAGCATTTTGTCACGACACGGCAGAAAAGAAGGGTGACCGTTCGTATTCTTCAAATGGTGTTAGCATTGGGGCGTCCACCCAGCATCATGAGGACGATTGGGGAGCTCCTTGAAATAAAAAAGTAGCGAATTCTAGTCTAAACAGCCATTAAGGCGAGGGGAGACTATGTGCTCACCAGGCATTACCCAAAGGCATGAGTGTTGCAAGCCGGCCATGGCCCCTGAGAACTGTTGCGTCAGGAGTTTGTTACTATCAATTGTAGTACTTGTCTTTCTGAAGCCCGTATAATAAATAAATAAATAAGCAGAGAAAATCTTAAATTATGTGGTTTATTGATTGTGTTTGTTTTGAAGCAATCTATATAAAATAAAAGTATTAAATAATAGTGTAGTCTTTCATACTGTAATATGACACACAGGTATTATGTAAGTATAACAATCCCTTTCTTTATATTATAGCACTTTTTTTTTCCTACCTGAAAGATGAAGGAAAGAAGGGTCATAGTCTTCATCAGTCATCTTCCTCTTTCGGAATCAACGGAAAATGTTAGTTGTAACAGGATCAATGGCCTGGTCTCGACCGCAAATTAACGGTACTCTAATATCAGGTTCACTTTCGTTCGTTTTGATGTTCGTGCTTTCTTCATATATATTTCTGCCTCTGCTTTTCTGGTTTTGTTCACGATCTCAATCATGATAATAACTGAAGTTTTCTTATTGCTGCAAAAAATTCCTCTCTCATTATTTTTAAACAAATCTTTATTATGAGTACACACTGTGTTTACAACATAGCAAATCAACCGTCTTGTCATGTACTTTCTTATGGTTCAAATTAACGTTCAAAAATAAATTTTGTTTATCTGTATTTTTGTTGTAAATGCAAACCGGAGATCCCCCCCCTCCCGATATTTGGACTAAGTTCAAACCTCAAATATGTTGGCCCATAACTCAGTAACTAAAAGGTTGCACACTACAATATTATGCACTCTTGTATAACAGATCAAACGTTTGGTCAAGATCAAATGAGTTTCGTCGATCGCATACAATATAAACTATATTTGTGATTTTTTTTTTATTTCTTTCCTTTCTTTTTTTTTAGAAAAATGATTTTTATTTTGGTTTCATTTTTTTGAGTTTAGCGTCTCTTTCAGCAATGAGGCTATATAAGATGTGAACCTATACCTTAATATACCCTAACTACTTGAGCTTCTGCCGTGAATCAAACTCAGGTCTCCCACATCAAAGGCGCATACTCTAATCGCGTATCCACAAGGGAACTCTTTTAGAAAAATGAAATGGGCAATACCACTGCCACCTATAACTTACCTACTTACCTGCTATGCACTAGCTTACACTACTTCCTACACCTATATACACTGCTACCTTATGTTCAGCATATACTGTATCAGGCACGCACCCAGAAATTTTTGTTCGGAGTGTCCAAGCTTTAGAGAGGGGTCCAGTACTTCAAGACAGTACGTTTATGTAGTATTGAACGGGTACTATTCTGCTCCCGGAAAGACGGTAAATAATTATAAAATACTTCTACCTATATTATGAAATATAAATAAATCTAATATAAATAAAATAGTTTTTTGTTTGTGTGTGTGTGTGTGTGTCTGTGTGCGACCTAGGGACTAGACGAGTGGACCGAGAATTACCAAATTTTGGTCACGGATACCTTGGTCCTGCCCCACCAAGGCGAAGTGTTTTTTTTTTTAATTTCGAACCAGGGGGTTTTTCAGGAGGGCATGCAAAAGTAGTAGAAAATGACCGATATTAGTGTCGAATTCATAATTTTTGCGGTCGCTGAGATCAATGGTGAAACTCCGATCGCATTAACTTCCAAATTTATTCCATTCGGCTGCGGGCCGGGGGTCACCTGCGGGGGAGGGGATTTAATCCAAAATGGCATATTTTTTTTTCTTTTGTTGTTCAGTGTGTTTACATAGATATTTTATCTGACTCATGCGAAGAATGGGTATTTGAGGTAGTAAATAAATAAAAGATAGAACTAGATTGATTGATTTTTTTAGATATTTTTAATATATTATTATAAAAATATATTTTTATATATTATATATTATTATATATAATATATATTATATATATATTATATAATATATATAATAATATATTATATATTATTATAAAAATATATTTTTATATATTTTTATATATTATATATTATATATTTTTATATATTTTTTATATATTTTTTATTTTCATGCTACATCTATCAGTTCCCTGTTAAACAAGTATAGTTTTATTGACAAAATGTACGTTAGGAATTTTTTTTGGGGGGGGGGGCGTTCGGTGTCGGTGCACCCTGTCCTATATGCTACCCTTATGTTCAGCGCCGAAGAAAAACTTGTGGAAATTGTGTTGAGATAGTAATTTATTGTGTGAAGCTGTAACCCTTGATTTACTTCCAAATCTTGATTTAATACTTTGCTGAAACATGAAACTTAGAAGAAAATAAATTTCAGAATACAAAGAAGACTACATGAAGATAAAGACTACATAGTTATGCTTTCGGATTATTATTATTTGGAGCATGTATTGTTTTGTTGGAAACTTCATTGATGTGGAAATTTTAGATTGATGATGATTACTAGGGTCCGGATTTTAAAAAAATGCAAATGCGTATTTTGAAGGTAGGTGCATATTCTAAGGGTATTCGCGTATTTTGCATATAATTGAAGTTAGTAATCATTATCTTCTTTTTTTCAAAATATTCTTTTAATAATTTTTAACTTCTTGAATCAGTAGTTTCATCTATGTTGGACATCTCTTAGAAAAGTATTTCCTCAACCCTCTTAAGTGGAAATAGTCTTTTCTTGCATGCTTTTCTCAAACGACCATCATGACGGTCAGAAGTATTCGCTACCACCACTGTACATTGTCGAGCACTACATCAGATCAAGTCTATCCAAAATCTGTTCCTTGAGAAGTATTCAGTCTCAGTCTGACAGTTGTTTGTAAATGTGTATCAGTTTGTGTTGTGTATATATTTTCAAAATTTTGTGCCGTATGAAGTATTTTGTGAAGGTACCTAAGGGGAAGAATAATTGAAACCTTTTTATTAAGGCTATGAATATTTATTTTAATCATTTTTCGGCCTACAAACTTATTTTAACATAGAAAAGACCAAATTTGATGACAGTAAACGTTACTCGGAATGGTGTACTGTAGAAATTCATTCTGCGCATAGTGATCATAGTAACCATTCTAAACAAGTGAATTTGAAATGAATAATCTGTGCACATTGGCTTATTTATCGTAGTGGGTATTTTCTAACTTTTAAATGCATATTTCCGTGTTTTTAGTGAATATTAATCAAGGTCCTAGTGATATTATATATCCTATAAAATATATTCTTAAAGATAAAAGTAAATTATATAGCTTCTGATAAATTTAATTAGATTAACGTTTAATAATGATGATAGTTACGATTAGTATCATCACAGTGATAAAAGAATTCTTTGAAACGATGTAGCCTCTTGTTCTCTGTTACCAGTGTCAGCTCTCAAGGATGCACGACAAGTATATTCTCTAGTCCGTTGCATGTCAAAGTGCAGTTACATTGAGGAAATGGCCATAAATGTCGATTGAGGATAGAACTATTCGGAATTGGCATTAATGACCATATGAGCAAATGTAGTTCATGGGACATAGGAGAGATGTCAATTATAGGATCATCTCTTGACACATATCACACGACAAAATGAAATTAACCACAATCAAAGGATAAAGGGGGAGATGATATACGAGTAAATATTGAATTTCATGCAGTTAGACACACACTCATATATAGGGTGAACCATTCATTTTGAAACGCCCTTGTGTCTTTTAAGTTGTTACATAACATTTGATGAAATTGTGTAAATGCAAATTTCGACAAGGGGACATTGTTTGACATACTTCTTAATACCACCTGATAAACAGTTTTGCGGACCCAACATAAGGTTAGGGGGCACGGTGGCTCAGTGGTAGAACCTGGTGTGTGGGGTCCGTAGTTCAATCCTCGGCCAAGTAAGTTTGTGGTGTAAAACATAGTTTCCTCAGGGTACATCCGTTTCCTCCCATGTTCACATCCCACCAATTATTCCATCATCACTCATTTGCCTCAATAATCGTCTCCTTTAGCCTAAGGACATAATCGTGGACGTTAAACCGAATCCACCATAAGGTTGTGTTTTTTTTTTAAAGGCACTAATAAAATTACAATCTAAATCAACTTTCCTTATCAGCAATAAAACTAACAAGTTGCCACCATTACAAAGAGTTACTATCTCCAGGAAAAACAAGAAGGTAAACATGTTCTTCACTTAATGTCATTTGTAGATGTTGATCTTCCAAGGGAAGAGCTGGTTTTGCTTGTGCGCCATGAATATACACGTAGAGTTCTACAAAGTTTCACATGCTAGTACTTTAATATTATTATGCAGTATTGAGACTTGGTAGGGTATGAATTTAACACAGTTAGATATGGAAACTGAACCACAAAAGACACAGAAAGAACGCGTGCGAACCACTTGATTACTGGTGAGCACTCCTCAATTTTGTTTGAGTAAACTATGGAGAAATAATATTTTAAAATTTGTTTCACATAAGATTAGTAGGAGCTTCTAGTAGGTGTCAAAACGTTAAATTAACATCTATGGCTCTTGGAGGAGTTAAAAACGGGAAAACACAAACGTGCCATTTATAACACGCTAGAATAAATTTATCTACATCTAAGATTTTGTAACAAATTGTATAGTGTGTGTACACAAGGAACTGTTAATGCTGACAGTGATTTGTCTGAAACATGTACGCACCCTTAATGCTTTCTGTCAAGAAGAAAAACTGATGTCTAAGTAATGTTATTAACGAAAGATGAAATGAGATGTGATAGTAGGAGAATCTTAACACGTTTTATGCTGCATAGCTCTTTCGTGAAGAATTTATTTGTTTTAAATGTGTTGTTTATATTCTTGAGTTAAACAGATGCTATATTGAAAGAATGTTATTTTGGAGAGCATAAATAAGGATTTAAAAGATTCCATCTGTAGTTAAAGATTATCTAATCAAGGCTTCCTCGTATCGACTGGATACTGTTTATTTTCCTTTCTCTTCAGTTACATTTTTTGTGAAGGCGTTATGACTGTTCGGAAATAACATATTTTTGTAGTAATAGTGTGGTATGTTAGCGTAAGTATCCTGCATTTCCGGTTACCAGCATGAAAGTTTGCCATTTTGTTACATGTCCAATCAAGGTTGGAAAATTACCGGGAGACAGTTCGTAGGATCATTATGGTCGACACTGGACGCCATATTGGAAAATGGCTAGCTTCTAGCAACTTAATCTAAATATTTACATGAAAGCTTTAGAAAACACTTTTCTTCTTCTCCGGTCTGCTGCCAAACAGAATAAGAAACAGTTAATAGCAAAAATTTTCCGATTTTAGTCATTTAACCCTTTGGGGACCGATGGAACACATCTGTACGATAGCGTCGACCTTTGGAATTTGCCTTATAAGTCTTTAGTTTAGCTTTTCACACTTTTTTGCCATTTATTTAAGTGTGAAAGCATCAAAGAACGTGTTTCATGGGCATTTTCCAGTCACGAGTGCGATGCCTACGGGTGGTGACGTCACGAACATTGAAGAAGAAAAAAATGGGTAAATTTTAGACCTTTTTTGGGAATTTTTTGACACATTCCTGTTTATTATAGGATCATGGTTCGTACCTCCTTGTGTTCATAATGAATCACTATTTCCAACTGTACTATTACAATTCCCCTATTATGTATCCGAAGTGAGAAAATAGCGTCCAAATTGAAAAAAATGAGATTATTTCAGGAAAAATTTCCCTTTCTCGGGATTTCTGCCCCTGAGGGACACGATAAGGACATGTGAGTGGTACCATTTGAAGGCTACCCTAATTTGATACGAAATCGTTTGCGAGTTATATTCCTCGGATAAATAGGGACGTGTTAGGGATTTTTCCTTTAAAGTAGTACGAGTTATTCTTTCCACGTGGGGGAATTTTCTTTACCGCCCTTGATTTTCGAGATATGAAATCGATATTTTCCAAAGATATTACATACACCATGTAGTATGTTTTAGGCGATTTTGAGATCCAAGCTTTAACACAGGTGGGAGAGGGACCCAAACTTGAAAAAGAGTGATTTTTCTGACAAAATTTCCCTTTCGAGGTAATTTTCGGTTCACAGGTACATGGTACCCACATGCAAGTGATACCACTCGAAAGGTTGATTCATTATAAAGACAACAGGGTACGATTCATGTTCCTACGAAGAATAATCTTTATGCTGAAGCTCATTGAAAAACAATTGACTGACAATGTATTATTGGGGGAAATTGGTAAATCGGCTAGAGCATCTACACTAATTTTGGGGGGACCATTCTTCATACTTCATTCTATTCACTATAAAGCAAATTTTGTTTGGTACCACTTGCATGTTCGTGTCATGTACCACTTGCATGTTCGAGTGGAGATATTTGTGTGTAATTTCCGTTTTTCACACTTTGGGCGGGAATTTTCCGCCTTAGGTGCGAAATAAGGAAATTTGACTAGTGCAGTTGGAAACGCAGCTTCACTACAAAAAACGAGGTATGAACCATGATCCTACGATAAATAGTCTCGTTGTAACAGCTATTTGACTGAAAATCTAAAATTTACCTAAAAAGGTAATGTCCCATAAGGATAACTGCATGAATGGCCTCCCCGGTCACCCGACCTCACTGTGAGTTTTTATTGTAGAGGTGTTGTATATTAAGTACAAACTAATACAGTTCATCATTCTACAACTTTAATACGTTTGCTACAATGTTACATATCTACATAACTCATATACACTTTCACATTAAAAAAAAAAAAGTTCAGCTGCAGTGTTCATAGTGATATCACTGTGAGCATTGTCCACATTCGCAAAACAACGTACAGACGAGGCCGTTCTTAATACAAGTACATTTCCCAGTACAGCGCAGTTTGCAACGGCATGTTACCAGTTGTCGACTGTTATCAGACATACTCCTCAATGTAGTCCACACAGGTTGGTAACCGAGTCCGTCATCTGTTTCCTTCCAACCCCAGTTCAGGGATTCAACATCATGCACATCCTTTTCGAGGCACTGTCGCCAAATCTTGTACTGGAGAGTTGCTCTTCTTGTGTGGAGATTCAATGCGTCTTCAGTTGGAGGTATTCTGTCTATTGTGCGAATTTTCTTGCTGAATAGAATACATCTGGTTTCGTTGACTTCCTCGCAGGTACTTGATCTGTCGTATATGAGCGTCACAAACCGCTGGATTAGCATGCGAGATTGGTAGCTTACAACATCGTGAAAATAAACGACTGAAAGTTCCCGGAAAGCTGTATCCACTTCTCAAAACGCCATTCACGTATTCCATGCACTTGTCTTGCCAACGCCAAGAAAGGCTGACACTGTGTCACAGCTCGTAAAACTGCGAAAAAACGGCAGCAAATCTATCGTTCCAGAAGTTAAGTTCGTGCACATGGTGTGTATAGGAATGAAATGTCGCATTTTTGCAGAACCACAATCAATCCATAGTTTCTCCAGAGTGGGTGACAGATGCAGAAACGCAAAGAGAGCGATAACAACAACATCGGAGACAACTGTACGAACTGTAATATTTTTGTGTCCCTTCTCGGCGGCATGACGGACGTGCAGAAAGATTCTTCCATCAGCTTCTATGTAGGATGAGGGAGAAATACCAGTAATATCTAAGTCTGAGGAAGAGGATAAGACTTGATTTCCTCTTGTGCAGAATATTCCTCTTTCTGAAATATCAGCTGCAGTTATTGTTTCGGCAAGGTAATGAAATAGCCTTTCCTTGTTGTCATCGTTTGCAAGGAACTTCTGGAAATTTTTTGGAAGCGGTCCCGTTGGCTTGACAACAAAGCGGTCGCCCTGCCCACGCATCTGTGTTTTCAAGCTCTTTCCAATGTAGCGGTCAAAGACAACGTCTAAGCGTTTAGTGTCTCGAAGTGTGAAAGAAACCCAATTATTCACAACTGCGGCATATTCTGCAAATGTTTTCGCTGCTCGTGGTTGCAGTTGGTGTACCAGCATCGCTCCATCGACAAGACAAGAGTAATGGGGGATGATAGTACTTGTACACCCATCAAAGTTTTCAAAACATTTCAAAATATCTGATTTAGAGAGATATTGATGGAGGATAAGTTGTGTTCTCATGAGAAAATAATTCTCTGATATCGCTCTCCCTTTCCTGACATGCTATGAACATCTTTCAGAACAGGTTAGAATCTTTGTGTGCACTAGCACGTTTCATCTTATCTTTGCAACGAACTTTCAACGAGCTACAGTTGAAAAGCTGCATATTAACTTTCTTTATAACACCGTGAATGGACTGCTCGCATGTTATAAACGAAGTCCTTATACATTTTGGTTTCTGTGGTAGCTGTGATGCGGACAGACTGGCGCGAATCTTCTGGCTATTTCCAACGAAGTATTAGTGAGTGCAGCAGAAACATGTATTAATAGTCGATACATGTTGCAAATAATGGCAGCACTGTGACAACGCTAGATGGAAAGAAGGCTGCGAGTGCATCTGGTGGCATCATGAGCCAGGCTCGTAGCCATCGCAAAAATGTAGGGGGGTGGTAGAAGTTAGGGGGCCCGATCCAACCATATTAACTGTAATATCTGCTCTTGCAAGCCTACCGTGAATACTTTAGGGGGGCAGTAGGAATTTAGGGGATGGAACCCCATGACCCCCGTGGATACGGGCCTGTCTTGAGCCCCCTTCCAGAGATGTTGACTTGATATATAGGTCAAGTAACTCAATAGTATTATTGGGGGGCGCGGTGGCTCAGTGGTAGAGCGTTCACCTCCGGTGCTTGGGGTTCCTGGTTCGATCCCAGCTCGCGCCGTGTGGACTTTGTGGTGGACAAACACCGTGCTCGTGGGTTTTCTCGGGGTTTTCCCGTTTCCTCCCACTTTCTTCATTCCACCATTTCATTCATTTCTCGTAAACACCGTCTCCTATAGCCTAACCGGCATAACCGTGGAGTATTATTTCTGGTGTACACAAAATAACTGCCCCCCAGAATACCTGCACCCTTTCACTAGCCCCCCTCAAGAAATTAAAGCTATTGCCGTTATTGTCTAGCAGTTCACAGTCTTCTATAGGCGTTTTACCTGTGAATTTGAGCCCAATGACGGTGTAAATCGGACAAAATTTGGGGAACTTGTGAAAAGTAGGCCATTTTTCAAGATGGCGTCCAGAGTCACACGCAACATATTGTGAAGCTGTCTCCCGGCTTTTTTCTCATTTGTATGTTGCGTTAAACATCCTGACCAAATTTCGTGCTGGTAACCGGAAATGCACGATCCATACAAATTATTGCACTTACGGACCGCACTATAAAGGCTGTCACCTCTTAACAAATGTTAGGTATCTTTTAAGCAAAATAAATGTTATCATACACATTTTGCAGCCAATATTACTTTTATATGCGTCTGCGTAACGTCTGTAGGGAATTGATCGGAATAACAAGAGGTACTCCTGAATATTTTTAGCTGTGAATGTTACATTGTACAGTGTGTCCCAAAAGTAGGAATACAGTCCCGTACTGATCGGTCATGACATTTTAATAATATCATTTACTACATTTTTATCCATAGAGGTATTGACTTAGTTTCTTCCTTATCTATTCTTAATTTATTTTCACTTATACCTTAAGCTCGGAACAAACCAGAGCAAATAAATTCATTATCTTAATAAATTAAAATGTCATACTTGATCGAGGCTGGTCTGTATATTTACTTTTGGGCCACCCTGTATTTTTGGATCCGACGTGTTTGTAATGTTAAAACTTAATATTCTTTTGCTTCATGTCTATTGATTCTATCGAAGATGATACCTATACATATTGTTCAAAGATGGCTCTTTCTGTGCTAAACAGAATAATTAGTAGATGTAATTCCTTATGCGTGGTAGTTTTTGAGCAAGTTCACTGATACAGTAATTTTTGTGAACCTAACAACTAGCAGTGTCACGTGTACACCACTTTATGGATATTTTCTCAGTTATTGTTGAAACCGGAAGTGAAAGTATATTTATAGCAATTGGGTTTTAGTAGAGAGATTAGAGTGGAAATGGAAAATATTCTTGGTACACTTAATCGATTACAGTAAATCGTCTCTCGCTATCTAGTACCGTTTTCACTCTATAACGATCCACATTAAAACAAGAGCTCTATCGTCTTTGCTCTATGTAGAGCAATTATTGAAACTAGAAATCGTAGTGGACTTTTTTATCACTTGCGGTTTTACTAAAGAATTAAGGATGGGAATGAAATGTACTGTGGAATTCGGTTTAATCGATTGCAGCTATTACGGTAACAGCTTCTCGTTAGCTCTTACGGTATTTTTATTCTATGTTCATCAATGGTAAAACCGGTATTGGTTGATTTGTGCCACTTCCGGTTTGCATAGACGGTTAAGAAATAAAATGGTACCTATTATTAGAACGCTAAATTCAATTCCAAAGAACTGCTTTCCTCTATCTGTTATCATTTTTGTTCTATATAGATTAATATTGAAGCCAGAAGTTGTGGTGGGTTTGCCACTTCCTGTTTGACTAGAGAGTTAAGGATAAAGTTGTACTATAGTTTTGACACCCTTAAGGTTGGTGTAAAGGAACAAGTTTTGCCGATAGATGTCACTACAGTCTTCGTATCTCTCTCATGTATTTTTTACCTTTCACAAAAATTCATGATTTCTCTTATAAATTTCAACTTACAAACTTCAAACTTTAAGAGAAGGAACCTCACAGCCTATCGAAGACAACAATCCGTGCTGATTTTTTATTTGTGTTTTTCTTCATTGTTGAAATAGCTCGATT
Organism: Thermobia domestica; assembly: GCF_964235325.1. NCBI lineage: Eukaryota > Metazoa > Arthropoda > Insecta > Zygentoma > Lepismatidae > Thermobia > Thermobia domestica. The sequence continues at coordinate 100,673,146 of NC_137468.1, forward strand.
GTTGAAATGGATATCCTAACCTTTAACAATGGAACTGTTTCAACAATGAAGAAAATCATAAATAAAAAAATTGGCACGGATTTGCCTTCAATAAGTTATGAAGTTTCTCCTCTAGAAATTTGAAGTTTTTAGGTTGAAATTTGTAAGAGTAATTGTAAATTTTCGTGAAAGGTAAAAAATGCACGACAGAGATATGAAGACCATAGTGACATCTATCGGCAAAACTTGACCCTTTACACCAACCTTAATCGATTGCAGAGAACTATCTATTACCGTGTTTGCTCTACAGTGATCAACATTAAAATCGGAAATTGTTAATTTCTATCACTTCCGGCTTGAGTTTCGGCTCCAAAAAAGAATTCGATTTCCAACTTTTGACTCTTTAAATTTTCACCAAATTTCGTGATGATTGGTCAAGTAGGTCTCAAGTTTTTTTTTTTTTTTTTTGTCTGGCGGACGGGATAAATACTTAAAAGTAGTTTTGGTAAACCAAACTCCTTAAATATGGATGTTGTACGATAACCACGACACCTGTTTGAATGAAACTGATATTTAACTATATCGTTATCATAGTTTTCGTTATCCTGTTACCAAGGCTACAACATATAGTGTGGTAAATGCGATATAGCACCAAGTTATCATTAAATGTAAGGCTTTAATTTTATCTTTAAATATAATATTTCTAAAGATCGCGTATATCAATTGATAGATCACGTCAAACCGAACAAGGTGACATGCTTGAGAGGATATATTCTTTGCATAATTTTGGAGAAAATCGAATTTTTAGGGCGCTACAGTAAACACCATGTATTTCATTACCAATAACATTTTACAGTTTGTGTATGTATGTTCGTACTGCGTATCTTTTTTTAAATACACAGTTATAATAAATAATAGGTTGCTACTGTTTGTTTTTTCTAATGATGCTTATAATTATTGATAACGAGCGACTTACTTTATATATATATATATATATATATATATATATATATATATATATATATATATATATATATATATATATATATATATATGTGTGTGTGTGTGTGTGTGTGTGTGTGTGTGTGTGTATAATATTATAAACTGCCCAACAGAACTTACCCTCAAGCATCTTGCTTTATTCTTGTCAATGTAATCTATCGTTTAAAATTTTATCTGTGGACAATGTTAGAGATGCATAAAAATTCAAGTTTAAGAGTTAGTAATCACAATTTTGGCTTATTCTTGATGAACCATATATAGAATTCTTTCGTGGCTAAGTGGTTAGCGTACGCGCCTTTGGCATGGTAGACCCGGGTTCGGTTCCCGGCGGGAGCTCATGTGGTTCGGATTCCACGTTAATCAGTAGGTCCCGTTTCATATAGCCTTGCTGCTGAAAGGAACATTAAACTTAAAATCCACTCATCAACTCATTGATGAACCATACTATATTCTCTCATTTTGCTGGTGTCAAATAAAACATTTAATGAGGGTACAAGTAGTCATCGTACAGCACCAATCTTTATGTTTACAAATATATATACATTGCTGGGGTTTTATTACCTATGAAATAAAAAAAAAGTGTTCAGTCAACCTTATCTTGATCAAATTTTGTATGATAGTAGATCTTGATCTGTTCTACATGCTTGTTTAGTATCATTTTATAGGCTTTTACGAGGGCAAGTCAAGAAAGACTTGGACTGATTTTTTTCCCGGCAGTTCTGTTAACGCTGGAGCTTCATACTTTGGCATACAAGTAGGGTGGGTCTTGCTGTGCATATATATAAAATGTTGTTAAGGAATCATTGCATGTTTGGTAACCACGACTTTTTATTGCAGGTGATGTTCTGCGCCGCCTCTAGAAGTCGCCTGTAGAAGAAATGAAGTCATTACGAGATGAACAATTTGCAGCTATACGGTTCTGCTATCGCCTGGGGAAAAGTGCAACAGAAACTCTAGGAATGTTGAGAGCAGCCTACAAAGATGACGCTCTGCCACGAAGTACCGTGTTCTGGTGGTTCAAAGAGTTTAAAGAGGGCCGAATGACAATCACGAAAGCTGGTGGACCAGGTGTATCAGCGTCAGCTGTTACTGAGGTGAACATTAACACGGCAGCAGTCATTGTTAGAGAAGATCGCCGCATCAGTATCGACGATCTGGCAGCCGCACTACGCATATCTCATGGCAGTGCCTTCAAAATTTTGCATGACCACCTCCACATGAGCCGAGTGTGTGCGCGATGGATTCCGCGACTCCTGACACCAGAGCAGAAGGCCGTTCGAGTGGAGACTTGCAGGGAGCTGTTGAAAAGGTTTGAGGATGGTGGAGACGCCTACCGCACCGTGCGACTTTTTTCTATTCCCTGCCTAAAATCCAGACTGCGTGGACGCCGCTTCTCCGATAATTCCGAGGTTCTGAAGGCATCGGAGGCGGTTTTGAAGGACCTCTCAAAGAATGGCCTGCGACACGTGTTTGAGGACTGGAAGACTCGAATGAAAAAGTGCATTCAAATGGGCGGGGACTACTTTGAAAAGGATCATGTGCCTGTTGCTGAGTAATAATAAATTGTCTAGAAAAAAAATCAGTCCAAGTCTTTCTTAACTAGCCCTCGTAGTTCCTATATAACCGATCAGACATATTATCCAATAAACCCACATGCAATACGAACAAAAAAGTCCTAAGATAAAACTTACCAAGGGATAGATCTCATTATGTTGAATAAGATTATATAAGTGTGTGAGTGTAGTCATGCGTAGTTTTAGCGAAAATTACAAAAACTATATATGTGAAAGTTAAATAAAGAAAGTTGATATAGGCCTCAGTCAGAACAGGTGCAGCCGAGAATTATATCCGAGTCCTCTTGATAAAGAGAGAACCATGTTTATATATATATATATATATATATATATATATATATATATATATATATATATATATATATATATATATATATATATATATATATCCTGCTTCGCTTAGAGTTCATACTATTTTGAATATGAATTTTGATTTAGAGATCAATATTCAATAATATAACTTTTTGTAATTCAATGAGCATACATATGTTTAGATTATATGCGTTTTTATGGTAGAAGCAGTAGTATGGTAAAAGAGGTAGAAAAGCATATATACTTTTACTCGAGATGGATTTTTGTTGATATCGTATTAAAGAACGACGTCTTCATGTAAGTGGTGCGACATTATGAAACATTGCAAAGTAAATCCAAAAGAATTACCCAAGATTATGGAGAAGAGTTGGAGAAACTATCACCTAACATTAGATTGACAGCATTCTCCTTTTGTTTCTTTGTTTATTGAAGTTTCAGAACCGAGGCTACATAAGAGGAACCTTCAGTTTAAGGCGAAACTCATACCCCACCGTAATGCGTCCATATTGCAATGCTCTCACATAGGGAATCCAACCCGGACCACTTGCACCTTAGTAGACAAGCGGAGAAGGCTTGGATTGACATGGGTGGTGGTTGTTAAAGATAGTATGGTATACTTGCTTTGGCTGTTCTGAAAATTACGGCCGTGTGATTTGATGGAACACAAGGCCAAACAATTTATATTTCTCTTAGCTACTAAAAGTATTTTGAAGTTTAATGAGAGATAATGATGCTACTTGACATACTACGTTCTGTTCATGTGTGTGTGTATGTGTATGAAATAGTATAATAATTATTGCTAATGTACAATGTAATGAGATGGTAATTAGCGAATTTAGGGAACCAAAGACTGCCATTGGGATCTAACAGATTAGTCATTTAACTAGAAAGATGTTATTAGATGTGTTGATGGCGATTACCATAATAATCGGTACTAGATGATTCAACTCCAAACTTGAAACTGCACTTTGATTTCCATTGTGCTTTCTATATTTGATTGGGTGTAAACTTTTTATTGTCTTTTAATAATTAGTTTTTAATTTGAATACTTCAGAATTCCTTGTCGTACTCCCTAAACTAGGAATACCGTACGACAGCATTTATGGGGGCATGTTCGCATTTTGAAAGCCGTTCCCTCTATGTGTATAATTTCGGTTGTTTCTACCGGAATGCTAATGTTTTGTGAACATACTGTTATATTTAAATGCTTAAATCTAGGTATAGCATGATTTTATTTCTTATTATTGTGCTTACTATATACTTAGTTTAGGTTAGTGTGAAAATGTGTCTGCGTTTTGGTATTTCAGAATATAATTGTACACTTCTCTGAAAGGCAAGATAGTTTGTTTCAAGTTTGATTTTTGTTCAGCTGTGCCCAATCGTCTAAAGCATGAACAATGACAATTTGATTTTAATTTGTATACAATATAAGTTTCGTAAGTGTATGTAAGTTGGATTGAATTGGAGTTTAGTGTCTCTCTCAATAGCACAGAGGCTATATGGGACGTTGCATCTTCAGCTTAACGTGGGATCCAAGCTTTATAGATTCCCGCTGGGAATCGAACCTGGACATTTCGAGCCGAGGCTGCGTAGGCTAACCATATAGCCACGATGGAGCTCTGGTGTATATAAAGTAACGAAACACACTACATATTAAATTGTGCCGATCTTATTGGAAAGACAGTTTTACTTTGCTTAACACGTGTACTATGCTAAACTGTGTAGTTGAAACCTTACTAAATATTTCCTATACATATAGTTCTTCGTAGATATTTGGTTATGTTAGAAATTATAAGTAAGATGTGCGAAAGAACTCGAGCCAGTGACAGAAAGGGTTGCAGAGGCTTCTACCCCCTCGTCTTTAAGTTAACTTTATTGATCGTCTTTTAGCTCTTCTTGCAGACCAAAAAAATATGGTTATGGATTGTCTCCAAGTTTTGCTGCACGCTAAAATCAGACGAGAAGAAGTGAATTAACACGGATAATAATAATAATATAAAAAAGAAAATAAGAAAAAGATATTTCGATCCGGATTTCCACTTTGTGTCGTTTCTTCTTCTTGTCTTCCCTTTTTTCTCTGAAGAGGTTCCATGACATCACATATATAATTTACAACATAGGGAGTGACGTCTTACTAAAGTGTAAGGTGTTTCGGTAGGCACTCTAGAAAAGATTTGAAGTTTTCCCTCAGACGCTCTGGGATTAATTTTTTTTCTTTCTTTTTATTCGAATAAAAAGGCAAAGGTAAGTTCTTTCTGTAGTTGTGTAGAGGTCAAATATAATTTGCAGCGACTAGACAAGGTTGAACAGTCGCTGACGTTGCACGTTAAAGGGGAAATTCAATTTTAGATTTTTCATAGAAATCATAGACATGCTCATAGGGGGAGAGACAAATTAATATCTCCTGTAATATTTTAGCATCTTCCGAGAATCCTATTGAACAATACGCAGATGTTAAAAAAAAATCCTGCAAAGGCTTCTTTAGACGGATTTGCCAGTTCCCCCATAATCCAAAGATCTGTACATATTTTAATAATTCAAATATTGATATAATTAAAGAAATCTTTCCGTAGTATGGTATTGTACTAATAGATATGAACGTTATATTTCTTATCTGAAGTAGGGTTGCCCACCAGACAAAATGAGACCATAGTTAAGAAACGAGATACCACTTTCACAATGTTTTAAAGGCGAGACAATCTCAGGTCTTTTGTATTTTTAAAATTTAACGTCCCACGACTTTACACCAACGCTAAGGGAGACGATGATAATGATGAATGAATTGGTGTAATGAATAGTGGGAGGAAACGGTAGAACTCCCCAAATACCCACACATATGAAGTTTATTTACTTGGCGCGAGCTGTGATCGAGACAGGAACCATACATAAAGGTGAGTGCTGTACCACTGAGCCACTGCAACCCACAGCCTCAACTCCTATCTTGTAGGCAACTTTCCTACAAGAGTTCAGATGAATTACGAATAATATTGTAAACGTGTAAGCAAATTCGAAGTTGACTTGCTTTTGAGTACTTTTATCCTTACAAAGATCTCTCATAACTTACTTTAGAAATTTTTGTGTTGAAATTCTAAAGTTGAAAATGCTGAGTAATTGTTTTGTAATCATTATCTAAGTAGATCTAAGTATAATGTCATAGCTATTTTATCCCAGACTCCGAGAACAAAGTTGATTTTGCCACTCAGAAATTGTGTAGTTTATCAAAATAAGAATTATGATAACATAAATTATTATTATTATTATTATTTCAAACTAATTGTACAAATTAATTGGGAGAAATGGTGGTTAGTATCATAATGTGACTTCTGAAGCACAGATTTACATGTTCGAAGTTTGTTTACTTCGAGGGTTTGATGATACACAAGGATTGTATTTGTAAATGTACAAGGTATACAGGGGTCTACGCAAAGAAGGAACCTAAGCTCGATATTTTTAATGCTTGTAGATTGATAAAGAACTTAATCATAAATGATGCCAATATTTATAAATTAGACAGTTAAAATTTGCAGTGTAAGACAAAGATCCTTTATGGCTATATGTTATCATATATTCCTTCGGTTCGAAGACTCGGGTTTAGCGTTTTCTTAAAAAGCGGTATAGCATCACAGTTTGCGACACAAAATCATAGAAATGCGATGCAAACTAAATATTGTGCCACAAAATGTGATAGGATTATGATCATAATTTATTACTGAAATGAGTTATTTTTACAACAAAGAAACAGTGTATCATTATCCTATCTTTTCGTTCAAGACAGAACAGTCCCCCTTCATATCACTTATACTAGCAAACGTTCAATAATAAATATCCCCTCACTCGAGAACTCTGCTTTACCTATTTAGGTGTATTTTAGATTCTCACAAACCAATCAGTTGCCCACATAACATATTACTAGTTATGGAATTAATGACAAAGATAACTTGTGCACCTTGATATTATATTACATGTGGAAATAAAGCATCTTAATGAGATATTGAAATGCAATACCCCATTTTACGTTTTGAAAACAAGGTTACTAGATAAACACGAAGAGCCTTATACAGAGTCGTTTTGACGCGTGATTAGTGCCATACTAAAGCGTTCAACTAATATAAGTTTCCTGCAGTAGTCACGCCTTTAGTATGATGCTAATCATACGTCAAAACGACTCTGCATAAGGCGGGAAGAGTTTAGGGCTCCTTCGTGGCTAAGCAGTTAGCGCACGCACCTTTGCCATGAAAGACCCGGGTTCGATTCCCGGCGGGAGCTCAAGTTGTTTGGATTCCACGTTAATCAGTAAGTCAACTTCTCATATAGTCTAGCTACTGAACGGGATTTTAAACTCAAAATCAACTTATCGAAGAATTTAGCAGTACCTTCTTTTCTGTTTTATCTTTTGATAGTTATTTCAGGCTCTTGTGATGAGTTCATTAATGTCAAGTTGTTAAATAGTATTGGTTCAGAAATATTCTCTTTGATAAGCCCTCTTCCTTTCTGTTGAAAATGGGGAAATAAAATTAGTGTTTGGTATAGAACTTTTAGAAAAATTGCTGAATCTGAGAAATATTTGGCTACAATATCAGTTTGGAAATTAACTTATTTCGTCTTTATGGTAAATATGAAGGTTTACTTCGGAGAGACTACGTAATTCCAATTCTCCATTTCGTGATGGCGTTACGAATTCAGTACTTAATAGCAAACTCGCTATAGATGCATTTAAAACCAACTACCAGCTTAGTCAATCTATATGACGAAGTTTGCACTTAAAAAATAAAAAAATACAAGTGATTTTACTTTTTATTTGCGTTATTATTGTTTCCAATATACAACAAAGGCCATTTTTAAAAATTTTCCTATCCACATAAAATAGTAAAATATAATAGAGTAATATTGTACACGTACAGTAATAATAATTTCCCACATGGCCAAAAATGCGATATAAGACATACAAATTGGTTCGCAAATTTATATTTGTTCAGCAATTTGTGACACAAAAAACAAGAATTAAAAAAAAAGATATCTGGGTTTGATTCCCGGTGGGAACTCGTGAGGTTTATCGTATACCATCTTAAGCTATAGGTTCGCGTCTTATATACCTTCGGTGCTGGAAACGATGTTAATCTTCAGGTCAACAGCAACAAACAGCTTGTAAGGTAATTCCACATGAAAATAGAACTTACGGAATATTTCAACTTTTTCTTCCATATTTCATCTTCTCAGGTGAGTAATCTTTTGATTGTTTTTTCGCAGCACATCTTATATTATTTGGCCCGTATATTTCAATTGTGGCCTTTCCCTATGTATTTTGCCTTCTGCCATTTCCACCATAGGAAATAAGGTGATTCATCCATTGTCTCATAATCTGTTCAATCATCTTATCGCTTCTTTTTGGAATGTTCTTTAGTATACTCCTTTTTTTTATCCTAGCATTTCCAACTCTCTTTCATTGACGCTTTATCCACTCATTTAGTTTTCAACATCTTTCTATAGCTTTTACATTTCGAAGGCTTCCATTACCTTTTTTTCCTCTTTTCCTAGAAGAGTCTGTGCCACACTGTACTTTCATCAGCCTTATTTCATAAAAAAAACAATAATAAAAAAGGAAGGTTAACGTTATAAAAACTAATATCATTAACGGGGAGATTCATGTCATTCAAGAAAACAGAGACGGGGAGAACGTTCAAAGTTCTAGCCTATTTACTTAGCATGGCTATTTCTATCTTGTGTTATTCAATAGGTATATGGAACACTAAAACTGAAGTTGGGGAGCTGAAACAAAGGGTAGAGAATAAGGGCTAGAATTACGTAATATGAAAATGTATATTTATGTGAAAGCTTTATTACACTTGTTGCCTTGCACATATCAATTTGTCTTTTTTCCGATATAAGACACTCAGATTTCTTGTAATATAAAGAAAGCAGATCATTATTTGAGATAAACACCAAAAGTAGCTGCTTTAGTATTCTTCCCGATGGCACTTCTAGTACCTTTATATTACGGAGCTAGGTGAATTCATTATTTTATTTTATTTCATTTAACAAATTTCCAGATTCAAACTCTGAGATCAATGTAACTTGGAACTATTAACAATCTATTTGTAATAAGAATAACAATCGGCCAGGGCTATTATTTGAAGACACCATTCGCCTGGTGAAACTGAGGAAAAACTGTGAGAAACTTCAGTCAGGATGGCCGGACACCTACTTTAAACCGGAGACCTCACGTTTGTGATGCAAGAACGTTGACCTCTAGTTTATGCTCACTCTATTAAAACAGTAGAGCAGATGTAGGGTGTCCAGTTCTTTCCCCCAGTGATTCTTAAGCGTATATGGAAAACGGGAATTTTTGGAAAACGAGTGAATGGGTTATGTATATGTATTCTTGATGGATATTAAAACAATATTATAAATTTGCATTTACATTAGCATTAGGAATTTAAAATATTATTGTATTTCTTTCATATATTAATTAGTATTACTTTTGTTTATAAGTGACTATCTTGTTTTCTTGATTTATTTCGATTGTATTTTAACATTTACATACTTGAACATTTGAATATTTGATAACCTTTAAATGTATGTACTTTATATGAAATTATATTGTTTTCAGACTTTTAATAGGCCTATTTATTTTTCTGTGTCTATATTCTTGGACAAACACCGTGTGCATGGGTTTTCTCGGGGTTCTCCCTTTCCTCCCACTTTTCATTCCACCATTTCATTCATTACTCATCATCACCGTCTCTTTTAGCCTAACCGGCATAACCGTGGGACGTAAAACTCAAAGATTTCATTTCATGTCTTATGTAATTAGCATATTATATGTTTTACTATGATTTGTAATTCCTATTGTAATTGGGACTTCGTCCTGTAACAAATGAATTAATAAATAAACAGAACTAGGAATCGCAATATCACAAACTATTTGTTTTCTTAACTAGATATTGACGTGAAATAATAATCTTTTGTTACAAGGAGCTATGATTTAAAATGTGAAGAAATCTGATTCTTGACAACAAGTAATCAAAATCCATATAATATACTTATATAAGCGCAATGAAGATGATTTAGTTTGAAAAAATACCGCCAGAGTCTTATGATAAAGAACATCATCATAATTAGAACTTGCGTCGGTAATTCTATGACCTATACTTATTGTAGATCATCATTAGTGGAACCCCCTGGAAGGTTAGGTATTGTATTTTTTCTTTGTGCGTTTGAAAAACTCTGAACTTCGTTAGAAAATAGAAAAAAGAAAAGTGCCAGGCAACAGCCATTACTTGCGTCAAGAAGAGGAAGAAAGTCCTTGGAAATTTTAAACGAAAAAAAAAAAAAAAAACACCCAACGAGCGAATTTCCCGCCAGATATTTTCCCGTAATGGGGAAACATTACTCATCTTAACGAACTTTATCCTGCTTTTTCGAGAGCACAGTTCTGTGTGTTGCGGGACTTTTCAGGAGACAAGGAAAGGAGAGGTATAAAATGAGCGAAGAAAGTTAGGGAGATTATTGGAGGGTAGAATAGGAGAAAAAGCAACCATTAAAAAAAAAAAGGACATATAATAGCTTTAGTGACAGAAATTAGGAAGTACCTTTTAAAAAAAAGAAGTTATGCGGGGCATGTTTTGGAACGCAAGATGGATTTTATTTGGTAGACTAACGGGAAGAAAATTAATACTTGCTTTATGAGTTAAAGAAGTAAATTGAATTAAAGGAGAAAAACTTAAGAAAATTTCTAGTATTTGACTTCAAATGTCGACATACAATTAAGGGTCTATATGGTATGGATGCATCTATTTTAAACCTTGACATGCTTTTGACATCTTTCATTGTATTGATTCTAACTTTCTGCTCCCATGTTTGTTTCGGTTTCTATACACTTTTTACCAGTCATGAGAGTATGCCAGTAGCGAGCGAGAAAGTAAAATTTATTCGATGCGATTTGATTATTGATTTCATACTACAAGGGGCGAACATTTTTCACTTTTTATTTTACAACCAGTTAGCTGACATTGGATTCCATAAATTGTCTTTCTTTCTTGCTTTTTCTTCACAAAATGGATCTACAAAATTTTGCAATAACACATACGATACGAAAAATATTTTTCGTTTCTGGTACTATAATCTGCTACTGCTTTAATATACAAAGTTTCGTTGCTGTTTTTAATCGTGATTTTTCTCGAAGAATAATACCGCGGAACAAAACGGGAACCATAGATTTATGATAGCAAGGAGAAAGAACTTTACGAAGAAGAAAACCATATTTTACATACAGTTACGAAATTACATACTATTTTGCCGCAAATTTACAGCAAGCTCCATATTGTGCAGTCTTTCTCTTATTCCTTCTGTTTTAATATTCAATACCTCATTTAATTATTCCGTCATTTTATTCTTCCTCTTAGTTTTTTTTTATTTTTATTTTGTACCAAATCATCTACCACGTCCGCAATAAAACATTTATTCTCAAAGCGTATCCTAAGCAGCTTCACTTGTGTCACTAATATTGTTCTTCACTTCCCAATTTCCGTGTTAGTATCGTATAGCTTCCATTATAGATGTTAAGTAGGTAACAGCTTTAAATATAGACTGCGTTTACAACATCCAGTACTTGTGAATTCTATATTCAGTTCAGGGCTGTCTGTCTTTACTTTCAAACTGGCATTGCAGTTGTTACAAGCAAGCGTAAGTTATGCACCCCAATATCCTATGTGCCGTTTGGGTTGCGTAACTATCAAGTACCTGACGTATAGAGAGTATAAGTACGGATGCAAAAAAGCCAGCTTTTTGGGATGAAAGTTTTTCCCCATATTTTTTTTAAGACTGAAATTTTTCGCGTTCCTTTTTTTAAAAACTTTTAATTGCTTTCTTGTACATGTGCCACTTTTGTTTCCCTGTAGTGGATTCTACAATTAAGAAAGTGTGTTTACAACATCCAATACTTGTGAGTTCTATATTCGGTCCAGGGCTGGCTGTTTTGATCGACTTCCAAACTGACATTGCAGTTGTCGCCAGTAAGTTATGCACCCCCAGCACCTCAAGTGTCGTTTGGGTTGCTAACCATCAAGTACAGGAAAGTTTTATATTTTGATTAGGGATTAGCAAAACCAGAAAAAAACGGAAATCAGTTTGTAGAAAAATCGAAAAACCAACATTTTAGATTTTCCAAAACTTGTTCGGCGTTAAAAACAAAACTTACTTTTAAAGGAAAACCCAAACCGGTTTTAACACCGAAATTTGTTTCTGATAGAAATCCGATTTCGGTTTTCTAAAAATAAAAATAACCGAAAAACTACTTTTTGGTCCCATCACTGCATCTTTATATATGTTTTTACTGTTCGCTTAAATTCAATCTGGCAGGCAAGAAAAAGAATACCATAGATATAGAAGACAAGTAAGATAAGTGAGGGGTATAACTCTTAGGAATATATATATATATATATATATATATATATATATATATATATATATATATATATATATATATATATATATATATATATATATATATATATATATATATATGTGTGTGTGTGTGTGTGTGTGTGTGGAAGTAACTGTTAGAACTATATGTATCATTGGTAGAAGTATATGTGTTACCGTTGTGAGAAAAAAGACGAAACAGAGATAGATACAAGCTCCTAGTTGGCAGTGTATTTTTACTTATACAGTATTTAAATACATAAACATGTTCTAGCAGAATAAACACTATTAATTATACAGCCACACACAAAAAATAAAAATTTTGTGCACCGGACCCCACGCTATGAATTCAGTGTATTTTGTTTATGGGAGAAAAACTTGTGATTTTGGATAGGGACGATACAACCATTTAAAAAATAAAAAATAAAAAAAATCTGTGCAGCGGACGCTGGGGTTATGAATTCGATGTATTTTGTTGTACAGAATCCAAATTTTGAAACGCCAGGACAATTGACCGTGTCAGTTTTGTTTTATGGGCGAAAAACCGGTGTCCTCCCTATACAAAATCGCTCAGATTTTTTGTTCATAAAAAAATTGACACAGTCAATCTTTCTGGTTTCAAAATTTGAATTCTGTATAGCAAAATACATCGAATCCAACCCTGGGATGGGATCTGATGCACAGAACTTTTATTTTTTGTGTGTGACTGTGTTGTTATTGGCAACGAATGACATACTATGAAAGCACCATAAAAATAATTTTTTCTCGAGAACTACAGATGAGGATTTACCCTCAAATATGTGTAAAGTATGTGTTCCTTTGTTTAACTCTCTGATTTATCGATTGGTATGTGTGTCTCATCTTTATACAATGTTGTAGATAAACAAAACTTAAAATTTAAGAATTAATGTTAATTTTGAACTATATGTTATTAACTGTACACTGTCTTGGCATAATTAAAAAAAAAAAAAAAAAAAAAAAAAGCTGTATGAGGTTCATTTTCAGTTTCATCTTAATAGGTGACGTTTCAGGGATGGTCAATTTCTTAAGTTTTACTTTCCTGAATTCGGAAGGTAAAATCAAAAAATTTCCCGAATTCGGAAAAACTCCTGATTTCGGAAAAATTGCGGATTTGGAAAAATTTGAAATTCGGAAAAATCCGGAAATTGGAAAAATTTCGAAGTTTAGAAAATTCCGGAATCAGAAAAATTTCGGAATTTAGAACATTCCGGAATTCAGAAAAATTTCGCATTTTAGAAAATTCCAAAATTCAAAAAGTGAAATTTCCGATTCCGAAAAAAATTGGCCACTCTTATGACGTATGTAGTTATAGCATCAATATTTAGATTTAGAAAAAAACTGTTAGTTTTTCTAAACTTTTTTCGGAAACTTACTTTTCGATTTATACTCACCCATACAATTTTATTCAACTTGATGAAATACGTTGACCATTGATCTATTGTTTTTTTCTTTTCTTTTTTCTTTTTCTTTTTTTTTAAAGTATGGTAAAGATAGAACAAAATTGTATTAGTTCCTAACCATTATTCCCTGTGGTTGCATTTTGGCACGAAGTGAAAAACAGTTTGAATGTTAAGTAAGTATTAAACCAAACGACAATTTGCAGAAAGGCATTGGCTGCTCCAAACGAAACCTCGCTTAAGGTCTTTTGCCTTATGCATTTTAGTAACATGTTTAACGTATATATTCATCATTGAAAGGGGCTCAGATGTTTCTTATTAGATGAAAGCCTTTTATTATTATGGTAGCCAGACTTCGAAAGAGTTGAAAGCAGAAAGCAAATATAACATAAAAGACACAAAACCGACTACTCTATTCTCTCTGTGTGTTTTCTTTCGTTTCGCTAACCAGACATTGAAAGCAAAAATTGCTGTTCCCTTGGGGGTCGTAAAAATATGAATGTGCTCTTGCGTCTTGTATTTTTTCCATCTTGATACGCTGATACAGCAACACGTCACAGCCAAATATATTGAATACCAAAAACAGCGAAATGTGTCCCCGGCAATATTGTATAGAGAAAGCGAATATGTCACTCACTTCCCATGCGTCACAGCAGAAAGGGGAAAAAAATTGCTGGTTAAAAAAAAAAAAAAGTTTTAAGAGCTAGGTTTGTTGCTACAGCATAGTACAATGTTTTCATATTTACGTGCCACATATTTGATGTGAGGTTTCAGTCAATGGTAGATATCATCTTCAAAGCTTTGTAACCCTAACCTCATGCTACTTCATGATCCTCTCAATGTCATAGTACTTGGTTCCTCAGCCTTGGGCGTTGGCAATAGATTCGAACCGTCGACACCTTTTGAAATTACAGGGTGGGGCAAAAGAAATACTACGATAGAGAGATATTTAAATCATATGTTCAACTAGCAGCGTTCACCCCGCTTCGCTGCGGTCACCCCGGAACGCAATAAACTTTGTTACTTAGATAATTTTTACTTTTTCGCTTTCAAGTGATATGATAAAAACCATAGAAGATTGCAGTAAATGTTAACATTATATCGCCTGTCATTTATGTTAACCCGCCCCGCTTCGCTGCGGTCACCCCGGAACGCAATAAACGTTGTTACTTAGATAATTTTTATTTTTTCGCTTTCAAGTGATATGATAAAAACCATAGTAGATTGCAGTAAATGTTAACATTATATCGCCTGTCATTTATGTTAACCCGCCGAGTGACACGGTCATGCGGGTTGCATATAAATACGTTTATTTTTACCTATGATGAACTAACAAAGGATTTGTACGTTATGGACACTTGAATGGTCAATTATCTCAAGACACTGGTAATTAAAAATTAAAGTGATATGATAAAAACCATCTAGGGTCCAAATCCTAATAACCCCCCCAAAATGAAAGAAATTGGTTCAGCCGTATTAGCGTGATGAGGGAACAAAGGATTTGTGCGTTCTCTTTTATATATAAGAATATGATCACCGTCTCGTGTATGGTTAAAGAAAACTGGCGTCTGAGAAATAACCGCACGTGTTATAAACAAAACGAAGGGGACGATTGCTTACCAACTAGAGCAATATTCTTTCACGTTGTTTCTAGGCAATCAAGGTCACCGATGACTCTGTTACCAGTAGTTAAACGTTGAATCTTCCGTCAAATATTCCAAGTACTATTATTTTCGTTATTTAGAATTCATACTTTACAAATAACCCTCTCATATTATTACAATTATAGAATTATGAATTATGATTTGTTAAATGACCTAAGTTTGTCACCTGAGTTACTGACTCTAGTTTTGCAGAGCCTTTGGCAACAGCACCTCTAAAACACAACGTGTTCTGTTCAACTGTAAGACGACTAGTTTTCACAACCGCACAATACTTGTCTCCATTCGATGTTCTCAGTTGCGGAAGATTAATGCAATCATGTAATGCACGTGGTTATCGGCTTTCCAGTTGCTATCTTAAAAAGTTCGATGTGAAGGCGATAAAATGATTCTAACATCTACTCGTAATCACACTCTAAAAGTTCTTCGACGTTTATAGCCAGAAAAAGATTCCTAGTGATTCAAGACTCCTGTAGTCCAAACCTTTGTGCAACTTCTTTCAACTCCACGTGGTTTAAACCCTTTTTGCATTTTAATTTTCGGGTGATTTCGTCTGTGATTATGCACCTGCAACTGAGTTGGCTATTGTATTTGAATTCTGAATAACCTGTGACGCCAATGCGTCAACATTGCATTTTGCTGCTGTTACAAACTCACCACAGCCCACAGTCTCACCATAAACGTTTTACGATCCAGTTGTCACGTGAAGAGAATGAAGTGGAATAAGTTTTGTGCGACAGAACTACAGCAGTAATTTGAACGGCAGCAGCTTACATTTATGCAGGTTTACATTTGAATACATTTAAAAGGCCATAGTGCACTGAAAACATAGACCATCTGAAGACAAGAATCGAAGCAGCTATCACTCAAACCAATCTTCCCACACTAACACAAGTCTTACGCAAACCAGATAATCGAATGGAAGGGTATAGTTCAAACAGACAGCGGATGTATCATTTAATTTGGGATGGAACTTGATGTTTCTTTCGCTCCATAGTTACTGTAATCTAAAAAGAATGAAGTTCCATCCCTTGTTCACTGTTTTTCTTTCTTTCTTAATTAGAATCTGAAAAATGAGTTCTGTGTGTAGTGCTGCCCACGAGACTAGATTTGAAGCTGTCTCGTCTCGAGAAGATGAAGTAAAAGTGTTTCCTCATCTCGAAAAATAGTATATCTGTTTCTATTGGAAGAGCTCTATCTCGTCTTGTCTCTTGGGGAACAATATCTGTGTAACTCAGAATTCAATAACAAAATCAACCACTGCATTAGTAGGTACACAAGGAACATGAGAATAAGCAGTCGTAAAAGAAATTTCAAAATCACTCTTATATATATATATATATATATATATATATATATATATATATATATATATATATATATATATATATATAATTTGTGTGTGTGTGTGTGTGCTTTCAACACAGTTTGTGTATTTATATTTCTGACACGTCCCAGAATGTATTTGTATTTTAATTAAATTGTTCAGAAAGTAGTACATCATAAAACAGATAATGGTGGGAGTTCCGTTTCACATCCTGAAACTACGATAGACTTCCCTAGGATGGGGAACTAATGTTGTTTGTTGTTAATGTTTAGCATCACTGTTTTCAGCACCGAAATTTCATGAGACGTGAACCTACAGTTTAAGATGAGATCCGAATGCGTTCGAGTTTCAATACCCTCTCACCTGGAGGACCACATGCATTAAAAGTAGGCGTTAGCCATTAGGCCAGCAGGGAGGCCTAGGAAAATTCTAAAGATGAAGTTCTGAGGTTTATAGGACGAAATAACTAAAATAGCCATATGAACAGGAAGGAAAACTGACGATGATTACTCATATTGTTTGTTATTTTATATCAACCTATACTTGATTTCTGCTATTACGCTAGAGAAACAAAAAATGTAACATTATTATTATTATTATTATTATTATTATTATTATTATTATTATTATTATTATTATTATTATTATTATTATTATTAGACAGTTATTTATTGTAATTGTCATAATATCACAAAGCTACGTACACTTCAAAGAATTAGATGATTTCATGGTGAAGTATCTGGTTTATATAAAGTTCAAAGTATCACCAAGGAAAATTAAGAAATCTAATGTGAGGTTTTCTAATAACATATTGAGTACAGTAGTATACGCCAGTAATTCTGGGAGAGTTAAGGAAACTTTTGTGACCCTGAGTCCCCGGTTTAGGGGCAATCCCCAGAATTGCATAGAACCATCCCCCTAAATTTTTGCAGGGGTATGTTGGCTCACTCATTAAATTTCGGGAGAGATAATTAGGACCATGCAACATTTTCATACGTCACATATTAAGTTACCAGAGTATCGACATCTGTTAAGGAAAAGTCATACTACATATTGTATGTAATATTTCAATTCAATTTCGAAAACCATTCTACACATATACCAGTTTTTAACCTTTTTACTGCTAACTCTTTCTTGGTGAGATACTTTTACAATCAATTAAATGGGTATACTACAACAAATCATGATGAACACTAAAAACTACGTTTAAAACTTATATTCTATATCAAAGAAGCCAGCTTTCTAGCGTATGACCTTTCGTCCTTAGCGCGATTGCAGCCGCAATGGTGGATCTGAATTATGATTGCAGTCTCAGCAGTAAAAAGGTTAATATATTAATGGACCCTATATTTTGAGAATGTGTATGCATATAAAGGTTTTAATTCTATATTGTAGACAAAGGAGGTTGCAGATATATATATATATATATATATATATATATATATATATATATATATATATATATATATATATATATATATATATATATATATATTTCCTGGCAATAAACTTCACAATAAGATACGATGTTAGTGTTAGAAGAATAGTGATGATACTATGGCTTTAGAGAGTACTTAATTGCCAGAGGAACCAAAACATCATGATTTTCAGTAGTTTTATTTATTTATTTATTGTTATTAATATTTGGAAATAAAAAAAGGAAAAGCAACTGCAGCACAAAGCATTCCCCGAAGCCATTTCCTAACTTTTGTCTCTATGTTATAAAGAGCCGAAAGAAAAGACAAACTTTCTCTCTCTTGACCAAATTTATTTTGCAAAGAAAACCATGAATAGAACGATGCTTGCGTCCTTTAAAAAGGAAAAAGGAATGAAGAGAGGAATAAAATATTAAAGTAAAAGTGAACATTCCTCCCCATTCTTTTCTCGTGCTGTGCTGCTCCCATGTTTAGGAGATTTTTGTTCGGAATTTCAAAAGCGCTTACTACAGTAGACTTTGTTAGCATTTTCCTATGCGTGTTGTGTGTTGTGAAGGGAACGTCGCGTCATGCGCTTTTCTTAAACAAAGAATTCAATATCGTCTTTTCTTCTGCTCTGCTTACATTTATTTTTTTTTCAAGGAAAAGGGAAATGGAGATGTTGAATAGTCGGTTCTTTTCTCAGAACAGAGATCAGATACAGCAGCACTGAATAGGTTGAAATTGAGACAGTTGGTGGATGTAGTTCGTGACCATGCATCACATCAGCACGTTGTCACGTAACAATCTGCGTGTATCATGCTAATAATTATTTATTACCTGAAGCCCTGTGGCGTTATAGTATACGAACTGATATGGCCAGGCAATTGGTTTTAGTTGGGTGACGTATAATGTCCAGAAATGCTCAAGGTTGAGAGCCTGGGACTCGCGAACTGGGTGAGACAGAGCCTTATTGACATTTGTGAGCGCAAGTTCCAACGCGAATAGTGGACATCAGCCTGAGTAAGGTTAGCGAGTCCAATTAAGGTTAGCCAACTCGAGCCTAATGTAAAATCATCATTTCGTTGTGTACGTTTACCAAGAATTTAGTGGGATATTATCCACAAACGATTTTTTTCCTACATGATGGAATCGTTTGTGCACTATTTTGCACACAAATTTAACATTCCTTAGCAGGGACCGAGAAAATCAAATTTAATATTTTCATTCCACCTCTTGCCCATTTCGTCTAATTTAACGTTTGGAACGTTTTTGCAATTAGATATATTGTGGAGGAATAAAGGAAGGGATGATTAAAAATATGTCATTTGTTTCAAATCGAAACAAATGTCCAAACTCACGAGCCTCAGACTCCCGTGGCTGAGACTCACCATTAACTGGTTTCGACCTCAATTATTGAGTGTGAGACTCATTAAGGAGGGAAACGCGAGTCTAATGCAAAACATCTATTTCTGGTGTAATCACTGGTTTCCGTTTCGTAACGAGTTCATTTTCCTTTCCTGTATAATGTTCTTTTCTCTCGAACAATTTTCAACACTTTCCAATTGGATTTCCGTTTCACCTGGCTAATGTTTCAGATTTTTCATCATACCCACATTTGATGATACCCTACGAGTTTTTCGTCGCTTTTTCAAATCCAAGTGTCCTCCGTAGAATACTTTATAGGATATATTTGCTGGATCTTGTCCATAAGTATTCAGCGAACCAGCAAACGTCTGCAAAGACTTTTTTCACCTTTACATTCTTGACATGTTATTAAATATGCATTCGTAATCCATAATAAATCTTGCCTGAACAGCTATGGACGTCCTAATGGTCTACGTCCTAGACAAATGTAGGCATCCCACACTAAGGAAAAGTTTAGTCCTGACTGGCTGGAGAGAACAGTTACATACAGACACCGTAGACTTTCTGCTTAAATCGTGATGAATCATTCGTTGTCCGTATCCAAGACCAGTTAGGAGGTGGACCTCGTACATCGTACAGCTGCAGTGTGTTCGAGCTGTTACCAAAATACTGTGTGTGCGAGTGGTGAACATATGAAAAGTGCGTTTGGACAGAGAACTGTAGCATATATAAAAAAAAGTAATACATCCCGATATATCGACAAGGAACGCGAAAGCATCCACCTCATGTGGCCGGTGCAATTTCCTTAAGGTCAGTAGCCTATATAGATAATTGCTTCTCCCTCCATTCCATCCCACTGATACCAGCACGGAATCTCTCCCAGTTATGATTGTGAGTTGTCCTTGACACGTTGCCCTATGATGTTTGCCTGTTGTCAAGTGTCTATTTACCGTACACAGTTCTGTAACAAATGCTATGAGCGTAGCTTATACTCTGTCCAGCACCTAGTTCCCTTAGACAGTGTTTCTCAGTCTCTCTCTCTCGACATATAAAATGGTAACCCATACCTACTCGCTCCTTTTCTTCCCACATTGTGAACCACAGTGGCTCGGACCTTTGACGCTTGAGGTTTTTAGTTCAAACTCAGCTTCCATCAATTTTTTCTTATACCTAGCGTCCTGCTGTACGTTATACAACATGCTATATCCATATTCTTCATATGGGAGTCTATTCCTTACAGTCGTGGGTACATACATGTCCCACAGGTGACTCTCGACGTTCGCTTCATGGTGCCTTCTCCTGTCACCTACTTGGTCTGGAAGTTACCAGATTATACGAGATATTTTCTCTCTGTGTATGCTTTTCGCACACTGTTTTACCGAATTCAACATCTTGAATATAGTATTAAAAAAAAAAGTCCAGAGAAAAGACAGCAACTCTCACATATCAAATTATCAGAGTAAATCGGAGTTACACAACTAATGTACAGAGTTAGGTATTTTGGTAATATCTGGGGAATGTTTAGATCAGCTTGACTGGTTGATCGTCTGTTTCAGCACTTTTCATTGGCCATTCCATTCTCGATTGGAAAATGAGTTGGCATTACTCTTGCAACTTCAATTTTCCCTGACAGTTATGAGATCGCAGTGCCGTCTGGTGTATTTGAACATATCTCTTCAAATCATGTGTCTAGATGATAATTCATGTGGCAATCAGTCGATGCAATCAATAATAAATTGTATTCTACATGCAAGAAAGCTTTGAGTTGTTAACTTCCAGACTATCCTGTTGAAGATTTTGTGAATTGGAGTTGCTCCCTGTTCCTCTACCAATATGCAGCAAAGGCTGTATGGCATGCGGACCAGGAATTTTGCTTGAAATCCAAAGCTCTTGAGCCCTCACCGGTAATCGAACCCAGGCCTCTCGAACCGAAGTGTCTCGCTAACAGTGACGACAGTTTTAATTTCTGCGTGTGATAGATGGAGAGGCAGTGAAATTTAGGGGACAGCTTTTTTTAATTACTGTATATAGAATAGCTTTCGGTATTGTATAACCGAAAATGTTACTTTTATGTTGTTAGCCTACATTACAATACTGTGTGTCTGATGGGGTGCCCAAGGGTGACGATTTCTCTGTAAATTGGGGGGGGGGCACTCAGACGCAGAAGGTATATATATATAAGGATGTTAAGACAAATTGCATTCAAATTATGCCAAATATTGTGTATTCATAAATACACTAGGGGCCCGGGCCCCCAGTGGCCCGGGCGCTCTTGGGCGTGCCTAGATACCGGAAGGCGCTATCCCCCTTGCCCCCACTCTGGCATCGTCATTGCTCCCAAACCACATAGCCAGTAGACACCTGGAACAAATGTTGACAACTCTTGTTGGTACAATACATTATGTTTATTTCGGCATAAGTGGAATGTTTATTTTTACAGCTTGATATTAATGGCTATGAACAGGTGTTCTTTTTCATTCCTTTCCGCTAAGAGCTTGAGAAGTAATACAGATATAACAATGTGAAACTTTTTAGGCACTATACACAGGCATTCATTATGGTAAATGAAAATTGGGAATCAGGGCACTATATAGCCAAAGTTGCAAATTCAAGTGTAAGCGGTATATAATTAAACAATTCACTAATCCGTTGATAATTATAAAAAAAAGGACACATCAATTACTCAAAATATGGAGCAATTCTTTTTATAGCCTTGAAAGCTATCAAACCATCTCCTTCTCCTCCATTCGGAAAGGTTCATTTCACGCATGCACCTAATATGGCTGGTTGACTAGTGTTGCTATAGTTTGAATCTCTTCAGCTGCATTTCCTAATTATAATGCACAGAGGGTTCTCTATATATGTAGATATATCTATTTGTAACCCATATTCATGTTCCCGATTTCAACATGCGCGAATGGTTGATTGGCTGCTTTCATACAGCCTAATAATAGCCGTGTTGAATATGTGTTTGTTGAGCAGCTGCATGTTATTGTTACATAATTTAATCACGTTTCAGTGACCTTTTCATACATGATTAATTAATGAGAACATTAAAAAGAAAAAAAAAAAGTTGTTTGATCCTTTTATAGAGGTATTTTCCACTAAAAGAATTGTATACCCTTTCGAACTTCCAATGATTTCTTTTCCATTTTTTTTTTTTAGACCGCTTACTTCTGGTGCGTGGGGTCCCTGGTTTGACCCCGGTTAAGTAAGTTTGTGGAGGACAACATCGTGTCTGTGGGTTTTCTAGGGGCACTCTCGTTTCCTTTCGCATTTTCATTACACCAATTCTTCCATCATCACTCATGTGCCTTGATCATTGTGTCCGTTAGCTTAAAAAGGAATTGCCAATGGGGAAAACGTTGAACGAATTATGATAGATCAAATTTAATCTTAAACTTTAAGTATACGGTATAGATGTGTAGCCTTGACGCTGAAAAGGAGCGCTAAATAACAACAAATAACAACAACTGCAAGCACATTTGTGTACGCATTGACAGAGCACAGATTTAGTCAAAAATGTCATGTGCGTTCACACAAATTGAACAGAGATTCTGTACCTGGGTATAAACAAGTACAGAGTACAGTACATGAAATTTTGAATTCTTTACCTAGCATGGGTGTCTCCAAACAGGTAACCAAAAATTTAATATTTCATACGTTATTGGTGTGGTGTGGAGACAGACTAACCACATGACAAAAAAACAAAAAAGTTACTGAGAGGTCAGATTAAGGAAGATACTATGTATGGATTTTTCTTTTCTAAGGACAACGTAATCTTTGTAGTCAAATTTCTTTTAATTTGTTCTTTGGGTATTCTAGTTGTAAAAAGTGATGACTGAGGTGAAAGTGAAGGATGACGCGGTAAAAAAGGAAGAAAAATGCAAAAAAATGTTATTGACCGTGATATATATAAAGAAAAAAGAGAAGTGGTCTCATAAGGGAAACAATTAGAACAATGTGTGACGCAGTTATTTCCGATCGACTTATAGTGTTACTATATAAAAAAAATGAAATAGCTTTTATTTACGTCTTTTTCTTTTCTTTATGATGCACTGATGTTTTTAACATACTTTGTAATAACAAGTTCCAGTATTTGAGACAAATAAGTTTAACGCACACAAATAAGTTTATCTTTCAGTCTCTTGAACAAAAAAAGAAAAGAAGAGTAATTTGCCAATAGCTTATGGATTACTTGTTTTATTTTAGAAATTTTTAATTGGGGAAAATACGTATACATACTATATAGCTACATTGATTAATCTGTTTTGAATCTAGTAATTTGTAGTTCATTAAATCGACAGTTACATGACTTGTTTTTGTGTGTCTACTCCCGCCCTTTGAGAAACAAAAGCAGGTCATGTGTTTTGTACTTTCTTTTGTTTTATTATTGTTGTCTTTCGATGATAATGGAAATGCTATAACTTAGAGAAGAATCTTATGTATCAGTATAGAGGTACGGTGATTTTCTTGTAAGTAATAACCTACTTTTCTACGTCAGGAGTGTCATTTCAGAATTTGCTGGGGAAGGGAAAGATGATCCACCGGCTTCGTTAGTATTAGTGTGATTAAAAAGCATGTTTTTCCCAAACTCAAGAAAGGGCCAAATGCCCCCCCTCTGCCTTCCCCAAATGACACCCCATCTTTCTCTCACTCCCTTCTCAGAACTTTGTGTAAAGTCTGGACACAGGTCTAATATACCCAATGCAAATTAAAATCCCTACTGATTTTGTTCGAAAAAAATTTCAAACATAAATGTATCATTATTGTCATGTTTCAGATTTGTTTTACGTTTTGGTTATATTAAAAGTACCTCAAACAGTCGTTTAATCCCTCTCTCTTGGAGGCAGTTGTGGCCCTGGAGGGAAATCACATCGGTAAAATTGATATTTATCGATACACGCTTAGGGAAGAAAACTTAAAATACGTATACCCTATTTGCAATATTAATTCTTCTATACAGCTTCTGATGTGCTTCTCTCAAGAGCCGCTATTGCTTGGAGGCGAAATTGTGTAACGGTAGTGACGGATCCGTTACTTGCAAGGTGATCTTGCATGATGGTATTTGTAACTGCCTGTCCTGGGTTCAAACCCCTCCGACAACTGAAATATTAAGTCTCGTCCTAAGAAAGTAAAATAAAACCAATGAATGAATCGAAGTCCTTAAGTTCAATACAAATATTTCTTTCAATTTAACGTCCGATGTTTATTTCCTTTTTAGGCTGAGAGAGATGGATGATAAAGGCAAATGAATGATGGCAGAATAATCGGTGGAATGAGGTTGTGGGAGGAAAGGGGAGTACCGCGAGAGAATCCACCTACACGATGTTCTTAAATTGAATACAAGTCACATAGTTTCGACTCCAGTGACACATTAACATTAAAAAAAATCGACAAAATATATACGAGGAGAGTTTTATATAGGATCACACAAATGTGATAATGCTTTAAAATGTACTCACAGTTACTATCTAATTAATAAGTGTAAGAACTTGGTAGCTAACATGTCAAAATGACAATTTTGCAGTATTTATGCATTATAAGATTTTTTAAAAAATGATTTATTTGCTTGTTTTACAGAGAAGTATTTCAATATATATTCCTTGTATTTCTCTAGATTAACATATCATTAAATTCGTAACCAAGGAGCCCATTTATATAGTAAAATACAACAAAGATGCTTTAGAACTTTATTTAATACCCGTACTCTGTGTGTGCTGTGAATTATGAGTTTTGCTATCAGAAATTGAACGTATTATGACTATCTGTGGAAAATACCGAGCAAACGTAAAGAAATATCCAGCATTTATGCGTCTTAATCGAGAGGTTTCGGATTTGAATCTCGCCAATTGATATCCTGATGTTTTTTGTTCTACTGTTTGGTTAGGCAATCACTGAGATGCTACCTGTAGATATATATATTACAGATTTGTTTCTGAATTATTTCCAATTTTCTATTGCAAACGATTCCATTGAAAGTAGCCTCGTGCTTGCCCTTGGCTGTATGTTTGTGCATGTCTTTTAAATAAATTTCATAATTTAATTTAGTTCAAATTATTCTTGGAACAGGAAAAGCTCAACACTAAATCTCAATAACAACTGTTTCGAAACAAACGCACTCTCACAAAGTTTTGTTTGGAGGGGGTTCAAAGTTAAGGGGAGGGTGGTCCAATACTAAAAGACATTACGTTTATATACTAGTACTGAGCTGGTGTTGTTCTGCACCCGAGAAAATGATAACTAATTTTCAAATACTTCCACCTATAGTCTCAGAACAAAAATGATAAAACATTTTTTATGAGAGGAAAAAGGGTACAGATGTAGGGTAACATCAAATCTTTATGCCAGATTAGTTATTTCTCTGTTAAAGCAAGTATAGTTTTATTAAGAATGTGTTCAAATGTCTGTCGAGTTACTGAGATTGAATGGGGTTCGAACCGGATGGATCCCCGCGAATGCGCCTCTGGCACAGACAAAACAACTGTTAAAGGAGTTACGAAGATTAGATGGGGGTCTGGTCTCAGTGAACCCTCTTCGTGGGAGAGCCCCTGCTTAGAAATTAATCGTGCGTGCATTAATATGCGAGGTACATTATTATTATTATTATTATTATTATTATTATTATTATTATTATTATTATTATTATTATTATTATTATTATTATTATTATTGTAAAATACCGCAAGTAAAGAAAAAAGTACTTAACGCAGATCTTCATGTTCTGCAGTAAAAGAGAAGCATAATGATGAAAGATATACGGTACATTAATCTTAATATGAAAGAAATTCAAAGCTTTCTACATTAGTTCGATATGATTGTGAATGCGTATTTTATTTTATTTATTTATCTTTTTTAACTTACTGTATACTTCTAAGTAACCATTATACACAATGATCGTTCATGATGATGATGATGGTAATGCTTCTCGTATGGGAACCGTATGAATAGACATTGTAGAATACCTATTGATTTACAGAGCCCACGTTATATTGTCTTGGTCATATAGCACAGCTTAAACTTGGTGTTCACGCCTAATCTTTTTCTTCATATCTCTCTCTCTCTCTCTCTCTCTCTCTTTTTTTTTCAAATGCATGTTTGTGGTTTATTGGTAAGGCAGGGAAGGCGCTTGTGGCTGAATAAGAACTACTTTAAAATGCAAATATACATTTTAACGTTTAAATTCGTGCATTAGTTATTCAAATTGAAGAGGAAAATGTAAAGCAAGGAAGCGGAAACGCAAGTATTTAGTTTGCCTACACAAGAAATAGCCTCATATGCACAAGTTTCACAAGATATTTCTGTATAGTCTTTCTACAAATATCAAACTTTTTCTTTACATTTAAAAAGGGGTGCGGTGACTCAGTGGTAGAGCGTTCACCTCTGCTGCATGGAGTCCTTGGTTCGATCCCAGCTCGTACCAAGTGAGCTTTGTGGTGGAAAAACCGCGTGTGCGTGGGTTTTCTCGGGGTTTTTCTGTTTCTTCCCACTTCCTTCATTCCACGATTTCATACATTTCTTATCACCGTCTCCTTTAGTCTAGCCGGCATAATTTTAGAACGTAAACCTTTAGGTTTTTCTTTACGTTTAAAGGTCTTTATCTGGTTGTCTTCCTAAGTGATAGATATCCCCCCACTTCCGTAATTATTGCTTTACTATAAAGAGATCGGAGGATATATATCTGGCAAGTATGACGAATGGAATAAAAATGGATCAACTTGAGATATTGAAGAAAACATATCATGAGGTATACAACAGATTGTTGATGTGGTTTAAAATGAGACCTTTCTATTATTTACAGATGATAAGGTGGTGATTTCGAAATCTGAAAAGAAAACTCGTAGTGTCACTGTGTACACCACGTTAAGGAGTCTGGTTTATTACAGTGTACACAACATGAAATTTTAAGTTTTTAACGGTTCAAGAATGGAAATTTCCCTGCCACCTTGTGCTCGTTAACAATTCTCCGCATTTCTACCCACGCATCAAACACCATGCAAACACAATTTAATGTACTTGAGAGAGACTGGAGGTGCAGCATAAATTTAAATTGCACACCTCCTTTAGTTTGCTCTCAACCGCACTGCCAGTGCATTTCCTCCTCACCCTCCATTTCCCACTCAAAATATTTAGTGTTGCTATGGTTTTTATCATATTTAAGTTTTGCTAATGGCGTCGTATTTTCTCAATATCGATACCGAAAGTGGTAGTAGATTTCTACCGCTTCTGGTTTTAGTACATACTAACTGAACCTGCACTATTTACACAGCGCACAGTTCTAATATGAGCGTGAATCTCCTTTCCATGTCTCACTATATCGTGCAAGTCTCTTTACGTTCACAAGTAAAGGACGGGAAGCCTTTTAAAGGAAATGAGTTGCCATAGACAAACACACGTATAAATGTAGTATTTTAACATGTAGAATGTTGGGGTAAGTTTGTGGCAAATTTGGATAAGTGATAGATGATACCAAATGCATTTTTTTCCCTTATAATTCCATACCCGAGTACACCTCATTGTGGGTCCACATGCTTTTGAAGTTGCCAGCTCGTAATAGGTTTTGTCATTCAGATTGAAGCAAAGCGCCTGAAATGTCCATCAACCCGCTATACGCAGCTCCTCTGCTGGTTGCCTTTCACAAGGGTATCAACGTTAATGTCTCAGTGGCAATATTAAATTAATAGGGTCAGAACGACGCCTAAAATGTGTAATAGAAAAATAAAGACATTATTTAAAAAAAAAAAGAATGAGAACTGGCAAATTTACACAAAATTTGGAATCGACCAGCGAAACTACACTTTCTAGTACATGTGGTTTTCGAGATCTCATTGTCGAAAGGATTGACCACAAACATATAAACCTAGCATTTTAATGTATAGAAATATTAGAATGCTGCTGGAATATATTTTGGGGACGCTTAATTAATTCCAGAACACGGCTTTTCTATATAGCGATCAACGGTAAAACCGAAAGTGGTTGGAATATAGGGTTAAGAGAGAAGATAGTACCTATGTTAGAGCGCTAAACCAATTTTTATTTTTAAATTTTCAGGCTATATCTCATCGTTTTTGCTCTATGTAGATCAATATTGAAACCGAAAGTTGTAGTGTATTAATATTTTCTCCGCTTTTAGTAGAGAATTAAGGATGGAGATGTAGTATATTCTTGGGACCTTAGTCGATTGAAGGAAACCACTTCTAGCTGACTATTACCGTTGATTCTCTATACTGGTCAATGTTAAAACCAGCAATGGTTCATTTCTACCATTTTCGATGGTGGGATTACCTGCGCCAATAAACTCGATTCCTAGTTTTTGACTTACATCCTGGCCAAAATTGATTGTTGGCATCAAGTATTGCTGAAATTTTGTCTCCGGGAGGAATATGCGGACAGATAGAGTAAATTTTTTTTGAAAAACCAAGCCCCTTAGTTACTAATATGTTAGAAAACTTGAGGAACGTTTGCGAAGGTTATGGGATGAAAACAAACTTTAGAAAGACAAGAGCTACACGGATTAGAACGAAGTGGTCGGTATCAAGTATACGAGGCAAGAAAATAGAACAAATGACTAGTTTGTTTTGCATACTTGGACATGAAGTTCGAACGTAAAATAAAAGCAAGAATAAGAGTGGCGAAAGAAGCGCATTTAAGAATGAAACTAGTTTATGGGTCTTTGAATAAAGAGTTAAGAAAAGACTCATAAAATGTTTCATTTGGAATATTGTACTTTTGTGTGACAGAAACATCGTCATTATTCAAAAGCAATTTAAAAAAGGACTGGATGGTTTTGAAATGCTGATGCAGAGAAGAGTGGAGAATAGATGGTTGAGTTTGATGGAAAACAACTGAGAAGCAGTTAGAAGTAGTAGAGGAAGAAACAACACTCTTAGATGTAACTAGGAACAGGGAGAGAAGCTTGTTGGGACTTTAGCTGAGACGAACTGTATGAGGAACGTGCTAGAGGGTGTGGTAGAGGCGCGAAAAAGGTACAGTTTATGGATGAATGCTATTGAAACAAAATTTCTGCTTGAAGAAGAGATTAGTTGAAGGCCTATTGTGCATGGAAGCTTCTCAGTTTGCCTGCAGTAAGTAAGTGACCTGCCAGTATTTACAGAACAGCTATGAGGATCTTCACGGTGCTGTCCTTTATCGGAAGTAATAAAGTATAACGTCTACGGAACTGAAAAAAAAAAGGTCCTTGTCATTCAGTTTCAATTTTTTTGGAAAGTAGTGACAGCTGGAGAACTCATAACTATTTCCATTCGATTTATGTTTAGACCCTGTCATCTCGATGTTTCCTGCCTTTGGACTTGCATTAAGTTGTTCGTATTACCGTATCTGTATGGAAAACTAAATATGGGTGTTCGACACTTCAGCCGTATATCAAGAAATTCCTTTTTTTTTTATGGTTTTTCAACTTTATAGCATTCTCACACACACACTCTAGTATCATGTAAACAAGAAAGAAACAAACAAACAAAAGGAAATTTCTTTAATTTTTCCATGTAATTATTCTTATTAATAATAATGAAAAATGTGGTTGGACGACGCTACCTTTTTGCGCAATGTGATTAACTTAACATTGAAACGAGCCGCTCTTAGAACATAGAATTTTCAATTTTTCCCATTACCAAACCATCTGGGTATACAGTATGAATAATTATATATTTGTTTTGACATGTTTGCAATGAAAATGTTTCTCTTTAATTGTATGGTAAATTCATACAACAACAAGAACTACCCTACAACAACTACTACTACTACCAGCACCATGACTACTACTACTACTACTAAATAATAATAATAGATTAATAATAATAATTGATGAAGGAAACTAAATAACGTAATACATTTTGTTGATCTCTTACAAATACTAATCTGCCCTTATAAACCAAAAATTTCTAACTCCGAAATCATTGCTTGTACGCATAAATGATATAACAGGTCTGGCTCTTTCCTATAGATAGATATTTAAATGTAGCTTGTTAGTTAACGTGAAATATGGAATTCGATTACTTTCGTTGTTACAATAATTTCTTATATCATACGATAGGGGTCGAATGCGTCATAGGTGAAAAGTGAGTTGGTAAACTATCTAATCACATATGAACTTGCTTAAGATATCAAGAAATCTGAATTACTACTAATTTTGTCGCCAAATGTAACATTGTGTTACTACTTATTGTACGAGAAAGAATTTATTTATTTGTTTTGTTTGTCCAATCGTGGCTGACGTAAATGGAATATTCCTTACTTTTGCTGAGTACTTGCATTCGATTGCTGACATAGTGCTCCGGAAACACATTATCGTTTGCAAGCATTTGTCTATTGGAAAAGAGAATATATATATATATATATATATATATATATATATATATATATATATATATATATATATATATATATATATATATATATATCTTTTTAAACGAATGTGCTGAACTAGAACGAGTTACACACGATTATATAATGCATACGGTACATTTAATCATTCAAGAAGAAAATCAATCTTCTATGCAAAGGCAGAGTAATTTGTCTGAAGAGCTTGTTAGAACAATTAGAGAAACCATATGTCAGCATTTATGCGGATAAGACTACATTTTGGTGAAAAAAAATCCATCTGCATACGTTTTCCGACTCTTTCTGATTTTTCCGCGTTTCTTAAACTCAAATGTCCTTTCAATTCAATCCCAGACATTTTACATACAAAGATATCTTTGGCTTTTTGTATTCAAAGAAGTTGTAAAAAAAGGATCAATTGAAAAATATGAATAGTAGGCAAAGTTAACACGTTTCAGCATATTTTTTATGATGTTTTAAAATCAAACTTGAAAGTAAACGATAAAAGTAATTATTATTATCTCGAAGTTAATGTTTGTATAACGAGTTAGATGGAATAATGTCCCGCATTTTGTCATTTCAGAATATGGTAGCCCTAAGAACAAATGTGTCAAAACTCTCCATCCGGGTATATAAAAATATACGAAAATTGTATTGCAAAATTTAAATTTGTTTACTAGTCAAAGATTTGCTGTGATTTGCCCTTCATACTTCTAAGTCCAAGTGCAATACGTTCTTACTTTCGCTCAAGTTGCGTTAGAACATTTATCGTAACCCTTTTGAACTTAATGAAATTTTAAGAAAATTTTAAACATTCACTTCAGAAGCTGTTGGTCATATCCTATATTATTTTAGATTTATGGTTCATACACCAATGACAGAGTTGTTGTCTTTTATCAATTTTTTTTATCATTATTTCCCAGCAGAAAAATAAATTTTAGTTAACTCAGGTGAAAATTATTGAATATTGTTAAATCCTTCCTGTTTAATATTCCAGTCTCTATGCGGATTCGCGATAAATTAGGTGGCTTTTTAAGCACAAATCTGGAAATATTAGAACATACAGAATAATATATTGAAAAAAGAAAAGTTCAAATAATATAAAACCTGTAAAGTGGATCTTCACATCCTAAAGTTAATCTTGGAAACTTAACTGGATTCCATTTTACCGAGAGCCCGTTAGTTGCGCCACTAATTGGGTGCTACTTAAGAGTCTTCAACCCGGCGAAATTAAAATACCGCGAATTTTACAGTACTTATGTGATATCTTCAAATAGATAAAAGATAATTGAAATATGGAACAAGAGCGCCCTAGACAATATTATTTTGCGTGAGGTACCGTTATCACAAGTCACCTAGCGGCTTTCCGTTTTCAGCTGTTTAGAAACGCGAAAATAAATGCCGATTTTCAAAATGGCTCGAAATCGAAAGCAGATAAGTGAGTTGTGATAACGGTTTCTCATGTAAAATAATATTGTCTAGGGCGCTCTTGTTCCACATTTCGATTATCTTTTCTATTTGAAGATATCACATAATTACTGTAAAATTAGCGGTATTTTAATTTCGCCGGGATGATGACTCTTAAGGTAGCAAAGCTATGTTACCTTAGTTACCGTCGTTAAGGAGTAGCGAACTACACTCTCGAAAGTTAGAAGTAGATGCGATGGAAGCCATGACCTGACTATATATCAGCCGGCTAAAAGCTTTCTAGCGGCCATAACTCTTCGCGGACTGTAGCGCAAACCAGTTTAATATGGACTTAAACATATTCCTGTAATGATGTAATTTGAGATTTTTAATTACAATTTTTTTTTTTAATGGAAGCTATTTTGGAACTTTGTAGCTCATGAACGCTCATATATTATGGTTGTGGACGTAGGAATCGTAATCATTTATATTTGAAGTCGTTCAGCTTTCCTTGTGGGGAAGTGTTGAATGGAGGTAGAAGTTCTGTCATGGTTCGTGACTTCCCATCGCATGCACATCATAGATCTTGAACGTGAGCAGGCATACAAACAGACAGGAAATTCGGACTTCAGTACGACACGCTCAGAAATCGGAATTAAATGCTTTTTTTTCAATGTCCATATGATAAATGGTCAAAAATAGTTTTCAGTAGAATTGTAAAAGGAGAGATCACAGATGAAAGAGGAAATTAATCAATTTCCAGTGTGCCTTTCAGCTAATCGCTTGTGGCTTTTGTTTTTCATACGTTTCTTAAGGCTGTAATAGACTACAAAGAAATCCAATAAAAAAAATGTAAGAAATGTTGCCTATATGTTTAAACAATCATGCTGTGTAATTAACTATGTTTCTTCAATGAGGAAATTAAAACGAAATCTTCAGTTTCAATCCTGTCTTGCATTTTTCCTACTAGGCTCAAGCTTTAGATGTTTCCTTTTGTTGTCAATATTAGTGATTCAGACGAGACAAGAGTTCAGGCTGTTTTGTTTCGAAAATGTGTTTGCAAAAGTGATATATAGTCTCGAAAAAAACGTGTTTCTGTTGGAAAAGCTCTGTCTCGTCTCGAATCTCGTGAAAATTCTGTCTCATCTCTTCTCGTGCCAAATGTGCAACCTAGTAAATATACACATGAAAATTTATTTTGAGTATTGCAGCTGTCTGTGAAGTATCAATGATAAAATTTTTGAAAGCTTGTGCTAATTTTGACAACAATTACGGAGAAATTTTAGACCAAACTGGTAGGAAATGCATAAAGAACTTGGTGAAGAGTGCCCATGTTTGGATAATTTTCTAATTACGTTTTTGTATTAATTTGAGGATATTAAATCTAATGAAAGTATTTTCAAACATATCCTTCCATGCGGCCGTGAAAATAATTATCTTAAAGTTGGGATCTTTGTATTACTTTGTTATGCCACTGGTAAAAGAGTCTGCACTTGAATGCATTTCTATTTGCATTTTTGATACTAATTTAAAGATTCTGAATCCATTTTTAAATATTGTCACACGTCCATGGGGTTCTTAGAAAAGTGATTTCAAATGTGGGCTATAAATACATACAAATATTAAATTTGAGGTAATTTTTGACGTGAGCCTATGGGTGGATATATTTGAAAATAATTTCGTTGGATTTAGCATCCTCGAATTAGTATGAAATGCGCAATTAGAAATTTATCCAAACTTAGGCACTTTTCATTATTGGCATGGTCGTTAATTCTTTTAGCTACAAATTCAAAAATTCACCAGAACGATTTCTAAAATAAACATTTTGCCGCAATTTGTTTCGTGTTAAAGAATAATAACTATTTATTTTGATATCAATGGTAGAGCGCTTACTTTTGGTGCGTGGAATCCTTGGTTCCGTCTCCAGCTAAAGTAAGTTTGTGGTAGACAACATCGTGTTCGTGAGTTTTCTTGGAGTACTCCCGTTTCCTCCCGCTTCCTCTTTCCATCAATTCTCCCATCAGTATTCACTTACCTTAACCATCGTCTCTCTCAGCCTAAATGGCATAATTGTGGGACGTTAAACTGAAATATTGTATTCCATTTTTTTATTTTAGATAATACATAATGCATGGTAAATGTACTGGATTATTCTTCTTTGCTTAAATATGGACCACGACCGACATCTAAATCGCAGTTTTTGCGAGTATATATGGTAATAGACCTTCCAAGCTTATCAGTTAGTGATTTCCCAGCGTGACGCGCACTCATTATTGGTGCTTTACAGTTGATGAGTTTTTGCATCAGATATTTCGGAACTAGTTCATTGGACGAATTGTTTCTATTCCTTGCACAACTCATTTTCCTGACATCATGGCTTAGGACTTCTTGCTATGGAGATACGTATAGCAGTGACATCCAAGCGCATTTCCATAGAGTGTGTCACAAAATTTTACAATTTAAAAATCATGAAACATTTAATAATTAGAATCAATTTTGAGGCAGATTGTACCAGTCCAGCAGCAGGAATAATGCTCACAAGGAAATATTCCGATTTCGTGAATTCAATTGCTGAAAATGATTTGCTAGCACTGGATTCAGCACCAAAAGAAACAGAGAAAAGTTTTTAGTGGCAGACCGTACACAGGGTGGGAAATAAGTGAGGGCAAAGTGAGGAGATAGAACGTAGAAAATGTCTAGAAATGCCATGTTAATTTTGAAACGAGTAGAGGAATTAAGGTCAAATGTGGGATATGAGTAATGCATGTAGAACTTCACTAAATAGGTGTAATGTGAATCATGGGGGCACATGAAAAGCCGCCATGTTGGAATTAGCGCAAAAAGATATATGAGAAAGGGGTCATGTGACATATAGCTCTTGATACACACCGTCTATTGAAATCAATAGTGGCCAACATAGTTTGAGATCTCTGTAACAGAAGGTGTTCCACGCTATGGCAATGTAGCAATACTGTCGTAAAGCTGAAGTGAATTAGCAACAACCACAAATGTGAATGAGGCACTTTCCAGCCAATAAACGTCCCGATCCACCCAATATTCGTTCATATGTTGGTAAAAGTGCAAATATGCCCAAGGACAACCTGAAACAGTTCATGACTAACGTTTTCTGGCCCTCTATGGAGCAGATAAAACTGCTGCCCCTCGTTGATTCATGGAGAACCAATAAAGATAAAGATTTGGTGCAGAAACCAGACAATGTTGAACTTATCCGACTCCTTATCCCTGATGGTTGCACGTCACTCATGCAACTGTTGGATGTGTTCTTCTTCCCTTCGTATAAAAATTTCGTAAAATATATAACAGACCGTTTTTCTGTCATCCGACTTGAAAATATGACAACGGGTCAACTTCATTAAATTACAATCACTCATCCGCTTCCAGTTTACATCACCAAAGTTCCAAATTATGATTAGATATGGTTTCTACAAAACTGGATATTTGCAAACAGCACCTGGCGCATTTATGACACGTGCAGACTACTGCTTCAATTTCAATATCGGAGACAGCTGTGACGAACCCGATTGTCTATCTTTATCGTTTTTCAAATGTGCCCTCTGCTGTCTCCATTTTTGTATCAACCACACAATCATTCTTAAGTTCCATAACAGTTGCAATTAAACAGAGGTCTCATTGGCAACTGTTGCTTTCAATATACGAGGTGCGTCAAGAGCTATATGTCACATGACCCCTTTCCCGTATATTCTTCTTGTGCTAACTCCAACATGGTAGCTTTTCAGATGTCCCCCATGATTCAGATTACGCCTATTCAGTGGAGCTCTACATGTATTCCTCATATCCAACATTTGACCTCAATCCCTCTGCTTGTTTCCAAATGAACATAGCATTTCTAGACATTTTCTACGTTCTATCTTCTCACTTTGCCCTCATTTATCTTCCACCCTGTATACTAAACACCCTGTTTTTCTCTGTTTCTCTTGGTGCTGAATCCACTGCTAGCAATCACTTTCAGCAATTGAATTGACCATATCGGAATGTTGCCTTGTCAGTAATACTTTATAAGAACTTACAGTCTTACATTATTATAATTTATATTATTAATAATAAAAATAACACGAGCGTGTCACTATGTCGTGTTCATCCAGTCAAGTGTATATTTAGTGAAAAAAAAGGTTGGAAACCACTGAAATAAATGATAACATCTACCGAACACAAAACAGCCATCAACTTCTATAGTATCGAATAAACATGAAGAAATTAATAAAATTAATACGGTATTAGGCGAGCGCGGCAGGTAATTGAGCACGATATTTATTTAATTTTATTTCATGTAAGGCAGTTCCACGTACACTTATGAAATCATTTCATAATGGGGAGTGGTAATAAAATGTCGGAAGGAAGTCGAACATAACGAAGTATATATATATATACTTAAAAATTCCACTTTTCAACGAGTTGTTGAAATTGTAATGATTCCAATAACTTTCTGGCATCCAATGTAATAAATTAAGGCTACACATGGTAAGAATGCAACCATGTACTAATGTACTATACAATAATATAAATTCTCGGATAGAAAGTTAAATTACCTAAAGAGATGTACCAGAATGCGTTTCCATTTTCGTAGAGATTCCTATGAATTGAGAAAGCTAGTTGAATGAAAATGACCTTCTAAGTGTACTATGATGTATAAAGTGGTAGTAACTTTTCTTTTTGTTTGTTTGTTCTATGATGACTTGGTGTAACCAAGATGTTGTTTGTAGTTGCGTGGTGTAATTTATGTTGTGTGACAGCAACCGGTGAGATTAGTCAATACCATGAACTACATACAGTATATATATATATATATATATATATATATATATATATATATATATATATATATATATATATATATATATATATATATATATATCGCCGTAGAGATAGATGATGACCTTATTAAAAGAAATATATGGAGTTACCATTTCACTGATGGAAGATTATATAATGACTGAGCCAGGCTTATATGCAGTGAGAGGATATTAAGAGTGTATACTTGAGTGTAGAGCTCAATCAGGGGTGTTCATAAAGGAAGAAAGTTATGACACAAAAGATATCATTGAAATTTTAGAGGACAAAAAAGTCAGACGTTTTATACCAATTAGCAACTAAACATTCGTACTATAATTCACGTGTATACAAGAAAAACACTACTTAAAAGAGGAGTACGCAAAACTTGTATGAGACATGAATGATCTTTATCCTGCAATGTCAGACAATCCAAATTTCCAAAGTGTAAAGTGTGTTGCATATCCTCCAATGTTATTTAATTAATCTAATGTACAGATAGTCAACGTTAAAGTCACCATTACCCTCTAAGATACTAACGGATTGACTTCATTAACAAATTACCGAGATACTTCTATCCATTGTAATAAATAAATAAAATAAAATAAAATTCAAAAGTTCGTTTTCGTTGAAGAGTTATTGTGCGGCATAACGGACAGAAGTATTAACATTACAGTAGAGCGTCGATTATCCGAACGTCGGTCAACCGAACGACCGCTTAACCGAACTGTGTACTCGCTCGCACCTGTTACTCTCCCACCCTACCGTCCATCATCCCCCTCACTCCCAAAGTAGTCACACAGTAGTCGCCGCACTGAGCCACCGCTGGCGGAACATTGCTTCTAATGGGGCCTTCATAAGGCGCTGCTGACCGGCCAAGCCGCCAGCAAAATGCGTATGTAATATGTACATATTTTTGTTTAATAAACTGTACCACATACTATATATTCCTACTAAAGTTGCCTTTGTACGTTACTTTGTAATACTTAAAGAGATGCCTATTTTTATGAATAAATTTACTGTACAGTACTTCTTTTTGGCAAATAAATATGTACAGTTCGATTATCCGAACAAACCAGTTTTCCGAACACCCATGTCCCCCAATTACTTCGGATAATCGACGCTCTACTGTACAATCTTATAATGCCCACTTAGTGTGATCCTAATAAAGGCTGTACTGTGATGGTAGGAGAGGAGAATATTGGGGAATATAAAAGTAGATATTGCTTTTATTGGATAATATGTAAGAATAATTTTGGGGTGCGTCAAGAAGCTTGTTGGGTAAGTAACTCTGATCTGTTATTGGTTATTAACGTTAACGGTAATGGAACGAAAATGTTTGGAGTCCCACTTCCGGAACCTAAATAAACATTTATTTTAATTTGGCGTACTTCGGGAAGAAAACTGAAATCCATTTTAACATATTGGTTTGTTCACACTACTAAACGAATTTGGTAAATTTCCAGAAGAAAATCTAAATACATTTTCACATATTTGGCAAACATCGTTTGAAGCT
This sequence comes from Thermobia domestica, assembly GCF_964235325.1. Lineage (NCBI taxonomy): Eukaryota > Metazoa > Arthropoda > Insecta > Zygentoma > Lepismatidae > Thermobia > Thermobia domestica. Next base: position 100,711,694 of record NC_137468.1, read on the forward strand.
CTCTTCTGGCTAAGCAGTTAGCGTGAAAGACTCAACTTCGATTTCTGAGGGAGATTATGTGGTTCGAATCCCACGTCTCATATATAGCCTCGCTCCTGAAAGGGACGCTAAACTGAAAATCAAATCCGACCCAAACATCGTTTGCTCAAGATCGTTACAAGTTGGAATCGATATGAACAACTGTGAAATTTGTAAGTCGAGGGAATCAAATATTGCGGTTTTGTTATCAAATCTATTTCTCTTTTCTCTGTAATTTCACTTCCACTTCAATATCGATTTCGATTCCAGAATCACAACCGATTTTCTGAGAAAATCAATTTCGATTCGAGAACAGGAACTGATTTTCTCGGAAAACTGATTTCGGTCCAGGGTTATGAGATTATCTGTTTAAGTTCCACGCCTGGAATATTTTTCTTTCGGGAAAATCGGTTCCGGAACCGAAACACAATATGATCCCATATACCATTTACATCTATTTAGTACTATTACCGTTAACAAACCTGTTCTGAACTCAAAAAAGCAACGTTTATTAGTTGTTTGTAATGTGGATAATAAATAAATAAAGTTGATTTCCTGCTAGTGACAATTACAGTCATTTCCAACTGGTGGATGTACCACGCTTTTACAATGTGAAAAAGATAAGATAGAGACACAAGAGCAAAGGATAGGGTTTTAGATAGCAGATTGGAATAAGCAAGCGTTGAAATGTATGTATAGTCGTAGATCTTCTGCTAGTATACCTGGAAAACAATCAACAACACTTTCTACGTTCTTGTTTGCCTATCTTCTCTGCTGTTCCTCAAACGCCACATTTCATGACTGCTTCTTCTCCTGTCCGTCTTGTTAGTGAGAAGGGGAGCAGAAAACTATGACATCACAGAGCATTCAGTAGAAAATGGATGGACAAAAACTTATTATATCGTAATGACTAACCATATACTTATATCGAAAAAATTACCTTCACTTATGCATCCATAGTTATTGACTCACCAGCTATTGTATTTTGGACATAGCAGGTGTTATTTGGAACGGTCTTCTTTTTAACAGAGGAATAATGAAACCAGTACAAACTACATCTTGACATCACGGTAAGCATACATACAAATATTTTATATCTATAACATGGAAGTCTTGCTTTAAGCTATAACTGTAGTTGACTATCGTATTTTAATCACACTAACATTCTTTTAATTCATTAGTTTGGATTTTCTTTCTTTTTTCTTTCTATGTAGTGATTAAGCTGCAAATATTGGAATGAAAATAACAATAAGGGTTCTAATTTCCCTCTTTGTTGAACTTTATCGTCCATTTTCAGCACCAATGATGTATGAGACGTGTCCCTACAATTTAATGTGGAATCCGAATTACCCACTGCGTTCAATGCTCTTGTAGCGGGAATCGAACCCAAAACCTCATGTTTCAAGGACGCGCACGCTAGCCACTGGACCAGCGCGGATGGCTCTTTCTTTGCGAATCAGTTTTAATATCACAGCAATTATATCATCAATATCTTTGGTGTGGCATAAAAAGGTAAACGCAAAAATCACAACCACAATTATATCTCTAAGGTAGTTCTATTACATAAATTTATTCTTACTTCTTCCATAAAACTCATACTCGAAAACGAAAAAAGAAAAAAAAACTTTATTAGTACCTGTATATTCAAATTAAGAATTATATTTGCTCTAGATTTGCGATTATTGCAAAAATGCTTAGGGAATACAATATAGTTGGCTTATTTACGATCTACTATGCTTTAATTGGAGAACACTATTGTCTTCTTCGATGAAAGAAAGTAAACTCAACACATTAAAGAAAAAAAGACACACACACACACACAGAGTCTTTCAGCCACGAAAGAATTTGCATTTTATAACATAGTGTCTAGTAATATGTTTGTTTAATATCTTGTATGTAAATGTTTATTCAGAGAGGCGATTTTGCACACTCCTTTGCGGATAAGTAGATAAAATACGTACTATGTGGCATTGGTGTCCTTGGGAAGCAAATAAGATTGCATGATTGACAGAAACAGCTGTTGTTCAACAGAATAACGCGATCCAACACAATATACGTCGTAGAATTACTTTCATATTAGGATGTAATACATGTGTGTAGAAGACGTAATAAATATTCAAATACACAATTGTTTTCCTATATTCGTTCAGAGATTTTACTAACATTTATGTAATACTTTTACAACTCCAAAGGAAAAACACAAAAAAATGTTTTCTTTCACAAGCAGGCATGCATAACACCGGTATGCTTTTGATATCTCAGTATAAAGGAAAGATTTTTATACCGCTGTATCTGACCATAGCAGTACAAAATACTATAGTATAGTCATAATACAACATGAAAGTTTATCGTTGTTCAAACTGCGTTATTAAACACAAAGGAACTTATGCAGAGTCGTTTTGACATGATTAACGTCATATTAAAGGCCTGACTACTGCAGGAAATATGTTAGTCGAACTCTTTAGTATGGAACTAATCACGCGTCAGAACGACTCTGGATAAGGCCCATAACGTCTATGCATAATGCATCGAATTAGATTTTATGCACCAATTTGCATTGTGCAGTATTATATATACAATGCAAAGTTAGCATGACACTCAATATTCAGATATCCTGTGATTAATGTTATTAGATTGTCAGGTCACCTGTCCAATGCTTAAAAGGATATTTTGAGTCGGGCTTTACTGCACGTAAAGTCCATTCTGAGAATATACTATTAAGTAAACTTTAAAAAAGAAATATGTAACATTGTGAAACATGTAAAATCTAATTTACATATATGAATGTAAACGTCTTGCATCTGTTAGGTATACGCTGGGGGGGGGGGGAGTAACTGTTTACAAGCACAATACGATAAACATTTGGAGCTAATATTTTTATCTCCAAATTTTTACTAACCATAATTAATATTCCCATTCTTTCTGATATTTCTTTTGTATATTTTTAATAATCTTAGGAGGGGATTGATCCCTCTTAATAGCCCATGGGTGTGTCACTGAGTGTTACAATTTATTTGTAATCAATATACTCCTGTTTTTTTCTACAACAAATTTTTAAAAAATAATAAATGATTGTGTTTACACCCAATTGCAAAACAAATATTAGGAAAGTTGCACTGCCGCGGTGGCTCAGTGGTAAAGGGTTCACCTTGGTTCGATCCCAGTTCATGCCAAGTGAACTTTGTGGTGGACAAACGCCGTGTGCGTGGGTCTTCTCGAGATTTTCCCGTTTCCTTCCACTTTCTTCATTCCATTATTTCTCATCGTCGCCGTCTCCTTTAGCCTAGCTGGCATAAACGTGGGACGTAAAAGTTACAGATTTTTTATTAGGAAAGTTTTCAATAATGAATAATATTTTAAGGATGGAGGGTTTCTCTATGAGGATGAATTGAGGAATAAATTTATTGTACGTGAAATATTCTTATTTGGAAACAAGAATTTACCTCATTTCATAAAATCGTCGAGTTTTTTGAAAATTGCTTCTAAATTATTTTCTCCCGAATCGTGAGACCTACTAAATCACCTCCTTGCATTCAAAAACTGAAGATTTGTACCAATTTTACGAAACTTGAGTACCTTTTTCTCTATCAAACTATATCTTAAAATCCTCTATTAAAGTGTAAGCATAACTAATTATATTGTCGCAACTTAAGCCGATATGTTCAGTTCACGTCATGGAAACCATCAGACTAATTTTCATGGTGGAATTTACGTAAGTAATCAGACAAGTATTACTTTATACAATATAAAAACTTTCTTCGATCAAGTTGCGAAGTTGAGAAGTGCTTCAAGAACACTTTGCAACACAGCAATATATTCCTGTTAAGATTAGAGAGGAAATGAAAGGGAAACGAAATTATTATTTCTCATTTGTCTCTGAATTAATTCTTTTTTTCCTTCTACGTGATTGTCAGATTAAAATTCTACAAGGAAAAAGGAACTGTATTGCATCACTCTCGTTCTATTGTTTTCATCTAATCTTTACATAACGAGTCGTACAATAAAAGCTCCTAACCAGAATAATTCATTAAGAAAATTTTACAGTGGCTGCTTTGAAGATTTTTTACGCGTATTAGCAAAGAAATAATAATTAGTTTAGCAAAAACAGCAGCTTGCGAATTGACCTAATTATGTCATTACCGTAATATGTTTGTGAGATGAACCGGTTTATCAAGAAACTGAGAGATCCGGTTTCGAATCTTACTACTCATCCATGGCGGAGGTTGTTCTAGAAATTTCCTGTGGGACGTTAAACTAGAGAAAAAAAGGCTATTTTTCTATAAGTTTCCTGTCTTACTCAGTGAATGATAGGGTGGTACAGTCTATTCGTTTTAAGCAGTACTACCGACTAGCTTTAAACAGGAACCTAATAATCTTATCATATGGCACAAACGTACGGCCAGTATCCAAAGAGGATTTCCGGGTATGAAGAAGCCTAATCACTGCGAAATTAAAATACCACTAATTTTACAGTAATTACGTAATTAGGTGAAATTAAGATTTAATTTAATTTATGTGATATCTTCAAATAGATAAAACATAATTGAAATGTGGAACAAGAACGTGCTAGACAATATTATGTTGCATGAGGTACCGTTATTACGAGTCACCTAGTAGCTTTCCGTTTTCAGCCATTTAAAAACGCGAAAATAAATGCCGATTTCTAAATGCTGGAAATCAAAGCAGATAAGTGAGTCGTGATCAAGGTATCACTTGTAAAATAATATTATTTAGCGAGCTTAGCGAGGATGTTCTTTATTACTTCAAGGTATTCACTAATACTTTTTAAAAATGAGGGATTGGGTAATACCCATGTGGTTTCCTTGTAACTATAATAAAAATGGTCTAACATATTGTCTATAAATTTGTCCTGAAACAGTTCGTATTCCTTTTTTTCTAATTGATTGATCGTTGTATAACTTATTCCAGAATGTAAGCTTTACTAACTTTCGTGGTAAAATGCAAAGTAAATTTTTATCTTGTACATTGATTTCATTAAATCATTACCCTGTTTTCTTAAGCTCAAAACTTGCATTTTGAATTTCACATACTCTCATGCTACTTAGAGCACTAAATTTTGTATAGATGTATGAACCGAGTGACAATGAAATATTCGTGTATAATTTTCATTGTATTATCGTTTTATTGTAAAATTGACGCCGTGGTGGCTTAGTGGTACATCATCCACCTCTGGTGTGTGGGTCCCTACTTCGATCCCAGTTCGCGCCAAGTGGGCTAAGTGGTGGACAAACACCGTATGCGTGGTAGGGATTGCCTGATCCGGATCTCGGATTTCGGAACTGGATCCGAATCTCGGATTTCGGATCTGGGTCCGGATCTCGGATCCGAGTCCGGAATTCTAATCTCGGATGTGGGTCCGAAATTTGGATCTGGATCCGAAATCCGGATCTCAGATCTTGATTCTTATCCAAAACCACATCCTACCCAAATTGTGATAAACTTGAATATCTAAAATTCCCCCGAAAATAATTTCACGAAGTCCTGACAGTGAAGAAGAAAACAAAAAATTAAGACGAATATTGACAAGTCTATTTTTGTCTCCATTCTACTCTGAAAAGCAAATGCTTGCCTTAGTTAAAAAAGAAAAAAATCTGATTTGATCCGGATGAGAGTTCGAAGGTCGAATCTAGGTCCGCCCGGTTCCAGGACCGAGATGAAATACACACATATATATTTGAAACCGGAATACAAAACTCGAATATTTAAAATTCCTCAAGAGATCTATTTCGTTGACAGTTAAGAAAACAAAAACAGTTAAGACAAGTATTGACTAGTTTTTACGTATATTTATCTTGCTCAGTCTGCTCAAAATATCAAATGTATATCTTAGAATTAGATTTAATAATTATTTAGTAAATCACAATATGAACACCGAGAATAAACTATGAATTTTGGCGCCTCTTATATAGATTTGAAAGTTCGGATTCATACATAGAATCAGGCTGAAAGATAAATATTTGAGATCTGGAAACAGAAACATGTGCTAGTACCAAGATCGTAGCCGTTGTAATGCGAGCGGAAGGCACTTGTACTAATTCCGCATGTACTTTGGGAACACGAGAAACTTAAAAAAGATAAATATTCTTTTTTAGGGGTAAGCTGTGCTTTAATATGACTTTTCATGAATGTTGTGTTCAAATACGAAAGCTGTAATGGCGAGTTGTTTGAAATAAAAGCCTTTTCATTTCCAACAATAAAGTTAAGTACTTTCACATTGGGGAAAAATATGCAAGGTAAATTCCACTGATTAGAGTGCTGGTTCTTATAGAAGCTTTCACATTGAACCGGAAGATTTCCTCATGTGGGTATCGGATTGCCACAATTCACCTTGTTGAAAGACGTGGTTTATCAGGAGGTCGGAGGTTTTGAACTTAGCCTGTAGACTGCTTCTGGTTTCAATTATTCCCATATAAGACTAACCATATATATAGTTGGTTCGAAATGAGTTAAAATATCACTAATTGACCTTAAGGGGATAATCGAGATTTAAATATTCGTAAATCAAAAGAGATGTGAAAGTTAAGCATTAAAATAAATCCGATAATTCTGGAATGAAGAGATTTATGTGCAACCTAATGATAGCAATAAAACTCCTTCTGTAACATTTTCAAACCTAAGATTAACAGTTATTTTCTTGAAGAGGGTTTACGGCAGCATAGAAAATTATAAATCGATTTATTATAAGTAGTGCCTCTGACAGCCCCGCATTTCACATCACCATCGCCCTTCATCCTAACAAGGGGCAATTCACTTATCCCACAGTGACTTTTCAGGCGTTCCAGTGACATCAATATCTCAGTTTGGGTTTGGGGATCATGCTTCGTTGAACCTTGAGTATCACCATCAGCAGCTATTAGAGAAACTTATTTCTGTACTAGATAATGTGGATAACTATAGCTTTTCGTCTATAGAAGACGGAGAGTGTATGGTACTACCACAGGAAATATTTGATACATAAGACTCAGATTGTCAGTATTTAGGAGCAACGTTTAAAATAATCAGTTACCCTAAATGCACTACTGCTTAGCCGAGAATACCCGACAGCCATAGTCGAGTCGTCTGCGGCATTAGGCTGTGGATCATTTGCTGTGAATGTCTTGGATTCAAATCCCGCTTCGAGCATAGGTGTTTTTAACTGTCCTCGTTTACTTCTATGTCTGTGTGGTGTCGTAATGGTTAAAGTGTAATCCGTGCAAGCGTTCAGCAGGTTAAATAATTTGATAAAAATCTGTTACCTTTTTATATATAAAAAAAGTGGTTAGCGCGTGCCTTCGGTGCCCGTTGTCATGGGTTCAATTTCCAGAGAGGCACTCAACAATTTCAATGTTGACCCAGCATAGTGAGGGCAGTTGGGGAGTTATCTTTAGTAAGACGAAGCAGAATCCAGTCTAGAAAGCCGGCATTAGGGACTTCGGATGTCGATGCGTTCACTATACACTTTGAACGTAAGCTCGCTGGTAGGAACCAAAGGACTGTCTTGCCAAAAGTTTAGTTTGTTTTAATTATCATAAATGCCTTCTTTATTATTAAATTTTATCCAATATTTTCTTTTCAACTGGTTTTCGAAACTCAGAGCTAGCTACGTGTTTTCTTTCTAATTTATGTTCATAGTTAGCACAACTAATCACTAAGGAAAAACAATCTTTTCAATAAAATTCGTCTCGCGTCTTTCGTAGCTCTAAGTTTAGTTATTTTTAGCTTTTTTTTAAAAGTTGAAGGGTGTTTTATCATTTTCCCCTCGTTTTCCCTAATTTTTTTCTAGTTTTACCTATGTTTCTTTGCACGGACATTGCGCCTATAGGCACGTGCTTAGTGTGTTTGTTTTCAAAAGGGGCCTTTCCTGCCACTATAGAAAGTAAGAATGCCCTGTATCATAGAAATATTAATTGACTTATGTAAGTGAATATATATGTAATGAAGTCATAATTACTCAGTTTTTGCATCGTACATAGATTTCTCATCCTCATTAATATCTTCACCCCCGCTTCCTGAATTCCAGTTCTAGTATTCTTTCTTGATAGGGGACTGATGTATCATGTAGGCTTAATTAACTATAACATCAGCAATAAAGAAAGTAGGGTTTAATTTGCACTAATTTTAGAACATTACGTTAATTATTAGTTATCATCATCATAGGTATTCTGCCTTTATTGGCAGGTCACTTGCCGCAGCTGAGAAGCTTCCATGCTCCACGGTCGTCCGCTAACCTTTTCGTCTTCGCGTATGAAATTATTAGCTAAATAATAGTAATAATACGGAACGAGCTTAGGCTAGTTGTTAGGATTCTTGCTTCGCAATTGGGTAATACCGGGTTTGAATTCGGAGACCAGCCATCCTGACTGAGGATTTTTCAGGGTTGTTCCTCAGTTACACTGGGCAAATGCTGGTTAGTACCTTGATCTAAGGCTCTGGAGACCTTCCTTCCATTCCTTTTCCAATGTTGTTTTCATCTGTTGATTACTACAGTGTAAAAGTGGTCTCTGAGGATGTATCTGGTAGATTATAGTAAATAAACAATAATGACATGATATATATCTTCATGAAACAGCCTTACAGTCCTAAGAGATAGCTAAAGTTTTAATATCAATTTCCTGACTTTTAAATACTACTTTCATATTGTTTTAGCTTTCAGTTGTTTCATGTATGTTCCCACCGAGAATTAAACCTGAGATCACATGAACAAATGCGAATATGTTAAATATTTTTGAACACTTTAATATACAAAATACAAAACGCTTCAATGATACGATGCATGAATATGTTTTGGTTACGTCCTGCAATGTATGATTAAAGAAACCTGGAGGGTGAAGAAAAAATAACAAAAATCTCTTTTTTTATTTACTCCTTCAACAAACCGCGTCCCCAGAATGGCAAACCATAAGTTAGGTAATAAAGTCATACAACGAACACTTTTATTAATACTAATAATACTACACAACCATATCGCTCTCCTCAAATTCTCGTGTGCATGTTTAAAAATCTACTTTGTTCCACGTCAACCAGTCTATATTTTTTGTTGTACCTTCGAAGTGAAAGGTATTCATTATTACATTTCTTGATGGTTGGAATCTAGTGAGTCAGATACTACAATTAATAAAGAGTTTGTTTTGTCTAGTATTCCTGCGATTAGAAGGGTCTTATCTAAAAGATATTTCATTTGTATATGATAAAATAGTAAAGTTTATTTTTTAAGAATAAAATAATATTTTCAATATGAAGCTAACATTAAGTTTCGAAGAGGAGCTAAACAGAAGAATTTGTTACCATTTACATCAGTTTTCAGACAGTTCACTATACTTTGAGATGGGAAGAAGTCAAACTTGGAAACATTTTACTAAAGAGACTTCGACAGGAATTTCAACATGTAAATATTGCAAGGTTAAAATAAAATAAAAAACAAAGGTAGCACAAACGTGTTATGGAAACATTTAAAAGCACAGCATATATTAGTAAATCCGAAAAAAGTTTTGTCGAATTTTAGATATTCAATTTTATCATCACAATTTCAGATGTAGGTTTGGAAACGAATTAAGATCCGAGATCCGAATTTCGGATCCAGATTCGAGATCCGGACCCAGATTCGAGATCCGGACTCAGATTCGAGATTCGGATCCGGATGTCATTGAGTCCGGGATATCCGGATCCGAAAATTTTTGGCCATCCCTAATGCGTGGGTTTCCTCGGGGTTCTTCCGTTTCCCCCACTGTCTTCATTCCACCATTTCCTTCATTTCTCACCATCACTGTCTTCTTTATCCTACGTGGCATAACCATGGGACGTAAAACTGAAAGATTTCACTTCATTTTACTGTAAAATTAAGCAAATTACATACATATCCTACCCTGTTATGCAACCAAAAATGTTTTAGAGTTGGGCTGTTCAGCATAACAAACAGGAGATATTTGTAAAACTGCGATAAACAAGAACTGATTGAATGATTGTTGTGGTGTTTAGCGTTCCTTTCAGCAGCGAGACTGTATGAGACGTGGACTTCCAGTTTAATATGGAACCCAAACCACGTGTGCTCCCACCAGGAATTGAAACCGAGTCCCCGAAGGGCCGATTGAATGTGAAAACATCTTATAACAAGAAGTTAAAAAAAAATAACCGAAACCATTATTTTATAAAATGAACAAAAAAGAAAGATTTTTTAAAGTGAAGTAACATGAAGAAATGGGGCTAAGACAGAAGCATTGAGTGCTCTAAATGGTTCGTTATAATCCATTATAATTAAACTGTAGATTATCTGAAATTCAATCTTAAAGCACGCAACGCAAGACGTCAGTTTGCCTCTCGAAAAGATAATTATTGTCTTCTTTCATAAGCATTTTATAAAATAATTGTTTCTAAATTATTATTACTTTTTAAAACCATTTCCGTAAGATTATATATATATATATATATATATATATATATATATATATATATATATATATATATATATATATATATATATATATATATATCCACATAATATGTGCACAGAGGTAAGAGAGGCAGTGATGACGATAATGAATTAAGAAAGTGGGTAGAAAAGGGAGAACTGAAGAAAATCTATGCACATGATGTTCACTACAAAGCCTATCTGCGCGAGCTGAAATTGAACCAGAACCTCACACACCAAAGATGAGAGCTTTACCAGTGAGTCAGCGCAGCCCACAACATTGTTGTCTATGTTGCTGTACAAGATAGCAAAATCAGAACCCTAATATATTTGTATTATTATTATTATTATTATTATTATTATTATTATTATTATTATTATTATTATTATTATTATTATTATTATTATTATTATTGGTAGTAATGATAGTAGTAGTAGTAATATTTTACAAAGAAATAAACTCTATTCATAATCAGTAACGATTGAATCAATAAATTCGTCACAAAATTTAGTTGCAGCTAAATAATTTAAATTTGAAGTTTATAATACACCAATTCAACTGTTTAGAGCTCATTTGTTTGCTGATACAGACATATACGCTCGAGTAAGGGCTTCGCTTTCCACAGTGGAGAAAAGCTGTTACATGCAGAAGAAAACGCCATGCATAATTTCTCACATTGAGTTAACTGGACTAATTTTTTTCTCTCTTTCTCGTTTCTTGTCTTCTGAATTCTTGTGCAGAAGGTATATATGTATGTTATATAGAGTACGTGTACTTCCAGGTGAGGAAACAGCTGTCTTTTGTTCTTGTGGGCGTTGTTTTTTCCTGCTGGTTGAATGGCCCCGCGTTGACCCCGTTTACAAGAAGCAGGGCCTCCATTTCCGTCCCTCAACAAAACAAACGATTGAGAGAGAGAAAAAGATTTTTCACAAAGTCAGTCAGTCGTCTTCTTTTGAAGAAAATTGTCTTAACTGCATCTGAAGTCACAGCTTGTTAAATTAATGATTGCTTTTTCTTTCACCTCGTGTTGCTAGAATTGGGAAAAGTTTTTTTTTTTTTGTTTCTGAGCTAACTATATTGATTGTTGACAGCAGCAGTTACCTTGTACAGTACGTGAAAAATACAAATTTGGTTGAGCAGTGTGAATAATTATTATTCGAGTTATGAGCAATTGTAACATTTTTTTTAAAACAACTGTATAGCAATCGTGGGAATAATTATTTGATTAGCAAAGAATTTTTTCGTTTGCTTATTTGAATAATAAACTCAGCTTAGGGAAATGCTGAAATGATTTTGATTTACCTACAGAAGGGATGAAGTACGTATGTCGCCACAATTATTCAATATTTACGGTGTATGTTTAATAAAGGAAGCATAAATGGGGATTGGAGATTTCAAGATTAGGGGGCAGAGGAAGCTGAAGATCGAGAAATGTGGAAGAAGCATTTCCAGGCCTAAATCAAAAATTGAAAATAAATAAATAAATAAACCTTCATTAGTTCCAGTACCTGCCGAAAGGCAGAATACTTAACAACAATAATCCCAGTATTATGAAATATTGATAGAATACTTCAAGCTGAAGAGTTCAACTCAGACGCTGATCTAACACCGATTATGCGTTAGTTGTAAATATATTTATTTTATTTTATATAAATTCTTAAATGACAATTAATAATTATAGTAATTAATTATTTTAATATATATATAATTAATATTATATAAATATTATACACTCTTAGCAATAATGGGATTCTGGCAATATTTTCAGATCGTCTTAATTTCTGATGGAATTCTGGCGGTTCTGATCACGAATCTGACTGAATTTTGAGTGATCTTGTTGGCAACGCTGAAAATCTGAGGCAGTCGGATATGATACTGTGTTGATCTAACATAGAATAGCTCTTATTTAGCGACCTTCCAGGTGTGTGAGATACTAAAACTGCAATCTATTATACATTAAAAGTGTAATGGAAATAAACTTCAAAGCGTTCCGAAGTACAATAGTTTCTCCTACTCATTATAGCGGAAATTATTCATATCATAAATCCATTCTGCAGAGAAATCGTGTGCACATTAAGAAAGTGAATTCTAATTGCATATTTAAAAGACTTGTTAATCTTGTTTCGTTTTAATTTTAAACCAGATGTAAACTGACACTGTGCTTGATGCAACTTCAGTAAAGTGAAAGCCACTTCCTGCCAACTCATATATACATCTATGATATTATAAATATTACAGAGGAAGAAGCTCTTGTATTATTAACACTCAGTCAAATTGTTTTCTCTGTGATATGTAACGGATGTCTGTGAGAAAAGAACAAGTATTTGGCCTCGTTAAACAACAAGTGAGGATCTGGATTAAAGGTTATAAAAGTGTAACAGTTGAACAATAAACGAAAAAAGTTATTTTAGTTAAAAAAAAAACAGCTGAAAAATCAAACCTGTGCGACAAACAGGAGCGTACTCATTTTGACGATGATGATGATGTAGACAATTGTTAGGAAAATAAACATGATTTGCGATATAGAACAACTATAAGAGAAGGCAGGCAAAATATATGTATTTTTTGTGTGTGTGTTTAAAAAAGAAGAAAAAGTAGCAATTCAAGATTCCAGATGGTGAATTGCAAATTCGAGGCCATAAATATATTTGATTTTCATTTTTCCCTACTTTTTAAAACTTGAGTACAAAGAAAGAAGATCCTCTCTCTCTATATATATATATTTTACTGCTAGCAACATTTTCCATCTGTAATTTAAGTTTCTTCAGCAGCAAAATAGTGACAACTTAAAACTCTCACTTCTTTATATAGCTGGCGTCCTCTTTGTGTACGTAACCATAAAATAAGAGGGTAGTTACTGTTTGCATTTTCCCTTCAATGTTTAGACGCATATTTGTTGATTTTTATAGTCGTATTTTATATATTTGATTATTGTTATGAGATTGTTAGTTTAACATCTCATTGTTATGCCCTTCAGGCTAAAGAAGAGGGGTGATTTGTAAATGTGAATGGGAATGAAATAATTAGTGTAATGAAAATGTGGGAGGAAACGGGAGTACCCCGAGAAAACCTACATACATGGTGTTCTCTACCACAAACACACATGGCCGGGAATCAAATCAGGGATTTCGCTCACCATAGGTGAACACTCTTATCATTAAGCCACCGTGCCCGCCATATATTATTGACAAAATATTTTTTTATTTTGAGCTTAACGTATTTTTAAAAAATTACAGTTACATTTTATTTTAAAATACACTTAAAAGTTTTTTTTTCTAGTAGATAAAATCTTGGTCATGTGTGATAACATGATTAAAAGTAGAGTTAGCCACGAGATGATACATAAATTTGATGACTAGCTACCAGACAGGAGATATTTTGCAATAGAAACAGATACATTCCAAGACGACATGACTTTTCGAGACGAAACAGCTTTAACTCATGTCTCGTGGGCAATTCAAAAGTCAAGTCGAAAGGTGCCCTCAACGCCCCATTATTTTATATCTCGTTGGATGTATAACCAACGAAATTATGGGATATGAAAAATGTTATGTATATACATAGATCATCCGGAAAGTAATGCTTCCTCTATTTTATATGAAGGAGGGAGACTTGTAAAGGCCGTTTGAAAACATGTCGAGTATCTTCTTCTCTTAAACCTTCATTCCAGTAATTTCTGAATGAATTAATTGGTAATTCTGAGAACCCAGAGAATTACTTTCTCTTCTACGTCAAAAAATAATACTGAAATTAAAATTTTACCGAATTGTTCCGAAGACCATATAGGATGGATGTACCCATGTTTGGTGGAGATTGTACAAATACTACAAAAAATAAAAACCACATATAAATGTGCTAATTTGATGTATTTGTTGCTGTGTAAGTCAAGAATGCATTGACACTGGAATTTATAGGGATACAATGACTTAACCACTTATTTATAAAGTTCATTCACTGTTTGTTGTGATGATGATAGTTTTGCGAAGCTTGTTGCGTGAGTAGTTTGTGAAATCTATTGTTATTATTATTTGTGAGCCAAAGAATCGAGAGCAAATTCTCATTTTTCCTTATGGCGTTGTAATGTGACTATGATACGTTTACTGATAATCGATATACAACGTATATATATATATATATATATATATATATATATATATATATATATATATATATATATATATATATGAAAACAACACTGACTACATTTGGATGGTGACTCCTGATACCAAGATAATACGAAAAATATAAACCAACCTGGATGCATAGATGCTTCCTTTCGGAGTTATAGGCTGCCGAAAACATGAAAAAATAAACTTTAAAGGTCCATAGCTCCAAAACTGTGAGGGTGACCGTAGTCGGGTCAAGACTACATTTAGGAACTAGTATGTACCCTATCCAAACATCCATGTTTTAGAATCCTGTGGTACTTCCGCAACAATTATTGTAGAGGTAATTTGTGAGTAGTTCAAATTATATGCCCGTAGCCAAACTGCTCCCATAAAAATTGTTGCCTTAAAGAAGCAGACTGTGTGAAAAGAATCATTTGTGTACCCAGGTTGGTCTATACTTTTCGCTTTATCTTAGTGTCAGGAATCACCTTTCAAACGTTGTCAGTGTTGTTTTGAAACACTCACTCTACATACACACATACACACACATGCATACATATATATATATATAACACACAGTGGCGGATCCAAAGGGGCTATAGGGGCTATAGCCCCCCCCTTGACGCTCAAGTATACACTGTATAAAATGGGCTTCAATCCTGCTTTACACTGGATAAAGCGGTAAAGTATGGTTTAGCCCCTCCCTTTACCATATCCTGGATCCGCCACTGTAATATATAGGGTGGCCCAAAAGTAGGTATACA
Source organism: Thermobia domestica (assembly GCF_964235325.1). Lineage (NCBI taxonomy): Eukaryota > Metazoa > Arthropoda > Insecta > Zygentoma > Lepismatidae > Thermobia > Thermobia domestica. The sequence continues at coordinate 100,726,991 of NC_137468.1, forward strand.
CCCCTGCATTAATCAAGTATAACATTCTAGTTTATGGGTTTATTTGCTTTGGCTTTTCCGAGCTTAAGATGTAAGTAAAAACACATTAAAAACAAATAAATAAAGAAACTAAGTTTACCTGATGGATAGCAATAAGATAATACAGTACGGTTTGTATACCTACTTTTGGGCCATATAATATATATATATATATATATATATATATATATATATATATATATATATATATATATATATATATATATATATATATATATATATATATATATATATATGTGTGTGTGTGTGTGTGTGTGTGTGTGTGTGTGTGTCTGAGTATGTACTTTTTCTTAATTTCTTTTCTTTTATATTGAAATAGTATCAGCTAAGAGTATTTTTATCCACTTTGAGGTTGTTTTTAACTTCATATAAATGTATATGTATATGATATAATATAAGGTTAGGAACTCTTGAGTATTCACTGGCGCAAAACTCGGGGAATCCTACGTCTTGTCAAGCCAGTTCAGTTAGTATTATTATACCCACATCTCAATCATATTTTCCCAGAGTTTTACAACTATGTACAACTGTTATATATCACGAGTATTTTCCTTCCATCTGTATGTATGTCCTACACATCGCAAATGTCCGACTAGTCACTTGTATTTTGTACTTATTGTCGTGTTCCGCTTTCTATAAACATTTCTTTTCACTCTTTGGATTTTGCTCTTTTCGTTTTACTTTTTTTTTTTTTTCAAAACTCCCGATTTCAAAACAACCTTAGCATGGGCTTATTTCAACGATCAGGGACGTGATGATGAATGAATATCTTGACTAATAAATTTCCAGGAATGCACATATCGAAGGAGGCCCATCCGCTTTTATTTTCTTTTTATTGCTGTCTTATTCTACACACATGTTATAAAGTCACGATCAAAAATATTTTATGCAGTTTTATTGACACTTTACAAAATTCAATAGTTTTGTATTTTTGGCCTATCAATCCTTATTATAAGATTTCGAATTATAGAAAGTACGATAAAACTCATTGTAAAAATAGGTGATGAGTGGAATATTTCTGAATGTGCCTGTACTGGTATCTGTTATTCAGAGTTTGAACTTCTGTATGGTTGGGAGAAAATAACACAAGCAGTGATGATAACGTGGTAGGATAGCAAGTGTCAAACTCTGTAACAGTGAGAGTTCAACTCTGCACTTTCCCGCCCAGATTGCCTCAGACGTCACTCAGAGCCGTCAGTACTACGAGGCTCTCGGCTAAGCAACAAATTAGGGATTCTGTCTAGCCTTATCCAACTGTGCATGCGGAGAGAAATATTACCATCCTTCAGTAACTAAAATTTTAAAGGTCCCCCCTCTTCGCTGGTCTAGTGGATAGTGCGTTGCTATAGATGCACATGATTCCCGGCGAGAGAACAGAAAAAAATAATTTTTACAATCATTCACTTTTCATTAATCATCCGTCTCCTTTATCCTAAAGGAGATAAGCGTGGGATTTTAAATCTCAAAAGAATAATTTCAATTTATTTTTAAAATTATCAATTTACGGATAATTTCAATAACGTCAATTCTTTAATATAAAAAGGACTAAATGCTATAAAGATAAGTCTTTTCAGTTTAACGTCCCACAATTATGCCCTTTAGACTAAGGGAGACGGATGATGAATTAAGTCAAGTGAATGATGATGTAAAAATTAGTGGAATGAAAAAGTGCAAGGAAATTGGAGTACCCCGAGGAAATCCACAGACACATTACCCACCACAAACTTACTTGGTCGGGGATTGAACGAGGGACCCCATACATCATAGACAAGCGCTCTATCATTGAGGAACTGTGTCTGCCACCAGCGCTGATAAGTGATTACATACGCTATCCATATGCTGCATAGACACTGCCCTTAGATGTGACATCATGCCGTTGCAGGATGTCTGATATCCAACATTCTTCCTTATATTACATAGTACATATATATAAATGTTACCTCCGTCAGCTATATGTTATATACGTCCATTTGTATGTGAGATACTGACCTCCTATATTGTTTTCAACGGAAAGTACGTATAGGTGGAACACTTATACGAAAAGTATTATAGAACATGCGTTTTCAGTTATACGTCTGCTGTGCGTTAAGTCCAGAATTACGCATATAACGTACCTTTTTAAGTACCCACATACATTTTTTTCTCAGTGTACAGTTCATAAATAAGTAAACAATGTGTTACAGCAGAATAAAAAAAAAAATATCAATTATTGGCAACAAGTGACTTGCTTTTCGGCAAAATAAAAAAATATTTTTCTTTAAAATTACGCATCAGAATACTCTTAAACATGCCTTTTTCAGCTCAATTTGATCTATCAATTAATATAGATATGTCTTGTCTTTGGGACATTAATCTACTGAAACAAAATTTTGAGTTTTTAAGAGTTTATCTTAATTTTGAGCTATATCTAATTAACCACATTTTGTAGATTTTTTGGTTAATGTCATAATAAAAACCTTATTGACGACTTACTTCTAGGTCAGTTTCATCTTGTTAGATAAGCTGGTTGTTGTGTAGCGTTAATATCTAGATTTTCAAAAATAATCGCTTTAGTCGAGTTTCTCGAAAACTACGCATGAGAATTCATATAATTTTGTTCAGCTTAATGAGGTTTGTGGATTGATATATTCCATCTTTGGAAAAAAAATCCATTATACTCTTATAATGTTGTAATTTTCTTAGGAGAGTATGTATAGAGATTAGCATGCTATCTCTGTGTATTGCTCACTATCAAAGTGTTCAAACCTTAAAGTGGCTTTGCTCTTATAGGTATAATACTAAGTTTATTCCTCACGAGGTTGGACAGTGTTCAAATCTTAAAATGGCTTTCTTCTTATAGGTATAATACTAAGTTCATTCCTCACGATGTTGAACAGTGTTCAAACCTTTGGCTTTGTTCTTATAGGTATAATACTAAGTTCATTCCTCACGAGGTTGAACAGTGTTCAAACCTTAAAATGGCTTTGTTCTTATAGGTATAATACTAAGTTTATTCCTCACGAGGTTGAACAGTGTTCAAACCTTAAAATGGCTTTGTTCTTATAGGTATAATACTAAGTTCATTCCTCACGAGGTTGAACAGTGTTCAAACCTTAAAATGGCTTTGTTCTTATAGGTATAATACTAAGTTTATTCCTCACGAGGTTGAACAGTGTTCAAACCTTAAAATGGCTTTGTTCTTATATGTATAATTCTAAGTTCATTCCTCACGATGTTGAACAGTGTTCAAACCTTAAAGTGGCTTTGCTCTAATATGTATAATACTAAGTTCATTCCTCACGAGGTTAAACATGTGTGTTTCTAAAATTTTCGTGTAGTGTTGCCCACGAGCAGAGGCCAGCCTAGGGGACGGAGGTTCGTTGGGGCCGTATCCCCCCAAAAAAGTTCCTAATTCAATATACATTTGTACACTTTGTCAATAAAACTATACTTGTTTAGCAAGGAAATGATTGATGTAGGTTGCAAACTTGATCGTACACTTCATCTGCACTCTTTCTTTTATAAAAACAATCTAGTTCTATCATATTTTTCTGAAAATATAGGTAGAAATATTTTACAATTACTTATCGTTTTTTCGGGTGCAGAATAATACCCGTTCAATACTACATAAACGTAGTGGCTTGTAGTATCGGGGCTCCTCCCCCAAAACATGGACCCCTTCCAACAAAAAATTCTGGGTAAGCGATTGTCCACGAGACAAGAGGTGCATTTTCTTAATTCGAAATCGCGAGAAATATTTTGATTTTCGTAGGCAACACAAGTTCACTCAAGTCTTAGATCTCAAGCATTGTCTTATTGCTACACAATTCATGGTGCAGAACCTATAAATTAATAAAGTTATGGTTCGAACACAATGTAGAGCGTCTATCAACGTTTAAGGTAAATAGCCTACGCAAATTATTACATAATGTAGTTCAATAATAAATATAGTATAAATGTTTATATCACAGTTTTCATAGACTTCTCGTAACGTAGAAGGATTTCTGATTTTTCGATGCAAAAGGAAGAAAAATGAGGGCATAAATTTGAACTTAAGTTTACGAAACGAGACGAGAAACACTTTCTGCGAATCGAGAGGAGGCGAGAAAGAATTATTCAACAATCGAGACGAGACCTTTAAAAAAAATTACGAGTCGAAAATAAAACAAAATATTGTTTTTCGTCTTGTTTCATGGATACCGGTAACGTTATTCACGTCTTTTATAGAAGTATTATTTTCTCACATTTGAAGCATTTTTAAACATTAATCTTGTATAAGTTAAGAGTTGAGGCGGGGAAAAAAAAAGAACTCGGAAGAAAATCTTTTATGGTTGTGGAAATTCCTTGTAATCCCTTGAAGGATATGAACACCCGTTTTCGCCGAGAACGACATAATACCAGAGCGAAGGATGATAGAAGACAGCATACGGCTTTTATTAGGGGACTTATACATAAAAACAACCCTCTTCGGAATGAATCCTCTGCAATGCAGAGGGCTAAATAATAATAAGCAAAAGATCGGAGAGAGATTAGAAAAAAGAAGAAAAAGAAATAATGTAAAATTTAGAAATGATTTCCACAAGAACAACACAATGTAAATAAATATATGTGCGAGATTTTCTTTTTTTCAAAAGTAGTAGGAGATACGCTAAGTATTCCCAGCAGAAATGAAAACAATGTAGATAATCCAAGTTACCGAATTTCAAAACTATTTATAGCATTTTTTTTAAATAGAAAATTCTCAGACAATTATTTAATTCTTTAACGATAGAAGGATGTTAACAATTAAAAAGAAATAAACAAACAAACATGTATGGCTATAGTTCATGTTTTTCAAAGTTACTGCAACTGAGGAATAAAATGAAATAAACTTTGGCTTTTGTATGCAAGTAGTGTAATGTAACTTTTAACACATTGATGTATATTAAAAACGTTTAAAATTAAAAATAAAAAGGAAGAGGCTGAGGTTTTATAAATAAATTCACTTTCAAGGAAGTGAAATTTAAAAATAAAAGAAAAATGACAAAATACAAAAATAAAATAAAAAACTTATACAGGTAAAAAGCCAAAGCCAGGAGTATTTAAACTAAACAAATAATAAACTAAAGATCAGTTATTTAGTCAGTCATTTTGGCAGTCAGTCGGTCAGTCATTTTGACAGTCGGTCCATTAGTCAACCACTAAAATTAAAATCTGATCAAAATGAACCTTAGCCTAGCAATCAATTTATCCTGTAAGTACTTTCATTAATTATGCTAAAGAGGCGACAGATAAAAAGTTCAATGCATAGAGGTCTTCCTCCATAACAAACTTCATTTATTATCAATTATAATTCCTATAATTATTATTGTGTAATCTACCTTCAATTCTATACAGTATAACTTGTTTCAATAATAATCAAAATGCATCTAAATTAGCATTTGTTCATTTTTACCAAAAACACTAAAACCGTTCAATAAAACTATACACATCTAACTATAACAAATAATAAGCAATATCCTATAATCATTATTCAAATTAATAATAAATCTCTTCATTTTAAAGTTACGAAACAGTAGATATTACGAAGGTGATTCAGAAAGTAATGCCTCCCAGTTGATACTTTTTATTTGTGTTTGACAGGTAGCATCGATACAGGTATCAGTAGAAAGCTTGCAAAATCACCTACAAATAGTGGCATCATTTTTTAACATAGTTCCCATTACCGGCACCACACTTGCGCCAACGTGAAAGAAGTTTTTTCATGCCGTCGGTGAAGAATTATGGCTGCTGGCGACACCACTGCCGAACTGTGTTTCCACCTCCGCGTCACAACCGTAATATTAGCCCTTAAGATGACCCTTAAGTTAGGAGAACAGCTAAAAGTCGCAGGGCGCAAGATCCGGACCATAGGCAGAATGTCAACAACACTTTGCCGGCAGATGGAACAACTTTGATTCTTCTTCTTCCTATTATTATTATTATTATTATTATTATTATTATTATTATTATTATTATTATTATTAATAATAATAATAATAATAATAATAATAATAATAATAATAATAATTTGAGCAGTCAGAAATTCCATTATAGCCCGCTGTTTTAACCGGACGTCACTACTGGATGCCATATATAGCTCGATTACTCTGGAACGAGAAAAGTTAGGAAGGTGAAAGAAGTGACATTCTATAGCTTAAACATCAGTGCATTAATGAGAAACAGTAGAATACTATTGGCTAAGTAGTAGGCTTGGAGCCATTACTTTCTGAATCACCCTCGTATTAGCATTTTATACTCGTATTCCAGTGGTGCCCACCCCCCCTTATGTCCATGACGCACCCCCCCAATTGTCTATCCGTAGGTGTTTTTCCATGAAAAAAATCTTCTTTTCGATTAATTTTACCCCCCCCCCATCAAACATATTTATATGGATTTTTAACCCCCCACAATATTTCAATGACGCAGTTTGCGTCATAGCCCCCCCTTGTGGGCACCCCTGCGTATTCTAATCATGCGAATGGGAAATATTCTGCTTGGGAGTAATGTTGAAATAAGGTTATTCCAATAAAATATTTTCTTTTTAAAAAAAAAAAAGTTTCATCGCAATGACAACACATTTTTTTAATTTATTTTATTTATTTATTTTTTTAATAGACCAAGAATATTTCAGAATAATCTAGTGAAATTCAAGAGGAACAAAATTAAAAATTTGCCTGATATCAAATTGAATCAATATACTTAAAAGAATATTACGCATACATTTTCTTTTGTATTTAACGAAAATGTAAATTGTACAGAGATGAGACTAGGGGTGGCCAATTATGAAATTTTTACTTTCCGAAATCCGCAAAGTAAAATCGGAAAAATTCCAGAATTCATCCGGAATTTAGAAAATTCCGGATTTCGGAAAATTTCCGGAATTTAAAAAATCCGAAATTCAGAAAAATCCGGATTTCGGAAAATCCAGAATTTGGACAAATTCCGATTTTTTTTTGAATTCTTGATTTTTTCCAAAATCCGGAACGTGAAATTTCAGATTCCGGAAAATAAATTGTCCGTAATCCGGATTCCGGAAAACTTTGGTCATCCCTAGATGAGACATCTAGCAATCGATAGACTTCATTGGCCTGAACAAAAATGATATGGATGAATGTAAATCTTCATGAGTAGTTTTTGAGAGAATCAAGAAAAAAACTTTTGTGTAAACCTAAAAATTCATGCTGTATGATAACTACGCCACCTGTCGAGCAGAAACTAGGCAAAGAACGGGGAAAGAAATATCCATTACCTAAAAAGAAGGTTGTAATTTGTCACCTTCTTCGTACTGTGTTACTGTCTATAATAAAATTAGGAGTTGATGATCACATTTTGACATTTCTTAAGAGTGTCGTGCTAGTGGTTTATGGTGACGTGTAGCATGTGTCGTGCAAAATAGGTACTAAACTACAGAATGTCTTTGGATGATGATTGCATTTTGGTAGCATCTTTTACAAGAGAAACATGACTATTTTTATTTAGGGAACTGTGTCGCAACTTTTTTCCCCCTTTCTTTAGAGTAGACCAAGCAAGACATTTAAAACGAAGTTGCATTCTCATGTTCGACATTCCTAAATTTGTGGATTTATCGCGTTAAGTAAAACGCAGCTTTATTTAGTTTTTTTTTTTTTTTTTTTTTTTTTTTTTTTTTTTTTAAAGAGAAAAATAGTATAGGTAGGTAAAAACGATGCAACAGTGGTGATGCTTCCACTTTGGTTGTAAAGTGAAATTACGTAAGGTGTAGTCAAGATGGTAATGATCCATGACGTCACGCTTAACTACATTGCATGTCCTGGTTCTTTGTTTCTCACGCCAACCTGACTTTTTACTTTAAAAGTGCTCCTCTGATTGTGTATAAAGAGACAAAATATCTTTCTTTCCGTCCTTTTTCTGTTTGTCTTCAGCTAGGCCTAGAAAAATTGAGAAGTGCATAATATAGCACGCAAGAGAATAAATAACCAACAGGTTTTGCGTGTTGATTTCTGTCTTCAACAGTAACATCTATGTTTATATCTCTTTTGCAGTTATTATTATTATTATTATTATTATTATTATTATTATTATTATTATTATTATTATTATTATTATTATTATTATTTAGATATGTGCGTGGTTTCAGGAGGGGGACACCACAGTTTTGGCGCTGACTGCAGCAGCATCGTGAAATGGCTGAGGAAATAGTTGAATTAAGAATTAGCAAACTTTAGTCTAAAATGTCAAAATAACGACAATGGGAGCCGACAATAACGACAAACTTCTGACCAGCAAAATGCTTCATGTGCTGTAGATAATTTATGATTGTAATCATAAATTTATTTTCAATTTATGATGATAATAACTAGGACTTCTAGGGCAACTTTCATAGCAGAAAAGGTAATAACAAAGTGTTAAAATAAAGGAAAAATAGGGAGCTCCTCCGTGGCTAAGCAGTTGGCGTGGGAGACCCGGGTTCGATTCCTGGTGGGAGCTCATGTGGTTCAGACTCCACGTTAATCAGTAGGTCCAAGTCTTATATAGCCTCGCTGCTGAACGGGACGTTAAACTCAAAATCAACTCAACTCAAGGGGAAAATAGGAAGGAAGGTGTTGCTATTTTGGCAACTGCTCTTTTTACCTAATTGAAATTAACTTAGTATAAACTACGAATGTAGCTCTTTCTATAATATAATATAATATTGTAATATCCCACACTCTGGCTCTGATTACTAACCAATACGTGCTCATATTTATAAACATTAAGCATGTGCATCCTCAGTGGCGTATTTAGGGGGGCTTCCGGGCTTAAGCCCCTCCCGAAATCTTATTTACTATAGTAAAGTATATGAAATATATTGAAGAATTTTCACATTTTCAGGCAAAGCCCCCTCCGAAACAAAATCGTAAATACGCCACTGAATCCTAATACGAGTTACTACAGTAGCAGACGACAGGGACACCGCTACACCACTGATCATGTGATGACTGAGAACAACCAGCGCCACCGCCACACTCGAGCAACTATAAAACCAGGACAATTTCAACAACCACTAACAGTCTTTGGCTGGTCATCTCCACTCCTTTAGCTTGCTCCGAGCTCTAGGCCTCATTTCGTGCTCACTAAGTTTTCTCGGAACTCTGTGGGACTCCTAACTTCAGCCACCCACCTTGCGTTGAGCTTTGTGGCTTTCAAACCTCCCTCTGCTTGCGTGGAGCATTGGGGATCCTAAATCCACTCCACTTAACTGTGCTCGGATCTCTGTGAAGATCCTTCCCTAGGCTGCTCGGGTCTTGGGATACCTCTCTGTACCCAGTATTAGTGAATTATTTGTGTTAGAGTGATCTTTGTATTACACCATTTCTAATAGCGAGATATTTATAATAAAATACGGTAGTGGGAGAAACGTTCCCGTGTATAATTTAGCTCTACCTATACCTACATAAGCAGAACTTTACAATATATTAAATATATTGCATACCTATATTAGGAAGGAAAACATAAAGTTATTTTCCTTAACAACATTAACGATCTCTAAGTTGTTTTTATTAAAATCATATTTTTACTTGTAGATAAGCCTTTATAGATGCTAAAGCTTATTTCTACAACCACTGACACCAGTCGAACAAATTTCGTATTCACTCGGAGTGGTAGCTTCGTAGATGTTGGAAATTCGACAACATTCGGATTCTTCTGAATATTAACTTCAAGCTTTTCTTTCGCAAAAAAACCATTGCTATTGTCTCACGAAAGTAGATAGCCCATTGTTCTTCATCTAAGCGTTATTATACCAAATATATTTTAATTAATGGGAATCATCCGTAGATACGAATCAATTCTATTTGCCTGGAGAAGTTGGTGCGCATTAAAATTTGTGCCGTCGTCATTTGGATGCAGAGATAGTATAAACTGCTTGATCTTGTAAAAATTTGCACAAGAAACAGCATGCTCAATCCGTGGTATCCGGGAAACTTGGAATAAGTTTAGCATTAAAAGAAGATAAAATGGAAGAAAAATGAAATATGCGGCAAATTAAGAGAATAAAGATGTAAAAGCCCTCGAAAGAGAAACGTGTTGGAAAATTATATCTATTCCCAACTGGGAGCAATATTTGATACCTCAGGTACATATTAAGTAGGGATGCACGCGAGACGCGAGAAGTCTCGTCTCGTCTCGCGTCTCGTCTCGCATTTGCGAGACGAAACACGAGACGAGACTGAACATTTTATGCGAGACGCGAGACGAGACTCAGTTAAGTCTCGCACGAGAAGTCTCGCGAGACTTCTCGCAGTCTCGCAACATTTATGAATTACATGTAATTATATATTTAGTGATTTTACATTTATTGAATTTTCTAAGTTGAGTGTTAATTCCTCCAGGAACAAAAAAATGATTGGGGCAATAGACATTTTATGAGATTTATTATTATTCAAGGTTGATTTTCAGAATTAAAGCCTTCTTTAGTTTCTAAACATCATTAAAAAAGAAAAGCTTTGTAAATTGGAAATTTATTACAACATCGATTTAGGACTTTATTTTGCGACACAAACACATACACGCGGGCGCGCACGAATACATGAACTTCTGTTTTTTGGTCTGGAAAGCGAATAAGACTCCCTATTGCTGCAAAATATGATATTTCTGTTGTTTCTGTCTTTTTCACATTACTACTAGCGATTTATGTTGGGGGATGGTGGGGAAATCCCCTCTCGTCAAAGTTTATCCCGGGTCCGTCTCGCAGAAATAACATGATATTTTTTACATGGAATAAGTATTTTCTTTCTATATATTTATCAAAAACATCCCCCTCTAGTTTGGAAGTTTAATTCAAACACTGGTTTGGTAGGATGGCCCTGTAGGTTTGATGCGAGATGGTAGGAATGGCCCTATATCTGTCAGTAATTTTATTTTCTAGATCTGGCAACACTATATAAGTTGAAAGCGAAAGTTGATAAAATGCGATAATGCAACATTGCTACAAGCGCGAACGAACCAAAAGAATTGGGTCGTATTGTGTTGTGAGGAGTTCTTTTGTTGTCTACAAACGCTTTTGGCGGTATAAAAACATCTTTATAATGGAAAATCACCCTTCAAGGAAACGACCAAAACGTGTAAATGTTGATAGTGGCGACGATATTAGGGATGTCTCAGGAATTTTTTTACCTGAGATCATGGTGTGTTACTGTAATTTGGGGCATGGTGGGAATTCCTGATAAAATTTCTTCCGCCCTTACTATTCAAGATAGAAACTTGAAATTTGGCACACACATTTAGTATACCAAGTACTATTTATCAGATTTTTTAGATGAGTACGTTCACTCAGGGCCGCTCCAGAGGGGCCCAAAGTGCGAGAAAAAAATTCCCTCCGTAATTGTTCCTTTGACATCATTTTCCCCGCTCCTGGTATATGGTATGATCATACAAGTGGTACCATTTGAAAGCCAGTTTCATTCTGAAGAGAAAGAGGTATGAACCAGGATCCTAGGATAAATAGTGACGATGCAGTAGCTGCTTGACTGAAAGTCTAAAAAATAGCCCAAAAAGCCGGGTACCGGAAAGGGTTAATTTGACGAAAATTAATGGTCCAGGAATCAAATTCCAGCACAACTTTTCTTTTTATTTGGAGCGGAGGGGACACAAGTTCGGATACCATGTTGAACTTTAGGTTCCGTCTCCTTAGAATGTTATGAACATTCATCCCATGGAAAGCAATGGCAAACCACCAAGGATTCAGCTTGCGAAGGGACTTTTAGGTCAAATACCTGCCTTCGGACAGAATATCACATCATCATTCATTAACAGCCATAGAATAACACATTGCAAAATTTTGACCAGAATATATGCGAGATTGCGAGACCATGCGAGAAAGTCTCGCGCGAGACGCGAGACGAGACTCAAAATTTTATGCGAGACGGGAGACGAGACTTCACATTTGCGAGACGAGACGAGACGCGAGACGAGACCAACATTTGAGGCTGCGAGACGAGACGAGACTTTTCCATTTCTCGTCTCGTCTCGTCTCGTGTGCATCCCTAATATTAAGAGCTCGTTTTTGCTCCAGAAGTAAAAGAATATGACCTGAAAGCCCTAAACTTAGTAATTACAACAGTATAAAATGTGTTTGTTGTATGGTATTTAGCGTCCCCTTTTAGTGGCAAGTGCATCCGAATGGACAAGGGATCCGAACCACCGTAATGCATTCAAATTCCAAGGCTGCCCCACCGAGAAACGGACTCGGGGCCCAGTGCAGCAAAGATAATCGGAAAGGTTATATGAAATGTGTGGTGGTGTATGATCATAATTAAAAGTCAAACAACATAAAAAGGGCAAAATGTTTTAAATAACGCTTTCACAATATTAAGTGTTCTTACTTTCCTACTTTTGTTTGTGATTTACACTTGTTCCTCTTTTCCAATGGTCATCTGTATAGCGTTTTCTTTGTTTGGCTTTATCATTGTTGTATATTTACTCTTTCCGAAAAGAAGAAAAGACTCCATTAGTACTCAACAAATGTATGGTAAGTAAGGCAAATCGTTCAGTAAACACTTACTGACCGTTTGATCAGTCATTACATGTAATGGATGTCTGCATTACTAGAAAATGTTCAGGAGTATCAAAAGATATTGACATTAGTCGATAACAAATATACTCAGCTGCTTTTTGTGAACATTTGGTGTTTGGTCATTAAATAAATTTAAAAAAATATTTTCTTTTGTTTGAAATCTGCAAATGTCACTACACAATGTGAATTAAAATTGACTCAACTGGAAAATTCCGATTACTAGTTCCTCAGCCTACGTATGTATAATTAAACGAAAAGTTCATGATTTAATGCCTATTTATTTTTGTAGTTTCCGAGTGAATGAAATAAAGAAAAAAGTAATTTACTCGAAAAGTGTTGCAAGAATACTCTTATTTCATAAATCATTACTTGTACACTAATCTTCAAATTAATTGTCGCATATCTATAACTTTTTTCTTGAAAGAATATAATTTGATGATTTTGCAGGGTACTTTTAATACTGATACTATCTACATAATCGGGAAATGTATATTTGTGGTAAATTTCATAGGAAAAGAATTATAAATGCGAAAATTAGAATGAGTAAAACAAAATGTTTCTAAATGGACAAGAAAATTTTATTTCGTTTTATTGTTCTTATTTACTGCTTTTTGACATGAAATTTGCCACATGCATGTCTTTGCCGATTATACACATACTAACATTATAAGAAATACCGGGCGAATTCGTTATCAAATTATATTTCTACAACAACATATTTATGGACATGCGACAATAATTTTGGACATGAGTGTACATTTAACAGAGTGGTCTATACAGATGTTAACTAATTCAGGTTTTTTAATTTCTCCTGGTAATTATGTTTACTGCCTGTCACTACCAGTATAGGTCATTGAGTTGCATAGTTACTTTGAAAAATAGCAACACTTGTGGTGCATATTTGGATTTCAGCACTTTAATGATTAAAACCGTAACGATAGTTTTATGTCTTAAAAATATTTTAAAAAAAGATCACTCCAACTATAGAATTGCCATATCACTATTAACACCTTCTGTAAGTGGAAAGATGGTATAGGAAATAGAACTATCGTGTTATTTTGGACAACCATTAAAAATATATGATAAATTCTGCCAATTGAACAAATATCATTTAAGATACACTTCCAGTTCCTCGATGTGTTTCTTGCGCTAACCTCCCTAACCTGCGTCATTTGTTTTAATGACAAATTAGCATCTAAGGTCTCTTCTCGGAGAGATGCCAAAGAGATCAGACAACAGCAAACGTACAAATGGACAATTACACTATTTTACGAAAATAACAATATCCGGTGTTGAGCGTGAAATTGAGCGTGGTTTAATGCTCAAACCCACCTACATTTTTAGTTAAACTCAACTCACGCTTACATTTTTCAAAAGGAGTTAGCTCATAATAAAACTCACGACAAACGAGCGCGCTCAAGTGATCCCCTTGTAATTTTGTAATTAGTATAACGTGGGAAGTTCAAGACCAAATTGAGAATTTCTACCTCTCAAGATCGAATTTTATAACGTTTGAAGTTAGCGGCACTGAGTAAGTGTCTAAGTATGTCAGTTTTGCGGTATGCTTTCTAGACGTATCATTCTTCAAACATGTCAACAAATACAATAGATCTCCACAAGTCAATGTATACTACGTATATTTTATAAATTTATGTGCATTTTGATAGAATAAAGACTGGAGTTTAGTAAAATTGCAGGTACGTTTTTATTCTGGACCTTTAGTTCCAATTTGGGCTGCAGTGGTTCAGTGATACAGCGTTCACTTCTGGTGCATGGGGCCCTTGGTTCGATCCTAGCTCGCGCCAAGTGAGCTTTATGGTGGATAAACACAATGTACGTGAGTTTTCTCGAGGTTCTTCCGTTTCTTCCTACGTTTTTCATTCCACCATTTCATTTATTTCTCATCACCGTCTCCTTTAGCCTAGCCGGCATATTCGTGGGACGTAAAACTTAAAGATTTCATTTCATTTAGTTTAGTTTCAGTTTGAAACCAAAAATAAAATCGTATATCGGTTTTGGTACTTATTCCTGTAATTGTATAGATTAAAGAAAGAAGAGACAAACTTCTTTTTGGTAATCTGTATGGTTTTAAATTTTAAAAAAAGAGAGAGAGAGAGAAAGAGAAAGAAAGAAATGATAACGGGAAAATGTCAGTTAAAGACTAAAACCAAGGAAGAAATTCTTGGTACTGACTTTGTGTTGACTGTGTGTGAAATACTGAAACTGTTTATGCGTATTTGCGGGAGGAAAAGAATAAATGAAGCGAAAAGGGCAAATGAGGGATTTCCATTCTTCTCTCAGTACTTGTAGTTTTGCATTCCCTTGTATTTCTTTTTTTTTTTTTTTTCACATTGTTTGTACCCTCCGCAACTTCGTACTGTGGTAACTCGAAAACACGCAACACTGCAACTTTTAAGAAGTTATTTTCCTGAAAGATGCGCTTAAAGGGAACGCATCTTTCCCTATTCTTCTTTGTAAAGTTGTCAAGTGAATTCCAGACGGAAAATATTTGCTCTCGAGGGCGGGAAGAAAACCTTTTAGTGCTTTACACTTCCGCTGTGCTGTGTTCACAAGTTTTTAAGCTTAGAGCCTTCTCTCACACTCGAGAAGTTGCAAAACAATCTGGTCTCTTCTGTATTAAAGTTTGAAACTTAATCAGGAGAAAACTTGCCCTATGTAGTATGTATTCAGGTAAATTTCTGAATCAAGCGTGTTTATTGTCTCTGTTGATTACAGCCAGAATCTGTTGAGCACAGAGGCCAATATAATGCCGAAGAATTTCTTCATTAACTTGCTCGCCTCTGTCTCGTTTCATTGCAGGAATTTATGGGTGTTCCCACAGGAACGTAAAGCAGCTTAATTACATCGACTTGCATAGGTTTATACTAAGTATTGACCATGTAGCTTTGAATTATGTCTGTCTGAAATGCGATCATAGAGAAGGTTAAGAGAGCATAAGAGAACCATATTTAAGTAATATGAGCATTCATGATTAACAGAAGCGCCAATTTTTAAATAGTGGGTGGTGGATAAGTAGGCTCAAAGGCTTGACCTGCTGTAACTTTATATACGAGGGATTGTCCGAAAAAAAAAAAAAAAGCGTTCTGTTGTAAAATACGGAAGACAAATAGTGTGTGGAAGATACTTGTGCCACATAAACTACATACCTTACTTTACTTTTCAATACATTCCATATTCACAATTGACATTCAAGCTTCATCATACCTATTTTATCTATAGAGTCATTGTGCTCTGTTGCCGCTGATTTATTGAACCATGATAGTATTTTTGAGTTCATCAGCAGTGGAAAAGTGCTTTCCGAAAAGTAGGAACAGTTAACGCAGCACACAGCATAACTCATCTACGATATCTCAGTTTCAGTCGAGCAATGAGACAATACGCACTTCAACGATATCGAATTGTGAGCCTGAACGCGTGCCACAAGTTGAGAATACTAGCAAAAGTGAGATATGGAGCTATAATAAGGTATTTGATTTCCATTTATTTCGGATGCTGAAAGACTCTGTCCGGAAAGCACTTCGCACTTGTCGTCTACTTAAAGAAGATTTGAATACATTGGCGGTAAGAGTTCGATGACAGTGATTTAGTTGAATATACGTACAGTATATATATATATATATATATATATATATATATATATATATATATATATATATATATATATATATATATATATATATATATATATATATATATAATATCGGAATGACTATAATGCACACGGCTCACGAGCCAATTTATTACTGAACTATATAATGTAAAAGACAGTTTTTCGGAACGTCGTTTAGGTGTGTTCCGATTCAACTAAACCACTGGATAGTATAGAAAAACTGGTATCATGCTATGACAAGTGCTTCAATGTGTATAGTGAATATGCTGAAAATAACAGTCAGGTATAATGTATATAGCTTCTCTACCATAAATCTTTCACACGCATCACATGTTTTGAATTGTACTTTACAACGTTATAATTTTTTTTTCCGGACATCCTTCGTATAAACTGACTACTCTTTCAGTGCAGAAAAATTGTCTTTTGAGTGAGACTACGGACACTGCTACACATATTGTTAAAATTTTTACATACGGATGTTATGAATTCAGGCACAATCTCGTGAATAATGTGAGTTAGAATTGCAATTATTACGCCATGTACTTCGTGTTTGCTTTACATCTTTGCATGTAGCTGTGTTGAATGACATATCTTTCAATTATATCTACCTAGTGTTATATCTCCATAAATTTTACACTCCGCACACACATTTCATTGTCATGGAATTATGTCTGATGGTGTAATATTGTCTGTAGAAGGCACTAACGTGTACTTTGTATCAAAATTTAAAAGAAAGATGAAAAAAAAAAAAAGAAAGAAAACGGTAAATATACGGCCTCACATTTATTTCGTGTACTTCCTCTTCATATTTCCTGAATCTGCCCATCTGGGGGCTTCGCCCCCAAACATTGCTTTTGCTCGGCCTACGGCCCCGCACCTCTTGAACCCACAATTTTATCGTTTCTTTTCCTATTTCAACTATCTAAAAGATAAGATTTTGTATCCCAAGAAAACGCCCATTTAAATAACATGATAAATTTCTTCATCCCCCTTTAGACTCCTCAAAAATAATAAATATATTAATTTTTGGCAATTTTCCTGTCTGTTAGTCCTGGAAGGCTACAATCATGCCAAATAACATCATTCTAATCCTGCCGGAAGTGCCTAAACATTTTGGAGTGTAGAAGACGTCCCATTTAAATAACCTGGGAAAGATTTTTCAGTTCTCCATAAAACCACTCTACGGTTGGAAATTTTCATTTCTGATGATTCACTTAGATAACGCTAACGAAAACGTACAAGCATACCGAATTTCAAGTTTTTAAATTCCAATTCTAAGTACCTAAAACATGAGATTATAGGTCCCAAAAAAATGCCCATTTAAATAACATGGGGAAATTCTTCATCTCCTCTTTAGACACCCTAAAAATTAAAAATATTCATTTTTGGCAATTTCCCTGTGGGTTAGTTCCGGAAAGCTACAGTCATACCAAATTTAATCATTGTAGCCCTACAGGAAGTACTCAATAATTTGGGGGTGTAAAAGGTGTTCCATATAAATAACATGAGAAAGAGTTTTCGGTTCCCTATAAAACCACTCTAAAGTTGGATTTTTTTTAAAAAAAAAATTCTACTGATGTACTTAGATAGTGCTAAAGAAAATGTACAAGCATACAGAATTTTAAGTTTTTATTCCAATCTTAAGTACCTAAAACATGAGATTAAAGGTCCAAAAATGGCCCATTTAAATAACATAGGGAAACTCTTCATCCCCTTTTTAGACCTCCCCAAAAATTAAAAATATTCACTTTTGGCAATTTTCCTGTGGGTTAGTTCCGGAAAAATACAATCATACCAAATTTAATCATTGTAGCCGTACATGAAGTGCTCAATAATTTGTCAGCTCTTGTAGTTTTATATATAGTTAGGAAATGTGTATTTTAAAATATTTTATTTAATCGGCACACAAATTCAAGAATATTACACACCCACATAATACATTATAAATTCTTAAGTTAGTTTGAAACCCTCCATTGATGCTAGAATTTGTGTGATTCTAGTAGTAGTGCCACATATTAGGAGGGTCTAATAATATAATAGATCATTTCCCGGAAACGAATTTTTATTCATATGTAATTTTTATGTACTGAAATCCAGACTATGATATATTTAAGACAGGTTCCTTATTATAAGTTATTTGTTAATTGTCCACTACTTTTATACTTTAAAAAAATCCCATAAAACAAATTTTTCACTCCGTTACTAGTATTGAAATATTAATGTACTTGGGAGGTTTTCAGTCATCCAGATTAATTTATTTCCGTAAAATAGCAAATCCAGTCTAGAAAGTCAGCATGAATGGTGAGAGGAGCCAATATGCTGACCATATCACCCGAGAGGCATAAACGCTACAAGCCAGCTGAAAGGCCCTGGTCCTCTAAGTGTTATTGAGCCAGCAAATAAAACTTAACAAGAAAATTGTCAAACAGGTCTTAGTTATCATGATTTGAAATTTTGAACTTTATGTTGAAATATAAATGGCGAAATAATGTCTAATATAATGTACCCATCTTGACTGTTAATAAATGTAGAAGATACCGGATCACTGCTTTAGCTGCATCCCTCCCTTTTTAAACTTAAGGTATACATAAAAAAAATAAAGAAAAAGAAAAAGAAAAAAGAAAAGAAAAATCACCAAAAATGTTAACGATATTTACAGTGTACCCTAATTGCAAATCAGAATCGGAAAAATTATTTTAGACATTTGAAATTGCAGATTTCCGAATTAAAATTATATAATTTTTCTTCATTAAAAGAAGAAAAGAATAAAAGGAAACTTGTAGAAAGAATTGACATCGAGTTTCCAAATTCTCATAGAAATTTAAGAGATATTGTTGCCTTGATAACCCGTAAAAGTAATATCCTCTCTTGTTCATTGAAATATCTTTCATACAAAGTGGAAGACATTGTTGAAGATTTTCATGTCCTTATTATAATACAAGAATGTTTCAGTCAGCGTTGCCAGATTCATAGCTCGGAATTATTCCAAAACCTGATCGAAATTGTGCTAGATTCGGTCAAATTATGCTAGATCCTCCTAATTACTAATTCAGGAGTTTTAAAAAAAACGAAGTTATGATACGATAACGTAACTTAAAATACGCAGAACGCAAGAATGCGTGGATAGAACTCAATACTTCACGCACCAAAGCTTTAACTCAACTAAACTAGTGCCACAGACAAAGGATATACAGACCGCAAACTTCCAATATGTGCAATTGAAATCAGTTTTTATCGTCTGCACAGCGAAAGAGCCAATCAGCGCTCGGGTGGGTGGAACGATGTGTCGTCCCGGGTGAGATGGCGCTGCCATCGGCCTGTGAACGTGACGTCATAGGTTGTCATAGTAACCAGGGGATTGTTTTCGTCTGCTTTGAATCACAAGTGTTAGACGCAGTGCAGAATGATTAGCTAGCTTGTGTTCAGCTTTTCTTGTACTGCCTCTGGATTTGACATTCCTTTCCAGTTTTATATATATATATATATATATATATATATATATATATATATATATATATATATATATATATTTAGTTTTTTTTTTTTTTTTTTTTTGAGTTCACTGAAAATGCCCAAGTTCTGCAAAATACGTCAACATAAAAAGCTGTTCCCCAAATGCAAGTAAATGAGCCAAAGAGTAATAGTTTTAAATAAAAATATAGAAATTCCTCCTGTGGCTGCGAGTGTGCACAAAGGGTATCCTTTGTCTGTGCTCGCAGCCACTCTTCCACCACGTGCTAGTATCCTAACCCGCGCCCAGTGAGACAAAGCCTCGAAGGTGGCGTCAGATCGACTGATTAGTTCCGTCGTCGTTGGTGCAGAGGCGCTACTGTTCCCGAAATTTCCAGTTTGCCGCGGAGTTTGCGGTCTGTATATCCTTTGTCTGTGCTAGTGCAGTCGTTGCCAGACTCAATGGCGTATATATCGTATAAATGAATGCAAAGTGTTTGTTTACATATTTTGAAAGAAAGTTACCTCGCAGCATAAGCGGAGTTGGGAGTTGTCTGCTGGGGGGCAGATTTTTGGTTGGTCTCGGACCTTTCATTTCAGGAATAAAGATGGTCATGAAGTCAGAAATAAAGATGGTGAAGTTGTCAAAAAGTTGTGGGGAGAATATCCCCCATAGCTCCTCCCATCCATCGCAGTTAAAGGATTGGAAAACCCTGGGTGGAGCCACAAAAAGAAAAAAACAAAGCCGTTTCTAACTTACTTTGGAGAATAAGACTGCCTGTATGGTTTACCGACTGTATGAATCAATGGGAGAGGATACATTTCTGCCGTTCTTTTTCTTCCCACGACCAACTTCTTTCTCATCTCCAGGTTTTTACGGCTTTTTGATAAACTTGCTGAAATTATGCTAGATTTGGGCAGGATGCTAGATCTGGCAACGCTGGTTTCAGTCTGTGTGTAAGGCTTCTAATAGTTCACAATCGTTCTAATAGATGTTTCTACCCGCGCTGTCTGCCTGCCTAATGTCAATAGATGGCGCTAGCGCGCAGGCAATTTGGAGATTTAATTGTATTTTTTTTTTTAATGTATTATTTCAATCAATAGGACAAATTACGATAAATACTGTATACTGTGCACTGAGCCAAAGGGTTGGAGAAAATTAGTCGTAATACGCATTGTCAAAAAAAAAAAAAAAAAAAAAAAATCACAATAATTTCAATCGCCTTGAGGCAGTCGTTGTGAATATTTTTCGTGAAAACATTGAATCAATTCACAGTGTGGTAAAAGTTATTCAAATGGACATAAACAGATTTTTAAAACTAAATCTACGAATAAAGTTGAAAATCATTTGTGGTTCCATTTTTGTTTCAAATTGGAATTCGGAAGTTGCCTTTTTAAGGTCCTCTGGGCTGTCTTGTTTTGTTTTGTTTCTATAAACAACTTGTTGCTTTGTGGATTGCTGACAGCTATAACATGTTAACCTTCAAGTGTTGCGTGATCATGCGAGGAGAGAGGGTGTATTGAGTACTGCATCAAAATGAAAGAAAGAGAAAAATCAATATAAAACAGAAAAGATTCAATTCAAAGAATACAGTGGCATTTGTACCTTAAAGCTATAGGAAGAAAGGTGGGTACGAAATGGCATGCTGCATGCTGAAAACCCCGTTACGTCAGATGGATGAGGTCAGCGTTCTATTAAATTCCAGAGAATGTAGCCTACCTGAGTCTGAAAAATCTGCATAATCTGTCACGTTAGCTGGTGTTGGATGAAAAGAAAGTAATAAAATATGAAATTTATGTTTGTATATAGTACCAGTCACCAGGGCCGTACTGCAACCCAGGGGCCCACCGGAAGGTACTTTCTAGGGAGCCATGCACATATATGTACTGTCTCCTACCCCAACATGTACGTACTGCGTACTGGCAGTACGCATAACTCAAAGCAAATGTATAGTAATTTGTACTTATTTCCCACAAGCCAAGACCATGGATCCACAAAGGACTTATTTCACACTGAACCACACAGTCCTTAGGAAAACCCACACGTTGGTAAATCCTTTTAAAGTGAGGTACGAATAAATGAATTTTATTTTTTCCTTTAAGTATTTTTGGGAGAATGGAAAGAAAACTGATTTAAATTTGCATCTGCACAAGGCCCCTTATGATGCTCTTAACACGCTTTTAAAATACATCATTTAAAAACCTATTTACCTCCAACATAGTGATTGCTTCTGTGATTTTTCCTCTATAGAGATAAACATTTTCCTTTTTTTTAGAAAAAGAAAAAATCGAGTTTTTTCATTTTTTGCTCCAGGACTCCGTGACCAAGAGTGCCCCCAAAATTTTTAAATTACTGAAAACATTTTCACCATTAAAGTTTAAAAAACATGACATGAGTCTCTCCTATATAATTCATGGGCTCTTTGAGCATGTTGTGAGAGGACCCATCATAAAAGTTTTTGATGGGGCCCCCCTGTATTTTTCCGCTTCAAGACCTCCAATGGTCTTAATCTGGTCCTGTATATTTTCCATATGGAAAACAACGGTGCTGTAAAATGTAAATTATTATTTAGTTTCAAGTTGTGGCAACATTTGAGATTTCAATTTAGCTGAATACTTCAATATTAGGAAAATTATAAAGCAGAGTGGAAAATCAGGATGCTTTCAAGGGTTGAATTATGAAAAATGTGAAAGTCTGTCTTCGCAACATCATGGACTAGCCATGCTGGTCTGCGATTAGCTGACTGTATTGCCGGTACTTGGCGTGTGATTCCTCCGTTCCGTTACTCCCGTATACGAGGAGTGCGTGACGTGTGCCTTTTTTGTACATATAGGTCTACCGCTACTTATGGTACAAGGCAGAGTATCCACTAAAAAATTCACCGTCCAGGGCCCACCGGGAAATTTCCCGGTTTCCCGCCTGGCCAGTACGGCCCTGAATGTTACTCATAATACCAATTAGCCAGAATAAGATACAAATAAAAATGCCAGGTATCAATAATTAAATTTCATTTCAATAATTTAATTTCGGTATGAATTTGACAGCTTCTTGTAGCTTCAAAAATTAGGAAAACTATCTGAAAAGTACAAACTTGCAGCACTAACTTTTATTTTTATTTACGAGTAAAAAAAAAAAAAAAAAAAAAAAACTCATTCATTTAACATGAATAGAACTCAAAAATATACTTTTACAGTGACATAACATCATACGACGCACAACAATGCTTAAAAACAACTGAAGCACTTTGCCGTATTTGATACAATATTTATTGAATGGTTTTGGGCTCAAATAAATAATGATATACGAAGAGTGACTGAAAAGTTTTGAGCCTTGAGGAAACTATAAGAAGTACAGATTTGGTAATATCTTTATTTTCCAACATAATCCCCTTGGACAGCAACACACTTGCTCCAATGGTGCTGCAGTGCTCTTATCCCAGTAGAAAAGAAAAATCCTTAGGTTGTGACCACAGAAACTCCTCCACAGCTGTCATGACATCATTGTCGCTTGCAAAACGTCGTCCAGCTAGAGAATGTTTTATATTAGGGAACAAGTGGAAGTCTGAGGGGGCCAGATCTGGAGAATAGGGTGGATGAGGACGAGTTCAAAGCTGCATTCGTGAACAGTAGCCATGGCAACTACTGATGTGTGACCGGGAGCATTGTCATGATGGTAGAGAACGCCTCTGGACATCATTTGTGACCTTTTTCTGGAATTTGCACTCGAAGTTTCTTTCAGAAAGTCGCTATTGTCCTGTGATGGTATGACCTCTTTGCAGGTAATCAATGAATATCACATCTTGGAAATTCCAAAAAACAGAGGCCATCACTTTGCCAGCGGAGGGGATCACCTTTGCCTTCTTTGGGGAAGGGGAGGAGTGGTGCTTCCATTATTTGGGGTGTTGTTTTGTTTCTGGCCGCTAATGGTGCACCCAACACTCGTCCATCCATAGTGATGAATTGACAGAGAAAATCGTCCACATCACGTTTTAACAGTTTCAAATTGTTCACGGATAGGAGGTACCAAGTGCGTTTTGTTTGGGAGTCAGAAGACGTAGGACCCATCGAGCAGAAACTTTTGATAAACCAAGCTGTTCTTCAGAATATGATCTGCTCGCTCCTGTGATATGCCCAGTCTGTCTGCTGTCGAGTTGACAATCGGCGAGCTTCCATGATTATATCAAGAATCAGGCCAATGTTTTCCGTGGTGGTAGCACTTGATGGTCTCCCAGATCTCTCTCATGTTCAACACTACCTACCACGCTTGAATTCCTGCACCCATCTTTTGATGGTGGCATATGAAGGGGCAAAGTCACCTATGGTATTGACCATATCCTAGTGGATCTCAGATGCCGCCGTTCCTTTTAATTGCAGATACTTGATGACTGGCTTGTATTCGATTTTTTCCATTTTCCCAACTTCTGCCATCTCACTCACTTCAAGAGCCTGTAAAAGACAGAAGAAATTACTTGAGACCAAGAGTGAAACACATTAATATCAAAGGTTGTACTACTCTAATACATATAGTAATTATTCTATTCTAGATTCTCATTTTCTATGTTAGGCTCAAAACCTTTCAGTCACCCCTCGTCAAGGGCGCCCATCAGGGGGGTCAAGGTGGGGCGCTCGCCCCCCTCCTTGGAGAAAATTGTACTTGGGAATCGAAAGCCCAATAGAATTTTAACATTAGTTATAGCAAAATTTGAAACTATATTTGAAACCTCGCTTATATCCCCCCCCCTGGAAACCACAACATGGGTGCCCTTGTCCCTCGTACATATTCATGTTAGAGTTATTACAGCTAATATTGATTTTATGAAATATGTTCGAAATTGTTATTATGCATACGTTATTGGGAAAATTGTTTATCTCTTTATATCGAGAGAGAGTTAACACTTAAACAGGACTTTCTGGACGGCATTGTTAAATCTTGGCAAAATATATCGGAACCCGACATATCAATATCTATATATATTCCTGGTTTCAAAAGCAAATTTACGCATTTCATCCTGAGCGAGTAAGACAATAATTGCGAGCTTATAATTTTAAAGCTGGTTAACATGTTTTTAACGTTAGTTGAAAGAACAATTGTTGAATCAATCAAGGGAGGGTTCTCAGTAGGGGTGTTCCGGATTCCGGAATTCCGGAATATTTCGGAATGAAAATCTTAATTCCGGAATCGGAATTAAAAATTTTCTCATTCCGAGATTCCGGAATCTCGGAATTTCGGAATTCCGGAATCTCGGAATTTCGGAATTCCGGAATCTCGGAATTTTGGAATTCCGGAATCTCGGAATTTTGGAATTCCGGAATCTCGGAATTCTGTAAGTTCACTCCGAAAAATTCGAAATCTCGGAATTGCGGAATCTCGGAATTTCGGAATTCCGGAAGTTCATCCCGAAATTTCGTAATGCATGAATCTCGGAATTCCGGAACTTCAGTCCGAAATTTCGGAATTTCGAAAACTCGTAATTCCGGAATCTCGGAATTTCATCTAGAAATTTCGGAATTTCAAAATGAGAACTTTGGTTTAGCACTTCCGAATCTGAAATTCAGAATGCCGAACGACTGTACGTTGTTCCAGCATATCAGAATCTCGGAATGTTGAAATTTCTGAGTCATGGCAATCGAAATTGTAGAACCAAGTAACTGGATTTTGAAATTTTAGAGTTCCTTGATTTCATAGTTACAAAAGTTCAGAAACTGGAATCTTCAAATAACATGATTATGAGATAGACATCAACTCAGACAGATATAATGATGAAACTTCCTTTCACTCGTTGTCAGTGGTGGCTATACTCCGTCCTTCTGCTGAGCGGAAAGTTCTTAGCCATGGTACTCATTGAACAAAATTTAAACACTTCATTTATTGGTTCTTGTCTTTTTAATGTTCCCCAAAGGCAGGTTCTATGACATTTATACATGGTTTCTAGCTGGGCCACCAGTGCAATACAGAAAGAGTATCAACTAGTTCCTTCCCTGTCTGGCTTCAAAATGACATATAGAAAATGGAAAATTTAGAACCACGGTGAATACATAAGTTGCGAGTTTCATGTTCGTTACCCACACATTTACTTGCACACTTAAACTGACATTCCTCTGCTATTATTCCACCCTCGTACTCCTTGATGTTTAGAAGCCAGGTTCTCAAAACGTAGCTGAAATGCTCGTTCTTCGCACGGTCAGAGTAAGTTTATGAAAAATAATTGAACCCCCAATTCCCCTTACGATACACATTTCAACGATTGTTTACACGGTTTACCCCGAAAACTATGGATTCGACACTAATATCGGTAGTTTCCGGTTATTTTTACATGTCACCTCTTGCCACTCCAACCATAGAGGTGTTAGGGGGTCTTGAGGGCTTAACTGAAATTTAAACGATATCGAGTGTCAATGTTCAACTCAGCGACCTAAAATAACTATGAATTTGACAGTAATACCGGTCGTTTCTCATTATTTTTGCATTTAACGCTCTTTCAACTCGCCTCCTTGGGAAGCTAGGAGGTCTCTCACACACAATTTGTTTCCAGGTTGTAATGTTATATGTTTAATTTAATAATTGAAATTGCGAAGTTTAATTGAAATTGCTTCGGGCGTTCCAGAGTTATGTTGGAACAAACATACATACATACATTTTTATAAGATAAAGCATGTAGTTCTTCTCCCTCATAACTTTCTTAGTTTTTAATTTCTTGTATTTGGAAAATGGAAACTTTTCAATAAAAACGTGGTTCGGAAGTCACATACATAGTTGATTCCGTAACTAGCTGATAGTAAATAGTTTTTTATAACGTAAGCCTTGCATAATGCTATTACACACAAATATTAACTGTTATGCCATGCTATCTTTTTTTAATACATAAAAAATAAACTTTCCTTAGTGTTAAATGTATTTTGTATTACTATAAAGAAGAAATAAAAATATAATAGAGCTAAATTAATGGAGAATTGAAAATAGAATATAAGAAACATTCATATATTTATAATTGTAATTAATATTTGTAAAAACAGTGGAGAAATAGACAATCTAGGTTTCAACACAAAATAATAATGAAATGCCATATCAATAGAACTTTAATCCTCTCATGTTTCTTTAATTTAATTTAAAGAAACCTTTAATTTTAATTTCTACATTAAAAAAAAAAACTATAATAATCGTACAGCTTTACATAGTAGCGGACTGTTACCCTTATAATCTACCTGTTCATATGATCAATAAAACAAATAAACAAACAAAAAAAAAACTTCTCTAAAGATATTGGTCAATGCTACTTAAATTTCGTATAAATTTCCATTGATTAGAATATACATTATTACAATTAATTTACAAAAACTAAAAAATATGCATTACCTCAAATCCAATACTATCATTATTGATTCAAATATACATTATTACAATTAATTTACAAAAAGGTAAAAAAAAAAAAAAAAAAAATGCATTACCTCAAATCCAATACTATCATTGTACACCTTGTTTAATGCTTTTCGGAACACGGTACTCAGTTATAGAACGAAATAATATCGTATATATTTGATGGTTGCCATTAAATCTGATTGTATGTGTAAATTAGTTCTACTACAAAATTCTACTTTTGAAAATAAAAATAAATTCAAATAGCATTTTTCAGTCTGGTTATTTTACTTGGACATACATAAAAGATAGAATGAAAATGTACGTTAACTACAAATTAAAATAAAAACTACTTATCACTATTAAACATAAGGAAATTTTATACAAATAACATAATAATAATAATATACATTACACATATTTAACATGTAACATTAGAAAACTAAGGGAATGTTATACTGTACAAACGACATTTTAAATACGAAATATTATGAATCTTATGAACTATATCAATTGAAACATTTGTTCAAATAATGTATTAGTTGAAACATTTTTGTATTATTAACGTTATGAAACATAAGAAAATGTTATTTTAACAATATGTAGATACATCTATACAGTTATGACACTAGTAAATATACCTTTCTCAGTAGCTTAACTCTTTTAAGATTTATAGCGACTTCTGTTACTATGGCGTAGTATCGCCTTTGACCGCTTATTTAGGTTCTGTAATAGGTATTTAAGCCGTTTTCTTATTGGTCAAGTCAATGATGGCCCTAAGAACACCCAAGATGCGTTTTGGAACCGGATGATCAACTTGGCTGCGCCAAGTGGGGGCGGAGGGGCGTTTTTCCTTTTTTCTTAAGGCAAGTTAAAAAAAATCACGTCTTTATTTTTCAAGATATCAGATTGAAACTTTACATATGAATTATGTGTACCTCTGCAAATTTCTTCTGAATATATATATTCTTTGAGATCCCTACGTGAAACCGGGCCTGGGGCCGAGGGAAGCAAGTGTTCCGAGAGGGCGATTTTTTAATGAAAAATTTCCGGTTTTCCCCGATTTTTCCGGTTCAGGTGTATGATACGGACATGTAAATCGTACCGTTGGAAAGGGCTCGATATACCAAAGAAAATGAGCCATGACTGTTGCACAATATATTATATATATATATATATATACAAGGGCGGATCTAAGGGGGGGCTACGGGGCTCTAGCCCCCCTCCCTTGACGCTCAGGTTTACACTGGATAAAATGGGTTTCAATTCAGTTTTACACTGGATAAAACGGCAAATTATGGTTTAGTCCCTCCCTTGATCATATCCTGGATCCGCCACTGTATATATATATATATATATATATATATATATATATATGTGTGTGTGTGTGTGTGTGTGTGTGTAAATATAGGCCTATATAGGGCCTAAATTCAGACTTTCAACAATTTTTTCCGGCCTTTGTTTTCAAGATACAAGATTGAACTTTTGCACACGTATTATGTATATATATAAGAAAAAAAGCTTCAGATCTCTACATAAACGCAGGCCCGGATCCGAGGGGCAAAGTGTTTTGGTTGGATTTTTCAAAAAGAAAAAAAAATTGCGGGTTTTTCCCGAATTTTACGGTTCAGGTGTATGATACGAACATGTGAGTGGTACCGTTGGAAAGGGCTCATTATACTGAAGAAAATGGCGTTTGAACCATGACTCTAGGTCAAGTAGTAATAAACAGTATATTTTTGAAGTACAGTATATATATATATATATATATATATATATATATATATATATATATATATATATATATATATATATATATATATATATACGAAAAGAATGGATTACCTTCAGACTTTCAAAAATTTTTCCTGACCTTAGTTTTCAAGATACAAGATTGAAATTTTGCACACGTATTATGAACACAACAACGTATTTTATAAAATAATAATTCAGATCCCTACGTGAACCCAGGCTTGGGCCAGAGGGGCGCAAAATTTTCGATTTTTTTTTTCGAAAAGCCTCCCGCTTTTTCCGTTTCCGGTGTATAATACGCACAATCGAGTGGTACCGTTGGAAAGTATGCTTTATCCTAAAACAGAAAACGAGGTATGAACCATGATCCTACGATAAATAGTAAGGAAGCAGTAGCTGTGAAAGTATAAAATAAAGTATAAAGTATTTAAATTTACCTGAGAAAGGGGAAATCCTAAAAGAGTTAAATTTATCGCACCTTTAAAAGTCAGGTGTTGATTTATGAATCCCCTGTTATACTAAGCCAATAATGTAAAACAATGAGAAGATTTAGCTTATATTAAATAACATTTTAAAATTATTTTGGGACAATAGCTTTGTTCATGGACAGAAATATTAACTGTTCAGCATGTTCAGCGGTAAGAGATGCTCTATAATCTGTTACTACATTGCCACCACAGTTGAAAACTCTCTCACTTGGCACGCTCGTAGCAGGAATACACAAATATTTTCTCGCTAATTTTGTTAATCTTGGAAGATGGTGGGAATGGCTATTCCACCAAACAAGTTTCTCTTCCTCCAAATCTGCATCCCCAAGACTTAGGTATCGGTTTAATTCTTTTATTTGACTGTCTTCTTTATCGTTCCTGTCACCAAATTTCCTTCGTTTTAGGTAACTGTCAAATCCTTTAGAACCAACATTCCCTCGATCATCTTTTTTAGGACTTCCTGCTGGAATAAATCTCAACTCATTCAGTACTCTACCTTTTATTATCTCAGTATCTTCACCCAAATGATCTTTAAACCTGGGATCTAAGAATGTACACATTTTCAACAGTATTCTGCTTTCTTCATCCTCCTCGTATCGGGATTGCAACGGAGATAAAATTTCCATTTTCATGCTTCTTTCAATTTCTTTGAGTGCTGCTTCTAACATCTGTTCACTATCTTCTTCTTCAGTCAAAGAGTCATACAGCGAAAAATGTGTTTCCTGTGTACTTGCTTCATCTTGTTGTGATGTATCTTCTATCTGTTGAGATTCTTCGATTTGAAAATCTTTTAAGATTTGTTCATATAATGGCCATATGCCCGACGCTGTAACCGATGTTTCAGCTGACATACTGTCACAAAGCATTTGTAAGGGCGATAATAGGGTCATGATCATATTTAATAACTCTATTTCTTTGTTCTGAAGGATAAGGTTTTTATATTTTGTTCGGGACAGAAATTTTGCTATTGCTTCTTGATTTGTTAAAGCTACCTGTATCAAAGGAAGAGTAGACCACCACCTTGTTGGTGTGCATGACGGAAGTACTTCGCGCGGGAGGCCTAATGCTTCTTGCAGCGCACGTCTCACTTTGCTGCTATGACTCGTAATTTGTCTAAGTTTACGAAGTTACCTAATAACTTCATTGACTGGATGTAGCTCAAGGGCTTTGTTCACTCCAATATTTAAAGTATGACCGAAACAGCTCAAATGTTGGAAATCACTCAAGTCAACAATGGCCTTTACAATATTGGCACTACTGTTGTTACACAACGAACATTTTCAGTTGGTATTTCCGACATATCTATACTAAAATATAAAGCCTCTAATAGATTTGATGTCGGAAAATCGGAATTCCGGAACTTCATCGCAAATATCGGAAGTTCGGAATTCCGGAATCTTGGAACACGATCCGAAATTTCGGAAGATCGGAATTCCGGAATCTCGAAACAAGATCTGAAATTTCGGAAGATCGGAATTCCGGAATCCAGAACACGATACTAAATTTTTTGAAGATCGGAATTCCGGAATTTTTAAACTCCATCGGAAATTTCTGAAGATCGGAATTCCGGAATTTTCGGAATTTCGAAATTCCGGAATTCCGAGATTCCGAAAATTCCGGAATTCCGAGATTCCGAAAATTCCGAAATTCCGAGATTCCGAAAAACGGAATTCCGAAAAATTCCGGAATTATCGACATTCCGAATTCCGGAATTGAAATCTCAATTCCGAACACCCCTAGTTCTCAGCACTTAAGTTCATATCGATTCAGAACACGTGCTATATTTTAATTTTTCCGTAATACTCTGAAAAAAAAAAGGGTGTGAACCCGATTATCGCTTCCCCCTTAGCATGTTGCTACTGGAATCAATGTTTTAATTAACGAGGAATTATTTTGCGTCGCAACATTCTAAATGTCACTCAAATTATGTTATACTACAAAGCCATTATCGTTAATTTTAAATATTGATTAGTGTAAATCTTTCATGTTTTCATTTGTTATCAACCTTAAAATTAGAATCGAATCTTTAAAAAGATTCTAAAAGTGAACATAAGTTATTTTTGAAACTAAATTATCAGAAATGAAGATGATTTATGTCGGTCAACGGAAACAATCAATGTTTTATTCATTTTTTAGCGTATTGGCATGAGATCCTTTAGACTCGTAAACTATATTTGGGTAGTCACTCAAGGTGCATTGTATTAAGACAACTCTGCACTTGCCAGATATGTTTAATTATGGTAATTAACGTATTCGGTACTGTGATATAATGTGATTGTCAATTTTATTTTGCTAAAAAATGCAATATTGATTTGTTGTTCTCCGATGTCCATGTTTTGGAACAATTGTTATGGTGTTGGTACGACTAATTGTATGTGCATTGTATTGTCAAAATATATTGTATGTATTGTGATGGTTGCTTTCAGTGGTTTGTGATCGTTCGCTTTCTCCTTGTCATTTCAGGGCCCAGTATACGCCAACTTACCCTTAAAATCTTCCACGACTCCCCCATCTCCGCGACCTGATGATACTCCTAATCGTCTCCTGGCAGGAGGGTGGGCAGAATACAAGGATCCTGCTGGGAGGAATTATTATTACAACACAATATCCCGAGAGAAGAGCTGGAAGCCTCCACGTCGGCGGCAGACGTTGGTTAGTATACAGTATACGTAATGTGTAATCTTTTAAGAAAAATATTCAGATTTTGTTATCCACTACATAAACGTACTGTTTAATATCACTCGAACGGAAAAATTTATGAGATTCCACGAAGAGGGGAACTTTAACTTCATACTTAATTTACATACACAATTTTGGATGTTAAGTGAAAGGAATCATTATTTGAAAACAGGAAGAATACCAGCATGAAGCAGAGTGTAGTACATTTAAAATATACTCCACATTAAACTCTTTACTCGTCGAAAGGGAAAAAGTTTCACTAAACATTTACTAACTAAACACTTCCTTAATAAACTTCAAACATGTGTAAAATTGAAACTATTCACGGGAAGTTCACTTGTTTGTAAATCTCTACAATAGACCAGTCATTTCCAGTTGGCCGATGTATGACGTAGGAACGCGCTTTTAAAATAAGAGAAGCAAAGCCTTTCTATTTGAAGTGTACCCTCGGAAAATATGCGAAACATACTTCGGTCTCACCCCCGCCATCCTCTTACGGAGGAAACCTTCCCTTTGCTTAGGAGAAAGAAGTGAATGATCTCGGCTGTGTTGCCAATTTGTCATCCAGTCTTTTGGTCTCGACGGGTAAAGATCGTAGGCTACTTAGAATGGATAACAAAACAGTGCACACCGAAAACCGTGAAATAATTCATTGTGGCAACGCTTCCGCATCCAACAACTGAAAGAGCTCGGCAAATTGTCACCCCTTTAAAGAGATGTACGGGAAAACACACATCGACAGCAGCACCAGCGGGGGCACACTTGAAATAGGAAGGCAGTAAGAAACATTAAAGCAAACTGAGGGAAGTTAGGAGATACGGGAATAGAATGAATAAGTGTTGGCACTGTACGAGTAATCATGGATCCACGGGTAATATGCATGTAAAACAATTAACTATGTTATCTATATTCTTGTTTACCTGTGTCGCCATTGCTCTTTCGCAACAACAGGAGGCTGTTCCTTCTTCTGTCTTTGTAGTTTATTAAAAAAGGTGAGCTATAAACTATGACATAGAAGATAATTCAGTTGGAAATGACTGGTCTAAACGTTTACTTTCAAACGTTTACTAAAACTTTGCCTATTAAAAGCTTGGAAATGGACATATAAAACCCTCATTCATTCATTTTTTTTAATAGTAGCAGTTTTGGATCCCAAACCTTAGTATAAAGAAATGCAATCCACATCACTCAGAACTTTTATATTATACGATCTTTGATTGTTCACTATCTCTGCACTCGCTTCTCACATTTTAAAATAATATTGTAGATATCATTATTACAGCTTGTCAGTGTGTTTTATTGTCATAAAAAGTACTAAGTTAGTAAAATACTCATACTTTGATTACAGAGAACGTCCAAATTCGCGAGCAGTGCTCTCGGGCTCAGTAAGTTCAAAATTACAACCCGCATCCAATAAGAAAAAAAGCATGGATGCAGTGGATTCTTTAAGAGTCTTTAAAGAATAATAAAATTAAGATGGACAATGTTGTACGAAAAATAGAAAAGAGTTATCATTTCATAAATGTAAGAATTGTCTGCCATACTTAACAGTTTTTTATGGCCTGTCCGCTGGTCTTCGGTGCACGTGATCACACGTTCGATTTCCAATGGGAGAACATTTATTTATTTATTTATTTATTTATTTATTTCTAGACACAATAGGCTACATAACCCAATTACAGTGTCCGTTACATGTATTAAGCGACTATAACACATTCATACATTCATCTTATAATACATAGTTATAATGTGATTGCAATATCATTGATGTTCTTTCATTTACAATTATTTCTTATTACATTACAAAGAACTTCCTTGAATTGACTTGCGCTGTTACTATTAATATCCAAATCTATTGTGTATTTTGTTAACCTTTTGTAGGTTGTACTCAATATCCATACTGGTGATCTCTTGTTTGCATTGGTGTGTAGTCTGTCGCAGTAAAAGAAATTGAAATTTTCAAGGCGAGTTACATT
Organism: Thermobia domestica; assembly: GCF_964235325.1. Lineage (NCBI taxonomy): Eukaryota > Metazoa > Arthropoda > Insecta > Zygentoma > Lepismatidae > Thermobia > Thermobia domestica. The sequence continues at coordinate 100,760,892 of NC_137468.1, forward strand.
TGTAGGAGTGCGTATTTTAAATTCTTGCAGTAAATTGGTGCAGTCGATTTTATTATTAAATAACTTATATAGAAACAAGATACCTTGCATTATTCGTCGCTGTTCTAGACTTAATGTATTAAAGTTTAAATTTAAAGATTGACTATTATATGTTGTTGGATGTAATTGTACCCCCTTTATGTTAAGTACCTTAGATATTTATTCTGAACTTTTTCTATATTATTTATATTTGTTTTTGTGTGAGGGTTCCATATAGTGGCTGCGTATTCGAGTTTTGTCCGAACGTAGTGCTCATATAGCTTCCGGATAGCGGTAATACTAGTAAACTCTTTACTGATCTTGATTATGAATCCAAGGTTTCTCTACGCCTGGTCAATCATGTGATTTATGTGATTATTAAATGTGAAATTTCTGTCATACACCACCCCTAAGTCTCTGACAGTATCCGAGGTTGATAAAGTGATGTCATTCACCTTATACGAAAATTTCTGAGGGATTTTGCGATTGATAAAGGACATTACATTGCATTTGTTAGTGTTCAGGTTTAAGATGTTCTCTTTGGACTATTCCATCAGTTCATTCAAGTCATTTTGAAGCATTTTACAGTCATTTAATGTTTCTATTGCCATGAATATTTTAACATCGTCTGCAAATATCAGCGTGTGAGAGTTTTCTATACTTCCCAGTAGATCATTGATAAAGAGTAGAAACAACAATGGCCCTAAATTTGACCCCTGTGGCACCCCTGATAGCTGTACATACTCCTGAGACTTACAACCTTTGTACACTACGAATTGTTTTCTGTTTTCCAAGTAAGATTTAATTAGATCAATAAGTTCGCTGCTGAAACTAAATTGTTTACGCATGCTGAGCAATCTATTATGATTTACGCTGTCGAACGCTTTCGCGAAATCTACGTATATTACATCTACTTGTCCCCCCAAGTCTAGTGTTTTACTTTTAAAGGTAGATATTAGACTAAGATTTGTGACCGTTGACCTGCCTGTAAGAAAGTCATGTGATTCTGATATAGATGGCCGCACGTGTGCTATTAGCCGCTGGTATAAGACTGTTTCATAAACCTTAGCAAAGGTGCTTAAGATTGAGATGGGTCTATAATTTTTACTTTTTCTCTTATTACTATTCGATTTCGGGATAGGTGAAACTCTCGTTGTTTTCCACTCATTAGGGAATTTTCCGGATTTAATTGACAGGTTAAATATGATTTTCAGCGGTGTTAGGAAGTGATCTATACAACCCTTTACAATATAGCTTGGGATTCCATCGGGACCTACCGTTCTTTGGATTTCATCTTTTCTTTATTATATTAGCAATTTCCTGCATTTCTATTTATGATATACGCAGTATATTTAGACCGTTATGTACCCACACTGACTGTTCTGTTGTATTGTCTTTACTTTTACTGTAGACAGACTGAAAGTAGTCCGCAAACTCCTTAGCGATTTCGTCATCGTTGTTTATTTCTTTACTATTATTAGATAAGAATTCAGCATTTAAATGCCGTGTCTTACTTTTACAAAATTCCATAATTCGGATGGATTTTGTTCTAAGGATGCCTCGGACATTAATACAAAATTCTTATACGCATTCTGTACCTCATTTTTAATTTCTCTCCGTAATCTGTTGAACTCTTGTTGATGGAAACTTTTATTCCCCTCCCTCTTTTTCATTTTCCTATGATGATACGTTTTTGATTTAATTTTCTAAATTATATCCAGAGTAAACCACATTGGATAGGTTTGCTTGGGTTTTGTTTACAACAGAGGTCAAATATGTTATATATATAGTGTCGTAAAAGCATTCAACAGCTTCGTCTACATCACTGTATCCTGTAAGGTAGTCCCAGTTTACCCGCCCAAGGTCAGTATAAAGTTTTTTGAAGTTGCCTTTCTAAAATTATATCCTGTTACATTATGCTTAGATTTTGTTTGTTTTAGAGAGCCAATTGTATTTCGACGTTCAAAGTTGGGCGATGTTCACCTTTTACAAAGGGATAGGGTTCTTTGCTAACTTTTACGTGGTCTAAATTACTTAGTACTACACAGAGAAAAATCCGTACTCCGGACAGTGGTATATTGTACAAATATACGGTATCCTCTTGCTTACTATAGAAATCAGTACGGAGCATACGTTATCTGTATGCTACATAGGCACTGCCCTTAGATGTTACATCATGCCGTTGCAGGATGTCTGATATCTAACAGTTTTCCGTATATCACATGCATATACTTATGTTACCTTCGTCAGCTATATGTTATATACGTCCATTTGTATGTGAGATCCTGACTGCCTACATTGTTTCATACGGAAAGTACGTATAGATGGAACACTTACACAGAAAGTATTAAAACATGCGTTTCCAGTTATACGTCTGCTGTACGTCAAGTCCAAAAACTACAGGAATTACGCATGTAATCTATCTTTTTAAGTACGCCACCTACATTTTTTCTCAGTGTAGATCAAGAGTTTTACCGAATTTATTATATACAATATTAAATGACTGTAAATTGTTAAATGCCATGAAAATTTTTAATGCATTGTAGTTTGGCTGGAATTTTGAGATAACTATTGTAGTCATTGAAATTTCCGTCCGATAAATTGAAGTCACCAAGTATGAGAAGGGTACAACCTGATGGACATTTTGAATAAACATTTAATTCATAATCATTCACTTTCATTAATCATCCGTCTTCGTCAGCCTAAAGAGCATAACCGTGGGACGTTAAACTAGGAGAATATCCGGCAGGGGGTAGGTGGAGGCTCTCAATCTGGGCGCTCGACACGATGATGATGCGAGTAGACCCGCCTGTCGCGGAAAAAGACGTTTCAAGAGCAAGATAATTCCACAGTAGATTTTCGATGCATTCTTTGCAACGCTTGTAAAAATAAATAAATAAATAAAATACTGTATTAATGCACGTTACAGTTTAGGAATTTAATTACACTTGATGTATTTAACATAACGTTTTTATTTTTATTTTGGAAGTATTTTGGAAACGAATGAATATTTTTGAGCTACATTATAAATTGATTTGTCTCTGAAATGTTACTGTGAAAGCAATCATCTGCAGCCTCAGACAAATAGATCTATATAAGTGCTACACCTATAGTAATTTAAATAAATAACTATAAAATACTAATAGGTAGAGAATGGCCAATTGCCAAGTCACCTAGGGCAGGTTTACGGCGGAGAAAGATTACAGGGGTTAAGTCAATTCGGTCCCCGAGACTTGTGAAATTTCATGCATATTGTGGAATTTCCTCGTGGATATATGGTTAGTAAAGTTGTTTTCAACACAGGATACCATGGTTCGATTCCCAGGAGGAGTACATGTGATTTAGATTCTACGTTAAACAGTAGGTCTATGTCTTGGTGCTGAAAATGAATGGTTCAATGGGGTAATAAAAATCGAATATTCTTTTGAATTTCAATGCATCATGAAAATATTATTGTGTTTTTATTTTACAGCTTAATAAGTATTATCAGTTGGTCGAAAAAGTAGCGCACGAGATGAGGTTCGTGTCCCACTTCTGGGGTAACCTATATGAGTCGCAGTCGGTCAGAACTAATGTCAGTCGATATAGCCTCATATCAACGAACCGTTTCCCGGTACCTATTACCGTTTTCTTCTTCATAGTGATCACTGCAAACCGGAAATCTTAGATTTCCGGTTTGAATGTATGGTTAAGGGTGTGAAACTGAAAGTTATCCGTGAGATCTTGAATCGATATCAAAAAGTTATCTCTCGCTAGCTTGTACTGTTCTGTTCTGTGGAGACCACTACTGAAATCAAAAGTGGTAATAGAACTTCCGGTTTTAGTAAAGATATAAGTGTGGAAATAGAACCAATTCTTGGGACGCTAACTCTGTTTTTAAAAACAGCTTTTTATTATCTATTACTTTTTTGTTCAATGGTGATCGACGTTGAAAATGGAAATGATTGATTTCTGCCATTTTTGGCTGCAATATAAGATTCAAAGAGAGAATCTGTTTTTGTGTGTGCGTGTCTCTGTAGACATCGAATCCACGTGGAAAAACTGGAAATCGTAGGTTTGAATAACTTCTAGTATTATAGAGGGATAAAGATGGAACTAAAACCTATTATTGACACGTTGAATGTATTTTTTTTTAACTTGTGCTGTCTATTACCATTTTGCTTTTATGGTGATCAAAACTGAAACCAAAAATGGTGTATTTCTACAACTTTCAATTTTAATAGAGAGTTAGGGAGGCATAGTGGTGAGCACAAAAACCGGTTTTTTGAACATTTTCAAAAAACCTGTTTCGGTTTTTCACCGAAACCGGTTCGGTTTTTCACCTGATCCGGTTTCGGTTTTCTTCAAAACCGATTCCGTTTTTTTTTTCAAAATTTGTTCTATTTCTGACCAGAATGGTGTTTCGTTGTTCTCCGGAAACCGAATCCATTTCCACAGAAATAGTTTTATGTCTTTTCGAAAAGTTTTCACCGAAACCGGTTTCGGTGAAAAACCGAACCGGTTTTGGAGAAAACCGAAATGACGGTTTTTCGAATTTCGGTTTTTATAGAAACCGGTTTTCGTTTTTTATAAAAACTGGTTTTGCCCATCCCAGGGGAAACACGGTGGCACAGTGTTAGAGAGCTTACCTCTGTTGTGTAGGGTCTCTGGTTCGATTCCCGGCCAAGTAAGTTTGTGATGGACGACATTGTGTCCATGTTTTTCGGGGTGCTCCTATTTCCTCCCACTTTCTCATTCCACCAATTATTCCATTATCATTCTTCACTTATTTTAATCATTTCCCTTATCCTGAAGGACATAATTGTGGGACGTTAAACTGAAAGATTTTATTTCATTTTCATTTTGAATAGAGAGTTTATTCTTGTGACGTTCAGTCAACATAGAAAACGCTTTTGTTCTTATACCTGTCAATAGACAGCCACCCAAACAGATGGATGGACGTAACCATCATACAAGGTTTTATGCAGAGTATAGTCTAAAAAAAGATGTGTTGATCTTCGCTCCCTCTTTCTTCTTTCTCTCTCTTTTGATATTTATTTCTTCGACTTATCTCATTTTCTCTGTTCCTTCATTATAAACTTTGACGATGAAGAATGTTGTTAGCAATTCACCCTCACCTAAGTTTACTTAGAGAACTTTCACTCTGGTGCTTGCTTCCCAAGCAAATAGACTATCCGGTAACCAAGTGTGCGTTATGGCTTATGAATGATTGATTAACATTTCTATTGGGCAGAGAATTGGAGAGGAAACACTTCATCTTTTCGTTACTAAATTGCCTTTCCTATCAGAAAGAGAAATATCTCCAAGGAACAATACGTGCAGCTGTTTTGCGTGTGTGCATATATGAATATGTGAAATACTGAGAGAAAGGATTTTGTCAATCATTTCTAAGATGGCTCTGTAATCTATGTATGCATTGGTTTCTTGGCTTGAATAACAAAAAAGTTATGATATGCACTTAGAATCTTTAAAATGAATACTGTATCTTATTGATTTAGACATTCAACCAATTTGAAATGCATATATATATATATATATATACATTGCATGTTTGTTCAATGTTACCTTCAGAAAACAAAATATACTATTTATTCTGGTTGCTGGTGAATGACAAGTATTAGAAAGTATAGTCGCTAAGTTTAAGTGACACTTCATGTCAACAAATATGTGACATTTTACTTGCAGAAGGCGGTACTGACTATCAAAGATAAAATCGAGAAACGCAATCAGATTTCAAGTACAGCAGGAACAATTGTAAACATATTTTCTCTTCGGCTTAACATGCAATTGTGTGGCTTAGTTTGAACAACAGGAAACGACTTTTCTTTTACGGATATTAGTGTACACTTAGAAATAACAAAATATGTATGGCTTCTGTACTGGACAAGCAAAAATCCGAAAATAGATTATTTCCTCTGTCAAGCTAAGTCAATGTTTTTTTTTTTTATTGAACTAAAAATACAGAAATATAATCTGTCATATGATATCAAACATCAATAAAATTGACCTTAAATCCAATTAAAATCCAAATTTCCTTACTTACAAAAGTTAGAATTTATTTGATAAAAATTGCATTTTGAATGATTCTGTAAAACGTGTTTTAGTTTCCTGTTTAATGATGCTCATGGAATGGAATAAGTTTATTTATTTAGTTTAGCTGAATTTATTTATTTATTTTAGCTGGACTTATTTATTTATATCAGTAGTTTATTTATTTCACGGTTTTGTTTCCTGATTTATTATTTTTTTTAAATGAAACTTTTAGTGAATCTGTACAAAGTTATTGTTTTGTTATGGCAGTATTTGTTTTATATATTCTATGACAATTTTGTTTCTAGTTCAAAATTTAAAGAAGCTGTAATGGGCAGTATCAGTAACAAACTTTTAAGAAATCTTATGTAAAATAATACCAAAAGTACCTACGTATAATAATTTTGTTGCAGTAGATAATAGTAAATATACGCAAGTTTTCGGCAGATACTCGTTAACTTTTCCCTTAATTTTGAGAAATTTGTCTGAACATTAAGCAAGATAGTGGAAAATATTTCAAACAGGCAGTGTACCATTGGGAATTATTATTATTATTATAACATTTCTGAAATAATGAACTCGTAAAATTTTTGGCTTCAGACACTTCGGTTTGCTTATATATGTAAATATGGGTACTTTTTTTTAACCTAAGAAGTCATGGATTGGTTAATAGGTTTGCATTGTAGCGTCTCTTTTACCACTAAGACTATATAAGACGTGGACCTATAGCTTAACGTGGATCGGAACTACATGAGCTTCAATCAGATATGGAACTCGGGTCTCTTGCATCTAAGATGTTAACCAGTCATGGAGTTCGTATGTATAAGCACCTGCATTGTCTTTGCCATATCAGAAAAAAAAAGTTGAATGTTAGCAAAGTCAAGACCCAGGGCGGTAGGAGAGCCCGACCAAAAATGTAGGAGAGCCCGGCTGAAGTTAGGGGGACCCGATATTGTAGTTCATTTGCAAGCCTACCGTGAAAATTTTAGGGGGGAGCAAAAATTTAGGGGAGCCCTGCCCCCTAGACCCCCCTGAATACGGGCTTGTCAAGACCCCGGATTATTGATCTTTTTAAGACCCTTTGAATCATCATTTAATTTCCTTTGCTTATTAAAATGGCTTTTCTCCAAAGGTTTTGTATTAAACCTTTTCTAAAATAGGCTAGGCTAGTATTTTACATATGTACGACTTGCCCTGATCATCTTCTTCATATGATTATGCGTATTCCACATATGCTACAGGTATGACAAACATGTAGTGATTTATGTTGTTCAATATTTTGTTCTTATCCATTTATTCGTCCCTTTTTTCGCCAAAATACTATCTTCGTAATTGTTTTAAATTCTCTACTAAATCAAATGAGAAACAAATCTTAACAGGCACGTGTGGAGGAATTTATTTCGAGGTGGGTGGGTCGAAAAATTTTGGAGAGGTCTGAATTCAATGTGAGGATTAATTATATTAACATTTATGAAATCAGCCCTAAAACTAGACTAAATCTACAGAAAATTCGAGATATCGGAGGGAGGGGAAGGACCCAGGTAACTATCTTCTGCGTACGTTCCTTTCTGAAAGTGCTTGAACAGAAAGGAAATGAACAAATATTAGAGTGATGAATAGAGGAAAATAAACTGATTAGGCATTGGTTGAAGTTGTATTTTAGGGTATGTGGTGGAATATTTACGGTAGAAACAGTGGTAACTCATGAAGGAAGTCACATCAGTGCGAATTACAATTTTTTCACTTCAAACTAAGAGAAACGAACACACACAAGAATAAATACATTAGGTAAGTGTTCTTCCCGTAGTTTGTAGTGATAATATTGGAGGTTTACCAGTGTTACTCCCCTGACGAGCCTCCATTGGGTAGAAGGTTAAAGAGGAAGGAAAAAACGGATAATTGATACGTTAATATAAAGAGATTATCTGACGACCATAGCGCATGGACGTTTCTGTATTTGAGTCGGATGGCCTGCTGGTGATAGCGGATGATGAATTCTCTTGTAGCTTCGTGGTAAGAGCGCTCACATCTCCGTGCCTGCCAACCTATGGGGATCAGTGATAGAACAGATCTCTCGCAACTTCGTGGTCCGTGACTCGGAAGTTGTCTGACCGGTGATCCAGGGAAATCCGGAGATACTGAACTTTCCGCATACATACGGAAAACCGGGAGTCAGCTAACATAATAATTCTTGCAAATATGATCCTCTCCCACTGTGCATCTCTTTGTCTGTCTTCTCACTAAATCTATCGATTCCTTTCTCACTTCTGTGAATGTATGTAAGTAAATTTGAGTTTGCTTCAAAATTTTACCTTTTATGAAATGTTGTCATACGACGTAATTAATGTTTATGTTCTTGCGTACGGCATATGCATGCCGGATTCCGATTCCTGGTAGAGATGCATGGCACGTTAAGCTGTAAGTCTGCATCTTAACGACCTGCAAGACGACATACTCCGAGAAAACGGATTCATTCCGGACAAGTTGATAGATCAAAACAAGTTTTCTCCTACCATGCTCACGCATGTGCTTCGATAAACCTGAATTCTTGGTGTGTTACTCTTTCCACCATCAACCTCTGCAAACGAAGGTATAAAATGTATCCAAATATCTCTGAAGAATTGATTATAATTTCCATAATAACATTACATATTTTAAATCGGGTTATGTTGAATGAATAATACGTAGATTAAATGTATTGTGATTAAGAAATAACATTACATCGGGAATCGCACACACGTGAATAATGAACCTCAAGTAATGGACATCACTATGTAGTTGTTTCGGGGTCTGTCTGGGTCACGGGTTAGTCCGGGACTGAGAAGCGATACCCAGACGTGGCAGACCTGGACAGGAACCGTTACCCATGACACCACTGTTGCCAATACAGCGCTTCAGATAAAAGCCCAGACGATCTTCGGATCCTATTTTTAATAGTATGTAAGGGGATCAAATTAAACCCGTTCAGAGCGCATATATCCACTATCAGTAGGTGTATTGGTACAAAACGTGTACAGGTGAAACATTTAAACATGATGACTATCTCATGGTGTTTGCAGTCTAATTTGTCATGGTGTGTAGACGTTCAGGCACTTGTCCCACTGTACTACCAGTCAACGAATTCCGTCCAGGCAGAGCTCAGTCGGTTGTTGAGCGAACCATTCACTGACGGCATCTTGAACTGCAGCATCACTGGGGAGCCAACAATCCTTGAGTGCTTTCTTCGATTAACACATTTATTCACCGCGCCCAGCCAGAAGGGGAAGATCTCTTGTTGTTCGACCTGTAAAAAAACATTCGTGCTTAATCCACCACGGTTGTATTTAATACAAATGCATCTCCATAGATGTCCTTCATCCAACGGAACACCCCAGCCCGTTGACATCCCTCTGCACTCAGAAATTGGATGATTGCTCCCTGATCCGACTTGGACGAAATTGGGATGGTAAATGCCATTATTCCAATTTTATTTCTGCAAAGACAGGAAACATTTCACAATGTTTACTATACTAATTCCCCAAGTATACATACCACTACAACAACACAATCCTATGTCATCAATTGTTCGTAGCATGGATACTGAACGGGTTTCATTTGATTATCCCCTTCGTTTGATCCGCCTTTATACCAAAACAAATTCTCAAGACTTGGTGAATCTAAATTTACAAAACTATTCAAGTTTATTTGTTTGTAATGTCCTTGTGTGAAACAGTATGACACAACAGGATTGACTGAAAACGTCCGAGTACGTGTAGTTTGTATTCTAGTATGTATTCATGTATACTTTGTATATTTACACGCATATACATATATGCATATTTTATCAGCTGAGTAAGTAACTTTGGAATGTGTTGGGAAACACGTTTGTTCAGCTTTAAGGTTACACACACTACCGTTTGAGTAGATACGAGTGTTAACAGCTTTTCCAAATACCATGTTTGTTGATATCCAAAAGCAAGCTAATAATCGAATAGAACATATGGCACTTCTTATCAGCTTCATACCGTACATACTTTCCAATGCTTGCATGATGCATAAAAATCGAGGAATATATTGATTTAGCACGTATTTTTTTCAGTTGTTATAAGAAGCGTAATTAATTTTAATGTTAATTAATACGACCTTCAGCTGAGCTTGAATGAAATAGTATCCCGTGCGTTGTAATCATATCAAACAAGAACTATTCACATTGATCTTTTAACTTGGGTTAGTATATTTTGAGTTCGTAATAATCGGAAGGGTTCTAATGAAACTGCACGTATTAGGAGTTTCACCTTACACGGCAATATCCGTTACAGTAACAAATAGAAATTAATATCAAGAGTTTATTATCATTAAAATTCCCTCGTGACTACATGATTAGCATACACGTCTCAGTGAGATAAATCCAGGTTCGATTTCCAGTGGGAGATCATGTTCGGGTCCCACGTTAAGCTCTATAAATCTACGCCTCATATGACTTCACTGCTGAAAGAGTCGTTAAGCTCCAAACCAACCAATCTCCAGTGGTCTCAGTTGCTGCTACTGCTGATCACGAGACGAGACAAAAATATTCGTGACGATGAACGAGGTGAGACAGAGTTCTTCCAATAGACACAAATATTTTTTTTTGAGACGAGAAAGCGCTTTCACGTTTTTCGAGACTAGACAGGTCTAAAAATTTGTCATAAGCGAACACTAGTTATTGCATATTTATGTTGTGTCTAAGTATGATATTAACATACAGGTTATTTAATTAATTGTGTTTACATGTCCAAATCGTCATACTTCATATAGAAAGAACTAGCAATCTTCACCGGAATTTATACGTTTGATCTCTATATCTTTTTCATTCACATATTAAACATCCAGCCGTCTACTAAGTGCCCAAATTCCACAATGCAGTTGAAGACAAGTATAAACAAATAGTTTTCAAAATAATGGAATCACCTTAACTAGACTCAACGTATCTGATTAATAATACTGCGTTGGATGTAAACCTCAGCTTAGCAGAAGTCCGATACACTGTACTCTCACCGGGATTTGGATTCAGTTCTTTCAAAACAGAACAACAATAATGTAGCCACAAAACACCAAGCTGAAGCCATATTGTTAGAGGAGAATATCATATTTTAAGATGACTACATGAATATGTTTGCAAACAATCATATTTTTACGGAGCTGAGAAACGAGATGATTTTGGTTGTAGTGTTACATTTGCATCTGCGTACGGAAACGAACATTAAAACCTTGAATTGAATAAAATATTAAATGGAGAATAGTTAAAATTGTCGTGGAAAGGTGTTGCGATTTTTTTCAATATTCCTAAATAACAAAAATGAATCTACTGTACTTCTAGGGCTCGTTTATTCAACTTAAAATTGTACACGTTAAACAAGATCTCATAAACCTATCCCTTCTTAGACTTACGAAACGACACTTTACTAATAGAGCTTTACTCTTAGAGCTGCTCACTAATTGAGGATTTATTGTTTTTTTTTTTTTTTTTTAACTTCCTATGATACGGATACGGAAAAGCGTTACGAAAAGGAGGTATTAAAATGTCTCATTGTGGAGTATTCTATTATCAGTACAGGGCAAATACATGGGATATTACTGAGGGGGGATGAAGAACAACTGAGGGGGGATAAAGTTCACGCCATATGAAGAGAAATTGAGGAAATTAAGAACTGACAGCAAATCAAGTAAGGAAATGAAGACAAAAATTGGGAGAAAACAGCAATAATAGAGTTGGTTAAATCAAATGGTTAGGATATTATTTGTGTAATTGCATTTTTTATTACGGATGTGGTAGAAGGTTAATAGGGAGGGGACGAATATTGTAACTAATGAACGATATTAAGGAAGGCAATTCTTAATCGAAACGAAGAGATTAACGGGTGGCTAAAATGAATCTGTTGTAATCTAGGAAAGATGGATATGGATGAATATACTTTTCGCAAATCTTAACGGCATGACTATCTTATCACAAATTGCTTATATTTAATTTCCATTACAATTATATATACCTGCTCCATTAATAGATTATATCTGTGATCAATAGTTCACTAACATGCCTCTCATCACCTTGCGTGAACCTTCATTGTCATGATAAAGTATATAACTTCCTAGATTCTTATATGTTGTTGGCTTTATTTCCATACTGCCATGTTAAACATAATCTTCCATTCTTCCATATATATATATATATATATATATATATATATATATATATATATATATATATATATATATATATATATATATACATTGCAACCCTAGGTTACAAATAAGGCGAGGTTTTGAGGACTTAATATTCTAAGCGGAAGACGTATAATCCTGAAATTTTGTATAAATGCACCCTAGGCTGTAGGTAAGGTGTGAATTTGCGAAATATGACTTCTAAGTAAGTGGAAGACAGTTCGGGAACTTGAATGTATTTTTCCCGTTCGCCAGATCTACCAAACTTCAGGTGTACATCTCTGAAAATTTGTGTATATGTTGTTCTTGCCTCTTAGGATCTAGATTCGACGGGACTTCACAAATGCAAACTCTAAGGAGAAATGTATGTATTTTTTCCCAACAGTTATCAAAACGGTTGAGCGCAGAACCATGAAATTGAGTTTGTGTTATTCACTTGAATTCAATGTCGGAGTTGAAGAGGAGTGAAACTCAGGGAGAGGAAGAGCTCAAAAATTTAGTCCGTGGTAACATGTGAATCATACACTTGTGTCTTATAAATAGGATACCCAGCCCAAATCTCTATAAATGTTATAAAATCTATCATAGGCAATTATCAATTCAAAGGCATCTCTAAAACATAAAACTAAGGCAACTGTACGTAAAAGAAGCATTTTGTGCTCACTAATATTAAACTGATTAGTGTAATTTAAGTTTTTAACTTCGAGCCAAGCGACTTCCCACTAATGGCAGAATTTTCGATGGTTGGTTATTACATTAAATAATATAAAGTACACGAAAGTTGAATAAGTTTATTGTTGCCAAATTCCAACATATCCCTTTCAAATAAACCTTAAACTGGATCATTGGTAGTTGGACGGACCTCCTTATATGAGGGTTTCAGGGGAAGACAACGATAAACGCCACTTTCGGTGAAATATAGTTATTAGGTGGAAGTGTTTGGAATCGTGCTACAAAACAGTATGTTAGTAGTTTAATTTCAGAAATTTATCTGTATATGATAGGGGAAGCTTGTTTGGTATGTCATCGCATTGCATTGCAGGGAATGTTGAACTTTTTAAAGTTTACTCAAACCTTAGAAAATGTGACTTACCGTTGTCTTCTCCCGGTGCGCTCAATATACGTAGTTACAGTTTGAGATTCCAGTAAATGTCCTATCTCTATTATTATACTATTGTGCAACATACTGAGCATCATTTTAAAAGTTATTTCGTTACTTGTCTGATCTTATGAGATCTAACACACAAAATACGTTAAAGCACCTTTAAAGTAAATATTTTGGTATATTTTTCAAAATATTTTACTTGAAGTTACTTCAAATATTAGGCGTACCTTTCATGTACGTTATCTTGGTTACTGGTCAAAAAGGACCAGCATATTATTTTGTTATGACTATTCAACCGGTTCTGAAGTTCTGTGCTTTCGCGATGACATGTTAAAAATTTAATACCTTTGGTAATCATTCTTAATAATAAAAATACAGTGAAACCTGTCTTTAGCGGAATCGAGCGGGACTAGCAAAAATTTCCGTTAAAGTCAGGTTTCCGCTTAATAGAGGTAGACCTTTATTTAAAAAAAAAAACACACACACACACACACACATGCTTATAATGGACATACTGAGAAAACATATTGTTCTACGTAGCTTGTTCACTTACAGTACTTCTTTCTTCTACTAACTAATACACACACAAACAAACACACACAAAACTTAAAATGAACACAAAATATGCTATGTACACGTTTACTGTATTTTTCCAATAGTCAAACAGGGTTTTCTATATGCATTGCTGCTTGGCTGCTGGACTGTTCGCAAATGTTGTAGCCTGAAAAACTACACTAAGTAAATCAGTCGTTATTCCCTAAGGCAAATTGTTCAGAAGGTTTAACAAAAGAACGAGGATTTATCGCAGACAGTGTAATATATATGTTTGCCCCTCATACAACATCTAAAAATTTTCTAAACGCTGTAGTCCGGAACTCAGAATTTTCCGTTATTAGGTTTATTTTGCTTTCCGTTGTCCGCGTAACACAGTTTCCGCTTAATGAAGTGACTTTTACGTATTTTTTTTACACCAAAATTCATGGGACCGTGAAATATTTCCGTTTAAGACAGTTTTCCGTTTAATAAAGGGTCCGTTGAAGGCAGGTTTTACTGTATATGATTTGATTTTTCTTTTCAGCACCAATGCCATATATAGCGCAAGGCTATTAATTAAGATGGAAACTGAACCATAGGAGCTTCTGCCTATAATATGCTTTTAAAATTAAATGCACGTTGAGTTCTATTTAAGTTGTTATTGTATATATTAAAGATTTATTTAATACTAGCAGAATACCCGTTCTTTGCACGGCGACAATACGTTTCATTTTGGACATAAAGAGCAACCAACTGCCACCGATCAACTCAGTGATCCCAAAAGCTATGAATTCGACACTAATATCGGTCATTTTTGATCATATATATCCCAGGCCCGAACCTTATCTATGTGGAAAATTTGATCCGATTTCGGTCGGGTGCACAGTGGTCCCAGTTACCCTAAAACGTGGTCAAAATTATTTTTTTCTACACTTCGTGTTCTGGTTGAATATATTCTAATTCATTACTTATAGTACAAGATAAAAACCGTAATGAGGTACTTATAAGTGCATAAAATCTCATTAGAAGGACAGACAGATATGCTTCTTTAACTGTATCACTGTCATCGCTGTCTGTTTCAGGGATAGAGAATCCCTTCTGTGGCTTGGTTGCTGAATTTAGAAGACCAATGACCTCTTGAGGAAGACTCCAGCTTTTTGGTTTCATCTCGAGTTGCAGTCTTAGTGAGGAAACATGGGGTCTGATGTTTCTAATAGGCGATGCATGATGCCAATATTTGGTGCCTCTTTTGAAGTTTTCCTGAAGGGAAATTGCCTATATTCTTTAAAATGTTTATTCCTGGCATCTTGTGCTTCTTCTGACATCTGTTTCATGGGGAGCACTGCTGCAGAAACAATGACTGCTCCGTGAACTAGAACTTTGTGGACAGAGGTAGGCATATAATACCAAGAATATAGGGAAACGAAGAGTTCGGCTGATTCATTACAGTAATTATTAAACGCATCAACTTTGACGGAAAAGCCACTTGATAATGTGTCCAATGTATCACCGAACCTATATGATCTGTTCAGCTGAAACTTATTTCTCAAAATAATGTCCTGGAAGTATTCCCAGGACAGTCATTTGAAGAACCACTTCCTCCAGGTTTTGGTTGATCAACAATGTTATCTAAATTTCTTTTGAAGTTTTTCTGGATTGCTTGTTTTCGTCTATGAACTAGTGTTTCCTCTGCTTGCTATTGCTTGGCCTGTAGTCTATACGAAACATAAGGTAAACATTCAAAAAATCTTATCCAAATATGGAAAGTGGAAATTCCAAATCTGAATGAGAATTTATCTATGTATTTTCCTGTCAGAATTCCATCTACCATCGTTAATGAAAGTTGATGTTCTATTTGTACTATTTTGCCCTTAATTGCATATTCAGTTTTGCTGAGATTCTTAATTTGCTTTTCGAAGTTGGAAGTTTCTTTTCTCACGAGGTCCTGGGACTTTTTTCGAAACTGAAATTTAATAGGTCGACAAAAAATATGTGGAAGATGGTTTAAGATTGTACTGTTGGCTCAAATTGGTCATGCGTGTAGTATAGCTGTAGTGGAAATAATGACGTCAAGAAGTTATCTGAAAATTCATCTTGTTCTGCCATTTGCGTGTACTGTGACTTTCCACTACTCCCATTAAATCCCCATTTGGACAAAAGTATCAGTGACTCTAGATAGTTTTTTGGGCTTTGTTCCAATACTGGCTCTTGGTAGTTCTACACACGCAGTCAATGTGTGTATGATCTAGTAAATCTTGAATATTAACTTCAGAGTGTTCTTCTGATGGTTACATTTTGTGGACAATGTGGACGACATCGCTTTTTAGCAACCAGAAATCTTTCATACTGTGTGATGGATAGATGTTAGAATTTAGAATTCATCCCTTGCCTGCCTCGAGGAATAGAGCTAATGCGTTATCTTTTGTGTAGCTCCCAGTAGGTCGGCTTTTCGCTAAGCTTTTCTAATTTTGATTGCTAATGTAGGCGATTTCTGCATTCCGTCAATTAGTTTTGCAGAGTCTACGTTGCCAGTTTCTCTTTCCTTCATAGCTGCTACAAATGTTAAAGATTCTTCACTCTTGAAAACTTGCAGGACCACAGTTTCCCTTCTCTTCGTTCTAACGCTGCTGTCATCGAAGTCTGATTCAGTCGTCCTCTCTTAGAAGTAGAAGATGGAATTTCAACATTAATTTTGGAAGTAGAGTCTTGGTCCAACCACTTTGTGCTGTTTTTCAGAAATGTCTGTGAATTCCTTCCCGCCTTGTTCAGTCGAAATAACTCGCTACAAAATCGCGAAATATCGTTATCAATATGTTTTCGCTACTTGTCTGAATCTCCTATCCCTGTTTCTTGTATTACGTGGCTTAACAAGAATGCCTTTTGTTCTTTCCTCCCACGATTACAATTGTAAAATCCTATGCAGCGTTTCTTGTAGATGTCGATATTCCATTTTCAACCTGTGGATAGGAAAATTTACTTGTTATAACATGTTGCTGCAATACTTAATTCTGAATAAAGACAGTTTATATTCAATTGGAAGTGGAGTATAACAGCTGTGCTTACATGAAAATCAATAGAAATGACTTTGTTGTTTTGCTACGGAGTACATCTCTCCTTCTGTTTCATTTGGCATAGGCAAATACTATTTACAATATAATTTAAAATCGCAGGACATCGCAATTTGTTTTTTAGGAGGTAAATCTAGAAGAATCATGTAACATATAACAGTAGATTCCAGCATCGGGAAACCGGGAAAATTTTACACCTCTGCATAATTACAAGAATAGGATTTCAATTAACTTATAGTCACATTGCTATGTATTAACTCATCAAGAAGCACCTGTGCACCTTAAAATGCATTACTTTATGGATATAACTAGAGAAAATATACAATTCAATTCACATAACACAATAATCACCAGAAATAATAACCACGGATGACAATATCTTGTATTGAAATAAGGGGTATTTTTACCACACTAACGCTGGAGAGCAAATCACACGCATAGAACCCACTACTTCAAGCTATCAGTACTCTCTGGCAAGGGGCTTATCTCTTCGTGCCCTTCAGTTTTATTACTGCCACACATACTAGAGAAAATATACAGTCGAAAAATGAGGATATTCGTACTTTGAAAATTGCAATTTTGTCCGGGTTTTGTCACTGTTGGAACCACTGTTGGGTGGTTCAAAAGTTAAGTCACAAACAGTCACTTTCATTTTTGTGTAAGATTAAGCGTGGCAAAATTGTTGTGGGCGATTGTACATGGAAACTGATTATGTTCATTTGAAACAAAACAAAGTACTCATGCATAGAAATTCATGTAGAGAGGCAGAGTCACATATAGGAAGTAGCCATTCCCCATTTTTTTTCTTTTTGTACTAAAATTATGAATATTCAGGTTTCCCCTTTCTGGCCAGAGTCAACTCGATTGCCTCAGTGAATGGGTGGAAATTGCTCCCGTGTGTAGCTCCTGCGGTTCCCCCTCCTGAACCCCAGTCACATTCTCTGTTGGTAGTAGTAATAGCTATCAAGGGATTCATTTACGGAATTTTAATTGATACTCAATAGAATAGCGCAGGCCATCCAATTATGGATATGGATACGTGGTCTATGTACACAGACACGCACCCTCCCTACAACAAGTTCCTGTTTCAAGACAATCTGCCTCCATTGGTTCATAAATTTAAAATGCTATCGTCATAGATTAAAATGCTTTACTTTGTATTTTTCACAGTTCTGAACTGGTATTGATGTTAATTATTCTGTGTTTTAAAGTACCTCGTTATTTTAAAGTATTTCTTCCATGTTAGATTTTCCTTAGTAGGAACAGAATTTCTGATAAGAGTAGATCCCATTCGGAATAGGTCTTATTGATTTATCTAGTTTTTTTTAACGGAATTTCATGGATGTCAGCTATTTTGCCTAGCTTTGTTGAGTTGTACTATTTTTTATTTTATTTAACAAGGTATTTGCAAACCATATTATATTGGAAACAGCTATCAAAGAATCACGAAATGAAAAATTAATAGAAGCTCTGTCAGAATCTATATATTGGAAGTACCAGTACATCGTTCATCCGGTAGGATAGGAGCGTCATTTGGTAAAGACAGAGAGCGATTTCCTCCTGAGTTTCAGAAACACATGCTTTTTTTAAATAAATTCTGTTCTAATATACTAATAAAAGAAAACGTAAAACTGTTATGTCGGTGGACAATCTTAGGAGTAATGAGAAACCGTGGAAAAGTCTTGTTCAGGGTGACAGGTTGCGGGATTTGGATCCGGGACCTCTCGTTGGAAGCAGTGGCGTAGCACACTTTTGCGGCCCCCCCGCAAAGTATAGAGAAGGGGCCCTAGTTGTAAAGCCGACAGAAGTAAGATTGAAGTTCTACTTCTTTAAATCTTTATTAATCGCATGACTTTGGGGCCCCCTATACGCCAGGGCCCCCCGCACTGCGGGGGTTGCGGGGGCAGCTGCTACGCCACTGGTTGGAAGCAAGAATGGTAACCGGTAGCATTCGTTCATAACATTTCAAGTGGAAGATTTATTAAAATCGAATATCAATTATAGGTTTTAAGATGTATATATTAACAATAATACATTAATGTACTGTTTAGCCACTTTAATTAGATGTTTTAAAGTAGATTCTCTGACGAAGCTGATAAGTAGGGGTCTAACTGACAAAATGGTCGTTGGTTGTGTATATTTAGTAATACTAGTACAATTTGGAACTGTGTCCATCAAACCGTTGTAGGTCATATAATAAGACTATTGTTCATGTTTACAGCTCTATTGTAATTTTAAATGTGAACTGTAAAAAAGAACGGGCAGTAAACTACTTAGAAGCCTTCAAAACGTATGAAAGAGAATGAAAACTTAGCTAGGTGTAACATGGAAGAGAGAAGAACAATATTGAAGGTAATCAAATAAGAAAAAGACAAGTTGAACAGTTCGAGAATCAATCATCTAAGAACTTAACACGTGTGGTATAATGTGGGGGAGGGGGGAGAGAAGGATAGATTATGATTATAATCTGGACTGTATCATGTAACAAAATACAATAGCTGTGGCTTGTCCGTGGGCTAATGTCTAGAGATTTCGCAAAGGGGATAGGGTGGCTCAGTGGTAGAGCGCTTACCTCTGGTGCGTGGGATCCTTGATTCGATCCCCGGCCAAATAAGTTTGTGGGGTGGACAACATCGTGACCGGACAACTTGGTGGATTTTCTCATGGTACTTTCGTTTCCTTCTACATTATCATTCCACAGATTCTTCCATCATTCGGTGCTTGAGGTCCCGGGTTCGATCCCAGCCCCGCCAAGTGAACTTTGTGGTGGACAAACACCGTGTGCGTGGGTTTTCTCGGGGTTTTCCCGTTTCCTCACACTTTCTTCATTCCACCGTTTCATTCATTACTCATCATCACCGTCTCCTTTAGCCTAACCGACATAACCATGGGACGTAAAACTCAAAGATTTCATTTCATTTTCTTCCATCATTCACTTGCCTTAATCATCCGTCTCCTTTAGCCCAATGGGCATAATCGTAAGGTGTCATTTCATTTTAGAGGCTTCGCGTTCGGTGCGCTGGTCTCATGTTCAGGTCCTACTGGGATTACAATGCGTCGACTAAAGTAAAAACACGAATAGGAGTTCAAATCTCATCTTGATATCAGGTCTAATCCTTCATAACCTCGATGTGACGTGAAGGACAATAATAATTAAGAATAATTCTCACGTCATGACGAAGAGTTTAGCAAGGAAACAGAGTATATAAAACTTCATAAGAAGTAACTTGTTAGTGATGACAGCTACTTAGTGGTGATTATGATGATCATGATAAATATTCTGTCACACTGTTCTTAATTCGAGAATAGTTAAAAATGTCATTCAATTTTTGATTCGCTGATAATGGTATGTTGAATACAAATATGACGCTTATACTTGTGTAGGATAGATTTCTTGAATCGAAAATCGAACAATTATTACTGTCCTGAAGTTATTATCCTCAAATAAGTATAGAGAGATAAAGATGCCTTATGCAAAGTGCTTTTGGCGTATGATTAGCGTCATACTAAAGGCTTGAATACTGCAGGAAACATATGTTAGTCGAACTCTTTAGTATGGCACTAATCACGCTTCAGAACGACTCTGCGTTTAAGGCCCACATAATGTATATTTGCAAGTGCAAATTGGAGATTAGATTTGTTTTGTTTTAGTAAGTATATATGTCAAAAGTGTGATTGACCGTGGAAAAAAAAATAATATCAAAGGTAACCTACAGTTAGACAGTTTGTCTGCATGTTGTATACAGTATATTAATTATGTTACAAATTAACCGCGTTTTTTTCTTTTTCTTTACTTACTTTGTAGGGTTAGTACTGTACGCTACGTTACGTAAAGTTACTCAAGGCTACATCCGGAATGACTCAAATGTTGTATGGCCGTGTTTATTGCCTTCAAGCGATTGCTAAATATGAGCAACACGTAATATACACAAACTAGTACGTTTTATGTTTGAGTGAAGCTGCATACAATAGTAGCTGTCTAGTTACTTCATGTTGTTATTAGGAAGTCGCATTTAATTCGTCTCTTTTATTGTTAGTATTTATTATTTATTTTTATTGGGGTACCTAAGAAGTTTTCATTAGAGCTCAAGCAAGTAGTTATAAATATATGGAGGGAATGCACTTCCAAAATTATTAACTGTATTGTGTAGTAACAGTTAATATGTTTACAAAATAAATTGATCATTTTGATTAACCACATTTCCTCAAGCGTATTAGCCATCCTGAGTGAGGTTTTCCTAGGGTTTTCCTCATACGTACCAAATAAATGCTGGGATGGTACATAACAAACAAGTCCCAGGCCGCTTCCATTCCTTTTCCTCGGATAGTGTGATCGCCGAGGAACGTCATCCCTCATATATGATGGGCTAACTTGGCCATAGATGCCGTAAGCCCAGAAATCTAAATTCTAATCCTTAATAGTATTCAGAGAATATTTTATATATTTTTATTTTAAATATCATAGATTATTCACTTATTTCGCTTGTTAAATATAGCTATAAAACCTCCATAGATATACATTTTTGGAACCTTCTTTACGAGTCCTTTCATTTGATAAATTATACAAGATCTTCGCTGATATTATGTATTTCTGTAATCCAATATTTAGTGTCTAGTGTCCACTATATTGAAATTTATGTAATGCCATATGCTAAGTTTCATACAGCCTTAGTGCTGAAATGGGACTTTAGACTTCAATTAACTGCGCTGGTCTAATGGCTCGTGTGCATGCCTTTGGTGCACGAGGTCCTGGGTTCGATTTCCGGTTAGATATCATCGAACGCATTACAGTACTTTAGTTTCCACTTTCAGCTGTAATTTCGTTATACTGCTTTAAAAGGATATAAACACAAATCAATCCAACTAACCAGAAACGCTTTTGACAGCATGATGAGTAAACAGATATCTTGTTCAAAAAATCCTATTTCAGTCGTTTAAACTTTACATGAGAGTAAGGAAATATAGAAACACATACCAGCTAACCCTTTTCCCATGGCGTTTAACGCATCTCCTAAGTTCATATAACAAGTTCTCCCTTTTTTTATTAAAAAAAAACTGCTATTAAACTGACTCAATATTATTTTGACATTCTATATCCCCAAGCCTGATATAGTCCTGATTAAAATATTTTTGCAATGTTTTTTTTATTAAGTCCACATGTCATATTTTCTTGATAGATTCAAGTCTTCCAATTT
The DNA here is from genome assembly GCF_964235325.1 of Thermobia domestica. NCBI lineage: Eukaryota > Metazoa > Arthropoda > Insecta > Zygentoma > Lepismatidae > Thermobia > Thermobia domestica. Next base: position 100,783,022 of record NC_137468.1, read on the forward strand.
TAGTTTCACGCACTTCCATATTTACTGGAGCTCTGAAATTTTGTACAGGCACGTAAACTATGATAATACAATATTTTCACATAATTTTCCCTGTAGCTTATAGTTTAGCTGTAAAATTATTAATATTTTTCTACGAACTATACCTGTATAGTCCTCCATGGTAGTCTAGTGAATAGTGTGTGTAGCTTTGGTACAAGTGGTCCTGGGTTCGATCCCGGTGAGCGAACAAAAAAAAATAATTTCAAAATCATTCACTTTCATCAATCATCGTTTCCCGTAGCCTAAAGGCATAATCATGGGACGATGAGTTACAAAAGTTAATTTCAGTTTTACGCAAAGTATATATCCTATTCTGTTATGCAACCAAAAATGCTTTGGAGTTGACATGTACAGTATAATATCCAGGAGATCTTCAATGAATTACTTTTGTCTCGTGAAACTATAGTAGAATTTCAAACCATGTAAATTCAATACTCAAACTTGAAATATTACATCCATGACTACGGTTGCAAACAAAGATAGAACTTGTTTCTCGGTCGCTGAATCCACATCAAAAAGATATTACTTGCTATGTCTTAAGGAGCCCATAGACGATCCACGGTTTGTGCAAACATCCTGTTTATGCAAACACTGTGTTTGCGCAAACACGCGACCATACACGATTCAACTATTTGCACAAACTTCAGTTCAATTTTGAGTTTGATCGCATAAACATATCTACTGAAGCAGCTTGTTTAGCGATAGTAATTGCTTGTGCTTTGGAAGGGGAAAGACCCGCGAAACCAAAAAGGAAGAAGAGGGTGTGGATGAAAGGGTGGTTCAAGAAACGGTCTAGTTTAGTCATCAAAATTTAATAGCCGAGCTTGAGATAAGTTCGACTATGGACTTATTTACGAATGGATTCAACTATATTTGGTGAAATATTGGAAATGGTTACGCCTCTTATTCAAAAACAGGATACAAATATGAGAGATGCGATATTTCCCGATCAGAGGTTGTTCGCCAGTTCGCGTTATCTTGTGTGCGTAAACACGTACGAGGACTTAAATTTGAAACAGCCATTGCACCCCAGACACTTGGACAAATTATTATAGAAACATGTGAGTCCGCAATTTTCAGATTCCTGTTTTTATAATCTTCACTCTTTACCTTCCACAGTTCAGGTAAATTTCGATAAAGTTCCATAAATTCTCTCCAGAATTCTTAAATCCTATTCATTGACGCCACAACGCAAGAAATAAGCGTTTGTGCACTAGGTCTCCTGCTCGGAAATAAATCTCGTGTTTGCACAATAATGCCCATACACGGTCCATGTGATTGCGCAAACATCATGTTCGTGTAAACAATTTTCGAACGAGTTCGATGTGGAAAATGTTTGCACAAACGTTTGCGCAAACAGTTCGTACAGCAGCATACACGGTCAAACTGTTTGCACAAACAGCATTGTTTGCACAAACTGTGGACCGTGTATGGGCTCTATTACTGTTTTGGCTCTATAAAGCTTAACATGGAAACCGGAAGTGGTAATTGATATCTATCACTTCCTGTTGCAATAAAGGAAAACAAATCAGAGGTGGAAAATATTCTTGCGGTACTGAATTCATATGAAAAACTGCTTGTCGGTATCTACTTCCATTTTGCCCATTATGCGATCAGTGTTGTCACCGAAAAATTGTACATTTTCACCACTTCCGGTTTCAGCAGATAGATAAAAGTCAAGATAAAACTCATTCTTGGGACATTGAATCTGCGTAAGATATAAAACGCTTTTCGAAATCTCGTACCAATAAATATTGAAACCGGAAGTACTAGTAACTTTCAACTACTTCCAGTTTGGGTAGAGTATTGCTGCTGGTAATGGTAAGTTCTTTGAGATACCGAATCGATTGTTAGAAAACCGCTTGTCACTATTTATTATTGTTCCTCTCTGACAATAAACGTTGAAACCGAAAATGGCTGATTTCTGTTACTTCCAGTTTAAATATTGGGTTAAGAAAGGAGAGATATTAGATGTTGGGGACGCTGAATTGATTGAAAAAAGAAAGGGTTCTCGATATCTATTTTTGCACTCTGGAAATCAATATTGAAAATGAAAGTACTAGTAAATTTCGGTCACTTGCGATTTTCGTAGAGTTTTGTGGGTAGTGATGATGAGACGTTCGTTGAGACTCTTAATCGATGGCAAAAAACCGCTTCTTGACAACTATTACCATTTTTGCTCTGAACTTGTCGACATACTGACGGCCGTTTTGGGCATAGCTGTTCTACAAGGCTTCCAATGTTTATGCATAACGTAGTTTGGAAGCCGAACAATAATAATATAACCATACCTTTATAAAATGCTCAAGATAGATTATTTTCGTGAGGCAAATGAAGAAATGTGACTAAGTGTATAAAAACATTGGGCGCTCTAAGTGCTTCATTATAATCCATTATAATTAGTACTTATCCAAGAAGCCTTTAGGAGGAACAAAAGTTTGTATTGTGCGACCTTGAATAGAGTTGAGAAAAAGACCCATAAAATGCTTCGTGTCAAGTATTGTACCGTATGGGGCAGAAACATGAGCATTAAGTAAAAATGATGAAAAACGATGTGAAGCTTTCGAAATGTAGGTGTGGGGAAGAATGAAGCGAATTAGTTGGGTCGAGCTCAAAACGATTGAGAAGATGTTAGAAATGGTTAGGGAGAAAAGAGCAGTTTTAGATATTATTGAGAAGAGGAACTGATTAGGACAGTGGCTAAGATGAAGCTGTATCATTACCCAGACAGCATGTTTGCTTGCCGCAAGCTTGCCTGCCGCTTTTATTTGATTTTATTTCGCTTTGGCTTATACACAAAAGCTTATTTCTGCTTAGCGCAAGCCGTAGTGCGGGCAACCCACGCTTCGCTTGCGAGACGCTTTTCTTTAGATTGAAGTAAAAAGCCAGCGCGCGTTCGATTTTCAGTTGTTCTCAAAATCCACGTGACGCTGACCTCCTTACTTTCGGCGATAAGGTAGTGTTTGCGTTGTTAGTGTCTTGTTAGCATTCAGCTTGAATAAAGGACAAACTTAATTATTTTTTTTAATTGTTCCGTCTAGTACTCTAGTACTCTAGTCCCACGTACCTATAATATCGCTCTTTATTTCCTCATATTTCGGTAACTATGAGGCATAACGAATTGTAGTATTTACGTATAAAGCATAAATGTGAACATAGATGGCAGCAGATTTGAGCCTACTTATTTCGCGAAAGAATACAGAACTGTTGCAGATATTTTAATATAAACTTCAAGTTTAACTTACAGCTTACTATAAACTTTATCTGAACGCTGTGTTTAAAGTATAAACATTTTTCTGCGTTTTTATATAAAAAGGTAGAAATTTCAAGTACTCGCCACTAATATAGTAGCATGTTAGATATTTGTAAGAAGCAACGGCGCGTTGCGTGTCACAACTAAACCGTAACAATTATGCTTATTTTGATGTTTTGCAGAAGCGGATGGGAGACTTGGGTGTTTTCATGGTTGTGCATATGCTCCAATAATTGGGGAGGTGAGGGGACAATATATTGTAGCATAGATTTAGTCAGACGGTTAAATTATACTGATTTCATACTGTTTTATCTAAATTCGCTTAGCAAGATTCCATATAACTTCTTTGGATTGTGTTTCGCTTGCAATAAGCTTAATAAAGCTTGCCATTGATGAGAATACGCTTAAATTGGCTTGCGTTTGAGATAATTTGACTTGTGTTTAACTTGTGAAGACAAGCTTGCCCCAAGCCTTGCCCAGATGTAACTAACTAGCTTGCCACAAGCTTAAAGCAAGCTAATTGGCTTGCATAGTATAGCTTGCGGCAAGCTAATTTACCTTGCAACAGCAAGTTTGTGGCAACTTGCAGCAAGTTTAAATTGCTGTCTGGGTAGGGACGTACTAGGGGTATGGTGGTAATAAAGAAAGGGAGGGGCGAAGGAGATTACTGTTGATGGACGATATCAGAAAAGAAAAAAAAATGTACTTGAAGACAAAGAGGTTAGCGGAAGACCGTGGAGTATGGGAGCTTCTCGGTTACAGCAAGTGACCTGCCAATAATGGTAGAGTACCTATGATGATGATGGTGATGATGATGATGATGATGATGATCCAGCACAATTAGTCAAAATTATCCAGTGGTATCAACAAACAGTTCGTCCGAACTGTTTGTTGAAATTTTCTTTTCATTTTCTAGAGCATCTCATAAATGGAACTTTAATTTTGCCGATCTGAATTACCAATATGCATACTGTATGGTCACTGTTACTATTTTCATTGAAATAAATAAACAATATACAAATAAATTTATAATATATAATAATTCTAATAAAAAATAGACAAACGTCTTAGTATGTCAGTCTGTCTAATAACGAATATACCCGCTAATAGATGTCGCTATCTGTATCCTTACTTACGTAACGCTAATACGTATCACTCACTACCTGCGCTATCGAATGTTAAACTGTGCATGTCATTTGCCGATTTAAATCGACTACTGTAGTAAATTAATATAAGACCACTTACTATATTAATCATATACAGTATGAATTCAGACTTGTGTACAAGGGGGCAATAAGAAATTAAGGGGGGCGGGCTCTGTTCTAGATTGCAATAGAGCACCAGAAATCTGTGGCAACAAAACTCGCGACTTATTGTCTGGTCGGTTGCAATAACCAACATATTGCAATTTTCCCTCAAAGTAACGTTGTGAAGTGTTTGTGTGCGTCTGTATTTAATTTCAAAGTTTTTATTTAACTTCGAGTTTATACGAGAACGCAGTTTGTTAATTAAAACAATGGGAACTAATTTTCTTTTTTAAAAAATTCTTGCTTTTAACACTTTTATTTCCAAAAAAATAAACAGAAAAAAGCAAATATTTCAATGCATGTGTATAGGTATTCTAGAAAGGACGCATACGTATTCGAGGGGGGGATTAGCCCTCTCCTTGAACATGCTTGAATTCAACACTGATCATAGAAACGGTTGTTAAAATGATTTGACAGGATTTACTCCACCTAACCAAGAAACGAGACGAGACAAAAGTTTTTTATGACGAGACATTTCACTAGAGAGTGCTATTGGAATAAAACAGATACATTTTCCAAGACCTGACATCGCTTTTATTTCATCTTTTCGAAACGGAAACGTCTCTACCTAGTAATAATAATCAAATACTGATTATGTTTAGAACTGAACACATTTTGATATTTTGGCTTGTAATGAAGACTTCACAAAGGCAAGAAAGTTCATGTCTCTCTGTTTCAATCCTAAGTCGATTTATTAATATTAAAAAAAAAAAAAAAAAAGATGACGACTTCTTCTTTCTCTTTTTTCATAATTTTCTTTTCATTTTTTCTTTTTCATTTTTCTTTTCTCTTTTTTTTATTGCAACTTCGCCTTAAATCTAAAGTACTGTATAATGATAATCATATTTTCATTCATTAAAGAATGATGTAATGCATATTCATATTACTTCTCTTTAAAAAAAATAAAAAACAAAAACAAAAAAAAACAAAAAAAAAACCTTGTATGGACGTGTTGAATTTCTCCGTTACATAGTATTTTACGTAGATTCAACGCGCACAAAATCTGTAAAGAGTTTCGGAAACTGTAGCCTAGAGATATTGAGCCACAAATCCTCTGCGCTGCAGGTTGTTCCTCATTCCACAAGAGTGTGTTTACGTTATATTATTCATGGAAACTCACGTTTTACGGCCTTACAGCATTTACGACTGCAGTTCAGTTGCTGATACTTTTTGTTTATCTTTGAATCATAGACAAGTTCGTTTCTTTCTTCCTTTGTAGATGTATGATTAACAGTGAATGCTACTTTTAGTTTAAGGAATAGTAATCTCCTAAAAGCTTCAGGTGGGAATATAGACCAGTCAATAAGGGATGATTTAGGGTCGAATTATGAAAGAAATGGTGTAAAGCTGGAACGAATTTTATTTTCTTTATAAGAGTGTCCGTAACAACATGCTAATTTTGCACCTCTCTACCACCCGGATTTGGCCGCCATCTTGGAAAAATGGCGCCAAAAATGAGTTGTTTTTTTTGTAAATATCTCGCATGAAATGCATTTTAGAGCAAAACATGTTATTACAAACAATAATCTACATTAAATTTTCTACAAGAAATGTTCTCTTCATTTTTTCTCTAGGACGCACCGTTTAGATGCTACTTTTCTTTCAGTTTAGTTCTTAGTTTTTTTCAGTTAGCAGTGCATCATCATAATGTTGAAAAATTTCACTGAATGAAAATTGGCAATCTCCCTTGTTAGCTTCAAAGTAGTTGAAAACATGAGCCATAGCATCTGAAACAACATTATCTTTCGTACGACCAGGTTTCATTCCAGAAGAAATCTTGTAGAACTCTTTTCATACATCAGAAATGGTATCTGGCTTCAGCAGCAACTAAATCATGAACATTGCCAATCCTAATACCAATTTCTTTGCCCCAGTCGACATTTCTTCTGTTGACTGCTTCCATAATAGAATCTTTAACTTGAGTGTTTTCGGCATGATGTAACGTGGGTTCCTGTCACCACGGCATGGCGCGTCCTCAGGTTGCGGATCGAGGAGAAGGCCTCTAGATATAGAGGTTAGCTGCGAATATACTGAATAAGCAGTCGCGGATAGACGACTAGGAGTGGTCCTCCAGGTTGGGGGTTTGGGTAAGGCTAACACCCTCATCCTGTAAAAAAAGGTACTTGTTCAGAAACATTCACAAAAGCCTCGGACAAGGACTGATAACTTGGCACATCAGCAAAAGAAAATGGACATGAGATTTGGAACATGGAATATTAGAAGTCTTTATAAGGCAGGCGCGTTAAAATCTGTAACGAGTGAGTTAGAGAAATACAGGATGGATTTAGTAGGAGTTCAGGAAGTTAGGTGGGAAGGAAATGGATCTGAGAATTCCGGAAATTTTACGTTCTTTTACGGGGAAGGAAATAAAAATCACCAGTTAGGAACAGGGTTTTTCGTTCACAAACGAATATTACCAGCAATTAAACGGGTTGAATTTGTTACTGACAGAATTTCTTTTATTACTCTTAAGGGACGGTGGTGTGATATTATTGTTTTAAATGTACATGCTCCAACTGAAGATAAGGGTGACGATATAAAAGATAGTTTTTACGAAGAAATGGAACGGATATTTGACCAACTCCCGCGATACCATATGAAGATTCTATTAGGGGATTTCAATGCGAAGGTAGGACGAGAGGATATTTTCAAACCGATTATAGGGAACAAAAGTCTGCATAAGGAAAGTAATGACAGCGGTGTTAGACTCGTGAACTTTGCACCATCCAAAAACCTAATCGTGAAGAGTACAAAATTCCCACATCGCGACGTTCATAAATACACTTGGACATCACCAGACGGAAAAACACATAATCAAATTGATCACGTTTTAGTAGATAGAAGAAGACAATCTAGCATAATTGACGTCCGGTCGTTTAGAGGGGCTGATTGTGACACTGATCACTACCTGGTAGGAGCGATAATACGGGAGAGATTATCGTTGAATAAAGGTAATACTCAATGTCCGAAAACGGAGAGATTTAATTTAAAGAAATTAGAAGAGAACCAGGTAAGAGAGGAATACCAGATTGAAGTTTCGAATAGATTCTCGGTTTTAGAAGACTCGGAGTGCACTAGTGTTGAGGATACTTGGATTGAAATTAGAGATAGCATTAAAAGTTCAGCAATAGAAAAATTGGGACACGCGGAAATACGTAGGAACAAACCATGGTTCGACCAAGAATGCATTAAACTAGCAGAGAAGAGAAAACAGGCAAAATTACGGTGGCTACAAAATCCGAATGAAATAACTACACAAAATTTCGCAGATAACAGGCGGGAAACTTCCAAAAATTTTAGAACAAAGAAACGGGATTTTTTGAAAGCTAAAATTAAGGAACTTGAAGATAATAGTAAAAGTAAAAATATTCGGGACATGTATAAGGGGATCAGCGAATTTAAGAAAGGCTATCAACCTCGTGCTTATATATTAAAGAAATCTGACGGGACAGTTCTCACTGATACGGATAGCATCTCAAATAGATGGAAAGATTTCTTTGACGATTTGCTGAACACGCAGCCAAAGACTAATGTGCGTGGAGAAAAGGAGATACACACCGCAGAACCGTATATTGCAGAACCCAATCGAATAGAAGGGGAAGCCGCTATAAAGAAATTAAAGAAACACAAATCTCCGGGAGTAGATGAAATTCCGGCTGAATTAATTTTAGCTGGAGGCGAAAAATTGCGGAACAAGATACACAAACTCATTCTCCTTATCTGGAACAAGGAAGAATTGCCACAAAAGTGGAAAGAGTCAATCATTGTTCCAATTCACAAGAAAGGCGACAAAACTGACTGTAATAATTATCGAGGCATTTCTCTTCTGTCAACATCCTATAAAATCCTTTCAAATATTCTGTTAGCTAGATTGACCCCATACGCAGATGAAATTATTGGAGATTATCAGTGCGGATTTAGACGAAATCGATCAACCATCGACCAAATATTTACCATTCGCCAAATACTCGAAAAGAAGTGGGAATACAATACCCCGGTACATCAACTGTTTATTGATTTTAGAAAGGCTTACGACTCGGTTAGGAGAGAAACATTATACAACGTTCTTACAGAGCTTGGAATACCGAGAAAGCTAATTAGATTAATTAAGACATGTTTAAGTGAATCCCAAAGTAAAGTCCGGGTAGGAAAATTTTTGTCCACGAGCTTCCACGTCGAAAATGGCCTGAAACAAGGAGATGCGTTGTCGCTATTATTATTTAACTTTGTACTGGAATACGCCATAAGGAAAATCAAAGATAGCAACCAGGGCCTAGAGTTGAACGGCATTCACCAGGTTATGGCATATGCTGATGATGTAAATTTATTAGGGGATGATAGGAGAACAGTAGAAATAAATGCAGAGATATTATTAAACGCTTGCAGGGACATGGGTTTAGAAGTAAATGCAGAGAAAACTAAATACATGGAAGTGCGTCGGGACCGTAATATGGCAAGTTGTGGAGGCGTTAAAATATTAAATAATACTTTTGATAAAGTGGATACTTTCAAATATTTAGGGTCAATATTAACAGACGAAAATCATATTCACGAAGAAATTAAATGTCGACTAAAAGCAGGGAATTCGTGTTACTATTCGGTTCAAAATCTCTTGTCGTCGCGAATTCTGTCGAGGAATTTGAAGCTTAAAATATATAAAACGATAATCATGCCTGTTGTTCTGTATGGTTGCGAAACATGGTCGCTTACTCTGAGGGAAGAACATAGACTGAAAGTATTTGAGAACAGGATCCTGAGAAGAATATTCGGACCCAAGGGGAACGAGAATGGGGAATGGCGAAAGCTTCATAACGAGGAACTACATAGTTTATACGGTTTACCCAACATTGTTAGGGTCGTCAAGTCTAGGAGGCTTAGGTGGGCAGGTCATGTAACTAGAATGGATGAAAGTAGAAACGCTTTCAAAGTCTTGACTGGTAGACCCATAGGAAAACGACCATTAGGAAGACCTAGGCGCAGATGGGAGGATAATATTAAGATGATCTCGCAGAGATAGGAATACAAAGTAGAAACTGGATCCAATTAGCTAAGGATAGAAGTCAGTGGAGAGCTTTTGTGAACGCGGCACTGAACCTCCGGATTCCATAGGCCATAGAGTTAGTTAGTTAGTTAGTTAGTTTTCGACATGATGCACATTCTCACTCACTCACAGGTTTTCTTTATTCTGTTTCTTTTAAAAAATAATCTGATCTACATTGCTCATAGGCAGGCTTCTACGGATACTCTTATAAAGAAAATAAATACGGATACTCTTATAAGTCCAAAACGGCAATTGGTTCTGACGGACTACCCTCCTACATTGTGAAGGGTTGCGCTGATATATTTAAATATCCCCTATTAATTGCATTCAATTTATCACTAAGAACAAGCACTTTTCCAGACAAATGGAAAACAGCTTTAATTTGTCCAATTCCGAAGTCCAACAATAGTCAAGATATTACCAACTTTCGACCCATAGCAATATTACCTGCTTTTGCCAAAGTATTTGAGCATATCTTGTATCGACGAATCCTTAATCACGTCAAACCGGTTATCTCAATTAAACAACATGGCTTTATTTCACAAAGATCCACAATAACAAATCTTGCAATTATTACAGATTTTATAGCGAATTCATTAGATGTAGGCAGCCAAGTAGATGTGATTTATATTGACTTTGAAAAAGCTTTTGATAAAGTTAATCATAACATATTATTAGAAAAATTAAAGCTTTTCCACTTTTCTCCGTCCCTGATTAAATTCTTCTCATCATACCTATCTAATCGTAAACAATCCGTTCTTTTTAATGCATACAAATCTAAAGAATATATTGCATCCTCAGGGGTCCCTCAGGGTTCAAATTTAGGACCATTACTATTTCTCTTGTTTATTAATGATTTACCTGACTGTATTCCTGACCATGAAAAATTACTATATGCCGATGATCTAAAAATATATGCTAAAATCAATTCTGCGGACGACAACATAAAGCTGCAGCAAGGTTTAGATCATATTGGTAACTGGTGCTCTTCGAATCAACTTGGGGTCAATGAAAGCAAGTGCAAAGTATTATCATTCACTAGGAGCAAATCACCTCGTCACTTTAATTATGAAATTAATAAATATATAGTAAATAGGCATGAATCAGTTAAAGATCTGGGTGTTACGTTTGATTCTAAGTTCACGTTTGACAATCATATTGTAAATATAACAAGCGAAGCATTCAAGCTATTAGGATTCATAATTAGAACGGGAAAAGAATTTAAGAACTGTTCAACATTACAGAAGTTGTACAATGCATATGTTCGCTCAAAGTTAGAGTATGCCTCTACTATTTGGAATCCGACTCACATAAAACATCGCAAGCAATTAGAAAGAATACAAACAAAATTTTTTAAATTTCTAACATATAAAGAAACTCACATTTATCCTACATTTGACAGCTGTAAAACCATACTTGCTAACTTTAATCTTCCTACACTAGAACAAAGGCGACATATGATGGACTTATTATTCATTCAAAAAGTAACGCAAAATATTTTGGATTGTCCTGATTTAGTTTCTTTATTGAATTTTCATGTCCCCACATTAAAAGTACGTAGAAACACTGGTCTTTATTACTGCAGAAAATCAAGAACTAATATAATGATGAAATCACCAATCTGGAGAACAACAGCTTTGTATAATAGAATGTGTACAAATAACAATGAATTTGATATATGTGATATGTCGCCTAAGAAATTTCGGAATGCCATTATCATGAGTTATCAAGAGTTTTGAACTCAAGTTATGTTATCAAGAGTTACGAACATGTAATTGCGTAATTTACAACACTGTAATTGGGCTATAGCCTGTTGTGTTGACAATAAATAAATAAATAAATAAATAAATAAATAAATAAAATTTGTTCCAGCTTTCCACCATTTTTTTCTTTATTCGACCCTTCATTGACTGGCCTAATAGTGTAGGAGACGGTATTCGCCTAAGACAGCATTTTTGCACACTAATTGTATAATTTAAAATCCTACAATCACATTTATAGAAGTTAATGAAGCAACTCCCCTCCTAAATAGCTTTATTTTTTATCATAAATATGCATTACTTATGGAACTGCAACTACCCAACTATGAAATAACGAAAAGAGCTATTGTTACTGCTTTGAAAGATAAAAATAATAAACTTCTGTTTTCTATAAAGCGGTTCTTTCTTCTGGCTCACTAGTGGTCCTGTCGCGGCAAACTGTTTGGAAATGACTAACCTAATAGGATCAAGAAAATCGAGAAAGTTTGTAGAAAAGTGGATTCCGAAACGGAAAAGTACAAATCACAAATCATTAACACCTATAGTGGGGCTGGCCAAACATTATCACGATCGACTGGTTCATCACCACTCAATATCTGGTGGATTGCGAGGCATTAGAGAGAGAGAGAGAGAAAAGATATCTTTAAAAAGTATTACACACCAATCGTGTTTTCATTAAGTGAGTTTCAATTCAAGTAAAATGATTTCGAATTAAAAGCCGAAAACATACAATTTTCATGAAGAATGGAAATACTCTGCGCTCCATGCTAGTCTAGAGGCTAGCGTGGGCATGTATTTGGTGCCGAGGTCCCGGATTCGATACCCCTTGAGAGAGTTGAAATTTGAACGCATTACGTTGGTTCGGATTCCACCTTAGGCTGTAGAGCCATATTTCATGTATCCTCAGTGTTGATAAGCGACTCTTGTCAGCACACAACACACACACAAATTTATTCTTTATTATGTCAAATGATAAATGCGTGTGTTTGTATGCAAAGTTTGTGTTGCTGTGACAAATAAAGGCAATTTAAGAAAACAAAAAGAACTGTTTAAGTCTGACTTCCCTTTTAAAAGTGAAGTAAGGAAAAGTGCCAATTGCACATAAGTAAATCGCCAAAGATTTTAACAGTTTGAGGTAGATCACTGAATCAAAAAGTTTGACTACCACTGATCTACAGATCAGAGGTCTCCTCTATTGACATACTATTAGATTTATGACTTTGTCCCCGCGAATTGTTTCAAATACTCTATACGTAAAAATCTTTTGTAATTTGTTTAATGAATATTGCTGAGAACTTGCAGTTTTGCATGTACCGTTAGTACCTGTCAGAATGGACATCTCCATTTAGTTATTTCACGGCTCAAGTGCAGAATTATTTCGGAAATATATTTTTTTTTTAACTGTCAGTAAATGATAATAATATTATAGGATGGTGCTAAATTCGTTAGAAAAATTTCTTCTTGGAACCAGAAAAAGAAGAATTGTCCTAATAAACATAGTTCTGGAAACCACAGCTTCTTTTAGAGCTGGAAGCTGCCAGAAGTTTGTAAGTCTTAACGTTCGAGCACCGACAGGAAAGAAGAGAATGCGGTAATAACGAAACAAACCGAATTCGAAATTTCAACGGGTTTACGTTTCATAGCCTCTACATGTCGAAAAAGATATTTTTGAATGTTTGCTCATCTATTCATTCGTTCGTGTGTCCCTATTAATTCAGTCACCCAGAGACTATTGTACCTAATCCAAGGTCTTCATAAGATCATCCAGGGTTGTTTTTCGAATTTTCTCAGAAGCTTAGGTGAGAGGGATCTCCGATCATTGTAGAAGATTGCTGCACGAACTATAGAGTGAATGTGGTACAACCGACTGCAAAACTTAATCAGCACTTGGAACGATCTGTTTCTACAATCACATCCGAAGAGAGATGCATAATTTCAACATCCGCGATCGGGTTTCGATTTCGAAATTTCTGATCTCTGCCACCAACGCTAGATGGTGCTGAGGACATTAAAAAAAAACGTGCTACCGATAATAAGTGGAAGAGAGTAATATCATTTAACGGCTCATATTTCTTCTTGTTTTTAATAATACGCTACGTTTATTCGTTGCGCACACCTAAAGAAGCGTTTGCCCCGCGCTGCCTCCTTACAGGCACGTAGCCAAGCGGGAGATCCGGACCCCCCCCCCCCCCTTCGAGTCCAGAAATGAAAAAAATTACGGAAGGATGAAACAAAATGAATTGATAAAAAGGAGGACCAGCGTTAAAAATAAAAACTACAGGAAGCTTTTGGTTACTCTTTCTTATGAGAAGATTTGTGTTACTTGCAATACATGGTGGCGAGATGAACGAGATATCCTGGAAAACTCAGGGAATTTGAAATTTCTAGAAAAGTTACGGAATTCTCAGAATTTCTGCTACTGGTCAGGAAGATTTCAAGCTTCCAAAGTCATAGTGCCGCTGTGTAACAGCATGGATATTTTTTTGTCATAATTTTTCGTCATCGCATCCTTGCAGTATCAAACATGTTATTTCAAAAACAATTTTCTATTGTTCCTTTAACCTGTCATTTGGAACAGACAGTAGTTGACTGAATAATAAAAACAAAAATTTGTGGAAAAAAAGTTCTGTTAACATTTGATTCAACAGTAAAAGGAACGCAGATATTGTAAAATATTTTACAAGACATTATTGAGTATGTACTTTTTATAATAGTGCATATGTACTTTTATATAATAGTTGAGATCATAATGAAAGGAAAATTGTTATATTTGAATGAACAGAGGAAGGACGTAAATATTATAAAAACCTTTTTCAATACGGTACTTTTATTATTATTATTATTATTATTATTATTATTTTACTCGAGATTTCTTCATAGTTTGTTATTAAAATACTTACCAACATATCCTCATTTTATTATCATAACAAACCCATATAATTGATAGTAAAGTAGTTTAGATTGATCGAGCTCCTGGGCCTTCAGAATTTCATGTCACGCCCTCCCCCCTCCTCCTCGTTAAGAAATAATGGCTAAACGAACCAATATGTGTTCCAGTACAATAGTTTAGAATGATCGAGCCCCTGGTGTGATAACCACAGTATTTCATGTCAGGACACCCCCCCCCCCCCGTCACGAAATCTTGGCTACGTTCCTACTCCTTACTATTGTCAATGGCGATGGTTCAATGTTGTTATGGTCCCAATTTACTCTTAAAGAACTAATTACTACCAGTAATTACGTGAACGTTTTAGATAACCAGATATGTCCTGGTCGAGACGTTGTTCATTTCATAGCAACGCAGTATTCCAAGATGGCAATGCGCCAATACGCACTGTTAATCCTATTCAGAGTGGTTTCAGTAATACCAAGATGAACTTCAGCAGCTCTCCTGAGTCCTGATTTTGCCCAATCATCCGACTTGATTATTATTGTGTGTCCAAGCTCGAACTTTTAGAACAGCGTGTCCGGCGTAGTAACGCTTTCTTGAGTTTAGAATTTTGGCTAAACACTTCAAGATTCTTGCAATTCAAAATCACTATCTGGAGAACTGTGAGATGATGAAATTACATATTATGTATATCTAGATTCGAATACAAAACAAACTCTATATAGAAAAAATTAGAGGTCTGTGTAATATCCATCCCGAACCTAAAAGTACTTGTTTTTGGCCCAATCATGCTTAATGTTCAATTGAGATCGAAATAAACCTATTTCTCAGATACTCGACTTATGTTCTTTCCTCCCACTCCTGCAGTGTTTCTAATAGACATACAGAAAAATCCCATAGATAACGACATATATTAGCGTCAGACAGGCAAGCGATAGCACGTGTAGCGAGATTTAATAGCGCGACTGTTTACTGTTAAGGGTAGCGTGAGGTATTGAGACGCTAGTCGTTTAATATAAGAATTCTCATTTTGTCCCTTATATCTACACCAACATTACAATGTCTTAAGCCAGGCTATGACATTCCAGGATAGCATAACATACAGACTGATATGTTTTTCTTTTATAATTAGAATGCCACTCTTATGAAAGGCAGGTCCTTTAGCAAATACTGTACCAGTACAGCTTCCTCGAACAAATTTTTCTGGAATGAAATAAAGTCGTTTTCTCTTCTCGTTCTCTCTTGAAATGGCAAACAAATTTCGATTCACCTTAAAATATAAACAACTCGTGTAATATCGTATAAATTCAAATTGCAACCTCCTGGAGACAGTTATCCTAAAGTAGCAAGATCCCTAACAGAAGCCCGTGAATTCCTCATCTTTATTTCATTCAATCGTTTATGGACGAGTTCTTAAAATCTTGTCCAACAAGGTCTTTGAGGTATACAAAGTATTTTCCGGTCGATGTTGCAAGGATAAGACAATTCCTGGAACGCACTTTGTTTTATGAGTGAAGCAAGGCCGCAGTGGTTGTTTGCAAAGCTTTGGCATTTTGCTATATCTTTTGTGTACATTCCACATTATCATCATCTCCTTTCGTGTGTTTGTATACAATCCGAAAGGTCACTCCACTTGTCGCTCTTTGGCTCACAAAAGAAAATGGCAAAGGGATGAAAGGAAACTATAGAAGGGGTGATTAATAAGAGAATGTCTTGTCAGTTTGTATGTGTTGGAAGGGAAGGAGTAAAAGTAACAAGTTACAGCCCAACCAGCGACCTTTCACGTTTCAACGAGCCTTTCTCTCTGTTGCTCTGGTCGTAATATTTTTTTTTGTACCTTTTTTATTTTCTGTTTTGTGTACGGCAATACTTGTTACGTCATGTTTCTGATCACCCCATTAAGGTGAAGCAGGGTTAAGAGAAAGAAAAAGGAGAAACCTGTTCTGATCAATAAAGATTTCTATTAATAATACCATGCGCTTTTCTTCTCTTCATGACAAGCAAGATAATGGAACGTGCTAGGAGCTTTTCATCACCAGTTTCTTGATGTCTTGAGACAGTCCTTCCGTTTTTCGTAAGAGGGTGTTGTTTTTTAGCCGTTTTGAAGAAAAATTGTCACTGAGGTTCAATTCTATACTTGGAAAGGCTTTACCTCCTTGATTTATAGTAGCAAAGTTTTCATCCCCTTCTGATCGTTGCTGTGGATTCAAGAATGGGTTAACAATAGACGGGTTTGGATGAGGTACATATGTCAGTGGTATTACAGAAAGAGAAAAAATAACCATAAATAATAATAATAATAATAAAAACTGTGTCGTTGTGGAGATTTCGACGAGAACTTTTGAGGAGAATATCAATTTTTGTTTACGTTAGGTTCAATTGTATTTTTATTGATAACAATGAAGCATAGGCGGATCTATGGGAGCATAGGGACCATGACCCCACACTCGTCTAGGGAGTATTCCATAGTTCCGAGATCGACCAAAAGATCTTCCTCTCAGCAGACAATTCATAATTCCGCTCATGGAATGAAGGAACAGTTTCAATACTGCAATAATGATTATTCAATATATACAGTATATATATATATATATATATATATATATATATATATAAATGCTCTTTCCAAGCTTTAAGACTTATTTGGGACAAATTTTTAAAAATGATTCACTGAAGCGTTAGTAGGTTATTGACCTCATTACTTTTGTCTTAAAAAAAATACCGATATTATTCTTGTGAATACAAACAATGAAATCTTTCAGTTTAACGTCTCATGATTATGTCCTGTAGGCTAAGGGAGACAGATAATTAAGATAAGTGCATGAAAATTTGGTGAAATGAGAATGTGGGAGGAAACGGGAGTACTCCAAGTAAGCCCACGAACACGATGTCTACCACAAACTTACTTGATCTGCAATCAAACCAAGGACCTCACGCACCAGAGGTAAGCGCTCTAGAGCCTTACTATTTCAAGTGTTCCCCTGGTGGCACTGCTGTCGATTTGTGTTTTCCCGTACCTCCCTCGAAAGACGAGTGATAAGTTGCTCTGGTCGAGATCTTTCAGTAGTTGGATGCGGAATCATTGCCACAACGAATTATTTGAGACGGACTCCGCTGTGCACTGTCTTGTTAGTCATTCTAAGTAGCGTATAATCTTCACTTGTCAAGACCAAATGACTGAATGACAAATTGGCAACACAGCCGACTTATTCACTTCTTTCTCCAAAGCAAAGGAAGATTTTCCCCCGTAAGAAGATGGCGGGACTGGGGCCGAAGTATATTTTACGTTTTCCGAGGGCACACTTGAAATAGAAAGACTCTACCACTGAGCCACCTTTGCCCCCTCTTGTGAGTAGAAATGAATGCATTTGTAACTCCAAAACAAATGTTTTTTAGTTCATAGGCCAGTCAAGTTAGGAATCATTCGTGAACATAATAGTAATATTTTTTTCTTCATAGGATTGTTATTATTAGAGACCGGATATTTTGGCATTAAAAACCTGGAAAATAGGCATGCAAATAGACACTTAAATTTAAAAAAAATAGCCAGTAAAATAGGCACTAAATGTAACTCGAAATAATTAAGATAAATACTCAATACAATTAAAAAAATAAATTCAAGTCATAGATAATATTCAAAAAATACAGAAGCATGTCTGTTTGTTAATATCAGTACACACAATAGTCCGAAGTTTTACATTGTATCACTACAAACAGCTTACAACTTTTGAATTGTACTCACAGGAGTTCATACCACAACACGCAACAATCAGATGAAATATTGGCAGATTTCAAACAAAAAGATAAATTATTCCGTGTATGTTAATTCAATACATTCTGATGGTTTGTCAACACGAGGAATTATTCATTCCGATTGCACATGATTACAAGATATTTTTTTTTGAAGTTTTCAACTGATAAATTATGTCTTCGATCGGATAACACATATTTCAAAATTAAGAACGATCGCTCTACTTCCACGGATGTAAGCGGGGCATATTTGAAGCACGCAAGAATGTGGATCAAATTCGTTGGGTACATTTTCGTCTTTAAATACTTAGTTTTTAGTTTCTCCAAATCCTTACTGACTGCAATAACTCTTTCACGTTTCTCACGAACCACCTGGCCCTTGGCACCTGGCACAAAACATTATGTCCACTACAGACTGAAAATGTTCCAGGGAGTTGCTCAAGATCGTATTTCTCTCTTAAAGAAACGGTATCGCATCTGGCAAAATTGAATAGTGGGTAGCAATGAAAGCTAAATCGTTTTGAGAACAATGCCTAAATCGCTTCACTAGGGGTGAAGCTTAACTTTCACCAGCCCGTAAGTTACTTTCTCTTAATCTTATATTGCTCGGAAGAGATAGAATCCTTTCTTGAAGTACGAAATTATATATTTTTTCCAATGAAGTCTTATTTTGAAGAGGCGTAGAAGACCCGGGTTCAATTCCCGGCGGGGGCTCATGGGGTTCTAATTCCACGTTAATCAGTAGGTCCACGTCTCATATAACCGCGCTGCTGAACGGGACGTTAAACTCAAAATCAACTCAACTCTTATTTTGAAGAAAATGCATAGAATAGGCAACATTAGGCACTAAAACAATTATTTAGGCAGAAAGGGGCGAAATAGGCAAAATAAAGTTGGTTTAAATTGAAACTATAACCCTCCATATAAATTTTAAAATGTTATTTTTGATCATATCTTTAATATTTAAGAATAGGCATTTTGCCTAACATCCGGTCTCTAGTTATTATTGTTTTCCTTATCAGCATACTGAAATCACTGATAGTTTTAGAGTGGCTTGGGGGAATTCCTCCCAAGACTATATATTCTATCGTGTTTAATGGTATATTCCCAGTATTTTCGTAATATTACATTTCACGCCAGTGTATTGAATCATCCCTCCCCCCCCCCCGGAGAAAATCATCACTAACTGAAGTCCTTGCTAATCTGACTTACGTACAACTGTCGTAAAAATAGCGGACGAAGAGGTACTTTCACTCGGTTTTTGGTATTTTCTTCAAGAACTGTTAATTTTGTAAAAACAATGAACTGAGCAGAAAATTTCTTATCAAAAAGAGTTCTGCAAAATAATGTCCAGTTTTCGGAAAATTAAATTAAAAATTACATGAAAATTGTCACTTTTACCGCAAATTGGATCGGTAAGTGTGTTGGTGATGAACACAGTTACAATAATCTTATTTATATTATTTATCACCGTATCCTCTTTACCAGTGGCGTAGTCAGAAATTTGTCAAAAAGAGGCTCACACACATAAGTATACATTGAGCGAAATTTTCGGTCTCCATTTCGCCATTGGAGACTAAATATTTTAGTTTGACTATAGATCCCTACGCATTTGCATAAATTAATCTTGCAGGAAAAAATAGCTACGGAACTGATCTAGCTAATGTAGGGATGCATGAAATTTCGTACCTTGCATGTATAGAAGGACCTTTCAAGTCAACTCCAGACTTTGTGCTAAGAAATCAACATTGGAAAAGGCATTTGCTCCTCCACATAACCTCCTGCTGGAGTTACACATTTATCCCACAGTTTAACTAACATTTCGAAGGCTTCGGCATAGAATGATTTGTCAATACGCCTTGACTATTTTCCTTCTTCAGTTCATTACTGAAAATATTGACCTTATACCTTGACAAAATACATCGCAGCACGCGTTATTTCGAACATGAGGAACCGTAGAACTGGAGGTGCCTAACACTTCCGATTTGCCGCCGAAGCTTTCCGTGTCCACTGTTGTCAAGGCTTACCTCTTGCCTACTTTGAACCCTCCTTGAAATCCTACCACATCTAAGAATTGTGTTGAGTATATATAATTAATTCAATGTGTACGTACGTATACTGACCTGGAAAAGTCAGAAATATGGCGTTGGAAGCCAGCCAACTACTAACCACGCATCATCAGCACTAATCGACGCCATATGACCGCCTATAGTCATATTCTTTTTAGTTTCCTTTAGTTATCTGGTATTGAAATACTTGAAATACTGATGAAATTAGCTAACAAGTAGAACTCCATTTCGCTACTGCCTATAAAGAGCGATAGCCGGTTAGATTGCATGCATTCAACTGGGTGATGCATGGTCCATTATTTCTATTTTCTGTACCGGAGTTCAGGTAGCTCTCTAATCAACCTCTTGATATCGGGTCAATACCGGAAAATTTCAGTGCTCCAACCAGGAGTCAGGGATCCTGCACATCGAAGGTACACGCGTTAACAATTCGGCTAAGTAGGACCTTAGTAATATTTAAAAAGCTAAAACATCTAATTTCTTTTTAATGCTATTTATCCACGCCTACAGATGGTCCATTATGCTGCAGAAAAAGAGTTCGAACAGGTTAAGAACATACTTTGCTGATACATTATGTAGGGTTAAATATAGAGCTTCTGGGAAGTTAGCTTTTAGAACATGACTATACTATACTTTTTGTGTGATAAATTATAAAGGAAACGTCAGCATCATAAATGGAAAATAATATATGTAAGCAGAATCTATTTTCAATATCACTGCACTAAGGGGGGAAGGAGCTCGAGCTGGGTCAGCCTCCTTGCTACTTCACTGGACCTTACTAATTACAATGTTGCCTTTAATGGTCATTTCTTTTTTCCTTTGGAAACCTTAATGTATATGAAAGTAAAACTTTGAGATAGATGTACAAGACACACATGCGTTAAATGTTGCAACATTTAACACATCTGCTTAACAAACAGAACTCTACGTACAAATTGTGGTAAAAGAATGTAAAAGACATAGAAAAATAAAATAACGGAATGTTAGCTGAGTAGTTCTTCTACAAATATGTACACAGTCATAAGTACATAAATATCATTTCGAAATGTCATTTGTCAACCATTTATTAATTGAATCGAAGAAGTAAACGCTTTAGGAGTGTTTACCAAACTACCTTTGTAAATGTACCGTTTTTAGTGCGTGTGGTCAACGTAAAGGTGTATATTGCAGTTTGTGTAGATTTTATACGTTCGAGTAATGTAGATCTATGTAAATACTAAAACTTTGCATTCACTTAAGATTCCAGTGGTTATATCTCATACTTCACTTTGCTATCGTAATATGGCCCCTTTCGAGCTCTACGTGATAAATGTGCTAAAACTGGCTTCAGCTGTGATTGTTCAGTGGTAGAGGCAGGGTTGGCTGGTTTAAACCAAGGTGCTTTAAACCAAAAAACAAAAAAATGTTCGTAAAAGTGTAAGTGTTTGTAAAATCTTGATGAACACACATTTGTGGGTTATCACGTTTCACTCCCGTATATTATTCGTATTATATTCAGACCTAAATTCCCCATTCATTACTCAAAAAGATTATACTATAAAAGCAACTTTTTTTTACAAGTTCATAAATGTTTATTTTGTGATTTTTTTGTAGTTGTTGTTATTGTTATGTAATTGCAATCGAAGAAAAATTCTAAATATTGTTTCGTTTCAATGTTTACTATGGATAAAATACATCGAAAATGCCGTACTTTGTGTGTGTGGGGGGGTCATACAGACCCCACGAGAGGCATTTAGTGAAATAAGTATCTTTGGTATCTATTTATGTATAAATGAGTCTGAGCCAAAGTGGATTCAAATAATTCCTATCTTTATTCCACCTTTTCTTATTGATATGCAGATTAAGTCGGTGTATTTCTTTAATTTGGACCAATAAAAGTCGTTGTTAACTAACTTGATCTAAATTAGTTCTTCTGTACTCCGTAGTACTTTGAAATTGTTCATATGTAATTCTGTATAATGGTTTCACTTGTGCAACTGTTTATCTTTTTGTCCTTTTGAAATGACTCTTGACAGTTATATTAAGAAGCATGTAAAGATCAGTACAACGTTTTTTTTATATCAGGATTCCTTTGTGAGTGAGTCGGCAGACGTATCGCATTTGTGGCCAATTAGTCCTGGTTCCGAGTTCAAATGGAGGACAATTTCTCTCGGATGTAACTCGAGAAGCGGTTTTTATTCCGCTTTAAGCTTATGTGACCCCTTCCAGCATAACCCGGTTGTTGCATAATAACATCAAGGCGAAACAAACTTATTTCTGTCCATATGATATGAATATATAGAGCAAATCATTTAAACCATAAAAACCTGGTTTAAACCCAAAAAAAAAAGTTTTTTTTTTTTTTTAAATAAAAACCATGGTTTTTGCCAACCCTGGGTAGAGGGCTTATCTCTGATGTGTGGGGACCTTAGTTCGCACATAGTTCGCTCCAGGAGCAAAAGTGTGAGGGAACGCGAGGGGACGTCATCCCCTCACCTCCAAAATTATGTACGGGATTCCCCAGTCCCTAAAAACATACAATGGGCAAATATAGGCAGGGGAATGGTGTGACGTCATTCTGTTACCTCCTGTCCCCCTACCTTTTCAGATCCACCTTTACCCCTGTCTCGCTCCAAATAGGCTTTGTGGTGGGCAAACACTGTGTAAGCGTGCTTTTTCAAGGTTCTTACGTTTCTTCCCATTTTTCATTCTATCATTTCATTCATTATTATAATTACAATGGCCTTCAGTCCTATAGTGCATAATTATGGGACGATAAACTTTAAAAAAAGCTAAGAAAAGCAATCTCATATACTTTAGAAAGCCGTATTGAAGAACTAATACACTAGGTCAGCTTTCTTCATTTAACTTCTAATAGTGATAAAGTTTAAATTTTGACCGATGTGCTTTCTGTAGAATCACCACTGGCCAAGATGTCGGCCATGGGAACCAAACCTGAGACCTATTGGTTATGAAGCATAAGCACTAATTCTTTTACCTATGCACCCATCGGTAGACCTATTTAAATGTCTCATGCTTAGTTAAAAAAAAAAAAAAATGACGTTTATAAAACTAAACTCACATTTATGAAGCAAATGACATTTAATTTACCGTATCAAAACCATGTGCAAAATTAGAACATTGGAATCTCCACTCATTTCAACAAAATCAAAGAAATATAGTGTAATTTACTTTACAAATCAGTGAACTAAAAATCAAAGATGAATTGACAACCTTAAGTAGCGTATGATATTGGTAAAACAATCCTCCAAAGAAGACCAAATGGCACTAATTTGTGTGGGTGAAACGTTTATTTGCGTGTGGCGTTTCGCAGATGTTGCGGACGCGTTAAGACGATAAATGGAGAATAGGAGAAACTGATAATTTGACGATTTTCTTAAACGACCACCTGAAAGTTTTATGGAACTGTCTCTCCAGTGTTCAAATTAACTATTCGTGCTCAGTCTCATTCCGTAGCTTATGTTCCTGCATTTGTCTTCAGAATTACTTTCTTATATCTCGTCGCTGTGGCAAATCCCTTGGGAGATTCATTTTAATGGTGTCTTCAAGATAAAGTCACTGGTAAAATGTCTCCCAGACAGGCCCGTGCTGGCCCACCGGGACACCGGGACACCGGGACGTGTCCCGGTGCGCCCTCCGAAACACCCCAGTATAAATAAAGGTACAAGATTTAGTAATAAATTCTTACAGTTTTATTGGTAAAGAACCCGTGAGAGATACAGTGCGCCTTCTACATAAGGCGCCCTACGAAACATCACATTATAGATAAGTGGTTTTAGTTATCCTGTGTGAGAGCTTTGTATAATAAATTCGAATAGTGATTGTTAATAAAGAAGCTGTGAAAAATATAAGGCGCCCTTTACATGAGATACCCTGCGAAATATCACATTAAAAAAAAATATTCTTCTGTATTTCAGTTTTGTATTATAAATTCATACAATTGCTATTGGCAGGACAGGTAAAGAGTATAATCAGTTACAAAAATATTATAAAGTTATGTAGCTATAAAACGAAGCAATGTAATACATCAAGAATAGTTCGGATAGTCAAACGTACGATGCATTCATGAAATACTACAGTGATACTAGTCTCTAATTTACGATTTTTACGGCATCGAAGCTTTCACAGTCTTAATATGCATCCATATATCCGAGCATATTGATTGTTCCTGTGTGTTTTAAATCAGTGTTCGGATAGTCCGTACCTATTGTAATTCTAAAATATAGCTAGATTAATTTCCGTAAAATGTGGTCTTCCTGTCACCACGGGACGGCGCGTCCTCAGGTTGTGGATCGAGGAAAGGCCTCTGGGATATACAGGTTAGCTGCGAATATACTGAATAGGCAGTCGCAGACAGACAAGGGGTGATCCTCCAGCTTGGGGATTTGGTGTGGGCTAACAACTCATCCTGTAAAAAAAAAAAAAAAAAAAAAAAAAAAAAAAAAAAAAAAAAAAAAAAAAAAGTTGTTCATATATATTCGCAGAATCCTCGGATCAAAACTGATAACTTGGTACGAACTCAGCAAAGTAAAATCGACATGACAATTGGAACATGGAAGATAAAAAGTCTCTGTAGGGCAGGCGCGTTAAAATGTGTAACGAATGAGTTAGAAATAGAAATATAAGATGGACCTAGTGGGATATCAGGAAGTTAGATGAGAAGAAAATGGAGGAGTCAAGTCAATAAATTTTACGTTCTTTTACGGAGAAAGAATTAAAAATTACCAACTAGGATCAGGGCTTTTCGTCCACAAACGAATACTAATATCAGCAACTACATGGGTTGAATTTGTTAATGATACATTTTCTTTTACTTCTCTTAAGGGTCGGTAGTGTAATATTATTTTTTAAATGTACATACCCCAACAGAAAATAAGGATGACAATAAAAAGTTTTTACGAAAGAATAGAATTGGTATTTGATCATCTCCTGCAATACCATATAAAAGTTCTATTAGGCGGTTTCAATGCGAAGGTAGGACGATAGGGTATTTTCAAACCGATTATAGGGAATAAATGTCTGCATAAGGAAGGTTGTGACAACGGCGTTACACTCGTGAACTTTGCAAATCCAGAAACCTTATCGTGATTATTACAAAATTCCCACATCGCAACGTTCATAAATATACTTGGACCTCACCAGACGGAAAAACACATAATCAAATCGATCACGTTTTAATAGATAAAAGAAAACAGTCTAGCACAACTGATGTTCGGTCGTTCAGAGGATATGATTATGATAATAAGAGAGAGACCTTCTTTGAATAAAGGAAATATTCAATATCTGAAAACGGAGCGGTTTAATTTAAAGAAATTAGAGGAGAGTCATATGAGAAGGGAGCCAGATTGAAGTGTCGAATAGATTCTCCGTTTTAGAAGATTCGGAGCGCACTAGTGTTCAGATACTTGGTTGAAATTAGAGATAGCACTAAGATTTCAGCAAAAGAAATATTGGGACGCCAAAAATATGTAGGAACAAAGCATGGTTCAACCAGGAATGCACTAAAGTAGCAGAGAAGAGAAAACAGAAGAAACAGCGTTGGCTACAAAATCCGAACGAAATATCTACATAAAATTTCACTATCATCTGGCGGAAAACTTCCAAAACTTTTAGAACAAAGAAACGCGATTTTTGAAAGTTAAAATTAATTAACTTGAAGATAATGGTAAAAATTAAAGGATTCGGGACATGTATAAATGCATTAACGCACTTAAGAAAGCCTATCAATTTCGTGCTTATACATTAAATAAAGCTAAAGGAATAGTTCTCACTGATCAGGATAGCATCTTAAATAGATGGAAAGATTTCTTTGACTATTTGCTCAACACATAGTCAAAAACTAATGTGCGTGGAGAAAGTGAAATGCATACAGCATAATCGTATATTCCAGAACCTAACCAGACAAAAATAGAAATCGCTATTAAAAAATTAAAGAAACACACATCTCCGGGTGTAGACGAAATTGTGGTTGACTTTATTATAGCTCAAGGGGAAAAATTGTAGAGCAAGATGCACAAACTTATTCTCCTTAACTGGAACAAGGAGGAATTACCACAAGAATGGAAAGAATCAACCATTGTTCCAGTTCAGAAGAAAAGCAGCAAAACAGATTTAATAATTATTGAGGCATTTCTCTTCTGTCAAGATCTAGTAAATTCTCTTAAACATTCTATTAGCAAGATTGACTCCATACGCAGATGAAATTATTGGAGATTATCAGAGCGGATTTAGGTAAAATCAATCAACTATCGACCAGATATTTACTATTCAACTAATACTTGAAAATGAAATGGGAATACAATATTCTGGTACATCAGTTATTGACTTTAGACTAGGGTAGGAGTGAAACATTGTACAACATGCTTACAGAATTTGCAATACCGAAAAAGGTAGATTAATTAAGATAAGTTTAAATGAATCCCAAAGTAAGGATCGAGTAGAGAAATCCTTGTTCACGAGATTTCACGTTGAGAATGGCGTGAAAGAAGGAGATGCGTTGTTGCCATTATTACCGTATTTAACTTTGTTCTAGAGAACACTATAAGGAAAATCAAAGGCAGGAATCAGGTCCTAGGTTATGGCGTATGCTTATGATGTAAATTTAATAGGGGATGAGAACAATAGAAAGGAATTCAGAAATCTTACTTAAGCTTGCAGAGATATGGGCTTAAAAGTAAATGCAGAGAAAACTAAATAAATTGAAGTTTGTTGGGATTGTAATACTGCATTTTATGGATGCGTTAAAATACCAAATAATATTTTCTTTCTACAAAGTGGATACTTTCAAATATCTAGAATCATTATTAACAGACCAAAACCATAATCACTAAAAATTTGATGTGAACTGAAAGCAGGGATTTCGTGTTACTATTCAGTTAAAAATCTTTTATTGTCGCGAATTCTGTTGAGGAATTTGTAGCTTAAAATATAAAACGATAATCATGCCTGTTGTGCTGTATGGTTGCGAAACATGGTCACTGACTCTGAGGGAAAATCGGAGACTGAAAGTGTTTGAAAACATGATAATTAAACCAATATTCGGGCTCCAAGAGGAACGGGAATGGGGAATCGCGGAAATTTCATAACGAGGAACTGCATAATTTTATACCATTTACAAAAACATTGTTAGGGTCATCAAGTCTAGGAGGCTAAAATGGGCAGATTATATAGCCAGAATGGAAGAGATTAGAAACGCTTTCAAAGTTCTAACTGGAAATCCAAATAGGAAAAGGAAAATTAGGAAGACCGAGGCGCAGATAGGAGGACAATATTAAAATGGTTCTCGGTTGAAATATAAAGTAGAAACTGGGTTCAGTAGACTAAGGACAGAAATCAATGCAGAGCTTTTGTGAATGCGGCACTGAACCTCCTGTGTTCACACGCCACAGAGCTATATTAAATTGTTGATACATTTAGCTTCTTTTTATTTGACAGAAATGTTATTAGAGGAACTAAAAAGTTTTTTCTCTAGTAAAGAGAATTTCGATTCAAAGTTTCCACAAATTAGCTATTTACGTTAATACTAAAACAAATTTGGTGGTGATTTTCATATAGAAAGACACCCATTCTTTCTCTCTCTCCATATATATATATATATATATATATATATATATATATATATATATATATTCACATTTGTATGGGCGCCCTTTTAGTAGACTTGTCCACCGCCCTCATTAGTATCCCAGCACGGCCCTGCTCCCAGATTATGCCACTTTTCGACCAAGTTTGTTTAATTGTTCGTATAATGTATTGTTGACAATGAATAAATCTAATTTTCGAAAGTAAACCAGCTGAAAATTTTATTTCATATAATCAGCATCGATTTTAGAGTTTGCTATGCATAAGTATGGGAAGTCTTAGAAAGACTGTCCGTCCGTCTGTCTGCCTTTGTCGCCAAGTAGGATATCAGTACAAAAACGACACTAGATAGCTAAAAG
Organism: Thermobia domestica; assembly: GCF_964235325.1. NCBI lineage: Eukaryota > Metazoa > Arthropoda > Insecta > Zygentoma > Lepismatidae > Thermobia > Thermobia domestica. The sequence continues at coordinate 100,811,071 of NC_137468.1, forward strand.
TGGTTTCTTGGTATGGATTCAGTGCCTCAAGAGTTCCATACCTTCCATTAACCATCTATTCAAACCGGAATTGACAGAAATCTACTACGAGAATCATTCAGAAAATAAAAACAGTTTAGTTATACAAAATAAAAAGAATATTTATTGATCATACCTGAAGTTTCCTTCACTTAAATATTAGTTGTTTCTCTTCACAAGCTTCAAAATTCCCATGTTATACTTTACTGCCACTTGTTCATTAAGCCAGATGGGCACTGCCATGGCACGATATCACACAGACAGAGACGCTTTTCTTGAGGAGATTGTGATTAGTGATAAGACCTGGATGTTTCACATTACCTCAGAGAGCAAGAGCTAATCACTTAAGTGTCACCATCCCTCATCACTCAAAAAACTGAGAAAATCCAAACAGACTCTCTGAACACGAAAGGTCATGGCAACCATCTTTTGGAATCGTAAAAGTGTTCTTTTACTGGATTTTATGCCAAAAAGACACTACGATCAATGGAAATCGTTACTGCGATTTCCATCTTTTCCCTAAGCTGAAAGAGTTTTTGGGCAATAAATGTTTTGGAAGTGAATGCAGTGACTACCTGGCTTAAGAGGCCTCATTCCGGCGAAATTAAAATACCGCTAATTTTACAGTAATTATGTGATATCTTCAAATAGATTAAAGATACACGAAACGTGGAACAAGAGCGCCCTAGACAATATCATTTTATATGAGATACCGTTATCATGACTCACTTATCTCCTTTCGATTTCGAGCCATTTTGAAAATCAGCATTTATTTTCGCGTTTCTAAACGGCTGAAACCGGAAAGCCACTAGGTGACTTGCGATAACGGTACCTCACGCAAAATAATATTGTCTAGGGCGCTCTTGTTCCATATTTCAATTATATTTTATCTATTTGAAGATATCACATAATTACTGTAAACTTAGCGGTATTTTAATTTCGCCGGGATGAGGCCCCTTAATGAACTGGCGGCAGAAGAGTATAACATGGAAATTTCGGATCTCGTAAACAAATACGACAAAAGTTCAAGTGAAAGTGGTGATTATGTAGGGAAGTGAAGGAAGCTTCAGATATGTAACAGAATTGCTTTTTTTACAGAATAAATATTGTTTTTTTCATTTTGTATAACTAAACTGTCTTTATTTTCTGGATGAACCTTGTATTTCTATCACAGAACAAAAACGGTAAATGTGAGAAACGGTTTATCTTTTTTATTGGTTCAGCATCCGGGGAGTAGGTTTCATCTGCCCTCTTATCGCTGTACAAAAACCGGGAGAGGAAGAAATATTACTGTCCTACCATTTCTGGTTCAGTATTGATTCTCATAGAGCAAAAACGGAGAAGTATAGTGGGACATAGTTTTCTGATGTAGTGTGTCCGACCCAAGAATAGTTTCCTTTTTCACTTCAATCCCTTTACCAAGATCGGAAGTGGTAGAAATATGCTATTTCCGGTTTCAATTTTGATTTTCTGACAGCAGGAAATGATTTTTCTGATATAGAAACAGCTTTTCTAAAACATATTCTATCCCCAACCTTCAAATTCAATTTATGTGGGAGTTAAGTGTTCCTTTCAGAAGTGAGGCTATATGAGACGTTGACCTACAGCTTAATGTGGAATCCGTACCATATAAGCTCTCACCGGGAATCGAGCCCGGGTCTCTCACACCAAAGAGGCTTAGCCACAAGGAAAGTTATATCCCCAACCTAACTCCCCCATTGAAACCAGAAATCACAGAAGTACTACTTCCGGTTTTAATATTGAATCACTATAGTTTGGTAGCCCATCATAGTTTCACATTGTGAAATGAAATCTACTTTAAAAAAAAATATCTGAAATATATAAAGGTAGTATTGTAATTATTCATTGACATATCGCTTCAAATTGAGACGCTTCCGTGTTCATCAGTCCACTAGTAATCTCTTTTCTATTGTATTTGACGATAGAATTTCCTCTTTAGACTTCCAAACTCTTTTACACATAAGTGTCAGAAATCTTATAGAAGGGCTATGTCCGTCGTCTGTCCAGAGGTATAAGATCAATAACGATAAGCGATAGCAAGAAGTAGTTTCTGGGAATAGATTCAGCGTCCTAGTAAAAGATTCTATTTCCTCCCTTAATCTTCTATTCAAATCGGAAGTAATAGAAATCTACTACCACTTCCGAATTCAGTATTGATTCCCATAGGGCAAAAGCGGTGATAGGAGGCAACAAACGTTATATAATATCATACAATTTAACGTCCCACGAGTATGCCCTTTAGACAAAGGGAGGCGAGTGAATGATGATGGAAGAATTGGTGGAATGAGAAAATGGGAGGAAAGGGAGGGATCCCGAGAATACCCACAGACACGATGTTGTCCAACACAAACTTAATTGGCCGGGGATCAAACCAGGGACTCGGCACAGCAGAGGTTGTGTATATATAGGCCTAATATACCTATCTATTTCATCTCAGCTCCTATTTTTCAACTAAAAATGGAAGCAGGCCTAGTAAAAGCCTGGTTCAGTTGTTGACTCTTATACAGCAATAGTTGTAAGAGCGAGAAATTGTTTTGTGTATACACTTACCGTCTAAAGGACATGTTTCATCTCTGATCTTTATCTCTCTGTTGTAGTTACATTCGTGTAAACATACTATTTCCCGTTTTAGTATTGAACTTGTGTAGTTCTAAAGTCTGTAGTTGTCTCACAATGTGGAACGAAACTCACGTATGTTTATATATATAATAGTGGCGGATCCAGGATATGATCAAGGGAGGGGCTAAACCAGGGATGCAAATAAGCAACACAATTTTACTCGCCCAAGAAAAAAAGTTACTAGCCCACATCCCACAGTAGAAATGATATACAGTACTTACCATCGGTATGATATCAAATACTCGCTCGCACCGATGAACCACTCGCTCGGTGCTTATTTGCATCCCTGGTAAACCATAGTTTGCCGCTTTATCCAGTGTAAAGCAGGATTGAAGCCCATTTTATCCAATGTATACCTGAGTGTCAAGGGAGGGCTATAGCCCCTATAGTCCTCTCCATGGATCCGCGCCTGTTTGATATATATATATATATATATATATATAATATAGTGTGTATGTGTGTGGTCTCAAGGGGTTTCGAGACTAATTTTATTTACGAGAAAGTATTTCCTTTTTTATCTGTGTTTACATATTACCGCCTTCAAAATCGTCACATTGCACTGCAATATAGTGCTTTCAGCGTTTCTGCCACTCTTTTCGAAATGTATCAAGCATCTTCTGCGATTCGCGTTGGATTTCCGCAATGCTGTCCAAATGGCGACCTTTGAACTGGATCTTCAGCTTCGGGAAGATGGCGAAGTCCGCAGGAGTCAAATCTGGCGAGTAGGGTGGTTGGGGAAATGCAATCAGAAAACTAGAACTGAAACGCAAAACTGTGCTCCAGCTTGCAAAAGAGGAATCAGAAGCTTTGCAAACAGAAATTGGCAGCTTGGGGAAAATAATCAAACAGTAACCTGAAAAGGTTATCTTTTAAACTTATTTTATATCCAGCTTGTATTCACATAATATTTGTGTAGCTTCAAGACAATAGCATTAGCACTTGTGAATGTCTAAGCATGAACATTAAACATGTTGCTCTTTGATATTTATAATTAATGGGTCTTCATCTTAACAGTGTTTTCTGTACTAAATGTAATACGATTTTTTTTAAAAGAAAAAATCTAAATATATGTACTACGGTGAAAGCCAAGTGAAGAAAGGACTGGTGTGGGTGGTGAATGGAGGCAAACACACACACATTATATATATATATATATATATATATATATATATATATATATATATATATATATATATATATATATATATATATACAAAAAGAAAGAAAAACAAGAAAAAAGAAAAAAAAGATGACTGCAGATTATGATAGGCATTTTGGGTCATTAATACACAGATAACTCTCTCTCTCTTTTTTTAAACTTTACTTTATTTTAACCCACCACTTTCTGTGCATTCTTTCTATTAGAATATTGGTGATGACTTTGCTTTTTCAACATACAGTATATTATAGGCTGTTAAATATCACAAACTATAGTCGTACTCCTATGTAGCACTCACCAGATATAATTATTTTAGTTCACCATAGCATACTGGATTTTTTTTTTTTTTTTTTTTAACAGGACACTGGAGATAGCCAAGTCCTGCTAATAATTATTTGGATAATGGTTCGAAAGTTGAAAACGAACATTCAGATATTCGAATATTGGAGTAATATAGAAGAATTAATGAATATTTGACTGATTTTAACAGCGCTAATATAGATCATTAGAGTTATGTAGTTGAATATAATTAGAAGAATAACTTTTGATATTTTTGGTCTAAAAATTAAACATAATGTTAATTAGCTTTGAACTGTTTTCATCCCTTTGAAAAAAGTAGCAGTGTTCATATTTTGTATGTGAAAAAAAATCACCGAGATAAAATAAGAGATGATGTGCAACTATGTAGGAAGTAAATTGTCTGATAATACTGTTTTATCTGTTTGCATGCATGCATCCTTGTGAATAAATTTTGTCACGTTTTATTGAAAGGAAAATGTTGTTTCTACTTTCAGGAAACTTCGACTGATGGCAGCACAGACAAGCACAACTCTAGCGGACAGCAATCTGGCAGCTCGAGCCCTCTAGGGGAAACGGATGAAACTACGATCAACTACAACATTGATCTCCCACCGGGTTGGAGAGAAAGTTTTGATGAGAGCGTTGGACAGACGTGTTACATCAATGAAGAGACTGGTGCTAAGGTAAGGAAAATAAATAAATAAATAAATAAATAAATAAATGAAAATTTTAATAAAAGGTTGCCTTTTACGAGTTTTGTTGTTACACATTTTGCTAATCGCAGGAACTTCAATGAAGGAAGAAAGAAATAATAACAGGCAGATGAAAATCCATCATGATGGTGAAGAATATTTTTAAAATGAAAGAAGAAACAAGAACTAATTAAGAATTCATCTCTTCTGAAACGTTGACAACTTCGTGGATTTTTAATTTCCTGGACGTAAATGAAAAAAATGGATGAAAAATGAAAATGTGAGATTTCATTGTCAAATGTGTTTATAAAATACGCCTTTATGATTAATGATCATAAAAGTCTTCCCATTATACTTTTTTTCCCTTCAAATTATATATTTAACAAAAGATGAAATTTGGAGAGCATAGCAAAGGGTAGGAAAATTTTAACATCATGGTTATGGCCTATAAGCTAAAGAAAATGATGATATGAAAAGAATGGAAGAAAAAGTAAAGGAATATGGAACAATGTGGAAGCAAACTGAAGATCTGAGAATTTGGAGAAAACCCACATACACAAAATATTATCATCGTAGGTATTTTGCTATTTTGGTACACACTTCCTGCAAACTGAGAGAAGCTTCAATGCATCACGATTCTCAGTAGTTAATCTCTTTGTCTTGAAGTAGCAGTTCTATAATTTAATACATTCTCATTTGATCTTCCCCCTTTTTCCTGCGGATAACATTCATAAGACTTAAACGGCATAAAATCTAAAAATATAAGCACTAGATCTAAATTTTAAATGTTGTGCCGTTTAGGTCTATTGTCGCCAAATAATAATTTTTATGTCTTATGCCGTTTAGGCCTTGTGCCGCCAAATGAGTTTAGGTCTTCTGCCGTTTAGATCTTGTGCCGGCTTCTTACACCTCTGTCATGATGCAGTTTCTTCTTAAGAGGCCTCATCCCGGCGAAATTAAAATACCGCTAATTTTACAGTAGTTATGTGATATCTTCCAATAGATAAAAGAAAATCGAAATGTGGAACAAGAGGGCCCTAGACAAAATATCATTTTACATGAGATACCGTTATCACGACTCACTTATTTGCTTTCGTTTTCGAGCCATTTTGAAAATCGGCATTTATTTTCACGTTTCTAAACGGCTGAAAACGGATAGCCACTAGGTGACTTGTGATAAGAGCAGTGGCGTAGGGAAGGGGGCCCAGAGGGGCCGGGCCCCTCCCAAAGAGGTCCGACAATGTACTTTGGTACTTTGATGTTTGTAATTTTTTATATATTTTTATGTTTATATATTTTTTTGTTTGTAATTTTTCTATATGTACCTATAACAGCACTTGGGCTCCCTCCCCAAACACACATCCTGGCTACGCTACTGGATAACAGTACCTCATACAAATAATATTGTCTAGGGCACTCTTGTTCCACATTTCGATTATCTTTTATCTGTTGGAAGATATCACATAATCACTGTAAAATTAGCGGTACCAGTTCCTCTCCCTCTCCTCTTTTAAAATTACATACGTATAAAAGAGTTATTTTCTCCCTTGTAATTCGTAACACTTCCTAATTTATTTTTCGCTTGAGACAGCTATTTTTCTCAATTCTTCTACATACCCAGATTTCAAAAACAGCTAGTCTCTTTTCGTCGCTTTTGCGTATAGTATCAGTGTTATTATCCCGTAGAGTACAATACTTCACCCGATACATTCTAAGTCTTTTTGTTAACTCTTTATTCAACGATCTGACAAAATAAAATAGTTTGTGGCAACACAAATGAAATGAATATTTTAATTTATCATCCCACTGAGGCTAAAGGAGACGGACGATTTATTAATTAAAGTGAATGATTATCAACGAATTGGTGGAATAAGAACGTGAGAGAAAATGGGAAAACTTTAAAAAAAACTCACAAAGACATTGTTATTCATCACAAACTTACAAGGCCTGGGTTCGAACCAAGGAATCTTCTCAATAGGAGTTACGCGCTGTACTACCGTGCACTAAGCTATTTCTTGGGATTATTAAAGCAAAGCAAAATTATATTAAAACATTGGAATGGGTCTACAGTTTCTATTTTTACTTTGCATGTGTTTAGATGCGTAACATGTAGGCCTGTACATAAGCTACACACTACTCAAATTACCCATATTTTATTATTATATATTTTATGGAACCTATAAGAATGAAGTTGTCTCACTTTCCTTTTATCGATTGGATATATATGATTCGTTCTTCACTATAGAAAGATTTATATTACGTTATTTGAGGAACGTGCTAAACGGCATGGTGGCAGAAAAGTGAGGAAAAGGACGAAGGAGACGATATCAATGGACGATATTAATGGAGAGAAATCGTACGTGAAAATGAAGAAGTTAGCGGATCACTGTGGAGCATGGAGGCTTCTCAGTTGCAGCAAGTGACCTGACAATAATTGCAGAATATCCATGATGATAATGATTACAAAAAAAAGTACATTTCCCTTCCCCTCGAATGCTCCATGAAGTGTCCCAATATTTTGGTTTGGAAAAGAGACAAAAAGCATGAATCGTCCCGATGATTTGCTTTGGAATGGTTGCAGCCCTGTATACCTTTTGGTGCGTGAGTCCCGGCTCAGATCCCAGCTTTGTTGTGGCCAAGCATCGTGTGTGTGAGAATTCTCTTTCCACCATTTGATCCATTATCACAGTTTCCCTTAGGCTTAGCACATGCACCTAGAACTTTAAAAAAAAAAAAAAAAAAGTCTTCTGCTTTGGCTGAAAAGAGGGAATGCAACATATTTCGATTCTAAATCTTAGTTAGTAACTATCATTCAGTCTGTAAAAAAGAAAATTATCATGTTGTTTCTCTCATTTTTTACAGGATTTGTCTTTATTTCTCTACGTCGTGAATTTTGTCCCGATACCTTTCACGTTAACAATTGATCTCAGGGAAGGGAAGGAAGTTGAAACCAACATTAAGCTAGAAAGGGGAGGTGACGTGTGCAACAATACTAAGGCAATTAACTATAGAAAATGCGTTTTGCGCACCCCTGTAACAAATTATCACGTTAGACTATTTAATTGTTAATGAGCATTGCGTATATCAGGAAATGTGTACACGTACCGGAATGGAAATGGAATGTGTGGAAATACACACTGACTGGGTGATTGTTATCTGGCCTTCTTCAGTTGCTATGGTTACTGGATGCCAATTCATGTTGGTGACAGGAGTTTGGGTGGTAGTGAAGTTTCAAACGAAAAGAAGGATAATCCTTTACATAAAGCGGGCTTCTGTTTGATGTGTACTTTTAATGATTCAGTGCATTGATTTTATACCGTATTTCTTATTTGTAGATTTTGTCTCCTTTCATCAAATGTTTCCTGTGCAGAATAGTAGTTTCCGTAAAACGCAATACCAAACCGTGCCTTTCTTTACGCTCTTTAATAACTCAGGATTTGTATAACTTTTTATAGTGTATCTTGAAATATGTTAATCGTTTCAATGCTATTGGCAAAAAGATACATGTATGACACATTTGAAGAAAATGAAATGTGTCAATTTAACTTCTCACGATTATGCCCGTTAGGCTGAAGGAGACGATGATTAAAGCAACTGAATGATGATGGAAAAATTGATAGAATGAGAAAGTGGGAGGAAACGGGAGTACCCCGACAAAATCCATGGACACGATGTTGTCCACCACTAACTTGCTTGGCCGGGATCGAACCAAGGACCTCATGCACCAGAGGGAAACGCTGTATTACTGAGCTACCGTGCCCCCTCCACTTTTGGGTTGCTATATTGTACTGAAAGCAAGCTCGGAGATAAACGGCATTTGTATAATTTGGAATACAAATTTGGAATAGATGTTTGCATGGTTTTACCACCGTTACATCTAACACTTTATAACCACCTTGACTAACTACTATTAAACCATTATTACTAACCAAACCTATACAGCACAGACCTAAATGAAAATTAGTGATTATAGATTCACTGATATGTATTATATATAACACAATTTGTCAGTGTATTTTCGTTGTTATGCTCGTTATCGTCACACTGCAATCACAAATGTTGTGTGTGTACACTCCGCATAAATAAATAAATAAATAAATGGGATTGGGTGATTCATCCGCCATCTTTCACTACCATTCATAATTTTTATCAGTATATACCTAGGTATTAAAATGTTAGGTTAATATGTTTGTCTTCAAAGAAAAGTTTGTATGTTTATATCCAGTTCTTTCGACAATGAGATTTCGAAAACCGCAAGTGCTAGAAACGTGCCGTTTCCGCAGGTCCATTCAAAATTTTGTGTAGATTGTCCAGTTCTAATTGAATCTTTAAAAGGCGTGGCCGTTATTTCTTTATTACATATTTTAGGAGTACACTGGAAGTTCTGATTTTTTAAAAAAAAGTAAAACATCATATCCTATGAGTTATACATTCCAACATAGCACTGTTGTATACAGGGGTTGTATATTTCGCAGGCATGTGTTTCATGGCCAAATGATAATGAAATACGAAGGATAACCATTTATCCAGGCTAAGATGAATATTTATTGTTTGGAATGTTGTGCCCAATAAACACCATATGTATCAGTGACATAATTAATTGTGTGCTTATTACATATTGCATGCAAGAAGAAAGAAAACATTGATCACAAATGAATTAGAAACTCCAAGAGGAAGTTGATTCAATCTTGCAAACGGTGCGAGATATTGAAGAAATAATCGAAAAAATCTCCCCTTTATGGTACCCCTTGCCTATTTTTATCAAGACGTCTTTCACTTCTCTATAAAGGGACATATACATGTTGTGAGGAATGACAAGAAGATTTTTGCTCATATGTGAATGATGTGCTGTGTAGTTTTCAGCTAATTTTTACATTAAAATTACTATAATGCAAAATAATAATTTACAACAAAAGTCAGGGATGTAGGTGACTTAGACTTAGGCCTGCATCTGAAGATATAAAACCAAAATTAAGGTTAAGAAAGAAAGAAAATATAACAAAATCTTGAAGCCACACATCATAGTTTCACCACCCCTACTCTGCCTAGTCCAGCCAAAAGGATCACAATGTTTTGAGCCAACAATCATGACAGAAACGAAAGTAGCCAATTAGACGATGGCATAAACGAAAGTAGCCAATCAGACGTGCGCTCAGTGGTAGAGCGTTCACCTCTGGTGCTTGGGGTCCCGGGTTCGATCCCAGCCCCCGCCAAGTGAACTTTGTGGTGGACAAACACCGTGCTTGTGGGTTTTCTCGGGGTTCTTCCGTTTCCTCCCACTTTCTTCATTCCACCATTTCACTCATCTTTCATCATCACCGTCTCCTTTAGCCTAACCGGCATAGCCGTGGGACGTAAAACTCATCAAGTTCATCAAGTTCACAAACCGAATTTACGTACAACACTAAGCAATGTAACAGAAAGTGAATTCATCTGATAAGGTGGAAAGGAGAATACGAATTTCACTTTTCTAATGTATATTATAGATTGAATTTGCACTTTCTGTCCTTTCAATTAATCAATTTACCTACAGACGACATCGTGTCTGTGGGTTTCCTCTGAGTTCTTCTGTTTCCTCTCACAGTATCATTTCACGAGTTCTCATAATCATCCACTTTCATTAGTCATGTCTCCTTTAGTTTAAGGCAGTGGTTTTCAACATAATTCCTATCACGACCCCAATATTACCACAACCTCTTGCCTGTGACCCCCTTATAATTTCTGGTTTTAATAAGCTTGTATGGAATTCTTAATATACATATTGCGGAGATCTCACGATATCCATTTATTTCTATAATAGCGGAATCCATTTCTTATATATAGTGGATACAGTAACTTCCCTAAGAGCGAATGGATTAAAACCAAATTTGGTCAGTTCGTTCATATTGCAAATATCGAATCCGATCCGTCATATTGTTCCAAATTGAAGGCTGTTTGAAAAGTATAAAACTTCGTAACTCCCATAATTTTGGATCATATCATAAGAAAATAAAATGATTTCTAATTTTGGTTTTAAAAACTTGGACAGTTGTTAAAAAGGTTATTGAGTCTTTTAAATGACTTTATAATGCTCGTTACGAAGATTGAACCGGGCATTGCCGCACTAGTGAAATCACACCATGCTCAGGTATCTCATTAGCATTCAATTTTCATTGTATTTCAATATGCAGGTTTTGTCGTATTTGTATTTTTTCTGGCATTTCAATATGCAGTCAATATAGTTGTCATTAATTTCATATCGTACCTCTTTCATTTAAATTGATTTTTAAACAACTCCGCACATGTTGAAAATGTTTAGTACACTTATTTTTTGTTGTTCTTAACAGTATGTCTAAAAATAAAAACATACCTATCAGAACAAAATTCAAAATAATATTTAAAAATATTTTTCGGTATTAGATTCTAATTTTATTTCTCTCTTCTGCTTATCTTCGCGATCTCCATGGAACCCCCTTGCTACCCCCAGATTGAGAAACCCTGGTTTAAGGGCATAAGCGTAGGGTGTAAAAAAATAATAAATTTAATTTTTTTCATATAAATAAGTTGTGAACAATGTTTCTATATGAAACCGATTCGTGACCTAGCAGGTAGCATCATATCGAATTACAGATTCTGTATTGATGTGTACCATTTGGAAGATTGAAGTATAAGTTCATCGTAGCTAAATCACAATAACAAATATTATTTTCATTTCTGTGTGGAGTCTTCTTTTGTTTTAGCGATTTTCAGGGGAAGATTTGTATCATATTATGTATATTTTATTTATTTGTTACCAGGTAAGCCGGAAGGTTATTTTACAATAAAATTATTAACAGTAAAGAATTGGAAGAAGTTTAGAGGTTGTGGCGGAACTACCAAGGGGCCGGGGGGACTTAGGCCCCCAGTTTTTGAGTGACAAAACTAACGTACGCTATTATTTATACAGTTTTGAAAGTTTATAGTAAACTCATGATATACCTATCATAGTCTGGGTTCTTGCTGCCCCCCAGTTTTTACCTTCTAGATCCGCCTCTGATTAGAGGAAAGTGTATTTCTCTGGCGTATATATTAAGGGTATATTCCTAGTATTCACCTGGTGAGATTGTGGAAAACCCGGGAAAACATCTGGCCAGGATGATAAAATATTCGAAAAATAAAATAAACGAAATGTTTTAGTTTGACGTACCATTGTTCTTGCTTTCTTTCTTTTTTCTTTTTTCTTTCTTTTTCTTTATTTTTTTTCTTTTTCTCTCTTTTTTCTTTCTTTCTTTTTCTCTTTTTTCTTTATTTTTTCTTTCTTTTCTTTTTCTTTTTACTTTCTTTTTTCTTTTTTCTTTCTTTTTCTTTCTTTCTTTCTTTTTCTTTCTTTCTTTCTTTTTTCTTTTTTCTTTCTTTTTTCTTTCTTTCTTTCTTTCTTCTTTATTTATGTATTTATTGTACTTAATTCTGGAGTATTGCCGGCAGCTATGGTCTTAAGCTCGTCACGTGTGAGGGATAAGATCCCTCGGCGAGTACATAATTCGGGGAATGGGAAAAGAAGAAAGCGGCCTGGGACCTGCATGTTAGGGTATCATTCCGACGTTTGCCTGGTATGAACGAGGAAAATCCTAGGAAAACCTTACTGAGGGTGGCTAGCCTGAAAAAAGCTGTTACACCTCTTCGACCGAGTGTCCCCACTGGGAATCGCATCCGGGACCACTCCCATGGTTATTCCCAGTAGGCTTAAGGAGATGGGTAATTAATGATGTGTGAGAATGGAAGAATAGATGCAGTAAAGATAATGAGAAGAAAAGGAGAAATCTGAGAAAATGTACGGACATAATATTGTTCATCACAAACTCAGGGAACAAACGAAAGACCCTTTTCACCTGAGACGAGCGCTTTGTCACTGCATGCATGTAGGATTAAAATAAATGTACTGCTGCCATACGTAAGTACATAAACTCCACAATAACCAGTATATTATTTTTTATATACAACGACTTGTTTTTCCGAAAGAAAAAGGAAAGGGCACAAGCTATACAAATTCGTGATTATGGAACTCGATCAATCAGTCTAATATAACTCCATCTGTGATAACAGTCAATTTTGAGGAGAAATGAAGTAGAATGAGTAGATCATTGTTAAAAAGAAACAAAAAAAATCATTGAAACTTTTCTGCAATAACATATCGTTGCTGGTCTTAGAAGGAATGTTGAGCGATGTAACTCGGAATGGTGCCAACAGATGGAGCAAATGGCTCTCTAACGATTATACTTTATAGTACATGTACTCCTGTTTTTATTTTATATTTTTGCATTACGAACATCCTCTTTCCAGACAGCCAGTATCATTAAGAGCAGTATGTTAATCCCCCCCCCCATGGTTCTCTGTTTTGCACAAATCTTATGCAATTACTGGATTTTTACTGCAGAGTAAAAATATTACAAGCGGCCAAATGGCTTTGTTAGTTAGCTTATGTGTAATCTGAACATCAGCTCTTGTCATTCATTGTCATTTGGCATTTTTTTTTTTAAAAGACTATCTTATAATCATCATGATAATTACTGTGTATTTATTGGCTTGTTATTCGCGCCCAAATTAAAATGAATCCATACACTATGCTTCTCCGCCAATCTCTCTTCTGTCAGGACGTCTTTATCATTTACCAACTAGAATCTTTTCCCTCCCTTTCTATTTCTTCCACCACGCATTCTACTATATTCCTTAGAATATGTATTCTTCTCTAAAACTGCTCTATTATTCGCTCCACCCAACCTGACAGGCGATCAAAACAAATTTTTTTGCCCCATTTTACTCTCTCTTAAGGTCTGATAAACGTAAATATTGGTGTTCCTCTTGCCACCATTAATATATTTAAACATGTACACTCATGTCCAAAATTATTTTCGCATCTCTATAAATATGTTGTAGGAATATAATTTGATAACAAATTCGCCCGGTATTTCTTATAATGTTAGAATGTGTATAATCGGCAAAGACATGTATGTGGCAAATTTCATGTCAAAAGAGCAGTAAATAAGAACAATAAAACGAAAATAAAACTTTCTTGTCCATTCAGCAAAATTTTGTTTTTCTAATTTTCGTATTTTTATTTTTTTCTTATGAAATTTACCACAAATATACATTTTCCGATTATACACATAGTATCAGTATTAAAAGTACTCTGCAAAATCATTATCAAATTATATTCTTACAAGAAGACAGTTATAGATATGCGACAATCATTTTGGACATGAGTGTACAAGGAATTAATTATAACTTTCATAATATCGCACACATATATTTGAACGCTTTGTTATATTGATCTGTGTTAGTGAGATAGGCAATACATGTTTCAGTATTATTGTAAATTTAATAAACATTAGTTACTTATTTGGTAGTTGGGGTGTGTGAGATGGTATTGGAATGGCAAGCGATGAAATGGTTGGGAATTGAAAGAGTACTTATGGTATTCATACAATAATTTTATTTAATAATGTGGAACTCAAAAGCAAATACAATCTGTATGGATGGAATATCAGAGCACGTCCCTATTAACCGTAAATAATAATCAATAGACCCTACTTCTTTCGAAAACTACAATTAAATGTAATTATTGTTAATAGTATTGTGGATAAAAGAAATTACAATCCCTTCGTAGCAGTATCAAATGCGAGCGAATAAGAGTAGAAATTTAGATTTTTTTATAGGATACTATATCCTTAAAAAAAATGGTAAAGTCCGTAATTTGCTTTCCTTTTTTGTAATGTCATAGAGAGGGAGAGAGTACGGGAGTTTGTTTTGATTAGTGGATAGTAACTTCCCTTTTTTTAAATTGTCTCTTTCTTATTGTTTCCATACTTGCTAATTACATTTCCGATTCATTAAACTATTTGTCTTCATTTTCCTTCATGGGGGCACGGCGACAGTGATATAGCGCTTACCTCTGGTGCCTGGGGTCTCGTGTTCGATCTGCGACCAAGTAAGTTTGTGGTGGACAACGTCGCGTGCGTGGGTTTTCTCGGAGTGGTCATGTTTCCTCCCACTTTCTCATTCCACCAATTCTTCCATCATCATTCACTTGACTTAATCATCGTCTCTCAGCCCAAAGTGTCATAACGTGGGACGTTAATTTGAAATATTTCATTTTCATTTTTTATTCTTCATAACATTTCAATAATCACTACCTCTTTTTAACCGATTTTTGATAATGTTCATGTTCGTGTATGAACTGTAAAGTATGAAATTTCTCACAAAACATCTGATAACTCTTTGTCGTGGATCTTCGTATCTTTGGTATTAAGTTGCAGTAATTGTCAGGATGCAACACGATACATGGCCCTATCATAGACACCAGTGATGATAAAGGACACTTGAGTCACGACTTCTGCCCGAGTCATCCGAGACTGGATCTCGCTTCTAAAACCCGATGATCCGGAGAGACCCAGCGACCCAAACAGATCTAATGTCCTGGAAGCAGACAAAATATTCCCTGTAAGGATTAGTGCAGAATTTTATATTGCTTTATCTGTCCAGTATTCGGGCTCGATTATTCACGTGTTTTCTAATTTCTTAATCAAAAGTACCATGTTTTGACTATCTCAAATATAATGTCATGTTGACTAGTCTCCCCATGCTGAAAATAACGCAGCGCTTATGAACACAGACTATACAAAAAGTTTTAACAAAAAGAATCTGGGTTCATTGGTATCTCTTACATCTAGATGACAAATTTTACAGGTTCATTCGATTAAATTTGAAGATACCTCATAAGAAAAAAACATATTGCTTTTCATTTTTGTGACTTACGCGTTTATAGTCTGATATATCTTGTAATTTTCTTTCAGTGCAATACATTGATACATATAGACACACATAACAGAGAAAGAAAAGTATAGATTTATTTTTGAGGAGAGAGAGAGGGGGGAGAGAATAATGTTGTTAGAATTGCATTAGTGGCTTCATACATCTTCTTCATGTAGGTCTATATGATGATGATTCGTCATCTCTGAGTCATACGGAGTCAATCCGTGCTACCTGGTCACGGTTCTGTCCCGATCACTGGAACTGGTGGGTTATGAGTTACAAAATTTGTGACCTGTTCCTTCACTGAGGGTACAGAAATGTATTGTGTCATAGGAATACTTTGCGTAGCTTCCCAAAGTTATTATATTTATAAGGATAAAAGAATACTATC
This sequence comes from Thermobia domestica, assembly GCF_964235325.1. Classification (NCBI taxonomy): domain Eukaryota; kingdom Metazoa; phylum Arthropoda; class Insecta; order Zygentoma; family Lepismatidae; genus Thermobia; species Thermobia domestica. The sequence goes on from NC_137468.1 coordinate 100,827,038, forward strand.
CCTTTCCCATTGTCTGATCCAAAGCTTAGCTCAGATAACTCTGCTAACAAACATACAGCCTAAGCAGCCAATCTAGAGTTAAACAATTAACAAGGTCGAAAACAACAATGGAAAGAAGTCGACCATGCTTTATATTTACATCTCGATATTCGCCTGGTGAAACTGAGGAAAAGCCTGTCCAAGTGAGCAGCCACCGGAGTTCGATTGCGAAGCGAGAACACTAACCACTAGCTTATGCTCTCTTGCTTGCATTAAAACATTTGTTCTACTTGGAATTGAACCAATTATCCATCAAAAGCTCTCCCCGCTGCATCCATGACTAGCACGCTGCTTTTGTGAATGGGTTCGATTTTCGGTGTAAGAGCCTTGAAATTTGAGCTCAAATTCCAGCTTAAACTATAGGTACACGTCTCATATAGCCTTTTAGTAGTATAAAACAGCCTTTTAGTAGTATAAAACAAAAAAAAAAAAAACTGCTAAACTTCAACAAATAAACACCAAACATAAACGTGCTAAATGCTTAGTTACACTGGAATAGCTCGCTAACTTAATTTACAATGAAAGTTTTCGGCATGTTGTTGATTGATTTTATGCAGTTGAAAAATTTCACTGCGCTGGAAAATATATTATCTTAATATAGTCTTTATTTTATTTCATTTTACATTTCTTGGGGCCGCGGTGGTTCAATGGTAGAGCGTTTACCTCTGGTGCACGGGGTCCTTGGTTCGATCCTATCTTGCGCCAAATAAGCTTTGTGGTGGACAAACACCGTGTTCATGGATTTTCTCAGGGTTCTGTTTTCTCTCACTTTATTCATTCCACCTTGCCGTCACTTCTAATCATCAGCATCTTTTTTAGCCTAGCCAGCATAAATATGGAACGTAAAACTTAAAGATTTCATTTCATTTACATTTACATTTCTTGTGCTAGTTGAAATGAAAATGAAGATTTTAACGTCCCACAGCTATGCCTTTAAGCTAAAGAAGGCAGATGTTTAATGAAAGTGAATGATTGTGAAATTAACTCTTTTGTTCTCTCACCGGGAATCGAACCCGCGACCACCTGAACCAAAGTCACAGGTGCTGGCCACCAGACCAGCAGGGAGAGCTCTCTTGCTAGTTGTTGAGATAATTTTACTTTTTAAAAAAACTAAAATATAATGTATGATTTAAATCGTTTCGTCTAATATTTCTAGTTGTTTAAGATTTACAGTTTATTCTTATAAAAAAATCTACAGGATGTGGTTAGATTTCCGGTTTACAAGGAAACGAAAACATGCATCATACGTTGGTTCTTCCTTTTCTTTATCTTCTTTCAACTATTTACGCACACGTATTGAACAAAATCGATGTATTGGGAAAGCTTGGTATGATTAATTCAAATGCAAACGGTCATGTTCTACGCTTTATTTTTCACATCGTATTCTATCATGAAACTGAAACCTAAAATTTCTGGCGTTACAGTCTACAATGGATAGTCAAACTGTTTTAGCTGGGTGATGTCTGGTCAACTTATTATTATTATTATTATTATTATTATTATTATTATTATTATTATTATTATTATTATTATTATTATTATTATTATTATTATTATTATTATTATTATTATTATTATTATTATTAATAATAATAATAATAATAATAATAATAATAATAATAATAATAATAATTCAATCTGTTCTTGAAATCGTAGTTTCACAATGTTTAACAAAATTAAATCACGAAGATATCCTGGATGTTATACTGTGTATGGGAACTTCAGATCATTTTTGGTTGCATAACGGAATAGGATATACATTATTAGTAGAGAGCAATAACTTAATTCATTTTACAGTAAGATGGTAAACTACAGCGAAAATATTGTATTGTAGTAGATTTCAAGTATCTATACAAAATTTAAAGTTCTAGTTAGTATGAAAGTGAGTGGAATTAAAGTTACAAAATTTGACGCTAACAAACAAACAGAAAAGCAATCTAATAAATGTATTGCCATAATTAAAAAATGACTAGAGAAATTTCATTCTTAAAAACATCTTTGTCGAAAAAAGTGCCTAGTGCTGTATACGTTCTGAAACAACACTAGTCAGAACTTACGTTGTTACCAATCTTGGATGAGAACCTTGCTCCTCCGAATTCCCAAGTGATACTACATAAAATAATTTTGTAGGTTATATTTTCAAGTCTCTTCAAAGAGTGTTTTTTAAATCAGTTATCCTATGTAATTTCTTGGAATGGCTTTGCATAGTAGTAGTAGTACTTTATTATTATTATTATTATTATTATTATTATTATTATTATTATTATTAAACTATGACAGAATTAATTGTCTTAGGAGCCAATAGCTAGCTCAATGGCAACTCTTACGGGAAATCACGTTAATAAGAATTAGAATTTTGCCTCCGTGTACTAATGGAAAAAAGCGTGCCTGATGCATTAAGGTGGATCACCACCCGGAAGTCAGTACATATTTTAGCTTATTCCCTTAACTACTGCACAATGAAACCTTACATATTATAAATATTGTACTATAAGATAGAGTTATGTTTCAGCTACAACACAAGACACTGATTCATTTTGTTGTTTTCTGATATCGAAAAAGGTAACAAATAAAAGAAAATATTTGATTCGTTTTACAATAAGCACACAAGATGGCAATTGCTGTTAGATCTTACTAGAAGTGCTCAGTTTTATGAAATGTTTATTTGTATGTGTAAATTATTTTAAAGTAACGATCTTATTACGAAATAGATATATTGTTTGACCGTTTCTTCTGTTATGTTTCACATTATCTTTATATATTAATTTGTATTTAAGGAAATAGATTTTGAGAAGATTCTTGAGCAGAACGCCATAATGCGTTGTTGCCAAATTTGTATGTTTACTGTGACAGTCACAGTAAGAAAATTCTTAGACTCTAGCGTTGCAGTTCGAGAAGCGAAAGTTAGCTCTGAATTCCGGTAAGGATCGAAAATTAATTTCTCCAGTAAGTACCCAAGCAGAATTCCATCATTACTTCCTTTATTATCTGGCATCAGTAAACACTCGACACTATCTGGCAACTCCGCACTATTCAAGCATAGCACGGAGAACACCTAGTGATCCACCTTAATTCTCGTATACATGCATTAATTCTCGTATACATGCATTAATTCTCGTATACATGCATTAATTCTCGTATACATGAAGTACATTAGTTGGGGTCGTCTTCCTTTAGTTTGTGATGATAAAAGTTTCTATTTTTACCGATGTGAATTCGCTCAAGAGACTTCGTGGGCTGCATCTCCAGGGAGCCTGTAAGCACTGTATTTATGTGATATTAAGTAGGAAGCGAACAAAATAAATATAAGTGGCGCACTTAGGTTCAGTAATTTAGTTGCTAACGATGTAGGAAGTACAGTGTATTTTATGTTTTCAATTGGTTCATTGTTTTGCAGCACATGATCATAAATGTATCTATCTATTCATGTGTGTGTGTGTATTGACGTAAACGGTTTCCGCGGTTGATGTATTTACGAAGGTCTGTGGTAAAATCCATATAGGATGTCAAGTCTTACGTAATTTCCGTCTTGTAATCTGTACAAAAACCACATGGCTCTCCTCACTCCAATAAAGTTTCTCGTAAAACTTCCATAGAAACTTTTCTTTGTATCGTTATACTTAAAGAAAAAAAATAAAATAAAAAAGAAAGTAAATTTTATTGAAATAAAACTAGCAGCTTGATCGGTTTAAACACATTCTTGCGTCGCTTGCATCTCTTTCACATACACTGGAAAGTGCAGTGGGCACCTATAAGAGTATTTGTTAACAGTATTAGTTATTTAACGTAAATGTTTACCCTCTCACTAAACCTTCTCAAAATATAATAATGTAAAACATCATTACATTGTGTTAGTATACGAACCTTCCATGGACCATAAAACTTGGACTTCCCTTGCAGCACTACCTTTCTTCGTCTTAATTCATATTACAACGAGCCACATGACTTTAAACAGGCATAACCAGTCTCAGGCCTGGGTAAAGTGTAAGGGGAAGTTGATTTTAGCATTGAATTTTTTCGTATTACATTATTTGCATTCCTTATGGATTTTATGGATTGAATAGATAGTGCAGTATCTCAGTAGTGATTTGTATTATATCAGTACTAAGTAGTAGTTTATATTTAGAATTTATTTTTGATTTACGTATGTTACTGTAATAGTTTAACTTCAAACTACAATTATGGGTCCCTGTTACTAGTGCAATATTTAAATGCAATAAAGATTAATGCTATGTAAGGGGCACAAGATGGCTCAGTAGGGATGGTACCGAGACCGAGACTAGTCTCGGTCTCGTCTCGATCTCGTCTCGAATTATCGAGACGAGACCGAGACCGAGACGGACTTTTATATACCGAGACGAGACCGAGACCGAGACGGACTTTTAAATACCGAGACGAGACCGAGACCGAGACAGACCTCTATAAATCGAGACGAGACCGAGACGAGACTTAGGTCAGTCTCGAAAGTCTCGGTCTCGTCTCGAATATTGATATTGATAAATACTAAAATTGCCTTCACTCAAAATTTGTTTCGTTGCTGTGTTAGACAATATGAGAACGGTTGACTGATGTACAGTGGCGTATTTAGGGGTGGTTATCGGGCTCAAACCCCTCCCGAAATAAATTTGTGATAATTTTTTGCATTGCACGTACAACACAAATGTTTCTCACTCGTTCCTCAACAAAATCCACTGCTGATGCGAATAGAATTCTCTCTCTCTCTCTTTCCCTCCCTCCCCTCTCTCTCTGTCTCTCTCTCTCTCTCTCTCTCTCTCTCTCTCTCTCTATATATATATATATATATATATATATATATATATATATATATATATATATATATATATATATATATGGTCGCGGTGCCACCCAGGTCCGCCCTGCATGGGTTCCCGGGGCCCAACTTTAATTTTAAATGGAAGCAAGGGGTGAGTGGCACCTCGTTCGATGGATCTTGAAAAACTAAAAAGCGTTGTGGCAAAATATCTATCATATCGGGCACTGTATTCAAAATGGCCGCCAAGAGATGTTGCCTCTATCAGATACAGTAAAACGTGCAGTACCACTGATATGAACACGGTTGAACATAAATGAACCGAACAGAAACTCAAATAGAAAATGTCATGTGGCACATCGATTGATATTGTCGCAGAGACTCCCAGGGCCACCCTTCAGGCCCAGGGCCCAGGGCGCAACTTGAAAATTGTAAATGGAAACATGGGGTGAATGATACTTCGTTCGACATATCTTTAAAAACTAAAGAGTGCTGTTGCAAAAGATTGTTCATATGGGTCAACATTTTCAAAATGACCACCAAAACATGGTAGCTGCATCCGGTAAAACGTCCAGTATCACTAATATGAAAACACCAGAACAAATATTCGAATAGGAAACCACAGAGGGTATTTACCATTGTATAGCTCGGGAATGTTGCAACAGTCGAAAAGATGATTAGAGTGAAAGTGCCATAATGGAAAGAAAGAAATCTAACTCCTAGAAAATAATCGCTCCAACCTCACTCCGTAAGTGAGTGAAGCGCGAAGGATCGGTGAAATTGCAAATGAGAGCCTTAGTTTTTGCAAATTGTATCTACGAGACAAAGTTATTTGAAATGTGTTTTTATAAGATATAAATGTCTCTGTAATGGGATAAAGTATGTAAAATTCTTGTTAAATGGTACCTTCCATTTTGATTGCAGGCAATAGTTTGATGCAAAAATGAATCAACTGAAATGCGAAACCAATTTGTCGAACAATGCAATTTTAGAACAATGTTTACAAACGTTGGTTTTGTACAACAGTCGTCTGCATGATATTGGTTCGCTTCTTTTCCTTCATGTCTTCTTGCATGTGATAGAATATGAGTTTCACTGAGATGTCCACAGTTACATTCCGAATAACTTTCAACGGTAATTTCAGTTGTGATCCTTAGTAACGAAACGGTACATACTGATCCAGATATGTCCCAAAAATCTTGCACGCAATGCGTTAAATTATCAGAGGCAAAGGGGCGGGTAAAATGTTGTTAAACTTGAATTTTACCTTATTTTTATTCACCTTATTTCACTTTATTTTTATTCGTTATAGTACCAGTCATTTGTATACACAAGTGTTTCAGACAAACCATATCAATTACAAATAAAAAGTGAGGTTCTCATTTGAGATTTTACCATTCATTCCCGCTTTACCTACTTACGGACAGAGATCGGAAAGCTCATTTTCTATCATTTCCTCTTTTGCATCATGTCAATTATACTTTAATAATCTTTTTCTCCGTTGCATTATATTCGAGCCGTGGAATGATAAATACCCTCTGTGCTTTCCTATGCGAGTTTTATTCTGTTCATTTATCTCCAACTATTTTCTTATTAGGGGTCTAGTGGTACTGGACGTTTTATATAATACAGGCACCATGTCTTGGCTTCCATTTTGAAAACGGTGACCGATAAGAAAAATCTTTTGCAACAACACTTTTTACTTTTTAAAGATCTATAGAACGAGGTATTACTCGTCCCATGTTTCCATTTAAAATTTTAAAGTTTGGCCCTGGTACCCCATGAAAGGCGGCCCCGGGAGGCGCCGCGACAACACCATTCGGTGTGCCCCATGGTATTTACTATTTGAGTTTTTGTTCGGTTCATTATGTTCAACCGTTTTCGAGATATCCCCGTGGAAAGATTAAAATGGGCCATGCTATATATATATATATATAGCCGCGGACACAGTATATGATCAAGGGAGGGGCTAAACCATGGTTTACCGCTTTATCCAGTGTAAAGAAAGTAGGATTGAAGCCCATTTTATCCAGTGCATACCTGAGCGTTAAGGGGGGCTATAGTCCCTGTACCAAGTTGGGAAATTCTTCTTGATACTCTGCAATAAACAAGCAATGTTGCTAAAGCAAAATAAAGTTGTATTTTCTCAAATTGCGCTACGTAAAGTATTACATATTTAGTTATTTAACAAAACCACAATAGAACATACATTATTTATGTAGCTTGGAAATCTCTAATAACTCAAATGTCATGGACGGTGCAATGCGCATCAACTGTACCTTAGCGTCAAATACTGTGATCTTGGTATAATATATTTCGAATGAATGAAGGAACAAAGTTACAAGAAACGGAAAATTTAAATGTTTCTAAAGACTTTACTTCGAGAACGCGCTGACATATCACGTCTCATCATGCAGACTTCAAATAGAGTCCAAAAGACTTAAATGCTTATAATGCCATTTACAACAATTGTAATTTCAAATCGCTTCAGAGATACCAAACACATTGGTAGTGATTGTTATACTGCTTAAAATGACGCATTTTTATTAATTTTTAATAATGATTATTGCTTTCCTTTGCTTCTATAACATTACAAGAGTTTTTGGTGGTTTTAATTACAAGTCGCAGTTACATTATTTTAAGCAGTGTTGCCCACTTAAATAGATAGCTAAATATTATTCTAAATATGTGCAAATAAGGTAGATAAACCGCAAAATATTTTAAAATTACTCGTAACTTGTTTTATGGTGCAAGAATGCTTTCAAGAGACGGTGTTTTTCATAGTCATTTTGGCTACTTATAATGTTAATGTTTAAATCTTCGTTCCAGCAATACATATAAATGCAAATTGTAACTGAGATTAAGTACCGGTAACTAATACATTTTCAGTAACACTGGTTGTTCCCCTTAAGCCTTAGGCCCGGTGTACACTTTAGATTAAGATCGTGCTTAATTAAAAGTTCTAATTGCACCCTAATTACATTTCACTTGCTTTAGTTTGACCACCGACCACCTCAAACTCGATCCATACCATATAGCTATATGCATATTATATATGCAATTATAGCTTACAGTTAGTAATACACAGTGTTCACTTTTGTTTTGTTTTGTCTTAGTTTAAAGTCCCACAGTTATGCTAGGGCGGCTAAAGGAGACGTGGAGCTAATGATTATAGTGGAATCCGAACCACTTCGGTCGTTCAAATTTACCCCTACCGGAAATCGAACTCGGGACCACGCGAACCGAAATCAAGAGTTGTAGCCGCTAGACCAAATGGGGTCCTCACATTGTGTTGATTTAAATCATTCAGTCAGTGTTGTCGGGTCCGATGATTAAAAAGTAGCGTGTCTGTACTCCGAAAGTAGCGAATTCGAACTATTTGTAGCCCAAGAAATGAATACTGATGGTGCTAATGAAATAATTTAATATGAGCTGGAAAGTGTGCTGGACGTATTGCAAGAAGAAATTATGATCGACGGACGACAAAAAGAATTCTAGACTGGATACTACGAGACAAAAACAGCCTAGGAAACCTCCGCATACAAGAAGGTGTGACGAAGTCAAGAGCCACTGGAGGAGTAACCTGGAAAAGAATTGCCCGTTAGTTAGTTGTGGAGAAGACTTGGGAAGACCTTCATCCAGCAATGAATTGATAATGGTTGATTATGATGATGGTGATGATTTCATTATATCTGGACCTCGGAGGTAAACTAAAGCAAGTCATAATTTCGTAATTTTACAGAAGCGAAAAACTGGTTCCTCAACTAAGACTAAATATATTACTTTTACTAGGTAAGGTAGGGTAAAAATGGATCCAAAATTTAATGAAAATCATAGATGGAAAAAAGTATTTTTGACTATTCAATCCATCATGTTGCAGCAAAACTACGAAAATTAATACAAAAGAAAACTAGAAAGTTAAGAATCACTTGTTTTGGCGAGTGAGAAAAAATAGATACAGATAACTCGAATTACCTATTTTATATACTTATATAATATGTATGTCCATGTTTTGCAACTAATTTTCAATCAATATAAAATTTCAACGTAATAAACGCAAGATTAGTTTTCTCAAATAAAGATTGCATGCACCATTGAGAGCTCAAGAATAAGATTAATCTATGTTACGGCACTGGATATGTGCTTACGTAATGCATCACGACCTTATGAACTAGTAATTATAAGAACAGAATGCACTTAAAATGAGACGCGAACTATGCGAAGCATCGGACTTTGAATCTAACTTGTTTTGTGATCCAACTCGAGACCTCACATAGCAAAGATGAGTGTAGTAGCTCCCACCAGAAGGTTCAGGACGTTCGTGTTATAAAGTGTCAATTAAACACGGAGATGTAACAAAGCATTTCATCAATTTCAAACAAAATACGTATATTGTAGTAATACTTTACCCTATTTGTTAAGATAATGAACGTTATATTCTGTTTTTAAAATTACAGTCAAAGCACTATGTATTGAATAATGAGAAATTGTAAAGTTTCAATTTCGGTACGAATTAATACATTCGTGCTGCTATGTGTTGCGTTATCCGTTAGGAGGTATTGAACAATTCTGATTTAAAGGAAGGAAATAAACTACTGTATAGTACTGGAGTTAATTAATTAGAGTTTAATTGTATAGGTAGTTCTGAGGCTATATGAGACAAAGTCTATTGCTGAAAGTGAAATATGGGTTCTATTAGGGTTTTAGGGTGATATACCCACTGATCATTGAACCTGGCATACGCGCATGGAAAGCATTAGCACTAGCAAATTAGCTATGAAGAGGTACACCATACCATAATTCTAAGTCAAAATGAAAGGAAAAAATAAGCGGAAACGACAGACTGTACGAGAATAATACTTTCACTATTTTAATTTCACACTATTTATTTCGAGACTTTCCAGACTTTCGAGACGAGACCGAGATTTGGTACTCGAGACCGAGACCGAGATCGAGACAAGCATCTGTTGACCGAGACGAGACCGAGACCGAGACTGTGATTTTTTACTCGAGACGAGACCGAGACCGAGATCGTTATTTATCAACCGAGACGAGACCGAGACTGTACAAAGTCTCGTCTCGTCTCGTCTCGATACCATCCCTAGCTCAGTGGGAGAGCGCTCACCTCTGGTGTGTGAGGTCTCCAGGTTCGGTGGCTGGCCAAGTAAGTTTGTGGTGGGCAACATCGTGTCCGTAGGTTTTTCTCATGGTACTCCTATTTCCTCCCACTTTCTCATTCCACAAATTTTTCCATTATCATTCCCTTTATTTAATCATCGTCTCCCTTCGTCTAAAGGGGCATAATCATGGGACGCTAACTGAAAAATTTCATTTCATTTTTAATTTATTTATATATTAGAAAATCTATTTCATTCTTCTGTGACTGATTTTGCAAAAATGATTCAGTTTCTGTGATGGAACTTGGCCAAGATCAGTTCTTTTCGGGTCAAAGCTACGACGACATTCTTCTTTCGGGCTAAAACCACGAAATTCACGAACGGGGAATCAGAACGTCGGGCAGAAATCACGGAACCGATTGGTTTTCTCGGATAGAGTACTTAATAGATGAAGTAGGAATATTCGCTGTCCGATTTCCTTTCTTTAAATTAATCCTATTAGACTTTCATTAAAGAAACAGAAAACTATACACATCGTACTATACAGTGTTATTTATTATCACAAGAAAACGTGCAACTCTCAAAACTACTAAAATATAATTGAAATGTATTAAAATTGAAGTTTAAAGTTAATTGTCTCAGGTTATTTCTCATTAACCGTAATGTACTACTGTCATCTTGCTAGTGTCATAATGAAAGACCTGATGGGACTATAAATAGTATCTATTTCAATATCTTTGGCCACTATTTTTTTTAGCACCATAAAAATTACTATTTGTGGATTTCCTCGAAAACTACGCATGGGAGTTTACCTTCAACTATGTTATTTTGTTTGTATTAATTTGATTTATCGATTGGTTTATGTATTACCATCTTTGTTTGTTTTCCTATTATATATATATATATATATATATATATATATATATATATATATATATATATAGTGTTACAAGTATAATAATAATAATATTTAGCTGTTTTCTTAGCTTTCAAGGAGACTCTATATAGTATTTTAAAACCAGACAAAACAACACTATTTATAATTTGTCCTGAGATGTACACGGTGTACGAGAAGCCCCTGTACTCCAGCTTTTAAATGCTTTAATATGCAGATCTTTTTCAATGTGCTCATGCATTGTTGAACACGGTATATTTGGTTCAGCTTCTCTTTTGCAAAGCGATTTAGGTTGAGGTAACACAATTGGCCGAGCGACGGCAACATATATTTCCCGCGGCCTGTCATTGACACACCTTGAAGCAAATTCTCTCAATTTCTCTGTCAAGCAGGGTTGCTTTTTCTCTGGTATGTCTCCATCTGGATCCCCATTTTTTCTTATATGTCCCCTTCAAATCAAGTAGTGGCTACCATGGGCGCCTGAAGGGGGGCAGGGTGGGGCCTGGGACTCCCTGGCTCATGTAAATGTGTACGTAATATAGCAAACCACATATATTAAATACCAGGAATACCAGACGTAATATAACAACCATGGAGATGCCCTTCCCCCTAGAAAATTTCCTTCGGGCGCTTAAGATTAATCAATGGTTGTTTCTACTTTAATGTTAATATCTCTCCTTTCCCCAGCCCAGGATTCATAATAAATAAAAACTTTTTATATTTGGATAATTATTCGGCAAACATTTCTGACCTGACTCCTTCCCGAATGAAGTACGGGAGATGCTTTTAGCTGCGCATCCCTTAAATCTGGGCCTGGTTAAAATAAAATGTATCGTATAAAATCTAGGCTTATAAATCTGCGTAGCTTTAAATTTGTTTCTAATTTCTAAAATTTTAAGACACATCATGTAAGGTAGCACGACATATTCTTGGGGAAACCTTTCCTAACCAGTTACTCGCATATTTTTAATTATCTCAAATACTGTACTCTTCCCGACATTTTCGAATATTTTTTTTCGATGTTTTTCCAACTTTCAGAACTACATCTCGAATGTTTAAAGCTCTTTTTAATATCTTTTGCATTAATAAATAATAATAATAATAATAATAATAATAATAATAATAATAATAATAATAATATAATTTTTACCTTCAAGCATTGGTAGTATCACTACCCAATAATTAATTAATTAAAACGCAATTTTCGTTTGAAGATGGCTATTTGACTGAAGAATTTTCAGTGGTCGATATCTTTGGTTCCTGAATGAACAAAATCCAAAATGGGTGCACTAGCACCTGAAGTGGAAATGGAAGTATATTAAGTAGCATAGGTCAATGTTGAAAGAAGTTGAATGAAAATAACAGATTTGCATTTCCTCAAAGACTCAAAGACAAAGACATGCTAACAGAACACGAACCTTACTCGTTTTTTTTTTTCATTGACTGCTTTCTTCCTCCTTTTCTTTCATTTTTTTTTCATTTTTAGTTTTCCATGTAATAAAGCTGAATGTAAACTGCTTGTTACGCAACTTTGTTCATGCAGAAGCATATTAACTATATATAGTTCTTTTGCTCTCACGCAATGGGATTCAACATGTGAATTTGTAATATGTGAATATGTGTGTCTTCATATATATTAAGGATTATGTGAGATATGTGACACTAACAGTTACCACGTGTGAAAAGTCTTCCCATTCTTTAGTATCTAATGAGGCCTCTTTTCCTCGATGACTTCAGGTTCTTTACAGAACTTGTATTGGAACAATAAGGCTTCTTTTGATTCCTGTTCGTCTTTGAAAAATACTGTTATACTAAAAGAATACACGGCTGAAATACTGCTATAGTGCCAGGTTATAAGACTAAAGCTTTCTGCTTTTCTTGTCTGTTAATGTTGTGCAGAACATTAGAGCCAATAGCATCAAGATGAGTGTAAAGGAGCGCTAATAACAACAGATGGCAGCATGTCCTCCTATCTTTCCAATGCATTTTGTAGGGAAAGGCAATATTCAAAATAAGTCAATCAAATTCAAGAGGTGCATATTCCAACTTTGTCCAAAGATAAGTTCAATCAATAATTAGAGAGTAATCCCTATAGTTTTTTTTAAAAAAGATATTTTGTTCCTTTCATTGTTGGAGGTTGTTTGTGAAGAGTAAAATTAAGTGCTGTCAACAGTGAAAGAAACAAAGTATTAATAGAAAAAACTGCCCGGATTATTTTCTTGTTATTTATATTCAACTTCTCTTTGGGAAAATTTCGAAAATTTATGTCCTAAGTTTGCTTAGATAATTTTAAATAGGCCTACTGTTGCTTTCTACAAAATACATTGGAAAGATATGGAACACCTGGCGCTATCTGTTGGTTATAGTCAAGCCTTTATATTTACTTTAAGTAACAGCTCTGCATATCCCTACACACGAGAAGCCTGACACATTTGGGACCCTATCTGGATTTTAACTTGAGATCATACCTACCGTAACGGCCCACAGAGGGCTTTTTTCAGTTGAGCTCCTATTTGTAGGTTTCTAGACCAGAATTTGTTGCTTTAATTGTGTCCCTGGCTGCTGGCTATCTCTTTCGAAAATTCTATGCCTCACTTACTTATACGATCATGTATATACCAGTAGACACAGACTAGCGTAGATTCAAAAGACATAATACAAATTTTCAAAAATTGTCTTAATTAGGGGGCGAGGACGGAATATAGAGAGCAGCTTTCCTTTATGTTGACTTCAGTGAATGGATTTTGCACTTCTGTCGGTAAAGTATTTATTTTAAAAATAATATAATTATATAACTTTCTTTGAATTTGTTAAATGTGCTTAACGAATTAATCTTTATTGAAATTGTTAAGACTGATTAAGCCAAATTACACAGTATACCTATAATGATTAATTAATGATAGATGTAGATGAAGTCGTAAATTTAACGAGTCAGTAAGGAGTGTTAACTTCATGTTAAAGGTAACTTTTGGTGGACAATTTTATCTATTATATAATCAGCTAAGTAATGAGGATGACGCTGTAGACTCTAGCAAAACCTTTACAGTTCTGTTACATGTTGTAGCTACTGTCGATAACAAATGTAAATGGTCCAGAGTTGCAGTTCCCGTTTTATTCCTATAGATATTTGAATAGTTACCATTATTTATATATTTTTGAAAGTCATGTATAAACTCATGATTCACCTATCATAGTCTACGTTCTGGCTGCCCCCCCCCCCGCCCCAGTTTGTACCTTCTAGATTCGCTACTGCCCTTTTCACCCATTTTCAGTTATCAGATTTTCATCATGGTTCATTACCATTTTTTTCTGGTTATTCGAAGTAGTAGACAGGAAAAACTGTGTTTGCTTGGAGTTTAAGGCCGTAGAAAGAAAACTGCGCGACATAGAGATTGTTTGTTTGGAGTTTAGGATTATAGCCAGAAAAAACCGCGTGACATACAGTTAGATTATTTGAAGTTTAGAATATTTTTTTTCATTGCCCAGACTGTAAGGAAGCATGGACGTGCAGTTTAACATGAAATCTGTACCACGTGTTTTGTCGTTGGAAATGGTATAAGTCTTTAATTTGTGAAATGTGAGAATTCTCAGCCGTGCAGCGAGAAGGGAGTAGTGGCGTGACGAAGATCACATCTGTAAAAAATAGTTTATAGCTAAACCCTAAGGGAAGAAAACCTACCTAATGTACTAATTTTTTATACAAGTTTTCTTTCCCTCAGCTTTAACGATAAAATTATGATTTTTACCAATGTGACTATCTTCACGATCCGCCACTGCAAGGGATTTACCGTAAAACTGAACTAAAATAAATTAATATGAAGAGAAGATGATATTACCACTAATAATTACAAATAATTTCAGTTATTGTTTTTGATTATTTTGTATATGACTTCTGCAATAACAAAAAAGAGGGAAACATGTTTCAAGTGCCTCCATTGCAATAATATAGGCTGGTATAATGCAAACCTTGATAGAAAGTTAATAAGAACCATGTTTGATAAAAAGCAAATACAATTTGCTCTTTCGAAATTATGAAAGATTTAATACTCATATTTAATCCCACTGAAACAATTGTGAAACTTGTTTTGTTTTCGCTTACACGTCTCTTTTGATTGTTTCTGACAATGGTTTGTGATTATCGACAGATAGTGGGAAGATTATTATCCTTATCGAGATGTTTCATCGGTTACTTAGATCTTTAGAAAAAAAATATATCTTTATGCTTGGTGGAGGCATGTTCTGTCATTGACCTACTTGGTTAATATCATATACCGTAACAGCAATATGAATGTTTAGTCTGTGTTCTGGAGTGGATGCCTTGTTGTAGACTTGTTTTCAATTATAATTACTTTCCACAGTTTTCTTTTGTTTTATATGGTTAGATGTGATTACAGCGTTGTCCAAATTCAATTCCTTTCTAACCTTTTAACTTCCGCTGGATTGCAAAGTCACGATTATAATAAAATCTTATATATACAATATTAACATCAATTACCCGCTTTGCTAGGTTAAAATTTTAAATGCACAACTCCTTATCTCGTGTGTTTCGTATTCGTGAAATATGCTGTTTTTGTTTTTTAGTGGCATGGATTTAAACGGCATCGGAAGTATCACTGATCATCTCAGCGACTTCGGAAACTATGGATTCCATACTAATATCTGCCATTTTCGATCATTTTTATATATCTCCCCCTCTCCCTCCCCTAAGTTGCACCGTCAAAGTCATATGATAAAAAAATCACAGGTCTGAACCTTAGGAGGCTAGAAGAGACGATGATCATAACGTATGATGGTGGCATGAAGGAAGCGGAAGGAAACGAAATAGCCCCGGAAAACCAATGCACGCGATGTTTATCCATTACAAAACCCACTGGGATCGAACTTGAGATCTTTATCCTCTTTATGCCACTCATTGACTTTACAGGTTTTTTGTCTAACAACTTGTATCACTTCATCCCACTTACTGTATCCGTGAATTATTTGCCTTGGTTAATCCTTGATCATGGAGATACTGTAATACAGATTGCTCAGTTGCAATTGTATGGTAGAATTCAGCAGTTACCATTTTGATGACACTACTCCACAATTGCTAAATGATACACTTCACTTCTTTCTTTTGCTGGGGGGAACCTAATGACAATGTTAAAGGGAAAGTGACAACACTACACACCAGGTGATTCATACTCATGACCAATGACTAATAAATGAATACTCGCTTATAGCAATAAATAAGGCCCGGTAGGTCACTGTTGCGAGAATACCTTTACATAGGAGCAACGGGAACGTATACTCTTAATAATAATAATAATAATAATAATAATAATAATAATAATAATAATAATAATAATAATAATAATAATAATAATAATAGTCAAAGTCGGAGGACCTACATGTCGCAGTTAACAGGCTCACAATGTATAAGCGGTTTTTTTAAAGCAGCAGCGTATTGCAAATCGCTACTCAAAACTATAGAATTGCGATGCAAATGAAAAATTGCATCGCAAAATCAAATACATCTCTGATCGCAATTTATAAGAGAAGTGAGCCATTTTTACAAGAAGACAGCATAATATAATTTTAGAGGAGTTCTCTGTTGATCTCATGTAGTTGTGGTAAATGTTCAATCAGAAAACCGACATTTTTCTTTTAGCTCCTCTTTAGTTCTCAGTAACACATATCACTGGAGACTAGCCCTAGAACTTACAATAAAGAGACCATGTACACTGCTATATTTTATAGCATATGGAAATAAAGTACCTCAACAGACTTTCCAAATGCAAGACCTCAGTTACTTTTCGGAAATTAGATTACTAGTGAAAATACGGGACTTAGCAGTATGCTCTGGGATAAGCAGTTCAAAAATTACACATCTGCATAGTTATTTGAGAGCATTGGCTCAGAAATACTCTTTTGCTGCGTCCTCTTTGGTTTTTTATTGACGGATCACGGTGGCTCAGTGATAGAACGCTTACCTCTGGACAAGTAAGTTTGTGGTGGACAACATCGTGTTCATGGGTTTTCTCGGGGTACTCCCGTTTCCTCCCACTTTCTCATTCCATCAATTCTTCCATCATCATTCACTTGCCTTAATCATCCTCTCTTTTAGCCAAATGGGCATAATCGTGGGACTTTAAAATATTTTTTTAAAAATAGTTTTTCATTTAAAAATGAAATGAAATTAAATCTTTGAGTTTTACGTCCCACGGTTATGCCGGTTAGGCTAAAGGAGACGGTGATGATGAGTAATGAATGAAATGGTGGAATGAAGAAAGTGGGAGGAAACGGGAGAACCCCGAGAAAACCCACGCACATGGTGTTTGTCCACCACAAAGTTCACTTGGCGGGGGCTGGGATCGAACCCGGGACCCCAAGCACCAGAGGTGAACGCTCTACCACTGAGCCACCGCGGCCCCTCAGTTTTTCATTTAAATGGCGAAAGAAAAATAGTATTCAGTTTACAACTTTAAAAGAGTGAAAAAATATACTTGATCTGTTCTTTGTCTGGCTATAATATGAGTTAGGAAAATTATCATTTGGGTTAGGAAATTAGGATTTTTTTTCACGAAAAATTGTAGGTTCACTCCTTGGACTGCGTTGCAACTCCCCGTTTGTTGACAGTATTACGGATTCAGCACTAAATCAAAAGCTCCACGTAGATATATTCAAAACCAGATACTATCTCCGTTAAATCTGTAGAACGATAAAAATTAGTTCTAAATAATAATAATAATAATAATAATAATAATAATAATAATAATAATAATAATAATAATAATAATAATAATAATGCCATTACTCTTCTTAATGATGCGTTTCTTACATACAAATATTGTTTATTTTTATTATTTCATGTCCACGTAAACAATAAAATGAATAAATAATTCAGTTTTCACCATTCTCGAAAATGTTATTGCGGTAGATTTGAATTTTTGTAGCAATTGGGTATGCAAAAGGCAAAAAAAAAACTTACATATAGGTCAGATTTAAAACCTACTTTGTTTGGAGTCGGTTAAAAAATAAATGCGTATAGCCTATTTTGGTTTCGTTCATTTCACTAATTCAAACATTGTAGTAGTTTATAAACTACTTCTGTTGTGTTTATTCAGTAGATTTGGTTTACCTTTGTCTTAAGACGTGTCAAAGTTTAACCTGTGTGACTTCCCTCAAGAACCGCCACTGCTAATAACATTGAAACTTCTTTATTACCTTACCTTTATCTTTAAAAGTAGCAACATTTATTTCCACTTACAAAAAATAACCCTTAACACTAATGCTACCAATAGTTTGTAGAATGGTTTACACAATAAACAGCACTCTTTGATGTTTATCATGTGATTCGCATGGTTCGTTGATCACATTAAATGGTGTCGTAACAAACGAGTTACGTCACGGTGGGTGGAGGGAAGTGCTTGAATCACAAATACGCATAGAAGCAAGATCTGTATGCTAGCAAACTTTGCTTTCATCGTCTCCAAGTTAGAAATGAAATCATATTTCAGTTGATCCTGATAATACTTGGTAATTTCCTGTATTTTTTTCCCTGATTCATTCAAAACTAAGATAAAATGCGAAGCAAGTCTTTAAACGCTTAATCACAATCATGTTTATTTTTTTAATGCTTGTTTCAATAGAGAGATAACGTACTTTTCTCGCTTCCTTGTATACTTACTATATCAACAAACATACGAGGGTTATTACAAAAATTCTTACTTTTAATAATGATAGGAGCATCTGGTTAGTGAGGGGCCTATTTCCTAATTACTTTTTATAACTTTTGTAACAACCTTCGTTGCTCAACAAAAAAGTTAATTGGTGTATATGTTTAGAAGACACACACGCTATGTTTTGTTTATGTAGAAAAATTTGTTTCTTTCTTAGTTGTACTTTATTAAATATGTTTTAACCAAAGAAAGCAAGTAGTGCTACCGATATTGCATTCACTTATATACGAAGTATAGTTTCAATATATATTTAGATATAACTTGAACTTGACATGACAAACCCAAAGCCTAAATCGACAAGTATTTCCAATAAAAATATTTTAAAAATCTGATCACATCATACGGTGATTGCAACCTGATATGATCCAAGAAATAGGGCCCAGTGTTGCCACAGTCCTAGCTCTAGAGTGGGCTGAAAAATAGTACCAAATTGAAACAAAAAGGGCTGAATTCATTATTTTATACCAGTGTAATACATGGCTCTGTAACATGAAACTAAAAGAGGTGAAGTTCTAGAACACTGCCTCCCCCCTCTTCCAAGAGTCTAAATCGAGAAAATGCTCTTCTTAAAAACTACTTTTTAAAAGCATCCAAATAGGAGGACCCCGAACAACAATGGAAGTAGATGAAACTTTTCTCGCACGTAGGAAGTATAACAGAGGCCCTAAATTAAAAGGGAAAACAGTTATCATCTTAGATGTGTATTGTATGGAAACCAAACGCGCCTCTATTTCAAAGTGACCAATAAACCAAAACTGTATTATGGCTATATATAAAAAAATGTGGCAAGTATTTGTTAAAAGATGTTTAAAATGCCAGCGTGGTACCAACGGGCCGATGAATGACAAAAAGGGCTGAATTTGGTACAATTGTACCAAGTGTGGCAACACTGATAGGGCCTAAATGAAATAGCCTATCTCGTTAAGCAAGGATAGGAAGTATAAACTGCTTGATATAAAACTTGTAATAAGAGTTACAAGAAACTTGTAAAATGATATACAACATTCATATACATAAGATCAGGCGAAGGAGAACAAATGGCTAAAGGTTTGCATGGATATACTGTAAAATGTCGTATCTTACAGTATAACGGTTCTACGGAGACCCACAAGTATGAGGTAACAAATATATTGTATACAACTTATTTGTTCTTGACAATAGTTTTCAACATAACAATTATACATATCTCGTTTATAGTTTTGTGAATCCTATAACATCATATTAATAAAATGCAGGCTAAACAATAAATACAATATTTTCCTCTTTCAAGTCAGGTATGTTAGTAAAATGGAATAAAATTCATGTAGACATCTTTTCTTCTTCTAAGCCTTTTTGCCAATTAACTGGGGACGGCTTTTCAGACATAAATTACTAAATTAATGGAACACACACGTAGTTATTTAAGGTATCCTCAACTGCAGATTTCTAACAAACTAGCTAACTAACAAAAGTCAGTTTATATATATAATATATGATATATATATCATTACTCATAAGGCATGGACGTCTTTCTTCAGAATGCAAAGGTGACAAAAACAGGGCTTATTCAACCATTTTTTCGTTTCGGGCCATTAAGTAAAAGTGCCGCTCGTTTAATATCACTAAGTACTAAGTAGAAAATTTTAGACAGTATAGTAAATAATCAATCAATATTTAAGTAGAATAGGAAATCACGAATATAAATTCACAACTAAAATGTAAATTACCTTTTTCTAGTAAAACAGAGCCAGAGATAAAACCCACCCGGCGCCTCCGCCATGTAAAACTTCTGGTAGGTAGAGCTAGGTTAATAAAAACAGAGTCCGGAATCGACTCCTATTACCGGTTTATTTATAACATTCTCTAATAACAACAGCATTTACAGAAAATACTACAGAATACTTTGAAATTAGGTAGTCCTTGGCCGTACGGTTGTAGACAGGATCTCCATAGAGCCTCGAAGCAGGCTAAGCAGAGTGGCGTAGGAAACCCCAATGCTCCGAAGCAAGCAGTGAGGAGGATAAAAGTCACAGAGCCCCGAAAAGGCTAAACAACTGAGGTGGGATCCCGACATAGCCCCGAAGCAGGCTAAGCCAGGAGAAAAGGAATAGCCAAGACTCCTTAAGCAGGCTAAGCAGAGTGGCGTAGGAAACCCCAATGCTCCGAAGCAAGCAGTGAGGAGGATAAAAGTCACAGAGCCCCGAAAAGGCTAAACAACTGAGGCTGGGATCCCTACAGTCCTGAAGCAGGCAGGCCAGGAGGAAATGAATAACCAAGAGTTCCGAAGCAGACTAGAGGCTTTGGGAGTAGATTACTCCTAATGCTCCAGACAAGCAAGAGGAGGGAGACCAGAGAACTGGTACCGGTCCACTAATTGCTGTCCAATATATAGGTGTCCCAGAGCGGCTGTGGCACTGCTGCTGTCGTGCCGTCATGTGACTTGTAGAAGATGCAGCCGTATAGGTGGTACGTCGTCTGCTTCTCGTAGTAATCCCACGTGGTGTGTAGTACTCCAACGTAAATACATGTGGTGATGTTTACAAACAGGAGCATATGACATTGTTTGCACACAGAAGCACGTGGTACATTACAATATTTTCAAATATACAAAGCCTGTGTCATATCTATGTATGCGTGCATAACAAATTTCTAATATTTTCAGAAGTGGAGTAGGAAAATAAAATTTGTCCGAGAAAATTTACCACCCCATGCCATGGCCTATGCTAGCCTACGCATGTTATTTATGACTCTGGACAGGAAGATTAAAAAAAAAAAAAAAATGAGAAAGGAGAATAAACCACCTGAAACAAACTCGCATGAAACCATATTAGATAAACATTTAATATTTATTATAGAGGTTGAAAAGCAAATCCAGCAAAACACAATTTTGCTCGTACGTTTTTCTGCTCAAAAGGACAATCACGCTATAATACAAATCATAATTAATAGTGTTTACAAGAAATATCGCGAAATTCTGCCGTTTTCTCACGAATATCCGCAGTTGTGTCCGTCATTCACACAGAAATTAAAAATATTCGCAAAAAGCTATATTAGTGCGGATATCCACATCCGCACAAACCTCTACAAACTTTATTATCGTATTCGAGGTGTTCTTATTTATTCTTATCTCCACAAATAGAGGGAATTGAGAAAAGCAATGAAATAAATATTGTTTTCGTGGTTAGAAAATCGAGAATATTATTATACCAGGAAGAAAACTTCCTTCTTTCATTTTTTGCCTAATCTCAGCTGCACTCCCAATTCATCTTCATTTAACTGAGCAGAGGAAAATAACAGAAATATCGTTCCCTTCTTAAACGCTGTGAAAATTGGTCGTCTTCCATATTGCACAGTGATTGAGCGTTTTTTCCCCCTTCCTTGTTTTTGTCATAATGGCTGCCAGGAAGGCGAGAGTCGTGATGGGATGTCGAGTGAGGGGCGAGGATGAGCGTCGACTGACTCATTGAGCTTAATTTCTTCCAATAAAAGTGGTGCCCTTCACTTTACGGGGTCACTACTCAACCCGTCAACTGATGTGAACCACTTCACACTCACACACACTATGTAGAGAGAACAGGAGAGGTTAAAATAAAAAAATGCTCTGAAGGACTTCTGGTCGGGACAGACTAAACGCTACTTTTCAACTTTGAACTTAAGTCAAGGAGAAAATGCGACTTCAAACTAAATGCGTTAACTTGATGGTCATAGAAACTGCGGTGAAGGACTATCGGATTTTTATGGTTTAAATGTACAAGTAGTTCTTTTTAATCCTTAATGTACTGTACGTTAATTTCACGTTGTATCACAAACTCTTGTAGATGTAGAACAGTGGTTCTCAACATTTTTTTTGACTGACTACACAGTGTACTGTAAACCTACGACATCGCGACACACTTGTTTGATATATTAAAATTATATAATATATACGTCCCTGGAATATGCAGAGTTTTACCAAGTGTGGTGCCAAGCATTCAATCTGGTATCCTTTCAGTACATGCATGATTTATGTATATCTTAATATAGTTAATCTTTTTCCACAATATCTTGCTCAAGAGGGTTAAAATCCCCAAACCCTCCTTATGATGTACGCCACTGATTCTAGTGTAAAACTATAAGTTTCTAAAAAGTAATGACTGAATAGTACAGAGCATTGTTATTGCCATTGGAGGCGCTGACTGTTTTACTTTCTTTAAATTGATTCTGACTAATTGGCTCATTAAATTCCTAAATTTCACCACATACTTTATGGTACTGTGCGTCACAACGGTTGAGAACCGCTGATCTAGCGGATATGATGGATCAATGATAGATCACTCACTTCCAGTGTGAGAGGGTTCCTGGTTTGATCGCAGCTCGTGTTAGTTTGTGGTATACAAAATCATGTCCGCGGGTCTTCTCGCGGTACTCCTGTTTCTTCTCTCACATTCTCATTCTTTGAAGTTCTTAATAATCATCGAGCCTTGTTAATCATCCGATCCGTCTCTTTTAGCCTACAGGGCGTAATTGTGGAACGTAAAACTGAAAGATCTATGTTGCATTGCTGTTCTTTCCAATTGTTAGTTTTAGGCCATTCATCTAATCTTGCTAGGTGGGGTCAATAAAGCAGGGAAGTAAGGGTAGGATTTCCAATCGTATGTAGAAAATTAGAAATTGGGAGCTGAAATTGGAAAAATTAGGATAAGTGCATACTTTGTATACAATAAATGAAGAGTTGAAATGTTGTTGAGCAAATATCGTATACACTTGCACATATCATGTATCCAAGAAATGAATAATTATGATCTTTATGCACAAGCATTTACTTGCACATGCCATGAATACGAGAAATAAATATTTGCGATTTTATTACATAAATATTCATTTGCACATCGTGTATACAAGAAATGAATAATTCTACTTGTAAATTTATTGCACAAGTATTTACTTGCACATGCCAATTAGTACGCTACGATAGAAATTGCTTTGATTTAGTTATGTCCGTAAAGAATAAAATACCCGAGAGGAGGAATACTGTTGGGCCTTTTTTATTATTATTCCAGTAGCACAATTAGGTAGATTAGCTTGTTTTGCACCACAAAAGTTGTATATTTTGAACAATTAGATACATGCCTCTTGTATGATATTGAAAAAAAAAAACTCTATATGCAAGCAATAAGAATCTTTTTGACTGTATAATAACACTAAAAGAAAGGTTTCATTTGACTTATTTTCTTGTCTTCTGTATAGATTGAAACTTTAATTACTAAAGGGTATGATCATTGAAGCTGGTTTTGTATTAATTTACATGATACGTTTTGTTTCTTTAAAAATATACAAATATGAAGAAATTATAAATAAAATAAAATCAAAATTAATTCCGTAGCTCAGTGGCAATATCATGTTGGTGAGATTATCCTCACTGATTGAATCACATGCCCTGTGAGTTTGTTGTGGACAACGTCTTATGGGTCTCTCGATTCTTTCCATCTTTTTCTTTCTACTACTTTAATAAGCCAAATTCTTTAGAGAGAGATCGAAGTAGCATAACTAACAATAAAATTCGAGACCAGAGGGCGTGGTGGCTTAATGCTGATAGAATGCTCGTCTTGATGCGGGTATTGCCTGGTTCAATCCTATATTATATAAGTTATTGGTGGACAATATCATGTTCCTAAATTTTCTAAGATTGTTTCCTCTTTTTCTCTTCTCTTTATTCCAGCAGTATTGCAATCATTTTCTACATTTATTCATTGTCTCTGTTACATTGTCTCCTGTAACTCTAGTACTCTTAACTGTTGATCTGTGGCTCAGCATAAACTTCTGTTATAGAATGACTTTAATACGAGAGATTCGCATTCAAAATCAAAAGGAAAATCAGATAAGATAAATCTTTTGATAGTTACTAGTTTCG
This sequence comes from Thermobia domestica, assembly GCF_964235325.1. Classification (NCBI taxonomy): domain Eukaryota; kingdom Metazoa; phylum Arthropoda; class Insecta; order Zygentoma; family Lepismatidae; genus Thermobia; species Thermobia domestica. The sequence goes on from NC_137468.1 coordinate 100,851,450, forward strand.
ATCATTTCATTTTCCTTTCAAATCTTACATGATCCATAATAATTTTATAATTTTTATCCAGCCCGTTACTATTGGCCTAGATGTAGTGGACATCTTACATATCAAATCATACCGTAGAGTTACAGTTCGATCCCCGATGTTTGTGAACTTCCAGTGAATAACATATTTACTATATGTTTTTTTTTTTTAAAGAAACATTCTCGTTTCTTCGTGCTAGTTAAAAATCCTTTTAAGTAGCAGCTACGTGCGTAAAGTAGTAATTTATATGTATCACCGATAGGAAAGACAACAGTAATAGATGCTTTCTTGTAACTGAATGATGAATTTATATGCCTCATATACAAACTGGTCCGGAAGTAGGCGTACTCCCTTTAGTTTCAACAGTATAGTGTTAGTTATGGTAGAATGTCTGTAAACAGTTACCTTGAAAATTAAAAGTTTTAAGAATCATAAACATCGGTATGATCATCATCCATGTCATAACATAGCTAAATTCTGCGGCAAGTTCTCGCAGATGTTTGGCAAAGATACTCCGGAGTCATGAGGGTGAAGGCGTGTTCCACAGCTGCTGGTAATTCCTGCGTTGTGTGATATCGAGTGTTTCTTACTTGTTGCTTTATGAAACCCCAGAGAACATTGTCTGGTGTCGTCAGATCGGGACTTCTTGGAGGCCAGCAAAAGGGAGCTGGTGAAGATGCACAACCTCTTCCAATCCAGCGGCCAGGAAACGTCTGATTCAGGTAATTGCGCACATGAATCGCGAAGTACGCTGGTGCTCCATCCTGCTGTATCACAACAGTGTCTTTGATACCATTTTCTTCCAGTTGAGGCACCAACCACTCATTTGGGGGGCACGGTGGCTCAGTGGTAGAACGTTCACTCCGGTGCTTGGGGTCCCTGGTTCGATCCCAGCTCGCGCCGTGTAGACTTTGTGGTGGACAAACACCGTGCTCGTGGGTTTTCTCGGGATTTTCCCGTTTCCTCCCACTTTCTTCATTCCCATTTCATTCATTTCTCATAATCACCGTCTCCTTTAGCCTAACTGGCATAACCGTGGGACGTAAAACTGAAAGATTTCACTTCATTTAATTTCCAACCACACATTAAGCATCTCCAGGTAAGAATGTCCATTAGCATTATCATCAAAGAAGTACAATCAGGGGTACGCCCACTTCCAGACCACGCTGTATAAAATAAAAGTAAGTTTGGCGGTCATATTCCTTCATTGTCTGTAGTGGCGTACGCATAATTTCATCAAGGAGGGGTTCAAATACTCAAACTCATGTCCTTTCAGAACACATGTTATATGACTGCCCTTGTGTACGTCACTGCTTTCAATGTCAGAGTTTTAATTTTTAATTGCATTTATCACCCGTTTCTTTTAACCTATAAGATGGGACTGACCAAAACAGTCGACTACGGCACTTTCTAGAAAGAAGTATTGTTATCTGAAAAGAAATCGAACATGTCAATCCTGTGTTTATTTATTTATTTTTTAAAGTAACTTTTAATTGAAGTAAAATGATTTCGAACAAAAGACCGAAAACACACCGTATTCACAAAAGAATGGGAACACAATTTCTTCTCTATCATGTCAAAGGATAAAGATGTGTGTTTGTTGTGTAACGCCCGGTTGCTCTGACAAAGAAGGGTAATTTCAGTTCAATATTATTTATCAGTTGGTATGTCTTCTCATCTTTGTACTTTTTCTTTCTTTCTTTCTTTTTCTCCTTCTTCTTATTCGTAGAATTTTGAACTTCCGAAGATAAGCTAAATATGGAGCATTTGTAGCTATACCTGCTGTGACTGATATTAAATACTGTACAATGGTAAATTTAAATCTTTAACACTTACTCTGTGACACTTGCTTCACTATTTCTGTGGTATACTATCAGATTCACTTAGAAGACCAGGACGAAAGAAATGTTTTAAATATACTTCACCAGTGTAGTATATGCTCTGTGACCGAATGTATTCGTATATTCTTAAAGAAATAAATCAGAGTAGAAGTATGCTGATAGGGGATGAGTTATGTGTAGTGACATCTTGTCTAAACATCCCTCGAATATTTTCTTTTTCTTTTTTCTTTTTTTTTTTTTTTTTTTTTTTTACTAATTGAACCGTAGTCCTTTTTGAGTAAGAGTATATGATGACCTCCACAACGATCAAATGAGACAGGCCTTTTCCTATCGCGATTTTATGAATGCTCTACAGAGAATTTTTTCTGTTTTATTTTTTAAATGTTTCTTTTCTCGAGCCGTGGAGCCGACATTTTTTTTTCAAGTGGCTGTTCGTGTTTATTGAACAAGAGCGTCCTTGTTCAGGACAGTATAAATGGCTACATTTTTTTCCCTTAAATAAGTGTAGTAGAGGCCGGAAATGCTATCATGTTCTGTGGCATATTGTTTTCAAACTGTTTCACTTCAATACAAGATGTCCGTCACAAAACTTCATGGGAGCTTCAACGAAGTATTTTAAATCAACAAATATCGTCTGCATACAATGTGCACCGATCTTCATTGCTAATTTTTAAATGGAGATTGGAATGATAGTCTAATTCCACTTTTGCAACATTGTGTTTAATGAGGGATTTAAAAGTAGTGTGAGTGTCAATGTTAAGATAAGTCAACCAACAATACATACAATCAGCTAGCTGCTTTTCTATGTTCGTTATTTTCGTCTTTCTAGATCAGAATATCATACATCTTAATGTAGGCAGTTTGCAATTGACTGACGATACTCATTCAACTGTTCTTTACTGGAAATCGAACTTGAAATCACGCACGCCGAGATGCTTATAAGGCCTTAAGAGCCTGACATACTAAAAATAATACAAAATTTACCGTTTTTCTTTTCATTTTCATAAGTGAAAGGAGATAATGAAATGTAACTTACCACATTCATAAATAATGTTTTTCTACAGCAGAAAATATGAAGAATTTTCAGTGTTGCCACCTATAGAAATTGCAGTGTTGCCAGAATAACATTTCCCCAAAAATCTGTTAAGGCAGCGACTAGAGAAATGAACTCAACTGCATTTGTTTACGTACTATGTTGTCTTGGAATCCTGTGAACTACTTTTTAAATAACATTATTATTTAATTTTAATAACTGTATGCTAAAATTATTTTGTTCATTACAAACTAAATAAAACTATTATTTAAATGGCCCATGATAGACACTTTATATTTTATATCGTAAAAGTAAGATCCACCGTATTGTAACAGAGCGGAGCTTGAGTGATTGACCGTAGGAATTAAAACTCCGATTAGTGATAATTTCACAGCCTTGTTTTATTACAAGAGTAAAATCTTTAGTCAGTGTAGAGAAGAACCTAGATCATGGGTCAGAGTTTGCCATGGTGTATTGTGAGTCTAGTGGGTCAAGTTTTCATTGACGCACGCCATCTCTGGTTTTCGCCCCAAGGCTATATGAGACATGAATATACAATTCAAGATTTAAACCAAATTACCGTAATTCATTCAATACTCCTCATTAATCGGATCCCGGGGTCACGCTCACCGTGTTGAAAATACTAAGTATATACGGAAAAAAATATTGTAATTTAACTTAATATTCATTAAAGATAAATAAAACTAATTCAAATATGATAAACCCCCATGGACAGTAGGAAAAAAAATATAAAAGTTTTCTCAACACTATAAAATATTAAAAGAAAGCTTTGTCTTTTAATGAAGAATTGTTTGGAGAAGAAACGTGTAGATGTAAATGTGTATCATTCTGTAGTAGACCCTACTTATTGGATATCAATAAAAAGAAGTTGCAGAAAGTAAATTCAAAAAGCAAACACAGTATATGTTACACAATACGCAGAATAACCCTTCCGCAAAATAGGAAAATATTCTACGAGATGTATCTGGTGTCAGTAATCACGGTATTTCTAAGTTACTCAATTCGTCTTTTTTAAAGGCTATTTGAGGAAGAACTTGACTTAGTATAGCTAAAAAAGAAAAAAAAATGCAAGGAGAAAGTTTCAGTTGAAAGACTAAAGCATAGAAAATCGATCCTAGCATCTTGCACGTATATCACGCTTACTCCGTAAGATTGACTGACCGTCATTGGAATTCGTTCAGCTATCCTACATCATACTAAGCAAACATCTCAACTAGAAAGTTTCTCAGAAACTTCTGCACATCATTATCGAGCTCGTATCTAGTAGTAGTAATATCAAAATTAACCATTGGATATTCATGAAAATTAAACCATGACAAGCACAATTTCTGTGGTGTTCCAAGAAGGGATGTGGGATCATATTAAGGAAGACGTTTAAGGTAAATGTAAAGGCTGGACTATCACCGTTAGATGGCAGTACGTTTTCCCTATATTTTCCAATGTATTTTGATTGGAGCAAAAATATTCAAAATAAGGCAATCAAATTCAAGAGATCAGTATTCGAATTTTGCTCCAAAACAAATTGAATCCTTAATCAGATGATAATTTTTGCACTTTTGAAATATGAGGACTGTTCGGAAAGTAATCTCCGATTGGTTAGAAAAGAAACACTAAAGTAAATAAGAAGAATTTATTATATACATCTGAAAACTACTTTTTTTGCTTTATTTTTTAACATAGTTTCCATAAACATTCCAGCACTTATCATATCTCTGCACTAGCTTAGAAATTCCATCAGCATAAAAATCTCCCATCTGTGCCTTGAGCCAGCCTGTGGCCGCATCTTTCAGCTCCTCGTCATCATCAAAGCGCTGAAATACAAGCCGCTTCTTCATATGCATATTCAATATAATTCAAGATATTATCATTGGAAATCTCCAAAATTGTAAAACATCGATTTTCAGGAACTTTTCCATCAATTTTCTGAAAGAGTTCATCAGTGACCACTGATATCCTGCTACTCCTCTCTTCGTCATCAATATTTATTCGTCCACTTTTAAATGAACGAACAACTCCTTCACTCATCACACTTGGTCCATTCATGGCACAAAATATCCTATTAATAACTGTTTGGAGGGGTTTTCTATTGCAGCACATATTTTGAGACGCTACAAAAGTGGAACTAGTGATCAGACAACCTTCACCCTACCACGACTGGATGTCCGATCTACCGCACACGCCTACGCAAAGGTGGTAGCGCTGCCCCTCCCCTTTTTCACACACAGTGAGCAATCGGAAATTACTTTCCGAACGCACCTCGTAATTTTATTGTATTCATTGTAGCTCCCAACAATGGAACTACCTCAACAAGGAAAAGATACAAAATTCCAATAAAAATACAAGGATTATTCTCTAATTAATGATTCAGTTTGTTTTGGGGCGTATCTTAAATTTGATTGAATGAGTTTGGGTATTATCGTTTCAAACAAAATACATTGGAAAGACAGGGAAAACGTGGTGCCATCTGTTGGCTATAGTCGAACCTTTTCACTTCCCTTAACTATAAAATTGCAGATTTTTTTTTTTATTATTATCCCGTCTTATATCTCTTGTCAAAGTTATTGTTTAATTCGTTTTATTTTAAGCTTGATTTACTAGTAACATATTACTTGTGAAAATAAATTTGACTTATTAATACACGTTAGTTGATTCATTTTAATTTGTGAAAAAGGTCTAGTTTTGACTGTTGATATGGATAAAAACAAGAAATTACTCAAATATGTGAACGCATTATTTGATCACAGGAATAACGTTTGCTGCACGACATTCTATGTGAATATACAGGAATAGACAGGGCCGTTTTTAACCTCCCCGGCGCCCTAGGCACTTCAAATTGTTACGTCCCCACTACTTCCAGAGCATTACCTCCTTCAGTTATTACCTTGCCAGTTTTGGTTCGGGGGAATTTTCTCTTAACTCTGTTACTCTTTTCCCTTTCTTTGTTTTTACTCTTTGAAGAGTCTTTCCATTATCAAAATATACGGATGTTGCATTTATAGGTTTCTCGTAAATTATTATAATTAAGAAGTGCACAAGGAATCATTTCCACAGTCTCGGCTTTTGTTTGGTAATAGCAGAAAACTCGTATTTTTTCTAATATTAGTATAGTTAATACTTTGTTTTCACCCTCCAGTTATCCTCAGACAACTGTCCTTAAGTATTCTTATTTATCAAGTAATATAAATCTCTATTTTCAATTAACAAAAGTAAAATTATACGTATCATATTTACATTAGCCGCCGAGATCTAGTTACTTTGTAACCAGGTAGCTCAACCGAAACGGAAATGACGTTTTCTACACCAACGTATTTTAATTTTTATTCTTTTTTTTATTTGCCCTCTAATTTTTTGTGCCCCCAAATCTTTTGCGCCTTAGGAACGTCTTAAGCGGAAAAGCGGCCCTGCGAACAGAGCTTCCCAGTATCTATTTTGGCTTGTCATTGTTGTCAATTTAAAAGCATCCCTTTGAAAATTGTTTCAATTCACAAGTTCTTGATTTTGCACAAACTAATAATTAAACAATGAACTTTTTAGGATCATCATAATAGGTATTATAAGAATGTAATGTTAGGGTGTCCGTCTTTTCTCTCCACACGATAACTTGAATGAAAGTTGAATTCTGTATTTTGCAATAGATAGCCAGAGCGATGATCTCAGCCGAGTTCGTTAATGGAATCAATCCGTTAATGACTAATGGTGATTTAACAGTGACTATCCATGTATAATTTTCTAGTATTGAAACAAAGATGTATAATTGTACAGGGTGGGCCAAAGGTCACGAAAGGGTTAAAACTGTAAAACTGTGACTATATATATCTATATCTATCTATCTATCTATCTATCTATCTATCTATATATATATATATATATATATATATATATATATATATATATATATATATATATATACAGAGGGTTGATTAATTCGTGTGTCAATTTCATTTGTTCACTGTGCAAAAGTGGTATGAGGTAAAGCCGTGCAATTTGGTGTAACTTTAGACGAAGGACGTAAGTTTTGTTTCGCCATAGAAGCATGTCATTTGTACTAAAGATTGAAGAGATATAGGGTCAAAGGTTAAATTTCGATTTTTTCCTTATGGGATTCCAATGGTCAATTCTGAAAGAGCCTGAGAAAACGTAAATCGAAGTACTAACAAAGAAAGAGCTTTATGGTATGATTTTGTGTCTCAAGCCGACCAAATATGCGTCAATCAAGTGTCATGGTCAGAGGTCACTCATTTGACATGATGAGTTACGGAGATTGCATTGTTTTCAGTGTATTCAAATGGGTTCTCAAGATGACCTGTGACCTTGATCTGACCGTGACCTCTGACCTTGACACATGATTGGCGCATATTTGGTCGGCTTGAGACACAAAATCATACCATAAAGCTCTTTCTTTGTTAGTACTTCGATTTACGATTTTTCAGGCTCTTTCAAAGTTTACCATTGCAGTCCCATAAGGAAAAAATCGAAATTTAACCTTTGACCCTATATCTCTTCAATCTTTAGTACGAGTGACATGCTTCTATGGCGAAACAAAATTTATGTCCTTCATCTGAAGTTACACCAAATTGCATGGCTTTACCTCATACCACTTTTGCACAGTGAACAAATGAAATTGACACACGAATTAATCAACCCTCTGTATATTAAATTTATCATTAGTTTCCATTAACATTTCCATGAGCTGCTGTATTGTTTGTGGTTTGTTCACATACGACTACAAACAATACAGCAGCTCAAAGGCAATGTTCGTACGGAAATACGGGCGCTCGAACCAGAAATATTGACCCCCTGTCATGAATCATGTGCTACACAGCGTCCGTATCTGTGAGGCCCATAATGGCAGACTCCTACACGAGATTTTACATTCACACATGAGTATTAACATTCTCCCATCCTTGGTCTTTAAGTCTGAAATTGCAATGGAAACTAATGATAAATAAAAAAGTTATTTACAGTTTTAACCCCTTCGTGACTTTTGGCCCACCCTGTAGAATGTTAGAATTTACATATCGCTCCATTAGATGGCAGCAGACATCCACAAGCAGTTTGTATTTTCCGAACAAAACTGAAACTTCTAAGCTTGATTCTTTTTATTCTCTTTGCAAGACTTTTATTTATTTCTTTATTAACAAAATTTCATATGCAACCAAAGACCAATTTACGTTGGAATGTGTAACAATATGACCGACAATATAATATGTAAAATTCAAATCGATGTTATAATTAATGGTATACGTAGCTTTTGTTCAAAATGTTACCGAAATTAATGATTTAAGACTACACATTGTGATTTACGATGATCATTGTGCTAGATCTCTCTCTCTCTCTCTAATAAAGACCGGGTCATTCTGAAATGTGTAATATCACAACTAATTTTCATAAATAGTTTTAGTAGTGAGAAACTGTTAAATCACTGATTTGTTATAGGTCTAATTAGCAATATGTTTTGTATGTATTCGATTAGATGTATTTTAACTTCATTTTTTTTATTCTAAAAAGAGAAACAAAACAGCTGGCCGGTCAACATTTATAGTGACTATAAACCCCATTGCGTTTTTAGCATCATCTTCTGTATCACATTTCTCAAAGGTACTCTACTAAATAAGTTTAACTTTTCGGGGATTATTCTAAATGCTGTCTTGCATTTACTCTTTAAATTTAACTGTATTTGATTCAATAATAATAATAATAATAATAATAATAATAATAATAATAATAATAATAATAATAATAATAATAATAATAATAATAATCGCACTTTTTGATTGGAAAAAGTTTTTATCTTCCGTTAAATGTATCTCCAAAAATTTACACCAAATGTTTTTCTTTCTTTTCATTTTTACACGTTGTTCATACGATGTAATGCATATTTTTCGGAATGTGTTGACTTTTAAATGCCGACCAATGTTAGAAAATCTTTTAATAATTTATTTTTTCAATATTTAATATATAAATGAAAGTAACTATGTTTGTGACGTGTAACTCTTGAACCACCCGACCGATCTCGATCAAATTTTCAACATAGATGAGGTTCGGTTCTAGGATGGATTTTATCATTTTACTTTGACAGTGCGGGAAGGGGAGGAAGGAAAGATATATAAAAATGATCGAAAACGACCGATATTAATGTCGAATCCATAGTTTTAGGAGTCTCTGAAACGAATAGTGCCGATGCCGTTTAAATCCAAATTCATCCCCCATTAATACTCCTAAGGAGAGATAGTGACATGTAAAAGTAATTGAAAAATGACCGATATTAGTGTCAAATTCATAGTTTTTGGGGTCCCTAAGTTGATTGGTGACACTTTTAGTGCCCCTTATGTTCAAAATGAAACTTATTTTTCCCGTGCGAAGAATGGGCATTCTGCTAGTATTACTTGAAAATGAATTTGGATACTTTTTTTTATCGCTGATATATTTAAACATTGTGTAAAAATTAAACTCTCCTGTAAGTAGTTTTGGACAAATAATATCATATACTTCCATTGGAATAGAGAGAAAACATTTTAAAAATTTCTATTTTAAGTCAACATCGATATCTTATATGATTTTACGAGATGTGCCGATCGCTGTAAGAATCATTAAATTAAATGAAATCTTTTAGTTTAACGATCCACGATTATGCCCTTTGTTATATAAGAATCATAGGCGATTTAGGTTTCATTCTTGAGATATCGAGTTGATAAGAAGACGGAGCTATCGATAAATCTCGTAAAATCATATAAGATACCGGTGTTATCTCAAAATTATAATTTTTGTAATATGGCTATTTGTTATTCCTACGGGACAATATGACATACAAAAGTTAATAAAACGTGACTGGGCCGCGACTCCAACCCGGGTTACCGTCCCAATGTTAACTAAGCAATGTATATTTTTCAGATATGGGGATTGGGGTAATATATAGTGGATTATATTCTCATTTTACTATCTGTTTTTTTTTCTTTCGTTTTGAAAATTTTAGCATACCGATTTTTCTGTCTTTAATACAACCAAATTTGGAAGGTGTATTCAGGACAGTATCAAGAACAATCTGAAGATATTTAACTAAGTTACTATTGAGAAATGCGATCCGGAAGATAATGAAGTATCTATGGTTCTCTGTCTACCCCTTAACCAGATTCGATCCCTTAATCAACAGAACTGATAAGTATGTTTCTTATCCTGTTTAATTTTAATTTTCTTTCTTCTTAAAGTATTTCCGCACAACGATTATATCATTTCTTCGTTATTAACCTCATGATTGGGTGAGATTTTCGATGGTATAGAGGTATCACGTTGTACCCCATACTGAATGACTAAATTTACCTTCATTCTTAATTCTACGTTAATAATAATAATAATAATAATAATAATAATAAGTATTTAAGAGAAACAAGTTGAAATTTTCAGATGTTATGGAAGGCCATTAAAATAAACTGTCCTAGAGACAGAAATGTAACCGAAGTTCTGTACACATTAAGAAAACTCCAGAAAAAATGCATTTTTATGACAAAACTACATTTTTCAAGAGATACTTCTTGTGTCTTCGTAAGTGAAGTTGATATTCGCATGACATCATCCCGCTAAATGGCCGTTGTTGGGTTATTAGACCTATGAGCATTTTATTCGCAAGGTCACTCCCAGATGTTGGCTTCTGCTCCTTTCAATGGTACATCACATTGCTAGCGGTGAGTGGACTCAGCTGTCCACAATAATTTAGGGCGGAATATACTACGTTACGCAGTCACGCAAACAGAAACAGCATTCCGCATACATGCATGCAAGTAACCAGGCAGGCATAAAACTTGACCAGCACATTTTTATACACTCAATGTTCATTACACTAAAGTTAGAAGTAATTGTTTTGTCCGTAGACAGTGGCAATCGTATAATCCATATGGTTAGTTCATACAGGTAATACACATGAGTAGAAGGCTTGTTGTCGCAGAAAGATTTACCCACTATTGTTAAATACGCTCTTTTGATATGGATTTAAGTCAGTGACAGTTCGCGCAATCTTATGTCTCCGCATTAGCGGAGAAGTTAAAAAAAGTCATATGAAAAAGGTGGAGAGGAAAGAATCTGGCCGTGCTCTATTGGTAGTGACAAGATTGTTTCTATTATTTGCCTTGATTCCAAACTTTCTTCAGAAAAGAACCTCTCTGTAGACACGCCTCGTTCAACTTTTTTTTTTCGAATAGGAGTTACTATTTTTGACAGCCACTTTATTAATGAGAGAAAGAACTTCTGTCGTCGAACAAGGAGGTAAAAATAGTCCTCGTATCACTTGTTGCTTCTGCTGTGGTATTAGTCTTATCATAATTAATGTTCTGCTGCCATTGATACAACCACTGAAGACAGAAGACTTCCTGCATCAGGAATTATACCTACTTCGTTCTGTTATCGAAAATGTCTATCGTATGTTAATTGAAATCTTCTTATTCTCCTTCCAGTTTTTCCTTCCATCATGTTATCCATGACGCCTCACAAAATACAGTTTGTTCTCAAATATTGTCCTAACCAGAGTTTTCCTCCTCTTCTTAAACTTATTTCTGATTCTTATTCTTTCTTCTACTATGTCCAAGATCTCATTACTCTTCCGTTCCATCTTATTTTCTCTGTTGTCTATACTTACACTTTTGAAGGCTTTAGACTCCTTTCTCGTTTAGTATCTTGTTATTGCGCCTTACAGAACGCGAAACACTTGCGTTTATCTTTAATGCTTTGTTCGGAAACTCATGAATTATGCTGTTCTTCTTCATACATGATTTGTTCCACATTCCAATCAATATAAACCAGTTTTGACTCTTGGGTAATGTCCTTTAAAAATGTATCTCGATAACGTTACTCTATTTTACGAAAACTAACACGTTAGCTCATGATAAAATGTAACGTGTTCCAGTTATTTCCTGAAATTAGATAAGAGAAACTTATCTTCAGATTGCTGAGGAGTTCCTCACAATTTGGGAATTTTTTTTTCACTTGCGTTATCTGTCTTGTGAAAGAACTTGAAAAAAATCTTTAAAAAATTAGAAAATAGACGATTTGATTCTTCTGCCATACCTAACCATATCACTTTGTTAAACTGTACTGGAATCATTCCTCATAAATACAGCTTCGTAAAAGTCAGAAAGTAGCTCGACTAGGAAAGCAGAAATCATGGAAAGTAGTGGTGAACTAATGACAATTCTTTGAAACAAAAAGAATCTCCTGATGCTGTAAATATTTCCTGATACACTCATCTTATTTACATTAGAAAAAATGTTAATGGTGTCTATCTCCCATTCTCAAATGCTAGTATTTTAAAGTTTATTCTCGGAAAATTCTGAAAAATTATCTTGCTTTTTTTGTAAAGAAAATCGTCCTTTTTTTCTATGCAGTTCAAACTGAGACAGTAACTAAGCTACTTCAGAGACTCAACTTATTGCTCGTTAGAATTACTTCAGAAATATGGTAGCGTTTTCCTTTCTATGATTACACGACTAACACGTTAGTTCCATCAGTTTTCAAGACTATTATAAACAGTATCTCGCTGTAACATTATTTGCACCATGTCTTTTTCTTTGTTTATTCGGTCTGAATTTTTCTTACTTTAAACAAAGTGTAGTAAAACATAAATTGGCATTCCTTGGTTTCATAGAACTGGTCAACGTGCGAAATAGGAATGGATGGATCGAGCATGACGTATTTCTACCAATATTTCCAGCATCAATTGTTGCTTTTAGGTTCCAGAGGAATGTGCTACATATGGTATTTACTTACAAAGGTTATGTTTCGCGCGTGCATAAATATGGATGCATCAAGATGATGTATTTGGCCAGTAGTTTCCGTATCATTTGTTTCCGGTGGGTTCCCAAGAAGTGTGTTACCTACGGAACTTATAATAGTTACGTTTTGCCCTGACTTATGAGGATTATATTGAAAGAAAGAATCATAATTTTTGTTTAAGTTTCCGAAACGAGAACAATACACAGATCAAAGGTAAGAAACGCAATGAAAAAAGAAAGAAAGACAAGAAAAGAAAAAAGTGAATCATGTACTGGTCTGTTTTCTTTATCTGGCAATCTTGATGTTTGTACAAACCGAAAATGCAGCTTTTCAATATTGCATTTTCGTTAGCACCGGAAGTGACAAAATTGTGAGACTCATTCATTATAATGAAAGAGAAAACTTTGATGTTTAAATTTCCGAAAGCAGTAATTATAAAGATAAAATGGTTCAAATGCAAGGAAAGTAAGGAAACATACAAGGTGTTGGGAAACAACACCGAAAAACTTTGGGAATGAGCCTGTCAAAAATATATTTTTTAAAAAAAAGTACACAAATGCGTCATTTAGGAACGATAGAATGAAGAATCTTAACCAGAGAACAAAATATCGGATGAAGGTCGGACAAAAGATAATGGTTATTTCGAGCCTGATTTCCATTAATGTACTAGTGGATATGTAACTGGCGACGACAGAGTTAGCCTCGAAGCATAGAATAAAGTTCATGAGATCTCCTAGGGACTAAAAATGATAAATCAAAAAACTAAAAACTGACTCATATTCCAAATCCGCTGACAAATTAATGAAATCTAGGAACAAAATAATTATTATGTTCTTTTACCCGATCCTCTTTTGATATTTCGTTTTCGAATTATGGCCATTTTCATGTAATTCCGAAATGATGCTCAGGTTTTAATTCCGATGACATTCGGTTGAAACTCTTCTTTTTTCATCAAATGAAATACCTTTTAAGTTTCTAAGAAATTGCTTACTGGTAGAAACTATCTTTATAGAAAACACATGAAGGATACATGGAAGATTGGTATTCTAGATAATGAATTTAGTGCTCGTGCCTCTGTGTTTGTCTTACAAGTTGGTTCCTCGCACATCTGAAAACAATTTTGGGTCTTCGCTTTGATGGCATGTTCTCTGTGAACAAGAAACACAGTGTTTAGAAATTACAGGCGAGGCGTTGCAATAAAACATCTATTAAACTGTTTGTGCAAGAAGCGTGCAGTTCCACGCTTTCGTAGACTTTAAAATGACTTATTTTTCGTACTTCTTTTATACATCTTCAAGGAAAGTACTTATATAAAGAGTATTACTACGACAAAGTCAATAGTTTTTTTCTTATTTTTCAGCAAAATTACAATTTATCAAAATATACAGTCTGCGTGAAATAAAATACTTAGTTTACTTTTGAAAAAATTGAACAAGTATTGGTCAAAATAGAGTTAAAGAAATATTCAGTTGCTAGTGCCAATTTATTTTCAAAACGGTAAGGAATGCAGTGGTAGGAATTAAGTTCGATTCCGATCTATTCTTTGTCTTTATTACCAGTTCTTTAAATCTATCTTTTTTAATTATCCCATTTTCTTTGCACTTTCTCATTCCAGCAATTTGACCAACTCGCTCATTTTCATTTATTACCTTCATTTTAAACATAATATGAGAATATGAACTTTTCATTTTACAAATAGACAAAACGATGAATTTTAATTATAAAAATATCAATTTTGCTGACAGTTTGGCAGTAAAGATTATTTTTATTCTTTGTCAAACTTCTAACTGTATATAGGTATGAAAGTTCTGGTGATGGGAAACTATGATAACCCTAATTTCTAGATTTTTGCAGCCGAGACATTAATTATTCAATTCTAGAGCTACAAGATATAATTTTATACTTATTTCTAGGAATAACATTTCATGATGTATTAACAATAAATCTGAATAACTTTTGTACTTTTTCTTTCCCTAAGGGGATACGGTGGCTCAGTGGTAGAGCGCTTAACTCTGGTGCCTGGGGTCTTTGGTTCGATTCTCAGCCAAGTAAGTTTATGGTGGACAACATCGTGTTCGTGGGTTTTCTCGGGTTTCCCATTTCCTCCCACTTTCTCATTCCACAAATTCTTCGATCATCATTCACTTGCATTATTCATAGTCTCCCTTAGCCTAAATGGCATGATCATGGGACATTAAATTGAAATGTTTCATTTTATTTTTTTCTCTTTTAAAATTTCCGATCTTCATTTTCCCTCTATATCCTCCATATTTTATGATGTTGATCCATATAGAACATTGATCACTAAAACTTCTGTTTTTTTTCGCCTTACCTTGTTGTTACTTTTTTAAGTACTGAAAATTCTGTGTAACCTTGAATTTAGTGTTTTATTAACGGAACATCTTATAAACATAACTTTGAAGAGATCATTACCATTCTGATGCGATGACTGAGACCGCTTGAATCTTGTCTAATCGACTACTTCCGCTACTGCTATGAAGAGATTTAGCTGATAGATCCTCCAAAGTAATCCAAGTATCGTGAACCGGGGCCTATCAAAGACTTCACTCAGAAAAGTTTTTGAACTGAAACTTGAGTTGTTGAACGCTCGTTTCCTCCTCCCCATCTCCGCCCATCCTTTTACTTGTCTGAGTTTTCGTTCAAGCCTTGCTTTATAGACATCACAGCGAGAGGGATAGGGTGGAACAAGATATATTTTTCCATTAACAAAAAATAAAATATAAAAAAGCAAATAAAGAAAGGCTATAGTCAGCTGTCTTCGGCACATTCCATGTGGCGTGTCTTGCTTTCGTGATGCATTTTTTTTTCATTATGTCTTACAAAGTTTTTATTACATAATGCTAAGTATCAGATTGTTTTGGTGTGGTTAAATAGTGATGAATGTGCTTGAAGATGGGGATAGATGTTTCTGTTATTTTCTTTCTTTCGCTTTTGAGATGTTATGTTTTTATTGTTGTTCTTTGTTGCGGTGTTAAATAAATTACGAACAGTGGTCGCAGTCGTAAGAACAGAGAGAGAGAGAGAGGGTACAAGTTGTTTCATATTTTAAGGGGAACTTATTTGAATATAAGAAAACCAGCAACAAACACGTGTCCTCTAATTTAAAATCGCTGCCAGATATGATTTTTTTAAAAAGTCTTTGAAGCTTTATGCCAGAAATTTTCTTGTTTTCTTACGTTTTAAAATTTGCAACTGCGGGCACAACATACATAAGACGTATTGGAAAGAGTTTATCAGTGTTGGATATTTTGAGCATTTTTGATTGATTCAGTATGCTATCCCACACACACACACAAAAATAATACAAATATAGTTCATTATATTTTGTAAAATGTCATTCAAGGAGTGATTTCATTAAAAAAAATATTTTTTCAGAAAATTTGACTAATTCAATTTAACTTACAACATTGGATTATTATAACAAGTGTAATTATCTTGATTATGAAAAGGAAACTTGCCAGTCTCTGCGTCACACTATCCTGGAATGTTATTCAACCATGCTTAAAGGATTTGTAATGCTGGTTGCAGAAAGACAATGGGGGGAGCAGTGAGAATTTCTTGTATGATAATAAACGGCAAATTTCTCAGTGCGTCAGTCTAATTCGTAATAGTAAACAGTCATCTTAATAGATGTCTCTACATGCGAGATTGTTGTGTACAGTGCAAGCCAAAATGATGGACCTGATTTCAGAAATGTATATCCTGTGAAATCTAATAAACATACATTATTGTGAGACATATGTTAAGAAAGGTAAACTGTCCAAGATTACTTTAAACATATTACAGGTGTTCTGTGTGAGCGTCTCGCGTAACACGGCAAATATCAAGCCGATAATAGACTTCTCGATTACTGCCGCCTATCTCCTATAATTATACTATATGTGTTGTAAGCCTTATACAGGAATTGAAATAACAGTTTGACGTAAGTATGATGATAAAAAAATATGCTTATGAAAATTTTTAAAAAATTCAAAACAATCTTTAAAAATATTTTTTTTCCATTACTATGTCCTAAACATCTACCTTTTTCACCTCCCTTCGCGAACTCCCAAGGAGTCGCGACCCCATATTGAGAAACTCGGAAATAAACTTCCAAAAATTTTCTTATTGGTCAGTAATTTGGGTGGGCAGTTGTTATTGTTGGACACTCCTATTGATGAAAGGACTTCAAAACTATTATTTAGTTCATGTAATAGCATTTTGTAGCTAAACTATCAGGCTCACTTTCTAAATTTTGTGTTCTTATTATCTTGAAGATATTTACTAATTTAAAAAAAAAAGAAGAAAAAACTGAGTTTAGCGAAGAGCTTTCCTGTTCTTCATAATCTTGTGTTGCATAAGAATGAAAACTCAAAAATCCATTTTGGTAATGGTATAATTGTCTGAGTTCAATACCTCGGAATTTTGCATCTACTGTATATGCATTATCGATGTATAAAATATACTTGAATACTTCTGTATAAACGTAAAAATTGAAAAGCATGACAATATCTCATGGAAACACGCCCTTACGGGTCAGAGTAGTACAAAGAGAACTTGAAAATATCGACAATTTCAAGTATTTGAGAAGTATTTTGACGAAAGACGCTTACTGCACCAAAAAAAATCACGTCAAGAATTACCATAGCCAAAGGAGACTTCAACAAGGAAAGATCATTCTTAACTAGCAGGCTTACTATTGGACTAAGGAGGAAGTTGATCAATGGAGGATTGGATTTTATTGTTCAGAGACTTGGACATTATGAAAGTTAGAGAGGAAATAATTAGAGAGTTTCGAAATGTGTTGGAGTAAGATGGAGAAGATAAAATGGACAGAGAGAGTAACAAAGAAAGATGTTTTGAAATGGATAGGAGAGAAGAGGACGCTTCTAGCCAGCATCCATCGTAGGAAGGCCAATTGGACTGGGCACATCTTGCGAAGAAATTGTCTTCTTCCTACCGACACAGAAGGAAAGATAGAAGGAAAAGGGGGAATAGGAAGAAGAACACAAATGATCGATGATTTGAAGAATGGGAGAAAATATTGGGGAGTTAAAAGAGTGAGCTGAAGACCGAGAATCGTGAAAGAAACATTTCCAGGCCCAAATATAATAATAATAATAATAATAATAATAATAATAATAATAATAATAATAATAATAATAATAATTTATTCACACACCAACATACAGCCACACTAAAGAGCCAAAAAAATGTGCATGGAATACTGACGTATAGCATACGTTGTAATATGAAGATACAAATGAAGTACAAGTATTAAGAATAGAATAAAGAATAACAATATATCTATAAGTAAGAAAACTGATAATTAATTACTGAATGTGAAGTTGAAAAGAAAGAAAAATATAAGATTTCAATGATTGTTCCATAATACTCATAGAAAAAAAAGTTGCATAGTAAAACTTTACAAAAGATGGCCCTTAGAAATGCCAAAATAAAAAAAAACAAACATATGTATCTGTTCAGAAAAGAAAGTAGGGTTCATATAATTGGTGAGAAAACTATATATATCTATATATATCTATATCTATATCTATATATATATATATATATATATATATATATATATATATATATATATATATATATATATATATATATATATAACAAATTGATACAAGAATAAAAAATACAAAACAAAATTAAGACAATTAATTACAAACATAAACGTACGGAGAAATTTCATACATGATTTAAAAAATAATTTACGCACCTTCTTGAAACTCTTATGAAACACACCAAGGACAGTGTTATGAAAATTATTAGTTGTTTCTATACTTCCTATACTTCTATATATTGAAGACCTAAACGGAACAAAATTCCTAATGTTTCTGTGAATTCTTATCGAGAAAAAGTTGTAATTATACAGCTGTTAATATTAGTAAAATTTCGACATAACCATTTCAACATTGCTAAATTGTTCAGGAGATTACAACCTGAAGATTTTTTTTTCTGGAAAAGGAACTTTTCATCTAGTATTACCCCTAAATCTCTCTCATATCACAAATTGGATATCTTGATTTCCTATCCTATATTTGTAGATTAAAAAGTTAACTTTCCTCGAAAATGTTTTTTTGCATTTTATTGAAGTTCAGTTGTAGGGAATTCTCTTCGGACCATTTCACTATGATTTCTATATTTTTTTTTGGAGAGTATCTTGATTCTGTTTGGACTTAATTTGCCTGAAAATTTTGATATTATCAGCATATAAAATATACTTACAACTTAAATCAACACAAATACCATTAATATATAGCAAAAACAATTGAGGACCAACATTAGAACCCTAGGGTACCCCGAAGGTGCTACTATAAATAGTAGAAAGTTCCTCTTTATATTTTATCACAAATTTCATAACAGTAGAATAAATAGTAGAACTCATTAGTGTTAGGACCAGCCAAAAGGCAGAATAATTAACAATAAACTTATAGTGAAGCTATCCTGTCGGAAATGCTGTTAAATAAACGTTACTTTCCCCCCTCTTTTTCCTTTCTTTTTCAGTTGATGATGTCTAGTAATTCATTCATCAATTCTTGAGATCAACGAGGCATGTAGAATTTAATCGTAATTATAGTAATAAAAATATTGAACAAGGGACTATTTTGTTTTTGATTATAGAATGCCTTATTCTAACAACACTATACAGACTATTAAAATGATTATTGTAACAACCTTTTCCTAAATTAGATTTTCAGCTACCTACCGATCGACAGATAAACTTTTTTATTTCACACTTTGGAGAAAGTCAAGGCACTACTTGTCCCTGAATATTCTTCTGTAACGAATTACTTTCTTAATAATGGAGTTCGCTTATTGCATTTATAATGGCATCATGTTTGCTGGTAATTTTTATGGTTCGCGCATCACTGTTTCTATGATTACTCTTAACTTTCATTATTAGAAAATTGTTGGTTCTGGAAGAATCCATATTTTTTTCTCATGTGTCACGTTTCTGTTTTGTGTTGTTTATTGTGATTATTTTTTAAAAATCCTTACATGGTCTTATAAATCCTTGTGTAAGTAAAAAGTAATATCCAAAAGCGAAGACTGCAGTATAGGAGCTAAATTCTTAAAATTATTCCTTTGACATCGATTGACACTCTAAAGGAAAAGATTGCTTAATCCCATGCAGTGATGAATAACTCTATGCTCTTCCGTATTACGCAACATATACACAAAGCGTTCTACATGTCCCACACTTGTCCCGGGACATTCAGACTCGCAGTGAAAACTGAGAATAATGGGAATATCCGTAATATTTCCCTTGGATTTCAATGGGATGAGCCAGTTACAGGATTATTTATACATGTCCAAAAGTTGTCCTCTGATTATTTCATAAAGAACCTAGAAATATTTCACAGGAACCCCACGCAAGTCTCGTTTACGGGACCTAAGTAGATGTCTGGATTTCTACAAGTTTTCACGAGACGTTCATTGAGTGGAATAGGATGTTCCGTGGAAATTCCGATACTCCAGGACTAATATCTCGTGATCCAAAAGACTCTCTATGCTATGTGGGAAAAGTTCCTTCGGACTTTCACAACAAGAAAAATCTCTACTTATGTGAACAGATTATTATTATTATTATTATTATTATTATTATTATTATTATTATTATTATTATTATTATTATTATTATTATTATTATTATTATTATTCTGCCTTTTGACTGAGCCTGGGACTAATGAGGTTTGTGTGTGTGAGGGGGGGGGTCGTTCGGTTCGGGCCTGGAAATGTTTCTTCCACGTTTCTTGATCTTCAGCTTGCTCCTTTTAACTCACAATTTCTTCTGTTCTTCAAATCATCGATCTGTTGTGTTCTTCATATTCTTAGTTTCTTTCCGTCCTTCCTTCTATGGTGGTATGAAGAAGACAATTTCTTCGCAAGATATGTCCAAAGTACGAAGGATGCTGGCTAAAAACGTCCTTCTCTCCTATCCTCTTTAAAACACCTTCATTTGTTATTCTCTCTGTTCATTTTATCCTCTCCATCTTCTTCCAACACCACATTTCGAAGCTTTCTAAATATTTGTTGTCAAACTTCCGTAATGTGCAAGTCTAGAAATGCGCACGAGACGAGTCGAGACAGGATTTTCCTGACAAAATTCGAGTCGAGACACGGCTCTTCCAATAGAAAAATATACATTTTTCGAGTCGAGACATCACTTTTACAGCACATTTTCGAGACAAGATTTGTGGCTATCTTGTCTCGTGCGCATTCCTATCCAAGTCTCTGAACCATATACTCCAAATAGCACTTGACCAACTTTTTCCTTAGTCCAATATTAAACCTGCTAGTTAAGAGCAACAAGAAAATTCAACAAGAAAACCTGCCTTTTCTTGTTGAATACCTTTTTGACTATGACATTTCTTCACCTGATCTCTTTGGTGCAGTAACATAGATTTAGACAAAAATTGACATGAATATAAGTGATAGTTTACTTAAGTGACGTATAATGTTTACAGTGAGATTGACCAAGCTCAAAACCAAAACAGAAAAATGCCTCATACTAATACTACTAATAAAATATTTCACTGATGGACAATTACATCATTACTTCAAACCATTCTCGAAGGAAATTCCCCCTTCCAGGACCGGTGGCGTGATCCTGTAATCCAACTGTCTTTTAGGCGAGATAGTGTGGTGGGGACGACCGAAGTCAACCGTACCGAATTCGTTTTTCAGAGTATAGTAGGTTTTGTGTTCTCTATCCTTCATAACCTCGATGTTGTATAAGGTCGTAAAACGTTCAAACTCAAATCCGAAGGAAATTTAAGAACGAGTGAGGTCATGGTGCACGCCAAACATTCAATGCCTGTTTTCTTTCATATTAAATAAATAAAATAACATGTTTCAGAAATCATTTATAATAACATTCAAAATTTCGTTCAAAGCATATGAGAGATCCGTTTAAAAGAAAATGTTATAGTCTTTATTCGTTCATATTAGTGAATTATTTCTAATAAAACACTATTTTTTATTACTTATTCATAAAACCTCTCATAATAAAATTCAATTTACCGGTACATGAGGCTGAAGCAGTAACCTGTGTGAAGTACATATTTGAAGCTGTTATTTGTTAATCTTGTATTTCTATTCAAAATGACGTAATTGTGCATCGTACAAAAAGAGCGACTATTGTTTGGCCTAAATCGAGACACCACACATTACCGTAAACTTCTAGGAGGAAAACTGCTAAAAGAGATTGATTTTAGTTTCTGCAACCGGCTCATTCCTCAGATAAGGATTAACTTTTTGTAAAAGGAAAGCAGAAGATACGGATCTAATTTTATTAAAGATACGATCAGAAAACGCAAATTATGGAATGATTATTATATGATTAGTTGATTGATTTATTGCACAACGCATTGTAGTTTTTGTACGAGTTGCTGTAAATATAAAATGCTACATAAAATCAGTGATAATATTAAGTCATGCAAAACTAATTCCTTCCTATACAGATTAAAAAGCTATTTCGGAATTGTATAATTGGTTCCAGAAATATTATAACAAATCTGTATTTAAAAATTCCCTGTATCTAAGAGAAATGTTAATAAACATCAAGTCTGCTTAAGTTAAAACATTTTGGTATATATCGTTGATCAGGGTTCCTGTCTTCTCTGAAACAAAATTAAATGTCCTTGCGAAATAATCACTGCAAATTAGTACATGTTGATATCACAGTTCTATTATTGAGAAGTACGTTTTACTTTGCAGAATTCTATCATAATGTGCCCCTGGACCTTTGACGTGCGCAGAAACCATTTTATTTCGACACAAAGTTGCTTTTCGTTGGAAGATATGTTAAACGCTGTAGTCAGGTTCCGCCTTTACGTAGTACAAGCTTAATGGTATGTTTATACAGTCCATTTTCTTTAGAAGCATTTCCTTCAGAAAGAACTAACCACGCTGGGGACAATAAATGTGACATCAGAATGATTGCGATAGTTGCCAATATTTTATAAACTAATAAAGTTGTTATATATATATATATATATATATATATATATATATATATATATATATATATATATATATATAAAATCCTGTTTTGTTTTGTTTTTAAATGCGTTTTAGAACTGTATTTAGCGAGGGCCCAGTAGTACAGCGTTCACCTCTGGTGGATGAGGTCCTTGGTTCGACCCCAGCTCGCGCCAAGTTAACTTTGTGATGGGCAAACACCGTGTGCATGGGTTATCCCGGTGTTCTCCCGTTCCCTTCCACTTTTTTTCATTCCATCATTTCCTTCATTTCTCATCATCACCGTCTCCTGTAGCCTAGCCGGCATAACGTGGGACGTAAAAGATTTCATTTTCAATTGTATTTAGCGAACTTGTGTTTTGTCGAAAAGTTCATTGCAACTTGAGTTTCGAAAATCACTATGTTGTTTATGAGGTATGACATGATTGTATGTAAAAGACAGATCGATTAGTAAGGCACTTTTGGCTAAATAGAAACACATTTAGTAAATATTCATTCTTTTACATAAAAAAAAATAAAAGTTAGTGAAACTTCAGCCTGTTAGAAACAAACATTCCATTTAAATAAATAGTTTAAGTAGGTAATTATAACTGTCAATAAAAGTAATATTTGAGTACTAAGTGATGAGATTTATCCTTTGATATGTACAAGACCGCATCATAAAGAAAACTATCAACATGATATAAAAGTTTGGACCTTTTTCCTGTGCTTTTTCATTGCCAAAAGTGTTTAATTCCATTTGTTGCTTGATTGGTTTATTTGAGTTTAATGTTTCTTTTCAGCACGAGGCTATATGAGACGGGACTTACAGCTTTTCTAAAATTGAATCCAAACCTGTACTCGGTTTTGTATCTGAGACAAGTACCTACACCCCACAGAGAATCAAATACACTATTGAAAAGTATTCATAATCAGTGATGATTTCATGGGGTTGCCATGGAAAAAATTCCCCTCGGGACATATTTCCGATTGTGTTCAATTGAGCTACCAGTACTTTTGCAGCAGCACTTTCATCCCCTAGCACTGAAAGTATTGCTTCCCTCGCAGAGGAGATCTTTTGAAATCACTAATGTTCATGTGTTCTTGAATTCTTGATGTTTCGCAGCTACTTCTCAAATTTAGTAGACACTAGCAGAGAATACTCGTGCTTCGTACGGGGAGAATACGTTTCATTTTGGACATAAAGGGCTAAATTTGGATTTAAACAGCATCGGAAATGTGGCTGTTCATCTTAGCGACCCCGAAAACTATGGATGCGACACTTCCATCATATATATATATATATATATATATATATATATAATATGTCCTCTCCCCTCCCTAAAGTTGCAGGGTTGAATTTGGATTTAAATGGCATCGAAAGTATCGCTGTTCAACTCAGCAACCCCAAAAACTATGATTTCGACATTAATATCAATCATTTTTTGATCATTTTTATATATCTCCCTCTTCCCTAAGATACATAGTCAAAGTGAAATGAGAAAAACCATCGCAGACCCAAGCCTCATCTATGTTGAAAATTTTATTGAAATCGGTCGAGAGGTTCAAGAGTCACAAACATAGTCACTTTCATTTTTATATGTATAAATAAGATTAAATTTCTATTATTAGTTTAATACCAAACATAGATGTGCTGTGTGCATGCCTTTATTTCTTGCTTCGTTACGTCTCTCACATCTTGGGAAACGTTGTCCGAGGTAAACTTCTAAACAATAGTAGAAAGGAAGAAAAGATGAACTTTACATCTTGAAATTTAGAACTTTCCATTGCTTGTAGATATAATGTATTTAATTGCTGTTTTCTTTGCTTATTATTTTGATAAGTGACTTTTGCGTTGGAGATTACTTGGGACTCATTGTAAATAGAAGAATGAGTACTGCCATCTTACGAAATGTATATATTTTTACGAAAATTTCTTAAAACCACCTAAAAATATTTTCTACAATTTTCACACGTCGGGAACAGGTGTATCCGTTATACAGTCTAAGGATTAATATTCATGAAAAAAGTGGCAAATCTAGGCCGGGCCTGGGTGAGCCTAGGGCCCCCAGTTTTTTGAGTGACAAAAATAATTTAAGCCATCATTTACATATAAACTCATGGCGTACCTGTCATAGTCCGAGTTCTGGCTGCCCCGCCTCTCCCCGCAGATTTTACCTTCTATACCTGCCTCTGCATGAAATGGGAATATTTTTCACATCTCTCTGTTAATTCAAAGTCGGCTCGAAAACAATACATGTAATTCGAGTTCTATGTTAGTTAAACTATTCATCGACGCTTCATGATATATTATTGTGTGTTCTGGTTAAGGATGAGAAGCTAGATGAGCTAGACGAAGCTAGATGAGGCCACTGAGCAAGTAGAGCAGGGTAGGATGATCAGTTCCTTTTCCTGAGACAAAAAAGAGCTATGACAAACAGGAAGCTAAGAATAGAAGTTTGGTTGAAAATTAGGATTAGGAATACAATGCATGCAAGAACTGTGTAATTGTAGATAATATATATAATGAGTCCTAAGTGACTGACTGATCAATGCCCAGGCCAAACCGTTAAACTAGAAACTTGAAATTTTGACAGTGCATTGGATTCGTGACGTAAGGTACCACTAAGGCGGGATTTTTGGAAATTAGACGGGGAAGGGGAAATAGGGGTAGCAATTGTTATAGTAAAGTGTCCATATATGCGAACCCCTGACAGATAGAAACATGAAATTTGGTATTTGGACTTCCCATTTAAAATAATTAGACACATGTTTTACCGTTTCTTGATACTTACCCTAGAAGGGAAGAAAAAGGGGGGGGGTACAATTGATATAATAGTATGGCCATATCTTAAAATCCTTTAAGGTTAGGAACATGACATTTCGTATCGAGACTTTTCATTTGAAATTATTAAAGACATGTTTCACCGTTTCTTGATATTACCTCCCCCACACACACACAAGGTTAAAAGAACTGGGAAGAAGAAAGGATGGAAGTTACAATTGCTGTAATAAGATCGCCATATCTTGAAATCTCTCAAGGTTAGAAAAATGAAAATTGATATTAGGCTTTTAATTTTAAGTAATTAAAAACGTGTTTCAGCGTTTTATTTAAATGTTTCTCTTAGAAGGGAGGAAAGAAGACGGGAAGGGTGTAGTTGCAATTGTTATAATAAGATGGCCATATTTCGAAATCCCTTAAGATGTGAGACATATGAGAGATATGAAGCTTAGTATATAAACTCCTTATCCAAAATAAATGGTCATATGTCACAGCGTTCGGGAAATTCTGCTTTTAACGAGAGAACGAGACAATTTCTAATTTTTTTCTCAATATATAAGAATGACTTCCAGGTTGTCAGTCTCATCATCACGGGAAAACAGGTGGACAATTTGAAATGAATATTTGAACACAGCACTTCGGCATTTTTTTTTTTAAATTGTAATTTTACTTTGAAATGTGTATTCTAAGTGGAAAAAGAGTTGAAATTTTTCTCAAAAGAATGCTCTTGTCGTGCGAACTACGGAAGCAAAGGCTGAAATATGAGGTGCGAGACCATAAATAAGCCTATTAAACGCGGGGATCAGGGGGCCAAGTGCCCAGCTAATCGAAGGCTAGTTTATATAATATTTAGCGAGTTAAATTAAACATACGAAGAAATCACGTGTTTGGGCTTCCGTATCAGTTGAACTGTTATTATATGGTTCATTCATTTTCGTTTCTTCCTTAGTCTGCTGAGCATATAAACACACACACAGAAAAGTTAAAATATTATGTTTTATTGCCAATGAAAATTACGAAGTCTCTAATGGTTACTTGGAATCTTACATAATACTCCACTTTGTTTAGTAGAAGTAGATAACAGTACAACGTAAGTTAATTTTATTGCTGCTCTTCTCATAACAAGAAGGATGGAGAATAATTCCTCCTCGTGCCCGCTTAAGAGTATGGAGATGAATAAAAAGCGAAGCCAAAGAAACTATTGAAATGTAGGTGATAGAAAACGAAGGTGTAATAAGCGTGTGATGTGATTCGATGCATGTCGAGTCTTCATGCACTACGAGATAAAATAATACCACCGTCATATACAGAGCCAAATGGCTGAGAACAATTGACTGACGTCATCGGCGTTTAAGGTATTTCAGTTTGATTGAATAAGTTAACATGTGAAATGGAAATCACTTGAAGAGAACAGTCAGGACGACTAGTCATAGTTTTCTTCGGGTTTTTAGTTTCTTTGCTATACCGTACTGTAAATGAGGAAGTGGGCAAAAAGAGGGAATTTCCTGTGAATGTTGCCGGATGCATGGTGAACAAATATGACTCGCCCTTCTTCTTATTACACATTTTCCGTCTTGGAATTACTTGATAGTGGTTTAAAGTTTGCTACTATTACGGACCAGCGATTTGAGGAGTACATGTTTAGTGGTGATGATCTGATATATCTGAAAGTACTCGCAGTGGTTGTGGCTCTGGGGTTTGTTCTCCAAGTGATACAGCATAGCGGCAGGAGAGGACCCGTCGAAAAATCAGCGGCAGCCACTTGAAGGATGAAAGACAGCCTTTGAATACCGTGTGTGTGTGTGTGAATGTGTTCATGTGTGTTTGTGGGGAGAGTGAATTCTAGAGCAGTCCGTTTTAATCACATAGTCTGGCTGCGTCGAGCGTGTGTGTAGTGGCAGGATGTGAGAGAGTGTGTGAGCGAGGAAGAAGCGAAATGTAGGCAGGGAAGTTACATGTGTTTTTTTTCTTTCTTTTCGTTTATCGTTGTCTTTGACGTCTTGCCTTATCCTTTTGCGGGACTGCAAACGCGCTATCAGGTTCGGAAGCCAGCGTCGCTAGCTGACCGCAATGGAAGAGGCTGCTGTCACCACTATCTTCCGAAGATCCACTTCGGAATCAGAACTCCTGCGTTTTCGACCTCACACCCTGGAAGTAAGTGTAGTTTCTCAACCATCGGCTCGTGCTTGGTGGCTACCACTGCCGGCCAAACTTTGGTCTCCAGGTCTGACAAGCGATGTGGCCCTGTGGCTGCTCGAACTTCGTCATGACAGTGATTCCAGTGAGATTGATGGGCTTCGGCTTAATGTGGAATGTGAAGCTGTGGCTAGTGATGTGTGGATTGTTGACAGTGATGAGGAGCAACAATCTGATGTGTGAGTCTACCGGCAACTCCCACGACGCATCAGCAAACAAATATTTTCTCTGTTCCTTAGTTATTTCGTAATATTTCTTTTTAGAAGTAAATTGTTGCAAGTTCTCTTTCGTTGTCGTGCATGCTATAGCTTCCTTAATGAATAATCAGTGGTTTCGACATCTTGTCCCTCCCCGCCCCTTCTTTCATAAGGAAAAACGAATAGATACATTGTTAGTGTAATAGTATAATTCTTTCCTTTCTGTTTGCCATATTAGATGAATGTCCTGATAGTACATTTAACATCGTGTTTTATAATGATAAATATAATCGTACATACTTCATTAAATTAAATTTTTGCTAGTCGTGAATACGTAACTAATTGTGTTGAGTGGCTATTTTGTGATTTTCGTGGTTCTGGGTTTGGACACTGATATGGGCAACAGTGTTTGAATCCTGCGTTAAGTTGTAAGTCCAGTGTCGTATGAGTTCGATTCTAAAAAGGGACATAAAAAAAGAGAGAGAGAAGACTTTGCACACCTAAAACCCAAAGTAAAGATCCGGACTTCATACATTTATTTTGTCAGTGAGTTCAGTACGAATAGTACACATCCGTGGTCAAGTTTGACTACCGTGGGTACTTTCTGTGCGTGTGCTTCTGAGTTCGATCTCCAGGAGCGATACTAAGTTTCGAATTACAAACTTAAATACTCGTTCCAAGAGCATGATTGTTTAGTGGTATAGTGTACACCTCTGATGTGAGGGACCCTTGGTTCGATCCCAGGAGAAGTAACAACATTGTAGGTTTTCACAGGGTTCTCTCCTGTTCTCCCACATTCCCATTCCACCGGTAATTATTTCGTAATAATTTACTTTTATTAATCATTCATCTCTTTTACCTTATCCATGAGACATAAGATTAGAAATTTAATTTCGTTTTGATAAGTTCTAAGTTTCACTTTAAGCAATAGGCCTCGCGTCATGGAGTCTCGGTGCTGAAAATTGCTTGATACTTTACCTAATCAAACAAATAGTTTTCTAACCTTCGAAGAATTAGTCAAAGGATTTATTAATTCCGAAGTATCAGGTTGTCCAGAAAGCATAGAATCTTTGGTTATCAAAACTGGGAATAAATAATTTGTGATTTGAAAATAACATTATAAAACCACTATACTTAATTTTATTCGCTGAGCTTCTGCCATTTTTTCGGCAACGCCATAATCTTATCACTGTAGAACTTTTGTTTCTGGTCGGAAAAATGTGACAGGTTGTTTTCACAGACCTTTGAAACTAATTTAACACCACTCAGGGAATTCGAAGAGTCCTAAACAAATGAGTGTCAGGTCCTAGTCTGATGGTGCCAGGTTCGGGATATGTCATGGATACATTAAAATCTTCCAGCTAAGTTCTCTCAATATCTGACGGATCGTTAAAAATCCACACCAAACACACAGCATGACTTTCCTGATGTCAGTGTGGACTTTGTCACGGACACTGGAGTTTCTTCTCGCTGCAACTACAATATAGTCGTAGATTATCTACTATTCATCTCGTAATCTTCAGAAATGGCTCGACTTCGTTACGTTTTAGTAGACATTCTCAGATAGAAATTCAATCGAGTACATGTTTTTGAGTCAAATATGTCGCACTGAGACGTAGAGCTTCTTTCTGTAGCCAGCTTTTCCCAGATTGTTTAACATTTCGTGATGGATGTCTAGGTCATTAGTGATGTCATGACTGCCTCCATGCCGGTTTTGCTCGACTTTTGCTAGAATATCGTCCACTTTATCTGTGATTGGTCGCCCATTTCGAGGAGCATTTTTGACATCGAAATTTCCACAACGTATCTTGTCTACAAACAGCACGCATTTCTTCACCAGCCTGTCAGCATTTGCACCTTAATCGAAATACAATTGTAAAATTTTAATAAAACGTACCGCAGTTTTGCGGAAATTTCACTCGTCTTCATGGCACAATATCGAACGTTTAATTATAAGAATTCCAACACTGTTTCTACATCTATTGGCTTCAACTGTCAGCTGTCAAGTGATGTTATTCTCGACTTGCTGCGACTCATATAGGCCTACCCTGAGGCTTGGGAGAAAAACGATTTCTCGTGCGCAAAAGGTCGAATACTTTTTAGACTACCTGATACCAAGAAAAAATCTGGTTAGCGTTTGTCATCTAAATTAGTACCAAAGGTTCACATAAGAGCACAATGCAGAGTACATGATTAATATTTGAGAGGTGGAGATTAGAAGAAATAGCTGAAACATTTAAAACAAAATGAAATGAAATCTTTCAGTTTAGCGTCCCACGATTATGCCTATTAAGCTAAGGGGGACCCATGATTAAGACAAGTGAATGATGAAAGAATTTATGGAATGGAAATGTGGGAGGAAATGGGACTACTCCAAGAAAACCTACGGATATGACGTTGTCTACTACGAACTTACGTGGCCGGAGTCGAACCAAGGATCCCACGCACCAGAGGTAAGCGCTCTACCGCTGAGCCACCGTGCCCCCTAACATTTAAAACAGTTTAGAACCCCCTCCGCAAGAAAAGTACAAAAACTGAATAATTCATAAAGACTTTAACTAATTCCTACAAGATTGGGGGGAATTGGAGATCAGAACCAGGAATGTAATTAGTGTTGGGCACGAGACAAGAACACGTCTTTAAATTCGAGACGAGACGATAACTTTCACGAGTTTCGAGGAGATCACTAGATCACCCAAGTCTTAGATCTGTTTTAGTGTTACATCATTCATAGTACAAAAAATATAAATTGATAAAATGATTATACTAACACAATGAAGAACATTTATCAACGATTAAAAATACTCAAGTCATTACACAGTATACTCCCATAATAAATATCGTTTCATATGTTGTTATTTCTTACCCTTCGAAGACCTTTCGTGACGCGGACGCATTTTGATCACTTATAGATCTCTCTCTCTCTCTTTTATTTATTTTTTTTTAATGAGAGCGTAACGAGAAGATACATTTTCGAGAAGACGAGGAAAAATTCGTAATTATACAGGAAGTAACTCCAACCAAATCTTACATTAAAACTAAACAAACTTCATCAATTTAAAATATTTACACACACACACACACACACACACACACACACATATATATATATATATATATATATATATATATATATATATATATATATATATATATATATATATATATATATATATATATATATATATATATATAACGTATTTCGTAGTAATGTTTGTAACAACCTCACACACCTATATGAGATGTGAAATATTTCATTGTTATTCATAGCTTACTTCCGTTTGTTCCATATTCATTTAATATTTAATACATTAAGGTCTATTACTAGGGTAGGGGTACATGATTTAAATTATCCTCTTTCGAATCAAGATAACATTTGGTCGCGGACCCCAAACCTATCATATTAGAATTTAATCAATGGCCAGAACCTTTGTATAACTTTCTTTTAATGGATCTAACTTTTTTGGGGCGGCATGCCAGTAGGATTTAGGAGGGGGCTGAGCAGAGGCGCCCGAAGAAAATTTTCTAGAAGAGCCCATCTTCATGGTTGCTATATTACATCTGGTATTTTTGGTATTTAATATATGTAGTTTGCTATACTACGTATACATTTCTGTGAGCCAGAGGGGGGCCCGGGCCCCACCCTGCCCTCCCCTTCGGGCGCCCATGGGGGTGAGCTATGATCTCTGTAACTGTAAGTAGTAAATATCTAACAGTTGTTGGAATTCTGTTCCAGCTCTAATTGCGTATAAGTCATAGACCCAAAAATAGATGAAACAATACGTTTGTAGAATTTGAAATTAATTGATTGAGGAAAACTTGATTTAGTTCTAAAAGCGAATATCTAGAATTCCTTTAGAAAAATCTGTCTGCATTCCTAAAAACTACATAGTTTTGAATAGGTGGTCACTTTCCGATGAAGAATTGAAGAGAGCGAAAAATGTAACCATGTTGATACAGTTCGATCTAGGAATGACAGTCCATTCGCGAGGAAGAATTATGAAAATAAGCAAACCAATTTAAAGCTCTCTCTCTTCAAATGCTTGTTGTAAATAAAAGGTTTCTCTATTGCAATCAGTTCTTTATAACACGAAGATGACTAGCAAATTTCAATTAATCATAATATAGTTAGACAAGAGAGAAAAAAACAAGTAGCACAGGAGTTTGGTTATATGTTATTAAAAGTAAACTGAATGGTATGCAACCAGCCTAATATTTACATTAGGTTGGGTTGCATACTACATACATATTTATAAGGGTATACACAGGGTGTTTCAAAACAACACCGACAACGTTTGATTCCTGACACCAAGACAAGACAAAAAGAATAGACCAACCTGGGTGCACAAATGCATCCTTTCGGAGTTATAGGGTGCGGAAAACACGAAAAACTGAACTTTAAAGGCCCACAGCTCCAAAACGATGGGACCTACCGTAGTCGGGTCAAGATTTCACTTAGAAACTAATATGTGTGCAATCCAAAAATAAATGTTTTAGAATCTTAAAGTACTCAAGCAACGATTTTTATAGAGGTAGTTTGGCTACGGGTATTTAATTTGAAGTACTCACTAACTACCTCTATAAAAATTGTTGCGGAAGTACCGCAGGATTCTAAAACTTGGATATTTGAATAGGACACACACTAGTTCCTAATTGAAGTCTGACCCGACTACGACAAGTTCCATAGTTTTGGAGCTATGGGTCTTTACAGTTCAGTTTTTCATGTTTTCGGCAGCCTATAACTCCGAAAGGATGCATTGTGCACCCAGGTTGGTCTATACTGTTTGCCTTCTCTTGGCGTCAGGTCTATACTGTTGGCCTTATCACCTCCCAAACGTTGTCGGTGTTTTTTTTGAAACACCCTGTATAAACATAAACTCCAGACCCATTTTGAAATTAATTTGCAGCAACCTATAAAATTTAATACAACCAGGAATTACACATTTTTTCTAACATGGCGATTTGGTTACTTATGTTCTACGTGAGAATCGTGAATGACCAGAATCAAACTCTTGCCAAACAAGGGTCAACATGTTCTCCGTAACTGCGGTTGTTGCTTGCTCTACTTTTCCCCTAAATTCCACAACATCACATGAAAGAGTAGAGACATAAACAAGGTTCTTCACATCCCCATGAAAAGAAAATCAAAGGGGTGATATCGGGAGAACTAGGAGGCCATTTAATCTCACACACTGGTCACCATTTTTGGACTATCATTGCAGCAGTTCGGAAGCTTTGCGTTTGGAAATGCTCGAGCAGCATCGAACTGCAATTGAGGATCTCCTTTCTGGTAGGAGGTTCTTTTCCATACTTGTTCCTAAATTTTCGTTGGACATCAGTGGCACTTCTTGATTTCCCAAATTGTAGCACACAAAAGGCACTCTCAGGCTGAGAAAGCACTATGATGATTCTGGCATTCTCTAGGTGCAGAAAATGGAAGAACTGAAAACACCTGCAATCATTAAAAAAAAAAAAAACTTTTTACAATAATCTAATTTGTTATTCGATAGTGCTAACATTTTGCCTACAATAAACTTTTAAAAGTGGGCCGGAGTTCATATATATATATATATATATATATATATATATATATATATATATATATATATATATATGCGATATAAGGTATTAATGAACTATACCGACAAACTGAAAGAGATAGTTCCTCCTCACATAAAAGTAAAAATGTTCATATCTACCTTTGGGAAAAATTGCATAGTTTCAGAGATAGAGCTGTCCAAACGTGTGGAAAAACTACATTTTAATACTCGTTATATCAGCGTTAAGAAAATCACACATACGGCATCCAAAAATGCGTATTTCAATAATGTGCAATGGGTCCGAAAGGGATTTCTTTGCGGGCATAATTCCCAGACATGTTTCGAACAGAATTCTCAGAAATTTTCTGATTTGAAGGTGGGTTCAAAATATGCAAGAGGTAAGCTTTGACAGCAGTTGAAAAGGAATACTTCGGCGGGAGGAACCGCCAGCTCCACAGTTCCATGTGTTCGTAATAACGTGTACTGCGATGTATTTTATCACTTAATATTTCGCTTTTTTTTTTTTTTTTTTTTTTTTTTTTTTTTTTGCGTATAAGCATCAAACAAAACATCGCAGCACATGTTATTCCAAACACGAGGAACCATGTGCTGGTAGTCCCTAACATCCAATTTTCCGCCGAAGCATTCAGTGTTCACTACAGGCTTACCTTTGGTCTACTTTGGACCCACCTTCAAGTCAGAGTATATATGAGAACTCTGTTGGAATCATATCTGGCAATATGCCCTCTATGAAATCCCTTGCACACCCACTGCACAATGCATATTGCTCAAGTTTAGATTTTGGATGGTGTATCGGTGGCTTCCTTTACTCTGTTCTTAAATTGAACTGTTCCTTAAGTTTGAAATATTGCGTGTTGAAATGTAGTCTTCCCACAATTTGCTAGTTCTAAATCCATGCAGTTTTCCCCAGAGGTGTATATGAACTTTCTTCTTATTTTGATGTAAGGATCTCTTACAGTTTGCCAGTAAAATGCATTAATACCCCGTATATGTATCAGGTTATCTGAGCCTTTGCGTTCAAATTGAGAACACATTTAATGTGATTTGAAATTAACTGTGAAACCACATATGACATTTTGTTCGACAACTTTCTATTATTTTTTTGAGAACTCTATAATGATCTTACTATAGTCGCTGTAGAACTTTTGTGGTTTCTGGTCAAAAAATTGACACGTGGTTTTCACGCTAAATTCGTTCGAAACTAATTTAACACCATTCGGATATTCTGAAGAGAAATGGTTTGACGGTGCCAGGTCCAGGCTATATGTTGAATACATTAAAACCTCCTAGCCAAAGTTCTCTTAATTTCTGGCGGGTCGTTAAAAATGTATGTTGTCTGGCGTTGTCAGTGTGGTACGCGGCACACTTTCTGTTGACCAATTCTGGCCGTTTCTCTTGAATTGCTAGATACACTGGCTCTAATTGTCGACAGTACAGGTCTATCGGTCTGCCCGGCGCAACCAGCTCGTAAATGCATGATGCCCTGCCAAGTTCACGAAATGCAAACGTAACTTTCCTGGACGCCAGTGTTAGCTTCTCCTCGTTAATCATGAAACAATGACTGATACGATTACACGATTCAACATTAGATACAGCGAACAACTTAAAGCGAAAATCTTCCATCATCATTTCCAACATATGGCAAACGCACAAAATTCCTATAATTACCTTACAACATACTTGTATCCCCTCCCTTACTCATCTATATTATAAAATTAAAAGTAGCTGTTATTGTGACTTCATCACTCTTAAACCATCCGACTAGTCTCAATAGAATTTTCAACGTAGATGAGTTTCGGATCTGGCATGGTTTTTATTATATCACTTTGACGGTACAACTTCGGGGAGGGGGATATATATATAAACGAAAATGACCAC
The DNA here is from genome assembly GCF_964235325.1 of Thermobia domestica. NCBI lineage: Eukaryota > Metazoa > Arthropoda > Insecta > Zygentoma > Lepismatidae > Thermobia > Thermobia domestica. The sequence goes on from NC_137468.1 coordinate 100,886,717, forward strand.
TATTAGTGTCAAATCCGTAGTTTTCGGGGTCGCTGAGATGAACAGTGACACTTCCGATGGTGTTTAAATCCAAATTCAGCCACACAGTATGGCGGAGGAGGATGGGGAAGAAATATAAAAATCATTGAAAATGACCGATATCAAAGAGTTCTTTAGTAATAGTAAAAAGTGATTAACTGACTAACGGAACATATTACTATTTTTCACATAAAAAAAAAATCATATCACACCCTAAAACTTTAGGTCCACTTAAGGGACGTTAAACTACAAATAAACAAATAGTTGTAAAAATGCTCATATTATTATCATTAAAATAAATTATTTTATACAGTTGAAAGCAGGGATCGAAAGCAGGGTTGAAGCATCGGCTTGTGGAGCCTAGGACGAGAGTAAACTGCAGAGCCAATAATATAGATGAGAACTCCATATCCTCCAGTATGAATAAATTATATTGTGCCTATTTCGATTTTTTCATGTCAAAGATAGTGCTATTCCACTATAAATACAGTTCGCGACATTGATCGTGTAGTCGTAAAAGTATATTTGCAAAATGATGGTACATCATCTCTAAATATTTTAAATCTCAAGAACGAATTAGAAGTGGTAATCTTGTTATTTTTACCAAAATGTTTAACTTTTTCGTTCTATGTTACTGGATGTTTCGAGCGCGGGTTGGTTGAAAGAGAACTTTATTTTGGATAATAAAACTGAAATAATCCAGCATTTGGTTCAATTAAGTGAAAATAGAAGTATTGTAAATTATGACTTGGTTTCAAATGAAGGATTTCATTGGGGGGAGGTGAATTCAAGTTTCATAGTTCGTATCGTTTCAGAGTTTTTCTATACATATCTTAATGTAGTAAATGTTTATTTTTTCGTAATATGTTGTTCAAGGGGTGAGGTTAAACTCAGAAACTTCTTTGCGTACGTGGGGGCCGCGGTGGCTCAGTGGTACAGTGTTCACCTCTGGTGCATAGGGTCTCGGGTTCAAACCCTGTTCCTGCCAAGTGAACTTTGTAGTAGACAAACACCGTTTGCGTGGGTTCTCCCGTTTCCTCCCACTTTCTTCATTTCACCATTTCATTCATTTCTCATAATCACCGTCTCCTTTAGCTTAACCGGCATAACCGTGGGACGTAAAACTCAAAATTTCACTTCATGCTTTCTTTGCGTACGCCACTGGTTTCAACAGTTACTCTTCCTTAATGTGTCTTATCATTGAATGGCTATATAATATAATAATGGTGTATTATGCTATCACAAGAAGTCCTTTTGAATTCAACTTTTCCAATCATGTTGTGACCTCCCTTGTGGCTGTATGGTTAGCAAACGCATATTCGGTGTGAAGACCCAGGTTCGATTCCCGACGGGAGCTGATGTGTTCGTATTTCATACTAAGTTATAGGTTCACGTCTCTTACAACCTCCCTGCTAAAGGAGACGCTAAACTCTAATCCAGTCCAAACGTGTTCAAGCGAATTTCTTTTCTCAGTGTTAAAAAAAGTAAAAATTATTTTCGCTCTGTAGAAAATGTTCTTCTTATTATTATTTAAAATTAATTAATAATATCCCATCACAGTTACATTCATGGTACATTCGATCTTAGAGAAACTGGTCATGCTGCCGTGGAGTAAATTTAGAAGCAACCTGATAGTTCTTTGGTTTAACTGAGAGGGAGGAAAAGTAGCCAGCTATATCAGCCAGGGTGCTTAATTATGCACTCAAATCCAGTGCCTACATTTACGAAGCCAGCACACTGTTGATGTGAATCCCAACGCTAAATATATTCATGTAGGAATCTCGAGTTGAGTACCTTAATCACTTTTATAGTTAGAAAGTTTTCTGAGAATGAGAACATGGTAGATTTCGTAAAGTTTGTGGCCTTGTTGTTCTGCTGACTGATTCACAATAAGGAGGGGAAGGATTCCATTCTGATGATTTGTGTAAAGGATGTCTCCCACAGTAAATATGGGGAAGCTTCTGTATTTATATACAGAGGAGTGAATCCTGATTTTAGTATAGGCCTATTCCTAAAGATGCAAAAACCATTAGTCATCCTTTTCATTATTCTCTTTCGCCAGTGGAAAATGGAGAGCATGTAATAAGCCAGAATCTGCAACGGTTATGCAACCAACCATACACTTTTTTTCCTTTTTTGTCATCTGGATTTGAAATAAAAAGTGTTTCTCAGTTTTCTTCATGGTTAAAAAAAGTCTGTATTCGAAGTGCAGAGATTCGAATCATCTCGGAATATGTTTATACGGCTAGCTTATTTGCCTTAACAATAGCTGTATAATATTGCACTAGAGCCCGTGCCGCCAGCAAACTTTAAAAGAAACGATATAAATCAAGAGAAGTAGGTTGTTTTTACAATTGGCTTGTTGAAGTTCAGTTTCCCTTTTTTAGGACCTAGGCTATATGAAACGTGCACAGAGAAATATGTCATTGCTGTTCAGTTGCAGATGAACCTGCCGAACGTATGGCTCTGGCAAGTAAATATATTTAGTTAAACGTCTGTTGTGAAATGTACAGTAAGCAGTGTACCAGACGTTATATTGCTTGTGTTACTGGACGCATATAGTCCAACAATATAGCAGGTAGGTGCTTACCAATCAATCTGGCTCAGACACGGGATAAGTTTAACTAAATACATTTAACGAAATATGTTCAGTTGTCATCGCCGCACGTTTGACAGATTCATCTGGAACTAAACAGCAGTTACATTTTTCTCTGTGTGGACCGACAATTCAAGGTGGAATCTGAACCACAGTAACACGTTCAAATTTCGAGCCTTCCCTACCGGGAATCGTACCCAAGGACCCATGCACCAAGGGTTAAGTGTGGTAGGGTTGTCTCGTCTTGTCAACTTCAAAAGTGTATAAAGTATGTATGTCGTTTCATGTCGTAGGCAACCCTAAAGAGAGCACGCCATGTCTTCCAGACTCGATACGATTTATAAGACCAGAAATTTAAGAGGTCGGGCTTCCCTAACTTTCCCTGCTGTGGGCCTCTTTGTACCACTAATTTTCTTATATGCTATTGGTTCGACTACCCTAAAAAAACGCGGATCACAGTGGTAGCTGCAAATATTCAAATGTTATAGTCAGCAATCATAAAGCTTTTAATATGAATCCAATGGCTGACACCCCTATCTTCGGCGCTGTGTTTACTGGCTTTGGTTTCTGGTGAAAGCGCAAAATTTTGTGCCTATTCAGCGTCGTAAAGTAACTTGGGGCGGCTTGAATTAAGATACAGCGTATTCGGATTTTAAAAGCCAGAAAAGTGAGACTATATACCGATGATCACACATCACCCAAGACTACTGAATGACAGATCTTTGAATTCTTGTAGCTTTTAGTATTGCCGTAATGCTGACAAACTATTGATTTCGTATTCAGTACGTATGTTTAGCAAGTTTATTACTCGCTTGAAAAACAATGTCCCTAATTTGCACACAAATAGTACTTCGAGTCCCATTTTAATAATAGACTCCTTTCTTTATAACTCCAATGTTATTTTTTTTAAATAATAAAGTAAAGTAAAATTAGAACTACAATTTCTTAATAATAAGTAATTACATACAGCAATAAATGTTTTTAATAGGCCTAATATTAGTAAACATTCCTACTACTGTACAATGAAAAATGAAATTCTATGAAATTTTTAACGTCTCCTTTTATGCTTGTATGACTAAGGGAGGCGATGTTTAAGGCAAATGAATGATGATGGAACATTTGGTGCAATAAGGCTGTGGGCGGAAACGGAAGTACCCCGAGAAAACCCACGGGCACGATGTTGTCCACCAAAAACTTACTTGGTCGGGATCAAACTAGAGACCCCATGCACCAGAGTTAAACACTCTACCAGTAAGCCACCAGGCTCCCTATGCTGTAAAAGGAAATTTTGATGTTCATATTGTGCTCATGACCATGTTCTTCAATTAAATCTTATTGTAGAACTTTTTTCTCTTCTCTGTCTCTCTTTGCGAATGTATATTAAATTATCACTTGGTTGGGTTGGTACCCAGGCTATATAAGAAATGGACCTATAATTTATTGTGGAACTTGAACCACCGTAATGCACTCAAATATCAATGCTATCCTACCAGGAATCGAATCCGGGATCCCATGCACCAAAGGCGCGTGTGCTAACCACTGGACCAGCGGAAAGAGCGAATATATACTAAAGGGCTGACCGAAATGATTTGACTGAACTATGTACTCTGTAAGCACTAATATAAGTACCTTATTCGCATTATTCTCTTCTGTGGTTTATTAACTTCCATCTTTTAAATCTGAAGTTCGGTTTTCCTTTCCAACAATGAGATAGAATGATTAGGATATCGAGATCTCTGGGCTTTCAGCATCTATGGCCATGTTAGCCCGTCACATATGAGGGATGATATCCCTCAGTGATCACATTATCCGGGAAAACGGAAGGAAGAAAGGATTGAGGAAGCGACCTAGATAGCATCCCGGCATTTGCCTGGTGTGAATGAGGAAAACTCAGGGAAACCTCACTCAAGATGGCTAGCCTGAAAAAAATTGTACTTTTGCGACTGAGTGTCCCCACCTAGAATCGAACCCGGGACCGCTCGCACTAAATACGAGAGCGTTAGCGACTACACTACGCGGGACCACAATAAGACAGAATGAGACCTGGACCTGATTGTAATGTGACCCAAATTACATTTACTTCCTTCGAGAACCGAGCCCAAGTCCTCTGCTCTAAAGGCAAAAATAATTTTTTAGGTTTTACCAACCGCATCCTCAGGGAGAAAAAAAGAGGGGAATTTTTAGTGACATGCACAATATCGAACTTTAAACGAAGCTTAAGAATGTGAGCGACTATATTTTTAATAACCGAACTTCTGGATTCGAATTTCACGTTGACAATCCCAACTGACTTTCACTAGTGTTTAGTGAGGTTCCCATGTGTATGTTGGCATGATTTCGTTAACTATACAGTATAAACCTTGGTTTATTTTTCCTACCGAAAATTTCGTCTTATTTCTAATGAATTTTTGCTGTTTTTGATGCATAATTTCCCTGTTTCTTTGGAAACAAAATTTCAGTTCATATAATCGCCAGGAATGTGTTCTTTATTTTGAAACTGATTTCAGTTAGGCATCTGTTTGTGTTAGCTTATTCTGTCTTTATGTTCGGGACTTTTGCATATGAAGAAGGAACTTAGTTTACATTTTTAACTTTTACATGTGCTTTCAGCAGATAACGTTACTGTGAAATGATGAGAATAACTAACTATGGTTGGAATGTTAGCAGGAAACACTCTTACAGTATGTCGTCACTACTTTTTCCTAGTACCTCCCGGTCAGTATTATTAACACTAGAAGGAGGGGAGGGGTTATGACGTATTCGTCGGACGGGATGTCTAACCACTGCATTGAATGATATATATGAATGAATGATGTGTATGTGGAGTTGCCGGTTTGCTACATGATTTAGTTAAGCTATTTTGTTTTTTTATCACACAGGGACAACTGGGAGGGATTGAAGGTCCCTCGTCGGAGCTTAAATGTACAAAGCGCTAGCTGTGAGGTTTTGGCGTCAGACTCCGAGTGTGACGGAGTGTGGGAGGACAACCCACTGTTCCACAAGATATCGGAAAGAGAGGAAAGAACATCGGAAAACAAACGACAAGTCTTTCGGACGTTGTGTAATAGCATTCGCGAGGAGCTAGAAGAATTCGTTCAGTTGACCGCGGAGAAGACGGCTAATGTGAATTCAGTTCGCTTGTATCATATTGATGATGATGATGATGATTACGAGGCCTTTGCCGACTCTACCGATGGCGAAAACGATACGAGATCGGTTTGCAATTCACAACTGTCTCTTTCAGATGAGGAACTGAGACGAAATCGGAGCTTCGAGTTTCTGGAATTATGCGTGAAAGCTGAGAAACTTGCGAATGAGAGCCTTGAGGAATGCCAAAAAAAGAATAAGGACGTGAATTTAGTGCAGAAACCCCAAATGGAAAATTTTCCTCCGAGAATGTCTCTCGATTCAGAAATTTCGGATGAAGTGTTCTTCTCTTTTCCACCCGAAGAAGAGTTTCCGAAGAAAAAACGTTCCTTTGACATAAATGCAATATTTGACGATGGTAGTGGCCAACCTCCAGTGCCTCCGTTGCGTAGAAAGAGGCGAGCTTCGACCCAGAGTGGGAACTCTAGTGTGTACACGTTCCCAGGGCGGGTTCTCTTTTCGTGCGAATCTACAGACACAGAGAGTATTACATTCAGTGATCAGGGTCGCAGTAATAGGCTCACGGTGATGAGTGACGTAACTCTCACTCCTGGGCCTGGCAGTGTTGTGCTACCTGCAGATGAGGAGAGTGCGGCGGTTGTCGACAGCCAAAGCGATTCCACGGAGATTTGTGATGCAAACGAGCCACAGGACATGGAGCCAATATGTGTGGGAATTAACAATGCGTTTGACATAAACACGAAGGAAGAGAAAGAACAAAAACAAGACTCCAGGTTAAATTACAGTGTCAGTAGTGGAATAGACCTTCATGAAGACAGAACTAACGGTAATACCATCACAAGTGAAACAAGAAGTGTTGACATGACGTGTTCTCCGGAGGATGACGATATTTTCACCAAAACTTGTGCAGAATCTTTAAATTCTACTTTTGTGGATGAGTGGTATTCATCAGTGGACAGCGGTCGTTCTTTTTATTCTAGTCGCAGCGATGTGGACACAGAAGTGTCATTTAAATCGAGGAAAGGAAGCAGTTCCAGTGATATAGTGGCGTGGAAGCAGGAACTTCATTGGGAATGCTATGACGATGAAGATTGGGCCTCCAGCTTTCAATCGGACGAGGTACAGCAAAATTAAATCCAAAAAAAGAAATGACGTGGGCATTTGAAAACGTCTTTATTATAGATTATAGCTGCATGTTTAATTTTTAAGATTGCGCGATTTGGTACGTAAACTTAGCCGTATTTAGTTTTTGACATTAAAATTTTTGTGTGATTACTATTTAGCTAGTAAATAAACTGTGGAAATTTAAAGCGGACAAATACTGTTTCTACAGATAAGACGCCTTAGTAATTTAAAGTTTCTTTACATTTAGAAAATGTTATCTCTTGTAATAATACAAAGTCCAAAAGTCAGAGAGAATTTAAAGAACCTACGACGTCAAACTTAGTTATTTGTTAGGATTAAAAAAAAAAAAGTTTTTAAAAATAAATTAACAATAAAAATCGAGAAACCTAGCAACGAGTAGAAAGATGATTATTTGTAAACGTAGCCTACTTCTGTCTAAAATCCCGTATATCTTACTTGTACTGTCGACAAATGATTTTATTCTTGGTCTTCTACTTTTTTTTTCTTTTTGTTGCAAGGTTGGTATTTTCCTTCTTTTCTTGTTTTTCCATTAGTTTCGAGGATGTTCTAAAAATCAAATGAATAGCTGAAAAAGTACTAAATTTCAATAATTTGAAATTGTTTATTTTCCATGTTTAATGTTAAATGTATTTTTACTATAAATTTAATATACATCTAAAAACCGTGTAAGTAGAACAAAATCGACCTTGCAAAACAAAAAGTGTATAATTTATGAAATAATGTGGGACAAACACTCACACATGTTTAACTTCATCATTTACGTACCGCTTTTAATTTGAATTACTTTTCAAAAAGTTATTGAGTAATCTAGTTTTTTTTTTTTTTTAAAGCAAAGAACACTCAAAATTAATTTGTTTAAATAATATTATACAGCTAGTGTCCCCATGTAGCTGAATAGTATGCGTGATTTCGAATTCGATTTTCGTTAAAGTCGTAGAAATTTTTGTGTTTGCTTGTCGTCGTTAGATGTAGAAGAACCAGTTGAGTTCACAGGTAGTAAACTCCGAAATAATAGCGATGGAAGCTAATGTACTGACCATGACATTACACAACTAACATTTCCTACATGAAAATAGTATCATGAAATTATTATGTTGCGTTTTTGCATGTTTTGACCAATCAATTATTACTCTATGTTTATTAGTTCATGTAATAAATTCCGAAATACAGTTATCCGAAATATAATTATTTATCAGTTTGCGCGAGATTGGTTTCAGGATTGTTCGTGGGGTTCAAAATTTGCGGATATTCCAGTCCGTTGTATAAAATGGTAATATTTGTGTATATAAACCATATAGACACATATTAACCTACATTTTTAAAATTATTTTTAATAATTAATATCGCATACAGTAAATACAATATATATTGTTCTATTTGTCAGGAGGATACTGGCAACAAGATTCTGAAATCCTAGGTTGGTGCATTTAAAAGTTTTAAAAATATTTTTTATTTGCTGTTGGTTAAATCTATGATATGCCAATCAATTGTACTCCAGTAGGAACTATAATATGACAAGAAGCACATGTCTCGGGTTGAAAAATGTATGTGGTTAATAACCTACGTTAAACTATAAACCCGCTGTTGTATACTTTAATGCTGAAATTTTAAATGCACAAAAAGCACACAATTTTCCGCAATTAATTTTTTAAATGTTATGTTGTGTATAAATCAAAATACTTCGTTTCAAATCATTGATTTCTCTGTACTTCGAGAGTAATGAATGATTTTTAGATAAAGGAGATAAATATTTAATTTTCCTACCGTAAAGATAACTAAATAGCTGATATGATACTGCTATTTAGTGCAGTTGATTATTTGTAGTGTTACGTGGAAGATTCTTTCTGTGGATAACATGTCTACCGCTCATTGCATTCTGATAATGTCGTTAGTAAAGAACTAATGCCAAAGATTAGTCTAAACATATCTATTTCAAAATCATATCGTGTGTCAGTTCTTCGAATTGGACAGTATTTCAAGATTTAAAAAAATGGTATTTAAATTTTCACTATTGTTCCTTAAGTTACTCGTACTTACATTTTTTTGTGTGTGTGTTTAGTTATTTTCATTGCGTTATTAGTGTTAAACTTTCAAGTCTTTTAAACGTAAATTGCCTAAAATTTATAAATTGATATATTTTTATGTTTTCAAATTTATGTGTATTATAGACCTTTCGTTATTTTTACTTCACTTCCGTGGTATTACTGATTTTTTATGTTCTTGTTTAAGAACATTACCGTTTAAGTTATATAAAACTGAATTATCAACTATAAATTCTAGAAATAGTATTTTAAAGTAAAATGTGTTAATTTGATTTTAAACATAAGTAAAAAGTTGATATTGACAATCATAGTAATAAAAATAAATACAATAAAGCAAAACTAGTGAAACCACGTTAGAACGATTTTTCTGCAAAATTTTGCAGAATTTTAAATGATTTCAATTATTCCTAAAGCACAAGTTAGGTAAACTATTATTCGTGTGTTTGTTTGTGTTTATTTTGCGTTTCGTTTGATTTCAATTATTCATTCTGCTGATAATTCTAAAATTATAACAGTTTAAACAGCGTTGACCGGCGAAAATAGCTATAATTTTTAAATGTAGAATTGATTTGAAATCTAATAAAATGTAAATATAACACTAAAAACACATCTCAAGCGTTACGTGGTGTTTGATTCTAATTGTATTTTTGAAATTCTGCACACGTATTCTATATTTAATAAGCTTCTTTCTTCCAATATTAACTCATTTAAACGCGCGCCCGTTTAAAGTACAGTTTTCTTCTTGCGGAAAATACTTTAGTATAAAATTGACAAGAAGTTTTGATATAACCATTTCAAAAGTTATGAAAGTAGCCACTATTCTCATTTTAGATCTTTCTTGTATTTTTTAAATATGAATCACTAAATTAAACATTTTTCTATAATGATAATAATAATATAATTAATAATAATAATAATATAAATGTAATTTTAGTGCTTTATTTAATACCTAATATATTATTTCGTCAATTACATAAAATGAACCACACCTAGCAAATAGGAGGATATACTGATCAATTATAAATTATCTACAAATATTTACGAGTCTTGAGCAAACTTCTGTATACATTTCATTTCCATGATACAATTAATCACAAATCAAACTTACATATAACGTGAACACACATCTACTATTTTTTCGGATTAGCCAGTAATGATTATCATTTGCAATTAAGAATAACTTATTTGTTTATTCTTCTTTGTAATGACTAAACTAACATAGTGCTTGTATGTATTATCTTTTCAGTGGTTCTCATCCAATGACTGTGAAGGACGGGTATATTTTTTCGAAGAAAACAGCAATGAATCATCGTGGACACTTCCTGAAGTTAACGTTACGCTATGTGATGTAAGTATATTTTCCGTGAGAAATAACCTCTGTGTGTAAGATGTAACTTAATAATACATTTGACCTTATTATTTTAAAATTTCTAAAAGTAGTAACATCGTTCTTTCTAACTTAAGTCTTCCGGATTATATATTGAGAAAGGAGACGTAACGACAGACTAATAAGATATTTTAATAGAGAGCATTTTTTAAAGTTTTAACGTCATATGTATTTTATATTTAATGTTTTAACGTCATGTTTTACAGATTAAGAAAGTAACTATTTTAACTCAATGAAGTAGTTTATGAATCTTTGATCATTATTGTTCTCTACATAGTTCTGGTAAACTTGATCTTAAAACATCTGCTAAATATTGTATATCGTAATGTAAAATACACTAATACGAAAAAAAAGCCCAGTAAATATCCCCACATATTAATGTCTGGACTACTTGTATATCAGATATGAGTTGAAGTTACCTGTATTATTTCTCGATGCAGTCCGCAGTCACTACATTTTCCCCTTTTCTTTCTTTCTTTATTTATTTTCTTTTCTTCATTTTTTTTTTATTTTGCCATCTGGCTATGAGCTCTTTTACTTCGGCACCATTGGCTCTTCCGTGGCTACATGCTTAGCGTACGCTCTTTCATTGCGAGAGAACTGGGTTCATTATCGGTGGAAGTTCAGTGGTTCGGATCCCATGCATATGGCCTCGGTGCTGAAAGAAACGCTAAACTCTAAATCAACCAATCATAGAGATCCATTTATCCCCTCTCTCTCTACCATTAGAGAATTATCTGAATCACTTCGTTATCCATGATCGACTAATAATGCGCAAGACTACCAATAAACCGAATCTATTTAATATTTTTATACGCTGTTTATGCAATTTGGATTTTCTTACAATTAAGGTAGAATAGTAATTTGCTAGCCTATACGACCTCTCCTTTCTTACAAATAATAATAATAACATTCAGTAAAAACTACCTTAACAGCGACCCACCGGCAATCTGTTCGTGACTTCTGGAGGGACGCGACCTACCAGCTGAGAATAACTGAGTTAAGAAAACGTACTTAGCGTTTCCAGACGAAGAAAACTACGAATTCTACAGTTTGAGCGTCATTATTTTCTGTACATTGATTTATCACACAGGTTTTACTGGACTGATACATCTATCGGAATTGTAGTTAATTCTGTAAATAAGGGACACGGCGTCTCAGTAATGGAGCGCTCACTTTTGATGCAAAGGGTTCCTATTTCGTTCCCAAACCATGTAAGCGTATATTGGACAACATCGTGTCCGTGAATTTTCTCGAGTCTCTTGTTTTCTTTCTCACTCGCATACTATGGATTTTCCCCCCCGCAATGATTAGCTTTCATTTCTCATCCCGTCTCTACGCGTGTATTGGTCTAAAAGCCGTAACCATGAGATGTTAAAGGCTTCGTTTCATTTCAGTTTTTTCCTCCGAGAATTATTCTCTACTGAGACAAATTAAACGTGTGTATCTCACCGTTCCAATTCTAAATGTTCTTCTAACTTGAATGGTGTACTATGATTTTTGTTTGTTGAGATATTAAACTTGATTGCTGTTCATTTCCCTCATTCAACTTTTGATAAATACCCCCCAGAAATCTCCAGTTTCTTTGGGGAGTTACCATTTCTCCATCCGTTTACCACATCCAGTTGTGCATTAATGGAATCTACCACTAGAAATAATGGACATTTCATGTTATCTGATTTCCATCCAACATTTTGCTCTTGAGTTGTGGCTATTTTTGCATTTTTCCTACTAACTTTTCGGCTGATTATAGCACCGAAAGGATTCATATCTACAACCAAGTTGGTCTAAATTTTTTTCTTATCTTTCTTGGTGTCAGGAATTAGTTTTCAAACATTGTCTTAGTGTTTTGAAACTCTCTCTCTCTCTCTCTCTCTCTCTCTCTCTCTCTCTCTATATATATATATATATATATATATATATATATATATATATATATATATATATATATATATATATATATATATATATATATATATATATAAAAGAAATCTTGGAACTATCCATTATTTCTCATTCGTTTAGGCACAAGTTGTAGATATGGTAAAAAATAAAGAATATAAAGTATTTGGTTTTGTAACACAATGAAAGTAAACTTCTATTGTCCTGTGTAATGTTAAGCAGATAAAGTTTAATTTTGTTGTGCTGAACTCAAATCCGCATGCTATATTTTTCCGTCATGTAAGGTTTTTTTACAATGTAAAGTTAAGTATTTCATAATTTAATAATTTCTAATTTCTCATTAATAATCAGTATCAACCACATTATTAAATGCGTGAAACGTTAACAAAGATCAGGAAAATTTCAATAAGAGTATTTGTAATTAATTCGTATTACTTTAAAAGATAAGTTAAACATACCTTAGAAAAACTATCTTTCTTTCTTCATTGTAAACGCACGTTGAGTGGATCTCACGAGGTTTCTTCCTGAGTAAACTCCAACGATAATCAAACATAATAGAAATGTCTGATAGGTCTTTGTGGTCCCATAGATGAGATCCCTTTTTAACCGACTTGAAGAAATAAAGGTTCTCAGTTTGATCTCTATGTGTATGTATGGCTGTACGCGATTATCTCAAGCACCATTGGTCATATTTCGATGCACTTTTCACTTAATCGGATGAACTATTCCCAAGGAAGGTTTATACATATAAAAGATAGAAAAAAGTATTAATTAATTAATTATTTTTTAAAAATCAAAGAATTCCTCCATGAGAAAAGAACTAACCTAAAATATACTGGAACCAGAAATCCAACAGAGTAATACGGGTTGCATAAAACCGGGGGTAGAAAACCGTTCAGCCAGCTTTCTCTGATCCCTGATTTAATATTGGTGAAGGATGTTTAGGTCATTGGCGATGTCATGACAGTTTACATGCCGGAATTATTCAATTTCTGCCAGAATATCATGCACTTTTTCTGTGATTGATCGCCCACTGTGAGAAGCATCTTGAAGTTCGACATTTCCAGAACGAAATCGACTGTTTTATTGAATTTTGTGTCTATATTTGCTGTTTGAAGTTTCTGAATATCTCCAACCAACTAACAGTGAACTTATAGGGAATCACGATAGTCCATTGGTAGAGCGCTTATATCTGGTTTCAAGAGTTGGAGGTTTTGTCCCAGGCCATGTGAGTTCGTGACGACATTGAGAGAGAGAGAGAGAGAGAGAGAGAGAGATTCAAATATAGAGACAGAGAGAATACATTCACATATGCAAGGTTAGATTTGAGAATTAAATAAAAAGTATTTCAATAATTTGATAATTATTATTACGCATCTCTTCACGCGTATTTCATAGGGATTCCTATTTTATAGAGAATTTGTCCTACCTTTAGTTTAGGTATCTAATTAAACTATTGGTTAACGGAATGATGAAAAATAAAATTTAAAAAATTAAAGAAATAACTGACTAAAGAGATAACGGAATAATAAAACACGCACTAAAAACAGAAAATAAAAACTTTTTAAAAGAACCGACTTCAAAAACGGACTAAAAAGCAAAAAATAAGAACTTGTTTTAAAAAAATATGAACCTACTTTCAAAAGGTACTAAAAGGGGAAATAATAATAAAAGCGCTAAAAAGCAGACGATAATAATAATAATAATAATAATAATAATAATAATAATAATAATAATAATAATAATAATAATAAAGCGCTTGAAAGCAGAAAATCACTCATTAATATACGTATATATATATATATATATATATATATATATATATATATATATATATATATATATATATATATATATATATATATATATATATATATATAAAATCTTTTTTTATAAGTTGTCCCATGCCAAACATATTAATGCCTCATAAAATTACTATCGAAATCATTTTATATTAGGTAATAATTTGTTCGGTTTGGCACGACTTATATAGATAGATAGATAGATAATAGTAATAAGTTATTTTCTGCTTTCAGGCGCTTTATTATTATTATCTGCTTTTTTACCGGTTTTATTTTTTGGCTTTTAGTAACTCTTTTTATGGTCGGTTCATATATTTTTTTAAAAGTTTTTGTGTGTTCTTCGTTTAGTACCCTTGAGTTTTGTTTGGGAGTAATCAAAACGAAATTGTAGATAACGTTTATTTCAAACTCATGTGACATTCCATTGTCGTAAACTTTTGGTGTTCACAATTAACTTGTATCAGTCATCTTCGATATTATCCAAAAACTTGATTACATCTTCAATGTCTGGATATCAACAGAACAAAGTATTGGTAATTAGAGTTGTTCAAACCTTTGAAAAACTGATTCACTACCCTTAGTTTGTGTAGCATAAGAAAACTTTTTGTGAGTCAAGTAATGAGTAATTTCATATACCATATGTTTATAGCCAGCATTAAGTCCTTTCTTTTGAGCCAATTTTGGATTGTCCATTGTCTTTACCAGATTTTACTGCCCCATCCACACACAAGCGTGAAAATTTAGTTTATCCTACTTATTGGCCAAAAAACTACCATACATTTTTAGATTACAGCACATGAAACATCTGCGTTCAGTGTATTTATTTATTTTAAAATAATGAATAAATTTTGATAAATTTCCTATAAGGAACGTTGAAAGAGCGATTGGAATTGAAGCATTATGAAGAGGAACGTTCTTTAGGATTTACCAGTCTTTTCTTCTTGTACATAAAGTGTTACTAGACGGACAATCAAGATAGGAATATTCAAGTTTTCCTTCCTTAATAAATAAATAAATAAATAAAAGGAATTGGATTCTCCTTCACAATTTCAGAACTAGTTAAAGGTTGTTGCGGTAGCTAAATTATTAGTGTTATTATTCAACCGAAATTCATTGTTTTGTTTAGCTACGCCCAAGTCACGTGCCAAATTATCCAATTCTCACAAACACAAAAGTTGTTGATTTCGAATTTTGATTACTGATAAATTTAGACAACCTTTAGTACTTGAAATTAATGAAGTTCCATTCTCTAATAATTTCGTTAAGCGGTGCTAGAATTTAAACAATTGGTCTATATGGCATAGGTTTCATTACTGAAGACAAATTTTTAATGATTTTGTTGGTTTTCTTTTTGAACCAAGATGTTTTGCAAACAAAAAAAAAAAAAAAATCATTATAATTTATTACGTTACTTATGCTAATCCCAAAGGAAACACTGGAACGCATATATGACAGGCTATCAATACCTGTATCACTGATTTTCTGCGCAAGATTTACATATGATGGGGAACCCATGTTTGAAATCTGGTCTAATTTAATTGTAAAATAGTCTAATATAAGCTCTTAACAAACGAGAAATGTGTCTTTTCCGAACTGTTTGGATTCTTTACATTGTTCTTGTATTATATCAATACGAGCTCAAGAAGACATAACTCATTGTTGGTCTTAAGTGAGTAAACAAAAGATACAATTAAGATAATGAAATGTCTTTCTATAAATGTTCTAATATTAGAAACTGCTTTATCAAGATAAAATGTGGTGTCATACCGAATCTAGCACTTGATTTGAGTTAAAATGTCTCATGCCACAAAATCATCGCAGATCTGTGAAATCAGTCCGTGTCACATGCAGTTATCAAGTTGTTTGGGATACAGTATATTCAAGAAATAAGCAGCTATTTAATACATTGTTACATTTGACATGCTATCGTAAATATATTTTGTTGCTGTTGTTGATTGAAAATTTTCGAGTGACATCTTCAAAGTTTCCCACAGTATCTAACGCAGAAATCGTTTAACATCAATTATCTAGTAGCTACTACAATGATTTTGCTTACTTATAAAGTTAAGACGAATAGTTAATTTGAGGTGAGTGACAGCAATTGTATTTAGAAGATTGACGTGACTTATCCATTGATAAAATAAACAAGAAATGAATTATGCATTTTTACAAAGCATTATTAAACAAAAGCTACAAGAAAATTGAAAATGAAACCTCAACATTTATGAAGAACGATTTCAATTACATGTCTATTATAGAAATTATTTTCATTTAAGCTATGTAAATAATAATTGTGTATAAACGCTCATAACGGTTATTAATAGCCGTTATGAAGTAACACTCATCACTTTGGACACTTATATCTCAGATACCCCTCTGTATTGTACAATTTTTTCTAGAACCGGACAGAGGTCTATTTATTTAAGCCTTCAAGTAGTGCCGTGTCATGAAAGGGGGGGGGGCGACGGACCCGGGCGCCGAAGTAAAGGGGCGCAAAATTCTGAAGGAAAAAGTAAAGAAGGAAAGAAAAAAAGAGAGGAAAAATTACTATATAAGAAGTGGTCCTATAATGTTATTCATGTTAGAAAAATGCATGTGCACATCTACAAAATGGAAGGAAAAAAGTAATAAAAAGTGCTCAAAATCAAGAAAAGCAGGGTATATTTTTCAAAATTTTCTTACGCTTCGCGCCAACCATGGTGGCGCTTCGCGGTGGGGTCACCGTCGTGTACTGTCACTCCGGGCGCTGATTTTTCACGACATGGCACTGCCTTCAAGCCAAGACTTCTCTTAAGACTTTGTACACTCATCTGCGAGGAAATATAGACATGTATTTTACTGCTTGTTGAGATAGAAAGAGCAATATCAGTAAAGTAACTTTGAGACTTTATGGAATAGAATATGTGAACCATTGACACAGATGCTTCGACGAGCTACGGAATATTGTGATAGAACTTGTGAAATTAAGTTCAGAACGGTTATTGACTTTTTACAAAAGTTACTTTGGTTGGGTTCTTGTTCGTATTTGATTGTCCTACATTGTGTAGATAAGTAAATGAACATATAATAAACTGACACTAAATAACTTCAAGGAACATATGAAGAGGAAATATTGCAGTAAATTAGAGAATACTTTCACTCTTCGAACTTTGCTGTCCGAGTCAAAAGAAATTGAGATGATATGAATGATGTTTCTGCATTCATTGCATCAATATATATATGCTTTCTATAATCAATGGAAAATAAATTGTATCTAATCCTCTAATACTTAGTACCGTGTTATATTTTGATATAAATGTCATTGACTTTATGTCGCAATTTTCACCATGTATCTTAGACACCTCCCTAAATTGAAAGCTTTACCTGAGAAACGTAGGTAACTACTTTACAGGATTTTCGCTAAATTTATATTTATGTACTTATTTTTGTCATTTTGTTAAAGAATCACAATGTTTAAGAAATTTAATACAATATCTGTTATATAGCCATGTATTTCCAATATTTTAACTCACAATTTTAGTGTTCTGGCATTTTTTTTTTTTAGAAAAAAGAAATAGGCTGATTACCAAAGTTTTTAAAAATAATAATACTATTTAATAGAAAGAGAAAAGCTTATGTTTATTTGCATAGATGACTCAACTAATATATATCCGCATTTTCTTTGGTTCATTTCTACAATCAGTCAATTAGAAAATGATAAACTAATTTTAATCATAATCTACTTTTAAAACCAATTATAGTGTAGATATATTTAATATAGATTTTTAAAAATGTGATGATTGGTTTAACAGCAGTTGTTACGTGCAACCATGTATAATTTGTGCTTATAACTTGTTTCAGAGTCCTGCAAATCGCCAGGGTTCCCCGCAGTCTTGTGACTCTCTTCTATCGAAATCACCCCTCACGGATTCAGGGGAGCCAAGTCCTACAGAAGAAAGTCCTACACTACGAGAAAATGATTCATCACACCTCACTGCAGCTGGGCTAGCTGAAAGAGGAACGTCTAGGGTTGTTAAAACACGATCCTTGATGATAATTGACCCTAAGTAAGGATATTGATATTTTACAACAACTAGAAGGTAGTAATTTAATGAATTTTAAAATGACTATGAGTCATAGGTAATTTCTACCAATGAGAATTTATAACTTTTGAAAGAAACTAAATAGTTATGTTTTCAATGTCCATATTTCTAGTATACAATAATGTATATGAACAAAGAAGTTAAATTCTTTATGTATTACAAGGTCAACTGATATTTAGCATTCAGATTCAAATAGAAAAATCTATATAGCAGCGTGATTGGTGTATTATATAGTTTTACTAAATATTACATAAAAAAGCAAATATATTATAAGTAAATATTAAATTAAATTAACTAACTAAGTCATAAGGTTACGTAGAAAGTATTAATTTTCAAATTATACGCCACATAGAATTGTCAAATTTTTAAAATAAAAACTAGGACATCTTGGTAACTCACCAATAAAATGTTCCGCAATTGTTTATGCATACTTCTCTTTTATGTATCATTTTGGTTATAAAATCGATGTATTTAAGTTTATTTACAGTTAACCTATTTTATATATATATAATATACTATTGTTTTTTAAAAGAATAACAAAGGTAATATAAAGATAAAGTTGTATATACTGCACTTGTGACTCACCAAAAGAAAGTAACTTTAGTGGTTCTTCCGGTCTTTTTGAGTTGCTTCCATTAGAACCTTGGCAATTAAAAACTTATTATACTAGTACATTATACCACATAAGCATGTTTCAGATACACTATCGCCATCATCACTACTTTGTCCACAATTTGTATTCACTATATTAACATTGAGTCTATCTCTGGTGTCTGATCAGAGATATTTCATTTTTGAAAACATTCTCCCACATTCAGCATTGCGTTTGAATATAAAGAAATATAAAAAGATATTATTTTGTAGTTTGAAGTTTGTAACATCCCTTAAAAATGAGTCCATACTTTTCTTCGACTGATGTAACTTTAGATTCTCAAATGATACTATTTTCTTATCCAAACAATATTTTTCATAGAATTCAATAAGATTAAAATCCTCAATTATTAACAATAAATATTTTCAGGCCATAAAAGGACAAAACGCTCCAGATTATTTAGAAAAAAGGATTCAGTTTTCCTTCTTTAAAACCGGACATTTGGTAATCCAAGCTATAAATGCCCTTTTATTTCGGTTCAGAAACTACAAGAGAAGAAACTAAGTAAAAATACTTTTTCGCCAATAGACCTGAAACTTTTATGTATGTATGAGCAATACAGTAAACTACCAAAACATGATCTGTAACACCAAAAGTTCACTGAATTATCATCAATGTCTTATCAGTTTCATCAAAGTACAAATACTACCGTTACTATCTATCTTAGTTTTGAGTGACATTTTCTTATGAAATATGGAAATGTCAAAGTTTACTAAGCTATTTTACAAATTCCAACGTAACTCCAGCAGAGATCAATGCTTAAATTTCTTATTCCTAAATCGTTATTAAGTAATATTTTCCGGAAAATAATAAGACAAGGAGGATAAGTAATTAAGAAGGTGACATTCTGAAAGGAAACTATTACAAGAAGTGCAAATGTATAAATACTTAATTTCATAAATCCATTAATGGTACACTACATGCAACTACAAATACACATAACAGAAAAGGATGAACCGGAAGATCTCACACAATAAAGAGAGATTTATATTTCAAAGCGAAAATGTTAGCCACATGACATGAATAATATACTTGCTATATGACTTTAGTTGGTCATTAACAGGAAAATGAACCAACTCTTATTTTTCAAGACTAGGAATATAATGTAGCTGTGTAATACTACTAATATTAAAAGCAGTATTAGATTTTGAGTTTAGAGTGTAAATCAGATCTAAGAGATGATATAAACAAATGAATGACACTATAGTGACTCCCATTTAGGGTGTTTTTTTTGTTCCGTATGAATTGGCTATAGAAACGTAGACGAACCTGCAACAGCAGTCAGGCTAATTATCTTTTACGCTCGTTTACCAAGCATACAGAGAACAGCAATTACTCGATCGTCAAAAATGTATAATGGTACATTTAGATTCAGTTTAACTTATTCATTAGATGCATACAAAAAAATTAGTAACAAATTGGTAGAGTTGCACATAAGCATATTTAACAATGTTAAATATTTTTACGTCCAGGAAAGTTTTGCAAAAGGAAGAATATAATCAGATCAACTTAAAATTATTGGAAGAAGAATATTGCATGTATTTTAAAACTATTTTATTCAGCATACCTATTCATGTTCAAATTGTCTACTATAACATCTTTATTTGCCATAAGTTCGTTATTTCAGAATTTCTGGAACAAATTAAAACTTAGTTTACTCATTAAATGTACAATGATAACACTCAAG
Source organism: Thermobia domestica (assembly GCF_964235325.1). Classification (NCBI taxonomy): domain Eukaryota; kingdom Metazoa; phylum Arthropoda; class Insecta; order Zygentoma; family Lepismatidae; genus Thermobia; species Thermobia domestica. The sequence continues at coordinate 100,907,139 of NC_137468.1, forward strand.
ATAAAAATATATTTAAACTGATGTATTTTCCGAAGATTTTCTGCTTTTACCTTTTTACTTTTACAACATTACTTCTTTATAATTGAAGATACATCCACTATTAACGGATTCTTCACGTATTATATCTGACATGCGTAGAAAAACATGTTTATACATGTCTGGGCACAAAACTTAACAAATTAAATGTTCAGGTCTGGCCATAAAGAAAAATGATATTATTCGTTACGGACTGTTGTCCATATCAACATATACGTATTTATAAATGTTATACTGCCTCACAATAATCAAACAGCAAAAATATCAATATTTTAACATCGGTCAAGTTTACGTCTACGAAAAGGAGCATTCATTTGTCATCCAGTGGATCACACAAAATGGTACATGAATTTTTAGATTAATTGAGTAGATTATAACATAATATGAATTACATTACATAAGATGACGTAGGAATAAATTGCATCGAATAAAAGGTGTGACGTGTTTAGATTACAATAAAGAAATGGTAAACGTAGAATATAAATATAATTGGCAATTATCAATACGAAATTAAGAAATAATTGCATAACTGATATTAAATTAATAATTATGTGCAGTATTTTGCGAAATTCTCACGAAGATAAATCCCGAACGATGAACTTACAATAAGGATTAGAAGAAAGCAGAGTTTTGGTATTTCGAACACTAAATAAATCATAGTACAATTTTGTACAATTGTTGAGTTTTAACATTTGTTTTTTTCTTTCTTTTTTTTTTTTTTTTGTCAACAATGACATTTTTGAAATAATGAAATATTATTGCGCATCAATATTAAACACTTCAATAATTAAAATACCATTTGTATCTTTCTAGACGCCATGACAACAGGGAAAGTTCATTGAAATCATCGTCTATGCCTCGTAATATAGCCAACTGGCCCAATTTATTATGGGATGGCAACATGGTAAGTTTATATGTTTAAAAAAATATTATTGTTTAAATTTAAATTACACTCTTCATCATTTAAATTGAGGAACATTACGTATAGGAATAATGTAGAATATATTTTTTTATCATGTACACTCATGTCCAAAATGATTGTCGCATATCTATAACTGTCTTCTTGTAAGAATATAATTTGATAATGATTTTGCAGGGTACCTTTAATACTGATACTGTGTGTATAATCGGGAAATGTATATTTGTGATAAATTTCATAGGAAAGGAATTATAAATACGAAAATTAGAGTGAGTGAAACAAAATGTTGCTAAGTGGACAAGAAAGTTTTATTTTCGTTTTATTGTTCTTATTTACTGCTCTTTTGACATGAAATTTGCCACATACATTTCTTTGCCGGTTATACACATACCAACATCATAAGAAATACCGGGCAAATTTGTTATCAAATTATGTTCCTACAACAATATATTTATAGACATGCGACAATAATTTTGGACATTAGTGTACATACACGATTGTCCTTTCTTTAGGAACAAATACAACATATATTGCTTTAACCAAGGAATTTTGTGAATATTTTACTTAGTACTGAAACTCATCCTTGTATACCAGCGATTACGATTTATAGCTAACATTATTATTATTATTATTATTATTATTATTATTATTATTATTATTATTATTATTATTATTATTATTATTATTATTATTATTATTATTATTATTATTAATAATAATAATAATAATAATAATAATAATAATAATAATAATAATAATAGTGTGGAGGAGAGGAATATCATCAAAGAAAACAGAACATTTACTTCGAAATCTATTATTAAAACAAAAGACAAACATATGTTTCGAATCTCTTGAAGATTCTCCTTCAGAGGAGCAAGGGACAAGAATATATACATTCAGAAAGCAAATATAAGGAAAGATAGTAATAAAAACGGGACTGTTGGAGTTGGGACAAATAGAGTTCTCGAAGAACTGTTAACTATTATTCAATACTGGAGGGAATTCAGACCTTTTGGCAGATATAGAGAAAGGTAGCAGTGAAGACTGGGACACATTGTCAAAGGACCGTTAACTACTGTTCTATGCTCAAGGGTATTTCAGGCTGGTAATTTCGGTTGATGTCTGAAAATGATATAAAACGATTAGCGGCATACAAATATTATATTACACCTTTAAATTATCAAGACAACATAAGTATATATATGAATCTTCAAGTGTTGAAAGTGAAGAATTCGAAAATGTTTATTATTCCGTTCTAAACGCTACAACCCATACAGAACTACAGCAGCAGATATTACAAGATCATCTTGGGCTGAGAAATAAAACAAACTTTTGAGAGAATTCGCCGAAAACGTTCACTATATCGCATCACACCATTTCAAGTTGAACAACATATCTTGGATGATTTTTAAGGTTTTGTTTATTTAAGCTTGATTTGTTAAAAGGGCAGATCAATGATAGTTAACAGTTTTGATGTTGTTTGAAAGTTTATAATAATGAATAGTAGAGTATTCGAATTATTACTATTGTTGTTACGTGGTAATAACTTTCTAATAACAGAATTTGCGGTATGAATTGCAATTTTTGATCTAAAAGTCTTGTCTATTTAGTATATCCAACCTCAAATATTAAAATAGTAAATTTCTGACCTCGATATGAACATCTTCCTCATATAAAGAATTACATTGTGAAACTTTACAATGTTGCATAAATTCTTCGTAAAGTATTTATGTAACCATAACCTCATTACGGTTTCCTGTGAATATTGACGTAATTGTTGCTAAATTTGTTCGAAAGTAAAATGAAAGATAAAATTAAAAAACAAATAAATGAAAACTTTTTTTCCTCGTTACGATAATATTCAGGCAGCCATATTTTTTCTGTGTTCATATTATGTAGTTGAATATAAATTGTTGCGAAAGTTGTTAAATTCAATATTTTATAATTGTTATGAAATACTCTAGTTACATGCTTTCTAATTGTACTTTTTTTCGTTGAAATTGATATCTTAAAAACGAGGTTATTGGACATACATTAATTTCGACATATAAAATAATTTAACTCTTTTGAAATGTGTTTTATATCTGAAAAATAATTACTTCAATGGGGGGGATTTCTAGATGAAGCTATAGAGAAGAAACCGTTTCGGACCTTGATTCATAATTTCTTCTCAGTTGAGACGTGTCTTGGCAGGTTATTAGTTTGAATTTAGTCGTGCAATGTTAAAATAAAACCCGGAATTTATTCAGATGACCCTGATATTATTATAAAATATGCAGCTTTACAAATGTATTTGTCTTGATAATTAAAAGGGAAATTATTTTTAGTAATAATAATTGATTTTGAGTACTAAAAGGAATGTTTACGATAAATTGTTCTCTTTTTCTCTTTTGCTAAATCTTGCTTCTCTAGAAGAAAAAGAAAGAGGTTAATGATATGTGTAAGTTTTATTTAAACAAGGTAAGTAATCTTTCTGCTTCTACGCTCTTATTTTCTTGAGGTCGATATATTTTGCTTATAGGTACGACGCTGTTGAGTGTATTCTGAAATAGTATAAGTTTTTTTATAAACTTCTGCACTGATTTCCTACACACTTTGCTTTGTTGCTCGAACATGTCAAAGCAGTTTTTGAAAGATGCCGTCATGTGATGTACAAAACTGAAAATATTTAAAAAATGAGTAATAATAATAATAATAATAATTCGAATCAATGTCTTAGAAATAATTATCAATAAATAATAATAGCAAATTAAAAATGTTGAAATAGAGAGGCCTTAACCTATTGTCTGCCAAAATCATTCACAATAGATTTTTGGTTAATTAACTTATTGACAATAATACGATGATACTACATTGAAACAGGAATTTTAAATTTTTTCAAGGCTTAGTTTCTTTACAAAGAGCCGTCCTATTTTTAGGACTGTGGCATATCGCACTAGTGATGACACTTTATGTGTATTATACCAGTTGCGATCACATTATGCCAATGTCCTAAAAATTGGACGTTTCAGAAAAAAAACTATTTAATATTTACCGAAGATATAATTCTAGTAAAAAACTGAAGATGTTATATTTCACTCTTCTTTTGAACTATAAATATTTACTTTAGAATAATTAAAATTAATAAAACATAGTTGCAAGTTCAAATTCTTCGTTTCAAATGATAATATCGAGAAGTAGAAAAAAACATGTGGTAAGAAATTAATTCTAAAACCAAACTATGACAAGCAACAATGATAAATTATTTTCCTCTGTGTATCAACATCTAGTACTACCAACAGAACAATAATACATATACCCATTGTTATTGATCATGAAAATAAAAATAACATATAAGTGTCTCCAAAAAAAGGGGACATGATTAGATAATGAGTTAAAGCAAAATAAATTAAAACTTGTAATACTTCTGAAATTATTCATTTTGCGAAGTTTCTATTTCAGAAAGTACTGAATAATTCTAGACTAAATAAGTTGGTTTTCTTATGTTCTTATGTTAAGTGTGATATAAATTTATATTTTCTTCAACTTTGCGCAATGATCTTGCAACGTTTTTTATCGGTGCTGTAATTATAGACAATGGCTTTTTGTTCCAAATTATTTTTGTTCATCCCAATTAAATATTAATTTCTTCATCTTTTCCTTCTTATATTGTAGGCTGCTTTTAAATTTTGTGATTACCTTAAGAGCCTTCAAAGACATGAAAGCTAAAATTATAATACATGTAGCCAAACCATCTCTTCAGTGAGAAAAAGAAAAGTCATTTATACTTGTTACTGAAATATTGACTACTTCAAGTTTTGACTTTCCATCAAAACTTCCCTCAATCAATTCTAATTTCGAGTACTAAAAGGTTTTCTCAACTCGATGAACTCTAAAGAAACAGAATATGTGTGTTGATCGCATGATCTGTCCATTAATAACCATGATTAAAATCAATAACCATGATTAAAATCAACAGTGAATGTGTGTAAAGCAATATAACTTCATTCGATGAAAAAACATTTTACTTAATCAAATACATGTTCCATTAATTTATTTGCATTAACCTTTTAAATAACCAGCTTTTAGTGTCAATGCAAATTTTAAGCTCAAAGCATCATTTTCTTGTTAGAAGTTATTTTCGTTTTAAGCATGATAATTTACTATAAGAAATTATAGGAATTAACTGGTCTTTTCTTGTACCATATTTTCTATCGCAGTGTTTCTCAATATTGTTTTCTAGTGGGAACTATTTTTGTTAGTCAGCATGTTCTACAGATCAAGTTACTTTTATCCCCTTCGAAATGAATTTTGTTTGTTTGTTTATATTCTTTCGAAGATATTTTAATACCAGTATTCTTATATTTTCAAAACAGTTTTAACTAAAATTTCCTTAATTTTAGCATGATATTAATACAATAAAATACATATTAGTTATTTTTATGATTGAAGGCTATTAAGAATATACATAATAATATATCTTTATAAGCTAAGGGAACTTGTATAATATTTATTTCATTAATTTATGTCATGTATTATCTGTATAATCTATTCCTATTTGAAATCCTTAATTATAAAGTGTAATACACAATTTACATCAATTCTGTTTTTCTGTCTTTTGGTTAATGTTTAATCTAAGAGAACCACTTGTGGTTTGTAGACCAGAATTTGAGGAATGCTGCTCTATACGTGCGAATTGAGTGATAATTTGAATCGAACCCGAGTCTTCGGATTACCATGCCGTTGCGATAATCGCTGTCGACTCAGTTCGCTGTCCGACCAGGCACACATACTTCACTCCCGGAATAGGTGCTCAGTTCAGAACACATGGGAGTGAATGATGTGTTACTGCTCAGAGAATAAGGTTAGGACAACTTCACGGTAAGCTGGATACCCGAGTTTAATTCTCAATTTAGTCACAGGTTTTCACCAGTTAAATTTTCATTTATGTAATTAACTGTTTAATTTCTGAAATGAATTTTAACGTTTTATTCCTTACTAATACATGCTTTGTTTCTTTTGCAGTGTGTATTAAAAGAAGGCCAGCTCAACAGGACGAAAATAACAGAAAATGGGAAGAAACTGAGGAAAAATTGGTCACCGTCTCACGTTGTTTTGACTGAATTATTTTTACTCTTCTTTAAAGACGTGAAAACGTTTTTGGCCATGGTAAGAATTAAGACAACAAAGATTCATTTTACAGCTAGAATTACTACCAAAAATGGGTATCCACTCGCATGCAGTAATTTCTTATCTCAGAAACTTTAAACTAAAGACAGCGCTTCCAATACATATTTCTGGAATTCTGAAATGATGTAATTTTCTCTTTTCGAGGAAACTATGTTCAAATTGCTTCATTTGCTTCGAGAAATTGTTACTTACTCAAGTTTGAGAAATTGTAATTATGTAGGTGATACCACTTTTCGTTGCGACTGACAAGTACCTAAAATCTTCATTGTACCTATATCTAAGCATATATAAAAAATGTTCATTTTCTGTGTATCCTTTCTTACCTAGAGTGTTAAGAACAAAAGTTAATATACAATTTGTTAAATATAAGAAGTAATAAAATATGTAAAATGCATTTAAATCTTCGGACGCGTATTTTTTAAAATAATAATAATTAAATAAATTATTTTGTTTCTCATGTTGCTCTTCTTCCTAAGATTACTTTTTTAAAAAAATATTTAGTTAATTTTTAAAAATTTCGTAAGAAATTAATTTTAAATTTCTTGAGCGTAAATATTAGGTCTTTGTCTATGGGGACAGTTGAAAAACGATCCCCAAATTCTTTTAGAAAATCTCTTTAGGTAAAAAAAAATCGTTAAATTGAAATTATTTATAGTTTCCAAGTCCCGAATAAAAGTTCCGATGAACACAACGCTCAAACATTTTCTTTTTTTTTTTTATGTTTCCCTTTCTTGCCTTTTCTGGGGTTCTTACAGTGTATTATTTGTGCGCTTTTGAATAGAATTAGATAAAGGTTATGACGTCTTATTTGTAGGATATTTCACACAGGCTGACGATATAAACTTAGTAGATTAACTCTTTATAAATACTACTGTAAATTCTGCCGCAACTCGTTCTGCAACTATTGTCAAATCTACTGTAAAGAAATATTTTTGTGGCATTTACGTTTGCGTGAATCATCCTAAGTGATGTATTTCAACAAAATGATGATAAAATGGAACAACAAAATGATGATAGAATGGAAAAGAATTATTTGAGAATTACCATTACCAATTACGTATGTTCACCGTAAGAACATGTGAAAGATTCACTATGTTAATGCAACCATATTTCAAATGTAAAGCCATAATCTAAGTATTCGTAAGAATTATTTCTTACCATCACTTGATTCGTAAACTTTTGGCTTTGTTGAAAGCCGGCGCTCAATTATTTCAAGAGAACTCTTTACAGATTCAGTCCTGTGTTTGAATTTCGCACCATTAAGTACTATAGTTGATCTTTAAAATAAAAGATATTTTGATTATCGATTTTGTCTAAGTTTGTTTATTATCCTCTTAAAAATTGAAAGTGTAGAACATACAGTAATATTATGAATTTAGAATATCAAACCTAAGGCACATACAACATGGCGACTTCACACAATTATAATTGATGCAGAAGTCTTCGATATGTGTTGGCAAATGGAAACAATTCTTAAAGAAACAATTCGAACTGCCTCTTAAGCAAATATTCTCTAATATCCTTTATTTGATCTAACAAATCATTTCAACATATAGATTAAAAGAACTTCATAAAGGTTATTTCGCCAAAACTTCTAAATAATGCTTCTGCTCGTTTCTTCTCTCTTTCTTGTAGCCCAAACTTAAAGAGCCTTATGTGTAATAAGTGGAAAATCCTTACTAAACGGAAGCAGATAAACGCTTAACATACTCGATGTGAAACACTAACTTTTTACGCCACGTGTCTTGAAAATTTTAAGAATGTCTTGGAATAACATTGTTCTAAAAATTTTAGGCAGCTTTGTCTATCTGTGACAAGCACCCATTCCTGGATAATTTTAAAGTGCTAAACACGAAAATGACACTGAAAAGGCGAGATTGGTTCTGGTTTTATAGTTATAGATGGAAAAAGGAATAATGGGAAATTTATGCTATTTTGCGATTTCAATGATAACTAATTGACTAACTTTATGGTCTAGGAACCTGGAGGTTCAATGCCGCGTTAACAAAAGCTCTCCATTCACTTCTGTTCTTAGCCATCTGTATCCATTTTGTACTTTGAATCCATATTTTTGCGAGATCCATCATAATATTGTTCTCCCATCTGCGCTGATGTCTTCCTAATGGTCATTCAAAAGCGTTCTTGCTACATGACCTGCCCACCTGAGCCTTAAAACAACTTCACTTCATACCTTAAAACAATGTTTGGTATAAATTATGCAGTTCCTTGTTATGAAGTTTCCGCCACTTCTCGTTCGCGTTCCTCTTGAGTCCGAATAATCGTCTAAGGATCTTGTTCTTAAATACTTTCAGTCTACATTCTTCCCTCAGAGTAAGTAACCATGTTTCGCAACCATACAGCACAACTGGCATGATTATCGTTTTATATATTTTAAATTCCTCAGCAGAATTCGCTACAACGACAGATTTTGAACTGAATATTAAGTCGACATATAATTTCCTCGTAGATATGGTTTTGGTTTTTAAATATTGATTCTAGATATTTGAAAGTATCCACTTATCGAAAGTATTATTTCATATTTAATAATATTTGATATAGTACTCCATAATATGCAGTATTACGATCCCGGCGAACTTCCATGTATTATCCTAATTTTCTCTCCATTTACTTCTAAACCTATGTCCTTGCAAGCATTTAATAAGACCTTCATTTATTTTATTGTTCTCCCATCATCCCCTATCAGATTTACATTATCAGCGTGATTTCAATGATGGAACTCCCACTATGTTCACAATTCTGTACATTTGTCATAGCCACGTGTATTAGGACATTCGTACTGTTTTTATACACAAAATTTATGCCAATTTATTCGAAGGAAAATCTACGATAATTATTCAGCTTCGTGATAGATTTAGAAGAAACTTCCCTTTCCTCTCCATTTTCGTAAAATTTCCTATTTCTTTTCGAATATAGTGGCATAAACTTTGTGTATAATAACAGGAGGAAAAACAAAAAAATATAACTGACCGTAAAAAATTTATATAATTTAACATATTGAGAGTTCCGTCACGAAAATCGCACAAGTACATAAATTTCCCATTATTTTGAACTTTTTTTTAAAACCCAAATGTAACTTCAAACCAAGAACCAGTCTCGCTTTTGCACTGTTATTTACATCTTCAGCATCCTGGACTATCTAAGAATGGCTGCTTATGCCTCCGTCACAAAACTTGTGTTGAACAGTGTAACGGAAAATCAATGAATTTTTGTGATTTCAATGATGAAACTTCTTGCGTGTTCACAAACTCTACAATTTTCATAGCCAGGTATAACATATATGGGGAAATTTAAAGAAAATTGCCACATTTCGTCATAGGTTTAGAAAGAAGTCCTTTTTTTCCTTCCTAATTTCGTACTATTTCCCATTCCCTTCGAATAAATTGACATAAACTTTATGTATAACAACAGTACGAAAATCCTAGTACATGTGGTAATGTGAATTGTATAGAATTTGTGAACGTATTCGGAATTCCATCATGAAAGTCGCAAAAATGATCGTTATTTCCTTTTTCCTCCATTACTTCAAATAAAATTAAAAAAATCCCTTTTTATTGCCATTTTCATATTCAGCAGCCTAAAATTATCCAAGAATTTTGATTATGTCGTTGTTAGAAAATCTATGTTGAACAGTGTAATCTAACAGTCCTCTTTCTTAACAGTTTCATTTAAAAGGTGACTACTATTTAAATCTCCACTAAATAGTGACTGCTGTTTAAAGTTTTGTGAATCTCCAATCTTGAATTTTTGAAAATTTTCAATAGATGTTACAAAATCCTTCCTTTCAAAACAGTAATTTGCGTCTGATTAAAGTAAAACCCAAACCTTAAGCAAAAATCAATTGGCTAGGAACTTGTTATACTATGACCCTCCACCCTGCCTCCTGCTCCTGTAGCTGTAGGGATTATGAAACAATAGTTCTATCATTTATCAAACTATTTAATTGAAATATCATATTATATACACAAAAGCGCAATAATGAATATTTCTACTTAACCTGGAGCCACCTTCCAAATGTGAATTAGTGACAACGTCATTGAAAAGTGGTAAATTGAAAATTCAATAAATAAATAACTTTGCTTTTAGAAAAAAAAATGCATTATATTGTATCACTTCACATTTTACTTACCATATTTACCTGTCTTTCAGCAAGCGGGAACTCAGGGAAGTCGTCCTGAGCTGTGCGTAGACTTGAATGGTGCACTCATAGACAGAGGAGAGAAATTATCAAGTCGGAAGAATGTGTTTGTTATAAGCACAGTTCTTGGCCTTCAGGTGCTTTTTCAAGACGACAATGCTCAAGTTGCAGAAGACTGGTTTAAATGTATTGAATGTGCCATACAGAATTTGGTAAGTCACTGTAAAATAAATGTTTGTGAAAATTAAGTAAGCAAAATATATATTTATTACAATTGAATTGTATGCAGAGAATATATAAAAGGCAAACTGTCTTAGATTAATATCTTCTAAGGAATTGAATTAATATATACTAATATTTCATCTATCATCTGCAGACTTTTTCAACATACCAAACGACACCTGTTTTTAGTCATTTTGTAATCTTTGAAAGAATTAACGTTTATTTATTTATTAAGGTAAGAAATTTTAAATTTTACGTGTTTTCAAGAAATATATTTGTATACTTTTCGAGTCCTCGTCTGGAGACACAAATCGCACTATGTGACAACGTCGCAAATAAAGAACCATAGATTAGATCTATCAATTTGTCAAATAATTATATAGATTCTTTCCAGATGGGAGCTAAAGTCGATATTGATTGACACTAGCATCACTTATTAGTGTAGCAATCAATTCAATTGCTTGTTGTATTCGTAGAGTAATACTAGTGGCTCCGAGTTAATCTGCGACGTTGCCACATTGTGAAATTTTGATTCCCCATAGCGGCTGAACGAGACCCCGGAGGGCATACCATCATATAACAGTTTTGGTTTATTTTGGCCTGTAGAATAATGCTCTGTGGTCTGTAGGCGCCATTTTTAGAACACCCGATACATATATATATATTTGAGCCGGAATATTTTGCAATGTTCGGCATCTTCAGGCAATAGAAGACGGTAAGGCAACCTCTACCATTGAAGCAAGTAAACATTGAAATTTATTTAAACAAGTGTTCTTTAACAAATACACAGTATTAAGAACAAGCGATACTAATTGAAAATGATTCACTTTAGTTGGACTCTACACAAAGCTCTAAATAAAATTCTTCCGAGAGAAATAAGAATGAGTGGGTTAAAGATAAAAAGAATAATCATATCAGTGCTGTTAGTTTTCCAAAATCTCAAAATTTCTGCCAAATCCAAGCGGAAGTTCCTGCTGAACACCAAAAATTATTTCCGTTTCAGTATCGGTGAAACTTTTGGATGGTTTCATTCTTCAGTTCATCATATCGTCAAGGCAGCGAGAATAACTTTTGTGAAAAAGTGTTAAAAAATATGTATAATTTACTTTGTTCCAGTTTGACTTATTTTTCATTTAACACTTTCGCTACATTGAATATTATGATTCTTCCGAAAATTATTTATAATAAAATTGTTTTCTCAAAAGTAATCTCTCGATGTAGCTTGCAAAATAATTTTCGGAATGGTTTTTCCATGTAATAGGAGTGAGGATTCTTTTGATTTTTGTGGAATTGCATGAGCTAAGATTGTCATCATTGCGTCTTTTTTAATACTAACAGTGGTGTTACGCGAAAATATTGATTCTATTAATAACTTCAATAATTAATAATAAATTTCAACAAGAACATTCAGATTGGACATTTTGATTATGAATAGACAATTTAGTTACCCCTTCAAACCGACAAACTTTGAGACATAAAAAAAAAAAAAAAAAAAAAAAAAACACTATAGATACTCGACAAATCATCCACGTCAATTTTGACCCCACAGTAATGGTAATTATAGCAATAGAATAGAATATTTTTATTGTCGTTAAGTCTGTATACAGACAATAGACAACGTCAAATGCAGTTTTACAACTATGTTTTTAATCCCTATTTCAATATACTCTTATCTTCTTCAAATTCCTTAATATTATAATATGGCACAGTAATTAACCAATCATACAGTTTGCTTTTAAAATGAGTGAGCGGTAACTTTTGGATGTCTATTGGTACCCTATTCATAAATTTTGTACCCTGTATTGCATAGCTATTTTTAATTTTTGTTAGCCTGCTGTATGATACATCAACTTGTGTAGCATATCTTGTGTTGTATGAATGAATATCCTGTCTACGTTTAACATCTGACATGTTTTCTTTTACATAAACTAAAACTTTATATATATACAAATTTACAACAGTCATAACTTTCAACTTACAAAATAATGGTTTACAGTGTTCCTTGTATGATGCCCCACTGATTATTCTGATGACCTTTTTTTGTAGTAACAGAACCTCATTTATGTAGTTACTACTCCCCCAAACCAATATTCCATATTCTAAGGTACTTTGAAAAAAGGCAAAATAGGCTGATCTTATATAGTTGTTCGGTACAATATCTCTTAAATTTCGTATTAAACTTATTGTTCTTGAAAGTTTTACACATACATATTCTACATGTGCCTTCCATGTTAACTGCCTGTCGAGAATAATACCAAGAAATTTCACATTATTTGACATTTCCGGACATTCATTTAATGAAAATACTTGCTGGGTAATCTTATCTTCATTGAGAAGAAATCCGTTTGCCTTGAACCATTCCTTAGTTTCTATAAAAGTTTTCTCATTCATTTGCATTAGATCTATAGAGTTATTACTAGTGTTTAGAAAGGTTGTGTCATCAGCATAGAGAAAGGATTTAGCTGAGATATTTAGGGGTAGATAATTTATCATTAATATAAACAATAGCGGCCCCAGGACAGAACCTTGGGGAACCCCATGTTTTATTTGAATACTATCAGATTTCATTCCATTAACACTAACAATCTGAGTACGACCTTCTAGGTATGTTTTAAAAAAGTTCAGACTCTTACCTTGAAAACCATAGCATTTCAATTTTCTTAACAATGCATAATGTTCTACACAATCAAAAGCCTTACTTAGATCACAAAAGGTAGCCAATGCAAAACCCTTGTTCTCAAATACTTCATGAATACATTTCACTAGATTGTCAATGGCATCTATCGTTGAGCTACCGCTTCTGAATCCAAACTGTGAATTATTAAGCATTGTGTGTTCATTTAGATAATGATATGCCTGTTCCTTCGCCACCGTTTCAATAATTTTAGAGAATATGGGTACTAAAGATATTGGTCGATAGTTGGCTGGACATAATCTGTCTCCCTTTTTAAAGATTGGTATTACCTTACTTATTTTTAGAACATCTGGGAAAATCCCTTTACTTAAACATTTATTAATACAAAATGTAAGCGGCTCAGCAATATAGTTAATTACATTTTTAATGAACTTATTCGATATGTTCATTGCTATTTGATGGCTTAAATCTATTAACTATGCGTATGATATCTTCCGGTGTTACTAATTTAAAATCAAATCTGTGCGAGTATTTATTAAGTTTATTTTCATGGTTATCAGATCCTATTTTATTAATATTATTTTTCACTATATCTATAGAGTTTATAAAATATTTATTTAATTCATCAGGTGCAATATTCATTTTATCTATCGTATTACCTTTTGCTAGTTTATTTATTAATTTCCAAGCCATTTGACATTTATTGTGAGAGTTGTCGATGCTTATTTGGTTAAATTTCTTTTTCTCTTCTATTACAGCCTTTTTATATCTTTTACATGTAGTAGTATAATTTCTTTTATTACGCTCTGTCCTCTCATTTTTATATAAATTATAATAAGTCATTACTTTCTTCTTCATATCTGCTAATTGCGTACTGTACCACGGAATTTCTTTATGTCCTTTGCTTAATTTACCGGTGTTTTTGTTCATTACCATTTTTCTTTCCGGAAATGACATTTGAAATTTACTTATGAAAGTCTTGAAAAAATAGTTAAATGTATCATTCGCATTTATGTTCATATCTCTATTTAGCCCCTCCCAATCTTCATGTAACAGTGACATAATGAAGTTATTCATTTTTTCAATTGTCATCGGTCGAGATTTAACCGTTACAATATCAGGAGCCTTCCTGAGACAGTTTTTATATATATAGTTTCCCAATACAATTCAAACCAAACAATGATCAGAAAAATGAAAAGGTATTACCTCGCTACTCACATTATTTCTACTTAAATTAGTAAAAATATTATCTAGACATGCGTTTAGTCTTGTTGGTTTATAATTTTGTATACAATAGTCAAATTGTCTTAGTAGATTTAAAAATTCCGTTACACTTTTTTTGCTCGTATTTACATCAAAATGAGAATTCATATCACCCCCTATTATTACCTTGTACTTTTCTTATAACTTAAATGTGTCAATAAACCTTCCAATTTATCCAAAAATATGTCAAGATTTCCATCAGGCGATCTATACAGTGATACGATTATTATCCTCAGATCTTCTAAACATATTGCAGTTGCCTCAAAATCTATTTCTACGCATAAAAAATCCAAATCTAGTTTATTATATTCTATGTCAGACCGCAAAAAGATAGCTACCCCTCCCCTTTTATGCTGTTTCCTACTATAATAATTAGCCAAAATGTACCCATCCAATTTATAAAATTCAAGTTCGTTTTCTGTCGCCCAGTGCTCACTGATACATAGTATGTTTGCTGAATTTTCAATTGCAAAATCTAATAGTACACTGTTTTTGTCACTTAACCCTTGTACATTCAACAGATTCTCACATCTCCATCAGAATTGCTTTCTCTATCGGGTTTTATGTTTTCAATGTTATTCCTGTATTCAATGCTAAAAAAATGTTCGTTTCCTACTGTAATTTCCTTGGAAGGAACTAATGTGTTCCAGTACAGAGGTATTGCGTTATGTCCTTTACTATTTACCATCTCGTATACATTGTTAATTATTTCTGCGCACACGTGTTTTTTGCCGTACCTGTTTAGATGTAGACCATGTGATGTGTATAGTTTCCTATCTAGCGCACTTATGTCTACTACACGAACGTTTCTGAAGTATTTTGTTATTTTATATATTTCTTTGTTCACACGTTCCACTTCTTTATTTACACATGACCACGTGGCTAAATCATATCTGTATGGCACAGTGAAAACTATAACCTTTGTATGTAACAAGGCCTGAAGCCTTTGTTTTAGACACCGTAAAAATGCATTTGCTTGATTTTTTGAAATGCCATTCGTGCCAGCCAAGAAAACTACTACATCATTATCGCCCATTGATGCCGATTCAGAATCAATTCCCTCACTAACTTTATCGAAAGTTGCACCTGGTTTTATAGTGCTTTTCACTTCACAATTACTTGAGTTGTTGAGATGCAACCCTACATTTCTTCCTTGACTGTCCGCGTAAAGATGTATTTTTCTTGTTTGTTTACTTTTACAGTATGACTGCCACTGACCCTTTTTCTTTACAATACTAATGTCACATTTTGTGCCGGTTATTTCGACACTTTCTTTGCACTTATCATTTACCTCACTTAGAACACCAAATCTGTTTGCCAGTACTACTTCGTCTTCTACTTTGTGTGAATCATGTAAGAAATCTGATAGTCCAAAGCGTGATTAACTAGAAATTTTAAAATCGTAATAGGAATGGGAAGATAGTTTGTTGAGGCGAATTATGCCTTGTTTATCTGTTTTAGGCAGGTCAGAAACCTGTTAATAGTTTCTTTTGTGTTACCTCACTGCCCGATCCCGGCCCATATTAGTTAGTTCTTGATGGCATCGTTTCTAAATGTTCCATAGTTATATTTATTGGTTTCTTTTAAACAACAATACTCTTGATATGACTGGCCACTCTGTTGTTGCAAAGTATGAATCCTGTACCTTTCCACAATAGAATTCGATGATTTGTGGTATGTCCAGTTAAAGCTGATTAACTTCATTATACTTCAATTCAGGAACACAACGTGGAGGTGTCATTCTTCTTAGCGATTCATAAACCTTACGGTCGATCACCGAAATTAAAGTACTAATTTGCTTCGAATTCTATATATCGTTTGCTCCATATCATCGTTCAAAACACTCTATATAAGCGTGAATATTACATTCCTCAGAATAAATGGGTTAAAAAAATTAGAAGTTGAAATTTCGTTCTGCTATTCTGATTGGCATGGACTCGTTTGTATCTTTGTTGCTATTGTTAGTGATTTTAATGAAAGTATGAAGATGTAAATTGCTGAGAATTACTAACAAGGATTCAATCCCAAATTCCTCCACATTTACGTTTTATTGATGAAGTCAATATTCTATACGTAAATGCTGTACAAAGCAATACTAACAATTGATGTATGAATTTGTATCACATCTTTACGACTATCTGGTCACACAATACCACCATTGCAATCAGTAATCTCATGTTTCCTTAATTGTTTCCTTGATTACACAACCTGCAGTACATAGCTCTATTTCCAATCTAATTTTAATAAACGCAATCTCTTTCTGCTATAATCTTTAAAATATTTATAGCATAATATCACAACTGTTTAAAGTCAAAACAGTTATTAACTTACAATTCATAAATACATTCTGTCAGCTGACATGTGCAAAACACAGCACCTTTGCCCCAGTTAACTGCTTCCCATTCCCACAAATATGATGTAATATATGCATGATGAAAACGAACAAATAATCTAGATGCTGACCTCTTATTAACTACCAATGTATCTCTAGATCTACTGTATGTTGTAAGGTACCGACCGATAGGATTTTCAGAACGTTCCTAAGTATGTTTTGGCATTATAAACACGTAACCGAACTTATGTTATATCACTTACTTGTGAGAAGGTTTTTTTTTTTTTTTTTTTTTTTAAAGAGCTTTGTTTTATGCTTTGGGAAAAAGGGAAGGCGGAGTAGGAATTCCCGGGGCAAAGAACGTCTAAATACGATTGTAATTACATTGAAGAAATAGAAGGGTATGGCTTTAACTCAATTTCTTTTGCTTGATTAACTAATACCCATGTGAAAGTATCCTGGAAAAGAGGAATTCGTATTTGTATTTATTTTCGTCGTATTTACTGTTCACAGAGTGAATGAATTCATTGGGCACGTCAAGACACAGAAGATTTATACATTAAATATTACATGAGAGCACGTTGGCTCAGTGGTAGTGCTCTTATCTTTGGTGCGTAGGGTCCTTGGTTCGATCCCCGGGCAAGTAAATTTGATGGACAATATCATGTCCATGGGTTTTCTCGAGGTATTCCGTTTCTTCCCACATTCTCATTCCACTAATTCCTCCATCATCATTCACTTGCTTTAATCATCCGTCCTCTTAGCCTAAACAGCATAATGATGGGACTTAAACTGAAAGATTTCATTAAATATTACATGCAGTTTATAATAATGATTGAGTGGGAAACCTAGATTTTAATATTCGTAACAACTTCCCTTACTGAGTTTTTTTCTTTCTCTTTCTTATATCAAATTCTGTAGGGGGCGCGGTGGCTCAGTGGTAGAGCGTTCACCTCCGGTGCTTGGGGTCCCTGGTTCGATCCCAGCTCGCGCCGTGTGGACTTTGTGGTGGACAAACACCGTGCTTGTGGGTTTTCTCGGGGTTCTCCCGTTTCCTCCCACTTTCTTCATTCCACCATTTCACTCATCTCTCATCATCACCGTCTCCTTTAGCCTCACCGGCATAACTGTGGAACGTAAAACTTAAAGATTTCATTTCATTTTTTCAAATTCTGTACACTAAGTTGAAACTAGAAATTAATGTTAAGATTATTCTAATAACTTCCCTTCTATTGTTCGGTCAATGTTATTCAGAATATATTGTTTGAATTTTCGAATACGGAGCTTCTCTAATTTCATTTTCAGAAATATTCTTTAAAATTAATTAGAATACTTTCTTTACGAGACCTATTCCACAGAAAAATATGTGGTAAATTCCAAATATATATATACAACAAAAAATTTAAATTTCGTAAATACTCGTACAATGAAGTAACTCAGTACTAATATTATACGTAAAAATTATTCGATTCTTGTCATGGTATTCAGTGTTGCATTCTAACATCATATTTCGGAGAAGAAAATATTTCATACGATACTTACAAAAAGCAGCTTACAAAAAACTTATGCCATGGAAAATCTTTTTTTCCGCCTCTTCAAACCAGATTTTCTAGTCATATATTACGCAGTTATTGTGGCATTCTCATTGCATTTTTTTTTTTTCTGAATGGGGTTGCTATGTTATATGAATTTCTAATAGTACAAATCAAACAATACAAACCAGATTAATGTGTATTTAAAAATTTTGATCTTTATTGTTTAGAAGTACATACAATGAATTGTAAAAAGTTAACTAGATTAAATTTGCACTGAAAAGCACAATTGAATAAAATAAATATTTGTTTTCCGATTATTTTATGTGATTGTAATACCTAACGTTTGGAAATCTTATTTTTTACAATCTTCATGACAATTAAAGTTTAAACTTATAAACCAAAACGAAGTTAGAGAAAGTGGTCCTCAGGGAACTATGGAGTGATTCACCGTTAGGTCAAACAAGTATTTTGAAATAAAACACATAAAATTGAACATGATTGTGAAAATTTTATTATGAACCGGAAGAATGGTCAATACTGTTTATTACTTGAAGATTATTTCGTTCAAATGTTGGCTACAACTACGCTTTAAGTAGTTCATACTAAGGGTTCAATTTTTAACGACTTGTTTTAACATAACGACCGGAATCTGACGAATAACACGAGGAATGTTTGCTTCTAAGGCCTCAATCTAATCTGGCTTCTCCGAGTAGACCTGAGACTTCACGTAACACTCAAAGAAAATAATTCAGAGGTGTGATATCATACAATTTAGAGCCTAATTCACCGGACCAAAACGTGGAATCATCTGCTCTCCGAAATGATTTTTCAGTAAATCCATTGTTTCACGTGCTGTATGGCAAGTAGCGCCGTCTAGTTGAAACCAGATATCACCAATATCACGGGCTTAAATTTCAGGTAACAAGGACGCGAAGGTCTAACGGCTTCAATTCTCGCACGAGTTGGATTTTGTATGCTTTTAAACCAAGATCTTCATGCAAAATACACCAAGTTGTTGCATACGACAAACCAAGCTGTTGAGAATGGCGTTCATGGTTATCGCGCACACTCTCCACCTATTGCCGTTATTCTCTCTTTGCTACGCGCTAGACGTGGTCTGTTCGGTTGCTTACCATCTAATAATGTAACTGCGGTTCGAAATTTTTTGATGTAGGCAATAGTGCATTCAGTGGGTCACTATTCCGACTGTAAGTTGCTCTAAGTGCACGAAAAACTTATTTCACAGAGCGCTGATTTTCGTAATTCAGCTCTACAATTTGGAAACTTTGTTCCAGTGTGTCCTTCCATAATGAAATAGCATTCAGTATTGAGTCACACTGCAATGGCAGCTTGATACGAGTCACAGGTGATCTGCTATTAAAAAAAAAAAAGAAAAAAAATCACTATAGATTTCAACGCTGAAGTTATCCAAATCAAAACATGTTATTGTGGCCATAAAAATATCATCCTTTAAAAACATAAACTCTGAACTTATTGCAATCTAATATAAACTTCCTTGCGCTACAGCCATCAGATGGCTGTTAGTTGGGTAATGTATTTTCAACATAACTATTTACGGACTAGCTTATGAGAGCATTTCTTGTCTAGTCTTACTTGATAGAAGAATGAGAGAAAAAAGGGGTCAAGGCCTTTATTGTAGGTGCCTGACATAAGTAGTGAAATCTTAGAAGAACTTCAGCAGCTAGGATTTCCAACTGTGAATTGAACTCGGAATTTCACAACACAAGGCGAATGCCAAACTGCGTCTTGTGCTTTTGAGGTAGAATTAATCCTTTAAGTTTGTAGCGCAATTGTTTTCTTAACTGTATCGAAATAGTTGGATTAAAAAAAAAATGTGTAAGAGATTTCGTACTTGACTTAATTATATTTGATAGATAGTGAGCAAGAAAGAGATGTAGGAAGATAATTAACTTACGAATTATTCTTTTATTGCAGCCATCGAGGTGTGACAGTCAGCCACGTACCAAGATAACGAAGGATAATAATCACCTCCTTTTAGACGCCAATTCGCCAGAGGAAACGAAGAAGTTCCCTAGAATAGGACGCTCAAAATCTGTTAAATGTATGTCATTTGTATTTCTCTCTTTTAAGTTGTTTAGAAATGTATTTACAGTCATGTGCAGAGGAACCTCGCCACTCATCTTTATTTAGCAAGTATTGTGTTCACAATCAGAGATATAATACATAGTCTTTGGAATTGTAATGATCTAGCAGTGTGTATATGTATTGGAGGGTGGGGGCGAGATGATAAACGTAATGAACCTAATAAACGCAGTGAATGCTTTCGTTGGTCATTTTTTCACATAATATTTGACTGATTTGCTTTTCGGTTGTCTTTTTAGGATTAGTTAAAGAATTAACATACTTTAAAAGCAATCCATTTCGCATCAGGTTACTAACAATATAATAAACAAAACTAGTAGATAATCAACAAATAATAATGAATTTTGCCAGGTTTCCAGCAAGAGAAACGTGTAATTGAAATTGTTTTGTAACCGGTTTCGCTGTCAGAGCAGTTTAAAGACTTTAAACTAATTTCCAGTATTTAAATTCGTGTAATTGTTATATGTTTCAATTATCTAATGTTCAAACGAGGAAAAAATGTAGAAAAAAAAAGATAATTTATATAATCCTCAAATATATAAAATTAAAATTAGATTTTCAAAGAGAAATTTTTATCCTTACTACACTGCTAAAAAACAAAATCTGTTTGATAAGTCGTAATTGAAGAATGATTATATTTGTTTCTGTTTCTATCCAACGCGGTAACGTCTCGTCGGTCCTTGGCACTTTACCACTTGGCAGGGAACTGAATGAGGTGTTTGTACTGTAATAAGAATAGTAAATATATTAGTCCCTGGACAATAGTTTTTATTTTGACATTATAATTTATTTATTCTGTGGTTATAAATAATAAAGTTGGTCCGTGTAAATTACTTTAAGAGCAAATGTTATGGTTCTTCTGTTAAAATAATAACAAGAGATAAAACTATATTAATGAAACGGGAAAACAACATATTTAAACTTATTTTTACACACCAGATTCTCTATAGGTGCAAATTCGCTAATACACAAAGAGCAAAAAAAAAGTGCACGAACCTACAGAGGATTTGGTGTGTAAAAATAAGTTTAAATCAATTGTTTCCTCCGTTCATTAATATAATGATAATACCACCGTTAGCGGAGTTCTGAACAGGAACATTGGATTGTCCAAGGACAACACCTAGTTTGTAGTACAAACCATGTGATCTAAGTGAAAGAGCACCGAAGAGTGAGGGAGTGTATGACTGTTCTGGGAGCTGGCTAAATGGCATAGTAGTTAACGCATCGACACGGTACGCTGAAGATCCCGCGTGCGAGTTCCGGTCCAGTAGTGCACTTTTTTCACTCTGTGTATTATAAGATAAGTGACTTAAAAATACAACGTAAGAATCCATTTCCTGAACTACTAGTATCCATTACAAGTCTTTATTTCTCCACTTGTTTAATATCATATTGAAACAAGATAGAAAAGCAACATAGTTAATGTGTGCATTTTACATTTTCAGTGAATTTAAGAGCGATGCAAAGCAACATTATACCTTAGTTTTCATCGTAGTTCATTTTAACCACGTATAGCTTTGTATATTCATTTATACAAGTCTTATAGCTATTTTACGTGGGATAACTGAAAATTTCTCGGCTTACCACAGAAGGATGGTTCGGAGCTCAATCGTTCATTGTTATTTTTCAATGTAATCCTCTTTCAGCACCGCATCTTTGCAGCATAATACGACCGTTTACTATTTCACTCTTGTTAAGGTACTTAGCCAGGATGACACTCCTCGCATCCCAAACAGAGATTATCACCTTGCCAGCTGAAGAACTCACTTGAACGTCTTGGGGATAAGGGAGGAAGGGTGTTTCCACTATTTTGATTGCATCTTGAACTCTGGCTGAAAGTAGTGAACTCATGCTTCTTCCATGGTCACAACGCTCGAGAAATGTCACAGGATCTGTGTCCAGGAGGGTTATATTTTAGGCAGGAATGACGTGTCTCTCGCTTTCAACAGTCGACATTTTCGGGACTCACCGCCTTGACGCCTTGTGCATGTCCAGCACAACAGATAGAATATATCCAACTCGTTCCTGGAACATGCTCACTTTCTCTGCGATGAAATATTCTGTCATTTGTCCAGCTCCCATTACGAGATCCAGAATTGCTACGAATTTTTCCTCTATAGTGGCTGTTGCTCACTTTCCATTGCGGGTGACATCTTGGATAAAAGTATTCTCGTTCTCGAATTCCTCCATCCACTTTTTTCATGGTGAAATAGCAGAAAATGCGCACCTTCTAATTATAATGTTTAATATCTGAAATATAGGAAAAGCTATTATGAGTGAGCCAAGAACTTTTCAGTCACCCCCACGTATTTTCGTTCTTCATTTGATTTTCCCCCAAAAAATTAATGACAAGGACAGCATATATCGTACAAATTCAGCAGAATTAATCTGATCTGGATCAAACTTGGCATGACGTTAGACCGTGACAAATTTAGTACGTTTTTGGAATATTATGGTCTGCAGCCTTTTGTTCCTGAGTTGTGGGACAAGACAAGATCCTCATCAGACGTACACTCTGATGTACGTCTGATGAGGATCTTGGTTAGAAGATCGAAACGTCACGTGTAAATGTGTTTTTATATTAAATAAGTGGAGTCTTGTTCAACAGTGTGTTTATTTTGCTGATTTTATTTGCAAGACGTATGACTATGATTGTGTGTAAGTAAATGATGTGATGGTTAATTTAGCTATATTGTAAATGGAGTTCTGTGAAGATTTGTATTCAAAAAATCAATGAATGACTGTTTTTTCGCATTAAGGTTACTTACGAGTCATTTTCTGAGTTATTTATCGCTTGTATTTAAAGTTAATTCTTTCAATACCATTCTTTGTTTTTTGAATCATTTAAGTATTGTAAGTAGGCATTTGTGTATTTTGTTTAAAATAAGTAAATAAAGAAAATAAGTTCTTGGAGTAGTGATAGTAGCAGTAATAATGTACTGATTAGTAATTTTAGATAATCACTGATATTACTGGCCTTCTGAATTCGAGCTCGTAAAGAGCTCTGAGTCACAGATAACGCGCGTTCAATTTAACTTGACGTAGTTACCGCATTGACTTGCGTTATTACTTTTCTTTTTCTTTCTTTCTCTTTTATTTAATTATTTTAACTTACAACTCACTTCCACTTAATTCGGGAAACTCCCTAATTCTTCATCTATATCTAAAAGTTTGTTCTGTTTCCGGGAACCAAGCCCAAGATCACACACGCTACTTATTCGGCTATGCTGGTACAGTAGTAATTAATATATATAATCTATACTATAGAAACTTATACTAATTGTATTGTGTTTTTTCTTTCTTTCTTGAACAGTGAAAAAGGACGGTAGTATTGAAGATCTAAGTGTAACACAAGCGGAAAGGCAGACCAAGATTAAAGCAAGACTACGAAAATTTTTCAACAGAAGACCAACAATGGAATCTCTAGTTAAAAAGGGAATATGGAAAGGTAATATCTCTTACTTGTTGTAACGAACTACATCTGAAGGCAGTTTAGATAAATAATGGGATTTCAATTCACTAACTTGGATAAATTATAATAGATATAATTTGATACCAAGTTTTCCACCAGAAACAAATTGTGGTAATAACAACAAGTACCGAAAAAATAACATAAAATCGGGGTTTGGTAACACTGAGGTTCAAATAAGATGGAGGCGATTGGTTGCTGATGATTATAGCGAGTTACATGTTTTGAATATATGGTAGTTAAGTGATTTAAGCTTTCTGTAGGTGTTCAACAAAATTAAAGGATATTTTGGGGAATACTTTATTACTTATAAAAGGTATACAGGTAATGTAACAGTTTCTTGTTCAATTTTACACGTGATAAAACTGACTAAATAAAAGTTGAATTCTTGTCAACTGAAATATCACGTAAAACATAAATAATTAGACCTACGCAATATTATGATTGTTCATTTAATAAGCTGCTACCAGAAACACAGCCTCTCAACGCGTTTGAAAACTTTCTCTCTCAATTCCAAATTATTGTAAATCTCTTATTTCCGTATTTTGAATTGATAAGAGACATCCTTGAATAAACCTGTGAGGATTACAGTGCGGATGTTCCCTACGATGATATGGTGAAATCTATAATATAAAAGTAATATATAAAATGTATGTAATTTATGGATTGTATACTTATATCAGGACTTAGTTTATCACTGTACTAGCTTTTCCTTCTATCCTCAGTCCCCCTGTCAAAATTAAAGTCTTCATAAAGTTAAAACATTACTTTCCATCACGGTAAAACAATATCTCCAATATGTAAATTTTCTGTTGTACGATTTCCCGGCATCCCGCATACAAAGTATCTATAGTCTTCTCAGCCAACTAAGAAATCTAAACCTGTCTATGATTCTGCTGTTGTCTTGCCGTTTTATGTTACAAAATATAATAGGATACGTGATTTTTTAATACTTTTTTCCTGACAATATTCAGAAATAAAAATTAATATGAGAGTTTTTTTTTTTTTTTTTTTTTTTAATGTTGATATTCATTATAAAATAATGTGTAAATTTGAAAATTTATGTTGTCCACTACTTCATGATTCCATAAAACATTCGCATAACATGTATTCAACATAATTTTTATGGTAATATTTGTAATTAAATAAATTAAACTTATGATTTTATTAACGTTTGAAACTAAGTGAAATCTAGAACAGTTTATGACAATACCCTAAATTAGTGCATCTCTGATGATAAAGGCAGTCAGTTGCCTTTGAAACATTAATTAAAATAAATAAAACACGGATGAAACACCAAATGTTTAATTTATTTATTCACTCAACATATTTGTAGTCTCTCAAGTTTGTTTATTAATATTCTGGTAACAAGAGCAATTCCTTTTACTGTGTTGCTAAATATTCATTATTTCTTATTTTTGGCCAACAGAAAAGAGGTGGATTTCTTTTTAATCATTAGGAAGAAAATGATAGATAGTGACGCTACTAAGTTACATGTTAATATAGTGAGGACTGCATTCGACTTAGTTACATTTCCTACATTAAAAAAATAAAATAAAATAAAAACGATACAATAAAGCGTGTTTGGTAGGGATGGAATGAAATATTTCCACATTGCAAGATTACAACATTAGGTATGTGAAAGAGACGTGACCGGTGGTTTGGGTTCAAAATGACCACTTGTTTGTGCAACATAATGTTCTGGAAATGTATCCTTATCGTATTTTAACTGGCGATTTGCGCCTGCCAGTCTATCTTGCGCTTTTTCATAATCTTCATTCGCTATCGCAGTTGTACCACACAACTTACTAATACCTAGAAAGCACTTTAAGATGAGTGATTTCGAGTTTTTAGTCGTTGAAGATTGATAAGATTTCAATTAAATTATGAATTGATACATTTTTTGAAGACGTATTATTGAACAATATATTTGGAGTACTTGTAATCCGTGATGGTAAAAAATGAAAATAGATACACAATACAAAGTACGGATAAGTTATTAAAAAAAATGCGAAAGCGCTTCTTAATTTTGAAATACTTCAAAAAATGCTTTAAAAAAAAAGAAAATAAACATGAATGCGAGGAGCGCTCTTAAACTTTAAAAATTTTGCGGGTTCCAAATACTGTAGAGCTAATATATTAGTTTGATCGTAATTAATCAAAATACTAATTATATGCATGCTTGTACGTAGACTTTTTAAAAAAACAAAATAATAAAATGTTTATTTAAATATAACTCAACAATGTTTAAAGTTTTAAATTTCATGCGTATTACAGATTTTATGTTCAAACCATTCCTTAACGTGATGAATGAAATATATCGCTTTTTTTTTTTTTTTTTTTTTTTTTTTTAAAGAACGACATAACTCAAAATTCCTAACTTTTCAGGAGAAGCGTTTAAAGTTTCGAAACGCAATGAAAACAAATGGGCGGAAGAACGACACAAAGTGCTCTCTAGCGCCCAGTTTTGGAATCACATCTGTTAAATTTTTAATAGAGATATACAAAAAGATTAGCTTTCATTTTCTGCCCAAAAGTCAATAAGGGCGATTTTTTACTTATGTCGTTGTTGAAATAAACAGCTGATATGAAAAACTTCATTTGGATAGTTTGTCAAGTTTCCAGAAAACAAGCATAAATAGTATTTAATGAATTACTAAAATTAGAATGATTTAAATTTATTTGCTCTACTGCTGCAATGCAAACTGTTGATGCAAACATGTTGAAACGGGTCTGGGCGGAATTGGAACACCGAATAGATGTATGCAGGATAACAAAGGGGGCCCACATAGAACATTTGTGATGTACTATTTTCATTTTTTATCACAAAAACTTGGAGAGTTTTAGCATTTAATTGTAAGATTTGAAGCTATTTGGATGATTAATAAAAAAGTTATAAGGAGTTGTAATCGTGCACATCATTTTGAATCACGCTGTATATCATACATAAGGCTTTAGAAGGTTATATCATTGATGTGTGTAAAGAGGCATGTCAGTGTGGCGTTGCTGTGACTTTCTTCTTGTACTATGAAATAAATCTAAGTTGACGAATTTATATATTCTTTATAATAGGGAAGCTAGTTCTATGACTAGGTAACACATGTTAAAAATTTATTTTTATTTATTAATTTGTCTATTTGAAAATAAAATCAAATAGTCCTCTGAAACTAGATTTCCGCAAAAGCTGAGAGAAAGGAATAAACATTTTAAGTATAATCCTTCATTGTAAGAAGTATTACCGTCACATTGTCCTTTTTCTCTTTGTTTCTTTCTTTCTTGCAATGTGTTACGGAGACGAACTTGATTCGATTTCTTCTCAGAAAAAAAACAACATAAAGCTGAAATGTAGCACACAGATTGAGACAAAAAAAAAAAAAAAAAAAAAAAAAAAAAAAAGTAAAGTCTAAAAGGACACTACTGAATATAGGACTTGGCCAGGCGTCTATGAAACAACTGGGGATATCCTCGTAATACCCCTGGAGCCGCCAGTATTGACAAAGAAGTGTCTCTAGGAATATCATATGTTAGTTTGTCTCTAGTTCGAAGGCTTGAAGTCATCTTATTTCAATCAATGTTCCTTTAAGAAAAGATCTTATTCAGCCACTCAAGAATGTTCAGACGTCGAGAGAGGCGCTCTACAAGCATTCATAAATATTGTTGGTGACTTGAGCGGTTCCATATCCAGACTCAAGCTATCAGAAAGCGAATCTTCTGATTCTGAGTATAAAAACACCACAACCTAAGTACCAGTTTCACGTCAACTGACGGAGGTAAGAATATTTGTAATTCGGAATCTCCAACCAAACCGTCATTAGTACTTAAGTCACCTGCGACAAATGAACAAATATAATAAGCTGCATTGATTCAAGACTAAGTCAAGATCATTCTACAAGGAAAAAGACTGTGACTAATTTCTGTGATTTCCTTAGGAATTGCTATAGAAAGAGAATAGGGCAGCATATACCTGTTTAAGCTCATTTTCCATAACCATAACTAACATTCACAAAGTTATAATCCTGGTTGATGTGATTTTTAATGTCGTTCTGTAAAATAATATCTCAAAAACTGATTATTTTTAAAAATACGGCCATGGTTGAAGATATCCTTGAACTTCGTGATATTCTTGAACTTCGTGATTTGTTCCCAATATCTCAGCGCAAGGGATTGATTCACATTGAATAACATTCTTTTTATGACACAGATGCTCTTCAACGAAAAATAACTTTTCATATGACTTCTTGAAAATCATACAAAATAAATTTTGATTTCGTTGCCTAATCGATCCCAGTTTTTATTTATTTATTTTTTTTCCTGGTTTTCTCAAGTTTGTGTCTCACTTCCATGTCATTAAGCTCACAAACTGTGTAATTAAATGAGCGCATTATGAGCGTACTGGTAAGGACTTGTGTCATAAAATCATTCGAATTTCAGCCGACGGAACCTTCTGATCTTATTCTTATTCTGTTTGTTTTTCAGATGAACCTGTGTTTGGCTGCTATTTGTACCAAATTTGTGCAGGAGAACATCCCCAAGTTCCTTTGTTTGTTCAAAAGTGCATCGAGATAATAGAACGAAAGGATGAAAATATGAAGACTGATGGATTGTACAGAGCTTCCGGAAATTTATCTCAAGTTCAAAAAATACGTCTTCAGGTGAGAGTAAAATTCCCTTGTTTTGATTTATCTCCTAATTTTGTGTAGTCTAACGTCCCACGATTATGTAAGAGCGTAAGGGAAGTAGTGGTAACGATATGAACGGTAATGATGGAATAAAGAAAGTTGGAGGAAACGGAAAACCCCGAGAAAATTCACTTCGCAATAGCTGGGATCGAATCAAGGACTCCATGCACCAGATGTGAGCACTAGTGCGATGAACTACCGGAGGCCCCTACAGAATTTATTAAATGGTAGGTGTTTGACAGCGTAATCTTCGTAAGAATAGTCGTTTTAATTATCATATGAAGCGTAACTGTAACTCAAGGAAAATAAAGCAAGAGAACACGCCGCGTAAAACGTTCTCGAGGCGTTGGTTCGACCTGGAGATCATGTAGACAACTATCGTGCCCGTTGAATTCCTCAATGTCCCACTTTTTCATTCTACCAATAACTTCATTATCATTTGTTTGCATCATCTGCCGTCGGCGTCTTTAATGTATATGTCATAAACATGGATCATTTCTCTTTAAGATTTTATTTTACTTTCAAACTGCAAAATGAGTGTATCTAGGTATACTCAGTTCTTGCACAATGTTATGAAATATACGGCAGATGTGAAGTGATTTTCTCTTCTCTCTCCATAGTTGAAACTAAAGAAATTTAAATTACTTCGTAACTTAGATATAGAGATATCTCATATTCTAAAGCAGGCATAGAAGGTGTGATAAAAAATACGGCGAATTAATTTTTTTAGCAGCAAATACTGACGCTACAACCATTTGATGTAATTTTTCCGATAGCCTGATCCGTTGAGACAGGCAGTGTCAAGTTGGAAAACGTTCTGACTTGTCGGTCAGCGTCTAGAGCCACTAGAGTGAGGTTGTGTTTACAGTGTCTGTCGCGCATCAACAACGCGTGAACATTAAGTTCTGTTTCAAGTTACAAGAAAGAAACTCATGAAATGTTGAGATTGGTGTTTGGCGATAATGCTATAACTCTGAAGACTGTTTAGAAGTGATATGAACGATTTACAAGCGGAAATGAGTCGATAGAGGACGAGCAACATTCGGAACATTCATTAACCTCTAAAACAGAAGAAAACGTGCAAAAAGTGGCAACAAACTATTCGAGTGTTTCGTTCAAACAGGCGAATAACTATTTGAGAGCTTTTCAAAGAACTAAACATCTCGTACGGTCCGTACAAAGCATTTTAACCACCGATTTGGAAATGAAAAGAGTAAGTGCGAAATTCGTTCCCCGACTTTTGACTGACGAACAGGAGTTTTTGTCCGAAAAAATAGTGTCTGTCTGCATCCACCGTACTCTCCAGATATAACATGACGACTTCTTTCTCTTCCCAAAAATTAAAACCGTGCTTAAAGGGAAGCGTTTGGAAACCATTGTTGACAATGAGAGGCCCACGACAGAGCAGCTGAACGCCTTTCCGAAAGAAGCCTCCAGAAATGCTTCCAGTCATGAATTCAACATTGGGATAGAGTGCATTGCTAGCCAAGGACAGTACTTTGAAGGAGATTAAATCAAATTCCATGTAAGCGTATTACTTTGTTTCTAATAAAAATCACTCACCCCCAGCCCCCGCCAAGTGAACTTTGTGGTGGACAAACACCGTGTGCGTGGGTTTTCTCGGGGTTCTCCGGTTTCCTCCCACTATCTTCATTCCACCATTTCATTCATTTATCATCATCACCGTCTCCTTTAGCCTAACCGGCATAATCGTGGGACATAAAACTGAAAGATTTCATTTCATTTTTTCAAATCACTCACCGTATTTTTTGATCACACCTCGTACTTAAAGTGTGGTTCGCGGTGCTTTATGAAGGGGTAAGAAAAAAAGAAAAAGTGACAAAATTTGAAAAAAGTTGCCTTGTGCCATGCACTCAACGTAGCATCTACTGGAAATTATTTAGCTTCTGTCGTGTGGAACACTAACTGTATAGGCCTAGTAAGTGTTTACTGTGTAAAAACAAAGTTTGTCGTTTGGTCAATTAGAGCAAAGTACATTGGTTTTATTTATTTCTTTTTGTGGTACGAAACGCTTCCATAGGGTATACTGCACTAGATGCATGTTATTTCACGTGTAAACCTTGAACCGAATAGCCTTTTTACGTTGTTTAGGTTTCATATTCTTTCTTCTAAGTTTTGTGTTCGAACACCATGATATTAAACTCAATTGGTAGTTATTTTAATAACTTTAATGTTGTAATGTTCTAGTAAGTATTAATTTTAGTTGTTCTGTATTTCACAGGTGGACCAAAATAACTTTTCAATTCTAGAACAAGAAGAAGATATTCATGTATTAACTGGGGCACTGAAAATGTTCTTTCGAGAACTTAAAGAGCCTCTTATTCCATACGACCTTTTTGATAAAGCTCTTAGAGCAAGCAGTAAGTATATTTCTGTTTTTTTTTTTTCCTTTAAAAATGTATATTTCTTTTTTTCTTTTTTAAAAAATAAAATTCCACCAGTAGTATTATACACTTCAACAATCGAGCTTCATTAAAAAATCAATTATTTTAACTCGTTGAAATCATATGATAACCTGTGGTCGCGCGAATATTTAAACGTTGAAGTCATACGACGGCCAGAACAGGCAGAGCGGATCCATTGAAAATAAACGAAAGAAGTACATTTCCTCTTACCCTTACAATTTATTTTTTAATGAAGTTTTGATAATGTTCACGCGGTGACTACCAAGGGCGCCGATCTTGGAGGGCCCAGGACCTCCAAAGTTCACGTGGGCCGTCATGTATTTTTATATGTATTTTTTTTATTGTTATATGCATTTCTTATGAATATCCTCCCGTTCCCAAGTTAGAGAAATCGGTGCCCTTGGTTACTTTCAGGGCATTTAAATCTGATTTTGTGCTTACAGTGGAGCATTTATACCTGACTCCAATGATCTAAGAGAAGTAAATAGGTTAAGAGGTCAATTTCCGTTTTCGCATCTACATACTGAAAATCAACATACAAGAAGGTTCCTCGGAGTGTAGTTCAGTGATAGTGTCATAGCCTATCTCATTATCAATTGATTAAAGCTGCGTTCTTCTAAACAGTGAACCATAGAGCAGGCAAATGATTGTACAAGGAGGAAGATCTGAGGAAGCTGATAAGATAGATTTCAGTGTTCAGCTCTCTGCCATTTTATCTCAGACTTCTCTTGTGCGCTGGAGTTATTATATAGAAGACAAGCAGTCTGTCGATTTGGTAGAACTGGACAGCGAGTAGAAGTTCATGTACCCAATTTCTGCCCAGTTGATTTCTTAATTCTTTGTAGAATTAGAACGTAGTTAGTTTTAATTTTGAAATGTGATTTTGCAATTCAATCTTCGAATAATTTTCCTTTTCCTGCTAACTTATGCTTCTTATTGTCGCCAATTCGGCAGTTTATCTCCATATTCAAGGGATGCGCAATTTTTCCGGAACAGGAGTGTTATATTGGGTCGATGCATAAGTTCGTGCGGTTCTTATATTTTATATTTTATTTTTATTCTGCTGTTCTGTTAATTCAAATACAAATACAACATAGACATAACATTAACATATTCTACGAGTGTAACAATACATTGCATACATTTTACTGTCACTCACAATCACTTAGTGATATATTCACCCCCACTATCTATGACCTTCTGCCAAAGTTCAGGTAGCAGTTCAATGCCTCGCCTGTAGAACTGTTTTGGTTTTGACTGGAAGAAATCTGTTAGCTATTGGTCAAGAGAAGCTGTTCTTTCAGCAATCGCTTCATTCCTGTACAGTGCACAAATTGTTCTCGCAGCTTCTGCTGCACTGGATCGTCGGTTAAGCTCGAAGAGTAAAATGTGACGGAAATGATCACTTTTCTCAACTTGTCATTCCGTATTAGTTTGTCTGAAATATATACAATAGTTCACAATAATAATAATAATAATAATAATAATAATATAATAATAATAATAATAATAATAATAATAATAATAATAATAATAATAATAATAATAATAATAATAATAATAATAAAACTGTGTTTCACAACACACAAACTCCAAACTAAGATAAAAAAACTGAATAACGATAAACAATCGCTTCACGCGGCATTGTTGCCAACCCGAAAGAAAACCGCACGAACTTACGCATCGATCTAATATATTTGAATTCTAATCATTATACACTTCGTCAAAGTTACCTCCGACATCATGACCACATGGAATAATACTATCTTTCTATAAAGAATCAATTTTTATAAGGTTATATTTTTCGTATGTGAGGTCAAAATTAGAATACTGTTGCACTGTTTGGACACCAAATGTCACTAAATACTTTGATGCAATAAAAAATATACAGTTGAAATTTTTTTAAATGCTTGCATACAAGAAAGACGGTTTCTATCTAAAGTATATCCCTTATGAAGACATAGTAACGAATTTTAAGAAAGGAGATGGGTTTTTGATTTGTTGTTCTTACATAAATTATTAAACGGTAAAATTGATTGTCCAGAATTAGTTTCAGAAATGTTATTACGTGTCCCAACAGGTAAGACTAGAACAGTAAACACTGGGACATTCTATTGTAGAAAAGCAAGAACTAACATATTACATAAATCTCTCTGTGAAGGATGTGTGCTTCATATAACGAAATGATTAGATTTCATGTAGTAGATGTATTTAGTATGTTCGAAAGCAAGTTCAAAACAATTGTCAGATAATAACTTCTGCATAATTAAACGATGTATATTTGTGTATGTATAATAATGAATGTATAGTAGTATATGCTAGATAATTATGTACACGACACTATAACTGGGCATTAAGCCTGTTGTGTTGTCCTTATGAAATAAATAAACTCCAATGGAGTCGTCTCTCAAGTTTCTACCAAGTGTTTTTTTTTTTTTTTCCTTTCTCCTTTTGTTTAATGGCGTAATCTGCGGTCTGATTGGTTTGGAGCTATTCCTGTGTAGTATCTTAATTTAAGAAATAATACAACTTTCAATCTTATGTCATAATTCGGCGTCAGAACCTATCAATTTTAGAATTTTGGAAACTTTATCTCGCAAGTTGATTCCCTGTTATGCTTATTCTTCTGCCAATTCATTTTTATCGCCCTCAGTAAATATGATTATTAATTCATATAATTTATTTTCTAGAAAACTTGTACTCAGTTGGTCGATTTGAGTACAAACAGTTTTCTGTAACTTTGTGAAAACCATATCTTCTTTTACGATACAAAAATGTTAAATAGTTATTTCGATTGCGAAGTTACTGATTGAAAAAAAAAAAAAAAAAAAAAAGTTTACAGATGGTCATTCAATATTCAATTTACATTTCTATAATTATTTTCGTAACACTGAGGTAACTGTGGCACGTCATAAACTTACTTTAAATTTGAGTGTATACTTTTTATACAAATTGGACTAGAGTATCATTCTCTAAAGTTGATGGTTTCTCAGAACATTGACGATTGTGAAAAATTAAAACCAGTTTTATGCTGTACGTTGTCAATTGTCCTTTAGCTCTTCTATTTCATACGCAGTTCAGATTACTATCATTGCTGCTGCCTTTTTTCTTCTATATGGGACTGCAAATTATCATGAATCAATAGTTTCCAGTTCTCAAATCTGACATCTGTATCAAGAAAAGAGAAGAATCAAGTGAATATGTCTAGGTATTTGTTTACAGACTGTTAGAATACCTCCAATGCTGGTTGATTGTAGAGTTATATTAGAAAAACTAGCCTTCGGCTAGCTGGGGTTTCCGCCCCAAGACATCCACGTTTTCTCGGCCTACGGCCTCGTATCTCTTAAACCCCAAATTCTACAGAGTTTCAAGTTTCTTTTCCTATTTCAACTATCTTAAAGTAAGATTTTGTATTAAGGGAACTCCCATTTAAATAACGTGGGAATTTCTTCATTCCTCTTTAGACCCCTTAAAAACTAAAAAATATTCACTTTTGGCAATTTTCCTGTTGGTTAGTACCGGAAGGCTACAATCATGCCAGATTTCATCGTTCTGGTCTTGCTGCAAGTACCTAAACATTTTGGAGTGTAGAAGACGTCCCGTATAAATAACATGGAAAAGATTTTTCAGTTACCTATAAAACCACTCTAAAGTTGATTTTTTTTTTTAATTTTTGGTGATTTACTTAGGTAACGCTAACGAAAACGCACAAGTACCGAATTTCAAGTTTTTATTCCAATTCCAAGTACCTAAAACATGAGATTATAGGTCCCCCCCCCAAAAAAAAATAAAAATAAATAACATGGGGAATTTCTTCATCCCATTTGAGGCCCCCTGAAAATTGTATATATATATATATATATATATATATATATATATATATATACAGGGTTTGTATGATAAGTAATGAGACCAGGTCTGGAAACATTGTTTTATTGATCTGATCTGTACAGGGACTTAAAAGCTTTCGAAGTACTCTCCTCTTGCGTCGATGCACTTCTGCAATCGATATTTCCACGCTGCAAACACCCCCTGGAAGTCAGCAGCCGGCATGTCCTTTAGAAATGTGGTCACGGCTGCTTGGATGGCTGTGACGTCTGCAAAACGGGTTCCTTTCAAGCGTGGCTTCAGCTTCGGGAAGAGGAAGAAGTCGGCCGGGCTCACATCTGGGCTGTAGGGTGGTTGTGGAAGGACTTCCACCCCAATCCGGGTCAAAAAGGAGGTCACTAAGAAGGCGGTGTGGGCAGGGGCATTGTCGTGATGCAACTTCCACCGGCTAGCGATCGCCGGTCTTTTCCGCTTGACGCTCCTGTGCAGTCTCTCAAGGACTTGTTTGTAGAAGGCGGCGTTGACGGCTTGTCCTTGGGGTACAAACTCCTTGTGGACCACCCCCACATTGTCAAAAAAAACAATCAACATTGTTTTCACCTTTGACTTCGACATTCTGGCCTTCTTGGGGCGCGGGGACGCAGGAGTGTGCCACTCCGCGCTTTGACGTTTCGTTTCAGGGTCGTACTGGAACACCCACGACTCGTCACCTGTTATGACGTCATCTTCAAAGTTAGGGTCACTGTTCATGAGGTTCAACAGTTCCTGACAACAATCAACACGTCGTTGCTTTTGTTCGTCAGTCAACACTCGCGGCACCAGTTTCGCACAGATTTTTCTCATTCCCAATTGTTCCGTCACAATCTTGTGCACTGTTGTGTGGTTCATATCGAGTTCATCAGCAATCAATCTCAACGATAATCGACGGTCCGAGTTCAGGAGATCCCTCACTTTTGCCACAGTTTCGTCCGTAGTCACTGTTGTCGGGCGTCCAGCCCTCTCCAGATCCTCAACGCTTTCCCGGCCGTTCCGGAACGCACTGTGCCAACGAAACACCTGGGCTTTGGATAGGGCTTCCTCTTTGTAGGCCTCCGTGATGAGAGAAAGCGTCTGAGTAGCCGTTTTCCCCAGGCGAACGCAAAATTTGATCGCATAACGCTGTTCGATGGAACCCTCCATGTTTGTTGATTTTCCGCCGTGACAAGAATGTTCACAAGGGCTTTGTCCAAGGCTTGTCCGCGCTCCACTAAGGCTCGGAGCCAACTGACGCGCGGTGCGTTGCTTTGCTCGGACCCCCCCCCTACATCCTCCATCACCGACAAACCCGCTCCAGCGACACGCGCGCCGCGGCGCGGCGAGTCTCATTACTTATCATACAGACCTTGTATATATATATATATATATATATATATATATATATATATATATATATATATATATATATTCACTTTTGGCAATTTTCCTGTGGGTTAGTCCCGGAAAGCTACAGTCATGCTAAATTCCAACTTTCTACGTCAACCGGAAGTACTTCTTTATATTATGTCAGTCAGTTCATGTAGTTTTATATTTAGTCTGTGAATCGAGTCGGAGAAAAGGTTGAAATGGTGATGTGCGAACTTTTGCTGTTCCAGACGTGGGCGTATGAAGGGGGAGGGGCACCGAGTGTCGGTAGCAGTACTCTTGAATTGAAGATAACGACTATTTTCAAATGAAAAGTTGTTCATGATTAGAAATGTTTGTTCATTAGGATTATATTCATATTTAGATTAGGAACTGAGTGCTAGGTTTCAGAACATGTGTTGACTTCTTCAAGGGCATACGTAAGTGAAACGTTGGTGCATAAAGAAGTTACATTTGTGAATGCTAGGATAATATTAGGTGGTAGATGTAATAGAACTATTCGGCAACTTTCCAGGTTAAATTAAAATAGTGTTTGAAAAAATTTAGAAGCAATTAAATGGAGCTAATAATTGATATGATGGGAAGTCCGGACATGCGATTGCAGATGGTAGTAGAGAAAAACTAATATGAATTCGGTTGCGGCACCAATACTGCAAGCAATGGATCTTGTGAGTTGCTGGGCTATGGATTTTTAGGTATTTTTGAAATAAGATGCAAGACGGTGGTTTGGAATATATTTTGTGTTATGACTATGATTAAATACGTAAATTGGATTTTAGTAAGGAAATCACGAATCCTTCTCCAAATGTCTGTAGTATATATAGTAGAGCCACTTAGCAACTTTCCAAGTTATATATAAATAGTGTATGAAAAATTTTAAGAGCAACTAGATGTCACCTACATTTATTAATGTTACTTCCTTGGAATCTTTTTCAATCTTGAAAATAACTGAAGTATTTCCTTCTATTACAGCGAACATGAACAAGAAAGAGAAAATCCATCAATTTCGGGAAATAGTCAAAGCTCTTCCAGCACCCAACTATGACACGCTCAAGTTCCTTCTACAACATCTACTAAGGTAAGAATCTTCAAACAATGGAATTCTGAGAAATATATAGAAGCTGCTGAAAGAATATATTATTATTATTATTATTATTATTATTATTATTATTATTATTATTATTATTATTATTATTATTATTATTATTATTATTAAAAATCTGTTGTAATGTATGCTGCATTTCTTCTGTGGGAATTATGTTTAAATTTGAATTTGATTTTCTACTTCATTATTTAATGTTTATTTCTATCGTCTGCAGAAATTTGTTCCTTATACTCCTCAATTTATGTTCCTTCTAAGTTATGTGTTATTATAAGAACTGAATCAGCAGATATGTTTTGAAATTTAATTTCGAGATAAATTTGTTGAACAAAAGAACATCAACCATTCATTATGTTTTCCAGAATGGTTACACAAACATTATTTTTCTATCCGTTGTATTAAGTTACGAAAATTAACATTTTTGTTTCTTTCTTGGTCTTGCAGGGTGACAAAATATCAAGAATTTAATCGCATGCACATTCCAAATTTGGCTATTGTTTTTGGACCGACATTGATGTGGCCAGAGCAAGAAAGTGCGAACATGGCTTTGGATTTGATGCAACAAAATTTGGTTATCGAATGTTTCCTTCAAGAGTTTGACACAATATTTAGGTGATAAGGTGATCCATTACATATTGTGAAAAAGAGAGAGAAACAATCTGTGATACTCGATCACTCATCATATGATGTAGAGTGAAAGGCTGCGTGTGAAATATGGAGAAGTTTTAATAGAGATTACCAAGAACATTACTATGTAAGATAAAATATCTATGTGGGAACATAACGTACACACATCTCTTTTTAATTGTGTGTACATTTATATTGCTAATTTTATGTGTAAATATTGTAGATATTTCCAATGATATCACAAAGGACTGATACAATAACTGAATTGGATCTTAGTGCCATTCAGTATGTACAAGTTTTGTTGTTGTTTTTTCTTGTTTTCCCGTCCACATAAGGAAAATAATTTTTACTTCAAAATTCTCAGCTTTGTCATGATATTTTAATTTGATATTCAGCAAGTTACCTTTTTATTTGTTTTTCATATTTTCTTCTTATTTATATAAACCGCCTGTAGTAAAAAAGAAATCCCACATAAGCAACAATTATATCATAACGACATCATAGTGCAATTTGATGAGATACGATTGTGCAAATGTTGACTGATGTACGTATTGAAATTAGTGACAAGACAATAAGAAACGCATACCTTTATATGAATATTTGTTTTAAAATGGCAGACATTCTGCTGAGATGTTAGTTAAAGTGAATACTATAAACATGTCTTCGTTAAGAATCCTGCAGGAGGTATATTATATCCAAACTCAAGGGCTAGTCAATAGAGAGTATTGTATAGATGTACAGATTATGTAACTGAAACATGTAATATTATCATGAATTAAATGAACGACAAGAATTTGCTCTTAAATTGACATCTTGTGTATCTTCTTATTCATAGAGCTATTTTCCTTCCCCCTTTCCAATATCGTCAGTTTATGTTTGAATTTGTTATCAGTAGTTCCAACAATGTGAGTAAAGCCGTTTATGTGGCTGTATTCTCTTTCTTCAAGTGAGATGTCGATTATAAATATGTAACTTAAAAAAAAGCTCAGACGTTGGCTGGCTGATTCTAAATCTTAACGTCCTCTTATTAACACTCTGGACTTAAGTAACTTAAAAATTTTAACGTGAAGGTAAATTATATGTATTTCCTTTGGCAATTGCATCCGAGTTTCGTTTGTATATATATATATATACTAGCTATTGGGATAGTAGTTACTGTGAAAGTCCAGTGGTGTGATTACCGGAAATCAACTGCGATTACTAGTAACCACCGCACTCGACTGCAGAATGTTGGAAATTTAATTTATGTTACCTGTTTTCACCGGTGGGGTACCGGTAATGACAAAATCTCTGTTGGTGATTACCAGAAATAGTCAACGTGCATGGGATCCTTGGTTCGATCCCAGCTCGCGCCAAGTAAACTTTGTGGAGGACAAACATCGTGTGCGTGGGTTCTTCCGTTTTCTCCCACCTTCTTCATTCCACCTTCCTTCGTCATCATCATCGTCTCCTTTAGTCTAACCGATATTGCCATGGGACGTAAAACTTTTAATATTTCATTTCATTTAAGGAATAGTCAAGTCATGTCTATGCTTGTTGGAAATGAATGAGCACAGAACAGTGTAGTGCGTTTTATGGATGTGTTTTCATGATAGAACTTAAGAAACGAACTTACGAAAAATATATATAAATATCTATATTTGTTGTATAAAATAGTGATAAAGGACGTCTTTGTATTTCTGTTAGGAGTTAAATTCGAGAACATGTAGTGAGACTTATTGAAACTAAAATTTCTTTCTTTTTTTAATTTTGTCTGGCAAAAGAGGATATATAGAAAAAAAAAATTATCGATACTTTAACGTAGCCCCAATCACAAAAGATGTACGTATCCATATCTGTGGAACTGCATGGACACGTAATGAGAAGTTCTTTTTGGTTGTAACTGTAGCCACTTGTGGTGTACCTTGGCTCTCACTTCTTAATTGCTCCGAAAATACTTGTCCCCCATCACCACTTTTAACGGTCTCAAAACATAAAAAGCCACAGGGGCAAGATCTAGAGACTAGGGCAGCTGAACTCTCAACATCGTTACACAGGGAGTATGAACTTCGGCGTTGTTATGAAGCAACAAAATACATGAAGTCTGAAGTTCTCGTCGTTTACTCTTGATTGCAGGGAAAGATGAATACGAAGCTCTGGGCGCTGTTACTCTATTCTCAGTGTAATATTTGAAAATTAGACTATTTTGACTCAAGAGAGTGAGTGTGAAAATTTTTCTTTCAAGAAGTGGTTGAGATGCCGGAAGAAATATCAGTCAGTGGGAAAACTGTCGGGAGAATGGCTAGTTAGGAAGAGTTTAATACTACAACTCATGGAGCCTGCACACTTCGAGAACACCATGTCTGTTGACCACTTCTGAATACTTACGGACAAGGTAGCGGTGCATTTCACTGAGTTCAACACTGTAATGACCTTTATTGGTGTTTTCAAATCTCCTGAAGAAGATATGGAAAGTCTTCCACCATAGATTACCATGCCAACAACAACACTTTCTGTGGGTGGAGAGATGGTTAGTGAAACCCTCCTTGA
The DNA here is from genome assembly GCF_964235325.1 of Thermobia domestica. Lineage (NCBI taxonomy): Eukaryota > Metazoa > Arthropoda > Insecta > Zygentoma > Lepismatidae > Thermobia > Thermobia domestica. Next base: position 100,947,591 of record NC_137468.1, read on the forward strand.
CACTGATAACTATTGTCTTGATCGTTCAGGATTGTGCAAGCAGATCCATTTTTCGTCAAAAGTGAAAATACAATGTAGGACACTTCCCCGGTTATTCCTTATATTTAGAGAATTGCACACCTTCAGACGATGATTCTTGTTGGCCGGTGTTAACCTTTAAGTCCAACTTTTAACCTTTCGGATTACATGTAGCTATGAAACGACATTGTTATGGTGTATGACTAGCTGTCTGGATAGCACGAAGATTTTTCCGAGAGTCTGCTTCCACGGTGTTCCTGATAAGCTTATCCGAGCATAATGTTGGTCGGTGCCTATGTGATTCATTTTACAAGGCTGTGTTGCCAGAATGAAATTTGACAGGTCAACAGCGAATGGCTCAGTCACCATTCCTGGCTTAAATACACTGTTCGTGAATTTTTGTGTCTTTCTATGCGGAATGTTGCAGTTTGAATTTGTAAAGAAAAATTATCTGCAATTGTCTTGTTTCCCATGATACACTTTCATACGACCCTGTTCATCAAAGCACTACCTCCTGACTATCTGGGTACTATAGCCTGTTATCTGGATGTGTACGGAGTTTGTGACATTAGACACGTGACCTTAGTCCATCTCTGTCTTATGAAGCTGAGATGAGTTTCTCATCAGGCGTTAAAAGGGACATTTCATTCATGCCAACTTAATATGCTCCATTTCCAACAAACTCGGGCATTACTTAACTATTATTGGTAATCCCCAACAGAGATTTTTGTGATAGTTGAAAGCTGATAACAGAAATTTAATTTGCAACATTCATCAATCCAGAGCAGTGAGTACTGGTAATCGCGGTCATTTCCGGTAATTATGAATTTAAAAATAGATAAATAATATTCAAGATATTAAAATTTAAAGTAAACACGAATTTCCAGATACTAAATAATAATAATAATAATAATAATAATAATAATAATAATAATAATAATAATAATAATAATAATAATAATAATAATATAAAAATGATATACGCATTATGTATACTATTTCTTCAATTTGTGTTTCAATGATGAATTTCGATGGAGAAGGAATTACCAGGGTATTATTTAATTTTTCTAAATTTGTTTCACTTGTTATTGAAGTTTTAGCAACTTCTTGTTCAATGTCAACATATATAAAAGAAAAAAGTCAACAAACCATGTATTAGGAAATCTGAGCACTCGTTTACTCTAAGTACTGTCCCTTGAATCGGTTATGTTTCCTAGGACGCAGAAAACTTCATTAAATGGAAAGAAAAAGTCAAAAGGTATGTTAATAATTCTCTAACAATGACATCGTCTTCAATATATCGTCGTTGTACTTCAAAAGCTACAGCTTTCCAGAAAAAAATGAAAGCTATCCTAAAGTATACAGCGTTTAATATATCTGAGGCTGACAGGTAAACTATGCAAAGTCACTTTTAGCCCGAAACTGAGTTATCATATTTTTTCTTGCGTTAGTACGAGGGACACTAGGAACGTTTTGAGATGTGGACAACTGGAACGCAGGAAGTGAAAAATTTTTCTGTCAATAAACAATCGACGCAATTCAATAAAATATTGTTTTGAAAACACTTTTACGCTTCTGTGAAATTAGTATTTTATGACTTATACTACATTACTTCTCAGCCCCAGATATGATGTAAAAAACTATATTATTATATATCCAAACAATAGGAATATTAGAAACAAATAGTCTTAATCCGTAATCTCCGTGATTGGTGACGTAGAATTTCATAATGGTGTAATTTCTACATTTTTGAGGTGAAATAATTCCAAACATATGAATTATATTCTCACGGAAGAGCTGTATACCTAACAACTAAGCTCGCAGCTGAATTTTAAAAATCATTGATGACTGACTAACATTATTCAGTATGAAAACATTATTCACTTAAAAATATTATAGATGCGACCCGAAGATCATTGCACAGAGAAAATCTTAACAATAAAAGCAGAAAAAGACCTTTTTAGGCATTATGAATTTTAAAAAATCCATTCTTTGATGACATTGAAGAAAATAAATTAAGAGATACGAATGTTGGCAACGGGATTCAAACTAATCTTTCGATTACATAACATGAACATTAATATTTGCTCATGGTAAAATATAAAGCTAAGATTACAGTTGGCCATGATATCAAATCAAATCCTGGTTACTCACATCTCTGCAAAGATTATTATTATTATTTTTCTCATGAGTAAAAGTAAATTAAAGAAGTGTGCATCTTTAGCTGTTTAAGATATTTCTTTTAAACGATAATAGAAATTTGTCTTACATATGTTTGGAAAATATGTCCTTTTAAAGAGCCAGTTTGTTTGAACAAGAGTACATTTGAACAAGGATGTACTTTTGATTTCTGCCTATTTTAGTGATTTTCATTACCATACAAACTGCCTGGAAATTGGCTAACAACAGTTCCTTGTCATTGGTTTTGTGTTCACTGTGGTCGCCTGTATAGTCTTTTGGCTTCTTGCTTGCTTTCAGTTTCTCAAATACTCATATTCATCTACTCATATTTCTTTCAGTGTTCCATACACAGAAAACTACTTGCATATTAGATGTATTGTACTCTTTTATATTAGCACACTGTAGTTAACATATAAAAGTACAAAATTTGATTTATCATCACTAGTGCAATGTTTTTGCTGAACATTCTTACGTGTCATAAGTTGCATTATCATCCCCTCCTGTACAGTTCTGCCTGGTACTTCGCACCTTCTTTTTCTAAAGACTATCCCACCTTACAGCTTGTGTTAAAACATCTGAACTGCACGTACACAATGAATTAGTAGGAATCTCGTGGCTCACTATTAGACGAGTAAATTTAGGCCAAAAAAAAAAAAAAAAAAAAAAAAGGTAACCTAGTAGTAATTGTAATAAAAGGTATTTTTATTGTTTCTGCTCCTATTGAGTGTCCTGAATAACATCAGAAGTCTACCAAAATCTGACTACAGGAAAGTCGCCATTTTGGGCCACCATCTTGGATATTTTCATAGACTATTTTAATAAACTTTTCTTGTAATATCTTCGCAATGAATCAAGCTAGAGACTTGGTTCTTGCCCCGATTCTAAGCTAATAAACAATACAATAACCAAAATGCACAATTGGTATAATCGTATGCAGAATTATTTAGATATAGTTACTGTTAAGCTGAAAACGTTGTTGTATTTCTTATTTTGTCACTTTCATGGCTAATAACTATGAAATGCTCAAAGATAATGGAAAACACCCCGAAATAAAATTAATAGATCCCAGTTTGACCTTTCCATCGACATCAAAACTGTTTACCTTATCTGAAAGTAAAGGAGCTACGTGGTTTTATGTGATGTAGGGTGTTGTATTTTGAGTCACTCACATACGCAATTCACGTGGTTAGAGATAAAAACAAGAAGGAAGTTGGCAGAAACAGTAAATAACATTTTGAATCGATAGATGCAAAAAGTAACTTTAACTCCGCTTCCATAAGGCCGATTTTCATCAAGTTGGTGCCGAAGTCAAGGCCTTAAGCCATAGATGAAAGAGATAAACATCGATTTTCAATAAATTACAATTACGTGTGTAATTGAATATGTTTCATTTACATTATGTGGGTCGAAACATCATAAAGGAAACTTATATGCCGTAATGATAACAGTTAATTTGTACATGTTTTTCACATTTTATGTAACACAAAATGCGAAAAACGTGTAAAAATTAACTGTTATCATTGTTCTTGCAAAAAGCATATTGCGCTACGAAGCTGACTAGTCCAACGATATTGTACGTTTACCAGAGCCGCCAACATTATCATTATGAATGAATAATTTATATATAGAATATTTTAATTAACATTCTAATATTTTAATAATAATTTAACATTTTAATTAATATTTTAATTAACAAAATTATAACAAATAAAGATGAACAACATGAGAGCTTTCTTATTTAACTTAGAAATACGTTCAAATGAACAAACCAGTTTTTGTGGTTGCTTTGAAATGAACCAAAAAGTACAAAAGTTACTCAGTGAACACCAGGAAGAATAATATACACTATTTTCATAATTTATTATGATCGAAAAGAAAAAAAAAGAAAGAAAGAAAAGGAAAAAACACAATCAAACGAAGGTATCTTCAATCACAATTGTAGGAAGCACCAGATGAAGCACTGACACCAGAATTAGTCATCATTGCTTTCCAGTTCCACTTCTGTCGCATCTGTTACATTATACCATGTGATTCCATGGCATTCACAGCAGGCTCTTGAGCAGTCAAGGCCATGTTTCTTGCAGTTGCATTGTATGCTAGAACACAGAGTGTACTAGAGTAGCCACATTTTATGAATTTCAACAACTGCTGAGGTGTGGGAGTTGGGCCATCTTCACCGGTGACAGATGTCCATCACCCAGTTCCCAACCCCATTGGTGCGGATCGAGGTCATTGGAAAGCCAGGCCTAAACCTGAAGATATACAAATAAAGAGTGATAGTAGCAGGCATCTTCAGTAGGCGGCAGTACTTCAGGCGTCACTTGAACTGTCGATTTAACTGCTTTGGAGATAAACTTGTGATAGCGAATGCCATTAAGAGTTTGATCAATTCGACCCCATATGGACATACCATAGCCTTATTATCAGATGTCTTGATTTATTCTTGTGTTCTCCTTGCAGTAGTGAAGAGTGCGGCCTGTTCTCGGAAACACTCGTTCTTCAGTAAGGGGAGAGTGAAATGTCGTTTCCCTAACTCATATGGTTTGGATGTAGTGTCACATCCCAGTAATGCATGATTGGAGAGTATATGTGAGCACAAGGGATCACTCAGTGTTTGTTTCATTGCCCTATTGTCATAGACCATCACAATTTGGAACTTTTCTTTGCTTCAGGACACAGGAAGACATTGAGTTTGTAGTCGAAATAGTGGATTAACAGGACTAGAAGGTCAGCGTCTCCACTAATAACTACTGTCGGACACACCTGCGATATTTCAATAGCTTCTTTTACAATCAGTATATCTGCTTTATCGGGAGCATATTTGATACCATATCCAGCTTCCGTAAACTTCTCAGCCAACAGTGTTGCAAAAATCTGCTTGTTCACTTTGTTGCTCAAGAACATGTCCTTGGTGATGGCAGGAACCGTCGACTGAGTTACATGCACTTTTGGTCCCTCCAGAACTCTCTTGCGTTTTTAGTAAGCCTCAGACTTTGTTGATGAGTAAAGTGTTCTCCTTGGTAGGCATCAAATATGATAGTTGCTTGCCCGAACTTTGACTCAACATACTGTACATATGAAAGGAACAGTGCTTCAAATGATTGTGCTTACTTCAAGACGAACGTTGAAGAAACCACCCACCATCAATGATATAGTACATATTTCCTGCTATTGTACGGATTGCCGCGCAAGTATGTTATAAGCTGGGCCTTTGCAGAATCTCTCATAAATCAATATGTGTCAAATATCGAAGCTGGGTATGTATACTCATGTCCAAAATTATTGCCGCATGTCTATAAATATGTTGTTGAAGAAATATAATTTGATAACGAATTCGCCCGGTATTTCTTATAATGTTAGTATGTGTATAATTGGAAAAGACGTGTATGTAGCAAATTCCATGTCAAAAGAGCAGTAAATAAGAACAATAAAACGAAAATAAAACTTTCTTGTTCATTTAGCAATATTTTGTTTTACTCATTCTAGTTTTCGTATTTATAATTCTTTTCGTATGAAATTTATCACAAATATACATTTCCCGATTGTATACATAGTATTAGTATTAAAAGTACCCTGCAAAATCATTATCAAATTATATTCTTACAAGAAGACAGTTATAGATATGCGACAATCATTTTGGACATGACTGTACATAGCTCGTAATGGAAAACATGTTTCAAAATCGAATTCACTGCTTTTTGTGCAAATGAGAAGACGCTGGAAAAGCAGTTGAGGGTCTATGTAAAAGGTCTTATCCTTCGCCTTAACTACCTGTAGTGACATTGGTTCCACCATTTTGTTTCTCTTGAACGAAAATTGTATAACCAATTTATCGTTTATATCAACAAAAATTCTGCTCCCTACTTCACCAGCCATTTCAGGATTTGTTTCTGCAAAATATGTGATGCTGTAATTATGTTTCTTAGATTTTGGTCAGGATGGAAAACGCTGAGTTGTTCCATTAATTTTATATCTTTTTATGCTTCGACGTTGTTCCTCTTCACGCGGGATTTGGTCAGAGTCGTATGTTGCTTAGTCATCGCCTGTTGAAATCCAGCAAACTCTTGCATCCCCTGGTAGAGGAGTGCACAAATGGGTCACGGCATTACCCATACGAGCTGCTGCTCTTGTATCATCCTTTTACCATGTGTTAAGCCATTGCTGTGCCTTTGATGTTCCTCATTAGTGCCTGCTCAATTATCAAATCCGTGGAAAGTCCGGCAAAAACTCCGCCTTACAACATGCAATCCACTCATGAAAGCTGCGTGTACGTTTGGAGCCGTATCTTCAAGTTCTAACATGCTTTGTAAGTATATTCATGTTAAACATGCATATGAATCATGGCCACATGCTACGAAAAAAGGAAGCATTTCATTTACCGTATGCAAATGCATTTCCCAATTGCCTGTTCTTTCAGCTTTAATAAATGAATTAAGGATATCCACCATTTCAATGTACACCATCCACAGTGCAGCTGTTCTGCTGGTTTTCAGTTCCATATTTTTATCTTCTACTTTTTTGTAAAGCCTGTTGATTACATCATTGGGAATTTCGGAAGTCAACATTTCTTCTTTCTTAAGTCGTTTAAATGTTAATCGTGCTATGGTTATATCAGTGCTTTCAGGTTCTGTACTTACTGCTTAATTAGCTAGAATAGTATTAAGGACTGATGACACCAGTATGTGGCCACTAATAGGCAATTGATTTGCCCGACAGCATATGCTTCAATGTGTTTCCTGCATAGATAACCTCGAAAATTTCAGCCAAACCGGATCCTGTCATGGGAAAACCAATGCACCCAAGGAAACTCATAATCGTGTGCAGACCTCCTAGTCTGAGGATACATTTCTTTAACGGACTACCTTGTGATTCATTGCTTACGTTTCCAACTGCTTTCAAGTACAACTGCTGATTAAAGGTTACTATGGGAACTTGGTTGTAACGTGCTGTATACTTTGCTATAAATAACAGCGTTGACAGAATGGATCCATGTTGGTAATAGGTTGGAAAACCACAGATGATACAGTATGATGTTATTTTTGTGAATCAGTTGAATCACACTCTACCAGTCAGATACACTTGACTTTAGAAGATGTGAAATGTTCCACAGTGCGTCGGCTTTTTTCTTAGCCAGTGATCCAAAATGTTATTTGTTGTTTTTGCCAACTTCCTTTTGTTTTGATGTTTAACCACAGTACCTGAATTGCATATGTGAGTGACTCAAAATACAACACCCTACATCACATAAAACCACGTAGCTCCTTTACTTTCAAACATAGGTAAACAGTTTTGGTGTCGATGGAAAGGTAAAACTGAGATCTATTAGTTTTATTTCGGGGTGTTTTCCATTATCTCTGAGCATTTCATAGTTATTAGCCATGAAAGTAACAAAATAAGACAAACTCAACAACGTTTTCAGCCTTACAGTAACCATATTTAAATAATTCTGCATACAATTATACCAATTGTACATTTTGGTTATTGTATTGTTTATTAGCTTCGATTCGGGGCAAGAACCAAGTCTCTAGATTGATTCATTGCGAAGATATTACAAGGAAAGTTTATCAAAATGGTTTATGAAAATATCCAAGATGGCGGCCGAAAATGGCGGTTTTCCCGTAGTCAGATTTTGGTAGACTTTTGGTATGTTATTCAGGACACTCAATAGAACCAGAAACAATAAATATACCTTTTATTACAATTACTTCTTCGTTCAACCTCAATTTTACTCGTCTATATGGCGTTTTCTTTCTTTTCCGGTCAGATTCACTGTTTTGCTGCTCTTGTTTGCTATCTTTACAGGAACATCCTTCTTGATCATACTTAAACCGCTCATCACGATTTTTTTTTTTTTTTTTTTTTTTTTGGCTGGTGCTCACAGAGCCGTAGGATGTAAATCTAAAATAAATAAATATGGAATATCCAACTACCTGGGAAGTAATTGACAGTTATAGCTGATGTCGTGATTTGAAGTAGGAAGACGCATTGGTCGCCTAGGTTTTTTCGTCTTTCTTAGTCGGTCACTGTTCAAAGAATTAAATAAAATGTAAGTCTAAACTTACTAATTAATTTACATTTACATTTTTTAAATCGTGTTTTCAGAAGCAACAGTTAAAGCTAAATTTTCGACTACTGATTAGAAATAATAATAGTCTTATACCGAATTCGGTTAGCAGAGAACATTAAGTATAAGATTCTTTAATACTTACCTCTGTGCTTCTTAAAGATATTCTCTCTCTGAATATATTCGGTAAGAGTCTTTCACCATGTTCGATTGAAATTTTTAAATAAGAACGGCTCCCCGTTCTAGTTAGGCGAGGTCCATTTTGCTTTAAGGTTGAATGGATTTTACTTCTGATGAGACACTGTCTGCTGTTTTTTAACTTTTTTTTTTTAATTTTCTTCCCGCTAACAAGAATCTTATGTTGACAGTAGAGGTATTCCCAGTTAGCACGTAAGCTTAAATCAAGGGTCGCTTTCCTTTGGTTTTGGCTTAGCAATGTACAGTTGATGCGACAAGCGACAATCAACGTTTATTTTAGCTTGTTTTTAACTTGAAAAGAAGCTTGAATTTATCAACTTTCTACTAAGCTTATTTCAAGCTTGCTTCAAAGCGCTTGACGTTTGTCGATTATTTAGAAAATGGAGCCATCTGTAGGATTAGTGAGTAGTCTAAGAGATTTGGCACTTCATTTCTCGCGAAAGGCACGGTGTGGACGTGTGGTGCGTTTCAGGACCAGGCCAATACAGATTTTATCTGGGCCTCTTTGACTATTACTTCATGTTTCACAGGCCAATTCAAATCATAAGATTTGGGCCATAGTGTCTATTACAATTTAATTCTTTGGCATATAGTGTTTATTACAATTTATTATTTCAAGCTTTCCATTTCAAGCGTAGCACATGCTTGATATGTCTCGTTTATTGCAAGCTTCTCAGTAAAGCTTGATACAAATTTATTTCTGCACGTGAGAAAATTATTCAACTGGTTGGCGTCATGTATAATGTTTGTTGTGAAGGTTAGTATAATGTTCAATGTGTAAGTTACATAAATGATGGTGTGTATTCTTTTGCCATCTGGGGGTGTTTGGATATTGCCACCACTTTATTGGTATTCTGTTAAAATATTGCAGAAACCATAGGTTACTACTATGTTTACTATTAATAGTAAGTATGGTATGGTTTCCTCTATATATATTTAAAAGAATACCAATAAAGTGGTGGCAATATCCAAACAACCTCAGATGGCAAAAGAATACACACACCATCATTTATGTAACTTATACATTGAACATTATACTAACCTTCACATCAAACATTATACATGACGCCAACCAGTTGAATAATTTTCTCACGTGCAGAAATAAATTTGTATCAAGCTTTACTGAGAAGCTTGCAATAAACGAGACATATCAAGCATGTGCTAAGCTTGAAATAAGTTTGAGGTGACAAGCCTGTAGAAAGCATTATGTACCAAGTTTGAAATAGACTTGAGGTAACAAGCCTGTAGCAAGCATTACTACTAGTTTGAAATAGACTTGAGATCACAAGCCTGTAGCATGCTTTATGTAACAAGTTTGAAATAAGCTTGAGCTGACAAGCTTGAAACAATCTTACAGTGTAAGCCTACAATATGCTTGTCGCCTGTCAACTTCGTCGCTTGAATCAACATTGACATACGCTTACAGACTTGTCATAAGCTTGGAATAAGTTTATATCCTTGTCACGACAACCTTATATCATGCTTGTGACAAGCTGTTTCTGCTGTCTGGGAATTGGTACTAATAAAGAAGAATGTTACTTGATAATCTTGTAGCTCGAAATCTATAAGACAAAATTTACTGTTACGATTCACTGTAGTAACAATAATGCAGGGGCGGATCCAGGGGAGGCGATCGGGGCGATCACCCCCCACAAGAAGAAACTTTCGTATTTTATATATATAAATAAAACCCATCCCAAAGTTTGGAGCCCTTAAAAGTAGCAGTATGACAACCCACCGCCCCCCCCCCAGAAGTCGGTCCTGGATCCGCCCCTGCAATAATGATAGTAGAACACAGTTTTAATATGAACATAACTGTCTCTATTATGTTAACATTGAATGGGACGACAAGAACATGGAATGTTTGTAGATGTAAACATGTCAAATATGTCAAAATTGCGAGAAAATTGGGAACTCCTTAAATTAAGAGGCAGCAATTCCGGTTCACACCTCTTGCAATTCAATTCAGGCTACTTGCTGCAAGTTTTCATTTACTGTGCTCTTCAACTAAGCTCTTCCTTTTGAAATACCGGTACCAATTATACCTGCTTTAATAGTCTTCATATTTGTAATTTCTCCCCCTCTGTTTAGTTTCAACCACACCTTTTACCATGTTACTCAGAAGTGCCGATTTCATTTCAAACAATATCGCAACCTCTTTTTTTTTTATTTTATTTATTTATTTATCTGCAATTACATTGTTTATCCCCAGTAGCGGCATTTCAGATTTTACTGTGGGGTGCAAGACCCCTTATATAAGTAGATTTTTACTTTTTTGTTAGTATCAGTGGTCGAAGTGAGACGGTATGCGGTGGTATGTCAAACCGCCTCTGATTTTTTAGTGATGAAGCCATACCGCCTCTGGTTTTTCAGTAATCAAGATATACCATCACTGGAGAGTAGATGTTAAATACCTTTAATAAATCCATTTTTATACACAGTAATTGACGAATAGCTTTGCACGTCGAAGATTTTATTTCTTATGTTGAATCAATTTTTTAAGTTGACATTGGTTGAACGCGTGAATTGCTTGAATCGCAAGATGAAGATTTGACTGAAACCGACTTGGAGGAAATGTTAAATTCACAGCCCATTGAAGAAGAGGCTTCAACAAGCATTGACATTTAATTTGAAAAATCTTAGTGAAGGTTTAAGAATGGCAAATGAGCTTTGTGATTTCTTTATGAAAATTGATCCGTCTATGGAACGAAGTCTTATTTTTAAGAGGCAAATTGCTAATGCCACTGCTGAAATCAGTCTGAATTGAAGGAGCTTTTAAAAACTGCCAAGCAAGAAAAAATTACAAAATTCTTCAAACCATTGCCTAAGCCTGAAGATAATAATTAATCAATATGGTCAAAAACTTCAATTACAGTAAATTGATTTTTTATATATGTATTTGTTTTTTTATTTTGTCACCTAGGAACGCATCCCCTATAATTCCATATAAATTACCATTCCGTATTCACGGTTTATGTATTCGCGGCATATTTATGGAACATATACCCCGCGAATAAAGAGCATTTACTGTATTGCATTTACGCTCCGCTCTTGTTAATCTGCGCGTGAAAGATCCGAAATGACAAATATTTGCAGGTACGGCAAAGCTGAAGTTGTTGGCATACATGAAGGAAAGTCTTAAGTCATTTTTTGGTTATCCCATATTGTCAATCTGTACGATATATTTATATTTAATATAACTGGAAAATCATTAATGTAAAAAAAATGTTTATTTTCTCTAGTACGCGAAATTCTCCCTTCTTTTGTCATCAATGTTCCATGTTCCACCACTAAGAGGCGTTGGAATTAAGTGCGGATGAAAAAACTAATTTGACGAAGTGTACACTATTTAGTGTGCACTCCATTTGTAGACTTCGAGTGTGCATCCTCGAAGTGTGCACTATGCACTTTTGGACACGGCCATAGTTTATATAAATTTTAAGTTCATTATTTTATTAATCTTCAGATGGATAGCAATGAAATTTGCTGTGGTTCGTCAGGCGCGGTAATTTTGGCGCCGGAAATTTTGGCACCAGGAGTTTTGACACGGTAATTTTGGCACCGGTAATTTTTGCGCCAAGAAACGAAGCAAACGGAAATTTTGGCACCCTTTATAATTGAAGTACAGAAAATGTGAGAAAATACTCTGAATGTAATAGATATTTAAATTCACATGCTATTAACTAGGACTGTTCCAGCACGACGAATCAAACCAGTGACGAATGTACAGTCAGCGAGAAAATTTCTTTCTCTTCTGTAAAATTTATTTGCCTATAACTTTGGAATTGATGGACTGATTTGAGAAGTTTTCTGTAATTTATGGAAAACTGTATCTTCTTTGAGTTGCTGAAGACTGCACTATGTTCACTACACTGGGTTTGTATTTTACTTTCAAGTGCAAACAGTAACAGCTGATTCGAACCATGGAAATTGAAGTACAGTGAAAAAAAAAATAGAAAATACTCTGGATATAATAGATATTTACGTTCACATGTTAATGACTAGAACTGTATCAGCACGAATAATGAAACCAGCGACGAATGTACAAACACCAGTAAAAGGTATTATTGGTAGCTTCATTAGGTCAAGGCAAGTCAAAATGGAAATTATTGAACTCTTAACTAAGAAAACTTAAGTACACACTTACGCAAGAAAAATTAACAAATCAATAAATGAATTTCAATAACACATGATTTGCAATAATATATGGTTCACAATAATCCCAATTGTAAAACATTGCACCTTTTCTTTACATCTTTAACTTTTGTTGTGCACAACATTAAATGAAACAGCATGCAAAAATTCTTGCATGCTCTTTGTTCCAGCATTGTAGGCCAAGCACAAATTTTGAAGTCTTTTCTACAAATGCTCATAGATCCGCTTCATCTTCTTGGGATGTTCAGGGATTTGTTTCAATTTCAATCTTAAACTTTTAATGAGGCTTTGGGATATGCGTGAGAGGGGAGCCGGAAGTTTCGATGGAAAGAATCTCGGTGTAATCTCCTCTGCAAAATAAATTGGTACATTAACATCTATCATATCCAGAGTATTTTCTAATTTTCTTTCTCTGTATTTGAATTTCCATGGTTCCAATTAGCTTTTACTGTTTGAACTTGAAAGTCAAATACAAACCCATTAGAGAGGAATTTTAACTTGCTTTGAATATATAATGAAACTGCCAATAGTATCTTTACCAGTGTCTGTACTGTCAGTAACAAAAGTTCTTTTCCTATGTTAAAATTTCTTCCGCGAATATCTCTCGAATGGACGGACAGATTTGAGTGCAATATTCAGCAACTTAAAGCAGATATACTTTTCGGTAAATTTCAGAAAACTACTCAAATCAGTCCATCAATTCCAAAGTTATAAGCAAAATAAATTTTACAGAAGAGAAAGAAATTTTGTCGCTGACTGTACATTCGTCACTGGTTTGATTCGTCGCGCTGGAGCAGTTCTAGTTAATAGCATATGAATTTAAATATCTATTACATTCAGAGTATTTTCTCACATTTTCTATACTTCTATTATAATGGTGCCAAAATATCCGTTTGCCTCGTTTCTTGGTGCCAAAATTACCGTGTCAAAACTACTGGTGCCAAAATTTCCGCCTTTCCATTTCATGCCACGTTTCTTTGGCACGTCCATCAAAATTACTGAGTTCATTGACATGGACATATGTACATATACATAAGCTTTTCCCAAGTCAATGAACACCACGCATTTTATTCCCTTCTCTAAAACGCTTTTGCCTGTTATTTCATGTAAGCTAATTCTACTTCTGGTACCATTTCTACTCCTAAATTAGCTGTTCTTCTTCAACTCCATTCGTTCTTCTATTTGGTTTTTGGCTGCATGTGATGTAAAATTGATCGTACTATAGTCCTCACATTTTTTTATATTCGATTTTTTAGTGGAATCATCTCTCTCTCCAAGAAGTTTTTGGGAACACTCACGTCATTCGATTATAGATTCGAAATATGTATTTTCCTCTTCCTCCTCCTATAGTCTTAAATTCAATAGGAATAAGATCTAACTCAGTTACTTATTTTTCCTTCTTCATTTCACTAGAAGCTTTCTCGAACTTATTCATTACAATCGCATTTTTTTTTTTTTTTTTTTTTTTTTTTTGTCATTCTCATTTACTTGGTTTTTCTTTTCAGTAACAGAAATATCGAGTTGATTCTCGCCCTTATGCAACTCATTGTCTTGGTCTTCACTGTGTTGATTAAAGGCTTTTCTGTACTTAATTGTCATAGTAGTTCTCCTTTGTTTCTTTTCTATTTCTTTTGAATTTACTTCCATATATTATTATATATGTATGTGTGTATTATAAAAAATACATATATATTATAAAAATTTCTCTATCCTTTTAAATTACCTTTACGTCTGTTGTATGATTCCCTGGTTTTGTCGGTTTTTTCCTCTTAATTCGATATTCAACTTTCTATATCTAAAATAGGACGTTCAACATTATTTTCCCTTTTTGAATACACCTCCGTTTCCATTCTTTTATTTCCATCATTTTCAAGATTTCTTCTATAATTCAGGGTTCCAAAATTATTTCGAATATTTCTTCTAGTCTATTTCTCAAATATTTTTCTTCAAAATTCCGAATAAGTCCGATTTTACTTTCCATCTTCTGTCTTTTTGCTCCAGATTACGCTTTTTAGTTGGATTCCACTTCCACGATCATAAGAATGCCATCCCAGAAAAATGTCAGCACCAAATACAATATTCGCGTTTTTTAAACTGTTTCAATACACATTCCATAGCATTATATAATTCATTTGCTATCCCTGTTCCTCGAAGAGGTACTCCCAGTTAGAGTTGCCAGATTAAGCTGAAGGCAAACCTTGAGCCTAGGAGCATTTGTGTAAATTGATGACAAATGTGAAACTGAAGTTTTTTTTTTTTTTTAAGTTATTACCACCATTACTTCTAACATTTACAACAGATGTTACTAGCCACTAACACTACCATTACTACTAACCAAACGTATGCTGTACCCAGTGGCGGATCTAGAAGGTAAAATGTAGGGGGGCTGCCAGACCTTAGACTATGATAAGTATATCATGATTTTACTATAAAGTTTCAAAAATATATAAATAATAGCTTAAATTATTTTCGTCATTCTGAAAACTGGGGGCTAGGCCCCCTTGGCCCCAGGTTAGATCTACCACTGGCTGTACCTAACTAATAAAAATAAATGAAGAAAAAAAAACATTAGTGATTGCAGACGACGCTTTTTGTTTGTTTCTCTCTTTATAGCTCCTCACTGCTGAAGAAATTCTATTTTCCTGAACCATTTTATGAAAAGGTTAACCATTTTCAAGTCAACTGAACACAAATTTCGACCATCACGAAGTCTATTGGCATTCTGTCTCTAATTTTCCTTACACTAAACACTCATTCTGCATTATTGACTGGTATAGCGAAAATCATAGTAGTATTTTGAATAATTTTGGTGGATCTGCTTGCTCGAAAGACGCACTTCATAATTTTCAAAAAAAAAACTATAATATTATCCTTGCTCAAGTATTTATATTACAGCCTTCAAAGCGTAACTCATTGCAAAGTTCATTTCCATTGAAACTAATTTTAAGGTCGTTCCCACTTCTGTCTATTCTATTCTATTCTATTCTATTCATCTCCCTCGCGGGAGATTTTATAATTAAAAAGTCACAGCACTAAGGCCAAGTTGACTGCTTCACTAGAATTGTTTTAAATCTTTTTGTTGTTATTATAATATTGTAGAAGATGGCCAGTTCCAAAATGGACGAATTGGCCTGTTACAAATAGTTCTGTTTCCACACTAGTTTGTGAATTAAAGAGGAAGGCAGAAGCGTAGAACATACAAAAAATTATGTAAAGCACTATCAAAATTGTAATACACTAAATTATGTCCAAAATTGAAATTATTAAAAATGAAATTGAAATAATTGAAGAGCATGAAACTCCATTGTGTAGAACATTCTACGCCATCTTGCCAACGCTCCACTTCTGTCAAATCATTAAATGAAAAGTTTTGATGCCTGGCAATAATACGGGCGCAATAATAAAAAGAATTTAAACTTAGTCTTTTTATTCGTTAACAATAAAAATATCACATAATCCATGTTAATAACTAACTAGGGGTTCGAGACTACATGGCGCCGATAGAAGATGATCCATCTCGAGCCTCGGTTTAATACAATATTATTATTATTATTATTATTATTATTATTATTATTATTATTATTATTATTATTATTATTATTATTATTATTATTATTATTATTATTATTACAAATGTTATTTTGTAGTTCTTTGTAGTGTGAACAAATTTTAAATGAGTGTGGACATTTTTGACAACGACAATCTTATTACTTACCAGCGGCGTAGCGTAAGGGAACGCCGGTATGCCCGGCATCCCCTGTTAATAAGAAAAAGTACGTATTTCATTATATATAAATTGTTTGCTTGTAATTATCACAATTATTTCCACTGCAATCTTCTGGCGCGCTCTCTCGACTTACTTTGACAAGAGGAACCTACGCATGCGCGTCGCTCAGATGCACATTTTCTGTCTTTCCTCCTGTCGTATGCTATTTTCCTCGGGCTTCCAGGCCTATTGAAAGCATCGGGGTTTCGTCTGCTTTCTGTTGAATGCGCATGCGCAATACTTCCCTTCTCACTCCTCCTCATCTCTTGCAACCCTACATTTGCTTTAGATATACGCTGGCATATTCAAGTATTTCCAACTGTATATATTTTGAACTAAGCTATAGTTTCTGAACAGAACGTACGAGCCCTAATATAAAGGAAATAGAACAAAACGGAAATGGTTAGTTCAACGCATTTTTGAAGCATGCCGGTTATGTAAATAATAGTATTAAAATAGTTATGCCTTAATCGTAACTAAATGCATCGTAATTGTAATCTTCATCGTAAAGGAGCTCACAGACACAGGCATAAATTTAAAGCATTCTGAAGAATTACGGTCACCGATCTGGTAGGACAAGAGAGCCACCACTCCCCGTCACTCGCAAAGATTGTGCCAGGGCCCTTCAGTCATTGGCACAAATCTCGGGGACATAAGGGGAACATGTTCCCTACAATCTTGTCCCCCTCCCCCCCCAATAATCCGATTTGAGATTGTGATGATGATGATTTCTATCCGACTGCCACAAAGGAAACTGATGTCCTTTGACTTGTTTCATTTTTAAAAAAGAACCGTATTCTTTAATATTTCATTGTCATTAATTATTAGTAGTCTATTTTCAACTATTTGTTTAATTCCTGTAACAATTCCTATAATGCTATTGAGGTAATCATAAGTTTGCTCAGATAAGAGTATTGTTGCGCCAAATATATGCCTGATTGATTTTCTTTCATAGTTTTGGGGAAGTCATTATTTGTATTGTTATAAAACAAATGTCCTAAAATTTTAATGTGGATCATTGTGGATGCGTAAGTAGAAACATGTCAATTATTATTATACATATATTCAAATTTCAGAATGTGCTCACGGCACTGAGTTGTAATAATGATATGTACCACTATTTCATCTACATCATTTGGTATATAATATACGAGTACAACAGGTTTACCTCAGAAATCTGATTCATCTACTGTAATATGAGTCTCTTCTCCCCTCCCCCTCAATAAGCCTTAAAATGTGCCCTCCTGCCGATGTTATAGACAATTGTGCTCCCCTAATCCTCCACAGCATTTTTTTCAACTTCATAAATATTTTGAACATCGTTAAAAAAAAGGAAAGGATTATGGGAACAGTCTTACCCATCCCACGAACGTTGAAGACAGATTTGCGCTCTTGACTTCAGTATCTGGATACAAAAACAAGCCCCCAGAGTTGGTTTAAGTGCTTTGAATTTACATCTTCAAATGATATATACACTCAGGCCCATATTCATGAACGGGCGTCTGAGTTCCGGACCCAAGATGACAAATGTCTAGGGGCGATTTTTTTTTTTTTTTTTTTGAAAGAACGAGATTGACGTGTGGTATGTGGAGAAAAAAGCCGCCCACGAGAAAGAAATGAAGGGAACGATACTGGAAACAATGTTCATACAAAAGTGGGGCCTAGTTTTCTCGTCACAACGGTAGTAGCAAGAAGGAGCTGAGACAGTTGGTTATTAAATTCTAACGTAATCCACGCATTCGCTTCTCTATGCCCCACTAGACCTCCAATTAGGAGGGCTTCCTCCTAAATTTTTTATAACCCTATATTTCCATTCGGAATAGCTATGTATTGCTGCTTGCAGTAGTACTATATCGCACAAATGACTAACTTTGGCATCCCCCTTTCGGAATATCACGCTACGCTACTGTTACTTACAATGTTTAAGCTGTATAACAATTAGTTTAACACGGGCGATTTCGGACAACATGTCTGCGCCATTTTGGTTTAATAATTTCGGTTATTACCAAGACAATATATAGTGTATATCAGTTCGTTTAATTCAATTTTCTACTTTTTATTAATTTAAAGTGTAATAGTCGACATGGCTATTCGGTGCGGCATTTAATCTATATATAATCACAAATGTGGTTCTAGAAACAAGAAACAAATAACTAACTATAACTAAGTGCAACACATATTGCAAGATATAAATGCATACAATAGATAATTAATTATATGTAGTTTAATATTTAAGCGTGTAGTTTTACATGCTTGACTCGTAGAAGTACATATTTCAAACCTGGGCAGTTCGCGGTGGCCGGAGAGCTGGCAATCGCACTTCCAGGTTTAGCCTCTCTTGCGTGGATTGAACGTATGATCCCCATCTTCTCGGAGTTCTGTCGGCAAAACTTTAGTTTCCCTCGGTTTTCTGTTTCCCCCTTCCTCTCAATCATATTTACCTACTACATTACTTTCTGTCCTTTTACCATAAAAGCATTCATCTCACCAGGCCCGTATCTACGGGGGGCTAGGGGGCCGCCTCCCCTAAAATTTTCACTGTAGGCTTGCAAATGAACTATAATATGGTGATGAACTATAATATGGTTGGGTCGCCCCCTAACTTCTATCGCCCCCCTGCATTTTTGGGCTGGCTACGGGCCTGCATCTCATCTACTAAAATTACGCATACACCCTTTTTCTATCTATTTATGATTTTTTTTTTTTTTTTTTTTTTTTACATTTTCTCGTAATTTTCTCCCACAGCAATTAAACTTCCAAGATGTAGGAAAGAGATGCCAAATATTAAGTCCGATAGTGCTTAAACAGAATAAGTAGAGACAACAACTAATGAATGTCAGTTTTTAAATAGTATATATTACATTGTTAGCTACATGTTAAAGATAACGAGAATGAAAACGTCATATCTCTGAAGAAAACGAAAATGCAATAGAGTTGTGAAATTAGGGAAATATTATAATTATTTTATTCTTAGTTTGAAAAGAGAGCTATACACAACGTAACAAATGTTTCTGCTTAACCCTTGCGTTCCTAGTGTCATTTTCCTATGTGCGTGCTGTAATACCGGTTTCATTTACTGTTAAAAGACTGTCTAAACCATTATATAGGTCAGAGTTATTTTGTGCGCGTGAGGAGAGCATTCACGTTATTGATAAAAACAGTTATTTGCATTGTGGAGCATTTGGATCGAAAAAGGGAAATTCTGATGTTCTGAAGGGATTTTATGCCGCTTTAGGTTGGCAACACTGACCGGAGATCAAATACATTGGTTTTCCTTTCCCGATTTCGAACTTACTCGTCAAAACAAACATATGTGTGTTATTATTGAATGCTCCCTTAATGCCTGCTATCTATTGACACAAGACTTTTTATTTTATCTTTTCTGCTGTAAGGTGCTGTCACCTAAGGAGAAATAGTAGAACTGAGTCTTGCCTTGTACCCACTAAAAAATTTCAGCATCTCTAGGATCAATACGACTCTTAATAAGGGATACATTTTCATGACATCTACATGGATGTCATCGGTACGCAAGGGGGTTAATAGCAGTCATGACATTTATTTGTTCTTTATATATTTTTACTTTTTTTAATGAAGTACTCTCAACCTGGATCTATTTACTTTGCTGCAAGAAAATATTTGGAGAAATATATGCTCCAAGTTCATGAAAATAGAAAAAAGTGAAAGAAAACGAATGTAGTTACGTGGTTTAACTCTTAAAATTTATAATATACTCATTTTTTCTTTCCTTGACGTCAGAGGGAAGTCATGTCGGTAAAAAATAAATAAATAAAATAAAATAAAATAAATTTCATGGTTACAAACTAAGGGAGAAAGGCTTCATACAATTTTAGAAATCTGTATACAAGAATTAATATATTAGGCCATCTTTCTTCCAGCCATAAAATTTAATTTTAGTGGATGTGACCTCTCGAGAGCTTCCGCTGCTTGGTGTTCTATTTTTATATTGACGTTATTACTTTATGTTGACGACGTATTCTAAAACAATTCATAAGGGGATCAGAATAGTAAAACAGTACTTGATTAAAGTGCAAACATCTGAACTTTTTCTTGCATTCTTTCTTTTTATTTTTCTTTTCTTTCTTTCTTTTTCTGTTTGTTCAATAACATATAGGAAGTACGATAGCTTCATTGTTCATTTAAGACACTTGAGAAAACATCTCAAGTGGTAATCCTTCAATTGTTAAAGTGCCGAATAAATGAAAATACTGCTACTTCAGATGCTTATCTATTATAATTCATTTTCATATCACTTGCCCTCAGTCAGAATACGTATTATATAAGAATAGCACTTGAAAGTGTTTGACGATAGCAAAGCGCTAGGAGCTTTATATCGATACACAAAGCAATTACAAACTCTGCTGAAGAGAGCACGAATTAATAAGATACTTCCACTGGCGTCTCTGGCATGTAAAATTTGGGGGGGGGGGACATCAAAGAAAGAGATTAAAATAGTGCTACCTAGTTCAACCTATTTATTATCTTCGATTCCATTTGTTACATTTCTGCTTACCTTCACGGATCCCCTAAGGTATGTCAAGAACTCTGATATTTCTATAATCGTTCTACAGCCTGAATAATATATTCCAAATAAATAGGATTATTTATTTGTTATTCTGTCGTTAGTAAATAAATTAAATTAGAATGAAATATTGAATATTTTGTACTTCAAAATATTGGGGAGACGCGACCCCCTCGTCCCCCCCGCCAGAGACGCCTATGATACTTCAATAGTGGTATTATGATTGATATTGTAATGAGCAAATTTGAAAACAGAAATCAAAATTCAGGTTGTCTAAAAGTGTATTGAGCCTTTCGAGATTGAAATTCAGAATACATTTATTAAGATTTGAAAATAACGTTATAAAACCACATATGGACCATTTTGTTCAATGGCTTTCTGCGTGGCAACACCATAGGCCCTAATCCATAACTATAGAACTTCTGTGGTTTCTTGTCAAGAAGAAGAAAAAAAGACACATGATTTTCAAAAGATTCTTTTAAGCTAACTTAACGCCATTCAGAGAGTTTTGCAGAGACCGAAACAAATTATAGTCCAACGGTGCTAGGTCTAGGTTATACAGTGGTTATAACAAAACTTCCCAGCTAATTTCTCTCAATTTCTGGCGGATTGTTAAATATGTATGCGGTCTGGCGTTATCAGCGTGGTATACAACATCCTTTCCGTTTACCTTCCGGCCATTTCTTTAGGACTGCTAGGTGAACTTCAAGCAAATTACCGACAATAGAGGTTCGAGTCTCGTTCTGCTCGGCTGCAGCAGCTCCTGATATATGATGCTCTTCCAATCTCACCAAACGCACAATATAATATTGCTGGGCGTCTGTGTGGGATTTGCCATAGATTGTAACTACTTCTCGCTTCGACCACAATTTCTTATCGCGAGTTATCCCTTTTCATCACTCATGATCAACCACTTCATAAATGGCTCAAGTTCGTTACGTTTCAGTCAAGATCCGCAGATAGAAATTTGGTCGAGTAAATGTTTTTCAGTTAGATTGTGTGGCACCCAAACGTCGAGATTATTTTTGTAGGCAGCTTTTTTCAAATAATTATCACCGTTCAGTGTTAGATGTTTAGGTCACTAGCGATGTCATGAAATGACTGCTTAGATGCCAGTCTTTTGCCAGAATGTCATCCAATTTTTCTGATCGGTTGCCCATTGCGAGGAGGATCTTGGACATCGAAATTTCCACAATGAAAGCAGAAGAATCCTGTTTTGATTGTTGTTTCTCATAATGTATCTTGTCCATAAATACCATAAATTTCTTCATGGATCTATGCACCATTTGCGTCTTTATCGAATTAAAATGTAGCACAGTTTTGCAGGAAGTTTACTGATCTTCACGGCGCTATACAAATTCTGACAATTAAGTTCGCGAACTCGTTCCATAAAATGTGATACATATATATAGTTGCATACTAGTGTGATCACCTTCAAAGTACTTCCATTGGGAAGGTATACATTGATGCCAGCACCTACTCCATTCTTCAAAGCATTTTTTTTTTTTTTTTTTTGAATAGACTTCAGGAGTGCCGTCGTATTAGCCTTAATGTAATCAAAATGCTTTGCTTTCAACACTGTTTTGATCCTTGAGTAATATCTATATATCTATCTATATTTACCTATATCTATCTATCTATCTATCTATCTATCTATTTGTATCTATGTATCTATATCTATACATTTGGGGCGAGATCAGGTGAGTACGGCGAATTGCCCACCACAGTCATTTGTTTTCTGGTCAAAAACTCCCGTATGGACAGTATCCTGTGGGCAGGTGCATTGTTACTACGGAGAATCCATGAGTTTCTCGCGAAAAGTTCTGATCGTTTGCGTTTTACTTTCTTGCGCAATCTCTGGAGCACTCCCAAATAGTAATACTTGTTTGACTGTTTCACTTCGAGGTACAAAACGGTGTACTATTCGAAGCTTATCAAACAATGTTATCAACATTGTTCTGTTTTGTGATTTTGATTTTGATTGTCGGAACTTTTCGGTTATGGAGAGTCAGTTGTCTTCTATTAAGCATTTTGTCGCTTTGTTTCAAGCTCGTATGCGAAAACTCAAGTTTCATCACTTGTGATTATTCAGCCCAGCACTTTGTCCTGCCTCTTAACAGGTCTTGCACACTTCCGCCCTCGTTGGATTTGTTTAGCGGTGAGGTCTTTTGGAACCATTCTGGTACATACTGTGTGCATGGCAAGGCCTTCAATTACAATATTCCACAATTTCTCTATCAATGTTCATTTCCTCTGCTATGAATCTCACAACCAGTCACCGATTTGCGTGCACAATTTGACGAACTTTAGTATTTTTTTTTTCGTCTGTTCGTTCATAAGGCTTCTCACCCTCTTGTTATCACTCACTTGTTCCCTTCCCTCCGAAAATCATTTAACATATTTCTACGCTGCTGTTTTTTCATTGCCTTTTTGCCGTACACCTGCTCCAATATTTCCTGCATTTCACTTTCTCCTACTTGTACTTCAGTTGGTGAGTACTTCAGATTATATGCCTGTAGCCAAACTCCCTCTATAAAAATTGTTGCTGAAGTGCCGCAGGATTCTGAAACATGAGTTTTTGAGTTTTACGTCCCACGATTATGCCGGTTAGGCTAAAGGAGATTCTGAAATATGAATATTTGAATAGTGCACATATTAGTTCCTAAATAAAGTCTTCACCCGACTACGGTAGATCCCATCGGCAGCCTATAACTCCGAAAGAAAGCATTTGTGCACCCTATACTTTTCATCTTATCTTGGTGCCGGGAATCACCTTCCTTATGTTGTCGGTGTTGTTTTGAAGCACCCTGTATTTCTCCTCCTCATACTTATCCGGCCCAGTTTATTAGATATACTCTTTTCTGACAGGTATACGCGTAGTTCTTCTGCCAAGAGCGTACGATTCCAGTTTTACGCCAAGCCAGTGGCCAAGCTCGCAAGTCTGTAACCTCCCATCTTTACAGACGTCTTAACAGATCCTAATCATTTGTTAAACACCCTAAGTCCGGAAGAAGTTAAGGGTATATAAAGGCTCCACTTAGGCACGCTGGATAGCCGTTGTCATCAAAAATCGGTTAGACAAAGTGGTAGAGTAGGAGGAAAGAAATTTCGTTGCTTTATTTTAGATTATACAAAGTTTATGAGAGTGTTGCAGTATGTTACATAAATAGAAATTAAAATCATTAATCAACATTTTTTTAGTTCGGTCGGTCACATCTCTTTTGTAAAGAAAGTTCGTCGTATGCTTTAATACGCATAGAATAACAAACAATTGGAGTAGATTAATTAGAGCAAGTTGCATCATACGTCTTATCAGTTTTAATCTATATAACCGATAATTAACCTTTGTTCGTAAATAATGCATACACACACAAATAATAAAAATAAAAATACGCACTTTGCACGTAAAAGTCCGCTGATCATCTATTATTATCGACAACTGGCAGCATTGTTTCTTTCAGAAACAATGTTCCGGGGGGGCACACTTGATATTCCGGGGGACACTGCTGATAGCCCTACTATTTTATTTATTATAACATTATAGACGTATTATTTTGGTCTTCTCCGCAGGGCACTCTCAGAGCTCCGGGGTCAGTGCCCCCCAAAAACAGGTCTGGAAGAAACACTGACTGGCAGTAGTCAATCGATACGTGATCAGTCCGTCGGTGTGGATCTAATATCCACATACAGGGCCGGCAAATGTGTAACACGTGCATTTGCACAGGGCGGCAAAATCTGTCGTAACTATATTATCTAGAATAAATATTTCTTGTTGGAAACAGCCGACTGCAGGATTATGGTTGTTAAAATTACGAAGGTGACCTATTACGAAGGCTATTTGAATACCACATTCATAAATCATGTTTGCGTCGCATTAGTTTGTCACATCCACAGTGCTGAAGCAAATGGTCAAACAAATCCCAACATGAATTGCTTGATTGTTGTCAAATACAAGAACTCATTTCTCGAACAGCAGCGAACACCTGCTCCATTTAGTTAGTTACTATAGTTTCGATATGAAAACGAGTCTTCTCTTTGTCCAAACAAATTCCTTATCATTGAAGGTGGAAGCAATATTTTTTAAAAAAAATTTAACAGATGTAGAAGGAAAATCAAGAAGTGAAGATAATAGAGCTAGTTGCACTGGAACTGCAAACTGATATATTAAGATTGAAGCTCGATATTGAATTCTATAAAAATATTGTCATCTTTCCCCTGAAGACGTGTTTGCTTTATCTTTCACTAATATAGTAGATTATTAGTTAAAGAAAGAAAAAATCACAATAGGTTGTATTTGTAGTATTTAGGCGTTTCTGAGTGCGAATGCTCTTCCCTCTCCTTCTTTGCTCATGATAGGGTAGCATACTTAAAATCGTGGGTTTTAAGATTTGTTCTTTCTGGAGGAAGGGGGGCGGCGAACAATGCTATTGCACGGGGCGGCACTGTCTATATACTCCACGATATATACATTTTACAATAATTGGGAACTGTCATTCTCTTTTTCATAAGATAATGTTAATTAGGATGATTCATTGTAATTTGCAATTCTTGTCTTTTGCGACAGAAAATGTGTGTTTCTGGTATGATAAAATTGAGGGGGACAAGAACATAAAATGCTTGTAGGCCTAAATATATACTATACTATACTCTTGATAGGACATCTCATTATATCTATTTTTGGATATAAGTCAAAGGAGCAAGCTTTAATTTAGTGAGAACATTTAAATTATATTAAATTGACAATTTTATGTATGTTTGCATGTTGAAAACGCATGAAATCGCACATACATAGTAAATTTAGTTGATGTTTCATTTTTTCGAACTGGTCATTTAGATACTTTATATCGTTTCTATATGTGATAGGGTCTAGTAAATCAATGTAATTTTGTCTACAGTGATGGCGTGATTTTAAACTTAAAATTTGTTTAGATTTAGATTTTACAAAACGTTAACTTATTGACTTGTATTTGTGGTGATGAACATTGTATTTACTAGACTTTGTATTGGTAAAGTTTGAAGGATTTCTTTGTGTAAACTTTTACCTTTGGTAATTTAGTATCGGAGTGACCTGGAGACGGAGATTGTTATAGAATTTAGTTACTCATTGCCATTTTGGAAATTTTATAAAGTTTTATACTCGGATTTTTGCTTAGGTTGTTACCCTAACAGCCCACGATTGTGGCGTATAGCCACATGTTTTTAAAAGCCCGACCCATAAATTTGGGTTCATGTACATAACGGAATTTTGTCAGACGATGGAAATCTGGCTATGCAAACTTTACATAATGAAAATGACTCTTATGTAAGCCAAGCTGTCCTCAGCACACAGAGAGCCACGTGGCTCAGTGGTAGAGCGTAGAGTGCATGAGCTCCTTGGTTCGATCCCAGCTCGCGCCAAGTGAGCTTTGTGGTGGACGAACACCGCGTGCGTGGGTTTTCTCGGGGTTCTCTCGTTTCCTCCCACTTCCTTCATTTCATTTCGCATCATCACCGTCCCCTTTAGCCTAGCCGACATAACCGTGGGAAGTAAAACTTAAAGATTTCATTTCATTTTCTCAGCACACAGAGGAAATTCACAGACAGGATTACACAATGATTTTTAACTCTTATAATATATTCTCAGACGCTGAATTATTTACAGTAATCATTTTTTAGTCTGTTGGCCTTTACCAGCAGAGACTAATATGAAAATTGAAAATTAAAATACCACTTGAGTAAATAATATAAATTGGCCGATTACAATATATGAGGTCTATATATTCTATTAAGATATTTTCTAACATTATTTTTCACCAAAACAAAATACTCTCATTCTAAGTAAATTTTATATTTAGAAATCGATGCATACTATTATTTTATCATCTAATTTCTTTAAAAGTTCCCATTACAAATAAGATAAAATATATTTTTTAAAAATTCTTAGTGTGTGGACATTTTAATTGAAGATAATAGTGAATAGCACCATCCACAATTTGTCCTCTGGAAGCAATCTTTGAGTATTTACTTAACTGGAGAAGTATTAACCCTAAACTAAATAATATAGAGTTCATAAAATACAGTTATGTAATGAATATTTTGTTTCAATCTGTTGATTTAGTATAAATACTTGATCGTTATCTATAAACTCCACTCGCGACACTTGGACACTACCAAAATAATTTTGGTGATAGATAATTATAACATTTTAAATATTAGATCCGTTTTTCTTTCTCAATATGAAGAGATTTGATTGATGAAAATTTTATCCTGGAGGAGATTTAGGTTCTTCATTTACGGGTGCTGCCAATAATTCATTAAGTTCATCGTCGCCCTCCGAGCCTCCTTCGCCCTCTTCTTCTACATCTTCTTCTTTGTGAATGAAAGCGCAAGGACGAGGTTTGTACTGTTCCACTTGATCTAGTAATACTTCAGGATAACCAGGGGTATAGTACCTGGAAAAGAAGAAAAGCTATCAGCCCCTTTTGTTTCACAACAGTGTAAAGTATTGGAGTGTTATTTACAAAATATTGTCTCTAAAATTAAACCTTGGTCTGATCTAAAAACATCTTGACATATTGTTGGTCAATATGCTTAAAACAAAATTGATTTTGGAAGTCATGAGAAAACAACAGCCAATAAGCATTATTCCCTATTTAAATTTTTTAAAAACTTCGAATAACTTTGTTCGCAAAAATTGAGAAAACGATTGAACGGTATTTGTAATTACATTAACTTGTTAATAGACCAGAAATTTGAAATAGGAAAACTAGACTTTAGCTTGTTCAGAAAATAAATATTCTGCATGCACACTGACAAACTCAACCATTACATACTTAATTCTACTGTTTAAACACTGTTCTGTGTTAGTGGCGAGGTGAATCGACAATCTCGTACTGGTAGGAAACTAAACTGCAATTGATACCAGAGGTGACCATTTTGACCAAACCTCATTCAACCTCTCGCTCACAAACTCATTTCGACCTCACACTCACACCACCAGTCTGACCTCACGCTCACCTCACCGGTCTGACTTCACGCCCACACCACCAGTCTGACCTCACGCTCACATAACCAATCTGACCTCACGCTCATATCACCAGCCTGACCTCCCGTTCACAACATCATTCTAACCTCACGCTCACCTCACTAGTCTGACCTCACACTCACTCAACCTCAAGCTCACTTCGTGAGGTTGAGGTCGAGTGAGCGTGAGTTCCGAACTCGTGAGCGCCGATTTCGTGATTTTGGGCACAACTCTTCCTGCTAGCGTATTGCCAAGCACGCGCACCTTTGGTAGGACTTGCGATATTTGACGTATCGATCGATAGTTTGAAATGTCGGGATTTTTCGATAGTTTTCAGTATTTGGATAGTCTTCGATGTTTTCTTGTTTTCAATATCAAGGTATACCGATACCACTTTCTCGACATAACGAAAACTATTCATATAACACGACCTAAACTTTCAATACTTCAACATTTTCTGTTCCACAGGATTACTACCTAACACAACCAAATATGACAAACACGCGTCGATTTATCAGGATCACTCAAGTAGGATTTACAATATTAGTTCGTACGCCCGTACAACGTTTGCTTCACACGCGAACTACTAAATGCAAGTGAATTATTGAATTTCGTCTTCTGGGATCGATAGCTAAAATAATTATTTCGAAAAGTTCGGTAATGAAGATGATTTACCCATGGGCAGAGGTAGAAATTAGCCGTTTTCGGTTTAACATTGATTACTATAGAGTAGAGATGCAAAAAAGCCGGCTTTTTTGAATCGATGGTTTTTTTCACATAAAAAGCCGGCTTTTTGGGAAAAAAACGAGAATTTTGGAAATTTTGGCTTTTTTCAACTTCATGATTTTTCTATCTAAATAGCTTTCTTATAGTATATTCTGTAGTTAGATAAGAATTCCATGACCTGAATGTGATATTTCGCTCTGAAATTCACCATCAAGATGGATGGAGCACATGTTTTACGAATTAAAGCTAACATGAAGAATGTAATATTTGAGGGTAATTTTAGAGGCTATTTAACTTTATTTTAACTTCTGAGTTATCGACATCTTTTTTCTTCTCTAGTTTGTCATCCGTGTTTCATTTCTAAGAGCTTTTAGTACTCTAGGTTCTAGCGCAAAAGTTAAACTTGCCCGTTTTTCTATTTATCCGTCAAAGCGTACGTTTTTCAATATATCCGTCAAACCGTACTTCCACATTTCTGTTATACTGTAGCTGTGAAGTGATTTAGCAATAATTTTCCGGACACAACCTTGAATACCAATTTATACAAATAATCAGTAGCGGATTTAGAAAAGTACTTTAGGAGGGTTTTTTCTGATTGTTTCGTTTCCTAAAAAGTCCTAATTTTATTTGGGAAGTGCTTGAAGTTTATGAGTACAGGCATAACTAATATTTCGTTTCGTTTATATGTTTAGCAATAATCTTCCGGATACAACTTTAAAAATCATTTTATACTGAGAATCAGTGGCGGATTTAGAAAAGTATTTTGGAAAGGGTTTCTTAGTAATGTTTAGTTTTTTTTAAACATTCGTAATTTTTATTTGACGGGGGCTTAAAGTTTATGAGTAAAGGCATAAATAATAGATATTTCGTTTGTTGCAGACATTCCGTAACTTTGGGGAACGGGCTTCAGTCCGAAAGACCGCCTCCCTAACCTTCGCAAAACCGTCACTGCTGGTAATTAGTAATAATAACGATTTAAAAACAATAAAAAAGGAAGTCGCCCAACTCACAGTACACGCACTATTTCTACATTCACAGATGGAATGAAGAAAAGCTTTGTCAGAATGGTCGAATGCTGGTTGAATCCCGGACTTCCCGATAGAAGCGCAAAATCTAATCACTCAGTCATGTTTGTTGTGCAGTTGTATTTAGCTTAACTTAAATATATTCCGTAGTCTTTTTCTTTTGGGGGGGGGGGAGTTCCGTAATAATATGTTGAATCCCTCTTGTTAAAAATTTAGAAAACTTGAGGATTGGGTAAACTGTGATGGTGGTTCTATAAAACTTAACTGTAGAATTTCAAGAATATACAGAACCAAAAGCTCTAGATGTGCAGCCTTTAAGTGTATCATATAAATCTAAGTATTTCTCTTATGTTTTATTTTAATTTTATTTTGTTTCAAAAAGAGGGTATGGAATATTTTGAAGTAAAAATACTACATACTATTTTGCTAGTTATTTGTGTATTCTTTAAAAAGAAGTGTTTACTTTTAGGGTTGGCTGGTTTACACCAACTTTTTTTTTTTTAATAACTGGTTTAAACCACAAAAATAAAAAGAATGAAAAATGCGAATCGTGTGAACTTCATGGTAACGTTTCCAGATATCAAACCACCTGCAATAGTTTTATTTCCCTTTCACCTTTTAATCAAGGTGTCCCATGTTCAATTCTCGGTCGAACCACAAACCTTCTTTCATGCGTAACCCAAGTAGCGGTTCGGATGTCAGTTTAAGCGAAAGTCTTCTCCTTGATAACCTCGGTATTTCGTAAGGATGTTAAGCCTAAATATACGAAACAAACCAAATTGTATATTTCTACATGCCTAAATGCGTGTTGTTTTATAAAGAAGCCAATATTGCTTAAATATATTGATAGAAATTGGCAAAATTTATCGATTGCCTACGTAGCTTCCAACATTAGCTTGGATTGGACTTTCAATGATATCTACGTACCGGTACTAAATTTGTAATTTAATACCTCAGTTTTAGCGTACTGATTATGGTACGTTGACCTTTAAATTTTACATGCAAAGCAATAACAGGATTTTCCCGTTATTGTCTTACATTTCAAGTAATGACGGGATTTTCCCAATGGCTAGGGCGGGAGATTCTCAACGTAAGAAATTTACTGACCGCACTTCTTTAAGCTTATGGGAGTTCTTCCGGCATAACCCCGCTGTTGCATAATAACATCAAGGCGAAACAAACTTATTTCTGTGAATATGTAATATAAATACATAAAGCAAAAAATCTAAGTCAAAAAAGCCTGGTTTAAACCAAAAAAGCCTGGTTTAAACATCCCCCAAAAAGCGGGTTTTTGGCATTTTCAAAAACAACCACGGTTCTTGCAAACTCTGCTTACTTTTGTATATAGGAGGTTAAAAAATTCTTATTATGTACATTGGTTAATCCTTTGGAATTCATAATGTAAATATGTTGAAGAAAAATTGTTTGAAATATTTTTTCGAAATTCATAGTTTATTTTCGATGTTTTATATTATTATCAGCATCAACCACTAATTAAATGATTTTTTGTGTTATAGAGAAGCGATACAAAGTCTGTTTTATCAATTTAAAGCAGTATTTTGAAAAAAGCCCAAAATTTCCGAAGCAAAAAAGCAAAGCAGAAAAAACCGAGTTTTTTTTTCGAAAAAAGCCGGTTTTTTTCCGAGCCCTTGCATCTCTACTATAGAGCAAAGACAGTAACATAGAAAAATATATAGCGACACATGGTTTCTTGCAATGCATCCAGTGTCCCAAGAAGACCTTTCATCTTCATCTTTAACAATGTACTAAAATCGGAAGTGATATACATTTACTGTAACTTCCAGTCTCAGTAATACATAGATCTACATAGATTAAAAACTATAAAAAACGATAGTGAAGTTTTGTTTTTTTTTTTTTTTTTTTTTTTTTTAAGGATCGATTTAGTTTTCTAAGAAAAGTACTCACGTTCACTCTTAACCTTCTCTTCAAACTGAAAATGGCAGAAATCAACCACGTCTGGTTCTAACATTGATCACTATAAAGTAAAAACTGTATACCCTAATAGAGATAAGCATTTTTTTTTTATTTTGCAATTAATTAAACATCCCAAGAATACCTTTAGTTACCAGCCTTATCTTTCCACCGAAATCGGAAATGATAGAAGTACATTACAACTTGCGGATTCAATACATATTGCAAAAAAGGTATGACCTAGCGAGAAGCAGGTTTTGGAATCTGGTTAGGCATCTAAGAATAGTTGTCATCTCTCGTAACTCTCCATTCTAAATGAAATTTCTGAGTTTAACGTCCCACGTTTACGCCGGTTAGGCCAAAGGAGACGGTGATGATGAAATAATGGAATGAGGAAAGTGGGAGGAAACGGGAGAACCCTGAGAAAACCCACGCACACGGTGTTTGTCCAAAACAAAGTTTACTTGGTGGGGGTTGGGATCGAAACCGGGACCCCACGCACCAGAGGTGAACGCTGTACCACTGAGCCACCGCGTGTAGCTCGTGAGCGCCGACCTCATGAGTTTGGACATCTTTGATTGATACTACTTGTCTTTTCAGACAACTCGCTACGCGCACGTGGTGCTCAATGCTGTGTTGCCAGCTTTTGTGTCGGGTATTGAAACACGAAATTATTTACTGTATGTAAATCTCAGTTTAATAAAATTAAATGACACAGAAGAGAACTAAAAAGAATGCTCTGAATAACCAGTAAGTTCAATACTCAAGTTAACATTCGACTAAAACAGTGTGCATTTATTTATATTCAAGTTGGCAACGTGCGAAAAGAGAGAACATTTACCATTACAGAGCGAAAGAAATGAGCCACTATAATTGGCTGAATGTGCTATGCCGTAGAAACAATTGTTCTTTCCTGATTGTTATGACCATGTACAGGAAGGAAAGAAAGAGAAAAACAACTGTCAGAATGACAAAAAATGAAAATGAAATTTTTGAGTTTTACGTCCCACGATTTTGCCGGCTAGGTGAAAGGAGACAGTGGTGATGAATAATGAATGAAATGGTGGAATGAAGAAAGTGGGAAGAAACAGGAGAACCCCGAGGAAACCCACGCACACGGTGCAGAGTTGGCGTGGGTCAATGAAAACTTGACCCACGACCCACTGACCCACCACCCACGGTAACCCACCACCCACCGTGAACCACTCTCATCAACTTTGACCTACTCTGACTCACCAAAATCCATCATCATCAACTCTGAACACGATCCAGGGCCTCTTCTGAACTGACAAAAGAGTTTACATTTGTAATAAAACAAGACTGTGAAATTGTCACTAATCGGAGTTTAAACTTCTAGTCAATCGCTCAAGCACCACTGTTACAATAACGGTGGATCTGATCTTTACGATATAAAATGGTAAAGTGTTTGTTAGTGAGGAAATTGAAACAGTTCGAGGTGGGGGAAATTAGTGTGTGCCTAAAATATACTTGTACTAAGAGAGTATTCTTGCAAGTGTTAATTTCTGAACGCATTCCACAAGAAACTTCTATTCGCAGGAAAATACCCCTGTACAATATGGAAAAGGTTATGGTTTCTCAGTTCACAGTATTTTTCTCACAAAAGGCTTGAAAAATCAGTTGTTCATAGGGTATAAAGGTGCTCGGGTACCCTATGTGAGAGCATTTCCATAAAGTATGCTCATAATTGTAATTTGTGTAATCACTATAACACCACGTTAAATTTAAGTTACAAATATGCATAATTTCAATTATTATGAATATTTATTCAAAGTAGTTTACCTAAAGCAAAGAAGAGACTTACTAAAAATTAGGTATAAAGTTGAATAATCCAAATAAGCCATTAATAATACAAGTATACATTTTCCGTAACTCGTAATTTTCCACCTTAAAACAAATCTGAAATCGGATTTATTTCCTGTTCGTAACCTTTTGGCGGTAAATCATCCGCAGTGGAATGATGTCCATCCTTGAGCCAAGAAATAACTAGCTCGTCTACTTTGAGCATATCTAGCGGTGGGCCATTAACATTGATGAGCAACAAGCTAGACAATGTTTGAGCACTTAGTCTATTTCTATCAGTCATCTGTAAATTCATAAGGGAAAATCCCCATTCGCACTCTGTCGTGGAAATTGATAATACTTCTACCCTATTTCTACAACTTCTCATCGACAATCTACTTGTTAGACTTAAGTCTGATAACGATTTTTCTTGGTCAGGTTTGAAATACTCAGCAAGAAGCAGTGGCGGCGGTTGGATGTTAAAAGTGGAGGGGCAAGACATGATCTGAATATTTGCATATAAATGTTAATTTTCCTGCTTGTTTCTAATATTTTGTTTGACGAAAGGTTGTATAACTAATAGGATACTATCTTTTTCAGTTAAAGTACCGTATATAGTATTTCATATTTTATTAAGTAAATTGACAAGAGCAACGCCAGTAGGTAGTAGGCCTTTGTACTCTTAAACAACAAAAGTGTAAGAAGAGATTTGATTCCTTGCTCATGAACATCTTAAAATTATGTCTAGAAAACTGTATGATCAGATTATTGAATAACAAATTTGCAAAACAAATAAATAGAAAGGATAATATTAATCATAGTAATAAATAATGATGCTTGTTTTGCAAAAGTCATATTGAAACAGGGATTAATGAACAACTTAATTTTTAATTCCACACATGCTATTAAATGTGTTATTACTCTTAGAAAATGAAAGACAGTAAATACTACAAGCATATGCTACGGTACGATATTTAAAGAAATATTTGCTTTTGCAACTTCCCGAAACATATTCATTGCCATTAGGTGCAGTTTTCACTTTCTTGGAGCACATCAAAACACAACAATACTTAGATTCACTACATACCCCAGTTATACAAAATAACACTAAAACCTAGAATTATGTTGAATTCACTAAATTTAATTGTACATATACTCGTACACCCCTAACACCCACTTCACTCATATATTACACTACAAAACAATGGAAAACATAGAAGTTGTTTCCTATTACGCCTTTTCCACTTACTTTAAAAAGAAGAAAAGACATTTTAGGAACTCCCAATTTTTGTGCAATTAAAAAATAACTTGTGAAATACTTTTTTTTCTTCTTTTACGAAATGCTCTCTGAATTAGTTTCAAAGAGGCTGACTAACATATCGAGCCCTTCTAAAAAGTGAAAGTATGCTGAAATTGTTGTGCTCCAATAGGTTAATTTTGGGGTTATGTTCTGGGGTTATTTTGAGGTATAACAATTAAAACGCAATTCCTGTTGTTTTATTTACTCCACGGGAAGACAACCAATACGTACTCACGGAACGGCAAATATATGGCGCCATTTTATCTATAAACCAATAATACATACAAAAATTTTACATTTCTAAATGAAACTATATACATTAATGGGTTACTTCAAAAAAGTGCGGGGGCAACTGCCCCCCTAATCGCCGCCCATGGCAAGAAGCATCATCTCTCTATCACCATACAACATCTTTTCCATATCGACCATGTCAGTTGGCAATGTCGACCCATGTAGAACAGAAGCTTCATCTACCACGCCTTTGATAGGGAATCTTGTGACTAAATTATCAATTAAAGCCTGATAAACTGATGATTTCTTATTTGTTTATAAATTTAATTTTTGTAATTACGCATTAAGGTTTGATACCATTACCAAGTTCCCTCCCCCGTCTAGAAAGCGAAAGAGAACGAGGTTCCTGGAAAGTGTTCAGAGTTGAACGGGAATTTCCCTCCTTCTTCAACTTCAATTACCACACTGCTGTTTGCCATGTGCCAAATTACGATGAATTGCAATTAAATTATCATAGTATAATTATTTCCTTGTTGAATTATCAATACTTTCCAGTGGAAAAAAGGATGAAATTTCAAAGTTCGAAATCAAACTATGAAACAACACAATTTAGATCCTATGTTAGTGTTGCCATCTTGTAATCAGCCAATTCTGGCTATGGAAACCAACTTGTGACAATCCTGTGCTGGGGTGACAAACTTGAAAAGTGCGGGTTCGATTCTATGGCTGGATAGCCATACTCGTAACGACCTTGCGACCTCGTGGCTAGGAAGCCAACTCTGTAATGTACAAGTTTGCACCAATTATTTACGCTCTCATTCGTAGCTAACATTATGTTGGGGGAAAGGACAAAAGTGAAAAGAAAGAAAAAATCAAGTGGGTCGATACTATTTCCTTTCTTAAGCTACGATTATGGACCAGTGAGCACAACGCTATTCAATTCCAGACTCTTGCACACTAATGGTATTATCGGTACCATTATGTTGGGGGAAAGGACAAGGATAGGAATCATTTATGTGGGTAATTTCGAAGTTCATCTCTCCGTTCTTTGGAGCAGTTGAATTTTTTCAAATTGTGGAAATTTTGCGTTCCCACACTTTCTCCAGTGAGGGTATGCAAAATCGCTGAGTTTTTCAGAATCTTTCTAGCCAAGGAAGGGCCCGAGAAACATTTCATATATTTAGCAAATTCTCCTTTAACTGAAGAGGAAAGATGGTGATGTCGAACCATTACTAGATCTCCTTCTTCTAACTTAACCTCTTTCCCTGTTCGTTTCAAAATTTTCTTAGTTTTATTAGAACTTTAGGATACAATGTAATATGACGATCTTGGGTAGGTGTCTTTTCCAGAACACCAGGCCAAGGAAAATTCTTTTTAAATGCTTCAATAGCAGAATAAGACAAAAATAGCTCTGCAGGCGTACAATCAATACTACTACATAACGAATAATTAAGGAGTTCCTGACATCGCTTGAGTACAGTACTCCACTTAGAA
Source organism: Thermobia domestica (assembly GCF_964235325.1). Lineage (NCBI taxonomy): Eukaryota > Metazoa > Arthropoda > Insecta > Zygentoma > Lepismatidae > Thermobia > Thermobia domestica. Next base: position 100,984,024 of record NC_137468.1, read on the forward strand.
TGATTACAATGACACTCTAAACGAATAATTCGGTTGAGTTCTTTATGGCTCCTCTCCGCCAAGCCATTCGAAGAAGGGGAATAACTAGACAATAATATTGATTTCATATTATGCTCCTTACAAAAGTCCTGCCAGGGGCGCGAGACAAACTGTGAACCTTTATCTGAGACAATAGAATTAGGATAGGGAAACAAATAAAAATAATTCTTTTCCAACACTGAAATTATACCTTTAACATGAGCAGTTTTCAAAGGAAAGAAACAAACAAACCTAGAGTAAATATCTATAATAGACAAAATATAATAATAACCATTACTAACTGGGAGTTTCCCAACGAGATCGACCGCTAGACGGTCGTGAGGTCTAGTAGCTTCTATATGAATTTCCTCTTTAAGTATTACTTGATTGGCGAACTTTGTCTCAGCACAATCAAGGCATCTCTGATATACTGTCGAACTGACAATCTTTGTTTCTTCCAGTAAAATAAAGAACGACATAAAAACCAACATTTCCTAACTCCAAAATGACCACGTGAATGGACTATCCCAACTATTTCCTTTACTAATTCTTGAGGAATAACCAAAAGCCATTGGTTCGAATTCCTATGCTTAAAATATAACAAACCTTGATAACAAGTGACATGCTCTAGAGAACTATCCAATAAAGACCTTAACTTAATACAAAAGTCATCATACTGTTGCTTTTCCCTGACTTTCTCCACGTTGAAAAGAGACGAATCTTGAACAGACAGAAAATTGACATGATACTCTTCTAACTTAGAAGGCACTTCCGGTGGACTCCTACTCAATGTATCCGCTATGAAGTTCAGACTCCCGGGACAGTGTCCAAAGACAAGATCAAACCTTTGTAATTTAAGAAGCATACGAGTCGTTCTTGTATCTAAGTTCTTCATAGAAAAAGAATGAGTGACAGCAGCATTATCTGTATGAATATATGTGGTTCTTCCAAGAATATATTGTGAAAAGCGTTCACACAGAAACAAAACAGAGAGCAATTTCACCTAAAAAGAGGAGAATGAAAGTTCGTGAGGTTTAACTCTACGACTAGCGTAGGCAATGACATTTGGATGATCAGATCCCTCAGGGTACTATGCCAGAAAACCAGCCAAATTCTCTGAACAGGCATCCGAATGGATGTGGAACGGCAAATTGAAATCAGGTTGCCCCAACGCAGGTGGGTTACTGACGATTTCCCGCAATTTGTAAAAGAGATCCAAAATTTCGGGAGTGAGTTTGTACTTGACATCCTTCTTAATGAGATCGTACAACGGAGAAGTAAGAGTCGAATAATTGGGAATAAACCGCTGTCACCATCCCAATAATCCTAGAAATTGACGCATTTTCTTCTTGGTTTTTGGTATAGGATAGCAACGAATTGGTTCATTATGACGTGGGTCAACTTTGACAGTCTGACCACTAATGACATGTCCCAGGAAGTTCATTTCCGTCAGAAGGAAGCAATACTTCCGGAAATTCAGGGAAAAATTGCCACGTTCGAAAATTTTGAACACACGCTCCAGATGGGCGAAGTGTTCGTCTAGAGAAATGCTAGAGATTAGGATGTCATCCAGAAACAGAGTGACGAAGTCTTTAGTGCTTTGATCGAAGTAACCATGCATTACACTCTGAAAAATGGCGGCGCGCTCTTGATTCCTTGAAGTAGCACAATCATAACATACTGACGTCCTTTATAAACAAAACTAGTACAGGGATATGACGAAGGATGTAAACCTACGCCGTAATATCCTGACGAACAGTCGAATTTTGAAAAATATTGCGCTTTCGCTACACGGTTCAATATATCACCTATTGGTTCCACTTGAGCCGTAGGGGCTCGAATGCGGAGGTTCAGTAGGCGAAAATCAATCACAGGTCTGACAGCACCAGACGCCTTACGAACACAATGCATAGGGTTCCGGTAAGGTGAGGTCTGTTCACGGGCTATGCCTAATTCAATCCATTTTTGTAATTCTGCCTCAAATTCCATTTCCATGGATTTTGGCACAGAATAATACGGTCCTACAACAGGCTCTTCGTCGGTTAATTCTATCTCGTACAAAGGCGTTCGTATCCTACGAGGATACTCGCAGAAAATATTACGATATCGGAGTAACAAATCATATAGACGTTGCTTGACATTATCTAAATCATCTCGAGATGAGATGTAGTCCTGAATTTCAGCTTCTGAAAGATTAGATTCAGGAACTGTACGCACATCTGACACAGAAGGGACAGCTAAATTTACTACTGGAGGAGAAACCTCTAAAATATTAACATAAGAACACGAAAGTTCAGAAGGAAGTACTTCTTGCTTATCGGATGGCCATTCGGTCCTCTCGATCTCAACCTTGTTCGAAGACAAAGCTACCATAAGAATACTAGGTTGATCAGTCGAAATCACGACAAGACTACCAGCATTATCACGCAATCTGATTTCCTTCCTTTCTCTGTCGACAACAGCTTTAAATTTGTCCAAGAAAGGTCAATCCAAAATAAGATCAGTTCGAAGATATTTGATGACGAACAACGGAATGTCAAATAAAGGACCCTGAATATTTAAACTAAATATCTGGACACCTTGAACTGAGAACCAGTATATGGTCGCAATTTAGCAGATGAAAATTTAAGTTTTAACTGTTTCCAAATATTCCATTCTAAAAGGCATAACTCGGACCCACAGTCAATAGTACAAGTTAATTGAACTCCTCCAATGTTTCCTTTAACAACAGGGGAGGAAGAAAAATAATAGGCTTTTCTTTTTCTTCATCCTCTTCAACTACAAAGTTCACGTTAAACGACATAGCATTATTACTTTCGTTATTATTTATATCTTCAGATAATGACTCGACCAAAACATTATAAGTTTTAACGTTAGTTTCAGAATCATTATCTACGGGGACCGGAGAAATATAGCAGTCGTTTCCCCCCGTGTTCGGAAAAGACTGCGACCTTAGTTTTCCGAAGTAGATGAAGGTTGATCTTCCCTTGGATTGGAAGATGCCTCATTTTGTCTCCTATCATTATTTTGATATCTTCCTTTACGTTCTCGATTCCTTCCACGATAACGGTTCCTACCATTCCCTAGATATCGATTATTGTACTGATAATTATTACCATTACTGTTATTGTTATTATTATTTCTACTTTCAGTCTGAGCATAGCTTAAAAATTCAGTTTGACAGCTACTGTCAACATGTTCTGAACTACAATTAATGATTTTAGCCTGCTTAGCGAATACTTTCTTCGTCGGAGGCCTAACTTCGTGTATGGAAGTATCCTCAATTCCAGATAATAACGCTACTTTACTCATTAATTCATCAACACTATTATATTGCTGAACAGACAGCAAACTTATGTCCCTAGGCGGTAAACAATTCAAAATTAATTCCACAAGTTCCGAAGTACTCGGGGTTTCACATATATTGTAGTAACTTTCAACTACAAACCAAACGTAGTCTAACAATGAAGCGAATTTCGTCTTATCATAGCACAAAGATTGCAACGACTTCTTCTGTGCACGCTCTATCTGAGGCGAACAATACTGATTTTTAAAAAGACGCACTAAGTCTTGATAAGTTTTGATTTCGGGAGCTACTGAGCTATACCAAGCAAACGCGGCTCGAACTATACAATGCTCTACGACCCGTAATCGGTCTCCATCAGTAAGTGAATACATACTTAAACATTTCTCAAGATCCCTCAAAAACTTTCTTGGGGCTCCAGGTTTAATATCCCCAGAATACGAAGGAAAAGATTGCTAATCTTTCTGCTTAATCGCAAAAGGCAATGAACCTGGTGGCAACACTGTTACGCGGTACTTGACTATTCGGTACAATAGTGGTATGAAAAACACTAGGATCATAACTAGGCTTTAAATAGCTAGTATTAAACACCGGTGGGCTATTACCAACATGAGAAGTGATCCCTCTCGACACCGACCATGTGACAGTGTCAGTAGTTCGAGTGCTATTACTTACATTACTATTATAATTAACAGATGAGTTAACATTAGGAACAATATTTAAAGCACTGGCAACCACTTTAGTTTCACTAGGGCTAACTGGCCACTCATATCTAATGTCAGGTTCTGATTGCACAAACACAGGTTTACTTGAATGACTAACAGAACTAGTAACAAACACTTGCATTCAGCAGACGTACTAATAATAGTATTAACAGGCAAATCATCCCTTGACTCAGAAAATAACGCGAGAGAGTTTACACTAGTTCAAAGAGCGTTTACAAGGAACGCCTTCCTTACTCAGGGTTCCACACTCGACAGACGTAAATTTCGGTTTCTGTAATTTATCCACTTTATTATTCAAAGTCAACACTTCAGAGAAAAGCTTGAATTGACTAGTATTACACCCTTCTAGTTCAATCTTAACTTCATCATTTTCATTTTCGAGTTTCTTGATTTTATCAAAACCAACCTTTAATGCCTTCCCACCCAACACAAGTACATACTGATCATGTGTAAAGAATGTTCCTCGAGGTACATTGGAATGTACATGATAGGTACGTGAATAGAGCAATCATGTGAAATACACATGTAAGGAATAAGGTTACTTCCGCCCAAAAGTACGTGCATGACACATACCGAGGAATGTATCTATTATGTGTATATCACGTACCGTGTATGTACTTGACACATTTACTTGGCATTGGCATGTGCCAGGAATGTACTAGGCATGTCAGTAATGTTCCTTAGGGCAGTGCTATGCAACTGGGGGTGCGAGTACTTAAATACTAAAACCTTAACGCTTCATTTTTACGTTCGAATTTAGAAGCTTGTACTTTTAAAAAAAGCCAAGCAACTAACTCTGAAAATATATGCCCTCCTCCGGCATCTGTGTGGCAATTTAACTATCTAGTAAAATACTACAGTAACATTTACGAGCGTTTTTTTTTTTTTTTTTTTTGTCCGTCGTCCCGCTAAAGGGTTTTGCCCTTTCTTCGGGTAAGTGCTTTATATAAAATGTAGTTTCCAGTTTAATGTGGTCGGTCTAAGAGGTGCACAAGTAAATAATATTTATTTATTCATTTATTAAATACATATACACAGAGAGGGGATGGAAGGGTGACAATAACATCTAATGAAGTACAAGCATACTATAAGCATGAGATAGCAATATTATAGAAAATAATACGTTTATTACCATGTAGTGCGGAGTGAAGACGAGTGGAAAACAGGAATGAATATGGTACAGGAGGCAATATGGAGAGAGTAGATGAAGATGAAATGAAGTGCTCTGAACGCCACATCACAAGGTATTTGTTAGTACAGACGAATGCAAGTTATCTTCTGTTCCTGGGGCGATTCAGGAACTGATGGAGACAGAGGAAGCCCATGTTAATAGGTAGTTACGGTGCGTATGATGGATATATGAATGATGAAAGCTCACGTGGTTCGTAGATGTGAAAGATTTCGGGATCAACTACAGCATCATCGAGTTGCAAATGATAAAGAGTCATGAAGTGCTGTAGGGGAGTATCAACGTAAGCTGAGGGTGCGTCGTGATCCCGATCGTACCGTAGGATATCCAGTAACATGGGATGCTGCTGGTCAATTCGCTTGCAAACGTACCGAGTACGAAGCTGTTCGAGATGGTGCAATAAAGGTGGAAAGTCAATCAGCTCGTAAAGTAACCGTGTCGGATGCGGTAATCTGATGCGATGTGCTAGGCGTAGAGCATGGCGCTCTAGGATAGCCAACTTCTGATAGAATTTTGGCGGTGCAGATGTCCAGGCAGTGTGACCGTATGTTAATGTACTGCGCATAAATGCTTTATATGTATGAAGTACTGTTAACGGTTTTAAACCCCAGGTTGTACCAACTAGGCGCTTGAGGAGGTTGAGCCGATTTTGCGCTTGGCGTATGATCTTGGTGAGATGTGGGGTCCAAGTAAGTTTGGAGTCAAATATGACACCAAGATAAGTAAGAGTATTTGACGGTACAACAGGTGTATGGTCTACTTGGAGGTTTAATCGACTTGGATTCCTGTAGATACGTGAACGGCGTTTACGTGGCAGGAAAACAATAGCCTGAGTTTTGGTAGAATTAATACTTAATCGCCATACATTACACCAGTCAACGAATGCATCAATTGCCGTTTGCATAGTTTTACTGATGGATTGTACTGTGCGGGCTGTCGTAAAAAAGGCGGTGTCGTCAGCAAACTGAAATATGCTGATGTTGTTTGGAACCACAAGGTCGGCAACATACAGTAGGTATAATAAAGGAGACAGTGACGAGCCTTGAGGGACGCCAGATTGGATGAAGATCGGATGAGAAAGTGTTCCGTTAATAGAAATATATGCTAGTCGCCCTAGTAAGAAAGAATGGATGAATCTGATATAAGAGGATGGTGAAAAATAGTTATGGAGTTTGTATAGTAAACCAGGGTGCCAAACTTTGTCGAAAGCTTTTTCTAGATCAAAGGCTACCAGACAAGAAGGAAAACCGGTGTTGTATTGATCATAAACAGCCGTAGATAGTCGTAATAACTGATCCATTGTACTAAAATGAGGTCGAAAACCGGCTTGATGAATAGGAAGTAGATTATGAGTTGCAAGATGAGCGTGCAAGCGGCGGACTAGAATGCGTTCTAATATTTTGCAAAGGCAACTGGTGAGATGAATAGGGCGATAGGACTGTACGTCAGTTGAAGGTTTGTTAGGTTTGGGAAATAGAAGAACCTTCGAGTATTTCCAGTCGATTGGAAAAAATCCAGTTCGCAGGATGAAAGTATATATGGCGCTGAGAAAAAGTAGAAAAGCAGGTGATGCTTGCCTGATGAGAACATAGGTAACAGAATCAAAGCCTGGTGCAGTGTTTCGTTTACGGAGCAATGTTTGGCGAATATCATCTGGTTGGATCGGAGTGGTAAGTTGATTATTGGGCTCTAAAGAGTGGCTGATAGATGGGCGCAGAGAAGCAGATGTTGGATCTGTACGTCGGTTTATTGAATTTTGTAGGCGCTGCGGTGTATGCCAACCAGGAAGAGGTGTAAAAATATCTTGAAAAAATGTAGCAAACGTATTCGCTTTATCCATATCAGTGATCACTGCCTGATTATTGTGAACAATGGGGTATGGTGTGCGGGAGACTGTACCGGTGAGTTGATGGAATTTACGCCAATATTTACTGGGGTGTGATTCACTTGCAAGTGTGTTGCAAGTTTGAATCCAATGGCGTTTCTTATAGGCAACAATATAATTGTGCGTAATTCTAAGGTATTGGCGATGAAGTCTAAGCGCTTCAAGGTTACCCGTAGCGAGATACTCACGATGTGCTCGGCGAGAAGCGGATATGAAAGGTAAATAGTGCGGAGGCAATTTTGGTTTATGTAATTGTACTTCTGCTGTTGGAATGGAACGGCGTGCTGCATCTTGAATAGATTCAGTAAGAGCGGCTATTGTGTGATCAAGATCACATTGTGTAGTTGGCATGAGTAGTGTATTAATAGCATTGTCCAAATCAGAGCGATATTGCTCCCAATTAGCTCGTTTGTAACAGAATACTTTCTGTGGAGGTAGCTTAGGTTGAGAGCGAGGAGAGCAGTGAAGTGCAAGTTTGATAGGTACATGATCACTACCTATAGAATCGAGCACATCGATATGGATACTCTGCGAGAGAGATGTTGATGTGATGACAACATCAGGAGTAGTATTGCTGACAGGGCGTGTAGGTTTCGGTAAAACATGGAACTCGGCAACTGTTTCAGTCTGAAGAAAGTAGAGAAAATTAGTTTTATCTCGCTGTGACCGGCTATGAATGTTTAGATCTGCCATGATAATGTAATGCCTAAAGGTAGAATCGATATATCGAAAGAAGTCATAGTTGATTGCTTTGCCTGGACGAAAGTATATGGTGACGAAGGTGACAGTTCGGCCTCGAAAATAAATAGTCATGACATTATGCTCAGGAAGATGGTGTGTGAGCTGAAATGGAACAGTAACTGCTCGATAAGGAAGACGTTGGCTAACACCTATAGCTGTACCTCCGTAGACTCTGGGGCCAGATGGAGCATCATGTCGGAGAAGATGATATTTCGGAAAATAGCAGGAAAGATGTGGTGCGAGGTAAGTTTCGTTAAGTGCAAAGGCTGCTATGTTTTCTTCTTGCAGAAGTTGTGTGAATAGCACGTGATGGGTTAAGACTGATCGAATGTTCAGAAAAAGTAAATTATAAGCCATACTGATACGTAGTATACAAGTGTATGTAGAAGCACCCATATTAAACATAGACTTCGATTGGCTGAATTTGAAAGTGAACTGTAGGTCCGGAATAGGTAGCATGAAGTTGTAAGTTAAACAGTAATTTGGCTGCATACATGATCTGATTCAGGATGTGGTTGCGATCAAAAGGATGGATATTTTGTAAAGATATAGTAAGGAAGCGCAATAGATCTTCAACAGTTATTGGGTGGCGTAGCGAATTTGCTGGTGGTGTTGGAGTGTCAACGGAACGTATCGGTACAACAAGTTCTGGCTTAGCTGGATCGGGTTTAGGCTTAGCTTTGCACTTGTAGCTATAAGTGGGATGTCTTTCAGAACATCGGTCACAGTGTGGTGGTTCCTTAAGATTAGGGCAGCTTTTTGTCGGATGTTCCAGTGAACAATATCCACATTTGATGGTATTCGGACACTCAGATGTCGGATGAGAATTATATTGTTGGCATTTCTCGCATCTAACCGGCAGAGGTGCTGGTGTGCGAGATGGTTCCACTTTGTAACGACGCCGGTATATATATGCACCGTGTAGAAGAAGTTGGTCGATCAACTGTTGTTGATCAGTAAGAACGCGAACTAGGTATGTTGGACCCTGGTTGTTCTTGATACGTATGCACCGCTTGACAGGTAGTCCTTCTTGATGTAATTCAGAGTAGATTTCCTCATCGGTGAAGTCGGGTTCTACGCCACGAATGACCACGGATAACATTGGAGGACGTCGTGGTGGTGGTGGTGTCTTTCGTCCGTTCGAGCTTAAAGTAGATATTTTTGCTTTCAACCCAAAAATTTCGAAAGTCGCTTTGTTGCGGACGTGAGTGGCGAAGTTTGGATTGGTCGATTTCAGGATTATACCCCGACGAGTCTTGATGATTTCTCTTATTTCTGGACGAGGAACGTATTTTACAAGTTGCTGAAAGACAGCGCGCACTGTGTCGTATTTCGGATCATAATCAGTTAACAAGAAGTTATAAATGGTTTCTTGATTAAACATGATTTGATTTTCAGTGGAAGTGGATGTCCAATCCATATTAGTGCTAGGATGATTAGCAGCAGTAGGATCTGCGATGGGTGTGAGACGTTGTTTCTTTGGATCCAATGTTTGCTCGCCATCAGAAAGAGATCTCGAACGAATTCTTTGTCCGTTAGCTACACAGGTTGCATAAGATGTTGGAACACTGGTGGTAGCTTGTACTACACGCGTAGTGCCAGTAACAATACGCGGTTGCGTTTTTTGCCGACCATTTGGCCCGATATTTAATGGAGATGTCTGAACCAGATTAGACTGTCCGGGAGTATTGCCTGAGTCCGCCATAAAGATGAAGAGTACTAGGGCCGAAGCCCAAACAGAGATGAAAGAAGATGAAAAGATGATTAGATGAAGTTCAAAAAATCAAGGAACCCTTCGAAAGCGAGAACTTTCGTCAATCCCCTAAGTGTAGTATTTGTGTTATGCTCACAGGTACGTATTACAATACCTGGTCCTCGCTGACACAATAACAGACACAAGAGAGGCTAGGTTTCTTGGTAAGGTATGATTTACGAGCGACCGAGCTCTAACCTATAATCTTAGCATTCAAACCTTTGATTTACGGTTATTTGTGATTTCACGTTTATAACAAAGACAAATATTTTTAAAAGAGTGTAGTTTAAATAAATTACTGAAATAAATATTTGTCACAAAGTTTATCCTTTTAAATTATTGTTCAAAGGCCTTTGCCTTTAGTAAGCCTTCTCCGAAATACATGCAAATGAATTGTGCTGCCATCTTTGGAGCTCTTTTAAAATACACATATATGTTTCTCGACAATGAGATCTCAGAAACTACAGGCTCTAGAAAGATGACGTTTTCACTGATCGATTGCAAATTTCATGTAGATTGTCCAGTTCTAATTGAATATTTAAAAAACATGGGCACTATTTCTTTAGTACATTTTTACGGGTACATTGGAAGTGTTGAACTTTCAAAAAAATAAAATAAAACATCACATCCTAATCATTACACATTCCAACACCACACTGTTGTATATAGCGGTTGTATATGTCTCCGGCATTTGTTTCATAGCCAAATAATAATGGAAAAGGAAGGATAACCATTTCCTGAAGGATGTCTATATTATCAGGCTGAATTTCTTTAAGGAGTTAGTTTATACTTACACTTACGTCTTCCCGAAAATTTTATTTAACGTCTAGTTTTAACGTACAGGTTTTGAACTAATTCTCTGCTGTGTAACGTCACAATATAACCATCAATGCTAATTTTATGAGGACAATTCTGCCAGTGGGGTTTAGAATGTTACAACCTTGAGAACGCATCAAACGTCAGAAAATTGCAAAATGACACACACAATATATTACAATGTGGCTAAACTCAGAAAGTGGCTATAGAAGTGAAAATCATGTGGCTAAAAAGCCACTATTGGCTCTTTGGAAATTATGTGACTAACGACGTTCTCAAAATGGCCAGATCTCGTCACAAAGTGGCTAAATTGGCAACCCTAGTCGCAATACGAAACTTACGCACAACCATGCCATGGTACATGGGGTATGTGCCATTCACATTCCTCACATTCCAGTGAAGCATGTAAAAGTACCTTTCAAGTGTCAGAAATTCCTCGAAAGGCACGTACCTAGCGACACGTGCTATGCATATGAAATGTACATTTTTCAAGTACCAGGTACGTAAACGGTACATATGGAACTTAAATGGCACGATCCTAGAATGTACCTGGTTGGGTGGGTTATGATGAGATTCAGCCTCATTTTCTATAGAATCAACACGAGATTCCATGGATTCAACACACGACTTGACAGACTCAATACATGACTTATTACTATCAACTTCTAATTTTATATTGTCTAACTGCACTTGCAAATCTTTTTGATTAACGGTTAGAGTACTACAAAGGTTTTCTACACTACCTATTCTTTCATCAATTTTGATAATTGTAGTGGAAAGGTTAAGTACATTTTCAACAATGCACTCCCGAATTCTAGCATTATTAGCTTCGTTACTTTCTTTTATACTTTCTTTAACTCTTTGCTTAACATTTTCTATTTTACTGTTACTTTCTTCTATTTTGCTCAGCACCTGAGCTAGCATCGCAGCGAGTTCATTCGCCTGCTCCGTCTCCTTTTCGCTCCCTTGCGAGGACGGGCGAAGAAAAATGTTTGGGAGGTGATTCATGATCACGCTCAAGCACTTCAGGAGAAGTATGTGCGTCACATTTAGGACAGACCCAAACAAAAGAATCTGAGCTAACAACTTCAAAAACACTAGAAGTATCCTTTAATTTGACACAAACAAAGTGCGACCATTCGTGACACCTGTCACAAGATATAGCACGTTTCTTATCAGAATCAATCTGTTCCGCAGCGGCAAGAGGCTCGCTACAACAAACACAAATAATATAATCTCCATTAGGAGGAAGATTCCTCGACTCAACCGACATCTTACTTACTTATTTATAATCTAATGAACATAAACCTGTGTGAGCTCCATCCAGTATATCTCTTCAACACCAACACGACAGTCCGTATCACTCATTTCTTCCCGCATAACACAACAACAACCAAATAGTGTGACATTTTACACATTAAAATAATCCTACAGTTGGGTAAGCCAACTTGAAAAAAACACAAGATCCTATGGTAGTGTTGCTATCTTGTAACCAGCCAATTCTGGCTATGGAAACCAACTTGTGACAATCCTGTGCTGGGGTGAGAAACTTGAAAAGTGCGGGTTCGATTCTATGGCTGGATAGCCATACTCGTAACGACCTTGTGACCTCGTGGCTAGGAAGCCAACTCTGTAATGTACAAGTTTGCACCAATTATTTACGCTCTCATTCGTAGCTAACATTATGTTGGGGAAAGGACAAAAGTGAAAAGAAAGGAAAAAAATCAAGTGGGTCGCCGATACTATTTCCTTTCTTAAGCTACGATTATGGACCAGTGAGCACAACGCTATTCAATTCCAGACTCTTGCACACTAATGGTATTATCGGTACCATGAGAAGGAAAGAAAGAGAAAAAAATCATTTCAAAACGACACCACATAACTTGCAAATCATGTTTATTTAACTCTCTTGCAAACAGCATATAATAATGAGAATTGCATCGATATTAGCCATCATGAACAGCTAGACTCAATCGCCAGAAAAAAAAATCATACGTATTTCAGTCCTTGAGATTCCAGAAACTTCTCACGCCAACACAACTAAGTAATTAGTAACAATATTTAAACATTATCCTTAATAACAATAGAAGAGTTGTTTACATTCCTCGACCAAGTATTGAGAGTCTTGGTCTGGTCTTGGTCTTGCACATCCAGTCTTGGTCATGGTCTTGCACTGGAACCCTTGATCTTGGTCTTGCGTATCTAGTCTTGGTTTTAGGTCTTGCTTGCAAGAGTCTTACATTTAAGAAATCTTATGCTTTTCATAGGTACATTTTACTCTCGATATAAGGGATGTAACTCTACAATGCGCCAATAGTAACGGAAATACAATGAATGTTTCTAAATGTAATATAGTTTTACATTTCGTAAGTATGATGATAGTGTACCACATAGGTGATGGTCTTTTTTTTTTTTTTTTTAATGTGCCCACGCACACTACTTATAAGATAAATCACAACGTTTCATAATCGGTTTACATTTTTAACAGATCCAACACTCAAACTGAGGAGGGTACCCTGACGCGAAAAAAAAAAAAAATCAAGACGGCACAGATTATTGAAATACCATGAATTGAAAAATTATTTTTACACTCTAAAGGCGTCAGATTTTTCTTTTCGACCACGATTAGCTAATCCTTGTATTAAACTTCCAATTAAATATTGAGATTTTCTTTACTGATTCCAATGTGTACTCTGTGCGACAGAAACATTGACTTTACGTAAAAGCGATGAAAACATTGTAGCCTTTCGAAACGTGGGCGTGGAGAAAAACGGAGAGAATTACCTGTGTTGAACGGAAAACGAATGAAGTGTTAGAAATATTAGCAGTTGGGAGAAAAGAAGAATTTTAGATATTGTTAAGAGGAGGAAGAGAAACTGGTTGGGATATTTGCTGAGGATGAACTGTATTATGCGGGACACGCTAGAGGGTAGTGTGGAAGGAAAGAGAGTGGTAGAGCGAAGGAGACTGTAGTTGAAGGAAGGTATTAAAACAGAAAATTGCTATGTCGAGACGAAGAGACTATTATAGCTGAGGACCACCATACATCGAAGCTTCTCAATTGCAGCAAGTAATCTGCCAATAATAGCAGAATAGCTATGATGATGATGATGATGATGATGATAATGATGATATGTTCACCAATATTGACCAAAAAAGACAGAGAAAAAATTAAAATAATTATGATTATAAATCCAACCTTTTAATATTTTAGAATAATTAGAGTGAAAACTGAAAACAATTCAACTGTCTATGTTTTTTTTGTGTACATTCAATTTATATAAATACTCTTGACCTGTATTAGAAATACAAAATTACGGCATCCAAGTTATTTCAAGGCTCACTTGTGAATATGGATTACTAGCATCAATTACCCAGTTCGTTGGGTTAAACTTAAAAAAATAATATATTTCGTTAGTCAGTCACTTTTTACTATTACTAAAGCGCTCTCTGATATCGGTCATTTTCGATGATTTTTATATTTCTCTCCCATCCTCCTCCTCAAGTTGTGGTGCTGAATTTGGATTTAAACGGCATCAGAAGTGTCACTGTTCATCTCAGAGAACCCGAAAATTGTGGATTCGGCACTAATATAGGCCATTTTCAATAAACTTATATATATCCTCCCCCATGTTGAGACACGGCATCGGTAGTGTCATTGTTCATCTCAATGACCTCGAAAACCATGAGTTCGACATTGATAATGGTCATTTTCGATAATTTTTATATATGTCCTTCCTCCCGCTCTCCCAAGTTACGGTGCTGAATTTACATTTAAACAAGATCGGAAGTATCGCTGTCCATCTTAGCGACGCCGAAAACTATGGATTTGACACTAATATTTGATCGTTTTTGATCATTATTATGTATCTCTCTCCCCCAAGTTTGGTCGTAAATAGTGTTCTCAACGGGTCGGGTCGGCCTTCAACCCGACCCGACCTGTGATCCGAATTGACTGACCCGATCCGTGATCCGATCCGATTGACCTGACCCGACAACCCGACCCGAGCTGACCCGATCCGACAACCCGACCCGAATAACCCGATCCGACAACCCGACCCGAGCTGACCCGATTGACCCGACCCGAGCCGCCCGACTGACCAGATCCGACAACCCGACCCGACCCGTTTGAGAGCACTATGGTCACGGCAGTGGCTGAACGCCAAAAAGCACTCCCATTGGGAATTAAACCCGGACCACGTGTATTATAACTGATACCAGTGTCCGACGTGGGAGAATTTTTTTTCTTGCTTTAGTTCTATGTGATGAAATTTTTATTCAAGGTCAGTGTTCTCACCTGCTCGGACGGCAGGGGGTATTCTCGGAAGGCAGTAGCAAGAGTCTCTTGGCGGAAATAAAAGGAAATCGTTTAACTACAATGATAAGGGTTGAGGAAAGGGGAGAACACCTGTAATTTTTCCCAACCCTTCAACTTTCATTCCAAAATAGGCTCTTATGATTCCGGGACCCGCACCACTTTGATTTTTCTTTCTCGGTAATTAAAACGTATTTTACAGTATATATAGTTGCAAGTAAGAAGATACATAATATTAATTTTGTAATTTAAAATTTAAAAATACAGTATGATAATTAATTATAAAGTACTAATTTTATTTCATCACTTTCAGCCCAACAAACGAAATTCAAACAATTCGCTCCCTGGGTTTTGGTCATCAATACTGCGTCTTATTCTTTGTCTTGCACAGTCAAATCTTGGTCCTGCATTTCGTAGTCTTGGTGGTCTTTCATGCTATACAAGAGCCAAGAATGCTCGCCTCATCGGTACAAATGAAGACCAAATTATGGTCTTTCATACTATACGGAAAGCAAGAAAATATGCTCATCGCTACTTCGTGATCAACAAAACAAGGCCAAGAGCACGATTACTATGCACTTCGTCTTGCATATCCAATCTTTATCTTATTCTTGTATCGATGTTCTTGGGCTTGGTGAGATAAAATGAAATATTCAGTTTAAGGTTACTCGGTTCTGCACCGAGGCTAAGGGATATGGTGACCATGAGAAATGAATGCAATGGTGGAATGAAGAAAGTGGGAGGAAACAGGAGAGCCTCGAGAAAACTCACTACATGGCGTTTCTCCACAACAAAGCCCAATTAGCACAAGCTGGGATCAAACCATGGACACCATGCACCAGAGATGAATTCTGTACCACTGAGCTACCGCGGCCCTGCTTGGGCTTGGTCGTCCATATCCAATCTTTCTTTTTGCCTTGCTTAAACAACTTCTAGTTTTGTTCTAAATCCTGACTCCATATTGACGCAGATATTAATATTATAGTCGATTGGTAAAATTAATCTTCCACATTTAAAAATTAAAGTACACACAAGTACAAAAATAAGCATTTACCATAAAAACACTAGCTGCAAGTGTTCAAAATAGATTTATGGCTTCTATAAAATCAATTGAAAATTGCTATTTTTAATTAGGCAGCTAGTGAAAAACAGCAGCTTTCGACTCCAGTCGAGTTTAAGCTCAACCTAAACTCAGTTGACCAAAGTGAATTGACCCAACTGACCCGACCCGACAACCCGTCCCGAGCTGACCCGACCCGAGTTGACCCGACCCGACCTGTAACCCGACTCGAGCTGACCCGACTGACCCGACCCGTAATCCGACTCGAGTTGACCCGACCCGTTTGAGACCACTAGTCGTAAACGATATCGAAAGTGTCACTATTCATCACAGCGACTTCGAAAACTATGGATTCGACACTAATATTCGTCATTTTCGATCATTTTTATATATCTTCCCTCTCCTCCGCCAAGCTATAGGGCTGAATTTGGATTTAAACAGCATCGGAAGTGTCACTGTTTATCTCAGCGACCCCCAAAACTATCGATTCCAATTTAATATCGATCATTTTAAATATCTCTCCCCTCCCCCTCCCCTAAGCTGCACCGTCAAAATGATAGAGCCTATGATAGAAACCAACCCAAGTCCGAACCTCATCTATGTTGAAAATTTGATTGAGATCGATTGGCTGGTTCAAGAGTGACGAAGTCACAAAAACAGTCACTTATATTTTTATTTTTCATATATATATATATATATATATATATATATATATATATATATATATATATATATATATATATATATCCCTCTTCCCTCTCCTCTACGTTGCTCCGTCAAAGTAAAGTGATAAAAATCGTTCCAGGCCTGAACTTCATCTACGTTGAAAATTTGATCGAGATCGGTCTGGTGTTATTAAGTTAGATACATTCCTTCCCCCTCCTCCTCCTGTAGGTTCTACTATCAAAGTAAAACTCTAAAAAACTTTCCAGTTCAGAACCTCATACATGCTAAAATTTGATTGAGATCAGTTGGGTGGTTCAACAATTAAGTCACAAACTCAGTCACTTTTATTTTTATTTATATTGATTTTTGTACATCTCCCCCTCCTCTCCACCCCTACGTTGCTCCGTCAAAGTGAACTGACAAATAACATTCTACGCTTGAACCTCATATATGTTAAAAAAATAATCGAGATTGGTCGTTTGGTTCAAGAGTTATTAAGTTTTATTTATTATTTTAAAGCTCCCCTTTCTCCCCTCCCCTAAGCTTTACCGTCAAAGTGAAATGATTACTCCCAGGCCTAAACGTCATCTATGTTGAAACTTTGATCGAGATCGGTCGGGTGGTTCAAGAGATTAGCAGTCACAAATATAGTCACTTTCAATTTTATTTAATAGATTTATTGTTGTAGTTGGCCTATAATGTTACATCGCTCAATCCTCGATGTGCCGCCCCACCCAACCAGGTATATTCTAGGAACGTGCCATTTAAGTTCCATATGTACCGTTTACGTACCTGGTACTTGAAAAATGTACATTTCATATGCATAGCACGTGTCGCTAGGTACGTGCCTTTCGAGGAATTTCTGACACTTGAAAGGTACTTTTACATGCTTCACTGGAATGTGAGGAATGTGAATGGCACATACCCCATGTACCATGGCATGGTTGTGCGTAAGTTGCTTCGTATTGCGACTAGGGTTGCCAATTTAGCCACTTTGTGACGAGATCTGGCCATTTTGAGAACGTCGTTAGTCACATAATTTCCAAAGAGCCAATAGTGGCTTTTTAGCCATATGCTTTTCACTTCTATAGCCACTTTCTGTGTTTAGCCACATTGTAATATATTGTGTGTGTCATTTTGCAATTTTCTGACGTTTGATGCGTTCTCTAGGTTGTAACATTCTAAACCCCACTGGCAGAATTGTCCTCATAAAATTAGCATTGATGGTTATATTGTGACGTTACACAGCAGAGAATTAGTTCAAAACCTGTACGTTAAAACTAGACGTTAAATAAAATTTTCGGGAAGACGTAAGTTTAAGTATAAACTAACTCCTTAAAGAAATTCAGCCTGATAATATAGACATCCTTCAGGAAATGGTTATCCTTCCTTTTCCATTATTATTTGGCTATGAAACAAATGCCGGAGACATATACAACCGCTATATACAACAGTGTGGTGTTGGAATGTGTAATGATTAGGATGTGATGTTTTATTTTATTTTTTTGAAAGTTCAACACTTCCAATGTACCCGTAAAAATGTACTAAAGAAATAGTGCCCATGTTTTTTAAATATTCAATTAGAACTGGACAATCTACATGAAATTTGCAATCGATCAGTGAAAACGTCATCTTTCTAGAGCCTGTAGTTTCTGAGATCTCATTGTCGAGAAACATATATGTGTATTTTAAAAGAGCTCCAGAGATGGCAGGACAATTCATTTGCATGTATTTCGGAGAAGGCTTACTAAAGGCAAAGGCCTTTGAACAATAATTTAAAAGGATAAACTTTGTGAAAAATATTTATTTCAGTAATTTATTTAAACTACACTCTTTTAAAAATATTTGTCTTTGTTATAAACGTGAAATCACAAATAACCGTAAATCAAAGGTTTGAATGCTAAGATTATAGGTTAGAGCTCGGTCGCTCGTAACCTGCCCTGCTTGGCAACACGCTTCAAACAGTCACCTTCGAACACTTGAAAGTGTGCAAACTAGAGCTGGTCGTATAATCACTGGTCACGACAGATATACCCGAAACAGACAAATTCTAGAAGATTTGGAACTTCCTACTGTTAGAGAACTACTGCGACATCTTCACAGTAAGTTCTGGCGTACTTTACCCCGACACATTAATCCAGCAATAGCTAACATCGGCACCGAATTCGCTCTACGAAATGTCTATCGCACGCCACGCATTTAATATCTTTCCAGCGGTCGCACTGATATCATCATCTGCTACTCTGCGACAGTTGCCGATGTAGTCTACCACGCCTAACAAAACAATAGTACTACCCAACAAACCACCTGCACATGTTGCATATATCTTTTATACCATCTAACTCATGGAGTCAGGGGCTTCGGCCCGATACTCTACTCAAAACTTGAAAATTACCGTGACCGTGACCGTGACCGTGCTCGTAAATGTTACTGTAGTATTTTAATAGATAGTTAAATTGACACACAGATGCCGGAGGAGGGCATATATTTTCAGAGTTAGTTGCTTGGTTTTTTTTTAAAAGTACAAGCTTCTAAATTCGAACGTAAAAATGAAGCGTTAAGGTTTTAGTATTTAAGTACTCGCACCCCCAGTTGCATAGCACTGCCCTAAGGAACATTACTGACATGCCTAGTACATTCCTGGCACATGCCAATGCCAAGTAAATGTGTCAAGTACATACACGGTACGTGATATACACATAATAGATACATTCCTCGGTATGTGTCATGCACGTACTTTTGGGCGGAAGTAACCTTATTCCTTACATGTGTATTTCACATGATTGCTCTATTCACGTACCTATCATGTACATTCCAATGTACCTCGAGGAACATTCTTTACACATGATCAGTATGTACTTGAGTTGGGTGGGGCATACCTAAGAAGGCTAAAAGTTATATTGATAAACAGTTATTCAGCGCATAAGAATCTACCCATGAAGTCAAACTTGCGGTCACATGCACTAAGTTTTTGTCAATGTGTTGAAAACGTTATTTCGATATTAATTTTATGAGCACACATTAAAAATTTCCAACGGATGCTTCAGTCTCGGAGCCAAGGCCGTACCCATGTAGTCGACACCTAAGGTGTACGGAATTACCGATGTTCAATACTACATTTCTCTTTAGTTTTGGAAGAAGAACACTACTAATATGCTTTGAAATGAAATGAAGTATCTAGTTAACGTCCCATGATTATGCACGAAGGCTAAGAGAGACGGTGATGATGAGAAATGACTGAAATGGTGAAATGAAGAAAGTAGATCTAGGAGGAAACGGAAAAACGCCGAGAAAATCCACGCACACGGTGTTTGTCCATCGAAAAAGCTCACATGTGCAATTGACACCTGTGGGGCTAGAAAATGAGCAATATCTACAGAAAACGCGAACAGCCAATTCAGAAAACGACATGCTGTAGCTATATGCTACAGGGGCAGATCGACCCACACTGATTGCATAAACTACTGGGAACACATTCACTCCAGCAGCATTTTTACTGAAGCTAAGAAATTCACTCCCTTTTTTTTTACATTCTATAAAAAAATTCAAGTAGTGCCGGTACTTGTGCAAGACTCTTGGTCTTGGTCTTGCAGGATGGTCATGGTCTTGGTCTTGCATGCAAGACTCTTGCAAAAACTGCAAGACCAAGACTTGTGCTCATCACTATTCGCAACAAGTATGTCGTAAAATTTTAGAGTTTAAGAATCATGAAGGATTTAATAATTAGTTAAAAAAGATGCTGAGACAGACTATACCAGTCAATGCATCCAGTGATAGCGACAACTCTAGAGTCGTTACTTTGTAGAAACTAATAGGTTTCTATATATTACATTGTATTAAACTAGGTATTACACGCTTACATATATTATTAATAAAAAATAAGTGTGCCTCGATGCAGACGTTCACTAAAGTATATAGTTAGTCAAAAAGTTTGGAAATCACTGGGTTAACCACTCCGCACAATGAGTGTGGTGAGTATGATATAGTATAAAGGATAGGACCTTCCTTCATTTATGGTAACCTAAACAGGTACTTGAACAAGTTACAGAATAACGTCTTCCAATCGTTCCTAAATAAGAATGGTGGATTTCCAAAATGCTACAACATGATGCCATGAGCCGTTAAACCGTAGGCGTCTAGCAGGTAGGGCTGTTCCGATAATCGAGTAATCGATAACAATTCGATAACATTTCAAAACCGTTTCATCGATAAAGAATTTTAATTTTATCGATGTATCGAACTTTCGAGACTCCCGAAATGTTTGAGACTCTCGAAATGATCGAGACTCCCGAAATGTTCGAGACTCTCGAAATGATCGGGACTCCCGAAATGTTCGGGACTCTCGAAGTGTTCGAGGCACTCGAAATGTAAGAAACATTAAACAACTTCGAGACACTCGAACTGTTCGAGAATCTCGAATTGTTTGAAAGCAGCAAATACAGAAATATATCAATATGATCGCATTTGTCGAGTCGCTTAAATATTTAGAAAAGTTCGGGATTATCGGAGAGTTCGAAAGAAACGATGTATTCGAGGTTATCATAGTTGTATATAATGTGTATTACATATATGCAGAGTGTTCATTTTATAACTTCTCTCCTTAGCAATGTAGTGAAGGAAAAGTTTTTTCCCCACAGATCTGTACAAGGCTTAAGCAGTCTGTCAGAAGAGAGAAAGAGGAAGAGAAAACATGCATCGCCCGAATGGAATTGGAATCCAAGACAACATTAGTCTACTAATAGTCACTTTGCCGATTGCGCCAATAACGGGGCAGGCAGAAAAATAATTTTACATATGATTTCGACAAATACAACTTTGCAATAACTTATCAGATGAAAAAAGTTGTTTGACTAGTTTGGCTGCAAGGGGAAATCATTGGAGAGGTGAAGGAACCGAACTGTTCATCACTACTTTTGATAATACCCGAAACTTCGATAATACTCGAAATGTCGATAATACCCGAAACTTCGATAATACTCGAAATTTCGATAATACCCGAAACTTCGATAATTTCAGATACTCGAACGGTTTCGAGTAACCGATGACAACTCGATAAATTTTTACTCCCGAAGTTCGATTGGTCTTCAGCCTTATCGAACACCCCTACTAGCAGCTGGTGGAAGAACGTTTAGCAAAAGCTACTTTCCTGTAATTAATATTAAATTGTTTGGGTTGAAAATATAGCAGCCAGTCGAAAAATAGGAATTAACCATTACACAGAACTAGGTAAGATGGCATATTGTTCAGTCTTAGTGTTTACTGCAAATAAAGGCTGACTCTTATATACTTCTTTAGTTTCCTCTTCTTTTCTGTTTCAAAATAACTTAGTTTGAATTATGGATGGTAAAAATGTCAAACTAGACTAGGAACTCTTCACGAAGGGGAAGTATGCGGGGAGATGTTACCATCATATCTGTAATATACTTTTAGTTCATTATACGGAATGTAGATACCTCTAATTAACGCTTAAAATATGTAACTTTAATTTAAGTATTTTCTCAGGGGTCTTCGAGATGATCCTATAGCGTTTTAATGGTCGTGTTGTGGTATTGTGAGGGTCTAGACTGAGGTGATCCATGTAATGATTTCTTTAACAGCATTGTTTGATAAAGTCCTACATTTAGTAAATTGCCTATTTCGAATTTAGGAACATGGAATGAAACAGTTGAGTTTTGTTTAGCTGAACAAAGATTCACGTTTTGGTTATCTTGTTTGGCAATTACTTTAGCAAAGCTTTTCGTTTGAAATTTAATGGGAGTTCTGCATCTTCCGGAGCTTGCTTTCTAAAGGTGATATCTGGTCCTCTGAAGGGTCGCAATGAAGCAATTGGCTTTTCGAAAAAAAAAAATCTCCTCAGTAAGTAGTCTAGGAGTCTAGTGTTGCTTATTTTGAAACGGCCTCAGAGAGAAGTTGTACATGGAAAATAAATTCTTGTTCGATGGATAATTACATGAGCTATGTATTTCAACGCATCTGTAACACACTGGTTTAGAATTACAAGTCTGTATATGATGTCGACATTTACAGCAGTTTCAATAAGGCGAGTCTCAGTAAGCTTCCAGTTTCGGTGATTTGATGTTTCTTCTTATTAATGTGTACTCCTTTCTATATTACAACTACAGAATGCTGACTTAATAAGAATTGTGAATCGTTAATAATAATAATAATAATAATAATAATAATAATAATAAAATAATAATAATAATAATAATAATAATAATAATAATAATAATAATAAAATAATAATAATAATAATAATAATAATAATAATAATAATAATAATAATAATAATAATAATAATAATAATAATAATAATAATAATAATAATAAACCTTAGTAGTTCGATGAGATTATCAAAAGATTTAATTGCAACTAATTTATGAAAGTTTACTTTTTGAGCTTTATTTCTTATATCTTCAACATTTTTTTTAAAGGTACTCTATTAATAACGCATGTGAAAGTGGCAGTAGAGTCCTTTGTTTGCATTTGAATATTCTTTGTATTTGAGTTCCCTTATTTTGTGTGGATGTTCTTTTCTGTTATAAATTTAATTCTTTATAATAATATTTGATAGATTATGATTTTCATTTTTCTTTAAATTCAAAGAGAGCAGATCAAATTTATCAGTAACGTATCAGAAAAATTACTGACTTGTGAAGACTTCTGATGCAGCGACACCATTCTTCATGTTTTCTCTCTTAGATGCTCTCTTCCTTCCCATATTTGTTCCTTATGAAGATTATTTTTGTAACAGAAAATAAGAAATGCTTTAATTTTATTGTATTTAACACTTGTATTATAACATCAATATTGGAGTTTTGTATAATCGATATTTTAAAGATAATTTGTATTGCAAAGCTATCACTATTGTGTATAAAAATGTATTAGAAATAATAAATATTCAATAAAACAAGTACATACATTAAAAAGTAAATATTTTTTTATTTAGTGAAATAAAATGAAATCACTTGTTGCTTTTAGAACGCAGCACGTTTCTTTTATTTTATTGGAAGAACAAATACACAGTCAGCTTGCTTATTAGTTACATTTTACTTTCTTTTCTGAGTCAATATATGAATAACTAAACGTTTATTACCAGAAAATGATCAGTATTTGTTTTCATGAGTTACCTAAACTGGAATTTTGGGTAGTCAGAAATTTACAGTACGCACTTTATATTATCTCTACTTATTTATATATGTTGCAAGTATGTAAATCCAGAAAAGCAGTAAGGCTATGAGAAAATTTCGTCTTACGCGTATTAAACTGACGAAATATGATTTTGTGAGATAGAAGGTGAATTCTGAGGGAAGAATGCATCGAGTTTTTTTTTAAATATTTTTGCGGGAGTGAAGAATCGTTAGGATTTCACTTCATGAAACTTTATCTAGACAATATTTATTAAATTGAAAATTTTCCGATTCATAAAAACATAGTCTACTTATTCCTACATCGTTTTTAGCCGTAAAATTTATTGGTAATTATTGGTAATACAAAACTCCAATATTGAAGTTATAATTTACGAGTGTTAAACACAATGAAATCAAAGCATTTCTTTTTATTTTCTGTTACAAAAATAATCTTTATGAGGAATATTTATGTAATTATTTCATTACATAGGCAAGCCTAAATGTCAGGAAATAGTGGAATTTTCTGTTTTTGAAATAACTGATAAATTCACAAAGATTTCTTGTTACATTTTAAATAATGAAGAGGATATTTGTACTCTACGAACTCGTTGTATATTCCCTGCGCGTTATATATATATATATATATATATATATATATATATATATATATATATATATATATATATATAGGGGAAACTGTTGTACCATGGAACACTTTTTGCGTTTTCCAAGATATAATCTTACCAACAGTTATTTCTGCAATTCTATTGCAGCGCATTTAAACTTGGATGTTTTCTGAATGAAATTGTGTCATTATTTAAGTTTTTATTTCCGTTCTTCGTTATGTTTTTAAGCTTTCAAAAATTCCCAAGAAAGTGTTCCATGGTACAAATACTCATGTACCTTGGAACACAGCCTCATGTACCTTGAAACATATATTTCTAATATGGTAATCCACAGAAATAAAGTCACAAATAATTATTCTAAGATTTATTTTGTATATCCAGATTTGTTGTTTTTGATATCCAGAATTGTGTGAAAGAAAAGAATGGAAATTTCAATACTTACTCTAATCAGGCTTTTACCTGCATATTGAACCTAATATTAATCGGAAGGTTAACCTTATTTATTTATTGAAAAATTCGTAAGCTTAGCAATAACTAAAGTATGAAAAGAACACTATAACAATATTCTATATGTTAGTCTATTCTTAAAATCCTTAAGGAAAAAAACAAAGAATAAAGGCTCTAAAACAGTTACAAAATTGATCATATATTGAGCATACTATTTTCTAATTCTTTGCACGTAAGGTAGAGCGGCCTATCACAAGATAACGTATGGAATTACTAAATTAGGAAATATTGACTTATTCGTGAAAACGGTCTCGGCCTGCGTGATCTATTACTTACATATGTACCTCAATGTTGCTCAATTATACGAACCAAATCCACTTGAAACCACAATTGTTCAGACATTCTACTGGAGCCTATTCGCCGAACGGGTGGTGGCAGTTCCACTATAATATCAGATGCATTCACTTCAGACTGTCCTGCAAACTCTTCATAAAATTTATTTGCAGTACCTGATATATGATTAAATAACTTGATTTTAAATTCGTTGTAATTAGATTCAACTGAACAAATCTTTCCTGCATAAAATTCAATGCTTCGTTTTTTCTTAAACTGCACCAACACATAGTCATCCGGATTGACCTTATGGCTTCAATGCTTTCGTCTAATTCAACTTCTGTGTTCATCAGTTCTGCAAGCATAACACCACTATCATAATTTTTATACAGGCTTATGTTCTCAGATTCTTCATCAGATGTTTCGAAACTATTTTTTCTATTGGATTTGTTCTTTCCTTTTTCTTTGCTGTTCTTGCTTCTTATTTCCTTTCTGTGTGGCTCTGTGCTCTTTCTTATCTTTCAATTCTTGCTTTGCAAGTGTGTTTTTTACTACTCTACTTCTACCTGTGACAGTCTTTCTTCGACATTTTGTACTTTACGGAGTTTGTGCTTTCTGATTTGAATGTACTTCCTCTTTAAAGACTGATGTAGAAGGCAAAACTTGCACGAGTTGCACAATTGTTACGTTTCGTTCATGCAACAGAGTGTTGTCCTTTTCACATATATCATTTAGATGACAATCCGGCCGATGGTCTGTTAGTGAAGCTGGTAAAAAGTCTAACTCCAAGAAAATGATTGTATCTATAGGATAAATCCCTGAACAGCGAAAACCACTGGTGATATTTGATATGCTGAAGACACGCGCGGATAAATAATTCCCAACACTTCGGCCACAGCATAAATATTAAAATGTTTCCCCGGATTATTATGTAAACATTCTTCCACAGCTTGGTTATAAAAAACATTTAAAAGGACCGTAAGTGGTTGTAGTCCTGAAGTATGCGAATGGGGAGTCAGCATGACAACTCCAGCTTCAGCAGTCATCTCAACAGCCTTGACAGATAAGTGCGTTTCATGGTTATCGATGCGGCCATTGGCCACATTTGTTATGTATGTAGTTAATCTCTCCCCTCCGTCCTCACATTTCACACTATACTCAAATGTTTCTTCCTCGGACTGTCTAAAATATTCAGATGTCGGGATAAAATAGCTAAAGACACTTAGTAAACTTTGCAAACTTCACGAATGAAAATACGCTTCCCAGGCTCGGAAATGACTGCTTTAATTGTGTTCTTGATTGAATTTGGGTTAATGGCAAGCCCTTTCTTTCCTATCTTGCCTCTTGGCATTTCGATTCCTGCAACGATAATAAAAGAATGTTCAAAAATACACTTGACAATGAGTTCATGTACTTGGAACATGTTCCAAGGTACAAGATGTGTTTCTGTTTCATGGTACAAGAGGCTGTAGACAATTACTAAAATGCCGCAATAATGATAACGCTACATTCAGCGTAGAAAAACAAGTCACAAAAATGCTCACCTAATCCCACTGAACTAATAGATTATTACAGATTAAACAAACAACAAACAGTAATGGCACTAAAAAACAATATTTCAATTTCTAAATAGTTCGTTTTATCCCTGAAAAAAAGTTTTTCACTTTCATAAATCGCATATGCTTCTGAGCACAACGAAAGCCATGTTGGGACTGTCTGACAATGTCAAAGCATCATATAGTTCATTGAATCACCACAAGATAGTATAGCAACTCAGAAACATGCGAGTGTTCCAAGGTACACTATGCTCAATGTACAACGGTTTCCCCTATATATATATATATATATATATATATATATATATATATATATATATATATATATATATATATATATAGAGAGAGAGAGAGAGAGAGAGAGAGAGAGAGAGAGAGAGTTTAGTTGAGTTGAGTTGATTTTGAGTTTAACGTAACGCTTTCAGCAGCGAGACTTTATGAGACGGGACCTGCTGATCAACATGGGATCAAAACTACATGAACTCCCGCCGGAATGGAACCCAGGTCTCCCACGCGTACGCTAACCACTTGGCCACGAAAGAGCTCGCAGAGACAGAGAGAGAGAGAGAGAGAGAGAAACACTATGTAAGTTTTTACTTGATAACTTGAAATATTAGAAAATTTTCCGGTTCCCGAAAGCTAATTGGAAAATTATAATTTCTCGCTGTCTAACTTTCCTCTACAGGAATTCAATTTTATAGCTCAATGTGCAGTTAAATATAGTGGAAAATTTTGCACCTAACATCACTATACATAATATTCAAAATTGTCCGGATTATGAAAAGTTTTTCCACGTACTTCTACATCGTAATGACAATTTTCTAATCCGTATTTATTTCTAAAACAACTACTTGAACTTGTATCTCCAGAGCAATAAAACTTTCCAATTCAAGTAGTTGTTTTACTTTCTGCTTCAAAATGGTGAAAATTTTCCGACTCATAAAAAAGTTTTTCAATTTTTCCATCCAGAACAGAAAATTTTTCGATTCACTTATTCCTACATAGTACTGGAAACTGTCTGAGGCATGAAAATTTTCAGATTCTTTGAACGATCTTTCACTTTTTAACATTTCTAAACATGAATTCATTCAATTTTATGTTACATGGATTCAATCAATTTTATGTTACTTGTTATGCTACATGAATTCAATCAATTTTATGTAAACAATTATTACTTGTTCACTGATAGTTTGTTTAGAACGGAAAATTTTCCGGAAAAATATAGCGGATAATTTTCCGAAATGGAAAATTTTCCACTTTACACCACTAGTTACACTACGCAATCTTTACTAAAGCCGGTACGGAATAAGGTCCAGTAACTCGAAAATGAAGGCAAGTGTTGAGAAATGGTTTTCAAATCTGGAATCAGCATCTTCGATTTATCCCTGTGACCTTGCTAGGAAACGGAAGAGCCATTTTACATACTTTTTTTTTCTTTACTGCAGTGGTTTAAATAAAAATAATAAAGTATTTTAAATACACTTTTAAGACAAAAAAGAAAGAATGGAAAGAAAGTAAAACAAAACAAAGGGACTTACTTGACCAGTTCCTCAGGAAAGCAGCAATTGATAGCCATTACGTGTTCCTTAATACTGGAACCTGGCTCAGCATCAATTTCTTGAATTTTCTTAAGTCCACCTGAGGCAACAAATACTCTCCGAGCATATGGGTCATGTGGAAGGACCTAAAAGAAAATGTTAAAAATATTGTTTGTCAAAATTGAAATATACATTACATTTCTGGGAAGTTGCATTTTAATAATTCGGCACAATTTTTAATTTGGAGAAAAACTAATACACTGTGCAAAACTTCTGTTTATATTGGTATGCAATAGATGGCAGTAAATGTCTACTAAGCTATGTTTCCTCGCATGTCCTTAATGCACTGTGGTAGAAGTTTATAGACATTATTTGAGAGTTGTTTGTCAAACCTGCTCTTCTCCCGAGTTTAGTAGGAGAGAGTGGACTAGTGGCAGTCAGAGGGTGATTTCGCTAAACTCTTCCTGTAGTTACTGTTAGAATCAGGGGGGTGAAAGTGAGGGGGAACGCGGGGAATGCCATCCCCCCACCTCAAAAAATATGTACGGCGTTCCCCCAGTTCCTAAAAAATACAAAAATGAAATGAAATCTTTGAGTTTTACGTCCCATGGTTATGCCAAAGGAGACGGTGATGATGAGAGATGAGTGAAATGGTGGAATGAAGAAAGTGGGAGGAAACGGGAGAACCCGAGAAAACCCACGAGCACAGTGTTTGTCCACCACAAAGTTCACTTGGCGGGGGCTGGGATCGAACCCGGGACCCCAAGCACCAGAGTTGAACGCTCTACCACTGAGCCACCGCGCTCCCCCCTAAAAAATACAATGGTCAAAGATAGGTAGGAGGACGACGTGACATCATGCCGCTACCTACCGCCCCCTACCTTTTCAGATTAGCTTTTGCCCTGGTTAGAATTGTCAATTTTTTCAGAGAAAAAGGGTGATTTTACTATTTTAGGGGAGAGGAAGATCCGTGATATTCAGAATTTGTGTACGTAAAGCAAAATATACACTACCATCGGTTAGTAAGTGATAATGGTATTTTATACTGTATCCACTTATTCGGTGATTTGCTTAAAAAGCGTGATATAGTACCCGGAATTACAATGCCTTCTACACAACAGAATAAGTGAAATGGTGTATGAGAGAGACTGCATGAAACAATTATGAAAAACGTTAGGTCATGCCGTATGATTCAGGTTTAGAAAAAAAAAATATTGGGCGGAAGCTGTTTCATCATCAGTTGGTTTAAAATTTTTAGTACTGCTGCTGCGGTACAAGGATGAACATATGAGGAAGCGTGTATAGGTCATAAAGTTAAATTATTTACACATTTTTGAAGTACTGTTTATACACTTATTCCATTAAGTCAACTTAAGAAAAGAGACGCAAAATATACACCTTACATTATGGTAGTTATTGTGAACATACAAAAGGGAATACAGTAAATTAGCTGGTCCCATACAATCTAATAAAGCGATAAAGACAAGAAATGTTAAATTTCTAGAGCACAGCATAAATAAACATTCAAATGTAAACAACAATACTGATAGTTCTGACAGTGTAATGTCACTAACTGTTGAGATTGAACTTACCAACACTAACCTAATAAACAAAAAATTTCAAAATGTTAGAGATGCAGTATCTAATTCAGGGGAAGTTGTGAAGAATTACGTAGATTCTTATCCTCATGCAATGCAAATCGTGGAATCGGATAAGTGAGTTAAATAATTCAATTAAAGGAATACACGAGTCGTCAGAGAAATAATGTAGAAATGTTAGGTCTAATAGGGGACATAGAGCTCTTGTTTGGACAAAATAATATGACGTGTCTTACGTGTTTGTCTGTACACACAATATCAGATCTTGATGAATTTGTAAATTTTGTTGAAGTCCTATAATGTAAAAACTGTAAAGAATGTAAGTTTTGATAATTGTAAGTTTAACATGACAAATTGTATATTTGTTTCGACACCGATGGAAATAAATTTAAAACTCAAAAAAGCTAGTACATGTAAAAGTAAATATCCGTATCAGAACCTAAGAGGATGTTTAATATAGGTATCTTTCGGTATGTACAGTCAGAAAAGACAATAAGCATAGGTTCGAGCTATCATTTCTTATACATCCAACTTATACGTAATATTGTTCTGACTGAACAAGGCCAAACATTGCATATAGTTGTAGTAAGCTAAGTCAGTTCAATAACTGCTATGACAAAACACACGGTTAGCAGCAAAAAGAGTGTTAAAATATTAATAGGAACGATATACTACGGTCTTCACTATCAAAAGTAAAAATGTCATAAGAATGTTCGTAAATACACATTAGGCAGGTTATGTAATCAATAAAAAATCATACACAAGTTTCGTTGTAAAGTCAGGAAACTGTACTGTGGATATGGGGAGTCAAGGAAACTATTGCTTACACTAGTACTAAAGGAGAAATGTTATAATTTAAAAGACGAAACAAAAGAGGCAAAGGTCACCAGTAATTTCTTAGGTGAGATATGGGAATTCAGCTTACAAATCATTTTGTATAATAATAATCAGAATCTGAAAGATTTGTTGGAAATGGTCAACAGCATAGAACGAACGAAATATATTGATGTGCGTAATCATTTTGTAAGAGATAGCGTAGAGCAGTGTATAGTACATATTGAATATAAACAAACTGATTATATGATAGCAGATATATTAACTAAAGCTAAATTATGCCGAATTTGTAAACATGGTAAATACAGTGTTTCAAAACAACAACTATGGAACCTACCATAATCGGATCAAAGATTTACTTAGGAACTAATATATGCACTAACCAAAAATATGTTTCAGAATCCTAAGGTACTCACGCAACAATTTCTATAGAGGGAGTTTGGTCATGAGCATTTGATTTGAAGCACCCACCAAACTACATCTATAAAAATTGCTGCGGAAGTATCGCAGGATTTTGAAATTTGGATATTTGGATAGGACATATATTAGTTACTAAATGAAGTCTTCACCCGAGTACAGTAGGTCACATAGTTTTGGAGCTATGGATCTTTAAAGCTAATTTTTTCATGTTTTCGGCAACCTATAACCCCGAAAGAAAGCATTTGAGCACCCAGGTTGGTCTATACTTTTTGTCTTAAATTGGTGTCTCGAATCATCTCCCAAACGTTGTTGGTGTCGTTTTGAAATACCCTGTATATTAATCAGTTAGGTTTAAAAGGTAATGGTTAAGTACTCACATATTTAAGTAAGGGGGTTTTAAAATACGTAATCAAGTTATTTGTACTCAAATATGTAGTATCTTGTAATGTGAAAGAAGAATTTTTCATAAATTTGTAAGGCTAAATCTTTATACATATTTCTTTTTTCTCTCTTTATGTTGGAGTGCGCCTTTTTTGTGTGTGCCGCTGTTTGTGTAATAAAGAAATTGCTTATTAAGCTAAGACTTTATATATGAAACCTCACAATTTTAACAGGCATATTGCTTTTCCGTTTCTTTCCTCCACCTATGGCGATAGATGGGATATGGTATGCTAGATCTACGAAATCCTAAAAATATCCATACTCTCAGCACTCCGCGCTCACCAGTGAAAAACTAAAAGTGTCTGATTGTGTATGGTTGTTAATCAGCAAGCAACAGATGAAAACAATTGTTCTATTACATTATAGTGTTTCTTTCAACATTTTGCAACGTGTTTTTTTTTTTTTTTTATCATTTATTCTAGATTTTCTGCATGCCCTCGAGGCGAAAAAAGGATTTTAAAAGACGAGGAAAAAACAAGAGATATCCGAATCCGCTGAACCACAAAATGGTCTAACACTAAAGAATGTGTATAGGAACCCTAGCGATAACTTGGCAACAATAGTCATAAAAGAAACAAAGAGCACCACTGCTTGCTGTATTTTTGCATAGGCTGCTTTTAATTCACAAGTTATCTTTTTTTTTCCTTCAGTTTACTAACCTCCTAGAACACTCAACAGTGACATACGTATGTTCTAAATAGGTTCCTAAAAAATAAATATCACTTAGGTGTTCAACATACAGAGATCGAATTTAACATTTAACAGCATAAAAGCAAGGTTGCTACGATGTAGTCAAGTTCGAAGATAGACAGGTTGTCAACTTACAGAGTAATAAGTATTGTAGTTCTTGTGGGAAAATACAGGAAGGAGACCAATATAGGATGGTGAGCATTGCCTATCGGTAGCGATATACAAGCATATTCCATAACGGTTTCCGTCAACGCAACGCAAAATTTGCGATTTTTTTCCCGATGATCGGCATAGGAATTAAAATTACGTTTTACCAATTTTTGCATTGCATTGCTGTACGCAGAATTTTGCGAAGTCTGGTACGAAATTATTCCCATAGAGTTAGATGATCTGATAGTTCATTTCTGATTTGTTATTTTTGGACGTTCTTCCTTATAGGCAGCGTTCATGTTAACACGTAGGCCATATCTTGTAATCCTTTCATCTTATATTTATGATTTCTTTTATTATAGACATGTGATTTGAAAGAAAAAGTAAATTGCACGAATTGTAATGCGTTGTTTTCTGTCGCACAACGGGATCGTAGGGACGAAGAGTCTCAAAGTTGTACTTACAGCCTTCCAGTAGCAGTCAACGTATTTTAAAGACGCTGTAATAGCAACATCTAAACTAAAATTACCGGTAAGTGCTTAGGAAAGTGCCAGGGTTTATACAATAATGTTTCCCGTTTTAGTTTGAGAATCTCGTCAAGATGGTTATAAACAATAGATAAACAATAGTTGTTAAATGTTACAAATTTATGTTTTTTCTAATATATATATTCTAGCACCTTTATCGTTTCTCTTTTTTTGTTGTGGTTTTCGATACTATGCTTCATTTACTTTCTATTAAGTGCTATATCATTATGCTCCTTTATTTACGCATAAGATTCTTACATATTCTATTAATTTGTATCTTCTTTTCTGGTTAACATTGCCTTTTGTTCGTTTCCCTTCAATTATCCTGTTATCAGAACTTTCTATTATAAATGATACTATGCCATAAAAAGCAAATAATAATAATAATAATAATAATAATAATAATAATACCAAATGATCATGAAAATGAATTATTTAACTTGCGAATACAGAATAATAGACATTTCCGTTTTATACTTGCTCTGAAAAAGTGTACAGCGTTCAGCTTGGCTAGTGACACATGAAATGACATTGTCACTAAATTTCAAACATCATTGTTCTAAAGAGACTTAATAATAATCCTGTTGTGCTGGAATAATGGCAATGACGTCAGAGAACATGAGAAACATAGAATTGAAACAATGTATTTGTGACGTCAATGGTTAACATTCGAAGTAAACGTAAAATAATTACACATTATTGTCTTAATATATCTAAAAGAGAACGTAAAGATGTCTTTTCTTAATTGGTGGTACTATATGTAGTTTATTGTTTTTAAGGTTCATCTAAAAATAATATTACCACTTAAAAGTTCCTATCGTGAACGTGGCTTACTCTTATTAGATGAAGAAATTCTTTTAATTGATTGAGTTTTTGAGTTAAATTTAGCATTTCTTTTAACGTCTCACAGTTATGCTCCAAAACTAAGGGGGACAGTCCACCACAAGCACAGTATGTGTGTGTTCCTTGGGGGGCTTGCCCCTTTCTCTACTTTCTTCATTCCACCATTTTGATCATCATAATCATCATTGCCGTCTCCTTCAGCCTCAGAGCATAACTGTGATATATTAAACTACAAGGGTTATAAGAAACAATCTAACGTGGCAATATGTGTGTCTTTCGCGCGATTCTCAGAATACATTGACCATCGGAGGCTATTATTACAGGTCCCTCCTATAGCCAATGCATGGCAAAAATGTAAAGGGGAAACAATCCTCTTCATTAACACAGTACTGATTGAAAAGAAAATGTCTTCCATAAGTCAATTAAGTAGTAGTATCTAAAAAAGCAGAAAATTATTATTATTTTCGAAAAGACATGGGCAACTTGGAGTACGAGAGGCCATATCACAGAGAGCTAAATGAAGCCGAAGTCCATTCACAACACTGTACCTAAGTATAACTTTTTCATGAATGTTTCATACTTTGAAATAAACACACTTAAAAAAAAAAGACTTCCCACAGAGCTTGTCTGATACCATGGATTCTGTTTGGAAGCGACTCTATAAGGTGCTGCAGGTGGTGTCACGTCAGAAGGGCCCGGATAAAAGGGCGAGGACAGAAAGGCCCGAGTCAAAACGGCCCCGCGACAAAAAGGCCTTACGTCAAGAGACCTGAGATATAGTCTGAAAACCCTCAGAAGTATGAAACTACTTATTAGATGAAAAACATTCTGTGGACAGTACCTGATTTATTTGTGTTGAAAGAACATACATATAAAAAAATATACGGTTAGTAAAAAATATTACGACAGTCCAGCAATAACGATACGCATGTACGGAGGAAAAGTATATATTGCAGATGAGTTTTGATGCGAAAACTGAATTGAATGGGATGTGGACGTCACGGTAAATACTTTGGATTCCGCGATATTTGATATTACACAATGTTTTCTGAATAGAAAGGGGTAGGTTTGGCACATCAATTTAGACTAGAATCTTCCCACAGATGACAAAAAGAACTCATTTAAAAAAAAAAAAATCTATCTTCATCCGTTTGCGAGATAGGGTGCTACGTTTGGCATTTGTATCTAGTAGACGAAAGTATCTGGACAGGCAACGAGACACGTAGACGCAGAAAAGTAAAAGGTTGCAGGTGCGTGTTGATGCGAAATCTCCAATGAGTGAGGGCATGGACATAATGGCAGCCATCTTGGTTTCCGCCATATTGGATATCACGCAATATTTCTAAATGGAAAAGAGTATGTTTGGCACATCAATTTAGGCTTGCATTTTCCCACAAAGGAGAATATGATTCTTTTTTTTTTTTTTTTACCAATCCTCATTCTTTTACGAGGTAAGTGTGCTATGTTTGATATTTGCGTATAGTAAAAAAAGTATCAGGACAATCCAGTAAAATGTGATGGAAGAAAAGCAAGTGTTGCAAGTGTGTGTTGTTGCAAAAACTGCACTGAATGGGAATGTGGACATTGTTGATCACATAAATATTCAGATATTATTAAATAAACTACTATACATGTCCTCTAAAGTTATTTTAACCCTCCAAGTTAATACAGTTAGTATTTAATAGCAAACACACAACGATTTATGACTTTCTTTAAGCATTTCGGCATCGTTGTTACAATTTTCCTGGTATAGTGTGGGGAAATATTGTCCCACGCTGTACGTAATGCTTTTCTCAAACCTTCTTTCACCGTAACTCGTACATACTGACTTTACGTTGCAGTTCGTTCCAAAGATTCTCAATGGGGTTAAAGCCGGTATCTACTGTGGAGTGGGGTTTCGCGCACTTTTGGGCAGTTTTAAAACAATCATTTCTTTACAACATATACTTTGTTTGGGATCAATATCTTGATAAAATTAGAAGTTCTCCTAAGAAGGTTAAGATATATTTCTTTTATCAGAATCTCATCAATATACACTAACTCTACAACGTCTGGTGAACATATATAACCCAAACCATTACACTTCCTCCTCCGTAATTTACAGTAGGCTAGAAGTTCTTGACATTTATATCTGTATTTACTTGTCGAATACTATTATTCTACAATCATATTCATGCAGGTTTAACTTAAATTCGTCGATAAACAACACATTCCCATCAGTTTTTGGGTTTATCTTCGAAAGCTCTAGAAAAATTAAGTATCATATTTTATCATATTTGGATAATACATGGTTCCTTTCTAGTAATTCTACCATTATATCCTTCCCGTATTAACTCTACATGGTACAATACACTGACCAGACAAAAAATTGTTACCACCCACTACTATTTGAACGAAGTCGTTGAACTCTACCGAATATTCGAAAGTGCACATTAAAAGCATTCTATTGCTTTATAGTCAAAAGTAACAATTAATCACAAATATACTTACTATTAAAATATGTTATACTTACTATTAACATGTGTGGTAACTTCACAATATTTTACAAACGCAAGCAATTGGAAACGAACAGAAACGTTAAGAACACAATGAAGCCCTCTTTACTAGTTGCCTATCCAAATACTTTCTTCTACTAGAACAAATGTCAAACGTAGCACAAACTATCTCGTAAATGAATAGCGGTTGGTCAAAAGTCGATTCAGATTATCGTTTGTAGGAAGATTTTAGCCTAAAATTATGTGACACAAATACCCCTTTCTATTTGAAAATATTGTATGGTATATAATATGTGGAATTCAAGTTGGCTGCCATGATCATTTAACGCAGTTTTAACACCAATACCAACTTGTAACGTTTCCTTTGTCCACTTGTCTCTTTGTTACTGCCCTGTAATACTTTATTCTATTACATAAATATGTCAAACACTCTGTCTCATAAACAGATGGTTATGTGTAAGAAATGAGTTCACATTCTCATTTGTGGAAATATAAAGCCTAAATTGAAGTGTAAAATCTTAGCCTTTTCAATTAAAAAATAAGCGACATGCAATTTGGCGGAATTCAAGATAGCTTCCACGATGACCACATTCCACATCAATGCAGTTTTTGCAATAATACTATTTGCAACATTTCATTTTCCTCCGTCCACGCGTGTCGTTATTATTGTTCTGTCCCAATACTTTTGACTAACCCTGTATGGAGATCTACATGTATGTTCTTACAGCAAAATTAAAGAAATGTTTTCAAGAAATGTTTATATAATATGTGTTTTTATACTTTGATTCAGGGGCAGAAATGGAATTTTAGAACTAAGGGAACAATCATTAATAGATAAAGTCTGATTGGTCTGTCTCGAGAATACAAACTCAGAGAGACACGGTTGAAAGCAAACCTTCATCGAGAACCGACTTACATCGACATAGCGATTGTTGCAGAACAAACAGAAACCAAACAAAATTAAGATCACCATTAAAGTTTCCCTTTTGTTTCTAAAAACCACTGATATTCTTCCTTCTATTGGACAAACACTTCTACTTACTAAGGGGACACTATCCTCTCATGCACCTTTGATTTCCACTCCTGTTTTGATTTAAGGCTTTCTAGCCGTGGGACCATTTCTACCCGGGCCCTTTTCACTTAAGCTCTTTTCTCGCGGAGCCGTTTTGACTCGGGCTTTTCTGTCTTCGCCTTTTTGTCGGGCCCTTCTGACATGGAATCGCTGTAGATATGCCACATCTATGTGAAAGTATTCGTTCACCAATAGATCTCGTAGTTGCAGCAAAGTATCTGAATGCTTATTTCTGTATTTCACGTCCCGCTGAGGGCACTTATCTCGAATACAAACTATGCTTCAAATTCAATTTTAAACAATAGGACTTGTCTGAAAAGGGACGTGAAATTCCAACCAACAAACAAATCCAGATAATCCTACATATTTTTATTGGATTTAAATCATGAGAATATGTAGGCCAGATAAAATGCCACAGGATGTTTGAATATTTCTCAAGTTAAGTAGTTTTATTTAAAAAAAAAAAATCTTGGCTACCCATCTTGCTTTAGGTGGCCATATTGTGGTAACTTTACGTA
Organism: Thermobia domestica; assembly: GCF_964235325.1. Lineage (NCBI taxonomy): Eukaryota > Metazoa > Arthropoda > Insecta > Zygentoma > Lepismatidae > Thermobia > Thermobia domestica. The sequence goes on from NC_137468.1 coordinate 101,021,714, forward strand.
GAAAATATATTATTTTGGCTCTAAATAAAGATATGAATCCCTCCCCAAAATCTACTTATGTCTGATTTAATTCCAAGTGTAGGTAAGAGTTCAAAACTCTGTGAAGAGAGTTAGACAAGCAGATTTTCATCAACAAGACCGTAAAAACTCTCTACCAGCATGGCATTTGTTATCTTGGAAGATGTGAGAGAAATGGCAATATTTAGTCAATGAAAATGTTCAAATGAAATGCTAGTTCATGTTCACATTCACTTAACTTTTGGGCTCAAATCATAGTACGAAAAACACTAACATCCAGCATGAACCACACCCTCCGTATACACTATTTCATTGGCATTTGACGCAGTCAACGGCTTGCTCATTGGCATAAGACAAAAACGCGACTTGTTGGACCTCAGTACACACTTCCAGCCTGCTACAATTCCGTCCTGAACTCCATTGTGGGTATATGGTTAGCGTGTGCTGGGCTCAATTCCCGGTGGAAGCTCGTTTGGTTTGGATCCCACAATATCAAGCTGTAGATCTACGTCTCATGTAACCTCGGTGCTGAACGGGACGCTAAACACAAATCATCCCATTAATCAAGTTCCCTGTGAACAGTAATCTTTTTTCTGGTATTCGACTACAAGTGTTTATTCTATGAAGCTGGTTGGGATAGAGCTGGATTCACGGACAGTTTCAATTTCCTTTCGGGTTTGAAAACGAATATCCTTGTTCAATTGTAAAACTTATAAGATGTTTTTCTAGTTTAGGATCTTACTCAGGGTGAGAATTTTCCCCCTCAATTACATTTGATCCTCTCCAGAGAAACTAACTGCAGCATTCCTGCCGGAGATGCATGTTTTTCTCTCCAAACTATTTGTAGTGATACAAAGTTTGTGTTAGTGTCAATTTAACACTTCTTTCTTTGTCCTTTTACGAGTAATTTTAATATGTTAGATCTATTCTGAAGTGAAAAATATAAACTATTCACTTATGTTTTCTAATTTTATGCCCACAACCACCACAATATAGATCTATACATTCTTTTCGCTTATTTTCACTGTCGCCCAGTTTAATCTGTAAGTAGGCGCGTGGAGGTACGGTATAACTCCAGCTAAATGTTTTCATGGTTTGCTAAACAATTATGACACTCAATGCTTCTAAAAATATTCTAATAAGGTCAAATACGCCATTGTTCGGGAAGCAGTTTAACTCTTAAAGCATTCTAAAGTAGCTGAGGTACGGTATACACCCACGCGCGAACTTTTGTTTTTTTAAATAATTTTTCTTCTTTATTAAATTGAAGTGCGCGTTTTATCTGCGACAAGATTGAATAGCATGAATCTTTGTGGTCCACTTACTTGTGCCCTCTTGTTGTGCTTTTCATTAGTACACGAGAGTTTTTATACTGAAATATCATGAGAAAAAGAATAAGGTAAAGCTAGTGTCTAAAATCTTCATGATGCTCTATTATGGTGGAGCTCAGTGGCGTAGGGAAGGGGGGCCCGGAGGGGCCGGGCCCCCCCCAAAGAGGTTCGACAATGTACTTTGGTACTTTGATGTTTGTAATTTTTTATATATTTTTATGTTTATATATTTTCTTGTTTGTAATTTTTCTATATGTACCTATAACAGCACCTGGGCCCCCCCCAAACACACATCCTGGCTACGCTACTGGTGGAGCTGGACGCTTATGTGGGGATTATATTTTGGTCGTGGAATCTAATGTAATGAAACTATAAAATGAGTAAAAAAAGTTAGCTTATTTTTTAAGAAGAAATATATTAAAAAGGAATTTTTAACATTGGTTTTTAGTGATAAAATGTATGTGTACTTAAGTTAAATAACAAAAGAATTTTGGGATAAACAGTCACACTTATTGTGGACTAATGAGGTTCTCCGGCAGTCACGTAGCGTAAGAAGTAATTAAGTGAACAAACAATGCTGTTACGGAGAACCTCAGGGTTTGGCTAACGAAATTAATACAATATAAAAAGGTAAGGGAAAGGTTTAAGGATTATTTTGGAACAACCAACGAATTTTTTAGCAACTAACCAAGATCTGCACAACATGGGTGGCATATTAGCATACTTGACGTAAGTTGTATTTTTTATTGTAATAACTTGCTGTTATTTATATAAGGCTCCAAGCTGGACGAATAGTCTTCTGCGAGAGAATATAATTTAAATTTGTAATTGTAACCTTTAATTTATGTAAAATAAAGTCTTGCTTATTAAAAAAGGAAATTATTAATTTGTTAATTGTCATCTGACAGGCAAAAGATCACTAACTACCGTATTATTTTAACATGGCTCCCAGACGAAAAAAAATCACTAATCATTCTCAGGTAAATCCTATTCATTTTTCACAACAAATATATTTTGCTTAAATATTTCATTCCGTTACAAACCATAAACAATACTAACAAAATTAAGTTAAAACATACTCACTAAACGTGGCGTTTTGGGGAGTCGCGTCACAAGGGTTTATATTTAAATTTCCTCTTTTATCAATAAATCATGCTTTTACAATAAACCAAGGTAAAAATATTCCTGAAATTGGGGTGTGCAGGAATATTTTACCACCCTATATTAGTCTTCTTTGTAAAAAAAAAAAAAAAAAAAAAAAAAAAAACGCTAATATTCAATTCCTATGCTCAAATAATATAGCCAATATCTACATTAATTTCATTATTATAGGACTTACCTGAAACATCATAATCATATCATTATAAACACAAAACAACACAAAAATTCACTACATCAGCACAAGTTAAATCACTAACAATAACATTTACGCACAGGCAATCGCGCTCTCACGAGGACATAACATCACAGAACACTTTTCACTTTTCAAAAAAACATACTTTCTTCCGCTACAATTCTAATCATAACATTCCATCTAACAAGACAAAGATGAGGTGTACACACAACGAAAATGGAAATATTTTATAGTAAGTCCTGAGAAAAACATTAATTAATCTCACACGGAAACTGAAATAGAAAAATATTTCCCTGGAAAAGCGAAGGAGAGAATTTCTGCGTACACATATCAGTTTCGAAGACTACTGAAATAGAGTATGATTACTCGTATTGATTGTTTATTTTATCTGTAGCTTTCCTTATATTACTACATGCGAAGTTTTTCCATAAAACACTGTTGTGATCATTGAAACAATTTCGTTAAAGTATAATGTAAATACCGTATTACATATGATACGTAACATTACTGACTATCGTATTGTAGTTTTGATGGAATTATATATATTCATTTACCTCCACTCCTACAGCCCCAAAGACGCCTTTTTAAGGTATATTTTAGGACTTTTTTTTTACCATTGTTAGGGCACAAACGCATGCATATTTTATGTAAAAGAAATTCAATTCGTATGTGTGATGTATCAGAGGGTCCGGAGAGAGGGTGTCATTTTCTCATTTTGAGTTTTCACCTTGTCACTTTCAGACCTTTGTGTCCTTTTTGGCCTCATTTTATCCCGCCCCCAATATCAAAACCTAATTCACCTTACTGCAACCTGCTATCCTGCGTTCATACACATTTTAAACCAATCCTTGTAAAAGAAGCAGTTTATATTCCCCACAATTCATTTTAATATTTGGTGTTATTGGTATTCAATGCTACAAAGCATTTTTTTTTTTCAAGTTTGAAGTAATTTATCCCTCCATTCAGGCCCGTGCTGGCCCTCCGAAATATCACACTATAAATAATGGTACAAGTTTTTAGTAATAAATTCTTACAGTTTTGTTGGTAAAGAACCCGTGAAAGGTGCAGTGCGCCCTTTACATTAGGCGCCCTTCCGAGACCACATCAAAGATGAACGATTTTATTTACTCTTCTGTATAGCACAGTTCTGTGCAATAAATACACACAGTTACTGTTGGTGAAGAACCCGTGAAAGGTACAGTGCGCCCTTTACATAAAGCGCCCTATGAAACATTATATTATTGATAAGTGGTTTTAGTTATCCTGTATACCAGCTTTGTTTAATACATTCAAATACTGACTGGTCGTACAGAACCTGTGAAGAATACAAGGCGCCCTTTACATAGGATGCCCTGTGAAATATCACATTATTATATTTTATTTTATTCTTCTGTATTTCAGTTTTGTATTATGAATTCATACAGTTGCTATTGGCAGAGAACAGGTAAAGAGTATAATCACTTACAAAAATATTATAAAGTTATATAGCTATAAAACGAAATAATGTGATACATCAAGAATAGTTCGGATAGTCAAACGTACGATGCATTTATGTAATACTATACTGATAGTAGTCTCTAATTTACGATTTTTACGGCATCGAAGCTTTCACAGTCTTAATATGCATCCATATATGCGAGCATATTGATTGTTCCTGTGTGTTTTAAAGCAGTGTTCGGATAATCAGTACCTGTTGTATTTCTGAAATATAGCTGTATTAATTTCCGTAAAATGTGGTCTTCTTGTCATCACGGCACGGCGCGTCCTCAGGTTGTGGATCGAGGAGAAGGCCTCTGGGATATAGAGGTTAGCTGCGAATATACTGAATAAGCAGTCGCGGACAGACTAGGGGTGATAATCCAGCTTGAGAATTTGGTGTGAGGCTAACAACCTCATCCTGTAAAAAAAAGGATTGTTCCGATAAGTTCGCAGAATCCTCGGATCAGAACTGATAACTTGGCGCGAATTCCGCAAAGTAAAATCGACATAAGATTTGGAGCATGAAATGTAAGAAGTCTCTATAGGTCAGGCGCATTAAAATTTGTAAAAAATGAGTTTAGAAATAGACGTTGGACCTACTGGGATATCAGGAAGTTAGATAAGAAGGAAATGTAGGAGTCAAGTAGGGAAATTTTACGTTCTTTTACGGGGAACAAATTAAAAATTACGAACTAGAAACAGGGATTTCCGTTCACAAACGAATACGTAATATCAGCAATTACATAGGTTGAATTTGTTAATGATATATTTTCTTTTACTTCTCTTAAGGGTCGGTGGTGTAATATTATTTTAAATGCACATGCCCCAACAGAAAATAAGGATGGCGATTTAAAAAATACAGTTTTTACGAAAGAATAGAACGGGTATTTGATCATCTCCTGCAATACCATATGAAAATTCTGTTAGGCGGTTTCAATGCGAAAGTAGGACGAGAGGGTGTTTTCAAACCGATTATAGGGAATAAATGTTTGCATAAGGAAGGTTGTGACAATGGCGTTAGACTCGTGAACTGTGCAATATCCAGAAACCTTATCGCGAAGATTACAAAATTCCAACATCGCGACATTCATAAATATACTTGGACATCATCAGATGGAAAAACACATATTTAAACTGATCACGTTTTAGTAGACAGAAGAAAACAGTCTTGCACAACTGATATTCGGTCGTTCAGACGAGGTGATTGTGATACTTATTACCACATGGTAGCAGCGATAATAAGAGAGAGACTGTCGTTGAATAAAGGAAATATTCAACATCTGAAAACGGAGCGGTTTAATTTAAAGAAATTAGAGGAGAGTCAGGTGAGAGGGATCAGGAGTCAGATTGAAATGTCGAATAGATTCTCTGTTTTAGACGGTTCGGAGTGCACTAGTGTTCACGATACTTGGTTTAAATTAGAGATAACATTAAAATTTCAGCAAAAGAAATAATGGAGCACGCATAAATACGTATCACGCATTCATGGTTCAACCAGGAATGTACTAAAGTAGCAGAGAAGACAAAACAGAAGAAACTGCGTTGGCTACAAAATCCGAACGAAATAACTACATAAAATTTCATTGTCATCCGGCAGTGACTTCTAAAACTTCTAAAACTTTTAGAACAAAGAAATTCGACTTTTGAAAGTTAAAATTAATTACCTTGAAGATAATAATGAAAACAAAAACATTCGGGACTGTATAAATGCATAAACGAACTTAAGAAAGGCTATCAACTTCGTGCTTATATATTAAAGAAACCTAAAGAAACTTGATGATTTGCTTAACACATAGCCAAAAACTAATGCGTGGGGAGAAAGTGAAATGCATGCAGCATAACCGTATATTCCAGAACCTACCCATACAGAAATTGAAATCGCTATTTAAAAAAATAAACACACATCTCCGGGTGTAGACGAAATTCTGGTTGACTTAATTTTAGCTGGAGGGGAAAAATTGTAGAGCAAGATACACAAACTCATTATCTGGAACAAGGAGGAATTACCACAAGATTGAAGAGAATCAATCATTGTTCCAGTTCAGAAGAAAGCAACAAAACAGATTTAATAGTTATCAAGACATTTCTCTTCTGTAAACACCCAATAAATCCTCTTAAACATTGTGTTAGCAAGATTGACTCCATACGCAGATGAAATTATTGGAGATTATCAGAACGGATTTAGGTAAAATCGATCAAATATCGACCAGATATTTACCTTTCGACTAATACTTGGAAAGAAATGAGAGAATACAACATCCTGGCACATCAATCATTACTTTAGACTCTGGTAGGAGGGAAACATTGTACAAAACGCTTACAGAATTTGCAATACGAAAAAGGTAGATTAATTAAGATATGTTTAAATGAATCCCAAAGTAAGGTTCGAGTAGAGAAATTCTTGTTCACGAGATTTCACGTTGAGAATGACCTGAAACAAGGAGATGCGTTGTCGTCATTATTATTTAACTTTGTTCTGGAGAACAGAGACAGCAATCAGGTCCTAGAGCTGAATTGTGTTTGCCAGGTTATGGCGTATGCTGATGATGTAAATTTAATAAGTAATGATAGAATAATAGAAAGGAATGCAGAAATCTTAATAACTCTTGCAGGGATATAGGCTTAAAAGTAAATGCAGAGAAAACTGAATAAATGGAAGTTTGTCGGGATCGTAATACTGCATTTTATTGATGCGTTAAAATACCAAATAATATTTTCTTTCGACAAAGTGGATACTTTCAAATATCTAGGATCATTATTAACAGACCAAAACCATAATTACTAAAACATTTGATGTCAACTGAAAGCAGGGATTTCGTGCTATTATTCAGTTAAAAATCTTTTGTTGACCCTAATTCAGTTGTAGCTCAGAATATAAAACGAAAATCATGCCTGTTGTGTTGTATGGTTGCGAAACATGGTAACTGACTGAGGGAAAATCGCCGCAGACTGAAAGCATTTGAAAAAAAAAAAAAAAAAAATTCTTAAACCAATATTCGAACTCCAAAATGAACGGGAATAGGGAAAGGTGGAAACTTCATAAGGAGGAACTGCATAATTTTATACCGTTTACCAAACATTGTTAGGGTCATCAACTCTAGGAGGCTCAAATGGTCATTTTATGTAGCCAGAATGGAAGAAATTAGAAACCCTTTCGAAGTTGTAACTGGAAATCCAAATAGGAAAATGACCGTTAGGAAGACCGAGGCGCAGATGGGAGGACAGTATTAAAATGGTTCTCGCAGAGATTGAAATATAAAATAGAAACTGAGTTCAGTTTTCTAAGAACATAAATCAATGGAGAGCTTTTTTGTAAACGCGGCAATGAGCCTCTTGCGTCCATAGGCGCGCTATATTAAGTTGTTGATACATTTAGCTTCTTTTTATTTGACAGAAATGTTATTACAGGAACTAAAAAATTTTTCTGTAGTAAAGAGGATTTTGATTCGAGGTTAGCTATTTACGTTAATATTAAAACAAATTTGGTGGTGATTTTGATATAAAATGGCACCCATACTTTCTTTCAAAGTCTCTCTCTCTCTCTGTATATATATATATATATATATATATATATATATATATATATATATATATATATATATATATATATATATATATATATATATATATATATTCCCGTTTGTATAGGCGCCCTTTTAGTAGACTTGTCCACCGCGCTCATTAGTATCCCAGCACGGCCCTGCCTCCATTCACTTGAGGTTGCATCCACTTTAAGTGCAAAAACAGTTGCGTAGACAGAGGTGTTTTAAAGCAACTCGTGCATGGTAAAGATGTCATGTAAACACCTTAATGACGAACGCTATTGTTAGTACACCTGCTTTTATTGCTGGAGATTCACGTTCGAACTAAATTAAATATTTCATGTTAACGTCCTTCAATTACGTTCTTGGGCTAGAGGAGAGCATGATTATGGCAAGTAAATGATGATGGAAGAATGGGTAAAGTGAGAATCTGGGGGGGGGGGGCGTGAGTACCCCGAGAAAACCCACGGACACGATGTGGTCCACCACAAGCTTACTTGGCGGAGGATAGAACCAGGGACCTCACGCACCAGAAGTAAGCGCTTCACAACTGAGTCGACCCCGAGATCTCCGTTAGAGTGCAAGTCAGAATAGATGTGATTTAGGACCTATGTTAAGCTCAAGGTGACCAGACGTCCCGTTTTATCCGGGACAGTCCCTTTTTCAACCGTTGTCCCGTTTTTTCTAATTCCCAAACGGGACACCTAAATGTCCCGTTTCTAAACAAAGATGACTGTTGTTCCGTAATTATTATTCAAAATATAAATGGTCAATGCAAATTCTACACTCTTCGTACCAACACTCATTGGGAAGGTTCAGCCGTGTCTGGAACTTCTGAATGTTCAAATGAAGATTGAGTGTTCTGTGGTTCAAGTGGGAATTGAGTGAGAATTCTGAGTGTTCAAAAAGTTAAAAGTATTGTTGGGTAGTACTTAAAGTTAGAAACTCTGTGTTATCACTCTTAGTTGGGTAGTTTGGAAATTGAAAACTCCCAAAATGCAATCTGGAAGTCAGATATTTACCCCCTCCCATCGCTGATTCGTATGCGTCCCGTTTTTGCAAGTAAAAATTCTGGTCACTTTGGTTAAGCTACATCTTTTATAGCGTACCCCAAATATGGATAAATAACATAATTATCGAACGTGACCGCACAACAGAAAATAATCCACCACTTTAGTTCATTGTTATTACTTGAAGTATTAAGTTGTTTACAAACTTCTGCAAATAGCATTTTATGTTAGACAATAGTATTCATACAGACATCACTTCATGTCAACGTATCCTAATTAATTCTTGATTGTTGAAGCATCCTCTTAGTTACGTGAAGTTGCTAACTCGTCAAAAACACGTCACCTAATAATAGAAGTCTCATCTGCGAGTTTTCGTCTTTGACGCAATGGAAACCTGTATTCCTCTTCCGCGCAACGGTTAATCAGGAATTCTCTGGCGAACGAGCTCACTTGGAAGAGCAGGAGCTGCGTGAAATTGCCACACGATTTACATACATGGGCTGAGATTTGCACTACAAAGGATTTCTTGCTAAAATGAACAATTCGTTGTTTCGTTTTTGATCAATACAAGACTGTCAAACGTTGATTATAAGCACTCCTTTTCCTTGTTCCATTCAGTGACCTCTTTGGATATTGCGCAACTTGTTAATTCATTAAGCAGATGAAGAGCAACATCTAGAGACTCAGTTCTGAGTAGAGATTTGCGCATGTTGGATATAATCATGGAAATTTCCTCTACATGAAAGACGTAAAGCATAACATTGATGATAAGGATCAAACAAAATGCCTAAAAAATGAAAGTAAGAGTAATCTACTAAAAGCCACCACTAACACCGTAGGAAGCGGCAGTGCAACCCAAGTACAGTTAGGGACTGATCCAGGACGGACTTCTGGGGGGAGGGGGCGGTGGGTTGTAATACTGCTACTTAGAGCTACTTTTAAGAGCTCCAAACTCTGGTATGGGTTTTATTTATATATAAAACAAGAAAGTTTCCTATCTTTTTTTTTTGGGGGGGGGCGATTGCTCCGATCGCCCCCTAGATCCGTCCTGAGTATCCGACCCGCGACTATGCGGTCTAGTTTTTTTTTTTTTAATCATAATTAAATGAGAATGGCAAGGTGTTGCATTAGCAACATTGGCAATTTATTGGAAGCGGACGTCAGCTACGATCCTCCTACGTGTCGTGTGCAAAATACAAGTTGTGACATTCGGAAAAGAGCAGCGTTCTGTTCCTTCTTCATTATTTCGTCAGTTTGTAACGGACCTCAATACAGTACGCTTGACGCTGTTCCTGATTATAACTGTAAAGAACTGATATATAACTGTATTCATAAATTGTTCTTGGGGTATGCTTAATGTTCATAAAGAAATGAGTTCATAAAACTCCGACCTATCCGACTTTTTTGTGAATCTGGCCTGCCCTTCCGCCACATTAGACCGGGTACTCGAGAGTCTACTGTATGTGTGAAAGAAGACATGAAATGAAAACAGTTTGAAGAACAATTTGTGTCGAGTTTTCCACGAATGAATCAAATGAAAAGAGAACAATTGATATACAAAGGGTAATCACTAAAGTAACCTTAAGAAAACATAGAAAGCATAATACCAGAGGCATATGGATGCTACCCTGAATATGATTTTGGTTATTTAAGGCTCCAAAAAACATTATTTTAAAGCCACTAGTTATTGGATTCGAGCCTTCGATCCAGTGTACACTATAGGCTTAATTAAGATACATGTAACACTTATCAATGAATTAACGATTATGCCACTAGTACAAAGGTACCCACGCTTGGGTAAATTTCTAAGTGCACTTCCTATTCTAATTTGTGGATGTTGAATACAATGGGACTTAGTGTTGCCACGAGACGAGACCTCAGTCTGTCTCGTCTCGTCTCGTGCAAAGCATGTCTCGTCTCGTGTCTCGTCTCGAAAAAAAATGTGCTCGTCCCGTCTCGTGTCTCGTCTCGAGAGGTTCTGTCCCCTCTCGTCTTGTCTCGTTTGTCTCGTTTTGTTTCGTCTTTTCTCGTAAAAAATATAGCAGCATACCATGGGAACGAAAGTAAAATATAGCAGGCTGCACCATGCTAATCAGGATACAACTAAGTTACAAGTATTACCCAGAACACAGAAGACAAGAAATGTCATGGTAGCTACACCGTGAAGCCTTCACCTCTAGTGTATGTGGTAGTCGGTTCGATCTCGGTTAGTGCCATGTGAGCTTTCTGACGGACAAACATTGAAGTGTGTAGGGACTCAGTGGTAGAGCGTTCACCTCTGGTGCTTGGGGTCTCGGGTTCGATCCCAGCCCCGCCAAGTGAACTTTCTGGTGGGCAAAGACCGTGTGCGTGGGTTTTCTGGGGATTCTCCCGTTTCCTCCCACTTTCTTCATTCCACCATTTCATTCATTACTCATCATCACTGTCTCCTTTAGTCTAACAGGCATAACCGTGGGACGTAAAACTCAAATATTTCATTTCATTTCATTTCATTTTTCGTGTGTTTTCTTGAAGTTGTCTAGAATCCTACCACTTTCTTCATTCCACTAATTTTCCCATCATCATCCATTCGGCCAAAGTTGCCTAAAGGTCTTAAAAATAAATTCAAATAAGCTCACAAGGCAAGGACAAATAGTTTACAAGATAATATATATCTGCTGTTAGTTGTCTGAGGCTTCTCGACCCTGGCTTTTTTTTTTTTTTTCATTCTGAAACATTGAAATTTGTTTCACCAGTTTCAATACACGAATATACAGCAAATTGCTCATAGGTACGTCGAAGATAAAGACACTAATATCAAATAATGTTTACACGACAAGCAAAGTTCGATGTAAAGGTGTCACCATCCCCGAACTATCGTATACTATCAGCCCACTTGCTTTATAGTGTCTATATATCTATATCTATATCTATATCTATCTATCTATCTATCTATCTATCTATCTATCTATCTATCTATCTATCTATCTATCTATCTATCTATCTATCTATCTATCTATCTATCTATCTATCTATCTATTTATTTATCTATCTATCTATCTATCTATCTATCTATCTATCTATCTATATATATATATATATATATATATATATATATATATATATATAGAGAGAGAGAGAGAGAGAGAGAGAGAGATGGAAAGATATATAGATAAACAGAGATAGATATGTGTGTACACTTTGATTTCATATATTCCAGCCTTTAGGTTTCACAGTGTTAACCCATAACAATCCAAAAACTACTTTCCATTTTAGCATGTTTAGATTTGTTGCAATTATTATTTTTTTTTTTTAAAAAAAAAAAGCTCGGAACCAAATAATTTTATTGAGTAATGGAAAGTATTTGATTGAAATTTTATATATTATTGCACAGTAAGCTCTACTTAAAGTGCCATATTAATGGGAGCTGAACGACACATCGGACGAAAGAATGCTTGGGGCCAGTCTTCACCTCCATGGTTCAAATCTGTTCCCATAACCGCGGGATGTGTGCTACTACGTGGTGGTTGTCCCGTTTGTGTAACAAACTCATGACAGTACACCCAGATTAGCAAGTGGCTAAAAAAAGTTGATTTTTGGTTGGCCATTTTGGATTAAAGTTTCCTATATTGTCGTGATCTATTCGCAATCATACGTACATTTTCATACCAAGCCGAGCGGTCTGCGGCGATAGACCATGGCTTGAAGGCCCCGGGTTGAGTCCTGGAAGGGTCATGTGTATGGATTTTAACAACATTTGTTTTTTCGTATTGTGTCAGGGGGGGGGGAATCGTACGGGATAAAAGGATTTCAGTCTGAAAAAATTGGAGAGAATATCCTCCCCAGGATACTTTCATGGGAGTAAGGAATTAATAAAAATATAGGATATACATTTTATAGCAGGTTTAAAAATGTGATTTGGGTATCCTATTTCTTTTCTGTTAATTATGTTCTCCAATGTTCGAATGTTGATCATTATCATGATATTTTCTGCTTTCAACGGAGTTCCATGAATATTATACCAAATGGTCTTTAAACTTATCAAGTTCGAGAGGTTTTATATGCCTGTAAGAAACAATTTCTGAAGATAATTCAGGTCCTAATGAATATTATTCACTAGGAAAGGGAAGTATTCCCCTCCTCTCAACATGGAAGGAGAGGGCAATTTCGCACTCTGGTCAGATCAAACATTTTCGCGTAACAAAACGAAGGTCCCCCTGTAAAACCTCTTCACCTAAAGTGTTATTGTTAGTATCATAAATTTGCTGAAAGCAAACAATTTGAAGGGTTCGTCGATAATATCTTTGCTTTCTTTGTCCTTCGCCCGCCTTCCAAACGAAGGGGTGAATTTTACAGCATGACTGCTGTATAATAAGCGAGCGATTGGTAAAATGGTAAAAGTATGTTTTTATGTGTATGTGTGTGTGTGTGTGTGTGTGAGAGAGAGAGAGAGAGAGAGAGATGGAAAGATATATAGATAAACAGAGATAGATATGTGTGTACACTTTGATTTCATATATTCCAGCCTTTAGGTTTCACAGTGTTAACCCATAACAATCCAAAAACTACTTTCCATTTTAGCATGTTTAGATTTGTTGCAATTATTATTTTTTTTTTTAAAAAAAAAAGCTCGGAACCAAATAATTTTATTGAGTAATGGAAAGTATTTGATTGAAATTTTATATATTATTGCACAGTAAGCTCTACTTAAAGTGCCATATTAATGGGAGCTGAACGACACATCGGACGAAAGAATGCTTGGGGCCAGTCTTCACCTCCATGGTTCAAATCTGTTCCCATAACCGCGGGGTGTGTGCTACTACGTGGTGGTTGTCCCGTTTGTGTAACAAACTCATGACAGTACACCCAGATTAGCAAGTGGCTAAAAAAAAGTTGATTTTTGGTTGGCCATTTTGGATTAAAGTTTCCTATATTGTCGTGATCTATTCGCAATCATACGTACATCTTCATACCAAGCCGAGCGGTCTGCGGCGATAGACCATGGCTTGAAGGCCTCGGGTTGAGTCCTGGAAGGGTCATGTGTATGGATTTTAACAACATTTGTTTTTTCGTATTGTGTCAGGGGGGGGGAATCGTACGGGATAAAAGGATTTCAGTCTGAAAAAATTGGAGAGAATATCCTCCCCAGGATACTTTCATGGGAGTAAGGAATTAATAAAAATATAGGATATACATTTTATAGCAGGTTTAAAAATGTGATTTGGGTATCCTATTTCTTTTCTGTTAATTATGTTCTCCAATGTTCGAATGTTGATCATTATCATGATATTTTCTGCTTTCAACGGAGTTCCATGAATATTATACCAAATGGTCTTTAAACTTATCAAGTTCGAGAGGTTTTATATGCCTGTAAGAAACAATTTCTGAAGATAATTCAGGTCCTAATGAATATTATTCACTAGGAAAGGGAAGTATTCCCCTCCTCTCAACATGGAAGGAGAGGGCAATTTCGCACTCTGGTCAGATCAAACATTTTCGCGTAACAAAACGAAGGTCCCCCTGTAAAACCTCTTCACCTAAAGTGTTATTGTTAGTATCATAAATTTGCTGAAAGCAAACAATTTGAAGGGTTCGTCGATAATATCTTTGCTTTCTTTGTCCTTCGCCCGCCTTCCAAACGAAGGGGTGAATTTTACAGCATGACTGCTGTATAATAAGCGAGCGATTGGTAAAATGGTAAAAGTATGTTTTTATGTGTATGTGTGTGTGTGTGTGTGTGTGTGTGTGAGAGAGAGAGAGAGAGAGAGAAGACAAAATTTTAGTTGCAAGATGACATACTTCAATTGCCGTTTTCGGTTCATATAGCAAAAAGAATACCGCCACCAGAGAATAAAGTCAAGTGTAGTCTGTTCTGTTCTCTTCCGCCATTTCAACCAGAACTTTCAACTACAGCCTGTAATGAGTGTAGACCTAACCCAGTTTTCAAATTGAATAGATTGTGGTGGTAGTTCGGTTTCTTGACCTTGTAAAAATCTTCCCTGTCTTTGATTTTGTTTGTCATCATTCCAGCCAGAAATAAAAAATGAGAATTCCTCAGTTTACTGCAAGGGGAATTGGGGACAAGACATTAAGGATGATATTCCTGGAAGCTCGTGTATCACGATTGTTTCATTCAATAGACAGAGGACACTTTTCTATGAAGGCTTTTCAACATGTTTTCTCACAAAAGGGATTTTCCTTTTGCAATCTATATGACCACTGGCAATTTCAATCTTGGCCATTCCCGCCAGCGTTTTCATTTTCGAGACACGAGACGAGACAAGACATTTCACGAGACGTCCCGTCTCGTCTCGTGTCTCGTCTCGTTTTCGAGACGGGACAAGTAGTCTGTCTCGTGTAAAAGGGTTTTGTCCATTCTCGTGACAACACTAATGGGACTCTTTTTAAACTTATCCGTTCATGGAGTCGCGAGAAGAATGACCTCAAACTTTGAGATACCGCACATTGTAAAAGTTCTCCTAACCCTACTTATAATCAGTTCTATTTACCGTTAGTTCTTTATTATTATTATTATTATTATTATTAGTGGCTTATTTAGGATATTGTTTCGGGTGCTATGCACAACGCGGGTAAGCAGAGGGACAATTGCCCACCTGAGTTTCTGAATTAAATAAGTTATATTTTAATCGATTGCCTACTATTATGCTAAAAAAAAAAAAAAACGTGAAACTCGTATGTCGGTGGAGGATCTTTACCCCCAGGCAAATTTGAAATGACGCTCCTGCAAAGACATGTTGAATATTTGTAATCTCATTTCAACTTAACTGATTTCAATTTTTTTAAATGGAAATATTCAGTATTATCTGTGTACATTTCTACCTGAAAAAAATGTTGAGACAAGACAAGCTTGAAAAAAATGAAGCTGAAATATACTGATTACATTTTTAATGGCAAGGATTGCAGGCTGGTGAATTTGATGTGATAAGATACACACACGAATTTGGCAGTGAATCTAACCTTTTATTCTATTCATAGAAGAATAAGGAAGCATCCTCTGGCCTATCTAATTCCCCCGGACTACTTATTTCCCCTTCTTGATTTTCTTTAATTCAAACATTTATCTTTATGAAAGGTACTTTCGACCGTTAGTTGTGATTCAACGGCCGACTTGAATCACAAGTAACAACGGTCGAAAGTATGATAGGTGAAACGAAGGAAATTAACAACTAAGAAAAAGAAAGAAAAAAGAAAAAAAAAACGCAAACAAAGAGCATAACAAAATGGAAAGTCAATGAAATTCTTAGAAATGGTAAGCGTTATTGTACGTTGAATACGAAAAACTAACAAATTTATTTCGGAAGGAGAGGACTTGAGCCCGATAGCCCCACCTAAATACGGTACTGATTTGCACCCCAACCAATATAGTTACAGAAATATTAATGCTCAATTGTCCTATTTTGAAATATTTTGAACCAGGCTCGCAACTAGAGGGGGCTAGGGGGTCTGTCCCCCCCTAAATTTTTCGTGTCCCTTTAGACCTCAATATAAAAACACAATTTAGGTATTTGTAAGATAACTTTTGACGACTTGGCGCCCCCTAACATATTCATGCCCCCCCCACCATTTGTGGCTGGTTTTGTGCCTGTTTTGAACCTTTGCAGTTTTTAAGCTGCAATTAAATCTTCATAGTAGTTAAATCGGCAAATTACTTGCACGCTAGCGACATCTATTAGTGTCAGTCAGGCAAGCGAGACTATAGATAGTGCCATTTATTAGTATGGCAGTCTATTATTATAAATTAGCGTGATGCACTGATACGTTTTTTTTACTAAATAGGATAATAAAGCATAAATTTAAAAAGTAAAGCATAATGTCTAATTAAAGTATAATTCTTGGAAAATTAACTGACTGTTTAATGTTAATCTAATTAGGCCTATTGTAATCTAAAATTTATTATTTTAATTTTAATTCCAGCAACAATGAAAAAATAAACATTTCGTAAATGTATATTTTTAAAGAGTACAAAATTGTTTTCTTACATATTTGGGCCATTTCTTGCGATCTCTTGCCGGTCTTCCTCTATGGATAATTAATATTGAAACCGGAAGTGATAGAGGATTTCTACCAATGTCGTTTTAGTAGAAATATAAGGGTAGAGATGGAATCTATTCTTGAGACGCTGAATCGATTTGAAAAACGCTTCTCGCTTTCTTTAAAGGTAACCAAGAAAGTTTAATCGCTTTTTGTGGAGGTCTGTGTTCAATTGGCCCTCACACCGTCAGTTGAATGCGAATGGAGATAAGGTGAAGGTCAGTTGTTAGTGTGGGTATATCCAACATACTACCTGGTTGTGGCACTTCAGTTACACCATGAACTTCCATAAGAACAGAATGAACATGAGACCTCCACAGAGTGTCATAAGGGCGTGAGTGTTGCACGAGTTCAACCTGGGGTTAAATGCCGCTGCAGCGAGGTGAAAGATATGCCAGGCCTTTGGTGAGGGTGTCGTGACTACGCAGCGGTGACGAAACGCTCGAAGACACACCACATGCCGGAAGACCAACACATGTACAAACTGAAGACTTTCAGGCACCAATTGAGTCGAACACTGGCCAGACACGTGAGGAACTGGGACTACAATTCAGTGTGAGTGCAGAAACCATCGGTAGCTTCCATCAACTTGGGAAGGACTACAAGTTGGGTCGATGGATTCCATATGATTTGACTCCGGGGCAGAATGCAACGCGAGCACACACCTGAGTTTCTTTGCTCTCTCGTCTGAGGAAAGAGCCATTTGTAGACAGGTGTTG
The DNA here is from genome assembly GCF_964235325.1 of Thermobia domestica. Classification (NCBI taxonomy): domain Eukaryota; kingdom Metazoa; phylum Arthropoda; class Insecta; order Zygentoma; family Lepismatidae; genus Thermobia; species Thermobia domestica. Next base: position 101,039,198 of record NC_137468.1, read on the forward strand.
ACTTGTGATGAGAAGTGGGTCCTGTACGAAGCTCCACGGCGCCCTCATCATTGTTAGCATCCCATGAACCGGTTCCGAAACAGCCGAAACCAGCACTGCACCAGAAGAAGGTCCTCCTGTGTGTTTGGTGGACTGCTCGCGGCATCGTGCATCGGGGACTGCTACCAGCTGGTCAGAACAGCAGTCGAGGCGTGTTCAAGAAAAACTCAAAACTCTGGAGCCAGCACTTTTGAATCGCAAAGGGGTTCTCCTGTTGCAGGATAACGCTAAACCCCGCGTGACTAGGATGACCCGGGACACCATTCTATGCCTTGGATGGGAAACACTATTACATCCGCCATACTTCCCGGACATTGCACCATCCAATTATCATCTGTTCCATTCCTTGGACAATCACCTTAGAGGACACCAGTTCAAATCCCTAGTAGAGGTGCAAAATACACTTGATACCTACTTCGCTTCACGGCTTCACCAAGTTCTATCGCAAATAAATTCATGGCCTTCTAGAACATTGGCAGAAGGTCGTTGATGCTATTTTTGATCTTTCAGGTACGTCTTAGATGGCATATCGATGTTCAAAGGTGGTGAGTGGAAAAGCGACTGAATTTTCTTGGTTAACTTTATATTTCTGTTCTTGATCCGTTGCGATCAACCAGAAATGATCGATTCCTTTTGCTTTGAGTTGAGTTGAGTTGATTTTGAATTTAACGTTCCTTTCAGCAGCGAGGCTATATGAGACGGGACCTACTGATTAATGTGGACGAACCACATGAGTTCCCGCCGGGAATCGAACCCGTGTCCCCACGCCAAAGGTGCTCATGCTAACCGCTTAGCCACGAAGGATCTCTCCTTTTGCTTTGAATTGAAGGTTACGGGAGGAGATAAAAGCAGTTAGTGGGATATCATAAAATAGCTTTTCGCTATCTCCCACTATTTTTGCTCTGATACCTGTCGATAGACAGACGGACGCAGGTGTTCTATAAGCCTTCCCATACTTGTGCATAGCATATTTTGCATATCTCAAAAACTTTTAACTGTATTTCACGGGATGATGCTTGAAAATATGATGACGTCAAGACCTGACCACAACTAATAGAGACAGCTATGGTTAGGAAGGTCAGATTGTTTGACCAAAAGAAACAGTTTGATTTATGTGACTTTTCTCTGTATCATCACTCTATCTATCTCTCTATGAAAGAGAGAGAAAGAAAGAATATGTTGTGTTGAGCACACTTGGCACATTGGAAGAGTTTCATCCTCGTGACGTCAACAACAGATGTGTTCTTTTACTGCGCCAGGTCAGATTAATGATTGCCGGAACTCAATGTACCAAAAATCCTCCCTTGTAATGATGCCAATTTTTGGGATTTGTCTACACCTTCCTACCTGTGCGTCAGAGTCATTCCAAAAGACGCAAATCTGTGTACACATGTTACATGAGCGACCACAACCTTGGTAAATGATTAGTTACTAGCAGAAAATAACCACCACTAAAATATTCACTTATTAAGACATGTTTACTTTTCAAAGCAGTTTGAATTAAGTTTCCTGTGTGGACTTCCAATAAAAGTAAACAACGACGGTCACATACTGGAAGTGACTTCATTAGCTATTTATAAGCTGCAAAATGGAATATTTCCATTCATTAGTTTATGATAACTCACTTAGTATTTCTTTGCACAAGGTATGACGAAAACACAATTGTTTTAACTGGAGGGTTGGTTTGTACTCAATTATTTTTTTTCGAATCTATGTTTTTTAACCGTAAAAATGCGTTTTAGACATCTCTGAATGTATATTACATACGAAGGACAAGTCGAACACATACAATCTCACCCATTGTCTCTACATCCTTATATACATTACAGAGTAAAATTTGTTTGAGAGAGGGAGAGAAAGAGAAAAACGACGAGAAAAACTAAACGAAAACTTCATATAAAATTTATAATTTGATACATAACCCCTTATTCAAATCAACCCGTCAATAATATACACTAGAAAAGATTATTTTTCAGAGTCATAGCCGAGGAACAGCGTTAGAAATCGGCGTTCTAGGAGATCTGTAAATAAAGCATAAGAAAGTTTCTTGAAACTCACGTTTATTTGTAATATATCTGCACTTGCACTCTGTCACCTTCTAAATAGTTCTCTTGTGGAATCATGCAGCAATGGAGACGCTGTTTTCAGTCTTCATAACAATATTGAAACTGAGAAACTGGGATGGCCTTCAACTGGTTGGTTACAATAGATTTGATGTTTTCCGTAGTGATGGCCTTTAGACATGTGTTTTCATAATCGGGAAAAGAAAAAAGTCATAAGGACTCAAGTCAGGCGAATACGGAGGCTAAGGAACGACAGGGATGATTCCCGCGCCACTCAAACTTCATAATCGAAAGCGCTGTGTAACAAGGAGCATTGTCGTGATGCAGCGCCCAGGTGTTTGAAATGTCTTGGTGCAGGTGAGCGCCCATTTTTTATAGTAAAAATTGTCTTTTGACCTATTGCTCTTGGGGCACGAATTCTTTATGGACAACGCGCTTACCGTCAAACAATCAAATGAGCATGGCTTTGATTCGTGACTTGGTCATTCGCGTTTTCTTAGGCCCTGGTGAACTCGGAGTGTGCAACTGCATTTTGTCGCTTGGTTTTGAGATCATACTCAAAGATCCAAGTCTCGTCACCTATGCTGACATTCTTCAAAAAAATTGGATCATTTTCAATCCACTTCCAAAGACAACCGTTTAAGTCTTCCCTGTTGTGCTTTTGTTCAGAGGTGAGGAGGTGAGTTTTTTCAATACCAGTTTCACACAGAATTTTTTCATCCCCAGTTCGTTGGCGAAAATTTGATTGATGGTCGTGTAATTAAAATTCAGATTTGAGATTTTCCCCGGGGAGAACTTTCAATATATAGGGAGTTAAATAGTACTGTGAAAATGCTAGTAAGCCACGTCGAGTACTATCGGAGATATGCCCTAAAATCCCCTAAAATCATCACTGTCCTCAGAACTAGGTCTCGAACTCATTCCACAATAAGATTCATTTCTAAAAGTCACTGGCCTTCCAGATTGGGTTCATTTTCCACAGATTTCCGGCCTTCAGAAAATGCCTGGGACCATTTAAGCACATGAGGTAGCGCCAAAGCGGCATCTCCGTAGGCCTGTTTGATATTTTGCTCAGTTTCGGTTGCATTGTATCCAAGTTTGAAATTGAAACATCTTGATGGCACACCATTGCTCGTAGCTTTGTTCGCTCGTTTTCGTGATACCGTACAACTAACTCATTTCTTCGCAATACGAGCTCCCTCACTTCATCTTGTCAGCGTCACTTACACTGAAGTTACATGAGATGTTGACCCGTGGGAGCTGTTGGGAAAATGGAGAGACGGGCAGTATTGTCAAGTTCTGACTCCAGCCTCATTATTTCATTTACATACTTCTTCTTCACACCTTCCTATTCCTATTGATTTTTGCACTGATCTATTTTTATATTCTTCTACGCTTCCTTTTAGGCAGTGAGGTTAAGGTTAGTTTAAAGGGACAAGTTTTGCCGCTAGATGGCACTACAGTCTTCGTATCTCTCCCATGTATTTTTTATCTTTCACGAAAATTCACGATTTCTCTTACAAATTTCAACCTACAGACTTCAAATTTTTAGAAATTGAACTTCATAATCTATCGAAGGCAATAATCCGTGCCGATTTTTTATTTAGAATTTTCTTCATTGTTGGAATGGATATCCAAACCTTTAACAATGACACTGTTTCAACAATGAAGAAAATTCTAAATAAAAAAATCGGCACGGATTCTTCCCTTTATAGGTTGTGAAGTTCCTTCCCTAAAAATTTGAAGTCTCTAGGTTGAAATTTATAAAAGAAACTGTAAATTTTTGTGAAAGGTAAAAAATACATGGGAGAGATACGAAGACTGTAGTGACATCTATCGGCAAAACTTGTCCCTTTATACTAACCTTAATCACTTTATCGTAGGAATTTTGCCACCACTGACTGCCATGCCGCTTACTACAACGAGGGATTTCGTGCACCGCGGTTCTCAGCTACTTCTCGTATTGACGTAAGAATTATCTATTTTAATGCCGTACACTAACTGTAACCAAAAGGAGGAAATGACTGTTAGATAAATAAATATAAAACAACTTGTGAGAATAACAGTAATATATCGTATGAGAAAGTGGGAGTATACACGAGAACGGGACATATAATATTGTCGTCTATCACGAAGCTGACACAGCTTAGTATCGAACAAACAATATCTACTATGATTGGATAAACCTCCTAGCACTGCGTCACCGTGCCTAATTGACAAGAAACATTTTGTTCACTCATCAACATTATATATCCTACATGTTCATTGTCAATACCTTTGAAACCAGCCAATCAATTTTAAATTATAGACAATATGTGTAAACAGACCAATGCAAATATTCAACCGCGTGACTGAACAAAGATCGTAAGAACAAAGAAGGAGGTACGACAGGATGACACTATTTATCCCAAGCTTTTACAAATTTACTTGAATATGTATTTTAATCTCTCAACTGTAAGAATAAAGGAATAAATGTAAATGTGAAAACATCTAACCTATCTTCATTTCGCTGTTGACATCGTTCTCTCAGGAAACAACAACATAGATCTGCATAATCTCGTAAGAGAGCTTAAGCAATGAAGTCTGGTTGAAAATGGATATGCATAAAAAGAAAGCGATGTTCAACAACTTTGCAAGAAAGTTAACGACGGAATTAAGAGTGAACATCTACATCTATCTGGGACAGAAGATTCTCCAGGACAGCAACATTAAAGAAACTAACACATGTATTAACCTTGGCTGAAGTAAAGCGGAAAGAGCAGCTTCATACTGAAGTCAATGTGACCAAAGCGTAAAATATTGAATAGTGGAGGATTTAGTCCGGGTCACGAGACCTAGGCCCTCAGCTTTTAGGAGTGACGAAAATAATTGAAATTATCATTTTTGTATTTTTTGAAAGTGTATAGTTAGCGTTGGGTTTTACTCTTTATTGGATTTTTTTAAAACATTAGATATAGTTTCAGTTGCAGTTTTTCTGTTATGCAATGTGTAAAACAATACTCGAAGTCCACAATGTCAACGTCCAACCTAACGATAATATCCATCAGAAGAGAGTTAAGTTAAGAGAGTTAATTTCTGGAGGATCCACGAAAAATTGTAAACTAATAATATACCTATCATAGTCTGGGTCCTGGTTACCCCCTTCCCCAGTTTTTACCTTCTAGATTCACCACTGATATTGAATGGGTAAATTTTGCCTGTTTTGACATATAGATCGGAGATGTGACCTCTAACAAAATCAGACATTCACTATCTGAAGACTACACAACGAAGCATGGAAAGATTTGTGGTTGGAAACACACGCAAAGATAGGGGAAAAATTACATGAAACAGATATGAAAAATTACATGACGACATAAGTAACGGATAAAACAACTCTTGATTGACTCCCGAAAACAAGAAGTTACGTAAAAAAAAAAAAAAAAAATATATATCATACAAGGTGGTGTGACGAAATCAAGAGGCACTGGAAGCAACCTGGCAAAGAATTATACTCGATGATTGTTTGGGTTCCCTACGAGACAAGTTGTCTCGTTTCATACTAGTCAAGGGGCCGCGGTGGCTCAGTGGTAGAGCGTTCACCTCTGGTGCTTGGGGTCCCGGGTTCGATCCCAGCCCCCGCCAAGTGAACTTTGTGGTGGACAAACACCGTATGCGTGGGTTTTCTCGGGGTTCTCCCGTTTCCTCCCACTTTCTTCATTCCACCATTTCATTCATTACTCATCATCACCGTCTCCTTTAGCCTAACCGGCATAATCGTGGGACGTAAAACTTAAAGATTTCATTTCATTTCATACTAGTCAAGAAAAGCTGCCTCGTCTTGTCTCATGAGTAACGTTAATAGTCGCGGAGAAGAGTTGGAGACTTTTCTCCAGCAGTTGATTTACAATGGTTGATATACATGAAGAGAGAGAGAGAGAGAACTATTTTGAGTATAATACTAAAAACTGCAGTCCAACAACAACGAATATTTTCCTACTAGATTATTTTAATACATGCAATAAATTAATAACTACCAGAAAAAGGGATAGGAAGTAAAGAAGAATTCCAAGGTTACGCTAATAGCATACAGCATATGATTCACTTTAAGAGACTAACTTTTGACTTAGCTTATATTATATATATAAATTTTAAACGTATAAGAAATGAAAGCTCAAACTTTAAACAAAGTACTTCGTTGATTTTTCTTTTAAACAAATTTTTGCTTCAAGCATAAACATATATCAGAAGAGGATTGTTTTTGAAGCAGATGTTATTCCTTGACCATGTGCCTAGATTTGTGAACAGGGACGCGGCAACACTAATAATAATAATAAAAAAGCAAAAGGATAACAATTTAGGACATGTTTACTTACATAACATAAATGCAACAGTCACGGTGCCTTCTGTGGCATTGAGAAAGGTCATTGAGAAGAACGAACGGAGAACGTGTACGTGAAACAGAAAAGTGAGCAGCTTTGTGAAGTGCAACATGATTTATTTTGAGAAGAGTTCTTCTGCTAAGCACGTGCTGGACACACTCTACGCTCACAGAAGCAGCATATCAATGTGTCAAGTGGAACGAAGGTGAAAACACAACTTGTGTCACTTTGTATAAACTTTCACGTTGGTTGAAACCATATTGAATCTCTTAAAGAGACACGATGCTAGAGAAACAATGTTTAATAAAATATACAAGATCTGATGTAGATTTTAAGAAGGGAAATGTGTAGCATATGAAGCTCCGTTACGCACTCAGATTTAGTAGCTATTTAATATTAATAAACGAATGTTGTGTATTTATTTTTTATACGATGTGTGTCACTGTTAGGAGAAACATTGCATACCATCTGCTAACATTATGTGTTTTAATACACAATAAATAAATAAATTGTTCCACCAAAATAAAGGGTACGAACTAGGCTATATCAGATTGGCAAAGAGTGATATACTTTTTAACGCCATAAAAAATCGTTTTCTTCGATATTTTCCAATAGTACGAATCAGTATTTACCCTCAAGCAGGCGCGCACCCAGAATTTTTTGTTGGAAAGGTCCAAGCTTTTTTTTTTTTGGGGGGGGTGTGTGTCCAATATTACAAGCCATTACGTCTATGTAGTATTGAACGTGTATTAATCTGCACCCGAAAAGACGGTAAATAATTGTAAAATACTTCCACCTATATTTTCAGAAAAAAAAAAAAAAACTTTTAGGGGTCCACGGTGGCTCAGTGGCAGAGCGCTTATCTTTGTTGTGTAAGGTCACAGTACGTGACAGTAGGGGTGTTCGATAAGGCTGAAGACCTATCGAACTTCGGGAGTGAAAATTTATCGAGTTGTCATCGGTTACTCGAAACCGTTCGAATATCTGAAATTATCGAAGTTTCGTGTATTATCGAAATTTCGAGTATTATCGACATTTCGAGTATTATCGAAGTTTCGGGTATTATCAACATTTCGAGTATTATCGAAGTTTCGGATCTTATCGATATTTCGACTATTATCGAAGTTTTGGGTATTATCAAAAGTAGTGATGAACAGTTCGGTTCCTTCACCTCTCCAATGATTTCTTCTTGCAGCCAAACTAGTCAAACAACAAGTTATTGCAAAGTTGTATTTGTCGAAATCATATGTAAAATTATTTTTCTGCCTTCGCCGTTATTGGCGCAATCGGCAAAGTGACTATTAGTAGACTAACGTTGTCTTGGATTCCAATTCCATTCCGGTGATGCATGTTTTCTCTTCCTCTTTCTCTCTTCTGACAGACTGCTTAAACCTTGTACAGATCTGTGAGGGGAAACTTTTCCTTCACTACATTGCTAAGGAGAAAAGTTATAAAATGAACACACTGCATATATGTAATACATATTATATACAACTATGATAACCTCGAATACATCGTTTCTTCCGAACACTCCGATAATCCCGAACTTTTCAAAATATTCAAGCGACTCGACAAATGCGATCATATTGATATATTTCTGTATTTGCTGCTTTCAAACAATTCGAGATTTTCGAACAGTTCGAGTGTCTCGAAGTTGTCTAATGTTTCTTACATTTCGAGCGCCTCATACACTTCGAGAGTCCCGAACATTTCGGGAGTCTCGATCATTTCGAGTCTCGAACATCTCGGGAGTCTCGAACATTTCGAGAGTGTCGATCATTTCGAGAGTCTCGAATATTTCGAGAGTCTCAAACATTTCGGGATTCTCGAAAGTTCGATAATTCGATAAGATTAAAATTCTTTATCGATGAAACGGTTTTGAAATGTTATCGAATTGTTATCGATTACTCGATTATCGGAACAGCCCTACGTGACAGGCGCAATTTGTAGTTGACAAACACCATAATTGTAGGTTTTCTCACAATTCTCCACTTCTCTCGCACTTTCTTCATTCACCGTCTCCCTTAGCCTAGAAACATATTTATAGGACGTTAAACTATATATAAAAAAATTAAACTTTCGAATAACATGTAGAGGTAGCGACATTCTATTAAAGATTGTTTGAATTGTACGAGGCGACTTCAACAATTACTGTTTCTGATATAGAGGGAGTTAAACATTGCCATTGTGCTTGTAATATATGGTACTCTAAGGCCTACCGCTCACTGGCAACATTTTATCGGGCAACTATCTTATTGCTCTGGCTAAATGCATTGAGTCTTATGGGAGTCCGCTCACTGAGGCGACGACGACTAAGGGCAACAGCTCGGCGACGGAACAGTTGGGCAACATCTAAAAATGCATTGAGTCTTATGGGAGTCCGCTCACTGCGGTGACAGCGATAGAAAAGTTGTCGAGGTACTTCCAAGTAAAGAGATAAAAAATAAATGTTTTTTACAAGTTTTTCCACATAACACTTCGTTCCGTGTGTAGCGTATGAAAAGAAGTGTTTGCAATGGAACCTAATACATGTATAGACAATAAAAAACTGAGGAAATAGAGAAACACCCAGCATTATATAAAAGAAATATTTGCAAGAATATTCAGATATAAAATTTAAAGTAATTGTGGGAGGAAGTGTGTTTCGGTATTGTAAGAAACTAGAATGAGCTTTCCAGCCAAGAAAAAAATAAAACAGATATTTACGCAGGAGTCTATTACATTTTGAAATAAACAGAGTTTTATGTTCCACGGTTATGCTGGGTAGGCTAAAGGAGACGGTGATGATGAGAATGAATGAAATGGCAGGATGAAGAAGGTGGAAGGAAATGGGCAAACCCATGCACACGGTGTTTGTCCACCACAAACCCCACTTAGCACGAGCTGTAATCGAACCAGAGACCCTATGCACCAGAGGTGAACGCTTTACCACCGAACCCTATTAGATTTTGAATCTGATATCGCAATACAACTAAATGGACGAATGTCATTAGGTGGTATTAACGATTATTTTACAGGTACACAATCTAATACACATATAGAACATGCTCACCTTAATGCCACTATTAGCCTTTCTTCAGGAGGTACATCTAGTCTGAAGTTTGTGTTTATCATTGTTATTGCTGGTGCTACTAAAGACAACAGTTCATCAAAGTAATCACATTCATTCTACAGTACCTAAAGAACTTCGAGGGATAATTGCGTAAATCACTATATAGCATGTAAAATTTTCCCTTGAAGAATCTCTCACTGTATATAGGATGTACCCAGTATTTCTTTTTTCTTCTTTTCTTTCTTCTTAAACTCAGCATTAGCGCACAAACAATAGCATATTTTTCGAAGTCTATAGTACTGTGTCCAATTCCGCCAAATTGTGATATCAAATGTCCGCGCCAGTGAGTGAGGGTGTGGCAACAAAAATGTTTTGTCGCCATGAAGTTGCTGACTGTAGGCGACAGCGACAAGATAGTTGAGCAACTGTTTTGTCGCCAGTGAGCGGTAGGCCAAGTACAGGGCAATGTCATTGATACTGGTTGTGCTCTCTGTGTTTTACAGATAGCAAGTGCGTCCGGATTGTGAAAATGCAGAAACCTGAAGTGCGTGTCATGATCAAGTACTTCCACATGAAAGGTCTAGCACGGACAGAGATGCATGCTGGTATGGTTAGTGAGTTGGGTGATAGTGCCCCCTACTACCAAGTGATAATAAAAATTGTCACGTGAATTCCGTTGTGGCAGGTAAAGCTGCGAACATGCTGTAAAACAATGACTTGCTAACCAACCACCATTTTCTTTTACAACTTGTTACAGCTATAGAACATAGGTGGACGAAATGTATTTCTGTAATGAGTGACTGTAAAAATAATTTTCCGTCTATATTAGGGAGAATAATTGTTGAACCCCCTCGTTTATAGGCCTACGGCAAACCATTGTGTTTCCATTGCATATTTTATATTTTACTCTATATATTTATTCATTAACAAAATTCCAGATCTTTTAATCTGGAAACAGTTAGGCCTAATAAGAAAAAATAGGTAGAAACTTACTTATGGAAAGAAGTTAGTTATATGTTTCAGTAAAGGTATCGTTCTAGCATTTGCCTGGTAGAAGTGAGCAAATTCCTTGGGAAAACATCGGGCAGGATGATTTTCTGCGGTATTTGAATTTGGCACCTCTCGACTATGAAATGGAAACGCTAACCGTTCAGATACGTTTATCTGAATTTAGCGTGTCATCTGAGTCACAAATATCTGTACGTACAAACAATAAGCCAATAGACTCTCTTCGCTGATTTAGTGGCTATTTAACGTGTCCCTTTGGTGCATGTGGTCTCGGGTTCGATTCCCAGTACGAGAGCGTTGAACACATTACAGTGGTTGTGACTATCTTAAGCTGTAGATCCACGTCTCATATACTCTCGGTACTGAAAAGAGAAAGTTAGAACTTCAACAAACAAACAACAAATAAGGAAAACAATAAGCTATAGAAATGGTCATAAGTGCATCCACCAAGCTATAGCTTAAGTGCTATAACAACAGTGATACCAGAAATTGAGACAATAATAACATAACAAGCTATTGCTAATGAGAACTCGAATTACTATTATCCACAGTCATGAAACAAGGAAATTCACGTTCGTCTCAAAAAGACACGGGAAGTATTTTTTTTTTTTTTTTTAATGTGAAACTAGATGAAAAACATGAATTCTCATCTCGATGTGGTTAATACTAGTTCATCCAAGTCTTAATCATCCACTGTTTTAGTGTTAGTTATTCATAGTATAAAAAACTATAAATTGATAAAAATGATTGTACTAAAACAATGAACAGCATTTATCAACGTTTAAAGATGTAAAAGTCTTACACAATATAATCCAATAATAAATATGGTTTAAGTGTTATCATCTTTCGTAGGACACCCTTTCACATGGAAGGATTTTTGATAACTTGTAGGTGAAATGAAGAAGAAAACAATCAAGGCATTAACTTTGTATATTGTAAAATTTTCTGTCTATGCAGGGTAGAGCAAAACATGGTACACGGGAGTTTGGAATTTTCCCATTACCTTTTATCATAAAAGATCCTCTTGAATACAGAAATATATTACAATAAGTAGTTTCCTCTAATATTTTAGGTAAGAAAGTGGACGGAACCCAATGACGAGGCGTCATGGGGCTTTTGTAGGTGAGGTTACTCTCTTTGACCAGGCGTCGTGAGAGGGAATAAGAGGTTTGTGTGATTAGGTGTCTCTCGGTGACCGGGCGTCGTAGGGCTTTTAGGAAAGGTATCTCTCAATTGACCAAGCGTCGTGAGAGGGTAAGTTGTTCTTAAGGTCCAGGCACCTTAGAGCTTTGGTGGTTTGAGCACCCTGGAGAGATTGATGCTGTCTGAGGTGTGCTGCCGTCTTTTATCCTAAAATGTCGGCTACCTTCGTTGATCTCCGTCTTCCCGACTGTTGGGATGGTGGGCGACTCCTCTTCGGTACTGTCGTCTGCGCTGTATTTATTTACTGCAAACACGTGTACTAAAAACATGGCTACAGCCTGGTGTGAGACTTGCGGAACCTTAAAATATAAATTAACAAAATGAGACGAGATAAATTTAAAAAGCTTTGTCGATAATCGAGGCAAGACGAGAAAGAATTCTTCGAGAATCGAGATGAGACAAGACTACTTCGTGTTGGTTTGGCAACACTGTTTATCTGTTAACAAATTTTCTCTATCGATATTTCCATAGTTGTAAAAGTTACAACGGCATTTCAAGATAAATTATCTACCCTGTATATAGAAAAGTGTCCCGCAAATTTTGGATCAAAAAGATAAAAAAAAGAGCACCGCTCTTGTGTTTGGTGTTTTTGCAACCAGAGTAAGTGTTCAAGTTCATGTAAATGTTTTACGATATGAACGGCGAGCACTTTTGTTATTCTGGTGCAAGATAACGTGGTCATAAAATGTATTTTTCAGTTATAGGCAAACATGTGACAACATAACCTGTACAAATTAAATTCTCAGATACAAAAAAATAATAAACAAATTATGAGATATCAAGAAGGGACGTTTGTTATTTTATGTTAGTACTTCATTTCCAGAAGTACATATGAACATTTCACAAGGCATGATCTCACAATATTCTGAGCAAAACCAGACTCGGCTTTGCTATTCGTATTACACAAAACCATAAAAGCTGTAGTGGATAGACTGAACATTTCACTCGTTCCCAAACAAAGAATCAGAGAAGCGTAAAATGAAACTGAGGCTTTAGCCCATTCATCTTCTCTGGAGTTTGCCTGCATTTGGAAATTTCAACTTACGTAGCGAACTAGATTACTGCGTTTTTCCTTTCTCAGACAGCCAAGACGAAGTGCATGAGTTATTTTTAATGCAGACATTCCATGAACGTGGGATGTTTTGCTTTTTTTATTATTCAAATGATGATATTTACGCCAGACTCTGTAGGATTAGAAACATTTTGTTGCTGACGCAGAGTTTCACTTAAAAGCGCATCCAGCTACCAGAAATGCTTAAGTGTATGATACAGCACGATGTCCAAATTTAGAGGTGTGTCCCTGCACCGAACCTTCGTTGTAAATAATATACACTACCTAATGAAAAGTTGATAGCAACACTTTCCAAAAATTTCTGCCGTCATGTGATTCTGATGATTCTTTTGCATGATACAAGTATCCATCATTTTCTAAGTATCCATGATTAGAGAAATTCCTAATCTAAAGAATCAAATTAATTATATAATGCAAATTATACCAATACAAAGCGGCCGTGGCTCAGTTGCTATAACGTTGACTTTGATTTCGGAAACTCGTGGATTTAGTTCCCGAGACCGGACACAGAGCTTTCCCAGGGCATTTCCTCATTCACACCACAGATGTCTAGAGGCAGTTTTAAAAAATCAAATTTAATTCAAATGTACTGGTGCACTCCCGTTAGAAAATCCTGGATCCACCCTGCCAGAGACCAAAACAGGCAAATAATACTATTAACCCATATATACCCATAGTTGTGTTTCCGCAACATTTGTAGTGTTAAATAAGAGCGTTTTATTTTCTTTTATAACGATCTCGGTGTTGCGTTTTCGTAACATGCATTTTTTCCCGTTAAGTAGTGCAAATATGTAAAAAGTTTTTATAAATTCTGGTTCTTACACACCCCTGTTACTAAAGTTTACAATATTACATAATTTTGTGACAAAGAACATTCTGGGCATATATGGGTTAATCGATTGTCATCTCAAGGAACTTCTATTTTAGGAAATTTGGGAAGGACCCCGGCTACTTTTCAAGCCCCATAATCAGGTGTTGAGTAACTTCATACAGGTGTATTCAATATACCTAATAAATATAACGTTATGACAGTTCTGCCCCTTGGGATTCATTCTTTTTAAAATGGGCCATGAAACTTCGCCTGTCAAATTGAAGTCCTGTTGTTATTGGTGCACTTGTTTTTGGAAGAGCGTAGCCAGGCACTCGATAAAACAAATTATTAGAACTCATGTGGCCATGGCCGTACGCAAGGAGGGGGCCCCCATGAATAATGAAGAGGGTCCTCTTGGACCCGATCAAAGAGCCCCATCATATATATCTGTTCGCATACAGTTAGTTCTACTTCAGTGGTAGTATGTGAAAATTATTATTATTATTATTATTATTATTATTATTATTATTATTATTATTATTATTATTATTATTATTATTATTATTATTATTATTATTATTATTATTGACTCTAGGAGCCCAGGCGGGAATCCTCACCTTCCCGCCCGGGCCAGTCCACCCTTGATATAAATTTGTATACCAATTATGCTTCTAGATTTGATTGTGATTTCAAAACAATCTAGAACTGGACTTAGGCCTATATCTGGATCTGGAACTTGCCAAAGAAAGGTACAAGATAAACTGGATTATTTTTTTAACAAATCAAACTTACTAACTTTTGAATAGTTATCCAACTTGATTTGTTTTCCTAAAACTTACCATGTTAAGGAAAACTAGTTCGCAACATATGTTCAAATGTCAGCATGCATCTCTGCGTAGACTCTCACATACGGACGTAAGTTGATATATTTTAAATCCGCACTATAGGAGAAAATTTAAGAGCAAATTTATTTTCCTGACAGAAACGTGCAGTAGTAGTTTAATGTACGACTTACAAACATCACAAAAATATATCTGTGAGCTGAAGCATGTATTTTCTCTTCCGAATGAATATTTTTAGCATATTTAAAGTTTTCTTTCTTTCTTTTTTCTTTTTCTGAAGTCTGCTTTAATCTGCGTGCTGTATCATACACTTAAGCATTTCTGGTAGCTGGATGCGCTTTTAAGTGAAACTCTGCGTCAGCAACAAAATGTTTCTAATCCTACAGAGTCTGGCGTAAATATCATCATTTGAATAATAAAAAAAGCAAAACATCCCACGTTCATGGAATGTCTGCATTAAAAATAACTCATGCACTTCGTCTTGGCTGTCTGAGAAAGGAAAAACGCAGTAATCTAGTTCGCTACGTAAGTTGAAATTTCCAAATGCAGGCAAACTCCAGAGAAGATGAATGGGCTAAAGCCTCAGTTTCATTTTACGCTTCTCTGATTCTTTGTTTGGGAACGAGTGAAATGTTCAGTCTATCCACTACAGCTTTTATGGTTTTGTGTAATACGAATAGCAAAGCCGAGTCTGGTTTTGCTCAGAATATTGTGAGATCATGCCTTGTGAAATGTTCATATGTACTTCTGGAAATGAAGTACTAACATAAAATAACAAACGTCCCTTCTTGATATCTCATAATTTGTTTATTATTTTTTTGTATCTGAGAATTTAATTTGTACAGGTTATGTTGTCACATGTTTGCCTATAACTGAAAAATACATTTTATGACCACGTTATCTTGCACCAGAATAACAAAAGTGCTCGCCGTTCATATCGTAAAACATTTACATGAACTTGAACACTTACTCTGGTTGCAAAAACACCAAACACAAGAGCGGTGCTCTTTTTTTTATCTTTTTGATCCAAAATTTGCGGGACACTTTTCTATATACAGGGTAGATAATTTATCTTGAAATGCCGTTGTAACTTTTACAACTATGGAAATATCGATAGAGAAAATTTGTTAACAGATAAACAGTGTTGCCAAACCAACACGAAGTAGTCTTGTCTCATCTCGATTCTCGAAGAATTCTTTCTCGTCTTGCCTCGATTATCGACAAAGCTTTTTAAATTTATCTCGTCTCATTTTGTTAATTTATATTTTAAGGTTCCGCAAGTCTCACACCAGGCTGTAGCCATGTTTTTAGTACACGTGTTTGCAGTAAATAAATACAGCGCAGACGACAGTACCGAAGAGGAGTCGCCCACCATCCCAACAGTCGGGAAGACGGAGATCAACGAAGGTAGCCGACATTTTAGGATAAAAGACGGCAGCACACCTCAGACAGCATCAATCTCTCCAGGGTGCTCAAACCACCAAAGCTCTAAGGTGCCTGGACCTTAAGAACAACTTACCCTCTCACGACGCTTGGTCAATTGAGAGATACCTTTCCTAAAAGCCCTACGACGCCCGGTCACCGAGAGACACCTAATCACACAAACCTCTTATTCCCTCTCACGACGCCTGGTCAAAGAGAGTAACCTCACCTACAAAAGCCCCATGACGCCTCGTCATTGGGTTCCGTCCACTTTCTTACCTAAAATATTAGAGGAAACTACTTATTGTAATATATTTCTGTATTCAAGAGGATCTTTTATGATAAAAGGTAATGGGAAAATTCCAAACTCCCGTGTACCATGTTTTGCTCTACCCTGCATAGACAGAAAATTTTACAATATACAAAGTTAATGCCTTGATTGTTTTCTTCTTCATTTCACCTACAAGTTATCAAAAATCCTTCCATGTGAAAGGGTGTCCTACGAAAGATGATAACACTTAAACCATATTTATTATTGGATTATATTGTGTAAGACTTTTACATCTTTAAACGTTGATAAATACTGTTCATTGTTTTAGTACAATCATTTTTATCAATTTATAGTTTTTTATACTATGAATAACTAACACTAAAACAGTGGATGATTAAGACTTGGATGAACTAGTATTAACCACATCGAGATGAGAATTCATGTTTTTCATCTAGTTTCACATTAAAAAAAAAAAAAAAAATACTTCCCGTGTCTTTTTGAGACGAACGTGAATTTCCTTGTTTCATGACTGTGGATAATAGTAATTCGAGTTCTCATTAGCAATAGCTTGTTATGTTATTATTGTCTCAATTTCTGGTATCACTGTTGTTATAGCACTTAAGCTATAGCTTGGTGGATGCACTTATGACCATTTCTATAGCTTATTGTTTTCCTTATTTGTTGTTTGTTTGTTGAAGTTCTAACTTTCTCTTTTCAGTACCGAGAGTATATGAGACGTGGATCTACAGCTTAAGATAGTCACAACCACTGTAATGTGTTCAACGCTCTCGTACTGGGAATCGAACCCGAGACCACATGCACCAAAGGGACACGTTAAATAGCCACTAAATCAGCGAAGAGAGTCTATTGGCTTATTGTTTGTACGTACAGATATTTGTGACTCAGATGACACGCTAAATTCAGATAAACGTATCTGAACGGTTAGCGTTTCCATTTCATAGTCGAGAGGTGCCAAATTCAAATACCGCAGAAAATCATCCTGCCCGATGTTTTCCCAAGGAATTTGCTCACTTCTACCAGGCAAATGCTAGAACGATACCTTTACTGAAACATATAACTAACTTCTTTCCATAAGTAAGTTTCTACCTATTTTTTCTTATTAGGCCTAACTGTTTCCAGATTAAAAGATCTGGAATTTTGTTAATGAATAAATATATAGAGTAAAATATAAAATATGCAATGGAAACACAATGGTTTGCCGTAGGCCTATAAACGAGGGGGTTCAACAATTATTCTCCCTAATATAGACGGAAAATTATTTTTACAGTCACTCATTACAGAAATACATTTCGTCCACCTATGTTCTATAGCTGTAACAAGTTGTAAAAGAAAATGGTGGTTGGTTAGCAAGTCATTGTTTTACAGCATGTTCGCAGCTTTACCTGCCACAACGGAATTCACGTGACAATTTTTATTATCACTTGGTAGTAGGGGGCACTATCACCCAACTCACTAACCATACCAGCATGCATCTCTGTCCGTGCTAGACCTTTCATGTGGAAGTACTTGATCATGACACGCACTTCAGGTTTCTGCATTTTCACAATCCGGACGCACTTGCTATCTGTAAAACACAGAGAGCACAACCAGTATCAATGACATTGCCCTGTACTTGGCCTACCGCTCACTGGCGACAAAACAGTTGCTCAACTATCTTGTCGCTGTCGCCTACAGTCAGCAACTTCATGGCGACAAAACATTTTTGTTGCCACACCCTCACTCACTGGCGCGGACATTTGATATCACAATTTGGCGGAATTGGACACAGTACTATAGACTTCGAAAAATATGCTATTGTTTGTGCGCTAATGCTGAGTTTAAGAAGAAAGAAAAGAAGAAAAAAGAAATACTGGGTACATCCTATATACAGTGAGAGATTCTTCAAGGGAAAATTTTACATGCTATATAGTGATTTACGCAATTATCCCTCGAAGTTCTTTAGGTACTGTAGAATGAATGTGATTACTTTGATGAACTGTTGTCTTTAGTAGCACCAGCAATAACAATGATAAACACAAACTTCAGACTAGATGTACCTCCTGAAGAAAGGCTAATAGTGGCATTAAGGTGAGCATGTTCTATATGTGTATTAGATTGTGTACCTGTAAAATAATCGTTAATACCACCTAATGACATTCGTCCATTTAGTTGTATTGCGATATCAGATTCAAAATCTAATAGGGTTCGGTGGTAAAGCGTTCACCTCTGGTGCATAGGGTCTCTGGTTCGATTACAGCTCGTGCTAAGTGGGGTTTGTGGTGGACAAACACCGTGTGCATGGGTTTGCCCATTTCCTTCCACCTTCTTCATCCTGCCATTTCATTCATTCTCATCATCACCGTCTCCTTTAGCCTACCCAGCATAACCGTGGAACATAAAACTCTGTTTATTTCAAAATGTAATAGACTCCTGCGTAAATATCTGTTTTATTTTTTTCTTGGCTGGAAAGCTCATTCTAGTTTCTTACAATACCGAAACACACTTCCTCCCACAATTACTTTAAATTTTATATCTGAATATTCTTGCAAATATTTCTTTTATATAATGCTGGGTGTTTCTCTATTTCCTCAGTTTTTTATTGTCTATACATGTATTAGGTTCCATTGCAAACACTTCTTTTCATACGCTACACACGGAACGAAGTGTTATGTGGAAAAACTTGTAAAAAACATTTATTTTTTATCTCTTTACTTGGAAGTACCTCGACAACTTTTCTATCGCTGTCACCGCAGTGAGCGGACTCCCATAAGACTCAATGCATTTTTAGATGTTGCCCAACTGTTCCGTCGCCGAGCTGTTGCCCTTCTGTCCTGCCGTGTCGTGACAAAACGCTGTAACTTTGGCGGAGCAGTTATGCGAAAAAGAGCCGTAAAGTTTTCATCCGAAAATGTGATCTGTATCGTGTAGAACAAGTGTATCTTGACTTTGGAAACACGTGGTTACATGTAATGTTACGTAAATGCATGTTGCGTGATTAAATTTGGTGAAAATTGATTGGTTGACCATTATTGCCTAGTTACACTGGTTCTACACGATACAGATCACATTTTCGGATGAAAACTTTACGGCTCTTTTTCGCATAACTGCTCCGCCAAAGTTACAGCGTTTTGTCACGACACGGCAGTGTCGTCGTCGCCTCAGTGAGCGGACTCCCATAAGACTCAATGCATTTAGCCAGAGCAATAAGATAGTTGCCCGATAAAATGTTGCCAGTGAGCGGTAGGCCTTAGAGTACCATATATTACAAGCACAATGGCAATGTTTAACTCCCTCTATATCAGAAACAGTAATTGTTGAAGTCGCCTCGTACAATTCAAACAATCTTTAATAGAATGTCGCTACCTCTACATGTTATTCGAAAGTTTAATTTTTTTATATATAGTTTAACGTCCTATAAATATGTTTCTAGGCTAAGGGAGACGGTGAATGAAGAAAGTGCGAGAGAACTGGAGAATTGTGAGAAAACCTACAATTATGGTGTTTGTCAACTACAAATTGCGCCTGTCACGTAGGGCTGTTCCGATAATCGAGTAATCGATAACAATTCGATAACATTTCAAAACCGTTTCATCGATAAAGAATTTTAATCTTATCGAATTATCGAACTTTCGAGAATCCCGAAATGTTTGAGACTCTCGAAATATTCGAGACTCTCGAAATGATCGACACTCTCGAAATGTTCGAGACTCCCGAGATGTTCGAGACTCGAAATGATCGAGACTCCCGAAATGTTCGGGACTCTCGAAGTGTATGAGGCGCTCGAAATGTAAGAAACATTAGACAACTTCGAGACACTCGAACTGTTCGAAAATCTCGAATTGTTTGAAAGCAGCAAATACAGAAATATATCAATATGATCGCATTTGTCGAGTCGCTTGAATATTTTGAAAAGTTCGGGATTATCGGAGTGTTCGGAAGAAACGATGTATTCGAGGTTATCATAGTTGTATATAATATGTATTACATATATGCAGTGTGTTCATTTTATAACTTTTCTCCTTAGCAATGTAGTGAAGGAAAAGTTTCCCCTCACAGATCTGTACAAGGTTTAAGCAGTCTGTCAGAAGAGAGAAAGAGGAAGAGAAAACATGCATCACCGGAATGGAATTGGAATCCAAGACAACGTTAGTCTACTAATAGTCACTTTGCCGATTGCGCCAATAACGGCGAAGGCAGAAAAATAATTTTACATATGATTTCGACAAATACAACTTTGCAATAACTTGTTGTTTGACTAGTTTGGCTGCAAGAAGAAATCATTGGAGAGGTGAAGGAACCGAACTGTTCATCACTACTTTTGATAATACCCAAAACTTCGATAATAGTCGAAATATCGATAAGATCCGAAACTTCGATAATACTCGAAATTTCGATAATACCCGAAACTTCGATAATACTCGAAATGTCGATAATACTCGAAATTTCGATAATACACGAAACTTCGATAATTTCAGATATTCGAACGGTTTCGAGTAACCGATGACAACTCGATAAATTTTCACTCCCGAAGTTCGATAGGTCTTCAGCCTTATCGAACACCCCTACTGTCACGTACTGTGACCTTACACAACAAAGATAAGCGCTCTGCCACTGAGCCACCGTGGACCCCTAAAAGTTTTTTTTTTTTTCTGAAAATATAGGTGGAAGTATTTTACAATTATTTACCGTCTTTTCGGGTGCAGATTAATACACGTTCAATACTACATAGACGTAATGGCTTGTAATATTGGACACCCCCCCCCAAAAAAAAAAGCTTGGACCTTTCCAACAAAAAATTCTGGGTGCGCGCCTGCTTGAGGGTAAATACTGATTCGTACTATTGGAAAATATCGAAGAAAACGATTTTTTATGGCGTTAAAAAGTATATCACTCTTTGCCAATCTGATATAGCCTAGTTCGTACCCTTTATTTTGGTGGAACAATTTATTTATTTATTGTGTATTAAAACACATAATGTTAGCAGATGGTATGCAATGTTTCTCCTAACAGTGACACACATCGTATAAAAAATAAATACACAACATTCGTTTATTAATATTAAATAGCTACTAAATCTGAGTGCGTAACGGAGCTTCATATGCTACACATTTCCCTTCTTAAAATCTACATCAGATCTTGTATATTTTATTAAACATTGTTTCTCTAGCATCGTGTCTCTTTAAGAGATTCAATATGGTTTCAACCAACGTGAAAGTTTATACAAAGTGACACAAGTTGTGTTTTCACCTTCGTTCCACTTGACACATTGATATGCTGCTTCTGTGAGCGTAGAGTGTGTCCAGCACGTGCTTAGCAGAAGAACTCTTCTCAAAATAAATCATGTTGCACTTCACAAAGCTGCTCACTTTTCTGTTTCACGTACACGTTCTCCGTTCGTTCTTCTCAATGACCTTTCTCAATGCCACAGAAGGCACCGTGACTGTTGCATTTATGTTATGTAAGTAAACATGTCCTAAATTGTTATCCTTTTGCTTTTTTATTATTATTATTAGTGTTGCCGCGTCCCTGTTCACAAATCTAGGCACATGGTCAAGGAATAACATCTGCTTCAAAAACAATCCTCTTCTGATATATGTTTATGCTTGAAGCAAAAATTTGTTTAAAAGAAAAATCAACGAAGTACTTTGTTTAAAGTTTGAGCTTTCATTTCTTATACGTTTAAAATTTATATATATAATATAAGCTAAGTCAAAAGTTAGTCTCTTAAAGTGAATCATATGCTGTATGCTATTAGCGTAACCTTGGAATTCTTCTTTACTTCCTATCCCTTTTTCTGGTAGTTATTAATTTATTGCATGTATTAAAATAATCTAGTAGGAAAATATTCGTTGTTGTTGGACTGCAGTTTTTAGTATTATACTCAAAATAGTTCTCTCTCTCTCTCTCTTCATGTATATCAACCATTGTAAATCAACTGCTGGAGAAAAGTCTCCAACTCTTCTCCGCGACTATTAACGTTACTCATGAGACAAGACGAGGCAGCTTTTCTTGACTAGTATGAAATGAAATGAAATCTTTAAGTTTTACGTCCCACGGTTATGCCGGTTAGGCTAAAGGAGACGGTGATGATGAGTAATGAATGAAATGGTGGAATGAAGAAAGTGGGAGGAAACGGGAGAACCCCGAGAAAACCCACGCATACGGTGTTTGTCCACCACAAAGTTCACTTGGCGGGGGCTGGGATCGAACCCGGGACCCCAAGCACCAGAGGTGAACGCTCTACCACTGAGCCACCGCGGCCCCTTGACTAGTATGAAACGAGACAACTTGTCTCGTAGGGAACCCAAACAATCATCGAGTATAATTCTTTGCCAGGTTGCTTCCAGTGCCTCTTGATTTCGTCACACCACCTTGTATGATATATTTTTTTTTTTTTACGTAACTTCTTGTTTTCGGGAGTCAATCAAGAGTTGTTTTATCCGTTACTTATGTCGTCATGTAATTTTTCATATCTGTTTCATGTAATTTTTCCCCTATCTTTGCGTGTGTTTCCAACCACAAATCTTTCCATGCTTCGTTGTGTAGTCTTCAGATAGTGAATGTCTGATTTTGTTAGAGGTCACATCTCCGATCTATATGTCAAAACAGGCAAAATTTACCCATTCAATATCAGTGGTGTATCTAGAAGGGAGTTTCGTTTCAATTGTACCATCTCCTGAAGATTTGCTGACGGTCAGATGCAAACATTATGAGTGTTCACATTAGCTCTTAGGTGAAAAGTCGATTTATCACTGAAGACGACACGATCCAGAAAATCTTCATTGTTATGCAGGAATATTTCACTTGCGAAATTGGCACGAAAAGCGTAGTCTGTAGGCTTTAGACTTGTAGCAACTGCAAACAATAAAGACGTAGTTGCAAGCGTCTCCTTAATATTCTTCACACAGACGGTTGCACTGTACAGGTTCAGTCTTTATTAAAACACAAAAAGCTTTCTGCTCTCTAGTCTCCATCTTTGCTACTTGCTCTTTCTAACGGCAGACAGAAGAAACAATGCATGTACATGCGTGCGTACAAAACTGTTTGAGTTGCTCTTTCATTTGATATAATATTTATAATTGTAATAGATACTACAAAGATTCAAAACCCTAATATTAATTTTGAAACACCCTGCATTAGTTCAAATTGAGTCATCCTATATTCAGGTCCTAGTCAATTTGTCGCCTCGTGCAATGGCATAATTTGCCGCCTCCCCCTTTCTCCAGAAAGAACAAATCTTAGAAGTCATGATTTTAAGTATGCTACTCCAGCATGAACAACAAAGGTGATGTAAGTGCAGTCGCACTCAGAAAGGCTTAAATACTTACTAAAAATGCAATTCCGTTGTGTCTGTTTTTTCTTTAAATGTTAATCTATTATGATAGTTAAAGATAAAGCAAACACACCTGCAGAGAAAAGATGGTAATCCTTTTTATAGAATTCACTATCGAGCTTCAATCTCAATGTATCAGTTTGCAATTCCAGTGCAACTAGCTCTTTTATCTTTATTTCTTGATTTTTCTTCTACATCTTCTAACATTAAAAAAAAAACTTGTTTCTATCTTCAATGATAAGGAACTTGCTTCTGACAAAAACAAGACTACTTTCATATCAAAACTGTGATAACTTACTAAATGGAACAGATATTCACTACTATTCGAGAATTGAATTCTTGCATTTGACAACAATCAAGCAATTTGTGCTCGGATTTGTTCGACCATTTTCTTTAGCATTGTCCATGTGGCCTTAAACTAATGCAACCTAAACATAATTTATGAATGTTGTAGGCCTATTCAAATAGGTCAGCTTAGTAAATGTAACTACCATCATCATGAAGTTTGTTTCCAACAAGAAATATTTAATTTAAATAATATACTTATGACTGATTTTGCCGGACCATCCAAGCTTGCCGTTCCACGCAAATGCACGTGTTGCATATATACAGTGGCGTATTTAGGGGGCTTCCGGGGTTAAGCCCCCCCGAAATCTTACTATAGTGAAGTATATGAAATATCTTGCAGAATTTTCACATTTTCAGGCAAAGCCCCCCCCCCCCCGAAAGTTAGCAAAGCCCCTCCCGAAACAAAATCGTAAATACGCCACTGCATATATGTTAGAGCCGGCTCTGCATATCATATATATCTAGTCGACAAATTATTTATATATGACATTTAGAAAAATTCTATTAGGCAAATTAGTATTAGTTTTTACCTTTAGACAACTTATTGGAATTTTATACTGTTCGTGACATTATTTTCGTACTTATTAAAGGCCTGCATTCACGAAAAAACAAAATTTCAATTCTACGTTTATTTCTTAGTTGATCTAGCGTTTAATTTATGTTGCATTTTACGGTGATTACACCTACATAAAAATATTTCATACTTAAATAGACGTTAGATGCATTACAAATGACTATTTGAAAAAAAAAACGAAATTTAGAAAAAAAAGAGAGGCAATGTCTTTTTTTCTAAAAAAACGTACATTTCTGAAAAAATACGAACCTTTTTTTTTTCTATTTACAACACTATGTATGTATGTATGTATAGGCCTATAAGACCTAAATTCAGACTTTCAACAATTTTTCCGCCCTTTGTTTTCAAGATACAAGATTGAAATTTTGCACGCGTATTATGTACATAACAACGTATTCTTTTTGAAAAAGCCAGATCCCTACGTGAAGCCAGGCCTAGGCCTGAGGGGCAATGTGTTTTGGCGGGATTTTTTCAAACCAAAATTCGGGCTTTCCCCGTATTTTCCAGTTCAGGTGTACGATACGGACAAGCGAGCGGTACCGTTGGAAAGTATGCTTTATCCTGAAAAAAAAAAAAAATAAAAACGAGGTATGAACCATGAACCATGAACCATGATCCTATGATAAATAGTATGTAAGGAAGCAGTAGCTGTTTAAGTAAAATCTAAAATTTACTTTAAAAAGTGGAAATACTAAAAGGGTTAAATCATGATGTGTGCGTGAAGTAAAGTGAGCGTGATGTCGAAAGGATTTGTGAGCGTGAGTTTGAGTGAGGTTAGTCCAAAGTGGGTACCTTTGGGTGGGAGTCTGTGGTTCATCCTAAGCAATAAGAGTTCGTGGTGGACAACGTGGTAACAAATTTATCAGGAAGGCCATATAAAATATATCGTTTGCATGTATGACTTCGGAACTCCGTTGCATTCAGCGGCTTGAGAGAGAGAGAAAAAAATCTTCCGACTAATAAAGTAGAGAAACTAAAAGAAAACCAATTATTGGAAATACGAATGAAAAGCCACTATATCTGCAAAGGAAAATGCTTCACATTCCAGTGGTCGTGAAAGAGAGTTTTGGCTGGCCTCCCCAGAGCCAACAAGAAGAGAAAAGAAAAAGAGAAAAAAGTGAGGGATGAAGAGACCGTGAAAACAGCTGACGCGCGGGGATCGATCTAACCAGAAGCTTCCACTCGTCTGTGCGCGTGGAGGGTACTCTGGCTGGAGTTTAGATTCAAATCTTTTCAGGAGCGTGAGTTGTTGGCAAACACTGAAAATAGTTACCACATAATGATAAAAGTAAACCACAATTAGAACAAAACCATTTTCCTGGTTCAAAACAACACAAAAATTATGGGCTTAAACCTTTTTCCTTGCCTGCGGCGTTTCCTAAACTCATAAAACTTGTAATCACATTACCTCTCTCTAAATTACGAGCGATGACTGAACTTTGGAGTGAACGCAAACAATAAAAAGAAGAAACAATGTTAATTTAAATGGCTTAACATGTACAAATGCATAAGTTATGTAAAGTTTCGTTTTCGAGACTGTAGTAAAGTTACATAATATGATTAATATTTTTTTTGTTTGTTTGTTTTACCAGTAAACAATAAATAGGGTGGAGGAAAAGTGCTGTGGCATTTTTTAATCAAAATGTATCCTATATGTAATGTAAAACAATAATCTGTTTTTCAAAAGTGGATTGTACGACATTCCAAACAGTATTTGTGTATAAATGCATTGCCTTAAATAAATATTATTAATCATAGTGGTACTGCAGGGTGTCTATCGGTCACGAATGTCACGAAAAAGTCACGAAATCAGAAAACGGTCATGAAAGTCACGAAAAAGTCACGAAATTTAGCTTTTGGGTCACGATTTTTTTTAACTGTGCAAATGTAAGTACAGATTGAAAATAATTGTTCTACAAAACGTCAAAATTCACCACCAGAAATGTCTATGGTCGGCTTTAGACGCTACCAAATTGCAAGCAAAATACGTTTGTATCGCATGGATGAAAATTCTGCCTAATTCGCACCCAAATTCGCTCTTGAAAATGTTAGAAAATTTTATGATTTGGTAAAGAAAAGGTAACGAAAAAATCACGAAATTTCATTTTGGAATTTTAATAGGTAGTGTACTGTCAAAATTTCTGATTCATTAATAATAAAAAATTGCACTTTTATTTGCATCTGTTGTCATGAAAACAGAATATCCAAATTAATAACAGAGGTACTCCTGAAAGCATAGAAAGAGTATAATATCACTTTGTATAACACAGCTGCTATTTTACTCTATTTTCACTGGTAGAGGGCTTACTTCTGGTACGTGAGATCCCCGTTCGATTTCAGTTCGTGTCACCTGGGCTTTGTGGTTGACAAACATCATATGCGTGTGTTTTCTAGAGGTTTCCTCTCACTTTCTTCATTCCACCATTTTATTCATGTTGGAATGGCGCTTTCTCAACAAAGAAAGAGAAATTTGGATATTATACAAATGACCCTTCTTTTCCCATTAGGAGTGCAGTTTTCAAAAAAGCTGAAACATGTGTTTCATTATTTTTATTAAGAGTTTAAATAACAAATTTCACATTTCCAAGTTAGGGTCTAAGTGAATCCTTACGTTAAGCATTTTCTGAATAAACAATGGGTATTTCAGTATTATGGAAATTGTTCCCTTTCACCTCTTAGGAACAGAAGTTTCGAAAACGCTAAAACACATATTATCTTATTTTTTATAACGATTATATCTAGGTAGTATGTAACATATTTCTTATTTTTAGTTACGAATTTATATACCCAATGCCACATCCTCGACTTCAGCGAATCCTCACATTAAGCAATTTTTCAATAAAGAAATGGAAATTTTGATAATCTAGAAAAGACCTCTCTTTTCTCCTCGTAGAATTTTCGAATAGGTTGAAACATGTGTTCCTATACTAGCTTCCCCCTTTCCAAAAGTCCTCCCACTCTCGGTTTTCTTTTAGGGTTTCACGATAACTTTTATAAATTCATTCGATACAATACAATGTAAACTTTCTTTGACTCCTTTTCCTGTAATCTTCTCTAGTCGAGATTAAAATCAGTCAAGAAGGATGAATTTAACCCTTTAATGTGGTATGGACTCCTACTCTTACCCCCTCCCGATTAAAAACATGATCCATGACATCTTTCGTAATAACATTAGATTTTCGTGGAAACCTCTTACTTTTTGAGGTTTACAGCCATTCCTCCTACTTGGATTTAAACACGATTGAGAACGAGAGAATGAATCTATAAATCTCTCTCCCCCAGGGCCTAAAAAAGTATTATATGATAGTTTTCGTAATTAATATTCGAATATGGTATGTGCTTTATTGAGATTTTCACATAATTTCTACTGCGTGGAGAAGTCAGTCAAGGAGTATGAGGACTCAAACACCTCTTACCCCTCCCCCCCAGATTTAAATTATTGTATAAAATTGAAACTGATTATGTTTGTGACCTCATAACTCTTGAGCCACTCGACCGATCTCAATCAAATTTTATCATTTCACTTTAACAGTGCAACGTAGTGGAGAGGGGGAGATATATAAAAATCAATATATATATAAACCACCCGATCTCGAACAAACTTTCAATATAGATGAGGTTCGGGACTGGGATGTTTTTCATTATTTCACCTGGACGTTGCAACGTAGGGAAGGGGGAAGGGGGAGATATATTTGAAAAATGAAAATGAAAGTGGCTGTCTTTGTGACTTAATAACTCTTGAACCACCCAACCGATGTCTGTCAAATTTTCAACATACATGAAGTTCGGGACTGGGATGGTTTTTATCACTTCACTTTGACGATGGAACGTAGGGAAGGGAGATATATAAATGATTAAAAACTAACGATATTAGTGTAGAATCCATAGTTTTCGGGGTCGATGAGATGAACAGTAACTCTTCTGATGCTGTTTAAATCCAAATTCAGCCCCAGTTACTTAGGGAGGGGGAGGGAGTAATACATAAAACTGATCGAAAATGACCGATATTGGTGTCGAATCCATAGTTTTCGGAGATGAGATAAGAAATTGTGCGTTTAAAGTCTGTCGAAGCGAGTAATCGACGCTGGTATACAACTTCGTAAAAAATCGATTTTGGTCTAATATGGCGTTTTTTTAAAAAAATGATTTTCATTGTTTAATTCCGTGGAATTGAAACGGGCCGGTAATGAGGGAGTACATTCTCCCTAATTTTATATAACATATTTTTAATAAATATTTTATTTAAAACACTCAGGTAGAAGAACGTAATGGGTGTTTTGTCGGAAATTAGAGACTTTTATTCGTACAATTTAGGTTTAAATTAGGGAAAGAATCACTTTCTTCAACAATGCACAGCATCAATAGTAATACGGGCGTCGTTAGAGGGGAACATGTCCCACCCAATAATTTTCTGTGTCATGTCTAAGGGTGCCATCTGGCCAGTATTTTACAGTAGGACCAGAAATACTGCTGCTAGTTTGCTTGAGACAGGGCTCTATCATAGGCAATTTGTGATGGAAGTGCCGGCAATTTAGTTTTCACGGTTGGTAGCTCTAGTTATGTCCCATTTCAGTGTAGTAATTTCTTCTACAATGATAAATGTGGTTTGGGTAAATTACACTATTAAAATTTGAAACAAACCTATCAGAACTTCACCATAAAAGTTGCTGTTGTGCCTACGTATCTCTATAACCTTATATGCAAACTCATTTATTATGTTCTTGTTACGTTACTTCTTTGTAATGCTTGATTATTTATTAGACAGCAATGCTGAATAACAGGTTGTAATAGTTCTGAGTTTTATGTCGTGTCGGCACGTTTTGCCTAATCCTTGTTTCTCCTAACCAATTATCTGAAACTTTATGACAGATAAATGATAAGATTTGTGTCCGCCATTTTAGGCAAGAAAAGGATCGTCGTTTGGCCTAATCCTCGTTACGCCTAAAATGGCGGACAATAAAAAGATCGTGGAAATTCCCTACTATATGAAGAATTAAGAAATGCATTATATATACTGTATACTGATATATTAACCCGGGTCAATATTTTCAAGGAGTTAGGATTAGCAAAAGTCCTTTATGTACTTACTAAGTCCATGTGTCCGTCCGGGAGAAAAAAAAATAGGTATTATGCATCTGAGACTCGCAATTATGTACACCAGTTAAATTTGATTGTAACACATATGTGTTCAACAATTAGTAGCACAAGATTGTCCTTCACTACCATCATTAGAATTTGTTCAATTTTTACATCATCTTGGAGACGTAGCAACCTTAATCAGAGACTTACGCCATGGACATTCTCGGTAATATGTAAAACA
Organism: Thermobia domestica; assembly: GCF_964235325.1. Lineage (NCBI taxonomy): Eukaryota > Metazoa > Arthropoda > Insecta > Zygentoma > Lepismatidae > Thermobia > Thermobia domestica. The sequence continues at coordinate 101,068,917 of NC_137468.1, forward strand.
AGTGGAATTTCAACTCAAAAGTTATAATTTCACCAATGAAAATAAAAACTAGCTAATTAAGCGCTCCGAGAAAGAAGAGACGTATAAAAAACTGCTAAGGTATTAAGAATACGTATTTATCTTGAGCTTCTTTCAGATGTGTTGTGTTCTTGCATGTCTGTTTTTAATGTACTTGAGAATATTTTACAATAAAAAATACAAATGCTGAAAGTAGTGAAAGAACTTTGAGGTCATTCGCTAATTCGAATTTCTGAGATTCGAGCAAATACTGACAAATTGTCCAGTATCATGTGGAATTTACTTGCTCAAAAAAAAAAAAAAAATCAGTAGAGCTATAGTAGAACAAAGGAACATGATAATAACAAAACGTTTGGTAATTTTTTTTTTACAAAACAACATGTTTGAATTGAATGAAATACTACGCTAAAGTGCATCTCACAAACTTCGTGTGTAATGGTGATCTTAGGATTCATCCGTTTCCTTCCACTTTCTTCATCCCACCACTTTTGTTCATTATGATCATCATCATAATGTAATCATGAAAATCGGAGCATGAAAATGAGATTTAAAAGTTTGTTTCTGATTGGTCAAAACTGGAAAATGTAAACAAATCCTTATCTGGGATTGGTCGTATGTATGTCCTCAATATTTGAAGGGAATGACTAGAAATATTTATATTGTTTTTTTTTATACAATTTTATTTCGTTTACAACTTTCCAATAACTATTTACTAATGCTTACTCACAATTGAAATAGTTTTCTTCTTTCTTCGATAGTAACGCATTGAGATATTTGGATTCCGAAATTAACTTTCCAAAGAGCAACTTTCGAACGGAACTAATTGTCACAAATCACTCATTTCGATCACAGTTGTCCATTAGCAAATTTAGGGATTTTTCTTTCTTTTTTTTTCTTTTTTCTTTTTCTTTTTCTTTTTCTTTTCTTTCTTTTTTTTTTTGTCATCTCTAGCTCAAAGTGTTTACAAATTTCATGTGAATTAAGATTACCTATATAGAATCACAATAGGATTTCTTACAATGCATTAACAGTCTCAAGATAATCATTGAAAGTGGAATGAAATCCTCTAAAAGATCAGCAAAATCTACAATAAAAGAACATCTGCTTCCATATAAGAACAAAACAAACAGAAATGTAAAATTCAAATGATATTTCCGTTTATACTCACACGAACTATATTTATCTTAAGATACCGATTAGCAGTACCATTTGACAATATCAATATTTGAAAACAAACTGCAAACTAAAAATTACTTTTGCAAAACACTCATCTTTAAACAAAATTAATAACACGGGATAAGCTTTTTTTTCTCTCATCTCAAATATAGCCACTATACACTTTGTAAGGACATTAAATTTAAATGAAAATTATATCTAATGTTAAAGTTCTTAAAATGGAAATTAAAAGTAACCGTAAGACAACTGTTGAAACATTTCTCCAAAAGCGATTACTCGAATTACAAGTTGGTTATTGGAATATAAAATATTTTTCAGTTCTTCATATTAGGGAATATTCTTTTGAAATTTCCCCCAGTTGTATTTCCGCGAAAATTTTATTGTCCGTCATTTTAGACAAAACGAGGATTACGCTAAACGAGGATCCTTATTTCGCCTTAAAAAGGCGGACACAAATCTTATCATTTATCTGTCATTAAAGTGTCAGATAAATTGATTAGGCAAAACAAGGGTTAGGCCAAACGATGCAATATCGTTTTATGTAAATACATACGCATGAACGAATTTACATTAATTTTGCATTTCCAAATAAAGAGGAGTAAATTTCGATTAAAATACTATGCGGTACTGTTAAGTTGTAAAATAATAATAATAATCGAGAGAAAAGGAAAATAAAAGAAATTATTCTCTTTCTCTCTCTGATTTGTTTTCTTTTCTCTTAGAGAGAAAAAAGAAAGAAAAGAAAGGGAGAAGGGAAGAAAAGGTGTGAGAAAGAAAGAGGCCTTTCTCTCCTTCCCCCTCTCTCTCGCGCAAAGAAAAAAGACTCTCGTTCTTCTCTTATTTTCTTTAAAAAAAGAAAGAAAGTAAAAGAGGAAAGTTTTCTTTTCCTTTTTCTTCTTTGAGAGACAAAAAGAGGCAAAGAAATAAAGAAAGAGACAAAAAGTTATTATTATTATTATTATTATTATTATTATTATTATTATTATTATTATTATTATTAGTAGTAGTAGTAGTAGTAGTAGTAGTAGTAGTAGTAGTAGTAGTATTAGTAGTAGTAGTAGTAGTAGTAGTATAACCATTTTCTTGATTGAAAGGAATAAAATTCATATATACATATATTTGACAGTTTCTTTCCACTATATTGGTTAGATAAATCATTAAATTTCTTGTATCAAATTAAACCAAACTACACCATATCGTGTAATTAAAAAATAACTTCCGCGTGTAAAATGTAGCATGACCTGTCCAATATTTAAAATATAACGACACCAGTGATCAAATCATAGGTTTTTATTCGTTTTTCTCGAAAAATTGTGTTTGATTTGGATTTGATAGCCAATAAATAATGGATAAACGAGAAAAGTAGCGCGGTGATCCTGTACGTCTTTCATTCAATGTTAAGTTTCAAATTACCTTCGGGGTCAATTTCAAATATGTTCTTTACAAACACAGAAAATTTATTTCGTGCATTACATTCGAGCAATTTATTTGTTTATTTAAGGAATAAATTTATTTATTAGCTCAAGGAAAGGAGCAAAGGAAGAGCTCGAGCCTCCAACTCTGAGATCACATCGGTCCCGGTACCACCTTGACATACGCCTGATGGGACTGAGAAATAGCAGAGAAAACCTCACTCAGAGTGGATGGTCTGAGTTGGGATCATATCCATGCTCGAATTTTCTAAATGTCGCGTTGTAGGCATTGTGGGCTATATTTCATATTTGGTAATTCTACAAGACAAGTAAACAAAAATTATGTAACATTCTTCAGATAATTAAAACACAAAACAACAGAAATACCAGAATTCTACGTAGTACAAAGATAATTATCGAACTTGACTAGACTTCTTCATTTTTAAGCCCATGTTTATAAATTGCTGTAATAGGCTGTAACAGCTACTTGTTTTAACTTTTTAAATAGCTATAATTTCTTTGACTTTGGAATAAGCATGTTTACTAGATAGAACCAACAATAAAAACAGAACGAAATATTCGGGGAAGCAAACCACGTGCAACAAATAAAATAAAAGAAGAAAAAAGTTCAAACATACTGGATTAGCGTGTACTTTGCAAAACATGTATTTCTCCACCTTCCATGGCACACGTTTCGTGGGACCATTTTCTACAAACTGGGTATTTTAACCAATCTCCCTCCTCTGCACTAAGCTACCTCAATTTACCACGATGTCCACATTCCTCGTTATCATCATCATCAGTAGGATCACTTAAACTGTCATTATCTCCGTTCAAGTCACTCACTGACTCTTCGGATTAATTTTGTGATGAAGTAGAGGCAGCTTCTAAATCGTTTTTGAGTGGAGTGCTTGTAACTACTGTTTAAAATGGGGGCTGGCCATCGACACGTTAGCGTAAAAGACAGTAACTTCATTCATTTATGTTACGGGTCCAGGTAAATGACAACGTTGCATTTTCATTCAATATTGGGCACATAAAGAGTGTACAGCGCAAACGTCTCGTCCGGTTTGTAGAAATCCTTCACTTTGGATGGAAAACATCATATTTGGAGAGGGTTTCTCCTCTTACCGGGTACATTTTGTCGTAACTCCGATAATAACAGTTACCCTATGTCAGTGGACTTTTGAGACCCCCTATATATATATATATATGTCTAGTGTTGCCACGAGACGAGACATTTCTCGTGTCTCGTCTCGTCTCGTCTCGTAGAACCTTTTTCGACGAGACACGAGACGAGACAGACTACTTGTCCCGTCTCGAAAACGAGACGAGACACGAGACGAGACGGGACGTCTCGTGAAATGTCTCGTCTCGTCTCGTGTCTCGAGAGTGAAAACGCATTACTCAATAAAATTATTTGGTTCCGAGCATTTAAAAAAAGTAATAATTGCAACAAATCTAAACATGCTAAAATGGAAAGTAGTTTTTGGATTGGTATGGGTTAACACTGTGAAACCTAAAGGCTGGAATATATGAAATCAAAGTGTATGAGCGTGTGGCCCCCCTCACCCACATTCCATTTTAATTCTCCCAGTTTCTCTTGGCTAAAGTGGAATAAGGCTTCATGGATTATACGTCAACGCAAACTTCGTTAGTTTTATCCTTTTCTATGAGTTGGCAGTGCTGTAAATGGTGACTCGCATTTCCTGTTAAACGAACAAAAAGGATGTGATGTGGTAATGTTACGAAATATAGTGCCTTAGTTTCAAAAGTAATCCTAAGACGTTTTTATTAATTTCAATATTTTGATTATGATATGTTAATAGCAAAATCATTTAACGCCTCATAATATATATATTTCTTGTAAACAATACTGCTTATAGATATTTTTTTTAAAAAAATAATCCTCTGGTGTAACTGAAGCAAGCTTACCGACGCTAAAAAAAGAAGGCGGAAGCGGTGTGGTGTTAAAAGACGCCATCAGAAAAAAATAATGTAAATGACTCAGAAAAAAAATCCGTCGTTTATTTGGTCATCACTTATGATATTATGTTCAAATATGTACGAGTAAAGGGTAAAACTTATATTATTTCGCCACATACATATGTCAATGTAAATTTTTAATAAAAACGCTTAAAAACAACTTAATTTATCTACGAGTAAAAACGCCACGTCGTATAAGTTTCTTGTAAATCTTACTCTTTTAGAGCAAATACCAAATCCATTACTAAGTTTTACTCATATTAACAATGAAGTTACATAAGTAAAAAAAGTGATAAATTTACTTCTTCAATTGTTCATGAGCGCACCACAAATAATTTTACTGTCGACTATCCAACTGTACAATGAAAATTAAAGTTATTCAAAAAAATTTGAAACCTATTCAAAATTAAAAAAAAAAAATCCAATAAGTTATTGCCCTCCTAAATAGTCCACCAACCCTCCTCTTCTTCTTGTAATTTCCCCAAAACCAAAGTATTAAGTAAAGTAGAACACGAACCACTCGTGTTATAAGTGTACATACATACCTATCTCTCTATTTATCTATACATCTTTCCATCTCTCTCTCTCTCTCTCTCTCTCTCTCCATATATATATATATATATATATATATATATATATATATATATATATATATAGATAGATAGATAGATAGATATAGATATAGATATAGATATATACACTATAAAGCAAGTGGGCTGATAGTATACGATAGTGTCGGGGATGGTGACACCTTTACATCGAAATTTGCTTGTCGTGCAAACATTATTTGACATTAGTGTCTTCATCTTTGACGTACCTATGAGCAATTTACTGTATATTCGTGTATTGAAACTGGTGAAACAAATTTCAATGTTTTAGAATCTTAAAAAAAAAAAAAAAAAAAAAAAAAAGCCAGGGTCGAGAAGTCTCAGACAACTAACAGCGGAGATATACAGTATTATCTTTTAAACTATTTGTCCTCGTCTTGTGAGCTTATTTGAATATATTTTTAAGACATTTAGGCAACTTTGACCGAATGGATGATGATGGGAAAATTAGTGGAATGAAGAAAGTGGTAGTATACTAGACAACTTCGAGAAAACACACACATTCGAAAAATGAAATGAAATCTTTGAGTTTTACGTCCCACGGTTATGCCGGTTAGGCTAAAGGAGACAGTGATGATGAGTAATGAATGAAATGGTGGAATGAAGAAAGTGGGAGGAAACAGGAGAACCCCGAGAAAACCCACGCACACGGTGTTTGTCCCACGCACATAGTGTTGCCACGAGACGAGACGAGACGAGACTTCAGGCTGTCTCGTCTCGTCTCGTGCAAAGCATGTCTTGTCTCGCGTCTCGTCTCAAAAAATGTGCTCGTCCCGTCTCGTGTCTCGTCTCGAGAGGTTCTGTCCCGTCCCGTCTCGTCTCGTCTCGTTTGTCTCGTTTTGTCTCGTCTTGTCTCGTAAAGAATATAGCAGCATACCATGGAAACGAAACGAAAATGTAGCAGACTACACCATGCTAATCAAGATACAACTAAGTTACAAGTAGAGGTCTGCGCGGATACAAAATATCGCATCCGCATCCGTACCGCATCCGCAGCATTTCTATCCGCACCCGCATCCGCAACATCTCTATCCGCACCCGCATCCGCAGATAATGAGGTAGCAAATATATACAACTTACATATTCTATAATACAGGTACTTTTCTGAATTAAACGAAACAATATATCAGTTTCCTCGTGATCAAATACCAACTACGATAAATAAAATGCAATATAAACCGTGCAGATATAAATCCGTAATGATGATAAGTAGAGGTCTGCGCGGATACAAAATATCGCATCCGCATCCGTACCGCATCCGCAGCATCTCTATCCGCGCCCGCATTCGCAACATCTCTATCCGCACCCGCATCCGCAGATAATGAGGTAGCAAATATATATAACTTACATATTCTATAATACACGTACTTTTCTGAATTAAACGAAACAATATAGCCTATTATATCAGTTTCCTCGTGATCAAATACCAACTACGATAAATAAAATGCAATATAAACCGTGCAGACACAAATTAGAAATTAATGAACGATTTATGTACTTACCCAAGATCTTCAAATGTAGATATCGGACCAAAATAATGCCACGTAGGTAATATCCCCTCAATCAACTAATTTTAGAGCACGTCACTAAGTTTTTAAACTTCATCATACTCATAAAAAAAGGGGCATTTGTTCTAAACACAAAGGCGAAATAGAAATCATCGTTATTAAGAAATAAAAATTAATCACAGGACCGCAAACACATCCACATATCCCGAACTTCATTAGCACCAGTAATTGCACTAAATTTAAAAAATAAGTGACGAAACTAACAACGCAATACAATGCATGCTTTCACGACCAAGCTCCTTCCTGGTTAAGCGGTTAGCCTACGCGCCTTTGGTGTGGGAGATCAGGGTTCAATTCCCGACAGGAGCCCCATATGGTTCGGATTCCACGTTAATCAGTAGGCCCACGTCTTATAGAGCCTCGCTGCTGAACGGGACGTTAGACTCAAAATCAACTCAAGCTTTCACGACCACGCTTTTACTGAAACTAGAAGTGAAAATAACTTCGAATACAAATAGGAAGTATATACCGTTAATTTCGGGAAAAGGCAATAGAGGAAGTTTAGAATTTACTGTTTTCCTTTGTAGGCCCCACTCATTGTTGGACACATTTAGGATAGGAGAAACAATGCATTGGTTGTTCTTTCTTTCTTTACCTGAGGCCCAGAACATACATACATATACACATACACACATGAAGAAAGAGAGAGAGAGAGAGAAACAATTGCTGTTATAAAACTCCAATCCCTCAGAATGTTTATTGAGGTCCGTGGCACCTCTCCGAAGAGAGAAATCTATGGGGTCGCAAATGTGCATTCAGTATCTGCTGTACTTCAAAGGAAACAGTGAAAATTTTTTTTAAGAGAGAGGGAGAGAGAAAGATGAGCGTATAATGTGATTTGTTTACTATTTCGGGGACCTACGTGCTTCTCCAGTTTGTCACAAAAGGCAAAGATAATTCTGCTGACCAGTTTTCAGTTTATGGAAGGGGATGCGGTGTTTTAAATTAGGGTTTTGGTTCCTGTCCTCTCGGGCTAGAAAAACTTTATTTGAAGATATTTCTTCCTCTTCAAAGCGAATGGTCTGAAAATTTTCAGCTTTATCAGAGGGGCTTTGGCGGCAATTATTTGTCTTTTTTTTTTTTTTTTTTTTTTTTTTTTTTTTTTTTTTTTTTTTTACAGCAAATAGCGGTACTTGAGGAGTAGCGATGGGGCCTGTCGTTTCTTTCTGTTTAGGTCAGAGATGTCATTCACCCACAAAACGGCTGCTAAAAATATTGAAAACAGCAATAAAAGAATAAGTCTCTCGTGTCATTTTTTGTCCTTTTGCTGTCACTGAGTAACAAGCTTCAAACACACTTGTATTTCGATTTTAGTATTTTTCAACTGGTTTTAAAACTTTTAACACAAAACGAACGTTTCTAGTACTCTTTCCACCATTATCAGAAAATTCACAGCATTTTTTTTCGGTGGAAAAAATGTAGGAAACATTATCCGCAACTTTATCCGCTATCCGCACAGAAAAGAGATATATATCCGCATCCGCGCAGACCTCTAGTTACAAGTATTACCCACAACACACAAGAGAAGAAATGTCACGGTAGCTACAACGTTAAGCCTTCACCTCTGGTGTATGTGGTAGTCGGTTCGATCTCGGTTAGGGCCATGTCAGCTTTGTGGTGGACAAATATTGAATATGTGTACGGACCGCGGTGGCTCAGTGGTAGAGCGTTCACCTCTGGTGCTTGGGGTCTCGGGTTCGATTCCAGCCCGCCAAGTGAACTTTGTGGTGGACAAACACCGTGTGCGTGGGTTTTCTCGGGGTTCTCCTGTTTCCTCCCACTTTCTTCATTCCACCATTTCATTCATTACTCATCATCACTGTCTCCTTTAGCCTAACCGGCATAACCGTGGGACGTAAAACTCAAAGATTTCATTTCATTTTTCGAATGTGTGTGTTTTCTCGAAGTTGTCTAGTATACTACCACTTTCTTCATTCCACTAATTTTCCCATCATCATCCATTCGGTCAAAGTTGCCTAAATGTCTTAAAAATATATTCAAATAAGCTCACAAGACGAGGACAAATAGTTTAAAAGATAATACTGTATATCTCCGCTGTTAGTTGTCTGAGACTTCTCGACCCTGGCTTTTTTTTTTTTTTTTTTTTTTTTTTAAGATTCTAAAACATTGAAATTTGTTTCACCAGTTTCAATACACGAATATACAGTAAATTGCTCATAGGTACGTCAAAGATGAAGACACTAATGTCAAATAATGTTTGCACGACAAGCAAATTTCGATGTAAAGGTGTCACCATCCCCGACACTATCGTATACTATCAGCCCACTTGCTTTATAGTGTATATATCTATATCTATATCTATATCTATCTATATATATATATATATATATATATATATATATATATATATATATATATATATATATATGGAGAGAGAGAGAGAGAGAGAGAGAGAGATGGAAAGATGTATAGATAAATAGAGAGATAGGTATGTATGTACACTTATAACACGAGTGGTTCGTGTTCTACTTTACTTAATACTTTGGTTTTGGGGAAATTACAAGAAGAAGAGGAGGGTTGGTGGACTATTTAGGAGGGCAATAACTTATTGGATTTTTTTTTTTTAAATTTTGAATAGGTTTCAAATTTTTTTGAATAACTTTAATTTTCATTGTACAGTTGGATAGTCGACAGTAAAATTATTTGTGGTGCGCTCATGAACAATTGAAGAAGTAAATTTATCACTTTTTTTACTTATGTAACTTCATTGTTAATATGAGTAAAACTTAGTAATGGATTTGGTATTTGCTCTAAAAGAGTAAGATTTACAAGAAACTTATACGACGTGGCGTTTTTACTCGTAGATAAATTAAGTTGTTTTTAAGCGTTTTTATTAAAAATTTACATTGACATATGTATGTGGCGAAATAATATAAGTTTTACCCTTTACTCGTACATATTTGAACATAATATCATAAGTGATGACCAAATAAACGACGGATTTTTTTTCTGAGTCATTTACATTATTTTTTTCTGATGGCGTCTTTTAACACACACACCGTTTCCGCCTTCTTTTTTTAGCGTCGGTAAGCTTGCTTCAGTTACACCAGAGGATTATTTTTTAAAAAAAAAATATCTATAAGCAGTATTGTTTACAAGAAATATATATATTATGAGGCGTTAAATGATTTTGCTATTAACATATCATAATCAAAATATTGAAATTAATAAAAACGTCTTAGGAGGATTACTTTTGAAACTAAGGCACTATATTTCGTAACATTACCACATCACATCCTTTTTGTTCGTTTAACAGGAAATGCGAGTCACCATTTACAGCACTGCCAACTCATAGAAAAGGATAAAACTAACGAAGTTTGCGTTGACGTATAATCCATGAAGCCTTATTCCACTTTAGCCAAGAGAAACTGGGAGAATTAAAATGGAATGTGGGTGAGGGGGGCCACACGCTCATACACTTTGATTTCATATATTCCAGCCTTTAGGTTTCACAGTGTTAACCCATACCAATCCAAAAACTACTTTCCATTTTAGCATGTTTAGATTTGTTGCAATTATTACTTTTTTTAAATGCTCGGAACCAAATAATTTTATTGAGTAATGCGTTTTCACTCTCGAGACACGAGACGAGACGAGACATTTCACGAGACGTCCCGTCTCGTCTCGTGTCTCGTCTCGTTTTCGAGACGGGACAAGTAGTCTGTCTCGTCTCGTGTCTCGTCGAAAAAGGTTCTACGAGACGAGACGAGACGAGACACGAGAAATGTCTCGTCTCGTGGCAACACTAGACATATATATATATATAGGGGGTCTCAAAAGTCCACTGACATAGGGTAACTGTTATTATCGGAGTTACGACAAAATGTACCCGGTAAGAGGAGAAACCCTCTCCAAATATGATGTTTTCCATCCAAAGTGAAGGATTTCTACAAACCGGACGAGCCGTTTGCGCTGTACACTCTTTATGTGCCCAATATTGAATGAAAATGCAACGTTGTCATTTACCTGGACCCGTAACATAAATGAATGAAGTTACTGTCTTTTACGCTAACGTGTCGATGGCCAGCCCCCATTTTAAACAGTAGTTACAAGCACTCCACTCAAAAACGATTTAGAAGCTGCCTCTACTTCATCACAAAATTAATCCGAAGAGTCAGTGAGTGACTTGAACGGAGATAATGACAGTTTAAGTGATCCTACTGATGATGATGATAACGAGGAATGTGGACATCGTGGTAAATTGAGGTAGCTTAGTGCAGAGGAGGGAGATTGGTTAAAATACCCAGTTTGTAGAAAATGGTCCCACGAAACGTGTGCCATGGAAGGTGGAGAAATACATGTTTTGCAAAGTACACGCTAATCCAGTATGTTTGAACTTTTTTCTTCTTTTATTTTATTTGTTGCACGTGGTTTGCTTCCCCGAATATTTCGTTCTGTTTTTATTGTTGGTTCTATCTAGTAAACATGCTTATTCCAAAGTCAAAGAAATTATAGCTATTTAAAAAGTTAAAACAAGTAGCTGTTACAGCCTATTACAGCAATTTATAAACATGGGCTTAAAAATGAAGAATTCTAGTCAAGTTCGATAATTATCTTTGTACTACGTAGAATTCTGGTATTTCTGTTGTTTTGTGTTTTAATTATCTGAAGAATGTTACATAATTTTTGTTTACTTGTCTTGTAGAATTACCAAATATGAAATATAGCCCACAATGCCTACAACGCGACATTTAGAAAATTCGAGCATGGATATGATCCCAACTCAGACCACCCACTCTGAGTGAGGTTTTCTCTGCTATTTCTCAGTCCCATCAGGCGTATGTCAAGGTGGTACCGGGACCGATGTGATCTCAGAGTTGGAGGCTCGAGCTCTTCCTTTGCTCCTTTCCTTGAGCTAATAAATAAATTTATTCCTTAAATAAACAAATAAATTGCTCGAATGTAATGCACGAAATAAATTTTCTGTGTTTGTAAAGAACATATTTGAAATTGACCCCGAAGGTAATTTGAAACTTAACATTGAATGAAAGACGTACAGGATCACCGCGCTACTTTTCTCGTTTATCCATTATTTATTGGCTATCAAATCCAAATCAAACACAATTTTTCGAGAAAAACGAATAAAAACCTATGATTTGATCACTGGTGTCGTTATATTTTAAATATTGGACAGGTCATGCTACATTTTACACGCGGAAGTTATTTTTTAATTACACGATATGGTGTAGTTTGGTTTAATTTGATACAAGAAATTTAATGATTTATCTAACCAATATAGTGGAAAGAAACTGTCAAATATATGTATATATGAATTTTATTCCTTTCAATCAAGAAAATGGTTATACTACTACTACTACTACTACTACTACTACTACTAATAATAATAATAATAATAATAATAATAATAACTTTTTGTCTCTTTCTTTATTTCTTTGCCTCTTTTTGTCTCTCAAAGAAGAAAAAGGAAAAGAAAACTTTCCTCTTTTACTTTCTTTCTTTTTTTAAAGAAAATAAGAGAAGAACGAGAGTCTTTTTTCTTTGCGCGAGAGAGAGGGGGAAGGAGAGAAAGGCCTCTTTCTTTCTCACACCTTTTCTTCCCTTCTCCCTTTCTTTTCTTTCTTTTTTCTCTCTAAGAGAAAAGAAAACAAATCAGAGAGAGAAAGAGAATAATTTCTTTTATTTTCCTTTTCTCTCGATTATTATTATTATTTTACAACTTAACAGTACCGCATAGTATTTTAATCGAAATTTACTCCTCTTTATTTGGAAATGCAAAATTAATGTAAATTCGTTCATGCGTATGTATTTACATAAAACGATATTGCATCGTTTGGCCTAACCCTTGTTTTGCCTAATCAATTTATCTGACACTTTAATGACAGATAAATGATAAGATTTGTGTCCGCCTTTTTAAGGCGAAATAAGGATCCTCGTTTAGCGTAATCCTCGTTTTGTCTAAAATGACGGACAATAAAATTTTCGCGGAAATACAACTGGGGGAAATTTCAAAAGAATATTCCCTAATATGAAGAACTGAAAAATATTTTATATTCCAATAACCAACTTGTAATTCGAGTAATCGCTTTTGGAGAAATGTTTCAACAGTTGTCTTACGGTTACTTTTAATTTCCATTTTAAGAACTTTAACATTAGATATAATTTTCATTTAAATTTAATGTCCTTACAAAGTGTATAGTGGCTATATTTGAGATGAGAGAAAAAAAAGCTTATCCCGTGTTATTAATTTTGTTTAAAGATGAGTGTTTTGCAAAAGTAATTTTTAGTTTGCAGTTTGTTTTCAAATATTGATATTGTCAAATGGTACTGCTAATCGGTATCTTAAGATAAATATAGTTCGTGTGAGTATAAACGGAAATATCATTTGAATTTTACATTTCTGTTTGTTTTGTTCTTATATGGAAGCAGATGTTCTTTTATTGTAGATTTTGCTGATCTTTTAGAGGATTTCATTCCACTTTCAATGATTATCTTGAGACTGTTAATGCATTGTAAGAAATCCTATTGTGATTCTATATAGGTAATCTTAATTCACATGAAATTTGTAAACACTTTGAGCTAGAGATGACAAAAAAAAGAAAGAAAAGAAAAAGAAAAAGAAAAAGAAAAAAGAAAAAAAAAGAAAGAAAAATCCCTAAATTTGCTAATGGACAACTGTGATCGAAATGAGTGATTTGTGACAATTAGTTCCGTTCGAAAGTTGCTCTTTGGAAAGTTAATTTCGGAATCCAAATATCTCAATGCGTTACTATCGAAGAAAGAAGAAAACTATTTCAATTGTGAGTAAGCATTAGTAAATAGTTATTGGAAAGTTGTAAACGAAATAAAATTGTATAAAAAAAAACAATATAAATATTTCTAGTCATTCCCTTCAAATATTGAGGACATACATACGACCAATCCCAGATAAGGATTTGTTTACATTTTCCAGTTTTGACCAATCAGAAACAAACTTTTAAATCTCATTTTCATGCTCCGATTTTCATGATTACATTATGATGATGATCATAATGAACAAAAGTGGTGGGATGAAGAAAGTGGAAGGAAACGGATGAATCCTAAGATCACCATTACACACGAAGTTTGTGAGATGCACTTTAGCGTAGTATTTCATTCAATTCAAACATGTTGTTTTGTAAAAAAAAAATTACCAAACGTTTTGTTATTATCATGTTCCTTTGTTCTACTATAGCTCTACTGATTTTTTTTTTTTTTTTTTTTTTGAGCAAGTAAATTCCACATGATACTGGACAATTTGTCAGTATTTGCTCGAATCTCAGAAATTCGAATTAGCGAATGACCTCAAAGTTCTTTCACTACTTTCAGCATTTGTATTTTTTATTGTAAAATATTCTCAAGTACATTAAAAACAGACATGCAAGAACACAACACATCTGAAAGAAGCTCAAGATAAATACGTATTCTTAATACCTTAGCAGTTTTTTATACGTCTCTTCTTTCTCGGAGCGCTTAATTAGCTAGTTTTTATTTTCATTGGTGAAATTGTAACTTTTGAGTTGAAATTCCACTCGTTTTACATATTACCGAGAATGTCCATGGCATAAGTCTCTGATTAAGGTTGCTACGTCTCCAAGATGATGTAAAAATTGAACAAATTCTAATGATGGTAGTGAAGGACAATCTTGTGCTACTAATTGTTGAACACATATGTGTTACAATCAAATTTAACTGGTGTACATAATTGCGAGTCTCAGATGCATAATACCTATTTTTTTTTTCTCCCGGACGGACACATGGACTTAGTAAGTACATAAAGGACTTTTGCTAATCCTAACTCCTTGAAAATATTGACCCGGGTTAATATATCAGTATACAGTATATATAATGCATTTCTTAATTCTTCATATAGTAGGGAATTTCCACGATCTTTTTATTGTCCGCCATTTTAGGCGTAACGAGGATTAGGCCAAACGACGATCCTTTTCTTGCCTAAAATGGCGGACACAAATCTTATCATTTATCTGTCATAAAGTTTCAGATAATTGGTTAGGAGAAACAAGGATTAGGCAAAACGTGCCGACACGACATAAAACTCAGAACTATTACAACCTGTTATTCAGCATTGCTGTCTAATAAATAATCAAGCATTACAAAGAAGTAACGTAACAAGAACATAATAAATGAGTTTGCATATAAGGTTATAGAGATACGTAGGCACAACAGCAACTTTTATGGTGAAGTTCTGATAGGTTTGTTTCAAATTTTAATAGTGTAATTTACCCAAACCACATTTATCATTGTAGAAGAAATTACTACACTGAAATGGGACATAACTAGAGCTACCAACCGTGAAAACTAAATTGCCGGCACTTCCATCACAAATTGCCTATGATAGAGCCCTGTCTCAAGCAAACTAGCAGCAGTATTTCTGGTCCTACTGTAAAATACTGGCCAGATGGCACCCTTAGACATGACACAGAAAATTATTGGGTGGGACATGTTCCCCTCTAACGACGCCCGTATTACTATTGATGCTGTGCATTGTTGAAGAAAGTGATTCTTTCCCTAATTTAAACCTAAATTGTACGAATAAAAGTCTCTAATTTCCGACAAAACACCCATTACGTTCTTCTACCTGAGTGTTTTAAATAAAATATTTATTAAAAATATGTTATATAAAATTAGGGAGAATGTACTCCCTCATTACCGGCCCGTTTCAATTCCACGGAATTAAACAATGAAAATCATTTTTTTAAAAAAACGCCATATTAGACCAAAATCGATTTTTTACGAAGTTGTATACCAGCGTCGATTACTCGCTTCGACAGACTTTAAACGCACAATTTCTTATCTCATCTCCGAAAACTATGGATTCGACACCAATATCGGTCATTTTCGATCAGTTTTATGTATTACTCCCTCCCCCTCCCTAAGTAACTGGGGCTGAATTTGGATTTAAACAGCATCAGAAGAGTTACTGTTCATCTCATCGACCCCGAAAACTATGGATTCTACACTAATATCGTTAGTTTTTAATCATTTATATATCTCCCTTCCCTACGTTCCATCGTCAAAGTGAAGTGATAAAAACCATCCCAGTCCCGAACTTCATGTATGTTGAAAATTTGACAGATATCGGTTGGGTGGTTCAAGAGTTATTAAGTCACAAAGACAGCCACTTTCATTTTCATTTTTCAAATATATCTCCCCCTTCCCCCTTCCCTACGTTGCAACGTCCAGGTGAAATAATGAAAAACATCCCAGTCCCGAACCTCATCTATATTGAAAGTTTGTTCGAGATCGGGTGGTTTATATATATATTGATTTTTATATATCTCCCCCTCTCCACTACGTTGCACTGTTAAAGTGAAATGATAAAATTTGATTGAGATCGGTCGAGTGGCTCAAGAGTTATGAGGTCACAAACATAATCAGTTTCAATTTTATACAATAATTTAAATCTGGGGGGGAGGGGTAAGAGGTGTTTGAGTCCTCATACTCCTTGACTGACTTCTCCACGCAGTAGAAATTATGTGAAAATCTCAATAAAGCACATACCATATTCGAATATTAATTACGAAAACTATCATATAATACTTTTTTAGGCCCTGGGGGAGAGAGATTTATAGATTCATTCTCTCGTTCTCAATCGTGTTTAAATCCAAGTAGGAGGAATGGCTGTAAACCTCAAAAAGTAAGAGGTTTCCACGAAAATCTAATGTTATTACGAAAGATGTCATGGATCATGTTTTTAATCGGGAGGGGGTAAGAGTAGGAGTCCATACCACATTAAAGGGTTAAATTCATCCTTCTTGACTGATTTTAATCTCGACTAGAGAAGATTACAGGAAAAGGAGTCAAAGAAAGTTTACATTGTATTGTATCGAATGAATTTATAAAAGTTATCGTGAAACCCTAAAAGAAAACCGAGAGTGGGAGGACTTTTGGAAAGGGGGAAGCTAGTATAGGAACACATGTTTCAACCTATTCGAAAATTCTACGAGGAGAAAAGAGAGGTCTTTTCTAGATTATCAAAATTTCCATTTCTTTATTGAAAAATTGCTTAATGTGAGGATTCGCTGAAGTCGAGGATGTGGCATTGGGTATATAAATTCGTAACTAAAAATAAGAAATATGTTACATACTACCTAGATATAATCGTTATAAAAAATAAGATAA
This sequence comes from Thermobia domestica, assembly GCF_964235325.1. Lineage (NCBI taxonomy): Eukaryota > Metazoa > Arthropoda > Insecta > Zygentoma > Lepismatidae > Thermobia > Thermobia domestica. The sequence continues at coordinate 101,085,825 of NC_137468.1, forward strand.
TATGTGTTTTAGCGTTTTCGAAACTTCTGTTCCTAAGAGGTGAAAGGGAACAATTTCCATAATACTGAAATACCCATTGTTTATTCAGAAAATGCTTAACGTAAGGATTCACTTAGACCCTAACTTGGAAATGTGAAATTTGTTATTTAAACTCTTAATAAAAATAATGAAACACATGTTTCAGCTTTTTTGAAAACTGCACTCCTAATGGGAAAAGAAGGGTCATTTGTATAATATCCAAATTTCTCTTTCTTTGTTGAGAAAGCGCCATTCCAACATGAATAAAATGGTGGAATGAAGAAAGTGAGAGGAAACCTCTAGAAAACACACGCATATGATGTTTGTCAACCACAAAGCCCAGGTGACACGAACTGAAATCGAACGGGGATCTCACGTACCAGAAGTAAGCCCTCTACCAGTGAAAATAGAGTAAAATAGCAGCTGTGTTATACAAAGTGATATTATACTCTTTCTATGCTTTCAGGAGTACCTCTGTTATTAATTTGGATATTCTGTTTTCATGACAACAGATGCAAATAAAAGTGCAATTTTTTATTATTAATGAATCAGAAATTTTGACAGTACACTACCTATTAAAATTCCAAAATGAAATTTCGTGATTTTTTCGTTACCTTTTCTTTACCAAATCATAAAATTTTCTAACATTTTCAAGAGCGAATTTGGGTGCGAATTAGGCAGAATTTTCATCCATGCGATACAAACGTATTTTGCTTGCAATTTGGTAGCGTCTAAAGCCGACCATAGACATTTCTGGTGGTGAATTTTGACGTTTTGTAGAACAATTATTTTCAATCTGTACTTACATTTGCACAGTTAAAAAAAATCGTGACCCAAAAGCTAAATTTCGTGACTTTTTCGTGACTTTCATGACCGTTTTCTGATTTCGTGACTTTTTCGTGACATTCGTGACCGATAGACACCCTGCAGTACCACTATGATTAATAATATTTATTTAAGGCAATGCATTTATACACAAATACTGTTTGGAATGTCGTACAATCCACTTTTGAAAAACAGATTATTGTTTTACATTACATATAGGATACATTTTGATTAAAAAATGCCACAGCACTTTTCCTCCACCCTATTTATTGTTTACTGGTAAAACAAACAAACAAAAAAAATATTAATCATATTATGTAACTTTACTACAGTCTCGAAAACGAAACTTTACATAACTTATGCATTTGTACATGTTAAGCCATTTAAATTAACATTGTTTCTTCTTTTTATTGTTTGCGTTCACTCCAAAGTTCAGTCATCGCTCGTAATTTAGAGAGAGGTAATGTGATTACAAGTTTTATGAGTTTAGGAAACGCCGCAGGCAAGGAAAAAGGTTTAAGCCCATAATTTTTGTGTTGTTTTGAACCAGGAAAATGGTTTTGTTCTAATTGTGGTTTACTTTTATCATTATGTGGTAACTATTTTCAGTGTTTGCCAACAACTCACGCTCCTGAAAAGATTTGAATCTAAACTCCAGCCAGAGTACCCTCCACGCGCACAGACGAGTGGAAGCTTCTGGTTAGATCGATCCCCGCGCGTCAGCTGTTTTCACGGTCTCTTCATCCCTCACTTTTTTCTCTTTTTCTTTTCTCTTCTTGTTGGCTCTGGGGAGGCCAGCCAAAACTCTCTTTCACGACCACTGGAATGTGAAGCATTTTCCTTTGCAGATATAGTGGCTTTTCATTCGTATTTCCAATAATTGGTTTTCTTTTAGTTTCTCTACTTTATTAGTCGGAAGATTTTTTTCTCTCTCTCTCAAGCCGCTGAATGCAACGGAGTTCCGAAGTCATACATGCAAACGATATATTTTATATGGCCTTCCTGATAAATTTGTTACCACGTTGTCCACCACGAACTCTTATTGCTTAGGATGAACCACAGACTCCCACCCAAAGGTACCCACTTTGGACTAACCTCACTCAAACTCACGCTCACAAATCCTTTCGACATCACGCTCACTTTACTTCACGCACACATCATGATTTAACCCTTTTAGTATTTCCACTTTTTAAAGTAAATTTTAGATTTTACTTAAACAGCTACTGCTTCCTTACATACTATTTATCATAGGATCATGGTTCATGGTTCATGGTTCATACCTCGTTTTTTTTTTTTTTTTTTTTTTTCAGGATAAAGCATACTTTCCAACGGTACCGCTCGCTTGTCCGTATCGTACACCTGAACTGGAAAATACGGGGAAAGCCCGAATTTTGGTTTGAAAAAATCCCGCCAAAACACATTGCCCCTCAGGCCTAGGCCTGGCTTCACGTAGGGATCTGGCTTTTTCAAAAAGAATACGTTGTTATGTACATAATACGCGTGCAAAATTTCAATCTTGTATCTTGAAAACAAAGGGCGGAAAAATTGTTGAAAGTCTGAATTTAGGTCTTATAGGCCTATACATACATACATACATAGTGTTGTAAATAGAAAAAAAAAAGGTTCGTATTTTTTCAGAAATGTACGTTTTTTTAGAAAAAAAGACATTGCCTCTCTTTTTTTCTAAATTTCGTTTTTTTTTTCAAATAGTCATTTGTAATGCATCTAACGTCTATTTAAGTATGAAATATTTTTATGTAGGTGTAATCACCGTAAAATGCAACATAAATTAAACGCTAGATCAACTAAGAAATAAACGTAGAATTGAAATTTTGTTTTTTCGTGAATGCAGGCCTTTAATAAGTACGAAAATAATGTCACGAACAGTATAAAATTCCAATAAGTTGTCTAAAGGTAAAAACTAATACTAATTTGCCTAATAGAATTTTTCTAAATGTCATATATAAATAATTTGTCGACTAGATATATATGATATGCAGAGCCGGCTCTAACATATATGCAGTGGCGTATTTACGATTTTGTTTCGGGAGGGGCTTTGCTAACTTTCGGGGGGGGGGGGCTTTGCCTGAAAATGTGAAAATTCTGCAAGATATTTCATATACTTCACTATAGTAAGATTTCGGGGGGGCTTAACCCCGGAAGCCCCCTAAATACGCCACTGTATATATGCAACACGTGCATTTGCGTGGAACGGCAAGCTTGGATGGTCCGGCAAAATCAGTCATAAGTATATTATTTAAATTAAATATTTCTTGTTGGAAACAAACTTCATGATGATGGTAGTTACATTTACTAAGCTGACCTATTTGAATAGGCCTACAACATTCATAAATTATGTTTAGGTTGCATTAGTTTAAGGCCACATGGACAATGCTAAAGAAAATGGTCGAACAAATCCGAGCACAAATTGCTTGATTGTTGTCAAATGCAAGAATTCAATTCTCGAATAGTAGTGAATATCTGTTCCATTTAGTAAGTTATCACAGTTTTGATATGAAAGTAGTCTTGTTTTTGTCAGAAGCAAGTTCCTTATCATTGAAGATAGAAACAAGTTTTTTTTTAATGTTAGAAGATGTAGAAGAAAAATCAAGAAATAAAGATAAAAGAGCTAGTTGCACTGGAATTGCAAACTGATACATTGAGATTGAAGCTCGATAGTGAATTCTATAAAAAGGATTACCATCTTTTCTCTGCAGGTGTGTTTGCTTTATCTTTAACTATCATAATAGATTAACATTTAAAGAAAAAACAGACACAACGGAATTGCATTTTTAGTAAGTATTTAAGCCTTTCTGAGTGCGACTGCACTTACATCACCTTTGTTGTTCATGCTGGAGTAGCATACTTAAAATCATGACTTCTAAGATTTGTTCTTTCTGGAGAAAGGGGGAGGCGGCAAATTATGCCATTGCACGAGGCGACAAATTGACTAGGACCTGAATATAGGATGACTCAATTTGAACTAATGCAGGGTGTTTCAAAATTAATATTAGGGTTTTGAATCTTTGTAGTATCTATTACAATTATAAATATTATATCAAATGAAAGAGCAACTCAAACAGTTTTGTACGCACGCATGTACATGCATTGTTTCTTCTGTCTGCCGTTAGAAAGAGCAAGTAGCAAAGATGGAGACTAGAGAGCAGAAAGCTTTTTGTGTTTTAATAAAGACTGAACCTGTACAGTGCAACCGTCTGTGTGAAGAATATTAAGGAGACGCTTGCAACTACGTCTTTATTGTTTGCAGTTGCTACAAGTCTAAAGCCTACAGACTACGCTTTTCGTGCCAATTTCGCAAGTGAAATATTCCTGCATAACAATGAAGATTTTCTGGATCGTGTCGTCTTCAGTGATAAATCGACTTTTCACCTAAGAGCTAATGTGAACACTCATAATGTTTGCATCTGACCGTCAGCAAATCCTCAGGAGATGGTACAATTGAAACGAAACTCCCCTAAATTGAATGTGTTTTGTGCCATATGGCGGAAAGTTTATGGGCCTTTCTCGCCTATCGACTAGATGTGTTCCGTGTGACGAATGAATCTCACATTGAATACTTGTAGCAAAGACTGTTTGAGGTGCTCTTTTACTTGATGCATTGCTTATAATTGTACGTAAAATGTAATAAGTACTACGAAGACTTAAACCCCAAAATTTATTTTGAAACACTACATTTCTCACCAACAGTGTTGGAACTAAGATGTAAAAAGGAGAGAAAATTTTCCTTATAAAGTTATTGTTTACAACGATATTATTATTAGTCGAGACTATAACTACAACAACAACACGAGTTAGTAGTCAAAAAAATGTATACTCGGTGGCCCAGGTGGCCAAAGTGGCACACACAGGTTTGTCACTTGTTTAATCCGCTCCAGTGTGGACACTAATTAATATATCGGGATATTATTCTTGCAAAATGTGGTTGGACTATAGTTTATCATATTAATTTCTTTTTCTTCTGGTGTCCAATTTCCTTCTCAAATTTAACCCCAGTCAAAAATTCTAGATTTCCTAATTTCGAATTTCCTTTACTTTTTTTCCCTGTAGCTTCCTTCGTTGTAGAAAGACATTCTTAAGACTTGCCAGGTAGATACCTCGGATGAATACCTAACTGTTGACATCAATTGGACGGGCCTGCGCGCAGTGTTGCCAATTAGGGAAATTAAAATTCTCCTATATTTTGGCAAAATATTAGAAATTTTTGTTTACAAATCCGTACCTATACGTCCGAGTGCAAGTCAACTTACGCCAATCGAACATTTGTCCTTACTTAACAAACAAAAGTACAGATCGTTACAATGGGGTAATTAGCGGGTGCACGTAGTATTCGTATTTAGGTTCTAGCCCTTGATTTTTCCAGTTTTCCCTTACTTTTCTGTTTACCGTAATATATTTTTGGTAATTAGAAGCTTTGTTCCTTAAATATCGCCATAATACTTGTAGGATATATTAGTGGTGTACCAATGTTTAATTTAAGATAGTTTGCGTCTGTTTGGTAGCAGTGTTGCCAGCTACAGAATATTTTAATTCCAGATTTTAGCGGGAAATTTTGGAAAAATTATATGTTTTGTCTCTATTATTTCCCTCTTGTTGGCTATATCGGAACAAACGTACCAGTATCTGGAAGTCTCGTCTTTGCTCTACACAACGCACTATAGAAAGTTTCAATAGGATAATTAGGGGAAGTACAGTTGAGGTTTACAGTGGACCTTGTTCTCTAATTGGAAAGATAACTGTGATTTTTTTAAAGGTAGAATGAGATATTTTTATTGACATGCTTACTTTATTAGATATCGTCACAATACTTGTAGGATATATTAGAGGGATACCAAAGCTTATTTTAAGATAGTTTGTGTGTGTCTGATAGTAGTGTTGCTAGCTACAAAAAATTTTAATTCCAGATTTTAGGGGCAAATTTTGGGAAAAATTCCCTTTTTTATTTCTATTATTTCCTTCTTGTTGGCTACATTCGAACAAATGTACCAGTGTCTAACAGCCTCATCCTTAGCCTACACAGCGCACCATAAAAAGTTATACTAGAATAATTAGGGGAAGTACAGTTGAGGTTTATAATAAACCATGTTCTGGAAATGGTAAGAAAATGGTGAATTTCTGAGGTAGAATGAGATTTTTTAAAAATTTCATGCTTACTCTGTTATATATCGCCATGATACTTGTACGATATATTCTTGGAGCACTACGGTTTATTTTCAGATAGTTTTCGTCTGTCTGACGACAGCGTTTCCAGCCAAAACAATTAATTCCCGCTATTAGGTGAAAAATTCGGAAAATTTCCCTTTTCCCCTCTATTATTACCATCTTACTGGCTACATTGAAACAAACGTACCACTACCTGAAAGCTTCCTCTTTGCCCTACAGAACGCACCATAAAAAGTTTCAATAGGATAATTAGAGAAGTTGTACCCCGGCATATTTGATTTTTGCTTCTGAGGCGTAAAAAGTGTCAAAATTTCATGTGTATGACAGAATTTTTTCTTTCCCTCTTTGAATGGAAGCCAGCGAGTTCAGAATTTCACTGTACCTTGTCAACACACCAAAGATTTGTTTAGGTGACTTGAACCCATATAGCAGCAGTGGTGCTAGATACAATTTTTTTTTTTTAAATTCGGTTAGGAATTTTTTTGTAAATTTTCATCCCTACATTTCCCTCAATAATTTCCCACACGTTGGCAACACTGCAATACAACTTACACCAAAAAATAGCCACATCCATTTTCTTAAAAACAAGGCCTTAACCATATCAATCGAATGAATAGTTTTTGAGCAATAATTCACTAACTGGAAATGTAGGAAAACGCCAAAAATGACCTGGGGCTGAAAGGAATAATCACACAATTTTGCTCGTATAGGTTCAAAGAAACAAACGATTTGTAAGTTACGAGATCTTCGACTCAAGTTCTGTTGATTATTTCAATGATCTGCAACATAAATCAATAAATAATAGTTGCCAGAAAAAAAACAGACTTTTGAAAAAAAAACATGAAAAACAACGGTTTTTTATTGAAAAAAAAAACTTCACAGAAAAAAAAAACGTTTTTTTACAACACTATACATACATACATACATATATATATAATTTACTGCGTCATTACTATTTGGCCTAGAGTCACGGCTCAAACGCCATTTTCTTCGGTATTACGAGCCGTTTCCAACGGTACCACTCACATACCTGTATTATATATTTGAACCGGAAAAATCGGGAGAAACCGGATTTTTTCTGAAAAAATCATTCCTTTTGAAAACTTGCGCCTCTCGGTCCCGGCCCCGTTTTCACGTAGAGGTAAAAAAAAAAGAGAGAGAGAGAGAGAGAGAGAGAAAGAAAAAAAAGAAATACCGAAAGGTACACACAATCCGTATGCAAAGTTTCAATCTGATATCTTGAAAACTAAAGGCGTGAAAAATTTTTGAAATTTTCCTTAAGAACTAAATAAAAGTCACACCCCTCCGCCCCCACTTGGCGCCGTCAAGTACAACATCCGGTTCCAAAACGCATGTAGGGTGTTCTTTGGTCCATCCTTGATTTGACTTTAAAAAAATAACCTAAATAAGCGGTCAAAGACGATACTACGCCATGGTATAAAAATATACCATAAATCCTAAAAAGGTTTAAAGTCGCACTCACTCAGCCTCACTCTCACTTTGTGAGGAGGCGGGGCATGGTGGTTCAGTGGTAGAGCGTTCACATCCGGTGCATGGGGTCCCTGCAGCTTGCTCAAATGGGCTTTGTGATGGACAAACGCCGTGTTCGTGGGTTTCCTCGGGGTTCCCCCGTTTCCTCCCACTTTATTCATTCCACCATTGCATTTATTTATCATCATCACCATCTCCTTTAGCATAGCCAACAAAACCATGGGACGTAAAACTGAAAGATTTCATTTTTTCAATTCGTTAGGATGAGGTCGAGTGAGCTTGAGTTCCAAACTATTGAGCGCTGACTCCCCCTGCTGCATCAGAGACGAGTGACCATTCCGCCCCCTTCCTGAAGTTGTCTCAAGAATGAACCATTATCAATTTAAAAATAAATCAGCACTACAACCTCCTTGCCATGCATCTTATTGTAATACCTTTACATTTAAAATTGCCTTCAAGTGACTGCTGTTAGGATAACCCAGTAGAGTACACAAAAGGAGGATTTCCGGGTTTAAATCCCTCTTGCATAAGTTATTATAAAACCAATAAACATTTAACATATTAACGTATTTAACATTATTTAACATATTAACGTATAAATATTTAGCATACGTAAGATACGTTACAAAAATCCGGAAACAATATGAATTTGGGGGGGTGACTTCTCCCTCCTTGTTGAAATGCTGTGTAAATTACTGGATCGATCCATATTTTTACTTTATTGTAAATAAGTTTACTGATATAACGATAATCACAGAAAAACAACAATAATTTGGCTGGAGATTGTCATTATGCCACGCTATGAAATGAATCCAAGCCAATATTTAACCTTGAAATAATGCTATAAGATAACCATAGGGTGGGCTTAGGTGTCTCAGTGGTAGAGTGTTCACCTCTGGTGCACACAGTCCCTGGTTAGATCCCAACTCACGTTAAGTGACTTTTTTGGTGGTCAAACACCATGTGTGTGTGTGTGGGGGGGTGTTCTCGGGTTCCCCCGTTTCCTCCGACTTTCTTCATTCCACTATTATTCATTCTCATCATTACGGTCTTCTTTACATGGCATAATCATGGAACATGAAACAAAGATTCATTTTGAACCATAGAGAAACAACAACTGACACTAAGTCACACTATGAAAGAATCCAAGCCGACATTTAACATTTTGTGAATCCTTTATTTATTTATTTATTTCATGAAACTTCTTATAGCTTACACTGACCTCTACAACATTTCACACTTCCGTTACTTCAATAAAGCAATACATTCGACAACCATACTCTTTATGTAATAATCGGATATCAACTCGCTTATGAATTCTATATTCAATATAGGCATCATCTGTTTGTACAGCTGTGACGATTTCAATAGATGCACCTTCCGGAGTAACGAATCTCACCCCCACCTCTCGATCGTACTCAATCTGGCCAATATTTTCACTGTACTACTTTCAGCATCCATTTATTTAAAGCCTCCCCTGAAGGGAGTCTTCTGAAATCATCACTGTACACAAACTCAACTCTTACATATCAAATATGCTGCAATATGTCAAAATCCTTTTTGCATTACAGTGGCCAATTGTATACGCTTTTTCCACAGCTTAAAATAACATTATGAGAGAAACCTCGGTAGACATTTGAACCCAACAAATTAAATTTAAATCTTAAAGCAAAACTGGATACTACAGGAAATATTGTATTGTGCTCTTTTGAAATCGGATAAAGCATCTTTTTCTCTGCCAGGTACTATGATTTCAAAGCTGTTGCAGTTTGTGACTTTACTGTTAGTGAAGTACGTTTCCAGAAGTATGAAGTTACAAAGGAAAATAATAACCTCCACACACATTTTTCACTGTTTCACATATTTGACATTTTGCCAAACAATAACTTCTTTCTTTAAAAAAAAAAAAAAAAAAAAAAAAAACTATTTTTCAGTATTCTCAGATGTCAAATTCTCAGTATCATCAATAGTATTTACATAAAATTGTGTGCACGATATATTACAAGATTTTTTTTATTAAAGTAAATACTTTAACGAGATAGTATATTACCTTTCAAGAATAATATTAAATATAAAGGTAACCTAGAAAGTTCTGTCGCTTTTTTACCCACCACCTTCGAACATATCATAAATAGTCCCCATCAGGATCGACGACCTTCTCAACGTTCTGGAAGGCCATGGGATTCTATCGTGGTAGAACTTGGTGGGCCGTGAAGCTAAGAAGGTATCGATTGAATTTTGCAATTCTACTAGGGATTTGAACTGGCGTCCTCGAAAGTGATTATCCAAGGAATGGAACAGGTGATAATCGGAAGGTGCAATGTCCGGGAAGTATGCAATAGTATTTCCCATCCAAGGTGTACAATGGTGTCCTAGGTCATCCTAACCACATGAGGCTTATAACAGGAGGAGGGGTTGTCCTGTAACAGGAGGACCCCTTTGCCATTCAGAAGTGCTGGCTCCAGAATTTTGATTGATTGATAGGCCAGTCAGTAAGGGATGATTTAGGGTCGAATAAGGAAAAAATGGTGGAAAGCTGTAAAAAAAATTATTTTCTTCATAAGAGTGTCAGTAACAACATACTAATTTTGCACTCCTCTATCACCCCGGATTTGGCCGCCATCTTGGAAAACGCGCCAAAAATTAGTTTTTTGTAAATTTTCTCGCATAGAAAGCATTTTAGAGCAAAACATGTTATTACAAGAAAAATCTACACTGAATTATCTACAAGAAATATTCTCTTAATTTTTTCTCTAGGATGCACCGTTTAGAAGCTATAGGCGTGGCTAATTACGCATTTGTTTTCCAGCATCGCTTTGTAGCAGAACCTTAACGAAAATTTTCTGATACTATTTTGTTCTAATGATTTTTTATATAAAATATAAATTAATATATTTTTCATGGTGACTAAGGGTAAGTAATCAGGTCTATTGGATCGTTTATGTTCAAGATGTCGTCAGCTGAAAAATGTTTCATCTGTGAAAGACTTCTCAGTGATGGTGTTACGTGTATAGTAAGATAAAAGGAACTGAAAACAGTAGACTGCAGTATTGAAGTGAAAGATGGAAAGGAAAGGAATGTCAACTTAGAATTAAAGGACTGAAAAGTGTTATGGTTCATGAAAAGTATAGAAAAGTTTACACAAAAGCAAGAAGTAGCAAAGCGTTGCTATCACGACATACATACCTTAGATCAGAAGTACTAAGCTTTAATTTTCAAGAAGTCTACCGTTTTGTACATCAGGTGAATTTTTAAAGAGATAAGTAAAAAAAAAACTTGCGAGTGAGCGCGTCGAAACCATTCAAGTTAAAGATTCTATTGTGGAAGCAGCCGACAGAAGAAATGACGACTGGGGCAAAGAAGTTGGTATTAGGGTTGACAATGTTCATGATTTAGTTGCTTCTGAAGCCAGATACCATTTCTGATGCAAGATTTCTTCTGGAATGAAACCTGGTCGTCCGAAAGATAATGTTGTTTCAGATGCTATGGCTCATGTTTTCAACTACTTTGAAGCTAACAAGGAAGATTGCCAAGTTTCATTCAGTGAAATTTTTCAAGATTATGATGATGCACTGCCAACGGAAAAAAAAACAAGAACTAAACTGAAAGAAAAGTACTCAGACGATATTATTATTATTATCAACAAACGAAAACAGAAAGCCTATAATTTGCTTCCATGATACAAGGCATAAAATTCTCACGGATGCATAGTTTTGCTACAAAGCGATGCAGAAAAAGAAATGGTCAGCATGGCCAGGCACCCAACAAAATTGTACATCGTAGACGTAAGTAGTGGCATGAAAGTAGAATTTGCTGAACTATAGGGTGCACAGTTGGCACATCAGTGAAACTACATAAAGCACTGCTGGAATGGAAAGCGCAGGAGAACATGTCGAAGATGGCGTCGACGAATATAATGCCAAAATAGCAACCAATTCAGCAGTGAAGACTGTGGAAGTAGGGTGGAGCTTGAAGCCAGCGCTATGATCAATCGTGACGAAGGTACAGCCAACAGAATCATGCTTTGAACCATCTGTGTAGAAGACAGTGTAGGGGTGATACTGATCCAGAAAAGAGGAGAACTCTTGACAAAATTCGTGATTGCTGGTGTCAGACTTCTTAAATTTCGCTAGATGAAAGCTGACGACTGGTGGAAGAACGTCCACGGAGGAATGGGCAGGAAGCCCAATGGACAAATTACAGGGACGTCCCGTCCAAGAGAAGCCGCAAGGTCTATATATATTTTGTCCCGTTAATCACGACAGGAACCCGGGGAGGTATGGCCCGTGGTGCAGTGGCCCTTCTCCGAGCATTAAAGCCAGTACGATCCTGTCGAGGGACAGAGAAACTTGAAAGTGAAAAGTCTTCCGCTACGACATACCTGAATAACTAACAAACATGCATACGTATGGTGTAGATACTACTAACCAAGTCACACCTCACACGTGTCAATATTCTTATCCCAACACAACCAGTGTGAGTTATTTTAGTAAGAAAACATGGAATTGGCGGGATTTATCTATTTTCACCTACTTTCATTGCAGTCTCAAACAATAGGCTTATTTCGAAAGATCAGAGAAAACCATACACCAAGCATCATTAAAATTCTATTAAATCACCACTGTGTCGGTTTAATGCCTTCTGAGCTTGATGCCAATAAATTTCTTTCTTTATTTTAATATTGATGCTGACTTACCTCGCGAACTACTTTAACTTGAGATATTCATTACTTGTTCATAGTTACATGCATTTTTATTGCATTTTTCATTTCTTCAACAATATGTTTATATCATCTGCAATTCATGGTCTTCGACCAACCCTATGGGCTGCATTACGTACGTAAACTAAAGACGTGAATTTACGCAAGTATGCTACGAGCGTAAATTAACGGTAATAATTGGCTGCTTTTACATATAATCAAATTCGATTTTCAAGCATTGGCAGCTTGCAAAACAACTTATATTCCTGTCCTGTAATAGGCGCAATTGAATTAACCTTAAATACAAGCAGTCAAGCATCTGGATTTTTGTCTCTCGTTGCTCGGCCTTTAGTTGAGCTTAGCAGTTTTATTAGATGTTAGAATCTAGATGTGGAAATGGTGGGATGATTTTCTTTCTCAGCTTGCTGAATTTTATCCATCTATACCCTTTCATACATACTAATGATATTAGTCGCTGGTGCTTCATTTTTTTCTTCCATAATGCTGGTAGATAGCCTCTCGCGAGTGCTGGAGAACATCATGACCCCCTGCATGTTCCTTGTAGACTAAAAACATTAGATTGACGTTTGTGCCCAGAATCAAAGATCAGTAACTGTAAGATTTGCGGCAGTGCCCAGAAACACCTTTCTGTTTCTGCTTCGGAAATTGATTTTAATGGGTTCCATTGGAATTGTGGAAATCCTCTCGTTCCAAAGTCGGAGTAGTTCACGAAAAGCAATCTCCTTGCCTTGTCCACTGACATGAAAGTTTCACGTTTTCTAGTGTGCGCGGTTTTACGAGATTCACTACTTGCCAATATTGCAGAAACTTCTGGCGAGTGTCCGCAGCAAAACTTATATTGCTTGTATATATTCACTTTTGCTCTGTCTACAAGAAATACCTTTCGCCGCCACTAAAATATTCTGAGTCATACATTTTTGGATAGAGCAGATCACAAGTCTAAGATTATAGCATGCCACCTTTAGACTTTAGTAGAAAGATATTCACCTCCAAAGTTAATTTCCCCACGCTTTCGAAACTAACCAATTCCGAGGAAATATTTACTGGCATTCTATCAGTATATTCACCTTCTAAGCGTTGTCAACTGTGCACAATAACACCCTGCATACGGATAGCATAGGGTTACTAGACTAATCACTGGAAGTACGATTGGCGCCACTATCTATGTAATTTCAGCTACTAGCGCATTGTCAATTGAACAAACATTTGTTTCCTAGTGGTACGGCTAAAAGCAGTCACTTGGTGTCTTTTCAATGTAAGCCACGTTATCAAGTGAAGATCCAAACAAGATTTCTGACTAGAACTCCCTTAAAACATATAAAGTATTTAAAAACGCAATGTGCCTTATGCAGAGTCGTTCTGACGCGTGATTAGAGCCATACTAAAGAGTTCGACTAACATGTTTTCTGCAGTAGTCAGACCTTTAGTATGACGCTAATCATTTGCCAAAATGACTGCATAAGGCCCAATAATACTAATAAATTAAAAAATCACCACATTTTCGGAGCATGGAATAATGCAGTGTTTTTATAAATTCACTAGTACAGCTATCTGAAAGTGGAGTAAGAAAAACTATGCACAAAAGCACACAATACAAATGACAAATATTTCAGGCATCTGTAGACCCTACATCTCATACGATACATATTACTACCTGTACATTAAAATAAGTTATTAAGGTTTAACTTCAGTTGCACGGTTAATCACATCCAATTACTTATGTTGTTTTCAATAGATGTGATACAAAGATTCACAGCAATTTGATATGTGAAATCATTCGAGAGATATGAAAAAAATGGTAAAATTTAATATGTTGTTTGAAATGGCATATTTGTGGGAACTTTTTAAAACAATTTTTGTTAACTTTGCTTCTATAACATTACAACAACATTTTTGTATAGAATTACAATAAATTCTCGAAATTAAATAATTTTAATCAGTGTTACAAATTTTACAAGTTTTTACCGCATCTCCAGAACGGTTTAAGATACCAAATTACTATAAACGACATTGCGAGCTTTACATCTATTAAACACTATCTATGAAATTGAATGAGGTACTTATTTGAGCAGTTTTTTCGAAATAAAAGCTTTTTCAAAAAGTCAGCTTTTTAATCCCTTGTAATTTTGTTCGTATTCATTCGAAATCCGTCATATCATAATCATAGTATTAAAAACTAAAATAATTTGGATCTGTCTGTCTTACTTGCTTACTATTGCTGTAGAATTCACCAAAATTAGGATATGTGTAATGTTATAGCGTCCATATGTAAATTTGAAATGTGTAATAACTTTGAAGTAGTGCTATTTGAAAAAAAAATACAATTTTATGCTGGGTTGGCAACACTGTGAACTTTGTGGTATCACATAGTATGCTAAACAATGCCCGCCTGCCGGTATTTGCATGGTTCAAAATTTCAGCATTTATCCATTAGTTTAAAAGTTGCAGCGGTGTATTCAGTCCACCCTACACAGAGTGATAAAAAAAAAACACAGACAACGTTTAGAGGTGATTCCTGCCACCAAGATAGACAAAAGTATAGATCAACCTGGGTGCACAAATGCTTCCTTTCGGAGTTATAGGCTACCGAAAATATGAAAAAATGAATTTTAAACGTCCATATTTCCAATACTATGGAACCTAACGTAGCCGGGTCAAGACCACTTAGGAACTAGTATGTACCCTGTCCAAATATCCATATTTCAAAATCCTTCGGTAATTCCGCAACGACATACCTCCGACTACGGCACGTCCCATACTTTTGGAGGTATGGACCTTTAAAGTTCATTTTTTTTTCATCTTTTCCAGCAGCCTATAACTCAGAAAGGAAGCATTTGTGCACCAAAGTTGGTCTATACTTTCTGTCTTATTTTGGTGTCAGGAATTGCCTCCCAAACGTTGTTGTTATTGTTTTGAAATGCCCTGTATATAGCTTGTGTGTATTGTATGTACATTTCTTCTGCTCAAGGCATCTCTCAAATAAACCAAGACTGTACAATTTTAGCACATTAGGAGATAGAGGAATTTTCCAACTTATGGTAACAATATTTAGACTCGGGATACAAAATTATTAGATGAAAGAAAGTTGTGAATTTATGAGCAACTCGACTCTAAAAACCATAGTTCAAGAAACTGAAAAGAACTTCTCATGATGTTTTCTGTTTTCTTTTTAAGATGGTGAATAAAATATAGCTTTGCCATAATTGTTTTCCAAGAAGTGAAGAAAACTGTGGATATAACACGGGAACACCACAAGAATATCTTAGCGGTTGTCCTTTTCACCTTAGACATCACGCTAAAAGACAAGAGCTTTTGTAAAGGTGTAATCTCAATCAAAACAAGGCGGTGTTAGGCTCAAGAAGAAATATCTTGACTTAAAGTGGATTACAAACAAAATCCAACCCTCACATCTCACAAGTTGCCAAGCAACAAGCTGGGAACAATTAGTAGCCATGGTGACAGACAACTGTTTTTGCCAAGTTGCATAATTTGGCTTTCACCGATATATATCGATTGACCCAAATATCCTTGAATTTTTTATGGAATAAATTCGATTTTAAAACTGCTGTAATATGTCTGTTTCATCTGCAAACTTCGTGATATCCATATTGGTTAAATCAATTATCTTTGAATGAAAGATCAAGAGTTTGCATCAATTGGAAATTACGTATGATCCGAGAATAATCTCCTGTAATTCCTAGGCTTTCCGAAATTTAATTAGCTCTTTCTGCAGGAAAGTGTGGAATTCTCTACC
This sequence comes from Thermobia domestica, assembly GCF_964235325.1. Lineage (NCBI taxonomy): Eukaryota > Metazoa > Arthropoda > Insecta > Zygentoma > Lepismatidae > Thermobia > Thermobia domestica. Next base: position 101,101,814 of record NC_137468.1, read on the forward strand.
ATTCTCTACAGTTAGAAATACGAAAGTTCATGTATTAACCTAGTATATTGCCGATGGTAATGTTTCTGAGATTACAATATATGGCTACATATTACAACACTTGGTATATACAGAGTGACCACAAAGTCCCGTTAACCCCTATATATTACATCGATATTAATGAATTATTGTTTCTTATTGTTTCAAGTGCTGATTGACATTTAAATCATGGCTGATGAGTCCACTTACACCATGAGAAAGGGGCCGTAATGAGCACGTGCAAAAGGAAAAACAATGAGAGATATTCAGCATGATTTCACTAAGATTTCAGAAACCTTCCTCTGGAAAGGCAACAATTTTACGGCCGGAAAAAAAAGCTCTTTGCAACTCGTTGCATTAAAGGTAAGCCCCGTTCAGCACGACCACCAACATGACTGGAAATGTGTGTGGAGGTTGCAGCGTCTGTTGAACGTTCGCAAAAAAGTCCATTCGTAAGCGGTCACAGAAATCAGGTCCATATTCGACATTACAAAAACATATGACGAAGGTTTTGCAGTTAAAGGTGTTTAAACCTTCGTTTGTAAACGAATTGAGTGATATTGACATGCAGTTTTTACATCAACGGAGAAAATGTTTTTTCTTGGACGAGTGTGCAATATATCGCAGTGCAAAAGTCAGAAACGTTTGTTTCTGGAATAAAGAAAACCCACATTTTATTAAGAACTCGAACACAACCAATCACATATCATTATCTGGTCTGCAATGTCTGCAACCAATTTGTAGGTCCATACTTCTTTGACGGCGCTGTGCATCACATTGTGTATCTCACCATGTTACGTGATTGGTTGATTCCATATATGATGATAAGGGACTGCTTGATCGTGTAGGATAGAGCACTAGTCCATTATGCTATTGTCGTTAGAGAATATATCAATAAGGTATTTCCTGATAAATGGATAGGATGTGGTTCTGTCCATTTGCCTGTACCTTTGGAGCGGCCACCCCGAAGTTCTGATCTGTCATCTCGCGGCAATACATTATAGGGTTCATTAAACAAAAGGTTGCTGTCATGTTACAATGCAGTTGACGAACTTAAGGATGCTGTTCGATGTGCTTTTATTGCCATCACGCCAGCAATGTTGCGAAGAATTTCACATCATCCATAGAGGAGAATCATACGCTGGTATGAAAACGATGGTGTACACATAGACACTCTGCAATAAATAAGAATAGTCACAGTACCTCAAAAGTTGCCCTCTGCTATGATCCCACATTAATACAATGAATATGTGGACACGCGATAGGGAATATCGGGACTTTGTGATCATTCTGTATACTGCATAGCTTTCAAAACTAGTTTTATTTAGTGATGCAACATAAAATACAGTTTATTTGGGATAATGAACAGGCCATGTAGACGAATTAATCACGTATCAGTTCAATTTATATATTTTTGAGTTTCACGTCCCACATTGTGTTCTTTAGTCTAGAAGAGACAAAAATAAATTAAGATAATGGAATAAAGGGTGAAATGTCGAAATATAACATCCAAGACCTACAAGGGATTTGAGTCCGCGATAGTCAGGTCTTGCGATTACCAGCCTAATGATTTAGGCCACTTTAGCATGGCAGATGGTGTGTCTCAACTTAAGTACGAGGCACATCCAGAAAGTAAGTTCCGAAAGACTTTAAAATGTAAAACGAACACCAGAAGAAAATTATTTTATTTGGATCTACTAACCTACTTAGAACGATCACGGATATGTACCATTTTTTTTAGTAGTTTGTCGAACGGTGGGGTCAGCTTTAATATGCCTATGTCAAAAAATTCTGCCTTAAAGGACTGGAACCAGGACATCACAACTCAGCTGCGTTGTCGAAATGTTGTCTGGCCAGAAATAGCTTCATGTGGAGGAACCGATGGAAGTCACTGAATGCAAGGTCTGGGCTACAAAGCGAAAACACCTAGGGCACCCCCACGTTTTGTCCCCGGTGACAACGTAATTCAGGAACTGGTCACTTTTGTTGGTGGTAACGCAGCGTGGTCAAAGCGGACGTGAGGCGTTTCTCCTTGTCTACGTGGTCAGTACTCATCGTGCACACAACTTGTAAATTGCCTGAACCGTCTTTTGACCATATCTTCACTCATGGCATCCGGTCCATACATTTCACACAACTGCTGCTCGTTCTCTGACGCCGACAGCTTTTTAACGTGGAGAAACCTGATTACCGCGCGCATCTCGTACCAAGCGGGACACTAAGCGTGTATCCATGTTTACCGTACTACAGTTTTTTCTTTTATCACTATTCTATACAACTGTCATCGCGCTAGGTATGGTTACGTGTTCCTCCACTAATGCGTAAGCACATTCCGCTTTGATCACTCGTGGCTTCTTGAGACACTTTCAGAACTTACTTTTTGGATGCGCCTCACATCATTGGACAAATCTGCAAGAAAAATTTTTACAAATGCTTTAATAGGTGTATGGTGGATATGATGTGCGCTACAGTAATGTATTAAATGACTAAGTAAATAGTAGATATTAACGTACAGCCGTGGCGCACTGATGGGTGGCGCACATACCGATCGATGGAAAACTAGAGAATAATGCAGTGTCATACATGTAATCCTAATAAACTAAATGATAACGTTATTGTAACTTGGGGTGATCATGGATGGATATATTGACCCATAAGTCTGACAAACTAAGTGAAGAAAACTTAGCTGTTATAATTTTTATTTGCGTACAAAAAACTCAGATTAGATAGTCTTCTTCCCTTAGCTAATAGCTACAAAATGGTCATTTACTAATGTGACTTTCATTCGATATTGTACACTCTTATCTAAGAGAGAGCTCCCTCGTGGCTAAGCGGTTAGCGTACGCGCCTTTGGCGTGGGAGACCCGGGTTCAATTCCCCACGGGAGCTCATTGTGATTCGGACTCCACGTTAATCAGTAGGTCCACGTCTCATATAGCCTCGCTGCTGAAAGGGACGCTAAACTAAAAATCAATTCAATTCAACTCTTATCTAAGATTCTGACTTCTCGCTTCGTTTTAAAATGAATATATGCCTGCAACTTTCCCTATGGAAGGTTAACACTCGACTTGAAACAGAGATGTCAGTTGCTCAAAGAAGAGCCCCATTATTTGATACATAATCCTTCTATGGTGAGAATACAAGGATTTCAGAGATGAGTAGCCAGGTATTTTGTACGAAAAATGATATATTATTATTATTATTATTAATTTTTCTACTTAAAGCGTATTGGTCCTTTCCAACTCAAAATTGCAGTTTTCTAAATCCAGCTTTCAGACTCATCCTTTAGACACTTGATAGGATGTACAGGATTATTTAGAACAAACATAACTTTAAAAAAATACACTGCAAATACAGACTATATCACATTTATTGGTTCTGTTTCCTCGACGTATTTAATGAAAAATGAAGGTAAACATCACAGTAGAAGATACTATTCTGTGAACAGTTTTTTCGTTGATTGTACATCAGCAGCAACAATAACAAAACTAATTGAAATTTTGGAAACACTTTTACTGCTAAAGATAAGGAAAGATCTATTTAGTTTTTTTTTTCAAACGTAGATGAGTGTGTATTAATGTGAAATTTTACAATTTGTTGTTATCTCATTATTGGTATGATCCTACACCTTAGCAAGTTCAGCAATATTTAATTATCATACTCTTCAATTAACAGATTTTCTAAAAATAGACGTGTTTAGCTATTCAACTATCGAGGTGAGAGGTCCCAAGCTCGATTCCCGGTAATATTTACCAATAAATAAAAATATGTATTAATATTCACATTATCTTATCTTTTATGTAAATATTGAAGAGGTCAGATATTCGAAGTCTAGGCTATATTTTATGTTACACATGAAGGTCTATATAATCTCAAAACCCCTACTTACTGTATACTATTTCATGATTTATTTAATTTTGAGACACAAAACAGAAATAACTTCGTAGGTATATATTCAATGATAATCTATGGTTTCAATTTGACCAATAATAATAATAATAATAATAATACCCTCTTACATAACAATGGTACATTTGATTATGAGAGTGCAGTGCAATATCTCTTATAGGAAAATATATATTTTTGTTACATTTACATTAAGAATTGCGTTCCTCATTGTCTGTACTATAAAACAACTACCTTCCACGCTGCTTGATAGCAAACGACAAATATCCCATAATACGATTTTAAAAACATGAAATACAGTACCTCCTCTATTGTAATTTCAAATTCTATCATACATAGTATAGTAAGATCTAATGATAATCGAGCCTCCAATTACTTAACTGCAGAAATTATTTCTTTCTCTAAAATGAAACATGAACTTGTTATTTTACTGGTGATAATACTGTGCTATACCATAATATTTTAAACTTTGTTCAGTTTCTAACATTCTCTAGAAATAAATAAGACGACTGCATTCAATTTCTGAACCCTTGTAAATAAATGTTTACCTTTCAATATTTCGAAATGGAGATTTGGGATTGTTTTTTTTTTTTTTTTCCCAGTTACAAATTTAAACATGCACAATTCCATTTGGGTAATTCCACGCTTCCTAATTTACACTATGGCTTACCATACATTTTCAAATTACCTTTACAATAAAATATCTACAATTTTGTGTGCATATTTTTATTTATACAAAATACAATTTATCTAATGAATTCTCAAAACATTTCACAGAATACCTCTAACATAATTTCTGAATACATGATGTTATAACATATTTTTCCTAAATTTCAAAATGCATTATATAGAATAAAATCCAGTTCTCTAACATAATTTCAAAAGAAAGCGATATTTCTTTTCTTGTAACTTTAAATTACATCACTTAAGATAATGATAATTTAAATCCCAAATTGTAACAAATAGTAATGTCTCTTTCATATATTTCGAAATTAATCATAGGAAATACAGGTTCACTAATAAAATACCTAATTACAGTACACGAAATATTGTTTCTGTAACCCAGTTTCAAAATATTTCAGAGGATATAGAATATTCAAATATCTAAAGTAATATACGTGAAACTACAGTCTATAAAATATGTTAAATAAAGTAGGTCTTTTTATGAAGTTTCAAAATCCATGTTCAAAAATTTAATCTTTCTAAAATTATCTTAACTGGTAAGAAATTTCATCCATATAATATTAAAACACGTATATATACCTTCAAAATATATATTTTTCACTCTTTCACGAGGAAGATTTCTTTAGGGAGTTATTTTTATTTTTATTTATTTATTTATTTATTTTTGTTTATGATACTACTTTACATGTATATCCCATTGATTTCTGAGGCTTATATTTCCCTCCACTCACGAAAGTGTTAATATAATTTTATCATATAAATACAATACTAATAGCAAAATTGTTGTATTTTGGAGGAGAAAGATGTTATTAATTTACTGCTATCCCTCTTTAGAAACAAAATAAAGAAATTTACAGCATAAGTATCGTCAACAAAAGTATCTTTCAACGCATTCACACAGTATTTACGTGAATTCAATTTGTGGAAAGTTTCTCGATCAAATTACGGGAAACAGTAAAAAAACATACATATAAAATAGATACTAATGCTGCAATTGTTTTCATATTGTATTTTGGAGCTCACATCATTATCTTCGTTGTTCATGAATACTTTTATAGGATTCTCAATGTATTCCGCAACTGCTATTGTGAAGTAGTTCCAATGGATAAGCGTAATACATCATGTGAACAAAGGTATGAAATGTCTGCGTCGTACACCCTATGGAATTGGCTTCATTGGGATATTGAGAATTTGAAAAATGATGACCACAATAAGTGGCGGAAAGCAGATATTAGAAAGAAAAAAAAAAACACACACACACGCACATACAAAGTATCTGCTAGAAAAGTGCTGTTCATGTGTAAGATTCAGTTGAATGAGAACACATAAAGACTCCAATTTCCTCTTTTCTCTGGTAAAGCTCTTGTGTTGTAATGATTGATAATGTTCTTGAAGAGGATTCTATTTTTAAAAAAGGAAAAAAAATCATTTGTTATTCTACAATAGAAATTAGGTATTATATAAAATGTACAATATGTTAAATATACAGTATGTCGAAATTCCATCACTATACAGTTTAAGGTTGGTTTAAAGGGACAAGTTTTACCGATAGATGTCATTACAATCTTCGTATTTCTCTCATGTATTTTTTTACCTTTCACCAAAATTCACGATTTGTTTTACAAATTTCAACCTAGAAACTTCAAATTTTTAGAAAAGGAACTTCATAACCTATTGAAGGCAACAATCCGTGTCGATTTTTTATTTAGAATTTTCTTCATTGTTGAAATGTCTTCATCGTTGAGATGGATATCCAAACCTTTAACAATAGAACTGTTTCAACAATGAAGAAAATTCTAAATGAAAAATCGGCACGGATTGTTGCCTTCAATAGGTTATGAAGTTTCTTCTCTAAAAGTTTGAACTCTCTAGGTTGAAATTTATAAGAAAAATTGTAAATATTTGTGAAAGGTAAAAAAATACGTGAGAGAGATATGAAGACCGTAGTGACATCTATCGCTAAAACTTGTCCCTTTACACTAACCTTAAAGCTATCTTTTTAAATGGAGAAATCAAAGAGTTCTTACAAGTGAAATTTTTTTCAAGTTTTCCTAGAGATTATTAAAATAATAATGTTTTCAATTCTACAAACTTTGTTTTTTATAGACATAAACTTGATTTAAACTATTCGCTGAACAAAACAATACGTTCATTGTAAAAATTACTAATGTGTAACGGTTTTGTGAACTATCCAGTTTGGTCTCATCAGACCAAAGTGGATAGTTGGCGAAACTGTTATACGTTAGTAATTTTTACAATGAACGTATTGTTTTGTTCAGCGAATAGTTTAAATTAAATATTAAAATAGGTACAGACTTCATTGGTATGTTAGGGTTGACAAGGGAAAGTGAGGAATTAGTGTGATCAGGGAAAAAAAAATCTCAGGAACATTTATTACGGATAAGGAAAATGTATAGTAAAAGTAACGTGACGTGAACGGGTTATATTCAGGAGACTATGCAATGATAATCCTAGTACAAGATTGCCCAAAAGTGTGCAACCATCGGATTAATATGAAAATATGTGTACATAGTATATATAATGTTACGATTAAAGATCGAATGTTAGACTTAAAAAAAAAAAAAAATGAAGGATAGGCAACCAAATACACACTTATAATGTAAGAGGTATGCACTAAAATAGGCACTAAAATATACTTTGAAATAATTAACATTCAATAACTGAAACTAAATGACAAATAGTGTTGAAATAATCTTGAAGCATCTGATTATCTGAAGAGAATTTTTCTAAATTACACAAATGAAATTATTTTCGTGTAAATGTTATAAGCAAATTACATACACCTTATCAATTCATACAGCAGTTCACAGATTTTGGGTACTTTTCAGATTGCAGTTCGAGGAAAGAAACTGTTTTCCACTTCCGTTCACATTAAACATACTTTAATATAATACATTTTGGCGTCTGTCACGAGGAATTATTAATTGTGTTTGCACATAACAAGATATATATATATATATATATTTTTTTTAAGGTTCTCAACTTTATGTTTCAAAATTGTCTTTGATCCTTTGGGTATATTAAAACATGAAAGAATACCAAACTCACTTCGTATATTTTCACCTTTGATCAATTTGGTTCGACTTTAATTTGTTCTTGTTAGTCAAACAAATAGTGATGATTTCTCTTTGTACCGCGTTTGCCACTGGTAAAGGAACAATTTATTATGGAAATTCCATAAAATACAGCTTAAATATGCCCTTCTTCCTTTCACGATGTTCTCTGTGTTTTAGTTCAAAACAGAAAACACAAGTACATTCTAGCAGTGTTTTTTTTTTTTCATTTTTTTTTTCAAGTATATCGCTATAGCACGGTAAGCAACCATCTTATATGTATTAATACTACGAGTCGCGAAAGAGCGTTAAGAAGATGCAACATGTCCCAAACAGCAGACAAATTGACCTGTAAGTTCTGCGAGAGTCTCCAAGCTTTCTGGTAACTCGTACAGATGGGAGTCTCTTTACAAAAATGTAAAGAATACAATAAACAAAAAACCATTTTAAGTTTCCAAAGGAGAAAAAAAAAAACACCCAAAATTTTCTCTACTAGGACAAAAGCCCACTGGATATTTTACGAGAAAGGATAAAGCCCGCTCTACATAAGCAAACAGAGCAACCATTAAAAACACAAAGAAAATTAAGTAATTTTTCAAAAAGATAATTTTAATTGCGTAGGTATGTTCATTTTCTTGTTATGGTGTCGCTTTCTTTAAATTGTAAGCGAATTTGTTAATTTCTTTGAAAGGTGAATATTTTTCAAAAGTAACTTTTAATTTGCAATTTATTTTTAGATGTGTGGTCTCACAGGAATGATCGACAGTTAAAGGAAATACAATTCGTGTGAATCTTGAACGGATATATCATTTGATTTTTAACCTTCTGTTCGTTTTTCGTGCTTCCACGGATGTAGAAGTTTTCTTATATTTTTATTAGTCTTTCAGAGAGTTTCGTTTTAGTTTCAATGTTCTTATTTATGGTCTATGCATGATAACTGCTTCGAATGTACACTGAGGCCCAACAGTACACAGAGGTCTGAGGGTGCAATGATTGAAAATGAGACAATGACGCCCTCCCCTCTCTCCAACATGATTATCTGACAATAGTAATAAGCGAGGAATTTATTAAATCAATAAACTTAGAAATAATAACTAAATTAACAATAGGTCCTATACCGTCCGAGTTAAACGCACCTAACTTTTCAGAATGTGTTTGAATATATGTGAAATGTAAAGCGTCTATAAACCTGCATTTCGTTAGACCACGTAGTGATTATTCACTACGGCTGTAAATAATATTATGATCTTCACATGAAAACCATCTGAGTAATTGGACAGTATTTATCTAAATACTTTCCGTCTTATGCAGAGTCGTTTTGAAGTATGATTAGCTTCATACTAAAGGCCTGACTCTACTGCAGGAAACATATGTTAGTCGAACTCTTTAATATGACACTAATTACGCGTCAGAAAGACTCTGCATAAGGCTCTTTAAGTTTTACGTCCCACAGATATGCCGGCTAGGCTAAAGGAGATGGTGATGATGAGAAATGAAAAAAGAGGGAGGAACGGGAGAACCCCGATAAAACCCACGCACACGGTGTTTGTCCACACATACATGTAGATTAGAAATGTGTAATGACCTTATGTAGTACCATTGGAAAAAATGTAACTTTATGTAGGATTGGCAACAATGTTAACCTGGTTGCATCACAGAGTGTCAAACAATGACCCCTGCTGATAATTTGATAGGATGAAATTTCAGTATTATATATCTATTAGTTTACCAGTTACAAGAGCGTACCAAGATAAATGGTCCACCCTGTATAAATAGAGAATAGCAGCAATAGGTGTAGACAATGCTTTATCTGGCGATCCGCAACGGCCTTTTTTTTTTCAGCTTTAGAAATACAGATTTTCTAACTATTAAAAAAACATTTCTATTTATAAAATATTTAAAAAAAAATTAAATCGACAGTATACATTATATGCATATAAAAAGTAATACTATAATTCAGTGGCATATTTAGGGGGAAATAAATTTATTAGTTTTTCGCATTCCACGTAGAACAATAATCCTTACAATTTCTAAGAATTTCATTGACTTTTCATTTTCTTATGCTCTTTGTTCATATATAATACTGCATTTGTCAAATTTCATTCCATGTAAGAACTGCGTTTTTCTTTTTTAAAATTTATTTCGTCCATCCTACTCTTGTTTATTTTTCTTAGTTGTTACTTCCTTTCGTTTCTCCTATCATACTTTCGATCGTTTTTAGTTGTGATTCAAGTCGGCCGTTATCAGTAATACTAAAAACTAACTATAGAACTGATAAGCAAAACTGGTGTTGCACACCAGCTTTGCACGGTTATCAACAAGCGGGGCTTTAGTTATTATAGCAAAGGAATATTTAAATCCTTTAATTATAAAGAAAGGCAAATGTTTGAAAGAAAATCAAGAGTGGAATAAGTAGCCTGGGAAATTAGGCAGGCCAAGAGGATGCTTCCTTTTTCTTCTATCAATAAAATTAAAGGTTAGATGCACTGCTAAATGTTTGTATCATATCACATAAGATTCCGAATCTGCAATTCTTGTCATTAACCGCTTAACTTATAATTTTTTTCGCAAAAGTCGTTCCAAATTTTGTATTTTTTTAATTTGTTATTTCTATTTTACGTTGAAGGTAGAGGTATGTGGAAGCAAACATTTCTAAAACTGTCCAAAATTTAGGCCCGAATTAGGCACTTGAAAATCACCTATTTTAAAACCACGAATATATTCGTTCGTAATAAAAGCAAATGAGTCTTGTTGTTAGTCTTAATTTTTTGAACATTTTTTGTGTACAAGAAGCTGCAACGAATCTTTTAAAATATTTTATGCAGTTCGTTGAATTTACTTGAACTTCAAGCTGATCAAAATTGAGATTTAAATTTTCCTGCAAAAAATATTGAAATCCCGAACATTTATTTCTTAAGAAAAAGATAGGCACTACAAGAAAATCTGTGTGAGCAAGGTGGTAGAGTGACGGACTAGTAATTCTTGTACTGTTTTGACACCAGATCGAATCCCATCCGGTCCTGTTCATTTTTTTTTCTTTACAAAACATTGTAGAAAGTGTATAATTTTTATGTTAATAAAACTGAAACAATACAATTAGGAAATAACTTTTTGTTTACCCTGATGACGTATTTATTTAGAATTAGTGTACTATTAGTAATACCGATTGCTTTCAGTTTATGGTGTTGTATAGCTTCCTTTATCATCCTCTTTTCTTGAAAAAAAAAATTGTCTCCAATAAAGTATGAAAAATATATATAGTCAGAAACAGACATCTTAGTATCAAACATGATTTATCGTGATGAAATAATCAAGTTTCCCGTTATTAAAAAATAAAACTATAGAAAATCATTGAATTTGGTCTTAATTTTTTTATTATGCTATATACATTCTTTATAAGACTATACTTTATAAGGCAAGATGAGCGATCATACCCTCAAATTTAGCTAGTGAGTGAAAGATGTTTTCGGCACAAATATTTTACAGGTTTAGGTGCATGAAACACCAATACGCCATGGTCTTGACCTTCGTTTATTTCACATTATTATCCGACATATCATAGCAGATAAAAAGCAGCATCAATCGGCAAGAAGAACTGCAAGTTGTGCTCTTAGTCTGTTTCTGATGCTCCGGACTCGATCGCCTAGCACGCTCGTCTATACCTTGACTCATACGTCTATCATTCAGTGCAGGCACATATCCAGCTTTTCTTTTCGGAGGGGACCCGACACGAATCCTCGTAAGCACGTAATTCTAATGTTTCAAAAATATCAATAATAATAATAATAATAATAATAATAATAATAATAATAATAATAATAATAATAATAATAATAATAATAATAATAATAATAATGCAACAGTTCTGTATTTCTCTTAAACGTTTCTTACTTGTCATTTATGAACCGGTCAAACTTAATTCTAACTCACACGAAATCAAAAAATATTTTCTAGAGACATGTAAGGAACTGTCTGCTACGTATATCACATACCAAAAATAGCAAATGGCAATGTGTGTATCGTTCTAATAAAGTAATGTTATAAACAGACCGGAAACGAAATTGTAATCCCATTTAAAAGTGTTCTTTAATTCCACCTGGTATCAATGGCATTACGGTATATTCTTACAAGTAACACTTCCCAAGTGTAACACTCCGATTTTGATAAAATTTGACAGGCAGATACTACACATAAAATAAACGAATACATGTTTTTTATTTTCTGCGGAAAAACTGTTTTACGGGGGCAAAAGCACTCACCCAAAATTTTGAAAGTTGACGCCCGAAAGACAAAAACAAGTGGACCAAAGTGTACGAAATTGTGCACAGATATGGCAGACGTAAAATGAAGGAATACCTGTTTTGTATTTTCCTGGAAAAAACGGTTAGGTGGGACGCAGACCACTCCAAACCTTTGATCATGAAATATCAAAAGTGCTAGTAACAATATGTCTGATGTGTGTAAAGGACGAAGAATTCCGATGACACTTTGTGTATGGACAATACGCAAAAACTAAACGAATGCCTGTTTTAAGGGACAAAATCCCCCATCCAAAATGATGAAAGTTGACGCCCGAAAGGCAAGAAGAAGTGAACCGAAATGAATGAAATTGTGCACAGATATTGTAGACGAAAAAATGAGGGAATATGGGTTCCGTATTTTCCTGAAAAAAAAAAAGAACGTTTCGGTGGGACACAGACTCCTCCAAAATTTTGATCGTGAAATATCAAAAGTGCTAATAACAGTATGTCAGAAGTGCTTAAAGGACATGAAGAATTGGAACGACACATTGTGTAGGGACAATACGCAAAAAAAAAAAAAAAAAAAAAAAAAAAAAAAAAAAAAAAAACAGGTTTATTTTCTGCGAAAAATTGGTTTTAGGGGGCAGAATTCCCCACCCAAAATTTTGAAATCGTGCACAGATATTCTAGACGTAAATTGAGGTAATTGTGTTTCGTATTTTATTTTCCTGAAAAAAAAGCGATTGAGTGGGGCACGGACCTTCTAAGCTGTTGATTAGGAAATATCAAAAGTGCATATAAGTATGTATACGTCAGAAGCTCCTAAAGAGTATGGAGAATTGCAACGAAACTTCGTATAGGGACAATTTGCAAAACAATAAATGAAATGCATTTTAATTTGTATGAAAAAACAGTGTTGAGGCCTAGAGCCCCTCCAAAAAAAGTTAATATTACCGTAAAAGTGCAGGAAGGAGTGGACCGAAGCAAATGAAATTGTGTGTAGATATTGTATAGACTGTATGTAAAATAAGGACTTTCGTGTTTTAAAGATGTCCCTATCAATTTTGGCACATCAACAGCAAACAGGAAATTAATCGGCACGTGTTTTTGTTTATGCGGAAAAACATTGTAAGGGTTAAAGTTGCCTCGTGAAATACTACAAAATACGCTATACTGTTTGTGCTTGATGTTGATCTGCCAAATTTGAAGAAATCTGATGGAGACACTTGTGAAACACGAGAGGCTTTATTTTTCATATCCAATATCTACAGACAATTTCATTCGCTTCGATCCAATCCTTCCGACACTCAACGCCTCGGTCCACTCAAAAGGTTTTTTTCTCTTTTCAGGAAAATACGAAGCACGTATTTCCTCATCTTACCTCTACAACATTTGTGAACAATTTCATTCAGTTCGGTACATTTTTTCTTGCCTTTCTTGCGTCAAATTTCAAAATTCATGCGGGGGACCTTTTGTCCTCTAAAACCGTTTTTTCGCAGGAAATAAAAAAGCCGAATTTGTTTATTTTTTGCTTATTGTCCTAACACAAAGTTTTGTTCCAATTCTTCATGTAAATTTAGGCACTTCTGAGATACTGTTATTAGCACTTTTGATATTTCATGATCAAAGGTTTGGAGGGATCTGTGCCCCACCTAACCGTTTTTTCCAGGAAAATACAAAACACGTATTCTCTAATTTTATGTCCGCAATATCTGTTCACAATTTCGTTCACTTTGGTCCACTTGTTTTTGCCTTTCGAGCGTCAACTTTCAAATTTTGGGTGAGGGCTTTTGCCCCCTAAAACCGTTTTTCAGCAAACAAAAATAAAAAAGCACTTATTTGTTTATTTTATGTATAGTATCTACCTGCCAAATTTGATCAAAATCGGAGTGTTACACTTGGGAAGTGTTACTTGTTAGAATTATAACAACAACGCATTGTCCACAGTTTGGACACTGACTCAAAGTAATCTGACATAAATAAAAAAAAATAAAAAAAAACTCAAAAGGGAAAAAGTAGGTTTATTAAAAAGTGCTTGAGGTTTGGTAAGGGACAGCTTCCAGGACCTCACGCTGGATACGTCACTGAGTCAATGCATTATATTTGTTTCTTGCAAACATGATAATTAGATGCGTAATGTGTAAAATTATATCATAGTTTGACTTTTTATAGGTCTTTCCTTAACACATCCATATTATCCGGCGTTCTGCCTGCCTGTTTTATGTCGGATAAGCGAAACTCTACTGTATTTTCAGATAGCTTATACACAGGAGCTAGAGGTCTGCACGGGCCGGAATTTTTAGAACGGACCCGGCCCTTTCCCTTTAATTTATAATCTATAGGCATTAGCGGATTAAGGGCGGAGCCAATGGAGCCCAGGGCCCCAGCTCAGGGGGCCCTTTAAAATCCCTCTGTTTAATACTTACGCTCGCGGTATCGCTAGATTTAAGTCTTTGCATCAGCAGCATTTATCTGTTAATAATGAATGCAATTATTTAATTGTTAATAATGAATTTAACTAAACTAATTATTGTAAACTTGAAGCACATTCAAATATTACAGCATAGTTCTCGGTAGTTCCATAAGTAATTTCAGAGACCACGATGTTTCAGTGGTAGAGCGTTCACCTTTGGTGCATGGAGTCCTTGGTTCGATCTATGCTCGCGCCAAGTGAACCTTGTGCTGGACAAACACTGTGTGTGTGGGTTTTCTCGAGGTTCTCCCGTTTTATCCCACTTTTTTCATTCCACCATTTCATTCATTTCTTATCATCACTGTCTCCTTTAGCCTATCCGGCATAATCGTGGGACATAAAACTTAAAAATTTCTTTTCAAATCATTTCAATCAAAAAACAGTTGCAGGAAGTATGTAATTTCGAATAAAACAAACTACTATATACAATTCTGAGTATATTATTCTTTTATGAAATTCTCGCGAACCTTATTTCTAAATTGAAGGGTAAGAAGACTAAATTCATTCTCTTATTATTATAGATCCATTTCAATTGAAGCAGTTGGAATAGTTGGAAAAAAAATTAAAAAAAAAACATACCCTATATTCCAGTGTGCCACAATCGGTATAACGCGCCACACTGGTGTGTCCAGCAAAGTGAACAGTGTGTCGCAAACTTTTTCCTATTATTTGCAAGAATATTTGTCGAGTTCCTGTTATTTATTATTATTATTATTATTATTATTATTATTATTATTATTATTATTATTATTATTATTAACGATTTTTCCATGGATCAACTGTCTGTATACGGTTAAGCAACCACAAGTATCACATTGAAGGAATGAGTGTAATTATTTACTTTAATAGTAATACAAAAGTCAATTTGCTTGTATATTCTACCGGTAATAACTGCATCCGTCTAGAAAGCTAGGACTAACAACAAAGGGATACCAAGTTGTGACCACACACCGCCCCAAATCGTGGGTGTCACAAGTTCTCTTCTACGCGTTAGAACAATAAGGGTTGTAGCGTTCAGGGAGAGAGAAAAACAACTTAATTCCATTGCAGTTATATGCTTATCAAATGTTAACTTATATTTATAAATTATGTAAGTGATCGTATCGTTTTCTGTTTATTATTATTATTATTATTATTATTATTATTATTATTATTATTAATAATAATAATAATAATAATAATAATAATAATAATAATTCTTATTATTATACATTTCTTAATACGTTGCTTGCCATGTGTATAGAATTCCATACACACGGCTGTCCTGTACAGTAGAGCGTGATTATTTTCCATACGCAAACAGATATTCCAAGATAGATATTCCAAGTTTGTTGTGTTCGTTCTATAGATGTGTATGTAATTAGATACATATGGCGTAGAAATCAAAATTTAATGTCCATGCCACGTATATGAAAAACCATACACAAAGACATTTATGAATAAAGACATTGAGTTTGAGTTTAACGTCTCGTTCAGCAACGAAGCTATATGAGACGTCGGACTACTGATTAACGTGGACTCCGAACCACGTGAGCTCTCGCCGGGAATCGAAGCCGGGTCTTCCACGCCAAAGGCGCGTACGCTAACCACTAAGGTGCTTATGAACAGAGACATTTATGAGCTAAAACAAAGGCGAAAACAAAGATGTGTGATGTGATTTTGAGTTTATCGTCCCTTTCAGCAGCGAGGCTATATGAGACGTGGACCTACTGATTAACGTGAAATCCGAATCACATGAGCTCCCGCCGGACGAAAACAAAGACCTTTGGAATTGACAATTGTTTGGACATTCCAGTGGAACCTACCTAATATTAACAACGTTTCTACGATAATTTCGTAACATTAAATTATTTCTTTTGTTGATTAGCTTGGTTAGGCTTATTTAAACACTTTCTTCTTTGCACCGACGTGTCACATCTCTTGGATGAAGATACACTAGCTCTCACTGGAAATCTAATCCAGAACCAATGCACTTGAACCATTTGACCACAACAAGGCACATTTAAAAAGAAGTTTCGATTTTGTTCGGAAAATTGTGATTAGGTGTAACATTTAAAAATATATTTAAGAAAGGGTACGGAGTAAACGCACTGTACTTTCTCGCTCGAATATTTTACACTGACTTATGTTAGGCTGCAACTGTTATTGATACATTTATTTGGGAAATTGCGAATAAAATAATGTTTTGGAAAACTTTGCTAGAAGAAACTTCAGGCCCAAAAGTAAAGTACCCATTGGTCATATTTCCGTTAGAAATAACTTTATCCATATATTAGAATTATAAAGGATATAATTTCTGAGAAAATTATGCAAAAAGTCACCCCCAAGAATAAATTATCCCTTGTGGATCTTTTCAGTATAAACGAGCTATGCTATATTGTTAGTGTTTTCATAAAACATTTATTTATGAAATACGAACACAATCGCCTGAGTCGTTCTTGAGAAAATCGCAGGGTAAAACTTACTGTCAAAAGTAATATACCATTTCTAGATTTTCCGGATAAGGGAATTATACCATATAGCTAGGTTATTTATGTAATACGTATTTATAAAATATGAACAACAAACATCTCCTGAGTTGTTTTTAGGAAGGTCATCGGCAAAAGCTTACCCCCAAAGGTAAACTCTTCTATCTGTAATTTTGACAGTATATCGAGTAATTTTTAAGCAAATCGTCGGGAAAAATTTCACTGTCAAAGTAAACTATCTCTTTTGGATTTTTCTTTTCGGAACAAGCGAGTTATACCATATTGTAAGATTATTACAGAAAATATTTTTACTGAAATTAGAACAAATTTCCGTAAAAATAGAAATTTCAGTAATAACTGAGACAATTGTCCAAAAAAAATCAACCCTTGAGAAAACCACTTCTTCTGTATGTTATCGGAATAAACTATTTATGCTCTATGTTAGTTTATTAATGAAATATTTCTTTACGAAATATGAACAAAATTGACTGAGGCGTTAATGGGAAAACCATCGGGGGAAAGCTCACCCTAAGATTAAGCTACTCCTTCCAACGAGTTGACATATTGTTAGGTAATTAATGATACGTTTATTTATGAAATGTGGTTGAGAAAATTGTGCAAAAACAACGCATACCATACAGTAAATTACACCATATATATTTTTTCAGAAAAAATATTCATATGTGGTGGAGATTTGTTAATAAAATATATATTTATCAAAAGTAAATAAAATCGTCACAGCTTTTTTTTTATTTGAGAAAATTGAATTATTTTAAATTTTAATCCTTCAGTAAATTAACCTTGCTTTTAGGTGTCGAAGGACATAAAATTCGAAAGATATTATGTTACTAAAACGTTATGTCTAGAATTCGGTGCAGATACGTTGAACAGTATGGCCTCTATTTGAGTGCGTGTAAAAGCGTGACGAACCGAGAGACAAATAGATGGACAGACATCGAAAAATCCTTTTTTTTTTTCTCTATGTAGGAGCCATGTAACTTGAATTTATTGAAATCTGGTATTCGGTTTTTATAACTATCACCACACTTTCTTTTTTCGTCGCTCGAATGTGAAAACGAATAGGCCTACACCGACACGTAATGTGATAATTTGTAATCCCAAAAATTTAATTTGTTATGTTTAATGTGTGGTTACTCTAAAAAAAAAGCTTATGCATGTTACATCATTTTATTATAAGTTTTTCACGCTACTGTATAATTCGGTACGATTATAGTTAATATTCATGGCATCTTTTGGAAGCATTCGCGTTCCTCACAAAGAGAGCTGTAAAATTTAGCTTTGTTTAAAGAATGCACTCATGATTTTTTTGTCACAGAGACTTGCATTTGTTGCACTTGTGGATATGAAACAAAAGGAGAGAGAGAGAGAGAGTCAATACTTTAAAAAGAAACACACACACAGACACACTAGAACAGTTTTTTTCTTCATGACAACGAGCTATAGCTGTGACGGTGTTCCTCACGCTGTGTGTAAAGCTGCAGGTTACTCTTGTTTTGTTTTTTCCTGTTCCTGACTCACAGACACTCGCAGTGAGTTGAAGCTGTGTAAAAACGGAGAGGGAACGGTTAAGCATACCATACCATAAACTAAAAACAATCGCTATTAGTAATAAATAGTAAGCTAATTCTGAATTAATACGTCATCAGAAAAACAAAAAGTTATTTCATTATTATATTATTTCGTTTCTTATTAACATAAAAATTATACACTTTCTACAATGTTTTGTAAAGAAAAAAATGAACCGGACCGGATGGGATTCGATCTGGTGCCAAAACAGTATAAGAATTACTAGTCCGTCACTCTACCCACTTGCCCACACAGATTTTCTTGTGGTGCCTATCTTTTTCTTAAGAAATAAATGCTCATGGCTATAGAGCATGTCACTTCCAAACTTAAGACAACAGTTTTTCTCTTTGTTTATATTTTCCGTATAACATCTTGCTTACAGAAGCTAATTTATATTTGGCAGACAATTTACACCCTAGATTTAAGCCAATAAATGCAATATTTTGCTCCAATTTCTAGTTCCTTGATTCAGCTGTTCTCCTACTAATCTTGTTATTCCCTCTGCAATCGTGCTGTGCTACTCCAAAAGTTCCCTCGAAAACATTATTGCCAGTATACACAAAACCGAACATAATTTTGTTTTTTGCTTATATTTTTATTATTTTATTATATTTTTTGGAAATATCTCCTTAGATGGATTGCTTTCTATTATCTCCACCTACTAATAACTGAATTTTACCAATAAACATATGGAAAATGGAATAATTGCGAAAAATTGTGAGTTACAGTATACGCGCAATATTTTTTGCGCATGGGAGTACGTTCCTTGCATTTGGATACCTGGATTCCCTGTGAACGGAAACCGTGGAGGTGGCGGCGGCAATCGACATGTTAAGTCCACTTCTATCCACTGTCGCGCACTAGATAAGCTTGTATCACTGGACTTAACATCTTCGCTTTCATTACTAGACGAACTGCTGGCATACGATGTGGTAAATATGCTATTTCAATTTAGTCATTTCGTCAATAAGCATTGGCCTTCAATGCAAAATATTAGCCAAAAATAGTTAAATGAATCTTACCGACATCTAGCGAACATCCATACACTCAGCTGCGTATGGCGAACGTAAGGATTCGTCGTTTAAATTAATATTTAGATATTTTTTCTTTGCACGAATATATTCGTGTTCATAATTTTAGGGCAAAACAAAAATAACGTAATAATTCGTGGTTTTAAGTTAAGCGGTTAAAACTGCAATCAGTATATTTCAGCTTCAACTTGTCTCATCATTTTATTTCATGTAGAAACGTACACAGATAAAGCTGAATACTTCCATTTTTTTTTTTCTAAAATGAAATCAGTTAAATTTAAAAGAGATTACAAATATTCAACGTTTGGAGAGGGTAAGATCCTCCACCGACATACGAGTTTCACTTTTTTCCTAGTATATTAGTAGACAATCGATTGAAATATAATTAATTCTTTTTAATTCTTAAACTCAGGTGGGCAATTACTCTCCTGCTTCGTGTTCTGCATATCTTCTCCCGAAACAAAATCCTAAATATGCCACTGCTATCACTTCTGCAGTACCTGTTAATTTCTTCCACTTGTTTTGATTTTCACGCTTCCGCTTGCCTTCGCAGCAGATATTTCACATAAAAGGGATGCATTACGTGACATCCATGACAAACTTCAGGAAAATATAATCCCGGCCACATTGTTAATATTTCGTCTAAAGCACATTTTGCACACAATTAGAATATTTTTCATTAACAGTAAGTGTGAAAGGGAGTTCTCTGATAAATCGTACCGAATAGAAACTTCATCTAAGCCATCTCTTGCTTGTATGGACAAACTCATAGGTGGCTCCTCTGATGTAATTCTCCGTTGATATCAGAAGCAAGAAATTATCTTCTTGGAGAATATATTAAAAGTATGAAAATGTCGGTAATATATTCATGAGGAGCAGAATCACTTTCCGTTTTCTTGGAAAGTGAAAAAAAAAAAAAAAAAAAAACTAAAATTGTTCCTCGATGTGCAACCATTACATTTATTCATCGTTCGCTCCGTGGATGAAACAGTTGCCGCATTCTAACATGCACCATTTTTATAGTTCAATGAATGTTTACTACTACTGATTATACCATGCCGATAGATGGACTTGCGAAGTTATTCCAGCATTACAGGATCACTGACACCCATCCGTGTTGCCTGGTAGGAACGTTGAGAAAACTGCGACTAGATGGCATAGTGCATCAATCTGACGCATAAGGAAGGGACTTAGCACAAAGTGTTAGCTTCTGTCTCCCCATGTGGTAGCGAACAGCCGCAATGTTGCCAATTCAGAACTTAGTTGCTAGATGTAACTTCTTACGCTCCTGAGCAATAAAACAAAAATTTAAAAAGGGTATATATATTCTAATTAACACAATGAATTAAATATATTCACACAGTATATATAAATTGCATTATTATGTTTTAACTCAGTAAAAATTATAAGTAAACTTGTCTGTAAACATTATACATTATTTTCTCTTCTTCTTCGTGTGCATTCAACGTAAAATATAAGATTTATTGTATTTTCATAACTATCATACAGATATTTATGTATACTTCCATAATTGTGGATGAAATAGTTATTAGAGAGAAAAAAATGTAAATAAATAATTTTCTCAGTGTTGGAAATATTTTAATTTTCTGTACATCTTACACACACACACACACACAAAGAAAAGTTGTTCTAAATTGGGAGAACAGGTATAGATTCATCTTTACGACATTTCAAGCCATCAAACATTCTTATGCATGTTAACATAAACACATAAACAAAGAATCTGTTCAAGAACAGAATTAACTGAAGTGAAAAAGTTTCATTTGCAAGAAAACACATCGAAAAAATGAAATCTTTGAGTTTAATGTCCCATGATTATGCCTCTTAGACTAAGGGAGCCAATGCTTAAAGCAAGAGAATGATAGAAGAATTGGTGTAATGAGAAAGTGGAAGGAAACGGGAAAACCCACGTGCACGATGTTGTGAAAACATATCGAGACGAATATTGATGTAATTAGCACACATTATTCGTAAATGAGGTGCAAACTGGTCTACTGGACGGAAAAACTGATTTAGTCAGTTGGCCCGTGCTAAAGAATACATTCTTTGCTTATGTTAAATTTATTTTGAGTAGCTGTATTGCTTTAATTTACTACAATAAATTTATCCCACCAAAAAATATTCTCAATAGTGCGGACAGAATGGTTCTTGAAATTGGCTGAACTGTATGGCGAACTATATCAACACAGGGCAGTGTATTTGACGGGGATTTCCACTCTAACGAAAAGTTATCCCTGACAAGGATGATATATTTTTTTCATCTATAGTCATGAAGATAAAAACAGGGAAAAACTTTTATTTTGTGTGGTCAAACTAAAGAACTATTTTTTTTTATTTCCGTTAAAATAACTTATGGAACATATTGCTTCTAAGCCTTTTTGTAGTCAATAGAATCCCACTTTTGTTTCTTGAAATATTTATCAAGTTATGAGGAAAATATATATATATATATATATTTTATCAGGAGCAAGTGAAAGAGGCTCGGATTTTTTTATTTTTTTTTTTTATTCAGCTTTACGTCCTATGATGGTGCAGTGTAAATTTGGGGGAAACTACGGTATTTTTATTTTATTTATTACTTTTACGACCGATGATTGCGCCATTTAGACTAAGGGAGACGATGAGAAATGAACGTTAAAAGGGCAATACATTAACACTTATGCTCTGAGCAGGATTCGAACCCGCGGCAAACAGGTCTTACGATCGCCCGCCTAACGCCTTCCACTAGTCAACCATGGCGGCTAACTGGAGCAAAATTACGAGAAAAATATATCAGTACGAAAAACCCAATTGGTAACTAAGTACCTATACGTAAAGGTAACCCCAGAATGCATCTTTTCTCTTCTATCCTTGTTTCGCTACAAATGTTCTTATTTATGAGTTTCATATGACAACCTAAAATCTTTGTCGTAACTCGACTATCTAATATCTTGCAACTTCAGAAGGGTGACTGTTGGCAGCACTGTCGCGGCCATTTCATTTTCAAGGATTCCCGAGAAGAGCGAGAGGGCGAACGCAGCGTTGCCTGGCCCACAGATTTATCTTTAGACCCAGATACGTTTTCATCGCACTCCTGAAATAATATTCTTTTGAATGTGTAGCGCAAAACATCTCTTTTAATACGAGAAATTGTATCGCCTGTAACGTCGAGCCTGTTCTTTAACGAAAAACGTGACTAAAAAGGATCATAGGCTACTTTTATTTTCAGTTAATTACGCCTTTGCTTAAAATGTCAGTTGCATTCAGGGGCATTACAACCGCCCAGAGCCTGTTTCATTCAAAATACCCTAATACAAATCTCTAGGCTGGAAGGTGTATACAAACCACATTAGGCGAATGTTGAATTCAGAGTATTAGGCCTAACTACTGTGATCGCAGTTTTTCCAATATATATCCATTTACGAGTATAATCGTATTGCATTGTTATAAAGGACACATTTAGTGTTGTGAAATTATAATTTATCACTTTATTTTTATGATATATTTTAAAAAATAATTTTTAATTTCATTGTGGTCACGGAGAATTAACAGTAGCTGCTACAAGGGGTCTGCAACACCAGAAAGATTGGGAAACGCTGACGTAACAATTTTAAACTACTGTTCTACATTGTACTATTGTTCCAGTTTCGTAATACAGCAAATTTCATGCAGTGTCAAGTTCTCTCAGGCAAAAACCCTTCAACGAATGCCAAATCTCGCAAAGTGGCCCTGCGTAGCGTAGTCGCTAACGCTCTCGCTTTCGATGCGAGAGGTCCCGGGTTCGATTCAAGTGTAAAGACCTTTTTCAGGCCAGCCCTCCTGAATGGGGTTATCGTGAATTCCCTCATTCACAACAGGCGAATGCCGGGATGGCACCTAACATACAGGTCCCAGGCCGCCTTCTTTCCTTCCCTTTCCCCGGATAGTGTGCTCGCCGATGGACGTCATCCCTCAAACATGACGGGCTAACATGGCCTTAGATGCCGAAAGCCCAGAAATCTAAATCCCAAATCCCGCAAATGAACAATCTTTTTTGGCTGTTGATTTTGATAACGTATCTTGTCCATAAAAGTACAAAGTAAGTACTGTACAATATAAGTACTTTTTAAAAGAAAAATAACCAACTTTACTAAAAAAAACAACCACTAGAAAACAGAAAATTAAAAAAAATAAAAAATATGAAGTTTTGTTTTAAATCACTAAAAAGCAGAAAATAACAAAAAAACGCTTAAAAACACCAGAATAATAAATAATAAGGCACTTAAAAGCAGAAAAAATTACTATTACCTATAATTTTTTTGAAGTCGTGCTAAGCCGGACAAATTAGTCTAAATATAAACTTATTCCCATGCTAATCTTATGAAGTATATCTATGTTTAGGTTGGAACAACTTCAATTTTTAATGGATAATTATAATAAATTATTTTCTAGTCTCAAGTGCTTCATTATTATTATTTTCTGCTTTTTAACGTTTTTAATATATATATATATATATATATATATATATATATATATATATATATATATATATATATATATTAAAAACGTTAAAAAGATATACATATACATATATATATATATATATATATATATATATATATATATATATATATATATATATATATATATACAGGGTGGCTCAGTAATGTCGGACAGCCCTGAATAAATTGGAAACCAGAAGAGATATTAGCAAGAGTGTGGTGGATCCAGATACTTGTGGAAGGGGGACGTCTTGTGAGGTACCACACAATGTTACCAGGTCAACAGTGTTGCCAGCTCAGTACAAAGTTGTATATTTTTAAATGGAACATATAGAAGTTTATGCCATCAAAAGAATTAGTACAGAATGTGAATACCAACAAGCGAAACCGCACCTTTCAGTGTTGCCAAATAAGGAAGTTATAAAGCTTCAAAGATCAAGAAATTAAAGTGTCCGTAGAGCAAAACTAGCAAAAAGGCAAGAAAAATAATACTACGGAATGAAAAGGACTAACCGAAAGAGTAAACCAAAGAACGCACAGCATCCAGTGAGTAACAGGGTTGCCACAGTAAAGGGGGAAAAAATTGAAAATTTTGCAGTTGCTATAGGAGGAAAAGTGCCCATATGACATAATGCTGGAAACACCATAGAAAGTCTATGTAAGATTCAGGAATTCTAATAGCGTTTGTTCGAAAGCGATATCTCTAACCGTTTTCGAGATACACCAAAGGTGTGCGGGGTTTACAACACTGCATAATTGATTTGAGGCCCGTGTAGTTCTTACATTTTGTTGGGCGTATCATTGTCATTACTCGTTCCTGTAGTTTGGAGGGCGAGGGAATTATGCAGTGTTGCAAACTCCGCACACCTTTGGTGTATCTCGGAAACGGTTAGAGATATTGATTTCGAACAAACGCTATTAGGATTCCTGAATCTTACATGAACTTTCTATGGTGTTTCCAGCATTATGTCATATGGGCACTTTTCCTCCTATAGCAACTGGAAAATTTTCAATTTTTCCCCCTTTACTGTGGCAACCCTGTTACTCACTGGATGCTGTGCGTTCTTTGGTTTACTCTTTCGGTTACTCCTTTTCATTCCGTAGTATTATTTTTCTTGCCTTTTTGCTAGTTTTGCTCTACGGACACTTTAATTTCTTGATCTTTGAAGCTTTATAACTTCCTTATTTGGCAACACTGAAAGGTGCGGTTTCGCTTGTTGGTATTCACATTCTGTACTAATTCTTTTGATGGCATAAACTTCTATATGTTCCATTTAAAAATATACAACTTTGTACTGAGCTGGCAACACTGTTGACCTGGTAACATTGTGTGGTACCTCACAAGACGCCCCCCTTCCACAAGTATCTGGATCCACCAAACTCTTGCTAATATCTCTTCTGGTTTTCGATTTATTCAGGGCTGTCCAACATTACTGAACCACCCTGTATATATATATATAAGACGACCAATTCTGGAATTTTTCCAAATTCCACATTTCGGAAACAATCTGAAATTCGGAAAAAATCTTAATTCCGTAGTCTTCTAAATTTCGGATCTTTTCCGAATTCGGAATTTTCTAAAATAAATGAATGAAATAAAAATATATGCCTTTTGTTTCTGGTTAGTTACTTTCTACCGATGGAAGGCGTAAGAAGTCAACTACCCACCCAGTTGTTCGGGTTTGGCTACCACCAAAGAGTTCCAGTTTAGCGTAGCAGAAACATGATAACCAAAGTACAGTTTGGCAAAGTTCTAGAACACAGGTCTCCCCTCCCATTTACCAGTAATAAATACAGAAATCAACATGCCCTGCGGGGCTCTAACCCACCTTTACTTACTGACGCTCGCTCGGCAATACTATGTGAATTAAATATTAAACTTTGGTACAGAAAGAAACCAACCCTAAGTTATATGGAGGGACCTGTGTTCTAGAACCTCCCCGTACAATACATACTACAATAAATATTAAACTAAATAAATAGAAACATTTGTCACTCACCTATTTATATAAGAAGTCAAGTTGCCGGTCTTTTCTTCTTGCAAATTTGTCTATTACTTTTTGGTTGAAATCTTCAATGTTCATAATGAAGTCTCTTTCAACGGCCAACATTGCCAGAGCAGATAATTTCTGTTCTGACATCGCATTTCGTAGGAAAGTCTTGACACGTGACGTTGTATTGACATGCTGTTCTTCCTCTGATGTCGCGATCGGCATTGTCAGCAGAATTTTCAACAAGGTTACACACTCAGTGAAAGTATTAGACAAATTATTTTCTCTTATAAAATCAAGCACACGCAAAGCGCTCGACAATGATCTAAATTCCTCCCTCTTATAGATCACGGCCAATTCTGTTCTAAGTTTTTTCACGTCAAGAAATGGATAAGCATCGCACACCGCTTGCAAATGCTGCTCGGGAAAATGAGTTCTATAAAAGAAAAATCGCTCTGACATAAATAAAGTCTCTGCAGCACGATGTCCTGTGAAACGAAATCTCTCTTTTGCTTGTTGAATAAGCACATTACGAACTTCTTTCGTTTCTCTGTTCCATTTAGAAGTATCGTCCTTTTTTCTTCGCTTTTGTGGTGTTTGTTCTTCTGCTTTACAAACTGTATCCTCCATATTCACATTCACTACTTCCCGTTCAAATGTTTCCAACGATTTCCTGACACTTTCAGCATCAATTCCTCGCTCCTCTAACTGATTTTTCAACACATCCACATGAAGCATTACTTTGTGGAAAAAAGATAACCAAAATACGAAACTAGGTTTCTGCAAAGTTTCCAAGTAACCACAGGCTTGGCAAACAATATTCTCGTTTAGTTCTTTGTCCTCAATAGTTCGCATACACTCAATCAGTGCATCTCTGTATTTGAAAACTGTGTTGACACTTCTTGTCCGAAATTCCCATTTCGCAGGAACAGATTTTCGCAGTCTCGTTTGCACTATTTCATTCAATAAACTAATTCTTTCCGGGAAGTTCTCAAAAAACAAGCATATGCCCTGCAATATAGAGAAAAATACTCGCACGTTCTTATTGACTGAAGCCGCTCGTAACATTATGAGATCAAGCTGATGAGCATGACAATGCACGTACTCAGCACGTTTGTATTCTTTCTTTACTAACGACTGTACCCCTCTCCCCTCTCCTGTACCACCACTCAAGAGCCAAGCGCCATCGTAAGTCTGACAGATTAATTTGTTCCTATTTTTGTCGTCCAAGTGGCGACCGAGTTCTTGCAAAATACAATCCGCTAAACACTGAGCGTTATGTCTACTGGGGGTAAGGAAACTCCAGTATCTTTCCACCGGTTTATCGTTAGTTAGGTATCTGTAAACAAGAACTACATGAACTGTGTTTGAAACATCACTTGTTTCATCAGCTATAACTGCTACAAATGTGGCATCCTTAATTTCCTGTGATATTTCTTCATGACAAACTTCCATCATGTCTTCTAAGAGCTCACTCTGTATCGTGTTTGACGTATTTTTAAAGACGGTAGACTTTTCCAAGTGAGATTTTAAAACAGTGTCAAGTTCAGCACTGAAGTTTATTAAACCTCGAAAAGTGCCGGGATTGGATGATGTATGAGATTCGTCAGGCCCACTCAAAGCCGAATCAAATGCGCTACAAAAACGAATACAGTTTATTATTATGTTTAACACAGACCTGTTTTCGTTGACCTTTGCGTTATGAATATCAATACTGTGTCTGTAACCTAAGTCTAGCTGGGACGCAAGGTCTGATTCACCGAGGAAAGTTAATTCTAATACATTTTTCATATGAGCAATCGACTTTTCGTGTTTTTTCAGACGTTCTGTTAAATGATTAATATCGACTACGCCTGTTTTACTCCACGAACCTTCCCCTCCAAATAACAGGCACGGAAAACAAAACAGTGCCGTTTTCTCTTCACATCCACACAGCCAGTCATATCTTTTGTACAACTCACAATTAAATTTTCTTCGAAACACTCTTTTCTGAGATGTCACTGTTTGACAAATATCAAGGTTTGGTGTAGGCTTTCCTAGTTTCTTTATGTGGATCCTTTCTTCCAACGATCTTGATAAAAACGGCCTGGTTAGTAAAGCCGATACTGTATTCATTTTAAAATGGAGCCTTGTTCCCCCCCTCTTTTTTTAAATTTTATACTGACAATTGTTCAATGTAATCTATAAACACTTAACACAAACACTAACCACACCAACACAAACCACAAAGTCATGTAGTAAAAAATATTTCTTCAAGTGCACCACACAATAGCTTGTGTGTAACAGCTACTGCAAACTATAAAAGTGAGATAAACTGCTGCAGAAATAGGTTACTGCAGCTGCTGAACTTCAGACGGCAGGGCTTACTTCACTTTTCCCCGCTAGCTTTCTCTTCCCCTCACTAACCGCCACGCTGGGTTTGTTCGTTGTAGCAATCAAAGGAGGAAGCAGGGTTGCCAGGAGTGCGAAGCAAAACGACCGAACAAAGAGGAATAATGCATGTCATAGGCCTACCTTTTGTGTTCGTGTAAACAACCACATCATTTCTTTTTGAAACATCATTTCTTTGTCCCATTGCCTGTCTGTTTTTCTTTCTTTCTTTTTTCCTTTCTGTTTCTGTCTATCGATAAGTATGTCTGGAGTATGAAATAAATCAAGATTGGAAGTACTTCCAAAGAAGGAAGGAGTAATGCAGAAGGAAGAAGGAGTTAGATTTTTTCTGAAGGGGCAAGCATTAATACGCGTATTTGGGCTCCCTAGAAAAAGTTGTTTTTCTAATTCTTGGCCCCCCTCAGAATTTCTCTTACTCTTTATGGGCTCCCCGGCAGTGGAAGATCCAGGGGGCGATCGGGGCAATTGCCCCCCCGAAAGATGAAACTTTCTTATTTTATATATATAAATAAAACCCATTCCAGAGTTCGAAGCTGTTAAAAGTAGCTCTAAGTAGCAGTATAACAACCCACCGCCCCCCAGAAGTCGGTCCTGGTTCCGCCCCTGCGGGTCCCCGGGGCCTGTGGACCCTACCGCACGGCAAGGTCTGCGGGGCCGTTAGTTATGCCTTTGGGCCCGTTCCACACATGACTAATTAAGGGGACAATATTTATAAATATCATAACCATACGAATAAATATTATTTCTAGAGTCCCTAATAGTAGAGGGAACATGACTCATTTTTGTTTAATTTACCTTTTGTTTGCTGTTTTGTTTATGTAATGTAGAGAACCTGTTTGATGCTTTATTTAAAATTTAATGTTCGTATCGTATATGGAGTAAGAAAATTTTGTCTTGAAATAGGCCCCCTTCAAACGGCGGGGAACTTCCCTGAGGGGGCAGTTGCTCCTCCTGCTCCCCACAAGTTACGGCCCTGGTGGACGATATTTCTTGTAAAACAATAATACTACGTTGATAGCACTGTTTCTTTCAGAAACAATGATCCGGGGAGGAACACTTAGTATTCCGGGGGGGGGGGCACTGCTGGTACTATTCTATTTATTACTATATTATAGACGTATTATTTTGGTCTTTTCGGGGGAGCACTCTCAGAGCTCCGAGGAGCGGGCAATGTCCCCCAAAAACGTGTCTGGAAGAAACACTGGTTGATAGCTACATAAAACGTAATAAATTTTAAAGGTTACGTGAAAACCAATTATGTCATTTCCCTCATCTTCGATTCTTTATATAGATTAAAATTGTATTCCATTTTCTTTCTTCTTTAAAGAGCCTCATTATCTTTAGAAAACACCAATTGTCATGTAGCGAAAGAGGGGAAGGTGCCCAAGAGTTAAGGGGGAGGGGATGTTTAAAAAAATGAAAATAGCACAAATATACAATAATGATGCTTTTATGAACGTTAATTTGCGAAAGAGAACCTATCATCAATAACATAATAAAATAATTCATTGTCATAGCAAAGAATGTATTCCCTTTAGATTGAAATAAAATTGTGGCGGGAGGGGTAAGGGAATATAGAGTGATTCTATTTAAAAAGGAAAGTCATAGGCTACCATGTGAACTAGCTTTCTATGTGTTTCATATGTAAATCCAGTGTGCGAATTAGATCATTTATATTGGGGGGGGGATAAAATTAGGCGAACAGGACGTACAGTACCTAGATAGAGTCTGAAGATGCAATAATAATGAAAAATGTGACAATAATGCCTTACCCCCACACATAAATATGATATGACATCTGTAATAAATAAAGTATTTATTCATTCAATAAATTTGCTTACAACAACTATATATATATAGTTTGCACACACAACGCCTAACCTTTCTGAATGTGTTTAAATGTTGTACTCACTCTCGTGCTCGTAACTCTCTGTTTATTTTCTTAATAATTTGGCCCGAGTGATCCATGAGTGGCAGTGAGAATTATTTCTTTATTACATGTACACTAGAAGTGTTGAAATTAAAAAACAAAACTAAAGCATCATATCCTACGCATTATACATTCCAACACAACTTAATTGTATACATGAGTTGCATACCTCTCAGGCATTTGTTTCATGGCCGAATTATAATGAAAAACGAAGGATAACCATTTCTCCAGTCTAAGTTGAATCTTTATTGTTTGGAGTGTTTTACCCAATGAACACCATATATCATTGACATTATAATTAATTGTGTGTGCAATGTATTAGCTTACTACATACTGCATGCAAGAAGAAAGAAAATACTGATCATACATGAATTAAAAACTCCAACCGGAAGTAGGCTCAAATCTTGCAAACGGTACGAGATATTGAAAAAGTAATCGAAAATATCTCCCCTTTATGGTATCTCTTGCCCGATTTTTTTTATCAAGACGTCTTTCACTTGTGCTTGTAAAGGGACATGTACAGATGTGAGGAATAGCAAGGAGATTCATGCTCATATGTGAACGATGCGCTGTGTAGAGAGCGCAGGTTCAGCTAGTCTATATATTAAAATGCTAGGTTTACATGTTTGTCTCCAAAGAAAAGTTATATGTTTGTCTCCAATTCTTTAGACAATGAGATCTCGAAAACCACAAGTGCTAGAAACATGCCGTTTTCGCAGATCGATTGCAAATTTTGTGTAGATTGTCCAGTTCTAATTGAATCTTTAAAAGGCATGGCCGTTATTTCTTTATTACATATTTTAGGAGTACAATGGAAGTTCTGAAATTTTTAAAAAAGTAAAGCATCATATCCTATGAGTTATACATTCCAACATAACACTGTTGTATACAGGTGTATATTTCTCAGGCGTTTGTTTCGTGGCCAAATGGTAATGAAATACGAAGGATAACCATTTATCCAGGCTAAGATGAATATTTATTGTTTGAAATGTTTTGCCCCAATATATAGGCCTATCACCGTATATAGGCCTAACACCATATATAGGCCTATCACTGACATCATGATTAATTGTGTATGTAACGTATTTGTTTATTACATACTGCATGCAAGAAGAAAGAGAACACTGATCATACATGAATTAGAAATTCCAAGTGGAAGTAGGTTCAATCTTGCAAACGGTGCGAGATATTGAAAAAAAATCTCCCCTTTATGGTATCCCTTGCGATTTTTATCAAGACGTCTTTCACTTGTGTCTAAGGGACATGTATGGATGTGAGGAATGACAAGGAGATTCATGCTCATATGTGAATGATGCGCTGTGTAGAGTGCACAGGTTCAGTTAGTTTACCTTATTAAATAAAAAGCCGAAATTTAAAAGGGCTGGTGCAAAGTAATTTTGCGGCATAATTTAAAGAAAAGAAATAGAGAAGAAAGGGGAATTGAAAATTTTTGGGGATAGAAATCGCTGATGATAAACATTTCGTTCAATTAACAAAATTGCGAAAGATGAACTACAAGTTGCCATTCGATCTATGCCAGATTTAGGCAACTTGTAGCCGTAGACAATTAATGGCCGGAGGGCCATCGCCTGACATAACTCGCGTGACGAGCGTGTTCATTCATCCATCAACTGTATTAAATGTTAGGTCAGCAGTTTAGTAGATGACGTCGCGCAACGCTTTCTAACCAGTGTTGAGGTGAAGTATGGTCGTTTCGTCAAAATTTAGGTTTGTTATTTTAGAGTAGAAATGAAATGTACCGAATCAAACAAAATGTAAAACATGACAATGATAATTTAGGAAAAAAAAAAGTTTCAAATGTTGATATATTTTTTTTCTTTGCTGCCCCTCTGAGTTCTGGAGTTCTAGGCAGTTTGCCTAATTGGAAATCCGACGCTGCATTTGATGAGCAAACAACCAAATAAATTATATAGTGAAATAAGTTAAATTGTGAAAAAAAAATCTCGGCAATCCGTATGTTAAGGAAAATGGAGGATCTAAGCCACTAGTAAAGAAAACCAATAAAGAAAATAGGGTATCAGTGATGATTTGACGGGGTGTCCCGGAGGAGGGAACCCCCCAGAGTTACAAACTTTCGCCAGTCATTCTTCTAATTGGACTCAACCTTGATTACTAGCATTTTCTCAGTACTAATTTTTATCTCTCATTCAAAGTTCCTCCCAGAAGAAATCCTCTGAAATCGTCACTGTTGGGAATAGTAGGGAAAAAGAATATAATTGAAGATAACTAAAAAGAGGTTAGGATATGGTTGGAGAAACAATTGAATTCTAAGTATGTTGGAAGGGAAAACAATGCAGCTCTAGAATAGCTACAATTAATAGACAGTAGTAAAACGTACAATTCCTATGTCAAGACGAAGAGGTTACCTTACCTAATGACCGTTGTGTATGGAATCCTCTAAATTTATAGCACTTAACTTACTAGTAAGTTAGAAAATTATGTTCATCATAATAGTGTAGTGGTTTAATTGAAATCCAACTGAAAATATAGTCAGGAAGAAAAATAGGAGATGACAAGTAAATATCAAAAGTTAAAAGTTTTGAAACTGATTTATTTGAAATTTTAAAGAAAAATATATAATTGGTAAGAGTAAATGATGGTGGGAGCATTTGACACTTCGTAAGCAGTAGGTAAGAGTACGCCAGGGCTAGCCAAACAGTTGATCACGATCGACTGATCGGGTACATCGAGAGTCACAAAGATAGCTCGAATCACCCATTTTAATCTTGATATCTTTACTTGGATATCTGACAAAGAAATATGCAGTACCTGAACGGCTCCTCTCCCCCTTCCGCAAAAATCATATAGGAATAAACTCCACTGTTACACACCAATTGTGTTTCATTTTAAAGCGTGTATCAACTAAAATACAATGATTTCGAATAAAAGGCAGGAAACATACATTTTCCATGAAGAATGGAAAAAATATTTCTACTTTGTGCACTTCCTGCTACTCTAATGACTAAAACCCACCCGCATTTGATGCAAGGTTCCGGGTTCGATTCCTGATGTGAGCGTATTGAAATTTGAACGCATTACGTTAGTTCTGATTTCACCTTAAAGGGAAATTCCTAGTCTCATATAGCCTTGGATGATAAAGAACTCTAAACTTCGACATACAACACACAAACATTATTTCTTCTTTGTTATGTCAAAGTGTAAAACAGTGCGTTTGTAGTGCAAAGCTTGGAAAGCCATTACCCCACTTTGAAAAACTCCAACTTCCCTCCTAAAAATAAATTAAAGAAAATGAGTGTGGAGTACCAATGACAATTGCACATAGGTAGAACGCCATTTGATTATGGCAGATCACCGAAGCTTTTCACAGTCTAAGGTACAGTACATTAGTGAATCAAAAAGTTTGGTCGTTATTGCGGTGCGATATCATAAAAGGAACAGAACTTAAAAAGAAGATAAGAAAGGTATTGATTATAGAAGAAACATGGAAAATTCGAGAAAGGAAATTCACCGAAGAAGAAACTGAGTAGAAAATTTGGCCATGAATTAGGAAGAAAAAATCAACAGAAGACAGGAAAAATTCCATAGACGTAAATGTGATGACGACAGGACTTTAAAAGTATAGGAACATTTGAATGATCTATTTTATGGAAGTAAAGTCAATGGGAATAGAATAAAAGCAAATGAGAACTTTTACAGTAATACAGAAACTAAGGTTAGAATAGCATCGTTGCGCCTCGAACAACCGCTATGTGACTTTTCTTTGTCGAAAATGAGTTATGTCGTGCAAATAAACCAGAAAGCTGCCAGGCAGAGTCTCTTATAATGTGATAAGTTAATGTTCAATTGTTTCTCCACAACAATGAATAAAAATATAGATGAAATTAAAGGATTCAGTTTCTTATCACGTACATATTGATTAATGTATACAAATCCTCTATGTGCTTATAAAGGCGCAAAAGGTGCTATGTAAACACAAAAATAGTAATATAATATTGTTGAAGCAAGCTAGAACAATGTCTAGTACATAATATACACATAACCAATTTTATTATATTTTTCAAGTATTTGCGTGTATATTTGGCAAAATGTTAAGAGTTCAGAATTTTTTGCTTCTACAGAAAAGTTGTGGTTTTAACACATAGCGGTTCTTCGAGGCGCAACGACGATAGCCTTTTAATTAGCGAGATGCAGCTTAGGGCAGATAGAAATGACACACTAAAAATTGTGTGACAACAAGAATATACTTGTGTTTTAAAATTTAAAAAGGAAAACAAAATAAAAGAAAACAGCAAAGAATTTGCGATTAAGTGACAAGCTCAAGAAAATTTGGCTAAATGAAGAAGAAAATGGCAACTAAATTTATCAAGAATATAAGGCAAAAAGGGAAAGAAAATTTTCGTAATTTGTTAGCAAATGAGAGAGAATCGCCATAAGGATCCTTAGAGAAAGTTAACATTCCATTAGTTAAAAATCGAACACAAAACAAACGGGATTCAGAGCTTTTAGTAGCTTCAAATCACCATTATACGCAGCCAAAACTTAGCTTCAAATCTAGCAAAAATTTACATGGACAAAGAAGTAGAACTTTAGGGATAGAATGGGCGCTAAAGATACAAATAGTTTCCACTGAGGAATAGGTAAACGCCTTTTAGAGAAAGAGAAGCGAGTATGTGTATTGTCCGTTGATTTACGATAGGCTTTTTGCTATGTAAACATGGTAATCTTGATAGACGTACTAAAGAGGTTTGGGATGGAATGGCAAGAAGAAATAAGACTCGAAAGAAACTTGCATAAAATGAAGATAATATTAAGAGCTGGAATAGAAGAAAAAATTATAGAGGATAGTGCTACTGGAGAAGGGGATTTGTTAAAAGTACTTTCTGTTACTGTCATAATTTAAAATCTGAAAGAACAACAAAGAAGGTTTTTGGGTAAGGAAAAGATGCTTTCGGTAGAAGAGACAAGGACTTCTTGGTTTTGGGCCAACGCCTTAGTCACACTAGAATACCGCTTGTTGTGAGATGAAGAAGTCAAGCAAGACGGGTCTGGTCAGAAGAAAATGGGTGATCAATTGTACTCACTGGCGTAAATATCGGGGGGATGAAGGGGACATGTTCCTCCAATCTTGGAACTGGGGACTGTCCCCCCCCAATAATCTGATTTGAAATATGTCTTTTGGAGAGAAATGTGATGATTTGAAAAGCAGAACATATTATTTTTCAAGACCTATGAGTGTAGGATTGGCCACTACCTACGCAACAATCTTGCTTGCGTAAGGCATATCGATATATCACAGAAGACGACTTTAAAGGATTACGTTATGCATTTGTAAGCGTGCTATGTAGCTCCAACAATACCTATTAGCCTAGAAGTAGAATACTTTAAAAATACTACTACCACATGATTGTTACAAATTAAAAATAATGTCATAGCTATAATAATGGTTAGCACTGGGGTAAACACTTGCAGCATTGGCGTAGCCACAGAAAGCCCAGAGCTCGAGATCCTTCTAAACTTAATTACAGAATTGAAACTAATTGTTGGTACATGTAAAGGACGTTTTCTAGATATCCCCAGGGACAGAGATCTTTTTGAGGCGGGTGGGGAGTAACATAAGGACACCTTATATTCATAGTCTGTAAACACATATGGTATTATGAAACAGATGTTCCTTAATAAGCTACGTAGAAAGAAAATCGTTTGAAATACACTGAACAATTAGCACAGTTTAACGTTTTTAAGAGCTTGTGAAAGCATACTACCAACGAAGCAATTTGATTTCTGAAAACAAACACCACATTTTCATTTCTTTATTCAGAAAATGTCAATTTGGGGATTCTCTCAAGTTGAAGATATGACATTTGGTATATAAGCTGTTCATTAAAAATGAGTGAATACCGTTGTAGCGTTTTCGAAGATTTCGTTTCTAAAGGGGGGAGGAAGAATTCTAAAATATTAAAATTTCCAGTTTTCATTTAACCTCATTCTCGTGCGAACAACGGGTATTTTGGACATAACTACAGTCTTTTCATATTCTTCTGATATTCATCTTACCCACCACGCATGAAACTTAATTCGAACTCTATAAGCTCAAGGACGGAGTGGAGATTTATCAATTGTGTAACAATGAAACCTTACAAATCTATTTTTCTTTTAATTGGATTAGTATGGTTTTGCTGTAGTTGGGAAGCATATTGAATCATGTTAACATTTACAACCTTACATTGAAGCTTCGACACGTTTCAGTCAGGGTTGCCAACCGTCCCGATTCTGTCGGGACTGTACCAGAGTTGGCGTGGATCAATGAAAACTTGACCCACTGACCCACCGTAACCCACTCTGACCCACGACCCACCGGACCCACTCTGACCCACCACCCACCGTGACCTACCACCCACCATGAACTAATCTCATCCACTTTGACCTACTCTGACTCACCAAAATCCATCGTCATCAACTCTGAACACGATCCACGGCCACTTCTTTACTGACTAAAGAGTTTACACTTGTAATAAAACAAGACTGTGAAATTGTCACTAATCAGACATTGAATTTCTAGTCAATCGCTAAAGCACCACTCTGTTACAATAACGCTGGATCTGACCTTTACGGTATAATATGGTAAAGTGTTTGTCAGTGAGGAAATTGAAACAGTCCGAAAATATACTTGTACTAAGAGAGTATTCTTGCAAGTGTTAATTTCTGAACGCATTCCAAAAGAAACTTATATTTGCAGAAAAATATCCCTGTACAATATGGAAAAAGTTATGGTTTCTCAGTCCACAGTATTTTTCTCACAAAAGACTTGAAAAAACCGTTTTTCATAGTGTATAAAGGTGCTCGGGTACTCTATGTGAGAGCATCTCCATAAAGTATGCTCATAATTGTAATTTGTGTAATCACTAAAAACACCACGTTAAATTTAAGTTACAAATATGCATAATTGCAAAAATTATGAATATTTATTCAAAGTAGTTTACCTAAAGCAAAGAAGAGACTTACTAAAAATTAGGTACAAAGTTGAATAGCACAAATAAGCAATTAGTAATACAAGTATACATTTTCCATAACTCGTAATTTTCCACCTTAAAACAAATCTGAAATCGGGTTTATTTCCTGTTGGCCTCCAGAACTTTTTCCTGGTAAATCATCCGCAGCGGAATGATGTCCATCCTTCAGCCAAGAAATAACTAGCTCGTCTACTTTGAGCTTGTCTAGCGATGGGCCATTAACATTGATGAACAACAAGTTAGACAACGTTTGAGCACTTAGTCTATTTCTAATATCAGTCATCTATAATTCATAAGGGGAAATCCCCGTTCGTACTCTGTCGTGGAAATTGATAATACTTCTACCCGATTTCTGCAACTACTCATCAACAATCTGCTTGTTAGACTTCAGTGTGATAACGATTTTTCTTGGTCAGTTTTGAAATACTCAGAAAGAAGTATAATCTCTCTATCACCATACAACATCTTTTCCATATCGACCATGTCAGTTAGCAATGTCGATTCATGGAGAACAGAAACTTCATCTACCACGCCTTCGATAGGGAATCTTGTGAATAATTTATCAATTAAAGCCTGATAAACTGATGATTTCTTATTTCTTTATAAATTTAATCTTTGTAATTTCACATGAAGGTTTGATGCCATTACCAAGTTCCCTCCCCTCTCTAGAAAGCAAAAGGGAACGAGGTTCCTGGAAAGTGTTCATAGGTGAATGGGAATTTCCCTCCTTCTTCCCCTTCAATTAAAACACTGATGTTTGCCATGTCCAAAATTACGATGAATTCCAATTAAATTATCATAGTATAATTATTTCCTTGTTGAATTATCGATACTTTTCAGTGGAAAAAAAGGATGAAATTTGGAAGTTCCAAACCAAGGTAAGTAGACCAACGTAGAGGGGGGGGGAAAAGTGTAAAATTTTCCATATAATTATGCGTACAATCCAAACTTCAAATTTCCGTGTAATTAAGCTTACAGTACAAATTTTATGCCTATTTTTCTCACAACTTTATGGATTGATTGCCCTGTGCTGTAAGCGCTCCATAGAACAAACATAAGCTTCAGCAATTATTATAGTAGAAAGTAATGGATATATGAAGCCAAGCACTGTATTTTTTGTTTCTCATTTTTTTCTAAATAACATCGATCGTTTTCGATCATTTTTACAAACCAATTCACTAAAAATTTTCCATATATAGAAAGTTCCTCCCCCCCCCATAAAGGAGAATTTAAAAAATGCTAGGATGTTTATTTTCAATAAAGAGTTAATACACTGTATTTCAGCTCCGTAAGTTTAACGACTTTCGAGATATTCATTTTTTTCACATCCCGAGAACCGAACTTGTGTCCACAGATTAAAAGCGGCTCATTTAACATCTGTGTGCACCCAGGAGGAATAGCATAGTTGAATAAAACAGAAAAAATAAATAAAACGAACCCCCGTAGAATCTCTCTCTCTAAGCAATGCAGAGTCCGGTTTAGATGTATCAGATTTAAATAAAACTTCAACACACCAAAAAATAACAATCAAATAGGTAATTCCAAAAACTTTAATGGGAAGTTAATATAAGAAAGGAAAACGCCCAAGGATTAACCTGCAGTAAATCTTTATTCATACTAATAGAAAAAAATCTCGAATCGTTTATCTGGAAGTAAAGAATCCAGCCTTTTATAGGAGAGAACCATTTATCGCGCATATCCCCCAAAATTGGCAGAAGAATACTAAACGAATCGTTATTTTAACGAAAAAAATCAAATAAGTTTAATTTCGCCTCCTAAGTGAGGTGTCAATCGGGATTTGAACCCCTAGCCTCTCCTCCCTCTAAAGGAGTGGCGTGGCCCCAAAGCCAGTTAAAAAAGTGGTTCAGTGACTTAATTCGCATCCCTCTATACACAACCCTCTTGCTGTGTGGTACAGTTTAAGACCAACAATCTCCGTTGCCCCCAGACTCTCTTCCTCTTAAGAGAGTTGTGGTCTGAAAATATGTCAAACTATATATATATATATATATATATATATATATATATATATATATATATATATATATATATATATATATATATATATATATATATATTTGCATCACGGCGATACAGCCAGCCCTCTTGCTGTACCATGTCAATTTCCAGCCGCCTCTTCGACCGAGAATCTAAGAATTTCAGACCGTCCTCTCTTTGGACAGAACCCTAACCATCTACCTCTTTAGACGGTCGAGCTGGAATCCTCCCACTTATGATTCTCCTGCTCTTATATAGGAGTTACAGCCAACGATCACCAGCCAGACGCTTGGTTTAAAATATTTTTAAATTAACGAAAAAAATATTTTTTTAAAAAAGGCAAGATTAGCGTTTGCTTCTGGCTCTCCCCTAAGGGTCATTCCATATCAAATCATCCACAGAAACAGGCATTCTGCACCCGACCATCTCAGAATTGAATGAAAATTGGTAGACTGATAGATTGTTGGATCCTGATTTCAACGAGCCCAACGGTTTTGAAATCCGTCCACTGGTTCAAAAGTTATTAGCTTTTGAAATTTAAGCTTAAACTGCAAAAAAGCAGTCGCGAATCGCGTTTTTTGCTTCAAGGTCATAGAGGAAAATGGGTATAACTTCCTTTGTAATAAAGATAGAGCCATGATTTTTTTTATTATTTTGAACTCATGTAATTTACTTTCAGGTAAAAAAAAGATCGAGTTGTAATTCCTTCAATGGAATTTATTATGAGTGCTAATGCACAAATAAAGGAGAGTTGAAAAAGACTAACGTTTTTTAATCTTTAAGTTCCCATAACTCATGAGCCCCACTTCCAATTTTTATGAATTTTTTTTAAAAGATAGCTGACAACATGTACGATAACCTCAATGAAATAAATTGATGGGATCTCTAAAGGAACACACAGAAAAAAATAAAAACTGAAAATTCCTTATTTTTTAATAATGAGATGAATATAGGCCTAGTTAATTAACGTAAAATAGGCCTAAATACCACATTGCTTGTTAATAATGCATTAAAAATAGTACTAAATGTTATTAGCAATGTCCACTACTTATACATCACACTGCAAGAAACTTGTAACAGAAACACATAAATGTTGCTAAAAAAAAAACATGTTCAAAGTGTAGGCTACTTACACTCTAATGCCTTTGCACATATTCTGCCCATTTTTTGCCACTAATTTACTGGAAGTATCTGACAGCTTATATGTTCTTCCTGTAATGGTAGTGATATCCACAGGTGTTAATATGTTGGTGAAAGGTACAGGCCATGAGTCTGTATTTGACGGCCAGTAAAAAGTAGATGGCCCATGAGGATGCATGAACAGGTCATCAGCATCTCCTTCATCTTCCTGAACTTTTGTTATGATTCCAATAAACCAATTACCCATATAGACACATGCGCAATAGCTATTCACTGACACTGTTGGCATAGGAAGGTCTACTGACAATGTAAAACTGGATGTAACACTGAAATTCTCATCACTGCTTTACATTTTAGCACCTATCTTCATCTCTGAAATGTGTTGAAAATAGTGCAGACCTCTAGTGCCAGGAATTGTTCTTGCTGCCGTGAATCTCTTCTTCAGTTTTTCTCGAATGAGAGGCATATCTTCTTTTGCTACGTAATAAAACAGAACACCTTCTATGTGATCTCGACAGTATTCATACATGGCTGTTGTATTCATGATATGTCCACTTACAGTCCTTTGGAGACTTGCTTTTGTGACAGAGCGCTTGAAAGTTCCTCCAATGCCATCGCAAGGTGATTTTCCTGCGAAGAATGACCACTTTGCTTTCAAATTAAAGTCTTCCTCATGATGGCACAGATTCAATAACGATTTGCAGTTCTTATACTGACCCGCACAACCGTCTGTGAAATACTCAACTTCCACCACTTTTGGAAGTTCATTTCTGATATACACTGAGAGTAGCCGTTGTGTCTCGAAGACCATTGGAACATCATGTTCCAAATCATCGCTGAGAATGGAGATATTCTTGTGTTTGAGAGTTCCGTCTTCTTTGCAATAAATAACGTATATGTGTAGAGTGTGTAAAGTAATATGGGATGAAAATAAATGTTAGAAAGACAAAAGCCATGGTTATTGGAACGAAGGGGTCTGTGTCAAATATAAAAGTAGGAGGGGAGAAAATAGAACAAGTGAATAGTTTTCGATATCTGCGTAGTATTCTTAGTAATAACATGTAGTGCGAACGTGAAATAAAAGCAAGGATAGGAATGGCAAAAGAAGCCTTTAGGAGGAAGAAAAGTCTGTTTTGTGGGACCTTGAATAAGGAGTTGAGAAAAAGACTCATAAAATGCTTCGTGTGAAGTGTTGTACTGTATGGGGCGGAAACGTGGACATTACGTAAAGGTGACGAAAATCGACTGGAAGCCTTCGAAATGTGGGTGTGGAGAAGAATGGAAAGAATTAGTTGGGTCGAGCGGAAAACGAATGAGAGAGTGTTAGAAATGGTGGGCGAGAAAAGAACACTTTTAGATAGTATTAGGAAGATGAAGAGAAACTGGTTGGGACATTGCCTAAGAAGAGATTGTATCATGAGGGACGTCCTAGAAGGTATGGTGGCGGGAAAGAGAGGGAGGGGGCGAAGAAGACTACAATTAATGGATGATATTAAAACAGATACGCGAAGACGAAGAGGTTAGCGGAGGACCGTGGAGCATGGAAGCTTCACAGCTGCGGCAAGTGACCTGCCGGGGGCGCGGTGGATCAGTGGTAGAGCGTTCACCTCTGGAGCTTGGGGTCCCGGGTTCGATCTCAGCCCCCGCCAAGTGAACTTTGTGGTGGACAAACACCGTGCTCGGGGGTTTTCTCGGGGTTCTCCCGTTTCCCTCCCACTTTCTTCATTCCACCATTTCACTCATCTCTCATCATCACCGTCTCCTGTAGCCTAACCGGCATATCCGTGGGACGTAAAATTCAAAGATTTCATTTCATTTTTTCAAGTGACCTGCCAATAAAGGCAGAATACCTATGATGATGATGATGAATTTACTGAATATGAATTTTTAAAATAGTTGTGCTTTAAATAATGAATTAATAATACTGTGGTCTAGCATTGATTTACATCCCATAAGCTTAAATTCTAACACCATATTTCTTTATTTGGGACCTATTCCTGGAGAACAGTTCTCTTAATGGAACCTCTTTAAGACATGTTCTAACATTTTCTTCACACACATTGCAAACATGCTGTTTTGGTAGCAAAAATTGTAAGGATTTTGTATGCTATTGGCTTTTCTCTGATTGGAATTCTGAATTTAGAGAATTTTATTTTTTTCTGTGTGTTCCTTTAGAGATCCCGTCAATTTTTTACATTGAGATTATTGTACATGTTGTCAGCCACCTTTTAATAAAAATTTCATAAAAATTGGAAGTGGGGCTCATGAGTTATGGGAACTTAAAGATTAAAAAACGTTAGTCCTTTTCAACTCTCCTTTTTTTGTGCATTAGCACTCATAATAAATTCCATTGAAGGAATTACAACTCAATCTTTTTTTTTTACCTGAAAGTAAATTACATGAGTTCAAAATAATAAAAAAATCATGGCTCTATCTTTATTACAGAGGAAGTTA
The DNA here is from genome assembly GCF_964235325.1 of Thermobia domestica. NCBI lineage: Eukaryota > Metazoa > Arthropoda > Insecta > Zygentoma > Lepismatidae > Thermobia > Thermobia domestica. The sequence continues at coordinate 101,144,673 of NC_137468.1, forward strand.
TACCCATTTTCCTCTATGACCTTGAAGCAAAAAACGCGATTCGCGACTGCTTTTTTGCAGTTTAAGCTTAAATTTCAAAAGCTAATAACTTTTGAACCAGTGGACGGATTTCAAAATCGTTGGGCTAGTTGGAATCAGGATCCAACAATCTATCAGTCTACCAATTTTCATTCAATTCTGAGATGGTCGGGTGCAGGGGTGTGGATGAGGTGATGTAGAATGACCCCTAAGTGAGCTATTAAAAAAAAGAGTCCTGTTAGAAAAGAAGGAAACTGCTGTTAGTTAACAAGGTACAGAAAACAAAATTATACAAAGACAAGAATAAAAATATAGATTCAGGGGCGTAAATAAGGGCCCCGCAGACCCCGCATTGCGGGGGGTGGGCAAGCCATCTGAGGGCCCCGAAATCGTGAAGTGAGACGTAGAGAAGGGGCACCTCTTCATGCTGTCTGCGGAAGGGCCCCCAGGCCTTTAGTTATGCTACTGTAGATTATATGAACTGTAATAATAATTTACCCGGTCGGGATTTCTCTCTAAATCTATATTAATTAAGAATACATAAAATATACACGAATGATAAACAAGATACCGGTAATAATTACAAATATTAATAACAGCTCCCTAAGAGGGGACTGCATGGCAGATACAGATAAGACATCAATAGTCATGACCTACATATGGTAGAAAGTGAAGATCAACTGTTGTCGGCCCTCGTAGCTAAGTGTGCTAGTGCAACATGCTAGTAATAATAGTTTTTGGCGCGGGTTCAAATCCTGCCCAAGGATTTTTTTTAAATTTTCATAACACTTTTTTCATTAAAATAAGCCTGCAGTTTTACTATACGGATCCATAGTAGTAGTAGTAGTAGTAGTAGTAGTAGTAGTAGTAGTAGTAGTAGTAGTAGTAGTAGTAGTAGTAGTAGTAGTAGTAGTAGTAGTAGTAGCAGTAGTAGTAGGAACGGGTTAGAAGATGAATATTATTATTATTATTATTATTAAAACTTACTTCCCTTCGAGTTATCGTGTGGAATAACGGACGAACGTAAGTCACCCTTCCACTGAAGACGTTAACGGATATATTCCATTAACGGAGTAGGACAAGATAATCACTCTAGCTGTCTATTGCTAAAATCTAAATTCAATAATTTACTTTTGTTCAAGAGTTACTGTCTGGAGTAAAGGACAGACGTACTGAGATTCCACTACACATGAAGGTCCAGGGCTGTGTGTGGAGGTAAAGGCTTTCTTCACTTCGACCCTCATTGAGAGATATTGCCAGCACCAACCACACTGTGGCCCCCATTATTTTCCCGGATTACCCCAGGTGTCCATTTTAAAGAAGGTAAGTGAACTTCAGAGTGACATTGAAACGAATCATACAATTTTCACGTCCCACCAGGTTTTGAACACGGGCCACCCAGTTGGCTGGTAGGCAACTTACCAACTACGCTACCCCGTCTCTTTCAGCCTTAGGTAACAGAGTCGGAAGTCTTATAAAACAGCTATGTCCGTCCGTCCGTCTGTCGACAGTTATCAGAGCGAAAAAGGGCAGATATACTAAGAAACGCTTTTTTACCATCGATCAGCGTCTCATTCAAACCGGAAGTGGTTCAAATTAATCACTTCCGGTTTTATCACCATAGAACAAAAACAGTAAGCGAGAGAGATTAATGGCTGTTTGATATGGATTCAGCGTCCAAAGAACTTGTTCTATCTTTGATTGTATCAATCTATTGCAACTAGTAGTTATAAATGTACTATTTCAAGTTTGAGTGTTGAATTCGCATAGTTTGGAAGTCTACTATAGTTTCACAATTGGAGTAAAGCTCACTTGTTATATTTATTACCGATATCCAAATACTAATATGTTGCCACTTTATACTGATGAAAATTAATAATCAATGACATCAAGAGAAGGTGTTTCGGAAGAAAGCTGACCAGACCCTATATTTAAAGGCAACAGCTTAGTATTCCCTGGTGGCAGTGAAAGCAAAATCTGAAAGATTTGATGGCCAGAGAGTTCGAATTCAGTATCTCCTGGTTGCAAATCGAGAAAAGAAATCGCAAACGGATGCACGCAAAAAGTGGATCGGCTTCCAGACGATTTCTTGGTCCTCCCAAAGGAGTTCGTCTGTGTTAATTAAACGTGTTTAAAATAGCAAATGAAAGATGTTTATAACATCATTTGAAATATAACTATTTTCTTATGAGTAGTTTATTGGTATACCTAAAATCTGTGAATCTAATTTTACACACTGTAAAGACTTATGTATTATTAAAGTAACATACGGATACTAGTATGTGATCCTCATTTCACGACTTCCGAGTTTCTTGGAGACTCACCCCCCTAAAATGGTTCCATATCAGACGAAAGTAACCCATGGGAAAAATAGCTCAATTGAACAATATTAAATGATGTCCCAAGATACCTCAAGTTTTCAATGCATTTACAGTATAGAACGTGAGGCAAAAGTACAGTATAAGTTTGGAAGGCTAGAGGCAGTGATGTCTTATCTTAGGCAAGGGTAATGGAGGAGTTTGCTCTGTTACTGCATAGTATCATCATGGCGGCCATCTTGAATGTGTCATCTTAGCAATAGCAGCCTTTACAACGACAAACTGGGCAATCGCCCAGGTCCCTGCACGTGGGAAAGCTCTGCACTTCAGGATCTACTCTTGATTTTAAAAAGTCATGGACAACAAATTATGCAAGATTTAATAAAGTTCTTAAGTTTAGAAAGTTCCACAATAGCCAAACTACTTACAATTCTATCACTAGCCCACCAACATATGCATCATGAATAAAAAATATTCCTTCCATCTAAATATTCTGTGCATTAGTGAGACCCATTGCCTTTTGTTTGTCCTGTCGTATTCCTGTAGATCAGCAAGGTGCTCTGTGATGTCATTAACACTCTTCTACGTTACGAGGAAGCTTCGAAGTGTAACTAGAGCTTTCAGCTGCAGGAAGAATCTGATACGAGATTAAATAGAAGTGTTACCATTCAAGGGGATGTCAAAATGATTGGAACTTAACGTATCAACAGGACTTGTGCAGTGTAAGATTTCCTGTGTTTCTTTGGTAATATCATTGGGAAAATATTTGTGCATTTTCTAATTTTCAACGAACTTTAAAAAAATCATTACTGGATTGTGTATGTCTGTCTGTCTGTCTATCTGTGTGTCTGTTATTTGTTATTGTTTTTCAATTTTGAGCCCTCCATTCGATACAGCATCAAAAATTATCTGAGGAAGTGATGGAATTTTTTGCGTCACTCTTAGGCCCCGTTCCCGAGATATTGGCCAAGAAATAGCCGATTTCCGGAGATTTAAGGAGCCATATCTCGGGAACCATAAGTCATATAGAGGTGATATTAATGTTGATCAATACCTAAGAGGATGGTGAATATTTTGGTACTAAATAGTAACCGGTAGCTAACTGGCTACCGTTCCTCAGATATTGACCAAATAAAGTTCGAATTTCGGGAAATTTAAAAAGCCATATCTCGGGAACCTTAGGTCACAGAGAGATGATATTTTGCAAATTTTTGCGAGAAAGAGAAGAAAGTACTGACAAAAAGATTTACTTTTACACGTAGGAACAATCCATCTCTCCATTCTTTTTAAGTTCGTTTTGGCAATGCTCTTGGAGCATTCTCAACCGGTGATAAACTGGATTCTGCTTAGTTGAGGTAACCAGGGTTAGTTGTATATTTTAGAGAGGCTATTAGCTATTGTTCAGTCTCTAGCTTCACACAATTTAGCATGAAGGGGCCATAGCTGACTGATTTAAGCGCTATTATGGTTATTATTAATTTTTAGTCAAATAGATTTGATGCAACTTTATGCCAAGTGACAAACAATGAGATTTAATGATCACCATCTCAGAAAAAAAAAATATTCAAAATAATTTATAAACGGATATCAAACAAAAACCAAAACTTAACAAATCCTGTTAAGAAGCAAGTACTACTCTATTATTTTTTATTGAGTTTACCTGTGTTGAGCAGCTCTAGTATTTCAATTTGTAAACAAAGACGCCGTGGAAATCGGGAGTATTTCTACATTCGCTTGTCGATATTTTGACAGGCGATTTTCTGTCCTTAACACCGTTACATTTGATATTGTGTTATGCAACCGGCGCAGGATCCCGTGGAACTCCTTTGCTCTAGGTCCCGCAAAAGCCACCTATGCAACTTGATTCTGGTTCAATTTTGTTAATAAAAAGATAGTCATTTGACACACTGTTTTTTCTAATTTTTCACTACAAACATACACCCAATGTTATTTTTAACTAACTTATCTCCAATCATTTATTATTTATTACCATCATAATATATGTGTATTAACTTACAATTGTCTTTCCAAACTTACACGATACCTTTGGCTCATATTGTATGTCGTAAATGTATACAAGACTTGAGGTCGCTTGGGGCACCATGTAATATTACTAAATCGACCAAACTTTTCTCATGGGCTACTTTGGTCTAATATGGTATTATTTTCGATGATGAGACTCAAAAAATCTCGAAGTTGAAAAAATAAGGACCAATATATATATATATATATATATATATATATATATATATATATATATATATATATATATATATATATATATATATATATATATATATATATATATATATATATGTGTGTGTGTGTGTGTGTGTGTGTGTGTGTGTGTGTGTATTGTGAATCATTAATGCTTTTATATTCTGGAATAAGATTGGTTTGCTTTTAGTATGTAGAAGCCTAGCCTTCCTGAAAAAGTCAGGGCCCTTAAAAAGACTTGCTGGCTACACCGCTGACAAATCGTTCATCTACGCCATCTCGAAATATTGATTCAGCATGTTTCTTTCGGGAGTAACTGTTTCTCGAAAGAACAAGAAAGGTTCACAGGTATATAACTCGTTTCCTTTAAATAACCATTTGAGGTTTCTCACGAAGTATATGCATTGTTTAGCTACATATGGAAATACTAATAAATAGTTCCAAGAAGAGCGTTCAATCCCCGGTTAATCCACAACAATGTATCCTGTGATCTATTGAAATATAAATATATTCCACTCGTCGTTGTTACTTCTTTCTATACATAAACACGTACTCAATGCCTTTAACGTCTTAGATTGACGTTAGCAGGATATAACATTTCGAAAGCTTGTTAAGGACAGAAACTTAAAGTAATTGTATTAAGTATGATTCATTGTCTTCTCGTCTAATTAGCATACAATTTCATCATGCCTTAATGTACATCATCATTGAAACTTTTCATTATCATAACTCGTGCACCATACAATTTTAACTTCGCTAACAACCTTTTCAGAAACTCATTAACTTTAAGAAGGCAGGGGGTAACCATAATCGACTGAAGTCGTTTGCTTGCGGTGTAACCATGAAATGGTTCTGCGTCACAGCGGTTCTTTGAAGTGAATCAGTTGGTGCCAGCGTTATTAAGTGCTATTTTTTTTTCCTTTCAGTTTCTCTTCATCTCCCGCCTGGGTTTCTTTCTACGATTCAAAGGAGAAACAAATGTTCTTGGCAAAGGAAAATCAAATCCAAAAAAGACGGAGAAAAAACTTTTACTGAGCTGTTTGAAGAGAACAGGTGAAACTTATCGTGCGTAGGAAGTGAAATAAAATTTTCTTTCGGAACCATTTGCGTGATAGCGAATTAGTGATCCATAATTGGGAACAGTAGGAAAAAAAAACAACAAAAAAACGAATTTCCTCCAAGTCAAAACCAACATAAAAACAATAGGGTTCGGGATGTTGATTGAATTTTAAAGCATATTTTCAAAATTTTCGGTATACCGATGGAAAACAGAATGTACACATATATACATTCAAAATGGTACAAAGCCTTCGCTGCTGATCTAGTGGGCAACGTGTATGCTTTTGGTGCACGTGGTCGCGGGTTTGATTCCCAATGGGAAAGTACAATAAATTTAATTTCACATTCCATTAATCATCCGTCTATTTTATCCTAAAGAGCATAACCATGTGACGTTATTTTAAAAAGAAAAGGTTATAACTAGGGCTCGGAAGTTGAAGACCTAAAAATTGCCTAAAAAGGACCTATAAAAATACATAAAAATATCTAAAAGAAAGGGCCTAAAAACTAGAAAAAGGACGTAAAAATAAGACCCAATTTAATTAGAATTACATATTTAATGGATATAATGCTCTAGAAATACAGGCTTCTGGTAGGTTAACGGTCTGTCCTTCCACAAACTAAAGTACTAACTAAAATAAGAAAACTTTCCCACCCTCACTTCGCCCTTGCTGGAGGACATTGTTACGCTTCCTTATCTGACTTGTAATTGTTGCAGATATGATCTTATCAGTCCAGTCGTTGAAGAATGTCTTATCATTGGAATTTTCTTTACTAAAAAAAAAAAAAAAAAAAAAAAATGTTTAAGAGATGGTGGGAATCGAGTTAATGACCAATAAATTTATTGTCGAAAGATGAAGGGCAAAAAAAGACGTTAAGACCTATTAAAAGCTTAAAAAAGATCAATAAATGAAATAACGCCGAAAAAGGCAAAAAATGACAAATAAAATCCACCATTTTCTGGCCTACAATGACCCAAAATGAACATACACTATGTGATCAAAAGTATCCGGACACCTGGCTTAAAATGACTTACAACTTCGTGGCATCTTCCATCGGTACTGCTGGAATTCAATATGGTGTTGGCCCATCCTCAGACTTGATGACAACTTCCACTCTAACAGGCATACTTTCAATCAGGTGCTGGAAGGTTTCTTGGGGAATGGCAGCCCATTCTTCACAAAGTGCTGAACTGAGGAGAAGTATCGATGTAGGTCGGTGAGGCCTGGCACGAAGTTGGCGTTCCAAAACATCCTAAAGGTGTTCAATATGATTCAAATCAGGACTCTGTACAGGCCAGTCCATTACAGGGATGTTATGGTCGTGTAACCACTCTGCCACAGGCCGTGCAGTATGAACAGGTGCTCGATCGTGTTGAAAGATGCAATCGCCTTCCCCGAATTGCTCTTCAACAGTGGGAAGCAAGAAGGTGCTTAAAACATCAATGTAGGCCTGCGCTGTGAGAGTGCCACGCAAAACAAGGGGTGAAAGCCCCCTCCAAGAAAAACACGTCCACACCCTAACACCACCACCTCCGAATTTTACTGTTGGCACTACACACGCTGACAGATGACGTTCACCGCACATTCGCCATACCCACACCCTGCCATCGGATCGCCACATTGTGTACCGTGATTCCACTCCCCACAACGTTTTTCCACTGTTCAATCCTCCAATGTTTACGCTCCTTACACCAAGCGAGGCGTCGTTTGGCATTTACCTGCGTGGTGTGTGGCTTATGAGCAGCCGCTCGACCATGAAATCCAAGTTTTCTCACCTCACGCCTAACTGTCATAGTACTTGGAGTGGATCCTGATGCAGTTTGGAATTCCTGTGTGATACTTTGGATAGATGTCTGCCTATTACACTTTACGACCCTCTTCAACTGTCGGCGGTCTCTGTCAGTCAACAGACGAGGTCGGCCTGTACGCTTTTGTTCTGTACGTGTCCCTTCACGTTTCCACTTCACTATCACATCAGACACAGTGGACCTAGGGATGTTTAGGAGTATAGAAATCTCGCGTACAGACTTCTGACACAAGTGACACCCAATCACTTGACCACGTTCGAAGTCCGTGTGTCCCGCGAAACACCCCATTCTGCTTTCTCATGATGTCTAATGACTACTGAGGTCGCTGATAATGAATACCTGGCAGTAGATGGCAGCACAATGCACCTAATATGAAAAACATGTTTTTAGGGGTGTCCGGATACTTTTGATCACATAGTGTATATTATGTTAAGCTTCGTGTTCGGGCACTCGTAAAAAAGAGGATTTTTCCTCAACTTCCGGGCCCTAGTTATAACCTAAAATTGCTAGTATTTTCTACTAGAATTTGTAACATTCGGTCGTGGTTCTACGTAACGCGGCTTAGTAGTAAGAACCTTAGCATAGCTCGCTGCTTTACCAAAATTTCAGTTGACCCAGCGATACATTCTTCAGCCCTGCCAAAATTTACGGGTATGATTCGGATGATATGTATCCTCTCAAAAATTAGAGTACATTCTGGGTCATATGTACCCCCTCAAAAATGAGGTGCATCCCCCGGACAAAATGTGGGATGTGGATATGGTTCAGGCACCCCTGGGTACTCCTGATATTGGATAGGAACTACATAGATGACCCTTATCAAAGACCTAAGAGAGCTAAAACGATGTACTAACTTCATGTACGATGTACTCTTTGGAAAAGGCCACAACTCTTCTAAAATTTGTATTGGGAAGAACCTGGTCCTCTCCCGAAAATTTGACAGGAGTACAATTTTCTCTCACTTCCAATCGCGTCGATAGTGAGAGATACTTGTGAGCAGAGCTATCTGAGAACTTAGCCAACAAATAACAAAATTAATCACATGCTGAACAAATACTATTTTTTTTTTTCAAACGTAGAATATTGTACAGGAGGGAGAATGTCAGCGTTTGCATCTCAAATGTAGCTTAATAACGAAGGGGATAGGAGCTGATAAATATCCTTTGCATCGTAAATAATACCATTTTATGTTTGGGTATGTGTAATCAAACTCAATACTTAGAAAATGATTTTTTTTTTAAATGAAATGAAATCTTTGAGTTTTACGTCCGACAGTTATGTCGGTTAGGCTAAAGGAAACGGTGGTGATGAGAAATGAATGAAATGGTGGAATAAAGAAAGTGGGAGGAAACGGAAGAACCCCGAGAAAATCCACGGCACGGCGTTTCTCTACCACAAAGTCCACACGGTGCGAGCTGGGATAGAACTAGGGACTCCAAGCACCGGAGGTGAACGCTCTACCACTGAGCCACCGTGTCCCCTCAAAAAATGAGAAAATAGACTAGGCTGGTGAAGGTTAAAAAGGGGAAGAGTAGCATGAAGGGGTTAACTGTAGGGAAAGGTTAACAGCACAGTACCTTTTTAATGTACGTAGATCCTAGATCTTGCATTGATGATATAAAAGATGAGGACATGGCTACGGCTGTACAGATGACTCTCAAACACAGGCAATGCGAAGACAAACGTAACTCGTGGTACGTAAATGGTACAGCCTTGGGATGTAGGATCTCGGTATAGTTTGCACTCATATCGGAGGTGATTGCATCTACGGCATTGAACCTTGATGAGAACTGGTGATGGTTCCTCGATCGTCAGACAATCCTTTGTCTCCAACAGTGGAAGATGTAAATCTTGTGCACCTCTTAAGGAATGTCACCCCAACCACGACTGCTCTGGTGGATTGGTTTTGTTCGGCTATATGTGCAACGTAAATGTTCACTTATCTTTCAGAGGAACTTGTCCGGGGAAAATAGACGTGTGCTTGAATGGAATGTGGTTACGGTAAAGAAAGAACTAAGTCTGTTAAGTTATTTCCAATATTTTTACAGTTGATGAAACGAAGTCAGAGGGGATTACTTCTTGCCCAGTACACACAGTTGTGGCGATTGATGGTTCCATTCAATTTATAAGTCGCCTCATCACACCAAACAATGAAGTCAGTCAACTGTTCATTATTGCAAATCCATTCATAAAATTGGTGGCGCCTATCCGGATCGTCCTCATTCATTGTGTGATGCAACTTGGGAAGGTATGTAGGGATGCGCACGAGACAAGATTTGAGGCTGTCTCGTCTCGAAAATGTGCTGTAAAAGTGATGTCTCGACTCGAATTTTGTCAGGAAAAATCTTTCTCGACTCGTCTCGTGCGCATCCCTAAAGGTATGGTTTCCACTTTGCTTGCTTTAACGTGCGGTGAACACTTGAATTGCTTACATACGATTCACGCAAATCTTGTCGTGTGGACTTCTCGTGGGATCTTGCGAAAGTTTGTAACATTACTTCCACCCCTCTTTCGTCTGCTACTGATTTCATCCTGCCAAACCGTTCTTTCTTCAGGTCACACACAGTTCCTTCCCTGTCAAACTTGTCGTGTAATTTCATAATTGTTACACATGACGGTGACGTAGTATCAAATTCTGCCCGCCATCGTCTCTGCATTTCTTTCGTGCTCTCATATGTCCAATAACTTTAAAATCCGCTTTCATCTCTCAAAAGAAAAATTCCCAGATTTCTTGTCAGTTACTTGTCGCTACTGGTAACTGAATTCAAAATAAAAGGAAAACAAAACAGATTTATGGGAAAGAAAACAAAAACAAATGAATGGCTACACACATTCGTCATGAGAGCGCCAAATAATAATAATTTGATCCGGTTATCTTAATTACCTTTTTCTGTTATTCCTAACATTCAAACAGTGTAAACCCCTTTGTGTGGCACTCTGTATATAAGATGTAGACCTACAATTTTAGGTGGAGTCCGAACTACCGTAATGCATTCAATGCTCTCCTATGGAATCGAACCCGGAACCCGTGCATCAATGCAATGTGTGCTAACCACTAGATCACAAAGGAGGACAAATGATAGCAGTTTCAAGGTCGTGCATAGGATACTATTGAAGATACTCACTCTTCTCAAATTTACACAGGACAAAATGGTATTTTAAACCAGTTTTAGGTTCTTCTAGCGTACTTACAAGTCTATCAGGAGTTATCGTACTTTTTGTATTTAATGTATTTAATGTACTTTTTGATAACTTACAGTAAATGCATACATACTGGAAAGACAGTAATATCTGAGTCATGAAATATCAAGTATTGCGCGAAGTTACCAGTTAGAAATATTGTTCTGTTATTAACATGTTACCTATACAAAGCGGTGGTAAACATGTACAAATTTTCAAGATACGTCACTGAAACATACACACACGGGTTAACATCCCTTTCACTACAAAGACGTGGACCTACAATTTTTCCTGGTATCCTAACCACACCCGCCCCTGCCATTGGAATTGTAGCGGATGTTTCTTTTCCATTAATTAGCTTGGGGCTAAGTGATCACATATGATGCAATCTGGGTTTTTCCCTAGAATATGAACTTTCAGAATTGATTAAAGCATGCTGGATGTGGCTGAATGTAAATCGAAGGTGAGTTCAGTGTACCAGTCACGAACACAGAAATAGCTCTCCTGGGTAATAGCTTTATGAGATTTATTGAACATCACGTGATATTCTTCGATTTAATTTGCAATTCCGGGGGTATTAAATATAATTCGAAAGCAGAAGTTTGAACAATCCATTATATTAAATAGAAAAATTAAATTTCCCGATATTCAAACTATCAATGCAGACCAAATGTGATAAAAAGACGTCATATCAGGAACCAAAAGAATATATATTTTATTATTCAGTGATTATTTACAATGCTAATATTTCCTGATTTTCCAAATTGCTGAAGCAAATAGTTAAAGGAATAGTCTAGTATGTGCCTTTCAACTGTTTCGTAATCAAAGTGTATTGAATTATACATAGTTCCAAAGGCATCATTGACGTAGCTGAGCTGGCGAGCATTGACGTAAAACTGAAAATTTCATTTAAAAATAAAATCAATATTAATAATGTTTACATAACAAAAACTTCACATAAACCTGAGAGATATTGTCCGTTTGAAACAAAATAAAGAAAGTTATTTTGCTAGTTGTTTAATTTCTGGAGTTGGCGTTAGAGTAACAAAATAATTAAGCTATAGAAATACTGTACTTTGGAACTCTATTTAAGGCTTTTAAAAACAGCACCAAAAGTTCTTTGAAATGCTGCTTACTAAACAAAAGTGTTTTGATTTTGTCAATTTGAGAAGGATATATATAGGACTATTCATAATGATCTTCCTGATTACAAGCATGTAACTAACTCGTACTAACATTTATTAACACGCACATTGATAAAAGTGATATCAAAGGAAACAGAACCTTAAAAAGTTTTGTTTTATCACATACCTATCGTTTTACAAATTACAAGTTCTCAATGTGAGCTCCGTCTGTAACTTGACAAAAAGCAAGCCTGTAGTAGAATTCCCACCAAGCACATTGTAACATTTTAAGATGGACGGATGAAACGTATCCTCGTTATTTATGCCGACTGATAAGCGTGTCCAATATACTTTCTTTCTTTTTACAAACCCTCACAGAAAAGAGTCATACTGGAAGAAAGAAGCACTTCGTTTGCACGGCCGCCAGTATGTCCAATCCATTCGTGTAGTAGTCATCTTTCAGCTACCTTCTGACATCTTTCTAAAAATGAAATCGTGCTCCGTCCTGTTGGAAAATCAAATTCTATTGTTCCTCTTCTAGCTGCAGGGTACTTGTAGCATTTCTAGGTACAAAACTCTTGTTACAGTATATCGTCGAAAAATTAAGGGTCGTACTCTTTTTGTTGACTGACAGCGTAAAATACATTCACCTTGGGGGAATCGTGAATATGTTCCTCATACGTATGATGACATTCCAAACCCCAAATTTGGATATTCTGTTCGTTCACTTTACTCACAAAGTGAAAGGTAGCTTCATCATTGAACCATGAAGTTATGTTTCTTTTAAGGTTTCCAAGTTATAGGAGAAAGAATGCCTATCCTCTTTGTTGCTAGGTTTCAGGGCCTTCACAACAATCGGTATGAATAAAATTTCATACGTTTACGAATAATCCTCCACTTTGTCGGCTGCGGTATATGAAATTCTCTGCTTGCTGTCAGAGGAATTTATATGGACTTCTGAAACTGATGCAAACGTTCTCAATTGTTTCCTCACTTACTGAGGAGCAGTCGAACAATTTTCGCTTGCAGATGCACCCTGTCTTAAAATCGGAGTATCACTAACGAATTCTGTGACAGCTGGGGAATCTTTGCCAAACTTACTCCTAAAATCCGATTGTACACACTTCTTGATATGAAAATCTCGCACAAAATTAAAATTCTATCTTCTTGCGTTACTGTCATTCTAGACGCGAACTGCGCAACTACGCATCAGCTTTGGCTACAACTAAAACTTCTGCAGTTTCTTTCCTTTGATATCATTTTTCATATATGTGTGTATTAGTAGTAAATGTGAGTTACTAATGCTTGTAATCGTGATCATAATCAATATCCCAGTAGGCTATATTAAGTTATATGTAATGTCCTTAGTTTCTAATACTAAACAATAAAATATGGTATTGTTGAAACATACATATATGTAGATTTGAAACATACATATATATATAATCTGACGTAGGTAGTTTTTTTTTAATACAACTTTAGGAGGAGTTGTGCTTATGCTTTATCGACTGGTAAAAGCTTTCGACAGGGGTAGTCGAATCAAACTTTTGAAAATACTTAAAGATATCGGGGTCAACTGGAGAGACTGACGACTATGAGTGAAGTTACGTTTGAATCAAGGACAAAAAAAAAAAAAAAAAAAAAAACTATATTGTGGAGATTGGAAAAGGAAGTTATGTCACCCCAATTATTTAATTTACAGTGAATGCGTAATGAAGGAATCTCCATTAATGTGAATTGGAGATTTTAAGATTGGAGGGGAGATCATTAAAAGATCAAGTATGCAGATGATACAGTTACTGTAGCTAGAAACGAAGAAAGATTACAGGAGATGATGGACAAAATAGTTAACAATGGAAAATCGATGTCGAAAAATCGAAAATCACAAGAATATTCCGTAGAAACGCGCCCTTACGGGTCAGAGTTGAACAAAGAAACTTGAAGAGGTGGGCCATTTCAAATATCTGGGATTAGTGGCGGATCCAAGGGGGACTATAGGGGCTATAGCCCCCCTTGACGCTCAGGTATACAGTGGATAAAATGGGCTTGAATCCTGCTTTACACTGGATAGAACGCCAAAATATGCTTTAGCCCCTCCCTTGATCATATCCTGGATCCACCGCTGTCTGGGATGTATTTTGACGAGAGACGCTTACTACACTGAAGAGGTCAGATCAAGAATTGCGTACCCAAACAAACATTCAACAAGAAAAGATCATTCTTAAGTAGCACTTCACATGGACTAAGGAAGAAGCTGGTCTGGTGTTATATATGCAGTATTGGACTGTATGGTTCGGAAACTTGAACATTATGGGAGTTACAGAAGAAATATTTAGAGAGCTTGGAAATGTGGTGTTGGAGGAAGATGAAGATACATAGAATGAATAGAAAGAGTAACAAATGAAGATGTTTCAAAACGGCTGGCAAAGGAGATGACGCCACTAACCAGTATCCTTTGTAGGAAGGCCGATTGGATTGGACACATCTTGCGAAGATATTATCTTCTTCATACCACCATAGAGGGAAAAGTGGAAGAAAAGAGAGCAGTAGGAAGAAGAATGCGAGTGATCTATCACTTAAAAAATAGAAGAAAATTTATTGGAAATTTAAAGAGAAAGCTGACTATCGAGTGAGAAACGTGGAAGAAACATTTCCAGGGCCGAACCTAAGAAAGAAAGAAAGAAAGAAGATATAAAAAAGGAACTCATTAGTCACAAGACCTGCTAACAGGCAAAATACTTAACAACAATAATAATTATGTTTGTGTTGGCAACACTGTTAATCTTGTAGTATTGCATAGTATGTCAAACAATAGCTATAAGGGCGTATCAAGGTAAAAGGTCCACCATGTATACACATATAGACCCTTACGTATATAATTCCCATTACTTTTCTTTGATTTTCATGACCTAAGTGATTGTGATTTACAAAAATTGCTCATTTTTATCATTTCATGATCACATAAAAACAATATAATACACATATTAATAGTAATATTTCATTATTAAACATGCATTTTTGTTTTAGGGGTTCTGTGGTGGAGCTTTTACTTCTGGCGCATGAGGTCCCTGAATCGATCCCCGGCGAAGTAAGTTAATGGTAGACAATATCGTGTCTGTGGGTTTTCTCGGGGGGTAGTCATGTTTCCTACCACAAATTCTTCCATTATCATTCACTTGCCTTAATCATCCGTCTCCCTCAGCCTAACAGGCATAATCGTGGCACATTAAACTGAAATATTTTCAGCGTTTTATTTTGTTTTACAATTTAGGTAGGTAAAAATGAGTTAAATAACAATTTGGCAAGTAAGATTGCCAGTTTTTTAATATACCCACGAATGTTTTAGTGTACTACTATCCATCATGAACTTGAAAATGTCATTCACGCATCTTCTTCTAGAGTTAACCATTCAACTTTGCCCACTAACACTGAACAATGTACTTTAGTAGGCTGTTGTTATTGTGATAAAAGCAAGTAGGAGTTGTGCGAATTGAATTCTCATACATGAATGAATCAATAAAGATAACATGGAGCGTTTGAAGAACTAGACACCTCCCTTCCCTATTTTTGTCTGTTCTATTATTATACAGAGACTAAACAGTTAACAAAGGCCTTCGACATTACAGCGATGCAATAAGGTTCTTACGGTGTCGTGAGTTCAAAACCAATTAGTGGAAAATTGAGTTAAAAGCACAAGGATACCTGAATAACACGAACCAATCTCGTTGTCTATGCGTCATTCTCTGCGTTCGTCACGTTCAAACCCACGCAATAATGGCGAATACATGTAAACTTCGAGATACAATCTTATGGCTGGTTATTATATTGCTCTGAAATACAAGATTCTATGACTGACAAATAGGTACGTTTCCTTTTAGAAGCAATATATATATAGTGCTTTGATATTTATGATAAACTGTTATTTAGACCTATATTTACCATATGACAGATTATGAAACATTCTTTGATAATATCAGAATAAATGCATTTTCAATCGACGTTTTCCTCATATATTAATGTAGCTCCATCTATCTAATGTAAAAATAGATATTACGTTAATACTACCACCCACATTACCGATATTCTTCAGAATAGGAGCGAATGAAACTGTTAATCTTTTGACCTGTAAAGTCGCAGTCTATGCAATTGCTAGGTTCTGCAGAGTGAGGCCTATTCTCTTTCCAGCCTAAGAAAAAAGTAGATGTAAACAAACCCACCTGACTACCAGTTTGTCGATGACTAGTGATTGGTTGTTGATCTCCTACCGCACTAGTATCCTACCGCAATATAATCCCTACTAAAATAATAATTTCAAATAAAAATATCTGAATTTATCCTACATTTTGTGATAATAAGCGCAATATATATGATATTTAACAACAGATATAGCTTTATTTCAACCTCACCCGTATCTGAACGTATAGTATTTACTGCGCATGCGTATGCGTACACGCGCCTCCCCCACTCATTTAAAATTATTGTAGAATGCAGAGTTCCTCGGCGACGATGTGGGACAATAATCCATTTTCGTCTCTTGTTATAAAACACAAAAGAAGACATCAGGAATAGAGACAATCTCGTTTATATAAGGATTTAAGAAAATATATATCTCCAACATACCAGTAGTCAGTGTCAGTGTCAGTCCGTTAATTATTTTCCCAACAAACTGTAGCCTTATAGTCTGGAAATTATGCGACGACAGTAAGTAAGCAGACGATCTTGCTGCTCATGTCTCTTGCTGCCGAAGCACGTGTGAGCCGCGGAGTAATTAATTTTGCTTTGTTTACGCCTACTTTGTTCTAAGGCTGGAACGACTTTAAGAAGGTTGACTGTATAGAGAGCAAACTGAGGGCAACTGCGAGAAGGCGCAACAAAAACCAGCTGTGTCAGCGTCAACTGTGCAAAAGCAAGACTAAAAGACAAGCATCGGAACTTTGATAGTGTGTAACTCCATTGATAATTTCCTTCAAAAATGAAAATTTTCCCAATCTTGATCGACAATATTATGAAACCCATAATCTTTGAAAAAAAAAAAAAAAAAGAACCTTTAAGGAATTTTTTAAACCTAAACTTCTTTACATATTTATCCTGTCTATCCATGTCCGTCTGTCCGCGAGACAAAAATTTCATGAACTACTTAACCACTTCCCGGTCCACTTAATCCGAAGTAATCAGGTCCTGGCGGAGCAATCCGAGTTATTAAGATTTCCGCATTTGTTTTAATTTGGACCAAAACGAGTAAATTCGCACTTTGTTTCGTCGACCGTTCTTTCGTGATTTATTGCGAGATACTTCGTGTACAACATAGCCACGCTTGGGAAGAAAATTCGACCAGAACTGACCTACTTAGTAAAACGAAATAACTCGGGTTAATCCGGGAAGCGGTTAATGGACCACCATGAATTTTGGTCAGGATGGAAGTCAAAAGTTAGGAATCGAGTTCGTTGATGGTCGAAGATAATATTCTAACATGAAATGGTACAAATGAACCATTTCCGGTTTTAACGTTAATTATTCTAGAGCAAAAATATTTATAGATAGCGAGAAGAGAAGTTCTGCAATTGATTAAGCGTTCATTGAGTACATTTCGTTTCCATCCTTAATTCTCTACTAAAACCGGAAGTGATAGAAATTCTCTACAACTTCCGGTTTTCAATGTTGATCCACATAGAGCAAAACTAATGAGATAGCGAGACGCGGTTTTCTTTTTAAAAAATCGATTTAGCAATCTAAGAATAGGTATCCGTTCCATCTTCTCTCTCAGCACGCTGTTCAAACCGTAAATGGCAAAAATTAACCAATTTCGGTTTTAACGTTGATTGCTATAGAGTAAAAACAAATAGTGACAAGCGGTTTTCTGTAATCAATTGACTATTCTAACGATATATTAAACCTTCACGCTAATCTCTCTACTAGAGATCTACTACCAATTCCACTCTCAATATTGATTGAGTAAATATAACACAATGCAAAACCAAATTTCTTCATGTAATGTACACGTAGCACTCCTAAAAGTTTAAAAATAAAATAGTCTCGCTTAAAATATTTCTTTGTTTCACTTTCTTTGCAACTATAACTTATTTAAATTCTTCGATGTTATTAGTGCACAACAGAAAATTTCCAAAGATGAGACATATTAATTGATATATCTTATTGAGCTGAACAAAATAATATGAATGAGCGTATTTACGATTTTATTTCGGGGAGCGGGCTTTACTAACTTTAGTCCTGAAAATGTAAAAATTCTGCAAGATATTTCATTTACTTTAATATAGTAAATAGCATTTCAGGGAGGGTTACGCCCGGAAGCCACTGTGAATGAGTGTAAATTCTCATGTATAGTTTTCGAGAAAATCAAGAAAAACGATCTTTATAAAGCTAAAAAAGAATTTGTTGAATGATAAATAGGACGCCTATTAAGGCAAAGTTAATACTGTAATGTATCCTCAACAAGCTTTCCATTATGACGCTAGTTAGGAACATACAGAAAGTATATAGAATTTTAATCATATTGAAATGACTTTGGTAGCCTTGAAGGATAGCCCCCTCAGCTCAAGACAGCTTCCCGAGGCTTGGTTGTAGAAAGGATCCCTAGTCCAGTGCGACCTCGGGTAAGGATAGGTGTACCTTTAGTCCAGTGCGACCTCAGGGCGGTGTAGGTGATTTGATCAGTTGGACGACTGATGCTGGGTTCCTCGGTGGTCCGCCTTTTATCGATCCTCTTCGGGTCCTTCCGTGAGGTCCGTCTTCTTTCGGCGATCCTTGGTGCCTTTCGTGTCGGCTTTTCTTCTGCTCTTATGTTTATAATCAATAGCACGTGTTGTGTTGCCATTTGCTCTTGTCCTGATGTGGGGATTCTTACAATATATAGCTTAATATTATGATTAACTCTTTAACTTTTTCTTTAACTATAGTATTGTACAACGATGAAACATAAATCATTCGATAGCTGACATCAAGCTCAGTACACTGGAATGCTTAACGGTAAATTCTTAAGGGTTCTTGTTAAAAAAATCTGAGAATGATGATTTTTATGACGCTTGAAAGTACAGGTGTTTCAAAAAGGAATTTACAACTTCGAAAATTCATATTAATTTATTCATTTATCTTACAGACATGGTTTTGGTGTCATTTTGTAGCAAAATACATCAAGTTTTGATTCACGTAGTACACTAGTTCAGAAACAAGCCACTGGAAACGCTAGCGGCTGTCTTTACTGGTCAAGGTAAATGGACCGGTCGAGGTGGGCCAATTGCATGGTCCCCACGTTCACCGGACCTGATACCACTTGATTTTCTTTTGGGGTTCATCAAGGATTCCGTGTTTGTTCCACCCTTACTGGCTTCTCTACCGGAGCTCAGAGCTAGGATCTACCTCGCAATTGAACAAGTCACACCTGACATGCTACAGCGGGTTTGATAAGAAATCGACTTCAAATGGGATGGATGGGATGAAAGCCAAATGGGATCAGATGGAATAAAATTATGTATTTTGCTACAAAATGACACCAAAATTATGTCTGTAATCTAAGTAAATAAATCAATATGAGTTTACAAAGTTGTAAAATATTTAGTGGATTGTATCTATTGTGATTTTTCTCATAATGGCAACGCAACACACATAATCCTAACAATGGCAATATACTCCTAACAGTGACACACATACTATTTGTAACTAAAATGGAAGAAAAAGTCTCACATGTAGACGAGGAGACCCCCTGAGACTTTCCTGAGATCCCCTGGTTCGAAATTAAAAAAAAAAACGCTTCGTCTTTATCTGGAGCCTGGACAAAGATACCTGTGACCAAATTTTGGTAACTCTCGGTCTATTCGCCTGGTCCCCAGGAGGCACACAGACAGACAGATAAACACACAAACAAACTCTTTATTTTATTTATATTAGAAGATTATTTATGCGCATCCGAACTTATAGCACATTGCATGTCAGTGCATCATTACAGACATCTCTACTCAATGTCTCGAGATAATACGTGTATGACTGAAGATCAGACGAAACACTGTAACCGAGTTTCACACCAGAAAATGTAAAGAGACGCCATTTGCCAAAATAAGTTTTGAAGAAGATATGCAAACTAACTTTTAAGGAGATTGGTTTATTAAAATAATATATATTAAATTTTACGTTATGTATTCTATTTGTTCGTTGAGTCCGTCTGGGAGACAAAAATCTCAAAAATTATTTGATTATCATAATTTTGGACATGATGTGGAGGGTCAAAAATTAGGACTCCAGTTCATTAATGCGTGTGATCCACGTAGTTGATTCCCAGATATGAACAATCAAAAACCGGTTCTTCATGTACTCCTATATAGGAAATTATGGGCACCACCCTTGCTTAATGTACTATCCGCGATGCTGTTTAGATTAGCGGGTTTGTATAATACTCAGGATACAAAATTAAACAAAAAAAACTATTCGTGGAATAGAACACTAAAATGAAACTAAGGGCTGTGACAAACATCTTGACATTTCAGCTAAACGAATAAAACGCAAGCTCTGGCGTGACGTTGCCAAGTGGTAAAGGGGTATGGCTATGTGTAAACAAACTACAGCGCGATCAGGTGACGGTATAGACGTGGATGTGCAAAATAAACGTGGCATTACCGTTGGCATCTCATTTGCTAGCAGCATTTAAAGGGAACTTGGAGCGCCGCCTTCAAATGCCAAGATGTTTGCCACGCCGTTTAAATTACTTTCTACTTGACAAAACCATAGACTTAGATATTTTTTTATTTTCCAATATTCATTCACCTTACTTAATTTTTGAGTGGGAAATGGAGAGTGAAAGGAGATGCAAGAATTCAAACTCCAAATTTCATATTGTGTACACTGAGACAAACCAAAATCTCTTACATAGTGTACACTGTAACACTGTTGCTTGTTACCTTATGATGATGGAAATATTCACAAATAATAGTTTTTTTCCTCTTCTTTGTATCTGTCGAAGTCTTATACCAAATTCTTATTAAAACTCTTAACTATTATCACATGGAACAAGTTTAAAGAAGAACCATACCCGTTAGAGACACAATACAAAACAACATTTTTTTTTAAAAAAAATGTTTACTTGTGTATCAATTCTATAGGAACTTACATCGCTATTTTCCTTCAGTTATGTGAGGATTTAAAAAAGTAACTCCTTACTTTTAAATCCATGAACTTAGATTCGTTATCGTTTGAATAGGTTGCTCTTGCGACAAAACTTTAATTGGAAGAAACTTTTCTTACTTTAAGCATGTGAGAAAATAAATAGAATTTTGCATCACATAAAAAAAAAAAAAAATGAAAGACAAAACTCTTCATGATCAAGACAATTTTTCAGAAACTGAAAGTTTGCGTTTATATAATATTACAAACATTTCTAGGTTTTTCTTTCCAGAATTCTCTGACGCAAGTTTATCAAGAAAGAGAAAAATCGTTATTGTTTGCCTAAAAGCAGTACTATTATCATACTAGAGTGTCATAACTTAATTAAAAACTTAATAACACAAAAAACAAAGGTTGTAAATTTTTAAGAGTTTATGCCTAAGTCGAGGTATGATAGAACAAACCGTCTCTTCCGTCACTGCATTTCAAAGTCTTCTTTAAACAGCAAAATTAATTTTTCCCTCTAACTTTCCCTTAGAAAACAATGGAATTCCACAGAAAAAAAAATCAGCGAAAACAATCAAAATAAAGAACGATGTAGAACCAGTCGCATAGCTAACTGAGGGTGTTAAGGGGTGTACTCTTCTTCTAGGCCTATTTATTCAGAAATTTTAAAGGGGATTTTTAGAGAAAAATCCGTAAAGAAAAATATTAAAGTTATTTATGACACTGTAGCTTTCAGAACTACTGTATTTATCTTAGCGTCGAGTGTTGTACTATATAGGGCAGAAACATGGACATTACCCAAAAATGATGAAAAACGACTACAGGCTTTCGAAATGTGGGTGTGGAGAAGGATCGAAGGAATTAATTGTGTCTAGCGGAAAACGAATGAGAGGGTGTTAAAAATGGTTTGGGGAGGAAAGAACACTTATTATGAAGAGGAAGATAAGCTGGTTAGTATATTGACTAATAAGGAACTGTATCATGAGGGATGTGCTAGAGCGTATGCGTATGGTGGCAAGAAAGAGAGGGAGAAGGCAAAGAGGCTACAATTGAAGGTTGATGTCAAACAGCAAAATCATATGTACAGACGAAGATGTTAGCGGAAGACTATGGAGCGTGGAAGCTTCTTAGTTGTGGCAAGTGACGTACCAATAACGACAGAATACCTATAATGGTGATGATTGATGACTGTTTGTATGCAATTTTCTGATGTCAAAAAAATTATTATGTAAATGCACGAAAATTCAATTTTGGAATACTACATAATTTTAGTCAGCAATCCAGATAGTATGATACGTTTCTGTGAATTATCAGAGGAATAAGACAGGCTTTAAGAAATCAGCTAAGCTATAACTACATCTTATGTATACATACAATAGACTCTCGACTATCCGGTCTCCGTACTATATGACCTAGTTCAGAAAATAAAAAAAAATAAAAAAATAAAAAATAAAATAAAATAGTGCGTGATAAAATGAGGAAAAGTTTTTGAAAGATCTACTTCACTTTTAACACTTTTAACTTATCATCTATAAGTTTAAATGAATTGACATTTCGGCACGGAAGAGGGTTCAAAGGGAGCAGTCATACACCAAGAAATTTTTTAAAAAATTCAAAACTTGTAAGTTTTGACTCTTCTATCTTAGGCCTACCTTCTCACACTTGTGTAATCATTTATCGACGAACAGTAAAATAAAATTATTTTTTTTAAAGAATTAGCCCTATATTTTACATTAGTATTTTATTTTATATTATATTATATTATTTATATATATATATATATATATATATATATATATATATATATATATATATATATATATATATATATATATATATATATATATATATATATACTGATTTTGTAGTGTACATTGTTTTATGTTTCCTGCAATTAAGTAAGTCATTATAAAATTTATCTTAAAATGTGTACAATGTTTTTATTCTCAAGCTCCCCTTTTCTGTAATAATATTTTAAAACGTACAGAATAATAATCTACATAACAAACATTTATAAAGTACTGGTCTGTACTAAGAGATAAAAAAAAAATATGAATAAGAGTAGTTTTTAGTATGGAAAGTATGTTTTGTTTAATGGTATTAGTGGAACAGGAAATGAGTAATTATAGAACTTTGACATATAGGGCTTTTTCTTTTTCTTTTTTTTTTTTTTTTTAAATATCCGGCCTGCCCTTCTGGCACATTAGGTCCCATAGTCGGAAATTTGCTGTATATATATGGGTGCAAAAGTAAGTATACAGTTTGTTATTATTAATTAGTTTTCAGATAATCATGGCTGGTAATTATAGGCCTATTTATTATTTTTATTACTTATTATTTTTCAAATAATTTAACCATCGACCAACGGAAGTGCATAATCAAATAATACTGGAAGACAGAGAATGTTGAAAACGTTCGACGAAAATGGGCTACAGAATTTGATAATCCTCTACCAAATTAGGGTGACTATACGTCCCATTTTGACCAGGACAGTCCCGTTTTAGGGACGTGTCCCGGCCGTTCCGTCAGTAGATGAAAACAAGTCATATTTGTCCCGTTTTACGTAAGCGAAACGAAAAATAACAAACCCAGTAGGCCTACATTTACTTCTTACAAAGAGGCGTAAATTGAGCTGAAATTTCCTACATTAAATATGATCTATAGCTCGGAGTCTACTCAAGAGGCAACAGAGGTTTTAGCAGTTGCTTGGTTGTTGAACAAACTTCAATGTGTCTTTCCTTTTTCATAAGTATCGAATTACTTGACCCCATCCTGTAACAAAGTGCGTGAGAGAGAGAGAGAGAGAGAGACGGGGGAACTCTGATCTCAGGGCGCTGATAATAACAAAGTCCAGAGTTGCCGGAACCTTTCCCGTTTTCAGTTGAAAATTTTATGGTCACCCTATACCAAGCAGACTAACAAGTAGACAGATTATGCTTAAATTTGATGAAACTCGATCCATCTATAATGTGACTCGATCCATCAGTGTTACTACGCAGGGCAATGAAATGTGGAAAATGCCCCTCCAAGTACAGTTCTTACGAGGATTGATTAAAAAGTAATGCATCCATAGCTGTAACTTGTTTTATTTGTTAACCGATTTTCAAACCTTCTTTAGTATTTGATATGTACACTTGTTTTCTATGTAATACATTATTCACTTTTCAACATAGTCCCTATCCCTTTCCACGCACTTTTACTAACACGTGACTAGTCAAGCAAACCCATCGGAGAAGAGTGCTGGTAGTTGTTGTCGATACTAGGATTGAATGGAAACTTTCACCTCTCAGTTGAGAAGAGGTGAAAGTTGCACGACGCAAGGTCGGGGCTGTATAGCGGGTGAGGTAGAATCCCCTCTAACTGTAGGCGCTGCAACTTTTCTTCTATAGTAAATTTCTACCATTTCGTTTTTTAGTGTAGATTTCTACCATCTCCGGTTTGAATAGATTGATGAGTAGAAATGGAACTTATTATTGGAACGCTTATTCCCCATAAAAGTTTCTTGCTATCTCCTACCGTTTCACTTCTAAAATCCTGTTGACAGACAGTCGGACGGACATAGCCATTCTGTAAGAATTTTAATAGAACTGTACAAAATAATAGATATCACTATTTCCTTCTCTTATTTTCGCCCAATAATTTTGCTTGAAAACTTAATAAAACAAAATAAGAAAAGAAAGGAAACCATTCTTCTTCGAAATTAAACAATATTTTGTGAAAAAGAGAAGGAAAAAAACAAAATTAAAAAGAATCAAAATATAGTAGAACAAAATAATTGGGTTTGCGTCACTCGTAGCCTACTATGTCTCTTTCGTTCTCTATTCCTTGATGTGAAGAATCTTCCTTAAATTATTTCCGGGAAGCACTCCACACGGGAGTTTCAAGGACGAGCTGCCGTGTTCCGGAAAGATAGGATCAACCCATTGCCTCGTTTCCACCGCAATTAAACTACCTTGGGGGAGTCTCCCGACTTAATTAAAGTAGTGTGAAGATTCTGAACATTGCATAGATGTATAATGAACCCTTCACTCGAGGGAACAGATAGGAAAACCCATCATATCAACTCAACATTTCCAAAGTTATCTCAACATCCTACGCAAAAACTTCACACGTCAAGAGCCTTTTGAAATTAATACCAGATATATATTGGATGATTCTTCTCAGTGGCGTAAATTAGATCCAGGTGAGGAAGGGCATATGAGTATAGACTCTGGAAACTAAGGTCATATATTTTTATAAGTCTATAAGTAGAGTCTTGCAACCGTTTCTATCAAATGTAGTGATTAGAGCGTGTGCCTTCCGTGTGCGAGGTTCCGGGTTAGATCTCCGGTGTGGAAGCACACATCTTTGGTATTGATTCAATATCATGAGGCAACTAGGAAGCTACTTGAAAAAAGAGGCAGAGAACTCTGGTCTACCAAACCAGCATTAACGATGATGGGATTAGCAATATCCTAACCACACATACCCAAACTAAAATTGTCGGCTGGTTTGCTTAAGCCTTTCGAGGCTTCGTACAACGGAATATAGTTTAGTTCAGTTTATAGACTGTCGAAAATTCAGATTGGATGGGGCCGATGCACAAATTATATGGAAAAGTAGGCCAAAATTTTAATTTTATGTATTTTGTTGTGTAAATAAACAATATTGATGAGAATAACTTGCATAACGCGGGTTTTGCTCTAATATATTTTTATTAAGCAGAGTCACAATTTGGTAATAAGTTTGCCAATTAAAATTTTCAGAAATAATCAAACAAAAGCACAAAATAACATGTATATATGTATACATGGAAAGTTAAGTCGAATAATGGCTCCTGATACGATGATAATAACTACAATTGAACAATGCAGGTACGGCAACCCAGTGGTAGAGTGCTCACCTCTGGTGCAAAAGTCCCCTGGTTCGATTCCAGACCATGCGTGGACATCGAGTTCGTTGATTTTCCCAAAGTTCTCAAGTTTCCTTTCATATTATAACTCCATTAATCCATTTCATAATCATTCACTTTCATTAATCAATAGTCTCCTTGAGCACACAAGGCATATTCATGGAACGTAAAACTGAGATTTTGTTTTCTGTTTACAATTGAAGAAATATTTTTGTTTCTTTTTTAAATAACTTATATATGTTTAAACGTAGTTTTTGTATTATAATGGTATGTATTTATTTTCCATTTTCAAACTTGCTTATTACCCTAAATTTTTGTGATGAACAAATTCAATTTAAACACATTTTAAACAGACTTCGAATAACACGGTTTTGCGCTGTACGGACTTTCTTGGACTCATTTAACAGTGTTATGCAATTTAAACCATAGGATTAATTAGTGTTGCCCACGAGACGAGAAATTTATCTTTCTCCCAAATGAGATGAGACTAGAAATACGACAATTCTTGTCTCGTTTTCTAGACGAGAAATTTCACAAGTCTCGTGGGCAACACTAGTTTACCGAAATCTTAAAACTCACAGGTACTCACATTTTAGTGTTACATGATTCACAGCATAAAACTACATATTTTGTAAAGTGATTGTGAATACAGTGAAAGAGTATTTATTAATATTTAAAGATACCCAAGTCATTACAATGCATCAGAAAAGTTTTTCATTCCTTATGGATGAACGAGAGGGCTTCAAATCTCTCTTCTTAAAGCTATATCGACACTACTACTTATAATCCTTGAGACCAACATACCTCATCTACCCTTTTCCAAAAGTGAAAGAAAACGCAAGGAAATATGTGTTGTTGTTCAATAAACAATCTTAAAATTTCGGCTTCAAAATAAACTTTTCAAAGAATTCAGATATATTTTGATTGGCAGGTGATTGCAGGCAGCACGAAATGCATCCATGGTGCACCATAAGCAATACTAAGTTATAATCATCCGTACATAAGAACACTAAGGTTTAACAACTCCTGTTTAGTCAGGGTCCCACCCACGAGGTAAAGTCCCTGGGCCCTGACTCTCCCCCAAAAGACTTCCAAACTTAACACACATTCGTACATTTTCTCAAGAAAATTATGCTTGTTTAACAGAGAAATGATTGATATAACATGAAAATTTTGATCTTACATTTCATCTGCACTCTTTCTCTCATGAAAACAATCTATTTTTTCTGACAATATAGGTGGAAGCATTTTACAATTACTTATCGTCTTTTTTGGGTGCAGAATAATACCCGTTCAATACTACATAGATGAGGTGGCTTGTAGTATTGGATACCCCCCGCAAGCTTGAGCCGCCCCCAAACAAGAAGCTCTGGCAATTTTGTTTTGTGTCTAAAAGAAATGCTACCCTATTTTGTTTTTGAAATGTTACCTGCTCTGTTCTTTTTCTTTTTTATCCCTTAAAATGTACTGCTGTTTCGTGGAACTTCGCAATTCATAAATTAAATTATCTGTTAACGGTATTTGCAGTAATGACCACAATCCTCACTCTTTCTTAGAGTCATTTTCAAAGCTCATTGGCTAGCAATGGTGTAAGTGCGCTCACTGTTTCTATTCGCAAACAATAAACTTTGTACGAAAACGTAGCAAGCGAGTGAGGTGCTACTACTAGTTCTAACTTTACATAATGTTGACATTGTTAAGAATGCCAGCAATAGTCAACGCATCGACCTATTTTAAATCAGCAAGAGCTTGTAAATTATAGGGAGTTCTACACGCTAACGAATCAAATTTTTCGTTAACACAGTTTTAACACTAATGAAGACATTGAAACGAAGTGAGAACCACAGTACGTTCGTTGTATGAAAAATGAAATGTATTTGTACTATGTATTTATGCGCCTAATCGTTGCGAAAAGCAGTAACGGTCCGAGAGTAAGCCTGCTCCTAATCTGACACGCTTCTGTTAGTCTCATATTATATTGTTCATACTTCTATTATTAGAGGCCAAATCGATAAAGCATGCCAACAGCAATTCGTGGATAAGTTTGGAGACACAGACATCCGCCGAATAATAACATTTCAGCTTTATTGAAAGAATTTAAAAGTAAAAGGTTTTCGTTAGACGAGAAGGCATAAGATCGTCCAAAATGTCAGAGGAAATGATCCACAATATGAAGGACCGAATGTCACTCACGAAGTTATCACGACCATTTTTATATTAATCAGAATCAGAGGTGCCCAGCAGAGAGCCAAAAGTATTTTTTGGGGGGAAGGGGGGAGGGAGCAGGAAATATTTCAATTAATTTTATTTTCTGTCTCTCTAAAATTATTTTATAACTTCATCTGAAACTAACACGTAAGAGTGCCTCGCACTTTCTATAATAGACGTGATTTTTACTATTCACGACAGTGTTTGATTTTGGGGGTTGTAAATTCATAATTTCAAGAATTTTTGCTCATTCTGGGCAACTCTAGAATTACTTCATATAATTTTTATTCATTGTGGGTTGCGAGGAAAGGGTAGATATTAACACTAAAGAAAAGAAAACCATTGATTAAACTAACAGGCAGTACTTGATTTTCGAGGAGGGGCATAGAATAAATGGAGGGTGCGTCATGCACTATGAGGGGATGAGGGGGGGGGGGATGGGCACCACCGCAGAGACACTTCGTCGTTCTGCAATAAATGCGAAGCTTCAGTCTACATATTTGTAGTCTACAAATTAAAAGAGCCAGACTACATAAAAAGAATGGTATGCTGCAGATAGTTTCAGACGCTTGTTCAAAAAAATAAAATAAAATAAAATAAAATAAAATAAAATAAAATAAAAATAAAAAAAGAAAAAAAATTAAACTACACTTAACTCTTGGTTGAGATGTGGGTTCGTATAATCAGATGCGTTAATTCTGTTACATAGCTGGACAAGTGAAAATCCCAACGCTACACGTGAAGAATCTCTAGAGGACTTGTGTTCGGCATAGAATGTCCCAATAGCGAATGATCCCATCTTCTTTGATACACCTGCATACCCCCCCCCAAAAAAAAAAAATCTTCAACAATCTGTAAATAAATTGAATTACGAAAATTTCTACCGTATATTGGATATTTCCGGCCGAACAGAGAAACATCACACGCCAATATGGCCGAAATTACTACTTTTTTTTTCGTGACTGTCATTTCGAAGATTTCTAGTCACTGCTCTCGCTGGTCTGTTACCTCCTGATTATTATTATTATTATTATTTTTAATGGGACTATCTTAAACAAAGAGTTTACGTAAATAAGCAACAAACAGATGCGTTAAATATGGTATGTACTTCCAGTACATATTACGATGCCAACTTTTTTTTCTTTTTGAACTGAGGTAAGGCCACTTCAAAATGCCACAATATTTTCAGAAAATTACTAAAGAAATACCGATTTCGGTGGCGAGTGAACACTTCCAATATATGGTATAATACAATAAAATGATACTATTGTATTATATTATATTATTGTATTATTGTATTATTGCATTAATATTAACAGTTATCGCACATTAAACCTATGGAAAGAATATAGTGAAATATTAACATTAAGATGTATTGGTATAATCCATAGGCATAGTTAATTCTTAAAAGGTAGAATGTAAAATCCAGTTATTCACAACTGGGAGCGCTATTCCGGTCCAATTTTGGTCCGTATCATAGCTATTTTCTTTATAATCCCTGTTATTGTTCAGTATAATAAAAGACTAGCTGAACCTGCGCATCGTCTACACAGCGCATCATTCCAATACGAGCATGAATCTCCTTCCCACTTTCACCAGACAGAGACTTTCCAGCTCTACCAGAAACCGGCTCTTGCAAGACTCACAACCAGAATCCTATAGCTCAAGAAGATGAAGCAGCAACAGAACCAGATTCTCAACCATCCATCCAATGTTCAGATCTCGAAGACAAAATCCACGAAGCAATAGAACAGGCCACAAATTCAATCATGAAATGGGTAGCTTCCATTCTCGCAATAGTCACCGACCCCCCCCCCCCCTGCCTCGAGACAAAAAAAAAAAAACACTACACCAAGCTATTACCAAAGCCACCCGCCAAATTTTTCGCAAACAACTTAACATTCTTACAACCACCCATGGCAATATCTACATCACCCACAATAATTTATTCCCATTCATACAGAAGAATTAAAGAGAAAACTCATCTCCCATTACATAAACCCATCTCTCAAATCGCACTCAAACATTGAACAGCTACATACTCAACAAATAACATCAATACGTAACCAATGTTTTTGAACTAAATACCATAAGCTTCCTACTTTGGCACTCTCCTCGGATATTCATAACGAGAAGAAGACAGTCAAGATCAGAAGCTCAAGATAACGGCAGAAAGGAGACTTCCTCCCAGCCTGGTACAGGACCATCTCCCCTGATGAAAGATCTTATACATCGGCATCACTCCACTTCAGCATCACACGCAGTTGAACCTCAAGAACAGGAACCAACTTGTTGAGACTTCTTTCGTCTAGTTGTTGTATGCATAATCACTTCTACTAATACTCCACATCCACTCTTCAATGTTTAACTCTGGATGAAGTAGCTCAGGCTAGTATATCCTTCCACCTCATTCTGAGATGGTAAAAAGACTATTACTCGACTCGACTCTCGACTCCCACTTTCGCACTTCACCTGTAAGTTTTCTTTTGCAGACACAAATGAAGTTTACGAGGACTCCCAAACGGAGTGACTTGCTATTGACAAATATATAGCATAAAAGAAACATTTTAATGTATAGATGCTGTATAGATTTTCTACTGCTTGCCTATTACAAAGATATCAACCTTAGCAACGGCCTAGCGACTAAAACATTTAATAGAAAAATAATGACACGTTTTTCCTAAAAAATTTCAATTAAAACCGGCAAATCTACAAAAAATTTGAAATCGACCAGCGAAAACTGCGCATTTCTAGAGCTTGTGGTTTCCGAGCTTGTGTGTGTCAGAAGGAACTGGCCACAAACATATGAAGATCGCATTTTAATATACATATAATTTTTAAAATTAAATGTTTTCACCCATTATAGTGGTTCGAATTCCACCTTAAACTCTATGTCTTAAATGTCTTCGTTACTGAAAAAGACGTTGAACATAAAAAAAAAAAGCTGTTTTCGCTAGTGAAGAATGATTTAATAAGCTTGAGGGAGAGTAATTTATCATTTTGTTTATTTTCTTTTACATGCAATTACGCAAATCGGAAAAGAAAATATATTCATCTTCCTTTTGGGTTTAAACAATTAAATAAACATTCCACTTATCTTTGTTTTATGAGCTAAAATACTTAATCTGTCCTCTCCTGAAGTGCTTAAAAGTTAATCACTATTATTATCATTATTATATCTCGTCTTAAATAAGTTTTAATTTAATGAACTGACGGCCTTTCTCTAGTGCATTGGAAGAGTTTTTCTTCAAAGAACTTCTGACCGTAATGACAGATGTCTAGCATTACCTATATTTCTAGGTTTGTTCTTTTTTTTTAAAAAAAAAAAAATCTTGCGTTTATCTATTCCAATTACGTCACAGTGCTTTTAAGGATGATAGGTGTGATAATGATTGCTCTTAATGTAACTTTCCTACATTTTCTCATCTTCCAGAAAAAGTCTGATTTTTGTACAAAATATTGTACTATTTTGTTAGTATAAGTGACACAGTTGCTTCTTCTTCTATTTTGCTGATGATAGTAATGTCCAGTCTGTCGACAAGTACTTTTACATCTTCTGACTTGACAATCCCAGTATTGTTTGCATTAATCGTTTTCAAATACAAGATTTTGCTGATACTTGTACAGTCAGCGACAAAAGCTCTTTCAACTTGGTAAAATTTATTTTGAGAATAACTGAGGTATGGCTGGAACATACAGAAAATTACATTTTTTTTCAATTTACTGAAAATTGTACTGAAATTATCCTTCCATTCTGAAATTATTTACGAAACTAATTTTATCAAACGGAAAGAACTTTTCTCGCTGACTGTAGTATGGTTTGGTATCTATAATTAATTCCATGTTATGTGCTAGAAACTGGTGTATTTTTTGCGTTAGGTATATTATTATTATTATTATTATTATTATTATTATTATTATTATTATTATTATTATTATTATTAAATTTCTCTCAGTGAGTGCAAAGAATTTTGATATTGCTAACTAGAGAAGACAACAATGAGTCTTGGCTCTTGGATATCAATATCCCTGAAGGTTGCTAATCTCTAATCAAGAAGTTCCGTCAAATTGTATTTTCTTACTATTATGCTCTATGCATACATATATTTTGTGCTTTTCAGTGTTCACGCTTAGGTCCTTTTAGTTTCTGATGCTTGACTACGTTGGAATAAGAACTTTGTAGCCACACATTTCTAATAAGATGTTGGTGATGATAGCCCCAAGCTTCCACTAAAAAGAAAAAAAATCTTCCCTTCTCTTGCCCTCGCGCAAATTTTCATTATTAAGTGATGAGATAGGACCGCGGTGGCTCAGTGGTAGAACGTTCACCTCTGGTGCATGGAGTACTTGGTTCGATCCCAGCACGCGCCAAGTGAGCTTTATGGTGAACAAACACGGTGTGCGTGGGTTTTTCTCGAGGCTCTCCCATTTCTTAACACTTTCTCCATCCCACCATTTCATTCATTCCTCATCATCACCGTCTCTTTTAGCCTATCCGGCATAATCGTGGGACGTAAAACTTAAAAATGAGTGACAAGAAATCTGAACAGCTATACCAAGCTAGCAAAATAACTTGTTATCAGTTGACCCTCCGGCTTTAACACCTAGCTACCAATCCAAGGGATGGAAACAAAAGATTAACTTTTAGAAATAAATTTTAAAATAATTCACATGCACAAAAGTTCTTTCGTTATTTCGAAGAACTGAAAAGAAAAAGCAAAGCAAAAGAGAGGATAGTGCGAGACTGAGTTTTTAGCGTATAATAGCACACACCGTAAATTTAACGTGAGCATATGCTGGACTATGAAACAATTAGCTTGACTCCTTAATAAGCTCCATTATATCTCTGCCTCGAACTTTGTATAGGAACAAATTTCTTTTTACAAGGGTAAGTCGAAAAGTAAGCTTCCCCTGTCGGTTTCATGATGGCTATTATCTTGTCCAGGATAAGTAATGTACTGCGAAAACAAAGAACAATGCTCACTTCATTTTTTATTATAGGTATCTAGGACGTTGACGCATTTGTCATACCGCTTTACAAGATTCAAAACCTCTCTTGAGAAAATAATGCGTACCTACATACAGAAATATTCCTTCACAGTTGTTTTCACCTCGTAATTTTCTTCCAAAGTACTTTCCACTGAAAGCCTTCTCAAATTCCAGAGATATGAAAGTAGATGAGCGCGAGGTTGGGCGGGGCTGAGGCACTCCCAGCCGAGAATATCAAGATACAGTAGTTTTTCGTTGCCTCCGCCAAGTGTGATTTCGCATTTCGTCCAAATGAGAAGGGCAAGCCGCTTTCTGGAAATGGCACACTTCTGTGTTGCAGTGTCTGACAATACCGCTGAGCATTGATTGTACCAACCTCCTTACTTGCCACGCACAAAATAGCCCGCTCATCCGGACTTTCTGGTAGCACTGCGATAGCACCATCTGCAGGGTCTTGGTCGTACGTCACCAAATGAAAACTTTATGAGATTATTGCCAGGATAATATAAGAATTACAATTAAGCACAATCTCTGAGATTCTCAAAGTGCCGGCCTTCAACGTTTACACATTCCTACAACCTAGTTTCTACACTCACGCACACTTTGGCACAAAGATCTTGATATGCTTCTCTTATTAAATTAGTCATGTCATCAAAATTGCGTGATTTTCTCGAAAATACTTTTTCTTTGACAACACTCCAAAAGAAAAAAATCCAGTGGGGTGAGATCTGGTGATCGTAGTGACCATTCAACTTTCCTCGTTGACTTATAGTCCGGCGGTTAAGAGCCAAGATTTTAGTGAACTCTGCATTTTGTGACTGACAGATCTCACTTCGCACCAATGTTCTTCAGACTATACCCAACCATAGCCAAGCTGAAATTATTGGCGGGTGGCTTAGCCAGGCATGGTTGCATACCTATAAGAATAGATTACTATTTGCTGCTATAAGTATCACATTTTTTCTTCAGACTATACACATCCTTCTGTGAAGGGTGCAAGGCTGAAAGTCTTGTTTGGTGTTTCTTAAATGCAAGGTTCAGGTTCGTCGTTTCAGATTTGGCTGGGGAAGGGGGGGGGGGGGTCAAGACCCCTACCGACATAAGAGTTTCACGTTTTTAATAGTAGGGTAACTTCAGCAAATAAAGCCACCAATTCAACATATTGTTCTGGTGTTCAAGTGTTTTCTATATGTAGAACCGTGCAAATTACATGGAAGATGGAGTGAACCATCAGCTATAACGCAATGAGAAAACAAAGATCCTACACACACAATGTTGACCACAATACACTGAGAATCGGAGTGAGTATGAGATGGCGTTATTACCAGACGTGTCGGCAAATAACGCCACTTCCTTTACAACAACGGAAAGGTGTTAGAATCGTAACGAAATACATTTTCAACACAACTAAACAATGTTCTTGGCAATGTGCTACCTGCTTTGCTGGTACACAAAACTCAGTCATCGTATATGTCGTTAACCAATAACTCTCCTGATGATTGCGAAACTCTTAACTTAACAGCTGCAGTCATATGGAGCACTACTCGTCGGAGCCAGACAACAATGCACAACCAGCGTCACAAATATTCAGAAGCCACATTTAACAATGCTGTCAGAATCACATAATTCGTGAAACCAAACCTTGCATTCAATGTAATGAATAAACGTTTTAAGTCCCCTGAGATCATAGTAATATCCTCCACAGTCCTCACGGAGCATATTTCCATCCTTCGTCTTTCCAGGGGATGCTTGTTTCTTCGTGCCAGAAGAAGTGAAAGGGCCGCTCTTGCGAATAGGTTGGGATGAGATTTACTCCTAGTTATTTTAGCTGTATGAAGAAGCTCGTGGATTGAGTGGGCACTCGGTGGCGTTGAAGGAGAGATGGAGGCTGGTCATGTGCTTGGAAGTGTTGGTGGAGGTTGCTGTTACTCTGAGACATCATTTGGGGAAAAAGCGACATCGGGTATAGCATTTTTGTTAAAGGGATGCCCTGTAGCACTGAAGCCTGAAATTGTGGTCTGATGTGTTGCTGAACGGAACCACGCCTGTGAAAACAGTTTCGGAAACTGTAGCTTCTCAAGTGTTATTCCGGGATGCGTTCGTCGGAAACTGTCAACTTCTTCAGAGCAGTACAATTTTAACGATTTGAAGAATATCTTGTCAAGCGCTCGAAGTTCATGGGTGCAATGTGCAGGCAACCACTGCAGTTTAATATACATGGTCCCAGCAGCATTTAAAATGGTAATATCAAGATGACTGCGATGGAAATCTACAAAAAGCAGTGCTCGGACAGGGATCCGATGTATGTTGAAAGTACGGAATTCTTCGTTTGTAACATAGCCTTTAGGTGTCATTGCATAGGTGTTACCTGAAGGAAGATAATCGCCAAACTATTTTTTTTATACGTTCCCTTGTATAACACCATCGGAGGGATCTAATTTGAACCTGATACATTAGTGCACGCAATAACACTAACAGTTTCGCCTTTTTCGCCATGTGTGGCATTAAGTACTCGCTTGCTCCCTTTCTGTGCCAAAATTTTTAGACTACTGTTGTACGTTAGTTATAGTCCTGCATTTAATCTGCATTGTAAATAAGTTCAGGATTGTCACAAAAGGTTCATAGCATAAACTGTATTTCCCAATAGCGTATACAATTCGTTCACTATAGATCTGTTAAAACGCATGAGTTTACCATAGCTCAAATTCTCCGCCTTTCTGCACACGATATTCGAGTGTCTTGCCATGAAAGCATAAAACTAGACTTTTCCGGCTCTACCACCACGACAAAGAAAAGCAAACTTTTAACATTAGTATTAGTTTCTATTAGCGATTAGATGGAGTGGCGTTATTTCCCGACGCGATAGTGGCGTTATTTTCATAATCAATAGACTTTGTTTTGGCCATTGTTTCCATACCAAGAATAGCGGTCCTGTATATTTTATCTATATCATAATATTATGCAAGTACAGCCCTATCAACACATACCTTTAGTAATAGTAAAATCTCACTTTTACCCAAACAATTCGAACTAACTCGTTTGATACACTAAAAATTTGCGAGCTGTTTCCTCTGCTCCGCGGCTGTCATGTCAACATTTGTTCACCGGTTTCTCTTTACTGATGCCTGGCTGACCTCTAGTCTTTGCGTCTACAAAGACAAGAGGCATCACTGTTTATCACACACTCATAAGCGGTCACCTTACGTACCACGTGTTCATGCTAGCACTACGGAAAGCTTTAAATGGCGTTATTACCCGACTGGCGTTATTTGCCGAAGTTACCCTATATCAGTAGACAAGTGATTAAAGTAAATATGTTTCTCAAAATGCATAGTTTGGGACTTTCGATCTCGTATTACCTTTTAAGAGTTTTATCTACTAAAATAGCCAACAAGATTTGTCGATTGAATGAAAGAGAAAGCATTGTGTGTTTTGCTTCGTTGAAGTGCAATGTTTTTACTACCGTTTG
The DNA here is from genome assembly GCF_964235325.1 of Thermobia domestica. Taxonomy (NCBI): domain Eukaryota; kingdom Metazoa; phylum Arthropoda; class Insecta; order Zygentoma; family Lepismatidae; genus Thermobia; species Thermobia domestica. Next base: position 101,181,070 of record NC_137468.1, read on the forward strand.
TTGCGACAACATTGACAACTATCCAATCTCATCGACAGCAACCGATTCATTCCACGGGACAGCTATTTCGATAATGCAACATCCAGCTCATGAAGATGATGGGATTACTAGCGTTCTTCCGAATATTGACGCTGTAAATGACAGATCAAATCCGAGGAATGTTCACTCACTTCCTACGAAGTATACGAACGTTCCACCAAGTTTGTTAACTTTAAATTGATTATCTTCTTTTGAATATGACCAGTTTGTGATTCCTGCTATTTCAGAAGATGCACTTTTGTTGGATAGGTCTTGGGCAGATCAGGTCACATCTGAGTCTGGAGAGCATCTGAATTGGGTATTCTATCATGAATCATTTCAGAGATTGCCAAATGGATAGACAACAAAAATTGCAATTTTACCACTGTTTGCGGAACCATCTCATTCATCTGTCATGATGTTGCATTCTATGAAAACTGTGAAGGACATCGTAAGACATATCAATGAGAAGCAAACACCAGTTCTTGTTCTCGACAACCCACAGATTCAGTACGCCCTTCCAAACAGCTGCCTTGGAGAAAAGAAGTTTATTCTAATGATGGGTGGGTTTCGCATCGAGCAAGCTGCCATGCGAGCTTTGGGTTATCTTTTGGAAGACAGTGGATGGGCAGAGATTTTAATTCAAGCTGGAATTACAACTCAAGGCAAAGCGGAATCCACGCTTCGCCTGAACATATCATAAAATCTCGTTTCGCCCATGTAGTCACAGCTGTTGCTCTTACAGCTTGGCAAAAGAAAGCATACATCGAATCTTCTGATGGAAATAATTCCTTGGTTGACGAAATGTGGATAAAACATTTCCGTGAAATTCAGCCGCAGTTGCGATTCTGGGATACTATTTTGAAACTGGAGTTGCCCAAGTGAAGCAAACTTTGACTTGTACGCAAAATCCTATTTTCAATATTCTTCCATGGTTCCTTTCATTGGGCCACGTACCCTACGCTCGGTTCATATTTGTAACCTGCTCTCACATGATACCTTGCATTCCTGACGTGATGGCAGCTTTCAAATGAAGCGCCTTTGTTGCACGAAAAAGTCGTCGATCTTTTTCAGCGATGGCTCTCAACCAAGCTCGCGAGCAAATTAATGCCACGCTCAAAGGCGACGGGGGAATTATTGGGCCGACGGAAAGTCCGAAAACATTACAGAGGTTCTTTTAGCATCGCCAGAAATAGGTCAATACATTTAACACATGAAATTCACTTTTAAATGCGCAGAAGATGATACTAAACATCATGAAACATCTAAAACATTTACTGAAAAATTTCAGAAACATATTCGTTTGTTAATAATGACTTTCGAGTATGCTGGTAATCCTTTTCTGGAAACAACAGAAGTGCTTGGCCGGACCGATAACAAAATAATAGCACAATCTGAAGCAGTTGACATCCTCAAAATAATGGAAACAGAAGGACAATCGCAATTAACAAGATTTGTTGAAGAGAGGCTGAAGAACAAAATTAAGAAAGTTATTGATCCGTTGAAATGCAAAAGGTTTTCCATATTCAAGAACCAACAGAAGAGACAAACATGTCTTGCTGAAAAGTGTACCAGCCTTACAAATGACTGTATATTATTTAGTCGTCTCTACACTGCATGCCAATATAGATCAGTCGATTTGGACGAATTTTTTAAGCATGAAGATGAGTTGCACCCTCCATCACTGACAGTAAGACCCTAAGACCCTACATCCAAGACAGTAAGACCCTACTCTAAGTCACAAATCTAGTTTGCTCAAATGTCTTGAACTTCTCCAAAAGGAAGAAATTTTTTAAGAACTTGAAGTAGACGTGAAGATTTTTGATGGAGCGGCTATTATTCATATGATTCCTCGAGAAGCAACCAAAACTTTTGAAGAGTATATCGACGGTAGTATTGTTGAATACTTTCGAAAACAGCTTGCAACAGTAAAACGAATCGATGTGGTATGGGACGAATATTTTCCCAAATCCATAAAAGAAATGACACGAGAATCAAGGGGGACAAGTTGGAAATATTGCGTCTTACCTAACGTTTCAATTGCCAAGAACTTTCTTCAGTTCCTGCGATCAAATGACAATAAGCGACAACTTTTTCGTTTAATCATCCCAAAGTTAATGAAGATTGGACAAATGAACAAAGAAGTCTATACCACCAAAGGGGAGTTTGCACTGACTAGGGCTGCCACATCGAACATTAATTCTTTAAGCCCCTGCAAATACGAGGAAGCGGACACACGGATGATGCTTCATCTTGAAGACGCTGTCTCTTGTAGATATCGAAAAGGTGCTTATTCGAACTATGGACATAGATGTTGTGGTTTTGGCTATCAAGGTTTTCGATAAACTTGCACTGGAAGACATGTTCGTTACTTTGGAGTTGGACAAAGCTTTAGGTAAGTACACAATGTCATTTAATGAAGGATTTGATATTATAAAGGTTGTTTCGCAAAGAGTGGAATCGGTGAAACCGTATTCAGTTGGTATTGGACTCGGTATTAGCTATCGGTATACACATTTCACACTGTCCACAGTGATTATTTCTTATTTACTGTATAATTAAGACTAGGTATGGAGTACCATAACTGCTACGAATATAGACTACCCACGAATAGTCACTTGGCCTTCCAAGCAAATATATACAATGTCTATAAATGGGACCACTCATGCTGTTGTTTCCGGCGCGTTTGTCAATTAGGGCTTCAGCTACGAATTACTCTTGCTCTTTAAAATCTGCATTTAAAAAAGAGCCCTATACCAATCGCTTTACTTTGCAGAATGGATTTAATAACTAAAAAGGTTAAAGAAAATATTTTCATAGAAGTGAGCCTAGATTAGATATGTTATAATTGCCAGCTACGCTGTCCTTATGGAATTTTAAGAAAAGAATCATACCTTTTGGTGTGCCGGGCTCACAGGCCGCCATTTGGCTAGCACTGCTATATAGCAATAACTGTGGATTCGGCAACTCCAAGAACAGATTCTACTGCAACCAGACGCTATAGATCTATTTCTTCCGGTTTCAAAATGGAATCCTATGGTTTGGAAAAGTAGTGTACGCAGAATTTCAGCAAAGGTTTCCCATTTAAGTTCTCAAGGTTATGGTTTCAAGGGGTTTATATTCATTTTTCGTATCTTGTTAAAGGAGAGGAGCTTAAAACACGAAAATCGCCTTTGCTAAGTCACTCATTTGAAAGTCTACCGCAGTGAGTAAGCAATGAACATCAATTGTAGCAATGAATAATTGTTGCAAATATTTCTTTATTTTAGTATTAAATTTTCACCGCGAAGTGCACTTTTTTCGCCTGTAATAAAAGTTACCGACAAAAGCTCAATGCAACTTTCTAGGTCATTTAGGGACTCACCTACACTAGCTTCGAGTCTGCGGCGTATTGCTTTTATTTTGGGGGATTAAGCTGTGATGATCATATGGCAAGAGTACAGTCACCCACATAAGTACCTGAACCCCTGACTGTTATAATTCCATTACTTGGGATCCAGGTACTTCTGTGGGTGACTGTACAAATAGCATCTTATGTTAACTTTCGAAGGAACATTGTTTTTTTTCATGGATATTTCGTTGCTTCTTATGGATAGTTGCGTGGAGACAGGGGGTGCGGGAAATCCCATTTTTAAAATGAAATATATCTGAAATTTTAAATTTCCTCGCCCCACTGAGGCAACGCTTCTTGCAATGGCTTCACTTTATACATAGTGAAAGTATGTTCCATTTTGCATCCTCTGGTTCTTGTTTCAATTTGCTATGCCTATTAAGGACTCGCCTATAGACATTTGGAAATAACTCTGCATGGAATATTTTAATAAGAAGCAAGTGGCTTCCAGTGGCGGAAGAATACTTGGGATGACATGTTCAGAACTTAGCTGAAACTCTCGGTCTTCGCACGGAAAGAATATGTATTTGGAAAACATTTTATGACATATTTGAAACCCTCGTCTCCTTTAGGGTACGTATTCCAATCAAAGTGTAATGATAAAAACCTAGGTCAACTATTTTCAAAAATTCGTTTTAAACGGCTCAACGATTTTCCCATTTTATTAATACCAAATAGAAAATTAAAATATTATACAGGGTGGACCACATATGTTGATACCTCATTGTAACTTTTAAACTAGAAAAGACAAAAAGGTGATATTTTGTACCATGCAAATAGCGACAGGGAGGCATTGATTGACATAATCTGTGATACCACAAGAGTAACAGTATTGGCAACCCATCATAAAAAATGTACTATTTTTTTTTTCAAATTGCACTACGACAGGTTATTGTATTTTCAAACCTAAGTGTTAAACGACAACCTATAATGTTCCATTTCTTATTCAGATTTGCAAACTAAAGACACTACAGTATCACATCCAAAAACAATCAAATTTTGATGGGTTCTACAACAGTAACAATGCAAGTGAGACGGACAGGGTAATGCACATAAAAATTACCTGAATATTATGATCATATAATCGATTATTATGATCATCACATGACACATTTCAAGCAAATAGAAACAAAGTTAAATGAATCGAAAATCTAACTTTTTCAAAGAAATTCATTTCGAAAAAGTGTTAATATAAGAATCAAATTGAATTAAGTACATGGTTCTCAGTAGATGTAAAGATTATACTGCCGTTTGCAGCAACTTGATATCTTAAACCATTCGGGAGATAATGAGAAAAATGATGAAACTATTGATGAAATATTTGTTTAAGAAATATAAACAAAATTGCATTACTCGTTTTTTGAGGAAATTGAATAAAAATATACTTTTCCCCTGTGGATATTTTTATGTGAAGTGATTTTAAGGGGAATTATAGTAATTAACAACATATTTGATTATGAAATATGAATAAAATTACCTCCGTTGCTTTTGAGAAAATCGTCCGAAAAGAAACTTATTTCCAAGAGTAAAATATCCCTTGTGGACTGGTAATAACTGTAACATAACATGATTTAGTGTAATAAATGCGAGGGAAAAAGTTCACTGCGCTGGCCCGTACATTCTATTATTTATTTGATTAGAGCATTTTTTTTTTTTCAAGTAAATAATGACGTACCGGTAGTTCATGGTTATGATACGACACAGTTTAGTTTTTTCGCGCTATTTAGTTTTACGATAAAAGGCAGAATAGTCAGTCATTCACACACATCTAGTTTATATTCCACCAATTAGAAGGAACGACCAAATATTGATCGCAATGACTTCCAAATTTTGCTTCACTGCAAAGCTCTTCGTGATAAAAATGATTTTAAAAAATTCTCGTTGGACGAGAGAGTTAGCACATAAATCATATAGTTGCAAGCTCAAAGATAAAAAGTCATATTTAAAGTAGCACCATAAATATCAGTGATTACTTAAAAGGAAAACTTTTATTTGAGAAATATTCAGAACTACGAAAGTAGTTAAAAAGAAATCTCGTTCTTGAGGTATGTTTATAGTTTTGCTGCAACTGATAATACTAATTTCAGTGTACACGGCTTGTAATCAGTTTACTAAACTATTGTTTCTGCCGTAGTATTATTTTAACTCTTCACATTTATAGTACTATTATTTTCTAACTATGGCTGATTACATAGTTCACATAGTTTTTCATGTTCTCACGTTCTGTAGCAGTAACAAGACACACCATATTTGTCCTTGATCTTTTTTGAAACTATGTAATTAACAATTACAACTATGTTTCTTAAGCACGTTTACAGAGCATTATATATGGATTTTTTCAATTTCTTTGACGTAAGTTCTATACTTTTTATGTATGTACTCATTCCAAATCTGAAACTTTACGTAATCTAAGTTGCATAATCCAATGCTCTGCTTATCAATTTGAATTTCATGCTTTTTTTCTTTTAAATACCCGTAATTACACGTCATTAAAAGTAAAGTAAAGATTTAAGTTTTTCCTTATACAGCACATCAATGGCAGAGGACTTAAACATATTTAGTTTTCTTGTAGGCTAATAATGCATGTGATATTAGAGAGAGATGCAATACGAAGACAAAATAAGAAAATACGAAAATCAAAAGAATATATATATATACAACATGAAGTTTTAATAATATACTTTCCAAGTCAAAACTTTATATGGATACGAGTATCTCGTTACGTTTATGTGATTTATTCATTAACTTTTCTAAAACACATCAGGCGTAGGTTAACACTAATTTGTCTATGCCAGTGGTTCCCCAACCTTTTTTGATTCATGACACACTTTACTGAACGTCGAGGATATCGCGACGCTCTTGTTTGATATTGCTATTATTATTATTATTATTATTATTATTATTATTATTATTATTATTATTATTATTAGTAGTAGTAGTAGTAGTAGTAGTAGTAGTAGTAGTAGTAGTTGTAGTAGTAGCAGTAGTAATTATTTTAATAGTGAATCCAATTAGTTTTTATACTGACTCTATGTATATCACTGAGCATTATTGCTACCGCTGGAGGTTGTTGAGTTGATTTTAGTTTAGTGTCCCTTGCAGCAGCGAGGATATATGAGACGTGGACCTACTGATTAACGTGGAATCCGATACACCTTAGGGGAATACGTGACAACTATGTGTCGCGATACATCGGTTGAGAACCACTGGTCTATGCTATTATATAAAAGAGTAGAAATGAATTACTCATTGTTGCCCAGGTCACACTACTGTAAGTAAAACCATGCAATTTGGACAGAATTCATTTTGTCAGAAAAGCAATAAATAAGGAAGAATTTTTGCAATTACGTGTCCTAAGGAGGGGAAAGGGGGCTCTCTTTTTGACAAGAATAAAATATCTCACGAATCCTTTAAGTTAGGAAAATGAAATTCGGTATATAAACTTCCCATTAAAAATAATTGAATACTGTTTCAGAGTATTTGAGAATTCCGCTCTTAAAGGAGGAAACGGGAACAATATCAACAATAATTAAATTTTCCATTACTAATTCAGAAAGTGTCAAAAGTTCACTTAAGCTGGAGATATAAAATTCTTCGTTTAAACTCGTAAGTAAAATTAATGGAATACGTGTTTCAGTTTTTTCGAAAATCCTGCTTCTCTCGCATAAGTGCGAAGTTCTCAACAGTTTTGCAGTTTTTTTTTTCTAAGTGGGAAACCGAATGTAGAAAAATAAAATATAAGAAGTAATATTGGAGTGGCTAGAATTCAAACTCTAGTCTTTTATGTTTAAATTTTTAATAAAAGATATGAGAAATGTGTTATATTAGTTTGAAAACGATCTAAATTTCATATGTTAATTTTAGTTCCTAACTTACATTGTCAAGATGATTGTGATGTACTGCAGCTGTATATAAAGTAAGTGGGGAGGAAAAAACAGAACTTTCACTTTCATTAAATATTTCCACAGTTAATTTATGTGAGTGTAATATTTTTTATTTTATTTTATTTTATTTATTTACCGTATTTTTTTTTTTGAAGAACAGTTTCTGATGTTTAAATTTGTTACTTTTTTGATGGTCTGTAGTTTGGTGGAAAGAGGCAATGTGCCTAGAACAGTGGTGGCCAAACTTATGAAGTTTCGGAGCTACCGCATCGTTTTAAAATTCTGCTGTGAGCTACCAACCAAAAGAACTATCAAACTTTTTTAAAAATCTTACATTTGTTTATAGAGGAATCAGTGGAGGAATCGAGGTTAGACAGCCGGAGTGTTAATGCAATCTAACGGAAATGTCCCCGCGAGTCTACTACCTCGCGATGGACGGTTTGGCGATTACTGACCTATAGGGTTCCCACCCTCTATTCTGAATGTGTCACTGATTTTCACTTTTCGATTTTTAATAAACAATTTGTTTAATTTTAAATAATAATTACATGATTTACATGGCAGCACAATTTCTTTATCTTTGGAGTGACGCGCAAGACACATTAACACAGCATACTACACAGTAGGCTGCGATGCGGAAAACTAGTGTATTTTACGAAATAATTTATCTATTTAACATATTCGTTAAATTGCTTAAATTTACATTTTATTTAGTAATTTTCATTTAATGTCAAATTTGCAACGAATGATATTTAAACTGAAGAAGCTATATCATTTTTATTCTGGTATCGCGGATATGATGTCCGTAATTTGGTATATTTGTTGTATTCCTCTAAAGTTACAGTTACAAATTTTATCGTTATTTTTCACAATTTTAAGTCATTTTTCCATGTTTTTAAGGGTATTTTACAGGTCATAGACTAAATCTATATTCTTAGGTCATGAACTGCCGCCCCCTAGTCATTACAAATCTTCTACGTAAGGTTGTATATCATTTCAGAAAAACGTTACACATTGATTGAAATGTTTTTCTTTATAATTAGGATAATAATAATAATAATAATAATAATAATAATAATAATAATAATAATAATCATCATCATCATCATCATCATCAAAGTAACATTTCTGGAATCAAAGGAAAATATAGTCTCCAAATTTGTATATTTTCTTTGGAATTTCTAGTATCATTACTGAACTTTTAATAAACACCTGTAGCTCAGCACGCACAGTTTAATCCCTCTCTCCCGACAATGATCTTCCTTGATTTGGTTCATTTCTGTATAAAAGATACTTTTATAGTAATTTTTGTACAAGTGATATTTATGGTATCAATGTATCACCAAATTTATTATTAGAAAGTATTAAATTTTTAAAACGTCTTTGTCTGATTATTTATTTATTGAATAAGTACTGTTAAGTTTTGAAGTAAGTAGGTCTATATTAGGGATGGCCAAATTTTTCCGGAATCCGGATTCCGGAAATTTTGTTTTCCGGAATCGGAAAATTTACTTTCCGGAATTCGGAAAAATTCCGGATTTCGGAAAAATTCCGGAATTCGGAAAAATTCCGGAATTCGGAAAAATTCCGGATTTCGGAAAAATTCCGGAATTCGGAAAAATTCCGGATTTCGGAAAAATTCCGGAATTCGGAAAAATTCCGGAATTCGGAAAAATACCGGAATTCAGAAAAAATCCGGAATTCGGAAAAATTCCGGATTTCGGAAAAATTCCGACATTCGGAAAAAATCCGGAATTTAGAAAAAATCGGAATTTTTCCGAGATCCGGAATTTTTCCGATTTTACTTTCCGGATTCCGGAAAGTAAAAATTCTGGAATTGGCCATCCTTAGCTAGTAGCTGTTAAAAGAGAAACACAATAATGAATAGGCTATATATACTGTATTAATTTCTTGTAGTTGGATATGTCTTTATCATTTACGTAGGCAATTGCTACTGCAGTTATTTACTACTTTATGAGAAAGGTCTTATTTTCACACACAAAAAAGTCGCCGGTATGTCTCAAACATTATCGCGTTCCCACCTGCAGCTGCTCCAAAGCACTGCAAACTACTTTTTAACCAGACGAAAGGCAGTGAAGGAAAATAAATCTCAACAAATATTCTAATAACAGTCGCTTATTGTCAACATACCTACAGGGAGCGCAGAAAGTGTTCGTACACCGTGCATACTTTATATTGAAAACAGCTAGCATGAGAACGGGAGGTGGAAAATATATATATAACCAGAATTAAGACTACACATTCATACATTTTATTTCTATATACAAGAGAAAGGCCAAACAAACACAATCACTGTTTTGTTCAGAAGAAAAGAGAGAATTCCTTTTTTGTAAACGCAAAAAGTCACCGTACACTTATGCTTGAATTAATGCTTATAAAGTATATTACGTTATTTAATATTTTGTGAGATTACCCTGTGCGTTAATGATTGTCTGTAGTCTTCGTGGCATTGATTTCACCTGTAGTAGTTCGTAGTTCTGTAGCTTCGGGACTGATTATGTCCCATTCTTCTTGAATAGCTTTTCTTAGGCCTTCTTTAGTAGACAAGCTGTGCCTTCTGATTCTTGTCTCCAGAACAGATCATAGATGTTCTATGGGGTTCATGTCTGGGGATTGGGGAGGTGTGCGAAGCTGTTTCAAGGTATTATAGAGTCAGGGGCGGATCCAGAGGGGGGCGATCACCCCACAAGAGGAAACTCTTATTTTATATATAAATAAACCCATCCATAACAAGTTTGGAGCTCTTAAAAGTAGCAGTATTACCGCCGACCGCCCCCCCCCAGAAGTCCGTCCTGGATCCGCCCCTGGCAAACCTTGCAGACAGGCCTTGTTCAACAGTACAAACAATAATTGCGATGTATAATGTTTCTATCACTGTTCGAAACCATAAAAAAAAAAAAAAATAATAAAAATAATAATAATAATAAAAAAAAAAGAACTGAAAGACCAAGAGTGTTGAGTGAACAAGTTAAACGTTACATTATTAGGGAAAGAAAAAAGGTTCCAAAAAGTAGTGCTGTGCAATTGGCAACGGATCTGGAAACACGCGGTGGCGGAATATTTGCAGGGTATCATGGTCGGATAGCCAGGAAAATGTTCTGGGTGAACAAGACAAATCGTATAAAGAGACTAAAGTTTGAAAAAGAGTATAAAGATAAGGGATCAGGCTTCTTTCTGGAATAGGGCCATATTTTCGGACGAAAATAAATTTAATTTTATCGAGTCCAATGGGGGGCGTATGGTATGGCGCAAGGTGAATACAGAGATGAATCCTCAAAATCTCGTCCCTAAAGTAAGACATGGAGGAGGGTCCGTGCTCGTCTGGGGTTGTATGAGTGCCTCAGGAGTGGGTCGTCTCCACCTTATCGATGGAGTGATGATCCACAAAGTGTATATTAACATATTAAAGGAATATCTCCATACTAGTGCCAGAAGATGGTTCTTGAAAACAATTTATTGTTCAGCAAGACAACGACTCCAAACATACAGCGGAAAATACTCGGTTGTGGCTACTCTATACAGGGGCGGATCCAGGACGGACTTCTGGGGAAGGGGCGGTCGGCAGTAATACTGCTACTTTTAAGAGCTCCAAACTTGTTATGGATGGGTTTATTTATATATAAAATAAGAAAGTTTCCTCTTGTGTGTGGGGGGGGGCGATGGCCCCGATCGCCCCCCTCTGGATCTGCCCCTGAGGTTTGCTATCTTTCTCAAAGACTTACCCTTCTTATGCACTTTAATAATTACTTTTCTTGTCTCCTCATTTGTTTCTGTTCGGTTGCTTCCCATTTCGACAGCCCACCGTGCAGTTTTTTCACTCCTATTCACAACTAAACTAATTTTGTTACTCGTCATGCTATACAGAGGTGTATACTCAGGTGAATACTAGTGAACCCCAGTTGTGGTATCTTTGTTTCGTATTCGTACGTCAGGTGTACGATCACTTTTTGCGTCTACTCTATACATTTTCTACGGAATTTATTTACTTTCTGACCATTAAACTTGTCTTTGTAGTTCTTTATTGATATATTTATAAAGCTTAGTTTTCATTATTCATATTGTGTGTGTTATTACACTTCTTAAATTTTCTGTTTCTTTTTCGCAGGCATTCTCGTTTCAATAGCATAGGTGTACGAACACTTTCTGCGCTCACTGTATGTACAGTAAATACAAATTTATAATTTTTGACTTTACGAAGTATACAATGCAATTGTTCAATAATTAACATAAGCAGGCATTCATTAATTTATATTAATATAATAGTTAACAAAACTAATAAGCGGGTGATTGATGACTCAGTGGTAGAGTTTTCATCTATGGTATTCTAACCCAGGACATGTGGGTTTTCGATGGCTAATTTTGTGTTCGAAAATTTTCCCGGTGGTACTCTTGGTTCCCTTTCTTATATTTGTTCCATCATCACTCATTAACGAATTTAGTTTATCAAAACTCTATAGCCATATATTCATTCTGTCCGTCAGTGAAACAAACAGTCTCAAGAACTATCTGATGGATTACCAATTAATTTTGGCCATGATGTACAGAGTCAATAGTTAAGAATCGAGTTCCCTGATGAATGTAATATTCAAACCGGAAGCGGTACAAATCAACCATTTCCGGTTTTAACGTTAATCATTATATAGTAAATATGGTAATAGATAGCGAGAAGCGGTTTCCAGTAATCGACATATATAACATTCATGTAGATAGAATGTTACCCAGTTTGTGTATCTGCTGAAAATAATGAGCTTAGGTATTTAGAGAGCATTTTCCGCTTTAGAAAATGTGTGCTTGGTAAAGAATGTAGAGAATTAGCTGAGTCAGGCACGTAGCTAGAATATGGTAATAGGAAGGGGGGGGATCTGTCACGAAATACTGTGGTTATTTACCAGGGGTTCAATCATTCTAAACTATTTTATTGGCAACATATATTGGTTCGTTTAGCCAAGATTTCTAATGGGTGCATGATATGAAACACTGTGGTTACACACCAGAGGCTCGATCAATCTAAATATTTTACTGACAACATACCCATATTGATTGGTTAGGACAATAAAATGAGGATATATTAGTAAGTATTTTAATAAGAAGCTATGAAGAAATCTCGAGTAAAAGAATATAAAAAAAGTATTGAAAAAGATATCGTCTTCCGAGGTCATTCGAACGGTGTCGAGAATTTTGCGTCTGGGAAATTTGCGCCCTACCTCAAGAACAGGGAAAATTGCGCCTGCGATGTACCTCCACCGGGAAGTTTGAGCCCTGCGAAATAAAAGAAACTATTGGAGCTTACGCATTTCCTCGGAGGGGCTGACATTACAGCATAAACAATCCTTCCCCCACAACCATGCCATTTGTCATTTATTTTCATTGTGGCTATATAAGGGAAGAATAAACTTCAATATAAGCCAAAAGAACACAACGGATCAACGCAATCACTGCTTCTTCCAGAGATGATTTTGGGGGAACACTGGCCTGCCCAGAGCTCTCAGAGTGCCCCCTCGGAGGAGACCAAAATAATACGTCTATAATATAATAATAAATAGAATAGTACCAACAGTGACCCCCCTCCGGAATACTAAATGTGCCCCCCGGAACATTTTTCCTGAAAGAACGACTGAACGCAATTGTGTGTTTGAAGTGTAATTCCAGCAAGTAAACACACTGTACATAGTTTTCTTGATAATATTACTGAACTGATTTTACATTCACTTTACATTTTCTTTTCTATATTTTGTGTCGTGAAAAGCCAAACAGCTCGCAAGGATTGTGAACAGAGATATCTGGGTAGAGCCAAACAGCCTTTTGTAGATTAAATTATACTCTTTGATTATATTAATAAATAATTATATATCAGTCATTTATTCTTTTATTGTAAATTTTGTACTATAATGAAAAATTGTATTTGTATGGATTGCCCTTTAGTGAACTAAAATTGTATTTTTTTCGTTTGTTCGGAATATTATAACGGATGGAGTAACTCACTGAGACGATGAGAGGCAAGCCTAGTTCAAGTGCGAGTGGAAGTTACTTTACACAATACAATAATAAGTTGAATTGTAGGGCGCTAACATCCCAGTGCAAATATATAGCCGGCGCATTTTCCCCTCTTTTTGGGGTAGAGCGCAAACATCCCAGTGCAAATATATTGCGAGCGCATTTTTTCCTATTTTTGTGGTAGGGCGCAAAATTCTCGCATTCAAGGAAAATATAATGTCCGTGAAGTTGACAAGCCACTTATGTCAGACTCCAATTTCGACTTTAAACGTCGCTAGTGCTACGTTAGTGTTCGATAGTGACGCAAATCGTTAGTACTCCAACTGCATGCCAACACGCCCACTTCTAAGAATCATCTCAAAAATGAGGTTAACCGTTAGAGCAAGTAAGTGCTCATTGGTGCCATTAACATTAACGTTAAAGCCTCCATCGTACGGCCCTTTGAGTAATAATAACACCACGTTTTTTGCTAGTCTCAATGCGTCCCTATATTCTCGCGAACATTCTGACGTGCCCAAGTTAGTTACTTTTTCTTTTGGGGGGGGGACTATTGTTTATCTGTTATTGTTTATTGTTTATTGCTAGTCTGCAGAGTAGTCCTTACATTAATATGCCATTGTCCTTGATAATCATTGCGTATTTACAAGCAATTTGTTATTACTGTTAGAAGATATCAAAAAACAACAAATAAAATCTACTACTTAACGGTTCATATTTTTCTTTTACAGTACATAAACGATTAATAATAATAATAATAATAATAATAATAATAATAATAATAATAATAATAATAATAATAATAATAATAAGACTATTCCAGCATAAAAGTTATCAATTGCATCACACTGGCAACAAGCGACGCATATTTTAACTTCATAAAAAATCGTTTCTCACGATTTTCTGGAAAACTACGTATGATAACATCTTCATTATGTCAAGTTGTTTATCTCAGTGTGATATATGTCTTACCTCTGGACAATATCACAGTAAAACAAAAATTAAATATTAGGAGTTCATCGTACTTTTGGACTACATCTCATTAACCATGGGAAGATTGAGTAGTGTATATTTAGGATGTAAGTTTCAGCTTAACTTGCATCATACATTCTTAGGATTACAAAAAGGAAATTTGTTCGTTTGCATTTGAACAAAATTCTTAGGATTACAAAAAGAAAAAATAATTTTTCCGAATTCCGGATTTTTTCCGAATTCCGGAATTTTTCCGAATTCCGGATTTTTTCCGAATTCCGGATTTTTTCCGAAATCCGGAATTTTTCCGAATTCCGGATTTTTTCCGAAATCCGGAATTTTTCCGAATTCCGGATTTTTTCTGAATTTCGGAATTTTTCCGAAATCCGGAATTTTTCCGAATTCCGGATTTTTTCCGAATTCCGGAATTTTTCCGAAATCCGGAATTTTTCCGAATTCCGGAATTTTCCGATTTTACTTTCCGGATTCCGGAAAGTAAAAATTCCGGAATTGGCCATCCCTAGTCTATATGATACAATTTACTAATAGCAGTGATAATAATAGATCAGAGTAGAAATTTACAATCAAGAAATTGAGATAAGTCTAAAGATAGTATACTACCATAGGACCAGTGCAACTGAGTAAATGCAACTAAGACAGGACGGCCAATAAAATATTTTGACTGAATGAAGAACGATCATCTTTCGCTTACATTCGTAGTGAGCTGTCGTCGTTCACCTTTCGTTTGGGCAGACTTCGCGTCATGTGGACACGGTATGCCCTTTACTCCTTCACACTTACTTCGATCCTATCTTAAGATGATAAAGTATTGCATATCTACTCTATTGCTCTAGATTCTTTGTAAGACAAACTAGGTCATCCATATATTATTTTTTTTTAAATCAATTTTTACTTTCATTGAAGCTATAGAGTTTGTTTCATGTTTATTCGGGAGTTCAATTCCTAGTGGGAGTGCAATTCCTCGCATACCAATTTCGCTTAGCTCAGATTACACTTTCATTTTAATGTTCCCTGTACTTCGTAAGTTTTCCGTTATGAAAGATGGATAAGACACTGTAGTATCTATAATTTGAGTTGTTTTAGTACTTACTCAAATTACATTTTTCAATTCATTTTTGAAGTTGTAATTTATACATACTAATAAATACTTTGAATGCCACTCATTCTAGCTTTGGAACTTTGGATAATGTGTCTGATGAAGGCAAAGTTAATTTGCCGAAACTGTAACGTTATTATTTAGTTATTAGTTAATAACTAACGTTATTATATTGTTATTAGTTAATATATGCTTTGGTCAGAATGTGTCTATTTTAATAAATACTTTATTTATGAACTACTATAGTTTCACACGCAAGTGCATATTCTTTTACTTGTTCTCAGTGCCTTATTACAATTCGAAAGAACGAAATGACGTATAATACATCTACAAGAGATGCAATACATCTACAAGAGAAGAAGGTATACACGATACGAGGTTTGTTCAAAATGTATCTGACTTTAATTTTTTTGGGGGGTGGGGTAAACAAATGGAGTTAGGGACGCGTGCTTTGATGCAGGTATGTAGATGATCCTACGAGATTCTTGCTTTTCTTTTCAACCTGCAGAAGCAGTCAGTGGTCGGCAGACTGCCAAATGGAAACCCCAGATTGGAGAATCCCAAGTGAAGCGATCCACAAGAGAAGACAGACCTTCCTGGACAAAATTCTAGTTGTCGGCTACGGGTCTTCCAATTGGGACCAGGTAGATAAAAGTATCACAACCAGATAGTGTATCACAACCACTTCAAATTTCCTGGCCAAACACAGTACAACTGGGCTTCGTCAGGCTCCCTACTTTCCCAACATGGTTCCATGTGATTTCAGGATTTTCATAAGCTGAAAATGTCCCTGAAAGAAATTAGATTTCAGTCCAGAGAAGACATCGTACAGAATCGAATGGACCAATTGTTTGCAATCCAAAAAAGAGGCGTTCTAGAGCTGTTTTCAACAGCGGGAGAACCGTTGGGAGAGGTGTGTGGCAGGCAGCTCAAGGGGATTATTTTGAAGGACATTAATATAATATTGTGGTATCTGAATACGTAATTTCTTTATAAATCAAAGTCTGATATATTAAAAAAAACTCGTACATAAATTTTATTTTCAATTTGAATCATCAACTAATCCCATAAGTAAGGTAGTTCTTTCGATGATCGCTGCAATGAGCCCATTTGACAAAATAATAGTGAAGGAGGATGTACATGCCATGGCTGTCATATAGGACAAATGAATAATGTCCTATCGTCTAGTTATTAAAGAAATATTTATTTATGAAATATCAACAAAATCATCTTATTCGTTTGCTAGAAAATCGTAAGTAAAAAGCTAGCTCTGAAAAATAAAGCATCTCTCCTCATATTTCCTCGAAAAACGACTTGTCTAATATTATAAAGTTGTTAATAAAACACTAACTTATATAATATGAACAAAATCGTTTGAGTCATTTTTCTACAAAAAATTGAGTTTTGATTTTCATCCCTCAGAAAACTACACTATTTTTGAGGATAGAAAGAAAATTTGAAAAACGCATCTAAATTTGGTGTAGATACGTGTAATTTGGCAGTCAAATTTGACTTCTAGGCGACCTCAACTTTGAGACACACAGACGGACAGAGAACAGATGGACTGATATTTAAAAATCCATTTTGCAGCATATAAAAGTCTTAAAAAGTATAAATCCGCTGAAATCTTTACTGTAAAAAATTTCGCCTTAAATTTACTGACCGATTACCGTCAACTCTCGCTGCCATCCGATTACCCTAAATTTTACGGACCACCGTTTTCTCACAAAAACGGCAGACCGTATATTTAGAAGCAAAATAATATTGACCGTGTTTAGAAACAAATTTGGTACCGTATATTTTACGGTAATTTACCGTATTTAGGGGTCTTTTTTTTTTTTTTTTTTTTTTAAAAAAGCACAGGTGTGTTATTACCGTACAAGATATACGGTAATTATCACACCGATTCCCTATCTAGAGGTCCTTGCCGGTCTAGCATGCCCTCTTGCTAGATCCAGTAAGAATTCTTGCTGGGCAATATATATTGACCCAATTTTCATCGAATTGCTGGAAACTGTATCAGTACACACACTGGCTAGCAATAATTTTTCCTGGATGGATGCAACTAGAGTGCACACTGGTCCACTGTGTTAAAGACTACTTAACTAAAGAAAACACAAAAGTGAACGAAAGAAACGTTGCACCTACGACGTGCATAATATCCATAAGAATAAAAGTTGAAATTAATTCTTAGTTTGTAATATCGAACCCTTGTTCTGATATCATCTTGAACATACATTGCTTTTTCTTTTCAAAATTACCAGTTTTGTCATGTATTGAACAAAACACCGGAAGATGATTCGAAATTATATATATATATATATATATATATATAAAAAAAAAACTACTTCTTGAATTTTATAGCTGAGTTTTCGCACGCTTTGAAGGTGTAGTTGAAACAAACATCCATGTCATTTTAAGATATTCATAAATCGATATTCTGTTGCAGTGTTAAGACTAGCTTTATTGCATGTATTTTCGCTATGAGTACCAGTAGACTAATAGACCTCAAATATTCTAATCAGCGATTCATTCGACTAGTCGCATTATTACGGTTTCAGATAACCAAGCAGGCACCCGACAACATAGCTTAGAATGATCAGAAGTACGACTAAACAAGTGTAAAACCATATGATTTCTCACAACACTGCCTACAGTATCCAGTATCCGCTATCCCAAATTAATAAATACGTGTTTGCATAATTATATAACAGTGGAATCAATGCTCAAAAAAATAAATAAATAAATAAATAAAAGTCACCAAACTTCCAGAGTATCGAACTTTTGCATATTTATTAAACGCTCAAATGTATTAACAAGACATCAGAACAGATTATAGGTACTCAGAACAAAATTAAAGATAAAAACATTTACAGAAATATTTTTCAAATCTAACAATTCATTTATCCAGAAAAAATAATGACAGCATGGGCGCCCGATGAAAATTTTCTAGGGGACTCATCTCCCTGGTTACTATATACCCTATTACATTTGATATTTTTTATTTGTATTAAGAAATTTAATACGTTTTCATTAGCTAGGGGAGCGACCCCCTGCCCCTCCTTTGGGCACACATGAGTGACAGCATACTTTTATTTCTGTAACATGAAAAATTCCAGTTGATGCAACACAATTTATGTAATGCTGTACTAAGTACGGTAAACTACAAAGCACTTTTCCTATTTTTTTTAAAAGTATTTCATCATTGTGATTCTAATTCTAGCTTCACCAGCACTCGTAGTTGGCTACATTATCATAAGACTTTAGTTTATACATCCAGCAGCTTCTTGGTTTCGAATCGTTGCACTTTGGAGCGATCTGCTTGCCACGATAGCCAACTAAAGTTTTGTTTATCACCAAACAAAGTTCAAATATTAACATAATGCTTTCCCATACATTACCTTGCTTAATGTTGAATTTCCAGGATATCTTCAACAGTAGTAGGCCTACTGTATCACACCAGGAAACCACATACTAAACAAACAAACAAACAAAAGAAAGAAAGAAACAAAACAAAACAAAAAAACAACACATCCGAACCTACGCGCCATCAATCCTCGCTTCAAACATGTGCTTTTCCTCTCCAATGCACATGCCCGACACAAGCATCTGACAGGAAAACGGTCTCGTACCATTATTTTAGAAAAACGGTAAACCGTATATTTTTCATGGTAGGAGGCACTTATTTTCACGGTTATTGGTTACAGTGTCGAATTGGATTTATTTCACGATCACCACAATTGTTTTTATTCCTACCGTCGCTCGAAAGTCTCAATAAGGGTAAATGTGTTTCAGCGTTTTCGGAAATTCCGCTCCTAATAGACAGAAGGGAGTCATTTCTATATTTCTTACATTGTCTTTAATTTATTCAGAACATACTGAATGTGAGAATTCGCTTAAGTTGGATATGTGAAATTCTGTAAATAAATTCTTCAATAAAAATAGGGAAAACGTGTTTTCGAATTCCGAAAAATTCCGCTCCTAAGGAAGAGAAGGGGTAATTTCTATAATATTCAAATTTCCAATCATTTATTTATTTACTTATTCAGAAAGTGCCAAGTATGAGATTTTGCTTAAGTTGGAGATGTCAAATTCGATAATAAACTCCTAATTAAAAATAAGGAAATATATATTTTAGTGTTGTCGAAAGCATCACTCTTAAGCGAAAAGGAGGGCCATTTCTATAACGTTCGAATTTCTCTATCTTGATTTCTATAACGTACATGTACTACAAAGTTTTTTTTTTTAATCTGCTTCTTAAGGGAGAAAATGTTAATTTAAGCAATGCTCAAACTTCCAGTTTTATATTTATTAGCGTGTTTTCTTCCTGTGTAGAGAACGGGCACTTCTGCTAGCGCCATAGTGAAAAGCTTGACGACGATATATTTCAGTATCAGTTTTATCTTGATAGATGGCGTGAATATCGTACAACAGCAATTTTTACATTTACAAAAATGTACGGTATTTCTGAATTTGTCAGAAATTGCACATGAGGATTTACTTTTCTACAGCATTTTGTTCAGTTTAATCAGACCTATTTGTATGTCTCATCTTTGAGCATTTTTAAAAACATGTACGCTAGTAATATTTCAAAATTCAGTACTTATTATTTTTAGATTATTATATCCTTATGAGGTACGTTTTCCTAACTCCCTTTTATTGCACATCTACAGTCCCATTTTGTTTCAAAATAAATGGAAAGCTTATAAATGAGAACTGATCAATTCAAAAATTTGTATTAAGCAAAAATCTAAAGGAGGATTGTTAAAAGTTAGAATTTCCAAAATTGTACCGATCACATGATTTTAAAAAAAATAAAAGAAAGAATATTTGTTTGGTTTCTGACTCATGGCATACAAATTTAAGATGTTCTACTTTAAAACATTACACACAATATACTGTCCTCGTTTTCCTATCACATTCATCCTCCATTACATATTCTTTTTCTTTTTGGGATCCTCAAGCTCGATAAGCCTATCTTGGCAGTTCCATTATACAAACAATATTGACTGCAAGGAAACTGGGACATGTTTTTTTTTCTTCTTTCAGCCATATTGACGGAATAGCTTTAGCAAAGTCTTCAAAATCTCATTTAAAGCTAGTTAGCTGTATTCGGTGCGTTGGAAAATATACTCTATAATAATATGCACAGAAATAGACAATACATTCATTGGAGACAACTCAACCAGGCGCGCACCCAGAAATTTTTGTTGGGAGGAGTCCAATACTAGAAGTCACTACGTCCATATAGTATTGAACGAGTATTATTCTGCACCCGAAAAGACGATAAGTACTTGTAGATTATTTCCATTTTCGAAAAAAAAATGATAGAACTAGTTTTTATAAGAAAGAAAGATTACAGATGAAGTATAAAATCAAATTTTCACGTTACATCAATAATTTCCCTGTTAAACAACTATAGTTTTATCGAGAAAGTGTACAAATTTATGTTGAGTTAGGAAATTTTGGAGGAGAGGAGTTCCGGACCCAGTGGACCCTCTCCCGTGAGTATGCTCCTGAACAAGTATTATTTTCTTAATTTTTACTTTGAGAACGAATTGTAGTAACAGAGTTTTTAATGATAAAGAATTCTCTTTTGGAAGCAAAATAAAGGAAACTTCCTTCAAATATTGTTCTTAACGTCCGAAATACATATTGCAATTATATTTTATGGTTTGAGGTAATATGATTCTCAATTAAATTAACAACCCTTTCATGGGGGGTTGCCATTATATATATATATATATATATATATATATATATATATATATATATATATATATATATATATATATATGTTGTGTGGGTTATTCTAAGCAAAAGGTTTACATAAACATGGGTCCTATTCTCAAGTGTTTGAGAGCCAGAGGTTATCAATCATTTCTGACCTTAAATTGCTTTTTGCTCAACCTGTAGTCAGGGTTGATATGTTTAAAACAAAATGTTTAAAACATGTTTAAAACAAGGGCTGTTGTTTTATTCAGTTTGTTTTAAACGTACTAAACAAATTGTTTTAAAAGCTTTTTTCGATGCTGGTTGGACATGTTTAAAACAACTAAAATATCAGATTTAAACTAATTTAATTTTCTAACAAACAACCCATCTTCCGCAGGATTTGTGCATGGAGTAAATTACATGCAGAGTTATATTTGTATTATAACAGCAATTACTGAACGAAATTCTGCACATCAGTGTGCGTATAACTAAACCAACAGAAATTCAAGTGAAGTATTTGAACATTTCTTATTTTTCAAGAATAACGGAGGTTAAACACACTATACACCGTGTACACTATTCTAAGATCCAAATTCGCAAATTCAAAACTTGGGTATTTTTTGATCACTATCATTTCCATAATAATGAACAGTTCTCAGATCATAAGCTAGAAGAAATGCTCTGACAAATACAATACAACTCATAGAAAAGAGCAGTGACTAGCCTACAAGGAGCAAATGACATATTTTAACTAAACAGTTTTCAAGATACATCTCTATCTGCAACATGGGTAGCTAATAATGATTAGTGTCTACGGCATAACAACACAATGAACTCTAGACACCCACCAGGGATTTTAACAAAATGGTAGACTCTCACGTTCGAGGCTCTGGTGACCTCCCTAATTATCACAGAGTCATGAGTTATACACCATTGTAAAGCTTATAGACCACAAATTCCAACGAGGAAACATTCGTGAAATTTCCGCCGTATTCGTAGAAAGAGAACAGACATAAAAAATCATTATAAATATGAAAATATTGACTTTGCGGGGCCCTGGCAACCCTTGTAATCACCCTACACTGACAAAATGATGCTAATGTGTAGGCCACATACTTGTGACAATAATATAAGAAATTGTAGACATTGCTACCATTGCGTAATGAATTCGTTTTATGTAGGAGTAGGAAATACTAAAAAAAATATGCGCAAAAAAACATTCATTGAATTAGACATTCTCTCCCCTCCCCCACTATAGTACCACGTCCATATGCAAATCATTTTTGCTGCATACATTATGTATACGAACAAGAATTATGCTTCTAGACCACTTCAGTGAAATATATCTTGTGTTATATCGGACCGTTCCGAAAATAAATGTAAATTAAAAAACCTCTTTCTCTATAAACAACAAGTACACATTGTTAAAGTTTTTCCAGGAACACGAACTTTGTGGCGCTCTCTAAAGAGGGCAATGCCATCGCGGACTGACCGTGCACTCTGTGGCGTTTTTGGAAAGTTTTTCAAAATGTCTTAGGAGTAAAAAGCTAAGCGTTGCAATCTTGAAATCTTTCCACCAACACGGTCGAGTGTTGATCAAAAACACATGCGGATTTCTGAAACAACATACATTTCAAAGTAATTTGTTTTCCCACTCAATCTCCCGTTGTTGGGAAGGAGAACCGGAACCGGTTTCTGGTTTCAAAGCATGTGGTAAAGAATAGGAAGACTGCGTGCGTAAAAGTATATGAATGGCATGCGAATTGTTACGAACTTATGAGTCTTGTATTGTTCCTGTGCTACCACTAACGAGGAGGAGAGTGAGTGAGTCCAGCATGCTGTGTCTTGTTCAGAAAATGGTGGTGACTTCAGAATTCTTTTCCATTATAAAAGTCTTTCTTCGATGCATAGTGTCTGATAAACATCGTTGCTCTGCGACAGTAGCGTAGCCAGGATGTGTGTTTGGGTGGGGGAAAAGTTCTGTTATAGGTACATATAGAAACATTACAAACAAAAAATATATAAACATAAAAATACATAAAAAATTACAAACATCAAAGTACATTGTCGGACCTCTTTGGGAGGGCCCGGCCCCTCTGGGCCCCCCTTCCCTACGCCATTGCTGTGCGATGATGTACACCACAAAGTAGATGTTATTGGTAGTATTAGTTATAAGAAATACGAAATGAAATGAAATGAAACTTTAACGTCCCACGATTATGCCGGTTAGGCTAAAGGAGACGGTGATAATGAGAAATGAGTGAAATGGTGGAATGAAGAAAGTGGGAGGAAACGGGAGTACTCCGAGAAAACCCACGAGCACGGTGTTTGTCCACCACAAAGTTCACACGGCGCGAGCTGGGATCGAACCAGGGACCCCAAGCATCGGAGGTGAACCCTCTACCACTGAGCCACCGCGCCCCCTTATAAGAAAAACGAGTCAAAAAAAAAAAAACTTTCGATGCACATAGAATTATTGCATATGGAACTAAAACCAATATTTTCATCTTCCAATGTAAATCACATTACACAGAATATCTACCTATATGTGCAATATACACTGTAGGTATGCGCACGAGACAAGATTTATGGCTGTCTCGTCTTGAAAATGTGCTGCAAAAGTGATGTCTCGACTCGAAAAATGTATATTTCTCTACTGGAAGAGCCGTGTCTCGACTCGAATTTTGTCAGGAAAATCCTGTCTCGTCTCGTGCGCATCCCTAGTGCAATACTTACGTCAAGATGACAAGAATAGCACAGGACCGAAATGCCTGAAGGGTCCAGAGGCGTAGCCAGAAACTCGTCAAGGGGGGATTCACAAAGCATATTCTCTCTCTCTCTCTCTGTCTATATATATATATATATATATATATATATATATATATATATATATATATATATATATATATATATATCCAAACGCTGTGGGGGTAAGACACCCCATTCATCTCTACGGGAGTTACAGGGGAATAATAAAAGTAAAGTATGTATGTGTATCCGTATGTATGTATGTAGGGGAGACCGGGGTATTCACGAGCACTTAAGCTTTGATTATAAATAACTCCTTTGTTTTTAGAGATAAAACATTAACATTTCTTGTGTATAGAAAGCTTGGAGCTTTTCCTTTCTACTAAAATGCAGAGGAAAGTCAAAAATAACATTTTTCAATAAATCAGTGAGATGTTTTAAAAATGTTCATATGTTCGGGATTGCCCCAGTGGTCGGGGTAATCCCGAACATACTGTTTACTTTAAACTTTCCTTTGCGAATGAAGGGAAATGCATTAAAATACATTAAAATTATACTGTAATTTAGTATTTTAAAACTTTAATAGGAATTATAATTACAAACATAACTCAAATTAATGATAAATGTGTCCAGACCTCATTATCTTTGAAATTATTACACATGAAATCAATAAATAATAGGCTAAAGAAATGCAATCTTATGAAATAAATTCAGAAATAACGGTACATTAAGGAAAATATTCATTAAAATGAAAACATTATTTTGAACTGTAGAAATCACATATATACGCATTTATGTTTTCTCTCAAAGACAGTATTCTTTATTAGTCCAGTGTTGAAATGCGGTTAATTGGCTGAACAAAACTAGCTAACTGCTAATGAATGCTACTAGGCTAAATAAATGTGTAAAACACTCTGTGAATCACACACAGAGAAAAAAATGCAGCCTATGATGAAAGATCAGATATGTAAAATAGGATTACTATGAAATAATGAAGAAATAATTCTAAAAATAATAAATATAGTAAACTATTCTAATTAACAAAGCTAATAACGCTCAATACCAAGACATGATGTATTTCCCAAACCAATTTCATTAACGTATTACTTACATTTCAATAAGGAAAAACTATTTAAAAAATTTTGATAATTTATTTCACACCATTGGGCAATCCCGAACACTCCAGGTAATGGTGAACATCCTGTCTGTCGTTTCCCCATGAAGTGTCATTTTATTGTTAAAATTGAAACTAATTGTTGACTGCATACTGGCTAGTAAGATTACAAAAAGCTAATGCTCAAATATAGGAAAATATATAGTCTTATCTGTAATAATATAGATAAGAGAAGAGCCAAGTTACGTTGCGCAGATTATTGAATCAATTTCATAAGTGAATCGACAAAGACAACAAAACATCTTCCTCCTGATAATCCACTCAATTGACTGTCATCAAATGTATGCTACACTTGTTCAGGTCTCTCTGCTAGCATGCAGCAAAATCACCTGTTTTCTTACAAGTTTCCTTCGGTGTAAACTTGGGTGTTCGGCATTACCTCAATGTTAGAGAATATCCCGGTTTCTCCTATTCAGTCATGATTTCAGGGGGTGGTCCGGGGGAAATTTCCGTTTTATTCAAGTTTCCCTCTCTCTATATATATATACATATACGAGGGCAGTCTTGGGAAGTAACGTAACTTTTTAAGTAACGTTTCCTAGTAACGCGTTACATTTTTTCCAAAGTAACTGTAACGGTAATGCGTTACAAATTTTTAAGTAACGTACCTAGTTTGCGTTACTTTTTTCGCGTTACATTTCGGATGAGTAACTACAATATACTGTGTGTATATTTTTTTCGGAAACAAATGTTTCTTTCCTGTAAGTGAATTTCTCAGAATGGAACAATGGAGCATGAACGATGGCAGTGAGTAACTACAATGTATGTATATTTTTTTTTTTCGAAAAAAAATGTTTCTTTCCTGTAAGTGAATTTCTCAGAATGGAACAATGGAGCATGAACGATGGCAGTGAGTAACTACAATATTTACATAACAAAATATAGTGCCACTTGCTGTTTTTGGAAGATGAGGACAGCCTCAGGGAAATCACGTGTACTGATTGCAAGCACCTGGAAGATTTTGTCTTAGATTTTGACAGTTCCAAATCAATACATTCAGTGAGTGAACTACGAGTGCAATGGTACTGGAAGTCTATTTTACTTTGATTGGTGTTGTTTTTATAAAGATGGAGAACGAAAATATTTTATTGTTCGAACATTTGAAAGAATACTTTTTCTTAAAAGCTGAAGATGATAGTGAACAGAATTTAAAAATAGTGCCCCGGCGGGAAATATTTATCAACAACTAGGGTACCATAATTAACGACATTCATTAAGGTATTAATATGAATAAACTGTGTTCTGATGAGCAGGCCTACTTTGTTGATGTAATGTTGATAGTATGTAATATTAGAGTTCTTTTAGATCAGTTTGCATATTCTAAAGTCCCGTTGATTAGAGTTTGGAACAACTAGTTTTAAAAAGCATGTATCGATTTTAGAGTTATTAGCAAATTTTGATTCACCCCCAGTTCATGTGTTCTCATTTTGTCAGTTGTGTAATGTTTCTCTATATTCTGTATTTTTAATTTTACATAGCAACATTGTTTTTATCATATAATTAGTTTAACAGAATAATAATAAGCAACCATTTTTTCTAACGCATAGGGATGGGCACGAGTCAAGCTAAAACTCGACTCGAATCCAAGTCGAGTTTCGAGTCGAGTCAATAGTAATATTCTCGAGTCGAGTTCCGAGCCGATTCACTGTTTTTGGCGTCGAGTTTCGAGTCGAGTTGAGCTTGATAAATGGCTCGCTCGTTTTAACTCGTTTTGAAACCATGGCCTGATTACACTGGAAAGCGAAAGCCATGAGAAATGTAAGCTAAGCAGCAATATGGAATACTTTTACTGTTGCTCACGAGAGGGGACACTGCTCGCATCTCCTCTCATCTCGATAGCGAGACTACAAGAGATTTTTTATAACAAGCTTAGCTCGGCTCGGCTTAACTGAGCCGATGGCTCGAGCCGGCTCGCTTGGTGTGAACCATCGGCTTGAGCTGGCTTGGTTGGGATGAGCCATCTGCTCGGTTCGACTCAACTTAGTGAAGGGCTCTAGCCGACTTGATTGGGTGAGCTGTTGGCTCAGCTCACTTCTCGGTTTGGGTCGATAGTGAATGAGCTGTGAGCCGAGCTGCTCGAGTCGTTGACAATTCTAAACCTGGGCCGAGCAGTTTTGAAGATATTTGGCCAGTGCCATATAATTTTTAACAATGTTTGGCTCGAGCCCGAAAACTCAACCTAGACCCTCAACCCAAATTCAGAAGCTCGTGAACAATGTCCTTGACTCCTAGACTTCACGACTTCCGAGGTTGGCAATCAACTACTTTTATAGTATTCATATATAAACCGTCTATCTTTCATGTTTATACACAGTGTTGTTAATAATAATAATAATAATAATAATAATAATAATAATAATAATAATAATAATAATAATAATAATAATAATAATAATAATAATAGCGGTAGTAATAGTAGTACGGAAAACTGAAGTAATAAGATTTTTTCACATATTCAAAGTTTCGGACCTAAAAGTAACGCGTTACTTTCGAAGTAAAGTAACAGTTACTTTTTTTAGGCAAGTAACGCGTTACTAACGCGTTACATTTTAAGAGAAAGTAAAGTAACTTGTAACGCGTTACATTTTTACAAGTAACTTACCCAACACTGTACGAGGGTCACTACGAAAGTTTTGAGATACGCATTGTTGTGGTACAGTATTTGAATTCCAACAATTGCGTTCGGTAATGGTATCCAGAGCGAAGAAGCGAAGCAAGTTTCAACTTGCCTCGCTTATCGACGTGGCCGTATTGCCTTCACTTGTTTGTTGATGTGAGCAGTATTCTGCTGTCTAGAATGGAGCTCGAAATGGAACATTTTCGGGCAATGATCCTTTACGATTTCAAAAGTGGTTTGAACGAGACACAAAGCCTTGACCACTTGCAGGGGGAATTTGGGGACTTTGCTCCTTCCCGTGCTACAATTTTTCGGTGGTTTGGTGAATTCAGAAGAGGCCGGACATCGCTTAAAGATGAAGAGAGAGCTGGACGTCCGGCAACAGCTGTGTCAGATGAAAACATTGCCGCTGTGGAACAAATGATTCGAGAAAATCCTCGAACAACTTTCAAGGACATTGAATCCTGACACAATGATTGGCGCACTCCACTTTGGTTACATAGCGCCCGTACGGAACTCTTTCAATAATTCTTGCATGAACACTTGAGTCCCCATCCGCAATGAATTTCTTATAACGAACGCCATGCATTTCTTCGCTCCTTTGGAAAGCTTCAACTATAATGTCAGCTTCCATTGACGAGGAAGATGAAGACCAATTTTTGTAGCATTTGTGATTGCTTGGCTGTTTTTTCTTAGATTCAGCTGAAGCGCACACTGAATAATATTTTTTCCTCACTCCAACAAATAACAGTTGCTTCGTCGCTTTTCTAACAACGCATGCCTGAAATATAAAAATTAGTTTTCCTATAGACCCTATATTGGAAATATTTTACAATATACAAAGTACAATATTACTCTTCATTACAATTTAACACAAATGTCTAAAAGAAGAAGAAAAAGTATAAAGAACAGAATGTGTGCGGCTATATACATATTTCTTGTTTTAAAATTATGTGAAACATATTTCACCGTTTTATTGGTTATAATACTCCTTTTAGCACAGGGCTACAGAAGACACATAATTCTTTTAAAATGCCAAACGACTGTCATTTTGGTTTGTTGGATCATGCTGATTCTCACATTTAACTCAGATATTGTACATACTCACTTTTGTGCCAAGTTTGGTTCCGGTCGGTTAAAAAAATGTAAAAATTACGATTTATAAAAAGTTCCACCCGTTGTCCAAGATATATGTAGCGTGTGCAGGAAAAACAGTATGTCAGAAAACAGTACGTTTTTCAGAACATGCTTTTTTCCCCTCTCTGATATATAGTGAAGCACATATACTATAATTTTCAAGACTTGATTATTCAATTCAGGTTTAGAATTAACTTACAAAAATTGGACCAAAGTAGGGAACCAGTTATAGATATCAAACATCGATTTATCTCATTTTGGCGAATTTCTAATATACTCGTTTTCCTCCGTACGCGAGATGTATGCAACTAAATTTTACGCCAAATTTGGTTCTAACCCGTTAAAAATTACGGCAGTTATCTAGTTCTAAAAAAAAACATGATATATATCGACCCTCTCAAGAAGGTGGTATCTACTTGGAAAAAATCCTGAGAAAATACACATATCCAAGAGAAATAAATATACCTTTTGGCACACTGCAACAGCAGATGGATTTCTCAGAAAATTTTAAAAACAGACGCTATTTTGAACGTTTCTCGTCAGGTTGTATTTCTTAAAATAGTACGACCGGTGTGAGAATTATCAGGGAGGAAGGAGGAGGGAATCTTCCTGTGCAGGATTAGATAGCTTCCATAAGTTTGAATTTCCTGAATTTTCTCGGATGTGCACTTTATCTCCTTTGTAAAATGTCCTCGCACACTGAGTCTGGCATTAAGTAAGTATGTATATAATACTGGCCCGTTTTATCGATGTCCCGTATAATTAGCCTACAGGAAGTCAGTCACATACATTTTTCATTGTTTTGTCAAATACACTGACAACAGTTAAACATTGATGTTTTCTTTCTTCCTAATGTTACTCATATTCAGTTATTTCCTTCATAGCTTCCTATTGCGAAGGGACAATCTAAAATGTCCCTTATAAATAAACAATAAAAATTAGTTACAGAAATTATTCTGCAAAACTGGATATCATGTTTTCCTTTGAAAATTTTATTATTATTATTATTATTATTATTATTATTATTATTATTATTATTATTATTATTATTATTATTATTATTATTATTATTATTATGTCCGTGTCTCAAAAGCCCATGTAGGTAGTAAAGCTTTCCGCGTAACCCCATCACTGAGAAAGTAGCTCAGACTTTACTTTTCAATGTAATACCGAAGATGATGGAATCATTTATCTGACCGCGTTTGTGACAGAAACTAGAAAACAGGTCTCTGCTCTTAGATTTACTTCGTGGCAGCTGTTTGGACTTCATTGTTTCGCGAGGATCTCCTAAAAATACACAACAAAGAAACCTTTCCTTGAAAGTTACAATGTCAGTGAATAGCTTGTCAAGAGGTCAGCCACCTTCCACCCCAAAAGAGAAGACGCCCTCTTCTCCCCCTCTTCACCTCGTTGAGAAAGGACGCCTCCTCAGTAGGTAATAGTTTGTGACGTCACTAAGCATTTATTCCGGGTTTGAAAACAATTTCTTTGTGTCTGACTAGCCCAGAAAAGGAGTTTTCTGTCCCTATTTGTTGAGTGCTGTATATTGAGCAAAGCCTTAGCTAAAACTGTTACTGGAGTGAGTCTGTTTTTATTTGCGTAAAAACCAGCCGAACACTTGTTTCTCCATATCAATGAAATGTTTATACCTATATTATTATTATTATTATTATTATTATTATTATTATTATTATTATTATTATTATTATTATTATTATTATTATTATTATTATTATTATTATTGACTTCTCTCTAATAGACCTCACATGGATACATTGGTATTAAAAGAATTAGGAAAGATACGAAAACTAGTCCGAAACTGGTATGTAATAAAAGTCATATAATTCTTAACTTTGCAACTTACAGCAGCATGGCGAAAATATTTGGTATTATGGTTCCATATTACAGCTCTAATGAGCAAAGAGAAAGAAAATTATGGTTCTTGTTATGTACATACGGTACCATAGTATGGTGGGAACAATAATAATTTTTATAATATACCAGTATGCTATTACAAGAATTTTCGCACTAGAAGGTGATAGTACCGTATATTTGTAGCACGAATCATAATTTCTTTCTTCGTACTCATATAAAGCTGTAATATCAAACTATAATACTGCATATTTTCGCCAGTTACTAGCGTTTTTGTTAATAATCAGAGTTACATAATTTATTGCTAATTTAAAAATCGCTCCGAAATGAAATGAAATGAAATCTTTGAGTTTTACGTCCCACGGTATGCCGGTTAGGCTAAAGGAGACGGTGATGATGAGAGATGAGTGAAATGGTGGAATGAAGAAAGTGGGAGGAAACGGTAGAACCCCGAGAAAACCCACGAGCACGGTGTTTGTCCACCACAAAGTTCACTTGGCGGGGGCTGGGATCGAACCCGGAACCCCAAGCACCAGAGGTGAACGCTCTACCACTGAGCCACCGCGCCCCCTCAAAAATCGCTCCGAATCATGGTGGGTGGGAGTTACATCTCCGGGAAGTAGTTTCGGATTACGTCTTCAGAAGTACAAATTCTTACTTACAGGTAACTCACACTGGCTCTCTTCGCGTCAGTTGCATAATAAACAGGATATGTAGAGTCTATATGAAGTGATAATAACCACTGTTGTCCAGTTTTGTGAAACTCACGATAATAAACAATGGCATAAATGGAATTAGAAAAATACAGAATTTAGACTAGTGTAAGACGCCGATTGTGATAAGATTGCACAGACATAAAGAACATCGAAAAAGAAGCTACACCTGTTATATATATTGAAAGTGTCAAATGGGGACATAAAAATGGGGTCAAAATGAGATTATGTGGAATATAGCGAGAACGAGAAGAGATATCAGAAAAGTTTAAATGTACGAAATACTACCCATAGTCGACGCATTTCAATGAGGTAGTAGGCACCCATGAAAAGAGAAAAGAACATCCGAAAATGGACAAATCACGTGCACAACATTGTCACAATGTGTTGCGGAAATGAGCGAAAAGGGTGATAAGGAGCAGGAAGAAAGAAGAAACGAAAACAAAAAATACCTGTTTTTGCTTTGGGTGCATGTTGCCCGTATGCGAAAGAGACGCAGATTTATCTCAATGCCCAAAGATGGGATAACACGCAGGAAGGATGCAAACGCCGTTCATATAGACAGCCAGCGAGACAGCACTGCTTGGTGGGTTGCATATATCGCGTAATGAGAACAACGATGAGATGGATGTTGGAAACGAAAATGTGTGTAGGCAGTAGTAACACAGAAACAAAATTGTTACTATTACTGTTATGTTGTACGCGTATTTTCGTAGTGATGTAATGTTGATATTCATGTGTGGTAATGATATTAATGTTGCTGTTTATCTTACGTATGTGGACCACCTGCGATTACGTTCTACTGTGGTATGAATTTTTGTTTCCATTACCCGGTGTATCACAATCGGTGTGTTACACCTGTGTACTAGGGATGCGCACGAGACAAGATTTGATGCTGTCTCGTAACGAAAATGTGCTGTAAAAGTGATGCCTCGACTCGAAAAATGTATTCTTCTCTATTGGAAGAGCTGTGTCTCGACTCGAATTTTGTCAGGAAAATTCTGTCTCGACTCGCCTCGTGCGCATCCCTACTGGGTACCCTGCCTTGTAAGTTAATGGTAGAACAACTTACCACTCCAGACATGGGCGGCGATTAGGGAGGCACGAGGGGGCAGCTGCCCCCCCCCCACTTTTTTGAAGTGACGTCCTAATTTATATAATTTCATTTGGAAATGTAAACAGGATGTCCACACAATTTGGAGAAAAGATCTCTGACTTTTTCCCTTACTTTCCATGACGAAAGTTCCAGATTTCCCTGACCCCTGAATAAGTTAAAAATACAGAAAAAAGAAAGAAACCCCAGCCTCCACACTTCCCATAGTTGGCATTGTTCTCTTCCGCTCCTGTTTTTCTTTTTTTATTTTCTTTCCAAAGGAATGTAAATTTACAAACATATGCATTAGGTCGATATTGATTAGGCCTACATATTACACAAAATGTAAAGTTACAAACGAAAGTGCAGTATACAGAGTACTTAAGGTATAAAAAATACACATTATAATACCAATTACACAGCATTATAATATTGCCTATAGTAATAAACAGTTCATACATGATTTTACTGATTATTAAAAAAAAAAAAAAAAAAAACACACACACACACACATTATGTAACACATACTTTTGCTGGTGCAGTTTAAATGCAACCCATTTAGAAATTTGTTTTCATACTTTCTCGCATAGTTTTCTTCTCATTGATCTGAATATCCTTGTCTTCGCAGGTTAATTTTCTTTTCTTCCTCCAGCTCCTTTAGTTGTTGCTGAATCTTCCGTTTCTCTCTCCTCTTCTCGTCTCCAGCATTTATTTCTCTTTTCCTTTCCAAATACACCTGATATTGTCTCATTGGACTTCTCACTGAATTTATCATACCTCTTGTAATTGTTAATCCTGATGATCCACCTATTCTCATCACAGAATCATATATGATCCGTTGAGCCACCAGAGATTCTTCTTGTAAGTTCTCAACAATGAGAATTTTATTTATTGTGAAACCACTTTCAAAAAATGCGTTTCCGTGTAAGAAGATAAAACACAATTTCATAACTGACCATAAGTCAACGAAGTTCTTCCCATTTCCTAAGACTAAGTAAAAAACTCATCAAGTCGAATACCATCTCTGTCATTGGCTATGAATTCATTCGAGTGTTCAGTCTGAGCTTTCACTGTGAGCCGGAGATACTATTTCTTCGCGTTCTCAGCCACTTATCCAGATATTCTTTTTGCACCATGCAATTCTTCTAGAACAGCGTCTACCCTTTTGAGCAAATATGCCAGGATGCATTTAGATATGTGTTTCTCGCAGAAAATTAGTTTCAACAACTATATCAGAGAATACTACCGCCTTCAATATCATTATTGAGAACACTACATTTTACATCCAGTAACAGGAAAGAAATCAACCCTATTTCATAAATTCAGTAATTGAACAATGGACCTAAATCGATTTTCCCTGACTTTCCCTGACCAATCTGCCATTTCCCTGACTTAACTTGATACATTCCCTGACCTCTCCCTGACTTTCACTTATTTTCCAGAATGTGGACACCCTAGTAAAGGTTTCGTATGTATTACTGTTCCATAGAAAAATATGGTGCCATATGATATTTGCCGTTGCGTGAATACGTATTGGATATTTGTCTTCCCATGGAGTTAAGAAAGCTACAGGAATTGCGTTTTAATTGCAATTCAAAGCAACTAATATTGCAATTGCATATTTCTTTAAATGTCATAGCATATGCTTGCAGTACTTATTGTATTTCATTTTTTAAGAGTAAAAACATTGATTTAATGGCATGTGTGGAATTAAAAGTATAAGTTGTTCATTAATTCTCAGTTTCAATATAACTTCTGTAAAACAAAGCGTCATTATTCATTACTATGATTAATATTATACCTTCTATTTATTTGTTTTGCAAATTTATTAAATAATCTGATCGCACAATTTTCCAGACAGAATTTTAAGATGTTCATGAGCAAGAACTCAAATCTCTTCTTACACTTTCGTTGTTTAAGACTATAAAGAGCTACTACCTACCTGTATTGCTCTCATGAATTTACTTAATAAAATAGAAATACGATATACAGCATTTTAAGTGAAAAAGATAGTATCCTATTAGTTATACAACCTTTCATCAAACAGTGTTAGAAACAACCAGGAAATCTAACATTGATATACAATTGTTAAGATCATGTCTTGCCTCCCCCCCCACTTTTAACGTCCAACCGCCGCCACTGACTCCAGAAACTGCATTATGTCCATGACCATAACTCCTTTCACTCCAGCCACCATCAACGTACACTGTTATGTATGGAACACCATCGGGGTCAACATGTCCCTTCTCGATTGCAATTTGTCTTTCTTTTTCTCCATTTTGTTTCATTTGAGACCATAGACTATCAGCCCAAACCTGCAGACAATTAGAAATAGAAAAATAAGGATGACTTCCTAGCACAAACTTAGTCGAAAGGTTTGTGACATAAATCCAAAATGCGTTGAAGCAATTTTGGTGTCTTTACTGAAAATGTAAAATCAACTACATATAAATAAATACAAATAAATAAATAAATAAATAAATAGAAAAATAATTTAAACTTTGGAACTACAATTCCAGTTTTCCATTATAATTTAAGAAATGTAAGTAATACAGATCTAGAAAGACAATTGCAAACGTAGTAATTATAATAAATTTTGAATGTTCAAATTTACAATGTTGTAGGCCCAAAATAAAGTTTAAGGAAGTATTCTAGTTTTCTCCAGAATGAGTTATTGTTAGAGGGAAATTGTAAGCCTATTCTTATTGCATATCAAACAAATGTATTACTTACAAATGTTCATTACACTGAGTAGCTCCTGAAGATGGGAATAACCACTTCCAATTGTTAGAGTACCCCAAACTGCACTTTCATTTATTGTCGTAACTTTTGACCTGGGAGTTTCTTCAGTTGAATGACTATTTCTCTGTTGCATACCCTGCACTTGAAATTGATATAACTACGGAGACCAACACGTCTTTCTTTGTGATACCGCAATTTCCCTAAAGTGCAGACTTCACGGTGTTTATCTTGTAATGTCATCGACCACCGAAGGACGTGTCCCAGATCAACAATTCTGCGGCCACTTAACTCAGATTTCTTGGTGACTTCCGTTTCAGGCTCGATAACATAGAATGGTTTGATTTCAGTACTGTGGAGGAAAAAGAACTCAATATGAGAATAAGAAACTTTCCCAATTTTATCATAAAGACACAAAATGAAATGTCTATAAATTAATAATCACAATCCGAAATTTAAATTTTAAAATGATTTATTTTTATTACTTAATCTGCTCTTATACCTTCCCTCCATGGGCGCCCTAAGGGGGGACGGGGGCACGGTCCTCCCTTGACTCACGAAAATGTATAATGTATAGACCCAGCATTGCGACCCGGGGTTGCATTTTTCCCCATTCCACCAGCTCCAACTATACGCCCCCCCAGAAAATTTTCTTCGGGAGTCGTTGCCCCCCTCCCCTTGTAACAAAAAATAATCATATCGCAGACCCGCCCTCTCTCCTAATCTGATTACGTAATAACTCCTTTGTACGTACAAAAGTATTCTGTGACAGTCTTTGTATGAACATTTAACTTGTTCATATACAAAGTTACTTTCTTGACAGGATATAGTTCTCAAACAGATATCCGAGTCCGGTGTGAACACACCACTGTCTACATACGATATGTATAACGTAGTGCTGTAATTTTACTACATAGCTGTTCTCAGTAATATAATAAGCATATTATTATTATTATTATTAATTTTTATTATTATTATTATTATTATTATTATTATTATTATTATTATTATTATTATTATTATTATTAGTTTTGAAAGAAACATAATTCTAATCTGCTTTTTTGTGTAGAAAATATATAAACTATTAAGTAAACATCCTTACCTCATATTAAAACTATCTTCCTGCTGAAAACTTCTAGAAGAGCTCGTAGATTCTTCACCGATGTCTTGGTCTGTCCGAAGGCTATTGTCTCCCTGTAGTGGAGTATCTTCCAAATTCTCTGTAACGGCATTTACCGGTACATTATCACATTCAAGTTTTCTTAGTTTCAACGCTAGACGACGTGCTTTAAATTGCTTATTTCTTTTTCTCGTTTTTGACAGTAGTCGTTTCTTTCTAGCCATTATCACGGATAGAAAATCACGCACCACCTTCACAATAGAAAAGAGCAGCAAGTGGTTAGTAACACTGATGCTTTCTACGCTTATGGACGAAGTATGGCTACAGTTCACATGACGGCGCCACCGTACGACGGGAAATTCAAAATTATCGAATGTTGTAATAAATTCCTACTTTTCTCGAAATACGTACAATTTTAAAAGTAAATAATTATTGCAAAAGAAAGGACAACACTCAGGCTATAGAACTATATATATTAATTCATAAACATATTCACTATCTTAGTGTAACGGAAAGTGAAAAAAGAGTGTTACTTTGCAGCGCGTTGTTTTGCCGAGAATTGTTGTAATTGAATTGCGCACTTCTTCAAAGAAAGTCACATAAAAGTTAAGTAAACAAGAACAAAACTTTGTAAAGTTACTAGATCTCTTAGAGAAAGTGTAGGGAGTAATATGTTTTAGTTTCACTGTTCTTGCTTTATTAATTTAGTGGAAAAGTAGGAATAGTTTATCGTTAATTAATTGTTAATTATTTCATAATTAATTAATTAATCTTCGGAAAAAATATTTAGAAACGATATAAATATCATCATTATCAGTCTTCCAATAAAAATCAGAAATATTTTCCCATTATTTTACGAAAATCTTGAACGTCGTGTATGCCCTTAAGGGCATCACTCTGGATAACCCTCATGTAAAGGGCTCTCTCATGTTCAGAGCTGGATGGTGGTCGTTAAGTAGTTACTTAAAGTCACCACAATGAAGATACTCTCAAATTTCCAGCACATGAGAGATGGGTGGAGGAAATTTTGAGACTTGTAATACATTTATCTAATGAGATTAAAATATTAACAAGGTTATAATTGTGATTTATACTAATAGAAACTATGAAATTAACCCAAAATGATTTATGAAAATTAATCAAACTTTTTTTTTAGAAATTAATATCCTCCTCCCCCATGAGTTCAAAGTTTAT
The DNA here is from genome assembly GCF_964235325.1 of Thermobia domestica. Classification (NCBI taxonomy): domain Eukaryota; kingdom Metazoa; phylum Arthropoda; class Insecta; order Zygentoma; family Lepismatidae; genus Thermobia; species Thermobia domestica. Next base: position 101,218,586 of record NC_137468.1, read on the forward strand.
AGTCGCCTTGCCCCTTGGACGACTTTCTCTGGTATGGCCATTATAACACTTCCTCCTGCCATCTTGTTGCCAGAGAATTTTTACCATCAGATAAAAATTTAAATGAGGACTGGGAAAGATTGTTCACAGCCTCTTCTGGACCCGGCCAAGTGGCACACCTGAAAGAGATTAGCAAACATGCAAACGTACTCACCTCTGCCTCCAGGATGGTTGTAAGCATCTAAAAGATCATAGCTCCAAGATCGGATTATCACAAGACAGATTTATTTCACTACTTCACTAGCACTATACACTTCTTGTACACAGACACAATTAATATAAAACTATATATATGTAGAATCGATCGATTCAATGTAGGGATTTTAAATTTCCGGTAAAGTCCATTCTTTCTCTTTTTGTTTGTTTAGGGGAATATCTCTATAAGATTTGTCCTTTTTCTTTCACTCCTCACTATGAGTATTGTTCTTTTTTTCCCTTCTCCAAATCTTATCCTTTCCAATTCTGGGATAGTCTTCTCATATCTTCTTCTGCTTCCGTAAGTGTTCCGACCGATCTCCTGTCGATGGGTGGTGAATATGTTCTATTCCTCCACAACAAGGCTTCTGACAAAGTCCTTCTTGCCTTGATTTAGGAATTTGGGATTCTGGAACTTGGTCACCGAGATAGGCTTTATGAGAGAAGTAAAGAACTTTCGTGATCCATATGTTGCCTACTTCACACTGTCTCTAAGGAAAATTTTTTCTGATGCAGGTCAATTAGGCATTAGTTTTTTTTCACGTTCCACATTTTCTTTATTAGTATAGCTAATAACTCCTAACTTTATTTATTTATTTATTTATTTATTTATATCTAGATAATTATGTACGCATAGTTTTCACTGAACACTCACGACTTTGTTCGCTTGCACAGTTACTTGCACTATCACTCAACACCAATACAAAAATTGTTTCATTTTTTTTTTAACTTCCACAAGTAATATCTAGCTTTGTTCAATTTCAACGAGTCTTCACAACGATCTCAATTGATCTCTGGACCAGGGTCCACTAATTGTCCATGCCTGCATCACAACTTAACAATAAACTGATCACAGTTTCCGAAAGAGGAAAATACTATTGAAGTTGACGAACTTGCGGTTAACCACGAACTAACTATCCTCTCCCTATGGTTCTCTATTTTTCTTCCGCCGGTTGTCTCTCAATAGTTGTAGACTCCCTCTACCTTCATTGTTTTTGGGGTTGTTGACCTTTTCCCTTTGTGATGTGACACCCTCACTTGAGGGGGCGTCATATGTACAAATTTTGTAAATAATTAAAAAATTACTTATTGTCACTCTACTTTCTTTATTCACCCATGAACTTGAAACTTATTCTCACACACCAGTATGTTCCTTTTTCCCAAACTTCATTTTAATTACCTCAAATCATAGTTTTTTTCAACTTGTTTATTTGTAGTATAGGGCGTACAAGCAGAAACTTTTTTGCCCCTGATGGGTGCCGCCTCTGGTGGCCGAATACAAAACTGCGCTCAGGTGGCGGGTTGAGAAAGAATTCGTCTGCACTGTTGTTTACATTGTCAAGATGAATAAATTGAGGTTAAACCTTTATATAGGACAAACAATAACCCTAAATACAACATGATACATAATTGTTTTACGTATTTTAAAAAATTGTGGAGCTGTCATCCTTTCAGATGCTAGATAAAAAAAAATCGTCTTGGTGGTGAGTTGTCTGCTGGCTCCCCCTCCAGACACACCACCTGTCCTCATTCAGAAGTGGCTGCAAAATAGTTTTGACTGAATGGAAAGCATGTTTGAAACGAGGTATCGATGCGGGGCCGCGTAAAACATTTTTCTTAACTGGTATCGGAATTTCCAAGAACATTTTAATATTAAATATTACTTATTAATAATATACCCTTTAAATCTGGCACTCCTGACATAAACGCTATGTTTTCTTTCTTTTTTTCGGTCAGGCTCGCTTACCAGCCAAACTTTACCTAACGGTATTTCTCAGAGGTGTGAAAATACAGGTCAGATTGAATTTTTAGCACCTATTGTCACAAAAATTTGGCATTAAAGTGTGTATCCGCAAACAATAGAGTTGAGTTTGGATGTAACAATAGTTGCTAGTCAATGCTTCTAACTTCATTTCATTTCTCTGATGTCTGTTCCTTATAGAATATACGTTACAAACCTGCTTCCTTTTGGACATGCCCCTTACTTTGGGTTAGCAACTATGTTAGCTCAAAGGTTATTGAGCTCTTGGCTTCTCAAATTTTCCTGTTGTGTGATGCGAAAGTTGAAATTTTGTGAAGAGTGCTTCTTAGACAGATTTTTTGTTATACGTTTAAACTCTAATATGAATATCATTTTGTATATAAATACTTCCATTTATACCTATTTAGATCTGAATTAATCCTAATATAATTAAAATTATTACTTAATTTGGCTTTTAAATAAAATTAATTTATATATGTAAATTACTATATTTACATTTTGATATGCAAAACAGTTGGTGGGGCTGGCAGCTTACAATATCCCCCCTTTACGGAATTTTAGGATTTTATGTAGATAATAGTCTATAATTCCGTACCTAGTCAATTCATTTTCTCTTTTGATACTATAATATACATATATGTATATACCTATATCTACGATTTCTTTTTTTTAGCTATACATATATTTGTCCTAATTTAATATGCTCACATAACTTACTTTCCAAGCTTTACTATAAATTTACTCATACAATAGAAATACTACCAAGTTGAAATTACAAAAAGAATAAAATAATAGTTGTATACATGTGAGGATCTATATGTGATAATATTATATTTTGCATAATTAACTTGCTATATTTACACTTTCTCTCGATCAGTTTCTGGCTTCTCTACTCCCTTCTTTCTTTCATCTGATTCTCGAAGCTGATATTTCTTCAAAATTGAAAAGGAGGTTACAAGACATCTGAGTATTTGTTACCATGATTTTACTTCTTCACCTATTATTCTATCCAGTGTGCATATAGAAGACGATAAACTAGTTTTTGTGCCGAAAGATTTTGATACACTTAACAAAGGTTGACTATACTTGCTCCTCTTCTTGGTCTTGGCAGTAAACACGTTCCCTCGTTTGAGGTCATTTCTAATATGATTTTGATATTTGGTGGGAAAGGCATACATTTTAGATCTAATAGGGCTGGAGTCGGTGACCTCTATGGTATGTTCATAATTCTTAATAGTACCAGGCCTTTCGTCAAACGTATCTCGATGTTTCATTAATAAGGCTAATAACTCATTCTTCTGCCTAATGTCCAACTCTTCATACTGATTAACATGTTTCTTTATCTCGCTGGCTGTTGCTTTAGTTTCTACTTGAATCCAGTCTGCAGGGGATAGAACTACATTCTCTAATTCGGTAGGGGTGGAGTACTTCCTCTTATCCACCCTATGCATGGGATTTTTCCCTAAACTCACACAATTCTACCTGACGAAAAGTGATGGGCACTTCCGGTCCACACATACTTTCACCGCAACTTTCATTTAAATCCCCGCAGGAAGCATTTCTTCTAAGCTTCTCAACACTAAGTCTGTCTCACTAATCTCGATATCTCGGAAATTAATTTGCACTTCTTGTGGCTTCTGAAGAGTTAGCAGACTCTTTGAATAATCTAAAATTGCGCCAGTTTCAGAAAAGAACTGAGAACCTAAAATTAAATCACGATTCCGCCCGCGTACTATAATACCCACTGTATTAAAGATTTTCCCACTAATGACAATTTGTAACATCGTCTGCCCCTGGACTTCTGCAACCCGTTTTCCAAATGCAGAGGTAACCTTCATATTATTTACTCTTAAAAAAGCTGGTGTGGGGTGAGAGGATTTCACCGTTTCCCCATAATTCCAAGCTCAAAGCAGAGATGGAACTGCCAGAATCGAGTAACGTATTTACAGGACGTGCAAAAATACTTACATGAATTTCTGGTAAGGTGATAATATTATTTTTCACTACAGGATCATCTTTTGTTTCTAATAATTGATCAAAAAGAGCATTCGCTTGTTGAAATTTTAGCTTGTCTAAAGAGGCCTTTTTTCCATTCTTTAACATTAATGTGAGTGTATCTGTGTCGGGAAGGGTGTTGAAATGTTTTGTTTTCACAATATTTTCACAATTATTACAATTTTCTATTTCCCTCTTTTCACGATATTCTACCAATTTGACCTGGGTTTCTTTCTCTTCTTCTTCTTCTGCAGAATTACTATTACTACTGTTATTACAAATTAGCACACACTGGGTAGAATTTGTTGGTGGAATACAAGATGCGGTACTCAAGATGTTTGTATCAGAACTTCCCTCAGTGTGTGCAACAAATCCTCATGGCACATGTGAGGTACGTTCTCTAGCATTTGTATTGTTTGCCTGAGTGTTACTATTTCTCTCCGCGGGTGAGGGGTCATTCAACTCTAGAACTTGAAGCTGCTCATTGTCGTTGTAATCGTGGCGGCTGTTATTACTTCTAAAACGATTCCCCCCTTGACCCATATAAGCACTTTGCTGTGGCCTTGTACCCTGACGCCTGTAGGTGTTGTTTTCATTATTGTTTTGGGATGAATCACCGTTCCTGTTTCGTGAACGGTTCCCAGGGCCACTTCCCATATTTGTATTTGAGTTGCGTCTCGCATTCCTTCCATTGTTCCGAGGATATGGGTCTTGTGAGTTATTTCCCGTTCTTCCTCCCCGTCTCACTGCATTTGAATGTCTTTGCTCACGTGAGACTTCCATCACATTGATGCTTCTTCTTTGCGGGAAATTTTCTGATACTCGGTTCGTGGCCTGAATTTCTTTTACAACCTCCAATAGATTAGCTATCGATTGCGGTTTAGAGGCAATTATTATTCGATAGGCCCATAATGGAAGCTGGCGTGGGATCACTTTAAGCAAAGTTTCTTCGTCTAATGGAGGTGAAAGAATCGAGTTTTGGTGTAAAATTTCTAGTAAATATTCACACATGCTCTTGTGTAATTTTACATCATACCGACTGGTAAGGATATTAGCACGCAGGGTTGCCAATCGTTCTCGACTCAAGTAATTGGACCTAAATGCTTCAACAAACTCCAAGTAGGAATAAATTTTTGGTTTCATTACCTTATACCAATGACTAGCGGACCCCTTCAATGTTCTGGGAATGAAAGATAAGCGTGATTCGTTAGTTACACCTGTCAGTTCAAAATAATTATCTAGGTCAGTCAAAAAGTTGAATATTTCTGCCTCATCTTCCATTCCATTATACACTGGTAGATTCAGATCTCGGTGAATGAAAGAATTCATAGCAGACGTTAACTGAGCCATTTGGCTATCAGTCCGTGTGATCTGTGAAGCGGGTTGCGGACTCACAGGCGCAGGAAAAGCGTCATGAGGAGTAGTGGGTGTACACGAAGAAATTTCTTGAATTATTGGTAATTGTAATTCTCCGGTCTGTCTATTCTCTTGATTGTTTACTACGCCTATTTTCGTATTTATCATTTCCTCTGTTTCTTTTCTTAATGTTTCCTTTAAACGTTTCATGGAATCGTCTAACTCATGAATTTCTCTCCTAACTTCCTCTCTTAATCCAGCCTGTTCTACAACTACTTCCTGTATTCTTTCTGCTACTTCTACCCTTGTTTGGTCTACCTCACCCTGTATATTTTCTTGTCTCTCTTCTAAACTTACTAATTTGACACTAAGATCCGTTCTAGTCTGTTCTATTGAATGTTCGGTCGCCTCTAATTTCCGGTTCATATCCCCTAACGATTGGTTCAATTGTCTAACGGTAGTTTCTAAATTTTCTTGTAATTCTTGTTTTGAATTTTCTAAAGCCTCACCTAGTCTACTTTCAAGAGCTCTCTGCGCATTTTCTAAATCTTTACGCGTGCTTTGAATTTCTAAATTTGTTTTATCAATTTTACTAGAGAGTAATTCTTGAGATTTTTGCATCCGTGCCTCAAATTCTTTACACAAGAAATTATGCATTTCTGTTTGGGCATGTACCATCCGGGTTTCAAATTCCTTCTGTGAGTTCTGCATTTCTGTCTGGGATTTTTGTAATTCTAGCTGCGCGTTTACCATACGAGATTCAAATTCCTTTTGAGAGTTCTGCATTTCTTTCAAAAATTCTATCCTCCATTTTGTTCATCTCCCGTTTTTGAAGTGGGATTACTCGGGTTACTCTCAATCTCTTGATTATTACCTCCCTTACTAACAATAATTTCTTGGTTGTCCTAGCTATCTCCTAAACTTCCTTGTAATTCTGAACTTCGCGGTTGCGCGTGTTGAAAATGTAGCAGATTCTGATCCATTTTCCGTAATTGGCTACGTGTGATAACCATAAATTTGCTAATATCTCTAAAAATGCATTTATTTCTAAATATTATAAATTCTCCAAATGGGGAAATTCTTAAATTTAATGCCCCCTTGAACTCTATTTAACACACAAATTGAAGACACAAATTAGACACACATGTAACAATAAAATTTCGTTTTAACACACACCATTTTGGACTTTTCAAAAGGATACTAAAATGTTCTTGGAAATTTTGGGGAAAACAAAATATTTCATATATCCGCGAAATTTTACAAGATAACTTTTTATCTGATGATAAATTTCCCAGCAGCCTAAAGCTAGCATGGGAAGAGCACTTACGCTGGGCGCCAAATTGTTAAGGGCATCACTCTGGATAATCCCCATGTAAAGGGCTCTCTCATGTTCAGAGCTGGATGGTGGTCGTTAAGTAGTTACTTAAAGTCACCACAATGAAGATACTCTCAAATTTCCAGCACATGAGAGATGGGTGGAGGAAATTTTGAGACTTGTAATACATTTATCTAATGAGATTAAAATATTAACAAGGTTATAATTGTGATTTATACTAATAGAAACTATGAAATTAACCCAAAATGATTTATGAAAATTAATCAAACTTTTTTTTTTAGAAATTAATATCCTCCTCCCCCGTGAGTTCAAAGTTTATAGTCGCCTTGCCCCTTGGACGACTTTCTCTGGTATGGCCATTATAACACTTCCTCCTGCCATCTTGTTGCCAGAGAATTTTTACCATCAGATAAAAATTTAAATAAGGACTGGGAAAGATTGTTCACAGCCTCTTCTGGACCCGGCCAAGCGGCACACCTGAAAGAGATTAGCAAACATGCAAACGTACTCACCTCTGCCTCCAGGATGGTTGTAAGCATCTAAAAGATCATAGCTCCAAGATCGGATTATCACAAGACAGATTTATTTCACTACTTCACTAGCACTATACACTTCTTGTACACAGACACAATTAATATAAAACTATATATATGTAGAATCGATCGATTCAATGTAGGGATTTTAAATTTCCGGTAAAGTCCATTCTTTCTCTTTTTGTTTGTTTAGGGGAATATCTCTATAAGATTTGTCCTTTTTCTTTCACTCCTCACTATGAGTATTGTTCTTTTTTTTCCTTCTCCAAATCTTATCCTTTCCAATTCTGGGATAGTTTTCTCATATCTTCTTCTGCTTCCGTAAGTGTTCCGACCGATCTCCTGTCGATGGGTGGTGAATATGTTCTATTCCTCCACAACAAGGCTTCTGACAAAGTTCTTCTTGCCTTGATTTAGGAATTTGGGATTCTGGAACTTGGTCACCGAGATAGGCTTTATGAGAGAAGTAAAGCTTTCGTGATCCATACGTTGCCTACTTCACACTGTCTCTAAGGAAAATTTTTTCTGATGAAGGTCAATTAGGCATTAGTTTTTTTTCACGATTCCACATTTTCTTTATTAGTATAGCTAATAACTCCTAACTTTATTTATTTATTTATATCTAGATAATTATGTACACATAGTTTTCACTGAACACTCACGACTTTGTTCGGCTGCACAGTTACTTGCACTATCACTCAACACCAATCCAAAAACTGTTTCATTTTTTTAAACTTCCACAAGTAATATCTAGCTTTGTTCAATTTCAACGAGTCTTCACAACGATCTCAATTGATCTCTGGACCAGGGTCCACTAATTGTCCATGCCTGCATCACAACTTAACAATAAACTGATCACAGTTTCCGAAAGAGGAAAATACTATTGAAGTTGACGAACTTGCGGTTAACCACGAACTAACTATCCTCTCCCTATGGTTCTCTATTTTTCTTTCGCCGGTTGTCTCTCAATAGTTGTAGACTCCCTCTACCTTCATTGTTTTTGGGGTTGTTGACCTTTTCCCTTTGTGATGTGACACCCTCACTTGAGGCGGCGTCATATGTACAAATTTTGTAAATAATTAAAAATTTACTTATTGTCACTCTACTTTCTTTATTCACCCATGAACTTGAAACTTATTCTCACACACCAGTATGTTCCTTTTTCCCAAACTTTATTTTAATTACCTCAAATCATAGTTTTTTTCAACTTGTTTATTTGTAGTATAGGGCGTACAAGCAGAAACTTTTTTTTGCCCCTGATGGGTGCCGCCTCTGGTGGCCGAATACAAAACTGCGCTCAGGTGGCGGGTTGAGAAAGAATTCGTCTGCACTGTTGTTTACATTATCAAGATATGAATAAATTGAGGTTAAACCTTTATATAGGACAAACAATAACCCTAAATACAACATGATACATAATTGTTTTACATATTTTAAAAAATTGTGGAGCTGTCATCCTTTCAGATGCTAGATAAAAAAAAATCGTCTTGGTGGTGAGTTGTCTGCTGGCTCCCCCTCCAGACACACCACCTGTCCTCATTCAGAAGTGGCTGCAAAATAGTTTTGACTGAATGGAAAGCATGTTTGAAACGAGGTATCGATGCGGGGCCGCGTAAAACATTTTTCTTAACTGGTATCGGAATTTCCAAGAACATTTTAATATTAAATATTACTTATTAATAATATACCCTTTAAATCTGGCACTCCTGATATAAACGCTATGTTTTCTTTCTTTTTTTCGGTCAGACTCGCTTACCAGCCAAACTTTACCTAACGGTATTTCTCAGAGGTGTGAAAATACAGGTCAGATTGAATTTTTAGCACCTATTGTCACAAAAATTTGGCATTAAAGTGTGTACCCGCAAACAATAGAGTTGAGTTTGGATGTAACAATAGTTGCTAGTCAATGCTTCTAACATCATTTCATTTCTCTGATGTCTGTTCCTTATAGAATATACGTTACAAACCTGCTTCCTTTTGGACATGCCCCTTACTTTGGGTTAGCAACTATGTTAGCTCAAAGGTTATTGAGCTCTTGGCTTCTCAAATTTTCCCGTTGTGTGATGCGAAAGTTGAAATTTTGTGAAGAGTGCTTCTTAGACAGATTTTTTGTTATACGTTTAAACTCTAATATGAATATCATTTTGTATATAAATACTTCCATTTATACCTATTTATATCTGAATTAATCCTAATATAATTAAAATTATTACTTAATTTGGCTTTTAAATAAAATTAATTTATATATGTAAATTACTATATTTACATTTTGATATGCAAAACAGTTGGTGGGGCTGGCAGCTTACAACATACAGGTTACTATAATGTAAAGGACTACTTCATTGCTTCACATACTAATTTTTATGGATGTACCACAAAGTGGGAGGAATAACCGCCAAAACCTGATGAAAAAAATTTAATGAAAAATTAAGAAAAACAACTTCATCCTCCCTCTCTCGGCCGTACATGCGTACCCCCAGTGTTGGGTAAGTTACTTGTAAAAATGTAACGCGTTACAAGTTACTTTACTTTCTCTTAAAATGTAACGCGTTACTAACGCGTTACTTGCCCCAAAAAAGTAACTGTTACTTTACTTCGAAAGTAACGCGCTACTAAAGCGTTACTTTTAGGTCCGAAACTTTAAAAATGAGAAAATAAATATGACTTCAATTTTCCATACTATTAAATACTATTACTACCGCTATTATTATTATTATTATTATTATTATTATTATTATTATTATTATTATTATTATTATTATTAGTAGTAGTAGTAGTAGTAGTAGTAGTAGTAGTAGTAGTAGTATTAGTATTAGTATTAGTATTAGTATTGCACGTTTTGAAGCGCTTTATGTAAATGCAAGGACAAATTTTTACTTGATATATGAACATTTTCATATAATGTAACATTGATAAAATGCCATACTACGTTACTCGTAGAGATGGACACGAGTGAGTTCGAGCGAGTTTTCTTTGACACTCGATTCGACTAGAAACAGACATCTTTGAGCACGACCCGAGATCTCGACTCGAAAAATTTCCAACTCAACTCGAATTGTGGTCAAGTTTCGAGTCGACTCGAGCCAAATCCGGTATGTAGTTTCGAGTACATTCTTCAAGTATATTACATAGACAGTATAATTATTATCAATGACACTACTACTACTACAACTTTTATTATTATTATTATTATTATTATTATTATTATTATTATTATTATTATTATTATTATTATTATTATTATTATTATTATTATTATTAATTATAACAATACTGTATATAAAAATGAAAGGTAGGCGGTTTGTATTTGAATACTGAAAAAACTAACTTGATTGCCATCCTCGGTAGTCGTGAAGTCTAGGAGTCAAGGACATTGTTGACGAGCTTCTGAATTTGGGTTCGGGGTCTAGGTTGAGTATTCAGGCTCGAGCCAAACAATGTTAAAAGTTATAGGTTACTGGCCAAATATCTTCAAAACTGCTCGGCCCGGGTTTAGAATTGTCAAGGACTCGGGTGGCTCGGCTCACAGCTCATTCACTATCGACCCGAACCGAGAAGTGAGCCGAGCCAACAGCTCACCCAACCGACTCGGCTGCAGCCCTCGGCTCAGTTGAGCCGAACCAAGCAAATGGCTCATCCCTATCAAGCCAGCTCGAGCCGATGGTTCACTCCAAGTGAGCCGGCTCGAGCCATCTTCTCAGTTGAGCCGAGCCGAGCTGAGCTTGTTATAAAAAATATCTTGTGGTCTCGCTATCGATAACAATAGATAACAACGATCGCTGAGCAACAATAGAAGTATTCCATATTACTGTTTAGCTTACATTTCTCATGGCTTCGTTTTCTCGTGTAATCAGGCCATGATTTCAAGACGACTTAAAACGAACGAGCCATGTATCAAACTCGACTGGACTCGAAACTCGACGTGAAAAAGTGAATGGGCTCGGAACTTGACTCGAGGATATTACCCTTGACTTGACTCGAAACTCGACTTGAATTCGAGTCGAGTCGAGTTTTAGCTTGACTCGTGCTCATCTCTATGCGTTAGAAAAAATGGTTGCTTATTAATATTTCTGCTAAACTAATTATATAATAATAATAACAATGTGTTATGTAAAATTAAACATAAAGAATATAGAGAAACATTACACTACTCTATAATCAACTGGGCTGTAAGATAAGCAAACTGATCTGAAAGAACTCCAATATTACATAACATCAGCAAACTATTTTCTAGTAATAAAGTAGGCCTGCTCATCAGAACACAGTTTATTCATATTAACACCTTATTGTAAATCGTTAATTATGGTACCCTAGTTGTTGATAAATATTTTCTGTCGGGACACTTCAGACACTTTACTTTTAAATTCTGTCCACCATCATCCTCAGCTCTTAAGAAAAAAGTATTCTTCCAAATGTGCGAACGGTAAAATATTTTCGTTCTCCATCTTTATAAAAACAACACCAATCAAACTAAAATAGACTACCGGCATCATTTCACTCCTAGTTCACTCACTGAATGTATTGATTTGGAGCTGTCAAAATCTACGACAAAATCTTCCAGGTGCTTGCAATCAGTACACGTGATTTCCCTAAGGCTGTTGTCATCTTTAAAAAACAGCAAGTGGCACTACGGACTTATCTGTTTCTCTGTGTGTCTGTGACTGTCGGTCACTGACATACGTAGTTCATGCTCGATTGTTTCATTCTGAGAAATTCACTTACAGAAAAGAAACATTTGTTTCCGAAAAAAAAATTACATATATTGTAGTTACTCATCCGAATTGTAACGCGAAAAAAGTAACGCAAACTAGGTACGTTATTTAAAAATTTGTAACGCGTTACCGTTACAGTTACTTTGGAAAAAATGTAACGCGTTACTAGGAAACGTTACTTAAAAAGTAATGCGTTACAAGTAACGCGTTACTTGCGTTACGTTACTTCCCAACACTGCGTACCCCCTATAAACTTAAAATGCAACTGACGGAAAGCTTTATCCTTCAAAAATACTTAGGTACCAAAACATCTTTCTAGCTTAATTAAGGACTGAGTTATTGATGTTTGTTGTAAAAATAAATGTAATTTACGTCAAAAAACCTACTCCAAAAATTGGCTAACTTTGCCCCCTCCCTGCTAACCCATATAAGCAAGAAGTACAAATACACGAAATTACCATGTAGTGGCCTACTTCATTGCTTCACGTAACAATTTTTATGAATCTATCCCCCAAGAGGGGTAATGGCCCCCAAAAAACTGTTGAAAAACAAAAAACAAAAAAAAAACGATATTTACCCCCTCCCATATACATAAGATGCACAGCAGCAAAGCTGCATCTTTCAGGAATAAATTGGTACCAAAACCATCTTCCAGCCTTAATTTGAGGCTTAAGACTGAGCCATTGAGGTTTAAAGCCCTGACACAACAGCTGCGTCAATGGGCGTTTAAAGATTAAGAATGCAGATGACCAATAGAACGTAACACAAAGAAACTAAACTACATATTCTGTGAACGGAGATCGGGAAAAATCCCGATTTCTTTCTCCGGAATTGAACATTTGGGCGGATCGAGATTAGGGAAGTTCCCAAAATTTGATCTAGCAGTTGAATATAGATGGCAAACAATACCTAAGAGTGTAAAAATGTAATATATATGCCTATTTAGATTATTGTTTTAAACAAAATAAACATTTCAAACATGTTTTTTTTGTTTAAAACAAAGTGCTTTGTTTTAAACGTTAAAAACGTTTTAAACATAAAAAACGTTCTTTTTTAAAACGTTTTTTTCAAACCTGCCTATAGTTATTCTACAGAGGTGACAGTGAATTTGAAAGGTGGTGGAATGGTCTTTCCAACGATACACTGTTGTCAGATTCAGAATAACATACTTCCCGCTCAAAGCCCTGAAATTTCCCGATCGCTTTCAAAATTTCCCGCCAAGAAGGAATATTAACCTAATTAATCATTATGTTAATAATTTCAAATTAAAATCAAATAACAATGAATCAGAAGTATATTTTTTCCTGCGGAAGAAGAAATCTATTATAGGGGCATTTTTCTATCTGTAGTTTTTTTTTTATATAGAGAGAAATATACACGTGTGCGTGTGTGTATAGAGTTTGGAACAACTAGCTTTAAAAAGCATGTATCTATTTTAGAGTTATTGGCAAGTTTTGATTCACTCCCAGTTCATATGTTCTCGTTTTGTCAGTTGTAGTGTAATGTTTCTCTATATTCTAACTAACTAACTCTACGGCCTATGGAACCCGGAGGTTCAATGCCGCGTTCACAAAAGCTCCCCACTGATTTCTATCCTTAGCTAACTGCATCCAGTTTGTATTCCAATCTCTGCGAGATCCATCTTAATATTGTCCTCCCATCTGCGCCTAGGTCTTCCTAATGGTCGTTTTCCGATTGATCTTCCAGTCAAGACTTTGAAAGCGTTTCTACTTTCTTCCATTCTAGCTACATGACCTGCCCATCTAAGCCTCCTTGACTTGACGACCCTAACAATGTTGGGTAAACCGTATAACTTATGTAGTTCCTTGTTATAAAGTTTCCGCCATTCCCCATTCCCGTTCCTCTTGGGTCCGAATATTCGTCTCAGGATCTTGTTCTCAAATACTTTCAGTCTACGTTCTTCCCTCAGAGTAAGCGACCATGTTTCGCAACCATACAGAACAACAGGCATGATTATCGTTTTGTATATTTTAAGCTTCAAATTCCTCGACAGAATTCGCGACGATAAGAGATTTTAAACCGAATAGTAACACGAATTCCCTGCTTTTAGTCGACATTTAATTTCTTCGTGAATATGACTTTCGTATGTTAACATTGATCCTAGATATTTGAAACTATCCACTTTATCAAAAGTAGGCTATTATTTAATATTTTAACGCATCCATAATTTGCCGTATTACGGTTCCGACGCACTTCCATGTACTTAGTTTTCTCTGCATTTACTTCTAAACCCATGTTAATTGAAGCGTTTAATAAGATCTCTGCGTTTCTTTCTATTGTTCTGCTATCATTCCCTATTAAATTTACATCATCAGCATATGCCATATCCTGGTGAATACCGTTCAACTCTAGGCCCTGGTTGCTATCTTTGATTTCCCTTATAGCGTATTCAAGAACAAAGTTAAATAATAATGGCGACGACGCATCTCCTTGTTTCAGGCCATCTTCGACGTGAATGCTCATGGACAAAAAATTTCCTACCCGGACTTTACTTTGGGATTAATTTAAACATATCTTAACTAATGTAATTAGCTTTCTCGGTATTCCAAGTTCTGTAAGAATGTTGTATAATGTTTCTCTCCTAACCGAGTCGTACGCCTTTCTAAAATAATAAATAGTTGATGTACCGGGGTATTGTATTCCCACTTTTTTTTTTTTTTTTTTTTTAAGTATTTGGCGAATGGTAAATATTTGATCGATAGTTGATCGATTTCGTGTAAATCCGCACTGATAATCTCCAATAATTTCATCTGCGTATGGGGTCAATCTTGCTAATAGAATATTTGAAAGTATTTTATAGGATGTTGACAGAAGAGAAATGCCTCGATAATTATTACAGTCAGTTTTGTCGCCTTTCTTGTGAATTGGAACAATGATGGATTCTTTCCACTCTTGTGTCAATTCTTCCTTGTTCCAGATAAGGAGAATGATTTTCTATATCTTGTTCCACAATTTTTTGCCTCCAGCTAAAATTAACTCAGCCGGAATTTCGTCTACACCCGGACATTTGTGTTTCTCTAGTTATTTCTTTATAGCGGTTTCTACTTCTATTCGGTTGGGTTCTGGAATATACGGTTCTGTGGTGTGTATCTGCTTTTCTCCACGCACACTAGTTTTTGGTTGCTTGTTAAGCAAATCGTCAAAGAAATCTTTCCATCTATTTAAGATGCTATCCGTATCAGTGAGAACTGTTCCGTCAGATTTCTTTAATATATAAGCACGAGCTTGATAGCCTTTCTTAAATTCACTGATCCCCTTATACATGTCCCGTATTTTTTTCATTTTTACTATTATCTTCAAGTTTCTTAATTTTAGCTTTCAGAAAATCGCATTTCTTTGTTCTAAAAGTTTTGGAAGTTTCCCGCCTGATATCTGCGAAATTTTGTGTAGTTATTTCATTCGGATTTTGTGGAAAGCGTAATTTTGCCTGTTTTCTCGTCTCTGCTAGTTTAGTGCATTCCTGGTCGAACCATGGTTTGTTCCTATGTATTTCCGCGTGTCCCAACTTTTCTTTTGCTGAAATTTTAGTGCTATCTCTAATTTCAATCCAGGTATCCTCAACACTAGCGCACTCCGAATCTTCTAAAGCCGAGAATCTACTTAAAATTAGTAGATCCGAAAACTTATTGTAGTTACACCTATCAAAAAGTATTGTCTTCCATGTTATAAAAGCAATGAAATTAAAATATTGTTTCAGAAAGTTCCTACAAATACTCCATTTTAAGCAATATATCAAATTTTACCAGTTTTTTCATGTCTCACGAATGGTTTAAGATATCAAATTACTGTAAACGACATTTTGATCTTTCTAGAGCACACAGAGTTCAACACTTCATGATCGAAAATGTACTTCTCTATAATATCTAAGTTAAGAGAAAAAGTAAAATGGACGAATTCCATAATGGCAGTATAAATACATAAAATGCTAGGTGTATGTTTGTGGTTAAAAAAGTGTATATGTTTATGGCCAATCCTTTCGATAATGAGATCTCGAAAATTATAAATGCTAGAAACGTGCCGTTTTCGGTGGTCAGTTTCAAATTTCGTGTAGATTTGCTAGTTTTCATTCACATTTTTAAAAACACTTGGCTCTCATTCAAATTTTCAAAAAAAAAAAAAAAAAAAACTTGCCTTTAATCCGGATTCCGGAAAATTTTGGCCATCTCTAGACAAAACCTATTGTAAGCTGGCAACTTCGAAGGCTTGTGGATCCACAATGAGGTGTATTTGCATTTGGTATCATCTATCACTTATCCAAGTTTGCCACAAACTCACCCCAACATTCTATATATTAAAATACTACATTTACATGTTTGTGTATAGCAATTCACTCTCTTTGAGAATCTTCCTGTCTTTTACTTGTGTCCGTAAAGGGACTTGCACATACTGTATATAGTGAGAAATGGGAAGGAGATCACGGCTCATACTGGAAGTGTGTGCTGTGTAAATAGCGCACGTTCAGCCAGTATACTTATCAAAATGTAATTGCGATTGAACACAACGCATTGAAAAAGATTATCCAATGTTTGCAAAGGATTCAAAACATTTTGAGTTTCTTTAAAATATACTCACGAAGATCAACAATTTTTTTATAAAGGCTTTTAAAAATAAATTCATCTTTCTAAAGACATCCACTTCAATTAGTATGGTACGTACGCACTTCCATTATATTTGTAAGCCATACTTTACATTCAGTTCCTCTCTCTGTCTCTCTAATCCGCTTTTCAGTAGTTAATCCAGCAGCAACTAAACTTCTTTCACTTTAATGCTTTTTCTAAGAAGTTCTATTTTTTCTTTAAAGATTTTTCTTTCTTTCATTTTTTTAAACAAAGAGAAACCGTAATTAGTCCTTCCTTACTGATCAATAAATGGAGGTATTTTCGTGCTGTGTGTAAAAGGCAGCAAAAGAAAGGAAGTAGTGCGATGACTCAAAAATGCAGAAACCTCTAAAGAAATCAATACCTACCTTATTTGATAACCGTACCAATCAATTACGTAAGTATGAAGGACATCTTGAATTTAAATGACGTTGTAAAACAATACCAGAGAATAATGAGCTCTACTTATATATAAAGAGCTAATTAGGATAGAGCGAAAAATCCATCTTCACTGCAACGATTCGTCAAAAAAAGTATACAGACTTCAACGAAAGAAAGCTTTACCTTGTGTGCTTACTGTTAAACTTAATTATACATAACAAGTGTAATATTTATTACAATAAATCGCAATACAAATTTTCTCTACCTACACATTTACGTAGAGTAGGTGCACTAAGTGGTTGCCATTAACAGCTAAATGCACATCACAATGGCAGGTTGTTACTTGAGCAATATTGGTCAATATGTTGGCAAGCCCTGCTGCACATGCCACTGTAATTACTTCAAGAAGTGTCCTTAGCGTAGACGGTTTCCTGTGACACCACATCCTGCAAGGTCTCGCAAAGGTAAAAGTCCTGAGAAGTTAAATCTGGGAAACTCGAAATACAACTTTAAAATTGACTTACGGTTCTCAAATTCAAGCGTGCACCGGCCATTTTGTTTCACTATGATACATTATACGTCACATGTTACAGCCATGAGAGCACTGGCATCTATTGAGGAAATATTATATTACATATTGTAATGATAATTCAATTCAACGTCGAAAACAAAACGAAAATACTATCAATTAAATTGTGAATACATTTTTAAGAACCCTGTACAAAAAGAATCACCACTTTTTCTTTTTCTACGTACATTCAGTTTTCATTTCTTCACAAACTTTCTTACTTAAGCTGTCCTCTTCTATCTTTCGGTATAGAGGGGTTTCATAAGAGCTTTCAATTAATTCCTATTTCTTGTTGCTGTCTCCACCTTCTTCCATAGAGCCTTTCCTATTTTACCCTATTTCTTCTTCTAATCATGTCTCCCTTTTGGTTTCTTTCATTTAACTTTTCCTCACATATTTGCTTTACTAATCTCTTTTCTTCCATTTGTAACAGGTGGCCGAACCATCTAAACTGTATTTTCTGTATTTCATCTTCTAATGGAATCTCTTAACAAACACTAGGATGAAAATGATAAATGACTTTTCTTATATGCGATAAAACTAGTGTTTTAATAATGTTGACAGAATTACATTTCTTAATTTTACGAGTAAAATGAAGATATTTGCATTGGTTTACCCTTCTAGTTTATCTCTGGCCTATCTTACACATGGGATTACGTTTCACAATTGCCTGTCTTGTAGCTCAACAATTACCAACTACAGGGCTTGTAGTACGGCCCTCCATTGTTTCGGTCAATTCAATGCGGCGAGGATGTCTATGTGTGATCTTAAATATATTGGTCTGTTAATATAAACCTTACGAGACTTGTTGGTTGTTTTAAGCAGTATTGATTACTAAATAAGATTCAATATTGTAATATTTTCAATATAACGATAAACAACTAAACAATATAATTTTATATTCCGTTTTTATAATGAAGTTTCTTTAATAAGTGTACTGAGGGAAATTTTGGATTGCGTAAATACAAGTTTCTTAATTGTTGACAGATGGCGGTAAACCATTTCGAACGTAGTTGCTTGAAGATTTTGGCAAACACACGTGTAACTGATAATTAATCTTAGCTATGGTTTACGAAGTGCAACATTTTACGCCAATTTGTTACCTTTGTGCGACAATAAATAGAGAAATGTTCATTTCATGAGCTGCTTACATACTATTTATATAACTTGGCGCCAAGACCCATGAAATACTAGAGATGTCCTTAGTATAGATCAAGTTTTACCGTCAACTATTTTTATGTGCAACGAAACATCTGGAGAGAATTAATGAGTAAATATCAAGGTTAAATGTAAACAGGATTTCCTTTCTTCCACTATTTTCGGAACTTCAAGTCATACTAAAATGAGAGATAACTTGAAAAACCAGCGTAGGGAAGATCTTTATTTCGGTTTACCAAAAACTCCTTTATATATATTTACCGTGTGCATCCGTCCAGGAGACAAAGAGTCTTAGAACTATTTGATAAATCACCATAAATTTTAGCCAGAATGTACAGGTAAAAAAGTTGTCCGTTGAGTACTACGAGGGTAAATCAAAAATTATCAGAAATGTACCTGTAACTTTTCTTACATTGTTCATAGCGAACTCTGTCCTCGTTCGTTTTATTGTTAAACTATTGTGGTCATGCTATGAAAGTTTGATCCTAATTCATCCATTTGTCTTCCTTTTGTTGCAGATAGATCATGTCCGTTCCATTAGAAGTTTGCACCAAAAAGGAACAACAAAGAGTGATACTGTTTTGTGATCGAATGGTGTATCAGGAACCATGGCTAATTTCCAGACGATGTGCCACTTCTTCAATAGTCACTCGTCTGTCTAGCAGAACTAGTCACCTGACGCCCAATGCTGTCATCATTTCTGGTCGTAGATTGTCCGGCTCCTTCCTCGTGTGTAACACTTGTGCGACAATTTTTGAATTTTACAATCCATTCGTAGACACTCCGTTGTAGCAAGACAATGTTCCCGTATTGTGACGAAAGCCTTTGATGGATTGCAGCCCCTGATACACCTTCCTACCACAAAAAGCGGATCACTGCTCGTTGTTCCTCTTTACTGCAAACTTCTAATGGAGGAGCCTTGATCTATCTGCAACAAAAGGAAGACAAATGGAGGATTTAGAATCAAACTTTCATAGCATGACCACAACAGCATAACAATAAAATAAGCCAGAACAAAGGTCAGAATGAACAATATACGAAAAGTTTGGATAATTTTTGCCTTGCGGATAATTTTTAACTTACCCTCGTACGTTGATGGAGGTACTTCATTCCCCGGAATTCTGCTTTCAACGTTGATCACTATAGAGCAAGAACGATAGCGAGAATCAGTTTTCTGAAATCAATTAAGAATCCCGAGAATGCATTTTATCTCCATCCTTAACTCTTTACTAAAACTAGAACTGATAGAAATTCACTGCGACTTCCGGTTTCAATGTTGATCTACATAGAGCAAGAACGATAGGAGATAGCAAGATATTTTTATTTTTATTTTAGAATCGATTTAGCGTCCAAAGCGTAGGTAGCATCTGCTCACTTAACATTTTATTCAAACTGGAAGTGGTAAAAATCAAACACTTCCGGTTTTAACGTTGATTGCTATGGAGTAAAAACGGTAACAGATAGCAAGAAGCGGGTTTTTGCAATCAATTAAGCGTCCGAAGAATATAATACATTTCCACTCTAAATTCTCTGCTAAAAGTGGATACTAGTGCAAAGAAGGACGCTGGAGTTAGTAGTTAGTGGAGCCTCCTCTGGCAGAATGTTAAGGTTCAACCCCATGTGGCATGGTATCAAGTCAGTCACCGACGACATCCTATGACAGGTAGCCATTCGTCACAATGTCTCTTAAGCAATTGTTTCTGATTTGCGGGTCTATGGGCGTTTGTACAATTTTAATTGTCGCTTATATTAAAGATGTTCTATAGTATTTAATCCGGGATTATTTAGTCTTTCCCAGTGGGTGGTATGTTTTGCGCTATGGTATGGTTTCTGTCATACATGAGTTACATGTTATCCCATAACAGTTCGCCTGTTTTACCTCTTGCAACACATCGATTTATCTCGCAACATTGATGTGTTCATCTCAAACAATGAGTTTCCTACGACCACTTTTTCAAACTGCACCGATACGAGACGCTTACGCCACAGGATTTCACCATAGAATAATGAAAATCTGATGAATCGTGATATGTTTATCGTTTCCACACCCTCTTCCAACCAGTTCCGAAAACTTGCAAAATTGGCTTTATTCGGACAATTCAACATGGTTCCAAAAGTATAGAAACTTGTTTCACAAGGCGGTGACCCAGTATGTCTCCGTGTTATTTGTGATTTTGTAAGCAAAATTTTTGGTGACACGTCGGTACGTTTCTACACTATGCAAAAATCTCTAGGCGGTTTGTGCTAATCTGTTAACATCGGCTACGATGTCACTGGAAGATTTGGATGGCTAGATCCTTGCACTCCAGATGACCGCACATTTCAGACGTGACCGAACAGATCCTGGTCTACATATAATTTTTCGTCCCATTTGCACTGGACTTCTTCAGTAAAAATATATCCCTCTGATTATATTACAGGAAATAAGAAGAAAGGTAAAAGAGATTGACTTGCTGTAATAAGTAGAAACGTGTTCGTTTTGCAGATTATATTATTCTTGTGGCGGAATCTAAACTGAATGTCAGAAGAAAAAAGCGGTAAAGTACGTGGGGAGAAAATAAACCTTTAAAACAAAAACACAAATGATTGCATGAGTATGTGTCAGTGATGGAAGTTGACAGAGAAATAGAACATCGCAGACGTTTTTGACATTTGTAATCTCATTAGCGAAGACACAACCCGTGAACAAGAAATAAAATCAATAACAGAAACGGATGTTTCGTATAAGTATTGTACTATGTAAGGCAAAAACAAGAAAAAACACGAAAAAGCTATGAACAAAGACAAGTCGTGGAAGTGTAAGCATGAAGAAAGAGACAAAATTAGATTATAAGAGAAATAATAAGGGAAAAGGTTTCAGAATGAGTTGGAAAAAGTAGAATAAGAAAGAATAATATTGGGGATAATTGGAAAAAGAAAATGTAAGTTGATAAAGAAATTATTTGCGAAGGATTGCATTCGCAGGTATGTTATAAAATATATGGCATAAGAAGGACAAAGGTTGAAACTATCACGGTATATTAATTTTTGCTGAAAATGTCGCTTACTGACCCAACATAATGCATATAAGCTTCTCGGTTCGTAATAGAATAGCTCCGTAAAATGGTTATTATATAATAATTTAATTATTTTAATATAACCTGAAATAAACCTGAAATTCTAAAGTTACACTCATGATAATAATAATAATAATAATAATAATAATAATAATAATAATAATAATTATTATTATTATTATTATTATTATTATTATTATTATTATTATTATTATTATTATATTTGTAAGCTTACTAGCAAATTATTTATAAAACTGCTGAGTATTTAACTGAAAGTGATGAAAACCTAAACAAAATGTTGACATTTACCATTATCCTATGGAATGGATTGTATTACTATGTGGAATTGGATAGGACAACTTCAATAAAACGCATAATAAGTAATATACATGTAAATGAAGCGTTCCAAGTAGTAAGGATGAACTCAACGTGGAATATGAATGCTCGGAAATTACCTATATTTGAGGTATTCGAGTAAGTAGTACCAACAAGTAACACTTCCGAAGTCTAACACGAAGTCTAACAAATTTTGATAAAATTTGGCAGGTAGATACTACACATAAAATAATCGAATACGTGTTTTTTATTTTCTGCGGAAAAACGGTTTTAGGAGGCAAAAGCCCCTACTCAAATTTTGAAAGTTGACTCCCGAAAGACAAGAACAAGTGAACCAAAGTGAATGAAATTGTGCACAGATATTGCAGACGTAAAATGAAGGTATAAGGCTTTCGTATTTTCCTGAAAAAAAAAAAAAAAAAAACGCTTGGGTGGGGCACGGAACCCTCCAAACCTTTGATCACGAAATATCAGGAGTTCTCGTAACAGTATGTCAGATGTGTGTAAAAAAAAACATGAAGAATTGCAACGAAACATTGTGTATGGAGTTGGACAATACGCAAAAAATAAACGAATACGGGTTTTTATAATTTCTGCGGAAAAACTGTTTTAGAGGGCAAAAGCCGCCCCGAATTTTGAAAGTTGACGCCCGAAAGGCAAGTGAACCGAACCGAAGTGAATGAAATTTTGCACAGAAATTGCAGACGTAAAACGAGGAAATATGGATATCGTGTTTACCTGCAAAAAACGGTTAAGTGGGGCACGGCCCCCTCCAAACATTTGATCACGAAATATCAAAAGTGCTAGTAACAGTATGTCAGATGTGTGTAAAGGACATGAAGAATTGCAACGAATCTTTGTGTATGGACAATAGGAAAAAGTAAACGAATACGTCTTTTTTTTTATTTTCAGGGGAAAATGGTTTTTGGGGGCTAAAGCCCCCGTCCAAAATTTTGGAATTTGACCCCGAAAGGCAAGAAGAAGTGGGCCGAATTGAATGAAATGGGCACAAATATTGTAGAGGTAAGATGAGAGAATACGTGTTTTGTATTTTCGTGAAAAGAAAAAAAAACTTGAGTGGACCGAGGCGTTGAGTGGCGGAAGGAGTGGACCGAAGCGAATGAAATTATATGTAGGTATTGGATATGTAAAATATTTCCTTTCGCGTTTTACAAGTGTCTCTATCCGATTTCTTCAAATTTGGCAACTCTATAGTATTTCAGGAGGCATCTTTAACCATTACAATGTTTTTCCGCATAAAGAAAAACACGTGTCGATTTATTTCCAGTTTGCTGTTGATCTGCCAAATTTGAAGCAAAACGGATAGGGACACTCGACTCGAGAAACACGAAATGCTTTATTTTAGATATATGGTCTATATAATGTCTACACAATTTCATTTGCTTCGGTCCACTCCTTCCTGCGCTATTACGGTAATATTTACTTCTTTTTCGCATGGGGCCTAGGCCCCAGCACTGTTTTTCCGCACAAACTAAAACACGTTTCATTTATTGCTTTGCAAATTGTCCCTCTACGAAGTTTCGTTTCAATTCTCCATATTCTTTAGGAACTTCCGACGTATGCTTATTTGCACTTTTGATATTTCGTAATCAACGGTTTAGAAGGTCCGTGCCTCACTCAACCGCTTTTTTCAAGGAAAATACGAAACTCAATTATCTCATTTTACGTGTACAATATCTGTGCACAATGTCATTCAATTCGGTGCACTTGTTCTTGCCTTTTGGGCCTCAAATTTCAAAATTTTGGGTGGGAGCTTTTGCTCCCTAAAACAGTTTTTTTTTTTTCGCAGAAAATAAAAAAAAAAAACGTATTCGTTTATTTTTCGCGTATTGTCCATACACAATGTGTCGTTCCAATTCTTCATGTCCTTTAAGCACTTCTGACGTATTATTATTAGCACTTTTGATATTACACGATCAAAGTTTTGGAGGGGTTTGTGTCCCACCTAAACGGTTTCCTTTCTTTTTTTTTTTCTTCAGGAAAATAAGAAACTCGTATTCCTTCATTTTATGTCTACAATATCTGTGCACAATTTCGTTCACTTCGGTTCACTTCCTCTGGCCTTTCGGGAGTCAACTTTCAAAATTTTGGATGGGGGCTTTTGCCCCCTAAAACAGTTTCTCCGCAGAAAATAAAAAAAACGCATTCGTTTATTTTTTGCGTATTGTTCTTACACAAAGTTTTGTTCCAATTTTCATGTCTTTTACACGCATCTGACATACTGTTACTAGCACTTTTGATATTTCGTGATGAAAGTTTTGGAGAGGTCTGTACCCCACCTAACCGTTTTTTCCCAGGAAAATACGAAACCCATATTCTCTCATTTTATGTCTATAATATGTGTGTACAATTTCGTTGACTTCGGTTCACTTGTTTTTTGCCTTTCGGGCGTCGACTTTCAAAATTTTGGATTTTGCCTTTTGCTCCGTAAAACCGTTTTTTCGTAGAAAATTAAAAATAAAAACACGTATTCATTTATTTCATGTGTAGTATCTACCTGCCAAATTTTATCAGAATCGGAGTGTTACTTACAAGCTACTCGGTGGCAGCAGTTCTTATGGATATATATATATATAGTTCGTTTGCTATTAACATCTCACGATTATTGTGTAATTCGTGGAAATGGTTTCGCTTTCCTTTAGGGAAAAAGAGTTTCAAAAGAAACGGACCATTATTTAGGCTGTTCAGACAGAGTTACATTTTCAGGAAACAAGCTGGTATTGAGTTCGTCCTACTACTTAAAGCGCCTCATATACACATGAACAGAAGTTAGGGGAAATTCCCGTGAAAAAGGAAGTTTATTGACAAATGTATGAATACACTTTATATAATGGTAAGACAAAACAGAAGCAAACACAACGTCTGAGTAAATTCCCAATTCAATGGTATTGAAAATTATACGCATTGATTTTATTTGTAAATGGAGTTAAAAAATTCTACCAGAGAAATACATTATTACTAGAATAGTGGCAACTATATCAGGTCGTGTGTTTTAACAGACATACAACAACAACTTGCTTCATATGGTCTGTTATTCACTGAATTCCAGCCTTGAAGCGAATAGGGACTTATTCATATTGGGATTGAATAGCGCTATTCATGGGCTCAGTGCACCAGAACAGTTAATCATGTTGAATGAAAGGTATAACAACAAGCCTTGGAATAGTTACAGCACAAAATCCTTGACGCTTTCAAATTTCTACGTCTTATTTTATGCGTATTTCAGTCATCTATAGAAATTAGGGTTAATTGCAGTACTTAAAACATTTTCTTAAATAAGGAACTGCAGCTTTACTTATTTATGAAATTAAATAAATATATACCTAAGTTCATATTTTAACATTATGTATTAATAATGCTCTAGGTTTTCGATAACTTCTTATTACTACCCTAGAATTATTCTCTACCTCTTTAATATAATGTAAAATATAAAACATGCTCCAAACGAAATTGTCTGTTAAGGAATTTGCAAAGAGTCTAGGATTCCTCTAGAAGTCGCCAATATGGAGAATGAGTGCAACCTATAATAGTATAAGTAAAAAAGTTAAAAGGAAATTGATTTAAGTTGTAAGATAGAAACTGTTAAGAAAAATATAGTAAAAGGGACTTGTAACAATGTATAGTATCTGTAAAAGTAGTGTAAACAATATATGAACACTATAAATGGGTTCTAACCTGTTGTGTTCAAATTCAATAAAATACTAGTCCTATTTTCATTTCTATATTCATATATAAACT
Organism: Thermobia domestica; assembly: GCF_964235325.1. Lineage (NCBI taxonomy): Eukaryota > Metazoa > Arthropoda > Insecta > Zygentoma > Lepismatidae > Thermobia > Thermobia domestica. Next base: position 101,244,391 of record NC_137468.1, read on the forward strand.
GAAGTATCCCTCGTTGTACGAAAAAAAAATGGGTTTGGGGAAAATATTTGAAAGACATATTTGACTCCCCTTTTCCCCCCGTTAAGATATGTATTTGAATAGAAGTGAAACGATAAAATCCCAACTCAATTTAAGAGCTATTTTTAAAAGTTCATTTCGAGTGGTACAGTCGTTGTTCTTAGTGAAAGATTTATACACCTTTTCCTCTCTTAGGATACACTGAGAAAAAAAAATCGTATGTGGTGTAACTAAAAACGTAGGTTACACGTGTAAATCCTGTAGTTTTTGGACTTAACGTATAGCAAACGTGTAACTGAAAAAGTATATTTTGTGCGTACTTTCCGTATGTGTTCCGAATAAGCGCACTTTCCGTACGAACGAAAGAACTGTATATAGGTGGTCACGATCTCATATACAGATGGACGTATGTAACATATATATCTGACGTATGAAACATACATATTCATATATACATATGTAATATCCTGAAGACTGTTAGATGTCAGACATCCTGCAAGGACATGATGTAACATCTAAGCGGAAAAAGGGCAGTACATATGAAGGATATGGATATGCTCCATATTGATTTATGTAGTAAACATAACGATACCGTATATTTGTACAATATACCGCTGTCCAGATAACGGATTTCCTCAGTGTATGCATTTCAATCAAAGTGTAATGATAAAAACACAGGCCAACCCAAATGCTAATTATTTTCAAAAAATGATTTTAAACTGTTGAATGACTCATGGAATACTCTATTTTTGGCGTAAATTTTGAACCCCGTCCCATTTTGGAATACAAATTTTTAGTGAAAATGACATGATAAAAAGAGAAAAGTCTCTAGTCAAGTGCCAACTACATTCCAAAGTTAATTTCAAACGCTTCAGCTGTTTTTATATAATGATGAGATACCACAACATCGATGTTATTTATACACATTGATAAAAGAATTAGGTTTATACAAATTGTCCAATTTCCCTCTTAAAAACGGAAATTTCGAATACGCTGGGACACGTTTTCCTAATTTTTAACAGTGAGTTTACGTATTGAATTTCATCTTCCGGCCATAAAGGGCTCTTGAAATACCCTATTCTTGGCATACATTTTAAATCACCATTGCATTTCCCTAGTTATCTCTTAGGATACACAGGAAGAAATTCTAAATACGGTCTCTTCGAAATAGTACCTCCTGTGTAAAGATCAAAGAAATTGTAACTACAATACATGATTAGTCAAAGTACTCTTCTGCTCTTGCTATACTCTTCTGTCATCGTCCGATCAACGATTTGATTTCATGACGGAAAAGGTCTGGAGTTTCGGAAGAAATTGTTAATCGCACGTGGCATTGGCTGGTTATCAGATAACTGCTTTTATCTGATCCAATCATGGAACGTATTTCTTAAATTGATCCGGGTGGGGTGGAGGGTAATCCATCCCACATGGGTGGCGCGTTGTTTGCCACAACTGGATTTGTGTGTTGTTTGCAACGATTTTGCCACAATCTTTGCATTCTGATCTTATCAGATCTGATTATCGTGAAAATACACACACACTTGGAGTGAAAGGAAGGGTTGTCAGACACTTTCGTTTTTTATTCCCTGGGACTAGTGGTGTGTGTTCTCGCCTTTGGAATGAGAGAGGTCTCGGACTCGCTGCTGCAAGAGAACATTAAGCTCCAAATAAATGAATACAAAATATAATTAATATCACAATAGCTTAGTAAATTGATAGTTCTATAAATGCATTTTCTCTTTTAACGGATTTCTTAATATCATCTCCTGTTACATAATGTTCTGTTTTTCGTTATGCTACGCGACTAAAGAACTGGATGTTATTATCCTTAAGAAGGATGAATGAAATATTTTCGTTTTACGTCTCACAATTATGCCGTGTAAGCCAAAGGATATGATGAGAATGAATAAAAAATAGTGTATTGAAGAAAGTGGGAGCAAAACAGAAAAACTCCGAGAAAATTCACGTACACGGTGTTTGCCCACTACAAAGCCCACTTCGCGCGAGCTGATATCTGACCAGAGAGCCTGATAGTATGAAACAACAGCAAGCAAATATATGTAGAAAACCTCAATAAAAAACAGATGTAAACGAAAGATCATACTTCAAACTGATGAAATGGAGATATTTCCTGGCATGACTATAAACGCGTAACAGTATCCTTCTGAATTTTTCAAACTATGCTTAAATATAAATATATCTAAAAAGAATCAGCCTAAACAAACTCATTAAAACATAAATTAATAAGCAATCGAGTGCTGTCTAATGCCAAACGACCAAAAATATAAACCCACTAAAATGGCTTACAGTCAAAGTCAGAAATTGAAAATTCAGATATATTTTAAATTTTGAGAATAAACTAAAACACTCCTAAAATCCCTTTGGAGAGAAATGTTTAATGAATACTCAAAACTGGGGTTAGGAATAAGAGCAGTACCGGTAACTCAACAACGTGTTTGGAACCGTTAGTATTGTATGTATTCTGTTTATAAATATAATAGATTTGATTGTTGTAATATAATTTGGCAAACCACAACTTCTGAGTCGATTTTCTATAAACCTTCACGATTATGATATAAGATAAATCAGAGAGAACAATACCGTGGCAAACAACACCAAAATCGAGTCGTGGCAAACTACACCTTGGCAAACAACACTTAATACCCACATGAGAGGGCTGAATTCACTGCTCATTCTTGACTGATTTTCACAGTAGTATCATTTAGATTTTGACAAGTTGACAAGATTGTCTCCCGACATAAGAGTTAGCGTTGCTTGTTAGTATATTACTATGCAATTTATTAAAAGAAATATGTGTTTCTCAAACTCAGGAGGGACAATTGCCCCTTGCCCTCCCCAAATGACAACCCTCGATTTTCATTCTAAGCACAGGAGATTAAGGAAAAGCGTCAAAGAAAAATATACTTGTATGAAAATCAAATGAATTTCAAATGGGAATGTGAGGTACGCTATTCACATTTATTTGAGAATTATATTGTAGCTTATTATTGTTTAAGGCAGTATATAATGTAAGGGAAAGGAAGCTTTCGGGCTGAAGCCCCCAAATTCCGGAATTTCTAAAGAAGAAAGAAGCTAGTGTCAATCATATATATGCTTAAAAAACTTGAAGCCCCCATCCCCTCCAAAAAATTTTGAGATTAATTAGAAAGAATATCTTCTAAATTCGTTACAGATATAAGGTAAATAAATAGCTCTAAAGATAGGCATCCATAGAGAGATAATATCGAATAATGGAATTACAGTAACGAAATTTCACTTGGTGAAGTTAATACCTTCTCCATCCTGAAACCTGAAGCCATACCTGTTTTTGGTTTTATTGGAAAATGATTTTCTCGCTCGAGTGTTGAAAGAGGGCACTTCTTCACGGAAAATTGAAGAAAGAAAAAAAATTAAAAGGGTTTGATTTATTGATAGGAAGGGACATGGGATGAGACTCAAATATTTTTACAAAACATAAGACAAGACTTCGGCATTACTCATCTCGCTTCCGTACCTGTTTATAAACTGTTTGGTCGTTTCAATTTCAACATTTGGTTTCCCAGTGATTTTTTCTTTTTCTTATGTGAAGCAATATCATAGATGAAAACTTTTAAAATCAACACGAAAAGAAATCCTGACAAACGTCACAGCAATGTTTCTCCTCAAACTGAGAACTTACAGCGAGAACGCGACCTCTTCGCTATGTGCACCCTTCATCCATCACGACCTAGACATCGAGGTAGACCGTGAGGCATCTTTAACATGTCTTTACCCTTATCGTGTAACAGACGGTTAGACACAAATGCCAATAGTAAAAACTTCCCTAAATTAAAAGAGTTGGGAGTTAAAAGAGGAAGCTGAAAATCGAGAGATGGAAGAAACATTTCCAGGTCCAAACTGAAAATTAAAAGAAGGAAAGAAAGTAAAGAAACCTCTTTAGTCCCAGGACGTGCCAAAAGGCAGAATACTTAATAATAATAATAATAATAATAATAATAATAATAATAATAATAATAATAATAATAATAATAATAATAATAATAATAATAATAATAATAATAATAATAATAATAATAATAATAATAATGTTTTTGATACTTAGGCAGAGTTTAAACTTAAATCAACCAACCAGTCTCTCAATATAGGCGAGTAACAGTTTCTTCTAAACAAAACACGCACATCGAGATTATAACTGAAAGCAATAAAATGTGGACACATTTTAGTTGATATCAGTTATGGTAAACCAAGCCATCTTTGGTTCAGATACAAAACTATTATGGAGTCGTTCAATAGCAATTAGTCTGTTGGTTGATTTGAAGTTTAGCGTTCCGTTCAGCACAGAGGCAGTATGAGACTTGTATCTCAGCTTAAAGTGGGATTCCAATCACTTGTGCTCCTCGAAAGGTGCATACGCTAACCGCATAGCCATAAGTGAATGCAGTAATTGATCTATATTGCTGTAGCAGCTATAGCTTTACAAATAAGGAAAAGGCAAGATATGTAGATACATTGTTTCAGTTGACGCAATTTGTCGCGACACAGAGATTGAGAAACAATTTAATCAAGGCATGCTACTTCAATATAGCCAGAAAATGTGTAGAGTTTTTCCTCCTTAAGGTCCCCCTCTTGAGAATAATTACCCATTACAAGAATCGCGAGACTTCGTTTACGGTAATTATTGCAGTAAAGAGTGAATTACCATTTCTCGTTTTAACATCTACTCATGCCTTCTCTCGCGTGACGAATCAATTCAAACAGATACGTGTTTATATAGTGCTTGAACAAGGAAACTTTGTTCGTTATGTCAACAAGGAAATCTTATGTGATGACGTTAAGCATTGGTTTACAATTCAAAATGTGACATCGAAAGTTAAATGTAAATTTGCTATATTGAACTTCATCCTTCACATACAATAGGTAACAAATTTGTTTATACATTTGCTTATAGTACAGGGTGTCCACTTAGTCGATAGATAATTTCAAATAATATATCACGTAACTGAAGTCAGAAACGTTCGAAACTTGTACGCAAAATATCAAATACACTATGCTCATTGAATCTTGCGCACATGGTGTAATTCATGTTTTCGCATTTATTACATTTTTCCACCCGCCTTTGGTTAAAGTTGAGTGATTTGAATGTAAGTAGAGATGATAGAAAACATTCCTTCTATGAAAGTGTTCCCAAAAAATATTTAAAAACAATAAAATTATAAGCAAGAAATAAAATTGAGTCAATTGAGTGAACCCTGGCAATCGTGCTTTCAAGGATTTTTTGTTGTTGCGAAGGGAAGTTTAAAATTTCCAGTGAAGGAGCTGGATAAGAGATGGAAAGGAATGACGGAATGGAGTAAAATGTTGAATCTGTGGGTCTAAATCTAGTGTCTGCCAAACCTATATTAGTTTCTGTAATCAACATTTCGTACGCAAATGTAGAAACTAACAAAAAAAAAAAAAAAAAACTATTCTCTTGAAGTTCGAAGCGACGTTCTTTGGCTGGAAAAGCTTAATATATATGGTATAAAGTAGGAAGCCCTTTCAATGACGTCCATGTGGGTGGGTGAGTGAATAGAGTGAAAGACTACAAACTTGACAACGGATCGAATTTCATTCAATTTGTTTATTTGCTTTATTTATTTATTTATTATATTTTTTAGAATAGTAGGACAACTGTCAGATTTTCATATTCATAGGAATTGAAACAATCCAACATGAAAGTAATTTTTGTTAAGTTTTAGAGGAGAGACAGGAGAGAGTATTATCAGTAATAGTTCTTACGTATAATTGCTTCTGTCGTCCTTTTCCCTTCACTGCACAGTACCCACCCACTTCGAACTTACTTAAACAGAGAAAGAGAGAAAGTGAAGCAGACAAACAATGTCTTGCTATCATGAATTAAATATTCTTTCCAGCCTTTGAAAAAAGTAGGTGTAAACAAACTCACCTGACTACCAGTGGGTAGATGACGAGTGATTGGTTATTGGTCTCATTGCACTAGTATCCTACCGCAATATAATCCCTACTCTGAATTTATCCTGTATTTTGTGATAATAAACGCAATATACATATTCAACAACAGATGTAGCTTTATTTCAACCTCACCCGTATTTGGACATATAGTATTTATTGTGCATGCGTATGCGTTCGCGCGCCTACTCCACTCATTTAAAATCATTGTAGAATGCAGAGTTTCATGGCGATGATCTGTGACAATAATCCATTTTCGTCTCGTGTTATAAAACACGACAGGAACAGAGGCAATCTCGTTTATATAAGGATTTAAGAAAATACATATTTCCAATGTAGCAGTAGCCAGTGTCAGTGCGTTAATTATTTACCAACCAACTGTAGCCTTACACTTCGGAAATTATGCGACGACAGTAATTAAGCAGACGACCTTGCTGTTCACGTCTCTCGCTGCCGAAGCACTTGAGAGCCACGGAGTAATACATTTCGCTTTGTTTACGTCTACTCTGTTCTTAGGCAGGAAATACTTTAGAAAAGGTTGTCATTATCAAAGCGGCCAATGCCAAATTATTGTAGGTAAATTTTTGAACTTACCAGCATTTTTTTTTTTTTTTTTTGTGAGGGCGTACGTGTACTAAGCAAAGAGTGCGATATACAAACAAGTTTGGCTATGGAGTGAAGGATGATTTTTTAAAATAAATGAATATATAAATGCTATAAGTTTAGTTGCTAGAAATATGAGTACTTCGAAAGAATAGCATACGTATAAACCAAAACCATACTTTTCGTAAACAGACAGAACAGGGAAATACTGATATTAGAAGACTTCGACGAAAAGGCGTCATCAACCTTTATTTTCTAGCGTGAGAACACATTAACAATATTACAATAAATTCTTGGGTTGCGAATTATCAACTTATCTGACGGTGAGCATTCTTTCTTTACACATAGTTTGAAAGTTTACTCTTATTTACAATATTCCTAACTAAATCGAAACGAAAAGTCGCATGTGCCTCTTTGTGGCAAGCGGCTAAAGCTCATGGTCGCGAGTTCGATTTTTTGTGGATTCTTGTGCCTTTTGATTCATTGTTAAGATTTAGATGTTACATCGACGCAAAAAAAAAAAAAAAAAAAAAAAACTTCCAGTAGAACTGTAGATCTCCGAGACACATCTACGATAATGTCAAACGTTTAATACATGCTTTGTTTCCGAGTAGTTCCGTTGCAAATTCGGTAGTATTCATTGGACATAGTGACCTGAAATACATTCTAATAAACCCACGAGGTAGCGTAGGTCATACCTTCCATTCCAGACTACTAATGCAAACTGAACAAAAAGAAAGAAAGAAAAGAAACGAAAAAGAAAGAAAGAAAAATGAATGAGTGCTAGTTTACTGCTAAAATTCAATCAGAAACACCCTATATTAAAAGTCCAAACTGTATCATAATGAAAACTTGCAAATGTTCAAAAGGAAAATTGAATGTTCCCTTACTGATATACCTGACCTTGCATGTTTCAAATTTCAATGTGAATAAAAAACATTGAATCATAGGAAGGAAACAATTTTTTTGTGAAACAAATTTTAATAGAAATAAAATGCTGTTTTGAAATAACCAAAGATTTTCTAATCATCTCGGAAGATTTATATGTTCCGAACATTCAGTGTCGATCTCATCTATTGCTGATATAACGTTGTAATTCGCACAGTTGGAGCCATTATTTTATGCGAAAACGATAATACCTTGCGGGGAATGGAACCGAGATTTTCCAAGTGGGAGCCTCGTACGATAACCAATAATCCACCGATTGATCAATCCGAACATTGCTTAACAAATGGTGTGGGGTTTCTTTCCGAGAACGTTAACACGAAAAGTGCTGCAGATCAATGAAGTGTATCGAATGTCCTGGTAATTTCCTTGCCCTTTCTCTAGCAACATTCGTAAATCGTCTCTATCATGATAGAGGTGTTTACTTCCACATTGTTAAGGATTGCTCATCTAGTATGCGAAGTTGATTCTTCATGATCACTTTGTTTAAAAAAAAAAACAACTTCGGCATCAACAGGATTTGAACCGAGGTTGGATAACTATACTATTTGTAACTCTTCTACGTTACCCCTACACTATCATGCCACATTAAACTAAACTCCAAATATTACTAACTTCAGCTTTGGAACGAACCGGCTTCTTCTTGTAAGGTTATTTACACCAAAATGCACAACGTAATTCATTTATTCGACGACCTAGAGACAAATTAATGTCCACTAATAAGCGAAATAACATACAATCCAGGAAAAATTACATACATAATAAGTAATTTTGCCGTGCAAGTTCAAAAGTAAACGAATAATAATAATAATAATAATAATAGACAGCTATACTGTTAAGATGAACAATTATTATTATTAATATTATTATTATTATTATTATTATTATTATTATTATTATTATTATTATTATTATTATTATTATTATTATTATTTCTTCAAATACTTTTGAACTTGCACTGCGAAATTATTGCATAATATGTTATTATATCTGTAAGTTTTATTGGATTGTAAGTTAAATCATTGATTAGTAGGTACTAATGTTCCTCCAGTTCGTCGAATGAATGAATTTAGTTGTATCGTGCCGAACATAAGTCCTTGACCAGGTAATGGCGACTGCTTAGGAACCAAATGCTGAGTATGAGAATTAAATCTTTCATATCTGTAGTTTGTTGTGGAGAATTAACTAAATTGTGAACCAAAGATTTAAAAACAACTCAAGTTATTAGTATAAACTATGTCAAAGATTATTGACTTATAGCATCATAAAAGAAAAACGAAAGACGTTTTGAAACGAAGAAAAATAACGTGTAACTTTGTAAGCGGAGGCAAAGATACCTAACGTAAACACAGTAAAGGCGAATCATTTATCGCATAGTGGTCGTGGTTCAATGGTCAAGGACCCTTGCCAGTAATCTAGAGGTTCTCGGATCGGATTCATGTCAGGAAGTATTCTTTTCTACTTTAGAATTTTTGGTGGCGATTGATCGCCAATGACACACGTTTTTTTATTATCTTCACATATTTGAATACTTTGATTTTTCAATACTTGAACTATCAAATCTTCAGGAATAATAATAGTAATAATAATAAACTAATAATAATTATTATTGTCTCCTAGAAGATTAAAAGTTAGAAGCTTATTATTGCTCAGGTCATACCATTATAAGCAGAAAAGTGACTTTTGGCAGGAACATTTCGGTTTTGTTTAATGTTGCCAGCGATACTACTACTACTACTACTACTACTACTACTACTACTAATAATAATAATAATAATAATAATATAAAAGACAAATTCGTATGAGGAAAGATTTATTAAAATGTGTAAAACCGCCCCTGACATTAGACAAAAGTTACATGAGTTGGAATTGGAAAGAAGTGTCCGGACCACCACGTACATACCTTGTGCGTACGTAACTACAACTAGCTAAATGTTAAACGAAAGATTTCCAGGCAAATTTCATGTAGAAAGTAGGGCTACTGAACTCACAAGAACCGTAAGAAAAATTGTTTTTAAGTTTTACGTTCCATGGTTATGCCAGCTAAGCTAGAGAAGACGTTGATGATGAGCATGAAAGAAATAATGAAATAAAAAAGTGGGAGAAAACAGAACCCTGAGAAAACCTACATACACGGCGTTTGTTCTGCACATTGCCCACTTGGCGAGAGCTGGGTAACACAGGATGAACTATTAAATTCACAAAACGTAAGTAATAATAATAATAATAATAATAATAATAATAATAATAATAATAATAATAATAATAATAATAATAATAATAATAATAATAATATTTTTAAAGTTGACCTAAAATTTGGCAAAACTTACAGAAAAGTCTAGATTTCGGCGAGGGAGGTCCGTATTTCCAAGATACAGCTCTGCAACTTCCCAAATTTTAAACGAAAGCGTTCCATAAGTTTCATGTAGAAAGTGTTCTACTGTACATTTTAAGGGAAATAACCGTAATAAAAATAACTGAATATCACTGAACAGTATGGCATATAATAAAATAACTTTTATAATATGCAAAGTTAATTATAAAAACTTTACTACAAAAATATCTACACAGACCAAAATTCGATGAGCTCCGCAATACGAACTAACAAAATAGAGTATAAGATTCAGTGTACAGAGGAACTGTTACTTAAAAAACGGACATACACTATTTCGAAAATCGAGGTAAGACGAGAAATATTTACTAGAGTTTTCGTTTCGTCTCTACTCTCATCTCCAAAGCGAGACGATAATTTGAGTTAGCCTTATCCCATCTCAAATGTAAAATGTTAAATTTCGTCTCGATTTTGCTCGTTTTGTTTTAGAAACGAGATAAGAAATTCCTCTTCTCGTCGGCAACAGTAAACAAAACCGAAATATTCTTGCCAAAGGTCACGTTTCTGCTTATAATATGACCTGAGTGATAATAAGCTTCTAACTTTTAATCTTCTACTAGCTTATTATTATTATTATTATTAGTTTATTATTACTACTATTATTATTCTTAAAGATTTGATAGTTGAAGTTTTAAAACATCCGAGTATTCAAACATCTGAAGATAATAAAACGTGTCATCGTCGTTCAATCGCCACCAAAAATCCTTAAGTAAAAGAGGAACAAGAATATTTTCTAACGTGGATCTGATCCGAGAACCTCCAGATTACTGGCAAGGCGCCTTGACTACTGAACAATGATCCCTACATTATAAACGATTCGTCTTTACTCTGCTTACGTTAGGTATCTTTGCCTACGCGTACAAAGTTATACGTTATTTTCTTCGTTTCAAAACGTCTTTCGTATTTCTATTATGATGCTATAAGTCAATAATCTTTGGCATAGTTTATATTAATAACTTGAGTTGTTCTTAAACCTTTGGTTCACAATTTAGTTTCTTCTCCACACCAAACTACAGCTATGACAGATTTAATTCTCATACCGTGCATTTGATTCTAATCAATTACCAGCGAATCTCAAACATTTCAGGTACCCTCTGATCTTATTGGTCGACACAGATAGGATATCAAGAGTCACGACCTGCATATAGCAGAAAATAAACGCCAAATGCTGCCGGCCCTCACAGCCGAGCGTGCAAGCACAACATGCTAATAACAAAAATTGTTTTTGGCGTGGGTTCTAACCCGACAAAAGAATTTTTTTATTTTTTAAATTTTCATAACACTTTTTTCATTAAAATAAGACTCAAAATAATATTCTAAAAATTATATACCGATTATTTTTTTAAAATTTTCATAACTTTTTATTAAAATAAGTTTGCAGTTTTATTATACGGACCCATAAATAATCACTTTTTGAGTACTACTATCTAGTAGTAGTAGTAGTAGTAGTAATACAAGTAGTAATAGTAGTAGTAACAGCAATAGTAGTAGAAGTTGTAGTAGTAACAATAGTAGTAGTAATAGCAACGAGTTAGAAGCCCCGCAGGGGTTAGTTGGGTTCTGTTCTTGACATCAAATAAGCAAATTAAAGACTTGCCTAAATTTTTCTGTATACTTTACATGACCAGCTTAATACAGCAGGCTAGGGTAGCGCGCAAAAATAATACAGCGTAGCGCGCGAATACTGAAACGTTTGCGATGGGCAAAATGCGTCCGGCACGATCAATATTGTTGTAAATAACCTTACAACAAGAAGCCGGTTCGTTCCAAAGCTGAAGTTAGTAATATTTGGGGTTTAGTTTAATGTGGCATGATAGTGTAGAGGTAACGTAGAAGAGTTACAAATAGTATAGTTATCCAACCTCGGTTCAAATCCTGTTGATGCCGAAGTTGTTTTTTTAAAAACAAAGTGATCATGAAGAATCAACTTCGCATACTAGACGAGCAATCCTTAACAATGTGGAAGTAAACACCTCTATCATGATAGAGACGATTTACGAATGTTGCTAGAGAAAGGGCAAGGAAATTACCAGGACATTCGATACACTTCATTGACCTGCAGCAGTTTTCGTGTTAACGTTCTCGGAAAGAAACCCCACACCATTTGTTAAGTAATGTTTGGATTGATCAATCGGTGGATTATTGGTTATCGTACGAGGCTCCCACATGGAAAATCTCGGTTCCATTTCCCGCAAGGTATTATCGTTTTCGCATAAAATAATGGCTCCAACTGTGCGAATTACAACGTTATATCAGCAATAGATGAAATCAACACTGGATGTTCGGATCATATAAATCTTCCGAGATGATTAGAAAATGGCCCCATCTTTGGTTATTTCAAAATAGCATTTTATTTCTATTAGTTTCACTCAAAATTTCTTTCCATCCTATAATTCAATTTATTTTATTCACATTTGAAATTTGAAACATGCAAGGTCAGGTATATCAGTAAGGTAACATTCAATTTTCCTTTTGAACATTTGTAACTTTTCATTATGATACAGTTTGGACTTTTAATATAGGGTGTTTCAGATAGAAATTTAGCAGTAAACTACTACTTATTCATCTTCTCTTTCTTCCCTTTTCGTTTCGTTTCGTTTCTTTCTTTCTTTATTTTGTTCAATAAGCATTAGTACTCTGGAATGGAAGGTATGACCTATGCTATCTACTGGGTTTATTAGAATTTATTTCGGATCAGTACATCCAATGAACACTACCGAATTTGCAACGGAACCACTCGGAAACAAAGCATGTGTTAAACGTTTGACATTATCGTAGATGTGTCTAGGAGATCTACAGTTCTACTGGAAGTTGGATATTTTATTTGACCACCAAGAGTCACATTCATTTTGAAAGTAACTTAATGAATGTTTCAAGCATCTCTTTATATGTTCGTATTATTATTATTATTATTATTATTATTATTATTAGTAGTAGTAGTAGTAGTAGTAGTAGTAGTAGTAGTAGTAGTATATTGCATCATTTCTCGGATCTAGGCCTGTGTGATATGTCGATATATCAATATCGTGGATATTGATGTTGACATATAGCAATATTCGATATCGCGAATATATCGACATGGATATGTCAACATCCTAAATTTTCAATATCGATATTCGGGGATGAGGTGTAGGGGGCCCCTAGGACTTGCGATGGATGAAGAAATAAAACTTATTTTTTACAATAATGTCTTCTAATGACCACAAATTGCAATGTAAATAAATCCACTTGGAAATTTACAATATCATATACTGTAACTTCTTAACCGCCAGAATTTTTCTGTTCGAAAAAAAAAAAGAAACAAAAAGCACCTATCAAAACTAGTGCATCGAACTTTGACCTACAATTTATGTTGAAGATTTTTTTTTTTTTTGTTCCTCTCTCAGAAATTTCCATCCCTTTTGGCCTTTGGGACCGCTCATTGAGAAAAAGTGCACATATGACCATTATATGTAGATATGGACAATAGAGATTTTAAAAAGGAAACCAGTTTTTAATAATAATAATAATAATAATAATAATAATAATAATAATAATAATAATAATAATAATTATTATTATTATTATTATTATTATTATTATTATTATTATTATTATTATTATTATTATTATTATTATTGTTAGGTTTACAACTAAGGGCCTATCTGTTTGTCTTAAATGTGAGGGCCGCAAGTCTGCACGCCACGAGTGTTACTTATGCTGTGTTTGTCTCTCTTTACGTTTAGTTTGGATGTTTATTTTTGTGGTGTTAGACTTTTATATTAAGCCTTTACATTATGTAACCTTTTAGTTTTTTTACGAGATTTTTTTAAAGGAGAGAAACAGCTTTCCTCTGGTATCTATTTCTTACCATTCATCTTGTTTGAACTGCTTAAGTAAGAACATTTTGTAACTTTTTATGTCATCCATTGCCCTCACGATAAAAAATGACATCATTCTTAACAATTTATTTTATTCTCTTATTTGCAGGTTGCCACAGTGCTATATTTGTAACAAAATTGAGGTTTAGTCTAACGCCTTTCTAATCCTCAACCACCCCAACGACCGTGTTTTTCGGTTTGCCTACTATTTCAGGAAGGGTGTAATTGCTGTTGGTAATACACTTTTAAAGTTGTCCATACAAAATTTGATAATAAAGAACTGAGTAGAATAAATAATGAAGAGAGACCTCTTCGACGTTTTTATTCTCAAAAGTAAAGAATTAAGTAAAACATAAAAAGAGCAACGCCACCTGCGTTGCCCCTCTCAATTCTTGGGAAAATTGTCTTGCACATTCTTGACTAAACTTGGGCTTAAATATATTTGAGACTATTACGAATCAGCTTAGTTACCCCCCCCCCAAAAAAAAGAAATACAGTCCACGATAATCTAGGTCATTTCTGATACTTTAGTTTTCAGCTCCTCTTAACCTCACCACAAACGGACGAGGCGTCAACTTGGACTGAGATAGATCGGAAGTACCATTATTCATCTCAGCGACCTGGAAAACTATAGATTCGACACTAATAGGGGTCACTTCTGATTATATTTACTTGTCATTCCTTCCTTCCTAGGGGCATCTTCCATCCACAGTACTTTTCTTTCAGGTTATAAGTCATAGGCTCTTGTGTATATGTCAACATATTTTTAGAAATGAGATTACATACTGAGTTTCAACTTCCTAATATCAAACCTTGGTCAGATATTCTATTTTTTAATTACAAATTTTAAACCAGCTTTTTTCTTTGAAGTCTCTCCATTCAAGTAGGAGTCTCCGGAGGTGAGTGGTTAGCGTTGTGGTTTCGTGACATAGAACTTCTGGATTCGAAATCCGTCTTCGAAAGCTGTGAAATTAATAATAATAATAATAATAATAATAATAATAATAATAATAATAATAATAATAATAATAATAATAATAATAATAATAATAATAATAATAATATTTCTTTATTCTCCAATTGTAAAGATCCTTCTCTCCCTCGCAATTATTTGATGCTCCAAAAAGAGTTCTCCACATTCTTTCGACACTACAGGTGTGATGCTCGCAAGTTTGACTCAGGAACTTTTGATTTTTTTTGCTTCACAAAATCACAATTTCCTTAGAATATGAATATTGTCAGATTATTTGTTTTGCGAACTCTAACCTTACATATATGAATACATTCCTCTCTACCCGCATGTTTGAATCTCTCCGTCACGAACTTTGACTAAACACATACATTTAATAACTGTAGGTAGTAACTTATGTTTCTTCTTGAGTTTATACTACAGATATTATTGCTTTGTTTTATTTGTTTTAAAGACAACAATCCTGCTTTGTTCGGAAACATTTTCTCAAACGTGACAAAATCACTTTATATTTAGCTAACGTGTTAATATAATGAACACATCGCAACGTTCGATTCAAGATTCTCTCCAGGCAAGTTTCGATCTGAGCGGAAGGAAGTAGAATATTACGTTATAGCAGCAATGAGTTGACAACGAGTGCTTTAGATGAGGCAAAGGGAGCGGGAGGAATTGAATACCAACCAGATGTAATTAATCACTCGAGGATATAAGTTGAGTTGCCTGTGCTTCTGCAAAACAATGTGTTTTAGCAATTTCAATGGCAGTCTTGTATAAAATTCTGTCTAGCAATCTATACAACAGTGGTTAAAAGGAAAATATCCCTATGGATAAATGGACCTGCTACCAGCGGAGACACAGATCTAATAATGCGGTAGAATAATGAAATGATAGAATAATGAAATAATGCTCGGTAGACTACCTCAAGTCAGTAGAAAACATGAATGTGATGTTTATGAAAGAATAACTTATTATAAAGTGAATTAAAATATAGAAACTATACAGAAGTACATACCTAGGTAGTACATAAGACGATGGCTGAAAGAACTGAGAGAATCGTTCGAAGTACGAAGTTAATGGTGGTTTCATAAAATGTATGAGAGTTTTGGTCCATGCTCAGAATCTGTACTTATGCTCAATTTCCTACGAAACTGATGTTGCAAATTGATGCTGCTATATAATAACAGTACTAGATAAGCAGGTTTAAAAAGAAAACAGAAATAATACCATAAAGTGAAGGTCAATACTGATTTTAAACACGCTCACACAATTGAGCATTAGGTAGAGGTTCCAATTATTTTGCCAGTCTCAGACTTGAAAAAAATGCGAGAGAATTTTCTATTTAATCACCAATATTGGCATATTTAAGTAAATAATAATAATAATATGTCATAACAATATTTTAACACTTTCAGTTTATTGCTATTGTCACTAGAGTCTTCAGATTTAAATAGAATACTTCCTTGTTGACCGCAATTGTCGCGACACCGTATAGCGTGAACAGCGGATTTGGGATTTTACATTTCCGGACTTTCGGCATCTATGGCCGTCTAACCCGTCACGTTTGAGAGATGACGTGTTTCGGCGAGCACACTATCCGGGGAAAGGGAAGCGGCCCAGGACCAATAAGTTGGGTACCACCATGCCATTTGCCTGGTGTGAATGTGGGAAACTCAGGAAAATCTCATTTAGAATGGCTGGCCTGAAAGAGCACTTTTTCGATCGAGTGCCCCCCACCGAGAATCAAATCCGGGACAGTTCGCACCGGGACCGCTACGCGGGACCACAGTGTGAACAGCGTTGTGTAGCAAATTGACGGATGTACATTAGGGTGAATCGAATTTCCACTTTTTTTTTTTTTAAATCAGCTTACCCTTAGTGATTTTTTTTTTTTTTTTTTTTTTTTTTTTTTTTTGCGAAATGGGCTCCATATAACGTGTAAAAAATTGCAAGTCCATTGGTCAATATCTTTAGGTGCCACCAACGCCCGAGAACTTTTAAATTTTGTTAAAAAATAAATGTTATTTAAACAAAAGTAAAATATGTACTTTTATGAAAAATGGTTATCCTATGTGGTTTTGTTTCTGTAAAAAGTCTATATTTAACGTGAAAAAAATTCAGCTTAATGAGTCAAGTCATTCAGGTGCCACCAGTGGCTTAAAATATGGACAATTGTGTCCCTACTTTTTTCATTTCTTCCAAATTAAGTTGCATTGTTTGTGATTCATCTGGATCGTTAATTAGATAAGAAATATTTTGTTTTACATCTGCAGCTCTTTGCTTATCTCCAAACATTAATGATGGAAATAACCCAGAACTCACCACGAGGAGGTGGCTGCAGTTTGAGGTCCACCCACGCGCCCACCTGTATATACTAATGTTGCATATGGCAGTGTTAAGTTCATATCGTTACTCTTTTACCTCAAATTGTTTTTGTATTAAATTCTGGTATGTTTTTTCTTGATTGTAGTGTTGCTAGGACAAATCTATGTCGTGCTTCTTGCCCACACCGCTGATACCGCTTATGTCTCCAACTTCACCATTCTTTCTACAACGCGAGTGTGACAGGGTAAGGATGCAATAGATTCATCAGCCATTGGAGCCGTCTTTACATTTTCTCTTAGCTTCTGCAGGCTCAACTGTTTTGTCAGTGGTGGCTCCGTCAGCGTGCATGTTGACCAATTAATCATATCAACATAGTTTGTCACTTCTAAGTTGATTTCAGGGACGAAGATTCTCGTACCGTTACGCGATCACCAGATTGGGTTGTTTGTCTTGCTTTTAGGACTGTCCTCCAGCCAAGTTCTCGTACTTTAGCATCTTGGACAGTCAACATTGACAGAAGTAGATTCTCAGGATGGCCGTACCACGCATTTCTACGGATCACTGGATGAATTTTCCTGTATTTCGCTTCCATGTGGCGAGAAGTCGTGATAAGGTGCCACAAATGACGAGCTCCTTCTGCACACGATGAACTACGGATCACAGCAAACCAGAGTGGCGCGTAGATCATCATGATGTACTGGATGATGGTTTTAAGTTTATCAGTGGGTTCTTTTGTTCCTACGTACAAACGTAAGACTCTATTTGCTGTAGCCATCTTGCTTGATGAATTTTACCAGGCTTCATGTGAGCTAACCCAACGGGGCATTCTCCTGAAGAAACCGCTTGGCAGATATTCAGCAAATACTTTTGATCCGTGCTTAATGCATCCTCAGTGAAGTTGAGGTCCCATTTTACTGGAACGGGCTGAAAATTCTGGAGTGGCAACTCTTCGCAGGTTGGAAGTGTTGATCCTATTGGTTCTCTAAATGTAATTGGTCAAGCAGATTTGCCTTCTATAAATTCAATCAAATGTCGAAATGGGAGCTCATTCGTGTGTATCATACAGACGATTCTCTAAAGGGGTTCGTTCAGGAAGACTTCAATATATGCCATCGCACCATTCTTCCGACCAGTGTTGGTAGCAGTACCATCGCAACCCAAGAAACCAGATCGGACAGGGGGATATTTTGATGAACAAAGAACTTTGTGATGTCAGCCCGTATGCTCTCTCCTCTTCCACATGAAGGAGAGACGTGTCCAAGATAGTTCGATCCTGGCTCCTAGTGATCTTCTAGCAGTACGTAGTGATCTTCTTTTTTCATTATTCGGTGGTTGATGCCGTCTTTAGTCTCAAGGGTGAGAATCTGATTCTTTCTTCCGTCGAAGTATAACGCTTTTACTTTGGTCGATTCAAGCGATGCACTCGCCTCTTCAACGATGGCGTTTCCTAAGGATTTCTTCTCTCTCCGAATCTTGCTTTTGTCAATCACCTTCTGCTTATGAACTGGGGTAACCAGTCCGATATCTGCCAAAAGCAACGAAGTGATAATTGCGATCTGATATATTACGTCTATATACTGCATTGGAGAATGTCGGCAATCTAACTATCGTTTGTTTAGAAGGGCTAGTCTTCTTTCTTTTAAGCACAGGGAGAAACTCGACAGTGGAAACTAACTCTTCTCACGATTCATTTTGTAAAGGAACACTATCGTTTTGTCTTCTGGAACTACTAATTTCATTGGGCTTTGATTGATTTTTCTGACCTCGATTTTTCGCAATAAATGTTTGACACGTTTCTGTGTCTCCTTTCTATAAAGTCCTGCCATACCCATCTGTCGGGTGGTTCTCTGGTCAATTAAAACTTAACCTTCAATTTAGGCACTTTCTTCTCTCTCGCAGAAGTCCAAGCAACCGGATCGATGCGTTTGTAAGAAGCGATATCAAACAAAGTTTTGCTGGCGAACTCCTGGAATTCTGCAACTTTGGAAGAATAAAAAAAACGGGTTTGTCCTTGAACTTTTGCAGCTGACGGACCTAAAATCAACGCTATAACCCGTTGCTCGCTCAAAATAGCTGCACCGCTGATTGATCCATTTTCCCAAATTTGAATTACTTTCCTTGCCACTGGATGAGCTAGCACCTTAGCAGAGTGGTCCTTCTGAGATGTTTTTCCCATTTCGTGTTCTCTCCTTCCCACAAGAATTGCTTAAGAACACCAGCGATTGTTGGAAGCTGATTAAAAGTGAATTCCACTGGGGATCCAATGACATTATGGACAAAGTTCCTTACATTCAAACGTGACTTCTTTTTAGGTGACATCTTTACGGACACTTGATAGGTTATTCACCGAAACCAATTTTGAACAGTTAGACACTTTTGTCAACGCAAGACCTCAATAAACTTGCCGCACCATTGGAATGACGAACTGACACATTCAATGACTGCCGACAAGCGCAAGTAGGACGCAATCCTTCAAAAACGCACACAAATGCACATGTATTTTCACTTAAACACAATCAGCAACGTAAATAGTTTCCACATCAAACACCATTTTTTTCTGTCTAGAAAGCAACGCAAAATTACTCCTAATCTCATCTCCAGACATACTACAATGAGTTATTATTTTTTTTCTTTTCTCTCGATGCTACTCCATTTTTAATTTTACGACAAACTAGCTTTTGGGCGACTTCATTCTATGCAGTGCAGGTGTATTATCGAAAGAAGTCTTTCTACAAAAATAATTACTTGTTATTTTTTTTCGCGCTACGAACATAAGCTGGACAACTACCGGTATGTGTCTTATTTGATAACATTCAATCTACTGTAAAGTCTGTTTTTTTACCTTGATTGCCCCATTTTTTAAACCTAATTAGCTGTTTATAAGAGACGAAAACTCGATTTTTTTTTACAAAACACTGAATAAAATATATTTTTGGGGGGTTTTGTCCAAATTTTAAGAAGCCGGTAGCACCTGAAGGACTTGACCGGTCAAGCTAAAATTTTTTTCACGTAAAATATGTACATTTCTACCGAAAATAACTACTAAGGGTAAAATGTTTTCGTAAAAGTAAATATGTATAATTTCTTTTTCAAAAAATGTATTTCTTAACAAATTTTTGAAACTTTAGGCCGTTAGTGGCACCTGAAGAAATTAACTAATCGGCCTGCGATTTTCTATATGACATATAGAGACCATTTCGCAAAAAAAATTTCGCTAAGGGTAAGCTGATTTCAAAAAAAGTGGAAATTCGATGCACCCTAATGTACATGGACCACGAAAAAATTTGTAAGGATGGAAAAGAACTCACCTAACAAACTTAGAAAGGATTTTGATTTTGATGGTGATGGTAGTGTAGCTGATCCAAATTATGAACCAGAAAAATCTAGATGTTCAAAGCAGCAACACGAAAATGTTTTCGACACTTGAGTTTATCAATGCCAGGATGAATCGATCGGCGCCAGGATGAAAATCTTTTAGGAAAATGGCAATTTCTCGCTTCAGCAACATCCAGATGAAAGTGAAGAAAATATCGCAAAACAATAAATCTAACATTTCATTTACTATTGATGGTAGATCTTATTAAGGAATGCCGGCTCATTTCATAGATGACAGTTGAGATCTTCGGTCTTTTGTTACTGATTTTATTCCATCATTTGAACAACACACTGGAAAGGACATAGCGAAGTTGTTGTTTAATAGTCAGCACCTACGGAATAATACTCCACAATTCAAGAATTACTATGAACAATGCAGTTGCGGACCTCATTTTCATACAAGAGCTGAAAATCCTGCTTCGACAGCGAAAACAAGTACTTTTAGATGCATGACACACTGAACCTTGCAGTGCAAGATTGGCTGATAAGCGAAACTTCAGAGTAACAGAGAAGAATGATATCAACAGTGATTCGGAGTACAGTGTGCAGTGAACGTGGAAAAATTGCGTGGAGAAATTAGAAATGCTTCCCAATAATGCAGTGAGGAAGAGTAGTTAATTTTAAACGGGGTTCAAAAATTACTAAAAGTTACAGCAAAGTATCTGTAAAATTAGAGTGAGATAAATACGTAATATTGTACTTTCATCTGTTGTCCTATGCTACTTGACTAAATAGAAAAGACAATGAAGAATGTAGACATTAAAACGGAGAGAATTCTACGGATTATATAATTTTACTTGCTCTTCAAAGTGCTAGGAAGAAAACTATTAAACACTACCGACTTACTAACTGGTTATACTGTGATATGCTAGTGCTGGATAAAAGGCATAAGTTGAAAGCCTTTGATATTATGTCCTGGGGTTGTGATTTAAAAAATCAATCCTTGTTAGTTTTCATGGAATTGTTGAAGAAGTATCAAAATAAGATAAAGATTAAAACGCTACCGGCGTCAGCGTCGTCGTCAGACGACAACGTTGAAAAAGAATTCGATATCAATAGTTAATTCAGAAAAAAAGAGGCAAAAGAAAGACAAGTCTGATGATGAATTGAAGTATGACCTTTTACTTTCGCCATATGATAGTCAGGAAGGTTATGTTAAAATGGTCACAATCGCATGAACATGAATTTCAGTAATAAGATTCAGAGCAATAGCTATATCATTAGTGAAATCCGATTAAAATTCTGGGTTGTTCTCTAACGATGAACTTTCGATGAGGAAACGCAGAAATATATCGGTACTGTCATGATCATGAATGAACACGAATTTTCTGTGCATAAACTCTTGGTTACAAGCTAGGATAGATTTAAAAACCATCTAATATTGTGATTAATGTTGATCAGTTGTTTGTTAATTTCTGTACGTTTACTATTTCAATTGTGAATTCAGGTGCTAAAAACATTCAATTCCAACTAGGTGCATCTTGCTCCCAACACTGCGATGGGACTGTTGGAAGCTAAATGTTTCTCATTCAGATGGATTTCCATAGATAAGATTTTTTTTATAGACAAGTGGACATTGCATAATTTTGTTTAATAAATACTTTAACTATTTATATCGTTTCTGTGAAAAACACTTCGATTTTAACTTTCTTCCTTTATGGACACATGTGTATCTATTGTTGTCAATTGAGTCGAAACGAAATTTTCGCTCAGCATTAGCTTGCGAAGCTATTATGTTCAAGGGTTATACTAACGTGTAAGGAAAATTCGATGGTGGAAAGGTGCTTTGTATCGATGTCTTAGTAGTGAGAAGAGACGAGGAACAGTGCAATCCGCTTCCTTTGCCAACGATGTTAAGAGGCAAAGGGTGATAATATCTGTGAAGAGGATAGAGAAGAAGGAGAGACTTCATGGTGTCTCAAATGATTGATTTGTGTATTTCTTATGAGTTACACATACTTTATGTAGTACATGACCATAAGAAGGAGACCATTTCTTAATTTGAAGTTGTTAGCGAAACGATGAACTAACTATTCTTTTACGTGGTTTACGAGATTGCTACATCGTGACTTGCAACAGATATGTCACACTTCATTTTTAATGTGTAGTAGAAAAATAAATTCGTTTTTACTGTTTTTTCTTTATTTTACATAGACTTTATTAGATATTATAAAGCTTGACTAGCAAAACATAACTCCATTTTGCTTTAAGAGTGGAATTTTTGTGTTTGAATGTAATATTAAAAGAATACGAAATAAGACAAGGAATTTCAACTTTGAATTTTTGAGACGAATGTGAGAAGTCTCGTGCGAGACGAGAACTAAAAAAAATTGCGAGACAAAAACTGAAGTCTGCGAGGTGAGATGAGAACTTCTTTTAAAACTGTAATATGAGACGAGAACTTCTTCATTTTTCGTCTCGCATGGTCTCCTGTGCATCTCTACTCTTAATTAAAAATACGGAAATTCCTTTTTCAGCGTTTTCGACAATTTCGCTTCTCAAGGGGGTAATTCTAAAATATTCATGTTTTTGGTCTAATGTTCATTAAACGTTATTCCTCGTGTGCGAAGAACTGGCAGTTCTACTAGTCATTACTAAATTTCATTTAAGGCTTGGAAACTAGCAAATGTTAAAAGCCATATATAACTTAGAGAATTTCATTTATGGTCCCTATGTTCACTTACCACATCACAAATCACAAACTTCACTGTGTTGTTTTATCTTAGGAAAGGTCAGCGCTGCGACTTTCCAGCA
The DNA here is from genome assembly GCF_964235325.1 of Thermobia domestica. Classification (NCBI taxonomy): domain Eukaryota; kingdom Metazoa; phylum Arthropoda; class Insecta; order Zygentoma; family Lepismatidae; genus Thermobia; species Thermobia domestica. The sequence goes on from NC_137468.1 coordinate 101,267,597, forward strand.
GTTGGGACATCTGCCAAATTCTCTCTCTCTCTCTCTCTCACGATTGAAATGCGTATATAGGTATATTGTAGAGCTACTGAACACCGCTGCAGCACCTGGCATCACCACTTGACGGTGAAAGCTGTCTTTGCACATATGTCAGAAACAGTCATTGCAAAATCAAAACTTTCATTTCATTTTCTACGCGTATATCTGACGCTGATAAATGCTACTTGAATTAGGTTCAAATCAACAAGAAAACTATGTTGTTATTCATGGAAATGAACTAATAATAACGTTTGCTTTGAGATGTGGTATCTTTGGGTACCGCACTCTCACATGTATACAACGTTTTTTTTTTTTTTTTTTAATAGAAAGGATCCGGCTTATGCACACTAGTAATTTTCCAAAATTTTTTCACAAATTAGATATGTTGCTTATACATGCTAATATTTTTTTCTGAAATTTTGTCAACAATTATAGATGTTGCTTCTGTGCTCGAAATATCTCATTAATAGAGACCGGATGTTTAGGCATTAAAATCCTGGAAAATAGACAGGCAAATAGGCACTTAAAATTTAAAAAGTAGGCAGGTAAATAGGCACTTAAAATTTAAAAAATAGGCACTAAAATGTAACTCGAAATAATGATAAATACTCAAAACAATTAAAAAAATAAATTCAAGTCATAATGTTCAGAGAATATAGAAGCATACGTGTTTGTTAATATATTTTTTTACTGTATATGTGAAAACGAAGTTTGACATGTATTCCATGTACATATTTGGTAAATACATTTCCTATAACACTTTATCACTACACATAACAGTCCCAATTTTATACAGTTATCAGTACTACAGCAGTTCAAAGTTTTACAGCACTTTATCAGTACACATAGCAGTCCAAAGTTGTACATTTTATCACTACAAACAACACATATGTTTCTCGGAAGGGGCAGAATCCTTTCTTGAAATACTTAAACTACATATTTTCCCCAATAAAGTCTTACTTTGAAGAAAATGCATAGAATAGTCAATATTAGGCACTAAAACAATTATTTAGGCAGGTATGGGTGAAATAGGCAAAATATGCAAAATAAAATTGGCTTAAATTGAAACTATAACAACCCATATAAACTTTAAAAAGTCCCACCACCCACCAAAACCCATCGTCATCAACTCTAACCTATGATCAATGCCCTCCTCTCCACTGACTAAAGAGTTTACACTTGTAATAAATAAAACAAGGCTATCGGAGTTTGAATTTCTACGGTCGATTGCTCAAGTACCACTCTGTTACAGCACAGATGGATCTGACCTTTACGATATAAAATGGTGAAGTATTTGTCATGGGTCATATTAGGATGAATTTCAATTTAATTATCATATACAATTATTTCCTTGTTGAATTACAGATACTTTTCAATGGAAAATAGGATGAAAATTGAAAGTCTCAAATCAAGGTAAAGTAGGCCTACATAAGAAAAAAGCAAAACATTGTAAAATTCGACTGTGTCTCAAAAGCCAAGTAGTAAGTCCTATTGCTATAACTACAATTACAAATATCAATATACAAAATCGCCTGAAGTTCTTCTTTCACTTAGTCTTTCACTATGGGTCAATCCAAATGAAATAGACCAATTTTCAGTCAGGTCAAAGGTTGCTGACAAAATGTATTTATTTTTGAATTTTTTTACCACTTTTATGGAGTTGAAAACGGGTAGTTATTTATATTTTATCCGCGCAGGTTTGTTTGTAGCGGCCATTTTATATAGGTGTCTGAGCGTATTTTACACTTTTTAGAGGATTCCGTTAAACGCTGTAACTTTTTAGGTTTTAAAGATAATGAGTTCAAACCAAAATCGTATGAAAGATAACGGAATGGACAACATTCTTTGTTCTGTGCACATTGAGACGTACTTTAGAACGTCGAAAAAAAGAAGCTCTGAACATTGAGGTTGGAAACCTAGAAATGGCCATTTTGTACATTTTGAAACGAAATAAATAAGACTCACCTTCAATTCTTTGTCTACATAGAGACTAGATAATAGATAACGTCATGAACAAGTTTCATATCTGAGAACTATATACTTTTGGAAATTTTTAAACATTTCGAATTTTCGAAAATCGTGTATTTTCACCATCAAATATCTCAGGAAGGACAGAAGTGAAAAATCCCAAATTTGCACAAAACGATAGTTGTGCAGCAACAAGTGGGTACAATTGCATCACTGAAACTTGAGTAGTTTCTGAGTTATAAGTTGTTGCAGTAATTTGAAATTCACGATTTTAAAAACTGAACAGATGTGCAGATTTTGTGTTGATATAGTATCTCAGGCATAAAATGTATCTATGTTTTATCAGAAGTGCAATCAAACAATAAGAAATTCGAGATTTGCTACTTGTAAAAAAATTATTAATACCAGATTATATCATAGATTTGTACCTCTGACGAAAACACAAATCAGATCAGATAAATTTACTGATTGTAGTACTTCAGTACTTCCAGAACTTAGCATGTTGTCATTTGCACTTAATGATACCGTAGCTTGTATTTATGACAGAAATTGTGGATTGGGGAATTGAAGACATCAGTCAGGAAAATAACGATCTTTTTGACCACTTTCTCCATCCCCATGGCCCAAGAACCTCTTTTAAACTATGTACGAATGACAACGTGTGGGTGCTAATCACTAAGGTTCGCCGGAAACCATAGCCGTATCTAGAGATTTCGGCGCCCCTCTACACTCACCACACCAAGCTTTTCTTTTCTCCTCTTTCTTTTTTCTTTCTTTCTTTTCTTGATCTTTTTTTACATATAAGAGAAGCAACTTTTGTGTTATACTATGTTGATTTTTTTTATCAAGCTGCTTGGACAGACCATTGCAACAACCAAAAGCGATCATTATGTATTCTTCTACAAATAAGAGCTGTTTTCAAGAGACGTATTTTAGACTTTCTGTTAAACTTGACAAAACTACATTTGGTTGGTATACAGATCCACTTGGAGATCAATTATGGAAATTTGCAGTTAACTATTTTTAACGTTTCGTACTATCGATAAGAAATTAAATACATTAGAAACTGTGGTTTTAAAACGTTCGAAATGGGTGACAGCATTAATTTCCAGTAATAATTGTAAACTTTTGTAATTTTATTCTGTATGTGACAGCATTTTTATTTCGACTAGCTGAACCTGCACTCTCTATATGGCGCATCATTCACATATGAGCATGAACCTCCCTGTCATTCCTTAGAATACGAGGGCTGTCTAAAAAGTATCCAACCTTTGGCCAGAAAAATAGTTGCGAATACCTGACAGATTTGGGACCCTAATCCCCTTCAAAGTAGGCCCCTTGTGCTTCCACACACTTAGCCCACCGATCCTTCCACTGCTGGAAACACCGCTGGAAGTCTTCTTTTGGAATGTTGTTCAGCTCCGTCGTCGTGTTCCGCATTATGTCTTCTCTACTCTCAAAACGGGATCCCTTCAGAGGCGTCTTCAATTTTGGAAACAACCAGAAGTCACAAGGAGCCAGGTCTGGAGAGTAGGGAGGTTGGCGAACGGTTGTAATTCCATATTTGGCTAAGAACGTGTGGATCAATTAGGATGAATGTGCTGGGGCGTTGTCATGATGGACGTGCCAGTTCTTCGCTGTCCACATGTCTGGTCTTTTGCGCCGGACTGCGTCACGGAGTCGCCTGAGATCATATTGATACTCCTTTGTCACTGTTTGTCCTTCCGGTGCGTACTCGTGATGCACAATTCCACGGGCATCGAAGAAAACAGTCAGCAACACCTTGATTTTGCTTCGCATCTGCCGCGCTTTCTACGGCCTTGGAGAATCGGGATGCTTCCATTGAGACGATTGTTGTTTTGTTTCTGGGTCGTACCCGTACACCCATGACTCATCTCCTGTTATCACGGAATTCAGATACGCAGGATCAGCGTTGTGCAACGTCAAAACGGGTGTCTTTTTGTTCCTGAGACAACAACTTGGGTACAACTTGAGCAGCCACTCGTTTCATGTTCAAATCGTCACGCAAAATTGCATGTGCAGAATCTTTACTCACTCCAACATCATCTGCAATCTCCCGCACTGTCAAACGGCGATCTGCCATCACCAAATTTCGCACCCGCTCAACAACAGCGCATTCCGAGCAGTTTGGGGCCTGCCGCTACGCTGCTCACTCTCGACTGATGTGCGGCCATCTTTGAATCGGTTGAACCATTGTTTAATTTGTGTTACACCCATCGCATCTTCTCCAAACACCTGCTGAATCTTACGAATTGTTTGGCTTTGAGAATCACCCAGCCTTTGACAGAATTTGATGCAGTATCTTTGCTCAATTCGTTCAGTCATCTTGCGAGAAACACTAAATCCGACGAACACTACCAAGAGCACCTCACTTCGCGACCACCAGCTCACGACTGGCACACGCGAACGCGGTGAAAAAATTCAAGCATGCGCATTAAGGTTCCTCCTTCCACCGTGCACGGTGGCGCCGCCTGAGAATCACTACTTTGCGTGGAAAAAATTAAGGTCGGATACTTTTTAGACAGGCCTCGTATCTGTACATGTCCCTTTACAGACACAAGTTAAAGACGTCTTAATAAAAATCGGCAAGGGGTACCATCAAGGGGAGATTTTTTCGATTATTTTTTCAATATCTCACACCGTTTGCAAGCTTAAGCCTACTTCCGGTTGAAGTTTCTAATTAATGTATGATCAGTGTTTTCTTTTTTCTTGCATGAAGTATGTAATAAGCAAATACATTATATACACAATTAATTATAATGCCAGTGATATATGGTGTTAATTGGGCAAAACACTCCAAACAATCAACATACATACATCTTAGATTGGAGAAATGGTTATCCTTTGTTTTTCATTATCATTTGCCCATGAAACAAACGCCTGAGAGATACACAACCCCTTATATACAACTATGTTGTGTTAGGATATATAACCCATAGAATATGATGGTTTACTTTTTTAAAATTTCAACTCTTTCAATGTACCCCTAAAAACGTAATAAAGAAATTACGGCCACGTTTTTCAAATATTCAATTAGAACTGGACAACCTACACGAAATTTCGAATCGACCAGCAAAAACGGCACGTTTCTAGCACTTTTGGTTTTCGAGATCTTATTGTCGAGAGGATTGGAGACAAACATATAAAATTTTCTTTGGAGGCAAACATATAAACCTAGGATTTTAATATATAGACTAGCTGAACCTGCGCTCTCTACACAGTGCATCACTCACCTATGAACATGAATCTCCTTGTCATTCCTCATTTCTGTACATGCCCCTTTACAGACACAAGTGAAAGATGTCTTGATAAAAATCGACAAGAGGTACCATAAAGGGAAGATTTTTTCCATTTTTTAAAAAATATCTCGTACCGTTTGAAGATTAGAGCCTACTTTCGGTTGGAATTTCTAATTCATGTATGATCAGTGTTTTCTTTCTTCTTGCATCCAGCATCCATTATGTAATACGCAAATATATTACTCACACAATTAATTATAATGTCAGTGATACATGGTATTCATTGGGCAAAACACTCCAAAAATAAAGATGCATCTTAGACAGGAGAAACAGTTATCCTCAATTTTTCATTATTATTTGGATATGAAACAAACGCCTGAGTATATATGCAACCCATATATACAACTATGTGGTGTTGAAATGCATAATGCGCAGTATATAATGCTTTAGTTTTTTTTAAAGGTCCTGTGACACATTCATAAGGTGTCTGGGCCACAACATCCGATTTTGATGAAACTTTGTAGACTAATAGGAAACTTTGCGAAACTAATGTAACTAGCAGGAATTTGTCGAAAAAACTGTAGTTTCTGAGATACAGTCGATTCATTAAAGACGACATTTGTCGTGATATCTCGGGAACGACTCCACGGAAAACAAGCAAACTTTGCAAGCCATAGTAGATACATGATAGCTTTAAAACGGAATTAAAACGAATTGTCTGCACTGCGCAAAACTGCCCATAATGCGTAAATAATTGTGCGCATGCGCATATCTCGAAAACGTGAAGAATCCGATATATTTCTCTCTTGCTTAGTTTGAACTACATGACAAGTATAACATAATGCAATAAAAAAACTAGACTCAAAGGTGATAGTTTTCAAGCAATTGAGGTGAGAAGATGTTGGGGTGGTCTCCCCCAGACACCCGCCTCTAGTTACGCATTCTGTCTGGCTTCTCAGTCATACATTTCCATTACACCTGTGTAAAAGTCATATATTTAACGTTAATAGTCGCCATATTCGGGGCGTACTGATATCAAGTACTGTAAGTCATCAATGTTACACAACAGTAACACAGAATTAAGAGAGCATAAGGATACACTATAAGGCCTATGATCGCGGTCTATTGGAACACATCAGTGTGATGCAGGCATCTATGCATAAAAAAAAAAACATGCTAAAATAATAGCCCATAGGGTTACCTATATATATTTAGTGTTGCCACGAGACGAGCTCTTTTTCATGTCTCGTCTCGTCGCGACAACGAGCAAACACTTCGAGACGAGACCTGTCTATTATTTGCAAGACGAGACACGCGATAATGTTGTAAGGAGACGAGATGCGACAGCCCCAATATCCCGTTTCGTCTCATAACAATACTACCCAGTTGTATAAAGTAAAGGGTCACGTAAGAAATCTGCTACGGTTGTTACTCAGGCTTGTTCGGGTCTCGACTAGCATATAGTCGGTTTTCTTTTAATTTTTATCACGACTTTTGTGTCGTAATGTTCTACGAGACGACACGATACCAGGCACAGGCTTCGAGACAAAGACACGAGACGACACCAGCATCTCATGTTTACAATGAGACTGTTTCACGCGACGAGATGAGGCAACACCAAAAGTTTCGTCTCATGGCCACACTAACCATATATAGGTAACCCTATGACCTATGATTTTGGCACGTTTCTTTGAAGCATAGATGCCTACATCTCACTGATGCGTCCCAATAGACCGCGACCATAGGCCTGATCCTTATGCTCTTTTAATACTGTTACTGTTGTGTAACATTGATGACTTACAGTACTTGATATCACTACGTCCCGAATATGGCGACTATTAACGTTAACTATATGATTTCTACACCAGTAGCGTAGCTAGAATTTTTTTCAGGGGGGCCAATGAAGGGCTCAAGAAAATTTTGAGGGGGCCATCTCCAATGAATTAAAAATTTTAATCTCTTTCTCTCTCTCTCTCTCTCTCTCTCTCTCTCTCACACACACACACACACACACACACATATATATATATATATATATATATATATATATATATATATATATATATATATATATATGTGTGTGTGTGTGTGTAAGTAAGTAAAGTGAATGTTTTCATCTTTGTTGTTCATGATTTTACTCTTTTATGATGAAAATGTAAGACTTTACTATACACCATACATAATTCTAAGTCAACAATGAAGGCAAAAAATAAGAAGCGGAAACGACAGACTGTACGATAATAATATTTTCAAAATTTTAATTTCTCGCTAATTATTTCGAGACTTTCGAGACAAGACTGAGACTTAGTCCTCGAAACCGAGATCGAGATAAGCATCTGTTGACCAAGACGAGACCGAGACGGCGACTTTTGACTCGAGACGGGACCGAGACCGCTATTTATCAACCGAGACTGTACAGTCTCTTCTTGTCTCGTCTCGATACCATCCCTAGCAAAAAGTATTAGGAAACGTGGATATGAAGTCATTCAGTTTGCCCTATGCAAGAATTTGTTGATACATACTAAATTTTCTGTAATTTAACGTATTAGTTCTACAATGACCAGATTTTTGTATTTTTCAAAGCTTTCATCTGCACAATTATTGAGCGAAGATTTAATATTAATAAAATAAAGAGTTTGTTTGTATGTCTGTCAGTCTGTCTTTGTATTTGTGAGCTGCCTGGGGACCAGACGAGTGGACTGGGTTTCTAAGATTTGGTCACGGGTACCTTGGTCCAGGTCCCAGACCAAGACGAAGCATTTTTTAAAATTCGCACCAGGGGGTCAGGGGGTGCATTTACCGGGACATGTAAAAGTACTTGTCACTCTTGCGAAAAATATAGAAGTGATAGAATTGCCAATACATCTCAATTTTTGGTTAGAGGGGTCTTCTTCTTCTGTTTTTTATTCTGATGTTGGAGACACATAGGGACAATATATACTAATGTTCTTCAAGGGTAGGTTATAACAATTTAACATTTTATAGAGCGAGCTCGAAAGATGGTTTAAAATAAAAATAAATTAGAAGAAATAGCGATCTGTTTCTGTCACTTACAAATCCAGCTTAAAATAAACAAGATGGACAGCCCTGTAAACGTAGACAGAACACCAAACGTCTTTTCGCAGGTATTACTACACAGCGCGAATCTTTGGACTTTAATTTCTCACGCGGCTGTGTCTCCTACGCTTCTGTAGGTTGATGTAAGGAAAAATGGATCCAGCAGAGAAATAGTGTTCAAGGATTCGATAGACGCTTTGCTTTATGTCTTTCATATGGAAGCATGTTCTAGAAAAGTATCTAGTTTCATCCCAGTAAAAAGAAGAAAAAATGAATAAATTATAGAAAATTTTAAGTTCAGAATCTTTAAATTACAAAATTTTAAGTTAGTAATTCAGGCTTAATGGCTTAATTCTAAAGGGTAGACGCTGTCTACCCTGTCTCCCCTCCAGCCTCGCCACTGATGATGTTTGATTGACTGTTGTAATTCTGGACAAAAAGTTTCGATATGGCAACATTATGTAGTCTGAGAATGGGGATAACGGTCACTGGACTTTGGCCCGTTAGTGTGTCAATCAGTATGGCGGAACGATTGTCTCTGGAATAGTGTGTGCGTCGTGTTTATTTGTATTCTGCAACAAACAATTCCGCGGAGGCTTGATTTCTCGATTTGACACCTCCTGATCTTTTCTTATGGAGTGTTTTAAGGGACAAAAGTGTATCAAGATCACATACGCAATTTGGCCGAACTACGGGAAGCTATCACACAGGAGTTCCACAGGATACCCGTACGCTACGAGTCTGTTAAGCTGCTTGTGACAACATTGCTCTTCATCTTCAGGCATATATTGATTTGGATGATCCGTTGGTGGGCCATGCCATAGAGAACAGAGATTTAAATTTTTGCAAGGTAAGGTATGAGAGTAATGTGTTTATTTTCAACTTTATGTTCAAATTTTACTGCTAGTTTCTTTAATGCAGTCTTTGTAACCTCATATACATAATTATGGCCTACCCTGTACTAAAGCCTGTGACAAACATCTTGGCATTTCAGCTAAACGAATAAAACACAAGCTCTGGCGCAACGTTGCCAAGTAGTAAACGGGTGTGGTTATGGCTAAGGAGACAAACTACAACGCGATAAGGTGACAGGAGATAAACGTGGGTGTGTACAAAATACCGCAGCCCTGGAGCGCCGCCTTCAAATGCCAAGATGTTTGTCACCCCGTTTAGAAAGAAAACGAAGTTGTAAGTTCTCACATCTTTGCTTTGTTAGAAAAAGGCTCCAGATGAATACAAAGTTACACAATAATCTATCTTTAGAAATACTTTAGAAATAAGATGATACTCATTCTTGATTCTATAAAAGTCACAGTGATTTAAATCGAAGGAATATTGGTCGATATGTACTACAATATCCATTTGTATAACAGTTATAATTACATTGTTCTGCCATATATGTTAATCCATAATCATAATTCCCACTCTCCAATCATTCATTCCAACTTTCAGTTTTCCACATTTTTTTTTTAATCGTCAGGGAAATGAATTGGCTAACCTATTCTAACCTATTGTCTGAGTTATGGGAGGTCAATATTTATTTCATATTCCATCTGTAATCGAATCTAGAACTGCAGTAGAAGACTATGTGGAACACTTATTTCCATGAATGATATTTTGTAAATTATAATACATGAAAATTATTAAGTAAAAGGGAATGCGTCCCGTAACTAGTGTTCTCGAAAACGAGACGAAAGTAGAGACAAGAAATGCATTTTCAAATTTGAGGCGAGACGAGAAACATCACAATTCTTATCTCGTTTTCGAGACGAGACGGGGAGTTTTTCAAGTTTTGTAGGCAACACTACTTCATCTAAGTTTTAGAGATTTCAAACATTACTTTACTGCTACATAATTTCTAGTCTGAAAACTATAAATTAATAAAGTAATTTCACGAACCCAATGAAGAACATTTATCAAAGTTTAAACATATGCAAGTCATTACACAATATACTTCAATAATAAATATGGTTTAAGTATTGTTATACCACACCCTCTGTGGACCTTCCGTGATGCAGTAGGATTCTGTTAACTTTTGCTTGAAATTAAGAAAAAAATAGGGTGTTAATTTTGTGCATAAATTTAGGAAATGAGACAAGAATTATTTCATGAGGAAACGTGACTAACTTATGAATTGTTCGAAAACCAAGGCGATACGAGAATTTGACAAAATTTTACGAGATAAGACAATAAAACATTTTTCGTCTCGTTTCGTCTCATGAGACCACTACCCGAGACATGCCTGAGTAATTAAATCCCCAAAAACTATGCTGGTCCTTTAGAAATTCTCTTATTAGAGGATAAACTGTCCTGCATGAAATACGTGCATTCCTTGTCCTGATTTTTACCTTAAGCGAACGAAATTTAACATTTTAATTAACTTTAACTTCTAAAGCTTTTGATGTCCATTTTACTACACTGTATTGTCCTTTGACGTCATTCTTTTAATATAAAACTTTACATAACATCTATAGTAATTTCCTTTGAAAAATTGATTTCGAACATGAAAGAACACGAGCATTTTAAAGAAGAAAACTGAAAAAAGAAAACAAAATAAAAAAGAGAGTGGGAACCAATTCTGAGAAACTAAAATCACATTTTTTTTTCATAGACATAATAGAACACTCTCATGAAGGTTTTTCTCCGTGTAATTGAGGTTACAACAAACTCCAGGTGAACTTATTATTGTTGAAAATATAAAAGAACCAGAAGAGCTTGTGACATCAAAGCTTGTTTCCAGTAACCATTCTATCTCAGTAGGTTATCCATTTTCCAGTTCGCTAGAATTGACGTCAAGCTTAGAATTTCCGGTCTAATGGAACCAGGAAGAGGGAAATCAAGTAGTTTAATCCTTCGAGCTGAGGCAAGCACAAATCAATTATTGGTAATATCCGAGAAATCAGATCTCTAATCACTGATGCTTATTACACTTGCATTTCTATTGAAGATACTGATGTTCTTCCAGAATCACGTCCACAGAATTTTATATTTAATATTATATTATATTATATTATATTATATTTTATATATATATATATATATATATATATATATATATATATACGAGGGGCATCCCAAAAAACGACCGTGCAAAATGTTTATGGTAAGCACCGCAAAAAGTACATACTTTCCTTTAGTTTCGGCATGTTCACGATACACATTCAAGCACTTACAATAGTGTGGTTTCAGTTATTTTAGATCGGTGGTGTCCAATTATAATGAATTCGAGACCCATAATTGTGTTTTCTAGTAAAATGGAGACCGCAGCTATAAAAGCAAAACAAAACTCTACTAAACATACCTTATTTACTGTTTTTCTTAAACTTTTAATCAAGAATTTTCAAGTCTCATCTTTATTGCATTTACTTTCATGTAAAGTTCACTTCCCTCATTACATTCTTTAGATAGGCCTACAGACAAAACGCGTATGCATATTAAACATTTGTTATGAAAGTAATTTTTCTACCGTTACTTATATAATCGATTTTCATTTTCTATTACGTTTCTTCCATATCTTTCACACATACAACGAACTCACGTTTAAGCTAAGTTAGCACTAAGAGGATGTTTATTACACGATAAACTCTCATTACAATAGTCAATCACTCATTAAAATGACGAGTGCTAGAAACCTAATGACTAAACAGATAAACGAGTAAATAAATTTAAAAAATATCAAAATTTTAAACGTAATAGGACAAAAAATCCTATAGCACTATTGTTGTCACTAGTAATGAAAACATAAATTTGATCCTTGAAGCATACACTTCGTCTGTAGTTGCATTGCCGACTCTATTCATATATGTAATAAGTAAATAAATAATGTATGAAAATGAAAATATTATAAGTTAAAACTAATATAAAATTACAAATCATGAAAGTCTTGTCGGCCACAGAAAATGGTTTGGCGGGATCCTTTTGTTCTAGATCATCATTGTATTATTGTTCCGTGGATGTATTCAAAACATTTTTGTGTGTACCAGTAGTGAAATGCTTTCGGGTTAGAAAGTCTTTCAACTTTAGCGAACAAGTGGAAATCCAAATCTTTATCACACTACGGCAGAATTATCAATTTTATCGAACTATTCAAAGCTTACAGCTCTATAGCGATCATGTTCATGTGTGCACGTCTCGCTCCTTCGCTCAATCTGAGGGATTGTAAGTAATGTAAACTGCATGACGTAATCGAATGTTCCTTCTTTCTGGAAAGCAGTGGCGGCGTAAGGGCGGGGCGAGCGGTGCCACCGCCCCGGGCCCCACTTTGTGGGAGGCCCCCGGACGGTAGGTAAAAAGTAATTACAAAAGAAACTTGTTAGCGTGAGGTACAAGGGCCGTCAAGGTTTATAATTCACAGCTTCCTTAAAAGTAAAAGTAAATATTGATTAATTGTCAATCAATATTACACCAAATAACAGATGAAACAACAGAAACATCTCTCTAATAAAACTAATCAGTGCCGGGTTTCCGTATAAGCTGGCCTCACTCTCTTGGGGACCTCCAAAGAAATTTAAAGAAAACTGAATGTAGATTAAAAATAAATAAAATAACAGTTTTATTGTCTTGTGGTCTCCCAAAGAAATTTAAAAGAAAAGCTGAATGTAGATGAAAAAATAATACAAACGTCTCACTCTCTTGGGGGCCCCAAAAATAATTAAAGAAAAAATCTGAATGTAGGAGAAAAATAAGTAAAATCAGTTTCACTCTGTTGGGGCCCTAAAGAAATTCAAAGAAACAAATGCATGAATTAAAATATGAATAAAATAAAAATTTCACTCTGTTCAATTACTTCAGAGAAATTTAAAGAAAAAATCTGTGTGTAGATTAAAATATAGTAAAAGAAAAGTCGAAGTATAGGGGACAGGGGGCATTGGTACACGGGGCACATTTGTACGAAGTAGATATTTTTCCACTGTGAAGAGGTAAATGGACAACAGTTTGGTGTTGGCAACATTGGTGAAAAACGAACATCCTAAGGCACAGTTGTTGGATGGACGCAGCGTTCTTTTCTCTGTGCAAAAAAAAAAAAAAAAAAAAAAAAAAAAAAAAAAAAAAAAAAAAAAAACCTTGATTTCTTAGAGCAAAAGTAAGTTTTTACTTATGTCTTTGTAAGCTTATATTGGTAATAAGCACTGGATTTTTGAAAACTTATGTATGTCGCATGAAAGTGTAATTCTTTACAAATAATTTCATTTATGTTAAATTGCCCTGCATGGAGTAATTTTTCAGTTATAGTAATTAATGATCCTGAAGTTCAGTTGGGGCACATTAGTACTCATGCATGTGGGGTGGATTGGTACGGACCAACGTGCCCCCACTGCTCTGTACCAATCTACCGCTTCCATTTGTAACTATAAAGGTAGACTACTCTTTGTGCATTTCTCACGTATCACAGTTTTCATTGTGATTAACATCAAGTAGAAAAAGTTACTAACAATAGGCCTATAAGCTATCTCATGTGTGATCGCTTGACTTCCATAATCAAGGCATAAAAATAAATTAACTAAAATAATATGGAAAACTTTCCTTCGATTATAACTTTCCGGAACAATAGGTATAGCCGATAGCTACATAAACTTTCGGATGGAAAACTGTTTAACCATTTAGGAGCCATGATAGTAAAAATGTGAAGATTCTTTCCCCCAGGTCATAACATGCGAGTGATTTTAAAAGGCACATGTCTAACAAAATCAACCTCAAATATATATTTGTAGATGGATGCTAAAAGCCAGCGTATATTACACGTCATATTTATTCGACTTTCAGCAACCTATTTGAAAGTTATTCGTCGAAGTTCTTGAAAATTTAATATCATAAAGGTAACCAATAAAGTTCTATCGCTTTTTGTGGAGGTCTGTGTTCAATTCGGCCTCACACCGTGAGTTGAATGCGAATGGAGATAAGGAGAAGGTCAGTTGTTGGTGTGGGTACACCTAATATACTACCTAATTGTGGCAGTTCAGTTACACATTGAACTTGCGCAAGGACAGAGTGAAAATGGGACCTCCATAGAGAGCCCTAAGGGCGAGAATTGTGTACAAGTTCAAACTTGGGTCAAACGACGCTGTAGCAAGGCATAAGATATGTCAGACCTTTGGTGAGAGTGTCGTGACTACGTGGACAGTGCAAAGGCGGTTTAACAAGTTTAAAGACAGTGACGAAACACTGGAAGACGCACCAAGTGCCGAAAGACCAGAGGAACTGAGACTACAATTCAGTGTGAGTGAAGAAACCGTTCGGCAACACGTCCATTAACTTGGGAGGCACTACAAGTTGGGTCGATGGGTACCACATGAATGGATCCGGGCCAGAAGGCAACGCGAGCAGATACCTGTGTTTCTTTGCTGGCTTGTTTGAAGAAAAAGCCATTTCTGGACAGGATGTTGACATATGATGAGAAGTGGGTCCTGTGCGAAGCTCAACGGCGCCATCATAATTGGTTAGCATCCCATGAACCGGTTCAAAAACAGCCGAAACCAACACTGCACCAGAAGAAGATCCTCCTGTGTATTTGATGGAATGTTCATGGCATCGTGCATCGGTAACTGCTACCAGCTGGTCAGAGTATCAATTCAACTGTGTACTGTCAACAGTTGGTTTGTATTCAGGAATAACTCAAACCTCTGGAGCCAACACATCTGAATCGCAAAGGGGTCGTCCTGTTACAGGACAACGCTAAGCCCCACGTGGCTAGGATGACCCAGGACACCATTCTATGCCTTGGATTGGAAACACTACTGCATCCGCCATACTCTCCGGACATTGCACCATCCGATTATCACCTGTTCTACCGCGATGGAATCCATGGCCTTCCAGAACGTTGGCAGAAGGTCGTCGATGCTGATGGGGCTATTTTTGATATTCCACGTACGTCTTAGATGACATATCGATGTTCGAAGGTTGTGCGTAAAAGAAACGACAGAAGTTTCTTGGTTACCTTTATAATAACAAAGCTCCGCCTCTTTTGGAGACAATTGGTACCGCTCGAACCAAAAATATAATATATTTTCCAGTTAGTAGTTGAGGTATGAATGATTTCAAAATTTTGTAAACTGCAGATAGTTCTTTGATCATTTCTTCTATTTTTCCTTATAGAGACAGACCCTTATTTATAGTACGTTTTTGTCTTTGTAAATAGCTTGCGGAACTTCTAAATTTTGATCAGAACACAAGCAAGCATTGGACCCTTATTATTATTATTATTATTATTATTATTATTATTATTATTATTATTATTATTATTATTATTATTATTATTATTACTATTATTATTTATATATTTATTTATTTATTTTAACAGGTTGAACTAGACCTGTTGAATTACTAGATTCTTACAAATCTTCACATTCTTTTAATGAAACATGTTGCATTTTTGCTGCTGTAGGTCCTTAAATTTATTGTTGGAATTCTCATGGAAAAATAAAACAAAAAATTACATTATCTTTATTATCAAAAAAGTCTGTGTGACATTTTTCTTTGCTCGTACCAATCTACCCCTACATGGGGAAGATTGGTACAGATTGCAGACCTTTCGTAAAACGTAATTCACTCCAGGTAGGATATTAGTAGAAACAATATTGTACATTGCAAATGTAGCTAAAGAATCACAGTTTAAGTAGGAAAAAATCATGTTTCTCAAGCTGACGGTATGTTCTAAAATCTCGGGTAAGTTAAAATCCTACCAATGTCTTTCCCACCCCTATTGTGTTGTCTACATTCTGCTAGCTTGCTTCCTGAAATATTACTATTTACTTATTTATCAGTTCAAGGGAGGGGCACAAAGAAGTGATGAACTTAAATAAAGCTTTATAAAGATAACCAAGAAAGTTATGTCGCTTTTTGTGGACGTATGTAGGCCTATTCAAATGGCCCTCATAACGAGAGTTGAATGCGAATGAAGATAAGGCGAAGATCAATTTTTTGTGTGGGGTATATCCAACACACTACCTGGTTGTGGCAGTTTAGTTACACCGTTAACTTGCGTAAGGACAGAGTGAACATGGGACCTCCACAAAGCGTCGTAAGGGCGTATATGCTGTACGAGTTCAAACAGGAGTCAAACGCAGCTGCAACGAGGCGGAAGACATGCCAAGCCTTTGGTGAAGGTGTCGTGACTACATGGACAGAACAAGTTTAACAAGTTTAAGGACGGTGACGAAACACTGGAAGACGCACCACGTGCCGGAAGACCAACACATGTAGTGATGAGCAAATGCAAGACCAAGACCAAGACCGGGGTGGTCTTGGTCTTGGTCTTGGTCTTGCACATCCAGTCTTGGTCTTGGTCTTGCACTGGAACCCTTGGTCTTGGTCTTGGTCTTGGTCTTGCACACCCAGTCTTGGTCTTGGTCTTGGTCTTGCATGCAAGAGTCTTGCAAGTCTTGCATTTAAGAAATCTCAAGCTTTTCATAGGTAAATTTTACTATGGATATAAGGGATAATAAACTCTATAATGCACCAGTAGTAACGGAAATACAATTATGTTTCTAAATGTAATATCATTTAACATCTTGTAAGTATGATGATGGTGTACAACATAGGTGATGACTTTTTTTTAATGGGTGCCCACGCTTCACTACTTATAAGATATGCCTAAATCACAACGTTTCGTAATCTGTTTATATTTTTTAAGAGATCCAACATTCCACTTGTTTCCAAACTGAGGAGGCTACCCCTGAGACGCATGAAAGAAAATTAGACGGCACAGATTATTGAAATGCCATGAACTGCAAATTATTTTTACATTCTAAAGGCATCTCAGATTTTTCTTTTCACTAATCCTTGTGCTAATCCTTGTATTAAACAAACTTCCAATTAAATATTGAAACTTTGTTTTTCTGATTCCAATATGTACTCTATGGGTCAGAAACATTCATATTACGCAAAAGCGATCAAAAACTTGCAGATTTTCGAAACATGGGCATGGAGAAAAAAAGGAGAGAATTGGCTGTGTTGAACGGAAAACGAATGAGAAGGTGTTAGAAATATTAGCAGTAGGAGCAAAAAAGAAGAATTTTAGATATTGTTAAGAGGAGGAAGAGGAACTGGTTAGGATATTGGCTTAGGAGGAACTGTATTATGAGGGGCGTGCTAGAGAGTATTGTGGAAGGAAAGAGAGGGAGGAAGCAAAGCAGACTAGTTGAAGGAAGGTATTAAAATAGAAAATTGCTACGTCAAGACGAAGAGACTAGCTAAGGACCACCGAATGTCGAACCTTGTCTGTTGAAGCAAATAACCTGCCAATAATGGCAGATGATGATATGTTTAGCAATATTAAGCAAAGAGGGAGAGAAAATTAAAAAAAAAAATAATTATTATAATCAAATCTCTTAATATTTTAGAATAATTTGAGTGAAAATTGAAAACGACTCAACTGTCTGTCTTTTATGTAAACTCAATTTATATAAACACTGTTAACCTGTATACAAAATACAAAATAGCGGCACCAAACTCCAAGTTATTTTAAGTCTCACTTGTGAATATGGATTACTAGCATCAAGTACCCACTTCGTTGGGTTAAACTAAGATAATAATACGTCTAATAATAATAATAATAATAATAATAATAATAATAATAATAATAATAATAATAATAATAATAATAATAATAATAATAATAATAATAATAATAATAATATATTTCGTTAGTCAGTCACTTTTTTACAATTAGTAAAGCGCTCTCTAATATCGGTCATTTTCGATTATTTTTTTGTTTCTCTCCCCTCCTCCTCCCTAAGTTGCGGGGCTGAATTCGCATTTAAACGGGATCACAAGTGTCACTGTTCGTCTCAGAGACCCCGAAAACTATGGATTCGGCACAAATATTTGGTCATTCTTGATCATCATTATGTATCTCCCTCTCCCCCAAGTTGCGAGGCTGAATTTGGTCGTAAACGGTATAGGATGTCTCAGTATTCAACTTAGCGACCTCGAAAAGTATGGATTCGATACTAATATTCGTCATTTTCGATCATTTTTATACATCTCCCCTCCCCTCCGCTAAGCTACGGGGCTCAATTTTGATTTGAACAGCACCGGAAGTATCATTGTTTATCTCAGCGACCCCCAAAACTATGGATTCCATTTTAATATCGGTCATTTTCGATCATTTTTAAATATCTTTCCTATCCCTCTTCCCTAAACTGCACTGTCAAAGTGATATGACAGAAACCATCTCAGGTTCGATCCTCATCTATGTTGAAAATTTAATTGAGATCGATCGCCTGGTTCAAAAGTAATGAAGTCACAAAGACAGTCACTTATATTTTTATTTCTTTACATATATCTCCCTCCTCCCCTCCCCTACGTTGCACTGTCAAAGTAAAATGATAAAAATCGCTTCAGGCCTGAACTTCATCTATGTTGAAAATTTGATCAAGATCGATCGGGTGTTTCAAAAGTTATTAAGTTTTATTTATTTTATATATATATATACATATATCCCCTTTCCCTCCTCCTCCCCTAGGTTCTATCATCAAAGTGAAACAAACTCTAAATAAACTTTTAAGGAAAGAACCTCATACATTTTAAAAATTTGATTGAGATCGTTTCAAGAGTTATTAAGTCACAAACTTAGTCACTTTTATTTTTATGTATATTGATGTTTGTACATCTCCTCCTCCCCTAAGTTGCTCCGTCAAAGTGAATTGACACATAACATTCTAGGCTTGAACCTCATCCATGTTAAAAATTTGATCGAGATTGCTCGTTTGGTTCAAGTTATTAACTTTTATTTACTATTTTATAACTCCCCCTTCTTCCCTCCCCTAAGCTTTACCGTCAAGGTGAAATGATGAAAACACTCCCAGGTCCAAACTCCATATATGTTGAAAATTTGATCGAGATCGGTTCAAGAAATCAGGAGTCACAAAAGTAGTCACTTTCAATTTTATAATATAGATTTATTGTTGTAGTATAATGTTATATCGCTCAATCCTCGATGTGTCGTATACCTAAGGATGCTAAAAGTTATATTCATAAACAATTATTCAATGTATAAGCATCCGCCCATGAAATCAAACTTGCGGTCACATGTACTAAGTTTTTGTCAATGTTATTTCGATATTAACTTTATGAGCACACATTAAAAATTCCCAACGGATGCTTGAGTTTCGGAGCCAAGGTCATACCCATGTAATCGGCACCTATGGTATACTGTATTACCAATGTTCAATACTGCATTTCTCTTTAGTTTTGGAAGAAAAACACCACTAATATGTTTTGAAACGAAACGAAATATCTAGTTTAACGTCCCACGTTATGCATCGAGGCTAAGGGAGACGGTAATAATTAGAAATGAATGAAATGATGGAATGAAGAAAGTAGGAGGACACAGGAAAACCCCGAGAAAACCCACGTACACGGTGTTTGCCCACCAAAAAGTTCCCATGGCACAAGCTAGGATCCAACCAGGGACCCGTATAACCACACGTGACTGCTCTACCACCGAGCCGGTACTTGTGCAAGACTCTTGCGCAAGAGTCTTGGTCTTGGTCTTGGTCTTGCAGGTATGGTCTTGGTCTTGGTCTTGGTCTTGCACCCTTGGTCTTGGTCTTGGTCTTGCATCGGGATTCCTGGTCTTGGTCTTGGTCTTGGTCTTGGTCTTGCATGCAAGACTCTTGCAAAAACTGCAAGACCAAGACTCTTGCGCTCATCACTAAACACATGTACAAAATGAAGATCTTCAGGCAACAATTGAGGCGAGCAGTGGCCAGACATGTGAGGAACTGGGACTACAATTCAGTGTGAGTAGAGAAACCATTCGGCAGCACCTCCATCAACTTGTTAAGCACTACAAGTTGAGTCGATAGATGCCACATGATTTGACTCTGGGCCAGAAGGCAACGCGAGCAGACATCTGTGTTTCTTTGCTCTCTCGTGTGAGGAAAGATACATTTCTGGATAGGATGTTGACGTGTGATGAGAAGTGCGTCCTGTATGAAGCTCCACGGTGCCGTCGTCATTGGTTAGCATTCCATAAACCGGTTCAAAAACAGCCGAAACCAGCACTGCACCAGAAGAAGGTCCTCCTGTGTTTTTGGTAGACTGTTCGTGCATCGGGAAATGCTATCAGCTGGTCAAAACATCAATACAAATGTGTACTGTCACCAGTTGAGCAGTGTTTAAGAAAAACTCAAAACTCGGGAGAAAGCACTTCTGAATCGCAAAGGTTTTCTGCTTGTTACAGGACAACGCTAAGCTCCACGTGGCTAGGATGACCCAGGACACCATTTTACACTTTGGATGGAAAACAGTATTTCATCTGCCACACTCCCCGAACATTGGGTCGTCCGATTATTACTTGTTCCATTCCTTGGACAATCACCTTAGAGGACGCAGTTCAAATCCCTAGTAGAGGTGCAAAATGCACTTGATACCTTCTTCGCTTCACGGCCCACCAGGTTCTACCGCGATAGAATCCATTGCCTTCCAGAACGTTGGCAGAAGGTCATCGATGCTGATGGGGATTACTTTTGATTTTCCAGGTACGTCTTAGGTGACATATCAATGTTCAGTGTGGTTGGTGAAAAAGTGACAGAACTTTCTTGGTTACCTTTATATTAGGGTACTAGCATTCTGTTCCTAACTAAAAGCTCTTTGGTGCAGACGCCATAGTTGCTGATTCGCTTGTTTTCCTTTTGTCTTTTTTCTTTTGTCCTTTACAAGTCGAATTTTCAGCGAGCGAAACTCTTTTGCTTAGCTGTTTTTCCTTTTTTGCTCTTGGCATACAAATTTACACTTCAGCCCACAAATTTAGAGTGAATAAGATGTTCAATAAGAAAACAAGTGTTCAAATGTTCAAAAGAAAAAATGTGAACTATGTTATATTGCTTCCTTCTATATTTAGATAGAAATAAAATTGAACTATTTTCTTACTTTGCCAATTTCGTGTAGCAGCTAAATGATGAGAACGAGAAAAGGTTAAAAGCATGTTTGTTGCTCTGATTTGGCTTTGTTCTAACCGAATGATCTGGACGGCATAAAATTGTTTATATATTATCGGTTCACTAAGGTGTGCTTAGAATCCTAAAGAACAACTTGACTTTTCCCCACAAGGTATAGTGAAATATGTATTTTCAATAGGGCTTGAAGCTTACAAAAGTTTGGCAACCGCTCTTCAGATTTTGATAACACTACCAGTATCTGTCGCATTATTTGAAAGGTCTTCCAGCAAAATTAAGCTGATAAGATCATACGCTCCACTACGAGCCAAGAAAGACACGAATCTGGACATTCTTTCTATCGATAATGGAATAGCATCTACTTTGAATTTTGATAATATAGTTGATCCTTTCGCAGCTACTAAAGCAAGGAAGGTAGCATTCTGAATGCTGATGGAACACAGACTAATAAGGTAGTGGAACTATTGCCGAAAGTAGTTTCATGTTTCAACTTAAGACAATAAAAATACAAAAGTACCAAATGAATAATAAAGAGCCGTCAAGATCTGTCAATTGACTGGTGATGGGTGGTAATGAAAAGTAGGATGGTACACAACCCATAGTAGAATTCTGTGCTCACATATTTAATCTATGATGTAGCCCTATCACATTCAGGATTTTTTGTTACAGTATATTCTAATACTAAGTGTGTTAGTAAGTGGTAATGGAAACAGTCATAAGTGGCAGAATATAAATATGACTGAATTATTAAATACAAAGGAATGGAATCATAAAACAAGTGTGAAATCTGGAAACAGAAGAGAAATATTATAATGCTTAACTATTTATTGATATTTCGGCAAAACCAGTGACACTAAATAGATCGTATATTATCACTGGGGAGAAACCTAGTAAAAGATAAATGAAGAAGACACGCAGGAAAGAAATCTATTCTAACCATTATTTACTAGTTCGGTAAAAAAAAAAAGTTTTTAAGTATCATGTATTATCACTGCAGAGTAAACGAATGTTAAAGTGAATGGGGCTAATTGTATGAGAAAAATCTAATCAAATAAAACCCATGTAGCGTAAACTCAAACAAGTGAGAGACTCAGGTGAGAGACTATGAATAAACTTATCATATGAGAAATTGCACAGGACAAACACCAAAGGCAAGAACCGAACAAGAAAATTCTAAGGAAAACTGAGAACTTACATTTAGAAATCGCATCGGTTATAGACCTATTATTATTGGCATATTTTTCAATATCAGCTCATTGTTACATTTTGTACGTAAATTTGTCTCTAAATGTATTATTAAGAGCATTACTTAAACTATTCTATCTAATTACAGTACGCTTTTAACCTAGAATAGTATAACTTAGGTGTCGGATAAATTCTGGATTTTTTGTTGTTATGTTTTGTTTGTTCTTAAGATTATGTCATTTCTGTCATAGGTTGTAGTTTCCATTACACTTGTATCCCTAATCCTTTTTCTGTCATGCCCCTTGTTTAAAAATGAATATATACTGTATATATATATGATATATATGCTGAATGTCACCCCCATTTATTTAACATATTCCAAATTAAAATGGTTCAAACACACACACACACACCAACGGGAAAGGGGGAGGAGGAGTAAACAGAAAGAACAAGTATGCAAATGAATGTCAAAAATAGCAATGCATAAATAATGATTGTTCGAGAAGGGGCCCCGATCTACTTCACTGGCCCCGGGCCCCAGTTTGCCTTACGCCGCCACTGCTGGAAAGCACTTTCTCATCGCTGGTGAATTCCAAGATGATGTCATACCTGATTGAGTACATTAGCGGTAATAGAGTACAATGACAGTATACAAAAAACTGTATCACACTGTTACAAATTCTCGAGTGTATATGGTGAATATGTCGGAAAGCAGAGCAAGAAATGTAGTTTCTAAAGGGCCGCTACCATAAATCTTTTCACTGATCATTTGTCGTTTGTGTTTAATACCAAAATTGTATTTTCGTTTTCTAGACGATCCTCGTATATTCTATACACGAAAGAGAATCAAAAATTGACTTACAGGGTCTTACTATATTTTTTTCTTTGCAAGTTATTAGTTCGAAGTCACGCTGTTTAAGATACTCACTGAAGAGTAATGTACCTCAGCCATCTATCGTCTTGGCGGAAGAAGTACTGTCAATGTTAGAGAAAAAAAAAATGAGTGTTCTGTAACTGTAAAGGAAGAGCAATGAAATTTAGTCGGATTTTTTAATAGGCTAAACGAAAAATCAAACTGAAACTCTCAAGGAAATGATAAAAGCGCATAGTACTGAAATTGAATACATGTACTGCAGGAGCGTTGAAAAATCATCATTCGAATAGCCAATATGTGCATCTCAAGGTACTTTACATGATTTTACGAGATATGTCGATCGCTCCACCTTCTCATCAACTCGATATCTCAGCCATGAAGCCTCCGTCGTCTATGATTCCTAAAGATTCTTACAGAGATCAATATATCTCGTAAAATCAGATAAGGTATCGATGTTAATGTCAAAACTCAAATTTTGAGATACACTTATTGGTTATTCCACCAATAAAATGTGAAAGTTGTTTCAAGAGGACCGGATAATCCATAGCGATTCCCCTCGATCGTATTGACCTGTTATTGCTGGAACAATAGTAACTATAAGAAACATTCACGAAGTAATTCGTAATGATCGAAGGATATATAAATATTCGTCAGCACAGAACAAAAAATTCAAGTAGTAAAAAATTTACCGCATACGATATAAAAAAAGACAAACAGGACTTAGCACAGTTTTCTATAGGTGCTTAAGAACCTGAAAGATGAGTTGAATGGCAAGAGAAAAATATCCTTAGGCCAATGGGTTTATTATGCACGCAAGGACATTACTTTCTGTTAGGTATAGTGCCGGGGATGAACCCTAGAAGTTCCTTTACATTCCCGAAACAAAGCACTCTAGAGCTTTTCTATTTCAAGTGTGCCCCTGTTGGCTCTGCTGTCGATGTGTGTTTTTACGTACCTTCCTGAAAGAGGAGGAACAAGTTGCAGTGGCTGAGAACTTTCAATAGTTGGATGCGATCAGGGTTGCCATTCCGAATCATTTCCCGTTCTTCGCTGTGCATTGTCTTGTTAGTCATTCTAATTAGTAAGTAACCTATGATCTTCACTCGCCAAAAATAAATGACTGAATGACAAATTGGCAACACAGCCAAGGTCATTCACTTCTTTCCCGAAAGCAAAGGAAAAATTTCCTTCTTAAGAGGGTTGGCGGGGTTGGAACCCAAGTATATTTCACATATTTTCCGAGAAAATAGAAAGGCTCTAGCAAGTTATGAAAACATTTGGAGTCTCAAGAAGTCCAGTTCTCAATTCTACCCAAAAGTCCTAGTGACGGTATTCTGAGATATGCGAGTGATTTTTATCATGGAGTTGCTTTTTTTTTTTTTTTTTTTTTTTACCTGAGGCTATCATGATCATAACCATCTACGCTAATACATTAACGAAGTAATGTGCTCTTTGTGAAAAACGTTCGAACAGACATTTTTCAAATATCAGACTGCTTTACGGTAACGCTTGCTCTCATACTGTGCAATAAGTATATGCCAAAATTGCACAATATATCTGGAAATGCAGATCTGGCCACCTGGGACACCTACCATACAGCTCGGAACTGGCCCTTTCCAACTCTCATCTCTTTAAGTCTCTTGGAACAATTTATGGGTTGTCAATGATTCGATTCGGCAAAAGAAATTCAACTCGATGTCCCCAAGTTGTTATGCGCTTAGAAAACGAAAAACCACAGTGGAAAAGGTTTATATGAAAATAATACCAAATAATGGAGACATAATACTTCACGGAGTTAAATTATCACTTTTCATATAAACCTTTATGGTCAAGTCATGTAATTTTTTTTACATGATCATTGGATTGAGGTCAAAGAATAACAAACAGTGAAGGTGCAAAATTTTACATACTACCACTACTACTACTACTACTACTACAGATAATAATAATAATAATAATAATAATAATAATAATAATAATAATAATAATAATAATAATAATAATAATAATAATAATAATAATAATAATAATAATAATAATAGTGAGAAGATGAAGAAATATCTAAAAAATGTCCATCTTCGCTTGAGATAACTTTTCCTAGTAGTAAATCATTAAAGATGCACGTTAAAGAAACCACAATGATGTTACTTTAAAAAAAAAAAAAAAGTTTTCTCGTTTCTTTTCTCTTAGACAAACTTCAATAATTACTTACCACAAAATATCACCCTGAGTTAGCCATTTTCAAATCGAGTGCACCACCACACTAATCTGTCGTGACATAACATTAGAGTACTGGGAGAAAGATATCGGTAATGCTCTAGAGAAAAGTTATCTTTTAAAGAGCTTAACAGCGTGCAAATCCCAAAACCGAGACACGAATGACCAAGATATCATGGAACTCATCAAACAAGATTAGCTCTGAACCCTCCAAATATATGTCTATTCAGACCATCAAAGGCAAGTACCAACAAACTTTCTTCCCGCCAAACTATATATATATATATATATATATATATATATATATATATATATATATATATATATATATATATATATATATATATATATATATATATATATATATATATATATATATATTTAGCTACCACAAATTCAACGTGGAAATATGGCAGTGACTTAACATTCAAATCACACCTTCGTCAATAAGAAACCGTCAAAACTACCCTATATAGGGGGCAGGAGCAACTTGGAGCTCGAACAATATAAACTGTCAAGATCATTGAGTTGAGTTAATTTTGAGTTTAACGTCCCTTTCAGCAGAGAGGCCATATGAGAACGGGACCTACTGATTAACGTGGAATCCGAACCACATGAGCTTCTGGCGGGAATCGAAGGCCAAAGGCGCGTAGGCAAACCGCATAGCCACGAAGGAGCTCAACTGTCAAGATCGACCGAGACCGAGAGCAATAACTATTTCCTTATTTGATGGTCAGATAGTTCTAATTCCGTGCATAATGTTTCTTTATGATCAAAAATGCAAAGTAATTTGGTATTAGGTGTAAAAAAAAAAAAAGTGTTGTGTACCATAATAATTTAAATTGCACGGTTAATATGACAAAAGCTGAAAAAAATTGAAAAGCACTGCCCTAGTTAGTATCAGTATTGTGCACAACAATATCAGTACGGTTAGCCTATAAGTTCTTCTTCTTCTTCTTCTTCTTCTACTACTACTACTACTACTACTACTACTACTACTACTACTACTAATAATAATAATAATAATAATAATAATAATAATAATCTATATATATAAAAGAGAACGTACAATTTTTTGTCCGCTCATCACGCTAATACGGCTGAACCAATTTCTTTCATTTTTGGGGGGTTATTAGGATTTGGACCCTAGATGGTTTTTATCATATCACTTTAATTTTTAATTACCAGTGTCTTGAGATAATTGACCATTCAGGTGTCCATAACGTACAAATCCTTTGTTATTAGTTCATCATAGGTAAAAATAAACGTATTTATATGCAACCCGCATGACCGTGTCACTCGGCGGGTTAACATAAATGACAGGCGATATACAGCGGAAAATAGCTTGAATCTTCTGTTTAAAATTTTTTAATTGATTTGCTTATTTTTACAGACACTTTTACAATATGCCAGCACCGGGATGACCGCAGCGAAGCGGGGCGGG
Organism: Thermobia domestica; assembly: GCF_964235325.1. NCBI lineage: Eukaryota > Metazoa > Arthropoda > Insecta > Zygentoma > Lepismatidae > Thermobia > Thermobia domestica. The sequence continues at coordinate 101,294,528 of NC_137468.1, forward strand.
TTAACATAAATGACAGGCGATATAATGTTAAGATTTACTGCAATCTTCTATGGTTTTTATCATATCACTTGAAAGCGAAAAAGTAAAAATTATCTAAGTAACAAAGTTTATTGCGTTCCGGGGTGACCGCAGCGAAGCGGGGTGAACGCTGCTAGTAATAATAATAATATGAATTGATATTCTTCGTTAATCCCTTTCCGCCTTGGTGCAGGAGAGTTACCTTCATCAATTATGGTCTTCCAGTTTCATTATTTTCTTTGTATTATACCATTCTCGCGCCAAGTAAACTTTGTGGTGGACAAACACCGTGTGCGTGAGTTTTTCGTGGTTCTTCCGTTTCCTCCCACTTTCTTCATTCCACTATTTTTCATTTTAGCCTAGCCGGCATAACCGTGGAACGTACTAATGATTTCAAAGATTTTTATTGTACCTTTAAAATACTTTTCAGAACAAAATTTTTTACCAAACATTTGTTTATTTTCATTTTGTTAATTATCTTTAATACTCTTCTTATCTCTCCTAAGTATTTTCAACACCTATCCATTGAAACAGAAATAAAATAATAGGGAATGTAAATACATTCCTTAGGAAAACATTGAAGTAACTCGTACGTATATGGTGGGTGTCTGCGACTTCATCACTGCAAACCGGACTTCTATTTTCGGCGGGAGATAACATAGTTGTTAACCTGTTAATCTGTAAGTTCACGTCTCATATAGCCTCAGTACTCAAAGGGACACTAAACTGCAATTTAACCCACAACTTAGTAACCTAGAGAACAATTAATTTAATTTATGATTATCCTAGTAGTTTCTATGGACACTTATTTTGAAAAGAGCAAGCACCATTTAATTTTCTTTATCCTGTTATAACTTTTAACTTTTTGTATATTCCCATGAAAGTAGGAAATTGAGACATCACTAATAATAACTGTTTAGTAAAATAAGAAATAGTAACTCTGGCTTACATTTTCTTAGGTGAAGATTATATATGTTTCGTTATGTTAGATTAATGTGGAATAGCTAAGAACTTAGAAATCGTGATCTCATATGGATTTTGCTAATTTATACTTTCTAACTTGACCTTTTTTTAAAAGTTAGTTCCCATTTTGCCTAGGCATTGTTCTGCATTTTCTTCTGTGCCAGCAACATAATATAAATGTATTCAAGAAGTACACGCGAAGGAATTGGCGTTTCAAATAAAATTAAGTAGATATTAGAGATGGATCTTCTATTAACCTTGCATATTCAAGCTATTTTCGAATTTATAACACTTAAGGTTGTTTTGGATCTTCAAATAGTTTGTAACTAGCTCAATGGATGGCGTCACACCAGGGTTACCTATATGGAAACAGTTATGCAAAACAATCATAAAATGTCGAACGAATCAACCAAAACCAACTAAACAAAACAATTCCTAGGAAATGGTATATATCAATTTTCTATATTGCTGATCCTGTCATTGTTGGAGGCAACTGTTGTTAATGAAACAATCAATACTCATTCAACTGTCTTCGTACTAAAGTACAAAGAAGTTCGTTTATACCGTACACCAACAATTTCTGTTCATAGCCACCAAATTTTTCGCACATAGGATAGATAGTAAATTGCATGGTCTTAGAAAGTGGAAATTTAATTTAATTTAATTTACCAGGTATCCAAGACGGTAAGTTACCTGTAAGCAGGGTGGATTGATTTAAATCAGTCTGATTTAAATCACGATTTTAATCAAGATTTAAATCACTTGATTTTTTAAAATAAAAATAGTTGATTTAAATCAAATTCCGAAATAAATTAATTTAAAGAGAAAAGAAATAAAATCTCGTTTCTGTTCTGTTATTTCGATTATGGAAAATAATAATCATAATGCAATGAAACTCAAATGTATGTAAGCACAGTATGAAAACGAGTATCATGCAGAGAATGATTAGGGAAAATCTCGTTTTGAACGGGTAATGAGTGAATCCTGCTTTCTTCTGTTAATAACATAGGGTTTTTAAACCGTTAACTATTCCAACGGAGAAATCACCATGGACATTAAGAGTCTTCATCCTGGCGAAATTAAAATACCGTTAAATTTACAGTAATTATGTGATTATCTTCAAATAGATAAAAGATAATTGAAATATGGAACAAGAGCGCCCTAGACAATATTATTTTGCGTGAGGTACCGTTATCGCAAGTCACCATGTGGCTTTCCGTTTTCAGCCGTTTAGAAACGCGAAAATAAATGCCGATTTTCAAAATGGCTCGAAATCGAAAGCAGATAAGTGAGTCGTGATAACGGTTTCTCATGTAAAATGATATTGTCTAGGGCGCTTTTGTTCCACTTTTTCGATTATCTTTTATCTATTTGAAGATATTACATAATTAATGTAAAATTAGCGGTATTTTAATTTCGCCGGGATGAAGACTCTTAAGACGAAAATTCTTTTGATCCACGTCTATTTGTGTTTCCAGTTAATAGGGGCGTATTTAGAGGAGTCCGATCCCCTCTCCGAAAAAAAAATAAAACTTTTAGGCGAAATTTATGTACTAAATGGGGGAGAGTAGCCAAAATCGCACCACTTTTTTTTTTTTTTTGCATAAATTGCTTTAATTCGAAACTTTTGAAGAAATTTAAAATTATTTTTTGATCGTATTGAACTTTATAGTTTACAATTCTTTTACAGTGATTTTATAACGATATCTTGATATGATTAAAATGATGAAGCCTGCGATTGGGCGATTTACCCAACAGGTTTCCCAAATCACACCATGTGAAGCCAAAATCGCATCGCTATTTGAATACACGCAAATTTTACAGTAATGCATATGGGTAAAACAAATCATCATTTCCATGGAATATCGCATTATTTTGTTTATGTTATATTAAGATGAGGTATAATACATCTTTAAAGAGAAAAATACTGCAATGTAAATAACCGAACACAGAAATAACACCTTAGAAATAAGTTAAGTAGAAATGCAACCTAGAAGTAAAACAAATTTATATATCTATGATGTATCACATCTCAGTGTTATTAATACAAGGAAGAACATATCATTAAAGAAAAAATATCCATATTGTTGATCCAATGAGCAATATTGTTCATAATCATATGGAACGTAAAGTATGTATATTTATGGAAAACAGACAGCTACATCTTATGTGCACAAAAATTACATTGGAATGCACGTTCATCTCCTGAAACACCCGCACAAGGCTCATGTATCCAGACTTTACACAAAACACTCTGTACCATATCTTCGACTAAGTTTTGTTGACAAAGGACGCAAAACCAATCTTATTCATTGATTTCAAAAGCCACATTTGAAACACTACGAATGTGTAGCTCGGAGCATCGTGATTTGGATGTATATACTTTTCGAATACAATTTTTGGTGTTAAGGTTTCCTGAAGTACATACAGACCTAGCTGACGGTTCAGAAGGATTAGATTTCTCCACATGTTTGGATACTCTTGATTGCCTTTGCCGTTATTATTATTATTATTATTATTATTATTATTATTATTATTATTATTATTATTATTATTATTGGTAAGGACTTGATGAGAGTACTTCTGTTCTTTGTGGTTGCATGTTGGTAGTTCTATTTCCTCCTATTATTGGGTTGGCAGCGTCACCTTATTTTTTTATATATTTTTTCAAAGCACGATTCATAGACTCCGGAGACCATTTTCCATATTGCGATGTGCCCACCTTGTGTGAATTATAACCGAAAAACAATTCATCATGGGAGCCAAAATCGCACTGGTGCGATTTCGGACACACGGAAGTAGTGCGATTTGGGAAACTACATCATTAGGGGGAAAAAATATTCTTTACATACCTCACAAATTAAAAAAAATAATAACTTGAGTTTGTCACTATAATATTAATGATATTTTATTTATTACTACTTATTGAAATATAAGCTAATTCTCTTACCTTAATCCCTATTCTACTGTGAAATACACCGAAAATTAGTAAGGAATACTCCAATTATATTGTACTGCAACTGCACACACACATAACTTACTGAACGTCGTCACTTTACTCTGTATGGAAATGTTTAAGTACTTAATTTAACTATTAGGTGGCTTGTTAGTACTACGGTTTTTTTTTAAAACTAGGGATGGTGCAATTTAGAACCCGGTGCGATATCGGGAACTCTCCCCTACATAGAAGTTCCTCGTAATTGTAATACAGGAAATTTTGGATGCGTTAAAATGTCGAATAATACTTTTGATAAAGTGGATACTTTCAAATATCTAGGATCAATATTAACAGATGAAAACGATATTCAAGAAGAAATTAAACGTCCACTAAAAGCAGGGAATTCCTCTTATTATTCAGTTCAAAATCTCTTCTCGTCGCGAATTATGTCGAGGAATTTGAAGCTTAAAATATATAAAACGATAATCGTGCCTGTTGTTCTGTATGGTTGCGAAACATGGTCGCTTACTATAAGGGAAGAGCATAGAGTGAAAGTATTTGAGAACAAGATCCTAAGACGAATATTCGGACCCAAGGGGAACTATATAATTTATACGGCTTACCAAACAATGTTAGGGTCATCAAGTCTAGGAGACTCAGGTGGACAGATCATGTAGCCAGGATGGAAGAAATTAGGAACGCTTTCAAAGTCTTAACTGAAAGACCAATCGGAAAACGACCATTAGGAAGACCTAGGCGCAAATGGGAGAATAATATTAAAATGCATCTCATAGAAATAGGAATACAAAATAGAAACTGGATCCAGGTAGCTGGGGATAGAAGTCAATGAAGAGCTTTTGTGAGCGCGGCATTGAACCTCCGGGTTCTATAGGCTATGGAGTTAGTTAATTTTAATCGAAATTTATGTACTTTATATGTATTTCATGCCGCTAGCTAGTTCTGATTTATTATAAAATATGCCGTTTCCAAATATCAGTAACCTTTGAAAAAAAAAGTCATGTTGATAAACGTTGCTGTACTTTCTCTATAATGCATAAGAAACATTGGGATTGAAATAGGTTAACGATTGGGGATGAATTCAAAATTAAACCCCAATACTTTCACTTAAATGGCATAATTAACATTTAATATTAAGTTTTAATGTTTTTTCTTCAGTTCGCGACTTGTATTATACGAGGAGAAAGATTTGATTTAAATCAAAGAAATATATTTAAATCCAAAAAATCAACAAAAATGATTTTTTTTTTTAAATCATGATTTTTCCCACCCTGCCTGTAAGTCTCCTAGCACCCTCCTAAATTACAAAATAAATTAATAAAATGAAATAAGAAAAAAGAAAAAGGAAAGAAAAGCAAAAAGGAAGAGAATTAAAAAAAAATCTAAATGTTCTTTTCTTCAAACAAAATAATAGCAGACTTTCGAGAGATCTATTATAATGCTGTGTCTTCTCTCTGATATATCAGAAAGAACGTTGATATTCTTAACAACAACAAATATGGGCGATGCAAATACAACTCAGAGGCATTTTATACAAAAATAGAAAAAAAAAAAAAACTGGTGTAACATAAAGGGCTTCAAAGTAGTCAAGCCTTGAGAAAATGTTCATAAAATTAGCATTATGTAATCTTCTATTGAAATAAATATTATTTATAATTATCAATACATGTAAGAAGTACATGCTCATTGCTCATGCTCATTTCAAGAAATATTATTATTTAAGTTATTTTATAAGATAGAAAGAACTGTAGTTTGTACAACTTACTATTTTTGGCTTTTCAATCTAGATTGATTCTCGATCAAGAAAGTATTGGACATATATATACATGTTTTTTTTTCTTTTTTTTGTGTCAGTTAAGTATATGATAATGTCAAACAGATTTAAGAAAGAAAAGAAAACCATTCAATTTGAAAAAAATGAAATGAAATCTTTGAGTTTTACGTCCCACGGATATGCCGGTTAGGCTTAAGGAGACGGTGGTTATGAGTAATAAATTAAATGTGGAATGAAGAAAGTGGGAGGAAACGGGAGAACCCCGAAGAAACCCATGCATACGGTGTTTGTCCACCACAAAGTTCAAATCGCGGGGGCTTGGATCGAACCCTGGACCCCAAGCACCAGAGGCGAACGCTCTACCCCTGGCCACTCCTAGCTACGGCCTTGCAGTAGAAATGAATAAAAAAATATTGTTAGAAGAGTATCTTATATTGACGAATTCTTCTGTATGACAAAATGTAATGACAAAAGATTTACTTTTTAGGTTCTTCAGAGATAGAGCTTCTAAGACCATATACACTTATCTAAATTAGAATTGCCTAAAATACAGAAGTCGAGGCTGTTCGTCTCGAAAACGTGTCCTGAAAAGAGTGTCTTGTTTATTGTTTGTTTATTGAAGTTTAGAGCCCCATTTCAGAACAAAGCTATGTGATACGTGGACCCTGATGAGTTTAAGATGGAATCCGAACCATCGTAATGTTCAAATTTCAATGTTTCTCCACTGGGGATCGAATCCATGACCATGTACACCAATAGCCACTAGAGCATCGAGCAGGGCTAGGGGATGTTTCGTCTCAGAAGTTAGGAGGGCTCTGTTTTGTTTTGTATCTCGTCACGAAAATTCCATCTTGTCTCGTCTCGTCTGAGGGCAACATTACTCCAAAGTCAAAATAATCGCCAAAAAATTAAAACAGTAAAATACAAGACTAGAAAATATTGTGAACCCGTAAAGAAACTACCGGAAAAACTATATATCAAATACATATTTCTACACCTGTAAATTATCCGATTCTCAAATGTTTTCTTTTTCATTTTCTGTATTATTTTTCTGACATTTATTTGTATATCTAAAATCAAATGTTAGCTACAAGTAATCATAAAAAATTATTAATTATAGTAAGTAATTGTTCAGACTATACAGTAGTGTACTTAGGAAACTCCCAACCTTTATTTCTCCAGAACTTTGGCAATTAACATTAAATAGTTTACAGACAGAACAATTAATACATCAGTGTGAAATCTTATGAAGGAAATTGTTTGACTATCAAGAATCATTTACACCATATTAGCTACGTATTCGATTCTGGAAGTCAGTCTATAAGTTAAGGTTGTTTCAGTTAATATAGAAAATGATCTCACTTTCTTGTTAGTTTTCGTTAACATACTAATGAGGAAAACATCACTTTTAGTATACAACATAACAGCGGAAACTTCTACTCTGATTCACTCACTCAGCACTTATGAAACGGAACTTTTCTTTAACGTTTCGCGATTATGTCCTTTTGGGCTGAAGATGACTCTGATAAATGCAAACGAATGAGGGATGCAATGAAAATATTAGGGAAATTGAATAGCGCAACGAAATGTACGCTTTCTGAGAAAACTGACGCCTATGAAGTTTGTTAATCAGGAAACATATATAACACAATGTGGAGCCGTTTTAATTATTTGATAATAAATGTCCCTTTCCAGCAAAGACGCTACATGAATTGTGAACCAACAATTTAACTAAAGATTCAGTTTATATACTTTAACCCGCGATCGGTCCGGCCGTTAGAAAGAAATCTAATAATAATACATTTTTACCAATAACTTTTTTCTTCCCTTTTTTCACTAAAGTTATTTATTAAAACACCTCCCGCACACTTATATTGCTGTTTCGGTGCAATCGGTTTGCAACATTTCAGAAATGCTGAAAACGTGAGTGCCCAGAATTAGTAAGTATCTTAGCATATTAAAGATAAAATGGCGCGTTAGAAAAAAAATCTATACACGCGACAGATGTCGTTACTCCATAAGGCGCGACTGATCGAGGGTTAATCAGGAATCGAACGTAGGAGTCCCGCATTAAAGGTAAATACCCTAACAAGTTCAAAATCACAGATTCAAATGCTTAGTATATTTCTACCGCACGAACAACTTGATCTGTTTCTCTCATCCAGTATTCTGTTATTTTATAAAGAAATCCATTGAAAGATTGGCCTAAATAAAAATATGCCATAATGAAGTTTTCTTATTTTTATCATTATCATCATCACTATTATTATTATTAGTAGTAGTAGAGTAGTATTAATATTAGTATTAGTATTATTAGTATCTGTATTCTAAAATTGTTGAAACTTATTCTAAAAATATTATAGTGTCATCCATGGAAAATAATACAGTATTTCCGTGTCAAAATTCAAAGTACCTAAATATCGTTTATGGTACTTGTAAAAACTTACATATATAAAAAAGCAAAGAATTTGTAACAGTGATTATACAGTTTTCTCTTATCATCTCAGTGCCTCTAAAGCTCAACTGTAAGAATATAAATGCATCCATTGTTAGAGAATTGAAAGCAATGCTCCTTATAAATTCTTCAAATATGTAAATGATGTTAATTGTAACATTTAGTGCAGTTAAAGATGTAATAACTAATTGTAAACTATTGTCTGATTCATTTGAAGAATATCTCAAATTGGTTGTTCAAACACTTCCAAATAATGACGTTAATGCTTCATTGTCATCCATCAACTTTTGAGCTAAGAAACCATCTGTAATTGTAACAGACCATTAGAGTGGGTTAAAAAAAAATCCGAATATCGAATTGTAATAGTGAGGAAAAGTTGCATATTCAGATACTGATAAAGGGAAACAGAAAAAAAAAAAAAACTCTTATTATATCTTCAATTCACACAAAGGGCTTAAAGTTTAAAAAATATGAACGAAATCATCAATTATTGCTTTAACGCTCAAATTATAAAGATTAAGTCTTTCGACTTCTATTAGTATAAAATTATTTTATTTTAGCGGCTTATTAATTGTAAAAATATTTTGATAATTACAGCGAGACAAGACGAGAAACCTTTACGTCTCGTCTTAAGTTCTGTTTCTTGCAACTCATATACTTACTAATTAATAGGTAATTTATATTTAACAAATCTCTTTCGGTATGGTTATTTATAATGGACTAATTCCAAATTATTTCACGCGTCACTTCATTAATAGTTTCCGAACTCTGAGATGTCGAATATCGCCGCATTACTCGTATGGAAAGAATATATGTAGTTTTACTTGAGAAATCTTCGAGGAAAAAACCTTTGGTTTACCGAGAAATTTGCAGAGTCATATATATATATATATATATATATATATATATATATATATATATATATATATATATATATATGTGTGTGTGTGTGTGTGTGTGTGTGTGTGTGTCACAATAGGATAGATTATAATCATTATCAAATATGTTGGCTTTACGTAGAACAAAATTCACTACGGACTTTTTGTTTCTGTGGTGATAATCTTTCGAGATCCTTAAATTATATCATCATGATACATACAGATATTCTGGCATTATTGGCAGATCGCTTGCAGCAACCGAAAAGCTTTCATGTAGGCTACCCTAACCTCTTCGAATTCACTTACGATTTGTGTATTATAATAACGTGCATTAACTATAGCCTTTTTCTCTACCTTCCTTTTTCCTTGCCACCATACCTTCTAGCAAGTCCCTCATGACTTAGATCAATGATTAATTCCAAATAATTACAGCAGATTTGCAAAATAATCACCCATTTATATAGAAAGACTTGTTTTAAAAAATACGCTTTATTGGTTTGTGTAAAAATACGCTTCACTTCAATTGAAGGTTTTTACAATGCGCATCAATGAAGAAAGAATGCGGCATTTTTCATAGAGAAACAAATGTATCCAAGGATCTAAATTTATTAACGTAGAATTATCTCTGACTGAACTATTGACGAACGCTTGACACCTACTGTTTCACATAAATGATATTTTCACATGAAGTGAGGTGTTTCTTGGTGTGCATAATGTCATTCAATGTTGTATTTTTTGACTTGTTCCACGCGTTGCTCTATTAGTTATTATTATTATTATTATTATTATTATTATTATTATTATTATTATTATTATTATTATTATTATTATTATTATTACTTATTTTCTAATTTTACTGAAAAAAAATATTCCTCCCTGGCGCGGATTCGAACCTTTGATCTTTGGATTTATTAATTTTGTTTTTCATATTATTTTACCATTGGTCTATCTGTCCGTTTGTCATTAGAACTCATTTGTTAACTTATTTAGGAAGATTGTAAAAGAAGTTCGCTGTTCACATAATTCAATTGAAAATTTTCCCCGTTTACTTCATGCATATGTACGAGTACATCAATGTTTAGAAAGAAATATCACGGTTCTGCAGCTAATATTTATAATCATTTCATGACAGAAAAAAATATATTTGATTAATGTTTCGCACGTGAGTTTTCTTCGTAGTGAAGTTTTAAAGTTCAGAGTTCAAGGGTAAGAATTCCCTCTAAATTTCGAATTAGGTCGGAATCTCACTGAGAGTCTTGGCAGGTTCAATACTGCCATCTCATCAAAGTGTTCATTAGGGGGTAAGCCAATTAATTTCGTTGGTGTACAATGTATTTCCTGTAATTCATATTAACGGTCAAATTGTTGGTTTTATCTTGACTTCTCTAAGGTTTTTGAAAGGTTGTCTCATAATTTGCTACTAAAGAAACTAGTGAAATACAATTTACTGTGTTGTAGTATCAACTGAATTGCCTCATATTTATCTAAGAGGCAATTTTCAGTAAGTTATAAAGAAAGTATGTCTTCTGTTTATACATTACTTCAGGAGTACCTCAAAGCTCCAATTTTGATCTTCTGCTGTTTCTTTCGTTCTATAATGATATTTTCTTATCTCCCTTCCGAAATAGTTTGTTCCCTTCGCCCAAAGATGGCATTGGAATGCTAATTTTGTTAAAAAAAAAAACAGTTTCCTACTTTCACCCCAAAGGACTACAGGAGGAGAAAGGGAGAATTGTCTTCGCCAAAGGAAGAGGGATCGATCGTCGCGAGGAACACCAGTGACTAAAGAAGATGGTCAGTGTGCGGGGCATAAACAATACAATTCTCATTACATCCATTACAATGTTATGATTAGTTAGCAAGTGTAATAAGTGTGTATGTTTGTACCAAATTTCACAAAATTAAATCCCCACGTGAAGCGGGTTTGCATATCCAGGCTCCTAACTATGAAAAAAATTTACGCTCACTCCAACCTCAATCATTTCACGAATTCAACCTGTTTTACGTATGTTATTAGGACATAATATCGATTGTGATTTATTCTAAAAACACTTTTATACATTGCAAGAGCTGTAACGTCCAAATATTTACTGAGAACTCATAGTCGTATCGGAATAAACAAAAGCGAGTATGGAACAGTAAACTGCTTTCACAAAAGGCAAAAGAAGATGTGCAAAGGCATACAAAACGGTCGAGTGGTTTGGGTCGATATACTGCCAATCACATGTTTGTGTGTTCAAATCCGGTAGCAAGTTGTTTCTTTTTTAAGTGTCTTCCTATTTTCATCCGGAGGCTGAAAATATTTCTTTGAGTAACTCATTGAAAACTTCTTTTGTTTCAAATTCGATTAGAACGGAACATTATATGAATTGCGAATCTTAAATCCATAGCTTAAAAAAAAAAAAAAGAAGAAGTATACTCACTACTCCATTATCCTCTGATTTGTAACGAAAAACTATTTATAAACAGTGGTGACTTCAGAAAATTATCCTCGGGGGGAATTTCAATATGCGGGTGGAGGGCAAACATTGGTAGTCCACATTGAGCACGATCGAATATATGGTCCTGAAGGCGGAAATTTCTTAGCTCGAGAGGAGTCTCAAATTCTCCCTCAGATCACGTCCTGAAAGCATCATTGCTTAAAAGCTTTTCGTAACAAATATAATATTACACTTGTTTATCGTTCTACATTTTGAATTGGTAAAATCATAACTTATAGAGGATTATAATAAAAGCATAAAAATTACAATACCAATCATGTATAAATTATCCTGTAACTTACGAACTTTGGGTCAGATTAAAACTCAAATATTTGTTTTCGGATTGCACTTAGAAGTAAGTCCTCTCTATATAATCCTGATTGGAAAGCCATGTATAACTCTAATTAATTAATCAATATTTATACAAATATTTTTTAATTTTACTATTTTTACTATTCAATATTATATACACTTCATTTCCAAAATCAAAATCTCGAAAATGTATATTGTACGAGTGCAGATTCACATATAAATGCTTATTTATCATATATATTGGTCTCTATTCGAAATTCTATTTAATCGAATCCAACAAGAACACAGACAGAAACATCGAGAACAGGTGAAAAAAAAGAGAGAAAAAAGTTCTGTAGCCGGCGTGGACTCGAACTTAGTTTGAATGGTGCTTTATAAACCGAACGCCTTAGACCACTTTAAAAAAAAAAAGAAAAAACTTCCTAACTTATTTTCTACTTCAACCACTTTTCAGGACTACTAGACACGACAGGGACACGAACACAGAAACATCGAGGACAGTTAAAATTCCACCCTTGCTACTACAGAGGGACTCGAACCCCCAATGGGCTTCACCTCACGATAATCAGCCTAACGCCTCAGACCGCTCGGCTACACCCACCGGCTAGACAACTCGGCTATGGTAACAACTAGTGATTTTAGCAAAGGCTTCGAGTAGTAGTTCTTATTACAGAATAACATTTTCTATTGCCTAAAATTTAAACCTAATTTACTTTGATATAATATATCTATTAATTTGTTTCATGAACACGTTTTCGTTACTTTGATGAATGATGTATGTTCTTGATATAGATTCTATTACACGTTCATTCGTAAATATTATAGAAAGTATCAGGGTTATTTATGATCTTTTATGGAAATTGACTGGCGCATGTGCAGTACACAGACAGTTCAATTGAAAGGCGAGGGTAGGAAACGCTAACACACTGTTAGAATGTTTCCCTCGCAAGCAGTAGTTCCCAACCGGGGGACGGCGGGACGCACTTCCTCCTCCTGGGGTGGCGTGAAGGGTTTACGAAGTCCCTTCGTTGTGTTATATTTCTTGAATGATTATGCACAATATCAAGTCACATCTTCTACACATTTGGAAGTGATAAATCGTAGTATAAATAAATCGTCCACCACACACAGTGATTCTTGCTTTTCCAAGATTATAAACTGAAACACTTTTTATTTCAGCAGAATATAAAAGTTTCAATGGGAGGGGTTACAACCCCCTCAACCCCCTGGGTCTTTGATATGTCACCGCCTAAACTGTAACTTTCAAGTTAGAATCGAAAAATGGAGACATGTGACCTACTAAATATATTTTTAGTTCATTATACATTTTCATAAATAAAATATCTACAATTACAATGACAGTAAATGCTAAGTAATTATTGTAAATCTTTGTACTTTCATTTTCCCTCTTTCTTCTCAACTGAGCTTGAAAAATGTAAAAATGGGAGGTTAAGAATTTCAAATATTACGTATATTTTAGCGTATTACGAAATTATATTCAATAGAATCCGGCAGGATCACAAACAGAAACGTCAAGAAAGAGGTAAAACCAAATTGTACTGTGGTGGGATTCAAACTACTCTTGAATGGTGCCTCAGAATCTCTAGCCGAATGCCTTAGTCCACTCGGTTAATGTGACAAGTTGAAAACGTAGTAAGCGTGTTTCATGTTCAATCTTTTGTTACAGCATGAAATTTATTTTGTATTTTCTAAAGTTTAAGCCTATTTTGGCCTGATGTAATAGTCTGTTGAAATTGTTTTATGTTTACGGTATTCTTTACTTTGATGAATGATGTTGTTAATATAGGTTCTATTACGTATTCGTTCATAAATATTACAACAATTGTCAGGATTATTTATGATCTTTCATGAAAATTGACTGGTGCATGCGCAGTAGAAACAGAAAGATGCACTTTACTGACATTTGTCATACACGCCAGAACGCAAATTTCTAACAGGTTCTGAAAATGCCTCGCTCTAAAGGTTGTGGAGAACTGTCTGTTGCTCTGAGAGGAGAAATCATAGGTCGAGCAAAAATGGGACAAACTGTGCCTCAGATTGCTAGAGATCTGGGATGTGACAAGAAAACGGTCAAGAAATGAGTTCAGCGACATGAAGAAGGTGGTGAATGGTTCAGGTCTCGGTCAAGAAGTGGAAGGCCAAAAGTGACAACTGCAGCTCAAGATCAAGCTTTAGTTACAGAAGTAATCAACAGACCTCTACGGCACACGTCAATCCTCTTGGACAAAGACAGAGAATATAATTGTTCTCACGAAATAAGAAGAAGATTATTGGGGGCTGGTCTACACTGTTCAAGACCCGCTAGGAAGACTCTCCTGACTGAAACTCATAAGGCCAGACGAATGGAATGGGCACAGAATAACATAACCCAACCTCAGTCATATTGGGACTTAGTCATCTGGACCGACGAGAAGGTTTTCAAGTCTAACCAACAAGGCAGAATTATATTGTATAGACCGCGCGGAACCAGGTATGCTGAACAAAATATTATCAGAACTTCTAGTTCAGGGCGAATATCAGCACACTTTTGGGGATACATGACGGCTGCTGGTCCTGGAGATTTGGTTGCGGTGCCTGAGAGAATGAACAGCAGTGTTTACATTAATATCCTCGAAAATACGTTGTTACCATCCTTAGAAAGAAACTTCCCCGAACAGGAAGAATATATATTTATGCATGACAAAAGTGCTGTTCACACGGCAAACACGAGAGTGGCTAAGTGAACATCCAGAGTTAATTTGTATTGAGTGATCCCCTCTATCACCAGAGTTGAACCCAATTGAACATCTGTGGGCCTACATGGTGCAAGAATGGGAAGAGAGACGTGAAGACAGAGACCAAACGTTTCTTCAAAATCATGTTATGGAACTGTGGCAACATTTTCGTGACACACCGTCGTATTGCTCGAGACTTGTATCCCCTCCAGACTTCAAGAAGTTATTGGCTCTGGAGGTGATTACACGAAGTACTAGTGTGTCATTTTTTGTGTAAACATTTATTTAAGTTTCATTTATTTATTATATTTTTTCAAGAGCAATACTTTCGTTTTTCATTCTTTTCCTTTGCTTGTTCACTTAGTTCGTTAAAACGTTAAGGAAGAGTAGTATATCTTCAAAAAGTATTTGTGAATTTACTTTGAACGTTTCTAAGAATACATTTACTTTTTTTCTTACTCTATATCATGCCCAATATTACTTTTATTTCAGTTAATTAATAACTATTTCACATCTCGGATAAAAGTATTATTGTCATTTTAACGATGTTTTTCCTTTTGATTGTGTAATTTCTAGTTTCATTGAATTATCTCAATTCGAATGAATAAATCGCATTTTGTTTATTGTCCCTTCCTTAGCTAGGTTCGAATTCGAGAACAATGTGGTGTAATTTACGTTCTTTATTCTTCATATTGTGCAGTAATGACAATATTAATTATTTTTCATGAGTCCAGTTGATCAGTGAGAACTTGGACAAACATTAACCTGGTGATTCTTTACGCAATGACAAGCGTAAAATACATTTTAGCTGTTCTTTATACTTCACAGCGATGAAACACTCTAACAGTGTGTTAGCGTTTCCTTCCTCGCCTTCCAATTAAACTGTCTGTGTACTGCACATGCGCCAGTCAATTTCCATAAAAGATCATAAATAACCCTGATACTTTCTATAATATTTACGAATGAACGTGTAATAGAATCTATATCAACAACATACATCATTCATCAAAGTAACGAAAACGTGTTCATGAAACAAATTAATAGATATATTATATCAAAGTAAATTAGGTTTAAATTTTAGGCAATAGAAAATGTTATTCTGTAATAAGAACTCGAAGCCTTTGCTAAAATCACTAGTTGTTACCATAGCCGAGTGGTCAGAGTTGCTGTTAAACTGTGCTAGCGGTAGGACGTGTTGTCCGGTGCAGTGTTTGTTCGCAGTTTGACGTGCTTACAAGTAACACTTCACATCGTTGCTGCCGGTCTGACGCTAAACTATACATTTTCGGAAAGCACTAGTCCTAAATAGGATAACTACACAGTGCGACGGTCAGACGTTGCCGCGTTCAGGACTTATGGAGCGTCAAACATTAACATGGGGTTTATGAGAGTAACCATAGCAGTCGTATTATTTCATGCTAATTCGTCTTGCATTTGAACTCTGTGCTAACATTTGTGTTGTAGCAGTCGTATTATTTCATGCTAATTCGTCTTGCATTTGTACTCTGTGCTAACATTTGTGTTGTTTTTGTGTTTTTTAGGTATGCGTTGTAAGATGGATCCGAAAGTGGTCGTTTGGGCTCTGGTGGCCGAGATCGGGACAAATGAGCGCAATCCAAATTTGGAAGAGCAAAGGATGGTGGCACACATCAAGTCTCTTTTGACCAGCGGGATGGAAGTCGTTGAAGAGATTCGTACGCTCTGCTTCGGTGACAGTGATGGTGACCAGGGGGACGGAGACATGGATTTTGGAGACGAGGAAGACCAAGAGCAGGAGGATGCAGAGATGCCTTCGTCATCGCAGCAGTCTCATACGTCTTCCGCATCTGGCTCATCAGCGTCAGAATACCTGCCCTCTCCTGTGAAGAAGCCGAAGTTCCAGGATCAGCCTCCAGAAGACTCCAAAATGACACCAGAGCAGTGGCGCGAGTACAAGGCAAAAGCCTATGCCTACTGGACGGTAAATCCAAAAACAGGTAGGCCTTGGAACACAAAGACCGGTCGTGCTACCCACTCGACTCTGCAGAATCAGTTCAGGTATATTCGGAACATTGGCGTGCTACGTCACTTTGGGGCAACACAAGGCAAAGATGACAAGAAGACGCTGATGGCAGAGATCAATGAGGCAGTTCGGGGCATGTTCGCGGAGAAACAGCACACTGCTATCATTCACGATCGAACGTTGCGAATTTGGGCTAGGCAAACAGCTAATGAACTGGACCCTAACAAGAGTCTCAAGTTCAAGGCATCACCGTCGTGGGTGTACAGATTCAAGAAGCGCAACAACATCGTGGACCGTGCAATCACCCACAGGGTCGGCAGGACCTGGCAACTGAAAGAGTTGGACTTGCAGCAGCAGGCTGATGCTTTCGTATTAGCGACTCGCGAGCTCATTGCAAGCGAAAGCATCCCACCAACGCAGGTTGCCAATGCAGATCAGAGTAGCTTCAAGAAGTTGTTGCAGAGTACTCGCACTCTCCGTACCAAAGGAACAACAGTCGTGCGAGCGGTTGTGGGATCCATGAGCGCAACAACCCACAGCTACATGATCATGCCCGTGATCACCATGGCCGGAGAGATTCTGCGGCCGATGTATGTACTGGTGTCGGAACCAAGTGGAAAGTTTCCGGGAAACAAGCCTGCAGATCCACCGAACATCAAATCATTTGCTGGCAAAACGTCCAACATGAACAGGGACGACCTTAAGGACTTCTACGAGCAAGTGTTCTGGCCAAGCATGCCTGATGATCGGAAGAAGATCGTTTTGCTATTGGACTCGTGGACTCTGAACAAGGACGACAATCTATCGAACGCACTGAAGCCTGCCGACGTTGCGTTGCACAAGAGACTGATTCCTGGTGGTTGCACTGGAAAGATTCAGCCTTTAGATGTGCATTTCTTCCGTCAGTACAAGTCCTTTGTACGCTTTGTGACCGACACACTGGCCATGGACAGTGTCATGGATATCTGGCATCGCGATCGATTCCTGGCACTACAGTCGTTTTCACTCTACCAGTTCAGCGCACCCCGATTCAAGAACCTGATCCGGTACGCTTTCCACAAGGCTGGCTATCTGGACGAGGAGCCGGGAATGTGGATCTCTCCGCACGAGTACTGCTTTGACTCCCTCGACGAAGGTGACGTGTGCTTCACGTGCGGCGAACTACCGTTCGTCAAGTGTGCACACTGTGAGCGCACTCTTTGCATCTCTCATGCTCTGTTCGACGATTTGCACATTGATTGTACCCTTTAACTTACGCAAACAAGTGCTCAATCAGACAACGTCGATTCAAACGTCACAAACCTTGTGTTCTTCTTCGTTTCCTGTAACTCTCATAAACCCCATGTTAATGTTTGACGCTCCATAAGTCCTGAACGCGGCAACGTCTGACCGTCGCACTGTGTAGTTATCCTATTTAGGACTAGTGCTTTCCGAAAATGTATAGTTTAGCGTCAGACCGGCAGCAACGATGTGAAGTGTTACTTGTTAGCTTTACCACTACGTGTGGTTTATTTGTGTAAGTGACTATATATTGTAAAATATTACGATGTCTCAGCTCGTTAGAAAAAATACCATCAAATGTGTATTTGACAAGGAAAAACGTAATAATCGCCCGTCACCCATCGCTATTCATAAATGGATTGAAAGTTTATTTAAAGAGGACTGCCATGACATTATTGCGCTCCAACTTCACTCTGATGAATATGCTGTGTTTGTGACTTTTAATACTGATGCCATTTTTGAAAAAGTGTTAAGTAAGCTCGAACCTACGGTACCATTTAAACATAGTGACGGTAGTACCTCTTTTGTCCAACTTGTCAACGCAATGGAAAATATTACCAGGGTAAGAGTCTTTAATTTACCTATTCAACTAGATAATAATGTTATTGTGCAAATTCTGACTGAATATGGAACAGTGAAAAATATAACCAATGAGACATGGTCTCAAAATTATCCCCTTGCAGTGTCCAATGGAATACGAACTGTGAACATTGTCCTTAAAAAACCTATTCCTTCACGTTTACTCTTTAACGGCTTTCGTGGCTTCATATCATATGAAGGCCAGCCTGTAATGTGTTTTTTCTGTCGATCATTAACTCACCAACTTAGTGACTGTGATAAGAAAAGAAGACAAGAACTGAATGGCCCCCATACGTCTCAAACGTCTGACATTCGATTTACCGAGTTTTTCCCCCCACTCCGCCCCGCATCTAGCGCACCGCCACTGCCTTTACAAATGTCATCTCTCGGCACTATTCCAAAAAAAACCTCGTGAACAACATGTGCAATTACAACCAAACAGTTCAGCATCAATAACTGACACCTCTACTACGATTGCTGCTCATACGGATGACAACTCTGATTCCCCATCTGGCCTTATCAACAATGCAGCTGAAGAAACACATACACCTAGTGTTAATGTTAATGACCTTGCAAGTGTAGATAATATCGATACTCCGTCTTGTCTCCCTGGTAAACAGCCTGTTGGTACTGAGAGCTCCCTCCAAGCTGTGAAACAAAAAACTGATATGGAATTCGTTGCACCTACTTCAGATACAGAAGGTAGTGACCTTGACCTGGAAAGTGAAACAACAGACATTCCTGATACAAGGGAATTACGTTCACGAAAGAAACGAGGCTCACGTGGTTCCTATTCACAACCTGTGAATGTCATAACAACTCGAAAGAAGAAAAGGCGTGGTGCTTCAATAACTGAATGTTTACGTCACGACGATACTGCCTCAGGTGTGCTCACTGACCTTCAAGATTTGTAAACACTTTTTTCGCTTTTTTGTTGTCAGTGTGACTATATTGACGTTCTCGTCTTCTGTTTATAGTAATACGTCGATATGTTCCAATCTTGCATTTGCTTTTTTGTTTTCTTACTTATAACACTGTACATTACACGTATTGTTTCACTCAATGTAAACCGTATGCAAAATAGTGTTAAAAAAGAATTGTTTAAAAAATTTGTTTATGATTATGACGCAGATTTTATATGTCTTCAGGAAATAATCTCCGATGAACACTGTTCCATCTCTGGTTATAAGAGTCATGTTAATATTGGTGTACATGGTTTTGGAACTGCTATATTAGTGAAAGAAGGAATACAAATTGATTCCCTTAAAATGTTGGTGGATGGCAGAGGGATAGCGTTGTATTGGAAAAACACTGTAATTGTCAATATATATGGGAATTCGGGGCATCAAGGAAAAATGGGTAGAGAGATCTTATATTCTGAAGATTTGTTGTATTTGCTTTCTGAACCTTTTAATAACATTATGCTCATGGGCGATTTTAATTGTGTACTTCGAGCTAATGATTGTGTCGGGACACCATCATATAGTCCTGCACTGCAATTTTTTGTTTCTCAATATAGGCTGGTTGATACTGCTATCTACTGTAAAAAGGACCATATCTTTACTTACGTGCGCAGTAATGCGGCGTCCAGAATTGACCGTTGCTATTGTAATCCAGACTTGGTTAAATTGATTGTTAAATATGATGTCTGTTTAGCCCCGTTTACTGATCATTTAGGTCTAGTTCTAGAATTTAATATTGGTTCGCCGTACTGTGTCTGGGGACGATCCTACTGGAAAATGTCCCCCCTTGGTCTAAATGATCCTTATTTTCTTAACCAGTTTCATCGGCACTGGTCAGTCTGGCTTCACCACCGCCACAGGTATACCACACGCCTCAAATGGTGGGAGCAATATGTGAAACCCAAAATCAAATGGCTATATATCGATCACTTTCGAGATAGGAATGCCAATAGTAACCATATGATGCAATTTTATATGAAATGTTTACAATCTGTTAGTGGTTTATCGGCTACTTCCCCAATATCGTACCGAGATATGCAGTATTATAAAGGTAAAATTTTACATTTGCAGAGAGAATGTACTGAAAAATTTCGTTTCTATTGTAAAGATAATACTGTGGTAGAAAACGAGCGTATGACGTTATACCATCTAATTCATACAAAGAAACGTAAAAATCGAGCTTTAATTTCAAGATTAACCTCTAATACTCAGCAAGTACTAACTAATCCGAGTGAAATTAGAGCTCACATTCATAATACATACCAAGAGTTGTATAATATATCACAGAACACGACTCCTGTTTGGCAATTTACGCCTCTGCCAGGTTATAGAGTGACATCTGATTATAACGACATGTTAATGCAACCATATACCAAAAATGAGATCCATGATGTAATACTCAGTTTTCAGCGTTATAAAACTCCTGGAATTGATGGATTAGTAGCAGAATTTTATCAAAAGGTGTTTCCTATTATAGCAGATGAGTTTACTACTATTGTCAATGAAATATTGCATCATGGTGTAATTAGTGAATCCTTTGCTACAGGTGTCATTATATTAGTACCAAAGTTACCAAATCCTACTTGTCTTAAGCATTATAGAGCGTTAACTATGTTAAATGTTGACTATAAAATAGTAGCAAAATGCTTTTTCAATAGGTTAAAAACAGTGCTCTCAAGCATTCTACACCCAATGCAAGCAGGATTTCTAGAAGGTAATAAACTTCTTGATGTATTGATGGATCTTCGCGATGCTGTGGCATATTTTGATTACACCAAATGTAAAGGTGGCCTTCTATCTATAGATTTAAGGACAGCATTTGATTTGGTTAACCATGGGTATTTACGAGGGCTATCCAGAAAGTAGATTACGTTTTGGAATAAAAAATCAACAAAGTATAGGAAACAAATTTTATTATATACAGATGAAAGCCACACACAAATACTACTTTTCGACATAGTCACCATTCAAATTAAGGCATTTATCGTAGCGATGTACGAGCTTGGAAATTCCTTCGTCGAAAAATTCGGCCGCCTGCGACTTCAACCACTTCGTTACCTCTTCTTGCAGCTGTTCGTCGTCATCAAAACGCTGCATAGCCAGCCACTTCTTCATTGCTGGGAATAGGTGGAAGTCGCTCGGTGCCAGGTCGGGACTGTACGGCGGATGAGGAAACAACTCCCACTGAAAAGATTCAAGAACTTCACGCGTGACATTTGCCGTGTGGGGCCGGGCGTTGTCGTGAATCAACAAGATCTTAGAGCTCAACATTCCTCTGCGCTTGTTTTGAATTGCTCTTCTAAGGTTTTGCAGAGTTTGGCAATACCTTTGAGCGTTTATTGTAGTGCCTCTTTCCAGGAAGTCCACCAAAATCACACCTTTTCTGTCCCAAAAAACAGTCGCCATCATCTTCCTTGCCGACATTGTTTGCATGCATTTCTTGGGTTTTTGGGGAGAACCTGTGTGCCCCCACTGCATTGATTTCGTTTCACAGTTCACGTGTTTCACCCATGTTTCGTCACCAGTAACGATGCGATCGAGTAAAGAGTCACCATCCTTATTGTAGGCGTCCAAAAAGTGCAACGCTGCAGCCATTCGCTGATTTTTGTGGTCCTCTGTCAAGATTTTTGGAATCCATCTTGCACAAAACTTGTGGTAACCAAGCTTTTCGCTGATGATTTCGTGCAACAAACTTCGCGAAATTTGTGGAAAACTCAAAGAAAGTTCCGTTATTGTGAACTTTCGATTTTCACGGACTTTAACATCGACTTTTTCGACAAGTTCGGCAGTCACTTTGCTGGGTCTCCCACTTCGACCTTCGTCGTGAACATTGGTTCGGCCATTTTTAAATCTTATGACCCACTGTCGCACTCCACCTTCAGTGATAATGTTGTCCCCATACACTTCACACAGCTGCCGATAGATTTCTATCGGTTTACAGTTTTTTGCTGTCAGAAACCTTATTACTGCACGCACCTCGCAGCTCGCGGGATTTTCAATTAACGCAGACATTTCAAACCGTCACAGTATCTTAACGGAGCGCAGCACGAACCTCTCACTAGCACGGCTAGATGCCGACTGAGCTGCGCAACGCTCTGACCCCAAGATGGCCGCGCTAGCCCCGCCCCTAGCGGACACAGACGAAAACGTAATCTACTTTCTGGATAGCCCTCGTATATCAAGTAATGGAAAATTTTGGATTTTATCCTGCTGTAATTAATCAAGTGAAAATTTTGTACATGTTTGCGAGATCTAAAATCCAGGTAAATGGTTATTTAACACCTTTTATAACAATCAATAGATCTATTAGACAGGGGTGTCCGCTTTCTATGTCTCTTTTTAATATTTACATTTCACCATTGATTTGTGAATTACATGCTATGCAAATAGGTATTTCCTTTGCTGATCTCCACCTTACAGTGCGTTCCTATGCTGATGATCTTTCTGTTTTAGTACGAGATGAAGCTCAACTTAATCAAGTTCTTCATGTCATACAAAATATTGGTCAATCTAGTGGGGCATGCATCAATTTTCAGAAAACAAAATTGCTTGCACTTGGTACTTGGGATTTTCAGATGATTACTTTTCCTATTCTCCATGTTGATAGGATAAAAATTTTAGGTGTCTATTTTTATTGCACGGTCCAACAAATGATTTTAGAAAATTGGGCTCTAGCCCTCCAGAAGGTGAAAGGTTTATGTCAATCGTGGAAATTTCGTGGCTACTGTCTTGAACAAAGAATTTGGATTGTTAATACATATATTACATCTCACCTTTGGTATTTAAGTCCTGTTTTACCGTTGCCAAATCGAATTGCCCGCTCTCTGCAAGCTGCAGTTTATTGGTTTGTTTGGAGAGGTAACATTTTTAAAACACCCATGTATGTACTTACTCAATCTAAAAATGCTGGAGGTCTCAACATGGTGGATATATATTGCAAAAGCACTGTTTTATATTTGATTAATTGGATGTACAAGATACAATTACATGTACAAGATACAATTACATACACCCAGTTTTGCTAAAATCTGGGGTCTCTATTGGGTACAGGCCACCCTCCTCTTAATATGTCGATTCTTTCAAACACTGTAAAATATTTGTATGATGTACTCTTGAATTCTAGTTACATGGTTCTAGACTTAGATACTCCCAAACACCAGAATATTAAACTTTTGTACAGCTCATATCAGTGTAAACAAAATGTTACTATTAAACGAAAAGACAACTTTCCTAACTATAATTGGGATATGATATGGAAAAATATCAATAACACAGTCCTAAATGTCAATCAACGCTCTGTGTGGTATCGAATTGTACATGACGTCATACCAACTAATATAAAGTTACAGAAAATTAAGCTGATGTCTAACGGAACATGTTCGCATTGTAGTAGAGACGATACTTTACAACATCGCCTTTCAACTTGTGATTTGGTGCACGACATATGGTTGACGTTCGCACGTATCATGTGTATTCTCGTTCGTTGTGGGATCCAGGATATTTCCCCGCTAATGATTTTATTTCCTGATTTTTCATATTATCCTCATTACAAACAAAATAGTGTAATTTGGTTGTGTGGTGTAACTGTGGAATATTTGATTCAAAGTCAAACGCCAACCCTTGCAGACTATTATTTTCACCTGTTGAAAGAACGATGGAAAATAACTGAAACTATCAAACGAAAACAGTTCTCGAATTATTTAGCTGTTGTTGATGAAAAATTAACAATGATGTATTCATAATTTTTGTATTACTAATGTTTTCTTTTCTTTTTCTTTTTTTTAATGTTTCTGCTGGTTGTGATTTGATTCCTTGTTATTTGTTAATAATACAGTATATGTTATCCTTTTTGGAAAAAAATTGTTATGTATTCCAATGTATAATACCTTTTGCATCTAAATAAAAAAAAGTTAGTTAAAAAAAAAGTGGTCTAAGGCGTTCGGCTTATAAAGCACCATTCGAACTAAGTTCGAGTCCACGCCGGCTACAGAACTTTTTTCTCTCTTTTTTTTTCACCTGTTCTCGATGTTTCTGTCTGTGTTCTTGTTGGATTCGATTAAATAGAATTTCGAATAGAGACCAATATATATGATAAATAAGCATTTATTTGTGAATCTGCACTCGTACAATATACATTTTCGAGATTTTGATTTTAGAAATGAAGTGTATATAATATTGAATAGTAAAAATAGTAAAATAAAAAAATATTTGTATAAATATTGATTAATTAATTAGAGTTATACATGGCTTTCCAATCAGGATTATATAGAGAGGACTTACTTCTAAGTGCAATCCGAAAACAAATATTTGAGTTTTAATCTGACCCAAAGTTCGTAAGTTACAGGATAATTTATACATGATTGGTATTGTAATTTTTATGCTTTTATTATAATCCTCTATAAGTTATGATTTTACCAATTCAAAATGTAGAACGATAAACAAGTGTAATATTATATTTGTTACGAAAAGCTTTTAAGCAATGATGCTTTCAGGACGTGATCTGAGGGAGAATTTGAGACTCCTCTCGAGCTAAGAAATTTCCGCCTTCAGGACCATATATTCGATCGTGCTCAATGTGGACTACCAATGTTTGCCCTCCACCCGCATATTGAAATTCCCCCCGAGGATAATTTTCTGAAGTCACCACTGTTTATAAATAGTTTTTCGTTACAAATCAGAGGATAATGGAGTAGTGAGTATACTTCTTCTTTTTTTTTTAAGCTATGGATTTAAGATTCGCAATTCATATAATGTTCCGTTCTAATCGAATTTGAAACAAAAGAAGTTTTCAATGAGTTACTCAAAGAAATATTTTCAGCCTCCGGATGAAAATAGGAAGACACTTAAAAAAGAAACAACTTGCTACCGGATTTGAACACACAAACATGTGATTGGCAGTATATCGACCCAAACCACTCGACCGTTTTGTATGCCTTTGCACATCTTCTTTTGCCTTTTGTGAAAGCAGTTTACTGTTCCATACTCGCTTTTGTTTATTCCGATACGACTATGGGTTCTCAGTAAATATTTGGACGTTACAGCTCTTGCAATGTATAAAAGTGTTTTTAGAATAAATCACAATCGATATTATGTCCTAATAACATACGTAAAACAGGTTGAATTCGTGAAATGATTGAGGTTGGAGTGAGCGTAAATTTTTTCATAGTTAGGAGCCTGGATATGCAAACCCGCTTCACGTGGGGATTTAATTTTGTGAAATTTGGTACATGGCATTCAATAGGGGTTTTGCAAGCCCAATGTGTAGTTATTACATTCATTTCGTGTTTCAATTATAAAAAACATAGGTGGAACAATATACTCAAACGAATCATTTCGTGACCTTTATTATTCAACAATAAATATTCATATAGTCTTGGAATTGATTTTATCTCTTGCTTAACGAATTATGTAATGAATTAAATTTGCTATTAAATATTATCCTTATTCAATTCGTGTATAAGTGGATGAACCTCTATGAATACAGTTCTATTTACATTTTTAAACAGTGGTCCTCCAACTTTAGTAAAACAATAAACAAACACATACCAAACAAAGAGAATATCCTGTAAATATCTATAATATGTTTATGATATTAAAATCTTTCACTCAATTGTTTCGACTCAGGATCACTTAATTATAAAAAACAATACTAATACTTTAGTATATAGACCCGAAACGAATTCTTTGGCTTTGAATTTTACTAATTATCAAGAGAACCAACCTCCTTTTGCATAAGTATAATGTCTGTTTCTTAAGATATTCAGTTTGTTAAATATATTTATGATCTTGGAGTTATTTTGAATTGTAAATTACTGTTCCAAAAACATCTCCAGGTTGTAATATTTAAAGGTAAGAAAAATATGTGTGTGTGTGTGTGTGTGTGTGTGTGTGTCACAATAGGATAGATTATAATCATTATCAAATATGTTGGCTTTACGTAGAACAAAATTCACTACGGACTTTTTGTTTCTGTGGTGATAATCTTTCGAGATCCTTAAATTATATCATCATGATACATACAGATATTCTGGCATTATTGGCAGATCGCTTGCAGCAACCGAAAAGCTTTCATGTAGGCTACCCTAACCTCTTCGAATTCACTTACGATTTGTGTATTATAATAACGTGCATTAACTATAGCCTTTTTCTCTACCTTCCTTTTTCCTTGCCACCATACCTTCTAGCAAGTCCCTCATGACTTAGATCAATGATTAATTCCAAATAATTACAGCAGATTTGCAAAATAATCACCCATTTATATAGAAAGACTTGTTTTAAAAAATACGCTTTATTGGTTTGTGTAAAAATACGCTTCACTTCAATTGAAGGTTTTTACAATGCGCATCAATGAAGAAAGAATGCGGCATTTTTCATAGAGAAACAAATGTATCCAAGGATCTAAATTTATTAACGTAGAATTATCTCTGACTGAACTATTGACGAACGCTTGACACCTACTGTTTCACATAAATGATATTTTCACATGAAGTGAGGTGTTTCTTGGTGTGCATAATGTCATTCAATGTTGTATTTTTTGACTTGTTCCACGCGTTGCTCTATTAGTTATTATTATTATTATTATTATTATTATTATTATTATTATTATTACTTATTTTCTAATTTTACTGAAAAAAAATATTCCTCCCTGGCGCGGATTCGAACCTTTGATCTTTGGATTTATTAATTTTGTTTTTCATATTATTTTACCATTGGTCTATCTGTCCGTTTGTCATTAGAACTCATTTGTTAACTTATTTAGGAAGATTGTAAAAGAAGTTCGCTGTTCACATAATTCAATTGAAAATTTTCCCCGTTTACTTCATGCATATGTACGAGTACATCAATGTTTAGAAAGAAATATCACGGTTCTGCAGCTAATATTTATAATCATTTCATGACAGAAAAAAATATATTTGATTAATGTTTCGCACGTGAGTTTTCTTCGTAGTGAAGTTTTAAAGTTCAGAGTTCAAGGGTAAGAATTCCCTCTAAATTTCGAATTAGGTCGGAATCTCACTGAGAGTCTTGGCAGGTTCAATACTGCCATCTCATCAAAGTGTTCATTAGGGGGTAAGCCAATTAATTTCGTTGGTGTACAATGTATTTCCTGTAATTCATATTAACGGTCAAATTGTTGGTTTTATATTGACTTCTCTAAGGTTTTTGAAAGGTTGTCTCATAATTTGCTACTAAAGAAACTAGTGAAATACAATTTACTGTGTTGTAGTATCAACTGAATTGCCTCATATTTATCTAAGAGGCAATTTTCAGTAAGTTATAAAGAAAGTATGTCTTCTGTTTATACATTACTTCAGGAGTACCTCAAAGCTCCAATTTTGATCTTCTGCTGTTTCTTTCGTTCTATAATGATATTTTCTTATCTCCCTTCCGAAATAGTTTGTTCCCTTCGCCCAAAGATGGCATTGGAATGCTAATTTTGTTAAAAAAAAAAACAGTTTCCTACTTTCACCCCAAAGGACTACAGGAGGAGAAAGGGAGAATTGTCTTCGCCAAAGGAAGAGGGATCGATCGTCGCGAGGAACACCAGTGACTAAAGAAGATGGTCAGTGTGCGGGGCATAAACAATACAATTCTCATTACATCCATTACAATGTTATGATTAGTTAGCAAGTGTAATAAGTGTGTATGTTTGTACCAAATTTCACAAAATTAAATCCCCACGTGAAGCGGGTTTGCATATCCAGGCTCCTAACTATGAAAAAAATTTACGCTCACTCCAACCTCAATCATTTCACGAATTCAACCTGTTTTACGTATGTTATTAGGACATAATATCGATTGTGATTTATTCTAAAAACACTTTTATACATTGCAAGAGCTGTAACGTCCAAATATTTACTGAGAACTCATAGTCGTATCGGAATAAACAAAAGCGAGTATGGAACAGTAAACTGCTTTCACAAAAGGCAAAAGAAGATGTGCAAAGGCATACAAAACGGTCGAGTGGTTTGGGTCGATATACTGCCAATCACATGTTTGTGTGTTCAAATCCGGTAGCAAGTTGTTTCTTTTTTAAGTGTCTTCCTATTTTCATCCGGAGGCTGAAAATATTTCTTTGAGTAACTCATTGAAAACTTCTTTTGTTTCAAATTCGATTAGAACGGAACATTATATGAATTGCGAATCTTAAATCCATAGCTTAAAAAAAAAGAAGAAGTATACTCACTACTCCATTATCCTCTGATTTGTAACGAAAAACTATTTATAAACAGTGGTGACTTCAGAAAATTATCCTCGGGGGGAATTTCAATATGCGGGTGGAGGGCAAACATTGGTAGTCCACATTGAGCACGATCGAATATATGGTCCTGAAGGCGGAAATTTCTTAGCTCGAGAGGAGTCTCAAATTCTCCCTCAGATCACGTCCTGAAAGCATCATTGCTTAAAAGCTTTTCGTAACAAATATAATATTACACTTGTTTATCGTTCTACATTTTGAATTGGTAAAATCATAACTTATAGAGGATTATAATAAAAGCATAAAAATTACAATACCAATCATGTATAAATTATCCTGTAAGTTACAAACTTTGGGTCAGATTAAAACTCAAATATTTGTTTTCGGATTGCACTTAGAAGTAAGTCCTCTCTATATAATCCTGATTGGAAAGCCATGTATAACTCTAATTAATTAATCAATATTTATACAAATATTTTTTTATTTTACTATTTTTACTATTCAATATTATATACACTTCATTTCCAAAATCAAAATCTCGAAAATGTATATTGTACGAGTGCAGATTCACATATAAATGCTTATTTATCATATATATTGGTCTCTATTCGAAATTCTATTTAATCGAATCCAACAAGAACACAGACAGAAACATCGAGAACAGGTGAAAAAAAAGAGAGAAAAAAGTTCTGTAGCCGGCGTGGACTCGAACTTAGTTTGAATGGTGCTTTATAAACCGAACGCCTTAGACCACTTTAAAAAAAAAAAGAAAAAACTTCCTAACTTATTTTCTACTTCAACCACTTTTCAGGACTACTAGACACGACAGGGACACGAACACAGAAACATCGAGGACAGTTAAAATTCCACCCTTGCTACTACAGAGGGACTCGAACCCCCAATGGGCTTCACCTCACGATAATCAGCCTAACGCCTCAGACCGCTCGGCTACACCCACCGGCTAGACAACTCGGCTATGGTAACAACTAGTGATTTTAGCAAAGGCTTCGAGTAGTAGTTCTTATTACAGAATAACATTTTCTATTGCCTAAAATTTAAACCTAATTTACTTTGATATAATATATCTATTAATTTGTTTCATGAACACGTTTTCGTTACTTTGATGAATGATGTATGTTCTTGATATAGATTCTATTACACGTTCATTCGTAAATATTATAGAAAGTATCAGGGTTATTTATGATCTTTTATGGAAATTGACTGGCGCATGTGCAGTACACAGACAGTTCAATTGAAAGGCGAGGGTAGGAAACGCTAACACACTGTTAGAATGTTTCCCTCGCAAGCAGTAGTTCCCAACCGGGGGACGGCGGGACGCACTTCCTCCTCCTGGGGTGGCGTGAAGGGTTTACGAAGTCCCTTCGTTGTGTTATATTTCTTGAATGATTATGCACAATATCAAGTCACATCTTCTACACATTTGGAAGTGATAAATCGTAGTATAAATAAATCGTCCACCACACACAGTGATTCTTGCTTTTCCAAGATTATAAACTGAAACACTTTTTATTTCAGCAGAATATAAAAGTTTCAATGGGAGGGGTTACAACCCCCTCAACCCCCTGGGTCTTTGATATGTCACCGCCTAAACTGTAACTTTCAAGTTAGAATCGAAAAATGGAGACATGTGACCTACTAAATATATTTTTAGTTCATTATACATTTTCATAAATAAAATATCTACAATTACAATGACAGTAAATGCTAAGTAATTATTGTAAATCTTTGTACTTTCATTTTCCCTCTTTCTTCTCAACTGAGCTTGAAAAATGTAAAAATGGGAGGTTAAGAATTTCAAATATTACGTATATTTTAGCGTATTACGAAATTATATTCAATAGAATCCGGCAGGATCACAAACAGAAACGTCAAGAAAGAGGTAAAACCAAATTGTACTGTGGTGGGATTCAAACTACTCTTGAATGGTGCCTCAGAATCTCTAGCCGAATGCCTTAGTCCACTCGGTTAATGTGACAAGTTGAAAACGTAGTAAGCGTGTTTCATGTTCAATCTTTTGTTACAGCATGAAATTTATTTTGTATTTTCTAAAGTTTAAGCCTATTTTGGCCTGATGTAATAGTCTGTTGAAATTGTTTTATGTTTACGGTATTCTTTACTTTGATGAATGATGTTGTTAATATATGTTCTATTACGTATTCGTTCACAAATATTACAACAATTGTCAGGATTATTTATGATCTTTCATGAAAATTGACTGGTGCATGCGCAGTAGAAACAGAAAGATGCACTTTACTGACATTTGTCATACACGCCAGAACGCAAATTTCTAACAGGTTCTGAAAATGCCTCGCTCTAAAGGTTGTGGAGAACTGTCTGTTGCTCTGAGAGGAGAAATCATAGGTCGAGCAAAAATGGGACAAACTGTGCCTCAGATTGCTAGAGATCTGGGATGTGACAAGAAAACGGTCAAGAAATGAGTTCAGCGACATGAAGAAGGTGGTGAATGGTTCAGGTCTCGGTCAAGAAGTGGAAGGCCAAAAGTGACAACTGCAGCTCAAGATCAAGCTTTAGTTACAGAAGTAATCAACAGACCTCTACGGCACACGTCAATCCTCTTGGACAAAGACAGAGAATATAATTGTTCTCACGAAATAAGAAGAAGATTATTGGGGGCTGGTCTACACTGTTCAAGACCCGCTAGGAAGACTCTCCTGACTGAAACTCATAAGGCCAGACGAATGGAATGGGCACAGAATAACATAACCCAACCTCAGTCATATTGGGACTTAGTCATCTGGACCGACGAGAAGGTTTTCAAGTCTAACCAACAAGGCAGAATTATATTGTATAGACCGCGCGGAACCAGGTATGCTGAACAAAATATTATCAGAACTTCTAGTTCAGGGCGAATATCAGCACACTTTTGGGGATACATGACGGCTGCTGGTCCTGGAGATTTGGTTGCGGTGCCTGAGAGAATGAACAGCAGTGTTTACATTAATATCCTCGAAAATACGTTGTTACCATCCTTAGAAAGAAACTTCCCCGAACAGGAAGAATATATATTTATGCATGACAAAAGTGCTGTTCACACGGCAAACACGAGAGTGGCTAAGTGAACATCCAGAGTTAATTTGTATTGAGTGATCCCCTCTATCACCAGAGTTGAACCCAATTGAACATCTGTGGGCCTACATGGTGCAAGAATGGGAAGAGAGACGTGAAGACAGAGACCAAACGTTTCTTCAAAATCATGTTATGGAACTGTGGCAACATTTTCGTGACACACCGTCGTATTGCTCGAGACTTGTATCCCCTCCAGACTTCAAGAAGTTATTGGCTCTGGAGGTGATTACACGAAGTACTAGTGTGTCATTTTTTGTGTAAACATTTATTTAAGTTTCATTTATTTATTATATTTTTTCAAGAGCAATACTTTCGTTTTTCATTCTTTTCCTTTGCTTGTTCACTTAGTTCGTTAAAACGTTAAGGAAGAGTAGTATATCTTCAAAAAGTATTTGTGAATTTACTTTGAACGTTTCTAAGAATACATTTACTTTTTTTCTTACTCTATATCATGCCCAATATTACTTTTATTTCAGTTAATTAATAACTATTTCACATCTCGGATAAAAGTATTATTGTCATTTTAACGATGTTTTTCCTTTTGATTGTGTAATTTCTAGTTTCATTGAATTATCTCAATTCGAATGAATAAATCGCATTTTGTTTATTGTCCCTTCCTTAGCTAGGTTCGAATTCGAGAACAATGTGGTGTAATTTACGTTCTTTATTCTTCATATTGTGCAGTAATGACAATATTAATTATTTTTCATGAGTCCAGTTGATCAGTGAGAACTTGGACAAACATTAACCTGGTGATTCTTTACGCAATGACAAGCGTAAAATACATTTTAGCTGTTCTTTATACTTCACAGCGATGAAACACTCTAACAGTGTGTTAGCGTTTCCTTCCTCGCCTTCCAATTAAACTGTCTGTGTACTGCACATGCGCCAGTCAATTTCCATAAAAGATCATAAATAACCCTGATACTTTCTATAATATTTACGAATGAACGTGTAATAGAATCTATATCAACAACATACATCATTCATCAAAGTAACGAAAACGTGTTCATGAAACAAATTAATAGATATATTATATCAAAGTAAATTAGGTTTAAATTTTAGGCAATAGAAAATGTTATTCTGTAATAAGAACTCGAAGCCTTTGCTAAAATCACTAGTTGTTACCATAGCCGAGTGGTCAGAGTTGCTGTTAAACTGTGCTAGCGGTAGGACGTGTTGTCCGGTGCAGTGTTTGTTCGCAGTTTGACGTGCTTAGCTTTACCACTACGTGTGGTTTATTTGTGTAAGTGACTATATATTGTAAAATATTACGATGTCTCAGCTCGTTAGAAAAAATACCATCAAATGTGTATTTGACAAGGAAAAACGTAATAATCGCCCGTCACCCATCGCTATTCATAAATGGATTGAAAGTTTATTTAAAGAGGACTGCCATGACATTATTGCGCTCCAACTTCACTCTGATGAATATGCTGTGTTTGTGACTTTTAATACTGATGCCATTTTTGAAAAAGTGTTAAGTAAGCTCGAACCTACGGTACCATTTAAACATAGTGACGGTAGTACCTCTTTTGTCCAACTTGTCAACGCAATGGAAAATATTACCAGGGTAAGAGTCTTTAATTTACCTATTCAACTAGATAATAATGTTATTGTGCAAATTCTGACTGAATATGGAACAGTGAAAAATATAACCAATGAGACATGGTCTCAAAATTATCCCCTTGCAGTGTCCAATGGAATACGAACTGTGAACATTGTCCTTAAAAAACCTATTCCTTCACGTTTACTCTTTAACGGCTTTCGTGGCTTCATATCATATGAAGGCCAGCCTGTAATGTGTTTTTTCTGTCGATCATTAACTCACCAACTTAGTGACTGTGATAAGAAAAGAAGACAAGAACTGAATGGCCCCCATACGTCTCAAACGTCTGACATTCGATTTACCGAGTTTTTCCCCCCACTCCGCCCCGCATCTAGCGCACCGCCACTGCCTTTACAAATGTCATCTCTCGGCACTATTCCAAAAAAAACCTCGTGAACAACATGTGCAATTACAACCAAACAGTTCAGCATCAATAACTGACACCTCTACTACGATTGCTGCTCATACGGATGACAACTCTGATTCCCCATCTGGCCTTATCAACAATGCAGCTGAAGAAACACATACACCTAGTGTTAATGTTAATGACCTTGCAAGTGTAGATAATATCGATACTCCGTCTTGTCTCCCTGGTAAACAGCCTGTTGGTACTGAGAGCTCCCTCCAAGCTGTGAAACAAAAAACTGATATGGAATTCGTTGCACCTACTTCAGATACAGAAGGTAGTGACCTTGACCTGGAAAGTGAAACAACAGACATTCCTGATACAAGGGAATTACGTTCACGAAAGAAACGAGGCTCACGTGGTTCCTATTCACAACCTGTGAATGTCATAACAACTCGAAAGAAGAAAAGGCGTGGTGCTTCAATAACTGAATGTTTACGTCACGACGATACTGCCTCAGGTGTGCTCACTGACCTTCAAGATTTGTAAACACTTTTTTCGCTTTTTTGTTGTCAGTGTGACTATATTGACGTTCTCGTCTTCTGTTTATAGTAATACGTCGATATGTTCCAATCTTGCATTTGCTTTTTTGTTTTCTTACTTATAACACTGTACATTACACGTATTGTTTCACTCAATGTAAACCGTATGCAAAATAGTGTTAAAAAAGAATTGTTTAAAAAATTTGTTTATGATTATGACGCAGATTTTATATGTCTTCAGGAAATAATCTCCGATGAACACTGTTCCATCTCTGGTTATAAGAGTCATGTTAATATTGGTGTACATGGTTTTGGAACTGCTATATTAGTGAAAGAAGGAATACAAATTGATTCCCTTAAAATGTTGGTGGATGGCAGAGGGATAGCGTTGTATTGGAAAAACACTGTAATTGTCAATATATATGGGAATTCGGGGCATCAAGGAAAAATGGGTAGAGAGATCTTATATTCTGAAGATTTGTTGTATTTGCTTTCTGAACCTTTTAATAACATTATGCTCATGGGCGATTTTAATTGTGTACTTCGAGCTAATGATTGTGTCGGGACACCATCATATAGTCCTGCACTGCAATTTTTTGTTTCTCAATATAGGCTGGTTGATACTGCTATCTACTGTAAAAAGGACCATATCTTTACTTACGTGCGCAGTAATGCGGCGTCCAGAATTGACCGTTGCTATTGTAATCCAGACTTGGTTAAATTGATTGTTAAATATGATGTCTGTTTAGCCCCGTTTACTGATCATTTAGGTCTAGTTCTAGAATTTAATATTGGTTCGCCGTACTGTGTCTGGGGACGATCCTACTGGAAAATGTCCCCCCTTGGTCTAAATGATCCTTATTTTCTTAACCAGTTTCATCGGCACTGGTCAGTCTGGCTTCACCACCGCCACAGGTATACCACACGCCTCAAATGGTGGGAGCAATATGTGAAACCCAAAATCAAATGGCTATATATCGATCACTTTCGAGATAGGAATGCCAATAGTAACCATATGATGCAATTTTATATGAAATGTTTACAATCTGTTAGTGGTTTATCGGCTACTTCCCCAATATCGTACCGAGATATGCAGTATTATAAAGGTAAAATTTTACATTTGCAGAGAGAATGTACTGAAAAATTTCGTTTCTATTGTAAAGATAATACTGTGGTAGAAAACGAGCGTATGACGTTATACCATCTAATTCATACAAAGAAACGTAAAAATCGAGCTTTAATTTCAAGATTAACCTCTAATACTCAGCAAGTACTAACTAATCCGAGTGAAATTAGAGCTCACATTCATAATACATACCAAGAGTTGCATAATATATCACAGAACACGACTCCTGTTTGGCAATTTACGCCTCTGCCAGGTTATAGAGTGACATCTGATTATAACGACATGTTAATGCAACCATATACCAAAAATGAGATCCATGATGTAATACTCAGTTTTCAGCGTTATAAAACTCCTGGAATTGATGGATTAGTAGCAGAATTTTATCAAAAGGTGTTTCCTATTATAGCAGATGAGTTTACTACTATTGTCAATGAAATATTGCATCATGGTGTAATTAGTGAATCCTTTGCTACAGGTGTCATTATATTAGTACCAAAGTTACCAAATCCTACTTGTCTTAAGCATTATAGAGCGTTAACTATGTTAAATGTTGACTATAAAATAGTAGCAAAATGCTTTTTCAATAGGTTAAAAACAGTGCTCTCAAGCATTCTACACCCAATGCAAGCAGGATTTCTAGAAGGTAATAAACTTCTTGATGTATTGATGGATCTTCGCGATGCTGTGGCATATTTTGATTACACCAAATGTAAAGGTGGCCTTCTATCTATAGATTTAAGGACAGCATTTGATTTG
The DNA here is from genome assembly GCF_964235325.1 of Thermobia domestica. Lineage (NCBI taxonomy): Eukaryota > Metazoa > Arthropoda > Insecta > Zygentoma > Lepismatidae > Thermobia > Thermobia domestica. The sequence continues at coordinate 101,330,609 of NC_137468.1, forward strand.
GTTAACCATGGGTATTTACGAGGGCTATCCAGAAAGTAGATTACGTTTTGGAATAAAAAATCAACAAAGTATAGGAAACAAATTTTATTATATACAGATGAAAGCCACACACAAATACTACTTTTCGACATAGTCACCATTCAAATTAAGGCATTTATCGTAGCGATGTACGAGCTTGGAAATTCCTTCGTCGAAAAATTCGGCCGCCTGCGACTTCAACCACTTCGTTACCTCTTCTTGCAGCTGTTCGTCGTCATCAAAACGCTGCATAGCCAGCCACTTCTTCATTGCTGGGAATAGGTGGAAGTCGCTCGGTGCCAGGTCGGGACTGTACGGCGGATGAGGAAACAACTCCCACTGAAAAGATTCAAGAACTTCACGCGTGACATTTGCCGTGTGGGGCCGGGCGTTGTCGTGAATCAACAAGATCTTAGAGCTCAACATTCCTCTGCGCTTGTTTTGAATTGCTCTTCTAAGGTTTTGCAGAGTTTGGCAATACCTTTGAGCGTTTATTGTAGTGCCTCTTTCCAGGAAGTCCACCAAAATCACACCTTTTCTGTCCCAAAAAACAGTCGCCATCATCTTCCTTGCCGACATTGTTTGCATGCATTTCTTGGGTTTTTGGGGAGAACCTGTGTGCCCCCACTGCATTGATTTCGTTTCACAGTTCACGTGTTTCACCCATGTTTCGTCACCAGTAACGATGCGATCGAGTAAAGAGTCACCATCCTTATTGTAGGCGTCCAAAAAGTGCAACGCTGCAGCCATTCGCTGATTTTTGTGGTCCTCTGTCAAGATTTTTGGAATCCATCTTGCACAAAACTTGTGGTAACCAAGCTTTTCGCTGATGATTTCGTGCAACAAACTTCGCGAAATTTGTGGAAAACTCAAAGAAAGTTCCGTTATTGTGAACTTTCGATTTTCACGGACTTTAACATCGACTTTTTCGACAAGTTCGGCAGTCACTTTGCTGGGTCTCCCACTTCGATCTTCGTCGTGAACATTGGTTCGGCCATTTTTAAATCTTATGACCCACTGTCGCACTCCACCTTCAGTGATAATGTTGTCCCCATACACTTCACACAGCTGCCGATAGATTTCTATCGGTTTACAGTTTTTTGCTGTCAGAAACCTTATTACTGCACGCACCTCGCAGCTCGCGGGATTTTCAATTAACGCAGACATTTCAAACCGTCACAGTATCTTAACGGAGCGCAGCACGAACCTCTCACTAGCACGGCTAGATGCCGACTGAGCTGCGCAACGCTCTGACCCCAAGATGGCCGCGCTAGCCCCGCCCCTAGCGGACACAGACGAAAACGTAATCTACTTTCTGGATAGCCCTCGTATATCAAGTAATGGAAAATTTTGGATTTTATCCTGCTGTAATTAATCAAGTGAAAATTTTGTACATGTTTGCGAGATCTAAAATCCAGGTAAATGGTTATTTAACACCTTTTATAACAATCAATAGATCTATTAGACAGGGGTGTCCGCTTTCTATGTCTCTTTTTAATATTTACATTTCACCATTGATTTGTGAATTACATGCTATGCAAATAGGTATTTCCTTTGCTGATCTCCACCTTACAGTGCGTTCCTATGCTGATGATCTTTCTGTTTTAGTACGAGATGAAGCTCAACTTAATCAAGTTCTTCATGTCATACAAAATATTGGTCAATCTAGTGGGGCATGCATCAATTTTCAGAAAACAAAATTGCTTGCACTTGGTACTTGGGATTTTCAGATGATTACTTTTCCTATTCTCCATGTTGATAGGATAAAAATTTTAGGTGTCTATTTTTATTGCACGGTCCAACAAATGATTTTAGAAAATTGGGCTCTAGCCCTCCAGAAGGTGAAAGGTTTATGTCAATCGTGGAAATTTCGTGGCTACTGTCTTGAACAAAGAATTTGGATTGTTAATACATATATTACATCTCACCTTTGGTATTTAAGTCCTGTTTTACCGTTGCCAAATCGAATTGCCCGCTCTCTGCAAGCTGCAGTTTATTGGTTTGTTTGGAGAGGTAACATTTTTAAAACACCCATGTATGTACTTACTCAATCTAAAAATGCTGGAGGTCTCAACATGGTGGATATATATTGCAAAAGCACTGTTTTATATTTGATTAATTGGATGTACAAGATACAATTACATGTACAAGATACAATTACATACACCCAGTTTTGCTAAAATCTGGGGTCTCTATTGGGTACAGGCCACCCTCCTCTTAATATGTCGATTCTTTCAAACACTGTAAAATATTTGTATGATGTACTCTTGAATTCTAGTTACATGGTTCTAGACTTAGATACTCCCAAACACCAGAATATTAAACTTTTGTACAGCTCATATCAGTGTAAACAAAATGTTACTATTAAACGAAAAGACAACTTTCCTAACTATAATTGGGATATGATATGGAAAAATATCAATAACACAGTCCTAAATGTCAATCAACGCTCTGTGTGGTATCGAATTGTACATGACGTCATACCAACTAATATAAAGTTACAGAAAATTAAGCTGATGTCTAACGGAACATGTTCGCATTGTAGTAGAGACGATACTTTACAACATCGCCTTTCAACTTGTGATTTGGTGCACGACATATGGTTGACGTTCGCACGTATCATGTGTATTCTCGTTCGTTGTGGGATCCAGGATATTTCCCCGCTAATGATTTTATTTCCTGATTTTTCATATTATCCTCATTACAAACAAAATAGTGTAATTTGGTTGTGTGGTGTAACTGTGGAATATTTGATTCAAAGTCAAACGCCAACCCTTGCAGACTATTATTTTCACCTGTTGAAAGAACGATGGAAAATAACTGAAACTATCAAACGAAAACAGTTCTCGAATTATTTAGCTGTTGTTGATGAAAAATTAACAATGATGTATTCATAATTTTTGTATTACTAATGTTTTCTTTTCTTTTTCTTTTTTTTAATGTTTCTGCTGGTTGTGATTTGATTCCTTGTTATTTGTTAATAATACAGTATATGTTATCCTTTTTGGAAAAAAATTGTTATGTATTCCAATGTATAATACCTTTTGCATCTAAATAAAAAAAAGTTAGTTAAAAAAAAAGTGGTCTAAGGCGTTCGGCTTATAAAGCACCATTCGAACTAAGTTCGAGTCCACGCCGGCTACAGAACTTTTTTCTCTCTTTTTTTTTCACCTGTTCTCGATGTTTCTGTCTGTGTTCTTGTTGGATTCGATTAAATAGAATTTCGAATAGAGACCAATATATATGATAAATAAGCATTTATTTGTGAATCTGCACTCGTACAATATACATTTTCGAGATTTTGATTTTAGAAATGAAGTGTATATAATATTGAATAGTAAAAATAGTAAAATAAAAAAAATATTTGTATAAATATTGATTAATTAATTAGAGTTATACATGGCTTTCCAATCAGGATTATATAGAGAGGACTTACTTCTAAGTGCAATCCGAAAACAAATATTTGAGTTTTAATCTGACCCAAAGTTCGTAAGTTACAGGATAATTTATACATGATTGGTATTGTAATTTTTATGCTTTTATTATAATCCTCTATAAGTTATGATTTTACCAATTCAAAATGTAGAACGATAAACAAGTGTAATATTATATTTGTTACGAAAAGCTTTTAAGCAATGATGCTTTCAGGACGTGATCTGAGGGAGAATTTGAGACTCCTCTCGAGCTAAGAAATTTCCGCCTTCAGGACCATATATTCGATCGTGCTCAATGTGGACTACCAATGTTTGCCCTCCACCCGCATATTGAAATTCCCCCCGAGGATAATTTTCTGAAGTCACCACTGTTTATAAATAGTTTTTCGTTACAAATCAGAGGATAATGGAGTAGTGAGTATACTTCTTCTTTTTTTTTTTTTTTTTAAGCTATGGATTTAAGATTCGCAATTCATATAATGTTCCGTTCTAATCGAATTTGAAACAAAAGAAGTTTTCAATGAGTTACTCAAAGAAATATTTTCAGCCTCCGGATGAAAATAGGAAGACACTTAAAAAAGAAACAACTTGCTACCGGATTTGAACACACAAACATGTGATTGGCAGTATATCGACCCAAACCACTCGACCGTTTTGTATGCCTTTGCACATCTTCTTTTGCCTTTTGTGAAAGCAGTTTACTGTTCCATACTCGCTTTTGTTTATTCCGATACGACTATGAGTTCTCAGTAAATATTTGGACGTTACAGCTCTTGCAATGTATAAAAGTGTTTTTAGAATAAATCACAATCGATATTATGTCCTAATAACATACGTAAAACAGGTTGAATTCGTGAAATGATTGAGGTTGGAGTGAGCGTAAATTTTTTCATAGTTAGGAGCCTGGATATGCAAACCCGCTTGACGTGGGGATTTAATTTTGTGAAATTTGGTACATGGCATTCAATAGGGGTTTTGCAAGCCCAATGTGTAGTTATTACATTCATTTCGTGTTTCAATTATAAAAAACATAGGTGGAACAATATACTCAAACGAATCATTTCGTGACCTTTATTATTCAACAATAAATATTCATATAGTCTTGGAATTGATTTTATCTCTTGCTTAACGAATTATGTAATGAATTAAATTTGCTATTAAATATTATCCTTATTCAATTCGTGTATAAGTGGATGAACCTCTATGAATACAGTTCTATTTACATTTTTAAACAGTGGTCCTCCAACTTTAGTAAAACAATAAACAAACACATACCAAACAAAGAGAATATCCTGTAAATATCTATAATATGTTTATGATATTAAAATCTTTCACTCAATTGTTTCGACTCAGGATCACTTAATTATAAAAAACAATACTAATACTTTAGTATATAGACCCGAAACGAATTCTTTGGCTTTGAATTTTACTAATTATCAAGAGAACCAACCTCCTTTTGCATAAGTATAATGTCTGTTTCTTAAGATATTCAGTTTGTTAAATATATTTATGATCTTGGAGTTATTTTGAATTGTAAATTACTGTTCCAAAAACATCTCCAGGTTGTAATATTTAAAGGTAAGAAAAATGACCTTTGATGAAATGGTTGTGCAGAAATTTTAATAATATTAATACCTGTAAAAATTTTTATTTGTGGATTGTACGATCTCACCTGGAATATGGGATTCTTATTTGGAACTGTGAACCTAAATATTTTGCAAATTGTACAGAATCTGTTCAAAATAATTTCCACGCATGGCTAGAGTGGAAATTTAAGGAACTTAATTATATGAATTTAACCAACAGAAGTAAGGATTAAAAATTATCATCTCTGGTTAACAGGCATTATCTTTTTGATTTGATTTTTTTTTTCATAATATTTTTCATGGAGGTTTTTTATACCTAGATAAATATATTTCGAAAAGGATTCCTTATTGTCAAACTAGGAATTTTATTACTTTTGTTTGCACGAACTCTTTTTCTAAAACTTCTACTGTATAGCGATAGCGGACAAATTTCACATTGTCTTAGATCTATTTCAATCTAAATTTTCTATTGTTTGTCAGTAACTTCTTAAGTTCCCTAATTATTGTTAATTTCTTTTGTTTTTATGATTTTTACATAATCTTCTCTCTTTTTTTCATTCTTTGTCTTCTCTTCTGATGAATGCGTTTACTTTGATGGCAATTTGTGTTTTTTTTCTTTTTTTTTTACCATCAGATATTATCGATTTTTAAGATAGTTATTTGATCATCAGATTTAATCTGTATTATTTGTACTAACAGATACTATGTGCATGTTCTTATACAACCGATATATATTCCATTATACTTGTATTTGTAGCATGATTCGTATTATCTTAATATTGCATGCTTCTTATGTATAATATATCCTAGTCATTTCTTGCTTTTGGTATCAAATACAGAATTACACCATCGAAGCAGTCAGGTGTCCATATATTTGCTACTGTGTGACAGGTAGTTGCATGTAGAGATGACCATACAAGTAAGATGACCTTGATGAAGTACTGTAAGGTTCATCTGAGAGATTTCCCTTTCACATTAGTTGGAAGATATTCCAATTGTGACCAAAGTATGCTTTAGAGCAGAGCTATTCAACTTTTCTTTCTCGCGTACTCCTAGACACAGTTCGCCATTCAATTGTGTACCCCTGAAGCTGTTTAAAAGAAATTAAATCGAAATTAACTTATTAAACTTAATACACATGTTCTGTTGATTAAAAGGAAGGACAAATAGAGACTCAATAAGAGGACAATCAGTGTGCCAATCAAAACACTATTTACATGGAGATAAAGTGCACATCCGAAAAAAATTCGAAATATGTGGGAGATATCCAGTTCTACTGAGGAGGATTTTCCTCTCATCCATAACTGTTTGTCCGCTACAACGGATGGTCAAGTTAAATTGTGCGCTCTGTAGATGTGGTAATGATCATGGAGCTAGAAAGATGGAAGAAACGCTACTCGCAAACTTTTGCACAACTGAACACGAACAAAAGCAGCCTGAAACATATAAAAACATTAAAATTTTTTCGGCCTACGACCGTTGTCACGCGCGCGATTTCTTCGCGTTTTTAACATGTCCTCACTTTTTTCTCCATGTAATATCAGTCACGATTTTTTTTTTTTTTTGCAATAGTTTATTCACATACAGAATTTCATAGTGGCCTAAGCATCAATTTTTTAGCACTTTGGCCTTCTAAGATATTACGCTCGAAATAAGGCATCAAAATCACAAACTTCAACTTTCGGATCCTCAAAAATCTACGATGCTAGAGGTATCATAGCTGTGGATACTTCTGCAGACTCTTTACATGTAATAGTATTCAGCACAAAACTTATGAACCCCCCACTTTATGCCATTCCAAAATACAGTCCCTTCAAAAGTATAATTTTCTGTACTTTTTCTACTGATTTCCTGTATTGGTTTGAAATCCTGCGTATTTATTTAGAAGCAAGAGTATATGTTCTCCGTATAACTCAGTTTCTCCTCTAAACATTCGTTTTTGTTTGGAGTTCGTCTGATACGTACGTCCTGAGCAACTGTGGTTTTCGGAAACGTTTGCAAATGCAAAAAATGACACTGTACCGACAATAAAGATGGCCGCCATTCAGGAACACTTGTACATACGACAACGTGAATGATGTTATTGGCCTTCTCATATACAAGGTTCGTCACATTCAAAGTTTTATAATTTTCGGAAACGGTCGAGCAATCACCTCTGGACCACTTCGTATGGATTGACCCTTCTTCAAGCTTTTATCCGAGAAAAAAGTTTTATTTCACAGGCCGGTGTAATTCTTTCAACGCAGCCCCACGAAATCAGTTTGGAAACCGGGGCGTCAGTTAGCATTGCCACGTTCAACAGTTTGAGATGTTCTTCATAAGCTTTTGAAACTCAAGGTTTATATGTTACAACTTGTGCAGGCACTCACTGAAGATGACAAAAAAAAAAAAAAAAAAAAAAAAAAAAAATCACACTATCTTCAGTGTAGACATGTTGGGATTCCTGGAAAATGATGATTTTAGGGACAGGATTTCAGTGTCTTTTTCTTTGTAGAAAGAACTGTAACGGGACATTTGTATCTTGACAAGCTGCAGATGTGGTTGATACCACAATTTGAAGAGGACTCTCTAGATTTTATTTTTCAATAGGATGGAGCTCCACCGCACTTTTCATAATGACCTGAGAGGGTATTTGAATGAACATCTCCTGCAGTGTTGGAGAGGTTGCACTGATCCTGATGATGAAGCGTTGTTGAGGTTGCCCCCACGTCTCCAGAAATGACACCCTAAGATTTTTTTCTTATGTGGCTCTTTCAAAGACCTCTCTTTGTCCCACCATTGTCTTGAGGTCTGATGGAGCTGTGAGAATGGATCACAGAAGCCTTTACTGCGGTTACAAGTGACATGTTGATTCGAGTATAGGAGGAAATGGACTATCAACTATATATCTGCTGTGTCACGAAAGGAGCCCATACTGAGTCTTTGTAAGGTAGGTAAAAAGAAAACTTTGATATATTACTTACTTTTGGTATATAAAGGATTCTAATGTCACATTAGCGGGCCCGAGAATAATTTTCAAAAAATGGTACATTCTCTTTTGGACACCCTATATTTCGTAACACCCTTGGAAACCAGCAAAGGCGCCGCGGTGTACACCACAAAGTCAATTTGAACAAGATTGGCTATCTGCTTTCACACACTCTTGAAGTTATATAAACGCTGCTTTATTTTTAAAAGGTATCATAATATTAGTAATGATGAGTCATAACTAACTGCGCTAACGAACTTGAACGAAGAACTGAGCTGGCAACAGTGGCGAATCCAGGGGGGCGATCGCCTCCCCCAGAAGAGGAAACTTTTTATTTTATATATATTAATAAAACCCTCCCAGAGTTTGAAACTGTTAAAAGTAGTTCTAAGTAGCAGTATGACAACCCACCACCCCTCCCCCCTCAAAAGTCGGTCCTGGATCCGCCCCTGGCTGGCAACCTTGTTTAATTACTAAGAAATGTAACATCAGATGAGAAAACATTTATGCACAACGAGTAAAAAATCTCACGCTTATTTTCCCTCCTATTTCTTCTGGGAATGAGATAGCCAGCAGGAACATTGTTGTCAAAATTACATTCTTCGTATAAGACGTAAGAAGACTATATTTCTCACAGAAAACTCAGACGACACAAAGGCTATATTTTTCTTCCAAGAATGTTCTTGGAGATTTTTATCTGGCCATACCAAGTTATTATCTTCTGAGAAGACACACGGAAAGGTTATAAGCACCTTTTGTCACGAAAACGCAGGGAGGATATTTCAGACTTTTGAGAACGCAATGAACACCGTTATACCGTGATGTCATGAACTAAAAGAAAGAGAATAATAACAAACGTCACCAAAAGTCTTTGACTCTTCGTGGAAGAAAAAAACAAACAAAAAAAAAGTTTTTGAAACAAATGCTCTTAGAACTTTTCTGTATTTAATCTTAAATCAAATTAAATATGTCATCACTGTCAAACTACTGGTGTTAATCATCCACAATGGCTTAAGCATACTGTCAAACATGTAGTTATATTTTTTGCTTTTGAAGAACTCTTCTACGAGGTGCGTTCAAAATTTCTGAGGTTCCCTCATTTTCTATCGGGTATGAAAGCAGGAAGAAATATAAAGGTTGTTTTTAAAGCTTTGTTGATGAAACTGAACAGCTACACCGTTCGCCTCATGTAGCGAAATTACGGCTATGCCTAGCCAGATCAAAAGCTAATTATAACTAGCAATATGCTATTTGACTTCAGCTTTATATACAACTATCGTGGCCAATTGCATACTTCAACGTGATGTAAACAGTAAAGACAACACAAAGTAAACATAGTAACTCGTACGTAACAGTATTGTTGACTGAATCCACATGATTAAGGTAGAAATCGGTAAGTGAGAAAAATGAAATGAAATCTTTGAGACCCACAGTTATGACTTTTAGGTTAAAGAATGTAAATAATTATGAAAGAACTGGTGGAATGGGAATGTGGGAGGAAACGGGAGACCCCGACAAAACTTACGGGCGCGTTGTCCACAGTGGCGAATCTAGAAGCTAAAAACGGGGGGAGGGGCAGCCAGAATCCAGACTATGATAGGTATACCATGAGTTTACTATAAACTTTCAAAAATATGTAAATAATTGCTTAAATTATTTTTGCCACTCAAAAAACTTGAAGGCCTAGGCCCCCCTGCCCTGGTCTAGATCCGCCACTGGATGTCCATCACACTCACATAGCCTGAGATCGAACCAGAGACCCCTCGTACCGGAGGTGAGAAGGAGCGATAGAAATTTTGCATTGTAAAGCATTTGCTGTAAAAACACTCATAAAAAAAGAGAGAGAGTGTGTCTGTTTGTAGCAGACTCACACCAGGAGCATCGTATAGCCTACTATGTAAACTTTGCTTACTGATAAATAAACCGATGATTGCAGAAAAGACTTGAGTCTATCTTGTATAACTATCTCGTGAGATATTAAAAAAGAACTATTTAAATCTCTTCAACGATCATCTTTCTACACTCAATCTTCGACTCAGGTTTATTCTAGACAGAAGCTTGCGTACACTCCTAGAGAATCGGAAAATATTCATAAACCAATTAAAAAAAAAAAAAAGTGACACCTCGTTTTTGCAATCATCGATTCAAATATAGAAATAGCTTGTCCTCCAGCATAGAACAAATGATGGGAACAATCGAAAATGTGTGGTACTACGGGTCAGTCGCCTAAAGTCTTACCCGACCTCGCAGTGGTGCAGACTGGAAACTTCCTTTCCACGATGGATCTCACACTCTCACTAATGATAGAACCAATGGTGAATAAACGGAGAATGGGAGACGATGGGGGGTAACCTCCCCCCAAAAAGGCTCAGGTATTTAGTTGATTATAGGGTTCGAACTCACTTTTATTTCATAGATGTATTATATATATTAGCACGACTTATATATATGTATTATATATGCATGTATCTATATGCATGCATGCATGTATCTTGTAGTTTGATGACAAGCTTTGCTAGTATAATAGGTGAACGTATTTCAGTTCGGCTACTTCATCTCCTTTTCTTCTTATTTCGCCGAATCCCATGATGTGCAGTTGATCTCCCGTAGACCTCTTCCAATTTCCAGAATCCTTTTTTTTCTGATAAAAAAAAATCCCGAATTATTGTCAGTTTTAAATAGCAACGTGGCTGAACAACTGCCAATTACAGTGCGAACTTCAAAGTACTTCTGTTTCACTTTTCACCTCTTAGATCAGTATAATATAGCATGAAAAATAACTTATTGGTCAGCCCCCGTATATCCATGGTTCATTTCTGCAACAAATATCTCAAGATTCAGATTTCAGCGAAGGTAAGTGGATAGTGTTAACTATCTTCATAGTATAAGCATAATAAATTTAAAATACTATGTGGCAAAGTTAATGAGCTAGGAGGCACGGTGGTGAATAGTAGACCGCTCACCGCTTATGCAAGACGTCCCTGGTTCTATCCCAGGCCATGTGAGTTTGTAATTGAAATATCATATCCGTAGGTTCTCTTGTTTCTCCCTACATTCTCTTACCACCATTTTTTTCATAATCATTCATTTTCATTAATTGTGTACATTTTTTTAGCCCACAAGGGGCATGATGGCTCAGTGGTAGAGCGATCACCTTTGGTGCGTGGCGTCCTTAGTTTGATCCCAGCTCGCGCCAAATGGGTCTTGTGGTGGATAAATACCGTGTTCGTAGGTTTTCTCGGGATTCTCTCGTTTGCTCCTAGTTTATTCATTCTACCATTTCATTCATTTCTCATCATTACCGTCTCCTTTAGCCTAACGCATGACTATGGGACGTAAAACTTAAAGATTTCGGTTTTTTTTTTTTTTTTTTTTTTAGCCTACAGGGCACAGAGTTGTAAAACTAAAAATTTCATTTCACTTCAATTACGTTCAGTTAATGGGGCTTTTGGTATCTGAATACTTGCTCATCGAAATGTAAACGCATAAAATTTTATAGTTGGCAAACTATCCAATCGTAGATATGCTTATGCAAAAGTTACTAATGATCATTTCTTCTTCCATTCTTTTGGTATCCAACGTGAAAGCTAGGACATATAATTGGAGAGAATGTTGATCGTAATGAAAGACTTCATATTGTAGTCATTAAAGTACCGGAATACTAATTACTTCCTTCCTTCATTCGTAATAAGCTCAATCTGTTTTATTTCTCAGTTAAAAAGAAAAAAAGGAAACGATCGTCCATTACGGATGTCGAGAAACTTGAAATATTGTTTGCAATGACCTTGAACTCTATTTCGAGAAACTCTAGCTATTCTTGGTAAATTCCAATTTAAATTAAAAAAAAAAAATCTACAGCTAACGTCTTTGCTCCCGATCTTCACAAACATAGAAGAAAGATTATTGAATCAAAAGCTAGTGTTGTGGAAAATGAAGAAAAAGCAGAACGGAAGCAACCTGAAGAAATCACTTTAATGGGCGGAGAAAAGACGAACCAACGACAACACAAGAACAACGGCATCCTCTTTCTTTCCTTCTTTCTTGTTTAATGAAAATAGAAACAACTTGGATCGGGAAAGGAATCTTGAATATAATGAAATTACAAAGCTAAAAATAAACACAATATCGTGGTACATTTTCATTTGCAAAAGAATCCTAAGCAAACAAAAGAATGAAATTCATATTCTGCGAGACAATATTTCACATCCAGTTTTAGTTTTCTTTCCTTTCCTTATAACAAAAAGCTATTTACTGCTGCTTATATATATTTTTTCTTTTTTTGAAAAATGATAAAAGCTCGCTCTCTTGTATCTTCCCAAATTATTTAACAAACTTACCACAATGTCGATTAAAAAAAAAAAAAAAAAAAATACAACTGTGCAATGACGAAAAGTAATCAATACCTTATCTTTATTTTCTTCCTGAGTAGAAAAGATGCATTTTAACTAGTAATGATTTGAATTCTCAGTGATCCTTTGGAAGCTATCTCAGATTCATGCCGATAGGTACCGAAAATATTGACTTCGCTGAAAGAAGTGCTTCAAGCTCATGTTTCCGAATACGAAGAACAGGAGCGATTTCTGTGTATGATTAGAAAACCATTCCAAAATTGAAATGACATACACAGGACAAGGTTTCAAAAATTAATTGAGATACATCTAATCGTACATGGACACAACATAAAAAATCTGCAGTGGTGACTGAAGTTTCTTAGTCTTCAATGTGCACGCTGGACCATATACATATAACCACACAATAATCATTCATCCTAAACTGAATTAGCATCTACACTGTAGTAGCCTACAGTTTATACTTTACTTGATCACGGAATTCGTGGAATAATGTAGGCAATGATGTTAGCTAAAAAACTCTGTCATTGACTAACTTCGAAAAAAAAAAAATCGCATAGGGTAAGATTCGCGAACAGGATAACCAATGGAGAAATCGATACGATTATTTTAGTTCTCTTTATTTCAGGATGGTGATAGTAAATCCAGGTTTCATCTCCAGTAATAATTTTGTGCATAAATCCATCATCTTCAGGCTAAAAACGAGGTAGAGATTCCTCACTGCCCTCAATACGACCTTTTCACAATTCAGCATTATCTGACATGGCAGACAGCATACTTAACGAAGGTATCTTATTGAACCGCAGTACATCATGGACAATAGCCTGTGCTGAAACACCACTAATAAGCAAAATTATTACTATTTTCTTCGTAGTAATACGTCTATTTTTTTTTTTTTTCAGGTGCTGTTCCACGGCGACGATGGTTTCGTTCGTCACCACACACAGTCTGCAGATCGTCACCGGGACGTCGTCCACAGATGTTACATCACTTTTAAACTTTCTACATCCCTCGTAAGGGATACACAAGAATGACTGTACTGCTTCTCATCCTTCGTTGATCTGCAATTGCTTTAATACTTTCATTACTTAACAAAGAAAAGAAAACGCATCGCGGATCTTTGATTTTTCCTCGTATGCTATCAATAGCCAAAGAGCCATTTCCATTTTCTACTGAACCTCCCCCCCCACACACACACACGCAGCTGTACACAAAATTGACATCGACTAACCAATGTAGCTTTTCGTACTGAAGAAAAATATACCTTAATCATCAAACTGAGTCAACGCTTTCGAAAATTATCGCAGGCTGAATTTAATATTAGAGTATATGGCCAGAAGAACTTGTTTCGATTTTAAAACAACGGTAAGAGATAGAAACGCAGTTCTTAGGAAGTTTCCAAGAGACAATATCAAGGCACATTCAATGGTACTACAGCAGGTTTCCGGAAAATTCCGGAATATTGCTTAAATCGGATGGAATTTTCTGCAGAACCAGTTCTAACATTAACAGAAAAACCAAATAAGACAATTTGATGCAGCATTTGCTTGAAACGTACGATTGGAAAAACACTATAAAGTAAAAACAATTGTGATGTGAAAAAGTAAGCAATTAAAGTAACACATATTTAGGGATTTTACCGAGTCAAAAAGTAGTCTCGATCTCATCTCGGACTCGGTAACATCGCTAATTATAGAGTTTATATCTGGAAAGCTAGATATAGTATAGCTAAACTCAAAGTATTATTTGACTCAGTTTTATGTCCTTATTTCGTTAAAAAAAAAAAAAAAAAAAAAAAAGGGGTTCGTTTCAAAAATTTTGTGGCCCCTGATCAAAAAACTGATTATTGGCTACGATTGCAATCTTTTGATGCATCTTTTTATCACTCCTAAAACTGTCAGTCAAAATCGCAATTTTTGATCCATGTTTTTATCACTCCTGAAACTCTTGGCCAAAATCACAATCTTTTGATCCACTTTTTTTTTTTTTTTTTTTTTTTTATCATTCCTAAAAGTCTTATTTGTGTAGATAAGATATGTCTACTATCAAACAAGTTCAGCAAATTCGAGTCCGATTTAAGCAATGTTCCGGAACATTCCGGAAACCCGCTCTTCTACCATTACATGTGCCTTGATATTGTCTCTTGAAAACTTCCTAAGAACTGCGTTTCTATCTTTTACCGTTCTTTTAAAATAGAAAAAGTACTTCTGGCCATATAATCTAATGTTAAATTTAACATGCGATAATTTTCGAAAGCGTTGACTCAGCTTGATGATTAAGGTATCTTTTTCTCCAGTACGAAAAGCTACGTTGATTAACCGATGTCAATTTTCTGTACAGCTGTGGGGAGTTTTCAGTGGAAAATGGAAATGGCCTCTTTAATCAAGTATGCCTCTTTTTATTACACTATGTCACTATATTCCTATTTTCTGTAAATTTGCATAATGTACAGTTGGAATATTTTTTCTCTCATCTGTAGATTTAGTCAAGTGCTATTTCCTACAGATAGAACAATATGTATTATGCAGTTCGTGGCTATGTGGTTAGTGTAGGCGCCGTTGGCGCAAGAGACCCGGGTTCAATTCCCGGTGGGAGATCATATGGTTTGCATCTCACATTAAGTTAGAGGCCCATGTGTTATATAGTCATGATGCCGAACGGATCAATCAACCAATCATGTACTATTACAAGTATGTAAGTTAGTCATTCTTTTCGGAAAAGAAGGTGGTCAACTTACGTATTATTATTGGGTTAAGAAAGAATCCATGAACTTTTTTCTTTTTTCAAGTTTGAAACTGCACACAGCCGTAAAGCTCATTTTCAAAATGTTTTATGTTATTGTTTACTCTAAACAGAGTGTATTTTGATTGTTTAATTTTATTAACTTTTGTGTCTCTCCAGAGCATTAAAATGAAATGTCAAGTGAACAAAAATGGGCATTTTCGACATCATTTGCTTTTTGTACTTCGTCGAGATTTTAAGGACGCCGAAGCTACTCGTAAGACATCTGCTTTATATGAAGAAGAAATAATGCCTCAAAATACTACCCACTGTTAATTTCTGAGCTTCAAAAATGGGAATTTTGAGCTTAAAGACAAATCACACACCAATTGGCCAACTGAGTTCGACCAAGAGCGATTGAATTACGTTCTTCATGAAGATCCACGTTAAACGACCAGAGAACTGGAGGGGCAACTGAATTAACAAAAGACTGTGGTGACCCACGTTCACTCAATGTTCAAGGTTCAGAAACTCTACAACACGGCAATTCCGTTCTCACATCATCTATATTACTACAACTGTAATTCAAGAACTCGAATAGGAAGTGCTGTCTCATCTCCCCATACTCTCCAAATTTGGCACCATTAGATTTTCACCTTCTTTCGATCGCTTACATATGTTTTGCGCAGTGCATAATTCAATAATGACGTTGAATTGGGAGTTTCGTTGGACGAATTCTTTGAGTCAAGACTGAGAGATTTCTACCGCCGAGGCGTCGAGAAATTTATTGAATGATGAGAGGAAACCGTAAACAACAGCAGAGAGTATATTATTGATTAGTTTGTTGTAGTTTGCTTAAAATAAACTCATAAAAAAGCTTATAGATTATTATTCAACTCAATATAATACTCTTTTATTTTATTTTTGTAATTTTTTTGGAAAATTTTATAAAAATGGTGGAACTTGCTGTTTATACATAGCAAGTCGAAAAATAACGGAACTTTTTAAATTAAAACAAAACGAATTAGGTATTTTATCAACTGTAGTTATTTTTATTCAAAATACATCCCTTCCGAATCAATACACGGCTGGGCACGTTCACCAATATTAGCATAGAGTTTTTAAACGTTTGCCAAGTCAAAATCGCCACTTACCAATAATTAAATGAAAAATATACTAATCGTTAGTACTACGTTAGTACTGGTTAGTACTCCAAGCACAACGTTAGTACTCTTACCCCTGTAAAGCTATTAACGAATTAAAATGGCGATATTCACTTGACGTCAAGCCAGAATCGCCACTTTTGTAAATATTGTCCAAAGTATACAAAAGTGATGTCAATCGTTAGTACTATGTTAGTACTGGTTAGTACTGCAAGCACAACGTTAGTACTCTCACACATGTAAAGTTATTAGCGAATTAAAATGGCGATATTCACTTGACGTCAAGCCAGAATCGCCACTTTTGTAAATATTGTCCAAAGTATACAAAAGTGATGTCAATCGTTAGTACTATGTTAGTACTGGTTAGTACTGCAAGCACAACGTTAGTACTCTCACACATGTAAAGTTATTAGCGAATTAAAATGGCGATATTCACTTGACGTCAAGCCAGAATCGCCACTTTTGTAAATATTGTCCAAAGTATACAAAAGTGATGTCAATCGTTAGTACTACGTTAGTACTGGTTAGTACTCCAAGCACAACGTTAGTACTCTCACCCATGTAAAGTTATTAGCGAATTAAAGTGGCGATATTCACTTGACGTCAAGCCAGAATCGCCACTTTTGTAAATATTATCCAAAGTATACGAAAGTGATGCCAATCGTTAGTACTACGTTAGTACTGGTTAGTACTGCAAGCACAACGTTAGTACTCTCACCCATGTAAAGTTATTAGCGAATTAAAATGGCGATATTCACTTGACGTCAAGCCAGAATCGCCACTTTTGTAAATATTGTCCAAAGTATACAAAAGTGATGTCAATCGTTAGTACTACGTTAGTACTGGTTAGTACTGCAAGCACAACGTTAGTACTCTCACCCATGTAAAGTTATTAGCGAATTAAAGTGGCGATATTCACTTGACGTCAAGCCAGAATCGCCACTTTTGTAAATATTGTCCAAAGTATACAAAAGTGATGTCAATCGTTAGTACTACGTTAGTACTGGTTAGTACTGCAAGCACAACGTTAGTACTCTCACCCATGTAAAGTTATTAGCGAATTAAAGTGGCGATATTCACTTGACGTCAAGCCAGAATCGCCACTTTTGTAAATATTGTCCAAAGTATACAAAAGTGATGTCAATCGTTAGTACTATGTTAGTACTGGTTAGTACTGCAAGCACAACGTTAGTACTCTCACCCACGTAAAGTTATTAACGAATTATATGTCACAAAACTACCAAAAAAAAAAAATACATAGACAATCTTTCGTGGAATCAAATTCTTTCCAGATCCAAAACCACTAATGACTTCTACTGGTGCAATCGTTAGTGTTTGTAGAGCTCCAACTCCCTAATTTAATTCTTCAATAGTTTGGTCGCTACAACCAGAAACTCTCCTCCAGGAAGCACTAACAACTAATCCTACTGTAATCGATAGTTCATCGTTAGCGCTTCTAGCAAACACTAATAGTTTCGTTGGTGCTATACTACTAGTGTAGATATAGTCAATTATATGTTACGAAGCTTCTCTAAAAGTACATGGAAATTTTTCATTGGTATAAATTCTCTCCAAATTCGAAAGCAGTAATGATCTCTTCTAGTGCAATCGTTAGTGTTTCCTAGAACAACTAACAACATTAGTGCGTCAATAGTTTGGATGTTAGAACCAAAAGATTTTTGGGGGACCTAACTTCAAGTTAGCTCCATTCTAGAAAGCATTAAGGGTGAAACCTAGTGAAACTCCCATAAGAAATACATTGGGTATTTTTCATTTTATAAAATTAGCACCAAATTTAAAATCACTAATAGTCAATTATAGTGTAATTTATACTGCTTCGTTAGTACTTGCTAGTGCATAGACTCCAAACATTAATGCCCATCGTGAATGTTTTTGTGGGAAAGGGCTATCGTGTAGTTAGCACCGTCTAAGTTTTATCTTCTAGCGTCTATACTGTTGAAAGTCTAATGTAGGAAGTTTTGCAATAAATCTCAGTAACAAAGTAGTAACTACTACACTATATGTGGCCATTAGTGCTTTTAAATTTGGCAGGAATTTTACAAAATGAAAAATTCCACGTGTCTAAAGTTAGCCCCATCCACATCTCAAATGCTACTAAATATTTTCACATGACTAGTGCTACGATAGTGCACTAAACACTAAAGTTTGTGCTGTAATAGTTTAGAAGTTACTAGTATAAAAAATTATATTATAGGAAATAGATTTAGGAAATAAATTTAAATTTGTCGAAATTTACAATGATTATCCCACAAAGGTAGGATAAACGTCAGGGTTTAATGCATCATTAATGCTTCCTGAAACACCAAGCACTAAGTTAGTGCTATGATAGTTTAGGAAATATATGTGAATAACTCAGTCGAGGTTAAATTGAAATTCGTCGAATTTTACAATAATTGTCCAACAAACATAGAACAAACGCTAAAAATTAGTGCGTAGTTAGTGCTTCATAAAACACAAAGCATTAACGCTACTGCTATCATAGTTTAGGAGTTATTAATGAATAATTCGGGTATGACTGAATTTGAATTCATCGAATTTTACAATAAATTTCCACAAATATACGAAAATGACTGAAGGTTAGTGCACCGGTACTGCTCCAAAAATACTACGCACTAACGTTAGTCTTATAATAGTTTAGAAGTTATTAATGAATAACTTGAGTGCGGACTAGTTGTCACAAAAACGAGACAAATATTAGTGGTTAGTGCGGTAGTGCATTGTTCGTGCTCCATAAAAATTAAGCACTATCGTTAGTGATATAGTGTAAGGGATATTAGTGAATAACTTGCGCGCGGCTAAATTTAAATTTTTCAAATTTTACAATAATTGTACCTCAAAGATTAGTGCAAACGCCAGAGATTAGTGCATCTGTAGTGCTCAAAAAGTACTAAGCACTAACGGTAGTAACTTCTAAACTATTATAGCACTAACATTAGTACTTAGTGTTTTATAGAGCTCTAAGAACGCACTAACCGCTGGCGTTCGTACCACTTTTATTGCACAATTACTATAAAATTGAATAAGAGTTGAAAAATCTAAAGTTAGCCCCGCCCGTGTTACTACTTAATAACTTCTAAACTATCATAGCAGTAACGTTTGTGCTGAGTGTACGAACGTAGCACTAACCATGTGAAAAGTTTTAGTAGTATTTGAGATGTGGATGGAGTTAACTTTAGACATAATGGACTTTTTCATTTTGTAAAATTCCCGCCAAACTTAAAATCACAGTGACTACATTTGGTTTTATTGCACAACTTCCAACATTAGTCCTTCAACAGTATGAACACTAGAAGATAAAATTTAGCGGGTGCACCTTGCGCCTTCCCACATAACCATCCACAATGAGAAGCACTAATGTTCGGAGTTGATGCAGTAGCACGTACTAACAAAGCACTAACGATTACACTAGAATTAATTGGCCATTAGTGCTTTTAAATTTGGCGAGAATTTTACAAAATTAAAACTTCCCTATATATTTCTTATGAAAGTTTAGTGACATATAACTTGCCATATCTACACTAATAGAGAAGTACTAACGAAACTATTAATGTTGTCTAACGATGTACTATCGATTGCAGTAGGATTATCGTTGGTGTTTTCTGGGGAGAAGCTAACGTGAATTTAGAACCCAAAAGTTTTTTCTTTAATTTGGCGACAATTATTTTTGACCCAGTAAAAAAATCCTCTTGTATTTTATGGAAGTTTGTCCTATACAATTGCCCACATCTACACAAATAGAGAAGAATTAACGAAAATATTGGTGTTTCCTAGAAGCACTAGCAACACATTATCGAAGGCACTAGGTTTCGTCGTTAGTTCTTACTGGGGAGGAGCTAACGTGAAGTTAGCTCCACCAAAGTTTTCTGGGTCTAGCATCCAAACTATTGAAGCACTAGTATTGTTAGTTCGTGCTCTAAAAAGCACTAACGATTGCACTGGAAAAGATCATTAGTACTTTTGAATTGTCAAAAATTTGACCCGATGAAAAATTCTAAATGTATTTCTTACGGGAGTTTCGTGAAATATAATTGACCATATCCACACTGATAGTGAAGCACTAACAAAATTTGTAGTGTTTATCTAGAAGCACTAACGATTGCACTAGAAGAGATCATTAGTGCTCCTATGGAGACTACTTCACGGAGATTATTCTAACACCAATGTCTCTAGCCCGCTAGAAGCATGTCCTTAGTTACGATTTTAGCTTAACACTATTTCAATATCGTCACTTCAGTTCGTTTAATGACTTCATTTCGGTGAGAATAGTAACGTTTTACTTGAAGCACTAACAATTGACACTACTTTTGTATACCTTAGACAATATTATATAAAGTGGAGATACTGGCTTCACAAGTGAATATTGACACTTTAATTCCTTAATAAATTTACATGGGTAAGAGTACTAACCTTCCGCTCGAAGCACTAACCAGTACTAACGAAGCACTTATGATTAACACCACTTTTCTAAACTTTGGACAATATTTATAAAAGTGACAATTCTGGCTTGACGTCAAGTGAATATCGCCACTTTATTCACTAATAACTTTTCATGGGTAAGAGTACTAACGTTGTGCTTGCAGTACTAACCAATACTAACGAAGCACTAACGTTTGACACCACATTTGTATACTTTGAACAATATTGACAAAAGTGACGATTCTGGCTTGACGTTAAGTGAATATCGCCACTTTATTCCCTAATAACTTTACATGGGTGAGAGTACTAAACGTTGTGCTTGCAGTACTAACCAGTATTAATGTAGTAGTAACGACTGACATCACTTTTGTATACTTTGGACAATACTTACAAAAGTGGCGATTCTGGCTTGACGTTAAGTGAATATCGCCATTTTAATTCGCTAATAACTTTACATAGGTGAGAGTACTAACGTTGTGCTTGCAGTGCTAACCAGTACTAACGTAGTACTAACGATTGACATCACTTTTGTATACTTTGTACAATATTTACAAGAGTGGCAATTCTGGCTTGACGTCAAGTGAATATCGCCACTTTAATTCGCTAATAACTTTACATGTGTGAGAGTACTAACGTTGTGCTTGCAGTACTAACCAGTACTAACATAGTACTAACGATTGACATCACTTTTGTATATTTTGGACAATATTTACAAAAGTGGCGATTCTGGCTTGACGTCAAGTGAATATCGCCACTTTAATTCGCTAATAACTTTACATGGGTGAGAGTACTAACGTTGTGCTTGCAGTACTAACCAGTACTAACATAGTACTAACGATTGACATCACTTTTGTATACTTTGGATAATATTTACAAAAGTGGCGATTCTGGCTTGACGTCAAGTGAATATCGCCATTTAATTCGTTAATAACTTTACAGGGGTAAGAGTACTAACGTTGTGCTTGGAGTACTAACCAGTACTAACGTAGTATTAACGATTGACATCACTTTTGTATACTTTGGACAATATTTACAAAAGTGGCGATCCTGGCTTGACGTCAAGTGAATATCGCCACTTTAATTCGCTAATAACTTAACATGTGTGAGAGTACTAACGTTGTGCTTGGAATACTAACCAGTACTAACGTAGTACTAACGATTAGAATATTTTTCATTGAATTATTAGTAAGTGGCGATTTTGACTTGACTAACGTAGTTTTTAATGTCCTTTAACGGAATTACCTCAATGACCCTCGTGACGAAAGACTGGACGTGTGTAACATTGTCATAAAATGTTCCTTTCATGGCCAATTTAAATTTTGGGAATAGGAAATAGTCACACGGCGATAAATCACGGAGGATGCGGAAGCACACACATTTGATTTCTAGCCAAAAAGTTACAAAGTGCGACGGTTCTGTGATATGGTGCATTGTCAGGCAATAAAGACCAATTGTCTGGAGCTCGATACTCGGGCCTTACGCGAACGATTCTCTTGCACAAACACTTCATAATACCCAGACAATATTCACCACGAACAGTTTGACCCTGTGGTAGAGATGCAAGGGCTCGGAAAAAATCGGCTTAGAAAAAATAATAAAAAACTCGGTTTTTCTGCTTCGCTCTTTTGCTTGGGAAATTTTTGGCTTTTTTGAAAATTTTGCTTTAAACTGATAAAGCAGACTTTGTTTCGCTTCTTTACAACAAAAAACTCATTTAATTAGTATTTGATGCAGATAATAATATGAAACCTCTCGGGCTCGAAAATAAACCATGAATTTCAGAAAGATTTTTTAAAATTCTTAACATATTTACATTATGAGTTCCAAAGGATTAACCAATATATGTAATAATATTTTAACCTCTCATATACAATAAGTACTTTTTAAAAAAATGATACACAAATAACTAGCGAAATTGTATGTAGTATTTTTACTTAAAAATATCACACACACTCTTTTTGAAGCAAAATAAAGAAAAATATGAGAGAAATTTACACATCAAGAGATTCGTTTCGGGAGGTTCTGTACATTCTTGAAATTTTTCAGTTAAGTTTTAACTTTCATATACATTGTATGAACATCGAACAAATTTTTCACTAATTGATCACATACGTAATAATCTGTTACCACCTATCATGTGCTTCGGATCTGCAAAATCGGTAAAGCTCCAAATTCTGTAATGCACTGACTGTTCCTTAAGCTTGTTCAGAATAGGGAAAGTATCGAATTTTCTGTTCATGGATCATATACGTAACAGACGGTTCATCTGAGCGTATGGTTTCCTAGGCTGTAGAATATATAACCACTATCACGGTTTACCCAGTAATGAAGGTTTCTGAATTTTTAACAAGAAAATTCAACATATTGTTACGAAACTTTTGTTTTTTAATACAGAAAAGAAAAACTATGGAATACATTTATAAAGAGTGGAAGAATCAATCACTGTTCCAATTCACAAGAAAGACGACAAAACTGATTGTAATAATTATAGAGGCATTTCTCTTAACATTCTATTAATAAGATTGACCCCATACAGATGAAATTATTGGAGATTATCAGTGTGGATTTAGTCGAAATCGACCAGATATTTACCATTCGACAAATACTCGAAAAGAAATGGGAATATATTACCCAGTACATCAACTGTTTATTGATTTTAGAAAGGCTTACAACTCGGTTAGGAGGGAAATATTGTACAACATTCTTACAGAATTTGGAATACCGAAAAGCTAGATTTATTAAGTGTTTAAATGAATCCCAGAGTAAAGTCCGAGTAGAAAAATGCGAGCTTCCATGTCGAGATTGGCCTGAAACAAGGATATGCGTTATCGCCGTTATTATTCAGCTTTGTTGCGGAGTACGCTATAAGAAAAATCAAAGATAGGAAACAGGGCCTAGAGTTGAATGGTATTCACCAGGTTATGGTGTATGCTGATGATGTAAATCTGATAGGAGAACAATCGAAAGAAATGCAGAGGCCTTATTAAACGCTTGCAGGGACCTGAGTGAATGCAGAGAAATCTAAATACAAGGAAGTTCACAAGGATCGTAATACGGCAAATTATGAATGCGTTAAAATATCAATTAATAGGCCTACTTTCGACACAGTGGATACTTTCAAATATCTTGGATCAGTATTACCAGACCAAAATCGTACCCACAAAGAAATTAAATGTCGACTGAAATCAGGAAATTCTTATTATTATTCAAGTAATGGGAATGGGTAATGGCGGAAACTTCCTTGTATTTAGGAGGAACTTCCTTATTGTTAAGGAGGAACTACATAATTTATACGGTTTACCAAACATCGTTAGAGTCATCAAGTCTACGAGGCTCAGGTGGGCAGATCATGTAGCCAGAATGGAAGAAAGTAGGAACGCTTTCAAAGTTTTAACTGGAAATCCAATCGGGAAACGTCCATTAGGAAAACCTAGGCACAGATAGGAGGACAATATTAAGATGGATTTAGCAGAAATAGGAATACAGAGTATAGAAACTGGATTGAATTTGATAAGGACAGAAGTCAATGAAGAGCTTTTGTGGCCATACAGAAAGAGAGAGGGAATACATTTAAGTTAAGCACAACTGCACAACAAACATAAGTGAATGGTTAGCTTTTGCGTTTCTATCGTGAAGTCCGGGATTCAACCCCGCATTCGACCATTTTGACAAAAGTTCTCCTTAATTCCATCTGTGAATGTAGAGAGAGTGCGTGTACTGAGAGTCCTGGCCGACTTCCTTTCTAATCGTTTTTAAATCTTTATTATTACTAATTACCGGCAGTGATGGATTTGCAA
The DNA here is from genome assembly GCF_964235325.1 of Thermobia domestica. Taxonomy (NCBI): domain Eukaryota; kingdom Metazoa; phylum Arthropoda; class Insecta; order Zygentoma; family Lepismatidae; genus Thermobia; species Thermobia domestica. Next base: position 101,355,082 of record NC_137468.1, read on the forward strand.
AGAGGGTTAGCGTGGGGATGTCTTTCGAATTGAAGCCTCTACCCCGAAATTACGGAATTTCTAAAACAAACTATTAGTTTTGCCTTTACTCATAAACTTCAAGTTGTCCTCAAATAAAAAATTAGGAATTTTTAGAAAAACTAAGCATTAATAAGAAAAGCCCTTCCCAAAATACTTTTCTAAATCCACCACTGATCATCAGTATAAAATAGTCTTCAAGGTTGTATCTGGAAGATTATAGCTAAATATACAAACGAAACGAAATATTTGTTATGCCTATACTCATAAACTTAAGCTCCTCTTAAATAAAAGTTAGGAATTTTTAGAAAAAACAAACAGTATTCAGAAAAAAAAACCTCCCAAATATTTTTCTAAATCCGATATTGATTATTTCTATCAAATGGTTTCAAGGTTGTGTCCGGAAAAATATTGTTAAATCATTGCAGAGCTACAGTATAACGGAAATGTGGAAGTACGCTCTGACAGATATATTGAAAAACTACGCTCTGATGGATATATTGAAAAACATAAGTTTAATTATGTGCTAGAAGCTAGAGTACTAAGCTCTAAGAATTGAAACACGGATGACTAAAAAGAAATGATCTAGAGAAAAATAAAATGTCGATAATTCAGAAGTTAAAATAAATAGCTTCTACAATTGTCCTCAAATACTAATTACGCACTTTATGTTTACTTTAATTCATAAACCGTGCTCCAGCCATCATGATGGTGAATTCCAGAGCGAAATATGGCATTTAGGTCATGGAATCTTATTTAACTTTAGAGCTATTTAAACAGAAATCATGAAAATGGTCGTCAGTTAAGGCGTGCGGAACAAATCGAGCACTGACTTTCCGTTTCTTTAAATCCTTTGTCAAAATTTCGTGAATCATGTCTTTCGTCGTATTTAATTCATCCGCCATCCATCTCACAGTCGAATTCGCGTAGTGGGCGATCATTTCACACACTTGTTCCACCAACTCATTGCGGTTTTTGTTTTTCAGTCTGCCTGGCTTAAGGGTCGTCTTCCAAGAACTCACGATCGTCCTGGAATCCGTATACCACTCGAACAAACGTGTACGAGATAAGAAGTACTCATCACTATACACTTGTTTCATCATTTCCAATGTTTGGGTAAATGTTTTACCTAGCTTGAAACAAAATTTAATATCGACTCTTTGCTCCATCGTGTTTTTGTGACGAGATGACACCAGACACACTCATATTTCTTGCTATAAAGAGTTGTGGTCTCGTTTTGTTGAGCAGATATCCAGCTTTCCGATGATGCTGCTTTAATAGATGGAGCTAGTGGTTATCTGCAAAGGAAAAAAGTTCCGTTCCTTTTCCGACATACCGTGTAAAAACTGTGTAACGGTGGTAAATTTGATAAGAAATGGTGAAACTTACTATGTATAATATTACTTTTAAAAAGAACAAAAATAAGCAACACTACAATACAATATATATTTGAGAAAATGCCAACGTACAGCATATTTTTAATTCGTATTTTCGTACAGCAATTATATGAATTCAATGAAAGCGGAAATTCTTAAGCAAATAGAGATATAACAACGTTTTCAAGTTTTCCATTTGATATGCAAAGCCTCAAAGCGACAATAAAATCGCACCTTCTAATGTATTCCGACATTCACTGTTTGTTTACAACTCAACAGGAACGTGAATCGTCATTCAGAGCGCACACAATATTTGCACAAGGAGAACAACCACTAAGTTAACCTCTTATAACTGGTAGCAAAATCAACATCGTTTGCATGACGAACAGACCGTTTTGTTCGACAAATTCCCAGCAGTATTAGATCTTCTTCGTGCCTCAGAATAATAATCACAGAGCACTGACGCTATTGATCTGGGTCAAATCGAATCGGAGACTCGTTCCACTTTCTTTGGATTAGCGTCTTATGGAAACGAGCAAATTTCCTCAGAGAATTGTAAGTGAATAGCCTTTTATCCTTGCTTGCATTGAATGAAAGCGCTGAAAGTCGTCCTCTCGAATGGGGAAAACTTAGAAGATCAGAATATTCCTACACTTTCTAGTAGTTCACAAACTATTCCATTATCCACAGCTGAATAAAGTTTTCTCTTCTTCCACAACAACACTTTTTAATTTAACTTTTATTGTCCATAAGGGAACATTGGGATTTTAATAAGAATGGATTTAACTCATTTTCCAATTTCCCACATAGATTAAACCATTATTATTGAAAAATTCGTTTTGCATAGTGATGTTTTATGATTTAATTTAACGAATTCCTAGCAAACAAAGTCCACATCAAAACACATTCTACTCATGAAGGAGACACTAGAGCAATATAGATTTATAGCATAATTAAAGTATCAAGTGTTATGTAATTTTTAGTGTACCATAATTTTAAAATTTTCAATATAATTTTAAATACTAGTATGTATTGAAAGACAGATATTTTCTACACAATGTTACAAAAATTTATCACCATATTTTGGAAATAGATTCCTCCCATCAAAATATATATATAAAAAAGTTCATAGTCAGAAGTACATGGTTTCGTAGTTAAAGAGTGTAAAAAATGTGAAAAAAATAAACTTTAAAGGTTCATAGTTCCACTACTATAGAACAGATCGTAATCGGATCAAGACATCACTGAGGAACTAGTATCTGAACTATCTAAATATCCATCTTTCAGAACCTCTGGTACTTGCTCAATCATTTACAGAGAGGCTGTATTTGGGAGTATTTGATCACTCTGCACCTACCTCTCCAAAAAAAAAAAAAAAAAAAAAAATGGTATGCAAGTACTGGAGCATTCTTAAACATGGACATTTAGATAATTTACATATCAGTTCCTCATGATGTCTTGATCCGACTACGATCTGTCCCACAGTAGTGGAGCTATGAACTTTTAAATTCCACTTGTTTCGTGTTTTACAGGGAAAGAGAGAAAGAGAGAGTAATAGTGCTGAAAACAGTTCCTACTAGCAAAAATCTTCTGTTATTGTGACTCAAAATCCTAATTCAATATATCCTACAATTAACATTATTCAATAAATATGCATGCGGATCATTATAATTAGTTGGTTTTATTTATTGTTAACAGACAACGCAACCTCCCACACCGCTCTTGTGACAGGTAATAGGAAAGGCTAAACGCAAATAGCACAACAAACACAGTGAAATGTAGTAAGATTAATATAGAATAAATGTAAATCAGAGCTCCAAAAATCCCAGACAACTGGAAATACAAGTATGGAACCTAACTAATTTAGACCAGGGATGGGCAAAACCGTTTTTTTTTAATAAAAATCAGAAACCGGTTTCTAGAAAAACCAAAACCCGAAACCCGACATTTCAGTTTTCTCCAAAAAACCGGTTTCGGTTTTTCTAAAAACCGAAAAACAGGTTTTTGTGCCCACCACTAATTTAGACCTGGTGTCTAGCCCAGAAGAAGATTTTTTCGTACACTATAACTGTTCTTCAATTTATTCCTTGTCTGTTCTTGTCAATCTACGTTTTCTGAATTTTTTGGAAAAAAAATTCTACTTTAATTTCTAATTATCAGTTTTTGTTATGAAATTTACTTTAAAATGAAAACAATGATGTAGTTGCTGAACACCTTCATCCTTGTCAAAATTATTCATATAATAATAATAATAATAATAATAATAATAATAATAATAATAATAATAATAATAATAATAATAATAATAATAATAATAATAATAATGTTTTACAGAAAAATCTTGTTTATAGTTTTGAAGATTTGATAAACAATGTTAAAATATAAAATGAAGTTGTGATAAAAAATATTACTTTGAACGATACCTAAGTTTTTAATAAACGAAAGCTATTTTTTCAACAATCGAAAATTTATCAAGATAAAATTCAACAATTGTAAACATTAACAATACAGCAATGGAAGAAAATTAAATGAAAATATTTTAAAGCAAAAGTTTTCAAAAAGAAAAATAAATATCAAGTGAGTTGAAGAAAATCAAGTAAGAGTTTTCAAACTAATTATTTACAGCATTCAAATAATAATAATAATAATAATAATAATAATAATAATAATAATAATAAAGTTCTTAACAATCTAATTTTTCAATTTTTCAAGCTATACTTATATAGTAGGTTGCAGTTAATGTTTTTATAATGTTATAATAGTCATTATTGTTTTGTCATATATCTATTTTTGCCAATATGTTTATTTTCACTTATGTGTACCTTATAACAACTATGATAAAATTGAAAAAATCAAGCAAAAGATAAGTCTGCAATATTAAAAACGATCGACGTTACAAATTTTTAATAAACAAGAAAATCTGAACGTTCTTAACTTTTTAAACGGAACTTTTTTTCCAACAAACTGGACTTCTCAAACAAAACAGTTGATATTTTGAATTTGTTCTTTATATCATATCAGAACATAATACATAAACATTTTAACAAAAATATATTGAGTTGTTTCGAATATATATGTTCAAAAATATTCATGGATTGTCTGGAATTGGATTGTGAAGAATTAGAAATGTCCTCACAAAATTTCAGACAGGTTTGTTTACAAGAATCTAAAGACACCTATGAAACTTCATTATATAGTATTATCGAGAGTAGTACTAGACTAACGTAAAGTTTCTGTGTCGAGGCTAACTTATCTATTTTGATTCACAGAATAGAATTCGTAAATTACTAGAGATTAGTACATTCTATTGATACTGCAAGAATGTTAATCTTTTTAAAATTATGCAGTATTTATTAGTTATGAAGAAGCCACAATATCAAGAATTTATTTCCGACTTTCTCTTTTTAATATGAAAAATGAACCTATGTAAATATGTAATATCTTAATATAAATTTTACCTTGGTTAGAAAACTTTGTTATTAAGAGGTGCGTTTTTGAAGTAAGTATCCTTTTGAAATTCGGGCTCCGCAGCGCTGCGGTCGGCATCCCACATATGCACTCTGTATACCTATATCTGTTGGCAAACCACAGACGCCATTACGAAAACATTCGACCATGCTTACGTATATTTGTGAGTATTTAAAAATGTCTCCGTCGATAGAGAATCCCACGGACTATCAAATACGCGCTGTGATTCGTTGGCTTAGTGCTAACGGCGTGAAAGCTCCTGAAATCCATCGCCAGATTAGTGAAGTGTGTAGAAAAAAACATTATGAGCGATGGAATGGTACGAAAATGGATTAGAGCCTTTAAAGATGGCCACACGAATATCCATGATGAGAAACGAAATGGATGACTTTTTGTCATCACTGAAGACTTGCGGAAGAAAGTCAACGAGAAAGTGAAAGAGAACAGACGGTTTACGATTTCGTCGTTATCTGATAAGTTTCCTCAAGTTTCAAGAAGCATCTGGGTGGTCAGCGCCACGACGAAATGACAAAATCAAAACCGTGTTGCAGGTATTGTCAAATCATGCGACAGACCTCTACGAGGTTGGTATTCAAAATCTTGTTGCACGACATGACGAATGCCTTAATATTTGTGAAAACCACGTAGAAAGGTAGATTAAGGTACAGGCTTTTATATAACAATAAAATTGTTACGAAAAGTGTAGTTGTTTATTAAAATTATTATCTGGAAACGATACTTACTTCAAAAGAAAAAACACCCCTCTTATTATAATTACTGCTATAGCTTAGTTTCAACTGGTTTTAACTTAATAATCTGACGGTTGTCTTTAGGAAGTGCAGATTATAAGAGTTATTCCCCTACAAAGAACTTCATAATCATATGACCAGTATTCAGAATCCTGATATTCGTAGGTTTGTTAAAAGATGTTTTGCGTTTATCTATTTCAATTGTTTTGCATTGCTTTTAGGGACAATGGCTATAGCTGAGATAACAATTAGTCTTCCTGTAACTTTCTAACATTTCAAGATCTTTTTGATTTCGTCTGTCAAGTCTTTATACTACTACTAAATTTAGCACTACTTTTTGTACTAATTTCTGTACTAAATATTGTATGTATGTCGTGAGCCAGTGGGGCTGTTATATTTATGAGTTACATTTTGATCCACTTTATTGATCTATCGAGTCTATCTACAAGTACCGTTACATAGTAATAATAACTAAATGTGTTAGCAACAAAAAAATCCATATCCCCTGAACGCGAAGTTCAGACAACATTGCACTGTCATCTGCAGTAATGGAATGTGTCATGGGTCACCCGGTCACTTGAGCCAGAACTTTTAATCCAGTCTGGGTCTCACTTCTTAGAGCTGGTGATTCAAACAAACTCGGCGACCCAGAAGCTGTCAAAATGTCAACTCTGCCGCATTGTTGCAGAATTTTATAATTGATTAATGATATTCACTGCTTGAGCTTGAACATTCGTTTGTTTGATTCTCAGTGTGATATTTCTTAATCAAGATACCATATTTTGAATATTTCATGTTTTTATAAACGTAATTTCATGTTTATTCGTTTTTTCATACATGGTTTCTGAACACACCGTATACAGAAAGAATCAACACAACATTGTTTGGGCTCAGCGGTATCTTCTAAACGACAAGCACTATTTGCACTCAGCGGTATCCTCTACATTCTAAGGGATAAGTTTTACAGGTCGATTAAACCTTGACAATCCCCCATAAGAGAAGCATATAACTCATTTTTTTCTGTGATTCTGATGAGTTTTTACTCTGATAAACCTTGTAGTTATCTTTCAGCGCAATGTTTGACACAAAGAAACGTAAACAACAAGCGAGAAAAAATATATTTAGTGAAAAGGCAGAAAAAGAAGAGAGAATCATATTTGTTAGAACTGCATTAATAGCCTCACACATACTCTATGAGTATGACGATATTTTTTTCTGCGGTTCATAGGTTTGTCTGTCTCAGACTTTGATAGTTCGGATCATACGCCTATCTGAGTCACACTGGGTCTGTCCAGATCACCGGGTCACTCCAAGTCATGGGTCCCTCCACGTTACTAGGTCTGGTTGGTTATTGGTCCAACTGCATCTGGGTCTTTCGTTCGTGACCCACTCAAGCACTGACTGACCAGAGACTCTGTAGGTAGCAGAATGCCTTACAATGAACAAGAAAGATGTGATTGAGAAACTGGAGGCCAAAGAAAGGAAGATTTTGAGAAAAATCTTGGAAGTATTACGGTGAATTTAGAAGACGGTACAACTAGGAATTTGTTACATACATGTAGAAAATATAACTGATGTAATGCGGAAAAGGCAGATTGTTTTTTATGGACACGTGTTTCGAATGACCTCCACAAGGTTCAAACCAGATGTTTCACCTTATACAACAAAAAAGACAAAAGGAACCAGGTTCAACGAAGTAGAGAAAGATTTTGGAGATTGAAATCACATGCTAAAATATCCAGAAGCATGACCCACGTAAGAAATAACTCTGAAAACACGAAAGCTTCCAACCGAATCAGAGGGAAAGACATAGACTGAAGGAAGGAAGAAGGAACACAGACTACAAATAAAGCAATACTGGGTGAGTGACAAAGCCCGGAGGAAGCAATGGAAATGACCTGATTCTTAGTTCGCAGAAATGAAATACAGATAATAATAATAATAATAATAATAATAATAATAATAATAATAATAATAATAATAATAATAATAATAATAATAATAATAATAATAATAATAATAATAATAATAATAATAATAATAATAATAATAATAATAGGGGTGGATTCGAAAAAAGCCTAAGTCAATTTTTGTCAATTTTGAAATATTGGTTCTATTAAGTTCTATTTCAGCATCTCCGTATATTCATGCCAAAACTCCATGAGTCAAATTAATTGTAGGCAAAAGAAAACAACGCTGTTTTCCAAAATGTCCTTAGTCGGCGGTATTCTCTGAAATATTTTCTGACTCATGCTTAAACCACTTATAACACTCTTGGTATAGATGATTATTTCACAGTTATTTTACGAAAAGTAGGCAATTACAAATTTACTTTTTGTAGATTACAAAAATATACATATAGAAATAGAATGATGGAAACACACACAAAATATTAGTCTCCTGAAAAACCTACTTTTTCTGAATTGAGACCCTTGGAATTAAACACTTCAACTATTATTATTATTATTATTATTATTATTATTATTATTATTATTATTATTATTATTATTATTATTATTATTATTATGTTACCGCAAAAGTCATGGTAACATTTTTTTGTTGTTTTTATAAGAAATTGGATACGAAGAAAGAAATTCTGAAATATGCAAATGTGCAAATAGAAGGTTACATATAGCTATATATAAACGTTACATATAGTGCGTTTAATGAACCTACATATCTCGATGAGGATATACCACGAAAAAAGTAAGTATAATGAATTCTTTGCTTCATTTGTATTTTGACTCGAGTTATATTAGAAACCATTACAAATACAATTATAATTAAATGCGTAAAACCTAGAAACACATACCAGTGACATCTAGAGCTCTTCAAGTAATCTTCCCAAGAATCCACCACACACTGCCAACGATATGGAAGGCGCCGAATACCCTTCATCCTATAAGCGAACCTTCTGATTTTACGGCTCATTGCTGTGGCAATGTCTCAATGATTCCTTCAGTTTGGTGTGATGTCGAAATCGGAAGGCATTTAGTCTGTCGAATATGGTGGGTGCTTGAGTATTTTTCATCTCCATTCTGCGAGAAAATTCTGCACACACACTGCCGCATAGGCTGTCACATTATCATGAAAAATGAGTGCATCGTGTGGACGTTCAGGACGTTTCTTCCTAATTGCCACTATGTGTTTTTGGGCTTTATACATAATTGTAATCGTATTTGTAATGGTTTGTGATATTGTAATTCTAGGTAAAACGAATATGAAACGAAGAATTCGTTGAACTATTTTTTTCCGTACTCTATCCTAATGGGAATATGTCTGTTCACCCTATATAAGCCTATATGTCACTCCCTATCTGTACACATATGTTTTTATTATGGTACAAATTGAGTAAGCAACAGCAACAGGGTTATACAAACGTTTACAACGGATTTGAAGATATTAGGTGTAACCGTTTACTTCTTCTCTGGCCTCTTGTCTGATATTGTTTTTAGCTCGTTGTATAACTCAGACATGTAAATGTGTTACGTTCTTGTACTTCAGAGGTTTGAGGAATGTCTTCGGATATCACCCTAAACGAAGGGAAAATCCTAACCTACACCCCCTCGCAGGAGAAAGCGGGCAACGTCTTAGGCGGCTAACGTAGGTGGGAACCGACTGACTCCCAAGATAAGGAGACAATCTCTACCAGGTGCCAACGGTCTCCTCGGAGGGCGGATGAGCGGGAGGAGGTCAGGGCATCTTCTTGTCCTTAGGAAGAGAAACTGTCCTAAAAGGCGGATCAACCACAAGGTAGTCAACGACATGAAAGTATGGGAAGGAAATGGAAATACTGCCACATTATCTTTTTCCCAGGAGGAGAATAAATGTAATTCTTCCTGAGGTAAAACATTCCGGAGGTAACTTAGTCCCCCGTTGGGATCTCCGAGTGGAGACTACTCCGGGAAGAATCACCAGAAAAGGAAATAATAAGACGAATGATTGTCATTTCATCATAGGAACCTGGAACGTACGAACTTTACGACGTGTGGGTAAACTTGAAAATTTAAAAGAAATGGATAAATGTACAGTGAACACAGTGGGCTTGAGTGAAGTGAGATTGTCAGGAAAAGGTGAGATAGCGTGAAATTATACAATATTCTTTTCAGGTGGCGTTAAGGCCGAGAATGGTATCGCGATAGCAATGAAGAGCGAAGTAACAATAAGCGTAAGCAAAGTGAAATGCTGCAGTGACCAATTGATGTTTGTAAAACTAAGTACAAACCAGTGGATATTGTGAAAATACAAGTGTATATACCAACAACTGACCATGATGACAATGAAGTAGGAGTAATATATGATGAAATTAGTTACATGTTGCATCAGGAGGGAAGAAGTAAGGTCAACACCATAGTAATGGGAGACTTCAACAACGTAATAGGAAAAGTAGCTGCGAATAAGATGGTGGGACTATTTAGACTAGGTAGAAGAAACGCATAGGGCAAAATGCTTATCCAATTTTATAAGCAACATGATATGGCGGCGAAAAACACGTGGTTTAAAAAAAGGAAAACCAAACTGTACACGTGGAAAAATCCAGGGGATAAGAAACGCTATCAAATCGATTACATTGGTCAACAAACGTGTCAAGAATAGTGTACGAGACGTGGAGACACTGTCAGAAGCGAATATTGATTCGGATCAAATCTTCTAGTGCAGAACTGCAAACCTACTGAAAGTCAATCAAGAAAAATTGGAGGAGAAATAAAAAATGGAACTTAGAGCGACCAAGAAGTAAGGACAGTGATGTGAAAGAAGATATTGAAGACAAATTCTGTGCGGAAGCATTATGATAGGCAATGTTGGAGAAAAGTTAAACAGATTCTACTTGACACATTCTCCATTGGTAGGATGAGACGAGCACCGAGAAACCCATGGATAACTGAGGCGATGCTTAAAAAGATGGATAAAAGCAAAAGGGCGAAAAACACGGACATAAAAAATACAGAAGTCTGAATAATGAATTGAGAAGAGAGGCGAACAAAGCGAAGGAAGAGTACGCGGAATACAAATGTGAAGAAATAATGGAACTTCAACTGCGCGGCAGGTATGATCTGATGTATCAAAAAGCACAAGAATTAGGAGGGAAAGCTAACAAAAATATACGCACATTTGGAATCGAAGATCAACAAACTCATGTAGTCTCTGACCATCACAGAATCCTTAGATTTTGGGAGGAATACATAAAAATCTGTATGACCATAAGAATCACCCCAAAGGCATTGCGATCGAAACAGAGGAAGAGATGGATGATGAAGAAAAAGGATCCAGTATATTGTATTCCAGAAAGGAAAAAGACACCAGAGATGCTATTGGGTCGTTGAGAATTATATCAGAACGAATTCTTGACGTAAAAGAAGACTTGTGTTTGTGCTTCACCAACTGGCTAAAAGCTTTCGACCGGGTCAATTGGACCAAATTTCTAAAAATACTTAAAGAAATCGTGGTCAACTCGCGAGACCGATAACTCATTACAACCTGCATATAGAACAACGAGTGAAGTTGCCCTTGAATAAGGATAAACCAATAGTGTGGAAATTGGAAAAGGAGTCAGACAAAGATGTAGCATATAGCCCAATTTATTTATTTATTTATTTATTTAAGAAGAAGAACACAACAGGTTATTCTACCCAATTACAGTGTTCATACCAGAGTTACATAGAATATCTATAATATATTTGCGAAATCTATTCTGAGTCATACTGTGTATATCCAGGACTTTTTTACATTTACTCAGTTTGTTATAAACTGCACCCATCCTCCACGTTGGTGACTGTTTTTGTTCGAGATTTCTTACAATAAAAGAAATTTCCATTGCCCACACATATGTTTCCATTGGGTACCCTGAGATGAAAGGTAGAGACCAAATCCGTACTATTTAATTTGTTATTTAATATTTTGTACAAGAATATCATGTCATTTAACACTCTTCTGTGATTGAGATACATTGTGTTAAAATTTTCATTAAGATTCAACATTTACAATGAATGTTTAATGAAGGAAGCATTAATATGAATTGGAGAATTCAAGATTGGAGGAAAATCATTAACAAGATCAGGTATCTAGATGATACTGTTTTATAGTTAGAACCGAAGAGGATTACACGAAATGGTTCATAAAATGGTTGACACTGGGAAACTATATGGAATGGAAATCAACGTTGAAAAATCGAAAGTCATAAGATTATCCCGTGAAAACGCGCAATTACGAGTCTGAGTAAAACAAAGGGAACTTGAAGAGATCCATAATTTCAAGTATTAGGAAATATTTTCACAAAAGATGCTTACTGCACCAAAGAGACCAGGTCAAGAATTGCCATAGCCAAAGAAGCATTAACAACAAAATATCACTCTTAACTAGCAGGCTTAATATTGAACTAATGATGAAGTTGGTATGGAGTATTGGACTGTCTGGTTCAGAGAGTTGGGCAATATAGAACAGAAATATTTAGAAAGCTTCGAAATGTGGTGTTGGAGAAAGATGGAGAAGATAAAATGGACAGAGAGTAACAAACGAAGATGTTTTAAAGCGGATAGGAGAAAAGAGCACACCTTTAGCCAGCACCCTTCGTAGGATGGCCAATTGAATTGGACACATTTTGCGAAGAAACTGCCTTCTTCATACCGCCATAGAAGGAAAGATGGAAGGAAAGCGAGGAATAGGAAGAACACTACTGATCGATGATTTGAAGAATAGAAGAAAATATTGGGAGTTAAATGAGGAAGCTGAAAATCGAGAAACGTGGAAGAAATATTTTCAGGTCGAAACCTAAAATCGTCATTAGTCCAAGGCTCTGCCAAAAGGCAGAAAACTTAATAATAATAATAATAATAATAATTACTTCAGCTTTGTTATTCCTATGTACCTAGGTTACAGTCTGTTCGTTAACTTCGGTTTTGTTATTATAATAATGTTAACATTGCTGTAACAAAATTTCTCTTTAAGGAAGTACGAATTGTACTTGCCAACTGAACTGTTTGATATAATTTGTAGTTGACATTTGTAAATCCGTTTGAACGAGGGTGATCCCTTTTTCATGCGGAATTGCTTCTACTGAGAAGCAGGGGTAAAAGTGGATCTGCAAAGGTAGGGAGACGCATGACGCCGTCCTCCCTGGCTATCTTTGCCCATTGTAATCTTTTAGGAAGTGGAGAGATGTCGTAGATATATTTTGGAAGTGGAGGAACGCCATCCTACTGCATTCCCCCTCACTGTTTACTCCTGCTGAGAAGAATATTCTAACATTCGAGATGCGGCTCAGAACCCAACGACTTGTATGAAGGATGGACGTTTTAGAGATTTCTAATATATATATATATATATATATATATATATATATATATATAGAGAGAGAGAGAGAGAGAGAGAGAGAGAGAGATAGGTATAGGTATAGATATAGATAGATACAGAATCTTAAATCAGACTGAAGATCTCCTAAATATAAATTATCGTATTAATATATAGTAGGGATAACTCTCGATGTAATATAAATTGATCAATTAGTCCTTCCCTTAGAGATCTTCTCTCTCGCTTCTTGATCTGGCTGAGACCCTTAAAGATTTAAATCAAAGTATACAAGGTTCGTGAAAATACAAGAACATAATAAAGTAAAGATCCTTCAATTTTAGAGTATATTAATTTGTCTACAGTTGAATATTTCTTTCTAGTATTAAAGCTTATATGAGATATAAACGTAAACCTTAACGCGGAATCTGAACGATTTAGACTGTAATTAGACCTATTTCCAATGGAAATCGAGCTGGATATTAAAACATGTCTTGGAAAATTGGATGTGAGAAGCTGAAGTAGAGGGATACATTTAGCAATGATGGAACAGGTCGTAGGCCATCAGATCACTTTGGTTACGACTTTTGTTTAGTCATGCGGGTCAGGGTCTCCCTTCTCAGACCCGGCATCACCCGGTGACCGAGAGACCCAGGCAGACCCAGTAACCCAAACAGGCCCAGAAATATCACCTGTCTTGCATTACTGCAGAATGTTATAATTGATTAACAATGACGTTCACTCCTCGAGTTCGAATGTCTGTTTGACTCCCAACGTGAAATTTCTTAATCAAGATTCCGTGTTTTCAATATTTCAAACCTAATTTCATGTTCATTCGTCTTCTCATACTGAAGAATAATGCAATGATTTTTGAACAAAGACTAAATAAAAAGATTTAATAAAATACTGTTTGGTCTCAGCGGTATCTTTTATATTCTAAACGACAGGTTTTACAGGCTTCCTCGATTAAACTTTGACGAATCCTTATAAGGAAAAAACATGTAGTTTATCTTTCTTGTGGTTCTCGCATTTTTATACTCTGGAAAACCTTGCAGTTATCTTTCAGTGCAATAGTTTGACACACACAGACACAAACAACAAACGAGAAAAAATGTTATAGATTTAATGAGAAGACAGAGTTGTTATCAGCTTTACATATATATCTCTTGTGTATGAAAATGTTTCGTCGTCTCTCTATCAGTCTGAGTCATGGTCTGTGTAGGTCACCAGGTCTGGTGGCCTCTGGGTCGTCCGAGTCATAAGCCACGAAGTTCCCATGATTAAATTAAGAAGTAGGGTTAGAAAAACACACACACACATAAGAACTGAATATTGATTACTCATATGCCCTTATCATACATGTACACATCACTGAATACTCTTTTCATATTAGGTACTCTGACTTCAAATAGTAAGAAGGAGACAGATCATTGGCAGAGAAAACACGATCTACTCCTCACCAGGGAAACGATTTCTAGAATAGCAATTATAAAACATATTAAAACTTTTGTTTCTAGGGAAACACTTGATTCTGGGTTAATTATTTAAAATAGAAACTTCGCTTCTGTCATTGTATACATTTATTAAACTAAATAATTAAGTAGTTCTTATCTGATGCGTCACATAAGATTGCGTGTCTTATTTTAATTTAAATATGTACGATTGTTGCTTGTGATTAGTCACGACATTCTAAAAATTTTAAACATCATGTTCTTTAGTTAAAAAATTAAGTTATTAATAACCTCGCCAACATAGAGATTTTAAAAACAGATTCTTATGCAAATTTTCTAATACCAACACGCAAATATTTTAGAATAATTATATATATATATATATATATATATATATATATATATATATATATATATATATATATATATATATATATATATATATATTGAATGTCCTTTTCTTTTCTTCATATTACTTTGGATAGCCTACGAAATAATGACACTAAGAACTCATTTGTACAGTCCGAAGATAAACGACCTGAGCATGCAGCAACGAAGTCTTTTGCTCCAAAATAAGTGTGCAGTGGTGGACGCCGAGGTTTCTTCTGGCGTGATTCGCGCCATTTAGACTTATGTTGATTGCCTGCGCTGTTAGGCGTAGTTTCACAATAAACTTACATGCTCATGTTGCAGGTTTTTTGCTGCGGACTGTACATTCTGGGAAAATATTGTTGTAATATGGAATTTTAAAAAAAAGCCGTGCTCAGGTTTCTTTTAAAGCGAGCTTTTACCTAAATAAAACAAGAATACCTAGAGAAGAAATTCAAGCTATATTCACTGTAAATATGTACGTGGAGCGATTAATAAGATTAAGGTCTCGTATAGAAAGTGTTGAGCTAGATGTATTAAGTGCACATAGACTTAGTAAATATTCCATGTCTTACGATACTTCTGTGTAATTTTTGTTTCTATATACAAGATGTTTGAATGAATGATAGTATCGAACTGTGTTCACCCCTTTTAGAAAACAGCGACGAGTTAATTGTACATCCAAAATGTACCCAGTGAGAACATTTTTTACGATCCTCTTGTGACTATGTACAAATGTGGTTACATAACCAAGTCCTAGAGAATAAAGTTATGGATAAACGTTAAAAGTATTTATATTCTCCCACTTCCTCCTAAAAAGACTCGTTTGCAACCTTTAGTAGAGAAAGTAGTTTGCAGTTTTCTGAGCGTAATCTTCATCGATACTTAACCTATGGTCATAGAATAACTGATACATATTTTAGGGCTCTGCCGCAGAAACTTCGTGATGCTGTGAAGGTAAAGTATTGTTACATAGTCAGTAAACTTGTCGGGGTGTTAGTTGACAATACTCGCACCCACCAGTCAGGAGACACGGAAGCCTCAGCTACTAGTTATTTCCTCAGTCGCCATGTTATCCTGACTTCGCACCATGAGACTTCTTGCTTCCAAACAAGTATCACTCATTGAACGGAATTCGTTTATCTTCGGATGCTGAACTCATTTCCACTACCAAGCACTCTTTTCTAGCCATTGAAACTTTTTACAAAGAATCGCTGAGGAATTTTAAAGACCGTTTAGAGAAATGTGTTGTTCTGCATTATGACTATGTGGAAAAGGAAAAATAACATGTATCAGTTTCAAACTTCTAGCTCCACTCCCCTCTCTATGAGAAGGCAAAAAATTATTTATTGCCCCTAGTATATTCAATATTGATGATTCTGCAGTAGGTAAACTGTTAGAGCTATCGCTTCATAATCGGAAGGTTCTGGGAACAAATATAGTCAGGCATTATAGTGGAACTTCTTTAGATTTTGCCAAATCTATCATGCAAATGTTTAGGTGATACCTTCTATATAAGTCGTGGCTGCAATGTGTTACTTTGGTTTTCTTTCCTGGAAGTTATTCACTGATTGTAGTCGTATTTCGTGCCCTGATCTTAATACCATAAGTCGTTCATTTGTATCAGTCTTCATTTTCACAAAATTGGGGAAAAGGGAAATTTTTAATAATAAATTTTCCATTCCCTATTTCGCAACACTTTCTGCGGTATAGTTGCAACACTGTCTCTCTCTTATTAGTGACAGGTGAACTTGGGCAAAGATAAAAGTGTGTTGCTGGATTGTGTGGACTCTTAGATCTTTTTTCTTATTAAAACTACTTGGGTGAGTGTTGTGTGCAGTGAGTCATGCCAAGAAATTCTTTGAATAACCCTAACAGATTGTTACATATGTGGGAGAGTGTCAAATCCAATATTACACAGATAATACCGCTTGTGAAAAAAAACTTATGAATTGCACTGAGAGTGCAAAGTCGGGGATCAGGATAAAAATGGACTCCACATGTGAGTTGTAAATCTTGTGCAGTGAATCTTCGGAGGTGGTTGAATGGAACACACAAAGCAATGCCATTTGCCGTGTCAATGGTCTGGCGTGAGCCGAAAGTCTAGACGTCAGATTGTTATTTTTATTTAACAAACGTAAGTGGAATAACCTCAAAAATCAGTAAGTCAATCATATACCCAAATTTCCCTTCCGCTGTTCGACCATTTCCACACAGCAAAGAATTACTTGTGCCTGTTCCACCGAGAAAATGATCGTTGGATGATTCTGATGAATGTGCTACTTCTGTAGATCGTGATTTCGAAATTGAAGAAGAGAAAGATCTTATCTATACCGAAAAATCGTCTGAGCCGCAATTAATATCTTGAAGTAAATTAAATTATCTTGTTAGAGATTTGCACTTGTCCGAGTTCCAGGCTGAACTACTAGCTTCGATACTACAAGAGATTGGAACCTTTTAGAGAAGAACACAAAAGTAGCTACATATCGCTTTCGCGGATGTGATCTAGTGAAGTTTTTCGACCCTGAAGATTTGGTGTTCTGTACAGATGTTTGTGGACCCATGTCTGCATTGAACGTTGATTACGATATATGAATAATTGGCGGTTATTCATTGATTCTTCCAAAATCAGTCTAAAAGTCGTGTTATTACACAATGAAAATAGCCACTGTGCTATTCAGATTGCTTATGCTGTAGGTATGAAAGAAACATCCGGAAATACAAAGCTTTCATTTAAATAACTTGAGTACGCGGAACATCCATTGTACATTTGTCGTGATTTTAAAGTTCTTGGCCTGCTTTTGGGGATGCAATCGGGGTATACGAAATGTTTTTGTGCAAATGTGACAGCAGAGCAAAAGATCAACACTATAACGTAAAACAATGGCCTACAAGGACGTTTTTGACTCCCGGACAAAAAAGTTATTTACAAACCTTTTGTCGAACTGTAGAATGTGTAGGCTACTTACAACCATTACACATAAAGTTAGGATAATGAAGATTTTCGTCAGGGCTCTAGATAAAGAGAGTGGTTGCTTCCGTTATCTGAAGGCAATATTTCCCCGCATTACAGATGCAACATTTAGAGAGGGATATTCGTTGGACCAGAAATAAGAAAAGTGATGAAAGATCCAGAATTCGACGAAACCCTGAGCGAAAACGAGAGAAGAGCGTCGGTTGCGCTGAAGAATGTTTTAAATTCTTTTCTGGGAAACAGAAAATCTTAACAATATGCTCAAATTGTTGAAGAACTGATATTGAGTTTCCAAGAAATGGGTTGCATCATGCATTTGAAACTTCATTTCCTCCATAGCCACTTGGACTTCTTTCTCGAGAAGCTAGGTGCAGTATCAGATGAACACGGTAAAAGAGTTCATCAAATAATTCATGTGCTGGAAGAAAAATAGTCGGGGAAATGTGAGGGGAGTTGATTTGAGTTTAGCGTCCCGTTCAGCAGCGAGGCTATATGAGACGTGGACCTACTGATTAACGTGGAATCCAAACCACATGAGCTCCCGCCGGGAATCGAACCCGGGTCTCCCACGCCAAAGGCGCGTACGCTAACCGCTTAGCCACGAAGGAGCTCGAAATGTGAGGGGAGTCTATGCTAGCTGACTATCATTGGACTGTGCAAAGAGAACATGAGGTTGCGTACAAAAGGAAACGCCGATAAGAACGTTTATTAGTTTGTGAAGCAAATTAATTTTCTTATTTTATTTTTGTAACAGAGAACATGAAAGTGTGTACCAAAGGTATAGCCGATAAGAATATTTTGTAAAGCAGTACAGTATTTTTAAAATACTTCACTTCTGCATGTTATGTTTCACTAAATTTGTTTCAATACATATTTTATGTTCATTTTAAGTTAATGTTTATATTTACATTAGGTCTTTGACTCATTGTAATGTAACTGAGGCGTGTGGATGAATCTACTTCCCCAATTGTCCACTAAATAAACAAACAAACAAACAAACAAACAAAAATTCAAGCGCATGGACGCCCATATATTTTTCCCAAGGGAACAAACTCCTGAAAACTAGGCAATTGTGTCACAAAATCGTTCAAACCGTAGATACAATAGCATAAAGTCAGTTTTTCTAAATGACCCCTTCAGGCACTCACGTTCAGACATTAGTAGGGATTTGTATCTGCAAGGTGTCCTCTAAATTTCGTACAATTCCTTCAAAATTTAGACAGTCTTTACGAGATCTGTAATGTTTAATCTAGCACAGGGCTGTCCAAATGGAGGCCCGCGGGCCGCATGCATTACAACCATTTTCTGCGGCCCACAAAGCTTCATGATTTACTATTGTTATAGCTGATAATATATTAATTTATATTCATTCACTCTTTTAATGTTTCCACTCTTCTTTCGGAATAAGGACCCATTTAGCGCTTCTATACAACAAAATGGCGCGGGCATCCACGGCAACACGAGTCGGTAATGTAATCGTTGCTGAAAGGGACGGTTACTTGAATGAACGAATATATATTTGATCTAGCTTTTTAAATCAGACCCTTTCTTCCTCGAAGCCATAGCGCGCAAGAAATACACCACTTCTTGTGATAAACACAATTTAGCATACTTTCCAAGTTGCAATCGTTTGACATTAGATTTTGAAAAGGAAGCATTTAATTTTTCTGAGTTCTGTAGAGACATCGAGAGTATCACGAATGGATTTAATGCGATTCTCAGATTTTGACAAACTAAAAAACGACATTGTATTATTTACTAATCCATTGACAATAGACATCGAAGAACAACCTCCAAACTTACAGCTCGAACTTTGTGATCTTCAGGCTGACCTATTCTTTCAGACAAGAACAAAGAAAGGAGTAGATTTTTCAGGCTACTTTCTAACAAACGTTTTCCTAACTTTTGTGAGTTGTGTCGGAAAATAGTGTAATGTTTGATAGTACTTATCTGTGTGAAAGTGCATTTTCCACCATGAAAATTGTAAAGAATCGCTCCAGAAGCTGCCTTGGAGATTCTTCTCTTTTACATCTTCTGCGGGTTACATCTTTTACAACAAGAGAAATGAATGTAGATACCCCAGCCCTTATAAACGCTGCTAGTCACCCTCATTAGTCACATTGAAAAGGTATGTAATATTTCAAATATATTTATATTTTTCTTTTGTAGTGTAATAATAATAATAATAATAATATATATATATATATATATATATATATATATATATATATAATTATTATTATTATTATTATTATTATTATTATTATTATTATTATTTAGCTGCGGCCCTCCACCTTACTAGTAAAGACGGTTATGGCCCTCAGGCTCATTATAATTGGACACCACTGATCTAGCATATTAATCATATTATACAGGGTGTTTCAAAACAACACCGACAACGTTTGGGAGGTGATTCCTGACACCAAGTTAGGCAAAAAGTATAGACCAACTTGGGTGCACAAATGCTTCCTTTCGAAGTTATGGGCTGCCGAAATCATGAAAAATTGAATTTTAAAGATCCATAGATCCAAAACTATGGAACCTACCGTAGTCGCGTCAAGACTTCACTTAGGATCTAGTATGTGCCCTATCCAAAAATCCATGTTTCAAAATCCTGCGGTACTTCCACAACAGTTTTTGTAGAAGGAGTTTGGCTAAGGGCATATAATTTGAAGTGCTCACCAACTACCTCTATAAAAATTGCAATTCTTTGTATAAGAAGGGAAGTTTTACATGTGCGTATCGATATACCAAGGAAACACATTTCTTTATGAACATAGAAAATATTAGAAGATTTAAGCTATACTAGTATTATCCGCATGAAACTTGCTTTCACGTTTGGAGTGAAAAACATCAGCAACACAACACAAGGATTGCCTAACGTTAAGCCTCTAACGTCACGAATTCTCTACACGTTTAGCAAATAAGGTGGGATACCCAGACCGCCAAGAGGCACTGCATTGCCAGAGTTGAATGAAATTGCATCATAAAGAACACACAATTGCGAGTGCTTTTTCTTTTACAATAATTCACACTGAGACATTCTGCACAGAAAGCCGCAAAAAATCACTAACAGTACATTTGGGCCAGAAATGGCGAATGAACTATACCAAATACTATGGGTTTGTCAAATTCCATTTTAGTGACACATTATTTCTAAATAAGCGCCATGGGCAGAACCAACATAATGCTAAGATGAGCTCAGGGCCACCGTGGTAGCAGACTCTCGGAAAGTATTCCATTGTATACGACTTAAACATACACCATATCACTGTCGTTAGGCGATTATAAGGTGCAAACAATAAACTGAAAAGGTTCAACAGGTGTTGCACTGGCCAACAAGATTCACCGTCTGGAAGTGTGCAATTCTCTGAGTATAAGGAATAACTGGAAGACTTTCCTGCATCCAATTGTCACTTTCGATGAAAAATGGATCTGCTATGACAATGGTTGGATCCTAATCAACATTCAGTACGGCTTCCTAAACCATCTCTTCACCGACAGAAGGCGTAGTTGCTGGTATGGTGGTCTATGATGGGGCTGATTTACCATGTCTTACTTAAGCGAGGTGAAACCATCAGTGCTGATCGCTACAATGACCATGAAATGCAGCGCAAGCTTGTGCACAAGTATCCAACAACCGTCAACAGACATGGTGTTCTTCTCATATTTGTTGACAATGCTCGCCCACATGTAGCTCTAAGAACGGTGAGAGCTCTCCATGAGTTGTAGTATGAAACACTTTCTTACCTGCCGTATTTCTTTATATCTCTCCTACTGATTTCTGTCTTTTCCAGCATCTCGATCACTTTTTGGAAGAGAAGACCTTCGCTGATGATCGGGCGGTGCAACGTGCGGTTAAGGACTCCTTCGAATCATAGACATCAGACTTCTTTCGCAGCGAAATCCAGTTGTTGGCTAAGCGATGGCCAAATAATGCAGACTGTGACTATCGGAATGATGCACCTGGAGTGGTCATTTTATTCACATCAGCCTAATACAGTATTGAAACGAAAACTTTTTAAAAATCCAATGATTGTCATTGTTTTCCTTTCTTGGTTTCTTACATTTACGAATTTCTGGAATACTCTAATGGTACCTTGGGTTAGGATATTGTTAACTTGAATTCAGCCTTGCCTATGCTACAGAACTTTTATAGCAAACTAGAGTATTGGAAAACAGTCATGTAAATATCAGTATTAAATAAAACCTATTTTTAAAAAATATGAACAGACTTTAAAAAATACACTAAAAGTCAAAAAAATAATTTTAAGAAAGCAGACGATAAGAATGATATAGCGCTTAAAAGGAGAAAATAATTTATTACTATTATCCACAACTTTTTGAAGTCATGCCAAGCCAAACATATAAATTCCTCACATATCACCATCGAAATAGGTTTATATTAGGCATTAATTTGTTCGGTTTGAACGACTCGAATAACGTGAATTGAGCCTAGGACCACATGTACGAAAATCACTTATGCTAGCCACTAGACCTGCGAAGAAGCTTGTAAATGGAAGAGAGTAACGTGTAAATAAGATTTTCCATAGATCACAATATTAGTTTAGATCCTTCAAACTCCTATACGCTTTTTTTTTTTATCTCTCCTGCTCAGATTTCGTATTTTTACTGATCTTGGTTAGTACTTTACGAATATATATACTACGTCTAGATACCTGTAGTTGGATGAGAACATTTACTTGTGAGACCTTGCAGTATTTCAGACACTGAACTTTCTCACATAACATGCACCTTAAACATGTTTTTTCGACATTGCAAGGTCTAACTGAATACTTATAATAAATATTATTTCTGATGGCAATAGAGTGTATTTCCAATTTTCATGTCTCGAACGTGTTGGCGTGCTCGAGATAGTCAAGAAAAGCATGACTCATGAAAGTTCCTAGTTCGGAACCCGTCTCTGAAAAATGTTTTTTTTTTTTTTTTAATTCTTCATTCTTCATATGTTAAGATATTTCTCTCACTGCGCAATCATCTAATGCTTCAAAGAAAGAGTTCAATAACTGAGGGTATCATGCTCACAATTTTTTCTGAAAAGAACCTAACTATGATTTTTACTATGTTTGAGAAAATCAGAATTTTCCTCAGAATATGGATGGTGTCTGCTAATTTTTTTCTCCAATTCTAAGCTTGGGTATGTGAATATATGTCTCCATATTTGAATCTTTCTCTCTCTCTCTCTTTCAAAGTGTCGTACGTCACGAACTCACATGGCCTGAGATCAAACGTGCAACTCTTGAAACTCCACGTAAGCTTCTACCAGTGGCATCGTGACTTCCTATAGGTTTGTTTTAGTAGGCTGTGGATATGATATTCGCTTGTGTATAAGAGCTTTCCGTACTAGCCCTATACTTAGCCTAAACGTTGATGCACATGAACCTTCCCTTCATCATCGCAGCAGTTGGTTGATCCTCCGTTATTTTGCACGTCTTAAAGCACTTTCTGATCACCCTTCTTCTTTTGTTCTTGAAGCGGGTGATCGCTACCGTCGCTATGCGACATGACCTCGTGTCAGCCGACCTTTTGGGATTCGTGCATTAGAACTTTTAGATGAATTAGCTCTTGCTCTACCATATTTTTATCCATTGAGTTTTCTTCCCGTTCCACCCGGGCAGTTCCATTGTCCTCATATATCATTTTAGTTGGTGTATTGTAATAAGTCTACCACGACTGATCACCAATATCACCAGGAGTTTCGCTCTCTGTTACAACACAATGTTGACTTCTCACGCTTTTATACAGATGGCTCGAAACGAGAACACTACTGGCTTCGGGTTTGTCTTTGGCGCTACCCGCTATGGTTTCCGACTCCCTTCGTTTGCATTCATTTTCAATGCTGAGCTGCTGGCTATTCTTGAAGCCTTAGACTATGCTATGCCCCATAACATTGCTCTTATTCTGATTCTGTCTGACTCCCAGAGTGCTCTTACTAGCCTTAATGTTTACACTAGGTATCCTCTGGTTCAACGTATTTTGTTAAAATGCCATTCCCTACTTGGTACCGGCTCAGTTGTCTATTTTTGTTGGATTCCTAGCCATGTTGGCATTCCTTGTAATGAACAGGCGGGTTCTGTGCCAAAAGATGCAGCTCTTCATGTCTTGCACTCGTGACGTCCCTCTCTTGTACTGATCTTTACCCGGTGTTCACATCTCGTCTTTTACACCAATGACAATTGGAATAGGATCTCATACATGCCAACAAATTGCTTGCTATTAAACCACGCTTAGAACCTCTAGATCCCGACAGTCTCGTCGCGAAAAAATAGTTTAATTCGACTGCGTATTGGACACAGTCATTTCACGCATGCATATCTTTTACGTGGCATTGCAGTTCCAGATTTTTTTTTTTTTTTTTTTGAGACATTTTATCTATTCGTCATCTTGTTGTCGATTGCCCCACTCTAGCTCGGCATCGACAACGTTACAAACAGATCCAATACTCCACTGGTTCCCAAACTGGAGAGGCTATCCCTCAGAAGCATGAAAGAAAATCAAGACAGCACAGATGACTGAAATACCATGAATAGTGTTGTAAAAAAACGGTTTTTTTTCTGTGATGTTTTTTTTTCAATAAAAAACATCGTTCTTTTTCATGTTTTTTTTTCAAAAGTCTGTTTTTTTCCTGGCAACTGTTATTTATTGATTTATGTTGCAGATTATTGAAATAATCAACAGAACTTGAGTCGAAGCCCTCGTAACTTACAAATCGTTTGTTTCTTTGAACCTATACGATCAAAATTGTGTGATTATTCTTTTCGGCCCCATGTCAGTTTTGGCGTATTCCTACATTTCCAGTTAGTGACTTATTACCCAAAAACTATTTATTCGATTGATATGGTTAAGGCCTTGTTTTTAAGAAAATGGATGTGGCTATTTTTTGGTGTAAGTTGCATTGCAGTGTTGCCAACGGGTGGGAAATTATTGAGGGAAATGTAGGGGTGAAAATTTGCAAAAAATTCCCTAACCGAATTTCAAAAATTTTTTGTATCTAGCACCACTGCTGCTATAGGGGTTCAAGTCAAATAAACAAATCTTTGGTGTGTTAACAAGGTACAGTGAAATCCTGAAGTCACTGGCTTCCATTCAAAGAGGGAAAGAAAAAAATTCTCTCATACACATGAAATTTTGACACTTTTTACGCCTCAGAAGCAAAAATTAAAAATATGCCGGGGTACTGCTTCTCTAATTATCCTATTGAAACTTTTTATGGTACGTTCTGTAGGGAAAAGAGGAAGCTTTCAGGTAGTGGTGCGTTTGTTTCAATGCAGCCAGTAAGAACGTAATAATAGAGGGGAAAAGGGAAATTTTCCGAATTTTTCAGCGAGAATGAATTGTTTTGGCTGGAAACGCTGCCATCAGACAGACGAAAACTATCTGAAAATAAACCGTAGTACTCCAAGAGTATATTCTATAAGTATCATGGCGATATATAACAAAGTAAGCATGAAATTAAAAAAAAATCATTCTACCTCAGAAATTCACCGTTTTCTTACCATTTCCAGAACATGGCTTATTATAAACCTCAACTGTACTTCCCCTAATTATTCTAGTGAAACTTTTTATGGTGCGCTGTGTAGGCTAAGGATGAGGCTGTTAGACACTGGTACGTTTGTTCGAATGTAGCCAACAAGAAGGAAATAATAGAAATAAAAAAGGGATTTTTTCCAAAATTTGCCCCTAAAATCTAGAATTAAATTTTTTTGGAGTTAGCAACACTACTATCAGACACACACAAACTATCTTAAAATAAGCTTTGGTATTACTCTAATATATCGTACAAGTATTGTGACGATATCTAATAAAGTAAGCATGTCAATAAAAAATATCTCATTCTACCTTTAAAAAAATCACAGTTATCTTTCCAATTAGAGAACAAGGTCCACTGTAAACCTCAACTGTACTTCCCCTAATTATCCTATAGAAACTTTCTATAGTGCGTTGTGTAGAGCAAAGACGAGACTTCCAGATACTGGTACATTTGTTCCGATATAGCCAACAAGAGGGAAATAATAGAGACAAAACATATATTTTTTCCAAAATTTCCCCCTAAAATCTGGAATTAAAATTTTCTGTAGCTGGCAACACTGCTACCAGACAGACGCAAACTACCTTAAATTAAATATTGGTACACCACTAATATATCCTACAAGTGTTATGGCGATATTTAAGGAACAAAGCTTCTAATTACCAAAAATATATTACGGTAAACAGAAAAGTAAGGAAAAACTAGAAAAATCAAGGGCTAGAACCTAAATACGAATTTTACGTGCGCCCCCTAATTACCCCATTGTAACGACCTGTACTTTTGTTTGTTAAGTAAGGACAAATGTTCGATTGGCGTAAATTGACTTGCACTCGGACGTATAGGTACGGATTTATAAACAAAAATTTCTAATTTTTTGCCCAAATATAAGAGAATTTTAATTTCCCTAATTAGTAACACTGCGCGCAGGCCCACCTAATTGATGTCAACAGTTAGATATCCATCCGAGGTATCTACATGACAAGTCTTAAGGATGTCTTTCTACAACGAAGGAAGCTACAGGAAAAAAAAGTAAAGGAAATTCGAAATTAGAAAATTCTCGAATTTTTGACTGGGGTGAAATTTGAGAAGGAAATTCGACACAAGAAGAAAAAGAAATTAATATTATAAACTATAGTCCAACCACATTTTTCAAGAATAATATCCCGATATCTTAATTAGTGTCCACACTGAAGCGGATTAAACAAGTGACACACCTGTGTGTGCCACTTTGGCCACCTGGGCCACCGAGTATACATTTGATTACATTTTTTTGACTATTAACTTGTGTTGTTGTTGTAGTTATAGTCTCGACCAATAATAATATCGTTGTAAACAATAACTTTATAAGGAAAATTGTCTCTTCTTTTTACATCTTAGTTCCAACACTTTTGGTGAGAAATATATGGGTGTTTCAAAATAAATTTTGGGGTTTTAAGTCCTCGTAGTACTTATTACATTTTACGTACAATTATAAGCAATGCATCAAGTAAAAGAGCATCTCAAACAGTCTTTGCTACAGGTGTTCAATGTGAAATTCATTCGTCACACGGCACATATCTAATCGATAGGCGAGAAAGGCCCATAACCGAGCGAAGTAGCTCAAGTGGTAGAGCGTTGGCTTCGCATTCGGGAGGTCGCGGGTTCGATTCCCTCAATCCAGGGTTTCCCTCAATCCTACCAGGCAAATGCCGGGGTGGTACCTACTAAAACAGGCCCTGGCCGATACCATTGTTGTAGTTATTGTTATATATCCAGTATAAAATGGCCTCAGAGCTGTATCTGGTAATTGTTATATAAATAAATAAACTTTCCGCCATATGACACAAAACACATTCAATTTAGGAGAGTTTCGTTTCAATTGTACCATCTCCTGAGGATTTGCTGACGGCCAGATGCAAACATTATGAGTGTTCACACTAGCTCTTAGGTGAAAAGTCGATTTATCACTGAAGACGACACGGTCCAGAAAATCTTCATTGTTATGCAGGAATATTTCACTTGCGAAATTGGCACGTAAACCGTAGTCTGTAGACTTTAGACCTGTAGCAACTGCAAACAATAAAGACGTAGTTGCAAGCGTCTCCTTAATATTCTTCACACAGACGGTTGCACTACACGTTCAGTCTTTATTAAAACACAAAAAGCTTTCTGTTCTCTAGTCTCCATCTTTGCTACTTGCTCCATCTAACGGCAGACAGAAAAAACAATGCATGTACATGTGTGCGTACAGAACTGTTTGAGTTGCTCTTTCATTTTATATAATATTTATAATTGTAATTTAATTGTAATAGATACTACAAAGTTTCAAAACCCTAATATTAATTTTGAAACACCCTGCATTACTTCAAATTGAGTCATCCTATATTCATGTCTTTTATATACATATCATCAGGGCCGGTCCTAGTCAATTTGTCGCCTCGTGCAATGGCATAATTTGCCGCCTCCCCCTTTCTCCAGAAAGAACAAATCTTAGAAGTCATGATTTTAAGTATGCTACTCCAGCATGAACAACAAAGGTGAGGGTAAGTGCAGTCGCACTCGGAAAGGCTCAAATACTTACTAAAAATGCAATTCCGTTGTGTCTGTTTTTTTCTTTAAATGTTAATCTATTATGATAGTAAAAGATAAAGCAAACACATCTGCAGAGGAAAGATGGTAATCCTTTTTATAGAATTCACTACCGAGCTTCAATCTCAATGTATCAGTTTGCAATTCCAGTGCAACTAGCTCTTTTATTTTTATTTCTTGATTTTTCTTCTACATCTTCTAACATTTCTTTTTTTTAAAAAAAACTTGTTTCTATCTTCAATGATAAGGAACTTGCTTCTGACAAAAACAAGGCTAGTTGTCATATCAAAACTGTGATAACTTACTAAATGGAACAGATATTCACTACTATTCGAGAATTGAATTCTTGCCTTTGGCAACAATCAAGCAATTTGTGCTCGGATTTATTCGACCATTTGCTTTAGCATTGTTCATGTGGCCTTAAACTAATGCAATCTAAACATAATTTCGTCGCTTTCAATACATAAGGGCGTAACTTACATTTTTTGGGATTTTGAGATTTTCAATTATTCAGATAGATGTCAATCGCGTCTAGTTGCTGGGAAATTTTTTTGGCTGTACGGCGAACCGTTCAGCTGTGGGGAGTCATTTTCATAAGGGCGTTAAGAGATATAAAAGAAAGTTGATCAAAGCATAAGGGCTTAAATGACACATACGCCCTTCTATATTAAACGATCTGAGTACACAGTAATATGCCCTGGCTTTCATATGCCACAATGAGTACCGCATTATTTGGTCTCTTT
Source organism: Thermobia domestica (assembly GCF_964235325.1). Taxonomy (NCBI): domain Eukaryota; kingdom Metazoa; phylum Arthropoda; class Insecta; order Zygentoma; family Lepismatidae; genus Thermobia; species Thermobia domestica. The sequence continues at coordinate 101,383,631 of NC_137468.1, forward strand.
GTATGTAAATGCCGGCATGGATTGTTTACTATTGTTGATTTGGGTTTGTTTAGAGGTTTGATTGTTAAAAAAGACTTGGTTAGTGACGTACAAAGAAGTTTCTTCTTTTGTTTTGCGAAAGAGTTCAAGAGCACTGAATAGAAAGGAAGCAACACAGTTATTGTGCCAAAAGCAGGAGAGCGAGAAAGTCATAAAAATGAACAGACGAAGCAAAATTATTGCTAAAGAAGATATTTGCCGGTTACTGACATACAATGACGATGATAGTGCTTTAGAGTGTACAGAGCTGGAAGATGACAGTGGTGGGGATCCAGAGTATTTGCCTGAAAAAGATATAGTATATTTTCCTTAATTTAATATTTTTTTTACAGATGAATATTTTAAATTAGGAATATAGTAGCAAGGGTTTATCGATTAAGAACATCCTTTAAAATCTTTATAACAAAGGTGTGACAGTAAGTTTAATTAGTACCAATAAAGAATATCTATAATATGCTTTTAAGATATTGAGAGTAAAACTGCTGTACAGTAAGATAGAGCCTTAATAATCTCACACAGATTCACTGTAGTATGTGTCAAGTTTAGTAAGTTGTCCGAAGATGGAAAAAGAGCAGACCTGCATAATTACGAGGAGCACAAACAAAAAAAGAATGAAGCAAGGGAAGAAAAGAGACTAGACAAGGAGAATGCATTGAAAGATAGAACTCATTAGGTGATTTGTTTTGATCTTCAGAAAATATTAACAACGCCGTTCTGCAAAACAGGAGTTTTGTATTACGCGAGGAAACTAAACGTTTACAATCTTACTATTTACGATGTTGCTACTCATGAGTGCTACTGTTATTTTTGAGACGAAACAAAGGCAAAGAGGGGCCCAGATGAAACTGCATCATGTGTTCTTAAATCCTTACGCGAATTATCAACAGAAGTTGAACACGTGGCCATGCATTACGACTGCTGGCAAAATGTAAACAAGAAATTCGCATTAATGTGTGTATATATGCGGTGAGTAGTACTCATATAAAAATGATTGATCATAAATTTCTTGAGCCAGGACATACAGAAATGTAAGTTGATTCCACGCGTAGTACCATTGAGCATGCGAAAAAAAATGTAGATGTGTTCGTTCCAACAGAGTGGTTAACTGTTGCTCGAATGTCGTGCAAAAACCCGTTTCCATACGAGGTACACTCGATGACAATAGATGATTTCTTTGACTTCGAGGAAGCACGAAAATTTTTCTACCATGCAGCAAAGATCAAAAAGGCAATGAAATTGGATGGCAAAGACTGCGATGGATAAGATTCAGTCAAAACGACTTCGGGACAGTTTTGTTCAAAACCCGAATGAGAGATGATTTTCCATATTTTCGGCACGCAAAGTTTCCCCGAGAAGCTGTACACTAAACCAGCCTACACTCTTATCCCGGTATTCTTCTGTTCGACCTATTTCTAAGCAAAAAAAGAAAGACTCAGAAAATTTGTGCGATATAGGAGTAACACCTCGAGACTGCCAAGCATACTTCCGAAATCTACAAAGTGATGAAAATTTCGAAGATTTTGTTGAAGTGCATTGTTAAAAGGACTTTCCTTTGTGTCAATACAGCCATAATGCTTACCTAGAAACATATTTTTTTACACTCTATAATGTATAACCAAAGTTACATTTTTCATACAAAAATATAATAAACACTCTTATAATTATAAGAAAAGAAAAAAAAAACATTAACTGTAGTACCAATGCTCATTATGTACAAAACTGTAAAATATGTGAAAAATAAAGTTACTAAAACATACGCCATTATTGTTATTTTAGAACTAGAATTTAACATATATCTGTTTACAGATAAGTGTAAGATAAGTGTAAGTTAAAAACTTTGCAATTTCATCAAGACATACGAACAGCTGGAAAGTCAAATCTACACGGAAAGAAACATTTGTCCCTCGCCAATAAGCGTCCAAAAAATTAAAGCTTTCCTGAAAATAGTCAAAAAGTTATGTTGACTTGAACATACCACAAAATCTTATTTCGCTTCTCCTGTAAAATTATGAAAATGTTAGTTACGCCCTTATGTATTGAAAGCGACGAATGAATGTAGTATTCAAATAGATCAGCTTAGTAAATGTAACTACCATCATCATGAAGTATGTTTCCAACAAGAAATATTTAATTTAAATAATATGCTTATGACAGATTTGCCGGACCATCCAAGCCTGCCGTTCCACGCAAATGCACGTGTTGCATATATACAGTGGCGTATTTAGGGGAACTTCCGGGCTTAAGCCCCCCCCCCGAAATCTTAGTTACTATAGTAAAGTATATGAAATATCTTGCAGAATTTTCACATTTTCAGGCAAAGCCCCCCCCGAAAGTTAGCAAAGCCCCTCCCGAAACAAAATCGTAAATACGCCACTGCATATATGGTAGAGCCGGCTCTGCATATCATATATATATAGTCGACAAATTATTTATATATGACATTTAGAAAAATACTATTAGGCAAATTTGTATTACTTTTACCTTTAGACAAGTTATTGGAATTTTATACTGTTCGTGACATTATTTTCGTACTTATTAAAGGCCTGCTTTCACGAAAAAACCAAATTTCATTTCTACTTTTATTTCTTATTTGATATTGATGAAAACTGCTGAAACCCGAATTGTTAACAGTTATGGTATTCATGTAAATTGTAAAATATTTGTAGCGTATCAGTATCTAGCGTTTAATTTATGTTGTATTTTACGGTGATTACACTTACATAAAAATATTTCATACTTAAATAGACGTAAGATGCATTACAAATGACTATTTGAAAAAAAAACGAAATTTAGAAAAAAAACGAGAGGCAATGTTTTTTTTTCTAAAGAAAAAACGTACATTTCTGAAAAAATACGAACCGTTTTTTTTTCTATTTACAACACTAACCATGAATTGCAAAATTATTTTTGCACTTCAAAGGCGTCATATTTTTTTCAACCTCGATTAACTAATCTTTCTATTGAACAAACTTACAATTAAATATTGAGATTTTGTTTTATTGATTCCAATATGTACTGTATGGGGAAAAACATAGACATTAGGCAAAAGCATAGGAGAAATTGGAAGCTTTCGAAATGTGAGCATGCAGAAAAAACAGAGAATTAGCTAAGTTGAACGGAAAACGAATGAGAAGGTGTTAGAAATAGTAGCAGCAGAGGAGAAAAGAAGAATTTTAGATAAGGGGAAGAGGAACTGGTTGGGATATTGGCTCAGGAGGAACTGTATTATTAGGGACGTGCTAGAGGGTATTTGTGGAAGGAAAGAGAGGGAGAGGCAAAGGAGACTGTAGGTGAAGGAAGGTATTAAAACAGGAAATTGTTACGTCAAGACGAAGAGACTAGCTGAGAACCACCGTACATCGAAGCTTCTCAGCTGCAGCAAGTGACCTGTCAGTAATGGCAGAATAGCTATAATGATGATGATGATTAGTGATGAGTAGAGCAACCCACATTATGCTTTATTTTTTGCTTAATTATGCTTTATTTTTTTCCAAATTATGCTTTATTATGCTTTATTGTTAATTTCAATCATTGTTTTACATTAATCGTGTGTAATGTATAATATTTACTATATATTAAATATTCTAAATATCTTGATCTATTTATTAATATTTTATGCAACCAATTTCTTTCATATTTAATGAGCTTTCTACTTAATGCACTGTAAAGAGATATCTGCTCGAGTCCGTTTTTCTTATCACTTGTGAGCACCTTTGAGATGCGTATATAAAGAAAGGGAAAGTAAAAGATGCCACCAAAAAGTACAGAAAGTGCTCAAGTTCAAGAGGTACACATAACAATACAGTGTGGAGTTCTTGTATACTATTCAGTTTTCTTCTGTTGGCGGAAAGTTTTCTTCTTCTTTTACTTTTTTCTCCAAATCAGAGGATTACACCGAAAAGAAGTTTACAGGAATAAAAATAAGCTTTTCATTGTTGCATTGTTATGTTCTCAATGATTTTGCGTTGTAAATATTGGTTTTAAAAATATTAATACAGTATGTTAAACTTGCAGCTAAACAGAATTTTTCAAGAATTGTGTTATATATTTTAAATTAAGCTTTATGCTTTATTTTATAAAATTATGCTTTATTATGCTTTTAAAATTAGTTTCCTCTGGACCCTTAGACAATCACAACCATGTTTAAGGTACCAACCATATGTGTAAATCGCTATTATGCTTTTTATGCTTTTGGGTTGCTCTAGTGATGAGCAAATGCAAGACCAAGACCAAGATCGGGATGGTCTTGATCTTGGTCCTGCACACCCAGTCTTGGTCTTATCTTGAACTGGAACCTTCGGTCTTGATCTTGCTTGTAAGTCTTGCTTTTAAGAAACCTTATGCTTTTCATAGGGAAATTTTACTCTGCATATAGAATAAGGGATAATAAATTCTACAATCCTCCAATAGTAACAGAAATACAATGTATGTTTCTAAATGTAAGATAGTTTATATTCGTGTAAGTATGATAATAGTGTACAACATAAGTGATGACCTTTATTTTTTTTATTGGGTGCCCACGCTTCGCTACTTACAAGATAAATCACGACGTTTCGTAATCTTTTTTTTTTTTTTTTTTTTTTAACAGATCCAACACTCCACTTGTTCCCAAACTGAGAAGGATACTGCTGAGACGAATGAAAGAAAATCAAAACGGTACAGATTATTGAAATACCATGAACTGCAAAGTTATTTTTACACTCTAAAGGCGTCAGATTTTTCCTTTCAACCACGATAGCTAAACTTTGTATTAAACAAACTTATAATTAAATATTGAGATTTTGTTTTACTGATTCCAATTACAGAAACATTGACATTACACAAAAGCGAGGGAAAAAAATTGCAGACTTTCGAAACCTGGACATGGAGAAAAAAGAAGAGAATTAGCTGTGTTGAACGGAAAACGAATGAGGTGTTAGAAATATTAGCAGTAGGAGAAAAAAGAAGAATTTTAGGAGGAGAAAGAGAAACTGGTTTGGATATTGGCTGTGGATGACGTGCTAGAGGGTATGGTGAAAGGAAAGAAAGAGAAGTTGCAAAGGAGATTGTAGTTGAAGGAAGGTATTAAAACATGCTACATTAAGAAAATTGCTATATTAAGACGAAGAGACTAGTTGAAGACCACCGTACATCGAGGTTTCTCAGTTGCAGCAAGCAACCTGCCAATAGTGGCAGAATAGCTTTGATATAAATTAAACATAATTTTCTTACAAGACTGTCTGTATTCTTTATTATAAATTAACGAGAAATGTAACAGTTTCGGAAGTATATCACTTCCTTCTTCAGACTACTATTTCCGAAACTGTTACATTTCTCGTTAATTTATAATAAAGAATACAGACAGCCTTGTAAGAAAATTATGTTTAATTTATGTTTAAGATGGACACAAGGCCTTTTTATAAAAATATCTATAAAATAGCTTTGATGATGATTATGATGATATGTTTAGCATATCGACCCAAAAATAGAGAAAAAATTAAAATTATTATTATAATCGAAACTTAATATTTTAGAATAATTTGAGTGAAAACTAAAAACAACTCAACTGTCTATGTCTTTTCTATAAACTCTATTTGTATAAATACTTTTGACCTATATTAGAAATACAAAATAACGACATCAAACTACAAGTTATTTAAAACAACTGTACAAAATCAGTCTCACTTGTGAATATGGATTACTACCATCAATTACCCACTCCGTTGGGTTAAATTAAAAAAAAATAATAATAATATGTTTCATTAATCAGTCACTTTTTATTATTACTAAAGCGCTTTCTGATATCGGTCATTTTCGATTATTTTTATATTTCTCTCCCCTCCTTCTCCCCAAGTTGCGGGGCTGAATTTGGGTTTAAACGGCATCAGAAACGTCACTGATCATCTTAGAGACACCGAAAACTACGGATTTGGCACTAATATCGGTCATTTTCAATAAATTTATATTTCTCCTCCTCTCCCATGTTGCAAGGCACGGCATCGGAGGTGTCACTGTTCATCTCAATGACCTCGAAAACCATGAATTCAACATTGATAATAATGGTCATTTTCGATAATTTTTATATATCTCCTTCTTCCCCCTTTCCAAGTTGCGGTGCTGAATTTGCATTTAAACGGGATCGGAAGTGTCACTGTTCAGTTTAGCGACCCCAAAAGCTATTAATTCGACACTACTATTGATTTTCGATAATTTTTAGATATACTTCCCTCCCACTGCCAAGCTACGGGGCTGAATTTGTATTTAAACAGCATCGAAGTGTCACTGTTTATCTCAGCGATCCCCAAAACTATAGACTTCACTCTAAGATCGGTCATTTTCGATCATTTTTAAATATCTCTCCTCTCCTCGTCCCCTAAGCTCCACCGTCAAAGTGATATGACAGAAACCATCTCAGGTCCGAACCTCATCTATGTTGAAAATGTGATCGAAATCGGTTGGGTGGTTCAAGAGTTATTAAGTTTTATTTATTTTTGTACACTTCCACTCCCCCTCCTCCCCTAAGCTCTACCGTAAAAGTGATATGATAGAAACACCCCAAGTCCGAACCTCATCTATGTTGAAAATTTTATTAAGATCGATTGGCTGGTTCAAGAGTGATGAAGTCACACAGTCACTTATACTTTTATTTTCTACGTAGATCTCCCTCCTCCCCAACCTCTATGTCGCACTGTCAAAGTAAAATGATAAAAATCGTGCCAGGCCTGAGCTTCATCTATGTTGAAAATTTGATCAAGATCGATCAGGTGTTTCAAGAGTTATTAAATTTTATTTATTTTTATATATACCTCCCCCTCCCCTCCTCTTCCCCTAGGTTCTACCATCAAAGTGAAACTCTAAAATAACTTTTCAGTTCCGAACCTCATACATGTAAAAAATTTGATTAAGATCGGTCTGGTGGTTCAAGAATTATTAAGTCACAAACTTAGTCACTTTTATTTTTATTTTTTTATCCCTCCCTCCTCCTCCGCCTATACGTTGCTCCTTCAAAGTGAACCGACAAATAATATTCCAGGACCAAACCTGATCTATATTGAAAATTTGATCGATCTTGAACGGGTGGTTCAAGAGAATAGGAGTCACAAACATAGTCACCTTTAATTTTATAATATAGATTTACTGTTGTAGTATAATGTTACATCGCTCAATCCTCGATGTGCCGTATACCTAACGAGGCTAAAAGTTATATTGATAAACAATTGTTCAACGTATAAGCATCCGCCCATGGAATCAAACTTGCGGTCTGATGCACTAACTTTTTGTCAATGTCATGAAAAAGTTATTTCGAAACTAATTCTATGAGCACACATTAAAAATTTCCAACGGATGCTTGAGTCTCGAAGCTAAGGCCATACCCATGTAGTCAGTACCTATGGTGTACGGAATTACCGATGTTCAATACTACATTTCTCTTCAGTTTTGGAAGAAGAACACTTAGTATGCTTTGAAATGAAATGAAGTATCTAGTTTAACGTCCCACAGTTATGCACGAAGGCTAAGGGAGACGGTGATGATGAAAAATGACTGAAATGGTGGAATGAAGAAAGTAGGAGGAAACGGAAAAACACAGAGAAAAATCTACGTACACAGTGTTTGTCCACCAAATAGCTTACATGCCGCAAGAAGACACCTGAGTGGCTTGAAAACGAGCAATATTTACAGAAAACGCGAATAACCAATTCAGGAAACAATATACTGTAGCTATATGCTACAGGAGCAGATCGACTCACACAGATTGCGCAAAACTACTGGAAACACATTCACTTGAGTGACATTTTTGCTGAAGCCAAAAAATTCAAGTAAAACATGTAATGATTTTTCTCCCTTTTTACATTCTATAAAAGAAATTCAAGTAGTACCAGTACTTGTGCAAGACTCTTGCGCAAGAATCTTGGTCTTGGTCTTGCACCCCTTGGTCTTGGTCTTGCATTGGTATTCCTGGTCTTGGCCTTGGTCTTCCATGCAAGACATGCAAAACCTGCAAGACCAAGATTCTTGCGCTCATCACTAATGATGATGATGATATGTTTCGCAGTACTGGCCAGAAAAGAGAAAAAATAAAATTATATTTATTATGATCAAACCAGGTTTAAATGAAATTTGCAATATTTCGAATTTGCTGCTATTTTAATGGAAATAGTTCCTGCGCAACGTTCTTATGCACTGTTAAAGATGTTCTTTCAATCCTGAAGTGTTTCTGTTTTTTTATTTTTAATGCCACTTTATTCTTCGAATTTTGGCGTAGTTTGCATAACCTATACGAATGCTCTCCACTTTCCGCAACAACTTCGAAGTATACGTGAAATTTCCTTCTTGCGCTCGCCACTTGCGCTTTTGATTTTGCAAATTTCTTCTTATTGGACGTTTGTGGCGTTTCATGAGCAGATTGTCTGAGGCAAAGCAACTGAAGGTTGAAAAACATACCCCTCTTTTACTACATTTGTTCCAGGACGAGCCGACAAACTTTACCAGCTCGAAGGTCAAAGGTTTAAGTTTACTTCAGATAACACACACCTCTAGAATAGTACTTGATTTCCCGATAAGTAATCTTCACGCAGAAATGCATCGTAATGACACATTTCTTTGTGTGCAACAAGCTTTGATTAGAATGACAACTGTGTGGTTTGAAAACGAGTAATAACTACAGAAAACGCGAACAACCGATTCAGAAAACGACATACTGTAGCTATATGCTACAGGGGCAGATCGACTCACACGGAATGCATTAACAACTGGGAACACATTCACTCCAGCGGCATTTTTACTGAAGCCAAGAAATTCAAGTGAAAGATGTAATGATTTTTTCCCTTTTTACATTCTATAAAAAAATCAAGTAATACCGTTACTTGTGCAAGACTCTTGCGCAAGAGTCTTGGTCTTAGTCTTGCAGGTACGGTCTTGGTCTTCGTCTTAATCTTGCATTCTTTATCTTGGTCTTGGTCTTGCATCAGGATTCCTGGTCTTGGTCTTGCGTGCAAGACTCTTGCAAAAACTGCAAGACCAAGACTCTTGTGCTCATCACTAGTAATGGGAACAACTCAAACTTACGACCAGCTATGCAAGATCTGCTGACTAGATCTATCCTCAGCAAAATCCTATGAAATCAAAGTGAGGACGCAATAGCACACAGCAAAAGTGAATATCAAATGAATACATTCCTAAATGTTACCAGTTTTGCAGTGTTAACAAAAGCCTAATCAGTCCATGTTATCTTCTGTACTGGATTTAAAAAAAGTCATTCTTTTGTGAGTATACCTGCTGCTTGGACGTAAATTTGAGGGACCAATTTTTGTTTGGGTTAGCAGATAAAACAATTAAACGGAAGTTACTCAATTCAAGAAATGTTATGTTCAGTAAAGCACCAGAGATAGCATTATCAATGGAAAGATGAAAAGTACCGAACAGTAACTTCAGTTATACAAGTCGTTCAAAAACACCAAAGTAAACTCCATCCAAGCTCTGAAGTTTCGTTAAAATAAGGGCACTTTATCATCATCAAATAATTGCACGTCATATTCAGTCAGTAGTGTAAGTCAAATAATAGCTTCAATTTTGTTTGATGCAGCGCAAAAGGGAATCTTGCCCGGTATGAGGGAAGATTTGTCTGCGCTATGGCCACAAACATTATTTTGCCCTGGCATGTAAATACGATTCGTTTGTGTCCTCAGAATCAGAGCATCAAGCGCAAGCGTTAGGCAATACAGATAATCAAAAAAGTACAATAATTGGCCAAGGGAAGATTCACGAGTTGAATACTTTAGCTAACTTTCTACTGCTAGATTCCATATCACTAGGAAATTCAGATTCTGATACGTCGGTGGATGTCATGAGCATGAATATGTTCCCGGAAATAAGAGAGAATGCACTGTTAAAAATGGTTTCTTAAATTCGAGAAAAAAATCCTCGTATTTGAGAACATTGTTTCTTACCTGTACACCCAGTAACACATTCTTAAAAGTGAGATTTCGATTTTCTCAAATCATTTTGAGAAATAGTGACTCAAATGCGAGGAATTATGTCTCATTTCTGAGGGTGCAAATGCTTTCTCAAATTTGAGAAAAATCCATTTTTTTTTTAATTGAGAAAGAAACATCTGAGGAAATGAGACATACAACCCCAATTTTTAGAAACACATTTCTAAATAAATAAATAAATAAATAAATAAAAATAAATAGAAATGTCTTTCTCAAAAGCAAGAAATGGTATACAGAAACAGGGTTCTCAAATACGAGGGAAAGTGCATTAACAAATTATAAATATGCAAAAAATTCAAACTATTAGTACATACAGAATTTATATTACATAAACACCTACAGTTATATATTGTTTAAAATATCACATTTAAACCTTAATTTCAACGCAAGAAAATTACATTCTTTAAAACGAAACGTTTGTTTTACAACAAACCAAATTAAGCACACAAATTCTGTAAAAACTGTCAAGAATCGAACGTCCACGTTTTCACTACACCATTATTATCCATCTCTATCACTGTCTTCCATAGCCTTGGAGCACATTCTTGGGACGTTAACTTAAAAAAAAAAAAAAAAAAGATAAATCCTTGACTTTTACGTTTGATAGTTGTGGCGAGTATGCTAAAAGAGACGATAATGATGAGAATGAATGAAGTAGTGAAATGAAGAAAGTGGGGAATCCCGAGAAAACCCGCGCACACTGTGTTTACCTACCACAAAGCCCACTTGCCGCGACCTGGATCGAACAAGAGCCTCACGCATCAGAGGTGAATTCTCTACCACTGAACTATGCGCCCCTATGTTAAATTAAGAACAAATGAGTACAGTTCTATATGTAGTGTACGAATTGACGGGGATTTCCCCCTCTGAGAAAAAAATATTGCCCCTGGAGAGAATTTTCATCCCTGGCAGGGATATTTTTTCACATTTTCTATATACTATATAAGTGTGTCACGACTGGATGCGTATATGGGTGAAATTCATCCCTCACCTTGGAAAAAAATGTTTGGTGCAGACTGATTATGCGGATGCATATATTATAAAATTTACAGAAGAAATGTTAATATTTTAATGAACTAGTGTGTAAGTAATCAAAATATGGTGTGTTCTTACCTGTAATTTATATGAAGATATATTAACAAAAGTCGAACCTGGTATGCACGTATTCGCCCATAAGGTAAGTGGTGGTAGATAAACAAAGGACAGTGTGACGTGCGACGAATGTAACGAGCAAATTACTTTCACAAAAAGATATATGTATCGTGAAAGCAGTAGTTTTCCATAATCCTTGTTTACGAGTATACTCACCATCGCTGACTGGCCTGTTTTTACGGACGCATCCCCGCGTGGCACTCTCCTGCGCTCATGCTCTGACTCGGGTAGATAGCATTTGTCCTTTTTAGTGATCTCCTGGCACTTTTTTTTTTTTTTTTTTTTGGTTGCAAACACTTCTTAAAGTCAATCTGGACAGAGACATGTAAGTGCACACCTCAATGTAACAAGGAAATGACTTGAGCAAAAATGTATCTATACATCGTGAAAGCAATGGTTTTCCAGAATCTTCGTTTACGCATATACCCACCATCCTGCCATTTCGTCCTTTGCCATTTTGTCCTCCTGCCATTGTCCCCTGCCATTTTGTCCTCCTGCCATTCTGTCCGTTCCCCGTGATCAGTACATAGTACCTCTGCATCACAATTCCATAATAATAAATCACATTTTTTTTCAACGCTGTTTCTAACTATACAGATGACTTATGTGTTCTTTGTTTCCCTACATATTATTTTGCACCTTATAACGAATGGGAAAGGGTGTAAAACACTGACATGGTTCCTCATTCTATTTATTGGTATATAACAAAAAGGATATTTACAGTAATTGATCCATGTATTCTTTACCTGTGCTCTTATTGTAAACTCGGTTCAATTACTACAACAGTATTTCACCAATAAACTATAGTGTTAATTACATTACAGTACAGTAAGCGAACTTACATTACAGTATTAATCTGATGAATTTCATAAATTTTGTCTGATTAAATATCTATGTTTATTTTCACATGCTGTTGACTTCCTCGTCTCTCGAAATGGTATGGTGTACTCATACACCACCTCAGCCTCATCACCGTACTGGGTACTCATATCCATTCGCACTCTGCTACAACTGAAATCCTTTATCTCGTTTAATGTATAGTAATTAAGCCCTAGCAATATTACACCCTAGTAAAACATAGTAATATTGTTTCGGTAAGATTATTACCATTATTTTCTAGTCATCTATGATTTTACAAATCACGCACTATTTCATTCTCATTTTTAAGAAATGAGAAAATCTCATAAATGGGAACCTGAAAATTTGCCTTCAGATCACAGATGAAAACACGTTTGAAAATAATTAGACATTTTGTCTCAAATATGAGTAAAAATTACTTATTGAGTTTTGAACATGCATTTTTCTCATTTCTGAGCAAGGAAATTTTTAAAAGTGTGCACACATAATTTTGGAACAGTCGAAGATTAAGGAAAGAACAATTGAAACTTCAGAAGAATCCCTGGCGAACGAAGCAGTGGCACCTCAAAATAAAACATCAAACGAAGAAATTCTGAAACAATTACATACTTTCCAGCTTCAGTGCAGCAACAGGAACAAAAACAAAATACTGCATAAGCCAGTAGGATTAGCTTTTGAATAAAGAGGAGGAAAGAAAAAAATATATAATTCAAAAGAAGTCCATAAATGTCAAGTCTACCAACTGGGAATAAGAAGGTCCTTCGCAGAAACGATATTTTGATCAAGATCGAATTTTATCTATGATTATTGAAAAACAAGAGGACTTACAGACACAGATTTATGAGTTGAAGACCTGATGGAAAGTAGCTACCGAAGAAGAAAGTCAAATGAGATTGGCTCCCTAGACTGATTTTGTGATTTAATTTAGTATTGAAAGATAGCAATACAAAAAGGCAGTGGATTTCTAACTTTAAGTGATCGTGGTGGAAAAAGAATACTGTTTGTTCAAGGCTTGTATCCAGTGGTTTCGGGTATTTATTAATGTAATGGAGGGAGATTGTTGGAATGTAGTGGGCAAAAAGGATCGTGAAATTATTCACATGCCTTTCTGTAGCTATTGTTATACGTATAGTCTGTGACGTGTTTAGATAAAAGGTAGTCAATTAATATTATGAACGTATTAATATTATTGATTACATATTAGTTAGCGGATATGAAGAGAATATATCAAGCAAATAATAGTTAGATTGTCCTTATTAATTTGTATGTAAAAGATAAGTATAGAATAAAAAATAACATCAGTGGAAGATAGAGTTCACGATTTTGACACGATTGTAGTACAAACATAGGTCCTCAGAAGAGTTCTTATTTTAAGAAGACAATAGTATTTTTTCGTGTGAGGATTCAACTCACAAAGGATTTTTTGTTTTGTTTCCAAGCATCCTGTATAAATCAGATTAAAGACTGTATTGATAGTCGACAAAAATCTCTGCGATTTGCTAACCTCAATATTTACCTACACATATAGTGAAATGTAATATCTGTGCAGAAATATTTTGTCTTAGCAAATTTGGCATAATTGTCAATCTACGTAACTCAACTATTAAAGAGAAAGTGTCATGAGATTTCCTGTTTGAATGTAAACAAACAGTGAATGTCTTTTGTTTTCAGTAGTTAAATATAACCTTTATCGAATAATCGATAGTTCCATCTCTGGCGGAGGAATTTCCAATAGTCATCAACTAACGTGGAAACTTCATTAACCTTCCTTCCTTCTCCCTGCACCATCGACACGCGAACACATAATACCATTAGAGAGGGGCTAGCAACAAAGAAAAATAGGGTTGTCGCCATCCTACACGTATTGTCCGTTCAGCGGAAGTGAATGATTACTTAAATTCGTTTGGTGCTGACCCAAAGTCAATACTTCGCACGAAAGGTTTCAAACCAAATGTATGCAAGTATGTAGAATATGCACATCCATTTGTTCGCCCACAAAATATAAACAAATAAAAGTTTTCTTCGAAAATAGTTAATTGCAAAATTGACTTCAAATTGAATACATAAAATGGATGAATGAATGACGTTAAAAAATTAGAAATTTCAAGTATGTATATTACAATATTTTTTTAATAATTGAAACATTAAGGTAAGGGGCAGCACTTGTATAAATAAGATAAACTTACTCAACATGTGTGAAATCTCTTTTAGCCACGCCATAAATACCTACTTCATTTATAATAACTTTTAGAGCTAAGTATTCCCTCTCTGTTAAAAACGAATGGCCGTTAATGTTACAACTATGATTACACTAGTTAACAAAGGTTTTGTTACATAAAAGAAAATACCTGTTCTTAAAGGAACTTTTTGCGCTGAATTCGAATATGCACTCGGTTTTTCTCCATCACGTACGATTTTTCCGTAACAGAGGGATTTTCGGGAAAATCCCTCAAAAATTTCCCTTTTCGTTTATTTTACACCCCAAGATCTTGTCCCCTTGCATATACTAACATAGAAATTATACCTAAGTATACTTTGATTCATATTTAACAAACCCTCCAAGTTTCGTAATAATCGCTTTATTCTTTCTAAAGAAATAAATATGTTTGTATGTATACTGTGTGTACTGTTTATTGCACCTTATAGTAATGCTTTCAGATCTCTTAAGTTGAGGTAAAACGTTTTTCTTTATTACCACAAACACATATATAAAATATAATACAATATAATTTACAAGTGTGACAATTTACAATAAACAATAATACAAATGTACCAAAAGGTCATGAAAAGACAATCAAAACTATCACAATATATGAAACTTCCATTGGGTTACAAAAACGTACACTACTTCCTTCTTTTGTAAGAAATGTTGCATTATCTAACAAGACCCCAACAATAGTCCCCCATCATTGAAGGATCCCATCGTCCCTGGTACCTTTTCTCCATTGCCATTATATCTTGGTGGAATCTTTCCCCCTGTTCGTCGCTGAGAGCACCTAGGTTAGCAGGAAAGAAGCTGAGGTGGGAGTGCAAAAAGTGGATTTTTAAAGACATACTACAACCCAACTCTTTGTATTTTTGTATCATGTCCTGTACGATTTCTGTGTAACTCTCAGCTTTGTTATTGCCCAGAAAGTTGCGCACAACACACTTAAATGCTGTCCAGGTAGCTAGCTCAGCACTGTTTAACTTGCTGTCAAAGCTATCATCAAGCATTAATTTCCTAATTTGGGGACCAATAAACACTCCCGCTGAAATCTTAGCATCACTCAGGTTAGGGAACTTATCTCGCAAATACTTGAAACCTTCACCAGATGTGTCCATGGCTTTGACAAAGTTTTTCATAAGTCCTAACTTGATATGAAGTGGCGGTAGTAATATCTTATTAGGATCTACCAAAGGAGCGTATTTGACGTTGCATTCTCCAGGTACGTAATTCACTCTAGGTTCCCATTCCTTCACTTCATAATGTTTGTCATCAGCTCGTCTATCCCATAAACATAAAAAACATTGGTACTTCGTGTAACCGCACTGCAGTCCTAATAAAATACCAACTACCTTGAGATCACAACATATTTGCCAACAATGGTCCTTGTAATTTATAAGATTTAGCAAAGTTGACATGGTGTCATAGGATTCCTTAATCTTCACTGAGTGCGCAAGTGGTATAGAAGGTTTTTTATTTCCATTATGTAAAAGGACAGCTTTAAGGCTGACCTTTGACGCGTCGATAAATAACCTCCATTCTTCTGGAACGTAAGGAATTCCTAGCTCCGCCATCAACCCATTTATATCCGTACATACGCCCACATTATCTTGCATTGAGAAATAGCTTGAAAATTGAACATGCCTTTTCCTGTACACTGATATGTTCGTTTCTGCATCCAATAAGTTCCACTGCTGGAGGCTTGATCCCAGAAGTTCCGCCTCTTGTTTTGTCAGGTGCAAATCACGGACTAGGTCATTAAGTTCACATTGCCGGATGAAATGTGGCTCGCGAACACAGTCAGGGATGAACGTTGGATCCTTGGATGTACATGTTGATGTCGATGGTTCATCAAGGTCATGATCATCATCAGAGTCTTTTGGCCATATCTCTTCCCAGTTGGTAGGGGGCTCGGGAAGTGGAAGTTCTTTTGCATTCTGTTACATTTGATAACAAATATTGATAACCATTTCATGAACAAAACGAAAAACACTTGGAGAATTGTATATATATGTATTAAGATATACATATACTGTACGTTTAAAAAAAATATACGTTGGAAGTACATTCTATTTTTATACACGTTTCTAATTTACAGAGAGCAATACAAGTGTGTTGTTGACTATTGTAAATATTCATTTTTATGTCTGTGTTTGTAGTAATAAAGCAAATCGTTTTTACCCCAACTCAGGAGATCTGAAAGCATTACTATCAGGTGCAATAAACAGTGCACACAGTATACATACAAATATATTTATTTCTCTAGAAAGAACAAAGCGATTTTTACGAAACTTTTAGGGTTTATTAAATATAAATCAAGGTATACTTAGGTATAATTTCTGTGTTACTATATGTAAGGGGACAGGAGCTAGGGGAATAAAATATCTGAAAAAGGGAAATTTTTGAGGGAATTTCCCGAAAATCCCTCCGTTACGGGAAAACTGTACGTGATGGAGAGAAACCGAGTGCATATTCGAATTCAGCGCAAAAAGTTCCTTTAAGATCAGGTGATTTTTCTCATGTAACAAACAAAAAGTTTAAAATTGTTAACTAGTGTTATTTTTCTATGTTGAGTGCTGCATTATACACTTTAGCTGTATCGTTCACTTATAACGTTAGGCTTACTATATGGGAGCCAGTAAGAGAAGGTCACTGACAGCTCCCAGTGACGTTGCTGCTACTCATGTGTCAAGGTTTTTTTTCGATGCATCTGTAGTAGCAATTTAATTAATGGTATAAGACAGAGTGACCGTGGTTGAGAACACTAGCACCAAAGTAGGGGCTGCATTGTCCCTCCGCATGTGGTAAGAAACGTCAGAGACCTCTCTTGCTGACCCTGCTGTAGTTAGACATAACGACATATAAATTTCCCCATATATATATATATATATATATATATATATATATATATATATATATATATATATATATATATATAAAACCTCTTAGGAAACTCAATCATTACAAAATGTAATTACCAATTTGTACTTTAATACAATTTACTATTTCAATTAAAAACTGATATAAACAAAAACATATTTAAAAAATATAGAACCATGAACAAATACTTAATATATCCCAGCAAAAACTACATAATCTGAATTTAAAGAATCCACTTAATATACTATTCCTTTATTTTCTCTTAAACATATTTTCACCTTGCCATGCATAGGTACTTATTACAACACTTATTTCCCAACAGTTAATAAAACTAACTAGCAGTCCCTCTATCAGTGAAACACTAAGATTCAAAACAAGATCTTCAGATCTCATTTCTTTTAACTATACTTTTTATACTCAACAATCTTTTTTACGTGCGCTCCTTCAAGAAGAATTTCCATTTTCTTGTCATTTAGATAACACAAGTAAATTATTTTCCCGTTAGTATAAGATACGTGGCTATTTTTGCTCTTTCTCTTCAAGATAAAAATTATCATTAAACAAAATAAGATTAGACACTAAGATTAAACTTAAATGTGTTTGCTTGAATTCCATATATATTCCCTGACACTGAATATTTATTTATTTATTTATTTATTTATTATTTTTATTCCCATATTTTCATCACATAAGTTGCTCATTTCTGGCATCCTCGATAGTAGTTTGTGAAAATGTGGACAGTATATTTCACCAGAAAAAGTATTCATTTCTCTATACAGTTCTTTTGTGAATAACTTAGAAACGAATGGTGGATTTGAATCCAGTTTTGTTTGTATAGAGAGAGCTCAATTCTCTGTACTGTACTCAATGACCTATTCCTTTTGAAGTTATTGATAACATGAGATGGTAATTTTATGTTTTTGCAAGAGAGTCATTTGTTTCAAAATTACTTTTCTTCCGTTTGAAGCGTAAATTCGGTACTTCTTAATTCACGTAATAATGATGCTGAGTCAGTACTGAAATTTCTACTTTATTTACCGAAATTTACTGAAATTTCTAGCCTAAAAAAACACTAGTGTTTCCACGTTATAGCCCAGAGATATAGATTCAAACTCTACAACCGTACATCCCAGGTTTCTGAGACCAGCCAGACAAATGATGGTAAAGTGTTATTAAATACGCAGGTTCTGACTACTTCTTTTCAAATTCCTTTCCATCTGTACTGTTAATGCTTTCAGTGAAAAATGCCTTATATATTGTAATTGAAACTGGGTTAAATAAATACATAACTTAAACTTGAGACTTCACATATGAGGATATGAACTACTCGGTAATAGGAAATGAAAATGCTTTGTAGAAAGCACAAATGAAACGAAATGAAATTCTTGCTTTTACGTTCCATGTTTATGACATTTAGGTTAAAAAAGGTGAATGATTAATGAGAATGAATTATTATCAAATAACTAGTGAAAATGTAATGTACGAGGAAGCGGGAAATCTCGAGAAAACCCACGGACACGATGTTGGTCATTGCAAACTAACTTGTCCTGGGATTAAAGTAGAGACCCCCGCACTAGATGTGAGCACTCTAGCACAGTTTTTTTTTTTTTTGTAAATTTCCCCCACTTGCTTCCATTATCTTCTAAATAATCACATTCAATAATTTACTTTATCCACTACGACAGGCAGGGATGTGCGCAGGATTTTTTCAAGGAGGAAAGCAAAGAACAACACAGAAGCGCAATCGTGAATATACACTTGATGCGTGCATACATATAATATATAATACCACAAGTGTGTGAGTAAACACATCTAATGTTTCACTACGTATTTTGAAGAACCGAACACCTTGGAAAACGCAGAGAAGGACAATTTCCCTCTCTTGTCCCATCTGCGGGTGGGCACGACGACAAGGATACGAACACAGAACCTTCGGAGGCAGTTAAAACATCCCATAGTCTTTAGTGGGGCTCGAACCCACGATGGATTGCGCTCACGATCCAAAGCCGAACGCCCGAGATTATTCAGCTATTGCCATCCTCTAGCACTGAGTTACCGTATCCCCATCAACAAAAACAAGTCAAAAATGTGTAAAATATACATATTTCCACCTTATAAAATGAATGCTTTAAAATTCATCATAATAAGCAGTCTTATTTTGTTCTTTTAAGTTTGAAACTACGTCCTGAACTTTCCATTAATATACTGCGTGTATACATTTTCGAGTTGCTTAATATTTTCTATGTTGAAGATAGCAAAATTACGAAAATCGTTTGAAATAGGCAATAAAACACATTAAAATTCTACCATGCAATCGTATTGATTTCTGGAAATTGTATTTTTCCTAGCAAAAACTAGGGCATGTTATGTGCAGTACTATGTCAACGAGAAAAAAAAATGTTCTTGTTATAACATTCCTGATAGAGAATTCCATTACAACACTCTTCCTGTCGGCATAATGTGCTGTCCGATAACCAACAACATGCCAGTATTTTATTTATCACTTTTTTGAATATATACTTCATATCACCCAAAACAATATACATACATACTTTGAGTAGGATAAAGAGAGTTCGGGCACAATTCAACAATTCTTTTATAAAATAGTCAATATTAAAGCAGTATTGTTTACAATGACGCAGTGTGTAGTTGGGTACCTTATGCACAATACCAGTTGTCGAAAGGGATTGTGCTATTACTGATGACCGTTTTTCAAAAATCCTATTTTTTGCGATCATTCCTAAATGAGATGGGAGGATCGCGCACAAGTGTACGTGAGATTGTGCGCGACGGTGCTACTACAGAAACAACCGATATGTTTAAGAAAATCGAGCCCGAGGTCAGCCAAAGAAGTGGGGAGATTGTGCAGTGTGGTGTTACAGCGAATATGACACAAGATAGAAGCAGGTGGAGGACAAGGATCCGAAAAGCAGATCCAAGTTAACTGGGTATAAAAAGTTTTAGAAAACGAAGTTTTAGAAACATCACACAAACGAACATTTGCACTCCATTGTTCCCAAGTATGACTTGTGCGATTTCGCTAGTATTTCATAAACCAACATATGGCATACGTCACTGCACACGAAAAAAATCCACAACAGGTAGTTTACTTTTTGGGTTGGGGTTTCTTCGGACGAAGTCTTCCGAGAATACCTTATATTCTTGTTCATATTTCACTAATAAATCTTTCAATAATAACTGCAGCTTAACATGATTCAGTTGAAGAAATCAGAACGAGAAAGTTTAGTGCGGCGACCCGTATTTTTTTATTATTATTATAATACGCACTAGTACAAAATAAAACAAATTCGTTTTCAGTTTCGCCCGTAATATCCTAATATGAATATTCAAACACTAAAATATCAGTAAAGCTAATAGAATAATTGTTTTGTTGCTGAAATTTATGTTTTTACTGTAATACAAAATAATTGTTTGGATTACAGAAAATAAAACCACATTTTGTAATGTGGTATTACCTTTCTCCATTCACACTAAAATCATAAAAACAAATGAAACAAACAAAAGAAAAGAGTATTATGAAACAAAAAAATTGTTTATTTTTGTTTCTTCTTCTTCTTCTTCTTCTTCTTCTTATTATTATTATTATTATTATTATTATTATTATTATTCAGATTTTGTATTGTTTTATTCCCGTCTTGCTTATTTAATTTTCGTCCAACGTGCGGCTTTAGACCCAGGCCAATGGGAAAGCCGGCCCAACCTGCCCTGGTCATACTATCGAGACAGTAATGAGAAAAATCAATAGCTATTATGGGAAAAATCAATAGCAGTAATAGGGAAAATCAATTTCTGTAGGCACATCCGGCCCGTAGCTAGTGGGTGGCCAGGAGGCTCAGCTGCGCTGTAGTTACACTCATGTCCAAAATTATTGTCGCATGTCTATAAATATGTTGTTGTAGGCAGTGTGCGAATTAGATCATTTATATTGGGGGGATAAAATTAGGATAACAGGACGTAAAGTCTGAAGGTGCAATAGTTCAAAATGATACAATAATGCCTGACCCCTCCCACACACAAACATAAATATGATATGTCATCTGTAATACATGAGGGATTTATTAACTCAATAAATCTACTGCAATAACTATGTATATAGCTCCTTCGTGACTAAGTGGTTAGCGTTCGCGCCTTTGACGTGGGAGACCCGGGTTCGATTCCCGGCGGGAGCTCATGTGGTTCGGATTCCACATTAATCAGTAGGTCCCATCTCATTTAGCCTCGCTGCTGAAAGGGACGTTAAACTAAGTCAACTCAATTACTATGAATATATTGTTTGCCATGCACTCACTATACTTAACCTTTCTGAACGTGTTTAAATGTTGTACTCATTCTTGTGCTCGTAGCTCTCTAAGGTTTATTTACATAATAATTCGGCCCGAGCAATAGCCATGATCACAAGCATATGTTAATTTTTTTCGCTCATATTGAAATCTACACACAGCCTTGAGAAAGAAAACTTACTTCAGTATTATTAAAACCACTAAAATTATCAATTAACCCGGACTTCTTTTTCTTTTTCTTTTCTTTTTTGTTTTCAATACGTATTAGCCTATCATACGAGAAATGGATTGTTGATGGTCCCGATTTCTGGCATCAAGGTCAAATCGAAGGCCAAATATTTAAAAACTCTCAATTTAAATTTAGAACTTGCGCTTTTATTTCCCGCTAATACTGTGCTCTCCATTTTCTTTTTCTTTTTCTTTTTTTAATATCGATTCCGTAACAGAGCTCAGGAAATCAACACTTACAATTACTTTACTGTTAGGTTACAGCTGAATTGATTTACTGTGTGCTACGTTATCAAATGAAGTATAAACACCATTGAAGTTTTCCAGACAGCATTATCGGCATGGACAGCAAACTGTACAGCGAAAAGAAAGATGGAAAGTGAAGGTTTACCTTTAAACAGCAAGCTCCAGTTGAAGTGCTTATACCAGCACACTATAGGTGTAACTTGAATTCTCGCGGCATACCCATATATATATATATATATATATATATATATATATATATATATATATATATATATATACAGTGGCGGCGTAAGGGCGGGGCGAGCGGTGCCACCGCCCCGGGCCCCACTTTGTGGGAGGCCCCCGGACGGTAGGTAAAAAGTAATTACAAAAGAAACTTGTTAGCGTGAGGTACAAGGGCCGTCAAGGTTTATAATTCACAGCTTCCTTAAAAGTAAAAGTAAATATTGATTAATTGTCAATCAATATTACACCAAATAACAGATGAAACAACAGAAACATCTCTCTAATAAAACTAATCAGTGCCGGGTTTCCGTATAAGCTGGCCTCACTCTCTTGGGGACCTCCAAAGAAATTTAAAGAAAACTGAATGTAGATTAAAAATAAATAAAATAACAGTTTTATTGTCTTGTGGTCTCCCAAAGAAATTTAAAAGAAAAGCTGAATGTAGATGAAAAAATAATACAAACGTCTCACTCTCTTGGGGGCCCCAAAAATAATTAAAGAAAAAATCTGAATGTAGGAGAAAAATAAGTAAAATCAGTTTCACTCTGTTGGGGCCCTAAAGAAATTCAAAGAAACAAATGCATGAATTAAAATATGAATAAAATAAAAATTTCACTCTGTTCAATTACTTCAGAGAAATTTAAAGAAAAAATCTGTGTGTAGATTAAAATATAGTAAAAGAAAAGTCGAAGTATAGGGGACAGGGGGCATTGGTACACGGGGCACATTTGTACGAAGTAGATATTTTTCCACTGTGAAGAGGTAAATGGACAACAGTTTGGTGTTGGCAACATTGGTGAAAAACGAACATCCTAAGGCACAGTTGTTGGATGGACGCAGCGTTCTTTTCTCTGTGCAAAAAAAAAAAAAAAAAAAAAAAAAAAAAAAAAAAAAAAAAAAAAAAACCTTGATTTCTTAGAGCAAAAGTAAGTTTTTACTTATGTCTTTGTAAGCTTATATTGGTAATAAGCACTGGATTTTTGAAAACTTATGTATGTCGCATGAAAGTGTAATTCTTTACAAATAATTTCATTTATGTTAAATTGCCCTGCATGGAGTAATTTTTCAGTTATAGTAATTAATGATCCTGAAGTTCAGTTGGGGCACATTAGTACTCATGCATGTGGGGTGGATTGGTACGGACCAACGTGCCCCCACTGCTCTGTACCAATCTACCGCTTCCATTTGTAACTATAAAGGTAGACTACTCTTTGTGCATTTCTCACGTATCACAGTTTTCATTGTGATTAACATCAAGTAGAAAAAGTTACTAACAATAGGCCTATAAGCTATCTCATGTGTGATCGCTTGACTTCCATAATCAAGGCATAAAAATAAATTAACTAAAATAATATGGAAAACTTTCCTTCGATTATAACTTTCCGGAACAATAGGTATAGCCGATAGCTACATAAACTTTCGGATGGAAAACTGTTTAACCATTTAGGAGCCATGATAGTAAAAATGTGAAGATTCTTTCCCCCAGGTCATAACATGCGAGTGATTTTAAAAGGCACATGTCTAACAAAATCAACCTCAAATATATATTTGTAGATGGATGCTAAAAGCCAGCGTATATTACACGTCATATTTATTCGACTTTCAGCAACCTATTTGAAAGTTATTCGTCGAAGTTCTTGAAAATTTAATATCATAAAGGTAACCAATAAAGTTCTATCGCTTTTTGTGGAGGTCTGTGTTCAATTCGGCCTCACACCGTGAGTTGAATGCGAATGGAGATAAGGAGAAGGTCAGTTGTTGGTGTGGGTACACCTAATATACTACCTAATTGTGGCAGTTCAGTTACACATTGAACTTGCGCAAGGACAGAGTGAAAATGGGACCTCCATAGAGAGCCCTAAGGGCGAGAATTGTGTACAAGTTCAAACTTGGGTCAAACGACGCTGTAGCAAGGCATAAGATATGTCAGACCTTTGGTGAGAGTGTCGTGACTACGTGGACAGTGCAAAGGCGGTTTAACAAGTTTAAAGACAGTGACGAAACACTGGAAGACGCACCAAGTGCCGAAAGACCAGAGGAACTGAGACTACAATTCAGTGTGAGTGAAGAAACCGTTCGGCAACACGTCCATTAACTTGGGAGGCACTACAAGTTGGGTCGATGGGTACCACATGAATGGATCCGGGCCAGAAGGCAACGCGAGCAGATACCTGTGTTTCTTTGCTGGCTTGTTTGAAGAAAAAGCCATTTCTGGACAGGATGTTGACATATGATGAGAAGTGGGTCCTGTGCGAAGCTCAACGGCGCCATCATAATTGGTTAGCATCCCATGAACCGGTTCAAAAACAGCCGAAACCAACACTGCACCAGAAGAAGATCCTCCTGTGTATTTGATGGAATGTTCATGGCATCGTGCATCGGTAACTGCTACCAGCTGGTCAGAGTATCAATTCAACTGTGTACTGTCAACAGTTGGTTTGTATTCAGGAATAACTCAAACCTCTGGAGCCAACACATCTGAATCGCAAAGGGGTCGTCCTGTTACAGGACAACGCTAAGCCCCACGTGGCTAGGATGACCCAGGACACCATTCTATGCCTTGGATTGGAAACACTACTGCATCCGCCATACTCTCCGGACATTGCACCATCCGATTATCACCTGTTCTACCGCGATGGAATCCATGGCCTTCCAGAACGTTGGCAGAAGGTCGTCGATGCTGATGGGGCTATTTTTGATATTCCACGTACGTCTTAGATGACATATCGATGTTCGAAGGTTGTGCGTAAAAGAAACGACAGAAGTTTCTTGGTTACCTTTATAATAACAAAGCTCCGCCTCTTTTGGAGACAATTGGTACCGCTCGAACCAAAAATATAATATATTTTCCAGTTAGTAGTTGAGGTATGAATGATTTCAAAATTTTGTAAACTGCAGATAGTTCTTTGATCATTTCTTCTATTTTTCCTTATAGAGACAGACCCTTATTTATAGTACGTTTTTGTCTTTGTAAATAGCTTGCGGAACTTCTAAATTTTGATCAGAACACAAGCAAGCATTGGACCCTTATTATTATTATTATTATTATTATTATTATTATTATTATTATTATTATTATTATTATTATTATTATTATTATTACTATTATTATTTATATATTTATTTATTTATTTTAACAGGTTGAACTAGACCTGTTGAATTACTAGATTCTTACAAATCTTCACATTCTTTTAATGAAACATGTTGCATTTTTGCTGCTGTAGGTCCTTAAATTTATTGTTGGAATTCTCATGGAAAAATAAAACAAAAAATTACATTATCTTTATTATCAAAAAAGTCTGTGTGACATTTTTCTTTGCTCGTACCAATCTACCCCTACATGGGGAAGATTGGTACAGATTGCAGACCTTTCGTAAAACGTAATTCACTCCAGGTAGGATATTAGTAGAAACAATATTGTACATTGCAAATGTAGCTAAAGAATCACAGTTTAAGTAGGAAAAAATCATGTTTCTCAAGCTGACGGTATGTTCTAAAATCTCGGGTAAGTTAAAATCCTACCAATGTCTTTCCCACCCCTATTGTGTTGTCTACATTCTGCTAGCTTGCTTCCTGAAATATTACTATTTACTTATTTATCAGTTCAAGGGAGGGGCACAAAGAAGTGATGAACTTAAATAAAGCTTTATAAAGATAACCAAGAAAGTTATGTCGCTTTTTGTGGACGTATGTAGGCCTATTCAAATGGCCCTCATAACGAGAGTTGAATGCGAATGAAGATAAGGCGAAGATCAATTTTTTGTGTGGGGTATATCCAACACACTACCTGGTTGTGGCAGTTTAGTTACACCGTTAACTTGCGTAAGGACAGAGTGAACATG